>NC_092133.1:37335154-42135154 GCF_043159975.1 Macaca nemestrina | reverse complement strand
GACTCTGTCTCAAAATAAATAAATTAATTATTTAACTAATTTTTTTAAAGATGAGAGAGTGGCAGAGGGGTTAAAGGCTGAAAAATTACCTATTGGGTACAATGTTCACTATTCGGGTCATGGGTACACTAAAAACCTAAAGTTCACCACTATACAATATATCCATGTTACAAAACTGCACTTATACCCCCTAAATCTATGGAAATAATTTTAGAAAATCATTGCCTATCCCAATTTCATGAATATATTCATCTCTGCCTTCTTCTTGGAACTTTTTTTTTTCAGCCCCCTTGGTCATTGCAAAACAGAAACAAAATTATTCATAAATTGTGGGCAGTTCAAGGAACATCGCTGTGTACTTTCTCTTCCCTCTCCTCTCCAGAGGTGGGAGAAGTCGGAAGATGCTGCAAGTAGCTGGTTGATGGAGGTTTTTCACTTTATCTTCCATAAAACTAAGAATCAATGAGAACTAGTGGGAATGTCCCCTTCCCCAGTTAGGACAATGGATGAGTTGAAGGGGAAGAGTCTCTGTTTACTGGACGGTGCACGTGCAGAGGCCACTGAGAAAAGGTGAGCTCGCTGAGTGGGTATGTTCATTGCTAACCTCGCGTACGCACACACAGGTTGTGATTCTTGCAAACAACATGGCTTCTGATCCTTCCTTTGCATGCAGCAGTCTTTTTAAAAATATATTATATAATAATAATATGAATTTCTCTCTCTTGGTTTTTTTTTTTTTCTGTTTTGTTTGTGTGTTTTTCTGTTTCATTTAGGGATGGGAGTAGGAGGGGAGAGGAAGAAAAAATGTCATTTGTCTATTAGATCCTAAACATACAGAACTCCTGTATGGCTGAATCCAACTTCCTGCAGCATAGGGGAACTGGGCAGCACTTGCCTGGAAAAACTGGCTTCAATCAGAAGCCTTTCAGGGCTTTTCTTCAAGGAGAATAAGAAGTTGTGGATTACTGTTAGAGACTGTGAAAAGTGGAATCATCTCTCTACTTGAGAATCACTGTGTAATTTGAAGATAATCTTGACATTTTCATGGTCGTCGGGGAAGTTTCAGGGGCAGGCATTCCAACTTCCTTTCCTTTTCCTCCTGTAAATTCTGCTACCATCTCATCTCTGCCAGCTTTTGCTCTTGCACCTCCTCCTCCTTCGGCCGCTTAAGCTCACATTTCTCCCATTTCTTCCTTTCTTTCTCCTGGTCAGCTCTGGGAGAAGCCAGGTAGGCCTCATCCTGCTTTTGTCTCCACACCTGGGTCTGGTTTCTTTCTTCCCTTTCCAGGCATTCTGACACCAGGTAAGTCTGGTTTGTACCCATGATAGATATCAGTTGGTTAATGAGGTCATCCGCTTGAAGGAGGCCTTCTAGCCATCCCACCACAGTCATCCGCTGATCCTTCAGCATCACCATGGCCAGGAATGAATAGGTGTTGTCTCATGAGCCCCGGGAGACCCTATATCCCTCAGGTTTGTTTGTAGAGCATGCCCAGAAGAGCATCCTAGAGAAAGAACTTTAGTGAAATAACTTTGGGTTCACAGAGTGTGTTGCAACAAAACTTATCAGAGACCTGTTGATCATCTCCAAGAAGATAAATCAAAGAGTGAAGCTCCAGCTTGGCATCGTTAGGCTATGTGTTCTGGGCTAGAAGACAGGGTGTGCCCTCCCATATTTCTATTCAAATGCTAGCATAAATGAAACAATGTCCCCAACAGTGTCAGTGATCCGGCTGCGAAGGTGAAGCCATATAAAACAAAGGGCAAGCCCAAATATGTCAAGTATTGTGTAATAGGTAGACTGGAATGGAAGCATTATCAAGTAATAACCCCATCCAAGCAGACCCCTTGGTTGTGGTCTTGAGACAACATAGCTGTAGATCCTGGGGTCAGCTGTATTAACTTGCAGGGGTAGGGATGGAGGCGGGTTGAAAACGCTCCATACACTCTTTTGTTCATCCAAGCTGTCCTGTTCAGCAACCTCTATGTTCCAGTTATGCTGCTCCAAGGTATGGCAACACTGATCCATAGATTCTATGCCAGTTAGATCCTGAAACTGCAGCAGCTTCTCTGTCTGCTCCTGTGTTAGATCCTGCTCCTCAGACATCGCCTCTATGCTCCTGTGGAGTTTTATTATTTAACCTTTTATATCTATATCTAATATATCTACAATTGCTTTTGATGTACAGTGAGAGCACGGTAAAAATTCATTTTCATATGGATATCAAATTGTCCCAGCACCACTTATTGAAGACTTTCATTTCATTACTATACTAGAGTTTAATCTTTGTCATTAATCAGATAACATATATTGTGGGTTTGTTTTTGGATTTTCTATTCTGTTACATTGGTCTATTTGTCTATCCTCAGGCCCATGAGCTTTGTTATTTTAGCAATATAACAAGTCATGATATCTGGTAGTCTAAGTCCCCAGCCTTCTTCAGAATCGTCTTGACTGTTCTCAGTTCTTTGCATTTCTAGATGAATTTTAGGATAAATTTGTAAATTTCCACAGGAGGAACAAAAACAACTTCTGGGACTGTTACTAAAATTGAATTAACCAATAAATTCATTTGGAAAAAATTGATGTCTGGGTGGTTTTGTGATGGATTGATTTAGCTAGGCAATACTATATCTCCCAGAATTCTTTTCCCTGATGGTTTTTGGTTAGGGTAGACCATAGAAGGCCTTCCTTGCAAGAGATTTGGAGAGTAGAAGTAAAGCAGCAGCTATAATTTTTATGTTCATATGTCAGAGCATGCATTGTTATAGCTCATACACATTGTAGCTAATCTCTTGGCTCACCTTTGTTGATGTGGAAAAAACAGTCAGGTTGTAATTGCTCCAAATTACTCTGAATCCTCTTTCAACGCCTCCAACTCCTTGGCAAGTGGCACCAGTTTCTCCTGCTGGACACCCACATCACCAAGGCTGGAGGCAATGAGACTTAAGCTGATCCAGGTTCTGCCTCTGTTCTACCCCCTGATATCCTTCTTTCCTTCTCAACTGTCTGTCATACAGATTTCAAGGTCCAGCACTGGACACACAGACAGCCTTATAGAGGCTGTTTTATCAGCTCCTATATTATGCAAGGTTAAATTCCTATAACAAATCATAGATACATATGCATGTGTTCATATTTATGTATATACATATAGTGTGTGTGCACATGTGCATGTATGTGTGTACAGTCATGACTTGATTAATGATGACGATACATTCTAAGAAATGTGTCGTTAAGCAATTTCATCATTGTAAAAATATCATAGAGTGTACTCACACAAACCTAGATGGTACATCCTACTCCACAGCTAGGTTATATGGTATAGCCTATTGCTCCCAGGCTACAAAGTTGTACAATATGTTACTGTACTGAACACTGCAGGCAATTGGTAACACAATGGTATTTGTGTATCTAAACATATTTAAAGAGCATATGCTTGTTCTATGCTATTACCACTGCTACAGCATCACTAGGCAACATAAAGTTTTCAGCTCCATTATAACATTATGGGACCACCATTGTATATGCAGTCTGTCATTAACCAAAACTTTGTTATGAGATGCCTAAGTGTATTTATTTATCTTATCTTAGTAGTTCTGCCTCTCTGATTGAAACCTGACTGATACAAACATCTTTACAATATTGGGTCTTCCAATTCATGAACATGGTATATCCCTCTACTAATCTGGTCATCTTTAATTTCTCTCAATAATAATTTGTAATTTTTTGGTGTGATCTTGCCCAAGTTTTATTATATTTATTCCTAGTTATTTGATGGTTTTGATGCAATTGTACATTGTATCTTTTTAATTTCCCTTGCAAATGTTCGTTGCTGGTATATAAAATACAAATTACTTTTTTTATTTTGATCATGTATCTTGCAGCCTTGCTTAAAGTCAGTTATTAATTTTAATAGCTCATTAACTCTTTTGATTTTCTACATACACATTCATGTCATCTGAGCTGATGTGAGCTTCCTTCTTCCTTTTCTTGCCTTTTTGGACTGGATATGGCCTCCAATAAAATGTTGAGTAGAAATGGTGATAGAAGAGAAACTTGTCTCATTGCCCATCTCGAAGGGATGTCTTTAAATAGTTTACTCTTCAATATTATATTTTCTTTAGGTTTTTCTGTAAATACTGCTTATCAGATAAAAGAAATTATTTCCATTCTTAGTTTGCAAAGAGTTTTTATCACAACTGTTCTTTGCATTATCAAATGCTTTTTCTGTATCCAATAAGTAAGTCATATGATTTTTCCATTTTTTCTGTTAATGTGATGAGTTACACTGATTAATTTTCAAATGTCAAACCAACCTCAACAAAAGCCAATTTGGTCATGATTATTGTCTTTTTATATATTGATAAATTCAATTTGCTAACATTTTGTTTAGAATTCTTCCATTTCTGGTTTTGAAAGAGATTGGCCTATAATTTTCATTTCTTAAGTGTCATTTTCAAACTTTGGTCCTAAGGTAATGCTGGCATCTTAAAATTAGTTAGAAGCATTTTACCATTTTATACTCTCTAAGGAAGTTGTGTAAGATTAGTGTTACCTCTTCCTTAAATATTTGAAAGAATTCACCCATAAGGTTATCTGGGCCTGAATACTTCTTTATGGGAAGGTTTTAAATTACAGAAGCAACTTATTTAGTAGCTTTGAGTCTATACAATATTGGCAGGTTGTGTTTAATACATCTTTTTATATTTTTCATGCCCACAAAATCTGTAGAAATGTCCCTTTTTCATTTCTGATGTTGGAATTATGTGCTTGCTTGCTCTCATTTGCTCATGCTATCTCCCTCTTTCTCTCTTTTCCTTTGATTTATTTGCTAGAGGCCTGTCAAATTTATTATTATTTTCCAAATCCCACTTTTGGTTGTGTTGGTTCTCTCCATTGTGCACTTGTTTTCTACTTAATTAATTTCTTTTCTTACATTTATTATTTACTTTCTTCTACTTTTGAGGGTTTATTTTGCTGGATTTTTTCTAGTTTTTTTAGATAAATATTTACAGTCTTCATTTCAACCTTACTTATTTTCTTTTTCTTTTCTTTTCTTTTTTTTTTTTTTTTTTTTTGAGATGGAGTCTCCCTCTGTCGCCCAGGCTGGAGGGCAGTGGTGCGATCTCGGCTCACTGCAAGCTCTGCTTCCCAGGTTCACGCCATTCTTCTGCCTCAGCCTCCTTAGTAGCTGGGACTACAGGTGCCCGCCACCACACCCGGCTAATTTTTTTGTATTTTTTAGTGGAGACGGTGTTTCACCGTATTAGCTAGGATAGTCTCAATCTCCTGACCTCGTGATCTGCCCGCTTCGGCCTCCCAAAGAGCTGGGATTACAGGCGTGAGCCACCACGTCCGGCCAAGCTTCCTTATTTTCTAATAGT
The DNA here is from genome assembly GCF_043159975.1 of Macaca nemestrina. NCBI lineage: Eukaryota > Metazoa > Chordata > Mammalia > Primates > Cercopithecidae > Macaca > Macaca nemestrina. Next base: position 42,129,766 of record NC_092133.1, on the reverse strand, counting down.
ATACATTTTAAAGCTGTAAAATCATCTATAAGCACAGCTTTAGTAGAAGCTATGGGTTTTAATGTTATATTTTCATTATTATTCAATTCAAAATACTATCTAGTTTCCATTGCAAGTTCTTATTCGAGCTCTAATGTATTTAGAATTACATTGCCTAATTTGATAACAGTTGAGGGTTTTCCAGTTAACTGTCATTGATATCTAGCTGTATTTCACTGTTTCAGAGAACACAATCTGTATGGTTTTAAATCTTTGAAAACCTTATGTATACTTTATGGCTCAGCATGTGGTCAATTTTAATAAATGTGCCATGTACGCTTGAATTGAATGGCTATTCTGTTGTTGATGGCTGTAATGTTCTATATGTGTGTTAGGTTAAATTTTGTTAATCATATTGTTCAGATCTTCTATATACTTGCTAATATTTTGTCCCTTGTTCTACCAGCTTTTGAGAGAGCTATGTGAAAGCATCCCACTGTGACTGTGGATTTTCCTATTTCTCCTGGTTCTGTAAGATTTTTGCTTCATATACTTTGAAACCATTTATGGGATGTATATAGGTATAAAATTGTTATATCTTTCTAAAGGATTCACCCTGTCTTACTCAGTTTGGGCAGCTATAACAAAATACCATAGACTGAATGACTTAAACATTCAACATTTATTTCTCACAGCTTTGGATGCTAGGAGATCCAAGATCAAGGTACCAGCACATTCATTGTCTGTGAAGGCCTTCTTTCTTGTTTGCATATGGCTACTTTTTTTTTTTAATCCTCACATGGCAGAGACAGAGATCATCTCTGTCATGTCTCTTATTATAAGTGCACTAATCCCATCATGAGACTCCACTTTCCAACCGCATGAACTACCTCCCAAAGGCCCCACTTCCATATGCCATCACAATGGGGATTAGGGCTTTGATAGAGGAATTTGAGGGGGTAATGGAAACATCCAATCTATAGCACATCTGTTCAAAATCATTAAATGTTTCTCTATTTCTGGTAATATTTCCTGCCTTATAATGTTTTTGTTTATATTGATATAGCTACATTCATTTTCTTTCGACTAGAATTTGCATGATATACTTTTTAATCCATTTACTTTAAACTGTCTATGTTCTTATATCAAGCTATGTTTCTTACAAGCAGCTACAGCAGAGTTTTGTTTTCTATCCAATTTCTGACAATCTTTTAATTGGAATGTTCAGTACATTTACATTTAATACAATATAATAAGAAATATATATCACTACTAATATGTCTACATTTTATTACTTGTTATATCTCTCACCCAACTGAGTTTTTTTCTCTCATTTCTTACTTTATTTTGGATTTAATTAAATAATGCAATATTATTATATTTTTCCATCTATTAATTACTTATACTTTTTTAGTTGTTCTTTTGATTAGCCTAAAGATTGCAATTTATTACAGTCTATATTAGTTTCCTAGGGCTGTCATAACAAATTACCTCAAACTAAGTGGCTTATAACAACAAAAATGTTATAGTTCTGGAGACTAGAAATCCAAATTCAAGATGTGAGCAGGTTTAGTTCCTTCTGAGGGCTCCGAGAAACAGCCTGTTCCATGCTTCTCTCCTAGCTTCTGATGACAGCCAGCAATCTTTGGCATTCCTTGGTGTGATAGTTAATAATGAGTGTCAACTTGATTGGATTAAAGGATGCAAAATACTGCTCCTGGTGTGTCTGTGAGGGTGTTGCCAAAGGAGATTAACATTTGAGTCCATGGACTGGGAAAGGCAGACCCACCCTTAATCTGGGCAGGCACAATCTAATCAGCTGCCACTGTGGCCAGAATAAAAAGCAGGCAGAAGAATGTGGAGAGATTAGACTGGCTTAGCCTCCCAGCCTACATCTTTCTCCTGTGCTGGATGCTTCCTGCCCTTGAACATCAAGTTCCAGGTTCTTGAGCTTTGGAACTCAGACTGGCTTCCTTTCTCCCCAGCTTGCAGATGGCCTATTGTGGGACCTTGCGATCATGTGAGTTGATACTCCTTAATATACTCCTTTTTTATATACACATCTATCCTATTAGTTTTGTCCCACTAGAGAATCCTGACTAATATACTTGACTTGTAGGTGTATCACTCCAATCTAATCCCTGCCTCCATCTTCCCATGGTATTCTCTCTGTGTCTCTTGTCCTCACATGGCTATTTTCTACTCTATGGTGTCATTCTACTCCAGTATACCCTCATCTCTACTTTAATGACATTGGAAATGACCCTGTTTCCAAATAAGGTCACATTCTGAAGTACTGGGGTTAGGACTTCAACATACCTTTTGGGGAGGACACAATGTAACCATAACACAGCCTAAAATGTTTTTTGTTTGTTTTTTTTTTTTTACCACTTCCCTGACAATACTAGTACTTTAGAACACTTTAACTCCGTTAACCATTTCTTATCTTTTGTTTTGCTGTTATTGTATATTCAATTTTATATATTTTACATTTTTTTAAATTTTTCCTTTTGTTTTTGTTTTTTTGAAACAGTGTCTTGCTCTGTTGCCCAGGCTGCTGGAATGCAGTGGCATGATCATGAATCACTGCAGTCTCAAACTCCTGGGCTCAAGTGATCCTTCCATCTCAGCCTCCTGAGTAGCTAGAACTACAGGCATACACTACCATGCCCAATTAATTTTTGTAGAGATGGGTCTCACTATGTTGCCCGGGTTGGTTTTGAACTGGCCTAGAGAGATCATCTCACCTCAGCCTCCCAACGTGCTGGGATTACAAGCATAAGCCACCAGACCTGGCGAAATTCTGTATGTTTTAAATTTTAAACAGCATTACTGTTGTTGCTTTATACAGTCAAAATCCATTCATATATACCCATATATTAAGCTCTTTCATTACTCTTCTTTTTTTTTTTTTTTTTTTTTTTTTTGCACTTTCTTTTTCCATCTTAGAACATTTGCTTTCCCAGTTTTTCCTAGTCTGCTGGGACTCCAGTTACATGTATGTCAGACCTGTTCATTATGTCCCATTTGTCTCTGGTGAAATTCTTTTTTTTTTTTCTTAATCTATTTTCTCCATATTTTTCTCTATTTTCTTGAATACATTTATTATAGTTATATTAAAATATTTGTTTACAGCTATAATTCTGGATCACCTGTCACATTTCTCTTCCCCTCTTTCTTGCTCTCTCTGTCTCTCTTTCTTTCTCTGTCATTTTGTCCTATTTCTTGGTATGCCTGATACTTTTTGATTGACAGTCAGATACTCTCTTGAAAAATTACAGAAGTTCTGGACAATGAAGGAATCTCCAGAGAGGGCTCACCCTTTCCTCTGCTAGTAGGTAGAGTTAGAACCGGCCACTTCAATTCAATCAGGGACTGAGCTAACTCAAAGTTAGGCTGCAGTTTTACTAAGGCTTTTTCCACCTCTTTTTTTATTTTTATTTTTCATTTATTTATTTATTTTAGAGACACGCTGTTGCCCAGGCTGGAGTGCAGTGGCACAATCCTAGCTCACTGAAGGCTCAGACTCCTGAGCTCAAGCAGTTCTCCCATCTCAGGTTCCCAAGTGGCTAGGACTACAGGTGCATGCCACCATGTCCAGCTAATTTTTTTTTATACATATTTTGTAGAGACAGGGACTCACTTCATTGCCCAGACTCGTCTCAAACTCCTGGCCTCAAGCACCTCAGCCTTCCAAATTGCTGGAATTACAGGTGTAAGTCACTGCACACAGCCTCTTTCTACCTTTGTATTACTACCACTCTAGAGTACAGCTGCTTAAGTTCCAACTAAAAGCCTGGGACTTCTCCAGGTTCCAGCCTCCATGTCATGTTCTGAATTCTAATCCTTGACCCTCAGCAGTGTGGAACAGCCAGAAACTCCACTCTGCTTTGCCTGGCTTCTTAGGTTCCTGAATTTTATAGCTTCAGAATTCAGCAAAATGGAAAAAAACAAACAAACTAAACAAAACCACCTGGCTGGGCATGGTGGCTCAATCCTGTAATCCCAGCACAAAGTGTGAAGATTTCTTGAACTCAGGAGTTTGAGACCAGCCTGGGCAACGTAAGGAGACCCCATCTCTACAAAAAATAATAATGATAATAAAACAATTATTCAGGCATGGTGACATGTGCCTGTAGTACCAGCTACTCAGGAGGCTGAATTGGGAGGATCGCTTGAGTCCAGAGATTGAGGCTGCAGTGAGCTGTGATTGTGTCAATGCACTCCAACCTGGGCAACAGGGAAACCCTGTCTCAAAAAAAAAAAAAAAAAAAAAAGGTCAATTGCTGAGCCCAGTTTTCTGTCCCTCCAGTCTACAATATGCATTTCTTCACACCCACAGGATTGACAAATGCTCTGATGGCTACTATGCCTTCCAGCAAAAGCCCTTTCCCCAGGCCCTTTACTGGGTTTTCAGCTACATTCCTTCAGCCCAGAATTGTGAAACTCCCCATGGGAAAACATTGCTGCAGAATGTCCTTTCAGCTCTCCATGGTTCTCATCTCTCCAGAATCTTGACCTCTCAAGTTCTACATTTCCTTAGCACCTTCCCAACATCCATAAAGAGCTTTTGATTTTTTTAAATCCAATTTTTATACTTTTTCTTAAAGGGTGCATTTTTCTGTGGTAAGTTACTCTGCCTGGCTAAAAGTAGAAGTTCTAACCACAGAGTTTTAGATCTTCCCTTTCAATGAAGCTATTGATTATGTTCAGGAAGTTAGACTACTAAATAAGAGAGTTTCTCGTTTTTTTCATCAGGTATACTCTGGACTTTAAATCCAAACTGTATAGTAATTAGTGTGCCCTATGGGAAAACATGAATTTAAATTAACAAGAGAATATGTCATTGGATATTATCAAGAAATGAATGAGAAAAATAAATATGCAAAATAAAAAACAAAACATACAATTAATAAAACACATTGAAAACAAATTTTATTCAAGATTGAAGCAAAAATGTTAAATTTATTTTATGTTGGTATAGACAACTTAATCAAACTATAAAATAAAAGTAGAATTCTTTCCAAAAGTGGTATAGCTCAGTGAATTACTAGCAGAGGCTTTTTTTTAACCTCAGATGTACAGAATTGAGTTGATAATATTAATTTCTTAGCAAGCTATCATCATTTATCCACGTTAAACCCCACTTTTTAAATTTTTAATGTAATTATTAGCTTTTTCCTTTATCTCAAATCCCTAGTTCTCAATTCAATTTCTTTTCTGTATCCCCTCAAAAGCTTTATCTTTTATGTATTGTAATTGATACATAATCATTATACATATTTATGGGGTACGTAGTGATTGTTTGTTTGTTTTTGAGACAAGGTCTGGCTGTATCCCCCAGGCTGGAGTGCAGTGGCATGATCTTGGCCCACTGTAACCTCTGTCTCCCAGGCTCAAGCCATCCTCCTACCTCAGCCTCTGGAGTAGCTGGGACTACATGCACGTGCCACCACACCTGGCTAATTTTTGCAGTTTTAACAGAGATGGGGTTTCACCGTGTTGTCCAGGCTGGTCTCGAACTCCTGGGCCCAAGTGATGTTTTGATACATACAAAGTATAGTGATCAGATCAGGGTAATTAGCATATCCATCATTTCAAACATTATCATTTCTTTGTGCTGGGAACATTCAAGATCCTTCTTCTAGATATTTGAAACTATGTAATACATTATCGTTAACTATAGTCATCCTACAGTACTATAGAACATTAGAACTTTTTCCTCTTATCTAGCTGGTTTTATAGTTTTGGTCTCACATTTAGGTCTTTGTCATGCCAGACCCTTATTGACTTCAGTCAATAAAGGCTGAAGAAGAGGCCCAGAGCCAGTGACCAAGACACAGGGCTTATCCAGAAGCCTTATACACAGGGCAGTCTGGTGGCAACGGACTGGGCAGGAGAACCACAACTGCTTATAAAAAGCATGCAGTTGGTCGGGCACGGTGGCTCACGCCTGTAATCCCTACTCTTTGGGAGGCCGAGACGGGCGGATCACAAGGTCAGGAGATCGAGACCATCCTGGCTAACACGGTGAAACCCCATTTCTACTAAAAATACAAAAAAAATTTAACCAGGTGTAGTGGCGGGTGCCTGTAGTCCCAGCTACTCGGGAGGCCCAGGCAGGAGAATGGCGTGAACCTGGCAGGTGGAGCTTGCAGTGAGCAGAGATGGCGCCACTGCACTCCAGCCTGGGTGACTGACCAAGACTCCGTCTCAAAAAAAAAAAAAAAAAAAAAAACAAGCAGTTTATATAGCATTTTCACTTAGCACCCTTCCCCTAGCAACCTCCACCTGGCAACCTTCATTTAACCCAAAACAAAGTACCTTGGTCCCCTTTGCTACCTGAATTCCACAGGATATCCCAGAGGGTTCAGATGTTCTTCGCAGATAAGGAATGAATCTGTGGGTTGGTCGTTCCCAGGTTCCTTAGCTCAGAAGTCTGAACATACATTCTTAAACCACAGGGTCATTCTCAAGGTATGGTTAAGTTATTGCTGCCAGGTGTACCTGCCATACAGTCTTTGATCCATTTGAGTTGATTTTTGTATAGAGTGAGTGGGGAGAGAGAGATAAACATCTAGGTCCAGGAAACTTGTCCATAATGAAACTATGGCAGGGGCCAGGAAGGAAGATTGTAAACAAGTAATATTATCTTCTGCATTATTATTATTATTATTTACAAAATTTCATACACCCATGGGTCTATTTGAGTTTTAAATTCTGTTCCAGGATTGGGCGCAGTGGCTCATGCCTGTAATCCCACAACTTTGGGAGAACAAGGCAGAAGGATAGCTTGAGCTAAGCAGTTCGAGACCAGCCTGGGCAACACAGTGAGACTTCATCTCCACAAAAAATTAAGACAGGCATGGTGGCATGTGCCTGTAGTCCCAGCTACTTGGGAGGCTGAAGTGGGAGACCACTTGAGCCTAGGAGGTTGAGGCTGCAGTGAGCCAAGTTCCCATCACTGCACTCAAGCCTGAACCACAGAGTGAGACTCTGTCTCAAAAAAATAAATAAGTAAATTATGTTCCAATGGTCTAGTTTCCTGTTCCCCTGACAAAAACATAAGTTTTTATTACTATAACTCCATAATATACTTTCATATCTTGTAGATTAGGCTCCTTTCTCTGCCCTTTTTTATAAAATTGACTTTCTTAATTTTTACTCCTTAATTATTCTATATAAATATTAGAAAAAGTTTGATTTCCTCAAAAATTCTAAAATTTTAACTAGAATTGCTTTTTTTTTTTTTTTTTTTTTTTTTTTTTTTTTTTTTTTGAGACGGAGTCTTGCTCTGTCACCCAGGCTGGAGTGCAGTGGCCGGATCTCAGCTCACTGCAAGCTCCGCCTCCCGGGTTCACGCCATTCTCCTGCCTCAGCCTCCCGAGTAGAACTAGAATTGCTTTTATCGATTAGTCAGGGGAGGACTGACATATCCACACAGTGATTTAAGACAATAAGAGACCATCTTACACTTTCTATGTTATTAAATAATACTAAGTGCAGGTGGGGATGCTTGAAAACTGTTTATGGTTGGATGGAATGGTGCTGCCATTTTGGAGAACAGTATGGCAGTATTTAATAATATTAAATACGTGTAAATGTTATGATGTAGCACTTCCTCTAATGAGTTTTTTCCCCAAAGAACAGTTGTAGAGATATATGAGAAGACATACACAAGATATTCATTGCAGTTGTTTGTGGTAACTAAGAGTTGGAGAAAACATACATGTCCTTTTATAAAGTAATGGATAAGGAAACCATATAAGCACGTGATTGAATGTAATGCAATGATCAGAAGCTGCCATTGAGAAAGGCATGGTGGCAAGAAAGCAAAAATGAATCAGGTTTTAGAATTACATTTATTATATAATTTAGGTGTGGTTAAGACATATGGAATTGACTAGAAGCAAATTGATCAGAACTCTATTAAGTTTTTGAAGGAATTATTTTGCCAAAAACAAAAACTAAGAAATGGAATCAACAACAGAATCTGGACTAAAAATAAATTTTTTGACTATTCTAGTCTTAAACTTCATCTAATCCTACCTAGCACTTTGGGAGGCTGAGGTAGAAGGATTGCTTGAGGCCAAGAGTTCAAGACCAACCTGGTCAACATAGTGAGACCCTGTCACAAAAAACAAACAACAACAACAAAAAAAAAAAACAAAACAGTCCAGGCATGGTGGCTCACGTCTGTAATCCCAGCACTTTGGGAGGCCGAGGCGGGTGGATCACTTGAGGCCAGGAGTTTGAGACCAGCCTGGCCAACATAGCAAAACCCCATCTCTACTAAAAACACAAAAATTAGCTGGGCGTGGTGGCACATGCCTTTAAACCCAGCTACTTGGGAGGCTGAGGTACAAAATCCAGTTGAGCCCCGGAGGCGGAGGTTGCAGTGAGCCGAGATCACGCCACTGCACTCCAGCCTGGGCAACAGAGGGAAACTCAAAAAACAAAACAAAGCAAAAAAATAAGGTTCTGAAATTTGCACAGCTGAAAGCAGGCTGAGAAAGCTGTGCAGTCTCCAAGGACATATTCTTCAACAACCTCTTCAGGTATGGCCGTGAAAAATAGACAACGAAGAACATCCAACAGGAAAAAACCAAGAACCATGAAAAACAGTGGACAAGGGAATGCCTCAAAGGGAGTAGAACCCAGCTCTAATTACAAATTACCCCATACCCCAGGTAAGAGGAATTCACAATGCATGCCTCAGAGGATTTTATCATTGTAATGAACCAGCGAGTACTATGTGTCTCCCATTATTTTTATTTTCAAGTTAAAAATTCTTAATTGTAGCCATTTAGCCCTGTCCCTAATGAATGTATTAGGTATGTGGGAGTAGGAATGAGAATAGGTGCAAATAATTTATCTCTTTAGTTCATGGGTGGCTTGACCACAAGAAGCCACTTCTATGATTGAAAGAACTGTGTGCCACTGGGAAATCCTAGAACTTGAATTGGATGCACTGACTGAATGATACTTTGAGCAGTCTCTCTTAAGATAGGGTGTATTTTATGGGTGGGAAGAAGAGTAAAACAGATGCCATTTACTAGAAGAGTGAACTATGGCAGAAATTGGCCAGACATTCAGCAAACCTTTTTTTTTTTTTTTTTTCCTCCTAGACACTCAGCTAGACCATATTTCCCAGACTCCCTTTTGGTGACGTGCAATTATATGACTTTCAGCCTATGGAATGTGGAAAGAGTGATGATTATACACCACTCTCAGGCTTGGCTTGTAAAAATCCCCCAATCTTTGCTTCACTTTCTTTCCTCACAGTTGGCTGGATAGTGACACTTAAAACCACAGCAAAAGATGGCAGAGCTTCCACCAGCCTAGGTTCCTGAATCACTGCATGGAGCGTACCCCAGTCCCTGCTGACAGTTGGACTTCATGTGAGTGGGAAATTGTTATTATGTTAGGCCACTGATATTTCAGGAGTTATAGCAGTTCACTTAATACATTGATACACTTTAAACCAGAAATACCAGTTTTTAAAAGCTTTTCACCTAGAGGGAACATGTACAAACATTGGTTATGGTAGTTGGGGTTAACTTTGGTATTCATCACTTAAAAAGATAGGTAAATATAAAAACACCCCAGAGCCTAGGAAAAAAACAAAAACAAAACAAAATAAAAAGATAGGTAAATAAAAATGAAGCATCTGGAAGCAATGTACTAGATGAATGTACGAGATGGATAAACCTCAAGAACATAGTGTTGATCAAAAAAAGCAATGACCAGAATTATAGATAGCAGTAGTACAATATAATTGATGTAATTTTGAAAGAAAATGGGGGAAAAAACTCACACAATACCACTGATATAAATTTAAACACATAAATACACGAAATAGTATTATATATTTTTCAAAGATACACACATATCCAAGGATATATACCAAACATGTCAGGGAAGCAGAATGGGTCTGGGAGTCAATTGAATGGGAAAAAAGGAAAAGAAAGGGAATATTGCAGAAACAATGATTGACTCAATTTTCTATATCTACATGTGATAGATGCTACAATATGCCACCCAGATTTCTTCCCCAGGAATGGAAGGTTTGTTCCCCCAGCTGCTAAAGTGCTGCAGGAAGGCAGTCCTCAACTCTCAGTCCTCTTTGGGGATTGCTATGGCAAAAGAAAACTGGAGGTCCAAGATGATACCTCCTTCCAAGAGTAGCTCATATACAATGATTGAGAGGTGCCTGCTCTTGCTTGAACTGGGGACAATTTTGAAGGGCCATCCCAGATCCAGAGCTTGTCATCAGGTTGATTGATTGATTACACTTCAACTTCTCCCTCTACCCAATTCTGCTTTCTTTCCTTCCCTTCCACAAGTGCTGATCCCAAGACCACTCCCTAATAAATGGCCTGCATACTAGTCTCCATCTCTTCAACTGTATCTCCACCTCTTCTTCCTGAAGCATCATGCTGTGACACAAACATTAATGTATGTTCGTGTATCTTAACCTTTGTTGCTATATATTTCCCTTCTGCTCACCTCTATTTTTCAAGTTTATAGCAACATTTTGTGAAAATAAATAAATATGAAAGTTTTTACAAAATATCATGAAAATGTATTTTGAGAATAATATCAGCTTTAGCAATAACAAAACATGCTAGAATTTGTGCCATGAACATAAAATAGCTAAAAGTACCCCTAGCCATTGAAAAGAAGATATCATCCTCATTTATCAAGAAAACATAAAGGAATACAAATGATGAAAAAATAAATAGACATGTAATCAGTTCCCATTAGGTAGAAAGTTAAATGCCAAACCAAAGCTTCCTCACTAAATCAGTTGTGCAGTTGTGTTATTTCCAAACTCCTACAACATCACACATGAATAGAAGTCACTTAGAAACCTCTCTAATTCCCTTAATACTTGTTCATTTAATTCACCTGCCTAGACTGTTGTTCTCTTGTGAGCTTTTGATGAGCTTTCAATCTTATGGGTTCCTATGTTTGACAAGTGTATCCTACAACTAACTGTGTTATTAGCTTCCCAAGGCTGCTGTAATAAAGTGCCATAAATCTGGTGGTTTATAACAACAGAAATTTATTCTCTCACGTTTATGGCAATGAAAAGTTCAAAATCGGCCAGGCGTGGTGTCTCACGCCTGTAATCCCATCACTTTGGGAGGCCAAGGCGGGCAGATTACCTGAGGTCGGGAGTTTGAAAGCAGCCTGACCAACATGGAGACACCCAGTCTCTACCAAAAATACAAAATTAGCCGGGCGTGGTGGTGCATGCCTGTAATCCCAGGTACTAGGGAGACTGAGGCAGAAGAATCGCTTGAACCTGGGAGGCGGAGGTTGCGGTGAGCCAAGATCATACCATTGCACTCCAGCCTGGGCAACAAGAGCGAAACCTCCGTCTCTCCAAAAAAAAAAAAAAAGAAAGAAAAGAAAAGTTCAAAATCAAGGTGTCAGCAGGGCCATGCTCTGTCTGAAACACTTTATGGCAGAATTCTTCCTTTCCTATTCTAGCTTCTAGCGGTTGCCAGCAATCCTCACATGAGTTTCTCCCTGTGTGCCCTCTCCTTTTCCTTTAATGTAATCATAAATGCAGTGATTACATTTAGGGCCCACCCTAATCTGATATGACTTCATCTTAATATACATCTTAATTACATTTGCAAAGATCCGATTTCCAAATAAGGTCCCATTCTGAGGTGCCAGGTAGATATGAATTTGCGAGGGACACTATTCAACCCAGTAAAGTTTGCCCTCTGCTTCCCCAAAACTCACACCCATTCCATGCACAAAATACATTCACCCCATCGCCATATCCTCAAAAGTCTTAACCCATTCCAGGATTAACTCTAAATTCAAAATCTCCGCTAAACATCCACCCAGTAAAGTTTCAAATATCATTACCTATATAATCTTAACCAAGTATGGGTGAAACTCTGGGTATGGTCCATCTCAGGGCAAACTTATTCTCCATCCACAGATTTGTGAAACTAGAAAACAAGTTCCCCGCTTCCAGAATACACTGATAGAACAGGCATAGGCCAGATATTCCCATTCCTAAACTAAAAAAATTGGAAGAAATGAAGGACTTACTTGTCTATAGCAAGTTCACAACCCAGCAGTGTAAATTCCCTTGGGTTTCAAAGCCTGAGAGTAATCCTTTGTGGCTTGATGCTATGTCCTCTGGGCCCTCTGTGGCAGGAACTCCTTTCTCTCTGACCTCTGCATCCATGGCTCTGCCCGCAAAAGTCATTCCTCCTTCACTTTGTCTTGTCTCTGTCCCTTTCAGTCCAGGCTGGCAGTGTTTCTGCTGGTATAAAATTCTCAAAAACATTGTAAGTCTTTCACAAATGTCAAGGAGTCTCACATTGTTAGACATCAAGGTGCTCCATGGGTCCTTCCTGGATAACCCCATCTTTATTGCAGGCTGTTACTGAGATGGTTGATTGGATCCCTAAATCACACACCTAATGTCTACAGCAAACAGCTGTCTGCTGCACCTTAGCCCTTTTTCATAGCATGCTATTTGGATAGTGTAAGAATCTTCCAAATGATCAACTCTTGGTTTCTTTTTCCTAAACAGTGCATTTCTCAATGTATCTCTTTCTTCTCTCATCTTACTGTAAGCAGCAAAGAGAAATCTGGCTGCACCTTTCATACTTTGCCTGGAAATCTCCTAAGTCAAATTTCCAAGTTCTTCTTTTACAAGTTCTACTTTTCACCAAACAGTAGAGCATAATTCAGCCAAGTTTTCTGCCACTTTATGACAAGGATTGCCTTTTCTCTAGTGTCCAAGAATATGTTTCCCATTTATATCTGGGACTTCACCAGAAGCACCTTTATTGCTCATATTTCTAGAAACATTCTTTTAGAGGTAATATATATATGCCTTAACACAATAGAAGCTTTCTCCATAGCTCTCCTTCCTTCTTTCTGAGCCCTAACCAGAAGCTCCTTAAACTTCAATACTTCTACCAACAATCTCTTCAAGGCAACCCAGGCTTTTTCTGGCATGCACCTAAAAATTCTCCCAGCCTCTACCCACTACCCAGTTCCAAAGCCACTTCCACATTTTTAGGTGTTTGCTACAGCAGCATCTCACTTCCCAGTACTATCATGTTTATTAGTTTCCCAGGGCTGCCATAACAAAAGACCACAAACTAGGTGGCTTATAACAACAGAAATTTATTCTCTCACAATTCTAGAAGCTTGAAGCATATAATCAAGGTGTTGGCAGGGCTGCGCTCTCTCTGAAGGCTCTAGGAAAAGACACTTTCTTGCCTCTTCCAGCTTCTGGTGATTGCCAGCAATCCTTAGTGTTCCTAGGCTTGAAGATGCATCACTCCAATCTCTGTCTCCATCCTCCACGGCCACATTCTGAGGGGCTGGGTGGATATGAATATCCAACACATTTCAATCTGGTATAGTCTTTTTCTGCCGCCTTCCTATTTCTGTTTTAACTCACTGTCTCCAAGTCCAAGCTGTTCAATTCCCTTTATAATGAAGAGAAAAATGAATGTTGGCAAGGGAAAGTATTCTGTTTAAAGTTAAGAAAACTACTTGTCAGAGTCAGTCCTATAGTTGCTTTAATTATATGTATAAGTACCCCTGGAGTTATTTGTTGTATGTTTGTTTGTTTAGGGTGTTTGCTGCAAGCACCCACTGGTTCCACACAATCTTTTCTGGATTCTGTTAGCTACTATTCTATTCAGGAATTTTACATCTATGTTCATGAGTGAAATTGGCCTGTAATTTCTCTTTTTTGTTTCTTTCTTTGTCTGCTTTGGTTATACTAGCTTCATAGACTTAGGAAGCATTTCCTCTTTTTCTAGTCTCTGGAAGAGTTTGAACAAGATTGGAATAATCTATTCAATGACAGTTTGGTAGAATTTTCCTGAACAATTCTTTGGGTTCATTGTTTACTTTGTGGGAAAAAATTAAATTATTGATTGGGTTTGACATTAGAAAATCCATAAACATAATTGATTATGTGAACAGAAGAACAACAACAAAAAAAAAACCACATCTCAATAAGTGTAGAAAAAAAGCATTTAGGCTGGACACAGTGGCTCACGCCTGTAATCCCAGAACTTTGGGAGGCCAAGGCAGGCAGATCACAAGGTCAGGAGTTCAAGACCAGTCTGACCAACATGGTTAAACCCCATCTCTACTAAAAATACAAAAATTAGCCAGGCATGGTGGCACACACCTTTAATCCCAGCTACTCAGAAGGCTGAGGCAGGAGAATTGCTTGAACCTGGGAGGCGAAGGGTTGCAGTGGCCCGAGATGGCGCCACTGCTCTCCAGCCTGGGTGACAGAGAGAGACTCCATCTCAAAAAAAAAAAAAAAACAAGAAAAAGAAAAAAAGCATTTAATAAAATTCAACATATGATTATGTTTCAACATCTATTCATAACTACTAAAACATTACCAAAGCTAATGTTTTTTTAAAACATCAAACCTGAGCATAGTGGTACATGCCTGTAGTCCCAGCTGCTAGGGAGGTTGAAGTAGAAGGATCACTTAAGCCCAGGAGTTCAAGGCTGCAGTGAGCTATGATGGCACCACTACACTCCATGTTTGGCAACAGAGTGAGGGTCTCGCTGTAGTAAAAAGAAAACAGAAAAAAAAAAAAAAAAGAAAAACATCATTCTCAGTAGTGAAACTTAGCTGTTTTTTAAAAAATCAGAACATGACAAGCATGCCCAACGTTAATACTTTTACTCAATATTATATTTGAGGTCTTAGCCAACCCAGCAAGGCCTAGCATTGGAAAAGGAGAAATTTTTTCCACATATTCACATTCACAGACGATAAGACTGTCTAGAACACCCAAAACATTAGACAAGTTATTGGAAACAATGAGAGAGTTTGGCAAAATGGCTCGCTCGCTCTCTCTCCCTTTCTCTCTCTCTCTATATATGAAACAATCCCTTCCCTTCCACATATATATATATATAAAATATATAATTTCTACACCCCACCAAAAAATAATTCAAAAATATAATGTTAAAGTCTTTATTATACAACTTTTCAAACATACACAAAAATTGGGAGAATAGTATAATGAACTCTTACATACCCATTACCCAGCTTCGCTTCAACAATTATCAACACTTGGCCATTCTTCTTTCATCTCCCCCAACTTTTTAAATGAACTACTTAAAATTAAAAATAGTGACATTATATCATATAAACTATTTTAAACAAATGTCATGTCACCTTACCAGTAAATGCATATGAGTTTCTAATGAAGGCTTTTCATTTTTATCATAATGAACACAATTTTAGCATATAACATAATCAAATTAACTCTAATACCTTAATATCATCTAATATCCAGTACAAATTAAAATGTATCAAAGTGCTTCAAAAATATATTTTACACTGGTTTGATAAGCCATACTTTGTTTTTTTACCATTTATTATAGCAATAAAAGAAGGAGGTGTGAGACCTATGTGAAGGAAACTGTAAAACTTTACTGAAATTCTTTAAAGAAGAAAATGAATGAAGAGATATGCCATGTTCAATGATGACAGGACTCAATATCTTTAAAATCACAATAGTGAACTATAAATTCAGTGCAAGTCTCGTCAGTGTTCAAATGGGGTTTTCAAAGAACCTGAGCCTCTGATTCCAAAATTTATATGGGAGATCAATATCTCAAGAAAATCAAAGAAGAATATAGTGGAAGATTTGCCCTACCATATAACAAAACTTATTATAAAGAGTATTAAGATAGTATGGTATAGGAGGAAGAATCAAAGATCAATCAGTGGAATGAAATAGAGTCCAGAAACAGAGTTATGAATATATGGAAGCTTGATGTGGCACTGCAGCTCTCTTCTTAAATGAGGAAACACTTACTAGGTGGTACAAGGACTATTTTTTATTCTCCTGGGGAAAAAATAAAAGAAATTGAATATCACACTATAACCCAAAATCAAGTCCATAAAGATTAAGAATTTAAATGGTAAAAGCAAAAATTTGAACTTTTAGAAGAAAATATAATACCTTTACAACCTTGAGGTAAGGGAGAATTCATAAATAAACTCTTGATTAAAAGATGTACAAATTTAACTATATTTGTACTATAAAAGATATTCAGACATCTTTTCATTGGGGAAGTAAAAAAACAAACTACAAACTTGGAGAAGATATTTTTCAACACATACAACTGATACAAGATTAATATCCAAAATAGACACAAAATGCCTACAAATCAGTAGCAAAAGATAAACAACATAACACAAAAATGGGCAAAAAAAAAAAAAATAAGCATTTTACCACAAGGAAATACAAATAGACCATAAACATAAGAAAAGATATTACTGTGTTTTGAATGATGTTATTGCATCCAAAATTCATGTTAAAACTTAATCCCTAATGCTGCAGTATTAAGAGGTGTGGCATTTGGTAGGTGATTAAGTCATGATCAATCTTAACCTCTTGAATGGTATTAACACCTTATTAAAAAGCTCATGATTGAAGGGACTGTTCTGTCTTTCCACCTTCACACAGTGCTCCTCTCCTCCAGAGGATGCAGCAACAAGGCACCATATTGGTAGCATAGAGCAGCCCTCAACAGACATCAGTCTTTTTTATTTTTTTATTTTTAGTTTTTGTGGATAGTAGGTATGTATATTTATGAGATACATGAGATATTTTGATACAGGCATGCAATGCATGATAATCACATCATAGAAAATGGGGTATCTAACCTCTCAAGCATTTATCCTTTGTGTTACAATCCAATTATGCTTTTAGTTATTTTTAAATGTACAACTAAATTATTATTAACTACAGTCACCCTGTTGTGCTACCAAATACTAGACCTTATTATTTTTTTCTGTACTCATTAACCATCCCTTTCTCCTCCCCCGACTCCCCTCCCCCCACCAAATACCAATCTTGCCAACATCTTGGACTTCCCAGACTCTGGAACTGTGGGAAATAAATTTATATTGTTTATAAATTGCCCAGTCTCTCAGGGATTTTGTTATAGCAGCACAAACAGGCTAAGATACTTGATTTTATTTGCTTTTCTTTTTAAACCATATTCGCCTTTTTTTTTTTTTTTTTTTTGAGACAGGATCTCACTCTGTCACCCAGGCTGGAGTGTAGTGGTGACATCATGGCTCATTGCAGCCTCAAACTCCTAGGCTCAGAAGATCCTCCCATCTCAGCCTCCTGAGTAGTTGGAACTATAGGCACACGCCACCCCACTTGGGTGATGTTTTTATTTTTTGTAAAGACTATCGGCCGGGCGCGGTGGCTCACGCCTGTAATCCCAGCACTTTGGGAGGCCGAGGCGGGCAGATCACAAGGTCAGGAGATCGAGACCACGGTGAAACCCCGTCTCTACTAAAAATACAAAAAATTAGCCGGGCGCGGTTGTGGGCGCCTGTAGTCCCAGCTACTCGGGAGGCTGAGGCAGGAGAATGGCGTGAACCCGGGAGGCGGAGCTTGCAGTGAGCCGAGATCGCGCCACTGCACTCCAGCCTGGGCTGGGCGACAGAGCGAGACTCCGTCTCAAAAAAAAAAAAAAAGACTATCTTGCCCAGGCTCTGTATTAACCATTTTTAAGTACAGGCATGCCTCAGAGATATTGTAAGTTTGGTTCCAGATCACCATAATAAAGCAAATATTACAATAAAGGGAAATCACATGACTTTTTT
The DNA here is from genome assembly GCF_043159975.1 of Macaca nemestrina. Classification (NCBI taxonomy): domain Eukaryota; kingdom Metazoa; phylum Chordata; class Mammalia; order Primates; family Cercopithecidae; genus Macaca; species Macaca nemestrina. The sequence continues at coordinate 42,112,122 of NC_092133.1, read as the reverse complement.
TGTTTCTCATTGCACATAAAAGTTATGTTTACATTATACTGCAGTCTATTAACTGTGCAATAGCATTATGTCTAAAAAATCAATGTGCATACCTTAATTTTAAAATATTTGGAGGAGGCAACAGATGCTTCCACTGATTATTCTCCCCAGAAAAAAGCCAAATTTAACAACTATTTACAGAAAAAAGCACCTCCATAAGAACCAAAAATCAAGTGAGTTATCACAGTACCTGGTTTTTAACTTCATATCTCTGAAAGAGGCACTAAAGAGGGTAGGAAAGACAGTCTTAAATTGCTGACACCACCCCTTTCCCATCTCTTGCACAGAGAGAGAATCTGTGTGCTTAGGGGTCAGGAGGAGTACAGCAATTGTAGGATGTTGCATTGGAACTCAGTGCTGTCAACACTGTGCAGAACTCAGCTGACACCCACAGAGGCAGCGCTGAGATGAGCCCTAGCCAGAGGGAAATCATGCATCCCAGGGGTCAGAACCTGAGTTTCCACAAGCCTCACCTCCATGGGCTAAAGTGCCCTGCGGTTCTAAGTAAACTTGAAAGGCAGTCTAGGCCATAAGGACTGCAACTCCTAGGCAAGTCATAGTGCTGTGCTGGGCTTGAAGCCAGTGGACATGGAGGGACATGCAACCTAGTGAGACACAGCCAAGGTAGCTAAGGGAATGGTTGCACCACCACTCCCCCTATCCCAGGCAGCATAGTTTGCAGCCTCAAAAGTGAGCCCTTCCTTCTGTCTGAGGAGAGGAAAGGGAAGAGTAAAGACAACTTTGTCCTGTGACTTGGATATCAGCTCAGTCTCAGTAAGATAGGGTACTGGGCAGAGTCCTAAGGCATCTAGCTCCCAGACAGCATTTCTAGACACACCCTGGGAAGAAGGGAACCCACTGCCTTGAAGAGAAGGACTCGGGCCTGGCATGATTCACCACCTGCTGACTAAAGAGCCTTTGGGCCCTGAATAATCAGCAGCGGCAACCAGGTAGAACACACCATGGGCCTTGGGTGAGACTCTCAGATGTGCTGACTTGTGGTGTGACCCAGCACATTCACAGCCGTGATGACAAAAAGGAGAGACTCCTTCTGCTTGAGGAAAGCAAAGGGAAGAGTAACAGGGACTTCGTCTTGCAGCTTAGATACCAGCTCAACCACAGTGGGGTAGAGCACCAAGTGGTAGGCTCATGGGATTCCTGATTCCAGGCCTTGGTTTTTGGCAGGTGTTTTTAGACCTACCCTGGGACAGAAGGGAACCCACTTCCCTAAAGGGTAAGTCCCAGGTCTGGCAGCATTCACCACAGCTGACTGAAGAGCCTTTGGGCCTTAAGGGAACATCGAAGATAGTGTGAGAGTACTCCTCATGGGCTTGTGCCGGTGGTGACTGAGGGGAGAGACTCCTGTGCCTGGGGAAAGGAGAGGGAAGAGTAGGAAAGACTATGTCTTGTGGTTTGGGTGCCAGCTCAGCTGTAGTGGAATAGAGCACCAGGTACCTATCTTGAGTTTCCAACCCCAGACCCTGGCTCTGAGACAGCATTTCTGGACCCACCTAGGGTCTAAGGGAACTCATTGCCCTGAAGGGAGGGACACAGCCTAACTGCCTTTGCCATCTGCTGACTATAGAGCCCTAGGGCCTTCAGCAAACATAGGCAGTAGCCCGGGAGTAGGTACAATGGGCCTTGGGTGAGACCTAGTGCTATGTTGGCTTCAGGTCTGACCTAGTGCAGTCCCAGTGGTGGTGATCACAGTTGTGCTTATATCACCCCTCCCCTAGACCCAGGCAGCTCAGCACAGAGAGAGCAACTGTATTTGTTTGGGAGGAAGTCAAAGAACAAGAGTGTCTACATGATAATCCAGAAAATTCTTCCAGATTTTATCCAAGATCACCAACATTGTCCCTCTGTGACTATGCAAGAACCACATTGTTACTGGGCTTGGGGTCCCCCCTAATGCAGATATGGTTGCAGTGACCAAAAACTTAGATCACAATACTCAAGTCTCTTTGAATACCTGGAAAGCCTTCCAGAGGTGGGTACAAGCAAGCCTAGATTGCAAATACTACAATAAATACCTAACTCTTCAATGCTCAGAAACCAACAAACATTCACAAGAATCAAGGAAAACATGGCCTCACCAAACAAACTAAATAAGGTACCAGGGTTCAATCCTGGAAAGACAGAGATATGTGATCCTTCAGACAGAGACTTCAAAATAGTGCGTTGAAGAAACAAAGACGTTCAAGATGAATTCAAGAGACGGAATTCAGAATCCTATCAGATAAAATTAATAAATACATTTAAATAATTAAAAAGAATCAAGCAGAAATTTTGGAGTTTAAAAATGCAATTGACATATTGTAGAATGAATCAGAGTCTCTTAACAGCAGAACTGATCAAGCAGAAGGAAGAATTGGTGAGCTTGAAGACAGGTTATTTGAAAATGCACAGCCAAAAGAGACAAAAAAGAAAAGAATATAAAAGGATGAAGCATACCTACAAGACCTAGGACATAGCCTTAACAGTGCAAATCAAAGAGTTATTGAATTTAAAGAGGAGGCAGAGACAGAAATAAGGCTAGAAAGTTTATTCAAAGGAATAATAACAGAGGACTTCCCAAACCTAGAAAAAGATATTAATATTCAAGTATAAGATGATTATAGAACAACAAGCAGATTTAACACAAGACTCCTAAAGGGATTTAATAATCAAACTCCCAAAGGTCAAGGATAAAGAAAGGATCCTAAAAGCAGAAGAAAAAAGAGGAAAGAAGAAAGAAAGAAAGAAAGAAAGAAAGAAAGAAAGAAAGAAAGAAAGAAAGAAGAGAGAGAGAGAGAGAGAGAGAGAGAGAGAAAGAGAGAGAAAGAAAGAAAGAAAGAAAGAAAGAAAGAAAGAAAGAAAGAAAGAAAGAAAGAAAGAAAGAAAGAAAGGAAGGAAGAAAGAAAGGAAGAAAGAAAGAAAGAGAGAAAGAAAGAAAGAACAGAGTTCCAATATTCCTGGCAGCAGACTTTTCAGTGGAAACCTTATAGGCCAGCAGAAAGTGGTATGACATATTTAACGTGGTGAAGGAAAAAAACCTTTTACTCTAGATTAGTATATCTGGCAAAAATATCCTTCAAACATGAAGGAGAAATAAAGACTTTCTTAGACAAACTGAAGCTGAGGGATTTCATCAACAACAGGCTTGTCCTCCAAGAAATGCTAAAGAAAGTTCTTCAATCTGGAAAAAAAAAAAAAAAAGGATGTTAATGAGTCGTAAGAAATCACCTGAGGCCACGCGCAGTGGCTCACGCCTGTAATCCCAGCACTTTGGGAGGCCAAGGCGGGCGGAACCCCTGAGGTCAGGAGTTCGAGACCAGCCTGACAAACATGGTGAAACCTCATCTCTACTTAAAATACAAAAATTAGCCGGGCGTGGTGGCAGGCGTCTGAATCCCAGCTACTCAGGAGGCTGAGGCAGGATAATTGCTTGAACCCGGGAGGTGGAGGTTGCAGTGAGCTGAGATCGCGCCATTGCACTCCAGCCTGGGGAACAAGAGTGAGACTTCGTCTGAAAAAAAAAAAAGAAATCATCTGAAGTTACAAAACTCACTGGTAATAGTAAGTACACAGAAAAAACAGGGTCATTGTGATGTATAAAATACTCATATCTTTTTTTTTTTCCACTGAATGAGTTTCTTTTTATTCTCTTGGTAATCTCTTGCAGTTAACTACTTCCGTTGTAGGTGATGAAATGGGTTAGGCTCCACACTTCAGATGTTGGCACTGCTATGAGCATGGCTTTCCCTTTATTGCAACTCACAATCAAAACCTTTGATTCTTTTTTATATTCCGGTCCCAGAAGTAGAAGTTAATTGATGAGTAGTAGCCTACAACCAGGCTCTAGCTCCTCCAGGAACACTACAGGATGAATTTGGTTTAACTATGCATTAAACTAAAAGGCATTCTCTCAAATGAGTTTAAATGCATTTTATTTTTAGACAACCTACATGACACGTTTTTCTTAAAAACAAAGCCTCCATTCCAAATAAATCATGGTCAAATTAAGTGAAGAGCTCCAAGATTACGTCAGTCCCATTTGTCTTAAGTCCTGGTGTTGTGTGGATGACAAGCAGAAGCCAGTTATGATGACAGATGATAGATCCAAAGTAATTGCCAAATTTGTTAACATTTTCCCATTTCTAAACCATCCTTAAAGAAAATCATATATGGGGTCACACCATCCTCACGGTAGTCCAATAGAGCAACCATGCCATCTGGATCCACGTTTTCACCAATAAAGAACTGGGAGTTTTTGAAATTAGCAAGGATGTGCTTGATTTGTTCTGCAGCCCCCATCATAAAAGGTTTTACTCTTTCTGGTCTCTGCTCTTCAAGTTTGCCTTTGACTGATTTCATGTAATCTTTGATGTACTTCTTGCAGGTTTCTTTTGTGAAACTTGTCTCCTGCAGGTGATGGTTCATGACAATATCGCGACACCAGTGATTACTGCGCTTTAGGTACCTTCGCCCTGGGGGCCTTCAGCGGAGGCATTTCCACCAATAAGCGAGTCATCAGTGTTACCTTGTGTCCTACTAACCATCTTCCCCTCCACCTCCAGGCACAGCCCGGATCTTGTAGTTGTCGGAGAACATCTCATCTTAGCTGATGAGGTCCCGGTAGATAATTATGAAGGCGACTGAAGGGAGACGAGGGCGGCGCTAGCTTAGCAGGAGCCCGAAACTCGGAGCGAGCGCGGTGCAGCTGGGGCGGCGCTGGGCGGGGAGTGGGGAGCGGGCGGAAAAAGCTAAAATACTCATATCTTAAGTAGAAACACTAAAAGATGAACTGATCAAAAATAATAATTACAACAACTTTACAAGATATAGTACAATTAGATATAAATAGGAACAACAAAAAAATTTTTTAAAAGGAGGAACAAAGTTAAAGTGTGGAGTTTTTCTCAGTTTTGTTTATTTGTGCAATCCATATTAAGTTATCATCAGTTTAAAATAATGGGTTATAAGATATTATTTGAAAGCCTCATGGTAACCTCAAATCGAAAAACATACAATGAATACACAAAAAGTGAAAAGCAAGAAATTAAATCATACCACCAGAGAAAAATCAGCGTCACTAAAAGGAAGACAGGAAGAAGGGGGAAAAAAAGGAGGAAAAGACCAGAAAACAAAGAACAAAATGGCAGGAATAAGTCCTTACTTGTCAATAACATTGATAGTAAATGGACTAAACTCTCCAATCAAAAGACATAGAGTGGCTGAATGGATTTAAAAAACAAAACTCAACAATTTGCCTGTAAGAAACACACTTCACACATATAAAGACACATACAGACTGAAAATAGATAGTTTTCAAGACAAAAACTATAAAAAGAGACAAAGAAAGTCATTTTATAATAATAAAGGGGTCAATTCATCAAGAGGATATAACAGTTGTAAATATATGTGCATCCAACACTGGAACACCCAGACATACAAAGCAAATATTATTAGAGAGATAGATACCAATACAATAATAGCCGAAGACTTCAACACCCCCACTTTCAGCATTGCATAGATCATCCAAACAGAAAATCAACAAAGAAATATCAGACATAATATGCACTATAGACCAAATGGAACTAATACGCATTGACAGAACATTTTATCTAATGGCTGTAGAATATACATTCTTTTCCTCAGCACATGGGTCACTCTAAAGGATAGACCATATCTTAGGCCACAAAACAAGTCTTAAAACATTCAAAATTTAAAATAATATCAACTGCCTTCTCTAACCACAATGGAATAAAACTAGAAATCAATAACAAGAGGAATTTTGGAAACTATACAAACACATGGTAATTGAACACTATGCAGCTGAATGAACAGTGGGCCAATGAGGAGATTAAGAAGGAAACTGAAAAATTTCTTCAAACAAATGATAATGGAAACACAACATACCAAAAACAATGGAATAAAACAAAAGTAGTATCAAGAAAAATGTAAACCTGTAAGCACCTACATCAGAAAAGTAGAAAAACTTCCAATAAACAACTTAATGATGCATCTTAAAGAACTATAAAAGCGGCCGGGCGCAGTGGCTCACGCCTATAATCCCAGCACTTTGGGAGGCCGAGGCAGGCAGATCACGAGGTCAGGAGTTCGAGACCAGCCTGGCCAACATGGCGAAATCCTGTCTCTACTAAAAATACAAAAAATTAGCCAGGCACGGTAGCGCATGCATCTAATCCCAGCTACTTGGGAGGCTGAGGCAGGAGAATCATTTGAATCCGGGAGGCAGAGGTTGCAGTGAGCAGAGATCATGCCACTGCACTCCAGCCTGGGTGAAAGTGTGAGATTCCGTCTCAAAAAAAAAAAAAAAAACTATAAAAGCAAGAGCAAACCAAACCTGAAGCTAGAAGAAGAAAAGAAACAATAAAGATCAGGGCAGCACTAAATGAAATTGAAATGAAAAAAGCAACACAAAAGATCAATGAAACAAAACGTTAATTTTTCGAAAAGATAAAATTGACAAATCTTTAGCCGACTAAGAAATAAAGAGAGAAGATTCAAATAAAAGCAGCAGTGAAAAATGAGACATTATAATTAATACCACAGAAATTCAAAGGATCATTAAAGGCTACTGTGAGCAACTATATGCCAATAAATTGGAAAACCTAGAAGAAATAGATAAACTTCTAAACACATAAAACCTATTAATATTGAATCATAAAGAAATCCAAAACCTGAACAGAACAATAACAAGTAATGAAATCAAAGCCATAATAAAAAATCTTCCAGCAAAGAAAAGCCTGGGATCTGAAGGCTTCGCTGTTAAATTTTACCAAACATTTAAAGAAGAACTGATACCAATCCTACTCAAACTATTCCAAAAAACAGAGGAGGAGGGAATACTTTCGAACTCATTCTACAAGGCCAGTATTACCCTGATACCAAAAAGAAAAACACATCAAAAAAAGAAAATACAGACCAATATCCATGATGAACATTGATGCAAAAATCCTCAACAAAATTACTAGTAAACCGAATTCAACAAGACATTAAAAGATCATTCATCATGACCAAGTTGGATTTATCCCAGGGAGGAAAGAATGGTTCAACATATGCAAATCAATGTGATACATCATATCAACAGAATGAAGGACAAAAAGCATATGATCATTTCAACTGATGCTGAAAAAGCATTTGGTAACATTCAACATCCTTTTATGATAAAATCCCTCAAAAAACTGGATATAGAAGGAACTTACCTCAACATAATAAATACCATATATATGGCAGACCCACAGCTGACATCATAGTGAATTGGGAAAAACTGAGAGACTTTCCTCTAAGATTTGGAACACTACAAAGATGCCCACTTTCACCACTGTTACTCAACATAGTACTGGAAGTCCTAGGTAGAACAATAAGACAAGAGAAAGAAATAAAGAGTATCCAAATTGGAATAGAAGAAGTCAAATAATCCTTGTTTACAGATTATATGATCTTATATTTTGAAAACTCTAAAGACTACCAAAAACCTTTTAGAACAGATAAACAAATTCAGTAATGTTGGCTGGGTGCAGTTGCTCATGTCTGTAATCTGAACATTTTAGAGGCCAAAACAGAAGGATTGCTGGAGCCCAGGAGTTCAGGATCAGCCTAGGCAACATAGGGAGACTCCATCTCCAAAAAAAAAAAAAAAATTAGCTTGGCATGATGATGCATGCCTGTGGTCCCAGCTACTCAGGAGGCTGAGGTGGAAGGATTGCTTGGGCCCAGGAGATTGAGGCTGCAGTGAGCCCTGATCATACCACTGCACTACAGCCTGGGTGCAAAGTGAGACCCTGTTTCAAAAAACAAAACTCAGTAAAATTACAGGATACAAAATCAACATACAAAAATCAGAAGCATTTATATATGCCAGCAGTGAACAATCTGAAAAAGAATTCAGGAAAGTAATCCCATTAACCCATTTATAATAGCTACAAATAAAATTAAATACCTAGGAATTAACCAAAGAAGTGAAAGATCTCTACAATGAAAACTAGAAAACATTGATGAAAGAAATTGAAGAGAACACAAAAAAATGGAAAAAGATTCCATGTTTTTGGATTGCAAGAATCAATATTGTTAAAAGGTCCATACTACCCAAGGCAGTCTGCAGATTCAGTGCAATCCCTATCAAAATACCAATGACATTCTTCACAGAAGTAGAAAAAAACAATTTTCAAATTTATACGGATCCACAAAATACCCATAATAGCCAAAGCTATCCTGAGCAAAAAGAATAAGACTGGAGAAATCACATTACCTGACTTAGAATTATACTACAGAGCAAGAGTAACCAAAACAGCATGGCAGTGGCATAAAAACAGACATAGACCAATGAAACAGAATGGAGAACCCAGAAATAAATCCATACATCTATAGTGAACTCATTTTTGACTAAGGTGCCAAGAACACATATTGGGGAAAGGACACCATCTTCAATAAATGTGCTGGGAAAACTGAATATCCATATGCAGAAGAGTGAAACTAGACCCCTATCTCTCATTATATACAAAAGTCAAGTCAAAATGGATTAAAGACTTAAATCTAACACTTCAAACTATGAAACTACTAAAAGAAAACATTGGAGAAACTCTCCAGGTCATTGGACTGGGCAAAGATTTCTTGAGTAATACCCCAGAAGCACAAACAGCCCAAGCAAAAAATGGGCAAATGGGATCACATCAAGTTAAAAAGCTTCTGCACAACAAAGGAAACAATCAACAATGTGTAGAGACAATCCACAGAAGGGGAGAACATATTTACAAACTATTCATCTGACAAAAGATTAATAACCAGAATATATCAAGAGCTCAAACAACTCAAAAGGAAAAAAAAAAATCCAATAATCTGATTTAAAAATGGGCAAAAGATCTGAATAGACATTTCTCAAAAGAAGACATACAAATGGCAAACAGAGGAGGGCACAGTGGGTCACACCTGTAATCCCAGCACTTTGGGAGGCCAAGGCGGGCAGAACACTTGAGGTCAGGAGTTCAAGACCAGCCTGGTCAACATAATGAAACCCCGTCTCTACTAAAACTACAAAAATTAGCCAGTCATGGTGGCAGGCACCTGTAATCTCAGCTTCTCAGGAGGCTGAGACATGAGAATCGCTTGAATCCAGGAGGCAGAGGTTGCAGCGAGCCGGGATCGTGCCATTGCACTCCAGCCTGGGTGACAAAGTGATACTCTGTCTCAAAAAACCAAATGGTTAATAGACATGTGAAAAGGTTTTTGACATAATTGATCATCAGAGAAATGTAAAAAACATTTTCTTTGCTCATCCAAAACTACAGTGAAATATCATCTCATCTCAGCTAAACTGGCTTTTATCCAAAAGACAGGCAATAACAAATGCCAACAAGGATATAGAGGAAAGGGAGCCCTCATACACTTTTAGTGGGAATGTAAATTAGTACAACCACTATGAAGAACAGTTTGGAGGTTCCTCAAACAACTAAAAATATAGTTGTCATATGATCCAGCAATCCCACTGCTAGGTATATACCATAATGAAAGCAAATCACTATATTGAGGAGATATCTGCATTCCCATGCTTATTGCAGCACTGTCCACAATAGCCAAAATTTGGAAACAACCTAAGTGTACACCAGCAGATGAATGGATAAAGAAAACATGGTGCATATGCACAATGGAGTACTATTCAGCCATAAAAAACGTATGAGAGCTTATCATTTGCAATAACATAGATGGAAATGGAGATCATTACATTAAGTGAAATAAACCAGGCGCAAAAAGACAAACTTTTCATATCCTCACTTATGTGGGAGCTAAAAATTAAAACAATTGAACACATGGAGATAGTAGAATGATGGTTACCAGAGGCTGAGAAGGGAAGTAGGTGGGGGATGTTTAATGGGTACAAAAAATAATTAGAAAGAATGAATAAAATTTATTATTTGAAAACACAACAGAGTGACTATAGTCAATAACAATCTAATTGTACATTTAAAAATAACTAAAAGGTATAACTGGATTGTTTGTAACACAAAAGATAAATGTTTGAAGTGACTGATACCCCATTTACCCTGATATGATTATTATGCCTTGAGTGACTGTATCAAAATATCTCATATACCCAATAAATATATACACCTGCAATGTACCCCAAAAATTAAAAATTCAAACCATTTAAAAATTAAAAATAGATATTTTGTTGCTAAAAAATGCTAACAGTCATCAGAATCTTCAGCAACTTGTCATCTTTTTGCAGTAGGAGGGTCTTGCCTCAATGATATTAAGGGCTGCTAACTGGTAATGGTTGCTGAAGGTTGGGGTGGCTATGGCAATTTCTTAAGAGAAGATAAAAAGAAGTTTGCCGGCCGGGCGCGGTGGCTCAAGCCTGTAATCCCAGCACTTTGGGAGGCCGAGGCGGGCGGATCACAAGGTCAGGAGATTAAGACCACAGTGAAACCCCGTCTCTACTAAAAATACAAAAAATTAGCCGGGCGCGGTGGCGGGCGCCTGTAGTCCCAGCTACTCAGGAGGCTGAGGCAGGAGAATGGCGGGAACCTGGGAGGCGGAGCTTGCAGTGAGCCGAGATCGCGCCACTGCACTCCAGCCTGGGCAACAGCGTGAGACTCCGTCTCAAAAAAAAAAAAAAAAAAAAAAAAAAAAAGAAGTTTGCCATATAAATTGACTGTTCCTTTCACAAAATATTTCTCTGTAGCATGCAACGCTGTTTGAAAGCATTTTACCCACAGAACTTTCAAAATTAGAGTCTATTTGGGTGTTAAAACTTAATGGCAAAACAAACAAACAAAAAAATAGAGCCTATGCTCTCAAGCTCTGCTACTGCTTTATCACCTATGTTTATGTAACATTCTAAATTCTTTGTTGTCACTTCAACAACTTTTACAGCATCTTCACCAGGAGTAGGTTCCATCTGAAAAAAAAAATGTTTTTTTTTGCTCCATAAGAAGTAACTCCTCATCCATTCAAGTTGGTTTTTCTGTTTGTTTGTTTTCAGAGACAGGGTCTCCGTCACCCAAGCTGTAGTGGAGTGCAGTGACATGATCACAGCTCACCACAGCCTCAAATTCCTAGTCTTAAGCAATCCTCTCATCTCAGCCTCCCAAGTAGCTAGGACTACAGGTGCACCCCACCACATCCAGCTACTTTTTAAAATTGTATCTTTTATACAGATGGAGTTTCACTATGTTGCCCAGGCTGGTCTCAAACTCCTGGCCTCAAGTAATCCTGCTGCCTCAGCCTCCCAAAGTGCTGGGGAGCCACCACACCCAGCCTCTGTTCAAACTGTATCATGAGATTGCAGCAATTCAGTCATGTTTTCAGGCTCCACTTTAGTTCTCTTGCTATTTCCACCACGTATGCAGTTACTTCTTCTAGTGAACTCCTGAATCTCTCAAAGTCATCCATGAGGGATGGAATCAGCTTCTTCTAAATTCCTACTAATGTTGATATTTTGACCTCCTCCCATGAATTTTAATGGCATCTAGAATGGTGAATTCTTCCAGAAGATTGTCAATTCACTTCACCAAAGTCCATCAAAAGAATCACTATCTATGGCAGCTGTAGCCTTATGTAATGTATTTCTTAAATAATAAGACTTGAAAGTTGAAAGTAGTCCTTGATCCATCTACAGAATGGATGTTGTGTTCGCAAGCACGAAAACAACATCAATTTCTTTGTACATCTCCACCAGAGCTCTTGAGTATCCAGGTACAATGTCAATGAGCAGTAATATTTTGAAAGGCATCTTTTTTTGCTGATAAATGGGTCTCAACAGTAGGCTTAAAATATTCAGTAAGTCATGCTTACTGAATGTGCCATAATCCAAGCTTTGTTATTCCATTTATAGAACACAGACAGAATAGATTTATCATAATCCTTAAGGGCCCTAAGATTTTCAGAGTGGTAAATAAGCACTGGCTTCATCTTAAAGTCGCCAGCTGCATTAGCCCCTAACAAGAAAGTCAATCTATCCTTCGAAGCCAGACATTGACTTCTCTCTAGGTATGAAAGTTCTAGACAGCAGCATCTTCCAATAGAAGGCTACTTCATCTACAATGATAACGTATTGTTTAGTATAGCCACCTTGATCAATTACCTCAGCTATATATTCTAGATCAGTAGTCCCCAACCTTTTTGACACCAGGGACTGGTTTCATGGAAAACAATTTTTCCGCGGACTGAGGGGTGGCGGTGGAGGGGCATGGTGGGGGCAAGGCGGGGAAATGATTTGGGGATGAAACTGTTCTACTTCAGATCATCCGGCATTAGGGCATTAGAGTCTCATCCTAGATCCCTCACATCTGCAGTTCACAATAGGGTTTGCGCTCCTGTGAAAATCTACTGCTGCTGCTGATCTGACAGGAGGCGGAGCTTAAGCGGTAATTCTCACTCCCCGCCCATCCCCACCCCGCCCCCCCCCACCTTCTCCAGCTGTGCTCCCTTGTTCCTTACAGGCCAGGGACCAGTACCGGTCCAAGGGCCGGAGGATGGGGACCCCTCTTCTAATTAACTTGCTATAGCTGCCACATCAGCATTTGCTGCTTCACCTTACACTTCTTTCTACATTATGAAGACAGCTTCTTTCCTTAAACTTCATGAACCAACCTCTGCTAGCTTCTAACTTGTCTTCTGCAACTTCCTCAGGTCTCTCAGCCTTCACAAAATTGAAGAGAGTTAGGGCTTTGGTCTGGATTCAGCTTTGGCTTAAGGGAATGTTGTGGCTGGTTTGATCTTCTATCCAGACCACGCAAACGTTCTTCATATTGGCGGTAAGGCTGTTTCACTTTCTTATCATTCATGTGTTCACTGGAGTAGCACTTTTAATTTCCTTCAAAAACTTCTCCTCTGCATCCACAACTTGGCTGTCTGGTGCAAGGGGGCCTATCTCAGCTTTCAACATGCCTTCTGCACTAAGCTGAATCATTTCTAGCTTTTGATTTAAAGTGAGAGATATGCAACTTTTCCTTTCACTTGAAACCTAGAAACCATTGTAGAGTTCTTAACTGGCCTCATTTCAGTATTATTGTGTAAGGGAACAGATAGGTCCAAGGGGAGGGAGAGAGATGGTAGAATAGCCTGTCAGTGGGGCAATCAGAACACACATTTATTGATTGATTGCTGTCTTCTATGGGTGTGGTTTGTGGTGCCCCAAAACAATTACAACGGTGATTTCAACTTCTCACTGATTATAGATCACCATAGCAGATTTATGAGAAGAAAAATAATAAACTCAATCATATTGGTAGTGTTCTAGTCCTAGATACGTTCATGCATGTTCATTTTATTGATAAGCACCATAACTTCAATTTCATATGCATAAAAATGTTCAAAAAAGTGTACATTCTCTTTTAGTACTGTAGTGAGTCAACACTCCCCAACAAAAACTGGATTTCCTGAAAAACAGGTTAAGGTAGCGGGTGGCGGGGGGATGCTTTTCAGAATGCCAAAGGTCAACATGTATCATCTTCTGCAAGTAAAATGTATGTACATGCATACCTTTCCTTCAGTTTAAGACAAGGGGGTGTCGTGGGGAATTATCGTGTAAAACTTCACCACTACCTTAACCATAAAAATCAAGTATGTGCTTTTCTTTGGTTTGTTGGTCAAAGAAAAAATTACAACTCAGAAAACTTTCTTGGAGATGCCTATGCTCAGTGTATCCAAACTTTAGGCATGTCGGGTACAATATTGATTTACAAAAAGTTCCTCTAATCAATCCTGAGCTAGTAACTTACTGTGGAAAGAGTAATTGATCACAGCCATCCCTCCAACTGGAGTCAACTTTCATGACTGTTCTGATTTCCTTTATTTTGGGGCAGTTCATCCAAACTTCTAATTAAACGGCAACTACCTCACTTTTGATAAGTGGTTTACAAGAAACAGCAACAACAAAGCAGTTGCGGAGGAAAGAAAAGAAACACAGTTAAAAAAAAAAAAAAAAAAAAGGAAAAGAAATCTCCCAGGAGAAAGGGATGTGGAAGCTGAAACTACGGACAATTTCCACACTAAGACTTCCAAAAGCATATGCAAGATCGGAGCAAAACTTTCAAGTGCTCTTTTTCAGTGTAATGCTAGCGACGAAGTTCAGCTTGGAAAGCCCAGGGCTTAAAAAAAAACAACAAAAAAGACAATATGTAGAATCGTTTGGCTTCAGCAAAACCCACCGCAAAGATGGCGGTGGGACTAAGCCCCTTCTCCCGAAGCCGAAGCCTCTCGCCTCACATTTCCCACAAACCCTTCTCGGCGCCCCGCTCGCCGAAACCTGCCCGGCCGGTGCCCGGCCACTGCGCACGCGCAGAACAACGTCACGTGCGCTCCCAGGGTTTGGCGGAGCTGGCAGGAGGGGCCTTGCCAGCTTCCGCCGCCCCGTCGCTTCAGGTCTCGGACGGCGGATTCGCGCTGCCTCCGCCGCCGCGGGGCAGCCGGGGGGCAGGGAGCCAAGCGAGGGGTGCGCGTTGGCGCGGCCATGGGACTGAGCCGGATCCGGTGACAGCAGGGAGCCGAGCGGCCCGGGCCCTGAGCGCGTCTCCTCCGGGGGGCCTCGCCCTCCTGCTCGCGGGGCCGGGGCTCCTGCTGCCGTTGCTGGCGCTGCTGCTGGCTGTGGCGGCGGCCAGGATCATGTCGGGTCGCCGCTGCGCCGGCGGGGGAGCGGCCTCCGCGAGCGCGGCGGCCGAGGCCATGGAGCCGGCCGCCCGAGAGCTATTTGAGGCGTGCCGCAACGGGGACGTGGAGCGAGTCAAGAGGCTGGTGACGCCTGAGAAGGTGAACAGCCGCGACACGGCGGGCAGGAAATCCACCCCGCTGCACTTCGCCGCAGGTAACCGGGGCCAGCGTTCCCTCGCCTCGCTCCAGACCCCCCCACCTGCGCACCCGGGGCCCACAGGCCTGAAACCAGTGCTCCTCCGCCCCCCGACCTTTCTCCAGGGCTCAGGTTCTGGTGATCTCGCTCTCTTCCAGTGGGGACTGAGGAGATTAGGGGTGGGGTGAGCGTGCCACACTCACTGGAAGTTTTTGTTTTGTTTTTTTGCCGGGGGTGGGGGGTGGTTTGGGGTTTTGGCTTTGTTTTGTTTTACAGTATCAACAATACCTGTACCAACTTCCGGTCTTGTTACCCTAGAAGGCCTCTACACACAAGAAAGAGTAGGGGAAGTAGTTGATAGACCTTATGATTTAAAAGGTCAGTTATCTCCAAAATTTTTCGTTCTTGCGAGTTCCATTTGGGTTAAGGTCTTGAAGGACTTTGCAGAATACAAGGAAGTAATTTCGGAGGAGTAACTTAATAGGACCTTCACACATTAACATTAGTTAGTTTATCAGGATAGCCAATCATTACCAAGTTTCTGGAGTGACTAGAACTGGAAATAGGCAAGTTTGGGAGAACTGAAATCTGACTTAGGCTGGGTGCGGGAAGCCTTAGACGCACACACACACAAACACACACACACACAAGTTGGGGTGGAAAGTAGTAGTGTAAGAGGAAAGCTGGTGCAAGTACTTTAGCTTGAATCTAGAATTTAGGTTGGGACTAACCTTGCTTCATTCTGAAATTTAGATCGTTTGAATTACATTAATATATAGTAGATTCACTTCATGATATAAGCATGTTAAATTTAGTCGAAGAATTTAAAAGAGCCTTAGATGGGATATTCAGCTTATTTGCATAAAACATACATGCTTTTCACTTGTAGGAAAGATTATGACTTTTTCTAACTTCAGGTGAGTCATACGTGATTGAAAATGGGAGTACCTCTTCTTACCTCTGACAATCCTGGTTTTTTGTTTTGTGTATTTCATGAATGTTTAAAACAATTTTTAAAAAAATCAGGGAATACTTTTAAAGTACTCCTGTTCTTTTGGAGCTAGGTTGATGAGAAAAGGAGCAGTGAGAAAGATTTCCTGTTTCACAGATACTACTTTTACACTTTCTACGAATTGGAGATTTGTTCGCTTAAACCTGTTCCGGGTTTTAAATGTAAATACTACCAGGAGGTATGCTTTTTTGACCAATTGCACCTTTGTTGGATTTCCACTGGGGAGTCTTTTAAAAAGAAGAAAGTTTGGAGAATCTAGGTGGGAGAATTAAAAACAGTTTGTGGGCAATGGAAAGAGAAGGAAGAATACGTAAGTCAAATCACACCTAGTTAGCCTTTTTGCCTGAAATTTTGGTGGTAAGTGCTGCCATTCTTGAGCTAATTTAGATTGTCCTGTTTGACCATGTAGTCAACATTTAAACAACTGGTTTGGCAAACTGTCACGATCAACTGATACATAAGCCAAAGGGTAGGGTTACTTAGATTCTGTTCGGTTGATCTGTGGGATAAAAATAACCAAGAAAGATCTTAGTTGCTACCTTTTAAGAATTTGGTGTATTAGTGAGTTCATATCTGAAAATAGTAATATTTAGAGATGTAAGGTTATGGTGTTAGATCCTCACTGACCTTGTTCCTTCTCTACCTTCCCGCCTTCAGTTCTGTCCCAACATTTCAAAGCATTTTTTTACATAGGTTTCATTTTGTTTGTTTAAGTTTGGAAAACTTAATATTTTGGAAACCAACCCACCACTCGCAACTTACCCAAATTATCAAGTATAGGTTATAAAATTAAGAGGTCTCAAGGTATGAAAAGGGAGTAATAAAAATTATGAGGTGGGGGTTCTTCATTCAACCAGAGCTTTTAAAGTCCTGCACTTCAATCATATAAGAAACTTTTTTAAAAACTGGCTTTGTAAATTTAATCTGAATTTTAGGTTCATCAGAGAAAAGCTCCTTAAGTGCATCTAACTACTTTTTCACTTAATGTATGGAGAATACACTTTATAATCTGTTGTAGGTAGTGAGTTATCAGTCATGTTAATGTGCCTGCAAGCATACTGTTGGAAGTTCAACACAGGTGGTGGTATTATGTAACTGCCTGACCAAGCAGTTTCTTGTGTTTGTACATCAGTCATAGAGTTAGCTGTTGGAGGTGATGGGGGACATAATTATTTTAAAATTTTTTATAGCCAGTTAAAGTTTGGAGATTTTATTAGAGGAGGCATGTTTTTTGTCTTTTTGTTTTGTTTCCCAAGTAGTATTAGCACTGAGAGGTGCGTGCAGACCACAGAAAATGAAAATCAGTTTAGAAAACATTTGGTTTAATTTCATCCCCAAAAGTTAGTTCAATTAAAGGAATAATCAGTTGCCAGCACCAAGACAGTTAAATTCTATTAATGAGAAAGACAGTCAGCATAAACAGGAATTTTCCTTCTACTAGGTGATTTTTTATTATTGCACTAGATTGCATACTTTTCTTCTAGATAAATATTATTTAAGAAGTAATTCCTTAGGAGAAAAATGACTCTGAAAATTGTTTCCTTTTCAGTCCGCCTGCCACTGCCCCCGACCATACACAGATATACACAAGATAGGAATAATTTTTTTTTTGTTTTGTTTTTTGAGACAGAGTCTAGCTCTGTCTCCCAAGCTGGGGTGCAATGGCACGATCTCAGCTCACTGCAACCTCCATCTCCCAGGTTCAAGCAATTCTCCTGTCTCAGCCTCCTGAGTAGCTGGGATTACAGGTATGTACCACCACGCCCGGCTAATTTTTGTATTTTTTGTAGAGACAGGGTTTCACCATGTTGGTCAGGCTGGTCTCAAACTCTTGATCTCGTGATCCGCCTGCCTCGGCCTCCCAAAGTACTGGGATCACAGGCGAGAGCCGCCGTGCCTGGCCAGGAATGATTTTTTCCAACACATAACAGAACTTGTAGAGGCAAGTTGGTGGTAGGGTGGCTGTTGCTCTAATTTTACTAAAAGCAAAAGTATCTGAAATTCTTAACAGTTAATGCCCTAGAAAACAACAGATTTCAGTAAAGAAGACTCTGCTTCTCTGAGCTTATTTCTAAAAAGTAAAGAAGAGGTGACACGAACTTGGGGAGAAAGTCATCTTGATGTCATCATAGAAATGAAAGAAATATGTGGCATTCCTTACAATCTTAGAACTCTTGGAGTAGAGGTAGAAGTTTGCATTGTAGAGTCCTAGCTAAACAAAGTAACACTTGTTTTATATTTATAATATGTTACAATTAGTATGAGTATGCTACTGAGCCATATACATTGGACTGGTTAGACTGGACTTGGATTATTATATTCAATTGTGTGAATCAAATATAAGATGGGATTTTTTTAATTCAGAGGAGGAAAGTGGAATCAGAGCATCTGGAATTTATTGCACAAGCATAGATAGGAAAATTAGTGCTGCTTATTCTAGAGATGAAAGAAGACTATACCATGTTACCGTCTTCACATATGTGGAAGAATCACAAAGAGTGAGTGGATATTACTTGTGTGGCTTTGGGAGTCAAAACTAAGGCCAGTAGGTGGAAGGTTACAAGTGGTCAGACAACCTTTAACAATATTCAGCCATGGAACTGGCTGGAAGTATCCAAGCAGTGGCTGGACTGGCATTCTTCAGAGATGTTGTAGAGAGGATTTCAGCCTAGTTCAGCCAACAAGTTATAATCTCATTGGTACAAGAAGGCTTTGACTGCTCAGCTACCAAAGATATACTAGCTTTTGTGATTGCCATTCATATCTTTCCCCGAAATGATAACTATTGGAGACCTCCAGTAACCTGTCAGTAACATTTCCTTCTTTGGCTGTAGGCCAATATCATAGTTGTAAGAGATGCACAAAATTTATCCAACACTCTTCACCTGAAACTACAATTATAGATTGTTGTTTTAAGGATTGGTTTTTGCTATGGGAGATGTTTAATCATACATCAGCAGGAAACCCTAGTATCAAATAAAGATCAATCTATTTAGGAATTCATCATCTTTCTTCACTTGTCAAATCTCCCAATGTATTATCAAGATTTTGAGCCATACCTTTGCCCTCAGCTCTTGCTGGATTTAGAGGTAGACAGTCGACTTCAGTAACAAGAGTTTGGAGTACTCCTTTCGGTATTCCCCCATTCAGATGGTCAAAATTTCATCACTGTAGAGGCCATGGCATTCTTTTCCAAGTTTCTACTAATCTGGCCAGACAGTATATCTATCCCAAGTTGAGATGGGCAAAGTCCTCTCCCTTGTATTCTTCATTCTTAAGAAATATATGTGGGAAATACTTTTCTGGATCTTAGCAAACTGAAGTTAATAGTAAATGAGGCCCAGGCACGGTGCCACAGGCTATAATCCCAGCACTCTGGGAGGCAAAGGCAGGAGTATCACCTGAGCTCAAGAATTCAAGACCAGCCTGGGCAACATGGTAAAACCTCATCTCTACAAAAAAATTGAAAAATGAGCTGGGCATGGTGGCACAGGCCTGACACTTTGGGAGGCAAAGACAGGAGTATCACTTGAGCTTAAGAGTTCAAGAGCAGCCTGGGCAACATGGCGAAACTTCATCTCTACAAAAAAAAAATAGAAAACTTAGCCAGGCATGGTGGCGCAGGCCTGTAGTACTAGCTACTTGGGAGGCTAAGGTTGGAGGATTACTTGAGCCAAGGCTGCAGTGAGCTGAAATTGCACCATTGCGCTCTAGGCTGGGCAACAGAGGGAAACCTTGTAACACAGAATAGTAAATGAGAGGTTTAAAATGACATTCCTCAGAAAAAATCTGTCACTGAGAGTCCTGACTGACTGTTGCTTGAAAGCTGAAGGCTGTTTGATTATACCTTCCAATCTCCCAGACCACAGGAGCTTTGTTTTGTGGCATTTGTTGACATTTTTCCAGAACTTTGCCTTTGGACAAAACCCTGTGTGATAGCCTACCTTTAGATATTGCAAGACATCACCATCTCATATGGGACCAATGGTATTATCAGTGATTAATCCCACCTTTGGACTATAAAAGACAGGAGAGGAATAGCACTTAGTTAAACTTCCTAAGAGTCTAAGTTGGTTTCTCTGTAGGGACTTGACTGCCTCACAGCTTTTGGGAAGCCATTCAGATGAAAGCATGTTTCCAGTATAGCAGCAAAATATGATACTATTAACAGTAGTCATGGTTGGCAACCAGTACCTGGAGCTGCTGAAACTGATGGCATCTAGATAAGTAATAAATTTGACAAGAGGCTACTTTCTCTGTTTTCACAAATCATTAACACCATATTCTTTGTGAGGGTCCTTTCCTATTCCAGCAGAGTATTAGACATGCATTAAACAAATGTTTGTCAAGTCCTACTATATGCCAGACACTGACCTTGTCCCTGAGTAAACTGAAATAAATAAGACACAATACCTGCCATTAACTGACACGTGGTTAATGTGGTCAACAAATACACTTTACAGATAGGCCTGCTTTGCTTCACTGTAAGCACTGTGTAGTAGATTCATACTCTGTGTATGGTTTCATCAGGATTTTCACAAGTAGAACAGTGTTTGAAGTTGAGTGCTGTTCCATAATTACAAAATAAACTACAGTATGTCCTGAGCAGCCATGACTACCAACTTTATTTAGGCTTCTGGTTCCTCATAAAGAGATCCTTAGAATATGGAGATTGATATTGACTCTGAGGATGTGCCTATTTATGTTCTACCTGGCCAGTGAGAATGTGATCAGAATATACCCTGCAAAGCATTTTTTCTTTCAGAAATTGATGCTTAACAGAAGTACTTTGAACTATTCTTGAGACCATAACAATAGGGATTTTATCAAGGATTACTCCTCAGTTTGGGAGGTATGATTTTTTTGGGGGTCGGGGGTGAGACACAGAGTTTCACTCTTGTCGCCCAGGCTGGAGTGCAGTGGTGCGATCTTGGCTCACTTCAACCTCCACCTCCCAGGTTCAAGCAATTCTCCTGCCTCCTGCTTCAGCTGCCCGAGTAGCTGGGATTACAGGCATGTACCGCCATGCCTGGCTAATTTTTATATTTTTAGTAAAAATGGGGTTTCACCGTGTTGACCACGGTGGTCTCGAACTCCTGACCTCAGGTGATCCACCCACATCTGCCTCCCAAAGTGCTGGGATTACAGGTGTGAGTCTCAGCGCCCAGCCAGGAAGTATCTTAAATCTAAAGATTTCGCTAGACTCCAAACAGCTTTTTTTTTTTTTTTTTTTTTTTACATAGCTACCTATTGACTGCTTCCAAATAATTTAAGTGCCCAAGATGTGGCTTCAAACTTTCAAAATCTCAGACTCTTCATCTACTGTCTCAGCGTAGCAGATTACGTTCACTCACATATTGTAGTTCTTACCTTATGAGTGTAAAATCATACTGACCTCTACTATCAGTCACCAGACTGGTTTCAGACATCTTAATGACTAGGAAATCATGTTGATACAAACATTGACACAAGTAATCTGTGTCTTGGAATGTTGGTAACTATGTGGGTATAATCACTTTACCCATTCTACCCATATCGATTGCCTCAGCTAAAACTTAGTTTCAGTAATGTCTTTGTCTTTAACTCTGATTTCACACAACCCTCTTCTCTTTCCAGTCTTATTTTGACAGAAAGCTACTACTTGACCTTCTTTTAGATCACCAATCCTTTGGGACAGATATCTTCCCACTTGACAGTGTCTCTTGTAACAGCTAGATAGATGTTTTACTCCAGCTATTTCTGTGCACACCTAACTCTCCTTTCTGGGAGAGTTAGGCTGTGAGTCACCATTTTGATTACTTCAGATATGCTTATTACTGCTGAAGAATAGTAATCCTTATTCTAAAATGCTAGCGTACGTCAAATAACTTTATAGAGTTAGCTTTACAACTTTTTCTTTATTTTGATTCTTTTTCTCTTACTTTCCAAATTAAGAAGCCTTTTTCTAAAAGCATTTCCTGCAGGTGGGTGCTAAGTGGTTGGGATAGCAGAACCATAGATTAGGGCAACTGTGGATAGCCTACTTGGGGAGGACAGTGTGATCAGCAATGCCCAGGAAGTGATCAGGAAGGAAGACTGAAGTCAGGGCTAATGACAGCAAGAGCTGACCTTCACCTCTTTGAAATTTTACTACTTGGCTTCTGCAGTGCCATTCTTTCTTAGTTTTACTTCTCAGTCTCTTTTTCATATACCGTGATACCATGATACATTGATTCAGCAAATATCAACAAATTGCTCTGTACCGTGTACTCTGAAGGATGCTGGGGAAGTAGTGATGAATTAAGATGCACATGGCTCTTGTCCTTCATGGAACTAAGAGTCTAGAAAATGCTGGGCGCGGTGGCTCGTGCCTGTAATCCCAGCACTTTGGGAGGCCGAGGTGGGTGGATCACAAGGTCAGGAGATCGAGACCATCCTGGCTAACACGGTGAAACCCTGTCTCTAGTAAAAATACAAAAAAAATTAGCTGGGCATGGTGGCGGGTGCCTGTAGCCCCAGCTACTCCGAGGGCTGAGGCAGGAGAATGGCTGGTGTGAACCTAGGAGGTGGAGCTTGCAGTGAGCCGCGATGGCACCACTGCACTCCAGCCTGGGGGACAGAGCGAGACTCCGTCTCAAAAAAAAAAAAAAAAGTCTAGAAAATAAGTAAAGAGTAATTACAAATTTTAATAAGTGCCAAGAAATACTGCTATGAACAGCAAAGACAAAAATCCCTGCTGGTATGGAGCTTGCATTCTAGTGAAGGAGGTGGGAGATAGACCAACTAAATGGTGTGAAGATAGGAAAAAATGTGGATGGGCAGAAGGGACTATTTTAGATAGGATGATCGGGGATAGCCTTCTTAAGGTGGTGACATTTAAACAAACCAGGTAGTGAGTAGAAGTAGGATGCTTTGTGCAAGGGAAGAGCATTCCAAGCAGAAGGGCAGCATGTACCAAGTCAATGGCATACTTGACAAACTGAAAGAAAGCTATATTATAGTTGGGAAAGGGAAGAATGGTGTGAAGTGAAATTAGAGAAAGTGAGGGCCAGTTCATGAGGGAGCTTTTAAGGCCATAGTCGAGTGTTTGAATTTTATTCTAAGAGCATCAGTGGGAAACCAAGGAATTATTTTAAACACGGCTGTGATATGATTATTTTTAAAAGGTCACTAGAGACAGAAGTGGAAATGAGAGACCTATTTAGGGGAGACTATTGCAGGAACTTATGCTGGAGGTGATAGTGTTTGGGGTAAGGTAATATCAGTGGAAATAGAAGTTGGAAACATGTTGAGTTTGAGATACCTTTAAAATATCTGGAAGGAAATATGTTAAGTAAACATTCTGGAATTTGGGTGAAAAGTCTAGACTGGAGATTTAAATTTGAGGGTTGTGCATCTAGGTGGTATTTAAAGCCGTGGGATCAGATAAGATTATCTAAAAAGAGGTTAGAGAACTGAGTCTTGAGGAATCCCAGCATTTAGAAATTGGGTAGAGGAAGCAATAAGCCTTCAGTGAGATATGACATGTCTAAAACTTGGACTCCTCATCTTCTGCCACAAATCTATTTTCATCTGCAGCCTTGCCCCCATTTCAGTTGATGGCAACTTCACTCTTCCATTACACAGGCCAAAAACCTTGGCAGTAGTGTGTGTAGTAGTAAGATTGGAAACAACCTAACTATGTATGAGAATGGAACTAGTTACATTTTGACTCTCCCAGTTAAAAAAATATATGCAATACTGATAGAAGTTGATTTCTGGGATATTATTAATAGCAGCTGTTTTTTTAAGAAAGAAAGATGTAAACACTGTCTTTAAAGATATATATTAGCAGATGTTTGCTTGCATGTATGTAAAATAACTTCAAGGTATGTGGAAAAAAAAAAAGTGATAACCAGAAGGAAGGAAACTGGGAAGCTGGGAATAGGGGTGGGAGGAAGGCTTCACCAGCCATGTGACTATTACCTATCATGTTCACATGAACCATGTGGATATACTATCCTAACCAAATCAGTCTTAATCTTAGCCCTTATCATCTGTCACCTAGACTATGGCACATAGCATTCTAAAACCTTAAGGACATATCTACTGCCTATCTCTGCATTTGATTCATTTATTCACACAATTGCCAAGGTGATCTTTCTTAAAAAAAAAAAAAAAACAGTCACTGCCCTAAACACATCATTCTGACTAATGATGTGTTGTAGCAGTATTTTTCCAACTGTTTCCAAGAGGTGCTCAGAGATGCAGGAATATTTTCTTTTGGATCTTTGTGAGGGGAAGAAGGAGGATTCAACCAGAATAGTTTTTATTTTATTCAGTTAATTTGCAATTCTATGAATGCCAACTATGTACTAGGCTTTGGGTATTTAGCAGTAAACGTAACCTGTACCTATTATAATCTTAAATAAGATCTAATTGAAATCTGTCTGGGCCCGGTGCAATGGCTCATGCCTGTAATCCCTGCACTTTGGGAGGCTGAGGCTGGTGGATTACTTGAGGTCAGAAGTTTGAGACCAGCCTGGCCAACATGGCAATACCCCATGTCTACTAAAAATACAAAAAAGAATTAGCCAGACATGATGGTGCGCAGCTGTAGTCCCAGCTACTAGGGAAACTAAGGCAAGAGAATCGCTTAAGCCCGGGAAGCAGAGGTTGCAGTGAGCCGAGATCACACCATTGCACTCCAGCCTGGGTGACAGAGCAAGACTCTGTCTCAAAAAACAAAACAAAACCTGCTATCTGAAAACAGTTTGAAAAACACTAATTTATGGGACAAAGGCCAGGTGCTACCTTAGCCTGACATACTCCTTTTTGTTGTCGTTTTGTTTCTTGGTTTTTGGTTTTTGGTTTTTTTTTTTTGAAACGGAGTCTCACTCTGTCTCCCGGGCTGGAGTGCAGTGGCCCAATCTCGGCGTACTGCAAGGTCCATCTCCCGGGTTCACGCCATTCTCCTGCCTCAGGCTCCCGAGTAGCTGGGACTACAGGCGCTTGCCACAACACCCGGCTAATTTTTTTTTTTTTTTTCGTAGTAGAGACGGAGTTTCACCATGTTAGCCAGGATGGTCTCGATCTCCTGACCTCATGATCCACCCTCCTCGGCCTCCCAAAGTGCTGGGATTCGCCCGGCCAGCCTGACATTCTCCTGATCTAGCATCTGCCCACTTTGGCTTTCTGCATCCTGGCTGTTATGGAGCATTTGTTCGTTCTTTTTTTTCTTTTCTTTTCTTTTCTTTTCTTTTCTTTTCTTTTCTTTTCTTTTCTTTTCTTTCTTCTTCTTCTTTTTTTTTTCTGAGATGGAGTCTCACTCTGTTACCCAGGCTGGAGGGCGGTGGCGTGATCTTGGCTCACTACAACCTACACCTGCCGAGTTCAAGCAATTCTCATTCCTCAGCTTCCCGTGTAGCTGGGATTACAGGCACGTGCCACCACACCTGGCTAATTTTTTGTATTTTTAGTAGAGACTGAGTTTCACCATGCTGGCCAGGCTGGTCTTGAACTCCTGACCTCGTCATCTGCCTACCTGGGCCTCCCAAAGTGCTGGGATTACTGGCGTGAGCCACTGTGCCCAGCCCAAGCATTTATTCTTTCATACCTCCATGTCTGTGTACATTTTGTTTCTTTCTTGCTCATCTCCTTTCCGTCACCTCTCCCTCCTCTTCTCATTTTCCTAATGATCCCTTATTTTTCTGGAAGCTTTCAGCTTAGGTGTCATCACTGGAATCGCCTTAGGCAAGTCTTTTCCATTCTCTGCTTTCCCCTAGTTTAGGAGTTCCCTTCTTTAAGCTCTAGTAGCACTTTATGTATACGTAGCAATTATATTGTATTGAAATTTAAAATCTTCATATCTTAAATTATGAGCTCTTTGAGAGGGGGAAGAATCAAAGATACAAAGATACTCATCTTTGTGACCGCAGAGCCCAGCAATGTTAAAACAAAAATAGTTAATCTTTTCAACTATCTTTAGCTCTTCCATCAGGTGCAACCAGGCCAACCCCAGGCATCAACCTTAGAAATGTTGTACCATTACTTTCTTATCTGTTCTCATTGCTGGTCATCTTGGAAGAACTGCGGTCAGACTTGGTGGCTTTAAGAATAGAATGGAGAAATTTCAGAAGAGTGAGCAGTTCCTTTCTCTCTACCCAAACACATTATAGACCTCTCTCCATCTGCTTTAACATATGCCTGAAAGCCTTGTCATTTTACAACTAGGTGTAAAAAGATTTTAAGTACTAATATATAGGAATGATAAGAGATTGAAACTCATTGATACTAGATCTGTAAATCAGTATAAATAAATTATCAGACTTTTTTTGTTTGGTTTGATTTGGGGGCAGTTGAGCAGAACTGTGGAATGTTGGTACCTAAAGGAGGCCTCCTACATGGAAAGAAGTTAAATATGTGTTATGCAAGTGACAAAGTAGGGACTCCTTTGAAGACACTGGATTTTATACTTTTGCCTGGGGTTATCTCTCTGTGTCTCACTACATAGACAAATACTAGCTGTAAGTGGATCTTTTTTTGTTGCTTCTCGTAGTCCCCCCAGTTTAGCAGAAACGTTCTATGAGATAGATATGGGAAAGGAATTCTGTCACTGTATCATAAGGTTGTGATTTACGTATTTAAGTTTTATACTTTGAACATCTGAAAATGTATACATACTAAATACACAGAACTCTATTGTAGAGTGAAAAACGTTTGAACTTTGAGCTTTCAGTCACTTATTTTGTGTTCTTTCTTTGAGGTTAGTAGTAGTAGTACCACCCAAGGCACTACTTAGGTACCACTACTACTTAGTGGAGAGTCACTCTGGCTTTATCATTAAGGTTAGTTACTGATATATTTCTGATCACCTTTCCATTAATTAGTTCTTGAATTGTTGAGTCTGTTATTATTTTTCAACCTGAAACATTTTAGCATGGATGGTACTTATTCTAATTTGATATCTTTTCCTTGTTGAACTTACGTGTGGACAATTTGTTTTCATCTAGGTTTTGGGCGGAAAGACGTAGTTGAATATTTGCTTCAGAATGGTGCAAATGTCCAAGCACGTGATGATGGGGGCCTTATTCCTCTTCATAATGCATGCTCTTTTGGTCATGCTGAAGTAGTCAATCTCCTTTTGCGACATGGTGCAGACCCCAATGCTCGAGATAATTGGAACTATACTCCTCTCCATGAAGCTGCAATTAAAGGAAAGATTGATGTTTGTATTGGTAAGGCTGTTAACTTTTCTGACTCTTCCTAATGTTGTAACTATTCTGAATCTGAACTGAATTAATCTGTTCATATCATCAAATTCTGTCAAGCTGAATTTATATATTTAAGAACATCCCATGATTTAATCTAACTACTATTTACTGAGTGTCTTTTTGTGTGTAGTACTGAGCCTAAATTTCTTTGGAGAATGGAATACAAAGTGCCTATTCTCTGGAAACTTGCATTCTCTTGGGAGATTAAATACACAAAGAGCCAGATAAAGGTATGGTGGAAGGGAACAGAGAGTGTTAAGAGGATAATGAGCACAGTGACTTGGCAGGATCAAGTCAAGGCCCTACTTTTTGGAGTCTTTCCAGTGGAGAAAGGGTTAAAAAGGTAGGTGGGGATTTCTTTATAAAAAGCTTTAAATACCAGGTTAAGGAGCTTGCTATTAGTATGTGTAGGCAGTGTGGAATATTGAAGATTTTTTGAGGAAGGGAACACTGTGATAAGAGTACATAGTATGCAGTCATGCTCCACGTAACTCCATTTCGAAATGGATGACATACATAAGGGTGGTCCCATAAGATTATAATGGAGCTAAAAAATTCCTGTCACCTACTAACTTCGTAGCAGTCCTAACTTCATAGCACAAGGCATTACTCAGGTTTTTGTGGTGATGCTGGGTTAACAAACCTAGTGCACTGCCAGTCATATAAAGGTATAGCATATGAAATTATGTACACTACATAATACTTGATAATAACCAACTTTGTTACTGGTTTATATATTTACTATACTTTTTATTGTGATTTAATTTTATTGAGTATACTCAGCAATTAAAAAAAAAAGTTAACTGTAAAACAGCCTCAGGCAGGTGTTCCAGAAGAAGGCATTACTATATGGCAACTCTGTGTGTGGTGTTTTGCCCCTAAAGACCTTCCAGTGGGACAAGATGTGGAGGTGGAAGACAGTAATATTGATGATCCTAAGCCTGTGTAGGCCTAGCTAATATGTGTGTCTATATCTTAGTTTTTAACAGAAAAGTTGTAAAAAATTTTTTTTGAATAGAGAAAAGCTTATAAAATAAAACATAAAGAAAATACTTTTGTATAGCTGTACATATGTTTGTTTTAAGTTGTTATTACAAAAGTCAAAAAGTTTTTATAACTTTAAAAGTTTATAATGTAAAAAGGTTACAGTAAGCTAATTATTGAAGAAATATATTTTTAAAATAAATTTACATAGCTAAGTGTACAGTGTTTATGCAGAGTCTACAGTGATGTACTATAATATCCTAGACCTTCACATTCACTCATCACTTACCCACTGACTGACTCAGAACAACTTCCAGCCCTGCAAGCTCCATTCATGGTAAATGTCCTATACAGATATACCATTTCTTATCTTTTATACTGTATTTAGACATATTTAGTTATAGATATACTTGCCATTGTATTATAGTTGCCTGCAGTATTCAGTACAGTAACATGCTGTTCAGGTTTGTAGCCTAGGAGGAATAGGCTATATACCATGTAGCCTAGGTGTTTGGTAGACTGTACCATCTAGGTTTGTGTAAACATTCTCTGGTGTTGGCACAATGATGGACTCACCTAACAAGGCATTTCTCAAAATATATCCCTGTCATTAAGTGACACATGACTGTATTTTATAAAGAGTACTCTGGTAGGGGACTGGGTAGGATGGATGGCATCAAGGATACCAGTTAGGAAACTGTAAAGTAACCCAGGTGAGAAATGATAGCTACTGAATTATAGGGTTATAGGAGAGTAGAAATGGCAGGATAAGTAAGAAAAGTATATAGTATGTGAGAAGGCTTTTTGAGAATTTTTATTAACCTGGTATTTACTTTTGTGAGACAAACAAATTCAAGGATTTTGGACTCATTGCCACCTTAACTCCATTATTTCCTGATGTAAAATAGGGACAGTTGAAATCCTTAACAGATATAGAAAGTGAGTTCAGTGCACTAGAAAAAGTCCAGGTGCTCTATGCTAGACTTAAATTGGACCTCATCGTCCCCAGCATCCCAAATCACTGTTTATGTCAACCTCACCAGCTTAAATTAGGTCATTTATAAAGATGTGAAATGGATTTCCTGGTTACCTCTGTCCAATTCTCCTTTTCTGTATGTTATCTTAAATTGTTCCTGCCCTACATTCAAATACATCATTTTTACCACATAACCCATCTCTGGTACCTCAGAGTCTTAGACATATAATTAATTAGTTTTAATAATGTAGAGTTTTCCAAAGGTAGTTATAATCTGCACTATCCAATATGGTAGCTAAGAGCTTGAAATGTCTGAATTGAGATACACTCTAAGGGAAAAAGCATACCACATTTCAGAGACTTAGTACAAAAAAAAAGTAAAATATCTACTTTTATATTGATTATAATATAAATGTAAATATTGAATTTTTGGATGTATTAGGTGAAGTGTGTTCAAATTAATTTGAACTGTTTCTTTTTTTAATGTAGTTACTGGAAAATGTTAAATTATTTATGTGGCTCATGTTTTATTTCTGTTGAACAGCACTGGTATATATAGGAGTAGAGCAGAATGGAAATTCACCCTATCAAAGAACAAGAACTGAGCTTCCTTTCTGCACATATTTGCCTGTCTTCCTCCAGCTCCTTATTTAGAGAGTATACTGGAATATCTTCATAATAATACAAATAATAATATAGTACAGAACAAAACACAATACTTCTCTTTTTTTTTCAGACGGAGTCTTGCTCTGTCACCCAGGCTAGAGTGCAGTGGTGTTATCTCCGCTCACTGCAAGCTCCACCTCCCGGGTTCACACCATTCTCCTGTCTCAGCCTCACTACAGGTGCCCGCCACCATGCCCAGGCTAATTTTTTGTATTTTTAGTAGAGACAGAGTTTCACCGTGTTAGCCAGGATGGTCTCTGTCTCTTGACCTCTTGATCCTCCCGCCTTGGCCTCCCAAAGTGCTGGGATCACAGGCGTGAGCCACCGCACCCAGCCAAGACTTCTCTTTTTATGTGCCTTGAATTATAATGTAGTAGTTTTGATTTGGGGTAGGTTAACCCTACTAAGGGTATTTGGATTTTAACTTAAAATTCAGTGTAGTTAACCTCAAAAAACTAACTGGTCAGCTAGCAACCCTTATTTATATATCCCTCAGTTAAGATTTTTCCAAAGAAAAATTGTCCTTATAAGGAGTAATTTGCACCTTGGTTTCAATGCACCTACTCCACTCTTTAGACTGTTTACCTTATACCTTACAAGTGCATTGTATTATGGTTTCAATAGTGGACAAATACAAGCAGCCTCCTGTTGATTATTCAGCCTTCCTGAAGAATAGAAAGATAATGACTGACGACCTTACAGAATTTGTTGAAAGCATAAGGAAGCCATTCAGTTTTTTGTTTGTGTTTTTTAAAAAAGAATTTACCTGTGTGGTTTTTTTTTTTCCTTAAAAATTCTACAATCTCTGTTCCCAGGCTATCTATAGCTTTAGACATTTTATTTCTGTCATGGTGAACAGTCTTTCTAGCATAAGCAGTGTTCTTTTGGAATAAGAAAAAAGCTTTCAAGCACACTTGCCTTTTTTTCCCCCTTATACACTCTTATCTATCCTTAGTCACTTGTCACCAGCTGTATAAATAGCAAAGGAAAATCTACATTGAACTGAGGGGGAACTTATTTAATGTGTCTTTAATGCATTAAATAATAGAATATGTATTATTTTTATATTTAAAATGTAACATTCCCATTCTGACAAGATACGAAAGGTCTTTAAACAAC
This sequence comes from Macaca nemestrina, assembly GCF_043159975.1. Classification (NCBI taxonomy): domain Eukaryota; kingdom Metazoa; phylum Chordata; class Mammalia; order Primates; family Cercopithecidae; genus Macaca; species Macaca nemestrina. The sequence continues at coordinate 42,081,304 of NC_092133.1, read as the reverse complement.
TTTGAGACTTTGCTGGACCAGAATTCTTGAGAAAATGATTTACTAAAATCAAGTTGTTAAAATTACCATTGAACTTCAAAATAGTGTTGCTATTTTGCAGTGCTCTTACAGCATGGAGCTGAGCCAACCATCCGAAATACAGATGGAAGGACAGCATTGGATTTAGCAGATCCATCTGCCAAAGCAGTGCTTACTGGTAAGTCTGTATACTCTGGTTATTCCAGGAAGCCTGTAAAGAACAAGCTTGCCAGGTAGGAAATTTGCCTCCTGTGATTAATGACCTCAGCTAGATTTTTAAAATAGTGTCAGTTCAGTAGCTTTCCTTTTCTACATGTAGATAGCTGACATTTGATTCTCCTCTAAGAAAAATAAAGCTTTCTTTTTCTTTTCTAATTGATGTTTACATATGTCATTGTTACCTTATTGGGAGTGAGGGTAATAGATAATTGTATGTTGCTGTAGTATATTCAGGATATTTCTTAAATACCCCTGAGTTTTTCAGATAACTTATGCCTGCCCCTTTATATACAGGTTGAGTATTTCTAATCCAAACTTCAAAACACTTCTGGTTTTAAGCATTTCAGATAAGGGATATTCAAGCTGTACTGCTTTTTTTTTTTTAATGTATTTTAATAATTTTTGATGGAATCCTTTCAAAAAGCACTAGCCATTCAGAAGAGGATTCTAGGCACACTCATTTCGGTACCATGAAGAATGCTAGTTGTACTCTGCTGTAACATATTTATGTCCTTGAAACCTATTGCTATGAGTAAGCTATAGTTTAGATTGACAAGCTTTCTTGAGTTGTATCCACTTCACATATTATCTCCCTTGTCAGTGTGCTTTCCTCTTAGCAACTCAGCCATATTATTTACCATATTCTTATCTACCTTGTGATAACTAGAATCATACCTAATCTAAAGTCAAGAGCCTAAGGGGCTTTGCTGTGAGCTTTGTGCCTGGATTTTGTGTTATTTCTTCTACCATTGCTGAGAAAATTTAGACTTCTTCTTGAAAAGACTTTTAGAAGTGTGCACTGTTATTGTGACTATCAATCAGTGTTCATTTTCTCCTTTAGTAGTCCATGTTATTCCATGCTTTTATTTTTGTTTTTTAAATCTTGGGCCTCAAAAGAAGTGTTGCCTTGGCAGTCAATACACAATTCACATTGTGGGCAGCAGTTTGAATGTCATTTAGCAAATCATTGTATTAATTTAAATTTTGTTGATTTTATAGTTTTGTTTGTATTCATTTGTAAAAGTAAAGGCTTTAATAAAGAAGAAATAGAGTTCATAGTTAATCCTTTTTTATATTTGTATATATTTAAAGTAGCATTAAATAAGCATGATATTAATGTTGAAAAATCTAGATTCATAAAGATGTTAATGATTATGTTATCATCAGTGATGCTATAGATTCTTTTGTAATTTCTATAATGTTGGTTTATTGAGTTTTGTTTGTTTTGTTTAGGGGTTTGTTTTTGGGGGGTGTGTGTGTGTGTGGGTGTGTGTATATCAAGGTCTCGCTCTGTCGCCCAGGCTGGAGTGCAGTGGCACAGTCACAGCTCACTGCAGCCTGAACCTATCCAGGCTCAGGTGATCCTCCAACCTCAGTCTCCCGAGTAGCTGGGACTGCAGGTGTGCGTCACCACACCCAGCCAATTTTTGTATTTTTTGTAGAGAGAGGGTTTCACCGTATTCCCAGGCTAGTCTCTAACTCTTGGGCTCAAGCGATCCACCCACCTCAGCCTCCCAAAGTGCTGGGATTACAGACATGAGCCAATACACCTGGCCTTTTTTAGGTTTGGAACAAAGTTGTAGATACATTTTGTTTCTCTGTTATGAAAATACTATACTCATTTTAGGAAATTTGAAGGGAAAAAGGAAAAGGTCACCAATAATCTATGACCCGAGATAAACTTTGTTAATATTTTGGTATATTTTCTTTTGGATTTTCCTTCTCCTGAGCATATTGTTTTTATATAGTTGAGGTTGCCTTTCATTATATAAAATAGAATCTTTTTTTTTTTAATCCCATAGCAAAGGTATTTCATGTTTGCTTTTCATGCAAATATTTTTAAACTACATAATATTCTGTTAATGAACTATTTTCCATTTATTGGAAATTTATTTCCAAATTTATCTACTTTATAATTCATTGGGCGTCTTTTTGCATAAAACTTGTTAATTTTTCTTTTTAATTTCTATACTTTTTTTTTTTCTAATTCACAGGTGAATATAAGAAGGATGAACTCTTGGAAAGTGCCAGGTACATACTAATGTTTTAAATATTTGACAGGAATACTTCACCATTAACTTTTTTCTTTTTTTTTTTTTTTTTACAGTAAGCAAACTTTAAATAGAATTTTTTGTAATGGTTACAGTACTTATCTTGAGGAAGATCTGATGAAGAATGCAAATTGCTAATACTTTTTTTGTATTCTAGGAGTGGCAATGAAGAAAAAATGATGGCTCTACTCACACCATTAAATGTCAACTGCCACGCAAGTGATGGCAGAAAGGTACTTCCTTTTGCAACTGAGTTTGTGCTTATCTCCTGGTAACATAAAGATAAAGATGTGTTTATCTTACAATAAATTGAAATATATTTGAAGAGAGCACTGATGTTTTAAGTATTTCAGTATTTTCAGTATTTCAAATTCTTAAGCTTAGTAAAACCTTATTGATGATAAACAGTTATTTGCTTCCTATATGTAATAGTGAATTTATAAACTTGTATACTATGCCTTTAATATGTATGTTGGATTTTGTAAAACCAAATTGATAACTACTTAGACAATGAAGTCATAATTGGATTTTCTGGTTTTATATTTGGGTTTTTTCTCTCTTACACATTTTATTCAACCATTATTTGAATTTCATTAATATATTTGATTAATATTTCAGTCGACTCCATTGCATTTGGCAGCAGGATATAACAGAGTAAAGATTGTACAGTTGTTATTGCAACATGGAGCTGATGTCCATGCTAAAGATAAAGGGTAAGCATTTGAACAAAAACAAGGACTTTTTATGTGTTACCGTCATCTTAAAACAATCTTTTTAACCTTATAAAAATCATATTTTTTACTAAATAACATTAATATGTATCGAGCTTTTACAATGTACAGGTTCTCTGAGGGCACAGGAAATTATAAAACCTTAAGCCCACAGCTCATAGAAGGTGTACATTACACTTCAGAGAGCATGAAAAGATACCTAAGAATACTATGAGGTCTCTACCAAGTGTTTGGTCATTGAGAGAGAGAGAGCACTGCAGGAGTTCCCAAGAGGGAACTCTCAGTGATGGTTGACTGAAGTGGTTGGGAAATCCCTCAGAATGAGGTATGACTTGACCTGGACTGTAAAGTCAAGTCTCAATTCAAGAAAGCAGTTTGCGGAACATTAGTCTGCAAGACAGTTAGGATAACTGGGGGCTGCTAAAGCAGACATTAAAGCACATTTTAAAAACAGTGACTAGACTAGCTTTGCTGGAGAAGATGATTCACACAAGAAACAAATGAAGGTTAGAATTAAAGAAATAGGTAAGAACCAGGTTTTGGAGGACTTGGTATTTAGCCTAAGTAATTCAGACTTCACTCTGTGATCTGAAACAAAGGAGATTATTATTCTAAAAGAAGTTTTAAGAGGTGCATTTGAAAGCAGTGTGTTGGCTAAATTGGGAGAGAGGACTAGAAGCAAAAGCAGCAATTAGGAAAGTGAGCATTCTAGAGGGTTAAGCATAATCAGGATTCATAATAATGGTGGCAGAATAAATGAAAATGAAGGAATAGATGCAAGAGTTATTTCTGTGTAAGAATGGATAAGGTTTGGGCTGGGCGCGATGGCTCACGCCTGTAATCCCAGCACTTTGGGAGAGGTCAGGAGATCGAGACCATCCTGGCTAACATGGTGAAACCCCATCTCTACTAAAAATACAAAAAATTAGCCGGGCGTGGTGGCAGGCGCCTGTAGTCCCAGCTACTCAGGAGGCTGAGGCAGGAGAATGGCGCGAACCTGGGAGGCAGAGCTTGCAGTGAGCCGAGATCGCGCCACTGCACTCCAGCCTGGGTGGCAGAGCAAGACTCCATCTCAAAAAAAAAAAAAAGAATGGATAAGATTTGTCGAATGGGTATGATGAGCGAGGAATAAAAGGAAAACTACACTTCAAGTTCTGAATGAGTTAGATCCAATGATACACATATGAAATACACAAGGCAAAATTGTTTGGGGGGAAACTGTTGAATTGACTTCTAGAAGTCTTAGTTTATTTTTTGTTTGCTTGTTGTGTTTTTTATTTTATTTTTATTTTATTTTATTTTATTTTATTTTATTTTTTTTTTTTTTGAGACGGAGTCTCGCTCTGTCGCCTAGGCTGGAGTGCAGTGGTAAGATCTCAGCTCACTGCAACCTCTGCCTCCCGGGTCCAAGTGATTCTCCTGCCTCAGCCTCCTGAGTAGTTGGGATTACAGGCACCCACCACCACACCTAGCTAATTTTCATATTTTTAGTAGAGACGAGGTTTCACCATGTTGGCCAGGCTCGAACTCCTGACCTCAGGTAATCCACCTGGCTCAGCCTCCCGAAGTGCTCAGATTACAGATGTGAGCCACCACACCCGGCCTAGAACACTTAGTTTAATGGGATGATACAGGAACATAGTGGAAGCATCTAGTAGGTGGTTAGGAACAAAATTGGTGCTCAGGCAAGTGAAGAATCATATATTCAAAAATAGTAAGGAAAGCCATGAACCTTTCAAGAGAGGACTCGTAGAACTAAAGACTAAATCACAGGTGACCATCCCTTACCAGAGGCTGGCATGATGGTGGCTGTGGCAGCATATTAGTGAGTGATCCCAAAGGAGAAGGAAAAGCTTAAAGATAGAAGTCAAGATTTTAAAGTTTCACTGTATCTTCCCATAGAGAAAGTTCTTCCTCCACTCCCATCATGGAAGAATTGGGTTTCAGCTTATTAAGGATCTCAAAAAAGTTTTAAAAATGAGCTAGTATTTTAGCTAAGTCTGGAAAAGACATGTAGAAATGATCCAGAACAAAGGAGGGAGGGAAATCTATACCCAGGGAACAGTATGTGTAGAGACATACAGGGAACTATAAGTTTAGCATATCATTATTGAAGGGTAAGCCTAGAGAGGGAGCCAGATAATTGTGTGTGCCACGTTAATAAGTTGGAACCATCTCTTGAAAGCACAGTGTTAAGGTGTAACTACATCAGACTTACCTTTTAGAAAAATCTGCCTCAGCTTGGAGGATAAAGTGGAGTGGGGGCTGTTTCAGTAGTGCAAGGGAGAAATAACAGGCCCAAACTAAGGCAGTGGCAGTAGCAGTGAAGTATAAAGGAAGACAGATTTGAAAGAGACTTGGGAGTTCAAATTCTTAGGACTTAGGGTTCAAATGGATGTTACTAAATTTTGAACATTTTTATTAGAACATCACATAATCCACTTGCTATTTAAGTAATTAAATACATTTTAATTTATAAATTTCCGTAGGCCTAAGAAATATATACTAAAACAGGATTTTTTTTCCCCTTCTCATTGTAGTGATCTGGTACCATTGCACAATGCCTGTTCTTATGGTCATTATGAAGTAACTGAACTTTTGGTCAAGGTTAGTGCTCTTGTACTCTCTAATTACTTTCTGGAGTTATGTAGAGTAACTTGAAATACATTAGCGTATCTGGGTTTCTTTTTATTTTCTGTGTTCTTAGTGCTTAAAGAAGTAGAAGTATTTATAAGCATTATAAAATATAGGTGACTGATAGCTCAGCATTTGACTGCTTTGAGATTTTTGAGATACCATATGGTTTTTTTTTTGGTTGTTTTTTTTTTTTTTTTTTTGAGACAAGGTCTCACTCTTGCCCAGGCTGGAGTGCAGTGGTGCGATCTTGGCTTTCTGCAACCTCCACCTCCAGGGTTCAAACGATTCTCCTGCCACAGCCTTCTGAGTAGATGGGATTTCAGACATGCGCCATCACGCCCAGCTAAATTTTGTTAGAGATGGGGTTTCACCATCTCTGGTGAAACCAGGCTGGTCTTGAACTCCTGACCTCAAGTGATTCACCTGCCTCGGCCTCCCAAAGTGCTGGGATTACAGCCATGGGCCACCATACCCAGCCTGGATACTATATGTTTTTAAATATAAAGTAGCAGTGTTATCTTGCTACACATCATCTTGTGACGCATCATCTGAAATCCCATCTACTCAGGAGGCTGTGGCAGGAGAATCGTTTGAACCCTGGAGATGGAGGTTACAGTGAGCCCAGATCGCACCACTGCACTCCAGCATGGGCAAGAGTGAGACCTTGTCTCAAAAAATAATAATAATAATAATAATAATGAATAGCAGATAAAGTGATTCCATAATTTATAGCTAAAGGTGAAGTTTCAAAACTCTAAGAAGCAGTTTTTAGTGAATCATATTTTGTTAAAACCACCAGATATAATAGCAAGATTTGCCAATTGTACTTTGAGTTGGAGCAGGCCCATTTGGTAAGGTTCACTTCTTCCAGTATGTTCAACAACTGTTTAACAAACAGGTTCCCAAGACTAGCAAGAAACTTTTTTTTTTTTTTTTTTTGAGGCGGAGTCTTGCTTTGTCTCCCAGCCTGGAGCGCAGTGGCACAATCAGCTCGCTGCAACCTCTGCCTCCTGGGTTCAAGCGATTCTCCTGCCTCAGCCTCCCAAGTACCTGGGATTACAGGTATGTGCCACCATGCCTAGCTAATTTTCTATTTTTAGTAGATACAGAGTTTCACCATGTTGGCCAGGCTGCTCTTAAACTCCTGACCTCAGGTGATCTGCCCGCCTCAGCCTCCCAAAGTGCTGGGATTACAGACATAAGCCACCAAGCCCAGCCCGAAACTTCCTATTTTGATCCCTTTTAGGTGAGAGTAGAAGATATATATTATCCTTGGGAGTGGATCCCAGGATGTTACCCATACCCTTTAACTTCTGTTACCCTGCACCCATTCTACCCCTTCAGTACTTTTCCCCACTCTCTGCAGCTGTTATGGGAAGAGAAAGAGGACACTTGTTTCCAATGCCTCTGTGGTTCCTTTTGGGCCTGCGTCTTATGAAATACATTTTCCCGTAGAAACAACTTTATAATAATAATTAGATACTCTGAGTAGCATATAAACCTTAGTAAACTTATAATGTGGCTGTAGTGTTATACATTTGTGAGAGTAATGCTTTTGCTTCTTATAAAATCTTGACTCCAGCAGAACATTAGAAAGTTGTTATGGATAAGAATGAAACATCAAACAGATTGCACTGGGACTTAAAGACAACTGAGTGGTATTTTCCTAAGACCTAGTGTTTTACTAAATAAGAATGAAAGGCTGACTAGAGGTCATACCTACAGAGGGGGTTAGCTAACGTGAGGGTGTAATAGTTACCAGGGTAGTAAAGTTAAGCAAAGTCAGGAGAAAACAAGTAGATAGGGATTGAGAATGCAGATTCTGAGCAGTGCTGAGTCAATTGGCAACACTTGCCTAAATAGTTTGGCTAGCAGAAGCTGGCATTTAACAGCAAACACCCAGTGACTGCTTTCCATGACCAGGGCATTTGCTAGCCATGGAAGGCACTAAGACATGATTCCCTGGGCAAAGCATTCAAATAATGAAGGTCTGGCACTAACAGGCACAAGACTTACAGGGAATTCTCTTAACATTCTTCCTCATAGTCTCTGAATACTAGGAAGCAAGCAGATAGATCTGGCTAGAGTGGAGGGAAAAATTATGTCAGATAGAGTCATAATTAATTAAACCACTGTGCAGTGTGTTGACTGATATTTCTTTGCTTGGAAGGCAATGTTGGAACCTCCAGTGGGGCCTGAAGCTTCTATCTTTATCTTTGTTGTGATGCACACTTTTATGGTTGACTTGATAAAAAATTAAAAGGGATACTTACCCAGTTTGCAGATTAACATGAAGCTGGGAAGGATAACTGATATTCAAGTTGATAGAATCAAGGGTCAAAACCATCTCACCAGGCTCTAAGCTTTGGTTGAAGCCAGTAAGATTAAATATAATGGGGCTCAGCAAGGACACTTAAGTTCACGAAATAAGTCGCACAAGAACAAGATGGGAGAGGAGAAAATGCTTTGATGTTTACTTCTTAATTTAAACAATAATACAGAGTGTTTAAATGATCCATTAACTCAAAGTATAAATTGTAATATGACAACTTAGGCCGGGCGCGGTGGCTCAAGCCTGTAATCCCAGCACTTTGGGAGGCCGAGACGGGTGGATCACGAGGTCAGGAGATCGAGACTATCCTGGCTAACACGGTGAAACCCCGTCTCTACTAAAAAAAAAAAAAATACAAAAAACTAGCCGGGCGAGGTGGCGGGCGCCTGTAGTCCCAGCTACTCGGGAGGCTGAGGCAGGAGAATGGCGTGAACCCGGGAGGCGGAGCTTGCAGTGAGCTGAGATCCGGCCACTGCACTCCAGCCTGGGCGACAGAGCGAGACTCCGTCTCAAAAAAAAAAAAAAAGATGAGTGTCCTTTATGATTATCTTTTGCTCCAGAGGCAAACAGATGAAAGTTAAGAGTGCATATTTTAACTTAATGTAGAAGAAAACTTTCTAACAACAGAAGTTCTCTAGTAACTATAAAAAGCCATGTTGGCTGCAAATTAGCTCCCCATTGTTGAAAATATTGAAAGTGTAAGAAGCTGGTTCACCTTAGTTGAATGCTGTAGTAGGAAATTTGTGTTTGATTGGTTAAACTAGTATGGCTTCAGTGTTCCATGCTTAGCCAACTCCAGTACTTGGAAACGGCTAAAATTAAAAAGCCTAACAATAGAAAGTGTTAGCAAGGATATGTAGCAATTGGAACTCAAATGTTGCTGGTGGCTGTATAAAATGCTATAGCCACATTAGAAAACTCTTTTGACAGTTTCTAATAAAGTTAAACTTATATCTACCATGACAGTATATGTTCATAAAGAAATGTTTATGATAGCTGATTTGTAACACAGGTTGACTATCCATTGTCTGAAATGCTTGGGATTAGAAGTGTTTTAGATTTCAGATTTTTTTGGATTTTAGAATATTGCATATATACTATGTAATGAGATATCTTGAGGATGGAACCCAGGTCTACACATGAAATTCACTTATGTTTCATATGCACCTTATACACGTAGCCTGAAGATAATTTTGTATAAATTTTTAATAATTTTGTGCATGAATTAAGTTTGTGTGTATGAGGTTAGGTGTGGAATTTTCCACTTGTGGCGTCACGTCGGTATTCAGAAGTTTTGGATTTTGGAGTATTTTGCATTTCAGGTTTTCAGATTAGAGATACTCAACCGGCCAACTAGAAACAGTCCAAATGTCCCTTAATAGGATGATAAATAAGCAAATTATGGTGTATCTATACTGTGAAATACTCCTCAACAATGAAAATGAACTACTTATGCAACAACATGAATGAATCTCAGAAACATATGTATGAAAGAATCTAGACAAAGAAGTACATACATTAGAAATTTATATTCTTCCATTTTTATGAAATTGAAGAACAGATATATCTAATATGTGGCCAGAATGGGAGCAGGAATTGTCTATAAAAGGAGCATGAGGAAACATTCTGGGGTAATGAAAGGGTCTTATATCTTGATTTGGGTGATGGTATCACAGATATATACATTTGTCAGAATTCATCAAAGTTGTGTGTTTCACTGTCAGCTATCCCTCAAGAGGAGAATTCGTTCTTGGAAAAGATGCAGGTTAAATCTAAAGCTTCATTCTTAACTGTTCTTAAAAGTAGAAAAGTTAAGTAGACCCTCGTGGGTAGGCCTAGCAATCAGCTACTGTTTTTTCCTTTGGGAAAAATGTATACTCATTCTGAAATAATTGGCTTAAAAAGTGAACTTTGGGAACATAACCTGTTTTAGCTGTATGATGTTAAATTACACAGTACTAATAATTCTGAGTTCTTTAGAAAATTGAACGTTAAATATATGATGCTTTTTGCTCTCCAGCATGGTGCATGTGTAAATGCAATGGACTTGTGGCAGTTCACTCCTCTTCATGAGGCAGCTTCTAAGAACAGGGTTGAAGTATGTTCTCTTCTCTTAAGTTATGGTGCAGACCCAACACTGCTCAATTGTCACAATAAAAGTGCTATAGACCTGGCTCCCACACCACAGTTAAAAGAAAGATTAGCATGTGAGTATAAAATTATGAATGTTCAGGTAGGATATTATATCAATAAACTGAACATTTTTTCTTTCCTATTTGTTTTTAGAAATGTTTAAATAATAGAATATTTTTCTTAGCCATGGGTATCCATGTTGTTTAGCATATTTAATAATTTGGAAGTTTCTATTTAAGATGCTATGAAAATAAAATATGTTTGTATTAATTTTTTCAAGTCAACTTATGTGCTTTTTATATGTACTGTATTAGACTTATTAGATGGTATGCCTTTGAAATGAAAGCATTTGGTTTTCATCTTTGATATGACTTTTCTGTTTAATCTATGAAGCTTATGAATTTGTGAAGTTACAGCTTCATAAGATTGCCATCTTGTAAACAGCCTCCAGATCTTAACATCTAATATTTGTTGGCACCTGGCCCCAGTTCTTTGATTTTCTGTCTATAGCTGAAGTAAATGTAGTGAGAAATAACCACCTAGTTTGGATATGGTATTAGTGCATATAAATAAGCAACTTATAATGGATTTGTATTATCCTGGAATAATAAAGAATAATTGGTAGTTCCACAAGTCTGATGAGTAAAAGAGAATCTTAAGGAAAACCTCTTTTATTTTTTCATCATCATAGGTGGCTTTTGCAAATATCCAACTTGTCTAGTTCCCAGTTCCCTGATGGTATGAGCAAAACTGTCTGTTATAGCCATGATGTCAGTGTAGAGATCACTGTTTCTTTACTGAGAAAAATTTTGTGCTTGAAAAATTCTAAAACCTCTCTGGTCTAGGAATATATTGTAGTATTCCAGATATCCCAGAATGAATTATGAATTAGAACAGACCATGATTCTGCCATGGGCTAAACCTGTGTACATTCTTGAGGCCATATGTCTATACAGTTGCACCATAACTGAGGGGAACTGGAGTACCCCTGTCTGTTTCAGGGGTTAAATTTGGAGAATATCTTTAGAGCCTCAATCTGGCTATATTGGAAGATTATTTTGAAAATAATTTCAAGGAAAATACTAGGTATCTTTTAGGTAAGCCTTTTCAATTTGATCTCGTTATAGATATAAATGCTTTTTCTTCGTCTAGATGAATTTAAAGGCCACTCGTTGCTGCAAGCTGCACGAGAAGCTGATGTTACTCGAATCAAAAAACATCTCTCTCTGGAAATGGTGAATTTCAAGCATCCTCAAACACATGAAACAGCATTGGTAATGTTTCAGATTTAAGTTTTTAAAATACAATAACCAAGAACGTGCTAAACTAATAATAATATCCTACTTTTAGAACTAGCATTTTTTTGAGTCTGTAGTTTTAAAAAATTACTGCCTATACAAATATTTTTTAAAAATTTAAACAGTGCCAAAAAATAGACAGCCTCACCCTGCAGAAGGCCAAGCTATTATCAGTTCGAGAATCTCCAGAAAAAAAAAAATCTGTTCAGATTCTGGCATGTATTATATGTAATGCTTTTATTATCATAAATGATACATATCGTTTGCTTTTTTAGAGGTTATAAAAATGAATGCTTAAGTTAGAAATTTTGGAACCCAATGAAAATAATGAAAAATAAAATAAATACCACCATCCAGATAAAAACACTTGGTGTAGTCGCTTCCTTCTTCAAAATTAAATCTAGAATGTGCATAAAGTATTTTAGAGGTTACTTCCCTGACAGAGGTAATAATAACTGTGGAGCTATGACAAAGTGGATGTGAGTAGAGAAGCCTAAGGAAAAACAGAAAAGAATGGGAGCTAATAGGGATACGTGATAAAAGGTAAGAGAGCGAATGGTAAAATCAGGGGCTACCTTAAAATCGAAAGGTGAAAAAAAACTTAAAGGTAGAAATGTAAAAGGAAGAAAGTAAATCCTGTTGTATGAGTTGCAGAATGTGCTTCGGGTAAGAGAAGATAAGTAAATTAATGTGTGTAGAAGCAGATTTAACTGATGGTAAGCCTTACTTACCTAATATCTTTTATAATAAGTTTTCTTCCTTATGCCATAATGTAAACTATGAAGTTTATGTAGAAACCTACCTGTAAAGCATTTTGGACCTTTTTTACTGCGTGTAAGAAACATCTAAATTTAAAAAAAAATAGTTAAGCTGTAGACTAATAAGAAATACTAGTACAAAATTAAAACCACAACAGCATTAAAACTGTACAAAGAAACTTGGAAAGACTAACATGGAAAATTCTGGTCTGAAAAGCTAATACTACGTGTTGTTTTCCCCTAAATATACATACTACTATTAAGCAACTCGTTTTGGTAATTAACCTTAAAACACAGTAGGAGATGTGTTGGTGAGTGGTTATGGTGCAGTAGCAGTTTCTTACAGGTTCCCAGAGATTTACAGGCCCTGCTCCATGATGGTGCAGAGGAGCAGGGTGTAATTTGAGGTGGATGTGATTTTAAAACAAAAAAAAGTATTTAAAAAACCATGTCCAGTCTCTGTGCTCTCATAATAGATGTCCTGGGATGATTACCCTTAACCTACCAAAGGAACTATGTTCTCCAATTAGAATTGGTTTTATTTAGGATAAAGGAATGATTTTGGTGACGACAACATCAAAGAATGGATCTGCAGCAAAGTCATGAGGATCCGATAAACTTTAACAACAGGTTAAAATCAAATAACAAATTTCATATGTATTGTGTTTTTAGATGTGTAGAGCAACTTAGCTGAAAAATTACCCAGAATCTTTATTCTGTAGGTTTTCAGGTTTCAGTTTTAACTTAACATATATACATTGATTTAGTCATGTATCATTCAGACATTATTGAACACCTGTTATGCAGATATTAGGCTTAGGCTTATAACTGGCAAATCTCTACTTCCTGTCTCCTTTCCTCCTGGATACATCATACATAGAGATGCTGCAGCCTCAAACTCCAGATTATATCATTTTCCACCACTCATTTTGCAAAGAGGTAATGCATGCTCCTTATTCTGCCGAAGCAACTAGTTGAGAGAGATATAAGTACTGCTCAGCTTATCAGCTGTTCCATCAGTGCTATTACCAAACAGAATCCAGAACTGATGAATGTTCTGTTATTTCTTTTTTTTTTTTTTTTTTTTGAGATGGAGTCACTTGCTGTCTCACCCAGGCTGGAGTGCAGTGGAATGATCTCAGCTCACTGCAACCTCCACCTCCTGGGTTCAAGTGATTCTCCTGTCTCAGCCTCCCAAGTAGCGGGGATTACAGGCGCATGCCACCACAACCAGCTAATTTTTGTATTTTTAGTAGAGGGGGGGTTTCACCATGTTGGCCAGGCTGGTCTTGAACTGCTGACCTCAGGTGACCCGCCTGCCTCGGCGTCCCAAAGTGCTGGGATTACAGGCATGAGCCACCACGTCCGGCTTTATTCTGTTATTTCTTCATGTAAAGAAACCTCAACCTTTGGGGTGTTTTCTTAACATTTAAAATGCATCAACACAGTGCCACTTGGAAACAGTTTTGAAAAGGGTATTGGTCACATTAAGGTTTTCATCGCACCAATGATAGCTTTTTCAAAGATACAGGACAACTGTAAAGTTTGATTGGAATATTTAATAATAGATATTATCTGATAGGTAGGATTTTCAGGCCCTGTCAGAATTTGGTAATTGTTGCAATTCTGTTCAACCAAAAGTCAAAAGCAAAGTTGTGTCAAAAGTAAAACAAAAAGATTAAATAACTACTTGATAGTTCTTGATGGGAAACACGAATGTTCTTAAAATCAGTTATGTATAGTCCTTGATTAATGCTGCAATTTAAATTATTTAGCATTGTGCTGCTGCATCTCCATATCCCAAAAGAAAGCAAATATGTGAACTGTTGCTAAGAAAAGGAGCAAACATCAATGAAAAGACGAAAGAGTAAGTATACATTTAATAATTTAATGTTATTGAGATTTTACTCTTTTGGAAAATATATTCACTGTCTGGCTGACTTTTTCTCTTTAAGATTCTTGACTCCTCTGCACGTGGCATCTGAGAAAGCTCATAATGATGTTGTTGAAGTAGTGGTGAAACATGAAGCAAAGGTATACTTCCTTTTTGGTAATCTTTGGTAATCCAATGAGTTATTTTTTATTTAGCAGGTGAAATGCCTGACTTCCTAAACGATTTACTTTCTCATGAGTATTACTTTTTTTCCCTTAAGCATAGATTACTATGCTTAAGAATTGTCCTGCAGGTAACCTTTTCTATATCTAATTTTTGCTAGAACATCTATGGGTTTATTCAGACACACATTATTCCTGTATGTCCTCCCTCCTCCATTCCTTTTAACCACAGCCCACAGGTCATAGTTATCCGTAAGGACTTTTCCGATCTATCATCTTTTCTAATCGTCTTTTCTCACCCATATCTTCTAATTCTTGGTTGTCATGATAACTTTGTTATTTACCCCAATCACCCTTTTTTTGCTTTCGTTTTTGTTTTTGTTTTTACCCTCTGTTATTTCTGTAACTAAGTCAAAGGACTTGAACGGAAGGAAATATATTATTTAAATAATTTTACAAAAAACATAATAGCTCCCCATGTTGATAAGTTACTGTTCTTTAGTTGGCATTCGTGCACAAAGCATTTTATTCACCAAATATGCTTTCATCAAAGCTAGAAATCATCTCTTACCCAGGAACTTTTAAAAGTACTACTCAGTAAAAGATATACATATTATCTCAGATTGGAAGAGATGACAGTAGTCACCTAATACAGCAGTTTTTACAGTTTTTAGCCACAGATCCTTGCCTCCTTCAAACAAAATCTTTAGCTGAAATTCAGTATACTCTATAACAGAGAAAGAATAGATGTGCTGTAGATGAAGGGAGAAAGGAATAGACGCTCTTCTCCTTGGATGGCCTCTGAGGCCCTTCCATAAATGAAATTTGCAGAATAGTTTATTCTTACCTGTCCTTTCTTGAGTTTCCATTCATTCAAGAAACCACTTAGAGTTCTTTAATTTCTTTTTGTGTTGCCTCTCTGTGTCTTAATTTCGCTTTGATTTGGGGGAATTCTTGATAATGTATAATCTTGATTTTTCCTATTGTAAATTATTGAATAAAATAAAGTTTATATCTGCTTGACTGCTTGGCATATCTTGTCTCTCTGTTCTATAACTGTTTGTTGATTGCTTTTTTCGTACTTGTGGTACATTACTTGAAGAATATCTGGATGCATATTGAATTAGGGTTGTGACACTCAATGAAACAATCTTGACTAGGGTGACCAACCATCCAGTTTTGTCCAGGACTTGAGGTTTTTTGGGAACACAGGACTTTCAGTGCTAAAACCAGGAAAGTCCTAGGCAAACCAGAACAAGTGGTCACCCTAATCCTAACATAAAGTGGTACCCAGATAAAGTTTTTTTTTTAAGTGGGTATTTTTCACATTTCAGCGAGTTAGGGTATGTGAATAAACAATTTGATTGTTCTGAGCATTTTAAATCAATTTTTCAGGCCCTGTAAGCATGGAGCCTAGCTATTCATACTCTAGTTTTAGGTTTATTGAGATCTTGATTATATTCCCATTCACATATTATCTGATTCCATGAGTATGAATAGGTCAGTGTCTTAAAACACACTGTCGTCCACAGGATTGATTACTGAGGAACTTAATTTCTTAGTTATGTTGAATAATTATTTCCAGGGCAGGGAGGTAGAGATAAGGTTGGTGGAGTTTTACAGGTAATTTTTTTTACTGTGAAAAATTTCAAAGATATAACCAAGTAAAAAGAATTTTGCAGAGAATACCTTCCTACCACTTAGATTCTATTACTAACATTTTACTATAGTGTTTTATTACATATCTTTCCATTTTTCCCTCCATCCACCAATATCTTATTTTTTCACACATTTCAAAGTAATTTGCAGACTGTTCCTCCTAAATACTTCCACATGCACATCAACTAGAGTTTAATCTTTGTTTACAGTTTTTCTTTTTTTTTTTTTTTTTTTTTTTTTGAGACGGAGTCTCGCTCTGTCACCAAGGCTGGAGTGCAGTGGCACAATCTCGGCTCACTGCAAGCTCCGCCTCCCGGGTTCACGCCATTCTCCGGCCTCAGCCTCCTGAGTAGCTGGGACTACAGGCGCCCGCTACTGCGCCCGGCTAATTTTTTTCTTTATATGTAAAATTCGAATGCAGTGAAATGCAGAGATCTTAAATGCATATTTGCCGAATTTTGACTAGTACATACACCTGTATAACCAAAACTCCTGTAGAGATACATTATCTCATGGCAGAAGTAATGCACAGTCCCAGGCAATCTCCACTTTGACAGATAACCATTTTATTTTTTCTGACATAAAAGTGCCTGTTCTAGGCCTTGACATACATGGAATGATGCAAAATATATACTTTTGTGTAAGGCTTTTACCACATTGTATAATGTTTTGGAGATTCATCCATGTATCAATAGTTGGTTCCTTTTTATTGCTGAGTGATTCCACTGTGTGACTATTCCATAATATGTGTATCTATATATTTTACATAATAAATAAGGGAGAAGATTAAACCAATAGAAATAAGCATTTTAATGCTAATTTATCTTGGCTTTGTTACAGTTGTCTATCTTGGGGTTAATCTTTACATTTCTACACTTTAGAGATCCGTAAAAACACATGGGTTGAACTTTCTTAGGCAATGTCTAGCTCTAAATATCTGTGAATCTGTGAATGCTTTAATGATAAACACAATTACTATTCAGCATCTCACATTTAACCCAAAATTGGGTCTTCCTTCTGATGGTAGCCTTCATGAATTGGTAAATTTATTCTCTAGATTGGAGCAAAAATACTTGCTTTGGCATTGGATAATAGGCCTCATAAAAGAATTGAGACTTAAAAGTAGTAAAAAGTGTTAAATACATGATTGCATGGTTTTAAATTTTGCATTGCAGGCTAACTTCAATTTTTTCTGCATTGTTAAGGTTAATGCTTTGGATAATCTTGGTCAGACTTCTCTACACAGAGCTGCTTATTGTGGCCATCTACAAACCTGCCGCCTACTCCTGAGCTATGGGTGTGATCCTAACATTATATCCCTTCAGGGCTTTACTGCTTTACAGATGGGAAATGAAAACGTACAGCAACTCCTCCAAGGTAGTATATGTTTCCATGAAATGAATTGTTTTAAATTAACCTTTAAAAATTTTTCACATATCAGGTATTATAGGTAGGAGTTGGTAATAAGAAAAAAATTTTGAGAATTTTTGGTTATTTCTTCTTAGGTTATTATACTTTTAATCAGCTGAATATCTTCAGTCCCCAAGTGTCATTAAGTGATAATTACGATTTTTGTTCCAGTAGCATTTTCTGCACATTTTCTGAAGTTAAAGAGATGGCTTTCAAGTTTTTATCGAGAAAGTTTTAAGAGTAAGATAAAATGGTGGCTATTTATTTTTAAAGAAAGGAATTTTTAGATCCTACATATTCAAGGGAGGTAGAGTTTGTATAAGGTAGCCAACTCTCTGGCTTATTAAAACATTTAACAACTGAGTACTCTCATATTCATTACATCTTAAAATATTTAGATCAAATATCTACACCCTTGGCATAGATGAAACATTTCAACCCAGAGATCTGGTCCCATAAATTTTAAAGTTTTTTTGTGTACATCTCCACCTTTATTAGAATGTGTAATGCAGTAGCTTTGACATCTGAAAGTTCAGATGAGAAAAATGTAATAGATCAAGCTTTTCTGTCTTTAACAGTAAATCGTTGATGATTTTTATGCCTTTGTTCTGGGAACCAAGTTTTGAGAAACACTGCTTGAACAGATGAAAGCAGATTGATGCAACCTCCTGGAATCTGCCAAAACTGTGAACTTACAAGACTGCTTTCAAGATTCCCATTACTTCCCCCATATATCACACATTCATTTCCTTGTCAGTTTTTGGGATAATAACACTGGTCCTATGCAGTTGGCTAGTGATAGAATGTACAGTCTTGTCAGTTTTATACTAAGTACCATTACATATAGCTTTTTACTTGCCTTTCCAACTAGTTTCTTACAATAAATTATTGAAGTGGAATTTCCAGGTCAAAGGGTAGCATGTAATTGTCAAATTATCTTCTATTAATAGAAAGCTGGTATTTAGCATTTTACAGTCGGAGTATATGAAAGCACCTGTTTTCTGTCAGCACTAGATATTACAATTCTTAGTACTTTCCTTGAGTGAATATGCATGTGTGAATTACAGAAGTAATAGATTTTAATGCTAACTATAAAAGTCTCATCAGTGTAGCTCTCCATTTCCTCTCTGCCTACTAGCAGATGGAAAAAAAATGATATTTTAATTTGCATTTCTGATTATGAGTAAGTTTGAACGTAATTTTAAAGTGTTTGTTGCCCATTTCTCTTTTTTTTCTTTTTTTCTTTTTCTTTTTTTTTTTTTTTTCCAGACAGAGTCTCGCACTGTCGCCCGGGCTGGAGTGCAGTGGTGCAATCTCAGCTCGCTGCAACCTCTGCCTCCTGGGTTCACGTGGTTCTCCTGCCTCAGCCTCCCAAGTAGCTGGGATTACAGGCACACACCACCGCACCCGGCTAATTTTTTGTATTTTTAGTAGAGATGGAGTTTCACTATGTTAGCCAGGCTGGTCTCGAACTCCTGACCTTCTAATCCGCCCGCCTCGGCCTACCAAAGTGCTGGGATTACTGGCATGAGCCACCACGCCCGGACCTTCTTTTTTTTTTTTTAATTATTCTTTTATTTTATTTATCTATTTTTGAGATGGATTCTCACTATGTCACCCAGGCTGGAGTGCAGTGTCGCGATCTTGGCTCACTACAACCTCTGCCTCCCAGGTTCAAGTGATTCTCATGCCTCACCATCCTGAGTAGCTGAGATTACAGGCATGCGCCTAACTTTTGTGTTTTTAGTAGTTACGGGGTTTTACCATATTGCCCAGTCTGGTCTCCAACTCCTGACCTCAAGTAATCTGTCCGCCTTGGCCTCCCAAAGTGCTGGGATTACAGGCATGAGCCACCATGCCCAGCCAACCATTTATCTTTTTTGTATGTGTGAATTTCTTGTTCATGTCTTTGCCTCATTTGTTGAAGCCTTTCAAAGTACTCCTTTCATGAGAACACCATATATATGTATATGTGTATTTTATATATATATATATTTTTTTTTTTTTTTTTTTTTTTTTTTTTTTTTTGAGACGGAGTTTCACTCTTGTTGCCCAGGCTACAATGCAATGGCATTATCTTGGCTCACTGTAGCCTCAAATATATTCTCTTTAAAGGTGCATGTTACAGTTTGGTTTTTTTCCATTTTGTTCTTGTTTAATGTTGTTATTACCTGACATATTTTTCCATATACCAATTTTCTTTTTTTGATGCTGCTTTTGATGTACTGCTCTAAGAAGCTTTTTTATTCCATGTTATGAAGATATTCCCCCGTTTTCTTCTAGCATTTTTAAGGTTCAATTTTTCATACTTACATCTTTAATCCATCTGGAGTTTATTTTGTTCTAAGGTGCAAGGTAGATGTTTTCCTTTTCTGACACTTTAAATGAGCTATAAACATAGAATTTCAGACCTGGAAATGATGTTACATTTCTCCCAGTCTACCTTATGTCTTTAGAATTTAAAAAAATCTGAGGCCCAAGAAGTTCCAATGACTTCCTCCAGTTCAGATAGCTAATTGATGAGAGAACCACAGTTAGATTTCTGGTTGCTGTCTTAATTTAATACTTTTGCACCATTCCAATGGCTTGCTTATAGAACAGGCCATCTTTAGTCATCTACTTTATGTTCCTTTATATTGCTTAAATCACATTTTATAATCATTATATACATTTGCATATTTTGCTTATATGTATTGTATTTCAAAGAGTTTTAAGAGAATCTTATTTTTCCCTTCCCACCCCACAACCTCTTACTACCATGGAGATTTCGTACATAATCTACCAAATTGTAAAAGAACTTTGCTTTCTGATGAGATGCCTTCCATAAAGCTTGGTTCCATCTTCCAAGTAGAGGTTAGTCACTCTTTCTCTCTCTCTCTTTTTTAGAGGGTATCTCATTAGGTAATTCAGAGGCAGACAGACAATTGCTGGAAGCTGCAAAGGCTGGAGATGTCGAAACTGTAAAAGTAAGATACAATGTTATGTTTCTGTTAACTTTGGGTTTTTATTTTGACATTTGTTATTTAATCTGTACTGTTATAATGAAGAGTCTGGTTTATTTGTATCTGCCTTGCTTTAAAAGGTCAATAATATAATCTAATTGTTCTCTACAAATGAGGAGCCTTAAGTAATGCAAGAAAAAAGACTTCACTTTCACACACATCCCAGTGAATACTACATTCACAACTATAAATAAATTCAGGTGATACCAAATGGGTTTTGCTTGAAGAACCTATTCATTTGTCCCTTTAACAGAATAAAGTATATCAAATTATTTTATATTAGTGTTTACATATGACACATAAAACAAGAAGGGGGAAAAACAGTGTATCACTTCTGTCTATAGATTTCTTCTGATTTCTTCATTTCTTTGCCCCCTCTACCTCTAGGGATCCAGGGCTTAGTGTAGTAATATATTCAGTGTTGCTACTTCTCTTTCCCAGAGCTTACAACTTCAGCTCTTACCTGTTTCTCAGACAAGAGTCTTCCCCAGAGTAACCCTTCCTTACTGTTTTGACTCTTACTGTAGAAATATGTATGTAAAACTGGACGCAGTGGCTCACGCCTGTCTGTAATCCCAGCACTTTGGGAGGCTGAGGTGGGTGGATCACCTGAGGTTAGGAGTTTGAGACCAGCCTGGCCAACGTGGCGAAACATCAGCTCTACTGAAAATAGGAAAAAAAAAAATTAGCCAGGAGTGGTGTGGGTGCCTGTAATCCCAACTACTTGGGAGGCTGAGGCAGGAGAATGGTTTGAACCCGGGAGGCGGAGGTTGCAGTAAGCTGAGATCGTGGCATTGCACTCCAGCCTGGGCGACAGAATGAGACTGTCTCAAAAAAAAGAAAGAAAGAAAGAAAAAGAAGTAAATATGTAATATCAAATATTTCTGTATCAAATATTTCTGTTACCTGCAGAAATTGTATATAACTCAAAGGCCTAACATTTTGAGAGAGTGAGACTGTTTTAGAATTTAATATATATTAAAATTTAACTAACTAATCTTCATGAATTAAATAATTTTTCAGTAATGCAGTGGTGTTACTCTCCAAAACTAGTAGGGGAGACAAGCCTTGTATTTCTTCCCCTTCACCTTTAGAGACTTTTTCAAAACAGTGCTGGTCCTGTTTGAGAGGATACTAAGAGGTAGTAAGTTTTACAGAAAGCTGAATTGGTTGATTTAATTCATGGCAGAAGTAGCTATTTGAAATAATTTCATTATATTTCTTTTGGGGGGCTGGGGCGGGGAGACAGGGTCTGTTGCCCAGGCTGGAGCACAGTGGTGCTATCTGGGCTCACTGCAACCTACGTCTTCTGGGCTCAAGTGATCCTCCTGACTCAGCCTCCCAAGTAACTGGTACTACAGGTGGATGCCGCCACGCCAAGCTAATTTTCTTGATTTTTTCTTGTAGAGACAAAGTCTCACTATGTTACCCAGGCTGGTCTCAAACTCCTGGGCAAAGCAGTCCTCCCACCTCAGCCTCCCAAAGTGCTGGGATTATAGGCATGAGTCACCATGCCCTGCCAATTTCATTATATTTCTGTAGGGTGTTCTAAATCTTAAACAGACCCTCTCACAAAGTCAATAATTTTAGATTTTCTGAGAAGGAAATATAAGTGTTGTTCTCTTCTGAGCTAGAGCTCTGAGGGAATTTATTCACTGCCGTTTTAAATGAAGAGCTTTCTACAAATTGATTTTAAAATCCATGTGATCCTTTTCTGTTGTTTTATCTGTGTAGACATCTCAGATAACTTCAGATTTTTTTTTAATTCATTTCTCACAGAAAACTGCAACTATCATGCAGTTTTATTATTTGACATGTTTTTATTTTGATCCTCATTATTCTCATTCCCTTAAGTAGGAGGCTTATAGGATATTGAAAGGAGGATTTTGTTTCTATTAGTACTAACTTGTGGAAATACAAATCACTTGAGGTAAAAGGTTGTGAACTGATTTTTTTTTTTTTTCCAAGAGACATGAAAATTAAGTTGAAAGCAATTAGCTGATTTTTTTTTTTTTTTTTTTTTTTTTTGGTGTGTGTGGTCAGGGAGAGATACAGAATTGTAAATGCTCATTCTCTTATATATATATTAAAGAACATAAAACTATATTTAGTAAACATGTTAAAGACTAAACTTTGTTTTTATAAAGATAGAGGGAGTCCAGAGGAGGGGATAGATAAAGAGGAGATGAAGTTAGGGGGCAGGAAATGGACTTAGAGAACACAATAATGCCATTGGATTCAGGAAAACCTGTGCCAAGTATCCGGCATTCTTCCCTCCCCTCTGCTTTTAAAATCACTTGATGGACATTTATCTCCATGAACCATTCTTCTTACCTACCTCTAGACAGATGGCTCTGTACGAATCACTGGAACAAGAACATCTGCGTATTACCTAATGAACACTTAACTATTGTGCTCAGTTGTGTTTGTTTACTGATAATCCACCAGGCTGGATACTTTATTCAACACCTGCTATTAGAAAACTTGTCTCAGAGTGGGCAAAATTTAACTGACAGGTGAAGAGTAGAATGGCCTGTGATAACTACCAAACCCAAGCAGCACCTGGTAAACATGTTAAAAATAGTCATTTCTAGGGACCTGACTTGAGACCCACTGAAATACCATCTCTTAAATGGGGCCCTGAATCTGTATATCTCACCAGCTCTATTTGGGAAGCACAGAAGAGCTTTGCCAGGACAGTGATTAAACCCCTTGAGGTAAACCCACTGATAGCAGGCTCCTTTGTTTTATTGAGCTTAGGTTATCCCTGCTTTGGGCGTAGGATAGTAAAAAGGGGAAAGAGTTTTTACTAATATGGACATATTCTTTTTGTTTGTTTGTTTGAGATGGAGTTTCACTCTTGTTGCCCAGGCTAGAGTGCAGTTGCATGATCTCAGCTCACAGCAACCTCCATCTCCCGAGTTCAAGCGATTCTCTTGCTTCAGCCTCCCGAGTATCTGGCATTATAGGCGCCCGCCACCACGCCCAGATAATTTTTTGTGTTTTTAGTAGAGACAAGGTTTCACCATGTTGGCCAGGCTGCTCTTGAACTCCTGACCTCAGGTGATCCACCCGCCTCGGCCTTCCAAAGTGTTGGGATTACAGGCGTGAGCCACCGTGCCTGGACTAATATGAATATATTCTTTTGACTCTTTAAGCAGTCTGATTTATTATCTATGTTGCTTTTCTTCCCCAAACTTTCATACTTTTCATAACTACACTTCCTCATCTGAACCAAAGAACACAGAAAATTGACTGCTTTCTTAATTCTACCCAGTCCCCAGGACTGTATAACTGTATATAAACATCAGCATTCTTTTTTTTTTTCTCTCTTTTTTCTTTTTTGGAGATGGAGTCTGGGTTGGTCACCCAGGCTGGAGTACAGTGGCACGATCTCGGCTCACTGCAACCTCTGCCTCCCAGGTTCAAGCAATTCTCCTGCCTCACCCTCCCAAGTAGTAGAGACAGGGTTTTGCCATGTTGGCCAGGCTGGTCTTGAACTCCTGACCTCAAGTGATCTGCGCGCCTCAGCCTCCCAAAGTGCTGTGATTACAGGCATGAGCCACTGTGTTCGGCCTAACCATCAGCATTCTACTGGTTATTTCATTCCATATAGTGTAGTATGGTTCCTGAGCCACCGGCATCAGCATCACCCAAGAACTTGGTAGAAGTGGAGATTTTTAGGCCCACATCAGTTACACTGAAAATTTGAGGGTTGGACCCAATGCACATTGAAGTTTGAGAACCACTGCTCTAAAGGAATACTTTTCAAATTTTAATATGTTTACATATTACCTAGGGATCTTGTTAAAGGGCAAATTCTGACTCAGTAGATAGAGATCTGAGATTCTGAATTCTTAATAAGCCCCTTGGTAATGCTGGTGCTACTGTAATCTCATGTACCTCTGTGTATTTGCCACAAAATGCAAGTTACACTTGCTGATGATTGGCACTTTACGTGTGTGCGCGTGTGTGTGTGTGTGTGTGTGTATATATATATAGTAAAGATAATAATAAAATTTACCCTTGAGCTTTAGAAAAAGTAGAATATAAAGGCATACATGAGGCCGGGCACAGTGGCTCAACCTGTAATTCTAGCATTTGGAAGGCCAAGGTAGGAGGATCCCTTGAGGCCAGGAGTTCGAGACCAACCTGGCCAACATGGTGAAACCCCGTCTCTACTAAAAATATAAAAATTAGCCAGGTACAGTGGCATGTGTCTGTAGTCCCTGCTACTCGGGAGGCTGAGGCAGAAGAATTGCTTGAACCCAAGAGGCAGAGGTTGCAGTGAACTGATATTGCGCCACTGCACCCCAGCCTAGGCAAGAGAGCGAGACTCTGTCTCAATAATAATAATAATAATAATAAAAGGCATAGATGAGAGGACCAGAGGGATTCCCAGTAAATGACAAGATGAAATAAGAATACTAAATAGGGCCGGGCGCGGTGGCTCACCTGTAATCCCAGCACTTTGGGAGGCCGAGGCGGGTGGATCACGAGGTCAGGAGATCGAGACCATCCTGCCTAACACGGTGAAACCCCATCTCTCCTAAAAATACAAAAAAAACTGGCCGGGCGTAGTGGCGGGCGCCTGTAGTCCCAGCTACTCGGGAGGCTGAGACAGGAGAATGGCCTGAAACAGGGAGGCGGAGCTTGCAGTGAGCTGAGATCGCGCCACTGCACTCCAGCCTGGGCGATGAGCAAGACTCCATCTCAAAAAAAAAAAAAAAAAAAGAATACTAAATAGTTTCTGAGAATACTGTTTTAATAAGACAAGAAAGTAAGTCAGACACTTTGAAAATTCCTACTAAATGACTTGAAACAAGAAATGAGAATATGTAGATGTAGTATCACGTATGTTGTGTTTTGTCCTTCAGAAACTGTGTACTGTTCAGAGTGTCAACTGCAGAGACATTGAAGGGCGTCAGTCTACACCACTTCATTTTGCAGCTGGGTATAACAGAGTGTCCGTGGTAGAATATCTGCTACAGCATGGAGCTGATGTGCATGCTAAAGATAAAGGGTAAATGCCAACAATTGTTATGGACTCTCTTCCTGACTTTTACTTGACCTTTTTAGGAAAACCTGGAAATCTGTTTTATTTTTCAAGGAAGCCGGTTTCCTAACATTGGCCTAAATATTAAATAGAGCTGCTTAATTTCAATCAAGATTTTATATGGTTAGCATTCATATAAAGACTTCACTGGCATAATGCCTAGGAATTTTATAATGGCCAAGGACATTACAACATTAGTGTGATACTGACCTTTAATGTGGTAAATTTTTCAGTTTTCAGGGAGGATTTTTGAATTCTTCCAGTTTATCTTGAAGTTATTTTTTATTAAAAATATACAATTCTCGACATTGCATATATGGGTGAATGTTATAGTCTGCATTTAAAACATGTTTTAAATGTTCTCCCCTGACTCACCAAAAAAGAAATTATTTCTGCCTTAAATAGATTTAGGTTCTACAAAGTATAATCGGTATAATTCCTTAGGTAGTTCAAGAATTATCTTTCATCAGTTATATGCAATTATTTAAATTAAAACATGTTCTTCTGTGGCATTATTGTTCATTCATTACTTTTCAGAGGCCTTGTACCTTTGCACAATGCATGTTCTTATGGACATTATGAAGTTGCAGAACTTCTTGTTAAACATGGAGCAGTAGTTAATGTAGCTGATTTATGGAAATTTACACCTTTACATGAAGCAGCAGCAAAAGGAAAATATGAAATTTGCAAACTTCTGCTCCAGGTATATTTAAATACTTAACTGTAAACAGTATGAATTACATAGAATATGTTTATAGTTTTTTAAGTAATTCTAGCATAAACTTAAACTAGTGAGCGATGGGAAACAATGTTATCTAATTCTGTACCTAGATTTTAGAATAAATGTCATAAACATTATTTTATATTTTAATCCATAAGTATGTTTTCTAGCACCTAGAGTTATTTTTGTCTACAGCCAGCTATCATGTGATAGTTCTCTTATTATTTTTAGTTTTTCTCTTTATTACTTTAACCTGAAAATATTTGATGAATTATTTACTTTCAAGCCAGGTTTATTTAGCACTGCTAAAATGGATGATACTAGTTCAGTACAGATACCAGTGGATATTTTACAATAACAAGAATACAGAGATTTATACTTTATTCAAATGTTCATGAAAAGTAAAAATAGTATAACATGAAAGTTAATTTTTAATGAAATGTGACTTTATTTTGAATGTAGTTTAAAATTTTAACTACATTGGCCGGGCGCGGTGGCTCACGCCTGTAATCCCAGCACTTTGGGAGGCCGAGGCAGGCGGATCACGAGGTCAGGAGATCGAGACCATCCTGGCTAACACGGTGAAACCCCGTCTCTACTAAAAAATACAAAAAACTAGCCGGGCGAGGTGGCGGGCGCCTGTAGTCCCAGCTACTCGGGAGGCTGAGGCAGGAGAATGGCGTGAACCTGGGAGGCGGAGCTTGCAGTGAGCTGAGATCGCGCCACTGCACTCCAGCCTGGGCGACAGAGCGAGACTCCGTCTCAAAAAAATAAAATAAAATAAAATAAAATAAAATTTTAACTACATTAATGCATTAGAAAAATCCAGTAATATTTAACTCCTCTGTATCCTTTTTATAATAATTCTGTGTATAAACATTAGTAACAGTGATGTTAACCTTTAAGTCTCAATATAAATTTAGTTTTTCTTTGGTATAGTTACATTGACTATTTTCTCATCGACCAGTGGCACATTTAGGCCATTTCTCCCTTTTTTTCTGTTGTTCACATACCTAGCATGGTGCAGACCCTACAAAAAAAAACAGGGATGGAAATACTCCTTTGGATCTTGTTAAAGATGGAGATACAGATATTCAAGATCTGCTTAGGGGAGATGCAGCTTTGCTAGATGCTGCCAAGAAGGGTTGTTTAGCCAGAGTGAAGAAGTTGTCCTCTCCTGATAATGTAAATTGCCGTGATACCCAAGGCCGGCATTCAACACCTTTACATTTAGCAGGTAAGTGAATGAAGTTTCACAGATTTAGGCTGGTAACATCTGAGATTAATTTTACCCAGATGAAATATTTTCTGTAACTAAACTTTAAAAATTCAAATCAGGCCAAGCGCAGTGGCTCACACTTGTAATCCCAACACTTTATGAGGCCAAGGCAGGAGCATTGCTTGAGCCCAGGAGTTTGAGACCAGCCTGGGCAACGTGGCAAAACCTCACCTCTATAAAAAATTACAAAAATTAGCCAGGAGTGTTGGCGCACATCTGTAGTCCCAGCTATTCAGGAGGCTGAGGTGGAAGATTGAGTCCAAGAGGTCACGGATGCAATGAGCCTTGATTGTGCCACTGTACTCCAGCCTGCGCAACAAAGTGAGACCCTGTCTCAAAAAATAAAAAAAAATAAAAATTCAAATCAAATATCTTCTAATGCCGCCATTATACTCTTTAGTATATTTGTACAGGACAACCGTACTTGAAGCTACTAGCTGAGTTCAAGTTCACTTTACTACTAGTACGTTACATTCAGTAAGAACAATTGAAGTAGGCTCTGCCAGTCCCCATATACTTTGGGAATCATTATTCCAGATCATCATTTTATTGGTATCACCTTTGGTAAACAAGTTTTGAAAAATATGCCTACTTGAGCCAGCCTTCCTTATAGAAAGCTAAAGCTTTCTATTCTTCCTGATGATAGCTGCTAAGCACAAGCAGGAAAAAATATATATCTATCAAAATTCTCAGAAGTTACATAAGCCTCTCACCAAAGTTATTTATTGTTTTGGTTTGTGAGAGTCCCCGTAACAAAATACCAAAGACCGGGTGGCTTAAACAACAGAAACTTGTTTTCTCACAGTTCTGGAGGCTAGGAGTCCAAGTTCAAATTGTTGGCAGGGTTGCTTTCTTCTGAAGCCCCCACTTGGCTTGCCTACCTTCTCAGTGTGTCCTCCCATGGAACATGATGTCTCTTTCTATATGTTCTAGTCTCTACTTTTAAGGAAACCAGTCAGATTAGATTAGAGCCCACCTAGTGAGCTCATTTTAACTTTTTTAGCTCTTTAAAGGCTCTATCTCCAAATAGGGTCACATTCCAAAGTACTGGGGTTAGGGTTTCAACATAAGAATTTTGCAGGGTACAATTCATTTCATAACATTTGTTCTAAGTTTTCACTCATAAAACTAGCACAATGTACCTTTGTTTTCAGTGCAAGTATACAATATATTTTGGTTTCAGAATAACTTTTTCAGCTGCATTACAGATGTTAGGAAATCATTAAAATCACTGAGCTATAGCTAATACCTTGGCGGAGTTCCATCATAGGCACAGTGGACTCATACAAGTTTGTCTAAATATGCATGGTTTAAACATGGTATAAAAAGCAAGAAAAAATAATGCAAATATTTCTGCCATTTCGTGTAATGTGGGAGATGGAAATCTATTCTGTTCATTTCAGTCTTGTATTATAACTTGGTGTTATATATGCTTTTTACCTTTAAATACTCCATATAAGTTGAGACTTCACTGTCCAAAGAAACCAATTACTCTATGTGTCTTTCAAGTATTTTGGAAGTGATAAGCCACAAATGCTAACATGGTGAGAAAAAGCTTTATTTGCACTGGCTATCAGGAGTTTCTAGTTAATGTAAGACAAAATATGACTTGACCTCTGATTGGAAGTTGTGCTGTGCATATTTATGTTAGCTTTTATATCTTTCTTGTAGCTTATCTAGAACACTTTACTGTGTCCAAGTTATCTTTGTAAGTGACAAATAATTTGTATGCACAAAAATATTTGTCCACTTCTGCAGCGTTAAATACCATACCTTGAGACCTGGAAAGACTTTTAGATTAGTGTAATATTTTATGGTAGTTTTATAATTTTATTTTTCTTGATCTTTTTAAATTCTTTTACTTTAAATCCTTTAGCAAAAGGATAAAAACTACAATAGAAATAAGTTTTATTTCATGGCTTTAGCAGCTCCTAAGTTCCTCTACCAGACTTGCAGAGATGTGTACCTCGCTGAGTTCTCTCTAGCAAAAAAGCATGCTCTTGTGGCCTTCTGGGGAAGGGGACTCTGAGATCCACTCTGGTTTGACTTGTATGTGATTGCAAACCTTTGACTTGCAGCCCCTGAGACCCATGTCCCTGAGTTCCAGAAGTGGTATGTAACACCTATGAAGGCAGAGACTTCGGTAGGAAGGTCTTCATAGGAAAGATACAAGTAAATCAGTCAGTATAATTTTGGGAATCCACAAAACTGATAGATAACACGAAAAGCTTCCAACTTGAGGCAAGGGGGAAATGTTTTCCAGAAGGTAAATTGTTAATAGAGTCCAATGAGCTCTTTCAGATTTATACAAAATCTCTTTTATGTTTTCAGTAATGTCTATGCCTTATAAATACATACATACATATATGTATACATATAGTGACTTTTTTATATTAACAAGTGGAAGTATTATGACATAGGACTAAAAAAGAAAAAACAAGTAAAGTAATTTTACTTCTTTTCTAAATTAGCTGGTTATAATAATTTAGAAGTTGCCGAGTATTTGTTACAACACGGAGCCGATGTGAATGCCCAAGACAAAGGAGGACTTATTCCTTTACATAATGCAGCGTCTTACGGGGTAAGTTCTTCCATGTTACCTTTAAAATTTTGTGGAATTTTAAAGTGAAAGTCAGTATTGCAGCTCAAATGGAATTTAGTTTGATGTTCTCATTTTACAGAGAAGTAAATGGGAGAGCTGAAGAAGTTAAATAACTTCCAAATTTCAGTTCTGAATCTGTTCTAAGCTTGCTGTGTGATATGCGGCGTATTGTTGTTTGTTTTATTATCTGCCTTAACACCTGTCTCTTATTTTCAGTGAGATGTTGGTGATTGTGTTTGTTGGTACCCAGAAAATCCACCGGGGCACCAAAGGGGTAGATGGAATCTGTACAGATTCAGACGCATTGTTCCTGACTTATTATAGTCCCAAATGTTACATTCAGAATTGACCATCTTCAGTGGTATAGTTTGATTAATTGAGGAAGATTGCTGCTTTATAAATTTAGTAGTTATAACATTTGAATAAATTAGAAATTATTAAAGTCATATTAGTCTAGTTTCCTGCTAAATAGAATTCTTAACTCTTTTCTAGATAGTTTCTCAAGTTATCGAAATGTCCACTGTTATTTATAAGTTGTGATGCTGGGGGAAAAGAGTTTTAATTTTCATTTCCAGCAGGGAAAGAGTTTTAATTTTCATTTCCAGAGTAAGTTTGAAAATGTGGAAGTAGGTACATAACTAGTTTCTTCTTAAGAAAGTAAAGTATGACAAAATAATATTTCAGACTCTAATGGGTATTTTCTTTTACAGCATGTAGATGTAGCAGCTCTGCTAATAAAGTATAACGCATGTGTCAATGCCACGGACAAATGGGCTTTCACACCTTTGCACGAAGCAGCCCAAAAGGGACGAACACAGCTTTGTGCTTTGTTGCTAGCCCATGGAGCTGACCCTACTCTTAAAAATCAGGAAGGACAAACACCTTTAGATTTAGTTTCAGTAAGTGATGGGCTTTTTGAAAAATCTCAATGCTTTTCTACTTTTTAAAATTCACTTGATGTTGTTATAAAATGTTTTTGTAGTCAATGTGAATGGCAAAATCTGGTTTTTAGCCTGATTTTAATGTAAGAGTTCTTTAGTATTCAAATATAATAGAATTATAAAGTAATATAATTATTCTTCTGTAGAATAGAATTATCAGTCAGTTACTATATACTGAGTATTTTGGAAAGAGGAAAAAGAAGTACATGATATAACTGCTTACGTTAGTTAGGTAACTAACCAGACCCAGGCCCTCTGAGAATGCTGTTACAGTGCATACAGCGCAAGATGGTACAGACCATGGGTCTTACACACAGCCCCAACTGGGAACATTGCCCCCAAGGTGCAGCCACAAAGCCTGCTGCCAATAGAGTTTCCTTTTCCTCCCACACCACCTCATCCCAGAGTTCTTGTTTCTCACCCTGCCTTAACCATTCATGAAACGAGCTTATTATCCACTTTCCTGTGGAGGTCCTGTTTTCCTTCCCCTCTCTCTGGAGCATGGAGCAGTTGTAGGAGCTTCCGCTGAACCTTCCACCTCTGCTTTGGGCACTGAAGCAGATGCCTCTCTTGCCTCTACCACTGAGGACATTGACTAGAGCAGTGAAAGGAAAGGAAGAAGGAAATTCTTTTTGAGATGAGAAGGAAGGGGAATCTTTTCTGCAGACTGCTTTCTACTGAGAGAGATTCCATTGTTCCACATTACAATAAGAAACTGAGGTAGTTCAGCTGCATTGGGGCTTAAGTAGATTTTTCTCAGCCAGCTAACAACCCAGCCATATTTACAACATTATCTCTTCAGGGAAATATCTTTCTAGCTCCAAACTACCATAAAAGTGAACATTTGGAATTCATTCCACCCATATGTTAGTCGACCAGATATAATTAAGTGACAATGAAGCAAAATGCTCTAGAGAACATACAAGGGCTTTAGAGTCAGACATACTGGGCCTAAAATTCCAGCTCCACCATTTAAGTTGTACAATCTTATGAACTGCCTAACCTCCAAAGCTTAGTTACCTCATCTATAAATAGGGGTAAAATATATCTGGTTAGTATGAGAATTAAATGGGGTAATTTACTTAAAGTCTTTAGCGTGGTATCAGGTACATAAAAAGCACTCAATAAGTGGTACTGTTATTATAAACAAATGTCATTTACAAACTGTGAGTACAGTGGGAATGCATAGACTGGGGGAGAAGAAAGGTGATTACTGGAATAGGCAGAACAAATGACTATGAAACAAGTACTGATATACTCCTTGCTGAATATTAGTTGAATGTTATGAAAGAATAGTACATATTACCGATTAAACAAATTAATGTACCTATAAATGTGAGGACTTTTTTCCATTCTAGCAGAATTTTTTTTTTTTTTTTGAGATAGAAGTCTCGCTCTGTCACCCAGAATGTAGTACAGTGGCACAATCTGGGCTCACTGCAACCTCCGCCTCCCAGGTTCAAACAATTCTCCTGCCTCAGCCTCCCAAGTAGCTGGGATTACAGGCATGCGCCACCACACCCAGCGAATAATTTTGTATTTTTAGTAGAGATGGGGTTTCACCACGTTGGCCAGACTGGCCTCAAACTCCTGACCTCAAGTGATCCATCCGCCCACCTCGGCCTCCCAAAGTGCTGGGATTACAGGCATAAGCCACTGCACCCGGCCCCATTCTAGCAGATTTGATTAAAATTATTATCTTTTCTACCCACCTTCTCTCCAAAAAACTTTCAATTTTGAGGAACAAATACATTGCTGAATATTTTCCAGGAAATACAAACAATTCTGTTTTCTAAAGTTCTGTGTAGGTGGAATTACTTCTTTCAGAATAACTACAATATGACTAAAATCTCTTACCTTTTAAGATTGGTATTTCTGTAATCCATTGTGCTTCTCAGTCACAATATCAGAATTAGGGTTTTTTTCATGCTTTGCCATATTTAGGTTGTGTTTTGATAATATGTATTTTGGAAGAGATGTTCTCAGTTATGTCTTATATTTTAATAAGTTTAGCTGGATACAGGTTGAATATCCCTTATTGGAAATGCTTAGAACCAGATGTGTTTTCAGCTTTTGGACTTTTTTTTTCAGATTTTGAAATATTATACTCAAGCATTATCCTTACTGTTGAGCATCCCCAATCCCAAAATCTGAAATCCAAAATGCTCCAATGAACATTTCCTTTGAGCTTCATGTCAACATTTAAAAGTTTTCAGATTTGGGATGTTTGACCTGTATTAACCTCTTTGCTTCACTTTTTAAAATGAATAATCCTCCATTGTGAAAATCCTGGCACAAATTGCTGGGTTTTGTCATATTTTGAAATATATTTTATTAGGTATAATAGCATTTTAAAAGTTGCTTATGGCAGATTTTGTCTCTGACACGTACCCTAGGCAGATGATGTCAGCGCTCTTCTGACAGCAGCCATGCCCCCTTCTGCGCTGCCTTCTTGTTACAAGCCTCAAGTGCTCAATGGTGTGAGAAGCCCAGGAGCCACTGCAGATGCTCTCTCTTCAGGTCCATCTAGCCCATCAAGCCTTTCTGCAGCCAGCAGTCTTGACAACTTATCTGGGAGTTTTTCAGAACTGTCTTCAGTAGTTAGTTCAAGTGGAACAGAGGGTGCTTCCGGTTTGGAGAAAAAGGAGGGTGAGACATTCTACAAAAATAACTTTCTAACTGGTATTGTAGCCCCATATTTGACATTTGGGATACTAAAAAGTCATTTTTAACCTTAAATACAAGGTATTAGTATCAAATTAGTTAACATAGCCTTAAAAAGGTTTAGCCTTGTGTTGCTTTCTTCCTTCCAAGTTGAGAGTTGAAGAGTCTTGTGCTACTAACCTACTCTTTATTTATGTATGTATGTATGTATTTATTTTTGAGATGGAGTTTTGCTTTTGTCGCCCAGGCTGGAGTGCAGTGGTACGATCTCGGCTCACTGCGGCCTCTGCCTCAAGGGTTCAAGCAATCTGCCTGCCTCAGCCTCCCGAGTAGCTGAAATTGCAGGCACCCACCACCACCCCCAGCTAATTTTTGTAGTTTTAGTAGAGAGGGATTTCACCATTTTGGCCAGACTGGTCTTGAACTCCTGAACTCAGGTGATCCACCCGCCACACCTCCCAAAGTACTGGGATTGGAGGCGTGAGCCACCATCCCCAGCCCTTAATCTACTTTTTAGATGTAAACTTTTTCTGTTAAAATTCATCTCACCTTATGCAACAATGTGGAGCTTGTTTTTATAAACTTTTTTGTGAAGTAGCTTACATCCTGAAAGATAGGAAAACTGGTTTTAAAAATACAGATGCAATTAAAAACAAAGTTTAAAATACAAATGAGAGTACTGAGACTGCCCCATTGATTACCTTATTTCTAATGTTGAAATTTTATAGCTTTCTCTTGTTCAGTATTGTATCTTAAGTGGCTATTAATATTTGTTTTTGAAAAAATAATTATTTTCTTCATATATAGTAACATTACAAGACTTTATTGTTATAGTGATGAATGAAATACATTATTCTGATGTGAAATTCCATTTGTTTTGGATTTTTTTATTTCCCAGTTCCAGGAGTAGATTTTAGCATAACTCAATTCGTAAGGAATCTTGGACTTGAGCACCTAATGGATATATTTGAGAGAGAACAGGTGAGTAGATGAATCATATTGTTTGGATTAGTGGTTTATGGAAACTCAAGGAAAATTTGGAACATACTTGAAATGAGCTGAACCATGTAAGCTATTGGGGGAGAATGATTTTTAAGAAATGACATCAGTCAGCCTTCTAATTTGGCTTGACCTTGGAACTTCCATTTAGTTCACTAGCACACAATTGACTCATGTAGTAATGGTAAAATAGCTTTCTTGAATGGGAAGTTTAGCTTATTCAGTTCTTGAAGTAAGTTATCCTTGAGCACTGTCTATTCAGTTATCTCTTTTAAGCCTAACACTTTTCTAGCTGCTATGGGAAGATATGTGAATATGCCAGCCATAATCTGGGCTTTTCTAAGCAGTCTCAGTTTAAAGTACTGTGTCAAAATACATTTACTGATTTTTGTTGTTGTTCAGAAAATAATGTTACTGTAGATTTGCACTCTAAGGGACTTTCAGTGTAGTTATGGAAGTGGAATAAGAACATATGGCCGGGCGCAGTGGC
This sequence comes from Macaca nemestrina, assembly GCF_043159975.1. NCBI lineage: Eukaryota > Metazoa > Chordata > Mammalia > Primates > Cercopithecidae > Macaca > Macaca nemestrina. The sequence continues at coordinate 42,046,249 of NC_092133.1, read as the reverse complement.
TAATGCCTGTAATCCCAGCACTTTGGGAGGCTGAGGTGGGTGGATCACAAGGTCAGGAGTTCAAGACCAGCCTGGCCAAGATGGTGAAACCCCCGTCTCTACTAAAAATACAAAAAAATTAGCCAGGCACGGTGGCAGGTGCCTATAATCCCACCTACTCAGGAGGCTGAGGCAAAGAATTGCTTGAACCCAGGAGGAGGAGGTTGCAGTGAGCCAAGATCACACCACTGCACTCCAGCCTGGGTGACAGAGCGAGACTCTGTCTCAAAAAAAAAAAAAGAACATATGAAAATTCAAGTTTTACCATAGATTTTAGAAATTTATAGAAGGGAGCTGGGCACGGTGGTTCATGCCTATAATCCCAGCATTTTGGGAGACTGAGACGGGTGGATCGCCTGAGTTCAGGAGTTTAAGACCAGCCTGGCCAACATAATGAAACCCTGTCCCTACTAAAAATACAAAAAATTAGCCAGGCATGGTGGTAGGCGCCTGTAATCCCAGCTGCTTGGGAGGCTGAGGCAGGAGAATCGCTTGAACCCGGGAGGCAGAGGTTGCAGTGAGCTGAGATTGCACTTTTGCACTCCAGCCTTGGCAACAAGGGTGAAACTCTGTCTCAAAAAACAAAAACAGAAATTTGAAGAAGGAAAAGATTACTGTGACCTAGGCTCATCGGGGAATGCTTCATGGAACGTGTGTAAGTAAAACAGGATTTTTAAGAATGGCTTCAATTTCATGAAGCTATAGTGTATTACTGTATTAAAGATAAAAGGGTTACTTTGAACAGTGATGCACAAGTACCTTTTGGCATAGTCCAGACTCAGAAGGAACCATTGAAAGACATTGTATAAATAGGGTTGGATGTAGAGTGATGGTAGAAAAGTATTATGGAAAAGATAAAATAGAATACTTGAATGTGGTTAATTTGAAAGTGCGTTTTTGTTTCGCATTTTCGTTCTGCTCAGGTTCTTATGCTAAATGGAAATAATATTTTTTGAAATGTTTAAAATAATCTGGAGTAAATGTGTGAATCTTATATATTATGAAAACACCAATATATGAATGTCCGCCAAATAAGTAAGCATTCTAAGTAGTTTCCTCCTCTTTTGTAAGATCACTTTGGATGTATTAGTTGAGATGGGGCACAAGGAGCTGAAGGAGATTGGAATCAATGCTTACGGACATAGGCACAAACTAATTAAAGGAGTTGAGAGACTTATCTCCGGACAACAAGGTATTTTATTGTAATAATTGCTGTTGTCAATTTAACAGTTTGCTTAAAGGCAACCCTCAGTGTACTAAGTTATAATTTAAAAATATATGTGAAAGAATCTGTTTAATAGGAAGAATACTAATTTAGGATTCAGGAAACTGGGATCAAGTCTTAGCTGTGCTACTAACTTAAACTTACTGAACTGCTGCTTGCTGTTAACAATGTGAACCTAAGTAAAACTTCTGGACCATTCAGAAATTTGGGAATTGTTTTAGCTCCTGAAAATAAGGAAGTTAGTTGAGATTATTTTCTAAAGTTGTTCTAGCTCTAAAATTTTATTATTTTAAAGGTCCAAACTTAGGTATCTCATTTCTTATGGTAATATAATAGATAATAACTAAGTGTTCAGGCTAACTCACAAAGTACTGTACTAAATCTCTTACATAGATAAATTTGTAAGAGCTTGGGATGAAAATACTTGAAAGCAATAATGTTGCAACTGAGGAAATTGAACAAAACAAAGTTGAATAATAATTTTATTTCTCCTTAATGTTGGTGCTTAAGGAAAATGCAAATTGCATTTATTCAGCAGATGTTAACACTTTATACCAGGTCTGTGTATAAAAAGGTGAATTGTTTTAAGTGTCAAAACCACATGTAACTTTATTGTTCAACTGAGGGAGTGATTTATCCTGGGGTCAATAATATTCAATAATTGAACATCCTGGCCGTACACTTGGGGTTAAAGAGAAACCTCCATCAGTAAAAATGAAGGTATTTTCAGGAAAGAATGTATGCTAGCCAGGATGGGGTCCACCGCTGAAGAAATAAGAGCACCTCTAAAAACATAGATGAGGGCCGGGCACGGTGGCTCAAGCCTGTAATCCCAGCACTTTGGGAGGCCGAGACGGGCGGATCACAAGGTCAGGAGATCGAGACCATCCTGGCTAACACGGTGAAACCCCGTCTCTACTAAAAAATACAAAAACCTAGCCGGGCGAGGTGGCGGGCGTCTGTAGTCCCAGCTACTCGGGAGGCTGAGGTAGGAGAATGGCGTGAACCCAGGAGGCGGAGCTTGCAGTGAGCTGAGATCCGGCCACTGCACTCCAGTCTGGGCGACAAAGCGAGACTCTGTCTCAACAAAAAAAAATAAATAAATAAAAATAAAAAAAAAATTAAAAATAAAAAAATAAAAACATAGATGATTCAAGCTAAGGAATACTTTAAACTGATATTTTAGAATAAGCTCAGTTGAAGGTAGATGTATTTTACTGCCTGATAGGAACTAGGATAAGATATTTAAAATGCAAGATGGTCTTGGCTGTTTCTAGTATAGAAGATAAATTTTTATAAGATAAAGAGGAGGAAAAATCCATGATTTCCTGAAATATTAGTATACAATATAATTAGCACTAAAAATGAGGAACTAGAACCCTCAGTTGTAGACCATCGTTGTGACTCTACTGGAATAATACTGATCTGGTATGATAAAAAATACGTTGGAGTACCAGGATAACGAGAGTCTTTTAGGAAAGAGGCAGGGTAGAAAAGAAAAACAGGCAGTATTTGTATATTAAACATATCATAGCTATTAGAACTGCACTGAAAAGCTGAAAGGCTCAATGACAGAAATGGATACGTTGCCTCCAAATGGCAGAGGTACTTCCATGCCACCTCTGGTCCTGTAGTCACTCTGATACATCCAGCTCCACTTGGACAAGGAGAAACGTCATGAGACAAAATGCTGTGTCTGATCCAGCATATCAGGGTCACTTTCCTACATAAAATTACCATCTTCCTTATGTTCATTCAAAGCCAAGATTCTTTTTTGTTCCCCCAATCTGATGTTAGTCAACCAACAGGGATTCCATACTTACACCTGATTTGCAAAGTGGAACTGGTAGCTGCCTATGATGATTTTCTAACACTCTTATCATGCTGACTTATCTTAACAGCCTTACCTATTATTCCGTGCATCAAGTCAATAGATGACTAGTACCATACTGATCTTTCAGTATTGATAAACATCTTGTATATGTTGCAGATGCCTCAGTCAAGCATTTGTCACAGTCTTTATTCTATAAAATACTCTCCATATGCTCTTCATAATCCATAAAGATTATTGCAATTCAGCCACTTCTGTAAGTGTTTATTAGCATTGGCATGTTGGTAGTAGTCCTGTTCTTCAGACCATAGCTTAGAATCAGAATAGTGCTCTTCGTCTCCAGAGGCAGAGTTCCATGCACTAACCCAGCAGTAAAGGATTTGGCCCCTACATGGGAAAACAGCAGTGTTGGAGATATTGTTGTAGAGATTAAAGGAGAGAGTTGTGCTACAAATACACCAAAGGAATTAGAAAATTCTGTTTAAAATTCCGTTTAAAAAACTTTTATAAGAGTAAAGATACAAAAATAGATATGATTATCTTGATCATTGACATTTGGAAAACACCATAAATTCATTGCTGAGATAAACAATATATTATGGGACAGAATATACATTCAATAGGTGGTAAACTATGAATTTCTCATTCTGGGGTGATTTAAAATTACCTGAGGCTATGCAAGTTTCTGTCATAATTCTTCCTCATATTTACAAAGAAGAAAGATTAAATGTTGAAAAGACTGCATAGTTAGTAAAGAAAGTAATTTGAAGAAGAAAATGTGTTACAAACTCATTAAGAATAGGAGATAAAGAAGAGAAAGATTTTCTGAAATATTTCCACAAAACCCCTTATAACTTGTCAGGTCAAAAAGTAGTAGTCTAAATGCATTGTGATGTGTGTACTGGTTTTGATCCTAGAACAAAAAAAAGGACATTAATGGGGAAAACTAGTGAAAAAATGACGTCAATAATTTAGTTAATAAGTGTTTGTTTTTTTGTTTTTTTGTTTTTTTTGAGATGGAGTCTTGCTCTGTCGCCCAGACTGGAGTGCAGTAGCTGGATCTCAGCTCACTGCAAGCTCTGCCTCCCGGGTTCACACCATTCTCCTGCCTCAGCCTCCTGAGTAGCTGGGACTACAGGTGCCCACCACCACGCCCGGCTAATTTTTTGTATTTTTAATAGAGACGGGGTTTCACCGGGTTAGATAGGATGGTCTCGATCTCCTGACCTTGTGATCCGCCCGCCTCGGCCTCCCAAAGTGCTGGGATTACAGGCGTGAGCCACCACGCCTGGCCTAGTTAATAAGTTTTGACAAATGTGCTATGGTTATATAAAATGGTAACATTAGGGGAAAGTGGGTGAAGGGGACATAGGAACTCTGTACTTTCAGCCTTAGAAAATATCTAAATTATCACAATATAAAACGTTTTTTAAAACTGATAGTAAGCAGCCGGGTACCGTGGCTCACACCTGTGAATCCCAGCACTTTGGGAGGCTGAGGTGGGCGGATCACCTCAGGTCGAGAGTTCAAGACCAGCCTGACCAACATGGAGAAACTCCGTCTCTACTAAAAATACAAAATTATCCAGTTGTGGTGGCGAATGCCTGTAATCTCAGCTACTCAGGAGGCTAAGGCAAGAAAATCACTTGAATCCAGGAGGCGGAGGTTGTGGTGAGCCAAGATTGCACCAGCCTAGCCTGGGCAATAAGAGCGAAACTCCATCTCAAAAAAAAGTTTAAAAAAAAAAATTGGTAGTAAGCATCAGAAAAATTAGGTAGTTATTTTTGGTTTTGATGTTCATTGTTTATTGGCAATTTATTTTTCTACCTTCAAATTTTGTTTCATAGGTCTTAACCCATATTTAACTTTGAACACCTCTGGTAGTGGAACAATTCTCATAGATCTGTCTCCTGATGATAAAGAGTTTCAGTCTGTGGAGGAAGAGGTATGTTCATATACCTTCAATAGTAGGTTGGCCTTATATATTTAGTTCACTTTGTATGCTCTTGTTTCTTCTTCTTCCTTTAGTTTGCATTATATAATTTTCACCTATAAATGCTGTTTTCAAGCTGATTAATAACTGTCTCTAGAAAATCTTACTCATGAATTTATAAGACTCATATTCTTTGTGTTTGTGTTTGCTTTTGTTTTTGTATTTTTAGTAGAGACAGGGTTTCGCTGCGTTGCCCAGGCTGGTCTCAAACTCCTGAACTCAGGCAGTCCACCTGCCTCGGCCTCCCAAAGTGGGGCACCATGCCCAGCCCTCATATTCTTTGAATAACAAAAATATTGCAACCTGTTTTGTATTCTCAAAAGTAGAATCAGATGAGTCAAGAACCATGTTCCCCAAATCAGAAAATACACAAATGCTAATGCACATATATTTCAAACCATTTTTCTGACAGATGCAAAGTACAGTTCGAGAGCACAGAGATGGAGGTCATGCAGGTGGAATCTTCAACAGATATAATATTCTCAAGGTAATAAATTAGTGAAAGTAAAGTTTTCTGAGACCATAGTTTTCAAAGCCTGAAGCCATAAGTAACTTTCATAAGAATATAATCTGTCTAGCCTGGTAAGTTCTTGACTTGGCATCAGAGACTATTTTGGGGAAGAAGATACCCTTGGAAGGTTAATATTCTCCAAATCCCTGTGCTATTTTTAATAACTGATAATAATTCAATTCTTGTTGAACATATTCAAGTGTACGGGTTATGCTTTATCTTGGGGTACTGCTAAATACTATAGGTTCAAGACTTTATAATATAAAGTACTGTTAAAGTACTCTACTGTAACAAAGCTGAATTTTTTTTGTGGCAGATACCATCTTTATAGTCATACAATGCTTGTTTTTTTATCCTGATTGACTACAGGTTTCTGAAAGTACCCACATATATTACCTTTTTATAAATTTTAATAGTACTCTCTTCATCTTTTCCAAAAAATATATATTTTTAAAATGTTTTGAGTCATTTGGTGACTGTCCTGTCTTACTGATTTCAGTTACTCTTCTTAGGAACTTTTTCAACATTATGTTTTTCTTGAACTATAGTAATCAAAACTGCACACCATACTTCATGCATAATGAATTTGTATTAACTACATTGATGCAGTATATTCCTAATAATTGTAAAAATAAGACATAAAGTTAGAATGAAAATGTGGCAGATGCCTTTCTAATACACAAATGTTAAACTCTGAACAGTATCAAATCTTTCAGCTGTATTGTATTACTGTTTCATAACATACTATGAGTATAATATTTAATCAGAGAAATACGTGCCTACTACAGGTACATTTCAGTCAAGTCCGCTTTGTCTACAAGCGTTAACAAAATGTGTGGAGTTTTGTTAGGAGTGAGAACAGGAGAGAGATTGTGTGTTTGATTTCTAAAGTAGTTGGATTTGAGAAAGATAACACTGTTTTCTTCCTCTAACAAAGGTATTTTCATGCAGTGTTTAATGAAAATTTTTTCAGTGATGAAACAGGGTTTTGTTGTTGTTGTTCCTTTTTAATGCATAAATGAGATCTATTTGTGACAGTTATGGTCCTTGATTACATCTGTGGTAATATTTTGCGTTATTTGAGCCAAGACTAACACCATCAGCTTCCAGGTGTGCTCTAGGAACCAGCAGGGGGCTGTAGCATCTTTAAGCACAGCTAAGAAACGACGCTAGTATTGTGAATTTTTTTCCTAGAAATACTCCTAATGAGACTAACATCCACCTTAAAATCTTTTGCAGACAAAAATTTTCAGAATTAGAAGGTCGAGGGAGTAATTGTGTGTGTGTTGGGGGCTGGGGGACACTATTTCAAATATTCTTAATTTTAAACAGATTAATATGGCACTCTGAGACAGATACATTGGGGGAAAAAGGATACTTGAAATTTCTAGTACTTAATACAGAAAAAACTCAGCATGTCTGATTTGGAGGTGTTTTTGTAATAGTTTTAAGTTAATGAGACTGGAAGTGTTTTAATAAATAAACAGTATTCCTGAGCTTCACATACGGCCTTTCTTTTCTTTGAATTTTTTTAATCTTCAAAATGTAGCTATACTTCCAACTTTATGGTTGGGACAAAGTATTTTTAGTTGATTAGAATAACACATTTTATATTTCAGAGAAAAGTTTTGCCTACCTTCTAGCTAAATGTATGGCCCATCTTTGGTTTAGATGAGGAAGTCAGTAAGTAATACTTAAAGATTTGGTTTTTCTGGTTTATTTTTTATAGATTCAGAAGGTTTGTAACAAGAAACTATGGGAAAGATATACTCACCGGAGAAAAGAAGTTTCTGAAGAAAACCACAACCATGCCAATGAACGAATGCTATTTCATGGTAAGATTCCTCCCTACCGACTCTACCACTGTTCTCCACATTAGGATAGTTTTTTTTTGTTCACATATGAAATAATAATAAGCCTGTATATTCTTTATGTCATTCTTTTATAATAAACCTAGTATTTCTGTAACTTTTACATTTATGTTTTCAACTTCTTTTGAATTTGTGTATTTTATAATGGATTGTTTTTAAATAAGATTACCACAACAAAAAATAGAAATGAGAGTGTTGACTATCTTTTCCTTTTTTCTTTAAATAGTAAATTTTGCTTATGGTCACTCTAAGAAATTTTGTGTTTTACTTTTAACTAGTTGATTGAATTAAAAATAAGACCTGGGAATCACCTCAGAAGAAGATATACATCCTATTTGATTTTGATTCTAAGTATCAAACCCACACAATTTGACAACAGCCATTGTTATTGAACCTGTAGAGGTTTCTAATGACTGTAGAATTGAAACCATAGAATTAAATTGAAAGCACAATTACTTATTCTTCTTGGAATTTTCTACTTTTTTGTATTATAAGCTGGCAGGTGTTGGTTAGTCTTTCAAATTTTAGCAAAGTTAAATATATTAATGTAGTATTTGCAAGGCCTTCAAGTACATTACCCATAGTAGTTCCAGTCTATTTCTTCATTTGTCCTTGATTGCAGAAAAAATTTAGAGACCTGTAAAGTTCTTTAAAACACAGTAAATTTCATAATACCCTGGGAGAAAGGCTATAACAGAATGGATTCATGTGCAGTATCTAAACATGTTGCACTCCTTATTCCAAAACCCTAAATAATTATCATGATAATCTCTTGACACAGAGCATATTTATTATCTGTTAACGTGATGGTTATAATGTGGTTTTTCTAATTTGTAATATAAATAATTTTGGTTTTCCCAAGTTAATTCAAAAAGTGATTCTATTCATCTGTATTTCTGTAAAGTAGAATTCAGTATATTTTCCTGCCTGTCTGTGGACAGAGAACATGATCTTGATAAATGAATTAGCTGTGGTTTCTTGACTTTTTCCATCCGCCACTCTACTCCACTCCCAAGGAAAGAGGAAAGGGAAGTCAGTATGCAGGGGGTGAGGGAAAGCACCACATTTGCAGATAGAACCTTGTATCGCAATTGATGAAAGGCAAAAGTGGAAGGATAGAAGAGAAGAGGTATAAGAAAGAGAATAAGAATGTGAAAGTGGGGCCAGGCACGGTGGCTCACGCCTGTAATCCCAGCACTTTGGGAGGCCAAGGTGGGTGGATCACCTGAGGTCAAGAGTTTGAGACCAGCCTGACCAGTATGTTGAAACCCCATCTCTATTAAAAATACAAAAATTAGCCAGGTGTGGTGGTGTGCACCTATAGTCCCAGCTACTCAGGAGGCTGAGACAGGAGAATTGCTTGAACCCGGGAGGCAGAGGTTGCAGTGAGCCAAGATCATGCCACTACACTCCAGCCTAGGCCACAGAGTGAGACTCCATCTCAAAAAAAAAAGAATGTGAAAGTCTATTTGGGCCACTTGATATCTAAAAACAAACCACACAGGCATAGGCATCATTCTAAGACCTAATTGCATTTAGCTTTGCTATCTAAAGTGAATTATGAGGCTCTTGGTGTTGGATTTTTATGGATTTGCAGTCTGGCATTTGGTAACTCTTACATTGATATTTCAAGTAATCTGTTTTTCTAGTTCAATCTGTGTCCTTATTTTAGCACATGAACCAGCACTCTATTAGAAACATTAGTTGATGTTAGCAGTTCTTTATTCTAAAATAGTAAGCTGGCTGACAGTTAACTTGTTACCCTTTTTCGTTTTGGTTATTATTGTGGGGCTGTATATTTAAGAATTCAATTTCTAAGAAGCTAGTTTTTTACTTCTAAGATAAATTTTAAATTGTTGTTACCCATCTATATGTGTTTCAGGGTCTCCTTTTGTGAATGCAATTATCCACAAAGGCTTTGATGAAAGGCATGCATACATAGGTGGCATGTTTGGAGCTGGCATTTATTTTGCTGAAAACTCTTCCAAAAGCAATCAATATGTATATGGAATTGGAGGCGGTACTGGGTGTCCAGTTCACAAAGACAGATCTTGTTACATTTGCCACAGGTAAGAGATCACTTGTTCTCATTTATTTTGGTAATAATCAGATAAGAACTAGTTACATTTTTGAGGGCGAAGCATTATGTTGGACAGCCTTAGAAATGCAAGCTAGGCATGTTTTTTGTTGTTGTTTTTTTATTATACTTTCTAGGGTACATGTGCACAGTGTGCAGGTTTGTTACATATGTATGCATGTGCCATGTTGGTGTGCTGCACCCATTAACTCGTCATTTACATTAGGTATATCTCCTAATGCTATCCCACCCCCCGCTAGGCATGTTTTAGATTGCTTTTGGCCCTCTCACCGATTATAATAATAGCTAATATTTATTAAATGATCTGTATGGGCCAATTATAATTTAAGCACTTGACCTGGTTGACTAATCATTAGAATATCTGGTGCCTTAAAGCATACTGAGTAGAAAGTAACATTAGGCATGAAAGAGGCTTTATTGTAGCCCTTGAGTATTGTAGGACTCTGTGGACTCTTTAAAAATCTAGTATTCAAATGCTAAAATGGCATTATTTTGTCAAGTCTAATTATTTGATCGCAGTGCCTGAGCCTCTCTTCCACTGTGATACGATCCTAATCTTCAATTTGCAATACTACTATAAGAACTTAAAATTAAAACAATGATCCTTTTCGAAAGGAAATAATAATCAAATAACTACTTTGCACTTTTTTTCCACTTTTAATTACCTGTTCTAACTCACTTGTTAAAAATCATTTAAGTAATTTGTCCCTAACTTAAAAAATCCTTATAGGCAAAAAGTTATGCCATTTGAAAAATCCAGTAAGATTAATTCCTGAGATTTATTCAACAGGGCACTACTTAATGAATATATAGAGCAGTAGTTTATCAAGCATTAGCATGCATTAGAATCACCTAGATGGCTTGTTTAAATCACAGATTCTTAGGCTCTACCTTCTCAGTTGCTGATTTAGTAGATCTGGGGTGGGGCTCTAGAATTTGAGTTTCTACCAGGTTCCCAGATGTGACGCTGTATTTCTGACCACTGATCTAGAAAAAACCCTTAGAGCAGTATTTTGCACTTTGGCAGCACATTGGAATCATCCAGGGAACATTAAAAAGCTTTTAATGCTTGTGTCCCACCCTCACAGAATCTCATGTAATTAGTCTGGGGCATGATCTGGATATTAGAGTTTTTTAAAGCTTCCCAGCCGATTTCAAAGGACTTCCAAGCTGAAGAATTGCAGTCATGGAGGGAAACAGGTTCTTTCTTTGTGTTTGTTTTGTTCTTACTGTTATCCCTCTAAATTTAGGACTGCATAGGTAGTACACAGTAGGCTCTCCTGTGTAGGATCTCCCGCTCACTTCTATTTTAGATCATAAATTGGAGTGGTTAGGAGGCATGTAATTTCCTAAGATTTTGTAAATTTGAACACTGCTGTTTTTATTTGTCATATATGGTCTGAAGGATAAATAGTTCTAATTATTAGTAATAAGCAACATTCTAACACCTCCCTTTTCTTTGGAAGATAGAACCATCAACTGGTCTACTGACATCTCCTGTTATCTTCTAAAAGGAAACAATAACATTAATACTAAAAGGTTGTTTGAAACTAAGAAAGGCCAATCACATGCCTGAGAGAAGTGGGAGGATAATCTACTGAAACTGGTGGTGAGGGGAGACCTATCTAAGGAAGTACCATTTCAGGGGAAGTCTGAAAATTGAGTGGGTATCAGCCAGTGGAAGAGTGGTAAAATAGATCCCATTCCAGTGATGGAGAAAATTATATGGATGGGGACCATTAATAAAGGAAGTTTGGCCTTTGTGAAGAAAAGAAAACTAATGTGCATGGGGCAGAATGAACATAAAATGAGATTCAAGAAATTGAAGCCATTGTACAGAATTTCTCCCAAGTACAGTGAGCAGCCTCTAAAAGGTTTTAAGCAGAAAAGTGATTTGATCTAATTTTTGTTTGTTTTAATTACTTGGATGGGAAAGGTTTGGACAGGAATTAGAGAAGAAACAGGAAGACTGGTTTAGAAAGCCAATGTGTGATAGTCCAGGTGAAAATTTCAGTGATTTGACTTAATAGTGACAGTAGAATTAAGAGTAAATGGATTTCAAATATATTTTGAAGGTAAAAATCAACTAGACTTAATTAGATATGTGTCCAACTTTGCAAGCCACTTGATGGAAGACCCTTAAACCTTCTCCTTCCCACTTTGTCATTGACTTGTGTTTTTTGCTGAGACACAAACAAGGTGGTAGAGTCTGCATCTCTATAAGGTTATTACCTTTTTCAGGTTTTATAGTTAAAATAAGGACTAACTAAATTGACAGATTATTTCATTAATAAGAGTAATAGAAGACATTCTTAAAAAGTTCTTTTAGGGGTAAAATGATAAAAACAATTATAAGTATTTATTAAAACTTATGCCGTGTCCACACATTGTCATATTTATGTGTCACGTTTGCCTTCAGGGTGATCTTTTCCTTTTCATTTTATAGGCAGCTGCTCTTTTGCCGGGTAACCTTGGGAAAGTCTTTCCTGCAGTTCAGTGCAATGAAAATGGCACATTCTCCTCCAGGTCATCACTCAGTCACTGGTCGGCCCAGTGTAAATGGCCTAGCATTAGCTGAATATGTTATTTACAGAGGAGAACAGGTAATGCAGTTTTATTTGTTCATCTTCAAAAATGCTAGAGAGGCATACTTTAACTTTTTACTAATCTCTTGACAAGACATACTACCTTAACTGGATTTTTAAAAAATTTTATTTGGAAATAATTCAGATTTGGAAAGTTACAAAAATAGTGAAGAGAATTCCCTTATAACCTTTACCTAGAGTTCCTAAATGTTAATATTTTGTTCTCTTTTTTCTCTTTTATCATTCACTCCTTCCTTCCTTGTGTGTGTGTTTGTACATTTTTTTTGTGAACTGTTTGAGAGTAAGTTGCAGGGCATATCCCTTTACCATTAACTATTTCAATTGTAAATTCCTAAAAACAAGACTTTATTCAAATTTTGTCAATTGTTCCGGATTTTTTTTAGCTCTTATGATTGAAATCTTGTATTTAACAGCCTGTCTGTAGCAAAGAAGTATATAATTGTGTTTTGCGCTCAGTGAAAGCCAAAAGTAGTTCTAGAGCAGTGTTGTGAACTGGGGGTAGGTATCGGAATCACCTCAGTTACTAAAATCAGACATGAACTTAGTATCCTTCCTAGACTTGCTGATTGAAAATCTAAAGAACTGTAGTCAGGGTAAAGATGTTTTGAGAAAATGTCCCTAGATGATTCTTATCTACAACACTAATTTAGAACCTCCTCCCTAAGACTAGGAATACTTACAGAAAGTCTATTTATCTTTCAGGAAAATTTGTGTACCATTATTTGAATTTGTCTTTCTCTTCCAGGCTTATCCTGAGTATTTAATTACTTACCAGATTATGAGGCCTGAAGGTATGGTTGATGGATAGTTATTTTAAGAAACTAATTCCACTGAACCTAAAATCATCAAAGCAGCAGTGGCCTCTACCTTTTACTCCTTTGCTGAAAAAAAATCTTGCCCACAGGCCTGTGGCAAAAGGATACAAATGTGAACGAAGTTTAACATTCTGACTTGATAAAGCTTTAATAATGTACAGTGTTTTCTAAATATTTCCTGTTTTTTCAGCACTTTAACAGATGCCATTCCAGGTTAAACTGGGTTTGTCTGTACTAAATTATAAACAGAGTTAACTTGAACCTTTTATATGTTATGCATTGATTCTAACAAACTGTAATGCCCTCAACAGAACTCATTTTACTGATACAATACTGTGTTCTTTAAAACACAGCATTTACACTGAATACAATTTCATTTGTTAAACTGTAAATAAGAGCTTTTGTACTAGCCCAATATTTATTTACATTGCTTTGTAATATAAATCTGTTTTAGAACTGCAGCGGTTTACAAAATTTTTTTCATATGTATTGTTCATCTGTACTTCATCTTACATCGTCATGATTGAGTGATCTTTACATTTGATTCCAGAAGCTATGTTGAGTTGTTACTTGGGAAAGATTGAGTTATCAGATTTAATTTGCTGATGGGAGCCTTTACCTGTCACTAGAAATCTTTCTCATTTAAGAACTTATGAATATGCTGAAGATTTAATTTGTGATATCTTTGTATGTATAAGACACATTCCAAAGAGCTCTAACTATGGCAGGTCCTGATTACTAAATAAGCTTCTTTACTGGCCTCAATTACTAGCTCTCATGTTGGAAAATTTTCTAAAGTCATTCTGTGAAAATTAGAGCAAAGTGCTCCTGTTTTTTAGAGAAACTGAATCTTGCTGTTGAACAATTATTGTGTTCTTTTCGTGGAACATAAGTAGGATGTTACATTTCCAGGGTGGGAAGGGTAATCCTAAATCATTTCCCAATCTATTCTAATTACCTTAAATCTAAAAGGGGAAAAAAAAATCACAAACAGGACTGGGTAGTTTTTTATCCTGAGTATTTTTTTTTCTGGTTCTTTTTACTTGGTTTTATTGCTGTGTTTGTAGCCAATCTATACATCATGGGTAAACTTAACCCAGAACTATAAAATGTAGTTGTCTCAGTCCCCTCCAGGCCTCCTGAATGGGCAAGTGCAGTGAGACTGGTGCTTCTTGCTCCTGAGTTTTCTCTCCATGATATTATGCCCAACTGGAAATACGCTCTCAGTTTGTGCACCATGTGGTGACCAGGCCTGTGTTCAGTTTGGCAGCTATAGAAGGAAATGCTGTCCCATAAAATGCCATTCCTATTTTCTAATATAAAACTGTTTTCCAGGAAGCAAGCTTAAGCATCTTGTTACAGAGACATACATCCGTTACGGCTTGGCAATCTCTTTTACTTGTTGACTCTAGCTCCCTTCAAAGTCGAGGAAAGATCTTTACTCACTTAATGAAGATATTCCCCATCACTCTCTGTACCAGTTCACCTTTATTTTACATTTTATTCAGTCTGTAAATTAACTGGCTCTTTGCAGTAACTTGTACATAAAGTGCTAGAAAATCATGTTCCTTGTCCTGAATAAGAGTTGATCAGAGTAAATGCATTTCTGGAGTTGTTTCTGTGATGTAAATTATGATCGTTATTTAAGAAGTCAAATCCTGGCCTTGAAGTGCTTTTTATACAGCTCTCTAATAATTATAAATATCCTAAAGTCATTTCTTGGAACACAAGCGGAGTATGCCAAATTTTATATGAATTTTTCAGATTATCTAAGCTTCCAGGTTTTATAATTAGAAGATAATGAGAGAATTAATGGGGTTTATATTTACATTATCTCTCAACTATGTAGCCCATATTACTCACCCTATGAGTGAATCTGAAATTGCTTTTCATGTGAAATCATTGTGGTCTGTGAGTTTACAATATTGCAAACTGTGTTATTTCATCTAATCAATTGCTTAATGAGTGTGTTTTTCCATGAATGAATATACCGTGGTTCATATGTTAGCATGGCAGTATTTTCAGATAGCTTTTGTTTGTTGGGAAGTTGGGGTTTTGGGGGGAGGGGGCGTATTAGTACGTTGCATGAAATAGCTTACTTTATGATGATGGAATTGCTTTTTCTTTTGTCTTGTGATTTTTTTTTTTTGAAGTGAAATTTAACTTTTTGTGCAAGTAGTACTATTATACCCATCTTCAGTGTCATACTTGTATTGTATCACATTCCATACCCTCATTTAATTCTTAATAAAACTGTTCACTTGTTTTTCTGGGTAGCATGGTAATTACTGGAATAGTATAAATGTGTTGAATGGTCTTTGAGAAAATGAATTAAGATTACAATAAACCACAATTGCAGGAAAACAATGTAGTTCTGAGTCTAATAGTGATAAATAATGCAGTTTGAAGTTTGAAATATTGAATATTGTAGCTGTACTTGCTCATTAAAATGAAAGTAGCTGTGAGATGCTTTCAACATTTAATCTATTCAGCACAACTTTGGTAAACCTTAAAGCTCATTCCTGGGAAATTAATCTTCTTAACTTATAAAAAGAAATTATTTTTATTTCTGTGTCATATGAAAACATTCTTATAAGTTTCCAAATCTCAAAGTTAGTGGTATTTATTGCTATTAAAAGAAAGTATAATCGCATGTGTATATTAGACTTCAGTATGTTAAGTTTCGTTGTGTGTAGGCCGGGCGCGGTGGCTCAAGCCTGTAATCCCAGCACTTTGGGAGGCCGAGATGGTCGGATCACAAGGTCAGGAGATCGAGACCATCCTGGCTAACATGGTGAAACCCCGTCTCTACTAAAAATACAAAAAACTAGCCGGGCGAGGTGGCGGGCGCCTGTAGTCCCAGCTACTCGGGAGGCTGAGGCAGGAGAATGGCGTAAACCCGGGAAGCAGAGCTTGCAGTGAGCTGAGATCCAGCCATTGCACTCCAGCCTGGGCAACAGAGCGAGACTCCGTCTCAAAAAAAAAAAAAAAAAATATATATATATATATATATATATATATATATATATATATATAGTAATATAATATATTGATTGTATAACCTTTCCCAAATAAGTTGTTTGTTTGTTTTTTTGAGTCTCGCTCTGTCGCCCAGGCTGGAGTACAGTGGCTTGATCTCAGCTCACTGCAGCCTCCGCCTCCCAGGTTCAAGTGATTCTCCTGCCTCAGCCTCCCGAGTAGCTGGGATTACAGACCTGCGTCACCATGCCCAGCTAATTTTTGTATTTTTAGTAGAGACGAGATTTCACCATGTTGGCCAGGCTGGTCTCAAACTCCCAACCTCAGATGATCCACCCGCCTCGGCCTCCCAAAGTGCTGGGATTACAGACATGAGCCACTGCGCCCAGCAGAAGATATTTATTAACATAAGAAAATGCTTTGGATATAATGTTAAAAGACTTAGGATAAACAATATGATCCTGCTTTGTTAAAGCAAAAACAAATCACCTGTCTACATGCATAGAAAACAGATTATCCATAAATTAATACACTGAAATGTTAATGGGAAGCTATCTCTAAGTAATGGAACAACGGGTGATTTTTACTTTGCTGTATTTTTCAGCATTTTCCAAATTTTCTACAATAAATATGCGTTACCATTATAATCAGAACAATCAGGAATCATTATGACTTAAATGGATATTTTAAGGTCTACTCCAGTCCTGGTTAGGGCGGTTGGATTGTCAATCCTGCCCCAAACAAGAGACCGCTCTTTCCATGAGAGCAAGGATGGGCATCCAGCCCTGAAAGGGGATGCATTCACCCCTTCAGTTCAGTTCTTTTGACTGGGAGACACTGTCATTAGATGTTAAATGCCAAATAACATCATCTGGAATCACATGGTGACCCTTTGTGTTGCCAGCTGGGAGAGGGGTGTGTGGCGTCACCTCCCACTTGCCCTCTCCAAACCCCACCCGGAAGGGCTGGGAAGACACAGAGATAGTGTGGCACTTCAGGGTGGTATGCAAATGCAGGCCTCTAATCCTATCAGGAATGCTCAGGGTGTTAATTTGACCATCTTTCACAGCTCATAAATCTACTGAAGCAAAGCCAAGCTGCCAGACACCGTCAAGCAAAACTCCTTCTGAGGCTGGCAGTGGGAGTAAAGCAGCCGGGATCATGCCACAATGAAGTCCAATAAAGAGCTTTGTATGTGGGGGACTGGAAAGCAGCTTCTCACATTTGGATACAATAGAACAAAACAGTGGGAAATGTGAATGTCTGATTAGTCAGACTGGTGGTCTCCCCCATGCCCCGCCTGCCCACTGAGCCATGGATTCTCATTCATTCACAATTCTTTGCACGCAGATGGATCTATCTTGCTCCCAAACAATCACCTACACAGACTTCCATCGGATTAGTTTGCTTAATCCCTGTGTATAAATACAGATCAACTGTATTCACTTCCATTGGAATCTGCTAGCCTTTTTATATTAAAATCTATTTAACTTCAGTCAAGTCACTCCTGCCTAGGTCCATTCTCTCTTTATTCGGTGGTCAGAACGGAAACATTCTTCTCTTTCAGGAACAGAGCATTCCCCCAGAAGAGTTCCCACTGTTGACAAATAGGTGGGGTTTAAAACTGTCAGCAGAAATCAGCTGCAACCTCCGGATTACAGCTTCATCCAGAGTCCATCTGTTCCTCAAATCAATCCGTTTAAAAATCAGCTGATTAGAGATTCTAAGTAAAAACATCCTTTGGAGCATCCATTTCAAGAGACATTGAGGCAGACAGTTAGATTTTCATCAGTTTCCTCTTTGGTCCACACCTCTTGGAGGGCAAGTTGCAGCAGTTTTCTGCCTCTAGGGACATAAAGCTCCTCTGACCGAATCTGCAGGCTGGCAGGGGTGGGGAGGGAGTGGTGGTTCCACATGGTCCAAGACTGGAAGTACCAGAAAAACTGAAGAAAGACCCACCCATTCTGCAGTTCTGTACAGGCAACCAATGACATTCCCACAGAGTGTGAGGAAAGACTCCTGTTTCCTCAGGGCTGACTTACTACATGCCAGGAGCCCGGCACATTTAGGAGTTTCCGAACACAGTGGCAAAAGGAATCAGATAAGATCCTCCACTTACTGACCCTGGGCCTTGGGCAAGTTTCTTGAACCTTGAGCTCTAGTTTCCTCATCTGGAAAATGGATTTAACAATATCTTCTATGTGGGATTATCTGGCTCATAGTACAGGGATGTGATACATGCCAATTGTGACTTTTGATAGCGTAGTTTGAAAAACAACTGTTATTGATATTATTATTAGTGGTAGTAAATTTCAAAAATAACTACGATTATTGATATTGTTGTTGCTGGTAGTGCATTTGATAAATAACTATGCCATTGTTATTATTATTGCTGGTAGTGCCACTGTTATCTATTGCTGTCTCCATGTAATGATGAACAGACTTTAAAAGAGCTGAGTAAAGATCATATAAGCCCATTCACTCACCTGGCAGGTGTTTTATTGAACACCTTCTATTTGCCAGGCAATATTCTAGACACTGGGGCTACATCAGTGGAATCCATCCTTGTGAAGTTTACCTTTTAGCTGGGGGGAGACTGACAATAAATATAAGTAAGTAAATTATATTGAATTTAGAATGTGATGAATGTGATTAGTGATATAGGGGAAAATAGAGCAGGGTGGGGAGGATTGGGAGTGCGTTGTGGGAGAAGGGACTGGTGCAGCGGAATTTAACATGAGGTGGTTTAGAAGGCCTCACTGAGAAGGTGGAATCTGAACAACTGTAAAGGAAGTGGAGGAGTAAGCCATGGGGGGTGCTGGGGGAAGAGTATTCTAGAAACAGAACAGCAACTGCAGAAGCCCTCAGGGGATCCTGCCTGTGTGCTTGGAGAAGGCTGGAGTGGGGTAGAGTGGGAAATGGAGTCACAGATGCAAAGGTGGGTCATCCAGGGTCAAGCTAGGCATTTTTAGAACTTTAGCTTTTTACTCTAAGTGAAATGGGGGGAGCCACTGCAGGGTTGTGAGCAAAAGGAGTGACGTGGTTTGACTTAAGCTTCAACAGGATCACTCTGGATCCCTAGCTAAAAATAGATTGAGCTCTGGGGAGAAGCAGTGGTGGACAAGGGTGAAAGCAGAGAGACTAGTGGGTTGATGTGAGTGGTTAGAGGAAGGGAGGATGATGACTCCAAGGATTTTGTATTCAACAGCTGGAAGGATGAAGAGGCCATCAACTAGGAAAGGGAAGATTGAAGGTAGAGCGGGTTGAGGGGAGAAGATTAGTTTGGTTTTGGCCACAGGTTTGCAGACTTAAGCTTAAAAAAACCGTTAGATATTACCTAACTCATATCTCATCTTTAAACAAATTATATATATAGTTTTTGTTGTTTGTTTTGTTTTTTAAAACAGAATCTCCCGCTGTCACCCAGGCTGAGGTGCAGTGGTGCGATCTTGGCTCACTACAGCCTCTACCTCCTAGGTTCAAGCAATTCTCGTGCCTCAGTCCCCCAAGCATCTGGGATTACAGGCATATACTACTATGCCCGGCTAATTTTTGTATTTTTGGTAGAGACAGGGTTTCACCATGTTGACCAGGCTGGTCTTGAACTCCTGGCCTCAAGCTATCCACCCGCCTCGACCTCCCAAAGTGCTGGGATTACAGGCGTAAGCCACCATGCCTGGCCAACAAATTATATTTTTAAATGAGTGCACACAGTATGATGAATACAGAGTGGAAAATTAGCTTTCATTCCATCCCATTGTCTCTGGCCACCCAGATCTCCTCCTCAAACTACTGTACCATTTACTGGCATTTTTTCCCCTAGAGAGAGCCTACGCACACAGATGCCTCTACGTTTACATTTCCTCTATATTTACTTTTACAATGATAACATACTGTACATGCTGTTCTGAACCTTGCTTCTTTTTTCCACGCAATAATCTGTCTTGATAGGTACACATAGGACTGGCCCATTCTTTTCACGATTCCAATTTTCTGGTGTATGAATACACTGTAATTTACAGAACCAGCCCCCTATTGATGAACAGTCGTGCTATTTTTAATGTTGTATTTTCAAATAACACTGCGATATATTTCCTTCTCATGCGTCCTTTTAACCAAAGGATATCTTCATTTAAAACATGAACAGGTATTGCTCAATTTTCCTTCTAGAGGTCGTTTCCCAATGGTGTAAGAGAAGTATTCTCTTACACTGGGGCCAGTGGGTCGCTGTATCGCATCAGAGGGGCTGTACTGGTTGTTAAAAGATCAGCATACTTATGCACTCACTGTTAACTAGCTGCCAAGTGCCTTTTTCTTATGTCTGAGATCCTTTAGTTTGCTCACAATCCAGCAACTTAAAAATTGACACCAGGGGCCAGGCATGGTGACTCACACCTGTAATCCAGCACTTTGGGAGGCCAAGGTGGGTGGATCACCTGAGGTCAGGAGTTCAAGACCAGCCTGGCCAACATGGTGAAGCCCCATCTCTACCAAAAAAAAAAATAATAATAATAATAATAATAATAATTAGCAGAGCATGGTGGCGGGTGCCTGTAGTCCCAGCTACTCGGGAAGCTGAGGCAGGAGAATCGCTTGAATCCAGGAGGTGGAGGTTGCAGTGAGCTGGGATTGAGCCACTACACTCCAGCCTGGGTGGCAAAGCCAGACCCAGTCTCAAAAAAGAGAGAGAGAGAGAGAATTGACACCAGGCAGAAGAGGGAGCCTGCAGTCTCTTCTGACTGTCCCATGCCTGGGTGTTAAATATTTTGAATATCACTCTTTTACCTTCACTAATATGAGAGATGAAAATGGTTGTACAGGATAGTTAATTTGCAGTTCTCTTTTTAAAATGCCCCTTTTCTTTATATTGTTCATATTCTATTGGGTTGCTTGTTTTGCATCTTGATTTGTTTTTTTGTTTTTGTTTTTGAGACAGAGCCTCTCACTGTGTTGCCCAGGCTGGAGTACAGTGGCATGATTACGGTTCACTGCAGCCTCAACCTCCCAGGCTCAAACAATCCTCCCCACTCAGCCTGCCGAGTAGCTGGCACTACAGACACACACCACCACACCGGCTAATTTTTTACATTTTTTATAGATGCTAGTCTGAAACTCCTGGGCTCAAGCAATCCTCTCACCTCAGCCTCACAGAAGTGCTAGCATTACAGGCATGAGCCACCACACCTGGCCAGAATTGATTTTCTTAACACGTAAAAAGGTTTTCAGCCTGGCATAGTGGCTCACACCTGTAATCCCAGCACTTTGGGACACCGAGGCGGGAGGATCGCTCAAGCCTAACAGTTTGAGATCAGCTTGGACAACATGGTGACACCATGGCCTCTAAAAAGTTATTTTAAAATTAGCTGGGCATGGTGGCATGAGCTTGTAGTCCCAACTACTTGGAAGGCTGAAGTGGGAGGATCACTTGAGCCCAGGAAGTCGAGGCTGCAGTGAGCCATGATCAAGCCACTGCACTCCAGCCTGGGTGACAGAGTGAGATTCTGCCAATAAAGGGAAGGGGAGGGGAGGGAAGGAAAGGGAGATATTTCAAATTTTTATGAAGTGGAATTTATCAGTCTTTCAAAGCTTCTGGATTTTGTGGTTATAGTTTGGACTTCTCTATATGAAGATTAGTAAAACTGTTTTTTTTTTTTCTTGTAGTTTTGTGATTTTGTTTTCTGTTTTTACATATATGACTCATCTAAAGTATATTTTGATGTAAGGGGTAAGATTTGGATCCAATACCATTTTCCCCAATTGTTGCAACACCATCATGTTTTCCACGATTATATAATATACTGCTGTCTTAGTCAGCTCAGGCTGCCATAACAAAATACCATAGACTCCGTGACTTAGACATTTATTTTCTCACAGTTCTGGGGGCTGGGCGTCCAAGATCAGGGTGCCTGCATGGTTGTGTTCTAGTGAGAGCTCTTTCTGGCTTGCAGACAGCTGCCTTCTCACTATCCCCTAACATGTTGTGAGAGGGGGCCACCCCTTGTGACCGAAAGAAAGAAAATTAATTCCTTGTCTACATCAAGGGTCACAGTGAGAAGAAGTTGTCTGTAAGCCAGGAAAAAGGCCTCACCAGACATCAGTCATGCTGGCACCCTGATCTTAAACTTGTTGTCTTGTTTTGTAAGGTCACTAATCCCATCACGAGGGCCCCACCCTTATGACTTTATCTAAATCTAATTACCTTCTGAAGTCCCCATCTCCAAATACCATCACACTGAGGGGTAGAGCACCTGTAGTCTCAGCTACACGGGAGGCTGAGGCAGAAGAATCACTTAAACCTGGGAGGCGGAGGTTGCAGTGAGCTGAGATTGCGCCACTGCACTCTAGCCTGGGCCACAAAGTGAGACTCTGTCTCAAAAAGAAAAAAAAAAGAATCTTTGTACATTTATTTTTCCACAGTGGCTTTAGAATCAGTTTGTAAAATTTCACACTTCATCCCTCAAATAGGTTGACATGTTATTAGGTCATGGAAATTTTATATATTAATTTAGGAAGAAATTAAGTTATATTATTGAATCTTTCTGTACAAGAATAGTATATAAGCAGACTTGGCCACATAGTGAGACCTGGTCTCTACAAAAAATTTTTAAACAAAAATTAACCAAGTGTAGTGGCACATACCTATAGACTAGCTACTCAGGAGGCTGAGGTGGGAGGATTGCTTGAGTCCAGGAGGTGGAGGTTGCAATGAGCCGAGATCTCACCACTGTACTCCAACCCGGGCAACAGAGCGAGATCCCATCTCAAAAAAAATAATAATAATAATAAAATAATAATAATAGTGTCTCTAAGTAACAATTCTTCTCATTGTTACATTTATTCTTAGGTATATATTTTCTATTATGACTATAAATGGAATCTTTTCTTCCATTACATCTTATAACTGCTTTTTATGTATAAATAGGAAAGCTATTAATTTTTATTTATTAATTTTATATCCACTCATATTACTGAATTTTTTTATTGTTTGAAATGGTTTTTCAGTTGATTTTCTTGGGTTGTTCAGATAATATCTGAATTGGAAGTAAAAATAATTTTACTGGCTGGGCGCGGTGGCTCACGCCTGTAATCCCAGCACTTTGGGAGGCCGAGGCGGGTGGATCACGAGGTCAGGAGATCAAGAACATCCTGGCTAACCCGGTGAAACCCCGTCTCTACTAAAAAATACAAAAAAACTAGCCGGGCGAGGTGGCGGGCGCCTGTAGTCCCAGCTACTCTGGAGGCTGAGGCAGGAGAATGGCATGAACCCGGGAGGCGGAGCTTGCAGTGAGCTGAGATCCGGCCACTGCACTCCAGCCTGGGCGACAGAGAGAGAGACTCCATCTCAAAAATAATAATAATAATAATCATCATCATCATCATCATAATTTTACTTTATCTTTTAAATTTTTTAAACTTTTAAAAAAAATTTAGCATCGGCTAGTATTTGCAGAACAACGTTAAATAGTGATGGTGGGCCGTCTTATCTGGTTCTCGACTTAAAAGAAATGTTTCTAGGGTTCTTCCCTTGTAGGGTTCTTCCCTTAAGCATGAGGCTGGCTTTTGGCTTATATATAAAGTTGACATATATTGTAGTTACCAAAATGATTCTTAGCAGAATCGGCTGGGGAATCTTCAGGTTAAAAATAGTCTCCTGCAGCCAGGGCAACTAGTGAAACCCCGTCTGTACCCCAAAAATATACATTTTTTTTAAATAAGCTGGGGGTAGTGGCCCACACCTGTAGTCCCAGCTACTTGGGAGACTAAGGCCAGAGTGCTGCTTGAGCCCAGGAGTTCAAGACTGCAGTGAGCTATGATCCTGCCACTGCACTCCTGCCAGAGTGAGACCCTGTCTCTAAATAAAAAAAGGTTCCTGAGTGTTGCCTTAGAGGGTCAGTTTCAGAAGGTCAGAGTGGGCCCCAGAAATCTATATTTTTCCTGAACTTCCTTGGTGGTTCAGATACAAGTAATGTTCAACCCAGACTTGAAGAATTCCAGTGGATAGAAAGCACTTTAGAGTCAGATCTGAACTCAAGAGGGCAGCTCTTTCCCCCATGTCATTTACTCCCTCTGAGCCTCAGTTTCCCATGCTGTTAAAAGAGGGAAAGTAATCACATACGCTCTGGCCACTCGAAGAGGGGCTAAGAGGCTCAGATGAGGTAATGTCTGAAAACATTTGGCAGATTAGAAACTGCATACAAATGTGAGGAGGCGTGACCTCACTGTGTCCAAGAGGAAAGATATTTGGAAGAGCCTGACTGATTTTCAGGGCTCGGCGACAGCTCCCAGCGAGCCTTGGGGAGCCTGCTTCAAAACCCACACTTACATTCCACGAAACACACTCTGCTTCCTTGTGCTTGTCAACAGGCTTTCCTTCATGTTAGGTCAGCTTCCACTGCTCAGGGCTTTGTGCTGACCATGCACCGCGGCTTGGTTTCAGAGGCACAGACACCTTACCACCTGTGTGTGATCCAGGACTGATGAAAAAAGTCCTCTCCCGCCACACCCCATTCCCTGCCTGGTTCCCTTGGAGTCTCCTGCATTTGAGAGAGCCTTTGTGGCTTGAATCTTAAGTCACAAAACTCCCCCTGTTAAGCCCGTGGGGTCACAGTTGGACCTAGTGCTTCAGGGGAGGACCTATGAGAGAATCCACTTTGCATTTCCCTTCTTGCTTTCCTACGGAGAGACATAAAGCTTCCTGGAGGTGAATATAATAAGATAGAGCCAATGTGGGGATGTCGCTCCCCGGGGCGCTCCATGAGTGGTGTGACATCATGTTCTTAGTCTGAGCTTCGATGGATCTCTTAGAATGTCAGAGACCCATCTACCTCTAGAAAAGGCATTCCTACCCTGCGGTCTGTGAGCTAATGAAAATGCAGGCTGCCTTAGCCTGAATTAAAAGAGGTCTTCTTTTCCGTTACCCATGTAAAGACCCTGTAGGCTTGGAATTACCATATAAAGCGCGAGATAAATTGCCAGGGGCCACTTCATGCCAAGGTACATTAGAGGGCAGAATGTCAAAGTGTGCTTAGCCAGGAGACAGTGATGGGCAATTCCTGCTCTCTGAGGGCAGCAGGCATAAAATGTGGCCCCTGGGTAGACGGAGGGCCCTTGCTTCCAGCCCCCACAGCTTTTCGCCCTTCAGCGGCAGGAATATGCTTTCTTATGTGGCCTCTTTCTTAGGCTGTTCTTGACCTTTCATAATTAAAATACTCTGAATTTTGGCAGGCCTTGTGCTTTTTTTATAAACAGGGGGAAGCCATTTGAAGATAGAAACAAAATTGCTTGGACGGTTGCCTGTGAAGTAACAATTATAGCAATGACTGAAGATGGAGAATAGGAATTGAGAGAAGAGGGGTTTTTTTCCCCCTAGCTGTCAAAATGCTGGATTTTATGTTCTTCTGTGAGAGCCTGCCGCTATAAATTTTAGACCCTAATTCATCAATAGTGAGTGCTAAAAGGCATTCTTGAGGAAGTCCTGGTTTTTGGATACATCTAAATTTTTATTAGCTTTTGCTCCAATGTCAGTAAATATTCCTGAGTGCTTACTAGAGGCAAGGCAGTGAGAAGCAGAAGGAGGAATCAAAGAACAATTATATCCCAGCACCTGCACCATGCCCGTTGGCCAAGTTTTTTCCTTGAGAAAATCTAAAAACATCAGCTTCCCTCCCTTTGCCTTAGTAATTCCCCAAACTTTGCCGTTCATTGGAATCACCTAGAATATTTTTTGGAAAATTCTGATCCCAGACTCTCACGCTAGACATTATGATTTAATTGTGGAGAGTTTTTTTAAAGCTCCCCAGGTGATTCCAATGTCCAGCAGTGTTGGAGATCCACTGGCCTAACTTCCACTGTTTCTTCAGGTTTCAGTTCAGTATTTATTCCTTCAGGAAACCTGCCAGAATTCTCCTTCCCCCGTATTCACACACCTGTGACCCCGAACCCATGGAGGATCACTCCTTGAGGGGCTCCTGCAGCACCTGGTACTTGGCCTTGGTGATACAGGCCACTTGATTCAACACTCTTCCTCAGGATGAATGGGACATCCCTGAGGGCAGGACCAATGGCCGCTTGAACTAATTGAAGAATTGAAGAATTACTAATTGAAGAAGTAAATTCACATTCTCCTTGGACATTTCCTTTCACTCTTTCTGTGCATGCTAATTTACTTTCTCTAGTAATAACAAATGTCATTTTGTTCTGCATGCTGCTATGTTTTGAATGTTTGTCTCCTCTGAAATTCATGTTAAAACTTACTCCCCAATATAACCATATTAAGAGGTGGATTAGGGTCAAAAGGGCTCTGCCCTCATGAATGGATTAATCCATTGATGGATGAATGGATTAATGGGTTATCACAGGAGTGGGTTAGTTATCATGAGAGTAAGTCTCTTATGAAAGCCAATTTGGGTCTTAGTGCACCCACACCCCCCTTGCCCTGTGATGCCTTCTGCCATGTGATGATGCAGCACAGGACCCACACTGGAAGCCAACCAGATGCAGTTGCCAGATCTTTCCAGCCTCCAGAACTGTAGAAAATAAGTCTCTTTTCTTTATAAATTACCCAGTCTTGGGTTTTCTGTTGTAGCAACATAAAATGGACTGACACCCACTTAATCACACTGTCTCTAATTTTCATAGTCATTGAGTCATGTAATAAAAGTGAACCATTTACACTCTTTTAATTTAATTTATTTATTCTTTTGAGACAGAGTCTTGCTCTGTTTCCCAGGCTGGAGTGCAGCGGGGAAATCTCAGCTTACTGCAACCTCCACCTCCCAGGCGCAAGCGATTCTCATTCCTCATCCTCCTCAGTAGCTGGAATTATAGGTGAGTGCCACCACACCCAACTAATTTTTGTATTTTTAGTAAAGACAGGGTTTCCCCACATTGGCCAGGCTGGTCTAGAAACCCTGACCTCAAACCGTCTGTCCGCCTCGGCCTCCCAAAGTGCTGGGATTACAGGCGTCAGACACTGCACCTGGCCTCTTTTATGTTTTGTTTTATTTATTTATTTATTTATTTATTTATTTATTTAAGACAGAGTTTCGCTCTTGTTACCAGGCTGGAGAGCAATGGCACCATCTCTACTCAGTGCAACCTCTGCCTCCCAGGTTCAAGCGATTCTCCTGCTCAGCCTCCGGAATAGCTGAGGTTACAGGCACAGGCCACCACACCCAGCTAATTTTTGTGTTTTTAGTAGAGACCGGGTTTCATTGCATTGGTCAGGATGTCTCGCCCGCCTGCTCCGCCCGCCTCAGCCTTCCAAAGTGCTGGGATGACAGGTGAGCCACCGCACCTGCCTGTCTTTTATGTTTTATATATTTTATACAATTTTTTTTAAAAGTGCCAGCTGAAGCTGTCAAATAAAAAAATCCCAAAATGTGGTTAATCCAAGAGAAGGTTAAATGATTAGACTTGATTCTGGAGCATTATTTGTGAAAACATGTATTTTCATTTAGGTCTCCGTAGACCTAAAACCTGATTTTCTCCCTATTATTAAAAAGGTTTATATTTTGTAAAATATGCTTCATAAATTAGACAAAGGCAAATCAATGAAAGTGTCTCCTTTTTGTTTGGTTAATGCGGATTTAATGAAAGGGCACACACACATTTCTGAAGTTGTAGCTCACTTTATTGCCAAAATTCAGACAAAGAAACAAATCTGCAAACACAGGGCCCCCTGTAACATCATGGAAGGGGTCAGATTACAAGGCTGGGGGACAGGGGCATTCAGAGACACGGTAATTGTCCCCACGTTCCGGGCTTCTGCGATGCCCATAGACTTCTTAATGTCCCTCTTTGTAACCCCGCAGGGCCGCGTGAATAGCAGGAAAGGTAACGTGACTGCGGAGCTCAGGGCCGGCCCCGGAGGGGCCCGGGCCTGGCCAGTGGGAAGGTCGGACGCCGAGGGGCGAAATCACCCCACCGGCATCAGACCACCGCCTCCATTCAGCGGAGGAATGTGGGCGGGCAGAGGAAGCGTGGTCCCCTCGCCCGGCGTTAACCCTGTGCGCGCCCGGAGCTTCGCCTGGCGCGTCGCAGCATCGCGCAGCGCCCGGGGCCCGGAGCCCACACAGCTCCACCGGTGCCCGGAGCATCTATCTCCCCGCGCGCGGTGCTGCAGCTCGCCACGTTCACATTCCTCCACGTGCGCGCGTGACTCTTTTGGTGTTATTTTTTTAAATCTCACTATTTAATCGCCATTTTTACCTTCCCCAGAACCACAAAGTCTCATCGCAAATTCAAATAATTTGGAAAACATTTTAAGATAACCTTGGGGCCCGCGAAGCCAGTGCAAAGTAGGTGGCTTCCCTTGCTGGAAGTCACCGCACCGAGCCCAGAAGACGGAAGCCAGCGCCCAGGCAAGCGCTTAAAACTGCAGCCTCCCCCACACTTTGCACGTGCGGAAACTGAAGCAGAACCCTGACTCTTTCACTTTTCTTCCCTTCGCTAAGACTTTTTAATATTTGTAAGTGGAGGCGCGATCCAGTTAGTTTTTCTCCAAACTTTTAATGTAGAAAATATGCAAATCTACGAAAAAATGGGACGTGTAGTACAGTAATACAATTAACACCTGTAGATCCTTCACCTAAATTCACTTCTTAGCATTTTGCCCTACTTGCTGTATCCTTTGTCTGTATAGAGAGATTCCTCTCTCCTGCATTATTTGAAAGTAAATTGCAGACCTCATGACAATTTGCCCCAAAATAATTCACATGCAGCAACTAGGAATAAGTACATTTTCTTATGTACCAACAACACCATTTATTACACCTAAGAAAATCAACACTAATTTAATATCTCCTAAAATATAGTCCTTATTTAAATTTTCTTAGTTTTCCCAAAATGCCTTTTAACTAATTTTTTTAAATCCAGAATATATTAAAGATTCATGCATTGCATTTCGTTATGTGATTTGCTTTTTATGATAATTTTGTCTTAAATTTTCATTATTTTCAGCCCGTATAGCATATTTCCGGAATTTAAATTTGGGGGCTGTAGTTATTCTAGATCAGTGTCTAGTTAGCACATTTAAAAACCAGGCTTTTGAGGGAAATTATTTGTTGCTGAGCTTCTGGTACACACACAAAAAAGTAGGTTTCCTATGCAGACCAAATTTGCTTCCCTGGCTGGGAGTCTGACTCAATCCTGATGCAACAAAACCCCCTTTCCCAGGCTTTCTCCTCCAGAGCCAAATGTCCCATAAATAAAGACATTTCGTCTTTTCATTTTTCTTACCTCCCGTTTAGATCTTGATGATTTTCTGCTGCTTTACAACAGCCCTACCCAAGCCCAAATTAAACCATTCTCTTTTCTTCTTCTTTTTTTTTTTTTTTAAGACACAGTCTCAAAAGGCTGGAGCACAGGCAGTGTCACCCAGTTTGGAGTGCAGTGGTGCGATCTTGGCTCACTGCAAGCTGCACCTCCCAGGTTCACACCATTCTCCTGCCTCAACCTCCCAAGTAGCTGGGACTACAGGTGCGCAGGCCACCACGCCCGGCTAATTTTTTTTTTTTTTTTTTTTTTTTTTTTTTTTTTTTTTGTATTTTTAGTAGAGATGGGGTTTCACCGTGTTAGCCAGGATGGTCTCCATCTCCTGACCTCATGATCCGCCCGCCTCAGCCTCCCAAAGTGCTGGGATTACAGGTGTGAGCTACCGCACCCGGCCTAACTGTTCTCTTTTCTCTTGTTAGATGACGATTAAAAACATTTTTAGGCTGGGCGTGGTGGCTCACGCCTGTAATCCCAGCACTTTGGGAGGCCAAGGCGGGTGGATCACTTGAAGTCAGGAGTTTGAAACCAGCCTGACCAACATGGTGAAACCCTGTCTGTATTAAAAATACAAAAATTAGCCGGGTGTGGTGGTGGGTGCCTGTAATCCCATCTACTTGGGAGGCTGAGGCAAGGGACACTTGAACCCAGGAGGCAGATGTTGCAGTGAACTGAGATTGCACCACTGCACTTCAGCCTGGGCAACAGAGCGGGACTCCCTCTCAAAAAAAAAAAAAAAAAAAAGTAAACCTTCACAAGCCCTGTTGCTCTTCTTATCCCATATGTAGATCTCAGAATTCTTTCCCTCTAACCCCATTGCCTTTTTCTCCACGCCTATCTATAACAAATGTCTATCAAGTGCTAGCTATACAGCAAACACTATATTAAGTGCTTTATACATATCTCATCCTCAGAACAGTCTTATAAAGTTAGCACTGTTAGTATTACTTCCATTTTAAACACGAGGAAATTGAGACAGGATAAGTAATTTGTCTCCCAAGTGTGTGACATGGTAAGACATCACTGGGACTTGAACCTTGGTTATCTGACTCCAGAATCTACATTCTCAGCGGTCCCCAACCTGATTGGCACCAGGGACCAGTTTTGTGGAAGACAATGAAACTAACTGTCCCATCTCAGATTATCAAGCACTAGTTTCTCATAAGGGGCACTCAACCTAGATCCCTCGCATGCACAGTTCACAATAGTTCGCATTCCTATGAGAATCTCATGCCTCCGCTACTCTGACAGGAGGCGGAGCTCAGGCGGTAATGCCCACTGCTGGCCACTCACCTCCTGCTGTGCGGCCCAGTTCCTAACAGGCTGAGCTCCACCCAGAGTTTGGGGATCCCTGCTCACTACGACATACTACCTTTGAGACTTTTAATTTCTCCAGTGCCCTCCCTTTATTTAATTCACAAAGAGCCTGTAAAATTGGGAGGTATTTCCATACACCAGGTTACTTTGCTGTGTCACTATTTTCATAAGTCATTTGGTAGAAAGTGGTGACACTCACGTGCCTATATTAAGCACAAGGCTAATGTTTTAACTAAAAGACATTTAGGAAACCCATATCAGCTACTACCTCACTGAGGCATAGAACACCACTGGTGACACTCTAGGGAGTCAGAGAATATTAAATCATCCCCCAAGCCGGTAGTTCCCAGATGTCTAGAATTCCAAGACTAATAAAACCTTCTAAGACATTTTGGGGAAAGACATAAGGTTGCCACTTTGATACTTTGCCAAGTGAAGACATTAAACTTTTCAAACTACCATCTATAATACTAGCATCATCATTTTATTGAAAAAAAAAAAAAGGATATTTTAAACCCACCTGCCTCCACTCCTGCAAAAAACTTTTTAAAAAGGACATAATCTCAGAATAAAGAATAATCCTTAATCTGATCAATTCAGTGCTACCAAAATTCACTATGTTGTCCTTGTTTTTCTCATTTTGTGGTAGACAGGTCTAAGCATCATCATGAACTGACTCTGGGTCTGCCCATAGAGGCTGGCACCATCATCTTACAAACAAGGTAATGATTCATCAGGCACATCTTTATGTTAGCCAGAGTTACTGTGATGGAGTCTGCAGGCAAAGATGGAAGGGATTAGGCCCCTTGGTCTAACAAAAGCATGGAGAGTGGCTCCTCCTCATTAAGGGGGAAGCTCTGATGCATGCAGAAGGCTATGAATTTGGGACTGGTAGAAAGGCATTGTGGCTGAGCAGAAACAACGGATTAACAGAGACTAAAGGACTGAGGTATTTGGTGGAGGATGTTCAAGGTCTATGGCCTTATGATGAGACAGCTATGCTGTATTGGAAAGACCTTGGTTCGACTTTCAGCTCTGTTTTGTGCCC
Organism: Macaca nemestrina; assembly: GCF_043159975.1. Classification (NCBI taxonomy): domain Eukaryota; kingdom Metazoa; phylum Chordata; class Mammalia; order Primates; family Cercopithecidae; genus Macaca; species Macaca nemestrina. The sequence goes on along the minus strand of NC_092133.1, from coordinate 42,014,644 downwards.
TTGCAGAAGTCACTGAATGTCTCTGAACCTGTTTCCACACTCACAAAATGCCATCTCATGAGGTAGATGAGAGGATGTACAAAAAATGCTTTGTAAATTAAAAGCAAATACAAATGATAGGAATTATTATTGTTGGGTTTTTTGTTTTTTATTTTTTTCAAGACAGCATCTGACTCTGTCACCTAGGCTGGTATGCAGTGGCATGATCATAGTTCACTGCAGCCTTTAACTCCTAGGCTCAAGAGATCCTGCCAAGTAGCTAAGACTACAGCCACATGTCACCACACTTGGCTAATTTTTAAAATTTTTAAATTTCTTTAGAGACAGGATCTCCCTACTTTGCCCAAGCTGGTCTTGAACTCCTGGCCTCAAATGATCCTCCACTCCTTGGCCTCCCAAAGTGTAGGGATTACAGGTGTGAGTCACCATGCCTGGCCATTTTTTCCTTTGTTTGTTTTGTTCTGTTTTGTTTTGCTTTTACTGATAAAGACTTTAAAACAAGTGTATGTGTTACAATTCTGGAGGAACAAGGATTTCATTTTGGAGCACTATTTAGATTTCATACAAGTTGGAAAACAAAGCAGTGGCCTTTAGAGATTTCATTCTTAGGCATGTGGGTAGAATACAGTGCTCTCTGTTTTAAGTCAGTGCCAGTTCCAGGCTGCCTGGCCCTACCTAGGGGATTGGTGCCTAGGAAAAGGCTGCAGTAAAGGGCAGAGGTGACCTTGCACAAGGGTAATGAGTCAGTGTGTGTGCATCCTTCAAGCTCATGACAGTAGTACAATCTCTTATGAGGAGCAGTACTACCCTTGTGGCCAGATGAGAAGGGTCACTGCCTAAGCCTGCTCTGGAGAGGGTCCTGCATATCACAAACACATTTACAAAAAAATATATTAAAGAACACAAAAGTTCGTCTGTCATTTGGGAGCGCTTAGTTCTGCCAGTACAACAAGACCTGGTCATACTGTTCAGTCTCCAGGGAAATGCTTCTCCATATTTCTTGTCCAGTGTTCTCAAAACAAAAGGGACTGCGGGTGACTGCTCCTGATGTTGGCAATTAAATTACTCCAGAGTATGAGGAACTTGGTCGGCAGAAACCCTTGGGAATGAGAAAGGGTAAACTTGTCATGTCCTTCCTCTCAGATAATAGGAATGCAGTAGATTCTTGCATTATGACTTTTTTTTTTTTTTTTTTTTTTTGAGATGGAGTCTCATTCTGTGGCCCAGGCTGGAGTGCAGTGGTGCCATCTTGGCTGACTGCAACCTTTGCCTCCAGGATTCAAGTATTTCCACTCCCTCCACCTCCCAAGTAGCTGTGATTACAGGTGTGTGCCCCCATGCCTGGCTAACTTTTATATTTTTAGTAGAGACCAGGTTTAGCCGTGTTGGCCAGGCTGGTCTTGAACTCCTGACCTCAAGTGATCCACCCGCCTCGGCCTCCCAAAGTGCTGGGATTACAGGCGTGAGCTACCGCACCCAGCCTGACAGAAGGTTTAATATTTCATTTTCCATCAAAATTTCTTCAAATGGAGAAACTAGACATTTTTATATGCTAAGCACAAAGCCAAAGTTCTGCAGCTACTCTCATGTTTCACAGCGATCTTCATGATTAGCTTTGGCCAATGAAGAGACTTGTGAAAGGACACATTTAGGTTCTCTATTAAAAGAAAATGACTATCACTTGGGCATAAAAAGAGCACATGAATCACTGAAACTGCAAAAAAAAAAAAAAAAAAGCTGACTAAACAGCATTTGACAGTATTCCACAATAACAACTATAAGCCAATATAAAAAATTGATATAATATTCCTAAAATAATAATAAATGTTCAATACTTAGCCACACACAATGGCACTTTTCATCTTTTCATGGCATAAACAGCACAGTATTTACAGAAATAATGGGAAATTTCTAGATTTAGTAAAAATGGTTTCAAAAACTAAAACTAGAACAGTCAAACATAGAAGATAGTTAAGAAATAATAAAATAAAAGATCACTGTGTAGATGAAGAAGTCAAAATGAAGCTATTAATTTAATGGACAATAAAGTAGGGGAAAAACATATAATTTTATTTATTTTTGTTTAACCTTTATTTTAGGTTTGGGAGTACATGTGCAGGTTTGTTATATAGGTAAATTTGTGTCACAGGGGTTTGTTGTACGGATTATTTAGTCACCGAGGTGCTAAGCCTAGTACCCAATAGTTCTTCTGCTCCCCTTCCTCCTCCCACTCTCCACCCTCAAAAAGGCCTCAGTTTCTGTTGTTCCTCTATTTGTGTTCATGTGTTCTCATCACTTAGCTCCCATTTGTAAGTGAGAACATGCAATTTTAGTTTTCTGTTCCTCCCTTAGTTCACGAGAATAATGGCCTCCAGCTTCATTCATGTTCCTGAAAAAGACATGATTTCATTCTTTCTTATGGCTATATAGTATTCCATGGTGTATATGTACCAAATTTTCTTTGTTTAATCTGTCATTGATGGGGATTTAGGTTGAAAATCACACATATAATTTTACAAAGTGATAGTTCAACTGGTTTGTAACAAGAACAAAAGGCATGTTGAACAACTAACACTTATTCTTTGTATGTTGAACTGGCAGAAGAAAACAAGAAAATAAAAATTGATATTTCATTAGTTTCATGCCTATGGTAAAAAGTACAGGTTTTGACTCAAAACCTGTTGCCTAAAGAATTGAAAAAAGAAACAAACCTTTTAATTGTGGGCACTGATTTAGAACATTGCTAAGGGCAGGCCTATAATGGTGCTAACACCTTTGGTAAAGAGAAAAATGTACATCCAGAATTTTGGCCAAAAATCCAGAAACATTCTTTGTGCTCTACACTAGCATTGTCTAACAGAAATGTAATGAAAGCCACACATGTAATTTTAAATTTTCTTTTCTTTCTTTCTTTTTTTTTTTTTTCTTTTTGAAACAGGATCTCATTGGAGTACAGTGGCTTGATCATGGCTCTCTGCAACCTCAACCTACCTGGATTAGATGATCTTCCCACCTTAGCCTCTCAAGTAGCTGAGGCTACAGCCATGAACGGCTATGCCCAGCTACTTTTTGTATTTTTTGTAGAGATGGGGTTTCATCATGTTGGCCAGGTTGGTCTCAAACTCCTGGGCTCAAGCAATCTGACCGTCTCACCTCCTAAATTGCTGGGATTACAGGCATGGGTCACCACGCCCAACCTTAAATTTTCAAGTAGTTACACTAAAAACACAAACAGGTGAGATTAACAACTTATTTTATTAAATCTAATACATCTAAAATATTACCACTTCAACATGCAGTCAATGTTTTTAAATTATTGGTGGCGCGTGGTGGCTCACGCCTGTAATCCCAGCACTTTGGGAGGCTGAGGCGGGCGGATCTTTTGAGGTCAGGAGTTTGAGACCAGCCTGACCATTATGGTAAAACCTCATGTCTACTAAAAATACAAAAGTTAGCTGGGCGTGGTGGAGCATGCCTATAATCCCAGTTACTCGGGAGGCTGAGGCAGGAGAATCGCTTGAAGCTGGGAGGCAGAGGTTGCAGTGAGCTGAGACTGTACCATTGCACTATAGGCTGGGCGATAGAGTGAGACTCCATCTTAAGAGATACATATATATGCCAAGTGCGGTGGCTTAAGCCTGTAATCCCAGCACCTTCGGAGGCCAAGGCGGGCGAATCACAAAGTCAGGAGATCAAGACCATTCTGGCTAACACGGTGAAACCCGGTCTCTACTAAAAATACAAAAAAAAAAATTAGCCAGGCGTGGTGGCCGGCGCCTGTAATCCCAGCTACTCGGGAGGCTGAGGCAGAAGAATGGTGTGAACCCAGGAGGCGGAGCTTGCAGTGAGCAGAGATCACACCACTGCACTCCAGCCTGGGTGATATACATATGTATATATTATATTTTAATATTTTTTTAATTAATGAGATTGTTACGTTCCTCTTTTGAAACCTAGTATGTATTTTATGTTTGCAGCACATCTCATTTCATACTATCCACATTTCCAATGCTCAATACCTCATGTGTCTAGTGGCTGCCATATTGCACAGCACAGTGCATAGTTTGAATTTATTTCAGGAGACATGGCCTCAACTGTTGATAGCCATGCAATTCTTTGGAATAATTCAAAGGTTGCATGCAATATTTTCTGGATCTGGCTGGGGATGTCACATCTTAATGAAATATATATCAAAACTGACCTTACAGCCACTTTCATGCACACAACGTTAGTACCTTTTATATGCTGCTAAAGTGCCCCTTCCACCTTGTGAAGTTACAATGAGAAGAGAGCCATCTATGAGCATGCAGGCCCTCACTAGACACTGAATCTGCCAGTGCCTTGATCTTGGACTTCCCAGCCACCAGAACTGTTGAACAAATCCTGGCAGAATTTAAGTTCAGAGCTGTGGAATGCCACCCCAACAAGAATCCTGAAAATTCCAAAGCAATGCAGACTGTTCAGAAACCGCAGAAGGCAAAGGAGATTCTAACCAATGAAGAGAGTCGTGACCACTGTCACCACCGGTGAAGGAGCCAGATATTGATGCCAGTCCTGCAGTGGGAAGCTGATATGGTTTGGCTCTGTGTTCCCATGCACGTCTCATCTTGAATTATACTCCTACAATTCCCACATGTTGTGGGAGGGACCTGGTGAGAGAGAATTTGAATCATGGAGGCGGATTCCCCCATACTGTTCTCCTGGTAGCAAATAAGCCTCACGAGATCTAATGGGTTTATCAGGGGTTTCTGCTTTTGCATCTTCCTCATTCTCTCTTGCTGCTGCCATGTAAGAAGTGCCTTTTGCCTCCCGCCGTGATTCTGAGGCCTCCCCAGCCATATTGAACTGTAAGTTCAATTAAACCTCTTTTTCTTTCCAGTCTCTGATATATCTTTATCAGCAGCATGAAAACAGAGTAATACAGAAGCTTGCAGTGAGCGGAGATTGCGCCACTGCACTCCAGCCTGGGCGACAGAGCAAGATTCCATTTCAAAAAAAAGAGAAAAGAAGAAGAAGAAGGAGGAGGAGAAGAGGAGGAGGAGGAGGAGGAGGAGGAGGAGGAGGAGGAGGAGGAGGAGAAAGGAAAGTAAATAGCTGCCTCTAAATGCTGATAACTATTTTATCCTGTAAAATAGCCAAGGAATACTTACCCATCGTTAGGCATCAGCTTTGACATCTCACCCTTCTGGGGATTCCACACTGGCAGTGTTTCCTTCGCCTCTCTCTGCACATCTTAAAATCAAGGCACAAAGGCCCTATCCCTGTCTTGATTTGGAGGATAATCTTTCTTATTGTAATCATTGTGCATGGGAACAAAGAACATATGGATCAAAGGTTTGGGGTCTTCAGGCCTACCATGATCACATGACCACCCAGCTCAAAGGCAGCAACTATCAACTGAAGAGTTTCGAAGCTTCAGGCCTTTTATGGGCCTTTTACAGAGAGTCCCCATGGCTACCTAAAAACAGCCCCCCAAGACCATTTACATTGTTTTGCAGTGTTTTGTCAGTGTTTCTTTGGGAGAGTCTGTACTTAGCCATTTTATGTTGTATGCCTTAATGAAAGCATTCTTTTTTTCCTCTCTGTCTCTGAAACATACAACTTGGCATCCCTCCAGCCTCCCAATTTACCTAGGTTTTCCATTGGAACTTTAGAGTCAGTTTGCCTGGTTTTCACACTCCCAAAATCCTATTGGTATTATCGTTATTGTAACCACGTTTAATTGTATACATTCATCCAGAGGGAATTGACACTTTTTTAAACACTAAGGTTTCTTATCTAATAATCATCATAATAAATCCATATGTTTTCATTTATTTGAATTTTTTTCTGCTCTCAAAAGTATTTCTGTGTTCTTCATATACCTCATGCATATTTCTTGTTGAGTGATTCAGTATTTTATCTTGTGTGGCTATTATGAATGATATTTTTCATCATATTTTAAACTACTCATCTGTATATGACAACCACTCAGTAATTTTAATATGGCTAAAGTAGGCATCTTGCTTTAAAAGGGAGAGGAGGACTGTGGCCTGCTTTCATGGCTGCTTTTAAATTTTGTAATGGGGAAAAGTTTGAATGTGGTGAACCAGAGGTCATGGGAGGGACAAAACTTGGGGTAAGTTCATCAAAGCCCTGCAGCTGTAAGCATTAGTCAGGAACTAAAGAAAATTGTTCTTTGAAGTTATAAGAAAGCCATAGACCTGGGAGGTCAGCTGTGGTCCCCTCGCCTCCGAGACCATATATGAACTCCTGGACAGATGCAGTTTCATCTCCTTTCAAGTCCTCCTTATGGAAGGAGGTCTTACAAGCCCGCGTGCTTCCACATTAGGGATACGAGTACTGTATATTGCTCTCATCATCAGACAATTCTCTCTTCTATAACTACACATTTCTTGCTTCTTTTTTTTTTTTTTTTTTCACCCAGGCTGGAGTGCAGTGGCGCGATCTTGGCTCACTGCAAGCTCCACCTCCTGGATTCAGGCAATTCTCCTGCCTCAGCCTCCCGAGTAGCTGGAACTATAGTCGCCCGCCATCATGCCCGGCTAATTTTTTTTTTTGAGATGGAGTCTTGCTCTGTTCAAGCCATTCTCCTGCCTCAGCCTCCCAAGTAGCTGGGACTACAGGCACCCTCCACCATGCCCGGCTAATTTTTTGTATTTTTAGTAGAGATGGGGTTTCACCGTGTTAGCCAGGATGGTCTCGATCTCCTGACCTCATGATCCGCCCACCTCAGCCTCCCAAAGTGCTGGGATTACAGGTGTGAGCCACTGCACCCAGCCACTTCCTTCTTTTTATGCCTCCCCCAGCTGAGATGGAGAATTGCTGATCACCATTTTGCATATGTGCTCTTTAAAACTGAAAATTACCTTTAGATGCCTTTATTGGTACACTAAAGGAAATTGGAGCCCTATGATGTATTTATTGCATGCTTACAACATGCCAGACATTGTGCTTTACATGAGCATCTCATTTAATCCTCTCAAAAACTATGTTACAGATGAGAAAACTGAGGCTCAAAGAGATGAAATGAATTGTCCAAGGTCACAGAGCTGGGTAGTGGTAATACCAAGATTTGAACTCATGCATGTTGGTCTCCATCACCCATACTCTTAGTAGAGTCTACCTGTAATCATTTTTATGGTAATGGGAGGAAAAAACACCCAAATCATGCCCCAGCCAAACCAAAGCTGTAGTCTTTTTTTAACAATTTGTAGTAGCTATGGGGAGTGCGCTGGGGAGTGCACTGCTCAAACCTCCCTTTGAGTGAGCGCCTCTGTGAGGAGTGTAGTTAGCTGACCATGTCCAGCAGCAGCAAATTCAGAACCCACCACGGTATTCTTACCAAGAGAATGTCTCTTTGGGACACTTCCAGCTAATGACTGTGCCCATAGGGGATCTAGAACCAGGTCATTCCCATCCAATGAGGCCTGTCCAATGCGAGGCTCCTCCAATGAGCAGTCTCTGTTCTGGGTGTCCCCACTAGCACAGCTGAGATTTTCTGAGCTGCACAGAGCTAAGTTTCTTCCTACCGTATCCTCCTTCCTCCTACCTGCCCTGCACCTGACTCAGGTTCTCCGCGTCTTCCCTTTCCCCCCTACAGTCATTTCCCCCTGTACCTCCTGCCAGCTGATTCCTAGAGGGCCCACTGCGATATACCTTTCCTCAAAGGCGTTACATCTTTGTGGCTCTCCTATGAATACTCTTCAAAGTTTCCATATTTCTCTTTGCCCTAGAATGGGACATAATGCTATAGTCTGACCAGAAATGAGCAGCAATGATACTGGTCCGGTGTCATATTCATGCTATGGGCTATGGGCACACCCTCTGGTCCAGTCCTCAACAGATCAGCCGAGCCTGTACATACTCAGTTGTAAAATATTCATTTGTCATCTGAGTTGCACTGTTAATATATTCTTCACTTATTACTCCTGTTCCATTCCCTGGACAGTACACATAGAACGGGGTCTCATATGTCTATATTTCTGTCAATCCTGAGTACCCAACATTATGTTTATTAATGTATTTTATTGAGCCTAAGACTCTATCAGTTATAGTACATGCCATTTTTAATGTAGCACTAAGAAAGTAAAAAGATATTGGCCAAGCACAGTGGCTCACACCTGTAATCCCAGCACTTTGGGAGGCCGAGGCAGGCAGATCACTTGAGGTCAGGAGTTTAAGACCAGCCTGGCCAACATGGTGAAATCTCATCTCTACTAAAAATACAAAAATTAACCGAGCATGGTGGCACGTGCCTGTAGTCCCAGCTACCTGGGAGGCTGAGGCACAAGAATCGCTTGAACCCGGTAGGCCGAGGTTGCAGCCAGCCGAGATTGCGCCATTGTACTCCAGCCTGGGTGAGAGAGTGAAACTCTGTGTCAAAACAAAAAACAAAGATACGATACTACCAATTAAACGATGACATACCACTGATTATAAGATGACTTCAGATGTAAATGTGAGGGAGAAAACATGTGCCAAATAGTCTTTGTTCCTTCAGATCCACTCTGCACCCTTCTCCATCTACCCTGCTCTGAGCCCAGAAGACTGATCACTAAGCACTATAGCACCCAGGTGCCCTTATCTCTGGCTTCTAATCAGGCTCAGTCCATGGAAAGGGGAAACAGAAGGTCGAAGGGCAGCTGGAGAGAGAGCTTAAGGTGTTTATTCTCTTGGGTCCCTCCCTATAGACCAAGATTTTGACAGTGGTTACATTTAGGTACCTAAGACTGTAGTTCTTATTGAGTGACCCTTTCCCCCACAGTTCTGAGTTCTCTCTCTCTCTCTCTCTCTCTCTCTGAGTTCTGGTAGCCACTCCTGCCCTTCCGGCTTTGGGTCCAGGGCTGATAATAGCATCTCCCTATTACAGTCCGAGGTGCCCCACAGTGCCTTGTTAGCCCCTGAATTAGTTTCCTGGGGCTGCCTTAACAAAGTACCAGAACCCTCATGGCTTAAACCAAGGGAAATTTATCCTCTCACAGTTCTGGAGGTTAGAAGCCTGGAATCAAGGTGCTAGCAAGGCCATGCTTTCTCTGCATGAAGACTAGGGAAGACTCCTTCCTAACCCTATTCTGGTCCCAGTGGTTGCTGGCAATTTGTGGCATTAATCAGCTTGTAGATACATAATTCCAGTATCTGCCTCCTTCACGTGGCCTTCCCCCATCTGTGTCTCTTCTCTTCTTATAAGGACTGCAATCAAAATGGATTTGGGGCTTACCCTACTTTAGTATGATCTGATCTTAACTGATTACAAAGACCTATTTCAATGTAAGGTCACATTTTGGGGTTCTGAGAAGGATGTGGATCTTTGGAGGCCTATTCACCCCAGTACAGTCCACTTACTCTACACTCTTGTAAATAGTTCCTTCATTAAACTCCAGTTACCCCCTTGTAAGTGTGCAGTATGGGGACATTGGTGATACAAAATATACCTTAGAATCAATACATACACTATTTATTTTTGACTAACAGGAACTGCACTAGAATCTTATATTAGCTAAGGTAAATGATAATCTCAGAATACAGGGGCTTAAATAAGAAATACAGTTGAATCTCACTATTTGCAGTAGTTATGTTCTATAAAGTCAGTGTGAACACTGACTTAGCAAATACAGAACCACTGCTCCTGGGGAATATACAGGATAAGGTTCCTATGAGCCTTTGGTCACAACATTTTTCATCAACCATTCAATACACAATTTGTTGTATGGGTGTTTCTGTTTAAGGACACCTTACTTAATATATACTGTTGATTCATTAATGTTGAACTCCTGGTCGACAGCACTGTGACTCATGCCTGAAGGAAGCTTATCAACACACGCATTTTCTCTTTAAAGCAAATCACAGCTTCCTGTGCTTAGGAACACAAGATAACACTTTAGCAGTGTGTTTGGAGGCCATTTTAAACTGAGAAATCCTAACAGAGAGCACAAAAGTGCAAAAAATGTGGCTCTAAATAAACCATGAAAAAGAGACTTATTTACAGTATTAGAGCTGAAGCAAAAAGGCAGAGTGATGCCCTCTTTGACTTCAGCTGGGAACAAGCATGTTGGATGACAAATTTTTCACCACTATCTGCAGGTGTGTATCCACCAATGATTGCAAAGGCACCATGAGTATTGCTTTGGAGTTACCAATAAATTGTAGCAAGTAGGGAAAAATCACAAATACAGATTCCACAAATAATGAGTATTTATTGTACATTTTGTTTTTCTCTTACATAAAGGTCTAGCCCATGCAGAGTGGTGAGGCAGTTTTCCAGGAGGTTATTCAGGAACTCAGATTCCTTCCATCTTGTTACACTGTCATCCTCTAGGGTAATGTATTGCTCTGCGTGGTTAAAGTTGAATTGCAAGAGCATCTAAGTCCCGCCGCTTAGAGAGGAGAAAGGAGAGAGAGTTCAAGGCAAGCAATATCTTTTAAAGCACATTGAAATTGAAATTGCACAAATCATTTAGAAAAAATTTAGTCATTTTTATCACATCTCTGCAAGAAAGGCTAGAAAATGTATCTGGCTAGGTGGCATGCACTCAGGGAAAAAAAGGGGAGACTAGATTTGGGCTGAATAACTGGCAGTTTACCACCAAGAGCAGTGAAGAAACTCTCATCCTGAAACGCCAGCAATGCTGTATCATGGAAAGCCTGGGGAAAGCTGGCTTCTGTTCTAGCTCTGCCACTACCTTCTCTAATATGTGCATTTAATGCTCTATATTTATCTCTAAGTAATGCTTTAGCTACAATAGACAAATTTTGATATGTCCTATGTTCATTTAGTGCAAAAGTTTTTTTAAAAAATTTTTGTAGATACATGGTTTCGCCATGTTGCCTAGGCTAGTCTCAAATTCCTGGGTTCAAGCAATCTGCCTGCCTCCGCCTTCCAAAGTGCTGGAATTACAGACATGAGCCACCGTGCCAGGCCAACATTTTATATTCTTTTTTTTTAAATGGAGTTTCACTCTTGTCCCCCAGGCTGGAGTGCAGTGGCACGATCTCAGCTCACTGCAACCTCCACCTCCCAGGTTCAAGCGATTCTCCTTCCTCAGCCTCCCAAGTAGCTGGGACTACAGGTGCCCATCACCACACCCAGCTAATGTTTGTATTTTTGGTAGAGATGGGGTTTCACCATGCTGGCCAGGCTGGTCTCAAACTCCTGACCTCAGGTGATCTGCCCGTCTCAGCCTCCCAAAGTGGTGGCATTACAGGCGTGAGCCACCACGCCTGGCCATTTTTTTTTTTTTTTTTTTTTAGATGTAGTCTCTCTCTGTCACCCAGGCTGGAGAGCAATGGCATGATCTTGGCTTATTGCAACCTCTGCTTCCTGGGTTCAAGTGATTCTCCTGCCTCAGTCTCCTGAGTAGCTGGGATTACAGGCATGCACTACCATGACCTGCTGATTTTGTATTTTTAGTAGAGACAGGGTTTCACCATGTTAGTCAGGCTGGTCCAGAACTTCCGACCTCAGGTGATTCGCCTGTCTCAGCCTCCCCAAGTGCTGGAATTACAGGCGAATTTTTATATTTTAAGTAGAGACAGGGTTTCACCTTGTTGGCCAGGCTGGTCTCGAACTCTTGACCTCAAGAGATCTGCCTGCCTTGGCTTCCCAAAGGCTGCGATTACAGGTGTGAGCCACCACACCTGGTCCGACATTTTATATTCTGTTTTCTTTTCTTTCTTTCTTTCTTTTTTTTTTTTTTTGAGACCAAGTCTCCCTCTGTTGCCCAGGCTGGAGTGCAGTGGCACGATCTTGGCTCACTGCAACCTCTGCCTCCCCAGTTCAAGCAATTCTCCTGGCTCAGCCTCCTGAGTAGCTGGGATTACAGGCATGCGCCACCATGCCTGGCTAATATTTGTATTTTTAGTAGAGATGGGGTTTCACCATGTTGGTCAGGCTGGTCTCAAACATCTAACCTCATGATCTGCCCGCCTTGGCCTCCCAAAGTGCTGAGAGTACAGGCATGAGCCAGTGCATCCGGCCTACATTCTATTTTCTTTTGTCCTTTTTTTTAACGCACTAAATGGATTTCATGACCTCATTGGCTGGGTATCTGCATTTTGAAAACACTATAGTATTTCAAAGAAAAGTGGCATCTCGTAGCAAACAATGAAATCCTACCTAAAGAAGAGAATCTTAAAACTTCTAGGCAGAAGAATAATTTTTCAGTGCAAAATATTTTCTGATTTCCCTTATGACTTCCTCTCTGATCCATGGGTTATCTAGAAGTATGTTTGATTTCTAAATATTTGGAAAACTTCCAAATCTCCTTTCATTGATTCCTAACTTAAATCCTTTATGGTCAAACAACATACTTTGTATTATTTAAATTATTTTAAATATGTTGCAATTCATTTTATGGTCCAGAATGTGGTCTATATTGGTGAATGTCCTGTGAATACTTGAAAATGTGTAGTCTGCTGTTATAGGATACAGTATTCCAGAAAGGTCAATTAGGTCAAATTTGTTGATAGTATTGTTCAGGTCTTTTATATTCTTACTGATTTTCTGTCTTCTTTTTCTATTTATTACTGAAAGAGAAATGTTGAAGTCTCCAGATATAATAGTGAATTTATCGATTTCTCCTTTTGATTCTATCGGCTTTTGCTTCATGTATTTTGTTGTACTGTTAGGTACCCTCACATTTAGGATTGTCTTTTTTGTGGGTTGATCCTTCTGTCATTATATAATGTCCCTCTTTATCCTTTTCCTTTGTTTTGGAGTTCACGTTGTTGGACGTAGCCACTTGTGGTAAGCAGAATAATGCTCCCACTCTCCACCCCACTCCCCACCTCTCCCACCCCTGCCCTGTGTTGACATCTTAATCCGCAGAACCTGTGGATATATTGGGATAAATTGCATTATATTTCAATGGGAAATTAAGGTTGCAGATAAAATTAAGTCTGCTAACCAACTGACCTTGAAATGGAAAAATTATCCTGGATTATTTGAATGGGCCCAGTGTATTTATAAGTGTCTTTTTAAGTTGAGGCAAGAAAGAAAGTCAGAGGAGGAGATGTGATGATAAAAGCAGAGGTTGGAATGAGATGATTGTTGGCTTCGACGATGGAAGAAAACCAAAGGCCAAGGAATGTGGACAGCTCTAGAAGCTGGAAAGGGCAAGGAAATTGATTCTTCCCTAGAGCCTCCATTGTTCATTTCCACTCAGGTTGGCCTGACTCCCTGCTGCTTCTAGCTTGACCTTTTCTGGAACTCTTGTTTTGGCTTTGAACCTTGCCCTGTTGAATAGCAAGACTGGAACTTACCCAGAGTTTTCTTTCAGTCAGCAGAATGTGGAAAACTAAGATACATCTTTCAGGTGATAGTATACCCACCATGCTTAGAAGCAATTCACAGGCCCTGCACATAATCAAAGAGAAGGGAATACAAGAGGTGAGAATACCAGGAAGTAGGGACCATGTTAAGTAAATATATACTTACATATAGTCTGCCACCATATGTAACTTGTAGAGTTAAGAGAATAAAGTAATGACTTACTCTTATTTGAAGAATTTGAATTTAACTTTGATTTATTTTGAACAAATTTTGTGTTCTTGAGATCATAGGTGTTTAGGGTGCAAGGACTATGAAGTTGTTGTTTTAATATAGTATGCAATGGTTTGCTTCAAATGGAGGACCAAAATATTCAGAATAAAGTGATCTCACCTTGTTAAGAAGGGAATGACCGAGAGGATTTAACTTCAAGCTCCCAAATAAGTGGTTGCAACACACACACACACACACACACACACACACATATAATGAAAAAACATATATGTTTTTTCATATATATATATATACACACACACACACATATATATAGCTGCCCCTCCATATCCATGGGCTCTGCATCCACGGATTCAACAATGGATGGGAGGAAAGTGGGGAGGAAGGGAAAAAGAAAGAGAACCAGGGTGCAAATCAAATAGAACAATGATAGGGCCAGGTGGCTGCCAGTTTGTGACTCTTGCTTTATGTCAACTTCTTAGTTTCTGTCTTTTCCCAGCAATTCAAGATGTGTTTAAGAACTTAATTCAAGATGTACTTGGAAGTAGATCAAATGCAGGTAGAATTTCCATTGCCTTGTCAATTCTTTAAATCTAACCATACAGTTTTTATTGAGCACCTAACATACACAGTCTATCATTACATCACACACACAAATGAAATACATTAATAATTAGTTACATGAAACAGAGAGATACAAATTCCATAATGGTCAAAATGACTCTGAGATACATACTTACATTTTAGCTATTTTAAAAAATATCATCAAATATAAAGAGAATCACTTTTTACTGGAACACTCAACATCTATAATTCACTTCTAAATGCAGAAGGTTAATGGGAAAGTTCCAGAACATTAGTCACCATTTTGTTAAAAAGTAGCACTTCTAGTGGCACACCCCTGTAGTCCGAGCTACTCCGGAGGCTGAGGCAGGAGGATCATTTGAGACTGGAATGTCGAGGCTGCAGTGAGCCATAATTGCACCACTGCACTCCAGCCTGGATGACACAAGACCCTGTCTCAAAAATAAAAGTAAAGTAGCACTTATAAGCCAAGTGCAGCGGTGCATGCTTGTAGTCCCAGCTACTCCTAGCTATCCTGGAGGCTAAGATGTAAGGATCCCTTGAGGCCAGGAGTTGGAGACTGCAGTGCCTATTATTGCATCTGTGAATAGCGACTGCACTCCAGCCTGGGCAAGCCAGACCCTGTCTTAGAAAAAAAAAAAAAAGTAGATCTTCTAAAAGAATGGAAAGGAAATCATTCTGCAAACCTTTCCTTGGAGCCAGTTTTGACCTGTGAGGCTTCTGTTCCTATAAAGTTTATCTATGACACCCACTACGCCGCATCCAAGTTTATACCAATTCAAAAAGGGGAAAGAAGTCTGCAGTCTTGTTAGCTGATTAGGTGAGAAGACATGATTCAACCTGGCTCAGTTGGCAATTGCTCATGGCTGCATTTAATAGAAATGTTAAACAATAAGCATTGCATCCCCCTCCCCACATGGGACTCACATCACCTTAGTCACTCTATCTCCCCCTTATTCTCAGCCTCTCTCGACATCGATTTCTCTCCCCAGTCTCTAGTTTTTGCACACTTAAGGTACTCCTATTTCTATTTCCATTATTTTTCCTGCTCTTAATCAGGACTGAGACTCTTTAAAATTTTTAACGTCTCTGCTATCCCAGAGATTCTCCATACCCCTTACACTCTCATCCCAAGCACCCCACCCTTACCCTTGCCCCCGCCCCATTCGGGAACCTGGACTTCTCCCCATTCTCTATCATGGTAGCCCCCGGTCTAAGACGCCCTTAGCTTTCCCTTCCCCACGCCTCCCCCCATCCCTCCCTAAGCTGGCAGGCAGTCTCAGCCATTCCAGAAATTGACAAAGAAGTTGCAGAGGGAGTGCCACTTCTCAGCGCAGTAGGTCTCCGTGAGCTCCGCGTTCCCATCTAGCCCGTCGGGGTCGGGCCCGGTCCCCATGGGTCGCTCCTCGTTGGGGACCAAGGCCGCCTTCCTCTTGCCCCCGTTGGTCTTCCTCTCAGAGGGGTTTTCCTTCGGCGGTGCGCTTTGGGGTGGCGTGGTCCCAGCGGCTGGGCCGGGCGCACGCTCCCGGGGCCGTCCCCGGCTGCGGGCCCTGGGCTTGGACTCCCCCGCGAATCCCGCGGCGGAGGGGCGTGCGGGCGGGGACGTGCGGGGCACTAGTCGGAGCTCGGCACCGTGGCCCTTCTTGCCCGCGCACAAGCGGGCCTGGAGCGGCGTGGGGTCGTGACAGGGCCTCCGCTTCTTGCGCAGCCCGCCCAGCACCTGCTTCCAGAAGTGCGCGCGGCGAGCGGCGTAGGCTACGCAGCGCTGCGGCTCCCCGCGGTAGGCGCACTGGTGGCGTGCTCCGTCCGGGCTCTGGCAGCGCAACGCCAGCTCGCTGCCCGCTGCGGCCCCCGGGGCGGGAAGCAGGAGCTGCCAGCTGCACGCGTGCTGTTCGGGGCTGAGGAAGCGACCCGAGGAGCCGCCTGTGGGCCCAGGGACCGGCTCCACCACGTTGCTAGCAGCCCCCTTTTCCCTCCGAGCAGCCGCGAGGAGGCAACCACTCAGCAGCAGCAGCAGCAGCAGCGACGGCGACAGCGACGCTCGCAGCCTCGGAGGACTCATGCTCCGCGGTTTCCGCGCTCCGCTCTTCTCGGACCGCGTCTGTCGGGGCTGGACCAGGCAGAGAGCATTCCCTGGACCTGCGGACAGAGGCAGAGACAACACCAACTGAGCTAGGCGCAGCGCTTTGCCCAGACACATGCACCTGCGAACTACCCTTCGCAGACTTTCTGGAAGCTGCAGCCTGCGAGGAGACCCTCTGAGGAGCTTTCCTGGGGAAACTGCTTACTGTCTAAATAATCACTTTCAAACCATGTATGCATTGAGATTTTCTTCCCCTTGCAAATACGATAGCAAAACGATGCGTGATAATTGACCCCTCTACCCCTTCCTTCGTTTTCTCCCTTCTCCAACGTCCAGTAAACTATCTAGAAAATCATTTCAGATGATTCCTTGGAAACATGCACTTTACTACACTTTGAACTTACCGAGTTCTGGGAGAGGCGCCAAAGCCTTATTAGGGTAGATGGAACGACTGCACAGGGGAGTAGTCTGTTTTAGCCGGCTCCTGTGAATGAACGTGGTATCAATGGAACAGAAGAGGCCTACCCTTCTTCGCCCCTCCCAGATTTCTCTCGCTCTGGGAGACTTATCACCGCCGCGCTTCTCTCTCTCTCTCTTTCTCTCTCACTCTATCTCTCTCTTTCTAGATGGATGATGGAAGCTGTCCTGTAGCATGAAATATAAATCTTGTATTTTGCTTCCAATGTTTAAAGTAATCAGGCAAAATTAACCAAGTTTTTATCCAAAAAATAAAAATTAAAAGATGTAAGTTTTAAAAGTTAAGTAAAATGAAACAAAACAAACTTCAGTATTCTAAACTAGACATTTTTTACACAATTATTTACATTCTATTTCTCATATTCTGAGTTCTATATTTTCATCTATTATTTCCAGTAGCTTTTCTTATCCTGACTCTCAATCTTAATAATTGTTACTACTAATAAAAATATAATATCTTAGTTTATTAACATACAATAGTGCCCAGCAGTTCACCCAGGAGTAGACATTTGGGCTTTTGATTATTTTTAGGTATTATAAATCAATTATAAATGTCCTCCAAAAATTAGAAGTTTAAAAAAATTATTGGTGTTATAGTAGTCGAAAGGTAAGATTACCAATTGAAATGGTATAATAGCTAAGAATGCGAGACTAGCCTGGCCTGGTGAAACCCCGTCTCTACTAAAAATACAAAAATTAGCCGGGCGTGGTGGCAGACTACTGTAATTCCAGCTACTCGGGAGGCTGAGGCAGGAGAATCACTTGAACCCGGGAGGCAGAGGTTGCAGTGAGCCTAGATCGCGCCATTGCACTCCAGCCTGGGCGACAGAGCGAGACTGCGTCTCAAAAAAAAAAAAAAAAAAAAAAAAAAAAAAAAAAAAAAGAGAGAGAGAGAATGAATGTGTTCTTGGATCTTGAAAATGTCACATTTAGGCCGGGCGCGGTGGCTCAAGCCTGTAATCCCAGCACTTTGGAAGGCCGAGGTGGGTGGATCATGAGGTCAGGAGATCGAGACCATCCTGGCTAACACGGTGAAACCCCGTCTCTACTAAAAATACAAAAAAACTAGCCGGGTGTGGTGGCGGGCGCCTGTAGTCCCAGCTACTCGGAGGCTGAGGCAGGAGAATGGCGTGAACCCGGGAGGTGGAGCTTGCAGTGAGCCGAGATCGGGCCACTGCACTCCAGCCTGGGCCACACAGCGAGACTCCGTCTCAAAAAAAAAAAAAAAGAAAGAAAGAAAATGTCACATTTAAGCAAAGCTGCTTTTTTTGGAGGCGGGGGGGATTGTGTGTGCGCTTAAGTTTCTTTGTTTTGTTTTGTTTGTTTGTTTTGAGATGGGCGCTCACTCTGTCGCCCAGGCTGGAGTGCAATGGTGCTATCTCACCACTCACTGCACTATCTCTCACTCACTGCAACCTCCGCCTTCCCGGTTCAAGCGATTCTCCTGCCTCAGCCTCCCGAGTAGCTGGAATTACAGGCGCCTGCCACAACACCCAGCTAATTTTTGTATTTTTAGTGGAAATGGGGTTTCACCATGTTGGCCAGTCTGGTCTGGAACTCCTGACCTCAAATGATTCACCTGCCTCAGCCTCTGAAAGTGCTGACCAAGCAAAGCTGTTTTTTTTTTTTCTTTACTCTTTTCAAAAATTTTATTTAGAAGCCTACTTGTAGAAGTTAGCATAATTTTACAGCTTATTAGAAAAATTCAATTATTTTTTCTCTGCAAACGTTATAATAGGTTAGGAATAATAGATCAGAAATGTACTATATTACAAAACAGTGGCCTATAACTATTTGTACATTTACTGTGCACCTTAAGGAAAAGAATTTGACAGTGTGCTGTACTTACACTGCAGGTAACATATTTTTATTCTATTACACAAAACCAACCAGTGGTAGTGCTTGAATTTATAAATGGCCATTAAACAGAATATTTAAACTCAGATGTATATTTAGCATGCTAAAAAGTGAAAAAAAATCAACTGAAGTTCTGTGGCTCATCAGTTCAAATGTTTCATGGCATTTTTTTCTTTAAATGAAAAATTTTGATATTGTAAAACAAATAATTTTAAAAGATAAAATTTTCTAAATTTTTAGAAATAATATTCACATTCATTTTGTCATGGGTTTCATGTGGCTTTTCTAAATATATTAATCATATTAATAAGACATTGATCCTATACAATTTTAAGAGTCCGTCTTCAATTAAAAACTGTAACAAAAATAAACAGTATGTAAAGAGTAACAAAAAGTAAATTAAATATACTGAACTCACACAACAGGTAGAATAAAATGAAACCAAATTACATAATGGCAGGTTATACATTTTAAAGAATCTCTGTCCACTTAGTCAAATAAGACAGAAATTGAAATGTAAACTTACTGATTTCTGTGGGATTTTCCCCACTGGTTCAAATTGGAAAATTTGATATAAATCTAATATTTTATTTTTGTACATTTAATATGATTCAGTATAATCTGCACAGTCTCATGTATAGCTTATCAATAATGCCATCATCACAAAAAACCTCACTGCTTACTAGAAATGCTAAACACTGGAAAAAATGGAATTTTATACATTTGTTTTCCTAAATTTCGACAGATATTCTTCAAAAAGTTAAAACTGCCTTCCACAAAATTTTGTGTGTATATGGCACGAGTTGACAGCCAAAGAGTGTGAATTCCATCAAAAAGGCACTGTTAACAATACTCAGAATAATCTGACGAGTCTACATCAATGTCTGAGTAAAGAATAGGTAAGTAGACAAACCCTTATAAAAGATAGCATTATTGTTTAAATATACTATAGCTATATAAAAGCAAATAAAGTGACACACAGAAATGACCCTTAGCAAAGCTGTTTTTAAACTTCAGAATATTCCATCATCTTTTAAAAATGTTCTCATTAATACATGTGATTTTTTTAATTGCAAGAGTTTATACCTCTGACTAATTTTTTTAGACAAGTCAACATTTTCCGTAACTAATTCCCCAAGATATCAGGAATTCTTATCATATTTCCTAATATACTCTTGCATATAACATTTTCTATTACTGAACTCCTATTAGTATTATATTTGAACAATCATAGTTTCATTACTATAAAAACCAAAATACTTTAGAATTAGAAGAATGTGTTTAAATATATAGTAGTATATATTAAACATATAGTAATGTATATTGACTTCCGAAAGGAAGTTTTTTTCACTCTGGTAACATCAGAGAAACTAAATAACTTGTCCAGGGTCACACATCATTTAGTGATAAAACCACCAACATCTTTCAGTGATCAGTGATCTTTATGTTTTGTCTTTGTATTTCACTATTAGTTATGTTTTAATTATACCAGTTCAGGCTGGGCATGGTGGCTCACGCCTGTAATCCCATCACTTTGGGAAGCCAAGGCGGGTGGATCACTTGAGGTCAGGAGTTCGAGACCAGCCTGGCCAACATGGCAAAACCCCGTCTCTATTAAAAATACAAAAATTAGCTGGGCGTGGTGGTGCATGCCTGTAAGCCCAGCTACTCGAGAGGCTGAGGCAGGAGAATCACTTGAATCCTGGAGGCAGAAGTTGCAGTGAGCCAAGATCATACCACTGCACTCCAGCCTAGGCAACAGAGCAAGACTCTTTCTCAAAAAAAATTAAATAAATAAAAATTTAAAAATAAAAATTAATTACACCAATTCAACTTATAATGAAAACCAATTTGTACCTATGAAGATTAGAAACATTAACATATTTCAAAAATAAGAGTAGTTAATTAATACATTTCACACATGGAAGCCCTTTCTTTCCCAGAAAACTGTCTTTGTATGTGTGAAGCATGGATGAGTAGTCACAGGCTTTTGTCTGTTGCCTTGGCATTACTTTTTTTTTTAACTACTGAACCGAATTGGTACCATTTTTTTAATGAAAGAATGACATCTTGTGGCATAATGCTCTAATTACAATAAAAAATATTATCTGAACAGCTGTAATTAAGAGATACTCCAGAGACCATGCTTCGCTGTCACAAACATTGTTCCCAGAGTAAAAAGTAAGGGCACATAGACATATTATGCAGTAGCAGAAAAGGGGAGTTATTTTTTAAAAAAATTGTGACATAATATGCATAACATAAAATTTGTCATTTTAACTATTTTTAGGCGTACTCTTCGGTGACATTAAAAAGATTCACACTGTTATGCAACCTTTATAGCTATCCATCTCCAGAACTTTTTTTTGTCCTCCAAAACTGAAACTCTGTACCCATTCCTCCCTTCCCCCAGCCCCTGGCAACCATCATTCTACTTTCTGTCTCTATGAATTTGCCTACTCTAGGTATCTTATGGTAGGTGTAATCCTACAGTATTTGTCCTTTGTGATTGGCTTACTTCACTTAACACAATATCTTCAAGGTTTATCTGTGTTATAGCATGTGTCTGAATTTATTTCACTTTTAAGTCTGAATAATATTCCATTGTATGTATATACCACATTTTGTTTACCCACTTAGGTTGTTTCCATACCTTGGCTATTGTAAATAATGCTGCAATTAACATGAAAGTGCAGATATCTGGCCGGGCGCGGTGGCTCAAGCCTGTAATCCCAGCACTTTGGGAGGCCGAGGCGGGCGGATCACAAGGTCAGGAGATCGAGACCACAGTGAAACCCCGTCTCTACTAAAAATACAAAAAATTAGCCGGGCGCGGTGGCGGGCGCCTGTAGTCCCAGCTACTCAGGAGGCTGAGGCAGGAGAATGGCGGGAACCCGGGAGGCGGAGCTTGCAGTGAGCCGAGATCGCGCCACTGCACTCCAGCCTGGGCAACAGCGTGAGACTCCGTCTCAAAAAAAAAAAAAAAAAAAAAAAAAAAAAAAAAAAGAAAGTGCAGATATCTTTATGAGGTGGTCATTTCATTTTCTTTGGATATATGCCCACAAGGGGAATTGCTGGGTCATATAGTAGTTAATTTTCAATTTCTTTAGAAATCTCTACACTGTTTTCCATAATGGCTGTACCAATCTACATTCTCACCAAGAGTGTACAATCTTTTCCCCACGTCCTTGCCAACATTTATCTTTTGACCTTTTGGTAATGGCCATCCTAACAGGTGTGGGGTAGTATCTCATAGTGGTTTTGATTTATAATTCCCTGATGATAAATGATGTTGTGCACCTTTTCATATACCTGTTGGTGATTTTCATGTTTTCTTTGGAAAAATGTGTATTCAGGTCTTTTTGCCCATTTTTAAATCAGGTTATTTGTTTTTCTACCATTGAGTTGTATGAGTGCTTGATAAATTTGGGACAGTAACCCCTTATTTGATACACGGTTCACAAATATTTTTTCCCAATCTGCCATTTATTTGTTGATTGTTTCCTTGGCTGTCCAGAAGCTTTTTAGTTTCATGTAGTACCATTTATTTATTGTCGCTTTTGTGGCTTGAGTTTTTGGTGTGATGTCCAAAACTCATTGCCAAGGCCCATGTCCAGGAGATTTTCCCCTATCTTCTCTTCTGGGAGTTTGATAGTTCCTGGTCTTACAATTAGGTTTTTTATCCATTTTGAGTTGATGTTTTGGTATAGTGTAAGATAATGGTCAAATTTCATTCTTTTGCATATGGAAATCTAGTTTTCCCAGCACTATTGAGACTACCTTTTCCCATTGTGTCTGTTGTCAAAAATTAGTTGACCATATATGTTTGAATTTATTTCTTGGTTCTCTATTCTGTTCCATTGTTCTATGTGTCTGTTTTTATGCCAGTACCATTACTGTTTTGATTACTAAAGCTTTATAATATAATTTTTCTTTTTTTGAGACAGGGTCTCGCTCTATTGCCCAGGCTGGAAGGCAGTGGCATGATCATGGCTCACTGCACCCTCAAACTCTGGGCTTAAGCAATCCTCCCACATCAGCCTCCCAAATAGCTGGGACTACAGACATGTGCCACCACACCTGGATAATTTTTTCTACTTTTCGTAGAGACACAGTGTCACTATGTTGCCCAGGCTTGTCTCAAACTCCTGGGCTAAAGCAATCCTCCTGCCTCAGCCTCCAAAAGTGCTGGGATTATAGGCTTTAATATAATTTAAAATCAGGAAGTGTAATGCCTCCAACTTTGTTTTTCTTTCTTGGAATTGTCTTGGTAATTCATGGTCTTTTATGTTTCCATACAAATTTTAGGATTGCTTTTTCCATTTCTGTGAAGAATCGCATTGGAATTTTTGTAGGGATTGTGTTGAATCTGTATATTGCTTTAAGTAGTATGGATATTTTAACAATATTAATGCTTCCAATCCATGAGCATGGGGTAGCTTTCCATTTATTTGTGTCTTCTTCAATTTCTTTCATCAATGTTTTACAGTTTTCAGTGTAATTTTTACACCTTGGTTAAATTTATTCCTAAGTATTTTATTTTATGTTACTTTTTCATCCTATCATAAATGGGACTGTTTTCTTGCATTCTTTTTCTGTTAGGTCATTATGTGTATAAAAATGCTACTGATTTTTGTATGTTCATTTTGTATTCTGAAACTACCCAATTCATTTAGTGGTTCTAATAGGTTTTTGTGAAATCTTTAAAGTTTTTAAAAATAAGATAATGTCATCTGTGATAGAGATAATTTTACTTCTTTTATAATTTGGATGCTTTTTATTTTTCTTGTCTGTATGCTCTTGGTAGTACTTCTAGTACTGTGTTACACAGAAGTGGTGAGACTGGGCTTCCTTGCCTTTGTCTTTTACCACATCTTAGAGGAAAAGCTTTCAGTATTTCCCCATTGATTATATGAAGAACTAACATATGTTCGCTGTGGGTTTTTCATAAATGGCTTTTATTACGTTGAGGAACTTTCCTTCTATACCTAAATTACTGTAAGTTTTTATCAAGAAAAAATGTTGGACTTTATTGAATGCTTTTCCCAAATCAATTGAGATGATCATGTGGTTTTTATCTTTCATTTTGTTAAATCTATCACATTGATTGATAAGCATGTTACACCAGACTTGCATGGCTAGGATAATTCTCATTTGGTCATGATGTATAATCTTTTTTACGTATTGTTAAATTCAGCTTGCTAATATCTTATTGAGAATTTTTGTATTAATATTCTTCAGAGAGACTGTCCTATAGTTTTCTTTTCTTGTGATGTCTTTCACTTAGGTATCAAAGTGAAGATGGCCTCATAAAGTTTATTTGGAAATATTCCCTCTAGCTTTATTTTTTGGAAGAGTTGTATTAAGAAGCATTGGTATTAATTCTTCTTTGAATGTTTGGTAGAATTAAGTGTGAAGCCATCTGGTCCTGGGCTTGGCTTTTCTTTGTTGGGCAGTTTTTAATTTTTTTGGTTCTTGTTTTTTTTGTTGGTGGTGGTGTTGTTGTTGTTGTTGTTGTTGTTTTTTTTTTTTTTTTTTTTTTGAGAGTTTCGCTGTTGTTGCCCAGGCTGGAGTGCAATGGTGCAATCTCGGTTCACCGCAACCTCCGCCTCCCGGGTTCAAGTGATTCTCCCGCCTCAGCCTCCCACGTAGCTGGGATTACAGGCATGCCCCACCATGCCCGGATAATTTTGTATTTTTAGTAGAGACGGGGTTTCTCCATGATGGTCAGACTGGTCTTGAACTCCCGACTTCAGGTAATCTGCCCGCCTTGGCCTCCCAAAGTGCTAGAATTACAGGCGTGAGCCACCGCACGTGGCGTTTCTTGTTTTTTTTGAGATGGAGTCTTGCTCTGTCGTCCAGGCCGGAGTGCACTGGCTCACTGCATTGGCTAACTTGACTCACAGCAACCCCAGCTTCCCAGGTTCAAGCAATTCTTGTGCCTCAGCCTCCTCCGTAGCTGGGATTACAGGCACCCACCACCAGGCCCAGCTAATTTTTGTATTTTTAGTAGAGATGGGGTTTCATCATGTTGGCCAGGCTGGTCTTGAACTCCTCACCTCAGGTGATCTACCCGCCTTGGCCTCCCAAAGTGTTGGGATTACAAGCGTGAGCCACTGCTCCTGGTTTTTTATTACTACTTCAATCTCTTTATTTGTTATTAGTCAGCTCATGCTTTCTATTTCTTCCTGACTCAATCTTGGTAGCTTGTATTTTTCTAGGAATTTATCCATTTTTTCTAGGTTATCCAATTTATTGGCATATACTTATTCACAATAGTCCCTTATAATCTTGTTTTTTTATTTCTGAGACATTGGTTGTAATTTCTTCACTCTGATTTTTTGAGTCTTCTCTTTTTCTCTTAGATGATTTATCAATTTTATTTATTTGTTCAAAAAACCAACTCAGTTTTATTCTTTCTATGGTTTTTCTGTTCTCTGTTTGTTTTATTTCTGTTCTGATTTCATTGTTTCCTCCCTTCTGTTAATTTTGGGTTTAGTTTATGCTTCTTTTTCTAGTTCCTTGAGGCATAATGTTAAACTCTATGGGATCTTATTTTTTAATGTAGGCATTTGTTGCTATAAACTTCTCTCTTAGAACTGCTTTTGCTGCAGATGTGTTGTTTCCATTGTTATTTGCCTCAAGATTTTTGTAAATTTACCTTTTGATTTCTTCTTTGATCCATTGATTGCTCAAGAGCATGTTGCTTAATTTCCACATATTTGTGAATTTTTAAAGATTCCTTCTGTTATTGATTTCTAGTTTCATACCTTTATGGTCTGAAAAAATACTAGATATGACTTTATAAGCTTGTTAAGACTAGTTTTGTGGCTTAATATATGCTCTATCCTGGAGAATGTTCCATGTACACTAGAGAAAAAATGTGTATTCTGCTGCTGTTGGGTGGAAAGTTCTGTGTGTATCTGTGAGGTTCATTTGGCCAAAAGTGCAATTCAAGTCCAGTATTTCCTTATTAATTTTCTGTTCAGTTGCTCTATCAATCGTTGAAAGTGGGATATCAAAGTCTCCTACTATTATTGTATTGCTGTCTATTTGACCCATGTTCATTAATATTTGCTTTATGTATTTAAGTATTCCAATGTTAGGTTCATATATATTTTCCTCTTGATGGATTGACCTCTTTATCATTAAATAATGACCATCTTTGTCTCTTGTGACAGGATTTGACTCAAAGTCTATTTTATCAGACGTAAGTATAGCAACCTCTGCTTTTTTTTTTGAGACAGGGTCTCATTCTGTTTTCCAGGCTGGAGTGCAGTGGCACAAACATTGCTTACCACAGCCTTGACCTCCTGGGTTCAAGTAATCCCCCTGCCTCAGCCTCCTGAGTAGCTGGAACTACAGGTGCATGCCACCACGCTTGGTTAAATTTTAAAATTTTTTGTAGCGATGAGGTCTCCCTACAATGCCCAGGCTGGGCTCCAACTCCTGGGCTCGAGTGAGCCTCCCACCTTGGCCTTCCAAAATACTGGGATTGCAGGTGTGAACCACCATGACTGGCCTCCCTGCTCTTTTTTTGGTTACCATTTGCATAGAATACCTTCTTTCATCTCTTTACTTTCAGCCTGTGTGTATCATTAAGGCTTAATTTGGTCTCCTCCAGATAGCATATAGTTGGATCTTATTTTAAAAATCTATTTAGCAACTCTATGTCTGTTGACTGGGGAATTTAGTCCAACTACATTCAAGATTATTATTAAACGAAGGACTTACTATTTTTACTTTGCTATTTTATATCCGGTTGTTTTGTAGCACCTTTGTTTATTTCTGGTTGTTTTGTAGCACCTTTGTTTATTTCTTTTTTAATTAAAAAAATTTGTAATCCTCTGTACTAAGAGATTCTACGATTTGTCTTCTTTCTCTTTATTGTTTGCATAACTGTTATGGTTATCATGAGGCTTACGTAAAACATCTTATAGTTATAGTCAACTGTTTTTAGCTGATAACATCTGTTGCATGCAAAAACTCTAGACTTTTCTCCTCTACATACTGTGGGTTTTTTTCTTCTTTCTTTTTTTTTTTTTTTAAGAGACAAGGTCTTGCTACATTGTCTAGACTGACCTTGAACTTCTAGGCTCAAGTGATCCTTCCACCACAGCCTCCTGAGTTGCTGAGTTTACAGGCACATGCCATGCCCAGCTACACAATTTGTGTTTTTGATGTCACAATTTACACCTTTTTATATTGTATATTATTTAACAACTTATTGTAGCTTTTGTTATTTTTTTTATCCTTTTGACTTTTGACCTTATACTAGAGATACGTATAATTCACATACCACCAGTACAGCATTGGAGTATTTTGGGTTTATCTACATATTTATCTCTACTAGTGACTTTTATACTTTCATATGTATTCATGATAATTATCATCATCCTTTTGTTTATACTAGAACTCCATGGTTGGGCATGGTGGCTCATACCTATAATCTTAACACTTTGGGAGGCCAAGACAGGAGGATCACTGGAGTCCAGAAGTTTGAGACCAGCCTAAGCAAGATGTCAAGACTCCATCTCTACAATAAAGAAAGAAATAAATATTAGCTGGGCACAGTGGTACATGCCTATAGTTCCATCTACTTGGGAGGAATTCAAGGTGGCAGTGAGTCATGATTGTGCCACTGAATTCCAGCAACAAAGCAAGACCCTGTCAATGAAAGAAAGAAAGAAAGAAAGAAAGAAAGAAAGAAAGAAAGAGAGAGAGAGAAAGAAAGAAGAGAAAAGAAAAGAAGGAAGGAAGGAAGGAAGAAAGCAAGAAAGCCCAGCACTTTGGGAGGCCGAGGCAGGTGGATCACCTGAGGTCAGGAGTTCGAGACCAGCCCGGGCAACATGGTGAAACCCCGTCTCTACTAAAAATGCAAAAATTAGCCAAGTGTGGTGGCAGTTGCCTGTAATCCCAGCTGCTCGGGAGGCTGAGGCAGGAGAATTGCTTGAACCCAGGAGGCGGAGGTTGCAGTGAGCCAAGATTGCACCATTGCACTCCAGCCTGGGGGACAAGAGCAAGACATCAAAGAAAAAGCAAAAAAAAAGGAAAGAAAGAAAGAGAAAGAGAGAGAGAGAAAGAGAGAAAGAGAGAGAGAGAGAAAGAAAGAAAGAAAGAAAGGAAGGAAGGGAGAGGAAAGAAAGAAAGAAAAGAAATAAACATCTATTAGGCATTTATTGTAGGCAGGCCTAGTAGTGATGAGTTTCTTCAGCTTTTGCTTGTTTGGGAAAAACTTTATTTCTTCTTCATTTCTGAAGGTCAGTTTTGTTGGGTGTGGTATTCTTGGCTGACAGTTTTTTTGTTTTTGTTTTCCTTTCAGCACTTTGAGTATATAATCTTATTCTTTCCTGGCCTATAAGGTTTCTCCTGAGAAATCCACTGGTAGTCTAATGGAGATTCCCATATATGTGACTTGATACTTTTCTCTTGCTGCTTTTAAAATTCTTTTTTTCTTTAAATTTTGACAGTGTGATTATCATGGGCCTTGGTGAGGATGTCTTTGGGCTGTATTTATTGGGGGATCTTTCAGTTCTATGAATCTGCCTCTCTATATCTGTCCCAAGACTTGAAAGGCTTTTTTAAGCAATAATTTCACTTAATAAGCTTTCTTTTTCATTATCTCTTCTCCTTAACTCCCATAATGTGAATATTTGTTCACTTAATGGTATATATTCAGTTATTATTATAAATAATAATAACTAAAATAGTTAATCATAATAGTTAATATTTATTTAATACTTAGTCTTTTCTTTTCTTTGAAACAGGGTCTCCCTCTGTCACCCAGGCTAGAGTACAGTAGCATGATCATGGCTTACGGCTGCCTCAAGTTCCTGGGCTCAAGGGATCCTCCCACCTCAGCCTCCTGAGTAGCTGAGATTATAGGCACATGCCACCAACAGCTGGCTAATTAAAAATTTTTTTTGTTTGTTTTTTTGTAGAGATGAGGTCTCCCTATGTTGCCCGGGTTGGTCTCGAACTCCTGGGCTCAAGCGATCCTCCCACATCAGCCTCTCAATGTGTTGGGATGACAGGCATGAGCTATCACGCCTGGCTAATACTTAGTATTTTCTAAGTGTATCATGTAGAAACTCATTTCTTTCTTATGACGATTCTATAAGTACAGGTTCATGATCTATTATTTACAATTCTGAAATTGAAAATGGTCTGAAAACCACTTTTAAAAACTCACCTATAGTCCCAGCTACTCATGAGGCTGATATAGGAGGACTGCTTGAGTCCAGGGGTTCAAGACCAGCCTGGGCAACATAGCAAGATGCCATCTCAAAAATATATATTTGGCAGCAAATCCTGGCCTGAACTGGCATATGTCTATCTATAGTCTTTTACTTATTCCTTAGTATGGTTAGTCATACATTTTGCTGCAGCTCTATAAATACATTTGATTATAGAGTACTGCCCTAGAAGCTGTTGGGGTGTTGCATAATACAAGGTATATTCATTGGATTACTTTTCAAAACCTAAATAATTCTTAACTCAGAAAACTATCTGGCAGGGGTGATGAACTAGTATAGATAAGGGTGGTGAACTGGTACTATCATTATCCCCATTTCACAGCTGAATAAATTGAGACTAGAAGTTGCCACTTACTCAAGGTTTCATTGTTAACAAAAACAATAAGCAATGTAGTTAATAATATTTTTGAGGGCTTCTTGTGGCAGTCACTTGGTTAAACGTTTTATGTGCATTAATGTAATCATCACCACAACCCTATGAGTACTATTATTATCGTCATTTCCCAGATGAAGTTTAGAGAGGTTTTAAAATTCCCCCTCAAGACACTGTGATTAACTGTGGTGAGAAAGGATTTACAAACAAGCCAGTCCAATATCAATGTATTTGATTATTACACCATCCTTTACAAATCTACACCACCAGTCCTTTCCTCTCTTCTAATGCCATTTAGACTACATACTCAATTATCTAAAATTAAAAAGATTTTAAAAATATAACTCAGATATTTTACTTACTTGCTTAAACTCTATGCTTTCTACTTCATATAAAGTCCAAATTTCTTACGATGACCCCTTTCTACTTCTCCTATCTCATTTCCCAACAGAGCAGACTTCTCTTACGCCTTTGCACTACATATACCCTCTTCCTGGAAGGCTCCCAGGCTGTCACACATTTAGCTACCTCTTGTCATTTAGGGCTCAGCTTAAGCTAATCCTGTTTTTCCCTGATTTACCCAGTAAGAGGAGGTCTTTAATCATATCATTAATCCCATCATTCTCTTTACGTAGCACATAAATATATTTTCAGTGTTGATCTGTTTATTTTCTTTTTCCTTTCATTTGAATGTAAATTTAACCAGAGTAGGCACCTTGTCTGCTCTGGTTTCTTCAGAAGTTCCAATCTCTCATATGGTAGGTGCTTAATTTTGGCTAAATGAATGTTGTACACAATCAGTAAAAAGCATCTGCTTGTTATTGAATGGTAGGAGATAAACTGATGAGGCAGGTAGGTGACTAAAGTGAAAATGTAAAGATATCTCGAACATCAACTTGATGAGATTTCAATAGTATAAACACCGCCAAGCATAGTTTCTGATACAGAGAGATGACAAACATTTGTTGAATGACTGGACAATAAATATTATCACTAACTTGGATCTTGAGGCAAATTACTTAACCTTTCTGAGCTTAGTTTCTTTGTCTACGAAGATTAAAAGTAACTTTTCAGGGTTTCCCTACAAATTATATGGATAATGCATGTCATGTGCCCAGCACAGAGCAGGTACTTGTTAGTTTCTTTCTCTTTACATACATATATGCTACTTTATGGTTTACAAAGTTCTTGTAAGCTCTTCTAGATTCATGACCTCATTTTATTCCCACAATCTTCTGCAGTACCTCTTATTAGCCTCATTTTACAGATGAAAAACAGACTCAAGGATTGAGACGTAGCCTCTTCAGGTAATGAGAAGCCAATGGACCTGCTTTATAAGCATAGGAGCCACATGATAAAAAGCAGTGAGGTTTTTTTGAAGATTAATCTGTTGGTGGCCTATAAAATGGGCTGACTTGAAAATTTGAGAAATATTATTTTACTACTAGCATAAAAATCAAGTTTAAGGGCCGGGCGCAGTGGCTCACACCTGTAATCCCAGCACTTTGGGAGGCCGAGGCGGGCGGATCACTTGAAGCCAGGAGCAGGAGACCAGCCTGGCCAACATGGCGAAACTCCGTCTCTACTAAAAAATGCAAAAAAATTGGCCAGGCGTGGGGCCCTTGTGCCTCCTAGCTACTCCGGAGGTTGAGGCACATTTAGAATCGCTTGAACCCGGGAGGCGGAGGTTGGCAATGAGCCGAGATCGCGCCACTGCACTCCAGCCTGGGCGACAGAGCGAAACTCAGTAACAACAACAACAACAACAACAACAACAAATCATGTGTAAGATGACAACGGCCTGGCAGAAGTGTTTAAAAGCCTAATGAACTTAAAACTATTGAAAAGCCAGATAAGTCCCCCAAAAGAACAAAAATTTAAGAATAGTAGTTTTCAAATCTGGCTGGCTGAGAAAATGATGGTACAAACAACACAAACAATTGAGAAATCCAACTTGGCAAAATCGTTGGTCGGAAGACCTCTCCAATACCTAGGCAGAACTTCTGGCAAACAATGACAAACATCTGAGCCATTTCTTCAGTGTCATAGCGACTTCTTGCTTTCACTCCTCCCACTGGCTTCACCACCTGGACAAGCTCATCTTAAGGTCCTTCTGATCTTGCTTCCTAGCAGCCTGATGGGAAGCAGAATCTGGGTGGTATGGAATTAGAAACCAAGGTTTTGAAGTTCCAGGACTTGGACTAAATCGACTTTTTCCTTCTCTGTTAAATAAGGGGACTCTTATTTCACCTCCTTCCCTAGTCTTAAGACTAGACATCCTCTCCATATCAGCACAAAGCGCTTTTATTTAGGCGTCTGCCACCAAACCCAAGGCGCTCGCGCCGAGCGGAGCCCCTGTCGGTGAGCTTACGTCACTTCCGGCGCGCTGACGCTCAGTTCTGCGTGCCGACGCCCGCGTCAGCAAAGAGCGGAGCTGGGGGTACCCGGTTTGAAGTCGTGCGGGTCGGAGGACTGCCGCCTCCGCTACTGTCTTGGACCCCTGCTCTCCGGCCGCCGCGGGGACGAGCTCGGGTAGGCGGCAGGGCAGATGCCCGAGGGCCTGCGCTGGAACGCTCCACGCCGCACCGGCCGCTCCCCT
The DNA here is from genome assembly GCF_043159975.1 of Macaca nemestrina. Lineage (NCBI taxonomy): Eukaryota > Metazoa > Chordata > Mammalia > Primates > Cercopithecidae > Macaca > Macaca nemestrina. Next base: position 41,982,913 of record NC_092133.1, on the reverse strand, counting down.
GTGCTCCGCGGCCTGGGCCTGCGCCTCTCAGCTTTCTGGAAACTAGCGCCTCAGCTGCGCGGCGCGTAGGTCGCGGGGAGCTCCGAACCGCCGGCACCCGGCCATGGCGGTCTCCAGGTGGGTCTTGCTCCAGACGAGCGAACTGAAAGGCGACTCAGGCAAGGCATGGGCTCCTCTCAGAGCCCCTACTCCTAGAGAAGAGCGGTTCTCATTGTCACTGGGCTCTGGCGCTTTCTTCAGTAGACTTCGGAGTTCGCCCCGTGGTCGGCGGGGGTTTGGGCTCGGGTTACTCCTGGGTGAATCGGTTCAGTAATGCCTTTTTCGTGTTAAATAGACCCCTTAGCACGTTAGAGCTGTTTTTTCTCTTTCCTCACCATGTTTCTGTTCTCTGGTTTCTCTTCCCTCTTTCGGTTCTAGGAGAGTAAGTCTCTTATCTTTCTCAGTATTCTAAGGCTGGTCCCTAACCTCTATTTCATGGGAAAACTTGGTAGTTAGTGTCGATGGAGGGGAAACCTGAATTACTATTATCTAAGAGACCGTCTAATTACGTTAACAGTTTTAATTTACGTTTTTAGGGGTATGTTCTTTCCTGAGATGTTTTTTAAAATTAAGTATAATTTCTCCTTTTGTTTGGCAGTAAACATTCCAACGTCAGCGTTGTAACCTTAAGCCAATTATCGTATTAGCATCATTTTCCGTAGCTAAGGCGTGGAAGATAAATCACAAATCTTATATTCTTTTGAAATATTGCCTGTCAACAGGAAAGCCCAGGAAAACTATAGAAAAACTAACAAGACATTTATACATTGTATAGCGATAGGAGAAACATTCTTCTTTCCTCCAGTGTGATAGAATGGTTGGAAAGCTTTTGTAGGCGGATTTTGGTGGCCCTGTATACATGTGATTAAGGGATAGTTCCTCTGTGATAGTAATCTGGTGGATTCACCAAGTTCTTTAGAGTTGATATGGTAACTTTTAATGAGAATTGGATTCTTTTACCGTATAGACTGAAGGAATAAATGATGAAAACAAATAGTTTTCCTTCTTTTTTATAATTAACTGAACACATTCTTGGAGCATATTAAGTGCGCAAGTTTTATCTGTTTTGCAAGAGAAAGGATAACCCATTCCTTACAAACTCCCTAGATGACTGATGAAATAGTGTGTGGGAGAAGCCCATGGGAGTTGGGTGAAGGGGGTTGCTAGGTGCCGTAGTATGGGGCATCTGATTTTTATTTTATGGATTAATCTATTCAATGTGAGTAAATGCTTTTTTTAAATAAAACTGCCTTGAGAGAATGCAAGTGACATTTTACATTTTTGCAAATATAGAAAGGTGTATCTTCTAATTTGTTACCTCCTGTATAAATACATGAATATATACATTGTAAATGCATTGCTATATAAACTTAATATAACATTTATCAGGTAATACAGTCTTTAAGGAAATGAGGACTTCCTTTCTTAGAGTAACATGTGTATTATCACAGGATTGGGTGTAGCTTTATAAAGACAAAATGAAAATGTTTAAAAAGAACCTAAACTTCGGGCAACATTAATCTCTCTCTTTTTTTTTTTTTTTTTGGTTTTTATTTTTTTGAGACGCAGTCTGGCTCTGTCACCCAGGCTGGAGTGTAGTGGCGCGATCTTGGCTCACTGCAAGCTCCGCTTCCCAAGTTCAGGCCATTCTCCTGCCTCAGCCTCTCCAGTAGCTGGGACAACAGGCGCCCACCACCACGCCTGGCTAATTTTTTGTGTTTTTAGTAGAGACGGGGTTTCACCGTGTTAGCCAGGATGGTCTCGATCTCCTGACCTTGTGATCTGCCCGCCTCGGCCTCCCAAAGTGCTGGGATTACAGACGTGAGCCACCGGGCCGGCCTACACTAATCTCTTTTCGGAATTTTAGGACACTTAATATTTCTGAATGACTGAGTGGGTTTTGAAGGTACTGTCTTTTGTTCTGGATGTTGTGTTTCGAAGACTAGCACTCTTTTTCTGTAGATTTTTTTCTTGTTCACTTTTTAAAAAGCCTGTCATGTTTTTATGAAAGAGCTATTTCTGTGCTTAAACATTTTGAGACACCTTGTGTGTTTTGGGGGTAGTGTCAGTTCTTGACTTTTTCATCTGTGGACTTCTTTGAATGGCAAATTTTAGTTTCAAGCTGATCTTCTCTACGCACGAAGCATAGTTCTGTGCTAACCAAACTTCCTTTCTCTCCTGTTGGTGCAGACTCATTTTAATACTATTTTATGTAAAATAGGTGGAAAATAGCCCAGGAGGTAAAAATCATATGCCAAAATCAAGTCTAAAATATTTTTTGCACTGTTTATTACATATGCGTAACTGAAGAGGCACTGTAATATTTTTAAGACATTTCCACCAGAATTTCCAACAGATGGGAAATAGTAAATTAGTACCATTATTCCCTCAATTGTCTGGTCAAGAAATTTGAGAATATTCTTTGACTTCCCTTTTCCTCCCACTTCCCGTGTCCAGCCAGTTACCAAATCCAATCCTGTATATTCTGCCTTTCTAATCTTTCTCCAGCCAATCATTTTTCTTTCTATACTGGTTACCACAATCCTAAAACATGCCACCATCTCTAGTCCAAGACACCTTTAGAGAGACGCTTCCCTTTTGTCGCTGTAAAGCTACATCCAATCTTTTGAAAATATACACTCTAGAAAATATACATTTCTAGCCCTAGGAAAGGAAGTACTCATCCCTTTAAATATTGTATCACCTGATAAATCTCATATTAAGTTTATGTATCATTGTATTTGGTATTCGGACTAGACTGTTTAGTCCAAGACAGGAGCCTCTCTCCTTTTCCTGCCTTCCATGGCATCTCATTCAATCTGTTCTTCACTTCAATTGCATTATTTACTGATTTGCAAATTTGAACATGAACTTGGTCATCTTTCTAATTAATACCCTTTAGTCGTTTCCTATTGCGCTAGGATAAAGTCCGCATTCCCAAACAAACGTATTTTAGCAGATCCTTTGTGATCTGGTTCCTGCCTCGTCTTTTTAGATTCATCCTGTGTCAAGTTCTCTGTACTTCCCCTTCACCTTCTCTCTTCTATCCTCCACCCTCCCCAGAATTCATTTTCTTACCCCCTACTCTTTATGTTTGGAACACTTCTTAGCCCCATCTCAAGTATGGCTAGGTGTGACCTTAGTTTTGTTTTGTTTTTTTTTTGAGACGGAGTTTTGCTCTTCTTGCCCAGGCTGGTGTGCAATGGTGCGTTCTTGGCTCACCATAACCTCCACCTCCCGGGTTCAAACGATTCTCCTGCCTCAGCCTCCTGAGTGGCTGGGATTACGGGCACGCACCACCATGCCAGGCTAATTTTGTATTTTTAGTAGAGACGGGTTTCTCCATGGTGGTCAGGCTGACCTCGAACTCCTGACCTCAGACGATCCACCTGCCTCAGTTTTTTGATCTAAGCATATATATCACCTTGTTCAGGACTTTTTCTCTGGTTTTACTTCATCTGAGCTATTTGCACCAATACATATTCCTGTCAGTCATAATATTTATATTTTGTAATTGGTTAATTGTTATCTTACTTGCTGGATACATAAACTCTGTGAGAGAAGGAAATGTGTCTTTGATTTTTTCCATCCTCAGAATGCCTGGCTCTTAGTGGGTGTTCAGTACATGTAAAAAAAATGAATGAGTGATTTTGCTTCCTGCTTTAATACCTTTTGAGTTGCCATATGAGTTGCCTCATAAAGCAAAATAATGGTATTCAAAGATATAACAATTATTATTTAAATTATTCACAAGAAACACTGAAAGCCTGTAACATATACTAATTTGTTTTTTGCTGAGATTGACTTTGTGGAAGCAAGTCAAGTAGCTAGTGAATGACTAGCTGACTTTCCAGCATCCGCATCTTAAGGACAACATTGTTCTCTACTCCTACATTTGTAGGAGTATGATTTTACTGTAATTTGTGCATAGTAGACTATTTCCAGTGTTTTTCAGTGAGTGCTTTTGAGTTTAACTACTTTTTTTCTTTTCTTTTTTTCTTTTTTTGCAGTAAGGAAGACTTTATAGCTTTTAATATTGGCCATTTTCTAATTTTAACAATCATCAGAATATTTTTTTTCTTTTTAAAGCTACCTCCTACAGGAAGGAAATTAGAATAATTTTTTGAAGTTTATAATACAGTAAATTCTGTAATAGCATGGTCATTTATAATGCAAAATGGATATGATGTATTTTGTGTGGTCATATATTTTAAACCCTGCTTAATAGGCTTGGTTTTACTGTACTTTCAGTTGTAAGAATGTGGCAGATTATGAAATGCATGACTGTTGATCTGTAGCTGAGTTACATCTTGCAAAAATAATTTTGTTACTCTCTGAAATTGTAAATACAGTCATAGCATTTGAAGTTCTCTGTGAAATGCAGTGAAATATCAATGGAAAATGATATGACTCTTTTAGACCCTTAGTACAAGACTCAAAATACAGATGTAGGAGTAGAGGAGAATGTTGTCCTTAAGATGCAGATGCTGGAAAGTCAGCTAGTCATTCACTAGCTACTTGACTTGTTTCCACAAAGTCAACCTCAGCAAAAAACAAATTAGCATATATTACAGACTTTCAGTGTTTCTTGTGAATAATTTAAATAATAAGTGTTATATCTTTGAATACCATTATTTTGCTTTATGATGCTTTTTCTCATTATCATCTGTTACTTAGTTGGGATTTTGCCACCAACAGTAAAAGCTACCTTTGCGATCGCACCACTGCACTCCAGCCTGGGTGACAGAGCAAGAATCCGTCCCCCGCCCCCCAAAGCAACCTTAGATGGATTTCTTAGGCATTTTGTTGTTTGTTGTTTGTTTTTGGAGGCAGGGTCTCACTCTGGCCTCCAGGCTAGAAAGCTGGAGGGCAGTGGCACAATCACAGGCTCAAGTGACCCTCCCATCTCAGCCTCCCAAGTTGCTAGGACCACAGATGCACAGCACCATGCCTGGCTAATTTTTTTTGTGTATTTTCTAGAAGTGGGATTTCATCATGTTGCCTAGGCTGGTTGCAAACTCCTGGGCTCCAGTGATCCACGCGGCTTTGCCCCTAAAGTGCTGGGATTACAGGCATGAGCCACCGTGCCTGGTTTAGGTTTATGGAATCTATAGCTGTGTTGGGAACCATGACTTAATACAATTTTTAAAACAGCTTGTTTTTGCTACCTTTGCCTGTTTATGCCACAGTTAATGGAACTGATTATTGTACATTAGCTAGTTAATAGGAACATAGTTTTTCCTCAATCAGCTAGAGAAGGTTTCAAAAATACATAGTTTTCCCTCAGCGATCTGTGCTGTAAAGGTCATGTCTACAATGTCTAGACAGTACTTATGATATGACTGTTTTAAAAGCCATACCTTAGATTTCTCACATATCTTTGCTTTTGAAAATGTTACAGTGTTCAGAAAGGGTTCAGAAAAAACAAAAACGCATCCTCTTATGGAAGAAACAAATTGCTACATATGAGCAGACCTTCGCTCAATTTTGTTAATTTTCTGTTTGCACTGTTGATACTTCAGAGCAACATTGTTTCAGTAGGCCTATTCTGTCAAATAAAAGGAAGTTTCTTGATGTAGGGGATGTTGAGTGGATCCTGGACAGGAAAATGTTAATGTAGAAAAAACTACCAATAAAGGACAACACAGGTTTTCTAGGCCTATTCCTCCATTACTGTTAATTTATTTTTAATAATTTTTTAAAAATAGAGATGGGGTCTCTCCATGTTGGCCAGCGTGGTCTTAAACTCCTGCCTCGAGCATGCCTCCCACATTGGCCTCCCAAATGCTGGGATTACAAGCATGAGCCACCTCACCTGGCCCTTATTGTTAATTTCAATCCATTATAAGATGACAGAAGGGACTGTTGTAAATTCTAATTTATCAAATATCTCATACTTTAAAAAATTTAGAGATAAACCAGAAAAAGTAGAAGAGGCATTATCAAAGCTTTTCCATTTCAATCCCAATTCCTCCTTATTTCTTTGGTTTGTTTCTCAAGGTACTTGTTTGAAGTATTATTTTTAATTTTTTTTCAATTGTGACACACACATAAAAATAGACTGTTTTAACCGTTTAATAATACACTTTAAAATGTATTATGAAGTTTACATGTTAATACATAATATAAATATGAAGTTTTAAAACTACCCATACTTCTGCTAAATAACCTAGATTAGTATGTACTATGTTTTGTCATTAAGATAAAGTCATGCAAGAGGCTATAGGTTGTTCGATCAGGGATGGAGGGTAGAAAAAAATGTCTTGAAGGAAATAGCATAGCTTGGTTGTACATTTTCACCATTCTTCATTCATTTAACCAATACTAACTGAGTGCTTTCTGTGTTATAGGTGCTAGAGGTATAGCAGAGAAAAACAGTGTGCTCTCCATTCTCATGGAGTTTATGGTCTGGGGTAGAATGGGATAACTTATCTAGCATACGCCTGCCCTTACACCTGGCTTTGGTATGGTTTCACACCTTCATATTGATTCTTAGTGTTCTGTATGATATCTTTATGTTTAAAACAACATAACATTAACATAGTTTCAAATTATCCACAACATGACCTAGAAAGTATATGTTTAAAAACACTAATCTAGAGAATTTGTTGGAAGTTGTTTCTTTTGAAACATATTAATGATAATATGTACACTGTGCTAAGTTCCACATATTAAGTACACACTGTGCACTGTACTAAGTGATGGTCATGATCTTTCCTTATTTCCTAAGTAACACAGAAAAGTAAACATTCAAATCATCTATACTTAAAATTTTACTGTACTTTTGCTACGTATAAAATATGTGTAACTAAATGGATACTCTTGACTGATCATGCTTTTTTAGTTAAGGACACAAAGCTATCTTTGTGAGGCATTCTGTCAGTTGACCTTCCCTAATTTATCAGAGAGTTTAACTTTATTTCGAAAATATCAGTGTGGCTTTTTGTGCCCCACCCCCCGGGATGTTTTAGAGTGGAAATACAGCATGTGTTTGTTTATTAACTATGAAGTAGTAATCTAGGACACGTTTTATTGTTTAAAATGCGTGACATTTCTTTCTGTTTATTTTTACGGCTTTACTGTTATGAATTAACATAATGCAAACATCTGGAGAGGAGAGAGGTTGGATTGCAACTGCTAGCATAATCTCTACAAAATTCTATGTACTCTTTCCTTTTTCTAGGCAGTCTTTAGAATATTTGCCTGAAATCACAGGTTACATGAATCATGTCTTGTTTAGTTATTTCTTGGAGTTAACATCCAGATTGAAAATGGGCCAGATTTCTTATTCTCAATAAATTTATAACCAGTGGATATTATAAAATATAATTTTCTTATGTTTTACTTATCCTTTTATAGTCTTTGGTACCTTCCATGCAGCTTGACATCTGTTACCTGTGTCTCCTCTGTCTGTCTGTCTGTCATTCAGAGAATGAAGAATGTTACTTTTTTCTGCTAGCTGTTCTGCAACAGAAGTTTTAGCCAAAAGTAGTATGGGAGTAAGTACAGTGTTCCCTCAATCAGCCCTCCTTTTAACTTTCCCTTCTCTTCTGACCGTCTAGCTTCCTTCAGACCTTTCCCTCACCAAGGGCCCTGTCTACCCTCCAACATAATACTGACTCTGTCTCACGTTCTTTTCCTTTCCCCACCAGTTCACTGTACCAGCCTTTTCCATTGTGGCCTGGCCCTGATGCTTACCCTGCTTGCCTCATAGCTGGCTACCCTGAGATAACAGGTTAGACTGCCCTCTTGTCAGATCTTTGTCTGCTCATCTCTTTGTTCTTTTGTTCTTCCTTTTATGTGGTGTCCAATCTGCTCTCCTGGAGAGAGGAATGGGGCTATGAAAGGGGCTTTAAGTCAAGAGAATCAAAGAAGCATTCTTGTGTCCCCATTCCTCTATTCAGGGAGGCAGTTTTGGTTACCATCCAAAGTGGAAGAAGTAAGGATAAACAGGCATGGAGTGGATGAGAGAATGAGCTGATCTGCTACCTTAGGGCATTTGGCTGGTGGGAGAGCAGAGGTGACGTGACATGGCATTGGGATAAAAGGCTCTGCAAAAAGGAGAGGCAAGAGGAACTGTGTGGCTGTGGGACAGGATCAGCATTAGGTTAGAGAGGAGTCTATAAGGTCTTTGAGCAGGAGTTCTAAGTGAAGCTGGGTAGCAGGGGACCAAAGGAAAGTTTAGGAGGGATGGAAATTATCGAAGGAATACAGTACCTATTGCATGGCATTTTTCAGCTTGCTATTTGGGACAGGCTTAACTGCCTTATTCAGAATGCTGAAGTACTGCTGTGCTGATCTTTTCATTTACTGAAACATTACCTTACCAACCCATTTTTTTGTGTAATACTGCTATCACAGATTAAGGATGTTTCTCAAAGGAAGCAGGAAAAAAAAAATACAAAATACTTTTTCTTTCCTTAAAGTTGGTTCTTAAACTTGTCCCTAAGAAACTTGAACTTTTCCTTAAGTATAGTTTTAGTTACAGTAAATATCAACTACATAACAAATATTTGAATACTGTGCAAAGTGTTGTGCGAGATAAAAAGAATGATTGAAGGAGATGAAGCCTAATGAGGAAAATTAGACATCATGTGACTAATGTGAGAGATGCCACCAAATAGCATGATAAATACTTAAGTAGCTGTTCAAGTTGAGAATTCATGTGGGTTTCAGAAAAGGAAGTAATCTCTGTTGCATAGTAGTTTGAAATGGTTTCAAGAAGGTGAGGGACTTCAGCTGAATCTTGATGAATGGGAGCTAGCTGAAAAGTTGAACAAAGAGAAAATATTTTGTTTGTTTGCTGTAGCACATTTTATTCTCTTGTTAGAGAAGCAAGCTCAGGCACACCTGAAGATCACGTCTAATCGTGTATCTGGTTAAATTCCAGGTGATATACCCATATTCTCAGCTGTGCCTCCCACCAGCAGTTCCTGTCTCACACCTGGGGCCGTTATATCTGCACAGCTGCCTGCTGTTGCAGTGAGGCAGAGTACCTACTCACTGCAACCACAACCAGCGACCATTCTGGGGATCTGGCAGAAACTGGCCAGGAAACCATCCCCTCAAAGAGGGGTGAGCCACTGTAACCCTAGCTTGGAGGAGTGTGAGAGACATTCTAAGTGGAGGAAACAGTATAGGCAAAATTGTGGAAACCAAAAATACCCATATTTGGGAGATACTTTTTGTTTTGGATTACTGTCTAGTAGGTAAGTGTGAGCCATTGAAAGTTTTAGAGTAAGGTAGTGGTTTATTCAAAGGGTGCTTTAGGAACTTAATCTGGCAACAGGATGACAAGGCAGGGAATGTGATGACAAGGAGTGTGAAACTGGCACTCTCAGAGGGCCTGGACTTGGGGAATATTTGTTCTGGATATAATTTAAACAAATAACAGTATACAGTTTCCTCAGGGAGAAACTGATGAGAGTTGAGCAGCCAAGGATTGAACATGAATATTCTCCCAATATTAATATTAAGAGTATTAAGAATGGGAGAACTAAGGAAAGAAGAGTTTGGAGAACAGGGTAATATAATGTGCAACCTAGGAAGGAAAGTAGTGTAAGAATGGGGTGCTTGCTGGTTGCAGCTGTCAAGGAAGAGTCAAGAAAAGTTGGCCTTTTAAAAAACTATTGGATTTGGAGCCTAAGAGTTCATTGGTGACCTTCAGGTGTGATATTTCAGTGTAGAAAGATGGAACCTTGATTTATATGGATTAAATTGTATGTGATGAGGAAATGTTGTTTTAAACACTTGTTCAAGATGCTTGACAGTAAAAAGAAAGTGTTCTAGAGAGTGGAGATCAAGCAGTTTATTTTCTCAGTAGGGAGAGTGCTCTGCATATTGGAAGAAGAGAATGGATTGGTAACACTGATTTGAGATATTGGAGAAAGGATAATTGAATGAGGGTAGAAGGGGGATGGTATCAAGACAAAAGTAGGTCAAGAAACCATTTTTTCCCTTTTTTTGGTCCTACTGTCTGATTGACTGTTCACCAATCCTATAGCAAAAGCCAGTGAATGAATGGGTAAAGGCAAGTGTTTAGACACAGTCTCACTTTGTCACCCATGCTGGAGTGCAGTGGCGTGATCTTAGCTCACTACAACCTCTGCCTCCTGGTTTCAGAAGCAATTCTCCTGCCTCAGCCTCCCTAGTAGCTGGGACTGCAGGTGGATGCCACTACACCTAGCTAATTTTTGTATTTTTAGTAGAGATGGGGTTTAACCATGATGGCCAGGCTGGTCTCGAACTCCTGACCTCAAGTGATCCTCCCACCTTGACCTCCCAGAGTGCTGAGATTACAAACATGGCCATGCCCTGCTGAGTTTCCTTCCATTTTACTTCATGTATCACACTGCTGCCGGATTAATCTTCCTAAAGCGTAGTTTCAGTTCCATTACTTTCTTGACCCAAGACCTTCATGGTTGCAAGTTCATTAAAAGGTCTCCACAGTAGGATTCCAGCTACTTCTGTAGCTGTATCTCCCACTCTTCTCTTAAGTATACCCTGAATTACAACCAAACTGTGTTATTCATTTCCCTAAATATACTCTCCCTTCTCTTATTGTTGTGTTCTTGTTTTCCATCTTCCAGGTATTTCTTCCCCTTTCCCTTTCACCACCTAATCTCCACCAGTGTTAAAATTCTTTTCTACCAGTAAGATCCATCTCATACACCATTTATTTTATGAAGCCTTTTCAGTATTACATAGTTGGGGATATAGTATTTGCTCCTTTCTTTCACAATCCTCAAAGCACTTTGTACTTCTTTTTCTGCCATGTATCGTATTGTACTTGCCTTACCTGCTCCCCTCAACCCCAGTAGCAAGTTCCGTAAGAGATTAGGCATCTCTTGTAATCCTAGCATAGGTCACTTTTATTTTTATTTTTGCAATTTTAGAAAAAGTATTATTTTAATTGACACATAATTGTACATTATTATGGGGGTACAGTGTGATATTTTCATATACCTATACAATGTAATGATCATATTAGCATATTATTCACCTTAAACATTTATCATTTCTTTGTGTTGGGAACATTCAAAGTGCCTCTCTTCTAGCTGTTTGAAAATATACAGTAAATTGTTTTTTAGTCACTCTACAGTGCCACAGAACACTAGAACTTGTTCCTTCTATTTAGCTGTAAATAGGTTAACCAGCCTCTTCCATCCCCCTTGCCTCTCCTACCCTTCCCAGCTGCTAGTAATCACTATTCTACTCTTAACTTCTATGAGATCAACTTTTTAGCTCACATTTATGAGTGAGGATATGCAGCATTTATCTTTCTGTGTCTGACTTATTTCACCATAATGTCCTTCCAGGGCTTATCTATGTTAGTGTAGGTCTTCCTTCATAGCATCTGCTCAGTGCATTTGTTGACTCAAACTTGTACATATGAGGAAAAACATTTCAGAATAACCATTGTATTTTTGTTATTTCAGGCTCGATCGCCTTTTTATTTTACTGGATACTGGCACTACTCCTGTAACAAGAAAAGCTGCTGCACAGCAACTTGGAGAAGTGGTGAAGCTTCATCCCCATGAACTCAATAATCTCCTGTCTAAAGTAAGAACTTCTTTTTTCTTTTAGTATAGTACAATTGTAGAGACTTATTCATGGATAAGAACACAAAAATAAAGGTAAACATCATCTTAATTTTTAAACATTTTTGCTATTTCTTTTTTTCCCCCCTGGTCACAAGACTTAAACTTTTTTTTTTTTTTTTTTTTTTTTAAATCAAGTTTAGTAGTTTAAGGGATTTGAGTATAGATCCTTTTGCCTGTGGCACAAAATTGAATCTGTCCCAGTTTGGTAATGAACTAAGTTGTTTATCTGGTTTGTTAGTGGTCTAACTTGTTCTTAATGACTAATAATTATATTATAGTTGGTAGTCTTTGAATGGATGAGTACTCATGGGCAATGATTGAAATACATGAGAAGTTGGAGTCTTATTACATTCTTAGTTATCAGCTGTTTGAAAATGGAGGCTTTCTGCTTTGGTGGATCAGTGTTTTCATAATCCTAGTCCATTTTCTTCCCTTAAGCAACTGCTGTATTTTTACTGAACTCTGTATGCTTATTGAAGTGTACCTGTATCGTAACAAGTGGCAAATTCTATACATTTAATTTCCTGACATGGAAAGTAAAGCAGGAGTGCTTTGTGTAGGAGTAGGGGAGTTGGGGAGGTAGATACAGGGTAGTGTAGGGGAGCAATATGTTTGCCCAGATATTGGGAGCTCCAGGATCTCTCTCTCCTTTCAGTTTGACCCCTTTTTTCGTTCTCATCTGTCCATCTCTGTTGTGTATGAGTGGGAGTTCCAAGCCCTTTTCAACATACACACATCTGCACTATGTGGTTGCTACCAGAAGGACTAACAGTGACTTTCTTTCCAACATAATTCCCACTTACATATTATCCGAACTTTCTAACTAGGATGTAGATGAAGAGACAGTGATTTGATACCTACAGGCTCCATGTTCTTAGAATGAAGAAGGATGCATGTTAGGCAGTATTCGTGTGTAAGGTGGAGACAGAGAGAGGCAACATATTTCTTCTCCTCAGCCCAAGAGAAGAAATGGAGGACTGAATGACCTGAAACTATGAAACAATGAACAGGCCCCATCTGTGCTGAACTGAGAAAAGTTTTCCAGCCTTCCAAGTGAGTTCTGGTCTTCTTCACTCAGACCTCAGCATATTGGCTACCATCAAATCATTCCCAAAGAGGCAGAGTTTGTCTTTAGCACTGTCTCACCGTCTTTCCTCTTTTCTCGGCCGTCAATGTTTTCCTGTTGCCCGTTGGTTTTGTTTCTTTCTCTTTTCTTTTCTTTTTATTTTTGAGACGTCTCACTCTGTTGCCTGGCTGGAGTGCAGTGGCGCCATCTCGGCTCACCGCAATCTCTACCTCCCAGGTTCAAGCGATTCTCCTGCCTTAGCCTCCCAAGTAGCTGGGACTATAGGCGCGCACCACCATGCCCAGCTAATTTTTCTATTTTTAGTAGAGACGGGGTTTTTCCATGTTGGCCAGGATGGTCTTGATCTCTTGACCTCGTGATCCTCCTGCCTTGGCTTCCCAAAGTGCTGGGATTACAGGCGTGAGCCACCGCACCCAGCCGGTTTTGTTTCTTAAACAGCTTTATTGAAATATAATTTACATCTGTAAGTTTCAATTTAGTGGTATTTAGTATATTAACATTGTGTACAGCAGCCATCACCATACTGTAATTTTAAAACATTTTATCACCACAAAAAGAAGCCTCATACCTACTAGCAGTCACTCTTCAATACTCCTGCACTCGTGCCTGACAACCACTAAACTAATTTTGTAGGAATATTTGCCTATCCTGAACATTTCATATAAAATGAATTGTAATCTATTGTGATTGATTTCTTTTGCTCAAAGTAATGTTTTTATATTGTAGCATGTATATTCATTTTCATTGCCAAATAATATTCCATTGTGTGAACATACATGTGTACATCTTACTGATTTTTCGGATGATGAATATTTGGGTTGTTTTCACTTTTTGGCTGCTGTATTATGAAAAATGCTGCTATGAAAATTTGTGTATACAATTTTGGAGGTTTTTCCCCATTCTCCAGAGTATATATATACCTGGGAGTAGAATTACTGTACCATATGGTAACTTTATGTGGAACTGCTAAACTATTTTCCAAAATGGTCCCATCATTTACATTTTCAACAGTAGTGTATGAGAACTTAGATTTCTCCACATCCTTGTCGATATTTCTTAACTGACTTTTTGATTATAGCCATCCTACTGAATATGAAGTGGTTTGAATTTGCATTTCCCTGATGACTAATGATATCAGGCATATGTATTTATTATTCATTTGTATGTCTTCACTTGATCTTAGCCAAAAAGCAGAGAAGCAATACATTTGTATATCTTCTTTGGAGAAATGTTTACCTAGATCCCTTGCCCATTTAAAAATTGGGTTATTTGTCGTTTTATGATGGGTTGTGAAAGTTCTTCGTATAGTTCTTCATATACAAGGTATCCAAACTATACAAAGGTGTATTATTAGGAAATAGATATTTGATTTGGAAATACACTCTTCTGTGAGCTTTCTACTTTCTTGAACATCACTTCTGTTTTTGGTGTCGTATCTAAGAAACCTTTGCCTAATCCAAAGTGACAAAGATTTACCCCTAAGTTCTCCTCTAAGAGTTTTATAGTTTTGGCTCTTACTTTTGGGTTCTGTGGTCAGTTTTTTAGTTAATTTTTGTATATGTTATGAACTAGGTATTCAACATCATTCTTTTTTTTTTTTGAGATGGAGTCTCACTCTGTCCCCAGGCTGGAGTGCAGTGGCGCAATCTCAGCTCACTGCAAGCTCCGCCTCCTGAGTTCATGTCATTCTCTTGCCTCAGCCTCCCGAGTAGCTGCAACTATAGGCGCCCACCACCACGCCCAGCTAATTTTTTGTATTTTTATAGAGACGGGGTTTCACCGTGTTAGCCAGGATGGTCTCGATCTCCTGACCTCGTGATCCGCCCACCTCGGCCTCCCAAAGTGCTGGGATTATAGGCGTGAGCCACCACGGCCGGCCAACATCATTCTTTTACATGTGGCTTTCCAGTTATCCCACCACCATTTGTTGAAAAGACTGTTATTTCTCCATTGAATTGTCTCAACATCTGTTGAAAATCAGTTGACCATAGACACAGGTTATTTATTAATTCTTAATTCTGTTCCATTGATTTGTATGTCTGTCATTTTGTCAGTACCACACTGTCTTGATTACTGTTGCTTTGTAGAAAGTTTTGAAGTCAAGAAGTGTGTGTTGCCAAGTGTGGTGGTACATGTCCATAGGCACAGCTACTCAAGAGACTGAGACAGGAGAATTGCTTGAGGCCAGGAATTTGAGGCTCCAGTGTGCTATGATTGCACCTGTGACTAAGACACTGCATTTCAGTCTGGGTACCATAGAGACTCTGTCTCTAAAAAATAAAAATAAAAGAAGTGTGAGTCTACTTTTTTTTTTTTTCAAGATCGTTTTGGTAATTCTGAGTCCCTTGCATTTGCATATACATTTTAGGATCAGCTTGTCCATTTCTGCAAAAAAACAAAACAAAACAAACAAACAAAAAGCTGGGATTTTAATAGGAATTGTGTTGAATCTCTTCATTAATTTATTGTATATTACTGTTGTAACAATCTTAAGTCTTTGAATCCATGAACACAAGGTGTCTTTATTTATATCTTTAATTTCTTCAACAATATTTTTAGTGTTTTATAGCTTTCATTGTACAAGTCATACACTGCTTCTGTTAAATTGATTCTTATTTTCTACATTCTGATGCTACTGTAAATGGGATGGTTTCTTAATTTCATTTTCAGATTGTTTAATGTGTGGAAATACAATTGATTTTGTGTATTGATCTTATATCTTACAACCATACTGAACTTGAGTATTTGTAACTTTCAATTCTTTGTATTAAGTAATGGGACTTAATGAATAATATGTACTTTGCTTTTTAGTATGTTAAATGGCTGTCATTTTTAAAATGCACTTAAACATTCTTTAATTACAAGTTTCTTTTTTTTTTGAGACAGAGATTTGCTCTTGTTGTCCAGGTTGGAGTGCAGTGGCACCATCTTGGCTCACTGCAACCTCTGCCTCCCAGGTTCAAGTGAGTCTCCTGCCTCAGCCTCCCAAGTAGCTGGGATGACAGGCGCGTGCCACCATGCCTGGCTAATTTTGTATTTTTTGTAGAGATGGAGTTTCACCATGTTGGCCAAGCTGGTCTTGAACTCCTGACCTCAGGTGATCTGCCCACCTCGGTCTCCCAAAGTGCTTGGATTATAGGCATGAGCCACTGTGCCTGGGCACAGGTTTCTTAAATCCCCTATTTAAGGTGATAGTGATTTTTATGTGAATGATAGAATCTTGTAAATTAATTTAATAATTTCTAAGGTGTTTTATATGTATTTGGATGGCTGCCAAATTATACATTAATAACAAGTAAATTTGTATTTCTCTGTTCTGGCTACCTTGCACAAACAATATTTTTGTATACATAACTTGTATTTTATAATTTTTAAGGTGTTGATATATTTAAGGAGTGCAAATTGGGATACCCGGATCGCAGCAGGACAAGCTGTTGAAGCTATAGTGAAAAATGTACCTGAGTGGAATCCAGTGCCAAGAACCAGACAAGGTGCTTTTAAGTGGAGAAAGTAGTTTTAAGTAAAAACCTAACTGTAGAATTAATTATAATATGCATTTTATATTTTAATAATTTCAATTTTAAAGTCTTAATTTCCATGGTTTTAGGTACAGCTTTGTCAGGAAATGATACTGAATAAGGTGATTTTTCACCACATTGAAAAAAAAAATACTGGATATAGAAAATGTTTTTGTATGCATTTTAAGTTACACATTCTACAGTATGCTTGATTTACAAAGGTTATTACTTCCCTTCAAGTAATTGACATTCTAAAAAAAGAAGTTAAATCAGTACAGTGTAAATATTTGAAAGTCTATTTTTTTCTTGTTGCTGAGAGAATAGTATAGGGTAGTTATTTTTTACATTTAAGCACAATTATATATAGATATTTGGAGTGTTAAGTCTTGTTTTTTATGTGCCCTTTTTTAGATTTCTTGTAGTGGGAAAAAATGTGTTCTGATTGCCTGCAGTGATATTTAAAAACAAATTACGTGCTTCTGAAAAGCTGGAAAGTTGCACATTTTAATTAAATCAAAATTTAATGGTACAACTAGATTCATTTTCAACTATTTTATTTTATTTATTTTTTTGAGACGGAGTCTCACTGTGGCACCCAGGCTGGAGTGCAGTGATGCAGTCTTGGCTCACTGCAGCCTCCGCCTCCTGGGTTCAAGCGATTCTCGTGCCTTAGCCTCCCAAGTAACTGGGATTACAGGTCCATGCCCAGCTCATTTTGTATTTTTAGTAGAGATGGGGTTTTGCTTTGTTGGCCAGGCTGGGGTGGGGGTTTGAATTCCTGGCCTCAAGTGATCTGCCCACCTCAGCCTCCCAAAGTACTGGGATTACAGGCATGAGCCACTGTGCCCGGCCTCAACTCACTTTAATAACATCACTTTTATCATAAGTCTTAACTTGCCTAAAACAGTTGGTTTATATTTCCTGATACCTGTTATTTTGAGTTATTTTGTTAATTTGTCTTCTCTCATTAAATGAAATGTGTGACTAGAGAAGTTGTAACTTGTTTTAGAAAAGAGCCTTTTCCTTTTCAGCTTGTTATCCCCACTTAGTTTGGTACATAAAGGTGGTACAACTTAGTTCCATTTTTAAAAGACTTAATTTTTTTAAAAAACTAGCATTACACTAGCATTAAATTTTTAACTAGCTGTAAAATTTTTAGTAAGTGAATTTGCTTATCATCACTAGAAAACTTAAAATACTAATAGAAATTCATTTTAAGTTAAGCAGTTATACTTTAGTTAACAGATGAGTTTCATGCAGATGCCAGCTAAACAAACTATTAAGTCAATGAGTTATTATATTTTAACATTTATAACATATAGCTTTTTGAGGAAGGAATACAGAACATTTTATAGATGTTTTTAGACCTCACATGTATATATGGTTTTGGCAACTTACCAGGAGATTCTTATTTGCCCAGAGTATGGGAACTGAGTCCTGCTGAGTGCATAGTTGCTTCGTGGCTCAGCGTATTCCTCAGGTATGGGGAGGGATGATTCTTATTAGCCTTATTCATGAATACATTCTGTGAATATTTTTATCTTCTAACTGAGCTATAATAAACTCATTCTGTTACTTTGGTATTTTTAAATTCTTACAGTAAGTGGAGACAGCATGGTATTTAACATATACTTTTTAACATGGGAATGCATTTCTTTATATACATAACATTTTGCTTTTGTGGTTGGACACAGTTACACATATACTCACTAAAATCTGATGGTTGGTGAAAGAAGAACCACCAATTTATTCATAGATAACTAAGAACTGATCATAAACCCACAGTAGCTTTTCTACTTCCTCCACTTTTACTTTTCTCAAAATATTACTGTCTGGGTACAATGGCTCACGCCTGTAAATTCCAGCACTTTGGGAAGTTGAGGCAGGAGGATTGCTTGAGCCCCAGAGTTTGAGACCAGCCTGGGGCAAGATGGTGAGACCCTTGTCTCTACAAAAATAAAAATCACTTAGCTAGGCATAGCTGTGTGCACCTGGAGTCCCAGCTACTCTGGAGGCTGAGACAGAAGGATTCCTTGATCCCAGGAGTTTGAGGATATAGTGAGCTGTGATTGTGCCACTACATTCCGGCCTGGGCAACAGAGCAAGACCTTGCTTCTTAAAAAAAACAAAAGCGTGTGTGTGTGTGTGTTGTGTGTGTGTGTATAACTGATGCAACTGTGTGTGTGTGTGTGTGTGTGTGTGTGTGTGTGTGTGTGTATAACTGATGCAACCCAAGTAATGATATGCTGTTTTCTTTCATTCCACACTTTGGCTATATGGTCAAATTAATATTTTTAAACCTCATGTAGAACCTACTTCCGAAAGTTCTATGGAAGATTCACCTACTACAGAGCGATTGAATTTTGACAGATTTGATATATGTAGATTGTTACAACATGGTGCATCTCTCCTGGGATCTGCTGGTGCCGAATTTGAAGTCCAAGATGAAAAATCAGGTCTGTAGTGGTTCTGTAGAAGAAAGTCTAAAATTTGTTTTTTCAAATGAATTTGTCACTTCATATGCTGTTCATTAGTTACACACAAACTAACATGTCATGAAATGTAAATTAACTGAAGTTTGCAGGTGGAGGGGATGCTATGAATTTGAAGGTAACCCAGCTGTATTTGGTTTAAAGCTACAGTATGAGTATTTTTCCTCCTTTAAGTGAATATGTGCATCATTGGTTGATACATATTAATATTTCAGCAACAATTGTATTAGGTAATATAGAAATTATAAAGTGTTACCCAAGAGCCCCAGTTTAATATATTATAAAATCAGGATTAGTACAGATTGTGGTAATGCTTTCCCAATTCTGGAAATTTGAGAGATTGATTGTTTTGTTTTTATCACATATTTCTGGTATTAATTGAGTTTACTCATGCTGGTGTCCAAAGCAAAAACTAAGAGTGAAAAATAAGACTTGGATAGATATTCATGCCTGTAATCCCAGCACTTTGGGAGGCCGAGGTGGGCGGATCACCTGAGGTCAGGAGTTCGAGAGCAGCCTGGCCAACATGGCGGAACACCGGCTCTACTAAAAATACAAAAATTAGCCAGGCGTGGTGTCAAGTGCCTGTAATCCCAGCTACCCGCGAGGCTGAGGCTGGAGAATTGCTTGAACTTAGGAGGCAGAAGTTGCAGTGAGCCGACATCACGCCACTGCTCTCCAGCCTGGGCAACAGAGGTTGACTCTGTCTCAAAAAAAGAAGAAAAAAAGACTTGGACGGGTATTGTCCTAATATTTTTAAACTTACAGAATCTATCTGAATATAAAATAAATGTGTTAGCCATTCAAGATAATGGCCTGGAGTGGGGAAAAAACCTTGATGTTTTAAGTGGATTTTTGCAAGTAAATAAGTTGCCTTTTTGACTAAAAAACAAAACAATAAAACTCTGTTCTGTTGCTAATTAACCGTCATTTAGAACCTTATTAATATATTCACTTTTTTTATCATAAAAAATTGTCAAATTCTCATTTCATCTTGTTTAGTATGGTTTCTATTAAAAGATCTAGTTATTTTTGCAGAGAATTAAGAGGATAATTTGCTTAAGTTTTGGAAAAGCAGTTTTTCTAATAATGGAGGTAAAAGTCTTCAAAAACTTTTCATTTATATCACTAAACAGTAAGTTCACTGACTTTACTAGTGTACTCATGGACATTATCAGAGATAAAAATTGTATATGTTTTGGTTTTGCCGTATTCTGATTTCATAGATCTATAAAGAAGTGTAGGTAATTGTATTTAAAAGAAAAGCCCGGCTCAGCATGGTGGCTCACACCTGTAATCCCAGCACTTTGGGAGGACGAGGCAGGTGGATCCCCTGAAATCGGGAGTTCGAGACCAGCCTGGCCAACATGGTGAAACCCTGTCTGTACTAAAAATATGAAAATTAGCTGGGTGTGGAGGCGGGTGCCTGTAATCCCAGCTACTCTGGAGGCTGAGACAGGAGAATGGCTTGAACCTGGGAGGCGAAGGTTGCAGTGAGTGAGATCATGCCATTGCACTCCAGCCTGGGTGACAAGAGTGAAACTCCATCTCAAAAAAAGAGAAAAGTCCTATAGGTGATTCTGATATGTAACCAGGATTGGGAACTGCAGTTTCTTGGGAACTCAGTTTTCTCGTGCTAATAAGTCAGAGCTTGCTGAACAGTGCTTGTTTAAAACCCTGTAGTTAGGTTTTCTTTAAATGTTGATCTGTGTTTGTCCCCTCCTATGTATTAGTGACACCATATATGATTAGTATACATACTGGTCTGGGTTTCCTTTGTAGCTTATTTCCCCCAATAGGACTTCCTCTGGAATGAGAGGACCAATTTTTGGCTCTGTGTAAGTGTATTGGGGTTGTGATCAAGCAGTCTTTTGGATGCCTAATGTTTTTCCCTACTTGGTAGAGCAGTCTTTAAAAAAATTTTCGGCCGGGCGCGGTGGCTCAAGCCTGTAATCCCAGCACTTTGGGAGGCCGAGACGGGCGGATCACAAGGTCAGGAGATCGAGACCATCCTGCCTAACCCAGTGAAACCCTGTCTCCACTAAAAAATACAAAAAACTAGCCGGGCGAGGTGGCAGGCGCTTAAACCCGGGAGGTGGAGCTTGCAGTGAGCTGAGATCCGGTCACTGCCCTCCAGCCTGGGCGACAGAGCGAGACTCCATCTCAAAAAAAAAAAAAAAATTTCAAGCAACTTTATTGAGATATAATTTATACATTATATAATTCGTCATTTAAAGTGTACAATTCAGTGGTTTTTAGTATACTCACAGGTATGTGTAGCCATCACCACAGTCAATTTTAGAACATTTTCGTCACTTTAAGAAGAAACCCCATATCCTAAGCTATCACCCTTTTATCCTCCTACTTCCTTCCCTCCTCTTCTTAGCAACCCCAAGTCTACTTTTGGTCTCTTTAGATTTGCTTATTCTCAACATTTTATATTTGGTCACATACCACATAACAGCATTTAAGTCAGCAACAGACTAAGACTGTATATACAGTGGTGGTCCCATAAAAGTATATTACTGCATTTTTACTGTACATTTCTATGTTTAGATATGTGAATACTTACCATTGTGTTACAGTTGCCTATAGTATTTAGTAACATGCTATACAGGTTTGTAGCCTAGCAGCAACAGGCTATACCATACAGCGTATCTGTGTAGTAGGCTCTACGTTCTAGGTTTGTGTAAGTACACTGTGATGTTGACAACCACAAAATCTCTGAATGACACGTTTCTTGGAATGTACTCATCATTAAATGGCATGTGGCTGGTAAATGGAATCATACAATATGTGGTCTTTTGTGAGTGGCTTTTTTTACCTAAGAGAATATTTTCAAGGTTCATCTATGTGATAGAGTATATCAGTACTTTTTTTTCTTTTCTAAATGTTATTACTCTTAAGGGATATATTAGGTTTTTAAAATTGTGGTAAAATATATATAATAAAAAATTTACCATCCTTAACCATTTTTAAGTTTAGTAATGTTAAGTATAGTCACATTGTTGTGCAGCCAGTCTTCAGAAGTCTTCATCATGCAAAACTGAAACTATACCTATTAAACGTCAAATCCCCATTTCCCCCTTTCCCCAGCCCCTGGCAGCCATTATTCTTTCTATCCCCATGAATTTGACTACTCTAGATTCCTCACGTAAGTGAATCATACAGTGTTTGTCTTCTTGTGATGGGCTTATTTCACTTAACATGATGTCCTCAAGGTTCATCTGTGTTGTAGTATAGGACAGAATTTCCTTTTGTTTAAGGCTGAATAATAGTCCATTGTATGTATATAGATTTTGTTTATCCTTTCATTCACCAGTGGACGCAGGCTTATTCCACATTTTGACTATTGTGAATAATGCTACTGTGAACATGGATGTACAAATATCTGTTTGAGTTACTGCTTTCAGTTCTTTGGGGTATATACCCAGAAGTAAATTGCTGGATCAGATGGTCATTCTATTTTTAATTTTTTGAGGAGCTGCCATTCAGTTTTCCCTAACAGCTACATCATTTTACATTTCTACCAATAGTACACAAGGGTTCCAGTTTCTCCACATCCTTGCCAACTCTTGTTATTTTCTGTTTTTTGATAGTTGCCATCCTAATGGATATGATGTGGTAGTATTTCATTTTATGGCCAAATAATATTCCATTGTATGAATACCACAGTTTGTAAAGCTTTTCATTAGTTGATGGACATTTGGGTTGTTTCTACCTTTTATCTGTTTTGAAAAATACTGCTGGGAGGCTGAGGCGGGCGATCACCTGAGGTCAGGAGTTCGAGACCAGACTGACCAACATGGAGAAACCCCATTTCTACTAAAAATACAAAAATTAGCAGGGCATGGTGACGCATGCCTGTAATCCCAGCTACTTGGGAGGCTGAGGCAGGAGAATCACTTGAACCGGGGAGGCAGAGGTTGCTGTGACCTGAGATCATGCCATTGCACTTCAGCCTGGGCAACAAGAGTGAAACTCCATCTAAAAAAAGAAAGAAAAATACTGCTATAAAAATTCATGTACAGCTTTCTGTGTGGACATATGCTTTAATTTCCCTCAGGTAGATACCTAGGAGTGGAATTACTGGCTCATATGGTAACTGTATTTTACCATTTGAGAAACTGCCAGAGTTTTCCAAAGTGGCTCTGCTATTTTACATTCGATTTCTCAACATCTTTTCCTGACACTTGTTATTATCGGACATTTTGATTATAGCCATACTAATGGTGTGAAGTGATATCTCATTGTGATTTTGATTTGCATTTCCCTGTTGTCCAGTAACATTAAACTTCATTTCGTGTATTGACCATTCGTATACCTTCTTTAGAGAAATGTCAATTCTTATAACTTGCACGTTTTTCGTTGGGTTGTTTGCCCTTTTATTATGAGTTGTAAGAGTATATGTTCTTAATACAAGCTTCTTAACAGATACGTTATTTACACGTTTTCTTTTTCTTTCTTTCTTTCTTTTTTTTTTTTTTTTGAGATGGAGTCTCACTCCATCACCCAGGTGGAGTGCGGTGGTGCGATCTCTGCTCACTGCAACCTCCACCTCCTGAGTTCAAATGATTCTCCTGCCTCGGCTCCTTCCCAGAGTAGCTGGGATTACTGGCGCCTGCCCCCACACCCAGCTAATATATTTATTATTAGTAGAGATGGGATTTCACAGTGTTGGCCAGGCTGGTCTCTAATTCCTGACCTCAGGTAATCCACCAGCCTTGGCTTCCCAAAGTGCTGGGATTATAGGCGTGAGCCTTCACGCCCAGTCTAATGTACACATATTTTCTACTGCTCTATTGGTTATCTTTTCATTTCCTCTGTGGTATCCTTTGAAATATAAAAGTTTTTAATTTTTATGAAGTCCATTTTTTTTGTATTTTTTTTGTTTCTCAAGTTTTTGGTATTATATATAAGAAACTTGCCAAATTCAAGCTCATTTACCTCTCTTTTCTTTTCTTTTTTTTTTTTTGAGACAGAGTCTCGCTCTGTTGCCCAGGCTGGAGTGCAGTGGCTGGATCTCGGCTCACTGCAAGCTCCATCTCCCGGGTTTACGCCATTCTCCTGCCTCAGCCTCCCGAGTAGCTGGGACTACAGGCGCCGGCCACCTCGCCCAGCTAGTTTTTTGTATTTTTTAGTAGAGATGGGGTTTCGCCATGTTAGCCAGGATGTTCTCGATCTCCTGACCTCGTGATCCGCCCGTCTCGGCCTCCCAAAGTGCTAGGATTACAGGCTTGAGCCACCGTGCCCGGCCAACCTCTCTTTTCTTCTGAGAGTTTTATAGTTTTAGTTTTTAGTTCTTTTATTAATTTTGAGGTTTTTTTGTTTATGTTTTGAGGTTAAGGGTCCAGCTTCATTCTTTTACATGTGGCTATCCTGTTGTCTCAACACTATTTGTAGAAAATACTGTTCTGTTTCCCATTGAATTGCTCTGGAACCCTTGTCAAAAATCAGTTGACTATTGACACATAGGTTTATTTCAGGACTCTTAATTCTATTCCATTAATGTCTATTCTTATGCGAATACCACATTGTCTTAATTATTGTTGCATTGTAGTAAGTTTTGAAATCAGGATATATGAGCCTCCAACTTTGTTCCTGTGTTTCAAGATTGTTTTGGTTATTCTGAGTCTCTTGCATTTCCATATGAATTTTAGGACCAGTCTGTCAATGTTTGCAAAAAAAAAAAAAAAAAAAAAAGCCAGGTGGGATTTTGATAGCTATTGTGTTGAATTTGTATATACATTTGGGAAATATTAGTGTTTTAACAATATTTACTCTTATGATGCATGAACATTTTCATTTGGTTTTAAATTTTTTTTCATTTTATACTTTACAGAATACAAGTTGTTTTCGTAAATAGAATTGTTCTCTTGATTTCATATTTGGGCTTTTTTTTCCTTGTATCTTTTTTTCTCTTTGTTCTTTAGATTGGGTACTTTGTATTGCTTTATCTTTTTTTTATTATTATACTTTAAGTTCTAGGGTACATGTGCACAACGTGTAGGTTTGTCACATATGTATACATGTGCCGTGTTGGTTTGCTGCACCCATTAACTCGTCATTTATATTAGGTATATCTCCTAATGCTATCCCTCCCCCATACTCCCACCCCACGACAAGCCCCAGTGTATGATGTTCCTCGCCCTGTGTCCAAGTGTTCTCATTGTTCAGTTCCCACCTGTGAGTGAGAACAGCATTGCTTTAAGTTCGCTTGCATTTTGTCCTGTTATCTTCCATTAAGCTGTTAAGTCTATCCAGTGGTTTAAAAGAATTTTTTTTTTCAGATACTGTATTTTTTAGTTTTAGAACTATTTATTTATTTATTTAGAGACAGGATCTAACTCTGTTGCCCAGGCTGGAGTTCAGTGATATGATCATAGCTCACTGCACCCTTGAACTCCTGGGCTTAAGCAGTCCTCCCATCTTGCTAGGACCACAGGCATGTGCCACCAAGCCTGGCTAATTTTTTATTTTTTTTTCTGTAGAGATAAGGGTCTTGCTGTGTTACCCAGGCTGGTCCCAAATTCCTGGCCTCAAGCGATTCTCCCACCTCAGCCTCCCAAAGTGCTGAGATTATAGGTGTGAGCCACTATGCCTGCCCCAGACCTTCTTTTTTATTTAAAAAAAAAAAAAAAAAGTTGTGTTGGCATATTTTGCACATTATTTAATTCACCCTTTTAAAGTGTACAATTCTATATATTTTTTAAATTTTTTGTATAGATGGGATTTTGCCATGTTGCCCAGGCTGGTCTTGAACTCCTAGGCCAAAGCGATCCTCCTGCCTTGGCCTCCCCGACTGTTGGGATTACAGATGTGAGCCACTGTACCCAGCCTGGTTCTTTTTTATAGTTTCTCATTTTCTACCAAGGTATCCTCTGTCTTTTATTCATCGTGACAGTATCTTCTTTTACATTGAGCATTCTTATGTTAGTTTCTTACAAATCTTGCATTCCGGCCAGGTGCAGTAACTCAGGCCTGTAATCCCAGGACTTTGGGAGGCCGAAGTGAAAGGATGTCTTGAGCCCAGGAGTTTGAGACCAGCCTGGGCAATCTAGAGAAACCCCACCTCCACAAAAAATAAAAAATTAGCTGGTGTAGTGGTGCATGCCTGTGTTCCCAGCTACTCAGGAGGCTGAGGTGGGAGAATTGCCTGAGTCTGGGAGGATAAGGCTCCAGTGAGCTGTGATCATGCTACTGCACTCCAGCCTGAGCAGCAGAGCAAGACCGTGTCTCAAAAAACAACAGAAATCCTAAAACCTTTTAATTCTAACATCTGAGACATCTCAGAGTTGGTCCCTATTGTCTTTCTTTTGAAAATGGATTACATTTTCTTTTCTTTGCTTTTGTTTAATTTTGTCAGTTATTCTGCACATTAGGAACGTTACGTGGTGTGGACTAGATTCTGTTACGTTCTTCCAAAGATTGTTTTGCTTGTTTTTGCTTGCTTATTTTAGCAGACATTTAATTTGATGGAACTCAAAATTTCAAACTCATTCTTCTTTGCCGTGGGCAATAGCTCAAATGTCAATTTTAGCTTTTTAGATCTTAGCTTTAGCTGCATTGTTTGGAGTTTGCTCTGTGCATGCATAGTTCAGGGGTCAGCCAGAGATTTGGGCTGAGTTTACAGATAATTTTGGCCTTCGTCTCTCTGGTTCTCTCTTTTTGAGGGTTTTCCCTTTCTAACTTCCTGGGATTGCAATGGCCCCTAACTCTCTTCTCATGCTTCAAGCCAAGCCAGAAAGACTGTGGGTTTTGGCCAGGTGCAGTGGCTCACGCTTGTAATCCCAGCACTTTGGTAGGCCAAGGCAGGAGGACTGCTTGAGGCCAGGAGTTCAAAACCAGCCTGGGCAAACATAGTAAACCCCATCTCTAAAATTAAAAATTAAAAAAAAAAAATTAGCCAGGAATGGTGACACATGCATATAGTACTAGCTACTCAGAAGGCTGAGGCAGGAGGACTTCTTAAGTCCAGGAGTTTGAGGCTGCAGTGAGCTATGATTGTACCTACTGCCTGGGTATCAGAGTGAGAGACCTTGTCCTTAGTTGGGGGAAAAAAAAGAAGACTAGGTTTTCAATTCAAATTTTAGCTGCCACACATTTCGTGGACTGCCTCTATCTTCAGGCTAAATGTTACAAAAAGGGAAAACTTTTTTTTTGTAGCTTTTAGCTTTTGTAGCTTTTAGCTGTTAGTGCTATTCCCATCTTTTTAAGTACTGACAGTTCCCCTAAGTAAATGCTTTTTTTTTTTTTCTTAGTGCCTTTAGGTAGTTTGTTTTTTCTGTTTTGGCCAGAGTTTGTTAGGTGCAGAGGGTTAGTCCAATAGGAACTAACTCAGCCATTATTAGAAGCAGATTGTTATTGTTTTTAAAATATCAAATTTTTTTCAATAAGGTATAACTCTCTTTTACAGCTTAGCTGTTTTAAGGGGAAATTTTTATTTTTAAATGTCCTTTGGTATGTCCTGTTTTGTCTGTTTTGCACCGAAGGATTGAGGGTTTTACTTGAGACACTTAAAAACCTGTCTACTTTTATTCCCTTATCATTATTATTTGGGATATTAGGGCTGTATCAGCTCAGAATACATAAAGGCTACACTTGGAGTAAGCATTTGTTTGTTGAGCCCTTTTACCATTGAACAAAATCTAGATATTGGTTTGTTTTTTGTTTGTTTGTTTGTTTTGCCCAGTGAGAGCTTCCATAGGAGGTACAGGTGTAGCTATAAAATAAAATTGATTTGTTTCCATAGAGATGATTTTTTTTTTTTTTTTTTTTTTTTTTGAGACATGGTCTCACTGTGTTTCCCAGGCTGGACTGCAGTGTTTTGATCACAGCTCACTGCAGCTTTGACCTTCTGGGCTGAGCAAGCCTCCCGCTTCAGTCCCTGGAGTAGCTGGGACTACAGGCGTGCACCATCATGCCCTGCTAATTATTTTTTATAGAGATGGGGCCTCCCTACATTGTCCAGACTGGTCTCAAACTCCTGGGCTCAAGTGATCCTCCCACCTTGGCCACCCAAAGTGCTGGGATTACAGGTGTGAGCCACTGCACCTGGCCCAGGAATGAATCTTACTATTTTATATATATTTGCTAATTGACAGTTGGGGAATGGGGGAATCTCAGTGAGAACTCCCAGAATGTTTTGTTAACTAGAACACTATTTTCCAATGTGATTAGGTAACAGAGTTTATGAGATGTTCAGAGATGATCGTGAATGAATATGGTTGGTTTTATTGGCAGAAGGGATGTTTTAATAGTGTGTTTATTTTGATGGAGTTCAATGTGCACATATTAGAAAATTTCTTAACTGATTTGGAGAAAACGTGTTTCTTTTCTGTTGAAAGGTGAAGTGGATCCTAAAGAGAGGATAGCACGCCAACGAAAATTATTACAGAAGAAACTTGGCCTTAATATGGGAGAAGCAATTGGAATGAGTACTGAAGAACTTTTCAATGATGAGGATTTGGATTATACCCCAACTTCAGCAGCCTTTGTAAACAAACAACCTGTAGGTAAAACGTTTGGTTATTTGATTGCAAGTAATAATACAAAGGGTTTGCTTCATTTTGCTCATGTAATTATAGTTTAAGAAAATGTTATACTTAGCTCTGTTCATTGCTGCTTAGTGCCACCATGATTTAGCATCTTTTTAAACTGGATTTCTGATGACAGATTCTATAGAGTCAGAAGCTCAACTTACCTCCCAGACACTGGACTGTTAAGTTGTATTAGACCTTTTAGGAACTACTGGTATTGAAAGATTCTAATTGCTCCAATTGCTCTTTTTTTGGTATGTTCTTTGATGGAGGGAAAAGTAATTTTTTGGGGGAGAGAGAGATAGTAAGGGCTGTTATAGTCAGATATGATAGTAGAAGTGTTTAGTGTTATGATTTATTCTTTTTAAGTGAGAAATATGACAAGACTTGCAAACAACCAAAAAAGGGTATATAATATGAAGTAAAAGGAAGTTTTTTGCCAACAGGACACAAACATTTCCATGTCCCGTAGACAACCATTTTCAAGTTACTCGTGCATCATTTCTGAAACTTCTATGTACAAGTGCATGTGTGTGTATGTGTGTGTGTGTGTGTGTGTGTGTGTGTGTGTGTGTGTGTGTGTGTATGTATTACTTTTAAGCCATGTTTGCCTTTTCTCACTTCATACAGCTTAAGGTATCAGTGTATTCAGATTGACCGCATTCTTCTTGGACAGCTTCATGGTGCTGTTTTGTTTTGTGTCCGTACCATAATTTCACTGATTTCTTCCTCCTCCTCTGTTCCAGTTCCCAGTGGATACATTTGTGCTGCTTAACTTTTTTTATGCCACAGACTCTTGTAGCGCTAGTAAAAGCTGTGGTTCTCTCTTCAGAAAAATGCACATACAATGCGATATTACATCGCAAGGGGTTCTGTACTCTTTTACCTGACCCCCAGTGTTCTTTTAGGGGTCCACGGGCTGCATTAAAAATTCCTGCTTTGCAGTTATGAATCTCCTATCTTGTCATTCCCTTGTTCATTTCCTTTGCTTCAGTGGAGATTGGTTCTATTTGCCTTTATACGAATGGCAACTTAAACCATTAGAATTTGTAAAGTGTATTTTTTAGGGTTGGGGCGGTGTGTGATGATGAATAACTTTCGCAGACAAGGGGGAAAAGGGCAGATACTAGGAGAGAAAAAAGAGAGAGTATGAAGAGGCCGAAATACAGCAACACCCTGAAAGGAACAGAAGGAAATGGGGTAGAAAGGAAAGTGTAAGATGTAACTAGAAGATAAAGAGGAAAATAGAATAAAATAATGGAGAATAAAAATGCAATAACGTGATCACAGTATGAGTAATTGAACATGGTGTAATAAAATGAATGAGCAGGTGTATTAGAAAGTGGGCTATTCACATCAGATTAATTGGGTGTGGGATAGGCAACACCAATTTGGGATTTGCAAAATCCAGGTTTATGTATCATGGACCTTTGGGGGAAGTTGCTTAAGGTTCATCGTTGCCATAAGTCATTACAGCTGCATTGCTTGTATATGTGCCCATAGTTCTTTATCAAGACTGCAGCAGAACATCCACACCAGTGACCTTAACTGGTTGCGGAAGTATAAATTTCAGTTGAATCTTATGGGTAGGCACAGAAGGGATTTTTAGGCTTGAGCTTAAAAATCTAACACACAGACTTTATAGTGTCTTCTGTGAATGGAAAAGAGCAAAAAGAGTAGGCGGTAAGTAGTTAAGAGGAAAGGGGCATATGAGCTAAGCTGAACAATAGCATGCTGGACCAATCACTTAAGGCTATAATTTACTTATTTATTTATTTCAGCAGATGGTGATGATCAGTTTCTTTTGTTGACATTTATTCTCATAACTTTTTGGTGATATTATTTTTATTTTGAAGTCTTACCTCTTCAAAGCCTTCTCTGTGGGTTAGGATCATACATTTGTACCTCATAATGTAGCATAAAAAAATTAAGAAGCATTATGTGTATCTGTTGGGAGTTGGAATAATAGAGAAGAGGGAGGAAAAGACTGAAATTATGGTACATACAACAGAAGAGTGTGAGTCTGTCAAAAAAGAATGTGATCGATGTATATACACTGAAATTTATAGACTTAGTCTTCTTCTGAGGCTGAGACTATAGGTATTTAAGTTCAAAAGTTCCAACTCAGCATTCTTTTATTCTTTTAGACTCTTCAGGCAGCTGAATTGATTGACTCAGAGTTTCGAGCAGGAATGAGCAATAGACAAAGGAACAAAGCTAAAAGAATGGCCAAGTTATTTGCAAAACAGAGATCCAGGGATGCAGTGGAAACTAATGAGAAGAGGTAGTAATCTTTTTTTGCTTATTCACTTAAAACAAGAGGGCTGTGTGGTTTTAATCTGTGTCTGCTTGATTTATAGAAACATTCTGCTGACATATTTAGCTGAGGAGTACTGTTTGGATTCTCTTACTCAATTGTCAGAGAGTATTTATTGTTACTGGGAACTGAGACCACTTCCCCAGAAAAATCCACATGTACAGACTTTTTTCCTACTAATTACCAGTTTTGAATGAGGGCTGAGGATCTCCAAAGGGAAGAGCATTCCAGGCAGAAAAAACAAGTTTAAATGCCTTAAATGGAATATTCAAGGAACAAATAGAAGGGCAGTATGGCTTTCTGTACTGGGATGAGTGCACGCAGGAGAGTGATAGAGAATGAAGTCAGAGAGGTGTCTAAGGACCACAAGTTAAGAATACTCCCTTAGTAAAGTGGGAGGTATTGTCACGATATTACCTCACCTGTTCCTTAAGCTGGGGCTATGCTAAATAGCCAATGATAATCTAGGTTAGTTTATGTAGTCCTGTTGAAGAAAAGAACTCTGTGGGTAAAGTCACTGTCCTCTGTTTCTTCATGAGTTGCTAAAAGTGATCATCTTTGCATGGCTTGGAGCAGCATTTCTCAAAGAGTGGTTCAAAACTATTTCCTTCAGGTGCTCTTTGAGGAGCTTGTAAAAAAAAATGCTGTTTTTTTTTTTTTTTTTTGGTTTTAGTTTTTGTTTTTTGAGGTACAGTCTCACTCTGTCGCCCAGGCTGGAGTGCAGTGGCATGATCGTAATGCACTGCAGCCTCAAACTCCCAGGCTCAGGCTCAAGCAGTCCTCCTGCCTCAGCCTCCCAAGTAACTGGGACTACAGGTGTGCACCACTATGCGTGACTAATTTTTAATTTTTTTGTAGACATAGGGTCTCCCTGTGTTGCCTAGGCTGGTCTCTAACTCCTTGGCTCAAGTGGTCCTCCTTCCTTGGCCTTCCAAAGTGTTGAGATTATAGGCTTTGAGCCATCACACCTGGCCAAAAATATATATTCTTGGATCCCACTCAGATCTGTTAAATACGAATCTTTAGTGGTGCTCAGGAAATGTTTGCATAAATGCTGAATTAATAAAAAGCCTCGGAAAATAGGATTTGCAGATGACAGAACTTTTTGTTATATGTGTTCACATAAAGCTAAAAAGTGTTTAGTGTTTAAAAGCTAGACAAAAAGGGGGATAAATAGTAAACATATACTTGGTAGAAATTTATACTTGAGGCTGAATCTTTAACTGCAGACTTTTTATTCAGCTTGTTAATGACAAGATGTTAAGAAAGTTAGCAGCTCATTAAGATCATATAGTAACCTATTAAGTTTTTCTACTGGTTTTTATTCATATAAGCAGTTTTAGCCAAAGATTTTAATGTTGGAAATATTAGACTTTATTTTTCAGAGTTCATAAGTCATTCATTTCACAAACATTTATTAAATACCTTCTATTTGCCAGGTATTGTTCTAGGCCCTGAGGACATGAGTAAATAAAATAGATAAGAATTCCTGCCTTTGGAGGTTATAGTCTGGAGGGAAAGAAAGATGGAAAATAAATAAGTAAAATAGAGTGTGTGTGTCTGTATGTGTATATATATAAAATACAGATCATGTTAATGATAAGGGTTAAGGAAAAGAAGATAAAATAGGGAAGAACATGTGAAATATTTTTGGGGTATAGAGTTTAGAGTTTGAAATTTTAGATAGGATGGTTTGCGAGGGCTTCATAGAGGTGAATTTTAAGTAACAACCTGAAAGAAATGAGAGTGCTAGTCCTGTGAATATCTAGGAAAAGTTTCAAATAGTTTTAAATAGTTGAAGAAAATGTTATGCTTTCCAAATAGAGGGAATTTCAAGGACAAATGTCTGCAAGTGGAAACATGCCTAACAAGTTCAGGGACTTAAGGTGACCTACTAATGTGGCTAGATGTGGATATAATTGAGGGAAGAGTAATAGGAAATGAGGAAAGGGAGGCTCAGATTTCTTTTATCACCTTATAGAAAAAATGGTTGACCAAATAAATTTCACTATTAAGATGGAGAGAGGGGAGAGGTATTTATAGAAAGTAATGCTGTGTATGCTTTAAAATGTGCTGAGTTTTTCATTTCTAAATGTTGAATAAAAGTAGTTTGACTTGTCCTCTCCTTTCCAATATTAGGCTAGCCTCAATATTTTGGGTCTTTAAGTCAATACAACATTTCCTCAAATTTCTATATTCTTTTTTCATTGGTCAATTGTTTCTCTCTCCATATTTTTCAAGAACTGGTAAGATTATACTGTATTGCTCAGTATATTAGTTTTCTCTAGTATATAAAAGCCTAAAAACATTAGTGTTATGCTGGACCAGATGCAGGTTATATGCAGGTTATAAAAAAGATGAGGAGCTGATTGTAGAGAGGAGGGAAAACTGGCCTATTAAATTCAAG
Organism: Macaca nemestrina; assembly: GCF_043159975.1. Taxonomy (NCBI): domain Eukaryota; kingdom Metazoa; phylum Chordata; class Mammalia; order Primates; family Cercopithecidae; genus Macaca; species Macaca nemestrina. The sequence goes on along the minus strand of NC_092133.1, from coordinate 41,949,911 downwards.
ATCCAATTTGAAAAAAAGAATTCACCAACCTATAGTGTACTTAGGATATATTTTGCTCAAAAAATTTTAAGCAGTTAGTCGTTTGATACATGGCATTTTAAGTAAATCATATAAGCAGAATATGGTGTAAAACATTTGTTTAAATGATGAGTTATCTTAAATTCGTCGTGATTCACATTATCTTTTATTCATTTCATTCATTGTGGTTCACATTATGCTTTATTCATTTTCTAAATGGTGACTTTTATTTTTTAGCAATGATAGCACTGATGGGGAGCCAGAAGAAAAGAGACGGAAAATAGCAAATGTTGTTATTAATCAATCTGCAAATGATTCCAAAGTCTTGATTGATAATATTCCAGACAGCTCTTCCTTAATTGAAGAGGTACTCTTGAAAGACTCTAAAGTATCCATTAAAATTGCTTGTAATCTTTGGGCCAGCAGCAGTGATTCACACCTGTAATCCCAGGACTTTAAGAGGCCAAGTCGGGCGTATCACGAGGTCAGGAGCTCAAGACCAGCCTGGCCAACATGGTGAAACCTCATCTCTACTAAAGATACAAAAAATTAGCCAGATGTGGTGGTGCACGCCTGTAATCCCAGCTACTTGGGAGGCTGAGAATCGCTTGAACCCGGGAGGCAGAGGTTGCAGTGAGTCGAGACTGCGCCATTGTACTCCAGCCTGGCCGATAGGGCGAGACTCTGTCTCCAAAAAAACAAAAAAAAGAAAGATTGCTTATAATCTTTTTCAAACTAATATCTCCGTAGAAAGTATTGAATAATCTGTCTATTGAGAGAATTTTTATTGGTAAAAATACATCTTAATTAGTTAAAAAATTAAATTTTTAAAAGCTTGATTGCTACTACTAGACCTACAAATAAAATTTATTGAGTTACTTAAATTGTTAGCATAAAATAGACCTTTTGAACTAGTAGTAATTCTGTTTTTCTTATTCAGACAAATGAATGGCCTTTGGAAAGCTTTTGTGAAGAACTTTGCAATGACCTTTTTAATCCCTCCTGGGAGGTAAGATTTCTTCATTACAGTTTCTCTCAGCTCTGTTTTCTGTGCTAATGAAGGGAACAATGTCAGGAGCAATATACTTTTTTTTTTTTTTTTTTTTGAGACAGAGTCTCGCTATGTCGCCCAGGGTGGAGTGCAGTGGCCGGATCTCAGCTCACTGCAAGCTCCGCCTCCCGGGTTTTTACGCCATTCTCCTGCCTCAGCCTCCCAAGTAGCCGGGACTACAGGCGCCCACCACCTCGCCCGGCTAGTTTTTTGTATTTTTTAGTAGAGACGGGGTTTCACCGTGTTAGCCAGGATGGTCTCGAACTCCTGACCTCGTGATCCGCCCGTCTCGGCCTCCCAAAGTGCTGGGATTACAGGCTTGAGCCACCGTGCCCGGCCAGGAGCAATATACTTTGTCAGAGTTCCTGTTCTCTGTTCATCTCAGGACTCAGGGCATGTCGTACCATTAACCTAAATAGAAAACTATAGATTGATTTTCACCTTTCATATCCTTCAGTCATATTCTTTAGTGAATTGTTTGTTTCTTTTTGTTCTTTCCATTATAATCCAAAGGCTTGAATATCTCTCACAGGCAGTAAAAAAATACTTCCTTTCCTTTGGAAGTGGACAATTTTGATTGATCAAGAGCAGTAGTTTCCAAGCCAGCTTTTTAGCCTCAGAAATCTTTAGAGAACATCTTGAACAGTTCCCAATGTGTAGAAGAGAAGAAAGAGTGAAGTTCCTCTGCTTGAAGTTGAGGATTGATAGTTTCAAACTATTGTTTTTCCCCTCTGTTGACCTCTGTGTAATTTAAAAAACATTTCTTTAGAATACCTTTTAGTTGTGTTTCCTTAGGGTAATTCTATTTAAAGTTACTCAAGTCATAACTCATGGGGTCTTAAGAAGTGGGTACAGTGTCAATAGCTTGTCCTTTTCCTTTCCAGATGACACTGCAGAAAGTAGCCTCACCTTCTCAAAGAAAGGTGGTTCATCCCCAGGATGTTATGCATTAATCATAAGACATTTTATTTGTATCGTCTTCTTTTGGCACTCACTTATCACTGGTAGCTTTGGAGCTTAGGTTTTTTGCTTTTTGGTTTTTTGACGATGGAGTCTCACTCTGTCTCCCAGGCTGGAGTGCAGTGGCATGATCTTGACTCACTGCAACCTCTGCTACCCATGTTCAGGTGATTCTCCTGGCTTAGCCTCCTGAATAGCGGGGACTACAGGTGCGCACCACCACACCCGGCTAATTTTTAAAATATTTTTATTAGAAATGGGGTTTCATCGTGTTGGCCAAGCTGGTCTTGCTTGAACTCCTGAGCTCAAGTGATCTGCCGGCCTGGGCCTCCCAAAGTGCTGAGATTACAGGTGTGAGCCACCGCGCCCAGCCTGGAGCTTAGTTTTGATGCACATATTTTGAAAATACATGTGTTGGGATTATAAAGAACACCGTGGGCTGGGTGTGGTGGCTCACACCTGTAATCCTAATACTTTGGGAGGCTGAGGCGGAAGATGCTTGAGGTCAGGAGTTTGAGATCAGCCTGGCCAACATGGAGAAACCCCATCTCTACTAAAAATACAAAAACTAGCCAGGTGTGGTGGCGGGTGCCTGTAATCTCAGCTAGTTGGGTGGCTTGAGGCAGGAGAATCGCTTGAACCCGGGAGGGGGAGGTTGCAGTGAGCCAAGATCGCATCACTGCCCTCAAGCCTGGGCAACAGAGTGAGACTCCACCTCAAAAAAAAAAAAAAAAAAAAAAAAAAGATATATGATACTTTGTTTCCTCTCTCTTGCTGTGGATAGTGCTGAATGAAGGTAGAGGGTAAGGGAGTGAAAACAATGTGAATTTATATCTCGAGGATTTTAGAATAGCTGTTTTCTTGCTTGATTTTTAAAAAAATTCCATATAACCAAAAGCAGTCTGAAATTTATATGTGTAATTCTTCTTAGATAGTTGAAGAAAAATACATTCTTGTAAAGTTCCAGTTAGTTTATTCTAATTTCTTAAGAATCCAGTATCCTTATTTCGTGTAGAAGAAAAATCAAACTTCGTTTCTTAAACGTTTAACCTCTAACATTTGCGTCTTGATTCTTTCAGGTTCGACATGGTGCAGGCACTGGACTTAGGGAAATTCTTAAAGCTCATGGGAAAAGTGGTGGTAAAATGGGTGACAGCACTTTAGAAGAGGTAAGTGTATTAACGCAACAATTATCACCAAGTATTAATAGTTGGCATCTTTTTCCAATGTAGGGAAGTAACGAGTATGTGCCGTGAAGTAGGAATGAGAGGTAAATAAGAGGAAGAGATATGAAAAGGTAAATATCATACAATGGATTGAAAAGTAGAGTAAGATGAATAAGAGGCGGCTGGGCGCGGTGGCTCACGCCTGTAATCCCAGCACTTTGGGAGGCCGAGACGGGTGGATCACGAGGTCAGGAGATCGAGACCATCCTGGCTAGCACAGTGAAACCCCGTCTCTACTAAAAAATACAAAAAAATTAGCCGGGCGAGGTGGCGGGCGCCTGTAGTCCCAGCTACTCGGGAGGCTGAGGCAGGAGAATGGCGTGAACCTGGGAGGTGGAGCTTGCAGTGAGCTGAGATCCGGCCACTGTACTCCAGCCTGGGCGACAGAGCGAGACTCCGTCTCAAAAAAAAAAAAAAAAAAAAAAAAAAAAAGATGAATAAGAGGCTAGTTGAGAGGTCAGTGAGCAACATAATTGGTATTGCCTGGAGACACTGGTAATAGTATAAATAATAGATATGTGACCGGTGTACTTGATATGAGAACAACCTGAAGTAATTAGTTTCTTAATTTCTCTTGGAGTGTAAGTAACATAATATAATCCATGAATTTTAAGAATTTTGATATAGTATTTCTAAATTGAGTTAATGATCAAAGGGGATATGGGATATGTTTAATATTAGAGACATTAATTGGGACTATTCTACTTTTTGGTTATTGTCCCTACAGCTAAAATAATCTGTTCCCATATTTTTTTTTGATTTTGGACCTAAGGTGTCCCCCAAGTCCTCAGTACAATGTGTGATCTTTGTTTTAAAAAAATACTATGTTTAAAAAAATGTGTGTGTGTGTGTGTGTATATATATATATATATATTATGTTTTAACAGATGATTCAGCAGCATCAAGAATGGTTGGAAGACTTGGTTATTAGACTCCTTTGTGTTTTTGCATTAGACAGATTTGGAGACTTTGTTTCTGATGAAGTAAGTATCATTTAAGGGAGGCTTTGCCCAATCAAATTTCAAATTCTACAAAATATGTTTTTTGCAATATGAGTTTTCTTCCTTTTTCATCTGTAGGTTGTGGCACCAGTTCGTGAAACTTGTGCTCAAACATTAGGTGTGGTTTTAAAACACATGAATGAAACAGGAGTTCATAAGACTGTGGATGTGCTGCTAAAATTACTTACACAAGAACAATGGGAAGTTAGACACGGTGGTCTACTGGGAATAAAATATGCTTTGGCAGTCCGTCAGGTAAATATTTCAAGTTTTGAAGCATGTGTGGGAGAGATTTTTCCTCTCATAGTTTATTTTCACAAATTAGAAGAAATGGCCTTAGATTCTTACTGTTACAGAGAAGCCAGTCTTCCAAGATTTGCCTTCTTGAGACAGTGTTATAGAGATAGGTGGCGCTCATAAAAATTTAAGTATAAATCAAAAGATGGTTAGTTACATTGTTGCTTTTTAAGGTCAAAGATTATTTTTCCTTTTTAATCCATTGCTACAGTTAATTCAGTGCTCTTCATGATTTGGTTTTACTGTTTTAACTCATTTGAATATTAAATACATGCTCTGAGGGCTATACAACATGATGCCAAGTTATGCAGTATACATACAGGAGTAGACATCAAAGTGTAAAGAAGACAATCTGTATGATCATGTACTTTTTACATAAACTGTCAGTGTGTGTGTGTGTTTTGTTTTATCCTTTATGACAAAACTTACAAGAAGAAAATGCATGTAGTCTTATTATTTTCATATAGGGAAATAAAGTTCTGAAAAATTAGATGCCTTGCTGGTGGTCACAAAACTAGTTAAGGTTAGTACTAGAACTAGAAACTAAATGGCATGTCTTATAGAACAGTGTTTATCGTAATGTTATATATCATCTAGGATGACAATACCTGCATGTGCACACAGTCCCCTACTTAGGAACATTTATGTACCCTTAGTAGGTTATTAAAAACAGATATATTCTGGCTGGGAATTTGGTTATTAGGTTGGTCCACAAAAGCCTATTTCATATATAAATATATCTAAAGTCCTTTACTAAACTAATAAGTGCTGTGTAATCTATATATACACATAACATTTTTGTGGAAAAATTGATTCTGATTACCAATGTGAGATGCCAGTAAAGCATCTCTTTTCTCCTTCTCCCTACTTCCCCACTATAGATCTAGTGACAGAATTAGGGACTTCCACAAATAGTTGTCTTGACTCTGAACATAACAGGTCAGCAAAGAGTGAGTGTTGACTAAAAAGAGACGTGGAAGTAAAGGAGAGATTATGAATGAGGAGCTAGAGAGAGACCAGGACCTTTTCTTACCAGTTTAATTTCCCTGAATACTTTCCAGTTGGTATCAGCATTGTCAGGGTGTTAGGCATTGGCCTATATAGGCATTTCACTATCCATTATGGCTACTTAATGCTTCGTGCCAGCTTTTCTCCTCTTCCCATGCTCACTGTATAACAGATTGGAACCTCGCTTTCTGTCTCAAAAGGCAAGCTCAAAGGCCTTTTGAAGTTTTCTAAGATCGTCTCTTTTTTTCCCTTTAACTGCCAATAACAAAGCATTCATGATTCTGCTGAGAGACCCGAGCTTTCTGTTCAACTCTTTCTCCCTTTGCTCCCTTCCTTCCTCTTCCTGGCCCTTTTAGTTCTCTTCTCCCCTTGGCAGCCACCCTCTTGCCCCCCATAAACAAAACCTTTTTTTCTGTGTTCTGCACTCTAGCCTCTGTAGATAACAGCAGACTTACATGGAAATGGAAAACACCTTATAGGTTTTTGAAATGTTATCCCTATTTCATAGTGAGACCAGTTCTCAGGGAGATTCCTAGTATATGATCACAGGAGTAACGTCTGGGGGCTGGCTCTGTTGGGGGAAATGAAAAGACATTAAATTGGAATAATGAGAAGTGGGAATGTATGGCTTTTCTTCCACTCTTCTCTCATTCTCCTTTTGGTTGTTGGTGGCATTGAATGAGATATGGAGGCTAGGATTCTAGCAGAGGGGTTTGTGTGTGTGTCTGTTCACACAGAGAATTCATAGTCTTACCTGTAAAACATGTTTTGATGGTTTACGTCTCATTGGATAAAGCGCTTAATGCCCTTGTAGTCTTTTTCAAATGGGATTACTTAGGCTTCTCTTGATGTTATATTTTTGTTTATGTGATTGTTTTTTAGTAGATACAGTCATAATGATATTTCGGTCAGTGATGGGCCACATATATGATGGTGGTCCCGTAAGATTATAATACTGTACTTTTATTGTACCTTTTCTGTATTTCGATATACCAGTACTTATTATTTTATTAGTAGCTGCCTACAGTATTCAGTTCAGTAACATGCTGTGCAGGTTTGTAGCCTAGAAGCAATAGGCTGTATCACATAGCTAGGTGTGGTGTAGGCTATACTGTCTAGGTTTGTGTAAGTACACTCTATAATGTTCACAGAATGACATAATTGCCTGATGTATTTCTCAGAATGTATCCATTGTTAAGCAGTGCATGACTGTAAATACTGGAATTTAGCTGTCATGTGGCAAATTGAAATTTTAAAATGTTTTCATGTATTGTTTTACAGGATGTAATTAATACTTTATTGCCTAAAGTTTTAACTAGAATAATTGAAGGACTCCAGGATCTTGATGATGATGTCAGAGCTGTTGCTGCAGCATCATTAGTACCTGTAGTAGAAAGCCTTGTCTATCTTCAGACACAAAAGGTAAATTAAATATTTTTACAATTTCTTCCTATAGAGCTTGTTTTCATTTGGGATATGGAGTATTAGAAAATACATTGAGTATATTTTTCTCCTTCATCTTCAATTTTTTTTTGACCAGCAGCCCTCTGATGCATGCAGTCTTGATTATATATTATACTTTGGAAGAGTTCATTGGATCCATTTGTCTACTTTCCCTTCATGTACATAATATATAGGGAACTTCCTTGAGAAGAATGCAGCCATGTCTTCCTTATTTTACTCCTGGTTTTTAGATATATTGGATTTTTGTTTGTTTTGATTTTTTTTTTTTTTTTGAGACAGAGTTTCACTCTTGTTGCCCAGGCTGCCGTGCAGTGGTGTGATCTTGGCTTGCTGCAACCTCCACCTCCCAGGTTCAAGCGATTCTCCTGCCTCAGCTTCCCAAGTAGCTGGGACTACAAGCACGTGCCACAACACCCAGCTAATTTTTGTATTTTTAGTGGAAATGGGGTTTCACCATGTTGGCAAGGCTGGTCTTGAACTCCTGGCCTTAAGTGATCCACCCACCTCAGCCTCCCAAAGTGCTGGGATTACAGGCATGAGCCACCATGCCCGGCCTGTTTGTTTTGATTTTAGTTTTTGGATTTTTTTTTTAAATTTAGTCTCCCCTCCCCTGCCTGTCTCTCCTCTCCTCCCCGTCTCTCCTCTCCTCTCCTTATTAATTACTAATTATTAATTAGTATTATTAACAAGTGCTGTGTAATCTGTATATACACATAACATTTTCTTTTCTTTCTTGGATCTCACTCTGTCACCCAGGCCGGAGTGCAGTGGATGACATGTAGCCTTACTCTCCTGGGCTCAAGCAGTCCTTCTTGCCTCAGCCTCCCAAGTACCTGGGACTACAGACGCATGCCACTGTGCCTGGCTGAGTTTTTTAAAATTATTTTTTGTAGTGATTGGGGAGTCCCCCTCTGTTGCCCAGGCTGGTTTCAAACTCCTAAACTCAAGAGATCTTCCCAGTCTTGGCCTTCCAGAGTGCTGGGATTACAGGTGTGACCCATCACACCCACCCCTCTAGTCTCATTTTTTGAAATGACTTTTTTAAAGATCTGGCTGACTTTCTACCTGATTATCAAAATCAGAACACAAAGTTAGAAGTATAGTAAGCAGTATTTTAAGAGCTTAAAAACTAAAAAAAAATTTTTTTTAATGATGATTGGTACCACTTTAAATGCAGTAAAATTACATAGAGGAGCATGTCTTGTGTCTCCATGCTCTGTTGTTTTCAGAGTTTAGTTTTTTACATAAAATAGTTTTGGCTCTTTTATTTTCTGAATTCTACCCGTTATGAGTCTGGTCAGGAAGGGAAGTATCAAAGTAGAGTTGAATGACATTAAAAAGAAGGTATAGATAATTGTTAAAGGCAAAAGTGTCACCTCCTTAACTTCGCTCAAAACTGACACTGTCCAAGGTCGTTGGAATTGCATGTGTTGTTGAATCAGTAGTGACCCCTGGGATACAATTTGGCAGGGTTTGTGAGTATTTTGTACAAAATTGATAACTTTTCTTGAAAACTGATCTTATAGGTACCCTTCATTATAAATACATTATGGGATGCTCTTCTGGAATTAGATGATCTAACAGCTTCAACAAATAGTATTATGACTCTCCTTTCATCCTTGTTAACTTATCCTCAGGTCCAACAATGCAGGTAATTATTTCTAATTAGCGGAATAAAGTAAAAAGTCTTTATATACCTTTCGAGATAATTTAGCCTAAACATACAATATTTTAGCACCTTTAAGAATAGTACTGTTTAAGCTGGAGATGCCAAAGACTACTGTTTTCAGAAGGCCTTGTCTTTTTTACTCTTCAGCCATGTGGGCAGCAGCTTACAAAGATCATTTTTTTTACCCTTGAAATATTTCAGTTATATAATTCATCATCTTGTTCATCTTATAATTGTTTATTTAGAAATATAATCATTGAACAGTATTTCCAGTTCTAGCCCTAGAATGTAGAATTTTAGCTTTATTTAGTAATAGTTAACAGAATTATCATCAAACATCAGCTTTATATTTTCTAAAACTTGCCCCTCTGTGAACTTTTTTTTTGTAATGTTCATTTCTTCAACTCTTGTTCTTGATTTCAGTAATTACTTATCAGTAAGGGAATACATAATAATGTAATATAATGTCCAAAGGCAGAGATCAAATGAAGCCAAAAACATCAAAAATTTCGCGTCACCAATTTTCCTGTCCTGATACATGAATCTCAGCTCAGCTAATTAACATTCCCTACCTTGTAGACTGGCCCTTGAATATTATTAGAGATAAGTGTCCTTAGAGATAGAGAAGAAAAAATTATTATGCAACTTAAAAAAATTCACAGATGAGAAAATTACTGTTCTTGTCCTAGTGAGGGCGTTCAGTGAACGTTCATATAATTATGCTTATACATGGTTTCTGGCTCTGTGAGTATTTCCCATGAAACCCATAGATGTATAAAAACACATGTGGAAAATATTTCAAATAATACCGACCTAGTGGATGTACCTTAATGCTAAGTTTAGATTAGTTGGACAGCACTTAAGTAGAAAGAGCAAAGTAAGTGCCTATAATAGCAAAAGAAGAGAAAAATTGAAGTGGTAGTATATTTATGGGGTTTCCTGATTTTCGATGTTTCTGTTGCTAATGAAAGCTGTACAAACTAAATGAGTTAATGTATGTGAAAGCCCTCTTTAAGATGCAAGATGAAGGGGTTTTTGATTACTGTAAATCAAGGATTAGTAATCTTTTTCTGCGAAGGCCCAAATAGTGGGTATTTTTGTTTTGTGAGCCAGACAGTCTGTCAAAACTACTAAGCTGTCACTGTAGTGTGAAAACAGCTGTACATAGGTAATACGTAAGAGAATGAACGTGCTTGTATACACAGAAAACTTTTACTTAAAAAAAAATGAGTGGAATGGATTTGGTCTATGGGCCTTAGTGGATGGTGTCAGAAAAACTGGGTAATATAAGAAAGAATATAGTGAAAATTCTATTAATTCAATGTGAAATAATGTGGCTTTCCATCTTTTTTGTTTCAAATTTGCTTCATATATTGTGATACTTGGCAGATACTTTCTTCTAGCTTATGTAAGAAGAAATGTAGCATGTTATTTGGAGCATGAGCAGTTAGACACTTAACAAGACTCTGTTATAATGCTTTTATGTATTTTGTGTCTTTTTTATGTCTATGTGTACCTGTGTTTAAGTTAGAATTTTATAAATAAATTTGCCAAATATGAAAATAAAATACAAGAAGTAGTGTTCATACAAACCTGCAAGTAATGAAAATAGTGTTAAAAGATAGGCCTCCTGGGAGGAACCACAAAAGACCAAATAGTTACAGTGGCATATTATTTTTTGTTCATGTCTTTTTCTGTGGAGCCATATATTTCAAATGCTGCTTATGAATTATTTCCTAGTTCCAGGTAATTTTTACAAATGACTCATGAATGTGACAGGAATCCTGTGGCCCAAGTTAGTCTAGACTTGGCTTTGTTTGCTTCCCCATTTAAAACTTAAATCTATGAGAAGGAAGAAATTTGAGTTATCCTAACTTAGTAATGCTACACCAGGATAATAAATTTCAAAGTTGCTGCCCTACCATCACTTGCTCATTTGATATGTGACAGAGATGGCCCCAAAGGGAGATGGAAATTTTGTGTATCTACCCATTGGGGTTAGCCTTGGGAAAGAAGTTAGGATTAGCAGTCCTGATCATGTAGGCTGACTGCCAGCTAGGATACATGTCCTATTTTCCTAAGAACAATTATATTGGGAAGTCCTAACTTGATAAAGGTGACTCATGGCATTAGTGCCATAGAAGAACCTGATGTTAGTATTTCCACCCTTCTTTTTGACTGCATTTGCTCTGGCTCTTCTGGTGCTGCATTAACAGTTGTGAATGACATTGTTACAAGAATGTTCATATGAAAACGGTATTATCTTTTAAGAATTTATTCGTCAGAAAAGTCACATGATGTCAGCATCACTAGATCCCATGAGAATATTTAGATAATGTATCTACAGAGTTTCAACTTAGAATAAGTAAGATTAATTTGTGTCTTCTTTATTAGTATTCAACAGTCACTCACAGTTTTAGTTCCACGTGTCTGGCCTTTTTTGCATCACACAATATCATCAGTTCGAAGAGCAGCATTGGAAACTCTGTTTACGTTATTATCAACACAGGACCAGGTAAGAACTGATAACTATAGCAATCTTGAAACTTATATAAATTAATTTTATAAAATAAACCTGATCATTAGCTTACCCTTGCTGTATATCCAAAGATCAGTACAATGTTGGGCCTAGTGGTATGGTAACCATGTAGATGAATGTAATCACTGTAAGAGCAGAAATATTTTAATATTTTGTTCTAGGTTGTTTTGTCAGCCCTTGAAATCATGCTTAACACATAGGAAGTCCTGAGTAAATGTTTGTTGAATGAATGATTGATTGAATAGTCTCTCCCTGTCAGAGACCTGTTATATAGTCTTTGCATGCTCTTTGTCTGTGTGGCTGACAGTTGGGTGGTTGACAGAACCCATGGCCTAGGTTAGAAGGCTGCATTTGAAGCTCTGTAGTACAACTCTTAAAGACTTACCGTGGAATTCCCAGGCTCTTGCCTTTATTGAAAGATTTTTCAATCTTAAGAGCATGCTATTTTCAAGGATAGTGTACTTCAGGAGTCACATTGAAATGTCTATAGAGATCATTCAGATAATATCCGTGTGTAAATGGAGCCTGTGGTGAGCTTAGGAGTCCTTGCCCTGTTTATAAAAGGCTTCACATTACCATTTTTAAAATAGCCTTATTGGTCAAACAAAATACCTAGATTTAGGGAACTATCAATAAGAAGTTCAGTTTTCTAGCATGCTGTTAAGAGGTACTACGGTTTGGGCCAATCATTTTTTAAAAATAGTGACTAAGTAGTGAATAAGTGCCTTTTTTGTGTTCACTAACCGTGGATTCTCATGTGAATTAGGAACATTTTGTGTAGACTTGTTTTAATGTGCAGCATGATACTGTGTTGAACTTCTGTAAATAAACATCTGTAAATTTTATTTTGCATTTTGTCTAATCCAAATTTTGGTTTTGTCTAATCCAAATCTCTGAGAACAACTGTCAGATCTGTTTTACAGTTAGTTAGTCTGTTTTACAGTTAGTTCTCAGTTGGTCATCGTGGGCTGATATGACAGCTGGCATGGGTTGTTCTTAATTTTCATTACATTTTTGCTTTAATTTTATGATTTTTGCCTAAATGTTTGTGAATTTTTAAATTCATTTTATGTAGACCTTTTGAAGTTACCAAATTTTTTCTCTTCATATGGTTCTTTTTGTATATATGGACTTTATTTTTAATAGCAGTTTTAGATTTACAGAAAAAATGAAGGAAAAGTACAGACAGTTCCCGTATACCCTTTTATCCCTCCCACTACCCACACATAGTTCCCCTTATTGTTAACATCTTGCATTAGTGTGGTATACTTATTAAAACTGATGAGCCAATACTGATACATTAAAGTCCACACTTTACAGTAGGGTTCATTCATTCTTCTGTACATTTTGTACATAATGTACATTTACACATGTACAATAATGGTATGTACCCACCATTACAGTATCATACAGAGTAGTTTTGCTATCCCCAAAATCCCCTGTGTTCCACCTATTCATCCTTCCTTCCCTGTCCCTGAACCCTTAGCAGCCACTGATCTTTCTTACTGTCTCTTTAATTTTGTCTTTTCCACAATATCACATAGTGGAATCATATAGTGTGCTGCCTTTTCAAATTGGCTTCTTTCACTTAGCAATATGAAATTAAGGTTCCTCCATGTCTTTTCATGTCATGGTAGCCCATTTCTTTTTATCATGGAGTGATACTGCATTGTCTGTACCAGTTTATTCACTTGCCTTCTAAGGACATCTTAATTGCTTCAGTTTTTGACAATTATGAATAAAACTGTTATAAACATTCATGTGCAGGTTCTTATGTAGGCATTAAGTTTTCAGCTCACTTGGGTAAATACCGAGGAGCGTATCTGCTGAATTGTGTGGTAAGAGTATGTTGATTTTTATAAGAAACTGCCAAGTCTCTTCCAAAGTGACTGTACCATTTTGTATTTCTACCAGCAATGAGTGAGGGTTCCTATTGCTTCGCATTCTGGCCAGCATTTTTTATCAGTGTTTTGGGTTTTAGCCATTCTAATAAGTGTAGTAGTATTTCATTGTTGTTTTAATTTGCAGTTTCCTAGTGACACATGATGTTGAGCATCTTTTCATATGTTTATTCGCCATCTATCTCTCATCTTTGGTGAGGTATCTGTTCAGCTTTTGCCTATTTTTATTTATTTTATTGTATTTTTTAGATAAGATCTCACACTGTTGCATGGGCGTGATCATAGCTTATTGCAACCCTGAACTCATGGGCTCAAGTGATCTTCTCATTTCAGCCTCCTGAGTAGCTGAGACTATAGGCACGTACCACCATGCCTGGCTAATTAAAAAAAAAAAAAGAAAAATAATTTTTTGCCTATTTTAATACTGGGTTGATTTCTTATTGTTGAATTTTAAGAGTTCTTTGTATATTTTAGATACAGTTTCATATTGTTTTTTAAAGCCCCTTTATTCCTTGTTAGGTGATCAAGCCACCTGCAGGCTATTTTTGACTTGTGGCTTCATTATTTATTTAGTAATATCAACTTTACGTTACTAGAAAATAAAGTGTTCTGTATAAATGAAATTTTCAAATAACTGAAATATCCTTTTTGCCACAAAAAGATAGTTAACTATTAAAATGACTGCCACAGTAGATCATCCTTTTAAAGTATATTGAACATAAGCTAACTTTTTTGGTGAATCAGTCACCAATATTATTTGCTGGTTATTAGTTTTTATACTGTTTATTATAGCATACTGTGGGAATATTGAGATACATGAGTCACTGCTTGCAGTAATTGAACTGTTTTTTTTCGGTTGCATTTGCCTAATTTTTATCTCCTCTGCTGTCAATTGTGATTTCTCACTTTTGTTAATCTTGTAATGTCTCCTCCCTTGTTCTAAAATTTTTACTATAAATTAGATCCCAAGATTGTTATAAATCACCGTTGGACCTGGCACGGTGGCTCAGGCCTGTGATCCCAGCACTTTGGGAGACTGAGGCGGGCGAATCAGTTGAGGCCAGGAGTTCGAGACCAACTTGGACAACATGGTGAAACCCTGTCTCTACTAAAAATACCAAAATTAGCTGGGCATGGTGATGTGTGCCTGTAATCGTAGCTACTCAGGAGGCTGAGGCACGAGAATCGCTTGAACCTGGGAGGCAGAGGCTGCTGTGAGCTGAAATTGCACCACTGCCACACCTGGGTAACAGAGTGAGACCCTGTCTCAGAAAAAAAAAAAAATTCCCCTTCCAAGTTTATGTTCCTCAGTGGTTATGGGTATTGGCTTTTAAAATTTCCTGGTTGTGAAAACATCTCTGTGTTCTTTGATGTTAATTTTCATGTCCAGGGATTTTTTTTTTTTTTTCCCTTTTGAATTTGCCTTTGCTGGCTCATAAATGAAGGCTTTGGTACTAGCCTTCGTTTCTTTATCATTTAATGATGATTCTTTATCATTTCCTATACCAGAACGCCATTGTCTTTGTATATAATTTGTGGCATGTCAGCCACCTCTTAAGCATAGGGCCTCAATGTTTATTAAGTAAATTAGTGTAAGATTCTGTGTTGGGTTTTCTGGGAAATAAAAAAAAGAAATCTTATGTATTAGCCTTTTTTTCACACTGCTGATAAAGGCTGGGCAATTTGCAAAAGAAAGGCTTAATTGGACTTAGTTCCACATGGTTGGGGAAGCCTCACAATCTTGGTGGAAGGCAAGGAGGAACAAGTCACATCCATGTGGATGGCAGCAGGCAAAGAGAGAGCTTGTGCAGGGAAACTCCCGTTTTTAAAATTGTCAGATCTTGTAAGAATTATTCACTATCATGAGAACAGCACAGGAAAGACCCACCCCATGGTTCCCTTATCTCCCACTGGGTTGCTGCAACAACACATGGGAATTATGGGAGCTACAAGATGAGACTTGGATGGGGACACAGAGCCAAACCATATCATCCTACATGTTTCTTACCTTGGAAAAGTTTACAATATGGTTGCTGTAAGACTATTACATGGTAAGTTTAATAACCTCTGCAAAGAGTTAAATAACAGAAGACCAGTATGTGAGAGGTGTCAGAGAGCAGCATTAAAAGATAAACTAAGCTGAAAGGTCAGGAAGATTAGACGATGTGGTTAAAAAAAAATTCCCTCACTTCTCTTTGATTCATATCTAGTATCTTTGATATGTACTTTCACAGACATTTTACTGAATATGTCAATTTCAAATTAGACAAGTGTACAGAACGTGTTTTGAACAAAAGTGCTTTTCTAGTCTGTTCCCTTTAGCCTTTTAAATACATTCTACTTCCATATTTTTCTTCCAGTTATTCTGACATGTTTGTGGTCCTTTTTTGTTGGAGTCTTAATGTTTATTGTGTTTCCTGTGTCCTTTTGTGTTGGTTATCTATGCCTTTAGCTTCTTTTTTGCTTATTTTTCATAACTTTTTGATGGCATCATTCATGAAATTTCACTTGTGTCTAACCTTTATCTTCAGCGTATCTCTTTACTGAAAGAGATGCTGTCTACGAAACTTAATATTGATACTTCCAGATTTTGTGCTTTGTCACTGCCCTGATCCTTGCTGTTTATTATCTTCACCACCAAAGACTATGGCTATAGCACTAATCACTCATTCTTAGCAGGCTCTGATTTTGGTCCCCACATAGATGTTTTACTATTTTTGTTGGCTATTTCGTTCTGTTTTTTCTTTTTTTTTTTTGAGACGGAGTCTGGCTCTGTCGCCCAGGCTGGACTGCAGTGGCCGGATCTCAGCTCACTGCAAGCTCCGCCTCCCGGGTTCCCGCCATTCTCCTGCCTCAGCCTCCCGAGTAGCTGGGACTACAGGCGCCCATCACCTCGCCCGGCTAGTTTTTTTTTGTATTTTTTAGTAGAGAAGGGGTTTCACCGTGTTAGCCAGGATGGTCTCGATCTCCTGACCTTGTGATCCGCCCGTCTCGGCCTCCCAAAGTGCTGGGATTACAGGCTTGAGCCACCGCACCCGGCCTGTTTTTTCAAATAATTGTATAAAGCCAAACTTTTTTTTTTCTTTTTCTCTTTTTTTTTTTTGAGATGGAGTTTTGCTCTTGTCACCCAGGCTGGAGTGCAATGGCATGATCTTGGTTCACTGCAACCTCCACCTCCCAGGTTCAAGTGATCCTCCTTCCTCAGCCTCCTGAGTAGCTGGGATTACAGGCATGTGCCACCATGCCCAGCTAATTTTTGTGTTTTTAGTAGAGACGGGGTTTCGCCATATTGGTCAGGCTAGTCTTAAACTCCTGACCTCTGGTGATCCACCTGCATTGGCCTGCCAAAGTGCTGGGATTACAGGCATGAGCCACCGTGCCCAGCCCAAAGCCAAACCTTTTAGGAAGCTTTTCTTAATACTACCATCTATTTCCTTCTTTTAAATTTTGGGATTTTTTTTTTTAATAGAGAAAAGTGCAGGGAATTTTATGAAACAACATTCATTTATGTTTACACAATCCGTAATTGACATTTCTTATAATTTTGTCTTGTTTCAAGTTTTTGTAATAAAAAAATTAAGTTATAATCCTATCTTCTAATTTACCTACTTCTCCCTTCTATGTATTCATAAAAATTATCATCCTTTCTCCAGTATGCTCCTTCAAAGTTTGGAATTTTCGTTTCTGCACAGTCATAGTATTTCTAAAAGGAAAGAATTTTAAGTTTCAGAAGGATTTGGGGGACGATAGCCTCAGTTACTCACAAACTGGTTAGTAATTTGTAATTGCCTAACACTATACTAGGATTAAATTCCTGTCTTTCTTGGTCTTCTGATACTTGGCTCTGGTCAACATTTCACCCTAATATTTCCTAATATGTACTCTGGAGTCAAGGACATTTTCTAAATCCACTCCTGTATCCTAAGTGTAATCATGTTCATTTGATCAAAGTATCTTTGGACATGGCTCCTTGTCCCCTGCTCCCCTACCCCCCCCTCCCTCGCACTCTCACCTTCCTAAATTTTAGCTCCCTTTCTTCCTCCCTGTACCTTTTCTTTCATGAGACAGATCAAATCTTTAGTGCCACAAAGCATCTCCAACTTCTATAACTCGTTTTATCTAAATCATTGTTTAAAGTCATTATTATGCAGTGAAAACTCATTTAATTTTTATTGTTAATCTTGTGATTCCCAGCAACATTATTTGCTTTCTGAAAAGCTGTACGAATAAACCATCTCTGATGCTTTTATCTGTTACTGTATTCCTCTCCACAAATTGCCTGAAAGTTACTTATTGATTAATTTATAGCTGTGTGCAAACTCTTTTTGTAGTGCAGTTCCATGATTCCTTTCCTGCAACTTTGAAAGCCAAAGCTTTTTGTGAGTTGGGTCAATTTATAAAACTACTAATTTGGTGGCAAAACCTGACCATTCTGAAGAGAAACTGCTTAGTCTTTATCCCACTTAATGTGCCTATTCACACATTTTGCTGCAGAAATATTAATATATTTTATTTAGGTGCTGCCGGTATTCTATTGTAGATACTATATAATATACACTGTATATAATTCATTATTCTAAAATTTGAAAAATTTCTGAGTTTCAAAACACATCTGGCTCCAGGGAATTTGGATGAAAGATCATTGACCTGTCGTGGTAATAAAAATCTACTCTCACTTTTAATTTGTGTTCCTTTTTCTGAGCTGCTTCCTTGCCTTTGATTTCTTGGTGGTGTTAAGTATTCCTAATTAGTCAGCAATCCTTTATGGAAGCAATCATAATATAAAGAGCAGTTAAATAGAGCTTTTTATCACTGTTGTTAACCCCTTCAGTGGTATAATTAAAAGATCCCTTAAATAGACAGGATCTGAGTTCTAACCTTGGCTCTATCATTTGCTAATTTATGACCTTGGTCAGATTTATCTAACCCTCTCTGGTGATTATCTCTAGCCTCTCTCAGAGTTACATGGATCAAGTGAGATAATGTATATGAAAGTGCTTTGAAAATGTTAATGCTCTACAAGTATAAATAATAGTACAGATACTAAAACAATAATTAGTATTTCCATTCTGAGCATTCTTATTCTGGGGTATAGGAATGATGTTTAATTGTGGTAATAATATAAACTATTGAGGGCTTACTTTATGCTAGGAACTGTGCTAAGCAGTTTACATGAGGTGGCTACTGTCATTCCTGTTTTGCAGATGAGAGAACTGATAATCAAAGATTAAGAAACTTTCCCAAGTTCATATAAACAGCTCACTTCAGTTTCAGATCTTATTCTGGTGTTCAGCTTTTACTAAATTTTATATGGGGACAAAATAATTATGTGTCTAATTTCTTTCCCACTTCTGAATATGGAGTTGTTTTAACTACAAAGTGAGAAAAGAAAACTCACTTGAATTACTAGTAGCTGTTTCCTGGTTTCAGTTTCTAACTTCTCAAGCTATACCTCAGTAATTCTAAAGTAACTTTTCAAGATCAGACTTGGCTATAGCTCAGTGTATCACTGCCTTGTAAAGATTGATGCTTCTGTTTCCTTGAAATTATCCTGGTTATCTTTAGTAATTTTTTGGTTTTGTTTTGCTTTGTAAAATCAGTAGATTTTATAAGGGAGATGTCCTTATTTTTAAAAGGTATCCATTATTAAGTATGTGTGCTGGCATGCACATCTCTAAAATGTCCTTAAATAGAACCACAGTTAATACAGTTGTCTCTGAAATGTTATTTCCTTTATACTTCCCTGTGGCATACCATAGCATTTGTGAAAATATATTGTTTAATCCGTGTGCCGCCTTCTGTCATGTTAACATGTGAAAGAATTGGCAAGCTTGGCTTCCTGGGGAGCATGAAATAGGAGCTCTTAAGAAAAAGCATGGCCGGGCACAGTGGCTCACTCTTGTAATCCCAGTATTTTGGGAGAACAGTGCAGGCAGATCACTTGAGGTCAGGAGTTTGAGACCAGCCTGGCCAACATGATGAAACCCTGTCTCTACTAAAAATACAAAAATTAACCGAGAGTTGTGGGTGCCTGTAATCCCAGCTATTTGGGAGGCTGAGACAGGAGAATCGCTTGAACCTGGGAGGGAGAGGTTGCAATGAGCCAAGAGATCACGCCACTGCACTCCAGCCTAGGTGACAGAGTGAAACTCTGTCTCAAAAACAAACAAAAAGAACTAGTTTTATTTCATAGTGATTTATAATCAAGGTTTAACTTTTTTTGCTAAACTAGCAGCTTGGTAATCAAAGTGAATGACTTTACCATTTGTCCTTTCTATATTGTCTCTTTGGCCAGTGTGTTTGTATGTGCTGAGTATACCTATTAATATATATATCTATCAGTGAACTACTGAAATATCCAGATTAACTAGTGTTGATAACTGGTAACTGTTGTTGCCAGACAAACTCCTAGACATGAATCTCCTATTTTGCCTTCTTTACTGACTGGGTCAACTTTTCCATTCCATTGCATCTCAGTCACTTTGTGAGTCATTCCAAAATTTCAGTTACCAGTAAATTAACTTTTGTTTGAAGGGCAAGTTTAGTTATTACATGAAGATATATGTGAGATTGGGTTGGACTCTGAAGCATAGTTTAGAATGTTAGAAAATTTAACATACACAAATAAGTAGGAAACAAAGAGCCTGAACTAAGACTTTGGCCTTAGAGAATGCTAGCATAATTGGGTATTGCCAGATTTTATAAAAATATGAAAAGGAGAGAGCAAAGTTGAAATATTTAGCTGATCTTCAATAAATGTTGGTTGGAGAAATGAATAGAACAAGGCATTATAAACTGTCTAAATATGGAAATTTTCTTTTCCTTTGGCTGTGGATCAAAATAGGGTTTCAGAGCAAATTAGTAAAATTAGTGAAAGAACTCAGTGTGATTCATCACCAAGTTATAGGTTCTCTCCTGATAATCTTCCCTGCAGTCTGAGAACATTTGATATGCTGGTAGACATGATGAATTGGCCTGCAGGCAAGAATCAGGTGTTTGTGGTAATGCTCAGATTGCTCCTTTTTTTTCTGAGTGTACCCATTTTGTGGGAAGATAAAAGTGGGATCATAACAAAAGGGTACAGACAAGATCTTATCCCACCTGACATGCCAAATCTGCCAGTTAGGGATCTGTTGCTGAGCCATTTTTACAATACAACATTCCTGACACCAAATCTGCGGGTTTTCTTCCTTACACCAACCAGTTATCCAACTCCCTGGATGCCAGCTGGGTATCATGCAATTCAGTTCAGTTCTGACAGTCTACCTGGAATTAGTGTCAGCTCCTACAAGTTAGAGGGCTCAGTCACACAACAGATACCAGTTGCAAGTGTTGGGCCTTCCATACTTCTTAACTACTATCTGTAAACTGGATTCTCCTGACCCTGTCCTCAGGTTTGATAACTTGTTAGAATGCTTCACAGAACTCAGAAAGGCTGTTAAACTGATAATTACAATTGCCAGTTTACTGTAAAGGACACAACTTAGGAACAGCCAGATGGAAGGAGATACACAAGGCAAGGTATGGGGATGAGGTGCTTGAAGCTTCCATGCCTTCTTTAGCCACGCCACCCTCAGCACCTCTGTGCACTCACCAACCCATAAACCCATAAATTTAGGGGTTTTATGGAGACTCTATTATGTAGTCCTGATTGATTGAATTATTAACCATTAGTGAGGTGATTAACTTAATCTCCAACCCCTCCAGCTCTGGAGGTGGGGAGCAGAAGGCAGGCTGAAAGTTCTAGCCCTCTAATCACATAGTTAGTTCCTCTGGCAACCAGCCCCCATTCTGAAGCTATCTTGGGGCCTACCAAGAGTCATTTCATTAGCGCAAACTGAATTACGGTTATTATGAATAATCCCTATCACTCAGGAAGTTCTTTGGGTTTTAGGAGCTCTGTGCCAGGAGCTGGGGACGAAGATCAAATACGTGTTTCTTTTTAAGACCCTGTACAAAATGCTGAGAAAACATTTCTTATGTTATATGACTTTGGATCATTTCCAGTGGCCAGGATGGATTTCAGCAACTATTTAAGTGCCTGCTGTGTGCTTGAACAATTTTCTAGACAGTGGTAAGAAGCAAGGCCTTTGCTCTCCTGTAGTGCTTAAAATAGGAAACTAGACAGACAGGAGAAGACAGATAACTAAACAAGAATAACTTAATAAGGTAACTATCTGATATGGGAGGTAGAAGACACTATTGGATCCTAAGTGAGATGGGTGATGGACAGGGAAGGCATCAAGTTAGAAGTGAAGTTTAAGCTGAAACCCGAAGGGTAAGTGGAATTTAGCCAGGGGAAAATAAGGGTAAGAGTCAGAGGAAGGAATAGTATGTATAACTCTGGAGGCAGAAGAGAGCAGGATGGCACTAAATTAGTAAGTGACAGGAAGTTGGTTTGGTGGAGGGCAACATGGAAGGGGGGTATAGATGGTTAGAAGTTTTGCCTTCATTTTCAGGTACAGTGAAACATCCATGAGTCCTATTTCTGTTTGTCATCAACTCTCCTTATTCTGAGTCTCAGGAAGGCAGATCAGAGGAAGAAATACCATTTCCATAGTTTTGCCTTTTCCAGAATGTCATGTAGTTGAAATCATACGATATGGAGCCTTTTCATATTGACTTCTTTCACTTAGTAATATGCATTTAAGATTTCTCTGTGTCTTTTCATGACTTGATCGTTCCTTTTCTTTTTAGTGAATAATACTCCGTTGTCTGGTTGTACCAGTTTATCCATTGACCTACTGAAGACATCTTGCTTGCTTCCAAGTTTTGGCAGTTGTGAATAAAGCTGCTATAAACATCTTGTGCAGGTTTTTGTGTGGACTTTTTTGCCTCCTTTGGGTAATATCAGGAAGCACAATTGCTGGATGTTAAGAGTATTTTTAATTTTTGTGAGAACCTTCCAAAATAGCTGCCCCATTGGTAGGATTGCAATTCCTACCAGCGATGAGTGAGAGTTCCTGTTGATTCATATCCTGGCCAGCATTTGTTGTCAGTGTTCTGGATTTTGGCCATGCTAACAGGTATAAAGTGGTATCTCATCGTTGTTTTAATTTGTATGTTCCTGGCAACATACAATGTGGGCCATCTTTGCATGTACTTATTTGCCTAGACTTTATTTTTCAGAGCAGTTTAGTTTCAGAGCAAAATTGAAGAGAAAAGTACAGTTTCCATATATCCCATCCCTCATCCTCAACACTGCCTCCCCCACCATCAGTATCCCATACCAGACTAGTACTAATGTGTTACAATCAGTGAACCTACATTGACACATTATTATCAACCAAAGTCTATAATTTACATTAGGGTTCACCCTCAGTAGTATACATTCTATTGGCTTGACAAACATGATGTCATGTATCCACAATTACAATATCACACAGAATAGTTTAACTGCCCTAAAAATCCTGTGTTCTACCCTTGTATCCTTTCCTTCTCTAGTTGTTTTTAATAATTGTAAAGTAGAATTTAGTAGAGTAACGATGTTTGTAGCCTGAGAAGACAACTACAGTTTATATCACATGTATTGGTCATAAATATAGGGGGAAAATCTTCCTGTATAGATGTGACTTTTGGGGACCTACAGGCAACTGCTTGGATTGCCATTGTTGGGGTTGAGGGTCAGGGAAGAGAGTTGGTAAATATGTTGGGGGGAAAATCAGAAATTAAGAGACATTATGGAAGAGTAACACCAAATTATTTGCTTATTGCTATTATAGCTTTCCTGATTCTGTTAAGATTGTCCCTAATTCCCTCCAATGAGAAAAGAAGAACTTTTTTCTTCCCAGCTTCCCTTTCCCTTTCAATGAAAGTAGAGTTAAGACATAGCGAAGTAGTGAGAATGCTCCTCCAGTTGATGACTTATGGCTTGTTTTTTTTTTAACTTTCATTTTAGGTTCATGGGTACATGTACGGGTTTGTTATATAGGTAAACTTATGTCATGGGGGTTTGTTGTAAGATTATTTTGCCACCTAGGTACTAAGCTTAATAACCAACAGTTATTTTTTCTGATCCTTTCCTCCTTCCCACCCTCAAGTAGACCCCAGTGTCTTTTGTTCCTCTCTTTGTGTCCATGTGTTCTCGTCAGCTAGCTCCCACTTAAAGTGAGAACATGTACTTCTCTGTTCTTGTGTTAGTTTGCTAAGGATAATGGCCTCCTGCTCCATCCATGTTCCTGCAAAGAACATGATCTTGTTCTTTTTTAAGGCTGCATAGTATTCTATGGTGTGTGTGTACCACATTTTCTTTATCCAGACTACTGTTGATGGACATTTAGGTTGATTCCAGATCTTTGCTCTTGTGAATAGTGTTGCAGTGAACATATTCATGCATGTGTCTTTATGATAGAATGATTTATATTCCTTTGGGTATATGCCCAGTAAAGAGATTGCTAGGTCAAATGGCAGTTCTGTTTTTACCTCTTTGAGGAGTCATGTGGCCTTTTTAAAACTTGTTTCAAACCATGTTGCGAACATAAAACCCTGGTCCTACCTTTGTCATTAGTTTTCCATTGGCTACAAATTATAGGTAGCTTTCTAAGTTAAAAAGCATTTATTATCCCTAGAACGTGTGGATTTCTGCAATTTCAGTTAAAATTTCCAAATTTCTCATAGAGACACTGTATTTAGTTCTTTAAAAAAGTCATGTGGAGGGCAGGATACTGATAGGTACTTTGAGCTAGTTAGTAGAATTTCTCTGATGGACATTTTTTATCCAGTGAGCTTATAATTGTTTGAATAGCAATAGACAGTTTGGAATTCCTTATTCTGGGAATTCTAGACACACATTAGATACTTGGTTAAGCACTATTTGGTTGCTTGATTTGGGTGGGCCTTTGAATTGTTAGGAAATTCCTTAAATTGAGGTTCTTAAACCCAGGCTTTAGGAGATTCCCTGAACCTTGGAAGGAAAATATTGTTTGTAATTATATGTTTTTCTGATAACACAGTGTACATAGTTTTTATCAGAGTTTTAAAGGGTCCCTGACCCAAAATAGATGAAGAACTTTTACCTTAATTTTGTAGTGAACTCCAAGTAGAAGTTTCTGGGTTGGATATTATAGTATAATTCATTACTTGGATTATTGGTGAGCACATAGAACTTAAACTCTGATCATCTGGCACAACAGCAGTAACCTGAGTATTTTACAGATTTTCTTGACAAAGCAGTGATGTATGATATAACCAGAGAGATGTTGCTGGTTAGAGGATGGTTCCATATGGAGGATGATTTCAACTTTGAGGCAAAATTGTTGTTAATGATAATCAGACTTTTTCCAACTTCTCAGTGATTATATGCTGTTATTTCTTCAGACCATTGGTATAGTAAATAAGGTGTTTGTTGCCTCAAAATCTTGTCATAGTTTATCACTTGTTTAGCCTTTTTAATGAAACCATGCAATCTTTTCATGGTAGTACTTCTGTTATTTGACATACAATTCTTCAGGTAAGCTAACATCCAAGAATTATGTGCTACAGCTTTTAATTCTGTTTTTGTTTTCAGAACTCTTCGTCTTGGCTTATACCTATACTGCCTGATATGCTCCGACACATTTTTCAGTTCTGTGTTTTGGAAAGCAGTCAGGAAATTCTGGACCTTATTCACAAGGTACACAGCAAATGTATTTGTATTCCTTTTCCTGGTAACTTTTGTAGGTTTTTAAAATTTTTCATAATCGCTGTTCTGTTGATCATCTATATCTCTTGGAGATTTGAAAAGTCTAGAGATCTGCAAGATGAGACAGAGAACTAGGCTTCTTACATATAGCATGTAATCGTTTTGATTGGCCATGCTTCTTCCTCCTATTATCTGACTTACATGTGTGTTTTAAGCACTTTCTGATAGCCTCAATACAGAAAATGAAATGAGGAAAAGATTGCTTTTTTCTGGCCCTCATCTTGTTGTTTATCAGCATACTTATAGATTCTGCAAAGTATCTTTTGGGATCTTTTGGTAATATGAGTCTAATTATTGTTGAAACTTGTACTTTTTTCCCTACTTAGAGTGAATGTATGTGTTAGAATCATTAAAGGAGGAGCCATTTGATATATTTAATAGCATTTATGGGGGGAAATGGTACTTTTGTACCTTTATAATCTGTTAAATTACTCTTGACTTGTTGGCCTCTAAAGTGACTCATTGTTAACAACCTTGGATTAACAGTGGTGGTCTTTCCATAGGCTAGTCCTAGCCCATTAAATGTTAGGCATCAGGAAAGGTACCTTATCCTTATTAAGTAAGATCATAAATCAAGATTTACACTGTTTTAAATTTATACTAGGTTATTACCACCTCTGAGTTTAGCAGAGAATATTAGGAGCTATTTTTAAGTGTGTGTTGGATATAGGACTGCATTAATATTGAGTCCTATGATATATGCAAAGGATTTATTTCAGTGACTTACTGAGATTTTGACAATTCTATAGTACTTTTATGGGCATGTTTTTTTTAAAAAAGAGAATTATGTTCTTTTTTTAAAAAAACTTTCCTTTGCATTACTTTTTTTTTTAGTGTACAAACCTATTAGAAAACAGTACTATATTTCAAAAATAAGCCTCTATATTGAATTTCTAAATCTCTGTGCTATTTCCTACTTTAAAAAACCTCAGTATTCCTAAAGATAAGTGTTAGAGTTTAATAATTTTTTTAGAAAAAATTCACTTTCATGTCCCCGTTTTACCCTGCAGGTTTGGATGGAACTGTTGAGTAAGGCTTCAGTTCAGTATGTGGTAGCAGCTGCTTGCCCATGGATGGGTGCTTGGCTTTGCTTGATGATGCAGCCTTCTCATTTACCTATCGATTTAAATATGTTGCTAGAAGTAAAAGCTAGAGCCAAGGTAAGTGTAGAAGCACATAATGTATTTGTGTGTTCATCATCTAATTATTAATACAGTAACCGTATTAAAAAATCTGTATTGCCTTGTTATAAGTGTGATTTAATTAACATAAGTAAGGAGAAACCATTATTTTATTAGGACCCTGACAAAATGAATAGTAATGTTTATCCATTAAAACTTTGTGAAAAGAACTGTATTTTACTGGGATTATTTTAAAAAGATCATATTTTTATTGTTGCCTATTTAGTTTTAATGATTAATCTTTATTGTTTTTCTTTTTTCCCCTCCTTCTTTAGGAAAAAACAGGTGGTAAGGTGCGCCAAGGCCAAAGCCAGAGTAAAGAAGTACTTCAGGAGTATATTGCAGGGGCCGAAACCATCATGGAAGACCCGGCCACCAGGGATTTTGTGGTTATGCGGGCCAGAATGATGGCAGCCAAGTGAGTGTACATTAAGTGCCAGGTAGTCATACATTTACAAGTCTGGCCTTCAGAGGTTATTTAACCAACAAAACATTCCTCTGCTGTCTCCATCAGTCCTTCCTTTCTTCATCACACTAATTATAGCCTAAGGAAAAATTAGAGTAAGTAAATACTTCTAATTATTTTGAAGCTTTAAAAATAGGATTTTTATCTTCTTATGAAGACAAGATAGTCATTATATCTTCTGTGGGAAAAGTTACGGGTTCAGAAAGCCAAATTTTACTTCAAGTAATTATAGGAACTTGAAGTAATTTCTCGAAGTATGGGGAAACTTTACTTCAAGTAATTTCTTATAGTAACTTCCTTTTTCTCCCTCTTAGGTTGTTGGGAGCACTTTGTTGCTGTATTTGTGATCCAGGTGTAAATGTGGTAACTCAAGAAATTAAACCTGCTGAATCCCTGGGCCAGTTACTACTCTTCCATTTGAACTCCAAGTCTGCTTTACAAAGGATTAGTGTAGCTTTGGTAATCTGTGAATGGGCTGCTTTACAAAAGGTAAGATTTTGCCCCAAAAGTAAGAAAGACAAATTAAGTAAAGCAATTTCCATTAGCTGTTAGGCTTATTTACATTATAATTTACAACAGAAAAGTGCCAGTTTTCAATGTATAAAAATCCAAGAGTTATAGAAAAGTGTCCAAATTATATTGAACATTATTTCTCTCCCATTTACTTTTAACTCTGGACTTCTGTCTTAGAACCCCTACTCACACCTCCAACTACTAGTTATGCTCATACTTAATATTTGCTCTTGACTGTACAGTCTGTTAAGAAATGTCCCTATTAAAAACCGTGTATATGTGAAGGTAGTCCAGAAACTATTGGTCATCCATTCCTCTGTATATCTCTCAGGTATCACTGAAAACTACAAAGAATGAGGCTTTGAGTATTAGAGATCTATTTGTGTGAGTAGTAGCAAAGGCAGAATTTTTGGTCACAGGAAGAATAACATCTCTGTATTTAAACCAAAATCTTCATGTTTCCAAATAAACCATTCCCTTCCAGCCTCTTTAACTTTTAACTTCTAGGGAGAGTGTGATTTTGTATAAGACATACTTCTGTAAATCAAAGAAACTTTCTACTGGCTTTGTTTATTCCGTTGACTGGAATTCTGGAAATTTAACTGTCTGCACTTGCTGTGAGAGTTACTCGTTACTGCCTCTTAGCAGTTTGTCAAAGCTATGTCTAAAAGTAATTGAGCCATGCTCCATTGCAACTGACACCCCTGCTTGGCCTCTGGAAAGAAGCAAAGCTCATCTGTTTTTAGGCAGGAGTTGGTGTGCTGGAGAGGCAGTGATGCTATGTTTTTGTGCCTCTCAGACTCAGCAGCAAGTGTTGACAGTTCGGTTTCTGGACACTCACAGAGCTTCATGGACTTACTCTGTGAAGCCCAGGCTGATCACCCAGGCTGATCACCCAGATCCCACAGAACCCCTCATGGCTCACCACTGAGGCCATTTCCCCTCGGTTTGGGGCAGAAAACAACCAGAGAGAGTGGGAAGGGTTGGTTAAATTTGGGGGCAGGTAAGTAGCTTTTAAATTTTGTATCCACTTTTACAGTATGGCATGTGAAGCTTAGGGTTCACTGTTATCCAATAATGAGTTTTTAAATAACATTTTTAATTAGTGCATGATAGATGTTCTTTTCTGACTGATTTTTTTTTTTTTTTTTACAGTAATATACTTTAAAATCTGTGATATATATACACGTAAACTTTGGATAGGTAGAGAATGAAATTGTAATAGTTCCATATGCATGTTCTGTAGTCATTCATGTTAACATTTTACAATAATTTGGGTGTAATACCCTTTTTTCTGTGCAACTAACTGTTGTTTGGAGAAGTAACAGATTATAGATTCAATATAAGAAAGAATTTAGAACTTGGTAGTCTGCAAATGATGATATCTGTATCTGTAAAGTTAATGTTCATATAGTTGCCCTATTTGTTGTCTGTTGTATTTTAGGAGTGTAAAGCTGTTACCTTAGCTGTGCAGCCACGTTTACTTGATATCCTTTCAGAACATTTATATTATGACGAAATTGCCGTTCCATTCACGCGAATGCAGAATGAATGTAAACAACTTATATCATCATTAGCTGATGTACATATTGAAGTTGGTAACAGAGTAAACAACAATGTTTTAACAATAGATCAAGCTAGTGACTTGGTGAGTAAAGAAATAACTTTCTTAATTATAGATAGAACATGAAATATAGGTTAGAAATTTGTCCTGACATGTTTATCACAAAAACACATTAATTTGTTGAGTCTATATGTGGCTTGATAGCCTGTCAACTCTACCCTTTAGAAAAGATATTTCATTGTATAGGCTTTTCTTGAGATAAGAGAATAATGGAGGATTTTTTTTTAAAAAACTAAAATTCTGATAAATCAATGCACCTTTATTAGAAAAAGCTATTATATTTTGTCATTTCAGTTTTGTTTAACACTGCAGAGTATAGAAAAAACTGCTTCTACAAGTTCCTGAGTACTACTTCCTGCTCTCAGCCTATAATGAAAATATTCAAACATATAGAAAAAGTGATGAAATTACATAACACTCATACTTAACAGCTAGATTTTATAGTTAACATTTTACCAGATTTACTTTATCACATATGTATTCACCTACCTACCCCTCTATCCAACCATGAATCTATCCAGGGCAGTTTTTTTTTTAATGCATTTCTAAGTAAGTTTCAGATATCATTATACTTCAGCATTTTATATAATTAACTAAAATTCAGTATTTGTTTATGATTTTTTGCTATTTTGAGGCAGAATTTATGTGCTAAAGCACACAAATCTTAGGTGGACCATTTGGTGAATTTTGACGGATGCATATACCTATGAAACCTGAACCCCTGTCAAGATACAGAACATTACCATCACCACTTCCCAGTAATCTCTGCCTCGCCCTGCCACCAAGTAACCATTATTCTCATTCCCCCCACAAAGATACATTACTTTTGCCTGTTCTAGAATTTCATGTAAATTGAGTCATACACTGTGCTCTTTGGTGTAAGGGTTTTTCTTAGAATGGTGTTTTTGAAACTAATCTGTGTTATATATATATCAATAACTTACTCTTTTTTTATTGCTTGAGTTTTATTCATTGTATTATTATACCACAACTAGTTTAAGCCATTCTCCTGTTTATGGACACTTGGGCTGTTACCACTTTTTGTCTGTTGTGAACAAAGTCGCTATAAACATTCTTCTACAAGTCTTTGTGGACATCCGCTTTCATTTTTCTTGGGTAAATATATAGGAGTGGAATTGCTAAATCATAAGGTAGTTGTAGGTTTAGTTTTAGAAAAAACTATGGACTGTTCCCCAAAGAGATTGTATCATTTTACCCTCTGACCATCAATATGTGAGAGTTCTGGTTACTCCACATCATCAGTATTTGATGTGGTCAGTCCTTTCACTTTTAGTGATTGTGTGATAGTGTTATTGTGGTTTTAATTTCCATTTCCTTGATGACTAATATGTTGAATACTTTTTAATTTTTTATTGGTCATTTGTATATTTTTCCTTTCTGAAGTATCTTTTTCAAAATATTGTCTACTTTGAATTAGGTTGTTGTTTGTTATTGAGTTGTGGGAGTTCTTTATGTATCCTGGATTCCAATCCTTTGTCAAATAGATGCTTTCTAAATATTTTTCTGGCAGTGAGTGGCTTGCTTTTTGATTCTCAGTGCTGTCTTTGGATGAGCAGATATTTTAAATTTTGGTGAATTCTATCAGTTGTTTTCTTTCATGGCTACTATGTTCTGTGACTTAAGTAATCTTTTTTTTTACTCTCCAAGTGGCAAAGGTATTCAGATATGTTTTCTTTTAAAGTTTTGTCATTTAATTTTTATGATTTATCATTCATTTGGAATTAATGTTTGTGTATAGTATGGAGTAGAGGTTGAGGTTTGTTTTTCTTATAGATATCTAATTTTTCCAACATTATTTATTGAAAATACTTTCCTTTCACTACTGGTGATTGTTTCGGCACCTTTGTCAAAAACCAACTGAAGTTATAAAGTATGGCTGTGTATCTGGGCTCCATTTGTTCAGTCTGTTTGTCTTTCCTTATGCCAGCATCCATGCTTCATTACAGCAGCTTTGTGCTTAGTAAGTGCATGAGGTTAGGTGTAGTATATATGAGTTCTTCCTTTTTTAGGTATAGGATCAGAAGTTGAGCCACTTCATTTATGTTGGTCCCCATGAAAATAGTAATCTTCATTTTTTATCCCCATTTCTAGATGAATAATATAGTTGAATTTTTTTGCTCTCACCTGTGAGAGAAAGCTAAAATTGCTGTTTTTTTCCCCCCGGGTTCTCTTCTTTTATAACGTTATTTTCCTGATTGTTGTTATTCTGTAAGTTTTCCTTTTTGCCTCCTCTCCCTATTTTTTGCCTGTCTGGAATTAAATCTCAAATTTTCTTGAGTCTGGGTTCCCTGCCTACTATTTCTGGGAACTTTTATTTTTTAAGCTCATCAAATGGCCCCTTTAAGATTTGCTTATTCAGATCTTTTACTCTTCAGTTGTTTTGACTTGGGCTAGAAGACAAGCATAAATATCAGAATCACTGGGAGAAACTTTTTTTTCTTTTTTCTTTTTTCTTTTCCTCGAAGAGACTTTTGAGGGAAGGGCAGTTTTCAAAGGAGCCACTTTTTGTGTCTTTCATTGAATCCGTATTTTCCTGTTACCTGCCAAATATAGACATTTCCCTGCTGTCTATCTTTGTCTCTTTCACCATTCTCATGATTTAGTTCCTACCCATGTACTGTGTGGTATCTACTGTCAATCTTTCTTACATTCTCTTTTAGGCATTTTTACTTAAATATCTCACTGTCACTTCACACTGAACCCAACAAAAACTGGATTTTTTTTTTTTTTTAGACAAAGATACTCTTTTTATTCCAGTCACAAATCTTGTCAGCATTTTCTTTCAGAAAGTCTCATGTGTTTAGGCCAGGCACAGTGGCTCACACCTGTAACTCCAGCACTTTGGGAGGCCGAGGTGGGCGGATCATGAGGTCAGGAGATCGAGACCATCCTGGCTGACACAGTGAAACCCCATCTCTACTAAAAATATAAAAAATTAGCCGGGCGTGGTGGCGGGCGCCTGTAGTCCCAGCTACTCGGAAGGCTGAGGCGGGAGAATGGCGTGAACCCAGGAGGTGGAACTTGCAGTGAGCCGAGATCATGCCACTGCACTCCAGCCTGGGCCACAGAGCGAGACTCCGTCTCAAAAAAATAAATAAATAAAATAAAGTCTCATGTTTAATCTCTCCTCTATTTCCATTATCAGAGCCCAGTCAGATCTTAGTACTTTATATCTAGGTCCAGATTCATCTCCAGGGCTCCAGGCAGCCTCTGGTCCATTTCATCCTGCATGCTGTGCTAAACTAGCAATGCTCTTTTTGTGCCACCCTGAACATCCCTCTCCTGCTTAAAAACATTATTTTCCTTTTCCTTGCTTTTTCATTTTTATCTTTCTTCTTTTCATCACCTTCTTCTAAATTCTCCATCTCTTATCTCCTCATTATTTCTCGGACTTTCTCTACATGCCCAGTTAGCTTTCTTCTTGCAGAAGTACACTACACTCATTCACTTCTGCTCATTCTCACTTCTGGGCCTGAGCTTCTATTTCCTTTGCCAGGAATTCCCCACCCGTAACCCTCTGTGCTCATCCAGAGTTCATCTCTTTTTCTGCATGTTGTGCTCAAGCCATGATAAACTTTTCAATTCCATGGACAATGTCCTGTTTTCCACTCCCTACCTCACTTTGTTTGCCAAGATGTCCCTATAATCCCTGATTGGCCTATTCTTTAAAAACGAAGCATAAGTGTTACCCTCCTCTGGCAAGTATCCCACTAATATCTTCTTCTAAGAAGGATTAAGCAATGCTCTGTATTCCCACAGCAACTTGCACTTAGTGCAGTTATATGTTACATTTTCTTAATTCTTTATTTATATCTCTCCCACGTTAGTCTCTGCATTTTTTGAGCATATTAAGACATTATGTCTTATTTATCTTTTAATAAATATTGGTTGAATGAATTAATTTGGGGGTAACTGGGAGGCTTTTCCTCAGTTGTCTACAGTCATTGAAAAGTGACATGAGCATAGTGGATTTAGGACAGTGTTTTGAAACTTTTTAGCATTGTAACCCTGTTTCATATAAATCTTATACATTGTACATTTCAAATGGGTAATTTTTGTGGAATGCAAATTATATCTGAATAAAGTTGTTAAAAAAAGATGAGCTGAACAGTCTTTTAATGGGGCTTGTAAAGTAGTCTGATACAACAGTCCTGTAGTCTTAGACAGCTGTTGGTAATTAAGTGAATGATAACTGCACCATTTTGTTCTGTTTTGTTTTGTTTCTTTTTCTTCCATTGCCTGGGCATCTCCACCAGAAGGGAGGTTAAAGAAAGAATGAGAATGATTCAGTTAGCAACACTTTGCCACTTAGTAAACAGCCCCTCAAGTTTTTGTGAGTTTTAGAGTTGAAAATATTTTTCCCAAAAAGAAGTTTGTAGGCCGGGCGCGGTGGCTCAAGCCTGTAATCCCAGTACTTTGGGAGGCCGAGGCAGGTGGATCACGAAGTCAGGAGATCGAGACCATCCTGGCTAACATGGTGAAACCCCGTCTCTACTAAAAATACAAAAAACTAGCCGGGCGTGGTGGCGGGCGCCTGTAGTCCCAGCTACTCGGAGGCTGAGGCAGGAGAATGGCGTAAACCCGGGAGGCGGAGCTTGCAGTGAGCCGAGATCGCGCCACTGCACTCCAGCCTGGGTGACACAGCGAGACTCCGTCTCAAAAAAAAAAAAAAAAAAAAAAAGAAGTTTGTGAGTTTTGGAATTCCTTAATGAACAGTTAGTTTATATTTGCCTATAGCTTTCTCGTTTCACTGGAGTACTCTGTGGGTGTTAAATGTGATTTTTCTCAAAGCCATTAGACATATTTAAAGGTTAGGTAATTTTATTCTTCTCAAGAGAATGTCTTTCTTAAAGAATATAATGCTAATGTTAAATTTCAGTCAGATTAAGGTAAAGTTTAGTTGGGAAGTTTCAGACATTAGTTTACTGAGTACTAAAACAATACTACATATTGTGGAAACCAAAATTGAAACAGAAAGCTTGCTGTCTACCCTTTAGGAGCTTACATTCTGTTTGGGGTTGATATGATTAATGATTTTTAATTTCTTTTTTTTTTTTAATAGGTCACTACTGTTTTTAATGAAGCCACATCATCTTTCGATTTAAATCCTCAAGTGTTACAACAGTTAGATAGTAAACGTCAGCAGGTCCAAATGACAGTTACAGAGACCAACCAGGAGTGGCAAGTGTTGCAGTTGAGAGTGCATACTTTTGCTGCCTGTGCAGTTGTGAGCTTGCAGCAGCTTCCGGAGAAATTAAATCCTATCATAAAACCATTAATGGAGACAATTAAAAAAGAAGAGAATACACTAGTGCAAAACTATGCAGCTCAGTGCATAGCTAAACTCCTTCAGCAGTGCACAACAAGGACGCCCTGTCCCAATTCAAAAATTATTAAAAACCTCTGTAGCTCACTTTGTGTGGACCCATATCTAACTCCTTGTGTCACATGTCCAGTACCAACACAAAGTGGCCAGGAAAATTCTAAAGGTATATACCTAAACTTTTATTTGGGGTAGAGAAATAACCTTTTAAAGTTGTTTTTGTTAAGTTATGGGTATAATTAAAGCACAAAGCCAGTTCATGTTAATGCTTTTTCCCCTTCTGAGATAAAAGACTTAATTATAACAAAACTCTTTGTTACATGAATTTGCACATATTGCTTATCAGTCACAAGCCTTTAAGTTCAAATAAGCCATTCATAGATCTGATAGCTGATATAAGATGACTGAAATCTGTAAGACAGGTGTTCACCTTTACCTTTGCCTTCAAAACCATCATTATATGGTTTACTGTCTCAAACTAGAAAAGTTGATTGTGTCAAATGTTATTTAATGAATTTTTTTTTTTTGGCTTAATCAAAGGAGCAACCCTATTGACTGAAAAAGTTATTATAAAATCTTTGGTTTCCCTAATTTAGTGCATGTTTTATGAGATTAGTGAACTTTTAGTACTTTTGGTAAATAATACTTAACCAACTTTTTTGTTTTCACTTGGAGAATTTATATGGAAAATGAGAACTGTCCTCTGCAGGCGGGTCTTAAAGACCAATGTTTCCTTCATACGACTCAGTCCTGTATGATTTTTGTATGTGTGATTGTTAACAAGATATTGGGAGAACAAATTATTTGAAATGTAATAGACTTACAGCTTTAGTGCAGCATAGATCTTGAAAAATATGTGAATGAACTAGAAGAAGATGGACATTTTGAATATTAACATCTTAAAAATGCAATGGGGTCATTCCCCGCCCCCCCCCCCGTTACCTGCCCTACTCCATTGCTATGTAAGGCAGCATTATTTTGCAATGGCCAATGTTTTTTTGAATTCATGGTGACTCTGGACTTTTCTTTTAGAGAAAATTTGTTTGAGATATTTTTTAATGTTTCTCGTTATGCTTAGGCACAATAATTTTTTAAAAAGTAGTAGACCAGGCCGGGCACGGCGGCTCACGCCTGTAATCCTAGCACTTTGGGAGGCCGAGGCGGGCGGATCACCTGAGGTCAGGAGTTCAAGACCAGCCTGACCAAAATGGAGAAATCCCATCTCAACTAAAAATACAAAAATTAGTCAGGCGTGGTGGCGCATGCCTGTATCCCAGCTACTTGGGATGGTGAGATAGGAGAATGGCTTCAACCTGAGAGGTGCAGGTTGTGGTGAGCTGAGATCGCGCCATTGCATTCCAGCCTGGGCAACAAGAGTGAAGCTCCGTCTGAAAAAAAAAATTAATTAATTAATAGGCCGGGGCCAGGCGGTGCCTCATGCCTGTAATCCCAGCACTTTAGGAGGTCGAGGTGGGCCGATAACTTGAGGCAAGGAGTTCGAGACCAGCCTGGCCAACATGGTGATACCCCATCTCTACTAAAAAAAATATATAAAAATTATCTGGACGTGGTGGCACGCGTCTGTAATCCCAGCTACTTGGGAGGCTGAGACACGAGAATCACTTGAACCTGGGAAGCAGAGGATGCAGTGAGCCAAGATTGCACCACTGCACTCCAGCCTAGGTGACGAGTGAGACTCCATTTCAAAAACAACAACAACAACAACAACAACAAATTAATAGGCTGGGCATGGTGGCTCATGCCTATAATCCCAACATTTTGGGAGACAGAGGCGGGCAGATGGAGTGAGCTCAGGAGTTTGAGACCAGCCTGGGCAACATGGTGAAACCCTGTCTCTTCAAAAAATAAAAAAATTACCTGGGTGTGGTGGTGTGTGCCTGTAGTCCTAGCTCTTCAGGAGGCTGAGGTGGGAGGGTTGGATCGCTTGAGCCTAGGAGGTGGAGGTTGCAGTGAGCTGAGACCATGGCACTACTGTCCAGCCTGGGCAACAGAGAAAGACCCTGTCTCAAAAAGAAAATTATATATATATATATATGTGTGTGTATATATATACACACACACACACACACTAACTGAAGGCACAATAATTTTTTCATGTGCTGTTTCTCATTGTTCAGATGATGACTCTGCGACCTGAATTGTATTAGGTATAAATCCTATTTAAATAGACTATTTTATTGCCATTCCATTGTCTAAAGAAAATGTCATTGGCCTATAAAAGTTGAGGCCTAAAAGACATAGTTTAAAAATGTTGCATCTCTTATGGAGCCAAAAACATTTGGTATCACCAATATTATGATTAAAAGATTATTTGACTTTTTTCTTATTAGGATCCACCTCAGAAAAAGATGGAATGCACCATACTGTCACCAAGCACAGAGGTATAATTACACTCTACAGGCACCAGAAAGCTGCCTTTGCTATCACAAGTAGGCGAGGTCCTACCCCCAAAGCAGTAAAAGCTCAAATAGCAGATCTTCCTGCAGGAAGTAGTGGAAATATTCTTGTTGAACTTGATGAGGTAAATAGTTTTTTTCTTTGAATGCTTTGATTTTAAACAAATATCTGGCTTACAAATTGAGAACTAAGTTGTATTAGCTTCCAAAACTGTTTTTAAGTGAAAGGACTGGGATTAATTTTTGGAGTACTCCAACAATATGATCCAGAAAAATGGCAAACTTCAAATTTCTCATGTCTCTTGTAATTTTTACCAGCTTAACTTTATCTTCCTAGGCAAGACAGCCTTGTAAACTAATTCAGTCCTATAGCAGTGACTGTAGAGAAGGTGTTGAATAATAGTGAAAGCTAACTTTTCTCTGTCCTTTCAATGCACAAATGTCATATAATTGCCACCCACCTGACTTTTTTAGTCAATTTGATGTTTATTAAATGCATAGTGTGAGGTAGGGTTCTATATTTTCCATATGAACAGCTATTTATCCTACTATTGAATCCTTTCCTCTCTGATTTATAATGGCACCTCTGTTATATATCATGCTTCATATGTGTGAGGGTTTCCATTATTCAGGCTTTCCATTATTTCCCATTGGTCCACCTGTTACACAGTACAGTCTTAACCAGTGGTTTTTTAAAAAGTGTTTTGTTTTGAAAATCTCACAGTCACATTATTAGCAATGGAATGAATGCTCTCTATGCATTGCAAGGCATAGGAATTTACCTCGGTTCAGCAGTAAACCATCAATACTAAAAGACATGTTTCTGTAAAATACAGGTCTCTTTTAAGTTTCTTTTTAAAATCAACAGCTTATTATCTATATTTCCCTTAAAACATTCTGTAAAGTCTTTTTCACTGACAATATTTCCCTATAATAATTTTAATAACAATTTTACTGTGATTTTGATATTTATATCTGTAGTTTGCATAGTTATTCCTCCAATTAAACATAATTTTAAAAATATATATTAATATCTTTGGGGGGACAGATTTATGGACTAATTACTACTGAATAAGAATTATTAATCTTGGGGTTAGCTTAAACAGATGATCTTGTTCTATCCCTTAAGTGAGTATAAATAAGGACACATCATTTTGTCTATCTTCTCTCTAGCTGACAAGTTTCTTTGGGGTAGAGAGAAGGAAGAAAAAAAAATGTCACTTAGGACTATCTCTAGAAACAGCACATATCCTTCTGTTCCTTATCCTCAACCCCAAAAAAGTGTTTTACTTTTGACACAAAAATCTAGTTAGGTGTTGTAGGCCCCTGTAAATTTAATTATTGGGAAATGTTTATAATTGTGATAAACATGTCTAATAATTGCTTACTTGGTTAGTGATAACCTTATGAATTCTTAGATGGTGACTTTTAAATTCTCTTGATAAAATTTTAAATGTATTATGATTTTTTTCTGAAATTCTGTTTTTATCTAACATTTAATTTTAAGGCCCAGAAGCCTTACCTGGTACAACGGAGAGGAGCTGAATTTGCTTTGACAACTATAGTAAAGCATTTTGGTGGTGAAATGGCAGTGAAGTTGCCGCATCTCTGGGATGCTATGGTTGGCCCATTGAGGAATACAATCGACATAAATAATTTTGGTATACACATATTTTTATGAGTCCAATTTTTAACAGATTTTAATGTCTATTAATTAAATATTTCCTTATAAAATAAAAATGCCTCTATGCCTCTACCTGTTTATTCCAGACCAGCTGGTAAGTTTTAAAATGGAAACTTGGTTTAAAAAACACACACACATTTATTTTAAAAAAGAGATACTTGGGTTGGGCGCGATGGCTCACACCTGTAATCCCAGCACTTTGGGAGGTCCAGGTGGGCGGATCACTTGAGGTCAGGAGTCTGAGACCAACCTGGCCAACGTGGCAAAACCCCGTCTCTAGTAAAAATGCAAAAATTAGCTGGGTGTGGTGGCACACGTCTGTGGTCCCAGCTACTCTGGAGGCTGAGGCAGAAGAATTGCTTGAACTCTGGGAGTGAAAGTTGCAGTGAGCTGAAATTATGCCACTGCACTGCAGTCTGGATGACAGAGCGAGACTCTGTCTCAAAAAAAAAAAAAAAATTTTTTTTTTTTTTGGAAGAGATACTTGAAATGGATCATTATGTTTAAGTTCTTTGGTTGCTCTACATGTAGTACCCCAGCACTTAAGGTCTTGGCATTTAATTTTAACACTAAAAAGCAAAATTGACTCTCCTATGCTAGCTGAAAAAGTGCTAAAAGTTTTTGTGTGCTCTAGATTTTGAAAAATTATTTGCCAGATAATACAGACAATATATTTTAACAGATGGAAAATCCCTCCTGGAAAAGGGAGATAGCCCTGCTCAAGAATTGGTGAATTCTCTGCAAGTTTTTGAAACAGCAGCAGCTTCAATGGATTCTGAGCTTCATCCCTTGGTAACTAACTAATGCAAGTGTAATATTTCTTCAAATAAAACAAGTGATCTTATTAAAAAGTCTTAAGGTTTAAAAGGTACAACTTTGATGTCATCCTTAGTAATTGCATTTTTCTTTGCTGTAGTATAACTAGATTCCTCCTTTACTAACAGTGCAACTCTTGTGGGCTTTGATGTAGACCTGGCTGCTTGAATTTGAGAGAAAACCCAACCTGGAAGCTTAGAATGTGGGGGAATTGAGGGAAGGACTTTGATGGCACAGGAGCCAGACATAAATAGGGAAGAAAACTGCAGCCCTGTTCATCCAGATGATCCTAATAATATAGCTCCAAGAAAGGAAAAGCATATATAATGAAATCTGTTTCCTAGATAAGTATAAAGGTGAAAGGAGTTATCTGCCTAAGGTGAAGCTGGTCAGTGCAAAGATAGAACATTGGTTTGTGATTTTTTTTTTAAACTATTAAAATGTTTCTTATAAAAGAATTAGGACAGAGGGAGGA
Source organism: Macaca nemestrina (assembly GCF_043159975.1). Lineage (NCBI taxonomy): Eukaryota > Metazoa > Chordata > Mammalia > Primates > Cercopithecidae > Macaca > Macaca nemestrina. Next base: position 41,910,577 of record NC_092133.1, on the reverse strand, counting down.
GGAAAATAGAGAATTCCCTGTTTTTTTTTTTCATAAGAGAGTATTATTCTTTTCATGTATCTTCAATAAGAAGCTCTCTGCAGTTTACCCCATTTTGAAGGATATTAGCCCAGTTCTCTTTTGTTATTTAACACAAAAGGGAAAATCTATCAGAGGGTAGAGAAGAATGGATTTTTTTGTACACAGTAATAAAGTATGTCCTTTTACTTGTTAAAAGTTCTGCTGATTTACTATTAGTAAAGAAAAGTAGGCCAGGCGTGGTGGCTCACACCTGTAATCCTAGCAGTTTGAGAGGCCAAGGTGGGTGAATCATGAGGTCAGGAGTTCAAGACCAGCCTGCCCAATATGGTGAAACCCCATCTCTACTAAAAATACAAAAATTAGCCGGGCGTGGTGGGACACGCCTGTAGTCCCAGCTACTCGGGAGACTGAGGCAGGAGAATCACTGGAACCCGGGAGGCCGAGGTTGCAGTGAGCTGAGATTGTGCCACTGCACTCTAGCCTAGGCAACAGAGCAAGACTTGGGCTCAAAAGAAAAAGAAAAAAAGAAAAAACAACAAAAAAAAGAAGAGTCCATCTGTATGGTCTTAACCTCCATAATTAGCAACATGCATTCAGCTGAACTGTAAGGCACATCAAACTGTTGAACAGATACCTGGCTCATCAGCATTAATTCTGGTGTTCCATGCAGCAGACATTTAATAATAAGGTGCTGTCATAATGCTGTTGTGATTATAACACCTATGGTAAGCCAGAAAGCTACAGTGGAAGATACCTACCGAAGTATGGTGCTAGAATAAAATCGGTAACACTCAAGCCACTGAATAAAAGATATGTACCTAAACCTAAATTAGTGCTACCAAATTTAGAGGGGGCTGGTGATGTGTGGTGCTGTTTTTCCAGCCTCAGTAGGAGAATCTTGCCAAGTACTTTTCGGTTTGTTTCCTGTTAATTTTGGAAAGAATTGAGTGTTCCTGTATGCCTAAGAGAGGATATGAGCAGAAGAGAGGTTCTATACCCTTTTTTCCCTTCTTTTTGAAAGAGTTGTAATACATTAGTTTGGATTTGGATTAGATTTCTATTGAGAATGTTTTGACAGTAATGTTTTGAAGTATTTGGAGGTATTTTTAGAGTCACTTAGAATATTGAAAACTTTCCTGAGTATGGGCTATTATAGTTACATATTAAACAGTATTTTCCTAATAAGAATTCTAATTGTCATTAACTTTTTGTTTTTAGTTGGTCCAGCATTTGCTACATCTTTATATGTGCCTTCAGTACCCCAGTACTGCAGTGAGGCACATGGCTGCTCGTTGTGTAGGAGTCATGAGCAAAATAGCTACCATGGAAACAATGAATATTTTTTTGGAGAAGGTTCTTCCATGGCTGGGAGCAATTGATGACAGTGTCAAACAAGAGGGTGCAATTGAAGCACTTGCCTGTATCCTTTTTTATTTGACAAACTGTTGAGGAATTATATTCATTTCACTTAAGGGTAATTAAAATGAAATTGATGTATTCAAATATGCACATAAATAACCTGCCTTGTTCCAAAAAATACCTATTCTTTTTACATCTTATTTTGAAATATTTTCGTATTTTATTACAAATATGTTACAAATTGATTTGCATTTTATGATAAAAATTTTCACATGGAAAGTTTGGAAAATTGCTATTAATTTTAAAACATCTTTTTAATAGGCAAAATAGTTTTATGTACTTTATGAACTATATGTCTAGTAAGTGATTTATTTGTTTATAATCAGTATCTTATTAATCAGGTATTCTGTAGGTAGTCCTTATGTTATAAACATGTTATGTTTTTAAAGTTTGTTCATTAATTGGGTTTAAAATGACCAAAATATACTAGATAATTAGAAATATACAGGCAAGCCCTTTGCTAAGGGTATGGCAGCAGCTAACATTCTTTAACTCAAAGTATCTGAAAGATATTTCACAGAGCACAAAAGATGGATGAAGATCAAATCAGTAGAACTCTGGTTCAAAAATACTGAAGATTACAGGAGAACTGCGCTTACTAGGCTCACTATATCCTGCTGGTGATTGTCAAGATCCTGGTGGGAAATTTGGAATTAATCTTTGAGTGACACTCAGTTGTATTCCTTTACTTACAATGTGACTTATTTTATTTTGACATTGGAATTCCAGACGCTTGTAGCAATTTCTCTATGAGAAAAATCTTATTAGTAAAGCTTCTTCTGGCCTTCCTCAGAAGAAAACTGTAATTTTATATTCCTAATCATGAGAAAGTTACATAATATTTTCCAAGAAGCAACAAAATGGGCAGATACTGTTATAATTGAATCATAGGCCTGGAGGGTCAGTCTCTTCCCTCATAATACAGATGAGAAAATGATGAGCCTTTTAAAAAGTTACAATCTTGGTATCAATTTGTTTGTGAAAACGTGTGTCTCGGAACCATTTCAAAATTTCCTTAATCGCTTACTCAGGTGTAATGGAACAACTGGATGTTGGTATTGTTCCATATATTGTCCTTTTAGTTGTTCCTGTATTGGGAAGAATGAGTGATCAGACAGACAGTGTGAGATTCATGGCCACACAGTGCTTTGCAACGCTAATTAGACTCATGCCACTTGAGGTAAGTCAAAGATACTTGCTGTATAGACTTAATGTTTTCTATAACTTGATCCATAATAATTGTAACCCTTTTTAGGGCCAGGTACAAAGGCTCATGCCTGTAATCCCAGCACTTTGGGAGGCTGAGGCAGGTGGATCATCTGAGGTCAGGAGTTTGAGACCAATCTGGCCAACATGGGTGAAACCCTGTCTCTACTAAAAAAATACAAAAAACAAAACTAAACCAATTAGTTGGGCATGGTGGTGTGTGCTTGTAGTCTCAGCTACTCAGGACCCTGAGGCACGAGAATTATTGGAACCTGGAGGCAGAGGTTGCAGTGAGCCAAGATCGTGCCACTGCACTCTGTCCTGGGCGACAGCAAGACTCCATCTCAAAATAAAGAAAAGAAAAGAAAAGAATATTAACACTTGTCAAAGAACATGTCAGGCTAAAAAAAAGAAGGCATTATTTCAAAAATGTTTATATTACAATAATTAAGATTTTTAGGCTTTTAATTGGTACTTTTTTTCTTTAACACAGAGAGTTTTAAGTAAAACAGGAAATCGGACACTATGATTCCTAAAAAAATTTACTAATGCTTTTCTAGAAATAGAATTGTTCCTAAGTTTTTCTGGTAGCATCTACTTGTAGACTGTGGGCTAAAGTTTAGGCAAAAGATAAATTTGAGAGATGGTAATTAAGACTGTAAAAAGCAAATGAGGTCTCTGTGGGAGTATGAAAAAGAAGACTAGAAGGATCATGTTGGAGCATTTTGGAGTACATTCATGGGGGCGCAAATAATGTGTGGCCAGTGCAGGAAACTGAAGTGACTTGAAACACAGAAAGAGCCAGGAATAATTCAGGAAATGGTAGGTATGGCATGTCATCCATGTTGTAACATGTACAAGTACTTCCTTTTTATTGCTGAGTAGTATTCCATTGTATGGACATACCACATTTTGTTTATCCTGTCACCAGTTGATGGATATTTGGATTGTTACCAGCTTTTATTAATAGTTATTATGGGCTGGGTGAGGTGACTCATGCCTGTAATCCCAGCACTTTGGGAGGCCACAGCGGGTGGATCACTTGAGGTCAGGAGTTCGAGATTAGCCTGACCAACTGAAAATACAAAATGGTGAAACCTCGTCTCTACAAAAAATACAAAAATTTGCGGGGTGTGGTGGCGTGCACCTGTAATCCCAGCTACTCAGGAGGCTGAGGCAGGAGACTCACTTGAACCTGGGAGACAGAGGTTGCAGCGAGCCAAGATGGTGCCACTGCACTCCAGCCTGGATGAGAAAGTGAGACTCTCTCAAAAAAAAAAAAAAAAAAAAAAAAAAAAGAACAATACTACTCTGCATTTGCATTTGTAAGTCTTTGTGTGGATGTGTGTTTTTATTTCTTTTGAGTAAATACTTAAGAATGAAATGCCGGGTCATACGGTAAGTTCGTTTAATTTTTTTTATAAAACTGCCTAATTGTTTTCCAAAGTAACTGTATCATTTGACATTCCTACCAGCAAAATAATGAGTTATAGATAGGATAGCATCTTTGAAAAACAGTTTGGTTATATCTGGTAAAATTGAAGATACCCAGCCTAATGACCTGAAAAATTCATCCTACATATATACCCTAGAGAATTCAACACATTTTTTCAAGAATTTTTTTTTTTTTTTTTTTTTTGAGACAGAGTTTTGCTCTTGTTGCCTAGGCTGGAGTGCAATGGTGCGACTTCAGCTCACTGCACCCTCCACCTCCCAGGTTCAAGCGATTCTCCTGCCTTAGCCTCCCAAACAGCTGGGATTATAGGCATGTGCCACCACAGCCTGCTAATTTTGTATTTTTAGTAGAGACGGGGTTTCTGCTTGTGATCAGGCTTGTCTCAACTGCCAACCTCAGGTGATCCTCCCGCCTTGGCCTCCCAAAGTGCTGGGATTACAGGTGTGAACCACCATGCCTGGCCAAGAATATAACATCACTTATAGGAGTCTAAAACTGGAAATCACCCAAATGGTCATGGAGAGTAGATATGTAAATTGTGTACTGTTATACTGCAAGAAGACACAGACACATACAGTAATATTCATGAATCCTTAACATAGGATTCCTTTTTTATTAAATTCAAAAACAGGCAAAAGAAATTTGGTGATAAAGGTATAAAGAAAAATAAGAAAGAAATTACCATAAAAGTCAGTGAAATGATTACCTCTTGAGGAAAGGAGAGAGAAGGTTATGATTGGGAAGGAGCGTATGGGATCTTCTGGGGTGACTGCAGTGGTATTTTTCTTGATCTGGTTGTACAGATGTTTGTTTTATAATTTACTAAACTGTTTCTTAGATTATTTCTCTACATGTATATTTTACCTCACACTAAAAAATGTGTGAAAAAAAATTACTGCAACAACACAGATACTAGACCATGGTGTCACAAGACCGAGGTGTCATTTCCAGAATTGTTTTCATCCTCTGCTTCCTACATTTTAACTCAGATTCTTTTAACTCCGAGGCCTTCATCCCACTTTTAAACCAAATGTGTTGTACTTAGTCTCCTTGGCCGTTTCTTAGCTTTGAAATAAGTGAGCAGTGGGAAGCTATTATGTGTTCTTTAAACAAAGGAGATGATGACCACAGTTTTTGTTTGTTTTTAAGGAATATTAGTCTAACAGCTGAAAGTCATATTTTAGGAAAATCGATTTAATAGCCATTTAAATATGGATTAGAATTCAAAGTGCACCAAAATAGAGCTCACATCCACTGTGAGGTGATAAAGGGTCTAAACTCTAACACTTAGCAATAGTCTTTTGGGGTTTTCTTGGTTGGTTTTTTGTTTTGTTTTGTTTTGAGATGGAGTTTTGTTCTTGTCGCCCACGTTAGAGTGCAATGGTGTGATCTTGGTTCCTGCAACCTCCGCCTCCTGGGTGAAAGCAATTCTCCTACCTCAGCCTCCCTAGTAACTGGGATTACAGGTGCTAGCCAGCATGCTAATTTTTTGTATTTTTAGTAGAGACGGGGTTTCACCATGTTGGCCAGGCTGGTCTCGAACTCCTGACCTTAAGTGATCTGCCCGCCTCAGCCTCTCAAAGTGCTGGGATTACAGGCATGAGCCACCCGGTTGGTTTGTTCTTAAGGAAAAACAACAATACTTGATAACAGAGTGACAAAAGAGATTTTGAACTTTAGGTATTGAGAAAAGATAGTAAGACTCACTTTGATAGATGTGAAAATTACAACACTACTGTGATACAGATTTTGCTTCTGGCCATGATGGAGAAACGGGCGACAAGATTTATCCTCCTACCTTAACTAGAAAACCAGACAAAACGTACCAAACAGTGGTTTTCAGGCATTGGACGACAGGCAGCACTGGTAGTGAACTATGAGAGAAACGAAACAAATGAAGTGCCCTGGCTTATTGCCTGAAGCCATATCACAGAGAAGGGAAACCCAAAGAGAGCCCAGTAGTCTTGCTGAACTGAAGAGTTAAGACAAAATTTGCAAGACAGAGTACCTGAAGGTAGATACTGCACAGACAGGAGGTAGCTGCACAGAGAGAAAGCTCCAGAAGTTCACAGGGGCTTCTCCCAAGCTTTTGGCTGAGTATTCATCTGCATGTACTATGACAACATCTTTGAGACTGGGGAAAGAATCACTGTAGAAAGGAATAGGTGGAGCAATTTCCAGACCTCACACAGGGCTGGGAATAGTTTGTATTTCCACTAAGGAGATTAAGAGTAACAAGACCTTCTACCATACTGAGCATCAAGTCCTTAGAAGCATATTGCCTCAGTAATAGGGCCAAGTTAGCCCTTGACAAAAGGCTGATTTGGATCTTCCTGGATAAAGCTTAAAAGCAAGCCTCAATGGGATCTAATTAATTTCAGCTGAACTAAATATTGCCCAGAAAAAAAAAAGCCTCAACATTATTTAAAGGAATAATTAAAAAAAATACAGCATCCAACAACATAAAACTTAAGATGTTTGACATTCACCAAAAAATTACCACACCCAAAAATATGTCCAGTAACTGGGGGAAAATACAGTCAATAGAAACAGTCCCCTGAAGAGACCCAGATAATAGACAAGGACATTAAAATATACTCCAGGGCTGAGTGCAGTGGCTCACCTCTGTAATACCAGCACTTTGGGAGGCCAAAGCAGGCGGATCCCTTGAGCTCAGGAATTCGAAACCACCCTGGACAACATGGTGAAACCCTGTCTCAAAAAAAAAAAAAATATATATATATATATATATACACACACACTCCATATGTTCAAGGTAGAGGAGGAAAGCATGAGTGTGATGAGCACAATGAAAAATATAAGAATGACCCAAATTGAACTTCTAGAGATGAAAAATGCAGTTATAAATAAAAACACAGTGGATTGCATTAATAGCAGGTTAGACATACTGTGGAAGAGAATATTAGTGAATTTGAAGATATATAGCAATAGAAACAAGAATGATGCCATGAAAGTTCATTCCTGTTCCTCTTTATTTTGATTCTCTCTGTTAAGTCTTCATAGAAAAAGTCATCTACTTTTCCGAAATGCATGTTGTCAAAGAATCTTGGAATATCAACCAGTGATTTTTATAGAAACACTAATTCCCTGCACTGTTAGTAACTTTTGCTGATTTTTATGGGAATTGGAGTGAGAAAGACACTCACAAGAGGGGTTGCTGGCACTGAACCAATATTTGTGACGCTTGGGTTTAGGGTTTCATTGTTAGGGAATGGACCTAGCTATGTAGCCCTATGTCTTGTCATTTCTTAAAATTTCCATGAGAATAAATATATGAAGATTTTGTTATTTGTAAAGCATTGTGCAGAAAGACTTTAATGATTATCATTATATTGTTAGATGTTCTAAAATGTTCGTTTTTATCTTAGTAGATAAAGTTAATTCCAAAACCTTTGAAAATAGACTCATTGTACATACCTCACTGCCCTAATGCTATTTTTAGTGTTATGTGGAATATATATTTTAGTTAGATTTAATTGAAATTCTGTTTCCAGAATTTTAAATTTCTTAAGTTGGGAGACATCATAGGGCAGTAGTTCTCAAATTTTTTGGTCTCATGACTTTTTTGGTCTTTCATTTTTTATTAATAAAAAACATGTGGCCAGGCATGGTGGCTCACGCCTGTAATCCCAGCACTTTGGGAGGCTGAAGTGGGCAGATCATGAGGTCAGGAGTTCAAGACCAGCCTGGCCAACTGGTGAAACCCCGTCTCTACTAAAAATAGAAAAATTAGCCAGGCATGGTGGCACGCACTTGTAATACCAGCTACTCAGGAGGCTGAGGCAGGAGAATCACTTGAACTTGGGAGGCGGAGGTTGTAGTGAGCTGAGATGGGGCCACTGCACTCCAGCTTGGGCGACAGAGTGAGATTCCGTCTCAAAAAAAAAAATGTTATGGTGTCCAAAATGATGTTGTGAAATATATCAGACCAATTAATATATCTTAGTTCATACACTCATCATTTTTTGTGATGAAAACCCATTTAATTTTAATCTTTTAGCAGTTTCCAAGTGTACATTATCATTAACTGTAGTCACCATGCTGTACAGATCTACAGAATGTATTCATTCTAAATAAACTTTGTACCCTTTAACCAACATCTATCCATCTCCCCTCAGTCCTCTCCCCTCTACCTACTAAGCACCTAGCAACCAGTCTTCTACTCTGCTTCCATGAGTTTGACATTTTAGATTTCCACATATAAGTGAGGTCACATAATATTTGTCTTTCTGTGCCTGGCTTGTTTACTTTAGCATAATGTCATCCAGGTTTATTCATGGTGTCACAAAATTTCCTTCTTAGAGGCTGAATAGTATCCAATTATATATAGATACACTACAGCTTCTTTATCCGTTCATCACATAGACGAACACTTGGGTTGATTCCAAATCTAAGCTATTGTGAATAATGCTGCAATGAACACAGAAGTACAGATACCGCTTCAGTGTACTGATTTCATTTCCTTTGGATATATAGCCAAAAGTGGGATTGCTAGATTATATGGTAGTTTTATTTTTAGTTTTTTGAGTAACATCCATACTGTTTTCCATAATGCTGTACTAATTTACATTCCCACCAACAGTATGCAAGGGTTCCCATTTCTCCACATCTTCCTCCACACGTTTTGTCTTTTTAGTATAGCCATTCTAACAGTTGTGAGGTAATATCTCATACCAGTTTTAATTTGTATTTCCCTGATGATTTATGTTGAGCATTTTTTCATATATCTCTTGGCCGTTTGTGTGTGTGTATGTGTGTGTGTGTATATATATATATATATCTTTTTTTTTTTTTTTTTTTTGAAGAAATACCTATTCAGGTCCTTTGCCCATTTTTAAATCTTATTTTCTCTCTGTTGAGTTGAGTTCCTTTTATATTTTAGATACTAACCCCTTATCAAGATTTATGGTTCACAAATAATTTTTCCCATGCTGTTGGTTGTCTCTTCAGTCTGTTAATTGTCTCTTGTGCTATGCAGAATGCTTTTTAGTTTGATGCAGTCCCATTTGTCTATACATGTTGAGTATCCTTTATCTGAAATGCTTGTGACTAGAAGTATTTAAGATTTCAGATTTTTGAATGTTTGCATTATACTTACCAGTTGAGCATCCCTAATCTGAAAATCTGAAATCTGAAATGCACCAATGAGCGTTTCCTTCATCTGTCATGCTGGCATTAACAATGTTTTCGGTATTTGGATTTAGGATGCTCAACCTATATTTTGATTTTGGGTTTTTGTTTTTGAGACAAGGTCTCACTCTCTTGCCCAGGCTGGAGTGCAGTTGTATGATCATGGCTCACTGCAGCCTCGAACTCCTGGGCTCAAGTGATCTTCCCACCCCAGCTTCCCAAGTAGCTGGGACTTCAGGTGTGTGCCACCATGCCCAGCTAACTATTTTGTGTAGAGATGGGGTCTCCCTCTGTTTACCCCAGGCTGGTCTTAAACTCCTGGGTTCAAGCAGTCCTCCTGCCTCAATCTCCCAAAGTGCTGGGATTACAGGGGTGAACCACCATGACTGGCCTGTATTTTGATTTTGTTTCTTGTGCTTTTGGAGTCATATCCAAAAAATTTGCCCAGACCAATGTCAAAAAGGCTTTTTTCTATTTTTTTTCCAGTAATTTTATAGTTTCCAGTCTTACGTTTAATTTTTTGATCAATTGTGACCTGAGTTTTGTACTTGGTGTAAGATACAAAGGTCCAGTTTCGTTCTTCTGTGTGTGAATATCCAGTTTTCCCCAACACCATTTATTGAAGAGGCTGTCCTTCCCCCCTGTGTGTTCTTTTGTCAAAGATTAACTGTAAATACATGCATTTATTTCTGGTCTCTCCAATCTGTTCCATTGGTCTTTGTCTGCTTTTATGCCAGGATCATACTCTTTTGATTACTATAGCTTTGTAGTATATTTTGAAATCAGGTAGTGTGATCCCTCCAGCTTTGTTCCTTTTGATCAAGATTGCTTTGTCTATCGGGGGTTTTTGTGGTTCAACATGAGTTTTTTTTGTTTGTTTTTATAGAAAGCTTATTCAGAGGGATAATAGAGAACCATATGAGTTTTAGGATTGCTTTTTCTACTTCTGTAAAATATGCCACTGGAATTTTGGGGATTAGGGATTCTCAGTGCAGTGTAGGGATTGCATCACATCTATAGATCGTTTTGGGTAGTATGGACATTTTAACAATATTAGTTCTTCCAGCCCAAGAACATTTATTTTCCATATTTATGTCCATTTATTTGTGTCCCCAGCAGTTTCTTTCATTAATGTTCTATAACTTTCAGTGTATAGATCTTTCACCTTCTTAAATTTATTCCTATTTTTTGTTGTTGTTGCTGTTGTAAATGGGATTGTTTTCTTGATTTCTTTTTTAGATAGATTATTGTGTCAGTACTTCGTTACACTCTTAAAAATTGACACCAAAGAGCTGTTGTTTATAATATTTTCTGTAATAGATATTAAAACTGGGAAATTTTTAAATAATTCATTTAAATAACAAACCTAAATGTTAACATAATTAACTTTTTTGACGAAAAATAACTTTTCTAAAACAATGTGTGAGTGACAAGAGTGACATTGTTTTATACTATTGCAAATCTTTTTTATGTCTGGTTTTTGTTTTTGTTTTTTTGGGTTTTTTTTTTTTTTTTTTTTTTTTTCCTTGAAACAGGGTTTTACTGTGTCACCCAGGCTGGAGTACAGCAGCACAATCACAACTCACTGCAGCCTCAGCCTCTCCTGGACTCAAGCGATCCTCCTGCCTTAACCTCCCAAGAAGCTGGGACTACAGTCCCGTGTCACCACACCTGGCTTTTTAAAAAATTTTTTGTAGAGATGGGGTCTTACTATGTTCTGCAGGCTGGTCTCAAACTCCTGGGCTCATTCCTCCACCACACCCGGCCAGTATTTCTGGTTTAATGGTAGATAGCTGGATTCTCATGTTTGCTTGGGCATTCAGTCTGTTGCACTATGTTTTGGTTCAGGATATATAAAGGAAGTCCAGCCTCACAGAGATAGTTAGAAAAAGGAGCAATATTTTGACAGCCTTCTCAAATAATTGTGGATATTATTTTATCTGATAACATACCAGAACTCAAAAAGAGAAAGTTTGTTAAGTGTTATGTGCAATATAGAATCTAAATCCTATCAATGAATGTTTCATACTGTCTTACATTGAAATTCATTGGTTTGTCTTACACTTTTGTGATCATGGTATCTGCGCTTCCAGGTAAGTATGTCTTATACTTTTGAATGAATCTTTTATTATCCATACATGTTTTGTAACATTATGCATCAGTCATTTGGAAAATATTGGTTCATTGAGTTATGTAAATCTTCCACAGGTGGACACAATTCATTATATAATATTTTAAAAAATCATGTTTATTATCAACAGCAGAAAATTGTTTTTATTGGAAACTGTCAATTTATCTTGTAAATACTAATTTTATCAGTGACAACAAGTTAATGTCAGTTGTTTTCCTTGAAGTGACAGGTTCATTTTTGAGAAAATGTCAGCCAAATACCAAACTCAGAATATCCATAGTTTATCAGTCCTTTCAAGTAAAATGTTTTTCCTTTAAAAAATGGCTATGTTAATATACTTTCTTTCTCCTGGGCACAGTTTGTCTAAATCTAAGTAGTAAGTATTGTCTGGTGTTTCCAAGTTTAATACCCATAAATCTTTATTTTAAGAATATGAAACATCAACCACCAACAAAACATATGGTTGGGTACACCCAGGATGGATATGTAATATAAACACTACTGAGTTTGTCAGGGAAATTCTTGGAGTATTAAAGACTTCATATTTGGGTCTTTTTTTAATGGCTAGTTCAGCTTCTCAATAGATTGTACTTTGATAAGCAGCAGAATTCACAGTTTTTTTTTCTCACAGAATGTTAAAAAAGACATGCATTAAAGGGTTGAGATTTATTAAAATAGATCATTTTTACTGCTTTATCATATTTTTTGTCTTTTTTTTTTTTTTTTTTTTTTGAGATGGAATCTCGCTCTGTCACCCAGGCTGGAGTGCCATGGCATAATCCCAGTTCACTGCAACCTCTACCTCCCAGGTTCAAGCGATTCTCCTGCCAGCCTGGGAGTAGCTGGGACTACAGGTGCACACCACCGTGCCCAGTTAATTTTTTTATTTTTAGTAGAGAGACAGGGTTTCACCATGTTGGCCAGGCTGGTCTCGAACTCCTGACCTCAAGTGATCTGCCTGCCTCGGCCTCCCGAAGTGCTGGGATTACTGGTGTGAGCCACCACACCTGGCTTATCAAGGACATTTTAAAGTAACACTGGCTATTTGAAAAAATGCTAATGTATGGTTCTAAGAAATATGACTGCTAGCACATTTTGGTGCCATTGCCTTGATTCTTTCTGAAGTACAGGCAGTTTTCTTCGTTATAACTTTTGCAACATCCACACAAATGTCAACACAGTGATTAAAAGCAAATAATGTTCTCCTTTTATTATGAAATAGTTGAAAAGGTCTTAGAGATCCATAGGGGTCGTGCAGACCACATTTTGAGAACTAATACCGTAGGGTATCAGAACAGTAAAATTGAGAAGTGCCAGTAATAGTATTTAATTCAAAATAAACTATGCAACTTTATATGCCTCTTCATCAAATAATGCATGGTGTGGGAAAATGAAGTTGTAGATTGTGGTCTTTCAGATATTCCATATGTATTTACTTAGTAGTCAGATTGTAGCACCTTTAATACTTGTCCATTTCTTTAACCTCATTTGTCTTCAAGTCTTTGTACAATTTTCAGAATTATTTTTTCTGTGTGTTTTTTTTGTTGTGTTTATTTGATCTAAGAATGAAAACTGAGTGCATAGTTTTTAATAACTTAAAAAAAATCATTTTAGGCAGGCATTCCAGACCCTCCAAACATGTCAGCAGAATTAATCCAATTGAAAGCCAAGGAGCGACACTTTTTGGAGCAATTGTTAGATGGGAAAAAATTGGAAAATTATAAAATTCCAGTACCAATCAATGCTGAACTCAGAAAATATCAGCAGGTAAGTTTTATACTTATCTTGTAAATAGGAATAGTGAGTTTTCCTTTCAAATGAATGTTGAAGCCTTGTGGCTTTTTTTTTGTTTTTGAGACAAGTTCTTGCTCGTTGCCCAGGCTGGGGTGCAGTGGCAGAATCATAGTTCACTGCAGCCTCAAACTCCTGGACTCAGGCCATCTTCCCACCTCAGCCTCCCGAGTAGCTGGGACTATGCATGTGCACCACTATGGCCAGCTATTTTTTTTTTGGTAGGGGCAGGGTTCTCATTTTGTTGCCCAGGCTGGTCTTGAATTCCTGGCTTCAAGTGATCCTCTCACCTCAGCCCCCCCAAAGTGCTGGGATTAGAGATGTGAGTCACCATACCTGGCCTTAAAGCATTTTGTAAAATTGATTTAGTAAAATCTTGTGTTTAGTGTCTTATACCCATTTATTTCACTTTTGCGTATAGAAAGATTTTTGTTTTGTGCAAACATGTTTATAAGAAAATGTTTTTATAAGAAAAAATAAATTTATGATGTATTCACATTTATGATTTTTCTCTTTAACAGGATGGTGTGAACTGGTTGGCATTTCTTAATAAGTATAAACTTCATGGAATTCTGTGTGATGACATGGGTTTAGGAAAAACTTTACAGTCCATCTGCATTCTAGCAGGAGATCATTGTCATAGGTAATTTAAGATATTATTTTAAAATAAGGTTTCCAGATTTGGAGAAATGTAAACAAGCTGGTTAATTTATTGTGTTTTGCTATTGTAAAGGGCCCAGGAATATGCAAGATCAAAATTGGCAGAATGTATGCCACTTCCTTCCTTAGTGGTTTGTCCGCCAACATTAACAGGCCATTGGGTGGATGAAGTAGGTAAATTTTGCTCCAGAGAATACCTCAATCCGTTGCACTACACTGGACCTCCCACTGAAAGAATAAGGTAAGAGGTGTACGACAATAACAAAATATTTCAGCTTTTGTCGTAATTAAGATGAGGAACAATAACATTTATTAAAAGTGAATTCTAATTAGCTCTTTTGGTTATGTGACATAGAAACTTCACTTATGAAAAGTGAGTGTACTTTGGGAAGATGTAATCAGTGAGGCTTATCAAAATTGAGGACTTTTAACCATTGTACAATAAGTTGAGCTTTCCTGGAGCTGCTGAACTATCAGGAACCAAAGCCGCTTTTGTATGCCCCTTTTGGGAGTCTGTGACCGTAGCATCTTTTTGGTGCTTCTGTTTTATTGTCATTTTCTACCCACTTTCCTGAGATCTCTTTGAGCCATGTGCAGGGGAACATGCCTGTAGTCCTGAATATTCAGGAGGCTGAGGCAGGAGGATCGCTTGAGCCCAGGAGTTCAAGACTAGCCTGGGCAACATAGTGAGTCCCCCTCTCTTAAATAAAAAAGAGTTCCCCTTTGCCTTGTTCCCTTTCCTTCCCTCTCCCCAGAAGTACTTTTTGTCCACTATGGCTGCTTTAGCTGCTGCTGCAGTCATGACTGCACTAAATTTTAGAGTTCTTTCAGCTTTACCCCTTCCCTATTAACTAATACATCTCTTATGTTCCTAACTGTAAATTTTTTCAAGTGGAAGCTCATTGATTTGAGTTCATTTTTTAAGGTTGGATAGTCATAGTTGCTGATTAGTCCATAGATTTGCTGTACTCCTGTGTTAATAATAGCAAATATTATTAAATAATGTTATTAAAATTTTTTAGTTTTTATCTTGAGCACTTACTGGCCAGGCACTATTCTAAGCAGTTTTTTTTTTTTTTTTTAAATGTAAAATTGTGTATTATGTATAGAAGGAGCAGAATTGAAAAAAAACTAAAATTGTGTATTATGTATTCTCACAGTCACTTTGTGAGGTAGGAATACTGTTGTTCCAATTTGCAAATAAGGAGTCTAAGGCATTGGGCCTGGGTCCAAGGTCACTCAACTAATGAAGTGGAGAGAGTGAGGATTCGAATACAGGCAGCTCAAAAACTTGCACTCTTGAGCAGTTTACTGTAGTGCCTCTTTGATAGAATTCGTTCATTTGTAAGTGATAGAAATTCAATTCAAAGTAGCTTAAGCAAACAAAATTCATTAATTCACTAACTTGAGAATTTCGGGGGTAGATTGTTGCTTCAGGCCCATCTAGATTACTCTCATTCACTCTTCCTCCCCTTACATAACTTATTGTTACTATTGGGCTTCAGTCCACAGTTGGTAGATAAGATGACAATGGGCAGTCTCTGGCCCATATTCTCTTAGTTTGGCAACTATAGTAAACAGATCTTCCCTTTCTCTCATGAATATATCAGTACTGGAGATGACTGACTGGCCTTGTTTGGGTCATGCTTCCAAAACAACCTTTGTGGTTAGGGGATTAAATATTGTGAATAGCTTAACCTGGTTAAAATGCTTCATTTCCTTGGTGATTATGGGGGCACATGATTGGTAGTTCCCCCACATCACCTAGAACAACATGGAATGATAAAGGAATAGTGCCCCTAAGGAAGAGGTGTTGGCAAGTAAAGTTGAAATATCCACCATATTTTCAGTCTAATGTTCATCTCTTTTCTAATGAGACTGAGTAGGGCAACACAGCCAAGTCATCAGAAGAGTAGCCCTTCAGGGTCATGTATGTAGAGTAAGCAGAAGGGAATGCTGGGCTTAGTGGGCAGATTGAAAGCACTTTATACAATGGTAGCTATTAAGAACTTTTCAGGGTCTCTGTTTTCTAATTTTATTCATTTCTAAATAAAGGTTACAGCACCAAGTAAAAAGGCACAATCTAATAGTGGCTTCATATGATGTTGTGAGGAATGACATAGATTTCTTTAGGTAAGAATTAAAATTTTTTTTTTTAGAAAAATTAATATCAAATTTGAAGACTCTTAATATTTTCCCACTTTAAAGATTCTTCATATAGTTCCGGACATATAGCAAAAGTTGTAAAATTTTCTATTTATTCTCCCTTAGAAATATTAAATTTAACTACTGCATTCTTGATGAAGGCCATGTCATCAAAAATGGAAAAACAAAGTTGTCAAAAGCAGTAAAACAACTGACTGCTAATTATAGGATTATTCTTTCTGGAACACCAATCCAGGTAATTATTTACTATTCTTTTTTTTTTGCCAGGTGGAGGGTAGGCTTGGTATTTGGCAGTGAATTAAAGAAGATTTTTTTTGTAGTTATAGGAATGATAATTTTCCAGTATATAATTATTGCTTGTTTAATGGTTCATTGTTAAACAAACCAGGTTTTCAAAGTCATTTTTAAAATGTAATTTTAGACTATGTAAATAGAAATCTTGTGTCAAAAGTATGAAAGACATAAAAATGAGACTCTACTCCACACTGGCCATTCTCCTTCTGTAGTAGTACACTGCAGTCTGATTTAGCATTGAAAAGCTAGAGCTGAGTCAGAGATGAATCATTATATAGTAGAAGTGTGAACACCTGATGTCAGGAGGAAGTTGAAGGCAAGCGATTGTAGAAGTTTATTTTGGAAAAGGAAGGAGATAGGTATGTAGATACCTTTAGATACTTTTGAGAAATTCTCTTGTCCTCCAGAAGAATTGGTTGCAAATGTTCACATCTAGCTTGGATAGTAAACTTTGGTGGGAAGACCTTCAGTCATTCTCAGTAGAGAAGTAAACACCATGTGACCTGTAAGATCCCTTCCAGCTTTAGAAATTGATGGTTCTTTATGTACTTACCTACTCGCGCTCTCTTTCTCTTTCTTTCTTTCTTTTTCTCTTTCTCCCTTTCTTTCTTCCTTTCTTTCCTTTCTTTCTTTTTCTCTTTCTCTTTCTTTTTCTCTTTCTTCCTTTCTTTCCTTCCTCTTTCCTTCCTTCCTTCCTTCCTTCCTTCCTTCCTTCCTTCCTTCCTTCCTTCCTTCCTTCCTTCCTCTTTCTCTTTCTCTTTCTCTTTCTCTTTCTTTTTCTCTCTCTCTTTCTCCCTTTCTTTCTTTCTTTCCTTCCTCTCTCTCTGTCTCCCGCCTCCCCCCCGCCCCACTCTCCCTCTCTCCCTTCCCTCTCCCTCCTGGGCTCAAGCAATCCTCCCATCTCAGCCTCCCAAGTACCTGGGGCCATAGGTGCATGCCCCCATGCCCGGCTAAATTTTTTTGGTATTTTTTGTAATTATAAGGAAATAATCCCCGTACGAAAGATAATTGGTGTTCCTGTTTACAGAACAACGTTTTGGAGCTGTGGTCATTATTTGATTTCCTCATGCCAGGATTTTTGGGTACTGAACGCCAGTTTGCTGCTCGATATGGTAAACCTATATTAGCAAGTAGGGATGCTCGAAGCTCCAGTCGAGAGCAAGAAGCAGGTATGAAAGAGATGTAATTATAACCCTGTGTAAGTGAATATAATTTATTCTTAACTTTTTTTGAAGCCGTTTTCTCTTAACTATTAACAGGTGTTCTTGCTATGGATGCGCTGCACCGCCAAGTACTGCCATTTCTTTTGAGAAGAATGAAAGAAGATGTTTTGCAGGATCTTCCACCTAAAATTATTCAAGACTATTATTGTACTCTTAGTCCTCTCCAGGTTAGGAATCTCGTGTTTATCATTGTTAGTGGTATGTTTATTAGCAGATCATTTTGTATAAGCCACAAAACTATTGAGTAAAGGGGCTTAGCCTTTGGCTTTATCAGATGCAGATAAAGCCTAAATGATGTGGATATAAGTTTGAGTGTATACATTTTGAATATAGCATGAAAACAAAATTCAGTATCATAGTTGCTTTTAAAAATTTTTTTTAAGAGACAGGGTCTTACTCTGTCACCCATGCTGGAGTACAGTAGCTCAGTCATGGCTCACTGCAGCCTCAGCCTCTGGGTTCAAGTGATTTTCCTGCCTCAGCCTCTCAAGTAGCTGGGACTTGCAGGCACATACCACCATGCCCGGCTAATTTTCTAGTTTTTGTAGAGACTGGGTCTTGCTGTGTTGCTCGGGCTGGTCTCAAACTCCCAGGGTCAAGCAGTCCTCCCACCTTGGCCTTCCAAAGTGCTGGGATTACAGGTATGAGCCACCGTCCCAGCCTATAGTTGCTTTCTTATGTGTCTAGTTAATTGAAAAGATTGCAAGGTATTAAATTGGTAAGGAAACAAGCCAATGTTTATAAAAAGGCCAAAAATCTGCCTCTGAATGTTGTCAGGCTGTCCTCACAACATTATAGGTATTATTAATCCCCAGTTTCGCAAATAAAGTGATATTCAGAAAAGTTACCTACCTCGGCTACAGTCAGAGCTAATACACAATTGTACAGTGCTAATGGCATGAGTGATTTCTCAGAAACGCATCATTAGGTGATTTTGTCATTGTGCAAATATCCTAGAATGTACTTACACACACCTAGATGGTATAGCCGGTTGTTCCGAGTCTACAAACCTGTGCAGCATGTTACTGTACTGAGTACAGGCAGTTGCAACACAATTGTATTTGTATATCTAAGCATAGAAAAGGTATGGTAAAAACACAATATTGTATCTTATGGGACAACCATTTTATATGTAGTCCATTGTTGACCTCAATGTCCTTGTGCAGTGCATGACTATATATCAGAGCTGAGTTTTAAACCTCGGTCAGTGGGACCTCACTCGTTCCCTTTGAAGTATTATTTCATTACCTAAAAATGTTCAAAATAAATTTTGCCTTCTGCACAGTTCTGATTTTGTACATAAAGACCATTATTAAAGGAATTTATTGTGAGCCTTTCCTTGTACTTTTCCGAGGAGCTACATGGAAACTGTTCCTTGTCTTAGTAAGACATGGCCTCGGGGTCAGAATTTTCTCTTTGAAAATTTTTTTATGTTCTAGGTTTGTATGTGTCAGTCTATCTTACTATTAGGATTTGATTCACTATGGTCAAATGAATAAGAGATATACATACCCAGAAATGTACTTTTTCCCCCTCCATTGTATAGATGGTTAACCTGTTAGCAGGTATTCATCTGTTCAACTTGGGCAGGATAAGAAGTTGAGAATTCTTTGATTCTTCTATACTATCTGCCTCATCTCTCAGGTTCCCCTTCCTTCATTTGCAAAAATTAGTATGTCTTGAAAGGAATATTTTTGAAGTGAAATGAAGACTTCTTAAAGTAGGTACAGTAAAGATGTCACGTGAAAAAAATCTGTGGTGATTTACTGGTTGTGGTCCTATAACATAGGCATAAAACACATGTAAGTAATCAATCTAGAGAAAGCGAGCTCCAAAGAGAAGTGGCATTTGGCTTTGTTTAGCATTCACAGATTTTGTATTCTCTGATTTCTGTCCTTTAGCTCTCTAGATTATCTTTTCTTTCACATTATTTTAGCTTGTACAAGGTAGGAACCCAGACCCCAGCGTAGTGCTTTAAAACTTGACATATGTTCCCCTTTTAGGCTAGCAGTAACATTCTTGTAGAATTTGATGTCCTGAAACATACATACAGGGTCTTGATCGTGTAACTTCATTTAAGGAAGATTTTTCTCATTTACTGCTAAGGGTTCAGATTTTCTTTTATTGGTAATGTATTTATTTTCCTGAACAGTAGAAAAATTGAGTCTTGGACCATTTGACTTGTATTTTTCATATTTTAGCAGCCCAACTTAATGTGTTCATACTTGTTTTCTAAATGTAGTTTTAAAGGAATTCACCAAGATGGAGTGGATAACCTGTAATTCCTGTAGTGAATTAGAGATGTCACAATTTGTTTTCATTAATGAGGGCTGATTTAAATTACTACTGTTATTGGCCTTTGCTAGTTATGTGTTTTAAACAATTGAAAATAAATATACTTAAACTTCTCCCATGGGGGCCATTTTACAGGTTCAGCTCTATGAAGATTTTGCTAAGTCTCGTGCCAAGTGTGATGTTGATGAAACAGTTTCTTCAGCTGCACTTTCTGAAGAAACTGAAAAACCAAAGCTGAAAGCTACAGGCCATGTATTCCAGGTATAGATTACTTCCTACCTTTTTTTTTTTTTTTTTTTTTTAGATGGAGTTTCACTCTGTCGTGTAGGCTAGAGTGCAGTGGCACGATCTCAGCACACTGCAACCTCTGCCTCTTGGGTTCAAGCTATTATGCCTCAGCCTCCCGAGTAGCTGGGAGTAGAGGTGTGCGCCCACCACGCCTGGCTAATTTTTGTATTTCTAATAGAGATGGAGTTTCACTATGTTGACCAGGTTGATCTCAAACTCCTGACCTCAAGTGATCCACCTGTCTTGGCCTCCTCAAGTGGTGGGATTACAGGCATGAGCCACCGCGCCTGGCCCATTCCACTTTTTAAATGTTGAAGAATGAATTTTAATGAGGCACTTTTTATATGGAAAAATAAAATACGGATCTATGTGTATTTGTTTCAATATTATGTATATATGCTTGAAAATAAGTTAAAATACCTATTTAATATTATCTTTATATTAGTAAGCACTTTAATATTAAAATTAAATGTATAAAATGAAATATATGTTTGTATATTACCTGAAAAGAAGGGCTTTAGAATAGAGAATCTTTTGCTTTTTTATTCAGAAAATATTAGAACACCTACTACATGGCAGTAATTTTTCAGAGCTCTGGGGTTACTTAAAACAGCGGATAAATCAGACTCCTTCCCTGGTAGAGATGAAAAATACTTAGGTATATATTATGTGTAAGACAAAGCTGATAATGTGGTTATAGTGTATCAGAGTCCAGGGTAGGTTGTGGTTTCTTAATTGAGGGGCTAGGGACTGCCTCACTGAGAAGGTGACATTTGAGCAAAGATCTGAAGGAGGATTGAGGCATGCAGGTGTATGGAGGGGAAGTGATTCCAGGCAGAGGATACAAAAAGTATAGAAGTCTCAAGTCAGATCATGCCTCATATGCTTGAGAGAATAACAAAAAGAGGTGGCAAGTGTCACTTTAGTTTTCCCTCTTGAATAGTCCACCACAGAAAACCTCCTGCCAATAGATTAAGTACTGTAGTATTTTTAAAGATAGAAGAAGGAAAAGGTAGTTGTGAAGACCTAGTTTTTTGTTTTTTTTTTTAAGAGAGAGAGTCATGTTTTGTTGCCCAGGCTGGAGTGGTGGGATCATAGCTTACTGCAACCTCAAACTCCAGGGCTCAAGCGATCCTCAGCCTCAGCTTCCTGAGTAGGTAGGACTACAGGTGCACACCACCACACCTGGCTAATTAAAAAAAATTTTTTTAGTGATAAGGTCTTGCCATGTTGCCCAAGCTGGTCTTGAACTTTTGACCTCAAGTGATCATCCCTCCTCAGCCTCCTAAGTAGCTGGGATTATAGGTGCAAACCACTGCAGCTGGCCTCTCCCACTTTTTTTAATCCTAGTGCTCAGCACTGTCTTGAGCCTTGCCAATGGAACTTACTAATAAAACAACTCTGTGCCAAGGCTGAGACCCAAATCTTAAGCCAAGTAAGAGGCAGAAGAGAAAGTATGGCTGAATCAGAGAAGAGACCATATAAGGTTCTGTTTCACAAATATAACCACTTGAGACAGTCACCTAGCTCCCCTTCCCTGCTCTCCTCTCATCTGCTGAATCAGAATGTCAGGTTTATAAGGTCCTCAAGAAATTTTTTTTTTTAAAAGACCAGGTCTCGCTCTGTCACCCAAGCTGGAGTGCAGTGGCATGCTCTTGGCTCACTGCAACCTCCATCTCCAGGGTTCAAGCAATTTTCCTGCCTCCACCTCCCAAGTAGCTGGGATTACAGGCACATGCCACCTTGCCCGGCTAATTTTTGTATTTTTAGTAGAGACAAGGTTTCACCATGTTGCCCAGCTGGTCTTGAACTGCTGACCTCAGGATCCACCCACCTCAGCCTCCTAAAGTGCAGGGTGGATTATAGGGGCAAGTTACCGTGCCTGGACAGAAATTTTTTTACTCATTGAAGATTGAGCAGCTTTTGTGTCCAAAATGATGCCTGGTTCCAGAAGCATCTGTCTGCATTACTGGGTACTTTGGGAAAGGGTTTTAAAGAAAACAACTAAGATGCTCAATTTGCCATGTGAAGCTCATTGTCTGGTAGGAGAGACAAACAGTACAATTTATATGCGTTGTAAATGTCTGCATATAAACTGCACAAGAATCTCAAATGAGACATTTGAACTGGTTCTTGAAGAATGAGTAGAAGTTTGCCAAGCAAGAAGAGGAGGAAAGGCATTCTATACAGCACAGGAAATAGCATAAGGAAAGATATAGAGATAAAAAATATTTGTGATATGCAAAATTGACTCATACATACTTTTTCTTCCTCTTAAAGGCATTACAGTACTTACGTAAACTGTGCAACCATCCAGCATTAGTCTTAACTCCTCAACATCCAGAATTCAAGACCACTACCGAAAAACTGGCAGTTCAGAATTCTTCTCTACATGATATTCAGCATGCCCCTAAGCTCTCAGCTTTGAAACAAGTATGTATGTCTTTTAAGTGCCAAATGTGTGTTGCACCCCAGGAATATAAATTCTTGATAAATTTGCTTTTCTTAAAGATTACTACTGTGTTTACCATTTATTTTTAAATTTGCTTAAATTTTTGATACAGCTTTTTATAAAAATGTGGTTAAAATATATACAGCACAAAATATGCCATTTAAACAATTTTAAGTGTGTAAATCTGAGGCATTATATTTACAATGTTATATAACCATCACCATTATCTTACTTCTAAAATGTTTCCACCACCCAAACAGAAACTCTATATTCATCAAGCAATAATTCTTCATTCTCCCTTCCTCTAGCCCCTGGTGATCTCTGTTTTCTCTATGAATTTGCCTGTTCTAAATATTTCATTTAAGTGGACTCTTAAAATATTTGTCATTTGCAGTTTGTTCATTGGTCAGTTTTATGGATATACCACATTTCATTCATCCATTTATATGTCAGTGGACACTTGGGTTGTTTTCACCTTTTGGCTATTGTGAATAATGCTGCAGTGAACATTGGCTTACAAGTATCTATCTGAGTTACTCTTTTTAGTTCTTTTGGCTAGAGACTAAGGAGTGGAATAGGTAGGTCATATAGCATTTCTGTGTTTAACATTTTCAGGAACTGCCAAACTTTTTTTCACAATGACTATACCATTTTACACTCTCACCAGCAATGTACCAGGGGCTACATCTTCATATCCTTGCCAACACTTGTTAATTTCTTTTAATTATAGTCATCCTACTAGGTATGAAGTGATAACTCCTTATGGATTTGATTTGCTATTCCCTAAAGACTAATGATGTTGAGCATCTTTTCATGTGCTTATTGGACATTTCCATATCTTCTTTAGAAAAATGTGTAGTCAAGTTCTTTACCCATTTTGATCGGAGTATTTCACCTTGTTGAGTTTGAAAAGTTTTTTTGTTGTTGTTTTTTGTTTTTGAGATGGGGTCTCAGTGTGTTGCCTAGGCTGGTCTTGAACTCCTGGCCTCAAACGATTCTCCCACCTGGGCCTGCCAAAGCCCTGGGACTATAGGCATGAGCTACCACACCCTGCCGAGAAGTTCTTCGTAATTCTGGATATTAAACCCTTATCATCAGACTTATGATTTGCAGATATTTTCTCCCATTCGGGAGGTTATCTTTTTACTTTCTTGATAATGTCTTCCCTGGTTTCTGATGAGAAATCAGGTGTTAATCTTACTGAAGATCCCTTTTACGTGACCATTTGCTTTTTTCTTGCTGCTTTCAAGATTCTCTTTGTCTTTCAACAGTTTATAATGTGTGTTGATGTGGATTTCTTTATTTTACTTGGAGCTGCATACTCTTACCATTTTGCTGATGTCACCCTCTTGGTGTTGCTTTTAAAAATGAATTTTTTAAAATTCTAAGATTTCAAAAGATTAAGAGAAACAATTTCAAGCACCAAAATGTTAGCACTAATGCCATTTAGTTCTAACTACCCTTATAAATGAAGATTTTAGTGTAAAATCTAGACTTAGTAATTGTTTTAGCTTGCGGTCAGTAGTTATTCTGGCCTAAAGCTCATTGAGAACAACTAATGAGTGAAGATTTTAGATTCCACATAGGTTAGTGTGGAAAATGTTATCTAATAGTGTATCTGGCATATATATCCAAATATATATCCTTATATCACTAAACGTAAAATGGACTGTGGATTTTCACACTACAAAACTGAAGAATGATTGTTATCTTTAGATATAAGGAATGGTTTTCTTGTTTGACCAAACCTTGGTATAGGTCTTTATATAAAATGTTCATGGTTTTCCTAACATAGCTAGTGTGTTAGGTAAAGCTGTAAGATATACTTAGTCAAGGAATCCTCTAATTAGATCTATTTTCAAATAAAAATTGAATTTCATCCATATTTGAATTATACATAGGCTCTTACAGCTTCCCCCCCCCCCCCCAGCAGTTGCTGCTTAAATTGATCTCTTATTTTAGAGTATGCTTCTTGTCACCCTGACACATCTTGAATTAAGATGCTTAGGAAGTCTGCAACTTAAAGAGACCCAGATTTTTTCTGGCTGTCCTCATGGAAGACTTTTCTACTAGCCTTCTTTTCCATTTTCTTGGTTCTTTTCAGCCAGAGTGAAGGTTCTGTCTCAGAAAGGATAAATTTCTTTTTAAAATCTAAGTATGTCTGTGATGAGAAGTGTTACTTGCTTTCTAAAAATCTGTTAATAGAAACATGTTTATCAGCAAGTAGTGCTGAGAGAAGTATCTAATATTGCCAAAGCTAGAATGAAAAATTCCAGGAGGCTGTAATGATGAACTAAAACTGTAGGTGAAATTTAACGGAGATAAGCAGAGTCAGTTTTAAAACACTTAGGTGTATTTTGACTTTGTGAGCAAATATTTTATATGAGGCAAAGTTGAGTTTGATTTGATGGCAAATTCACTAAAAGAACGGTGTGAATTAGTTGCCAGTAAATAAAACTAATAGGATCTTGGCTGGGATTAATGACTATATAATGGCCAAAATGAGGGCATCGTAGTTTCACTGTATTTCATACTAGTCAGAACAAATATTGTGGTTTTTTTGTTGTTGTTGTTTTGAGACAGAGTCTCGCTCTGTTGCCCAGGCTGGAACGCAGTGGTGCGATCTCGGCTCACTACAAATTCCGCCTCCCGGGTTCACGTCATTCTCCTGCGTCAGCCTCCTGAGTAGCTGGGACTATAGGTGCCTGCCACCACGCCCGGCTGATTTTTTTTTGTATTTTTAGTAGAGACGGGGTTTCACCGTGTTAGCCAGGATGGTCTTGCTCTCCTGACCTCGTGATCCGCCCGCCTCGGCCTCCCAAAGTGCTGGGATTACAGGTGTGAGCCATCGCACCTGGCCCAAATTTTGAGTTTTATAGTTTTGACCAGTACAAGTGGAAGATCAAAATGGCAAAACATCTAGAAGCCATTTTATATGAGGAATGATTGAAAAAACTGAGGTAATTTAGCCTGTGCTGAAGTTAGGGCAAAATAAAATTGAAATGCTTTCTAGGGAGTCAGCTGACCTCTCAAACACCCATTATTAGATGTCCTTGGTAAATATTTGCTAGAGTCTAGTAATCAACTTTTCAAGGCCCTGAACTAGATCAGTCTCTCAGAGCAGACTCGGGTTATAGATTAGTGAGAATACCAGAGTATCAATTCTGCTGCCAGACAGGAATACTCATGTCAAATGGTATGTCCACATATTCAGTAGGATAGCTGCATCTGGGAAAGATTGCATTAGGAAGAATGTCTGGTAAGTATGGACTTGGAGAAGTCCTAGTTGGATATCCTTAATTTAACTGGTTATCTTTAAGGTTTTGACATTGCTGCCTTTGGAACTCAGTAATTGAGTGTGCATGACACAGACATTCTGATAAAATTTCACTCTGGAACTCTTATGGGATCTGTATAGGAAGTTGCACTTATAACACTTTTTTTTCTAATCCTATAGAGAGGGTCTTACTCTGTCACTCAGGCTGGAGTACAGTGGTGTGGTCATAACTCCAACCTCAAACTCTGGACTCAAGCAATCCTTTCACCTCAGCCTGCCAAGTAACTAGGACTACAGGTGTGCACTACCACACCTGGCTAATTTTGTTTTGTTTTTTAGAGATGGGGTCTTCCTATGTTGCCCAGGCTGGTCTGGAACTCCTGGCCTCAAGCAGTCTTCCCACATTGGCATCCCACAATGCTGGGATTATAGGCATGGGCCACTATGCCCAGCCAATATACATTATTTATACTGGGTACCACACAGTCACGTCTCTCCTGAGACACCTTAGATAGGACTTTTTAAAAGAAACAGCTTGAATAGTAATTTGTTCGCAGATTTAAGGGCAAGATGTAGGGATAATTACATCGATCAGACTTATTTATTTGGAGGAATGCCTCCCCTGTATACCATATACTACTATATAATAAAAATCTCAAACTTTAAGGGCTGTGAGGTAGAAGAGTGAGAACATGTATTCTTCCTCAAGCATTGAATTGTGACAATAGATGTGAAATGTTGTCTACCAGGGAAGATTATTAGAGATTCAGTGCCCAAAGTTTTTATTGGGGGCTGGTCACATATACTCCCTTTGCCTAGCATGGATCAAAATTCCAGACCCTCAGAAGGCAGGTTTCAGCCTAAATCGTATTATTTGCACAATAGTTTAGGCACAGTAAACTATCATTACCAGTTAGGGACTGATGGGAAGACTCCCGAAATCCAAGTTCCAAACTTCAACCATACAAAGAGGACTTTCTGAGGAAAACAATGTCCTTCTCTGTACAACACCCTAAGTGTTTTACATTGAATTTGGAGTTTGCCTGGATGGCGTTTTGGTTATCTTTCCTATCAGAGCTTTTGTTTTTTTGAGTAGCTTCTGTTAGTAGAAAGAAGAAAGCATCCTGCATGAAGATCTTAGATTGGCCTGGTGAAGTGGCTCATGCCTGTAATCCCAGCACTTTGGGAGGCCGAGGCAGATCACCTAAGGTCAGGAGTTCGAAACCAACGTGGCCAACATAGCGAAACCCCATCTCTACTAAAATTACAAAAATTTGCTGGGCGTGATGGTGGGCATCTGTAATCCCAACTACTCTGGTGGCTGAAGCAGAATATCTTGAACCCAGGAGTTGGAGGTTGCAGTGAGCCAAGATCACGCCACTGCACTCTAGCCTGGGCAATACAGGGAGACTCCATCTCCAATAAAAAAAAAAAAATCTTAGATTTTGTTTTTGCAACCTCCGCCTTCGGGGTTCCGGCAATTCTCCTGTCTCAGCCTCCCAAGTAGCTGGGACTACAGGTGTATGCCACTACACCTGGCTGTTTTGTATTTTTGGTAGAGACAGGATTTCGCCATGTTGGCCCGGTTGGTCTCGAACTCTTGACCTCAAGTGATTTGCCTGCCTTGGCCTCCCAAAGTGCTGGGATTACAGGTGTGTAAGCCACCACCACTGGCCCAGCCAGCTCTTAGATTTTGAACAGAGTTCAGTAATACCTGAAATACTATGGTTGAAGAATAGTACTATTGGGTATATGGTTTGTCAAATTGATCTAAACATGATTCTCTTGGATTTTATTCAATCATTTATTTATTGTACTTGCTGTGTGCAAGACACCGAACCACTTTAGGAATAAGTATAAATGATCTATAGCAAAGTGTGGTTTCTGCCATTAAAGATCTTGGTCTACAGATAGAGTAATAAGCTCTCTTGAAAAGAATCCAAATCTAGCTAAATGCTTCTTTTCTATAATTTTTTCTACCAAATGTTGCTACTCTGTTGTTTTCTTCATACATTATTGAATAACCCTTTATGAACCAGTTTGCCTGTGGCATCTTCTTTGTCATTACTTTCAATAAACATTTATTGAGGCTTCAGCCTCAAGGATTGAGGAAAAGGAAGGTAGGTTTGTTATTAGATAAACTTCTGGGCCGGGCGTGGTGGCTCATACCTATAATCCTTGCACTTTGGGAGGCCAAAGCAGGAGGGTCACTTGAGCTCAGGAGTTCAAGACTAGCCTGAGCAACATAGTGAGACCTTGAGTCTATAAAAAAAAAATTAAATGAAAACTTCTGAAGAGGTGATCAGGGAACTCTAAGCCTGAGCACCTCAAAAACGTTCAGTGTGCTGCAGGGTGACAGATTGCAGCCCAAAGTGCTAATCTGCTTTCCAGATTTCAGGTACATTTAACCTTTTCTTGCCACAGAGAGAAATGTCATAGTGAGATTGCTTATCTACTTTTATTGAACACTTATGTAGTTGTTGTTTTTTTTCTTCTTCTTCTTCTTCCTAAGTTGCTGTTGGACTGCGGTTTGGGAAATGGCAGTACTTCCGAGAGTGGCACAGAGTCTGTTGTGGCCCAGCACAGGATACTGATCTTCTGTCAGCTGAAAAGCATGCTTGATATAGTAGAGCATGATCTCCTCAAACCTCACTTGCCCTCTGTCACTTACTTGAGATTAGATGGCAGCATACCTCCTGGTCAGAGGCATTCCATTGTTTCCCGGTATGTGGCTTCTAAGACTCTTATTTGTAAATAAATATATTACTACTTACATAGAAGTTTGTCCTGTGAAATATTTTCATTGGCTAAGTATCTGCAAATGTGTTTTTTCAGTTGTTTAATCCACCCCAAATAAACCCTTTTATATATAGAACTACAGAAATATAATCGAATAGATTATTTGTTTAGTATATGAAAAGGTATGACTATAATAGGAAAGCACTCTGAAGAGCATGAAAGAAATTTAAGGCATCAACCAATAGTAGGGATGACTACTTCCCCCTTCCTTACCTTTTTGGGAGGATTAGGGTGAGAGGAACCAAACAAGTGACTTAGATAAAATCTCCATCCTAATTCCTGTTGGTGCACTGAAAACAAGTTGGAATCTGGCCCAACTAGGAAGCAGAACTGGTGAGTGCAGTGTTCACATGTGGTCTGCAGCCTCTACTTTAAAAAATCTCAGTGGTTGCTTTTTTAAAAATGCAGATTCCTAGGTTCTGCTTAGTCCCAAAGCTGCTGACTTCAAGAGCAGGCATTTTTAACAAGCATCCCAGCCGGGTGCGCTGACTCACGCCTGTAATCCCAGCACTTTGCGAGGCCGAGGTGGGTGGATTACTTGAGGTCAGGAGTTCAAGACCAGCCTGGCCAACATGGTGAAATCCCATCTCTACCAAAAATACAAAAATTAGCTGGGTGTGGTGGCACATGCTTGTAATCCCAGCTACTCTGGAGGCTGAGGCAGGAGAATGTCTTGAACCCGGGATGCAGAGGTTGCAGTGAGCAGAGATCGGATTGGGCCACTGCACTTCATCTTGAGCAACAGAGCAAGACTCTGTCTCAAAAAACAAGCATCCCTAAGAGATCATTAGGCACAATAAAGTTAGAGACCCCAGGAAAGGACTTTGGAGGCGGACAGGCTCAGGTTTGACTGCTGACTCTGCTATTTAAGCAGTGTTCTCTTGGGCCTGTTTATCATTCACAGAGCCTCAGTCTAAAATAGGGATATTGGTAATAATACCCTTATAGAGCTATGGTAACAATGAAAATAATGCATATAATGCATATAAAATACAAAGCCTATTGCTTGACTCGTAGTAAGGATAATAAATCGTAGCTTGATAGCTGCATCTTTAATGTTAGTTTGTTCTTTTTCCTAGAAGTTACTAGATATCCTTTGTCAGTGTCTTCTAGGATTAGTATAATAGTAGCAACCCTAACACTCTCACCTTCTCTCTTCCCTGAATGAAAGTCTAGCCTGTTCTCATACTTCTGTCTGTCCCCATACTTTAAAGGTTCATAGTTGGGTTTATCTTAATTGTAATTAACATTTAATTATATTTTTGCAAGTTAGTCCTTAACTGATGTTACTAAATTCAGTGCAGTTTGCCTTATTTTGTATTTATGAAATTCCTGACTAGCTTTAGAATGCTCTCTTTTGCTAAAAACGTTATACATGTTGGGAGGATATTTTTCTCAGATGATCACATAAGTATCCCTATTGTGGATTTTTAAAGCAGCATTTTCATTTGTGCTCTTTAATTTTTATTTAACAGTTTCTGTTATAGGACTTAGGAATGGACTAATTTTGTTTTTGTTATCTATACCTTTAGGTTTAATAATGACCCATCTATAGACGTTCTGTTACTTACCACTCACGTTGGTGGCCTGGGACTTAATTTGACAGGCGCCGACACGGTAGTCTTTGTGGAGCATGACTGGAATCCTATGCGAGATCTACAAGCCATGGACCGGGCCCATCGCATTGGGCAGGTAAAAGTCAATTTTACCTCACAGATGTTAACCTGTGCATGAAAATATACTCCCCCCAAAAGATGGGAAACCTTGGTTTAGTTCTTGCTCTGGTGTTAACATACATGTGTTATGATCTTGGACAGATCACTTAACTTTTCTGTGGCATCACTTCCTCATGCATTAAATGAGTGCTAGCACTAAGAAAACCTGGATCACTGTTCATCCCTAATATTCTGTGATTGCTGCACACATTTTGAGCTCATGTGGCCAGACAAAAATCCAACCCTAATTAGGTAGTAGAAAATAGTACAAGTCTAAAGACACTCTGACTTGTTGGAACCTCAAAGCTTAATATGTGTTACCGTTGTTTAACTGTTTTTCTTATCCAGAAACGTGTGGTTAACGTATACCGATTGATAACCAGAGGAACATTGGAAGAAAAAATAATGGGGTTGCAGAAATTCAAGATGAACATAGCG
The DNA here is from genome assembly GCF_043159975.1 of Macaca nemestrina. Lineage (NCBI taxonomy): Eukaryota > Metazoa > Chordata > Mammalia > Primates > Cercopithecidae > Macaca > Macaca nemestrina. The sequence continues at coordinate 41,879,795 of NC_092133.1, read as the reverse complement.
AATACCGTTATTAGCCAAGAGAATTCTAGTTTGCAGAGCATGGGGACTGATCAGCTTCTTGATCTGTTTACTCTTGATAAGGTAAAGAAACAACTTGTTGTATCTTTAATGAGTCACAAGCTTCCTGTGACTGCTAAGTTGAAAGTATTAAAGGAGCAGCAAAATGCATTCACTTTAGTATCCATGAGATCACCACTGGAGGGAATTTTTGGTGCCCAGATAAACTCTGCAGCATACTAGGGAATGTGTGAAGTTTTGATTTTTTTTTTTTTTTTCATTGATGTCTTCAATGTCTTGCCTCAGTTTCTTTCCTTAGTCCTTTTCTGCTAAAGCACAGCTTATCACTGGAGTCAGTAAGACTAATGGATGAGAGTTCTTGGCCCTGCCTCCTGTTAACCTTAGGCAGATTATCTGAGCTTCTATAACTATTTTACTACATGGTTGTGAGGTAAGATAATATATGTAAGCAGTCAGAAAGGATATCTAGTGGAGATTCTCAATAAATAATAGCCATTATTATTGCAGATGATGGAACTAATACATCAGATAACAATCTATAATCAAAAGGATGCACAACTTGGAAATATTAGTGAGTCTAATATTGTAAAACCAATATAGTTGGATTTAAAGTCCTACATAGGTTCAGAAAATCCACTGCATACTTAGTATAAAATTATGGTGTGAAATAGCCTTATATGATGAAATTAAAACTAGCTGTAATAACAGAAGTGTACTTTCAAGTAAGAGAAAATCGTTCTGCCATATTATGTATATGTTAAACCACATTTGAAATATGTCTAGTTTGGGGTGCTACATTTTAAATGATAACAAATTAGGTCCCCGGTGGCCAGAATGGAGGCAGGTTCTTCAATCATGTCATATTGAAAGTCAAGATAAAGTTGAAAGAATGAGACATGTTTAACATAGAAAAAAGAAGGCTCAAAGAAACATGCATAGCTGTCTTCAAATAGCTTTTATTCTGTTTGAAGGAATATTCTTATGGGTGACTTTCAGTGAGTAGAACTGGGCTCAGAGGGATGTTTTAGGGAAATGGCCTATTGCCATAAAAGGCACTATTTAGACAATTGGCAGAATTTGAAAACAGACTATATATTAGAACATTTTAATATCAGTGTTAGGTTTCCTTAATCTGATCTTTATATGGTTATGTAAGAGAATATTCTTGTTCTTAGGAATATATGCCAGTTCCTCTCAAAGGATAAAAGGACATGATGTCTACAACTTTCTCGCAAATTGTTAAGGGAAAAACCTGATATCTAACTATATTTCTGACATCCATATATACATACACATATATAAATGGGGAGAGAGATTGATAAAGCAAATAAGTTCTTTGATATGTTCTTATAATTCTTCCATAATTTTGAAGTTCTTTCCAAATAAGAAACTGACAAATAAATATGTTTGGAGATCATGAATTTCCCCATCACTTAAAGTACTCAATTCTGTTGAATAATTGTAGTATTAGAAACAAGTGTGATTTTAAAGAAAAATACAATTTGTGAAGTTAACCTCTCTTTATTTTTTTTGCCAATTTTTCTTAAGGATGGCAAAGCAGAAAAAGCTGACACCTCTACTTCTGGGAAAGCAAGTATGAAATCAATTCTTGAAAACCTGAGTGATCTTTGGGATCAAGAGCAGTATGATTCAGAGTACAGCCTGGAAAATTTTATGCATTCTCTCAAGTAACTATCAAATATTGTAAATGCAATTGCTGCTAGTTCAGTTATATTTCTGCTGATATTCAGCAAATTTCTAAGTTTATGGTGAACTTTTAACTCAATGTGTAAATAGATCTGGAGAATATTCAGCATAATGCTGGCTCTTGTTTCACTGGGGGAAACAAGTTATTCTCAAATATTTGCACTGTATTAAATTTAAATGTTAATGTGAAATGGTTTAAATTTTACATGCTGAAAAGCTGCAGAGCAGAGGAACCAAACCAGGTTTATTTGTGCTACCAGGAGGTGTTCTTACTGGGAACAGGCCTCCTATCTTTAGTCACATTGTACAGGATGATATCCATGAGTACTTTAGTGTTTGTGTATGTTTTTTCTTTTAAATAGAACTTGTTTTTATAATTGATTTAAAATAGGGCTTTTTTTCTATAAAAGCCTTAATGAGCCATAATTTTAAGAATATAAGAATAATGACTATGATATTGGTCAGTCTTAGAACATAAAAATGTCAGACAATGAATTTAATCGGGCCCTTGGTGGAAACATTTATATATTTAATGCAGATGCATAGTGTTTTTCAAATCTTTAACATCATTTTTTCAACTTTTAAGATATAATATCAACTATCCTAAATACAGGTAATGGTATATTTAAGGCTACCATAACATCCTATTTAGAGGGTGGTTTTTTTTAATTTATCTAATGGCTACAGTATAGCCAGATTCAAATAACATATGTACTCAATAGGTTTCAATCATATAAATAATATATTTTTTGTAACTATGAACATATACAGTTTTCCAGAAGTAGATTTTACACTGTTTAGAATTCCAACACCTATGGTGGAAAGACTGTTTATTGTAGTAATGCATGCTGAAGCATAAAAGGGAGAGATAATTTCTTTATATACACAAACATACATGAATATGCATATCTATATGCATAGATGTACCTATCCTGCACCTACAAAGGTGCCTGACATTGGCACTAAAATCATGTAGTTATACTGGGCAGCAATAATAATTGGGCATGAGGCTGATTACTCAATGGTGAGGGTAGGTATATGTAGATAGATGTGCATGTATGTGTTTGTATATATAATTTTATAAGTTTCACACATAAATTAATACATGCCTGTGTGCATACATATGTATGGGATATATTTGTATATATATGTACAGATAATAAACATCCCCAAGGTTTGTGGCTGGCCATACACATAGGCATCAGTTTAACAACCATCAGACCTCAGCTGTACAATAACAGGTGTTTTGTTTAATTAAAATTATACTGTTCTGCAGCATTTAGACATTTGTCACATTTCATTAGCTTTGACAACCATACTGTAACATTAAACCTAGCATTCCACAAGAGAATAAATATAAGATTGAAACTGTAAAATATATGCAACTGTGTGTTATTTGTAGGAAATGGTCACTAGAAGGAACAAAAGATTATTCAGGTGTACAAGTTTTTTTTCATTGTTTAGGATTTTAACTCAAAACTTTATGTAGAAGAACATTTCAGTATATTTGAGTTGAATATTTTTTTATTAACTATTTATTTGCTAGTTCCATAAACCAGCTCTTTAACATAGCTCATAGTAATTGATATTTTCTAAGAATAAGTACAGAGCGATATATATTATTAAAGGGCTATGAAGGGGCAAAAGAAATCACACCACAAAAATTAGTACTTTTTCCCAATTTGAAATATCAGAGCTAGAAGTCAGATATTTAGGCTGTTTAAACTTTCTAAGAGTTTAATCAAAAAGTATGTATTTCTAGAAGGATGACTAGGAAAATGATGTGTGGTTGCTTCTGAATGGGAAACAGGAGTCAGGGCTGACAGGAAAACTTAGAATGGCTGTAACATTTTTAAAATAATCTTTTGAGTTGTGAAATAGTAAATCACACATTCCAACTTTTCCATAGAAAGGAAAACACGTAAACAGGTAAGAACTAAGTATTCTCAATTAAATGACCCAGTCATTGTAGTACATCTTAAGAATAATGAAGAGATGTGGAGAATTGAACTGAGTAATGAATGATATTAAAGAACTGTCAATTTTATGGATGTGATGATTTGGTAGTTGTTTTTTTCAGTGTATGGGTGTGGGAAATAAAACAAGCCTGATTGATAGAATGTTAACTATTTTAAACTGGGAATTGGGTTCATAGATATCCATTGTACTATTTCCCTTGGTTTTTGTGTGTTTATGATAGGAAATAGCAAACTTAAAAATATAGATTCAGAGATTATTAGGCTTATTATTTGGGTTTCTTGTAGGAAAATCTTAACATTTGGGGGCCTGGGTATAATTTTTGTTTCATATATACACTCATATATATGCTTATTGTATATGCTTATTTATTCTAGAAACATTTCTCCAAAAAATATTCTAGTGAAAGGGTAAAAGTCTTTGATGTTGGGACTGATTGAACTGGTATAGCATTATTCCTTCTGGATGATTTATATAAACTTATTCAAAAGTAAATATTCCTCTGAAGCTATTTGAGAATGTGATCACTTAGAGACAAAAGTGGAACTCGAACATAATAGAAATTATAGAAAAGTAACAAGCACTCCATCACACATATGTTCTAAATATTTAATCCCAATAGGATCTTCTACCTCCTACAGACCTCCCATGCTGGCGCCAGTGGAGTCTAAAGTGAAATTGGGCTGGGCACGGTGGCTTATGCCTATGGGAGGCCAAGGCAGGAGGATCACTTGAGCCCAGGAGTTCAAGACCAACCTGGGCAACATAGCGAGATCCTGTCTCTACAAAAAATAAAAAAAATAGCCAGGCACAGTGGCATGCTTTTCTAGTCCCAGCTACTCAGGAAGCTAGCCGAGTTTGAGGTCGCAGTGAGCTACAACTTCACCACTGTGTTCTAGCTGGGTGACAGGGCAAGACCCTGTCTCAAAAATAATAATGTGAAATTGATAGCAGGTACACCTGTTGTCAGATGCCAGAGGACTTAAGATGAATCAATAAAACAAAAACTTGAGTTATATCAATTAATAGAAAAATGTTTCCTATTTATACACAGCATTTTCTTTCTTTTCTTTTCTTTTTTTTTTTTTTGTGATGGATTTTCTTGTCGCCCAGGCTGGAGTGCAGTGGTGCCATCTTGGCTCACTGCAACTTCTGCCTCCAGGGTTGAAGCCATTCTCCTGCCCCAGCCCTCCCGAGTAGCTGGGACTACAGGTGCCCGCCACCACGCCCAACTGATTTTTGTATTTTTAGTAGAGACGGGGTTTCGCTATGTTGGCCAGGCTGGTCTTGAACTCCTGACCTCAGGTGATCCACCCGCCTTGGCCTCCCAAAGTGTTGGGATTACAGGCATGAGCCACCATGCCCGGCCTATACACAGCACTTTCAACCACCATCTGTAAGGAGATACAAAGTGCCTCCTGCTTCAAGAGAGGGTTCCTATGAGTCTATAATAAATTCACTAAAACCAGTGAAGTTCTGTTAAATATAGGGGCTGAGATCCTAATTTCCATGTAGAGACAAGAGAATTAGTCCCCTCCATAAATCTGCAAAGAGATCACGTATTCAAGTAGGAATAGATCCGGGAGCACACACACACAGTTATCTATATGAAATCAGAATCCCCGGCCTTTACGACGGGTTTAAGTGTAATGTCTGGGTTTATGCTAAGTGTTTTATACTGTAAGAACCACAAGTCAAGAAAATAAAATCAATCCTGGCACCCCAGCAGAAACAAATACAAAAACTGCCCTTTAGGGAGAGTTTCTAATAGGGTCCTATAGGATTATCATAGAAGGAAATATTAAGCCTACATACATACCATCTACAGGAGGAAAAGTCAGCAGATACAAGTAGAATTAATTCTTTAAGAAGTGCAAATAAATCATAAAACAGGAAAATACTATGAAAGATTAGACATTTGAAAACCAATAAATGAGAAATAGTTCTGAATGCATTTTACACACAGTTGAAGAGAGAATTTGTGAACTGGAATGTTGAACAAGAGAATCTTGTTAGGAGGTCCAGAAGGAAAGGGAGATCATGGGAACAGAGACAAGTCACTCTTAGGACTATTTTTTATATGCCCCTGCATCTAATCCATCAGCAGTTTCTACCATCTCTAGCTACAAAATATATTTCAAATGTCTTCACCTGTCTTCATCTCCACTGCTACCACCGTAGTTCTGTGATACCCTAACGTGTTAACCTGATTGACTCTCTCTTAGCCTGACGATTCCATTTGGCTCCTTCATTTGCTAAACACATTAAGGGCTCCTTACCCACCCGCTTCCTCAAGGACTTAACTTGTGCAAGCTGACTCCCAGCACATCAAAGAGTGCAGTTAACTGATAAGTTAACAGTAGTGGCAAGCTATGTCCACAGTTCCCAGGAATTCACTCTGGTGATAGTACTCTAAAGCTCCCGTGTTTGTGTCTGGCAGATAACACCTAGAGCCCCCACACCTATCACCTTGTGATGAATTTAAAGCCCCTGCACTTGGAACTGTTTGTTTTCCTGTAACCATTTGTCTTTTTAACTTTTTTACCTGTTTTACTTCTGTAAGATTGCTACATCTAGAGTCTACCTCCCCTCTCTAAGCCAGAGTATGAAGGAAAATCTAGCACCTTCTTCAAGGCTGAGAGAATTTTGAGCGCTAGCCATCTCTGGGTCATTGGCTAATAAAGGACTCCTGAATTGGTCTCAAAGTGTGGCGTTTCTCTGTAACTTGCTTGGTTACAACAGTTCCCACCACCACCTTGCCTCTCCTAGACTACTGTTGTCTTACTGGTCTTCCTACTTGCCGAATCCTCCAGTGTCGTCTTGTCATCCTCAGACCAAAACAGAATTCCTTACTATCAGCCCTACAAGTTGTGGCCCTTGCCCATCCCTCTGACTTTGTCTCCTGTCATATCCAACTATGTTTACCTCCAATCAAGTCAGTATGCCCTGCTTGCTATGCCTCAACATAAAACTACATGTGTTTCCATCTTAGTTTTGATTCTCATACAGCTGGGTAAATTGTATGTATCATGGGGGAGATGGGGAAGACTGAAAAGGGAGTAAATTGCAGGTGGGTGGAGGTGGAAAGTAGGAAGTCAAGAATTCTGTTTTTTTCATGTTAAATTTGAGGTGCCTGTTAGATGTATCAAAGTAAGGATACAGAGTAGGCAGGCAGATACAGGAGTCTGGAACTCAAAGGAAAGGTCAAGACTGGAGAGAGAAATTTAGAAGACAGTATTTTAAGGTATGGGTCTGCATGAGAGCTCCTGGGGTTTACTTATATAATGGAATCCTATAGAGCAGTAAGAAGTCAATGAGTAATAAAACATTGTTGAATCTCCAAACAGCAGTGAGTTTTTAAAAAGTATACTTTGAGTCCATTTAGATGAAGATCAAAAACAAAATATTGTTTATGGCTATATAAAAACACAGTCACACATTTGGTTATTTCACATTTTAAGAATAAAAATTGTCAGTCATATTAACATTTACTGATTGTTTCCTACTATGTACTAAACACACTGGGAGAAACTCAAAGACCAGTGAGGAAGGAGGATACTGCAGCCAACAGTTGGCATTGTTACATTAGTTTTAGAAAAGTAGCCTTCAGGCAAAAAGTATTACTTGGAGTAAAGAGGGTATCTCCTAAAGATATTCAGGCCCAGACGTAGTGGCTCACACCTGTAATCCCAGCACTTTGGGGGGCCGAGGCCGGCAGAACACCTGAGGTCAGGAGTTTGAGAACGGCCTGGCCAACATTACAAAACCCCGTCTCTACTAAAAATACAAAAAAAAAAAAATTAGCTGGGCATGGTGCTGCAAACCTGTAGTCCCCAGACACTTGAGAGGCTGAGACAGGAGAATCGCTTGAACCTGGAAGGCGGAGGCTGCAGTAAGCCAAGATCGCGCCACTGCACTCCAGCCCGGGTTACAGAGTGAGACTCAGTCTCAGAAACAACAATAACAAAAAACATACATCCAAAAAAAAAAAAAAAAAAAGATTCGGTTAACCAGGAGAATAAAGCAATTCTAAGTTGATACGCACTTCAAAAACATGAAGCAAACATGGACAAAACCACAAAAAGAAATGGACAAGTCCAAGGTCATAGTGGGATTTTAACACACCTCTCTCAATAAAACAAGAAGAAAACATGCAATAAGATAGAGACAATTTTAGTACAGTGAACAAGTGTGATTTGACTCATATGTATACTCACATATATAGGTGTGTGTATGTGTGTGTGTGTGTATAGAGACAGAAAGAGATACTTTTTTTGTTTTTGAGATGGAGTTTCGCTCTTGTTGCCCAGGCTGGAGTGCAGTGGTGCAATCTTGGCTCACTACTACCTCCACCTCCTGGGTTTAAGTGATTCTTCTGCCTCAGCCTCCCAAGTAGCTGGGATTACAAGAATGCACCACCATGCCTGGCTAATTTTTTGTATTTAGTAGAGATGGGGTTTCACCGTATTGGTCAGTCTGGTCTTGAACTCCTGACCTCAGGTGATCCACTCGCCTCAGCCTCCCAAAGTGCTGGGATTATAGGTGTGAGCCATTGCGCCCAGTTGAAAGAAACTTAACAACTTCAGAATACAATCTACATTCTTTGGAAGCTCATGTGGAACAAGGACCCAAAGTGACCATTATGCTGAGCCATAACTTCTGGCAGATTTCAAGAAATTGAAATCATACATACTGTCCTCTTTCTCTGCTCCTATTCGACAATATACCTTAGATCCTAGCCAGTGTGGTAACACAGTAAAAATAGGAAGACAATACAGATGAGAAAGAAAGCAAGCTTGCTTTATTCACAAACAACATGAGTGGGTGGAAAATCCCAAGAATCTACCAAAAAAAAGCTACTAGAATTAAGTGATTTAGCAAGCAACAAAATCCAGGAAATAGATGAAAGTTTTACAAAATATGTAAAAGGTCTGCTGAAAACTATACAACAGATAAATCAAAAAGGCCTTCAAAAATAGATGTACCATGTTCATGGAACACTTAGAAGTGGTTAAGGTAATTTTATTTTTTTTACTTCAATTAAAAAAGAGATTGAAAAAACTGCTAACAAAAAGAAAGCTGGGATAGCTCAAAGAATTCCTAACAAAATTATTAAAGAGGGGCATTGTATAATAAAGGGACCAATTCTCCATGAAAATAACAATTTTTAATGTGTACACACATTTTAATGTGTAACAACAGCATCCAAATATGTGAGGTAAAAACGGATAGAACTGCAAGGAGAAATAAATCTGCTATAATAGTTAGAGGCTTCACACATTTCTCTCAATAAATGACAGATCTAACAGGCAGAAAATCCTAAGGATTTTCTGAACAATAGTCAACAGAAGAGTAAACATACTTCTCAAGCTGACATGGAGCATTGACCAAAGTAGACCATATTCTGGGCCATCACACCTCAACAAACTTAAGTACGCTCTTAGACACAATGGGATTAAACTACAAATCAATTAACAGAAAGATAGCCAGATAATCTCCAAATATTTGGGAGTTTAACACGTGGGTCAAAGAAAAAATCTCAAGAGAAATTAAAAATATTTTGAAGACAGTGAAAATACAACTTGATAGGATGTGGTAAAAGCACTTGAGAGAAATTTATAGCATTGAATGCAGTTAGTAATGAAGAAAGATCTAAAATCTAAGCTTTCACTTTAGGAAATTAGAGAAAGAAGAGTAATGTAAAACTAATGCAAACAGGAGAAAAATAAAAATTAGAGCACAAAAAAATCATTGAAAATAGGAAAGAGAAAAATCAATAAACAATAAATCTCTGACCAGGCTAACAAAAAAGAGAGAAGACATTGCTCATGTCAGAGAGGCCATCCCTATTGAGAACACGGGCATTAAAAAGATAATAAAGGGGCCGGGCGCAGTGGCTCAAGCCTGTAATCCCAGCACTTTGGGAGGCCGAGACAGGCGGATCACGAGGTCAGGAGATCGAGACCATCCTGGCTAACCCGGTGAAACCCCGTCTCTACTAAAAAATACAAAAAAAAAAAAAAAAAAAAATAGCCAGGCGAGGTGGCGAGCGCCTGTAGTCCCAGCTACTCGGGAGGCTGAGGCAGGAGAATGGCATAAATCCGGGAGGCGGAGCCTGCAGTGAGCTGAGATCCGCCACTGCACTCCAGCCTGGGCGACAGAGCGAGACTCTGTCTCAAAAAAAAAAAAAAAAAAGATAATAAAGGAATATGATTAACAACTCTCTGCCCACAAACTTCATAACAGATGAAACGGATCAGTTCCTTGAAAGGCACAATCTACTAAAATCCACACAAGGAGAAATAGATAATCTGAATAGGCCCATATCTACTAAAGAAATTGAATCAATAGTTTTCTGAAACAGAAAACTCCAGACTGAGATGTTTTTACTTATGAATTCTACCAAGTATCTAAAGAAGAAATGATATCAATTCTCTATAGTGTCTTCCAGAAGGTAGACGCCAAAGGAATTCTTCCCCTGCTCATTGTATGAGGACAGCAATACAGAAGCATCTCCCTCACCACCAATCCACGGTTGCTGTTTCCTTCTTTTTTTTTTTTTTTTCCTGAGACAGAGTCTCACTCTGTCGCCCAGGCTGGAGTGCAGTGGCACAATCTTGGCTCACTGCAACCTCCACCTCCCGGGTTCAAGTGTTTCTCCTGCCTCAGCCCCCCAAGTACCTGGGATTACAGGTGTGCACCCACCATGCCTGGCTAATTTTTGTATTTTGTAATTTTGTATTTTTAATTTTTGAAGTGACAGGGTTTCACCATGTCGGCCAGGCTGGTCTTGAACTCCTGACCTCAGGTGACCCACCTGCCTTGGTCTCCCAAAGTACTGGGTTTACAGGCATGAGCCACCATTCCCGGCCTCCTCTTGTTCAGTTACCTGTGGTAAATTGTGGTGTGAAAGTATTAAATAGAAAGTTGCAGAAATAAACAATTTGTAAGTTTAAGCATCGTGCTGGGTAACGTCATGAAATCTTTTGCCATTCTGCTCCGTTTCACCTGGGTGTGAATAATCTTGTCTACCCTGTATACATTACCACCCATGGTCACTGATACTGTCTGCTCCTGACATCCAGCCATCAACATCATTACAGCTTGATGATCCAGGATCACCTGAAGCAAATGATCCCCCTGAGGTATTAATATCATCACGTCAAAGTGGCCTAAGGCTACCTCACAATGCCCGCACCATTCACCTCACTTCCCCTCGTTGAATTTTATCATTGCATCATCACAAGAAGGGTGGGTATGGCAAAAAAGATTGAGAGAGACACCACATTTGCATAACAATTATTCTATTTTATCAGTGGTTGTTGTTAAGCTCTTACTGTGCCTAATTAAACTTTAAACTTTATCATAGGCATGTATATATAGGAGAAAACATAGTATATACAGGCTTCAGTAATATGTGGTTTCAGGCATCCACTGGGGGTTTTGAAACATGTTCACCACCGATAAGGTGGGGGCTATTGTGGACTACTGTACTCTAATATAAAACCAGATAAAGACATTACAAGAAAGATAAACTATGCACCAATATCTCTCATGAACATAAATGCAAAAATCCTTGCTATAGAACTTCTAGAAAATAACATACAAGAAAATCTAGATGACCTAGGATTTAGTGATGACTTTTTAGATACAACACCAAAGATACCATCTGTGAAAGAAAGTAACTATTAAGTGAAAGATGCTAGGCCAGGCACCATGGCTCACGTCTGTAATCCCAGCACTTTGGGAGGCCAAGGCAGTCAGATCACTTGAGGTCAGGAGTTCAAGACCAACCTGGCCAGCATGGCAAAACCCCATCTCTACAAAGTAAAAAATAAAAAATCAGCCAAGCATGGAGGCACATGCCTATAGTCCCAGCTACTCGGGAGGCAGAGGTTGCTGTGAGCCATGATCGTGCCACTGCACTCCAGCCTGGGCGACAGAGCAAGACTCCACCTCAAAAAAAAAAAAAAAAAAGAAAGATGCTGTCAATAGAATGAGAAGACAAGCCACAAACAGAAAACTATCTGTAAAACACATACAGGACTTGTATCCAAATTTTGAAAAAAGAAAAAAAAAAAAAAAAACCTCTTAAAACTCAACTAAAGAAAACTATTAACCCAATTAAAAAATTGGTAATAGCTCTGAACAGACACCTCACCCAATAAGATACACAGATGGCAAATAAGCATGTGAAAAGATGCTGTATGTCATATATCATTAAAGAATTGCAAATTAGGCCGGGCGCGGTGGCTCAAGCCTGTAATCCCAGCGCTTTGGGAGGCCGAGACGGGCGGATCACTAGGTCAGGATAATCGAGACCATCCTGGCGAACACGGCGAAACCCCGTCTCTACTAAAAAATACAAAAAACTAGCCGGGCGAGACGGCGGGCGCCTGTAGTCCCAGCTACTCGGGAGGCTGAGGCAGGAGAATGGCGGGAACCCGGGGGGCGGAGCTTGCAGTGAGCTGAGATCCGGCCACTGCACTCCAGCCCGGGCGACAGAGCCAGACTCCGTCTCAAAAAAAAAAAAAAAAAAAAAAAAAAAGAATTGCAAATTAAAACCACCAGGTACCACTAAACACCTCTCAGAACAGTGAAAATGCAAAACAATACCAAATGCTGAAAAGGATACAGAGCGACCGGAACCCGTTGCTGGTGGAAATGCAAAATGGTACAACCGCTTCAGAAGAGTTTGGCAGTTTCTTACAAAGCAATACAAGGTCTTACTGTACAGTCAAGCACTCATACTCATATTTACCCAAATGAATTGAAAACTTATGTCCACACAAAATCCTGCACATGGATATTTATTTTGTCAGAACAGAAGAAACACACAAAATCCTGCACATGGATATTTGTCAGAGCAGAAGAACTTGAGCACATATTTATAGCAGCTTTATTCATAATTGCACCCAACAGGAAGCAACCAAGATGTCCTTCAGTAGGTAAATGGATTTTTTAAAAAGGTACATTCATATAATGAAATATTATACAGTGATTAAAAATAAATGAGTAATGAATCCAGGAAAACACATGGAGGAACCCGACATGCATCTGCTGCATGAAAGAAGCCAGTTTGAAAAGGCTACATATTGTGTGATTCCAACTACATGACATTTTGGAAAAGGCTGAAACTATAGTGACAGTCAAAAGTCCAGGGGTCCAGAAGAGAGAGAAGGGATGAAGGGCTAGAACACATGGGGTTTTCAGGGCAGTTAAATTCCTCTGTGTGACACTGTATAATGGTGGTTAAATTATGCATTTGTTAAAACACAACAATGTACAGCACAAAGAGTGAACCCTAATGTAAACTGTGGATGTTAATAATAACATATCCATATGAAACAATTGCTGATTCTTAAAAATGTACCACATTTTAGCTGTTACTTTTCCAAGCACAGCTACATTAAAAAAAAAAAAAAAAAAAAAAAAGACCACACTAATGGAAGAAGATGTTAATAATAGGAGAAACTGGGGGAAGGATGTTGAGAGGCTCTGGGGGAACTCTGTACTATCTGATAATTTTCTGTACCATTTGAGCAATTTTAAATTGCTCTGTAAAGCAACTTAAGAATAGCCGTAAAGCACTCCTCAGCAAATGTAAAAGAGCAGAAATTTTAACAAACTGTCTCTCAGACCGCAGTGCAATCAAACTAAAACTCAGGATTAAGAAACTCACTCAAAACCACTCAACTACATGGAAACTGAACAACCTGCTCCCGAATGACTACTGGGTACATAACGAAATGAAGGCAAAAATAAAGATGTTCTTTGAAACCAATGAGAACAAAGACACAACATACCAGAATCTCTGGGACACATTTAAAGCAGTGTGTAGAGGGAAATTTACAGCACTAAGTGCCCACAAGAGAAAGCAGGAAAGATCTAAAATTGACACCCTAACATCACAAAAGAACTAGAGAAGCAAGAGCAAACACATTCAAAAGCTAGGAGAAGGCAAGAAATAACGAAGATCAGAGCAGAACTGAAGGAGACAGAGACACAAAAAACCCTTCAAAAAATCAATGAATCCAGGAGCGGGTTTTTTGAAAAGATCAACAAAATTGCTAGACTGCTAGCAAGACTAATAAAGAAGAGAGAAGAACCAAATAGACACAATAAAAAATGATAAAGGGGACATCACCACCGACCCCACAGAAATACATACTACCATCAGAGAATACTATAAACACCTCTACGCAAATAAGCTAGAAAATTTAGAAGAAATGGATAAATTCCTAGACACATACACCCTCCCAAGATTAACCAGGAAGAAGTTGAATCCCTGAATAGATAATAAGAGTCTCTGAAATTGAGGCAATAATTAATAGCCTACCAACCAAAAAAAGTCCAGGACCAGATGGATTCACAGCCGAATTCTACCAGAGGTACGAGGAAGAGCTGGTACCATTCCTTCTGAAACTATTCCAATCAACAGAAAAAGAGGGAATCCTCCCTAACTCATTTTATGAGTCCAGCATCATTCTGATACCAAAGCCTGGCAGAGACACAACAAAAAAAGAATTTTAGACCTATATCCCTGATGAACATGGATGCAAAAATCCTCAATAAAATACTGGCAAACCAAATCCAGCAGCACATCAAAAAAGCTTATCCACCATGATCAAGTGGGCTTCATCCCTGGGATGCAAGGCTGGTTCAACATACGCAACAATAAACATAATTCAGCATATAAACAGAACCAAAGACAAAAACCACATGATTATCTCAATAGATGCAGAAAAGGCTTTTGACAAAATTCAACAACCTTTCATGCTAAAAACTCTCAATAAACTAGGTATTGATGGGATGTATCTCAAAATAATAAGAGCTATTTATGACAAACCCACAGCCAATATCATACTGAATGGGCAAAAACTGGAAGCTTACCCTTTGAAAACTGGCACAAGACAGGGATGCCCTCTCTCACCACTCCTATTCAACATAGTGTTGGAAGTTCTGGCCAGGGCAATCAGGCAGGAAAAAGAAATAAAGGGTATTCAATTAGGAAAAGAGGAAGTCAAATTGTCCCTGTTTGCAGATGACATGATTGTATATTTAGAAAACCCCATTATCTCAGCCCAAAATCTCCTTAAGCTGATAAGCAACTTCAGTAAAGTCTCAGGATACAAAATCAGTGTGCAAAAATCACAAGCATTCTTATACACCAATAACAGACAAACAGAAAGCCAAATCATGAGCGAACTCCCATTCACAATTGCTTCAAAGAGAATAAAATACCTAGGAATCCATCTTACAAGGGATGTGAAGGAGCTCTTCAAGGAGAACTACAAACCACTGCTCAATGAAATAAAAGAGGACACAAACAAATGGAAGAACATTCCATGCTTATGGATAGGAAGAATCAATATTGTGAAAATGGCCATACTGCCCAAGGTAATTTATAGATTCAATGCCATCCCCGCCAAGCTAACAATGACTTTCCTCACAGAATTGGAAAAAACTACTTTAAAGTTCATGTGGAACCAAAAAAGAGCCTGCATTGCCAAGACAATCCTAAGCCAAAAGAACAAAGCTGGAGGCATCACGCTACCTGACTTCGAACTGTACTACAAGGCTACAGTAACCAAAACAGCATGGTACTGGTACCAAAACAGAGATATAGACCAATGGAACAGAACAGAGCCCTCAGAAATAGTACCACACATCTACAACTATCTGATCTTTGACAAATCTGACAAAAACAAGAAATGGGGAAAGGATTCCCTATTTAATAGATGGTGCTGGGAAAACTGGCTAACCATATGTAGAAAGCTGAAACTGGATCCCTTCCTTACACCTTAAACAAAAATTAATTCAAGATGGATTAAAGACTTAAATGTTAGACCTAAAACCATAAAAACCCTAGAAGAAAACCTAGGCAGTACCATTCAGGACATAGGCATGGGCAAGGACTCCATGTCTAAAACACCAAAAGCAATGGCAACAAAAGCCAAAATTGACAAATGGGATCTAATTAAACTAAAGAGCTTCTGCACAGCAAAAGGCAGTACCATCAGAGTGAAAAGGCAACCTACAGAATAGGAGAAAATTTTTGCCATCTACTCATCTGACAAAGGGCTAATATCCAGACTCTACAAATGGAACTCAAACAAATTTATAAGAAAAAAACAAACCCATCAAAAAGTGGGCAGAGGATATGAACAGACACTTCTCAAAAGAAGATATTTATGCAGCCAACAGACACATGAAAAAATGCTCATTATCACTGGCCATCAGAGAAATGCAAACCAAAACCACAATGAGATACCATCTCACACTAGTTAGAATGACAATCATTAAAAAGTCAGGAAACAACAGGTGCTGGAGAGGATGTGGAGAAATACAAACGCTTTACACTGTTGGTGGGACTGTAAACTAGTTCAAACATTGTGGAAAACAGTGTGGCGATTCCTCAAGGATATAGAACTAGGAATACCATTTGACCCAGCTATCCCATACCCAAAGGATTATAAATCATGCTGCTATAAAGACACATGCACACATATGTTTATTGCGGCACTATTCACAATAGCAAAGACTTGGAACAAACCCACATGTCCATCAATGATAGACTGGATTAAGAAAATGTGGCACATATACACCATGGAATACTCTGCAGCCATAAAAAAGGATGAGTTCATGTCCTTTGTAGGGACATGGATGAAGCTGGAAACCATCATTCTCAGCCAACTATCGCAAGGACAAAAAACCAAACACCGCATGTTCTCCCTCATAGGTGGAAATTGAACAATGAGACCACTTGGACACAGGAAGGGGAACATCACACACCGGGGCCTGTTGTGGGGTAGGGGGAGGGGGAGGGATAGCTTTGGGAGATATACCTAATGTAAATGATGAGTTAATGGGTGCAGCACACCAACATGGCACATGTGTACATATGTAACAAACCTGCATGTTGTGCACATGTACCCTAGAACTTAAGTATTAAAAAAGAAAGAAAAAGAATAGCCACAGGGGCAGGATGCGGTGGCTCACACCTGTAATCCCAGCACTTTGGGAGGCTGAAGCACATGGGTCACTTGAGGCCAGGAGTTTGACCAGCCTGGCCAACTCGGTGAAACCCTGTCTCTATTAAAAATAGAAAAAAATAGCTAGGTGTTGTGGCACAGACCTGTAATCCCAGCTACTGGGGAGGCTGGGGTGGGAGAATAATTTGAACCTGGGAGGTGAGGTTGCAGTGAGCCAAGATCATGCCACTGCACTCCAACCTGAGTGACAGTCTCAAAAAAAAAAAAAAAAAGCCACATGATAAAAACAATCCTGTCAGAAAACAGACAGATAGATACAGAGACATTTCACTGAAGAGGATATAAAAAATGGCAGATAGGCACATGAAAAAATGTTCCACATTATTAGCCATTAGGGAAATACAAGTTAAAACCACATTGGGATATTACTACACAACTATCAGAATGACCAAAATAAAAAGTAGTGACAATATCAAATCATGAGGATTCAGAGGAACTGCATCACTCATATATTTTGGTGGATATGTGAAATGGTACATTTGCTCTAGAAAAGAGTTTGTACTTTCTTAAACAGACTACCATATGACCCTGCAGTTGCCCTCCTCGGCATTTATCCCAGAAAAAAATGAAGAGATATTCACTCAACCACCTGTACATGACAGTTTATAGCAGCTTTATTTAATAGCCCAAAACTAGAAACAATCCAGATGTCCTTCAACAAGTAAATCGTTAAACAAACTGGTGCATCCGTACCACAGACTACCACTTGACAATAAAAAAGGGATGAACTATTGATACATACAAATGGGATGAATCTCCAGATAATTATGCCAAAAAATGAAAGTCCCAAAAGGTTATATATTGCTATTTCTGTTTATATGATATTCTTGAAATAAGGAAGTTACAGAACTGGAGAACAGATTAGTGGTTGCCAGGGTTAAAGAAGGGTGGAATGGGAAGGAAGTGGTTGTGACTATAAAAGTGAAACCTCAGTGTTCCTTGTGGTGATGAAAATGATCTGTATCTTTACTGGATCCATGTTAATATTCTGCGAGGTTTTAGAAGGAAACTGGGTAAAGAATACATGGGATTGCTCTTATTTCTTACAACTATATATGAATCTATTTCAAAATTAATGTTTAATATTATTTCAAAATTAATGTTTAATCAGACTATAATGTAGAAGTGGGGCCCATAGATCTTGGATGTTAAATAAGGCTGTATAGGCTGGGCATGGTAGCTCACGCCTGTAATCCTAGCACTTTGGGAGGCCGAGGCGGGTGGATCACATGAGGTCAGGAGTTCAAGACCAGCCTGACCAACATAGTGAAACCCCGTCTCTACTAAAAATAAAAAATTAGCCAAGCATGGTGGTGGGCACCTAAAATCCCGGCTACTCGGGAGGCTGAGGCAGGAGAATGGCTTGAACCTTGGCGGGGGGCGGGCGGGGGGCAGGTAGTGGAGGTTGCGGTGAGCCAAGATCACACCACTGCACTTCATCCTGGGCAAAAGAGCGAGACTCTGTCTCAAAAAAAAAAAAAAAAAAAAGGCTGTATAGGCAAAGCAGTATATGTACTGCGAGCGTCATTAGCTTTCAACGTTTGATGCTCACTGCTCAACAATCAACTGCAGAGAGATTAATGGATGAAATTTTTCACTTTATTTCTCTACTCCATGCCTTCTCCCAGATTGTCTAAAATTTTTTTTTTTTTTTTCAAAAACTCCTCTAGGATGTTGGTAGGCTTAAGGAAGAACAGAAAGGAACCTGAAGGCGGGGAGAGAAGAAAACTGGGGGCAGGGAAATTGAAGTCTGGGTGACTAGGAAAACAGGCCAGCCTGGGTGGGCAGCTGGTGGCAATGGCAAGCCAGAAAGGAAATCTGGTTTTCAAGAGTGTAAAAAGTGAATTATATGGAGGTTGCTTGGAAGAAAATTCCATTTTGTCCAATATCTGCTTTTAACTTTCACAGGACTCCTGTTTTCTTGTTTTGTTTTAGTGCTCCATTGAAACTTACAGACAAGTACACAGATCATAGTGTACAACTCAATGAATATTCACAAAGTGAACACACTTTATATCCAACACCCAAATCAAGAAATTCACCAGCACTCTCAGATGCTGCTTTCAAGCCCCCTTGCAGTTACTCCTTTGCATATTTATATAAATGGAATCGTACACTGTGTACTCTTTTGGGGCTGGCTTATTTTGACCAGCATTAAATGTGTGAGATCTTTCTGTAACATGGCATGTTGTAGGTCTTCATTCTCCCTGTTGGGTAGGATTCCATATGTGGATATGCTATAATGTATCCGTTCTAATACTGTAGGCCATTTGGATGGCATTCAGTTTGGGGCTGTACAAATACTGCTGCTGTGATTATTCTTGTACATGTCTTTTGAACGTACACGTATTTTTGGTGGGCATACGCCAATGAGTGAAAAAGTGGGTCACAGGATATAGACAAATTCAGTTTTTATAAACCTTTTCCAAAATGGCTGTACCATGCCGTAGTTTGAATGTGTGCCCGCAGAAGTTCCTGTGTTGGAAACCTAATCCCCAGTGCAACAGTGTTGGGAAATGGTAGCTAAGAGGTGATGAGGTTGTGAGGGCAGAGCCCTCATAAAGGGATCCGTGTTGTTATCTAGAGAGTGGCTTAGTGATCATGATAGTGGGTTGTTATAAAGCAAATGTGGCCCCTGGTGCATCTCCCTGTCTGGAGTGTTCAGTTGCTCTTCTGCCACGTTATGACACAGCAAGAAGGCCATGCTCTTGGATTTTTCCACCCCAGAACAGTGAGAAACAAATTTCTTTATAAATTACCCAGTCTCTGGTATTCTGTTATAGCAGCAGAAAATGGACTAGACATATCACCTTCCACTTTTACCAGTACTTACCTAGATTCTCCCTACCATGTGGCATTTTGTGTCTTTTAAATTTTAGTCATTCTAGTGGGGGATGTACTGGAATTGCACTTTGGTTTATTTATTTATTTATTTATTTAGAGACAAGAGTTTTGCTCTTGTTGCCCAGGCTGGAGTGCAATGGTGCGAACTCAGCTCACTGCAACCTCCACTTCCCAGGCTTAAGCGATTCTTGTGCCTCAGCCTCCCGAGTAGCTGGGATCACAGGCATGTGCCACAAGACCCAGCTAATTTTTTGTAATTTTAGTAGAAATGGGGTTTCACCATGTTGGTCAGGCTGGTCTCAAACTCCTGACCTTAGGTGATCTGCCCACCTCTGCCTCCCAAAGTGCTGGGATTACAGGCGGGAGCCACCACACCCAGCTGCACTTTGGTTTTCATAAGTAATGAAATTGAGCAAAATGACCCTGTCCTTTAATAAAGAGACCAGGTTGCACAACTCATCACCTTAGGGACTGAGACGTGCCAAGGGAGTTTTTCTTCCACTTACGAAGGGAGTTATTTGGTTTAGGCCTGCACTGAAGGTGACAAGTTGGATGTTTCCCTTAAGCTTAACGGTTGAGACCAGGTGTGGTGGCTCACACCTGTAATCCCAGCACTTTGGGAAGCGGAGGTGGGTGAATCACCTGAGGTCAGAAGTTTGAGGCCAGCCTGGCCAACATGGTGAAACCCTGTCTCTACTAAAAATACAAAAACTGGGTGTGGTGGCGGGCGCCTGTAGTCCCAGTGACTCAGGAGGCTGAGGCAGGAGAATCGCTTGAACCCTGGAGGCGGAGGTTGCAGTGAGTCAAGGTTATACCACTGCACTCCAGCCTCCAGCCTGGGCAATAGAGTGAGACTCCATCTCAAAAAAAAAAAAAAAAAAAAACAGCTGAGCCCAAACCAGCTTAACCAAAGGTTTGACCAATAACAACAAAGAAGAAAATGACATGACTTGGGCTGACCCTTGAGGGCCAGAATTAAATGTTGAGATGAGAGCTTTTGCAGTTAAAGCAAAGTCCTCTTTATCTAAATACAAACAATGCCCAAACCTCAATTTTATTCCCTTCATACTACTACGTAATGGGAATGAATACAGATAAATTTCAGTTACGTTTCAGTGACCAGTAACACTCCAGCCTGTGAAGACCCACTTGGAATTCAAGACTTGATATAAAGATGATGATGATGATTATGATTAAGACGGAGTTTAAGCTCTTGTTGCCCAGGCTGGAGTGCAGTGGCACCATCTCGGCTCACCGCAACCTCCGCCTTCCGGATTCAAGCAATTCTCCTCAGCCTCCCAAGTAGCTGGGATTACAGGCACTCACCACCACGCCCGACTAATTTTGTATTTTTAGTAGAGACGGGGTTTCACCATGTTGGTCAGGCTGATCTCGAACCCCCGACCTCAAATGATCCACCCACCTCGGCCTCCCAAAGTGCTGGGATTACAGGCGTGAGCCACAGCACCGGCCAAAGATTATTTTAAACTAAAGACATTTGAGATTCAACAGATGCAAAAGTGAGCTTTTTCGGAGCTTCCTTTATGTGACTAAAGGCAGAAACTTCTGAGAGTGAAGCTGCTGTAAATCCCCTCCCAGGGAGCTTTAGTGGGCATGAAAAGGGATGGAGACCATTGGCACCTACATAAATAAACATCGCTAGAAACTTTCCTATCTCCTAAAACTCATTTGTCTTTCCTAAAGAAACCACTTGATCTTCCCATAGATGCCCTTTTCTATGAGAGAGCTCCCCCTCTTTCCCTTATTGTGGGTTATATAAACCCCATCTCTAATTATGGAGGAAGCCACTTTTGTGCACTTCCATGTGTGTATGGATAAACTTTGTCTTTTGTTAATTTTTAGTTAATCAGTAGACCCTCAATCAAACCTGATAGAGGAAAGAGTTTTTCCTCCTGACAATCCTTTGAATGGCAGTAGGACCCACCAGTTTGGGCTTTCCTCATCCCATTACTTTCCTCACCCCGTTACTTTCCTCACCCCGTTAATCAATACCCTTTGTAGAACAGTTCTCGTTAAAATAGTTTTAATATCATATATTTGATTTAAAATTTATGACTCCAGCGTGGGAGTGCTTATGTGAATATTGCTTCACACACGTGTGCCAAAGGTCTAGTGAAACGTCACCACGCCTTAGTGTTAAAGCTTACTGTCCATCCGCGCTGCTGGCGATGAGTTTTCCTTTTGGTAAAGCCAGGACCTTGTACATAACCTCTGGCCGCCTCATGGGGCCTGTCCCGCACAGCCATGCAATTAGCAAGCGGGGCTGCTGCAGACCTCAGGCACAGAGAACGCCAGGGCTACCGACTGATTTTCCCCGCTAGTAACTTTTTTTTTTTTTTTTAATCGGGACAAATGTGTGCTCCTAGTCAGACCGAACCTCTGAAAGTAGAATTTCAATTATGGCCTTAATGTATGTTGTTATTTCTAATAAAAGCAGACTTAAAAGGGACTCAAACACATTTTTCTCCCCATTTGGGTCAGGGGAGGGGGACCAAAGGGCACGAGAGCTCCAAACGTTCCATCTGATCCCAGCGGAACAAGGGCTGAGCCTCCTGATTCCCCTTGGTGAATAGTGGGGCACCTGCTCGCTGCCAGGTGAAAGCTCGTGCTGAACAGAGCAACGTGCAAAGCTGCGCCTCGCGCAGAGCCGGGAGCAACTCTCCCAGAGTGGGCCCTGAGCTGCCCTTCAGGCCGGTGGCACGGAGGGGCGCGATCCAGCGGCGCAGGTGAGCTTACCTG
The DNA here is from genome assembly GCF_043159975.1 of Macaca nemestrina. NCBI lineage: Eukaryota > Metazoa > Chordata > Mammalia > Primates > Cercopithecidae > Macaca > Macaca nemestrina. The sequence goes on along the minus strand of NC_092133.1, from coordinate 41,857,434 downwards.
CAGGGGCTGCGGCCAGGAGGAAATGCGCCACCGCCCAGGCCAGGGCCCCGGGTGCGGGAGGGGCAGAACGTGGGACCCGGAGGGGGGACCCAAGGGCTGCGGGCGGGAGAATACGGGTGGGGCGGCCTGGGAGGGAGCCTGAGACAAGACCCGACGCCCCCAGCCGCTCCACGTCGCTCTGCAGCGGCCCCGTCCTCTTCCAGGCGTACACGGGCGCGACTGGCCTCGACCGCAGTAGGAAGGCGCTGCACCGGCCCGAGACACAGACACAGCGGCTTCCTATCATGGGGGTGATCGCTGGGGAGTTTAAAAACACCTGTGGCCAGACCCCAGCCCAAACCAAGTGAATCTGTCTCGGGGACCAGGCTGGGGGGACGCTGGTCCTTGCTTGTTCTGAAGGCTCTGAAGGAGATTCGCTGGTGCAGCCACTTGTGATCCGTTTTCTAAATGGATTAGTCAGTGCCTAGGAGATGGCTTCTAGCACATCCAAAATCGATAAGGATTTTTAAAAGATTCATTTTCTGAAAAATCGGAGAGCCAGGTGTGAAAGATAAAGCGAAGTGGCGCACCTACCTTTCCACTGACAGGTTTGGTTGCGATTTTGAGAATTGGCTTCATGTGGCAAGTCTGGCATAAAAACCCAACTGCACCTCTAAAAACGCGTGTTCACATGTGTCAACAAATACTTTGTTGCAAATATACTTGCGTGTTTTTCATAAACGAGTGTTATTTGTGTCAGAGAAAGGGTGAATTTTGCTGTACTTAGTCTGCTTTAAGGGGATTTGTCAAAAAAAAAAAAAAAACTAATCAAGCAAACTGGAATGCACCAATGTTCCCAGATGTGAACCATATACTCCAAGCTATTCCTCAGCAAATGCAAAGGATGACAAGTGTCAGTACTTCATACAACTAGATTTAATAAGTTGTTATTACAGAAAAAAATGAAGTCCAAACTACAAAGTTTAAGCAGTTGTAAGCAGTAGCTGCATTGAGCTCCATGTTTAGTCACAGTACTGTAGTTCCATACAAGCAATATTAGTCCAAGCCCCAAAGGCAGAAGCTGAGTAAGGGTTACTAGCAAAAAACAATCTAAGAGAACAAGTAATAAAAGATACAATACATTTAAAATTAGTTGTTAGTTGAAAAACAAATACAGAGATCTTAGCTGTGAACACCCTAAAAGTTAAGTCCATTATTTTGACAGCAAAAATACAAATACCTAATACTTTATACCCCAACAGAACTATATCCAGGTAAGAAAAAGAGCATAAGTTATCCTGTATTAGCACCCAAGTTTTCTACTCGTTGCAATTAACTTTGTCATCATACAAATTTAAACATCCCCGAATCATATAGCCACTTCTTGACCCATTTTGGGGTATAAAGTCAACAGCATTAATTATAAAACACTCTGTGGTAAGATGGAACACTATTGCAGCTGAGATAGAGAAGTTTAGTTATTATAAAAGAAAAAAAAACAAAGAAATGTTAGCTGACATACCATACAAGCTAGTGAAAAGCAACAATCCATTCAAATAAGCCATTTTTAACAAAAAGATACATTTTTTTCACTAATCTGTGACTAATCTTTCACTCAAACCTTGCAAGTAGAGATGTCACAATACTCAAATATTTAGGTAGGAGCTTTACCCAGTTAAATGCCATTTTGTTGCTAATATAATAGATAAAATGAAAACTAGCAGTTATTCGCTAATTGCATAAATGCAGTACATTCTGCATTAGCCCATGCCTCACTAACAAGCTATAAAACACAAGATATAGGCAGAAATCTAAGCATAATCTTTATACCACTAAGCAAGAATTTTCCGATTTCTTTTCTTCTGTTCCTAATCATTTATTTGTAGTTAATGTAAAATTCCAACCAGTAGTACCCAATTTGAGTTAAAATTTTACATCACAACTTGATCTAATCTATATATTATTTACAAAACTGAATACATAGAGCATACCCAAGACCAACTCTGGACACAAGTTTCTCTGAGTTATTGATGAACCTCACCTCCACAGCGATGGAGCTGAAAGAGGCCATCAACCACTAGAAGAAACATATCATCTATCTGGAGCAAGTCATTGGCTGTTCTGTTTACGCAACACCAGTTTTGCAGTTGTAGTTTTTGCTTTGACTGTAGGTGCTATTGCAATGACACATTAATGACTGTGCCTTAACTGCACAGCTTCCAGGTGAGGAGGGTGTTGGAAAAGCAGCAGCAGAAAGGCAGACAGATCATGCACGCAGTTGCCACAATGAAAGGCAAACAAGGGGCACCAGCACAGGAAGCAGGCGTGGGTGTGGAGGAAGATGCAACCCGACACATAGTCAGGGTCCACAGACAGTGGTGACATCCGAGTGTGCTTCTTCAGTGCCACCAACTGAGCCTTACAGGGAGGCAGCACGAGTGAGACCCTGCAGGTGAGGTCTGCAGTACACCACGAAGGCGGTGTCCTCTTAGCAACTTCCTGTATGACTCAGACATCACCACTGTCAGTGCACAGAAAAGATTCGGCCTGGGAGAAAGGCACTGTCTCACACAAGGACAGCAGTTGGTGGCAGGTTCTCTCTCTTTCTCTCTCTCTCTCTCTCTCTCTCACACACACACACACACACACACACACACACACACACGACATAATGAAGAGTTAGAGGGGAAAAAGCAATGAAACATTCTGTTGACTTAGCCAGATTTGAAACCCGGTGGTATTCCGGTTGGGGTGACTTCATTCTCAGGGCCACAGGTTTGGCTGCACCTGGTGTTGTATAAATCCACCGTGACATCCCTAGAGAACTGCACTGTGACATCCCTAGTCTTACACTAAACCACTGTGATAAAGGAAAAGGCTTCTCAAAATCTCACATGTTCTGCTCATTCTGTCATTTTATTACCCAATTATCCGTTACATTTCCAATCACTTTACATAACCAACCATTTTCATCGTTGTCACACTATTGTAAACCACATCAGCAAGTTAATACATAAAGCTTTGCATTTCAAAAAACTAGACACTTTAGTAACAATATTACAAAGGTTTTAGCTTCAAAAATAACTGAAAATGAAAAAAATAAACTTTTAAAGAATTAGCATCATAAAATTAATTTATTCCAATAAAAATACAAAATAATATTATGACATTGACCAGATATGAAAGTCCCTCCCAGAAACAACTCTATTAATGATTGAGAAAGCACTCCTTAAAGAAAATACGAAATAAAATGAAAAATATGTAAATATGTTTAATTTTTTTCTTAGCAAAAAATCTTTCTAAAAATAACAATGAAAATTTGTCTCAGTACAAAGGCTACATTACTATTGAAAAAATACCAGCATGAAGAAAAGGTACATATTTGACAGTAGAAAAATGATTTCAGTGAATCACAATGTCTAAAGTTTGCAATGAAAATAAATCTGCAATAAAGATTTATGCCTTTTTTCTTTTCTTTTTTTTCTATTTTTTATACAAACAGTACAAACAGTATTGCACATAACAACAAATAGTCGAGGTTAAGTTATAGCCTTCAAAAAATCGACTAGTTCAAGTGTCACACCAAGGAAAGGCCACAGCAGGACCTGTGTTACCCAGGGGCTTCCCAGTCAAGTTGCAGGTCAGAACACCTCTGTGTTTTAAAAAATAATTTTTTTGAAGGACCCTCTCTTTTAATATAACATTAACAACTTGGGGGGCACATTTATTTACAAAACAAAAGGGAACGTGTTATAATTTAATAAACTAAAAAAGTTCTCTTTAAAAAAATACAAACAGAAGAACTCTTTCACAATCCTGGTCAGTCGCGCACAATCAACGCTTGATTAGAAATATACAAATTAAGGGAAAGTAGTTTCCACCATCTATTCACAACGTTCAGCACCAAATGGAGTTTATTTTTTGTAACCTATTCTTCAGGACAATGTTTTTTGTCTTCACTTTCGCTTTATGCTGTACAATCTTCCAGCTTTTTAAAAAATCTCAGTGTTATTTTAATACATGAAAGAGGGGCGCTTCTTCAAAAAGTTTTGCTTCTTTCACATAATTAGGTAGATTTCTGTAGGTTAGATATGATCTTTAATATTATAGTTATAAAGCTCTAACTTCTTCATTTTCAAAAAACACAAATAAGCATGAAAAAAATAAAGTTACCCATCTGTTAAATCATTTTCTTGCAGAATTAAATTAATATATATTTTTCTGAATAAACTTACTTAGAAAATATCATTTTCTTTCCTATATTTCAAAATTGAGGTATTGCAAAAGATCATGTCAGTCAGAAAGCATGCCTTTTTCCTTAAAAACAAAAAAAAAATCTGCCAACTTTTGAAAACTGTCTAGAATACAAAAAGTAGTAGTGCATAACAAAATTTCTTGTACAGATGAAAAAAAAACCCACAAACATAGAAAAAAACAAACAAAACCACACCGGGGCTGGAAAAAAGCAATTATTACCAAAAAGCCTTAAAAAGGGGAGAATTCTAAAATAAGCATTTTTAATCCAGTAAAAAACTATTTTGTTTTTCCTTTTTGAAAACAAACTATAGCTTGAGAGTCAGTAATTGCAACCAAACATGGGAGAACGAAACAAAAGCAACACTAACTTAAGACAGTACAAGGACATCACAGCACAGAAAACACAGCGACTTAAATCTATTCTGCAGTGTCATATCCAGTCAGATTGTCCCCAGAATTCCAAAACATAGGAAGAAGATTAAAAAAAGATTTACATAGTCTTGCAATCATTGTGTGTGTTTATATATTACTATCTGCAGCCCAAGGGTGAATGCTAGAAAAATGTCCACGCTAGTGCTAGCAGGCCTCCATTCTAGACCACGCTAGGGCTAGCAGGCCTCCATTCTAGACCACGCTACGGCTAGCAGGCCTTCATTCTAGACCACGCTAGTGCCAGCAGGCCTTCATTCTAGACCACGCTAGTGCCAGCAGGCCTTCATTCTAGACCACGCTAGGGTTAGCAGGCGTCCATTCTAGACCACGCTAGGGCTAGCAGGCCTCCATTCTAGACCACGCTACGGCTAGCAGGCCTTCATTCTAGACCACGCTAGTGCCAGCAGGCCTGCATTCTAGACCACGCTAGTGCCAGCAGGCCTTCATTCTACTCAAGCTTAACAGGATAAATCCAGGGAATTAAGTAGTTAGTTTCTCACCCAGACAACCAACTCTGCCCAGGCTATCTTATTTTGTACAGACATTTCTTTAGCATCACCATTACACAACTTTCTTAAAAATGTGCCTAGTTTGTCAATCTGACAACTTATCTCTATATCCTGTATATATTCTTAGTGTTTGTAAGCTAAGATGAGCTCTTTGGTTTTCTGGACAAGGTCTGAAGCTATGTAAAATGGTGCAAGCACTAAGAGATTGTAACTAAGAGCTCATGTGTTAGTTTATAATATACCAGTTATGAACTGTCAAGTTCGTTAATGTCTGACAGAGGCTTTAAACAGTTAAGTTTGATCACAGTTAGACATAATCACTTTACTATATAAAATAAATTGCACAATATATAACAGAGCACCGCAAAGTACTTCATCTACCATCCACAAATTTGCTTGAAGAATATCCTACACCTAGGTTTTATATCGGTTGTAATATAGGTCATTCTGTTATGGGCTCTTCTCATTCAGAGCATTCCATTTACTGAGGCATGCCTTCCTCTGGTCAATTACCAATTCTTTGAATGAAAAAAACTTTTTTAAAAAAATGAGTATTTTATAGCTTATATAGATTCTTAATTTGTGCATTGTGGGAACGTTTTATACTAGACATTGGATATAAAATTTATTGCATGCAGCAACCTGATTAAGTAAACATGCAGTCAGAAATAGTGACCTTCCACCGAAGCTTTCTGAAGTCTATTCTGATCTCCTTTCGGCAGCTGACTCTATCCCTAAAATCACAAAAGTGTGTTGTTGGGTTTTTGTGTTTAATTGATATCTTAGCCTGAATAGAGTATTATGGTATTAATAATACCATTTTAATAGCAGCAAAAGCTATTGCAGCATAAATTTACATAATACTAAAAGATCTAACCAAAATCCTCGGCAAAACAAAAATCAAACATGAAGGAAAAATAAAAGATCCAGCTTATGAGGTATCCTTACAAGTCAAAATAGAGAGCAACTAAAGGCTTATTTTCATGAAGGGTTATCCTTACTCTAAGTGACCCGAACTAATGATTGCTGAATTGTTGTGAAGTTTTTGCTACATCTGCCACCTACTCACGAGTATTACCTTTGGTAAGTCTTGTTCTAGGGGCAACTCTCTAAGTTTCTGAAAATAAGTGCATGCTCCAGTTCAAAACAATCAGAACAACACCACCACAGCAACAAACAAAAGAATCACAGACAGTAGCCTGACGGCCGCTAATGAGAATGGCAGCCTACATACTGTCACGAGTGACAAATCAGGTATAAAAAATTAAGGTACCAAGCAGACAAAGGTGTGAATCAAAGTGCAAATCAGTACCATTCTACACTCTGCAATTCTGCATTATACTGGACACTGAGTTCAGTAATATGACTGTAAATAATAATAATAATAATAATTAATAATAATAATAAAAAGACCCAATTCTTCTTTAAAAATCAAGAACGAATGCACAGATTTCCAGAACACTGTAAGCCCTGAGGCAGTGCCCTCTCTCTCCCCTCCTTGTTATCTACTCCAGTACTGTGGCTGGGTCGGCCGTGGCTCAGCTCCAGCGGAACGGGACGTGACGAGGGCGGTCGCCTCCCTCCTTCACCAGCGGTTTGTGGAACTCCCGCCCGGCTCGGGAATGTATGCTCGCCCAGCAGTATTCACAGTAATACTGCAGACAGGTGACGTTGGCACAGAAGAACGGGGCAAACTTCCCACCACAGCGTGTGCCCTGGCACTCATCACACATCTGATCATCCAGCACATATGGCTTTACTTCAACCTGGACCCAAAGAGGAAAGACAGAGAAAAATGGTTTAGCAAAGCTTCCTCACATGTCTTGCTTTTGAGAGTTTATAGTATAGCTTCACGGTACGTCTCAATCAGATGCTGCTTTCAACTCTGCTGATACTGGATGGTAATCGACAGCATAGGCTTTGGAATAAGCTCCTTGATTTACTTCTTGTGTGATATGAGACAAATTCTTAAAATCTCTGTGCCTCTGTTTGCTCTATGACTATATCTGTAAAATGGGTATGTTTTCACACACATAAACATATCTAACACACACACATTTGTGTAATCTGTAAATGGGTATAACAGTGTTTACATCAAAGGGTGCTGGGGAGGATTAAGAGGGGCTGAGCTGAATCCTGAAAGCTGAATCCTGAAAGCTGAATCCTGAAAGCTTTGTCTGACAGTGCAGGACAAAGAACACTGCAGGGAGAGGAAGCAGCCAGGACAAAGGCCATAAGCAAGAGGAGGCAGGCACATCCTTGGGAGATGCTGTGGCTGGAGCCAGGCCTGAGGGCAAGAGGCACACTGAATATGGGAGGAGCTGAAGGGTACACTGCTGTGAGGCTGTGCACCTCAGTGTCGTAGTGATGCAGCTCCCTGAGACTAACACCCCAATACTGCATACCATGGACTGGAGAGGAAAAGGGACTCACAGCTGAGGTGTTAAGAAGCTACTATAATAATTGGGGCTTTTTTAGTTTTGGAACTTTCTCTGTTACCTTAATCTCCCCCCAACACTGGAAACTTCAATACAACAACTTTTCATCACAGCCCTTTAGGGAACATTTTTATATCTAAATGAAGCAAAGCTGTATGACTGAAAACCAAAAGAAGAAAAAAGTTACCACGTTCTCACCCACTTTCCTTTCCTAGAACTTTAGAAAAGAAACATCATTAACTTTATTTATTTTTAATTATTATTATTATTTTTGAGATGGATTGTCACTCTGTTGCCAGGCTGGAGTGTAGTGGTGTGATCTCGGCTCAATGCAACCTCCACCTCCCGGGTTCAAGCCATTCTCCTGCCTCAGCCTCCTGAGTAGCTGGTATTACAGGAGTGCACCACCACGCTCAGCTAATTTTTTGTATTTTTAGTAGAAATGGGGTTTCACCATGTTAGCCAGGCTGGTCTCAAACTCCTGATCTCAGGTGATCCGCCTGCCTCAGCCTTCCAAAGTGCTGGGATTATGGGCGTGAGCCACCATGCCCGGTCGAAATACTATCTTATTGTGGTTTTGATTTGCATTTCTCTAATGATGGACAATGTTTAGCATTTTTTTCATGTGCTTGTTGTCCATTTGTGTATCTTCTTTGGAGATACACAACTCAATGAGGAAATGCATAGAGAATAATTCACATAAGAATTCACAGACAATTCACATAAAAATGTTTATATTAGCTGGTTGTGGTGGCATGCACCTGTAATCCCAGCTACTCAGGAGGTGAGAGGATCACTTGAGCCCAGGAGTTCAAGCCCGGCCTGAGCAGCATACTGTTTCCCTGGCTCTTAAAGAAAAAAAGAAAAAAAAAAAAAAAGATGTTCATATTTACTTGTAGTCAGGAAAAAAAATTGATGCCATTATTCTCATCAGACTGGCAAACATTTAAAAGAGTGATAACTATTTCTCATCATTTGCTGATAGAAATATGAATTGCTACAACTTTTTTTTTTTTTTTTTTTGAGATGGAGTCTCACTGTTGTTGCCCAGGCTGGAGTGCAATGGAACAATCTCAGCTCACTGCAACCTCCACCTCCTGCAACCTCCACCAGCTCACTGCAACCTCCACCTCCTGCAACCTCCACCTCCCAGGTTCAAGCGATTCTCCTGCCTCAGCCTCCCAAGTAGCTGGGATTACAGGTGCCCACCACCACACCCAAATATAATTTTTATATTTTTAGTACAGATGGGGTTTCACCATGTTGGCCAGGCTGGTCTCAAATTCCTGACCTCAGGTGATCCCCTGCCTTGGCCTCCCAAAGTGCTGGGATTACAGGCGTGAGCCACCACACCTGGTCTGCTACAACATTTTTGAAAAGCAAACTAGCAAATTATTCAAATTAAAAATATGTATACCCTTCAACCCAAGAATCCCAGTGTTGGCTATTGTTCCAGATGCAATCCCAATGCTTGGAAATATAACCACCAGAAGTGAGGACATATGTAAAGTATATCTACTGCGAGACTTGTCCACAATGGCAAAAAATCAGAAACAAAGTAAATGTCTAGCTACAGGGAAACACTTGAATAAAATATGGGTTATCCATTCCGATGGAATATCATGCAGCCATGAAAAAGACTTAATTATGCTCCATCGGTTGATGAGAAAAGATTTCCATTACATAGGGACATTAGGACCAAGTGGAATGATGGCTACTGCAAGCTGTAAAATGCTGAACAAACATACGTAAGGTCATGTAATACATTTGTGCTGATATTTGAAAATGCAGTATTAATAAAACAGCACCTTCTGTCTATTTGGGCTTCCAACTAAGCTTGGTAACAGTGCTCCTTACTGGCTAAAGGGTTTTGGGGGATCTAGTCTACACAGTAGTTCAGAAGATGTGTCATGAAGGCTTTCATGACTGCCTTGAGGCCAGAGGCACACAGTGATGCCTTATTTACCAGCTTTCTTAGGGAATAACATATACTTCAAGTTATTTTTCCAGAAACCAGGCACTTCTCCTTTTTGGTACCAAAATATCTTGAATGTTGATGTTTTTTGGCAAAAATCTTGCTAAAATGTACTAGTTCCCCTCCCCCTCTTAGATAGGAGACATTATGAACATTATTCCTAAGGAATGCCAAGTAATACAATGCAGTAGAGAGTTTTCACTTTTTCTGTCAGCCCCCTTCAAAATCTGGTGGTCCGTTATATCTAAAACACGTTCCAAACACCTCTTTTAGGTTTGCAATTTCCAATCATTTTCATTTTGCCTGGAAAGTTAGAAAAATCAAGTTTGTGAAGAGCTGAACATTAAATGCCAATAGATATGACTCTTAATATGGTGAAAAAAAATAGGCTGGGTGCAGTGGCTGAGGCCTGTAACTCCAACACCTTGGAAGGCTGAGGCAGGAGGATCCCTTGAGCCCAGGAGTTCGAGACTAGCCTGGGCAACAACAACAAAAAAATTAGCCCTGCATAGTGGGATGCACCTGTAGTCCCAGCTACTTGGGAGGCTGAGGCGGGAGGATCCCTTGAGCCCAAGAGCTAGAGGCTGCAGTGAGCCAAGATCCTGTCATTGTACTCCAGCCTAGGTGACACAGTGAGACCCTGTCTCAAAAATATATATGTAATAATAGTAAAAATAAAAAACAGAATGTGGCTTTTGGATTGCTACTGTGCTCTCAGGGGCCTTTCCTGAAAGCTTCCAGAGGGCAGTCTTCCAGAGGGATGAGCGGTGCTGTCCCTGCAGAGCTGCTCCTGAGGGTGTCTGAAGAGCAGAGGTTTGCCTAACGACAAGACACACACCATGATGATCCACAAACACAGACACGCGAGTCAGCTACTATGACCTCTCAAACAGCAACAGGCAAACAGTATTTCTGGATTGAAATCAACAAAAGAGAGGCAGAGCAAGATGGAAGAACAGAAGTCTCTGCCGATCAACCTCCACCTGACCCATGCCCCACAAGAACAGGAAGTTAGTAACAATCTACACAGAAAAAAACACCTTTAGAAGAACCAAAAATCAGGTAGGTCCTCCTAGTACCTGGTTTTATCTTCATATTGCTAAAAGAGGAACTGAGGAGATAGAAAAATAGTCCTGAATCACCAAGTATTTAAACCAGCCTGCGCCTGAGGGGAATCTCCAATTCCAGCAGGGGGAACTTGAGTTCCCCCAAGCCTCGCCACTGTGGGCTACAGCGCTCTGTGTCTCCAAATCAACTTGAAAGTCAGTCTAGGCCATAAGGACTGCAACACTTAGGTGAGTCCTAGTGCTGAACTAGGCCCAGAGACAGTGGATTCAGGGGGCACATGGCCTACTGAGACATCAGCCAAGGGAGGGCTGGCATCACCCCTGCCCTAACCCCAGGCTGCACAGCTCATGGCTCCAAAAGAGACCTCTTCCTTCAGTTTGAGGAGAGGAGAGGGAAAAGTGGGAAGGGCTTCGTCTTACGTCTTGGATACCAGCTCAGCCACAGAAGGACAGGGCACAGTCAGAATTGTGAGGTCCCTTTTCCAGGCCCTAGCTCCCAGGTGACATTTCTAGACACACCTTGGGCCAGAAGGGAACCCACTGCCTTGAAGGAAGGACCCAGTCCTGGCAGCATTCATTACCTGCTGACTGAAGAGCCCTTGGGCCCTGAATAGCCAGCAGTGATACCCAGGACCTTGGGTGAGCCTCTGAGACTTGCTGGCTTCAGGTACCAGCAAGGCCACAGTTGGGTAGAGCAGTGGGCAGGCTCCTGGGGTCCCCAACTCTAGGATTTGACTCTTGGATGGCATTTCTGGACCTGCCCTGGGCCAGAGGGGAGCCCAGTGCTCTGAAAGAGGGTTTCAGGCCAGGCAGTGTTTACCACGAGCTGACTTAGGGCCTTAAGGGAATGCTGGACTTAGTCTGGCAGTACTTCTCATGGCCTGGGGTGGCGGTGGTGGAAAAGTGAGACTCCTCCGCCTTTGGAAAGGGGAGGGAAGAGTGGGAAAGACTGCAATTGTAGTTTGAGTGCCAGCTCAGTCACAATGCAATAGAACACCAGGTAGACTTCTAAGGTTTCCCACTTTAGTATATGATGCCGGGACAGCATCTCTGAGTCTGCCCAGGGGCTTGGGGAAACTCACCGCCCCGAAGGGAAAGACACAAGCCTGGCTGGCTTTGCCACCTGCTGATAGTAGAGGCCCAGGGCCCTGAGTGAACACAGGCAGTAACCAGGGAGTGGTTACGGCAGGCCTTACGCAAAAGCTGGCTTCAGGTCGGACACAGCACAGTCAGAGTGGTGGTGGCCACAGGGGTTTGTGTCACTCCACCCCCAGCTTTAGGTGACTGAGAACAGAGAGACTCTTTGTTTGGGAGAAAGTAAGGGAAGAGAACAGGAATCTCTGCCTGGTAATGCAGAGAATTCTCCCAGATTTTGCCCAAGACCATCAAGGCAGCACCTCTACGAGTCTGCAGGAACCGTAGTAGCTAACTTGGGCTTAGGTGACCCCTAAAGCAGAAACAGCGTAGAATACAACACCCAAGTCCTTTCACATATCTGGAAAGCCTTCCTAAGAAGGACAGGTATAAATAAGCCCAGGCAGTGAAGACTACAATAAATACCTAATTCTTCAATGCCCAGACACCAAAGAACATCTACTAGCATCAACACCATCCAGGAAAACATGACCTCGCCAAATAAACTAAGGCACCAGGGACCAATCCTGGAGAAACAAAGATATGTGACCTTTCAGAATTCAAAATAGTTGTGCTGAGGAAACTCAAAGAAGAGACAAAGGTCACTATATAATGATAAAGGGGTCAATTCAACAAGAGGATATAGAAATTTTAAATATATATTTGGGCCGGGCACAGTGGTTCACGCCTGTAATCCCTGCACTTTGGGAGGCCAAGGTGGGTGGATCACCTGAGGTCAGGAGTTTGAGACCAGCCTGGCCAACATGGCAAAACCCCGTCTCTACGGGGTACAACACCCCTGTACTATATTAGTAGGCATGGTGGCAGGTACCTGTAATCCCAGCTACCCAGGAGGCTGAGGCAGGAGAATTACTGAAACCTCAGAGGTGGAGGTTTCAGTGAGCTGAGATCGCGCCACTGCACTCCGGCCTGGGTGACAGAACAAGACTCCGTCTCAAAAATACATACATACATACATACATACATACATACATATATATATATATATATAAGTTGATTATATATGTATGCACCCAACACTGGAGCACCCAGATATATAAAGCAAATATTAGTGCTAAAGAGAAAGATAGGCCCCAATACAATAATAGCTGGAGACTTCAACACCCAACTTTCATCATTGGCTAGATCTTCTAGACCAAAAATCAATAAAGAAACATCTTTATTGATGAAAGATGCAGACTTAATCTGCACGACTGAACAAAGGGATCTAACAGATACTTACAGAACATTTCATCCAAAAGCTACAGAACACACATTCTTTTCCTCAGCACATGGATCATCCTCAAGGATAGACCATATGTTAGGTCACCAAGTAAGTCTTAAAACATTCAAAAAATTGAAATAATATAATGTATCTTCTGTAACCATAATGTAATAAAACTAGAAATTAATAACAAAAGGAATTTTGCAAACTATACAAATACATGGGCCGGGTACAGTGGCTCACACCTGTAATCCCAGCACTTTGGGCCAAGGCAGGTGGATCACTTGAGGTCAGAAGTTTGAGACCAGCCTGACCAACAAGGAGAAACCCCGTCTCTACTAAAAATACAAAATTAGCCAGGTGTGGTGGCGCATGCCTATAATCCCAGTTACTTGGGAAGCTGAGGCAGGAGAATCGCTTGAACCTGGGAGGTGGAGGTTGCAGTGAGCCAAGATATTGCACTATTGCACTCTAGCCTGGGCGAAAAGAGTGAAACTCCGTCAAAACAAAAAAAAAAAAAAGAAAGAAAAAACAAATACATGGAAATTAAGCAATATGCTCCCGAATGACCAGTGGGTCAATGAAGAAATTACGAAGGAAACTGAAAATTTTACTGAGACAAATGATAATGAAAACAGAACATACCAAAACCTATGGATAGAGCAAAAGCAGTACTAAGAGGAAAGTTTATAGTGTAAGCCTACATCAAAAAGGAGGAAAAACTTCAAATAAAGAATCTAATGATGAAACTTAAAGAACTAGAAACGCAAGAGGAAACAAAACCCAAGATTAATAGAAGAAAGAAATAATAAAGATCAGAGCAGAAATAAAATGCAACTGAAATGAAAAAGACAATAGAAAAGTTAAACAAAACCGACAAACTTTTAGCCAGACTAAGAAAAAGAAAAGATTTAAATAAATAAAATCAGAAATCACAAGGTCAGGAACTTGAGACCAGCCTGACCCACATGGTGAAACCTCGTCTCTACTAAAAATACAAAAATTAGCTGGGCATGGTGGCACATGCCTGTAATTCCAGCTACTCGGGAGGCTGAGGCAGGGGAATCAGTTGAACCTGGGAGGTGAAGGCTGCAGTGAGCCGACATCGCGCCACTGCACTCCAGCCTGCCAACAGAGCGAAACTCTGTCTCAAAAAAAAAAAAAAATCAGTCAATTATATCAACAGAATGGAGGATAAACACCATATTATCATTTTAATTGATGCAGAAAAAGTATCTGATAAAATTCAAAATCCCTTCATGATAAAAATCCTCGGCTGGGTGCTGTGGCTCACTCCTGTAATCCTAGCACTTTGGGAGACCGAGGTGGGTGAATCACTTGAGGTCAGGAATTTGAGATCAGCCTGGCCAATATGGTGAAACCCCGTCTCTACCAAAAATACAAAAAAATTAGCCAGGCGTGGTGGCACACACCTGTAACCCCAGCTACTTGGGAGGCTGAGGCACAAGAATCACTTGAATCCGGGCAGTGGAGGTTGCAGTGAGCCAAGAGCATGCCACCGCACTCTAGCCTGGGTGACAGAGCAAGACCTTGTCTCAAATATATATATATATAAATCAAAATAGATTAACATCTTAAATCTAAGACCTCAAACTATGAAGCTACTGAAGGAAAACACTGGGAAAAATCTTTAGGACACTGGTCTTGGCAAAAATTTCTTGAGCAATACCCCCCACAAACAGACAACCAAAGCAAAAATGGACAAATAGGATCACATCAAGTTAAAAACCTTCTGCACAGCAAAGGATAAAATCAACAAAGAGACAACCCATTGAATGGGAGAAAATATTTGCAAACTACCCATCTGACAAGGGATTCATAACGAGAATATGTAAGGAGCTCAAACAACTCTCTAGGAAAAAAATCTAATAATCCAATCACATATGGGCAAAAGATTTGAACAGACATTTCTCAAAAGAAGATATACAGATGGCAAACAGGAATATGAAAAGGTGCTTAACATCATTGATCATCAGGGAAATGCAAATCAAAACCACAATGAGATATCATCTCACCTCAGTTAAAACGGTTTATATCCAAAAGACAGGCAATAGCAAATGCTGGTGAGGATGTAGAGAAAAGGGAACCCTTGTACACTGTTGGTTGGAATGAAAATTAGTACAACTACCAGGGAGAACAGTTTGGAGTTTCCTTAGAAAAGTAAAAATTGAGCTAACATATGATCCAGCAATCCCATTGATGGGTATATACCCCAAAGAAAGGACATCAGTCTATCAAAGAGATATCTGCACTCTCATGTTTGTTGCAGCACTGTTCATAATAGCTCAAATTTGGAAGCAACCTAAGTGTCCATTGGCAGATGAATGGGCCAGGTACGATGGCTCACACCTGTAATCCCAGCACTTTGGGAGGCCAAGGCAGGCGGATCACCTGAGGTCAGGAGATTGAGATCAGCCTAGACGACATGGTCTACTACATGTTGTATCTACTACAAATACAAAAATTAGCCAGATGTGGTGGTGGGTGCCTGTCATCCCAGCTACTTGGGACACTAAGGCAGAAAAATCGCTTGAACCCGGGAGGTGGAGGTTGCAGTGAGCCAAGATTGCACCATTGCACTCCAGCCTGGAAGACAAGAACGAAACTCTGTCTAAAAGAAAAGAAAAGAAAACAAACAAACAAACAAAAAAGCATATGAATGGATAAAACAAATGTGGAACATATACACAATAGAGTTCCATTCAGCCTTAAAAAAGAATGAGATCCAACTATTTGCAACAACATGGATAGAACTGGAGATCACTATGTTGAGTGAAATAAGCCAGACACAGAAAGACAAACATCACATGTTCTCACTTATTTGTGGGATCTAAAAATCAAAACAATTGAACTCACGTACATAGAGTAGAAGGATAGGCTGGGAAACGTAGTGGGGAGCTACAGTGGGACAGGAGATGGAGACGGATAATGGGTACAAAAAAATCAGAAAGAATGAATAAGACCTACTATTTGATATCACAACAGGGTGACTATAGTCAATAATAACTTAATTGCATATTAAAATAAGGAGTGTAATTGGATTGTTTGTAAGTCAAAGGATAAATGTTCGAGGGGATGGATACCACATTCTCCATGATGTGCTTATTTCACGTTGCATGCCTGTATCAAAATATCTACTATCTACACCCACTATGTATTAAAATTTGGCTGGGCACAGTGGTGCACGCCTGTAATCCCAACACTTTGAGAAGCAGAAGCGGGTGGATCACTTGAGGTCAGGAGTTTGAGACCAGTCTGGTTAACATGGTGAAACCCCACCTCTACGGAAAATACAAAAATGAGCCAGGTGTGGTGGTGGTGCCTGTAATACCAGCTACTCCAGAGGTTGAGTGAAGCAAGAGAATCACTTGAACCTGGGAAGTAAAGGTTGCAGTGAGCCAAGATCACACCACTGTACTCCAGCCTGCCTGAGCAACAGAGTGAGACCCTGTCTCAAAAAAAAAAAAAAAAAAAAAAAAAAAAAAAAAAAAAACCAGGCATGGTGGCACACACCTGTAATCCCAGCTAAGATTACCAACAAAAATGAAAAATAAAATAAAAAATAAATTAATAAATTGTTAAAGAATAAAAGGACATAAGGAACAACAACAAAAAAAATCAACGAAAGAGAAGCAGCTGCATGAAGGATTAAGGGTGCTTAGTTTGGCTCCTACTAAAGGGTGATTATTTTGGGTCAAGTGGCCTCACCCTCGTCACTAGTATTTATGGAGTGCCTATTCGCTGTCAGCCACCATATTACAACTGAAATGAACTGTAGACCAATACAAAGTTCTTCCCTAAAATAACTTACAGTCTGTAAAAGAGTTTCTGAAAAGCATTCCCAAACCATTTGTGGTTTTTGCCACATCCCAGTGCTATCTATACAATTACCTAATATTTTAGTAGATTATCCAAATTAACTCTATTTTTCCCAACAAACAAATATATAACAAAATAAAAACTGGCTTATCTGTTAACCTCTGCAATTACCTGGAATATCATTAACCTCTGACACTTCGGACATACAAATCTGGTGGGATCACGTTACTGACCTATATTACCATTAAAGCTCAAATACTAGAGCCCCATGCAGAGCTGATCACATCATTAAGCTGACCCTCTGTTTCAAAGGGCCTTGCAGGCAAAGGAGATGAAGGAGATGAGAAGTACCTACCGAGAGACACTTAGATTCATACTCATAAGCCTAATGGGGATTACTATACCCAAAGATGCTGAAGAATACATGTAATTTATTGATGAGCTTGTAACCACTAAGGATAAGATGGACTGATATGGAGCCTTAGATGAGTGGCTATAGAAAATGGTAAAGGGGCTCGGGCGCGGTGGCTCAAGCCTGTAATCCCAGCACTTTGGGAGGCCGAGACGGGTGAATCATGAGGTCAGGAGATCGAGACCATCCTGGCTAACACGGTGAAACCCCGTTTCTACTAAAAAATACAAAAAACTAGCCAGGCGAGGTGGCGGGCGCCTGTAGTCCCAGCTACTCGGGAGGCTGATGCAGGAGAATGGCGTGAACCCGGGAGGCGGAGCTTGCAGTGAGCTGAGATCCGGCCACTGCACCCCAGCCTGGGCAACACAGCGAGACTCCGTCTCAAAAAAAAAAAAAGAAGATGGTAAAGGGAATAATATATTTAGAATGTTACAGACAAAGAGAAAGCCGTACTTTGTAAGTTTTGTAAGTTTAAACTGATGTCAATCCTTAATTGTTTTGTTTCTAATGAGCTAGAGAAAATATTTCCGTCTGCAGTCATTTTGTTATTACTCAAAAAACTGACCTCCTGAAATAAATAAAGCAATGGCTAAACAACTCTTAGTGGCAGAGAACAGATACTAGGGAGACCACAAACTGTTCGCAGGTGCAGAATTCCTTCTTCTCAGACCTCAAAAGTTGTAGTAATAGAAAGGAGGCATTGGCCAAGGTCAGGCTAAGCTTGAGTTATGTACTAAAAGTTCTATTAAGGACAGCCAAAGACTGGCCTCTGTTACAGTCTGTCTTTGGTGGTGGGAACAACCAAATAAATCAGTCAGATACCAGCCAGGCCCGGTGGCTCACGCCTCTAATCCCAGCACTTTGGGAGGCTGAGGCGGGCAGATCATGAGGTCAAGAAATCGAGACCATCCTGGCCAACATGGTGAAATCCCGTCTCTACTAAAAATACAAAAATTAGCCAGGTGTGGTGGCACGCACCTGTAGTCCCAGCTACTTGGGAGGCTGAGGTAGAAGAATCGCTTGAACCCGGGAGGCAGAGGTTGCAGTGAGCCGAGATCACGCCACTGCTCTCCAGCCTGGCAAAAGCGAGACTCCGTATTAAAAAATAATAATAATAAAAATAAAAATAATCTGTCAGATACCTAGTTATCCTAAGGCACGTAAAGCATACTTATGGGTGACTAGAAGGCAAGTAGAAGCAAGGATTTCAGATAACAGAATCAAAGTAGACAAGCTGGAAAAAGAAGCAAAGTGAGGTGATATAATTTAATAGGAACAAATATAAGGCTGGCATCTACTCAGAAAAATTGGCAGCACACAGCCAAAGTGTAGTATTAGGTCAAAAAAAGAAAGAAAAAAATTGGCAGCACAAATACAAGGTGTAAGTCAAAGTGTAAAGAAGATGTAGTTAAGCAGCACATCAAGCAAGGCTTTAACTCAAAGAATCAGGAATATGAAGAGGCTGACAAAAGAACAAACCTAATCTAAGGATCTGCTGCAGGTCATAAGAAGGAAAACAATGAACTGGAGATCATGGGTGTGAAGGGCAGAAGAGAAGATGTGCAGAGTTGCCACACAGAGGAAAGAGACAATGACATGGGCACCTCTGTGCTTAAGAGAAATCCAGCAAACAGAGGTCAAGCCAGAGAACACTGGCTTCAGGTGGTGATTTCGGAGAACTCAGAAAACAGAGTAGGTGAGAAGTAGTGTGGGGGCTACTTGAATGGAAAACATTAGCTCTGAGGTTGGGTTCCTCTTCTGGCTTCAAAGGAGAAGCTCTCATAATCACATTGTTGGGGTAAACTACTGGACACAGGGATTTGAGTGAGTACCTTCTGTTCCTCTCCAGACTACCCAGAGATTTAGGCCAAATGCTACGAGGGGCCATTGCAATGTCAGGCTTTATCAACAGAGGCAAAATATTTAGACCACTGAAAGGAAGAGCCAGCTGTACTCTGGGTAAGAAACCTCAACTCTGGCTTTCCATTTTGAGGACAACACTTTAGAAGGATATAACATTGTCAGAAGGACCTGACTCACTTGGAGATCCTACACTATGCTGGCTGAAAGGAGGCCATGATTCACAATACAGACATCTAAAATATGGCCATAGACATCCACAGCATTGCCAGGATCAGAAGTAGAAACTCCAACTAGAGGCTGCCCCGTGGTCACTGTTTAGTGTGAGCTCAATATACTGTGTGTTTCAGAAATACTCTGATAGCTCTTAGGAATGAGTTATATTCATTAAAGAGGTACACTTCAGTAATGAGGAATTTAGTTTCTTTGAACTTTTTTTTAACTCACTAGGTTACTTTGAGAAATCAGACCAAAGTAGTTATCCATGATAAAAAGAAGTGACAAATCGACTGATAACATAAGCAAGCTGTTGACACATTTTCAACTGTGAAAGGCAATACAACAGAGCTAAGTCTAGACACAAGATAACCAGAGCTCACTGCCATGATAGATAATGTCCCCCATATTGGGTAATCAATGTATTAGTTAAGATGGTTGCAAATATATGACTCAATCAAGAGAAGAGCATTTCTTTACTTTTTAATTTTTTATTTTACTTTTGAGACAGGGTCTCGCTCTGTCACCAGGCTGGAGTGCAGTGGCATGATCTTGGCTCACTGCAACCTCTATCTCCTGGATTCAAGTGATTCTCGTGCCTCAGTCTCCCGAGTAGCTGGAATTACAGGCATATGCCACCATGCCTGGCTAATTTTTGTATTTTTGGTAGAGACAGGTTTCACCAGGTTGGCCAGGCTGTTCTCGAACTCCTGGTCTCAAGTGATCTGCCCGCTTTGGCCTCCTGAAGTGCTGGGATTACGGGCATGAGCCACCACACCTGGCTAAAGAGTATTTCTAAAGTAAGTATTATTTCTGACCAATAGAGGAAAATTTCAACCCCAGTTCACTAATTTTTTTTTAGACACATTCCTGAGGTCTGAGAAAATCTAAGGGAACATAGCACCTCAAATAAGTTTAATAAATTATATTTAAACTACAATAGCTTCATTTAAAAAATACATCTGGGACTCAGTGCTTTAACATGAGCCCATTTAGAATCAGTTCAAGTCATAATTTGAACTCACACCTGGGTTTTGCCTGTCCTTTAAAAAGTCAGCTCGGCCAGGTGCGGTGGCTCACACCTATAATTCCAGCACACTGGGAGGCCAAGGCGTGGAGATCATTTGAGCTCAGGAGTTCAAGACCAGCCTGCGCAACATGCTGAAACCCCATCTCTATCAAAAACACAAAAAACTGGCCGGTTGTGGTGGTGCACTCCTGTGGTCCCAGCTACTTGGGAGGCTGAGGTGGGAGAATCACTTGAGTCTGGAAGGCAGGGGTTGCTGTGAGCTAAGATTGTACCACTGCACTCTAACCTGGGTGATAGAGTAAGACCTCGTCTCAAAAAATAAAATAAAATAAAAATTTAAAAAAGATTTAAAAAGTCAGCCTGGCAAAATCCCAAAACTATGACTCTTCAGAGTCAAATCAAGCAGAGATCAGTAATAATGTATCAAAGTTCTCCTTTTTTTTTTTTTCTGAGGTGGAGTCTCGCTCTATCGCCTAGGCTGGAGTGTAGTGGCTTGATCTCGGCTCACTGCAAGCTCCGCCTCCCGGGTTCACGCCATTCTCCGGCCTCAGCCTCCCGAGTAGCTGGGACTACAGGCGCCTGCCACCACACCCAGCTAATTTTTTGTATTTTTAGTAGAGATGGAGTTTCACCGTGTTAGCCAGGATGGTCTCGATCTCCTGACCTCGTGATCCGCCCACCTCGGCCTCCCAAAGTGCTGGGATTACAAGCGTGAGCCACTGCGCCCGGCCCAAAGTTCTCCTCTTTAAAAAATATACTATGCAATGGCTAGGAAAAAAGCAGCACTAAAAACTTGGTTTTAGAACTATTTAAGGGAACAATGTTTAAAAAATGAAGGGTTGGGCTGGGTATGGTGAGGTGTGCCTATAATCCCAGTTAGTTGGGAGGCTGAGGCACTTGAGCCCAGGAGTTCAAGTCGAGCCTGAACAGCATCTCCAAAAATAGATAGATAGATAGATAGATAGATAGATAGATAGATAGATAGATAGGTAAATAAATAAAATTAAGAGTTGAGTGTAAGTGTCCCTGTTTTCAGATCTGGCCTTGATGCAAACCTGGGCACCCCATGAAAGGGCCCTGGCTGACTTAGGCCATTTCCTAATATCTGGGGCAACAAAGCTTCTTGGAAAGCCCATTTATTTGGTGTGCTAAAAGCTTTTCAACATAATGTGATCATAATCTTCTTGGCATGTGTTATAGAGCACATCTAGCCAGGCCTAAAAACCACAGTAATCTCATTAATATTCCCACTAAATATAGTGTCTGGTTGTTAAAGCAGGGCCTCCACCAGCAGACAATACAAAGAATGTCTAAACATATATTTTGGCTGGACGCGATAGCTCACATCTGTAATTCTAGCACTTTGGGAGGCCGAGGCGGGCGGATCACTTGAAGTCAGTAGCTCGAAACCAGCCTGGCCAACATGGTGAAATCCCGTCTCTACTAAAAATACAAAAAAAAATTAGCCGGGCATGATGGTAGGCGCCTGGAACCCCAGCTACTTAGGAGGCTGAGGCAGGAGAATTGCTTGAATCTGGGAGGTGGAGGATGAAAGTGAGTCGAGATCACGCCACTGCACTCCAGCCTGGGCGACACAGCAAGACTCCATCTCAAAAAATAAATAAATAAAAATAAATTTTTAGTTTTTCAACCATGAGCTGGAATGCTGTTGTTTAGAAAGCAGATGACAGATGCCTAGAAAATTAAAGTGGCAGCCAGGTGTGGTGGCTCATGCCTGTAATCCAGCACTTTGAGAGGACGAGGTGGGTAGATCACCTGAGGCCAGGAATTCGAGACCAGTCTGACCATCATGGCGAAACCAGTCTCCACTAAAAATACAAAATTAACCGGGCATGGTGGTGCATGCCTGTATCCCAGCTACTTGGTAGGCTGAGGCAGGAGAATCGTTTGAACCTGGGAGGCAGAGGTTGCAGTGAGCCAAGATAGCGCCACTGGACTCTAGCCTGGACAACAAGAGCGAAACTCTGTCTCAAAGAAATAAAAAAAAAAAAAAAAGAAAATTAAAGTGGCAGGCTGGGTGCAGTGGCGCACGCCTGTAATCCCTGCACTTTGGGAGGCCGAGGCAGGCGGATCACCTGAGGTCAGGAGTTCGAGACCAGCCTGACCAACACAGAGAAACCCCGTCTCTACTAAAAATACAAAATTAGCTGGGTGTGGTGGCACACGCCGGTAATCCCAGCTACTTGAGAGGCTGAGGCAGGAGAATTGCTTGAATCCAGGAGGCGGAGGTTGCAGTGAGCCGAGATCACACCACTGCACTCCAGCCTGGGCAACAAGAGCAAAACTCCATCTCAAAAAAATAAATAAATAAAAATAAACAAAATTAAAGTGGCAATGTGAAAACAGCTTTTCCACACCAACAAGGTTATCCAAAATTCTCAGATATAGTTATTAATTTTAGAAGCAATCTTGGGTAGATTTTTTAAAATCCGAGGGGAAATAATTGGGATTTTATTTTCTTTTTACCTTACAAAGGATGAGACTTACCATTTTTCACATTCTCAAGTGCTAGGGGATGAAAGATTTTAAAATTATCTTTGTGCCCTTCCCACAGTTTAAGAACTTACTTATTTTCCCATAGCAGGGCTTCTGTGTCAATGTCTCTGCCATATGTTTATGGAGTGCAAAGAGATCTATGAGTGCTGCTCTGTTTAGCCCTAAGATAATGTTTTCATGAAACACAGAAGGGTGGGCTGATAGTATCCGGCACAGTCTGGTTTCCTGCTATGCTGCTTGGAAATGGGGCTGGAAGTATGGGTATAAATCAGTCCAAAACCAAGTGCTAGTAGTAGAAAAGTGTATCATATGGTGAACAAAGGGCAAGAAAATCATTAAAAATGTGAAACACATAACTATCATGGTATCAAGCCCTGAGGGTATAGAGATGCAGAGCACCCTGGCTATAACACAACCTCATGGGCCTCTGTTTCCCCTAGCCTATGAGGGGTTTGAACCAGCTCTTACAAATAGGAATAAGCATTCACCAAAAGACTGCTAACTTACTTCTGACACCTGACTTCCAGAGTTGAATCTGAATGTTCTACTGAGATAAGCATTTAGAAAAAAGGCAATGGACATTTTTCCAATTCTTTATCTCATAAACAACCTCTACACTCAACTATGAGCAGGAAAGATGAATATTTAAATCACTATAAAGAGTTTTCATATTAAAAATGATCACAAGTCCAAAGGAGGAGACATGAAAGAACAGAGAAGGACAGGAGAGTCAGAAGTCAGGACTTGGAAGGAGAGCCTGGACAAAAGGTTCTATTCCATTCAAAGATCTTTATCTTCCTTTAGATAACCCAAACTCCCTTTAAAAAACTATTTCTAGTCAAGGGCTCTGAGACTCCTAGCACTTCAAAATAAGCCCAGGTAGGATTAGTTCAGATGATATTTGAACTCACTTCTGAGTGTTGCTTCCTCTAGGGTCAAGTCAAACATAGCTATAGACACAACTAGGAAGCTTTCAAGCCAGGTCAGGCAGGAACCACTAAGAGCAGCAAGATAAAGGCTGGGTTGTATGAATCCCAACTAAGGATAGGAGTAGAAATAGTCTGAGAACAGGTCATCTCACCCTCACTTCTTTTGCTATTGAGTCATTGTATATATTCCCGCTGTGGTCAGGAACAAAGTACGGTATTATCAACATTTCTGTTAGTATGGTTCCTAACGGAAATATGGGTCATATTAATCTTCATGTAGGCTAAAAATATACAGCCTTTGGTAGTCTACTAAATTTATGCCCAATATGTGTCTACTAAACAGAGAGAGAGAGAAAAAAAAGATTAAATATATTAAGTACTTAAGGTACTTGCAAAGAATGGTACAATGGATAAAAGGCCATTAAATAAAAAATTGACTACTCTAAAGAACATGCTACTCAAAGCAAATATTATGTGCTTAGCTATCACAATGCCCTTTTTGAGACAGGGTCTTACTCTGTTACCCATGCTGGAGTACGATGGCATGATCTCGACTCACTGCAACCTCCACCTCCGAGGCTCAAGTGATTCTTCTGCCTCAGCCTCCTGAGTAGCTAGGATTACAGGCAAGTACCACTACCGTCTGGGTAATTTTTGTATTTTTATTAGAGATGGGGTTTCACCGTGTTGGCCAGACTGATCTCGAACTCCTGACCTCAAATGATCTACCCGCCTCGGCCTCCAAAGTGCTGGAATTACACTTTGTAATGAGCCACATGCCAGCCACAATGTTCTTTAAATAAAAAGTATTAGAAAGTCCAAAACTGGCAAACTGAAAAGCGCCCTGGTTCCCAACATGAAGCTAAAATAGAGTCACGGAACACTTCGTCAATGGTGTACTGATTTCAACAATGATTTTTCCTTCTTATATGGAGAAATTTTAGATGTGACAGATAATCTCAAATAATCGAAAGACAAAGAATTACAAATACTAAAGGGAATATCAACCACAACGTCAATGCCCCACTACTACATGGATATGCAGCTGCTATTTCCTGGCCCTGTCCCAAACCCTCTGTAGACAGAAAGTACATGGTAGATGGGACACACTTGGACAAAAGGGACTAAGAGAAAGGGAAAAACAATCAACTGCTTATCAAGCTTCTGAATTTGAGCAGGAAAGAAGGAAAGAAGCTGCAAACACAGTGTTTTTCTCAATTGGGTTCTCTAAAACATTATTTCCAACAAATGACACATTTTTCCATGATCAAAATAAATTTGTGAAAAACTGCATATTGCCTCCTTCTTGGGTCTTCGCAATGAAGATTAGTATATGAAAGATTATAATATGTCATAGAATAAACCAGCCTTTCTTTAAACGAGTATTTCCAAACTCATTTGACTCAGCGAAATTTTTAAAATAAAAAAAAATTTTAAATTTTTTAAATAAAATAAAATATAAAAAAATGTTTTAAATAAAATAAAATCCCAGGAGACTCATGTTTTATGGAGCATACGTTAAGAAACATTGAGGAACTAATTCTAGGGACATTTTCCCTAGAATATGGGTAGAGAAGACCTGTCTGCTGAGATCTCTCCCCCTCCGTTTAAAAAATTCATATATGGCCGGGCACAAGTGGCTCACACTTGTAATCCCAGCACTTTGGGAGGCCGAGGCGGGTGGATTACCTGGGGTCAGGAGTTCGAAGCTAGCCTGGTCAACATGGAGAAACCCTGTCTCCACTAAAAATACAAAACTTAGCTGGGCGTGGTGGTGGGTGTCTGTAATCCCAGCTACTTGGGAGGCTGAGGTGGGAGAATCGCTTGAACCCAGGAGGTGGAGATTGCAGTGAGCCAAGATCGTGCCACTGCACTCCAGCCTGGGCAACAAAACGAGATTCCATCTCAAACAGCAACAGCAACAACAAAAATAAAAATAAGAATAAAAGCCTCATATATGAGCTTCAAGTCAGTGACAGGTTTAAAAAAAAAAAAAAAGAACTCAAATAATCAACCAACTTTACCCTGATTTTGCCTGAAATATTTAACTCCCTTTATCACCTGAAATTCCAATTAGATTGTTTTTAATAAGCATGTTCCAGAAGAGTTCAAATATTAGTCATCCATGGTTTGACATAAATTAATGTTATCAGTGCTACTGTATATTGACAGAGTGCTTTACAGTTTTCAAAAACACTTTCATTTACACACACACACACACACACACACACACTTCCTTCAAGCTTTATAATAAGTGGTACAGTCAAGACTAAAACCCCAGATTGGCTGATTCTAGTCTAGTATCCTTTCTACTAGTAAAAATATTTCTATGGAATGAATTGGGAAACTATAACCAATATACTGCATGATGCATTTAAAGTTGTAAACATCTGATTTACAAATTTCTAGGGGACAACATGACCAAGCTGAGCTAGACAATGGTTGTGTTGGGGGGCAGGGGGAATTGCCTCAGATTTTTATAAACAGATTTTTCATATCTATCAAGTCATATGTTTTTGCTAGGCTAAGGGAGATTCAACTGATTCTACATTTTAAAAATTTTCTCATGACCACACAGAGCAGACGAGGGTAGAAAACCGGCTACGTAAAAGCATTACCCATTTTCAGTGATCTCATTTGCACACCACAAAAATCTTTCATATGTAAATAACCTAGATTTCCATTACATTAAAAAAAAAACTGTATTTAGCAAAGCTTTTACATCTTAAGAGTTCATTTGGCATCACTTCTAAAAATACCATTAGAACAGAAAGAATATGTACAGGTGCCATCTTTGGCTCTTATTGTGTTTAAATACTTTAAACTTAGTTTTTTACAGAAACACCATTCAAAGGAATATAAGCAAAATTTAATCCTAACGTGTATTTCATTTCAGGTTCAAAATCTTTTCATTATCAGAGAAATGATACTGGTAAAAATACCACTTTCAAGACTAAAGTGAAAAAAGCCTTCAATCCTTTAAATAACATACCCAGTTGTCTACATCTATAAAAGGAACTTAGTCTTTACATGTGTGTCTTGACCGACATCCAACCAGAATGTTGACAGATTGGCACCTATGTTAACTTTAAGTATCAACTTCAACTATTTCATTTTCCTTATATCAAGGATACTTAGTGGAACTGAATAAATACTTTAAAAGGAAAAAAAAAGAGCCAACAATTAGCCTTGGACATATGATTAGGCCATAGCACAATTTAAATAAGCCAGGCTCAGCAATCATACAAATCAACATCTGTCTGTACAGCCTAGTAACCTCCCAGAGCACCTCTTCAACTGTCATGGTTTCTCTGTGCAATGAAGTGTGAGGTAGTTAGGCTGGTGTTCTTATTACCTCAGGATAATGAAATCAAGCCTCTAAAGGTTAAGTAGCTTGCCCAAGGTCATACCACGATTGGAAAACAGCTAGGAATAGACCCTGATCTCTCAATTCCTAAGCCAGTACTTTTTTTTTTTTTTTAAACTACAGCAATGGTTCTTAGGAGGTGGGGATAGAGTTGAGTATGGAATGTATCCCTGCTTACATGCTAATGGTCATGCCTGTAACTGCCCCACCCTATTAGAGTTCTAGGGAGCCTCTGTCACCCACGAGTGTAACATACACTTCAAGTATGTGGAGGCAGAAGAAATGCTGAGAATTATGTGCTGAGTATCATACAACATTGATGTTGTCAACACATGGACAAATTACCAATTAGCCAATAACTAGTGAACATGAGCCATAAGTAAGCCTTAATTGATTTATTTCAAGACGTTAATGACTTTTTTCCTTGGAAGTAAAAACTAAGGCAAGAATCTGGGTCTTTTTTTTTTTTTCTTTGAGATAGGGTCTCACTGTGTCACCCAGGCTAGTACAATTGTAGCTCATTGCAGCCTCAAACTCCTGGGCTCAAGCAATCCTCCTATCCCAGCCTCCCGGGTAGATGGGACTAGCGGCATGTGCCACTATTCCTGGCTAATTTGTTTTATTTTTGTAGATACTGGGTCTCACTATATTGTCCAGGTTGGTCTTGAACTCCTGGCCTCAAGTGATCCTTCCACCTTGGCCTCCCAAAGTTCTGGGACTACAGGTGTGAACCAGTGTGCCTGGCCCTATCTGTGTCATTTACAACAAAATGTTTCAGACGCTAGGCCCATTGGTTCATGCCTGTTATCTCAGCGCTTTGGGAGGCCAAAGCAGGTGGATCACTAGGGTTAAGAGTTTGAGACCAGCCTGGCCAACATGGTGAAACTCTGTCTCTAGTAAAAAAATACAAAAAATTAGCTGGGCGTAGTGGCAGGCACCTGTAATCCCAGCTACTCGGGGGGCTAAGGCAGGAGAATAGCTTGAACCTGGGAGGCGGAGGTTACTGTGAGCGAAGATCACGCTACTGCACTCAAGCCTGGGTGACACAGCGAGACTCCATCTCAAAAAAACAAAAACAAAAACAAAAAATAAGTTTCATAACACTAAAACTGCCAACATCTTTACTAAATTTTAAAAAAATTAAAGAGATAGGATCTCGCTTTGTCACCCAGGTTGGAGTTCAGTGGTGCAGTCATAGCTCACTGTAGCCTCAAGCTCCTGGGCTTAATAGATCCTCTTGCCTCAGCCTTCCAAGTAGCTAGGACTACTGGCATGTGTCCCCACACCTGGCTAATTAAAAAAAAATTTTTTTTTTTTGGCGAGATGAGGGTCTTGTTATGTTGCCCAGGCTGGTCTTGAACTCCCGGCCTCAAGCTATCCTCCTACCTTAACCTCCCAAAACATTAGGATTATAGGTGTGAGCCCCTGGATGAGCAGCAAGGCTCAGGAAGGGCATCCAACGAAGAGAGCTCTGCCCTCAATTGTCAAGTATCTTGAGAAAGTTTCCAAACCTCTCTTAGATTGTCCTGTGTACAAAACAAAGGGGGTTGGACCAGATCATACCTAAGGTTAAGTCCAACTTGAGTGTATTACAAGTGCCAAAAAACACTTTTGATATTCTAAACAGTGAAATCTAAATTTCTTTATTATTTGAGTGTCTTTAAGTACAAAAAGAAAGCTGTGCAAAGTGCCCTCTGGTGGACAGTTGGATATGTGAAAGAATGGTATAAAAGGTCTTCCATCTGGGCCACCTCTCTTTTTAACTCTTTTTAATTTTTTTTAATTAAAAAAAATTTTTTTTAAGAGAATGAGGTCTCGCTACATTGCCCAGGCTGGTCTCAAACTCCTGGCCTCAAGCAGTCCTCCCAGCTCAGCCTTCCAAAGTGCTGGGATTACAGGCATGAGCCACTGTGTCTGGCCTCTTGTGTCACCTCTCAATCATCATTCATTCACTATAATAACTCATTCATGCATTAATTCAAAAATAATTAATGTGTGCCCACTAGATGTCAAGCATTGTGTATACTGTAGTTAAACTGAAAGACACAGTTATTGCCCTCCTGAATTTGTATCATCTAACAGAGTAGATGGACATTAAACAAAGCATTATTTCATTATACTGGCATTTAATGCCACAAATGAATGGCAGACATGTATTACAACAACAATCTATGGGGGAGGTGTAAGCTCCAATGAAGAAAGGATTCTTAAAAATATCACAATTAAGCTGAGACCTGAAGGAAAGGTGGGTATTAGCCAGGCACCGTATGTATAATGACCCTGCGAAATAGGGGAAAAGGCCAGCTGTGGCTGGCTCAAGATAAGGAAGGGAGAAGTGAGTGCTAAGGCAGAAGTACATAGTACATGAAGGGTCATTTAGGCAATTTTAAGGACTTTGTTTGACCTTTATCCTAAGGGCAGTGGAACATAATCAAAAGGTTTAAAGGAGTGAAAAGACATGATTAAATTGTGAGTATAAAAAGCTTGCTCTGGTTGCTATGTAAAAACTGACTTGGAGATGGGATAAAATTGAATTGGGAGCCCCAGGGGAAGATATTCTGGATGTCTAGGTGAGAGATGACTCTAGATGTCTAGTATTCAGGCTTCCATGGCTGCTTCCAGTCCTTGCCCTAATATATATCCTCCTACTTGATTCTGCACATTAGTGAGTGCCTGCTGTGTGCCAAGCACTTCCATTCAGACTCCTGAGCAAAAGTGACAGAATTAAGTTCATAGCAGCGCTGTGAGGAACTCCCAGCAGAAGAAGCCTCTTCCACTTCTCTTAGTCCTCCCACATTGCTGATGTGTACATTTATCAACCTACTCCAACAAGAGGGACTCTAATCACAGTTATAGCAGGGTTCAGAAGTTTCCCCCAAGAGCCTGGGCTACTTTGTTCCTGTGACTTTGAAGAGTGCGGCTTAAATAAGTAGGATCCTCTCTAAATTATGAGCTGAGTAATTACAGAGAATAAATAAAGTGTATCCCCTATAACCATTCCACTATTGTTATTATGCTTATGATCTTCTTATTGCAGACTTAAAGGCTGTACATTAAAACACCTCTATGTTCCTTAAGACATGAAATACGGGATGATTAAAAAAATACTTCTGTGTTCTAAAAGTGATTGTGATGGCTACACAATTATGTAAATATACTAAAAAACATGCAATTGTACACTTTAACTGGGTGAACTGTATGCTATGTGAATAGCATAAAACAGCTCAACAAAGCTGTTACAAACAACAAAAACACCTCTTCCTTAAAGATCATGAGATTATGGATGAGTAAGATGACAGCAGAGATGAAAGTACCAAATCTACAGGATAACACAGATAAATTAAATGGTGCATATTGACATATTTTATACTCATAAGCAAGCCAAAAAGTCTCTTAAGATGGTGAGAAATCAAATCTATAAAGCTTGTATTTCTCCCATGAAACACTCTATATAAAAGCTTCGCCAAAGATCAACAACAATAATAAACATATAAATTATCAAAAGAGATATCTTTTTTGGAAAAAGCTGGCTGGATACAAAAGAGGTAAAGGAGATATACCAGTCAATTTCTTCTTCATGTACCTTCCACAGTGTACACAAGAAAGGTGCAACCTGAGGGGACACGCATCATATGGCCCTACTGCGTTCACTGTCCCAGCACTTAATGAATTGTCTCACTCGATGGTCAGGCATTGCTGCTCTGCAGGTGGCCCCCTCCCACTCTCCTTGAGGGATAAGGGCTGCAAAGACGAAGTAAGTGACCCTTCAATGCCATCTCTAGTTTTAAAAATTCACTGCATCTATATTTATAATGATGCAGACAGTAAAGGAGGATGCTTTGAGTAAAAAGGTAATAAAGGTTGATGCTACTTAAAATAGTCAAGGTATTGGTTTAAAGCCAACTCTGGGCTCGCATCAGAAGGCAGGAGATGAATGCTATGACCAAAGACTGAAGTTCTCTGTAGAGTCCGCAGCACTCAATAGTGCTCTATTTTCCTGAGGAGATATAAGACAGCCACTACATAATCATCACATAATAATCCATGATTTATTATTATTATTTTTTTGAGACAAAGTCTTGTTCTGTTGCCCAGGCGGGAGTACAGTGGCATGATCACAGCTCATTGTAGCTTCGACCTCTTGGGCTCAAGCAATCCTCCCTCCTCAGCCTCCCCTGATAGCTGGAATCACACAGGCACGTGTCACCATACTTGACTAATCAAAAAAAATTTTTTGTGTGTAGAGATGGGGTCTCCGTATGTTGCCCAGGTTGGTCTCGAATTTCTGAGCTCAAGTGCTCCTCCCACTTTGGCCTACCAAAATGCTGGGATTATAGACATGAGCCACTGTGCCTGGCCTACTCATGTTCATTGATATGGGAAAGTAAATAAAGGTCTCAAAGTAGAGGAAGAAAAAAGAAGGAAGAAGAAGGAGGAAGGAAGAAAAAGAAGGAGAAAGAGAAGAAGGAAAGAAAGAAGAGAGAGAAGAAAGGAGAAGGAGGAGGGGGGAAAGAAAAAGGAAGGAAGGAGGGAAGGAAGGAAGGAAGGAAGGAAGGAAGGAAGGAAGGAAGGAAGGAAGGAAGGAAGGAAGGAAGGAAGGAAGGAAATGACTGTGGCACCTCGGAATCTGTAATAGCAAGGAAAAGGGACTGTGTACACAGGTGGACATGTGCTCCTGACTTTTGGTACTGCAAGTTTCAGAACCTTTCCATGAGATATCAGACTACTACTAAAAACCTGGAGGGGTTATTCAGGAAACAAGGTTTGCCTAGTGATAGAAATTATCTGTAGACAATCATGGATGATCATTTTTTCTGAAAAAGAAAAATGGCATTACCTAAGGAAATACAAATGTGCTTATATGAAATGGGAGCTCTCTGGAAAGCTTAAATGTAAGCTTTACGAGAAAGATGAATAAAAATAAAACCATGAATGAACCTAAAAATGTACCTATGAAAGGTATAGTTAACAGAAGCTCAAAATGCCAGAGGCAATAAAATAAAGTACTACTGGCTATATTCTAAGCAAGAAGAAAACGAAGGGGACAGAGTAACAGTTTGGGGGAAGGGAGTGTAATGTTCACAGATGAACAGTGAAAAAGGAGCCAAACTCAAGATGGAACTTGGCTTGCGTCTCATAATAAAGAAAGGATGTTGGGCCGGGCGCAGTGGTTCAAGCCTGTAATCCCAGCACTTTGGGAGGCTGAGGCAGGTAGATCACTTGAGCCCAGGAATTTGAGCCCAGCCTGGGCAATATGGTAAAACCTTATTTCTACCAAAAATACAAAAAAATTAGCCAGGCATGGTGGTATGCACCTGTGATCCCAGCTACTGGGGAGGCTAAGGTGGGAAAATCACTTGAGCCCAGGAGGTTGAAGCTGTACTCCAGCCTGGGTGACAGGGTGAGACCCGGTCTCAAAATGAGAAGAAAATGGAAGAAAATGGGAGGGGAGGGTAGGAGAGGGGAGGGGAAGAGATCTCCATACTGGTCAGAGCAAACAAAGAAGATGGAGCTGGTCCCTGACGGGAAAAAGGGAGAGTAGGGACTTTGCCACTTTCAATGACTTCCAATATTCCCCCTCAGATGACTCTCATCCCAGGGCACTGAAGAAACTGTTGGGTCCTTTCCCAGTGTCACATGGAAGCAGCATTCTTGTCCCACCATACACATACACAGTGTACATACTGCTTTCTTTTTTTTTTTTTTTTTTTTTTTTTTGAGACGGAGTCTCGCTCTGTCACCCAGGCTGGAGTGCAGTGGCTGGACCTCAGCTCACTGCAAGCTCCGCCTCCCGGGTTTACGCCATTCTCCTGCCTCAGCCTCCCGAGTAGCTGGGACTACAAGCGCCCGCCACCTCGCCCGGCTAGTTTTTTGTATTTTTTAGTAGAGACGGGGTTTCACCGTGTTAGCCAGGATGGTCTCGATCTCCTGACCTCGTGATCCGCCCGTCTCGGCCTCCCAAAGTGCTGGGATTACAGGCTTGAGCCACCGCGCCCGGCTACTGCTTTCTTGAACAATATCTCTTCTGGGCTTCTCACCAATCTCATGGGCTATTACTATTACCTTCACTGTACACTGAAGCTCAGAATTTAAGTGACCTGCCCAAGGTCCATATAACCCCAGGGAGAACAAGACCAGATCTAGACCCAGGCCATCTGACTCGGGACCAGTGCTTTTTTCACTAACCACTGAACCTTTTTGCTACTTCTTCAACAGATCAACTTTTAAAACTCAAGCTATAAAATATTAACAAAAATCAATATTAAGTACATTTGTAGTAAGATGAATACTTGCTGGTTAAATACTTGTCGACCTGCCATAAGGATCTGGCTTTTCAGAAGTAAAATTTCATTTAATCTCCAGACCATCCCCAGGAAGGAGTTACAGATGAGGACCTGAGGCTTCCGGCCTTAAGTAACTTGCTTGGGCTTGACAGTGACTGACTGAAGCAGCAAAGGTTTAAATGTATTGGAATCTGTTCTTGCTCCAAATTCCCTATTCTTTCCACTACAACTGGCTACTACCTTAAAGTGTTCACCAAAGGCTACTCTGAGATATAGACAGTATATGGTTAACCCAATTATAGCAATCAGAAAAGTCAATGGTTTTCCTGAGCCCTGAGAAGTCTGATGTTCCAAACACATTTTCATAGCATGTTCTACAGTCATGCTAACAAAAGCAAAGCCATTTCTCTCCTCTTTAGCCTAGTTCTAATCTTGTGGGAAGAAATACTGAGGGCCTGAGCCTTGCAGTAGTTGTGGGAATAGCGGTAGGCAACCAAACAAATAAATAAATATCTGATTTTATTCTGGTTCTTACAGGGGCTCAATGCCTACTATAAATCCCTGGGGCAAGCATATCTCCCTCTACTAAGGAATAGGACAGGAGGTCAGTAGGATGGAGGCAAAGGGAAGGCAGAGACATGGGGAAATGGAGACCTCCTCTAGACTTTATTATTTCCAGGATCTACTTCCTGTACAGTCACTAGTTCTGGCTTTAGAGGAGAACAAAGAAAGCTACTTCCATATAAATAAGAAGCCAAGGCTCTTCAGATTAAATTCATTGCCTAGGTTCACCAGTGATAGTCGCGATAGAGGTCTCAATGTAATGGAATCTGGTACACGACTCCCAAATGTACAGGCACAAGCACGTCTACCAGCAACAGCAGCAGAAGTTAAAAGAACCCTCAAGTAGCACCACGTGTTAATTCAACAAAGGTTTATCAAGCATCAATGACTAAATCGAGCAACGGGTAAATACTGGGGATCAGACAGAGAATGAGACAGCACCACGCCCATCTTTGTGGAGCTTACAGTCGTGTGGGGGATTACAGTTACAAAAGGGCATGCTCAGATTGCTATGGATACTTAAAAACCAGGAATGGAGTTGAATCTTTATTATGCCTTTGTATCTCCATGAATTTAAAGTGTTTCAAAATTCTAAATTATTTTATTCATTTTAATTAAAAACCAAACCACTACCACTTACTCTCAGGAAGCTCGGTGAAGTAGCAAATAGAATATTTATTCTAAGTCCTGGCTCTTGTACTTTTTGATCAGATACATGTCTTAACAAAACTATAATCCTGAACATGAAAAATCCATCACCAGTTAAAATTTTTACCTAAGAAACTTGCCTGCTACACAAAATGAGTCAAAGTTGACTGTAAAGGATATCATGTGAAACTTCATATGGAACAGATTTACTACTTTATTAATTCTAGTCCAGTGTGTGCCCCAAGAACATTCTTTACTAGAAGAATTAATAGTCACTACACCGTTGCACAGGCAGGTGTTCAAGACTTGGTGCTATTCTCCTACATGCTCTTTTCATTTATTAATACAGGGTCCAGATTGGCTCTTACTGCCTTCCATACCCCTAAGCTTCCCGACAGTGGCAAAGCTGGGATTCAAGGAATTTAAACTCATGCCAATCTACAAAACCAATTAAGTACACCAACTGCCTAAAACTCTACTTTATGCCCCCTCTTTACATCAGAGGTAGCACTCTTAATGTCTCTAGAGGGCAGGCAGGTAACACCGATGAACAACATGGCCGGTAATGCATACGCATCTATGGTGTAAGAAGGAGAAACGGAGTGAGCTGAAGGGGAAACTGAAGGGAAAAGCAGCTATTTGATTCCAATGATTGCCACAATGTATGATCTTGCAGTTTTCTTTTCTTTCTTTTTTTTTTTTTTTAGACGGAGACTAGCTCTGTCGCCCAGGCTGGAGTGCAGTGGTGCGATCTCGGCTCACTGCAAGCTCTGCCTCCCGGGTTCATGCCATTCTCCTGCCTCAGCCTCCCGAGTAGCTGGGACTACAGGCGCCCACCACCACGCCCAGCTAATTTTTTTTTGTATTTTTAGTAGAGACGGGGTTTCACCCTGTTAGCCAGGATGATCTCAATCTCCTGACCTTGTGATCCACCCGCCTCAGCCTCCCAAAGTGCTGGGATTACAGGCGTGAGCCACCGGGCCCAGCCATCTGACAATTTTCAAACCAGAAGTTCAACATCTCATATATACTCCTGAATGTTTAAATGTTAATCTAAGTTTCTTTGTTGTTTGTTTTAAGAGCACTATGTAGGTCAAGCAGGTCACCAGCTCTCCACCTCTGCTAACACACTGTCAGTGTCATCTTCTGAACAGCACTAGTTTGGTATGCTAAATTTTGCAAGATTATTTTCATAAGTGTAACATCACTCTGGGGATGGGTGAGGCAGAAGATTCCTTAATGCCTTAAACATCAGTGGTGCTCTCTTCTTCAGGTAGCCTAGATGGACTCATGGACTAATGCCATGCAAGGTAGAGCTGCTCACTTACGATCATAAGATGCCTTTCTTCCCAGGAAACCACAGAACAAACTTCTTTTCTCTCCCATAGCAGTTCCACCCTCAGTAGGTGCTTACCCGTTTGTCAATGTCATTGTGCTGAAGCTGCACAAAACGAGCGCTGATGGCTGCGATGTAACTCTGCTGATTGGAGAATGCCACGCGGCCAGCACCTTTGGGGTACTTCAGCTCTGGGTCCGTATCAATGCCAGCATAGCAGACACCACCGTACAAACGGTCCATGATCATTGCCAGTTCAACTGCAAAAAACAAAACAAAACATGGATGTGTATAAATATTTGGGAGGTACTCCTGCCCAGGAGAAGGAAGAATTATTTAGAGATCATGCAATGTAATTAAGAAAAGGAAAACGCATGTTAAGTATCAAGAAGACTGTCCACACCAGTCTTACAACTCAAGTAGGGAAGGTCCTAATAGGGTGTTTTGCAATAAAATGGAAAAAAAATTAGGAATTTACACACATACACACAAGAATTTATATAATCAGAACTTTAGCAGTAGTATTGAAGAAATGAACTACCAGTAATCCTCCTGTTCTAATTTCTAACTGGTTAGTCCAGTGGAATGTGCCTTGGGTAGGCAAGGCATTTCATGCTGCCCTAACAAGTTAATAAGAAACAGTCCTACTTACTAACCTCTAAGACTAAAAGAAATTACTAGTGTTACACTACTATATTAGGACTAAGCTATAGAAAGGATTAACTGCTTGTTTTAACTAGAGACAATTTATTTACAGCCTTAAAGTAAATCTCCACAATTTAAAAAAAGTAAAGATTTTAGAGTATATTCTAATCCAACTGTGAACTCTTCATACTAACCTCTCCCATTGAATTCTAAATAATAATACTAGTAATGATAATAGCCACAATAAACATTTACTGAGCACTTACAACCTACCACAGAGCACTAAGGTGCTACACAAATAGTAAAAACATACCCATGCTGTACCTTGCTATAGATCCAGAGGTGTGGCCTGTACTCCTTGTCACATTTCTTCTAAATATGCCTTTGTTTGTTTGTTTACTGAGACAGAGTCTCGCTCTGTCACCCAGGCTGGAGTGCAGTGGTGTGATCTTGGCTCACTACAACCTCCCCAGTTCAAGTGATTCTCCTGCCTCAGCCTCCCGAGTAGCTGGGATTACAGGCATGTGCCACCACACTTGGCTAATTTTTGTAATTTTAGTAGAGATGGGGTTTCACCATGTTGGCCAGGCTGGTCTTGAACTCCTGACCTCAAGTGATTCGCCAGTCTTGGCCTCCCAAAGTGGTGGGATTATAGGCGTGAGTCACCATGCCTGGCCTAAATATGCCTTTATATTGGTATAGTTACAAAACAATAAAGGTCCCATTAGAAAAACATGTAGCACTTACCTGCATACCAGATTGTCTGAAGGCAATTGTTTACTTGATAGTGGACAGCACCTTCTCCAGGTATGACCATTCCTTTTAGGCTACTCACATAGTATAAGTCCAAAAGACTCAGCACTACCCCTGGGAAGTGACCCAAGAACCTGTTTCAACACCTATATATGGTATTTGGAAAGGAGAAGACAAGGAAGACAGACAATGACCTGGGCCACAGCCAGTGTGCAAAGATCATCACATAGTAGAGCTCCACAGCAATCAGTATCTGGGGAGATGGAGAGCAGCACAACTCTTCTCTTCTAGGAGAAGAGTTCTGCAGAATGTACAAAGGGTGAAGGGCTGAACAGTAGAAGAACTCCACTAGATGTCTATGAACAAAAGGAAAGCCAAGCATTACTGGTTTCTGTACTACGAAACTGCTGAGGCAGTAAGTAAAACTGTGTTGCTACGTTAGAGAGGCTATCTTTACACTTCTCCAAAAGTTCTTTACATACCAGATTGCCTATTGGTGACTATTTTCTAACTGCCTATTTTTAATAGGAAGGACAACCCATAACCAACAAGTAATTTTCAGAAGGTGAGAAAATAAGCTAGTAAGAACTAAGCCTAAGAGTAAGTGCCATTAAAGACAGAGCAGCAGAAAGTTATCTCAATTATACCACTAGGGTCAGAATTACTAAGCCATATCAGCCAAGGGAGCATTGTCTGTTAAAGCCAAGTAGCTGCTTACTGCAGTCTTGGGGCAGGATCCAGGAATCACATTCATTCAAACAATGTAACAGGAATTGTGCGCATACCCTGAATATCAGAGGTCCTTATACTTCATCCCAACAATCTCTGATGGTTTGAGGATCTCCTCATATGGCTATTACTGCAGTAACAGAGACCAAGAAACTGAAGGCAGAATTAATTGTTAATTGCAGTCATTAATGCATTTCCCTTATTGGTTGAATGGGTTTAGTGAAATAAGTAACCTCAGGACCCTATAACTTAAATACTAATTTTCAAAAGACAAGGCTTCCTCTGTAGTGAAATAAGAGAAGTAACAATCTCCAAGCCTGGTGAATGGCCAGGAAAAGAATGCTGGCAAGGAATTGAATGGCACTTGTCTTCTACCATAGGAAGGACTCAACAAAGTGTCTGATTTAGAAAGAAGGCACATGAGTGGTAAGCTTGAAACTCCAGCTAAGCAGAAGAGTTACTGTAACCACAGATTTTTCTACACCACAGTGTTCTCCAAAAAATCTTCAGGATCTTCTGATGCCAGAGAAGCACAAACATTCCATTACTTTGTGAATCTATCTGTTTGAAATCATCTGCACGTTCCAAGGATTAGATCATGACTGATGTTGCTGGCAGTTAAGTACTTTTGATAGGAAGCAGAAACCCTCATCTGCTTATGCTCTTATGAAAACTAATTATAAATAAATAATTTCCATTTATGAACTTATATATAGTTGCTTTTTTGGCCACCAAAAAGTCTGCAGACATTTGAGTCAATTAGGTCTCACTTAAGTGAAGGGCAATTTGTTGAGAAGCTAGAAGAAACCAAGGTGACTTAAGAAGAGGTTTTTGGGAGAAGAATATGAAAATTTCCCATCTCTCTCTCTACCCTCATCTGTATTTTAACTACAGAAAGTCTAATACTATGACCACCCTTGAAGAGAAGTAAATGGTAGTCAAACAGCTGCTGTTTGTACTTGGTCTTCTGCTCAACCAGTAAGTCTTCATTCAGCATACTTCCTGCAGGCTGAACTCATTTAAGTACTAAACAGAATTTCTAGTCCTCATTTGAAACCATCCTCTGCAGAGGGCAAAGACAAAGTAGCTCCCAGGAGCATGTTCTTAACATTTCACCTGAGGAAGATAAGGGTACCAGAGCAGGGCATAGAGGTGAAGGAATCCAGCGTTCACATAGAGGTGAAAACAGGTATACAGTCCACGAGGAAGTCAAGACTTTCCAAACCATTTTTTATTTTCTTTCCCATCCAGACAGTGCTCATGGGTCTGTCTGGTCATGGTGGGAAGATGGCAGGTCTAATAGCTATGGTTCGAGGGTATACCGTACTTTGGACAAGATGCTCTGTGATCCTAAGACAACTTAAATTGTCTCATGAACAACTTCCATGGTAGCAGCAACACAATGAGTCTAATCCACATGCTGGCTCTTGTGATGAGAGTCACTGTGCTGCAGACTGGAGGGGCAAACTAGAATACTACAGCAATGTGGAGCACATAGCATCCCCATGAATTCCTTTGGATTGTGATGACTATATCTCTGGAGTTGAATGTAAGCTTCAATTATGGTTCCTTGGATTTGCTCCTGATTCTTTTTTTTTTTTTTT
This sequence comes from Macaca nemestrina, assembly GCF_043159975.1. Taxonomy (NCBI): domain Eukaryota; kingdom Metazoa; phylum Chordata; class Mammalia; order Primates; family Cercopithecidae; genus Macaca; species Macaca nemestrina. The sequence goes on along the minus strand of NC_092133.1, from coordinate 41,817,684 downwards.
TTTTTTTGAGATGGAATCTTGCTCTGTTGCCCAGGCTGGAGTGCAGTGACACAATCTCGGCTCACTGCAACCTCCACCTCCTGGGTTCAAGTGATTCTCCTGCCTCAGCCTCCCAAGTAGCTGGGATTATAGGTGTGCAGTCACCATGCCTGACTAATTTTTATATTTTTAGTAGAGATGGGGTTTTGCCATATTGGCCAGGCTGGTCTTGAACTCCTGACATCAGGTAATCCGTCTGCCTTGGCCTCCCAAAGTGCTGGGATCACAGGCGTGAGCCACCGCTCTTGGCCTGCTCCTGATTCTTTACAAAGATGTGAAAGGGTCTTTAGTTTACCAGAGAGGAAACCCATGATGACTCCTCCCAGTCCTGCTTCACCTCACGGCCCTATTTATATCATTTAATTATAATATATTTCAAAGCCAGCTAAGGCAACATGTGAGCCTGAGATACTGGACAGCCAAATGAGATAGAGTGGAAATGAGGATTCCAGAGGAAAATAACACATTCGTCTTTACAGATTCTAAACTGTGAATCTAGAATCCGTATTTCTTCTCTTTGGAAATAAGGACAAAACAGATAGGCAAGAGGCATAGGGCACCTTAAGATATCAAAGAAGTCTCGACTTCTGAAAGCAGGAAGATTAAACTTGATGAGGGCTTCCTAGGTTTACCACAATTGTCAAGGGCAATTCACATACTTCAAGGGGAAGAAATGTGCTCAATAAGCTTCTGCTCTGCATCAGATATGTCGGGAAGTTAAGAATATTTTCAAATAGATGGTATGAACAATGAACTAAATCAGACAGAGTGCACTGGTACCAAGTTGACTGTTACTACTGTTACTGAGACAACACCTCAGATCTCAGCTTAATAAAGCATCTTTCTTTCGACCTGAGAAAGACCAATTACTCTATCTGAACTCTGCTTCATCATCTCTAAAGCACAGTCTACCACTTATAATCTCGCAGGGTTACTGTGAGAATTAAACATCCATGAGAGCTCTGGGCACACTGCTAAGGACAGAGTAGTATTCAAATGTTTAGTTTTGTCCAGGGTTCTTGCCCCACTCCCACCCTGTGAATCTCTGCTTAACATTTAAGTTGGCCTGGTTTCTGCTCTGTAAGTATCAATTCATCGCAGTGTTATTTTGGCTGTAGGCTAACATCACACAGCCTGCCACTGATATGGCAAAGTTTGACATCAGCTATGGATGAGGGTTTGCTTTTGGTGCAGAGGAAGGACACAAACACATACTAACATTAGAAAATCCTTATCCCTAAAGGTAATACAGTTAATCAAGTCAGTATGCCAAATCTGGAGTTTATCCAGGACAACCCATACTGAACTTAGGACATGGTGAAAAAGCTTCTACTGTTGAAAAACTTGATACAAGATGGTTTCTGCCTGCAACCACTTCATAAAACAACAATAAAGGATAGGGTTATAATACTCCTGTTTCCTAAATCACAAATCAGGATATGGTTTCTAATACATGTGAACTATGAAATGTTTATACAAAATGTCTGAAATAAATGATCTTAGAAAAATTCAGGATATATGTTCTCTAGATATATGCCATATATCTCTGAATATTTACTTCAGAAATTTTTGCCTCCCACAGAAAAACCATCCTCACAACAGTCAGGGCAGGTAAGGAAAGACAGAAAGAAATTTCAGGATTCATCACAGAATATTAGTAGGGGAGAAAAAGAAAGGAAAGAATTATCAGAGCAATTGTTAGGAAAGATAGGGCTGAAAGATGAACGAGCAAACAGTAGGCTGTGGGGACTCAGATGAGCACTCTCTCGAGATCGATCTGTTTTGCAGGGCCTAAGGAAGTCATGAAGTAAAGAACAGTTCATATGCTTCTAATGAGAAAGACTGAAAGTTTTTCCAGCCTGATCAAGGTTGGGAATGAATGGATCCAAAAGCTTGGTCACTGAGGCAGTCTTCCAATCAGATGCCAAAACCAAGAAATTTGGGATCAGAGAAATACTCATGTTAATCAACTGGGGAAGAGTACAGAGACCACATACCTCACTTCTACTTGTTCCTGGTGGTATCATAACCCCCAAGCCTGGCACTTATTTTCTGTCAGAGTGAAGAGGTATGTATTCTGGAGAGGTCCTAATGCCATAGGGATATGCAACTGGGCTATTTCTGTATGGAGATTTAGGAAGACATGTTGCTCATATTACGTGAATGAAGCATAGTGGCAACATGTTGTACTTCCAGGTGGCAGCAGGAGAAGAATCAAATTGCCCATTTCCCTGTACTGACTCTGAAGAATATGTGAGCTTTAGCCACATGGTGGCATGGTGAGTCCACTTACAGGCTTTCCTAATGTGAGGGTAGGGTGAGATGGGGAGTAGAAAGAAGACAAGATCTGATAAACACCAGGAGACTTCAGGCAAACCATCCTTGGCTTGCTATTGTCACCAATGGGAGTGATGAAAGGAAGAGACAGTAAGAATGTGGATTATTTGACATAGAGAAACCCACAATCAGGCAATAAGTAAGCTCATCTAAATTTTCCACTGATATTTTCCCATTTTCAGCTTTTCTTTTGTTTTCCTTTCCAGGACTGTGATTTTTTCCAACCTATTTTTTTTTCTTTTTTTGAGATAAGGTCTTACTGTCACCCAGGCTGGAGTGTACTGATGCAATATCAGCTCACTGCAGCCCCGAGCTCCCTGGGCTCAAGCGATTCTCCTGCCTCCGGAGACTGCGCTACAGGCGTGTGCCACCATGCCTGGCTAATTTTTGTATTTATTATAGAGACAGGGTTTCACCATGTCGCCCAGGCTGGTCCAACCTGAGTTCTTAAAAGGAAGGTTTATCAAAGAACCAGAAACTCAGGACAATACTGCTTAAAACAGGTTGCCTTTTCATTTTAGAGGTGTTTGTGTATTTCTGTTTAAAGGGATAAGGCCTGTATTCAGAATAACTATCAGTGATATTGGTCCTTGTGTTACAATGAGGAAATATCAAAGATAAATAAAAAAAACCCCCCAACTCACAAGATCCAAAGGAATATCACTTCAGTGATAACATTTTAGTCACTGTGACGTATTAAGGGATACTTTTTGGCCCTTAATAAGGTAAAAATCCACCTGGACATCTAAAATCTCACCTGTTGAGTAGGGATGCCCATATCTAGTCCATGATCACTCTGCATAAAATGCTTAAAATAGTTTTAGACTTTCCAAAATTCCATAACTAGAACATTCCTTGGAAATAATAAAAAATGCTCTAAAGTATTTCAAAACCAAATTTGAGAATCGTGTTAAAGAATACAATCTGGTCTCCAATTAATTCTGAGTTCACATTCTGTAAGCACATTTATTTTCTTCTGACATTTTTTGACTCTGTATATGATGACCTCTTTAACATGATAGTGGGATATTCAGTTTTGCATGACACATACTTTCTTAGTGCCAGTAATACAGTAGATGCTCAATAAATGTTTATCGTTCAAGTGAACTATACTGTATTCAATTTCAGCTTGTCTAGCAAAGTCACAATGAATTCTTTAAAAATCGTCTTCTATTCCAAGGTATACATCAGTTCCCAAAGCTCAGTGTGTTTCAAAGAAACCCAATTCCTATGATTATAGATAAAAGTTGCAGATGTTAACTTTTTGTCTTGATAACATGGCCCTCTAAACTAGAAGTCTTGGGATGAATGGTAAAATTCTAAGACAATAATATAGATTACTTTGCCACCTAGAAACTAGCTACACTTAAGGGAACACTATCAGTAATACAAGTGATTTTAGACTACTATCCACATAACTATAAAACAAAACATTTTAAAACACAACATTTTAGCGTAGTTGAAAAAAGAGAACTTCTCCCGGGCACAGTGGCTCGCACCTATAATCCCAGCACTTTGGGAGGCCGAGGCGGGCAGATCACGAGGTCAGCAGTTTGACAGCAGCCTGGCCAACATGGTGAAACACTGTCTCTACCAAAAATACAAAACAGCCGGGCATGATGGTGAATGCCTGTAGTCCCAACTACTCCTGAGGCTGAGGCAGGAGAATCGCCCAAACCCGGGAGGTGGAGGTTGCGGTGAGCCGAGATCATGCCACTGCACTCCAGCCAGGGTGGCAGAGTGAGACTCATCTCAAAAAAAAAAAAAAGGAACGTCAAATTATGAAAGGTATAGTATAGTATCTAGTCAGGGAACACAAAATCCCATTTCTTACTAGACAACTAAATATAATTCTTGTCTAATCCTAGAATTTGTGGCATCTTGCAGACAACAAATATTAAAGAATATAATTTCAGGTTCAGGGGTTCACTTCTTGCAGTGTTGGTGTGATCATACAGCAAGTGTGGAAAAGAGATCTTCACAGGATTTACAGAAGAAAAATGATATATAGGCCCTTACCTATCCTTCCAAATCATTAAAACAGGAAGAATAAAGAGTGAATAAACTTCTATGTCTGTGCCTTAACATAGACATAAGAAGTTACAGCCAGTTCTGTTATTTTTTTATAACTATAGGACTTGTTCAGAATATTTTTTCAGATTCCTATCTAGGAAAAAAAAGGAAAGGGGCTAGAACATAAAAACTCATTTGTGGCCGGACGTGGTGGCTCACGCCTGTAATCCCAGCCACTTTAGGAGGCTGAGGTGGGCGGATCACCTGAGGTCAGGAGATCGAGACCAGCCTGACCAACGTGGCAGAACCTTGTCTCTACTAGAAATACAAAAATTAGCCAGGCGTGGTGGCACACACCTGTAGTCCCAACTACTTGGGAGACTGAAGTTGGAGAAACCCTTGAACCCGGGAGGCGGAGGTTGCAGTGAGCCGAGATGGCACCACTGCACTCCAGTCTGGGCGACAGAGTGAGACTCCGTCTCAAACAAACAAACAAACAAAAAAACTAATTTGTGCTTGTAGTTAGTTGCAAAAGGAAAAGCTACAATACTAGCTATGATTGTCCATTTGTAAAATAAGAAAAAGGATTTCTGTCCCTCTCCACTCCTAAATATAACACTAGTTAGAAAAATTCAGAAATATTCCACAACACCCCCATCATTTTTTTTAAAAGCACAAACAGTTTACAAACAAAGGTCTGCATTTGCCCCCATCTCATAATGCTTTTCACATTTGAATTAGCCCTTCTTAGACTTTCTTCTCCGACTGCAGATAAAAGGGAAGCATCTCTGCTGCTTTGCTTTCTACCTTTTGTTTGATAGTTTTCCATTGGAATGAAGAAAATAAGACCCAGTCAGAAAAAATATGTTTAAAAGTCCTTCAAAATGAAATTATTAATGTCTTTATATAGGTTTAAAGTTATCTTTTAGGTGTAGCCTGGAGATGTGATTTGGATAAATATGTTAGAAATGTTGAGGAACTTTCAGAATTAAGAAGTCACGAAAGTCATACAGCTAAATAACGTTAGGTTACATTTTATAATTCTGTTTCACAACATGATTTTAATGATCTCTGCTTTTTGTTTTAATTTTTAGGTAGAACTAAGTCTATGTGCATATAAATAACACAAAAGAAATGTACTTTCACAACTACAGTGGCAACAGTAACATTTTTTGTTTTACTTTAAAAAAATAAACTTAATTATTCTAAGTGCTTCAAAAACTTAGATCTTAGAAATAATTTTGTTATACTCCACTGGCATTAATACTGGTTATTAGGAGGCTGATGCACAGCTGATTGGATTTGTCTTTGGATTTAAATATGTATTGAAGCCATCAGTTCAACAACATTTCAAACTCTCCAGTCAATTATGATTCTGCTCAAATCAAGCAGCACAATTATTTCATCATTGGAAAGTAACTTAAAAAAAAAACAACAGGGAAGCTTTAAAAAAGACAGATTTCTGTCATACATAACAATGCTGACTGGCATAAGAATGCACACTGCCAAATGTGTTATTATTTTTTACATAAGGGATTAAATAGGAAAGCACTAAATAAAATTCATTTTTTCAACATAACTGTTTAATGAAATTCACTTTTGCACCATAACAAAATAGAGCATTTTGGGAGAAAACCTTTAATCCTGAAAAAGCTCAGTGAAAACGACAACAGCCTTCTTTTTGGAGACTATGTATAGCTCACTGGAAACCTAGAAAATATTTAAGACTAAAGGCATTGGGGATTTTGTTGTTGTTGGTTTTGTTGTTGTGGTGTTACTATTTCCACTCACCAGCTCGAAGGGGTCGTGGAACTCCCCCAACAAAGATAGTTTTTCTGGGGTCCAAAGGCTGAGAACCATCCATTACAAAGTCACTGTCACTTAGGTTCCATGGTCGAATTTGCACCTGAAAAAAAGTCGTTTACTTGGTCCTTACTTCATTTCCAGCAACCCCAAATGAGAATAAGATGACTAAAGACAAACCCACTGATTTGTGCATTTCACAATGAACATGACCCAAACAAAATCCAGTTAATTAGTTAATGTAATCCGCACTAAGTACCTTTCAATAGATCTCTTGGGGAATCTACTTACAGGTACTGTACTCAGCACTCTAGACATATGACATATAACATGAAACCACTGGAAACCACCTCTGCCTGTGTTTTTTTTATTGTAAGGCAGGCTTTTAGAGACAGTCTGCATTTTGAATCAGATTCATTTTAACACACGATAGAGACTGTTTACAATGTGTCACAATACACCACTTTGTTTTAAGAGTTCATCTAAAGTACATCAGGAGTATTTTCTAAAAATTATCCATGTCTGACTTTTTAATTCTCATCACCTTCCAAATTCAAACATATCTTTCAGCAATATGATTTAATACAGATTAACACGCAGCAAGTTAGCATAGAATTACCAGAGATAACAATATAGCACAAAGAGAGTACTCTCTGGCCAGGCACGGTGGCTCACACCTGTAATCCCAGCGCTTTGGAAGGCCGAGGAGGGTGGATTCCTTAAGGTCAGGAGTTCGAGATCAGCCTGGCCAACATGGTGAAACCCTGTCTCTACTGAAAATACAAAAACTAGCTGGGTGTAGTGGCTCACATCTATAGTCCCAGCTACTCAGGAGGCTGAGGCATGAGAATCACTTGAACCCAGCAGGTAGAGGTTGCAGTGAGCCGAGATCACGCCACTGCACTGCAGCCTGGGTGACAGAGCAAGACTGCCTCCGGAAAAAAAAAAAAAAGAGAAAGAGAGATATCTCTTTCGGATTTATCTGATTTTGACAAACGAGGCTGGTTAAATAAAAGCAAGCCTCAAAGTTTAAGTAAATTTTGTTTAAAGCAGAAAAAGAAATCTTTGTGGCATATTTCTATTTGGTCATTTTTCTTAACTGGGACTCTGACTTAGTGCCCATAGTTTGTACTATTTTATCACAGAGTAAAAAATAAGGTATTTCATTAGAATTTTAACCTTAAAACATGAGCCTTTATGTATATGATTTTATACATGAAACCTTAAAACATGTTATCAAAGAATAGCTTAAAACAAAACAAAAACACAAAAACATCCTCCTGCATGAGAAGGCAAATTCTGCACTGCCTCAAAACCAACCAGTTAGGCAAGTAGCCAATATGCTCTGAGAAGCGGGCTGGGTGCAGAAAGGGAACCTGGTATCTGTCCTCAAGGAACATGCCATTCCCCCTCCCCTCCACCAATGACTAAGATAGAAAACAAAAAAGTTGACTTTTCATTTCCTTAGTATTAATGGAATTGTTCATTTTCCCCCTTGCTCAGACATCAACACTCAATGCAAAGAAACACATGGGATAATTTCGTATGTGGCTTGGCTTATACCCAGGAGTACTCCCACTTGAAAGGTAGCACCTGTGGCAATTATACTTTCAAAAATTTTGAATTAACTTTAAAACTGGAATTGCTCAGTTAGAAATAGTCTACTTTTTTTTTTTTCTTTTTTTTTTTTTGGAGATGGAGTTTCTCCTTTTTGCCCAGGCTGGAGTAAAGTGGCACCATCTTGGCTCATGCAACCTCCAACCCCTGGGTTCAAGAGAATTCTCCTGCCTTGGCCTCCCAAGTAGCTGGGATTACAGGTGACTGCGACCACACCCAGCTAATTTTTGTATTTTTAGTAGAGACAAGGTTTCACCATGTTGGCCAGCTGGTCTCAAACTCTTAACCTCAGGGGATCTACCCGCTTCGGCCTCCCAAAGTGTTAGGATTACAGGCATGAGCCACCGTGCCTGGCCAGTCTACACATTCTTTAAGATTGCTAAAAAAATTCACCCTCACCTAACTTTTTGCCTTTATTATTATTATTTGAGACAAGAGTGTTGCCTTATTGCCCAGGCTGGAGTGCAGTGGCATTATCTCGGCTCACTGCAACCTCTGTCTCCTGGGTTCAAATGATTCTCATGACTCAGCCTCCTGAGTAGTTGGAATTATAGGCACCTGCCACCACACCTGGGTAATTCTTATATTTTTAGCAGAGACAGGGTTTCGCCATGTTGGCCAGGGTGGTCTCAAACTCCTGACCTCAAGAGATCTGCCCACCTCGGCCTCCCAAAGGGCTGGGATAACTGGAGCGAGCCACTGAGCCCAGCCACTTTTTGCCTTTTATGACACTGTTGGCCTCATCACTTAGCCAGAAGACACAAAATCTCCATTTCTTCCCTAGACCCTGAAAATTTGGACCTGTTTACAATACCGTTCACATTCAGACATTTGCTCCACCTTTATTGCATGAAAAAAAATGCAGTTCTTTCCGTGTAAACTTTGGTCTGTTTGACTAAATTATCATTCCCTTGACATTTACTACAAAGGCAGATTCACTAATACCATAAAGCATTACTTTTAAATGCCTTCATGAGGAACTATTGCCTATTACTAATTTTTTCATTTAATACACAATAATTTCCTGACACTGTGAGAACAAACAGTAAAGATTCCCTTAAATACACACATACACACACACACACACATACACACACACACAGATGTATCTTTTTCTACACACAATCTCTCTTCTGATCTCATTCCTAATAAAGCAGTTAAGGCAGCTTAGGGACCTGGTAAGGTAATTCCAATCACTTTATGTTAATTGCATTCGATCATAGATAACTTTATTTAAAAAATGAAAACTATTCTTGTGTAGTATCCAGTGGTCTGCTTTCATGCTCAATTAACTGAGACAGGAAATACAGCCTTTTATCAATAGCTGTAGGTTACCACTGCTCAAAAGAACTCTGCAAAAGATCTCAAACCTTCCTGCTGAGAGCTTTCATTATTGCCTACTGCCTTTTCTGCCCACTCCCCAACCCCCGACCTCACTTCATCACATTGCACACAACCCATTCCTTTATTCTTGGCATTGTAGATAAGGTAAAAATATAGGAAGAGGGCTCAAGACACAGTGCTGATTAACCCTATTCACAAAACCTACATTTCCCAGCTGCCACCAGAAAACAGTTGCTCAGAGCTGTCACCTCTGCAGAATTAATCAACATAGAACAATATCAACACACTCTATCTACTAAGCAAATAATAATATTGTGGTACTACCTGTATGAAAAGTTACACTCACACTCTGGTTTCTCTCTGAAATCTAAGCCCATTCTCACATCAGGCCTGTTTCTCCAGACCTCAGGTCCTGATATCCGTGTTCTATCCTTCTGGACTTACTCTTTGTTTGGATATATTTTCTGGTCCTGATTTTGTGTGTGTGTGTGTGTGTGTGTGTATGTGCATATATATATATATATATATATATATGTGTGTATGTGTATATATATGTATATATATATACTTCATTGTTATATCATACTTTATAAGCTAATTCGAATATTTTGTGGAGAGTATAAATAAAATAACCACTTTTTAATTATCTTCGTTTAATAATTATTTTTGAGAATAGATGAAATTATAATTCTGTCCTAATTCAATATAAATTTCCTCTCTCTATACAAAACTGGTCCTCCATGTCTGAGGGTTCTGAGTCTGCAACGAGGGTCAGCCAATCTCAAATAGAAAACTTTTTTTTTTTTTTTTTGGAGATGGAGTCTCGTTCTGTCACCCAGGCTGGAGTGCAGTGGCACAATCTCAGCCCACTGAAACCTCCACCTCACAGGTTCAAGCAATTCCCCTGCCTCAGTCTCCTGAGTTGCTAGGGCGTGTCACCATACCCGGCTGATTTTTTTTTTTTTTAGTAGAGATGGGGTTTCATCATGTTGGCCAGGCTGGTCTCAAACTCTTGATCTCAGGTATCTACCTGCCTCGGCCTCCCAGAGTGCTGGGATTACAGGTGTGAGCCACTATGTCCGGCCTAGAATATGTTTTAAAACAAAAATAACAGTAACAATAATACAAATTTTAAAACTACAGTAGAACGACTATTTACATAGCATTTACATTGTATTAGGTATTATAAGTAATCTAGAGACAATTCAAAGTGTATGGGAGGATGCACATAGGTTACACTATTTTATGTAAGGGACTCGAGCATCTGTGGATTTTGGTATCTGAGCGGGGGTCCTAGAACCAATCTCTTATGCAAACTTAGGAACAACTGTATAGGGCTAACTCTGTGAGTGTGTGTGACAAAGAAGGTGTGTGAGTGAAACAACTCTTCCAGTATGTTGTCAAGTAGGCGCTTTAGGGGCAGTAAAAGCCTCAGCATCCTGAGGACAAGTATAAGGATGTCCCCCAGAAACAGTAAAGATTCCCTTAAATTATCCTAACATGATTCCAGCACTTCTTCCTGGAGCAGCCTGACCACATTTGCTTGTAAAGGTGACTCTAAAAAGAGTTTGCTGGCCAGGTGCAGTGGCTCATTTCTGTAATCCCGGCACTTTGGGAGACCGAGCTGGGCGGATCATTTGAAGTCAGGAGTTCGACAACAGCCTGGCCAACATGGTGAAACCCCGTCTCTACTAAAAATACAAAAATTGGCTGGGTGTGGTGGTGGGCACCAGTAATCCCAGCTACTCAGGAAGCTGAGGCAGGAGAACCACTTGAACCTGGGAGGCAGAGGTTGCAGTGAGCCAAGATTGTACCACTGCACTCCAGCCTGGGTGATTAGAGTGAGACCCTGTCTCAAAATAAAATAAAAATAAACATATAAAAAGAGGGGCTACAATATCCTTTGGGAAGCTCCAGCTCTTGGGCCATGCCATGTCCTTACAGTAGGGGGTCACACAAACTCAAATGGCCATAGGGTCAGACAGGTAGCACAAATGTCAAGCCACGTTTGGGTTAGTACGCAGGCAGTAACACACTGGAGTAAACTACTTCTCAGCTCCAGCAAGTAGTTACCACTTGCCGCCTATGTATTGTCAGACTTTTCTCATTTTTCAAGAGTGGCTAGAAATTCAGATTTTTAAGTGAAACTTCAAGATTCTAAAATAGGAACTAATTCAAATGTTAAAAGTCACTATACAGGCTAAATAAAACTATCTGCAGACCAGATGTATGCCACGGGCCCCACCCAGTCCATGATCTTTGGCTTGAAGAGTTTAGTTACCACACAGCTCACAATGATGGAACGTTTTGTTCCATTAGCACATATGAGAGAAAATACAAAAATCGTTTTTCTTTAGTTTCTCTCTAAAGCACGTATTCCTATGGAAGCTCTCCTGAGGACTACTTTTGGCTGAATTACATTATCTTCTAAATTCTTATCTTCTTTTTCATATAACTGCTTACCTCCAAAGGCAAAATCTTTTTAGGAATAAAGACAAAAACCAAACACAGTGCTGAGTGCTATAAATATAATAATTTATACCATATAGTGACTTTAACATCAGCCTTTAAGAAATCTAAAAGAATTTAACATTAATAATATCAACAGTTAGTAGTGAAATCAGTAATATTCCTTTTCAAGGTTTCTCAAAGTGTGTTCTGTGGAACATGGGTCCCTAAGGTTGGTCTGCCAGATAAGCAGTGTTGGGGAAAAGCTGTAGATTATCTTCTCCTTCTTGGCGTTTCATGGCACCCATTAGTGTACTTAATTAAAGGCTCTAAGAAATTCTATAGAAATCTTTTCAGCCAGGTGCAGTGGCTCACACCTGTAATCCCAGTACTTTGGGAGGCCAAGGTGGGTGGATCACCTGAGGTCAGGAGTTCGAGACCAGCCTAACCAGCAGGGTGAAACCCCGTATCTACAAAAATACAAAATCAGTCAGGCATGGTGGTGCACGCCTGTAATCCCAGCTACTTGGGAGGCTGAGGCAGGAGAATTGCTTGAACCCAGAAAGTGGACGCTGTGGTGGGCCAAGATCACACCACTGCACTCCAGCCTGGGCACAAGAGCGAAACTCCACCTCAAAAAAAAAAAAAAAAAAAAGTCTGGCCGGGTGCAGGGGATCAAGCCTGTAATCCCAGCACTTTGGGAGGCCGAGACGGGCGGATCACGAGGTCAGGAGATCAAGACCATCCTGGCTAACACGGTGAAACCCCGTTTCTACTAAAAAAAACACAAAAAACTAGCTGGGCGAGGTGGTGGGCGCCTGTAGTCCCAGCTACTCGGGAGGCTGAGGCAGGAGAATGGCATGAATCCGGGAGGCGGAGCTTGCAGTGAGCTGAGATCCGGCCACTGCACTCCAGCCTGGGCGACAGAGCGAGACTCCGTCTCAAAAAAAAAAAAATCTGTTCAATGTTGTTTAATTCAGCATTTCTAAAATTATTTCCATAGACCCCATTTTTTGCATGACACCTATTAATACCTACACTTCCAATAATTCTGCCCTACTATACCTTGCTCTTTTTTTTTTTTTTTTTTTTTGAGACGGAGTTTTGCTCTTGTTGCCCAGGTTGGAGTGTGATGGCACAATCTCGGCTCACCGCAACCTCTGCCTCCCAGGTTCAAGTGATTCTCCTGTCTCAGCCTCCCAAGTAGCTGCGATTACAGGTATGCACCACTATGCCTGGCTAATTTTGTATTTTTAGTAGAGATGGGGTTTCTCCATGTTGGTCAGGATGGTCTCAACATCAGGTGATCTGCCCGTCTCAGCGCCAAGTTTTCAGAAACTTCACTCCATCCCTGGCCTTTTCCTTACTTATTTCTTGCTATTGCTCTGAAAAGTTTGATTCTATAGAGATTAACTTTAAATGGTTAAGAGTATACTAAACTGAAATATTAGATAGCTGTTCAAAGAACTGAAAGTTTTCTGGCTAAACTGTATAAAAGATATGTTACCAAACCAGTTTGACTATTTTTATGTTTCTTTCTTTTTTTTTTAGATGGAGTCTTGCTCTGTCACTCAGGCTGGAGTGTAGTGGTGCAATCTTGGCTCACTGCAACCTCTGCCTCCCGGGTTCAAGCAATTCTCCTGCCTCGGTCTCCCAAGTAGCTGGGATTACAGGCACCTGCCCCAAAGCCTGGTTAGTTTTTGTATTTTTAGTAGAGACAGGGTTTCACCATGTTGGCCAGGCTGGTCTCAAACTCCTGACCTCAAGTGATCCGCCCGCCTCAGCCTCCCAAAGTGCTGGGATTACAGGCATGAGCCACCATGGCTGGCCCAGTTTGAAATTTTTATCAATAAAGAGTAAAATAATTATAGCTCCATATAAAAACTAAAGTTTCATCCTACTTAAAACTGAAGGTCATTAATAGGGATAAGATTAGGTCAAGGGCTAGGAAAAACAAGACATGCAATATGGGTCTTTTCGTCGCCTTTTTTTTTTTTTTTTTGAGACAGGGTCTCACTCTGTCACTCAGGCTAGAGTACAGTAGTACATGGAGTACAAGCATGCGCCACCATGCCCAGCTAATTTTTGTATTTTTTGTAGAGACAGGGTTTTGCCGTGTTGCCCAGGTTGATCTTGAACTTAGGGTCCCAAGCAATCCACCCACCTCAGCCTCCCAAAGTGCTAGGATTATAGGCGTGAGCCACTGTGTCTGCCCTCTACAATGGGTTACTTCTTTAATCAGAATGTTATATGATAACATCATTTCCTAAAAAGAAAATTTCATTGACAATTGACCAGAACCTCTTAGTTAAAATTAAATATAAAATGCATTTTTGGCCAGGCACGGTGGCTCACGCCTGTAATCCCGGCACTTTGGGACGCCGAGGCGGGTGGATCACCTGAGGTCAGGAGTTTGAGACCAGCCTGGCCAACATGGTGAAACCCCATTTCTACTTAAAAAAAAAAAAAACAAAAACAAAAACAAAAAATTAGCTGGGTTTGGTGGCAGGTGCCTATAATCCCAGCTTCTTGGAAGGCTGAGGCAGGAGAATTGCCTGAATCCGGGAGGCAGAGGTTGCAGTGAACTGAGATCACGCCATGCACTCCAGCCTGGACAGTGAAACGCCGTCTCAAAAAAAAAAAAAAAAAAAAGCATTTTTGGCCAGGCATGGTGGCTCATGCCTATATAATCTCAGCACTTTGGAAGGCCAAGGCTGGAGGACCACTTGAGGCCAGGAGTTCAAGACCTGCCTGGGCAGCATAGTGACACCCTGTCTCTATGAAAACCTTTTTAAAATTAGCTAGGTGTGGTGGCTAAGGTGGGAAGATCGTTTAGGCCCTGGAGTTTGAGGTTGCAGTGAGTTGTGATGAAGCCACTGCACTCCAGCCTGGGCGACAGAACCACCCCTTCTCTCAGGAAAATATTTTTGTTGTATCTAATTTAATTACAGGGTAAGAGAAAACACAAGTTTTTGTTTCTGTTTTCCCTCCTTGCAGCAGGGAGAAAACATATTTGTTTTCCCCCCAGCAGCAAGGAGAAAACATAGTTGTTTTTTTTGTTTTTTTTGTTTTTTTTTTTTGAGACAGAGTTTTACTCTTGTTGCCCAGGCTGGAGTGCAATGGCACGATCTCTACTCACCACAACCTCCACCTCCCGGGTTCAAGCGATTCTCGTGCCTCAGCCTCTCAAGTAGCTGAGATTACAGGCATGCGCCACCACGCCTGGCTAATTTTTTTGTATTTTCAGTAGAGACAGGGTTTCTCCATGTTGATCAGGCTGGGCTCAAACTCCTGACCTCAGGTGATCCGCCCGCCTCGGCCTCCCAAAGTGCTAGGGTTACAGGCGTGAGCCACCACGCCCAGCCTGAAAACATAGTTTTAATACGAATAGTTTGTTTTTTGTTTTTTTGTGGTTTTTTTGATGGAGCCTTGCTCTTGTCACCTAGGCTGGAGTGCAATGGCACAATTTCGGCTCACTGCAACCTCCACCTCCTGGGTTCAAGTGATTTTCCTGTCTCAGCCTCCTGAATAGCTGGGATTACAGGCGCCCGCCACCATGCCCAGCTAATTTTTGAATTTTTAGTAGAGACGGAGTTTCACCAGGTTGGTCAGGCTGGTCTCGAACTCCTAACCTCAGGTGATCCACCACGCCCAGCCGATAAGATAAGAACAGTTTTTGTTGTTGTTGTTGTTGTTTTTTGAGAGAGTCTCACTCTGTCGCCCAGGCTGGAGTGCAGTAGCACTATCTCAGCTCACTGCAAGCTCTGCCTCCCGGGTTCACACCATTCTCCTGCCTCAGCCTCCCGAGTAGCTGGGACTACAGGCACCCACCACCACGCCCGGCTATTTTTTGTATTTTTAGTAGAGATGGGGTTTCTCCCTGTTAGCCAGGATGGTCTCGATCTCATAACCTCGTGATCCACCAGCCTATGCCTCCCAAAGTGCTGGGATTACAGGCATAAGCCACCGCACCTGGCCATGAACTGTTTCTAACCCAAACCTCAAGACTTCAAATTTCTCAGCATAACCACATATCCCTACACCTAGAGTTCTCAGTTACAATTTAGTATTTAGATATTCATCTACCAATACATATCATCAAGTTCATTTTTAACTTCTCACTCTGTATGGTCCCTTCTTTAGATTACAGCATCCATCATATGAACATCCTACTGCATAGGATTTCATTTTCATCTGTTCATCTCAAGGCAGCTCCAAACGGCAAACTGTTCGGGCAGCCAGCTCGGGAAACTACCTGACTAAAGACCCCCCTCAAAGCCATATGCTCTTTTTCCCATAAAGGACCTGGTTCAGAGCTCAGCTACTTCCCCCATACTCTGATTTCCTTTTTCCTTTTCCTCTTTTCAGTACCCTTCAAACTCAAGCTCTTTAGGAAAAAAAGTCTCCATTATTCTCTCCCCAATCCTACAATCCTTTTAGTCTACATAAATCAGAAAAACAATACTGCAGAACCATCAGGACTGCTCTCCCCAACAAGCAGCAGCACCCCAGCTCATCCCAATAGCCAGGATGAGTCAGCTAAACCTAGGTCTGCTGACATACAGCTGCAACAGCTCAGTTGTAGTGGTGATGAACTCAGACCCACCCCAGCTGTCAGCAATTCTATTTTAAGCATCACAGACTTCACAAAATGACTGGATTGCCCCAGCAATATCAGAAATAAACTAGTTTGTGGCCAGGTGTGGTGGCTCACACATGTAATCCCAGCACTTTGGGAGGCCAAGGTGGGTGGATCACTTGAGGTCAAAGTTCGAGACCAGCCTGGCCAACATGGTGAAACCCTGTCTCTACTAAAAATACAAAAATTAGCTGGGCATGGTGGTGTTTGCCTGAAATTCCAGCTACTCAGGATGCTAAGGCAAGAGAATCGCTTGAACCTGGGAGGTGGAGGTTGCAGTGAGCCGAGATTATGCCACTACACTCCAGCCTGGGTGACAGCCTCTGTCTCAATAAATAAATAAATAAATAAACAAGCTAGTTTGTGGTTTGTGAGGCATCTTTATCTCTTCCCTGGCATAAGGAGTTGGTTTATTATTAATCACCAAAACTAAGAGCCACAATAATAATTGTGGTTTGGACTCCTCACAGCACACTGATATTGGCATCTCATTTCAACATAATTTTGACCACATAGCTCCCTAACAAATAGGTCAGCCAGTTTCAGGAGTTTAGATGCTATCTATTATTCTCAAGTGCTGAAGAGGAAGAGAGGCCTTCCCTGCATCTTCTGGGGGCAGTGGAGAGAAAGGAACAGCTAATCAGAGTCTTTGGCCTTAGTAAGACTTCTATATTCCAGGTAGCTCTGGGGGCTTCAGTCAGACCTCCGTCAGGCCTCAAGGCAAAAAGCCGTAACTCTCACATTCAGACTATTCCTCCCATTCCCTAGATACAAGTAGTCTCCAAGTAGAAGGAGAAAATCTTCGTCAAAATAGCCAGGATTCTTCCTAGACAGGGAGCCAAAAGTAACCCTAGGAAATTCTTTCACGTCCTATTTGGATACTCCAAGTCCACCCTCAGGTTTAGGAAATAGTCCAGGTACAAAAAGGAAACTCCTACCCACATCACCAGGCTGCAGAGCCTATTATCTGATGCAAGGCGACTACAGGCTTTACAACCCCTTTGGGACCTTCAGTTACTGATGAACAATTCGAACAATTCGGTACACTGTTTCATAAGGGCACTCAGTGCAGAAATAGAGCATGCATAAACTGACCCATGAAAATGGTTATGCATATCTTTGCACTGTATTTGATTTAATAAAGCCATTATCAATTAAATGTTATGCCCAGAAGACTCAAGTCAACACCTTCTCTCTAAAGGCTTTTCTGACTGTCTCAGAAACATCTGAGTACTCTGCCCTTGGAGCGCTCTCCCCATCACAACTACTCCCTCTAATACTTCCATGCAGCTATTTTAACTTTCAGGTTTTCAGAGCATCTGTGGCTCCTTAGGTCACTTACTGGTCATATGTCTATTTCCCTCTATTGGACTCTAAGATCCTCTAAGGCTGAAACCATATATTTATGTGGATCCCAACTGCGCAGCACAGTGCCTAACCATTAGTGAGTGCTCTGTGCAAGTTTGGTGTGTAAACAAATGTTTTCCTGAGGGGCTGACACTGGTGTCACAAAACATGTCCAGCAGCTGCTCTTCCACAGCTCCCAGATTACTCTCCTCACTCCACTGAGAGCTACCTTCCAGGGGTAGGAAATAGGGTGTATTTGGTCACCAGTGAATGCCCAAGGTCTTGGGCTTAATGAGTGCAAATCTCTGATGCCACTAGGTGAGACCCACTCAGTGATCAAAATTATCTAGTGTTCATCATCACTGCTGATGCTGCTACATCACTCAGAAAGCATAAACATGACAGCTGATTCCCTTTTGAAAGAAAAAAGAAATCAACAGCACGTTTGAGCACTTATATTGCACTACTGTGCTGGGCATTTTACGGTCACACTTAAACAGCACCACACTATATGCTCTAAAAATTATCCCTACTTTAGAGCTAAGGAAGCTAAGGATCAGAAGAGGGAAGTCATCTCGGAACTGAACTCCAGGTTTATAAAACAGTCTACATGTACTCTTTCCACTACAATCATGTTGTGTGCCTGCAAGACTCCCTGTTCTCCAGGCTACTGGCCACCAGTCACAGCTTCCAGAGAGGCTCCTGGACAAGTCAACATGAATTTTTACTGGTGAGTGATTAACAACTCTTTTTTCTCCAAACTCTTTATGCCTATTTGCAATGCATCAAGAAATGACCAACGGACATTTGTTGGACCTATTAACAAAACCAGCAGTTAGCAAAGCTCAAGAAAAATGAGTTAGCAGTGAAACTAGCACCGTATCCAGCTATTTTAACTTTCAGGTTCACTGTCTCAGGCAATCTTGTACTCCAGCCAGACAACTTCGTCCAATGTCTACATAAATATGAACTTTCAGCTCCATGGTACTAGGACAAGGATGTTGTTACTGGCATGCTGATCACTAAAACTCTTGAGAGGAATGTACACATAAAAGTTCAGGTTACCGAAGTTTTTCCTGGGAAGATGCCTATTCTTTGAATGAGCTTCATGGAATACTAATTCCACAGGAATCTACACGAGTATCATCCCCAAAGCAGGTATGTAAAATGCTGGATTAAACAATTTTACTCAAATGTATATATTGTAAGACTTCTCAGAACCTTAATATATCAATGTTTCCCAAATGATTTTGGCTAAGGAAACTTTAATTAAAAGACAAAATGGATATACAATGCACAAAGTGCTCAAAAAATGACACCTATTACCATTATGAGGAAACCTTTTGTCAACGATCCTCTCAAGAGATTAGTCTTTGATGGGAGAAGTATTCTTCAGAACACTGGAAAACACTGAACATTATCCCTTAAGGAGTGGCATTGGCTATTTTGTCCACTAGCTACCATTTAGTACAATGGAAATGCAACTTTTTTTTTTTTTTTTTTTGAGACAGAGTCTTGCTCTGTCACCCAGGCTGGAGTGCAATGGCACGATCTTGGCTCACTGCAAGCCCCGTCTCCCAGGTTCACACCATCCTCCTGCCTCAGCCTTCAGACTAGCTGGGACTACAGGCACTTGCCACCATGCCCAGCTAATTTTTTTTTTTTTTTTTTTTTTGTATTTTTAGTAGAGATGGGGTTTCACTGTGTTAGCCAGGATGGTCTCGATCTCCTGACCTTATAATCCGCCCGCCTCGGCCTCCCAAAGTGCTGGGATTACAGATGTGAGCCACCACACCCAGCTGGAAATGCAACATTTTTTAGACCTCCCTGGGAAAAAAATACAGCTTCCAAAGATTCGAGCACTAAGAAACTCTGGACCAATTTGCAGATTCAGAGACCCAGGGCAAAAAAATCAAATGTATAATGAATAGGAGATACTTCTCTCACTTTGGAAAGGAAATTCCTTCTTTGAAGAAATTCCTATGATGGAAGGTGTCCAAACCATGATTTCTTTCTTTTCTTTTCTTTTCTTTTTTTAGAGACAGGGTCTCACCGTTGCCTATGCTGGAGTGCACTGGTGTGATCACAGCTCACTGCAGCCTCGAACTCCTGACCTCAAGCAATCCTCCTGTCTCAGCCTCCCAAAATGCTGAGATTACAGGCAAGAGCCACTGTGCCCAGCCCCAAACCATAATTTAGACCAAGAATTCAAGAAACAAATAAATAAATCAAGATAAGAAATGCTAAAGATTTCCAAGGTGGGATATGACACACATGCTGATATGGCTTAGCCGTGAATTCTAAGATGGACATACAAAACCAGATTCGAATGGACCAAGATAAAATTGTAGTTATGTGTTAGGAGGTACCAAGCAAAGAATGAAATACCTTTAGTAAACACATCACAAATGAAGGATTGAGGCAATCAATCAAGGTGCTCTATAACTTAGTCTCTATCTATTTTGCTCAATTTAATTCTCTCTATTCCCGTTCATATATTTGTGCTCCATCTAACCAACCTAAATATTCTCCATTCATGTCACACCATTTCCCATTTCTGTGTTCATGTTTTTACCTTTCTCTGAAATTTCTATTCCCTATACTTCCACCCTTCTCTTGGCCAACTCCACATTCTCCTCATCCTTCAAGCCTAATTCAAATGACACTTCATCCAGGAAGTTTTTTTTCATCATTCTAGGTATAGGTGAACTCTCCAAAGTACATAATCTGTATCTTATTCTTTTGTTTTGTCTTTGTTACTTTGGTAAATATTTGAGAACCTTTTATGTGTTAGGTTCTATAGACACTGTGTATTTATATACTTGTTTTGTGGGTTTTTTTTTTTTTTTTTTTTTTTGAGACTGAGTCCTGCTCTGTCTCCCAGGCTGGAGTGCAGCAGCCCAATCTCAGCTCACTGCAACCTCTGCCTCCCGGGTTCAAGCGATTCTCCTGCCACAGCCCACCAGCAGCTGGGATTACAGGCATCTGCCACCATGCCTAATTTGTGTATTTTTAATTTAATTGAATTAATTAATTTATTTATTTATTTTTGAGACAGAGTCTCCCTCTGCTGTCCAGGCTGGAGTGCGATGGTGCAATGTCGGCTCACTGCAACCTCCGCCTCCTGGGTTCAAGCGATTCTTGTGCCTCAGCCTCCCGAGTAGCTGGAATTAGAGGCGCCCACCACCACGCCTGGCTAAGTTTTGTATTTTTAACAGAGACAGGGTTTCACCATGTTGGCCAGGCTGGTCTCGAACTCCTGACCTCAAGTGATCCACCCACCTCAGCCTCCCAAAGTGCTGGGATTACAGGCATGAGCCACCGCACCCAGCCTATACTTATGGACACAAGATTTTATATCAACTTATAGTACATTCTGATTCATAGTAACCAGTACTGTGCCTTGACCACAGCAGGTACTCAAACACGGTCTGAAGGAAGGCACACCATTTTAAAAAGATGGCTCTAGATGGGGCTGGAGATAGCTACAATAATAGGTAACATTCACGATACATGACGTGGTGATCAGGGAAGGATTCATGAAAGAGATGGCATTTGTGAGGAGTCTTGAAATAAGGGTAGGAATTAGAAATTGAGATGGGAGGCCGGGCACAGTGGCACACGCCTGTAATCCTAGCACTTTGGGAGTCCAAGGTGGGTGGATCACCTGAGATGAGGAGTTTGAGACCAGCCTGGCCAACATGGTGAAACCCAGTCTCTACTAAAAGTATAAAAATTAGCCAGGTGTGGTGACACATGCCTGTAATCCCAGCTACCTGAGGCAGGTGAATCACTTGAACCCAGAAGGTGGAGGCTGCAGCGTGCTGAGACTGCACCACTGCATTCCAGCCTAGGCAACAGAGCAAGACTCTGTCTCAAAAAGAAAAAGAAAAAGAAAGAGAGAGAGAGAGGAAAGAAAGAAAGAAAGAGAGAGAGAGAGAGAGAGAGAGAAAGAAAGAGAGAGAGAGAGAGAGAGAGAAAGAAAAAGAAAGAAAGAAAGAAAGAAAGAAAGAAAGAAAGAAAGAAAGAAAGAAAGAAAGAAAGAAAGAAAGAAAGAAAGAGAGAGAAAAAAATCGAGATGAGAGCACAGATATTTCCGTTTGGTTAAAATATGGGGTTCAGAAGGAAAGCAGAAAAAGGCAAAGCTGGAAAAAAATTGAAGCCAGACTGGGAAGGTCTTAAATAGCTGGGAAAAGGATCTGGACTGCTTTTGTAACTAAAAAGGAATGACTGAAAAGTGCTACAAATCTCACTGATATATAAACAGGGGGAGGAAACACCAGAATGATAGACAGATGGGACAGAATTAAAAACTGAAGAATTAAATTGGCCTTTAGTTCCAGATTCCTTATTCTTATTCTTATCCTTATCCTTATTCTTCTTATTCCTTATTCTTTTCAATTTTTGTTTTTCAAGTTTTAAGTGGATGACCACATTACCTGAGCAATAACATGAAGAATGGATCCCCACATAAACATACTTTAGTTTGGTAATATGGTTATTAAATTTATAGCAAAATCATTCTGTCGTGTTTCAGGATATAGAGAAACTGTGATCGTGCTATAAATAAATCATAAGGAACAGGAAGCAGGAAACTCCTCTGATACTCCTTTTAAGGTGTTTGCTATCCCACATCTCCGGCCAACATGTTCTAGAATCTTAAATAGCTCCTTCCCCACCTTCTTTTCAAGATTACTCTTTTTCAGCCCCTATCTCTGATAGACCTTCTAGGTCCCTTGCTCTATTGGCTTGCTGTCTGGAACCTTCAGGTTCAATCTATTAATATACTCAAAAAGTAGTCACTCTGATGAGAGGACCACTGTGAACAATGTCTGCCTGCTTCACTGGAATCCCTGGACACAGCTGCACATGGACACAGCTGTCTTCTCATATGCCTGGGATACCTGAACTATGAAACTCCTCTTACTGGAGAAGGAAAAAAAATCATAGATCTAGAAGCTCCTCAATATCTCTTCTTGCTCTTGCCAATTTGTCTTCCCATTCTTTGGAACTGAGGAAGTCAATCAATCAGGCCATAAATACAGTTCCTTCTGCAATCTTTCAGGACCAGAACTATGCACAGAACAGTCTGAGTTGAGTCATTTAACAAAACGTAGTCACTGACCAAAAATATCTCCCTAATACAACCTGAAATCCACAA
Organism: Macaca nemestrina; assembly: GCF_043159975.1. NCBI lineage: Eukaryota > Metazoa > Chordata > Mammalia > Primates > Cercopithecidae > Macaca > Macaca nemestrina. The sequence continues at coordinate 41,794,936 of NC_092133.1, read as the reverse complement.
ATTTGGAATTCATTTGAGTTAAAAAAACAAGCATGATCCTGGACAAGATAGGTGAAAGGAGACCTCACTACCAGGTTCTGCATTAGAAAAACAATCTGATTAATCTGTTCCAAAGGGAATAGGAGTCTGAGGGGAAACGATGAGAAAGAAAGACAAAGGGTAGAAAATCTGCAAGGTCATTTTGGAACATGGTGTATTTCCAAGAAGAAATCCAGGGAGAGTCAGAAAGAATGAAACAACAGAATGAGGGCACTGGGATCCTGAAAGGTAGAAAATAAAGGCTAGCCAAGCCAAAAGCTGGGAGCAAGGAAGCGCCATGGCTCAAAAAAAGTTCGGTGAATGAGCTCCAAAGTGTGACTTTGCCTTGAGCTACTGCCAAGGTCCTCATTTACTTCCAAAGGTTCAACACAGTTCTTGCTTTTTTTCCCCTCATGGGAGCATGCACAATGAGGTGGAATGTACCAGAACCTAGGTAGGGATGTATGAATAAATGAGGCGGGGGGGGGGGTGGCAGATGTGGAGCTAAAACCAAGAAAGAGAAGGTTTCAAAAATAAAGCCAAAAGAGTGGAACCCAAAGTAGGATCCAGTTCATTAAAATTGCAGGTGTTTGGGGACTTTTAAGTTTCCTATCCTAAGTTTTACTCAAACTGTTTATGCTGGAAATTCTGAGTATGCCTGGGTCAAAGAAATGTGTGATTGGCAGTCACCATTCAGAATTCACCAAGCTACAATAAAACTGCTGCACTTGAGCTCAGAAAATGAAAACTGTAATAAGGCAGAATTTGCCAAAACACAAACAGTGAAAGTTAGTTTCCCCATAAACATTTCCAAAACAGATAATTCTACTAATTATTTTCAAAAGTCCTTCAATCCAAGGGTAATACATGTGTTTCGAGTGAAAACACTCAAGAGTAATGGCATTGCCACCACAACACCTCCATCTGACCACTACTGCTGCTCACTCCCTGCTCAAGAGACATCCTGTCCAGCTGAAGGCTTGTCCCACAAGGCATGTTATTCTCCTTCCCTACAGAGCCAGTGACATGATTCTTCCAAGGTATATAAACTCTGTGTGCTCATCTCTAGCTTCTTAACCTATGTGGACATAACTACCTCAATGTGTACTACTATCCCTCTGCCTTTTTATGTAGAAAAATATATTTCTAATCCTCTCCTATAGCGTGTGATCTTAAACCTTCCTAGCTCACTCCAGCTTCTCTCCAACTGACATGCCAGTAGCAGAGGTTCTCTGGAGGTTGAGAATTTGCCTCTCAGATATCTGACCCTACCAAACTGGCTACAGATTTTTTTTTTGAGACGGAGTCTTGCTCTGTCGCCCAGGTTGGAGTGCAATGACGCGATCTCGGCTCACTGCAACCTCTGCCTCCCAGGTTCAAGCAATTCTACTGCCTCAGCCTCCCAATTAGCTGGGATTACAGGCACATGCCACCACCCTCAGCTATTTTTTTTTGTATTTTTAGTAGAGACCGGTTTTCACCGTGTTAGCCAGGATGGTCTCGATCTCCTGACCTCATGATCCGCCCACCTCGGCCTCCCAAAGTGCTGGGATTACAGGCATGAGCCACCGCACCTGGCCGGGTACAGATTTTTTTGTGTGTGGAGAGGGGCTTGTTTCTTCTTTGGGTACAGACTTTCTAAACTCATACCACTCCAAAATTTGGCAACAGCCCCCCAGATTTGAAAATTACAGTCACACTTTTATACTGGCTAAAATCCTTGCCTCTTTTTCCGCATCATTTGCTTACTCTCCAATGAATATTCTCAATATCCCCATTCTTTAGTAGTTCTCTCTTCTGCTTTAAGTGCGGCACTCTCCCCTTTATATGTGGCCAAGTCCCAATATCATTTTTTAGCAAACAGTCGCAAACCCTGTTCAAGATGTCATCATCCTTCTCAACAGATATTGCCATGTAAGTGAGTTCTAATCTTGCTCTATTGAATCCTACGTAGGACTGATAACATTAGCCAGTTAAATTTGTACAAGTATCTGGCCTCTACTAAATGCTTTCATATTCATTTTCCTCTTATCTGAGCCTCTCAACAACCCAGGGAAGAATGATTCTTCTTCCCATTTTCCAGGTGAGGAAACCACAGTTCAGCAAGGATTAGATGATTTATTCAAAGCCAAGCAGATATTTAAATGCAAGAGTCAACACTCAAACTTCTATATTCAATCCAACTATTTCCCCATGCACATTTCTGAAAATAAACCTAGCTGCTAAGTAGGCCCCACACTTCTGGTGCTAGTCATACAGAGGCCGCTGCAAGCCCTCTGGTATATATAGCTCTGGTCTCTTGCACACCCTGTGTCATATTTTTGCTCTATTTGCCACACCTAGCACCAAGCCTTGACATACAAACTCACCTCACCCCACCCCTGCCAACTTCCCAGAGATCCCTACTTCTGTCAAATAAACAAAGTTCTTTTATTCTGCTCTGAACATGATCTTGCCCCTTCTTCACTGATATCTCTTCTGCCAGAGAAAGGACACAATCTTCCTCCCTTATCCAGTGACTTACTCACTCATACTCTGGCTCAGAAGCCACAAACTGTTAACCACAAACTCTGTATTATGGTTTTAGCTCCACGTTATCTGCCCTTCCCCTCTCCTGCTCTGTTGAAACTATCCATTTTACAGTGTAAGCTCCTGACCCAGAAGGCTCTATTTAACTAGCTGTGGGTACCACCCAGCACAATGCCTTGCATTCAGAGGCAGCACACAAACATCAACAATTATGACCTTTTTCAAAAATAAATAACTCCTGTCCTTGATCTGAAATAATGACGGAAACCAGCTGCCAAAACCGCTAAGAGCATTATTTACCTCAATTCAGAATTTCTGAATAGGAATTAGCTTAAAATAGCTGTAAGTGAAAGACAAGGACATATTTGTTTACACACAGTCCCAAAGGTATAAAATGAAATACTGAGTAATTTATTATTAGTTTCCCATCACCAACGAAAGTCCAACTCTACTGCATAGCAAGGCCAAGCTGGGTAAGAGGATCCTAGTTACCAGCATTTCCATTATCAGAAGGAGGAGGTCAGCTATTCCAATCGCTTATGTGCTCTGGAAAAGCAACAGCTGGCCATGTATTACTTACTGGCTTATCCTTGATGGTGGGGCTTGACACACACAGGTACAGTTTCCCATCTTCTTCCAGGCAGGCATCTATCAAAGCTTGTACTGAGCTTTCCTCCTGGAACAGCAGAAAGGCATAGCCTTGGGGAGAGCAAAAACAAAAGGGAGAATCAGTACATTAAACTCAAAGTACCAATTACAAACTATCTGTTGTTTCATTTTGGCAAATTTTACTAAATCGAAAAAGTTCAAGTGGGACAAAGGGACTTTGTCCAGGAACTAAGTTAGGTGCTCATTGATATTATCTTAATTTTTATAATTACTCACAGGAGCAAGTTTAGAACACATCTACAGAATTTCCACTAAATACATCTGGTTGTCCTTAATGAGGGCATGTGGACTCACCATTAGCCTTAGCCACAACTAACAAGTACCCAAGAAACAAGCACCACCTGCTTTCCAATTTCTACCAAGCTCTAGGCTGGCCACATGCCACAGGGATAAACCTTGAAAATATTATGCTAAGTGAAAGAAGCCAGACAAAATATGTCCAGAACCAGCAAATCTATCAAGACAAAAAATAGGTTAATGGCTGCCTAGGACGGGGAGGCTGGAGGGAATAAGCACTGAGTTTCTTTTTGGGATGATACATTTTCTAAAATTGATTGTGGTGATGATTGCACAACTCTGTAAACATGCTGAAAACCACTGACATGCACATGTCACATTGGTGAGTTGTATGGTATGTGAATGATATTTCAACAAAAAAAAGCTAGAGCTTTTCTACCTAGAGCTTGGTAGAAATTGGAAAGTAGGAGGTGCCTGTTTCCTGGCTACTTGTTAGTTGTGGCTAAGGCCAATGGTGAGTCCACCTGCCCTCATTTTTTTTTAAAAAGCTTTGTTACAAACACACACACACACAAAGCTTCATGAAAAGTTTTTAAAAAGGCCAACAATAAGCTGGTGTGCTTTTGCATGCTATTTCTGATGATGGTGCTCTGCTTCTCTAAGGGATGCCCTCTTGGCAGAGTACAGTAGGTCTAGAAAAATGGATACTAGCTGCAGGATTTCCACAGACACAGCCAGTTTTGTTCAGTTTAATTCCGTAAGATTTACCAAGTAACTGATGCAAGTGGGACATATCCATGGTTTATGAGAATACTAAAATGAGCAAGACCAGGTTCCTCTTTTTTTTTTTTTTTTTTTGAGATGGAGTCTTGCTCTGTCACTCAATCTCAGTGCAGTGGCGCAATCTCTGTGGTATGATCTTCGCTCACTGCAACTTCTGCCTCCCGGGTTCAAGCGATTCTCAGGTCTCAGCCACCCAAGTAGCTGGGATTACAGGTGCCCGCCACCATATCTGTCTAATTTTTGTATTTTTAGTAGAGACAGGGTTTCACCATGTTGTCCAGGCTGGTCTCACACTCCTGACCTCAAGTGATCCACCCGCCTCGGCCTCCCAAAGTGCTGGGATTACAGGTGTGAGCCACCACGCCTGGCCCCAGGTTCCTCTTGTAAAGAAACTTACGAAGTACATGAAACATTTAGACAATTAACTACTCACTACAAAGCTGAGGGAGATAAGTGGGGGAAAATGTGTCACTGAAATCCTAAGGAGCAAAGGCCCAACTTGGGAGAATCAGCAAAGACTTTAAAGAGAGCAACAGATATTCAAGGGCCCACCTGTGGCACTCGTGGCCACACTGGCATTCATAAATGACAACTGAGCAAAGGCCCATCATGAACCAGTCTAAGCTTTCAACTTCTCTACAACCCTGCTAGCTTTGCTAAATCTCTCAGCTGTCATTCCTTCTGCTACTAACCTCAAAGGAACCATCATCAATAGTGTTCTCCTCTGGTACACTGCATATCAGAAGAAGGTAAATGGCAGAGAAGGATACGAATCCCCACATACAGAAGATTCTCACACATCAGAGGTGTTTAATTCATAATCAACTGGCTAAGAAGCAAAACTCTCTGGAGTCCTGGGCAACATGTAGTGACAGTGGCAATGGATAACGGCTATTCATTTTTAGCCTTTTCTCCAACTGCCCATCTACTACACAGAGCATCCAAGCAAATACAGCAGAAAAATAGACCAGCCACTCCCCAGCATAGCAGGCAGAAACTAACACACAGGGGAAGGCACCAAACTGAATGGGCAGCCATGTAGTTGCAAGAGAGAGACTGCCAAGGTTTTAGGACCCAGAGCTGTTTTCTGGGCTTTAGTCTCATGCTGCATAGGTCAGAAGATTCTGTTGGTGGCTAGTCAGGAAAAATAAAACCTGATTGCAAAACTAGAAAAGATAATAAATACATCATTTCTTCATATCCTCTTTTGCAAACAGTATTGAACTATCATCAGGTGCCAGGGAATCTTAAAAATTCAGTATTTTCACTTAATATGAGAACATTAATTCTACTTGCTAAAGATAATATTAGAAATAAGAGGGTTAAATAGTCCAAATATCACAAAGAGGAGGTCTCAGCAGGTTCTTTAAAACCTCCTGTCTTACCAGGTTAAATACTGGTACAGATATCTACAAAGATTGTAAGCATATTGAATATCCTGCAGTCAGAGTACCCATCTATGTATATACTGTATTATGCACACATCAAAAAGGCCTGGTGATAGGGCATGCCCAGTGAGTTGGGGCTTTCTCTTATTCCTTGCCTCAAGAAGGTCTCCAGGCTGACTCCATCTTTCCTGCACATCACTGCCCACCCTCTGCAATCTTCCACATCAAATCCAGTTTTGCATTGACCTTGGGCATCCAAAGAAAGGGCGGTTGTCTCCCTACAGCAGCTGAGTAGCTCCCACAAAAGCATGCAGATTTTCACTTAGGCCCATCTCACAGCCATAAAATATCTACACTGGCAGTAGATAGAGTAAAAACAACTGGGAGTCACAAGTAAAAGCCTGCTACAAATACTATTATCAAAAGAAATATCTACAAACAATTTTTCCTTTCCCAGGAAATGGTCCATAACAGTTTACCAACTTCTTCAGGATGGCTCTTTTACTATAAATAATCCTGTGTCAAAACAATTATCTTTACTCTGAGGTCACCAAGCTGCCATTCTCTGCAAAGGCAATATTCTCTCAGCACTGCAGATAAGAGATATGGCTGAACTCCCCCCAACCCCCAAAATCTGGGCTGTAGTCCAACAATTTCTTCCAACTCTACCTCCCACTTTAGGCCTTCCAACCAAAACAAAATTCACCAGAAACACCCAAAATCACTCTTGAAAACAACTTTATGATATCTTCACCTGCTAAAACACCTTCTGATACTTCAATTGAGTTCAAGCAAACCCAGATGACAACAGAAATCAGAGGATTTTTAAAAATCAGGAAGAATCTTTCAAACACATTTCTCTTTTGATCTTGAGAAATTTAAAGTCAAAGTAAACGAAGTAGAAAAAGATCCCTTCAAGAATAACAAGATCAATGTGAGGCAGAAATTCATTCAATGATTTACTAAAAGGTAAATTGCACATGGTACTGTGAAAAGCGTTCTGGACTAGGAGACAGAAGCTCTAGATTTGGGTACAAGTCCTAACATTTACTAGCTGTGTGATAATAACAGCTAATAGCTAACATTTGTTGAGATTTACTGTGTACCAGATACTGTTCTAAGTTAACTCATTTCATTTTCACACACACCCTATGCAGTAGGCCCTATTTTGAATTCTGCTTCATATTTAAGGAAATTACACAGAGTGATTAAGGGACTAGTTCAAGATCACCCAGTAAGTGGTAGAACCATGAACTTGAATATTAACATTTCTGAATCTTGGCTCTCTTCTCTGTCAAATGAAGAAACCAAATATTTGTCCCAATTACCGTACAGAGATGTAGGTTGTAAGATAATGTATACAAACGTATTTCATAAACTAGGGAGTTATGTGAGCATTGATTTTTCTTTTACTGCATTTTCAATTATTTCTGTAATAGATAAAATTAAAGTTTTTGCATATGGTCTCATTATAAACATTAGAATTCAAATTAATAATATGCACTTTCTATTTTGCATTTACAAGCATTTGGTGAATAAAGAGAAGTAACCTAGATACTGAAGAAAAGCCCTAAAGTTACTTGAATGACAGGCTGAATATTACTGCAAACAAACAGTGGATGACTGAATATCTGCTTTCATACATGATTAGCCATTTCCCCCACGAGAATGTCAGATGTAGTATTATTTTCTGATTTTAATACATTTTTAAAGTAAAAGCCAATTATGCCTATAAATAGAGCTTCTCTATTAGTTTGAAAGGTATTAAAAAAAAAAAAAAACTTGGCCAAAAAATTATCAACTTCCTCTGTTCTCTCTTGCCCTCTGACCCAGTAACAGATAATATGATTATAAAACTCTTCCAGTTTCAGAAATGGTAACCTGAGAAGTATGTGGGGGCTTCAGTGATGTGGTGAGCTATGAGAGGCCCTCAGCTCCAAGCCTGTCTATGAAGGCAGATGGCTCTGGAGGGAACAGGAGCAGTTCCTAGTCACTGTCACCAACACAACCCTGGGTTACAGGTAGAATGGATGGCTGAAAATTCCTTGCTTTCCCACTGATGCCAGACAGGTTGGGGAAGAAGGGTAGAACACTGAGGGATTCTTTTTCAACAATCCTAAATTGACAAATGCAATTTTCTGGGAGAAAAAGGAACACCAAGGTTTGGGGAGGAACTTAATTAGGATAATTCCATTTCATTGACCAGGTGTGTGAAGTGTAAATTTAATTAAAATGTTTTTTTTCTTTTTGTTTATTTGAGACAGGGTCTCACTCTGTCACCCAGGCTGGAGTGCAGTGGTGTGATCTTGGCTCACTGCAACCTCCGCCTCCCAGGTTCAAGCAATTCTCTGCCTCAGCCTCCCGAGTAGCTGGGATTACAGGTGCCTACCACCATACCTGGCTAATTTTTGTATTTTTAGTAGAGACAGGGTTTCACCATCTTGGCCAGGCTGGTGTGGAACTCCTGACCTCATGATTCACCCGCCTCGGCCTCCCAAAGTGCTGGGATTACAGGCATAAGCCACCACGCCTGGCCGATTTTTTTCTTTTAATACCTGAGAACACATTAAGTATAACAACCTCTAAAACATTCTTGGCTACCTTTCAAAAACAAAGGTTCCTGATCTCTTAAATACCTAATTTTTCATGTTACAATTTTTTAATACTTGATCCCTAGTACAAATTATCAACAGCTCTACTACCACAACTATCAAGTACTAAATGCTCACAATGTTCTAGGCACTTTGCTAATAAATATTGTACATGTTAGCTCATTTTATCTTCACAGTAACTCTATGAGGTAAATACAGTTGTTATTATTACCATTTTACAGATGAGGAAAATGAAGCTCGGAGAGGTTAAGGGAATTCTCAGATTAAAACCTAGGAATGAAATCTGGAATTAAACCAGATCAGTTTCCAGAGCCCATTAATTTATGCCATCTCATCTAAAAATGTCAAGATAAACTTTTCAATATCCCTAATAAAGAACTTGCCTTTAAAATGTCCTTGTGACAGTGACCATTTGACAGTTTTTTTGTTTTGAGACGGAGTTTTGCTCTTGTTGCCCAGGCTGGAGTGCAATGGCGCGATCTCGGCTCACTGCAACCTCTGCCTCCTGGGTTCAGGTGACTCTCCTGCCTCAGCCTCCCAAGTAGCTGGGGTTATAGGCGTGCACCACCACGCCCGGCTAATTTTTGCATTTTTAGTAGTGATGGGGTTTCACCATGTTGGTCAGGCTGGTGTCGAACTCCTGACCTAAGGTGATCCACTAGCCCCGGCCTCCCAAAGTGCTGAGATTACAGGTGTGAGCCACTGTGCCCGGTCTGACACTGTTTTAATAGCAGTAAGTGGTCACCCTGTGCTTTAGTCCTATAATTTAAGGCCTATGTACATATAATTGCTCCAAAGCCCATAAAAACTATATTAAAGGATATTCTATAAAACAATGGGCATGGACTCTTCCAATGATATAAAAGACAAAAAGCCTAGGAAACTGTCTAAATTAAAGGAGATTAAAGAGATATAACAACTAAATGTGGAACCCAAGATGGCTGCACTCTTGCTGAGACATGTTGGTCGACATTGCCTCCGAGCCCACTTTAGCCTTCAGTTCTGTATCAGAAATGCTGTTCCTTTGGGAACCACAGCCAAAGAAGAGATGGAGTGGTTCTGGAATAAGAACACAGGTTTAAACTGTCCCGTATCTCCCCGCGTCACTATCTATAGTTGGTCTCTTCCCATGGCGATGGCCATCTGCCACCATAGCACTGGTACTACTTTGAGTGCAGGAGCCTCTCTTTTTGGCATGTCAGCCCTGTTACTCCCTGGGAACTTTGAGTTTTATTTGGAGCTCGTGAAGTCCCTGTGTCTGGGGCCAGCACTGATCCACACAGCTAAGTTTGCACTCGTCTTCCCTCTCATGTATCATACCTGGAATGGGGTCTGAAACTTGATGTGGGACCTAGGAAAAGGCCTGAAGATTCCCCAGCTATACCAGTCTGGAGTGGTTGTCCTGGTTCTTACTGTATTGTCCTCTGTAGGGCTGGCACCCATATGAAGAATGGAGGTTCCCAGCATCATCTTCTTATGCATTATTACATTCACCCATCTTTCTGTTTGTCACTCTTATCTCCAGCCTGGGAAAAGTTCTCCTTATTTGTTTAGATCCTTTGCGCTTTCAGATCCCCTTGGAGCAGTAGAGTACCTTGTAGACCACAATAGTGGAAAAGGGTCTAGTTTTCTCCTTGTTTCTAAAGATGGGGTGGCTGCAAAAACTTTTTTGCCCACAGCTTGCCTACTCCTGGGACTAGAAGCAGTTATTCTCTTTCCATATTGAACTTTGATTTGTGCTGAGGGTCAGCTTTTGGCTCCTTCTTCCTGAAACAGTGGAAACAATACCAGCTCTGTGGCTTCTGCCCTGGGGACTGGGGATGAGGCTTTGGGTCCCACTGCCTGTGGGCTGCTGGCTTAAAGGACGGTTCTATTCATTGGTGAGAGCCCAGGCCATTAACACCTATGCAGTGTTATTGAAAGAAGAGAGATGAGGGTGGAGGGGGATTAGTCTATCCCAGCTAGAGGGAGATAAAGAGGGCTAGTTAGTTCTTGGAGCAGCTGCTTTGAGGAGGAAATATATATATAGCTTCTGACACAAGAGGAAGATCCAGAAAATTACAAAAAATCCAGCTAATTTTTTGTATTTTTAGTAGAGACGGGGTTTCACCGTGTTAGCCAGGATGGTCTTGATCTCCTGACCTAGTGATCCGCCCACCTCGGCCTCCCAAAGTGCTGGGATTACAGGCATGAGCCGCTGTGCCCGGCCTAGCAATTTGTTTTTTTTTTTAAATCCAAGATCCACTCGAAGAGATACAACAACTTGCATTTATTTTTTTTTTAATGAGTATTTTAATTTAGTTTCAGAAAAAAATGGTACATGACTTGGATGAAAAAGCATAAAATTAAAAGGGTTTTCTGGATATGCAAGAAAAAGAAATAACCTTTAGTATGTTCAATGATTAGTATGTTTCACCATGTTGGCCAGACTGGTCTCAAACTCCTGACCTCAGGTGATCCACCTGCCTCAGCCTCCCAAAGTGCTGGGATTACAGGTGTGAGCCACTGTGCCCGGCCTACAACTTACTCTTTTTTTTTTTTTTAGATGGAGTCTCGCGCGCTATCACCCAGGCTGGAGTGCAGTGGCACAATCTCGGCTCACCGCAACCTCCACCTCCAGGGTTCAAGCGATTCTCCTGCCTCAGCCTCCCCAGTAGCTGGGACTACAGGTGCGTGCCACCACACCCAGCTAATTTTTTGTATTTTTAGTAGAGACGAGGTTTCACCATGTTGGCCAGGATGTTCTTAATCTCTTGACCTCGTGATCCACCCGCCTTGGCCTCCCAAAGTGCTGGGATTACAGGCGTGAGCCACCACGTCCGGCCTACAACCTACTCTTAAATGGCTTTTGGGAATGGCTCAGTTCAAACAAGCACCTGACCAAGGAAACTGAGACCAGACTGGGGTGTGGGAGAGAACTGGTCAAACTAGTTGGGTAATTTTATTATTATTGAGCATTACATTTAAATCACAGGCAAGAATGCTAAGATTACTTAACACCTAATAAGCCTAAGTATTATATTGGTGCTTACATGCACTGCCTCACAATCTTTTATATATATAGAGAGAGAGGGAGGGAGAGAGAGAGAGAAAGAGAAAGAGAGCGCGAGCGAACATGCACGCACAAATGTGGCAAAATGCTAACAATTGGTGAATCTAGAAGAAAGCTACATAGGTGTTCACTGCAATATTTTAGAGCTTTTTCTTGTAGGTTTGACGTTTTTCAAAATAAAAATTTGTGGAAAAAAAAGTACAAGGTCTCCCATTCTAAAAAGAGGTGTATAGTTTTTTTTTTTTTTTTTTTAAAGAATCAACAGTTCTTAAAATCAACTAATACTATTAGTGATGTATTTGTTTCAAGTACCAACTACAAATGGAAAAAAAAAAAATCAGCTTGTGTTGCTGTGCCCAGAACCACTGTAGCATTCATAAAATGGCAGACCAAGGAATGGCTGGTTTCAGATTGAGACCAACCCTAGAAGGAAAGGTCCATGACCTGGACAGAGAGGCAACTCTCTCCTCTCACAAAATCAGGCTTCCTATTACCAGTGACCTTCCTAGAGAAACCTAGAGGGCACTGCTCTAGCCAGAGCTGCCTGAGTTCAGACTTTTTTTGGCACAGGCAGTCTGTCCTGAACATTCTCTCTGACCCTGGCTTTCAGGTCAGAGGACTTACCTGGTTTGCCTCAGGAGACTTTTTTTGGATTCAATTCAAGGGTACCAAAAACATTTAGGAGGTGCCAGGTTTGATGCTAAGTACTGAGGTTGCAAAGATGAACAAGCCAAAGAAGAACCCTCACCCAGAAAAAGTCAGACTGTAAATAACTTTTTTTTTTTTTTTTTTTGAGACGGAGTCTCGCTCTGTCGCCCAGGTTGGAGTGCAGTGGCTGGATCTCAGCTCACTGCAAGCTCCACCCCCAGGTTTACGCCATTCTCCTGCCTCAGCCTCCTGAGTAGCTGGGACTACAGGCGCCCGCCACCTCGCCCGGCTAGTTTTTTTTTTGTATTTTTTAGTAGAGATGGGGTTTCACCGTGTTAGCCAGGATGGTCTCGATCTCCTGACCTCGTGATCCGCCCGTCTCGGCCTCCCAAAGTGCTGGGATTACAGGCTTGAGCCACCGCGCCCGGCCTCAGACTGTAAATAACTAATAAGCAACATTAAAAGTGTTATGTTGGAGGTATGTCCTACAGGACACTGGGGAGGAAAAAAGGGAGCAGATTTGTCCAAATATCAGGGAACATCAAAGAGCAAAGGCCATATCTGAGCCGGCAACCGATTACTTTTCCAGAAAGTAAGGGCATTCCAAGTTCAGGAAGGTGCACAGGCCAAGGCATGGAAAGGCCAAAGGGTCGGCTCACTTGGAGAACAGTGAGCAGAGTTCATTATAGGATTGAGAGTGGTGGGTGGGAAGAGTTGAAGCAGCTCATCAATCCCTGCCTGCAGCGGAGAGCATTCACTGTAGGTCTCTGAACTGGATCTCTTATTCATTTTCCTCTCGAATGAGGATACCTGATCTCCAAGATTTACTCAACACTTATGTAATCTACGCACTGCAGGGGAATACTATCAGGAGCAAATTCTTGTTCTTAAGGAGTTGATACACTAGCACTAGAAGATAGTATAGCATAAATACACAGAGAACTCTAACTTAGGAACAATGCATTAAGGATCCTAAGAAGTATTTTTGTAAACATATTTTTAAAAGTTGGACTTCACAGAAAGAAGATCACTTTCAGAGAAGACATGAATAGAGAAATCAGGAAAGGTTTTCTGTAGGTGGTGGCACAGGGGCCAGACCTTAATGGTATGACAGGTGAAAACACTGAAAACACGGAGGAGACATTCCAAGGCAAACAACTAACCCAAGTTAAGATGTAGAGGTAGCTCTGCAGATAGATACTGCCTAAGTGCAAGAATTCCTAAACATTCCCCTTAAGATTCAAAACTAAACATATTTCTTTAACAATATTTACTGTGTGGGGCTGAGGCTTGATTCTAGCCTGTTTTGTGTTTTCTGTGACACTAGTAACTTTCTTTGTGGGTTTGTTGTTTGGCGGCAGGGGTGGGAATAGTTGGGAATGGACAAGAAAATAAGCTGGCAGAGTAGAACCACCTCAGAGTTCAAAATTGGTAATCTACTTCCTGTGTTCTTAGTAAAGTCTTGCAGTCCAGGGCAGTGACCTGGGGCATTTGGACTTAAAATCTGCTGTTTACATAATCACACATTCCCTATATAAAGAGGTCCTTGTGAAGTCTGCCAATCTGTCAGTTCTAGTCACAGTCAGTTCAAACAAGCACCTGACCAAGGAAACTGAGACCAGACTGGGGTGTGGGAGAGAACTGGTCAAACTAGTTGGGTAATTTTATTATTATTGAGCATTACATTTAAACCACAGGCAAGAATCCTAAGATTATTTAACACCTAATAAGCCTAAGTATTGTATTGGTGCTTACACGCACTGCCTCACATAATCCTCTTAACAACCCAAAGAGTAGTAGTAACTCAGATAAGTAAACTGAGGCTTAAAGGTTAAATTACTTGCTCAATGTCATATAGCTAGTAAATGCTGGTGCCCATGTCTGAGTCCACAAACCTAGCTTATGCCCCACTGCCTGTTACGATCCCTCAGTCAGCAAACAACCAGGGAACTCTGTTTCAATCCAGGTGATGCTCTCCTATAGACAGATGAAGCTTTAGTCTGGCCTTGTGCATATACTGCCTGAGCTTTGATAGTCTCATTTCTTCTCCTCCCTGGACTTTAACATTCCTCTGATCAGTTCTTAATGCTGTTTCAAATTAGTTTTTTCTGTGCCACTCTTCTCAAGACTAAAATGGGGCCATTCTCTTTTTTGAAAGACAACCCAGGTCTTTGGTCTCAGTTTTCAAAAAATTTCACCAGACCCTCCCAGCTGGCTTCCCATTCCTAACTCTTCAATTAACATATCCTCTCTTGGTCTCACCTGCTCACAGCCTTAGCCCTATCTAACTACTGTCAGCAAGTCCCAAAACAAGCCATACCCTCTTCTAAAACATCCTCTCTGCCTCAGTCTGCCAAATTTCCATCTTCCATTTCAGTTCCTAAAGTCTATTTTTTCCTCAAAAAAAGTTCTCATCAGGAGGAGTTATGACTTCTCTGAACTAAAAAAGCATTTCCCCCACCCCATCACCTCTGCCTGCTCATAGCACAGTGTGTACTTATGTGATCTTGAACAAGATGTTTATGTTATTTATGTGGCTGCTGAAGCTTTGTCCTGTGGCCTATATATTCCTAATGACTTCTTTCTGTACGGTCCCTCAAACTATAAATGCTTTGAAAGCAAAGACTAACTTTATAGTTCATCTTCAATACAATGCAGAAGAGACAAGTGTTTATAAAAGTGTAAACTGAGAGTGTGCTAAGCTTTTAAAAGCAAAGATAGATGAACTCCATCTGTCAAAACAGAACAAAACAAAACACAAAGCCCACCCTTGCTATCACACAATGCAGTTTCCATGTTTTTACAAAAAAATCCTTCCTGGGTATGAAAACCACAATCAAGTAAAATATTAAAATATAAGATTCATAAATCACCAAACAGTGTGAGCACTATAAGCCAGGACCTGATTTTTTTTTTTTTTAAAGGAAGACAGAATGTTACTCAAAAGATGACAAACTGCAAAAGGTTAAATACAGGCTAAAACCCTTGGCTTCCCAACTTGATCAGTTTACATAACTCAGAAGGTGGAAAAACTTGGAATCTGGCCTAAAACAACACTGACTTATTTCCATTCAAGTTATGCTACAAGGGAAAAAATGTGAAGTTTGAAAACTTTCCTTTCCAAAGCGAGATTTAGACAAGTTGAAGGAAGAAGAAATAAATGCTACACTGCAGCCCACTGCAGCTCCACAATGGCCTGTTTTTGCCCACTCAAAGTAGATTCCTCTTCCTTGTTCCTCAAGCAGTATCTCCTTAGCTACCTGGCTTGTGTTCAATCCGAATAGTATGTGGCCTGGCTTGTGCCAGGTTCACAAACCATGCTGGTACTGCATAAACTTCCACAACTACATGACCTTAGTCAAGAGGATCAAGAGGTCAAGAGGACCAAGAGAGCAAGCTAGCCAAGCAGTGCAGAGGACGTACAGAATCACCAGTAGAAATAGCCATTCAGGAATACAAACTTTTCTAAAAGTGAGTGGGAATCATTAGTGCACAAGGGTTTGGTCACTCTTGTATAAAGCTGTGTGCCTATTATTTCTGTTCACCTGGACCCTGTGCCCCTAGACTGCTGAAGCTAACACTGTAAGCTGCCCGGTAAGCTGAGAATGACAGCCTCCTCCATTCCACTGCCAGCATCATTGGCTTCTGAAAACAGTTTCAGAGCCAGATGGCCAAACTCCTGTACAATATCTGTAGCTGGCTGCCATCATTGCCTTTGCCCAAGAGGCCTCAACAATGGTAGCATAGCTGTGCTCATTGAACAGCAGAAGCCAGCTCCTTTCCCTGGGCTCATATTCTCTGTCCCACTATGAAAGGTGAGGCTATTGCAGTATCAGGATCAGCTCTTAGTGCAGAACAAGGGGTAGAAGGCTCAGGGTGGATAAATATTTTTTGGTAGCTCCAGTGACAGCAACTTTGGAGATGTGATATTCTCCCAGTGGGCAATGAGGGAGGTTATGCTATCTATCTTCAAGCTTGTCATGTCCATCTTATCCCCTAGTGGCCACATTCACAGCTGCATGCTAAAGGAAACAGAATTCTCTTTTTCTTTTTTTTTAAGACAGGGTCTCACTCGGTTGCCCAGGCTGGAGTGTAGTGTGGCACAATCTTGGCTTACTGCAGCCTCTTTACCTCCCCAGGCACAGATGATCCTCCCACCTCAGCTCCCAAGTAGCTGGGACTACAGGCATATGTCATCATGCCCAGCTAATTTTTTGCATTTTTTGTAGAGATGGCATTTCACCATGTTTCCCAGACTGGTCTTGAACTCCTGGGCTCAAGTGATCTACCTGCCTCGGCCTCCAAAAGTACTTGGATTACAGTCATAAGCCACTACACCTGGCCCTATAACTTCTTTTACTAAGTAGTCAAGGATTCTAGGGCCCTATCATTAGGATGACCTATGTCACAGCTAGGTGTTAAAAGATGAACTGGGTCAATCAAATTCCCTCTCTCTGGAATTTAACTCGAAATATGAAAACTATACAAACTGAGTCATGACAATGGTGGGAGATTACAATGGATAATTAGTAACTTTCACTGTTCAAATCCCTGCAGTTTGTCACACCCTAGTACAGCCTCCATGATACCTGGTTATATTACAGCTCCTGTTCTTGGACTCCCCTTGTCACTCATAACCACACCTCTGATTTGAGGTAGCACAAAAGAACTTATCCTTACAGTCAAATAACTCATCTACCAAGCAGTTCACCCATGTCCAGAAATAGTGTGGTATTATCCAGGAGGCAGAATTCCATGGTTAAGTTATGGCTAAAGGGCAGCTCAAACCTACAGCCCCAGTGTAAACCACCTCTTTGGAAATACTCCAGCTATGTGAGTATGACAAACAGAACACGAAGGCTCAGGAAAAAGCCAAGGACCACTTTCGTTTTCAAATGTTAAAATGTACCTTGGGTCATATAGCTTAAGATGCTAATTTTAATATAAAATCCAGCCTTGTAAATAACAGCATTATCTATCAGATTATATAGCTTAAACCTGTCCTCCTTTTCCACAAATCATAAACAGCGGCAAAACAAATAAAAATAACTTTATTATCCACCGGGTAAAATAGTATAAACTATTGGTCTGTCAGGTTCAAGTATGTCTAATAAAAGCTGCGTGTTCTTGTGAAAAGATGCTTCACCTCTTTCAGTCTCAGTTTAAAATAAAGGTTGCACTAGAATGAGACAATCTTTGAGGAACTTTCCAGCTCTAAAATTTGCTGGGTTCTACTTTCTTTTTTTTTTTTTTTTTTTTTTTTTTTGAGACGGAGTCTCACGCTGTTGCCCAGGCTGGAGGGCAGTGGCGCGATCTCGGCTCACTGCAAGCTCCGCCTCCCGGGTTCCTGCCATTCTCCTGCCTCAGCCTCCTGAGTAGCTGGGACTACAGGCGCCCGCCACCTCGCCCGGCTAGTTTTTTGTATTTTTAGTAGAGACGGGGTTTCACTGTGGTCTCGATCTCCTGACCTTGTGATCCGCCCGCCTCGGCCTCCCAAAGTGCTGGGATTACCGGCTTGAGCCACCGCGCCCGGCGGGTTCTACTTTCTAATCAAGTAATGAACTCATCATTTGCCAGGATACAATTCATTCATTTAATAGATACCTGAAGGTCACTGAGCCAAGTACGCAAACTATTTGGTACAGAGCAGTGAACAAAATATAAAAAATTCCCTGTGCTCATAAACCTTACATTGCAGTCTGGTAAAAAGTCAGAAAAACACATCTGATCTTTTCAGGTCATAATCAGCATTTTAAAGAAAAATAAAATTAAGGTTAAAAAGAAATAAATTGGCCAGGCATGGTGACTCACATCTGTAGTCCTAGCATTTTGGGAGGCCAAGGCAGGAGGACTGCTTGAAGCCAGGAGTTCAAGCCCAGCCTGGACCCCATCTCTACTAACTAAATAAATAAGTAGACAGAAAGAAAATGCGAGTAAGAGGAATACAGAAAAAGAGGATACAGGGGCTAGACATTTGGGCAGTGTCTAAGTGAGAAAGTGCTCCATTTAGAAATGTGGGGGAAGGCCGGGTGCAGTGGCTCACGCCTGTAAATCTAGCAATTTGGGAGGCCGAGGCAGGTGAATCATCTGAGGTCAAGAGTTCGAGACCAGCCTGGGCAATATGGTGAGACCCATCGCCACTAAAAAATACTAAAAATTAGCCAGATGTGGTAGCACACATGTATAATCCCAGCTACTTGGGAGGCTGAGGCATGAGAATAGCTTGAGCCTAGAAGGTGGAGGTTGCAGTGGGCCAAGACTGTGTCATTGCACTCCAGCCTGGGCAGCAAAGCGAGACTGTCTCTAAACAAACAAAGAAATGTGGAGAAAGAGGGTTTCAGATAAAAGGAAGTACTAAGGCCCTCAGAGGCCTCAGTTGTCTTGTTCAAAGAATAGCAAAGTAGTCAGTGTGGCCATAGTGGGTAAGGGAGAGAATGATAGGAGATAATGTTAGAAAATACCCAAAATTCAACAGATGAGACCTAAGAGAAAAAGATTTAAAACACTTCAAGTACAAGACTCATACCAATGCGGCCCCTGGCTTCAAGGGTGCACTATACGCCAAACACAGAAGCAAAAAGGTAAGTTCACAACCACAGCACACTATTTATCTGACTTGAAACTAAGCACAACATTTGATACAGATGTCCAAACTGGCAAAAACTGCATAAAGAAAATTGCTTTGGGAAGCCAAATAATAGCAAATCTGGAGTCATTAATATTTTCATTTATTTTAACTGTGGTTAAGTAACCTTCAAAAAATTTATCCTACAGAAAATAATCTGAAAGAGAAGGCCATGTACAAAAATATATCAACAGAAGCATCATTTCTAATAGCCCTTCAGAAGCATCCAATCTTTTGGCTTCCCCGGGCCACACTTGAAGAATAATTGTCTTGGGCCACACATACAATATAGTAACACTAATGATAGCTGATGAGCTTAAAAAAAAAAATCACACACAAAAAAATCATGATGCTTTAAGAAAATATACAAATTTTTCCTGAGCTGCATGTGGCCTGCAGGCAACAGATTGGATAAGCTCGGCCTAGATGACCAAAAAGCAAGTCAGTTATGGTACAAACTCCTTGAAAGGTGGCCTCTTTAAAAATATGAAAATTGGGAACTAATTAAACTAAAGAGCTTCTGCATAGCAAAAGAAACTATCAAAAGAGTGAACAGACAACCTACAGAATGGGAGAAAATTTTTGCAAACTATGCATTTGACAAAGGTCTAATATCCAGCATCTATAAGGAACTTAAACAAATTTACAGGAAAAAAAAATAGTTCCATTAAAAAGTTGGCAAAGGACATGAACAGACACTTTTCATAAGAAGACACACATACAGCCAACAAACATATGAAAAAAAGCTCAATATCACTGATCATTAGAGAAATACAAATCAAAACCACAATAAGATACCATCTCATTAGTCAGAATGGCTATTATTAAAAAGTCAAAAAATAACAGGAGCTGCTGAGGTTGCACAGAAAAAGGAATGCTTATACACTGCTGGTGGGAGTGTAAATTAGTTCAGCCATTGTGGAAAACAGTGTGGCAATTCCTCAAAGACCTAAAAACAACTACCATTCGACCTAGCAAACCCATTACTGGGTATAAACTCAAAGGAACATAAATAGTTCTATTATAAAGATACATGCACATGTATGTTCACTGCAGCACCATTCACAATAGCAAAGACATGGAATCAACCTAAATGTCTATCAATGGTAGACTGGATAAAGAAAACATGGTACATATATACCATGGAATAGTATGCAATTATTAAAAAGAACAAGATCATGTCCTTTACAGGAACACGGATGGAGCTGGAGGCTATTATCCTTAGCAAAGGAGTGAACAGAAAACCAAATACCACATGTTCTCACTTATACATGGGAGCTAAATGATGAGAACACATGGACACATAGAGGGGAACAACAGACACTGGCACATATCGGAGGGGGAAGGGTGGGAGGAGGGAGAGGACCAGGAAAAATAACTAATGGGCACTAGGCTTAATACCTGGGTGACCCAATAATCTATATAACAAACTCCTATGACCTACATAACAAAAAGACTGGAAGGAGATAGAAAGCTGATGATGGTTAGTTCTGCTGGGATGGTTCTGCTGTTCTGTTGGGATTATTCTTATTGTTTATAAAATAACATGTTCAAAGAGAACCAGATTGCTTTGTTCTGGTTCTACTACTTCATTATAATACTAAGGTCTAGAATTAGAATAACAATAGAAAATATTGGGATCATGTAACTGACAAGAGGGCCTTCATATCTACTCTCTCTGGGAGACTAGATCAATTCAGGAGAAAAAAAATCCTTCTTTAAGGCTCTTTCTTCCATTTTTCTTCTACCTCACAACATCCCTGTTGGGCATGGTAGCTCACGCCTGTAATCCCAACAATTTGGGAGGCTGAACTGAGAGGATCACTTGAGCCCAGGAGTTTGAGAACAGCCCAGGCAACAGAGCAAGACCCTGTCTCCACAAAAAAATAAAAATAAAAAATAAGCCAGGCATGGTAGTGAGTGCAGCTACTCAGGAGGCTAAGGCAGGAGGATTGCTTGAGCTCAGGAAGTCAAGGCTGCAGTGAGCCATGACTGTACTACTGCACTCTAGCCTGGGTGACAGAGTGTGGCCCTGTCTCCAAACAAACAAGCAAAAAACAAATTACAGCCACACTTCCTTCATTTCTCCAAAGGCCCAAAAGCCTTTTTTCATACTTAGTTCTCCCTGTATGATAGTCCTCTGTTTGGAATTTGCTTCCCTACATGTTCTAGCTAACTCCTCAATTTTCAGGTCTGCTTAAATGCCATTTTCTCAAACAAGCTCTCTCCACACTCCCAATCTGAACTGATGCCCCCTTTTTAGAGTCTCTACTGCACTCTATTTTTCCTTCAGAGAACTTACCAGTTTGTAATCATGTTTACTTTTGTGACTATCTGATTAATTTCTTATCTCCCCCATAGGACTATAAGTTTGTGAGGTCCAGGACCAAATCATGAAAACAAACAATGTGACTTTTATGCCTGCCTTTGCCTTCCATGGTCTCAGTGGTGCTCTGAAGGGCAACAAGCATTTCCTTACTCGTGGTCCACAGACAAACTGATCCATAAGGCTCTGTATATCCTCAATGGGTCATTAAATGTCTTAATGGCCCTTGTGCTGAAAGAGCTGAAGTCTGCATGGCTTCCCACTCTGCTAATTCAAAAACATGCAATGAGACAGTCCATGTATCTGGTCACCTGGCCATTCTTTCCCTTTGTGGCTTTTTTTTTTTTTTTTTTTTTTGCCACCAACTGAGGTCTATCTATGTGAATATTAAACTCTCAACAATCCATTGAAAACAGTCATGCTTTTACAAACCCTACTTCAAATCTGCACCAAGGTAAACTTGCCAGATGAACAGATGATTCTATTTCATTACATATATACTATCTGAGAGAAAGGCTAAAGGGCTCAATAGTGGATGGTTCATGTTTTCCTTTCTAGTTACACATAAGCCTAATACAGCCAAACAAACTTTACCTAATGGCCAATGTGAGGTGACCTAAGAAAAATTATTATCAGCAAGAAGGGGCATTATTAAGAAGGCACCAAATAGTTTGAGGTGAACAATGTAGATATTCCTAACATTGGAATAACATCAAATTTCTTTAGGGTCTCCCCAAATAGGTCATCAACCTTCAGACTTTAGCTGAGAGCAAGACACAACAGGAGCCAATAGTCTAATAATTATTTATCTTCCCTGACCCCAATCACCAAGAAGGCAATCTGCTCTCTGAGGATGCAAGCCTGAAGACCAGAATTAGGAGATCAGATTCTCTTCTTGGCATAGCTCTCACCGGTCCATCTCAACACCTAACCTCAGCTATAAAAATTAGTGCACCAGCACTAATATACTGCAATGTACTACAGTTCTATATTTAATGCTGCTATTTTGGAGTGTACCAAGAGCTATCTGTGGAGGCTATAGAGGTGCTAAACTCCATACTGCTCTGAAAAACCCTAACGTGCTTTCCAATTCTCAGTTAACAATTTAAGTAGGATGTTATAAAATACGGCATATACACAAAGAAGGCAGAAAAGAAGAATGCTGATCCAGAAACTATTAGACATAACCTATAACTTAGAAAATAAAAATATTTAGCTTGGAAAGAGAAACTGATAGTCCTTTAAGTACCCAGAGTTAGATGTGACAATGATGACTTATTCTGTCTTACTTCATAAGACATCATTGACCAAGGAGTATAGATTTCAGGGAAGCATTTGATACAATAGAGGGAAACATTTAATAACTAACTAGGTCTACAAATATAAAGACTTCTTCTGAAATAAACTGCGTCCCTTTGTCACTGGATGTCTCAAAGCAAAATGAGCAATTCTGTGGGCTATTTTGGAGGAGTCAACATACGTTTTCTGTAAAGAGATGTGTGTGCCACACATAATTCCTTAAAGATGTAAAAAAAATCCTTAAGCTCACAGGCCATATAAAAACAAGTAGTTTGTTGACCTTTGTTCTAGAGAAGCACTGTTTAACAGAAATGTAATATAACTCACATATGTAATTAAAAATTTTCCAGTATATATATTTTAAAAGGTAAAAAGAAACTGGTGAAGTTAATTTTAATATCTTTTTAATCCAATATCTCCACAAAGTTATTTTAACATGCAAACAAAATTATTAATGAGATTCTCTACATTTTAAAAAAACTAAGCCTTTGAAATGCAGTGTATATTTTACACGTAAAACCATATCTCAAGTCAAACTAGTCACATTTCAAGTGCTCATTAGCTACATACTGTATCAAGTAGTTCTAGAAAAACTGTGCATTTCTTGAGAAACAGAAGAGATGACCTTCCAATCAATATTCAATTCTAACAACTCAAATCAATGAGGAAAAAATTGGACCAGCCTATAAACAAAATTGGGGCATCTGTCAAGCTACCTGAAAAAATAAAGCTGGATCCTTTCTCGTGCCTTACTCCAATATAAATTCCAGACCAAAACAAGATATCAATGTAAAAAGTAAAGTAATACAAGCAACAACAAAAAGAAAACAACATGTGGCCGGGCGTGGTGGCTCACGCCTGTAATCCCAACACTTTGGGAGGCTGAGACCAGTGGATCACGAGGTCAGGAGATCAAGACCATCCTGGCTAACACGGTGAAACCCCGTCTTTACTGAAAATACAAAAAATTAGCCGGGTGTGTTGGTAGGCACCTGTAGTCCCAGCTACGTGGGAGGCTGAGGCAGGAGAATGGCGTGAACCCGGGAGGTGGAGCTTGCACTGAGCCAAGATCATGCCACTGCACTCCAGCCTAGGCGACAGAGCGAGACTCTGTCTCAAAAAAAAAAAAAAGAAAGCAAACAACATGTGTAGTATTTTCTTATTGTTTTGCAGTGGGAAAAATCTTTTAAGGCATGTCATAAATATTCAGAAACCATAAAGAAGACATTAATAAATTTACTTATATAAAAATTTATAATGTTAGTACTACCAAAAAACATTAAAGAGGGTCAAAAAGTAAATGACAAATCGGGGGAAATATTTTAAACACAGACCAAAGTGTGATACGGTTTAGGTCTGTGTCCCTGCCCAAAGCTCATGCTGAACTGTAATCCCAAGTGTTGGAAGAGAGGCCTTGTGGGTGGTGATTGGATCATGGAGGCAGATTTCCCCCTTGTTGTTCTCGTAATAGTGAGTGAATTATCACAAGATCTGTTTATGAAAGTGTGTAGCACCCCCCCACTTTGCTCTCTCTTCCTCCTGCTCCAGCCATGTAAAACATTTCTCCTTCCTCTTTGCCTTCTGCCATGACTGTAAGTTTCCTGAGCCCCCACCCCAGTCATGCTTCCTGTACAGACTGTGGAACTGTGAGCCAACTAAACCTCTTTTCTTTATAAATTACCCATTCTCAGGTAGTTCTTTATAGCAATGCAAGAATGAACTAATACAAAGTGTTTTTTAAAACTCTTTTTTTGACCAGGCGCAGTGACTCACGCCTGTAATCCCAACACTTTGGGAGGCCGATGTGGGCAGATCACAAGGTCATGAGTTCAAGACCAGCCTGGCCAATATAGTGAAACCCGATTTCTACTAAAAATACAAAAATTAGCCAGGCATGGTGGCATGCACCTGTAGACCCAGTTACTTGGGAGGCTGAGGCAGAAGAATAGCTTGAACCTGGGAGGCGGAGGTTGCAGTGAGCCGAGATCATGACACTGCACTCCAGCCTGGGTGACAGAGTGAGAATGCATCTCAAAAAAAAAAAAAACAAAAAAGAAAAACCTCTTTTTTTTTTTTTTGAGACAGAGTTTCACTCTGCCATCCAGGCTGGAGTGCAGTGGCACGATCTCCACTCACTGCAACCTTTGCCTTCCGGGTTCATGCAATTCTCCTGCCTCAGCCTCCCGAGTAGCTGGGATTACAGACATGTACCACCACACCCAGCTAATTTTTGTATTTTTAGTAGAGACGGGGTTTCACCATGTTGGCCAGGCTGGTCTCGAACTCCTGACCTCAGGTGATCCACCTGCCTTGGCCTCCCAAAGTGCTGGGATTACAGACGTGAGCCATTGTGAATGGCCCTAAAACTCTTCATATAAAAAGGAACGTTTACATTGCAGTGACAAAAGACTTAGATCAAAACACTCAATTTCCTTTGAATATTTGCAAAGCCTTCTCAAGAAGGATGGGTACAAACCAGCCCAGACAGCAAAGATAACAACAAATACCTAACTCTTCAATGCCCAGACATCAATGAACATCCACAAGCATCAAGACCATTCAAGAAAACATGACCTCACCAAATAAACTAAATAAGGCACCTGGGACCAATCCCAGAGTGACAGATAGTGACCTTTCAGATAGAGAATTTAAAAAAACTATTTTCAGGAGCTGAATGAAATTCAAAATAACACAGAGAAAAATTGAGAATACTATCAAATACATTTAACAAAGGGATTAAAATGTTTTTTAAAAATCAAGCAGAAATTCTGGAGTTGAAAACTTCAATTAACAAATTGAAGAATGAGGCCAGGCAGATGGCTCACACCTATAATCCCAGCACTTTGGGAGGCCAACGTGGGCAGATCACTTCAGGTCAGGAGTTCAAGACCAGCCTGGCCAACATGATGAAACCCCATCTCTACTAAAAATACAAAAATTAGCCGGGCATGGTGGCGCACACCTGTAATCCCAGCTACTCAGGAGGTTGAGGCAGGAGAATCGCTTGAACCTGGGAGGTAGAGGTTGCAGTGAGCTGAGATTGCACCACTGCACTCCAGCTGGGCGACAGAGTAAGGCACGAGAGAGGATCCAGCTTTATTTTTTTCCATCTCAAAAAAAAAAAAAAAAAAAATTGAAGCATGCATCACAGTCTCTCAATAGCAGAACTGATCAAGCAAAAGAATTAGTGAAATTGAAGACAGGCCACTTGAAAATACACAATCAGAGGAGAAAAAAGAAAAAAGAATGAAAAGAACGAAGCACACCTATAAAAACTAGAAAACAGCTTTGAAAGGGCAGATCTCAGAGTTATTGGCCTTAAAAAAGAGGTAGAGAGAGAGGTTAGGGCAGAAAATTTACTCAAAGAGATAGTAACAGAACTTCCCAAACCAAGAGAAAGGTAACAATATCCAAGTACAAGAAGGTTATGGAACACCAAGCAGATTTAACCCGAATAAGACTACGCCAAGACATTTAATAATCAAATTTCCAAAGGTCAAGGATAAAGAAAGGGTCCTCAAAACAGCAAGTGAAAAGAAACGACATACAATGGAGTTCCAATATATCTGGCAAGACTTTTCACTGGAAATCTTATAGGCCACAAGACAGTGGTATGATATATTTAAAGGGCTTAAGGAAAAAACTTTTATCTTAGAATAGTATATGCAATGAAAATATCCCTCAAACAAGAAGGAGAAATAAGGACTTGCGCAGACAAACAAAAGCTGAGAAATTTCAACACCCGATCTATCCTACAAGAAATTCTCAAGGAAGTTCTCCAATCTGAAAGAAAAGGACACTAATGAGCAATAAGAAATTATCCGAAGGTACAAAACTCACTGGTAAATACACAGAAAAATACAGACCATAACACTGTAATTGTGGTGTGTAAATGACTCGTATCTTGAGTAGGAAGACTACAAGATGAACTTATCAAAAATAATAACTATAACAACGTTTCCTGATATAGTACAATAAGATACAAACAATAAAAAGTTGAAAAGCTGGGGGGAATGCAGTTAAAGTACAGAGTTTTTTCTTTGCCTGTTAGTTTGCAATCAGTGTTTTCATCAGTTTAAAATAATGAGTTGTAAGGTGTTATTTACAAGCCTCATGGTAACCTCAAATCAAAAACAGATACACACAACAGATTCACATAAAATAAAAAGGAACCCAGAAAGGAGGTCAGGGAATCAGGAAAGAGGGTAAGGAGAAAGGAGGGAGGGAGAGAAGACAACAAAACTAGAAAACAAATAACAAAATAGCAGTAGTAAATTCTTATGAATAATAATATTGAATGGATTAAAAAAAAAAAAAGTCCCATCTGCTGCCTAGAAGAAATACACTTTACTTATAAAGACACATATAGACTGAAAATAAAGGGATGGAAAAAGAAATTCCATGCCAATGAAAATGAAAAAAGAACAGTAGTTATATCAGATAAAATAGATTTCAAGACTAAAACCATAAAAGAAGACAAAGGAGGTCATTAATATAATAATAAAGAGGTCAATTCAGCAAGAGGACATAACAATGATATATATGCACCCAACACTGGAGCACCCAGATATATAAAGCATATATTATTAGAGCTAAAGAGAGATACAGACCACAATACAATAATAAGCTGGAGACTTCAACACCCCACTTTCATCATGGTACAGCTCTCCCAGACAGAAAATGAACAAAGTAATATTGGATTTAATCTCCAGTATGGACCAACTGGACCTAACAGATATTTACAGAACATTTCATCCAATGGCTCCAGAAGATGCATTCTTTTTGTCAGCATATGGAACACTCTCAAGGGTAGAACATATGTTAGGCCACAAAACAAATGTTTAAATTTAAAAAAAATGGAAATAACAGCAAGTATCTTCTCCGACCACAATGGAATAAAAATAGAAATCAGTAACAAGACGAACTACACAAACACACGAAAATTAAACAGTATACTCCTAAATGACCAGCGAGTCAATAAAGAAATTAAGAAGGAAGTTTAAAAATGTCTTAAAACAAATGAAAATGAAAAGGCAACAACCAAAACCTATGGGATACAGCAAAAGCAGTACACTAAGAGGAAAGCTTACAGCAGTAAAGGTCTGCATCAAAAAAAAAAAAAAAAAAAAAAAGTAGAAAAACTGCAAATAAGCAACCTAGCAAGCATCTTAAAGAACTAGAAAAGCAAGCACAAACCAAACCCAAAATTAGTAGAAGAAATCAGAGATCAGAGCTGAAATAAATGAAACTGAAACAAGAAAATTATTAAAAATTCAATAAAATGAAAAATTGGTTTTTTGAAAAGATAAAATCAACAAATCTTTAGCTAGGCTAACTCAGAAAAAAACAAGAGAAGACTCAAATAAATAAAATTAGAGATTAAAAAGGAAATAACCGATACTTCAGAAATTCAAAGGATCATTAGAGACTACTATGAGCAACTATCTGCCAATAAATTAGAAAACCTAGAAGAAATGGATAAGTTTGTAGACACATATAGCCTACCAAGATTGAACCACGAAGAAATCAAAAACTGAAATGGACCAATAACAATAAGATCAAAGCCATAATAAAGTCTCCCAGCAAAGAAAAGCTTGAGACCCGATGGCTTCACTGCTGAATTCCACCAAACATTTAAAGAACTAATACCAATTCCATTCAAACTATTCCAAAAAAAAAATAGAGAAGGGAGTATTTACAAACTCATTCTACAAGGCCAGTATCACCCTGACATCAAAACCAAAGACATGGCTGGGTGCAGTGGCTCATACCTGTAAACTCAGCACTTTGGGAGGCTGAGATGGGCGGATTGCTTGGGGTCAGGAGTTCAAGACCAGCCTGACCAACATGATGAAACCCCATCTCCACTAAAAATACAAAAATTAACCAGGTGTGGTGACACATGCCTGTCATCCCAGCTACTTGGGAAGCTGAGGCATGAGAATCACTTGAACCTAGGAGGCAGAGCAGTGAGTTGAGATCATGACACTGCACAACAGCCTAGGTGACACAGTGAGACTCTGTCTCAAAACAAAACAAAACAAAAAAAACCCAAAGACACATCAATAAAAGAAAATTGCAAACCAATATCTCTGACGAACATAGATGCAAAAATCTTCAACCAAGTACTAGCAAACTAGCAAACTGAATTCAACAACACATTAAAAACACTGTTCATCATGATCATGTGGGATTCATCTCAGGAATGCAAGGATGGTTCAACATATGCAAATCAGTCAATGTAATACATCATATCAACAGAATGAAAGATAAAAACCATATTATTTCAATTGATACTGAAAAAGTATTTGATACAATTCAACATTCCTTCATAATAAAAACCCTAAAAAAACTGGGTATAGAAGGAACATATCTCAACACAATCACAGCTATATATGAAAGACCCACAGCTAGTATCATACTGAATGGGGAAAAAAATGAAAGCTTTTCCTTTAAGATCTGCAACAAGACAAGGATGCTCACTTTCACCACTCAACTACTCAACATAGTACTGGAAGTCTTATCTAGAGCAATCAGACAAGAGAAAGATATAAAGAGCATCCAAATTGGAAAGGAAGAACTCAAATTATCCTTGTTTGCATATGATACGATCTTTTAGAAAAACCTAAAGAAGGCCGGGCGTGGTAGGTCACGCCTGTAATCCCAGCACTTTGGGAGGCCAAGGCAGCTGGATCATGAGGTCAGGAGTTCAAGACCAGCCTGGCCAAGATGATGAAACCCTGTCTCTACTAAAAATACAAAAATATTAGCTGGGCATGGTGGTGGGCACCTGTAATTCCAGTTACTCAGGAGACTGAGGCAGAGAATTGTTTGAACCCAGGAAGCGGAGGTTGTAGTGAGCCAAGATCGCCAATGCACTCTAGATTGGGCAACACAGTAAGACTCCGTCTCAAAAAAAAAAAAAAGAAAAGAAAAGAAAGAAAAACCTAAAGATGACACCAAAAAACTCTTAGAACTAATCAACAAATTCAGTAAAGTTGCAGGTACAAAATCAACATATAAAAATCAGTAGCATTTCTATACGTCAATATTGAACAATCTGAAAAAGAAATTTAAACAATAATCATATTTACAATAGCCATACATAAAATTAAATATCTGGGAATTAATCAAAGAAGTGAAAGAGCTCTACAATGAAAACTATAAAACATTGATGCAAGAAATTGAAGAGGACACATCACACACAAAAAGGAAAGATATTCCATGCTCATGGATTGGAAAAAACCAATATTGTTAAAATATCCATACTACCCAAAGCAATCTACAGATTCAATGTAATGCCTATCAAAATACCAATGATATCCTTCACAAAAATAGAAAAAAAAATCCTAAAATTCATATGGAATCATAAAAGACCCAGAACAGCCAAAGTTATCCTGAGCAAGAAGAACAAAACTGGAGGAATCATATTCCCTGACTTCAAATTATACTACAGAGCTATAGTAACAAAAGCAGCAAGATACAGGCATAAAAACAGGCACATAGACTAATGGAATAGAACAGAGAACCCAGAAATAAATCCATACATCTACAGTAAACTCACTTTTGACAAAGGTGCCAAGAACATGTGTTGGGCAGAGGACAATCTCTTCAACAAATATTGCTGGGAAAACTAGATATCCATAGGCAGAAGAATGAAACTAGACTCCTATCTCTTGCCATAAAAAAAAAAAATTAAATCAAAATGAAATAAAAACTTCAAAAATTTTTTTTTCTCTTCCGAGATGGCTGAATAGGAACAGCTCCGGTCTGCAGCTTCCAGCACAATCGACACAGAAGATGAGTGATTTCTGAATTTCCACCTGAGGTACCAGGTTCATCTCATTGGGACTGGTTGGACAGTGGGTACAGCCCACGGAGGGCAAGCTGAAGCAGGGCGGGGCATCGCCTCACCCGGGAAGCGCAAGGGGTCGGGGATTTCCCTTTCCTAGCCAAGGGAAGCTGTGACAGATGGTACCTGGAAAAAATGGGACATTCCTGCCCAAATACTGTGCTTTTCCAATGGTCTTAGCAAACGACATACCAGGAGATTATATCCCACGACTGGCTTGGCGGGTCCCATGCCCAAGGAGCCTTGCTCACTGCTAGTGCATCAGTCGGAGATTGACCTACAAGGCAGCAGCCTGGCAGGGGGAGGGGCATACACCATTGCTGAGGCTTGAGTAGGTAAACAAAGAGGCTGGGGAAGCTCCAACTGGGCGGAGCCCACCGCAACTCCGAAAGGCCTGCTGCCTCTGTAGACTCCACCTCTCAGGACAGGGCATAGCTGAACAAAAGGCAGCAGAAACTTCTGCAGACTTAAACATCCCTGTCTGACAGCTCTGAAGAGAGCAGTGGTTCTCTCAGCATAGTTTGGAGAACTGACAGACTGCCTCCTTAAGTTGTCCCTGACGCACCTGTAGCCTAATTGGGAGACACTTCCCAGTAGGGGCCAAATGACACCTCATACAGCCAGGTGCCCCTCTGGGACAAAGCTTCCAGAGGAAGGTTCAGGCAGCAATATTTGCTGTTCTGCAATATTTGCTGTTCTGCAGCTTCCACTGGTGATCCCCAGGCAAACAGGGTCTACAGTGGACCTCCAGCAAACTCCAACAGACCTGCAGCTGAGGGACCTGAATGTTAGAAGGAAAACTAACAAATAGAAAGGAATAGCATCAACACCAACAAAAAGGACATCCACACAAAAAAAAACCCCATCTGTAGGTCACCAACATCAAAGACCAAAGGTAGATAAAACCACAAAGATGGGGAGAAAGCAGAGCAGAAAAGCTGAAAATTTTTAAAGCCAGAGTGTCTTCTCCTCCAAAGGATCATAGCTCCTCACCAGCAATGGAACAAAGCTGGACAGAGAATGACTTTGACAAGCTGACAGAAGTAGGCTTCAGAAGGTCGGTAATAACAAACTTCTCCGAGCTAAAGGAGGATGTTCGAACTCATCACAAGGAAGCTAAAAACCTTGAAAAAAAGATTAAACGAATGGCTAACTAGAATAAACAGTGTAGAGAAGACCTTAAATGACCTGATGGAACTGAAAACCATGGCACGAGAACTATGTGATGCATGCACAAGCTTCAATAGCCGATTCGATCAAGTGGAAGAAAGGGTATCAGTGATTGAAGATCAAATAAATGAAATAAAGCAAGAAGAAAAGTTTAGAAAAAAAAGAGTAAAAAGAAACGAAAAAAGCCTCCAAGAAACCTGGGACTATGTGAAAAGACCAAATCTACATTTGATTGGTGTACCTGAAAGTGATGGGGAGAATGGAACCAAGTTGGAAAACACTCTTCAGGATATGATCCAGGAAAACTTCCCCAAGCTAGCAAGGCAGGCCAACATTCAAATTCAGGAAATACAGAGAATGCCACAAAGATACTTATTGAGAAGAGCAAACCCAAGACACATAATTGTCAGATTCACCAAGGTTGAAATGAAGGAAAAAATGTTAAGGGCAGCCAGAGAGAAAGGTCGGGCTACCCACAAAGGGAAGCCCGTCAGATTAACAGCAGATCTCTACAAGCCAGAAGAGAGTGGGGGCCAATATTCAACATTCCTAAAGAAAAGAATTTTCAACCCAGAATTTCATATCCAGCCAAATTAAGCTTCATAAGTAAAGAAGAAAGAAAATCCTTTACAGATGAGCAAATGCTGAGATATTTTGTCACCACCAGGCCTGCCTTACAAGAGCTCCTGAAGGAAGCACTAAACATGGAAACGAACAACCGGTACCAGCCACTGCAAAAACATGCCAAATTATAAAGACCACTGATGCGAGGAAGAAACTGCATCAATTAAAAGGCAAAATAACCAGCGAACATCATAATAACAGGATAAAATTCACACACAACAATATTAACCTTAAATGTAAATGGCCTAATGCCCCAATTAAAAGACATAGACTGGCAAATTGGATAAAGCGTCAAGACCCATCAGTGTGCTGTATTCAGGAGACACATCTCACACGCAGAGACACACATAGGCTCAAAATAAAGGGATGAAGGAAGATCTACCAACCAAATAGCAAAAAAAAAAAGCAGGGGTTGCAATCCTAACAGACTTTAAACCAACAAAAGAGACAAAGAAGGCCATTACATAATGGTAAAGGGATCAATTCAACAAGAAGAGCTAACTATCCTAAATATATATGCACCCAATACAGGCACACCCAGATTCATAAACCAAGTCCTTAGAGATTTAAAAGACAGACTCCCACACAATAATAATGGGAAACTTTAAAACCCACTGTCAATATGAGACACATCAACGAGACAGGTTAACAGGGACATCCAGGACTTGAACTCAGCTCCACACCAAGCAGACCTAACAGACATGTACAGAACTCTCCACCCCATATTGACAGAATATACATTCTTCTCAGCACCACATCGCACTCATTCCAAAATTGACCACACAGTTGGAAGTAAAGCACTCCTCAGCCAATGTAAAAGAACAGAAGTCACAACAAACTGTCTCTCAGACCACAGTGCAATCAAATTAGAACTCAGGATTAAGAAACTCACTCAAAACCACACAACTAGGATGGAAACTGAACAACCTGCTCCTGAATGACTAAAGGGTAATAACGAAATGAAGGCAGAAATAAAGATGTTCTTTGAAACCAATGAGAACAAAGACACAACACACCAGAATCTCTGGGACACATTTAAAGCAGTGTGTAGAGGGAAATTTATAGCACTAAATGCCCACAAGAGAAAGCAGGAAAGATCTAAAATTGACACCCTAACATCACAATTAAAAGAACTAGAGAAGCAAGAGCAAACACATTCAAAAGCTAGCAGAAAGCAAGAAACAACGAAGATCAGAGCAGAATTGAAGGAGATAGAGACACAAAAAACCCTTCAAAAAAATCAATGAATCCAGGAGCTGGTTTTTTGAAAAGATCAACAAAATTGATAAGACTGCTAGCAAGACTAATAAGGAAGCAAAGAGAGAAGATCAAATAGATGCAATAAAAAATGATAAAGGGGATATCACCACCGATCCCAGAGAAATACAAACTACCATCAAAGAATACTATAAACACCTCTATGCAAATAAACTAGAAAATCTAGAAGAAATGGATAAATTCCTGCACACATACACCCTTCCAAGACTAAACCAGGAAGAAGTTGAATCTCTGAATAGACTAATAACAGGCTCTGAAATTGAGGCAATAATTAATAGCCTACCAACCAAAAAAAGTCCAAGACCAGACAGATTCACAGCTGAATTCTACCAGAGGTACAAAGAGGAACTGGTACCATTCCTTCTGAAACAATTCCAATCAATAGGAAAAGAGGGAATCCTCCCTAACTCATTTTATGAGGCCAGCATCATCCTGATACCAAAGTCTGGCAGAGACACAACAAAAAAAGAGAATTTTAGACCAATATCCCTGATGAACATGGATGCAAAGATCTTCAATAGAATACTGGCAAACAGAATCCAGCAGCACATCAAAAAGCTTATCCACCACGATCAAGTTGGCTTCATCCCTGGGATGCAAAGCTGGTTCAACATATGCAAATCAATAAACATAATCCATCACATAAACAGAACCAACGACAAAAACCACATGATCATCTCAATAGATGCAGGAAAGGCCTTTGACAAAATTCAGCAGCCCTTCATGCTAAAAATTCTCCATAAACTAGGTATTGATGGAACGTATCTCAAAATAATAAGAGCTATTTATTAAAAACCTACAGCCAATATCATACTGAATGGGCAAAAACTGGAAAAATTCCCTCTGAAAACTGGAACAAGACAGGGATGCCCTCTCTCACCACTGCTATTCAACATAGTGTTGGAAGTTGTAGCCAGGGCAATCAGGCAAGAGAAAGAAATAAAGGGTATTCAATTAGGAAAAGAGGAAGTCAAATGGTCCCTGTTTGCAGATGACATGATTGTATATTTAGAAAACCCCATCATCTCAGCCCAAAACCTCCTTAGCTGATAAGCAACTTCAGCAAAGTCTCAGGATACAAAATCAAAGTGCAAAAATTACAAGCATTCCTATACACCAATATCAGACAAACAGCCAAATCATGAGTGAACTCTCATTCACAACTGCTACAAATAAAATACCTAGGAATCCAACTTACAAGGGATGTGAAGGACCTCTTCAAGGAGAACTACAAACCACTGCTCAACTAAATAAAAGAGGACACAAACAAATGGAAAAACATTCCACGCTCATGGAGAGGAAGAATCAATATCATGAAAATGGCCATACTGCCCAAGGTAATTTATAGATTCAATGCCATCCCCATCAAGCTACCAATGACTTTCTTCACAGAATTGGAAAAAACTACTTTAAAGTTCATATGGAATCAAAAATAGCCTGCATAGCTAAGACAATCCTAGGCAAAAAGAACAAAGCTGGAGGCATCATGCTACTTGACTTCAAACTATACTACAAGGCTATAGTAACCAAAACAGCATGGTACTGTTACCAAAACAGATATATAGACCAATGCAATAGAGCAGAGGCCTCAGAAATAACACCACAGATCTACAACCATCTGATCTTTGACAAACCTGACAAAAACAAAATATGGGGAAAGGATTCCCTATTTAATAAATGGTGCTGGGAAAACTGGCTAGCCGTATGTAGAAAGCTGAAACTGGATCCCTTCCTTACACCTTATACAAAAATTAATTCGAGATGGATTAAAGACTTAAATGTTAGACCTAAAACCATAAAAACCCTAGAAGAAAACCTAGGCAATATCATCCAGGACATAGGGAATAAAGGGTATTTATTTACTGGCAAGGACTTCATGACTAAAACACCAAAAGCAATGGTAACAAAAGCCAAAATAGACAAATCAGATCTAATGAAACTAAAGAGCTTCTGCACAGCAAAAGAAACTACCATCAGAGTGAGCAGGTAACCTACAGAATGTGAGAAAATTTTTGCAATCTATCCATCTGACAAAGGGATCATATCCAGAATCTACAAAGAACTTAAACAAATTTACAAGAAAAAAACAACCCCAACAAAAAGTGGGCAAAGGATATGAACAGGCACTTCTCAAAAGAAGACATTTATGCAGCCAACAGACACATGAAAAAATGCTCATCATCACTGGTCATCAGAGATATGCAAATCAAAACCACAATGAGATACCATCTCACACCAGTTAGAATGGCAATCATTAAAAAGTCAGGAAACAACAGATGCTGGAGAGGATGTGGAGAAATAGGAATGCTTTTATACTGTTGGTGGGAGTGTAAACTAGTTCAACCATTGTGGCAGACAGTGTGGCGATTCTTCAAGGATCTAGAACTAGAAAGACCATTTGACCCAGTGATCCCATTACTAAATACCCAAAGGATTATAAATCATGCTACTATAAAGACACATGCATACGTATGTTTATTGTGGCACTATTCACAATAGCAAAGACTTGGAACAAACCCAAATGTCCATCAATGATAGACGGGATTAAGAAAATGTGGCACACATACACCACAGAATACTATGCAGCCATAAAAAAGGATGAGTTCATGTCCTTTGCAGGGACATGGATGCAGCTGGAAACCATCATTCTGAGCAAACTATCACAAGGACAGAAAACCAAACACCGCATGTTCTCACTCATAGGTGGGAATTGAACAATGAGAACACTTGGACAAAGGGCGGGGAACGTCACACCCCAGGGCCTGTCGTGGGGTTGGAAGCAGGGGGAGGGATAGCATTAGGAGAAATACCTATTGTAAATGACGAGTTAATGGGTGCAGCAAACCAACCTGGCACATGTATACCTATGTAACAAACCTGCACGTTGTGCACATGTACCCTAGAACTTAAAGTATAATAATTTAAAAAAACTTCAAATTAAGACCTCAAACTATGAAACTACTAAAAAAAAACTAAGACAAACATACAAACAAACAAACAAACAAAAAACATTGGGGAAAATCTCCAAGACATTGGT
This sequence comes from Macaca nemestrina, assembly GCF_043159975.1. NCBI lineage: Eukaryota > Metazoa > Chordata > Mammalia > Primates > Cercopithecidae > Macaca > Macaca nemestrina. Next base: position 41,758,789 of record NC_092133.1, on the reverse strand, counting down.
CTGGACACAAAAATTACTTGAGTAATATCTCACAAGCAAAGACAACCAAAGCAAAATGGACAAATGGGATCACATCAAGTTAAAAAGTTTCTGCACAGCAAAGGAAACAGTCAACAAAGTGAAGAGACAACCCACAAAATGGGAGAAAATAGTTACAAACTGTCAATCTAACAAGGGATTCATAACAATATATAAAGAGCTCAAACAACTCAATAGGAAAAAAAAAAAAACTAACAATCTGATTTAAAAATGGGCAAAAGGGAGTTTCTAAGGATCATGTCTGAGAGTGAGTACTTCTTTTCTTTTCTTTTTTTCTAAGGCAGAGTCTTGCTCTATCACCCAGACTGGAGTGCAGGGGCACGATTTCGGCTAACTGCAAAGTCTGTCTCCCAGATTCAAGCAATTCTCCTGCCTCAGCCTCCTGAGTAGCTGGGGTTACAGGCGTGGGCCACCACGCCCAGCTAATTTTTGTATTTTTAGTAGAGATGGGGTTTCACCACGTTGATCAGGCTGGTCTCGAACTCCTGACCTCGTGATCTGCCTACCTTGGCCTCCCAAAGTGCTGGGATTATAAGCGTGAGCCACTGCACCCAGTTCTGATCCAGAGAAAATAGTCCCAATGAGATGGAGCCTGAAGGCATCATTGAGAGAAACTGGAATGAGATTGCTGACAGTTTTGATGATATGAACCTCTTGGAGTTCCTCCTCCATGGCATCTATGCCTATGGTTTTGAGAAGTCCTCTGCCATCCAGCAGCGAGCCACTCTTCTTGTATCAAGGGTTATGATGTGATCACTCAAGCCCTATCTGGGACTGGGAAAATGGCCACTTTTGCCTTATAAATTCTGCAGTAGATTGAATTAGATCTAAAGACTACCCAGGTCTTGGTTCTAGCACCCACTTGATAATTGGCTCAAAAGATAGAGAAGGTGGTCATGACACTAGGAGACTACGTGGGTGCCTCCTGTCATGCCTGTATTGGGGGCACCAATGTGCGTGCTGAGGTGCAGAAACTGCAGGTGGAAGTTCCCCATATCATCGTGGGTATCCCTGGTCACGTGTCTGATATGCTTAACCAGAGATACCTGTCTCCCAAATACATCAAGATATTTGTACTGGACGAAGTCGATGAAATGTTAAGCCATGGATTGAAGGACTCAATCTATGATATATTCCAAAAGCTTAACAGCAACACCCAGGTGGTTTTGCTATCAGACACAAGGCCTTCAGATGTGCTTAAGGTGACCAAGAAGTTCATGAGGGACCCCATTTGGATTTCTGTCAAGAAGGAAGAGTTGATCCTGGAGGGGATCCACCAATTCTACATCAATGTGGAACATAAGGAGTGGAAGTTGAGCACATTGTGTGACTTGTATGAAACCCTGACTGTCACCCAGGCAGTCATCTTCATCAACACCGGAAAGAAGGTAGACTGGCTCGGCCGGGCGCAGTGGCTCACGCCTGTAATCCCAGCACTTTGGGAGGCCGAGGCAGGCGGATCACGAGCTCAGGAGATTGAGACCATCCTGGCTAACACAGCGAAATCTCGTCTCTCCTAAAAATACAAAAAGAAATTAGCCGGGCGTGGTGGCAGGCGCCTGTAGTCCCAGCTACTCGGAGGCTGAGGCAGGAGAATGGCATGAACCCGGGAGGCGAAGCTTGCCGTGAGCCGAGATCTCACCACTGCACTCCAGCCTGGGTGACACAGCAAGACTCTGTCTCAAAAAAAAAAAAAAAAAAAAAAGAAGAAGAAGGTGGATTGGCTCACTGAGAAGATGCATGCTTGGGACTTCACTGCCATGCATGGAGATATGGACCAAAGGAATGAAATGTGATCATGAGGGAGTTTTGTTCTGGCTCTCACAGAGTATTGATTAGCACTGACCTGCAGCCAGAAGCATTCATGTGCAGCAGGTTTCTTTAGTTATCAACTGTGACCTTCCCACCAACAACGAAAACTGTATCCACAGAATCGGTTGAGGTGGACGGTTTGGCCATAAGGGTGTGGCTATTAACATGGTGACAGAAGAAGACAAGAGGACTCTTTAAGAAATTGAGACCTTATACAACACCTCCATTTAGCAGATGGCCCTCAATGTTGCTGACCTCATCTGAGGGGCTATCCTGCTACCTAACCCCAGCCAGGATTCAATCATGGGAAACTGAGGAGCAGCAGGAGGCAGAAGGAAAGAGAGCCAAGGAATGGACATCCTGTAATTTTTTTTTTGAATAAATGTCACTTTTTGAGGGAAAAAAAAAGGCGGAGGGGAAGATCTGAATAGGCATTTCTCAAAAGATGACATACAAATGGCAAAGAGATGTATGAAAAAGTGCTCAATATTACTGATCGTCAGCGAAAGGCAGATCAAAACTACAATGTGATATCATCTCACCACAGTTAAAATGTTTTTTATCCAAAAGACAGGCAATGACAAATGCTGGTGAGGATGTGAAGAAAAGGGAACACTTGTGCACTGTTGGTGGGAATATAAATTAGTATAGCCACTATGAAGAACAATATGGAGGTTCCTCAAAAAACTAAAAATAGAGCTACCATATGATCTATCAATCATACTGCTAGGTATATAACCAAAAGAAAGGAAATCAGTATATCAAAGAGATAGATACCTGTACTCCCATGTTTGTTGCAGCACTATTCACAATAGCCAGGATTTCGAAACAACCTTTATCCATTTGTCAACATACGAATGGATAAAGAATATGTGGTACATGACTATGCACTGTGGTTCACGCCTGTAATTCCAGCACTCTGGGAGGCCGGGGCAGGTGGATCACCTGAGGTCGGGAGTTCGAGACCAGCCTGACCAACATGAAGAAACTCCATCTTTACTAAAAACGCAAAATTAGCCGGGCATGATAGCGCATGCCTGTAATCCCAGCTACTCAGGAGGCTGAGGCAGGAGAATCTCTTAAACCCCAGAGGTGGAGTTTGCAGTAAGCCAAGATTGTGCCATTGCACTCCAGCTTAGGCAATAAGAGTGAAACTCCATCTCACCAAAAAAAAAAAAAAAAAAAAAAAAAAAAAGAATATGTGGTACATACACACAGTGGAGTGGTATTCAGACATTAAAAAAAAAAAGAAAAGAGTCCTGTCATCTGCAACAATATGGATGGAACTGGAGGACATTATGTGTTAAAAAAAATAAGCCAGGCACAGAAAGACAAACTTCCCATTGTCTCATGCATTTATGAGAGCTAAAAATCAAAACAATTGAACTCATGATGACAGAAAATAGAATGATGCAAGTTACCAGAGGCTGGAAAGAAGGTGGGGGTGGGTAGGCAAAAGTGGGCATGGTTAATGGGTACAAAAACATAATTAGATGGAATGAATAAGATCTGGTCTTTGATAGTACAACAGGGTGACTACAGTCAACAATAATCTACTGCATTTTTTTTTTTTTTTTTTTTTGAGAAGGAGTCTCGCTCTGTCTCCCAGGCTGGAGTGCAGTGGCGCGATCTCGGCTCACTGCAAGCTCCGCCTCCCAGGTTCATGTCATTCTCCTGCCTCAGTCTCCCGAGTAGCTGGGACTACAGGTGCCCGCCACCATGCCCGGCTAATTTTTTGTATTTTTTTAGTAGAGACGGGGTTTCACCGTGTTAGCCAGGATGGTCTCGATCTCCTGACTTCGTGATCTGCCCGTCTCGGCCTCCCAAAGTGCTGGGATTACAGCCTTGAGCCACTGCGCCCGGCCTGCTGTGTATTTTTAAATAACTAAAGTATAACTGGAATGTTTATAACAGAAAGAAATGATAAATGCTTGAGGTGATGGATACCCCATTTACCCTGATGTGATTTTACTTACTGTATGCTTATATCAAAATATCTTGGCCAGGCACGGTGGCTCACACCTGTAATCCCAGCACTTTGGGAGGCCAAGGCAGGCGGATCATGAAGTCAGGAGTTCGAGAACAGCCTGGCCAATATGGTGAAAACCTGTCTCTACTAAAAATACAAAACTTAGCTGGGTGTGGTGGCACACGCCTGTAGTCCCAGCTACTCGGGAGGCTGAGGCAGGAAAATTGCTTGAACCCAGGAGGCAGAGGTTGCAGTGAGCCGAGATCATACCACTACACTCTAGCTAGAGCAACAGAGTGAGACGCTGTCAAAAAAAAAAAACAAAGCAAAAAAAAAAAAAAAAAAAAAAAAAAACCTCATGTACTCCATAAATATATTAATATATATCTACTAGGTACCTGTAAAAAATAAAAATTAAAAAAAGGAGTCTTTACAAAAAGACAAATACCCCAAAATTAAAATGGATGAAGTATATAGTTAGCAAGATTAAAAAAAAAAAAAAGTTGTCAGTTTAGCCATCAGATTGGCAACGATTGAAAAAGCCTCAATAAAACTTAGTTTTGGGCTTGGCACGGTGACTCATGTCTGTAATCCCAGCACTTTGGGAGACCAAGGCAGGCAGACTGCTTCGGCTCAAGAGTTTGAGACCAGCCCGGGCAACATGGCAAAACCCCGTCTCTGTCAAAAATACAAAAATTAGCCAGGCGTGGTAGGTAGCACATGCCTGTGATCCCAGCTACTCGGGAGGCTAAGGTGGGAGGATCACTTGAGCCCAACAGGTGGAGACTGCAGTGAGCCAAGATTGTGCGCTCCAGCCTGGGCGACAGAGTGAGACCCTGTCTCAAAAAAATGTACATAGTTTTGCAAATTTGGTACTATCAATGGGAACATAAATGTATATGAGCCTTCTTAGTGCATTCTGGCAATCTGTATGAACATGGAAGTTCGCTTCGAGAAATTTACCCACAGAGGTAATTATAAAAGGGCAAAAAGTTAAAGGCACAAGGATATAGCAGGATTTATGAAAGAAAGCCACTGGAAGCAACTTACATGCCATCAAGAGGCTTAATTAAATAAACTAAGGTCATTAAGGATAATGTAGGTTTGTTATAGAAAGATGTTAACATTGCTAGGGAGGGAAATGTAGGTTATAAAACAGCATATATAGTATAATTCAAAATTTCACATAAATGTATATATTTATAAAGAGATTTCAGAAGGATATTTAGCAAAATGTATACAGTGATAATCTCAAGTAGAGGTAGATTGGGATAATTTCCTTTAAACATGACCACATACATGTTTATCTTCATTTTTACTTTCTACCGTGATCATCTAATGGCTTTTATCTCAGAATTATTTTTATAACTTTCTCAGCATTTTTTTGTAACTATCACTCTTAGAACTTTTTTTTTTTTTTTTTTTTTTTTTTGAGAGGGAGTCTCACCCTGTCGCTCAAGCTGGAGTGCAATGGCGTGATCTCGGCTCACTGCAACCTCTGCCTCCCCGGTTCAAGCAATTCTCTGCCTCAGCCTCCCGAGTAGCTAGGATTACAGGTACCCACCACCACTCCCAGCTAATTTTTGTATTTTTAGTAGAGACAGGGTTTCATCATCTTCACCAGGCAGGTCAGAAAAATATTTTATGCACGTCATTTTATAGAGTATGTTACTTACACCACAATGTGGTGAACACATTCATTCACTGAAAAAACAAAAAAAAACAAAAAAAAACTACCCTGATGCATCAAATAACTAGCATCGCTAGTAACATATTTCATACGTGTATCATTACATAATATAATACTTGCACCATAGTGTGATGAACATATTCTTTCACCGAAACAATCAGCATGATGATCATCTTTTCTGATTACTATAAACTTAATATTTTTAACTTACAAATTTTTCTGGAATTAACAAAAGATTGTTAAGAATAAGCAACCGCCAGGCACGGGGGCTCATGCCCGTAACCCCAGCACTTTGGGTGGCTGAGGTGGGCGGATCATGAGGTCAGGAGTTTGAGACCAGCCTGGCCAACATGGTGAAAACCCGTCTCTACCAAAAATACAAAAATTAGCCAGGCCTGGTATCGCGTGCCTGTAATCCCAGCTACTCAGGAGGCTGAGACAGGAGAATCGCTTGAACCTGGGAGGTGGAGGTTGCAGGAGTCGAGATCGCGCCATTGCACTCCAGCCTGGGCAACAGAGCGAGACTCTGTCTCAAAAAAAAAAAAAAGAACAAGCAACTCTGTATTAACTTATTTTTGTGGGTTATAAAGAGAGTGATAATTGGAGAAGTACAACTGACAAAGAAACCTAATAAACAGGACATAAAAGGAAGCCACTTGCCTTCCTCAGGTTAAGCTATAATTTGATTCATTTATGAGGCACAGGAAGGACAAGTATTTTCACTCCATCTTTTTGTGCTGGGTAATATTACACAATAATATGTATTAAAAAGCCATTTATCTGAAATGAAATGTATTCTTGAAACCTATCTACAAATGTAACAAACAAAACCTTTAACCCAAAACATTCTTCTATATAAACCTAGGAACACACCCAAGTGAATATCACCAGTAAAGTTCCCTAGATTCTGCAGAAATGACAAACTAGGAACAAAGCAATATATTTTCATGCCCTCATAAATTATCAAATGAGCCTCCCCAAAAATCACAGAAGCAGGGTCATACGGAGAGTCTTTTGCTAGTTTGCCCTCCACTCCCAAACAGGCTAAGTCACTTAAGATACAGATGTGGATAAAAATAATTTTGTACAATGCCATTCTTTAGCCACTAGGTTTCCCACGTTTGGGGTTTACAAAATCTATAAAACCATAGGGTTATGGAATGCAAATAAAATCTGACCCTAAATAATCTTTTTCTTTACCATTGCTGACATTCCTCAAAACCCTAGATCTTTTCTTTCAAAATAATGAAAATTAGCAGGAGGCTCATCAACAACAGACTCCCAGGGTCTCACTGTCAATAAAATCGGTGCCATGAAACCATCAGTGTGCTTCTGGGGAAGAGTCTCTAAGTGGAAACGTAATACACAAAAGGATGATAAACGTTAAAATGTTTTCCTAATTGGGGGAAAAAATTCAACAGCTATTGAAAAAATTCAATAGCTAAAATTCAACAGCTAAATTCAACCAGTAAAAGGCTGCCTTTTATTGAACTGTCATGCTATCTCTCCAACAGGCAGGCAGTGGAGACATTCTAAGAGCATTACCTTTAGGAGGAAAATACGACTTGCTTTCAGCTTTGTGAGGCCAGTCTACCACGAGAGGTCCAAACCTGCGAAAGCTGGCAGTGATCTCATCTACAAAACAAAGAAAGAATCTTAGCAAAAGAGAAAAAAATATTGCAATCAGAAAACCAGAATAGCACAAAACATGTCTTTTTAGTTTAAAAAAATGTTTTGAGGGTTGTTTTCTAAAGCATTTTTACAGAAGTGAAACCTACTAAGTGAAATACCATTGCTTGGGTGTACATTTGGTTATTCATTTTTAATCATGTAAAGTGTGTTTCTAACTATAATTCATTTCTTTTCACTGCCAATAAACTTGACATAAAGAATTTGGAAGAAAAATATCTCATATTAAACTAAGGTGACTTCTATGTCAAATAGAAAGATTCTAAAAATAGGAATGTTCTCTGATTTTTAGGAAGAAAGTAAGATACAGAAAATATTTAAAATATGGTTTCACTTGTATGGAACCTCTAAGATTATTTAAGAAATAGATATGACTCTTTTGGTGAGGAGTAGGGGCAATAAGTAGGTAATTCCATTGAGTGATAAGAAAATGTTGACAGCCAATACTATCTTTAATAACTACATATTACATACCCTATATAGAAAATATATCAAAAATTATAGATCAACACATTTATATTTTCCTTCTGACATATGACCCAAAGCAGAGGTTATAACCTGGCTCCTACTCAGGTTTAGGGTACCACTTTCTCAGCCATGATCTTAAGAATTGTCTTGAAGAAAATCTAATCAATAGATGAGATTAACATGAATCCAAGAACAATTTGGAGGAAAATAAGCGTTCAGCTGTGTATAACTTTAATGTAGTTAGTCTAAAATAACACTACTTTTTGAGACTTTTCTCCTCTCACCATGAAAAAAGGAAATCATGATAAATTAGAAGTGTGTCATAGCCAGAAAAATGCTGGAAAAACAAGACTATTAGAATATCAGACAGTATTTTTATATCAGACCCAAAGCCTACTGGAACTAGAGTTGTTTTTTGCTTAAGTTAACTTTGTCACAATTTTCTTTCATTCATCCTTTCAACAAATATTTATTGACAACTTACTGTGTGCTAAAATAAACTGGCTTTAGGCATAAGTGAACACTCACTTTTGGACTGATAGCATCTCAAAACTATTATTAAGAAAAATTCAAATTCATTTTCATTCTTTTAAAGAGGGGGATTATGCTTTTTTAAATAGGTATTTGTTTTTATTTATTTATTTACTTATGAGACAGGGTTTCACTCTGTCACCCAGGCTGGAGTTCAGTGGTGTGGTCACAGCTCACTGTAACCTCAAACTCCTGAGCTCAAGTGACTTTCCACCTCAGTCTCCCAAGTAGCTGGGAATACAGGCATGCACCACCATACCCGGCTAATCTTTTTATTTTGTAGAGACAGGGTCTTGCTATGTTGCCCAGGCTGGTTTTGAACCCCTGGGCTCAAGTAATCCTCCCACCTTGGCCTCCCAAAGGACTGGGATTACAGGCATGAGCCACTGCACTGGCCAGTATTTATATTAAAATGTGAGATGGTCTGGTGTGATGGACATAAGCAAAAGCTCTGGAATCTAATTGAATTTGAGTTGTAACTGCACCATCAGCTATATAACCCTGAACAAATTATTTCTCTCTGATCCTCAGTTTCCTTATCTATAAAATGGAGATGCTAGGATATCCTTATAAGATAGCTATGAGGATTAAATGAGATAATGTAACATGAAGTACTTAGTACAATAATAGACTATTACTTTCTAATCTACCAAATAGCCTCACCTCCTAAACACTAAGATATAAATGTCCTAAAGTTGACTTGGAGAGGAGAGGCAGGGTCAGAACACACAAAGAACAAACTCAGCCTTTGCAAAATCATTAATGAATGCATAGTACCTTCATCAATATCAGGAGGAAGGCCTCCAACAAACACCTTTCTAGAGTAGCGTTCTACTCGTTCCCCATTTTGACAGCGAGTGGGAGAACTTAAGCCAGATGACAAGGCCTGATCGCCGTGGCTGTCGTCCAGGAAGGCATCTTCAAAGGGAAAGAGAGAAGATCGACCTGAAACAAATGTGGGAGTTTCTATAATTAAAATGATTTTCTAGGACAATAAATGCTCTATTAGAAGCCCGAAGTGCAGAGAGAAGCATACAAAACAAAAGTGTCCTGAGCTGTGACTTTTCCAAGATTACCAGGACTGAAGATTACCAGATCTAGATAACTTTTTATCATCATTTTTGTGTGAGGGTATGCACAGCCTTGGGACGACCAGATTGCTAACTAAAGAAAAAGAATCGTCCAGGTGGGCATGGTGGCTCATGCCTGTAATCCCAGCACTTTGGGAGGCTGAGGTGGGTGCATCACCTGTCAGGAGTTCGAGACCAGCCTGGCTAACATGGCAAAACCCTGTCTCTACTAAAAATATAAAAATTAGCCAGACATGGTGGTGCATGCCTATAATCTCAGCTACTCAGGAGGCTGAGGCAGGAGAATCGCTTGAACCCAAACCCAGGAGGTGGAGGTTGCAGTGAGCCAAGATCGTGCCATTGCACTATAGCCCGAGTGACAAGAGTGAAACTCAGTCTCAAAAAAAAAAAAAAAAAAAAAAAGCATCAAAATTTCAGTGGTTTCCTTGCTAAAAAATCACTACATTTTACTCATTCAGTCTCTATCATAGCTACTAGGAGTATATTCAGCAGCTTTTCTTTCTTTAGTCATTTCTTAAAATAAATGGACAAAGTAATCTCTATCCACAGATTTTTACCTGCTCTTTACAGTATCCTCAGAGGTTTAGTTCTAAAGAGTGGTCCTGATAGCCAAGGGAATACAAAACTGTTGACAGAGGCTGATAACTTCTTTTCTAATAGCAGAACTAAAGATCATCAAGTTTTCCTTGTCATTCCAAGCTACTCCAATTTGGAAATAAACATATGCAATAATAAAGGACAGGGTAAATAAATGAAAACACATAATTAAGATGTGGGAGTATAAATGTGGATGTGGTTATGAAACCCTTAACCCTACCAATTTAGGCTATATTTTATATCACTCAAAAAATATATAAAAAGAAATGAAAAAAGAATTATTTTCATTAACTTTATAGCCAAATAAAGTTTGTAGAGCAAAAGTACCTACCCACTCCACATGACTATAAGAAAGATACCACAGTTAGAGTCAGCAGTAAATTTACCAGCAGTAAATGTAATACAATAATGCCATTTGGCATTACAAAATAAAATCTAAATTTAAAATCAAATATATTTCCTGTTTGAGTCAGTGACTTCCTAGTAAAACTTTCCACTAGGTTCCACTCTAAAAATGAATCATTAGAGCACTCTAACTTTTGGGGGGGAAAGGAAAATTCCCCTCTAAAGTAAATTCATATACTCTTAAAAAAAAAAAAAAAAAAGAGCAGTGTCTTCCCCATTTAGTCTATCCTATCTTTATTTCCCTGAAACCTAGGTTTTTTGTGTCACAACAGCCATTCTATCAATAGCCCTTAGAAAAATACTGAACATGTAATTCTTTTACAAAAAAGTTAAAGTTATTAATATAACTCTGGTTATTTCGTGAACAACTCAGTTAGTGTAAGAAAGACACTGTTATAATGCTAGGAGTTAAATAAAAAGACCAAAGAATTTTTTGTTCAGTTTTCCCCAGCTTAGCTACAAAGAAACAGAACAAAATCTGTCATCTCATGCCACCTATCTTTTTTAGCCTGGCAGCAACAAACAATAGACAGTAAATTCTCATCCCTTGATGTTTGTTTTGATCACTGGGGGTGAAAGAAATACATTTGCAGCAACTATAAGCAAAAAGAGCTTCCCAAAAACATCCAGTGACATTCTCCTAGAGCTGACAGGTTTGCTTTATTCCATAGACCACACTCAGTGAATTACATGCCTACTCAGTGTCAGGCACATGCGCAAATCAGCATTTCCCACTGAGTGTTCCTAACTCCACCTCTTACCTTCAACACTAGTAACATTAGATACTCAGAAAACAAGAGCTGGGGAAGGGGAAAATAAATAAGTTGGGAAAAAAAATGCATATGTTATGCCTTTCCACCTCAGAAAATAAAAGGCTATGAAAAGTTCTACAGTAAAGAAACATTAACTGGCCAGGCATGGTGGCTCATGCCTGTAGTCCCAGCACTTTGGGAGGCCGAGGCAGGTGGATCACTTGATTCCAGGAGTTCAAGACCAGCCTGGGCAACATGGTGAACCCCGTCTCTACAAAAAATACAAAACTTAGCCGGGCATGGTCATGCATATCTGTAGTCCCAGCTACTGGGGAAGCTGAGGTGGGAGGATCACTTGAGTCCAGGAGGTAGAGGTTGCAGTGAGCTGAGACTGCACCACTGCACACCAGCCTGGGTGACACAGTGAGACCCCGTCTCAAAAAAAAAAAAAAAAAAAAACATTGCCGGCCATGGTGGCTCACGCTTGTAATCCCAGCACTTTGGGAGGCCGAGGCGGGCAGATCATGATGTCAGGAGATCAAGACCACGGTGAAATCCCGTCTCTACTAAAAATACAAAAAATTAGCCGAGCGTGGTGGTGGGCACCTGTAGTCCCAGTTACTCGGAGATGCTGAGGCAGGAGAATGGCGTGAACCCAGGAGGCGGAGCTTGCAGTGAGCCAAGATGGCGCCACTGCACTCCAGCCAGGGCACAGAGCGAGACTCTGTCTCAAAAAAACCAAAAACCAAAAAACAAAAAAACCAACATTAACTTACGCCAGCATTACCCAGATGTTAAAGTAACCCTTCACTATACAAAACTCAGTGGAAAACACTTGAGGAAATATTCACCCATATTTCAGTGACACCGAACAAATAAGATACTTCCTTGCCAAAGAAATCACAGTCTGGTGGGGGAGACAGGCGAGTACATAAATAATTATAAAACAGATACGCTAAGAGAAGACTTTACCAAGTGACACAAGAGCACAATTTACTACCCTTCTGGAGATGGGCGGGGAGAAATTTTTAGAGTATTTTCACAGGAGGGCAATTTTGAGCAGAATCTTGTCAGAATGGGAATTTCTGAAGTAAAAGAACAAGAAGCCACAGAGCAAGTACTGTCAAAACAGCTCTTGATCTTTCCCTCCAAAATTGCTCCTTCTCTAGTAGTCCCTAAACTCTCAATAAAAATGCTGATTATCCACACTGGATTCAATCCAGAAACCTAGAAATCATCCTTGGCATCTCCCTTTCTCTTACACTCCATGTCAAATCCATCTCTTGAATTAGTCTGCCAATTCAAGCAGACTAAATAGTCTGTTTAGTCTACTGACTTTTACCTTGTACCCCACAATGCTTTCTCCACAAAACAGCCAAAGGTACCATTGTCAAACATTAATTTGAACATGTAAGCACACTCCTCATCCCATCCTCAAAAGCCCTCAATGATTTCCCATTACTTTTTGGATAAATTTTTAAAAAATTACTGTCAACTGCAAGGCCTCTGCACACCTCTTCTACATCACAGTTGCTGCCTCTCCCTCTTGCTCACTAACTGCCAATCACACAGACCTCTTTTGTATTTCCGATTATTCCTCCTTGCTGCAGGCCATGAGGACAATGTGTTCCCTCTACCTAAAACAAACATACCCTTTTCAACTCTCCAATTTTCTAATTAATTCCTACTAATTCTTCAGGTCTCAGCTGAAAAGTCTTCCTCAGGTCAAACTCTCCTAAGCCTTTAGATTAGGTTAGATTCCCTTTTCTATCCACACACAGCTCCCTGTACTTCTCCTTCCTAACACTTTCCCCAAGGACCATTATACCATTTGGATGCGTTTTTATTGAGTATCTCTTTCCCTAACCTTATTAAATTGAAAACTCTATTAGGATGGGACCAATTTAATCTTGTTCACCACTGTATCTTCCTGCCCTAATTAGGTCACATAAAAGGCACACCAAAAATGTTAAATATGAGGCAGCATCCAGGGAAGGAAAACAGTATGTGCAAAAGCATGTGGCTGCAAATCTATGATGAAACACAATACACAGGTGTGAGAATGACAGAGATGTAATCATGTCCTAGAAAACTGAGACCTTTCCTATTGCTTTTTTTTTTTTTTTTTTTTTTTTTTTGAGACGGAGTCTCGCTCTATCGCCCAGGCTGGAGTGCAGTGGCGCAATCTCGGCTCACTGCAAGCTCCGCCTCCCAGGTTCACGCCATTCTCCTGCCTCAGCCTCCTGTGTAGCTGGGACTACAGGCACCCACCACCACACCCAGCTAGTTTTTTTTTTTTTGTATTTTTAGTAGAGACGGGGTTTCACCGTGTTAGCCAGGATGGTCTCGATCTCCTGACCTCATGATCCGCCCGTCTCGGCCTCCCAAAGTGCTGGGATTATAGGCGTGAGCCACCGTGCCTGGCCTCCTATTGCTTTTATTTGGTCAGGCATTAATGTTCTACATTACAAAATGGAAAAAATTATTTTCCCACTTTTCGAATTTAATATTTATTTGAATACTGTTTTTTTTGTTTTGTTGTTGTTGTTGTTGTTGTTGTTGTTTTTTGAGACAGAGTCTCGCTCTGTCACCCAAGCTAGAGTGCAGTGGCACAATCTTGGCTAACTGCCACCTCTGCCTCCCAGGTTCAAAGGATTCTCCTGCCTCAGCCTCCCCAGTAGCTGGGATTATAGGCATGTGCCACCACACCCGGCTTATTTTTCTATTTTTAGTAGAGACAGGGTTTCGCCAAGTTGGCCAGACTGGTCTCGAACTCCTGACCTCAAGCGATCTGCCTGTCTCTGCCTCCCAAAGTGCTGGGATTACAGGTGTGAGCCACTGTGCCCAGCTCTAATAGTAGCTTTTTTTGAACTACACTAACTCCATAGAGACCATGATATTCTCACCCAATCGATCTTCTGTCCTGTCAGAATGACTTCTCTAAGATATCTATGACCATGTTAGTCCTCTAACCAAAATCCTACCATAACTTCTATTATTTCCACCAACATTTTGAACTTAGGGAGGGGGTGGATGAGGTGAGAGTCTGAAGAAATCTGTGACTGTCCAGATGAGACATGAGGAAGTCTTGAATCAGAGCAGTGAAAGAGAAGAAGCAGATGTGGAAGACATTCTGGCACAAAAACAACTTTCTGCATGGTCAACATAACCACAGCTCAGAGTATTTTGGCAAAGAAAACAAAATCAAGAGTTGTAAAAATTTGGACAGTTTTATTAAGTGGTTATGGGTAATTAAGAAATTTCCCAAGGTTTTAAAACCAAACCTCTGTCTATTAGTATTGAGAGTACTAGAGACTTTAGCAATACAATAAAGTTGCCCTTGGAAATGAAACTGCTAAGAACTAACGCATAAATGATATTTCTCTAAGTGTGGGTAATAATTAAGAATATAGGTATGAGAGCCCAATCGCTAGATCTACTAATCTGAATCTGTGGGGGTCAGGCTTGAAAATCTGAATTCACACAAATTTCCCCAGTGATTCCTATGCTCAAGTTTAAGAATCACTGAGGTGGAGATTATTTGTCTGCTACAGGCAGCCATTGAAAGAGATATTTTGTGTGAAGTATATGCAGCCCTGGGAAATATCCAAGTTCAATCAAGTTAAGGAAAGTATATTCTCAACACTGGAATGTAAAATCTATAACCTACTCATCCTTACTGTAACGTGACTGCCTGAAGTGCTGGCAGAACAAGAAGTCTGCAGAAAGGATTTAAAAGACAGAATTGTAGAGTAAGAGCTTGTAGTGTTTACCCAGTGCAGACCAACAGGAGATACGATAACTTTATCATACTATGTAGGCTTATTCCTCCAGGGGACAGAATGGTTCACCTGGTATTTCCAGAGCTTGAAAATAATCTATTTCCCTCTGCTCGCTCTCTCTCTCATTTTTTTTTTAAATATAGAGATGGGGTCTCACTAGGTTGCCCAGGTTGGTCTTGAATCCTGGGCTCTAGTGATCTTCCTGCCTGGGCCTCCCAAAGTGCTGGGATCACAGGCATAAGCCACCGCTTCTGGCCCCTATGCTCTTATTATAAGCTCTTGAAGGACTATTGTTTTTTTTGTTTTTTTGTTTTTTTTTTTTTGAGACGGAGTCTTGCTCTGTAGCCCGGGCTGGAGTGCAGTGGCCGGATCTCAGCTCACTGCAAGCTCCGCCTCCCGGGTTTACGCCATTCTCCTGCCTCAGCCTCCGGAGTAGCTGGGATTACAGGCGCCCGCCACCTCGCCCGGCTAGTTTTTTGTATTTTTAGTAGAGACGGGGTTTCACGGTGTTAGCCAGGATGGTGTCGATCTCCTGACCTCGTGATCCGCCCGTCTCGGCCTCCCAAAGTGCTGGGATTACAGGCTTGAGCCACCGCGCCCGGCCTGAAGGACTATTGTTAAATGCAGGACTCTGCTATTGTGAAGGGGTGATTCTTGAGCTTGTAGACAGTCAGTTACTGAAATTTTATTTCTATATACATCCAGCTCATGAGAAAACAGTGGTATTCTGATTTGTCCAGTAATCCCTTGTGAGGGTGGTATTCATGCATTCATTTGATTGGCATAAATCCATCTCCAAAACAAATCATCCCTGAGAAGTCGGGAAAATTTTAGTTCCTGGACATGTGTTACTAGAAACTGAAAATTTAAGAGGCTGCACCTAAATAGTGCCCCAAGAGGAGTCTTGCTTCACTAACTAGCATCTCTCTGACATATTTCTTTTTTTTAAGGAAAACATTTCCAATACCAAAATGTGTTAAGCAAGCCACATTACTTATCAAAAATTATATTTCTATGTGAGAATATAAACCTGCTTTAGAACACCATGATACTGCCACATAAAATATGTATATTCAATATTTCAATAAAAGCAGGAGAAAGGTTTCTCAAATGCTGCAAGTTGGCCATTTGGCTTTCCACCAATGGTCTGGTTCTCTGATATCTATTTCAATTACTATCTACAATTAGTTTTTGGTCCAGTAATTGGACAAATCATCTCTGAATGTGGAGATGGCTTAAAACCAAACAAGCTTGTAGGAAAAGTGCCAAATAGAAGACTTGCAAAGCATTAGTTAAGCATGGAAGGCTTGTCCAAGATAATTCCTCCCCAGAAGGTTCCCTTTCCTTCAGCAAATGATGGAAAAACAAAAGTCTATTGGCCAAACTATGCTGTCAAAGCTGCTAGGACCTCACCTCTGAGCTCCCACCAAGGCCTCTGCCATCACTCCAGCAGCTCCAGGGTACCTCTGGCCCAGCACTTCTATTCCAAGCCTGACTCTTTTCATTTTAGTCTTGCAAGTAGCTCAGAAATCAGTCACTTTGGGGGTTTAAGAAAAAGGAATTATGAGGCATAACTCCCTCATAAAATACATATATATTCCCTAGAAGTCAAGATAGTTTCCAGCCTAGTGTCCAGTATGTGATTTTGAACAAAAAACATTTCACTTATGGTCTCATTTGCATAATGAGAGAGTTTAACTAGATGACAGGCTTTCAGATCCCTGCGGACAGGAGAATCCCTTTTATTACACAGAAATCTTACATAAATATAGATTTACTTCATATTAATATCTGGTATTTCTTAGGCATCACAAACTTAATGTGTTTACAAGTGAACTTTTGACATCTACCTTAAACTTATTCTCTCCCAGTCCCATTTCAATATGTGGCATTACAATTAACCCAATCACTCAAGCCAGAATCTCAAAATCATTTCTGAGTTTTCCTTCTTATTTACTCTCCAAGGTTAATTCAGCAACCTGACACTATCTGTTAAATGCCACTGTTGATCCCATTCTCCAAGATATATCTTTAATTTGTTCACTTCTCTCCAACTCCACGGCCATCACCCTATCCTAACTATCCTCATCTCATGCTTAATATCGCCTCCTAACCAGGCAACCCACTTCTCTTTCCACTCCACTCCAAACAGCAACCAGATGTGCTCTTTTAAAAAACATAAATCCAATCATTTGACCTTGCTTTAAAGCTTCAAAGATTTCCTCTTGTACTTGGACCAAGTTCAAAATCCTTACCAGGAGCTAATGTCCAGCAAGATCGGATTCTCTTTCCTTCCTCCAAACTCATCTTAAGACATACTCCTCCATCACCTACCAAGTATCAGCCATTCTAGGCTTCCTCAAAGTAAGCCCTTTCTTGCCTGAAGCCTTTTTTTTTTTTTTAAAGAAACATGACTTTTTCAAAATATAATTCTCATATTATACAATTGATCCATTTAATCCAAATTGATCCATTTAATCCATTAGCAGTCCCTCTTCATTTTCCCCCAATCTCTCAGCCCTAGGCGACCACTAATCTCCGTTTTGTCTCAATACATCTGTCTATTCTGGACACTTCATATAAACGGTATCACACAAATATGTGACTTTTGAGATTGGCTTCTTTCACTTAGTGTAATGTTTTCAAGGTTTATGTTGTAGCATGTATCTGTACTTTGCCTCAAGCCTTTTACAAATGCAGTTCCTTCCACCTTCCCCTTTTAAACTAGCTATCTGTCTCATAATACCTGAAATTCCCTTTAAAATATTCCTGGGGAGAAAGGGAAGAGAATACATGAAACAAAACTGGCAAAAATGCTGATAATAATTGAAGCTGATGATGGATATATTGGTGGTCATTAAAGTATTCTATATTTGTATATATTTGAAAATGTCCTTAATAAAAAAAAAGTTTTAGATAGCTGTCCCTCCATCCTTTCAGTTTGTTTAAATATCACCTCTTCAGAGGTGACCTCCCTACCTTGGAGGGACTCCCCTGTTCTTTTCTGCCTAGTATTTATCACGACTGTTAAGAATAAAAATATTAGTTTCACTTATTTATTGTCTCTCTCCCTACTAGAGTGACCATTAAGCAATGTCAGAGACCACATCTGGAGTCTAGTACAATACAGGTATGAAAACACTTAATGAGCAAAATTTGGGTGTAAGGCCCAGAAAATCCCTCCTTCAGTCTTTCTTTTGGTCCCTCCCAGATTAACTTCCCATAAAAGTAAAAAACTAGTCATCTTCCCCTCACTATTGTCTGTGCTCAAATTTTCCTATTACTATGAGCAGTAACATTTTCAGATATTATAACCATGAACATTCAGAAAATACTCCGATTCATGTCCATGTTTTATTCTAGAATCATCCATACCCTTAAACAAGCAAGCTCATACAACTGGATTTGAATTAGCAGGATGGTATGCTTCTAGCATGGTCTCACTGGAATAGCTGATCTCTCTTCCCTTAAGCAGGCTTTTGACAGAAATACTCAACTTCAACTCAGCACACAAGTTTGTCTGATTGGATTTTAGAACTTTTGTTATCAATTAAGTAACCAATTAATATCAATATATTTTTATGAACTAAATATATGCAGGAGTACATTTATAGCAGTAACTCTAATCATTCTTTGTATTTTTCCATTTGCATTGTTTAAAGGACCTTTTATATTCTCCTTACTGATCTATAACTAGGAAATTCTGTTAAACATCAAAAATACTGGCATGAGCCAGATATGGTGGCTCACGCCTATAATCCGAGCACTTTGGGAGGCTGGGGTGGGCAGATCATCTCCCTGGGGTCAGGAGTTTGAGACCAGCCTGGCCAACAAGGAGAAATCCCATCTCTACTAAAAATACAAAAACTAGCCGGGCATGGTGGTGCGTGCCTGTAATCCCAGCTACTCTGGGGGGCTGAGGCAGAAGAATTGCTTGAACTTAGGAAAGTGGAGGTTGCAGTGAGCCGAGATTGCGCCACTGTACTCAAGCCTGGGCAATGAAGCGAGACTCCATCTCAAAAAGCAAAAAACAAAAACAAAAATACTGGCATAGCCAACATGTCTACTTATGGACAAGAGTGTCACGGAGACCATAAAAACTCATACTCATGTAAATGAAAAGCACAATATAAATATGTAGGCAAAAATCTTAAATGACACTACCTGGTAGACTAGTTGTATTTTCTCATTTGCATTGTTAAAAGGACCTTTCATATTCTCCTTACTGCTCTATAACTAGGAAATTCTGTTAAACATCAAAAATACTGGCATAGCCAACATGTCCACTTATGGACAAGAGTTTCATGGAGACCATAAAAATTCATTCTCATGTGAAATGAAAAGCACAGCATATATTAAATGTGTAGGCAAAAGTCTTAAGTGACACTACCTGGTAGACTAGTTTCTAACAGCGGTTGCAGTTGTATAGGAAGACACATATTAAAGCTTATCAAAGGCAGAATACTACCAAAGAAAAATGGTAAGATTCTTTGGTGTGATTCTTATTCCACAAATGAAATCAAGGTTTGTCTACTGGAACAAAATAAAAATAGATATAAATTGGGTATTTTTAAACTATACATAACTGATATTTATTTTCAAATCTTATTCTTTTACATATAATTCTTCTCATTTCTCATTATTACTGCTTCAACTACATTACTAGAAGCACTTGGTTTGCTAAGAGTCCACCTTCAATGCCCCCATCCAAGCCTTGAGCTGATGTTCAAGTTATCTCCTGCTTTCATTACTTTATCATAAAACCCTCTTTCTAAAGCCTGACAATATCTGTGTCCAGGAGTTTCACCTTCTGTTTCAAAAACATTCATTAAGGCAGCATAGATCGTCTTACTACCAGCTTCTCCTCTCCAGCTGGCCCCACAGCATACACTCAGAGATATGTACTCTAAGCATCTGGTCATGGCAATCTCATCTTTAAGCTTTCTTCTAAGGAGAAATACATACTAGAATGTCTTGCTTCCCATTCCTATTCCATTATCCAAATAGGTCCTGAAATACTACTTATCCCAGGAAACTTTTCACACTTATCAGGAGAGGTGTAAAAGTCCACTGGCCAATAGAACTCAAAACTTTCACATACATTACATTCCCTTTTTTTCTGTTCCTAGAAAATTTACCAACATGGCCAGGTGCGGTGGCTCATGTCTGTAGTCCCAGCATGTTGGGAGACGTGCGGATGGCTTGAGGCCAGGAGTTCAGGACCAGCCTAGCCAATATGGTGAAACCCCATGTCTACTAAAAATACAAAAATTAGCCAGGTATGGTGGTGTAAGCTTGTAGTCCCAGCTCCTTGGGAGGCTGAGGCAGGAGAATCGCTTGAACCCATTAGGCGGAGGTTGCAGTGAGCCAAGATTATGCCACTGCACTCCAGCCTGGGCGACAAAGTGAGACTCTGTCTCAAAAAAAGAAAAAAATTTACCAATGTGTTTATGTAACACGTAGAAAATGAGCTATAGCTCCAGTTCTATTCCTAATCATAGGTAGAGGGAAGTAACGTACATCAGCAAGCTTAATTTTTATGCTTTTTGGGCAAGTCTAAATGTTAATTAGAGGAAAGGGATCAAAAATTAATTTAATCCCTGATCACATGAAAAAATAAGCATGAGGACATGTGCCAATTCCTCAGAAGTATATTATGCAGAGTTGGCTCAAATGAATACATTTCAGAGAATGAGTGTTCTAGATATGAGATCTAGACATACTTCATCCCATATGGTTATATCATTACATTTAAGGAAGATGACTTCTTTTTCAGCTTTGGAAATGAAATACTTACTGAAAACATGGACAAAACATTTTCTGTCCATTCTTTTTTATTACAGAAAGCCAACATTCAGTCTTTTAGCATTTGTGCTTCTCTCTTTCTCTCTCTCATCATTCTCTTCTTCATCTATACCTATCAAACTGCAGACCAAGAGCAGGGACCAAGTCATTCTAGGAAATATTTAGTATAGCACCTCATACTAAGAAGACAGTGACTTCTGAGAACAAGAAAATCAACCTCACAAATAGATAGGGAGAAAGTAAAATGAAAAAAGGATGAGTATTTTTTTCAGAAGCTTGGAAACTATAGGTGACTTTATATTCTTGATGTATAGTATTAATATGCTATTATTTATAAAAATAAAATAATTTTTAAAAAATATGATGCCAAACTCTGCTCTGCATAAATGTAGGGTGTTATTTCAAAATAATCCTTATCAATAAGCACTTAATAAGTGCTAACTATACATACGGCCCAGTGTTAGGCACTAAAGACAACTATCCTCAAAGAACTTATCCCAGTTGAAGAATCAGGGCATACAGAAAAGGCAGGAAAAATGCAAGACAACAGAATCAGAGGAAAACACGGTCTGTAAGAAACTGGGGAAGGCTTCCTGGAAAGGGTTAGGTTTGAACTAGTAAAATAAGGATAGTCCTTAGATACATAGATGAGAGGAAGGGTGACCTGTATGGCCAGACAGTGGGAAAGCAAATAGATTGGTCAGGGGAAGATGAGGTGAGAAAAATGAAGATAATGACGTTGGTAAAAGAGGCAGAGGCCAGATCATGGGGACCCTGAATTGACAATGGGGTTGACATAGACAAAGTGGTGTTTCAGAAAGATGAAGCTGTAGAAATGGAACAGGAGAAACAAAAATAGCAGAAATGAGAAGGACAAAACCTGAGAAAACGAGAGGGAAAAACTTGAAAAGATCTGGTGACTGATTAGCACGTGAGAAGAGGAAAAGTCAGTCCCTGCTGTCTATTCTCCAGATGGTGTCTATTTTCTATATAAAATAGTCCATTTCCTTTTTTTCCTGACAGCGATCATTTTTCTAGCAACATGAAACAAATATGGTACAAAATATGTCTTAATAACATTATTTCTAGGCTTTAACTTTTTTAAATTTAAAAAGAAGGCAATAAAATTTAATGATATTTATTTCCATGGATAGAAAATAATCATTTACACAAATGTTTTTCCACATGATGATGAAAAGCAAAAGGACTGTATGATCCACTGTACATACATATTAGCTTCTGCCAATAGTCACTCATTCAACAAATATTTGCTGCGAAAGAAATGATAAAAGTACTGTTTGGATAAGCATAGGCAGAAAATATTTGTAATATTTTTTTTAAATAGCATAATAAAATACTCTGAATTTAGCATCATTATCTTCTCTTCATGACTCAACTACAAAGTCAGAGACAGCCTGATGAATGGTAAACATTAGCAAATAAAGAGCCAAAAGACACAGATTGTGATCTTGACTCTGGCTTTAACTTGGTCACACAGCAAGTCAATTACTACTTCTCCTTCAGCTTCTGCAAATGAGCACCAAAGTAACTTACATTTCTGGAATACTTTTAATTTACATGGATAGCTTTTCATTTCCCTTTTTTTTTTTTTTTAAACTAGAACTTTACTAATACTCTGAAGTAGGACAAGACTGGTTTTATTACCTCATAATTTACAGATAAGCATACCAAATCTAAATGATAAGTCAGTGATTACAACCTACGTGTCTGACCCTAAGTCCCATATGCTTTCTACTACATCCGGCTTCTCCTAGCTACTTCGTAAAATTATTTGAAAAAACTACAGATATAGGAAATGCTTTAGAACAGTTACAGCATTACACAAATGAAAGTCGTATTGCTTCGTTTGGGTATAACCAGGAGAGAATGCAGGTTTTATGGGGACCAAAGCCTATTTTGGGGTCCCTCTTTAAGAAAAAGAACACAAAAATTAGGTAGACTTTGGAAGGAGTCTAAGCAAGTGAGAGGCCCTGAAACTTAAGCTTAATTTACCTCCGGGGTAAATCTGACTCTGAATATAACAGAAAAAAATTCACCAGCCAACCTAATAAGATCAAAAATTGCCCTCCAAAACCAAGTTCTGCCTTCCAAGTTGTATGAAAAGAACACAATGAATACAGGGCAGAAAAATACATATGCTTGGCCTTTATTTCCTCATGTTTATTCACAATAAGCTATATAACAAAAAACTTTAAGGAGAAATAGTCTTTGCTATATCTTTTTTATAATTAAAAGAACAAATTACCAACTAACAACAAAAAGTAATTTTAATGAAAGTGATAAATTATTTTGCTAAAATAAGATAGAACATCACACCATATAATAATTATTGTTTTACACACACACAGGTATAAATACACACACACATAAACACACTCATATTTACTCACAATTTGGCAAGCAAAAGATCTCATTAAAAAAAAAAAATTTACCTCGTCTCCGCCCATAGCTCCTGGCTGCATGTAAACATAGAAGAAAACCATGGGTATTTGTATCAAAATGGTGAATTTAGAAATTAAAAAAAAATTCACACAAAGCTTTTCTATGTATTCTTGGAATTATTTAATTGATATGAAGATACTGTTCAACTTGACTGCAAACACTATATTTTTTTAAAAAAAAAAACCTTTATGAAGTACAAGCTAAATCACAATCTTAAAAAGAAATTTAACTGGATGTGGCAGCCACTGGAACAGATACAATGGATGTTTCAGAAGTCTTATGAGGGTTTATATTGGAGCCTATTATGTATATCAGACATAGAGTACTTTAAAAAACTGATTTGTAAATCTTCATTTGTACTTTATCTTACCACCAGATAAGAAAAAATTATTCATTCTAAATAACTAAAAACTGTACCATGCAGTGGTCACTCTGAATTTCTTACTACACACACATTCCCCCTAAACACACACACACACACACACTCTCTCTCTTCATAGATTCCCCTGAAAAATGTACAGAAATTTCATACAACCAGCTGTTACTTTACAGAATGTGTTTCTGTACAATTCTCAGTAAAGTTTATCTTACTCTCTCCATTTACTTTCCACTCAGTATTACAGATGGGGGAATGTAATATCTTTTTGATCTACAAAACAAACTGCAAAAGTAAAATGAGATTAAGGTACTGGGTCCACCTCAGGCCATGCTTAATAATACAGTGCTTTAAAGGTTTTCTTCCTCTTTAAAACTCCAGCCCTATAGAATGTATTGTTATAGTGTTTAATAGAGCTAGACTATGGTGTCATGTATCGCTAAAAATCTTGTCATGTAAAATGATTTTCAGAGTGGAAAGTTTCTCAAATTTGAAACCTCAGGCTCCATTTTTTTTTTTTTTTTTTTTTTTTTTTTGAGATGGAGTCTTGCTCATCACCCAGGTTGGAGTGCAGTGGTGCAATCTCGGCTCACAGCAAGCTCCGCCTCCCAGGTTCACGCCATTCTCCTGTCTCAGCCTCCCAAGTAGCTGGGACTACAGGCGCCCACCACCATGCCTGGCTAATTTTTTGTATTTCGATCTCCTGACCTAGTGATCTGCCCATCTCGGCCTCCCAAAGTCCTGGGATGACAGGCGTGAGCCACCACACCCGGCCAGGTTCTGTTTTTTAAAACGATTTAGAGGTTAATCCATTTCTTAAAAGCATAACAGGCTGGGTGTAGTGGCTCACACCTGTAATCCCAGCACTTTGGGAGGTCAAGGCAGGAGGATCATTTGAGGTCAGAAGTTTTAGACCAGCCTGGCAAACATGGTGAAACCTCATCTCTACTAAAAATACAAAAAATTAGCTGGGCATGGTAGCGTATGCCTGTAATTCCAGCTACTCAGGAGGCTGAGACAGAAGAATCGCTTCAACCTGGGAGGTAGGGGTTGCAGTGAGCTGAGATCACGCCACTGCACTCCAGCCTGGGCGACAGAGCAAGACTGTCTCAAAATAAATAAATAAAAATAAATAAGTAAATAAATAAAAGTGTAAAATGTCACACAACTAGCTTATACTGAAGAAGGAAGATACTTTGGGGTTATATTTACAGTGTATTATATTAAGCATTAAAGAAAACTATTTCTGACCGGGCCCAGTGGTTCACATTTGTAATCCCAGCACTTTGGGAGGCCAAGGTGGGCAGATCACCTGAGGTCAGGAGTTTGAGAACAGCCTGGCCAACATGGTGAAACCCCATCTCTCTAAAAATACAAAAATTAGTCAGGCGTGATGGCGGGCACCTGTAGTCGCAGCTACTCAAGAGACTGAGGCAGGAGAATTGCTTGAACCCGGGAGGTGGAGGTTGCAGTGAGCCAAGATCACGCCTCTGCACTCCAGTCTGGGTGACAGAGCAAGACTCCGTCTCAAAAAAAAAAAAAAAAAAAAAAAAAGAAAGAGGCCAGGCACAGTGGCTCACACCTGTAATCCTAGCACTTTGGGAGGCTGAGGCAGGCAGATCACAAGGTCAGAAGATCGAGATCATCCTGGCTAACACAGTGAAACTCCGTCTCTACTAAAAATACAAAAAAATTAGCCAGGCGTGGTGGTGGGCGCCTGTAGTCCCAGCTACTCGGGAGGCTGAGGCAGGAGAATGGAGTGAACCCGGGAGGCGGAGCTTGCAGTGAGCCGAGATCGTGCCACTGCTCTCCAGCCTGGGCAACAGAGCAAGACTCTGTCTCGAAAAACCAAAAATTAAAGAAAAGAAAAGAAAACTATTTATTCCATAGGAAAATAATTCAGACTTTTCAGCCAGAGAGTTGAAATACCACTAAGTCAATCTCATCTTCTACTACTTTCCACTTTTCCTCAGGTATCAGACATGCCCTCACTCCACACCTTTAACTTCTTCACTTTCCCACTACTCAAATATTAGAAAGGATTATCCAGCTCAAGCTCTATTTTTTTTCCTTGATTCCTTCTGTACTACAACCCTCAACAAAAAAAAAAAATCTTTTTTTTTTTTTTCTGAGATGGAGTCTCACTTGCTCTGTCACTCAGGCTGGAGTGCAATGGCACAATCTTGGCTCATTGCAACCTCTACCTCCCAGGGTCAAGCGATTCTCCTGCCTCAGCCTCCCAAGTAACTGGAATTACAGATGCCTATCACCATGCCCGGCTAATTTTTGTATTTTTAGTAGAGATGGGGTTTTACCATGTTGGCCAGGCTGGTTTTGAATTCCTGACATCAAGTGATCCCCACCTCGGCCTCCCAAAGTGCTGGGATTACAGGGGTGAGCCACTCTGCCCAGCTGAAAAAAATCTCTCCTGAATTTACATAGCTTTTACTGTTTACATAATTTACAAAAGGGGGGTGCATTCCAAAAACAATTTAAGGGACTTTTGTACTGTTTATTATTTGCAACCTAGAATTCCTCTTCTTACAAAAAGTATAATAAATGGTAGGTAGCTTCCTAGCTTGACCCTTCCCCCAAATTTGCTTCATCCACAATTATATGGATGAATATAACACTTAAAAGATGAAATAAATTTTGACATCCTATCACTTGTCTCTTTGTCCCTTCTTCCCATCCCAAAGGATGTTATGCTGCCTGACATCCCAATGAAAAATCTCTATTGAGAAAGGAAATACTCCACATTTTAAAACTACTTATTTCTCTCCCAAACAACAAATTCATTTTTTTCCTATTATATCTGATTTCTGGCCAGATACCCAATGAAAACAAATCTGACTGCAATACTAAGGTAAAAATTACTCATTGGACATTAACACCCATAAAGGATAAATGAGATTGTTGTTCACACAAGTCTTCAACCACTAAACATCCAAGTAATATAGATGAAGTTAATAGATCTAGACAGGCTTAGGGGTGGAGGGCAGCATGTTGAATTTGGGAGAGAGGAAGAATTACAAAAGACCTACCTGGGAGTTTTGTTGGTTTGTTTTTTTGAGACAGGGTCTCACTCTGGCACAAACGCTGGAGTGCAGTGGCAAGATCTCTGCTCACTACAACCTCCACCTCACAGGCTCAAGCCATTCTCCCACCTCAGCCTCCCAAGCAGCTGGGACCACTACCCCTAGCTAATTTCTGTGTCTTTTGTAGAGACAGGGTTTCACCATATCACCCAAGCTGGTCTCCTGGACTTCAAGGGATCCACCCACCTTGGCCTCCCAAAGTGCTGGGACTAATTGGTTCATGATGGTTGGGAACTCTGATATCAGAGAGACAGGATGGCATATGGAATAGGTAGTCAATATCAGGTAGTGATCTATCTGAGATGCTTAGATTTTTTTTGTTTTGTTTTGTTTTGGTTTGGTTTTTTTTTTTTTTTTTTGAGACGGAGTTTTGCCCTTGTTGCCCAGGCTGGAGTGCAATGGCATGATCTCGGCTCACTGCAACCTCTGCCTCCCGGATTCAACTGATTCTCCTGCCTCAGCCTCTCGAGTAGCTGGGATTACAGGTGCCTGCCACCTTGCCCAGCTAATTTTTTGTAATTTTAGTAGAGACACGGTTTCATCATATTGGCCAGGCTGGTCTCGAACTCCTGACCTCAGGTGATCCACCCTCCTTGGCCTCCCAAAGTATTGGGATTACAGGCATGAGCCACCGCACCCAGTGGCTTAGATTTGTTTTTATCATTCATTGTGGAATTTATTATGTACTACCTTGGTCCTGTTACAGTGATTATCATAGCAGCTAATGAGTGCTTCCTATGTGCTGGGAACAGTTCAAAATGCTTCACATGTATCACCCAGGCTGGAGTGCAGTGGCATGATCTTGGTTCACTGCAACCTCAACCTCCACAGTTCAAGAGATTCTTCTGCCTCGGCCCCCTGAGTAACTGGGACTACAGGCGTGCACCACCATGCCGGCTAATTTTTGTATTTTTAGTGGAGACGGGATTTCACCATATTGGCCAGGCTGGTCTTGAACTCCTGACCTTGTGATCCACCCGCCTTGGCCTCCCAAAGTGCTAGGATTACAGGCGTGAGCCACCGCGCCTGGTTGACTCCACATTTTTAAAAAGAGAGTAATGTGACTTATTTCATTTTTCTAATATCCTATCTATGCTAAGATGAATTTATACCAGATATAACAAGACAATATTCTTTCAAAGGTCCATCTACTCCCTCTAAGAACTTTAATTCTCAGTTATCAACTTTTTTTTTTTTTTTTTTTTTTTTGAGACCGAGTCTTGCTCTGTTGCCCAAGCTAGAGTGCAGTGGCACGTTCTCGGCTCACTGCAAGCTCCGCCTCCAGGTTCACACCATTCTCCTGCCTCAGCTTCCTGAGTAGCTAGGACTACAGGCGCCCGCCACCTCACCCAGCTAATTTTTTGTATCTTTTAGTAGAGACGGGGTTTCGCCATGTTAGCCAGGATGGGCTTGATCTCCTGACCTCGTGATCCGCCCGTCTTGGCCTCTCAAAGTGCTGGGATTACAGGCGTGAGCCACCGCGCCCGGCCAATTATCATCTATTACCAGTCTTACAGATAGAATTCTTTTTCCTTTAAGACATAGAATTCTTTTACTGTTTCATATATATTAAGCAATTTAGAGCCCATACAAATTACCTATAATTTTTATAAATCAGAGTAGTATTACTCTTGGCTAGAGATAGTAACCAGAGAGGAGCCTAAGGGTGTAGTTTGGGGTGTTAGTAATGTTTTGGTCTTGATCCAGGTACGAGCTACACGGGTATGCTGAATTTGTGATACTACATTGAGCAATATATTAAACCTATGTATTTATGATTTGTGTACTGTTTGTATTTGAATAGTTAAAAATGAAACATTACAAATATTTTAATTAGTTCACTGGTTATAAAAATAGTACAGAAAATCCACAGTGCTAATATTTTTGTAGCTTTTAAATCATAAACCTGAATAATTAAAAATTGAAAAAAATACTTATTTCCAATCCATCAGAATAAAAATTAAAAGGTACATGTATTTTACAGGTGGAAATACAAGAATTATTCCAAAAGTGGATTTGTACGGTCAGTGACAAGTACTCTGTGAACAGCACTCTCATGTTAACGGCATGGTACTTTGCTGGGCATATGAGGCAACACTAAAATAGATCATCTGTTATTCCTTATGACTTGGCCTGCACTAAGTTTTAATGGTTGCATTCTTATAAATGTGACTTCCCAAGGGAAGGGCATGTTATGCTCTACTCTTTTGTTTTTTTTAAGACTTTATATTTTTAGAGCCTTTTTAGGTTCACAGCAAAATTGAGAGGAAGGCCCAGAGATTTCGTGTATGCTCCCTAGTCCCATACTTGCATAGCTTCCCCAATTATCAACATCCCCTACCATAGTACCTTTGTTAAAACTGATGAACCTATTCTGACACATCATAATCATCCAAAGTCTACAGTTTACATTAGGGTTCACTCTTGGTGTACATTCCATGAGTTTTGATGAATGTGTAACATGTATCCACTGTTACAGTATCATATAGAATAGTTTCACTGGCTTAAAAATCCTCTGTGCTCGGCCAGGTGCAGTGGCTCACACCTGTAATCCCAGCACTTTGGGAAGCCAAGGCGGGCGGATCACCTAAGGTCAGGAGTTTGAGACCAGCCTGGGCAACAAGGTGAAACCCCATCTCTACTAAAACTACAAAAATAGCCGGGCATGGTGGCGCATGTCTGTAATCCAGGAGGCTGAGGCAGGAGAATCTCTTGAACCTGAGAGGCGGAGGATGCAGTGAGCTGAGATTGAGCCATTGCACCCCAGACTGGGCAACAAGAGTAAATCTTCATCTCACCAAAAAAAAAAAAAAAGGAAAAAAAATTCCCCTGTGCTCCATCTATTCATCCCTCCCTCCCCCTTAACCTCTGGCAGCCACTGATCTTTTTACCATCTTCATAGTTTTGTCTTTTCCAGAATGTCATATAGTTGGAATCATATGAAACCTTTTCAGATTGTCTTCTTTTACTTAGTAATATGCATTTAAGGTTCCTTCATGTTTTTTCATGGCTTCATAGCTCATTTGTTTACAGTGCTGAATAACATTCCATTATCTGGATGTACCACAGCTTATTTACATCTTGGTTGCTTCCAATTTTTGGCAATTATTAATAAAACTGCTCTGAACATCCATGTGCAGGTTTTTATGTGGATATATATTTTCAACTTCTTTGGGTAAATACCAAGAAGTGCAACTGCTGGACTGTATGGTAAGAATATGTTTAATTTTGTAAGAAATTGCCAAACTGCTGATATGGGGTTTAAATCTAAATGAACTCTTCTGTTACATGGATTCCTCTGACTGTGAGGAAGTCTCTCTAAGCAAGGTAATATCACATACAGATTCCATGATACTGGCTCGAAAAATGAGAAAGAGCAAGAAAAAAAGAAAAAGGGAAGGGAGAGAGGGAGGAAGGGACAGAGGTGTAGGTAGGCAGGTAGAGATAGATAGATATTCCCTCGATTGTGGATCAATGCAGCACACAACATTTTCAAAACAGGCAGAGCCCCTGGAATGCTGTGCCTGATGAAAAAGGAAGGAAGATTCAAAGAATTTAGTAAAACATTTTATTAATTGGCATGGAAGTTTTTGTCAAAACTATTAAAAGTGACTGTAGGAGACGCTAGGCACGGTGGCTCATGCCTGTAATCCCAGCACTTTGGGAGGCCGAGGCAGGCAGATCATCTGAGGTCGGGAGTTTGAGACCAGCCTGACCAACATGGAGAAACCCTGTCTCTACTAAAAATACAAAATTAGCCGGGCATGGTGGCACATGCCTGTAATCCCAGCTACTGGGGAGGCTGAGGCAGGAGAATCGCTTGAACCTGGGAGGCAGAGGTTGCATTGAGCCAAGATCACAACATTGCACCCCAGCCTGGGCAATAAGAGCAAAAAAAAATTACTTTCCTTGTGATAAAATCAGTTTTTAAGAAACACCTTGCAACTTATTTTTTGAATCACAAAAAATGATTTTTTTGATTCAAAAATGATTTTTTGAATCATTTCAGTAGGCATCATAAAACTATTCAAACATCTAATGTTCCCTTTCAGCTTGCCTTGGAGTATTAGTCATAGAAAAAATTTCACTTAATATGGGTTAAGATCTTAAAGTTTGAATCAAAATGTCCCCCTTTCCCTCATTAGACTATAAATTCTTACACAGCAGAAGCGCTGGGGTTTGTCTCTAAATGCTCCTCCTATATCTTTGTCTTACAATGGCAGATAAGACACTTTTAACCCAATGTTTGATGTTTGATAGCATTTCTCAAACTAGGCAAGTTATAATTGAAAATATCAATTTCTCCATGAACAACATGAAAGTGGCAGGTAAAAAAGATGCTTGAAGGGGAAGGATATATATTCATCTGCTACATTCACATTAAGTATTTGTTTTATTTTTGTTTTTGTTTTGTACATATTAAGCATTTGGATGTCTTAAAAATTCTTCCTTCCCTTCTCTTTCACTCTTACACATTCTTCTCAGAAAAATCTTTCCATTGTATTTGCAAACCTAAAAACTAATACTAATGACTGATAAGCAAAATACTAGCATTACTGGGGTATTTTATAAAGGAGAATGACTATCATAAAGTAAAATAATAACCTGCTGATAATTTATCATGTTCCAGGCATATGCTAAGTACTTAATATGTCTTCTAATTCCCAAGGCAGCTATCATTATACACATTTCCAGATGGGCAAACCAAGGTCCAAAGAAGATGACTGGCCCAAAGTTATGCAGCTACTAAGCAGCAGAGCTGGGACTGAATCCAGGTTTAGTCTGGCTCGAAAGCACCTACTTTAAGTCAAGATATTATTTACAGTCAATAAAATTTACCCACTTTAAGTATATGATCTGATTAATTTTGATAATTATATATAGACATATAACCACCACCATTCTAATCAAGATATGACAGTTCAACACCTTTGAAAATTTCTTTGTGTGCTTTTGCAGTTGATCCCCTCCCCTAACTCATGGTTCCTGGCAAGCATTAATCTCCCTTCTCACCATAGTTTTGTTTGCCTTTTCTATGATTTCACATTAATGAAACCAGTATGTTTGACTTCCTTCACTTAGCATGTTTTTGAGATTAATTCATGTTGTTACATGTATAAGTATTTTGTTTCTTTTTATTGCTGAGTAGTATTTCATAGTATGGACAAACTACAATTTATCCATTCACCAGTTGGTAAACATTTGAAAAACCCTCACTCTTAACCACTAAGACTGAAGAATCAGTATTTCAAATCTAGAAAGACCTTGAAAGTACCCAAAAATTCTCTTCAGAATTTTCACAGGCTCCATTATCCTGTTTTTCAGCAGCACAAGCCAAAATTTAAGAAAATAAACTTCTCACCCCTATTTTCTTTTTTAAATTTTATTTCATTATTAGTAACAGAACATTCTTGTTTTCTACTAATTATTACACTTAAAACTGTTATTTTATGAATTAAAATACAGGGATACCTCAGAGATATTACAGTCTTAGGGTTCCAAACCACTGTAATACAGCAAATATCACAGTAAAGCAAGTCACACAATTTTTTTATTTCCTAGTGCATACAAGTTATGTTTACATTATACTGTAGTCTATTAAGTGTACAGTAGCATTATGTCTTAAAAAATGATATATAGCCGGGTGCGGTGGCTCACGCCTGTAATCCCAGCACTTTGGGAGGCCGAGGCGGGCGGATCACGAGGTCAGGAGATTGAGACCATCCTGGCTAACACGGTGAAACCCCGTCTCTACTAAAAATACAAAAAATTAGCTGGGCGTGGTGGCGGGTGCCTGTGGTCCCAGCTACTCGGGAGGCTGAGGCAGGAGAACAGCATGGGCCTGGGAGGCGGAGCTTGCAGTGAGCTGAGATCGCACCACTGGACTCCAGCTTGGGTGACAGAGCGAGACTCCGTCTCAAAAAAAAAAAAGAAAAAAAAAGATATATATAACTTAATTTAAAAAATACTTTATTGTTGCCCAGCACAGTGGCTCATAACTGTAGCCCCAGCTACTTAAGAGGCTGAGGTGGGAGGATTGTTTGAGGCCAGGAGCTCAATGCTACACAGTGAGCCATCATCATGCTACTGTACTCCAGCCTGGGTGACAGAACAGGAACCTATCTCGAAAAAATTTAAAAATAAAAAATAAAAAATACTTTATTGCGAAAAATCTCAATGATCATCTGTGCATTCAGTGCATTCAGCAAGTTATCACTTTTTTCTTCTTCTTTTTTTTTTTTTTTTTTTTTTTTTTGCTGGTGGAAGGTCTTCCCTCCATGTGGATTGTTGCTAACTGATCAGAGTGGTGGTTGCTGAAGTTTGGGGTGGTTGAGGCAATATCATAAAAAAAGAGAGCAGTGAGGTTTGCCACATCGATTGACTCTTCTTTTCATGAAATATTTCTCTGTAGCATGCAATGTTTGAGAGCATTTTACCTATAGCAGGATGTTTTTCAAAACTGGATTCAATCCTTTCAAACCCTGCAACAGCTTTATCAACTAAATGTACGTAATATCTAAATCCTTTGCTGTCATTTCAACAATGTTCACAGCATCTTCGTCAAGTAGACTCTACCTTAAGAAACCATTTTCTTTACTTGTACATAAGAGGCAATTTTTCATCTATCAGGTTTCACCATGAGATTATAACAATTTGGTCACATCTTTAGATTCTACTTCTGGTTCTCTTGCTATTTACGCTGTATCTGCAGTGACTTTCTCTACTGACATTTTGAACCCCTCAAAGTTGTCCATGAGGAATGGAATTGACTTCTTCAAATTCCTGTTAATGTTGTTATTTTGACCTCCTCCAATGAATCACAAAAGTTCTAAATGGCCTCTAAAACAAAGAATCCTTTCTAGAAGGTTTTCAACTTTGCCTAGGTTCATCAGAGGAAGTGCAATCTATGGCAAGTATTGCTTTACAAAATGTATTTCTTTTTCTTTTTTTTTTTTTTTTTTTGAGACAAAGTCTCACTCTGTTGCCCAGGCTGGAGTGCAGTGGCATGACCTCAGCTCACTGCAACTTCTGTCTCCCTAGTTCAAGCGATTCTCCTGCCTCAGTCTCCCAAGTAGCTGGGATTACAAGCGTGCACCACCATTCATGGCTAATTTTTGTATTTTTAGTAGAGATGAGGTTCCACCATGTTGACCAGGTTGGTCTCAAACTCCCGACCTCAGGTGATCCATCCGCCTTGGCCTCCCAAAGTGCTGGGTTACAGGCATGAGCCACCACTCCTGGCCTACAAAATGTATTTCCTAAACAAGATGGCTTGGAAGTATAAATTCTACCTTGATCCACGGGCTGTAGAATGGATGATGTGTTAGCAGTCATGAAAACATTACTGCCCGGTTCATCTCCATCAGGTGCATTGTCAATGAATAGTAATATTTTGAAAGGAGTATTTTTTTCTGAGCAGCAGGTCTCAATAGTGGTTTTAAAATATTCAGTAAACCATGCTGTTAAACAGATGTGCTGTCATACAGGCTTTATTGTTCTATTTGTGGAGAACAGGCAAAGTAGATTTAGTATAATTCTTAAGGGCCTTAGGATTTTCAGAATGGTCAATAAGCATTGGCTTAAACTCAAAGCCACCAGCTGTATTAGCCCCTAACAAGAGAGTCAGCCTATCCTTTGAAGCCAGGCACTGACTTCTCCTCTCTAGTTATGAAAGTCCTAGATGGCATCTTCTTCCAATAGACAGCTGTTTCACCTACACTGAAAATCTGCTATTTAGGGTAGTCACCTTCACCAACTGTCTTAACTAAATCTGGGTAAGTTACTTGATGTAGCTTCTTCATCAGTACTTGCTGCTTCACCTTGCACTGTTATGTTATGGACATGGCTTTTTCCCTTAAACCTCATGATCCAACCTTTGCCAGCTTCTAGCTTTTCTTGTGCAGCTTCCTAACCTCTCTTAGCCTTCAGAGAATGGAAAAGAGTTAGGGCCTTGCTCTGGACTAGGCTTTGGCATAAGGGAAAGTTATGGCTGGTTTGATCTTTAATTCAGACCTCTAAAACTTTCTCCACAGCAACAATAAGGCTATTTCACTTTCTTACCATTAGTGTGCTCATTGGGATAACACTTTTAATTTCCTTCAAGAACTTTTCCATTTGCATTCACATCTTGGCTAACTAGAACAAGACGCCTAGCTTTTAACCTGTCTCAGCTTTCAATATGCCTTCCTCACTAAGCTTAATCATTTCTAGTTTTTGATTAAAAGTGAGAGACGTGCGACTCTTTTTTTCACTTGAACACTTAGAGGCCATTTTAGGATTATTAATTGGCCTAATTTCAATGTTGTGTCTCAGAAAATGGGAAGGTCCGAGGAGAGGGAGAGAGACAGTAGAATGGCTGGCTGGTGGGGCAGACAGAACACATTTATCAATTAAGTTTGTATCTCCTACAAGCGCAGTTCATGGCATCCCAAAACTACTACAATAGTTACATCAAGGCGGGCACGGTGGCTCATGCCTGTAATCCCAGCACTTTGGGAGGCCGAGGCAGGTGAATCACCTGAGGTCAGGAGTTTGAGACCAGCCTGGCCAACATAGTGAAACACTGTCTCTACTAAAAAATACAACAATTAGCCAGGCGTGGCAGCGCACACCTGTAGTCCCAGCTACTTGGGAGACTGAGACATGAGAATCGCTTGAACCCGGGAGGCAAAGGTTGCAGTAAACTGAGACTGCACCACTGCACTCCAGGCTGGGCAGACAGAGTCAGACTCTGTCTCAAAAAAATAAAATAAAATAAAATAGTACCATCAAAGATCACTGATCACAAATCACCATTAACAGATATAGTAATAACAAAAAAAGTTAAAATATTGTGAGAATTAACAAAACATGATATAGAGGGAAAAAAGCGAGCATATGCTGTTAGAAAAACAGCATAACTATTGCCACAAACTTGGAATTTATAAAAAACAAAATTCTACTGAAGCATGATACAGTGAAGCACAATAAAATGAAACATGCCTATAGGTATTTTTGTGGATTGGTCAGAAAATTCAGTTGTTATTTGGAACCTAACAAAATATATCCTGTATTCTCACCAACTGAACTTTTGCAACATCCTGTTTCACTGTTTTCAATATCTTACAGAGAAACCTACAGGTATCTTAAGCAAAACACGAATTATTTCTGGAACTAATAGAAAAGTGTTTTACTTGGTTCTGCTAGAATACCTTAATAAAGATATTATGAGATAAAAAGTATGAGATAAAAGAATAAACAGGCTTGCTTCAAGTCTCTTCAGCCTATTCTAATGTGTTTTTTCCAAACTTCTTTCTAAATAGCTGATACGGTTTGGCTGTGTCCCCACCCAAATCTCATCTTGAATTGTAGTTCCCATAATCTCCATGTGTCATGGGAGAAACCCGGTGGGAGGTAACTGAATCACTGGAGCGGTTACCCCCATGCTGCTGTTCTCGTGATAGTGAAGTGAGTTCTCACGAGATCTGATGGTTTTATAAATGGCTTTCCCCTCTTTGCTTGGCACTTCTCTCTCCTGTTGCCATGTGAAGAAGGATGTGTTTGCTTCCCCTTCTGCCATGATTATAAGTTTCCTGAGGCCTCCTCAGCCATGCAGAACTGTGAGTCAATTAAACCTCTTTCCTCTTTTTTTTTTTTTTTTTTGTGAGATGGAGTTTTGCTCTTGTTGCCCAGGCTGGAGTGCAATGGTGTGATCTTGGCTCACTGCAACCTCTGCCTCCCAGATTCAAGAGATTCTCCTGTCTCAGCCTCCCGCGTAGCTGGGATTACAGGTGCATGCCACTATGCCCAGCTAATTTTTGTATTTTTGGTAGAGATGGGGTTTCTCTACTATTCTCACTATTCTCACTATTCCATACCTCAGACCCATACATTCCAGTAATCCCAATTCAACCTACTCTTCCAGTATTATCATTACAAGTAAGCACCTATTCAGAGAGTATAAAAATCTTGATACCTGCATGTCTTGACATCTAGTCTCTTCTACTCCCTGGGAAACCCCTAGTCCACATTGTCCATTTCCTCTATTATTCTTCTTCCCATCTTGTACGAAATGCAAGCTCAAGGCTTTGCTATACCACATTTCAGCATCCCCACATACTTAGTATTACTTTACTTTCTAAATTATATTTAACATATAAGATACTAATACAACTTCTCAATATATAACATGTTATCAAAGTAATCACTCTAGAATTTCCAAGTTCATTTCCTAAATTCCTCATCAAAACAGAAAAAGATAATTGAAAATGTATATATCAGACAAGGCATCTCTGGAAACAAACCTAGGTAAAGAATCCCTCTACATAATACTACTATACCTTACAGGAGAGAGTGGGCATCCACACTCACTCACATCAGGTGATGTTTATGCACTCTCATACTCGTGACCTGATAGCATTCCACTAGGAGTAATTAATTACCACCTTGCTTTTATTTCAGTAGCACATTGCTAAATCAAACAATAACTGATGAAAGAAAGAGAGAGAAAAGAAGGAAGAAAGAAAGAGAAAGATGGAGAATGAAAGGAAGGGAGGGAGGGAGAGAGGAAGAAAGAGAGGGAGGGAAGGAGGAGGAGAGAGAAAGAAGAAAGTTATAAGATTTGTAATTACACAACAGAGTATTTTGTATTTTATGCTGATCAATCTGTCCAATTCAGGTCTGAAATTGCTTACTACAGTGGTATACACTCAAATATCTGGCATCTGTTTTCAACAAACCATCTTCTCTGAACCACTATGCCAAAAATCTCATGAGATTTCTACAACTTTATATAAAGACTCAATTCCTACACTGTTCAGGACAGCCAATACTTGCTAGTTCTACATTTCTGAACTCCCAAATAATATAAGGAATAATACAGAAAGAAAATAAGGTAAACAAAATGGGTGCTGGTGTGTTCAGGAGCCTAAGCTGAACCAAAGGTTGGGCCCCTTCGTCAGTGTTGTCTTCTCTATATCAACAAGGCTCCTCTCGTGGGAAGGAGAGTTCCTTCACAGAAGAAAGTTATGTCAAGGAATTCACCTGGACATTTGGGAAGGGCTGCAGTAGCATGGAGAAGCTGCTCATTCCTATCAGCCCTCCCCTGATCCTTCAAAAACACCTTCCTCTTCTGAACTGGACTTGGGAAAACTTTCAGGGAACAGTAAAGGCAGACCGAGTCTTGAGGGAAAAGAAACAACACTAGGATATGCACAGCATAGTCCCTATACTACTTGATTCCTTCATCCACAAATAAAGATAGACACACATCCAATTCTGGTCCTTTCCATATCCTTTGCCCACCCTCTACCCCCAACCAGATTTCACTCTAGGCCAATGAAATTACAGTCTCTCAGGCATGGGTGTTTTCTATTTTGGCTCCTGTTTTGATGATACAACTGGGGTTCAGAATTAGTGTGAACCCAAAAGGAAACAAAGGAAAGGGGGTAGAATAGGGAAGAAACAAAGACTAACATTTGTTTGGTGTGTACTTCTTCTTTTTTTCTCTGTTTTTTTTTTTCCTTTTTTGGCCAGAGAGCGTCTCACTCTGTTGCCCAGGCTGGAGTACAGTGGTGTGATCTCGGCTCACTGCACCCTCCTCCTCCTGGGTTCAAGTGATTCTCCTGCCTCACCCTCCCAAGTAGCTGGGATTACAGGAACGCACCACCATGCCCAAATAATTTTTGTATTTTTACTAGAGACGGGGTTTCACCATGGTGGCCAGGCTGGTCTTGAACTCTGGACCTCAGGTGATCCACCCACCTCAGCCTCCCAAAGTGCTGGGAAGTACAGGCGTGAGCCACTGCACCCAGCCTTGGTGTGTATTTCTTGCCAGATATGGTAATAGGAGCACTACACACTTAACCTCACCATTTGTAAAGAGGTGTTAAACTGTCCATTTAAAATAAAAGACACAGGCTCAGTGCAGTAGCTCACATTTGTAATCACAGCACTTTGAGAGGCCAAATCAGGAGGATCTTTTGAGCCTAGGAGTTCAATACCAGCCTGGGCAATATAACAAGACCCTGTCTCTACAAAAAAATAAAAAAATAAAATAAAAAATAAAAGACACAGGTAACTTGCCACAAAGTCACGTGGCAAATAAGTGATGGATTCGGGGTTTAAACTCAGATCTGTCTGCCTCCCTACCCCAAACTGCACTGTTTCTACTGTATTCAGCTGAAAAAAAAAACAAAACAACAACAACAACAACAAAAACACAAAACTTTAGTCATATAACAAAAGTGTATGTGTGTGGAGGGTAATAAAGAGAACAATGCATTTAAAATTCCTGCTGCTATTGAGGGGGACTATGTTCTGAAAGTAACACTGAACATGTGTGGAAGTATATTGACTCTCCACAATCAATAAAGTATTATTTATTTAATTGTTATAAAGGAGTTAAATGAAACCCAAGTTACCTTTTGGGAAAATCCAAAAGAGTAAAACTCACACTGGATTAGGAACTGGCTGGCAGAATAATCTGTGTGTCTAAACCTTATACAGCTATTTGCTGGCTGTATGACATTAGCAACTTGCTGACATGCAATTTACCCATGTAACAAACCTGCACATGTAACCCCTGAACCTAAAAGTTGAAAAGGGGAAAAAACTGCATTTCAGTTTCACACACTACTCTATCATATGGCCATGTTTTGTCTGGATAAGAGAATAGTCCTGGGGTAAAGTTGGTGCTCAAGAAAAGAGGATTTTTTTCCACGTTCTGGAAAAACCATAGTAAGCATTACAAAAGCACAGAGGTCTGGGAGACCACTTCATAAACTGTTCATTGCTAGATCTATATGTGTTATAACCACCTTTCAAAAGGAAGAATTAAAGCACATCTTTTAGGAAGAAATTAAGGTGGACTGGATATTCTCTAAGACTGTTAGACTGTGCTTTTCACAGTCACACTGAGATATTTTCCCACCCCTCCTTCCCTCTCTTCTGATCATCCACATTGAGTGCCTATTCAACAGGCCAGGCATTATACTTGAAGCCAGGGACCAACTGTGAATA
This sequence comes from Macaca nemestrina, assembly GCF_043159975.1. Taxonomy (NCBI): domain Eukaryota; kingdom Metazoa; phylum Chordata; class Mammalia; order Primates; family Cercopithecidae; genus Macaca; species Macaca nemestrina. The sequence goes on along the minus strand of NC_092133.1, from coordinate 41,719,223 downwards.
AAAGCTAGTCTCTGCCCTCTTGAAGCATACACATTAAAGAAAAACACCAACATTAAATAGTTAATTACAAGTGGGGTGAGTGCTATAAATGTGAAGTCCAGTTTCCACTGCCTACACAAGTGGAGAAAACAGGGAAGTCTACAGGGAAAAGTAAGTAAATTTTCAGTTTTCTGTATCCTCCTTATTTGGTTAGCACTACCCGATACTGTCACTTTACAGACATTCACAAATACAAAGAACTTCTTCCAAAATGCAATAAAGTCAGTCAAGAACATTTCAGACTTCATTTATTGACAGTATTCAATATCGGGCCATGTAGACTAGGTTTACTATTCTATTTTTCAGGAAAAGAGAATTTACTAAGCATTCAGAGCATAAACAAGGTGACAAATAATAACAACAGAAAAACTATTTTCCCAAAGACACCGAATTTGCATGTTTGCGTTAAGGCAGTAAATAATAATAATAATAATAATAATGTAACCACTTGTAACAATTAAGTACCTAAAGCAAAAGTTACCACCCTCAACCACGAGGCAAGAGGTTCTGCTCCTAGCTCCATGTCACCCTGGCCAATTCCCATAGCCTTTTGAATCTCAGCTTCCCAACTGTAAAATGAAAAGGTCAAAACAAAACAATCTCTTAGGTCCCTTACCACGTTCATGTGCAGCATCCAACTAGAATGTTTTGAAATTTGAGTACTTAGAAGTCATGGAACATTACTTATCCTTCTAATTTTTTCATTTTTAAATTAGCCATCCTTTGCAACGTATTCATAGCACAACCATACATTAGTTTTACTTCTAAACCTGTTCAGATAGAAACCTGTTCAGACAGAAACAGAAAGTCTGAATCTTGTCTTCAAAAAGTTCAAAATTCTCAGACAAAATGTCTTTAATCTGAGAATCTCAAAATAATTCCTTTACTACACTTTTTTATGCTACCAAGAAATTATTTACTTATATCCACTCACAGTGTACAGAAACAACAATGTGTTCTTCAAATTTTGGAAAATTCCATTTGGAATTCTAGCAAAGCTGGCTCTATTCCCATTCTGGCATCATGTGCTCAGCTCCCTCTCTGCCACTTCCTCTCAGCTGAGCCTCTCCCCAAGGAGTTCACTCCCAGCAGAGGATAAAAAGGAGGGGGAAGAGGAGGCTCTGCAGCCACACAGGAGTCGCTACTCAACACAAATGTTCATGTCAATGCCCTTTCACATTGCCTCTTTTGATTCAACAAATGCACTGTCAGCCCTCAGTTCAAATAGAAATATAAGCAAAATGTTCTAAAATGCTTTCAAGGCATTAATAAGGGGAAAATGTGGAAAACAGAATAACATAAAGTTCCAAGTTTCTTGGTGTATCAGCTATGTATATGTTGTTTAACAATCAATGACCTCAGAGCTTCTAAAGAGGTGCGTGTCTTTTTTTGGCTTAAGATATAAAAATGTTTATATACCAATTCATGAGCTATAGAAAAAATAATGAAGAAAGATATCAAAAGTTTAAGTCTTCAAACTACTTAGGTTTTATTCTAGGAATCTTCAATTTTGCAAAGTTACATACTTTGATATGGAAGAGTGAGGGTAAACAATCATCTTTCCTTGTCAGAGGGGAAGTGGTACTTCAGAATTCTTATTTATCTCCTTATAACTTGTAACAGACTCTAATTACAACATCAAAGATCTCAGAAAAGGAATGGCAGGAAAACTTTTAATTTAAACAAGATTGAATCTGTTATATTACAAAGCTATGATCTTTAAAAACAACAAAAAAAGTAACTCTCTGAAAGTATCTTCTCTGAGTGAGACTATGCTTCCTACTTCCCAAATGTAGCAGTAATAATACCTTATTTGTACATGTGCCTTACTTCATCTGAATCTCACAAAAACAATGAGAGTAAATATCCTAACTGCCCACTTACAGGTTTTCAAAAAAAGGCTTAAGGAGATTCAGAAACTTGCTCAACTAGATGCCATCATTACACATGACTTCTTCTCCAAGATCTAAGCCTTCACTTTTGTCCTCTGAAAAAAGAAGACAATATTACTACAAAAATTCCTTTCTTGAAGTTGTTGTATTTTTTCACACTAGATTAGTTTACATTTTCCAGAATTTTATATTAACAGGATCATCTAGTATGTATTCTTTTGTCTAGCTTTTTAACTTAGCATAATTATTTTGACAGTCATTTATGTTGCTGCATGTATTAATAGCTCATTCCTATTTATTTGCCAAATAGTATTCCATTGTATGGATGTACCACAATTTGTTTATCCATTCTCCAGTTGAGAGACATTTGTTTTATATACAATTTTTGGCTATTAAGAACAACGCGGCTTTGAATATTTGCATATATATCTTTGTGTGGACATACATTTTCATTTTTTGTCTTGGGTAAATTCCCAGGAGAACTCCTGCATCATATGATAGTTGTATATTTAACTTTGCAAGAAACTGTCAAATTGTTTTCCAAAGTGGCTGTATCATTTTATTAATATGTTCCAAACAGCAGCATGTGACACTTTTTAAAGTGCCAACATCACAAGATATTTAACAACTGAGAAAGGCCTGTAGGGTCCAAAGATGGTGCGTGTTTGCATGTTCCAAAGTCAAGTAATAGATAGAAAGTATTTCATCCAGAGAAAAAGATTCACACAAAAACAAATGGAACCACATCTCAATACAGCTACGCTAGCTTATGTGATGACTTACGGGTGTGCTGTCTTCGATTCCATCAGGAAAGCACCTATCTAAACGTGGCCGGGCATGGTGGCTCACAGCTGTAACCCTAGCACTTCGGGAGGCCGTGTCAGGTGGATTGCCTGAGCTCAGGAGTTCGAGACAGCCTGGGCAACATGGCAAAACCCCATCTCTACTAAAAATACAAAAAATTAGCCAGGCATGGTGGCGTGTGCCTGTAGTCCCAGCTACTCGGGAGGCTGATTCAGGAGAATCGCTTGAGCCCAAGAGGCAGAGGTTACAATGAGCCGAGATCACACCACTGCACTCCAGCCTAGGCGACAGAGTGAGACTCTGTCTCCAAATAAATACATAAATGTAACCAAATGACTTACAGGGGTGCTGTCTTAAATTCTATCAGGAAAGCATCTACCTAAATGTAACCAATGTGAGATAAACTTATATTTTGGAAACTAATATGTAAAGAAAGAAAGATCTTTAAAGGTAATAATAAGGCTGTTGCAAGCATTCACAATAGCAGCTCATATGAGCATTATCTACAAATCAGGCACTATACTAAGTTTTATAAAATATATATATAACCACTTTACTGATTTCTCTCTCCATTTTACAGGTGAAAAAATCAGAGGCAAAGAGGAGTTAAGAATGTGGCCTCAAGGCCATATAGCTTGTAAAGGGGGAATGGGATCTACCCAACTCCAGAAGACGCTTTTGGCTTCGCTAATTCACTGCTGCATCTTCAGGTTTCACATGCTTTCCAGCCTGCTTCAAAGACATCTTCCTAGAACTGAATGATACTATTCCTTAAGAAACACTACTCCCAGTTTCTACTTTTGTACCTATCAAGCAACTTCCCGATATTTTGTTTTCCCATATTCCGATATTCTGTTTTCCCAAGCCCATTTTCTACTTGGAAAAAGAGGAACTGACCAGTTAAATGGAGTAAAGACTAGGCATGCTGATTTTGAACATAAATTTGGTTCATGTGATGAACCATGGAGGCACCAGTATCCTTTTCTAAGGATCAACATAATAGAGGAAAAGTCACCAAGTCAGGCATCAATCCTACACAAGACCACGAATGCTAAACCAACTCTACACCTAGAATAAACTTGTCGAATCTCTGTCCCGCAAGCCACATGTGGCCCAGGATGGCTTTGAATGCGGCCCAACACAAACTCGTCAACTTTCTTAAAACACTATGAGATTTTTTTGTGTGTGTGATTTTTTTTTTAAGCTCACCAGCTATCATTAGTGTTAGTGTATTTTATTTGTGGCCCAAGACAATTATTCTTCCAAGGTGGCCCAGGGAAGTCATAAGGTTGGAAATCCCTGACCTAGAATGTAAAAAAGAAAAAGGAAACACAAGCTACTATTAGTATTAGAAAAATATGGATGGTAGCACTACTACTACATACGTAGCTAGAAGAACTCTTAGCAGCCTTCTTTCTCCAGTGGGAAAAATTAAAATATATTATGCAAATGTCAAGTGTTTTCATTTAAAAGGAAGATTAAAATATAATGGGCAGAATTATTAAACAGTTAAGAAAAAATTATATTACCTGATTAAGTGGAAGGGGTATATTGCTTCAGAACTAACTTTATTTTGGAAATACTGGACAAGTGGCAGGTCTTACTGATGGATTAGAGTTTCTTCCCCCTACCTCGCCTTCTATATTCTGTAATACTTGAAGACTTAATATTTTGAGAAAGGCCAAAATTTGGAATGTGCCTCTTGGGTTCCTCCATAAAGGCTGGCCTGCCAATTCTTATTATTAATAGATTCACGGTCTTGAACAGGAAAAATCAGTAGACTCTTTGGTTTACACAAACCTTGCCAATTTTTCCACACCCTAAATGTCTGAAGGTTTACTGGTAACTCCTATTTGTCTTCCATAGTGGTATCCTATCTTTCTCTTCCAAGTTTCATTTTCTGTCTTCTAGATGACGTCAGCAGTGGTGATTCTCGGAGGAAGGTATAACTGGAGGGCATGCACTAGGAACACCAAAAAATGGGAACTTGGCCAATTCAAAGCTGGAAAGTAGTACTGAGAAGAATGTATATAATGACATCTATCTTTCCCATAAAGACAGGAGAACTGAGACCATATCTTTAGGAGACAGGTTTTGGTGAGGTCAAGAAAGTAAAAAAAGGATGGAAGATCTTTTGGAAAACATAATGAATGGCAGCTTTCCATAGAGACCTAGGAAGCACAAATTTCACATAGCAAAAAAGGGTAAGAAAGAACTACAGCTGACTCACATTTTCTTTTTTAAAAAAATTTAAACTGCCTCAATTTGCTATAATTTTCTTAGCCAATCCCTTCTTTTCTGAAAATACAGCTCAACTTCAACCTAGTCCCTTCTGATAATCACAAATTCTGAGTTAACAGTGTTTCAGGATTTCAGGATTTGTTACTTCTTCTCAATTATTCCTTTTTTTTTTTTTTTTTTTCAGATGGAGTCTCACTCTGTCACCCAGGCTGGAGTGCAGTGGCATGATCTCGGCTCACTGCAACCTCTGCCTCCTGGGTTCAAGTGATTCTCCTGCCTCAGCCTCCTGAGCAGCTGGGATCACAGGCATGTGCCACCACACCCAGCTAATTTTTGCATTTTTAGTAGAGACAGGGTTTCTCCATGTTGGTCAGGCTGGTCTCGAACTCCTGACCTCAAGTGATCTGCCCACCTCGGCCTCCGAAAGTCCTGAGATTACAGGTGTGAGGCACTGTGCCCAGCCATCTCAATTATTCCTACATGATGGTTGAGAGAAAGGAAGAAGGATAGACCAGTTACAGGACAAAAAGTGTTAGGGCAACAAACAGTAGGCATAAAAAGAAAGACTGGGTGTGATGGTTCACACCTCCAACCCCAGCACTTTGGGAAGCTGAGGTGGGAGGATAGCTTGAGGCAAGGAGTTCAAGACTAGGCTGGGCAACATAGCAACACTTTCTCTCTACAAAATATAAAAATAAATACATATTTTTAAAAAGAAGACAAAAATAATAGATAAGTGTGTTTATGTTTGTGCATATGCTACATATGTAAGTCACCAGATGGGCTGGGATCAACTGTATGAAAGGGAAAACAAGGTTTATCCCAGCAAATTTGTCAAAGCCTGCAGGTCCCACAAGAACCTACTATGGAGGATATTTTTGTTCCGATCATCTCAAGCTGGAGTCAACTTTGTAACGTAAACATCAAACTCTGGTTGTTTGTATGGTTTATTTTAAGAAGACAACAAGGTTCTTCGACCTTGGGCAGCAACCACAGAGACATTCAAAGATTGATGCACTCTGATATCTGTTGCAAGTATGTGTAACTCATCAATATTTGTTACAGATATCATCAAAATGGCCCTTTCAGTACTTAAAAAAAAAATTACAGAGTAACAGTATCTTCATGCTGAAAACGATCATTAAGATTACCTAATCAGCCCCCTTTTCGCAAGGATTGGAGAAATTGAAGCTAAAAGGGGAATTTGCACAACATGAACAAAACGGAAAGAGCATAAATGAAATCTTGGATTTCAAAGCAGAGAAGTAAAGAAAATCAAACCAAAGAAAATAAAAGGCTTTTAAAAAGAAAAATGTATTTTAGCTCCATTTTTTTTCCACAGAAAATCACAAACTATATCCTCTCCCTCTTGCAGAAGAGGATTCACATCATGTCAATTAGGTATTTTTGAGATACACACTCATTCCTTCAGGCAGACACACTACCATACTGTTCTTTTCTTCTACATTCAACTTTAAATCCCATAATCTAACTGAAGTCTTTTCACAATTAATTATTGCACAAGTTCAGCAAGTTAAGCATGTTTATTAATTCCCATCACACTAGAAAAAAAGTTAGAGGCAGCATAATCTAAATTTAAAGTGACCTTTCATTTAGAAGTTAGAAAATTAGAGGTAGATACCTTGGAATTTTTATTGTCTCTAAGACCACCTCCCCTTCAACCCCGCCAAAAGGAAGGGATACTAGCAATCTAGAAAAAAAATATGCATGGAGAGGCTTAGGACCTGCATCATCAAGCACTGTCAGTGGTTCTCAGCAGTACTCACTGGTTGCATGTCAGAACCAAGGAGATGTAAAATATATGTTTTAGCGATAACCTAAAACCTGTTCTAAAGAACTCCAACAACAGTCAACATACCTACTTCAAGCAAGAGGGAAATAAATAATATTGTACACAACCCTAGATTCATTCAGTATGTCTCCCATGTGTATTGACAGTCAGCTTGTATATCTGGGAAGATGAGAGGGGACAATCTGGTATCACTCATTTACTAGAGGAGAAAACTTAAATTCTAAAAGATTCAATGGCTTATACAGGTCCTTCTGAAAATGAAAAATTTCCATTTAGAGACTGTTCTTCTGCAAAGCTATCTGATCCATTGACACTAGGAAGGAGAGCTGATGCCACCCAGATATTTCTTCTGGTGTTAATTAATATGACTTCCTGGTTAGTAAGTTTTTGCTGCTTTAGAACTTGATCCAACAATTAAACTGACAAAACTGTTTCAAACCTGTAAAGCTGCTGACACATATACCATGCAAATTCCATTAATGGGAGACGCCTGGATGTCCAGCTTGAAATACCTGGCTATCTACCACAATGAAAAAATTCTGAGTTATGTATAAATAAGTTGATTTATTCATTCACATTACATTCTCTACCCCACTTCCTCTCTCCCTTCACCTACCTCTTCATTCCTCCAACCCAATGGTATGGAGCAGGAGTTGGCAAACATTTTCTGTAAAGGGTCAGATGGTAAATAGTTTGGCCTTTGTGGGCTCTGCCTTCGTAGCACAAAAGTAGCCACAGACAATCCATAAATGAATGAGTGTGGCTATATTCCAAAAAAACTTCATTTACAAAAACAGATTCAGCTTGCAGAGCTATAGTTTGCCAACCCTGGTTTGAAGAAGCAATTTTCAAACTTTAGCCTGAATCACAATCACACAGGCTTGTTAAAATACAGACCTCTGGGCCTCATCCTTAAGTTTCTGATTCAATAGCCCTGTCACGGGACCTGAGATTTTAATAAGCTCCCAAGCAATGCTGATGCTGCTGGTCCAGGGACCACACTTTGAGAACCACTAGTACAAAACAATGGTCTATACTACATTCAGTGGAAGGTTAAAATGTAACCAACAATCAAGAATGTAGAAATGACATGCTGCAAACTTGACTGCTAATTTCATAGAATATTTCATATGAAGACTTACTGTTAAGTGCCATAATATTATCTGTTCCTGGATGATGGAAATTTATCCCCATGCGTCCTAAAAAATAAAATAATTTTAAGCACAAAGAATGCTTAATGTAATCATTTCAAATATACCTTAAAATATAAACATTACAAAAATCTAAAACGGATTAATCTATAACAATGCTATCAAAGGCCAAAGCAGTTACAACAGCTTTAAAAATTAAGGCATAAAACATACACATGAAAAGTCTTAAAGCCAAAGTTTCAACAACAAATAAAACAAAACAAAAAAGAAGCTTCTGTTATAATAGTCTAAAATTTAACACACCTCCTGCATTCCAATTTAAACATGCCAACTCTTTGGATTAAGCATTTTATTTAAACAACCATTTATACTGTTCTTCCATTCAAGCAGCAAAAAAAAAAAAAAAAAAAAAAAAAGATTCAAACAAGTATATAAATTTGAAGCTTAGAGAGAACAAAAAGACAGGTTTCATAGTGGCTTAAAAATGCAACATAATAATCAGAATGGCAACCAGAAGGAAGATGGTAAAATTTATATAAGAGATAGAAGGGGGGAAAATGATTGGCCTAAAAATCTAGGGTTCTGGTGGCTCTCCTCACCACTAACTAGTTATATGACCTTGAATATAATGCTAATTTCCATATGTTCATCCTTAAGTTTATAACAGGAGTTGCAAACTTCTGCTGACATGGCTGGCTTCCTGTTTTTGTATGCCTCTGAGTTAAGCATCATATTTGCATTTAGAAAGGCTTGTAAACACAACCAAACCAAAATTAAAACAAAGAACAATATATGACAGAGACCATGTGGCCCGTAAAGCCTAAAATCTTTACTCTTTAGCACTTCACAACTTTTGTCAACCCCTGGTCTGTAAGATGTTAAGTCAGAATCAGATGCTTCAACTAATGGCCCCTAGGGGCAAGAATGGAAGATGCAGACATTTTTGTTATGTTTTTTTCATTAATTATTTGGGACAAGGAGGTAGATGTATCAAAAGAAAAATTAGAGAGAGTCTTATATGAAAAAAAAAGTACTTAAAACCTTTCTTGACCAAATTCCTTCAACAAAATAGTTATTGAAACAATGCTTTTGTTTAAAGCTAGTATCTATAAACTTGGCTCTGCAAGGTTTTAATGTTCAATTATGCCAAGGGTTATCATGAAATTCTCAAAAAATGTTAATCTTATTTCACTACCATTGTTTAAATAAATGTCAACAGTATCTTGGGGAGAAAGTAGTACAGAAAAAGCTGGAGATAAGGTTAAAATGATTGATTTTTACAACATATATACTTTTATATTACATAATTGCAAAAGAGTCAGTCATCATTTGATAGTAAACTCTGTTATGGGGGACTGGAGGCAAATAGCATTATTAAGTTCTTTTTGCCCAAAAGGAAGGAAAGCATCATAGTAGACAAAACAGAGCATCTGCCTTAAATAAAAAGGGAGAATCATGAACAAATCCTAAACAAATGAAGTTTTTGCCTAGACAGGACCATCCTGATTTCTTATGTCTCCCCAGGCTACGATAATTTGTAAAAGGTCATTTCATATTAACAGGTAGGGAAGGCCAGGCGCAGTGGTTCACGCCTGTAATCCCAGCACTTTGGGAGGTCGAATCATCTGAGGTCAGGAGTTTGAGACCGGCCTGGCCGACATGGTGAAACCCTGTCTCTACTAAAAATACTAAAATTAGCTGGGTGTGGTGGTGGGTGCCTGTAATCCCAGCTACTCAGGAGGCTGAGGCAGGAGAATCACTTGAACTCAGAATGCAGAGGTTGCAGTGAGCCAAGATTGTGCCACTGTACTCCAGCCAGGGAGTCAGAGCAAGACTCCATCTCAAAAAAAAAAAAAAAAAAAAAAAAAAAAGTGGCAGGGAAAAACAAAATCCTCGCAAGCGAAGCGTCACTTGTATTGGTGTGTATGTATGTACTGAAGAATGAGAAAATCTTAAATACATCCATAAATAAGAAAATCCACCAGAATTTGATGGATTCTGATGAAACTGTTCTAACTTTATCATGAAGCATTATAGAGCTTTCAATGAAAAAATTTAGTTTTTATTATTTCAAACCTTATTAGGAGAAAAATGTTTCATCTCTCTCTGGTTTTGCAGAGACAATTTTGCTAGCATTTGTAATATAGTAAAATTATTTTCTTAGATTAGATCATGTTTTCTATTAAAAAGCCATATGAGTAAAGAATCATCTAAGAGAATCATCTATTTTATTTTTATAGATTTCATAAACCTTTTCATATTTACTAGAAGCTAACTATTAGGAATTTCAAAAACTACCCCATTGTTAAAAGATACATGTACTGTATCTATATGTAATTGTTCAATGTGCCTGACATTTTTTCAGTTCCTAAGTCATTTTAGAGTCCCTGAAAATTATAGTCAGCAACGAGTGTTATCTCCTACCACTACCTTTATCAGAACATATAATAGGAAAAACTGTCACCAGAACAAGGCTTTGACTCAGTAGGGAGAAAGCATATTCTCATTTCAGTTAGCTATCTCAATGTCCTTGCCATCATTTCTGGATAATCAAGACCTTATTTGGATTCATTATCATGAAATACCAATATCCATGAAAACTAGATATGATTTACTCTAAACCAGCGTTCATCCTTTTCTGGGGTATTCAAATATAACAGTAATTAGCCAGTTACTGGAAAGTCTACCTAAAAGCCCATCAAGACTTCAAAATCACTGCCCATCAGAACTTAAGGAAACCGTATATATGGAGGATCTTTTCAAACTCCAACCAAGGAATATTTAGAGGAGAGTGTGCTGTCTAAAAAGTTAGCAATATTCCCTAAATATTCCTAGAATAATAATAAAGGTTATCAAGGAAATCATGCAAGCCTGAATTTAACTGATCTTTATTTGACTTCTTTTCTTTCCTGTGTCTACAACCATGTATAGTAAAGAATTATGTAGTTTACAACCACTATATCAAATAAAGTTTTTACATGTTCCTATAACTACCTAGTTTCCCAAACATAAAGGGGTACCCTTTTTGTCCTCCAGAAGTTAAACATACCTGCATGGATCCTTTTTGACCCTTTCCATGAGCTCCTAGAACTTTTCAGCTTAGAAAGATGAAATTGAAAGGAAGCTTGGTAGTTTTCAAATTATCATTCTCTATCTTACATTGATTACTTCCAACCTAAACTTTCTTATGATGCATTAAAACGAGAGGCTTAGGCAGTGTTTTACAGATTGAAGGTATCACTAATTGATGAAAAGCAAAACACTTTTTACCTTTCCTGGTATTCTCTCTAATTCTTTGACCTCTTTGACTTCAACAGGTCTCTGGATGAAAGCTAGCAACAAAAGATTTTATAAGAAACTCCAGGCTGGGCACCGTGGCTCACGCCTGTAATCCCAACACTTTGGGAGGCCGAGGCGGTCAGATCACGAGATCAAGAGATGGACACCATCCTGGCCAACATGGTGAAATCCCATCTCTACTAAAAATACAAAAAAATCAGCTGGGTGTGGTGGCATGCGCCTGTAGTCCCAGCTACTCAGCAGGCTGAGGTAGGAGAATCACTTGAACCTGGGAGGTGGAGGTTGCAGTGAGCCGAGATCGTGTCACGGCACCCCAGCCTGGTGACAGAGCAAGACTCCGTCTCAAAAAGAAAAAAAAAGAAAAGACAAGACAAGAAACTCTGGGTCAAGAAAGCCATATCCATCAGAATCAATTATCTAAATATAATCTAATTTTTCCAACTAATAATGTAATTTTTTAAAGTAAAATCACTCACAGCATCTTTAAGCTAGTTTCTTAACCTCTTCCAAAAGTAATTTTTAGATTATAAAATGCAATGCATTTTCATTGGAGAAAAATCACATAATGCAGAAAAATGGAGAAAACAAGCTCACCAAAGATAAGCACTGTTAACATCTTGATTTACAGTCTTCCAGGTTAGGGAGTGTATATGTGTAAAGGTTTCTTTTCTAAAATTGAAATTATTTCATAATTTTTAACTTAATATATTGTATATCTTAAGTTTTACAGTTATTAAGGAATTTTGGAGGAAAATAAAATATATAACAGCAAAAGAAAAACTGATTCCAAATTCAGAAAAGGCCATTTCTTTTTTCTTCCTTTTGTCCAACAAATACTGCTGTTTAATCAGCTGTGAAAATAGAATCAAGTGTGTGACATCTGGTGATTTTTGTATAATGCAGTCTAGTGCTGCCAGCATGACATTTTGTCACCTGTCCATGGTCTGCTATTTTTAAATTGTTCTTGTCAGCTAGTGATCTTTTAAGTATAGTGTAAAATATAAGGTTTCAAAAACTGGAAGGCATACTTGGTTTTACTGAGTTAAATGATGCTGTGGAAATCTGAGACTGTGTCCCACTTTTCCCACTGCACAGGATCTGATAAATACGGGTGAGAGGGGATGAAGGCAGAGGTTGGAAAACAGGGTTACATATGGTTATTCGTTCTGTTAAAATCACAGTCTCAGAAGCTCAATTCATATTCATATTTAAAACACTAGTTACAAAAAAAAACCCTACGTCTATCATGATTCAGTTTCAGAATCCAACTAAACTCATGCTTTTGTGAGCCCAAATTAAAAACTGAAATTTGTATTAACTCATAATTAATTATGAAAGTCATCTCTTTACTTCTACAACATGTTATGAGATAGGGAACAACTGCTGTACCTTCCTCTAATCACTCCCTTTGCTCTAAAAAGGCAAGTATTTCAGAAAGCTTCATGTAACAGAATGTTAGTGCCACGTTTCAGAAAGACTTACAGGTAAAATGCATATTCTACTGGGTTTTATTTCCCACTAATTTTCTCTATAAAGTTAGAGAGATGTTCCTTTAGAAAACTATCTAAGAAAATGTAATACTGTGATATGTAAAAATACAGTTAACTTTTTTAAATCTCTTTTTTAAGGAAATGATAAAACTTTGGTACTATAATATTCTAAGTATGTTCCAAATAACCAATAATCAAAAGCTGTCAGCTTAGACCTGAGGTCAAATCCTAGTTTATTCACATATTGGTAGTGGGTAATTTTTGGCAAGTTGTTAAATATTTTGTGCCTCTGTTTCCTCATTTAATGAAGGCTGTATTTGAGAACAATTAAATCACAATTCCCAGCCTGGCATGCACTGGTTCACACCTGTAATCCCAGCACTTTGGGAGGCAGAGGCGGGCAGATTGCTTGAGCTGAGGAGTTAGAGACCAGCCTGGGCAACATGGCGAAACCCCATCTCTACCAAAAAAAAAAATTAGGTGGGTGTGGTGGCATGCACCTATAGTTCCAGCTACTCACGAGGCTGAGGTGGGAGGAGAGCTTGAGCCCAGGAGGCGAAGACTGCAGCAAGCTGAGATCGCACCACTGCATTCCAGTCTGGGTTACACAGCGAGACCCTGTCTCAAAATCATCATCATCATCATCACCATCATCTGTGTCTTTTAAAACTCAGGTGATTTTTCTTTTTTTTTTTGAGATGGAGTCTTGCTCTGTCACCAGGCTGGAGTACAGTGGCACAATCTTGGCTCAAAGCAAGCGCCACCTCCCCGGTTCAAGCGATTCTCCTGCCTCAGCCTCTTGAGTAGCTGGGATTACAGGTGCCCACTACCACACCTGGCTAATTTTTGTATTTTTAGTAGAGGCACGGTTTCACCATGTAGGATAGGCTGGTCTTGAAGTCCTGACCTCAAGTGATCTGCCCGCCTCAGCCTCCCAAAGTGCTGGAATTATAGGCATGAGCCACCATGCTTGGCCACTAAAAACTCAGGTGATTTAAATGCTATGCTTAAAGGATGATTACACAAATTAATGGAGGGTACTTATACAAATCACTCAATTTCTACTTACTGTCTCTGCCCCCCAAGACACTCTCAGTATACCTTTGAAAAGCAAAGTTTTCAATATCATTTCTCAACTGACATCTTTTCATTTTTCAAATCTCAGTTCTATGAATGGTGAGGGAAGAGAAAATTCAAATACATAAAAATGTTTTACCAGGCACTAACCCCAAATAGTCAGCCAGGCCTTTTTTCTGCTGTAAGAGGCAAATTGCATGGGATGAAGAAAAAGTAACTCCTCCCTGTTTTTGCCAAGATGCCTGCTATACTGGGCTTCCCCAGTTAGGGTATATGATCTTACTTCTCTGCTCAATGTGCTATAGTTGCTATTTCCTTATTATCTTTCTAGAGTTCGGAGAATATGATTAATTAAACCTAATGACCACGAGTTTTCAGAGTGGTTCCATAGGAGCTTAGTGAACCTGCATTACAGGTAGAAAGTCAAGGAACAGCTATGAGGAAGATAATAGGGATGAATCTTTTTCGTTATCTCTTACCCCACCTCTCTCAACACCATTAATCCCCTTAATCTTCATAGTTAAGAAGAGAGTTGGATTTTCCTTCAATCCACTAGAAATGAGAACAGAGAACAATTGCTCCCTCCTACTACATCTGCCAACCCAAGGATTTCTGTACTGAGAAAAAGAAATAAGAAACAGGGTCAGGGCCAGTGGCTCATGCCTATAATCTCAGCACTTTGGGAGGCTGAGGTAGGAGGATCGCTTGAGCTCAGGAGTTCAAGATTAGGCTGGGCAACATGGCGAAACCCTGTCTTCACAGCAAATAGAAAAAATCAGCCAGGCATGGTGCCCCTGCCTCTAGTATCAGCTACTTACGGAGCTGAGGCAGGAAGATTGCTTGAGCCTGGGAGGTCAAGGCTGCAGTGAGCCAAGATTGTGCCACTGCACTCCAGCCTGGGTGAAAGAGCGAGAACCTGTCTCAAAAAAAATAAATAAATAAAATAAGAAACAGCTGCATTAGAGCATTACCCTCTTCAAAAGCCTCCTTTCTCATCTCTGAGGCATTCTCTCTAACGAAAGAAAAAGTATATGTAAGACATAGTTAAAAAACAAAAAACAAAACAAAACCCAGAAGATCATTACCTTATTCTGTTACAGCCAAGCACTGTAGTTTGGGATCATTAAAAAGTAAAAAAAAATAAAAAAATAAATTAGTCTGGCTGGGCGCAGTGGCTCATGCCTATAATCCCGGCCACTTTGGGAGGCTGAGCAGGGAGGATTATGAGGTCAGGAGTTTGAGACCAGACTGGCCAACATGGTGAAATCCTGTCTCTATTAAAAAATACAACAATTAGCTGGGTGTGATGGCACACACCTGTAATCCTAGCTACTCAGGAGGCTGAGTTAGGAGAATTGCTTGAACCAGGGAGGCAGAGGTTGCAATGAGCTGAGATCCTGCCACTGCACTCCAGCCTGGGTGACAGAGCAAGACTCCAGCTCAGAAAATAAATACATAAATAAATAATAAATTAGTCCAATTTTTATTTAAATACGCATTCTGTGATCTGATTAATACTATAGAAGATATTTTTCAGTGTGCTATGAAGAAAGTTCAATTCAGCTTTTCTTCTATATAATTTTTATCATGGGGGATGAGATAGAGAAACTTTTAAAATTTCCTACAAATATTTTCAGGGCTGGTCAACCGAATACATAACCAAAAAACTATTAAAGTTTATTTACTTCACTAAAACAGAAGTCTCATTATCTCCTAAACTTCCTATTCTGTTATCTCCCATGCTAATAGTTTTTTCCCCTGAATCAACAGGACAGTTGAATAAAGGGATTTCTTACTGAATACATTTCTAAGATAAAATATTATTGTGAACATATTTTTACCATGTTCTTCAAGTACATCTTAAAATACTGGATATCCTATTTTATATTTTTTACATCATTCAGATATACAATTTTGGAAAGCCAAAATAATTGAAAAATTATTTTCCTTTCTAAGTGGCTTTGAAAATAAGATGTTTATCCTTCAATAATCACTACTTATGAAAAATATAAAATTTTGACAAAGTGCATCTGAAAAATTTCAACATTTAGCTGCAGTCTAGTTGGAAAGAAGTCAATATTGCAAGTATACCATACTACTTCCAGCAAAAAATTGTGGATAACATTTGAGCAGTTTCTAGTGCCAGGGACTTTATTTGATCTTCGTACTCACTCTATGAAGTAGGGAATTTATTTTAACAATAAGGACACTGAGGCTTTAAAGAGGCTAATTTATCCAGATTAATAGGCAGACAAAGGCAGAGACAGAATTCACACCCAGGTTTCACTGACTGCAAAGTCAGAAAGGCTGAGTTGTAATTTCATCTCCTATATGGAGAATATAAAATATCTGGAAGGATGTTAATAAAAATAATAACCTTTGTTACTTCTAGGTGGAGTCTCTAGTGATTTTTTTTTTTTTTTTTTTTTGAGACAGAGTCTCGCTCTGTCGCCAGGCTGCAGTACAGTGCCACAATCTCGGTCACTGCAACCTCCAACTCCCTGATTCAAGCGATCACCACGTCCAGCCTCTAGTGATTTTTTTTTTCTTTTTTACTTTCCTTTTCATCCTTTTACACACTATTTGCATTTCTTATAATGAGTAAAAATTTTTTTTTTTTTCTGAAAAACCAAGGAAATTAAGCTCTAGGAAAAAAAAAAAAAAATCAAAACAAACAAACATACAAAAACCAGTTACTCTGGGGCCAGGTGGGGTGGCACAGGCCTGTAATCCCAGCACTTTGGGAGGCCAAGACGGGCAATCGCCTGAGGTCAGAAGTTTGAGACCTGCCTGGCCAACATGGCAACACCCCGTCTCTACTAAAAATGCAAGAATTAGCTGGCAGTGGTGGCAGGTGCCTGTAATCCCAGCTGCTCAGGAGGCTGAGGCAGGAGAATCACTTGAATCTGGGAGGCTGAGGTTGCAGTGAGCCGACATCACGCCATTGCACTCCAGCCTGGGCGACAAGAGCAAGACTTCATCTCAAAAAAACAAACAAAGACCAGTTACTCTGTACTTGAGTTTTGAGGTCCTCAAAATAGTGTTCCCCATGTTCAAGTGGGAGTAAAGGATATTAAAAGTAGGAGGAGGCTGGGCGCAGTGGCTCACACCTATAATCTCAGCACTTTGGGAGGCCGAGGCAGGTGGATCACCTGAGGTCAGGAGTTTGAGACCAGCCTGACCAACAGGGAGAAACTCCATCGCTACTAAAAATACAAAATTAGCTGGACATGCTGGCATATGCCTGTAATCCCAGCTACTCAGAAGGCTGAGGCAGGAGAATCTCTTGAACCCAGGAGGCAGAGGTTGCAGTGAGCTGAGAGCACACCACTGCACTCCAGCCTGGGCAACAAGAGCGAAGCTCTGTCTCAAAAAAAAAAAGGAGGAGGAAAAGCAAGATAGTATAGAGGGAAGTGCTTCTGAACAGACTCATACAGAAGCCACAAGGTAGGTCCTCTAGCCTACCATCCTTCTCTTAAAGCTCAATCCACCTAAATGTTTATCTCTTTTGACCCAAAGACTCTCACTATGAATTTACCTTAAGGAAAAGCTATGTGCAAGAACTCATCCATGGCAGCATTACCTTTAATGGAGGAAAAATTAGAAACAACCTAAGAGTCTAAAGTCAAGGCCTAGCAGTAAATTACAAAGATCTGATAGAAGCAATTACAGTATTTTAAAATATCGTAAAGTCTCTAAAAAGTCCTATAACCCATAAAAAGAACTATCTGTAATTATGAATTAAACACCAACATCTATCCTGAATTTACATAGGCTCTAAAAACAGGAAGTCCTGATACTGCTAACTTTGAGACCTTCTGCCTTATATTTAATCCAAAACATTTATACGCTTTAAGATATTTTCTTGTGTTTTGGCCTCAGAGAATGCAAAGGGTCACTGGCTGCCCGTAAGCCTGTGTAGTGATACTTCCTATACCAGGAAGGTGATTATGCTTTAATAAAATAGAAGTCCTTTATATGCAGTTTTCTGAAGCAATCTTTGGAGATTGGCTTACTAACTCTCACAGTTCCTTGCAGTATATATATATGGACTTAAATGAATTATCTAAGTTCAGCTGAGGATTCCAAATACACAAAGCCCAGAAAACCTGGCTGCTGGTCTCATGCTATTAACTCATAATGTGACTGATCTCAGCTACCCAATTCATGCTCCTGCCAGACATGACTGATAATAACAATCCACCTTGATTATTATAGGTAGCTGAACCCAGGTTTAAAAGAAATCAACTTTAAATACATTCCACAATGCTTTACAGAAGCAAAACAAAAACAAGCAAACACAAAACAAACCAGAAAAATCAAAATTATTAAAAAGCTGATTTTTGCTTAAAACACCAAGCAAGAAATGGACATATGAATATTCCTAACCTGCAAAATGATTCCTCCACATTATATCAGCGAAACTCATTGGTGGGCCACTGGGAGGGTAGTGTTTACCTTTCAGAGGCTCATGATCAGTCCTTATCATATCCATTAAGGAGTTCTCCAACGAGTGCAAGTTAAAAGTATCATAGGGCCTACTCCGGTCCTAAAAATAAAAACAAAAACAAGACAATACATAAAATTACTTCATAAAATTAACACCATATCATTTGCTTCCTGCTGTGGAATGATGACATGAATGAAAGTTACAGAGAGCCCTAATAGCATACAGTCCTTCTTTTTATTTGTTTATTTATTTACTTTGTAGAGATGGGGTCTTGCTATGTTTCCCAGGCTGGTCTCGAATGTCTAGGCTCAAGCAATCCTCTTGCCTTGGCCTCCCAAAGTGCTGGGATTACAGACATGAGCTACTGCGCTGATCCTGCTCTCTTCATTAAGAATAATGACTTGCCACACCTGTAACCCCAGCATTTTGGGAGGCCAAGGTGGGCAGATCACTTGAGGTCAGGAGTTCGAGACCAGCCTGGCCAACCGGGTGGAACCTCGCATCTACTAAAAATGCAAAAAGTAGCCAGGTGTGGTGGTGCGCACCTGTAATCCCAGCTACTTGGGGGGCTTGAGGCAGGAGAATCACTTGAACCTGGAAGGCAGAGGTTGCAGTGAGCCGAGATCATACCACTACACTTCAGCCTGGATGACAGAGAAAGACTCCATCTCAAAAAAAAAGGAATAATGATTTGGCAACATTAAGTTTAATATAAGTCTCCATAACTAATTAAATTGCATCATCTCCCCTAATATTCTATAACGTAATGTAGTTCAGAGTGACTTTCTTGCAAATGAACTAAAATAGTAAATTTAAAAGGAAGAGTCAAGTTAATTGGTTTTGCTTTCTACCCTCCACCCAATAACTTCATTGTCAAATGAACACAGATGTTTCCCCCCAGAGGAAGACCGTAATTTTTTTTTTTTTTTTTTTTTTTAAAGACAAGGTCTTGCTTTGTTGCCCAGGTTGAAGTACAGTGGTGCAATCATGGCTCACTTCAGCCCTGACCTCCTGAGCTCAAGTGATCCTCCCACCTCAGGCTCCCTAGTAGCTAGGACACATGTCGCCATGCCCAGCTAAAATTTTTTTTTTTTTTTTTAGAGATGGGGTTTCACTATGTTGCCCAGGCTGGTCTAGAATTCCTGATTGCAAATGATAAAGACCACAATAATTAAGAACTCAGATGGAATCATTTTCCTGAAAAACTAAAGGGCGACTATAATTTCAATGAAAATGTATTGGATATCTTTAACATTTCTGACCAGTAAGTTACATATATGGATACACTTTTTAAAAATAAAAATGTGGCTGGGCGCAGTGGCTCACACCTGTAATCCCAGCACTTTGGGAGGCCAAGGTAGGCAGATCACGAGGTCAAGAGATTGAGACCATCCTAGCCAACATGGTGAAACCCTGTCTCTACTAAAAATACAAAAATTAGCTAGGCGTGGTGGTACGTGGACATGCCTATAATCCCAGCTATTCAGGAAGCTGAGGCAGCAAATTGCTTGAACCCAGGAGGCGGAGGTTGCAGTGAGCCAAGATCACGCCACTGCACTCCAGCCTGGCGACATAGCTAGATTCCATCTCAAAAAGTAAAACTAAAAAATAAAAATAAAAATGTGTTTAAAGTTGTATTCATGAAGATAATGGCAAAAAGAAAAAAAAAATTTTAATGTGTCCAAAGTACTAAAATTATCTTTTGAAAAGCACTCACATGAAGAAACTTTAACCCAAAGAAGTATTTTCAAGATGTTACATTCAAAAACATTTTGAAACTAGAAATCTAACACAAACTAAAGAAAAAAGTGTTATTTCACCACATTTCACTCACGCCTTCAAGAGACTATCACCTACAAACTCTTCTTAGTACTCTGAGCCTCAAGGGAAGCATAGCTCATGTTCTAAGTTAATACTAAAGAACAGATCAAGTTTGCTTTGGTTAAGAAAAGCAAGGCAAGCATACATCTCAACAACCAAACCAAGTCAACCTACAGTGATGAGAGATTATTTTCAGGGTCTTGAACAGTCTTTTCCAGCTTTGCATTTGATCATTTATCCTCTTCTATGGATAACACTCACCCATTACCTATCTCTCCCCTTGGATAGGAAAGAGACAAGGAATATTTTCTTTGGTTCTCTACTTTGGTCTCTATACAATCTAAAAAGGTCTTTTCTTTTAGATTTAAAGTCTTCCTGCAGATCATTTGTTTTGCTCCGGGTTCAAGTTATTAGTGGAAACTCTAAGGAGTAAAGCTGAATTTCCAGAAACGCAGGCTTATCTGTACCCATAAGAGTGTCTATCATATACTTTGTCCAAAGAAAAAGCCAGAGGTAAAGAAGCATACTGATGAGGAGGCAAAATGATAACCTATTTCTGGCACTAACAATCCCAAAATGAATTATCTAGGAGCCCTCTATCACATCCACACTTCTAACTAGAACTCTGAAGACATGAGAGTGTTTCAGAATAGACTGACATGGTAAGGGAACTATAAGAAAAGGCTATTTGAAGGCATTCAAGAATCTTTCCAGACAGGACAGTTTATTTTTTCATTTAATTACTGATAATCCCTCAAGGTAGATAACAACATACCCATTTTACACATGAAGAAGGCAAGGTTCAGAGAAGATACAAGAGCCCTCAATGCCAAAACCTAAGGAGTATAAAAATCTGGCCAAAGAAATTAATTAAATCCATGGTTACTTCTATAGAAAAACTGCACTGTAACTAACTGCACATTCCTGCCAATGTAACAGTGAGTTCCTATCACAAATGGATATCAGACATTAGATGACTACGTGTCAGGAAAATTAATTGGGAGGAGGGATTCATGTAACTAAACTGAAATGGTTCCCAAACCTGTCAGACTGTCAAAAATCACATGTAGAGCCGATTAAAACACAGATTCCTGGGCTCCAGCTCAAACCTACTTAATCGTAATTTAAAACAAAATAAATTCTATGACTGGCTAGAGCCACTAAACTGGATGATTCTTCAAGTTAAGCCTTTACACCCATGATTCTGTTCAGTAAAATTAGACAGTAAAGTGAGGGCAGGGACCAGTGTGAGCAGCAGGCAATAAACAAGCCTGGCCACCTTGTAGAGGGTCAGTTTTGCAGTCTTCTGATTTACTGTGTATTAGAGAAGCAGTTGGTGGCCTAGTTTTTAAAAGCACAAATTTTAAAATCAAAATCCAATTTTCAAATTTTGGCTCTCCCACTTACTGGCATGTCACTTTGAATATGTTTCTAAGCCTTGGTTATCTTCATCTATAAAATGGGATAATTTTTCGGGTGCGGTGGCTCATGCCTGTAATCCCAGCACTTCAGGAGGTCAGGGCAGGCGGATCATGAGGTCAGGAGATTGAGACCATCCTGGCTAACATGATGAAACCCCGTCTCTACTAAAAATTCAAAAAATCAGCCAGGCACGGTGGCATTTGCCTGTAGTCCCAGCTACTTGGGAGGCTGAGGCACAAGAATCGCTTCAACTGGGGAGGCGGAGGTTGCAGTGAGCCGAGCTCATGCCACTGCACTCAGCCTGGGCAAGAGAGCAAGACTCTGTCTCAAAAAAACAAAACAAAACGAAAAATGTAGCCAGGTGTGGTGGCAGGTGCCTGTAATCCCAGCTACTCGGGAGGCTGAGGCAGGAGAATCACTCAAACCCAGGAGGTGGAGGTTGCAGTGAGCCTAGATCGCGCCACTGCACTCCAGCCTGGGCAACAGAGTGAGACCCCATCTCAAAAAAGAAAGGGGGAGGGATAATTCTCTCTTCACGGTTTCTTCAGTACTAAATAACAGAACATACAGGCATCTGCACCATGGTGGCTACCATAATATTAGGGAGAGCACAAAAAGATTTCTGTGATGCCATCTCAAGAGTACTGAAAAATGAATTTTTAAACCTAGCAGTTCACAGATACTAACCTAACAGGGTTCACTAATGCTCAACAGATGAAAACATATGACATGTGAAAGGCATGACAGAATTTACACAGGCTTAATTAAACTAACTTCAGGCCTCTGAGAGTTCTCATTAAAATTAATTCCATCCATGCCTCATCAACTTATATTTGCCGCATACCATTCATCCTTTTTGTTTTAGAAGTAGTAAACGTTGCTGAAATAAGTGATTAACCAGGAAGTCTGCAAGAAACAGAACAAAAAGGATAGAAAAAAACAGAAAAATCTACAGTGGAATTCATCAACAGAAATTATGTATACAGAAAACTCAGCCACAATTTATCATTCAATGACAAAGGTTACAAGTGGTAACTAACCTGTTAGGTCTTTTTTCATAAGTTTTGTTTCCCAATATAGAGAAACAGGAAAACATCATTATTTGTTTTTAACAAGCAAACACACCAAGAAGTATTAGAACATCTATAAATAATGCAGCCCATTATTGACTTTCTTTGCAGATAATCAATGAAGATGTTGTCAGTTAGTTGTACACAAAACAGCTCACCTCCACTGCATTAGTCCTCTCTTTCTTCCCTCAGCTGGATTTAATATTAATAAATTTATCAAGCATTTAATATGTGCCTGTCACTGTTCTAAGTATGCTTATGCATTATCTCACAGCCCTATTAAGTAGGTAGCTTTTGTCCCATTTTATAAATTAAACAATTTTAAGTCGCTGGGTGCGGTGGCTCACGCCTGTAATCCCAGCACTTTGGGAGGCTGAGGTGGGTGGATTGCAACATCAGGAGTTCAAGACCAGCCTGGCCAACATAGTGAAACCCCATCTCTACTAAAAATACAAAAATTAGCCGGTGTGGTGTCATGTGTCTGTAGCCCCAGCTACTTGGGAGGCTGAGGCAGGAGAATCGCTTGAACCCAGAAGGCGGAGGCTGCAGTGAGCCAAGACCACGGCATTGCACTCCAGCCTGGGTAACAGAGTGAGACTCCATCTCAAATAAAATAAAATAAAAATTAAGTCTGGGAGAGAATAAATACCTGGCTCAAGGTTACAGGGATAGTGAGTGGCAGAGCCAGGGCTCAAATCCAGTCAAATCCAGACTGCTCTTAAGCATTCTCATTGTACTGCTTCCCTGACCTCCTCCTATTCCGTCTAGCCTTAAATCCTTTTCACAAACACGCCCTTTAACTTAATCTGTCACAATCCAGAGACAGGTTTCTTTGACCCCACTCTGCAACACAAGCAACTTGACCCTCACTTGCCCTTGGTCAATGACCTTTGCTCAACTGACAACTAATTAATCTCAAGAAGTAGTTTGATCTACCTCTAGGCAATCCCAGGTTCGCCTCTTAATAGCCCTATCCCATTCACCTGCCCTTTTCTTGGAAGAGGAATCCAGAATCCCTTGCTATCCTTTCTAGCTTATACCCAGACATTTCCTCCGCTAGACATACAAAGTGGAAGGCTGAAAGGGTCAACAGCATCTGGGGATAAAAGCTCTGGAACCAAATGATAAAATTAACCATGTGCTAGGCATTGGACTAAATGGTTTAAAGTGCCATCTCCTTCCTCATCACAACCCTGCAGGGTAGGTATTATCTCCATTTCACTGAGCAAAACAACCGAGGCTCACAAAGGTTTATGTAATTGCTCAGTCACAGAGCTGATCAGAAATAAGGACATAAAACCAGGTCTGTGACTCTCAAGTCCATACCAGTAATGTTCTAATGCTTCTACACTAACTAGCTGCAGTGTGGCCCATGAACAATGGTTAGTTGGGAAGAAACGGACACAGTCAGGACCAAAAATCAAAAGGATGGTATATTTCTGAAAGAGCTAGGAAAAGATAAATGTGGTAATAGAAAACAGAAAAACTTTTTAGAGGAATTCCTAAAGAAGGGTTTTCTATTTATCACATGACTGCAACATATATATGGATAAAACATTCTAAAGTTAAATGCATGTAACGCATAAGAAAGGACTAACTGGCAGGGCGCGGTGGTTCACGCCTGTAATCCCAGCACTTTGGGAGGCCGAGGCGGGTGGATCACCTGAGGTCGGGAGTTCGAGACCAGCCTGACCAACATGGAAAAACCTTGTCTCTACTAAAAATCCAAAAGTAGCCAGGCATGGTGGTGCATGCCTGTAATCCCAGCTACTCAGGAGGCTGAGGCAGGAGAACCTCCTGAACCCAGGAGGCAGAGTTTGTGGTGAGCCAAGATCATGCCACTGTACTCCAGCCTGGGCAACAAAAGTGAAACTCCGTCTCAAAAAAAAAAAAAAAAAAAAAAAAAAAAAAGGCTGGGCACGGTGGCTCACACCTATAATCCCAGCACTTTGGGAGGCTGAGGCGGGTGGATCAAGAAGTCAGAGACCATCCTGGCTAACATGGTGAAACCCCGTCTCTACTAAAAAATTAGCCAGGCGTGGTGGCACACGCCTGTAGTCCCAACTACTCGGGAGGCGGAGGCAGGAGAATCACTTGAACCCGGGAGGCAGAGGTTGCAGTGAACTGAGATCGCCCCATCATACTCCAGCCTAGGTGACAGAGACTC
This sequence comes from Macaca nemestrina, assembly GCF_043159975.1. Classification (NCBI taxonomy): domain Eukaryota; kingdom Metazoa; phylum Chordata; class Mammalia; order Primates; family Cercopithecidae; genus Macaca; species Macaca nemestrina. The sequence goes on along the minus strand of NC_092133.1, from coordinate 41,694,486 downwards.
CATCTCAAAAAAAAAAAAAAAAAAAAAAAAAAAAAGGAAGGACAAACTCACTAAACTAGCTACTTCTAAATTTCCATCCTACTGCTCTTATTTTCTACTCAGTATATGTTATTGGGAAATATCTCAGGTCCCTTCTACATTATAAACAGTTTAAGAGCAATGAATATGCCTTATCTATTTTTATTATTTTTATTTATTTATTTATTTATTTATTTGAGCTGGAGTCTCACTCTGTTGCCCAAGTTGGAGTGCAATGGCACGATCTCAGCTCACCACAACCTCCGCCTCCTGGGTTCAAACAATTTTCCTGCCTCAGCCTCCCGAGTAGCTGGGATTACAGCCATGCGCCACCACGTCCAGCTAATTTTGTATTTTTAGTAGAGATGGGGTTTCTCCATGTTGGTCAGGCTGGTCTCAAACTCCCAACCTCAGGTGATCCACCCGCCTCAGCCTCCCAAAGTGCTGGGATTATAGGCGTGAGCTACCACACCCGGCAGTGCCTTATTTATTTTTAAATGGATATTCATTACATAATATACGAGCCTATTTTTCTCCAAACACACACACACACACACACACGCAGAATTCTTTTAAAAAGCCAACATCTCCAAACCTGCCTCCACTCACTCTCTTCATTCAGTGGTATATTTTAACCATCCCAAAAAAGACTATTATATTTGTAGCCCTCTGGAAAACCTAATTCTATATTCTCCTTCAGTCCCTCAATGGCAAGCAAATGCTCCTTATATCTAACCTAAAGTCCTTATGAAGTTGAAACTTTTCTCCCTTTTCTGTCCTTGGGGAAAAAAATTAATCAGCATCTACTGTGAATTTTAATATTCTTTAAAATTGTTGTTAAACAGTCTTCCATGCAATAAATTCTCAAGAACCGTCAAAAAACCCTGGTATAAGATTAGGGAATACAGGCCAGGTGCGGCGGCTCATGCTTGTAATCCCAGCACTTTGGGAGGCCGAGGCGGGCAGATCACCTGAGCTCGGGAGTTCGAGATCACCTGAGGTCGGAAGCCTGACCAACATGGAGAAACCCCGTCTCTACTAAAAAACACAAAATTAGCTGGGTGTGGTGGCGCATGCCTGTAATCCCAGCTACTCGGGAGGCTGAGGCAGGAGAATCACTTGAACCCAGGAGGCGGAGGTTGTAGTGAGCCAAGATCGCGCCCCCAGCCTGGGCGACAGGAGAGAAACTCTGTCTCAAAAAAAAAAAAAAAAAAAGATTAGGGCGTACAGAGAAATTACAGATTTCCCGTCTTTTTCTTCCTGAGGATGACTAATTCCACTTACTTAAACCTTTTTATCAGATTGTGTTTTTACTTGCTGCCTAACCAGAAACCAAGCTAAGGTTCTGGAGAGGTTAAAAAAAAAACAAAGATAGTATCACCTGCTCTGAAGGATGCTCAAAAATTAGATAAGCATGACTCAACTTGAAGCACATTTTTGCCGAGTCTTTTCATGTTCTCCCCATTCCTAATGTTTCCTCACAGCTCTTCTGGTTTTAGCCAGGCAGGTCAGATAAGAGGCTTAGTATATCATACACCGAGAAACACGGCTCCCGGAATTACCTGACATGACCCTACATTTTGAGGCTGGATTCAGCAGGGTAAATGCTACAGCAGGTGACTGTATAAAAAATACAAATGCCTCCTGCTGCCATTGCTGACTGTGGTAAACAGTTCATAGTTAAGTACATATGCAATTTAAAAAGGAGTGATTTTTCCAGTCAATGGTGTCTGACTAAAAGAAAAAATCGAAAATAAAATAAAAAGGAGTGATTATACAGTTTAGCAATGTGCTAGGGAAAAGGCAGAAATGAGGCCGACCCAGGAAGGATACAGAAAGGGAAAGCAAGGCCGGGCGCGGTGGCTCACCCTGTAACCCCAGCACTTTGGAAGCCCGAGGCGGGTGGATCACGAGGTCAGGAGGTCGAGACCATCCTGGCTAACTCGGTGAAACCCCGTCTCTACCAAAAACACAAAAAATTAGCCGGGCGTTGTGGTAGACACCTGCAGTCCCAGCTACTCGGGAGGCTGAGGCAGGAGAATGGCGTGAACCCAGGAGGCGGAGTTTGCAGTGAGCCGAGATCGTGCCAGTGCACTCCAGCCTGGGTGACAGGATGAGACTCCATCTCAAAAAAAAAAAAGAAAGAAAGAAAGAAAAAAGAAAGGGAAAGCAGTGACTATGATGGTCAGAAGAGAAGGCATCAAAAAACTACAAAAATTAGGCCAGATGCGGTGGCTCACACCTGTAATCCTAGCACTTTGGGAGGCCGAGGTGGGCGGATCACCTGAGGTCAGCAGTTCGAGAACAGCCTGGTCAACATGGTGAAACCCCGTCTCTACTAAAAATATAAAAAGTAGCCAGGCATAGTGGTACATCCCTGTAATCCCAGCTACCTGGGAGGCTGAGGCAGGAGAATCACTGGAACCCGGGAGGCAGACACTGCAGTGAGTCAAGGTGCTGCTACCGCACTCCAGCCTGGGCAACAGAACAAGACACTGTCTCAAAAAAAAAAACTACAAAAATTAAAGTTGCCCCTTTCCCCGCTTAGTGTGCATATGTGACTTTTGAAAGTGATTAGCTGATGTCACCCCAAATCATTGGGTTGTTAGCCAGCAGAATATTATCTCAAGCAGTTTACTGGGCATTGATTTGTTAGGTATAACAATAAAAAGGGAGCTTAACCTTTGCTATCAAAACCTATCTTAAAACTTGATGCAACATAAAGTACATACACCTCCTAATATTATTTTCTTTTTACTGATTATAAATGTCAAAATCCTTCTATGACATTGACCACTTCCAGGTATAGACTCTCCTTCCCCATCCCAGACTGATTCCAGGTAATTAGAATTAAGTATATTGTAATTACTTCTTTACATGCCTGTCACCCTCAATAAACTGTAAGTCTCATGGGAGCAGAAATGTGTCTTATTTCCCTGCATTCCCATTATCTAGCAGAGGGCCTGTCATATAACAGACATTCAGTAAATGCTCACCTCACATTTAAATTGTTCTTTTGATGAATCTATCTTGCAATATTTTTACTTTAAGAAAGAACCACTCACTTACTAGAATGGATGAACAAACAAACAAACAAACACATACACTGACAACTCCAGATGCTGACTAGGATGCAGAACAACCAGAACTCGCATAAATTCCTAGTAGGAATGCAAAATGGCACAGCCACTTTGGAAAAACAGTTTGGCTGTTTCTTATAAAGTTAAACATATACTTAAGCACACAACCTAGCAGTCCCACTCCCAAGTATTTACCCAAGATAAATAAAAACACATGTCCACACAAAAACCTGTGGGTCCATATACACTGATGTTTATAACAACTTTATAAAACAATGTTATTTATAATTTCCCCAAACTGGAAACTACCCAAATGCCTATCAACTGGTAAATGGATAAACAAATTTTGGCACATCCATGTAATGCAACAACATTCAGCAGTAAAAATAAATGAAGTACTATAAATAAAGATACCTAGTATGCAACCACAAAAATTATAAATTATAAAATTAAAAATATAAAAAATTTTAAAAAATAAATGAAGTATTGATACATGCTACAACATGAACCTTAAAAACATTAAGTGAAAGACAATCACAAAAAATTACATATGATTTCATTTATATGAAATGTCCAGAACAGACATATTATCTACAGAAATAGAAAGTAGATTGGTCATTGCCTAAGGCTGGAGAAATCAGGGCAAAATGCAGATTGACTGCTAGTGTGTTTGGTTTTTTTTCTTTTTGGGGTGATAAAAATGTTCTAGAATTAGATCGTAATGACTGACACACAATTTTGTCATTATACTAAAAACCACTACACTGTATATTTTAAAAGAGTGAACTTCATGATATGTGAATTATATCTCAATAAACCTATTATTTTTATTTTTTCTTATCTTGTTTAAATTTTTTATTTTTAAGTTTGTTTGTTTGTTTGTTTTGAGATGGGAGTCTAGTTCTGTCGCCCAGACTGGAGCGCAGTGGTGCCATCTTGGCTCACTGCAACTTCCGCCTCCCGGGTTCAAGCAATTCTTCTGCCTCAGCCACCCCAGTAGCTGGGATTACAGGCATGTGCCACAACGTCCAGCTGATTTTTTGTATTTTTAGTAGAGATGGGGTTTCACCGTGTTAACCAGAATGGTCTCAATCTCCTGACCTCATGATCCACCCACTTTGGCCTCCGATAGTGCTGACATTACAGGTGTGAGCCACCACGCCCAGCCTTTAAGCTATTATTTTTAAAAGGCATTTCTAAAACTTTAACAGAACTATGGCACTTCCTGTAAATTATCTAACTTTAGGTATAAGACATAAGAGACCATATGTGTGTGTGTGTGTGTGTGTGTGTGTGTGTGTGTGTGTGTGTGTATTTTTAGAGGTGTATCTGGGATTACAGGAGCCTGCCTGCCACCACGCCTGGCTAATTTTTGTATTTTTAGTAGACACAAGGTTTCACCATGTTGGCCAGGCTGGTCTTGAACTCCTGAACTCAGGTGATTCACCCAAATTCAGGTGAGCCACCATGCCCTCAATTTTTTGAGCTCAAGGAAGGCAAAGTCTTGACTTCAGGTGCTCCATTCAGGAGCCAGCGAAGGACCCCAGGAATTAAACCTAAACCAGACAGTAGTAAAACTCCCAAGGTAACCCTACTGCCAGTCAAATAACTAATGCCATCTATCATCACAACATGCACCTTTTACATTTCTAAAAGATGTCTTTAATATTTCTTCAGGAACCTATAAGCAATTATTAACCATATTGCCCACAAACAGCATCTTCTCCTGTCTCCCACTGCTTCTGATGAGTTGTTTTTTTAATCCCCTGGATTCCTGTCTTACAGTGATATACTGTGTTCTTCAGAGGCCCAGCTGATCCCATTTATGACCAGGGCACATTTTAAGAATGACATGCAACAGCATCTCCCTAGAAGCGTCACTGGGCTGTAAAAGATAGCTATAAGCCTGCCCTGCTGCTGTTCATTTCAATTGCTGTTTGACTTGGGTGGCTGGGTAAGGAGATATACAGCAGAATTCGCAGATTCACCAGAATCTGACAGGGGCCGCGACGTGAACGCTTCTGCTGTGGCCCCCTGTTATCCCCTTGATCCTTGAATTCAGAAACTAAGCAGCAGCTTTTATGCAAATCATCCTATAGCAATGAAAGCAATAAAACAACAGCTGTGTCAGTTTGGGCTAGCAGCTTTCTAGGGCTCCTCCTCCTCTCAGAAACCAACAGATGATGCCCTGCCCAGTGTACACACAGATTAAGAGCTACAGACTATAGCTCTTCATTGTCACTCCCTAGCCATCACTGGAAAGGTCACCAATGTACGTGTCCGTATGTTTTAAAACAGGGAACCTGATAAGTACCAAAGAACTTCACTCCAAGTTCATGGTGTGGGACCAGAGAAATAGAAGCTCATTATCTATTTTTTAGTTTCCAAACCCCTCTCTTCTAGTGGAAGGAAAACAAACAAAAAACCCTTTGTATCTCAAGTTTATCACACAACTCTAATTCCAGATAAAAAGTGACTTAAAATGAGACAAATAATAAAATTGGATTAAATAACCAAAACAAACATAATAGAATATTGTATTCAAAAGCCAAAACTATCTTAACTACTTTTTTTTTTTTGAGACAGAGTCTCGATCTGTTGCCCAGGCTGGAGTCAAGTGGTGCAATAACGACTCACTGCAATCTCTGTCTCCCAGGTTCAAGCAATTCTCTGCCTCAGCCTCCCGAGTAGCTGGGATTACAGGCACCTGACACCACGTCCAGCTAATTTTTGTATTTTTAGTAGAGACAGGGTTTCACCATCTTGGCCAAGCTGGTCTTGAACTCCTGACCTCATGATCCAACCACCTCGGCCTCCCAAAGTGCTGGCATCACAGGCGCAGCTGTCTTAACCACTTTTAAAGCTTTATCATTTTTTAATTTGAACAGGCTTACGCCCAAACTGCTTTCATGCTAAACCTATCCCTGACAAAGTAATGCTGGTTTATTTTTCAAAAACTGCCAATCTGCCTCTGGGGAGAGGAAAATGGATGTGCATACTGTTTTCCATAACAAGCCTTGTAGAACTGATTAAGTCACAGTTACCATATAATAGATAATTAATATGTGCCAGACCCTGTGCTGATGAGTATCTCATTAGATTATCTCATTTAATTTTTATAACTGTCCTATGAAGTAGATATTACAATATCTTTTTTACAGATGAGGAAACTAAATATTAAATTCAGTTTTTTGTTTCCTTTTTTTTTTTTTTTTTTTTTTGAGACAGAGTCTTACTCTGTCACCCAGGCTGGAGTGCAGTGGTGCGATCTTGGCTTACTGCAACCTCTGCCTCCCAGGTTCAAGCAATTCTCCTGCCTCAGCCTCCTGAGTAGCTGGGATTACGGGTGCACGCCATGATGCCTAGCTAATTTTTGTATTTTTAGTAGAGATGGGATTTCACCACATTGGCCAGTCTGGCCTCGAACTCCTGACATCCTGACATCAAGTGATCTGCCCACCTCAGCCTCCCAAAGTGCTAGGATTACAGGTGTGAGCCACTGCGCCCAGCCTAAAATCAGTTAAAACAAATCAAATATCCTTGAAGAAGGCTAACTACACACAAATTATTTGTTATGTAAGCATTCCAGGGAGAAAAGAACCTAAGTCTTTAACCTAATCTTCCGTTTAAATGTTACCCCATTTAAAAGATGAACATGTTAATAAAGCAACTAAAATGCAAAGCATCCAAATTTATTAAAGTATTTGGTATTTAGAAGACTAAAATTTTTTACTTTAAAATAAAGCCTGTATTATTCTAATAATGATACTTTAGGGTACTTTAAATGTCATAAAGTAAAATGCAGTAAATTCTTTTTTTTTTTTTTTTGAGACAGAGTTTCACTCTTGTTGTCCAAGCTGGAGTGCAATGGTGCGATCTCGGCTCACCGTAACCTCCACCTCCACCTTCTCCTGCCTCAGCCTCCCAAGTAGCTGGGATTACAGGCACACACCACCATGCTCAGCTAATTTTTTGTATTTTTAGTAGAAACAGGATTTCGGCATGTTGGTCAGGCTGGTCTCGAACTCTCAACCTCAGGTGATCCACCCTCCTCAGCCTCCCAAAGTGCTGGGATTACAGGCATGAGCCACCGCACCTGGCCTCAGAAAGCCTTAATATATTCTGGTGATAGTTGGGTCCAGAAAAAGTAATCTATATGTACTCTTTTTCCCTTTTTTTTGAGACAGGGTCTCACTTTGTCACTCAGGCTGGAGTATATCTGTAGCCTCCACCTCCTGGGTTCAAGCGATCCTCCCACCTCATCCTCTCAAATACTAGGACTTAAGGCACATGCCACCGCACCTGGCTATTTTTTTTTTTTTTTAATTCTTAAACCTGTATTTATGTTTATATATTTATGTTCATATCTTACTTTTTAGGCAACAAATGTTTCTATGAAACTTGGGGAATATAATTAATTTTTGTATATTGAGTCCATTTAATAACCTTCAGATAGCTATACTTAAAGATCATATTGTAATTACTTTTCTAAGCAAATTATTCAAGTTTTTCACTTAAGTAAACTGTTTCCCCAAAATTGGGAAACAAACTGAAGTAAAACAGATTTTTTGAATCCTTTAATAGGTCTGGGAGAGGGATTTAAAATTATAGACTGAAAAAATGCTTTGGAATTTTTGATGCTTTTGCTTTCCTTCATTATTGTGGAATTCAGCTTAATGAATAAGAAACAATATGAGAGGGTACATTTCTTTTTTCCTTTTTTTTTTCTTTTGGAGACAGGGTCTCACTCTGTCTCAACTCCAGTGGGCACGATCTTGGCTAATAGTCTGGACCTTCCAGGTTCAAGTGATCCTCCCACCTCAGCCTTCTGAGTAGCTGGGACCACAGGCACATGTCACCATGCCCTGCTAATTTCTGTATTTTTTGTAGAGACAGGGTTTTGCCCCTGTGTTGCTCAGGCTGGTCTAAAACTCCTGGGCTCAAGCAAGCTGCCCCCATCGGCCTCCCAAAGTGCTGGAATTACAGGCATGCACCACCATGCCCAGCCTATTTCTCTTTCATGTACATACACACACCACATACTAGGCTGAGTAGAAAAATAAGATAATGGTAAGACAATAGGAGAAATAAGAATTGCTAATTAGGAATAATTCTTAACCTAGAAACAGAAAGACAAAATGGTTTTAAGGCTCTGAATTGCCTGCGCTTGAATTTTGACTCAGATACTTTGTATGTGATATCTTCGTGCCTCGGTTTTCTCATTTGTAAATGGGATAATAATAGTATTTATTTCTATAGGCTTTAGTGAGGAAGAAATGAGATAAAACATGTTAATCTATGTTTAATCACAGTGCGGCCAGGCATGGTGGCTCATGCCTGTAATACCAGCACTTTGGGAGACCGAGGCTGGTAGCACACGAGGTCAAGAGATTGAGACCACTCTGGCCAACATGGTGAAACTCTGTCTCTACTAAAAATACAAACATTAGCTGGGTGTGGTGGCGTGCATCTGTAGTCCCAGCTACTCACAAGGCTGAGGCAGGAGAATTGCTTGAACCCGGGAGGCAGAGGATGCAGTGAGCTATCGCACCACTACACTCCAGCCTGGGCAATACAGCGAGACTCTGTCTCAAAACAAACAACAACAACAAAAAAATGTTAAGTACTTAAAACAGTACTAGGCACATAGCCAATATTGGTCATTAATGTTCTGCTATTATTTACTTCCAAAAATTTTTGATAGTCCTATTGTTGGCTTAACAAGAGGAGAAAGGACCTGGGATATGTTGAAGTGGGATAGGGTATCCTAAGCAAGATATGTGGGAAAATGCTTTATGAGCTGTATAAGTATTCTATAAACAAAGAGTAATAGGAAGAAATTAGATTATTTTGTAACCTGAGTATGCTACAGAGTGAATATTTGCTTGTCTAGCTCAACAGATAATGGTAATATTTCCCTACAAATCCCCGAAGTTGAATACCAGGGTAAAGATTTAAGGCTACACATTTTAAAAGTCTTTAAAATAAAGTCAGACTCCTTTGTGGTAGAATGCTGTTTTGAACTTCTGTATATTCATACACAAATTAACCAGATGCTGTCCTGGAGAAAGGGTTTACCAAGCTACATCCTTAATGTTAATAGTTTTCAAGAATCTGGTAAGTATTTATGCAGAAAAAACTTGCTATTTACAAACAAATCTTAGCTATTTGCAGCCCTATAGCCTATGTGTCCTTTGAGGAATCTCTTCTTGGGTCTTTCCAAATTTTAAGGAAGTTGGGCAATGTGTCTGGCCTCCCTTTTCTGAAAGCCCTTTTTTTTTTTTTAAGGCAGAGTCTCACTCTTTTGCCCAGGCTGGAGTGCAGTCGGGGGATCTCAGCTTACTGCAACCTCCACCTCCCAGGTACAAGCCATTCTCATGCCTCAGCCTCCCAAGTAGCTGAGATCACAGGTGCACACCATCATGCCTGGCTAATTTTTTGTATTTTCAGTAGAGACAGGGTTTCACCATGTTGGCCAGGCTGGTCTCGAACTCCTGACCCCAAATGATTCACCCGTCTCAGCCTTCTAAAGTGCTGAGATACAGGGCAGGAGCCACTGCCGGCCTGAGCTTTTTTTGACTCCTGCTTTGTTTGTCCTCCCATAATTCCTAGCATATGGCTCTGTCATTGCATTTACCTCATTACATAATAATCATCTATTAACTAGATCACTAGCTTCTTGTAGTCAGAGACTATGCCACACTTAATCTTTTTATCTTCAATTCTTGGCATAGTAAAGTTCCCAATAAACATGTGGAATAAGTGAAGAGTGAAACAGCCGTGAGCATACTTGGAAAAATTTTGTTAGCACTAACGTTTGACAGTAATAAAGCTATTATTTTTTTAAAAATTCTGTGATGTAGACATTTTGGAAATTCTGACTGAACCGTCTTAATTTACTGCATTTTAGGCCAGGCACAATGGCTCACGCCTATAATCCCAGCATTTTGGGAGGCGGATGCAGGTGGATCACCTGAGGTCAGGAATTTGAGACCAGCCTGTTCAACATGGTGAAACTCCATCTCTACTAAAAATACAAAAATTAGCTGGTTGTGGTGGCACACGCCTGTAATCCCACCTACTTGGGAGGCTGAGGCACAAGAATCTCTTGAACCCAGGAGGCAGAGGTTGCAATGAGACAAAATCGTGCCATTGCACTCCAGCCTGGGCAACAAGAGCGAGAAACTCTGTCTCAAAAAACAAAAAAAACAAACAAAAAAGACTTTTTAGAGGCAGAAACAATAAGCAAGAAGACTGGTAGTATGATTATCTTCCTTCAATGACACTATCAGGTATATACAATATTCCAAATGCAAAGACTCAAAAGTGGAATTTCAGTAGCTCATCCGCTTGTAATCCCAGCACTTTGGGAGGCTGAGGCAGGCGGATCACGAGGTCAGGAGTTTGAAACCAGTCTGGCCAACACAGTGAAACCCCATCTCAACTAAAAATACAAAAATTAGCTGGGCGTGATAGCAGAAGCCTGTAATCTAGCTACTCAGGAGGCTGAGGCAGAAGAATCACTTGAACCCAGGAGGCTGGGCTTGCAGTGAGTCGAGCTGAGATCTTGCCACTGCATTCCAGCCTGGGCGACAGAGCTAGACTCCGTCTCAAAGGAAAAAAAAAAGAAAGTGGAAGTTCAAGGAACAATTTCAGGAGGGAAAAAGGAGAGAGAAGCCAAGAAGAAATGAAAAGGAAAAAGCAGACAGAACTCACTATTTATATAATTATATACCCCAAATAATCAGTCTTTCATTGGGATAACCTGTAGTAGCCAGAATTATAACACTCTGCTGCTCTGCAGTTAGATAAAAATAAAAAGATGTAAATCACAGCACATTGTTAAGCACTCAAATTTCAATAGAATTGAATAAGTTATTTAATCTCCTCATTTGAGAAATATGGATAGCCATAATGCCTACCTTACCTGGATGCTATAAAGATACAAATGAAGGTGGTCATAAACTATGGTATGGAAGCAGAAGGGACCTCAATTCTGTCTTCATGAAGAAGTAATAATGAACCAAAGTAAAATCAGGCATGATTTACAGGCAGCAAACTATGAAATTGTGAAAAAGGAAAGTGGCAAATATATTGCATTCAACTAAGTGGAACTGAATGTATATAAAAAAGTAATAGCAATAGCAAAAAAAATTTCAATTATTTTGAAATAATGCAGGATAGGAAAGTTGCTGGAAACCAAAAGAAAGGAAGAAAAATATTAAACATACATGCACACATATACACTTTAAGGGTAATACATAAACTACTGAACAATCTGTAGTCTCTTGGAAAAACTGAGGGTGTAATTCAATTCCAATGAATATATGATGACCTTAAAAACTACTCTTCGGCCGGGCGCGGTGGCTCAAGCCTGTAATCCCAGCACTTTGGGAAGCCGAGACGGGCGGATCACGAGGTCAGGAGATCGAGACCATCCTGGCTAACACGGTGAAACCCCGTCTCTACTAAAAAACACAAAAAAACTAGCCGGGCGAGGTGGCGGGCGCCTGTAGTCCCAGCTACTCGGGAGGCTGAGGCAGGAGAATGGTGTAAACCCAGGAGGCGGAGCTTGCAGTGAGCTGAGATCTGGCCACTGCACTCCAGCCTGGGCGACAGAACAAAACTCCGTCTCAAAAAAAAAAAAAAAAAAACCTACTCTTCATTTGAATAATGTTATAATTTTGTTGATAACATCTATACTATATAAAAACAATTTCATTTAAAGCTATAAATATGGCCAGGCATGGTGGCTCAGGCCTGTAATCCCAACACTTTGGGAGGCCAAGGCGGGCGATCACTTGAGGTCAGCAGATCAAGACCAGACTGGACAACATGATGAAACCCAGTCTGTATAAAAATACAAAAATAAGCCAGGCATGGTGGCACGTGCCTGTAATCCCACTACTTAGGAGGCTGAGGCAGGAGAATCGCTTGAGCCTGGTACATATACAAATACAGGCAGAGGTTGCAGTGAGCTGAGATCATGTCACTGCACTCCAGCCTGGGCAACAGAGAGAGACTCTATCTCAAAAAATAAATCAACAAATAAAAGCTATAAACATGAAAGCTCAAAGAAAATGCCATGAAATATCTTATAATAAGTGAGAATATATGTAAAATGCTTTTGTCAGCTGTAAAGAAAGCACCACATAAAATAAAAACAGGGGTAGTACAATATAAGCATTCAGTCACTTTTAGACAATTTTTGTTTAGAAAATTTGATGAAAGAGAATACCTATAGGAAGTGAAGGCTTAGTCTGCTAATTTATCAAGTATCCAAGAAAACTCTTACATTCTCTTTTAAATTATATATTACATCTCTGTATATGTGTATTAATAATGGCATGCTAATGGAAGATCACAGATTTATGCATGAAAGTGAGAAATGAAACAGAAACCACACAGAAACAGAAACTATGACTCAGTACAGATAAACTGTGCCAAATCATGACACGGAACACAAACTATCTAAGCTCAAATTGTTTTAAACAACAGCTCATTCAAACATATATGCTTTTTTTGGTTTTTTTTTGTTTTTTTTTAGACAGACTCTTGCTCTGTTGCCCAGGATGGAGTGTAGTGGCGTGATCTTGGCTCACTGCAACCTCCGTCTCCTAGGTTCAAGCAATTCTCCTGCCTCAGCCTCCCAAGTAGCTGGGATTACAGGAGCCCACCACCAAACCAGGTTAATTTTTTTGTGTGTATTTTTAGTAGAGACCAGGTTTCACTATGTTGGCCAGGCTGGTTTCGAACTCCTGACCTCAAGTGATCCACCCGCCTCAGCCTCCCAAAGTGCTAGGATTACGGGCATGAGCCACCACACCCAGCTCAAACACTTATGTTCTAAGAAAATATATATTTTTCTTTTTTTGAGATGGAGTTTCACTTTGTTGCCCAGGCTGGAGTGCAGTGGCACCATCTCAACTCACTGCAACCTCCACCTCAAGGGTTCAAGCAATTCTCCTGCCTCAGCCTTCCAAGAAGCTAGAATTACAGGCGCCTGCCATCATGCTGGGTTTTTTATTTTTATTTTTTGTATTTTTAGTAGAGACAGGGTTTCACTATATTGGCTAGGCTGGTTTTGAATTCCTGACCTCAAGTGATGTGCCCGCTTTGGCCTCCCAAAGTGCTAGGATTACAGGCAAGAGCTACCATGCCCAGCTCCAACATATACGTTTTAAGACAATATATCTTTTTTTTTTTTCTTGAGACGGAGTTTCACTCTTATTGCCCAGGCTGGAGTATGGTGGTGCAAGCTCGGCTCACTGCAACCTCCACTTCCCGGGTTCAAGCAATTCTCCTGCCTCTGCCTCCCAAGCAGCTGGGATTACAGGCACACACCACCGCCCAGCTAATTTTTGTGTTTTTAGTAGAGACGGGGTTTCACCATGTTGGCCAGGCTGGTTTTGAATTCCTGACCTCAGGTGATCCACTCACCTCGGTCTCCCAAAGTGCTGGCATTACAGGTGTGAGCCACCTTGTCCAGCCTAAAACAATATATCTTCATTGTCCAATATAGTAGACACTGTGGCTATTGAGCACATGCGGCTACTGAGCACTTGAAATGTTGCTAGAATAAATTGAGATGTGTTGTATTTGTAAAGTAGCCATTGGATTTCAAAGACTTAGTACAAAAAAAAGTAAAACATCTCATTAATAATTTTTATATTGATCATGTGTTAAAATAACATTTCGTATATAGAGGTTAAATAAAATATATTATTAAAATTAATTTCAGCCAAGCATGGTGGTTCACACCTATAATCCCAGCACTTTGGGAGGCCCAGGTGAGAGGATCAGTTAAAGCCAGAAGGTCAAGACCAGCCTGGACAACATAGCAAGACCCCATCTCTAGAAAAAATAAATAAAATTTTAAAAATAAAATTAATTTCACCTGTTTCTTTTTACTTTTCAAATGTGCTACTAGAAAATTTAAAATGATCTATGCAGCTTGTAGTCTATTTCTTTAGACAGCACTGCTACAGACAGATTTCATGGTAACTCTGCTTAAATTCCTGCATTCCAAAGTTAAGACTAGTGACTATTTCAGCAACTAGGCCAGTTTATACATTTTACCAATCCCCATCCAAATCTTGTTTAACTTCTGCCCTAAAACCACATTATGAGTAACCCCAGTCCCCAAAACCTTATCAAGTACCCTAACTTCTCCCATCCTAAGACACTCCTTCTTCTAAGATACTCCTGAGGCTCTGTCAAGGTAGTGCTTGCTCAGCAAGTTTAGGAAACTCAGTTTTACATAATTAACAGATTTCCCTAGTGGGGTTTACGTGGGGCTTTAACAAAAGTCAATGAATATGAATTGTAAGTGAAATAAGTTGTGTTGGAGATTCATTAAGTTTAACAAACACAAACAAAGAAGATTGGTTTGAAAAGGGTAATTTATAAATAAGTTGTTCTAATGATTTAAATTACCAAAATTAAAATCCATACTTGCAGCAATCTACCTTATTTTGGTTCCCGGAATGGTAGAGTAGGAGAACATAAGATTAATGTAGAAACAACAGGCATAATATATCAACTTCATTGAAGCTTAATCTTAAGAACAGGCTATAAACATGTCCTAAATTTTCAGACTTTGTAGAACCTTACTGTTTTTATGATTTGACACCTAACTCCTGACTGGGTATTTAAAGCAGATTTTTTAAGTGAAACACAAAACAAACATGGCCATCTCCACTACTTTTTCCAACAGTCTCAGGACTCAGTAGACTACTATGTTAAAGCCCAACAACTAGGGTAAATCTCCTAGTCTAGAGCTAATTATAATATGGCAAATTAGTTGAAGTCCACCAAATCTCCCCAGTACACAGTGAATTATATACTCTGCCATTTTGACTGCAATTCAGGGTCACATTTACAATCTAGAATTACAGAAATATAGGTCATACTTCTAAAAAGCCAAATTTATCCCCAAAATCACCAAACAGAAAACCATACATATGACTCAACTTTCAACTTTTTACCATTGCACACATATTAATCTCAAGCAACACACAACCATTTTCATTTTCCACCAAATAGTCACCCATCCCACCTGCTATGGTCTGAATGTCCCCCCAAATTCATGTCTTCAACTTAATCTCTATTGTGGTGATATTAAGAGGTGGTGGGCCTTTTGGGAAATGATTAAGTTATGAGGGCTCCATCCTCATGCATGGATTAGCGCCTTATAAAAGGGTTAGAAGGAACCAGCTTAGCTCCTTTTTGACCTTCTGTCCCTCTGTCGTGTGAAGACTCAGCATGCTCTTTGGAGAATGCACCAACAAGGCACCATCTTGGAAGCAGGAAGGAGCCCTCATCAGACACCAAACCCACTGGCAACTTTGATCTTGGACTTCCCAGCCTCCAGAACCGTGAGGAAATAAATTTCTGTTCTTTGTAATTACCCAAATTGTGGTATTTTTGTTATAGCAACACAAATGGACTAAGATACTGCTCAATTTTTTTTTTTTTAACATGAAGTCTCACTCTGTCCCCAAGGTTGGAATGTAGTGGCGTGATCCCAACTCACTGTAACCGCCGCCTCCCAGGTTCAAGCAATTCTCCTGCCTCAGTACTCCAAGTAGCTGGGATTACAGGCATGCACCACAATACCCGGCTAATTTTTTTTCTATTTTTACTAGAGATGAGGTTTCACCATATTGGCCAGGCTGGTCTCAAACTCCTGACTTCACGTGATCCGCCCGCCTCGGCCTCTCAAAGTACTGGGATTACATGTGTGAGCCACTATGCCTGGCTCGAATTTATTTTAACAATTTTTTTTCAACTTTCCCAGCATTCCCAACATCAGTAAAAGTTTTTTATTATTTATTATTATTATTTTTGTTTAGACAAAGTCTCGCTCTGTCACCCAGCTGGAGTGCAGTGGTGCAATCTTGGCTCACTGCAACCTCTGCTTCCTGGGTTCAAGTGATTCTCATGCCTCAGCCTCCCGAGGAGCTGGAATTACAGGCATATGCCACCACATCTGGCTAATTTTTGTATTTTTAGTGGAGGCAGGGTTTCGCCATGTTGGCCAGGCTAGTCTCAAACTCCTGACCTCAAGTGATCCACCCACCTTGGCCACTCAAAGTGCTGGCTAGCATCACGAACGTGAGCCACAGTGCTGAGCCAAGATTTTCTTTTCTTTTTTTTTTTTTTTTTTTTTTTTTGAGATGGAGTCTCATCTGTTGCCCAGGCTAGAGTGCAGTAGTGCAATCTCAGCTCACTGCAATTTCCAGGGTTCAATCGATTCTCCTGCCTCTGCCTCCCAAGTAACTGGGATTACAGGCACCTGCCACTACACCCAGCTAATTTTTTTTTTTTTTTTTTGAGATGGAGTCTTGCTCTGTCTCCCAGGCTGGAGTGCAGTGGTGTGATCTTGGCTCACTGCAAGCTCCACCTCCCGGGTTCACGCCATTCTCCTGCCTCAGCCTCCTGAGTAGCTGGGACTACAGGTGCCCGCCAGCACGCCCAGCTAATTTTTTTGTATTTTTATAGTAGAGACGGGGTTTCACCGTGCTAGCCAGGATGGTCTTGATCTCCTGACCTCGTGATTCGCCCACCTTGGCCTCCCAAAGTGCTGGGATTACAAGCTTGAGCCATGGCACCTGGCCATTTTTTGTATTTTTAGTAGAGACGGGGTTTCACCATGTGGGCCAGGCTGGTCTCGAACTCCTGACCTCCTGATTCACCCACCTCGGCCTCCCAAAGTGCTGGGATTACAGACATGAGTCACTGCGCCCGGCTTTTTTTTTTTTTTTTTTTTGGAGACAGAGCCTCACTCTGTCACCAGGCTGCAGTGCAGTGGCACGATCTCGACTTCTGCAACCTCCACCTCCCAGGTTCAAGCGATTCTCCTGCCTCTGCCTCCTGAGTAGCTGGATTACAGGTGCCCACCACTACGCCCAGCTAATTATCTGTATTTTCAGTAGAGATAGGGTTTCACCATGTTGGCGAGGCTGGTCTTGAACTCCTGACCTTGTGATCTGCCCACCTCGGCCTCCCAAAGTGCTAGAATTACAGGCATGAGCCACGACACCTGGCCTTGTTTTTTTTTTTTTTTTTTTGAGAACGAGTCTCACTCTGTCACCAGGCTGCAGTACAGTGGCACGATCTCGGTTCACTACAACCTCCACCTCCCAGGTTCAAGCAATTCTCCTGCCTCAGCCTCCCAAGTAGCTGGGACTATAGGCGTGCACCACCACACGCAGCTAATTTTTGTATTTTTAGCAGAGACGGGGTTTCACCATGTTGGCCAGGATGGTCTCCATCTCCTGACATCATGATCTGCCCGCCTCAGCCTCCCAAAGTGTTGGGATTACACGCGTGAGCCACCGCACCCAGCTGATTTTTTTTTTTAATAAACGAAGATATCAGATACTCTCCAAATCCTATGAAACCTGAACTAGAACATCAGAATAAAAATCATTAAAAAAAATATATTTTGGTGGCTGGGTGCGGTGGCTCACGCCTGTAATCCCAGCACTTTGGGAGGCTGAAGAGCGTGGATCACAAAGTCAAGAGACAAGATCATCCTGGCCAACATGGTGAAACCCTCTCTCTACTAAAAACACAAAAAATTAGTTGGGCATGGTGGCACATGCCTGTAGTCCGAGCTACTCAGGAGGCTGAGGCAAGAGAATCACTTGAACCTGGGAGGCGGAGGTTGCAGTAAGCCAAGATCATGCCACTGTACTCCAGCCTGGTGACACAGCAAGACTCTGTCTCAAAAAAAAAAAAAAAATATATATATATATATATATATATATATATATACACACACACACACACGTATATGCACAGAATAAAAATCCCAACTTGAGAGTCATGCACTAATGACATAAACCACTATGTTGGCATCTAAATATTAACATATTTAATTGATTAATCAATATGATGATTCACAATAAATTCTGCAACTTTGACTCCCAGAATGCTTCTCAAGTCTCTACCATCAATAAGTACTCAAGAAATCAAATTAAATTCATATTAACAAGCTGGGCGTGGTGGCTTACGCCTGTAATCCCAGCACTTTGGGAGGCTGAGGCAGGTGGATCACCTGAGGTCCGGAGTTCGAGACCAGCATGACCAACATGGGAGGAACCCCGTCTCTACTAAAAATATAAAATTTAGCTGGGTGTGGTAGCACATGCCTATAATCCCAGCTACTTAGGAGGCTGAGGTAGGAGAATCGCTTAAACCTGGGAGGCGGAGGTTGTGATGAGTCGAGATCATGCCATTGCACTCCAGCCTAGGCAACAAGCGCAAAACTCTGCCTCAAAAAAAAAATTAAAATATAAAATAAATTCATATTAACAACAAATGATCATAAATGACCACTGACAAAACAGTATTTCAAAATCAAAGAGGTTGGGACTGTAATTCCAGGACTTTGTGAGACTAAGGCAGTAAAACAGCTTGAGCCCAGGAGTTTGAGACCAGCCTGGCCAACATGGCAAAACCTCGCATCTACAAAAAAATACAAAAAATTATCTGGGCATGATAGTCCATACCTGTAGTCCCAGTTACTCGGGAGGCTGAGGTGGGAGGATCACCTGATCCCAGGAAGTCACGGCTTCAGTGAGCTGTGATTGTACACTAGTACACTGCAGCCTGGGTGACAGAGGGAGACCCTGTCTCAAAAACAACAAGAAGGCCGAGCACAGTGGCTCACACCTGTAATCCTAGCACTTTGGGAGGCCGACGTGGGCAGATCACGAGGTCAGGAATCTGAGACCAGCCTGACCAACATGGTGAAACCTCGTCTCTATTAAAAATACAAAAAATAGCCCAGTGTGTTGGCACACGCCTGTAATCCCAGCTACTTGGGAAGCCAAGGCAGGAGAATCGCTTGAACCCGGGAGGTGGAGGTTGCAATGAGCTGAGACCACACCACTGCACTCCAGCCTAGGCAACAGAGTGAGACTCCATCTCAAAAACAAACACCCAAAACAAAATCAAAGAGAAATTTTGACTTTTAGATAACTGATACAACTTTGCCATTACATGGTCTACTGAAAATGTCTCCTACTCAGTCTTACAGGATGCATGGATATGTGTATGCGTAGGTATATAAAAAATTGAGACATGGATCTGTGTTTTAACAAAAACCATTACAAGCATAGATCCTGTTCTCCAGCCTACCCACAAGTGAACTACCCACAAGAGGCCAACATAAACTGCTGAACAAAGACCTTTTGTGAATCCTATAGAGTAAGTACAATAGAGATTGTCATAGGGTGCTCTATAGCATGAAGAGACCTCTCATTTACTCCAGGGCCTGTCCTCACAGCAGTTCCACTTCCCCATCTTTTCTTTTTTTTTTTTTTTTTTTCCCTTTTCAGACAGGGTCTCAATCTGCCACCCAGGCTGGAGTGCAGTGGTGTGATCACAGCTCACTGCAGCCTGGACTTCCTAAGGCTCAGGTGAACACAGACCTATAGTGCATAACTTTTCTATATAGTTTATCTTTTTACAATACTGACTACTGTGAGAAGCCATCAGTCCAGATTAATAATATATGCAATGCAAATTATGTTGAACATACTTTCTTTGATGGTTTGGAACAAACATGAAGTGTCTTCGGGGCATCATGAATACTATGATCATGCCCCAAGAGATTAAAAGATTGGGTTTTGAACTTGCTTATGACACCCCTAGAAGAAACTTTTTAATATAAATTCCTAATATCAGCTTGCTTGCCTATGGCTTGCTTGCATAAAACTGAAATATAAAATGGGCAATTGCTTAATTTCTTGGACCATATAAAATGGCTGCCCTTTTAAATATTTAATTATTGTAACAAAAGCTGTAGCATCCTTTTACCCAGCTTTGTCCTCTTTGCTGAAATCTTCACTGTCTTTCAGTGTCCTTTGATGTCTCAGTATTCAATACATTCTCTATTATTTATGTCCCACTAACAGAATATGTCACCTCAACCTCCTTGTATGTTTCAACCTTCCATTATACCTCACAATGTGAAGGAATACATTCACTATCAAGAGATTTTTCTGCCTTTAATCCTAACCACAGGCCTTGAATTTTTGACCTTAAGCTATAATTTCCAAAAAGTTGTTTTCTACTTTTCACATATATTGAAGCTCAGCCTAAAGCAGAATATCAGATATCCCGTTACATTTTAAAATGAAAACCTTGTGTTATACCTGCATGACTCACCTACCTAAAAATAGCTACTCTGGAATAACAGTTCATATTCTGGATCACACCAGAATTGATAGGTAAAACAGAATTATCTGCACTGGCAAATAAGTAGAAAACAGGCAGTAAGCTCTACAATGTTAACTAAATAATTTTGTTACCTTCTGATGAGCTCATATCTTTGAAATGTTGAGAAATTCTAGATCAAAATATGATAAAATCAATCTCCAGGCCAGGCATGGTGGCTCATGCCTGTAATCCCAACACTTTGGGAAGCTGAGGTGGGCAGACTACCTGAGGTCAGGAGTTCGATACCAGCCTGGTCAATGTGGCAAAACCCCATCTCTGCTAAAAATACAAAAATTAGCCAAGTGTGGTGGCACATGCCTGTCGTCCCAGCTACTCCAGAGGTTGAGCCAGAAGTGTCTGAACCCAGGAGGTGGAGGCTGCAGTGAGCGGAGATTGGGCCACTGCACTCCAGACTGGGCAATAGAGATTTCGTCTCAAAAAAAAACAATCTCCCATCCAGCCCCAAATCTTCTAAAATGTTAAATATGTAATGTGTATGAAAGTAAAATTTAAAACTTTCCATTCACTAAAAGTTTTAGTTTGTAACCATTAGCACAATTAGTCTTTGTTCTGTTTAAAATTAACACAAAGTTTAATTTGACAAATATTCAAAATAATGTTTCATCAGCAATGTAAAATCACTGAAATTATTTAGATTGTGTTTCTGCAGCATAAGAGCCAACGATTTTTAACTAGATTCAACTATTTTGATAATGCCATTCCATAGATTTAAATAGTAAAGCCTTCCCCACCCCACCCCCATCCCGCCCAGATAACTTTTTTCCCTTTGAATGAGCACTATGGCAATGAAGTACATGGTAAACCTACACCTTAAACTGCCATGTTGAAAAAATAACAACCTCCTTCCAGAACAAGTAAACAAGACAGGATCTTTTTGTTTTCATTTACATATACGCAGACCACCATGCTGAAAAACAGCTTAGAGCTGGCAAAAGCCTAGTCAATTGTTCTTACCAGGCCTTGATGTTAAACATCTTTAACAAATTGCATTCTGAAATGCTCTTTTGTTAAACCGGCTTCTTACCAATAGAAACAAAGTAATAGATGATGGTTAGGTTTCCATTCCAGCCTATAAGTAGTAGATAATTGATTACAAAGCTAAACAAAGAAACAAAAAACGCTACATCATCTACCAGTCTAGCAAGCTTCTCTGAGTTGAAGGTCTACTGTTGAAATCCAGAACTAGGGCTCTCACAGATGCCCCTCTGCTCCATAAATCACCAACTCCTACTCCTTTCCCCAGCTCTACTGTCCACTCATTTCATTAGGTTACAATAGTAGGAACAGACCTAAAATAATAACACCACCAAATAAGTGAATGCAGAGTAGAAATGTTCCCCTAAAGAGAGGAGGTCATGTATACAAACAGCAATACCTGACAAGTTAATATTTCTGAGTTATAACTCCTGTACCAGAAGTGTAACAACACCTGACTCTTGAATCAAAACTTTCAGGCCAGGCGTGGTGACTTGCGCCTGTAATCCCAGCATTTTGGGAGGCCACGGCAGGCTGATCACTTGAGGTCATGAGTTCAAGACCACCCTGGACAACATGACGAAACCCCATCTCTACTAAAAATACAAAAAATATCTGGGCATGGTGGCAGGTGCCTGTAATCCCAGCTACTCGGGAGGCTGAGGCAGGAGAATCTCTTCAGCCCGGGAGGCAAAGGCTGAAGTGAGATGAGATCACGCCAGTGCACTCCAGCCTGGACAACAGAGCAAGACTCTGCCTCAAAAAAAAAAAAAAAAAACTTTCAAATTCATTTATTTATTCAACTATATTACAAGCATCTACTACAGCAGAAGCTTTGCTGCTGTGGTCCGAATGTGGTATACCCCCAAAATGCACACGTTGAAATTTACTCCTCAATGTGATAGTATTAAGAGGTAGGGCCTTCGGGGAAATAATTAAGTCACGAAGGCTCTGCCCTCATTAATGGGGTTACAGCTTTTATCAGAAAGATTGGCCTGTCGTCCCAGAGACACAGAAGGCTGAGGCAGGAGGATAGCTTGAGCCCAGGAGTTCAAGTTCAGACTGGGCAGCACAATGAGACCCCATCTCTTAAAAGAGGGAGAGAGAGACATTGATTGAAGGGTGTGTGTCTGCCCCTTCTGCCATGTGAGGACACAGAAAGAGGCACCATTCATGAAGCAGAGAACGAGCCCTTACCAATGAATCAGTTAGTGCCTTTATCTTGGACTTTCTAACCTCTAGAATTGTGAGAAGTATTAAAATTTCTATTATTTATAAATTACCCCGTCAAAGACGTTCACTTATCTGACTTTCCAGATTAACCTCTGTGTTTTATCTTCCCAATAAAAAATATCCACAGCACATTCAACACTCATGACCAATAAGACCATAAATTTCTGTCCACCAGATAAATTGCAAGCTTACCTAGAGATGGTAGAGGTTTGTCTCCAAACCTCTTTTTTTTTTTTTTAATTTTTTGTAGATAGGGGATCTTGCTATGTTGCCCAAGCTGGTCTCGAACTACTGAGTTAAAGCAATCCGCCCACCTCAGCCTCCCAAAGTGCTGGGATTACAGGTATGAGCCTCTGCACTCAGTTCTAAACCTTTTTAATGTCAGTATTATTGTAATTATGTGACTTAAATATATGTAAACCAATGGAATGAATGCCAAAAAATTATTTGATGAAAAGTAATTTGAATTTGCTAGATTTGAATTTAGAAAAAGCTAGATACAACAGCAATCAGGCTTCATTTATTCAAAAAGTTATTAAAGTTCAGTAGGAATTCTCTCAGCTCTGAAGAGGGAGAAAGAGAAATTTTAAGTCTGCATTGGGTGCCATATTGTTGGGTGCCATGTAGCAGTGCTTTTACTCTGTATCTGTATTTCTTAACCATTTTTAAGTTATGGACCCCTCTGAAAATTTAATGAATGTTACAGTTCACCTCTCTCCCTAGAAATACAAATGGACACATAAAATGCAGTTCTGGTGGCTCCTGTACCCTTTTCCCCACCTCCGCCTCAAAGCTCATCAACCTATGACTCTATCCACCCCAAGCTGCAAAGCATTTCATCATCTTTACAAGAAAACTAAGTCTTGTATTAGAACAGCAGAACTAAATTCCATAGGATCTAATTTCAACTTTGCTAAGACCTTATTAATGATATCTCAGACTGGCTAATAACATCCACTGATTTATCAGTGATTGTATTCAACTTAAATAATAAAGGATGGCAGGTTTCATTTATTTTATTGTGTATAATCCTCCCACATGATTAATTGGTTAGGAATTCCTTATTGTCCTTTGCAATGTCAGGCTATAACCCACAAACAAGATGACTAATCAACACATACTCTAATTCTCAGGGTGCAATTTAGGAAAATCAGGCTAGAGTCAGAAAAAGCTCTTCACTTAGAATGGTAGTTGTTCCTTTTCTAAGATGTAGTGTTCTAATAAGTAGTCCACAAAGTAATCTATCCTAATAAGGTTTTCCTTTCCACACATTAAGAATCACACAAAAGCATGGGTGAGTAAGAAATGTCAAATCACTTGTTCAAATATACCCAACACATGGCCTTCCTTTCTGAAATTCTTCTACTCTAAAACCCGCCTGATTTATGAGTCATGAAAATTCTAATCTGCCACTATTAACCATTTCCACCTCTAAATCATTTTCCCCAGCTGCCTAAACCAAAAATCTAGACTCCTCCTTCTCCTTTATTCCCTACATGCAAGTAATCACCAAGTCCTTCCAGGTAACCTCCTAATTACTTTTTTTTTTTTTTTTTTTTTTTTGGAGACGGAGTCTCGCTCTGTCACCCAGGCTGCAGTGCAGTGGCACAATCTCGGATCACTGCAACCTCCGCCTTCTGGGTTCAAGCTATTCTCCTGCCTCAGCACCGCAAGCAGCTGGGATCACAGGCACCTGCCACCACATCTGATTAATTTTTGTAATTTTTTTTTTTTTTTTTTTTTTTAGTCAGAGTCTCACTCTTTCACCCAGGCTGGAGTGCAATGATGTGATCTCGGCTCACTGCAACCTCCAACTCCCGGATTCAAGCAGTTCTCCTGCCTCAGCCTCCCAAGTAGCTGATATTACAGGTGCCTGCCACCACTCCCGGCTAATTTTTGTATTTTTAGTAGAGACTGGGTTTCACCAAGTTGGCCAGGTTGGTCTCTTTGGCCAGGTTGGTCTCGAACTCCTGACCTTGTGATCCACCCACCTCAGCCTCCCAAAGTGCTGGGGTTACAGGCGTAAACCATCATGCCCAGCCTAATTTTGTATTTTTAGTAGAGATGGGGTTTCACCATCTTGGCCAAGCTGGTCTCGAATTCCTGACCTCAAGTGTTCCACCCACCACAGCCTCCCAAAGTGCTGGGATTACAGGCGTGAGCCACCACGCCCCTGACTGTTGCTTAAATCTGTCCCTTCCTTTTAATCACTTTAGGTTCTCCCATGTTAACTGAGTTTGGTTTCCTGAGTTTGGTTCCTGACAAAGATATCCTAGGGTAATCATTCTGAAACAAAGATGCGATCACTTCACTCACCAACTTAAAAAAGCCTTACAATAACTATGTTTCTCAGCTTAAAAATCCTTCAATGTTCCTCACTTGAGAAAGTTGAAGACACAGACTGCTAGAATGCCCTTTGTGATCTGGCGGCACCTATCTACTTCTCCAGCCTCATCACTTTCTTGCCTAACCCCTACCCTAAATCTCTTGCTCTCTCAGCACACCATGTCGTTTCTTGCCTGTACACAAGCTAGTCCCTCTGCTGGAAACAACAACAACAACAACCCTGGCTGAGCAAGGTGGCTCACGCCTATAATCCCAGCACTTTGGGACTGAAAGGATTTCACTGGGGTGAAAGGATTGCTTGAGCCCAGGAGTTCAAGATCCTGTCTCTACAACAAATTTAAAAATCAGCTGGGCATGGTGGTATGTGCCTGTAGTCCTAGCTACCAGGGAGGTTGAGGCAGGAGGATTGCTTGAGTCCAGGGGTCTGAGGTTACAGTGAGCTATGATCATGCCACTGCACACTGGCCTAAGTGACAGAGCAAGACCACCTGACTTCTAAAAAAAACTATATATATAAAACTTTATATATATAAATTATTAAACATATATTAAATATATATTAAATATATACTTATATTTAATAATTAATATATATTAAATATATATTTATAGTTAATAATATAATATATAGTTATATATAGTTTAGCTATAA
Source organism: Macaca nemestrina (assembly GCF_043159975.1). Taxonomy (NCBI): domain Eukaryota; kingdom Metazoa; phylum Chordata; class Mammalia; order Primates; family Cercopithecidae; genus Macaca; species Macaca nemestrina. The sequence continues at coordinate 41,668,929 of NC_092133.1, read as the reverse complement.
ACTATATATTTATACTTAATAATTTATATATATAAATTTTTTTAAAAATCGAAACCTATCCCATTTTCTTTTTTTTTTTCTGTGGCGGAGTGACGCTCTGTCACCAGGCTGGAATGCAATGGTATGATCTTGGCTTATTGCAACCTCCACCTCCCGGGTTCAAGCGATTCTCCTGCCTCACCCTCCTGAGTAGCTGGGACTACAGGTGTGCACCACCACGCCCAGCTAATTTTTGTATTTTTAGTAGAGATGGGGTCACACCATGTTGGCCAGGATGGTCTCGATCTCTTGACCTTGTGATCTGCCCACCTCAGCCTCCCAAAGTGCTGGGATTACAAGCATGAGCCACTGCGCCCAGCCCCCTACCCCATTTTCTGATCTGCCTGTCAAACCCTGCCCACTTACCTCTAAATAAAGTATTATGATGCCTAAAGATGTTCATGACAGCATTGTGTTCAATATTCAAAAACCGAAAACAGCTGAGTATGGTAGCACATGCCTATAGTCCCAGCTACTTGAAAGGCTGAGGTGGGAGGATCTCTTGAACTCAGTTGGAGTCCAGCCTGGGCAACAATGCAAGACTCTATTTCAAACAAAACAAAACAAAAAAATCTATCTAAATCCCCCAAATATGAAAACATTTTATATAATGGATTAACATTTTATATAATGGATTAACATTTTGTCATAATGGATTCCCATAATGGAATATTATGCAATCATCAAAATGTTTATATAATTATATAAAATGTTAAAAATATGGCTATAAAATGGTAAAACTGCATAAACAGAATGATCTCCACTATGTAAATTACATTACACATACACAAAAAAGAGATAATTAACAGAAAATACATCAAAACATTAAGAGTATTTGTATCTGGTTAACAGAATTATGGGCAATTGGCTGGGTGTGGTGCCTCACGCCTGTAATCCCAGCATTTCGGGAGACCGAGGCAGGCAGATCACAAGGTCAGGAGTTTGAGACCAGCCTGACCAACATGGTGAAATCCCATCTCTACTAAAAATACAGAAATTAGCTGGGCGTGGTGGGGCGAGCACCTGTAATCCGAGCTACTCAGGAGGCTGAGGCAGGAGAATTGCTTGAACCCGGGAGGCGGAGCTTACAGTGAGCCCAGACTGCACCACTGCACTCCAGCCTGGGCAACAGAGCGAGGCTCCATCTCAAAAAAAAAAGAATTATGGGCAATTGGGGTTTTTTATCCGTGTTTTTTCCCTCTCAAGTTTTAAATAGTTAACAGGTATTACTTTCAAAATCAGAAAAACTCCGAAAATACCTTAAACTATTGAAGATTTTCCTGGAGATTTCCCAACCACACACAAATTTAATCATTCCTTTGTCTGATTCAAGTACAAACTCTCTTTGTTGCACACAACACACTCTTGTTTTAGACCTTACGATTCTATATTTTAATACATGTTTGCCAGGGAGTTGTCTGAAAACAGGAAATGTATGGTTCAACTTTAATTCCTACCAGCCTTACACTTGGTAGCAACCAGCTAAATGTTTTAATTACTCACACTGGTAGCTACATGCAAATGACCAATAAATGCCTAATCAGTCATTTGTAAATGTAAATCATCAACACACTCAACAAATATTTACCATGTCCCCAAAATATCTCAGGTACTGTCACAGCCCCTGGAGACACTTCAGTGAAAAGGTCCTTGCCCTTGTGGAGCCTACATTCTAGTGCGTTAGAACAAAACGAAATAAACCGGCTCATTACAGAGAGTGATGAATACTATAAAGACAATGTAGTATAAGAGGAATTAGGGAAGATGTGGGTAAAGAATAGAACATCAAAGGCATATTGAGGGAGAGGCAGGAAGAGAGCAGGGCTGACCTGGGCAGAGTGGGGGCTCAGGGAGGAGACCCACAGGAGGGGCCAGGAGCTGGGAGAAGGGGCCTGGAGGGGTGGGGGCCTTTAGAAGGAGGGGGAAGGGATGGAGGGAACAGGGAGCAGGGTGCGAACTTGGATCTCCGCCCCCTCCCCCTTCAGAGCTGCAGCGCCTCCTGACTGAGCCCCAATTTTGTCAAACTCTGTATATGGTATATGCACAGAAAGGAAACAGAAATAATACCTGTTCACTTGAAAAACAAGGTTGTTGCACAATATGGGCACTTTGTCCTATTTTTATAAAATGAAAACTAATAAGCCCCTCCTCTAGAGTGCTGTATGTTTGTGAGATTCCAAAACAAAAGGTCTGGGAGACTGCACTCCCCTCCTGGTTACCTCTGTGGTCTGAGGTTGGGAGAGTGGAGGAGAGTTCTTACTTCCAGTTAGGTAATAGTCTCTGAGTCTCAAATAGGATAATAATCCCTAATTCACAAGAATGTGTAAGGATTACATAAAATAATTTATGTGGAAAGTGTGATGCCAGTACTGGCATTCTGGTCCCCTATATTTGTGTTAGTAGTGTCTGTTTAGAGAAGGACATCAAAATAATACAATGCCCAAAAGCTGGAGCACGTGGATTATGATTTTGAACACAGGTGCCAAAAGAAACTTAACAATGTAAATCCCATCCCTTTGATCAGGAATTCCTTAATAGTTATATGGTTAACAAAAATACTACCTCATGCTATCCTTCTTAACTGTTTATCTGACCTCAGGATTCTACTACTAGTTACAACATCTTTATTTACTTATTTTATTTTTTTCTTTTTTTGAGATGAAATCTCACTCTGTCACCCAGGCTGGATACAGTGGGGCAATCTCGGCTCACTGCAACCTCCACCCACGGGTTCAAGCTATTCTCCTGCCTCAGCCTGTGAGTAGCTGCGATTACAGACGTGCACCATCACGCCTGGCTAATTTTTTGTATTTTTAGTAGAGCACGGTCTCACCATGTTTGCCAGCCTGGTCTCGAACTCCTGACCTCAGGTGATCCGCCTGCCTCGGCCTCCCAAAGTGCTTTGAGATTACAGGCATAAGCCACCGCACCCAGCCTATAATTGCTTTAAACAATGATGTGGCAAAGAGTTGGACAGTCTACCCATAAAATCAAATGCGAACACAGAAACAGATTTATAATAAATGATCCAAACATTATCTGTCAGCCTTTCCTCCATAAACTCACAAACTTTACTGGTTTTCACTATTTTAAATTATCTGCTTATCTAGGTTATATTTCTCCGGTCCAAAAAAGGAAAATAAATTTTCCACTCCAGATTGCAAAAGAGAGGTGCTTCTAGATACATTTACCTCTTGTCTCCTTTAATTGTTGCTAATCTGAAACTTAAGAACTAGGACTCCTAAAGTTTGAGTAAGGGGTTCAATTGTCAGATCACTAAGATGTTTCCTCTGAAATATTCCCTCCCATCCCTAATCAGCCCTCAAAAACCCTAGCACATCTTTAAGATAGAAAATTATTTGCCTTTTACATCTCTGCTTTCTAATCTCACATGCCTGGAATTAATGACTGCCTGAATGGGCCTACTCTAACCTGTTCTTTGTCAAACAAACCAGAAAATGCCCTCCTTATTTATTTATTTATTTATTTATTTATTTATTTATTTATTTTGAGACTGTCTCACTCTGTCACCCAGGATGGAGTACGGTGGTGCAATCTCAGCTCACTGCAACCTCCGCCTCCTGGGTTCAAGCAATTCTCCGGCCTTAGCCTCCTGAGCAGCTGGGATTATAGGTGCATGCCACCATGCCCAGCGAATGTTTGTATTTTTAGTAGAGACGGGATTTCACCATGTTGGTCAGGCTGGTCTTGAACTCCTGACCTCGTGATCCACCCACCTTGGCCTCCCAAAGTGCTGGGATTACAGGAGTAAGCCACCTCACCTGGAAAATTTTTTAATTTTAATTTTTTTAGAGACAGGGTCTCACTCTGTCACCTAGGCTGGAGTGCAGTGGCACAATCATGGCTCACTACAACCTCAAACTCCTGAGCTCAAGCAATCCTCCTGCCTCAGCCTCCTGAGTAGCTAGAACTACAAGCATATAACACTATGCCCAGCTAATTTAAAAAAAAAATTTTTTTTGAAACAGTGTCTTACTATATTGCCCAAGCTGGTCTTGAACAACTGGACTCAAGTAATCCTCCCACCTTGGCCTCCCAAAGTGCTGCAAATACAGTCCTCAGCAGCCACACCCAGCCTTCTCCTTAATATTTCTAAGTGTTATTGTCAAAATTATCCTGACTCTCATTCTAGTCTGCTCTATTGTTTTTTTTGTTGTTGTTTTTTTTTTTTTTTTTGAGACGGAGTCTCGCTGTGTCTCCTAGGCTGGAGTGTGCAGTGGCGTGATCTCGGCTCACTGCAAGCTCCACCTCCCGGGTTCACGCCATTCTCCCGCCTCAGCCTCCCAAGTAGCTGAGACTACAGGCGCCCGCCACCACGCCCGGCTAGTTTTTTGTATTTTTAGTAGAGACGGGGTTTCACCATGTTAGCCAGGATAGTCTCGATCTCCTGACCTCGTGATCCACCCGCCTCGGCCTCCCAAAGGGCTGGGATTACAGGCTTGAGCCACCGCGCCCGGCCTGCTCTATTGTTAATAACTCGACATGACAAGTACAGAAACAAACCAAATCACCATAACAAGATAAACTAACTCCAAAAGAGTGAGTCAATCAACGATAAAGGGATAAAGAAAAATCTAACTCTTAAGACATAAGCTAGTGTTCCCATTTATTGGCTGTCATAAACCTTTTATGTCAAAGCAAGAACTCTGCTTACTTCTTGGCATACCAAACCTACATATATGAAGTCACAGGCCAGAACTATGGGGTGTCCATAAAGTCTGGGGAACATAATATTTTATATTTTTACAAATTGAAGATGTCCTTTATAGTATTATGTACATTCACCTATGTTTCCACATTCTATAGATACCTTGTATAGAAATACTAGAATGGGCCAGGCATGGTGGCTCATGCCTGTAATCCCAACATTTTGGGAGGCCAAGGTGGGGGATCACCTGAGGTCAGGAGTTTGAGACCAGCCTGACCAACATGGAGAAACCCCATCTCTACTAAAAAAAATACAAAATTAGCAGGGCATGGTGGCACGTGCCTATCATCCCAGCTACTTGGGAGGCTGAGGTAGGAGAATTGCTTGAACCCAGTAGGCGGAGGCTGCAGTGAGCTGAGATCGCACCATTGCACTCCAGCCTGGGCAACAAGAGTGAAACTCCGTCTAAAAAAAAAAAAAAAAAAAAAAGAAATACTAGAATGGAGAATCTGTCACAAAAATATTAAATATATCACATTGTAAAGATAAAGGACAAAATTATAACTTGGTTTAAATGTTCATTCATTCATTTAATGAATACCTACTAAGTGTCAGGCACTTCTAGGCACTGATTTACTTCATGGTATTGACCATTTAATTAGTTGCACTGAGTTACTGCAGACAGGGAGTTACTTGTTTTTGATCTTGACCTTGAAATGAGTTTGAATGCTTGAGGAATGAAGCTATTTGGCCACACAATAGTCCTATGCATACATAATCAGTACACAATGTTTCCTTCCCTTTGTGTGTATTAATTCTATGATCACTTCAAATAATATAAAGGCTGTTTTGTGCCCATTTCTGTTTCTCTCCTCTGAGGCCTGCCAACAAGCATTTATATAATAATATTTATTATTTCTGAGAATTATATAATAGTGCTTTTTAGGAGAGAAAAGTAGGCTTTATTCCAAGATGCTAAGTTACCGTAGTACTTTAATTCACTAGTACTTTCCCATATTATATGGGAAAGTATATGCATTCCCATAAATATGCATTCCTATAAAATGCAAATATTAGAATGGTTTCACATTAAGAAGTTTAAATGCCCAGCACCATAAAGAACACTAAAGAGTGTGAAAACTAAATGTAGCAGAACTGAAGTATAATAGGTGAAATGTGGCATTTGAACCCTCACAGAAGCAGCTACCCACAAGGTATAAGGACCAGCTGTAGAAAATTCCTTGTGAGGCTGGTTTCTACCGCAAGTACAGCAACCTCCCCAGGAAAGCCTCCTATAAGTATGGCTATATTACCTCAACTCTCAAGATCAAAACTTGAGGCTCCATCCTGAATTCTAACTCTGACAACCACACTGGCCCCTACAGAGAGTCAGACATGGCCTACAGGGAAATGGTGGTAAGGAGATTCAAATTAGACCCTTGATATCCCCAGAACCATCAAAATCAACCCAACCCTTATAGCAGTCAGAAAATTAAGAGTTTTAAGCATTTCGCCCATCACCAATTAAAATGTTCATGGATCCAGGAAAACCCTTACGCTTACATTGGTGAGTCAGCCACAAGCACAAGCAGATAGTCACACATCTCCACCATTAGTGTGACATAAGTCTATATATACTCCCTCATCTTCAGACCACCATGACTAGCTTTCTAGAATAGGCAGTTACCCTAATATACAAAGTGCCTTTCAATGTTCTTCCATGCCTCTTTCTAGCCCCCTCCACTATATGCCATCAGCTAGTGTTTAACTTTGGACTACTGAAGATCAACAATATTTCCTCTTTTAAACTCTAACTCTGACTACAATTACAGAAGTTAGGCAGGCATCCAAAAGCCACAACAGTATTCCTCTAACAGTATATAATTTTCAGAACACTTTGTATACATTCTCTCACAAACCAAACCCTGAAGCTAGGCTCCCTCTCCCCTCCCAGCTCCTTTTCCCTTCTGTCCACTCTCTCTCCCCCAGTCCTTCCCTCCATTTTCGCAGACTGGGAAAAGGAATCACTGGATAAGTGACTTGACCCCATCATTAGTGAGAGAGCCAAGGCTTTAACCAGTGTCTTCCTTATTCCAAGCTTCATGGGTTGTCCACTACTGTATGCTCCCCTCCATCTAATTCTCTTTCCTCAGTAAAATCAAACTTTGCTTTTTTTTTTTTTTTTTTTTTTTTTTTTTTAAGACAGAGTCTCGCTCTATTGCCTAAGCTGGAGTGCAATAGCCTAATTTCGGCTCACTGCAACCTCCGCCTCCCGGGTTCAAGTGATTCTCCTGCCTCAGCCTCCCGAGTAGCTGCAATTACAAGAGCCCGCCACCACGCCCAGCTAATTTTCGCATTTTTAGTAAAGACAGGGTTTCACCAGGTTGGCCAGGCTGGTCTCAAACTCCTGACCTCAGATGATCCATCCACCTCGGCCTCCCAAAGTGTTGGGATTATAGGTGTTAGCCACCGCGCCTGGCCTCAAACTTCTCATATTGCAGTAAACAAAGCACTTTTTTTTTTTTTTTGAGATGGAGTTTCACTCTTGCCATCCAGGCTGGAGGGCAATAGCATGATCTCAGCTCACTGCAACCTCCACCTCCCAGGGTCAAGCAATTTTCCTGCCTCAGCCTCCTGAGTAGCTGGGATTACAGGCACCCACCACCACACTCAGTCAATATTTGTAGTTTTTTAGTAGAGACAGGGTTTCACCATGTTGGCCAGGTTGGTCTTGAACTCCTGACCTCAGGTGATACACCCACCTCGACCTCCCAAAGTGCTGGGATTACAGGCATGAGCCACCATGCCTGAGCAACAGAGCATAATCTTTTGATACCTGCAGATCAAAATACTATAAAAAATCAACTTAGCAATGAAAACCAGTTCCAACTGGACAGCATTACACCTTATACAGCCCTTGAAATACATCAAATTGGGCCAGGCATGGTGGCTCACACCTGTAATCCCAGCACTTTGGAAGGCTGAGGTGGGCGGATCACAAGGCCAGGAGTTCAAGACCAGCCTGCCAACATAGTGAAATCCCGTCTCTACTAAAAATACCCAAAAAATTAGCCGGGCATGGTGGCAGGCACCTGTAATCCCAGCTCCTTGGGAAGCTGAGGCAGGAGAATCACTTGAACCTGGGAGGCAGAGGATGCAGTGAGCAGAGATCGTGCCATTGCACTCCAGCCTGGGCGACAGTGCGAAACTCTGTCTCAAAAAAAAAAAAAAAAAAAAAGTAGAAATTTGTGTCTTTGTCAGAGGATATCTAAATTACATTTCTAAGAGGGTTCTTTGGTACTAACTCACGACGAGGTCATAAAAGAGTTTAAACAAAGCTAACCACTTTTCAACATGCAATTTTGAAGCGCATAGTTTTATATTAACGTTTCTAGTAGCACAAAAACCTAATATTTCCTAACCAATCCCTCTTTTAAATAGAAAATAGATATGTGGTTTTGCTGGCATTCATATCAACCATGTCATAACAGGTTCTGAAACAGTCTGTGGGGATGAGTGGACCTTAAAGTGGTTTTGCATTTTTAAGAAACCAACTAGAAAAGAGTTTTAAATCTAGGTCATACTATCCTTATTCAAAAGCAAGCATAAACAAGACCATTTATATTACCTCCTGAAAAGATGGTCTTAAAAAAAAAGGCGGGGGGCCAGATGCGGTGGCTCACACCTCTAATCCCAGCACTTTGGGAGGCCAAGGCTGGCAGATAACTCGAGATCACGAGTTCAAAATTAGCCTGGCCAACACGGTGAAACCCCGTCACCCTGTCTCTACTAAAAATACAAAAACTAGTGGGGCATGGTGGTGCACACCTGTAATCCCTGCTCCTAGGGAGGTTGAGGAATGAGAATTGCTTGAACAGGGAAGGCAGAGGTTGCAGTCAGCCAAGATCATGCCACTATACTCTAGCCTGGGCGACAGATTCTGTCTTTAAAAAAAAAAAAAAAAAGGAAATGGACAGAACACAAACTACTCGGAAAAAAAGGAAAAGGAACACAAACTACTTGAAAAATATTGATATTTCCTAAAAATTTATTATGAGTAAGCATATTTGTTTTGCTTTTAATATCATTTGTATTCCCATGAATTCATGTAAGAAATTTCTTCCTTTGTTATTGATAACACACCAGCAAAATTAATACTAAGTTATATTTAACTAGACATGTCATAAAATATAAAACTCCCTGCAATCACCTTTAACTTGGGAGCAGAAGGAAAAGGAGACAGATAGGCTAGGTGCATTGGCTCATGCCTGTAATCCCAGCACTTTCGGAGGCCGATGCAGGCAGAACCGAGGTCAGGACTTCAAGACCAGCCTGGCCAACACAGTGAAACCCCATCTCTACCAAAAATACAAAAATCAGCCAGGCATGGTGGCGCATGCCTGTAGTCCCAGCTACTTGGGAGGCTGAGGCATGAGAATCATTTGAACCCAGAGGTGGAGGTTGCAGTAAGCCGAGATCGTACCACTGTACTCCAGCCTGGGGAACAAAGTGAGACTTCATCTCAAAAAAAAAAAAAAAAAAAAAGAGAGGAATAAAGGCAGAGATACAGACAGAAAGCATGGAATAATGTGAATTGTTTTTCCAAATTAAATTTGAATCCAGGCAATCTGCTGCTAAAGCCTGCTTCTGTGACAAATTATCAACCTGAACCTGGGTAAGTCACTTCCTATTTCGGGACTTTGATTTCATAATATTCAAAAATATATAAAGTAAACAGAAAAAATTATAACTGGTGAATCATCATGGAAGTATATTTATAGTCACTGTATTTTTTTCTTCCTGCATTTCTACAAATACAAAATTTTTTCAAAACACAACTTCCAGCGTATCTCATAGGGTCAAGTACAGATTCAGTCCAGTTTCTTACATCTACACTGCACTATTAAGCAATGCCCTAGAGGTAGAATAGTCAAGGGAGTAGGAGCCATGGGCTCTGGAGGCAACTTTGCCAATTACTGGCTGTGATCTTAAACAAATAGTGTAAATTTACTGAACCTCAATTTATTTGTCAATATAACAAGGATAATAGGCCGGGCACAGTGGCTCATGCCTGTAATCCCAGCACTTTGGGAGGCTGAGGTGGGCAGATCACGAGGTCAGGAGTTCGAGACCAGCCTGACCAACATGGTGAAACCCTGTCTCTACTAAAAATACAAAAATTAGCTGGACATGGTAGCGCGCACCTGTAATCCCAGCTACTCACGAGGCTGAGGCAGGAGAATTGCTTGAACCCGGGAGGCAGAGTTTGCAGTAAGCCAAGATCACGCCACTGCACTCCAGTCTGGGTGACAGAGCGTGACTCCGTCCCCCCAAAAAACAAAAACAAAACAAAACAATAAGCAAGAATAATAATAGTCCTCCTATGTCAAAGGAGTTCCTATCTCAAAGGAGTTCCAGTGAGAAACTAGATGTAAAGTGTTTGGCACAGGGCCTGGCCCATAGGTAAATGCTGGATCATCACATTACTACGATGGCCAAAGGCTCTGATCATGAGGGTACCATCAGATAGGAAAAAAGAACAAATGGCATTACACTGACGTTTGGGGATATTTAGAATGCAGTGTATGAAAAACTGGTAATCTACTTTGGTAGGCCAAGGCAGGCAGATCACTTGAGGTCAGGAGTTCAAGACCAGCCTGACCAATAGGGCGAAATTCCATCTCTACTAAAAATACAAAAATTAGCTGGGTGTGGTCTGTTATCCCAGCTACTTGGGAAGCTGAGGCAGGAGAATCACATGAACCCGGGAAGTGGAGGCTGCAGTGAGCCAACATCGCACACTGCACTCCAGCCTGCGTGACAGGGTGAGACACTGTCCCAAAAAACAAAACAAACAAAAAAAAAGAGCCGGGCGCAGTGGCTCAAGCCTGTAATCCCAGCACTTTGGGAGGCCGAGACGGGCGGATCACGAGGTCAGGAGATCGAGACCATCCTGGATAACACGGTGAAACCCCGTCTCTACTAAAAAATACAAAAAAAAACTAGCTGGGCGAGGTGGCAGACGTCTGTAGTCCCAGCTACTTGGGAGACTGAGGCAGGAGAATGGCATGAACCCAGGAGGCGGAGCTTGCAGTGAGCTGAGATCTAGCCACTGCACTCCAGCCTGGGCGACAGAGCGAGACTCCGTCTCCAAAAAAAAAAAGAAAGAAAAAAGAAAAAAAATCAGTAATCAATATTATGACAAGATCATGCAAAGCCTATGGTCACCATTACAATAACAATAGTCATAACCTTACATTTATGGGATACCTTACTATGGGCCAGGCACTGTGCTATGCAGTTTATATTTAGTTTCACATTTTATTCCCGTTTTACAGGTGAGGAATTGAGAGCCAGCATGTTTATATAATTTGTTCATGATTACAAAGCCAGTAACTGGCAAAATGGAGATTTAAATCCAGGCAATCTGCTGTCAAAGCTTGCTTCTGACAGAAATTATCAACCTGAACCTGGGTAAGTCACCTCACATGTTGGGACTTTGATTTTATCCTCTGTAAAATGAGCAGAGTAGTCTAGAATGGGTGCTCTCAAAAGTCCCTCCTAATGTTTTCTTGACAGCAATGCTATTTAAACCCAAATTTACAACATAATATCTCAGCTCTAGTCCTTTTATTAAATTGGTGCATAAGTAATTGTGGGTTTTGCCATTACTTTTATGGCAAAAAAGTAATGGCAAAACCCTCAATTACTTACGCGCCAAACTCATATATACCTAGGCTTCCTTGTCTTATAGAAATATAGAAAGACTCATATATATAATTCCCTTCAGTGGAGTGCCTCACTGTTCCTGAGCTCTGTTGCTGAGAGGTGCATCACCAAAATGCATCGGCCTAATAGAAAACTTCACTAACCCTTTGAATGGAGTCCAAAGAGAATCTTACTTAAAATGAATTCTACCAGACAGCACCTGCACTACATGGACATTAAGGACACATACAACAAACTTAGCTAGAGCTGTAGGACTTGAGTTCAGTCACTCTACCTCTCACGATCTCAGTTTCCCTATTTATAGAAATGAAGTGACTTTTAGATAAAAGTAATCCCTAAGAAAGCAGCCACCAAAACCCAGGGAAACAAATCAACTTTATTAGAATAAAAAAGTATTATAGTTTGTAAAACAACATTCAAATACAGTGATTGCTAGGCCAGGCATGGTGGCTCATGCCTGTAATCCCAGCACTTTGGGACGCCAAGGCAGGTGGATCACCTAAGGTCAGGAGTTCAAGACCAGCTTGGCCAACATGGTGAAACCCGTCTCTACTAAAAATATAAAAAATTAGCCGGGCGTGGTGGTGGACGCCTTTAATCCCAGCTACTTGGGAGGCTGTGGCAGGAGAATTGCTTGAACCGGGGAGGCGGAGGTTGCAGTGAGCCAAGATCATGCCACTGCACTCCGGCCTGGGCAACAAAAGTGAAACTTTGTCTCAAAAAAAAAAAAAACAGTGATAGTGATTGCTTTTACAATATAAACCATGTAAGTAAAGCTACTCAAAATCTATTGTGTTGGTAGAAACTCGCAAAAAAGAAGCAGTGCAGGGTAGAATGGGTTTCTTTTAAAATTTTAACATACATTAGAGTAGATCACTGTAGAAAGACTCTTTTATTAATAGCTCAAAAAGTCTGTTAAATAAAAAATAAAGTTGGTATTCTATAAACTCTGATTTAAATAAAATCACATTTGCCAGAGTAAATATTTTGAAAAAGTCATCAGAACCACTTATTTTCTGCCTTATTTAGAAAAACTATTTCAACAATGCACATACACAAAATTCTGCACACAAGACTCAGGTGTTCTTTGTTTCTAAGACAAACTTGGTACAGTTATCAACAGAAACCAAGTCTAATATTCCAGCCAAAGCACAACCAGCTTCCTCCTCTGATCCTAAAATTGCTTCAACACCCTAAGCTCCGTTTTATGAAAAAGAAATGAGACATAATGTATATGTAATTCTTCCTGAGGCCAAATAAATAATGCTCAATTTTCTTTTTTTTTTTTTTTTTTTTTGAGACGGAGTCTCGCTCTGTAGCCCGGGCTGGAGTGCAGTGGCCGGATCTCAGCTCACTGCAAGCTCCGCCTCCTGGGTTCACGCCATTCTCCGGCCTCAGCCTCCCAAGTAGCTGGGACTACAGGCGCCCGCCACCTCGCCCGGCTAGTTTTTTTTTGTATTTCTTAGTAGAGACGGGGTTTCACCGTGTTATCCAGGATGGTCTCGATCTCCTGACCTCGTGATCCACCCGTCTCGGCCTCCCAAAGTGCTGGGATTACAGGCTTGAGCCACCGCGCCCAGCCAATAATGCTCAATTTTCAATAAAATCTGTCCTCCTACAAATTTTTTGGCCATTTTTGCCTATCTAATAGCATCACCAGGGATGGAAAGATGAGACTAAACTCAATCCAGTCCATTTGGCTCTTACTAGCATCATTGGTGAATGGTTTGCTGAGTAACAAATGGCAATCCCTATACTACTCATCAATATCAGGTTTGAGGAAACTATGTAGATTTAATCTCTCGCTAATCCCCATGCCAGGAGATAATTCACCAACAGCTAGTTGTATTCAGAGTCAACTCCTAGAAAAAGATAACAAGATCTGTCTACATTATCAGCTCCCGAAACTCCCTGTAAGATTTTAGGTTATCCTCCAGGACTGAACTCAGGTAGGGAGCATGAGAATAAAGAGAGGGAATGTTAGAAAAAGAGGGCCTCTCCTACCAAATGCAGCCTCCCTCCCCTACCCCCTCCAAAAATAAGCACATAAATTCCAGAAAGCAAATTCCTCCTTTTGTCTATGAAACGAATCCCATCTTGCAAAATCTCTTCATTTTATTAAAATAAACAAACTTTAGAATGGGAAGAAATACAACTTAATATTAAAATCTTCCATTCCTGAAGGATCGTTGTGAAAATCCCTTGTGAAGATCCTCTCTCATTAAAAACTCTCATATACACAATTTAGAGGTTTCAGGGACTCCCTTGAACTGTCAAAGTTAAAAATCACTACTCTAACCTAGAGAGTCATGTTCTTCTCAATAACCTCATCTCTTCCTTCATGAATGGGAGCCACTCCAAACATCTGCAATATAAAGAGATGAAGGCTGCAACTGCACCTGACACTATACCTCTGTCAAACTGTCAGTTCTACCAAGCACTCCTCAAAGGATTTCTGCTTCATTTCCTTGACCATCCAAATTGGGTCTTGATGGAGGCCTTCCCCTCTCCCCTTTTTATTTAACTGAGCCTAGAAGCTTATAACCAAATCAACTTATACGTGAAGGATAAGCGTTTGCCTGGGAGCAAAAGCCGCCCGTGAACACACACCCGTACTACACCTTTCCAACCCAAGATGCCCAGGACGCTGCCAACTGCGATGGCTGTGGACTAGATCAGACAGCAAGAACAGAAACAAGGACACTCTTCATTTCAACCTTTTTGTCTGGGGCACTTCCTGAGTTTTTCATTGGCATTTAACACCAAGACACAAGACTCATTTTTCATTAAAGTTGCAAGACTTTCACTTTGCCCAGTTTCAAATGATGTAATTGATCTGTATTGTCTTCTTAACCCAACTGGTGAAGGACACTGCAGCTTTAAATATTTCAGTGCTAGCTAGCAAATAGACTCCATTGCAATATGGCTCTGAAGGTCACGTCCTATTGTCTCTTACCTCTTGCAAAAAAAAAAAAAATCCTTCTTCTAGGTAACATGGAAAGGGTTGCCCTTAGAATTTCCACTCTTCCACCTTCTTGCCTTACACAGTTGTGAGTGTTGATTGGAATCTCACACTCATAATTTTCCCAGCAGGGGCAATATGCTGATTGTTATTAATGATTCTAGCACCTTAGCGAGACATAAACACATGTGTTCACATTAGTTCAATTGAGCATATGCAACCGTCTGAAATAGCACCACTCAAGGGTTGTTAACCTCTTTAAGAGTAAAGCCAGGGTGGTTTGGGTGTGGACAGCTTGCAGGCGGCACCCTGAGCTCAGGATTGCATAACCTGAAATGTGTAGCTACTCAAAATGATAGGAATCTCAGCCTACTCATCCTGGGACTATGCCGGCACCCTGCCACACACTTGCAGCTTTACTTGTCAAAGGAAGTCAAAATAAGAGGTACAAACACCATGAAGGAAAAAATAAACTAAAAGAAAACGGCTTCTTCTACCCTGAAGGGACGAATACGATTCCTCCAGCAATCGCAACGTTCTCCTAACCTCATCTTCCGAGAATGGAACAGCCCTAAAGAACTGGAGGCTTCGAAAGGAGAAAGAGGAGCTGGACATTGCTGCTCTTTTTAAATAAAAGCGGGTAGATGATTAAAAGTCAGAGAAGGGGCAAAAGGAGCGGGGCAGGGGGAAGGAGTGTGCAGGTGCATCACAGCATTACCTGAAATGGCAACAGATTGTTACCATTATCGGTCCGGAAAGCGTTATCCTCCATCCAGGACTTAGAAGTGAGCGGGGCCGCGCGAGGGAACTTGGGCGGCGCGATCACGTTGCTGGAGAAGGGTTTTTTGAGTGGCGAGATGGGGTTGAGCGGGGAAGGCACCCCGACACCCACACCCACGCCCACACCGACCGCCCGGCGAGGGTCCCGGCCCGCCTGCAGGCCGCCCCAGGGGTTGGACGGTGCGCTCCAGGCTGCATTCACGCTTTGGTGCGTGTTCCAGCTGGACGAGGCCGACGAGGCGGCGGCTGCGGCAGCAGCGGCTGCAACCGCCGAAGACGAGGACGGCTTGCTGGTCATGATGGGCTGGTGGCCGTACGCTGCGGCGGCGCTCCTCTGCGCGTAGGGCGCCTGGCTGGGGCTGGCGGGCGAGCGGCGCTGCTGCGGGGGCTGCGCCTGCGGGGGCTGCGCCGGCTGTGCCGGCTGCGGCGCGGGCGCAGGCGGCGGCGGCTGCTGGTGGTGCTGGGTCTGCGCCAGGCCGATCTGCGGGGAGAAAGTGCCTCCGAAGACTGGGTTGACATGGTGCGGGAAGTTCTGGAAGAGCATGGTCCCGTTGACTGGGGTGATCCCCTGGAAGAAGCTGTCCTCTACCGCGTTCGTGGTGCCCGTGGACCAGGTGCTGCCGAAGGACGGCGACAGCGACGCGCCCGGCGCCGCGGGCTCCTGAGGCGGCGGCGGCGGCTGCTGAGGGGGCTGATGGAAACTCAAGCCTGGCAGGAGCGGTGATTCCATCTGCATCTTGTCCGAGCCGTTGGGGGCCGGCGGGGCAGCGGCTGGGCTGAGGGCCTGCACTGCGCTGTTTTCCTCCGGCTTGGGGGTCTCTGAGGAGTGGGGCGTGGACGGGGTTTCGGATACGCTGGACTCAGGTTGGGGCTGCTGCTGCTGCTGCTGCTGCTGCCGCTGCTGCTGCTGGGGCTGGGGCTGGGTTTTGCTTTTGTCCATCAGTAAATCATCCTGCATGGTTTGCGCAGCTGAAACGGGAAAAAAGAGAGACGCGTTATTGTCAATGTGATCATGAATGTCCCTCGCTGAAGCGGGCGGGTGTTTCACTTGCGAAAATCCATCGCCACCGCTACTAGCCAATTGCAATGCAAATCCATAATCTCCCATTTAGAAGAACAGGTCGGGCTGTTGGGTGGGGGGTAGGGAAGGTGTCGAGCAAGGTCTCTAAAGATACTGTGAGAGCGTCTTCACCCTTTCAGAAGTCTTGGTTCCTTTTCTGTACTAGTGAGAGATGTGCTTATAAGACAGAAAGACAGCAATTTCGCCACGTCTCTTTTCCCTTCACCGGAACTCAGAGCGTTCGCCCTGCAATGAGAAACTGATTCTGGTTCCTGTTTTTTCCCAAGCACCACCCTCCCCCAGTTATTTGCATACGTCAATAAATACTGCTGCGTCCTTCAGCAAGGTTAAAAAGACACCGCACACACACGACCCTTTCTTCTCCCTTCCCCAGCTCGAACACTTTTTAAAAAAACAAACCAAACAAAAAAACAGTTTCAGCCCTCTTTATTAGCAAACTGCCTTCTTGCGTTGGTAATTGTTTCATTTAGCTGCAGCGAACCACGAGGGAGGAAATCCTTGGCATTTGTTAGAAGGACTCGGCTGCACAATCATTCTCTGGCCTCCCAGTAGCTGCAGCTACTCCATTTTGTTAGGAGACAGTTTAAAAAAAAAACGTTTTTAAAGAAGTAAAAACCTACTGAAACGTTTGGAAGTGCTTGCTTCTTGTTACTCTAAGGATTATGGTTTTTCTGCTTATTCCCCAATTTTCTTGTCTCCAATTCTGCCGCACAAGAGATTTCTTGGCATCTCAGTGCTTCAGGTCTCAACAGGAGCCTGAGAATTTCTCTGCAGAGTGGAGAAATGCTTCTGGTTGGATTTAAGGTCAGAGAGAGAGAGTGCGCACGAGCGAGCGAGCGCCTGTGAGATAGGGTGGGGGTGGGGCTTTTAAAAAAACCCTGAGATTTAAGTAGACAGTCAAGATAATTCTGGGGTTGCCAGATTTTCAATTTTGAATCCTCCTGCTGCTGTTGGTCACAAGACTTTAGCAAATTTAGAATCCATTCTCTTATCACTAGTATTAGCAGCGAAACACTATGGTTTGAAGACCCTGAATTACCATATGCTAGCAAAAGTGTTAAAAATAGAGGAGTACAAAGTCCCAAATTTTCATACATTGTAATTATAGTGCATTGCCATCACTGCTTCATTTAGCCATATAAGGAGTGTATGGTATTTTCCATCTCACATAGAAGGGCTATATTCACCTCTACCATATAGCCTGTTTTCTTATTCAAGGATGAAAATTAATCACTCAAAACCCAGAGATGGCCATACATGTAGTTAGCTTGTCCTTAGAGCATCTTAATTGCTTTAAATATATAAATATTACACTTCTGAGACCCTAAAAACAAATATTTTGAATGTTAGGGGCATATGACCAAACATATAATTATTTTTAGATGATGATTCAGTACAATTGCAACTAAGTTATTAATAAATTTAATGCAGTTACTTAATTAACCCAGATACTTGGAGAGGAATCTTTCTCAGGACACTTGTGAAAAGGCATTCAGATACACACAGAAGCTCTGGCTCTAGACATCCTCATGATAATAACTATTGTTAAAATCAATGTATCAGAAAATGAAATTATTAACTATTATGCAAAATATATCAGACAAGAAATGGGATTAAAAGTAGTTTGATTATTTTATTAAAAACTATCATTAAAATGGTTCATTAATATCTTTTATTTCAAAGTTTCATACACAAAATAGTGGTGGGCTAAAGGAAATGCTTCGCAGCCACCTTGCTCTCCCTTCTATTCCTCATTCCCCTGCCTTTCCTCCCTTCAACCCCCCCCAGGGAAAAAACCCAACTCAATATAATATACAACACAGATTGCTGGCTACTACCAGTAAAATCTGTTTAATATTGCTTTCATGTTCCTCAGTTCCCTTGGTCTAAAACAATGGCTTTGATCGGTATTGCAAAATACAATACAAAGAGGCAAATGAAGCTTTGATTTAGAAAGACAAAGTTCTATTGCTGCCAAAGAAGATGGTCATAGAAACAGACATTTTCATACTTGGTTTAAACAGTGCTGCAGTAAACCATTATAATCTGAGATTTGAGTCACTTTCAGTGAGCTAGAATTGTCTTTATAATAGCCATATCATCATGGCTGAAATAGGCATTTGATTATAATTTTAATATCACTCTGCTTTTCCGGTTGCTTTTATCAATGCTTGTTGTTAATGCCTTCAGTTTAAACTACATGCTCTTCATGGAAAAATTAATGCTATACCTCAGCAAAAAAGCCAAAAAGTAAGCTGGACTCAGAACATTTTATAATAGCTGTAATCAATGTTAATATATTCATTGAATTTTAAAAATTTTATACCAGGAACACCCATTTCTCTTCTCAACACTCCTTAAAAATATAAATTTCGCTTTCTGCATAAATTCACTCTGTCAAGGTCAAGACACACCTTTAATAAATAAGACCTTTTCAAACAAAAGGTAAGCAATAGATTAAGATAAAATTTACAAAGGTAGTATGCAACGTCTCTCAGCAACTGCCTGTATAGTTTGTTTTGTGTTCTTGGGGTTGTTCTTTGTTTTTTCGGGGTTTTTTTGTTTTGTTTTTGTTTTTGCTTATTTACAGCAAAGTGAGAAATAGATACCTCCTTCCCCTCCCCCACCACACACAATAGATATTCTTTTACATGCAATAACCCAATTTCAAGTAACAAAATCTTAGTAGCAGTTACCTTTGAGTGTCCAGTTTTTAAGAATCGATAAAATTTAAAAGTATACAGTATTTATTTTCTTCTTTCAGGTTGATTATGTGACCGCTCTGGCAAAAGCACTTTGACAACTGTAAGATGAGAGGGCATGCGCACACAGGGAACTGTGGGGGCTGAAGTCCTTCACAAGGTACTCGGTCTGACTTCAGCACGTTCAGCCGGGAAAGGAGGAAGTCTCACAAATACAGATTCTGAGGGGAAAAGGTTGTGTCCTGATTACATTATATCCTCCTAACCAATCTAAATTACGAGTTGTTGAAATAAAAGGGAGAAAAATAAATTGGTTTGCCAACTTGCCATAGGAAGCCAGGATAAAGGGAAACTGAATTGCAGTACTCAGAATAAATAAACCAAGCAGAGCTACCTTAAATGGTTAGAATGGTAATGACTGGGTAGCCAGCAATAGGAATCCTACTAGAAAGAGACTGGGGTGGAGAGGAATAGGCAAGGGAGGGGGAACTACTGGAGAATGTTAGATACTTAAAATCTGACCATACTTAAACACTTAAATAATTTTTTAAAAAATTTTCAGCAGAGATGGCATAAAATAATCACTTTTAGTATAGAATAAAAAACACCTTAATATTAAATGTGATATCAACCTTGGAGGTCGGGTAAAAATAGATTTTAGTCATAAATTTTTGACATCCACCAGATGTCTTTGTATTTTAGTTTTCAATGCAGGAATAAATCACTTACTTTAAGACTGTACCTGATAAGCTCTGAATCAACTCACCTCCTTATTTTTGTCAAAATAAAAGTTTACCTTGCATTATTCATACAAATGATTACTCGAATAAACTTCAACTCTTATACTACAATAATATTTGGTGAAATATTTTTAAATAATTGTATATGCTGCCGGGCAGGGTGGCTCATGCCTGTAATCCCAGCGCTTTGGGAGGCCAAGGAGGGTGGATCACCTGAGGTCAGGAGTTCAAGACCAGCCTGGCCAACATGGTGAAACCCCGTCTCTACTAAAAATTAAAAAATTAGCTGAGCATGGTGGCGGGAGGCTGTAATCCCAGCTACTCGGGAGGCTGAGGCAGGAGAATCGCTTGAACCTGGGAGGTAGAGGTTGCAGTGAGCTGAGATCGGGCCACTGCACTCTAGCCTGGGTGACAGAGTAAGACCCTGTCTCAAAAAATAATAATAACAATTGTATATGTTTAGTGTCATACTGCATAAGACAATGATTTCTTTCTTCAAGACAAACAGTAGATACAGTTTTCTGTTTCTGTTGTTTTTTTGAGACCGAGTCTCGCTCTGTCACCCAGGCTGGAGTATAGTGATACGATCTCTGCTCACTGCAACCTCTGCCTCCTGGGTTCAAGCGATTCTCCTGCCTCAGCCTCCCAAGCAGCTAGGACTACAGGTGCGTGCCACCACGGTCGGCTAATTTTTTGTATTTTTAGTAGAAACAGGTTTTCACCGTGTTAGCCAGGATGGTCTAGATCTCTTGACCTCGTGATCCACCCGCCTCTGCCTCCCAAAGTACTAGAATTACAGGCATGAGCCACTGCGCCTGGCCCAGTTTCTATTAAAAACTTTTTTTTTGGTATGGTTTTTCCTATTTTAACCTCATGATTCCAAGGCTGGAATCTCACAACATATTAAAATCAACTGCTATTATCTATAGCTTCTGAGAGCAATAGTTCAAGAACCGGTTTGTTCATGTAGGCAGAAGATATTTCTTGTGGGATTTGGTTCAGTGCCACTCACCCAAGCGGTTAGGAATAAATGTCAGTTGATGACTGTGCTGATTGAACTTGTAACTGAAAATGTCATCATTTAAAATTGTCTTAATTTTCTATTTCCCTTCTTCACCAACCAGAACTGAAGTATTACCAGAAACCACTGATTTGAAGCATATTGTAATCTTTGTTTCTAGTTATTTCTTTAAAAACAAACAAACAAAAAAAAAAGAAACCTAAGAAAAGAGCCTTTCTTTTTTTTTTTTTGAGACTGAGTCTCGCTCTGTCACCCAGGCTGGAGTGCAGTGGTATGATCTCGGCTCACTGCAACCTCTGCCTCCCAGGTTCAAGTGATTCTCCTGCCTCAGCCTCTTGAGTAGCTGGGATTACAGGCACGTGCCACCATGCCCAGCTAATTTTTGTATTTTTAGTAGAGACCGGGTTTCACAACAGTGGTCAGGCTAGTCTCAAACTCCTGACCTCGTCATCTGCCCACCTCGACCTCACAAAGTGATGGGATTACAGACATGAGCCACCGTGCCTGGCCAATAATCTATTTTTTGACCCCCTAAGATTCTAGCCTAAGTCTGCAAGAAAAGAATCACTTTGAATGAATCCACCAAAAGATCTATGTAAAACAACTAAATCTTTACTTATTCCTACTGTGATGTGACCTTAGCTTACATTTCCCATTTTTTTTCTCTTCCTCTAGCCTCCTAAAGAAAGCTCCACTTTTGCCAAGGTGCTGTGGTCACTATTTGGATTCCAAAATTTGCAAGGATCAACTCACGGTTAATTTTATTCCTGAAGACTTTGCTAACCTACCAAACTTTTGCCACATTTTCAAGTACTCTAACTAAAATAAAATAGCCGGGCGCAGTAGCTCATGCCTGTAATCCCAGTATTTTGGGAGGCCGAGGTGGGTGAATCACCTGAGTTCAGGAGTTTGAGACCAGCCTGACCAACACGGTGAAACCCCGTCTCTACTAAAACTATAAAAAATTAGCTGGATGTGGTGGCAGGCACCTGTAATCCCATCTACTCGGGAGGCTGAGGCAGGAGAATCACTAGAACCCGGGAAGTGGAGGTTGCAGTAAGCCGAGACCGCACCATTGTACTCCAGCCTGGGAGACAGGGCGAGACTGCGTCTCAAAAATAAATAAAATAAAATAAAATAAAATAAAATAAAATAAAAGTAAATACCCTTCAAAACATCCTTATAGCTTCAAGAAATGGATTTTCAAGTACTCTAAAATAAAATAATCCTTCATAACATCCTTACAGCTTAAAGAAATAGATTTTTAAAATTATTTGAAATTAGGATGTCAACTTTTTTTTTTTTTTGACACAGAGTCTCACTCTGTCACTCAGGCTGAAGTGCAGTGGCACGATCTCGGGCTCACTGCAACCCCTGCCTCCCGGGTCCAAGCGATTCTCCTGCCTCAGCCTCCCAAGTAGCTGGGGTTTCAGATACCCGCCACCACACCCGGCTAATTTTTTGTAATTTTAGTAGAGACGGGGTTTCACCGTGTTAGTCAGGAGTATCTTGATCTCCTGACTTCATGATCCACCCGCTTCGGCCTCCCAAAGTGCTGGGATTACAGGCATGAGCCACCACGCCCGGCCTAGGATGTCAACTTTTAATCAGTAACATAGACATTTTTAAGTTATTACTTTCAAAGTTATGACTTGAAATGGTTTCTCTGGGCATTTATTAATCCACCTGACTCTAAGTGCAGGTCTATTAATATGCACAACAGACAAAAATAAACTTTGGCTCTAACCCTTGTTAAACCATAATTAACACTGCCCATACTTAATGGGATTGTATTGTATTGAAAAATAAACTAATCTCTGCTCTTTTTTTTTTTCCTTCCCTAAAATGAGCCTCAAATCTAAAAAGAAAATGACTCGAACATAAACACCAAGGTATAAATATATACCAAGAAAAGAAAAAATTATCAGAGAACCCTCAACAAGAACAAAGCCCTTCTCCACTGAAATGTTTTTTCACTTAACCATAAAAAAAGTATCTTCTTTTTTATTTTTGTAACAGAGTCTTGTCTGTCACCCGAGGTGGCACGACCTCAGCTAACTGCAACCTCCACCTCCCAGGTTCAAGCAATTCTCCTGCTTCAGCATCTTGAGTAGTTGGGACCACAGGTGCACAACACCAAGCCTGACTAATTATTTTATTTTCTTTTATCTTTTTATTTGTTTTGAGATGGAGTTTCGCTCTTGTTGCCCAGGCTGGAGTGCAGTGGCGCGATCTCAGCTCACCACAACCTTTGCCTCCCGGGTTCCAGTGATTCTCCTGCCTCAGCCTCCCGAGTAGCTGGGATTACAGGCATGTGCCACCACACCTGGCTAATTTTGTATTTTTAATAGAGATGGGGTTTCTCCATGTTGGTCAGGCTGGTGTTGAGCTCCCAACTTCAGGTGATTCACCCACCTTGGCCTCCCAAAGTGCTGGGATTACAGGTTAATTTTTATATTTTAAGTAGTGACGGGATTTCACCTTGTTTGCCAGCCTGGTCTCGAACTCTTGACCTCAAGAGATCCGCGTGCCTCGGCTTCCCAAAGGCTGGGATTACAGGTGTGAGCCACCGCACCTAGCCAAAAAAGAGGCACTTTCTGAAATTTTATCTTCAGAGCACAGAACTTCACCATAAATCACCGCCCCCACCTCCTCCTTTTTTTTTTTTTTTTTTTTTTTGCTTTGAGACAGAGTCTCGCTCTGTCACCTAGGCTGGAGTGCAGTGGCGTGATCTTGGCTCACTGCAACCTCTGCCTCACAGCATAAACCCCTTTTGAGTAGCCATTAAGGGCTATAAAAATACTTCACAGAGTTAACTCACGGAGATATATAGTTATTCCTCGGTATCTTGCTGGCTTAGTTCCAAACCCCCTATCCCACCAAATGTCAAAATCCACAGATGCTCAAGTAAGTCCCCTATGTAAAATGACATACTATTTGCATAAAACCTATGCACATCCCCCTATATACTTTAAATAATCTCTAGATTACTTATAATACCTAATACAATGTAAGTGTTATGTAAATAGTTGTTATACTATATTGTTTAGGGAATAATGACAAAAAAAGTTTGTACATGTTCTGTACAAATGCAAGCATTCACTTTTTTTCCAAATATTTTTGATCTGCGGTTGGTTGAATCAAAGAATATGTGGATATGGAACCCACGGATAAGAAGGACAACTGTACACGGGTCAAATACATCATTTTGAGCCTCCTTCCTTCTTTTCCTTCCCTACTTACATCCCTAGCACAATGCTTATATGTCCTGGGTAGTCGGTAGGTGCACTATACATGCTTGCTGAATATATGGATAAATGGATGGATGAATAAAGCATAGTTTTTGTATTACTTAAAACAGCCAGGTTCCAGTAAGTATTAAATTTAGAAGAGCAATTAATTTTTCCTCAGCTGCAAGGATGGGAAGGGGAGTGGTATAAAATAGAAAACCACTTTGGCTTTTATGATGGTCAGTAGTATGTAGACTATTTTATTATCATCATGAAATAACAGACCCACACCTCGCCCTTCCACAGAAATTGTTTCTCCAAGATTACAATAGACACTCTGAGTTAAGTCCAATGGATGTTTGTCAGTCTATCTTGCTTGACCTTGCAACAACATTGACATAACTGACCACACTTTCTGGATATACAGTCATGCATAGCATTAACAATATTTCAGCCAAACCACATATACAATGGTGGTCCCAAAGATTATAATGAAGCTGAAAAATTCCAATCACCTCCTCACTTTGTAGCTGTCAATGTCACAGTGCAAAAGCATCACTCATGTATTTGTTGGGATACTGGTGTAAACAAAGCCACTGTGCTGCCAGTTGTATAAAACTATAGCACATATGGCCGGGTGCGGTGGATCACGCCTGTAATTCCAGCACTGTGGGAGGCCAAGGCAGGCGGATCACAAAGTCAGGAGATCAAGACCATCCTGGCCAACATGGTGAAACCCCATCTCCACTAAACATACAAAAAAATTAGCTGGGCATGGTGGCAAGCGCCTGTAGTCTCAGCTACTCAGGAGGCTGAGGCCGGAGAATCTCTTGAACCCTGAAGGCGGAGGTTGCAGTGAGCCGAGATCGTGCCACTGCACTCCAGTCTGGTGACAGAGTGATACTCCATCTCAAAATAAATAAATAAATAAATTATAGCACACACAATTACGTACAGTACAAAATACTCGATAATTATAATAAATTACTGTTATTGGTTCATGTATTACTTTTTACCATTATTTTACAGTGTACTCTTTAGTAGAAAGGTGGTGCATGCCTGTAATCCCAACTACTTGGGAGGCTGAGGCAGGAGAATCATTTGAATTTGGGAGGTGGAGGTTGCAGTGAGCTGAGATCATGCCATTGCACTCCAGCCTGGGCAACTCTCTCTCAAAAATAAAAATAAAAAATAAAGAGAGACTCTCTCTCAAAAATAAAGATAAAAAATAAAAAAGTAAAAAAAAAATTAGAAATTTTAAGAGTTGAAAAAAGTTTATAGAATAAGGGTATAAAAAATATTTTTGGGCCAGGTGCGGTGGCTCATGCCTGTATTCCCAGCACTTTGGGAGGCTGAGGAAGGCAGATTACTTGGGGTCAGGAGTTTCAGACCAGCCTTGGTCAACATGGTGAAACCCTTTCTCTACTAAAAATGCAAAAAAAATAGCTGGGCGTGGTGGTGGGCACCTGTAGTCCCAGCTTCTTGGGAGGCTGAGGCAGGAGAATCACTTGAACTAGGGAGGCGGAGGTTGCAGTGAGCCCAGATCACACCACTGTACTCCAACCTGGACGACAGAGTGAGACTCCATCTCAAATAAATATATATTTTATATAGCTATACAACGTATTTTTATTTTAAGCTGTTATTACAAGAGTCAATTTTTTTAAAAAAAAGTTTAAAAAGTTAAAAGATTGCAATAAGCTAAGGTCAGTTTTCTTGGAGGGGGGTCAATTTATTATTGAAGAAAAGTTCTTTATAGAAATTTAGTGTAGCCTAAGTGTACAAAGTTTATAAAGTCTACAGTAGTATACAGTAAAATCCTACACCTTCACATTCATTTACTGCTCACTCACTGACTCACACCACAACAACTTCCATTCCTGCAAGCTCAATTCATGGTAAGTGCCCTATACATGTGTACCTTTTATATATATATATATATATATATACACACACACACACACACACACACTGGTTTTTTATTTGTTTGTTTGTTTGTTTTGAGACAGAGTCTCACTCTGTTGCCCAGGCTAGAGTGCAGTGGCTCAATCGCGGCTCACTGCAACCTCCGCCTCCCAGGTTCAAGCAATTCTTCGTGGCCAGGAGGCCCTTCATAAAATTATGGAATGAATGAAACAAATTAACTCAAGACTAACAGAGAGGTGAGAAACATAAAAAAACCCAAGGTGCTCTACAGATTGTCCACTAAGCCACATCTGGCTCACCTGGCTACCTTTCTGCTCCCTTTTCTCTTGTTCTGTTCTCAAACTTAGTCATGGCTAGAATTACTTAACAGATCCTTACTCAGAAGATGTGGACTTCCTGCAATTTCCTGCATGTGAATTGCCTTAGCTTTTAACAATTTTAAAAGCTTTCTAGGTTACCTAGGGAATATCGAATAATTGACCAAAGTTATTTGAATTTTTCTTTTCTTACGCTGTGAGCTCTTTATAGTCAAGGAACTTTGCATCTTTTTTTTTTTTTTTTTTTTTTTTTTTTTTTTTTTTTGAGACAGAGTCTCGCTCTGTCGCCCGGGCTGGAGTGCAGTGGCCGGATCTCAGCTCACTGCAAGCTCCGCCTCCCGGGTTCCCGCCATTCTCCTGCCTCAGCCTCCCGAGTAGCTGGGACTACAGGCGCCGCCACCTCGCCCGGCTAATTTTTTGTATTTTTAGTAGAGACGGGGTTTCACCGGGTTAGCCAGGATGGTCTCGATCTCCTGACCTCGTGATCCGCCCGTCTCGGCCTCCCAAAGTGCTGGGATTACAGGCGTGAGCCACCGCACCCGGCCCAGAATAGTCTTGAAGAATAATTTAAGGCCCTCCCTGAGAGACAAGTCTAACTGGTTGATAAAACTTATTAATCCTGCCTCCTAAATTTCTGACTGACATCCCCTCATCTTCATTCACAACCAGTATAATACTGTACCTGAACTACAGCAGTGATCTCCTAATGTCTCTCATCTAGTATTCTTCCAAATGTGGCCTCCATACTAAATCCTGAGTAATCATTCGAACATAGTTTTACCATGTTATGCCCCTTCCTAAAACTCTCTAATAACTTTTCCCTTGCCATGAGGATAAAATACAAACCTCTTTGTTTATTTTTGTTGTTGTTTTGTTTTTTGTTTTTTTGAGACAGTCTCACTCTGTTGCTCGGCTGGAGTGCAGTGGCGCATCTCAGCTCACTGCAACCTCCGTCTCCCGGGTTCAAGCGACTCTCCTGCCTCAGCCTCCTGAGTAGCTGGGACTACAGGTGCGTGCCACCACACCCAGCTAATTTTTGTATTTTTAGTAGATGGGGTTTCACCCTGTTGGCCAGGATGATCTCGATCTCTTGACCTCGTGATCCGCCCGCCTCAGCCTCTCAAAGTACTGGGATTACAGGAATGAGCCACTGTGCCCAGCCCAAACTTAACTCTTCTACACGTACTCTTCCCAGCCATGCCAAACTAACTCAAATGTCCATTCTTTGCAGCTTTCCTTGACCATGTAAGCAGAATTGCTGATTCCTTCCTTTATACAACTTTGTAATATACATATATATCTATTACAGTATTTATTCTTCATATTTCAGTGTAATTATTTGTTTACACATCTGCCTTTCCTAGAAGACCTGCAGGGTTGGGACTATATTCATCTTTGTAACCCAGGTACTGGGCCTCAAACATAGAGATGCTGGATAAAAGTTTGTTTATCAAATCAAAGAACAGATACCTTTTATCCCAATTTGTTGAAATGTCAAGCACTTCTTTAACATTAGACAAAGAGAAGTTACATGGATTCTATTGCCATAAAATGTGTTCCAAAAACCCTATGCTTAATAATACAAAGTTTAATGTTTACGAAGACATTCCATATTGAAATTCAGTATAATTTACCTTTCTCCTGTTGGAGGATATTTAATTTGTCACCAAGTTTTTACTATTTTCCAAACTGATTGTTTCCTTGAGCCATATTTCTAAAGAAGAAATTGCTCAATTGGAAGGCATAACATTGTTTTTGATACATATTAACAAATTACTTTATTTTATTTATTTATTTATTTATTTATTTTTTTTTTTTTTGAGGCAGGGTCTCTGTCTCCCAGGCTGGAGTGCAGTGGCACCATCAAAGCTCACTGCAGCCTCAACCTCGCAGCCTCAAGTGATCCTCCTGCCTCAGTCCCCCAAGCAGCTAGGATTATAGGCTTGGGCCACCACACCCAGCTAATTTTTTGTATTTTTAGTACAGATAGAGTTTTGCCATGTTGCCCAGGCTGGTTTCAAACTCCTGGGCTCAGGCAATCCTCCTGCCTTGACCTCCCAGAGTGCTGGGATTACAGGCGTGAACCACCTTGCCAAAAAATTGCTTTAGAAAGCTTGCAGCAGTTTATACTTCCACTGGAAATTAGCTTCTATATAAAAACAACGTATAAAGAGTATTTAAAAACAGAATGTGGTTCCTGATAATGTAATAATGTAGAAAAGGACCTCAACTCTTTTTTTTTTTTTTTTTTTTCAGACAGAGTTTCACTCTTGTCATCCAGCTTGGAGTGTAGCGGTGCAATCTCAGCTCACTGCAACCTCTGCCTCCTGGGTTCAAGCGATTCTCCTGCCTCAGCCTCCCGAGTGGCTGGGATCACAGGCGCCCACCACCACGCCCAGCTCATTTTTGTATTTTCAGTAGAGATGGGGTTTCCCCATGTTGGCCAGGCTGGTCTCGAACGCCTGACCTCAGGTGATCCGCCCACCTCAGCCTACCAAAGTGCTGGGATTACAGGCGTGAGCCATCGTGCCCAGTCTCTCAACTCTTTCAATATGCCAAATAATATCAAGTCCCTTTTAACATCCTAATATATTTTATTTTATTTTTTTATTTTTTCTTTTTTTCTGAGACCAAGTCTCACTCTGTCACCCAGGCTGGAGTGCAATGGTATGCCATCTCAGCTCACTGCAACCTCCGCCTCCCGGATTCACGTGATTATCCTGCCTCAGCCTCCTGAGTAGCTGGGATTACAGGTGCCCGCCACCACACCTAGCTAATTTTTGTATTTTTAGTAGAGACGGGAATTTTGTCATGTTGGCCAGGCTGGTCTTGAACTCCTAACCTCAGGTGATCCACCCTCCTCAGCCTCCCAAAGTGCTGGGATTATAGGCATGAGCCACTACGCCTGGCCAACGTCCTAATATATTTAATACTTTGTCATTCTTCTTCATCACACCATCATATGATAATGAAATAGTGCAGATAAATTAAATACTTATAGCTGATGTTTATTAGCTGGAGATTCCTTTTCAGATTATGACACAAGTATACATGTGTGCATATTCCATAGGAATAGGAGAAAAAGATAAGTAGCCTTCATCTATGCTCAGTTTCCAGACCTCAATTATATTTTTTGAACTAATATTTATATATATATTTTTCATGTACTTGTGTTCATCTTAGGTCAAAAACTGTTCACTAGAACAGATATTTTATATACATATATATATACACACATACATATATATTTTTTAAAGAATCTCTTGACTCAGCCTCCTGAGTAGCTGGAACTACAGGTGCTCGCCACCATGCTTAGATAATTTTTTTGTATTTTTAGTTGAGATGGGGTTTCACCATGTTAGCCAGGATGGTCTCAATTTCTTGACCTCGTGATTTGCCTACCTCAGCCTCCCAAAGTGCTGGGATTACAGGCACAAGCCACCATGCCTGGCCCTTTCTTTCTTTCCTTTTTTTTTTTATTTTGAGACAGAGTCTCACTCTGTTGCCCAGGGTGGAGTGCAGTGGCGCAATCTCGGCTCACTGCAACCTCTGCCTCCCGGGTTCAAGCAATTCTCCTGCCTCAGATTCCTACGTAGTGGGGATTACAGGTACACACCACCATACCTGGCTGATTTTTGTATTTTTAGTAGACATGGGGTTTCACCATGTTGGCCAGGCCGGTCTTAAACTCCTGACCTCAGGTGATTCACCCGCCTCAGCCTCCCAAAGTACTGGGATTACAGGTATGAGCCACCGCGCCCAGCCATTCTGTCGTTTCTTTAGACCCCTGCTCAAACCCTACCTCCTAACAATATCATCTATGGCCGGGCGTGGTGGCTTACACGAGACCAGCCTGACCAACATGGAGAAACCCCGTCTCTACTAAAAATACAAAATTAGCCAGGTGTGGTGGCACATGCCGGTAATCCCAGCTACTAGGGAGGATGAGGCAGGAGAATCGCTTGAACCCAGGAGCTAGAGGTTGCAGTGAGCCGAGATTGCATCATTGCACTCCAGCCTAGGCAAGAAGAGTGAAACTCCATTTCAAAATAGATATATAGATATATAGATATAATCTATCTGTACCACATATTCATTGCTTTGCATTTCTGTTTACCTGTTCTGGCAAATAATTATGCTAATTCCCAAACTAGAACTCTAAGCTTCTTGAGGCCAGGCACTACAACTTATCTTTTTTTCCTTCTCAGAGCCAGTATAATATCTTACATAGAGCTTAGTAACAACTGCAGCTAATGTTTATGTGGCAAATACTGATACAATGCTAGGTACTTTCCATATATTAATTCATTTAACCCACACAATAAATCTATGAGGTAAATACTGTTCCTGTTACCAGTTGCAGATGACAAAACATAAACTTAAGTGACTTACCTGACCACTGTCACAAAACTCGTGGCAGAACTAGGACCTAATTTCAATTCTGCTTGACTCTACAGCTGTCTTTTGGCTCCTCACACAAGCAAGTCCTCTTGTCCTACTTGATCCATGAAGCCCAGGAGATAGCTTGGACTCCAAAGGTGTGTTAAGAGGGCAAATTGTGATTCAGCAACTTTTCTTTCTCCCACTGACATAAAGCTTTTATGTAATGACCTTTCCCTGAAAACCAGAGATAAGCTCTAACCAAATAATTCTGAATTCCATTGATGGGCAAGACCCAGTCTTACTGCAGGGTATCCTAAAATCATATGTCTTCTGGCAGGGCGTGGTGGCTCCTGCCTGTACAATCCCAGCACTTTGGGAGGCAGAGGTGGGCAGATTACCTGAGGTCAGGAGTTTGAGACCAGCCTGACCAATATGATGAAACCCCATCTCTACTAAAAATACAAAAATTAGCCAGGTGTGATGGCATGCGCCTGTAATCTCAGCTACTAAGGAGGCTGAGACAGGAGAATCACTTGAACCCGGGAAGCAGAGGTTGCAGTGAGCCAAGATCACACCACTGCACTCCAGCCTGGGCAACAAGAGCAAAACTCCATCTCAAAATAATAATAATCATCATCATCATCATTTGTCTTCAAGATAATTTCTTATTTTTTTTCTTCTTCTTTTTGAGACCGAGTCCTGCTCTGTTGCCCAAGCTGGAGTGCAATGGCGCACCATCTCGGCTCACTCTACCTCCTGGGCTCAAGCAATTATCCTGCTTCAGCCTCTCGAGTAGCTGGGATTACAGGCACACACCACCACACCTAGCTAATTTTTGTATTTTCAGTAAAGACGGGGTTTCGCCATGTTGGCCAGGCTGGTCTCGAACTCCTGACCTCAGGTGATCCACCCACCTCGGCCTCCCAAAGTGCTGGGACTACAAGCGTGAGCCACTGTGCCCGGCCAGCTGACTGTTTTTAAGATGATTATTCATCAAAAGTACTAATTTTAGTCTTCAGAGATCCAGTGAGCAAGGCTGGTCCAGGCTTGAAGTAATGGAGAAAACCTTTGTTTGCTACAACCTCTACTTTAACAGCCAGCAGCTAGTAGGTTCTGTACAAGCTGATGAGTCATAGGGATCATCAGGAAAAAAAAAAGGGCAAGAGTCAATATGTCTACACAGGTTGCCCTTGGATTCTAGTGTCTGAAACCAAGTAGTATTTGTGTAATATCAGTGTCTTACATTCACAAAGGCATTACACTTTATCTAACTCCTTCACCTTTATTATCTCACTTGATGTTAACAGCCCTGTTCAGTGAAGACAGTATAGACAGGACCCTCACATTCACTTCTGCAGATTGTTCAGTGTGCCAGAAGGCTAGCCAAGAAGGCTAGTGAAGATGGAAATTTAGACCATGCTCGTCTCACCAAGTTCATAAACCTTACTGTAAAGCTGTGTCTGTCCAAAGGGAGGGGTCCCTTTTTCTGTTTTGTTTGTTTGTTTGTTTGTTTGTTTGTTTTTTGAGACAGAGTCTCGCTCTGCGCTTAGGCTGGAGTGCAATGGCGTGATCTCAGCTCACTGTAACCTCTACCTCCTGGGTTCAAGGAATTCTTCTGCCTCAGTCTCCCAAGTAGCTGGGATTACAGGCGCCCACCACAACGTCTGGTTAATTTTTTGTATTTTTAGTGGAGACAGGGTTTTACCATGTTGGCCAGGCTGGTCTCGAACTCCTGACCTCAGGTGATCCACCCACCTCGGCATCCTAAAGTGGTGGGATTATAGGCATGAGCCACCATACCTAGCCTCTTTTTTCTGAATTTCTACAAAGGGACTATGTGAGCAGGCAACAGCACTTAGGTTGACTGTTGGGATCCCCATCTTATAGATGTGAAAATGCAGGCTCAGAGATGTTACAAGACACAACTAATAAGTGGTGAGTCCAAGATTAGAATTCAGGTCTTCCAAATCATTAGTAAGCAAGCCTTTTCAACTATACTACAAGTCTCCCAATGGTTCAATTTAATATGTGCTATTTCTGTCTTGTCATGTTGCAGACTGGTATCCTCAGCCCCTTGCTCTAACCAACTGAAGCAAAATCTATAGGTTTTTGGCATAGCTGTAATCTGAAGTCATATCTATTCTCTTCTTGAGGAAGCTGAGAAATAGATATGTGTGCCAACTGTCCTAAAAGAGATACTTTAGATGAATCTCCTACCACTTTTGAAAAAATAAATTAGACCACCTGCCCTAATGCTGCTAACAGATCATATCATCACAGTAACAGGGTATTAACATTATATTATGGAGGTGATGTGTAAAAAGAACACGGGATATAAAATCTAATTATCTAAACGCAGATACTAGCACTACCACTTACTAGCTGCCTGTCCCTAGGTGATTAATAACCAATATTTATTGAACTCATATTAGTTGCAATGATGTGTACTTTATTTACATGAAGAATAATTTCGTACAACTCTAAGAGTTAAGTACCTGCATCATCCCCATTTCACAGATGAGGATTCTGAGGCTAAAGTAACTTGTCCTGGGCTATAATGTTGGCAAGTAGAGAAGACAGGATTCCAACCCAGGCAATCTAGCTCTAAAACCCATGTATGGCTGGGCGCGGTGGCTCACGCCTGTAATCCCTGCACTTTGAGAGGCCAAGTCCGGCGGATCACGAGGTCAGGAGATTGAGACCATCCGGGCTAACACGGTGAAACCCTGTCTCTACTAAAAATACAAAAAATTAGCCAGGCGTGGTGGCAGGCGCCTGTAGTCCCAGCTACTCGGGAGGCTGAGGCGGGAGAATGGCGTGAATCCGGGAGGCGGAGCTTGCAGTGAGCCGAGATCGCGCCACTGCACTCCAGCCTGGGCAACAGAGCGAGACTCTGTCTCAAAATAAATAAATAAATAAATAAAAATAAAACCCATGTTCTTGGCAAGGCAAGGTAGCTCACGCCTATAATGCCAGCTCTTTGGGAGGCTGAGGGGGGAGGATTGCTTAAGCCCAGGAGTTCAAGACCAGCCTGGACAACATGGAGAGATCTTATGTTTTTTAAATTTAAAAAAAATAAGTAAATAAATAAATAAAACCCATGTTCTCAATTTCTCAGTCTTTGTTTCCTCTGGAATAAAATAGAGATAACATTAACAGCTGCCTAAATAATTAAAATCATATAAGTGTGCATTAAAGCATCTTTTTTTTTTTTTTTTTTTTTTGAGACAAGGTCTTCTTATTCCTGTATCCCAGCGGGGAGCGTAGCAGCATGATCATGGCTCATTGCAGTCTTGACTCCAAGGCTCAAGAAAAAAAATCCTCCTGCCTTTTTTGTTTGTAGAGACGAAGTCTCACTAGGTTGCCCAGGCTGGTCTCAAATTACTGGGCTCAAGTAGTTCTCCCGCCTCAGCCTCCCAAAATGCTGGGACTATAGGCGTGAGCCATAGCACCCAGCCGAAAGCATATTTTTGTTGTTGTTGGAGACAGTCTCGCTCCATAGCCCAGGCTAGAGTGCAATGGCTCGATCTCGACTCACTGTAACATTCGCCTCCCAGGTTCAAGCAATTCTCATGCCTCAGCCCCCGGAGTAGCTGGGATTACAGGCATGTACCATCACACCTGGCAAATTTTTGTATTTGTAGTAGAGACGGGGTTTCGCCATGTTGGCCAGGCCGGTCTCGAACTCCTGGCCTCAAATGATCCACCCAACTTGGCCTCCCAAAGTGTTGGGATTACAGGCGTGAGCTACTGTGCCCTGCCCAATAAAGCATTTTTAATAAACTGTAAAGCAGTAAAGGTCAATGTATGAAATCCAAAGTTAATACTGACATGTGGATGAGATTGTCCAGTAGATGGGATGGTCTAGAATCTACACTTAAGTGTAGATTTTCTTCTCTCCTTCCCATTTAATATCAGGAGTCAAATTAGTTGTGTTAAGCCCATGCTTCTAGAAAAACAATGATCTTGCTACGCAGGTATTTCTTATCCCACCTCTTCCTATATCCTGTTTCCTGCTTATAGAAGCAAAATATACAGTGGGACATATTCTTAAACACCCACAGGATGCCAATTTTTTAAAAAATATTCTGTAGAGATGGGGTCTTGTTATGTTGCCCAGGCTGGTCTCAAACTCCTGGTCTTAAGGGGTCCTCCCTGTTGGCCTCCCAAAGCACAAGAATTACATGCATGAGCCACTGCACCTAGCCAGATTTTAAAATTAGTTTTAAAAATTTGTGTATTGAGAGAATTTCCTCATCCTCTGGTGATGATGTTTACACTAACTAGCATTCCCTGATCATTTAGTCTATGTAGGCATCTAGATAAGAATTTTACATGTCTTATCAGTTAATCCTCATAATAATCCTAAAAGATGTAAGCTATCATTCTTCTCATTTTTCAGATAAGGAATCTTAGAAATGATCAATAATGGCTGGTCACGGTGACTCACGCCTATAATCCCAGCACTCTGGGAGGCTGAGGCGGGCAGATCACCTGAGGTCACGAGTTCAAAAACAGCCTGGCCAACACAGCAAAACCCCGTCTCTACAAAAATATAAAAATTAGCTGGGCATGGTGGTGCATGCCTGCAATCCCAGCTACTCGGAAGGCTAAGGTGGGAGAATCACTTGAACCTGGGAGACTAGGAGGCGGAGGCTGCAGTAAGCTGAGATCATACCACTGAACTCCAGCCTGGGGAACAGAGTGAGACTCCATCTCAAAAAAAAAAAAGATTAATAATTTACCCAAGGTGACATAACTAGTAGGTGAATAAGCTCAGGTCTATTTTTATTCCGAGGCTTAACTGTTATCCCTCACCAACAGCCACACCCAGGCATAACTGGGAATAACATCAGTGCCTACATTTTCTTTACATACAAGCAGGCCTCTGCCTTCAGGTGTTTCTTCCTTTGGTGATCATATTTTTTCTCAATCAAAAGTCAGGCTTAGCCAGGCATGGTGGCACAAGCCTGTACTCTCAGCTACTCAGGAGGCTGAGGCACAAGAATCACTTGAACCCAGGAGGCAGAGGTTGCAGTGAGCCAAGATCATGCCACTGCACTCCAGCCTGGGTGACAGAGCGAGACTCCATCTCAAAAAAAATAAAAAAATAAAAAAAAATCATTTGATTGAAGGCATATAAAAACATGGCTGGATGGTCGGGCACAGTGTTTCATAGCTGTAATCCCAACACAATGGGAGGCCGAGGCAGGATGATCACTCGAGACCAGGAATTCGAGACCAGGCTGCACAACATAGACTTTTCTCTATAAAAAAAATTTTAAGGCCGAGCATGTGGCTCACTCCTATAATCCTAGAACTTTCGGAGGCTAAGATGGGCAGATCACCTGAGGTCAGGAGTTTGAGACCAACCTGGCCAACATGGTGAAACCCCATTTCCACTAGAAATACAAACATTAGTCAGGTGTGATAGCATGCGCCTGTGGTCCCAGCTTCTTGGGAGGCTGAGGCAAGAGAACCTAGGAGGCGGAGGTTGCAGTGAGCCTAGATCCTGACACTGCACTCCAGCCTGGGCAACAGAGGGAGACTCCGCCTCAAAGAAAAATAAACAAATAAAAGTCAAAGCATGTGGTCTGACAATTTGAAATAAATTTCAGAAAAATCCAAGACTTGTGGTTATTGGGCCTTTTACCTTTCTCCCCAAGACCTGATCACCTAGAACAAGCCCTATTCAGATTGTTCTCAGCTTCTCTTTTTAGACCAAGCCTAGCTCCTCTTAGTGTTCCAGAGTTAAACCATCTCCCAGGCAGAAGCCTCCATCTAAACTCTTCACCCAAAAGCCTCAAAGCCTCTTAGTGACAGACTTCAATTAGTCTTAGCCTTATGAAAAATGTCTCTCCCAAAAGAAAAAGACAGGGTGGGCACGATGGCTCATGTCTATAATCCCAGCACTTTGGGAGGCCGAGGTGGGTAGATCACCTGAGCTCAGGAGTTTGAGACCAGCCCGGCCAACATGGTAAAACCCCATCTCTACTAAAAATAACAAAATTAGCTGGGCATGGTGGCAGGCGCCTGTAATCCCAGGGACTCAGGAGGCTGAGGCAGGAGAATCGCTTGAACCCAGGAGGCAGAGGTTGTAGTGAGCCAAGATCGCACCATTGCACTCAGCCTGGGCAACAAGAGCAAAATTCCGTTTCAAAAAGAAAGAAAGAAAGAAAGACAGAAAGAAAGAAAAAGATGAAAGGAAAAAATCATTTTCTTTTTTTTCAAATATAAACCCTTGTTACGGTTTGAATGTTTGTGTCCTCCAAAACTCATGTGTAAACTTAATCCCCAGTGTGGTAGTATTGAGAGGTGGAGCCTTGAAGAGTTAACTAGATTATGTGGGCTCTGCCCTCATGAATGGATTAATCCACCATGGATTAATGGGTTAATGAATTAATGGGTTATGATGAAAGTAGGACTGTTGGCTTTACAGGAAGAGGAAGAGAAACCTGAGCTTAGTGCCCTTGACATGTGATGCCCTACACAGCCTTGGGACTCTGCAGTCTCCACCAGCAAGAAGGCCCTCAGATGTGGCAGATACAGCACCTCAACCTTAGACTTCTCAGCCTACATAACTGTAAGAAATAAATTTATTTTATTTATAAATTACCCACTTTCCAATATTCTGTCATAAGCGACAGAAAACAGACTAAGACAGCCCATAAAGCATTCCTTTGAAACATCCCACTCTAAACATCCCCAGCCTTTCCCAGAAGAGACAGGAGGAGGAAAAGAGAAGTTTATCCGTTCTCTTAAGAGAAAGGTATTGTTTTGTCTCCTTTCTAAAGAGGCTTCTTTCTAAAGTCACTGCAGTTTGCACGGTTGGTCCTCTTAGAACAAAAAAGAAAGCACAAGCCCTAAACTTCATATGCAGAAATAATATTCAAATTCATTCATTCAATACATTTACTGAGTACACATTATATGGTAGGCTCCCAAAACTTACTATTCCTCCTTCCATCTACATGCATGATCAAGAATACTCAAAAGTAGTAAAGCAAAAAGACAAGCTTAGCCTACAAAGGGGAGCGGGAGAGGGAAGGAAAAAGATGGCTACTAAAAACAAAAATTTTAAAAATATCAGATGGGTATAAGCGCTAGAAAGAACAAAAGGGTGATGTGAGTGACAGATCTGGTAGAATATTTAGATTAGATGGTCATGGCCTGGCACGGTGGCTCATGCCTATAATCCCAGCACTTTGGAAGGCCGAGGCAGGCGGATCACCTGAGGTCAGGAGTTCGAGACCAGCCTGGCCAACATGGTGACACCCCATCTCTACTAAAAATACAAAAATTAGCAGGGCTTGGTGGCAGGTGCCTGTAATTCCATCTACTTGGGAGGCTGAGGCAGGAGAATCACTTGAAGCTGGGAGGCGGAGGTTGCAGTGAGCCAAGACTGCACCATCACACTCCAGCTGGGGGGACAAAAGCAAGACTTCATCTCCAAAAAAAAAAAAAAAAAAAGGTGGTCATTAAAGGCCTCCTTGACTAGATGAAAGGTGAATCAAAAGAAAGAGCCATCCATATGGCTAGTGGTAGAGGATGCAGAGGGAACAACTAATGTGAAAATCCTAATGCAGGAGTAAGGCTTTCAAGCTGGGGTTGGCAAATTTCTTCTGCGGCACCACATAGTAAATATTTTAGGCTTTGTTAAGTCACAGAAAGTCTCTTGTTGCATATTCTTTTTGTTCTTGTTGTTTTACAACCCTTTAAAAATATAAAAACCATTCTTAGTTTTGGCAGTATAAAAATAGGTCTCCAGAAAAATTTGGCCTCTGCCAAGACTCCTGCTTTAGAGGAACACACAATCTATTGGAGCTAGAGGGTAAGTGGACCAGAAGGAAAGCAATATAAGATGAGGTGTGAAAGGCAGTCAGCAGCCAGATCATAGAGGGGACCTTTTAGACTAAGATTTTTTTTTTTTTTTTAAGTGTGATGGGAATCCCCTGGAGAGTTTTAAGCAGAGCTGTGACATGATCTGATTTATGCTTTAAAAAGGTCACCTTGGCTCTGTGTGAAGAACAGACTGTGGCAGAGTTAAGAGTAGAAACAAAAACAGATTAGGAAATTGGTTATTATATCACCCAGGCTGGTAAGGACGAGTGTGATGCTGGTGGTAGAGATGGAAATGACTGAACAGGATGTGAACTGAACACCTTCAATGAAAGCCATGTTTATTATTGGTTAATAAAATCATGGAAGGATTCTTGAAATTTTCCTTTAAAATCAAAAGAGCTTGTGTTGATATATAAAATTAATTAATTAATTTATTTATTTATTTAGAGACGTAGTCTTGCTCTTTTGCCTGAATGGACTGCAGCGGCATGATCTCGGCTCACTGCCCCCTCCGCCTCCCAGGTTCAAGCGATTCTCCTGCCTCCAACTCCCAAACAGTTGGGACTACAGGCACGCACCACCATGCCCAGCTAATTTTTGTATTTTTATTAGAGATGGGTTTCACTATATTGGCCAGGATGGTCTCGATCTCTTGACCTTGTGATCCACCTGCCTCAGCCTCCCAAAGTGCTGGGATTATAGGCATAAGCCACCGCAACCAGCCGACCTATACATTTTATTAAGCTAGATGGATAGAAAAATCTTGGTTAATCAAATTTTTGCAACATTTTGACATGTTTGATTTGTAGATATTTGAACTTTTGATAGATATTTTTTCCTCTCTTCCTAGTGAAATGATTCACAGTTTTTCTGTGAATATCACCTGTTCCTGATATTCATTACTTTCCCTTCTTCACCTAAATGCATGATAAAGTATACTTAAAATGTTCCTCTAGTCCGGGTGATGTGGCTCACACCTGTAATCTCAGCACTTTGGGAGGCTGGGACAGGAAGATTGCTTGAATACAAGAGTTCAAGACCAGCCTGGGCAATGTAGCAAGACCATCTCTAGTAAAAAAATAAAATGTTCCTCTAATTTTCCTCTGAGTGTACTGCAGTCAACCAAAAGAAAACTGCTCTTTTAAAATCTGAGAAACTTCCAACTTCCCTTGGCAACACACTCTTTTCTCTCAAAGTTTTCACCATGAGGAGGTTGTAATTGGTCTCACACAACTTGAATTCATTTTCTTGTTCTTTCGTTCATAAAAACACTACTGAACATTTTTGAAAATTCATTAAGTGTACATTTAATTTGGGTACATTTTTGTATATCTGTTAAAAGTTATTAAACATTTGGGAGGGGGTAGCAGAACAAAACATAATAGACACAGAAAGAGGTTTCCATGATGGCAACCATTAGGGGTGGGGAGATTAACTGGGGAGTTTCATAGGTTGAGTTCCTTGGAAACACTACGAAACCAAGATTTGCATGCAAGAAATTTCAGGAGGGCACAATTAGCAAATATACTTGCAATGAAATGGGGAAGTCAGGATTAGTCACAGGGAGACACTGACCCCTACTATAGCTGCAACTGAGTCCTCAGTTGATTCTGTGATGAGCTCTGGAACTGGA
The DNA here is from genome assembly GCF_043159975.1 of Macaca nemestrina. Lineage (NCBI taxonomy): Eukaryota > Metazoa > Chordata > Mammalia > Primates > Cercopithecidae > Macaca > Macaca nemestrina. The sequence goes on along the minus strand of NC_092133.1, from coordinate 41,628,875 downwards.
ATGATCCCTCAGTCACATCCTCAAATGAGCAAGGAAGCTGGATCTTTGTACCCTGCATCAGCCAGTCACTGGCGATGGGCTCCTGGGAGCACAACCTTGGGCAAGACAGTTTTCTATATCCTAAGGCAATGCCCAGGAAAAAAAAAAAAAGGCTTCAAGATATCAACAGCTACAATTCCCAGCAGCTAAGGGATCATCACCCATGAAGATGGGATTTGGGCTGAAACAGCACAGTATCTACCATCACGGCACAAAGTGTTTTACCATGGGCAAATAGTAATTTTATTAAAATACTATAGGAAGTTTTAGTATACCAAATATGCTAATTAGCATAAATATGGAATACAGCCATGGAATATAGCATTTCACCGTGTATATACAGTATTTTTATTAAAAATAAACAAAATCTTCATGTTCAAAGATTTGGGAATACTTTTTTATACATGCTGCTGGAAAAGTGACTCAAGTGTCATTTCAACTGTGCATCTTGACCCAGCTGATGATTAAACCCAAATTGTTTGTTTGTTTGTGATGCAGTCTCACTCTGTTGCCTAGGCTGGAATGCAATGGTGCAATCTCCTCTGCCTCCCAGGTTCAAGTGATTCTCCTGCTTCAGCCTCCCGAGTAGCTGGGATTACAGGCACGCACCACTGTGCCCGGGTACTTTTTGTATTTTTAGTGGAGATGGGGTTTCATCATGTTGGTCAGGCTGGTCTTGAACTCCTGACCTCAGGTGATCTGCCCACCTCAGCCTCCCAAAGTGCTGGGATTATAGGTGTGAGCCACCGCACCCAGCCAAAACTGAGTTTGTTTGTTTTTTTTTGAGATGGAGTCTGGCTCTGTCGCCCAGGCTGGAGTGCAGTGGCCGGATCTCAGCTCACTGCAAGCTCCGCCTCGTGGGTTCACACCATTCTCCTGCCTCAGTCTCCCTAGTAGCTGGGACTACAGGCACCCGCCACTCAGCTAAATTTTTTCATATTTTTAGTAAAGACGGGGTTTCACCACGTTAGCCAGGACAGTCTCAATCTCCTGACCTCGTGATCCACCTACCTCCCAAAGTGCTGGGATTACAGGCATGAGCCACCATGCCCGGTTGAGTTATTTTTTTATTCTTCCTCCTCCCTTATCAAATCCTAGGTCTCCTTCCGTGATCACTGTCACCAATTCTGGTCCCCACCTTCATCTTTTCAAACTTAAATTCTCCTGTCTCCAGTTTTATCAAGTTGTTACGGCGGGTGGGAGGCAGGTAAGAGGATGTTCATGGCATCCCTTGCATTAATTCCTCAAACAGTCACTGAGAGCCTATGCAAGGTACTAGGGAAACAGTATTGAGCGAGAAGATAAATTTCCTCTTATCTTCTTATGGACATTAACTTCACGTGAATAAGACAGACTTCAATCAATTCCATGATGAATAATTTCATGGCAGTTGTGATTAAAATGCTATGAAAAAGTAGCAGACATATGAAACCCCTGGTTTAGTGGGTCAGAAAGGATTTTCTAGAGTAACATCAGCCTTAAAGAACAAACTGATAAAGTGCAAAGGAAGTGCATTCCATGCAAAGGGAATACCATGCTTCTTCCTAGCATTAGGATCTGAAGGAGAAGGAGGTGGTACATTCATGAAACTAAAGAAAGTCAGTAGCCAGGTGCTAGAGCTCAGAGTTCAACTGGGAAACAGGAGTGGGTAGAAGAGAAAAAGAAGCTAGTAGGTAAGCAAGGGCAATACAAGGCCATTAGAAGTGACTTTTATATTACTTTTTTTTTTTTTTTTTTGGACACAGGTTCTCACTCTGTTGCTCAGGCTAGAGTGTAGTGGTGTGATCTGGGCTCACTGCAGCCTCAACCTCCCGGGCTCAAGCAATCCTCCCACCTCAGCCTCCCAAGGAGCTGGGACTCCAGGTGTGCACCACCATGCCCAGCTAATTTCTGGGTTTTTTTTTTTTCTTTTTTTTTTTGTAGAGATGGGGTGTCGCCAGGCTGCCCAGGCTCATCTCAAGCTCCTGAGCTCAAGTGGTCCACCCATCTTGGCCTTCCAAAGTACTGGGATGCACCACTGGATCTGACTCTATTTTACTTTTTAAAAAACTTTTGGCCAGGCACGGTGGTTCACGCCTATAATCCCAGTACTTTGGGAGGCCAAGGCAGGTGGATCCCCTGAGGTCAGGAGTTTTAGACCAGCCTGGTCAACATGGTGAAATCCCGTCTCTACTAAAAAGACAAAAATTAGCCGGGCATGGTGGAGGGCACCTGCAGTCTCAGCCCCAGCCACTCGGGAGGCTGAAGCAGGAGAATCACTTGAACCTGAGAGGCGGAGGTTGCAGTGAGCCAAGATCGCACCACTGCACTCCAGCCTGGGCGATGGAGCAAGACTCTGTCTCAAAAAACAAATAAACAAACAAATATCTTTTCATTTTGAAATAATTTCAGAATTACAAAAATGTTACAAAAACAAATTCCTCTACACTTTTTGCCCCATATTCTCCAAATGTTAACATCTTATATTATCATGGTATAATGATAAAAATCAGGAAATTAAAACTGATTCAATATTATTATCATGAGCTTATTTTACCAATTGACCCACTAATGTCCCACCCAGGACTCCAATTCACCATCACACATTCCATTTACTTGTCAAGTCCCTGTAGTCTCTCTTAATCTGGGACAGTTCCTCAGTCTTTGTCTTTCATGACCTTCACATTTTTGAAGAGCACTGGCCAGTTATTTGGTAGAATGACCCTCAATTTTGGTTTACCTGATGTTTCCTCATGATTGAACTTAGGTCATACATAGTTTTTGCAATAATATCACAGAAGAGATGTTACATCCTTCTCAGAGCATCATATCGGAAGGAACATGGTGTGGATTTAAACCACAGCGGCTATTTAACTTTGATCACTTGGTTAAGAAAATGTCTACCAGATTTGGCCACTATTAAACACCTACTATATTGCCCTTTTTACTTAAATATCTTTGAGGAGACACTTCTATGTAAATATCCTGTTAACATTCACCCACTAATTTTAGCATCCATTAATGATTCTTACCTGCATCATTTATTCTTGTGGTGTTTGCAAATGGTGATTTCATATTTTTATCAACCCTTCTACCTTAATTGGAATGCTACTATAAGGAAGGGTTTTTCCTCCTCCCCTAATTTATTCATTTATTTTTATCAGTAGATATAAATAATTAATATTTATTTCTATGGGTCCATAATGGATTCGTATTTACTCTATGGGTTATAATTCATTACTATTATTATTTTGTTGTTCAAAATATCTGACTTGGTCATTGGTGTCCCTTCCAGTTGCTCCGGGGTTAAGCATGGCCCCATTACTTTTTTTAAGACTAGTCAAGTGTGGTAGTGAGAGGGGGAGAAAGAGTAGAACAACGAGATTGATCTGTAACTGATTGTGAACTGAGATAACTTACTAGCTTTGGACAGACTCTCACCATTTTTTTTCATTATTCTATTCTATCCCATCATTTTTTTAGCACTTTCTTTTCTGGCACCGCAGATGTTCCAGGCTTAGGTACCTTTCCCGCCACAGTCTGCAATCAGCAAATTTCTCCAAAGATCCGTTTCCCTTTATTGGAGATAACACTAGGCATATTCATTGCTTCTAGGGTGTCACTGCCTAATGCCCTCTCATTAGATAGAGTTAGAAACCATATACAGGCACACATCTCTATGTGGGTATCTAGCTATAAACTCAAGAGTATGTATTGATATCTTCAATTCCAATCCAACATTACAGAGTTCATTCTATCCTTAGAAGTCTCTTTTATTTATTTCACCAAACATTTAGTGAACACCCTCCATGGGCCAGGCTCTGTGCTAGGCATTGTGGATACAGTAAAGGACAAAACAGGTATAGTCTCACACCCTTGCCTTCATGAAACTTAGATTTTAGCAAAGATCAATTTATGGATTATTTTCCTTTTCTCCAAAATTGTTAAATTTATGCTTTCTACCAGCTCACCAGGATTTAAACAGGTCACAGAAATATTTTAATAAGGTGAGTAACACGATCAGGAGTTCATTTCTTAAAAGGTCATTCTACTGGGTAGTCATTGGAGCAGAATGGACTGGACAGGCCAATTGCCAAATCAGTCGAAAAGAGGTGAAAGTGAATGCGGGGAGGCCAAATATGACACTGGTAATTACTCCAAGGTAAGAGATGCTGGTCAACTGGACAAGGGTAAAGGAAAGGGAAATGAAAACAATAGGTGGATTTGAGAGATATTTAGGAGATAAATGAACCAGATCTGTGACTGACTGGTGGGTAGGGGAATGTGGTAAGAGAGAAAGATGACTCCAGGAGAACTCCTAGGATTCTGGGAGTGTGTAAATATATTGGCTCACATTTTCACATATTGTATTTTATTCTTTTATTTTTTCCCGTCTAGGCCTTTTGTCTAGATCCATATACTGTAAATATGTCACTACATACTTGTCTCTTCTGTTCAACTGTATAACAACTGTATAATTACTGATACGTTTATTATTAACATTTTTGTATTGCCAATATCTCCTACAATATCTGGTATATAGTTGAAGCTCAATAAATAATGCTGAATAAATGATCAATTGAAGGTCGATTGTCTTCAGACTTACCAAGATTTTAGCTATAATGAAGTCCAAAATTAGATATAATACCCTCATAAAGGCCTAAAACTCCTCAAGTAGAGGAAAACTACTTATGCTGAATACCCATTCTCTAAAAAAGGTGTGTCTTGGTCTATCAGTTTATTATGTATATTTTCTCTTCTATCAGTTCATTTATCCTACCCAAGATTTAAAACCCAGATGTCATAAAATGGAGGTAAACATTTGACCATAACAATAAAATTTCACTTCACACCTATCAGATTGACAAAAATTAATACCTATTAATTGCCTATTCCCGGCAGAGGGTGAGGGTAAGGAGAGGCCTCTGTTTCCTCACCTGTTAAATGGAGCTATGATGCCTATGTGAGATGTTTCTGGTCCCAAGTAGGCATTCAGGAAAGGCTGACACTTTTCCTTGCTCTTTTATATATACTCCTCCTTGAAGATCCAGTTCAAACCAGTCTTCTATTAGGACATCTTCCCAGACCACTCTAACATGCAGCAACTTCTTTTCCCTTCCCTGAGCTCCTAGGGTACCTATCTGTAAAATTCTTCAGAAATTAATCATTGGTAGTCCCGTGATTGCTCCTGTAATAAATCACTTCTACTGTTAACTATTCACATACTCTTACACTTTCTGAAGTCAGCTGATTCAAATGTCAGGCATGCCACTTACTTGCTATGATTTCATTTTTCCAATGTTCAATTCTCTCATCTATGAAATGAAAGACGTATCCACCAACCTGAAAGGGTTGTTGTCACGATCTGAGATAATGCATGTAAAGGGCCCAGCACATGCCCATTGTAGATGTTCAGTAAGTAGATGCTTACTGAATAACAAGTGCTCCCTGAGTGCAGCGTCATCTTTTCTCAAAAGTCAATCTCCTTCCAGTTATGGCATCTCAAAAACTGCTTCACACATGGCTGCTCTTGATATTATTTTATACTTCACCTTGGTTATTATCTTGCCCACTTTATTACTTAAAGATTTGCCCCAATTTAGCATCATATAAATACAAACACTACAAGGGTATTTTAGTATTTTGCTCTATGCCATCCTCATCACCTAAATAGTACCTGGAATATAAGTATATGCTCAACAAGTACCTGATAACAAATGTCATTCTGGGGCCAGGCATGGTGGCTCATGCCTGTAATCCCAGCACTTTGGGAGGCCGAGGCGGGTGGATCATTTGAGGTCAGGAGTTCAAGACCAGCCTGGCCAACATGGTGAAACCCCATCTCTACTAAAAACACAAAAATTAGCTGGGTGTGGTGGTGTATGCCTGTAATCCCAGTTACTCAGGAGGCTGAGGCAAGAGAATTGCTTGAACCAAGTGAGCCGAGGCTGCGCCAATGCACTCCAGCCTGCGCAAGAGAGGGAGACTCTATCTTAAAAAAATAATAATAAAATAAAATAAATGTAGTTCCTTCTGAGGAGTTGCCTTTATTTAAGGTATACTGTCCTCACTTCGCTAAATGGCAAGGAAGATTGATGAGATGTTCCCTCCTTAGATTTTGAACTGTGAGCAGAATAAAAACAGGGTTGAACCGATGAGAGCATGGAATGTTGCTGCTACCACAATTCTCTGGGACGGCCACTACTTGACTGTTCCCAGCTTGATTCTCATGCCTTACCTTCAATCCTGTGAGCTCACCCGTGTCCTTCCAATGAATTTCCTTTTTGCTTAAGTTAGCTCTGGGTTTCTCAACCTCAGCACTGTTGATATTTTAGGCTATATCATCCTTTGTTGTGAGTGGCTCTCCTGTGCACCATAGTATGTTTAGCAGTATCCTTGGTCTCTACCCATCAGACGCCTGTAACATCTCTCAGTGTTAACAATCAAAATGTCTCCAGACATGACCAAACAACCCCAAGTCAGTACTCAATTAGCTAGAGCTGATTTCTGTGAAACAAAAAATCCTAAATGATGGATACTACATTCTGGGCAACTTTTCATTACTGGCCTATATAGAAATATCTCATTTGTTTACTAGCTCATGTTATATGGGTATGTCATAAATTATTGAGTAGAAAGTCTACTAACAGATTTTAAGGTTGCATCTGGTGTTATTATTAAATAACAGCTTTATGGAGCTATAATTCACTCACTTAAAGTGTACAATTCAGTGACTTTTAGTACATTCAGAGCTGTGCAACAATCACTATAATCAACTTTAGACCATTTTCATCACCCCAAAAAGAAACCCCAATACAACTTAGTTGTCAACTCCAAATCTCCAACTTCTCCAGCCCTAAGCAACCATTAATCTACTTTCTTTGTAGATTTGCCTAGGAATTATAGAATATGTGATATTTTGTGACTGGCTCCTGTCACATAGCAAAATGTTTTCAAGGTTCATCCAGGTTCATCTATGTTATAGCATGTATCAGTACTTCATTCTTTTTCATTATCAAATATTCCATTGTATGGACATTCCACATTTTATCCATTCATCAGTTGATGGACATTTGGGTTGTTTCCACTTTTGGCTATTATGAATAATGATGCCTTTTTTTTTTTTTTTTTTTTTGAGATGGAGTTTTGCTCTTGTTGCCCAGGTTGGAGTGCAATGGCACGATCTCAGCTCACTGCAACCTCCGCCTCCCAGTTTCAAGCTATTCTCCTGCCTCAGCCTCCGAAGTAGCTGGGATTACAGGCACCTGCCACCGCTCCCAGCTAATTTTTGTATTTTTAGTAGAGATAGGGTTTTGCCATGTTGGCCAGGCTGGTCTTGAACTCCTGACCTCAGGTGATCCACCCGCCTTGGCCTTCCAAAGTGCTGGGATTACAAGCGTGAGCCACCACACCTGGCCCATAATGCTGCTATTAACATTCATGTAATTTCTTTGGTTTTCTTGTAAAATAACAAGAAAAAGTAAAAACATTCATGTACAAGTGTTTGTGTAGGTATATGTTTTCATTTCTCTGGTATATACCTGTGAATAGAATTGCTGGGCTATATGGTAACTCTATGTTTAACATTTTGAGAAAAAGCCAGACTGTTTTCCAAAGCAGCTGTACCATTTTAACCTCCCACTAATAGTACATGAGGGTTCCAATTTCTTTACATTCTTGCCAATTCTTGTTATTAGCCATCCTATGTGAGAGTGAAGTGGTATCTCATTTTGGTTCTGATTTACATTTCTCTGATTAATGATGGTGACCATCTTTTCACATGCTTATTGGCCATTTATATACCTTCTTTGGAGAAATACTTATTCAGATCCTTTAATTATTTTACATTATTGAGTTGAAGAGATTTTTTATACATTCCCTTTCAGATATGATTTTCAAACATTTGTTCCCATTCCATGTCTTTTCACTTTCTTAATATTATCCTTTCCAGCAAAAAATGCTTTGAGTAAGTCCAATTTATCTATTTTTTCTTTTGTTGCTTATGCTTTTGTTATTAATCTAATAAAACACAGTCTAATCCCAGGTCATGTAGATTTATGCCTGTGTTTACTTCTAAGAGTTATATAGTGTGAGATCTTACATTTTGGTCTTTCATCCATTTTGAATTAATTTTTGCTTCTGATGTGGGTAGGGATGCAACAACATTCTTTCACAAGAGGATATCTAGCTGTGCCAGCTTAATTTGTTAGAAATACTACTCTTTCCTCCATTAGATTGTTTTGGCATCCTTGTCAAAAATCTATTGACTATAAAAGTAAGGGCTTATTTCTGGACTCTTCATCCTGTTTCACTGATCTAAATTCTATTCTTATGCCACCACCACACAGCCTTGATTATTGTAGCTTAATAGGAAGTTTTAAAATCAGGACATGTGAGTCCTCAAATTTTGTTCTTCTCTTTCAAGATCCTTTTGGTGGTTGGGTGCAGTGGCTCACGCCCATAATCCCAACACATTGGGAGATCAAGGTGGGTGGATCATTTGAGGTCAGGAGTTCGAGACCAGCGTGGCCAACATGGTGAAACCCCACCTCTACTAAAAATACAAAAATCAGCTGGGCATGGTGGCAAGTGCCTGTAGTCCCAGCTACTCAGGAGGCTGAGGCAGGAGAATCACTTGAAAGCGGGACGTGAAGGTTGCAGTGAGTTAAGATGGCGCCACTGTACTCCAGCCTGGGGGACAGAGCAAGACTCTGCCTTAAAAAACGGAAAGGCCGGGCGCAGGGGCTCACGCTTGTAATCTCAGCACTTTGGGAGGCCAAGGCGGGTGGATCACGAGGTCAGGAGTTTAAGACCAGCCTCGCCAAGATGGTGAAACCCCATCTCTACTAAAAATACAAAAAAATTAGCTGGGCATGGTGGTGGGCGCCTGTGATCTCAGCTACTCCGGAAGCTGAGGCAGAGAATTACCTGAACCCAGGAAGTGGAGGTTGCAGTGAGCCGAGATCGTGCCACTGCACTCCAGCCTGGGCAACAGAGCGAGGCTCCATCTCAAAAAAAAAAAAAAAAAAAAAAAAAGATTATTTTGGCTATTCTGGACCACCTGAATTTCCATACAAATTATAGGATTAGATTGTCATTTTCTATAAAGAAGTCAGATGGAATTTTGATAGGGACTGCACTGAATCTGTAGATCAGTTTGAGGAGTACTGCCATCTTAAAAACAGTAAATCTTCCAACGAACATGAGATTCTTTCTAATTATATCTTTAATTTCTTACAACAGTATTTTTTACTTTTCAGATGTTATACACTTCTTGTGTTAAATTTATTCCTAAACATTTTATTCTTTGTAATGCCTTTATAAATCAAACTGTTTTCCATTCATATCTGGATTGTTCATTGCTAATTTACATAAACACAATACATTTTTGTACATTGAGCTTATATCCTACAACTTTGCTGAATTCATTTATTGGTTCTAACAGGTGTTTTCACTTTTTTTGATTCTTGGAATTTTCTAAACACAAGATCATTTCATCCACAAATAGAGATAGTTTTACTTCTTCCTTTCCAATGTGGATGCCTTTTATTTCTTTTACTTGACTAATTGACCTGGCTAGAACCTCCACTACAATGTTGAATACAGGTTGTAAGAGGACATATTCTTGCCTTGTTCCTGATCATAGGGGGAAAGCACTCAATCTTTCACCATCAGGCATGATGTTGGCTATGGATTTTTTTGTAGATGCACTTTATCAAGTTGAGGAAGTTCCCTTCTATTCCTGAGTGGTCTTTTTCTCTTCCTCTTACAAGCAAGCTGCAATTGGAAATAACATATCAGTGAACACCCTGGCTTTTGCTTCAGGGCCCAAAATGTTTAATACTTGCTTTCTGACACATTCCCAAAATGTTGCTTGATTTTCCTTATTTTTCAGTAAATTATATTCCTACTTGTTTGAGTTCTAGGTAACACACAATGGCTGCAGTCTGTGTTTTTCCAAAGCTCTATCGTCCCCCTTTGATAATCCACTTTCATTTTTCCTTCACAGTACTCCAGCGTATGTCTATTTATAGCACTTCATACTTTACATTCATTGCCATCTTTATTCCTTGCAACAGAAGATCTGCCATTGTGAGCAGGGACCACTACTAATTTCTGTAAAGGCTTGAGATCAACAGAGGCTTGGGATAATAGCAAACTTTTAAAGTCAAGTTTTAGGAGCAACAGCTATAAATCAATTTAGGGTAAAGAACCTCACCAGGAGGGAAAAAAAAATAAAGAGCAAAAAAACAGGCAAAGGTACCAATAAAAATAAAACCTAGGGAGGTCAAGATGGGTGGATCGCTTGATTGCTTGAACCCAGGAGTTTGAGACCAACCTGTACAACATAGCGAAACCCTGTCTCTACTAAAAATACAAAAATTAGCCAGGTGTAGTGGCACGTGCCTGTAATCCCAGCTAACTGGGGAGGTTGAGGCATGAGAGTCACTTGAACCTGGGAGACAGAGGCCGCAATAAGCCAAGATTGCACCATTGCACTCCAACCTGGGTGACAGAGCAAGACTCCATCAGAAAGAAAGAAAGAAGGAAGGAAAGAAAGGAAAGAAAAGAGGGACAGAGGGGAAGAAAGAGAAAGAGAGAGAAAGAAAGGAAGGGAGGGAGGGAGGGAGGGAGGGAGAGAGAGAGAAAGAAAGAAAGGAAAGAAAGAAAGAAAGGAAAGAGAAAGAAAGAAAGGAAAGAAAGAGAGAAAGAAAGAAAAGAAAGAGAAAGAAAGAAAGAGAAAGAAAGAAAGAAAGAAAGAAAGAAAGAAAGAAAGAAAGAAAGAAAGAAAGAAAGAAAGAAAGAAGGAAGGAAGGAAGGAAGGAAGGAAGGAAGGAAGGAAGGAAGGAAGGAAGGAAGGAAGGAAGGAAGGAAAGAAAGAAAATACTATAGACATTAAACCAGTAAAACATATTCTAGGAACCGAAGTCTCCTCTTAATGTCCTTTAGAGAGTAACAGGGACATTATCCACTTCAACTACTTAACCTATATAAGGATAATCAAAAACTAATAGCCACGTGAAAGCAAACTTCTGAAAATGCTTACAGACCACGGTCAAGTTACTCAGACCTAGCCAAGGCCTAACTTATTTCTGTTTCCAACCCACCATACATACCACTCCAAGATTAATCCCCTAAATCAGCCAGCACAGTGGTTCATGCCTGTAATACCAGAACTTTGGGAGGCCGAGGTGGGTGGATCACTTCAGCTGAGGAATTCGAGGCCAGTTTGAGCAACATGGGGAAACCCTGCCTTTACATAAAATACAAAAAATTATCTGGGTATGGCGGCATGTGCCTGTAATCCTAGCTACCCAGGAGGCTGAGGTGGGAGGATCACCTGAGCCCGGTGGGCAAGGCCACAGTGAGCTGTGATTTCACCACTGCACTCCAGCCTGGGCGACAGTGAGACTGTCTCAAAAAAAAAAAAAAAAAAAAAAAAAAAAAATTCCCCTAAATCACTCTCACCTTTACTGAAGAACTCTGAAGAAATGTCAGTAATAATTATTAAGAGCCCTTAACCACATGTCTGGCCTTATACCGAACAATTTAAATGAATTTTCTCATTTACTCCTCCCAGGAATTCAAAAAGGGAGGTTCTATAACTCTCCCCACTTCCGCTGGAGATGAGGAATCTGACTAAAAGAGATTCTGTAACCTGCCCAAATCAAATCGCCAAGCTTCTGAGTATCAATGTTAAGACTCAAACCTACGTTATCTTTGCAGAGATTCTCTAACATTAATAATCACTTAGAGAACTTGTTAAAAAGACAGCTAATTAGGCACCACTGCAGGGCATACAGATCAAAATTTCCAGGGCAGTTTTCTGACTCATAGCAGGTTTAGGAACCACTACAAGTTAACTTCCCAGTTCCTACAGAATGGGGTCTGTTTCTTTTTTCTTTCTTTTTTTTTTTTTTTGAGACAAGGTCTCACTCTGTGGCCCAGGCTGGTGTGCAGTGGCATGATCTCAGCTCACTGCAACCTCCGCCTCCCTGGTTCAAGCAATTCTCCTGCCTCAGCCTCCCGAGTAGCTGGGATTACAGATGCTCGCCACCACACCTAGCTATTTTTTTGTATTTTTAGTAGAGACGGGGTTTCACCATGTTGGCCAGGCTGGTCACAAACTCCTGACCTCAGGTGATCCACCTGCCTCAGCCTCCCAAACTGCTGAGATTACAGGTGTGAGCCACTGTGCCTGGCTCAGAATGGGGTCTCTTTTTTTTTTTTTCCTGAGACAAGAGTCTCACTCTGTCGCCAGGCTGGAGTGCAGTGGTGCAATCTTGGCTCACTGCAACCTCCGCCTCCCAGGTTCAGGCCTCTCCTGCCTTAGCCTCTTGAGTAGCTGGGACTACAGGCGCCCACCACCACACCCAGCTAGTTTTTGTATTTTTAGTAGAGATGGAGTTTCACCATTTTGGCCAGGATGGTCTCCATCTTTTGACCTCGTGATCAGACCAACTCAGCCTCCCAAAATGCTGGGACTACACACATAAGCCGTCATGCCAGGCCAGAATGGGATCTATTTCCTATGCCTAAACCCTCCCACAAGCAGCTTCCTCCTCTCCTAGGATAGGGCAAAATTCCTTAAACTGGCATACAAAGCTCTGTGCTTCATAGCCGGTCACTCGGTGATATTTTTGGTTTTCTCTTGCCTCAAGATCTCCTTTTTGTTTCAGTTCTTCTATTCATCATTTCCTTCACAAGGCATTTGCACACGCTGTTCTTTGGCCTGGAATGTTCTTCCCTCTTCCCTTTATCTAGTTAATGCTGTTTTTCTTGGGGTCTCAGTATAACAGACACTTCCTCAGAGAAACTTTCCATGGCCTCCTGGTCTAAGTCAAATCCTAGTTATAATCACTCATAACACTATGTACCACATTTGCAATTTGATACATTTATTTATGTGATAATCCCTCTCATGATAAACTATAAACCCCACAAACAAGGTAAAAACTGTGCTTGTTTTTGCTCATCATTGTATCTTTAGTCCCTAGCTTAGTGCCTGCCACATACAATCAATATTTGTTAAATGAATTAATAGATTCAAGGTTTTTTAACTATTCTTCCGATTTAACCAGTTGTCTTCATCCATTTTATGCTATTATAACAGAATACCTGAGAATAGGTAATTTATAAAGAAAAGACATTTACTTGGTTCACAGATCTGGAAGCTGGGAAGTTCAAGATCAAGGGGCAGAAACTGGTGAGAGCCTTCCTGCTGCACCATAATGCGGCAGAAGGAATCACATGGTGAAAGTGCGACACAGAGAGCAAGAGAAGACCAAACTCACTTTTACAACAAACCTGCTCTCAAGATAATGAACTCTTTCCCTTGATAACTATATTAATCCATTCATGAGGGCAGAGCCCTCACAACCTCATCACCTCTTAAAAATCCCATCTCTCAAGACTGCTGCATTAGAGTTTAAGTTTCTTTCTTTTTCTTTTCTTTTCTTTTTCTTTTTTTTTTTTTTTTTTTGAGACACAGTCTCACTTGGTTGCCCAGGTTGGAGTGTAGTGGTGCGATCCCAGCTCACTGCAACCTCCAACTCCCGGGTTCAAGTGATTCTCCTGCCTCAGCCTCCCGAGTAGATGGGATTATGGGCACACGCCACCATGCCTGGCTAATGTTTCTATTTTTAGTAGAGATGGGGTTTCACCATGTTGGCCAGGCTGGTCTCCAATTCCTGACCTCAAGTGATCCACCTGCCTCGGCCTCCCAAAGTGCTGGGATTACAGGCGTAAGCCGCCGTGCTCAGCCAAAATTTAAGTTTCTAGCATATGAACATTGAGGGACACATTCAAACCACAGCACCAGCGCTTTGTATTTTCCACTTACATAACAGAGATCTATAGTTCAAGTTATAAAGGATGACTTCTTTCTTTACATCCTTTCATCCTCACCCAGACCCAAGATCCTTCTTTACCTCTTCACCCACATAATTACTCCTCTTGCTACAAAGTAGAGCCTAAATGGGTTTTACAAAGCTCTCTTTAACGCACCAGTCCACAACAGTTTCCAGTGGAACTTCTACATCACTTTAAATTTCTATGCCGTTTATTTGACATTTCCTCAAATGCTATCATGCCATGTTATCATTATACAGAATTACATCCTGTTTTATTTGCTTTTTTCTTTTTTTTGAGAAGCAGTCTTGCTCTGTCCCCAGGCTGGAGTGCTCTGTCCCAGGCTGGTGTGCAGTGGTGCGATCTCAGCTCATTGCAAGCTCTGCCTTACAGATTCATGCCATTCTCCAGCCTCAGCCTCCCAAGTAGCTGGGACTACAGGTGTCTGCCACCAAGTCCAGCTAATTTTTTGTATTTTTAGTAGAGACAGGGTTTCACCACGTTAGCCAGGATGGTTTCGATCTTCTGACCTCGTGATCTGCCCGCCTCAGCCTCCCAAAGTGCTGGGATTAAAAGCATGAGCCACCATGCCCAGCCTGCGTTTATTTTTCTAAATGCAAACATATTTAGGTATGTAGATTGTATGCCTCTGAAGGGTAGCTATAGGCCAGGCACAGTGACTCATGCCTGTAATCCCAGCACTTTGGGAGGCCAAGGCAAGTGGATCACTTGAGGTCAGGAGTTCGAGACCAGCCTGGCCAACATGGAGAAACCTCATCTCTACTAAAAATACAAAAATTAGCTGGGCGTGGTAATGCACACCTGTGATCCCACCTATTCGGGTGGCTGAGGCATGAGAATCACTTGAACCTGGGAGTGGGAGGTTGCAGTGAGCTGAGATGACACCACTGCACTCCAGCCTGGGCAGCAGAGCAAGACTCTATATACAAAAAAAAAAAAAACAGTAGGTATAGTTGTATAGTTTAATTTGCTACTAGCGTACCTATGCATATATTTCCTGGAAACACCTGCTGAAGGAATTAATGAAAAGAAAAAAAACTTTCTGTAGCTTGGAATGAGGACTCAGCCTGCAGCTTATCACCAAATTTGGCAATTGACAGCTCTCCTTAGAGGGCACCTAAAAATATTATACCATTTCTGTAAGGAATACTCCAGGCCCCATTTTGGTAGACAGTTCAGAACAAGTGTGATGGAAGAACATTAGAATGATATATTATTTTAAATTTTCTGACATATTTACAGCAGTTCATAGTTATCTCTAAATCCATTACAGAATTATTAAAATAGTGGTGTGTGCCTATAATCCCAACTCTTTAGAACTTTACATTGTCAAGTTTTGTTCTTGTCCTGTGAACTCGGGAGAATCTTTAAATATTTTCTGTAGGTTAATTTCTATTTCAAAATATATCTCTGAGGAAAAAGATGTTTTTGGCTATAGTCATGCTGGTTACTCTCTCGGCTGAATATCATTTATCATAGACTTTTTTTTGAGACGGAGTCTCACTCTGTTGCCAGGCTGGAGTGCAGTGGCATGATCTCGGCTCACTGCAACCTCGGCCTCCCGGGTTCAAGCAATTCTCCTACCTCAGCCTCCTGAGTAGCTGGGACTACAGGTATGCGCCACTATCATAGATTTTCAACCCTATGTATAAATGCAGGAGTGCATTTCAATGTGGTTTTGGTCAGACTAAGGTCTAAATAATTGAGACATTTTTTCCTTCAAAATCATAGAATATATTGTAATTCCAATTATTCTAAGTCTTACTGGAAAACCTAAGAGCCACAAAAAACAAAGTTGACAAACAATATTGAAATTCAGACAATATGTGTCACCCATTTCAAATGTTAGGATTTATTTCCTGAGTTTTATGAATCACTATTTTTGCCCATACTACTAAGAAGCAAAGTTTGATAATAAAGAACTATCAGTTATCTGTTTATATGTTTCTTTTTTTTTTTTTTTTTTGAGACGGAGTCTCGCTCTGTCGCCCAGGCTGGAGTGCAGTGGCGCGATCTCGGCTCACTGCAAGCTCCGCCTCCCGGGTTCACGCCATTCTCCTGCCTCAGCCTCCCGAGTAGCTGGGACTACAGGCTTTTAGATACCTTTATGAACATTTTATGTGGAGCTAATTACTCTTTTAAAAGCTTTATTGAGATGTAATTTACATAACATTAAAATTCACCCATTTTAAGTGTACAATGGGTTTTTTGAGTATATTTACAGAGCTTTGCCACTATTACCATAATCTAATTTTATCTTATTTGTGATATAATTCACAAAATTATATAACCAGAACCACTATCTAATTCTAGAACATTTTCATCCCTCTAATAAGGAAACTCATACTCATTAGCAGTCACTCCCCATTTCTCCCCAACCCCTTCAGCCCTATGCAATTACTAACCTACTTTCCGTCTCTATGGAGTTGCCTGTTCTTGACATTTCATGCAAATAGAATCATACAATATGTGGTCTTTGTGACCGGCTCCTCTCACTTGGCATAATGTTTTCAAGGTTCTTTCATGTTATAGCATGTATCATAACTTTATTCCTTGTTTTCTCCTAATAATATTCTATTGTGTGATATACCACATGTGGTTTATCCATTCATCAATTGGTGGATATTTGGGTTTCCACTTCTTGGCTATCAAGAATAATGCTGTAGGCCAGGGGCTGTGGCTCATGCCTGTAATCCTAGCACTTTGGGAGGCCGAGGTGGGAGGATTGTTTGCGCTCATGAGTTCGAGACCAGCCTGGGCAACATGGCAAAACACCATCTCTACAAAAAAAAAATTTTTTTAAGCCAGACATGGTGGCACGCCCCTGTAGTCCTAGCTACTTGGGGGGCTTAAGCAGGGGGATTGCTTGAACCCAAGGCTGAGGATGTAGTGAGCTGGCACCACCGCACTCCAGCCTGGATGACAAAGTGAGACCCTGTCAAAAAAAAAAAAAACAAAACAAAACAGAATAATGCTGCTATAAACATTCACAAACAAGATTTTGTGCAGATATATGTTTTCATTTCTCTTAAAAATACCTAGAAGTGGAATTACTGGGTCACATGCTAATCACTCTTTAGACCAGTAACAGGATATTTTTTTTTACTTCAAAAGGTTTTTGACACAGCCAGGAAGCTGACTTTTCATAAAAATGCAAACATAAAATCCATTTGTTGGTATAATAAGGTCAATTTGCACACTATCAACAAAATGTATCATATTTTCCAATTTCAGTTGAAATGGATTTTCTAACATTGGGTAAGATCTTAGAGTCTCGGAGTTTGTACTTGTGTACTTATCCATATGCTGGGATAAAATTCTGTTTTTAAGCAGAAAGTATGTCTTCAACTCCTATGGGGACAACTGCTTAAGAAATAAGTACACGATAAGGTTAGACTGACACAGCACAAGGAGCAAAAAATAATAATTTAAAATGTTAAGACACTGGGCTGGGCATGGTGGCTCACATCTATGATCCCAGCCCAATGGGAGGCCAAGGCAGGCAGATCACCTGAGATCAGGAGTTCAATATCAGCCTGGTCAACATGGTAAAATCCCGTCTCTGCCAAAAATACAAAAGTTAGCCGGGCACAGTGATACAAGCCTGTATTCCCAGCTACTCCAGAGGCTGGGGCACGAGAATCACTTGAACCCAGAGGCGGAGATTGCAGTGAGCCAAGATGGTGCCACTGCACTCCAGCCTGAGCAACACAGCAAGACTCCGTCTCAAAAAAAATAAAAACAGGCTGGGCGCGGTGGCTCATGCCTGTAATCCCAGCACTTTGGGAGGCCGAGACGGGCTGATCACCTGAAGTCAGGAGTTCGAGACCAGCCTGGACAATATATAGTGAAACCCTGTCTCTACTAAAAAATACAAAAATTAGCTAGGTGTGGTGGCACACACCTGTAGTCCCAGCTACTTGGGAAGCTGAGGCAGAAGGATCCCTTGAACCCAGGAGGCAGAGCTTGCAGTGAGCCAAGATAGCACCACTGCTCTCCAGCCTGGGCAACAGAGCAAGACTCTCAAAATAAATTAATTAAATAAAATATTAGACACTGGCCACATGCGGTGACTCACGCCTGTAATCCCAACATTTTGGGAGACTGATGCGGGTGGATCGCTTGAGCCCAGGCGTTCCAAGACCAGCCTGGGCAACAAGGCGACAAGGTGAAACCACGTCTCTACAAAAATATATATATAATACATATCATATAATATCATATGTATATATTACATATTATATGTTATATTATATATTACATTATATATTATGTAATATATATAATACAAATATATATAAAATATTAGACATCCCGATTATACTACTCATTTTCTTTCCCTAGGAGGCGTGTGTGTGTGTGTGTGTGTGTGTGTGTGTGGTGGGGGGGTGCTGTTTCTCAAAAGCATATTTCAAAAATTGGAGGCCAAGTAAACTTCTGGTCACATTTTTGAGGGTTTGTTTTTTCCCAGCAATGAACGCTCTAGTTCAAATATACTTCGTAAATTTTGAACAGATAATGAAAAGTTGATTGTAAAACTCTACATTTAAAAAGAGCTTTAAAAACACATTTTCATTTTTTAAAAAATCAAACATCTTGCAGCAGAAATTAGACACAATCAAGGGAAAACTACCAGCGTCCTACCAGTCACAACCCTAGAGAAAATGCCACAGGTCGTCCAAAAAACGCATTCATTTGAGCCAACAGCTCTTTCCTCCCGCCAAAGCTATCCCTCGAACGTCAGAAGCTGACCCAAGGAGTGATTGATGATTTCTCCTTTTTGATTCCCCCTCACCCCCGCCACTCCCAATCCACCTGCTTTAAGGTGTCAACGCGACTACAAACGGTTAACAGTGACCAGCAGCAGAGAGAAACAAACATCCCTGACAACCCACAGCTGAGTAAGCAAGAGCTGTTTATTCACCAACGTGTTCCATTTGGAGACTGTCGGCGAGCCCTGGAAAGCCCAAGCACATTAAGGTTCCTGGAGAGGGAGAGAATCATCTTTCCTTCCCCCCACTCCCCAGCCCCAAACACACACTGAGAGACTCGGGTGGAAGCCGTCTGGTCCAGGCAGTCCCGACTTGCCCGCCCCCTCAAGAAAAACCTCACGCACCAAAGCAGCCGACCCCTTGCGGAGGTGGTGTAATTCCCCCAAAATGGGCTCTGCCGCAGGAGAGGCTGGCTGCAGCGCCGGGGGCTTCGGAAGGAGTTACTGCCACCCCCAATGCCGCCACTGCCCGCCCTGACGCCACGGCCGGGGCTGGGGACCCTGATGAGAAATGGCCCTTCAGCCCCCTCCCCTCACCTGGCTCGGTCCCACCTGAGGGCTAGAGCGGAGGCAAAAAGAAACAGGCAGGGAGGGCTGACCTTGTTGCTACTGACAGTGGAGCGGCGCATCCTGCTGCTTCCTGGAAAGCGGCCCGAAAGACATTTTTTTGCCCCTGGAGGAAGGAAACGGGAGGGCGCCGGCCGGACGGCGGCGGGCGCGGAGGCGTTGGTCCGGGCAGGCTGTGCAGCCTCTAAGCAGGGACGGTCCGAGGACTACATCTCCCAGGCTGCTTTGGGCCGCCCTGCGTCGTAACCCCGGCGCGCACGGAGGCGGTGACTCTTACCTCACAAAGGTAGCTCCTCTGCCGGCAGCAACTCGGCGCCCGCGGTCCATGGACCGGAACCTCGGGCCGACGGACAGGAACCCGGGCCGCGATCGCCGCCTCCCCGCCTCAGGCTCCTCCTCCTCGTTCTCCGCCGCCTCCACCGGACGCCCGCAGGCCCCGCACCGCCGCCGCCCGGCTAGCGCAGCTGCCCCGGGAAGCTGGGTGACTGGTTCGCGGCTGCCGCCGGACTGCGGCCTACTCCGCCGTCTCTCAGTGCTATTGTCCCTGGGCCTGGCCTTGAGCGGGTCCACTGGGGAGGGCCGAGTGCGCCGGCTCCGCGGAAGATGCCGGACCAAGCCTTACAGCAGATGCTGGACAGGTACGGGCAGCTGTTGGGGGGGGGCCGGGAGCCGCCGACCCTCGCTTTGGCCCTGCCCGCGCCCGCCCTCGAGGCTCTTGGTGAGCAGAACTCGGCGTGCCGGGAGGAGTTCCACGGCCGGGGGGCCGTGAGAGGGGCAGAAAGTTTGGAGTCTAGACTTGGGGAGGACAGAACGAGCGGCCTGGGTCGTAGACTTTGGGTGAAACTTAGCTAAGGAGTGGCGTCTGGTTTCTTTGGAACCCCGTTTTGACGTGAGAGGGACCCATGTTAATCCACAAAATTAGTTTTCCTTACTCTCCTCCCCTCCCCCTTCCTCCCTCCCCAACTTGTAAAGTGTCAGCGATGTCACTGGCAAGAAGAACCGGGTTATCTTTCAGGAGAATGACCCCCTTACAATTTTAAGTCTCTGTCTGAGAACCAATGATAAACATTCTTTTAGAAAGCCTGATAGGCTGATTTCGTTCTCTCCCCTTTCCCTGAGCCCGCACCACCCTCCCCCCGCCCCATCCCGTCCCCACCTCCGAACTGTAAGGTCAGAGTATCCGCAAGGGAGCTTTAACGGTCAGACCAAAGTAGAGGTTATGGAAAACAGCCAAATGAGTCCAATGCTGAACACTTAGTGTACTTGGCGATCGTTGGGTTCATTGAAAACGTTTCAGCTCGTACAGGAGTCCAGTTGCCCATTCTTGGGGGGCCCCAGTCTGTAAAACTCTTTGTGAAGTCGGGTGCACCGCCCTCTGCTGTTGAAATTCTAGTCCGTGGGTTCTACCATGAGTTTTGGGAGACTCTAGATCCACATTTCCCCCCAGCTGAGTCTTACTTTCTGGCATAGCAAGTTGTACAAGCTAATTCATAATGTTTGTGGTTGCTTACAATTCTCAGCAGACATCACTTGCCACCCATTTCAGCAGGTGGTACCAACTCTTTGTACTCAGTAAAATTCCAACTGTAAGGTGTTAAATGAAGGCCCTCCCTTGAGTTTATACCCAGTTAAATGCTGTTTGGGTCTGCCACACCCAGAACACAAGTGACCCAAGTGTACACATCCTTCCAGAGTGACAGACATTTTCTTGGAGCTTAGAATTTTGAGCCATCTCAGTTGATAGAAATTATGTCACTAATTTTTTTCAGTTGAGGTAACTGGTGATTCATCCAGCCCTTGTTTCAGGTCAACATTCTGACAATTGTATTGACTACCCTTTTATATATGTGTGTGGTTTATAAGCTCTTGGAAGGCAGAAACTTACTCACTATTTATCTTGAATCCCAGAACAGAGCCTGGTACTCAGTAGGTAATCAGTAAGTATTTGCTGTATGAACTGACGCACAAAGTTATTTGTCAGTTTCCCCAGTTGTCTAGGGGTCTGATAATTTACCAGGTTTTCCTTTCATTGTAAATTGGCAAATTAAAATATGCCCAGAGGAGACCACCTGCTACTGCCAGTTCTGTTCTGTTGAAACCCTGTTTTGATGCAGGGTATTTTGTAATTAATTTTTTCCTCTGAGGGCCTCCTTTCATTTTTACATAGTGACTTTTTTTCTTCTTTTTTTGAGACAGGGTCTCTGTTGCCCAGACTGGAATGCAGTGGCAGTGGCAGTGGTCTGATCTCAGCTCACTGCAACCCCTGCCTCCCGGGCTCAGGTGATCCTCCTACCTCAGCCTCCCTAGTAGCTGGGACCACAGCACATACCACCATACCCAGCTAATTTTTTGTATTTTTATAGAGCCGGAGTTTTGCCATGTAGCCCCTGCTGGTCTCAAACTCCTGGGCTCAAGTGATCCAAGTGATCCTCCCGCCTAGCCTCCCAAAGTGCTGTGTCGTCAAGCATGAGCTATCGCGCCCGGCCTAGAAAAGTTCTTATGTCCAAAAGCTGACCTGGCTTTTCATATGCTCTTTGGAGATTTCCATAAAAGTAAGAAGCCAAAGAATGAGGCTGGGCACAGTGGCTTACCCCTGCAATCCCAGCACTTTGGGAAGCCAAGGCGGGCAGATTACTTGAGGTCAGGCGTTCGAGACCAGCCTAGCCAACATGGTGAAAACCCTGTCTCTACGGGAAAAAAAAAAAAAAAAAAATTAGGCAGGCATGGTGGCATGGGCCTGTAGTTCCAACAGGAGGCTGAGGCATGAGAATTGCTTGAACCTGGGAGACGGAGGTTGCAGTGAGCCGAGATTGCACCATTGCACTCCAGCCTGGGTGACAGAGCAAAACTCCATCTCAAAAAAAAAAAAAGCTAGTGAGGCATTTAAACCTCAACAGAAATGTGAAGATTCTGGCTGCCATTTACTGAAATAGGTGACTATGACACTGGCTTACTTTCATCTTTGTACTCTTTTGACATATCTTAAAGTAGATTTTTAACATGACTTTCAAAGACCTTTATTGTCTAGATTAGTAGTTGGCAACCTGTTTCCATGTTAGAATTACCTGGGGAACATTTCAAAATATGCATGGATGCTGGATCCTGTCTAAGACCAGTAAGATCAAAAATTTCTGTAGGGTAGAGCCTGGGCATCTATATTTTAAAACTTTTTAAATGTTTCAGATATGGCTGAAACCTACTGCCCTAAGTCCTAAGGCAGTGATATCTTTCAAGATAAGAGATAATAAGGCATAGTGATTAAAGCTTGGGCTCAGAGATAGAAAGCATGAAATTCAAATTTTGCCACTTACTAGCTATGTGACTTTGAATTTAGATTCTGACACTATGTATATGATCATTTATAAAATGGGAACCCTACTTCACAGGGCTACAGCAAATGAAAACATACATCTCTGTAAAACAACAAAACACTCTGTGTTAGCCCAATAGAAGGCACTTAAGACTCATGTAAACCAGTTTGGCCGTTTTTCCCCCATCTACTTTATGTTTAAAGTTTTCTTCATCTGGGCTGGCCCTACTGCAAGTTGAACACAAAGATACTCAACATGGTTCACTTGAGGAATACCAACAGGGCCAAAAGACTAAAATATGTCAGCCTATTAGGACCCAGAATTCTTTTCATGAATTTGACTTCTCCTCAACCTGGTTTTTGGTGGCAATTTTTGAGGAACAGAATTTAGCTCAGATAACTGTTCGTTTGTTTGTTTCTTGAATGCAGGTTTTATCTTTGTGAAGACTAGGGAAATGTGTGTTACATATTGTTCTGTTGCTTTTAGGTTAAGTTATGTATTTTATTTAGGGCAGGCACAGTGGCTCATACCTGTAATCCTAGCACTTCGGGAGGCCGAGATGAGAGGATTGCTTGAGCCCAGGAGTTGGAGACCAGCGTGGGCAACATGGCGAGACTCAGTCTCTACAAAAAATTTAAAAATTAGGCCAGGCGTGGTGGCACGTGCCTATGATTCCAAATATTCAGGAAGCTGAGGTGGAAGGATTCCTTGGGGGTTGTGGCTGCAGTGAGCTGTGTTTGTGCCGCTGGGTACTCCAGCCCAGGTAACAGAGCAAGACCCTGTCTTTAAAAAAAAAAAAAAAAAAAGTTGTGTTATTTTACAATGAATCAGTTATTAAACATTTACACTTATTGAATTTATTTAACAAATACTGAGTGTCTTCATATGCCCAGTACCATTCTAGGCCCTTGGTATATAGTGGTGAATTGAACATAACAAATATGCCCTTATGGAGTTTCAATTCCAGTGGTGTTTGTGTTGTCTAAACCGTCAAAGTGAAGACTATTTTAATTGTAACATGAATGGTATGTTCAGTTTATACCACTTAATCTTTCAGGGTTTTTAAACTAGAGGTAACTTTTTTTTTTTTTTTTTCTTTTTTTTTTGAGGCAAGGTTTCACTCTGTCACCTAGGCTAGAATGCAGTGGCGCAATTTCGGCTCACTGCAACCTCTGCCTCCCGGATTCAGGCATTTCTTCTGCCTCAGCCTCCCGAGTAACTGGGACTGCAGGCGTGCACCACCACACCCGGCTAATTTTTGTATTTTTAATAGAGATGGGGTGTTGCCAAGTTGGCCAGGCTGGTATCGAACTCCTGACCTCAAGCAGTCCACCTGCCTCGCCTCCCAAAGTGCTGCCAAAGTGCTGGGATTAAAGGCGTGAGCCACCGCGCTCAGCCAACTAGTGGCAACTTCTTTTTTTTTTCTTTTTTGAGATGGAGTCTCTGTCGCAGTCTCAGCTCACTGCAAACTCTGCCTCCTGGGTTCACGCCATTCTCCTGCCTCAGCCTCCCGAGTACCTGGGACTACAGGCCCCCGTCACCACGCCCGGCTAATTTTTTTCTGTTTTTAGTAGAAACGGGGTTTCACGGTGTTAGCCAGGATAGTCTCAATCTCCTGACCTCATGATCCACCCACCTAGGCCTCCCAAAGTGCTGGGATTACAGGCGTGAGCCACCGGGCCTGGCACGTGGCAACTTCTAAATAGCTGAAGTTGAATTCCCTTGTCCTTTGCAAATAACTCACTTTAGTTTAGCTATTATTTGTTTATACTGCAGTATTTATAGGTGAAAAGAGTATATATATATATGGATTTTTTTTTTTTTTTTTTTTTTTTTTTTTGACACAGAGTTTCACTCTTGTTGCCCAGGCTGCTGGAGTGCAATGGCGTGATCTTGGTTCACCACAACCTCCGCCTCCCGGGTTCGAGTGATTCTCCTCCCTCAGCCTCCCGAGTAGCCAGGATTACAGGCATGTGCCACCATGCCCGGCTAATTTTGTATTTTTAGTAGAGATGGGGTTTCTTTATGTTGGTCAGGCTGGTCTCAAACTCCTGACCTCAGGTGATCCACCTACCTTGGCCTCCCAAAGTGCTGGGATTACAGGGGTGAGCCACCACGCTTGGCCATATGGATATATGTTCTTTTGATTGCCTTTCATTTTTATAAACTATAAGTGTTTTATATAAATTTATTATTTGAACCTTTTAAGTTGTTGTGGGTAAACAAGAATGTTGGAAAGGGGGGTGATTTTTCTAGTGTTATGAATGTTTCAGTGTCACAAATATCATTTCCCTGAAATGATAACCATTCATAAGCCCAAACCCTTTATATCAGGCCTTTTGAACCTTAGTTAGCTCTTCTGTCTTTCATTGCTTCAATTCTTTAATAAGAAGTCGTTATATATTACTTTTTCTTTCACCACCGACATTCTCATTTTTCTCTAAAACTTCTCAAAGTTAGTGAATTTACAGAGAACAATGCAAAGAATATTATAACAAACTGCAGGAATGGACCTCTGATTTGAAGCCTGGACCTACTGAGAACTGCTTTTGGAAACTACTTCTGCTTCCCCCGTCTTAAAATAAAGACACATTAATTTGTTGAGGTTGTTTTGTTTTGCATCACTTACTTGCATCTAGTGAGTAGGCAAGGAGTGTAGCCAGAATGTCCCCAGAATGGTCAGATGGGAGAAAGAGCAGAGTGGTCTGTTCCTCCAGCCCCCTCCCACAATGGTAAAGTGAATTACAATTCTGCTTCTGTTAGTGTGTTATCTACAGATGTATACCCCTTTGAAGACCAAGGAAGCTATACTCTGATAGGAGCAATGCTGTATAAACAATTTCTCTTTGTCAGTTGACCTCTTTTTCTCAATCACATCACCATGTTGACAATTACAGACCAATGCCCAGAATTAAAAACCATCATCAATTATATTTATTTCCAGATATGTGTAAAAAATGGAAACATCATAGATAAAATTAAATCCCCTTTGATCACCGTCCCCCATGCCGTATCTTCTCATCCCCACTCCACTATCATAAAATGGGTTTACATTCTTCCATCCTTCTTGGTTTAATGCTTTTATATAGAAAAGTGTATTAATAGACAGCTTTTTTTTTTTTTTTTTTTTTTTTGAATCAGGGTGTTACTCCATTGCTAAGGCTGGAGTGGAGTGTCACAATCACAGCTCACTACAGCCTCAACCTCCCAGGCTCAAGTGATCCTCCCACCTCAGCTTCCAGAGTAGCTGGGACTACTCGTGTGCACCAACCACACCTAGCTGATTTTTTGTATTTTTTTTGTGCAGACAGGGTTTCACCATGTTGCCAAGGCTGGACTCAAACTCCTGGGCTTAAGTGATCCTCTCGCCTCAGCCTCTCAAAGTGCGGGGGACTACAGGTGTGTTCCACCACACCCAGCTTTCAACTTTTTTTTTTTTCTTTTTTTTGAGACAGAATCTCACTCTGTCACCCAGGCTGGAGTACAGTGGTGTGGTCTCGGCTCACTGCTGCAACCTCCACCTCTCGAGTTCAAGTGATTCTCCCACCTCAGCCTCCCAAGTAGTTGGGACTACAAGCACATGCCACCACACCCAGCTAATTTTTTGTATTTTTAGTAGAGACAGGGTTTCACTATGTTGCCCAAGCTGGTCTTGAACTCCTGACCTCATGATCCACCCACCTTGGCCTCCCAAAGTGCTGGGATTTCAGGCCTGAGCCGCCACACCTGGCCTTTTTTCTTTTTAATCCAGTCTCGTTTATGACATTTAGGTTCTTATTTTCTCTTTATTATTTCTCCTGATAATTTGACTTTCATTCCCATTTCTTGTCGTTAGGTCTACTGAAAGTATACTGAAGGGCTGGGTGCAGTGGCTCACACCTGTAATCCCAGCACTTTGGAAGGCCGAGGCAGGCCTATCACTTGAGGTCAGGAGTTCAAGACCAGCCTGGCCAACATGGCAAAACCCCATCTCTACAAAAACTACAAACATTAGTAGGGCTTAGTGGCACACGCCTGTAATCTCAGCTACTCGGGAGGCTGAGGCACGAGAATCACTTGAACCTGGGAGGCAAAGGTTGCAGTGAGCTGAGATGGTGCCACTGCACTCCAGCCTGAGCAACAGAGCAAGACTCACTCTCTCTCTCTCTTTATACACACACACACACACACACACACAAACACACACAAGATCACCAATAATTTCTTAATAAATACAATGACATTTTCTTGAGGACTTTTTGTCCTTAAGTATCACTTTACCTTTTTCTTCCTTCAATTTCTATATATGGTTCAATTCTCAGCATTTACTATTTTGAAAAAGTATACTTACTCACTCTCTTTCCTGTTTATTCAAATGACTCCCAGATCTGTGTCTTTATTCCTGACCTCTTTTCCTCATTTCCTTTAGCACCTAATTTCTACCTGCCCAGTGGACATTTCCATTAATGTGTATACAGTATTGCCAATCAGTCTAAAACTAAGCTACTTATCTTGACTTCTCAATTTTTGGTCTTTGATATTACCAGTCTTGTCCACCAGCTATAAAACATAAATTTTGTTTGTTTGTTTGTTTTTGAGACAAGGTCTGGCTCTGTCACCCAGGCTGGAGTGCAGTGGCCCATCTCGGCTCACTACAACCTCCATCCCCCACCCCCCGGCTCAAAATACCCTCCCACCTCAGCCTCCTGACTAGCTGGGACTACATGCCAAGCTAATTTTTGTATTTTTAGTAGAGACGGGCTTTCACCATGTTGCCCAGGCTGGTCTCAAACTCCTGAGCTCAAGTGACCCTCCTCCCTCAGCCTCCCAAAGTACTGGGATTGCAGGCATGAGCCTGGCCAAAACATAAAGTTTTTTATTTTCTTTGTTTTTTTTAAAGAGGCAGGGTCTTGCACTCCCAGGCTCAAGCCTCCCAAGTAGCTAGGAGCACAGTGCAAGCCAGCATGCCCAGCTAATTTTTTTTTAACTTTTTGTTTGGTGGGGAGGGGAATAGAGACGGGTCTTACTATGTTGTCCAGGCTGGTCTCAAACTCCTGTTCTCCACCAATCCTACCTTGGCCTCCCAAAGTGTTGGCACTACAGGCATGAGCTACCTTGCCCGGCCTTTTAAATTTTTTTTGCTTTCTTCTTTCCTTCGAGATCCACTTGTTTATCACATATTTTTTATTTTCCTTTTTCTAGCTTCAATTTTTCGCTTGGTCCAGTTTGGCCTACAGAGTGGCACTAGAATTAGCCAAGGCACAGTTAAAATCATGCAGTTTCTGTACTTGAAAATCTGCCAGTCTCTGTGCCATCTAAAAGGATAAAACGTAAACTTTCAACAGGGTAATGTCCTTTGATCTGTTACTATAATCCAGCCCCAACCTACCTTAACCATCCTCTCCTGCACTCCCCTTCATTGACCCCTGAACATATCCTGCTCTATCATTTCTCTTTTTTTGCTTTAGGTGCCTTCCTCCCTCCTAAGACTTGGCGAAGTCTTACCCATATTGAATTCAGCTGAAATACTACAGTGACGCCTTGCACAGCTCCCCCACACAGAGTTAATAACTCCTTCCTTTGTTTCAATAGAACCTTTAT
Source organism: Macaca nemestrina (assembly GCF_043159975.1). Lineage (NCBI taxonomy): Eukaryota > Metazoa > Chordata > Mammalia > Primates > Cercopithecidae > Macaca > Macaca nemestrina. Next base: position 41,600,756 of record NC_092133.1, on the reverse strand, counting down.
GCATTTTTTATACTATATCACATTATACTGTAATTTTTTTAATATACTTGTCCCGTGTCTCAGAGCTTCACACACAGACACACACACAAACCCTTACCACCACCACACATATTCATCTGGAAGTTCATTGAGAACAAAAACTGCCTGTACTCCCTATCCTATTTTCCCACAAGGGCCTTAGTACATAGGAGACCCCTTTTGTATCACGGTGTCTTTCTTTTCATTCTTTGTGACATATCAGTGCTTAGAATAATCGTTCAGAAGCACCATTTTTTTAAATTGCCTCATTTGCTCAAAACTTGTATTTTCTTACTGCTTATTGAGGTTAAGTTCAGGGCTGGGCACTTTGGGAGGCTGAGGCAGGAGGATCACCTGATCTCAGGAGTCAGAGACCCGCCTGAGCAAAATACTAAGACCCCATCTCTACAAAAAAATAAAAAAATTAACAAGTGCAGTGGTGCATGCCTGTATTCCCAGCTACTCAGGAGGCTGAAGCGGGAGGATCATTTGAGCCTGGGAGATTGAGGCTGCAGTGAGCCATGATCACACCACTGCACTCCAGCCTGGGTATAACAAAGCAAGACCTTGTCTCAAAAAGAAAAAAAAAAAGATCTGGCCAGGCTCAGTGGCTCATGCCTGTAATCCCAGCACTTTGGGAGGCCAAGAGGAGCAGATTGCTTGAGCCCAAGAGTTTGAGACCAGCATGGGGCAACATGGAGAAACCCTGTGTCTACTTAAAAGAAAGAAAGAAAGAGGGAGGAGAGAGAGGGAGGGAGGGAGGGAGGGAGGGAGGGAAAGCAAGCAAGCAAAAATAGCCGGGTGTGGTGTAATCTCAGCTACTGAGGAGGCTGGGAGGATCACCTGAGCCCAGGTTGTAGAGGTTACAGTGAGCTGAGATTGCACCATGCCACTGCACTCCAGCCTGGGCCACAGAGCAAGACCCTGTCTCAAAAAAGAAAAAAAAAGAGATCATATTCTTTAGCCCATCCTTCAGGACTTCAGGACACTCACCGTTATTCACAGACCATTTATTATGCTCCCTATTATGTTTAAGATAAGGAGTACAGGCCGGGCGCGGTGGCTCAAGCCTGTAATCCCAGCACTTTGGGAGGCCGAGACGGGCGGATCACAAGGTCAGGAGATCGAGACCATCCTGGCTAACCCGGTGAAACCCCGTCTCTACTAAAAAATACAAAAAACTAGCTGGGCGAGGTGGCGGGCACCTGTAGTCCCAGCTACTGCGGAGGCTGAGGCAGGAGAATGGCGTGAACCCGGGAGGCGGAGCTTGCAGTGAGCTGAAATCCGGCCACTGCACTCCAGCCTGGGTGACAGAGCGAGACTCCGTCTCAAAAAAAAAAAAAAAAAAAAAAAAAGATAAGGAGTACATGGCTGGCACCAACTGCCTTTTTAAAGCCTTTTTCTCTTTATGAATAAGTGTGTAAGTACCTAAGTCTTTTGCCCAAGCCAAATGGGCTTGGACACTTTCTTCCAAACATAAGATGGTTTTTGTTTTTGGGTTTTGTTTGGCATCTTTTCTTTCAAAGCTCTACCCATTCTTCAAGACCTAGTTAGGTTCTGCCTTGTTCATAAGGCTCTTCTGACCATGTCTGCAGAAATATTTTTCTTGTCTCTAAACTCATGTAGCAATTCATCTTCAGTGCCTCCTAATTCTAATTTTATTTTATTTTATTTTATTTTTTATTTTTTATTTTATTTTATTTTTTTTTTTGAGGCAGAGCCTTCACTCTGTTGCCCAACCTGGAGTGGAGTAGTGCAACCTTGGCTCACTGCAGCCTCCACCTCCCGGGTTCAAGCAATTCTCATGCTTCAGCCTCCCAAGTAGCTGGGATTACAGGCATGTGCCATCATGCTCAGCTAATTTTTTGTATTTTTGGTAGAGACAGGGTTTCACTGTTTTGGCCAGGCTGGTCTTGAACTCCTGACCTCAAGCAGTCCTCTCTGCTCAATCTCCCAAAGTGCTGGGATTACAGGCATGAGCCACAACACCTGACCTGCCTCCTAGTTCTTTATGTGCCATAGTTCGCAAAGATGACAATATTTATATGGCCTGTTGGAGTAAACTGAAAGGGATTTCCGTCTCTGGAGGAAGCACCTTATGACTGCTTTAAAGTACCTTAGTAAAATGAAACACGTACTTTTTTGTACTGCTGTAATTTTCTAAGAAATGGGAAATGTAAGTTTTTCTCTGAATACACTATACATAGGGCAGCATGGTGCAGTGAAAAAAGCTGATGATTTGGAGTCATGGCCCAGGTTGCATCCATACCTCTCTACTTACTGTGTGGCCTTGGCCAGATCACTTAACCTTGCTGGGCTTTTGGTTCTTGTTTAAGATGGGATTAATTGTGCTTTCAGAGTTTATGAACATCAAAGACAAAAGGCATGGCATGAATATATTATACTCAATAAATGATTGCTCAGTATTCGTGGGGAATTGGTTCTGGGACCTCCCCAAGGATGCCAAACTGTGGATGCTCAAGTCCCTGATATAAAATGGTGTAGTATTTGCATATACATCCTCCTGTACACTTTACGTTCTCTCTAGATTATGTATAATACCTAATACAGATCGGGTGCAGTGGCTCACGCCTGTAATCCCAGCACTTTGGGAGCCTGAGGCAGGCGGATCATCTGAGGTCAGGAGTTTGAGACCAGCCTGGCCAACATGGTGAAATCCTGTCTCTACTAAAAATACAAAAGAAATTAGCTGGGCATGGTGGCACATACCTGCAATCCCAGCTACTTGGGAGACTGAGGCAGGAGGATCGCTTGAACCCGAGAGGCAGAGATTGCAGTGAGCTGAGACCACGCCATTGCACTCCAGCCTGGGTGACAAGCAAGAGTCCATCTCAAAATAAAAATAAAAATACCTAATATAGTGTAAATGCTATGCAAATAGTTGTTATACTGTATTGTTTATGAAATAATAACAAGGAAAAGTCCATACACGTTCAGTACTGACTCTTTTTTTGCAAATGTAATTGACCTGAGGTTAGTTGAATGAACAGATGCAGAACCCTCAGTTGGAGGGCTGACTATATTTCTTCTCACCTTTGTTTTTGGTAATGTGTCATGATTGTGGTTATATGTCTTTGATAGATCCAGGTACTTTAACTTCCATTCCACTAGGATGAATGGACATATTAGTCTCCTTGATAGCGTGCTTTCTGTTTCAGAATTCTTGGGTGTGACACTTAATCCTGAGACAAAATAAGCAGCATGTAGTTTTTTTTTGTTTGTTTGTTTTGTTTTTGTTTTTGTTTTTGTTTTTTGAGATGGAGTTTCACTCTTGTTACCCAGGCTGGAGTGCAATGGCACAATCTCAGCTCACTGCAGCCTCCGCCTCCTGAGTTCAAGCGATTTTCCTGCCTCAGCCTCCTGAGTAGCTGGGATTACAGGATGCACCACCACACCCGGCTAATTTTGTATTTTTAGTAGAGACAGGATTTCTCCATGTTGGTCAGGCTGGTGTCGAACTCCCGACCTCAGGTGATCCGCCCACCTCGGCCTCCTGAAGTGCTGGGATTACAGGCGTGAGCCACGGTGCCCAGCCTAACATGTAGTTTTTTGTTTTTTTTTTTTTCATTGTCGAATGGAGTCCTCCTTACATTAACCAGAGTATGAATCTCCAAACTTGTTCTGAATTAAGAAGTGCTTGTTCTCTTTCCTTAGAACAGTCATGTAAATGCACTATTATGGCACCATATATACTACAACAGCAGCAATTTAAGGCTTATTCCATGCTTGCTTTCTATATTCTCAAACTCTTCTATTCTGCTACACTCCAATTTTCATCACAGTGATTTCTCAGGCAGGAGTCTGATTTCCCAGAACTTCCTAAGAATCCAAAATAAACACCTGCAATTTGAGCCTGCAAAGAAAGGCTTTACTACCAGCTGTTTTTTAAGATACTGTACCTATCTTGCTTAATTTAGTGCCAGTGAGAAACTATCTTTTTGATAAATAAAGCCCCCCTCACTTTTTTCTACATACTTTGAAAATAACCTGTTTGATCAGATAGGCTGTAAATTAGTCACAAATGAACCCTATGAAGTGAGATTATCTTTGTTATTCATCCTTTCTCAACTGGTTTATAATACCTAGCTTCATCTTAAAATCTTTCTGCTCCAACCACATTGGTCCATTAATATATGTTCATTTCCATCTCTAAGCTTGCTTACTCTGTTTTTCTTACTTCAAACTCCTTTTCTTTCCACTCTAACTTGAATTCTCATCTGTAGTTCTTTCCTTTTGAAACCTCAGCTGTTTCATCCTGTTTCTTGGTCTCTCATCACATTTCTGTATTAAGGTGTCTAACAACTTTTCTTGGCACTTAATGCTTGGTATGGCAGGATTTTTTTTGTGATCCTTGTATGCATGTTTGTTCATTAACTAGACTGGAAGTTCCTTACATGTAGTTCCTTGTGGCATCAAATAATGAATGTACTTATTAGGTACTCAAGTGGATTTAGGAGGAGATCTTGAATAATGTTAGATGTAGGGCAATTTTGTCACGTATATTCCTTAAACTCTATATAAATTTTACTGTTTACATTTTATTAGTTTACTATATAACTGGCAAAAACCATCATAATTTTAAAGTCACATGGAATTATATTACCAATATCAGTAAGACTATACATCTGTTTTTAGAAATAAGTAATAGTCCTTAGATTTGTCTAGTTTAGTTATCTTTTGTTGTCTTCATATAATGACAGTGATTTGTTCTTTGATCCCTGAACCAATCATGATACTTACCAGATCTCCTTTTACTTTGTAAATGAATATGCCCCAACTTGGTGAATGGGATGGTGTAGGAGTACATATATGTACGTCAGCAAGTAGGTGGCTAGAGCTACCAGAAGGATAATAAGGGTGAAAGAAATGAATTGAAAGGATTTAAATGAATCTTAAGTAGTGGTGTGGCCTGTTGAAAAATTGGGGAATGACTAGGAATCCAGAACATTTTCCACTGAATGCCAGGGTGCCAAGCAGAATTGCTTTATGTGCTAATGGTAAGAAAACTGCATCCATAAATTTTAGGAATTTGAATGGAAAGCTGACACCATCACTGTCGTCATTGTCAATGTTGTTATTGCTAGTGGTCATATGGAGGTTATATACATGCCAGGCAATTTTTAAGCAGTTTCTTAATCACACGTTTAATCTTTTACAATAGGGGACCTTAACATAAAACATTTTTTATGCTAAAACTCCTTTAGTGGTCTGGTTAAGCCTATGGGTTTCTTCTCAGAATGTTTTTGAAAGAATAAAACAAAATATATAGGATTAGAAATGAAACCAATTATATTGAAGTATAGCTGTCAAAATACCAAAGGCCTAATATAGTAATATGAACGTTAACATATTAAAATACAAGATTTATCAGTTGGCCTGATAACTAATTTCAAATTACAATGAGCTAAATGTTATTTCACGATCTGTACAGCTGTAAAGTAATATGTAAATTTCTGGTTGCTATACTCATTTCTAATTGCTATGCTGCTAATATTACTGTGGTTTGCTTGCACCCATTATTGAAGAAAAGCTACATTTTAGAGCTTAGCAAAAATAAACATGGGATGGTTTTTCTCCCTTCATCCAGATTTACCTATCCCCACCCCCTAAGTTTTTCATAGACCCCAGATTAAGAACCCCTGCTTTGCAACAACTCTTTGAAAGAGATTCTTTCATTAAACCTATGTAGTTAGCAGTGGTTTGAACCCAGACAATCTGGCTCCAAAGTCCAGGTTCTTTAACCAGCTAGAATATCCTGAATTTGCATTATCTTTTTCCCCAAATTAATTTAACCTTGTTTCCTTAGGAAAAAATACCTTAAGCATTTTACTTACTATTTAAAATTAACAACCAAATAATTTGAAAATGTTTACAGTGAGCATAAAATGGAATTTGATTTCTATGTTAGGGTGAGTTAAGAATAATTACGGGGCCAGGCGCGGTGGCTCACGCCAGTAATCCCAACACTTTGGGAGGCCAAGGTGGACGGATCATAAGGTCAGGAGATCGAGACCATCCTGGCTAACACAGTGAAACCCCATCTCTACTGAAAATACAAAAAAATTAGCCAGACGTGGTGGTATGTGCCTGTTGTCCCAGCTATTCAGGAGACTGAGGCAGAAGAATTGCTTAAGCATGGGAGGCAGAGGTTGCAGTGAGCTGAGATCGCACCACTGCTCTCCAGCCTGGGCAACAGAGCGAGACTCCGTCTCCAAAAAAAAAAAAAAAAAAAAATTTACAAAGGAGAAATCAGAAAAAAGGAAGGAAGAATGGCCAGAGCAGAAGTTTTTCAAACTTTTGGGATCATGATCACCTGATGGGCTTATTGAAACAAAGTGCTGGGTACCCCCAGAGTTTCTGATTCTGTAGGTCTGGAGCAAGGCCTAAAGATGTGCATTTCTAATGCTTCCGCAGGTGATGTTTATGCATCACACTGAGGACTGAGTTCTGAGAGAGTCTTAGGGTTGGAGAAAACAAAAGGAAAAATAGATGTAAGGAGAAACTCTTAGTTTGGTCAGAAATTACAACTTCCTTTTTCCTTGGGTATGGACTTTGAGTGTTTTGGTTTTGGCTAATAATTAATTGGCTATTTTCCATTTCAAAAGACAAAACCAAAAACTAGTCCCATCTACTCAGGAGGCTGGGGTGGGAGGATCACTGGAGCCCAGGAGGTCCAGGCTGCAGTGACCCATGATTGTGCCACTGCTCTCTCACCTGAGCAACAGAGTGAGACCCTGTCTCAAAAATAATAAAAACTCTTTAGAGTTTACATTCTATGATTGTACTGAGGCCATCTCTTAGTACCCAACACAGTATCAAGATCATTTTGGTTGCACCATGATGCGGTGCAAATTGGTTAAGACAAAAACCCAAAAATCTACTGGTTTATGTGAGTTAACAGTACAAGAATATATTTAGCTTTAGGCACAGCACAGCTGGATCCATGTCTCAGTGCCGTCAGTTTCCACCTTCACTTCCTATGGATTGTTAAGGCTCCGCTTAGTTCGTGGCTCTTCTGGCAGCAATAGCCTCACATTGTCTGCCTCTAAGCCCGGAAGAAGAGAGAAAGTCTGTATACCACTTTTCCCAGCAAAAGTTCTGAAGTTCACTAAGACCAGCTTTATGGACCCAGTCTCCCAATGATGTAGTCTGGAAGATGGGCTACAGTGGCCAATCTAAGTGTTTCTGGGGTTGGTTATGGTATTAACTGCCTAAACCACATGCATGGCTAATATTGGAGGGAAGAGTGATTTTCTGTAGAAAGCATGGGATACTATTTACTCCTAGAAGGTAGAAGGACTTGTGTTGTATGTACATTAAACATCAGATTTCTGCTGTTGCCTCCATTCCAAGATCTTGAGAAATTGTAAATGCATCATTTTCAAATAGCTGTTCTTCATCTGAAAAGGAAGGGGATGGAGAATTGGGGAATAAATAGTTGAAATAGATTAATTACATGGAGTGGGAGGGGTAGGATATGGAGAAGCAAAAAGGGAAAGCATAATTATAAGACCTTCCCAGGTGATGTTCCTGGTCAGTCTATCAGAGGTTTAAAAAAAGGGAAGTGAGCAGGCACAGTGGCTCATGACTGTAATCTCAGCACTTTGGGAGGCCGAGGCGGGTGAGCTGAGATGGCACCACTGCACTCCAGCCTGGGTGACAGAGCAAGACTTTGGGCTGCCGGTTGTCCATTTTTATGGTTATTTCTTGATGATATGCTAAACAAAGAGTGGAATATTTATGCTTCCCCTTTTTTTTTTTTTTTTTTTTTTGAGACGGAGTCTCCCTGTTGCCCAGGCTGTCATGCAGTGGCCCAATCTCAGCTCACTGCAAGCTCCACCTCCCGGGTTCATGCCATTCTTCTGCCTCAGCCTCCCGAGTAGCTGGGACTACAGGTGCCCACCACCACACTCGGCTAATTTTTTTGTATTTTTAGTAGAGACGGGGTTTCACTGTGTTAGCCAGGATGGTCTCAATCTCCTGACCTCATGATCCGCCCGCCTCAGCCTCCCAAAGTGCTGGGATTACAGGTGTGAGCCACTGTGCCCAGCCTGTGCTTCCCCTTTCTAAATAATGTAGGGTAACTTCCTGATGTTGCCGTGGCATTTGTAAACTGTCATGGTGCTGGTGGGAGTGTAGTAGTGAGGACGACCAGGGGTCACTCATGAGCATCTTGGTTATGATAGGTTTTAGCTGGCTTTACTGCAACCTGTTTTATCAGCAATATCTTTGTGACCTGTATTTTGTGCTGACCTCATATCTCATCTTGTGACTTAGAATGCCTTTACCATCTGGGAATGCAGCCCAGTAGGTTTCAACCTCATTTTACCCAGCTCCTATTCAGTCAAGATGGAGTTGCTCTGGTTCACATGCCTCTAATATTGCTATTTCAACTGAAAGCCTAACTCCTGATAAGTTCCCACTCTAAATCATCATTCAGCTATCTTATTTACCATAGTTGTGAAATTAATTAGAAAAAAATCTGAAAGTGCATGCTTTAAATGTCAGTTCTAAAAAGTAAATCCATACAAGTATTTAGGACTGAAATATACTGATACCTCCAACTTTGAAATGGAGCAAAAAATAAGAATGATGAATGGATGTGTGAGAAAGCAAATATAGCAAAATGATAAGAATTATAGAATCTAAATGTTGAGTATATGGGTACTCACTGAACAGTGTTCAACTTTTTTTGGAAAGTTTGAAATTTTTCATAATAAAATGTTGGGGAAAAGTAAACCTTATCTAGAATTTATGAGGAATATAATAGCTACACAAGTATTCTCATTAGATCGAAATAAGAAATTTGACATCATTTTTGTAAGTCAAAAACACATGAATGTAGACTATTTCAGTTGTTTCAACCCAGTCCTAACATTGTATTTTATTTTTCTGATGACTAAAATTGGATTAATTTAAAATTTGATTCACCTTAATACTGATTAATTATGGTGATGTAGCCATACTTAGCTACATATGTGTTAAAATAAAGTATGACAAAAAAGTCTCTAAATATTCTGCCAATATTTTGTTGCATAATACATTCCATTTCCTAGATGTATACAAATATGTTCACAGAATTACCTCAGTTGTAGGGAAAAATATATACTAACTACATCTCAACCAGTCTGTGTGCCAGTATACTTAAACCAATTGAAATTTTAATGCAAAAATCACATAGGTTAGAACCCAGTCCTAATATGGGTAGTCTTGGTGGTTGCACGACAGTATTAATATACTTACTGCCACTGAATTATACACCTAAAAAATGGCTACAGTGGTAGATTTTATGCTATGTATATTTGACGATGATAAAAAATTTTTTAAAAAGAACGAAGTATTTTTGGACAACCATAAGACACTGTGAAGGCCCAGACAGCTTAGCTAAAGTGGGTCAAAAGGGTCAGAATGCTAAACAAATGCTACCTACGTTCTGATTTTCCTTAGATCCTATGAAACCTGACTGAATTTGAAAGCTGAATATAACAACAGTTTTGGATATTATTGCCATGGATTCAGTTCAACTTTTTTCCTGTTCTAATTGAAAAATTTTAATCGGAGCACAGAATTGAAATTCGTGTTGTTCCACAAAGAGTGGAGAACCTCACCCATCTATAATACCTAACTATATAGTCTTTCCCACTGAGAATAGTTAAGCTGGTTGTTCTGACAGAAGCCACTTACCCAATTAAGTGAAAAGTGCAGAGTAGGTAACATGCTTTAATTAGCAGTTGTTTCCACTTGTATAAATTCTAATGGAGGGGAGGAGAGAAGGGTCTCATTGAATTGAACTGTATTTACCCTGATGGAAATCGACATCAAAACTTGTGTTAATTGGGAGAAAAACTGAGGAATTGCAACCTAATTCCACAAGAAAAAATTACACTTCATGAAGTACCCTTAAAAGCAAAGTGGGAAAATGTTTTAAAATTACTGATCTCAATAGAATTTTATTTTTATTAATATAAGCACCCCAGACTTGATACTTCTAGATTTCAGATTTCAAACATACACACCCAAATTTATCATATTGCTATCCTAAAAAAAAGAAAATTATCTTGATATATTTATCTCCTTTGTGCTTTTTTGAGAAAACAATATTACATAATAATACCGTTTTCTCTGTTATATTTATACTTTACCAGAAAGAGAAATGAGGTTTTTTTCCTCAGCTGAAAAATGGAATGAGACTATATGTAAAATCACTCGTGTAATACTTTGTTTTTCCAAGTTCAAGGTATTGGTGATGTTGAACTGGGGAGAACACTGAATTTAATATATTACTGTGCTTACTATTCCTCAAAGAATTATTAGGTCTTATAAAACAAAAGCAGCTTGAGGTTTGTCTCCTTGCACTCAAGTTCATTAGAGAAGGTGAAGAATTACTGAAAAGATAGAGGAGATTACATAAAAACAAAGTTCAGAAAACATAAGATTTTGTAGAGGAAGACAAGGAAAAACAGAAAAAGTAGAAACTGCTGTAGTAGGAATGTATTGGTGGTTTTGTCTCCTTAGTCTTTTAATATAGGACAAAGATTCTGTAATGTAGTAGACTCATCCCATTAAGTAAGAGCTGCAGTATAGAGGAGGCTGAAGTCATAAAGATATAAATGTCATCATTTTCTCTTTTAATTTACAGAAGCTGCTGGGTTTGTTTTGCTACTGATGAAGATGATAGAACAGCTGAATGGGTGAGACCATGCAGGTGCAGAGGATCTACAAAATGGGTTCACCAGGCCTGTCTACAACGCTGGGTGGATGAAAAGCAAAGAGGAAACAGTACAGCCAGAGTGGCATGTCCTCAGTGCAATGCTGAATACCTAATAGTTTTTCCAAAGTTGGGTAAGAATATCTTTAAAAACAACACAGATATATTTGATATTATATATAACTTTATAAGGTTATTTTAACATGAACCACCTCTTTGTTTTTGTTTTTTGGGGCATGAATTTCTACACTCCCTTTCTCTTGTTTCCTCTCTGAATGTCAGAGACATTTGTTTTGCTAACAGTTTACAGTATCCTTAATATATCCCCAAATTTATCCATTTGCCTGTGTATTAGCTGTCTATTTGATAGAAAGGAGAAAGAACTTGCATACCTGTGTGGATATAATTGAATAACAAAGCTATAATAAAAAAGCTGACTTAGCTTAATTATCTGGAGACAGTTGGTGTAAGACAAAGAAAGCAGTAGTATGTTTTTTCTAATACTTCTTAATTCTTCCTGTTAAAGAATAAAAGTAGATAAATTAAAGATTTAATAAGATGTGACATTAAACTCATCTTTGGAATCCAATTTGTGTGGTTTCTTTCATGAACACTGCTGTCCCTTTTCTGTGAAGTGGCAGGTAAGAAATAACCAAAGATCTTTGGGAACAGGCCTAGCATGGAAAAAAAGTATAGCAGACTGCTTACAAGAAGCAGTCTAAGGCTGATGTTTAGTGAGCCTGTTCCATTACAGCCATACAGTTATAAATTGGTGTCAATCTCTTGGTTTGGTGTTTATACCATGCCAGCTGTTAAACTTTTTTTTTATAACCCTTGACTGTAACTAAGAAGTATAGGAAGGCAGCTTGGGTTCTGGGAAGGTCATAAGGAAAGAAGGACTTTGGGGGCAGAGGAATTCTGGAAAAATTGGAAATAATTATTATGTATATTGTTTTTTATAAGTGCTATTCATACTGAAATCAGACCGATGTTTTTGCAAATGAGGCAACATAAATGCAGATAATGAAGTGCTTTTCTAATGTGAGAAGATTAATAATAAGGGCAAACAAAATTTCCTTGGTTCTCTGTTTTTCTCTAACACGCACAGGAAGAAATGATAGCTTCCTATGAAAGGGAAGTAGTGTAGTAGAGAAAGTAGTGTTTTCAAACATTTGGGATTTGTGGACCATGTGATGGGTCTTCAGTGCATACCACTGATTTTAGATAAACACAAAAGAATAATTCAAAATGTTTTTATTGTAAGATCAAAGCAGTATTTTTTTTTTTTTTTTTTTTTTTGAGACGGAGTCTGGCTCTGTCATCCAGGCTGGAGTGCAGTGGCCAGATCTCAGCTCACTGCAAGCTCCGCCTCCCGGGCTTACGCCATTCTCCTGCCTCAGCCTCCCAAGTAGCTGGGACTACAGGCGCCCGCCACGTCACCCGGCTAGTTTTTTGTATTTTTTTTAGTAGAGACGGGGTTTCAGTGTGTTAGCCAGGATGTTCTCGATCTCCTGACCTCGTGATCCGCCCATCTCGGCCTCCCAAAGTGCTGGGATTACAGGCTTGAGCCACTACGCCCGGCCCAAAGCAGTATTTTTAAATCAGTATCAGGAAAAGCAATGATTGTTCACATTATTGTACCACCACATTAATGGTGAAAGACTCACTAAAGTCCAAGTTAAGGTTTCATATTTAACTGATTTCTTTTCTTGCTCTTAGTTTTATTAAATTAGCCCCACCTTTGAATTATAGATTTGGGAAAAGCAGCAAGTATATGGTATTTCTGTTAGATGTTTTAGATATTCAAATGGACACAAAAATTATTACAGTAATTCTCACTGAAAACTACATCAAGTTGACAAGTGTATGGCACTCAACAGGAAAGTTGAATATTTTAATTTGGGAGATGGCGATGTGTAGATGTGTCCTTTTGGTTGAATTCAGTTCTAGGAAATATGTTTTCAGATTTAGTGCAGTAATTGAATATGGTTTTAAGTCTACCTACTTGTTAGAAAAGAGTAAATCTCGGCCGGGCGTGGTAGCTCATGCCTATAATCCCAGCACTTTGAGAGGCGGAGGTGGCCAGATCACAAGGTCAGGAGTTCGAGACCAGCCTGGCCACTATGGTGAAATCCCGTCTCTACGAAAAATACAAAAATTAGCTAGACATGGTGACGTCTACCTGTAGTCCCAGCTACTTGGGAGGCTGAGGCAGAAGAGTTGCTTGAACCCAGGAGGCAAAGGTTGCAGTGAGCGGAGATCGTGCCACTGCACACAAGCCTAGGCAACAGAGCCCATACTCCATCTCACAGAAAAAGGAAAAGAGTAAAACTCTTTGGTTAAGCTGTTTGTATCATTATTTAGTCTGCATATTTTGTTACTAAGAATTGTGGCCGAGCGGGGCGCAGTGGCTCACGCCTCTAATCCCAGCACTTTGGGACGTCGAGGCGGGCAGATCACTAGGTCAGGAGATCGAGACCATCCTGGCTAACACGGTGAAACCCCATCTCTACTAAAAATACAAAAAAATTAGCCAGGTGTGGTGGTGGGCGCCTGTAGTCCCAGCTACTCGGTTGGCTGAGGCAGGAGAATGGCGTAAACCGGGGAGGCGGAGCTTGCAGTGAGCCGAGATCGCACCACTGCGCTCCGGCCTGGGAGACAGAGCGAGACTCGTCTAAAAAATGGAATTGCGGCCGGGCACAGTGGCTCACACCTGTAGTCCCAACACTTTGGGAAGCTGGGGCGAGTAGATTTGCTTGAGACCAGCCTGGGCAACAGGGTGAAACTCCATCCCTACCAAAAATAACAAAAAAAATTAGCTGGGCATGGTGGCAAACACCTGTAGTCCCAGCTACTCAGAAGGCTGAGGTGGGAGGATTGCCTGAGCCTGTGAAGTGGAGGCCACAGTGAGCTGTGACTGCGCCACTGTACTCCAGCTTGGGAGACAGAGTGAGACCCTGTCTCAACAACAAAAAAGAATTGTAGCCAGTAATGGTAGCTCGCATCTGTAATCCCAGCACTTTTGAGGCTGAGATGGGTGGATTGCTTGAGGTTACGAGCTCGGGACCAGCCTGGGCAACATAACAAAACCTTGTCTCTACAAAAAAAAAAAATTTAGCCAAGTGTGATGGAGCACACCTGTTGTAAGTCCTGGCTACTTGGGAGGCTGAGATGGGAGTATCTCTTGAGCCCAGGAGTTTGAGGCTGCATTGAGCTATGATTGCGCCACTACCTTCTAGCCTGGGCAACAGAGTGAAACCAATCTTTAAAAAAAGAGAGAGAGAATCATAATTTTACTCTCAAATGCTATGTTCAAGCTGATCACTATACTGTCATAGAGGTATGGTACTTGAGTTAGCCACTTAAAATCATAGATATGTTTTAATGACATCAGTGTTACAAAAAAATGAATATCTGCTGGGCATGGTGGCTCACGCCTATATCCCAACACTTTGGGAGGCCGAGGCAGGCAGATCACCTGAGATCAGGAGTTTGAGACCAGCTTGGCCAACAAGCCAAGAGACCAGTAGAGACAAGTTGAAACCTTGTCTCTACTAAAAATACAAAAATTAGCCAGGCGTGGTGGCAGGCGCCTGTAATCCCAGCTACTTGGGATGCTGAGGCAGGGGAATCACGTGAACCTGGGAGGCAGACGTTGCTGTGAGCCAAGCTTGCACCATTGCACTCCAGCCTGGGTGACAGAGCAAGACTTTGTCTCAAAAAAAAAAAAAAAAAGGTATATCCTTCATTTGAGTAGGTATTGTTAGCATATTTCCTCTTGACAAAACAGAAAAACAGTATTAGCTCCGCTTTTTTTTTTTTTTCAAATAGATGCGGGGTCTTGCTATGTTGTCCAGGCTTGTCTCAAACACCTGGGCTCAAGCAATCCACCCACCTTGGCCTCCCAAAGTGCTAGGATTACAGGTGTGAGCCACCATGTGCCCAGCCTGCTGCTGTATTCTTAACATGCTGAAGATACCTGTTCAAGGGCTGCAATTTTAATTATATTCACAATTTTCCATGCAGTTATTAACAATGACTCAAGCCAGCTATTGTCTGTAAATGAAGCCATGTGTGAATTGGCTTTCAGATCGTGGGCTCTTCATTGCCACACACAAAGCTAGTGCTCTAGCCGTGCTGATTCCAGCACAACTTTTCAAGTCAAGGTTCAAAAATAATTGTTGGTTAAAAGAAAATATCTTCTTCTAAAAACTTTTTAAAAGTTGCTTGTATTTCTTCATTAACATATTACATTCGTATATGCTAAGAGTTGATTCGTACTCTGTAAACTGGTGGCTTCATGCAGCCATAAAACAAAATACTTAAGAGCATACATCTGTAATAATAATTGTTCTTCCTCTCTGTATAACACACATAGCACATAATGTCCAATAGTGTCATCTGATGATAGAATTTTGCCAGTAGATTGTTTTATTTCTGTCTGAGCACATTTGTCATTAATTTTGCAGCTGACAGTAGTTGAATCTGTTTTGTTAAAAGAAGTACCTTTGACTATTATTTTGATATTTTAATGACAGAATTCATAGTGGAGGCTTTGGTTGGTTTACTGGAGTTGTTGAAAATGATCTGAACACTTCAGTGGCTTCTTGTCCCTATTTAATAATATATCACGGTACAGTGGAAACAAGGATGTCTCCTAGTACAGAGTTATCACTCCTAGTTTACTGATCACAGCTCATTCTAAGATCAGTCTTCACTATAAAATCATACTGTTATCATTTACGGCATTCTGAGTTAAATGTATTTTTCACTTTTACTCTTTTGAACCATTGATTAATTTCCCTAAATTTGGGATTTAACACAGTATGATAGTAACAACAAAATATATGTTTAACCAATGTATACAACTCACATGATGTGGAAGTATGTTAGCCCTTTCCATTTTCCTTATGATAGTGTTTTCTTAACGTATCCTTGTAGAGCTTGGGTGATCCTTAGAATGTAACAGCAATAAAGAACCTAAAAGGATTTCTATGAAAGTCATAATCTTCTCAAAATTTGTGAAATGTTTGTGATCAAAGCTTTTATCACTTTTTTCTCAAACTGTCTGTAAACCAGTTAATAGATTGCCAGGGACTGCCATTGGTCTCCAAAGACACTTGATAAACACTGACTAGAAGAAGGAATAAAAGACAGAAGATACAGAGAAGGAAAGGTGATGATGGTTAATATTCTATGGGATGATCTCTGTGCAGCAGATTTTGTGTTGTTTATTTTTTTAACTTTTCAAATGGATTTAGCCCCCGTCTGGCTGGTGCTAACTGGCCAATTCTGCATCTTTTCTGGTACTTGTCATGGAAGGAATGAAGAGGTAGTATAAATGTATGTTCTTCATTGTTAATAGGGAGTTACTTGTGCTCAGCTGTGAAAAACCTAAAGGATTCATCAGAATTTTATCCTTCTCACTGTTTGCCACCCATGTTAGTTTGCTTTTTTCTTTTTTCTAGTGAGTTAAGTCAGTTGTATGTATGCACCTACTTAAAACCTTGCTACTCAAAATATGATCTGAGGACCAGCAACATTAGCATCATTGGGAGTTATTAGGAATGCAGAACACCACCCCTTTTCTCCACCCCCCTTTTACTGAATAGAAGTCTGCTTTTTTTTTTTTTTTTTTTTTAATTTTTATTTTTTAAAGACGGTGTTTCGCTTTGTTGCCAACGCTGGAGTACAGCAGCACGATCATAGCTCACTGCAGCCTCAAACTCCTGGGCTCAAGCAGTCTTCTTGCCTCAGCCTTCCAAGTAGATGGGATTATAGGCATGTGCCACCACACCCAGCTAATTTTTCTTTTTCTTTTTAGAGACGGGGGATCACTATGTTGCCCAGTCTCAAACTTCCTGGCCTCAAGGGATTCCCAAACCCCCTTGGCCTTCCAAAGTACTGATAATGTAGGCAAGAACCACCACACCCAGCTGAAATGTGCATTTTAATGAGATCATTGAGTGATTTCTATGCACATTAAATTTAAAAAGCATTGCTTTAAAACATACAAGGAATACCAACTGAGAAAAGTTTGTTTTATGAATAAAGTCTGTCCATAAACTTTGAGACCTGGTAATAACCTTGTTATTATACAGTGATATTAATTGGTGATCCCGACCCTGTGTAGGCCTAGGCTAATGTGTGTACTTGTGTCTTAGTTTTTAACAAGAAAGTTTAAAAAGTAAAAATAATAAATTTTAAAAATAGAAAAAAGCTTATAGAATAAGGATAAAAAATTTTTTGCACAGCTGTACAATGTGTTTTAAGCTAAGTGTTAAAACAAAAGAGTCAAAGTTAAAAAAAGTTAGAAATGTATAGAGTTTAAAAGTTACAGTAAGCTAAGGTTAATTTATTACTAAAAATTATAAATTCAGTGTAATAAGTATACAGTGTTTATAAAGTCTATAATAGTGTATAGTAATGTCTTAGGCCTTCACATTCACTCATCACCCATTCACTGAATCACCCAGGGCAACTTCCAAACTTCCAGCCTTGCAAGCTCCATTCATGGTTAAGTGTTCTATACAGGTATACCATCTTTTATCTTTTATACCATATTTTTACTGTACCTTTCCTATGTTTAGGAACACAAATACCATTGTATTATATTTGCCTACAGTATTCAATACAGTAACATGCTGTACAGGTTTGTAGGCTAGGAGCAGTAGGCTATACCATATAGCCTAGGTGTGTAAATAGGCTATACCATACTGACTCTATGATGTTCACAAAACTACAAAATGGCCTAAGGACACATTTATCCCTGTGTGTGGATACCCATCATTGAGTAACACATGAGTGTATGTTAACTGGGTTCTTCAGAGATGTCCTTTATCAGGTTGAGGATGTCCCGTCTATTTGTGATTTGTTAAGGGCTTTTGTCATGAAAAAGTGTTGGGTTTTGTCAAATGCTATTTCTCTATTGATAATCATGTGGGTATTGTTCTGTATTCTATTAATATGGCATATTACATTTGGTCGATTTTCATATTAGACCGGCCTGGGATTCCTGGAATAAGTTCTACTTGGTCATGTTTGCTAATACTTTGTTGGGAACTTTTGTGTCTGTACTCGTAATGGGTATTGGTCTGTAGTTCTTTTGTGATATCTTTGGTTTTGGTGCTGGAATCATACTGGCTCATAGGATAAGTTGGGAAGTGATCCCTCCTTTATATTTTTTAGAAGAGTTTGTGAAGGATTGGTGTTTTAAATGTTTGGGAGCAGTGAAGCCATTTGGTCCTGGGCTTTTATTCATGGGAAATTTTTTTATTACTAGTTCAATCTCATTACTTACAGGTCTATTCAGATTTTCTATTTCTTCTTGAATTAGTTTTGATAGTTTGTGTCTTACAAATTTGTCCCTTTCATGTATATTATCTAATTTGTTGGCATATAGTTATTTATAGTATTTTTTAATCATCCTTTTCATTTTTATAAGATTGGTAGTAATGCCCCTTCCTTAATTCATGATTTTAGTCATTTGAATCTTCTCTTTTTTTTCTGGTCAGTCTAGCTAAAGATTTATCAGGATTGGCCGGGTGTGGTAGCTCATGCCTGTAATCCCAGCACTTTGGGAGGCCGAGATGGGCGGATCACCTGCAGTCGGGAGTTCAAGACCAGCCTGACCAACGTGGAAAAACCCCATCTCTACTAAAAATACAAAATTAGCTGGGCATGGTGGTGGGCACCTATAATCCCAGCTACTCGGGAGGCTGAGGCAGGAGAATCACTTGAACCCAGGAGTCAGAGGTTGCAGTCAGCCGAGATCATGCCACTGCATTCCAGCCTGGGCAACAAGAGCGAAACTCCGTCTCAAAAAAAGATTTGTCCAAGTTTTTTCTTTCTATTCTTGCATTCTCCGTTTCATTTGTATCCACCCTAATATTTATGTCCTTTCTTCCTTCTGCTTGGTTTGAATTTAGTTTGCATTTCTCCTTCTAGTTTCTTAAGGTAGAAGGTTAGTTGACCTGGGATCTTTTTGCTTTCTTTTTGTCCTTTTTTTTTTTTTTTTTTTTTGAGACAGGGCCTCACTCTGTCAAACATGCTGGGATGCAGTGGCACAATCTCAGCTTGCTGCAACCTTGACCTCCTAGGCTCAAGTGATCCTCCCACCTCATCCTCCCAAGTAGCTGGGACTGCAGGTGCTCATCACCCAGCTAGTTTTTGTATTTTTTTTAAACAGAGACAAGGTTTTGCCATGTTGTCCAGGCTGGTCTCATACTCCTGAGCTCAAGTAGTCAGCCCACCTTGGCCTCCCAAAGTGCTAGGATTAGAGGCGTGCACCATCACAGCTAGCCTTTTGTTTTGTTTTGTTTTTGAGACGGAGTCTCGCCCTGTCGCCAGGCTGGAGTGCAGTGGCGTGATCTCAGCTTACTGCAACTTCCACCTCCTGGGTTCAAGCGATTCTTCTGCCTCAGCCTCCTGAGTAGCTGGGACTACAGGCATGCACCACACACTGAGCAAATTTTTGTATTTTTAGTGGAGACAGGGTTTCACCATGTTGGCCAGAATGGTCTCGATCTCTTGACCTCGTGATCTGCCCACCTCAGCCTCCCAAAGTGCTGGGATTACAGGCGTGAGCCACTCATCCTCAGCCACCTTCTTTATTCTTTTTCAGAGTCTTGCCATGTTGCTCAGGCTAGAGTGCAGTAGCTGTTAACAGGTACAGTCAAGGCTACACTGCAGCCTTGAACTCATGGGCTCAAGTATCTTCCTGCTTCAGTATCCTGGTTAGCTGGGACTACAGGTGCATACCACTGCACCCAGCTCCTCTTTCTGTTTTTGTTATTTTTAAATAGATTTTAGAGCATTTGTGGGTTCACAGTAAACCATATACCAGCCTCCACCCCTGAGCACACACAGAGTGCTCACTACTTTCCCCACTATCAACATCTTGTACCAGAGTGTTACATTTTTTACAGTCAATGAACTTAAGTTGACACATCATTACCACCCAAAGTGTCCATAGTTTACATTAGGGTTCACTCTTGGTTTTGACAACTGTATAATATATAATGTATAAAGGGTTCATTCCAGGTTTTGACAACTGTATAATGACATGTATCCACCATTATAGTATTATGCAGAATAGTTTCGCTGACCTAAAAATCCTCTGTGCTCCATCTTTTCATCCCTCCCCGAGCTCCTGGCCACCATACATCTTTTTCTTTCTCCATAGCTTTTCCTTTTCCACAAGGTCATATAGTTCGACTCATACAGTATGTAGCCTTTTCAGATTGTCTTTTATTTAGTAACATGCATTTAATTTCCTCTGTATCTTTTTGTAGCTTGATAGATCATTTCATTTTAGTACTGAATACTCTTCCATTGTCTGGATGTCCCACAGTTTATCCATTCATGTACTGAAAGACATCTTGGTTGCTTCCAAGTTTTGGCTATTATGAATAAAGCTGTACACATCCATGTACAGGATTTTGTGTGGACATAAATTTTCAACTCATTGGGGTAAATACCAAGGAGCATGATTGCTGGATTGTATGATACAAGTATGTTTAGTTTTGCAAGAAGCCTTGAAACTGTCTTCCAAAGTGGCTGTACCAAGTACCATTTTGCATTTTCACCAGCAATGGATGAGAGTTCCTGTTGCTCCACATCCTTGCCAATGTTTTGATTTGGGTCATTCTGATAGATGTATAGTGGTATCTCATTTTAATTTGCAATTTTCTAGTGATAGATGATGTGAAACATCTTTGCATATATGCCATCTGTGTATCTTCTTTGATGAGGGGTACAAGTCTTTTGCTCATTTTAAAAATTAGCATGATAGTTTTCTAATTGTTGACCTTTAAGAGTTCTTTGGATATTTTGGATAAAAGTTCTTTGTCAGATGTCTTGGGCAGATCTTTTCTCCTTGCTTGTCTTCTCATTCTTTTAATCTTCCTTCCTTCCTTCCTTCCTCTCTCCCTCCCTCCCTTCCTCTCACTGCAAGCTCTGCCTCCTGGGTTCATGCTGTTCTCCTGCCTCAGTCCCCCGAGTGGCTGGGACTACAGGTGTGCCCACCACCACACTCAGCTAATTTTTTGTATTTTTAGTAGAGACAGGGTTTCACCGTGTTAGCCAGGATAGTCTTGATCTCCTGACCTCATGCCGTGCCCGGCATCTTCTTTTCTAATGTCATTTACAACTATAAAATTTCCTCTAAGTGCGACTTTAGCTGTGTATCATAATTTTTGTTGCGTTTTCATTTATCTCAAAATATTTTCTAATTTTTCTTGTGATTTCTTCTTCGACTCACTGATTATTTAGGAATGTGGTGTTTAATTTTCACGTATTTGTAAATTTCCCAGATGTCCTTGTTATTGATTTTTTAATTTCATTTTGATCAGAGAGCATACTTTGTCTGATTTCTTAACTACATTAAAACTTTTTTTAATGGCCTAACATAGGTTTATCCTGGAGAATGTTCCATGTGTGCTTGAGAAAAACATGTATTCTGTTGCTGTTGGAGTATTCTATAAATGTCTAGTTGATTCTGTTATTTTCAAGTATTCTATTTCCTTATTATCTTTTACCTGTTTATTATTTAAAGTAGAGTGGTGAGTGGTGTCTTGTGCCTATAATCCCAGCACTTAGGAAGGTCGAGGTGGGAGGATCATTTGTGCTAGGAGTTCAAGACCAGCCTGAGCAACGTAGTGAGACCCTGTCTCTACAAAAAAAAAAAAAAAAAAAAACACTTTAGCCAGGCATGGTGGCACATGCTTGTGGTCTCCGCTAGCTCAGGAGGCTGTATCAGGAGGATTGCCTGAGCCCAAGAGTTCGAGACTGCAATGAGCTCTTATTGCACCACTGCACTGCAGCCTGGGCAACAGAGTAAAGCCTTATGTCTTTAAAAAAAAAGAGAGAGAGAGAGAGTGGGGCATAGAAGTCTCCAATTATTGTAAATTGCCTGTTCCTCTGGTTCCATACATCTTTGCTTAATTTATTTTGGAGCTCTGTTAAGTGCATATATTTATAATTGTTATGTCTTTCTGATGGATTGTCCCTTTACCATTATAAAATATCCTTTTTGGTTTCTAATAGCAATTTTGTCATTAAAAATCCCTTGACTGATATTCGTGTAGCCATTTCAGCTCTCTTATATCTCATTAAGAGTAAATTCTTAGTTTTCAAGTTAAATTTTTGTCATCTTTATTTTATTATTTATGTATTTATTTATTTGAGATGGAGTCTTGCTGTGTGGCACAGGCTGGATTGCAGCTGCACGATCTTGGCTCACTGCAACCTCCACCTCCCAGGTTCAAGCAGTTCTCCTGCCTCAGCTTCCCAAGTAGCTGGGATTACAGGTGTGCACCACCAGATCTGGCTAATTTTTTGTATTTTTAGTAGAGATGAGGTTTCACCATGCTGGCCAGGCTGGTCTCAAACTCCTGAACTCCAGTGATCCACCTGCCTCGGCCTCCCAAAGTTCTGGGATTACAGGCATGAGCCACCATGCCCAGCTACTCGTATTTTATTGTTGCTCTTATAACTAAACATTAACTGAAACTTCTTATATAGAATTTTTACCAGTAACCATCCTCAAAAAGTGGTTTTCAAGTGTTGAGTGGAGTGTAAATGCTTAGAAGGGAAAGATGTTCACTGGGGATGAATAGGACCAATTCCTGGGAGAAACCTTCCTAGAGAATCTAGGATATAAAATTAATAGTTGTAACTATTTTATTTTACAATATTTTAATATCAGTGGTAATATCAATAGCTATCATTTGCTAATAGGCCCCTATTGCCTATTTTTCCATTCTCTGTTTCATTCTAGGCACTATGTTGATCACTTTGCCTATATTATTTAAACTTCTCAAAAGCTCTGCATAATAGATAGTGTCCTCAGTTTATAGATAAGGAATACACTCAGCAAATTTATGTAATGGAAGCCCATGGGCTTCCAGCAAATAAAGCAAGGAGCCAGAATTTTACACTGGCAAATTTCTTATTACTGTCACTCAGTGAGTCAGCTACCAGGCCACATATGGATAAGTAGTTTCAAGTACCATAAGAACTAATAGAGATAATGTGAATTTGAACTAATTTGAGATACTGTTAATAAATTACACAAATGATGTGTAAGTAACAAACATTTTATGAGTTAGTACCACTAGAATTGAAAGAGAAGTATATAGCCAAAAAGCAAAATGATAGCCAGCACTATCAAAAATGCAAGCACTAACAAATTGCCTATTCTCTTTTCTTTCTCTTGTTATTTGCTTTGCTGGAAATGGAAAGGAATAGCAAATACATCAAAGAGAAGATGGAGCAACTACAATATCTCATAAGCAATTTTTTTTAACTCATTTGATGTTTAAGTTTATATTTTTCCCCCAAGTAATGCATTGACACGGTCAGAAATTCAAAGACACAAGATACAGTAGGATATTTAATGAAAAGTCTTTCTACCATGTCTGCCAGCCATGGTGGCGAGTAAGTTTTCTTACTTGGTTATAAATTACAACCATTGTTACAAATTTCTGGTATTTCATTGCAGTTTGTTTCTCTTTTTCTTCTCTCTCTCTCCTTCATTCTTCTCCTCTCCCTCTCTCACTACACTTACACAGAATCTACAAATGTGAGAGTTAAAGGAACAACAAGGGATAGGGAAGTACCCAGGGCTTAGCAACCTTAGAAAACTGATAGTACAAGGGAAGGGAACTGTTAACAAGAGCTGCAGCAGAGGGAGAGAGCTCCTTAATAGGACCTGTGATCTTTCATAGAGAAATGCAAGCTACTTGCAGTGAGGGAACCAGGGAAAAGACTTTCTTTAACACTTTTACCACTTTCTGATGTTCTGGTCTCTCCTATCATTTGAACACATCAGAAGCTAGAGGGCAGGTTGCTTAAGCTTTTTTTTTTTCTTAGCAGTATATCGTGGATACCATTTTGTATTCGTGTATAAAGAGCTTTTTTTTTTTTTTCTATTAAAAGTAGTCAGCCTGGATAAAGAGCTTTTTAAAAAAACAGCTGTGTACATACATAGATGTATGGTTACTTACATAATCAGTCTTCCATTGATGGACATATAGGCTTGTTTCCAATCTTTTACTGTTACAGACAGTACTTTTATAAACAACTTTGGGAAATAATTTTATGCATGTGTGCAAATATATCTGTAAGATAAATGACTAGAAATAGAATTACTGAGTCAAAAGTATGTGCATTTATAATATAATAGATATCCTATAATTGGCTTTTGTAGACATTACACCCATTTAATCTCCCAACGGTGTAGTGGAGTTCCTGCTTCCCCATTGCCTTTGCCAACATGCTGCTATCAATATATAGAACTAGTTATATCTGCCACCTTAGCATTGATCAAAGCTTAGCAGAATGCTTACTCAGGTATTTTTTCTCTTTTACTATGAAATATTCCATTTGTGGAAAAGGAATATATCCCAGTTTCATATGAGAAGAGATAAACAGGGCAAAGTCAACACCACCATTGAAAAAGCTGACTTAAAAGGGCAAAAAAAAAAAGTAACTTTACAGTGTAGAAATGTGGCAAACACTACAACAGCCAAATAATCAAGGTCATTATCACCAGTAATGATTCATGTAGGTATTATGTACATTTGATATGATGCAATGAAAATTGCACTTTGCCTCTGTGGTCTTCTTCCCTAAAAGTCCTAACTCCAAGAGATAATGAGAAAAACACCAGACAAATTCCAATTGAGGGATATTATACAAAAAATACCTGATCAGTACTCCTCAAGATTGTCAAGGTCATCAAAAGCAAAGAAGTCTGAGAAACTGTCATAGCCAAGAGGAGTGTAAGGAGACATGACTAAATGTAATTCACATGTCTTTATTCTGTTTCAGAATCTTATCCAAGATACCACATTACATTTAGTCATGTCTCCTTACACTCCTCTTGGCTATGACCTTGATTATTTGGCTGTTGTAGTGTTTGCCACATTTCTCCACTGTAAAGTTACTTTTTTTTTTTTTTTTTTTGCCCTTTTGTGTGAGCTTTGTCAATGGTGTTGATTTTGCCCTGTTTATCTCTTCTCATCCTTTTAATTCTTTTGGGTTCTTTTTTACGTTTATTGTGATACTGATATAGTTGGATTTTTATCATCAGATTTTGTGCATTCTATATGTCCTACTTTTTCCTTTAAGTTTTATGCTTTATTTCTCTAAGTGGTTATTCATGAAAAATCTTGGCTTTTATCTCTTCACATATTGCTTTTCCCCCATTCTTACCATTCTCATTTTGTAGAACTCTGATTAGAGTTATATTAGACATTTTCCCTTTTTTTGTTATGATAGAGTTTCTCATTTCCTGGGCTTTGTTATGCTCATACACTACTAATACTTGGCTGTTTAATATGTTGTCCTATCCCCTGCATTTTGTGTAAACTGGTGTTTAGATCCTGTCAGTGAGGTTACTGTATATATATATATTTTTTTTTTACAGGAATATCTGATTGTGTGCTTCTTATTTCATCACATCACAAGGCACATAATGTAAGACCGAACAGTGTGTATAGGTATTATCAGCCTGATCCATTCGATAAAGTTAACCTATTCATTTCCACCTAATGGTTTTAGCAGAGATTGATACTTTATTATTCATTGCCTCTAGATCCATTGTTTCATTGATTAATACAAAACATTGTCATTCCAATTTTTTCATTCTTTCTCCATTTATTGGCTTAGAAAATTTATGTTATCAATCAAGAAGAGATTGCTGAGTCAGAGGGTAAATTGCACATAGAATTTTGCTGGGTATTGCCAAATTTCCTTCCACAGGTGCTGAACCATTTGTATATTCACCTGTAATATGTGAGTGTGACTATTTCCTCATGCTTTGCCAGTAGGATGTGTTAGCAAACCAAGA
This sequence comes from Macaca nemestrina, assembly GCF_043159975.1. Taxonomy (NCBI): domain Eukaryota; kingdom Metazoa; phylum Chordata; class Mammalia; order Primates; family Cercopithecidae; genus Macaca; species Macaca nemestrina. The sequence continues at coordinate 41,575,155 of NC_092133.1, read as the reverse complement.
TTTTAGCCAGTCTGTTAAGAAAAGATACCTTATTGTAGTTTTAATACACATTTCTTTATCAGTGAGGAGGCTAAACCATTTTAAAGTAAGAATACTTAGATCGTAAAAGGGTACTATAGAGTAAGAAATATATTTTCCCCAAACTTAAAACTTCGTAGCTTCAATTTTATGGGGGTTTTACATTTTTGACTGATATACCAAGGTATCAGTTACTCCATAAAAATGCTCTGCATTGTTTTTCCTCTAGCCACATGACCTTCTGTCACTCACATGAACTCAACCTATTTCTTCTCTGCCTGCTCATAAAATATATCATTGGCTTATTTCACTACATAAAAAACAAATATGGACTTAAGAACTCAAGTAATAATCTTTTCATATTAATAAAATTTTCTAGTAATATTTACACTTAGCCTTCAGAAATTTTTTTTTTTTTACTTTGCTTTATATATAAGTTCCTATGTATGATCAAAATAAAGAAAAATTTAAAAACCTAAGTCCTATTCCATGGTGATTTAGTCTTTGAATAACCTTTGTTGTCAAAGCTTATAGTTAGAGAACTTATTTAGTCTTTTTTTTTTTTTTTTTTTTTTTTTTTGAGACAGAGTTTTGCTCTTGTTGCCCAGGCTGGAGTACAATGGCGCAATCTCGGCTCACTGTAACCTCCACCTCCCAGGTTCAAGCGATTCTCCTGCCTCAGCTTCCCAAGTAACTGGAATTACAGGCTCCCACCGCCATGCCCAGCTAACTTTTGTATTTTTATTAAAGACGGGGTTTCACCAGGTTGGCCAGGCTGGTCTCGAACTCCTGACCTCAGGTGATTCACCCGCCTTGGCCTCCAAAAGTACTGGGATTACAGGCATGAGCCACCATGCCTGGCCCTTCATTTAGTCTTTTGTAACCCTCATTGGTATACCTTCTTATGAGGCAAATGACTAGGATACCTTCAGAATAAGAGTTTTTTGTGTTACTGCTGGATCATGTTTGGTCTTGCTCCCTAAGTCTTAAAAGTAGATTAGTTTTTAGAAGTATCTTTCAACAGTGTGAGGCTTTCTGGGTACACACTGTATATGAATACAAGTAGCTGAATTACAGGTCCAAAACATAATTATACAATTTTTTTTTAAAGGAGCGGAGGATAACTGCTCTTTACAGAATCTAAATTCTCTTGATGTCTTCATTCTCCCTTTACATTTCCAGATTTTTTTGGCTCCATTGACTCCTTCCTTTGCTCCTTGTCCTGGATCTTTAAGGAAAAGGGCACCTATTCTTTTTTTCTCACCTGAAGATTTCCTGAAATTGTCTTATTTTTATTCCAGAGCTATATACCACAGAATTTTTCTCAGACATCTCCTGTCTTTGATTATGCCTTCTACTCCACTGTCCTATCATGTTTAACATCGTTTGCCATTTTGGGGTGACCATACAGTTTAAAACTGGAAGAAATAATAGTGGACACAGATTGTTACTACATAACATTAAGTACGGAGAGCTTCATGTGAATTATTTTAATTTTTACAAAAACTCTGATATACATAACACCTTCATTGTACAGATGCAGAAATTCAGGCCCAGAGATGGCACTTTGTTCCAGTTCACACAGCAGACCCAACCTAATCCTTACCCACCTTGTTTTGTTACAGCCTAATGAGCCTAATACACAAGCTTCTCATATACAGGGAAGAAGAAAATTCAGTGGTAATGTCAGGTTACCTTCCTCAGGATAATGGTTACCTGAAGTTTATAACTCATTGTTCTTGTCTAAAATACAGCTTTTCTTATTAATAATAACAATTATAATCATGGAAAATGTGAAAAATATACATATGCTTAAAGAAAAAAAGACAGTGGGTTATATAGTTAACTGGCATATATGTAGTATGTACATAGTGCTGCCAGTTGTTTTTATGTGTTAATAAAGGATGATTGGTGGTGGCGGTGGTGGCGGTGGTGGCGGTGGTGGCGGTGGTGGTGGTGGTGGTGGTGATTTTTTTCAACAAAGTCTTTCACTTCCAATTGGAAGGCTCTTCTTAGCATGCCTGCTTGGTTTTGCCTTGATTCAGTTGTGCTTTTTCTTCTTCACTTGGAATTGGCCTTCTTTTCACATCAGAGACTTCAAGTTTAGGTCAAGATTCATTTATTTTAAAAAAACAAAGAGCAATTTTTAAACACTCTTTGTATCCTTACCCCCTGTATAATCTTTACCTAAAATTTTCTTAACATTTATCTGTACAGTTTGTACCATACTATCATATCTTTATTAATTTTGCCTTAAAAGTTTTCAGTTGTTTTATGTATATTGTTTGTCCCTAACTAGACTGTAGACTCCTAGGGGGCAGCAGCTAGTGTGTTAAATATAATTTACATTTATTTTAATACATAGTAAAATGTGTTTACAGTAGGTGCTTAATAAGTACTTAGTAGTTGATCTTACAGCTCACAAGTATTCTGTAAGCTATTATTTTATGAGTATAAATTTAAAATTTCCTTTGGCATAAGTTATGTAATCATAAGGAACTACTGTGGTGATCTTCAGTGATTAATCATGGAAATGCAATATATGAATATATAGATATGTCATATATAGCTATGTACCATATATTTTTATATATAATCACATATATAATCATATATGTATATATAATCACTTATATAATCATATATATGTATATATATAATCACTCATCGCTTTGACCTTAAATCTTTATTCTTCAGGGTTGTTTGGGTTAGTTGGTTTGTCTGTGGCCTTTTTTTTTTTTTTTTTTTTTTTTGGTCAGATACTATTTTGGACCAGGCATGGTGTCTCATGCCTATGATACCAGCACTTTGTGACGCCAATCACCTGAAGCCAAGAGTTTGAGACCAGCCTGGGCAACATAGCAAGATACCATTTCTACAATAAAATATATATAATTAACTTAGTTATCTAAAAAGTTGTCCGAGAACATATCCCTTCTTTACAATCTAATGATTAACCTTTTGTTATTAAGCAAAGTAACTTACAACGTAAGTTTGCAGGATGTTTGTTCTTCCATAAAGATGGTAAAATCTCAAACTACCAGCAGAGCAGTGAATCAAAGATGAAATTTATGTAAGCTTGTTTGGGGCTCTTGGACCTAGCCTCCAAAGTGTAGTGTTTAAAACAGTGGGGAATGCTACAGAAAGAGGTAAAACTCTTTACTATCTCATTAGGATTCCCACATATTTTTTTTTTTTTTTTTTTTGAGACAGAGTTTCGCTCTTGTTGCCCAGACTAGAGTACAATGGCGCAATCTTGGCTCACTGCAACCTCTGCCTCCCGGGTTCAAGTGTTTCTGCTACCTCAGCCTCCCGAGTAGCTGGGATTACTGGCATGCGCCACCATGCCCAGCTAATTTTTGTATTTTTAGTACAGATGGGGTTTCACCATGTTGGCCAGGATGGTCTCAATCTCTTGACCTTGTGATCTGCCTGCCTCAGCCTCCCAAAGTGCTGGGATTACAAGCGTGAGCCACCGCACCTGGCCTCCCACATACTTTTAATCAAGTTTGTTGTATTACTTGATATCTTCAATAAAATTCACATTTGTTGGCTTGGGACCATATAACTAATACTTTCTTTTCTTTTTTTTTTTTTTCTTAAAATGTCCATTTAACAACAGATTGAGTCAAGTACTGGCCACAGAGTACTGTGGCTAGGTCCTGTGCCATTATATTCCAGTGCCTTGTAGAACAGGCCAAAGTGCCCGATACTGCCAAGTACCATGTGCTAAGATAGCTGTGGCCTAGAGGGTCCTTGAGAGTGATGCCAATCATCATTAAAAAGCATTTTTTAAGCACCTATCTGTACATGGTTCTGTCCTAGGCACTGTACAAAACGAGTTAAACAGACATGGCCCCTGTCCCCTGGGAGTTTTCAGTCTAAGATGATGCTGACATGGACAGACATAAAGGATACTGAGACAACTGAACAAACATTGAACAAGAACATAAAGTACTAACATTATGCACAAGCAAAGGGGTAAGTGTATTTTGTGGGGTAGTATGTAAAGGAAGCCTCATGGGACATGGACAGGGTGGGGTAGTCAGCCTCTATCAAGTTAGGTTAGTCTTTGCTGAGAAGTTGGGTTTTTATACAGACTTAAAGTAGGGACAGGACGTTCCACACATGTAGCAAAAAGACTTGGAGCAAGGATCAAAGTTTATATTGTTAAAGTGTCAGTGGCCTCAAAATTCTGCACTTCTGGATGGCTCTGAAAATGGGGTTGGTGTCTTAGCTTTAGAAAGTTGCCATTTGAGGGCCAGGTACAGTGCCTCACACCTGTAATCCCATCACTTTGGGAGGCCGAGACGGGTGGATCATTTGAGACCAGAAGTTCTAGACCAGCCTGGGTGACGTGGCAAAACCCCATCTCCACTAAAAATAAAAAAATTAGCTAGGTGTGGTGGCCTGTACCTGTAGTCCTAGCTACTTGGGAGGCTGAGGTGGGAGAATCGCTTGAACCCGGGAGGCAAAGGTTGGCATGAGCCGACATCACGCCACTGCACTCCAGCCTGGGCTATAGAGCGAGACTCTGTCTCAAAAGGAAGTTGGCATTTGAGTTTGGCATAGGTCGAAATCAGTTCAATGCAAAGCAAAAAGCAAACAGAAAAAACATGGGAACTTGAGTGGCTTCTGTGAGCAGTCTGTCTTGCTTGTTGAATCTCTTTTATAAATTATTGGCCACTTAACAGAAGGAACTTATCTTCTCAGGAACTTATACCAGGTTGTCTTGTAAAGTACCTGCTTATGCTCATTAAATCATGTTCTGTGTTAGAAACTTTCATACAACAAAGTATAGAATTATGTTTCTCTACCAGTCCAAGTGCATTGGTATTTACAACTAATTGATCATAACCAGTTACATATTTGTTTCTTCTCCACTCCAACAGCTTCACTTGACTAGCCTCTAGGAGTTCTGGGTGTTATTACAAGCAATGCCAGCAAATGTTGAACATTAAGTATTACCTACCTGCCCTTCAATCATTGACTTCTTTTTTTTCTTTTTTTTTTTTTTGAGGCAGAGTCTTGCCCTGTCTCCCAGGCTGGAGTGCTGCGAGTGCAGTGGCGCGATCTCGGCTCACTGCAAGCTCCGCCTCCTGGGTTCACGACATTCTCCTGCCTCAGCCTCCAAGTAGATGGGACTACAGGCGCCCGCCACCACGCCCGGCTAATTTTTTTTGTATTTTAGTAGAGACGGGGTTTCACCGTGTTAGCCAGGATGGTCTGGATCTCCTGACCTCATGATCCGCCCATCTCAGCCTCCCAAAGTGCTGGGATTACAGGCGTGAGCCACCGCGCTTGGCATCATTGACTTCTTAACTTCCAAGGAGTACCTGTAGCAGCCAAAACATAAATTTTAATTTATATTACAGTGGCAGCAAAAATCTACTTTTGTTTGCTATGTCTGCCAGACAAAACTGATTACTCCTTTTTTACTAGACATAGACTTACAAGCCCCAGTAGTTCTCAGCTCACTTTTTGATATCATTTACATCTGAAACGTGAAAACTTGAATTTACCCAGAATATTAGGGTGTAGTTGTTCTCTTTACAAAAGCCTCTTTATTATACAAAAGAAGTAATAGTTTCCCTGCTAATTGCAAGCTTCTCTGGTACCCTTTAAATTAATAGATTTTTTTTTAACTTAGTATTTATACAAAGCTTCAGTTGCCATTCATTGTGTAAACACAGTGCTATTGGAAACGTAAGTGTTGAGGCCCACTAAGGCATTAAAAATTCAATAATGCCTTTTGAAAATATTGAAACTTTCTTACGCCCTTATGTATTTAACTTGTAAGGTACATTTATTATAGTTCTTCCTCTACACCAGAATTAAGGTTTTCAAAGGCTGCTGTCTTGCCTTTTTCCACTTCCCGTAACTTTTTGTGATGTAATCTGACAGCAATAAGAATCTAGTAACGGTTGCTTTTTTCCAAAGTTTACGACCCCTGAGCCCAAGTCATGAGATAGTAGCACATAAACTTCATAAGAAGAGTATCAATTAGGGACTGTCATCCAAAAGATTTCAGTGATTGTTCTTACTCACCAAGTAGCTTACCAGATAATCTTTAGCTCTCAGAAATACCTCCCCTGGGTGGCAGTTTATTATTCTAATGGTATGCTTAGCACTAGGCATTTATCTTTTCTTTTAAATGTTAAGCTAATCTTAGACTAGTGTCCGGAAAAACCTTGAGGTTTAGACAAAGTAAACTTAAGAGAAAAGCCAAGACAGAATTTTGTCAGAAAAAACTAGAATTAGGTGCTATAAAATGCAGCCTGTGCCTCCATTTTATCTGGTACATCTTTTGCCTGTAACACAAGAGATGAGTAGAAAATTTCCAAAGAGGAAATATGAAAAAAAATTTTTTCTTATACAAAAGAATTCACACCCAATGATATAGGAAGAAAATTGAGCTTAGGTTAGAACCTTCTGAGATCTTCCGAGAAAAAACAAGAAAAACAATTCAAACATCTGTAGGTTGTCACTGTTCATGATAGATAAAAGTAATAGTGATGGGTTATATTTTAGGAATTATGCTTTCATTCAAATATTTGAATTTTTTTTTAAGGAATTATATTGCTTTACTCCATCAGTAGGTAGTTCCAAGTACAAGATAATTCAGTTCAAAAAATGATTGAGAGTAATAGGAACTTGGGATAGATCAATGATCAAAACATGATTTTCCCTTTGGAGTTTTTGTTTTGTGTTGTTTTGTTTTGTTTTGTTTTGAGATGGAGTTTCGCTCTTGTTGCCCAAGCTGGAGTGCAATGGCGCCATCTCAGCTCACTGCAACCTCCACCTCCCGCGTTCTAGCCATTCTCCTGCCTCAGCCTCCTGAGTAGCTGGGATTACAGGCGCATGTCACCACACCTGGCTGATTGTATGTTTAGTAGAGATGGGTTTCACCATGTTAGTCAGGCTAGTCTCGAACTCCTGACCTCAGGTGATCCGCCCACCTCAGCCTCCCAAAGTGCTGGGATTACAGGCACAAGCCACTGTGCCCGGCCTGTAGCTTATTTTCAGATGCAAAGATCAGCAAACCTTTCTGTAAAGAACCAGATAGTAAATATTTTAGACTTTGCATGTGCCCATGTTCCAATAAAACTTAATTTACAAAAACAGGCAGATGTCTGAATTTAGCATATAGCCCCTAGTTTCCCAACCTCTGTTATAGTAAGTGGAAACATAATTAATAGGTAAATTAGGGTATGTTAGGTGATAAGTGCTTTGGGAAAAAGAAAAATAGAGCAAGGTAATCAAATGGGGAGTGTGATGAAGTAGGGGTTCGTAAGTTGGGCTTCACTTAGGTCAAGAAGAAGAGGAAGGGGCATGGTGGCACACACCTGTAGTCTCAGCTACTCAAGAGGCTTAGATGGGAGGATCACTTCAGCCAGGAGTTTGAAGCCAGCCTGGGCAATATAGTGAGACTCCATGTCTAAAAAGAAAAAGGAAAAAAGAGGAAGAACCAGCAAAGGAGACTGAAAAATGAGTAGTGAGATAGAAAGAAAAACGAGAGATGTTCTCGGCTTGGTCCAGTGGCTCACTCCTGTAATCCCAGCACTTTGGAAAGCCAAGGTGGGCAGATCGCTTGAGCCTAAGAGTTCCTAAGAGTTTAAGACCAGTGTAGGCAACGTGGCATGGCGAAACCTCATCTCTGCAAAAAATACAGAGGTTAGCCAGGCGTGGTGGTGCACACCTGTAGTCCCAGCTACTTGGGAGACTGAAGAAGAGGATTGCTTGACCCCAGGAGGCGGAGGTTGCAGTGAGCCAAGATGATGCCATTGCACTCCCGCCTGGGTGACAGAGTGAGACTCTGTCTCAAAAAAAAAATAAAAGTTCAGGATAAGCCAAAGAAAAGGAAAACTGAGATTAGATTTGGCTAAATGGAAGTTGTTAGTGACCTTAATAATTAGTTTTGGTGAAGTGGGTTCAAAACTAAGGAGAGTATCAGATAGAGGGCCGGGCGCGGTGGCTCACTCCTGTAATCCCAGCACTTCAGGAGGCTGAGGCGGGCGGATCACCTGAGGTCGGGAGTTCAAGACCAATCTGACAAACACGGAGAAACCCTGTCTCTACTAAAAATACAAAATTAGCCAGGCATGGTGGCACATGACTGTAATCCCAGCCACTGAGGAGGCTGAGGCAGGAGAATCACTTGAACCCAGGAGGCAGAGGTTGCAGTGAGCTGAGATCGTGCTGTTGCACTCCACCCTGGGCAACAAGAGCAAGACTCCGTCTCAAAAAAAGAGAAAAAAAAAAAAAAAAACAATTCTTCAGGGGAATTTCGTTGCAAAGGGAGCAATGAAATGAAGCAGTGGGGCAAAAAGGCTCAAGAAAAAATTTGGTTTTAATTTTTTTTTTTTTAACACAGAAGAAATAATAGCATGTTTGTTTGATGAGGAGCCAGTAAAGAGCAGGGAGAAATTACATAGGAGAGTGGGAGAGAATTGCTGGAGCTGTGGCCTTGAGTTGCTGAGGGGATAGGACCATCTAGTGCATAAGCGAGGGGACTGACTTCAGCTCGGTGGGATATTGGTTGATGGGTACATGTGCTGGAGGGAGTTGGTAAATGTTCTCTTATGGCTTCAGTTTTCTGATTAAAAAATTACTAGGCCAGGCATGGTGGCTCATGCCTGTAATCCTAGCACTTTGGGAGACTGAAGTAGGAGGATTGCTTGAGCCTAGGAGTTCTAGATCAGCCTGGGCAACACAGGAGACCCCGTCTCTACAAAAAAAAAAAAAAAATGTAAATAAATAAAATTAGCGAAGCATGGTGGTGCACATCTGTGGTCCCAGCTACTTGGGGCACTGAGGTGGGAGGCTCGCTTGAGCTGGGGAGGTCAAGGCTACAGTGAGCCATAAGCACGCCACTGTACTCTAGTGTGGGTGACAGAGCAAGACCCTGTCTCAAAAGAAAAAAGAAAAAAATCTAATTATCAATCGATACAAAGGTTGAAGTGCTGAGGTATTATATATACCTATTGTCTTTAACTTCTACTACCAGCATTTGAGGGATCTTTGGTGACTAAGATGACTTTTATTGTGCTTTCTAAGGGAGTTACAAACTTAACCCAGCAAATTTGTATGTTATGAGAATTCAGCACTATATTCTGAGATTGAATAATGATGCATGTAATGCCTGTGACACAGCACACAGTCTCATGTAGACCCTCAAGAAATGCTATTTATTAGAGGATGTAGAGTTGGTGTGCACTGAATTAGACTTGTTTCATCTCTCTGGTCCCGAAAGATACCTTATCATTGTTTTAAATGCTATGTAAGTTAGAGCTTGACAGTAATAAGTAAATATGTATATGTATTATAAATGACAGGTCCTTTGACATCTCTTCTAATGTTCTCTACTTAACAATGTATAGTCTGTCTTCATACAGTGACATAGTGATATTATTGGCTCCAGTGATCAGCAGGGAGTCTTGATCAGAGGCTCCATAGATGGATGCTTTGTTCTTACCTGTTTAATTATTTTATCATCAGAATCCTATGTTAATTATTTATATAGAGAAAATAAACTGTTTTCGTGTATAGCTTCTGCCTTTAGATTATAAGTTCCCAGAAGGTAAGTAATAATTGTTACACCTTTCTAAGAAGTTTTCATAATTTTTTGGTGGCTCGCACACACCTGTAATCTCAGCTACTTGGGAGGCTGAGACAGGAGGATCACTTGAACCCAGGAGGTGGAAGTTGCAGTGAGCTGAGATTGCACCACTGCTCTCCAGCCTGGGCAACAGAGCAAAAATCTGTCTCAAAAAAATAACAATTAAAAATTAAATTGAAAAAATAAACTTAAGGCCGGATGCAGTGGCTCATGCCTGTAATCCCAGCACTTTGGGAGGCTGAGATGGATGGATCACCTGAGGTCAGGAATTCGAGACCAACCTGGCCAACAGAGTGAAACCCCATCTCTACTAAAAATACAAAAATTAGTTGGCCATGGTGGTGCATGCCTGTAATCCCAGCTACCTGGGAGGCTGAGGCAGAAGGTTCACTTGAGCCCAGGAGGCGGAGGGTGCAGTGAGCCGAGATCCTGCCATTGTACCCGAGGCTGGGTGACACAGTGAGATTCCGTCTCAAAAATAAATAGCTGGCCGGGTGCGATGGCTCACACCTGTAATCCCAGCACTTTGGGAGGCTGAGGCGGGTGGATCACCTGAGGTCAAGAGTTCAAGACCAGCCTGACCAACATGGTGAAACCCCATCTGTACTAAAAATACAAAAATTAGCCAGGCATGGTGGCAGACGCCTGTAATCCCAGCTACTCAGGACGCTGAGGCAGGAAAACCGCTTGAACCCAAGAGGTGGAGGTTGTGGTGAGCCAAGATTGTACCATTGCATTCCAGCCTGGGGGACAAAGTAAAACTCCATCTCAAAAAAAAAATAAAAATAATAAATAAACTTAGATATTCAGTTATATTTGGCTTTTAAATCAGAGCTGAGACCCTTCCATTCTTGTGGAAAATTCTGGAGCTAAATTATATTGGGCTTAGTGGCAGTCAGAATACCTCCAAATGCTGCTTTTCCAAATAACTTCCAGAAGGAAGTAGTAATCAGATTTCAGAGTAAGCATATAATAATAGAAGCACAATTGGCACATACAGCTGTTGGAATGCTATAAAAACTGGCTTCATAATCGTAAAAAGAAATTTATTAGAGAATAATATTCAATTAAATACAGCATATTGAAAATCAAAGAGAGATAAATTGGCTTTATATAAACACAAGAAAATGGCCCTGGTTACCTTTATATGCTATATCAAGGTATACAGTGAGTGAAGTCAGAGAAATGATATTCTTACCAAATACGAGAGAATCTAATTTTTGCCAGGAATTTGATGGGAAAAGCAAGCTGAAATGACCATTTCACTCTACCGTGGCCAGTATGATTAAGAGATGAAAGTGAAAGGACTATTTCCTTTATAAGAAGCTACTATATTTGAGACTCTAATTTTAGGTTCAGTAATAAAGATAAAAATTTGAGGAGGCCGTTTGCGAGAGTTTATGAAGTAATATTTAGCTATTCGTGCAAATGACTGAGAAATTCTAAACTATTCTAGTCTGGGTTCCCATCAAATTTATAACAGTTATTTCTAAAGCATCAAAACGTCCAACTTCATGAAAGTATTTTAGGCTGAGTGTAGTGGCTCATGCCTGTAATCCCAACATTTTGGGAGACCAAGGCAAGAGGATCACTTGAACCCAGAAGTTCGAGGCTATAGTGAGCTATAATCATGCCACTGCACTATAATCTGGGTGACAAAGTGAGACCCTGTCTCTTTTTGAGGGGAAAGTATTTTAAATCTATAGAAAATATCAAACTAGTCATTTTAAAAGTCCACCCTGTGTTGAACCTTTACTTCTTTTCTTTGTGTTATAGGTCCAGTGGTTTACGTCTTGGATCTTGCAGATAGACTGATCTCAAAAGCCTGTCCATTTGCTGCAGCAGGAATAATGGTCGGCTCTATCTATTGGACAGCTGTGACTTATGGAGCAGTGACAGTGATGCAGGTTCACTATTTTACCTATATAGTGATATTACTTGGTGTGAAGATCTGTTAAAACGTTTTCTTGTTAGACATTTAAAAGTGTATTATTTTGAATAAGAAATAACATTCTCATGTTCTTTCTAAATATGTTATTTCCCCTACTTTTCCTTTACCCAAAAAGGAGTATATTATAGCTGTATCTCCCTTTTTTCATAGTGAATCTTGGAGATCATTTCATATAAGTATGCAGAAATCTGCGTAACATTCTATCTATAGAATTACAGTGATTTACTAACCAACCTGTCTCTTGTGGTTAGACGTTTAGTTAGTTCAGTGTTTTGCTATAAAAACAGTGCTGCATAGCTTGCAATCCCAGCACTTTGGGAGGCCAAGGCAGGCGGATCACCTGAGGTCAGGAGTTCGAGACCAGCCTGGCAAACATGGTGAAACCCCGTCTCTACTAAAAATACAAAAATTAAGCAGGCATAGTGATGCATGCCTGCAATCCCAGCTACTCGGGAGGCTGAGGCAGGAGAATCGCTTGAATCCGGGAGGCAGAGGTTGCAGTGAGCCAAGATCACGCCACTGCACTCCAGCCTAGGCGACAGAACGAGACTCCGTCTCAAAAAAAAAAACAGTGCTACACAGAACTTGGATAAGTAGTCAAAAATAAAAATTTAAAAAAGAAAAGAAAAACAGTGCTACAATCAATAACTGCTGCTGAAGATTAGAGAGACATAAATTTCAAAATTTAGTCCCAAACCCTTGACTCTTCTTTTTATACCTTCTTCTTAAAGATTTCCAGCTATCAGCTTAGTTCTTTTTGTGTTCAGGTCTTTTGTCCTGTTCTTTTCTCAAATCCAGTGCTGCAATGATCTCTTGTGACTTCATACTCAAAATTATTGAAATCAAACTTGTCATTTCTTCCATTTGGAACCTAAATTTATTCTCCATCATCATTCCTCTGTTTCTGTTTCTATTTTCCCATCTATAGTTTACATCCTTTTTTTTTTTTTTTTTTTGAGACAGGATCTTGCTATATGTAGCCCAGATTGGCATGGAGTGGCACAATCATGGCTCACTGCAGCCTCAACTTCCTGGGTTCAGTGATCTGTCCACCTTAGCTTCCCTAGTAGCTGGAACTACAGGTGTGTGCCACCACGCCAAGCTACTTTTTTTGAAGGATGGTGGGAGGGGTCTCACTATGTAGCCAACGCTGGTCTCAAACTCCTGGGCTCCAGTGATCCTCCTGCCTCAGCCTCCCAAAGTGCTGGAGTTACAGTTGTGAGCCACTGCACCCAGCCCATCCTACATGTTTAGAATTACGTTTGACTCTTCACCTGCCTCAATACTCTCCACAAACCGCCCCCCCCCCCCCGCAAAACAAAGTCTTACTCTGTCACCACAGCTGGAGTACAGTGGCGCAATCAAGGCTCACTTCAGCCTTACTCCTGGGCTCATGCCTCAACCTACCAAGTAGCTGGGACTACGGACACACACCACTATGCCCAGCTAATTTTTTATTTTTTGTAGAGATGGGGTCTTGGTATGTTGTACAGACTGGTCTCAACCTCCTGGCCTCAAGTGATCCTCCCACCTCAGCTTCCCAAAGTGCTGGGATCACAAGCATGAGCCTCCACACCTGGCCTAGTCTTCCTGTTTTGTAGCCCTCTATTCAGTCCACTGAATAGCCAAGCAGTTTTTCCATTTTGATATGTCTTGCATCTGTGGCTTCTTTTCCACAGTCTTTACCACCTGACTTCTTGTCACTTCATCATACCTGGATGGCTGAAGAAGCTTCTTGGTTTATCTGACTTCATGTTCTTCTATCAGTCCATCCTTCCAAATGAATCCTCTTAAAATAGTGCCGTCAAAATCTTACTCTCCATCTTAACATCAACATTATCTTAAGTAGTAGTCTTTACGAGCAGCATCTAGATTGGTTAAGTGTTTCCTAAGTAACTCTGTAGTAGTGAACACAGGTTTGTAGATGATATAATTTGCTTTTCTTTAATATAAATTAGAATTTACATGAACAAAAAAGGAATGCATGGAATTTTACCTAATATTCCAGGAGCTGCATATGTATCTATGCCAGGGTCAAACCTTTATAGCTTGCTCCATTAATGGTCATGATGAGACAGAGTATTATGAGACTTCCTTATAAAATAATGATGACATCCCAAAAATGTGGATACAGTTACTGAAATGAATCACAGTGAAACATCATTTGACATGAGTGTAGTGAATAAACTTTGAGAACCACTGACTTGAACTTTAGCCTGATTTGATATGCAGGGTACTCCGTAATTGTACTTCGTTCTGCTTTAAGGCCTGTTGGCTGCCTCCTCCAACCCATCCTTATGTTGTTTAGTTTTTTACCTCTGTCCTTTGGCTTATGTCATCCTCCCAACGTAATACCTGCCCTTCTAGTCTTCTGTATACTTATTCAAATCTAAACCCTCCTTCCAGGCTTAGCTAACTTTCCTCCACAGAACTTACAGGCAACTCCTGCCTGCTGTGATTCCTTCTTCCTCCACATTCTTGACATTTTTATTCCTCAAATGGCAGCTAGTCCTGCCCTGATGAAGTGACATTTCTTATATAGATTATCTATTTAACTTTTCTTGTTTTTAGGCCTTATTTTTCCTGTTAGGAGGTAATTTCCTTGAAAGCAGAGTCCATTTTATGCTTCTGTATTCCCTGTTACAGCATCTACACAGAAACTAACACATTAAAGGGTTTCATAAATCTTTGTGGTTTTGTTTTTTGTTTTTTGTTTTTCTGTTTGAGACGGAGTTTCGCTCTTGCCCAGGCTAGAGTGCAGTGGCATGATCTCAGCTCACCACAACCTCCGCCTTCCAGGTTCAAGCGATTCTCCTGCCTCAGCCTCCCGAGTAGCTGGGATCCGGGCATGCGCCACCATGCCCAGCTAATTTTGTCTTTTTAGTAGAGATGGGGTTTCACCATATTGGTCAGGCTGGTCTCGAACTCCTGACCTTAGATGATCTGCCGCCTCTGCCTCCTGAAGTGCTGGGATTACAGGTGTGAGCCACTGCACCCGGCAGTCTTTATGTTTTTTATGTGACCAGTTTAAATAATGAGTATTAGTATGTCACCTGAGGAGGGAGGAGCAGGATGATTTCCTAAGACTGAGAAAGACATAGAAACTTAGAGGAGATTATACATTATTTAATGTACAAATACATTATATAGATATATGTATTTTGCAAATGAGATTGAGTAATTTTCTTAAGACTTTATTGACCATAAGAAGTGAGATGGCTTTTTTTTAAGAAAGGCTTTTAGGCTGACACAATGTTAAAATAATATTGGTAATTAATGGGACACTTGTTAAGGTGGTACTTGTTAAAACACAAATTGAAAACTCTGATCCCCAGCATCAAGGTATATAGTCCAAGACAAGACGTTCATAAATGAAACCACTGGAGAACAGTTATAGGTTAGATAAATAAATGTAGTAAGAGGACAGAAGACTATATAAACAATATTTTAATTTAGTAAAAGTGAAAGATCATTTGATTTGAAATTATGAGAAAAGTCTTGAACTAACCCTTAAAGGAAATAATTTGAATCGGTAGAATGAAATAAGCAAGGAAGCAAAAACTATACTACACATATATTATGTGTTACTATTTAGAAATAACCTTCACATGTACTGTCTCACTTGAAAAGATTTTTTTTTTAAGCCCAGAAATGAGACTAGCTATGACAGTAGGTAGGTAGTGTTGTGTGATTTAAGAGTATTGGGAAGATGACTTTTACTTTCCTGAGCACATATGATAGAGAACGTGCCCCTGTACACCATCAGTAGTATTTAGAGTTTGCCTTTTAACACTTAATTGTTTTTCTCTGGTTCCTTAACAACCCTGCAGTACAAGTAAACCAAATTAAGGAATCAGATCACTGTTCTTTTCCCGTTTATTTTCTTTCCTTCTCCATGGACCTGTCGTAGAATCAATACTTCTTAGTTGTGGGGAACTTGAATAGGACCTTCCTCTTGCATTTTTATTGAAAAGACAACACAATAATTTTTTTTTCCCAGCACTGGATTGAACACCTAGCACTGATGCATTTAATCCTTGCAACAATTTTATGACGTAGATTATTATTACTATAAAGTATTCCTAGTTTACTGGTTTAGAGAGTTTACATGTCCAGTGCCACATAGCAGAGAAGAAGCATTAGGACTTCTGTCCCTTGGGTCCTTAAGTGAAGCCTGGTCCCAGAGGCAACTGGAACATTTTATCCTGGAACAGTGGAAACTTAATATTTAGCCTAGTTCCCACTTTTGCCTCTAGTGTAAAGAGAACCCCCATTAGCATTGCCCATTCTTACTTACAGTACTTACCCTTAATTCTGAGTTTAAAAACCCTATTATTTCATCACTGTTTCATCCTCTCATTAGGATTCTGGCCAGGTGCCATAGCTCATGCCTGTAATCCCAGCACTTTGGGAAGCTGAGGCGGGCAGAACCCTTGAGGCCAGGAATTGGAGACCAGCCTGGCCAATGTGGTGAAACCCCGTCTCTACCAAAAATACAAAGAAAAAATTAGGCATAGTGGCTGTACTCCCAGCTACTCCGGATGCTGAGGCGTGAGAATCGCTTGAACCTGGGAGGCAGAGGTTGTAGTGAGCCAAGATCGCTCCACTGCACTCCAGCCTGGGCGACAGAGCAAGACTCTGCCTCTAATTAATTAATTAATGTAGGATTCTAGTAGTACTTTAAAATCTCAGACCTTAATTAAAACTCTTAGCCTTTCAGCAGCAATGAACTGCAGGCCTACCTAGATACGAAGATCTAGCTTTTAGCCCTTCTGCGGGAAAAACAAAAACAAAAAATATTTTTCTCTAAACCTGCAATTCTATAGGTCTTTTGTTTTTCTTTCTTTCTTTCTTTCTTTTTTTTTTTTTTTTTTTTTTTTTTTTTTTTTTTTTTTTTGAGACAGGGTCTCACTCTGTTACCCAGGCTGGAATGCAGTGGCACAGTCATGGCTCACTGCATCCTTGAACTCCCTGGGCTCAGGTGATCCTCCCACCTCAGCCTCCTGTGCAGCTGGGACTACATTCACATGCCATCATGCCCTGCTAATTTTTGTATTTTTTGTAGAGACAGGGTTTCATCATGTTTCCCAGGCCAGTCTCAAACTCCTGGACTCAAGCTACCCACCTACCTCAGCCTCCTCAGCGCTTGGATTACAGGCGTGAGCCACTGTGCCCAGCCAGGCCTTTATTTTATACCTAGATAACAAATTCTTAGACATTCGATATAATTCCTGGATCTCACCCCAAAATTGAAGTCTTAAAAATAATGTTTTTAAATCTTAGGACAAGAAAGCAGGATGTATGTGATTACACACAGGTTCACTGACTTTGTATTGGCCAAAATTGAATCAGGCCCATTGCTTATTCACCTTTCATTTATTGCCCCCGAGTATGATTATTTTAGCAGGTGGTGTACTGCAGGTGTTATACTACCTTATTTCTTCACAGTATATATATTTGCACACGTGTTTGATTTTCTCTCACTTCTAGAAGACATCTGTTTAACCTGCCATTTCAGCCCCAGCACAAAGTCAGTATTCAGTTGAATGAATGAATGCATGTGTGAATGATGAGCCTCATCCCACTTCTAACTTGCTTGAGCACAGGCCATCTCTCTTCACTTTAGTTGTAACAAGTGAAATACGGGCCTTTACTCACTCTTTGCCCTATTTCCTTTTTTTTTTTTTTTTTTTTTGAGATGGAGTTTCACTCCAGGCTGGTGCAATCTCGGCTCACTGCAACCTCCACCTCTTGGGTTCAAGCGATTCTCCTGCTTCAGCCTCCCGAGTAGTTGGGATTACAGGCGCCCACGACCATGTCTGGCTTGTATTTTTAATAGAAACGGGGTTTCACCATGTTGGCCAGGCTGGCCTCGAACTCCTGACCTCAGGTGATCCGCCTGCCTCAGCCTCCCAAAGTGCTAGGATTACAACTGTGAGTCACAGTGCCCAACCCCACTTCCTTTTTGTTTCCTTATTCTTAAATACCTTATAAGGTTTTTGCTGCTACCCATGAGGAACAAACTTCCTCTTGCTCTAGTCTATACCTGAATATTCACTCTCCTTTATATTTCTAAACCCAAAAAAAGGATATGTAACCCAACAAAGGATTTTTTTCAAATATTCTGAATTTATTTGCTAACACTTTGAGAATATTTAATCATACCTAATTATAACTTTAGAGTGATCATTATATTGAAATTTTTAATGATATAAAAATAGAATTTCCTAGCCGGACGTGGTGGCACCCATGTGTAGTTCCAGCTACTCAGGAGGGTGAGGTGGGAAGATTGCTTGAGCCTGGGAGTACAAAGCCAACCTGGGAAACATAGCAAGACCGTCTTTTTTTTTTCTTTAAAGGAATTTCCTGGCTGAGCACAGTGGTTCAGGCCTATAATCCCAGCACTTCGAGGGGCCAAGGCAGGCAGATCACCTGAGGTCAGGAATTCAAGACCAACCTGGCTAACGTGGTGAAACCCCGTTTTTACTAAAAATACGAAAAATTAGCTAGGTGTGGTGGCACGCGCCTGTAATCCTATTTACTCGGGAGGTTGAGGCAGAAGAATCTCTTGAACTTGGGAGGTGGAGGTTGCAGTGAGCCAAGATTGTGCCAAGACCAAAACTCCGTCATAGATAGATAGATAGATAGATAATTTCCTAGGAAATCATTATAGGTAAAACAATCTGGGCTACCATTATGGAATTGGGGCTTATGAAATATCATACGCCAGACCATTTCATTTTAGGGCAACTCAAAAGGATCACCTTCCACATGCAAGATAGGAAGGTGTTAAGTTCTACCTGGAGACACAGAAGAATATCAAATTCGATGACATTATTGACCATTAGGAAGAGGCTAGCTTCCTGCCCTTTAATATTACATCTTAGTTAGATAAATTAACCAAGTAGAAATCTGGACTATATCCATAGCTCAAATTTGGTCCTCTCTACACACTTTTATAAAACATTTTTGGCCAGGCGTGGTGGCTCACGCCTGTAATCCCAGCACTTTGGGAGGCCAAGGCGGGCATATCACCTGAGGTCAGGAGTTCGAGACCAACCTGGCCAAGATGGTAAAACCTCATCTCTACTAAAAATACAAAAATTAGCCGGGCATGGTGGCATGCCCTTGCAATCCCAGCTACTCGGGAGGCTAAGGCAGAAGAATCGCTTGAATCCAGGAGCTGGAGGTTGCAGTGAGCCAAGATCACACCACTGCACTCCAGCCTGGGCAACGGAGCGAGACTCTGTTTCAGAAACAACAGCAACAAAAAGAGGTAAATTTAAGGCCAAGATTGATGTGGAAATGAAAAGGATTTTGGAGAGAGGGAAAAGGTAGAAATTCACAAATGCCAATTTTGTATTTCTTGCCTTCTGGGATCTACACCAATTTAGAAATAGCCCCAAGAGTAGGATAGAGTAAGGAAAAGATTATATTAGCTTCATTACCCCCATAGATAGGGTACCCTAGAGTTCCTGGATTGGGAAAAATGCCTGGGATCTGTAACCAAAACTGGAACTCCTACTACAGTCCCTCAATTCTAGACCTTGAAAGTGCACTTAAGGAGGATTAGGTCTGTAGGGTAAACACTTAGCCAGCCAGAGACATCACACCCTATCTTACACACCACTAAGTAAGGAGAAAGAGCCAAAGAGAAATGAGCTTTCAGGCCATCTCTTGAAGGCCAGTCCTACCTCTTGGCTGGCTATGCTTAATCTCCTAGAAGGAAGATCAGGAAAACAATTGTTTTGCTGGAAGACAAATAGAACTTAGAATTATATCCCAGTTCCATAGCCCAGTCTAACCAAATCAAATAAAGGAATAGAAGCAACAATCAGGGGTCCCCACCCCTCTATTGTAATGTAATCAGTCTGGGTCAGCCATTTTAAAAGCTTTTTTATTCCTGTGTGGTATGAAATGGCTTGAGAACTTCGTTTTTCCCTTGAATGAGACATTTCTTATAAATAAATCAGGACTGATAGCTTTCCAGCTTATTTTTTAAACTTTTTATTTCTGTGTATTCTTTTGAAATGCTTACATTTTCTATTAAAAAAAAAATAGAGCTTAACATGCAACCCCTCATTTGAAAAAGAAGTAATTCTAACATATGCTATCTGTTTCACAGGTTGTAGGTCATAAAGAAGGTCTGGATGTTATGGAGAGAGCTGATCCTTTATTCCTTTTAATTGGACTTCCTACTATTCCTGTCATGCTGATATTAGGCAAGATGATTCGCTGGGAGGACTATGTGCTTAGACTGTGGCGCAAATACTCGAATAAACTTCAAATTTTAAATAGTATATTTCCAGGTAAGGCCCTGAACTGTGGTTGTAAAGTGCATACCAAATTGATCTTATAGAAGAACCATAACATGCTTTTTTAGCCATGTTTGAAGATATTCTAACTCTTCTGATTTATTAGCACTAATGCACTACATTTTTTTCTCTAGGGATTGGTTGTCCTGTTCCTCGAATTCCAGCAGAGGCTAATCCTTTAGCAGATCATGTCTCTGCTACTCGAATCTTGTGTGGAGCCCTTGTCTTTCCTACTATTGCGACAATAGTTGGTAAATTGATGTTCAGTAGTGTTAACTCTAATTTACAAAGGACAATCTTGGTAAGATGGCTTTAATATTACTTATATTACCTTGCAAAAGAGAATAAAGTGTATTTGTTTTTAAAAGGTGGGGAACTGTATAAATATTCAGTCTGTGGCTCCTACGCATTAAGCCTCTATTTGAGCCTCACTATCATTCAGTAGCTTGAGTGGAAATAAAAAGAGGAGAAACCACTGCAGCAGTTCTGGCCTTTTGGAACTATGTTGTAGGTGCTTTCTCGCATGGCATATGTGTGAATCATTACACCTGTCCCTCTTGCCAGTGGGATTACAGTGCAGAGCTTTTGCTTTACGATCAGATGACCTGGTTCAAATCCCATCACAGAAATTGTCTTGCTGTGAAATCTAAATCAAATGTCTGGACTTTTTGTTCCTGTAGTATGGTGATGGTAATGATGGTAATAATCAGGATTATTGTGAGGATTGCATAAGTACTAGCATATAGTAAGCACTCATGTTGTTTGCTATTATTGTTATTTCCACTTCTCCCCTCTGGTGGCATGTAACCTGCACGGACCTTGGGGGACTGAACAAAGGGGGCAAACATGGTAATAAAAGACAAAGACAAGAGAGTATATTTGGAAGAAGGGGTCGGGGGCACCTTGCCTCTAGTGGACAAGGGCCCTGAAATTTACACAGCCTCCGTATGAGGCAAAAGAGATAGGAGAAGCAGGGATGATTGTTGGGTAATTGTCAGTCAGCAGTTTGGTTCCCAGCAGGCTTGCAAGACTGCATCCTTCGAACAATAGGCACTAGATTTCCCAGTAGATGACTTCAAGGAACCCTGCACCAGGGAGTGATGGCCCTCAGCAAACACTTTGGTGAGGTTTGCTCACATCCTGCATTCACGATAAACAGTTTGCTGTTTGGTTATATAGCCTCCAGTGGAATGCTGAGTTGATCATGATCCCTTTGGCCTTTCTTGCTCCCAACAGTGGCAGTCTGCACATAGTGCCCTAGCATTCTTCTTTGTATATCAGAGTATATGTAAAACTACATGGAAGAAAGACTAGTCAGAAAGGATAATGGAGAAGGCATCTCTGTCCTCTGTTACCTGTAGTAACAGCGTATAGTCTGTCTCTCTCCCTATCTCATCTTCTAGTAGAAAAGGACAACAGTTTCATTTGCAGTCATCTGAATTAGTTTAGCATCAAAGCCTATGTCTTTTGTGATCTAAATAAAATTGCTGTTATTATTATGTTTCTCTAAATCTGCATTATAAAAAGGTAATTTTCCTCTTTATTTTAGGGTGGAATTGCTTTTGTTGCCATAAAAGGAGCATTTAAAGTTTACTTCAAACAGCAGCAATATTTACGACAGGCACACCGCAAAATTCTGAATTATCCAGAACAAGAAGAACCATAAAACTGACTTCTGGTTGTTCTGCAGTTCTCTCATCCTTATGAATCTGTTGTGTTGTTTTGATTCCATCATTAATGCTCTTGTGGAGACTTGTGATAAGCTGCTGCTCCTATATTTTTTAAGAAATATAATAAAGCACTTAGGGCAGGGGAAATCATCTCGGTAATCACGGAACCTAAGGATGTGATTTGTTTTCATTGTTTGTATGTACTACTTTTATGGCAGTCATGTGAACCATTATCTTAGCATGGTGAACCTGGGTTTTGTTCATATTTTCTCCAGACAGAAATGCAAAGATCAAACTGTGCAAATATTTAAAAAATGCACATGCTGTTTTATTCAAATGCCTCTTTTGTACATGTTCATGTTTAGTGTTTTCTCAGAATCAGCAACTCAATTAAGGTACTATGAGGATTTTTCTCACTGACATAATTTGATTACATACTAAATAAGAGGACATGTTAATATGAGGAAATGTAAATTAAATTAGTTATAAATAACCAAAAATGTATGTAAAGATTCAAATGATTATCTGAATAAATGAGACTTTGTGGTGTTTTCTTTAACCCATATGATGTCCTCCAAAATGTGTAGGGTAAAAATTCACAGGGCTTCCAGATCACTTTTTCACTATTAAATTTTATTTGCATAATGTTGACATCTCATACTTCATGAAGTAATTTTGACTCATGCAGTCTATGTGTGCGCGTGCGCGCGCGCGTGTGTGTGTGTGTGTGTGTGTGTGTGTGTGTGTTTCAGTGTTTCATCAGGTCCTTCCATCTCTGGGAGTTTTTTCAACCCATATTTCTAGAAATTACAGCTGCCAGTTTATAGTAGTTTGAGCAGAGAATGATTTGCAAAAATAAAAATAAAGTTATTTTACTCTCCTCTTTCATTGATTCAGTTATTGAGATATTCGCTGATCACCTCCTATTTGCCAGGCACTGTGCAGAGTGCTATAGGATATAGTGGTGAACAAGACAGGCTTGGTCCAAGCTCTTACAGAGTTGATAATCTAGTTTCAGCACATAGAAAACCAGCAGTGAATAAACCAAGGTGAGGCCTTGAGCTCTTTGTTTTTATATTAATGAGGAGAAAAGTATGAAAACAAGAAGTCTTGAGCTCTTTGTTTTTATATTAATGAGGAGAAAAGTATGAAAACAAGAAGTCTTAAGTAAATATTGAGGTCATTGTTTTTGGCTTAAGTTTATTATAGAAAACCAACACTAATGTTTTTAGATTTTAATTGTCATATTGATGAGGCTAGCACCTTAATCACTGTTTAGTTTTGTATTCATTTTTAAAAGCAATTATTTAAGCCACTTTCAATAGATGGGCCATTTTAATGTTCAGCAACCTGAATGGTTATTTTTGTTAATTAAAATTAAATTTTTAAGAGATACTTCCAAAACCCTATTTATTTTCTTGTTCACAGTAATGCATGACAATAATAAATGCTTCCCCTTACTGATAAGTGGCCACTTTAGGAGTGTAGCAAATATAGATTGAGCTATGTTAGTTTGCAATAATATATGTTAACTTTAGTAATTAAAGACTGGTTTCTATAGTATGAATGTCTTAATTTTGAGTTATATGATGTTTATTTGAATGACTGTTGAACATTCAAATTTTTATTATTTGGAGATGAAGAGAAGATCTGACTAACAGTGAGCCTTCTTAAGAGCACAACTACAGTTCTGAAGGGGAAATATAAAATCTATGATTATATATTTTAAAAGATTATAGGCTGTAATTATAAAATATATTGGCTTTTCTTTCATTTTCAATGTGAAAAGATATATTAAATGGGCATATCTTGCATAATTTTGTTATACAGAATAGTTTTTAGACAGCCTTTACTAAAGTTATGCAAACACAGTTCCCCATTTACTACTTTAATGCCCTTGACAGGGAGTAGCTGCTAGGGTTAATAGGTATTAGGGTTCATGAAGGGCGGGGAACAACTCTAATCCTTTTGGGGCAGGAGGGAGGGCTTTTTTTAGGGTTGTGGGGAGGGAACTGCAAGTGCCTGAGGACCAGAGTGGCCTCTAGCCCTGGAATTGAACACTTTTAAACCTAAAGAGCCTAATTATTATTAGCTCAAGAAACACCACGTGCCAGTCTTTCCAGGAAGGTGACTTGCCCGACCATGAAGCAACAAAAGAGCACAGGCAGACTTAAAGTTAAATAGACCTGGGTTCAAATCATAGTTCAGTTTTCAATAACTGTATGTATGATTTTGGCTAAAGGATTTGACTCTTTCTGTCAACTGCAGTTTTCTTAATCTTTGAAATGCAAGTAATGTTTATCTCAGAAGACTATTTCTAGGATTAACTGAGAGATTAAAGGAACAGCAGCACTTTAGGCTCAAAATCGCCCCTACAGAGCAGTAGTTGTTTCTTAATTGCTAAGTAATCTGTTTGCACTATAGAAAAAGTAAATGAAGAGGTAAAAGAAAGTCATTAGGGGACAAATGAAAGAGATGATGTAGATTTTTGGGATGGGTGGGTATATTTTATTTTCCAGTTTATTTTCATATTTCTTTACTGTGTTATTTCTAGAAACTTTAATGTTTTAAACCTCTTTTATAAAATTCAATGATGACTAATAGAATTCTTTTCAAAAGTTAACTTATCTCCAAAGTGGCTGAAAATATTGTTTATCATTACATGATTATGAAATGACTGTGAAGAATATAAAATTAAACTTAGTGACTTAATTAGTCACTGCCTTGCTAACTTTGCTGTAATTTTTTTTAAACGTCTTGTTTTTAATATAGCAAACTATCTCAATACTGGCTGGATTAGGTTAAATAAAGAATTTTTATGTTCTCTAGGTGTACTTTTAAATCTCAAAACATTCTGTACATACATAATTTTTTTTTAATCACAGTTATCGAGATACTAGTTTATATAAGTAAAAGTAATCTGAATTTTTAAAAAACTGTATGGAGGAATTTGTCCTAATTTTGCAAACAGGCTAGCCTATATTCTAAGTATGTTCTAATGACTAAACTATATCCACGCTCACCCACCCTCAAGATCTCTTGCACTGAGTGTAATTAAGCAACTAGACAAGATCTATGGTTGGTCTCATGCCGTGATATCTTAAAGTGTATTCTAGTGAGTTGGGAACACAAACTGCTTCTGAGATACTAAGAACTTAAATTTCTGAGAATCTTCTAGAATGAGTTAAAAAAATCTTTCCTTGCATCCATTGGGGATTATATTGGTTCTAAGTAATTTCATTACCCCATCTGAGAGACAGATGCTAAGAGGAGAAAGGGCATAGAATTGAACAGTCCTGGATGCATATGCTAGCTGACACTTGATTAACTGTAGGGCAAGTTACTTTACCTCTCAAACCTTCAGTGTCCTTATCAGTAAAATGAAGATTATAAAGTCCATCTCCTGGGTTATTGTGAGGATTGAGGTAAAATTCTAGGACAGTTTGATACATAAGGAAACTAAATCTCAATTTAGTGCATAGTTGAGGTTTTGCCTACAGCCTTTTTTGGTCCACTGGAATCAAGGTTGCTATTTCCGTGCTACCTGCCACCCAACATGGCCATTAGAAATGGTAAGAGTGATGGAATGTCTTGTTTAATTGCCTTCCCAAAGCAAGGATCCTGAGCAAGGAGAATAAAGGAGGGGTTTGCATCTGAATACCCGCAGAAGCCTTGTGGACAAGCAGCAGAGGCTGGACCATCATTGTGGTCAATCCCGAGTGGATTAAAGCATTTTTCTGAAAACAGCCAGGTCAAGGTTACCGTATGCCAACAACATACACAACTCAAGTAGATATTTGTTGACCTATATATGTGGCTAGATACTGTGCTCAGTCCCGGGGTTTTAAATAGTGCATAAGCCTGCTTTGAGATACTTAAAGAGTCCTACACTGCATAACAGATCTTAGTATGATGTTACTGTCATAAGAACGTAAGATCTATAAGGTTAAAAGCCTTTTTGTTTAGTTTACTTTTGTTTACTACTCTCCTCACAGTAGAACAGCACCCGCACATGGTAGGAGCATGATTGAACATTTTATGAACTTGGGAAAACACTCCTTTTTAAGATCAAAACACTTATCTTGATCCTAGTTCTTTTGGTCTCCAGAGTTTCTAAAAATTTAAATATAGTTAACCTCTTTTTGCCACTTTTTTTTTTTTTTTTTAGCAAGACAGCAACTTTGAAAAGTCATAAAACTGCCTATAATCCCAGCACTTCAGCAGGCCGAGGCAGGAAGATGACTGGAGCCCAGGAGTTCAAGACCAACCTGGGCAACATTGTGAGACCCTGTCCCTAAAAAAAAAAAAAAAAAAGCTGAGTGTGGTGGCATATACACCTGTGGTCCTAGCTACTTAAGAGAGAGGCAGGAGAATATCTTGAGCTCAGGAGGTAGAGGCTGCAGTGAACCATGATCACATCACTACACTCCAGCCTCAGGGACAAAACAAGTTCATGTCTCAAAAAGATGGCCAGGCGCGGTGGCTCACACCTGTAATCCCAGCACTTTGGGAGGCCGAGGCTGGTGGATCACAAGACCAGCCTGACCAACATGGTGAAACCCCGTCTCTACTAAAAATACAAAACTTAGCCGGGCGTGGTAGTGAGTGCCTGTAATCCAAGCTACTTGGGAGGCTGGGGCAGGAGAATTGCTTGAATCCGGGAGGCGGAGGTTGAAGTGAGCCAAGATGGCGCCACTGTACTCCAGCCAGGGCAACACAGTGAGACCCTGTCTCAAAAAACAAAGATATAAAACCACTTTAAGTCAGGTAATTATGAAGGGTACAACACTAATCAGCAAGACTACCTAAGAAGGAACAGCATTGACCTGACCCCTTCAGAATATTTGTTTCTCACCTTTAACACCTGGAATCAGCATAAACAGCAAATGAGTACCTGCATACTAGCTTGTCTTCTGGGAGCCACTAGGACACCTTTAACGAAAGTCACCTAAGAGAAAATGAGGCTCTGTCACACTTTGCTGTCCTTATGGTTCATTCATGCAGAGAAATCAATGTATTCACTGGGATCTACTTGGTAGCTCACAGACTGGTGTGAATGTCAGGAATTTGGTCATGCTGTGGTTGAGGGGCTTAATGTTTAAGCCAATCACTGTCTTCCAGTGAAGAGTGCACACCATAATAGAAACCTTTCAGCAATGTCATCTTCACTTCGGCGAGCTCCTTCACACACACCTAAGAATTTATTGAACAATAGTAGGGCTTCCATTCCAACTTTCAAAATATGTTGCCACCTCAAAAAGCGCATGGACTCTGAATACCTGTCCCTGATGGTGCCTGCTAAAGTCAAATAGGAACATCAAAGAGGATTTTTTTTTTCCTCAAACAAACTCAAACCCACCATTATCTTATTCAAAAGGAAAGACCACAACTGTGTGGACATTTTACTATTTCCATCATTAGAACCCTGACCACTTGGCCATACACTCATTTGCATACTTTCAGATTTCCAGAGCCCACACTACAGATGCTCAACAGGACCTCTGCAACATGACATAAGTAATGAAGTACATTTTTTAAAGTAAGCTTTTTGCAAGTTGAAATATATATACATGCACAATTATATGTGAAGCTCATAGCAGTACTATTCACTATAGCCAAAAAGTGGGAACAACACAAATGTGCATCAACTGATAAGTGGATAAACAAAATATGGCTTATCTATACAATGGAATGTTATTCAAGCATAAAAAGGAATGAAGTACTGATACATGCTACAACATAAATAAGCCTTGAAAACATCATAAGTGAAAGGAACCAGACCACAGCTATGATTCCATCTATATGAAAAATCCAGAATAAACAAATCCAGGAGACAAAGTAAATTAATAGTTGCCGGGAGCTGGAGGGAGGGGAAAATGGGGAATGACTCCTAATGGGTACAGGGTTTCTTCTGGGGACGCTGAAAATGTTCTGAAATTAGTAGTATTGGTTGTGTAACTCTGTGAATACACTAAAAACCTCTGGATTGTACACTTCAATTAAAGAGTGAACTTTATGGTAAATGAATTATTTCTCAATATTGTTTTCTAAATTTTTAATATTTGTGGGTATATAAATATACATTTATGGGTTACATGAGATATTTTGATACAGTCGTGCATCATAATCATATCAGGGTAAATGGTGTATCCATCACATCAAGCATTTATCATTTATTTGTGCTACAAACCAATCCAATTACACTCTTTTCATTATTTTTTAATATAGAGTTATTGACTGTAATCACCCTGTTGTGCTACCAAATACAGTTCTTATTTATTCTATTTTTTATGCCTATTAACCATCCCCACTTCCCCCTACACCCCCTGCCACTACACTTCCCAGCCTCTGGTAACCATCTTTCTACTCTGTATCTCCGTGAATTCAATTGTTTTAATTTTTAGCTCCCACAAATAAGAACATGCAAAGCTTATCTTTCTGTGCCTGACTTATAAATTCACTTAAGTTAATGACCTCCAGTTTCCTCTGTGTTGTTGCAAATGACAGGATCTCCTTTTTATGGCTGAATAGTAGTCCATTGTGTATATGTACCACATTTTCTTTATCCATTCATCTGTTGATGAAACTTCGGTTGCTTCCAAATCTTGGCTATTTTGAATGGTGCTGCAATAAACATGGGAGTGCAGACATCTCTTCGATATACTGATTTTCTTTCTTTTGAGTATATACCTAGGAATGGGATTGCTATATTTTATGGTAGCTCTATTTTTAGTTTTTTGAGGAGATTCCAAAGTGTTGTCCATAGCAATTGTACTAATTTACATTTCCACCAACACTGTATGAGATTTCCCTTTTCTCCACATACTCGCCAGCATTTGTTGTTGCCTGTCTTTTGGATAAAAGCCATTTTAACTGAGGTAAGGTGATATCTCATAGCTTTGATTTGTATTTCTCTGATGATCAGTGATGCTGAGCACCTTTTCATGTATCTGTTTGCCATTTGTATGTCTTCTTTCAAGAAATGTCTTCAGATATTTTGCCCATCTTTAAATCAGATTATTATATTTTTTCCTATAGAGTTGTTTGAGTTCCTTATATATTCTGAGTTTTTTCTTTTTTTCTTTTTTTAGATGGAGTCTTTGCTCTGTCACCCAGGCTGGAGTGCAATGGTGCGATCTCGGCTCACTGCAACCTCCGCCTCCCAGGCTCAAGTGATTCTCCTGCCTCAGCCTCCCGAGTAGCTGGGATTACAGGCATGTACCACCAAGCCCGGTTAATTTTTGTATCATCAGTAGAGATGAGGTTTTGCATGTTGGCCAGGCTGGTCTCAAACCCCTGACCTCAAGTGATCCACCCATCTTGGCCTCCCAAAATGCTGGGATTAGAGGCATGAGCCACTGCATCTATATACTGGTTTTTAATCCCTTGTCAGATGGGTAGTTTGCAAATATTTTCTCACATTTTATAGTTGTCTATTTTATTGATTGCATCTTTTGCTGTGCAGAAGCTTTTTAACTTGACGTAATCCCATTTGTCCCTTCTCACTTTGGTTCCCTGTGCTTGTGAGGTATTACTCAAGAGATCTTTACCCACTCCAATTTGCTAAAGAGTTTCCTCAATGCTTTATTTTATTTTATTTTATTTCATTTATTTTTTGAGACAGAGTCTCATTCTGTTGCCCAGATTGGAGTGCAGTGGTGCAATTGTGGCTCACTGCAACCTCTGCCTCCTGGGCTGAAGTGATCATCTCATCTCAGCCCCCCAAGCAATTGAGACTACAGGCATGTGCCATCATGCCTGGCTAATTTTTGTATTTTTAGTAAAGATGGGGCTTCACTTTGTTGGCCAGGCTGGTCTTGAACCCTTGACCTCAAGTGATCCACCCACCTTAGCCTCTCAAAGTGCTGGAATTACAAGCATGAGCCCCCTTGCCCAGGCAAGTTTCCCCAATGTTTTCTTGTAGTAGTTTCATAGTTTGAGTTATTAGATTTAGGTCTTTAATACATTTTGACTTGATTTTTGCATATGGCAAGACATAGGGGTCTAGTTTCATTCTTCTGCATATGGATATCCAGTCTCCCAGCACCATTTATTAAGGAAACTTTCCTTCCCCCAGTGTATGTTTTTGGTACATTTGTTAGAAATGAGTTCACTACAGATGTATGGATTTATTTCTGGGTTATCTATTCTGTTCCACTGGTCTATGTATCTGTCTTTATGCCAGTGTCATGCCGTTTTTGTTACTATAGCTTTGTAATATAATTTGAAGTCAGGGAATGTGATTCCTCCAGTTTTGTTCTTTTTGCTTAGCATAGCTTTGGCTATTCTGGATCTTTTGGGGTTCCATAAACATTTTAAGATTGTTTTATCTGTGTCTGTGAAGAAAGTCATTAGTATTTTGATAGGGATTGCCTTGAATCTGTAGATTACTTTGGGTAGTATGAACATTTTAACAGTATTGATTCTTTTAATCTATGAACATGGGATATCTTTCCATTTTTTGTGTGTGTCCTCTTCAATATCTTGCATCAGTGTTTTATAGTTTTCTTTTTTCTTTTTCTTTCTTTTTTTTTTTTAGACAGGGTTTCACTGTATCTCCCAGGCTGGAGTGACATGGTGCAATCTCAGCTCACTGCAACCTCTACCTCCTGAGTCCAGGTGATCCTCCTGCCTCAGCCTCCCAAGTAGCTGGGACTACAGGCATGGTCCATTATGCCCAGCCAAAGTATTTTATAGTTTTCGTTGCAGAGATCTTTCACTTTTTTGGTAAGTTAACTCTTAGGTTTGTTCACTGTTGCCATATAGAAATGCTACTGATTTTTGTATGTTGATTTTGTATCCTGCAACTTTACTGAATTTACCAGTTCTGATAGTTTTCTTATGGAGTCTTTAAGTTTTTCCAACTATAAGATCATATCATCTGCAAACAAGGATAATTTGACTTCTTCCTTTCCAATTTAGATGCCCTTCATATCTTGATTGCTCTATGTAGGACTTCCAGTACTGTGTTGAATAACAGTGGCAAAAGTGGGCATCCTGGCCAGGCACGGTGGCTCAAGCCTGTAATCCCAGCACTTTGGGAGGCCGAGGCGGGAGGATCACTGAGCTCAGCAGTTTGAGACCAGCCTGACCAACATGGAGAAACCCGTCTCTACTAAAAATACAAAATTAGCTGGGTGTGGTGATGCATGCCTGTAATCCCAGTTACTCAGGAGGCTGAGGCAGGAGAATCGCTTGAACCCAGGAGGTGAAGGTTGCAGTGAGCCGAGATCGCACCATTGCACTACAGCCTGGGCAACAAGAGCGAAACTCTGTCTCACCAAAAAAAAAAAAAAAAAAAAAAAAAAAAGTGGGGGACATCCTTGTCATGTTCCAGATCTTAAAGGAAAGGCTTTTAGTTTTTCCGCATTCAGTATGATACTAGCTATGGGTCTGTCATACCTGGCTGTTATTGTGTTGAGGTATGTTCCTTCTATACTCAGTTTTTTGAGAGTTTTTTTTGGTATCATGAAGGGATGTTGAATTTTATCACATGCTTTTTCAGCATCAATTGAAATGGTCATATGGTTTTTGTCCTTTATTCTGTTGATATGATGTATCACACTGATTGATTTCCATATGTTGAACCATCCTTGCATCCCTGGGATAAATCCCTCTTGGTCATGATGATCTTTTTAAAGTGTTGTTGAATTCAGTTTGCTAGTATTTTGTTGAGGATTTTTGCATCAATATTCATCAGTGATACTGGCCTATAGTTTTCTTTTTTTTGATGTGTCTTTGTCTGGTTTTGGTATCAGCGTAATACTGGCCTCATAGAATAAGTTTATAAGTATTCCCTCCTTCTCTGTTTTTCAGAATAGTTTGACTAGAATTGGTATTAGTTCTTCTTTAAATATTTAGTAGAATTTAGCAGTGAAGCCATCTGGTCCTGGGCTTTTCTTTGCTGGAAGCTTTTTTATGTCTTCAATCTTGTTACTTATTGGTCCATTCAGGTTTGGATTTCTTCATGGTTCAATCTTGGTAGGTTGTATGCATCTGGGAACTTATCCATTTCTTCTAGATTTCCCAATTTATTGGCATATAATTGCTTATACTAGCCACTAATGATCCTTTAAGTTTTTGCAGTATAAGTTGTAATGTCTCCTTTTTCATCTCTGGTTTTATTTATTTGTGTCTCCTCTCTTTTTTCCTAGTTAGTCTGGCAAAAGGTTTGTCTTTTTTGTTTTTTTCCTTTCAATAAACCAACTTTTTGTTTTGTTGATATTTTGTAGTGTTTTCTTCAATTTCATCACTGCTTTGATCTTTATTTTTTGCCTTCTAACTTTGCGTTTGGTTTGCTCTTGCTTTTCCAGTTCTTTAACATGCATCATTAGATTATTTATTTGAAGTTTTTGTTTTGTTTTGCTTTTCTTTTTGAGACAAGGTCTCACTTTGTTGTCCAGGATGGAGTGCAGTGGCGTGAACATGGCTAACTGCATCCTCAACCTCCTGGACACAATCAGTCCTCCCAAGTAGCCTTCCAAGTAGCTGGGACTACAGGCATGCACCACCACACCCAACTAACTTTTGTATTTTTTTGGTTTTTGGTGCTTTTTTGAACGGAGTCTTGCTCTGTCTCCCAGGCTGGAGTACAGTGGCGTAATCTTGGCTCACTGCAACCTCCAGCTTCCAGGTTCAAGCGATTACCCTGCCTTAGCCTCCCAAGTAGCTGGGAATAAGACATGCACCACCACACCAGCTAACTTTTGTATTTTTTGGTAGAGACAGGGTTTCACCATGTTGGCCAGGCTGGTCTCCAACTCCTGATCTCAGGTGATCTGCCTGCCTCAGATTCCCAAAATGCTGGGATTACAGGTATGAGTCACCATGCCTGGCCTATTTTTTGTAGAGAAGGGGCTTCACCATGTTGCCCAGGCTGGCTTCAAACTCCTGAGCTCAAGTGATCCACCCACCTCAGCCTCCCAAAGTGCTGAGATTACAGGCATGAGCCACTGACCTGGCCCTTTTTTTTTTTTTTTTTTTTTTAACTTTTTTTTATGTAGGCACTTATAGCTATAAACTTCCCTCTTAGTATTGCTTTCACTGTATCCCATAGGTTTTAGTATGTCATATTTCTATTATCATTTGTTTCAAGAAATTTTTCAATTTTCTTCTTAATTTCTTCAGTGACCCACTGGCTATTCAGGAGCATATTGTTTAATTTCCATGTGTTTGTATAGTTTCCAAAATTCTTCTTGTTGTTAATGCTTTAAGATGTGTTTTGTCAGACAAACCTGCAGAATGGGAGAAAATGTTTGCAAACTGTGCATCCAGCAAAGGTGTAATATTCAGAATCTATAAGGAACTTAAACAAATTTACAAGCAAAAACCAAACAACCCCATTAAAAAATGGGCAAAAAAATTGGGCAACATGGTGAAACCCCATCTACATAAAAAATGCCTAAAAAATTAGCTGGGCATGGTGGCACACACCTGTAGTCCCAGCTACTCAGGAGGTTGAGGTGGGAGGATCACTTGAGCCCAGGAGGCTGAGGTTGTAGTGAGCTGAGATTGTGCCACTGTACTCCACCCTGGGTGCCAGACCAAGACTGTCTCAAAACAAACAAACAAACAAACAAAAAACTGTTTCTCATGTAACATATGGTCTGTCCTTGAGAATAATCCATGTGCTCAGGGATAGAATGTGTATTCAGCTGCTGGATGAAAATGTTCTGTGGATATCTATTAGGTCCACTTGATCTACAGTGCAGATTCAGTCTGGAAGATCTATCCAATGCTGAAAGTAGGGTATTGAAGTCTCCGGCTATTATTATATTGGGGTCTACCTCTTTCTTTTTTTTGAGATGGAGTCTTACCCAGGCTGGAGTGCAGTGGTGTGATCTCGGCTCACTGCAACCTCTGCCTCCTGGGTTCAAGCGATTCTTCTGCCTCAGCCTCCCAAGGAGCTGGGACTATAGGCATGTGCCACCACGCCCAGCTCATTTTTGTATTTTTTGTAGAGACGGGGTTTCACCATATTGGCCAAGCTGGTCTCGAACTCCTGACCTTATGATCTGCCGACATCGGCCTCCCAAAGTGCTGGGATTACAGGCGTGAGCCACCATGCCTGGCGGGTCTACCTCTTTCTTTTTTTTCCTTTTTTTTGAGATGGAGTTTCACTCTTGTTGCTCTTTCTGACTGAAGGACTCCCTTTAGCATTTTTCACAGGACAGGTCTGGTGTTGATTAAATCCCTCAGCTTTTGTTTGTCTGGGAAAGTCGATATTTCTCCTTCATGTTTGAAGGATATTTTCACCGGATATACTATTCTAGGATAACAGGTTTTTTCTTCAGCCACTATTTCCTGATTTGTAAGGTTTCCACTGAAAAGTCTGCTACCAGACGTATTGGAGCTCCATTATTTGTTTTGTTTGTTTTCTCCTGCTGCTTTTAGGGTTTTTCTTTATCCTTGACCTTTGGGAGTTTGATTATTAAATGCCTTGAGGTAGTCTTCTTTGGGTTAAATCTGCTTGGTGTTCTATAACCTTCTTGTACTTAGATATTGATACCTTTCTCAAGGTTTGGGATGTTCTCTGTTATTATTTCTTTGAATAAACTTTCTACCCCTCCCTCTTTCTCTACCTCCTTTTTAAGGCTAATAACTCTTAGATTTGCCCTTTTGAGGCCAGGTGCCCTGACTCACTCTTGTAATCTCAGCACTTTGGGAGGCCGAGGCGGGTGGATCACCTGAGTCCAGGAGTTTGAGACCAGCCTGGCCAACATGGTGAAACTCCATCTCTATTAAAAATACAAAAATTAGCCGGGAGTGGTGGCAGGCTCCTGTAATCCCAGCTACTCGGGAGGCTGAGGTAGGAGAATCACTTGAATCCAGGAGGCAGAGGTTGCAGTGAGCTGAGATCATGCCATTGCACTCCAGCCTGGGGTACAAGAGCAAGACTTCGTCTCAAAAAAAAAAAAAAAAAAAAAAAAATTGCCCTTTTGAGGCTATTAGATTTTGTAGATAGGCTTCATTATTATTATTATTATTAATTAATTAATTTATTTTTTTTGAGACAGAGTCTTGCTCTGTCGCCCAGGCTGGAGTGCAGTGGCTGGATCTCGGCTCACTGCAAGCTCCGCCTCCCGGGTTTACGCCATTCTCCTGCCTCAGCCTCCAGAGTAGCTGGGACTATAGGCGCCTGCCACCTCGCCCGGCTAGTTTTTTTTGTATTTTTTTTTTTTTAATAGAGACGGGGTTTCACTGTGTTAGCCAGGATGGTCTCGATCTCCTGACCTCGTGATCCTCCAGACTCGGCCTCCCAAAGTGCTGGGATTACAGGCTTGAGCCACTGCGCCCGGCGTCTTTTTTTTTTTTTGAGATGGAGTTTCGCTCTTGTCATCCAGGCTGGAGTCCAATGGTGCAATCTCGGCTCACTGCCACCTCTGCCTCTTAGGTTCAAGCGATTCTCCTGCCTCAGCCTCCCAAGCAGCTGGGGTTACAGGCATGCACCACTACTCCCAGCTAATTTTGTAGTTTTAGTAGAGATGGGGTTTCACCATGTGACCAGGCTGTTCTCAAATTCCTGACTTCAGATGATCCACCCACCTTGGCCTCCCAAAGTGCTGGGATTATAGACGTGAGCCACCGCACTTGGCCCATTCTTCTTTACTCTTTTTTCGTCTACTCTGATTGTATTTTCAAATAGCCTGTCTTCAAGTTCATTAACATTTTATTCTGCTTGATAATTCTGCTACTAAAAGATTCTGATGCCTTCTTCAGTGTGTCAACTGCATTTCTCAGCTGTAGAATTTCTCCTTCTTTTTAATTATTTCAATCTCTATGTTGAATTTATCCAATGAATTCTGAATTCCTTCTCTGTACAGTTATCTTGAATTTCTTTGGCATTCCTCAAAATAACGATTTTGACTCCTGTGTCTGAAAAGTCACATATCTCTGTTTCTCCAGGACTGGTCTCTAGTGCCTTATTTAGTTCATTTGGTGAGGTCATATTTTCCTGGGTGGTCTTTTGATGTTCGTTGGTGCCCGAGCATTGAAGAGTTAGGTATTTATTGTAGTCTTTGCAATCTGGACTAGTTTGTATCCATACCTGAAAGCTTTCCAGGTATTCAAAAGGACTTCAGTGTTGTGATCTAAGCCATGTCTGCATTAGATGGCACTCCAAGCCCAGTAATGCTGTGGTTCTTTCAGACTCTACAAGTCTGCAAGACTTGATGGTCTTCATGAGATCCAAAAGAATTATCCAGATTATCAGAGACTCTTGTTCTCTTTTCCTTACTTTCTCCAAAACAAATGGAGTCTCTCTCTGTGTGTGTAGAGCCACCTGGGGCTGGGGATGGAATGACATAAGAACCCTTGTAGCCACTACCACTGTGACTGCACTGGATCAGACCTGAAGCCAGCATAGCACTGGGTCTTGCCCAAGGCCCACTGTAATCACTACCTGGCCACTGCCTATGTTTTCTCAAAGCCCTAGGACTTGACAGTCATAAAGCTGTTTTGTTTTGTTTTTAAGAGGAATACCTTGGTATAGACAGAAGCTAAATAGCAGAACTCATTCTTCTATAGAGAGCCTCTGAGTTAGGACAGGCATTCCAAAAACACCAACTATGTATACCATACTACACTTGAAATATATACTAAAATATATTTTCTAGTTCCTAAAATATTACTGAGTGTTGATTTTTTAATAGACTTATGCAACTTAACAGTATTCATGGGCCATTGTGATATACATTGAACATGGGTGCCCTGCTTAAATCAACGTGTCTCTACCTTAAAATTTGCAAGAAACAACGTGTACAGGAACTGAGAAGTAACATGCTCAAGATCTTTTAATAATACACATTTATCATTTTTAATCATTGTATTGTATTGACAATTATCAGAATAAATTGTACACCAAAAATAAAACACCCTAAAGTGAACAACTTTTTTTTTTTTTTCTTTTTTGAGATGGAGTCTCAGGCTGGAGTACAGTGGCGTGATTTCAGCTCACTGCAACCTCCGCCTCCTGGGTTCAAGTAATTCTCCTGCCTCAGCCTCCCGAGTAGCTGGGATTACAGGTACCCACCACCATGCCTGGCTAATTTTGTATTTTTAGTAGAGATGAGGTTTTGCCATGTTTGCCAGGTTAGTCTCAAACTCCTGACCTCAGGTGATCCACCTGCCTCGGCCTCCCAAAGTGCTGGGATTACAGGCATGAGCCACCATGCCCAACCCAAAGTGCACACCTTTTTTTTTTTTTCTTGGAGATGGAGTCTCACTCTATCGCCCAGGCTGGAGTGCAATGGCACGATCTCAGCTCACTGCAACCTCCGCCTCTCGGGTTCAAGCAATTCTCCTGCCTCAGCCTCCCGAGTAGTTGGGATTACAGGCATTAGCCACCACGCCCAGCTAATTTTTGTATTTTTAGTAGAGACAGGCTTTCACCATGTTGGTCAGGCTGGTCTTGAACTCCTGACCTCAGGTGATCTGTTGGCCTCGGCCTCCCAAAGTGCTAGGATTACAGGCATGAACCACTGTGCACGTGCACAACTTTTAAGTATAAATCATAGCGAATTTTTACAAAATGATCACGTATATATAGTCGGGGTTCAGTCAGGAGATAGAAATCACACCAATTATTTGAACACAGAAAATGTAACAAATTATTAACTGGTAGGAAGTAGTTAACTGCTAACAGGAGTAGAAGAGGACTCTAAAGGAAAGTAGCAGGGAGTCAAATAGTCGGTGCTACCTCTAGGCTAAGGGAGAGTAGTAAATAAAAGAACTAAGAACTAGGAGAGGGCCTCTTCCCTGCTGAGCTAAAGTTCAGCAACTGATTTATTAAACCCACTGGGTTGACATGGGTGTTTAGAAACAGGCTTTTTAATTATTTTTAAAATTTTATGTATTTATTTATTTTATTTCTTAATTTTTTGTAAAGACATAATCTCGCTATGTTACCCAGACAAGTCTCGAGGACTCAAGGATCCTCCCACCTCAGATCTCAAGGCATTGGGATTACAGGCGTGAGCCACTGAGCCTGGCCAAGAAGCTGGCATTCTTATCCGTTATGGCTGATGTGTAAATCAGTATGGAGAGCAATTTTACAGTAGTCGTCAAAATTACAAATGTAACTTTGACTCAACAGTTCCAGTTCTAGGAGTTTATCTTACAATGAGCAGAGCAATATATTGATAAGAGCAATATATTGTTATTTGTTGCTACAGTATATATAATAACAAGAGATTGGAATCCAACTAAATATCCATGGGGAATTGGTTAAATAAATTATGGTACATCCATAATGGAATACTATGCAGCTGTAAGAAATGAAATATATATATACACACATATATACATATGTATATACATATATGTATGTGTGTATATATATACAGGCTCATTGCAAGGTTATACATATATATATAACCTTGACATCACTGGGCTGGGCATGGCGGCTCATGCCTATAACACTAGCATTTTGGGAGATCAAGGCGGGAGGATCACTTGAGCCCAGGAGTTTGAGACCAGCCTGGGAAACATAATGAGACCTCATCTCTACAAAAAATCTAAAAAATTAGCCAGCTGTGGTGGTTCATGCCTGTAGTCCCAGCTATTCAGGAAGCTGAGCTGGGAGGATTGCTTGAGCCTGGAAGGTCAAGCCTGGGCAACAGAGCAAGACCCCCTGTAAGAAATTTTTAAATAATTAAAAAGAAAAGAAAAGAAAAAAAGGGCCAGGTGCAGTGGCTCACGCCTGTAATCCCAGCATTTTGGGAGGCCAAGGCAGGTGGATCACGAGGTAGGGGGTCGAGACCAGCCTGGCCAACATAGTGAAACCCCGTCTCTACTAAAAATACAGAAAATTAGCCTGGCGTGGTGGCGGGCACCTGTAATCCAAACTACTCGGGAAGCTGAGGCAGGAAAATCGCTTGAACCTGGGAGGTGGAGGTTGCAGTAAGCCAATATCATGCCACTGCACTCCAGCCCAGGCAACAGTGTGAGACTCCATCTCAAAAAGAAAAAAAAAAAAAAGTGGGCAAAAGATTTCTTTTTCTTTTTTTTTTTTTTTTTGAGATGGGGTTTTGCTCCTGTTGCCCAGGCTGGAAAGCAATGGTGTGATCTCGGCTCACTGCAACCTCTACCTCCCAGGTTCAAACAATCCTCCTGCCTCAGCCTCCCAAGTAGCTGGGATTATAGGCATGTGCCACCATGCTCAACTAATTTTATATTTCTTTTAGTAGAGACAGAGTTTCACCACGTTGGTCAGGCTGGTCTCAAGTTCTTGACTTCTGGTTATTCACCTGCCTCAGCCTCCCAAAATGCTGGGATTATAAGTGTGAGCCACTGCACCCACCAAAAAAAATGGGCCAAAGATCTGAACAGAAATGTCACCAAAGAAGTTATACAATGGCAAGTAACCATATGAAAAGATGTTCAACATCATATATCATTAGAGGATAAACAACAGTGATGAGCCAAGCTCAGCGACACACACCTGTAATCCCAGCTATTTAGGAAGCTGATGGGAAAGGTTCACCTGAGCCCAGGAGTTTGAGTGTTTACAGCGGCTTTATTCATAATTGCCAAAAACTAGAAGCAGCCAAGGTGAATACATCTATATAATGGATTATTATTTAGGAAAAAAAAAAAAAAAGAAATGAGGCTAGGCACGGTGGCTCATCCCTGTAATCCCAGCACTTTGGAAGGCCAAGGGAAGCAGATCACCTGAGGCAAGGAGTTCGAGACCAGCCTGGCCAACATGGCGAAACCCTGTCTCTACTAAAAATACAAAAATTAGCCAGACATGGTGGCGCATGCCTGTAGTCCCAGCTACTCAGGGAGTCTTACCCAGGAGAATTGCTTGAACCCTGGAGTCAGAGATTGCAATGAGCCAAGATCATGCCAGTGCACTCCAGCCTGGCGACAAAGCGAGACTCCGTCTATAAATAAATAAATAAATAAATGTAAAGAATATTAAAGAAAAAAAGAAATGAACTATTGACCCATAGAAAGATATGGAAAAACCCTAAATGCACATTGCTAAGTAAAAAAAAAGCCAGTCTGAAAAGGCTGTATGATTCCAACTATATAACATTCTGGAAAAGACAAAACTATACTGACAATACAAGGATCTCGCCGGGCATGGTGGCTCACGCCTGTAAGGTTGGGAGTTTGAGATCAACCTGACCAACATGGAGAAGCCCCGTCTCTACTAAAAAACAAAATTAGCCGGGCATGGGGGCACATGCCTGAATCCCAGCTACTCGGAAGGCTGAGGCAGGAGAATCACTTGAAACTGGAAGGTAGAGGTTGCAGTGAGCGGAGATTGCACCACTGCACTCCAGCCTGAGCAAAAGAGCGAAACTTGGTCTCAAAAAAAAAAAAAAAATTAAATACTACAAGAAAATATAGAAGAGTTTGCCATTTTTATGTTAAAAACTGATAAAAGTCCTGGTGCAGTGGCTCATGCCTGTAATCCCAGCACTTTGGGAGGCCAAGGTGGGTGTATTGCTTGAGGCTAGGAGTTCAAGACCAGCCCAGCCAACATGTATGAAACCCCGTCTCTACTAAAAATACAAAATTAGCCGGGTGTGGTAGCACATGCCTGTAATCCCAGCTACTCAGGAGGCTGAGGCAGGAGAATCACTTGAAACCCAGAGGCAAAAGGTTGCAGTGAACCAAGATCACACCACTACACCCCAGCCGGGGTGACAGAGCTAAGCTAAGCATGGTGGCACATGCCTGGGGTCCCAACTACTTGAGAGGCTGAGATAAGAGGATTGCTTGAGCCCAAGAGTTCGAGACCAGCCTTAGCAACATAGCAACACCCTGTCTCAAGAAAAAAAAAAAAAAAAAAAATGCATAAAATGACATTAAGTTAAAATAAAAGCAAAATGGAAAAAGTCACAACTTAAGCACAGCTAATTTCCTTTATATACAAAGGTCTCTTTAAATCAATAAAAGACTAACAAACAACATTTTAAATACTCAACATGATCAGTTTCCAAAAAAAAAAAAAACCAGCACTGAAGCATACAAAAATATATTTAACCTTATTAGTAATAAGAAATATCCCTTTTTTTTTTTTTTTTTTTTTTTGAGACAGAGTCTTGCACTGTCACCTGGGCTGGAGTGCAATGGTACAATTTCAGCTCACTGCAACTTCCGCCTCCTGGGTTCAAGTGATTTTCCTGCCTCAGCATCCCAAGTAGCTGGGATTACAGGCGCCGCCACCACACCCAGCTAATTTTTTGCATTTTTAGTAGAGATGGGGTTCCACCATGTTGGCCAGGCTGGTCTCGCACTCCTGACCTCATGATTTGCCTGTCTTGGCCTCCCAAAGTGCTGGGATTACAGGCATGAGACACGGTGCCCAGCCAAAATATCCAAATTAAAACTACAATGAAATACTATTTTTCACCTATCATGTTAGCATATAGTAAGAAATATTAAAGCACCTACCCTATGGCACATGCCTGTGATCCCAGCTACTCGAGAGGTTGAGGCAGGAGGATTGTTAAGCCCCTGAGTTTGAAACCAGCCTAGGCAACACAATGAGACTTCCTCTATGCCAAGTGGTGTTCAAAATTGTTTCTGTGTATCACCCCTTCTGTGATGGTTAATACTGAGTGTCAACTTGATTGGATTGAAGGATACAAAATACTAATCCTGGGTGTGTCTGTGAGGATGTTGCCAAAGGAGATTAACATTTGAGTCACTGGGCTGGAGAAGGCAGACCCACCCTTCATCTGGTGGGCACCATCTAATCAGCTTCCAGCGAATATAAAGCAGACAGAAAAACATGAAAAGGAGAGACTGCCTTAGCCTCCCAGCCTACATCTTTCTCCGGTGCTGGACGCTTCCTGCCCTTGAACATCGGACTCCAAGTTCTTCAGTTTGAGACTCGGACTGGCTCTCCTTGCTCCTCAGCTTACAGACAGCCTATTGTGGGGCCTTGTGATTGTGTGAGTTAATACTTCATAAACTCTCCTTTGGGAGGCCGAGGTAGGTGGATCACAAGGTCAGGAGTTCGAGACTAGCCTGGCCAACATGGTGAAACCCTGTCTTTACTAAAAATACAAATATTAGCCAGGCACGGTGGTAGGCACCTGTAATCCCAGGTACTCTGGAGGCTGAGGAGAATCACTTGAACCCAGGAGGCAGAGGTTGCAGTGAGCCGAGATCACGCCACTGCACTCTAGCCTGGGTGACAGAGCAAGCAAAACAAACAAACAACAACAACAAACTCATATATATATATTTTATATATATATATATATATGTTGATACACAGATACATATATATATGTGTGTGAGTATATACATATATCTCCTATTAGTTCTGCTCCTCTAGAGAACCCTGACTAATACACCTTCTAAATTCACAGCATGAGTCATTTCACAAAGTTTGATGGCCAACTGAGTGGGTTAGGATGTAAGGAAACAGGGAGTCTCCTGTACTGCCCGTCTATTCAGCATCTCACATCTTGTAGATGACCTCTTCACACTTTCTCCTCTGTCCTCAAATCTCCACAACTTCTTGCTGATCTTCCCTCTCAACTAATGTTGCCTCTCATCTCCTACTTCACTGAGAAGTTAAAAGCAGTCTGAAGAAAACCCATAAACTCCCCCAGTCCCTCAAAAGTACCTACATCTATATCCATGTATAATATGCCTTTACTCCTCTTACATTACCCAAATTGTTGGTGTTCCTATCCAAAGCCATCTGCTCCAAAGATTCTCCCTTTTCTCCTGCATCAGAAATCTTTTCCTTTCTAATCACACACACACAGACACACACACACACTTTCCATCTTTAAAATTTAACCCACATTCTCCTCCAGATAGTCTTATTTCTCTGTTCTTCTTTCTGCAAAGCTCTCCAGAAAAGTATATTTCTCCACTTTCTCTCTTCCCATCCCATTCTCTCTCTCTCTCTCTTTTTTTTTTTTTTTTTTTTTTTGAGACAGAGTCTCATTCTGTCACCCAGGCTGGAGCACAGTGGTGCAAACTCAGCTCACTGCAACCTCCTCATCCTGAGTTCAAGCAATTCTCCTGCCTCAGCCTCCCAAGTAGCTAGAACTATAGGTGCATACCATCACGCCCAGCTAAGTTTTGTATTTTTAGTAGAGATGGGGCTTCACCACGTTGACCAGGCTGGTCTCAAACTCCTGACCTCAAGTGATCAGCCTGCCTTGGCCTCCCAAAGTGCTGGGATTACAGGCGTGAGCCACTGCGTGCAGACATCCACCATGTCTTTTTAAATTTTTAAAATTTTAAATTCAGCAGTGCATGTGCAGATTTGTTACATGGATATATTGTGTGATGCTGGGGTTTGGGCTTCAATAGAACCCATCACCCAAATAGTGAATATAGTACCCAATACGTAGTTTTTTGACCCTTTGCCACCCTTCCCCTCCCTCCTTTTGGTGTACCCAATATCTATTATTCCTGTCTTTATGTCCATGTGTACCCACCCAACATGGGTTCTTAATGTCCTAAAATGACTTTTTTTTTTTTTTTTTTTTTTTGAGATGGAGTCTCCCTGTGTCACCTAGGCTAGAGTGCAGTGGCATGATCTTGGCTCACTGCAACCTCTGCCTCCCAGGTTCAAGCAATTCTCTGCCTCAGCCTCCTGAGTAGCTGGGATTACAGGCACATGCCACCACGCCCGTCTGATTTTTGTATTTTTAGTAGAGATGGGGTTTCACCATCTTGGCCTGGCTGGTCTTGAACTCCCAAACTCGTAATCCACTCGCCTCAGCCTCCCAAAGTGCTGGGATTACAGACGTGAACCACTGTGCCCAGCTGACTTATCTTTTAAAAAGTTTTTCTTCCTGCCTACATTACTTAATAGTGCCATATTTTCCATTTTTACCAAATACAATTTAACAACAACTGGTTTCTCCTTAGAGTCTCTAGGAGGATTTTTAATCCTTCAATGGTTCAACTAGGGTATGAGTTAAAGTGGATTTTATGGGCTGTCCCAAGGTCCAACAACTAATTAACGAAGAAAATAGGACTACAGCCTGGACTGTGAGCCTCTTTCACAGCTTCTCTAGGTGGAAATTGCTAATGAGCACTTTTTTTCTTCTTTCTTTTTTTTTGAGATAGGGTGTGGCTCTGCGGCCATGCTGGAACACAGTGATGTGATCACGGCTCACTGCAACCTCGACCTCCTGGGCTCAAGCAGTCTTCCTGCTTCAGCTTCTCAAGAAGCTGGGACTACAAGCATGCACTACCACACTCGGCTGATTTTTAAATTTTTCTGTAGAGGTGGGGTCTCTCTATGTTGCCCGGGCTGGTCTAGAACTCCTAGGCTCCAACAATCCTCCTGCCTCAGCCTCCCAAAGTGTTGGGATTACAGGCATGAGCCAACATGCTCGGCCCCTTTTCTTTAGGTTGTTGCACATTCTACCAAAAGTGTCATTTGGAGAATGTACTCACTAGCATGCCATGTTTACTAGGCTTTGTTCTAGATTTTCCATATCCTGAACATAGTGGTGCCAAGAGAGGAAGGTCTTCTGTGTCATACCCTCTCCTCCTAGCATTTGGCTTTCTTTGGACATTGAAAAACCTCACCCTTTCTCCAGAATGTAATCATTGCTGACAAATGTGGAAGATTGTAGAAATGGCCAAATTCCATGTAACTTTTCGCTTTGGCAACTTAAGTCTAAGAAAGTCCCCAAAATACGATGGATTAAAAAACCACCCACATGTACAATATATCATCTCTTTTTCATAAAACCAAATTATTATAACAGTATTATGTGCTATGATTTTAAAAATTCAAACAGAACAGGACAAAAATGTTTAGTCTGCCCTGCTCTAGTCTCTCCTTAATTTGATGTGATTGCTGTAAAAACTTCAGTTGAGGCCGGGCTCGGTGGCTCAAGCCTGTAATCCCAGCACTTTGGGAGGCCAAGAAGGGCCGATCCCCTGAGGTCAGGAGTTCGAGACCAGCCTGGCCAACATGGTGAAACCCTGTCTCTACTAAAAATACAAAAATTAGCCAGGCGTGGTGGTGGGTGCTATAATCCCAGCTACTTGGTAGGCTGAGGCAGGAGAATTGCTTGAACTTTGGAGGCGGAGGTGCAGTGAGCTGAGATTGTGCCGCTGCATTCCAGCCTGGGTGACAGAGCAAGACTCCCTCTCAAAACAAACAAACAAACAAACAAACAAAAACACTTCAATTGATACATAAGCATATCTTCAGTCCCATTTCCCACATGTAAATCACCTCTATTCATTTTTTAATATTTTCATCATCTCTTTTAAAAATGACTAACAGCTGGGCATGGTGGTGCATATGTAGTCCCTGCTACTTGGGAGGATGAGGCAGGAGGATTGCTTGAGGCCAGGAGTTCAAGGCTACAGTGAGTTATGATTGCACCTGTGAATAGCCATTGCACTCTACCGTGGGCAACATAGTGAGACCCTGTCTCTTAAAAAAAAAAAAAAAAAGTAAATCACAGAAGTCT
Organism: Macaca nemestrina; assembly: GCF_043159975.1. Lineage (NCBI taxonomy): Eukaryota > Metazoa > Chordata > Mammalia > Primates > Cercopithecidae > Macaca > Macaca nemestrina. Next base: position 41,530,156 of record NC_092133.1, on the reverse strand, counting down.
TTGGGACTATTAAACAAAAATTATGAGAAGTCATTATATTGTACTGAGCACTAGGCCCCAGCAGACCAGATCAAACCAAAATGGAGCCACTCATGCTAAATGCCACATTTGGCATTTAGCCAACAACTGGAGAAACCAGTTGTTAAATTGTATTTGGTAAAAAACGAAAAATATGGCACTATTAAGTAATGTAGGCAGGAAGAAAATCAAACTGAAACTTTAAGGTAGCAGATAGATCCCGAAATAGACCAGTTTTTCTGGAAACAAGAGATCCTGGTCTGCCTTAGTCAATATAATGAAGAAGTCCCCACTGCATCAATTTATTTTTTCTATTGTTCTGTTTCCATGTTCCCACCTTACAAAACCCACTGTTCTGCTACTGCCCAAGTGAGAGCTTTGATTTTATTTTGTAAAATGGAGGCTGCCCTGATTCATGAATCACAAATAAAAGCCAATTAAATCTATAACTAAATTTGCTGGAATTTTGTCTTGTGCCAGGATTAATAACTAGGTTTTGCTGGGCATTCTTCAGGTACGGCTAACTATGTGAGCCAGCAAGGGCTATGCTTCCCTTCAGCCTTAGGGGCTGTCTGTTTTGTTTCGGTTGTGCTCTGGAGTCCAGGCCCCCGTAAAGGGTTCTAGTTGAAGAAATGCTTAGTCCCTGCATCCCTAACACAGTTCATCCCCACTGTAGGGTGGTTTTGGCAATGAAATATCACCTTCATTTGAATAACATTGTTACAGGGAATAATAATTAATGTTGCAGGAGAAAATGAAATTAGGATCGGATTCTCAAGACAAGATTCTATAGCTTTCTCATCAACTCTCCTTACCAAGGCAGAATAACTTTTGTACAATGTATATTTATTGTGCCTGTCTCCTTATAAAATTAATACATTCCTCTATTCCACCCACTCCCTAGACCTGCAGAAATGACAACCGTTAATAGCTTGAAGAATATTCTTCTGGTTTTTTTCCACAGAGCAAAATTTTTGTTGTTTTTCTTAATTTCCTAAATATTACGTACTTGTTGCAAAAACTTCAACTGATACAGAAGCTCTGAGAATACAGGGGGAAAAAAACCAAAGTGTTTTTTATTTCCTCTTGCTCAACAATCACAAAAGATTTCTGTGACCAGATGTGTGGGGATTTCACCAGCCATGAATTCTGCAGTGAATGCCAGCTGGCTGTCCTCTAATTCAATTCTGACCCTACCTACCTGAAGACAGTATTATCAAACCTAAGTGGGTTCCAATCTCCTGGCACAGTAAGACCAGGTAGGCACACTGAGGTTTGCAGTGAGAGAAAGGAAGACGTGTATTTGCAGGCAACAAGCAAGGAGATCGGGTAGCTCATGCTTAAGTCCTTACCTCCCCAATGGCTTGCAGATAAGGGTTTTTGGTTTTTTGGTTTGTTTGTTTTTTGAGATGGAGTCTCCCTCTGTGTCCCAGGCTGGAGTGCAGTGGCATGATCTCGGCTCACTGCAACCTCCGCCTCCCAGGTTCAAGCAAGTCTCCTGCCTCAGCCTCCTGAGTAGCTGGGATTACAGGCTCGCACCATCACGCCCGGCTAATTTTTGTATTTTTAGTAGAGACGGGGTTTCACCTTGTTGGTCAGGCTAGTCTTGAACTCCGGATCTCAGGTGATTCACCCAACTGGGCCTCCCAAAGTGCTGGGATTACAGGCGTGAGCCACCGTGCCCATCCTGCACGGGTACATTTTAAGAAAGCAGAAGTTACAGGTAAAATCATAAATCAATGCATGGAGGCTACACATAGGTTTTGGCCTGAAAGGGTGGGATATCTTGCAGCTAGGGCTTACAGGTCATAGACAGATTCAAAGACTTTCTGATTTGCAATTAGTTAAGGAAGAGAAGTTTTGTTTAAAAATTTGGGGTCAGGCTGGGCGCAGTGGCTCATGCCTGTAATCCCAGCACTTTGGGAGGCCAACGCGAGTGTACCACCTGAGCTCAGGAGTTTGAGACCAACCTGAGCAACATGACAAAACCCATCTCTACCAAAAATCCCAAAAATTAGCCAGGCGTGGTGGCATGTGCCTGTGGTTCCAGCTACTCAGGAGGCTGAGGTGGGAGGATCGCTTGAGTCTGGGAAGCGGAGGTTGCAGTGAACTGAGATCATGCCACTGCACTCCAACCTGGGTGATAGTGAGCCGCCATATTAAAAAAAGAAAAAAGAAAAAAAACTGGGGTCAGGAGAAAAGAACATTAGCTCTGGCTCATGGGTGTGACTCCCTCTAGGCCTCTCAAGAATAAATTTAAAACAAAGAATAGTGGTCAGAATTCAGTCCTCAGCTCCCCATTATCTGACATCTGCATGCTGGCAGATCCATTCGGTGGGAGTCCAGGTTCCTCAAAAACAACTCAGAGACATATGTTAAGATACTATCATTAGTTTCTAAGGAAACCAAACATCCTATAATTCTAGTGTTCTGGTCTATTGTTTTAGGCTACTATTATCTCCTTGCTTATCAAGTTGCTTATTTACTTCTCAGGGCTAGCTAGGTGCTTGGAAATTCCCTTAAAGGAACTCAAGATTTTTCTTGATGAAAAATCGGTGACTCATGCCTGTAATCCCAGCACTTGGAGAGGCTGAGGCGGGTGGATCACCTGAGGTCGGGGGTTCAAAACCAGCCTGGCCAACATGGTAAAACCCCGTCTCTACTAAAAATACAAAATTAGCCGGGCGTGGTGGAACGTGCCTGTAATACCAGCTACTCGGGAGGCTGAGGCAGGAGAATCACTTGAACCCAGGAGGTGGAGGTTGCAGTGAGTGGAGATTGCACCATTGCACTCCAGCCTGGGCAACAGGAGTGAAACTCCATCTCAAAAAATCAAAACAAAACAACAAAAAAAGGATATTACGAAGGATATAGATGAAGGGATGTATAGAGCAAGGTATGGGAGAAGGGGGAGGTTCTCGCGGGGAACCTCCATATGTTCAGCTACCCGGAAGCTCTCTGAACCCAGTCCTTTTGAGTTCTTATGGAGACTTCATTACACAGGTGTGACTGATTAAATCATTGGCCATTGATAATCAACTCAATCTTCAGCCCTTCTCCTCTCCCCAAAGGTTGGGAGGTGGGGCTGAACGTTCCAAACCTCTAAGCTTGCCTTAATCTTTCTGGGGAGCAACTTCTACCGCTGATGCTACCTAGAGGCTGCCAGCCATCAGTCAACTTATTAAAATATAAAAAGACACACATCACTTTAAAGATTCCAAGCATTTTAGGAGTTGTATGCCAGGAAACCTGCAAAGACATAATATATATTTCACAGTATCACAGAAGCATATCAAAATTTAAAGTGAAAATCTTCCCCTTCCACATTCTTTCTTAGAGTCAGTTTGGTGTATACCTTCCTTTCCAGACCTTTTTCTTTTTCTTTTTTCTTTTCTTTTTTTTTTTGAGATGGAGTCTGGCTCTGTCTCCCAGGCTGGAGTTCAGTGGCATGATGTCGGCTCACTGCACTGCAGCCTCTGCCTCTGGGGTTCAAGCAATTCTCCTACCTCAGCCCCCTGAGTAGCTGGGATTACAGGCACCCGCCACCACGCCCAGTTAATTTTTTGTATTTTTAGTAGAGATGGGGTTTCACCATCTTGATCAGGCTGGTCTCAAACTCCTGACCTCAGGTGATCCGCCCACCTCAGGTTCCCAAAGTGCTGGGATTACAGGCGTGAGCCATTGCACCCAGTTTCAGCCTATAGTACCTTTTAAAGAAAAAAAAAATTTTTTTTTTTTTTTTTGAGACGGAGTCTCCCTCTGTCACCCAGGCTGGAGTACAGTGGCACGATCTCGGCTCACTGCAAGCTCTGCCTCCCAGGTTCATGCCATTCTCCTGCCTCAGCCTCCTGAGTAGCTGGGACTACAGGCGCCCGCCACCGCGCCCGGCTGATTTTTTGTATTTTTAGTGGAGACGGGGTTTCACCGTGTTAGCCAGGATGGTCTCGACCTCCTGATCTCGTGATCCGCCGGCCTCGGCCTCCCAAAGTGCTGGGATTACAGGCATGAGCCACCACGCCCGGCCTTTTTTTTTTTTTTTTTTTTTTTTTAATATAGAGACAGGGATCTCACCATGTTTCCCAGGCTGGTCTTTAACTCCTGGGCTCAAGTGATTTGCCTGCCTTGACCTCTCATAGTGCTGGGACTACAGGCGTGAGCCACCGCACTTGGCCTCTTGTAGTACCTTACACATTTATGCAACCATTTCTCAAGTCTAGTATAGTGGTCATCAGAATGGACTCTAGAGTTAAACTGTCTGGGTTGAAAATGCTAGCTCCAACTTCACCACTCTATAATCTTGGGCAAGTTACCAGACCTCCTTTGTACCTCAATTTCCCCATCAGTAAAGTGTGAATCAACAGTTCTTATAAGATGTATTGTAAGAATTAAATGACATAGAATATATAAAAAGCTTAGCTCATTGCCTAGAACATCTAAATACTCATTAAATATTGGTTCTTAATATTTATTAGTATCCATAAGATTAATAAACATTATTATAATCATCACTTCTCAAGAAAGCAAAAACGGTAAATTCAGAGAGCAGTAATTAGTTAAGAGTAATGATATCATTACCACTTATAGCGAATTATTTCACCAGACAGGTCAGTTAAGGAAAATTTGTTTTAGTATGTGAAGAATTTTACATTAAGCTAGTTGCATTAGAAAATCCAAACAATTTGCATCTTAAATAACAGAGAACAAGCCTTCTGAGGCCCAGAAGGGACACATTAAGTGGTAATTAGAAAAATCAATCTCTTAGCTGAAAATTTTAATAGCTTCATTTGCTTTTGTATGCCAACATTTCACCTGGTCATAAGCAGAGGCTGGAGGAAGGGAGGGGCAAGGAGAGTTCTGTGAGCCACTCTAGCAAGTTAATTTAGGACGGGGTAGAAACTGGTAGCACCTCAGGACAGGCCCCCGTCTTGCTCACTTTGTTTATTTATTTATTTTTTTGAGACAGAGTCTCACTCTGCCGCCCAGGCTGGAGTGCAGTGGTACAGTCTTGGCCCACTGCAACCTCTGCCTCCCAGGTTCAAGCAATTATCCTCCTCAGTTTCCCGAGTAGCTGGGATTACAGGTGCATGCCACCATACCTGGCTAACTTTTCTATTTTTTGGTAGAGATGGGGTTTTGCCATGTTGGCCAGGCTGGTCTTGAACTCCTAACCTCAAGCTATCTGCCCGCCTCTGCCTCCTGAAGTGCTGGAATACAGGCATGAGCCACCGTGCCCAGCCTCGCTCACTTTAATATCATGGATATCATTTAATGTCATGAATCTCCACTAGGGATAACCGTCTTGCTTTTATAGCTTCGGAAACTGAGACTCAGAAACCATGTCATTTAGGGCACCGGTTTGCATCCTCAGAAACCAAGACAGACTGATTGAAGTGAAGAGGAGGCTTAGGCAAGGATGTTGGGACATCACAGGGTGGGAGGAGTGGCTAGACAGCTTGGACCAGAAACAGGCAGGATTCCACAGGTGCACAGGGGCAAAGACAGGAACACAGCCGAAGAGCAGGAAACTCTGGTCTGAGTTCTGCCAGGTTTTTCAACACTCTAGTTAGATTCTAATTTCAGGGAGGAAGTGTCCAACTGCCAAATGCTTGTGAACAGACACATCAGCCAACAGCATCATCACCAGGGAACTTGTTAGAAGTGCAAAATCTCAGGCTCCACCCTGGACTTACTGAGTCATGACCTGCATCTTTTTAAATTTTATTTATTTATTTTTTTTGAGACAAAGTCTTGCCCAGGCTGGAGTATTCTGGTGCCATCTCGGCTCACTGCAACCTCTGCCTCCTGGGTTCAAGTGTTTCTCGTGCCTCAGCCTCTCAAGTAGCTGGGACTTCAGGCATGCACCACCACTCCCAGTTAACTTTTGTATTTTTAGTAGCGATGGGGTTTCACCATATTGGCCAGGCTAGTCTCAAACTCCTGACCTCAAGTGATCCGCCCATCTTGGCCTCCCAGAGTGCTGGGATTACAGGCATGAGCCACCACACCCAGCCAGAGCCTGCATCTTAACAGTGCCCTCAGATATGTGCACGTTACAATTTGGGACGCACTGGGAAGAGCCCCTAATGAATACTTTGTGCCTAATCAATTTCCCCATGGGGAAAGAGATGTCGATTCCTCAACAGGAAATTTGTGGTGCTGCTCCCAGAAGGAATGTCGCAGGCTGACAGGTTCTTTTTGCCCCCTGCCCCTTCTAAACCAATGAGAACGGCAGGTATTGCAGCAAAGAAAGAATTTAATAATTGCAGGGCAGCATAATGAGGAGAACAGGGAGAAATTTCTCAAACCCATCTCCCTGAGAATTCGGAGGCCTGGATTTTTCAGAGTACTTTGGAGGGCAGGGGGCTGGGGAATGGGAACAATTGATTGGGGATGAAATCACAGGGGCATCTAAAACTGTTTTCACGCAGCTGAGTCAGTTCTCAGGAGGTGGGGGACAGGGTTGGGGTGAGGGTATCAGGACAAGGTGGCATCTCTTGGTCTGCCAAAATGTGAAATCTGAAAAATATTTCAAAGACCAGTTCTTCAGGTTTCACAATAGTGATGTTATCTATAGGAGTAGTTGGGGAAGTTATAAATCTTGCAGCTCCCAGTTATTTGACTCTGGGGAAGTCAACAACTTACAGGAAAACATGCTAAGCAATGGCAGGTCATTACTGAACTCTGCTTATTCTTTAGAGAAGTCCAGTCCCTCCCATAATTCTAACTCTGGCTTATGAATGTGGCTTCAATCTCTGAACAAGGAGGGGCACCGGTTTTCCTTGCCTCAAAGATTTTTTATTGTTTGTTTTGGTTTGGTTTTCTTTGAGATGAAGTCTTGCTCTGTCACCCAGGCTGGAGTGCAGTGGGGCGATGTCGGCTTTCTGCAACCTCTACCCTCCAGATTCAAGTGATTCTCGTGCCTCAGCCTCCCGAGTAGCTGGTACTACAGGCACCCACCACCATACCTATACCCAGTTAATTTTTATTTTTATTTATTTATTTATTTATTTATTTTGAGACAGCATCTCACTGTATTCCCCAGGTTGGAGTGCAATGGCACGATCTTGGCTCACTGCAATCTCCACCTCCCGGGTTCAAGAGATTCTCATGCCTCAGCTTCCCAAGTAGCTGCGACTACAGGCGTGCACCACTACACCTGGCTAATTTTGTATTTTTAGTAGAGACGGGGTTTCACCATGTTGGCCAGGCTGGTCTTGAACTCCTGACCTCAGGCGATCTGCCCGCCTCAGCCTCCCAAACTGCTGGGATTACAGGTGTGAGCCACCACACCCAGATCCTCAAAGTTTAACTATAAACTAAATTTCTCTCATCGTTTCCTTGGCCTCTATGATACAATAAGCAAAAAAACAAAAAAAAATAATAATTTAGCCTGTGAGGTTCGAAGCAAGATGGAGTCAGTCATGTAGGTTTTTCTCATTATTTATAATTCTGCAAAGGTGGTTTCAGGAAGAGGAATGGACTTTAGGATACCCCGTAAAAGGCACTCCCTGGGATTCAAGAACATGTTAGTCTTCCCCAGACTGCCTCCTCCTGGCAACCCACACGGCGTGTGGATAGACAATTCCTGTTAACTTTCAGACAGGTTTTTTTCACGCTAGGTTGAATTTCTCAAGGGTTGCTGACATCTTAAAGATCTGAGAGAGGACTCAGCTGTAAAATCCTTGATGTCTTTCAACTGCTGAACATTAAAACCTTTTTCTCCCCTCTTACAGAACTTTTTGAACAATGGTGGGATGTGAAACTAGCAGCTGCATCCCTTTTTCTCAGTGCTGCCTCTTTCCCAGGAACCAGCTATAGATTTACTGCTATTTTAAGGGATGATGAAGATGAAAGTTTTGCAAGGCCTTGTATCCAGGTGCTAGGGACAAAGGAAGCACCTGGCTTTGCCAGCACAAAGGATCCAGAACGGAAAAACGGACCCATGAACAGTGGAATGGCAAAGAAAGGCAGCTTCACTCTCCTTCATCCCGCATTGCCTTGACAGGGGGTTTTACAGGGAAGGCCCTCTTTGGAAATTTTCTCCCGCTCCTGGAGCCCTGCCTCTTTCCACTCAGGCCCCTCCTTCTTGCCTAGCCAAGCCCACACACCGTCAGTCAGAGGAGTGGGGCATGTAGACCGCTATCCTTGGTCCTGAACTGTCGTTAGAGTTAGGGTAGTAGTTTACAACCTGGCTGCCAATCAGAATCAATGGGAAAGCATGATAAAAGCACTGACTGTTCATATCCTTTGCCCACTTGTTGATGGGGTTGTTTGTTTTTTTCTTGTAAATTTGTTTGAGTTCTTTGTAGGTTCTGGAAATTAGCCCTTTGTCATTTATGCAGCCAACACACACATAAAAAAATGCTCATCATCACTCACTATCAGAGAAATGCAAATCAAAACCACAATGAGATACCATCTCACACCAGTTAGAATGGCGATCATTAAAAAGTCAGGAAACAACAGGTGCTGGGAGAGAATGTGGAGAAATAGGAACACTTTTACACTGTTGGTGGGACTGTAAACTAGTTCAACCATTGTGGAAAACAGTGTGGCTATTCCTCAAGGATCTAGAACTAGAAGTACCATATGACCCAGCCATCCCATTACTGGGTATATATCCAAAGGATTATAAATCATGCTGCTATAAAGACACATGCACACATATGTTTATTGCCACACTATTCACAATAGCAAAGACTTGGAATCAACCCAAATGTCCATTAGTGACAGACTGGATTAAGAAAATTGTGGCACATATACACCATGGAATACTATGCAGCAATAAAAAAGGATGAGTTCCTGTCCTTTGTAGGGACATGGATGCAGCTGGAAACCATCATTCTCAGCAAACTATCGCAAGAACAGAAAACCAAACACCACATGTTCTCACTCATAGGTGGAAATTGAACAATGAGATCACTTGGACACAGAAAGGGGAACATCACACACCGGGGCCTATTGTGGGGTGGGGGAAGGGGGGAAGGGGGAGGGATAGCATTAGGAGATATACCTAATGTAAATGACGAGTTAATGGGTGCAGCACACCAATATGGCACTTGTATACATATGTAACAAACCTCTACGTTGTGCACATGTACCCTAGAACATAAAGTATAATTTAAAAAAAAATTTAAAAAGCACTGACTGCAAAGTCCCACACCCCAGGTGCTCTGACTTGGTTGGTTTCTGCATTAAAAAACAAAAAAAAAATCCCAGGGCGGGGGCAGTAGTTCATGCTTATAGTCCCAGCACTTTGGGAGGTCAAGGCAGGAGAATCACCAGTCTGAGCAACATAGTGAGACCCTGTCTCTACGAAAAATATAAAAAATTGGTCAGGCATGCTGGACATGGTGGCTCACTCCTGTAATCCAGCACTTTGGGAGGCCAAGGCGCTCACCTGAGGTCAGGAGTTTGAGACCAGCCTGACCAACGTGGTGAAACTCTGTCTCTACTAAAATAAAATTAGCCGGGCATGGTGGCAGGCGCCTATAATCCCAACTACTCGGGAGGCTTAGACAGGAGAATCGCTTGAACCCAGGAGGCGGAGCTTGCAGTGAGCTGAGATTGCACCACTGCACTCCAGCCTGGGCAACAGAGCAAGACTCAGTCTCAGAAAAAAAAAAAAAAAAGGCCATTTGACTGAAGGAGAAGAAAAACATAGCTGGATGACCAGGCACAGTATCTCATATCTGTAATCCTAACACAGTGGGAGGCTGAGGCAGGACGATCACTCGAGACCAGGAATTTGAGACCAGGCTGCACAACATAGTGAGACTCTTCTCTATAAAAAATTTTAAGGCCAGGCATATGGCTCATGCCTGTAATCCCAGCACTTTGGGAGGCTGAGGCAGGCGGATCACCTGAGGTCAGGAGTTCAAGACCAGCCTGGCCAACATGGTGAAACCCCGTCTCTACTAAAGATACAAAAATTAGCTGGGTGTGATGGCAGGCACCTATAATCCCAGATACTCTGGAGGCTGAGGCAGGAGAATTGCTTGAACCTGGGAGGTGGAGGTTGCAGTGAGCTGAGACTGTGCCACTTCACTCCAGCCTGGGTAACATAGCAAAACTCTGTCTCATTCAAAGAAAAAAAAAATTGCTTTTTAATTGGCTAGATGTGGTGGTGAGCACTCGTAGTCCTAGCTACTCAGGTGGCTGAGGTGGGAGGGTCGCTTGAGCCCAGGAGTTCAAAGCTGCAGTGAGGTATGATTGTGCCACTGCACTCCAGCCTGAGTGACAGAGCAAGACCCTATTTTTAAAAGAAAACAAAACCAAAAACCATGTTAGGGCCTAGAGAGGTTGATACACCACAAACAGAGGTGTCCTAGGTTGAGTGTCACCAAAGTGCTAACAGATTTTTAGGGGAGGGGGTGGGGGGAGACAAAGTCTCACTCTGTCACCCAGGCTGGAGTGCAGTGGTGAGATCTTGGCTCACTGCAGACTCAAACTCCTGGGCTCAAGTGATCCTCCCACCTCACCCTCCCAAGTAGCTGGGACTACTGGGGAGCACTGCCAGATTTTTTTTTTTCTATCTCAATGAAAATGTTGCTGCTTTTACTCTGTCCTGGGTCTCTTTGATTTATGCTACATGGTTTCCATGGCTGAGCTCACTGCAACTTTGTTTCTTACATTTACAATTCTTGTTTTCTTTGAGGAGTTGGGCAGTGGGAACCCATCAGCATGCTGAGCTCAAGGTTCACTCCCTTCTATGGCATTATGGGGTGGGCACATCTGTTTTTTGTTGTTGTTGTTGTTGTTTAGACTGAGATGGAGTTTCACTCTTGTTGCCCAGGCTGGAGTGCAATGGCACGATCTCTGCTCACCACAACCTCCACCTCCTGGATTCAAGCAATTCTCCTGCCTCAGCCTCCTGAGTAGCTGGGATTACATGTATGTGCCACCATACCTGGCTAGTAGAGACAGGGTTTCTCCATGTTGGTCAGGCTGGTCTCAAACTCAGGTAATCTGCTTGCCTCGGCCTCCCAAAGTGCTCGGATTACGGGCATGATCTTTACACTCTCAGGTGTATGAGACCTGTAACCAAAACACAGAAAGGTCAAAAGGCCTTCAGGACTGAAGGGAATAACCCTCAGTGGTGTAATTCTAGGACATCATTTCTCTGAGTAGGAGGTACATTTGGGAGTAGCGAAGCATGACAAAAATGCCTATAACCACTTCCACATGGGTTTGAGAGTATCTCTTTCTGGCCAGAGTAGGAAAAAGGTATTCACGGGCGTTGAAGTGGGTCAACATTTGCACTATGAGAGAAGACAGAATCGCCTGGAAGAGGTTCCAGGGCAGAGGTAATTAGGTAGAAGGCGAGAGCCCAGATGAGAGACCACTGGGGAGAACTGAAAAGCCAGGATAAAACATAAAAGGAAGCTATTTTTAGGGATGTGAAATCAGATTGTAGGACACGCGGATCTAGGCATCTGAAAATAGTCATTAGAAAAGACTTGAAAGCAAAAGAGAGTTAGGGCAATGTTATGGTGTTGAAATGACTATCAGGAGACATGCAATTTTTATCAAATTTGGAAGTGGAGGAGTTGCCTCTGAGCCCAGGAAAATGATTTGTGCCACTTTGGACAAATGTTGCCCCTCTAATGTGGTGCAGTCATTAGATTATGAACATCATATTACATTGACCTTTCAAAATGTCATAGCTCAAAGTCAAGAGGAGGGAGAAAGCACACGGTGAATTCTGGAGGCTGATATTGATCTGATTTCTCTCCTGGAAGATGATTAAAAGAGAGCTCACTTTTAATTATTTCTTATGCCAGGCGCACTGGCTCATGCTTGTAATATCAGCACTTTGGGAGGCCAAGGCCAGAGGATCAGTTGAGGTCAGGAGTTCAAGACCAGCCTGGCCAACATGATGAAACCCAATCTCTACTAAAACTAAAAAAAAATTAGCCAGATGTGGTGGTGTGCACCTGTAATCCCAGCTACTTGGGAGGCTGAGGCACAAGAATCCATTGAACCTGGAAGGCAGAGGTTGCAGTGAGCTGAGGTCACACCACTGCACTCTAGCCTGGGTGACAGAGCGAGACATTGTCTAAAAAAAAAAAAAAAAAAAAAGAATGCCCTGAATGTTTGTGTTCCTCCAAAATTCATACTTTGAAACCTAATCACCAATATCAATATGATGGTATTAGAAGGTGGGGTCTTTGGGAGGTGATTAGGTCATGAGGGTGGAACCCTTGTGAATGAGATTAGTGCTCTTACAAAAGAGACCCTAGGCCAGGCTCGGTGGCTCACGCCTGTAATCCCAGCACTTTGGGAGGCCAAGGTGGGTGGATCACCTGAGGTTAGGGGTTCAAGACCAACCTGACCAACATGGTGAAACCCCATCTCTACTAAAAACACAAAAATTAGCTGGGTGTGGTGGTGGGCACCTATAATCCCAGCTACTTGAGAGGCTGAGGCAGGAGAATCGCTTGAAACTGGGAGGTGGAGGTTGCAGTGAGCCAAGATTATGCCACTGCACCCAGCCTAGGTGACAAGAGCAAAACCTCTTATCAAAAAAAAAAAAAAAAAAAAGAGAGACCCAGAGAGCTGCCTTACTCCTTAGGCCATGTGAGGACACAACTAGAAGGTGCCATCTATAAACTAGACACTGAATCCGATCTTGGACTTCTCAGCCTCCAGAACTGTGAGAAATAAGTTTTGTTCATAAGCCATGCAATTTATGGTATTTTGCTAGAGCAGCCCAAACAGAGTAAAGGAAAAGATTATCAATGAATGCTAAAATTAGTGGGTAAATGCATGATAGAAACAGGATATTTTGCAGTCTTTCAAGATGCTTTTATTTATTTATTTATCTATTTATTTATTTATTTATTTATTTGTTGAGACAGGGTCTTACTGCATTTCAACCTGTATGACACCGTGAAGAGACTCCAACTCACACACAACTGAATTTAACCATGAGGAACACAAACCCAAACTGAGAGACAGTCTATAAATTATGAAACAATGCTCTTCAAAAATGTCAAGATCATGAATGGAAAAAAAAAAAAAGGGGGGGGAAGTCACACACACACAACCTGAATTTAACCATGAGGAACACAAACCCAAACTGAGAGACAGTCTATAAATTATGAAACAATGCTCTTCAAAAATGTCAAGATCATGAATGGAAAAAAAAAAAAAGGGGGGGGAAGTCTTCCAGACTGGAGAAATCTAAGGAAATTGGAAAACTAAATGCAATATATGATCCTGGATTTGATCCTGGACCAGAAAAAGATCATTAGTGGCTGAGCGCGGTGGCTCACACCTGCAATCCCAGCACTTCAGGAGGCCAAGGTGGGCAGATCACAAGGTCAGGAGTTTGAGAACAGCCTGGCCAATATGGTGAAACCCCGTCTCTACTAAAAATACAAAAATTAGCTGGGTGTGGGGGCGCATGTCTGTTGTCCCAAGTACTCGGGAGGCTGAGGCAGAAAAATCACTTGAACCCAGGAGGCAAAGGTTGCAGTGAGCCGAGATCATGCCACAGCACTCCAGCCTGGGCAATGGAGCAAGACTCCATCTCCATCTCAAAAAAAAAAAAAAAAAAAAGAGAGAGAGAGAGAAATAAAAAAGAAAAAGATCACTAGTGAGATAACTGGAAATATTTTAATAAGGTCAGTAGATTGCTGAATAGTACTGTGGTCAATGCAAATTTCCTTGTTTTGATCCTTGTCCTATGGTTATCTATGATATGAGCATGTTGGGGAAGCTATGGAGAGGAATTCTTTGTACGAATCGTGCAACTTTACTTTTAAGCCTCGTATTATTTTCTTTTTTACTTTTCTTTTTTATTCTGTTTTTTTGTTTTGTTTTGTTTGTTTTTGAGACAGAGTCTTGCTCTGTCGCTGGGCTGGAATGCAATGGTGCCATCTTGGCTCACTGCAACCTCCGTCTCCCAGGTTCAATCAATTCTCCTGCCTCAGCCTCCCAAGTAGCTGGAATTACAGATGTCCGCCACCATGTCCGGCTAATTTTTTGTTTTATTGTTTTGTTTTGTTTTTTTGAGATGGAGTTTTGCTCTTGTTGCCCAGGCTGAAGTGCAATGGTGCAATCTTGGCTCACAGCAACCTCCGCCTCCCAGGTTCAAGCAATTCCCCTGGCTCAGCCTCCCAAGTAGCTGGGATTACAGGCATGTACCACCATACCCGGGTAATTTTGTATTTTTAGTAGAGACAGGGTTTCACCATGTTGGTCAGGCTGGTCTCAAACTCCTGACCTCAGGTGATCCGCCTGCCTCGACCTCCCAAAGTGCTGGGATTACAGGCGTGAGCCACCATGCCCGGCCAATTTTTTGTATTTTTATTAGAGATGGGGTTTTGCCAAGTAGGCCTCGAACTCCTGACCTCAGGTGATCCACCTGCCTTGGCCTCCCAAAGTGCTGGGATAACAGGAGTGGGCCACCACTCTTGGCTTTTTTTTTTTTTTTTTTTTTTTTTGGAGACAGGATCTTACTCTGTCACCCAGGCTGGAGTGCAGTGGCATGATCTTGGCTCACTGCAACCTCCACCTCCCAGATTCAAGCAATTCTCATGCCTCACTCAGCCTCCCAAGTAGCTGGGACTACAGGTGCATACCACCACTCCCAGCTAATTTTTGTATTTTTTGATAGAGATGGGGTTTCCCTGTGTTGGCCAAGCTGGTCTCAAGTGATCAGCCTGCCTCAGCCTCCCAAAGTGCTGAGATTACAGGTGTTAGCCACCATACCTGGCCTAGTATTATTTCAAAATTCAAAATTATCAGGCTTAAAAAATGAGACAGCTTATCAGTACTGATATGAAATAATCTCCAAAATACATTGTTGAGTGAAAATGCAGGAGGAAAAGCTACATGTGGCAGGATATTATCCTTTGTACAAAAAGGAATAATGTGTGCACACAACACATACACACACACACAGACACACACATACACATACACACATACACACACACATACACACAGACATGCTCACAGACACATGAGTGAATCTACATGGAATATCCCTTGAATAAAATGCAAGCAATTGGTTATAGTGATTGCCACTGGGGTGGGGAACTAGGAACTTGACAGTAAGGCTTGGCAGAAAAATTACTCCTTATCATACACAGTTTTTGGTATTGTTTGAGATTTTTAAAATACCATACATGTATTTTTTTTTTTTTTTTTTTTTTGAGACGGAGTCTCGCTGTGTCTCCCAGGCTGGAGTGCAGTGGCGTGATCTCGGCTCACTGCAAGCTCCGCCTCCCGGGTTCACGCCATTCTCCCGCCTCAGCCTCCCAAGTAGCTGAGACTACAGGCGCCCGCCACCACGCCCGGCTAGTTTTTTGTATTTTTAGTAGAGACGGGGTTTCACCATGTTAGCCAGGATAGTCTCGATCTCCTGACCTCGTGATCCACCCGCCTCGGCCTCCCAAAGTGCTGGGATTACAGGCTTGAGCCACCGCGCCCGGCCATACATGTATTTTTTTATTTATATTCATATTTATTTATTTTGAGACTGAGTCTAGCTCTGTTGCCAGGCTAGAGTGCAGTGGCATGATCTCAGCTCACTGCAACCTCTACCTCTCGGGTTCAAGCGATTCTCATGTCTCAGCCTCCTGAGTAGCTGGGATTACAGGCGCATGCCACTACATCTGGCTAAGTTTCATATTTTTTAGTAGAGATGGGGTTTTGCCATGTTGGCCAGGCTGGGCTTGAACTCCTGACCTCAAGTGAATGGATCACTTGATGGCTGCCTCAGCCTTCTAAAGTGCGGGGATTACAGGCATGAGCCACTGCGCCCAGCCTCCTTGTGCTATTTTTTTTTTCCTTTGAGACAGAGTCTCACTTTGTCACCTAGGCTGGAGTGCAATGGCGTGGTCTCGGCTCACTGCAACCTCCGCCTCCTGGGTTGAAGCGATTCTCCTGCCTCAGCCTCCCGAGTAGCTAGGACTACGGGCGCATGCCACCATGCTCAGCTAACTTTTTATATTTTTAGTAGAGACAGGGTTTCACCATATTGGCCAGGCTGCTCTGAAACTCCTGACCTCATGATCCACTCGCCTCGGCCTCCCAAAGTGCTGGGATTACAGGCGTGAGCCACCACGCCCAGCTTCCTTGTGCTTTTAAATCTTGCTGGTGATCAGTTCATAGGGCAGCTCCCAGTTTAAAAAATAAATAAATCAATCTTGCTGGTGGGAGTGAAGCCTTTTTGAAAGAAGTTTGACGGCCGGTATTAAAAAATCAAAATTTGGCTGGGCACGGTGGCTCATGCTTGTAATCCCAGCACTTTGGGAGGCCAAGGCGGGTGGATCACGAGGTCAGGAGTTTGAGACCATCCTGGCCAACATGGTGAAACCCCGTCTCTACTAAAAATACAAAAATTACCCGGGCGTGGTGGCGTCCCAGCTACTTGCGAGGCTGAAGCAAGAGAATCACTTGAACCAGGGAGGCAGAGGTTGCAGTGAGTCGAGATCACGCCACTACACTCCAGCCTGGACGACAGAGTGAGACTCCGTTTCAAACAACAGCAATAACAACAAACCAAAATTTGAGCTGGGTGTGGTGGCTCATGCTTGTAAATCCCAGCACTTTGGGAGGCTGAGGCAGGAAGATTGTGTGAGCCCAGAGTTTGAGACCAACCTGGGTAACATATTGAGACCCTGTCTCTATTTATTATCATTATTTTTAAATTTAAAAAAAAACAAAAACAAAAACAAATTTGCCAATGTGCAACTTCCAGCTATGGCTTTATGAAGAGGTAGGCAAATCTTCTCTCCCAAAAAATCAGAATGAAATTATCAAAAACAACCATTTGAGGGCCCTGGAGATCAACCAAAGGCAAACAATACATTGAGAGACATTCATGCTGGGCACAGTGGCTCATGGCTGTAATCCCAGCACTTTGGGAGGCTGAGGCAGGTGGATTACTTGAGGTCAGGAGTTCGAGACCAGCCTGGCCAACATGGTGAAATCCTGTATCTTCTAAAAATACAAAAATTAGCCAGGCATGCTGGTAGGTGCCTGTAATCCCAGCTACTTGGGAGGCTGAGGCAGGAGCCTCGCTTGAACCCGGGAGTGAGCCGAGATCACACCACTGCACTCCAGCCTGGGCAACAGAGTGAGATTCCATTTCAAAAAAGAAATAAAGAAAAGGAAAGAGGCATTCAGGAAGAACTGCTGGTAGGAACCTTAGGTAGGAATAGGAGTCCGCAGTCTTCTTGCAGAAGACCTGCTTCCACCAGCTCCCTGCCAAGTTGGACAGCTGCAGTCACTGCACCAGGGTAGGCCAGGAATAGAAAAGCAGCTTGGCTGTGAGAGAGAGCACACTTGGTTTGGAACAGAGAGGAAAAGTCACACTTGACAGCGTTGTCAGTGAAGCAGCAAGCTCAGCAGAAAACGAACGTGGGAACCTGCAGCTCTGCTAGCCTGAGCCTGTGGCCCCAGATGGGGTGAGTGGCCAGAATTTCGATAGGAAGACTCTGGAAATGACAGAGCAAGAGAAGACTTATCTAAGCTCTCCACCTGTGTCTGGCTGACTGGGAAACTACACACACGTGCAGGGAGGAACGAGTGGGCCTGGAGAAACGTGAAATCAGAGGCAGGCTAGAGAACGGCCTGAACTTGAGATGCCCTGCCCACCCCACACAGCCTCATCAGTGAAAGATGAGGTCTTATGGGCTCAATCTCTGCCTTAATCAATGGCTGACCGCTAAGCAATGCAGACACAGGGGTGTCTTTTAGAAGTCAGGCTAAAAACGGCTGGGCGCGGTGGCTCACGCCTGTAATCTTAGCACTTTGGGAGGCCAAGGTGGGCAGATCACCTGAGGTCGGGAGTTTGAGACCAGCCTGGCCAACATGGTGAAACCCCGTCTCTACTAAAAATCCAAAAATTAGCCAGGCTAGATGACTAACACCTGTAATCCCACCTAATGGGGAGGCTAAGGCAGGAGAATCACGTAAACCTGGGGGGCGGAGGTTGCAGTGAGCTGAGATCGTGCCTTTGCACTCCAGCTTGGGCGACAAGAGCGAAACTCCATCTCAAAAAAAAAAAAAAAAAGACAGCACTAAGAATTAAAAGCTGAACAGAGGATGTCAGGTTTCTGGTTTGGCACGGAAGGGGCTCAGCAGTCGCCACTCTACACTAACAACAAGTAAAAAGCTGAACAAACTGAAAAATCAACTCTTCTTAGATGCATAAGAGAAGTGAGGTCACAGGGCAAATCGCTGCCCCCACACTTAGACAGATAGGCAGGAAAATACAGAGAATCACAACTTACCGGAGCAGCAACCCATGAGCTGAAATGGCCACAAGAACCAGCACCAAGGAAGAGAAACCTAAATTGTAAGTAATGAGCTGCGGGATGGTCCGTGTGCAGGAGCCTGAGAGGCAAAACCTCCAGGGGGCCGAGCACGGTGGTTCATGCCTGTAATCCCAACACTTTGAGAGGCCGAGGTAGGAGGATCGCTTGAGCCCAGGAGCAGAAGTTTGAGACCAACCTGGGCAACATAGCAAGACCTTGTCTCTACTGAAAATTAAACTAGCCGGGAGTGGTGGCACGTGCCTGTAGTCCTAGCTACTCAGGAGGGAGATGGAGGCCAAGGATTGCTGGAGCCACAGAGTTTGAGGTTGCAGTAAGCTATGATCGCATCACAGCACTCCAGCCTGGGCAGCAGAGCAAGACCCTGTCTCTGAAAAACAAATGAACAAATGAAATACAAAAAATCCCAAAAACTCCAGTGGGTTCCAGTCATGGAGTAGGGGCTCCCTTATTTTTGTGAGTTTTACCTCTGGGAGCTCAACAGGTTCTACAGTAAATATTAGAGAAAAATCCTCTCATGCTTCCTGCAGGGGGAGGGGAAAGGAACCATTCTGAAACACAGTAACATACCATAACATTTTGGGCATACATGATGGTGGTCCCATGAAATGCTAATATTGGCTGGGCATGGTGGCTCATGCCTGTAATCCTAGCACTTTGACAGGCTGAGACGGGAGGATTGCTTGAAGTCAGGAGTTCAAGGCCAACATAGTGAGACCCTCATCTCTAAAAAAAAATAAAATAAAAATTAGAAAATAAAAGATGCTAATATTGTATTTTCACTTTATTATTATTATTATTATTATTTTAGATGAAGTTTTACTCTTGTCACCCAGGCTGGAGTGCAATGGCTCGATCTCAGCTCACTGCAACCTCCACCTCCTGGGTTCAAGCGATTCTCCTGCCTCAGCCTCCCGAGTAGCTGGGATTACAGGTGCCTGCCACCACACTCAGCTAATTTTTGTATTTTTAGTAGAGACGAGGTTTCATCATGTTGGTCAGGCTGGTCTCGAACTCCTGACCTCTGGTGATCCACTCTCCTTGGCCTCCCAAAGTGCTGGGATTACAGACGTGAGCCACTGTGCCCTGCCTCACTGTACCTTTTCTATGTTCAGATGCATAAATACTCAGCATTGTGTTACAGTTGCCTATGGCATTCAGTACAGTAATATGCTGTGAGGTTTGGAGCCTAGGAGCCACAGGCTATACCATATACCATACAGGTGCGTAGTAGGCGATACCGTCTAGGTTTGTGGAAGGTCACTCTATGATGATTCCACGATGAGGAAGTCACCTAATGATACATTTCTCAGAATGCATCCTCATCGTTAATCAAGGCATGACTGTATACAGAGCATTCGGTTTTTCTTAACGAGGTCTACCCTTAGGGGAAACTGATTAACTAGAGTCTAACCTGCTGGAGTTTTATCAGAGCCTGACTGACCTGGTGAAAGAGTAAATATCCAACTTGCTGGCTTTAGCCTTCAACATGGAGCAAGGGAAATACCCAATCCCAGCCCATTCTAGCCAGCCTGTCCCACTAAATGGGGAGGCAGGTGAACCGAGAAACGTGTAAAGTTCACAGGCCAGAGGCACAAGCTCACTGCAAGGCTGACACCTAATCATGGGAACATAGGATACTCCCCCTCCCCCACACCTCACCACCACATCACTCAAGGCCCATGTACAGCTATTCCTTTTACCCAGTGTATCATGTTTGGCTAGCAAGAAAAAAAATCACAAGACATACGAAAAGGCAAAAACACAATTTGAAGAGACAAAGCAAGCATCAAAATCCGGCTGAGATGGCAAGGATGTTGGAATTGTCAGACTAGGAATTTAAAACAACTCTGATTATATTCTAAGGGATCCAATGGATAAAGTAGATAGGCATGCAAGAACAGGTATGGAATGTAGGCAGAGAAATGGAAATTCTAAGAAACGATCACAGATAAATGCTATGTAACAGAAATGAAGAACGCCTTTAATGGACTTATTAGTAAACCAGACACAGCTGAGGAATCTCTGCATTTGAGGATAGCTCAGTAAAAATCCCCAAAGTTGAAAAGCAAAGAGAAAAAAGACTGAAAAACCAAACCCAGAATATTCAAGAACTGTGGGAGAATTATACACATAATGGGAATACCAAGAGAAGAAAGAGAAAAATGATCAGAAGAAATATTTGAAAACAATAATGACTGGGAATTTCCCTAATTAATGTTAGATTCAAAACCACAGATCTAGGACGCTCAGAGAACACCAACAGGATAAATGCCAGAAAAACTATACTGAGGCATATCATTGCCAAATGACAGACAATCAAAGATAAAGAGAAATACTAGCAGGTGTGGTGGCTCACACCTGTAATCCCAGCTACTCGGGAGGCTGAGTGGGGAGAATTGTTTGAGCCCAGGAGTTTGAGACCAGCCTGGGCAACACAGTGAGATCCTATCTCAGAGAAAAAGAAAAAAGAAAAATACTGAAAGAAATCAGGGGAGGGGGCAGGGAACACTTTACCTGTAGGAAAGCAAAGAAAACAATTACATCCAACTTTTCATCAGAAGCCTTGCAAGCAAAAAGAGGGTGAAGTAAAATATTTAAAGTATTGACATTAAATTTAAAAAAGCCACCAACCTACAATTCTGTATCCTGTGAAATGATCCTTAAAGCAAAGGAGAAATACTTTCTCAGAAAGTAGAAGGATGAAGGAAGATATACCATGCAAACAATAACCAAAAGACAGCTGGAGTGGCTATATTAATATTAGACAAAATAGACTTGAAGCCAAGCTGTAATACTAGAAACACAGAGGTTCATTTTGGCTGGGCACAGTGGTTCATGCCTGTAATCCCAGCACTTTGGGAGGTCAAGGCAGAGGCCAAGATGGGAGGATTCATGCCTGTAATCCCAGCATTTTGGGAGGCCAAGGCAGTCAGGAGTTTGAGAACAGTCTGACCAATATGATGAAACCTCGTCTCTACTAAAAATAAAAAAATTAGCCAGGTGTGGTGACATGCGCCTGTAATCCCAGCTACTTGGGGGTTGAGACAGGAGAATCGCTTGAACCCAGGAGGCAGAGGTTGCCGTGAGCTGAGATTGCGCTATTGCACTCCAGCCTGGGCAACAAGAGCAAAAACTCCATCTAAAAAAAAAAAAAAAGAAAGAAAAAGAAAAAATGATAAGAAATTTAGGAGTTCCACAAATATTTGGAAACTAAACAGTTTTTTGTTTTTTGGTTGTTGGTTGTTTTTTTTTTTTTCCCGAGAAAGGGTCTCCCTTTGTCACCCAAGCTGAAGCGCAGTGATGCGATCATGACTTACTGCAGCCTCGACCTCCTGAGCTCAAGCAATCCTCCTGCCTCAGTCTCCCAAGTAGCTGGGACTAGAGGCATGTGCCAACAGCTATTTTAAAAAAATTTTTTAGGCCGGGCGCGGTGGCTCAAGCCTGTAATCCCAGCACTTTGGGAGGCCGAGACGGGCGGATCACGAGGTCAGGAGATCGAGACCATCCTGGCTAACACAATGAAACCCCGTCTCCACTAAAAATACAAAAAAATTAGCCGGGGGCGGTTGTGGGCGCCTGTAGTCCCAGCTACTCGGGAGGCTGAGGCAGGAGAATGGTGGGAACCCGGGAGGCAGAGCTTGCAGTGAGCCGAGATCGCGCCACTGCACTCCAGCCTGGGCGACAGAGCGAGACTCCGCCTCAAAAAAAAAAAAAAAAAAAAAAAAAATTTTTAGAGACAGATAACAATATACTTTTAAATAACCCACGGTTTAAAGAAGAAATCACAAGAGAAAAGTTTCCTGAAAGGTCAGTGTATAACAGTCCTGCCGTCTTAACAAGGTTAAGTAACTTTCCTCCTGGCTGGTAAGCAGCTGATCTGGGACTCACACAGAGGTCTGCCCAGCCCAGTGAACAGCACTTTGAACACTTACTTCCCTGCAGCTATGGACTGAATGTTCGTGTTCCCCCAAAATTCTTAGGATGGACTCCTCATCCCCAGTGTGATGGTATTAAAAGGTGGGGCCTTTGGGAAGTAATTAGGTCAAGAGGGTTGGATCCCTTGAAACCACCTTTGCACAATTATGACAGTGGGAGAGATCTAACTTAATCAACTCCGTCTTGCTTCTAATTTCCAAGCTGTCCTTTTCCATTCCTGGGCATAGGCTGAACTAACTTTGGGAGAAACTTAAGTTTAAAACAAAGACCTTAAGCAGATCTCCTTCCCAAAGCAGACCTCCTTTTTGCCTGGGAACTAGATTGCCTTTGTAGGACTAACAGTAGCCACAAGGTTAGAAATTATGGTTTAGGGGTCATGCAGCTGGCTACAAGATTCTGATCCTCCCTAAACTTCTCCTAAGATCAGTGCTTGAGATATTTTGCAGACCCTGCACTTGCAGACCCTGGCACCACCCAGATTGATAAACTGGCTCATCTGATCTTGTGGCCCCCACCCAGGAACTGGCTCAGCGCAAGAAGACAGCTTTGACTTCCTATGATTTCATCGCTGACCAATCAGTACTCCTGGCTCACTGGCCTCCCCCCACCCACCAAGTTGTCCTTAAAAACTCTGATCCCCGAATGCTCCGGGAGACTGATTTGAGTAATAATAAAACTCTGGTCTCCTGCACAGCTGGCTCTGCATGAATTAGTCTCTCTCTATTGCAGTTCCCCTCTCTTGATAAATCTGCTCTGTCTAGGCAGCGGGCAAGGTGAAACCCACTGGGCGGTTACACCCTCATGAATGGGATTAGTGCCCTTGTGAGAAGAGTCACAGAACTTGCTTCCTCTCTGCTGTCCACCATATGATGATACTGATATAGGAGTTCAGAAATTATTTACACAGATAGCGAGGGTAAGAAAGTCCTCGGTGAGGTTTTCCCGTTAATGAAAAGCAGCCCTAAAATCATTTCTTTTGTAACAAAGAGCAGCCTGCAAAATTGAGCTGCAGACATAGATAAGCAAGCTGGAAGCTTGCACGGGTGAATGCTGGCAGCTGTGCCAATAGGAGAAGGCTACCTGGAGGCCAGGCATGTTCAACATGGCGGCTCCATCTTCCCTCTTCTTTGTCAACCACATGTACAGTAAGGAACAGACAACATGGTGCTGGCCAGTTAGAGACCCCATCTGCACAATAAAAGATTAGGGTGGGATGGCCAGCTTCTTACCTGCTATCCAAATGTCACACCTGGTCTGACCAATCTCTTGGGCCCTATGTAAATCAGAGACACTCCCTCCTCAAGCTTGTCTGTAAAACCCAGTGCATTTCACCACAAAACCAGAAGACCCACTCAGGCACCCCCTGTTTCTGCAGGAGAGAGAAGCTGTTCTCTTTTCTCTTTCTTTTGCCTATTAAACCTCTGTTCTCTTTTTTTTTTTTTTCTTTTTTTTGAGACGGAGTCTCACTCTGTCACCCAGGCTAGAGGGCAGTGGCTCGATTTTGACTCACTGCAACCTCCGCCTCTTGGGTTCAAGCAATTCTCCAGCCTCATCCTCCTGAGTAGCTGGGATCACAGGCGTGCACCATGATGCTAGGCTAATTTTTGTACATTTGTAGAGATAGAGTTTCACCATGTTGGCCAGGCTGGTCTTGAACTCCTGACCTCAAGTGATCCACCCGCCTCAACCTCCCAAAGTGCTGGGATTACAGGTGTGAGCCACCGTGCCCGGCCAATAAATCTCTGCTCTTAAACTCACTCCTCGTGTGTCTGTGTCCTCCATTCCCTTGACATGAGACAACAAACCTTGGGTATTTACCCCAGACAATGACGCTGCTTCAATACAATGAGAAGATGGTCACCTGCACACCAGAAAGTGGGCCCTTTGCAGACACCAGATCTGCTGCCACATTGATCTTGGACTTACCAGGCTCATGCTTGTAATCCCAGCACTTTGGGAGGCTAAGGCAGGAGAATTGCTTGCGCCCAGGAGTTCAAGACCAGCCTGGGAAACAAATCAAGAACTCACCTGCACAGAAGTTTACAAAAAAAAAATTAGTGGGGTATGGTGGTGCATGCCTGTGGCCCCACCTACTCTGGAGGCTGAGGTGGGAGAACTGGTTGAGCCAGAAATGTTGAGGGTGCAGTGAGCCATGATTGCACCACTGCACTCCAGCCTGGGTGACGGAGATCACATCTCAAAATAACTACATAAATACGTAAATACATAAATAAATGTTTGTTGTAAGCCACCCAGTCTATGGTATTTTTGTTGTAGTAGCCTGAACAGATTACAACACCTGTGGAGGCTACGGAGGAATACGTGAGTAAAAAATCCTGAAACAAGATTCTGTTTCTCCTCCTATTCCCACTAATTGGCTCATTAATGAGACACACAGAAAAGCACAGACACACAAAAATACATGTGAGGGGCTCAGGAAGCTCTGCTTTCTGTAGAAATTCATTGATTCTCCCAAGAAGAAAGCTGGAGGTGACAGAAAAGAATGTAACGTCATATTTAATTTAATGTTCCAATTCACAATTCATAATATTATTCCATTAGAGCCTATCCTTCAAAATGTCTCATATCCAGGAATGAATTATTATTTAACTAGGTGTTCAAACCTCACTTCAGAAGGATCCATTCATAATACATCACAATATTCTCAAAACCAGAACGAGGGTCATTGGGCGTTTTCTTTGTACTGCTTTTCACTGCAGCTATTTCTTAAAGCCCACGTGCTAAGTGTTGGCATGAAATGTCCTCTGCCAGCAAGAGCCATAGCCTACACTGGGCACGTTTACAGTGTCGGGACTTAGAGATCTGTATTCCAACCTCTTGATTTTCAGAGGAGGAAACAGGCTCAGCAAGGGAAATGGATATATGCACAACAGGAGGCAGTTTTCTGCCTGCTTACAAGCCCAGGTCTGCTGCCGTGTCCCTGTGCAGCAAATCCCTTACCTCCCTGTTTCCTCTCTGTGAAACGAGGATGATGAAATCTACCTTGTAGGGCCGTCATGAGGAGATGGAGATGATGTGTGGAAAGTGCTTGGAAGAGGGCCTGGCCTATGTGAGTGATTAGTTAAGTGCTGTTACTAGTGTGTGGCGGACATGGTATTAGGGCTTTGATTCCTGGATTCCCCGTCCAGCATCCTGAGCTCTTTCTCTTCCCCTGAACATCCCAGCTTGTTCTTCCCATCCTTCCTCACCTCACTTCATCTCCACCCTTCCAGATGCTCAGTCCCTAACTCTTGAAGCTTTTTCTTTTGCTCCTCACATCTAATCCATCCGTAAATGCTGCTGCCTCTACCCTCAACATACATCTGGAATCCAACCCCATCTCACCACACTGCAGGTTCCTGCCTGGCTCCAGCCACAGTCTAAACCCCTCTCAGCTTTCACCTCCCACCCAGCCTCCTGCTCTGCCTGGGCTCCCTCGTAGTCTCTTTTTCACTCAGCAGCCACAGTGATCCTACTGAAATGTGCAATCCCTTTCTGCTCCTCTTTAAAGCTCTCTAACGAAAAGTTTGGCAGTTCTTAAACCTTCAGCCGAGGCAGATCCTGCAGCAATGGTGGTTCCTTGACCCAAGAGGGCTGGGAGAGACTGAAATTTACAAGGAGGAAGTTGGATTTGGGATCCGAGCTTCCAGAGGCCCAGGCTGCTTCCAGGGCCCTCGGAGCAGCATGAGTCTCTAGCAGGCCTCCCAAGGAAGAGAGTAGAAGCATGGCCCAGGTTCCCAGGCTGAGGGTGAGATCAGGGTTTACCTTTCTCCTCAGCATCTGCTCCTGGGACTCCAGTATTGTCCCCAGGGGCCACCCTTGTTTCCCTACCCCTAAGGGAAAGAGAAAGGGAAACTGGCCTCATGACAGCCTACGAGGCAGCAGGCGTCTGAATCAAAGCCCTTGGCATAAGGCTGCATGGTAAGGACGGGCTCCTCCTGCACCAAGGGCAGGTGAGAGGAGAGCAACAGCAGTGCCGGGAAGAACACAGCTTGAGCCACAGAGCACAGAGAGCCCAGAACCTTCATCTCAAGGCTGGCAGGGGCGCAGTTACCTTGGAGCTGGGGGAGAGACGGTGTCAGGAATACAGGGAAGAAGAGTATTAAGAACCCAGAGAAGAAACCAGAGGAACTACGAATTTTATTTTTTTTTTAATTTTATTTTTTCAAGATGGAGTCTTGCTCTGTCACCCAGGCTAGAGTGCAGTGGTGCGATCTCAGCTCACTGCAACCTCTGCCTCCCAGGTTCAAGCAATTCTCCTGCCTCAGCCTCCTGAGTAGTTGGGATTACAGGTGCGCACCGCCACGCCTGGCTAATTTTTGTATTTTTAGGAGAGACGGTGTCTCACCACGATGGCCAGGCTGGTCTCAAACTCCTGATCATGTGATCAACCCGCCTCAGCCTCCCAAAGTGCTGGGATTACAGGTATGAGCCACTGCACCTGGCCCGGAACTAATAACTTTAGATGTTTTTTCTAACTTCTCTAAGGATTTGGTGGACTTTGTGACCAGGTTCTCCTCAGGTTTTAGTTAGTTATTGCAATGTAATAAATCACCTCAAAATTCAGTGGCTTAGGCCAGGCATAGTGGCTCATGCCTATAATCCCAGCTCTTTGGGAGGCTGAGGCAGTAGGATAACTTGAGCCCAGGAGTTCAAGACCAGCTGGGGCAACATAATGAAACCCTTTCTCTACAAAAAATAAATTATTTAATAAAATGAAAATGAAAACAACAAGGCTAAAGGAACCAAGAGAGCATTTGGTCTACCTTCCTCGTTTCACAGACAGGCAAACTGAGCCCAAATGGCTCATCCGGGTGTTTACACGGCCAGTTAGTGAGGTTGGACCAGGTGCCAGGTGTCCTGTTTTTCTTTGATATCAGGTTATTTATTTTTTATTTTTTATTTTTTTTGAGACGGAGTCTCACTCTGTCACCCAGGCTGGAGTGCAGTGGCATGATATCAGCTCACCGCAACCTCTGCCTCCCGGGTTCAAGTGATTCTCCTGCCTCAGCCTCCTGAGTAACTGGGATGACAGGCACCTGCCACCAAGCCCTGCTAATTTTTGTATATTTAGTAGAGACAGGGTTTCACCATGTTGGCCAGGCTGGTCTTGAACTCCTGACCTCGTAATCCCTTCTCCTCAACCTCCCAAAGTGCTGGGATTACAGGCGTGAACTGCTGTGCCGGCTGATATCTGGTTCTTATTACTACCTAGAGGCTTCTCTGTTCTGCCTCTCTAAACTAGAGATCTCATTCAAGCCCAGTGATGGCTCAAAAGGGAGAGGAGACTGAGCCAAAAGACTAGGTCGGCACTTCCTGATCTGCTCTTGCCAAATGACAGGGTAACTTGGTGCAGAGAGCTGTGCTGGGGAAGGCAGGCCTCCTCACCAGGGAAGGCTTTGGGCACTTAGATATAGAGGAGAGAAGGAGCCAGGTGTAAGTTTGGGTTTTGCCCGCTCCTTGCTCTCTCGCTGAAAGCAAAGGCCACCTAACTCAGATCTGAGATGCTTCCCATAGGAGGGACAGTAAATACATGCAGTTGGATTTTACAACAGGTCAAGACAAAGTCTGGAGGGGATGGGAGCCTCATACAGTACCTGGGTAACCGCCTGAGGGGTTCACCTTGCCCGCTGTCTAGACAGAGCCAATTCATCAAAACAAGAGAACTGCAATAGAGAAAGAGTAATTCATGCAGAGCTGACTGTGCCTCCTGCAGTTTTATTATTACTCAATCAGTCTCCCCAGGCATTTGGGGAACAGAGGGTTTTTTATGTTTTTGTTTTTGTTTTTTTGAGACAAAGTCTTGCTCTAGCGCCCAGGCTGGAGTTGCAGTGGCTCAAACGCTGCTCACTGCAATCTCTGCCTCCCGCCTCCCAGGTTCAAGGGATTCTCCTGCCTCAGCCTCTGGAGTAGCTGGGATTACACACATTTGCCTCCACGCCCGGCTAATTTTGCAGACAGGGTTTCATCACATTGGCCAGGCTGGTCTCAAACTCTTCACCTCAAGTGATCTGCCTGCCTTGGCCTCCCAAAGCACTGGGATTACAAGCATGAGCCACCACACCTGGCGGGGATCAGTGTTTTTAAGGGTAATTTGGTGGGTGTTTTTAAGGGTAATTAAGGGAGTTGGGAGTGTTGGCTGGTCAGGTCAGAAATGAAATCATAGGGAGTCGAAGCTGTCCTCTTGCGCTGAGTCAGTTCCTGGGTGGGGATCACAAGATCAGATGAGCCAGTTTATGGGTCTGGGTGGTGTCAGCTGATCCATCAAGTGCAGGATCTGCAAAATATCTCAAGCGCTGATCTTGGGCTTTACAATAGTGATGTTGTCCCCAGAAGCAATTTGACGAGGGTCAGAATTTCATAACCTCCAGCTGCATGAATCCTAGACCACAATTTTAAATCTTGTGGCTAATTGATTAGTTCTGCAAAGACAGTCTAGTCCCTAAGAGAAGAGGGTTTGTTCTGGGAGAGGGCTGTTATTGTCTTTGGTTTTTTGTTTGCTTGTTTTTGTTTTTTTGAGATGGTGTCTCACTCTGTCACCTAGGCTGGAATGTAGTGGTGCGATCTTGGCTCACTGCAACCTCCACCTCCTGGGTTCGAGCTATCCTCCGCCTCAGCCTCCCAAGTAGCTGGGATTACAGGCACCTGCCACCACACCTGGCTAATTTTTGTATTTTTAGTAGACACGGGGGTTCGCCATGTTGGCCAGGCTGGTCTTGAACTCCTGACTTCAAGTGATCCGCCCGCCTCAGCCTTCCAGATTGCTGGGATTACAGGCGTGAGCCACCATGCCCGGCTTATCTTTGTTTTAAACTATAAACTGGCCTGGCGCGATGGCTCACACCTGTAATCCCAGCACTTTGGGAGGCCAAGGAGGGTGGATCACGAGGTCAGGAGATTGAGATGGCGCCACTGCATTCCAGCCTGGGCGACAGAGCGAGATTCTGTCTCAAAAAAAAAAAAAAAGAAAAAGAAAAAAATTTAAAAAATAAAAAATAAAATAAACTATAAACTAAGTTCTTCCCCAAATTAGTTCAGCCTATGCCTAGGAATGAACAAGGACAGGTTGGAGGTTAGAAGCAAGGTGACGTTGGTTAGGTCAGATTATCTTTCACTGTCTCGATTATAATTTTGCAATGGCGGTTTCAGTATAATTGAGCTAAGAGACAATATCATCTCTTGCTCTGAGCCTTTCATGAGGTACCAGGGTAATAGTGTGTTTAATATTGGAGTTCCCTCATTGCATAACTCTCTTAGTAATTCCTTTACCACCAGCTGGCAGTCCTTCTCTCCATTTATACCTGTATTAGTTGGTTTATGCTGCCATTACAAATACCATATGCTGGGTGACTTACACAACAGAATTTATTTTCTCACAGTTTTGAAGGCTGGAAGTTTGAAACTGAGGTGCTGGCACGGTCAGGTTCTGGTGAGGACTCTCTTCTTGGCTTGTAGACAGCCACCTTCTCACTGTGTCTTCATATGGTAGGAGGGGGCAAGTCTCTTCCTCTTCTAAGGCCACAGTCCTATGGGATTAGGGCCTCATTCTTGTGACCTCATTTAATTTTAATTGTCTCCTAAAGACCTTATCTTTAGATACAGTCACACTAGGGGTTAGGGCATCAATATATGACTTTTGAAGGGACATAATTCAGTCCATAGAATTAGTCCTGGCTCCCCAAACCTCAAGTCCTTACCACATGCGAAATAACTTTCATTTCTTCCAACCACCCTAAAAGTCTCAATTCAATCCAGCACGAACTCTAAACTCTAAATCCAAAATTACATCTAAATATCACCTAAGGCTGGGCATGGTGGCTCACATCTGTAATCCCAGCACTTTGGGAGAGTGAGGCAGGAGGATTGCTTGAACCCAGCAGTTTGAGACCAGACTAGGCAACATAGCAAGACACCATCTCTTAAAAAAAGAAAAAAGAAAAAAAAAAAAAGAAAGAAAGAAAGAAAAAGAAAGAAAAGAAAAGAGGCCGGGCGCAGTGACTCACGCCTAAAATCCCAGCACTTTGGGAGGCTGAGGTGGGTGAATCATGAGGTCAGGAGATCGAGACCATCCTGGCTAACGTAGTGAAACCCCGTCTCTACTAAAAATACAAAAAATTAGCCAGGCGTGGTGGCACATGCCTGTAATCCCAGCTACTTGGGAGGCTGAGGCAGGAGAATTGCTTGAACCCAGGAGGCAGAGGTTGCAGTGAGCCGAGATTGTGCCACTGCATTCCAGTCTGGGTGACAAAGTGAGACTCCGTCTGAAAAAAAAAAAAAAGAAAATTTACATAAATAAATAAATAAATATCATCTAGGTCAGATATCAGTAAAATTCATATGATTCATACTGAGGGAAAATTTCTCTTCAGCTGCGAACTTGGAAAACCAGACAAGTTATGTGCTTCCAAGTACAATGGTGGGACAAACAAGACAGACATTCCCATTTCAAAGGGGAGAAATAGGAATGAAGGAAGAGGTGATGGGTCTGAAGTAAGCCCAAAACAGTAAGGCAAATTCCATGAGATTTATTTTTTATTTTTTATTTTTTTTTATTTATTTTTTTTTGAGACGGAGTCTCGCTCTGTCGCCCAGGCTGGAGTGCCGTGGCCGGATCTCAGCTCACTGCAAGCTCTGCCTCCCAGGTTCACGCCATTCTCCGGCCTCAGCCTCCTGAGTAACTGGGACTACAGGCGCCCGCCACCTCGCCCGGCTAGTTTTTTGTATTTTTTAGTAGAGATGGGGTTTCACCATGTTAGCCAGGATGGTCTCGATCTCCTGACCTCGTGATCCACTCGTCTCAGCCTCCCAAAGTGCTGGGATTACAGGCTTGAGCCACCGCGCCCGGCCTTTTTTTTTTTTTTTTTTGAGACAGAGTCTTGCTCTGTTGCCCAGGCTGGAGTATAGTGGTGCAAGTTCAGCTCACTGCAACCTCCAACTCCCGGGTTCAAGTGATTCTCCTGTCTCAGCCTCCTGAGTAACTGGGATTACAGGCACACAGCACCATGCCCAGCTAGTTTTTTTGTATTTGTAGTAGAGACAGGGTTTCACCACGTTGATCAGGCTGCTCTCAAACTCCTGACCTCAGGTGATCCACCCGCCTCAGCCTCCAAAGTGCTGGGATTACGGGCATGAGCTGCTGCGCCTGGCCTCCACAAGATCTTAAGGCTCAAGAATATCTCTCTGGCCCTATGGCTTCCTTCTAGACCAACTGGGGCAGCACTTCTGCCCATGAGGCTATGCCCACCCCCCCTTGGCTCTGCATGGCGGTCTCACCCCTAAATCTTCAGGCAGGGGCCATCCTGCCTGTTGGAATCAAGGCAATAGCCTCACTCTTTGAACTGAGGAGGCAGTCCTTATGATCTCTGAATTGTCTTTGGGGTAATGTTTCTCTATTCTTGAAGAATAATGCATATTCACAGTCAAATAGCTCTATGGTCTAAGAAGTCCAACAGCTACCTTCATTTCATCTCATTTTTTCTGTCCCCTTTAACCCTGGCTAGTAGTGTTTCTGCTGGTATAATCTCATCTCTATTCCTGGCTTCTGCTGATGTGGCTGAGTAAGGCCAGGAGTGGCACCCATGATCTCTTTATCAAATGGTTGTTGAGCCACACCCTTGCTATCCATTCCCACAGATGTTGCCCACATGTCTGTCTGTATAAGTTGGAAAACTCAAGTAGTTCTTTTAGAGGGTAGCATGATCCTGCAGAGGGTAATGTGATCCTTCAATCACACTTTTTATCTTATCTTTAGGGGCTTGCTGGGACTCGAGTCTAGTTATAGGTCTAGAAGTAAAGAGAGGTAGTGGGGATGGGAGACTTAGGTATTGTTTTGCACAACTGCCTCAGGGGAGGCCACTGCAGTTTCCTTGGGCAATGCAGGGTTAATTCCCTATAATAGGGGTAGAGAGGCAGCTTCTACTGGGGAAGGAGAAGTCGCATCTATAACTGGGGATGAGGAGGTCTCCTCCAATGGCAAAGAAGACTCATCAGAATTTAGGGGTTTCATGACCCTTTCATTAGGGTCTTCCTGCATGTCCTTGTTCAACTTGCAGGATCCCATTCCTTCCCAATCACTGTCCTCACTTTAACAGTAGAAATGGGCTGGGCATGGTGGCTCACACCTGTAATCCCAGAACTTTGGGAGGTCAAGGCAGATAGATCACATGAGGTCAGGAGTTCGAGACCAGCCTGGCCAATGTGGCAAAACCCTGTCTCTACGAAAAATACAAAAATTAGCTGGGTGTGGTGGCACGCACCTGTAGTCCCAGCTACTCTGGAGGATGAGGCAGGAGAATCACTTGAACCCGGGAGGTGGAGGTTGCAGTGAGCTGAGATCACTCTATTGCACTCCAGCCTGGGTGGCAGAGCGAGACTCCGTCTCAAAAAACAAAACAACAACAAATAGTAGAAATGCTGCAGGGCTGGAAGTTCAACTCAGCCAGTATCAAGATGAAGTTCTTCATTAGATTTTAAGCACTCTTAGCCCTGGGTCATAGGAGATAAGTATCTTTTTCAGAACACACAAAGAAATTTTCAGGCCACTTATATGGTGCTTGAGCTGGGAATGTGAATCCCTGAACTTATTCTTTTATTTTCCTACTTTGTGTTTTTGTTTTTGTTTTTTGAGATGGAGTTTCACTCTTGCTGCCTAGGCTGGAGTGCAATGGCACAATCTTGGCTCACCACAACCTCTGCCTCCTGGGTTCAAGTGATTCTTCTGCCTCAGCCTCCTGAGTAGCTGGGATTACAGGCACTTGCCACCACGCCTGGCTAATTTTGTATTTTTAGTAGAGACAGGGTTTCTCCATATTGGTCAGGCTGGTCTCGAACTCTTGACCTCAGGTGATCCACCCGCCTCGGCCTCCCAAAGTTCTGGGATTACAGGCGTGAGCCCCCGCACCCGGCGAGGATATCTCTTTGCTCATTGCTGGACATTATGAGCTGTAAAGTGTGTTCCTTGGTCTAAGGAAATGACTCAATGGTCCAAATTGGCACACTATATTCTGTTCTGATCCCTTCATAGTATTTTGGGGCTTTGCACCTATCACCAAGTATGCAAAACCTGGACCAGAGTGTCTGTCCCATCAGGATCCATACATAACCTGCAGGGAAAACTGGCATCTTCCCAACTTGCCAGCTATGTGCAATGCCTCTCCACTGGGGAATCTGCCCCCAGAGCAATCTGCAGGCTCTGCCTTTTGTTGGCATTTTGCACTTCAGAGGGTGAAAGAAAAATATTTCTAGATTCAGCCCATCTCTGCGTTGCTGCAGTACCCACATACCCACTCGTTTCATGGATCAAGGTGGGCATTTCAAGTGAACACACCAGGATATCCAATTGCCATCTCCGAGCAACTTCGAATTCTGAAAGTGGGTTCTTCTGATGGACATTGGCATATCCTACTTTAATGCACCCCTTCAATTTTTATAGTAACTTCCACAGGGCTGTGCCAGTATAGCATCTTTTTTTTTTTTTTTTTTTTTTTTTTTGAGATGGAGTTTCACTCTTGTTGCCCAGGCTGGAGTGCAGAGTGGCACAACCTCGGCTCACCGCAGCTTCCACCTCCTGGGTTCAAGTGATTCTCCCGCCTCAGCCTCCCGAGTAGCTGGGATTACAGGCACCCGCCACCACGCCCCGCTAATTTTTTATTGTTAGTAGAGACGGTGTTTCTCCATGTTGGTCAGGCTGGTCTTGAACTTCTGACCTCAGGTGATCTGCCCGCCTCAGCCTCCCAAAGTGCTGGGATTACAGGCCTGAGCCACCGCGACCGGCCGAGCATCCCTTTAACACACCCGTTTTCCATTGCCTTCTTGAAGCAGGATCGTTATCCAGGGTAACTACCCGAGGGTCGTCATCTGGTGCCGAGAGGATTAACGACGAGGATACACACGCACTGGAGTGCGTTAAGGAGGGAAAAGCTTAATAGGCGGAAGAAAGGAGAGAGGAGAGCAGCTCTCTTGTGAGAGAGAGACGCCTAAAAACAGGGAAAGCAAGCCCCCCGCAGCAGATTTCCCAGGCAGGCTTGAGGAGGCAGTGCCTGATTTAGGTAGGGCTCACAGATTGGTTCGATCAGGTGTGACGTTTACATTTACTAGTGCCTGGGGAAGGCTGGTTGCCCCACACTGATCTTATTAAGCAACCA
Organism: Macaca nemestrina; assembly: GCF_043159975.1. Lineage (NCBI taxonomy): Eukaryota > Metazoa > Chordata > Mammalia > Primates > Cercopithecidae > Macaca > Macaca nemestrina. Next base: position 41,495,763 of record NC_092133.1, on the reverse strand, counting down.
TTTGCATAATAAGATTATGCACTTTCCACTTGGGCGGCGCCATCTTGGCTACTCCTTGCGGTACTGGCGGCTGCGAAGAGAAGACGGAGCCACCATTTTGATCATGCCTAGTCCCAGGTTAGCGATTTTTTCCTATGGGCGAAATTGCTGGCGTTCACCTGTGCAAGATTCTAGCTTGTTTGTTTTATGTCTGCAGCTCGATTTTACTGGCTGCTCTTTGTTAGAAAAGAAAATGATTTGGGGGCTGCTTTTCATAAAAGGAAAACCTTACCGAGGACTTCTGTACCCTCACTATCTGCCTAAGTAATTTCTTTTTAACTCCTATATCACTCTGAGTGACCGTATGACCAGGGTATTGGCGCCTCTCCTGAGTCAGGAAAACCCTGAACATGGGGCAGACAGCATACAATTCGGCCAACTGAGCTGAGTTCTTTCCACTTTTTTCGGCGTGGCAACCTTCCAAACAAGGATGCGGTCCATTTGCGTTAGAACTGCCATCCATACAAGAGCTACATCCAGATAGTTCTTTTTTGGTCAATCAACAGCTGTTATTAGGGTACCACCCAAGTGACAAGAGGACCTAAAGGGTCTTCAGGTGGTCTTAAGGTCAGCCCTAGGGAAAAAGAGGCTTCCTGCTTGTGAATACCTTTTTGCACATCCCTGGTAACAGGTTCCTGTAGAAACCATTTCCATTTTATTATGGCACACTTCTGTGCACCGTCTTCCCCATTAAAGCATTTTGCCAGTGTCACCCAATACATCATGGATATTTTAGGTTTCAGTACTGCTTGATGTCCTTCAGTCGGAGGAGTAGTCTGAAGTGGTAGTAGTCTGACTACTCCTGTGATGGAAGGACATAAAATATTAGGGCCCAATAACTAGCTAGTCTTTATGGAAATGTTTTTGTCCAAAACCCAGCAGTCATTACTGGCTGATGCTCATGGGCTTTTGCCGTAAACTTCGGTCTATATTCCACCCACGGCTGTTGTACAGATAATTTGTCCGTACCATCACGTCTGCTTCTACTCTATACTGCTTGAAAATAACAACATGTGTGGGCTCTGTGGGCTCATGCAATCTTATTGGTTCTCATTTGGATATCCAAGCAGTATGGGCACAGTGGTAGGTTTCCATGCCTTGTTTTACAATACTAGGTGGGGGAAGTGTTCTCCAGTCAGATATAATATCCATTCCCATTAAAACTTCAGGTAAATGAGAGACAACTATTTCCCATAAAGCCAGTTCAAACACTACTTTTCATTCAGACTTTCATCTTGATCAACCCTATATTCCTATGTCCTCCCAATTTAACTCTAGCCCTGATTAGGACTTTACCAATAGGTTTCAGAATCACAGTGCATGAGGGCTTACATGTCAAGGAGCCCCAGAAATGCCACCCCCTGACCATTTTACCCATCACGTGCATATGGCCTTGGGGCTGTAGCAGGGGTCAGGCCAAGGGACCCAGATACTTTGTTTTTGTTTTTGTTTTTTGCTTTTTGTTTTTTTTTTTAGACGGAGCCTCGCTCTGTCGCCCAGGCTGGAATGCAATGGCACAATCTCAGCTCACTACAACCTCTGCCTCTGGGTTCAAGTGATTCTCCTGCCTCAGCCTCCCGAGTAGCTGGAACTACAGGTGCCTGCCACCATGCCCAACTAATTTTTTTTTTTTTTTTTTTTTTTGAGATGGAGTTTTGCTTTTGTTGCCCAGGCTGGAGTGTAATGGCACAATCTTGGCTCACTGCAACCTCCACCTGCTGGGTTCAAGCAATTGTCCTGCCGCAGCCTCCCTGGGATTACAGCCGCATGTGCCACCACGCCCGGCTAATTTTGTATTTTTAGTAGAGACGGGATTTCTCCATGTTGGTCTGGATGGTCTCAAACTCCTGACTTCAGGTGATCTGCCCGCCTCGGACTCCCGAAGTGCTGGGATTACAGGCATGAGCCACCGTGCCCGGCCCTAATTTTTGTGTTTTTTTAGTAGAGATATTGTTTTACCATGTTGGCCAGACTGCTCTCGAACTCCTGACCTTAAGTGATCCACCTGCCTCGGCCTCCCAAAGTGCTGGGATTACGAGAGTGAGCCACCACGCCTGGCCATGGACCCATATACTTTTGTTAGTTCTTATCTTGGTTAGACTTGGGACCATCACTCCAGGTTATTAAAGTTCAGGTTTATAATTGTTATCTTTGCCTTGAGGCTTTCCAAATTCTTCCAGACTATGGTAGATAAAGCAGATTTGTTTTGGGCCCTTGTTGGGAAAACCAGTAGGGGTCCTAGCCATTCATCCAGCTTCTGAGAGTGCTGCATTAAGACCTGTTTTGTTTTGTTTTATTTTTTTGAGATAGTTTTGCTGTGTTGCCCAGGCTGAAGTGCCATGGCTTGATCTCCGCTCACTGCAACCCCTGCCTCCCAGGTTCAAGCAAGTCTTCTGCCTCAGCCTCCCGAGTAGCTGGGATTAAAGGCACCTGCCACTATGCCTGGCTAATTTTGTGTCTTTAGTAGAGATGGGGTTTCACTATGTTGGTCAGGCTGGTCTTGAACTCCTGACCTCAGGTGATCCACCCCCCTTGGCCTCCTAAAGTGCTGGGATTACAGAAGTGAACCACTGCACCCAGCCTCCCTTATTTTATTTGAGCTATTATATGTAACTAGAAATTGTATATTTTGCTATGTGTTTCTTTGCATTTCCTTGTGTATTTAGTAAATTTGAGTCATCATTTCTAAATTCCATTGATAACTTTTACCTCTCTGTGCATGGCAGCACAGGCCTATAGTCCCAGTTACTTGGGAGGATGAGGTAAGAGGACTGCTTGAGCCTTGGAGTTCGAGACCAGCCTGGGCAACACAGTGAGAGCCCATCTCAAAAAAAAAAAAAAAAAAGATAAACAATTTTACCTCCAGTAACTGATTACAACAAAGCTGCCATTTCATGCTATGAGAGACTCCATGGTTATCCAGAATGAAAGGTCTTTTTTTTTTGAGATGGAGTCTTGCTCATCGCCCAGGCTGGAGTGCAGTGGCACAATCTCAGCTCACTGCAAGCTCTGCCTCCCGGGTTCACGCCATTCTCCTGTTTCAGCCTCCCAAGTAGCTGGGACTACAGGCGCCTGCCACCACGCCCGGCTAATTTTTTGTATTTTTAGCAGAGACGGGGTTTCACTGTGTTAGCCAGGATGGTCTCGATCTCCTGACCTCATGATCCGCCCGCCTCGGCCTCCCAAAGTGCTGGGATTACAGGCGTGAGCCACCGCACCCAGCCAAAGGTCTTTCATTCCCTGTCCTCTCATCCTTTCTCTTGCCAAGCCACATTTCGGGAGTCAGCATTGTTCTAATGGATGCCATTTGTCTTGACACTATCTGAAGTTAGTCAGACTTCAAGGTTTGAGAGCACAGTGTCCCAGTCTGCAAAGTTTGCCCAAGCCTCTGATACCACCTGCAAGGAGGTAGGGTCCCACAAGTATAGTGGGCATGGTTTTAGGACTTCCCTCACCTCTGACCCAAATGCAAGTTCAGGAAGTTTCCAAAACAACCTTCGGGTTCAAAAATTCACTAAAAAGAATCACAGAACTCTTTGAAAGGTGTTATACTCACAGTTACAGTTTATTTCAGGGAAAGCATAGAGATCAAAATTAGCCAAAGAAAGAGATACACAGAGCAGAGTCTGAGAGGGTTCCAAATGTGAAGCCTCTGGGGTCCTCAGAATGCATTACCCTGCTGATTTGGATGTGTGAGACAACACATATAGAATACTGCCAATCAGGGACACTAACCTGAGCTTCAGCGTCCAGAGTTTTTATTGGGGCTTCATTACATAGGGTATGAATGATAGACTTATTGTCCATGTGGTTGAACTCAGTGTCCAGCCCCTACCCTACTCTCTGGAGGTCAGGCTGATATCACCTGGCCTAAGGGACCTACCACGAGTCACCCCATTAGCATAAACTATCAAATGGTTGTTCAGCCACATACTTAATATATTTATATATATCCAACAGAAAGTCATATATATGTCCCCCAAAAACCTGAACAAGAATGTTTATGGCAGCACTATAACATCTGAAAACTGAGAACTACCCAACTGCCCAGTAATAGTAAAATGAATAAACAAATTAACAAATTGTGTTACAGTCACACAATGAGCATTTAGAATAATAAACAGTATGGGTGGATCTCACAAAAATATTGAGCAAAGGGCCGGGCACGGTGGTTCACACCTGTAATTCCAGCACTTTGGGAGGCTGAGGTGGGCAGATCATGAGGTCAGGAGTTTGAGATCAGCCTGGCCAACATGGCGAAACCCTGTCTCTACTAAAAATACAAAAATCAGCCAGGCATGGTGGTGGGCCGCTACAATCCCAGCTACTCAGGAGGCTAAGGCAGGAGAATTGCTTGAACCTGGGAGGTGGAGGTTGCAGTGAGCCAAGATCGTGCCATTGCACTCCAGCCTGGGCAACAAGAACAAGACTCTGTCTAAAAAAAAAAAAAAAAAAAAAAAAAATTAAAGGAAGCAGACACAAAGGATTCAATACTGTATGAATCCATGTATGTAAAGTTCAAAAACAAGCAAAATGAATCTATGCTGTCAAAATACAGAAGAGTGGTTATCATTGCAGAGAAAGTGACTAGAAAAGGGATGTGGGATCTTGGGGTGCTGTAATATCTGTGTCTTGACCTGTGTACTAGATAAATAGATGAGTTCAATTTGTGAACAGTCACCAAGCTGTGGGCTGATGATTTGTGCACTTTTATGTATATAAAGCATCTTTAAAAATCATGTAGGGGCATCTGGGTTCTCCCCCTGAGGTGCCAGTGATGGGTCCAGTACCTGGAAGTCCCTATCCCATGCTGAAGGAGAGGTACACCAAGCACGGTGGATTATTCACTTCAAAAAGAGTAGAAAAGGTGCTTTCTCAACCATAGCTGCAAACTCTACATTGAAAGATACTGAGACTGACATAGCAGCTCATAGAAGAGGGGAATCTATGCAAATGAAACTGGGCAAAACTCTAAATGAAAAAAAGATGATGAGCCAGGTGCGGTGGCTCAAGCCTGTAATCCCAGCACTTTGGGAGGCCGAGGCGGGCGGATCATGAGGTCAGGAGATCGAGACCATCCTGGCTAACACGGTGAAACCCCGTCTCTACTAAAAAATACAAAAAAACTAGCCAGGCGAGGTGGCGGGCGCCTGTAGTCCCAGCTACTCGGGAGGCTGAGGCAGGAGAATGGCGTGAACCCGGGAGGCAGAGCTTGCAGTGAGCTGAGATCCGGTCACTGCACTCCAGCCTGGGTGACAGAGCAAGACTCCATCTCAAAAAAAAAAAAAGAAAAAAAAAGAAAAAAAGATGATGAAAGCTATCTTCCCCTCAGTGTCATAGATGGTAATAATGAACCTTATTGTGTCTTACACAACAGAACATACTTGTACACTATCATAATGCCAGCTAAGTTGTGGCATCATTTTGAGACCAATCACTTAAGAGTTTAAAGAAAAAATGAAATATTTTAAGTATAGATATTGTAGGCTCTTTAAAAGCCAAATATTTTTATAGCTTTTCTCGAACTCTCGACCTCAGGTGATCTGCCCACCTCGGCCTCCCAAAGTGCTGGAATTACAGGTGTGAGCCACCATACCCAGCCTGTTATCTTTTCAAACTAAAAAAGGCCATTGAAGCATCCTAGAGGTTTTAATTTCTAATAAGGTAAATATTGATAACTGTAACCCATATCAATAAAAAATCCTCTTTGTGGTCCTCAATATATTTTCTTTAAGAATAAAGAGTTCTTGAGACCAAAGCATGAGAAAGCCACATAGATTATCCTCAGCCTTGTTACTAGGCTTAGTTCTTCCTATGACCTCATAAGGAACCGCTGCTTTGGAATTCCAAGTACATATATAAGTCCCTGGCTTGGCTGAGGTTACTGGTTCTTCTTATTCTTTTTTCTTTTATTTTTCTAAATTTTTAAGTTCTTTTTTACTCAGCATTTCCTTTTCAGTTTGTTGCTTTTGCTTACTTTGATTTTTGTCCAGCGTTGTGCTTTAATTCCATTATAGAGCTCCGTTGTTCAGGTGAACTATGCATGTGATTTTCTTTTCAGGTGATTTGGACCAAGCTTCTCACCAGCTTTTCCCAAATTTAAGCCGACCTGGGACACCTTGACTCCAAGCCCACCAGTAAGTCCCACATGCTGCAGGGCCTCTCAGCCATCTCTGCTGAGAAGGGACCCTTACTGGCAGCTAGGATCCTTGAGACCATCGTCAAGGACAACCTGGCTAAGGTGGGGTTGGTCCAGGACATCCTGACTGGGAAAGCAGCAGCTGTGAAGTTCATTGATGAGACTCAGCAGATCTCCTCCAGCCTCTAGACACCATCCACAAAGTAGGAATCATTAAGGCTCGGATCACCCCAATATAGTGAAGGATTTGCTGTGATTGATAGTGAGGAATCTCTGTCTCATCACGAAGCATGCTAGCAAGAAGTTTGTGAATACCTACTCAGAGCAGGAAAGAGGCCTGAAGCAAATTCCACCAAAAGTGTCTGCTGTGCAAGCTGTCACCAGAAGTGTATTGTCCATGTTAACATGAACATCAGAGGTTGGGTTCAGGAATAAATTCACCTTTCACAGCAAGCTGGGTACCTTTTGTGGCAGTCCCCTTAGGCTGCCCTGGAATTCTTCTAGAGCCACAGATATGAGCTGGTGGATGCATGGAGTCTGGGAGTTATCCTGTATATACTGGGAAGCGGATCCTTATTTTTCGATGGACAGAACGTCAAGGAGCTATGAGAGCAGGTACTGAGCAGGATGTATTCCATTCCCTCCTCCATGTCCCTGGAGAGTGAAAACTTGCTGAGGAAATTTCTCATTGTCAATTGCAGCGAGAGGCCCTTCAGAGCACAGTGTGAGGGATCCATGGATGAATGCGGGTCACGAAGGTGAGGAACTTAAGCGCTGTATGCAGCCACTCTCCCACTGGGAGGACCCCCTGCAAACTAAGTTCATGGTATCCACGGGTTACAGACAGGAAGAGATCCAGGACTTGCTGAGGACTATGAGGACGCGTGGTCACCTGCCTGCTCCTGGGTTCTCTTTCATCCCAGGAGGTACAGCTCAGGGTCTCTGCCAGCCCAGAGCAGCGGTGGTTTCAGCAACCTGCCTTTCCCATCTTTCACGGCCTAAGAAGACTCAGAGGAGCCACCCAGAGCCTGAACAGGATCAGGAGACAGCGCGGAAGGGCAGCAACACAGAAACGGGCCAGCCAGCTCCCTACTAGCCTGGAGGGGACGAACCCCGCCCCTGCTGTGAACAGTGACCTCTCCACCAACACCAAAAAGAGCAGGAATTCCTCACTCGGGGCGAAAGCCAGTTTGGCCGGACCTCCACCCAGAACGACAACGGCAGCCCCACAGCGCTGGGGCCTGAGGCCTCCTGGGCTCTTGCTTCTCACCTCTACCCCGTCTCCCCAGCCACCAGCCCGGGAATCCCAGTTGGTCTCCTTGCAGCCCAACCAGGCCTCGGTGCTGCACCCCACGGTGAGCAGCTGGGAGGTGCCCGCCCGGCACAGCTCCCTCAGAGTGTCCCTGCGGCCTCCCTTCTACCCGCTTCATCAGCGGAGTGGGTAGAGCCCCGGGTGGGACCAGGTACGCGCGGCCGGGCAGCCCAACAGGTGCCGGCCCCAGAAATGGGGCCCAACAGGGTGACTCCAGCCTCTCCCTTTGGCAAAGGCGGCGGCCAGCAGGGGGCCTCCGGGAGCTTCTTCAGCAAGTTCAAGTTCACAGGCTGGACTCAGCTGCCGGTTTGCCCGAAGGAGCCTGAAGGCAAAGACGGGGGAGGACACGATTCACAATGAGAAATTAGTCACTTTTTGGTACAGAAAAAAGAAAAAAAATTTTAAAAAACCTAACCCCCAAAACAACAAAAATTACCCTGGCCCTCTCCCAAATATTAAATAGAGCTCAGTAGGTGCTCACAATAAGAACCCATCCTTCGCCTGCAGTATTTAAACGATTGTCGGTGGAAGTTCAGTCGTGCTCCTTTTTCGACAGCCGCTGGGTAACGGATCAAAACCCTTAACGTCCGCGGCTGGGGCGCGAGCTCGGGGCGCCGAGGGGCTCCGGGCCCGAGCGTCCACCGCTCATCTCCTGGGCTCCGGAGGTTTTCGCGCCGGGGGCTCAGCCCCAGATCCCGGGACTCAGGCGGAGCTGGGCCGAGCTGCGGGAGCCGTGGAAGCCCCAGGAGAGACTTTTGCACGACGAAAAAACCATATGCGAATTGCCCGGGAAGAGCTTAGACTCTGTGGCCAAACTGCAAGCGGCCGTTGCTAAAATGGGAAGCATTTGCAGGAAAAAGCAAACGGTTTCATCCAGGTGGATTCGACGACAAACTAAGGGAAGGCAAAAATGATCGCGGGAGTCGACATGGAGACAGTTAAGGCCCAGAGCTCTGACCAGACACTTAGTACTTCATCACTAGTCCCTGGCTGCTGCTGTGTGGATAACAGCAGCTCATGTAAGCCAACCTCACAAAACCAGGGGCCGTCCACCTCCTTCATGCCGGCATGAGGAGGCTTCAGACGCCGAGTCCGAAGTGGCCAAGCGCAACTTCCAGGAGTAAGAGGGGCATTTCATAATGACTAGGGGTCAATTCTCCAGAAAGACATAGCAGTCTTTAACATGTGGGGACCTAGCAACAGAGCCTCAAAATATGGAATCCATCAAAGGAGAGAATTGCAAGAAAAAACAGATCCACTGTTATAGTTGGATACCTCAACACCTATCTAATAGTAATTGATGGACTCAGGACATAGCTGAGCTGAAGGGCATCATCAATCAGCTGAACCTGTTGACATGTATAGACTGCTTCATCCAACAAGTGCAAGTATACACTCTTCTCAAACTCAGATGAAATATTCTCCAAGACAGACTATGTTCTGGGGCATAAAACACACTTCTAACACATTTGAAAGAGTAAAAATCTTACAAAGTATATTCACATCACAATGGAATTAAACTAGAAATCAGTAACAGAAAGACAGCTGGAAAGCCACCAATTATTTGGTCATTAGACAACATACTCTGAAATAACACATGGGCCAAAGAAGTCTCAAGAGAAATGTTAAGAAATATTTTGAACTAAATGAAAATGAAAATATGACTCATCAAAACTTGTGGGTGGCAGCAAACCCACATTTGGTCATTAGACAACATACTTCCAAATAACACATGAGTCAAAGAAGTCTTAAGATAAATTAAAAAAAAATTTTGAACTAAATGAAAATGAAAATGTGGCTTATCAAAATTTATGGGATGCAGCAAAAGCAGTGCTAGAGGAAAATTTATAGTATTGAATGAATATATTAGAAAAGAATAAAGATGTAAAATAAAAAATCTAAGCTTACACCTTAGGAAACTAGAGAAATAAGAATTACGTAAACCTAAAACAAACAGAAGAAAAAAATAGATAAAAAATGGATGACATTAAAAAGAGGAAAATTATGGAGAAAATCAAAACATAAAAGCTGAAACCAAAAGCTAAATCTTTGAAGCAATAAATAAAATTGGTAAACTTCTGGACTGGCTAGCCAAGAAAAAGAGAAAACACAAATTACTAAGAAATAAAAAAGAGTTTACTAACCCACAGACATTAAAAGTCTAATAAAGGTTCTATGATAGCCATGTAAGAAGAAAAAAGTCGGCCAGGCGTGGTGGCTCACGCCTGTAATCCCAGCACTTTGGGAGGCCGAGGTGGGCAGATCACCTGAGGTCAGGAGTTCAAGACCAGCCTGGCCAATATGGCGAAAGCCTGTCTCTACTAAAAATAAAAAATTAGCTGGGTGTGGTGGCTGTTGCCTGTAATCTCAGCTACTGGGGAGGCTGAGGCACAAGAATGGCTTGAACCCAGGAGGCGGAGGTTACAGTGAGCCAAGATAGTGCCACTGCATGCCAGCCTGGGCAACAGAGCTAGACCCCATCTCAAAAAAAAAAAAAAAAAAAAGGCTGGGCGAGATGGCTCATGCCTGTAATCCCAGCACTTTGGGAGGCCAAGACAGGTGGATCACGAGGTCAGGAGATGGAGACCATCCTGACCAACATGGTGAAACTCCATCTCTACTAAAAATACAAAAATCAGCTGGCCATGGTGGCATGCACCTGTAGTCCTAGCTACCCTGGAGGCTGAGGCAGGAGAATCGCTTGAACCTGGGAGGTGGAGGTTGCAGTGAGCCAAGATTGAGCCACTGCATTCCAGTCTGGTGACAGAGTGAGACTCCGTCTCAAAAAAAAAAAAAAAGATTTATGCCCACAAATTTGGTAACTTAGATGAAATGGACCAATTCCTTGAGAGAGATAATCTACCAAAACTCACCAATAGAGAAAGGTACTTTTAATAGACCTATATCTACTTTTAAAATTGAATCAATAATCTTCCAAAAAAGAAAGCATCAAGCCCAAGTCTTTTCACTGGCGAATTCTAAGAACTAATACCACTTCTCTACAATCTCTTCCAGAAAATAGAAGCGGAGGGAATATTTCCTTATTTCTATGAAACCAGCATTATTCTAATACAGAAACAGAAGATATTACAGGAGGAGAAAACTACAGACCAATATATCTACCATGTACAAAATGTATCTTTTTTGTATCTTTTGATATTGGAGATACAAAAATTCTCGACAACATATTACCACATGAAATCTGCTATGGTTTGAATGTTACTGTCCAAAATTCATGTGGAAATGTCCAATGCAAGAGTATTAAGAGGTGGGGGTTTTGCAGCCTTCAGTGTTGTTCCGTTCTGCCCCTTTGGCCATGTGAGGACACCGTGTTCTTCCCCTCTGAAGGATGAGGAGATGCCATCCTAGAAGCTGAGAGTAGCGCTCACCAGAAAACTGAACCTACCAGTGCCTTAATCTTGTACTACCTAGCTCCAGAGCTGTGAACACATTTCTGTTCTTTTAAATTACCCAGTCTCAAGTATTTTGTTATAGCAGCACATATGAACTTAAACAGAATTCAACAATGTAAAAAAAGAATTACATGTTATGACCAAGTGAGATTTATCCCAGGTATGCAAGGCTGGTTTGACAGGAAAACCAGTCACTTTAATCCATTACATCAATAGACTAACAAAGAAAAATCATATCAATGCAGAAAAAGCATTTCGCTCAATAGATGCAGAAAAAGTATTTCACAAAATCAATCATCCATTCACCATAAAAACTCGCAGCAAACTGATTAAGAGGGGAACATCCTCAACTTGATAAAGAATATTTGCAAAAAACCTACAACCAACATCATAATTAATGGTGAGAAACTATATGCTTTCTCCCTTGGATCAGGAACAAGAATGTTTCCTCTCACTACTCCTATTCAACATTGCACAGGAGGTTCTAGTTAATACAATATGATGAGAAAAGAAAAGGCATCCAGATTGGGAAGGAGGAAATAAAACTGTCTTTGTTCACAGATGACATAATTATTTATATAAAGAAATCCCAAAGAACCAACAAAAAGTGATTATAAGAAGGTTGCAGGTAGGTTAATATACAAAAGTCAATTGCTCTCCTATAAATTTGGAATAAATAATTGGAAGTTAAAAAAATTCTGATGAGGTATACATAACATAAAATTTATAATTTTAATCATTTTTAAGTGTATTAATATAATTCAGTGGTATTTCATTAAGTACATTCACAATGTTTGGTAACCATCACCACTATTTCCAGAAATTCATCATTCCAGACAGAAACTCTGTACTTACTGAACACTAACTTCTCATTCTCCTTCCTCCAGGTCCCTGCTGACTTCTATTCTACTTTCTGTCTCCATGAATATGCCTATTCTAGGTATCTTATATGAGTGGAATCATATAGTATTTGTCCTTTTGTGTCTTATTTCATTTCGCACAATGTTTTCAGGATTCATCCATGTTTTGGCATGTATCAGAACTTCGTTTCTTTTTATAGCTGAATAATATTCCATTGTTTCCATTCTGGTTATTTCCACATTTTGTTGATTGGTTTATCCATTGAAGGTCATTTGGGTTGTATTCACCTCTTGGCCATTATCAATAATGCCACTATGAACATTGTCGTACAAGGATCTGTTTGAGTCCCTGCTTTCAGTTCTTTTAGGAATAGACCTAAGAGTGGATTGGCTGGATAATATGGTGATGCTATGTTTAATTTTATGAGAAATGGCCAAATTGTTTTCCAGAGTAGCTGCAACATTTTATATTCCCAATAACAATGCATAGGGTTCCAATTTTTCCACATTATAGTGAATATTTATTATTTTTGTTTATTTATTTTTGAGACAAGGTCTTTCTCTGTTGCCCAGGCTGGAGTGCAGTGGCACGATCTTGGCTCACCGCAACCTCCGCCTCCTGGGTTCAAGTGATTCTCCTGCCTCCGCCTCCTGAGTAGCTGGGATTACAGGCGCCCACCACCACACCCGGCTAATTTTTGTATTTTTAGTAGAGATGGGGTTTTGCCATGTTGGCCAGGCTGGTCTCAAACTCCTGACCTCAAGCGATCTACCCACCTCAGCCTCCCAAAGTGCTGGGATTACAGGTGTGAGCCACTGTGCCCGGCATGGTGTTCTTTATATATTCTGGATTTTAATCCTTTATCAGATATATGGCTTGCAAGTATTTTCTCCCATTCTGTGAGTTGTCTGTTCACTGTCTTGATTGATAGTGTCCTATGATGAACTAAAGGTTTTTATTTATTTTTATTAATTTATTTTTTAGACAGAGTTTTCACTGTTATTGCCCAGGCTGGAGTGCAATGGCGTGATCTCGGCTCACTGCAACCTCTGTCTCCTGGGTTCAAGCGATTCTCCTGCGTCAGCCTCCCGAGGAGCTGGGATTACAGGCATGCACCCCCATGCCCAGCTAATTTTGTATGTTTAGTAGAGATGGTGTTTCTCCATGTTGGTCAGGCTGGTCTTGAACTCCCGACCTCAGGTGATCCACCCGCCTCAGCCTCCCAAAGTGTTGGGATTACAGGCCTGAGCCACCACGCCTGGCCTTGAATTAAAGGTTTTTGTTTGAAGTCCAATTTATTTTTTCTTTTGTTGCCTGAACTCTTAATGTTATATCCAAGCTCTCATTGCCAAATTAATGTCATAAAGATTTTCCCTTTTGTTTTCTTTTAAGGGTTTTATACTTTTAGCTATTAAGTTTGGGTCTTTGGTCCATTCTGAGTTAATTTTTGTATATGGTATAAGGTAAAGGTCCAGCTTCATTCTTGGCATTTGGATACCCATCAACATTTGTTGAAAAGATTGTATGTCCCAAACTGAATGGTCTTCGCACCCTTGTCAAAAAGTAATTGATCATATATAGAAAGGTTTCTTTCTGGGATCTCAATTCTGTTCCATTCTCCATTTATTTATATATCTGTCCTTATTTCCTTTGTGACTTCTTCTTTGACCTGTTGGTTGTTTCAGCGTGTGTTATTGTACATATTTGTTAGCTTTTCAGTTTTCCTTCTTTGATTTTTTTTTTTTTGTTTTCGAGACGGAGTCTCGCTGTGTCGCCCAGGCTGGAGTGCAGTGGCATGATCGCAGCTCACTACAACCTCTGCCTCCTGGGTTCAAGTGATTCTCCTGCCTCAGCCTCCCAAATAGCTGGGATTATAGGCGCCCACCACCACGCCCAGCTAATTTTTGTATTTTTAGTAGAGATAGGGTTTCACCATGTTGGCCAGGCTGGTCTCGGACTCTTGACCTCAGGTGATCCATCCGCCTTGGCCTCCCAAAGTCCTGGGATTACAGGCGTGAACCAACGTGCCCGACCTCTTTCTGTTATTGATTTCTAGTTTCATTTCATTGTGATTGGAAAACATGATATGATATAATACAATATGATAAAATATTTTTATTTTATTTTATAAAAAGAGATGGGGTCTCATTATGTTGCCCTGGTTAGCCTCAAACTCCTGAGCTCAACCTCCCTTGGCCTCCCAAAGTGCTGGGATTACAGATGTGAGCCACCCCACCTGGCCCAATCTTTTAAAATTTATTAAAATTTGTTTTGTGGCCTAATATATGGTCTCTCTTGGAGAATGTCCATTTGCATTGAGAAGAGTGTGTATTCTGCTCTTGTTAAGTACATGTGCTGTATACATCTGTTGGGTCTCACTAGCATATAGGGTTTTTCAAGTCTTCTCTTTCCTAATTACTCTTCTGTCTGGTTGTTCTATTCATTATTGAATGTGGGTTATTGAAGTCTCTAACCATTATTGTAGAACTCTCTTTATTGTATTGGAGAACTCCTTTTTTTTTTTTTGGGACGGAGTCTCGCTCTGTTGCCCAGGCTGGAGTGCAGTGGCCGGATCTCAGCTCACTGCAAGCTCCACCTCCCGGGTTCACGCCATTCTCCTGCCTCAGCCTCCTGAGTAGCTGGGACTACAGGCGCCCGCCACCTCGCCTGGCTAGTTTTTTTGTATTTTTTTAGTAGAGACGGGGTTTCACCATGTTAGCCAGGATGGTCTCGATCTCCTGACCTCGTGATCCGCCCGTCTCGGCCTCCCAAAGTGCTGGGATTACAGGCTTGAGCCACTGCGCCCGGCCAGAGAAGTCCCTTTAATGTATTCCTCCAGGCCAGGCGTGGTGGCTCACGCCTGTAATCCCAGCACTTTGGGAGGCCGAGATGGGTGGATCGCCTGAGGTGGGGAGTTGCAGACCAGCCTGACCAACAGGGAGAAACCCCGTCTCTACTAAAAATACATAAGTAGCCAGGCGTGGTTGAGCATGCCTGTAATCCCAGCTATCGGGAGGCTGAGGCAGGAGAATCACTTGAACCCAGGAGGCAGAGGTTGCAGTGAGCTGAGATCACTCCATTGCACTCCAGCCTGGGCAACAAGAGAGAAACTCTATCTCAAAATATATATATATATATATATATATATATATATATATATATATATATATATATATATATATATATTCCTCCATTATTGTACTTCTGTCTTTGATTCTGTCAGCTTTTGCTTCATATATTTTGGAGTTATTAGATGTGTGTATGTTTACAATTGTCACATGTTCTTAAAAAATTAGTTTTATCAAAATGTAATATCCTTTGTTATCTCTCATAACCTTTTTTTGACTTATAATGTTTGTTTGTTTGTTTGTTTTAGAGACAGCATCTCACAGTGTTGCCCAGACTGGAGAGCAGTGCACTGCAACCTCGAACTCCTGGGCTTAAGTGATCTTCTGCCTCAGCCTCCGGAGTAGCTGGGACTACAGGTACGTGCCACCATGCTTGGCAATAATCTATTTTATCTGATAATAATATAGCCACCTCATCTCTATTTTGGTTACTATTTGTATGAAGTATCTTTTCCATTATTTTGCTCTCAACTTCCTTGTGTCTTTGTATCCAAAGTGAGTCTATTATAGACAACATATGGTTGGATTATACAGATTATACCAAATGTATAAAAGATACACATGAGGAAAGCTACAAAACTGTGATGACGAAGTCAAGAAGATCTAAATATTAATAAACGAAGAGATATTTCATATTAATGGACAGGATGACTCATACTGTTAAGATGTCATTTCTTCCCAACTTGATCTATAGGCTCAATGCAATCCCAATCAAAATCCAAACAAGTGAGCTCAGGAGTTCGAGACCAGCCTGGGCAACATGGTGGGACCCTGTCTTAAAAAAAAAAAATTTGTTTTTTTTAATTAGCCAGGCTGGTGGTGCACACCTGTAGTCCCAGCTACTCAGGAGGCTGAGGTGGAAGGACGGCTTAAGCCCAGGAGTTTGATTGCACCACTGCACTCCAGCCTGGGCAACATAGTGAGATGCCATCTCTAAAACAAGCAGAAGAAAAAACATCACTGCAAAATTGGTGACATTGAAAAGAGGAAAATTAACCAGGTGTGGTGGTTCACGCCTGTAATCCCAGCACTTTGAGAGGCTGAGATGGGCAGATTACCTGAGGTCAGGAGTTCGAGACCAGTCTGGCCAACATGGTGAACCCTCGTCTCTACTAAAAATACAAAAATTAGCTGGGCATGGTGGTGGGCACCTGTAATCCCAGCTACTTGCAAAGGTGAGGCAGGAGAATTGCTTGAACTCTGGAGGCAGAGGTTGCAGTGAGCCGAGATTGCGCCATTGCACTCCAGCCTGGATGACAAGAGTAAAACTCTGTCTCAAAAAAAAAAAAAAAAGTAAAATTATAGAAAAAAAAAAAACGGCACAAAGAGTGAGCTGTAAACTATGAAGTCTAGTTAACAATAATATATCAATACTGATTTATCAATTGTAACAAATGTGCCACACTAATGCGAGATATTAATAATAGGGGATATTGCCAGGTGCCTCACGCCTGTAATCCCAGCACTTTGGGAGGCCGAGGCAGGCTGATCACTTGAGGGCAGGAGTTCGAGACCAGCCTGGCCAATACAGTGAAACCCCATCTCTACTAAAAATACAAAAATTAGCCAGGCATGCTGGCGGGCACCTGTAATCCTAGCACTTTGGGAGACTGAGACAGGAGAATCACTTGAACCTGGGAGGTGGAGGTCGCAGTGAGCCAAGATAGCTCCACTGCACTCCAGCCTGGCTCACCTGGCAAGACCCAGTCTCAAAAAAAAAAAAAAAAAAAGCTGGGGGTGGGTATTCTGAAACTCTCTGTACACATTCTGTTCAATTTTTCTGTAAACCTAAAACTATACTCCTCCCCCATAAAATGTATTAATTTATTTAAAAGTGAGGTTGACTTTTTAACACAAAATGGGAAAGGCTTTAGGCAGGAAAGCCACATGGTCAGATATAGGTCTTGAATAAAGTTGTCTGGAGGCAGTATGAAAAGCCATGGTGGGGTGGTAGAGTGAAGCAGAAGGCGAAAGCGTACAAAGCCTGGCATCAAAAAGTAATGCATGGTCCAAGTAGAAGAGGGTGACAGTCTCAGCTAGAATAATGAAGAAGGGAAATAGGAAGCGGGCTTGAGAAATACTTAGGGGGTTAAATAGGCAAGATGAGGTGATTGGTTTTATGTGTACCGTAAGAGAGGGAAAGGAAAGAATGACATCCAGTTTTCTACCATAGGTGCTGAGGTGGGTAAAATTCTACTTAGTTAAATCTCAAGTTCCCCTTTTGCGCTCTCGGATGGCACTCACTTCCATTCCTTTATCATCATAGATGGAAATATGTAATTGTGGGTTTTTTTGTTCATTTGTTTTGAGACAGGGTGTTGCTCTGTCACCCAGGCTGGAGTGCAGTGGCACCTTCGCAGCTTACTGTAGCCTCAACTTCCTGGCTTCTAGCAATCCTCCCATGTCAGCCTCCCAAATAGCTGGGGCTACAGGCACGAGCACCACACCCAGGTAATTTTTTATTTTTTGTAGGAACAGGGTCTCACTATGTCGCCCAGGCTGGTCTCAAACTCCCAGGCTCAAGCAATCCTCTCACCTTGGCCTCCCAAAGTGCAGGCCTGAACCACCATGCTGGGCCGGGCTTATTTGTTTGGTGGCAGTCTGCTTCTCTAGAGTGAAAAGGCAGTGGGGTGGAACCATGTGTGGTCTTGCTCATCCTTCTATCCCAGCCCTAGCACAGTGAGTGGCACAGAGTAGGCACTTGATAAATAGTTGTCAACAAATATAGACTGTGTCAATTATACCTCAATACATTGGGGAAAAAGAAATTAAAAATGGACTGAGAAAAGGAACATACAGAAAGAAAAGACACTTTAAGAAGTTCCTTTTTGGAGCCAGGCGCAGTGGCTCACGCCTGTAATCCCAGCACTTTGAGAGGCTGAGGCTGGCAGATCATGAGGTCAGGAGTTCAAGACCAGCCTGACTAACATGGTGAAACCCCGTCTCTACTAAAAATACAAAAATTAGCTGGGCATGGTGGCGTGCTCCTGTAATCCCAGCTACTCGGGAGGCTGAGGCATGAGAATCGCTTGAACCCAGGAGGCAGAGTTTGCAGTGAGCTGAGATTGAGCCACTGTACTCCAGCCTGGGTGACAGCGCGAAGACTCTGTCTCAGGAAAAAAAAAAAAAAGGAAGTTCCTATTTGGACATGGTGAGTTTGAAATGACTATGCAAAAGTCCAGGTGGAGATGGCCAGGAGGCAGCTGGAAATGAGTTTGAGATTCAGGGAGAGATTAGGTTTGGAGATAGAAAGTTGAGAGTTAAGGTCGGGCGCGGTGGCTCACGCCTGTAATTCCAGCACTTCGGGAGGCTGAGGTGGGCGATCACCTGAGGTCAGGAGTTTGAGACCAGGCTGACCAACATGGAGAAACCACATCTCTACTAAAAATACAAAATTAGCAGGCGTGGTGGTGCATGCCTATAATCCCACCTACTCGGGAGGCTGAGGCAGGAGAATAGCTTGAACCCTGGAGGCGGAGGTTGCGGGGTGAGCCAAGATTGTGTCATTGCACTCCAGCCTCGGCAACAAGAGCAAAACTCCATCTCAAAAAAAAAAAAGAAAGTTGAGAGTTAACAGCATGTCATAAAATAAAAGCAGGAAAGAAGTGTGTAGGAGCAGACCCCAATGAAGTTCAACATTTAATGTCATTTACTTCCTCCCACTTCTTAGTCAATCACCTCTGCCTTATCCAAGTGCACTGTCACCTTCCCCTGCGCTGCTCACGGGGATGGCATATGACACAGCCCCAGGGGACACATTCCTATGTTGTGCTCCAGGGAGGGCCTGCCTTTGCCTTCATGACCTTTTCCAAGGTGACATCATGTGCCTATAATATCTTTTCCCCATTTGCCAACTCAGTTTTCTCCAGTTCCTTAAACAGCCAGTGAATTCACGGAAATCCTCTTCCATTAAATCCTTTTGCTGCAGACCACAGAATAGCAACTATCCTGAATATTCTGACCTCTGAATAGCAAATTACCATTCTGCTGAATCAAAATGTGGAACTCTTACTCATTCCCAGTTCTTCTTCCAATTAGATGCCTTGTTGTTTACTCTTAAAATCAACTTAGGTCTCTTTCCTTTCTTTCCTATTTTTCCTTTCTTCCCGCTTTTTCCTTTCTTCCTCCACTTCCCCTTCCCCTTCCCCTTCCCCCCCTTCCTTCCTTCCTTCCTTCCTTCCTTCCTTCCTCCCTCCCTCCCTCCCTCCCTCCCTCCCTCCCTCCCTCCCTTCCTTCCTTCCTTCCTTCCTTCCTTCCTTCCTTCCTTCCTTCCTTCCTTCCTTCCTTTTTTCTTTCCTTTCTCTTTTTCTTTCATCTTTCTTTCTCTTTTGAGATGAAGTTTCTCTCTGTCACCCAGGCTGGAGTGCAGTGGCACGATCTCAGCTCACTGCAACCGCCACCTCCCAGGTTCAAGCGATTCTCCTGCCTCAGCCTCCTGAGTAGCTGGGATTACAGACATGCACCACCACACCTGGCTAATTTTTGTATTTTTAGTAGAGATAGGGTTTTACCTTGTTGGCCAGGCTGGTCTGGAATGCCTGACCTCATAATCTGCCCTCCTCGGCCTCCCAAAGTGCTGGGATTATAGACGTGAGCCACCACGCCCGGCCCATTTATTTATTTTTGAAACCGGGTCTCACTCTGTCTCCCAGTGCTGTG
The DNA here is from genome assembly GCF_043159975.1 of Macaca nemestrina. Taxonomy (NCBI): domain Eukaryota; kingdom Metazoa; phylum Chordata; class Mammalia; order Primates; family Cercopithecidae; genus Macaca; species Macaca nemestrina. The sequence goes on along the minus strand of NC_092133.1, from coordinate 41,476,212 downwards.
GCAAGATCATGGCTCACTGCAGCCTTGACTTCCCAGACTCAGTCCTCCCATTTCAGCCTCTCAAGTAGCTGGGACAACAGACATGCGCCACCATGCCTGGCTAATTTTTATATTTTTTGTACAGACAGGGCCTTGCTATGTTGCCCAGGCTGGTCTTGACCTTCTGGGCTCAAACCATCTGACTACCTCAGCCTTCCAAAGTGCTGGGATTATAGGTGTGAACCACCATGCCTTGCCCAAATTAGGCTTGTCTTGATGCGAACACCTTGTTGTCTGTTGCTATTTGGTTTATTGTTTCTGCGTCATTGTCTGTGTGTTCGGCCATAGCAGTGATCTACGTGTCCTGAGCTGGTGCTTACCCTGAAGAAATCATAGGCTGTGTCAGGCAGAGCCATGACGGTCTGGATTATCTAGCACAGTTCTGTTGAAAATATTCATTTGATATGTCAAGCTAGGCATTTTGTTTTCTTTTTCTTTGTTTTATATAGAGTCAGGGTCTCACTATGTTGCCCAGGCTGGTTTTGAACTCCTGGCTTCCCACCTTGGCCTCTCAAAGTGCTGGAATTACAAGTGTGAGCCACTGTGCCCAACCCAAACTGTGCATTTTGGCTCAGAAAATGTTGTTAGGGCAGGAACACTTGGCAGATTTCTTGGTATTTACAATTAGGCACTTAATACATGCTTTTCGGAAATAATAACAACAACAAAAAAGGAACTTGAGCTTCTCAAGTCTTAGCTTTGTCTAAAGCCCACAGGGTCTCTTTAGAAAGGATAATGTCTAAAATCAACATTATAAATATATTTATAGGAGACTAATTTGAGTATTAATAAAACTCTGATGTCCTGCAAAAATAAAAATAAATAAATATTTATGGTCTATATGTCAATATAGTAACTTCTCAGTGATGGTCAGTAAGGGATAAATTACTCCATTTATTAAGTGCCTAACTGTAAATACCAGGAAATCTGCCAAGTGTTCCTGCCCTAACAACATCGGAGAACAACAGGAAGCCTGATCAACAGTGGCTTTTCCCTTGATAGCAAGTGCAGGGATAGGCAGTCCCCTGTAGTCCCAGCTACTCGGGAGGCTCATCCGCATAGGAGCTGCCCATAGTCGCCGTCAAGGAGGGACCCGGGCTGCTCTCACCTGTCCATTCTGCCCTTGTTAGTTACACTGGCTTTTGTCCTCACACTTGTCATCTCATGGACAGTGGTGGCTGCTCCACTTCTAAGTTTCATGTCCCCAGGAAGATGGTAGTAAGAGGTCGGGGGTGGAGGGACAAGGGAAAAAGACATTTCTTGTACTGAGGTGTTGTCATTTTATTCAGGAAGGGAAACCCTCCTTAGTGATTCCACTTACATCTCATTGACCATCTCTCCCTACAAGGGAACAGAGAGATGGAGTTTGTAGCTTTTACAGCTTCTATGACAGAGCTAGACAAGTGAGATGGGAGAAATGATTGGGAGGTGCCAATCAAGTACTTCAGACTTAAGAAAAAAATCGAAACCACATTATTGCATCTGCATATTTCCTAAGATCCTGTGAGCAACACATCTTACACTAATTTACTTGTGCAGATGTTGATTTCTATCTACATAATTTACAGAATGATCTCATTTCAAAAATTTCCACTCCATAAAATATGAACAATATTACACTCCTTTCTCATTTTCAGTTTTGGTGTCAGTTTATATGGTCTATTTTATCAAAGTGAACTAGGAAAATGATTGAAAATATTTCTAGATGCTAATTCAGGTAACTGGGTGAATAAGAGATTTTTTTTTTTTTTTTTTTTTTTTTTTTGAGATGGAGTCTCGCTCGGTCACCCAGGCTGGAGTGTGGTGGCACAATCTTGGCTCACTGCAACCTCTGCCTCCCGGATTCAAGCGATTCTCCTGCCTCAGCCTCCTGAGTAGCTGGGATTACAGGCATGCACCACCACGCCTAGTTAATTTTTGTATTTTTAATAGAGACAGGGTTTCACAATGATGGCCAAGCTGGTTTCGAACTCCTGACCTCAAGTGATCTACCCACCTCGGCCTCCCAAAGTGCTAGGATTACAGGCGTGAGCCACCACGCCTGGCCAAATAAGAAATATTTTTAACCATGTGTCATTTTTTCTTTCTTTTTCTTTTTTTTTTTTTTTAATGAGATGGGGTATTGCTCTGTTGTCCAGTCTGGAGTACAGAGGCACGATCATAGCTCACGGCAACCTCCAATTCCTGAGCTCAAGCAGTCTTCCTGCCTCAGCCTCTTGAGTTGCTGGTATTACAGGCATGAGCCACCACACCTAGCTGTCATTTTTATTTTACTTTATTATTTAATTTATTTAATTAATTTATTTATTTAGAAACAGGATCTCAGTCTGTCTGTTGCCCAGGCTGGAGTGCAGTGACATGATCATGGCTCACTGCAGGCTTCACCTCCTGGGCTCAAATGATCCTCCCACCTCAGCCTCCAGAGTAGCTGGGACTACAGGTAAGAGCCACTTTGCCTGGCTAATGTTTTTACTTTTACTTTTTGTAGAAATGAGGTCTGCCTATGTTGTCCAGGCTGGTCTTCAACTCCTGGGCTCAAGTGATCCTTCTGTTTCAGTCTCCCAAAGTGCTGGGATTTCAGGCATGAGCCACCATATCCATCCCTGGCTATCATTTTTAAAGTTAGTTCCTGGTCTTTTCCTCTGTGGTGGCAAAAATTTCTTTGACTGGCAAGCAGCGGTACCAAAGGTAATGTTACCTACCTTCCCACGTTTGTCCCCACTTGGCACATTACATCAATTGGAGTCAGCCAGGTTCCATGGCTCGTGCCTGTAATCCCAGCAATTTGGGAGGCCAGGATGGGAGGATGGCTTGAGGACAGGAGTTCAAAACCAGCCTGGGCAACATAGTGAGACCTTGCCTCTACAAAAAATAAAAAATTAGGCAAGGCGGTGAGCACCTGTAGTCCCAGCTACTCGAGAAGCTGAGCCTGGAGGATCACTTGAGCCCAGGAGTTCCAGGCTGCAGTGAGCTATGATGGAACCCCACTGCACTCCATCCCGGGTGACAGAACAAGATCTTGTCTCTAAAAAAAAATAAATAAATAAGGGCTGGGCACGGTGGCTCACGCCTGTAATCCCAGCACTTTGGGAGACCGAGGCGGGTGGACTATGAGATCAGGAGTTCGAGACCAGCCTGGCCAACATAGTGAAAACCCATCTTTACTAAAAATACAAAAATTATCTGGGTGTGGTGGCACATGCCTGTAGTCCCAGCTCCTTGGGAGTCTGAGGCAGGAAAATTGCTTGAACCCGGGAGGAGGAGGTTGTAGTGAGCCGAGACCAAGCCATTGCACTCCAGCCTGGGTGACAGAATAAGACTCTGCCTCAAAAAAAAAAAAAAAAAAAAAAAAAAAAATTTAAAAGAAGAAACCATAAATTGGAGTTGGTGTAGACATAAAGTCAGAGAATGGGTTTTGAGTGTGTGGAGCATTTTTCACTGAGAAGGGCTTTATCTCCATCTCGTGGACAACCTTATCTTTGCAATGTCAGCAGTGGTTCTCTGGCCTTAACCACATATGAGGATCAAGAGGAGGACTTGCAAACAATCCAATATCCAGTCCTCTCCACCCCACCCCCACCAACTCAGTTAGTATACATATATATATATAATCTGTAGCTGGGAGATAGGAGGCAGGAAAAAAAGATCTGTAGCCAACTTTCATATGCAATTAGGGCTAAAAACCAGTAAGTTAGAAGAAACTGTGAATCAGTTATGAATACTGGAACAATCATTCCTTCTATAAGACTGCCATAAAGTAAAAAGAGCAATATCTGTAGGTAAATTATATAATCTTCCCAAGGCCCTTTACAACTTGCAGAGAGGAAATCGAGAAGTTGCTAGCAATATGAGAAATCTAAATCCAAATCCAAATTGCTTCCTGTGCAACTCTCCCTATGATGAGGCAGAAATGTGCTGAGCAAAGAGACATGCAAATACACACACCATCAGACTTGTCCCTGGGCCAAACTGTCAAGTGGTTTCCTCCTGATTTTGGTATCGTATGTGTTTACTGGCTGCTTTCTTGCATATATCCTTGTTTAATTCTGGTTCTTCTCATGAATGCCAATAGTTGCCTGAGAGTACAGGGCCCTGGAGGGCCTCAGGTACCCACCCAGATCTTGCTTTTCCCTCTGTCTTTTCATTTATTAAAACTTACCTTGCCGGGATCTGATTCTTTCTCAGCTCATTATCTTTTTAAAAAGCTTCTCAAACTAATTCCTGCTGATGATGGGTGGGTCTTCATCATGATGCACGCATTACTGGAATACACTTTTTTGTTTTTAGGACGATGTCTCCCTCTGTCGCCCAGGCTGGAATGCAGTGGTGCGATCTCAGCTCACTGTAACCTTTTGCCTCCCGGTTCAAGTGATTCTCCTGCCTCAGCCTCCTGAGTAGCTGGGATCACAGGAGCCGGCCATCATGCCTGGCTAAATTTTTTTATTTTTAAAAGTAGAAATGGAGTTTCACCATGGTGGTGAGGCTGGTCTCGAACTACTGACCTCAGGTGATCCGCTGCCTCGGCCTCCCAAAGTGCTGTGAGTACAGGCGTGAGCCACCAAGCCCGGCCTGGAATAAAATTTAGTCATTAAAATAGGAGACCAAGTTCTGCTTTGGCAGTGGTTGACTGCATGGTGCCGAAACCACTCACTGAAAACAAACTAGAAAAGATGTACGGTATATATTTATACCGCTAAGAGTGAAAAGACAAGCCAAAGGGTGATAATAATAAAAGTAACAGAAGAGCTCAGACCCAAAATATATAGGACTCCTACAAAGCACTAAGGATTGATGACACAATTAAAAAATGGCTGACAGGCCAGGCATGGTGCCTCATGCCTGTAATCCCAGTGTTTTGGGAGGCCAAGCAAGATCACTTGGGGCCAGGAGTTCAAAATTAGACTGGGCAACATAGCAAGAACCCTGTCTCTAAAAAAAATTTAAAAATCAGCTGGGCATGGTTGGATGCAGTGGCTCACGCCTGTAGTCCCAGTACTTTGGGGGGCTGAGGCAGGCGGATCATCTGAGGTCAGGAGTTCAAGGCCAGCCTGACCAACATGGTGAAATCCCATCTCTATTGAAAATACAAAAAGTTGGCCGGGCGCGGTGGCTCAAGCCTGTAATCCCAGCACTTTGGGAGGCCGAGACGGGCGGATCATGAGTTCAGGAGATCGAGACCATCCTGGCTAACACGGTGAAACCCCATCTCTACTAAAATACAAAAAAAATTAGCCGGGCGAGGTGGCGGGCGCCTGTACTCCCAGCTACTCGGGAGGCTGAGGCAGGAGAATGGCGTGAACCCGGGAGGCGGGGCTTGCAGTGAGCTGAGATCCGGCCACTGCACTCCAGCTTGGGCAACAGAGCTAGACTCCGTCTCAAAAAAAAAAAAGAAAATACAAAAAGTCGACAAGGTGTTAACTTTTCTTATATTGCTAGCAACTCCTTGATTTCCTCTCTGCAAGTTGTAAAAGGGCCTTTGGAAGATTATATAATTTACCTACAGAGATTGCCTCAGGAGGCTGAGGCAGGAGAATGGCTTGAACCTGGGAGGCGGAGGTTGCAGTGAGCTGAGATTTTGCCACTGCACTCCAGCCTGCGCGGCAGAGCGAGACTTTGTCTCAAAGAAAAGAAAAGAGAACAGAAAAGAGGCCGGGCGCAGTGGCTTATGCCTGTGATCCCAGCACTTTGGGAGGCCAAGGTGAACGGATCACCTGAGGTCAGGAGTTCGAGACCAGCCTGACCAACATGGAGAAACCCCCATCTCTACTAAAAATACAAAGCTCGCTGGGTGTGGTGGCCATGCCTGTAATCCCAGGTACTTGAGAGGCTGAGGCAGGAGAATCGCTTGAACCCGGGAGGCAGAGGTTGCAGTGAGCTGAGATCGCGCCATTGCACTCCAGCCTGGGCAATAAAAGCGAAACTCCATCTCAAAAAATAAAATAAAATAAAATCAGCTGGGCATGATGGCACACACCTGTCGTCCTAGCGACTTGGAAGGCTGAGGTGGGAGGATTGTTTTAGTCCAGGATTTTGAGGCTGCAGTAAGCTATGACTGCACCACTGCACTCTAGCCTGGGTGACAGAATGAGACCCTGTCTCAAAAAAAAAAAAAAAAAATAGGTGAAAGACTTTACAAAAGGCAACATTGAAAAGTCAACATGAAAAGTTTCTTAAGCTCATTAGTATGCAAAGAAATGCTATTTAAGACCACAGTGTATATACCTACTACATCCATGAGAATGGCCAAAATTTAAAAGACTAACAGTTGGTCCAAGAGTTGTGGGTTGTTAAGCTGATTAATATTGTCTCCCTCTACAACCATGCTTGCCTCGAAAAAATAAAGAAAATAAAAAATAAAAATGCTGGCCGGGCGCGGTGGCTCATGCCTGTAATCCCAGCACTTTGGGAGGCCGAGATGGGTGGAACATGAGGTCAGGAGATCGAGACCATCCTGGCTAACACAGTGAAACCCCGTCTCTGCTGAAAATATAAAAAAGTAGCTGGGCGTGGTGGCGATTGCCTGTAGTCCCAGCTACTTGGGAGGCTGAGGCAGGAGAGTGGCGTGAACGCGGGAGGCGGAGCTTGCAGTGAGCTGAGATCGTGCCACTGCACTCCAGCCTGGGGGACAGAATGAGACTGTGTCTCAAAAAAAATAAAAAATAAATAAATAAATAAAAATAAAAATACCAACAATACCAAACGATGGTAAACAGCTGAAACTCTCGTACCCTGCTGTGAGAGTGTAAATTGGCATAGTCACTTAGGAAAATTGTTTAGTGGTGTCTAATAAAGTTAAACATACACATATATCCTATGACCTTGCAATTTCACCTTTTGTTATGCCCATAGAAATAGATGCAGATGTGTACACACACACACACACACGATATATATATATAAAGTATTTTCAGGTTACTCTTATTTTGTAATAATTTGTTTTTATTTGTTTTTTTTTTTTTTTTTTTTTTTTTTTTTGAGACGGAGTAGCTGGGACTACAGGCGCCCGCCACCTCGCCCGGCTAGTTTTTTGTAGTTTTTAGTAGAGACGGGGTTTCACAGTGTCAGCCAGGATGGTCTCGATCTCCTGACCTCGTGATCCGCCCGTCTCGGCCTCCCAAAGTGCTGGGATTACAGGCTTGAGCCACCGCGCCCGGCCAATAATTTGTTTTTAAAAGTCAGTGTGCCATATCTGACAATAATAACCTCGTAAACATAAAGCTCAGTAAACAGCTATGTGCCAGGTACTGTGACACTACCTAATTTAATCCCAAAGAATATGCCTGGAAGTGGCAGGAAAGGTCAGCCCATGATGAACATGAGCTGTCTGACGCTTCGCTGGAAAAGCAGCACTTAGCAATTGGCATCTCTGTGGTGGATTGTCTATTGATGGGGCTGGAAAACTTCTGTAAAACACTAGGTGGCAAATATTTAGGCTTTCCGGATGTTGAGACTCAGGAAATGCTACCCCAAAGCGAAAGCCTCAGAAGCAGCTCTCTCTGACCTCCTGCCCTTCTGTCTCTTCTCCGCTTTGTCCCCCAGGGCAACCCATAGAAACTAGAATCCTTCTTCTCCACGGTGGGTTATAAGGCCTAAAAATATTATTCTAACCTCTCCCCACCTTTCTGTCTAGAGATGGTCATAAAGAAATTCCCTGACCTATCTGGCTTGACTGTAGGTCATAAGACCCCCATTCCAGGATCCTGTTCTATACCTGAGAGGAAGAAATGCTACAACAGGGATGCCAAGAAGAACCTGAGCAAACGGGTCTTGCTCATCTTCCTCTTCTCGGTCTAGTGCATTAGATCACACCCTTTGCCACAGTTGTACATGACTGACCACTCTTCGTTGCATCTAAGCATAAAAATGGACAGTTTTTTCTATATCTCTAGGTCTTCATTTTGAAGGTTCCCATGTCATGTAAAACCATGATTAAATAAACCTGTTACACTTTTCTCTTGTTAACCTGTCTTTTGTTATAGAAGTGTCTGCCCTGACCCTTATGATGGGAACAAAAGGTATCACACCTTTTTCACCCCTACGCAAATCATAGTATCTGTATCATAACTACTCAGCTCTGCCATTATAGCATGAAAGCATACATATGTAAAAGAATGGGCATAACTGTGGTCCAAAAAACTTCATTGACAAAAAAGGTGGCAGGCCATAGTTTGACAAAAAAGGTGGCAGGCCAAAATAGCCTTTGGCCTATTGAATCTTTAGTCAGTGATATGTGTCTTGTTTTAAAATTTGCATATATTTTAGCTGACAAAATGTTTTAAAATCTATAGTTTGGTTTCCTTCCTTCCTTCCCTCTTTCCTTCCTTCCTTCCTTCCTTCCTTCCTTCCTTCCTTCCTTCCTTCCTTCCTTCCTTCCCTCCTTCCCTCCTTCCTTCCTTCCCTCTCTCTCTTTCTTTCTTTCTTCCTTTCGTCTCGCTCTGTTTGTTGCCCAGGCTGGAGTGCAGTGGTGTGATCTCGGCTCACTGTAGACTCCATCTCTGGGTTCAAGTGATTCTCCTCTCTCAGCCTCTGGAATAGCTGAGATTACAGGCATGTGCCACCATGCCTGGCTGATTTTTGTATTTTTAGTAGAGACAGGGTTTCACCATGTTGGCCAGGCTGGTCTCGAACTCCTGACCTCAGGTGATCTGCCCACTTCGGCCTCCCAAAGTGCTGGGATTACAGACATGAGCCACTGCACCCAGCCTATAGTTTGTTTTCTTTCTTTTTCTTTTTTTTTTTAAGATGAAGTCTTGCTGTGTCTCCCAGGCTGGAGTGCAGTGGCACAATCTCAACTCACTGCAACCTCCACCTCCTCAGTTCAAGCGATTCTCCCATCTCAGCCTCCCGAGTAGCTGGGATCACAGGCATTCGCCACCATGCCTGGCTAATTTTTTGTATTTTTAGTATTTTTAGTAGAGAAGAGGTTTCACTACGTTTGTCAGGCTGGTCTTGAACTCCCAACCTCAAGTGATCTGCCCACCTCAGCTTCCCAAAGTGCTGGGATTACAGGCGTGACCCACTGCGCCCGGCCTACAGCTTTCTATTAAAATTTCAAATATGAGTTCTAATTTTTTTAAAAATGAAGAATCCATTTACGTATTCTATCTCAAGAATGAATTTTTGTTGTTGTGAATGGTCATTCATGGTCATTTATGGTCACATAAGTTTAAAAATGGTCATCTAAGGACAAAGAGAGTCCCCACATTAAATGATATAGGCCAGGTGCAATGGCTCACACCTGTAATCTCAGCACTTTGGGGGGCTGAGGCAGAAGGATGGCTTGAGCCCAGAAGTTTGAGATCAGCCTGGGCAACATAGCGAGACCTTGCCTCTACCAAAAAAAAAAAAAAAAAAAAAAAGAAAAAGAAAAATTTAGCCCGGTGTGGTGGTGTGAGCCTATAGTCCTTCCTACTTGGGAGGTTGAGGTGGTAGGATCACTTGAGCCTGGGAGGTCAATGCTACAGAAAGCCATGATCACATTCATTACCACTCCAGCCTAGGTGACAGAGTGAGACCCTGTCTTTACAAATTTTTTTTTTTTAATTTACAAAATGATTTATGGAGTGACAATACAGAAGGGCTAAGTCTTAAGATAGAATTTGCATTCTTGAACCACATACTGCTAGGACACCAGGCAAACTACTACAGTTTCAAAGAACTAGCAACCATCAATCATACTGCTAAGTTGGTGTACAGACTGCACAGAAATTAAGTATCTGAATTTAGATTCCATATAGAACCCATTCATACTGAGTCCATACTATGAGGCTATGAGAAAGCATTATTTCAACAAATTTAGTTTAAAGATCTAATTAGCTTTTGTTAGTGGCTCACGAATTGGGCAGCATCTCTTCTAAAGAACAGACGAAGTGCTCCAGTGGGTATGGTAGAGTAGTTGGTTTTCTAAAGTAGCTAAAGCAGGAGTAAGAAAACAGAATAACACAAAAAGATTGGTTAACATCAGGTTACTTATACGGGTTAAAGCAAAGGGGACTTCCTTAATGATACCTGTTCAGGTTGACTGGGTCTCTTTTTTTTTTTTTTTCTTGAGATGGACTCTCGCTCTATTGCCCAGGCTGGAGTGCAATGATGCGATCTTGGCTCATTGCACTGAACCTTCTGGGTTCAAGTGATTCTCCTGCCTCAGCCTCCTGAGTAGTTGGGATTACAGGCACCCACAACCATGCCCGGCTAACTTTTGTATTTTTAGTAGAGACAGCGTTTCACCATGTTGGTCAGGCTGGTCTCGAACTCCTGACCTCAAGTGATCTGCTCGCCTTGGCCTCCCAAAGCGTTGGGATTACAGGTGTGATCAACTGTGCCTGGCCTGACTGGGCTCCTTCTGATTGGTTGCTGCAATCACCTGTTTTTAGGAAAAATGGTCTACTTGGGGTTTTCCTGCTTCCTTAAAGTTTCAGTTGGACGCTGGGCGTGGTGGCTCACGCCTGTAATCCTAGCACTTTGAGAGGCTAAGGTGGGCAGATTGTCAGAGCTCAGGAGTTCGTGACCAGCCTGGGCAACAAGGTAAAACTCCATCTCTACTAAAAATATGAAAAATTAGCCGGGTGTGGTGGTGCGCACCTGTAGTCCCAGCTACTCGGGAGGCTGAGGCAGGATAATTGCTTGAATCCAGGAGACAGAGGCCGCAGTAAGTTGAGATTGTGCCACTGCACTCCAGCCAGGGTGACAGAGTGAGATTCTGTCGCAAAATAAAAAAAAAGTTTAGGCTGGGTGGAGTGGCTGACGCCTCTAATCCTAGCACTTTGGGAGGCCGAGGCGGGCGGATCACCTGAGGTTGGGAGTTTGAGACCAGCCTGGCTAACATGGAGAAACCCCATCTCTACTAAAAATACAAAATTGGCCAGGTGTGATGGTTTATGCCTGTAATCCCAGCTACTTGGGAGGCTGAGGCAGAATCACTTGAACCCGGGAGGCAGAGGTTGCCGTGAGCCGAGATTGCGGCATTGCACTCCAGCCTGGGCAACAAGAGCGAAACTCCGTCTCAAAAAAAAAAAAAAAAAGTTTCAGTTTGATTGTCTGGCACTTTAGCATCAGTGATTCCATTTTGGTTTGGTCTGTTGGGGCTTAGTGTAGGAGCTCAGTCCAAAATAATGGCCGCCTATAAATTTAATCCAGGCCGTCAAAGATAAACAAAGCTGGACTTTAATTGAAGTGGTGACAACTGATGTTATTCAGTAACTATTGACAGTAGTGGAAACAGCTGAACTTCATTCTAATTTACACAAGGTGCCTGTGTTTTAAAGGGAGCATGAGGGCGTAGGAAGGAGGAGCAATAGGGAACGCAAGTGAAACATTACAAAGGGTTGGTCGGTGTAAATGTGAATAGACTGTGTCTGCAAGCTGGGAATTACATTTTTGTTTGTTTGTTTTGAGACAGGGTGTCACTCTGTCACTCAGGCTGGAGTATAGTGACATGATCTCAGCTCACTGCAACCTAGGCTCAAGTGATCTTCCCACCTCAGCCTTTTGAGTAGCTGGAGGCTGAGGTGGGAGGATTATCTGGCTAATTTTGTGTATTTTTAGTAGAGACAGGGTCTTGCCATGTTGCCCAGGCTGGTCTTGAACTCCTGAGCTCAAGCAATCCCCCTACCTTGGCCTCCCAAAGTGCTGGGATTACAGGCGTGAGCCACCACGCCCGGCCATACTAATCCGGCAATTATGGAAGTTAGGATTTTATCCTCCCACAGAGACTGGGGGACAGAAGCACTGTCCTCATAATCATATCTTAATTTATTTTTTTCTTGAGACGGAGTCTCACTTTGTTGCTCAGGCTGGAGTGCAGTGGTGCAATCTTGGCTCACTGCAATAGCTGCCTCCCAGGTTCAAACAATTTTCCTGCCTCAGCCTCCCGAGTTGTTGGGACTACAGGCGTGCACCACCATATCTGGCTAACTTGTATTTTTAGTAGAGACGGGGTTTTGCCATGTTGGCCAGGCTGGTCTCAAACTCCTGACCTCAGGTGATCTGCCTGCCTTGGCCTCCCAAAGTGCTAGAATTACAGGCGGGAGCCAATGCACCCAGCCTAATTTTATATTTCTAACTCACACTACCTTATAGTTGTGGAAAGATTCCTCTGAAATACTTCCGAAAATATGATCTTTTGCTACAATAAAGAACAAGTGTGACTGGGCACTGTGGCTCATGCATGTAATCCCAGCACTTTGGGAGGCCAGGGTGAGACGATCACTTGAGCCCAGGAGAGCTGGAGACCAGCCTGGGCAAAATGGCGAGATTCCTGTCTCTACAAAAAATTAACAAATTAGCCAGGTGTGGTGGCATGCACCTGTAGTCCCAGCTACTCGGGAGGCTGAGGCAGGAGGATTGCCTGAGCCTGGGAGTCCGAGGCTGCAATGAGCTATGATGGTGCTACCACTCTCCAGCCTGGGTGACAGAGTGAGACCCCAGTTCTAAAAAATACAAAAAAAAGAAAAGAAAGAAAAGGAAAAAGAACAAGTGTATCTACTCTATAGCAGAAACAGAAACTTTGAAAACTGTTTTTGTAAATATGTGCTAGAAGCTTTCACTTGGCATTATCAGTACATCTAATTTTAGCTATGCTAGTCTGCATGGAATGGTATCTTTTTTTTTTTTTTTTTTTTTTTTTTTTTTGAGACGGAGTTTCCCTCTTGTTGCCCAGGCTGGAGTGCAGTGGTGTGATCTCGGCTCACTGCAACCTGTGCCTCCCAGGTTCAAGTGATTCTCCTGCCTCAGCCTCCTGAGTAGCTGGGATTAGAGGCATGCGCCACAACGCCCAGCTAATTTTTTGTTATTTTTAGTAGAGATGGGGTTTCACCATGTTGGTCAGGCTGGTCTCCAACTCCTGACCTCAAGAGATCCGCCCGTCTCGGCCTCCCAAAGTGCTGGGATTACAGGCGTGAGCCACCACGCCCGGTCTCATTTTGTTTTTCTAAAAAATACTTTTTTCACCAGCAAAGGAGACAAAAAAAAAATCATTTAAAAAACTCAACCCAAAAGAAAACATTTAAAAATAATAAAAACAGATTTTAAAAATAGAAAATAGCAAAATAATAGATTTATACCAAATAACTTTTCCCCCAGCTTTTTAGTTGCTAAAGAACATTTCCGTCTGGGCACTGTGGCTCATGCCTGTAATCCCAGCACTTTGGGAGGCCAAGGTGGGTGGATCACCTGAAGTCAGGAGTTCGAGACCAGTCTGACAAACATGGTGAAACCCCGTCTCTACTAAAAATACAAAATTAGCCGGGCGTGGTGGTGCATGCCTGTAATCCCAGCAACTCGGGAAGCTGAGGCAGGAGAATCACTTGAACCCGGGAGGCGGAGGTTGCGGTGAGCCGAGATCGCACCGTTGCACTCCAGCCTGGGCAACAAGAGTGAAACTCTGTCTCAAAAAGCAAAAAACAAAACAAGCAAACAAAAAACGAACATTTCCATTGTAAAGTTTCCTCAAGTCCTTTCACCCTATGTCCTAGTTCCAGATTCCAGGCAGTCACTGATCTCTCATTATAGTTTCGCCTTTCACTGTGGCGTTACTTTGCGTTTCCCTGATAGTCAATGACCTGGAGGATTTTTTCAAAGGTATATTGACGGCTGCCTGTATCTTTTTTAGTGAAGCATCTATTCTTTTACCAGATTTCTATTTGGTTGTCTTATAATCCAAGAGTTTCTCATATGTTCTTATATAAGTCCTTTGTTTGCTTTATGTATTGCAAAAACATCTTCCCAGTTAGCAGCCTGCCTTATTTTCTTAATGGTATCTTCTGAAGAGAAGATATTTTATCCAGGTGCAGTGGCTTACCCTGGTTGTCCCAGTTACTCTGAAGGCTCGGGTGGGAGGATCGCTTGAGGCCAGGAGTTTGAGACCAGCTTGGGCAACATAGTGAGACCCTGTATCTAATACACACACACACACACACACACACACACACACACACATATATATTTTTTGAGATGGAGTTTTGCTCTTGTTGTCCAGGCTGGAGTGCAATGGCGTGATCTCGGCTCACTGCAACTTCCAACTCCTGAGTTCAAGTGATTCTCCTGCCTCAGCCTCTCGAGTAGCTGGATTACAGGCGCCCGCCACCACGCCCAGCTAATTTTTGTTATTTTTAGTAGAGACGGGGTTTCTCTGTGTTGGCCATGGTGGTCTCAATCGCCGTGTTGGCCAGGGTGGTCTCGAACTCCTGACCTCAGGTGATTTACCTGCCTCGGTCTCCCAAAGTGCTGGGATTACAGGCGTGAGCCACTGTTCCCGGCCTAAAAAATATATATTTTTAAAAATTAGCCAGCTATGGTGGTGTGCACCTGTAGTTCCAGCTACTCAGGGATGCTGAGCTGCGCCTAGCTCTTGAGTCTAGGAGTTTGAGGCTGCAGTGAGCTATGATTGCACCACTGCATTCCAGCCTGGGTGACAGAGCAAGACCGTTTTTATTTACAAAAAAAACAACAAAACAAAAAAACCAATCAAACAAAGAAAAAACATATAAAAGAGAGAAGACATTTTTGGCCTGGCACGGTGGTTCACGCCTGTAATCCCAGCACTTTGGGAGGCTGAGGCGGGCAGATCACGAGGTCAGGAGATCAAGACCATCTTGACTAACACGGTGAAACCCGGTTTCTACTAAAAATACAAAAAATTATCCAGGTATGGCGGCAGGCACCTGTAGTCCCAGCTACTCGGGAGGCTGAGGCAGGAGAATGGTGTGAATCCGGGAGGCAGAGCTTGCAGTGAGCCAAGATTGCGCCACTGCACTCCAGCCTGGGCCACAGAGTGAGACTCCATCTCAAAAAAAAAAAAAAAAAAAAGACAGTTTTAAAATTAAAAAAACTTCAATTTGTCAATTTTTTCCCAAAAAGATTTCCCATTTCCTTGTAGTTTTATAGTTTTAGTTTTTATTTAAATCTGTAGTAATATTTACTTATTTTTTGAGACGGTCTTGCTGTCACCCAGGCTGGAGTACAACCTGGGCTCAAGAGATCCACCTCAGCCTCTCCAGTAACTGGGACCTCAGACACGCGCCACCACACCTGGCTAATTTTTTATAGAGATGGGGTCACATTATGTTGCCCAGGCTGGCTCAAGCAATCCTCCCACCTCAGCCTCCCAAAGTACTGGGATTACAGGTGTGAGTCGCTGCGCCTGGCTGTAGTCCTTTTTGTGTTAATTTAATTTTTTTATTATTATTTATTTTCCAAATATTTTATTATTTTGGAGATGGAGTCTCACTCTGTTGCCCAGGCTGGAGTGCAATGGAGCGATCTTGGCTCACTGCAACCTCTGCCTCCTGGATTTAAGCAATTTTCCTGCCTCAGACTTCCCACATAACTGAGATTATAGGCGTGTGCCACTACGTGTGGCAAATTTTTTTTTTTTTTCTTGAGACGGAGTCTCGCTCTGTTGCCCAGGCTGGAGTCAGTGGCACGATCTCGGCTCACTGCAACCTCCACCTCCCGGGTTCAAGTGATTCTCCTGCTTCAGCCTCCCGAGTAGCTGGGATTACAGGCACGTGCCAACACGCCCGGCTAATTTTTTTTTGTATTTTTAGTAGAGATGGGGTTTCACCATATTGGCCAGGCTGGTCTCAAACTCCTGACCTCATGATCCGCCCACCGTGGCCTCCCAAAGTGCTGGGATTACAGGCATGAGCCACTATGCCTGGCCCACGCCCAATTAATTTTTGTATTTTTAGTAGCGGCGAGGTTTCACCATGTTGGCCAGGCTGGTCTCAAACTCCTGACCTCAGGTGATTCACCTGCTTCAGCCTCCCAAAGTGCTGGGATTATAGGCGTGAGCCACTGAGCCTGACCCTTTTTGTGTTAATTTTATACACACTGTGAAGTAAGGGTTAAGGTTAAATTGTTTACCTAAAGGACATCCAGTTATTTATTTTTTGTGACAGAGTCTCACTCTATTGCCCAGGATGGAGTGCAGTCTCACAATCTCAGCTCACTGCAACCTCCACCTCCTTGGTTCAAGTGATTCTCCTGCCTCAGCCTCCCGAGTTGCTGGGATTACAGGTGCCCCCACCACACCTGGCTAATTTTTGTATTTTTTAGTAGAGGTGGGGTTTTGCCATGTTGGTCAAGCTGGTCTCAAACTCCTGACTTCAGGTGATGTGCCTGCATCGGCCTCCCAGTGCTGGGATTACAGGCATGAGCCACTGTGCCCAGCCCATCCCGTTATTCTTGAATGATTTGTTGAAAGACCATTTTTCATTCATTGAATTACCATGACACTTTTGTCAAAAACAACTGAAATCGATGTGTGGACTCTCAATTCTATTTCCTTTATCTGTATGACTGTTTTTAGGCCAATACCACACTGTCTTGATTACTGCAGTTTTCTATAAGCTTTGCTATCATGATGGGTAACTTTGTTCTTTATTTTCAAAATTAACTTAGCTATTCAGGATGCTTTTCATGTCCACGTACATTTTACTTATTTTTGAGATAGGGTCTTGCTCTGTCACCCAGGCTGGAGTGCAGTGGTACAATCATGGCTCCCTGTAGCCTTGACCTTGTGGGCTCAAGCGATTCTCCCACCTCAGCCTCCCAAGTAGATGGGACTACAAGCACGCACGACCACACCCAACTAATTTTTGTATTTTTTGTAGACATGGGGTTTCACCATGTTGCCCAGGCTGGTCTCAAACTCCTGGACTCAAGCAGTTCAACCACCTTAGCCTCCCAGTGTTGAGATTACAGGCATGAGCCAACGTGCCCTGTTGATTTTATTTTTGAGACAGGGTCTTGCTCTGTCATCCAGGCTAGAGTGCAGTGGTGTGATCACAGCTCACTTTAACCTTGAATTCCTGGGTTCAAGGGATCCTCCTGCTTCAGCCTCCCAATTAGCTAGGACTACAGGTTTGCACCACCAGGCCTGGCTAAATTTTATTTTATTTTTTGTAGTGTTGGGGTTGGGGGTCTTGCTATGTTGCCCAGGCCGGTCTCAAATTCTTGGCTTCAACTGATCCTCCCACCTCGGCCTCTCAAAGTGCTAGGATTAAAGGCATGAGCCCCGGTGCCTGGTATATCTTATTACAGTATCACAGGACCTCAGTTATGATCCCAAGACAAGTGAGAAATATTTTTCCTCCCGTCCATCACCTTCCAATCCGTAAATATGAGCAAACATCCTTTTGGATCTTTAAATTTTTCTCTTAGCAATGCTTTGAAGTTTTCAGTGTACAGGTTTTACACACTTGTAGAACTTTACCCCTAAATTCCTTATATTTTGATGTGATTGAAAATTCTATTTTAATTTTGTTCCTAGTGTATAGATAATTGACTTGTTAATGTTGAGTTGTATCCTGCAATCTTGTTATTAGTGGTAGCATTTTTAGTATTCTCTACGTATGTGATCATGTAGTCCGTGAACAGTTTTACTTCATCCTTTCCAATATTTATGCCTTACTACACTGACTAGGACCTCAAATACAAGTTTGAAGGGAAGTGGTGTCTTGGTGCAGATCTAAGGGGGAAAGTGTTCAACATTTTATCATTAAATATTACCTGTAGGCCAGGCGTGGTGGCTCATGCCTGTAATCCCAGCACTTTGGGAGGCTGAGGCAGGTGAATCACCTGAGGTCAGGAGTTCGAGACCATCCTGGCCAACATGGTGAAACCCCGTCTCTACTAAAAATACAGAAATTAGCCGGGCATGCTGACAGGCACCTATAATCCCAGAGACTTGGGAGGCTGAGGCAGGAGAATCGCTTGAACCTGGGAGGTGGAGGTTGCAGTGAGCCAAGATTGTACCACTGCACTTCAGCCTGGGCGATGAGACTCTGTCTCAAAAAAAGGAAAGAAAAAGTTACCTGGAGATATTTTGTAAATTCCCTTTATTACATTGAGAAAGTTACCTTCTACTCTTTAAGCTTTTATCATGAACTTTGTAAAATGCTTATGGTATCTATTGAAATAGTCCATAATGTGTTTTCTTATTTCTGTTACCATGGTAAATAACACTAATTGATTTTTTCTTTTCTTTTCTTTTTTTCTGAGACTAAGTCTTGCTCTGTTGCCCAGGCTGGAGTGCGGTGGTGCGATCTCAGCTCACTGCAACCTCCACCTCCTGGGTTCAGGCGATTCTCCTGCCTCAGCCTCCCGAGTACCTGGGATTTCTGGTGTGTGCCACCGTGCCCAGCTAATTTTTGAATTTTTAGTATAGACAGGGTTTTACCACGTTGGCCAGGCTGGTCTCAAACTCCTGACCTCAGGTGATCCGCTGGCCTTGGCTTCCCAAAGTGCTGGACAGGTGTGAGCCATCAGACCCTGCCTGATTTTCTTTTTTTTTTCTTTTCTTTTTTTGAGATGGAGTCTTGCTCTGTCAGCCAGGCTGGAGTGCAGTGGCGCCATCTTGGCTCACTGCAACCTCCGCCTCCCAGGTTCAAGCAATTCTCCCGTCTCAGCCTCCCAACTAGCTGGGATTACAGGCACACAACACCATGCCCGGCTAATTTTTGTATTTTTTTAGTAGAGATGGGGTTTCACCATGTTGGCCAGGCTAGTCTTGAACTCCTGACCTTGTGATTCGCCCACCTTGGCCTCCCAAAGTGCTGAGATTACAGGCGTGAACCACTGCACCCAACCCTAATTTTCTTTTCTTTTTTTTTTTTTTTTTGAGACGGAGTCTCACTCTGTGGCCCAGGCTGGAGTGCAGTGGCGCGATCTCGGCTCACTGCAAGCTCCGCCTCCTGGGTTCACGCCATTCTCCTGCCTCAGCCTCCTGAGTAGCTGGGACTACAGGCGCCCGCCACAGCACCCGGCTAATTTTTTGTATTTTTAGTAGAGACGGGGTTTCACTGTGGTCTCGATCTCCTGACCTTGTGATCCGCCCGCCTCGGCCTCCCAAAGTGCTGGGATTACAGGCTTGAGCCACCGCGCCCGGCCTCCAACCCTAATTTTCAAATAATATATCAATCTTGAATTCCTGGGAAAATTCCACTTGGTCATCATGTAAGGTTGGTGTAATATTTGAAAATCAATTGTATAAAAAATTCATTTTTATATACTGCTGGATTCAAATTGCTAATATTTTGTTAAGGACTTTTGGGATTGTTTTTAAGGGCTTGGAGCTTTCTTTTCTTGAAATATCTTTGAGTTGGAATAGGGGTAATCTAGCCTTGTCAAGTGAGTTGGGAAGGCCTTCCCTGTTTTCTAAAATGTTATGTAAGATTGGTATAATTCCTTCCTTAAATGTTGAATAGAATTCATTAGTGAAGCCATGTGGGTCTGGAAGTTTCATTATGGGAAGGGTGTCAATTATGATTCAATTTCTTTAACAGGTAAGGGAATATTCAAATCACCTATTTCTTTTCATGTCTGTTTTGGCAATTTGTGTCTTTCTTTTTTTTTTTTTTTTTTTTTTTTTTTTTGAGACGGAGTCTTGCTCTGTAGCCCGGGCTGGAGTGCAGTGGCCGGATCTCAGCTCACTGCAAGCTCCGCCTCCCGGGTTTACGCCATTCTCCTGCCTCAGCCTCCGGAGTAGCTGGGACTACAGGCGCCCGCCACCTCGCCCGGCTAGTTTTTTGTATTTTTAGTAGAGACGGGGTTTCACGGTGTTAGCCAGGATGGTCTCGATCTCCTGACCTCGTGATCCGCCCGTCTCGGCCTCCCAAAGTGCTGGGATTACAGGCTTGAGCCACCGCGCCCGGCCAATTTGTGTCTTTCAAGTAATGTGTCCATCTCATCTAAGTTGTCAGATTTACTGGTATATAGTTGTCTATAACAAAGAGAAACAAGACAAAGGCCAGACTTCCCTCTGAGTGAGGGAAAATTCCTTATCACATACTGACCTTGTTATTAGAAGACACTTGATGCAGTATTTAGGGGTGAGGAGTCATAACATCTGCAACTTACTCTCAAATGATTTGGCAAAACACATACGCGCGCAAGCACACATACACATAAGAGAGAGAACAGACAGGATATGAAACAAACAAAATTGGTCAATACAGGGTGAAGGGTATCTGGGAATTCACTGGACTATTTCGACAACTTTTCTGTAAACATTTTTCAATATATAAAGTTAAATGACATATTCACATTCCATAACCCGGCAATTTAAGGCAATAATCAGAAAACCACACACATACTCAGCACAAGAAAGTTTATCACAGATCAAAACTTGAAAACACCCTAAAACCCCCCCGGAAGACTCAATATAACAAACAATACAGTATGATACCAAAGAGCCACCACCAACAACATACAACATACAACAACAAGAAGAAAAGACATACTTTTTTCAAGGGTATCATGTGGAAAATGCTCAGTACAAATAGGCTACTGAGGGGAAGAGTTCCAACACTGAGTATGTGACCCCTTCCTATATGCACAGGAAGAAGACTGCAGAGAAACACCATGCAAGCAGTGGCTGTCTCTGTGGTGGTGTCACAGGTGAACATGACTCTTCCTCATACTCCTCTTCCAAACTTTTTTTTTTTTTTTTTTTAGACAGAGTCTCACTCTGTCGCCCAGGCTGGAGTGCAGTGCCACGATCTCGGCTCACTGCAACCTCCGCCTTCCAGGTCCAAGCAATTCTCTTGCCGCAGCCTCCCGAGTAGCTGGGAGTATAGGCACGTGCCACCACGCCCGGCTAACTTTGTATTTTTAGCAGAGATGGGGTTTCACCATGTTGGCCAGGCTGGTCTTGAACTCCTGACCTCAAGTGATCCACCCTCCTCAGCCTCCCAAAGTGCTGGGATTACAAGTGTGAGCCACCACGCCTGGCCTCTTCCAAACTTCTTGAAAGATCCCAGAAACTCTCTATCACTCCAGGGCAATAGGAAAAAGAGCTTACACTGGCTTAAGGCCTGGATTACCCCCAAAAGGAAGGGAAGGAGATTCTGCAGGAAGGGGTGATAACTGGTTTCAAAGTAGCCTGGCACAGTGGACTGGGTATGACTGTGAGATCTGGTTTCATGCCCTCCAAAGTAGGCAAGGTTAAGAGATCAAGTAAGATGGTACATGGGAAAAAGGTCAAGTTATATACACATGTAAAAGCAACTGTCTTTCTGTTTCACAAGGACATTCATCAGCTTGGAAGCTATTATTACAGGAAATCCACATGGAATAATGAGATCTACACTCTAAAGAGCTGAGCGGAGGTTTGAATCTGCTTCCTGGATGATCCCGTGCAAACTATTCAGCCTTTCTCAGCCTATTTCCACCTCTGAAAATCTGGGATGATGAAAATTTTTATCACTAGCCTCCCCATTGAAAGACTGTGGGCTGGGTACAGTGGCTCATGCCTGTAATCTCCGTTTTTTGGGAGGCTGAGGCAGGAGGATTGCTTGAGGCCAGGAGTGCAAGACCAGCCTGGCCGACAGAGAGAAACCCTGTCTCTACAAAAAAGAAAAGTAAAATAATGTTGGTGTGGGGGTGCACATCTGTAGTCCTAGCTACTTGGGAGGTTGCATGAGCTCAGGAGTTTGAGGCTGCAGTGAGCTATGATCACACCACTACACTTCAGCCTGGGTGACAGAGAGCCTGTCTTTAAAAAAGTGTCTGGGTGCATGCCTGTGGCTCATGCCTGTAATCCCAGCACTTTAGGAGGCCAAGGCAGGTGGATCATCTGAGGTCAGGAATTTGAGACCAGCCTGGCCAACATGGCAAAACCCCATCTCTACTAAAAATACAAACAAGTAGCCGAGCAAAGCGGTGTGCATGGTAATCCTACCTACCGCAGAGGCTGAGGCAGGAGAATCACTGGGACCTGGGAGGCGGGGGTTGCAGTGAGCCGAGATCGCACCACTGCACTCTAGCCTGGCTGACAGAGCGAGACTCTGTCTCAAAAAAACAAAACGAAACAAAAAAACAAAAAAGCAACAGGGGAACCAGCTGAGTCCCCCGAGAATGAGAGCACAGCTGTCCCAACTCATAAATCCTGGGGTTGCTCTTGACCTCTGTGTGGGGCTGCCACATCATCCCTGAGCACAATGCTGACTGCACGGGCTGGACCACTGTCCTAGGCTGGAAAGTGAGGAACAAGCAGATTTCCTCTTGAAATGCCTGCCTGAGCCAGCTGGCCACTACATGAATAGAAAAATTATTTTTACAGGGATCAAGAAGACAGAGATTGAACAAGATATCTGCCTCACCTGCAGCTGGAGATGTGGCAAGAAGATGTAAGGACTCATTGTAGAGGAGAGAAATCTTTTGTTTTTCTATCCGTTTTATTTTTGTCCCTGTAAGGGTAGGAACAAATCTTTCTGGGTTTGGAGTCAGTGACAATACTCACAGCAAGGAATCCAACATCAAATACTGAGATTCTTGTTTTACAAAAGTGATCTATTCTTAAGGTTGTGAAATTGAGTCTTCTATTTGACAAAAATCATTGTTACTCAGAAACACTTTAAAAATGTTAATATAATTCACTACTTTCTGCATTATGAACAATGAAAGCAAGAAATCTGGTCAAACTGAGATGTTGAGAGGTAGGCTGAAAACTGGCCACTGTACTATTTCACTAAAACTGGAAAAATAATACAAATGCAGACTCCAGAGGTGAAATTCAGGCAATTTATTGTAAACAGGATAACCCTAGCACTCCACCATACTGGCTGTGTCACATGCTCCCTCTTTCACATCAACTGGTCAAAAAAGAAGACTTTCTTAAGAAGCCTCAGGTAACCAATAACTTAGTTCCACAAATCTAATTTACTAAGCACTGAATAAACTGCAGTATATGGGGTAGTCTGTTATTGCTCATGGACTGCAGCTTGGACCCATCTAAATGAATCCATTAGTATGCCTGAGTGATCAACAGCAGCTCTAGATCCAACCTGGAAACTGGAAAATGCTGACGCATACTAAACAACAATTGCAGGTTCATGGAAGACTACATGAGATTGCTCTCAGATCTCTTCATGTGTCATTCTCATAAAAAAAGACACTTAAATTTCACCCACTTTTTAAAAAGAGCTAAAAGTTACTCAATAGCACATAATTTTCCACATAAAAGGTAGGTGGATTTTTATTTACTAGTACAGTGGTGGATTGGAACACTCAGGCCTAATTTTAGATCTGTCTTGTATATACTTGCAGTTTAATGAAAAGCTGCATAGTCTACAAATTCAAAAAACCAGAAGGAAGTGATTTCACACACCTTCTGATGGACAAAGACAGGCTTCATACAAGGAGATTCTTGGAAGTAGGGATAAAAACATGGTCACAGCACCACACTGATCTGACAGTAGAAATGGAGCCCCGCTTTTGAAAGCAGGCCCATAGTTGTGACTATGTCATTCTTGCCCCAAATTGAGATTTGGAAAATGGCAAATGTAAAAACTTAAGATGTGAAAAGATACGACTCTACAGAAGAAAGTCCTAGCCAATCAAATCATATGGGGAGGTAAAATGTCCTTTGAAAATGCCATTCTTTACTGTGCCTGAGTTAGTGGATGACAGGGCCACTTACTATTACTAGTGCTTGTATATGGAAATATATTCACAATTTCTCTTGAAGCAAGTTTTAATAACAGTAAATATTTCAAAACAGCTGTTAAATCTACAGTAACAATTTCACCTAAAATAGTATCTCATGAAAAAAATATTTTTTTAAAAGTCCACTCCAGTCATCATCTGTGTATGTGTTTATATTTATATATTCAAAAAAATAACAACATTTAAGGCAAGATTAGACTGGTAGCAACAAGGAATTTTAGAGTCTTATGAAGACCTGCTATATAAGAATGCAAGGCTTTATTTTTTATATTTCCAAAAAGGTGACTTTGTATTTGCTGCCTTTTAAATTCATAAAGGGGCAAGATATTTTGGTTCACATACTGACTGCAATTTCACTGTAATAAAAAGTTATACAGGTGGTTACAAAAAGCTGATGTTGGAAAAGCATGTCACACACTCAGTAGGATCTGAAATTGACCCTATTTGTATGTGTTAAATAAATATGTTGTGTTAAAGCAATATGTTGATGAGGAAAAGTAAAACTCATGGAACACTGCAAACCAACTATGAAGAAGAAGGTCAATATAATTCAACCAGAATGAAAGAAACCACAGTAATCCTGAGAAATTCGGTTTAGGACAAAATTGATGTAAGTCTGTATTTCTAGCATTGTAAATAAGTAGAGTTTTCTAGCATTTTACTAGTTGGAATAAAAAACATGTTCAAATTTTATAAAAAGATTAAAACCATGCCTTATATAACCAGCAATTTCACTAGTAAAAGAAGATTACATTGCTTTATCATCTGCCAAATGTAATGTTTTCCACTGATTTACATGAAACCATCAAGTAGAAAGCAAATTTGAGGATCAATTTTTAAAAAGGTATTACTTTCTAAATGTTGTGAAGCCTTCTATGTCAACCTAGGAGGCTTTTAGAAAAGAATTAACTTTTACTTTCTTCGGACAAGTGACTATTTTACAGAATAGGGAAGGAAGATTCTACAGGAATATCATTCATTTTAAGCATTGTTATATAGGGGAAATTTCTCTCAGTAACGAAAAGAAAAATTTTAAAATATTTAAGAGGCATGTATTTAAAAAATATTCTACATCTATAAGATTTTGTAATTTAATTACTTTGGATTTATAATATTTCTACATAATGACATTTGACAACTTTTCAGTTTGTTTCTCTAATAATGAATCAGAAACTATTAAAGTGGCCAAGATGATCTTCCTAGGCTCTGGAAGACTCAGGAATGCATCCACTTGCACTTTCCCACGCATGGGGAATCTTCAGAGTTTTGCAGCCATGAAGTTAATATGTGGTTTCACAAGGGGAAACAGTGGCAAACCACGCTTGAATTCGGTCATGTTCTGAATCACTTCAGGCTGCAAAGAAAAAAGTTTCCTTTTAGTGTATTTAACCTAAACATCAGAATAAGGACATCGACTTTTCTGGGGGACACTGGGAGCACACCTCAGTTCTAATAACTTAATAACCCATGTATCACGATCTGCTGACCTTTTCTTCTGGATCAGTAGGTCCGGAGGGTCATGAGTTGGTCTGTACAAACCTATGGTAAGTGTCCTTAGTCCTTTTGGTTTTCCTCTGGGCAAACAAGGGCTGGTTCACCAGGGACTTAGAGGCCTAGCATCAAGGCTTCAGCAGAGTAGCAGAGGCTGATGTGCCCACCCACAAAGAGCCTAGTTACACTGCCAGTTTCCTCCTCTTGCAAGTGAATGTCAATCTTTCTAGATGATTAACATATGCAGGTAACATGGGAGAGACTAAGAAGTCCTCTCCAATATTCAGTGCTGGGAACAGATGTAGCCAGAGATGATACATTGTAAAATAACACAACTGTTCCAACAGGAGGCAAAGGCAGACAAGGGTAGAGGCTGAGTGACTAGATGTTCAGGGAAGAACTAAAGTAGAAGCTCCAACACCTGGTGACCTGAAACTTTTAGTTCATCAGTGTCCCGATGAACAAGCCTCTTCCGGCCGGGCACGGTGTCTCGTGCCTGTAATCCCAGCACTCTGGGAGGCCGAGGCGGGTGGATCATCACTTGAGGTCAGCAGTGCAAGACCAGCCTGGCCAACATGGTGAAACCCCGCCTCTACTAAAAACACAAAAACTAGCTGGGCATGGTGGCGTATGCCTGTAATCCCAGCTACTCAAGAGGCTGAGGCAGGAGAATCGCTTGAACCCGAGAGGTGGAGGTTGCAGTGAGCTGAGATCGCACCACTGCATTCCAGCCTGGGTGACTGAGTGAGACTTCATCTCAAAACAATAACAACAACAACAACAAAACAACAAGCTGTTTCTTTTAAATAGAAAGTCCTCTGTCAGTACAATCTAACATAACATTTATATTTCTTACTTGTGGCAAGGCTGGTGCTTGTGACAAATTTATATCATTTTGACATGGGAACTCTCCAACAACAGGACCTATAAGAAATAAAAGGTTTAATACTTTGTACTTACTGATACTATCACACAAGAACAACTAAAAAAAATCTAAACCAGACTCAGTTAATTAAAAACACTGCACCAGGCCCTGTTCATGTGCTTCTCAGATCCTCTCAAGGTTGCCTGCTACCCAAGGCCTTAAGTACCTGTCCTGCCTTCTATCCAGAGCCACCCAATGATGGCTCATGATATTCCTGAGGTCATAAAACTTTGGCCACAGCAGTTTTAGTGCCCAGGTCTAATGTGACTTTCTGGCCACCCAGAAGGACCTAGTAAAACTGCCCAGAAAGCCAGGGGAGTTAATGGCCACAGGACAAACTTTGGCCAGTAAAAGCCAGGAGGCAAGGACTGGGAAGTTAGCTTGCTTACCCATACTACCCACATGCAGTGGTTCATGCAGCCTCTTTGGAGACATCCCAACAGCAAGCCTGTGTTTTCCTGTGATACTGTGGCTAGCTCAGCATTCTGTCACCTGGTACTGGCTCTCTCCTTCACTGCCTCATTTCTCTTTTCCCCTTATTATCTGCAGGCATTATCTCCAGTTTCCGTTCTCTACCTCTTTTACTTTCTGGTGTTCTATAAGGCATGTAGCTATGACAAAGGCCAACCATCAGATGGCTCAACATGAGCCTAAAAAGGCAATATTTAATACTTACAAGAATCCATTTCCCTGGCAAGAACATGGACGGATACCTTATGTCTCCTTGGGGCATCTACTGCCAACATTTCCTAGGCAGAAAGAAGAGCAGGGTCACCCTTTTGCTCCACTAAAGAACTTACATTGAGGTGTTCTCTGATGACTATGAAGACTCAGCTATCACGCAGTCAAATATAGAAAAGATGCTTCCCTTTCTGGCCGGGTGCGGTGGCTCATGCCTGTAATCCCAGCACTTTGGGAGGCCGAGGCAGGTGGATCACTTGAGGTCAGGAGTTCGAGACCAGCTTGGCCAACATAGTGAAACCCTGTCTTTACCAAAAATACAACAATTAGCCAGATGTGGTGGTACATGCTTGTAATCCCAGATACTTGGGAGGCTGAGGTGGGAGGATTGCCTGACACCAGGAGGCAAAGTATGCCATGTGCGGTGAGCCAAGATCACGCCACTGCACTCTAGCCTGGGTGACAGAGCAAGACTCTGTCTCAAAAAAAAAAAAAAAAAAAAAAAAAGAAAAGAAAAGAGAAAGAAAAGATTCTTCCCTTTCTTTCTCCTCACTTATGTTATTTTATTTAAGCTCTACAAATACTTAGCAAGGCAGGCAAGAATTATTCTTTTTTTTTTTCCCTTTCCTTTTCTTACTCTAAGGAAATAATTATTCTTAACCCAATTTTATAGATGAGAAAACTGAATCCAAGGAGATTAAAAAATTGCTCAAACTCCTACAGCTGATAAGTGCCTGAGCTAGGATTCACACCCTAGCTTAGTACTCACTGGGCTGGGCTGTGCAGGGCTGTACCTGGTGATCTTTAGTGTCTACAGAGACAATGGTCTGAGCTTAGACAGGGACAAGCACAACGCCTGCTCCTCTAAGAACCTTCTCAGATTCTGCTTGTAAACTGTGGTTCATCTACCAAAAGAGAAAGGAAACTAACAATTACTGAGTCCTGCATTATATCAGGCACTCTCCTATGTCAGCTCACTTAATTCTCTGTGAACTAAGCATCATGATGATTCTTACTTTAGAGGCTCTAAGACACAGCACCTTACATGAATTACATGGGTCACACAGTTCATAGATGATGGTGTCAGAAGCTAGAGTCTGCTTGCTCTCTCCATTCCACCATGCTGCTTGGAGGGATTCCCCTTAGTTACTACCATGAACGCCAGCAGTGCTAGGTTGGCAGGTGGATCCTGTGGGGAAGTATGTCCCAACCTTTCCCTTAACAGCAGACTTTTACTGTCTTTTCTAATGGGGTACAAATTGTGACAAAGTTCCTCTGATGTCTTAGCCATAAGCAACTTTTCATATCCTTAGAGCGGAGAAATCATCAGCCAAACCAAATCCACTCAATACTTCCTAATAACTGTTATTAGTTATTAGTAACTGAGCAGTTGCTAATTTAGTTACTAGTAACTGAGCAGTTGCTAATCAGTTACTAGTAACTGAGCAGTTACTAATAAGCCTGGTCCTGTGTGCAAGGAAGCCCTGTTGATGTTGCACAGCAAACCTGCCCATGGCTCCCGGCTCTACTCCCCGCCAGCAGGCAAAACAGCCCAGATTCTCACAGGCCTGCTCTGACCTCTCCAGCCTCTTTTCCAGGAGCTCAGCCCAGGTCTGCCTCTATTAACATGTAGTACCTCATCTAAGAACTTCATCTTACTGGAGTAAAAAGTTTGCTTTCAAAGATCTCTCCTCCATCTTCTGTCACCCAAACCTTCATTACCCGCTTGTCTACCCACATCAGCAGACAGCAGAATACCCTCTCCAGTTTCAGATTGTTCCCAATTTTCTGACCAACTCTGGAAAATCCTCATTTTTCTAAAAACAAACAACTGCACCTTCTTGCAAACTATTAATATGTTCTAAGGAACACTACAGTCCCAGGAGATATTTATAGGTGTTCTGTGTAAAAAAGGATGCATGGTGAAATCAGTTTAGAAAATGTTAGTCAAAATTAAATAAATGCAGGCTAAAGTCTTTACTGTGGGACTTCTTACAATTTCTACAATACCAACACACTCTGTGATTCTCTAAGAATGGGAATCGTCTTTCCCAAACTTGTATGATCATGAAATCCTTTTCCTAGGTACCCCTATTAATGTCTTGCATACCATGGAACACAGCTAGGGAAATGCTATCCTAAACTTAGCTGAAGCCTGGTTATAAATACTCTGTTTTTTGTTTGTTTGTTTTTGAGACAAAATCTCACTCTGTCGCCTAGGCTAGAGTGCAGTGGTGCAATCTTGGCTCACTGCAACCTCTGCCTTCTGGGTTCAAGCGATTCTCCTGCCTCAGGCTCCTGAGTAGCTGGGATTAAAGGCGTGCATCACCATGCCCGGCTAATTTTGTATTTTTAGTAGAGATGGGGTTTCACCATGTTGGTCAGGCTGGTCTTGAACTCCTGACCTTGTGATCCACCCACCTCCGCCTCCCAAAGTGCTGGGATTACAGGCATGAGCTACCGCACCCAGCCCTTCTCTCTTTTTTTTGAAGCAGGGTCTAGCTATGTTTCCAAGGTTGGTCTTGAACTCCTGGGCTCTAGTGATCTTTCTGTCTCAGCCTCCCCAGCAGCTGGGACTACAGGCTATTATCGCAGAATAACAAGAGTAATTTAGATGAGACTCTTCTCTTCCTCTATACAATGCAAAGGGAGCCATGACGTAAAGAAAATACCTTGTCTAGCCATTCATTTTCGTAGCCAAAATGGGTGAAATCTCATTGCTGCAAAAGATGCATTCAAAATACCGGCTTTTGCTGCTCAATTCTGAAACTATAATCTCCTTTTCTTATTGTTAAAGTGATACCAGCTATGTTAATACTTGTTTGCAAACAGCCTAAATATTTTTGCAGAAGAGTTGCGGGGAGAGGTGTAACCAACTCATGGATGATACAAAATCACCATTTTCCTCAAAGAAACTAATCAGCACCTTTTGGTCAAAGACGGTTACTTTTTCCTTATCCTCTCACTCAGCACTAGGAGTGGTGAATTACATAAACATTAGAAACCCTAGTATAGGAAAAAATGTGATCAAGCCTCATTGTACCACTAACTTCACAAAGTCATTCTAATGAGAACTGTAAGCACTGACTCCTGTGCTGGTAGCTATAATACATCCCTAGAAAAAAATACCGTAAAGTAGAGTATCTCTCTAAAAGGATGTGGGCACAGGGCGGGACAAGTCCCCGACCAAACAACCTAATGACAAACCAGAAATGGCTAGAACATTAAGGGACAATTCTAAGGTACTATAGTAATCACAGAGTATAATTTTGCTCCTTATTGTGAAAAACAGGCATAACAGTATTTTATACAAACTAGAGGCCCCAATATATTACAAAAAATATATGTAACACTTTAGGTACAATTCCATTGCAGCATACATTTTGAATTTTTGCATTTAGCATACTTATTACACATTAATATACCTACTTAATGGAAATTTTGCTGTCCTTCTTAAGAATTTTTATAGAGGGGAAGATTTAGATGGTGTGAACCTCTTTGTTTTTTTTTTTTTTTTTTTTTTTTTGAGACGGAGTCTTGCTCTGTAGCCCGGGCCACCTCGCCCGGCTAGTTTTTTGTATTTTTAGTAGAGACGGGGTTTCACCGTGTTAGCCAGGATGGTCTCGATCTCCTGACCTCGTGATCCGCCCATCTCGGCCTCCCAAAGTGCTGGGATTACAGGCTTGAGCCACCGCGCCCGGCCTGTTTTGTTTTTTTTTTTTTGAGACAGAGTCTCGCACTGTCGCCCAGGCTGGTGTGCAGTGGTGCGATCTCAGCTCGCTGCAACCTGTGCCTGCCAGATTCAAGCGATTCTCCTGCCTCAGTCTCCTGAGTAGCTAGGATTACAGGCACCCACCACCACGCCCGGCTAATTTTTTATTTTTATTTTTAGTAGATACAGGGTTTCACTATGTTGGCCACACTGGTCTTGAACTCCTGACCTCATGATTCACCCAACTCAGCCTCCCAAAGTGCTGGGATTACAGGCCTGAGCCACCACGCCCAGCCGGTGTGAATCTCTTAAAGCTTGCTGGAAAGACTTTAATGGTGGTGCCTCCCTTTCCTTTTGATAAACTTCCTCAGTGAGCACAAGCATGTAAAACTTATTATATCTCTGACCATGATTCAAAGGTGAGTAATCATTTATTTTAAAAAGCAGCCATAGTGGCACCTAAATGGGTGAAGACAATTTATAGTTGTCAGAGCTTGGAAAATAATCTGATTCTCAAGTTCTTTTGTTTTCTTTGTTCTTCCTTCCCACCAAACAAGCTCAGCAATATTCTTTGCAGAGTAGGGTGGAGAACAGAGAGAAGAAACTGAAAGTGTGCCTAAAAAGGTAGATTTGGAAGTCAGGAAGGGCTGTCACAGTCCTTGGTTTAGAGCATGGGTCAATCTTTTGACTTCCTTGGGCCACACTGGGAGAATTGTCATGGGCCACACGTAAAATACACTAACAATAGCTGATAAGCTAAAACAAAAAAAAAATTTTGCAAAACATCTCATAATGTGGGCTGCACGTGGCCCACAGGCTGCAGGTTCGGCAAACTTGGTTTAGAGGGAGAGGAAAACAGTACTTGGTTCAATAAAAACTGTCTTTATTCTAAAAGTCATTAAGTGTTTATGTCAAAAAACTTAAATCCACAAAAACACCTTCATAAATCCAGCCTGAATGGCTTCAAAGCAGCAACACACAATATAGCACATACAATAGGTGTTTTGGTTTTTTTGAGGCACAGTTTCGCTCTGTCACCCAGGCTGGAGTGCAGCGGAGCGATCTCCACTCACTGCAACCTCTGCCTCCCAGGTTCAAGCGATTCTCATGCTTCAGCCTCCTGAGTAGCTGGGATTACAGGCGTATGCCACCATGCCCAGCTAATTTTTGTATTTTTAGTATAAATGGGGTTTCACCATGTTGGCCAGGCTCGTCTTTAACTCCTGACCTTAAGTGATCCTTCCGCCTTGGCCTCCCAAAGTGCTGGGATTACAGGTGTAGGCCACCATACCCAGCCCTACAATACTTTATGAGTCAAAATCTAAATATATGAATTTGACTTACCTTGTAGAATTTGATGATATCTTCCTTGGTAAGTGTCTTTAAATATGCAACTTCAGTGTTATCTGAAAAAGTAATCAAACAATATTTTACTAACATTTCCATATGAAGTAGCCCAGAACAGCACACTAAATGACAATATACTTCACTCCAAGACTCTTAAGTATCCATATATATTTTTTGAGATAGAGTTTCACTCTGTCGTCCACACTGGAGTGCAGTGGCTCAATCTCGGTTCACTGCAACCTCTGCCTCCTGGGTTCAAGTGATTCTCCTGCCTTAGCCTCCTGAGTAGCTGGGATTACAGGTACAAGCCAATACGCTGGGTAATTTTTGTATTTTTAGTAGAGACGGCGTTTTGCCATGTTGGCTAGGCTGGTCTTGAACTGCTGACCTCAAGTGATCTGTCCAACAGCCTCCCAAAGTGCTGGGATTACAGGCGTGAGCCATTGCATCTGGCCAAGTATCCACTTTTTTTTTTTTTTGAGATAGAGTCTTGCTCCGTTGCCCAGGCTGTAGTACAGAGGTGCAATCTCGGCTCCCTATAAGCTCCACCTCCTGGGTTCATGCCATTCTCCTGCCTCAGCCTCCCAAGTAGCTGGGACTATAGGCGCCTGCCACCATGCCCAGCTATTTTTTTTTTTTTTATTTTTAGCAGAGATGGGGTTTCACCGTGTTAGCCAGGATGGTCTTGATCTCCTACCTCATGATCTGCTCACCTCAGCCTCCCAAAGTGTTGGGATTACAGGCGTGAGCTACCGTGCCCAGTCAAGCATCCACATTTTTAAGTGACCATTTGCTTTGATTTCAAATAAAAGTAAGTGGGTGCTGGCTGGGCACAGTGGCTCATGCCTGTAATCCCAGCACTTTGGGAGGCCAAGGTGGGTGGATCACTCGAGGCCAGAAGTTTGAGACCAGTCTGGCCAACACGGTGAAACCCCATCTCCATTAAAAATATAAAAATTAGCCAGGTGTAGTGGAGTGCACCTGTAGTCCTAGCTATTCGGGGGAGGCTGAGACATGAGAATCACCTGAACCCGGGAAGCAGAGGTTGCAGTGAGCCAAGATCACATCACTGTACTCCAGCCTGGGTGACAAAGCAAAATTGTCTCAAAAAAAAAAAAAAAGGGCCAGGTGCAGTGGCTCACACCTGTAATCCCAGCACTTTGGGAAGCCAAGGCGGGGGGGGATCACCTAAGGTTGGGAGTTCGAGACCACCCTGACCAACATGGAGAAACCCCATCTCTACAAAAAAAACAAAGTGGTGGCACATGCCTGTAATCCCAGCTACTTGGGAGGCTGAGGCAGGAGAATTGCTTGAACCCGGGAGGCAGAGGTTGCGGTGAGCCGGAGATCGTGCCATTGCACTCCAGCCTGGGCAACAAGAGCGAAACTCCGTCTCAAAAAAAAAAAAAAAAAAGTAAGTGGATATAGTGCAATGGGTAAGAGCCTTGGCTCAGGAGCCAGACCAGCCTGGATTCACATCCTGGCTGTCTGGTTATGAGCTTTTGGATCCTGGCCAGTCATCTCAACTTTTCTGAGCCTCAGTTTCCTCATCTGGAAATGGGGGATAATTAATAGGGCTGCAGTGAGAATTAGGAAAAAAATATATGACAATAACACAATGCTAGTACATGGTAAATGCTCAATAAATGAGAGATACTATTATCATTAATAGTGAATCCAACTGCCAGATAAATTATAGGTAGGCTGGACATGGTGGCTCATGCCTGTAATCCCAGCACTTTGGGGGTCTGAGGCAGGAGAATTGCTTGAGCCTAGGAATTCAAGGCTACGGTGAGCTATGATGACACACTGCACTCAAGCCTGGCTGACAGAGTGAGATACTGTCTGAAAGAACAAAACAAAAATAAAAATTATGGGTAAGGAAACTGAGGTCCAAAAACGGTGTCTTGACCAAGAATTTTAGCTTGTTGGTGTCAGAGTAAGAACACAACCCACATCCCCTGACTTCTAGTACAGCTTAGCACAATCCATTGTTAATCTATGCTCTAGAAGCAAGGTGAAAGGAAGCTGATTCAAGACAGGAGACTTCAAGAATCACAGCTCTCCCAAATCTGAAAGGAGTGAAAAATCTTTGGAGATTCCTATAGGCAAATCTCCTATGGCTCAAGGGTAGCATTTGCCTCAAAGGGGTTCAATCTGGTATTATCTCATTTTTTTAGTATTATGGGAAATAGATACTTAGGTATCTGTGATCAGAATCTCAGGATACACTGATGAAACGAAAACATGAAATTGAATTATTATTAATACTTTATTGTGAGATATGGGTAGATCCACGTCTAGGTTTGGAGGAAAAAAAGAGATAAGGTTTCTAATAGAAAACTGGAGTTAAATTAAGTAACACTTCTTTAGAAGTGCCAGCCATCCCCCGACCCCAACTCCCCAAATAGGTAATGGAATATCACCTACAAAATGAATACCATTTTGTAGAATGGCCTTAATCAAATGTTACTTGAATGCCATAAATGTTGGGGCCCTAATTTTACCTTACCTCTGTCAAAATGATATTGCTGGGAGATGATTTCTCCCCAATATTTAGCACACTCTGCAGATAGCTTCTTTGGTTTGTCTAGTCGACGAATTGCTAATGCTTGAATGTGTTTTTGGAAGGCTTCTTCTGTCATGTCCTCTATGGACTTTTCCATGGTAATTAAGAAAGCTTCCACTCTACTTTCTAGGTAGTGAGGTGGCTTTTCTGACTGGATGATGAATCGCAGGCCCTGTATGCCATTGGCTCGACGTGGCCCGCTGAAGACGATATAGCCTGAAACACAGACATCAGCCAGTCAGGACCTTGGCATTTGAGACCTGGGTCATTTTTAATCCTTTAAAAACTAACCTGTCTGAGCAAATAAAATCTAGTTTAAGGTTTTAGATTACTCACCTCTTAAAGAAATATGAGCACTTAAGATAGTTTAAGTTCCTAAGGACAGAGCAGAAGAGCTCTCTGAAGGATTACAAAGTTGGAGATGACTTTTTCTTCTTCTTAGGAAAAAAAATCCTATTCGTTATTCAAACTCCCATCTTGTCATTCCTCATTCTCTGCTAGCTAATCCTCTTCAATTTATGCTAAAGTTACTCCTAGACTATAAAATGCTGGACTCATTTTCATCCCTTAGTCACAGTCTTAGCTGTGTTTCCTTTAACATCCAAGTTCAGCATATGAACCTGGCTATCCTACTGTATTTCTTGTTAAGTAATCCATTCCTAAACCAATTCATTCAGAATGCAATTCTCTAGAGATCAAGCTAACTAAAAGTCATACTTCCATGTTATCTCATGAGGCCATGCACTACCTCCCTTCAACACCTTTTCAAAACCAAGCTCTTGGCTTATCTCCTTCAGCTGCCCTGCCCTGACCTGCCACCTCCAACAGCTGTGGTGCCTCTGGGTCTCACTTCTGAGGAAGTTTCTTTCTTCAACATAGCCATTCATAGTTTGATTTGAGGTGGAATCTCGCTCTGTCACCCAAGCTGGAGTGCAGTGGCACGATCTCCGCTCACTGCACACTCTGCCTCCTGGGTTCAAGTGATTCTCTGCCTCAGCCTCCTGAGTAGTTGGGATTACAGGCATGCACCACCATGCCCAGTTAATTTTTGTATTTTTAGTAGAGATGGGGTCTCACCATGTTGGCCAGTCTGGTCTTGAACTCCTGACCTCAGGTGATCCACCTGCCTCAGCCTCCTAAAGTGCTGGGATTACAGGCGTGAGCCACTGTGCCCGGCCAATAGTTTGAGCTCCTATAATAATATTTACCATGCTGTACTAAAATTATTCCTTTACAGGCCTGCCATCCTGATTTGACTGTGAGCTCCTCGAAGGGAAGGACCATCCAGAGCATCCATTTTCTGTGTCCAGCACCTAGCACAATGGGTATTTAAACAATGACGGGTACTTGGAGAGACTCATCCTTTTTTCACTGGTTTCTTTCTGTCATTACTGGGGCTTCTTTGAACTTTTTTCCTCATTGATCAAATCTGCCAGGACCTCCAGACTTTTAACAATGTTTAAAACTGCAAACACTTGCTGAGTACCTTCTGTATGTTCCAGGCTTGGGATATAAAGATGAATGAGAGATAATACCTGCCCTCAAGGAACTCAAACTTTAGTGAATCTAAGCTCCTCTGGATGGCTTGTTTCTCATCTTGCTACCCATAAGCTTGTCCTTAGTATCCTTTCCCCCCATCTAAAATGCCTTTTATTGACATGTATGTAATATACAGTATCATCTCATAAAGAATTGCTTTACTGTCCATAAGATAGTGATTGCTTATCTTTTAGAAGTGGATTCTCTGTAACAAGGTTTTCTCAAGTCTCTCTAAGTAGAGCACGCCTGATACACTGTCAGGTGAAAATGTTTTACAGGGAAAATAATTCATCAAAGTCTACAGCACCCTGCTATTTCCCCACTTTCATCTCACCCAACTGCTCCTTGGTGCGCAGGGTGTTGAAACAAGGTTCCGAGATAATCTGACAGAAGAGCTCCAGAAACATATTCTCTGAGGTGCTTTGCATGTCTGTTTGGTAGTATATCTCGATGCCACAGTTATTGTGAACTTCATTTCTCTGCTGATAAACAAACCATCCTCCTAGGAAGTTTCAAAAAGACAGCAGCAAGTTCAAAAACTTATTTGGGGTTTAATAAAGTCAATGCTATGTCTGCCCACACTTACGGATGATAATTTAGACATTAATAGAAAAGGGAGGTAGAGAAGCCTGGAGTTATAGTTCACTGATTTCACTTTTCTGATCATGTCCAACTTTGACCAACAGTCAAACTTTCTGATTATAAATTGGCAGCACTAAGTTCCCTCTCATCAGAAGGAGGGGAGCCAGCGCCATGGCTCACATTTATAGTCCCAGCTACTTGGGAGGCTGAGGCGGGAGGATCACTTGACCCCAGGAGTTTGAGGCTGCAGTGAGCTGTGACTCTACCACTGCGCTCCAGTGGTACAGAGTGAGACCCTGTCTCAAAAAACAAAACAAAACAAAAAAAGCAGAGAGAGGGGAACGTGGCCTGTAAGCCTCTCTCCCTCACCCACCTCACATTCTTCTAGCTTTTTCATACCTTATTATTATTTTTTTTTTTGAGACAAAGTCTTGCTCTGTCACCCAGGCTGGAATG
Organism: Macaca nemestrina; assembly: GCF_043159975.1. Lineage (NCBI taxonomy): Eukaryota > Metazoa > Chordata > Mammalia > Primates > Cercopithecidae > Macaca > Macaca nemestrina. The sequence goes on along the minus strand of NC_092133.1, from coordinate 41,439,423 downwards.
CAGTGGTGCCATCTCAGCTCACTGCAACCTCCGCCTACCGGGTTCAATCAATTCTCCTGCCTCAGCCTCCTGAGTAGCTGGGACTACAGGCATATGCCACCACACCTGGCTAATTTTTCTATTTTTGGTAGATACAAGGTTTTGCCATGTTGGCCAGGCTGGTCTTGAACTCCTGATCTCAGGTGATCCACCTGCCTTGGCCTCCCAAAAAGGTGGGTTTACAGACGTGGGCCACCACACCTGGCCCTTTTCTTTTTCTTTTTTTTTTTTTTTGAGACGGAGTCTTGCTCTGTCGCCCAGGCTGGAGTGCAGTGGTGCAATCTCAGCTCACTGCAACCTCCATCTCCTAGGTTCAAGCAACTCTCCTACCTCAGCCTCCCGAGTAGCTGGGATTACAGGTGCCTGCCACTATGCCCAGCTAATTTTTGTATTTTTAGTAGAGACAGGGTTTTACCACGTTGGCCAGGATGGTCGCAAACTCCTGACCAGGTGATCTGCCCACCTCGGCCTCCCAAAGTGCTGGGATTACAGGTGTGAGCCACCACACCTGGTTGCCTGGCCTTTTTCATACATATTCTAAAACATCTCCTTGGTTGCAGTGAGCTGACATCGCGCCACTATACTCCGGCCTGGGTGACAGAGTAAGACTCCATCTCAAAAAATAATAATAAAAATAAAGATAAATAAAACATCCCCTTTATAATGCCTGAACATTTTCCTTTTCACTTGAGACAGTCTCTCACTCTGGCACCCAGATTGGAGTGCAGTGGCACAATCATGGCTCACTGCAGTCTCAACCTCCTGGGTTCAAGTGATCATCCCACCTCAGCCTCCTAAGTAGCTACAGGTGTGTGCCACTATGCCCAGCTAATTTTTTTTTATTTTAAATTTTTTGTAGAAACAAGTTCTCACTATGTTACCCAGCCTAGTCTCAAATTCCTGGCTTCAAGCAATCTTTTTACGCTGGCCTCCCAAAGTGCTGGGATTATAGGCATGAGCCACCACCCTGGCCTGAATATTTTATTTTTAAACAGTAAGAGCCTTTCCATGGAGAGTTAAGTGAAGAACTATTTAAAGCATTCACATCTGATCAGTTGGCTAATTCAGAATGATTTCCTACCACCTAGCATTTTGAGAATGAGCTGTGAACTGGGCTATTTTTGAACATGGAGAAATTTGGGAGGGTACTTAGGAGGCAAAAGAGATAAGATCCTAGGAAAGAGACAGAAAGAGGGAAGTGGAATCAAAAGAAGTAGGAAAGATGAATTTCACTTTGAAATATTGTTTCTAGACTGGCCTCACTTTGAAGTCAACTGCTATGGCTCTTGCACAGCATATCCTGAGTCTTTCTCTAATTGTAGTGGAATCAGCATATCCTGATTCTTGCCCTGGTTGTAGTGACTGAGGAATAAACTAGCAAAAGTTGGAAATAAACCACTACCAGATCTGTTATGACTGGTCATGCACAATAGAAGAGCTGGGCTCAACGTATCTCTAAGCGTTCAACAAAGGTATCCTGAAGTAATAATATGTTCCAGTTGCTTTAGAAGCTACTTAAATGAAACAGACACAGACTTTGGCTTTAAGGAATGTATAGTCTAATAAGAAGATGGAGACGCACTTCAATCCCAACACAAGAGAAGTGCTAAGTAGCTTGAATAGGGAGGTTCAGAAAAATTGTCCTGCAAGTCCAGAGGTAGATGTGATTATTTCTAGCTGGGAGTTTTAGAAAAAGTTTAGTGGAATAAGTAGCTTATAAAATAGGCCTGGAAGGAGAAGTAGGATGTAGGCACTAGCCCATGAGGAAGAAGGGGGAAAGGAGAACACCATTTTGGGAGGATAAAATAGCTGGGGAGAAAAGGCAGCACAGATGGTTAATGCATAGGGAACAGCCAAACAATCAAGCTTGGCCAAAAAAAAGCTTCTCTTCCTTCATTTAATATACCTTCTATTACACAGTTTTGAGCAATATCGACAATAATGCTTAAGGAGTTTTTATCAGAAGAAACCACTGTTAATGTAAAAGTAATCCAACATTGTAAACCGCAATATATAAATTCAGTAAGTCTTTGTTAATCCCTTATAAAAGTATACTTGTAATGATTACATGTTATCTGCACCTGTGGGTTTCCTAAAACTATTTCTGCCAAAGAATCCTATGGGTTTCCAATTAAATATTATAATTCCAGTTTCCATTTTTATAAATGTATTTTATTTCATGACTTATAGTCAATAGCTCTGTGATACTTTTACTTCCTAATTCCCATTCATTCAAGTACCCATCAATTCCAGTATCATTCTCTTCAAAATTATTGCCTACCTCCAATTTTACTTATTTGGCCCTCCTACCAAAAATTTTTTTGGCTGAATTATCTATCTCTAATCATACTTCTATAAGTAGTAGAGGTTCCCAAGTAAATCTTTGGCATAAAACTATACCAAATTCAGCCCACCTGTAATCACCCACACTGTTATGTCAAAGTAGTCCATTCCCAAAGTTACAACATCTCTACTTACTGTCAGGGAGCTGAACTTCTCTATACCGAACCAGCTGACTTGGAAGGAGAGGTTTGGTATGAGCATGTTCAATAAGGGTGTCTTCGACCATCTGCATAATTCCTAATGCAGCCTGTGGAAAAAGATATGTCCCAGTATATTACAAAAACATAAACATATCTTGTTTGTGAAATAAACTAGCTTTGTTTATCATAAAAGTGGATTTTTAAATCTTAAATACATTTGATCCTATTCAAATGGATAAAAACTGAGTTTGTCAGTATGGTCATTTTACAATAGAGTCAATGTGGTAGTGGTGAAAGAAACAGACACCCAAACAATCATCAACACTGATGCTGATGCTGGAAAAAAGGCACTGCCAAAGACGGTCCCAAGTGAAATGATCCTGACTACAGACACCTGGGGTCACAGAAAAGCAAGGGAGGCAAACATAGGCTTTATTGTAGGTAAAATGACCTTGGTAAGAATCTTGCTTCTGCCACTTATTAGCATCTGACCTTGGGCATATTGTTCTGGAGCGGAGATAGAACCAAGGGATCTTATTTTTTTTTTTTTTTTGAGACAGGGTTTCGTTCTGTCACCCAGGCTGGAGTGCAGTGGCACAATCATGACTCACTGCAGTCTCAACCTCTAGGCTCAAGAGATCCTCCTGCCTCAGCCTCTTGAGTGGCTAGGACTACAGGCATGCGCTACCACACCTGGCTGGTTTTCAATTTTTTGTAGAGTTATGTTGCCCAGGCTGCTCTCGAACTCTTGGGTTCAAGCAATCCTCCTGCCTCAGCCTCCAAAGTACTGAGATGACAGGCGTGAGCCACTGCACCAGGCCGAGACTGAGGGATCTTGAGACAAGACTGCCACGAAAATTTTGTGGTGCTTTCCATGTGCTAAGTACTTATCATGTACTATTTAATCCTTACCACACATGATGTAGGTGCTTCTATAACTCTAATTTTACAGAGAAGAAAACAGATAAGCACAGAGTTAAGACATTTTCAAAAGATTACAGATCTGGTATATAGCAGAGCCACGATTTGAATCCAGGCTGTCTGATTCTACAGCATGTGCTCTTATCTACTATACAATTATGCCACCCTATACAGAGTAGGGATAATTACTCCCATTTCCTCCTATGATTGCACAAGGTAGGAAACAGCAGAAGAGGCAGCCATGGAAGTAGGTCCTCAGTTAATCACCATCATTCTACTTTCCCTGTGCTCTCCACCTTCCTCCACAGAGCACGAGGGTTGAGTAAACTCTAATGTGTTTCTTATCACACCATGCTGGTTAACAATCTTGAGAAAGACTAGAGGGAAAAAATATCTTGCAACGATCCACAAAAGACTGCTAAAACCTCAACCACCCACCTGCTTTGTTATGTTTCCATGGAGAAGGGCTTCAATGTGCAGCCGTGAGAGGAGCTGAGGTATGAAGGCCTTAAGGCGAGGAAGGGTTACATCTGCAAAGGTGTAAGAAGACATAGTGAGTGCTACCTATGAGGGTTTTTTTTTTTTTTTTAATTTGAGATAATTTGAGACTTACCAAAGATATGCAAAAATAGTACAGAGAGTTACTGTAAACACTTCACTTAGTTTTCCCTAATGTTAACATCTTTCAGAACCATCAAAACTAAGAAATTAACATTGGTATATACTATTAACTAAAGTACAGACTTCATTTAGATTTTTCCCATTTTTGTCTTTTTTTTTTTATTCCAGGATTTGATCCACAACCCTCCGTTACATTTAGCTGTCATATGTCTTTAGTTCTCTCTAATCTCTGACAGTTTCTCAGTCTTTCCATATATTTCATGACCTTAAGACTTTTGAAGAATACTGTTCAGTTATTTTATAGAAGTCCCTCATTTGGGTTTATCTAGTGTTTTCTTACGATTAGATTTCATGTCTGTATTACTATAAAGAATACCACAAAGGTAATGCACCTTTCTCACTGCATCCTATCAGAGGACTCATGAAGTTGATATGTTGTAGTACTTAGTGATGTTAACACTAATCACTTGGTTAAGGTGGTGTCTGCCACATGTCCTCACTATAAATGTATTATTTTATTCTTTTGTTTATAATTTAATAACTCATATATGCTCCTATATGCAATTTGGAAAAGCCCACTTGCCCATCTACACCTATTTTTCCTATTGTAATTACTAAATATTTATTTTGGGAAAAATAAATGAGATTATACAAATATTTTTTTTTAAACTTGACCCACTAATTTTAGCATCCATTAGTGGTTACTGCCTGTAGCAATTATTACTATGGAGTTCTAATGGCAATTTTTCTACTTCCCTCATTCTTTTTATATATGTTGATTTAATCCTTCTGTAAAGAAGAGCTGTCCCTTCTCCATTAGGACACCATAGTAATAATTGCTACATGCAAGATCTACCAATGGATGCTAAAATCAGTGACAGACATTTAAGGAGAAACACAGGAATGGAAATAACAAGTGCTTACCACAGATCAGGAATTTTACAGATGTTATCTTTCACACTATAAAGTAGGTACTATTATCCCCACTTTAAACATAGGAAAATTAAGTTAAGAAAATTTAAGTTTGTTGTTCAAAGTCATTAAGTTAGCAAACTGCAGAGCTGGGATTTGATCCTTGGTCAGTTCCAAAGTGGATGTTCATTCTACTCCACTGTACTGCCTTAGAAGTCCTCTTCACTAGGCTCCCTCAGCACTCTGCAGCTTTCCATCACAATACTTAGCCCCTTGTCTCTCTCTATTAAAATGATCTACTCATATTTACGCTTCACCACCAGACTGGAGGTCCTTCATCAAAGAAACCCCATCTAATTGATCATTTAAAATTATTATTTATTTATTTTTGAGACAGAATCTTGCTCTGTCACCCAGGCTGAAGTGCAGTGGTGCAACCTCTGCCTCCTGGGTTCAAGCGATTATCCTGCCTTAGCCTCTTGAGTAGCTGGGACTACAGGCATGCACTACCATGCCTGGCTAATTTTTGTATTTTTTTGTAGAGATGGGGTTTTGCCATGTTTAATTGATTATTTGTTAATCTCAACACCTGGAGTCTTGGGCTGGGTACAGGGCAGGCAGTCAGTAAATGCTGCTGGACCACACTGAACCCCGAAGTTCTTGCTACCCTGGCACCTGGATAGCTGAATGATTTAGAGTCACTGGAGAGGCAGCCTCTCACACTGAGTTGTTTCCAAATTAGCCATTCTGCCATTTTGGATTATTGTAGGATTATATATATCAAAATGGAATAATTATTTACTTGAGCAGAAAAATTTAAACCAAAAAAGTACTTTATAAAATCTTCATAAAATCCATTTAGAAAGCCTTCATATCCCTCTGAGATACTATAGAGCTTACTGCTTAAAATTAAGATGCCATCTGACCTAGATTCTAACGAAGGGTGAAAAAAACCCTCAAACCTTTGCTTTTTGATCATTATAAAAGTAGTCTTCGTTTTGGAAAACATTTAAAATTAATTGTGTGGTATTTTTTTAAAGATATAATTCTTGCTATTAATTGTATATGACCATAATCATTTTGCAAAGAAAAGCATATTAATTGTCCCGATAAAAAATGCACCTGTTCTAGTTAATGATTTTCATAATCTAGCCTCCCATCCAATGCCTGAGGCAACCAACAAAATAATGACTTTCAGTACTTTGCTCGATTTATGTCACTGAAGACATCAAAAGCATAGTGTTACATAAGTATAAGAACTTGTCATAAAAGGTTATTAAAACATTCAACAGAATTCTTTTTTTTTTTTTTTTTTTTTTTTTGAGATGGAGTCTCTCTCTGTTGCCAGGCTAGAGTGCAGTGGATGATCTCGGCTCACTGCGACCTCTGCCTCCTGGGTTCAAGCAATTCTCCCATCTCAGCCTCCCAAGTAGCTGGGACTATAGGCGCGTGCCACCACACCCAGCTAATTTTTGTATTTTTAGTAGAGACAGGGTTTCACCATGTTGGCCAGAATGGTCTCGATCTCTTGACCTTGTGATCCACCCGCCTCGGCCTCCCAAAGCTGCTGAGATTAGAGGCATGAGCCACTACGCCCAGCCCAGAATTCTTTTTATTGTATTTTAACGCTTATGGCTGAGCACACAGGAAGAGAGATTAATTGGTGAGGTAATGTTGAGAAGTAAAAAATCTAAAACAATAATAAAGGGTGATACCAATCTACATTTTTTCCCAATAAAGAAATCCTGAAAGTAATTTCTTTGCATTCAATAGGCATTCATTAGATACACACTGAGGGCATAATATTATACTAGATACTAAGTGAAGGAGTATGGAAGGAAGGTATAATCACTGCTCTCAAGGAATTTCAGATTTTCAAGCCAAACTCCTGAAAATTAGACTTAAGATTCTAGAAAAAAAACAACAAAAGATGACTCTTTAGGCTTTATACATTTTCCAATTTTTAACTGAACTGATCTAAGGATGCTAAAGCAGGAAAAAAAAAAAAGCCTGAACATTGTGTGTTAAGACTTTGAAGTTCAGCTTTTTCTTTTCTTAAAACTTCAATATTGGCCGGTTGCAGTGGCTCACGCCTCTAATCTCAGCACTTTGGGAGGCCAAGGCGAGTGGATCACCTGAGGTCAGGAGTTCAAGACCAGCCTGGCCAACATGGTGAAACGCTGTCCCTACTAAAAATACAAAAAATTTGCAGGGCATGGTGGTGTATGCCTATAATCCCAGCTACTTGGGAGGCTGAGGCAGGAGAATAGCTTGAACCGAGGAGGTGGAGGTTGTGATGAACTGAGATTGCACCACTGCACTCCAGCCTGGGCAACAGAGCAGACTCTGTCTTCAAAAAAACCCAACCAAACAAAAAACCTTCATTATTAACAAGGTTAGTACTTGGGTCAGAGCATTTACTCTGCAGAAAAAAAAAATTTTTTTTTTTTGGAGGCAGAGACAGAGTCTTGCTCTGTCATCCAAGCTGGAGTGCAGTGGCATAATCATGGCTCACTGTAGTCTCAACTTCCCAGGCATAAGCAATCCTCTCGCCACAGCCTCTTGAGTAAGTGGGACCACAGGTGTATGCCACCACATCCAGCTAATATTTTTATTATTTTTTGTAGAGACAGAGTCTCACTATATTGCCCAAACTGGTCTCAAACTCCACCTTCCAAAAGTACTAGTATTACAGGTATGTGCCACCATACCCAGCCTGTCTGCAGAAATCTAAAAATAGTCGTAATTAACTGGTATAGGTCCAGATTAAAAACAGTAAATGTGGCTAACCTGCCTGAATGCAAAAACCACTTCAAAGCCACCATGTTTTTTCTATTTTATTTTAAATTGAGAAATAATAACTGTAGATATTCATAGAGTATATAATAATGTTATTATATATACATATAACATATAGTGATCACATCAGGGTATTAAGCATATCCATCATCTCAAGTTTATTTATCATTTGTTTGGGTTGGGAATGTTCAATATCTTTCTTCTACCTATTTAAAAGTATATGTTACTGTTAATTATAGCCATCCTTCCCACCACTGTTTTTATAAAACATAGGCACAGCCAGTTTTAATAGAACTAGAAGTTATTTAAAAGTATAAACAGTCAATATCAGAATAAACCAAAATGAATTTAGGAAAAAAATGAAGAAAGCATTAAGCTTTAAGTAGAAAGTCTCACCATCCAGAGCTTCTTTTAACTCATCTTTAGTCCAGGCCACTTCAGTCATCAGCAAGCGCAGGTAGTACATGGCATGCTGGTGAGGCTGTTCAGCCCGGAAATTGTTAAGAGATCGCATATACTAGTGAAGGAGACATGCTTTCATTAATTTTATAAATCTTTTAAAAATCATTCCAAAAGTCCAGTTATAATCAAATTTCAATTCTCTATAAACTATGTGTTACTAGGATATTTTCTTCTTTCCCCTTTCTGAAGTTATACAATTAAGAATGGGGTTTATTCCTCTCCGATCCTTACATAAAAGTGCATGCTTTTTCATTTGTTCAGCATCTGACACGGACTATAAGTGCTTCACTATGGGATATCTTTCGTCCCTCAGAAAGTTATCCCTAGTTTTCAGGGATGTCTTTTGGAATCTTTAGGTTGTACGCTATAAAGCCATCCCCAAAGTCTCCATAAGCAAGCAACACAAATAAGTAGCCATATAAAATATGGGATCTTTATTTGAAAACTGATGGTAGTTTCTTCTGGTATACAAGAAAAGGTCACAGTTTAGCTTCAGAAGGAGCTGTTCATCCCGTACTTCCATTACTGGGCCAAATATGAATTGAATTTAAGTGGAGGATATGTCAAACCCAAATAGTGTGCTCTATTGTGACAAGGTCTTGTGGGAAAGCAGACCTCAGTCTGATGAATTGTGTGTTCTTCTGAACTGGAGGTTGGGATCGAACATTCAAGGAGGCCCTGACAGCCACTAAGTACTTCTCTTTGAAATTTTGAGCTGCGACTCTGAATTGCAGTGAGCTCTTGGCACCCACAGAGAAGAGGCCAGGTGTCCACAAGAGTCAACTAGGCTTTCTTTCTGGATGGAGTATCAGATTTTGCAAAGACAAGGTGAGATGACTGCAACAGGGTTATGAATGCTTCTTTTCCTCCTTGCTTCTTTTATAAAAACTATTATGAAAACTTTTTATAACATAGCAATATTATGAATAAAAAAACAGGGTTCAGAAAACTTACTGCTTCTTTGATAATTTCAAATCTTTTTTCATCAATCTCAAAGGTAGCCATTTTCTCAATAATCTTCTTTAGTAAAATTGGCTGCTTGTCATTGTAACCTTTCACGGAAAGCTACAGAAAGAATTCAGGGTATTAAAAGTCTAAAAATATCACAAAACAACTTCCAAATAAACAACTTGACTTGATTTTTAAACATGTAGAAAATTCAAAAACAGACATATAAAAAATGAAACATTCACTTTAATGTCTCATAAATATATAAATATAGTGTAACAGGAAGATAACATTAACCATCTTTTTTTTTTTTTGAGATACTGTTTCACTCTTGTTGCCCAGGCTGGAATGCAACGGCACGATTTCGGTTCACTGCAACCTCAGCCTCCCAGGTTCAAGCAATTCTCCTGTATCAGCCTCCAGAATAGCTGGGATTACAGATGTGCGCCACCAGGCCCGGCTAATATTTTGTATTTTTAGTAGAGATGGGGTTTCACCATGTTAGTCAGGCTGGTTTTGAACTCCTGACCTCAGGTGATCTACCCGCCTCGGCCTTCCAAAGTGCTGGGATTACAGGTGTGAGCCACCATGCCCAGGCTTAACCATCTTTTTAAAAAATTTTATTTATTTATTTATTTATTTATTCATTCATTCGAGACAGGGTCTTGCTAGGGTACCCAGGCTAGACTCAAATTCCTGAGCTCAAGTGATCCTCCTGCCTCAGTCTCCCAAGTAGCTGGAACTGTATGTGTGAGCCAAAGTACCTGGCCATTAGCAATCTCTATACCCAAAAGCATAATTTTACTTTTCTGAAACAAAATCAACAGTAAGTAAACTCACCTAACATCGAACTCTGGTGGCATATACTACATCATCAAAATTCAAGTTCTCATTATAAAACTAATTGTAGAATGTGGCTTTTTCTTCAAAAAGAATATCTAACGAATGGCAGGCTTAAGGTTTTTACAGGTGAGGTAAGAAGATAAAAATCACAGGGCATAGTGGCATGTACATGTCGTCCCAGCTACTTGGAAAGCTGAGATGGAACGATTGCTTGAGCCCAAGAGTTTAAGACCAACCTGGGCAACATAGTGAGACTCCTGACCTCAGGCGATCCACCTGCCTCAGCCTCCCAAAGTGCTAGGATTACAGGCACGAGCCACGGTGCCACGGAGGATCCACAATTCTAACCACTTGCTTATTTGATAAGTTCTGTTGCTGTTCCAAAAGCTATTGGCAAAACAAATGTGTAAGAAGGATACACTGTATGTATCATCAGGATCTTGGCTTAGCACATTTTTTGTTTTTTGAGACAGGGTCTGACTCTGCCACCCAGGCTGGAGTGCAGTGGTACAATCTCGGCTGACTGCAACTTCTGCTCCATGGACTCAAGCGATCCTCCCACCTCAGCCTCCAGAGTAGCTGGACTACAGGCATGCACCACCACTTCTGGCTAATTTTTTTGTGTTTTTTTGTAGAGACAGGGTCTTACCATGTTGCCTAGGAGGTTGGTCTTGAACTCCTAGCTCAAAGCAATCTGCCTGCCTTGGCCTCCCAAAGTGCTGGGATTATAGGTGTGAGCCACCGTGCCCAGACAACTCAGCACAATTCACTTTGTCTCTAAATGCCTAACATTTTGAAAAGTGGGGAATGGAGAATTTCTATCATGATATTTTCACATGGTGGCACCCAAAGCAGTAGAGGATACACTGCAGCTAGAATATCATGAAAGTCTCCATGCTGTGCAGGATGATAGGCAAGAACCTCAGCAGGAGGGAAGGCCACTGGCCATGGCGAGCACATCATGTTTCCTACTGGAGGAACTAGACTGACAATTAGCAGAAAACCCATTTTGTCATAAATAAATATTATGTGTTTTGATGGTAATATGCTACTAAAAATCAACAGAAAAAAGAGAAAACAGTTGATTACTTTTCTATTTGGAGCTAATTTTGATCTCTGAGCTTCAAACTTCTGTGGACTCTGAGAATGGTTAGATTAATATACATTCTTATACATTAAACAAAAATTACCAGAGAATTTATTTATGTGAAGAAAAAAAAGTCACTGGAAAATAAATAAAATTTAAAACTCCTAAAATCTTTTGTGTAAGAATTTAAATAAGGAGTACCCCAAAATGCTCTCGTTTTCATTTTTACTAAAATATGCAATACATTTTCAAGAAAAGTGAAGATGAATGTGTGCCATAAAAGGGATGTTAACTTGGAATTGAGATATAAGCAAGCTTGAAAACACATTCCAAAGAAAGGATCTAGTTACTTCTTAGATGGATTTAATAATGCTTATTTTAAAACACACATAAAGTAGGTAATGGTGCATGCTACAAAATAAATTAAAATGTCAGGTGTATCTGAACATAGAAACTTTATACTACTATCTGCGGAAATAAAGGGAGCCTATTTATAAGTAAAATTCAATCACCACAACAACTATTGATATCTTCTACTTACAGATGTTAATATACTCAATTATATGGAAAGAACAACATGCTTTCAGGATTAATATGTTAAACATCTCAGGCAGAAGAACATGCAAATAAATGTAGCACACATACATGTTCACAAGATGCACTAAACTTTATTAAATCATTCATTAGTGGAACTAACACTAATTTGAGTTCTTTGATCATCAAAAAGGTGCAAGGAAAAAAACCATCAACTTTCTTGTTTAAAAATGCAGAAGTTAATAGTTTTCCCAAGCTCAACATAATGCTTAAACGGGGTGGTGCCTTTTCTTTGGTTTTCATTTTACTTACAAGTATTGCATTCATTCCTGATGCAATGCCATAGCTCAAACCTGAGAGGCGTGCTGCATATGTATACTCTTTTAAATCATCCTTCAATAACCTGATAAACAGGTATGTCATGTTGCAATGAAGAGGATCAGCATAAATGTAGCGACTAACAAAAAGAAAAACAAAAGAAATGCTTTGATACCTCAAGCAGTGGCATGGTAATGAAGAAACATGACCGAAGAGTATGGATATGCAGCCTCATGATCTGGATTTCTAGGGAAATAGTATATGACAACCTTAGGTTTTACAAAAGAAGGAAGATTTCATTTTCCTTTGCCAAAGACCAAGATTTCAAATACAGAATGGGTAAGATCTAAACCTAAATCAGGGTCCAATTTTGTTTGAGTAGAAAAATATGACATTCTGATGAAAGACGTTTAAAAAAAAAAGAAATCAAGGAAAATTTGCATAATATGAATGGTATGTAGTTGAACACTTAGAATAAGAGCTAACTTAAAAATTAAATGAGAAAATATGATTAGCCATAAAGATTAAAAAAAAAGAAATTAAACTCATACCCTCAATCAAAAAATGCTTCCATCAAATCAATATAAAAAATGTTGATGAGTGGAAGGCTCTAAGGCGTGGGTACTTACATACATCCCATAGATGGTATTTTGGAGATCATAGCTCAAGCCTGCTAGCTCTGCTGCATATGCATACTCGTTGAGTGAATCTTTGAGGAGCTCAAGGTACAAATAGGCCATGTTACAGTGCAAGGGGTCCACATAAGCAAATGGGCTGGAAGAAAATGTTGACAGTAAAATAGCTGATTTTATTACTTCTCAATGTGATATGGCCTTTTGAGAAGGATCAAGATATTGAACACCGGTTAATATGATTTCCTGAGGATATGGTTGAATTCTTGAGGTTATTTCTTCTTATGAGGAAAAAAACAAGATGTCTGAAAAAGAAGCCTGAAATGTATGTGTATGTGTCTCTGTGTGTGTGTGTGTGTGTGTGTGTGTGTGTGTGTGTGTGTGTGTGCGCGCGCGCACTGCTGTTAGCAAAGGAGGAGAAGGAACTGCCTACTCCAGATGGTGTGGCAAAACTGACAAGTTAGAAATGCAGGGTATGTGAGGAGTGGGAACGGGCCAAAATGCATGGCTATGCTTAGGCTAACGGGAGGAGCACAGCCGACAGAACACATACAGTATTTGCATGTCTTCCTTCTCTCTCCAATCAAGTCACACCCTTGGTGGACAGGAGTAAAAGACTGGGAAATGTGTCTGTGGTAATTACATGAACTTAGAAAAACTGAGACCTGTGAAAATGTTAACTTATCCCTGAGTTTTCCCCAAAGCAGTAAAGCTAGAGAACTGTCAGTAAAATAATTGATAATTTCTATCATATAACAGCAGCCAAAACTAGGGAAAAAAACTAAAATAGAAAAATAGTTAAATGAGAAAGAACAAAGAAGAAACAATTATAGAGTACAAGAACTAAACAACCACAGTGATCAACTAAACTTCATTTCCCAGATAAGAAACATAATTTTCTTCAGGTCCCCTGAGTTCGTGTGGCAGCAGAGCTGGGATTCAAATGCAAGTTAAACGACCTGCTCCTCTGACTATACAACCTTGCTTACCTTTTATCAGAAGAAAGTGAAAGTTTCACTCATTCAACAAATATGTATTATATGCTTACTACAGTGCCAGGCTCTTTTCTAGGCACTGAAGATAAAGAGTGGACAAATCAGGCAAAGTCCCTGACCTCAGAATTGATAATCTAGCTAGAGGGGACAAATAATAATATATTTAAATTTGACATTTTAGTTGGTGACAGTGTTATGAGGTAAAATTAAGCAGGGTAAGGGGAATAAGGAACGATGGGGTGATGGCAGCAGGGAAGAAAGACTGCTGCTTTACATAAGAATAGCCAGTCAAGACCACTCTTATCATGTGACATCTGGACCCAGAACTGAAGGAGGCGAGTGAGCGAGCCCTGGGGATATCTAAGGGGTGGAGTGGAGAACTTCCCAGGCTGAAGAAATAGCTAGTGCTAAAGGCCTAAGGCAGGTGCCTGCTTGGTTTGTTTGGCAGCAAATTAAAAGTTTCACTCTATTTGTATCACAGTAAATATAACTAAAACAAAGCCAACATTTTGTTTTTTAATGTTGAGTCAAGGTCTCACTGTGTTGTCCAGGCTGGTCTTGAACTCCTAGGTTCAAGTGATCTTCCTGCCTTGGCTTCCCAAAATGTTAGGATTACAGGTGTGAGCTATTGCACCCAGCCAAAAGCCAACAATTTTATCAAAGCTGATAAAAAAGCAAAAACACGGATAAAATGTGTAGTCACTTAGAGAATTAAAATCAAAGACAAAGTTCTACAGCTATCCAAATATTCTCCAACTGGAAAATTTGAATAAATGATCTGCCATTAAATTTTTTAAAGTATGATACACAATGACAGATTTCCTTCTTTGGGCAAATAGCAGCTCAAAAACTTAAGGCACAATTCACAAAAACAAAATCATCAAAACAAAAGAGAGGCTATGACAGAGGTCGGCCCCACAGGTAACTATGCACCTTTCTCAGATGGAAGTGAAAAGCCAGAAAGTTTGGGGTTTCAAAGCACTATGGCTCAGGCTCAGAAAATAATTCCAAGGAGTGTCCTAAAATGATGTATCCAGCCTGGCGAGGTGGCATGTGCCTGTAGTCCCAGCTACTCAGGAGCCTGAGATGGGAGGATCACTTGAGCCCAAGAGTTTGAGGCTGCAGTAACTGCACTCCAGCCCTGGGTGACAGAGTAAGACTCTGTCTCCTTAAAAAAAAAGAACGAAAACAGCTGTATCCACAGCAGCTGTGCTGGTGAAGTGGAGAAGACACTAAACTAACTTTTAAAAGATAATAGGATTCAACTGGGATACCTAAATTCTGGTTCATGTGTTAATTTTAAAAATACATTTTTTTGTAACCAGATACTATATGCTTAAATATGGATCACAGGGTTTTAAAAACCATAGCTAACTACACATAATATAATCTTATTTCTGAAAAGATGAAAAGGATATAGACACACACATGAAAATTTCAATTAAAATGTACAAGAAACAGAACAGTGGTTACCTCTAGGAAGACAGACCATAGGATGGGATTTGTGTGGGAGGCAGACATTTTCAATTGTAGGAAATGTGCTAGGCAGTTTAGAGAACACAAAAATGTAAAATGGTCTCTCAAAGGGTATTCTAAAGAAATTCATCATCACAGAGGCCAAATGGGAAAGTGGTGACAAGCTGCTTACAGTGTTAAAAATATCACTCTCAAATATCAAAAAATAAAAAGCAGCTTTGTAATGCCCTTTACCAATAATAAGCCACAACCTGACAGCCCATGTTTGGTGTAAACAATAAAAAAACTCTAAGCAGTTTCAGATAATCTGTAACTCTCATGCTATAAAACCATAATATTTATAATCACTATAATCTCAACATATTTGTTGATGGAAAATCAGATTCTTTTCCCTTTTTCCAAAGCATTTAAACCATATCTACCTTTAATTTCATGTCAAGCCAACTGAATAAAAATTAATGAAAAAGCTGATTATCATATTGAACATTACTGAACAAATAAACCATGATAGGCTTATCTTATAAACCACTGAATTTTAGAAATATGAAATTATAAAAAGTATAAACTCACAAAGTAAAATCTGAATCGGGTGATTAACACACAAATAAGTAAAGGAAGACAGAGATGAATTGAAAATGCACTGAGAAATTACTGCAATAGCATTATTCATAAATTTTACTAAACATCTTCTCCCTTTTTATTAGTAATTTTTAAGTAATCAAGCCAGAAATAGAGGGAGCTCCAGACAAAAGACGAAACAAGACTCAGGATAATTTAGTAACTAGTACCTCTTCTTCTAGACAAGTTCCAGGAATACAAAACCAAAGCAATAAAAACACCCCAAATTATTTATTCTTTCTTCAGTGAGTCTTCTGGGTAAATCTATGGCCTCCTCAGAATCCAAAACCCTGAAGGCTAAGAAGGTCGTCCTAACAATAGCTAACATAAATCATTTCAGCTAAAGGGTATACTCATTAATGGAAAAAAAAAAAAAAGAGTTAACAACGTTTTTTTAAAAAATACCTCTTAACAGCAACAGCCTCTCCTTTCTTTTTTTTTTTTTTTTTTTTTTTTCCTGAGACACAGTCTTGCTCTGTCGCTCAGGCTGGAGTGCAGTGATGCGATCTCGGCTGACTGCAACCTCCACCTCCTGGGTTCACACCATTCTCCTGCCTCGGCCTCCCGAGTAGCTGGGACTACAGGCGCCCGCCACCATGCCTGGCTAATTTTTTGTATTTTTAGTAGAGACGGGGTTTCACCGTGTTAGCCAGGATGGTCTCGATCTCCTGACCTCATGATCCGCCTGCCTCGGCCTCCCAAGTGCTGGGATTACAGGCGTGAGCCACTGTGCCTGGCCAGCCTCTCCTTTTCTTTATTTTTATTTATTTATTTATTTATTTCAGCCTCTCCTTTTCTAGTTGAAATAACTCTAATTCCTTTTATTTCTAGACATGGATGTTTAAGAAAAATAGATAACTTTTGGAAATGTAATTGTTGATTTTTATAAGAAGCTTTATAAGCTAGACTCATCTTACATACCTGAAAAATTCAAAGTTGAGACAAGCCTTCGGCAAAAAAAACTTATCATCTTGTTTGAACCAGAGTTTGCTCATAGCTGTATCCTGTGATGGAGAAACAGTTTGGTTAGGGAAATAGAGGTGCATTCAGCAAAAATGTTCAATCAAATCACTCTTCAAGAGGAGGAGAACACAGGCAATAGTTAGAGTTTTGTTCTGGAGCTGCTGTCCCATGGCCCTGAAACATACTCAGAGTCAGTAGGTAGAAAGCTGGAGACAAAGACTGCAGACTCCTGTAGCACAGTGAAATCTGCCTTCTATTTCCCCTGTATTAGGGAGATGGGGGTACAGTGAAGAAAAAGACAGATCAGAGAAGCCAATACCAACTATCCTGTCTTCATCTTTCCGGACACTGGGAGGCAGGCAGAGGCAGAAGTCCCTTGCAAGCGAATGGCAGCCAGCTTCCAGGGTGGCCCACAACAATCCTTGCCTGCTGAGATTCACAGTCTTGGATGGTCCCCTCCCACACTAGACCAGGGTTGGTCTGCCTTACTAACAAAATATGACAGAATTAATGGTATACCTCTGAGACTGCATTTATAAAAGACACCGCGGCTTGCATCCTGATCACTCACTTTCCCTCTTGGATCATTCACTTTGGGGGAAGCCTGCTGCCACGTCAAGCAACTCTACAGAGAGGTCCATGTGGTGAAAAAGGCTGGCCAACAACCACATAACTGAACTTGGAAGAGAATCCTCCAGCCCTGGTTGAACCTTCAGATGACTGAAGCCTCAGCCAACAGCTTGACTATAACCACACAACGGGCCCTGAGCCAGAACTACCCAACTAAGTCACTGCTGGATTCCTGGCCCTCCTCAGAAACTGTATATGAGGGCTGGGCGTGGTGGCTTCACTCCTGTAATCCCAACACTTTGGGATGCCGAGGTGGGCAGATCATGAGGTCAGGAGTTCGAGACCATCCTGGCCAACATGGTGAAACCCCGTCTCTACTAATAACACACAAAAAAAGCAGGGTATGGTGGCTCATGCCTGTAGTCTCAGCTATTTGGGAGGCTGAGGCAGGAGAATTGCTTGAACTGGAACTTGGGAGGCGGAGGTTGCAGTGAGCCGAGATGGTGCCACTGCACTCCAGCCTGGGTGATAGAGCGAGACTCCATCTCAAAAAACAAAACAAAACAAAACAAAACAAAAAAAAGAAACTGTGTGTGAGATAGGGTACGGCGGCTCACACCTGTAATCCCAGCACTTTGAGAGGCCAAGGCAGGCAGATCACTTGAGGCCAGGAGTTTGAGACCAGCCTGGCCAACTAGCAAAACCCTGTCTCTATTAAACACACAAAAATTAGTTGGGCATGGTGGCACATGCCTATAATCCCAGTTACTTCGGAGGCTAAGGCATGAGAATTGCTTGAACCTGGGAAGCGGAGGTTGCAGTGAGCTGAGATTGTACCACTGCACTCCAGCCTGGGCAACGGAGAGAAACTCTGTCTCAAAACAAAAACAAAAACAAAAACAAAAACTGTGTGAGAGACCAGGAATGATGGTTCATGCCTGTGATCCCAGAAATTTGGAAGGCTGAGGCAGGAGGATCGCTTGAGCCTAGGAGTTTGAGATCGGCCTGGGCAACATAGTGAGATCCCACCTCTACAGATATATTGAACAATTAATTAGCTGGGCATGGTGGTGTGTGCCTGTAGTCCTAGGTACACAAGAGGCTGAGGTTGGTGGATCACTTTAGCCCAGGAGGCTGAGGCTACAGTGAGCCATGACTGCACCACTTCACCACAGCCTGGGCAATGGAATGCGAGTCTTAAAAAAAAAAGAAAAAAACTGTGTGAGATAATAAATGGCGTGCGTTTTTTTTTTTTGAGACGGAGTTTCGCTCTTACCCAGGTTAGAGTGCAATGGCGCAATCTCAGCTCACCATAATCTCTGCCTCCTGAGTTCAAGTGATTCTCCTGCCTCAGCCTCCTGAGTAGGTGGGATAACAGGCGTGCACCACCACACCCGGCTAATTTTTTTTTAGTAGAGATGGGGTTTCACCATTTTGGTCAGGCTGGTCTTGAACTCCTGACCTCGTGATCCGCCTGCCTCGGCCTCCCAAAGTGCTGGGATTACAGGCACGAGCCACCGCACCTGGCCTAACTTAAATGTTGTGGTTTTAAGCTGCTGAGTTTTGGAATAATTTAATATGCAACCATGGATAACCAACACGGCCAAGGATGAACAAATAAGCTACTTATCTTGCCTCTCCACTTCACTCATGCTATACTAAGAATGGCTTTAGTCACTTGAAACTACCTTGAAACTCTGGGAAGAGATATAAATGGTTTAATGTTCTTGTTAGTTTGCTCTGGGAAGGCCTATTTAAAACAAACAGTAAAAGTCAGATATGGTAGCTCACACCTATAATTCCAGCTACTTGAGAGGCTGAAGGAGGAGGATCACTTGAGGCCAGGAGTTCCAGACCAGCCCAGGCAACATAGCAAGATCTCATCTCTACAAAAAATTAAAAACAAATTAGCTGGGTGTGGTGTGCGTCTATAGTCCAGCTACTTAGGAGGCTGAGGCCAGAAGATGGTTTGAACCCAGGAGCTTGAGGCTGTAGTGAGCTATGATCGCACCACTGCACTCCAGCCTGGGCAACAGAGAGACCCTGCCTCCAAAAATAAATAAATAAATAAATAAATAGATAGATAGACAAATAAATAAATAAAAACAATACATAAAAAACAGGAGGGGTAAATGAACTTTCTCTTTGCATAAGCTAATAGAAAACTCTTTAAAATGTCATTTTTAAAGAAAAATGGGCTAGGCGCGGTGGCTCATGCCTGTAATCCCAGTACTTTGGGAGGCCGAGGCAGGCGGATCACCTGAGGTCAGGAGTTCGAGGCCAGCCTGGCTAACATGGTGAAACCCTGTCTCTACTAAAAATACAAAAGCTTAGCTGGACGTGGTGGCGGGTGCCTGTAATCCCAGCTACTCGGGAGGCTAAGGCAGGAGAATCACTTGAACTTGGGAGGCGGAAGTTACAGTGAGCAAGATTATGCCATTATACTCCAGCCTGGGCAACAAGAACAAGACTCTGTCTCAAAAAAAAAAAAGAAAAAACAAGAAAAGAAAAGAAAAAAGAAGAAAAAAGGTTGCCTCATTAATAATCTAGTTGCTTAAGACAAATTTTCATGTTCCTAAACACTGATTGTTATCTCACTGAACTCATCTAAATTCTTCCAAATGTCAGGTCATTTGAAGAAGATAAAAAGAAAGATGCGTGTGTGTGCCTATAGTCATCAGTTTACAAACAGTTTAGAAGGGAGAATAAATATGTTTAGAAGGGAGAATGTACTGTAATAATTTGATACAATTTTTTACATACTTTACTCAAGTTCTGAAACAATGGCATGAAAAGGATAGTCTGAAAAAGAGGGGGAGGGAACCCTACTTCTCAACGGCACTTTGCACTAGTTTATTATTCCATTAATTTAATATAGTCACTATGTCATAATGAATGTTTTTAAGGGCAGGAAATCCAACAGCTCCCCCTGGACTTGCTCTCTTTCAGGCTGTAGAGATCCTTTCTTATCTTTAATGTCCACGATGCAGCACAAACCTACTTCCTTATTGGGTCTTCAGCAGACATGGAAAAGAGGCACAGACCTTTCCACAGACTTATAGTTACAGCTCAGACTTACTTTTTTCTCCTATAAAGAAAGCGATTTCCTAGATTCTGCATTGTTTAGTTTGCTTGCTTTAATATTTTCAACCTTCTAATATTTCTTGTAGTTATTCTTTCTGCAGCTTTTTTGTCATCTATCAGTATGTGAGCCCCCCCCAAATCAACATAGTACCAAATGTAAGAAATCATTTCTCTAGTCCCCCATGTGTTAGGTCTGTCCCCCAATTTAAAATCACTGATTCAAACACATTACCTTAATAAGAGCAGGGTATGGTGTCGCCTCTTTTTCTAACGGTAAAATCTCAAAATTCGTAGGAATAAATTCATTCTTTGTAGGAAGTTTAAATTTCCCATTCAGGTCAGCATTTTGCCATTTCTGGATGAGTAATGAAACACACAAATGCAGTAAGAGCCTGATTTAAGAGTTTAAAATAGTATCTCTGCTCAATATATGGGCAAGTGCACAGATGTCACACAGCATTGTTTTCCATCATATATAAAGGAGGTACTACCAAATCTATTGATCGGTTTTCATGAAATTTGAGTCGGTCTTTCTAGTACTAGTAAAGATTTTGTGCTCATATATCTATTCTTCCTCTCCACATCTCCAAAATGACCAGCTGAGGAACAATCTGAGACTATGGAACACAGAAAAGCTGACTGGTCCATATGCAGATCATGTTTATTCTAGCTCTTTAAATAATGGAGAATAATCTGCCCAGGAATATATTCCCACAACTGCTAGACAATAGGTCATTTATATAAGAGCCATACTTTCAGCTATACTATCCATGTATGGCCTGAAAGCCAGGCTAAAGGGGGTGTCTTTCACTTCAGTACTTCTCTCTTTTTTTTTCTTCCGGAGACAGAGTCTTGTTCTGTTGCCCAGGTTGGAGTGCAGTGGCATGATCTCAACTCACTGCAACCTCCGCCTCCTGTGTTCAAGCGATTCTCGTGCCTCAGCCTCCCAAGTAGCTGGGACTACAGGTGTGTGCCACCACACCCGATTAATTTTTATATTTTTAGTAGAGATGGGGTTTCACCATGTTGGCCAGGCTGGTCTTGAACTCCTGGCCTCAACTGATCCACCCACTTCAGCCTCCCAAAGTGCTGGGATTACAGGTGTAAGCCACCATGCCCAGCCTCACTTCAGTACTTCTTTTTTTCTTTTACAGACAGAATCTCACTCTGTTGCCCAGGCTGGAATGCAGTGGCGTGATCTTCACTCACTGCATCCTCCAACTCCCTGGGATTACAGGTGTGCACCACCACACCCAGCTAATTTCTGTATTTTATTAGAGACAGGGTTTCACTGTATTGCCCAGGCTGGTCTCAAACTCCTCATCTCAATCTGCCCACCTCAGCCTCCTAAAGTGCTAGGATTACAGACATGAGCCACCGCACTCAGCCTTCAGCACTTCTTAAGAACTGGCCCATACCTCTCCCAGATGATCATGTGAACTTTTAAGTGAACCAGTAGTTCAAGCATAAGGTTAAGAACAAAGTTGAGGCCAGATGCAGTGGTTCACGCCTGTAATCCCAGCACTTGGGGAAGCCAAGATGTGTGGATCACAAAGTCAGGAGTTTGAGACCAGTCTGGCCAACATAGTGAAACCTCATCTCTATTAAAAATACAAAAAATCAGCCGAGTGTGGTGGTGGGCATCTGTAATCCCAGCTACTCAGGAGGCTGAGACAGGAGAATCACATGAACCTGGGAGGCAGAGGTTGCAGTGAGCCAAGATCGCGCCATTGCACTCCAGCCCGGGCAACAGTGCGAGACTCCGTCTAAAAAACAAAAAAAACACACACAGTTGAGATTTAGGTTGGGATTCACACAACCTGTAGGCTGGATCTGTTCCCTGTCCTAGTTCTAAAACCTAAGTGGGAGAGATCACAGGCCACTGATGGTTGAACCTAATTTATAAGGCTTTTCATCATTAAAAAAAAAAAAAAAAAGCAACTGGCCAGGAGAAAAAAGCAACCAGCCTGGACAACAGAGCAATGCCCTGTCTATTAAAAAACAACAACAACAACAACAACCGATTGTCAATAATTATGATTTCTGGATTCAGTAATTTGATCTCTAGTTGGTGTGGCACAGCCTTGCAGATTTTACGGTTCTATCTTAGCTCCTGTGTTTGTGTCTTTCCGCACTGGGCAAGTTGGCCATATTTCCTAAGTGGTATCTTAGGTTTCCAGAACAGCTGAATAGTAGGGACTAGGAAACACTTAATAAGTAATTTCACTACTGAGTTCCCAGAGAGATGTGTTCTTAAAAAATTCCCAGCCAGCCATGGTGGCTCACGCCTGTAATCCCAGCACTTTGGGAGGCTGAGGTGGGAGGATCATAAGGTCAAGAGATTGAGACCATCCTAGCCAACACGGTAAAACCCTGTCTCTACTAAAAATACAAAAATTAGCTGGGCGTGGTGGCATGCGCCTATAGTCCCAGCTACTTGGGAGACTGAGGTAGGAGAATCGCTTGAACCCGGGAGGCAGAGATTACAGTGAGCCGAGATTGTGCCACTGTACTTCAGCCTGGTGACAGAGCAAGACTCCATCTCAAAAAAAAAAAAAGCCCATTCAGGGCAGGTTTATTCTGGTCAGAATCTGGTGAACATGGGGATTCTTTCTTGTTTTAGGACTATTTCAGACCCAGCACTAATTCATGGAAGATCAGCTTTCCTCACAGTTTAGAGAGATGGACATTTTCACACACTGGGGGGCTTCAATGATCTCCTTCTGTATTATGAATATGTCAGAGAGCTGTGAAGTATCAGTGATGATTTTCTTTCTTAAACTAATTCCTTTTTTATATGTCATTACACAGGTACATTTTTAAAATGTCCATTACTCGAGTTTAGCTAGAATCTAGTCAGTAAAGTTTTCTGGTCTTTTCCCAGGAATAATGGAGCCAATCTCAAAGGCACATAGCCAATGAGAATCAAAAGAGAAAGAAAGAAAAAGTACTAGATAAGTAGGTAACATTCACAAGCAAAATCCTGACTACTGATGAATGGGACAAAATATTGTCTTAACATACCTGTTCTGAAAATCATAATTCCCCTATGTTGACAAAAAGAACGGTGCTATAACATGAGGCATAAAACATAGCATCTCCTGAAGTGAACATGGTATGAATCCTAGAGCCTCCTTCTCAGCCTGTGTTCACAGCAAGACTGTGAGCTCCTTGGAGCCCTTGCATTGGTCTCTCATGCTTCCTACTTCCATCTCTTCTTGCCTTTCTGCTGCCTGTGCCTGTGTACCCTGCACTTCAGTTACCTTTTATGGCATGAGGCACAACCCTGGTGGTTTGATAGACACATGAGAAAGTGGCTAGAGTATCATGTCTTCATGAAAAGGCTAAACTCCAGCTCCTTATCTACTTATTGATTTCTCTTAGGATGGTACAGACAACACTAGGTCATCAGTCTTCCACACTCTGCGGTCTTAGTTGGTGGATCTAGGAAGCAATGTCCTTCTGATTCCTCACAGGCTTATTCACAGATGAGCTAACCCTACCTTGATGACTTCATCTGGTATAGCTTCTTGTTTGTACTGGGTTCCATACCACTCTTCTGTGCGATCAGTTTTTCCTTCAAAAGATTTAGAAACTATTGCAACCCTAGAGATAGAAAAAACAAACAAAAAAACCCTGTAAACTCACACTGTATATATAAATTTAAAGAACCTGATTAAGGACAATATAAATAATATCCAAGAACGTGCTGGGCCTCTTAAGACCCAGCAAATCCTGTAAGGCTTAGTCCAAACAAGCAATATAAGAATAGAGGTTTCTGATCATAGTCCCTGTTATCCTTTAGTTATAGTCCACTATTTTCAGTGTGAAAAACTGCTCACAGGAGAGATTCCTCTAGGTTGCTACTGACTAAAATTTAAAAAGAAGAGTAGCTGGGGGAAAAAATATAACAAGGTCAGTTAAAAAACAGTCCTTAAAAAAAGCAAAGAAATTGTGGATGTGGTGGCTCATGCCTGAAATCCCAGCACTTTAGGAGGCTGAGGCAGGAAGATCGCTTGAGCCCAGGAGTTCAAGAGCAACCTGGGCAAAATAGTGGGACCTGTCTCTACAAAACATTTTAATAATTAACCAGGTGGGGTGGCACGCACCTGTAGTCCCAACTTCTTGGGAATCTGAGGTGGGAGGATTGCTTGAGCCCAGGAGTTTGAGGCTGCAGTAGGCTAGAATCACACCATTGCACTCCTGCCTGGGTGACAAATCAAAACCTTTTCTCTTGGGAAAAAAAAAAAAAAAGGCAAAAAAGTACTCCTTCCTAGGAATATCTCAGGTGCAGAATTAACAGGAATGATAACAGGAATGACTAACAAAACCTGTTGGCTCATCCAGATATTTTAAAAATGTGACACACATACCCAAGAAACTTTTATTATTGCTTGCTACATTTCTGCTCTATGTTTTTTTCCTGCCAGAGACTGGCATCAAATATATCTACTACAAATACACAGGCCTTCCTGCTACTAGGGGAGAAAGGGACAAGACCAAAAAATGTCTACTACGGTAACCTCTGCCTCCTGGGTTCAAGAATTCTCCTGTCTCAGCCTCCCAAGTAGCTGGGATTACAGGCGCCTGCCACCATGCCTGGTTAATTTTTTTTTTTTTTTTTGAGTCGGAGTTTTGCTCTTGCCACCCAGGCTGGAGTGCAATGGTGTGATCTTAGCTCACTGCAACCTCCGCCTCCCGGGTTCAAGCAATTTTCCGGCCTCAGCCTCCCAAGTAGCTGGGATTACAGGTGCCCGCCACCATGCCCAGCTAATTTTTGTATTGTTAGTAGAGATGGGGTTTCACCATATTGGCCAGGCTGGTCTTGAACTCCTGACCTCAGGTGATCCGCCTGCCTCAGCCTCCCAAAGTAATGGGATTACAGGTGTGAGCCAGCCTAAAAGCTTTTTTTGATGCGACAGTAGAAACAGCCCAGAAGAGAAGTCAGACGGAAAAAAGTGTTCAAGGACAGGCATGGTGGCTCACGCCTGTAATCCCAGCATTTTCAGAGGCCAAGGCAGGCGGATCACGAGGTCAGGAGATGAGACCATCCTGGCTAACATGGTGAAATCCCATCTCTGCTAAAAATACAAAAAATTAGCCAGGCGTGGTGGTGGGCGCCTGTAGTCCCAGCTACTTGGGAGGCTGAGGCAGGAGAATGGCGGGAACCCGGGAGGCGGAGCTTGCAGTGAGCCGAGACTGCCCACTACACTCCAGCCTGGGCGACAGTGAGACTGTCTCAAGCAAAAAAAGAAAAGAAAAAAAAAAGTGTTCAAGGAGGGAAGGCAGAGATAAAATGATGTCAAAAGATAAGTGAACAAAAAATGACAAGACTAGAGGAGCAAAAGAAGTTCAGAACCAGTGGAACTCTAAGCCATCCCTGTAAAGCACTATCAGGGACACTCTGCCTCTACCGCCTTTTAATCATTGAAGTTGGAATCATTACACCCCCACCAGTGGACTCAACCACAGGCTGGGACCAGTCCTATTTTGAATCTTATGGGTCAAGGAATTCTAGCCAATTAGCTTGGGCAACTTGGTGTAAAGTCAGTCCTGCTATTGGTTCCACTTCTCCCTTAAGTCCCAATTCCCAATTCAAATAACTAGGTCCATATCTGTTCCTGCTTGTTCTCACCTATCCCCCTAGAGGTTTGATTCTAGCCTCTGAATGTTGGCCTCACAGCTGAAAGCCTAGTACTTGCAATCGAAACTCCCCTCTGATGATACTCATCCATTTTGAGAATCCCAGTCTCTGTTCCAAATACCTGCCCCTTGTAGAACCTCCCCAACTTCAACGCTAGTAGTGTGAACTACCATCTATTTTTTTTGTTTGTTTGTTTGAGACGGAGTCTCGCTCTGTCGCCCGGGCTGGAGTGCAGTGGCTGGATCTCAGCTCACTGCAAGCTCCGCCTCCCAGGTTTACGCCATTCTCCTGCCTCAGCCTCCCGAGTAGCTGGGACTACAGGCACCTGCCACCTTGCCCGGCTAGTTTTTTTTTTTTTTTTGTATTTTTTAGTAGAGACAGGGTTTCACCGTGTTAGCCAGGATGGTCTCGATCTCCTGACCTCGTGATCCGCCCGTCTCGGCCTCCCAAAGTGCTGGGATTACAGGCTTGAGCCACTGCGCCAGGCCCCATCTATTTTTTATACATTCTAGATAAAATACTCTACCTGGCTGACTGGACTTGGTCTTGTTATCTGCTTTTTGGTAGATATCCTAAAGCAAGCTGACTCACCTGTCAGTATGACTGACTAATCCTCCAGCTGTAGGTGTTTCTGATCTGGCCTATCTGCCACTAACCACTACCAGTTCTAGAAAACATGCTAAATAAGAAATATGTTCCACAGAAAGATACAGAGGAATCATACGGTTTGACAGATCAAAGAGTTCTATTATTGCATCCAGAAGGAAGTGATGCATGTTGGTAGTTCAAGAATCCCTTTTGAGTTGTATGTGTAGAGTTCACAGAAATCATATAGCTGTATGAAGAGTGTATGGTATCTCTTAAGGGCATTCAATACATGATAGAGCCTATGCAGACTCAGGCCTAGGAGCTCGGGCTTGTTGATTTCTCAGAGAATGAATGGATTGATTCTCAAGGAGACTTTTAAAAAACACATTAAGCAGAAGAATCTGGTAGATGGTCTTCTCATCTACTCTTCCATGAAACACTTGATTTCTTTTTTTTTTAGAGACAGGGTCTCACTCTGACACCCAGGCTGGAGTGGACTTGCCCTTTGAAACAAGAAAACCTTAAACTCAGTTCTGAGAAAGTAAACAAGCTGCCAAGCCAGATGCTCTGGAGGATGACTATCTGACACAGAAAGCAGACACTGAAGGCTGTGCAGTAATGCTCAGGTTAAAAAAAGGAGGGGAAAAAGGCAGACCCATCAAGTACAGTCTTTAGGGATTTGGATAGCTATATACCAAAGTGAGGTGTACGGGTAACATGTGAAATGTTATTATAAGGAAATAGACAAGCACAGTTCCTCAGACTAGGCACAGATCAAATACCAGACTAACAAAAAGAGATACTTTCAGACCAACAGTTAGTATATCATTAAGGAATTCAAGATTGAAATATACAATGAAAGGGAATGTATGATGTAATAAATAGAGACAAGGAAGAAAATAATGGTAGAGACAGAGTATACACACATCAAACCCATATAGACACCTATGAACCAGAGTGTGAAAGTACAGGGAAGAGCACTTGAATTAGGAGAAAAACAATAATTGAAGTACAGATACCTATGGTATACACAACCGCAGACAGTTGAGAAAAACTAGTACAAATATTGGAGCACTTTAGACCATCTGCTGAAAATCTAATTATACGAAAAATAGGGTTTCTTTTTTTTGAGACGGGATCTCGTACAGTGGTGTGATCATACCTCACTGCAGCCTTGAACTCCTGGGCTCAGGTGATCCTCCTGCCTCAGTCTCTCAAGTAGCTGGGACTATAGGCATATACCACCATATCCAGCTAATTTTTTTTTTTTTTTTTTTTTTTTTTTTTTTTTTTTTTGGTAGAAATGAGGTCTCACCATGTTGCCCAGACTGGTCTCAAACTCCTGAGCTCAAACAATCCTCCCGCCTTGGCCTCCCAGAGTGCTAGGGTTACAGGTGTGAGCCACCATGCCCAGCCCAGTTTTTTTTTTTAATGTGGCTAGAGTGTGGGGGAAGAAAAGGCTGCCAATATGGTAATGATGTGATCCTTAGAAATGAGAAAACAGGCCAGGCACGGTGGCTCAAGTCTGTAATCCCAACACTTTGGGAGGCCAAGGCTGGTGGGTCACTTGAGCCCAGGAGTTCAAGGCAAGCCTGGGCAATACAGTGAGACTCTGTCTCTAATTAAAGAAAAAGAAAGAAATGTAACAATGAAACATGAGAAAACACAACCTTTTCATACTAAAACTTACAACAGCAAGAAAAGGAAGCAGTGGGCTAGAATGAATGCTGTTGACTTCAAGTACATTTAAAAATGTTTGGAGGGAATGCAGCTGTCGAAGCTGGATGGAACTCACCTGGAAACAAAAGGTCTCCTGACTACAGACATTAAAAGGCAATATGGTTCCCAAATAATAAATTCTCTTGAGATTTTTACAAATGACAAAGAAAAGGGAAAAGATATCCAAAGAATGAGAAGAGGCTTCATAGGTAATTGTGATTAATTCAAACAGAATTAGTGGAAAGGGCACAGACCTGGCAATAAGAAACTGGGATTCTGGCAGATACTCTGAATCACTTTCTTTGAAATCTTGCCAAAATTACAGATCTAAGTTAGGCACAAGCCATTTAGCCTCTCTAAACCTCAGTATCATTAATTTTTAATTTTTTTTTTTTTTTTTTGAGACGGAGTCTCATTCTGTTGCCCAGGCTGGAGTACAGTGGTGTGATCTTGGCTCACCACAACCTCCGCCTCCTGGGTTCAAGCATTCTCCTGCTTCAGCCTCCTGAGTAGCTGAGACTACAGGCACATACCACCATGCCTGGCTAATTTTTGTATTTTTAGCAGAGACAGGGTTTCACTATGTTAGCCAGGCTAGTCTCAAACTCCTGACCTCATGATCTGCCCACCTCGGCCTCCCAAAGTGCTGGGATTAGAGGCATGAGCCACTGCGCCCGGCCTTTTGTATTTTTAATAGAGACAGGGTTTCGCCATGTTGGCCAGGCTGGTCTTGAACTGGTGATCCACCCACCTTGGCCTCCTAAAGTGCTGGGACTACAGGCGTGAGCCACCACACCCGGCCTCATTAATTTTTAAATAAGGATTCAAATTAGATGAACTCTCTCCTTCCACTAGTAAAATTCTATACTATCATGATATCAAATTAGATTTTTAAAGGATACACAGAGAAGACAGAAGGTTGGAAAAAAAATATCTATTGATGAGACTCAAAAATCATACTTAAATAGTGATGAGGCTCGTGAAAAATGCTAAAAACCATTTTTTTTTAAAGTGTGTGTGTGTTTTTTTTTTTTTTTTTTGGGAGAAAGAGTCTCGCTCTATCCCCCAGACTGGAGTGCAGTGGCATGATCTTGGCTCACTGCAACCTCCACCCCCTGGGTTCAAGCGATTTCCATGCCTCAGCCTTCTGAGTAGCTGGGATTACAGGTGCCTGCCACCATGCCCGACTAATTTTTGTATTTTTTTTTTTTCTTTTTTTTTTGAGACGGAGTCTCGCTCTGTCGCCCAGGCTGGAGTGCAGTGGCCGGATCTCAGCTCACTGCAAGCTCCGCCTCCCGGGTCTACGCCATTCTCCTGCCTCAGCCTCCCCAGTAGCTGGGACTACAGGCGCCCGCCACCTCGCCCGGCTAGCTTTTTGTATTTTTTTAGTAGAGACGGGGTTTCACCGTGTTAGCCAGGCTAGTCTCGATCTCCTGACCTCGTGATCCGCCCGTCTTGGCCTCCCAAAGTGCTGGGATTACAGGCTTGAGCCACCGCGCCTGGCCTAATTTTTGTATTTTTAGTAGAGATGGGGTTTCACCATGTTGGTCAGGCTGGTCTCAAACACCCAAACTCAGGTAATCCACCTGCCTCAGCCTCCCAAAGTGCTGGGATTACAGGCGTGAGCCACCACGCCTGGACTAAAGTGTTTCTTAAAGTAAGAAAAAAGTCAAGAAAGATAAGGCTTAAAGTTGAGAAAATTCAGTCAACTTTTGAGTTCTTACCAGGTCAAATTCTGGGAAAGACAAAATACAGTTCCTATTTAGAAGAAACTCATAATTTAATAGGACACATGACCTATAGCAAAATGTAATCAGTTAATCTCATGTTAACAGATGGCAGGACTACTCCCCTCTCTTATTTACCTTGTCTTTGAAAGAAACATGGGTCTTTTAACTGTAAAGGTGGACCAAACACAGAAAAAAGGAGTTGAAGATAGGTGAATGAGCCAAGTATGAAATCACTTCTTTGGCCAGGTGTGGTGGCTCACGCCTGTAATCTCAACAATTTGGGAGGCCGAGGCCGGTGGATCACTTGAGTTCAGGAGTTCAAGACCAGTCTGGCCAATATGGTAAAACCCCATCTCCACTAAAAATACAAAAATTAGCTGGGTGTGGTAGTGGGTGCCTGTAATGCCAGCTACTCGGGAGGCTGAGGCAGGAGAATCCTTTGAACCCAGGAGGAAGAGGTTGCAGTGAGCCAAGATTGTGCCACTGCACTCCAGCCTGGGCAACACAGCAAGACTCTGTCTCAAAAAAAATGAAAATTAAAAAAGAGAAATCACATCTCCAAATACAGATGAGTCACAATTTCTAATGCTTATGCCACTACCAAATCCTAACAGAATCATTGTCCATCATCTTTTAGAAATGCTGGAGAACACGAGATGAGGCAGAAAACTGGAGATGGAGATGGGCAAATGCTGTAACTTTCAAAAAGAAAAAAGGAGTGAAGTCTGAACACCAGAAGCCAGTAAATTAGGCATTGATCCCTGACAATATTCTACAGTTAACTGTCAGACTGCCAAACATTTAGACAAGAAGTCCGTTGTTACCACTAAGACTTTCATGGATTAATCAAGAGTAACTTCTCCCAAATAAATGGAATTATTTATGACTAAAGGAAGGCACATGACAAAGACTCTATAGCTGTTTTTGTAGATTTAATATGGAAAAACAGGCACCAAATGATAGGATCAGGGGAGCTGGGTGACAATGATCATAGAGTAATAATAGGTAAACACCTTTGAACAAGTCATCAAGTCTCAAAATTCAAAATAATTTTCTAACAATTAGGACTGGCAAAAATGAAACTGGCTACCTTAATATTATGAGTTTCCCATCCTTGGAAGAAGTTAAACTGAAGCTGGTAACTACTTAGCTGGGATACTACAGAACAGATACACAGTACCATACTGTACCATTTTACATAAGGGACTTGAGCACCTTGGATTTTGATATCCATGGGAGTCTTGGAACCAATCTCCTGCAGATATGGAGGGCCAAGTGTATACCTAACAGGAGTTGGATTAAATGGCCTCTAAGGTTCCTTTTATTCTTAAGAGTGTCCTGTTTATTTCCCTACCTGGTTGCAATGTTAAACTTGTCTCAGTGGGTATTAAAGAAGGTAATCTTACCCTTGAGCCACCCTAGTCTGGCCTGGCAGTTGGCAGTATTATCCCAGGTTGTTTTGCACCATGTATCACTGACCTACTGCAGTTACAATTGTAACAGTCACAGAGACCAATCCTGTAGAGGAAAAGTGCTTTCTCTTTAAATGTGAGAGTAAAAAGAGGTATTTAACTCTAATTGCATAAGGTATCACATTTAGAAATATGCAATTTCAAAAGTAAAACATATGCTCCAGCAAATGCACTCCTACAAAGTGTTGCTGGGTCAATTACTGGCTCTAGAGCAGCAAGAATTAGAATTTAAATCATGGTTTTTTCTTACCAAAAAAAAAAAAAAAAGCACAACCTTATTATATGGTATACCTTTAATATAGCATTAGCTTGTGTTTGTACAACACTTTTTGACTTTGCTAAAACATTTTACATCATATAAAGCACTATCCCCATTTTGCAGATGAACAGGGTTCAAGGAAATTAAATGAGAGCCAGTATTCATGACATTATATAAAGTTAACTTTTCACAAGTCCCCCTTTCAGGACTGTCAACTCTGAGGTTTCACATAAGTGATTCAATGAACGTTGAAGGAAAAAAATTATGTATCCAAGATCTCATGATTAGTAGTAGGTGACAAAACCACACAAAACTAGTAACTGGAAGGAATCTTAAAGATTGTTTAGTGAGGCTGGGTATGGTGGCTCATGCCTATAATCCCAGCACTTTGGGAGGACGGGGTGGGTGGATCACTTGAGGTCAGGAGTTTGAGACCAGCCTGGCCAACGTGGTGAAATCTTGTCTCTACTAAAAAAAAAAAAAATACAGGCTGGGCATGGTGGCTCACACCTGCAATCCCAGCACTTTGGGAGGCTGAGGCAGGTGGATCGCCTGAGGTCAGGAGTTCAAGACCAGCCTGGCCAACACAGCAAAACCCCATCTCTACTAAAAATACAAAAAGTTAGCTGGGCGTGGTGGCAGGAGCCTGTAATCCCAGCTACTTGGGAGGCTGAGGCAGGAGAATTGTCTGAACCCAGGAGGCGGAGGTGCAGTGAGCCGAGATCGCGCCATTGTACTCCAGCCTAGGCAACAAGAGCGAAACTCCATCTCAAAAAACAAAAAACAAAAATTAGTCAGGCATGGTGACGGATGCGTGTTATCCCAGCTACTGGGAGGCTGAGGCCAGATAATTGCTTGAACCTGGAAAACAGATTGTCTAATAAGTTCTATTAGTAAATCTACAGCTCTTCCTCCTCATGTTGGTAAGAGGTTTTATTTGTAGAAGGTATGTATGATAAAATTCAACCAGATTTAGGTTGATTTTTTTCCCCCCGGAATATATAAGTACACTGAGGAAAATACAAATATTTAAACTGTTTTACTTGCCTAAATGAGGCAAGTAAATTAAAATTAGTGTGGCAAGTAAAGTAAAAATTAGTGTGTGTTCTGGGTATTTTTCTTCCATGTATTTCAATCATGTAAGTAAATGCATATATCACTTAATGAGCAGTTTTTAATATTGATGATGTCCATTTTATCAGTGTGTATGTGTTTTTTTTTTTGGAGATGGAGTTTCACTCTTTTGCCCAGGGTGGAGTAAAGT
This sequence comes from Macaca nemestrina, assembly GCF_043159975.1. Taxonomy (NCBI): domain Eukaryota; kingdom Metazoa; phylum Chordata; class Mammalia; order Primates; family Cercopithecidae; genus Macaca; species Macaca nemestrina. The sequence goes on along the minus strand of NC_092133.1, from coordinate 41,406,442 downwards.
GGCGTGATCTTGGCTCACTGCAACCTCTGGCCCCCAGGTTCAAGCGATTCTCCTGCCTCAGCCTCCCAAGTAGCTGGGATTACGGTAGAGACGGGGTTTCGCCATGTTGGCCAGGCTGGTCTTGAACTCCTGACCTCAGGTGATCCACCCACTTCAGTCTCCCAAAGTGCTAGGATTATAGGCATGAGCCACCGCACCCAGCCTTCTTTAAGGCAGGGTCTCACTCTGTTGCCCAGGCTGGAGTGCAGTGGCATGATCACGGCTCACTGCAACCTCCACCTCCTGGGCTCAAGCAATCCTCCCACCTCAGCCTCCTGAGTAGCTGGGACTACAGGCATGTACCACCACACCCTGCTAATTTGCATATTTTTTTTAGAGATGGGGTTTCATCATGTTGCCCAGGCTGGTCTCAAATTCCTGCGCTCAAGCAATCCTCCCTCTATGCTTGCAAAATGCTGGCATTACAGGCGTGAACCACTGTGCACGGCCAATGTGTTTTTGTCAGTGGTTACTGCTTTTCATGTTCTATCCAAGAAATCTTTGCCTATCTCAAGGTTTTGAAGATATTTTCCTATTTTTTCTGGAAGTTTTATAGATTTAGTGCTTATATTTAGGTCTATGATCTATCTCAAATTTTATAAATAGTATGAGGTAAAGGTCAAGTTTCATCATTTTTCATATAGATATGCAGCTGGTAGAACAGCACCATTTGTTGAAAAGATTTTCCATTCTCAATTATGTTGATGCTCTTGTCAAAAATAAAATCAACTGACTGGCCAAGTACAGTGGCTCATGCCCTCATGCCTGTAATCCCAGCAGTTTGGGAGGCTGAGGTGGGCAGATCACCTGAGGTCATGAGTTTGAGACCAGCCTGACCAACATGGAGAAACCCCATTTCTACTGAAAATACAAAAATTAGCCGGGTGTGGTGGCATACACCTGTAATCTCAGCTACTCGGGAGGCTGAGGCAAGAGAATCGCTTGAACCTGGGAGGCAGAGGTTGCAGTGAGCTGAGATCGCACCACTGCACTCTAGCCTGGGTGAGAGTGAGACCCTATCTCAGAAAAAAATAAAAAAATTTTAAAAAATAAAAAAGGCCAGGTGCAGTGGCACATGCCTGTAATCCTAGCACTTTGGGAAGCTGAGGTGGGAGGATCATTTGAGCTCAGGAGTTCGAGACTAATCTGGGCAACATAGTGAGACTCTTGCTCTACAAAAAAATTTAAAAATTAGCTGGGCATTGGTGGCATACGCCTGTAATCCCAGCTACTTGGGAGGCTCAGGCATGAGAATTGCTTGAACCCAGGAGGAGGAGGTTGCAGTGAGCCAAGATCACGCCAGTGCACTCCAGCCTGGGCAACAGAGCAAGACTGTATTAAACAAACAAACAAAAAAGCCGGGTGCGTTGGCTCATGTCTATAATCCCAGCACTTTGGGAGGCCAAGGCAGGCAGATCACCAGGTCAAGAGATCAAGACCATCCTGGCCAACATGGTGAAACCTGTCCCTACTAAAAATACAAAAATTGGCTGGGCATGGTGGCACGCGCCTGTAGTTACAGCTACTAGGGAGTGCAGGAGAATCGCTTGATCCCAGGATGCAGAGGTTGCAGTGAGCCGAGACTGTGCCATTGCATTCCAGCCTGGCGACACAGCGAGACTCCGTCTAAAAAAAAAAAAAGAAAAAAGAAAAAAGGCCCGGAACGGTGGCTCATGTCTGTAATCCCAGCACTTTAGGAGGCTGAGGTGGGCGGATCACCTGAGGTCAGGAGTTCGAGACCAGCCTGGTCAACATGGTGAAATCCCGTCTCTACTAAAATAAATTAGCCAGGTGTGGTGGCGGGTGTCTGTAATCCCAGCTACTTAGGAGGTTGAGGCAGGAGAATTGCTTGAACCTGGGAGGCGGGGTTGCAGTAAGCCGAGATCGCACCATTGCACTCCAGCCTGGGTGATAAGAGTGAAACTCTATCTCAAAAAAAAAAAAAAAAAAAAATTAAACAGGTATAGTGGCTTGCACCCATAGTCCCAGCTACTCAGGAAGCTGATGCAGGAAGATCACTTAAGCCCAAGAGGTCAAGGCTGCAGTGAGCTATGATCCCGCCACTAGAGTCCAGCCTTGGTGACAATGCAAGACCCTGTCTCTAAATAAATAAATCAAAAGAAGAAAAACAGCCTACCAGGATTTGGGTTATGATTACACTGAGTCTATGAATCAGATTGGAGAGAACTAACATATTAATAAGTCTCCTAATGTATGAATATAGTATGCTTCTTCATTTATTTAAGTCTTTTTTCATTTTTCTTGGCTACTGTTTGCTGTCTTCTACTGTTTTTAGTTTTTTATGTAGAAGTCTTGCTTATCTTTGGTTAAACTCATTCCTAGTAATATTATGCTTTTGTTGCTATTGTAAATAGTTCTTTTAATTTTCTATTTTTTTGTTGCTATATATAGATATGCAATTGATTTTTGTATATTGACCTTGCAACCTGTGACTGTGCTGAATTCACTTATTATTTCTAGATTTTTGCAGGCGAAAGTAGATTCCTTAGGATTTCCTACATACGCAACCCTGTGTATCAGTGTATATATCACTTTAAACCATTTAAATTATGTGAACTATATCTCGCCATCCCCCACTACACTATGTCAGGCATGAATAACTTAACATATTAGCTTATACAAATATTTAATCTACAACTTTATCTGTTGTTCATTGAATGGAAAACGAAAGATTTCTTCATTTTTCAATTCCTCAGTAAATTATCTAGAGTTGAAAAAGAGCATTTGCTGTTAAAGGCAGAATGATCAACTAACCAATCTCTAGTGAATTCATAGCTGTCGGTAACTTCTTCTAGTTTTTTAGTATGATTTTCTGTATCATAATCAATTTTTGAGTAATTAAGGATTAGGCAATGAACGGGAACTTAACATATTGGCAAGAAACTGCATAGGAAACATTGTAACCTACTGGGTACCTCAAACCGGAAATTTAATTTCTAAATAATTTCACATTATTTTCATTGAAAAAGATTTCTAAATTTTGACACTTAATATATTTTTTAAACCTCAAAACCATGGTATCTTATTCCAATTTTAAAATTCTAGGCTCAGTAAGAAAAAGAAAAGAAAATTATAGGCTGCGCATGTGGCTCACGGCTGTAATCCCAGCACTTTGGGGGGCTAAACTGGATTGCTTGAGGCCAGGAGTTTGAGATCCACCTGGGCAATACAGTGAGACCCTATCTCTATAAAAAATTGTTCTTGAAGCTAATTATTTGTACTCACCCAAACACTGTATCATAATATAAAAAATCACTAAAACTTTTTAAAATAGAGATGGGGTCTTACTATGCTACTCAGGCTGGTCTTAAACTCCTAGGCTTAAGTGATCCTCCTGCCTTGGCTTCCCAAAAAAATAGAATATTTAGCTGAATCCTAGCATGAGGTCAGGTAAAATCTGGCTAATAGTATTTCCTAGAAGAAAATCACCCGACTCCACCAACCACCTAGGAGTCACAATAGATAGGCCAAGCCCACCTGAACATTAGAGGACATTAATTATTGTTCTCAACCTAAACAGTATGGTGTAAGTCATATATATGCAATTATAGCTAATGAATCTTTGATAATATGTCTGGAAAAGTTAAAACAATGGTAACTAGGAAAAGACTCTGACAGTACAGTTCTGTCAAAAGGATTTTTTTTTTTTTTTGAGATGGAGTTTCCCTCTTGTCTCCTAGGCTGGAGTGCAATGGCATGATATTGGCTCACAGCAACCTCCACTTCCCGGGTTCAAGCGGTTCTCCTGCCACAGCCTCCTGAGTAGCTGGGATTACAGACGCATGCCACCACACCTGGGGAATTTTGTATTTTTAGTAGAGACGGAATTTCTCCATGTTGGTCAGGCTGGTCTCGAACTCCCGACCTCAGGTGATCCGCCCACCCTGGCCACCCAAAGTGCTGGGATTACAGGTGGGAGCCACCATGCCAAGCCCCAAAAGATTTTTTCTTCAAAAAGTTCTATCACATTGTTGATCTTATTCATAAAACAACTGTTCCAAAAAACTTATTTACTTTTTTTTTTTTTTGGATACGGAGTCTCGCCCTGTCTCCCAGGCTGGAGTGAGTGGCGCGATCTCGGCTCACTGCAAGCTGCGCCTCCCGGGTTCCCGCCATTCTCCTGCCTCAGCCTCAGTAGCTGGGACCACAGGCGCCGCCACCACTCCTGGCTTATTTTGTTTTTGTGTTTTTAGTAGAGTCGGGGTTTCACCATGTCAGACAGGATGGTCTGGATCTCCTGACCTCGTGATCCGCTCGCCTCGGCCTCCCAAAGTGCTGGGGTTACAGGCGTGAGCCACCGCGCCCGGCCAAAACTTATTTACTTAATCACCAAATTGCCAGTAGAATTTCAAAAATACTTCCCTAACAGAGGAGAAAAATTAAAAATGTAAAACGTATCATTCAATTATATTCCATCATTTGACTTTAGAAAACATATATGAAATTCAGTTTTAAGGGAGGAATATCATGTGGTGGCTCACAGGCACTTTAGGGACTACTTTCCTCTAGCAAGAATATCTCTGCTGCTATAAGAGTTTGGACTTTTGATTTCGTGGTTAACCACTGGTCAATCAGGAGGATTCTGAGATTGTAATCTTTACTGTGCCTTAAGTAAAAGAGGGTGTCTTCACTTGCTTATATGAGCCAGATAGGTGGGCTGATACTTTGGCAGTTTGAGTTAGAATAAAGTCAGGTTAAGACAGGTTATTATTCTATTTTATTTATGATAATAAAATTATATTTGTTTTTTAAAATGTCCTCATCTTTTGGAAATATTGCCTCAAAATAATCTAGGGTGGAAGGAGGATGACTGAAGAGGGATGGATAAAAAAGACTGGCCATGTATCAGTGGTTGAAGCTTGGTGTTGCTTCATTATACTATTCTCTACTTTTATAATCATGCTTGATAAAATGTTTAAAAGCATTTTATTCAAAATTTCAAATTTTTTCAGATTCTAATCACTATTGAAACTTTAGTGTATAATAGTAAAATCTGTATGGTGACTCACCGGACATTTTCTGGTCTGAGTTTATCGAGAACCATCTCTATTAAGTCAGGTCTAAATTCTTCCAGTAAATATTCCGCTGTGAGTACTTCTTCTAGGGGATAATACTTTTAAAAAGGAAAATATAAATAAATACACATAGCTACTACATAGTTTATTAAAGCAGATATGTAACACATTAAATTCATTACTGTACACCCTTTCTCCCTTCAATTAAATTTTACTCCATTGGAAAAATTTTCTGTGGCCCTAAATCGTTTTCTCTTTCCTACCACATTGTTAAGCAGTTTCATATTGTTTGATGATTCTGCCAAATATACTGTTAATCTCCAAACATACTTCCATTATAGAGAGCAAAATCACATTTCTTTCACGGAAAACCATGAATATTTCTGGTCAAAAATTGAGTACTTGTTAATGAAGAAAATTCGGTAATAAAATGCTGACACCTACAGCATTTTTTAATATAAAGTACACACATTTTTATGAACAGAATTTCCTAAATTTCTATGAAACATACTAGACAAACATTTGGGAAACTGTTGTGGGAAAAAAATGGCTTATATTTTTGACCAGTGTAGAAAAACAATGCAGAAGATGCTTTTTGGTAAGAGCAACTTCCAATATTGGTAAGAGCAGCTTCCACACTGACTGATTCATTCATCCAATAAATATTTAATGAACATCTACTCTGTGCCAGGCACTGTTCCACGCACTATGGATAAAACAGTAGGTAAGACACATGAAATCCTTTGTCCTCCAAGAAGTGCACAGACATTGTAATTGGGAGGGAGGCAGACAATAAACAAATATTGTAATTTTAGTGAGAGGTGCTATGAAAACAATAAAAAAGGGGGAGGGGCATTATTTTAGATTGGGAAGTCAGAGAAGGTCTGAGGAGAAGAAATCTGAGGGGAGACTCAAATGATAAGAATCTAGCCAGGCAAAGATCAGATAGAAAAGTGTTTCATGTAGAGAAAATAGCAATGGGGGAGGAATAAACTTAATGTCTGAAAATTAGAGAGCCAGTACAGTTGGAGTGGAATGCAAATGGGAGAGATGGGCTGGACAGTGGTATAGAAGATGGCCAGATAGGCTGGGACCACATCACTTTGTAGGCCAAGGAAAATTTTGCATTTTATGCCAACACTGTTGGGAAACCACTGAAGGAATTTAAACAGAGGAGTGAAACATTCAGATTTTAGTTTTCAAAAGATCACGAGGCTGGAAAAATAAACTACAATGGGGACCAAGAGGAAAATAGGGATCCCAGGTAAAAGACTATCATGGTAGCCCAAGCAAGAAATCATGATAGCTCAGACTAGGATGGTAGCAATGGAAATTAAAAAAAAGTAAACAGTCAATAGCTTTCACATAAGTAGCACTTGACATGCTGCAGAACTGAAATATATTTAAAGTCAATAAGCAAAATGCGTATTTAACAAAAATATTACAGAAAATAAATTTCAGGATGAAAATTAAGATTTTAAACATATCCTGACATCAACATTTGCCCTGTTGCTACAAAGTTTAAAGTTTTATACCTCAGCTTCAATAATTCACTTATTACTGAAAATAATATATACAAGATTGCTGAAATACTCTACACAGCAATGTATACAGTAAAATAACAAACTTACATGCAATATTCCTGCAATCTTAGATGTATAGCCCCGTGGCCTCTCTTTGTCTTTAAACCTAAAAGCAACAGCATTCAAGTCCTAAAATAGAAAATTAATCCAATTAGATATGTCCACCCTTATTCAGAAACATTTTTTTTTTAAGTGTTTGGCTTGCACTATAAGCTTGCTACTCCATAAATACTCCATAAATACTTTATCACACTTTCTGAAAAAATGGCTATGCTTGATTTAGAAATGTATAGGGTATTTAAAAAATTTCTTAATGTGTATAAAATTTAATCCATCAACCTAGGCTTAAAACCAAAAACAAAATAGGTAAACAATTTTCAATGAAAATAACAAATACAGGATATGGCTCTATAGCCCAAGTTGTTGAAACTAGTAGCCAAAGAATTTAGAAAAACTGTGTGAAAGAACCTTGTGAGATCCAACAATTCAACCACAGATGATTTTGGTGACTCATTCAGAGAACAGCACTCAGATTAGGAGTTATTGTCATAATTTTTGGAAGCAGAAATTATATCTTTAAACTTTTATCTAGTTAAAAAGGATGTTTCTCATACTAAAATACATTTCAGAATCTCGATAGGCTTTAAAGCACATAGTTTTAAAAACCCATTTTAAAAAGGCTTTTAAAAATTTGAAAGACAAACACCATTTGTTTTATGCAAAAAAAAAAAAAAAAAAAAAGCCGGGCTCTTCCCATACATACAATAATAAAATCACTTTTAATAACACAATCATACATAAACAATTCATTACTTCTTTGAGAGTTTGCTACAGATTTAAAGATCTGAAAATGACAGAGCTCATGCAGCTTTAGGCAGGGAGTAACATAATCCCTGACAGATTCTAGCTCAAGAAACTGCTGATTTTCTTCTGAGCGATGGAAAAGCATTTGATTTCTTCTCTTTTCCATCCTAAAAAGGGCTACATGATGCCTTTCCCCTTAGTTGTGCCCCAAGTAGCAAATCAGACTAGTACAACTAAGCCTTAACTAATACTATTATACATTGCAAAATTTTAGAGTTCAATTAGGAAAAAAACTTTAAAAGTTTAACTGGGCCTTAAATTTAAATTAATTCACATGTATTTGTTCTTGAAAAATAGATTCCTTAAGAAAAGTTTTGGTGAAACAAAAGTACCTTGCACTCTTGGAAAACCCATTCTTGAGGTCCTTCTGCACGTAACTTCTGAATGTATTGAAACATGTGCAAAATTATATCTTCAACATGTACTGGAAAAAAGGGGCACACTTAAAAACCATTCAGTCCTTGAATCCTTCAAAGCAGTGAGCTCAGTCCTAAGGTAAAGTCAGGTAAGTGGAAGATGGTCCCTCTTAGAAAATGCAGTCCTCACCTCCCTGAGACTGGTTTTAGGTGTCCCACACACATGGCCCTCTGGGCTCAGGGATATGTGACAGAAAGGGTGTTGGGGCAGTAAACGAGCAAATAAAAAGCCAAGTCCACATTTAACAAGTGCAACATAATGATCAGTTGTTAAGGGGGGAAGAATCATCCATGAAACAAAGGCCAAGTTACATATGAAAAATACAATGGATAAGTTGTATGAATTAAAGTGTTATAGCTTTCAACATAAAACAGATCCACAGCAAGAAGAAGTTAAAAAACATCATAGAAAGTAAATTTTCATTCAAAAGTAAAAAGGTGAATCAATACTTACATAATCCTTCCTCGGTCAAGTCCACATTAATGATAAAAAACATAAAACCTCGGGCTCCTTCCTTCTGCCCACCAACAAGAGTATTAACCCAGCCTGCAACATTCAAAGGAAATCAACATGATTGATTGCATATGTGGCTTCTTTGAAGCTAAGAAAAATTTTTAAAATTCATATTGTATATTCCTAAGACATGAGAATGAACCTCTTGCAAAAAAGATGGAGGAAAAAAAATCAGTTCAGAAAAGCAGTTTCAGATGGTGCAGAAGTGGGGGCTTTCCTGAAGATTCCTCACATCAATTCCCAGTCAAGAGTAGACTACTGGCTGGGCGCGGTGGCTCATGTCTGTAATCCCAGCACTTTGGGAGGCCAAGCTTGAGACCAGGAGTTTGAGACTAGCCTGGGCAAAATGGTGAAACCCCATCTCTATCTAAAAAAGAAAAAAAAAAAAAAAAAAAGACAACAGCATGCCAACAACGACCATCTCACTCACTAACCCAAAATGGTCACATCTAAGAATGTTCATTCACAGGACAATATTCAGGAGAAAATGAGAGCCAGAGTGAAAAGATGTGGTGGACACTCAGAAGCTGCTGCCCAGGAGACTTACCCTTTGATTTAAGTTCTGATAACAGACTTCCAGGACCTTCATGCCCAATGAGATGACCAAGATAATGACCAGGATTTGATTTGTAGTATTTCTGAAGGTCAGGTATAGGAAATGTCACATAGAGATTCCTAATATCTTTAATGGGAACTATTTTGTAAAGTTGCTGGAGAAAACAAATCACAGAGATTAGCTATATACAACTCCTACTGAAGAAAATATTTCTAAACTATGAAGAACGATTTTCATGGAAGAATACCAAATTTAAGAGCAAATCAATTGCCACAGAAAATGATACACTGACCACAAATAAATGACTCAGCACTCTCCTAGTGGAATTTCATTACAGTCGGTACATAGTCCATGTTTGACCCCCTGAACCATGCAGCTAAATATTAATGGTTTTGAATGCTTATCTTCAGGTACAGGGTAACAGTTTCAACAGTTATTAAGACTACAGCTACCAAAACTACTTTTAGCATGTAAAGACCAGAACATATTGATATGTTTTTGGTGATTCATGATCCTAATAAATGTGAGATTGATTTTATTATCCTGACAAATATTTAAAACCACATGGGGGCTGGGTGCGGTGGCTCACACCTATAATCCCAGGACTTTGGGAGGCCAAGGGAGACAGATCACCTGAGGTCAAGAGTTCGACCTCAGCCTGGCCAACATGGTGAAACCCCATCTCTATTAAAAATACAAAAATTAGCCGGGCACGGTGGCATGCACCTATAGTTTCAGCTACTCAGGGGGCTGAGGCAGAAGAATTGCTTGAACCTGGGAAGCAGAGGTTGCAGGGAGCCAAGATCGTACCGCTGCACTCCAGCCTGGGCAACAGAGCGTAACTCCTTGTCAAAAAAAACAAAAACAGAAACAAACAAACAAAAAAACTACATAGGGGCTGGGTGCAGTGGCTCATGCCTGTAATTCCAGCATTTTGGGAGGCTGAGACAGGTGGGTCACTTGAGATTAGGAGTTCAAGATCAGTCAAGGCAACACGGTGAAACCCTGTCTCCATTAAAAATACAAAAATTAGCCAGGTGTGGCAGTGTGTGCTTGTAGTCCCAACTACTCAGAAGGCTGAGGTGGGAGGATCAACTGAGCCAGGGAGGTTAAGGCTTCAGTGAGCCATGATCGCACCACTGCACTCCAGCCTGGGTGACAATGCAAAACTCTGTTTCAAAAAAAAAAAATAAATAAATAAATAATGAAATCTCCAAAAATTTTCACCTGGTCTACGGTAAACTAGGTATATATTATGTCCACAAATTAAGAACACAAAATACCAAAATTTATGCACTTACTTTAAGATGTTCTTCTTGGAAAGGGTGTTCAGGAAATTCTGGCAGTGGGACACTTTTGTTCTCTACTTCAGAAAATAACTTTACCACCAGATTAGTCAAGTCATCTAAAGATTCTACAAGAAAACAGACAAGGAAAACAGAACTTAAGCTAATCGTAACATACAACAGGGAGAGCTTAAAATCTTAGGATCTCCTGAAAAGTCTCAGTACCGCTGAAAGGAAAATGTGAAAATGATTACACCTCACACCTATCTCCATTTAAAAAAATTATTCACATTTAAAATATTATCCACAATATTATTTCACAAGTATAATAAAATTAAAACAAATATTAGAAACAATAATTAATTGCATTTGGAAAAATGACTATGATTATCAACAGGCATATATACTGAACTACTAGCAGAGTATAACATTCACCTTATACATAGATAGAGAATTGCCTTCTATGGTATAAAATTATCTTTTGTGCCTTTAAATGTGAGCATTTGCATATTATTTATAAAATACACCTATTTTTACTTCAATTTTTTGACATGTATGAAGGACTCCAAAATGCACATGTTATATATGTGTGTGTATATATATGTGATATTAGCAAAATTCTACTTTTGGAAGTATAACAAGAAATGAGTTAGGTCTTTGAGAAGAGGGCACAGCAGTCATAGGATGGAATAAAGAACAGCTTGCTTTTTATTTTATACCTTTCTGTGTGGAATTAAATTTTTTCCATTTGTACAAATTACTATTATCCTAAAAAGAAAGGAGTATTTAAAAAACCTATCTTTTTTTTTTTTTGAGGCAAGGTCTTGCTCTGTTGCACAGGCTGGAGTACAGTGGCACGATGCCAGCTAACTGCAACCTCCGCCTCCCAGGTTCAAGTGATTCTCATGCCTCAGCCTCCCCAGTAGCTGGGATTACAGGTGTGCGCCACCATGCCCTGTTAGTTTTTTGTATTTTTAATAGAGACAGGGTTTCATCATGTTGCCCAGGCTGGTCTCAAACTCCTGAGCTCAAGTGATCTGGCAACCTCAGCCTCCTGAGGTGCTGGAATTACAGATGTGAGCCACCGTGTCCGGCCAAAACCTATCTTTTTATAAACAAGATAACCTCTCATCTTGATTATGTCTCCTCAAAAACAGGTTATTTATAAATGGTATAAACATTCATAACCTGTTACTATCAGTAAGCATTTGAATCAAATAAGAATCTTGCCTTGATATTCTATGACCCATTTGGAACTTTTCCATGAATTCTCGGGAGTACTAAATGACTATTTGAGAGCTGCCTTTATATGGTGTAAAATTCTCTATTGTGCCTTTAAGTGTAGGCATTTGCATTTTATTTATAAAATACACCTACTTTTGCCTCAATTTTTTGACATGTATGATGGACTCCAAAATGTCCAGAGCCAAATAAAAGGCAGACCAGTGGCTGCTTGCTACATGACAAGTGAATTTAGGAATGCAGAGGGAATACTGTAGCAAGAGATGGCAGAGACATCTTTTGGCAGATGGGACATATGACTTGAAACAAGGTGAGCAGTCAATAAAGGCTTGTGGGCCTGCAGTGCTGGTGACAGCAACATCCTGAGCAAGGTTCTACCAGGTGAATCTTTCTTCTTGCATATTTCTACCCTAAAAGCATAAATTCACAGTGTCACTTTTTAAAGGTAAGGGAGCTAAACACTACAGCACAGTCTATCTATCCCACTAAACTGTGGGCTCCATAGAGACCACTGACCTTCATATCATCAAGGTTTGGAAACCTCAGTGTCTGCACTTGATGATTACCTATGTGGCAAGTGTTCAGACAGTTAGTGCTGCCACAGCTAGAGAAACAGCTCCAGGCAAGAACAGAAAAACTTCTTTGTACCCTTGTGACAGAGATCCTTCCACATGGTTACTCCTCCTCTCTCCTCCAGCCAAAAGAAGGAGTGGATTATTTTTGAATCCTCTAAGAGATCCAGTTTCCTCCTCATGCCTCTGTACTGTAAAGACCTCTCCCTCGGGTTCAGCACAGGAAGTCAGTCACAATGGGAGAGTGATGTGTATGGATCAGGGAACTGAGACACTTTATTTTTTAGATACTTATTCTGTCATTTCCACTAAACCAAGAACATTCTGAGGACAGGGCTCAGGTTTGATTCATCTATTGCCATTGTCACTTGCCCATTAAATGCTTACTAAAATCATGTGTTTAATCTCAAATACAACATAGATTTAAACAAACAAGCAAAAAAAACAGTTTAGGCACCTACCTATTCCCAGGACTGGGTTGTAAACAGCAAGTGATATTTTAACATTCTAAACCCACCTACCTGAAGCAAGCACACAGCATTACAGAGTATGCTTTTTTTAATTGTCCTCTCTCCCTGAACCCATTTTACACCCTGGTTCTTGCTACCAACTTAAAAAAATAGTTTACTTTCTAACTATAAAAGTCACATTTGCCAACAGTAGAAAACTTAGAAACAAAATCTAAATTATGGTAACAAAAGTTACCATAATTTCATGATTATAAAGATGCTAGAGTGGCTACTACCATTTATGGAGCATTTGCTATGTGCCATACACCATGCTAAACAGTTTTTATTATCTCATTTAAACCTCACAACAGGTACAAGGTACCACCCACCACTTCACAAATGTGAAAACTGAAGTAAGTTTGTTAGCTCACAGCCACACAGCTAAGCAAGCGGTATATTTGGAATGAAAAGCCAGGTTGTTGGACTGTGAAATGTGAGTTCTTAACTACTATACAACATTATCAAATTTCTAGTACATGCTTTTCCATTTAGTCTTTTACCTACACCATATATGGTATATTAGAGTTTTTAGTGTTTTGTTGTTGTTTGTTTTTTGAGACAGAGTCTCACTCTGTTGCCCAAGCTGGAGTGCAGTGGCACAATCTTGGCTCACTGCAGCAGCCTCCACCTCCCAGGTTCAAGCGATTCTCCTGCTTTAGCCTCCCAAGTAACTGGGATTACGAGTGCCTGCCACCATGCCTGGTTAAGTTTTATATTTTTAGTAGAGATGGGGTTTCGCCATGTTGGCCAGACTGGTCTCAAACTCCTGACCACAAGTGATCCACCTGCCTCGGCCTTCCAAAGTGCTGGAAATACAGGTGTGGGCCACTGTGCCTGGCCCCTATTAGAGTTTTAAAAAATTTGGGGGGAGGGATATGTCTTAGAATTTTTAATAAATCCCCAAATGGGACCATATAGCACATGTTTTTGTAAACAGCTTTTGTTTTCTCTTTAATATATTAAGAACATTAAAAAATATACAATATATTCTTATATATAATATACATGTATTAATTAAAAATGTTTTATATTTATATATGCATATATAAGAATATATATTCATATATATGAGAATATATTAAGAATATCTTCCCATGATATTAAAATGCTGTCATAAAACTGTTTATTCGTTCAATATACATTTACCTATGATGTGCCAAGCACGAAGCACAAGCCCAGGTACTAAGGATAAAGCAGTGAACAAAACAGTTTCTACTCTCAAGTAATTTACATTTTGGTAGGGTGGACAACAAAAACACACAAACATTTAATACCTGAAGTATTAATAAATACTATAAAGAAAAAGCAAGATGGAAAGCAGAATAAGAAATGCTATTTTTCTATAAGATATTCTATTTTACAATTATAAAATCAGTATTTAGCAAATTTCCTATTAACATTTAGATTGCTAAATTTTTACTAATATATACTATACTGACAGAAACATCTTTTTATATCTCCTATTTGAACTCTGATTATTTCCTGAGATTGCATTTTTAAAAGTAAAAATGCATATTTACTTTTAAGACTGATATTGTTAAACTGCCCTCCAGAAAGACTAAAGCAACTGATACCACCATTACCAATACAAAAAAGCAACACCATCTGCAGTGGGTATTACTTAAAAACAGCAGGAAACAATGTTAGTAGTTAATTTGCATTTTAAAAATCAAACCGTTGTTTACATTCCAAACAGTCTCCCAAGTTTACCATCATCTGTTTTTGTTTTTTTTTTCCCCAGTTTTCTGAATTGTTATAAGGTCAAATCTGCCAATCTTTGTCCTTTTTGTGTGTGTGTGTTTTTTTTTTAACATGGGATCTCTCTCTGCCACCCAGGCTGGAGTGCAGTGGTGTGGTGATCACAGCCCACTGCAGCCTTTAACTCCTGGGCTCAAGGGATCTTCCTCCTTCAGCCTCCCTAGCAGCTAGGACTATAGGTGCAGACTACCACATCCCGCTAATTTAGAAAAAAATTTTTTTGGTAGAGACAGGATCTTACTATGGTGCTCAGGCTGGGCTTGCCTTGCTTTTATATGCTTAGAGCACCTATTACTGTAGTAATTTGTATTTTTTTTCAGATCTCCACTTAAACTTCTTTGGGGAACACAATGATTTAAACATAAAAATCCCCACCTACCTATTCTCTAACAAGTAGATCATTTTCAAAGGACTCTGAGCAAATAAGCACCTCTATCTTATATCCATCTTCTAATACTGTGAAAAAGCCAACATGAAAAACTTACATTATCCAACTCTATAAAAAATTGTAAGGGTTCTTACCTCGACCTAAAACACAAACAGCCATTAAGTTGGATGAATAGTAAGTAGAATGGAATTTCAGTAGCTCTTGTCTTACATCAATGCCTTCTTGGTTTGGTCTAGTCTCCAGAGTATATTTGTTACCTGGAAGGGAAGAACAAGGCATTTTTTAGAAAAAGCAAAATATATGGACTTTTAAAGTTTTGTAATTATCACTGCTATTCCTTAAGATGAACTTTAAAAATAGAGTTCTAATACACATAATAACTCAAATTTATTTGAATGTTATGTGAATAAACAGGTAACAGTACAAACCAGCAACGTTTTAAACTATAGTCTACGGAATTAAAAGTGTCTTTTTTTTTTGAGAGGAAGTCTTGCTTTGTGGCTCAGGCTGGAGTGCAGTGGCGCGATCTCGGCTCACTGCAAGCTCCGCCTCCTGGATTCTCGCCATTCTCCTGCCTCAGCCTCCTGAGTAGCTGGGACTACAGGCACCTGCCACCACGCCCAGCTAAAGCAGAGACAGGTTTCACTGTGTTAGCCAGGATGATCTCGATCTCCTGACCTCGTGATCCGCCTGTCTCGGCCTCCCAAAGTGTTGGGATTACAGTTGTGAGCCACTGTGCCCAGCCTTTTTTTTTTTTGAGACAGAATTTCGCCTTTGTTGCCCAGGCTGGAGTGCAATGGCGCGATCTCGGCTCACCCCAACCTCCACCTCCCAGGTTCAAGTGATTCTCCTGCCTCAGCCTCTCTAGTAGCAAGGATTACAGGCATGGGCCACAACACCTAATTTTGTATTTTTAGTAGAGACGGGGTTTCTCCATGTTGGTCAGGCTGGTCTTGAACTCCCGACCTCAGGTGATCCGCCTGCCTCGGCCTCCCAAAGTGCTGAGATTGCAGGCCTGAGCCACCAAGCCCGGCCTAAAAGTGTCTTATAAAAATTATACTTTTGGCCAGACTTGGTGGCTCAAGCCTGTAATCCCAGCACTTTGGGAGGCCGAGATGGGTGGATCACGAGGTCAGGAGATCAAGACCATCCTGGCTAACACGGTGAAACCCCGTCTCTACTAAAAAATACAAAAAA
This sequence comes from Macaca nemestrina, assembly GCF_043159975.1. Taxonomy (NCBI): domain Eukaryota; kingdom Metazoa; phylum Chordata; class Mammalia; order Primates; family Cercopithecidae; genus Macaca; species Macaca nemestrina. The sequence goes on along the minus strand of NC_092133.1, from coordinate 41,390,482 downwards.
CTAGCCGGGCGAGGTGGCAGGTGCCAGTAGTCCCAGCGACTCGGGAGGCTGAGGCAGGAGAATGGCGTGAACCCGGGAGTCGGAGCTTGCAGTGAGCTGAGATTCGGCCACTACACTCCAGCCTGGGCGACAGAGCCAGACTCCGTCTCAAAAAAAAAAAAAATTACACATTTGGCCAGGTGTGGTGGCTCACGCCTATAATCCAAGCACTTTGGGAGGCTGAGGCGGGTGGATCGCCTGAGGTCGGGAGTTCAAGACCAGACTGACCAACATGGAGAAACCCCGTCTCTAATAAAAATACAAAATTAGCCAGGTGTGGTGGTGCATGCCTGTAATCCCAGCTACTTGGGAGGTTGAGGTGGGATAATCACTTGAACCCGGGAGGCAGAAGTTGCAGTGAGCCGAGATCTCACGGAGCTGGGATCGCACCATTGCACTCCAGCCTGGGCAACAAGAGGGAAACTCCGTCTCAAAAAAAAAAAAAAAAAAAAAAAATTATACTTCTTTGCTGGGCACAGTGGCTCACACCTGTAATCCCAGCACTTTGGGAGGCCAAGATGGGTGCATCACCTGAGGTCAGGAGTTCAAGACCAGCCTGGCCAACATGGTGAAACCCCCTATTAAAAATTACAAAATCAGCCAGGCATGGTGGTGGGCACCTGTAGTCTCAGCTACTCGGGAGGCTGAGGGATGAGAATCACTTGAACCTGGGAGGCGGAGGTTGCAGTGAGCCAAGATCGCACCACTGCACTCCTGGGCAACAGAGTGAGACTGTCTCAATAAAATAGGTCTGTATCTGTATCTATATTTCCACTTCTTAAAATCCCTATGAGATAGCAGGTATTATGAGCGCTTAAAAGACAAAGTAAGATCCACATGGCCTCCATTCATGCTTATTTTAATTTTCAGTTCTCTATGTACTCCATAATTAATTGAACAGAGTCACTGAGGGATTTTTTTGGAACTTGCCAAGTTACTTGTGGAAAGAAATTCACTATTTTGGGCCAAAGCATTAAATTTGTGATGTGAATTCTCATAGATGTGATCTAGACTGGTTAAAAAAAGGATACAATGCTATTTTTATAACTCTCCAGCGATGTATGTAGTGAACCACTAACAGCTCTCATGAAATCTTAATAACTAATTCAAGTAGGGTAAAATATGTAAGTCAAAAACAAATAGTCAAATTCTCTAAATAATACCTTGCAAATTAGGGACTGGAAGATGAAATTCCAATGATCAGTGTCTCTCCAAAATGGCATCTTGACCGGAAATATCCTAAGATCCTGGCACAATAACTTTTATTATTGGTTCTACTTACACTACTAAGTGAGATCCTGTCTTTCTTCTGCAGAGATAAAACTATGGGAGAGTATTTTCTTGATGTGGTTTAATTTTTTTTTTCTTGTGTTGTTATAATATCTGATACAGGGGCACTGGGAAAGTCCCTTTCATGAAATTGGATGTCTACAGAAAGCCACCAGATGGCGCTCTCAAACTCAGTCTTCAGCTCAGTAGCGCTGCACAGCACTGAGTAAAGAAAGATTCGCCGGGCGCGGTGGCTCAAGCCTGTAATCCCAGCACTTTGGGAGGCCGAGACGGGCGGATCACAAGGTCAGGAGATCGAGACCATCCTGGCTAACATGGTGAAACCCCGTCTCTACTAAAAATACAAAAAAACTAGCCGGGCGAGGTGGCGGGCGCCTGTAGTCCCAGCTACTCGGGAGGCTGAGCCAGGAGAATGGCGTAAACCTGGGAGGCGGAGCTTGCAGTGAGCTGAGATCCGGCCACTGCACTCCAGCCTGGGCGACAGAGCGAGACTCCGTCTCAAAAAAAAAAAAAAAAAAAAAAAAAAAGAAAGATTCATGTCCCAGAATGCTTAACAGATCCAGTGAAGAGAAAATGTGCAAGACACAGCCTAGCAAGTAACCTTAATCTTAACTCATTAACCTTTTCCTAGTCACAAAGTAATCACATACTTTCATACTCCCTAGACGAAGCTTATCACCCAAGTTTCCAGGTTGTTCTTGTTTTTAAGACAGCACTTTGGGAGGCCGAGACGGGCGGATCACGAGGTCAGGAGATCAAGACCATCCTGGCTAACACGGTGAAACCCCGTCTCTACTAAAAATACAAGAAAATTAGCCGGGCGAGGTGGCAGGCGCCTGTAGTCCCAGCTACTCGGGAGGCTGAGGCAGGAGAATGGCGTGAACCCAGGGGGGCGGAGCTTGCAGTGAGCCGAGATCGCGCCACTGCACTCCAGCCTGGGGCACAGAGCAAGACTACGTCTCAAAAAAAAAAAAAAAAAAAAAGATAGGGTCTTACTCTGTTGCCCAGGCTAGACTGCAGTTGTATAATCACAGCTCACTACAGCCTCGACCTCCTAGGCTCAAGATCCTTCTACCTCAGCCTCCAAAGTAGCTGGGACCACAAGCATGTGCCATCACGTCCAGTTTTTTTTTTATTTTTTTGGTAGAACCAGGGTCTATGTTGCCCAAGTTGGTTCCAGGTTCTTAATTAGTCCTCTCAATTTCTCACTGAAGACGAGCTGAAGCTGGGCACAATGAATCATGCCTGTAATCCTAGCGCTTTGGGAGGCCAAGGCAGGCCCATCACTTGAGGCCAGGAGTTCAAGACCAGCCTGGCAAATATGGTGGCATGCCTATCATCCCAGCTACTCAGGAGGCTGAGGCATGAGAAGCACCTGAAACCAGGAGGCAGAGACTGCAGTGAGCCAAGATCGCACCACTGCACTCCAGCCTGGGTGACAGAGTCAGACTCCGTCTGATTGACTGATAGATAAATAAATAAATAATATAAATAAATAAACAAACAAATAAATAAGACCTAGTTCTGCTTTACTGCCCAAAGAGGTCCTGAGACATTCTCTCACTCTACCTGAGGGGTCCAGATGCTCTTAGATGCATACCCATAGTCCTAACTCCTTAGGGGAAAAAAAAAAAAAAAGGCCTTTCGCTGGAGAATGTTTGAAGTTCTCTCATATCAAGGTGAAATTTGAGTATTGATGATGCCTTTCTTTTCTACTAAATGAAGATTCTAAAAGCCACAGTTCCAGAGGGAGTTTTGCTTAAGCTCCTTAGTGCTTTACAACTGCCATCTAGGCTCACTGCAACCTCCACCTCCAAGGTTCAATTGATTCTCCTGGGGCCAGATATCTTCTCACTGCATAGCCTTGAACAAGTTACTTTACTTCTCTGTGGCTCAATCTCCTAAACTGACATTAGTGGGCTTACAGTACATAGTAAGAAAAATACATGTAAAAAAAGCGTAAGACTATTACTTAACAAAAATGTTAAAGTCTTATGACATCAACTGTTGTTTAGTATGCAGAGAATGAGAACTCAGACACTGCCTGAGGGAGTGCATCTTGGATCAACCGCTACAGGAAACATTCTAGTCAATTTGAAGATGTCCATATCCTACTACATAGTAATTCCACTCCTGGATATATGTATCCAGAGGAGTCTGTGTACAAGGAGACATGTACAAGAATTCCATAGTAACACTGTTTCATTAACAGGAAAATGGATAAATAGTGGTACACTCATTCAGTGAATTTTTCAAAGAGCAATAAAATACAAAAATTATCAGAGGAATACTCATCAATATGGACAACTCTTACAAAACAAAATGTTGAATAAAAAATACAAGCAGCAGAGATTACATACAATAAAGTACTATTTCTATGAAACATAAAAACATATAAAACTATAAATGCGGAAATGATAATCATTAAAGAATATAGTGGTTATCTCTCAGGAGCAGGGAGGAAAATGCAATTGAAGTGTACACCGGATGCTCAAAGTGCATTTGTAACATTCTTTCTTTAAGCAGTGTGACAGGGAATGATCTGGCAAATGTCTGTGTACCTACCTCTTTGTATGACAACTACATCATACATCATACATCTGTAAAAATACTGAAGTATTTAACATAATACTTAATGAATAAACAACAGAAAATAAACAACAAACAGTAGCTACTGCTGTTACAATTTGAATTGTAGGAAGGACACTTGGCTTCTGAGTGGATCATTAAATAAAAAGATGTACTCACCAAGGAAAAAAATAGATTGTGGCTAGAAGCTGAGTAAATGGTCCAGATGACTGCCCCCCAACAACTAAGAATCCATGTATGGAGAACAACGTGAATAAGACTGGGATAATAAATACCAGTTTAGTCTCTAGACACATACTGTCCTAATTATGGAGGATCAGGGTTGCTCACCTACTGGGACCCTTCCACTCTAGGCCTGCTAGGAGAGAACACTGCCTTGGCATTTAGGAATTCAGGGATTCTTGTCCTGACTCCATCATGTGCTAATTAGAAACCCTGGAAAAGTCTCCAAATATCTCCAAGGGGTCATTTATTTCATCTGTAAAATAGGGATAATATGGATATTTGTCCAGTTGGCAAGAGCAAGGAAGGGCTCAATCCCTGACTCTCCTTCATTTCCTAGCTGTGAGACACGGCAGGTTTCTTAACCTCTCTTACACCTCAGTTTTACTTATTCATAAATGGGAATAATAAGAGAACCAACCTCACAGGATTGCTGTGAGAATTAAAATATAAATAATCTGCCGGGCTCGGTGGCTGACGCCTGTAATCCCAACACTTCAGGAGGCTGAGGCAGGCGGATTATTGGAGGTCAGGAGTTTGAGACCAGCTTGGCCAATATGGCGAAACCCCGTCTCTACTAAAAATACAAAACTTAGCCAGGCATGGTGGCAGTCACCTGTAGTCCCAGCTACTCGGGGAGGCCAAGTCAGGAGAATCGCTTCAACCTGAGAGGTGGAGGCTGCAGTGAGCCGAAATCAAGCCATTGCACTCCAGTCTGGGCAACAGAGCAAGACTTCATCTCATAAATAAATAAATAAATAATCCATGTTAAGGCTCAGCATAGCATCTATCAGACAATAATTACACAGTATTAACATGGGGTTTTGTGAAGCCTAAGAAATGTAATAATGGATGTGAAGAGGGGTTGGTAAATTGTAAAATCCAGTAAGTGCTACTTTATATTTTCATTTTAACAACTATTTTAAATTCTGTTTAGAATAAATAAAGCTTACAAACTCAGTACTAATGTATATGAATGCTGATTTTTGAGGGAATAAAATTTATTTTCCTGGAAAATTCTGAAGTCAGCAATATATTTCTTATTCTGAGAAGGAATGAGTTTTAAGTTTTAGAAATGTCTTAGAAACCAGAGGTTGCTCCAATAGTATGTTCTCAGGGAGAGGTCAACTTTATAGTTATAAGCCATTTTAATTGTACACATTCTCTGAAAACCCAAGATCCTGAAAGTTAGGCTAACATATGTATAGCTAGTTACTTGGAATTATTATAAACTTTTTTTAAAGTCCTTTCTTCTTGCTATAGCAATCTTCTAAAAATCCTGGAAGTGAGAGACTAAAGCCTTTTAATATATGTGAATTTTCTCACAAAATTTAAAATGACAATTCCTCTGCAGCTAGGTATATGCAAGCACAAGATACGAGTTATAAGAGGGGATTTTAAGCAAAAACCTCTTAAATGCCATCAGAAAACACTCCTACACTTGATTGGTCCAGGTCTTGTTTTCAGTAAATTTCTAGTTTTCTGTAGACACATATCCCAGTGAGGGTAAAAAAGATAGTAACAAAATCCATGGAAAAGCTTAGGGAACAATAAATGATTACATGGACTAAAATATATGAAATGTTTTTATATCCATGAGTTTATGTGATACACTCAAAAAAACAAATTAGTCACCTTGAAGGATGCTGATGAACCAATTCATTATTTTGAAAACTGGTCAATAAACGGAATGGAATAAAAGCATTTATCCTGCCTTTCCTATAGTAACTATACCACTGACTAGCCAAATAGCAGAAAAAGAGATTTTACAGTAGTACTCAAGTTAACCAAAACAGATGGAATAATAGAATTAGCATTAGAAAAACCAAAATTAGGGAGGTGATGCACTGAGAATCAATGTTTGCAACATCACAAATAAATGACCAGACATCATATGCCCAATGGAAAAATACATCACCACCTATGAAGGTGCCTTGTCAAAAAGTCAAAGATAAATTTGATCAAGTCTCTATATCCAACTGCCAATTTGTAGAAATACAGAAGACAGAGGAACTTGTTAAACTACATTGTTAGGGGTGCAGTAAAAAAAAAAAAATCTAGGCTATGAGAAGTTCGATAAAACAACCAACCTGATTATTCAATAAATAAATTCCAAGAGGGGAGTGAGGGGAAGGAGCAGAGGAAGAGATGAAGGATGAACTCATAAGCTAAAAAGAGACTTAAAAGACATATCAGACTGGTGTGGTGGCTCACTTTGGGTGGCTCACTTTGGGGTCCTAGCACTTTGGGTGGTCAAGGTGGGAGAATTGCTTGGAGCTAGGATTTCAAGACCAGTCTGGACAACATAGTGAGATCCTCTCTCTACAAAAATTAAAATAATAATAATAAAGGACATATCAAACAGTCACTAATACTTGAGCCTTATTTGGACTCTGATTCAAATAAACTTTAAAAATTATGATTTTTATAAGAACATTAGAAATTTGAACACTAACTGGATATTTGATATTAATGGTAACAATAATGGTATTTTTATGTTTTTAAAAATGAACTGTTATGTCTTAGAATATACACTGAAATATTTATGAGCAAAATGATATCTAGTATCTCTTCAAAATAATACAAAAGGGTGAATGGAAATGTAATGCACACATAGGGTCATTATAGTATTTTGTGTACTTTTGTGTATGTTTTAAATTCTTCACGAAAAAAAATGGTGAAGGGAAAGAGGAAATAAGGGTGGGAGGGAAGAGACAAAAAAGTAATTGAACTTGTATTAGAGTCTGATTTGGTGTGTTATTATCTTTACCACAGGATCAGGAGTCACTGAACTACCCTCTGGCTCATATTCCACAATTTTATTTGGTTCTATTTTTTTATTCTATTCCTTCCTATTTTTCTATGCAAAGGTATCCTTTGTTATACTCAAACTATCCTAACTCATGTTCTCCAAAAGAAACCAGGCTCACTCCTTGGTCTTTTCTTCATGTCATGGTTTTGGGGGTCAACCTAATTATTATCATGAAGAACACAGGCTTTGAGTTCAGACTGACTTAATAATTGAAATCCATAACCTATACAGAGAGTTTCACTACCGCCCTATCTCTCTCCTCTCTGTACTCCCTGCAAGACTAAAACATTAGCCAAATACAATAAATAATAATTCCTTTTCTTTTTCCCCTTGAATGGCTCTTCCTTCTGCTTAAGGAAATCTTACCTATACTTCAGCAGAAGTGAAACTGCATCTCCACTAAGATCCTGGAGAATTAAATTCTGGGCAACACTAAAACAGGCAAAATAGAATAGTGTTTAAAAGCTCCAAATCTGGACTCAGATCCTGACTCTAGCACTTAAAAGCTGAGGGACCCTAGGCAATTTAATTATCTTAAGTCTTAATCTACACGTATATAAGATGGAAATAAGAGCATCTACCTACTGGGGTTACTGTGAGAATTATTAGAAATTAAATAATCCATGTAAAGTACTTAGCACAGCACTCAATAAAAATTAGTAAGAAAAAGGAGGAAGAAAAAGGAGAGATGATGATCCTGGAAAATCAAAGCTAAAATTACACTCAATGAAATCCTGGGTTTGCCTTGCTTCCCCAACGAAACTTTCAGCACCTTGAGTGCAATGACACTGGTTACACTTCTTTGCATTTTCAAATGCACTTTACATGTAGGGGAACTAAAAAAATTACTTTTCAACTGAGACAGACAAAATTCGGGCTCATTTATACTTATAATCCTATGAACTTGCAATAAGCATACCAGAGTAAATAGCAGCGGAGTCAGAGATCACTTGAGCTCAGGAGTTTGAGACTAGCCTGGGCAACATGGTGAAACCCTGACTCTAATAAAAATACAAAAACTAGCCAGGTGTGACGGCACATGCCTGCAATCCCAGCTACTCCAGAGGCTGAGGCAGGAGAATCGTTTGAACGCAGGAAATGAAGGCTGCAGTGAGCCGAGATTATGCGACTGCACTCCAGCCTGAATGACAGAAGGAAACCCTGTCTGAAAGAAAGAAAAGAAAAGAAAAAAGAAAAGAAATTTTCTTTCTTTTCACTAGCTGGGCGCAGTGGTTCACACCATAATCCTAGCACTTTGGGAGCCCAACGTGGGCAGATCACCTGAGGTCAGGAGTTCGAGACCAGCCTGGCCAACATGGTGAAACCCCTGTCTCTACTTAAAAAAAAAAAAAATTAGCTGGGCATTGTGGTATGCGCCTATAATCCCAGCAACTTGGGTGGCTGAGATACGATAACCACTTAAACCTAGGAGGTGGAGGTTGCAGTGAGCCAAGATCATGCCATGTCACTCCAGTGTGGGCAACAAGAGTAAGACTCGGTCTCAAAAAAAAAAAAAAAGTCACCCACACCTAAAACACAGCCCCACCCTCTGTATTCTTGTCTTCTACTTTGCCTTTCATTCTACCTATACATGAAGGAGTACCTGTTTCAATGCTCCCACCCACTCTTTGACCTCCTTCTTTTATTTCCCTCCCAGCTAACTAAACCCAGTTGCTCCCACAGTGTCGGCAGAGTTATGTTTGGAGAAACAGATCAGTAAGGCATAACCAGAACTAAGTTTTTCCTTTTCCTATTCTAAACCTACTTGTAAATATTCAACTGTTCCTACTTTAATTCCATGAAGAAGCAAACAAAAAAACAAAATAGGGCAGAAAAATGGCTTCCAATTTATCAGGAACTATGAAACTAAATGCATATTTGAATAATGAAGAGAAAAAGCCAAAGTGGACACTAACTGAATTCAATAACATAGTAAAAATATCATTCATAAATTAGCCAGGCATGGTGGCAGGCATGTAATCCTAGCTACTTGGCAGGCTGAGGCAGAACTGCTTGAACCTGGGAGGTGGAGGTTGCGGTAAGCCGAGATTGCGCCACTGCACTCCAGCCTGGGTGACAGAGCGAGACTCTACCTCAAAAAAAAAAAAAAAGAAAAAGAAAAGAAAAATATAAATATATATATGTATCATTCAACATGATCAAGCAGGATTCATCTCAGGGATGCAAAGATGGTTCAACATATACAAATCAGGCTGGGCACAGTGGCTCATGTCTATAATCCCAGCACTTTGGGAGGCCAAGGCAGGTGGATCACCTAAGGTCGGAAGTTTGAGATCAGCCTGGCCAACATAGTAAAACCCTGTCTCTACTAAAAATACAAAAATTAACCAGACGTGGTGGTGGGTGCTGCAATCCCAGCTTCTTGAAAGGCTGAGGCAGCAGAATCGCTTGAACACAGAAGGTGGAGGTTTGCAGTGAGCCGAGATGGCACCACTGTACTCTAGCCTGGGCGAAAGAGTGAGACTCCATCTCAAACAAACAAACAAACAAACACAAAATATATACAAATATATACAAATCAATAAACATGATACATCACAGGGCCAGGTGTAATGGCTCATGCCTGTAATCCCAGCACTTTGGGAGGCCAAGGCGGGTGGATCACTTGAGATCAGGAGTTCCAGACCAGCCTGGCCAACATGGCAAAACTCAGTCTCTACTAAAAATACAAAAATTAGCCAGGCATGTGCCTGTAATCCCAGCTACTGGGGAGGCTGAAGCAAGAGAATCACTCGAACCCGGGAGGTAGAGGTTACAGTAAGCCGAGATTGTACCACTGCCCTCCAGCCTGGGCAACAGAGTGAGACTGTATCAAAACAAAACAAAATAAAAACATGATACATCACAGTAACAAAATCAAGGACAAACACCATAAGCTGAAAAAGGCATTTGACAAAATTCAACATCCCTTCACGATAAACATTCTCAACACACTGGGTACAGAAGGAACATATGTCAAAACAATAAAGGCCATATATGACAAACTCAGAGCTAACATCATATGGAACAGCAAAAAAATTGAAAGCCTTTGCTCTAAGATCTGAAGAAGACAAGCATCCCCACTTTTACCACTTTATACAGCATAGTACTGGAAGTCCTAGCCAGAGCCATTAGACAAGACATAAAGAGCATCCGAAATGTAAAGAAAGAAGTCAAACTGCCATTGTTTATAGACAACATAATCTTATATTTAGAAAAACCTAAAGACTCTACCAAAAACACCTGTTAGAACTGATAAATGAATTCAGTAAAGTTGCAGGATACAAAAGTCAGCATACCAAAATCAGTGGCATTTCTATATGCCAACAGTGAACAATCTGGAGAGAAAAAAAGAAAAATAACCCCACAAATCAAGAAAGCAATCCCATTTATAATAGCTACAAAAAACAAAAACAAAAAACACACACACAAAAAAACACAAAGCACACACACACACACACCCTCTAAGAACAAATTGAACCAAAAAAGTAAAAGATCTCAGCCTGGACGCAGTGGCTCACACCTGTAATCCCAGAACTTTGGGAGGCCAACTTGGGCGGATCACTTGAGCTCAGGAGTTTGAGACCAGCCTGGCCAACATGCGAAACCTCGTCTCTACTAAAAATACGAAAATCAGCTGGGCATGGTGGTGCAAGCCTATAATCCCAGTTACTTGGGAGGCTGAGGCAGAATTACTTGAACCCAGGAGGTGGAGGTTGCAGTGAGCTGAGATGGCGCCACTGCACTCCAGCCTGGGCAAAAGAGTGGGACTCCGTCTCAGAAAAACAAAAAAAAAGTAAAAGATCTCTACAATGAAAACTATAAAATACTAATGAGAGAAATTAAAGAGGGCACACACAAAAAGGAAAGATATCCTGTATTCATGGGCTGGAAGAACTAATATTGTTAAAATTCCATACTATCCAAATATCTACAGATTCAATGCAACCCCCATCAAAAGACCAATGACATTCTTCACAGAAATAGAAAAAAACAATCCTAAAATCTATATGGAATCAAGGCAAGGACCTTTTCAGAATCCTACTGTCCTTTCACAGCTACCAATCAGGTATTATACTATTAACATGATTTATTTAACATTATTATGGGCTTCACAAGCACAATCTCATTTAATATTGACATCAACCTGACATGGAAGGAAACTGGGTAGAGAAGTGAAGAGGATGGGCAAGATGGTTCATGCCTGTAATCCTAGCACTTTGGGAGGCTGAGGCAGGAGGATCACTTGAGCCTAGAAGTTTGAGATCAGCTTGGGCAACATAGGGAGACCCCATCTCTACAAAAGATTAAATACACGGTGGTGGCTCAAGCCTGTAATCCCAGCACTTTGGGAGGCCGAGAAGGGCGGATCACGAGGTCAGCAGATCGAGACCATCCTGGCTAACACGGTGAAACCCCGTCTCTACTAAAAAATACAAAAAACTAGCCGGGCGAGGTGGCGGGCGCCTGTAGTCCCGGCTACTGGGGAGGCTGAGGCAGGAGAATGGCGGGAACCTGGGAGGCGGAGCTTGCAGTGAGCTGAGATCCGGCCACAGCACTCCAGCCTGGGCGACAGAGCGAGACTCCGTCTCAAAAAAAAAAAAAAAAAAAAAAGATTAAATAATTAGCTGAGTGCTGTAGCGTGTGCGTGTAGTCTCAGCTACTTGTGAGGCTGGGATAGGAGGATCATTAGAACCCAGGAGGAGGAGGTTACAGAGTGCCAAGATTGCACCACTGCACTCCAGCCGGGGCAACAGGGTGAGGCTCTGTCTCAAAAAAAAAAAAGAAAAAAGACAGGGTCTATGTTGCCTAGACTGGTCTTGAACTCCTGGGTGCAAACCATCCTCCTGCCTCAGCTTGCTGAGAAGCTGGGATTACAGGTGCATACCACCACATCTAGCTTTTTGTGTCTCTTTTGAACAAGAATTTTAAATTTCAATGAGGTCAAGTTTATCTCTAAACCTATGGTTTATGTCTATCTTTATGGGGTTTTTTTTTGTGTGTTTAAGAATTTTTCTTCCACCTGAAGATCAAAAAAATTCTCATATATTTTCTTTTAAAAGTTGCAGCGAACCAGACTCAGTGGCACGTGCCTGTAGTCTATGGAAAGTCTACATAAAGTCCTAAGAAAGAACTATATTTTTTTCATTCATTTGTAATGTACCTCTTCCTTACATCAAGTTTCCATGTTTGTGGATATGTTTCCAGGGTCTATAATCTGTTCTACCGGTATCTTCATGCACCCCTGCATCAATTCTAATACTGTAACAACTAGAACTTTACAATAAGTCTTGGTACCTGGTAGAAGTAGTTTTCCTTGTTCTTCAAAATTATCTTAGCTATTCTTGGCCTTTTACTCTCCTATTAATTTTATAATGACATTATAAAAACCCTCAAAAAAACTTACAGGACTTTCAACTGGCACTGCATTGAATTTAGAGAAATTTGGGGCATATTTCTGAGTATTTTATAGCTTTGTTAAATATTGCGAATGAAATAATTTTTACCCCAGCATTTTCCTGTAATTGACTATTGATACAAGAACATGAACGGGCACAGTGGCTCACGCCTGTAATCCCAACTACTTGGGAAGCTGAGACAGGAGAATCGTTTGAACCCGGGAGGCGGAGATGGCAGTGAGCCAAGGTCGCACCACTGCACTCCAGCCTGGGTGACAGAGTGAGACTCCATCTCAAAACAAAAACAAAAACAAAACAAAACAAAACAAAAAAACCAACCGCAATTTTAGTGTGTTCCTCTTCTTTCTGGCAACCTTGCTTAATTATTTGTAATGACTGATCTGAAGATTTCCTTCAGTATTTTTATGGAGGCAATCCTATCATACAGAAATAAAGAAATAGGTTTTGTTTGTGGTGCTTCCTTTCCATCTTTTATAATCACATTTTCCCCTTGACTTACTGTAATGATTAATACTTGTAAGTATAGCCAAACAAAAAGTGATAGTGGGCATCCTTATTTTTTCAACAGAAATCTTCTGAAACCTCCATTAATCATGATGTTTGACAATAGTTTTTAATCAGCTTAAAAGTTTTTTATTGGCCAGGCGCGGTGGCTCAAGCCTGTAATCCCAGCACTTTGGGAGGCCGAGATGGGCGGATCACGAGGTCAGAAGATCGAGACCATCATGGCTAACACGGTGAAACCCTGTCTCTACTAAAAAATACAAAAAACTAGCCGGGCGAGGTGGCGGCACCTGTAGTCCCAGCTACTCAGGAGGCTGAGGCAGGAGAATGGTGTAAACCCGGGAGGCGGAGCTTGCAGTGAGCTAAGATCGCGCCACTGCACCCCAGCCTGGGCGACAGAGCGAGACTCCGTCTCAAAAAAAAAAAAAAAAAGTTTTTTATTGTTGTGGTTTATTTTTGTTCACGGATAAGTGCTGTATTTTATCCAATGCTCAGAGTTTATTGTCTATCACTTTGGACTACTAAAACTGTGGGTCAGGACCCATTATATTGTAATTAAATGCATTTAAAGTATTAGCAAACCAGAGTTTCTCTAGGAAAAAAAAAAAAACAGAATATAACGGAAAGTGCCAGACTGCATCCCATGATGTAAGACAGTGTTTGACAAAACTTTTGTTTCAGCTGCTCACACAAACACATATATGTGCTCTGAATTGCCAAATAAAATGCCCTTCTTACTATGAGTTGTATACAAAAAAGAGTTTGAAAGGCACTAATCTATACTATTTCTGAAGCATGAAAAATGCTAGGGACAAACATCTTACTGTAAAGTTTTCTTAAAACAGATAATACAATGTGTGGTTTTTATTCATTCAAAAATACATACCTTTTCCTAGTATTATTATTTTAAATCAAAATCCCTTGATGAGACCAGGCATGATGGCTTATGCCTGTAATCCCAGCACTTTGGGAGGCTGAGACGGGGGGATCACTTGAGGTCAGGAGTTTGAGATCAGCCTGGCTAACATGGTGAAATCCCATCTCTACTAAAAATACAAAATTAGCTGGGCAATGTAGTGGGTGCCTGTAATCCCAGTTACTCAGAAGGCTGAGGCAGGAGAATCGCTTGAATCTGAGAGGCAGAGGTTGCAGTGAGCCAAGATCACCATACTGTACACCAGCCTGGGCAACAGAACAAGACTGTCTCAAAAACAAAAACAAAAACAAAAACAAATTCCCTGATGAACAAAGTGGCCCACATTCACAAAAACATCTGAGGCTAAAGCAATCTACATACATTAGCATGAATTTCTGACAAAGGATCCTACTTCAAGGATCACTTTCGCAAAGTTTTAAATATGCATAATATCTGAGATGAGGGCATAGAGCTTTCATCAAATTTTCTTTTTTTTTTTTTTTTTTTGCTTTCATCAAATTTTCAAATGTACCTGTGACCTTAAAAATACATAGAACTATGGCCAGGCGCGGTGGCTCACGCCTGTACTCCCAGCACTTTGGGAGGCTGAGGCGGGCGGATCACGAGGTCAGGAGATCGAGACTATCCTGGCTAACACGGTGAAACCCCGTCTCTACTAAAAAAAAAAAAAAAATACAAAAAATTAGCTGGGCGTGGTGGCGGGCGCCTGTAGTCCCAGCTACTTGGGAGGCTGAGACAGGAGAATGGCGAGAACCCGGGAGGCAGAGCTTGCAGTGAGCCGAGATTGCACCACTGCACTCCAGCCTGGGTGACAGAACAAGACTCTGTCTCAAAAAAAAAAAAATACATAGAACTTCTAAATTCAATGTAAGTTTATAATTCTAAAATCAGAAGGTAACTTGACATTTCTATTATATCACATTTTCTGTACTGTGTACTGAGTCTGGCTCACTTGTTTCTCAGCTGTTTATATTACCATGTACTTTACTAACTGCCTAGCTTTGTCAGGCTATAAAAAGAAATATGCCCTGAAACTTCACCCATATGGATATGCCATGCAATGTATCTCTTTGCCCATCATTCCTGAAACCCTTCTACAGAATATTTTAAGATTGTTCTTGTGGCCAGGCATGGTGACTCATGCCTATAATCTCAGCACTTTGGGAGGCTAAGGCAGGAAGAATACTTGAGGCCAGGAGTTCAAGACCAGCCTGGTCAACATAGTGAGATCCCATCTCCACAGGAAAAAAAAAATGTTCCTTGTTTGTGACCAGAAGTAACATTACTCACCTTATTCACTGGATTTATTTCTGGAAAATGTGTAACTGCTTTCTGATTATGCTGATTATAATTTGTCACCAGTGACGTTATTTTAAAAAAGGCAACTCCCAAAGAGGAGCTCCAACATATTCTGCACAATAGTAGCATTGTTTGTGTAAGTATCTAACATACCAAAGAGACTACTTTAAAAAACAAATAATCACTGGGCGCGGTGGATCACGCCTGTAATTCCAGCACTTTGAGAGGCTGAGGTGGGCGGATCACCTGAGGTCAGGATTTCAAGACCAGCCTGACCAACGTGGCGAAACCCCATCTCTACTAAAAGTACACAAATTAGCTGGGCGTGGTGGCGGGCGCCTGTAATCCCAGCTACTCAGAGGGCTGAGGCAGGAGAATTGCTGGAACTTGGGAGGCAGAGGTTGCAGTGAGCTGAGATCAGGCCACTGCACTCCAGCCTTGGTGACAAAAGCCAGACTCCATCTCAAATAAATAAATAATCATTTGAATGTAATGTTTTTGAAAAAACAAAAAAAAAGTTGGTTTTTTTGTTTGTTTGTTTTTGAGACAGGGTCTTACTATCACCCAGGCTGGAGTGCAGTGGCTCAATTGTGGCTCACTGTAGTTGACCTCACTGGCTCAAGCCATCCTCAGCCTCCCAGGTAGCAGGGACTACAGGCACATACCACCATGCCTGGCTAATTATTTTATTTTCTTGTAGAGACAGTGTCTCACTATGTTGCCCAGGCTGGTCTCAAACTCCTGAACTCAAGCAATCCTCCCACCTTGGTCTTCCAAAGTATTGCAGTTACAGGCATGAGCCACCATGCCTGACCTGATATTTGTTTTTTAAAACTCACATTCCCTTCTTTTTTTTTTTTTTTTTTTTTTGAGACGGGGTCTTGCTCTGTCACCCAGGCTGGAGTGCAGTGGCCGGATCTCAGCTCACTGCAAGCTCTGCCTCCCGGGTTCACGCCATTCTCCTGCCTCAGCCTCCCGAGTAGCTGGGACTACAGGCGCCCGCCACCTCGCCCGGCTAGGTTTTTGTATTTTTAGTAGAGACGGGGTTTCACCGGGTTCGCCAGGATGGTCTCGAACTCCTGACCTTGTGATCCGCCCGTCTCGGCCTCCCAAAGTGCTGGGATTACAGGCTTGAGCCACCGCGCCCGGCAATCACATTCCCTTCTTTACATACCATGTATGCTGATGTTCTCCACAAAAATCACTTCTCAAAAAATTCAGCATTATGTAGACATTCTAAGAACCACACTATTCATCTTGGCAATTATGTTAATATTGAGTGCCGAGTACTACGGTTCTAAAGAATATAGTATCATTGCTTCAAAGTGTAATTTTTTAAAACTCCTAAATCTGTAAAGCTATGCTAATTTCTCTGACTGCTGTTCGACATATTAGAATGATATCCAAACTTAAAGTTGTCTTTATGGTTTTAAAAAGTTCCCAAAACTAATTTGTAAAATAAGCATGTTGTCAGAGAAGTTAATTTTTAAGCATAAATTTCTAATTACACTAAATAATATATTATCATTATTCTTATAAACTTTTATAATACCCAAAACAGTATTTTAACAGTAAAGCAATCTGTTAACAATGATTACCTCTGGTGAGTAGGACTGGCAGGAATAGATAAAGAATAGACAGACTTGGTGTTTCTGCTTTTATTTTTACTTTAAATGCTTTTCTACTGTTTAAATATTTAAACAAGTACTTTTTAATGAAAAATTGAAGAAAAAGGTACAATTATAAAGTCAAGAGTCTCCACATTTATCTTATTCTACTTCCTGTTATCCCCACTTCTTATCTCCCTCTAGGAGATTGTAGCACTTTCAGAGCAGGGATCTTCTGTGTCTTCTACAGTGTCCTGTCTCCCACAGAGTTAACCCCAGAGCAGATGCTATGCATCTGGATTAGCAGAAGTGGAGGAAATGAGGACAAGTGGATTCAACAATACTATAGTGAGCCTTTACAAAAAAAGTACTTTGGAAGGTAGGCTTTGGAATAAAAGAATCTATTATCTTCTCCATATGGAATGCTGGTTAATATCTATTCACAACTCTAACTGCTCTGCTCCTTAAACATTTAGAACCCTATTTGAACAGGATATAAGTAGAAATGTGGAATTTTGAAATCTATCCTGAAATGTAAAATATGCCATGAACTGTATATGCCATGGGTTATATACATAAATATATACATAAATATATTTTATATAAACATAAAATATAATACTATGCAGTGGCCTTGGGTTTAAATGAGGTCAAGGAAAGCAGCTGTTGACAAACCTGTCCCAAATTTACTAAAGGGGTGTTTAGGATTCCCTGTAGCTTTTTCCAACTGAAAGAGTCTCCAGGCATCATTCATCACATTCTTCTCATGTTCTGAATCAACTGCATTCACCTCTCTGTCTTTGCAACTTTCATCGAACAAGGGGCACAGAAAGAACTGTGCAAACCTAAGGGTATGAAACATAATTAAAACTTGAAAGATGTCATTTTAAAAGAATGGTCTTTTAAAAAGATTTTTCAAACTTATTAGATAGGAAATGCAAATTTTGCAGAATCAGAAACAAAACAACCATTGCTACTAAGAAAAAAGGAATACAAAATAAGTGCTATGGAACAGAAGAAAAATCTAATATTGAACAAAGGTAACTGCAGAGGAGTTGATAAATACTGAAAATTTAAAAAATTAACACCAAAAAAGGCAGATTATGGAGACAACAGCAGTCTATTTAAGATTTTTAATTTGGCATGTCTATAAAAACTGTTATATGTGGCTAATTCTCCAAAAAAAAAAGAGAAAGAAAGAAAAAGGCAGGTCATAGTTTTGAGGCCAATCTTAAATTTACAGTTTTAGGTGCAATGTCACTAAGACTCAGGCACCTTAGGACAAACAAGTGACCTACTTTTAACAGGCTCAATTTGAATATTTCTTTCTTCTTATGTAGAAAAACAAACTTGAATTAGTAGGAAAAAACATAACGCAGTGAAAAACCTGAGGTATGACATAATTTGCCTAAGACATGATTATGGGCTTTGATGAAATTATAAGAGAAACAGTCCATAAATTTTTAATAAGCAGTGATTCAGTAAATAACACAGTATGTAACTTTAACATAAGTAACCAATAGGCCTTTCTTGAGGCTATTCCTTAATAATAGTACCAAAGTTTAAGATACCTACAGCTAATAAATTAACTCTTCTATATCAGGTTAAATTTAACTCAGGATTCCTGTAGTAATTCTTAAGAAACTTTACATCCCATTTTATAGAATAAGACTTGATTTAGATGAAGTTAAGAGCAGAGGCTCTGAACAGGACTATTTTATTCAGTGGGTCTAAGGAACTCTTAGGTCTATAAACATCTCAGTTACTACACCTCACAGTCCAGCTGTCACAGAAGCCATTATCATTACTTGCTATTCACTTTAAGTGCGTAAGTAAATACGATACTGTGCTAAGTACTTTACATATACCACAAGGGGAAACTCTATCTATCTGGAGTCTATAATCAAAGATGTATGAAAACAGAGAATTTCTGGCCACATAACATCTTTTACCCACCTCAATACCTCGAGGCTGGGAAAAATGTCTAACAGCTACATACCAAAGCTGGATAGGCCCAGATAAAGGATCATGTTATGACACAGTATAATCAGGTTTTTAAAATGATCCTCTTATACAAGTGGATTTTTAGTTTGAGACAAGTAACAGACATCCTCCATCATACAGAGATCTACTATATGAACATCTGCTGCAGCATTTGTAAAGCAGGAAATGAAATTCAGTGTATGATCCCAGGGCACTCATTAATGGAAGTCCTCTGGGAATACATATCAGAGATGATTATACCTCAAAGCTGCTGCCTAAAGACTGAAACATAAAATATTAGAATAAGTAGGAAACAGACTACTTTGACCCAGTACATATCATAAACCCACGCCCTCGCTTTGATAATGTTTTTTCAAAAATATAACAATTATTATTAAAAGTAAGCAAATAAAGCTGACAGTGACTAAAAGTGTCAAATTTCATTATAGATCAAAAAAGTTGCTGAATTACACCTTGGCATCACAGAAAACTATAAATATTCACCAAGGATAAGTTACACTTCAAATAATGAATCAAATCGCTGATGTAACAAAAAAATTAGAAATTGTTAGCTGTATAAAAAATTGATCCAAAAAAAAAAATATATTGACCAAGGCTGGGTGCAGTGGCTCACACCTGTAATCCCAGCATTCTGGGAGGGTGAGGTGGGCGGATCACCTGAGGTCAGGAGTTCGAGACCAGCCTGACAAACATGGGGAAAGCCCATCTCTACTAAAAATACCAAATTAGCCGGGCATGGTGGCACATGCCTGTAATCCCAATTACTCAGGAGACTGAGGCAGAATTGCTTGAACCCGGGAAGCGAAGGTTGCAGTGAGCCAAGACTGCGCCATGGCATTCCAGCCTGGGCAACAAGAGCGAAACTCCATCTAAAGAAAAAAAATATATATATAGACCAAGAAATTAAATTGGCCTAATGGAGTTTGCTCCAGAAAACACTTTCAAAATATCCCCATGGTTGAAATAGCAGATCAAAACGTTCTGTATCTACTAAGCATCCTTGAGAAGCAAGGAAATGAATGAGGAGCGAATATTTAAGGTTTAGCATTCTGGAACAGAAGTATGTCTGAAAAGAGATCAATGACACTATCAGGTTAGTCCTCATCACATGCTTTAGATGTAACACCAGTTAGAATGGAAAGGGCTGCTAAAAATTCTATACCTCAATAAAATACTTTGCAGGCCTGAAGACTCATTTAAAGTCATGCCACTATTATTCCTTTACCACTCAGTAAATATATGACATCATTCATTTTTTCTTTTTCAGAAAACACAGGGAAAAACACAGGTTAAAATACCTTTTGTTAAACTATGAAGCTATAAAGCCATCTCTGTAGAAATAATAATTGTTATTATTATTAATGTGACAAGTACACAAAGTTGGATAATTCATAGGGTATTCTGCATTACCTGTCTAGGGCACCTTCTAGGTGTTCATGAGAAACATCAAAATAGTAATTGGTATGTTCTCCACTAGTAAAGGCATTTGAACTTCCTGCATGCTCACTGAGAAACTGGCTGTATTCATTTTCTTTAGGATATTTCTTTGTTCCCAAAAAAAGCATATGTTCACAAAAATGACTTAAGCCAGCAATATTTGGAGGATCCGACAATGAACCTGAAAGAGAAAACACGTATATAATAAATCATTGTCTTATGTTGAAAGCTAGTAAGTACAGATGACTTGTAGTTCTTGTTAGTATGACAACTCCAACCATATAATCAGAGAAAGTTAAGCACAAGTTACCTAAAATGCTGTTATTTAGAAAGCAAATCAGTAGTCAGAAGACTGGTCTCTAGTGCCTGCTCTTGACACTAATTAGTTGGTAACTTTGGGCAGGTTACTTAGTGTCTCCGAACATTAGTTTTACCACATACTGGACAGGAAGAAAGAGCTGGACTCACAGTTTTAAGAGCTAGAATTTTCTTGTCATGATTTCATTGCAGGAGACTATATAGCACAGTGCTAACAGCATGCATTTGGGGGTTACCGGCTCTACTAGCTGTTGTGAAATGGTAAGCACAATACCTATCTTGGCTCAATCGCTTCAATATATACCCAACTAAGAGGGCTGTGTGAGTACAAATTAGATGACATTTGCAAATCACTCTGGTAGTCCAAAGCATTACGGTAGGCAATAGTTATTTGTTCAATATTACCCTATTTCATCAGTTCTAAAATGGCACTGAGTTAAAAGGTTTTCAAAGAGGACAAAAAGAAACACTGTCCCACTAACTGTACACATACATAAAAAGCAACCTGCCCGGGCACAGTGGCCCACATCCCTAATCCCAGCACTTCGGGAGGACGAGGTGGGCAGATCACCTGAGGTCAGGAGTTTGAGATCAGCCTGGCCTACACGGCAAAACCTCGTCTCTAATAAAAATACAAAATTAGCTGGGCATGGTGGCGGGCACCTGTAATCCCAGCTACTAGGGAGGCTGAGGTAGGTAAATTGCTTGAACCTGGAGGTGGGGGCTGCAGTGGGCGGAGATTGCGCCACTGCACTGCAGCCTGGGCAACAGAGTGATACTCTGTCTCAGAGAAAAAAGAAAGAAAAAAAAAAAGCAACCTGATTAAAGCAACATTAAATGTGTAAGAAATGTGCACATGGCAGGGCGTGGTGGCTCACACCTGTAATCCTAACACTTTTGGAGGCTGAGGTGGGTGGATCACCTGAGGTCAGGAGTTCGAGACCAGCCTGGCCAATGTGGTGAAACTCCATCTCTACTAAAAGTACACAAATTAGCTGGGTGTGGTGGCGGGCACCTGTATTCCCAGTTAGGAGGGTGAGGGAGGAGAATCGCTTGAACCTGGGAGGTGGAGGTTGCAGTCAGCTGAGATCATGCCATTGCACTCCAGCATGGGTGACAACAGCGAAACTCCACCTCAAAAAAAAAAAAAAAAAAAAGAAATGTGCACACGAGGCTGGGCACGGTGGCTCACACCTATAATCTCTGCACTTTGGGAGGCCAAGACGGGCAGATCATCTGAGGTCAGGAGTTCAAGACCCGCCTGACCAACATGGAGAAACCCTGTCTCTACTAAAAATACAAAATTAAGCAGGCGTGGTGGTGCATACCTGTAATCCCAGCTACTCGGGAGGCTGAGGTAGGAGAATTGCTTGAACTAGGGAGGTGGAGGTTGCGGTGAGCAGAGATCGCACTATTGCACTCCACCCTGGGCAACAAAAGCGAAACTTCTACTCAAAAAAAAAAAAAAAAAAAAAAGAAAAGAAAAGAAAAAAAAAGAAATGTGCACACAAGAACCTATGAAATATGACATTAGGTCAGGCACGGTGGCTCATGCCTGTAATCCCAGCACTTTGGGAGGCCGAGGCAGGCAGATCACAAGGTCAAGAGATCAAGACCATCCTGGCCAACATGGTGAAACCCCGTCACTAATAAAAATACAAAAATTAGCTGGGCATGGTGGCACGCGCCTGCAATCCCAGCTACTCAGGGGGCTGAGGCAGGAGAATTGCTTGAATCCAGGAGGCAGAGGTTGCAGTGAGCCGAGACTGTGCCACTGCACTCCAGCCTGGCGACAGAGTAAACTCTGCCTCAAAAAAACAAAAAAAAAACAAAAAAACACAAAAAAAAAAACAAAAAAAGAAAAAGGAATATATTGTTAAATGTACCAAGGTTAAAAAAAAATTATAGCTCTTACTGTAAAGAATGGCAATGAATTTTTGCTGCTAGGTCACCTTAGGTGGGAACCTAACAAAACGTCCTTAGAAAATGTAAGATTATTTGACTGAGACAACTGCAGTTTACCAACAGCTTTACGAGGGTTCTGGTATAAAATAAGGTACACAGAACTGTAACTACTGAGTATTTAAACACATATGGAAAGTTCTAATAAATGTCAACATTATGTCAATGAAACAAAATGAAGCTTAATTCACAATTTTCAATTGTACCTATATGCACATCAAGTGCTGCTGATGACTTATCCGTGGTGGGATCACTGATAAGAAGTACTTTGATGCCATTGGCCAGCTCTAGCCCTCGATATTCTCGCTTGTCTTCAGGAGACTTGGTAATGTGATTTCCTATTCTCTTGATGGCTGGATTATTCATTTTGCTATAAGTCTTTTTTTGGAAACTGAAAAGAAAGAGATTATTAATTGTTGATTTGTGACTTTATTTTTAAGGACAAACAATAATGTCAACTAAACCCATATAATACATCATCAGATTTTTTTAAATGCTGGAGGAAAACTTTTATAGCCACTCTACAGGGTGCAGTCATTCCTTTCCTCCCTCTTACCCCTCATTCTTTCAGAGAAATGCTAACAAAATTGTTTTCATGGAACCCTATTTGTATCTGAAACAGAACATGGATAGGGGTTTCAGACAGGGTGGCTTAGACCATGTGTTGGTCTGTATGCAGAACTAGAATAGAGTTTTTTGCTGTTTTTTTTTTTTTTTTTTTTTTGAGACAGGGTCTCACTTTGTCACCCAGGCTTGTATGCAGTAGCGTGATTTTGGCTCACTGCAGGCCTCAACCTCCTGGGCTCAAGCAGACCTCATTCTCCTGCCTCAGTTCCCCCAAGCAGCTGGGACTACAGGCGCTCACCACCACGCCCAGTTAATTTTTCGTATTTTTTGTAGAGATGCGGTTTCAACTTGTTACCCATGCTGGTCTTGAACTCCTGAGCTCAAGCCATCTGTCCACTTCAGCCTCCAAATATGCTAGGATTACAAGCGTGAGCCACTACGCCTGGCCTAGAATAGAGTTTTATTTCACACTATTTCAGAGGTATCTGCTGGAGTAAGTGAGGTGAGATATTGTGTAAGAATTATTACTGGGTCAGTCCAAACACTGCTCAAACCGATGATATTGAAAGATAGGGTAGATCTGGAACTTGCAGGTCTGATATACACATGCTCAGAACATAGGGAACAACCCCCACAGGGAACAACCCCCAATGAGGAACAATCCTGCCAAGTTCTAATATAAAATAAGAGACCTGTGTTGTCCTATGACGGCAGCAATAACAAGGACATAAAACAAACAAACAAAAAGTTGGAAGGACCCCAAGTAATTTTTGTAATCTGCTGAAGAGCTGAATGCCAGAGCAGGAAAAGTCCGGCAATCTTAACAGAGATGTCAGAAAAATTCTCTTACAGGCCGGGCGTGGTGGCTCAAGCCTGTAATCCCAGCACTTTGGGAGGCTGAGACGGGCGGATCACGAGGTCAGGAGATCGAGACCATCCTGGCTAACACGGTGAAACCCCGTCTCTACTAAAAAATACAAAAACCTAGCCGGGCGAGGTGGCGGGCGCCTGTAGTCCCAGCTACTCGGGAGGCTGAGGCAGGAGAATGGCGTGAACCCGGGAGGCGGAGCTTGCAGTGAGCTGAGATCCGGCCACAGCACTCCAGCCTGGGTGACAGAGCCAGACTCCGTCTCAAAAAAAAAAAAAAAAGAAAAATTCTCTTACAAAGGGCTTCCTCTGACAGTCTTCTTTCTTCTCTAGAAAGGCTAGATTACAGTGATGGGAAAGGACTATCAGTACACAGAATCCTGTAGGGATGTTGGCTGGTATTAGGGCAGTGAAGGGACTTTCCAGAGTGTGGGGTATGCATGTTTTTTGAGAGCAGGGTAGATGTAACTTTTGTCTATACTGGAGATTGCTTAATAGACAAAAAAAAAAAAAAAAATTGAACCTGCTACTACTGGCAGGTTAATATACTGCCAGTATATAATTGAGTAAAGCCAAAAACATATCTGAAACTACAGAGGAAAAATAACCCTCTCTGAGCACATTTGCTTCTTACCTGCAAGACAAACTAAACAGATCTGACTGTTCCTTAAAGACTGATAGCTAGATTTAAAGGTAAATAGGAGGGGGAAGAAATAGGCATACAATTATATTAAATTTTTTTTTGTTAAAATCTCTAGCGATTGAGAAAGGAAAAAAATCTAGTTTGCTTTCATCATTATACTTTCCTCTCTGAAATCACCTATAACTATTCTTCTAATCTGCATAACAATTGATAAACCAAAGGGGTTTGTTGCTATTAACACTGTCCCCTAGATCCCCTAGATCTATTTTTCTTTTTCTATCTCGCCCTCTCTTACAGTGCTGATAGATCTTCCTTAGAGAGAAGATACGGAATTTTAAAGATCAACATATCATACTAAATGTATAATACTGGTTTTAAAAATCACATAGTACTTTACAACAGATAGTGCTAATGGTCTTGCCCTATTTATAGTAAAAATCTTTTCTTGAAAAACAAAGTATAAAATATAATACTAACATATTGGGGCTATAAGGTCACTGTTGGAAAATTCAAAAGCAACTTGAAACTGAAAAGCCATTATTAACAATTATTTTTGGCCAGGCGCGGTGGCTCACGCCTTTAATTCCAACACTTTGGGGGGCCAAGACGGGCAGATCACAAGGTCAGGAGATCAAGATTATCCTGGCCAACATGGTGAAACTCTGTCTCTACTAAAAATACAAAAAGCAGCTGGGCATGGTGGCATGCACCTGTAGTCCTAGCTACTTGGGAGGCTGAGGCAAGAGAATCGCTTCACCCCAGGAGGCGAGGCTGCAGTGAGCTGAGGTCAAGGCACTGCACTCCAGCCTGGCGACACAGTGAGACTCCGTTTAAAAGAAAAAAATAGCCGGGCGCGGTGGCTCAAGCCTGTAATCCCAGCACTTTGGGAGGCCGAGACGGGCGGATCACGAGGTCGGAAGATCGAGACCATCCTGGCTAACACGGTGAAACCCCGTCTCTACTAAAAAAATACAAAAAACTAGCCGGGCGAGGTGGCGGGCGCCTGTAGTCCCAGCTACTGGGGAGGCTGAGGCAGGAGAATGGCGTGAACCCGGGAGGCGGAGCTTGCAGTGAGCTGAGATCCGGCCACTGCACTCCAGCCTGGGCGACAGAGCGAGACCCCGTCTCAAAAATAAATAAATAAATAAAAAATAATAATAAAAGAAAAAAATAAAAAATAATTATTTGCTATCTCATTGGCCATAAACCACTTAAATTCAATGTCAAAGAACGATGAAAATATCTGAGTGCAAAGTCTAAAAAATGGTGTTTGCGGTAAAACAGTAATAATTCCCAGGGTGACAGGAAATGGTCTATTTCCGACTCCAAAGAGGGGTACAAGGAACCTCAGATAACAGTCCTGGGCCAGGCACAGTGACTCACACCTGTAATCCTAGCACTTTGGGAGGCCGAGGTGGGCAGATCACCTAAGGTCAGGAGTTCGAGACCAGCCTGGTCAATATGGTGAAACCCCGTCTTTACTAAAAATACAAGAAATTAGCTGGACATGGTGGCGGATGCCTGTAATCCCAGCTACTTGGGAGACTGAGGCAGGAGAATCGCTTGAACCCCGGAGGCAGAGGTTGCAGTAAGCCGAGATCATGCCACTGCATTCCAGCCTGGGTGCAACAGAGCGAGACTCCGTCTCAAAAAAAAAAAAAAAAAAACAGTTCTGGTTAAGACATTTGGCAAAGGACAATCTGTTTAGACTGCAGCAAATGCCTTCAGTGTGTACGCAGTTTGTTTCAACAACACTGAGTTCAATATAAATTAAATGATTTTTAAAACTGAGCCCCAACTTAGCAGCAACATAACACTAAATAAGCCACAAGGCAGCCTCCATTAAGACCCCCAGCAAGAAGGGCAGTGTTAAAACGGCAGTGTTAATAAGAACCTCCGTGTGTACCAAAGAGAATGCCTGAACTTACCTCAGGCAAGAATCTACTCCAGGGAGAAAAGGGGTTGGTCTTCTAGTGATAGTTATACTCAATTTCCTCTGTGGTGCTTGACCCAGTGAGTTTGACTTAGGTAACCAAGAATTACAAATGATTAAAGTGTAATAATGATGATGATGGTCTAAAACTTCTGTCTAAACCACAACTGTGTAGAAGGGAGATGAAACATAGCTCACTTTGGAAGTATAAATTATCTTACTATGTGGGAGGTTAAAAACTCTATATAATAAAGATAACCACCTTAACTATAAGCTACACTCTGTACTTTTTTTCAGGGTTTCAATTTCCCTTATCTGGATTTTAATTTTTTCAGACAAAAAATATTTAAATTGTAAAACACAGAGTAGGATGTAGGTAGACAAAACAGTTCCAGCCCAGTAAGAACTATTTACAAAATTATCAGAGTTCATCACAGGCATGGATATAACTTACTTGGATGCTGAAGTTGTGTTGGATTAATATTCCTGATATGGTTGAGAGTAAAGAGATGGATTTATTATTCTACAAGTCACACATAAAAATTAGTCCAACTACTTTTGTACAAAGGATCAAGAAAAGCTAAAAATTTCCAAGGTGGCAAAACTCCCTAATCAAATATTATGACTTCTTGAGGAAGCAAAACCCAAAAGAAACAGTAGCAACATTTTCAAACAAAACCTATTTCTGGCAATCCTATTCAATACAAAGTCTGGGTTTACCTATAGCATATCTATCAACACTTCCTACAGCAATTTGATTCTCACCTTCTGGAGAAGTGAAGACAATGACTGGGAACTCTTCCTCCTCCGATGATGAATTCATCAACAGCTTGCCTGTCTCTGTATTTATACTCATAAGATCACCTGTCTATCTACCTCAGATCATTAGCATAAAGCCTTCAAGAGTAATTTTATTTACAGCAAATGTTCTCCAATAAGCAAGCATACTGGCAATTTAGATGACAAGCTAGTGTTAACCCAAATGCTTTCTCAGACATTTATATTTTTAACTTGTTAAAGTTAAAATTTTAAGAGCAATAAAATTACTTTCAATCCTAGGGATATTGTCATACACTGGAAACTTCATAAGGCACAGAATTGTCTTTTCAGCACTCTGATAAGCTGGAGAGATATTTAGTAATTACAACCCATATTTTGTCATTTTGTTCAGAATTTAAAACAATGACTATAATCACAGAAGATAAAAACTGGAAGAGCCACTAGATGTTATCTAGTCCTTTGTAGTTCATGGACTGGCTACACTGGCTTCTCCTGGGAGTTTGTTAAAAATGCAAAATATCAGAACCCACCAGAGACCTACTGAGCCATAATCTGCATTTTAACAAGATCCCCAGGTGGGCTAGATCCCCTCATCTTACAAACAAGGAAACTGAATCTCAAGGAGTTTAATAAATCAGTTGCCCAAGATCACACAACAAAAAGTTATAATCGAACTCAGTCTTAACTCCCAGTCCTGTGTCCAGCCTCCCCTCCATATCCAAACAAACATTTAACAAAGTCTATTAAGGTCCAGGCATCACACTACGCAAATGGTTACAAAGATGAGTACACCAGAGCCCTTGTTTTGAAGGAACCGAGACTAGTGATGAAGTCAGATATAAAAACAGGTCATTATCTTTTTTTTCTATTTTTTTGAGACTGGGTTTCACTCTGTCATCCAGGCACAATCTCGGTTCACTATAGCCTCAACATTCCGGGCTCAGGTGATCCTACCACCTCAGCCTCCCCAGTAGCTGGGACTATAGGCACTCACCACCGTACCCAGCTAATTTTTTGTTTTGTTTTATAGACAGGGTTTCGCCATGTTCGCCAGACCGGTCTCGAACTCCTGACTTCAAGCAATCCAACCGCCTTGGCCTCCCAAAGTTCTGGGACTACAAGCATGAGTCACAGTGTCTGGCCTCTAGGTAATTTTTTTTGTATAGATGAGGTTTTGCCATGTTGTCCGGGCTGGTCTTTCAAACCCCTGGGCTCAAGCGACTGCCGCCTTGGCATCCCAAAGTGCTGGGATTGCAGGCATGCGCCACTACACCCAGCCCAGGTCATTATCTTTTAAGTGTGGTGACAAAATTGTCCCCAGAGCACTATGGGAGTAATAGAAGGGGTGCACCTAACCCTGTCTAGGAGGGGAGAGTAGAAGCACACCAAATAAAAGGCAAGGAGACAATCAATCAAGATAGAAGGGAAATATGTGAGCGGAGCCTGACAATGAGGAAAAAGCATGAGGAATATAGTGGAAAAACAAGAAGCATGGTGCTAATGAACTATAACAGGAACTCCAGGTCACAATCATGGACTAAGACATGTAAAGGCCTAAATTTCAGGTATGCAAAAACAAATCCCCAAATATAAGGTCATTTCCAAATTCCACACCAAGAGTAAATTTTACTATGCAAAGAATCTTTTATTCAATTGATCTTTCAGTCTTTCTCATCTCTCTTTCAAGTGTTTCACAATCAATATAGTAGCAGATTGGGAAATTTTACTTTGCTTTTTGCTTCCTACTCACCTCCACTGGTCTCTTACAAATTTAAAGTCAGACCTGATTTAGAAATAATGACCTATAAACCTGAACAGGTGAGTGATCACATTAATAGTGAATTACAAACCAAAACCTCCCTTCTGTGGAATCCATCCACCCCCTCCCAAAACCATAGGTGGAAGTCAAGGCCTATAGCACTCATGCATGTGGAGGAGGAACCCAGAGAGAAAAGGCCTGGAATCAAAACCACACTACATAACATTCCCACTTCCTTCCAGAAGGCAGAGGTAAATAAGCAGAGGGTGACAAGATAGTGGTGGTATGAGCCCTAGGATGCCTCAACATATTAATGCTTAAGACCATATATCCCAAGTACTATTAATATTACATGAACTAAAAAATAACAACATGTCTTAGGGAACCACCTACCCAAAGCTCTTCAGTTATAGGAACATGTATACCTCACTTCATACACCAGCTAGATCATAAAGTTGGGTACAAAATAAAATCCTGTCAGTTAAATCTTATTCACCCTTGATGTTTTGCCTTTGTGCCAGGCAGAATATCAGCTATTGTAACTCTATGTCCTGGTCCTCTGGAAAGGAGTTTATGACCAACAAATAAACCCTTAAATGAAGTAGGGTGGTTGCAATTTAAAGAAATTCTAAAGCAGTATCATTCTAGAGAGAAGTGCTTTTGCAAATGTTGTTTTAGTTTGATGCATGCCTATCAATGGTTGTTCATTCCAAAAGTGACAAGCTTAACACAGAACACTTTATAGAAATGTTATAAAGTTTAAGCAAATGAACAAAACCTCTGTTTTAGACCTTGCGCCAGAGAGGTAACTATAGAAAGTTTCTTGTAGTTTGGGTACCAAGAGTGTATCACAAGTATCCTTCTTCCACATGGAGTTTTCGGGGCTATTAAGAAATGTAAGATATAAGCCAGGCGTGGTGGCTCACACCTGTAATCCCAACACTTTGGGAGGCCGAGGTGGGAGGATCACCTGAGGTCAGGAGTTCGAGACCAGCCTGGCCAACATGGTGAAACCCCATCTCTAATGAAAATATAAAAATTAGCCAAGCATGATGGCGCATGCCTGTAATCCCAGCGACTCGGGAGGCTAAGGCAGGAGAATCGCTTGAACCCAGGAGGCGGAGGTTGCAGTGAGCTGAGATCACGCCACTGCACTCCAGCTTGGGTGACAGAGCGAGACTCCATCTCAAAAAAAAAAAAAAAAAAAGGATAGAATACTATTGCACAAATCTAATCATAACAATCACTCTCATTTTTTTAAAGTGTCATGTGCTTTATAAACTGTTCCTTTAGGCCGGGCGCGGTGGCTCAAGCCTGTAATCCCAGCACTTTGGGAGGCCGAGACGGGCGGATCACAAGGTCAGGAGATCGAGACCAGCCTGGCTAACACGGTGAAACCCTGTCTCTACTAAAAAATACAAAAAACTAGCCGGGTGAGGTGGCGGGCGCCTGTAGTCCCAGCTACTCGGGAGGCTGAGGCAGGAGAATGGCGTAGACCTGGGAGGCGGAGCTTGCAGTGAGCTGAGATGCG
Source organism: Macaca nemestrina (assembly GCF_043159975.1). NCBI lineage: Eukaryota > Metazoa > Chordata > Mammalia > Primates > Cercopithecidae > Macaca > Macaca nemestrina. The sequence continues at coordinate 41,359,962 of NC_092133.1, read as the reverse complement.
GCCACTGCACTCCAGCCTGGGCGACAGAGCAAGACTCTGTCTCAAAAAAAAAAATAAATAAATAAACTGTTCCTTTAATCTTTCCATTCTCCCTAAGTGATGGGTCACAACAGCTGTTCACAGTCATCCTCTTCAATTCCAAATGAGAAACAAAACCTCAGTGCTTGCATACCAAAGTATAATCAAAAAGAAAAAAAAAAAAAGGTAAGTGGTTAAGTGACTTGCCCAAAGGCAAGCTGATTTATGGTAAAGCTGGAACTACAGGGAAAGAGGAAGCGTGGGAAGGGGAGGAACAGAAGGTGGTGCTGAAGGAAATCATATACTGGTTTATTCTCCAGCTCCTGTTTATCACCCTCACAGTCCTTCCCTGACCCCATTCTTCTTCCCTTACAATCCCAAATAACAAAAGCCAGGAAACAAAAAGTAGGTCAAAATAAATGCTCCAAGGAAAGTTTTCAGTTTTTTTACTCCTTCTTCTGCACATAAAACAGAGGTGTAGGGGGAGTCTGGAATGCTTCTAATCTACCAAAGGAGTCCCTTAGCTAAGAACCATAATACATGGCAGGATTAAATGTATAACAGGTTTAAAGTGAGAGAGTATATGTACAGAACTGCCTCATGCATGAGAGGAAACATAAAAATGAGTACTACAGTAGACATGAATGGGTTTAAGTATTTTTAATTTTTAAAAGTATACATTAAACCACAGGATCAGAAAAAAAGGGAAGAAAATCATAATCATCTTGATAGGTGCAAAAAAGTATTTAAATTCAACAACCATTCATGTATTTTTTTAAAGTCAGCAAACTGGAATTACATTTCTTCATTTTAAAAAGAATATCACAGAAATTACGGTAATTATCATACTCAATAGTTTACATGACAAATAATGTAAACAATCTCACGCCCTCCTCTACCAACACGATGCCACTAACATTTCTTCTATTTCAACACTTTATTGGTAGTTCTAACCAGTCCAAATAAACCAAGAAAAAGAAACAAAACATGTAGAAATGGGAAAGGAAAGAGGAAAAAAATTAACATGATTCTCAAGCAATATGATTATGTATATAGAAAATCCCAAGAATCTACTGACGACTTCCATTTCTGGGTAGGATATAGTAGCTCATGGCAAACAAATTCAACTTCAACAACTGGAAAAGGCCATGATAAATCACAAAAGTCACGTTTGCAAAGATGCTGGAAAGCTGTGCAAGCAACAGGATTGGATAAACTAGTTCCAGAAAGGCAAGCAACCTCTGAGGTGAGCTGATAATCATCATTCACTTTCTTCTCTGAAAATATTTGCTAATTCTGAGTGCAGATTGAAGATCATGCTTGCCCTAAGCAAAGGGACTCTACTGGATGAAGAGATATCATTGAGGTTTCAGTGGTGGCATGAAGTTGATGTGACAGATTAAAGTCCCAAGAGGTCCCAAATTTGCAACTAACTTTCCCAACAGAAGATTTTCTGAGATACTACTACATATTTACCAGAATGGCTAAAAAGAAAAAGAGGGCAAATACCAAGTGTTAGAGAAGTTAACAAACTCTCACACACCGCTATAGAAATGCAATTTGGTATGGGCACAACCATTTTCAAAAGTTGGCACTATACACTAAAGCTCACACTATGACCTAACAACGCTAGTAACAGATAAATAACCCAAATAAATGCATTTATATGTTCATAGCAACACTATTCAAAATAGCCCAAACTAGAAATGATCAAATGACAATCAACAATGAAATGATAAATTGTACATTCACACAATGGAAAGTATACAGCAATAAAAAGGAATAATACAGAACAAAGCACAATACACATGAATCTCACTAATATAAGGTTGAGTGAAAGAGGCTAGACACAAAAGAGTAAATACTGTAACCTTCCATTTATACAAAGCAGAAGAGCAAGTAAAATCAAGCTATGCCTTCATTCCAGGATAGTCATTAACCCTTGGGAGTGGGAGTAGTGATTGGATTTGAAAAGGAGAATGAAGGGGCTTTGGGGTTCCAGGTCATGTGCTGGTTATACAGGTATGTTCAGTTTGTAAAAATGCATTAAGTTGAACGCTGACATCTTTCAATACAAAGTTCTTAAAAATAGAGCTTTTCAAAATATCATAAAACACAGTAAAATAAAAGGAAGGGGGAGATATATGAAGTACTGATATTACAAATATCAACCACCAAAAATCATCCTGGAAACAGTACCACTTGAATACTGGAAAGTAGCTACCCATACCAAAGAGGTGCTAAACTAAGCTCACTAAGGAACAGTAGTACAATTAACATAATTAAACCTTCTCAGGTGTGTCTTGAGACAATTACTTCTGTTGATTGGCCACAAGAAATAGGAGGCCCATGTAAGTACAGTATCAGTCAACAAAGTTAACTCAGTATGCTAAATGTTTTAACTCAGGTCTTTACTCATTACGTATTATTTGAACTAGCTTTTAGTAATTACTTTAGACTTTAGTTAAGATTTAAAAATAAAACTTGACACTCCCAGTAACTAATAAAGAGCTAAGTATAACATAGATAAAAGCAAAATGATTAAACTTTGAATAAATTCTCCCCTCAACAACTTTCAATATTTATACCAAACAACTTCTAATTCAGGATTTGAATGAGACAAATTATTTTTAAAACAAAATTAAAAGAATACCATACAAAGTTAACATTTCTTCAAACTCAATTAATTTTACATGTGGGTAACCTCTCCTAGATGCTTCATGAACCCAGAAGAGCAAGGGCAGCTTAAAGACACCTGTCATGGTTTTCTTCTTCTTCTTTTTAAGATAGGGTCTTGCTCCCATCATCCAGGCTGGAGTGCAGTGCCACTATCACGGCTCACGACTTCCCTGGCTCAGGTGATCCTCCCACCTCAGCCTCCTGTGTAGTTGGGACTACAGGCATGCGCCACCATGCCCGGCTAATTTTTTGTATTTTTTGTTTTTGTTTTTGTTTTTTTTTAAGTAGAGACAGGTTTTGCCATGTTTCCCAGGACGACTTGAACTCCTGGGCTCAAGCAATCTTCCCACTTCGGCTTCCCAAGTGCTGGGATTATAAGCACAAGCCACCACGCCTGGCCTGGCTTCTAAAGATTAATTCAAATTAGTTATAGGTCAAAGAGTTATCGACCTATAACTAATTCTCTCAAGATAGCCCTCTAAAAAAAGCAAACCATAAATATTCCTTATCAAAAATAGTTGGGATCAGAAGTGTTTCAGATTTTCCTGGATTTTAAAATATTTGCATTACATTTACCAATAGAGCATCTGCTTTGAGCATCATGTTGGTGCTCAAAAAATTTAGAATTCTGGAGGATTTCCGATTTTGAATTTTTCAGATTTGGAATGCTCAACCTGCATTCTGTACAGAGGGTTCAGTTCCACCTATATGTACATGCTGGTTCTGACAGAAGATAATCTGCCCAACTCAGAGAATGCAGCCTCAGGAAACTTGACCTGTACTTTGCCTTAGTATGATTCTTCACTGTCTGCACTGATCTACTGACAACTTCCAGGCCGTGTTTGGTAATTACATACCTTCATCTTTACCAAATGACCTCTCTGCTCCTGAGGTACTGGATACTACCGGACTATTCTGGTCAAACCAGATTTTCTGGCCTCATCTAGTGTGTTTTTGTTTTTAAAAACAGGTCTCCCTATGTTGCGCAGGCTGAACTTGAACACCCAGGCTCAAGCGATCCTCCCATCTCAGCCTCCCAAGTAGGAGGGTGTGCCATCGTGCCCATTTTGGCCTCATCTAGTTTTGACAATCAAGAGTCACATGAGGCCGGGTTCGATGGCCCCTGCCTGCAATCCCAGCACTTTGGGAGGTCGAGGCAGGTGGATCACCTGATGTCGGGAGTTCAAGACCAGCCTGACCAACGTAGAGAAGCCCATCTCTACTAAAAATACCAAAATTAGCCAGGCGTGGTGGCGGGCTCCTGTAATCCCAGTTACTCGGGAGGCTGAGGCAGGAGAATTGCTTGAACCCGGGAGGCAGAGGTTGCGGTGAACTGAGATCGCGCCACTGCACTCCAGCCTGGGCAACAAGAGCAAAACTCCATCTCAAAACAAACAAACAAAGTCAGATGAAATGTATATATGGCCCATTAAATTGACAGAGGTACCTATAGTTGCATCATACTCAGGCAACCTTCACAGGGTTTCTACTGTAAAATATGTTTCTATAAACTTCACTAAGGTATAGTTCCTGGTACACAGCAGTCATCCATGAATGGTAACTTGATTATTATAAAATCATCATCATTATTATGGTCGTAGTGGGTGAGATGCAAACAGACCACCTCCATAACCACCATGTTATTACCAGCATTCTTAACACATAGTCATGTGAATTCCAGATGTTATTTGTCATCTCTGGTGGTCAAAAACATTCATTAGGCAGGCTGATAATAGGATTATACTTTATAAGACTATTAGGAAAACAGGTAAATAATTATCCCTTTACAATTGCAATAGATGAGCCAGTGTTTATAGTGAGTAGTTCTCAATGGGTGACTATTCCCACTCACCAACCCCCCACTGAGGACATCTGGCAATGACTAGAGGAATTTTTTATTGTCACAACTGAAGGTGCTAATGGCATATAGTGAGTAGAGGCCAGGGATGCCACTAAGCATCCTACACTGCACCGGATATCTCCCACAAGAATTATTTGGCCCACACCTGTAATCCCAGCACTTTGGGAGGCTGAGGCAGGCGGATCACCTGAGGCCTGGAGTTTGAAACCAGCCTAGCCAACAAGCTGAAATACTGTCTCTTCTAAAAATACAAAAATTAGCTGGGCATGGTGGCACAAACCTGTAATCCCAGCTACGCGGGAGGCTGAGGCACAAGAATCACTTGAATCTGGGAGGCAGATGTTGCAGTGAGCCAAGATTGTGCCACTGCACTCTAGTCTGGGCAACAGAGTGAGACTGTATCTTTAAAAAAAGAAAAAGGCCGGGCGCGGTGGCTCAAGCCTGTAATCCCAGCACTTTGGGAGGCCGAGGCGGGTGGATCACGAGGTCAGGAGATCGAGACCATCCTGGCTAACATGGTGAAACCCCGTCTCTACTAAAAATACAAAAAAAAACTAGCCGGGCGTGGTGGCGGGCGCCTGTAGTCCCAGCTACTAGGAGGCTGAGGCGGGAGAATGGCGTGAACCCGGGAGGTGGAGCTTGCAGTGAGCCGAGATTGCGCCACTGCACTCCAGCCTGGGCGACAGAGGGAGACTCCGTCTCAAAAAAAAAAAAAAGAAAAAGATGGCCGGGCGCGGTGGCTCAAGCCTGTAATCCCAGCGCTTTGGGAGGCTGAGACGGGCGGATCACAAGGTCAGGAGATCGAGACCATCCTGGCTAACATGGTGAAACCCCGTCTCTACTAAAAAATACAAAAAACTAGCTGGGTGAGTTGGCGGGCGCCTGTAGTCCCAGCTACTCGGGAGGCTGAGGCAGGAGAATGGCGTAAACCCGGGAGGCGGAGCTTGCAGTGAGCTGAGATCCGGTCACTGCACTCCAGCCTGGGCGACAGAGCAAGACTCCGTCTCAAAAAAAAAAAAAAAAAAGAAAAAGATTTTGGTACAAAATATCAATAGTGCTAAGGATGAAAGACCCTAGTTTATAGTTCTGATTTTATTACCCCCAAAATAATGGATGAAAATCACTGCAACCAATTCTATCCACTTAAACCCAAGAGACAGCCTCATTAAAGTACGAAAAGCTTCTCTATAAACTCCCATCTATGTATCTATATATTTCTCAATCAATCAATCAATCGAAATCTAAGCCACAAAAGATTTAAATGAAGAGGGAAAAAACTGATAAAGAGAAAGAGAGAAGGAAACTTTACAGGAACCTTGTCCTAGAGTAAGGAATCTAGTGCACAAGTGAAGGGGTTAAGCTTAGAAAGAAGCAAAACCACTATGTCAGAACAGATGCTTACTGAATATTCAGTTAGTATCTTGCAGGACATATACTTGTTTAGGGAATAAATATATAATATATTATCTATATACATAACATATTCAATGAACCCCTTATATAGATCCTATTATTCCCATTATTTACTGGATGGGGAAGTTAAAGCTCAGAAAAGTTATTTGGTTGGAACCACATAGGTATAAAATAGAAGAGCTAAGATTCAAACCCGTCTTTAGACACAAAACCACCATGCTGTTAAACACTTCACCAAGTTAAAAGTACAGCTCAACACTTTGGGAGGCTGAGGCCGGCAGATCACCTGAGGTCAGGAGTTCAAGACTAGCCTGACCAACATGGAGAAATCCCGTCTCTACTAAACATACCAAATTAGCCGGGCACGGTGACACATGCCTATAATCCCAGCTACTCGGGAGGCTGAGGCAGGAGAATTGCTTGAACCCAGGAGGTAGAGGCTGCAGTAAGCTGAGATTGCACCACTGCACTCCAGCCTGGGCAACAAGAGCGAAGCTGTGTCTCAAAAAAAAAAAAAATTTAAAATAAAAATTAAAAAAAAAAAAAAAACATGAAAAAAAAAGGAATTAGTTTGTCAGCTCACAACTGGGGCAATTTCCAAAATGATTTTTTAAATGGTTTCTCAGGTGAAAAATTCAAGCAGACAATGGAACAGAACCCACAGCCTAATTCTAGCACTTACATCCTCACTCAACTGCTAATCTAATGTAGTTTGGCCCAATGTTGCTGTCAATTTTAAGTTCCACTTTGTTTCTTTGTACACATAGGATAATAACTGCTGGAAGTTTAGAAATTTAGTAGCCTTGATTCTGACTCTCTTACCACCAATGCTATTCTATTTCTATTTCTTCATTTAGATATAAACTTTGTATTTTATTTTTTCTTTTTGTGGGTACATAGCACGTATATAGACATAGACTTTATGAAAAGTCACCGGCCGGGCGCGGTGGCTCACGCCTGTAATACCAGCTCTTTGGGAGGCTGAGGACAGCGGATCACAAGGTCATGAGATCGAGACCATCCTGGCTAACATGGTGAAACTCCGTCTCTACTAAAAACACACACAAAAAAATTAGCCAGGCGTTTTGGCAGGCGCCCGCAGTCCCAGTTATTCGGGAGGCTGAGGCAGGAGAATGGAGAGAACCCAGGAGGCGGAGGTTGCAGTGAGTTGAGATCGCACCACTGCACTCAAGCCTGGGTGACAGAGCAAGACTCCATCTCAAAAAAAAAAAAAAAAAAAAAAAGTCACCTCTGGCCGGGCACAATGGCTCACGCCTGTAATCCCAGCACTTTGGGAGGCCGAGGTGGGCCGATCACGAAGTCAGGAGATGGAGACCATCCTGGCTACCAAGGTGAAACCCCGTCTCTACTAAAAAAAAAAAAAAAAAAAAAAATACAAAAATTAGCAGGTGGTGGGCGCCTGTAGTCCCAGCTACTCGGGTGGCTGAGGCAGGAGAATGGCGTGAACCCACTGAAAGGCGGAGCTTGCAGTGAGCCGAGATTGTGCCACTGCACTCCAGCCTGGGCAACAGAGCGAGACTCCATCTCAAAAAAAAAAAGGATGATCACCTATATTCTCTTCAATACCATTAAAATGGACTCATCCATAAAACTGTAACCAATCGATAAAGGCAATCCACAAGCATTCAAGACTATTAGGTAAAAAAGTGAACTCACTTTTTCTTGCCACAGTAGGCAAAACTAAGTTCAATGTTGGTAGATACAAGGAGAGCAACTGATGCTTATGTAGACAATCTAACCTAGTCTTCACAGACTAGGCTGTGTCAGCAGTACCACAGCACCAAGCATTCAAGTAGAGGCTACTTTATGATACAAGTTTCAAACTATTTTTTAAAAAAGAAATATGCTTTCTTCCACTGAAATCTTATGGAAATCTAATTCATAACATGAAATGACTAGTTCAAGAAGGGAAGAGGAAGTCATTCACACCCTCCCCCTATCCAAATGAACAAAACAAAACAAAAATTCCAGGTTCCATCAGTGTTGGTGATACTGACAAGGATTCCCAAAGCTCTGACAAGTATAGTTTAAAAATTAATGCAGAACGCCAATAAAAATACCAAAAAGCTACTTTATGGAGACATATTGATGTTAAAGTTTATATGGAAAAACAAACACACAAGAATAAATAGCAAGGAAAGGCCAGGCACGGTGGCTCACACCTGTAATCCCAGCACTTTGGGAGACTGAGACAGGTGAATCACCTGAGGTCTGGAGTTCGAGACCAGCCTGGCCAACATGGTGAAACCTTGCCTCTACTAAAAACATAAAAATTAGCTGGGCGCAGTGGTGGGCACCTATAGTCCCAGCTACTTGGGAGGCTGAGGCAGAAAAATCACTTGAACCCTGGAGGCAGAGGTTGCCACAGCACTCCAGCCTGGGTGACAGAGCAAGACTCTGGCTCGGAAAACAAAAAAGAACAATGGAAAAGACTAGAAAGTAGAGAATTAGACTGAAATACATATGGAAACTTAGCATTTAACAGAAGTGGCATTCAGTGTAAGAGATGGACTTTTAGGCCGGGCGCGGTGGCTCAAGCCTGTAATTCCAGCACTTTGGGAGGCCGAGACGGGCGGATCACAAGGTCAGGAGATCGAGATCATCCTGGCTAAAACAGTGAAGCTCCATCTCTACTAAAAAAATACAAAAAACTAGCCGGGCGAGGTGGCGGGCACCTGTAGTCCCAGCTACTCGGGAGGCTGAGGCAGGAGAATGGCGTAAACCCAGGAAGCGGAGTTTGCAGTGAGCTGAGATCTGGCCACTGCACTCCAGCCTGGGTGACAGAGCGAGACTCTGTCTCAAAAAAAAAAAAAAAAAAAAGAGATGGACTTTTAATAGTGTCTGGACAATTGAGTTGCCATCAGGAAAAAGACAAAATCAGATCCACATCTAACATCATTCACAAATATAAACTCCCAATAAACAAGAAAACAAAATGTAAAAAATGAAACTATGTAAGTGATATGGTTTGAATCTGTGTCCCCACCAAATCTCAAGCTGAATTGTAAACCCCAGTGTTGGAGGTGGGGCCTGATGGGAGGTGACTGGATCATGGGGCAGAGTTCTCATGAATGGGTTAGCAGCATCCTCTTGGTGGTGTTCTTGTGATAGTGAGTGAGATCTGGTTGTTTAAAAGTGTGTAGCACCTCCCTCCTCCTTGGTCCTGCTCCTGCCATGTAAGCAGTGCTTTCTTCCCCTTCGCCTTCCACTATGACTGAAAGTTTCCTGAGGCCTCCCAGAAACCGAGCAGATGCCAGCATGATGCTTCCAGTATGCCTGCAGAACTGTGGGCCAATTAAACTCTTTTCTTTATAAATTATCCAGTCTCAGGTATTTCTTTATAGCAATGCGAGAACTGACCAATACAGTAAGTACTAGATAAAAGATAGTTGAATTCTTCTTATTCTTCTTTAACTTTGGTGTACAAAAAAAATCCAGGGGCATGGATAAAAAACTAAATATAAGAGCTAAATCATAAAACTCTTAGAAGAAAACATAGGCCAAAAGCTTCATGACATTGGATTGGGCAATGATTTCCTGGATATGACACCAAAAACACAGGCAATAAAAGAAAAAAATAAACTGAATTGGCCAGGCATGGTGGCTCACGCCTGTAATCCCAGCACTTTGGGAGGCCAAGGTGGGCAGATCACCTGAGGTTGGGAGTTCAAGACCAGCCTGACCAACATGGAGAAACCGTGTCTCTACTAAAAATAAAAAATTAGCCAGGCATGGTGGCACATGCCTGTAATCCCAGCTACTCGGGAGGCTGAAGCAGGAGAATCTCTTGAACCCAGGAAGTGGAGGTTGCGGTGAGCCGAGATCGCACTACTGCACTCCAGCCTGGGCAACAAGAGCAAAACTCCATCTCAAAAACTAAATAAATAAGTAAATAAATAAATAAACTGACCTATATTAAAATAAAAAATTTCTGTGCAAAGGATACAGTGAAAAGGCAACCTGTGGAGTGGGAAAAAATATCTGATAAGGGGTTAATATCCAGAATATATCAAAACCTTCAACAAAACAACAAAAAAATTCTAAAAGGGCAAAGGTCTTGAAAAGACACTTCTCCAAAGAAGATATACAAACGGCCAATAAGTACATAAAAAGATGCTCAACATCACTAATCATTAGAAAAGTACAAATCAAAACTAAAATGAAATGCCACTTCATACCGATTAGGACAATTATTTTAAAAACACTGTGAATACAAAAAATTAGCCAGGTGTGGTAGCGCACACGCCTGTAGTCCCAGTCAATCAGGAGGCTGAGGCAGGAGAACGGTGTGAACCCGGGAGGTGGAGCTTGCAGTTAGCAGAGATGGTGCCACTGCACTCCAGTCTGGGTGACAGAGGGAGACTCCGTCTCACAACAAACAAACAAAAAAACACATCCTGGCCAACATAGTGAAACCCCGTCTCTACTAAAAATACATAAATTAGCCAGGTGTGGTGGCGTGCGCCTGTAGTTCCAGCTACTCAGGAGGCTGAGGCAGAAGAATCCCTTGAACTTCGGAGGCAGAGGTTGCAGTGAGCCAAGATCGTGCCATTGCACTCCAGCTTGGAGACAGAGCAAGACTCGATCTCTAAAAATAATAATAATAAATAAAATAAGTTCAGGTGAGGATGTGGAAAAACTAGCCTGTGCACACTGCTAGTGGGAATACAAAATGGTACAGCAGTATGGAAAACAGTATGGCAGTTCCTCAGAAAATTAGAAATAGAATTACCATGTGATCCAACAATTCCACTTCTGGATACATATACAAAAGAAATGAAAGCAAAGACTCAAACAGATATTTGTACAGCTATGTTCATAGCAGCAGTACTGGCAACAGCCAAAAGGTGGAAGTCACCCAAGTGTCCACTGATGGATGAATCAATAAACAAAACGTAGTTTATACAATAAAATTTATTCAGCCTTAAAAAGGAAAAAATTGGCCGGGCGCGGTGGCTCAAGCCTGTAATCCCAGCACTTTGGGAGGCCGAGACGGGCGGATCACGAGGTCAGGAGATCGAGACCATCCTGGCAAACACGGTGAAACCCCGTCTCTACTAAAAAAATACAAAAAACTAGCCGGGCGAGGTGGCGGGCGCCTGTAGTCCCAGCTACACAGGAGGCTGAGGCAGGAGAATGGCGTAAACCCGGGAGGCGGAGCTTGCAGTGAGCTGAGATCCGGCCACTGCGCTCCAGCCCCGGCGACAGAGTGAGACTCCGTCTCAAAAAAAAAAAAAAAAAAAAAAAAAAGGAAAAAATTCTGACACATGCTACCATATGAACCTAGAAGACATACTAAATGAAATAAGCTGGCTGGGCGCGGTGGCTCACACCTGTAATCCCAGCACTTTGGGAGGCCGAGGCAGGCAGATCATGAGGTCAAGAGATTGAGACCATCCTGGTCAACATGGTGAAACCCTGTCTCTACTGAAAATACAAAAAATAGCTGGGAGTGGTGGTGTGCACATGTAGTCCCAGCTACTCAGGAGGCTGAGGCAGGAGAATTGCTTGAACCCAGGAGGCAGAGGTTGCAGTGAGCCAAGACCACACCACTGCACACCAGCCTGGCAACAGAGCAAGACTCTGTCTCAGAAAAAAAAGAAAAAAGAAAAGAAATCAGCTAATCACAAAAGGACAAATACTACACAACTTCACTTACATCAGGTAACTAGAGTAGTCAAATTCACAGACAGAAAACAGACTGGTGGTTGACAGGGTCTGAAGGGAGGGGAAATGGTGACTTAATATTTGATGGGCATAGAGTTTCAGTTTGGTGATATGAAAAAAGTTCTAGAGCTGGATGACGGTGATGGTTACACAACAACGTGGATGTATTTACCACGACTGAACAGTGCACATAAAAATGCTCAAAATGGGCCAGGTGTGGTGGCTCATGCTTGTAATCCCAGTACTTTGGAAAGCCAAGGTGGGAAGACCACCTGAGGCCAGGAGTTTGAGACCAGTCTGGGCAACATAGTCAGACCCCATCTATACACACACACAAAAAGGTCAAAGTAATAAATTTTATATTATATATTTGTTATCACAATAATAAAACCAACCATGATGGGGGGTGGGGTGGGAAACAGAATCAAAATTCTAACAAACTGGCCAGGCGCAGTGGCTCACGCCTGTAATCCCAGCACTCTGGGAGTCCCAGGCAGGTGGATCACGAGGTCAGGAGATCGAGACCATCCTGGCTAACACAGTGAAATCCTGTCTCTACTAAAAAATACAAAAAATTAGCCAGGCATAGTGGCAGGCGCCTGTAATCCCACCTACTCGGGAGGCTGAGGCAGGAGAATGACGTCAACCCTGGAGGCGGAGTTTGCAGTGAGCCTAGATCGAGCCACTGCACTCCAGCCTGGGCGACAGAGCGAGATTCCATCTCAAAAAGAAAAAGAAAAATTCTAACAAACTAACCTAACAACTATAAATGAGTAACATAATCACATTGAAGGAGTGTAAAAGAAAAGAATTTAACTATGGAAAGCTGGATTTTGACTGGATACAATAAAGCTTAAGAGAAAAAGAACTATATGTAAATATTATGACCTATTTTAAAAGTGTTTCTCACAGGTGAGCTAGCAATTATGAAACTTTGTGTACACTAGAATTGAGGAAATAAGAAAGTAAATTGTAGAAAATGAAATCCAGTGTTCTCATTGTTGGAAAAAGAAGTTATAAATAAGAAATGGGAAAAGGCGGGCCGGGCACGGTGGCTCAAGCCTGTAATCCCAGCACTTTGGGAGGCCGAGACGGGTGGATCACGAGGTCAGGAGATCGAGACCATCCTGGCTAACACGGTGAAACCCCGTCTCTACTAAAAAGTACAAAAAACTAGCCGGGCGAGGTGGCGGGCGCCTGTAGTCCCAGCTACTCGGGAGGCTGAGGCAGGAGAATGGCGTAAACCCAGGAGGCGGAGCTTGTAGTGAGCCGAGATCCGGCCACTGCACTTCAGCCTGGGCGACAGAGCGAGACTCTGTCTCAAAAAAAAAAAAAAAAAAGAAATGGGAAAAGGCTAAAATTGTGGTACTAAGTTGGAATCAAAGGTATCAATGTAAACTTATATTTTTAATAGATACAGAAAGACACAGAAATATAAATATGTGTATATGTGGCTGTCCACTAGAAGCACTAGACTGTCCACTAGAAGCAATGGCACCTCAGCAGCAATGAGCACATCTAGTGCCCAGACCTTGGTCTCTAAAGATTATTTTCCGGCCGGGCGAGGTGGCTCACGCCTGTAATCCCAGCACTTTGGGAAGCTGAGGTCAGCAGATCACCTCAGGTCAGGAGTTTGAGACCAGCCTGGCCAACATGATGAAACCCCATCTCTACTAAAAATACAAAAATTAGCCAGGCGTGGTGGTACATGCCTGTAATTCCAGCTGCCTGGGAGGCTGAGGCAGGAGAATTGCTTGAACCTGGGAGGCAGAGATTGCAATGAGCCGAGATCACGCCATTATACTCCAGCCTGGGCGACAGAATAAGACTCTGTCTCAAGATAAAAAAAAATTATTTTCCAATAAAAGGAACTAAGTGATTGATTCAAGGGCTAGGGCAAGAAAAATATAAGATGAGTCTGGAACACAAGTAAAACAATACTCTAAAAAAAATGGGGTTTATTCAAAATACACAGGCGCCAAAACAAAGAAACTCCTAAGGGTCAAAGCCATCATAATTTGAGCAACAAAACAAAGAACGATAGTACTGAATTTTCAGCCATAAGTTAACATAAATGTATGTTCATAGCAATATAAATAAATAACAAAAAGAAAAAGCAGGCTGGGCATGGTGGCTCACGCCTGTAATCCCAGCACTTTGGGAGGCTGAGAAAGGCGGATCACCTGAAGTCAGGAGTTCGAGACCAGTTTGGCCAACATGGTGAAATCCTGTCTCTACTAAAAATACAAAAATTAGCCAGGTATGGTGGCACATGCCTGTAGTTCCCGGTACTCAGGAGGCTGAGGCAGGAGAATTGCTTGAACCTGGGAGGCAGAGGTTGCAGTGAGCCAAGACTGTGCCACTGTGCTCCAGCCTGGGCAACAGAGTGAGACTCCATCTCAAAAAAAAAAAAAAAAAAAAAAAAGAATACCAATCTTTCTCAAATTCTTCCAAAAAAGAAGAGAGAATACCTCCAAACTCATTTTAGGAAATCAGTATTACCCTGATACTAAAGCCAGACAAGGACACTATAAGAAAAGAAAATTACAGGCCAATAACCTTGATGAATACAGACAAACATTTAGCCAGACTAAGAAAAAAAGACAGAAGACACAAATAAAAACAGAGATGAAAAAGGAGACATTAGGCCAGGTGCGATGGCTCACGCCTATAATCCAGTACTTTGGGAGGCCGAGGTGGGCGGATCACCTAAGGTCAGGAGTTTGAGACCAGCCTGGCCAACATGGTGAAACCCCGTCTCTACTAAAAATACAAAAATTAGCCAGGCGTTGTGGCAGGCGCCTGTAATCCCAGCTACTCGGGAGGTTTGAGGCAGGAGAAACACTTGAACCCGCGAGGCAGAGGTTGCAGTGAGCCGAGATCACACCACTGTACTCCAGCCTGGGGGACAAGAGCGAGACTTCGTCTCAAAAGAGAAAAAAAGAGAAAGAAAAAGAAAAAGGAGACATTACAATTGGTACTGCAAAAATTCAAAAGATCATTAGTGGCTACTATGAGCAACTATATGCCAATAAATTGAAAAATCTAGAAGAAATGGGTAAATTCCTAGACACACACAACCTACCAAGATTGAACCATGAAGAAATCCAAAACCTAAACACACCAACAAGTAACAAGATTGAAGCCGTAATAAAGTCTGCCAGCTAAGAAAAGCCCAGGACCCATGGCTTTCCTGCTGAATTATACTAAATATTTAAATAACTAATACCAATTCTGCTCAAATTATTCCAAAAAATAGAGGAGGAAGGAATAACTCCAGACTCATTCTATGAGGCCAGTATTACCCTGATACCAAAACCATACAAAGACACATAAAAAAATGAAAACTACAGGCCAATATCACTGATGAATATTGGTGCAAATACCCTCAACAAAATACTTGCAAACCAAATTCAACAGCATGTTAAAAGGATCATTCACCGTGATCAAGTGAGATATATCCCTGCAATGCAAGGATGGTTCAACGTCAACACACTTATTGCAAACAATAAATGTGATACACCACATTAACAGAATGAAGGGGGAACAACCCCACACGAATCTCAACAGATGTAGAAAACAGGCTAAGTATAGTGGCTCATGCCTATCATCCCAACATTTTGGGAGGCTGGGATGAAAGGATGGCTTGAGTTCAAGAGCTCAAGACCAGCCTGGGCAACATAGCAAGACACCACCTCTACAAAAACAGCTGGACATGATGGCACACGCCTATATTCCCAAGTACTCAGGGATGCTAAGGTAGAAAGATCCCTTGAGCTCAAGAATTTAGGTCTGCAGTGAGCCATGATTGCACCACTGCACTCCAGTCAGGCTGACAAGAGTGCAATAGTGTCTCAAAAACAAAAACAAAAACAAAAAAAGATGGCCAGGTGCAATGGCTCATACCTGTAATCCCAGCACTTTGGGAGGCCAAGGCAGGTGGATCACCTGAGGTCAGGAATTCAAGACCCGTCTGACCAACATGGAAAAACCCCGTCTCTACTAAAAATACAAAATTAGTCGAGTGTGGTGGCACATGACTGTAATCCCAGCTACTTGGGAGGCTGAGGCAGGAGAATCGCTTGAACCCAGGAGGCAGAGGTTGCAGTGAGCCAAGATCTTGCCATTGCACTCCAGCCTGGGCAACAAGAGCAAAACTCCATCTCAAAAACAAAAACAAAAACAAAATCCCTCTTCACGGACAGCTTTCAGATGCCACATGCAGGATCTGTGAAAAAAGGGGAAAAAATAGATGCAGAAAAATAATTTGACAATATTCAACAGCCTTTCATGGTAAAAACTCTCAACAAATTAGGTATACAAGGAATACCTCCATTGTGTACTTCAGTACAATAAGGGCCATGGAAGACAAGCAAACAATGAACATATTCAGCAGTGAAAAGTTGAAAGCCTTTCCTCTATAATCAGGAACAAGCATGATGAGGATGCCCACTCTCACTTCTATTCATCAATGATAATTTTCTGATTTTGATGGTATTGTGATTATATAGAGAATCACACTAAAAAGGCCAGGCACAGTGGCTCCCGCCTGTAATCCCAACACTTTGGGAGGCCGAGGTGGGGGGATCACCTGAGGTCAGGAGTTCAAGACCAGCCTGACCAACATGGAGAAACCTCGTTTTTACTAAAAATACAAAAATTAGCCGAGCGTGGTGGCACATGCCTGTAATCCCAGCTACTTGGGAGGCTGAAGCAGGAGAATGGCTTGAACCCGGGAGGTGGGGGTTGCAGTGAGCCAAGATCTCGCCATTGCACTCTACCAGGCCAATAGAGTGAGACTCTGCCTCAAAAACAAACAAACAAAAACAAAAACAACAACAACAACAAAAACTTAGGAATAAATTTAACAAAAGAAATGTAAAACTTAAACTCTAAATGGAAAGACTCCCATGTTCATGGATGAGAGGA
Source organism: Macaca nemestrina (assembly GCF_043159975.1). Classification (NCBI taxonomy): domain Eukaryota; kingdom Metazoa; phylum Chordata; class Mammalia; order Primates; family Cercopithecidae; genus Macaca; species Macaca nemestrina. The sequence goes on along the minus strand of NC_092133.1, from coordinate 41,343,374 downwards.
CAGTATTTTTAAGGTAACAGTAATCCCCAAATAGATTAAAATCCCACCTAAGACTTCTTTTTTGCAGAAATTGACAAATTGATCCTAAGACTTGTTTGGAAATGCAGAGGACCCAGAATGGTCAAAAAAGTCTTGAGAAAGAAAAACAAAGCTGGAAGACTCAAACTGCCTGACTTCAAAACAACTGTAAACAAAATAGTGTGGTACTGGCATCAGGATAAACATACAGATTAATGGAACAAAACAGAAAGCTCAGAGATAAACTCTCACTTTCTGATCAATTTATTTTTGAAAAGGATGATGGCTGGGCATGTTGTAATCTCAGCACTTTGGGAGGCCGAGGTGGGCAGATCACTTGATGCCAGGAGTTCAAGACTAGCCTGGCCAAGATGGTGAAACCCCATCTCTACTAAAAATACAAAAATTATCTGGGCACAGTGGTGGACGCCTGTAGTCCCAGCTACTCAGGAGGCTGAGGCATGAGAATTGTTTAAATATGGGAGGCGGAGGTTGCAGTGAGCAGAGATCATGCCACTGCACTCCAACCTGGGCAACAGAGCAAGACTCCATCTCAAAAAAAAAACCAAACCCCCAAAAAGGATGCCAAAACAATTCAATGAGGAAAGACTAGTCTTTTCAACAAACAGTACTGGATATCCACATGTAAAAAGGTGAAGTTGGACTCTTACCTCACACCATATATATAAACTAACTCAAAATAGATCAAAGACTTCCATGTAACAGCTAAATAATTAAATAATACAACTCTTTTTTTCTTTTTTTTTTTTTTTTTGAGACAGTTTTGCTCTTGTTGCCCAGGTTAGAGTGCAAAGGGGTGATCTCAGCTCACTGCAACGTCCACCTTCCAGGTTCAAGTGATTCTCCTGTCTCAGCCTCCTGAGTAGCTGGGATTACAGACGCCTGTCACTACGCCTGGCTAATTTTGGGTATTTTTAGTAGAGACGGGGTTTCACCATGTTGGCCAGGCTGGTCTCGAACTCCTGACCTCAGGTGATCTGCCCACCTCGGCCTCCCAAAGTGCTAGGATTACAGGTGTGAGCCACCACGCCTAGCCAATAATACAAATATTAAAAGAAAATTTAAGAGTAAATCTTTGTGCCAGCTACTTGGGTGCCTGAGACAGGAGAATCACTTCAAGCCGTGAGGCGGAGGCTACAGTGAGCTGAGATCAGGCCACTACACTCCAGCCTGGCAACAGAGCGAGACTCCATCTCAAAAAAAAAACCCCAAAACTTAAAGTCTCAGATTCATGAAGCTAGGAAGTTTAAAGATGATCTGGTCCCCTCTCACCCACCTCTGCCAAAAAAACACATGAGTCTAGGTGTGGTGGCTCACGCCTGTAATCCCAACACTTTGAGGGGCCAAGGTGGGCGGATCACCTGAGGTCAGGAGTTCGAGACCAGCCTGGCCAACATGGTGAAACCCCATCTCTACTAAAAATACAAAATTAGCTGGGCATGGTGGCACATGCCTGTAGTCTCAGCTACTTGGGATACTGAGGGAGAGAACTGCTTGAACCTGGGAGGCGGAGGTTGCAGTGGGTCAAGATCGCGCCACTGCACTCCAGCCTGGGTGACAGAGAGAGACTCCGTCTCAAAAAAAGAAAAAAGAAAGAAAAATTAGCTGGGGCATGGTGGCGGGCGCCTATAATCGCAGCAACTCGGGAGGCTGAGGAATGAGAATTGCTTGAACTCAGGAGGCAGAGGTAGCAGTGAGCGCCACTGCACTCCAGCCTAGGCAACAGAGCGACACTCTGTCTCAAAAAAAAAAAAAAAAAAAAAAAGGAAGAAATGGTATTTGTTATTTTCTCAAGACTCCATCCTCCCCAAAATCTCTTTGGCTAGAAGTTCGGACTATTTCACTTCTGATGTCATCTTCCACCTCTCTAACACCCAACCTCTCCAACTATGTTTCCTTCTTATCCCTAAATGTAAGCATTGTCAAGGCTGGCCCCTTCCCCACCACATCTGAACATAGATTATTTTTCCTATATCCATCCATGTCTGTGTCTTCAACTCTATGCTCAGATTTAGGAAATCAGCTCAGACCTTCTTACCAAGTTGCAGTCATATTTCAAATGCTTCCTGCAGATCTCCCCTTGGCTATCCAGTAATCACTTCAGACTCAATATCAGCAACTACCATGTATATTATTCCTAAAAATATCTCCCTGTTTTAATATCCCCATCTCTACTAAAGATGCCGTGCTACCTCTAGGAAGAAGATAATATAATGGTCACCCCTGAGGTTCTTGAGTGAGCCCAGCTGAATTCATATCTTGCTAAGCCACTTATTAGCTGTGTGTCCTTGAGCAAGTTAACCTCTTTGAGCTTCAATATCCTTATCTGAAAGAAAAAAAAAAAAAACACCACCACCACCACTCTCCCACAGAATTCCTGTTGCCATTAAAGACAACGACACATGCAGCCAGGTGCAGTGGCTCACGGCTGTAATCCCAGTACTTTGGGAGGCCAACGTAAGTGGACTGCTTGAACCGAGGAGTTTGAGACCAGTCTGGGCAACATGACGAAACCCTGTCTCTACAAAAAAAAAAAAAAATCCCCCCAAAATTAGCCAGGTATGGTGGTATGTGCCGAGTTCCAGCTACTAGTCCCAGCTACTTGGGGAACATGGGAGTACTGAGGTGGCAGGAGAATCACCTGAGCCGGGAGAGGTCGAGGCTGCAGTGAGGCCTGATCACACCACTGCACTCCACCTAGGGGCGACAGAGTGAGAGTGACTGTTTCTCACACATACACATACACGCACGCACGCACGCACGACATATGCAAAGCTCCTAATAAAATGCATAAACTGGGGTTATTATAAGTGAAATAAGCCAGGCACAGAAAGACAGACATCACATGTTCTTATTTGTGGGATCTAAAAATCAAAACAACTGAACTCATGGAGATAGAGTAGCGATGGTTACCAGAGGCTGGGAAGGGTAGTGGATGGTTGAGGGCAGGTGGGGATGGTTAATGGGTACCAAAGAAAAAAAAAAAAAAAAAAGACCTAGTATTTGATACCACAATAGGGTGACTATAATCAACAATAATTTAATTGCACATTTCAAAATAATTAAGCGAGTTTAATTGGATTGTTTGTAACAAAGAATAACTGCTTGAGGGGATGACTACCTCCCACCCAAAGAAGCATTAACATATAATAGGCATTCAATAAATATTAGCTACTAAATCTTTTAAAATAAAACATTATCAGCGGCAGCAACAGCATTACAGCTGAATCCACTTAGACCCCAGCACAGGTCAGACTTGTTCTACGCTCCCTATGGGAGCTGAGGGTAATAGCCAGCCCAAAAGTGCCTACAAGACTGTGCCCCACTGCTGTACCCAATCAACCTGTTCTTTTGGTATGCCTTTGGAAAACCTGCCACCTGCCAGGCAGGACAAACATCTCACATAGCTGAACTTCCCAGAGCTGGGTCTCCCCCACGAGAGTTTTCCCTACCCTGGTGGCCCTTCCTAGACTCAAAGTCACTCCGGCTCAAGATCTCAGGCTTCTCTGACTCCCCCATCATCCCTATACCCAATCAATAGCTAAACCCTGCTGAATCCTTCTTGCACATGTCTTCTGCAGACACTCTTCTTTCCCTGTCATTTGTACTACCTTCTTCATCCCTCAGTCTCCGCCTGCATTTCAAACTGTGCTTACAAAAAACAGCCAGATTAATTATCCTAAAACATAGCTTTCATATGTCACTCTATTGCTCAAAAAGTATCTGAGGTTCTCTACATCCAATAGGACAAAATTTCACTTTCCTTTGCTGATATTGTGAATTTCCCTACTTCTGCACCTTTGCTAATACTATTCCTTCTATCTAAAACATTTTCTCTTCTGGTTGTGGTGGCTTATGCCTGTAATCACAGCACTTTGGGAGGCAGAGGCAGGAGGATTGCTCGAAGCCAGGAGTTAGAGACCAGTATGGACAACATAGCAATATCCTGCCTCTACAGAAATTTAAAAAATTAGCCAGGCGGCTGGGCGCGGTGGCTCAAGCCTGTAATCCCAGCACTTTGGGAGGCCGAGACGGGCGGATCACGAGGTCAGGAGATCGAGACCATCCTGGCTAACATGGTAAAACCCCGTCTCTACTAAAAATACAAAAAAAAAAAAAAACTAGCCGGGCGAGGTGGCGGGCGCCTGTAGTCCCAGCTGCTCAGGAGGCTGAGGCAGGAGAATGGCGTGAACCCGGGAGGTGGAGCTTGCAGTGAGCTGAGATCCGGCCACTGCACTCCAGCCTGGGTGACAGAGCGACACTCCGTCTCAAAAAAAAAAAAAAAAAATTAGCCAGGCATGGTGGCACAAGTCTGTAGTCCTAGCTACTCAGGAGGCTGAGGTGAGAGGATCACTTGACCTCAGGAGTTCAAGGCTGCAGTGAGCTTTGATCGTGCCACCACATTCCAGCCTGGGTGACAGAGTGAGATCCTGTCTCCAAAAAACAAAACGTTTTCTCAACTCTCCTTCTTTGTTCATCCAAATTCAATATTTCCTTCAAAGACTCTTGCTCAAACCCTGCGTTCTCTGCCAAGTTCTCCCCAATCTTACTAGTAGCAGAGTGTTCTCAGCAGAGGGAAAACAGTGCAAATGATCTGAGGTAAGAGCAAGTCAAGCAAGGAGACCAGTGTGACTCATACTGTTGAGTAGGAAGTTTATTACTTAAACCTAAAATTTGAGGGAGAGGTTCTGGCTAGACAAATACATTTGGAAGTTGTCAGAATATAGATTAGGCCTATCTTTTTTTTTTTGGTTTTTTTTTGTTGTTTTTTTTTTGAGACGGAGTCTTGCTCTGTCGCCCAGGCTGGAGTGCAGTGGCCGGATCTCAGCTCACTGCAAGCTCCGCCTCCCGGGTTCACGCCATTCTCCTGCCTCAGCCTCCCGAGTAGCTGGGACTACAGGCGCCCACCACCTCGCCTGGCTATTTTTTTGTATTTTTTTAGTAGAGACGGGGTTTCACCGTGTTAGCCAGGATGGTCTCGATCTCCTGACCTCGTGATCCACCCGTCTCGGCCTCCCAAAGTGCTGGGATTACAGGCTTGAGCCACCGCGCCCGGCCAGATTAGGCCTATCTTACAGAATGTCTGCGATGATCGATATGATACCGGGGCATATTTGCATGACTGCCATTCAGCAATGAACTCATACATCTTTATGAATGATGTTAAATGAATGTTAAATGAAAAAAAGTAACTCAGAGAAGAAAAGTTTGTACTAAAGGTCAAAAGCAATAAAACTAAACAATATACTACCTAAGAAGTATTAAATGTGATAAAGCTATAAAGAAAACTAAGGAAATTGTTATCCAAATATAGAACAGTACAGCCAGGTGCAGTGGCCCACGCCTGTAATCCCAGCACTTTGGGAGGCTGAGGTGGGTGGATTACCTGAGGTCAGGGGTTTAAGACCAGCCTGGGCAACGTGGTGAAACCCCATCTCTACTAAAAATACAAAAATTAGCCATGCACGGTGGTGCACGCCTATAGTCTCAGCTACTTGGGAGGCTGAGGCAGGAGAATCGTTTGAAGCCGGGAGGCAGAGGTTGCAGTGAGCGGAGATCGCACCACTATACTCCAGCCTGGGCAACAAGGCCAGACTCTTTCTCAAAATAATAATAATAATACCTCTACAGGGGAGGAATAGAGTTACAACTGGGCAGGTGAGCACAGACAGGTTCAAAGTTGCTGGAAATGTTCTATTTCCTAAAGTAGATGGTACACAGGTGTTTTGTTTTTCTTCTTTGTCCTATATACTCGGGCTTGTACAATATTAAATAAGAGAGTAGAAAAACAAGAAGCAATATATAAACCTCAAACAGATGTTTCACAATGTTTTTAATAATTATTAAATTGAGAAAAAGGAAGAGTAATTTTGTGACCTGTATAACAAGGCCTAAAAATAAGAAAGGATTTAGTCATATAAAGAAAAGAGAGAAAGGGCATCTCGGAATTGGGAATGAATAGGTCATGTAAAAGGAGACAGCAAATTGGTAAGTCTGACTGGAGAAGAGTTAGGCTGAAAAGTTGGGCTAAGGCCAGCCAACAGAATGCTTACATGCTGGGTCAAGAAGTTTGAACTTGATCTTGAAATAGTGCAGAACCACTGGTGATCTTTAGGCAAGACAACAGCTTGGGAAAAGTGATTTATTAATCTGACAGTGATGATAAGAATCAACTAGTAGGGAGACAGAAGGCTGGAAAAGTCAGTTCTAAAACCTGTTCAGGTGAGATAATCTCACTGATGTAAGATGTTACTGAAGATGATCATGTTCTGAACGAGGATGGTGATGAGGGTCAAGATCACTCCAAGAAACTTTAGGAGTCTTTAAGATGAAAGACTCAGGAGGATTGGGTCTTGGGAATAGGCAATGAGGGAAAAAGATTCAAAGATTTTCAAACTAAACTGAAAAAAATGATAATACCAACATCACAAAACTAAGGACTCTGCAGAGAAAAATCATTCTGAAAAAAGACCATTAATCAATTAAGTTATGCAATAAATATGTACTGAGTACCTACTATGTGTCAGGCAGAGTGTGATGCCTTCCCTTCAGAAAGCAGCTTGTGAGTCCTACTTTAAAGTTACGTTGCCGGGCGCGGTGGCTCATGCCTGTAATCCCAACACTTTGGGAGGCCGAGGCAGGTGGATCACGAGGTCAGGAGATAGAAACCATCCTGGCTAACACCGTGAAACCCCGTTTCTACTAAAAACACACAAAAAAATTAGCCGGGTGTGGTGGCGGGCACCTGTAGTCCCAGCTACTCAGGAGGCTGAGGCAGGAGAATGGCGTGAACCTGGGAGGTGGAGCTTGCAGTGAGCCGAGATCGTGCCACTGCACTCCAGACTGGGCAACAGAGCGGAGACTGTCTCAAAAAATAAAATAAAATAAAATAAAACAATAAAAATAAAAAATAAAAGGCCGGGCGCGGTGGCTCAAGCCTGTAATCCCAGCACTTTGGGAGGCCGAGACGGGCAGATCACGAGGTCAGGAGATCGAGACCATCCTGGCTAACACTGTGAAACCCCGTCTCTACTAAAAAATACAAAAAACTAGCCGGGCGAGGTGGCGGGCGCCTGTAGTCCCAGCTGTAATCTCAGCTACTCTGGAGGCTGAGGCAGGAGAATCACTTGAACCTGGGAGGTGGAAGTTGCAGTGAGCCAAGATCCTGTCACTCTCCAGCCTGAGCGACAGAATGAGACTCAGTCTCAAAAAAAAAAAAAAAAAAAAAGTTATACCTTTAATAGGCAAAAAGAAACAAAACAGTTCTTTAAGAAGAATAAAATAATTTTGTGAGTCCCACTTTTTAAAAAAGTAATCTGTATTGTGATTAAAAAAAATACTAAGTTGTTTTTCAAAATTAATTGAAAGAAACAAAACATAAGAGTGGAGGTGTCAGCCGGGCGCCGTGGCTCAAGCCTGTAATCCCAGCACTTTGGTAGGCCGAGACGGGCGGATCACGAGGTCAGGAGATTGAGACCATCCTCGCTAACACGGTGAAACTCCGTCTCTACTAAAAAAATACAAAAAACTAGCCAGGCGAGATGGCGGGCACCTGTAGTCCCAGCTACTGGGGAGGCTGAGGCAGGAGAATGGCATAAACCCGGGAGGCGGAGCCTGCAGTGAGCTGAGATCCGGCCACTGCACTCCAGCCTGGGCCACAGAGCGAGACTCTGTCTCAAAAAAAAAAAAAAAAAAAAAGAGTGGAGGTGTCTAGTAAAGGGTCAGAGGTAAAGGAGTTTACTGTTTATTACTGAAAGCTCCTTGAGGACAAGATTTATGGCTATCTTTGCATTTACATAGTACTGGACACAGTGTGTGATCACTACAGAGTAGATATTCAAATAATGTCTAAACTAACAGAACAATGAGGACAGACTGAAGACCAGCCAACTGAGAGCTCTCCAAAACCTAACATATCTATAGAGGATCTACCCCTGTGGAAGGAAAGTGCTCTAGCCTTGTCATCCTGGCTAAAAGGTAGCCTGATCCTCTGGGTACATGTTTAGGAGATATAAAATACCAACAGAAAAACAGAAAGGAAACCAATGTTTATGAAACATATACTGGGCCTGGCACAGTGGCTCATGCCTGTAACCCCAGCACTTTGGGAGGCGGGGGGATTGCTTCAGCCCAGGAGTTTGAGACCACCCTGGGCAACACCACGAAACCCCAACTCTACCAAAAATACAAAAATTAGTTGTGGGATGGGGACGTGAGCCTGCAGTCCCAGCTACTCAGGAGGCTGAGGTGGGAGGATCGCTTGAGCCCAAGAGGTAAAGATTGCAGTGAGCTGAGATCACACCACTGCACTCCAGCCTGAGCAACAGAGTGAAACCCTGTATCGAACTTAAAAGAAAACATACTGAACTTTTCCTCCCCTATCCTGGGAAGACTGTCTTCAATCTAATTTTTTTTTTTTTTTTTTTTTTTTTTAAGACAGAGTCTCGCTTAGTCACCCAGGCTGGAGTGCAGTGACACGATCTCAGCTCACTGCAACCTCCGCCTCCTGGGTTCAAGTGATTCTCCTGCCTCAGCCTCCCGGGTTCAAGCAATTCTCCTGCCCTAGCCTCACGAGTAGCTGGGATTACAAGCGCCCACCACCACGCCCAGCTAATTTTTTTGTATTTTTAGTAGAGATGGGGTTTCACGATGTTGCCCAGGCTGGTCTTGAACTCCTGACCTCAAGTGATCCGCCCACCTCGGCCTCCCAAAGTTCTGGGATTACAGGCATGAGCCACTCCACCTGGCCTCAACCCTAACTTTCAAGACAGGCAGGATGTGTGGATCAGGTTAATTAAAGAAACTCAGCGATACCCTGTCCTTTTACACTACTAAAAGGCATTTTTCTGATTAAAAGTAGTTTAAAAGCTTGAATGTTGATAGTCCCAACTGACATACCACTCTTTCCTAAGCCTACAGAACAGGGAAATGCAAAGTAGGGCTGCCTGCAAAGTGAGATGACTGATGCCCAGGTGGCTCAAGTTGTTGCCAGGGAAATGGGCTATTATCTCCAGGTGCCCCAACAGTTCAGATAATTCCACACAGTCCCAAGTTATAAAATATGGCTGAACACAGAACAAGGAGGTTACTTTGTAAATGGATTGATTTTAAATAAATGCTTTAAGACCATCTCTGTCTCAAGAGGTTAGACCAGAAAATGAATGCCCAAATACCAGCAGAGGCAGTACTTGTGTTTGCAAGTACCTAACAGTTAAGAGCTCAGGCTCCGACGCCAGATAGACATGGGTTTTTAAATCCCTGCTCTTCCAGCAAATAGCTGTGTGGCTATCTCGGTTAAGACATTCTTCCTACGATGTACAGTAGGGCTGACTGCATTCTTCAAGGTGTGAATATGTGGTAGCTTCAGACGTTAGGGCTTTCCTTCCTAAAACTATGCCCCAATCCCTTTGGTTGGACCTGTATTTTCCTTAAAAGCCTCACTCACTCATTTTAGGCTAGAGCTTTCCAGCTGGCTCATCTCATTCATTATGCTTTGAATCTCCCAAATTTCCATCTTCGAGAAAAACATATCTTGAAACTCTGGATGGTCGACTGGACTTAATAACTACAGAGAAAATGTAATTTTCACTAGAACATACAAACCACTTAGTTATATAAAACTTAAAATTGGTGCTTTCTTTAAAAATCACAAATGCTATATGCTGGAGACAGTATGAAGCTAAGCCTAGCCTATCAGTAATGAATTTAGAACAAAAGCGGACTGATCCAAAAGAGGACAAAAGGAGGCATCCTGCCTGTGCTTACCACCTGATTCTCTAAGCTCAGGGGTCTTTTGCACATTATAGGAGATTTTGTGATGTAATGGAAAACAGAGGAGAACAAGTTCCATACAGTATTCATTTGTATTAGCTTTTCTTAGTGCCCCACTGCTACTGTCCTAACACAGGCAGTAAAGACTAAGTCCCAACAGGTTTCTCTGCCTCAGGACTCTCTCCACTCCCTGACATCCTGCACACAGCCACCAAACTACTTTTCTAAACTCCCAGTTCCATCAATAACTTCCCAGCTTAAAAACTTAAGGGCTCCCTACCTACTACGCACTGGGAAAATCTCAACTAGAATTCAAGACCCAGGCCAGCATTACTCTACCGTTATAATACAGGACTTGTGTCCTCCTAATTCCCCCAGGGAAATCCTCTAAAGCTTCAACCAGACTAATCGGCTCACCGTTCCAACACAAACTGCCCGCATATCTAGGCTGGATTACGCCCACGGCAGCCCTCACTCCAATCTTTCCGCCATTTCTTGCAAAGCCAGCCTACCCCCCACTTTTCTATCTCTACCTCCACACATTACCCATACTACTCATCTTCTGACCCTCATCAACACACCCTTTTAGCTATCTCAATTCCCGTGGCATCCCAGTCCGCTCCAATCAAATCAAAGTTCCTTGGAAGGCACACACATACTTTACATAGAGGGTCCATCACAGTGCCCTGCACTTAGTAGGTGCTGGCTATTTCTGATTAAAACCAGGAGAGGTTCAAATAATGTTTCTAGGGAGGGCAAGATAATACTGCCTATCCTCTTCCATTCGTAGTAAAAAATATTCAACGTTCACTACAAGCCTGAAAAAGCCTAGCGTACGCAGATCAACGGTGAAGTGGAGAGCACGCCACTGGATGGCAAAAAACCTGGGTCCTAATCCTGATTTTGCCACAATCTCGGCAATTGTCGGGAAATCAAGCCATCTCTCGGAGCCCCGGTCGTCTCCGAGCAAAACAAGGGAGCTGCTGTAGAGGATCCCGAGGTATCTTTCGGCTCCTAAATGTCCCCTGATAGGAAACCCCACACTCTTCTTCTCACTAAGGCGGGAGGCTGACAAACTTTTTTTTCCCAGCGCGGGCATTCCACACGGTCCTGGAAACTCAGTGCCCGGAGGAAAGGGCAGGGCTGCGGGCAAGGTAAGAAGCGGTCCCCCAAAAGTCGCCGGATTCCTTTACCCCACGGCTCGAGTCCGCCTCAGGTTCCCGGCCCCCTCACAGGCGGACTCCGGCAGAGTGACGCGGCGCGGCTCCCGGGTGCAGGCCGGGTGACTCTGTCCGCCCCCGCGCCCCCACACTACTGGCACACGCCCCGTGGCCCCGGGTAACGGCCCCGGTCCCTCACCAGCCCGAGGGACGTCCCCGACTCTGGACCAGGCCTCTGGCTCCCGCCTGGCCAGCCGCTCTTCCGGGCCCTGGGGCGGCCTCAGCGTGGCAGTCCGGGCCCCAGGCCGGCGGGACGGGCGGCGTGAGGGGCAGCGGCGGCGGCTTTAAGTGCTGAATCACCACTTTGCAACCCGAGCGCCAAACCACCGTGACCCACGGGGCCCGAGGCCCCGGGCGCTCCATTCCACTTACCCACACAGGCGCTCCGGGGGCGGCAGGCGGGCGCCGAAGACTGAGCGGAAGGTGCTGGGCAGCGCGGGGTGCCGAAGCCACGCTAGCCGGTACCGCATTAGCCAGCGCAGTCGCCGGGATCACCGCGAACGCTTCCTGCTTGCGCTTCGAGCCGGCCCTGCGCACTGCGCATGCTCTAGCCGCCGCGCCGCGCGGTCTCCCGGGAGCTGCAGGGAGGCAGCCGCTCCGGGTTTTGCCTGGAGCCGGACGGGGCGAAGACGCTAGCGAGGACGTTGGGGACGGCGGCCTGCCGAGGCCTGAGATGGCAGGCTGGTGGGACGGGCGTCTGGCCGGGGCGCTTTAGGAGCCAGCACCCAGACTTTCCCAGGCGGGGAGGGTCCCAGCTAGGTCCCACCGGCCGCACTTGTGAGGGTGGCGAGGTGTCTGGCTGTGAGGGAGCAAGGGGCCGTTCATGAAAACAGTGAGGGCACACGGGGCCATGTTTTCTGAGGCACCCCCACTGACTAGCGTGCCGGACCCTGCAGGTGTCGGAACTAGGTTCCTGGTCTCGGCGGCTTCACAGAAAATGAATCCGCGGCGGGCGCGCGGCTCGCGGGCTCCCTCTAGAGCGCGGTGGGGACGTGGACCGCGAAGGCACAGATGCGCTGGAGACCAGGCTGGAGTGCGACGTGGGGGAAATTCAGACGCAGGGTTCCGCGGTAGAGAGGTCAGGACCCAGGGGGACGTTTCCATCCTTGGGGAAGCTAGCAGGTCTCTTAAGAAGAAGGTGCGGATGGGACGGGCGCCACAGCAAAACAAGGCTTCAGATCCAGAGTAGAAACTACTACTCTTACTAGTACTCCGTACTAGGAATACTACTAGTGTCAGTCGGCTTCAGTCGTTCCTTTTTAAACAAAGAATTTTCTCCCCAGTGGGAAAGAATGCTTTGCACCCACGAACAGCCTAATAGTTGTTATGGATCTAACTTTCCATAATACCTTATGGGAGTCTTTAAGGAAGAATGCGATTATGGATGGTAACTTCCCAGCTTAAGTACTTTTAGGTTTCTGATTGGTAGACCAAAGACTGCAACCAAAAACAGTGTCCTTAGTCCAAGTATTGCTTTAAATGGGAATTCAGTAGGAGGATTCCTTAATCAAGTTGATGCTTTATCGAAGGCGTACCCACGGTCTTTTTAACAATGCAGTTTCACCTAAAGGCAAACCTTTGGATGAAAACAGGTAAAAAATTATGGCAAGCCTCCTAGTGGGGTTTGCAAGTGCGTGGTTTTAAGAATCTTTAAATTACCAGTCCCAATGCAGAGTAGCCAATCGCCTTGAAGCAGCTCCTCTGAGAGTGTAAATGCAGACTTTCTGAATACATCTATGCTCCATTAATGGAATCTATAAATGAACTGGGTAAAGGGTAGATTCAGACTTGGAGGGCTTGAAACATATACAATTTGGGGGACCTCTTTGAGACATAAAATACAAATTATAAATACAGAATTAGCAGTCAAAAGATTACTATAGAGAGAAAATACATCACAACAAATACTGGAGACTTGGAGGTTAGTACCTTTTTTTTCCCTGAGATCTCTTTAGGCTATTTATTAGAAATGTTTATATAAAAATGCTTCCAGATGGCCAGGCGTGGTGGCTCATGCCTGTAATCCCAGCACTTTGGGAAGCCAAACTGGGCGGATCACGAGGTCAGGAGTTCGAGACCAGCCTGACCAACATGGTGAAACCCCGTCTCTACTAAAAATACAAAAATCAGCTGGGCGTGGTGGCACGCACCTGTAATCCCAGCTACTCAGGAGGCTGAGGCAGGAGAATCACTTGAACCTGGGAGGCGGAGGTTGCAGTGAGCTGAAATCACATCACTGCACTCCAGCCTGGGCAACAAAATGAGAGCTTCTAGACAACTGGCTTTCCCTCTACAAATCCCAGTTTGGAGCCTGTGCAAGTGAGCAGCCCTGAAGTTTAAACTTCATTGGCTTCATGATAAATTTCCCTCTGGTTGAAGTGGATGTCCTGGATAAGAAAGAATAATATTAATATAGTCTCATAACTATCGTCTCAATAAAAAGGAGGTGGATGGAAAGAAAAGTAACAATTTTGAGGGTCTACTCTATGTCTGACATTGTACATTGATCCTTCATTAGTCATCATGACCACCCTCTGTAATGGATATTTCCCCACCTACCAGAGATGAGGAAGCTGTGGCAGAGAGAGGTTAAGTAACTTGCCAACAATTGGACAAAAAGAGTGGAGTTGTAATTTGAACTCGGGACTGTCTGATTCCGAAAGCTGTGATTCGCTCATCTCATTTATGACTTGACAAATGTTTGTTGAATTCCTTACAGATACCAGGTACTATAAAGGTGCTGGGGATACAGCAGTGGACAAAAAAGACAAAAGTTTCTGTCTTGATGGAGCTTACCTTCTAGCTGTTGGGAAAAACAGATAATAATCAAGTAAGTGAGTAAGTGATATGAAGGAACAGGTGGTCAGGAAAGGCCCCTCTGAGGAAGTGACATTCAAGCAGACCCCAGAATGATGAGAAAAAGTAGGAAATGTGAAGATCTGGGGTATAATCTTTCCCACTCTCACTCAAACAAGTATAAGGTGTAAATCACCTAGACAACTTTTTTTTCTTTTCTTTTTTTTAGACGGAGTCTCGCTCTGTTGCCAGGCTGGAGTGCAGTGGTGCGATCTCGGCTCACTGCAACTTCCACCTCCCGGATTCAAGCGATTCTCCTGCCTCAGCCTCCAGAGTAGCTGGGACTACTGGCGCGTGCCACCATGCCCAGGTAATTTTTGTATTTTTAGTAGAGACGGGGTTTCATCATGCTGGCCAGGATGGTCTCGATCTCTTGACTTCATGATCCCCCTGCCTCGACCTCCCAAAGTGCTGGGATTATAGGTGTGAGCCACCATTCCCGGCCTACAACTTTTTTAGAGGCATAAAAAGTAATGTGCTGAAGTCATTCTTTGCCTTAGGAAAACTAGACACATATTCAAATATAAGTACTCTGATATACTAGAAGCCAAATATTAGTGTTATTAGTGTTCATCTGTGCTGTAGGTTCCTTCCATTAGTTCAGATAGAATAGAGTTCACCATAGAGCTGAGTCAGGAGTTCCTAATGAATTGAAAGAAAAAAAAACTTAAAAAGGAAGCCCAGTGGTGACAGATTGACATTTATTTCCTAATTGGTAATGTTCAGAAAAATAATATTTTTTGTCCCCCTGGATGTTTTAGCAGAGGAAAGAAAAAGAATTTTTTTTTTTTTTTTTTTTTTTTGAGACGAAATTTCTCTCTTTTCACCCAGGCTGGAGTGCAATGGCATGATCTTGGCTCGCCGCAACCTCTGCCTCCCGAGTTCAAGCGATTCTCCTGCCTCAGCCTCCCAGGTAGCTGGGATTACAGGCATGCACCACCATGCCCAGCTAATTTTTATATGCTTAGTAGAGACGGGGTTTCTCCATGTTGGTCAGGCTGGTCTCCAACTCCTGACCTCAGGTGATTTGCCTGTCTCGGCCTTGCAATGTGCTGGGATTACAGGCGTGAGCCACCACGCCCGGCCAATAATTTTTTTTTTTTTTTTAATAGGCTGGGTACAGTGGCTCACACCTGTAATCCCAGCTCTTTGGGAGGCTGAGGCAGGTGAATCACTTGAGGTCAGGAGTTGGAGACCAGCCTAGCCAACATGGTGAACCCTGTCTCTACAAAAAAATTTAAAAATTAGCTGGGCATGACAGTGTGCACCTGTAGTCCCAGTTACTCAGGAGGCTGAGGCACAAGAATCGCTTGAACCTGGGAGGCAGAGGTTTCAGTGAGCTGAGATCGTGCTGCTGCACTCCAGCCTAGGTAACAGAGTGAGACCCTGTCTCAAAAATAAAACTTAAAAATGTCTTTTGAGGCTGGGCATGGTGGCTCACGCCTGTAATCCCAGCACTTTGGGAGGCCAAGGCAGGCAGATCACCTGAGGTTGGGAGTTCGAGACCAGCCTGACCAACATAGAGAAAACCCATCTCTACTAAAAATACAAAATTAACTGGGCACGGTGGCGCATGCCTGTAATCCCAGCTATTCGCAAGGCTGAGGTGGGAGAATTGTTTGAACCCAGGAGGCAGAGGTTGCAGTGAGCCGAGATCAAGCCATTGCACTCTAGCCTGGGTGACAAAAGTGAAACTCCATCTCAAAAAAAAAAATGTTTTTTGAACTAATCTAGCCTATTGTTATATATTCAAAATCAAAATCTGAATTCTGAATCCACCAACTCAAAATTTTGTACAAATAGCTAAAGAGAAAACATACCTAGGTAGTTAATAACAAAGGAAAATTTAAAGTTAGGGCCAACGCGGTGGCTAATGCCTATAATCCCAACAATTTGGGAAGCAGAGGTGAGAGGATGCTTGAGCCCAGGAGTTCAAGACCAGCTTTGGCAACATAGTCAGGCCTTGTCTATATAAAAAAATAAAAATAAAAAAAATTAGGCAGCAGGTGCAGTAGCTCATGCCTGTAATACTAGCACTTTGGGAGGCCAAAACAGGAGGATCACTTGAGCTTAGGAGTTCAAGACCAGCCTGGGCAACACAGGCCTCATCTCTATTTAAAATAAAGATAAAATCAAAACAGAATAAAAAATTAGCCGGGCATGGTGGTGGATGCCTGTGGTCCCAACTACTCTGGATGTTGAGGTGGGAGGATGGCTTGAGCCCGGGAGGTGGAGGTTGCAGTGAGCCAAAATCATGCCACTGTATTCCAGCCTGGGCAAGACAGCCAGACCTTGTGTCAAACAATAATTCTTACAAGACCTTAAACATTTTTCATAAACATCATTTTTATTTGTATTATTTTTTTAAGGCTCTTGAGCAACACCAATTCTTTAATGAACAGCTGAGGAACATTGATTTTAGCCATCTATTTTTCTCAAAAGAAAAATGTCTCAAGAGACTTTTTTTTTTTTTTTTAATTGAGACAGAGTCTGACTGTCACCCAGGCTGGAGTGCAATGGCGTGGTCTTGGCTCACTGCAACCTTTACCTCCTGGGTTCAAGCAATTCTCCTACCTCAGCCTCCTGAGTAGCTAGGATTATAGGCACCCGCCACAACGCTCAGCTAATTTTTGTAGTTTTAGTAGGGACGGGGTTTCACCATGTTGGCCAGGCTGGTCTCAAACTCCTAACTTCAGGTGATCCAGCCTCCCAAAGTGCTGGGATTACAGGTGTGAGCCACTGCACCCAGCCTTTTTTATCTTTTTAAGACAGGGTCTCCCTCTGTTGCCCAGGCTGGAGTGCAGTGGAGTGATCTTGGCTCACTGCAACCTCCACCTCCTGGGTTCAAGCGATTCTCCTGCCTCAGCCTCCCAGGTAGCTGGGACTACAGGCATAAGCCACCATGCCCTGCTGGGTTTTTTGTATTTTTAGTTGAGACGGGGATTTCACCATGTTGGCCAAGCTGGTCTCGAACCCCTGACCTCAAGTGATCTGCCCGCCTTGGCCTCCCAAAGTGCTGGGATTACAGGCATGAACCACCGCACTTGGCCTTACTTTACGTGTCTTAATTTACTCATTTATCTCCCTCACTAACATGTAAATACCACAAGCATAGAAACCTGGTTGCTTATTTCTCTGGTGTATCCTCAACATTGAAAGCAAGCCCTGGGCCCATAAATATTTGTTGAATGGATAAATCGAGAGTTGTCTTCACTGTGTGTAGAAAATATGAATTATAGATACTGCTCATAAAGTAACTCAAATTTACCTTTAAGGGCTAGCAAAGATGAGTCATTTAGGAAAACTTTTAACAAACAAATTTATAATTAATCACTTATCTATAAAACATTTTTAAAAATTCATGTTGCTTTTAGGTATTTTATTACCATAGTATCATACTTAAAACTAATATACATTTTAAAACTTTTTATTGGGAGGGGCACGGTAGCTCACGCCTGTAATCCCAACACTTTGGGAGGCCGAGGTAGGTGGATCACCTGAAGTCGAGAGTTGGAGACCAGCCTGACCAACATGGAGAAACCCCGTCTCTACTAATACAAAATTAGCCACGCGTGGTGGTGCATGCCTGTAATCCCAGCTACTCAGGAGGCTGAGGCAGGAGAATTGCTTAAACCTGGGAAGTGCAGATTGCAGTGAGCTGAGATAGTGCCATTGCACTCCAGCCTGGGCAACAAGAGCAAAACTGTGTCTCAAAAAGAAAGAAAAAAGAGAAAACTTTGTATTATGGAACAAGTAATCAAACATATACAAAAGAAAAGAAAATCATATTACTATTCCAGGCAAAATATGATTTTAGAATTCTATAGCCCAACAATGTCAACATAGATTCTGTCATTTAGGATAAAAACATTTTGAAAAATACAGTTTTAGAATTCCACAGCCAACAATGTCAATAATAAATACCCTAGGCATCCATTCATTATTCAGCTTCCATAATTACCAGTTTATGGCCAATATTGTTCTATCTTTTCCTCCAACTCCTTCAACCTCCACTAAATTGTTCTGAACCAAATACCGGGCATTATATTATTAATATTTCATCTCAGTATTTCAGTATATGTCTCAAAGGACTTAAAGAAAATCCACAGGCAGGCTGGGCGCGGTGGCTCACGCCTGTAATCCCAGCACTTTGGGAGGCCGAGACGGGCCGAGACGAGGTCAGGAGATCGAGACCATCCTGGCTAGCACAGTGAAACCCCGTCTCCACTAAAAAATACAAAAAAATTAGCCAGGCGAGGTGGCGGGCGCCTGTAGTCCCAGCTACTCGGGAGGCTGAGGCAGGAGAATGGCGTGAACCTGGGAGGCGGAGCTTGCAGTGAGCTGAGATCCGGCCACTGTACTCCAGCCTGGGCGACAGAGCGAGACTCCGTCTCAAAAAAAAAAAAAAAAGAAAAAAAAAAAAAAGAAAATCCACAGGCACGAACATACCTAAAACATTAACATAATTATTTAATATCATCAAATATCTAGTCAGTGTTCCTACTTTCCTGAGTGTTCCCACTTTCCTGATTGCCTCAAATATTTCTTTTTCACAATGGGTTTGTTCAAATCAGGATCCAAATAAGAACAAAACACTTCATTTGATTAACATGTTTCTTTTTTTTGTTTGTTTTGTATCTTTTGAAGATTATCTTTTTCTGAAGAGTTTATTGAAGTATTGCAAACAGAAAAGTAAACAAGTGATAAGTGTACAGCTCAGTGAATTTTCAGAAACTGAACACATCCCTGTAAACACACCCAGAAGCTCTGCCTTATTCTCCCTTTCAGTCACTGTCACCCCAAGGGTAACCACTAACCTGATTTCTAACACAATAAATTAGTTTTGCCTGGTTTACAGTTTAATGTAAATGCACTCATACAGTATATACTCTTTTGGGTCTGGCTTTCTTTCACTATCTGGTGAGATTTAGCCACATTTTTTAGAATAATTTTTGTTTGTTCACTTTCTTTTCTTTTTCTTTCTTTCTTTTTTCTTTTTTTTTTTTTTTTTTGAGACAGAGTCTTGTTCTGTTGCCCAGGCTGGAGTGCAGCATCATGATCTCAGCTCACTGCAACCTCTGCCTTTCAGGTTCAAGTGATTCTCCTGCCTCAGCCCAAGTAGCTGGGATTACAGGGGCCCACCACCACGCCCTGCTAATTTTTTTTTTTTTTTTTTTAGTAGAAACTGGGTTTCACAATGTTGGTCAGGCTGGTCTTGGATTCCTGACCTCAGATGATCCTCTCGCCTCAGCCTCCCAAAGTGCTGGGATTACAGACATGAGCCACCATGCCGGCCTGTTTGATCTTTTTTTTTTTTTTTGAGATGAAGTCTCACTCTGTCACCAGGCTGGAGTGCAGTGGTACAATCTTGGCTCACCACACCCTCCAATTCCCTGGTTCAAGCAATTCTCCTGTCTCAGCCTCCTGAGTAACTGGGATTACAGGCACGCGCCACCATGCCCAGCTAATTTTTTGTGTTTTTAGTAGAGACGGGGTTTTCACTGTGTTAGCCAGGATGGTCTTGATCTCCTGACCTCAGGTGATCCACCTGCGTTGGCTTCCCAAAGTGCTGGGATTATAGGCATAAGCCAACGCGCCCGGCCCATAGCTTGTCAATTCTAAATCTTTTTTAATCCACAGGTTTATACCTCTTATTTTTTATTTATTTATTTATTTATTTTTGTTTGTTTTTTTGAGATGGAGTCCTGCTCTATCACCCAGGCTAGATAGAATGCAGCAGCAGGATGTCAGCTCACTGCAACCTTTGCCTCCCAGGTTCAAGAGATTCTCCTGCCTCAGCCTCCTGAGTAACTGGGATTGCAGGTGCGTGCCACCATGCCTGGCTAATTTTTGTATTTTTAGTAGAGATGGGGTTTCACCATATTGGTCAGGCTGGTCTCGATCTCCTGACCTCAAGTGATCCACCTGCCTCAGCCTCCCAAAGTACTGGGCTTATAGGTGTGAGCCACCGCGCCTAGCCAATTTTTGTATTTTTTTAATAGAGATGGGGTTTCACCATATTGGTCAAGCTGGTCTTAAACTCCTGACAGGTGATCCACCCACCTTGGCCTTCCAAAGTGCTAGAATTACAGGCGTGAGCCACTGTGCCTGGCCTCCTCTCTCTCCTCTTTTTTATTTTGCAATTTATTTCTCAAAGGAGTTGAGTCATTTATCCTGTAGTGTTCCCAATGTTCTAAATTTTGCTGACTGTATTCTTTTTCTTTTTATTTTTTTGAGACGGAGTTTCACTCTTGTTGCCCAGGCTGGAGTGCAATGGAGTGACCTCGGCTCACTATAACCTCCGCCTACTGGGTTCAAGCGATTCTCCTGCCTCAGTCTCCTGAGTAGATGGGATTACAGGCGTGCACCACCACGCTTGGCTAATTTTTTTGTATTTTTTAGTAGAGATGGGGTTTCACCACGTTGCCCAGGCTGGTCTCAAACTCCTGACCTCAAGTGATCCACCCACCTCAGCCTCACAAAGTGCTGGGATTACAGGTGTGAGCCACCGTGCCTGGCAGGGCAGGACTTTTTAAATTCATTTTTGTGACTATCACAGGATATGCACCTAAGCTCAGTAAACAGTTGTTGAGTAATTAAAACTAACTAAAGGTGTGTTTTTTTGTTTTTTTGAGACGGAGTCTCGCTCTTTCCCCCAGGCTGGAGTGCAGTGGCACAATCTCAGCTCACTGCAAGCCCTGCCTCCCGGGTTCATGCCATTCTTCTGCCTCAGCCTCCCGAGTAGCTGGGACTACAGGCACCCGCCACCACACTAATTTTTTTTGTACTTTTAGGAGAGACAGGGTTTCACCGTGTTAGCCAGGATGGTCTCGATCTCCTGACCTCATGATCCACCTGCCTTGGCCTCCCTAAGTGCTGTGATTACAGGCATGAGCCACTGTGCCTGGCCCCTGTTTTTTTTTTTTTAAGAAGATCTTGCTCTGTCACCCAGGCTGGAGCGCACCGGTATGATCAACCTCACCTCCCAGGCTCAAGTGATCCTCCCAGCTCAGCCTCCCAAGTAGCTGGGACCACAGGTGAGTGCCACTATGGCTGAAACTATTTTCATTTATTGTAGAGATGAGGTCTGGACGGTCTTGGAAGAATTCTTATGTTAAATAGAAATTCAGGATGCAAAATTCTATATTCAGGCTGAGCATAGTGGCTTACCCCTGTAATCCCAGCACTTAGGGAGGTAGAGGCAGAATGATTGCTTGAGTCCAGGAGTTCAAGACCTGCCTGGGCAACATAGTGAGACCCTGTTCTCCACAAAAAGGGGGGAAAAAGACAAAAAAAAACCCCTATATATTCAATTATGATCTCAATTATTGAAAATACATGAATAGACAACTGGAAAGAAATACATCAAAATATTAATGGTAGTAATTGCTGGGTGGTAGAAATCTACTATATATAGGAGTTCCAGAGAGAAAGAACAGACATGACAAATGAAATATTCAATGAATAATTCAAAAACATTTCCCAGACTGAAGATAACAACTTGCCAGACTGAAAAGCTCAGCCCAATTAATGAAAGTAGATGCAGACATTGGCTGGGTGCGGTGGCTCACGCCTGTAATCCCAGCACTTTGGGAGGCTGAGGTGGGCGGATCATGAGGTCAGGAGATCGAGACCATCCTGGTTAACACAGTGAAACCCTGTCTCTACTAAAAATACAAAAAATTAGCTGGGCGTGGTGGCAGGCGCCTGTAGTCCCAGCTACTTGGGAGGCTGAGGCAGGAGAATAGGGTGAACCCAGGAGGCGGAGCTTGCAGTGAGCTGAGATTGCGCCACTGCACTCCAGCCTGGGTGACAGTGCGAGACTCCGTGTCAAAAAAAAAAAAAGAAAGTAGATGCACACTAAGGCACATCATTGCAAGATTTCTTTTCTTTTCTTTTCTTTTGGTGGAGTCTTGCTCTGTTGCCCAGGCTGGAGTGCAATGGTGTAATCTTGGCTCACTGTAACCTCCACCTCCTAGGTTCAAGCGATTGTCATTGCCTCAGCCTCCCAAGTAGCTGGGATTACAGACATGTGTCACCATGCCCGGCTAATTTTTATATTTTTAGTAGAGACGGGGTTTCACCATGTTGACCAGGCTGGTGTCAAACTCCCAACTTCAGGTGATCTGCCTGCCTCGGGCTCCCAAAGTGCTGGGATTACAGGCATGAGCCACTGCGCCTGGCCTCATTGCAAAATTTCTAGTCACTAGAATGAAATTCTCAGCTATGAACAGACATAATAACCTGAATATAGATTATTGATTTAACTAGAAATTGTAATATTGGGTATATAGAGAAGGAAATGCAGAGAGAATGGTAGAGTTTGAGAACTAAACCTCACCTACCATAAGATGTCAATAAATAATGTCTAAAATTGATTAATCAAAAGATAACGGTATAGGTCTGGCACAGGGGTGGCTCATGCCCATAATCCTAGCACTTTGGAAGGCTGAGGCGGAGGACTGCTTGAGTCCAGCAGCTGGAGACCAGCCTGGGAAACAAAGCAATACCCTATGTCTATGAAAAAATTTAAAAATTAGTGGGTGTGGTGGTGTGCGCCTGTAGTCCCAGCTACTAATGAGGCTGAGGCGGTAAGATCACTTCAACTGATGCAGTTGAGGCTATTCAGGAGGTGGAAGTGGATTGCTGGAACCCAGGAGGTCAAGGGCCAGGCGTGGTGGCTCATGCCTGTAATTCCAGCACTTTGGGAGGCCGGGGTGGGGGAATCACTTGAGCCCAGGAGTTCAAGACCAACCTGTACAACAAAGTGAGACCCTGTCTCTACAAAAAATAGAAAAAAATTGGCTGGGTGTAGTGGCATGTGCCTGTGGTCCTAGCTACTCAGGAGGCTGAGACAATAGGATTGCTTCAACTGGAGCGGTTGAGGCTGCAGTGATACCTGATAGAGCCACTGCACTCTAGTCTGGGCAACAGAGTGAGACCCTGTCTCAAAAATAAATAAATAAATAAATACAAATAACAGTATATACAAATTCCTTATGAAAATAGAAATATGTAAATGCCTGCACAAACAGCTAAAGTGGTTGGTTGTTTCTGGGGTAAAGGTCTAGAGGCATTGGGGTGGGATAAGGCAGATAAAATACCTTTTTTTTTGTTACAAGCCTTTTAGAACTATTTAACTTTATAAAACATTTCCACGTTTTTCTTTTCTTTTCTTTCTGTTTCTTTTTTTTTTTTTTTTTTTGAGACAAAGTCATACTCTGTCACTCAGGCTGGAGTGCAGTGGCATGCTCTCGGCTCACTGCAACCTCTGCCCCCAGGTTCAGGCAATTCTCCTGCCTAGTATTACAGGTATGAGCTGCCATGCCCAACCTCCGTGTTTTTCTTTAGGAAAAATAAAAATCAATTTAAAATAATTTATTCGAGAAGTACGTATACTCCTGAAAGAGAAGTGCCGGAGCAAACACATGGGCAACGATGTTGCATTGTTAAAATTCAGTTTAACTAGACTTAAATTATTATTATTACTGTTATTGAGATGGAGTCTTACTCTGTCGCCAGGCTGATGTGTAGTGGCATGATCTCGGCTCACTGCAACCTCTGCTTCCCAAGTTCAAGTGATTCTCCTGCCTCAGTCTCCCTTGTAGCTGAGACCACTGGCACACACCATCACGCTAATTTTTTTTTTTTTGGTATCATTAGTAGAGATGGGGTTTCGCCACGTTGGCCAGGATGGTCTCTAACTCCTGACCTGGTGATCTGCCCGAATCGGCCTCCCAAAGTGCTGGAATTACAGATGTGAGCCACCACGCCTGGCCCCAACTAATTTGTTTGTTTGTTTTGAGATGGAGCCTCGCTCTGTTGCCCAGGTGGGAGTGCAATGGCGCGATCTCGGCTCACTGCAACCTCCACCCCCAGGGTTCAAGCGATTCTCCTGTCTCAGCCTCTCAAGTAGCTGGGATTACAGGCATGTGCCACCACACCTAGCTAATTTTTGTATTTTTAGTAGAGATGGGGTTTCGCCATGTTGACCAGGCTGGTCTCGAACCCCTGACCGCAGGTGATCTACCTGCCTTGGCCTCCAAAAGTGCTGGGATTACAGGTGTGAGCCACCGTGCCCAGCCAAGAAATGTTGATTATTAGCCTGAGTAGTTTGAACTCAATAAAGGCAATGTAAAATGGCATTTCAGGGACTGCTTAGTGCAACAAAACACTTACACGTGGCCATTAGACCCTGGCTATCTCTATTTGACCTAGCCCTGAGGGCAAGTACAATAATTCACCCTGTATATTCATTGCCAGGCCCACAGTAAGCACTTCAAAAACAGTATGATAAAAGTGGATACAGGCAGGCATGGTGGCTCACGCCTGTAACCTTGGGAGGCCGAGGCAGGTGGATCATGAGGTCAGGAGTTCAAGTCCATCCTGGTCAACATGGCAAAACCTCGTCTCTACTAAAACTACAAAAATTAGCTGGGTGTGGTGGCATGCGCCTATAATCCCAGCTACTCGGAGGCTGACGCATGAGAATCGCTTGAACCCGGGAGGCAGAGGGTGCAGTGAGCCGAGATTGCGCCACTGCACTCCAGCCTGGCGACAGAGTGGGACTCTGTCTCAAAAAAAAAAAAAAAAAAAAGAATACATGCACACTTAGCAAATGAAAAAAATTCAGGGGGAAAGACAGTAGTTAAGAGCCTGGGAGTTGGAATGGGAAAGAATTCTAAGTTCCTTCCCCAATAGTTAACCTTATACTATGATTAAAGTGTAAGTATAGTCATATGCTGTATGACTACAGACAAACTTATTTGGCTAGTTTACTGATAAAACAGTGGAAAGTAATAGTTCCTACTTCAGAAAGTTGTTCTGAAGATTAAATGAGATGATGCACACAAAGCATTTGGCATGGAATCTGACTCACAGTAAACCGTAGATAAACGGTAGCTGTATCTATTATCAAGTGGAGACTCTTGAATTTCTTGCGTCAACCCATGTGACTATTAATGTATATATTGTTTGAATATTTACTAAAGAGAAAGGAAAGACGGCCCAGCAGGGTAGCTCGTGCCTATAATCCCAGCACTTTGGGAGGCTGAGGTGGGAGGATTACTTGAGACCAGGAGTTCAAGACCAGCCTGGGCAACATAGGGAGACCCCCATATCTATCAAAGGAAAAAAAAATTAGCCAAATCTGGTGGCTTGTGCCTATAGTCCCAGCTACTCAGGTGGCTGAGATAGGAGAATCCCTTGAGCCCAGGAGGTCCAGGCTTCAGTGAGCCGTGATGGTGTATTGTACTTCAGCCCTGGTGATAGAGCAAGATCCTGATTCAGAAAAACCAAAACAAAATGAAAGAAAAGGGGATTTTTTTTTTTTTTTTTTTTTTTTTTTGAGACAGACTCTAGCTCTGTCACCCAGGCTGGAGTTCAGTGGTGCCATCTCGGCTCACTGCAACCTCTGCCTCCTGGGTTGAAGCGATTCTTCTGCCTCAGCCTCCCGAGGAGCTGGGACTACAGGTGCCCACCATCACGCCCGGCTAATTTTTTTTGTATTTTTAGTGGAGACAGGGTTTTACCATATTTATTGGCCAAGCTGGTCTTGAATTCCTGACCTCGTGATCTGCCCACCTCGGCCTCCCAGAGTGCTGGGATTAAAGGCATGAGCCACCATGCCCAGCCAAAAGGGAGAAATTAAGATTTTTTTTTTCCTATTATATCCCCGGCACTTTGCATATGTTATTTTCATCCTCACAATAATAGTAATTATTATTATCTCCATTTTACAGATGAGGAAACCAAGGCTGATAGACGTTAAGTAATTTCCTTCAGGTGCTCAATATATATTTATTGAGTAAAGCCTTACTTTGGTGTAAGGCTTTGTTCAAGACACTGGGAAAAGAATACTGAACAAAAAGACAGGGTCCCTAATGAAACTTACATTCTATCCAGGGAGACACACAATATATTGACAATGTAA
Organism: Macaca nemestrina; assembly: GCF_043159975.1. NCBI lineage: Eukaryota > Metazoa > Chordata > Mammalia > Primates > Cercopithecidae > Macaca > Macaca nemestrina. The sequence goes on along the minus strand of NC_092133.1, from coordinate 41,317,556 downwards.
TATACTGTCAATACACACAATATATTGACTGTAGTGTTATGAAGAAAATAGGCAGGGTTCTGGGATAGAAAATTATAAGAGGAAGGCCAGGTGCAGTGGCTCACATCTGTAATCCCAGCACTTTGGGAGGCCAAGGAGGGCAGATTACTTGAGGTCAGGAGTTCGAGACTAGCCTGGCCAACATGGTGAAACCCAGTCTCTATTAAAAATATAAAAAAAATTAGCCAGGCATGGTGGGGCGCCTGTAATCCCACCTGTTCAGGAGGCTGAGGCTCAAGAATTGTTTGAATCCAGGAGGCGGAGGTTGCAGTGAGCCAAGATCATGCCACTGCACTTCAGCACGAGGGACAGAGTGAGACTCTGTCTCAAAAATAAAAAAAAAAGAGAAAATTATGAACAATGTGCTTTAGATAGGGTGGTCAGGATAGGTGTTTTTAAAAGAGAAAGTTCAACTGAGAGCTGAAGAATGAGAATGGGTAAGCCATGCAAAGAGCCAAACACAGTTTAGGGCAGAGGGTATGTCAGGTACAAGGACCTGGCCACAGGAAAAAGCTAGGAGCTCTGAAGCATGGTAATGAGATTTTTGGAAAGTGCCTTTAGTTGATTGTATGGACAAGGGCCAGATCATGAGGACCCTACAGGGCATGGTAATGAGTTTGGATTTCATTCCAAATACAAATGAGAAGATAGTGTAAGATTAAAAAGCAGATGAAGAGCATGGTCTTATTTTCTTATTTCTTAAAAGACACTTCCCTTGCTGAGTAAACGTAATGGAGGGTTCGAGGGGAGGAGAAAAGGGCAGAAGAGAATCTTGTTAAGGAGGTAGATGACAGTTGTTCAGGGAAAAGATAAGAGCCTTGGACTATGGTGATCCATCGCAGGGGAGACAAAATCAACAGGACTCCACTACACATGGAGGAATCAAAGGTTCTGGTTAGCTCCAGCATCCAGATGAGAAAGATTAAGGTGGAGATAAGATAGAGTTCCGTTTGGCATAGGTCCCATTTTGAAATGCCAGCGAGCCACCTAAGAGGAGGTATCAACAGACAGCTGGCTACTCAAAATAGAGATGACCAGCAGAAGGAGCTATAGATGCAGATATTTCCTTGGGGCGAGGGGCCGGAGGGGTGGGACGCATGTAGGGGATTAGCAAGTGGAGGAACATAAAAAGGACATCAGAGCTTTCCACTACACCGGGGTGTTACTTAATAGACTAACACGACATTTAGGTTCTCATGGGTTGTGTGGGCCAGAAGCACAGTTCCAGGAACCGACTACAACATAGTGTGAGATATGATGTTTCTCTTCAAATAACCCGATCAGTCTTTTCTTCTTTAATTCATAGTACCCTCCCCTTTTTCCCTTTTTCTCCTTTTTTTCTTTTTGCCTTTGTTAAATGCCGAGGCACGCCACAATACCAGACGTTATCAATACCAGCTCACATTCCTTTCCTCATTTGAAAAGAGGACTAACTTTCTAGCTCATTACAGACATCCCTTCCCCTTTCCTCTCCGCCTTCTGTTACGTGCCCACCTTATCTAAAAAAAATCAAATGTTTAGCCAAACGGGATTAGTTTAGATTATACGACCCGACCCCAGCCAATGGGAAAAAATATACAGGGGCAGGACTTGGGTCAAAAATAAAGACTCTCCTGCCCCTTTGTTCAGGTGTGCTCTCGTGGCGACTGGCCAAAAAGGCACCCCTCTGCGCAAAAATAAAATTGCTTTGCTAAAAATCCTTTGTTCAAGTATTCAATTTCCTTAAGATTTTAAACGTTATTCATAACAATAGGCTCCTGTTACAGTATTTCCTGATGCGGCATCCCACACCTACAGCGGTCAAGTCACGCCAGGCACTGCCAAGACGCCGAAAATTTCGCCTGCAGCAGACCAGAGGTGACTGAGGGCGCGCAGGCCCCAGCGAGCGCTGCATGCTGGGATTCGTAGGCCGGGGCGGCGGACGTTTGCGCAGCTTCCTTGCTATGCGACCGCCCGCTGCGCCGCGCGGAAACCCGGAGCGCAGCGCGCCCGCGGCCTGCGTTAGTCAGTCAGTGCAGTCGTTCTAAAATCAAGGCGGACCCTGCTTTTTTGCCTGGAGTCGCTTAGAGATGATGACCAAAGGATAAATTCAGAGTCCTCCAAATGGCATCCAGTGTCCATTTCATCACGATTTGGAACCTGTAGTAGCCTATCTCTTAACACTTCCTTATTATTATTATTATTATTTTTTGAAAAAGGGCATTGCTCTGTCGCCTAGGCTGTAGTAATCCAGCGGCATAATCCCGGCTCACTGCAGCCTCGATCTCCCCTGTTCAGCGATCCTTCTGCCTCAGCCTCCTGAGTAGCTGGGACCAACAGGCACGCACCACCACACCAGGCTATTTTTTCCTCCTGTTTATTGTTGAGACGCATCGGGGAGCGGGGGGCGGAGGGGGGTCTCCCTATGTCGCCCAGGCTGGTCTCAAACTCCTGGCCTCAAGCTATCCTCCTACCTCGGCCCGTTAAAGTGTTGGGATTACAGGCGTGAGCCACCGGGCCCCGACATTAATTATTCTTCAAGACTATTCTGGGCCGGGCGCGGTAGCTCACACCTGTAATCCTAGCACTTTGGGAGGCCAAGGCGGGCGGATCATCTGAGGTCCGGAGTTCGAGACCAGCCTAGCTAATATGGTGAAACCACATCTCTACTGAAAATACAAATATTAGCCGGGCGTGGTGGAACATACCTGTAATCCCAGCAACTCGGGGGCTGAAGCAGGAGAATCGCTCGAACCGGGAGGCGCAGTGAGCCGAGATCCAGCCCGGGTGACAAGAGCGAGACCCCGTCTCAAAAAAAAAAAAAAAAAAAAAAAAAGACTATCCTGGTCTCTGCCTCCGGGATGGCGGCTCGCTTTGGACCTCTCTTCTGTGCTTCTATTGCCCTCTCTTACAATTCTCTAATAATTATAATCATGGCGAGTGCTTACCATATATTCCGATCTATTTCCACGAGCTCATTAATTCTCATCCTAACCCTCTGAGATGGTTACTATTATTTCCTCTCTGCAGATGAGGGAATTTTGGGCTAGGGACGTTATGTAAGTTGAGCCACGCTACGCTAAAAGTTCCACGCTTAGTTCCAAAGTCTCAGCTCTGGACTACGAAATTCCGGAGCAGGCGGACAGCCCAACTCTTTAAGTTCCCGCAGGCCACGCTCCGAGGGCGGGGCTCCGGTGAGGACACTGCATCCCATGGTGCCTTGCGCGCCAGCGCAGTCATTGGTCCGGCTACTCGGTCCCTTTTTCAAATTGAGGCGCCGAGTCGTTGCTTGGTTTCTGGGACTTGGGGTGGAGACGAGATTGGTGATTTGGCGGCTCCGGCTGGCGCGGGATAAACGCCACGGCCAGAGTACCGGGTAGAGAGCGGGGACGCCGAGCTGCGTGCGTCGGTCCTCCAGGCCACGCCAGCGCCCGGGAGGGACCAGGGAGACTCCGGCCCCCGTCGGCCGCCAAGCCCCTCCGCGCCTCACAGCGCCCAAGTCCGCGGCCAGGCCTTGATTTTTTGGCGGGGACAGTCATGGCGTCGCAGCCAAATTCGTCTGCGAAGAAGAAAGAAGAGAAGGGGAAGAACATCCAGGTGGTGGTGAGATGCAGGTAGGGAGAGGGCTGACAGGATTCCGAGCGCCGGGGCTTCGCTGCTGGGCCCCCTAGTGCGCGGTCCAGGGAGAGGGATTTTATTTGCATTTCCTGAGGGTCCCAATTTCTTGGTTCTCCTCTTTCTGTTCAATAAAAATGACACCCGGTTGCTGTGTGTGTCTGATTTTTAGCAGAAAATAGTATGTTTGGTTTGATCACTGTTCCATACTGAAAAGTGCGTTATTTTTAAACTATAGTCAATAAAGACTTAGGTGTCACTTATATATGCTACTTCATGTAGTTTGTCCGTTTGGAAGTAAGACTGAATACCTGTTTTGCAGATGGTTTAGCACTTACGTTGGTATTATCGCCTCTAAAAAGCAATCAACCACTGTTCTCTTTATTCTAGATGCAGTATTTTCTGCATCCCTACTAAACAAGTAAACATCTGTCTTTAAACATTAAAAATTAAGTTATAAAGTGAGTTTATGTTTTTTAAAAGATCAAGACAAGCTAAGCTAGTGTAAATTTCTGATTGTGCTACAGTTTTCCCTTTTATCTGCCTGTTTGTTCATAGACCAAATTAAATGGATATTTCGAGATAAGAAGATGTGGAGGGGTGTTCGGCCCTCCCCTGACTCGTTTCCAAATAACTTCCCAATTTTAAAATGAGCTAGAAACTGCTGTTTAGTTAGAATTGATGTATTCAACTTTTTAGAGGCTCTCCACAGTTTACTGAGTTTGTGTTTTGTGTGTCTGTTTTTGTGGCTGTTAACAGTTGCTGTTGCAACTTTTCTGTAAACCCCAAAGTAGTCTAAAATTAAAAGGCTATTTTTTTGGAAAAACCTGTTTGAACAAACTTTCTTAGGCTATTGTTTACTCAGCCCTGGTAACTTCAATTGTAGATATCAAAGGTGATGACTAGGTTTCTAAGCGAGGTGCCAGAGAGGAAATTTGGTGGCAATCTTAAATCTAGCCAGTGACACTTACCAGTTGTTGTACTCTGGGGCTTCTGTTAGTAGTTGTTCTGAAAATTTTTATTTAAAAATGCTGTGCATATAACAAGTGCAAATTTTAAACTTATTTTGGTTGTTTAATAAAACCAGGCAATATTACCTTTTCCATATGCCTTTATTTGATTTCTTTTTTTAACATTAGTTACAAAATACTTCAGACTTACAAAAGTTATTAAGAACAATGTAATAAACATTTGTATATTCATCACCCAGATTAAGAAACAAAACAATCATTGCTGGAGCCCCCCCTTTCCCCTCTCTATCCCTTTTCCTCCAGCCACAGTTAACCATTATCTTGAACTTGATGTTTATGATCCGCATACATTTCAAGCCTTGCCTTACAGGAGATTTACTTTATCACCAATGAATATAATAGTTATTTGCTTGTGTCTAATATTTACAATAATTTTTGTGTAAAGAGATTTTTTTTTCCACATTAGCCTTTTTCTTTCAAATAGCCTTCCTGGTGCAAGTCTGTTATTAAGCTTTCGTAAATAGGCAACTTATGAGTTGCAAGGCCCTCAGGGGTTGGTAAGCCTTTTCTGAAAAGGGCCCAGAGAAATAAATATTTACTTTATTTAAATACTTTAGACTTTGCAGGTCACATGTGGTTTGTTATTTTTTTTTTTTTTTGAGACAAGGCCTTGCTGTCTCGCTCAGGCCCTAGTGCAGTGGCGCAATCTCTGCTCACTGCAACCTCTGCCTCCTAGATTCAAGCGGTTTTCCCACTTCAGCCTCTCAGGTAGCTGGGATTACAGGTGCACACCGCCATGCCTTGCTAATTTTTGTATTTTTAGTAGAGATGGGGTTTCACCATGTTGGCCAGGCTGGTCTCAAACTCCTGACCTCAGGGAATCCACCCGCCTCAGCCTCCCAAAGTGCTGGGATTATAGGCGTGAGCTACTGCACCCCTCCACATGTGGTTTCTGTCACATTATTTTCTGATCTTTTTTTTTTTTTTTTTAAAGAACACTTTAAAACTGTAAAAATAATTCTTAAATCTGGCAGGGCAAGGGCCAGGTTTGACTCACAGGTTAAAGTTTACAGATCCCTACATAATGCGCTACTGGCTATCTTTCTTATGCCCCTGCTATTCTGTCCCCTATTTTTTTCCCAATTTAAAAAGTCACTTTCGAATACACATAATATAAAATTTAACATCTTAACCACTTTTAAGTGTACAGTTCGGTGATATTAAATACATAATATTCTGCAACCATTACTACCATCCATCTCCATAACTCTTTTCATCATGAACAACTGAAACTCTATACACATTAAACAATAACTCCCCATTTCCCTCTCCCATCAACCCCTGACACCTACCATTTACTGTCTATGATTTTGACTACTCTAAATACTTCATAAAATAGAGTCATAATACAGTATTTATCCTTTTGTGACTTGCTTATTCCACTTAGCATAATGTCCTCCAGGTTGGACCATGTTGTAGCAAACGTCTTCTTTTTTAAGGCTGAATAGTATTATATGTATGTATCACATTTTGCTTGTCCCTTCATATGTCAGTGGACACTTGAGTTACTTCTTAATTTTGGCTATTATGAATAAAGTTGCTATGAATATGGGTTTTCAATTCTTTTGGGTATTTACCCAGAATTATAATTGCTGGATCATATGATAATTCTATTTTAAATTTTTTGAGGAACCAACAAACTGTTTTCCACAGTGGCTGGACCATTTACATTCCCACCAACAGTGCATAAGGGTTCCCATTTATCCACATCCTCACCAACATTTATTTTCCGTTTCTTTTTTTTTCGAGTAGCCATCCCATTAGGTGTGAGGTGGCATCTCATTGTAGTTTTGATTTGTGATGATTTTGAGCATCTTTTCGTGTGTTTACTGGCCATTTTGTATCTCTTTGGAGAAATGTCTAAGTCCTTTGCCCATTTTTATATTGGTTTGCTTTTTTGTTGTTGAGTTTTAGGAGTTTTCTCTGTATTTTGGGTATTTTCAGATATATGATCTGCAAAAAATTTTTCCCCATTACTGTGGGTTGCCTTTTTACTCATTGATACTGTGGTCTTTTCTTTTTCTTTTTGGAAGCAGCGCATGGCCTCTTTGCTGATTCTGTTTGGCCCCAGTGCAGACTGTTCTGTGCTATGTGTCTGTAGTGCTGAAACCAGGCCTACCCTGCACCATGTAGAAGTCCAGGCTGTAGATACCAATGCATGGGTCACATTTGATACCCAAATCTATGTGTTCCTGCATCTCCAAACCAGTTTCCGTATCCGAGAAGTTGCTCTTTCTTGATTCACACTCCTGCATCTTTAGGCCTTTCTCCAGGGTTTCTTCTGCTTTGGCCCTTTGTGCAGTAGGTGGCAATCTTTTCATTTCTCCTGATGCCAAAGGATCTGACAATGTATTTGGCTTTGGAGAACACAGGGGTCTGCCTTATGACCTGCTTCAACACCTTGGCTGCCGGGGTCAGTCATCTCCAGTCTCCTCCATACAGATGTTGAGACAGAAAATCGCTGTGTCACCCAGGCTGGAGTGCAGTGGCACAGTCTCGGCTCACTGTAACCTCTGCCTGCCAGGTTCAAGCAATTCTTATTCTTCAGCCTCCCAAGTAGCTGAGATTACAGGTGTGCACCACGCCTGGGTAATTTTTTTTTTTTTAGTAGAGATGGGGTTTCGCCTTTTTGGCCAAGCTGGTCTTGAACTCCTGGCCTCAAGTGATCCACCCATTTTGGCCTCCCAAAGTGATGGGATTATGAGTATGAGCCACTTTGCCTGGCCAGAGTTCTCATTTTTTACCTTGATCCTGCACTGTGATGGAGAAAAGGAAGATAAAACTTTTTTTTTTTTCCCCGCTTGGGTTTGTTTGTTTGTTTGTTTTTGTTTTTTTGAGATGGAGTTTTGCTCTTGTTGCCTAGGCTGGAGTGCATTGGTGCGATCTTGGCTCACTGCAACCTCCGCCTCCTGGGTTCAAACAATTCTCCTGCCTCAGCCTCCTGAGTAGCTGGGATTACAGGCATGCGCCACCACCCCTGGCTAATTTTGTATTTTTAGTAGAGATGGGGTTTTACCATGTTGGTCAGGCTGGTCTCGAACTCCTGATCTTAGGTGATCTGCCCACCCTGGCCTCCCAAAGTGCTGGGATTACAGGTGTCAGCCGCTGTGCCCGGGCTTTTTTTTTTTTTTTAATCCCCCTTTAAATACAGTATCTTGCTTTATTGCCCAGACTGGTTGTGAACTCCTGGGCTCAACTAGTCCTCCTACCTCAGCCTTCCAGGTAGCTGGGATCACAGGGATACTGTCTTTTGATACACAAACATTTAAAATTTTTATGAAGTCCAGTTTGTCTTTTTGTTTTTGTTCCCTGTATCTTTGGTGTTATATCCAAGAAATCAGTGCCAAATCCATTGTTGTGAAGCTTCTGCCTTATGTTTTCTTCTAAGAGTTTTATATAGGTTTAGGTCTTACATACATTTTTGATCCATTTTGAGTTAATTTTTGTATATTGTGTTAGATAAGGGTCCAACCGCATTCTTTTGCATATGGATATTTAGTTTCCCAGCACCATTTGATGAAAAGATTGTCTTTTTCTGATTGAATGGTCTTGACAGCCTTATTAAAAATCATTTGCCCTTATATAAGAGGGCTTATCTGTAAGTGCTATGCTGTTCCATTGGTCTATAAGTCTGTCTTTATGTCAGTACCACATTGTTTTGATTATTGCAGCTTTGTAGTAAGTTTTGAAATCAGGAAGTGTGAGTCCTCCAGCTTTGTTCTTTTTCAAGATTGTTTTGGCTATCTGGACTCCCTTGGGATTCCATATGAATTTGAGGATGGATTTTTCTATTTTTGTAAAACACATCATTGGGATTTTAATACGGATTACATTGAACCTGTAGATCACTTTGGGTAGTATTGGCATCTTAACAATATTAAGTCTTCAGTTCATGAACAAGGGATGTGTTTCCATTTATTTATGCCCTTTAATTTCTGTCAGCAGTTTTTTTTTTTTTTTTTTTTTTTTTTTTTTTTTTTTTTTTTTTGAGACGGAGTTTCGCTCTTGTTGCCCAGGCTGGAGTGCAGTGGTGCAATCTCGGCTCATTGCAACCCCCACCTTCCTAGTTCAAGTGATTCTCCTGCCTCAGCCTCCTCAGTAGCTGGGATTACAGGTATGCGCCACCACGCCCAGCTAATTTTTGTATTTTTACTAGAGACAAGGTTTCACCATGTTGGTCAGGCTGGTCACGAACTCTTGACCTCAGGTGAACCACCTGCCTTGGTCTCCCAAAGTGCTGGGGTTGTGAGCCACTGCGCCTGGCTGGTCTCAGCAGTGTTTTATAGTTTTCATTTTATAAGTCTTCCACCTGTGTGGTTAAATTAATTATTAATATTTTATTCTTTTTGATGCTATTTTAAATTGACCTGTTTTTGTAATTTCCTTTTTAGATTGTTCATTCTTAGTGTATAAAAATGTAACTGGAGGCAAGGCGTGGTGGCTCTCACCTGTAATCCCAGCACTTTGGGAGGCCAAGGTGGGCGGATCATGAGATCAGGAGTTGAAGACCAGCCTGGCCAACATAGTGAAACCCTTTCTCTACTAAAAATGTAAAAATTAGCCAGACATGGTGGCGCACGCCTGTAGTCCCAGCTACTTGGGAGGCTGAGGCAAGAGAATCGCTTGAACCTGGAAGGTGGAGGTTGTGGTGAGCCAAGATCCTGCCACTGTACTCCAGTCTGGGCAACAGAGTGAGACTCTGTCTCAAAAAAAAAAAAAAAAAAAAGAAAGAAAGAAAGAAAGAAATGTTGCTGGATCTTGCATGTTGACTTTGTATCCAGCTACTTTGCTGAATTCACTTATTAGTTCTAACAGTTTTTTTTTTGTGTGTGTGTAATTTTAGGGTTTTCTTTTTTCTTTTCTTTCTTTTTTTTTGTGCAGGATGTGCAGGTTTGTTACATAGGTAAACCTGTGCCATGGTAGTTTGCTGCACAGATCAACCCATCACCTAGCTATTAATTAAGCCCAGCATCCACTAGCTATTCTTCTTGATGCTCTAGCTCCTTGTGCCCCGCTGAATTTTAGGGTTTTCTTTCTTTACTTTTTTTTTTCTTTCGAGATGGAGTCTTGCTCTGCTGCCCAGGCTGGAGTGCAGTGGCACGGTCTTGGCTCATTGCAACCTCCGCCTCCTGGGTTCAAGCGATTCTCCTGCCTCAGCCTCCCAAGTAGTTGGGACTGCAGGCATGCACCCATGTCTAGCTAAGTTTTTGTAGTTTTTGTAGAGACGGGGTTTCACCATGTTGGCAAGGCTGGTCTCAAACTCCTGACCTCAAGTCCCCTTGGGTTCCCGAAGTACTGGGATTATAGGCCTGAGCCACCACACCCGGCCAGGTTTCTATATAAAAGATCATATAGTCTGCAGACAGATAATTTTACTTTTTGCTTTTCTTTTCTTTTTTTTTTTTTTTTTTTTTTTTTGAGATGGAGTCTTGTTCTGTCGCCCAGGCTGGAGTGCAGTGGTGCCATCCTGGCTCCCTGCAACCTCTGCCTCCTGGGTTCAAGCAGTTCTTTGCCTCAGCCTCCCGAGTAGCTGGGATTACATGCACATGCCACCACGCCCAGCTAATTTTTGTATTTTTAGTAGAGATGGGGAGTTCATCTTCTTGGCCAGGCTGGTTTTGAACTCCTGACCTCATGATCCATCCGCCTTGGCCTCCCAAAGTTTTGGGATTACAGGCGTGCTCTCGGCTGTCAACCTTTTCCTTTTCAATTTGAAGATGCCTTTTCTTTTTCTTTTTTCTTTTTTTTTGAGATGGAGTCAAACTCTGTTGTCCACGCTGGAGTGCAGTGGCGCGATCTCTGCTCACTGCAGCCTCTGCCTCCTGGGTTCAAGCGATTCTCCTGCCTCAGCCTCCCGAGTAGCTGGTGATACAGGCATGTGCCACCACACCCAGCTAATTATTTTTTTGTATTTTTAGTAGAGACGAGGTTTCTCAGTTTAGCCAGGCTGGTCTCGATCTCCTGACCTCGTGATCCGCCTGCCTCAGCCTCCCAAAATGCTGGGATTACAGGCATAAGCCACCATGCCTGGCCCTTATTTTTCTTTCTTGCCTGATTGCTCTAGCTAGAACTTCCAGTATTATGTCGAATGGAAGTGGTGAAAATGGGCATTGGGCATCCTTGTCTTGCTCCTGTTCTTTTATTAGTTTGTTTGAGATCCTCCTGCCTCAATTTCCTGAGTAGCTGGGACTGTGGACACACTACTACACCCAGCTAATTTTAAAAAAGAATTTTTTTTTTTTTTAGAGATGTGGTCTCGCTATGTTTCCCATGCTGATCTTGAACTCCTGACTTCAAGTGATCTTCTCAGCTTCCCACAGTGCTGTGATTACAGGTGTGAGCCACTGTGCTGGCCTTGTTCTTGTTTTTAGAGGAACATTCTTCAGTCGTTGACCATCAATTATGTTTGCTGTGGGTTTTTCATACGTTGCTTTTATTTTGTTGAGGTAGTTTCACTCTATTCCTAGTTTGTTGAGTGTTTTTTTTTTTTTTTTTTTTGAGACGGAGTCTCGCTCTGTCGCCCAGGCTGGAGTGCAGTGGCTGGATCTCAGCTCACTGCAAGCTCCGCCTCCCAGGTTTATGCCATTCTCCTGCCTCAGCCTCCCGAGTAGCTGGGACTACAGGCGCCCGCCACCTCGCCCGGCTAGTTTTTTGTATTTTTTAGTAGAGATGGGGTTTCACCGTGCTAGCCAGGATGGTCTCGATCTCCTGACCTCGTGATCCGCCCGTCTCAGCCTCCCAAAGTGCTGGGATTACAGGCGTGAGCCACCGCGCCCGGCCTGTTGAGTGTTTTTATGACTAATGGGTTTTGAATTTTGTCTAATGTTTTTCCTGCATCGATTGCCATGATCCTGTGGTTTCCTTCATTCTATTAATGTGGTATATTACATTGATCAATTTTTACATGTTGAACCATCCCTGTATTCCAGGAATAAATCCCACTTGGTCATGGTGTATAATCCTTGTGCTGCTCAGTTCAATGTGTTGGTATTTTGTTGAGGATTTTTTAATCAGTGTTCATAAGGGATAGTGATCTGTAGTTTTCTTATAGTTGCCTTTGTCTGACTTTGGTATCAGAATAATGCTGGCCTCACAAAATGAGCTGGGAAGTGTTTTCTCCTTTACCAGATTTTTTCTAGGAAAAGATTGAGAAGAACTGGTATTAGATCTTGAAATGTTTTGTAGAATTCACCTATGAAACCGAGATCTAGGGCTTTTCTTTGTCAGGAGGTTTTTGGTGAGTGAGTCTATCTGTTTACTGGTTATAGCTCCATGTGTCTTCTCTCTTATTTTCTTAGTCCATTTAGCTAAAAGCTTGTCAATTTTATCCTCTTGAAGAACCAACTTTTGATTTCATTGGTTTTTCTCTTCTCTTTTTTATCTCTGCTCTAATCTTTATTATTTCTTTCCTTCTGCTGCCTTTGTATTTAGTTAGTTCTTCTGTTTCCAGTTCCTTAAGTTGTAAAGTTAGGGTGTTGATGTGAGATCTTTCTTGCTTTTTAATGTAAGCATTCATAGCTATAAATTTTCCCCTTAGCACTGCTTTTGTTGTGTCCCATAAGTTTTGTTTGGTATGTTGTGTTTTCATTTTCATTAATCTCTAAGTATTTTCTAATTTTCCTTGTGATATCTTCTTTGAACCCTGGTTACTTAAACACACACATTTGTGTGTGTGTATGTGTGTGTGTGGTTTTTTGTTTGTTTGTTTTGAGACGGAGTTTCACTCTTGTTGCCCATGCTGGAGTGCAATGGCGCGATCTTGGCTCACTGCAACCTCTACCTCCTGGTTCAAGCGATTCTCCTGTCTCAGCCTCCCAAGTAGCTGGGATTACAGGCGCATGCCACCACGCCTGGCTAATTTCACACACACATTTAAAAAATACATCTACCTGCTTTTACTTCAGAATTTTTGCAATTTCTGTTCTCTCTGCATGAAAAACTTTTCCACCAAAATACCTACAGGGCCTGGCTCCCTTGCTTTTTAGGTTGTGCTTAAATGTCATCTTCTGTATAGAAGCATTCCCTAGCTACCCTAGAATAGCAACCAACTATCTTCCCCCCTCAACACTTCCTATCCCCCTTAAACTGCTTTCTTTCCCTCCCCTCCCCTCCCCTCCCCTCCCCTCCCCTCCCCTCCAGTCCCCTCTCCTCTCCTCTCCTCTCCTCTCCTCTCCTCTCCTCTCCTGACAGAGTCTTGCTCTGTTGCCCAGGCCTGGAGTGCAGTGGTGCATTCTTGGCTCACTGCAGCCTCTGCTTCAGCTTCCCAAGTAGCTGGGACAGTAGGCGGCAGCCACCATGCCTGGCTAATTTTTTTTTTTTTTTTGAGATGGAGTCTCACTCTGTCGCCTAGGCTGGAGTGTAGTGCACAGTCTCGGTTCACTGCAACCTCCATCTCCCAGGTTCAAGTGATTTCTGGCTAATTTTTGTATTTTTAGTAGATATGAGGTTTCACCGTATTGGCCAGGCTGGTTTCGAACTTCTGACCTCAAGTGATCTGCCCACCTTGGCCTCCCAAAGTGCTAGGATTACAGGTGTGAGCCACTGTGCCCAGCCTAATTTTTGTATTTTTAATAGAGATGGGTTTTCACCATGTTGGCCAGGCTGGTCTCAAACTCCTGACCTCAAGTGATTCGCCCACCTCAGCCTCCCAAAGTCCTGAGATTACAGTCATAAGCCACTGTACCTGGCCTGCTTTATTTTCATTTCTAATTTATCAGCATCTAATATATTTATTTATTTGATAATTATCTCGTCCTTCCTTCAACTAAGTTAAAAGCTCCCTGAGCACAGGATTTTGGTGTTTTTTTCTTTCCTTTAACTTTGTATTGTTCATTGTTATATCTCCAGTGTCTAGAAAATTACCTATCACATAGTAAGTACTTGATGAATATTTGTGGAATGAGTTAATTTAGCACTTCTCCACAGGATAGGACTTAGGTTTTTTTAATCCTCCATCTCCATTCCCTCACCATTTTGATTGTTTGAATTTTTATATAACTATAGTGAAACCAGCAAATTGATGGATTTGTTAGTGTGATCGGCAGAAACTTTGCAATTTCTAATAAGTTAGAGAAGTCTGGGTAGGAAAGTAATGGCTTGGCATTACTCTTTCTTAGAGTACAGATGGTCCCTAAAGCTTCTCTGAGAATTTTGATAACTTTTAGGAATGTGTGATCTGTATGAATTTCCTATTACTCAGTCCTGACAATGTGAATGGTATTCATTTGGTAGCTTAATTTTATACATCCAGGCAAGATACTAGTTTAGGGGATGCCAAAAATAATAGACTAATTGGAAAAGCTTTAGTCACGTGAGAGCAAATCACTCCACTTGATGCTCTTGGCCTACCTCAGTATAAGTTGGTTCTGCCTTAGTTTTGTTGAAGTTTTTTTTTTTTTTTTTTTTTTTTTTTTTTGAGACAGAGTCTCGCTCTGCCGCCCAGGCTGGAGTGCAGTGGCGTGATCTTGGCTTACTGCAAGCTCCGCCTCCCGGGTTCACGCCATTCTCCTGCCTCAGCCTCCCGAGTAGCTGGGACTACAGGCGCCCGCCACCTCGCCCGGCTAGTTTTTTTTTTTGTATTTTTTAGTAGAGACGGGGTTTCACCGTGTCAGCCAGGATGGTCTCGATCTCCTGACCTTGTGATCCGCCCGTCTCGGCCTCCCAAAGTGCTGGGATTACAGGCTTGAGCCACCGCGCCCGGCCTGAAGTTTTAATAATACTGTACATTCATGTAGGTTATATGCATTGTGTAGGTTTTAGTATAGTTGGTAAATGAAAGCATTACCAAATATTACCTGGGAGTTAAGTTTCCTAGGATCACAAATTTGGTCTTCTGATCACTCGGAAGTAGAGTGGGCTGTGCCAGGGGAAGTTAAGGTATCCTTAAATAAATAGCAACTTGGTTTATCTAGTGATAAGGGGAAAATAATTTCCTGTTTGGCACTTTCTCCAAAATACATGATACTCAATGGGAAAAATGAACTCAGGTCAAGATTATGTCTCTCCCTTTGGCCCAGACATGTGTTAAGTATATAATTATCTTATTAATGCTACTCTGTGGACTGTGATTATTTTTAGTTTTCCCATAATTCCTCTTAGGATGACATTTATTAGGTAATGTGGTTTAACAAATATTTGAGAACCTACTGTGTGCTAAGCATGGTAGTTGTTGCTGGGGAAACAGTAAACTAGACAGGATTTCTTTCCGTAGTGATCTGAGGTCTAGTGGGTAACACATTAAAAAAAAGATGATAAGAGAGGTGATGTTTAGAAAGGGTGTATAAAGGGTGCTGTAGGAATATATAGCAAACATTTAATGTGGTCTTGGTTGGAGCAGGTGGGGGAGGCACGTAGGATGGAAAGGACTTCCTGAGGAAATAACCATTTCAACTAAATACCTACTCAGGCATTTCCGTAGAATGAGGACTCTTGATCCAGTCGGCTTGGGCAGTGTAGACCTTCTGTGTCTATTCACTCATTTGAAAAATGGGGCTAATAATATTGCCAACCTCACAGTGTTGTGTGGACATACTGAGTGAGCACATGTAAAGCACTTGAAACAATAAGTACCTGGCACATAGTAAGTACTCAGCTTATTAGTCATTATTTTTATGTACTTTTTATTTTGTGCCAGGTATCCACTGGCAGATGAGTATTTTGAACACAAACTTGACATGTTTTTTCTGCTACATCATAACCCAACTTGATCAGATTTTTTTTTTTTTTTTTTTTTTGAGACAGAGTCTTGCTCTGTTGCCCAGCCCGGAGTGCAGTGGCCGAATCTCAGCTCACTGCAAGCTCCGCCTCTGGAGTTTACGCCATTCTCCTGCCTCAGCCTTCCGAGTAGCTGGGACTACAGGTGCCCGCCACCTCGCCCGGCTAGTTTTTTGTATTTTTTAGTAGAGACGGGGTTTCACCGTGTTAGCCAGGATGGTCTCGATCTCCTGACCTCGTGATCCGCCCGTCTCGGCCTCCCAAAGTGCTGGGATTACAGGCGTGAGCCACCACGCCCAGCCAATCAGATTTTAAGAATAGGAGAAATGGAATTCTGAAAAATAAGTTTGGCATTTTTACAAGTTAAAACCAGTTAGTGGCTTGGCACAGTGTCTCACATCTGTAATACTAGCACCTTGGGAAGCTGAGGTGGGATGATCACTTGAGCCCAGAAGTTTGAGACCAGCCTGTGCAACACAGTGAGACCCCAATCTCTACTGTCAAAACAAAACAATTCTGTTAGTATCTACTCATAAGAAGCTGCCAGAATTGTAATGTCTTACATATCTTTGAACATTTAAAAAATTATATTTGTGAAACTTGAGACACTTATAATTTTACTGTCTGCTTTAGCAGTATCATTTAGTCCTGATTTAATCCCCATCACCAACAATGTGGTCAGAACTTCGCGTTTTTCTTGACAAATGTAGTTAGGGAAAATGTCGTTGATAACCTGAGAACTAAGAGCTCTTGAATGACTTTGTGTATTTCTTTTATAGACCATTTAATTTGGCAGAGCGGAAAGCTAGCGCCCATTCAATAGTAGAATGTGATCCTATACGAAAAGAAGTTAGTGTACGAACTGGAGGATTGGCTGACAAGAGTTCAAGGAAGACATATACTTTTGACATGGTAACATATGGTGCAATTTATTGATTATCCACTAATGTAAAATAATTTTAATATACATGTTTTACCTGGAAAAGGGTGTATACTTAGGAATTTTGGTTGTCTCTTTGAATTGTCAGATGGCTTCTAGTGGGCTGAATTATGAATTAATTAACATACGAAAAACAAAATTATTAAAATGAGTAATTTTAAGTTTTATTTTTTTAATTCTTTTTTTTGATAGGTGTTTGGAGCATCTACTAAACAGATTGATGTTTACCGAAGTGTTGTTTGTCCAATTCTGGATGAAGTTATTATGGGCTATAATTGCACTATCTTTGCGTAAGTAAAACAGTGTTTTTTCAGATTTATGAAAAAGCTTAAATGCGTGTGTTTTGTTTGTTTGTTGTTTGCTTTTTGAGACGGAGTTTCACTCTTGTTGCCCTGGCTGGAGTGCAATGGCGCAATCTTGGCTCACTGCAACCTCCGCCTCCTGGGTTCAAGCAGTTCTCCTGCCTCAGCCTCCCAAGTAGCTGGGATTACAGGCGCCTGCCACCACGCCTGGCTAATTTTTGTATTTTTAGTAGAGACGTGGTTTCACCTTGCTGGCCAGGCTGATCTCGAACTCCTGACCTCAGGTGATCTGCCTACCTCAGCCTCCCAAAGTGTTGGGATTATAGGCGTGAGCCACTGCGCCTGGCCTGTTTTTTGTTTTTTAGTCTATCACTAAGAGTCATATGGGTGTGTTTCCTTTTGATTTAACACTTGTTAATCTTTACAGGTATGGCCAAACTGGCACTGGAAAAACTTTTACAATGGAAGGTGAAAGGTCACCTAATGAAGAGTATACCTGGGAAGAGGTATTTATTGTTTATAATATACTTTTATCTCTAATGTGGCTGAAATTTAACTGTATAAAACTTGTTTGAGGGTCTCTGTCTTGAAATAGAGAAGATCAAAATACCTATGTCAAAATGAACTTAGGATAAACCACTACTACAGTAAAATTAAAGTGCATGGTATGACTCCTGTTTAAGAAACAGCCTCAATGGAAGAGGAAGGACCAATATGTATGGCACAGTTATGTCATAAAAGAGGGGTCTATTTACGACAGAATTGTTGGAGCAGAATATTGTAGAAAAGTTGGAATATGAGTGAGGCTCGAAAGCAGGCAGGGCTTTGTACTGTAGGAATGGGTCTCAAAGTTAGCACGGCCAGGGGAAGTATAGTACTTTATTCATGATGATCTTAAGTGTTCAATAAATTAAGATGAATGTATTGTTTAATATTGCGGAAAGCATATACTACATTTTACAAAGATTTCCATGAATTTAAGTGAGTTTAATAACTATGGGAGAGAACCAATACTGGAAGAAAGTTGAAAGAAGAACAAGACAAGTTGAACTAGAGCTGAAGTGTTACAACTTTTTATAAAAAGTTTAGTTTTAAATTTAGTAATGTGTTTAAATTTAAATGAGTTTAATAACTAGTTAATTGGCTGGATGTGGTGGCTCATGCCTGTAATCCAAACACTTTGGGAGGCCAAGGCGGGTGGATCACCTGAGGTCAGCAGTTCGAGACCAGCCTGGCCAACACGGTGAAACCTCGTCTCTACTAAAAATACAAAAACTAACTGTGTGTGGTGGTGCATGCTTGTAATCCCAGCTACCCGAGGGGCTAAGGCGGGAGATTCACTGGAACCCAGGAGGTAGACGCTGCAGTGAGCTGAGGTGGCACCACTGCACTCCAGCCTGGGCAACAGAATGAGACTCTGTCTCAAAAAACAACCAAAAAGCTAGTTAATTTTCCAAAAAAAAAAAAAAAAAATTATCTTATTTTATTTTTTTAAATTTTAAATTGATGGGGTCCCACTGTGTTCCCCAGGCCAGTCTTGAACTCTTGGGCTTCAGGAGTCCTCCCAACTCAGCCTCCTGAGTAGCTGGAATTAGAGGCACATACTACCTTGCCCAGCCAATTTTCCAAATTATTGAAAGTTGGGTAGAACCTTTTTTCTAGTGGTTACATAATTGAGTCATTAACTTACTTTACATATATGGATAATAAAGTTATGAATTGTAACCATAGGGGATATGGAATAGGCTTAAAGCATAGTTTCATTGGGCAGAATTATTGAACTTGGCTTTTTTTTTTTTTTGAGATGGAGTCTCGCTCTGTTGGTCAGGCTGGAGTACAGTGACTCAATCTCGGCTCACTGCAACCTCCACCTCCCGGGTTCAAGTGATTCTCCTGCCTCAGCCTCCTGAGTAGCTGGGACTACAGGTGCACGCCACCAAGCCCGGCAAATTTTTGTATTTTTATTACAGATGGGGTTTCACCATATTGGCCAGGATGGTCTTGATCTCCTGACCTCGTGATCCACCTGCCTTGGCCTCCCAAAGTGCTGGGATTACAGGCGTGAGCCATCACGCCTGGCTGAACTTGGCTTTTTTTTTTTTTTTTTTTTTTTTTTGAGACGGAGTCTCGCTCTGTCGCCCAGGCTGGAGTGCAGTGGCCGGATCTCCGCTCACTGCAAGCTCCGCCTCCCGGATTCCCGCCATTCTCCTGCCTCAGCCTCCTGAGTAGCTGGGACTACAGGCGCCCGCCACCTCGCCCGGCTAGTTTTTTGTATTTTTTTTTTTAGTAGAGACGGGGTTTCACTGTGTTAGCCAGGATGGTCTCAATCTCCTGACCTCGTGATCCGCCCGTCTTGGCCTCCCAAAGTGCTGGGATTACAGGCTTGAGCCACCGCGCCCGGCCTGAACTTGGCTTTTTAAGTAGATAGGTTCCATTGGTTTCTATGTAATGCTCAGGCATGAAGAAGGCTAAGAAGTGTGACAGGTTTATGGAGGGTGTGAAGACTACTATTGAACAGATTGTTGTAAATGGCTTCTCTAACATTAACTTAGTTGTTTCTTTTTTTTTATTTTAACTTGCTTTGCCATACTTATGTTTAAATATATTATAAAGGAGGCCCATGTATTTTAACTGCCACAGTAAATGGCATTCTTCCTTTATATTAGTCCTTATTATAATTTCAGGATCCCTTGGCTGGTATAATTCCACGTACCCTTCATCAAATTTTTGAGAAACTTACTGATAATGGTACTGAATTTTCAGTCAAAGTGTCTCTGTTGGAGATCTATAATGAAGAGCTTTTTGATCTTCTTAATCCATCATCTGATGTTTCTGAGAGACTACAGATGTTTGATGATCCCCGTAACAAGGTAATTCAGTCTTTGAGAATGAAATGTCTCTGAATTTTAACGTGTGAGGCTTTGAGAAGTCAGAGAGAGAGAGAAAGAATGTGTGTGTGTGTGTTTTTTAACCAATCTAATGGATGTTCTTTTGGTATTTTGGTCAGAGAGGAGTGATAATTAAAGGTTTGGAAGAAATTACAGTACACAACAAGGATGAAGTCTATCAAATTTTAGAAAAGGGGGCAGCAAAAAGGACAACTGCAGCTACTCTGATGAATGCATACTCTAGGTAAGAAAGCCATAGTCTCTTTCCTAGCCCCATTTTCTTTTAAGAAGAATTAGGACTTGGAGAAAATCAAATTGGGGTGGGTCAGGGTATGAGTCACGTACCTAGAGTTTGTGTTATAAGGAGGGGTCGTTGGTGATTGGCTTGAGATTTATAGGGAAGGAACCAATATTGGAAGAATGTTGAAAGGAGAACAAAGATAAGTTGAACCATAGCTGAAGTATTGAACTTTTTTTTTTTTCTTTTTTGAGACCAAGTTTCGCTCTTGTTACCCAGGCTGGAGTGCAGTGGCACGATCTCGGCTCACTGCAACCTCTGCCCACCAGGTTCAAGCAATTCTCCTGCCTCAGCCTCCTGAGTAGCTGGGATTATAGGTGCCCGCCACTAGCCTAGCTAATTTTTGTATTTTTGGTAGAGATGTGGTTTCACCATGTTGGCCAGGCTGGTCTCAAACTCCTGACCTTAGGTGAACCACCTGCCTTGGCCTCCCAAAGTGCTGAGATTACAGGTGTGAGCCACCGCACCCAGCCTAAACTTTTTTGAAGTAGAAGAATCCTTTTATTCTAGTGACATCATATATGGAAGCCCAGGATAAAATGTGGCTGCTATAGTTGATTTTAGAATGGGACGCTCTGAGGCTTACCTCCTTAAGCCTTATGAAGGGGTCCCTGAGGCACTTTTGTGGAGCCCCCTACTGATATTAGAATATAGTTTGAAAACCCTTGCATTTAATAAGGATTAGAAGAAGTCAGGTCTTTTAAAATGGCTTCATTTTAATGTGGGAGACAGATGGTCACTAACACTGGCTTTCATGGATTGAAAGGGATGATTTTTTCTCTCTAAGTATCTTTTACTGAAATATAAAAATTCCTTTTTAAAAATTGTTTATTTTCCTCTCTTACCACTCTATTCATTGAAATATAAAATGCCTGTCATAAATTTACATAAGTTAGGAACTCCTTTTTTCTTGTAAAGACCCCTACAGGACAAATTCCAAATTCTACAAATATAGTTTACTAAAACAAGTGTTTGTGTGTGTGTGTGTGTGTGTGTGTGTGTGTGTGTGTGTTTGTGGTCTTTGAAGGAAACATCAGAATGTGATAGAAAAAGCAATAGATTGGGAATTAGATATTTGTGTGTAGTCTCAGTTTCACAGTTAATTCAGTATGTGACTTCGGGTGAATAAGTGAATTTATCTGCATATCAGTTTCTCTGAGCTACAAAATTATTATTAGGATTGGAAGTCTTATTTCTTTGCTGGCTTGTAGTTGAAAATTTCTATAAAATGCCATAGCAATTATAGTTACAACTCTAAAAAAAGTTTGCATTTAAAGAAAGAAGAAAAATATAACATAAAAGTGATTAAGATCATGGAATTTTGGATGATTTCAAAATTTTAATTAAATTTTCACTTAATGGCTTTCCAATAAAATGGAAATTTTATTCTGTGGTTGATTTATGACTTAATTTCATGTAGAATTTTGAGAACTGAACTGAAGACTAGTTAAAATTTCTTTAGGTACATTTCACTAAAGTATAAAATTTCTATTTTTCCTTTTTTCTTATATGTAGACTTGTATAAAGGTCACTTTTTATGAATGTATGTGACAAAGAGGAGAAGCTAATTCAGTTTTCCCAAATTAGAGCTAACTCCAATGCTTATTTGTATTAATTGCCTAATCTGGATTAGGAATGGGTAGATAATGGTCGAAAAATATGAGATGAATATTATTATTATTATTATTATTATTATTATTATTATTATTATTTTTTGAGACGGAGTCTTGCTCTCAGCTCACTGCAAGCTCCGCCTTCCCGGTTTACGCCATTCTCCTGCCTCAGCCTCCTGAGTAGCTGGGACTATAGGCGCCTGCCACCTCGCCCGGTTAGTTTTTTTTGTATTTTTTAGTAGAGATAGAGACGGGGTTTCACCGTGTTAGCCAGGATGGTCTCGATCTCCTTACCTCGTGATCCGCCCACCTCGGCCTCCCAAAGTGCTGGGATTACAGGCTTGAGCCACCGCGCCCGGCCTATTATTATTATTATTATTATTATGTATTTTTTTTTTTTTTTGAGACAAAGTCTCTCTCTGTCCCCCAGGCTGGAGTGAAGTGACGCGATCTCGGCTCACTGCAAGCTCCGCCTCCCGGGTTCATGCTATTCTCCTGCCTCAGCCTCCCGAGTAGCTGGGACAACAGGCACCCACCACTACGCCCAGCTAATTTTTTGTATTTTTTAGTAGAGGCGGGGTTTGACTGTGTTAGTCAGGATGGTCTTGATCTCCTGACCTCGTGATCTGCCCGCCTCGGCCTCCCAAAATGATTACAGGCATGAGGCACCACGCCTGGTGGAGATGAATATTATAATTCAGATCTATAGTTTGCATTTATGCTTTTCCTTGGATCTTCCTCCTTTTCTGTAATTTTAAATAATTTAAATAATTTTTATAAAAATGCTACTTGGCTGGGCGCGATGGCTCACGCCTGTAATCCCAGCACTTTGGGAGGCCAAGGCGGGAGGATCACTTGAGGTCCGGAGTTCGAGACCAGCCTGGCCAATGTGGTGAAACCCCGTCTCTACTAAAATTACAAAAACTAGCTGGGCGTGGTGGCGTGTGCCTGTAATCCCAGATACTTGGTAGGCTGAGTCAGGAGAACTGCTTGAACCCAGGAGGCAGAAGTTGCAGTGAGCTGAGATCGAGCCATTGCAGTAAGTCTAGCCTGGGCAATAAGTCTCAAAAAAAAAAAAAAGATACTTAATTTTTTGTTTAAGTAACATGAAAGTACAAAGAAGAAAATTGAAACTTACCAGATTCTCTGTCAACTGTCAATGATATTAACAAACATGATAATGTTCACCAACTGCCATTGGATACAAAAAGAATGTCTTTGGTCATCTGTATAATTTTTTTTCCCCTAAGATAAAAGCAGAGTATTTGGTTTTTTTTGTTTGTTTTTTTGCTTGTTTGTTTTTTTTCCCAAGACAACATCTTACTTTGTCACCCAGGCTAGAGTGCAGTGACTCAGTCATGACTTACTGCAGCCTTGACCTCCTGGGCTAAAGTGATCCTCCCACCTGAGCCTCTAGGGTAGCTGTAACTGTAGGAGCATACCACTATGCCCAGCTAATTTTGAAATTTTTTTGTAGAGATGGCAGGCCCACTATGTTGCCCAGGCTGGTTTCGAACTCCTGGGTTGAAGTGACCCTCCTACCTTGGCCTCCCAAAGTGTTGGGATTACAGGCATGAGCTACCACCCCTGGCCTGAATATCAGTATTTAGCATAAGGTAGACTTTTGAACATTTTATAATCTAGCAGTGATTATCTTGTAGTGTTTTAGTAATCATGCTGTTTACTATTTCTGCTGTTAGGGGATAGGAGTCACCTATTTCTGATGACAGTCTCAAAGCAGAGAAGTGTACTTGTGCATGTACACAACAGCTGACATGGATGGGGAGGTGGAAGAGTAAACTAATGCCTTGCCTGGTACCATTTGAATTTATGGTAATGACATACTTCAAATGGTTCTTATGAATAGCAGATTGATTGCAAGCCATCTCTTCTTGACATACCAGGCAAATGTTTCGACCCCATCCACATCCAGCTTTCAGAGGTGCCTCAGGATTCTAAGTCTTTTGGAGTTTTTTTTCAGATAGCTTCTTATTGATGCCGCTTTTGCAGGCAGTAGATAGGAGAAAACAAAATCCTAATCACTGTTCTATCCATCTCCTATCTTCCAGAATATTCTTGATATCTCCTGTCTGATGTTATCTTTCTCTACCCATGTGGATTTAGATCTTCCTTTCCTGTTTTCAGTATTTCAGAAGCAGGAAATGCTGTTTTACATTATAATGACTGGGCAACTTGATATTGTTTTCTAGTCGTTCCCACTCAGTTTTCTCTGTTACAATACATATGAAAGAAACTACGATTGATGGAGAAGAGCTTGTTAAAATTGGAAAGTTGAACTTGGTAAGCATCCACCTTAATACTACTGTTTCACTCTTAAACACCTTATAGAGCAGCTTGAAATTTTGCCCTTGAGACAGTTTTTGTGGTCACTGGGTGATTAGCTTTGTAGTGGGAGAACAAATTTATTAATTACAGAAAAATTATTTTGCTGGCTATTTAATACATTATGTATACTATAAGAATGAAAGTCTTTGAATCCAAATCCAATAGACTCACTTTTTATTTTTATTTTTGAAATTAAAGGTTGATCTTGCAGGAAGTGAAAACATCGGCCGTTCTGGAGCTGTTGATAAGAGAGCTCGGGAAGCTGGAAATATAAATCAATCCCTGTTGACTTTGGGAAGGGTTATTACCGCCCTTGTAGAAAGAACACCTCATGTTCCTTATCGAGAATCTAAACTAACTAGAATCCTCCAGGATTCTCTTGGAGGGCGTACAAGAACATCTATAATTGCAACAATTTCTCCTGCATCTCTCAATCTTGAGGTAAGCCCTTTGAAAGCAAGCTGCGAGTGTAGTAGCTGTAATTCTTATTTAGCTATTATATATTTTAAAAGTTTATTTACTAGGCTGGACATAGTGACTCATACCTGTAAACCCAGCACTTTGGAAGTCCGAGGTGGGTGGATCACTTGAGCTTAGGAGTTCGAGACCAGCCTGGGCAACCTGCCGAAACCCTGTCTCTACCAAAAATACAAAAAATTAGGTGGGTTTGGTGGTGCACACCTGTGGTCCCACCTACTTATGGGGCTGAGGTGGGAGAATCACTTAAGCCTGGGAGGCGGAAGTTGCACTGAACTGAGATCATGCCACTACACTCCAGCCTGGGTGGCAGAGGGAGACCCCATCTCAAAAAAATATATATATATATATATATATTTGGTGGAATAAAAAAAGTTCATTTAGTAGCTTCATTCTTTTTTTTTTTTTGAGATGAATCCCGCTCTTATCCCGCAGGCTGGAGTGCGATGACGACATCTCAGCTCACTGCAACCTCCACCTCCCGGGTTCAAACGATTTTCCTGCCTCAGCCTCCCAAGTAGCTGGGATTACAGGCGCCTGCCACCACACCCAGCTAATTTTTGTATTTTTAGTAGAGATGTGGTTTCACCTTGTTGACCAGGCTGGTCTCAAACTCCTGACCTCAGGTGAACCGCCCTTTGTCTCCCAAAGTTCTGGGATTACAGGCGTATGCCACTGTGCCGGGCCTAGCTTGCTTCATTCTATGCTATAATGTAAAACAATCTGGACATTGCATATGAACATATACAGGAGGACACTCCTGAAGAAGTTATCTTTTTCCTTCCTGGCAGAGTTTTTAACCTTAAAAAGCCAGTTTCTCAATGGCTTTTCCACACAGTCTTCAAAGAAAATTGCTGTGGTCATTAGCAGTGGGTGGTATATGGAGATTTAATTGAGGACTTAGGAGCAGGTAAAGTGAATGCTCGCTAGTGTGGTAAGGCTGCTTAGAGAACACTGAAGATGGCGTTGGATGTGTGAGAACAGAGAGAAAAACCAAGAGAAATAACAAAGATGGTAAAATGTAGTCTTATTTTATTGCTATCATCTGCCTTAAGTGGAAATTTTATTTATTTGTTTATTTATTTATTTATTTTTAGAAGTAGAGTCTCATGCTGTTGCCAGGGTTGCAGTACAGTAGCATGATCATGGCTCACTGCAACTTAAATTCCTGGACTCAAGTGATTCCCCCAACCACAGCCTCCTGAGTAGCTAGTACTACAAGTGTGAGCCACCAGGCCTGGCTAAGTTTTGTTTTTTGTTTTGTTTTGTTTTAAATAGAGACGGAGGTCTCACTATGTTTCCTAGGCTGATCTTGAACTCCTGGGCTCAAGGGATCCTCCTACCTCAGCCTCCTGAAGTGCTGCGATTTAGGCATGGGCCACCTCGCTTGACCTAAATGGATTTTAAAAAGCTTTTTTAGGCCGGGCACGGTGGCTTACACCTGTAATCCCAGCACTTTGGGAGGCTGAGGTGAGTGGATCATCTTAGTTCAGGAGTTCAAGACCAGCCTGAGCAACATGGTGAAACCCCGTCTCTACTAAAAAACACAAAAAATTAGCTGGGCGTGGTGGTGCACGCCTGTAATCCCAACTACTCAGGAGGCTGAGGCAGGAGAGTTGCTTGAACCCAGGAAGTAGGGGTTGCAGTGAGCTGAGATTGAGCCACTGCACTCAAGCCTGGGTGACAGAGTGAGACTTTGTCTCAAAAAAACAAAAAAGCTTCTTTAAGGTCTCCAACTTCCCCTTCATTAAAAAAAAACTTTATTGAGATTTAATTCACATATCATAAAATTCACCAATTTAAAGTATATTAATTTAATAATTTTAGTATATTAACAGAGCTGTCCAACCGTCACCGAAATCTAAGTTTTGAACATTTTCGTAACCCCAGAAAGAAGGCCTGTACCCATTGAAATTACTTTTCCATTTGCCCCACTCCCAGCTCTAGGACACTACTGCTTTTTGCATCTATGGATTTGCCTGTTCTGGATATTTCATATAAATGGAATTATGTAATATGTGGTTTTTTTGTGACTGGCTTCTTTCACTTAGCATAATGTTTTCAAGGTTCATCTGTATTGTAGCAGCAATACTTTATTCCTTTTAATGGGTGAATAATATTCTATAGTATGGAGTGCAATGGTATGGTCTTGGCTCACTGCAACCTTTGCCTCCCGGGTTCAAGTGATTCTCCTGCCTCAGCCTCCCGAGTAGCTGGGATTACAGGCGCCTGCCACCACGCCTAGCTAATTTTTGTATTTTTAGCAGAGACAGGGTTTCACCATGTTGGCCAGGCTGGTCTCGAACTCTTGACCTCATGATCCACCTGCCTTGGCCTTCCAAAGTGCTGGGATTACAGACGTGAGCCACTGTGCCCGGCTGATATGGGACATTTTGTTTATTCATCAGTTGGTAGATTCATTGAGCTTTGTGGTTTTTTGTTTTTGTTTTTTTGTTTGTTTGAGACAAACAAACCTGTTGCCTAGGCTGGAGTGCAATGGCACAGTCACTGCAATCTCAACCTCCTGGGCTTAAGTGATCCTCCCACCTCAGACTCCCAACTAGGTGGGACTATAGGCACATGCTACCATGCCCAACTAATATTTATCTATTTATTGTAGAAACAGGGTCTCCCTATGTTGCCAAGGCTTGTCTCGAACTCCTGGACTCAAGTGACCCTCATGCCTTGGCCCCCAAAGTGCTGGGATTACAAATGTGAGCCATCATTGAGTTTAAGAATAGTCTAAAGGAAATTATCCTAAGGGTCAAGACTATGAAAATTGAAGAGAAGGGAAAAAAGGATTGAACAGCTTCCTTTTTAAAGGTTGGGCATAGTGGTCTTAATGACTAGATTTTAAAATTAGATACAACTATGAAATATTACTTTAAGTTATTATATAACATTTTAGATAACAGAACTACATTATTCTCACAATATCTTCACTAATTGATCTTTCCTTTCTATGACAGGAAACGCTGAGTACACTGGAATATGCTCATAGAGCAAAGAACATATTGAATAAGCCTGAAGTGAATCAGAAACTCACCAAAAAAGCTCTTATTAAGGTAACTGTGAATTTTGGAGCATAATGTAATCTTGCTTGACAAATGTGAAAATAAGAAACTTAAGTGGGAGATAATTGTTAAACAACATTTGTAAATTGCCCATGGAAGGCTTTTTATATAGTGATTTAAACTAAATATCTTACGTGTTAACATATTTTTTTCTAATGCTAATATGTTGACTTTACCAACTTTATCAACTGAGTTGGTACTCTTAACAAAATTTTCATTTATTTACATTTACAAAATTTATTTATTTGCATTTTTGAGGTATAATTTACATGCCATAACACCCACCCCCTAATGTAAGCATACAATTCAGTGATTTATAGTGCATTTACAGAGTTGTGGAATATAACCACGATCTAGTTTTAGAAAATTTGTATCACTATCCAATTTCCCTTTGCTCCTTTACAATCATGTGGCCACTGAACTGCTTTCTGTCTATAGATTTGCCTTTTCTGGAAATTTCCTATAAATGGAATCATGTAGTATTTGGTCTTTTGCATCAAGTTTCTTTTGCCTAGCATAACATTTGGGGTTCCATTTATAACATGTATCAGTAGTTTATTTCTTTTTATTGCTGAATAGTATTCAATTATATGCTGATAATATGACATTTGGATCATTTCCAATAATGCCATTGTGAACATTTCTCTACATGTCTTTTGTGTTGATGTGTTTTCTTTTCTC
The DNA here is from genome assembly GCF_043159975.1 of Macaca nemestrina. NCBI lineage: Eukaryota > Metazoa > Chordata > Mammalia > Primates > Cercopithecidae > Macaca > Macaca nemestrina. Next base: position 41,289,560 of record NC_092133.1, on the reverse strand, counting down.
TTGGGTAGATATCTAGGGATTTAATTTCTGGGTTGTATAGTAAGTTTATGCTTAAGAAACTTTTCCAAGTAGCTCTACCACTTTGTATTTCCTACAGCAGTTTATGAGGTCTGCAATTTCTCCACCTCCTTTTCAACACTTGTTTTTTTTTTTTTTTTTTTTGAGACGGAGTCTTGCTCTGTCACCCAGGCTGGAGTGCAGTGGCCGGATCTCAGCTCACTGCAAGCTCCTCCTCTTGGGTTCACGCCATTCTCCTGCCTCAGCCTCCCGAGTAGCTGGGACTACAGGCGCCCGCCACTTCGCCCGGCTAGTTTTTTGTATTTTTTAGTAGAGACGGGGTTTCACCGTATTAGCCAGGATGGTCTCGATCTCCTGACCTCATGATCCGCCCGTCTCGGCCTCCCAAAGTGCTGGGATTACAGGCTTGAGCCACCGCGCCCGGCCCACTTGTTTTGTTTTTGTTTTCTTTTTTTTTTTTTGAGATGAAGTCTCGCTCTTTCACCCAGGCTGGAGTGCAGTGGCACGATCTTGACTCACTGCAACCTCTGCCTCCCAGATTCAAGCGATTCTTCGACCTCAGTCTTCCGAGTAGCTGGGACTACCGGTGTGCACCACCGCGCCCAGCTCATTTTTGTACTTTTAGTAGAGATGGGGTTTCAACATGTTGGCCAGGCTGGTCTTGAACTCCTGACCTTGTGATCCGCCTGCCTCAGCCTCCCAAAGTGCTGGGATCACAGGCGTGAGCCAATACACCTGGCTCCAGTATGGTTTTAATTAGCATTTCCCTAATGACGTTGAACATCTTTTCTTGTGCTTATTATCTATTTGTTTATCTTTTTTGGTGAAATGTCTATTCAAATGCTTTCCCCAATTTTAATTGGTTTGTCTTCTTATTAAGTTGTAAGAAGTTCATGTAGTCTAGATGCAGGCCCTTAATGAGATATGATTTGCAAATATTTCCTCCCAGTCTGGCTTTACTTTTTCCTTTCCTTGGTTTTTTTTTTAAATAAAGTTTTTATTATTGAGATAATTATAGATTCACATGCAGTTATAAGAAATAATACAGAGAAAACAGGCCAGGCACAATGGCTCATGCCTGTAATCCCAGCACTTTGGGAGGCCGAGGTAGGCGGATTGCTTTAGATCAGGAGTTTGGGACTAGCCTGGCCAACATAGTGAAACCCTTATCTCTACTAAAAATACAAAAATTAGCTGGGCGTAGCGGCGCGTGCCTGTAATCCCAGTTACTCAGGAGGCTGAGACAGGAGATTTACTTGAACCCAGGAGACAGAGGTTGCAGTGAGCTGAGATCGCGCCACTGCACTCCAGCATGGGAGACAGAGTGAGGCTCTGTCTCAAAAAAAAAAAAAAAAAGTAATAATACAGAGAAATCCTTTGTACATTTTCTTGAACTATAGAATATTACCACGGGGATATTGATATTAATAACAATCCACGGATCTTTCCCAATTTTCCTTACGTGTGTGTGTATGTGTATTTAAGTCTAGACAGTATTGTCACATGTATAGGTTCGTGTATTCACTACCACAATCAAGATACTGAACAGTTCCATCACCACAAGGACCCCTCATATTGCCCTTTTGTTACCACTTTTCTTCCCACCATCTCCCTCCTTTCCTGGTACCCAATAATCTGTCCTCTATAATTTCAAGACTGTTATTGATTGGAATCATACATTATGTAAAGGTCTGAGATTGCCTTATTTATTTATTTATTTATTTTGAGATGGAGTCTTACTCTGTTGCCCAGGCTGGAGTGCACCCAATAATCTGTCCTCTATCATTTCAAGACTGTTATTGATTAGAATCATATATTATGTAAAGGTCTGAGATTGCCTTATTTATTTATTTATTTATTTATTTATTTATTTATTTATTTATTTTGAGACGGAGTCTCACTCTGTTGCCCAGGCTGGAGTGCAGTGGTGCGATCTCAGCTCACTGCAACCTCTGCCTCCCAGGTTCAAGCGATTCTCCTGCCTCACTCTCCCAAGTAGCTGGGATTACAGGTGTTTGCCACCATGTCCAGATAATTTTCTGCATTTTTAGTAGAGACAGGGTTTCACCATGTTCGCCAGGCTGGTCTCAAACTCTTGACCTTGTGATCCACCCACCTTGGCCTCCCAAAGTGCTGGGGTTATAGGCATGAGCCACTGCACCCAGCAGATCTTTTTTTTTAGTAATAAGTAGTAGTCCATGGTGAGTGTGTACCATACAGTTTTTGTAACTTTTCACTTATTGAATGACATATGAGCTGATTGCAGTTTTTTTGCTATTACAAACAAAACTGCTATTGACATTCATTTATAGGTATTTATGTAAACATACATTTTTATTTCTCTTGGATAATTGCCCAAGAGTGCAATTGCTGGGTTGTATAATAATTGAATGTTTATTATTTTAGGGAACTGCCTGTTTTTCAAATTGGCTATATCATTTTATAATGTGTGAGTAATCTAGTTTCTTCATATCCTCACCAGCATTTAGTGTTGTAACTTTTTTATTTTAGTCATTCTGATAGGTGTGGTAGGTAATAGATATCTCATTGTGGTTTTTAACTTGAATTTTTCTAAAGGCTAATGATGTTGAGCATCTTTTTAACATGCTTATTTGATGTTTATATATTTATGTATATATAGCATATACATATATTGCATATTGATATGTATATAACATACACATGTATAGGTAACATATATATGTATATATATATTTATTTCCTCTTATAATTTATTTGTGGAAATATCTGTATGTTTGTCCTGTAGAGTTTTACCGTAGTATCTTTTGACGTGTTCCTCTGTTCTTTGTATTTTCTGTAAATTGGAAGCTGAATCTTGAGGCTTAATTAAATTCAAGTTTTGTCTTATTTATTTTTGGCAAAACTAATTCATAAGCCGTAGTGTCTTCTTCCATTTAGAAGTATATAATCTCTGGTTCTCTTTTTTTTTTTTTTTTTTGAGACGGAGTCTCACTCTGTTGCCCAGGCTGGAGTGCAGTGGCACCATCTCGGCTCACTGCAAGCTCTGCCTCCCAGGTTCACGCCATTCTCCTGCCTCAGCCTCCCCAGTAGCTGGGACTACAGGCACCCGCCACCATGCCCGGCTAAATTTTTGTATTTTAGTAGAGATGGGGTTTCACCGTGTTAGCCAGGATGGTCTTGATCTCCTGACCCTGTGATCATCCCGCCTCGGCCTCCCAAAGTGCTGGGATTACAGGCGTGAGCCACCGCGCCCGGCCGGTTCTTTGTCTTTTTTATGGGCAATGACAATATTCAGGGACTTGGTCAATAGTTTTCTAAGGTTGCAATATGGTAATATTTGAATTCAATTATTCTTTCTTAATTGATTGCTGAACCTCAGGTTGAATATCCCTTATCTGAAATGCATGGGACCAGAAGTGTTTTGGATTTCAGATATTTTGGATTTTGGAATATTTGCGTATACATAATAAGGTATATTGGGGATGGGACCCAAGTCTAAATATGAAATTCATTTTTGTTTCATAGAACCATATATATGTAGCCTGCAAGTAATTTTATGCAATATTTTGAATAATTTTGTGTATGAGACAGTGTTTTAACTGTGACCTGTCACATGAGATCAGGTGCAAAATTTTCAATTTCTGGTGTCATGTCGGTGCTCAAAAAGTTTGGGACTTTTGGACCCAAACTTTTGGGTTTCAGGTTTTCAGATTAGGGATGTTCAACCTGTGCTTCTATTAAAAGGTTCTTTCTCTCATCTACTTAGAGGTATAGTTCTTATAGGAAAGGCAGGACACATGCTTGATAATTTCCTTTATTTGCCAATTTTGAGAATAATGAGTTGGTTTCCTAGGTTTCTTAGTGTCATTATAATCTCATATATTTAAATTGTTTGTGTTAACTGACTGTAGTTTTTCTCCTCACTGATGCTCAGATTGGCTCATCTTTGGCCAGGGGTATGTTAGTCTGTTTTCATGCTGCTGATAAAGACATACCCAAGATTGGGCAATTTACAAAAGAAAGAGGTTTATTGGACTTATAGTTCCACATGGCCGGGGAGCCCTCATAATCATAGTGGAAGGCAAGGAGGAGCAAGTCACATCTTACGTGGGTGGCAGCAGGCAAAGAGAGAGCGCTTGTGTGGAGAAACTCCCATTTTTAAAACCATCAGGGCCGGGTGCGGTGGCTCAAGCCTGTAATCCCAGCACTTTGGGAGGCCAAGACGGGCGGATCACAAGGTCAGGAGTTCGAGACCAGCCTGGCCAATATGGTCAAACCCCGTCTCTACTAAAAACACAAAAATTAGCCAGGAGTGGTGGTGGACGCCTGTAGTCCCAGCTACTTGGGAGGCTGAGCAGGAGAATCGCTTGAACCCAGGAGGCGGAGGTTGTAGTAAGCCGAGATCGGGCCACTGCACTCCAGCCTGGGAGACAGAGCGAGACTCTGTCTCAAAAAATAAATAAATAAATAAATAAAACCATCAGATCTTGTGAGACCCATTCACTGTCATGAGAACGGCATGGGAAAGATCTGCCCCTACAATTCAATCATCTCCCACTGGGTCCCTCCCACAACAAGTGGGAATTATGGGAGCTACAAGATGAAATTTGGGTGGGGAGACAGAGCCAATCTATATTAAGGGGTTATCTCTTCAGGTGGCTTCTTGAGTCCTTTTGATTAGCCTAGTAGTCTTTGTTTAGCTTCTTTCCTTGCCTTATTTGACAAGATGTTCTGTGTTCATCTTGAGTATTTCCTACCTCAGTCCTGGAATCAGATGCTTTTCTAAGGAATCCTGGTTCATTTTAGTTTGAAATACTGCTACCAACCTGGGTACTGGAGGTTGTGGTTTTTCTTGGGAAGTCCATATTTTTAGAATGAGTGCATTTAAAAAGGAGCTTTGAAAGACTTTATTTCTATACAAATTAATATTGATTAACAAGTATGGTTATAACTTTTTATCATGCTTCTTTATGTTTTAAAAGACATAAAAAGGCTAACTTTACTTTTTATTTGATGCATATCCTTCCCATACTGAATGAAAAAAGTACTAAACTGACACCTTCAACATTCCTCTTGTGTAGGAGTATACGGAGGAGATAGAGCGTTTAAAACGAGATCTTGCTGCAGCTCGTGAGAAAAATGGAGTGTACATTTCTGAAGAAAATTTTAGGTAAGCCCTTGGCTATGGAGTTAATTTCCAAGAATAAGCATTTCTGATAACAGGCTATTTGAAGTAAAACTTACGTAGCAGTAAATAAAATCTTTATATCAAGTGCCGATAAATACTTCATTTTGTGTGTGTGTGTGTGTTTTCTTTTGAGACAGGGTGAGTGTGCACTCTCACCCAGACTGGAGTGCAGTGGCACAATCTTGGCTTGCTATATCCTCAATCTCCTGGACTCAAGTGATCCCCCTGCCTCAGCCTCCCAAGTAGCTGGGGTTACAGGCATGAGCCATCACACTCAGCTAATTTTTGCAATTTTTTGTAGAGACAAGGTGTCGCCATGCTGCCTAGGCTTCTATTTTGTTTTGACATTAACAAGTAGCTATCAAACACTTTATAAAATCTTTACTTTTAGTTTTTAAATCATTAATTCATATGAAGTTTCAAGAAGAGTACAAGAGAGGTTTCATGTATTCTTCACCCAGTCTTCCTCAGTGGTTATCTCTTATATAATTATAGTACAAGGCTGGGTGTGGTGGCTCATGCCTGTGAATTCTAGCACTTTGGGAGGCCAAGGCAGGCGGATCACCTGAGGTTGGGAGTTTGAGATCAGTCTGACCAACATGGAGAAACCCAATCTCTACTAAAAACAAAATTAGCCGGGTGTGGTGGTACATGCCTGTAATCACAGCTGCTCCAGAGGCTGAGGCAGGAGAATTGCTTGAACCTGGGAGGCAGAGGTTGTGGTGAGCCGAGATAGCGCCATTGCACTCCAGCCTGGGCAATGAGAGCAAAATTCTGTCTCAAAAAAAAAAAAAAAAAAAGATAAATAAAAAATAGACTGGGCGCCATAGCTCATGCCTGTAATCCCAGCACTTTGGGAGGCTGAGGCGGGTGGATCACCTGAGGTCAGGAGTTTGAGACCAGCCTGGCCAACATGGTGAAACCCTGTCTCCACTAAAAATACAAAAGTTAGCCGGGCGTGGTGGCAGGCCTGTAATCCCAGCTACTTGGGAGGCTGAGGCAGGAGAATCGCTTGAACCTGGGAGGCAGAGGTTGCAGTGAGCTGAGATAGCACCATTGCACTCCAGCCTGGGGAAGAAGAGAGAGACTTCATCTCAAAAAAAAAAAAAAAAAAAAGAAAACAATAAAATAAATAACAATTATAGTACAATACCAAAGCTGGGAAATTGACCTTGATACAATATGTATATTAGTTTGTTCTTATACTACTATAAAGAACCACGGAGACTGGGTAATTTGTAAAGAAAAGAGGTTTAATTGGCTCACAGTTCAACAGACTCTACAGGAGGCATGGCTGGGGAGGCCTCAGGAAACTGACAATCCTGGTAGAAGGGCTAAGGGGAAGCAAGCACATCTTCACATGGCGGCAGGAGAGAGAAAGTGAAGAGGAGAGCGCTGCACACTTCTGAACAACCAGATCTTGTGAGAACTCATTCGCTATCATGAGAATAGCAAGGGGGAAGTCCATCTTTATCATTCAGTTATCTCCCACCAGGCCTCTCCTCCAACATGGGATTATAATTCAACATGAGATTTTGGTGGGGACAGAGAGCCAGACCATATCAACATGTGTATATACTTCTGTGCCATTTTGTCACTTGTATAGATTTGTGTAACCACCACTGCAATCAAGATACAGGCTATCCTATCATCACAAGGAACTCTCTTGCTAATTCACTATAGTCGCACTCAGTCCATCTTTTTCATGATTCCTAACCCCTGGCAACCACTAATCTGTTCACTTTTTAAAGCCCTGGAGTAGTTGTTCAAAGGAAAGCTTTTATTGAGGCCCATTATATAAAACAACAATAACAACAGAGAAAACAAGGGGAAGAAGGCAAGAGGGATGCTAAGGACTATAACTTGAAAATTCTTGATTGTGTTTATCCTTGAAGATAGTAGGAAGCAATACTTTCACAGAGCATTTTTTAAAAGTTAATAGTGATAAAAGATATTAGACCTAATTAATAATAACCAGAAGCATTTTAGTATAATCTTTTACTGAACTTTTTTATAGATGTTAACACGCTAATAGTATATAAATCATTTAATAAACTTACTTTTTTCTGTGTTGTTTCCAGCTGTCATAATGTACTCCATGAATGTGGAGTAAGATGCCCTAGAATCAGAACAATGTAAGATTGTGGGTTAGATAACAGTTTACCACCACTAAAGGAGGTGTTCTTTTCTTGATGCTTTAGAAGTAAAAAGTAATTGGTGAGGCACCCAGTCCTGGCCTGTAATCTTTAGAAATGATATCAATTACTGGCTTTCATCTTTCTGATTTTATTTTTGAACTTAAGAAGTAACTTTAGTTTTTGTTTGTTTAATCCCATGATTTAAAATATGGTGTTTGCTCTTTTTTTTTAACTTTTATTTTAGTTTCATGGGTACATGTGCAGGTTTGTTCTATAGATAGATTGCATGTAACAGGAGTTGGTGTATATATTATTTTGTCACCCAGATAATAATCATAGAACCTGATGGATAGCTTTTCAATCCTTACTTTCCTCTTACCCTCCACCCTCAAAGAGGCCTAGGAGACTATTGTTCCCTTCTTTGTGTCCATGTGTACTCAGGGTTTAGCTCCTACTTATAAGTGAAAACATTCAGTGTTTGGTTTTCTGTTCCTGTGTCAGTTTGTTTAGGACAATGGCATCCAGCATCCAGCTCCATCCATGTTGCTGCAAAGGACATGATCTCGTTCTTTTTTTCTTTTGAGACAGTCTTGCTCTGTCACCCAGGCTGGAGTGCAGTGGTGTGATCTTGGCTCACTGCAACCTCTGCCTCCTAGGTTCAAGTGATTCTCCTACCCCAGCCACCTGAGTTGCTGGGATTACAGGCGCCTGCCACCATGCCCAGCGAATTTTTTTTTTTTTTTTTTTTTTAAGTAGAGACGGGGTTTCACCATGCACAGTGTTGGCCAGGCTGGTTTTGAATTCCTGGCCTCAAGTGATCAACTCACCTCAGTCTCCTGAAGTGCTGGGATTACAGGCATGAGCCACTGCACCTGGCCGTCTTGTCTTTTTTATGCCTGTGTAGTATTCCATGGTGTATATGTACCACATTTTCTTTATCCAGTCTACTGTGGATGGATAACTAGGTTGATTCCACGTCTTTGCTGTTATGAATAGTGCTATGATGAACATATGTGTGCATGTGTCTTTATGGTAGAACAATTTATATTCCTTTGGATATATACCTAGTAATGGGATTGCTGGCTCGAATAGTATTTCTTTGTGTGTGTGTTTTATTTATTTATTTTTTTTGAGATGGAGTCTTGCTCTTTTGCCCAGAGTGGCACAATCTTGGCTCACTGCAAACTCTGCCCCCCAGGTTCAAGCAATTCTCCTGCCTCAGCCTCCTAAGTAGCTGGGATTACAGGTGCCTGCCATCATGCCCGGCTAATTTTTGTATTTTTAGTAGAGATGTGGTTTCACCATGTTGGCCAGGCTGGTCTCAAACTCCTGACTTCAGGTGATCCACCCACCTCAGCCTTCTAAAGTGCTGGGATTACAGGCCACCATGCCCTGTGATAGTTTCTTTTGTTATGCAGAAGCTCTTTAGTTTAATTACCTCCCATTTGTTAATTTCTGGTTTGTTGCAATTGCTGTTAGCATCTTCATCATGAAATCTTTGTCAGGGCCTATACCACCGTTTTTTTTTGAGATGAAGTCTTGCTCTCTTGCCCAGGCTGGAGTGCAGTGGCATGATCTTGGCTCACTGCATCCTCTGCCTCCCACATTCAAGCAATTCTCCTGCCTCAGCCTCCTAAGTAGCTGGGATTACAGGCGCCTGCCACTACGCGTGGCTAATTTTTGTATTTTTAGTAGAGATGGGGTTTCACCATGTCGGCCAGGCTGGTCTTGAACTCCTGATCTCAAGTGATCTGCCCACCTCCGCTTCCCAAACTGCTGGGATTACAGGTGTTAGCCACCGTGCCCAGCCGGGCCTATATGATTTTATACCTAGAAAAACCCCCATAGTCTCTGTCCATAAGCTCCTAGATCTGATAAACAATTTAAGCAGAGTTTCTGGATACACAATTGTTGTACAAAAATCAGTAGCATTCCTATATACTAATAATGTCCAAGCTGAGTGCCAAACAGGAACGCAATCCCATTCACAATAGCCACAAAAACAGTAAAATACCTAGAAATACAACTAGCCAGAGAGGTGAAAGATCTCTACGGTAAGAATTGTAAAACACTGCTGAAAGAAATCAGAGTTGACACAAACAAATGGAAAAACATTCCATGCTCATGGATAAGAAGAATCAATATTGTTAAAATGGCCATACCACCAAAAGCAATTTACAGACTGAATGCTGTTCCTCTCAAACTACCAATGACATTCTTCACAGAATTGGAAGAAACTATTATAAAATTCACATGGAAGTGTAAAAGAGCCCAAATAGCCAAAACAATCCTAGGCAAAAAGAACAAAGCTGGAGGCATCGCATTACCTGACTACTACAGTGCTACAGTAACCACAACATCATGGTACTGGTACAAAAACAGACACATAGACCAGTGAAACCGAATAAAGAGCCCAGAAATAAAGCTACACACCTACAGCCATCTGATCTTCGACAGAACATGCAATGGAGATAAAACTGCCTGTTCAATAAATGGTGCTGGGATAACTGGCTAGCCATATGCAGAAGACTGAAACTGAACCCCTTCCTTAATGCCCGTATACAGAAATCAACTCAAGATGGATTAAAAACTTAAATGTAAAACCTAAAACTAAAAACCCTTGTGAAAATCCTAAGTGTTTGTTCTCTAACAGACATGAGGCATAATCTGAGATAGTTTTGTCTGAAAAAACTTTTGGAATTAGTACAGTGTCAGTCAGAGAAGAATCACAAAAACTACAGCCAACATTTAAAACAGGATAATGCTTTATTTAAGCCAAGCTTAATAGACATTTTAAAACCATATCAAAATCATGTCATCCATACAATAACAATATTGTCTTACCCTTTGGCATTCACTATAAGAAAAGCATTTCAAATAATCCCATTTTGCATAAAAGATCCATTTCTATTTTATTTTATTTTTTATTTTTGAGACGGAGTCTCACTCTGTCACCCAGGCTGGAGTGCAGTGGCGCGATCTTGGCTCACTGCAAGCTCCGCCTCCCGGGTTCATGCCATTCTCTCGCCTCAGCCTCCTGAGTAGCTGGGACTACAGGCGCCTGCCACCATGCCCTGCTAATTTTGTTTTTGTATTTTTAGTAGAGATGGGGTTTCACCGTGTTAGCCAGGATGGTCTTGATTTGCTGACCTCATGATCCTCCCGCCTCGGCCTCCCAAAGTGCTGGGATTACAGGTGTGAGCCACCGCGCCCGGCCGTAGAAGGTCCATTTCTAATAAAAAGCTAATATATTTAATTAAAAGACTATTAGAATTAACTCTTCTCTTACAGCTCTTTTCTAGCTTTTCCTTTAGTCAACAATATCTTTAGCTAATATGTTAAGGGAATTTGTATTCACGGAAGAATCTTTGTCATTTAAGCATAATGTGAAATATAAAATTGTTGGTTGTTATCAAAGAATTAGATGAGCAAATACAGGCATTCACTTCTGAAACTTACTAATACTCAAGAAATCAGAGACCCATTAAAGTGGGTTTGGAAGACCTGTGAGCTTTGTGCTTGAGAAAAGCATTGTTCTATTTTACTTTTTATGACTTCTTTTGACTTTGACTTCATCTTCTAATATTTTTGTTGAATTTCATTTTTGCTGTCAAATTTTTAGTTTCTAAAAACTCTTTTCTGCCATCTTTGTCCCTCCTTTTGAAAACTATAACATCTTCTTATTTTACAGATCTGTTCCTTATCTCAGGAACATTATTAATGTTATTAATGTTTTCTTTTCTGCTTTTCTTTTTTTTTTTTTTTTTTTTGAGACGGAGTCTCACTCTGTCGCCCAGGCTGGAGTGCAGTGGCGCGATCTCGGCTCACTGCAGGCTCCGCCTCCCGGGTTCACGCCATTCTCCTGCCTCAGCCTCCCGAGTAGCTGGGACTACAGGCGCCCACAACCGCGCCCGGCTAATTTTTTGTATTTTTAGTAGAGACGGGGTTTCACCGTGGTCTCGATCTCCTGACCTTGTGATCCGCCTGCCTCGGCCTCCCAAAGTGCTGGGATTACAGGCGTGAGCCACCGCGCCCGGCCTCTTTTCTGTTTTTCTTTCCTTTGGGATTTTTTTTTTCCCTGTTGTGATATCTGTCATTTGTATTTATTTTCTTCAAATGTCTAATGACTTGGCTGGCAATTAAGATGGATTAGAAGCTTTGTACATGGGTGAGGATTATGGATCTGTGAGTTCACTGCAGATGAAAAAGTGGTGATCTCAGTCTTAAGTCTGGGCTTCCATCAGATATCATTCTTTGTTGGATTTTTTTTCTTTTGGACAAGGCCTCAGTCTTTCCTGAGAAGACTTACCCAGTTTGCTTGGAGATTTTTCTAGCTGCTGACATTTTTTGATTAGAATGGGTATAGGAGGCTGAGGATCCCATCATTTTAGTATGCAGATTTACACCTAAATGCTCATTTCTAGTCCCTAAACCTTCTGCAATCCATGGTGTCTAGTGAAAGTGAATCTGGAAATTCTGCTGCAATTCCTGAGGACTAGTGGCTCTCATCGGAAGTGGTGTTTGGGGAGTGGTGGTGGTGGGTGATTTTGTCCCCCAGAGGACATTTGGCAGGGTCCAGAGACATTTTTTATTGTCATGACTTGGATGGTACTGAACATCCTAAAATGTACAGGACATCCCCACAATGAAGAATTATTTGATCCACTAGTGCTGAGGCTGAGAAACTCTGCTCTAGAGAGTAATCCTTTGTTCTCATGAGGGTTATGTGGTGGTGTGAGGGTGGTGTTTGTGCTGGTGTGTGTGCATGTTGCTGCAGCAGGGGGTATGATTGCTCTGTATACATACTTTAAGTCTCAGTTTTTAACCCCTAATCTTACCCCTTCCTTCTGAGATACCTGATGCCTTCAAGTCCCACATTTTTCGTTTTCTTTTCTTACTTTTTTTTTTTTTTTTTTTGAGACGGAGTCTCACTGTTGCCCAGGCTGGAGTACAGTGGCACGATCTTGGCTCACTGTAAGCTCCGCCTCCTGGGTTCACGCCATTCTCCTGCCTCAGCTTTCCTAGTAGCTTGGACTACAGCGCCCACCACCACTCCTGGCTAATTTTTTGTATTTTTAGTAGTGACGGGGTTTCACCGTGTTAGCCAGGATGGTCTTGATCTCCTGACCTCGTGATCCGCCCACCTTGGCCATCCAAAGTGCTGGGATTATAGGCGTGAGCCACTGCGCCCGGCCTAGTCCCACATTTTTCCAACATTCTGTGGGGCATATTTATATTCTGTATCCCTGATTATAGACACTTAGGTTGTATTCCTTTTTCTCTCTACTTTGAGTTACAGTCAGTCCTCTGTTAGCTTTCTAGCTTCTCAAATTGGGTACACACATACTTTTCCCCTCATAGGTAGGGATTCTTAGTTTCAGAATTTAGGGCAAGGGAAAAATATTTCATTTATAAAACAAAGACAAGGAATATAATTTGTTCTTTGTAATTTGTATTTATTGCTTATTGACACTTAGGTATTAAGTGACACTTGGGTATCAGGTGACACTTGGGTATCAAGTCATGGTGATAAATGTTGGAAATGAGTTTGTGTAGCTGTCACAATTGTGTTGGAATACATTTTGTAGGAGTTAGAAAAAATATTAACTGTTAAACTCATATTAAACTTTATTTTAGAGTCATGAGTGGAAAATTAACTGTTCAAGAAGAGCAGATTGTAGAATTGATTGAAAAAATTGGTGCTGTTGAGGAGGAGCTGAATAGGGTAAGCATTTAAAATGATATTTACTGTTATGTGAAAAGCAAATATTGAAAGAAAATTTTAGAAGGTGAAAGACCTAATATTTTTTCCTTCAATATATGTATATATATATTTTTTAGATGGAGTCTCGCTCTGTCACCCAGGCTGGAGTGCAGTGGTGTGATCTCGGCTCACTGTAACCTCTGCTGCCTGGGGTCAAGCGATTCTCCTGCCTCAGCCTCCCAAGTAGCTGAGATTACAGGCGTGTGCCACCATGCCCGGCTAATTTTTTTGTATTTTTAGTAGAGACAGGGTTTCACCATGCTGGCCAGGCTGGTCTTGAACTCCTGACCTCATGATCCACCCATCTCGGCCTCCCAAAATGCTCGGATTACAGGCATGAGCTACCGCACCCAGCTCCTTCTTTAAGATTTTATTTATTTTTTGTTTTTGTTTTTGTTTTTGTTTTTTTTTGAGACGGAGTCTCGCTCTGTCGCCCAGGCTGGAGTGCAGTGGCGTGATCTCGGCTCACTGCAAGCTCCGCCTCCTGGGTTTACGCCATTCTCCTGCCTCAGCCTCCTGAGTAGCTGGGACTACAGGCACCCGCCACCGCGCCCGGCTAATTTTTTGTATTTTTAGTAGAGACGGGGTTTCACCGTGGTCTCGATCTCCTGACCTTGTGATCCGCCCGCCTTGGCCTCCCAAAGTGCTGGGATTACAGGCGTGAGCCACCGCGCCCGGCCAAGATTTTATTTAAAAAAAAAAAAAGATTTTATTTTGCTGACCCTTATACTGAAAGTAAGTTATATCATGATTTTTTACTATCATCAATCACATAAAAAAAGCTGACAGCTTATATTAATGAAACATTACAAAAAATTAACTGAATTGTTTGATTTTGTTATTAAAACTACAAAATAGTGAATGCTGAAGCATTTTTGTTAACATGTTTATCAGATGAAGGAACACAGATATTGGGAGAGACTGGATATTAAAGAAAAGTAATATAACTAGGGTAGGCAAGAGGCCTGACCTTTCAGGCCACTCTCATATTAATACCTTTATTTATTAATAATAATAATAATTATTATTATTATTTTTGAGACAGAGTCTCACTGTGTCACCCAGGCTGGAGTGTGGCGTGATCTTGGCTCACTGCAAGCTCCGCCTCCTGGGTTCACGCCATTCTCCTGCCACAGCCTCCCGACTAGCTGGGACTACAGGCACCCGCCACCGCGCCCGGCTAATTTTTTGTATTTTTAGTAGAGACAGGGTTTCACCGTGTTAGCCAGGATGGTCTCTATCTCCTGACCTCGTGATCCACCCGCCTCGGCCTTCCAAAGTGCTGGGATTACAGGCGTGAGCCACCATGCCTGGCCATTTTAAATTATTTTTTAGAGACAGGGTCTTGCTCTGATTCCCAGGCTACAGTGCAGTGGCGTAATCATATCTTACTGCAGCCTCAAACTTCTGGTCTCAAGCAACTCTCCTGCCTCAGCCTCCTGAGTAGCTGGACTTCAGGCATGCACCACCATACCTGGCTAATTATTTTATTTTTTTGTAGAGATGGAGTCTTGCTATGTTGCCTAGGCTGGTCTCAAACTCTGGGGCTCAAGTGATCCTCCTGCCTTGGCCTCCCAAAGTGCTGGAATTATAGGCGTGAATCACCTTGCCGGGCCACATTAACACTGTTTTATTCAAATTCAATGGCAATGTTGAAGGAACCTGAAGAATTAATAGTACTACCCCAAACCTATTATTTAATCTCAAAGAGTTGAGTAAGATTGCAGAAAGAAACCGGATGACATGTTTGTGTTAATCTACTGGGTAACTTGTTACAGCTTTTGCATGGAAATAATTTGTTTCATTTTTCTAATCTTATGAACTAGCCAGATATCCTACCAACCAGATCAGCATTTTTTAATTTCTACGTTATATTTAGGTTACAGAGTTGTTTATGGATAATAAAAATGAACTTGACCAGTGTAAATCTGACCTGCAAAATAAAACACAAGAACTTGAAACCACTCAGAAACATTTGCAAGAAACTAAATTACAACTTGTTAAAGAAGAATATATCACATCAGCTTTGGAAAGTACTGAGGAGAAACTTCATGATGCTGCCAGCAAGGTTTGTCCCTTGTATTGATTTATACTCATATTAAATAGAGAATGGGTAGAAATAATGTCTGTGCTTAAGCATTAATTATGATATTCTGTTTATTCACCCAAAATGGTATTTCTGTCCATTTAAAAAACATTATTTTACTATTTCATCCATATCTTTCTTAGTGGAGATGTTGACTTATGAAAAAACTACTCCTGCTCCTGGAGTTTGGAAAATAGAACATAACTTAGCCAGGCGTGGTGGCTCACGCCTGTAATCCCAGGACTTTAGGAGGCCGAGGCGGGCGGATGACCTGAGGTCAGGTGTTCGAGACCAGCCTGACCAACATGGAGAAACCCGTCTCTACTAAAAATACAAAATTAGCTGGGCGTGATCGCGCCATTGCACTCCAGCCTGGGCAGCAAGAACAAAACTCTGTCTCAAAAAAAAAAAAAAAAAGAAAATAGAACATAACTTTATAATATGTTTTGTAGACATTTAGAATGTGATGTTGTGATGCTTTTTCTTTGTGGGGATGATTGAACCTAATTAGTCATTAAGAATTGAGTATGTTCTGGCCGGGCACAATATCTCACGCCTATAATCCCAGCACTTTGGGAGGCTGAGGTGGGTGGATTGCTTGAGGTTAGGAGTTCGAGACCAGCCTGACCAACATGGTAAAACCCCATCTCTACTAAAAAAAATACAAAAATTAGCCAGGCATGGTGGCACATGCCTATAATCCCATCTACTCAGGAGGCTGAGGCAAGAGAATTGCTTGAACCCAGGAGGCAGAGGTTGCAATGAGCCGAGATCATGCCACTGCACTCCAGCCTGGGTAACAGAGCAAGACTCTGTCTCAAAAAGAAAAAAAAAAAGAATTTAGTATGTTCTAATGATGAAAGATGTTGAAGGTATTTAATTTTTTATTAGTTGTACTTTTTTTTTGAGACAGACTCTTGCTTTGTCGCCTAGGCTGGAGTGCAGTGACATCATCTCAGCTCACTGTAACCTTTGCCTCCCGGGTTCAAGCGATTCTCCTGCCTCAGCCTCCCAAGTAGCTGGGATTACAAGTGCCTGCCACCACACCCAGCTAATTTTGAATTTTATTAGAGACGGGGTTTCACCATGTTGGCCAGGCTGGTCTCAAACTCCTGACCTCAGGTGATCTGCCTGCCTAGGCCTCCCAAAATGTTGGGATTACAGGTGTGAGCCACCACCCCCGGCCATTAGGTGTACTTTTGAGGAAATAGTAGAACATAGAAGGGAAAAAATTTCTGAGGAGGCATGATTATTGCAATAACTGACAAAATCAGTTTTCCTTGCTTGTGTAGATGGCTACAGGAAGGGAAATAAAAATTACTGGGCATCTGGATAAATTAGCATAAGTTAAAGCATTTCTTCTGATACAATGTCTAAAATTTACTAGTTTTTTTTTGTTTTTTTTTTTTTTGAGACAGAGTCTCTCTGTCTGTCGCCCGGCCTGGAGTGACAGTGGCACAATCTTGGCTCACTGCAACCTCCACCTCCCAGGTTCAAGCAATTCTTCTGCCTCAGCCTCCTGAGTAGCTGGAACTGCAAGTGTGTACCACCACGCCTGGCTAATTTTTGTATTTTTAGTAGAGACGAGATTTCACCATGTTGGTCAGGCTGGAAAATTTACTAGTTCTTATCAAGATAAATCCTTATGTAGATACTTTCATTAGATTCCTTTCGTCATATCCATTTTGTCTAACACTTATTTTTTAAAATACAGCTGCTTAACACAGTTGAAGAAACTACAAAAGATGTATCTGATCTCCATTCCAAACTGGATCGTAAGAAGGCAGTTGACCAACACAATGCAGAAGCTCAGGATATTTTTGGCAAAAACCTGAATAGTCTATTTAATAATATGGAGGAATTAATTAAGGATGGCAGCTCAAAACAAAAGGCCATGCTAGAAGTACATAAGACCTTATTTGGTAAGTTCAGGCTGTTCTGTTTTAGTCTTGATGTGTTAAGTGTGATGTTGATTTCAAAACTGATAATTTAATTTTGTGAAACATAGATGACAGTGTCACCAATACTCTCTACCATGCACAAACTATTTGTTCAGGCTGCAGATTAATGCTTTACTGTCTCTGAATTAAAACAAATCTTTTTCCCTCCCCACCCTCCCTTCTGTTTTCTATAAATTGTTACATTTATTAAGTAACTAAGTATATAAACGTTAGAAGTAGAAGTCCTCTTTTTCCCTGACTCTGGCTCCTGTCCCTGGGTCATTCACCATAGGTGTTATTGTTAAATTTCTTGGGCCTTTTTCTAGAAATTTTCTGTGCATAAACATTCTGCAACTTTTTATTGGGGGGGGGGCATGTATATCTTGATGATTTGCTATATTGTCAGAATATGTTTGTGTCTCATTGTTTTTAACTATTCTATTATCTCCCTTTAGAAAAAAGTATGTTTATTTAGTGTGAAATACTATCTTCATTATGGAAAATTTGGACATCTAGAAATATAAAAATTTTAAAAATCATCTAGACTCTAGTCTCATTAAGCCAAGCACAATTAATACATTTTGGTATTGATTTCCAGTTTTTCTTTTCTTCTGTAAACTTACCATAATTCTGTATATTATTTTTAGTTAGAGATTAATTATAGAATATTCTAATTCTTTGTGCACTATGAATTATAGTTATGGGTCTGATACACTTACAAATATGTTAAGGGCTTACAGAGCACTATAGAAAATATGTAATGTATATTTAAATATTTCCTTGCTTTGTAGTGAGCCAGTTCTTTTAAGCTCGTTATTACAAATTCTACAAGGGTATACTTTTGCCAACTTCTCTGAAATGGTTTGAACTGTATTTAATATATATATATGTGTATATCAAATATATTTATGTCAAAGTTTACATCTTTCTGTTTTTTTCTGTTTGTTCTAGGTAATCTGCTGTCTTCCAGTGTCTCTGCGTTAGATACCATTACTACAGTAGCACTTGGATCTCTCACATCTATTCCAGAAAATGTGTCTACTCGTGTTTCTCAGATTTTTAATATGATACTAAAAGAAGAATCATTAGCAGCAGAAAGTAAAACTGTACTACAGGAACGGATTGTTAGTATATCTTTTAAAATATTTTTGAAGGATTACATTTGATAAGTATTTGATAAAATATTTTGAAGGGTTACATTTGATAAATCTTAATAAACAATGTTAACTGCTATTCTTTCATCTTAAGCTTTGCTAGACGCAGTCATAGACACGTCACTGTGAGAGTACATATATATATATATTTTTTTCTTTCTTTTTTTTTTTTTTTGAGACGGAGTCTTGCTCTGTCGCCCAGGAGTGCAGTGGCACCATCTCGGCTCACTGCAAGCTCCGCCTCCCAGGTTCATGCCATTCTCCTGCCTCAGCCTCCCGAGTAGCTGGGACTACAGGTGCCCGCCACCACGCCTGGCTAATTTTTTGTATTTTTAGTAGAGACGGGGTTTCACTGTGTTAGCCAGGATGATCTCGATTGCCTGACCTCGTGATCCGCCCACCTTAGCCTCCCAAAGTGCTGGGAT
The DNA here is from genome assembly GCF_043159975.1 of Macaca nemestrina. NCBI lineage: Eukaryota > Metazoa > Chordata > Mammalia > Primates > Cercopithecidae > Macaca > Macaca nemestrina. Next base: position 41,270,865 of record NC_092133.1, on the reverse strand, counting down.
TATAGGCGTGAGCCACCATGCCCAGCCAGCGTCTCATTTTCTTTATTTTTATGTATTTTTTTTTTTTAGCCTCTCCTTTTCTCAGTTCACTGCAACCTCTGCCTCCTGGGTTCAAGTGATTCTCTTGCCTCAGCCTCCTGAGTAGATGGGATTATAGGCATGTGCCAACATGCCTGGCTAATTTTTGTTTTTGTTTTTGTTTTAGTAGAGATGGGGTTTTACCATGTTGGTCCGGCTGGTCTCGAACTCCTAACCTCAAGCAATCCACCCACCTCAGCCTCCCAAAGTGCTGGGATTATAGGCGTGAGTCACCGTGCCCGGCCGAGAGTACGTCTATATTTTAAAAGACAGATCTCTCCACTGTTTATTCTCTCCCAGAAAGATTATTTTCAAATGTATGGAACTAACTTTTGAAACTTTTTTCACTCATGTCTTGTAACATTAGGAATAGGAGTTATTAGTGAGGCTTTTAATGACTAAAGGGCAAGTTTAGCACCACATGATAGCAAGGGATTTGTTAGTTGGCTCAGAAATTGGTAAGTCCCTCTTTCCTCAGGGGTCCTGGACCCAACCAGAAGGGGATATTGGGTAGTTAATTTTAAAACTACAGTAATATATGATAGTAATAATAGTGCAAGAAAAGTATGTTTAAGAATTCTGGGAACACATAACAATTCTTAAGGTTAGATCTGTGTGGCTGTGCCCTTCTGGGCCATAACTGTAAATCTTTTCTCCACAGTTCTATGGAAGTCACTTATCTAATTGCACTTCATATTACCTCCTTCATACTTGATTTATATAGTCTTTATTTTAAAATTGTATGGTTGGTCTAGGAAGTTCTTAGCCATATAATTTGTTTTCTGTGTGCAGGGTCTTTGCCTCCCTTTTTCAGTTTAACAATATTTATTAAACATTTCCAAGTAAATACTACAAATGTTAGCTGACCCTCTGCCTCAATTCATTGCTTAGATGACATTATTTGATAGGTTTTCTCAATCACCCAAATTTGACAGTGTTAAAAGATACCCTGTCAGTACTAACTTTTCAAATATTGATTCATTCATTAAATGGTCTCTATATATACAAGCATACTTCAAAGATGTTGCAGGTTTGCTTCCAGGCTACTGCAATAAAGTGAATATTACAATAAAGCAAGTCATGAATTTTTTGGTTTCCCAGTGCATATAAAGGTTATGTTGACCAGGCGCAGTGGCTCACGCCTGTAATTCCAGCAGCAGCCTGGTGGGACAATCAGAACACAAACAACGTTTATCAATTACGTTTGCTGTCTTACAGGGGTACAGTTTACGGTACCCCAAGACAATTATAATAGTAACATCAAAGATCATTGATCACAGTGTGTAATGAAAAAGTTTTAAATACTGCAGTAGTTACCAAAATGTGATGCAGAGACAGAAAGTGAGCACATGATATTTGAAAAAAGTCACTGATAGACTTGCTCAAGGTAGGGTTGCCACAAACCTTCAATTTGTAAAAATTTGGTATCTGTGATGCATAGTAAGGTGAAGCACAATAAAATAAGCTATGCCTGAATTGATATATTTCTACTTACCAAGTTACGATTTTTGCTTGAATTAAAAGAAAAGAGGAATGTTGCTGTCATAAAATTAGTTGAAATTGATATGCTAGCTCTTCTTTCCAAAAGAATGCCAGTAGGCCTATAAGTATTTACTAATGTATTTCTGTTATACTTCCTCAGCCCTATCCTACCAAAAGAGCTTAGATCAGGACTTTTTTTCTTTTTATAAATATTTCCAATCTATACTACATTCTTAATTTTTCCCATTTCTTGACAAGAACAACATCTTTCACAAGTTCTTCTGATACAATAGGATATAAGTCATCTCAGATCTTCAAAGTTAAATACTTCTAGCCCAAGGGCTAATCTTGATGACTACTTGGTCTCAGCCTTTTTGACTGGTAACCTAAACTTGTTTGAAATTTATTTTCTTAAAGTATACTTACAGGTTTTTTAAAATTTATTTTCTTTGGAGGGCTGAAATCTTAATTGATTGTCATTTTCCTCTCTTCTGAATTCTTCTGACTTCTATTTCATTAAACTATTAAGAAATTGTTCTGGCTCGTGCGGCAGCTCATCGCAGCACTTTGGGAGGCCGAGGTGGGTGGATCACCTGAGGTCAGGAGTTCGAGATCAGCCTGGCCAACATGGTGAAACCCTGTCTTTACAAAAATACAAAAATTAGCTAGGCATGGTAGCAGGTGCCTGTAATCCCAGCTACTTGGGAGGCTGAGGCAGGATAATTGCTTGAACCCAGGAGGCAGAAGTTGCAGTGAGCCGAGATCACGCCATTGCACTCCAGCCTGGGCCACAAGAGTGAAACTCTATCTCAGAAAAAGAAAAAAAAAAATTCTATGTTTTCACTGGGCTTGAAAAAAGAGAAATTATTATATTTATTGTAATATAATAAATTATAATAAATTATTATATTATTATATTGATTTATCTATGTAGACTATAAAGAACGGAGAATGGGGCCGGGCGCGGTGGCTCATGCCTGTAATCTCAGCACTTTGGGAGGCCTAGACGGGCAGATCATCTGAGGTCAGGAGTTTGAGACCAGCCTGGCCAACATGGCGAAACCCCATCTCTACTAAAAATACAAAAATTGCCAGGGTATGGTGGCTCACACCTGTAATCCCAGCTACTCGGGAGGCTGAGGCAGGAGAATCACTTGAACCCATGAGGCAGAGGTTGCAGTGAGCCAAGATCTTGCCATGGTACTCCAACCTGGGCAACAGAATGAGACTCTGTCTCAAAAAAAAAAAAAAAATGGAGAATGGAAAATTAGAATTTTAATGTGAATATTTAGCTACCAAAGTATTTAAGATATCATTTAGAAAGGTTTATGGAAGTGGAAATATTCTTTTTAAAGACCTATTTGTTTATTTTTAAAACCAGAATGTACTCAAGACTGATCTTCTAACTTCACTGGAAACGATTTTATCCCCAACTGTGGTGTCTATACTGAAAATCAATAGTCAACTGAAGCATATTTTCAAGACTTCATTGACAGTGGCCGATAAGGTAACAAATGCTATGTTCTTAATATCTCAAAATTGATGTGTTGTTTAAGAAGGAAACTCATTTTTGTTTCTTCAAAGATAGAAGATCAAAAAAAGGAACTAGATGGCTTTCTCAGTATTCTGCGTAACAATCTACACGAACTACAAGAAAATACCATTTCTTCCTTGGTTGAGTCACAAAAGCAATGTGGAAACCTAACTGAAGACCTGAAGACAATAAAGCAGACCCATTCCCAGGTATGTTGTTTAGCTGACTTGGGGAGTACAGAAAGAGAGTTTTAGGATGATTTGATATAACTTGATAATTAATCTATGTTATACAATCTGAATACTGTAAAACCTGAAACCTGAAAATACCATAGCCACTGTTGCTTATAACAGTAATTATTGTAAAGCAATCGAGAATACTTCTCTTAATATTTGAAGTTTTGCTACATCTAGAACCCCATGCAGAACCACAATATGACAAAACAGTCCTTTTCTCACATCAAGATGAAAGAGGAATCTGGAGAAACATACCTTTAGAGAAGAATGGTTATAACATTTAAAGTGAACATGTATCTACATTAAAACCTGCTAAGTTGCTTCTTTCTAGGATGGCATGGATAGTTGTCTTTCATAAACCAAGTCCTACTTTTCTCTTATTTCTGTCTCATTGATAGACATTTAAAACATAGTAAATTGATACAATTTATAATTCTTATTGATTATAAATGTAATTCATGATTTATCTTCCCTGTAAACTGTTCCTCATTATATGAGGCTTTAAACCAAAACCAAGCCTTCAAACCATAATCTATAAATATCAGATATATGAAAAACAGCTTCTGGTATTCTTAAGACTTTAATAATGACTGTCTAAAATTTTATTAAATAAGCTTATTATGATATGACTGAACTCTTGTAATAGTTAACATTTATTGAGCAATTAACTGTGTGTTTATTCCTCCCATCAATATAGATATAAATTCTATTACTAGTCAGATTTAATGAGGAAACTGAGACCTTGTGAGCATCTAATAGTATGTAGATCATCTTACAGAAGGTGGGAGTGATTGTATTACCTGAAAAGCATCCATGTTTGAGTGTCTCTTCTATGTGTTTCTTGGCAACTTAAAATTGCAGTATTTTCTCATACATCTGCGTAGGTTATTTCCCCTTAAGCCTGTTGAGAACTTTTTAGGTGTATATTCTAAGGCTGATCTAAGGCTTTTTATAAATTTACTGTTTTGAAATGCTTAAAATTGTTAGGCAGTTGTTTAAAAAAACAAAACAAAAAAATCTGATCTGAAAAGTATCTTAGCATGAATAATTTGGCTTCCCTGGCTTTAAGGAAGCAAGTTCAGTTTGTGAGCTATTTCTTAGGTTTTCCAGAACTTGAAATGAGCACTATTAAAATAATTGTGTAAAACTTTGAACACATTTACATATGGATAAATATGATAATACCTGCATTAGCATTCAAATTATTAATCTGATAATACCTTTGAGACTAGTAAAAATACTGACAGACTTTATTCATAATCAGAATGTTAGATATGTATTGTCAACTGATGTGTTATTCAGAGATACTGGCCAACCAGCAGACTGAACAGTGAATAAGAATGTTAGATGTATTTTCAGCTCTTCCTTGGTCATTAGGATGGCTTCTTCATTTTGCAATGTAGCATGTTATATGCCTGCAAGAGCTTGTTTTCAAAAATGTAAAATATGAGCAAAGATAAGACTATTTACATTTTGTTAATATGATCCAACTAGGTTCTGTAAAATTTTTTAACTCCAGTAATTGATAATATTTTTGGATTGCTTGACCCGTTAGTATATCACATTAATTTTCCCTTCTAGTAGTGTTATCAGTTAAAAAGCTACTACATATATCTGTCAAAGTTGGTCTTTTTTTTTTTTTTTTTTTTTTTTTTGAGGCGGAGTCTCGCTCTGTAGCCGGGCTGGAGTGCAGTGGCCGGATCTCAGCTCACTGCAAGCTCCGCCTCCTGGGTTTACGCCATTCTCCTGCCTCAGCCTCCTGAGTAGCTGGGACTACAGGCGCCCGCCACCTCGCCCGGCTAGTTTTTTGTATTTTTTAGTAGAGACGGGGTTTCACGGTGTTCGCCAGGATAGTCTCGATCTCCTGACCTCGTGATCCACCCGTCTCGGCCTCCCAAAGTGCTGGGATTACAGGCTTGAGCCACCGCGCCCAGCCTCAAAGTTGGTCTTAAACTTAATGTGATATATGGTGTTGTTTGAGTAGTTTTGAGGTACACTGAAAGTAATTTGTTGCTTACAGCTAAAATAGTAAAGTTTGCTAATTATTTACTTTTTAAAAAATCCTGGCTGGATGTGATGGCTCACATCTGTAATCTCCGCACTTTGAGAGGCTGAGGCAGGGTGATACCTGAGGCTAGGAGTTTGAGACCAGTCTGGTCAACATAGTGAGACCACGTCTCTACAAAAAAAAAAAATTGTTTAAATTAGCCAGGCATGGTGGCTCATGCCTGTAGCCCCAACTACTTGGGGACTGAGGAAAGAGGATCCCTTGAGCCCAGGAGGTTGAAGCTGCAGTGAGCCTTGATTGTGCCACTGCACTACAGCTTGGACAACAGAGTGAGACCCTGTCTCTAAAAAAAAAATCCTACATTTTAATATCACTTCCACCGCTTTCCTCTGTGGAAGAAAGGTAGAGTTAAAGCTCTCTTGTCAAGAATTTATATAATTAACACCTGTGGACAATACTTCTTGTTTTGTTACCAGTCATAAAAAATGTTCAAGTGTCATAATTTTAAGTCTCCTCACTTCCCACACTTTTCTTACAGGAACTTTGCCAGTTAATCAATCTTTGGACAGAGAGATTCTGTGCTTTGGAGGAAAAGTGTGAAAATATACAGAAACCACTTAGTAGTGTCCAGGAAGATATACAGCAGTAAGCTATTTTAAAATTCTCTTAAACTTTTCTGTAAGTCTGAAATTATTTCAGAAGAAAAAGCTTTAAATAGTACAAATAATTCCTCTGTGTACTTTCAAATTTTGTTGATATTTTATTATGTATGTGTATATATACATGCATATAAATGTCTTTTCATTGCATATTTGTGCTCTCTTTTAAGACAGTGAAAAACCTGGCTGTTATCCACAATATATTTTCGAATTTCCTCAATCTTAGAAAACACACTAAGTAATTTCACAATTTCTAACCTATATTACTGATGAAAAATTTACTAACTAGAGCAGGGTTTGGCAAACTATGGCTAGCAGGCTGGATGCCTATTATTGCAAATAATTTCATTGGACACTGTCATATCCATCTGTTTACATGTTGTCTTTGGCTGCCTTTGCACTGCAGTGGCAAAGTTGAGTCATTGCATCCAAGTCATTGAACAATAGCCTAAAATATTTGCTATCTGGCTTTTCAAGAAAAAGTTTGCTGATTCCTGTATTAGAGTTTTGTTTTGTTTTTTCATTTTTGTTTTTGTTTTTGAGATGGAGTCTTGCTCTGTCACCCAGGCTGGAGTGCAGTGGTGCGATCTTGGCTCACTGCAAGCTCCGCCTCCCGGGCTCACGCCATTCTCCTGCCTCAGCCTCCCAACTAGCTGGGACTACAGGTGCCCGTCACCACGCCTGGCTAATTTTTTGTATTTTTAGTAGAGACGGGGTTTCACCATGTTAGCCAGGATGGTCTCTATCTCCTGACCTCGTGATCTGCCCGCCTCGACCTCCCAAAGTGCTGCGATTACAGGCGTGAGCCACCGCACCCGGCCCTATTTTGTTTTTTGAGACAAAAACAAACAACCTGCTCTGTAGCCCAGGCTGGAGTACAGTGGCCCGAGTGCAGTGGCGTGATCTCGGCTCATTGCAACCTCCGCCTCCCAAGTTCAGGCGATTCTCCTGCTTCAGCCTCCCGAGTAGCTGGGATTATAGGCACATACCACCATGCCTGGCTAATTTTTTGTATTTTTAGTAGAGATGGGGCTTCGCCATTTTGGCCAGGCTGGTCTTGAACTCCTGGTCTCAACTGATCTCCCACCTCGACCTCCCAAAGTACTGGGATTGCAGGTGTGAATCACTGCCCCTCGCCTATATTAGAGTTTAATGTTGCTTTGTAGCCTCATTGCTTGCCAGTTCTGGCCTGTATTAGAGTTTAAGGTTGCTTTGTAGCCTCATTGCTTGCCAATTCCGCATACTTACCATACACTACAGTCAGACCTATGTTTTCTTTTTTAGGAATTTTATAACTTTATGGTTTAACATTTATATTCATAATCCATTTAAAAATTTTTATATAACATAGGAGATTTGCCAGGTTTCAGTTTTTTTGCCTATATTCTATTCTCATGAGGAGAAAGATACTATATTTACCCTATTTTTCCCCATTTAATTCCTAAATTAAACTTCCTAAAGTTTCAAGCTTTCTTTGGTGTGAAGAACTTCTTGTAGTCTTTAAGGGTGGGTCTGCTGGACACAAATTCTGTTTTCCTTTGTCCAAGAATGTCTTGATTTCCCCTGCATTCCTGAAAGGTATTTTTGCTGGCTATGGAATTCAGGGTTGACAATTATTTTTTTCCAGCATTTGAAATATGCTATTCATTTTCTTCTTCTGGCCACTATGAAATGAGAAATCCACTGCCATTCAAGTAATTGTTCCCTTATAGGCAATCTCAGTACAGCTGCTTTCAAAACTTTTTTGTCTTTAGAAACTTGATTATATTTTGTCTACTCATATTTCTTTGAGTTTATTCTATTTGGGTTTTGTTTAGCTGCTTCAATCTGTAGGCTTATGCCTTTCACCAAAACTTAGGAATTTTTCATCTATTAATTCTTTGAATAGTTTTCAGCCCTATACTCTCTTTTTCTCTGCCCCAATGACTTTGATGACACAAATGCTAAATCTTTTATTTTGGTCCCTCAGGAGATACGTATATTTCTTATAGATATATATATATTCTCTTTGTTGTTCACATTGGGGAAATTCTATTGATCTGTCTTCATATTCACTGAGTCTCCTTCTGTCATCTCTAACCTACTGTTAAACCCATTCAGTGAGGTGTTTTATTTCAGTTATTGCTTTTTTATTTTTAGTTTTATAATTTTCATTTGCATTTTTTATACCTTGTTTCTTAGCTAGGAATTTTGTTTTCCCCAGGAGTATTTTAATTTCTTTTTAGAGCATTTTTATGATGGCTGCTTTAAAATCCTTTCCAGACAATTCCAACATCTGAGTTTTCTTGTTGTTGGCATCTATTGATTGTCTTTTCTCATTCAACTTGTGATTTTGTGATTCTTGATAAGTGATTCCATATTGTACCTTGAAGATTTTGGGTATTATGTTAGGAGATTCAGGATCTTATTTAAGTATTTTTTAGCTGGCATTTACCCTGTTTAGGCTTAGCATACAGATCCAGGCTCACTTTTATGGGCTGTGGTTCCACTGACAATTTAGTTTTTAGAGCCCTTGCAGTGTTACTCTGATAATGCTTTGTTTGTGTGCTACCTACATGAGAAAAATCTGTATTCTGCTTTTGTTGGATGAAGTGTTCTGTATGTGTCACTTTGATCAAGTTGATTGATAGTGCTATTCAGGTCATCCACGGCCTTACTGAGTTTCTGCCTATTTGTTCTCTCAATGACTAAGAGGGGAGTATTGAAATCTCTAATTGTAGATTTATCTGTTTTTTTTAATTAGTTCTATCAGTTTTTGCCTCGTATATCTGAAACTCTGTTGTTGGGTGCATATACATTTAGGATTATTATACCTCCTTGGAGAATTGACCTCTTTATCATTATGTAATATCCACTTTTATTTCTGATAATCTGTCTTGTTCTGAAGTCTGTTTTGTCTGAAATGAATACAGATTCTCCAGCTTTCCTTTGATTGCTATTTGTATGATGTATCCTTCTCCATCTCTTTACTTTTGGTCTAAGTCTTTTTTTTTTTTTTTTTTAAGACAGAGTCTCGCTCTGTCGCCCAGGCTGGAGTGCAGTGGCGCTGTCTCCCTCACTGCAAGCTCCGCCTCCTGGGTTCACGCCATTCTCCTGCCTCAGCCTCCCGAGTAGTTGGGACTACAGGCACCTGCCACCACGCCCAGCTAATTTTTTTGTATTTTTAGTAGAGACGGGATTTCACCGTGGTAGCCAGGATGGTCTCGATCTCCTGACCTCGTGATCTGCCCGCCTCGGCCTCGCAAAGTGCTGGGATTACAGGCATGAGCCACCGTGCCCGGCCCTTTTGGTCTAAGTCTTTATATTTAAAGTGGGTTTCTTATAGACAGCATATAGTTGGGTCTTGCTTTTTCATCAAATTTATAATCTATGATGATTTATTTATTTATTTGAGACAGAGTCTTTTGCTGTGTGGCCCAGGCTGGAGTACAGTGGCGCAATCTTGGCTCACTGCAGCCTCTGCCTCCTGGGTTCAAGCGATTCTCCTGCCTCAGCCTCCTGAGTAGCTGGGGCTATAGGCACACACCACCATGCCCAGCTAATTTTTGTATTTTTACTAGAGATGGGGTTTCACCGTGTTGGCCAGGCTGGTTTCGAACTCCTGACCTCAAGTGATTTACCTGCCCTGGCCTCCCAAAGTGCTGGGATTATAGGTGTGAGCCACTGCACCCAGCTGCCTTTCCTCATTTAAATTGAGCAATTTTTATGTTTTTATTTTATCTCTTCCATTGACTTATTTATACTTTTAAAATTTTCCCTTTTTAGTAGTATTTCTAGGATTTAAAGTATAGATTTTTTTTGTTGTTGTTGTTGAGATAGAGTCTCACTCTGTCGCCCAGGGTGGAGTGCAGTGGTGCGATCTCCACTCACTGCAAGCTCCGCCTCCCAGGTTCACGCCATTCTCCTGCCTCAGCCTCCCGTGTAGCTGGGACTACAGGCGCCTGCCACTGCGCCCGGCTAATTTTTGTATTTTTAGTAGAGACGGGGTTTCACCGTGTTAGCCAGGATGGTCTCAATCTCCTGACCTCGTGATCCACCTGTCTTGGCCTCCCAAAGTGCTGGGATTACAGATGTGAGCCACCGCGCCTGGCTAAAGTATACATTTTAAGATAATTTGAATCCATTATCAAATAATTTGCCATTTCACGTGTAGTGAAAGGACATTATAATAGTATATTCCTGTTTCCTCTTTCCCATTTGTCATTATTTTCATATATTTTACTTAGGTGTTTATATATGCAATAAACACCCAATAGATTACTTGGATTGCTTTATCTTCATTGTTAATGTATCTATTAGATTTTTTTTTTGTTTTGAGAGGGAGTCTTTGGTATTTGTCATTATTTTCATATATTTTACTTAGGTGTTTGTATATGCAGTAAACACCTAATACATTGTTACTTGGATTGCTTTATCTATTTTCTTTTTTAATGTATCTACTAGATTTTTTTTTTTTTGAGAGGGAATCTTTGGTCTGTCGCCCAGGCTGGAGTGCAGTGGCGCAATCTTGGCTCACTGCAACCTCTGTCTCCCAGGTTCAAGCAATTCTCCTGCCTCAGCCTTCCAAGTAGCTGGGATTACAGGCACTCACCACCACGCCAGGCTAATTTTTGTATTTTTAGTAGAGATGGGGTTTCACCATGTTGGCCAGGCTGGTCTAAAACTCCGGACCTTGTGATTGCCCGCCTCGGCCTCCCAAAGTGCTGGGATTACAGGTGTGAGCCACTGCGCCTGGCCGAAAATTTTTAATTGCATATGTGGCTCCTATTATACTTCTGTTGAGCAGTGCTGTTCTAGAACTGTAGCTATCATTTATATATCCCTACCTAACTTCTATCATTTGTTTTTCAACCCTGTTTTTGATCCTGTTAAGTATAGCGTGTTCCATTGTGAGCTCTTCCTATATGCTGAAGCAAAAAAGTATTTCCTACTTTTTATTCCTGGTATCTAGACTGATGGATTTCTATGCCATTCCATGGCTTTGGGGGAAATACTAGAGTGGGGTTGAAGTAGGAAGAGAAGTGTGATATAGTTTCTTAAGGCCCATGTAAATCATTTTTCCTGCTTTCCTGACATTTATTGTCTACACCAGTGTTTCCCAGTATGGTCTAGGGACTTTGTATTCATCACTCAGGAATCTAGGTGATGTTTTATATACACACTGAACATAACTGCACTTGGCATTTATTGTCATGGCTTGTAATATTTTTAACTCAATCTCATCTTCCCATTAAGTTGTGAGGTTTTGTTTTGTTTTGTTTTGTTTTTTGTTTTGTTTTGAGACAGAGTCTCACTCTGTTGCCCAGGCTGAAGTACAATGACACAATCTCGGCTCACTGCAACCTCTGCCTCTCAGGGTCAAGCAATTCTCCTGCCTCACTCTCTCCCAAGTAGCTGAGATTACAGGCACCCACCATCACACCTGGCTAATTTATTGTATTTTTAATAGAGACAGGGCTTCACCATATTGGCCAGACTGGTCTCTAACTCCTGACCTCAGGTGATCCGCCTGCCTCGGCCTCCCAAAGTGCTGGGATTACAGGTGTGAGCCACTGTGCCCTTTTTTCAATCATTATGACTTTCATTTGTAGGTTTGGTTTTCAACATCTTGGCTGACTCACTTGGTTTACCCACGTGGTGTACCATCTAGTGGTAATAAAGAGTCACTTCATTCCACAAGGTTTAAATCTTGTCCTGTAAGATAACTTGGAATGCTATTATAGGGAAACTTACAAAGAGGGAAATTATCAGTGAATTTTAAATGTATGTCTAACCAACATTAATTTTATATCAAGTTTATGTTATATTGTTCTATATGTATAATTTGTCACACCGCAATATAATTTTCTTTTAATTATTAGAAAGCTTTATAGCTAATTTAAACATAACGTTTGTAATGTTCGTGATTTGTTTTATATACTAGGCAAAGGAAACTGCTTAGTAACAGAATAAATGACTGATTGTCCAATTTAGAGACTAGACAAGAGGCTGTAGTAGATGCCTTGAAGTAACATTGCTTAGTAAGAGGAATAAAACAAGCAGACAGATTTTGAAAGCATCGTAACTGAAGGAGGGCTGTGAAAGGTTTCATGAGCAAAGATGATCCTTTCAAAGGTCATTTAATGGCAATGCTGTGAAAAGACAGTGGCCAAGGCATCCATTCTCAATGTCGATTTATTAAGATCACGGGCCCTGGAGCCAGACTGCCCACGTTCAGATCTGCCACTTAAGAGATGAGTGATCTTGGGAAGTTATATATCCTTTGAGTCTTAATTCCCCATTTCAACAGTGTCATTCTCTTTTCCTATAGGAAATCTAAGGATATAGTCAACAAAATGACTTTTCACAGTCAAAAATTTTGTGCTGATTCTGATGGCTTGTCACAGGAACTCAGAAATTTTAACCAAGAAGGTACAAAATTGGTTGAAGAGTCTGTAAAACACTCTGATAAACTCAATGGCAACCTGGAAAAAATATCTCAGGAGATTGAACAGCGATGTGAGTCTCTGAACACAAGAACAGTTTATTTTTCTGAACACTGGGTATCTTCCTTAAATGAAAGGGAACAGGAACTTCAGAACTTATTGGAGGTAATAACTTTATAACTAGAACTTACTTTGGGGAGAATAATAATCAGAAAATTAAATATTCTTGGCTGAGAATAGATTTCAAAACAAATGATATTTTAAGCTATAATCACTTAAACTTTTAAGTATAATATTTGGTATGCTTACACATGATCTTGTTTTGTGCTTTGGTATATGTCTTCTCAATCTTGGAATTAATTTAACATTTGTACAGTTTCTTTCCTGTATTTATCCTTGGTTTCTGACTTAGTAGTTTCTTCAAAGAAGGGCAGCCTGTCTTTGATATGTAATACCCTCCACTTATATATGCTTTTTTTTTTTTTTTTTAATTGAGACGGAGTCTCGCTTCGTTGCCCAGGCTGGTGTGCAATGGCACGATCTCAGCTCACTGCAACATCCGCCTCCCAGGTTCAAGCAATTCTCCTGCCTCAGCCTCCCGAGTAGTTGGGATTGCAGGCACCCGCCACCACACCCAGCTACTTTTTTTGTATTTTTAGTAGAGATGGGGTTTCACTATGTTGGCCAAGCTGGTCTCGAACTCCTGACCTCTTGATCTACCCACCTTGGCCTCCCAAAGTGCTGGAATTACAGGCATGAGCCACTGCGCCCGGCCTATCTATGCTTTTTACTTTTCTCCAAGTACATTCAAACCTATTATTGTTTTAAGTATTTAGGTTATTGTTCTGGTAACCAAAGGATACTTGATAGGTTTATGGATTCGCTTAAACTTAATACTTGCACAAGCCCTTTGTAACTTGTTTTTTTCTTTCTTTGCATTAGAAGGATTTTACTAACATTCTCAGGAAGTAGGTTACAAAGAATTAAAAATTTTAATCTATATAAGCTGTTTTCACTAAAAGGAACTAGAGTTTGTATACAAATAACTAATTTCAGATTTGCGATAGGAAATGTACAATATATGACCCTAGAGATCTTGTCATACCAGAAAGTAAGAAAGCTGTTAAAGATTTCTGAGGGGCTGGGCGCAGTGGCTCAAGTCTGTAATCCCAGCACTTTGGGAGGCCGAGACGGGCGGATCACGAGGTCAGGAGATCGAGACCATCCTGGCTAACCCGGTGAAACCCCGTCTCTACTAAAAAATACAAAAAACTAGCCGGGCAAGGTGGCGGCTCCTGTAGTCCCAGCTACATGGGAGGCTGAGGCAGGAGAATGGTGTAAACCCAGGAGGCGGAGCTTGCAGTGAGCTGAGATCGCGCCACTGCACTCCAGCGTGGGCGACAGAGCAAGACTCCATCTCAAGGTTGTCAAAAGGTCTTAGTAGCCAACCTCCCCATGTTCAAAGGTGGTATAATTTGAGCATCAAAAAGAATAATGGCCATAAAGGATTAAAACACATCAAATATATTAAAACTTAGGAACTCATAAAAATTTCATAGGTCTTCTTTGGATCATGCCAGGGAAGCAAAACATTGTCCTGAAAATGGGTAAAGAAGAAGAAACAATATAGCATCCTAAAAAACAATATAGCATCCATCTGTCTTTCCATATCTTGGTTTAGCAGGGTAATGAAGAAAAGTTTTCATTAGACTCTAAGCTAATAAAATGGAGAAGAAATGATAGAATATATCACCAGTATGCAACTCTTAATAAAATAACCCCTGTGGATATTAATGATGGCTTAAACCATTTGATCAAAAGCTGATGGGGAACTTTGTAATTAATAGGCTAACCATACCTGAACTCACTGATAAATCTTAACATGAGAGACCCAGCAAAGCATTTTGTGTTTGCTGTACTACCTATGAAATATTCTTGCTAAAAAATTAAACCTGAATTAAATCAAGCCTTTAGGTCTAGCCAGTTTGTAGAAAATAAAGCATAGAAATGCAGTTGACCAAATCCAGAATTTGAGGTGTTCAATAGGGTAAAGACCTCATGTCTTCAGCAACAAGTTTTTTTCCAAGGGAAAAAAATAGGAGAAAAGATAACCTGTAGACCAAAAGAGACTTAAGACTAGAGGTCCTTAAGTCTTAGTTTGCCTGAGGCAGTCCTTGTTGAAGTTGTATTCGAATGATTATTATGAATGGGCCCTTTCACTCTAAAAGGTTTCCAATTTGGATGATAAATTATATAGTGACCGACTTAAGACCTATAAACCAAATCTAGTGGTGAATTCTGGTTCAAACAAAGCAATTGTAACACACATTTGAGACAACTGGTGAAGTCTGAACATGGACTAGACATTTGATAGGAAGGAATCAGTGTTAACATTTTCAGATGTGATAGTGGTCTTAAAGTGCTCTTACCTCTTAGAGATACATGCTGAAGTAAATGGATGAAATGATACAGGATTTGTTTCAAAATAATCCTGGGTTTGTGAAGGAGTTAAGTGGCCAGTCCTGTTGGTAAATGTTTATACTCTACTTGTTGGTAAATGTTGAAGCTGGGTAATGAATACAAGGAGATTAATTATACTGTTCTCTCTACTTTTGTATATGTTTTAAAATCTTTTATTACTGAAGGCCAGGCGTGGTGGCTCATGCCTATAATCTTTGGAGGCCAAGGTGGGCAGATTGCTTGACCCCAGGAGTTTGAGACCAGCTTGGGCAACATGGTGAAACCCCATCTCTTCAAAAAATACATAAATTAGCCAGGCATGCCTATAGTCCCAGCTACCTGGGAGGCTACCTGGCTTGAGCCTGGGAGGTCAAGGCTATAGTGAGCCCTAGTCATGCCACTGCACTCCAGCCTGGGCAACAGAGTGAGACTTGTCTCAAAAAAGAAAAAAAAATTTATGGAAAAGGTAAGGGGAAATATGATATTGAATAAAACACTGGCAACTTTAATTTTAGTAATAAACACTTGTTTGCATCATTTACAGGTTGTAAACCAATGTTGTGAGGCTTCAAGTTCAGACATCACTGAGAAATCAAATGGACATAAGGCAGCTCATGAGAGGCAGCATAACATTTTTCTTGGTCATATGACTATTGATGAAGAAAAATTGATAGCACAAAATCTAGAACTTAACGAAACCATAAAAATTGGTTTGACTAAGCTTAATTGCTTTCTGGAACAGGATCTGAAACTGGATATCCCAACAGGTACTTTAAAAGAGAAATAGAATTGTTAAATTTTTTGAAGTCGAATTCAACTCTATGTAGTGTCAGATGTTCAGAAAAATTAGGTCCTGCCGTTGCCTGACAGGAATTTACCATCTCACTGTAATCAACTCAAAATGGGAAAACTGGAACCTTAAAATAGTTTTAATCAAGTGTCATGATATAGGTGGTATCACAATTCAGTAAAATTTCACATACATTCAGGGAATTGACTTTGTTAATAGGGGATATTTTTAAAACAAATACAAACCTAGCACTGTTTGTAAAAGGACATTTTAATACCACAAATATTGGAGAGATGTAATTAACTAAATCGAGTTTAATGCAAAGTTTACCACATTGTGCATTTTGTTCTGTGTTCCTCTCATTTTGTCATAGACTATTGCCATTTAGGAATCCCTGTTTTAAGAGATGAGGGATCACCGTGGACCACTGGCATTTAGGAATCAACATTTTGAGAGATCAGATAAGTCAAAGATCATTGTAGGCTGTAATGATTCAGGGAGGTCTTCATAGAAGAGATGTAACAAGCTGTTTTTTTTTTTTTTTTTTTAGCAGAAAAACATTTAAATTTTATTGACAACAGAAATAATTTATAGCCCAACCCAGTACACAAAAATGGTGGCTATGTCCCAGTGAGTTGATTTCATGACTCACTAATGAACTGTGACCCACAGATGGACAAATACATTGCAGGGTATTAAATGGCCTGGAGAATCACCAGAAAAGAACAGTCTTGCCTGTGCTTCCACAAACTGGGTGGCCAAGTAAACTGATAGTTCCAGAAGCACTCCATGTATATAACCCACATCCTCAAAACAATGCCTGGTGTCTCATAGAATCTGATGGACAAAACCTAAGTAACACCAAAAACCCTGACACAAAGGAATTTGAGAAACATAGTAAAGAAAGGAAAGCACACTAGCAGAAACTTCCAAAAGATGTTAATCAAGCTAAGCCACAGAATCAGTCCCGTATCTGCAATGAAGTGCTGCTTATGTGTGAGAGACAGAAAAAGCTGGTGGCCGAAGTATATATTATTTCATTTATCTTATTATTTCATTTATATGCCTATAAATGGCATATTTTCTCGATTACAGCCTATTGCTACTTCACTTAGGGAAACTCATAGCTACAACTAGTACAATTTGCCTGATGAGATGAAATTCAGGGGGAACAAACCAAAGGTAACAAATCCCCAAGTTACATGTCTTTCACAAACATACCTCTATCCAGTCAATAGAGGATTTATAAAAAGAAAGATTAATAGTGGAAAAATAAACTGAGGATTCTTTTCTCATCCTCATCACAAAGAATCTTAAGATTAAAAAGTTTTTAAACTAGTGAAGAGAAAGAAGAACAAGGAATACCTTTAATCTCTCCTTTTCATTTTCATTTCTTTTAGCTCAGCTTATGCAAGATTTTGTACCTTGTGAAAGAATATAAGTTTACTGAATACAAAATATTGCTTAAGATTTAAAACAAAGCAATATAAGTTGCTGAAGGGGATCATTTGAGTTAAATACAGGTTTTTTTTTTTAAATCTGTAATTGATGTACATTTGATTGTAAGAAGACACTTTACATCAGGTCACCACAAAGCAGATTTACATACAACCATCAATTGCAGAAAAACAAAGTTTCTTTTTGATCCAAACACAAAGAAAAACTTTGTGTTTTATTTTTTTATGATCTTTTCCTTGACCATAAAAAAAAAAGTAAAAAATTCAGTACTTTTCAAAGGTGAAGCTAGTAAGTTTATAGAAGTGCAAAACACTTTAAGCAAAAACTTTTTTTTTTTTTTAAGAAAAAGGCATGACTTCTCATTTTCTGTTCTTGGCATAAATTTTAATCCTTTCCAGTGGAACCAAAACCTCCTGAACCCCTTTCCGTGTCATCCAAAGCTTGAACTTCTTCTATTTCTGGATAAAAAATCCGTTCGCAAATGAGCTGTGCAATTCGATCACACTTTTTGACTTCAAACTTTTCTTTGCCAAAGTTAAACAGTACACCACCAACATTTCCTCTATAATCTTCATCTATGACACCAGCTCCTACATCAATAAAATGTTTTGCAAGCCAAGCCTGACTGTGGAGCTACTCTTCCATAACACCCAGAAGGGAGCGCTATCTGAATGTCCGTTTTCACAAGAGCTTTCTCCCCAGGTGGTATTGTGTAATCATAGGCACTGTACAGGTCCCGTAGACCGTGGGGAGCCCCGGGTGGGGGCCGTGGCGTGCTCGGAGAGCCGGGCAAAGCGGAGCTGCAGCCGCTCTCCTCTGCAGGCCGGGGCCGCTTACTGGGTGAAATGGCGGGTGTCTCTCCAGAGCAGGGCGTGGCAAAGCCAGAAGGCGAGCGAGGAGAGCCACAAGCTGTTTTACACAGCACAAATAATTGGGTTCTTCATTGGATTGTGGTGATGGTTGCATACCCTGTAAACTCACTAAAATCCACTAAATTGTACACATAAAATGAGTGTTTTATGGTATGTCAGTTATATCACAAAACTCTCTTTTTTTAAAATTTAAAAACCAATTGTTAAAAGGGGATGGTGCTACATAGAATGTTGGTTTATTTTTTCCCCAAGAGACCTGTAAGATTTACTGTCTACTTTTCAATGAAGTTAGGAATGTAAATGTTGAGTGGAAAGGCAAGTACTTTTGTAAATTACGAAAGCATGAGCTCATTACAGATAAATATAACTGGGGGCCTGATGTGGTGGCTCACGCCTATAATCCCAGCACTTTGGGAGACCAAGGCAGGAGCATCGTTTGAACCCACGAGTTCAAGACCAGCCTGGGCAACATAGTATATATATATAACTGGTTAATATTTAACCACCACTCCACATTTATAGTGAAATGATTACTCCTATCAAAGTAATCATGTTGGGAAATCTCGTTCCAATAATGCTGCCATTTTTTTCAGAACACTACAACTCCTTTTAGAGCTTATAACACATCTTTTATATATCCTCAGAGATGGTAAACTTCATGTTTTAGAGAGTAGGATGAATCTTGAAAATAGTAAAGTCTGTTGTCAAATTAGAAAATATTGTTAGTTGCAAACAATGTCTGCCTTACAGGTAGCAAGACTGATCCTCAAATATGGCAATTATACTTTTATATTTTTAGAAGATAAGATTGATTAGGAAGTTTTAGTACTTTTTAAAAATATTTACATCTCATACTTTAATTGTTACCTCTTATCTAATGTCCATTAAAGGTACAACACCACAGAGGAAAAATTATTTATACCCATCAACACTGGTAAGAACCGGACCACGTGAACATCTCCTTGATCAGTTGAAAAGGAAACAGCCTGAGCTGTTAATGATGCTAAACTCTTCAGAAAACAACAAAGAAGAGACAATTCCGGTAAATTTAAAGGATCATAATTTTATAATAGAACTCTCTTATGAACTCTTGATGTGGTTGACTTCATGTGAAGAATTTTACTTTTCACTCCTCAGTCTTACCCTGCCTCTCATTAATGATAGGCCTAGCCCTGAGGCTTCTTTTAATCTTACTAGTTTTTAAATTATGCTAGTAGATAATAATTCCCAGTATTTAATATTGTACTTAGTAACATTGTTATATAGGAACCTCTACTCTCTATAAAAATATATTAGGAATTATTTTCATTAATTTGTAGACTTTCTAATAATTTTGTTGAGGCTTAACTTTCATATTATACCATGGGCATTGTGTTATATTCAAAGAAGAAAACTACCGTTACTCTTGCGATGACTTTTAAGCCCTTGGACTTAGTCACTCATCCAGTTTCTTCTTTTAGGATGTGGATGTAGAAAAGGCAGTTCTAGGGCAGTGTACTGAAGAACCTCTAAGTCAAGAGCCATCTGTAGATGCTGGTGTGGATTGTTCATCAATTGGCGGGGTTCCATTTTTCCAGGTATATCATATCAGATAACCCTTCCATATCTGATGTAAGTCATTCATTTACTATTCAGTATAAAGGCATTATTTGTGGTGAGTAGAACAACAAAAGCCTTTCAATTATTCCTTAGGATGGCTTGTTAAGGCTTATGATTTGAATTATTTACAAAAATCTGATATTGATAAGGGGTTTTCTGTAGAATAAATGAAGGCAGAATTTGACTTAATCTACATCCTTAGCTGATAGTGTTTAGCTATTGTATTTATTCCTTTTCTGCTTCCTATGTACTCAGACACTGAGAGCAGTCATTCCTCTTCCTTCTACCTTTGACATGTAAGTCTTGGAACATATCTCTGCCCATAATCAGACTTTGAAGGCAAAGTGACTGAAAAGATTGAGAGACTGGAGACTGCTTAGGTTGTATTAGTGATTTCCCCTCCCTGAGGCTCTTCTCTTGTAAACTGTTGCCCCATGTTTCCTGAGCACCTTGCCTGCTCTAATCCAATGTAATTAAATCCTGTGACCTCTCCTACCCACTTTTGGTTTTTTTTTTGAGACTGAGTCACTCAGGCTGAAGTGGAGTGGCACAATCTCGGCTCACTCAACCTCCACCTCCCGAGTTCAAGTGATTCTCCTGACTCAGCCTCCCAGGTAGCTAGGATTACAGGCGTACACCACCACACCTGGCTAATTTTTTTGTATTTTTAGTAGAGATAGGGTTTCACTATGTGGGCCAGGCTGGTCTCAAACTCCTGGCCTCAAGTGATCCACCGTCCTCGGCCTCCCATAGTGCTGGGATTACAGGCGTGAGCCACTGTGCCCAGCCCTCTACCCACTTTTTTTCTTTTCTTTTTTTTTTTGAGATGGAGTTTCACTCTTGTTGCCCAGGCTGGAGTGCAATAGCGCAATCTTGGCTCACCACAACCTCTGCCTCCTGGGTTCAAGCAATTCTCCTGCCTCAGCCTCCCAAGTAGCTGGGATTACAGGCATGCACCACCACACCTGGCTAATTTTGTATTTTTAGTAGAGAAGGGGTTTCTCCATGTTGGTCAGGCTAGTCTCAAACTCCCGACCTCAGGTGAACCGCCCGCCTCGGCCTCCCAAAGTGCTGGGATTACAAGCGTGAGCCACTGTGCTTGGCCTGTAACTGTTTTTAGTTGATCTACAGGTCCTTCCCTTAAGGTCTAAAGATTCTCCATCACTGCTTTCAACTGTTAACAAAGTTCTAATTCAGGTTCTCATAAATTCCTCCCTGTTTTCCTCTGGGCAATTTTATCCCCAAATTCTTGCCACCTTTTGCTTTATTCTTTACTATTAGAGAACTATATATATGTTTCTTTCAGTTTTTATCCTTTTCTTCTATCTTATAAAGTTAGGAAAGGGGGAAGGATAAGAGAACCTGGTGACTACTTAATCCCTGGTCAGGAATTCTTTTATTATTATTACCTGTGGCATTTTGAATTAGGCTTAGTGATTCAGCTATGGCAAGGAAGTCCCTACAATACCAGAGAGGGTTTGGGATGGAGTTTTAGACCTTCAGCTGAAGTCCAGAAATCTTTTCCCTAGTAACAGTGTGATGTGGGGATTTTCTCTGGGTTTAAAGCTTTAATAGTTGGTTTATAATTTGTCTCAGCATTGATGACTGAGTGTACAATGAATGTCACCAGTCCATTAATGTTCTGTATGGGTAAGTAGGATTCCAATGAAATAGAACTTCCAAATGAGGAATATGAAATAGGTTTTACAAATAAAATAAAATACAATTTTTAAGAACTAAGCAAAACTGTTTTTAAGGTGTCCCATATACCAGTTTCTCTGCTTAAAACAGAATTGGCTTTTCTGCATGACAGCAAATCTTTGTTTCCTTAGAGCAGGGTTTCTTTTTTCTTTTTTTTTTTTTTTGAGACGGAGTCTTGCTCTGTAGCCCGGGCTGGAGTGCAGTGGCCGGATCTCAGCTCACTGCAAGCTCCGCCTCCCGGGTTTACGCCATTCTCCTGCCTCAGCCTCCGGAGTAGCTGGGACTACAGGCGCCCACCACCTCGCCCGGCTAGTTTTTTTTTTTTGTATTTTTAGTAGAGACGGGGTTTCACGGTGTTAGCCAGGATGGTCTCGATCTCCTGACCTCGTGATCCGCCCGTCTCGGCCTCCCAAAGTGCTGGGATTACAGGCTTGAGCCACCGCGCCCGGCCAGAGCAGGGTTTCTTGACAGCAGTGCTATTGGCATTTTAAACTGGGTAATTCTTTGTTGTAATGGTCTTTCCTGTGGACTGTACTATGTCGGTACACAAGAAAAACAGTGAACTATGTGAATACTCACTCAAAGCCAGTAGCACTCCCTGGTTGTAACACCAAAAAAGTCTCTAAACATTGCCAAACGTCCCCTGTGGCAGCAAAATCGCTCCCTGATGAGAACCACTACCCTGGAGTAAAATCTGTAACTATGTCTTAGAAAATAACACAGAAAATTAATACTTCTTTCACTCTACTCCTTCCAGTAGTGATCAAATAAAGAAGGCATTTGGTTCTACTTGCCAAATTGTTGGCTCAAACTTGTGCTAAACCTTTTCTGGTTTTCTACACTTAAGTTTTCTTGCTTATAGCCCAGAGAACTTTGAAAATAGAGTGTAGTTAATGTGTATCAAATGTTACTTTACATTGACTTAATTTTTCCCCCTTAAATCCACAGCATAAAAAATCACATGGAAAAGACAAAGAAAACAGAGGCATTAACACACTGGAGAGGTCTAAAGTGGAAGAAACTACAGAGCACTTGGTGACAAAGAGCAGATTACCTCTTCGAGCCCAGATCAACCTTTAATTCACTTGGGGGTTAGCAATTTTATTTTTAAAGAAAACTTAAAAATAAAACCTGAAACTCCAGAACTTGAGCCTTGTGTATAGATTTTAAAAGAATATATATATCAGCCGGGTGCAGTGGCTCATGCCTGTAATCCCAGCACTTTGGGAGGCTGAGGCGGGTGGATTGCTTGAGCCCAGGAGTTTGAGACCAGCCTGGCCAACATGGCAAAACCTCGTCTCTATTAAAAATTAGCCGGGTGTGGTGGCACACTCCTGTAATCCCAGCTACTGGGGAGGCTGAGGCACGAGAATCACTTGAACCCAGGAAGCAGGGGTTGCGTTGAGCCGAGATCACACCACTACACTCCAGCCTGGGCAACAGAGCAAGACTCAGTCTCAAAAACAAAATTTAAAAAAGATATAAGGCAGTACTGTAAATTTAGTTGAATTTTGATATCTACCCATTTTTCTGTCATCCCTATAGTTCACTTTGTATTAAATTGGGTTTCATCTGGGATTTGCAATGTAAATACATATTTTTAGTTTTCATATAAAGTAGTTCTTTCATAACAAATGAAAAGTATTTTTTCTTGTATAGCATTAGGTAGTGAATATATAAGAACTGTACTCTTCTAGGCTTGAGCTTACATAGGTAAATATCACCAACACCTGGCCTTAAAAGGACCATCTCATGTTTTTTTCTTGCTATGACTTGTGTATTTTCTTGCCTCCTCCCTAGACTTCCCTATTTCGCTTTCTCCTCGGCTCACTTTTTCCTTTTTTATTTTTCACCAAACCATTTGTAGAGCCACAAAAGGTATCCTTTCTTATTTTTGGTAGCCAGAATTTTATCTAGAAATCTTTTAACATGTTTTCAGTGATTTATTTCTAAAATCACTGTCAACAATAAATCTAATCCTAGTTGTATCCCTTCTTTCAATATTTTTCACTTGTTGCCCCAAATGTGAAAGCATTTCATTCCTTTAAGAGGCCTAACTCATTCACCCTGACAGAGTTCACAAAAAGCCCACTTCTCTAGAATATAAATTGCTATTATGGGAGACCACCCAGACGTCTGACTGATGGCTCTGTGCCCACACTCCAAGACCTGTGTCTTTTGGAGAAGATCACAATGATTTAAGGACTTTTTGAAACTTCCAATTATGTCTATAATTTATATTCTTTTGTTTACATGATGAAACTTTTTGTTGTTCCTTGTTTGTATATAATAAAATATGTATATGTATCTTTTTCTTGATTCAAATCTTAACCCTTAGAAGGACTCTGGTATTTTTGATCTGGCAACCATATTTCTGGAAGTTGAGATGTTTCAGCTTGAAGAACCAAAGCACTTAGAAGGAATATGTACAAAGAATAAATTTTGTGCCCACAATGAGTTTAGTGTGTAAAGTTTAGAGACATTTGACTTTGATAGCTAAATTAAACCAAACCCTATTGAAGAATTAGAATATATGCTCCTTCAAGAAACTATATTGATCTTGTAGAATTATCTTAATAAAATAATGGCTATAATTTCTCTGCAAAATCAGATGTCAGCATAAGCTGTGGATAATATCTAATAAAACTGCCCTCAGTGAATCCATGGTTAATAAATGTGGTTTCTACATTAACCTGCTTGCTCCATTATTTCTTCTCTGGCAATGGGTATGTTTAGAGAGTTAGGCAAGCTGCATTCACATTCCCAAAATAAACTATGCAGGTACCACCAAAGAAGAAGGAGCCTAGTAAACATGCAGGGTTTTAGTTGCACTCCAAGGGACTATCCTACGTGCAAGGTTAGTGAGAAATAGGCCCTCACACAGCCTGAAGTCCAGTTTTAAGTCATCTCATTCCATGACTGTTTAAAAGTTATCTGAGAATGCTGATGCAACTAATTTCACTGCCTCACAGAAGCAAAAATAAATCTCCAGAGAATTTTAACATGCAGAGCCATAAATTAGCTCTACCAATTTTCATACACAATGTCGGGCCCTCAGAATGTAACCAAGAGTAGCATCAGCAAAAATGGCCAAGTAGGTAGCTTCAAGGACCTTTTCCTCCACAGAAACATTGAAAAATCAAGCAAAAACATTCAGAAACAACTTTGTCAGAACCCAGGAAAATAGTTTACAGCACTAAGCATTTGCTGAATCAAGAAAAAGGCAACCTAAAAAGAGAAGGAAAGCTTGGCAGTGTTACTTGCCCTTTCCCCATTCTCAGCTCTGCAACAGTCTTGAAGACACACAGACCACATTCTCAGCGTGGGGTCCTGGTCCTGGTTTCTAGGGAGAAGAGAGGTGTTTTTTTTTTTTTTGGAGACAGAGTCTCACTCTCACCAAGGCCAGAGTGCAAATTGGCATGATCTTGGCTCACTGCAACCTCCCAGGTTCAAGCAATTCGTGCCTCAGCCTCCCAAGTAGCTGGGACCACAGGCACACACCACGACACCCAGCTAATTTTTGTACTTTTAGTAGAGACGGAGTTTCCCCATGTTGACCAGACTGGTCTCACACTCCTGACCTCAGGTGATCCACCCTTTTCCGCCTCCCAAAGTGCTTGGATTATAGGCGTGAGACACTGCACCCAGCCCCAGAGATCTTATTCTTGAAAGATTATGCTTGTTCTGGCCAGTCTGGCAGCTTCAAGGACTGACACAAGGCATCTGCATTTGTTTCATCTAACTCAGAACTCAATCAGGGTTGGAAAGAAAGTGGCAGGTTTGTCTCTAAATATTGTAAGACAAATGAACAACCTGCTGCCACCTGAGGCAAAAAATTACAGTTTAGGTAAACAAAGGAGTGCCTAAAGCCTGAGAGGAAAGCAGCAGAGAGAATTTCTTAGAGAAATTAGGTTATTCAAAAGCACCCATGTATATTGGGGGATTTAGAAAGCCATGCACATTCCCAGTTCAGTCTGCACATTCAAACCTGAGAAGACCCCAAGATTTCATGTCTGGCTGATGTGTAGGCTCAGTGCAAGCAGGAAGTAAAGGCTAAGGCCAAATTAAAATGGCCCAGATAGACACTGAAGGTGTGTCCCAACACAGCCAATCAGCAAAAACAGGGTTTTTTTCTTCCTTTGTTAATTTTTGGGGCAACCAGTTTTCAAAGAAATCTCAACACACTGGCTGAACACAAGCAAAAGGAAGACACCTTACAGACCATGTAAGTCAAAGAACAGAAACTTTACAAAAACAGGTCAGAAAAGTCACTAGGACTGAGTGCTGTGGCTCACGCCTGTAATCTCAGTACTTTGGGAGGCCAAGGTGGGAGGATCACTTGAGTCCAGGAGTTCGAGACCTGCCTGGGCAACATAGTGAGAGCTCGTCTCTATAAAGCAAATTTATCTTTTTAATTAGTTGGGCATGGTGGCATATGCCTATAGTCCCAACCACTTGGGAGGCTGAGGTGGAAGGATCAGTCGAGCCCAGGGATTTGAGGCTGCAGTGAGCTCTGATTGTGCCACTGCATTCCAGCCTCGGGAACAGAGCGAGACCTTGTCTCTAAATATATATAAGTCCCTAAACAAACCACTACAACCCACAGCAAGTAACAAAAACCCTGAGGAGTGAAGAATCTGGTTTCCAGAGTTACCACATGATAGTAAAGTAATATTCAGCTTCCAACAAAAAACTGTGAAGCATGCAAAGAAATTATAGCCCACTTACAGCAAAAATTAAAATAAACTATCTGAGGAAGCATAGACATTGGACTTGAAGACAACATTTGTAAATCAACTGTCTCAAAAGTGCTCAAAGAGCTAAGGGAATACAGGGAAACAATGTCCCATAGAGATTATCAAAGGAATTATAAAAAGGAACCATAAAAATTAGCTGAAAGGTACAATAAAAAAGGGGGGATAATCACTGAATGGTTCTAATAGCAGATATGGCCAGACAGTAGAAAGAATCAGTGAAGCTGAAGGTAGATCAGTTGAAATTACCCATCTGAGGAGCAGAAGAACAAAGGAAAGAAGCAATTTAAGAGGCCTGTGGATTACCACCAAGCATACCAACCTTTGCAAAATAGGAGTTTGAGAAGGAGAGAAGAGAGAAAGGGGCAGAAAGAATATTTGAAGAAATAACAGCCCCAAACACCTCACATTTGTGAAAACACTTGAATGTACCCATCCAAGAAGTTTGCAGAACTCCAAATAGGATAAGTCAGGAGAGATCCATGTCGAGACATACATAAACTGTCCAAAACTGAAGAGGATCTTGGAAGCAGTAAGACAGTGGCCATCAGAGAAAAGCAAATCCAAATCACAGTGAGATACCACTTCACATCCAGAAGGATGGCTATAACGAAAAATACAGAAAAAACAAAGTGTTGTTGGGGATGCTGGAAAATGGGAACCTTTTTGTTTTCTGAGATGGAGTTCATTCTGTCGGCCAGGCTGGAGTGCAGTGGCTCTGTCTCAGCTCACTGCCACCCCTGCCCTCTGGGTTCCAGTGATTCTCCTGCCTCAGCTTCTGGAGTAGCTGGGATTACAGGTGCCCACCATCACACCCAGCTAATTTTTTTTCTGGCTAATTTTTATATTTTTAGTAGAGATGGGGTTTCACCATGTTGCCCGGGTTAGTCTTGAACTCCTGGTCTCAAGTGATCCACCTGTCTTGGCCTCCCAAAGTACTAAGATTTCAGGCATGAGCCACCCCGCCCAGCCTGAAAATGGGAACCTTGTACATTGTTCATGGGAATGTAAAATGGTTCAGTCACTGTAAACAAAGAGTTTGGTGGTTCCTGAAAAAGATAAACAGAATTATCATATAGCCCAGCAATTCCATTCCTAGCTGTCTGCCCAAGAGAAAACATGCATCCACAAAAATGTATACACAGATGCTGTAGTAGCACTACTCACAGTGACCCAGTGGTGTAAACAACCCATCAATATATGAATGGATAAACAAAATGTATTATATACATATGATAGATTACTCAGCCATAAAAATGAAGTACAGATACATGCTACCATATGGATAAACACCGAAAACATTATGCTAAGTGAAAGAAGTAAGACACAAAAGTTCACATATTCTATGATTCTAGTTTTATGAAATATCCAGAATAGGTAAATTCATAGAATCACCAGACTGGTGGTGGTTAAATCTGGTGTGAGGAGGGGAATGAAGAGTGACTGCTTAATGGGTATGGGATGTTGGAAATATGTTGGAACTAGCCTGTAATCCCAGCACTTTGGGAGGCCAAGGAGGGTGCAATACCTAAGGTCAACAGTTCGAGACCAGCCTGAGCAACATTGTGAAACCCCGTCTCTACTAAAAATACAAAAAATAGCCAGGTGTGGTGGCAGACACCTGTAATCCCAGCTACTCGAGAGGCTGAGGCAGGAGAATCGCTTGAACCTGGGAGGCGGAGGTTGCAGTGAGCCGAGATTGCACCACTGCACTCCAGCCTGAGTGACAGACTGTTTTGTTTGTTTTTGAGACAGAGTTTTATTCTTGCTGCCCAGGTTGGAGTGCAATGGCGCAATCTCGGCTCACTGCAACCTCCGCCTCCCAGGTTCAAGTGATTCTCCTGCCTCAGCCTCCCAAGTAGCTGGGACTACAGGTGCCCACCACCACACCCGGCTAATTTTTTGTAGTTTTTAGTAGAGATGGGGTTTCATCGTGTTAGCTAGGATGGTCTCGATCTCCTGACCTTGTGATCCACCCGCCTCGGCCTCCCAAAGTGCTGGGATTACAGGCGTGAGCCACCACGCCCGGCCTGATTTTTGTATTTTTAGTAGAGAGAGGGTTTCTCCATGTTGGTCAGGCTGGTTTCAAACCCCCGACCTCAGATGATTCACCCACCTCGGCCTCCCAAAGTGCTGGGATCATAGGCAGGAGTCACCGCGCCTGGCCAGGGTTCTTAAACTATATATGAATCAGTATAATAATTTTTGAAAGTACACCATGATTAATTCGTGATGTATCTTGTAAGCCTTTGGGCAATAACTAGGCAACATTTTTAATGGATATAAAACAGATTCATAAAAGTACTCAGTTAATTTTAGAATTACAGAAAATGAGGGAAAGGGGACAAAGAGCAAAGAAAACAAACAGAAAAGAAGTAGCAAATGGATATATTTAAGCCTAATAACCACATTAAATGAAGTGGTTTAAATAAACGAATTAAAAGATCATCAGATTGGATAAAAAGTAATTATACTCTATCTACAAGAAGCCCACTTCAGATAGAAAAGCTATATACAGATTAACAAGAAAAGGATGGGAAAAGATACACAAACCCTCATCCAAAGAAAGCTGGAGTGTCTAGATTACTACCAAAGTTGACTTTAGAATAAGGAATGTCACCAAGGATAATGAGGAACATTACATAATGATATTTTAATAAACATCTTAAATAACACAACTAGAGAGAAAATCAAAATGATATTGAAAACCTGACAACTCTGTCAACCAACTTGACCTAATGAATATTTATAGACCAATACACCCAACAATAGGAGAATATATTATTTGTGAAGTGCTTGAAACATTCAAACAATATGAACTATATTCTGAGTCATTAAAAAACAACTCCACAAGTTTTAAAGAATTGAAATCATACAAGTATGAAGTCAATACATACAACTTGAAGTCAATAATACATACAACTTGAAGTCAATCCAAGTCATACAACTTGAAGTCAATAATACATAGTTGGAAAATCCCCAACTATGTATTATTGACTTCAAGTTTAACTCAATTTTAAGTCAAGTTTAATTCCCCAAATATTTCCAAATATTTGGAAATTAAACAACACAATTCTAAACCCACTGATCAAAGAGGAAGTCACATGTAAAATTAGAAAATGTTAAATGGTGGCTTGTGCCTGTAATACCAGCTACTCTGGAGGCTGAGGCAGGAGGATCTCTTCAGGTCAGGAGTGTGAGAGCAGCCTGGGCAACATAGCAAGACCTTATCTCTACAAAATAAACAAACAAAAAATTTGACCAGGTGCAGTGGCTCACGCCTTTCATCCAACACTTTGGGAGTCAAATGCAGGCAGATCACTTGAGCTCAGGAGTTCAAAACCAGCCTAAGCAACCTGGTGGGGCCCCCATCTCTACTAAAAATAGAAAAAATTAGCTGGGTGTGGTGGAGCATGCCTTTATTTCCAGTTACTTGGGGAGGCTGAAGTGGGAGGATGGCTTGAGCCCAGGAGGCAGAGGTGGCAGTGAGCTGAGACTGGCATTCTGGCCTGAGTGATGGAGTGAGATCCCATCTCAAAAAAAAAAAAAAAAAATTAGTTGAGTGTGGTGACACACACCTGTAGTTCCAGCTGAGGCTAAGACAGGAGGATCACTTGAGCTCAGAGTTTGAAGCTGTGGTGAGCTATGCTTGTGTCACTGGACTCCAGCCTGGGAGACAGAGCAGGACTCTAGGAAAAAAGAAAAAAATATATAAAATATACGTATATTATACAATATATAATGTGTGTGTTATATATATGTATGTACATACATGCATGTTTGCATATGTACATATATGTATACATAATATATACATACATATACATACATATATGTATGTAGGTATAATTATATAATATATGTAGGTATGTACAACTATAAATTTCTTTCTAGGCACTGCTTTAGTTACATCCCATAAATTTTGATATGTTGCATATTTGTTTCTTTCCTCTCATAGTATTATGTAATATCCCTTGTGACTTTTTCTTTAACCAACAGGTTATTTAGGAGTGTGTTGTCTAATTTCCTCATATGTGTGAACTTCTCAAATGTCCTTCTGTTATTTCTAATTTTGTTCTATTATAGTTGGAGAAAAATACTTTGTATTACTGCAATCAATTTAAATGTATTGAGATTTGTTTTATGGCCTAACATATGGTCTATCTTGGAAATGTTCCATCCCCACTTGAGAAAAATGTATCTTACACTGTTGTTCGGTGGAATGTTCTACAAAAATCTGTTAGGTCTAATTGGATTATAGTATTGTTCAAGTCTTTTATTACCCTCTTGATCTTCTGCCTATTTGTTTTATTAGTAAAAGTGGCATATTTGGCCGGGCGCAGTGGCTCACACCTGTAATCCCAGCACTTTGTGAAGCCGAGGTGGGTGAATCAAGAGGTCAGGCGATCCAGACCATCCTGGCTAATACGGTGAAACCCTGTCTCTACTAAAAATATAAAAAAATTAGCCAAGCTTGGTGGCGGGCGCCTGTAGTCCCAGCTACTCAGGAGGCTGAGGCAGGAGAATGGCGTGAACCTGGGAGGCAGAGCTTGCAGTGAGCCGAGATGGCACCACTGCACTCCAGCCTGGGGGACACAGTGAGACTCTGTCTCAAAAAAAAAAAAAGTGGCATATTTAAGTCCCCAACTGTTACTTTTTAATTGTCTCTTTCTCTCAATTCTGTTATTTTTTGTTTCATGTATTTTGGGGTTCTGTTGTTAATTACATATGTTTGTAGTTAAGCCTTGCTAATAAACTGATACTTTTATCATTAAAATATGTCCCTTTTTATAATTGGTAACACTTTTTGCCTTAAAATCTATTTTGTGGGATATTAGAATAGCCACCTCAGGTCTCTTTGAGTTACTGTATGCATAGTGTAGCTTTTGCTGTCTTTTTTTTTTTTTTTTTCTTGAGACGGAGTCTCACTTGTCATCCAGGCTGGAGTGCAATGTCATGGTCTCTGCTCACTGCAACCTCCGGCTCTCGGGTTCAAGCAATTCTCCTGCCTCATCCACCTGAGTAGCTGCGACTACAGGCTCAGGCCACCACACCTGGCTAATTTTTGTATTTTTAGTAGAGATGGGGTTTCACTATGTTGGCCAGGCTGGTCTCAAACTCCTGACCTTGTGATCTGCCTGCCTTGGCCTCTCAAAGTGCTGGGATTACAGGCATGAGCCACTGCACCCAGCCGCCAACCTTTTACTTTCAACATATTCACGTCTTTGAATCTAGTGTGTTACTTGTAAGACAATATACAGTTGAATCATTTTTTAAATCCATTTGCCATTCTCTTACTTTTGACTGGAGTGTTTAATCAATTTCACGTCATTACTATTAAGGAAGGAATTACATCTGCTATTTTGCTATATTCTCTATATGTCTTATGTCATTTTTCCTTTCTATTTTCCATTATTCTCCTCATTTGTATTAAATAGATATTTTCTAATATACTATTTTAATTCCTTTATCATTTCATTTTTTTTACCATGTATATTTTTGAGTCATTTCCTTTGTTGTTTTGAAGATTACAATTAACAACTTAATTTAACGATCTAGTTTACGTTACTACCAATTTAATATCAATAGTATACAAAATCTAGCTCCTACGTAGCTCTGTTCCCTTTCCCCTTCTTTGCAATGTTGTCATAATTACATGTTCATACATTGTGTGCCCATCAGCACAGGTTTATAAGTATAACTTTATGCAGTAGTCTTTAAAATCATTTAAAAGAAAAAAAGAATTATAAGCAAAAATATATTAATATGGTCTTTTATATTTATTTAGTTTCCTTTACCAGTGCTCTTTATTTCTTCATGTGGTCTCAAATTACTGTCTAGTGTTCCTTCATTTCAACTTGATGGACCCCCTTCAGCATTTCTTGTGTGACAGGTTTGCTAATGACAAATTGTCTCAGTTTTGTTTATCTGGGAATGACTTAAATTTTGCTTCATCTTTGAAGGTTGGTTTTGCTGGATATAAAATTCTTGGTTGACAGTCTTTTTCAGCACTTTGAATGTCATCCCATGGCTTTCTGGCCTCCATGGTTACTGATAAGAAGTCAGCTGTTAATCATGTGAAGGAGCTCTTTTAAATGATTAATTGTATTTCTCTTTCTTCAAGACTCTTCTTTGGATTTTGACAGTTTGATTATGATGATGTGTATAAGTGTGGATCTTTTTAAGTTTGTCTTAGTTGGAGTTCACTGAGCTTCTTGGATATGGAGATAAATGTTTTTCAACAAATTTATTTTGTTTTTCAGCAAAAAATACTTTTTGGCAAATTGTTTCTTCAAATATTATTTCGGTCCTTTTCTACTCTCTTCTACTAGGATTCTCATTATGTGTATGGTGGTAGACTTGATAATGTCCCGCAGGTCTCTGATGTTGTATTCATTTTTATTTATCCTTCTTCCTGTCTGTTCCTCAGACTAGACAATCACAATTGACTTTTCTTCAATTTTTCTTCAACTGACTTTTTTAAGAACTTCAGGATGTCTCTTGCATGAACTTGTAGGTTTTGTTTGTGAGTTATTGTTGACTCTAAAGGAACACCTCGTTGCAGAAACAGGAACCAGGTCTAGGAGTTTTACTGTCAAGCCATAGAAATAGGCCTGACAGTAGGCCTCGAGCCACTTAATATATTCTTCACTGACAATTCTGGTGTTTCCTAGAGATCCAATGGATCCAAAAGGACTTTTGCCGAGTCTTGGTTTTTGCTTAATCACATTTGCTTGTGAGTCCCTCTAGTGAATTTTTAATTTCAGTTATTGCATTTTTTAACTTTTTTTGAGATGGAGTATCGCTCTGTCACCCAGGCTGAAGTGCAGTGACAACATCTCAGCTCACTGCAAGCTCCACCTTCCAGGTTCACGCCATTCTCCTCCCTCAGCCTCCTGAGTAGCTGGGACTACAGGCACCTGCCACCAAGCCCGGCTAATTTTTTGTATTATTTTTTTTTTTAGTAGAGGCGGGGTTTCACCATTGTTAGCCAGAATTGTCTCCATCTCCTGACCTCGTGAAGCCTGCCTCAGCCTCCCAAAGTGCTGGGATTACAGGCATGAGCCACCGCGCCTGGCCACTTTTTAACATTTTTAAAAACATGATTTCCTTTAATGCTTTGAATACATTTAAAATATCCTCAAGGATAGTTTCTATAGATTGCTATTTTCCTGTGTAAGAACAATACTTTATTTCTTTGCTTGTCTCATAATTTTATACAGAAAGCTGACATTTCTTTGTTGTTGTTGTTGTTGTTGCTTGAGACAGAGTCTCACTATTGCCTAGGCTAGAGTGCACTGTTGCGATCTCAGCTCACTGCAACCTCTGCCTCCCGGACTTAAGTAGTTCTCATGCCTCAGTTTCCCAACTAGCTGGTACTAAAGGCATGTGCCACCACGCCTGGCTAATTTTTGTATTTTTAGTAGAGATGAGGTTTCACCATGTTGGCCAGGCTGGTCTCAATCTCCTGACCCCTAATGACCCGCTTGCCTCGGCCTCTCAAAGTGCTGGGATTACAGGTGTGAACTACCATGCTGGGCCAAAAACTGACATTTCTAATAATACAATGTGACTACTCTGGAAATCAAACTATTTCCCCTTCTAACGACTTGTTGATGTTGGGGTTTTTTTAGTGGCTTTTCCAAATGAATCTGTGAAGTATGTCTTCTTTCTCACTGAATTCTCTGCTCACTTAGCTTAGTCATCAGCTAGTGACTAGTTACTTAAGGGCCGGGCGCGGTGGCTCAAGCCTGTAATCCCAGCACTTTGGGAGGCCGAGACAGGCGGATCACGAGGTCAGGAGATCGAGACCATCCTGGCTAACACAGTGAAACCCCGTCTCTACTAAAAAATACAAAAAACTAGCCGGGCGAGGTGGCGGGCGCCTGTAGTCCCAGCTACTCGGGAGGCTGAGGCAGGAGAATGGTGGGAACCCAGGAGGTGGAGCTTGCAGTGAGCTGAGATCCGGCCATAGCACTCCAGCCTGGGTGACAGAGCAAGACTCCGTCTCAAAAAAAAAAAAAAAAAAGATAGTTACTTAAATGACTGAATCTGTTTACTGTCCCAGCCATTTCCAAGAGGCTCTGTGTATGTTTGTGTTGGGGCACCCTTCACACTCAGGCAGGCATTTAAAAATGCTGACAGCTTTTGCCATTTTTTTTTTTTTTTTTTTTTTTTTGCAGTGCTTCAAGGTCAGCCAGATGTTGTGTTAGAACTTCGGACTTCTTAGGTCTTTCCTCGGCATGTGGACAGATTTGAGCATGCACATAGACCATGCATGTGCGTGGCCTTCTAGAGTCCCATGAATATGTCAGCAGTTTTTTTTTGTTTTTTTTTTTGAGATGGAGCTTAGCTCTTGTTGCCCAGTCTGGAGTGCAATGGCGCAATCTCACTGCAACCTCTGTCTCCTGGGTTCGAGCGATTCTTCTGCCTTAGCCTCCCGAGTAGCTGGGATTACAGGCGCCCGCTACCATGCCTGGCTAATTTTTGTATTTTTAGTAGAGATAGGGTTTCACCATGTAGGTCAGGCTAGTCTCCAACTCCTGACCTCAGGTGATCTGCCTGCTCCGGCCTCCCAAAGTGCTGGATTACAGGCATGAGCCACTGCGCCCAGCCCCTAATTTTTCTATTTTTATTAGAGACGGGGTTTCAACATGTCGGCCAGGCTGGTTTCAAACTCCTTACCTCAGGTGATCTGCCTGTCTCAGCCTCCCAAAGTGCTGGGATTACAGTTGTGCAGTATGTCAGCAGTTTTGAAAGCCCCTTATGGACACCTCATTCCTCAGCTCTTCTTTTGATTTTTTTTTTGGCTGAGGGGGGCAGCTTGTTTGCCTCAACTGTTATCACTACCTCAGTTAGCTGCATGTTAGCCATGCTACTAATTATTTTCAACAAATGTCCCAGGTGAAAAGCTATTTTCACTGAGCATGGTCTGAGTTGGGTCAAATAAAGGCAAACATTTGTTTTTTAATTTTATTTATTTTTTTATTATACTTTAAGTTCTAGGGTACATGTGCACAACGTGCAGGTTTGTTACATATGTACACATGTGCCATGTTGGTGTGCTGCACCCATTAACTAGTCATTTATATTTATTTTATTTTCTTTAGAGACAGGGTCTTGCTCTATCACCCAGGTTGGAGTGCAGTGGTGTGACCATAGCTCACTGAAGCCTCGAACTCCTGGGCTCAAGCAATTCCCCTGCTTCAGCCTCCCAAGTCGCTGAGACCATAGGTGTGTGCCACATGCCTAATTTTTTTGTTGTTGTTGTAGGGGCAGTGTCTCACTCTGTTGCCCAGGCTGGTCTTGAACGCCTAGCCTCACACAATCCTTCCACCTCAGCCTCCCAAAGTAATGGGATTATAGGCATGAGCCACTGTGGCTGGCCAAGGCAAGTCTTGTGAATGAGGATTTCCAGGGAATTGTCAGACAGGCCAAATAAGGACAGGTCTCAAATAATGCTATTTTGGGGATCTCCAAACCCATTTTGTCCTAACAAGTGGCTGCTAGGCTACTGGTCTTCACTATGATTGTAGAACTGTTGGTTTTGAAGACTAATGAGGAGTTGAAGAGAGTGTTGAGAATAAGGCAAGTTAAAACACCACAAAGCTCACCATTCTTACTGAGATACAGCCTTTAAAAATAAGAAAAAAGTTCTTTGGGTTATTGCAAAGCTTTCGTTAATTTCAGAATTCTGAAAATTTTTATTTTACAAGTTATCTCAATATTCTCACTGCTTTTATGGAGGAATAGGTTTTTAGAGGCCCTTACTCCACCATTCCTACTGACCTCACCTCATTCAGTAATTTGAAGGCATCAT
Source organism: Macaca nemestrina (assembly GCF_043159975.1). Lineage (NCBI taxonomy): Eukaryota > Metazoa > Chordata > Mammalia > Primates > Cercopithecidae > Macaca > Macaca nemestrina. The sequence goes on along the minus strand of NC_092133.1, from coordinate 41,234,989 downwards.
GCCATTGTCTGCTTCATTTTTTCTGTTGCAAAATCATAGTCAGTTTAATTATTGTTCCTATGAAAATAATCTTTTTCTCCTCGGTTACTTTTTTTTTCTTTGAGACAGGGTCTGGCTCTGTCACTCAAGCTGGAATGCAATGGCACGATTTCAGCTCACTCCAACCTCCATCTCCCGGGCTCAAGCCATCCTCCCACCTCAGCCTCCTGAGTAGCTAAGAATATAGTCATGCATGACCATGCTCAGTTAGTTTTTATATTTTTAGTAGAGACAGGGTTTTGCCATGTTGCCTAGGCTGATCTTGATCTCCTGAGTTCAAAGCAATCCCCCTGCCTCTGCTCTTTGGTTACTTTTAAGATATTTCTTTATCTTTGGTTTTTAGCAGTTTTGCTATGATATACCTCAGTGTGACTTTGTATGTATCCCGTTTAGGGTTTATACAGTGCTATAGACCTAATTGTGTCTCCCCACGCCCCAGTCCACATATTGAAGCCCTAACTCTCAATGTGAATGTATTTGGAAATAGGGCCTATAAGGAATGAATGAAGGTTTAATGCGGTCTTGAGGGTGGGGTTCTGGTACTACAGAATACATCCTTGTAGAGAAATACCAGAGAGGGCCCTTTCCCCCTGCATCCCACTCTGCCACGTGAGAACACAGCGAAAAAGCACCATCTGCAACCTAGGAAGCGAGCTCTCACCAGAACCCAACTGTGCTGGCACCCTGATCCGAGACTTTCAGCCTCCACAATTTGAAAACATTTCTGTTCAAGCCACCCATTCTGGCTACGTGTGGTGGCTCACACCTGTAATCCCAGAACTTTGGGAGGCCAAGCCAGGAGGATCACCTGAGGTCCGGACTTTGAGACCAGTCTGGCTAACATGGTGAAACTACGTCTCTACTAAAAATACAAAAATTAGCCAGGCGTGATAGCACACACCTGTAGTCTCAGCTACTTGGGAGGCTGAGGCATGAGAATGGCTTGAACCTGGGAGGTGGAGGTTGCAGTGAGCTGAGATTGCGCCACTGCGCTCCAGACTGAGCAAAACTCCATCTAAAAAAGAAAAAAAAAAGCCACCCATTCTATGGTATTTTATGGCAGCATGAGCTGACTAATACATAGCGCTTCAGTCCCATTCTTTTTTTCCGAGACGCCACTTACATGTATGTTAGACTTCTTTACCATAACCTCTTTATGTTTCTCATCCTTTTGCCTACCCATGCCTTAGTAACAGATGACCCTTAAATAATGCAGGGGTTAGGGGTGCTGTCCCACCCCATGCAGTTGAAAATTTGTGTATAACTTTTTTTTTTTTTTTTTAAGACAGAGTCTTGGTTTGTCGCCAGGCTGGAGCACAGTGGGATGATCTCAGCTCACTGCAACCTCTGCCTCCTGGGTTCAGGGTTCAAGTGATTCTCCTGCCTCAGCCTCCCGAGTAGCTGGGATTACAGGCGTGAGCTACCGCACCGGCCTTGTATAACTTTTCACCCCCCCCCTCCAGAACTCAGCTATGAATAGCTTACTGTTGACTGGAAGCCTTACTGATAACATAAACAGTCCATTAACACATATTTTGTATATGTATTATATACTGTACTCTTACAATAAGTAAGTTAGAGGGAATAAAATGTTATTTTAAAAGGCATGAGGAAAATATATTTACTATTAAGTGGAAGTGGATCATCATAAAGGTATTTGTCTTTATTGTCTTCATGCTGAGGAGGAGGAAAAGGATGAAGAGGAAGAAGAGGAGGGGGAGGAGGAGGAGGAAGGGTTGGTCTTGCTGTCTCAGGAGTAGCAGAAGTGGAAGAAAATCTATGTATAAGTGGATCCACACGGTTCAAGCCCATGTTGTTCAAGGGTCAACTGTAACTATTTTCTTACAACTATCACCCAGTCTTTTTCTCTTTTCAGTACTAGTCAGTAAGTAAACCCATCCCCTGTTCACAATTTTTTTGCATTTTTCAATTCTAGAATTTCCATCCAATTACTTTTTATAGTTTTCTTTTTTTTTTTTTTTTTTTTGAGACGGAGTCTTGCTGTGTCTCCCAGGCTGGAGTGCAGTGGCGTGATCTCGGCTCACTGCAAGCTCCGCCTCCCGGGTTCACGCCATTCTCCCGCCTCAGCCTCCCAAGTAGCTGAGACTACAGGTGCCCGCCACCACACCCGGCTAGTTTTCTGTATTTTTAGTAGAGACGGGGTTTCACCATGTTAGCCAGGATAGTCTCGATCTCCTGACCTCGTGATCCACCCGCCTCGGCCTCCCAAAGTGCTGGGATTACAGGCTTGAGCCACCGCGCCCGGCCTACTTTTTATAGTTTTCAGCCAAAGTACTCCATCTTGTCTTTAAAGTTTTTGAAAATTCAAGTTTTAAAAACTTTGTTTGGGCTGGGCATGGTGGCTCATGCCTATAATCCCTGCACTTTGGGAGGCCGAGGTAGAAGGATTGCTTGAGGCCAGGAGTTCAAGACCAGCCTGGGCAACATAGGGAGACTTTTTGTCTCTACAAAAATTTTAAAAATTACACCGGTGTGGTGACATGCACCTGTAGTCCTAGCTACTTGGGAGGCTGAGGTGGGAGGATCACCTGAGCCCAAGAGTTGAAGCTGCAGTGAGATATAATCACACCACTGCATGCCAGCCTAGATACAGAGCAAGATCCTGTCTCAAAATCTTGTTTTACAACTCCATTAGCTGTATGGTGCTTTTTTTTTCACTGTTATAATAACTTTAATTTAACTTGCATTTTACAGAAGTCTAGGAACGATTTTAAAAAAGCACCTTCTTACCCCATATCATGTTTCTTTGATAGGTGTTAAAGTAGACAATGAGTATGTCAACAGCTTGAGCATCAGCGTCTTGCAAGGACTTCAGATCAATCAACCACTCGCCAAAAATCTTGGCAGCTTTTTAAATCTTGCTTTTAATACAATGGTACATCCACTCTGATGGCAAACCTGTCCAGCCACATCTCCACAACACGCTTTGCAAAATCAGTGATTAGCAAATTAGTTAGCTTTGGCACCGAGCTTTGCTCGCTTGCCCATGACAGCCTGGAAGCCGGTTTTGATGCTGGCAACAGAACATCTAGAATGACAAGTTTCGCACTGTAGGAAATAGAGTCACGTGTCCTTCTGCAGGATTGTGTCCAGTAATCGGCACATGTGACAAGTGACATATTCCCTGATATATCTTCTCAAGGCATTTTCTATCTGTTTCTGTTGGAATCTTCCTTTGATTACAAGTTTATTATTACCAGCTATAGAACTACTTGTATCCAATTCAGCCAACAAAAATGCAGGAGATGTTTGGGCTGACGATGTAATAGTTTACAGATATGTGTAAAGTTGACAAGTTTTCTTGGTTCCTAGTCGGACGAACTGTGGAGGTTTCATGACAAATTTCCTTTTCTCCCCAGCAACCAGATCTGGATTCTTTTCCCTCGTGATGTTGAACACTCAATTCAGTAGCTCCTCATATGTGTAGTCTCTTTCTGAGCCTGCCCAAGCAGGGCCTGTCTGATTACCAAATGAGATACCATCATCTTTTTTTGTTGTCTTCATCTTCTAGAGCTTTATCTTTCTCTAGTATTTCATCCTCATCTGGGAATTTGACCTTCTTTTTCTTCTTTTTATTGCCAAGCATAATGTCACGGTCATCCTCTGGTTTAGTTAGTTCTTGAACATCACTTTTTTTTTTTTTTTTTTGAGACAGAGTCACTCTGTGTCACCCAGGCTGGAGTGCAGTGATGCGATCTCGACTCACTGTAACCTCCGCCTCCCAGGTTCAAGCAGTTCTCTGCCTCAGATTCCCGTGTAGCTGGGACTACAGGTGCCGGCCACCATGCATGGCTAATTTTTGTATTTTTAGTAGAGATGGGGTTTCACCATGTTGGTCAGGCTGGTCTCGAACTCCCAACCTTAGGTGATCTGCCGGCCTCAGCCTCCCAAAGTGCTGGGATTACAGGCGTGAGCCACTGTACCCGGCTTGAACATCACTTTCAATCTTAAGATCCTTTACGCTTTATTTAGCTTCATCAGTATCAAACATCTTTTTAGTTTTTTTCTTCTTTTTCTTTTGATTAAAGAAGTTCAAGTCATCTAGATCACCAGAAGCATCTTTTTTTCCCAGTGCCCTCTTCATCAGCTTCCAAATCTTTGTCCTCATTTGGCTCTGGCTCCACTTGTTTTGTTTCTGAAGGCTGGTTTTCTCAGTTTGGGTATCCCCTTCCCCATCTAACATAAAAGGCTTCTTTTTCTTCTTTTTCTTTTTGCTCATAGTAGGATCAAAAATCATCTCCTCCCCAGACATGGCTGCGGCTCGAGTGGGCTTGGGACGGACGGGAAGTCAGGCTGGTGAGCCCCACGCCCCAGCGGCAGCGCTGCTCCTGCCGGTTACCTCTCCCACCACCGCACCGGTGCTTTTTATTTTTATTTTTTTAATTGTCTGTCTTTTCTCTTGGTTTTGGATCAAGGGCTATCTTCTTGTATACCAGATTCTTTCTTTTCTTTTTTTCTTTTTTTTGAGACGGAGTCTTGCTCTATTGCCCAGGCTGGAGTGCAATGGCAGGATCTCGGCTCATTGCAACCTCTGCCTCCTGATTTCAAGCGATTCTCCTGACTCAGCCTCTCGAGTAGCTGGGACTACAGGGCGCCTGCCACCACGCCCAGCTAATTTTTTGTATTTTTAGTAGAGACGGTGTTTCGCCGTGTTGGCCAGGATGGTCTCGATTTCCTGACCTTGTCATCCACCCACCTCAGCCTCCCAAAGTGGTGGGATTATAGGCGTCAGCCACTGCACCCGGCCTGTATACCAGGTTCTTTTTTTAAGGAGTGTAAACAGCTGTATTTTACGGGTGCACAATGTTTTTAAAATTGTAACATTTAAAAACTTTGTCATATCTGCTAATTAATTCTACAAACAATATTGATGTCTCTTTGATATCCGATAGGACACTATTTTCTTTTTAAAAAATTTTTAATAATAATAAAAAAGACTATCTGCTGGGCACAGTGGCTCATGCCTGTAATCCCAGCAGTTTGGGAGGCCAAGGCAGGCAGTCACCTGAGGTCAGGAGTTCGAGACCAGCCTGGCCAACGTGGTGAAACCCCGTTTCTATTAAAAATAAAAAAAGTAGCCGGACATGGTGGCAGACACTTGTAATCCCAGCTACTCGGGAGGCTGAGGCAGGAGAATTGTTTGAACCTGGGTAGCGGAGATTGCAGTGAGCTGAGATCGCCCTATTACACTCCAGCCTGGGCGACAAGAGCGAAACTTCGTCTCAAAAAAAAAAAAAAGAAGAACCTAATAACAGTACACTTTCAATTATTCTCTTTAATCTTTTCTTTTTTTTTTTCTTTTTTTGAGACGGAGTCTCATGCTGTTGCCCAGGCTGGAGTGCAGTGGCCGGATCTCAGCTCACTGCAAGCTCCGCCTCCCGGGTTTATGCCATTCTCCTGCCTCAGCCTCCGGAGTAGCTGGGACTACAGGCGCCCGCCACCTCGCCCGGCTAGTTTTTTTGTATTTTTAGTAGAGACGGGGTTTCACGGTGTTAGCCAGGATGGTCTCGATCTCCTGACCTCGTGATCCACCCGTCTCGGCCTCCCAAAGTGCTGGGATTACAGGCTTGAGCCACCGCGCCCGGCCTCTTTAATCTTTTCTATGATTGCTTTTATTTTATTTATAAATGTGCAATAAACCCACAATACATTCCACTATATTTCTTTTTGAAAGTCAATAATTTTTAGAGATCAAAAATAAAAGTAAAAAAGTTTTTATATGTAATTTTAGTCATTTCCAGAAATCTTCATTTTTTGTGTGTAGATTTCTTTGCTTTGTGTGTAATACCAGATTCTGTGCTATCATATTCCTCTTGCTTAAAGAACTTCCTTTTTTTTTTTTGAGGCAAGCTCTTGCTTTGTCACCAAGGCTAGAGTGTAGTGGCACAGTCACAGCTCACTGCAGCCTCTACCTTTTGGGCTCAAGCAGTCCTCCCACCCCAGCCTCCCAAGGAGCTGGGACTACAGGTGTGCGCCACCATGCCTGGCTACTTCTTTCCTTTTTTTTTTTTTTTTTTTGTAGAGACAAGGTCTCACTATATTGCCCAGACTGGTCTCAAACTCCTGGGCTCAAGTGATCCACCTTGGCCTCCCAAAGTGCTGGGATTACAGACGGGAACGACCACGCCTGGCCTAAGAACTCCTTTTAACATTTCTTTTCTTTCTTTCTTTCTTTTTTCTTTTTTTTTTGAGATGGAGTTTCACTTTCACTCTTGTTGCCCAGGCTGGAGTGCAATGGTGCGATTTCAGCTCACCACAACCTCCACCTCCTGGATTCAAGCAATTCTCCTGCCTCAGCCTCCTGAGTAGCTGGGATTACAGGCATGCACCACCACGCCTGGCTAATTTTTGTATTTTTAGTACAGATGGGCTTCTCCATGTTGGTCAGGCTGGTCTTGAACTCCCGAACTCAGGTGATCCACCCGCCTCAGCCTCCCAAAGTGCTGGGATTACAGGTGGGAGCCACCATGCCTGGCCAATATTTCTTATAGTACAGGACTGTTGGTAATAAATTGTTTGGTTTGTTTTCTAAGGAAGTATTTATTTTGCCTTCATTTTTGAAAAGTATTTTCATTGAGTATAGAACTCTGGTTAAAAGTGGGTTTTTTCAATATTTTTTAAATGTCACTTTATTGTCTTCTGGTTTGCACAGTTTTAATGAAAAACCTGGTATAATTCTTATCTTCATTCCTCTGCATTTAATGTGCCTTCTGTTTTTGGTTGTCTTCAAAGTGTTCTCTTTCTGGTTTTCAGTAGTGTGGTGGGGGGCTAGGTTGCTAGAGGGTGTTTCTTTTCTTTTGAGACAAGCATCTTGCTCTGTTGCTCAGGCTGGAGTACAGTGGTGTGATTACAGCTCACTGCAGCCTCGAACTCCTGGGTGGGAGTTGACTCCTGGGCAGGAGTCAGTATAGGGCAGCAAATGTTGAGGTTTCACAGGGGCCTCTCTGGAAACCTCGCCCTCAAGGCCCCTGCTTGTCTTAAAGAGCTCTGAAATGCCTCTGCGATCATCCTTCCTTTGCCTTAATAAACAGAACCTGGTTTTCCTCTAGTCCTACTAATCTCTTTAGCAAATTGTTGCCTGGCCATGGCCTTGGTTTGCTCTCCTGAAGATGCCTTTTCACTCTTTACCAGGACAGGCCGTGAATTTTCTAAATCTTTCTGCTCTGCTTCCCTTTTAGTGATACATTCAATCTTTAAATTATTTCTCATCAGGCCTGGCGCCATGGCTCACGCCTGTAATCCCAGCACTTTGGGAGGCTGAGGTAGGTGGATCACTTGAAGCCAGGAGTTTGAGACTATCCTGGCCAACATGGTGAAACCCTGTCTCTACTAAAATTACAAAAATTAGCCAGGCGTGGTGCTGCACGCCAGTAATCTCAGCTACTCAGGAGGCTGAGGCAGGAGAATCGCTTGAACCTGGGAGGTTCAAGTGAGCTGAGCTGAGATGGCACCACAGCACTCTAGCTTGAGCGACAGAGCCAGACTCCATCTCAAAAAAGGAAAAGAAAGAAATGAAATTAATTATTTCCATCAGTTCCTTGGTGGGAGTAAAAAAATTCTTTCTATCCTCTCATATCTTACTACATGCAGTTAAAAGTAGCCACGAAGCTCCTTCAATATTTTGCATCTTAGAGATTTTTCCACGAGATATTCTATTTATTTTTTATTGTTGTTTATTTTTTTGAGATGGAGTTTCGCTCTTGTCACCCAGGTTGGAGTGCAATGGCACAATCTTGGCTCACTGCAACCTCCACCTCCTGGGTTCAAGCAATTCTCCTGCCTCAGTCTCACAATTAGCTGGGATTACAGGTGTATGCTACCACTCCTGGCTAATTTTTTTGTATTATTAGTAGAGACAGGGTTTCACCATGTTGGCTAGACTGGTCTTGAACTCCTGACCTCAGGTGATCCACCTGCCACGGCCTCCGAAAGGGCTGGGATTACACGCATGAGCCACCGTGCCCAGCCCAGATATTCTATTAATAGTTCATCACACTCAAGTTCTGCCTTCCACAAAGCCCTAGGACATGGACGAAATTCTATCAAGTTCTTTGCAACGGTATAAGAAGGATGGTCTTTACTCCAGTTTGCAATATCTTATTCCTCATTTCTATCTGAGACCCCATCAGAATGGCCTTCATTGTCCATATTTTTTCTTTTCTTTTTTTGAGACAGAGTCTCACTCTGTCTCCCAGGCTGGAGTGCAGTGGTGTGATCTGGGCTCACTGCAACCTCCGCCTCCCAGGTTTAAGCGATTCTCCTGCCTCAGCCTCTCGAGTAGCTGGGATTACAGGCACACACCACCATGCCCAACTGATTTTTGTATTTTTAGTAGAGACAGGGTTTCACCATATTGGTAAGGCTGGTCTCGAACTTCTGACCTCAGGTGATCCACCCACCTTGGGCTCCCAAAGTGTTGGGATTACAGGCATGAGCCACTGAGCCTGGACTACTGTCCATATTTCTATGAACATTCTAAGCAACATCACTCTAGTAATCTCTAGGAAGGTCCAAACTTTGCCAACAGCTTTTCTCTTCTTCTGAGCCTTCTTGAGAATTGCCCTTAGTGCTCCACTCATGGCAGTCTAGGTGTTTTCTAGCCTGCTCTTCCAAATTCTTCCAGCCTCTATGCATTACCCGGTTCCAAACTTGCTTCCACATTTTCAGGCATTTGTTATAGCATCAGCCCTGCTTCTTGGTACCAGTTTTCTGTCTTGGTCCATTTTGTGCTGCTGTAACAGAATATCTGAAGACTAAGTAACTTATAAAGAAAAAATGTATTTAGCTCCCAAACTTTTGAGTTCTGGAGCCTGGAAAGTCCAATATGAAGGTGCCAGCATCTAATGAGGGCTTTCCTGCTGCATCATCCCATGGTGGAAGATGAGAGAGTGGGAAAGGATGAGAAAGGGCTGACTCGATTTTATAACAAACCCACTATCTCGACAATGAATCCACTCCCATAATAACAACCTTAATCCATTCATGAGGGCAGATCATTCATGACCTAATCACCTTTTACACATCCCATCTCTCAACACTGTTGCATTAGGTGATTACATTTACAACACAAAACTTTGTGGGATACATTCAACTCATAGCATTTGCATAATTTATGAAGTTAAAAAATCAATCAACCAAAAAATTGTTTGCCCTTAAACATGGGAGAAGGAAAGATGGGCTGAGCTAAGGTTTTTGGGTTTTTTGTTTGTTTTTGTTTTCGTAGAGATGGGGTTTCACCATGTTGCCCAGGTTAGTCTGAACTTCTGAGCTCAAAAGATGCTCCTGCTTCAGCCTCCCAGATTGCTGGGATTACAGGCATGAGCCACCATGCCTGGCCTGAACTAGTTTTTTCTACAGCTATTTTTCTGCCACTAGGCAAAATTTATTCGACTCTCCTCAAACAGAAGGAAGTAGAGAACTTACTGGGTCCGGCATAGCGCTAAACATTTTAAAACCATATGATACGAGTGTGATTATTAGCCGGCCTTTTTTTAAAAGGCTAAACTCAAAACAAAACAATAAAAAAACACACTCTGAGAAAGAGTAAATGCCTTGCCGAACGTCACAGAGTTAGGAAGTTTAGAGAAAAGTCCATACTTTTAACTACTGGGTAACACTACCTTCTACATTCAGGAATATATATAAACACCATACAAAAAATTCAGTTGCTAAGCAAAGGTAAGAAGATGAGACTATTGTCCATGTGATATTTGGCACATTGCCACACTAGTGACTAGAGAATCTAGAGTATTAGATTCATTGAATTTCCAGCTCTTGAATCTTCATGTTATATATTCATTATAATTAAATCCACTATAATAACACCAACAAAAATCAGATAGTCTGGAGCTTTTCAGGACATTCATTTACCAATACCATTATAACAAAGCTCCTTGAGGGCAGGAGCCTTGTCCTATTAATATTTATATTCTCCACTAGATATTTACATCTAGCACGATAGACCCTGGGTAAATTTCTAACTGAAATCCTCCCTATAGTAACAGATTTCCAAAATTCAGACAAGGCACATTTATTTCAAGCAATATTTGCTAGAGAAATGCTCTACTTTACCATAAAAGAATTAGAAGAGCCCCTTGAGCTACTTTTCTCCGTTATCATTATTGTAGTTGTCATTGGCATTATTATCACCATAGCAACTACCATTTATTAAGTGCTTACTCTATGCTAGTGATTTACTGCAACAACTCATTTTATCATCACAATACTATTATGAGAAAGATATTACCATCCCTATGCTACCTGAAGGACACTGGGGCTCGAAGAAGTTAAGAAACTAATCAGGCTGGGCTTGGTGGCACACACTTGTAATCCCAGCACTTCAGGAGGCTGAGGCGGGCAGATCTCAAGGTCAGGAGTTCAAGACCAGCCTGACCAATATGGTGAAACCCCATCTCCACTAAAAATACAAAAATTAGCTGGGCGTGGTGGGGCACACCTGTAGTCCCAGCTACTCGGGAGGCTGAGGCAGGAGAATCGCTTGAACCTGGGAGGCAGAGGTTTCAGTGAACCAAGATCATGCCACTGCACTCCAGCCTAGGCGATAGAGTGAGACTGTCTCAAAAAAAAAAAAAAAAAAAAAAAAAAAGAGGAAACTAATCAAAGCACACAGTTAAATTGGTGGGACTTGAATTCAAAATCATGTTTGCATGTGACCCATTATTGGGTATATTCTCAAATAAATATAACTCATTCTACCATAAAGATTCATGCACTTGCATGTTCATTGCAGCACTGTTCACAATAGCAAAGACAAGGAATCAATCCAAATGTCCATCCAAAGTAGACTGGATAAAGAAAATGTGGTACATATACACTATGGAATAGTACACAGCCATAACAAAGAATGAGATTATGTTCTCTGCAGCAACATGGATGGAGATGGAGGCCATTAACCTAAGCAAACTAATGCAGGATCAGAAAACCAAACACCACACGTTCTCACTTATAAGTAGGAGCTGAACATTGAGATAAAGAAGGGAGCAATAGATGCCAGGGTCTAACCGAAGGTGGAGGGTGAGGACTGAAAAACTACCTAAAGGGTACTATGCTTATTACTTGGGTGACAAAATAATATGTACACCAAACCCCTGCAACATGCGATTTATCTATAGAACCAACCTGTACATGTACCCCTGAAACTAAAAGTTTTAAACAATCATGTTTATTTGACTCCATTCATGCAGCTTTTCAAAAATACCTATTGTGCACCTACTATATGCCAGATACTTTTTAGAAACCGGGTTCAAAATTCACAAAGTACAAAAGTGGCAGCATAAAGCCATTTCCCATCTCATTCTGCCCTGCCTCTCTCCACCACTGTGTCTACACCACCAACCAGCTTCCCTCTTTTGAGCAACCAATGTCATCAGTTTCTGGTGAGGCCTGTAACTTCAGTCAGGGAGTTCCTTTTTGGGTCAAACCTTGGCATGGGCAATCTCTCCTACCACTCTCACACCTCTCCAAATGACCTCAGACTTCTTCAATAAGCCAATCTTTTTTTTTTTTTTTTGAGATGGAGTCTTGCTCTATCACCCAGCCTGGAGTGCAATGGCACGATCTCGGCTCACCACAACTTCTGCCTCCTGGGTTCAAACCATTCTCCTGCCTCAGCCTCCCGAGTAGCTGGGATTACAGGTGTGTGTCACCACGCCCAGCTAATTTTTGTATTTTGAGTAGAGACGGGGTTTCACCATGTTGGCCAGGCTGGTCTTGAACTCCTGACCTTGTGATCCACCCACCTCAGCCTCCCAAAGTGCTGGGATTACAGGCATGAGCCACCGTGCCTGGCCAGCGATAAGCCAATCTTAAATAATTCAGTGTTTCAGGCCCATTTCACGTCTGGGGGAAACATGTGTCTTGGGAAGGCAGCTTATGTTTGAAACGAGATGAAGTCCTTAAGGAACGGAAGGGTGAGTTCCTGTAGGTTAATTCACAATGTCTTTACCATGAAGCCTCTGTTTTTCTAGGAGGCGGCCATCCTCAGCTCTCATAGATCCCCATACTTAGAAAGTCCACACTGCTTCCCTTCCACCTCTGTCTGAACCGGGCTCTCTCTGACACTGGCAGCCTCACAGAACACGGGTCTTGTGACTTCTTTGTGGGCCTGGCATCGTGACATTTGTTGTCTTTTCCTTTTCTCAGAGTGGAATCTTTACAGTGCTCCTTAAAGTGAAGGATGGTGGAATTTTGTGGCCATAAGATCTGAGAGGACATTGTGAAAATTTTAAAATCAGGAACAGAATTTGGACTGGCTTCCAGGTTTTCCAATAGACTTTGAGATCTCTGGCAGTAAGTCCCTCTTCCCCTACTTTCTCGGTGGTGATTAGAAGGGCACCTGGTTAGCGAAAAACATGCAAATTAAAAGGCACAGGATCAAGAGGAGCAGGCTGTTCCTCTTGAATAGAGGTGTCCATGGTCCAGATAGCATGAGTCCTGGTTTATCATTGAGATTAATAGTACCGGCCAGGTGTGGTGGCTCATACCTGTAATCCCAGCACTTTGAGAGGCTGAGGCTGGCAGATCACCAGAGGTCGGGAATTTGAGACTAGCCTGACCAATATGGTGAAACCCCATCTCTACTAAAAATAAAAAATTACCCTGGCTGTGGTGGCATGCACCTGTAATCCCAGCTACTCAGGAGGCTGAGACAGGAGAATTGCTTGAACCTGGGAGTCAGAGGTTGCAGTGAGCCGAGATCATGCCACTGCACTCCAGCCTGGGCAACAGAGAGAGATCCTGTCTCAAGAAACAAAAAACGGCCAGGCGAGGTGACTTGTGCTTGTAATCCCAGTACTTTGGGAGGCTGAGGCTGGCGGATCACCTGAGGTCAGGAGTTTGAGACCACCCTGGCCAACATGGTGAAACCCCATCTCTACTAAAAATACAAAAATTAGCCAGGCATGGTGGTGGGCATCTGTAATCCCAGCTACTCTGGAGGCTGAGGCAGGAGAATCACTCGGACCCGGGAAGTGGAGGTTGCAGTGAGCTGAGATCACGCCATTGCACTCCAGCCTGGGCACTCCAACAAAACTGAAACTCCGTCCCCCGCCAAAAAAAGATGTTGATAGTACTTTCTCAGGACTTGTTGCCTAGGAGTTTGGCTGTATATCTACAGATTTAGATTATATGTAGAAATCTCACTTCTGATATTGTAACCCTCGTTTAAAATTATTATAGGGTATATTACTGGCTTTCATATGATATCCTTTCATCGTCTAAAAAAAAAACTACGTAGAGGCTGGGTGTGGTGGCTCACACCTGTAATCCCAGCATTTTGGGAAGTTGAGACAGGCCAATCACTTGAGGACAGGAGCTTGAGACCAGCCTGGCCAACATGATGAAACCCCATCTCGACTAAAAATACAAAAATGAGCTGGGCATGGTGGCACAGGCCTGTAGTCCCAGCTACTCGGGAGGCTGAGGCACAAGAATCACTTGAGCCTGGGAGGCAGAGGTTGCAGTGAGCTGATATCACGCCACTGCACTCTAGCCTGGGTGACAGAGGGAGACTCCGTCTCAAAAAAAAAAAAAAAAAAAAAAAAAAAAGAACCAAACCTACCAGTTGTATTGAGATATAATTCACATATCATAAAATTTACTCATTTAAAGTTTTTTTTTGGCCGGGTGTGGTGGCTCATGTCTGTAATCCCAGCACTTTGGGAGGCTGAGGTGGGTGGATTACCTGAGGTTAGGAGTTCGAGACCAGCCTGGGCAAGATGGTGAAACCCCGTCTCCACCAAAAATACAAAAATTAGTTGGGTGTGGTAGCGCACACCAGTAATCTCAGCTACTTGGGAGGCTGAGGCAGGAGACTTGCTTGAATCTGGGAAGCAGAGGTTGCAGTGAGCCAAGATCATGCCACTGCACTCCAGCCTGGGTAACAGAGTGAACTCCGCCCTGTCTCAAAAAACAAAAAAAAAAAAAAAGAAGAAAAAGTGTTATTAAAGCTATTCACAAAGCTGTGTAACAACCACCACAATAACTGTTAGAACATTTTCATCACTCCAGAAAGAAACCCTGTATCCACCAGCAGTCACCCTTCATTTATCCCCAACCTCCTCAGCCTTGGCAAACACTATTCCACTTTTCATTTCTACACATTTGCCTATTCTGAACATCTCATATACAGCAGGGGTGTCCAATCTTTTGGCTTCCCTGGGCCACACTGGAAGAGGAACTATCTTGGGCCACACTAAAATACACTAACACTAATGATTGCTGATGAGCTAAAAAAAAAAAAAAAAAAAAAAAAAAACCACAAAAAATCTCATCATGTTTTAAGAAAGTTTCCGAATCTGTGATGGACTGCATTCAAAGCCATCCTGGGCCAAATGCGACCCATGGGCCGTGGGCTGGACAAACTTGAAAGATACATATAATATGTGGGCTTTTGCATTTGACTTCTTTTGAAAATAAATCTTTTCAAAGTTCATCCATGTATCAGATGTATCTTTTTATTACCAAATAATATTCCATTGTATGGATATACCACTTTGAACATATACATTCATCATTTGAGGGACATTTGGGTTGTTTCCACTTTTTGGCTATTATAAACAATTCTGCTGTGAACATTAGTGAACGAGTTTTTGTGTGGACACATGTTTTCATTTTGTGGGAATATACCCAAGAATAGAATCATTGGGTCATGTGGTAACATTATGTTTAAACTTTTCAGGCATTGCCAGACTGCTTTTCCAAGCTGCTGCTTCATTTTACATTGCAATTAGCAAAGCATGGGGTTCCAAATCTCCACATCCTCACCAACACTTGTGTTTTTAAAATTATTATAGCTATCCTAGTGGATGTGAAGTGGCATCTCATTGTGGTTTTGATTTGCATTTCCCTGATGACTAATGACATTGAGTATCTTTTCATGTGCTTATTGGCTATTTGTATATCTTCTTTGGAGAAGTATCTATTCAGACCTTTAGCCCATTTAAAGAACTGGGTGCTCTTTTTATTATTGAATTCTTCATCACTTTTTAAATTGAGCAGTTACCTAAAGCTCTACCTAAAGCTCCATGGTCAGTAAAATTCACCCACATGACAGTGGTATGTGATGCACCTTGTAGTATGTAAAATGTGGAAAAAGGCTAGGCGTGGTGGCTCATGCGTGTAATCCCAGCACTTTGGGAGGCTGAGACTGGTGGATCACCTGAGGCCAGGTGTTCAAGACTAGCCTGGCCAACATGGCAAAACTTCATCTCTACTAAAAATACAAAAATTAGCCAGTACCTGTAATCCCAGCTACTCGGGAGGCTAAGGCAGGAGAATTGCTTGAATGCAGGAGGTGGAGGTTGCAGTGAGCCAAGATCATGCCATTGCACTCCAGCCTGGGTGACAGAGCAAGACTCCATCTCAAAAAAAAAAAAAAAAAAAAATTGGAAAAAGAACATCACTGAAGCAATGTCATGATGCCTACTGCTTATGTATTTCAGGGCTCTGATTCCATTTATGATGTGGATGAGGCATTTCTGTTTGATCAGGTTAGTATTTTGTAAATTAGTAAACCACTAAAGCACTAACTAGATTTTGTCAAATATTTGAAAAATATATGATTTGATATGAAATTCAATAAATGCTTTAGTCATCCCAACAGTTGAAGATAAAACTTAGTGTAAGTATAAATAGAACCAAGTTGTTATAATAAAATCCACTGATGCTTTCAAGCTATAGCTAACTTGAATTTTTACCTCTACATATATTTATTAAAAGTAAGTTGCAAAACGTTTACCTAAATTCCTTCTAGATAAATTACAAGAACCTTCTTACAAATTTGGTCTTTTGCACAACAGCAATGGCTAAAATAAATGGGGCCAAATTTTTGGAGAAAGTCTTGTTTAATTCAGAATATAATTAAAATCTCATGTAGCTTTATTGGTTTTAGTATCCAGCAGAGAAAAAATATTGAAACTCCAAGAGATTTTGAATTAAATAGCTACAACAGTTTTGTTTTATTAGTTCTGACTGTGTGAAAAAAAATCATAAGGACAACTTTGGAAAAATCTAGTTCTTTTAGGGCCCCAAATGACTTTTAAAACAATAAAACAAACTATAAAACGTACACAAGTGATATTAAA
Organism: Macaca nemestrina; assembly: GCF_043159975.1. NCBI lineage: Eukaryota > Metazoa > Chordata > Mammalia > Primates > Cercopithecidae > Macaca > Macaca nemestrina. The sequence continues at coordinate 41,218,826 of NC_092133.1, read as the reverse complement.
AATTATGTAGTTCAATAAATGTGACATTCACAAATGTGGTTGTAATTTTTTTTTTAACTTTAGCTAAGTGAACATGGATCTGATGATTAGATGTAGAAAAGGTAGTGTTATATAGCTTAACAGAATTAAGTGCTTCAGTTTGCCAGTGAGAATTATGTAGCTGAGTTGGAATGTTTTACCAATGCCTTCTCAGATCTCCATCTACTTCCCAGGATCTGTGGCTATATCAAAGAAAGAGAGGATGCTTCCTTTATTAGTGATTATTTAATAATTCTATGCTAGTGATTATTTCCCTAGCATTTTAATATATATTTTTAAAAGATTTGTAGATTTAGATCTTTTGGCTGGTGGTTGAATCATGCACAGAATAAACCAGTACCATAAACTCATACTATTTCTGAAGATGGGGAATAAAGGCTGGCTAGTGATTTACTGTGAAAGCATTAAATGAATTGGAGTCATCATCTGTTACTTGCGGAGTAGAAGGGGCAGGAAAAAGGAGAACAACAAAAACAAGGGGGAAACATTTTGTGAGAAAAATAATAAGCACAGTTTTCTGCTTAGTTTACTGAGGTCCCAATCTTTGAAGACCCAAACATAACTTGTGAAGGTAGGTTTGAATTTCAGATAACTGTTCTTTCTTGGTCCCCAGAGCTTGTCTCTTTCCTTGGAACACAGAAGAGCACATTGAATTCATCAGGCCATTCATGAGAATGATGACTGGTGGAGATGGCATAACATTGGAGCTGACCCACAGAGGGATCAATGATTCCCAAATAACGCTTCACTGATAGTTTCCAGGGGCAAGGCACTACCTGAAATTGTACGCAATCTTCACAAATTATTCAAAACATTTTGCCTTTAAAAAAATGGATGGTAGGCCGGGCATGGTGGCTCATGCCTGTAATGCCAGCACTTTGGGAGGCCGAGACTGGAGGATCATGAGGTCAGGAGATCGAGACCATCCTGGCTAATACGGTGAAAGCCCATCTCTACTAAAAGTACAAAAGAATTAGCTGGGTGTGGTGGCAGGCGCCTGTAGCCCCAGCTATTTGGGAGGCTGAGGCAGGAGAATGGCGTGAACCCGGAAGGCAGAGCTTGCAGTGAGCCAAGATGGCGCCACTGCACTCCAGCCTGGGTGACAGAGCAAGACTCCGTCACAAAAAAAAAAAAAAAAAAAAAAAAGGATGGTAAAAAGGAATTTGAGATTTAAAAAAAGAAATGGTGTTTTCATTTTTTTCTCATTTTTACATTGAAAACTTTCAAATCTATAGGAATTATGGTAATTTAATTACTATGTGTAATTATAAAAAAGCTAAAATTAGAGTACAACAAATACTTATATACCCTGAAATTATAGTAAAACAAATACCTGTATACTCTTTGCCTAAATTCACCAGTTAATAATTCTCGATACAGGCATACCTCATTTTATTGTGCTTCACCTTATTGTGCTTTGCAGATACTACCGTTTTTTACAAATTGAAGCTTTGTGACGCCCCTGCATCAAGCAAGTCTATTGGCACCATTTTCCCAAGAATATGTGCCCATTTTATGTCTTTGTGTAACATTTGGGTAATTCTTGTAATATTTATTATTATATCTGTAATGCTGATCTGTGATCAGTGATCTTTGATGTTACTGCTGTAATCGTTTTGGGGCACCACAAACTGCACCCATATAAGATGGCTAACTTAATAAATGTCGTGTGTTCTGACTGTCCTACTGACAGGCTGTTCCCCAGTCTCTTTCCTTCTCTCCTTGGGCCTCCTTATTCCTTGAGAGACAACAATATTGAAATTGGGCAAATTAATAACCCTACAATAGCCCTTAAGTGTTCAAGGGAAAGCAAGAATCGCATGTCTCTTTCAATCAAAAGCAAGAAATGATTAAGCTCAGCAAGGAGGTCATGTAGAAAGTTAAGATCCACCAGAAGTTAGACAAGCTGTGAACACAACGGAAGAGTTCTTGAAGGAAATGTAAGGTGGTACTCCAATGAACAAATGAATGCTAAGAAGTGAAACAGCCTTATTGCTGATCTGGAGAAAGTGCAAGTGGTCTGGATAGAAGATTAAACCAGCCACAACATTCCCTTACACGAAAGCCTAATCCAGAGCAAGGCCCCAACTCTCTTCAATTCTATGAAGGCTGAGAAAGGTGAGGAAGCTGCAGAAGAAATGGTGGATATTAGATGAGGTTGGTTCACGAGGTTTAAAGAAGGAAGCCATCACCATAACATAAAAGTGCAAGGTAAAGCAGAAAATGTTGATAGAAAAGGTGCAGCAAATTACCCAGAAGATCTAGCTAAGATCATTGATGAACATGGCTACACTAAACTGATTCTACATGTAGATCAAAAAGCCTTCTATTGGAAGAAGATGCCATCTAGGACTTTCATAGCTAGTGAGAAGTCAATGCTGGCTTCAGAGTTTCAAAGGACAGTCTGACTCTCTTGTTAGGTGCTAATGCAGCTGACACTTAAGTTGAAAGCAATGCTTATTGGCCATTCTGAAAATCCTAGGGCCCTTAAGAATTATGCTACATCTACTCTGCCTGTGCCCTATAAATAAAACAACAAAGCCTAGATGGCAGCACATCATTTTACTGTGTGGTTTACTGAATATTTTAAGCCTACTGTTGAGATCTACTGCTCAGGAAAAAAAAAAATATGCCTTTCAAATTATTACTGATCATTGACAATGCACCTGGTCACCCAAGAGCTCTGAAGATATACAAAAAGATGAATGTTGTTTTCATGCCTGCTAACACAACATCCATTCTGCAGGCCATGAATCAAAGAGTGATTTTGATTTTCAAATCTTATTACTTAAGAAATACATTTTGTAAGGCTATAGCTGCCATAGATAGTGATTCCTCTGATGGATGTGGGCAAAGTCAAGTGAAACCCTTCTGGAAAAGATTCACCACTCCAGAGGCCATGATTCATGGGAGGAGGTAAAAATATCAACATTAACAGAAGTTTGGAAGAAGTTGATTCCAACCCTCACAGATGACTTTGAGGGGTTCAAGATTTCGGTGGAGAAAGTAATTGCATATGTGCTGAAAACAGCAAGAGAAATAGAAGTGGAGCCTGAAGATGTGACTGAATTGCTGCAATCTCATGATACAACTTGAATGACGAGGAGTTACTTCTTACGGATGAGCAAAGAAAGTGTTTTTTTGAGATGGAATCTACTTCTGCTGAATATGCTGTGAACATTATTGAAATGACAACAAAGGATTTAGAATATTACATAGCTGGATGCAATGGTTCATGCCTGTAATCCATTTAGGGAGGCAGAGGCAGGAGAATAGCTTGAGCCCAGTAGTTCGAGACCTGCCTGGGCAATGTAGTGAGACTCCATTCTCTACAAAAAGGAAAAAAAAAGGACAAAAAAGAGAGAGACTATTACACAACCACACTTGATAGAGCAGCACAGGGTTTGAGAAAATGAACTCCGATTTTGAAAGTTCTACTGTGGATAAAAATGCTATCAAACATCACCACATGCTACAGAGAAATCTTTTATGAATGGAGCAGTCAATAGATGTGGCAAACTTCATTGTTGTCTTTAAGGAGTTGCCACAGCCACCCCAACCTTCTGTGCCTCCCACCCTGCAGTCATCCACATCAAGGCAACACCCCGCAAAAGCAAAAAGATTATGACTTGCTGAAGGCACAGATGATTGTTAGCAATTTTTTCTTTTTTTTTGAGATGGAGTCTCATTCTGTTGCCCAGGCTGGAGTGTAGTAGCATGATCTCAGCTCACTGCAACCTCTTCCTCCCGGATTCAAGCAATTTCCGGCTAATTTTTGTATTTTTAGTAGACACGGGGGTTTTACTATATTGGCCAGGCTGGTCTTGAACTCATGACCTCAAGTGATCCGCTGGCCTTGGCCTCCCAAAGTACTAGGATTACAGGCATGAGCTAACACCCCTTGCCGATAGTTAGCAATTTTTTTAGTAACAAAGTATTTTTAAATTAAGGTATGTACATTGTTTTTTCAGACATAATGCTATTGAACACTGAATACAGTATAAAGATAACCTCCTTTATATGCACTGGGAAACCAACGAATTCATGTGACTTGCTTTATTGCTGTTTATTTATTGAAGTGGTCTGGAACTGAACCTGTGATATCTCCCTCTTTATATATACATATATGTGCATATACATAGATATGTGTGTATAAATATACATGTAGATGTGTGTGCACATATATGTATATATTGAAGCATATGAAAGTAAGCTGCAGATATGACCCATCACCCCTAAACACTTTAGCTTGCAACTCCCAAGATCGCAGACATTTTCCAAAGTAACTTACAATACCAATATCATATCTAAAAGAAGAATAATGTCAACTAACATACACTTCATAGTTTGTCCCCATTATCCCCCCATAAAAAGCAATGTCTTTTATAGTTTTTTAAAATCTAGAATCCAGTTAATTGGGATGATATTATGAGGCCTTGTGAAAATCCTCATCCTCAACATTTCACTTGTTAGTTGATGATGACTTTCTTGAAAGAATTATTACGTTTTTTGATTGTACCAATTTTTCTGCATCTGTTAGCTGGCATTCTTCCAGCTTTCACATCCACTGCACGTTTCCCCCTCTGAGTACCACTACGGACTCACGAATTGTTATATTCAAAGTGGTATAAATCTATAATGTATTTTTAAAGCTTAAATCACCCCAAATTTTGCCGATGGAAACCACTCCAAGGTGGTCCCTATTTTCTTTTCACGGTTTCTGGCACAAGATGTCTTTGAGCTTACCTTGTACTTTTCTTGCCCTAGACCTAGAATCAGTCACTTCTTCAAGGACTTACTTATACGACAAATAGGTCATACATCCATCTAGTGCAAGTCTCCAAATATTCACAGCCATACATGTTCCCTCCAATCCACCCTTTTCTTCATAGTCAACCAATGTTCGTTATCCTTCCAGAGAGTTTATATCATATATAAAATTATAATTTATATATACTATATAATAGAGCAATTATATTCTTACCTACCCCCAACATGCTTTAACTCGAATGACAGTGTAGTACATTTCTGAGTTTGTCTGGGCTTGTAGCTCTTGTTCGTCCTTAGATTCTGAAAGATACCTGTTAACACTACCCTAAAAAGATTAGGAGCCTTTAGGCCAAGTCTCAAATGTTTCAGGTGAGAAAAACTCAGGGATGGTGACTTGATGAAAGTTGCATTAACTAACAACGCTCACATGCTGTTCTCTGGACTTGGAATGTGAAAGCACCCTGGGCTTGCTGACACCTACTCACTTTTCAAACATCAATTCTTGGGAAGCTTTTCCCTTCCTTAATGTCCCCCAGATAGCTGATGTCCCCTTGTTACAGGTTTTAGATCATTATGTACATCTCCTTCCTAGCACATACATGTATTAAAATTTGTTTCCTGTCTCCGTGAGGAGAGAGACTACATCTGTCCTTTTCACTGCTGGCACACACTAGTTGCTCAACAAAAATGTGCGAAGTGAAACTCGAACAGGCGGTCAGGCTCACAGTCCACGCCTCTTCCTACTGTGGTCCCGCTGCGTTTGGACAAATAGTTCCAAATTATAAACTTTAAAACCTGAGAAGTCTCAGTAGAAAAAGCTGGGAAAAAGCTGGGAAGTCTTTCCATTTCCACGATTAATGGAGCACCTTAGCAGAAACCGCTCACCGCGAGGTGTGACGACCGCAGGAGGGCGTCAATCAAGAAAATGCCCCCTTGCCCCGCAGGCGAGTGGAGCCGCACAGAGCCGAGGCCATACCGGCCAGCGGTACGGACTGCCTCAATAGAAAACACGTGCAAAACCAGAGAGCCAGACTGCGCGCAGCTGCGACCCTCAAGAGCCGGCAGAAAAGACACGGAGCAGCCCCCACTGGATTGTAGACTGCACAGCCTCCGCCCGGCGCTGTAGAACCCGGGTCTCCCCTTGATTGCTGCTCGGTGCGGCTTCTGCCAGCATCCTCGCGGAAGTGGCTTGAGTCCGAGGCCTCCAAATGAAACCGGGTGGAGCGGCCAAGAGCCCGCAGCACCTGAACGCCAGCCATCCGAACCCCGCCGAGCCGCAGCTAAGGGCCGCGGAGAAGCCCTAGGAACCCAGGGCGCTGTCCCGCTCTGAGCTCGGGAGACGGCCGGGGTGACAGCCAGCGCCACTGTTAATCCAGGGAGCGCACCCACTGGGAAGGCGTCTTAGGCCAGCGGCCTCTGCTCTCGCCGAGTCCCGCTGCTCCCCGCCTGGAAACGCCTGCTGCCACCCCGGTCCCGGGGCCGGACGGCACTCCCGAATTTCGGCAGAGGTGCCTCGGGACCGCGGACAGGGCCTCTGGAGCCCGCACTCCAGGCGGCCGCCTTCCTCGCGCCTCCCTCGACGCACGCGGCCCCGGGCTTCCCTCGAGGGCGTCCTCAGCCGGGGTGCCTGGAGCCCCGAGGGGCGACGGCGGCGGCGGGGAACCAGGGAGCCAGGTCCCCGGAGCCTGGGAGCAAGCGCGTCCCAGGGGCGGGGAGCTCGGCCAGCTGGGCGGGCCGGGGTGGGGGCGGGCGGCAGCTCCTGGGGCCCCGCGCCATTGGCCGCAGGGCCCGGCGGCAGGAAGGGGCCAGCAAGCGCGGCCCCACCCCGCGGCCGGCGGAGCCTATCGCCGGGAGCGCGGAGCGCGGATAAATGTAGCGCCGCGGCGCGAGCTAGTAGCTCTGCGAAGGGCCGGAGCGCGGCGGAGCTATGCAGTACCCGCACCCCGGACCGGCGGCGGGCGCCGTGGGGGTGCCGCTGTATGCGCCCACGCCGCTGCTGCAGCCAGCACACCCGACGCCCTTTTACATCGAGGACATCCTGGGCCGCGGGCCCGCCGCGCCCACGCCCGCCCCCACGCTGCCGTCCCCCAACTCCTCCTTCACCAGCCTCGTGTCCCCCTACCGGACCCCGGTGTACGAGCCCACGCCGATCCATCCCGCCTTCTCGCACCACTCCGCCGCCGCACTGGCCGCTGCCTACGGACCCGGCGGCTTCGGGGGCCCTCTCTACCCCTTCCCGCGGACGGTGAACGACTACACGCACGCCCTGCTCCGCCACGACCCCCTGGGTAAGGCGGCCGGGCGAGGGTGGGGGTGAGGAGGCGCCACCCGGCAGGTGGCAGCCCCGGGGAGGCCAAGGGGGCGAAGGGGCCAGGCCGTAGACGGCTGTGGCAAAAGCGATGGAAAAAAGGCTGTGGGTCACGCGCGGCGACAGGAGGCGCGCGGCCGGGGCTGACCGCACCGTGACTCAGATTGGTTTCCCTGCACCTTGCAGGCGTCGGGGCCCGCGGGCCGGCGATAGACCTCGCGGCGAGAGCAGCCGTGGACCGCGCGTGTCACCCGGGGTGGGGCTCCCTTAGCGGGAGGGATGGGGAAAGGGGCGTCGAGGCGCCTGGGCCGGCCCCCGTGGGGCAGCCGGGCCCGGGTGACTACGGGGCTGGACCTGGTTCAACAGGCTTGTGCAGTGAAAGAGCCTGACCCTTTCCGTTCATACAGGAAATCTTGAGTTCTCGATAGGAGTAAATCTGGTTTCAGAAGCTGTTAAGTGTTTTCCTGGCTGCATGAAGCAGACCCTTCCCCCGGAGTAGTGCACGCTGCTGATTATTTTATCGACATCCTCAATACAGACAAATTCAGGAAACACTCGACTTCTGATAGCCGGGATCCGTTTTTCTGATATTGTTCATTTCCTCTGTGTGGGATGTGACTTTATGGCAGCTAAAATAACCAGTTGCTTCCTATTTTTTTTTTCGAGGCTGTTTTGCACCAGTCTGAAGCCTGACGCAAGCAAAATCTCGAAAAAACAATGCTAGCTTTCAAAGCGTTGAGGTGCAGGCCTGCACACTGACGGACACACCGACCGACACTACTTTGGGAGTAGGAAGCAGCAGCTGCTGGTCGCCAGTTAGGAAGGGAAGCAGGGACACATAGGGCATATATTCCAGAACTTCGGGGCTTGTCCCCTCACTGTGCGGCCTAAGAAATAAGCCGCCCGTGGTCCGCGCTGTGGGTGACCCTTGGCGCCTTCGAGGTCTGGAGCCCTAGGGTAAATAAGGAAACGGGGCGCCTCTAGAGTTTTAAATGAACTCTGTTATTAGAAGCTTCAGTAGGGACCCTGAAAACAATTAACGTCTTAATTAGCATTTTAATGTCGCCATTATTATGGCGCGGCCTCTAGCTCGGCCCTCTACCTTACCTTCTCGCCGTTACAGGGAGGGGGATTGTATTTTTAGTTCATCTTTTTATGATTTTCAGTTGTTATCCTGTCTGATTCCAGCCTCGAGGGTTTGATGATGCGGCCCGAGCCTGGCTGTGGTCGCCTGTCGGGGCTGGAGCTGGACCCTCAGCCGGGCCGGACCTGGGGGCTAACGTTTTCACAGTGCGCCCTGAGTTTCCTTGGGTTACTGCTGGGACCGCGCAGGAGGAAGCAAAGGGTTTTTCGAGCTAGACCAACAGGAAACACATTGACGGAAATGTTGCCATAGCCCATGGGGTGGCTTTAACTGGCCGCCCCCGCGGGCTGGGTGTGAAATCAGAGGAGGCCGCGGCTCCCCCAGCCAGGATTGGAGGCTCCTCGCGCGGCCTAATGCGGGCGGCCGGCCGGAGCGCTTCCCGCGCAGCCAGGCCTCGGCGGTGCAGCAGCCCCGCTCCTCCCCAACACGCACACACCCGGTGTTCGAAAGTGCGGCCCACCAAGGGAGATCCAACGGGGCAAAAAGTTATGTATAAATCCGAGATCCACTGGTGAAAGAGGGTCATGGTATTGTAAAACCAGCAGGTAGTGCGCATTTTTTTCGGGGTTAAAGATATGTCTGGATTTAGTTCTAGGTGTGATGGCTGTGTGTCTGTGTGTGTGTACAAGGCTGTGTGCATCTGCGGTGTCAGGTGTGACTTTGGGTATGTTTATGTGTTGATGGGAACGTGTTAGGTCCACGTGCCGGTGGGTGTATGTGAACGTGTCTGGTTGGGTGGCCTCCTGGCCAACCTTTGTCATCCCCTGGGCCCGGCAGCTCGGGTCTGGCCAGGCCGCTCCAGGGCCGCGGGTGAGCGTCGCTCTTTCCGCCCGCAGGCAAACCTCTACTCTGGAGCCCCTTCTTGCAGAGGCCTCTGCATAAAAGGAAAGGCGGCCAGGTGAGGTTCTCCAACGACCAGACCATCGAGCTGGAGAAGAAGTTCGAGACGCAGAAATACCTCTCTCCGCCCGAAAGGAAGCGTCTGGCCAAGATGCTGCAGCTCAGCGAGAGACAGGTGAGCTCGTTCGGGGGCCTGGGGCCGCCTCCCGGGAAGGGAAGGCTTCTGGGGCAGGGGTCGCCGGGTCACCGAGAGAGAGGCGAGGAGCCACCCTGCCCTCTGGCACGTCCCGATGCGGGCTCGTGGCAAGTTTTCTTTCTCTCTTTTCTGTAGGTCAAAACCTGGTTTCAGAATAGACGCGCTAAATGGAGGAGATTAAAACAGGTATGGACATGGTTCTGTTTCTATGGAAATATTTTTATCACGTTATCTCAGTGCAAGGCTGTTATGGGTTGTATGCAAAAGTCATTTAAGAGACTATTTAACCTCTTCACCTTGATTAAAAAGACAAATAGTCCTGCTGAAATTCAGGATGAGTTGCTCAGGTGGCAGTAATGCTAAAAGCACCTAATGGGGTTCCTATATCAATTATGCTTGGGTTTTCACACACTGGCTAGTAAAACTCCCAGCTAATTGTTTTATAAATCCCATATGTTGTTTATCTAATTAACGCAGGAAAGATAAAGTAATTGACAGTAAATGACTTAAGCAGTTATCTTTGGGAGAAAATTGTTTCTTTTATTTACACAGCCATAATAAAACCAGGTAGAACTCAAGGGTAAATATAAAGAAACAAACACCTTTAAGTCTTGTTTGCACTGTTTTTTTAGAAGAATTAAATGTCAGGGAGTTTAAAAATTATTTTCTATCTAATGCCAGCTCTTAAAATGAAATATAAAACTTGTAAGAAAATATTCAAGCCTGTTTGAAAAGTAGCTTAAACTTTCTAACAGTCTTTCTTCCAGTGACCTTGTTTCGCAATATGCGATAAAAAGTAAAGGCTAATTTGGTTTTTTAAAAGAAGGTCTATTGACTTAAAGCTAAACATTCATTTTTGATGTCCTAATCTGGATATATTCTCCATAGTTATCTGATAATTGCTGAATTGTTCACTTGTCATTCTATATACAGTTTATAATAAATACTTTGAAACAATGAGTAGAGAAATTTAAAGCAAAGTGGATTTTAAAATTTACTGATCATTACTTTTTCATTAAAAAGAAAGTGTCCCAAAGAATATTTTGAAATAGAAAATAAAATTCCTGTAATTTCATTACTGTAATGTGATTTAAATATTTGCAGATTCACTCTCAATTTGTGACCTTGTACATCTATTTGTTGAGACTATAGGCTTGCAACTATATAACAAATAGATGTTGTAATATTTCTGTGTAGTATTTATATGCATTTTAGACAAGCATAGGATTAAAAATTCACTAGCTTATATACTTAATAGTTCTTGGTCAAAGGCTTGACTCTAGTTTACCAGAGACCTTAAAAATAGTGGTTTCTATGTAATATGGGGATATTTCCCAGAAATTTGCCCCAGATTTTAAGTAAATTGTAGCTAATTGTCTACGTTCTCAGTTGGCAGCCTTCTTCCAGATACACATTTTTTTCTTTGCCATGATTTTTTGACTTGTTATACATTTACACATGTAGATGTTTATAAATTTGCTCCAGAAAATGAATGAAAAAAATCCAGTCTAATAATTTTGAACCTTTATTCTTAATTCACCATTTAGCATTCTTATTTTTAAAATGTCGGAAAGACTGTTAATTGGCAAGGTGTTTAAATATTTAAAGAATGAAGTTAAGGTGTATCTGTAGAGATCGGATTTTCTTTCCCCCTTAAACTTTTGAGAATATTGAAACCATGGGTCTGGGCTGGTGTTAAGTAACCAGAATTCATGTTCAATTGGTGTAATATATCACACTTATATTCATGATTGGTTCTCATCTTTTAAGCACATAATCTTTGATATGACAGAAACTTTTCTTACAAAGTGAGAGAAAAGCACAAGTATGTATCTCCTGAATAAGATTATAAACTAAAAACAGTAAACTAAAAATTAAAAGATGGAATCAGATGAGGAGACATTTTGATATATTCCTCTCACTATCCATATTTTATGATCCTTCCAATCTCCATTTTCATTTCTTTTATTCAGGAGAACCCTCAAAGCAATAAAAAAGAAGAACTGGAAAGTTTGGACAGTTCCTGTGATCAGAGGCAAGATTTGCCCAGTGAACAGAATAAAGGTGCTTCTTTGGATAGCTCTCAATGTTCGCCCTCCCCTGCCTCCCAGGAAGACCTTGAATCAGAGATTTCAGAGGATTCTGATCAGGAAGTGGACATTGAGGGCGATAAAGGCTATTTTAATGCTGGATGATGACCACTGGCATTGGCATGTTCAGAAAACTGGATTTAGGAATAATATTTTGCTACAGAAAATCTTCATAGAAGAACTGGAAGGCTATATAAGAAAGGGAATCAATTTTCTGGTATTCTGGAAACCTAAAAATATTTGGTGCACTGCTCAGTTAACAAACCTACATGGAGACCTTGATTTTGACTTAACAAATAGTTTATGTACCGATCTTAGGTGGTTTTCATAAAGTGACATTGTAGTGATTAAATTCATCCCCCTTTAAAAAAAAATAAGTTGTTTTCACTATTTATAAAGTAATTTTGTTAAATTTAAATTTTTAAGTTACAGCTTTAAAGGTTTTAATAGGACCTTCTTGAATGTCTTTTCTGTAATCTGTGTATCTCCCACTTAATGGAAAGGCAAAGGGATACCCCAAATCCAGAGGTGCCTACATTTCAGGCAGCCTTGGAGTATTTTAAAATGAAAACATTCTTTACTTTTATATGACATTCTTATACTGGCGTCTTAAATCCAAAACCATTTCAGAGCTCTTGTCTCAGAGATGTGTGTTCTTTTTGTCAGAGATATAGCTGATAAGAATCTTAAATGCTTGTTTTGCACTATCACTTAGTACCTGTTTGACCAAGGTGTTAAGGGGATAGTACCTCCCAATTCAAGCAGAGAAACTGACCTGACTAAAATTAATCGCAGATGAACTAGAAGTCACAGCTTAATTAAATGTAAGTAGATTGTAGATACTGTTTTATATCAAACAATGTTTATAATGTGTATATAGAATTGTTCACTGTAAAAAAAAAAAAAAAAATGGCCCAAATGTTTTTTTTTAAATAAGTAACTTGACTGTAAAATAAAGACGTCCGTGGGACGACTGACCTCGTTGCAAGTCTAATTCTTTGATTTAAAAAATCTGCACACCTTTTCTTGACCTCCTGGGTGCCTGGCATGGTGCTGGGCTCTGGGGACAGGAAGTGACTGGGGCTGCATCTTGTTGGCTCTCGCTCTGAGGCCCGGGACCGCGGCTGGGTGCTTGGAATGTGGGTTGGGGTCTCTCCCGGGGCGTTTGCCTTGGGGCTCTGCTCCTGCCGGCGGATGGCGAGCCGGGCAGGTTCGAGTCCCGGGCACGCCAGGTGACGGGAAGAGCCGAGGCCCAGGCCCCCTACGCTGCGAAGCGCGGGACTGTCCGGACCCCATCGATTCGCCTCAGCCCCCGGGCTGGCCCTCGCTGTCCTTGACCGGCTGAGTCAACACCGCGTCATCTCTCCGTGGCCGGGGCTCAGGAGCCGGCTCCGCACCGCTGGGCCCGCGGTGGGGAGGTTCGTGTGGGGGGATGGGGGACCCTGGCCGAGAGGAGCGGGGAGGTGGTTTGCACTGAGAGCGGTTCTCGAACCCGGGGAACTTCAGAACCTCCTGCAGGGCTTGTGGAAGCTCATTGCCAGCCCTGTCCCTGGAGTTCTGAGCTGTTAGGACTGGGCTGGGACCGGGAATTTGTATTTCCAGCAAGCGCTGAGGTGACACCAAAGCTGCGAGCCCAGACACCACCCCTGGGGAACCACTGATGTGAGCGCTTGGGGGTGTGGAAGAAGCAGCTGGGACCGGCACTCCTCCCTCCCACCTGCTTCCCCCGGGTAACTCTGGCCAGCAAGAGGCTGGGTCGGAGGCCTGAGAGGAAGGAAAGGCGAGGGGGAACAGAAAAACGCGGGGCTTATCCAGGCTAGTGGGAGTGAGGTTTGATGGCTGAGCCCAGGGTGCAGGGTGGAGGAGGGGACACTATGAGATGGAGGGAGAATGGGGTGCTGAGGTTAGGTGGGTGTGGGGGCCCAGGTTTCTGACTCTTCAGGGTATTGCTAGTCTGTGCCAGCTGCTTGCCTAGCTGAGCCATCAGGTCTCTGACATTCCAGGTAAACCATGACAGAGACCTTTTCGGGAGAGGTCTGGAAATCTCTCTCTCTAGCCTTGGCCTCCATGGAGGCCTCTAGTTGGAGAGTTGGGTACCTCCTGGCTAAGGACTTGTGAAGGAATGCCCCTACCCCTGGCCTGGCTCCCAGGGCTGTGGTACCCCCAGATATGGACACTCAGATGAAGACAGTGAAAAAGTCATTGCTCTTAGGGACTTGTCATATCCTGCCTCCTTTTTAAGAAGGCCCCTAGAATTGCAGGGGAATTAAGATTTCTGAGAAAAGCAGTACTAGCCCTTAAGCAGAGAGGTGTGGTTAGACTTGGAAGATTTGGGTTGGTGTTTTAGTTATTGGCCTCAAATCATTTGTAGAATGAAGATGGTCTAGTTGAACCACACGAACCCCTTCCAGCTCCCAAATTCCCAACTCAGTTCATGCTGTCATTATTGTTCTCCCTACTCCCCATGTCTCCTCAGCCTTGGCACCCAAAGTGGCCACCCAGAGGGAGAGTTTCCCTTCCCATCAGCTGTAGGCTCCAAGCTCCAGACCCTGCCTAACAGATTACATCAGGGTTTCAAAGGTCATAATCTGTCTCATCTGAAAATGGGATTGTCCGTATCAGATTTTTGGAGAATGGGAGGCTTATGGATGTAATATTAAAGTAATCCTGAAACCTGTGTGTGTGTTTCACTTCTGGAGATAAACCCTGGTTAATGTTTATTCTTGAGAGTAACTGTATCATGACTATTCAGCAGAGAAATACAGACTAATGTATTGATTGACACTAGAAAATTTGAGGGGTAAAATCTAGTTTTAAAGTTGACAATTCCCTGAAATCAGGCTGCTTTCCAGTTTCAAGCTTATCCTAACTCTCTTCAAGTCGCTCCCATTCTGAATCTAAACATGTCCTTAAGAATCAAGAGCATGTTAACTGGAGGAGGTGCAATATTCTCAGGACACAGGTAGGCATTCACTTTTCTGAAGTACCCCATTGCAGATTGCCAATGAAGATTTAGAAATTCCTCCTACGATCCGGGCATTTTTCATTTGTTTGTCTTTTGGCTATTTCATGTCGAAGCAGCACGTATGACCTTTACAGCACAACTCCTGTCTTGTTTTTAACTCTTTTTATCAGGAGATTCAACTTGAAAACGGTTATCATTTAGCAGAAAGACAAACAGAAAAGCACATTTTTGTAAGCAAAACGTTAATGATTGGAAGAATTGCCCTAATTTCACCATGACAGTGTGTGATTAATCCCCTGGGTCGTGTACTTATACTTTAAGTTATTCAGTTCATTGGTCTTTGATATTCAGAACCCTTTCTAACTTAATATGATATTGATTTTGTTGGATGATGTACTTTGACTCTTTAAACAATATCACTTTTAGAGATGACTAGCCTACTGTGTAGTATTTTATTCAGAGAACTATTGCATAACATTTCTTTTTCTTACTTTTTATGGTTTTCTCAGGGTGAAAGCTGATAAGACATCTTGTGGGAAAAGAGGAAACCATCTCTGATAGTGAAAGTACCTTTTCTCTTTCAACTTTTCTGACAAGCTTGTGTGTGTGTGTGTGTGGTTTTCATTACTGTGAATACTCATCTTAGTTAATGGGGGCAGACAGGGATTCAAGAAAACTTATTTGGACTTGGGGAAAATGCATTTTGCTAGGGACAGAAGACACCAAAATTCCCACTCCAGATATATTGGCATGTGGAAGCTGATGAACTCAAAATCTCCTGATTTTGATTTTTTTTCAAGATCTACTAATCAATGATCCTTTAAATCTGTGATTGGAGGTACTTACGTGACTACTTACAATATGGGACAGAATGTGAATACCAAACAATCACCCAGGATGCTTCTAAATGATTGGGAGTTCAAGCTGGGCATGGTGGCTCATGCCTGTAATCCACCACTTTGGGAGGCCAAGGTGGGCAGATCACTTGAGGTCAGGAGTTTGGGACAAGCCTGGCCAACATGGTGAAACTCTGTCTCTACTAAAACTACAAAATTAGCTGGGCATGGTGGCACGCACCTGTAATCCCAGCTACTCGGTAGGCTGAGGCAGGAGAATGGCTTGAACCCAGGAGGCAGAGGTTGCAGCGAGCTGAGATCATGCCACTGCACTCCAGCCTGGGTGATAGCGTGAGCCTCTGTCTCAAAAAAAGAAAAAAAAAGAAAAAAGAAAAAAAGAAAAAAAAGAAATGATTAGTTCAGTATTTTGTGGTCAAAATAATCAGGTTGGACTGACATTTATTTTTCAGTCCATAGAAGTTTTAGGAAGTCCCAGTTGGGCTCTGTATATGTCTAATCTAATTTTGTCCCTTGATATGTATTTTTTGGTATTGCTGATAACTCCAGATAAGAAGCACTTTGGAGACTCATCCCACTCACCCAAAGATCTGAGACCCCAGGTCTACAGAAGAGCAGTTACCCCTTCACATGTGGCTGTAGGAAAACCAGAATCACCCCGTTATGGATACAAGCATGGCTCGCAGCAGGGGAGATGGAACCCCCTACCCTTCTCTTGCTGGCCGGAGCCCCGGGGGACACCGGCATCCTCTGCCTACGTCCCTCAGTTCCTAGAGCGGAAAGCGTCCGTCCCTGGCCCGCCGTGGGCCCCGAGTGTCAGTCAGAAAAGCTAGACAGCCCGAGTGATTCCCTTCTTCTGAGATAGCTCTTGGGTTCGCAGTTGCAGGCGGGAAACCTATTCAGTCGGATGTACACAAATCTCTCTGGAGGGCTGCGGCGAAGGGACCTTGGAGCTGGCAGAGGCATTTCCTGTCTGCGGAGGATCTTGACTTTGGAGCATCCGGCCGTCGCCGCGAGCAGCCGAACACTTTCCTGCGTCGCTACTGAAAAAAAAAAAAAAAAGTCACTGCCAGTATCAGGCGACTTTCCACATGAAAGCCAATGAGGCCGCTTCCCACTTTAAAAACATTTGTTTAAAACATATTTTCTAAGCATTCCTTAGACTCCTTTTTATTTTGGAAGGTGAGTTTGGTGTCCTTGAAAAACCGTAAGTATTCAAAAATCTCATTCTCTCTGAAGACAACTTCATAGATGAACAAGTATGGGAAACAGTTAACAGTAGAGGATCCCTCCCCTGATGCTCGCAGACGCTTGCAGTAAGACATGCTCATAACCTTGTTTATGTTTTTCTTTCATGGTTCATGCCCTTCCATCCTTCTGCTCCCCACTTTTCCTTCCTCATCTTATTCATTCCCTTTCTCTTTTTTTCCCCCTTCCCTTTTAGGATTCCTCATCTTCATTCAGTTTACTTCCCCATTTAGAATAGAAAATGACTAATCTCCGCTCTTTGGATGTCACTATTGGGGCCAAGATTTTCTTTACATTTCTAGAAATGTTCAACTTTTAGCTGAGGTGAGAATCCTGTTTGAGGGAAATGTTGCTGGAGTCCTAATGCGTTGCTCCCATCCCACCAGGGATTTTTTTTTTTTAAACAAAACAAAACAAGCAATAATAATAACATAGGCCGGGCACGGTGGCTCATGCCTGTGATCCCAGCACTTTGGGAGGCGGAGGCAGGCAGATGATTTGAGGTCAGGAGTTCAAGACCAGCCTGGCCAACATGGTGAAACCCCGCCTCTGTTAAAACAAATACAAAAATTGGCACGGTGTGGTGGCAGGTGCCTGTAATCCCAGCTACTCAGGAGGCTGAGGCAGGAGAATCACTTGAACCTGGGAGGTGGAGGTTGCAGTGAGCCACTGCACTCCAGCCTGGGTGACAAAGCGGGACTCCATCTCAAAAAATAATTAAAAAAAAATAACATAAATAGAAGAGTAATAATCCCTGTGTCTCTAGGGTCCAGGCACTCAGTAGCACTAGAGTGTAACGGAGCTGACACAGAGAGATGCTGCAATAAGGGGTGGACAGCAGATGCTGTGGCAGAGTCCGCCAGGGACTCCCAACCAGAGAAAAGGAAAAGGAAGGCTGTTCCACGGAGAAGGACGATCCTGTACACAGGCCTGGAGGTGAAAGAGGGCAGGGAGTATGCATGACTGGACTCCAGAGATTTTGGATTTGAGAATTTTGAATGAGGGATCGTGGACCTATGTTCTTTCTACGCACCACAAAGGTCTCTTTGTTTTTGCATTGGCACTTTCCTCTCTCTGGAACTCTCTTCTCCCCAAATATAGCCTCATGGCTTGCTCCCTCCTCTACTTCAGACATGGCCTTCCCTTGCCACCTTTCTACGTGCCAACCTCCTCTTCCTATCCCCAAAAACAATTTAATTTTCTCTATTTCACTTAATGCAATTGGATATAATATTTTTACTGCCTTATTTATTATTTGTCCTCATTGACATATGAACATCATGAGGGTAGGGATTTTTGTCTGTTTTGTTCACTGCTATGTATCTTCAGCCTGACCTATTAGGTGCTTGTTAAACATACGTTACATTAATGAATTACTGAGCGTGTACTATGTGCTGCTAAATATTATGTAAGTCTTTCACCTGCTTTATATCATTTATTTATTTATTTTTTTTTTTTTTGAGACGGAGTCTCGCTCTGTCACCCAGGCTGGAGTGCAGTGGCCGGATCTCAGCTCACTGCAAGCTCCGCCTCCCGGGTTCACGCCATTCTCCTGCCTCAGCCTCCCGAGTAGCTGGGACTACAGGCGCCGGCCACCTCGCCCGGCTAAGTTTTTGTATTTTTAGTAGAGACGGGGTTTCACTGTGTTAGCCAGGATGGTCTCGATCTCCTGACCTCGTGATCCGCCCGTCTCGGCCTCCCAAAGTGCTGGGATTACAGGCTTGAGCCACCGCGCCCAGCCTATATCATTTAATCATCAACGACTGTATGAGGTAGAGGCTGTTATCAACCCCATTTTCCAGATAAGGAAATTGTCACTGAGAAGTTAAGCCCAAAACCTCAATTACCATACTGGTCAATGTTGTAATGAGAAATTCCTCATTGAATCTGTTGCATTCTTGAGAAGGTATCAAATCAAGTCTAATTCTAGCTATAAGAAGAGAGTTGAGGCTTTTTTTTTCTCATCTTATTTAATCTTTTGCCTTGATTCAAGTCTAGCATTACATCTGGAAGGGATTATGATACAGTATAGGGGATAAGCAATTTCTGTGTATGTAACATATTATTCTATTACATTAGGAAACTAATAAGCTGGGTGAAGTACCATTTTCCCCTCAGTTTTCTGGGGAAATGAGCATTATAAGATATACTTTATATCTTTCAAAGTGTTTAAAAAAAAAAAAAAGTTGGCCAGGCGTGGTGGCTCACGCCTGTAATCCCAGCACTTTGGGAGGCCGAGTCGGGCAGATCATGAGATCAAGAGATCAAGACCATCCTGACCAACATGGTGAAATCTCATCTCCACTAAAAATACAAAAATTAGCCGGGCATTGGTGGTGCACTCCTGTAATCCCAGCTACTTGGGAGGCTGAGGCAGGAGAATCACTTGAACCCAGGAGGCAGAGGTTGCAGTGAGCTGAGATGGGGTCACTGCACTCCAGCCTGGAGACAAAATGAGACTTCATCTCAAAAAAAAAAAAAAAAAATATATATATATATATATATATTTTAAATGTCCATATATATAAAATATCCATATATATAAAAGTTTGCCTCTCATCTGGCCCATTGAGGCATGTTCCACAAGGGACTCTGAACATGGCAATGTGATGGCTTACTATTTGTGTCCCCAGCATCCAGCACTGTGTTTGGCCTACAGTAAACTTTTAATAAATATCGTATTACAGAATGAAAGTGAAAGCCATGTGCCCTCCCTGAAGGAAAGGAGAGCCGTTTCTCTCCCTCCCCAAGCCCTGCACTCTCACTATACTTTCTATTCTTTGGCCACCAGAAACACAGCTTGCCTGAATGGCTTTGGGAGCACAGCAGAAAGCATAGTGGGTAGGGGCTGTAAGTGCTACAGAGACACTTGCCAGGTGCCAACTTGGGCCACAGGTGAGGGGAGGACATATTTAGGTCTATTTAAGCCTAAACAAGCTCTAAAAGAAAATGTTCTCTCCCATCTTTTTACCAGCATAAATTTGAAGAGGAAATGCTTCTGTGGTTTTATTAGCCATTTTTCCCTTTCAGACTTGGCAATTTCATTCAATTTCCAGTTCACACTTCTCAATTTCAATCAAGAGTTTTATTTAAAATATACCCAGTTTCCTGGAAAAAAAAAATGACACTATTTGGGATGGGCTGTGATCACTACTATTTTTATCAGCATCATCTATTCAGAAAATGGAAGCAGGAAATCCAAATGTTTTAAAATTATTTCTGAAAGTATTTCATGAATTGCAAAGAAACAAGTGTAGAAGGAACAGAAAGTGTTTGCTTCACATGCTCTTTCAAAGTTTTTACTTTCCTTAGCTGCTTATGGAATCTGCATTACTACAGACTTTCCATTAATTGTAGATTAGACCAGACTAATTCAATAAGTGTTTAAAAAATGGACCCTGAGTGCAGGTTCAGACGTCTAGAGGAAATGACTTGACAGTACGGAGGTGGAAAGGAGTGAGAAGTTATGATGATATATGGTGCTGTTGATCAGTTAATTGAAGGTAAAATTTTTAGCTTCACCAAGCAATTACCTGATCTCATTAAGGTCTTTAAAATCACCTAAGTACCATTTTGCCTGAGGCAGCTGCCCCTTGTTTAGAAGTTATTTCAGGCATTAAGAAAAACACAATGTTAATGGTGACCAGGGAATTTATGTGTGCAGTTTCTGGTATATATTGTTCTGAATCTTAGCCATTATTCAGTATTATCCATCCTGTATCAACATGGAGCACTAAAATATATTTACATTTTGCATATATTTACATTTCGTATTTGTTTTACTTTTCAAATGTATTTTAAAGCATGTTTACAAGATAGTTTTTTTACAAGTAAAATTTGTCAAGAGATATGGATTGTCAATTTTTTTCAAGAAACTACTTATTAAAATATAATATATATATTTTAAAAGCTCACAAATCATAGGTGTACAGCTTACAACATGACTACACTATGTAACTGGAATCTATATCTTGAAATAGAACATTACCAGATCCCAAGGAGCTCTCTTTATGCCCCCTCTAGGTCACTATCCCCAACCCCACTCCAAGGGACTCCACTAACCTGATTCCAAATGGCATAGATTCATTTGCCAATTTTTGAACTTTATGAAAGTAAAATCCCACAGTATTTTCTCTTTTATCTCCCATTCCTTTAATTTTTAGGTTTTGGTTTTTGTTTTTGTTTTTTTTTTTTTTTTGGAGACAGAGTCTTGCTCTGTCACCCAGGCTGGAGTGCAGTGGCGTGATCTCGGCTCACTGCAACCTTGCCTCCCAGGTTCAAGCAATTCTCCTGTCTCAGCCTCCTGAGTAGCTGGGATTACAGGTATCTGCCATCACACCTGGCAAATTTTTGTATTTTTAGTAGAGATGGGGTTTCACCATGTTGGGCAGACTGGTCTCGAAGTCCTGACCTCAAGTGGTCTACCCGCCTCGGCCTCCCAAAGTGCTGGGATTACAGCAGTGAGCCACCATGCCCGGCTGCCCATTCCTTTAGTTTTTTGCTGGTAAAATTCATCCATGTTATGGTGTGATGTTGTTTGTTCATCCTCACTGCTGCATAGTGGTCCATTGTATGAATTTTCATGTTAGTTTAAATAATGCATCTAAATATAAAAACTGTACCATAAAATTTACATTTGAAAATGACACTGCTCACATTTTACTGGACTCCAGGACTCCTAGGTGTAGAGAAAGAAAGACAGCAGAAAGACCAGGAGCATTAGACTGTCAAGAAACAAATTACTGCAACCTTTCACATATCAGAAGGGCTGGGAATGTCAGTAACCAAAATACCACTTATTTTTCCCACTCATGTGGGTTAAATGAAAAATCACCTAGGTTGGGTGCGGTTGCTCACGCTTGTGATCGCAGCACTTTGGGAGGCTGAAGCGATTGGATCACTTGTGGTCAGGAGTTCGAGACCAGCCTGGGCAACATGGTGACACCCATCTCTACTAAAAGTACCAAAAAACAACAACAACGACAACAAAAACTCTAAAAAATTAATCAGGCGTGGTGGCGGGTACCTGTAATCCCAGCTACTCGGGAGGCTGAGGCAGGAGAATTGCTTGAACCTGGGAGGCAGAGGTTGCAGTGAACTGAGATCATGCCACTGCACTCCAGCCTGGGCAACAAAGCAAGAATCCGTCTCCAAAAAGAAAAAAAAAAATTTTCTAAAGACAACTTTATTTTAATTCTGGACATAGGTCTCCCTGTAGTTACAGTATTTTATTTCAGTAGTTTTAGGAATTTAGTTTGCATTCTATTCCACTTTCATTTTCTGTTGCTTTGATGTTTATGATTATAAAGCTGCTATGGGATGGTGTGCTGGATTTTATGCCTAGATTTGCTGTTAAGTAGCAATGTGACTTTGGACATGTCACTTACCTCTCTGTTTCCTCATCATAAAATGAGGCGCTTCAACCAGGTCATCTTTTTTTTTTTTTTTTTTTTTTTTATTTGAAATGGAGTCTCACTCTGTCACCCAGGCTGGAGTGTAGTGGCGCAATCTTTGCTCACTGCAACCTCTGCCTCCCGGGTTCAAGAGATTCTCCTGCCTCAGCCTCCAGAGTAGCTGGGATTACAGGCACACACCACCATCCTGTCTAATATTTGTATTTTTTAGGAGAGATGAGGTTTCACCATGTTGGCCAGGCTGGTCTCAAATTCCTGACCTCAGGTGATCCACTCCCCTTGGCCTCCCAAAGTGCTAGGATTATAGGCGTGAGCCATTGCACCCAGCCTAGGTCATCTTTAATGTTGCACTTAACACTAAGACGCTATGTTTTTCTGTTCTATATCTTTCTAAGCAACATATTCATCCCCTAAACTTCAGTGGCTATGTGTTTTAGGTGTTGAGGGGAGTGAAGAATCTTTTATTTCACCAGCCTTCTGGTGTTCACTCCCTGAGCAGGACTTGTCTTATACTTAAGGTCAGTTCTAAGGTTGAATCAAGGCTCAGTCTCTATCAAAGCCTATAAAAGCTCACCCTAGGGAAGTGTTTCCCAGCTGTCCATATATTTTCAAACAAATAATAGGGTATTGAAGTAAACTCTAATGTTGATTATAATTTTTCTATCAGATTATTCAAGTATTCATTCAGAAAATATTTATTGAGCACCTACTATGTGGCAAGTGGTATGAGAAGCCCTGGGGATATAAATTTGCATAAGGCACAGTAGGATGACTTTGAAGACCAGAAAAAACATCCTTTTAATTTCCAATATTCAAGGATGAACCTATTTTTATCCTAAGCATAATTATAATTTTGCTTGCTATATAATAATTTCATGCTGTTTAAGTTCTTGAGTTTGTCTTGCAAAACTTTTGCCAAACAACCCATAGCAAAATATTTAATAACACATGGGCATTCCAAAGTCATAAATAAGAAACGAAGTGGACCTCCTTTTAGAGCATGTCCCCACAAATGCCCTCTTCTCTCCTCATTTCCATTCTGGGGTCAATGCCCACTTCACCTCCCACACAGTGTGGTTGAAATAACGATAAAAGTGTCTCCAACAGATGGCATTATCTGGCATCCCACACCCAGGACTGTCATCTCTCCCTTGACATTTCCTTCCTTTAGCATTGAGGCTGTGAATCTGCCCATCTCCCCTGGTTTCCTCCAGGTAACTCCACCTTGGGCAAGGTTTGCATTATGTGTATATGTATATCTATATTTACATGTATAAAAGTATATGTATACATATTTTTAGAGGCAAGGTCTCGCTCTGTCACCCAGGCTGAAGTACAGTGGCATAATCATAGCTCACTGCAGCCTCCAACTCTTGGGCACAAGGGATCCTTCCACCTCGGGCCCGCAAGTAGCTGGGACTATAGGTGCATACTACCACACTTGGCTAATTTAAAAATTTTTTTTTTTTTTTTTTGAGACGGAGTCTCGCTTTGTGGTCCAGACTGGAGTGCAGTGGCCGGATCTCAGCTCACTGCAAGCTCCGCCTCCCGGGTTCACGCCATTCTCCTGCCTCAGCCTCCCGAGTAGCTGGGACTACAGGCACCTGCCACCTCGCCCGGCTAGTTTTTTGTATTTTTTAGTAGAGACGGGGTTTCACCGTGTTAGCCAGGATGGTCTCGATCTCCTGACCTCATGATCCGCCCGTCTCGGCCTCCCAAAGTGCTGGGATTACAGGCTTGAGCCACCTTTTTTTAAGGCGCCCGGCCTTAAAAAATTTTTTATAGAGGTAAGATCTCTATGTTATCCAGGCTGGTCTTGAACTCCCAGCCTTAAGCAATCCTCCTGCCTCAGCCTCCCAAAGTGCTTGGGATTACAAGCATGAGCTACCCTTTGGGCACATAATATATTATTAGGTAGAGATGGCATGGTTTCTTAATTCTCTTGTTGGGTTAATGTTGTTTTGTTATTATAAAATCTTCTAAAATGAGAATGTTTTCCCTCCATTTCAGTTTAATTCCTTCTAGAGTATATTCGTAGAAAATGAATCATTGAGGCAAAGGGATGAATATTTGATAAATACTGTGAAATTACTTCCTGGGAAAGTTCTATCAATTTATATCAGTGGAGAACAAGGATTATTTCTCTATATCTTCACCAATGTAAGTGCTGTTTTTCTAATCTTAATTATTTAGGAGAAGAATAGTATGCTGTATTTTAGTTTTATGTTTCATTTATTTCATTATTCCCAAAGGTGAATTTTAAAAATATTCTGGCTGGGCGCGGTGGCTCACGCCTGTAATCCCAGCACTTTGGGAGGCTGAGGCGGGAGGATCATGAGGTCAGGAGATCGAGACCATCCTGGCTAACACAGTGAAACCCTATCTCTACTAAAAATACAAAAAATTAGCCGGGTGTGGTGGCACGTAGCTGTAGTCCCAACTACTTCCGGAGGCTGAGGGAGGAGAATCACTTGAACCCGGGAGGTGGCGGTTGCAGTGAGCCGAAATCACGCCACTGCACTCCAGCCTGGGTGACAGAGTGAGACTCTGTCTCAAAAATTAAAAAAATGTATATAAGCTAACCTTTTATTTCTTTATCTTCTTTAGTATAATGTCTTTCATGTCTTAGTCCTTTTTGTGGATTTATTTGAAGTTTTTATTTTTTTATTTTTTGAGACAGTTCACTCTGTTGCCCAGGCTGGAGTGCAGTGGTGCCATCTCGGCTCACTGCAACCTCCGCCTCCCAGGTTCAACCAATTCTCCTGCCTCAGTCTCCCGAGTAGCTGGAACTACAGGTGCGCACCCCCATGCCCGGCTAATTTTTTGCATTTTTAGTAGAGACGGGGTTTCACCATTTAGGTCAGGCTGGTCTCAAACTCCCGACCTCAGGTGATCCGCCCGCCTCTGCTTCCCAAAGTGCTGAGATTCCAGGTGGAAGCCACCATGTCCAGCTGATTTATTTGAATTCTTTATGTTGGAAGATATAAACTTTTTGCCTTATTTATTGCAAAAATGTTTCTCAGTTATTTAAGAAGATGTTTAGGAAAACGGAAAATTTCTGTGTAGTCAAATGTAACAATCTCTTTTATTATTTCTTTCTTTTCTCGTAAGCTTAGAAAGATTCCCTCATTCAGAAAGCAAATGGACATCCACATACATTAAACAAAACCCCTCCCCCTAAAACTCTTCCTTCTCTCCCCAACCCCTCATTATTTTACATTTAATGCTTAATCTACCTGAAATTCATTTTGCTCAACAATATCAGGTAAGGAACTAAAATAAAAAATTACCCCCAAATACCTAACTGTTTCATTCATGCAATAATCATTCCTTTTTGCCCTTTTCCTGGATTAAATGTCTAAAAACACCTTGGTTTCTGGACTAATTGCTATGTTCTTTCAATTTTGTTTTTGTATTTTGTGTGGCTGGGCTTACGGACTAGAATTTGCTTTCTGTAGCAGAAGGATGAGAGCTTCTGTTCATTCTTACATATAATCAGCTTTCTGCTTCAAAGGTGTGAGCTGGCTTTTAAAACAAACAATAGCTAGCCTTCTCATCAGATTCTCTTCAGAGTCTGCCATATCTGGGTTTTCCTGTTTATGACTTTTTTTTTTTTTTTTTTTTTTTGGTGAGACTGAGCCTGTCTCTGTTGCCCAGGCTGGAGTTCAGTGGCACGATCTTGGCTCACTGCAAACTCCGTCTCCCGGGTTCAAGTGATTCTCCTGTCTCAGCCTCCCGAGTAGCTGGGATTACAGGCGCCCGCCACCACGCCCGGCTAATTTTTGTATTTTCAGTAGAGATGCAGTTTCACCATATTGGTCAGGCTGGTCTCAAACTCTTGATCTCAGGTGATCCACCCACCTCAGCCTCCTAGAGTGCTGGGATTACAGGTGTGAGCTATCGTGCCTGGCCTTCTGTTCATGACTCTTGCACTGCAGATGAAAGTGCTATCAGAACCTACAGAGCACTGAACTCAAGAAAGAGAACGTAGGAAGCTTTATGTGTATCATTGGCTGAATCCTCTGACACGGAGGAGCAAGTGCCCTGCCTGCTAGTCCATTTCTATTTTAAATTATAGTATACTACTCCAGTGGTGTATTAGAAAAAGTCTTTAGATGAAAACAATAGCTAACACTTACTGGAGACTTATATTTTTTGCATTTTTTTTCAAATCTTTATGAATGTCCTCAGTAAAGTTAAATACTTTCTTTAATACATACTCATTAAAAATTTTCAAGTTTATTGAGGTGAAATATTACATAAAATTAGCCATTTTAAAGTGAACAATTCAGTGGCATTTAGTACATTCAAAATGTTGTACAAACACCATCTTTATTTGTTCCAAAACATTTTCTTTTCCTTTTTTTTTTTGATTTAGCTTTTGGTGCCCAGGCTGGAGGGCAGTGGCATGATCTCGGCTGACTGCAACCTCCACCCGCTGGGTTCAAGCGATTCTCCTGCCTTAGCCTCCTGAGTAGCTGGGATTACAGGCGCGTGCCACCACACCTGGCTAAGGTTTTGTATTTTTGGTAGAGATGGGGTTTCACCATGTTGGCCAGGATGGTCTCGAACTCCTGACCTCAGGTGATCCACCTGCCTCGGCCTCCCAAAGTTCAGGGATTACAGGCAGGAGCCACCATGCCCGGCCTGTTTCAAAACATTATCATCTTTCCAAAATAAAACTCTGCATCCATTAAGCAGTCACTCCCCATTCTCTCTTCTCCCCATTTTCTGGCAACCACCAATCTGCTTTCTGGATGGGTTTACTTATTCTAAGCATTTCACACAAATGGAATAATACAATATGTGATCTTTCATGTCTTATTTATAAAACATTAGCATAATGTGTTTGAGGTTCATGCACGTTGTAGCATGTATCGGTACTTCATTCTTTCTTATGGCTGGACAATATTTCATTGTATAAATAAAACACAGTTTATTTATCCATTTGTTAGTTGATGGACTTTTGGGTTGTTCCCACATTTTGGCAATTGTGAGTAGTGCTGCTATGAACCTGTGTGTCCAAGTACTTATTTGAGTATCTGTTTTCAGTTACTTGGGGTATATGCCTAGGAGTGAAATTGCTGGGCCATATGGCAATTGTATATTTAACTTTTTGAGGAAATTCTAAATCATTTTCCATCATCACTGCGCCATTTTACATTCCTACCAGCAATGTTTGAGGATTCCAGTTTCTCCGTCCTTACCAATACTTGTTGTTTTCCTTTTATAGAAAAATTATAGCCAACCTCATGGGTATGAAGTGGTATATCTTTGTGGTTTTGATTTGCATTTCTCTAATGACTAATGATGTTGGGCACCTTTTATATGCCTATTTGCATTTGTATACCTTCTTTGCTTTTTTATTTTTTATTTTTGAGTAGCCAAGTGCAGTAGTGAGAAGGGGGAAAGAGTAGAACAAGGAGTTCGATCTATAACTGACTCTGAACAATCAACTGAGATAACTCACTATCTTCAGATCAGCCTGTATACCTTCTTTGGAGAAATGTCTTTTCAAATTTTTTACTCATTTAAAAATTGTGTTGTTTGTCTTTTTTGTTGTTGAGTTGTAGGAGTTTGTTACATATTCTGGATACTGAACCATTATCAGATATATGATTTGCAAATATTTTTTCCCCATTCTGTAGGTTGTCTTTTCATTTTTTAAAAATTGATACATAACAATTGTACTTATTTAGAGGGTAAGTGTAATATTTTGATACATGCATACAATGTGTAATGATCAAATCAGGGTAAGTGGAATATCCATCACCTCAAACATTTATCATTTCTTTTTGTTGAGAACATTCCACATCTTCTAGCTACTTTGAAATATACAATAAATTATTGATAACCATTCTTTCACTTTTTTTTTTTTTTTGAGACGGAGTCTCACTCTGTCCCCCTTGCTGGAGTGCAGTGGCCGGATCTCAGCTCACTGCAAGCTCCGCCTCCCGGGTTCAGGCCATTCTCCTGCCTCAGCCTCCCGAGTAGCTGGGACTACAGGCGCCCGCCACCTCGCCCGGCTAGTTTTTTTGTATTTTTTAGTAGAGACGGGGTTTCACTGTGTTAGCCAGGATGGTCTCGATCTCCTGACCTCGTGATCCACCCGTCTCGGCCTCCCAAAGTGCTGGGATTACAGGCTTGAGCCACCGCGCCCGGCCTCACTTTTTTGATAATGTCCTTTTTTATATAGAAATCTTTAATTTTGATGAAGTTCCATTTCTCAATTTTTCTTTCATTGCTCAAGCTTTTGATGTCACAGTTAAGAATCAGTTGTCAAATCCAAGGTCATAAAGATTTACTCCTATGGTTTCTTCAAATAGATTTATTATTTTAGCTCTTATATTTGAGTTGTTGATTCATTTTGAGTTACTTTTTGGATATAGTATGAGGCAGCTTCATTCTTTTTGTTTTAATTTTTTTTTTTTTTTGAGACAGAGTCTCACTCTATTGCCCAGGCTGGAGTACAGTAGTGCGATCTCGGCTCACTCCAACCTTGGCCTTCTGGGTTCAAGCGATTCGCCTGCCTCAGCCTCCCAAGTAGCTGGGATTACAGGCGTCTGCCACCAGGCCTGGCAAATTTTTGTATTTTTAGTAGATACAGGTTTCATCATGTTGGCCAGGCTGGTCTTGAACCCCTGACCTCAAGTGATCCACCCACCTTGGCCTCACAAAGTGCTGGGATTATAGGCGTGAGCCATCATGCCCAGCCAAAGCTTCATTGTTTTGCAAGCCGATATCCAATTGTCCTAGTACCACTTATAGAGATTATGCTTTTCCCACTGAATGGTTTTAGCACCCTGTTGAAGATCAATTAACTATAGACATATGGGTTTATTTCTGTACTTTCTTTTTTTTATTTTAATTTTTTTTTTAAATGGAGTCTCACTCTGTTGCCTAGGCTGGAGTGCAGTGGCATGATCTCAGTTCACTGTAACCTCCGCCTCCTGGCTTCAAGGGATTTTCATGCCTAGCTTCCCAAGTAGTTGAGACCACAGGTACATGCCACCATGCCTGGATAATTTGTGTGTGTGTGTGTGTGTGTGTGTGTGTGTGTGTTTGAGACGGGGTCTTGCTCTGTCACCCAGGCTGGAGTGCAGTATTGCGATCTTGGCTCACTACAAGTTCTGCCTCCCAGGTTCATGCCATTCTCCTGCCTCAGCCTCCCGAGTAGCTGGGACTACAGGTGCCTGCCACCACACCCCGCTAATTTTTTTGTATTTTTTAGTAGAGACAGGGTTTCACCATGTTAGCCAGGATGGTCTCGATCTCCTGACCTCAGGTCATCCTCCCGTCACAGCCTCCCAAAGTTCTGGGATTGCAGGCGTGTGACATCACGCCCGATCCTGAGCTTATTTTCTTAAGAATTACATACCGTCTCTGTCGAAGAGGAGAGACCATTGGCACTTAATACGTTGTTTACTTTAGGTTTACAAAAGGTTAGATAAACAAAAAGACTAAAAATCTGTTTGTACTAGTGAACGTTTCTTACTTGGTAACCCACAGTTAGGTTGATAGATATACTGAGCAATTTTTCTTGTTCACATATAGTACTTAATTTTTGTCAAGTTTGTGACTGCTCAGTTTTGCATCCTCCTTTGTCTTCCTCTTTTCATGACCTTATTTCTTCAGATGAATGTTTTGAGGTTATTTTCTATTTTGAGAAAACTATACAAATCTGATTTATTATCACAATAGCTCAAAAGTAGTTCCTGTTGAAGCTGTCCACATTGTCAATACTGTGACCTCCTGTCAGTCTCCTACACTGGATGGGAAACTCAAGCTGAGATTTCTCCAAAGTGCTTCCCACAGTGGCTGAACTAATTTCAATTCCCACCAATGGTATATAGGCGTTCCCTTTTCTCCACAGCCTCGCCAGCATCTGATGTTTTTTGACTTTTTAATAATAGCTGTTCTGACTGGTGTGAGATGGTATCTCGCTGTGGTTTTGATTTGCATTTCTCTGATGACTAGTGATGTTGAGCATTTTTCATACATTTTTTGCCTGCTTGTGTGTCTTCTTTTGAGAAGTGTCTGTTCATGTCTTTTGTCCACTTTTTAATGTGGTTATTTGTTTTTTACCTGTTGGATTATTTAAGTTTCTTATAATTTTGGATATCAGACCTTTGTCTGATGCAGTTTGTGAATATTTTCTCTCCCATTCTGTAGGTTGTCTATTTACTCTGTTGATAGTTTCTTTTGTTGTGCAGAGGCTCTTTAGTTTAATTAGGTTCCATTTGTCAATTTTTGTTTTTGTTGTAATTGCTTTTGAGGACTTAGTCATAAATTCTTTCCCAAGGCCGATATTCAGAATGATGTTTCCTAGATTTTCTTCTAGGATTCTTATAATTTGAGGTCTAACATTTAAATCTTTAATCCATCTTGACTTGATTTTTGTGTATGGTAAGAGGGAAGGATCCAGTTTCATTCTTCTGCAAATGGATAGCCAGCTATCCCAGCATCACTTATTGAATAGGGGAGTCCTTTCCCCATTGCTTATTTTTGTTGACTTTGCTGAAGATTAAATGGCTGTAGGTTTGTGGTGTCATGCCTTTTGAATGCATTTTTTTTTTCTTTTTCACTTAGTACAGTGCATTTGAGGTTTATCTGTGTTCATATGCTTATTAATAGTTTCTTTGTTTCTGAGTAGTATTCCATTGTATGCATATACCTCAATTTGTTTATTTATTTGCTACTTGAAGAACATTTGAATTCTTTCCAGTTGTTGGTGATTACAAATAAAGCAGCTATAAACAGTTAACATAAAGGTATTTGTGTAAACATAGGTTCTCATTTCTCTTGGGTACGTATCTAGGAATGGGATTCCTGAATTATAGGATAAATTAAGGTTTAATAAGAAACTGCCAAACATTTTCAGTTTTGTAGAGCCACCACAGCGAATTATCACGGTCTTGGTGGCTTAAAACAACAGAATTTTTATTGCCTCATAGTTCTGTGACGCTAGAAGTTCAAATTCAAAATGTTGGCAGGCCCATACACCCTCTGAAAGTTCTAGGGGAGAATTCTTCCTTCCTTTTTTTTTTTTTCCTGAGACAGACTGTCACTCTGTCACCTAGGCTGGAGCACAGTGGGGCAAACTCAGCTCACTGCAGCCTCTGCCTCCCGAGTTCCAGCCATACTCCTGCCTCAGGCTGCCAAGTAGCTGGGATTACAGGTGCCCACCACCTTGCCCGGCTAATTTTTGTCTTTTTAGTAGAGACAGTGTTTCACCATATTGGCCAGGTTGGTCTCAAATTCCTGACCTTAAGTGATCTGCCCGCCTTGGCCTCCCAAAGTGCTGGGATCTTTGGGGTATCGATTTTCTTCCTGGAAACCTTTGTGGCCGGTGGCACCTTTGCCTGAGTTCTTGTGTCCAGGAAGAATGAGGTACGCAGACAAGTGAAAGGTGAAGACGTCAAAGGGGAGCTTTATTTAGTGTTAGCACAGCTCAGAGGAGACCCACAGTGGGTAGCTCCCCTCTGCAGGCAGGTTGTCCTATGGAGTGTTCAGCTCTCAGCAGAGAGGAGGCCCTGGAGAGGGTAGCTCCTCTCCACAGGCAGGTTGTTAAGGGCATCTCTGCAGGTCTCTGAAGCTCTCAGCAGAGAGGGTAGCTCCACTCTGCAGCTAGTCCTCCCATTGTCTGTCCATCCTCTGCCCTCTTCTTGCTGAGCCCAGGGCTCAGAGGGGAGGAAGTATGTGCTGATTGGCCCATGGCAGCCATAGGTGGCCTGGAGGAGGCACCACAACTCCTCACTCTGGTCTGTGGGACTGGCAACCCAGCCCCCTCTCTGGCCTGAAGGTGTGGCCTTACTGGAATGTGTTCCCTTCCCCACAGGAATCTGTCTGCCTTCTGTTGCCATTCATGACCCCAGGGCTCAGCCCCCACGCTGCTCAGAGATTGGAGCAGGCACTGGGAGAGGAGAGAGGCCAGGCAGTGGGAGCAGACAACCCCAGGCCTGCAGGTATGGGTGGGAGGGGCCTTCTTGGGCCCCCGAGGGTGCAGGCTGCAGAGATGCCTGGGTCCTGTGCCTGGGAGGGCAGCTGCAGCTGCACCCTAGGAGCTACTACCCCTCCAACTTGGAAGCCTCTTCCTCTGCTTGTCCCTGGCTCCTGCCTGCTCTGTGGAGCAGGAGGCCCAGGTCTGCAGCTGCGGGTCCAGGGGCTGCAGTTGCACCCAGGGGGGCAGGGCCCCTGCCTGCTCAGTAGAGCAGGAGGACTGGGTCTGTGGCCATGGTCAGCTGCCATCCCTGGGATGACAGGCATGAGCCACTAGCCTGACCCTTCCTTCCTCTTCTCACCTTCTGGTAGCTCCTGCAAACCTTGGAATTCCTTGGTTTGCAACTGTCACTCAATCTCTGCCTTTAGCTGCACATGGCCTTCTCTCCTGTGTCTTTCTGTGTTTTTTCCTTTTTTTAACGACACTAGTCATTGGGTTTACAGCCCACCCTTATCAAGTATGACCTCATTTTAACTAATTATATCTGCAAAGACCCTATTTTCAAGTAAGTTCACATTTTTAGGTTCAGGGTGGACATGAATTTTGGGGGGAACACTTACTCAGGCTGTACCATGTTGCATTCCCACTAGCAGTGCCTGAGAGTTACAGTTGTTCCCAATCCTCACAACTTCAGGCTTAGCAACTTCAGGAGATAGGAGAGTTTCATTAGAAGTCTCAGGACTGTCTCTCATTGGGCTGCCTTGGCATACATGTGTGTTCATCCTTGAACTTATCGCTACAGCCCAGACATGGAACATGATGGTTGGCCAGGATGTGATCATGTCCCTACTCCTAAAGGTAGGGATGGGCAGGGGTCAGTGCCACATGAATCATGTAAATTGATTGTGGATAAGGGGCTCCCTGGAAGAAAACTAGGGAGATGTTAACAGAAGAAGAGGAACTGAATGATTGTCAGGTAAAAACAACTAATTTCCTCTACAAATAGGAAAGTGCCTTTTGCAACCACTCCTTATCAGTTTCCAACAACTGCTGGAATCAAAGCAATTGATTATTTTCAATGTGCCGGGCACTATGCCACGTGTTTTACATGGCTCCAATTTCCCCAGCATTCCTCTGGGGAAGATTCCACTACTCTCACCTCTTTTTGATTTCTTTTCTTTTCTTTTCTTTTCTTTTCTTTTCTTTTGAGGCAGAGTCTCGCTCTGTCACCCAGGCTGGAGTGCAGTGGCACGATTTCCGCTCACTGCAACCTCCACCTCCTAGGTTCAAGCGATTCTCCTGCCTCAGCCTCCCGAGCAGCTGGGATTATAGGCGTCTGCCACCATGCCCAGCTAACTTTTGTATTTTTAGTAGAGATGGGGTTTCACCATGTTGGCCAGGCTGGTCTTGAATGCCTGACTTCAAGTGATTACCCTCCTCGGCCTCCCAAAGTGCTGGGATTACAGGCGTGAGCCACCGCGCCCGGCTCACCCTTTTTACATGTAGGAAACTAAGACTTGGAGACTTTGGATAACATTCCAAAAGTCACGTAGCTATTAGGGGGTACCCTGGATCCTGGGCCAGGTCTGCTAACGTCGGTGCGCATTATACTGTCCTCGTATCTCTCCCCAGTCTCCCAACCAGCCAGTCTGTCCCTGTCTACCTGGATTTGACCCTTTCATTGACATGAATAATTTCATGGAGTGGTAACTTTTTTTTTTTTTTTTTAATAACATTTCAGGGCTTTTCCTAGTGATAACCTCTGCTTCCTGCTGAGTTCTGGATCTAGAGCACAGGCAGGTTTCCTGCCCTTTCTGCCATAGCTACTGAACTCTGACTTTGTACTGATGGAGTGTCTGGGGCCCAAGAGAGATTTCTGGCCTTCACCTGGCAGCAGTAGACCGCTAATTTATATCAGAGTGTGTTTCTTGCCCCTCCCCCAGGGGCAGACAGGCACCACCTTGTCCTCAGACAAGACTCAAGGCATGAATGGGCTTCTCTAGGTATGCCTGCTCCACCCTAAAACCTTGGCAGGTGCTGTAGGGCTGTACCACCAAGGGGGAAGGGTCTCCTAGGCCTACTGCGCTGTTTCCAGTCTTTCTCCTGCACACCGAGTAGAGGCCAGTGGGAAAGGTGGCAAGCAGATGGGGATTTCTCTGTGTCCAGCATGCTCAGGACTTCTAAACTGCCCTGCTAGCTTATCCTTTGCCGGTAAGAATTTGTTTTCTTCTTAGCCAGTTTTCTGATGATTGTCTGTTCTTCCCATTCTCTGCCAAAAGAGGAAACAGCTGGTGTGTCTTGTCCCTCTTTGGAAGGACTTGTGAGCTTTAGGAATTCAGTTGCCTTGATTGCTTTGTATAATAGCTCAATTTGCTGATGAACTAAAACAAAACTATGGTTTCGTATGTCTTATAGGTTATCCATTTTTTAATATATTTATTTGACACATTGAGGGTTTTTGTTTGTTTGTTTTGTTTTTGAGACAGAGTCTCACTCTGTTACCCAGGCTGGTGCGCAGTGGCACAATCTTGGCTCACTGCAACCAACCTTCACCTCCTGGGTTTAAGCGATTCTCCTTCCTCAGCCTCCCAAGTAGCTGGGATTACAGGTGCCCGCCACTACGCCCAGCTAATTTTTGTATTTTTAGTAGAGATGGGGTTTTGCCATGTTGGCCAGGCTGGTCTCGAGTTCCTGACCTTAGGTGATCTGCCCGCTTCGGCCTCTCAAAGTGCTGGGATTACAGGCGTGAGCCACCGCACCCGGCTGTTTATCCATTTTTTTCTTGTGTATGCCAGCCTCACAGAGTGTGGGATATGAGAAAGAAAGGATCCTAGGGTTGAATAAACTTAAGACATTTATCATGCCTTATCCTCTTCTGGATATTTACATGGTACATTCACATCTTAAAGACCCTGAGAATTCTTGCAGAATAGAGAAATATATATATATATATTTTTTTTTTTTTGAGATGGAGTCTTGCTCTTGTTGCCCAGGCTGAAGTGCAATGGCACAATCTCAGCTCACTGCAACCTCCACCTCCCAGGTTCCACCTCCCAGGTTCAACCTCTCAGCTCACTGCAACCTCCACCTCCCAGGTTCAAGCAATTCTCCTGCCTCAGCCTCTCAAGTAGCTGAGATTATAGGCACCACCACACCTGACTAATTTTGTAGTTTTAGTAGAGACGGGGTTTCTCCATGTTGGTCAGGCTGGTCTCAAACCCCTGACCTTAGGCGATCCACCAGCCTCGGCCTCCCAAAGTCTTGAGATTACAGGCATAAACCACCACACCCGGCCTAGAGAAGTAAATTAAGCTTTGTTTAACAAAGTGTCCCTAAAGTTTGTTTGATCATAGAACCCTTTGCTTGTGTAGCACTCATTATTTCCCTTAGAATTAATATTCTGTGAACACAGTTTAGGAATAGAGGACTGGATGTTGATGTTTTATTGTCTGGGAACCTGGAACCAAAATAGAAAGCCAGGATCCATAAAGATAGTAACAGAATTGTTGTGGGTATTTCTAGAACCAAAAGCCATCCTGAAGATTGGGTGGAGGTTCTGGGTGATACCGAGGCACTCAGCAATGGCCTTGGTCAGTAGTCCGTGTTTCATCTTGTACGCTATAACTTCAGAGATGGCCAGGTGTGGTCACTCACTCCTGTAATCCCAGTGCTTTGTGAGGCCGAGGCGGGTGGATCAGTTGTGGTCAGGAGTTTGAGACCAACATAGCGAAACCTCATCTCTACTAAAAATACAAAAATTGGCTGGGCGTGGTGGCAGGCAGCTGTAATCCTAGCTACTTGGGAGGCTGAGGCAGGAGAATCGCTTGAACCTGGGAGGCAGAAGTTGCAGTGAGCAGAGATTGCGCCACTGCACTCCAGCCTGGACAACAGAGTGAGATTCTGTCTCAAAAACACAGAAACAAAAACAGAAACAACAAAAGACTTCAGAAAGGATACCTGGATGAATGAGACACAAAGTCAAAATAAAATGGAAGTCTCTAGATCATTCCATGGACTCTCCTTTCTGACACACCCATCTCACTCTCTGAAACCAATAAGAAATCTCTTCCTGGCCCCTGTGTTTATACAGCTTGCTCTGATGGCTGGTCCTCACCAACCCTGTTGTGGCTGGGGCCGACTCTGAATATGGAGCTGCTATTATATAGTAGGGCTGGATGCGAACCTGTTTTGTGGATCTTCATCCTAGTTGTAAATTATTTCTCAGCCTCAAATTTAAACTCCTTTGCTTCTGGGCCCTGGTCTGCCCCATGGATTTGAGAGTGGGCATTTAGTCTCTCTGCTCTGTGCCCCTCAGTTCCATTACCATCCCTTGAAGTAGACTAGACACCTGTTGTTTTCAGCTCCTTACATCCCTTTTATTTTTGCTCATGGGACACCACCTCTCTCCTCCATCCTATATTCAGGTGGGTCTGCCTGTCCGTAATTGCTGGTAGGGACCAAAGCTGGGGTTCAAACCCAAGAGGTCTGACTCCAAAACCCACTTTCATAAAAATTACTCTAGCTTGCTTCCTGGTGCCAAATTGCATTGCTTTTCATTGCATTTAATTTTTAACACTCTAGATCGTGAAATATACTAGAGTTTCTCTCCAGTCATTTGGATAACCACATGTCAGACAATATTTGAGTCAAGGTTTAAGATTACACAAAATAAACCAAAGTTCTCATCTCATAACGGAAAAGTTTCATCTTACTAGTTTTAATGGTGGCAAAAAATTAAGGTTCTGTTTGAAAAATTATTTTTACTCTAAGATCCTTAGTCCTTTTTATTCCTCAACTACATCAGTTAAAATGTGGCCATGTATGATGATTAGGGAAGCAAACAGCTCTTTCTGAAGGATACTAACCTAATTACTCTGGAAATATCAACCATGAATCAAGAAGTATATTATGACTTAATTGTTCATTACACAAAATTTAGATAATCCTTCATTTCTTCCATGCCTTTCCTCTCTCCATCTAGAAGCATATTTAACTAAGTAATCAGAGGTACTAACTATTCGCAGCCTAGGCAATGTGGGCAAATAACCACTGCAATAACACATTGGCAGCCTCAGAAATGACTGGCTATGAATAAGCACATAGCACTTAGTCTGCTCCTTCTTACGTGTTTGCCAATACATTTGCAATTT
Organism: Macaca nemestrina; assembly: GCF_043159975.1. Taxonomy (NCBI): domain Eukaryota; kingdom Metazoa; phylum Chordata; class Mammalia; order Primates; family Cercopithecidae; genus Macaca; species Macaca nemestrina. Next base: position 41,181,868 of record NC_092133.1, on the reverse strand, counting down.
CATGCACAGTTTTAAATGTTAAGCATTAATCTGAAATGGGCACTGAAGCATCAATAAAGTCTACAATTTGCCCCCTTTAATGAAAATGCTAGATATAGATTTAATGCAAAACTAAACATTTGGCTCAATATGTTCTACTCCAGTAAATTAGCTAGTGTTTGTCATCTTTTTAAAAAAACAGGGGTTGAATGCCTCATTTCACATGGTTTTGTTAGGGACAGATAGAAAGCTGATAAACAACCCATTTGTTCTATGACAGTAGCTCCTAGTCACACTACTGAAGTTAAGCTTCAGTGCTCATTTCCTTTACAAATCCTGTTGTGAGTTTAAGTGGCCTGCTGTTGAATATTTGAAGTGTAGCCTTGATGAGAGTGTTTTCCCAGAGGAACACAGACTAAGCTTTTTTGGACGGTGGCCCTAGAGCAGTGGGTTCTGAAATGACTCGGTGAACCTGAAAGGGAACAGGGCATCAGTGAGCCCTACTGTGTGCTATTTGAAACTGTCAGAGATGTTATCCCACAACACCCCCAAAAGGTTCATGTAATTGCCCTCTACTTGGCCAGATGAGGAAACCGAGGGCTAGAGATGAAGCTGTGTAGCTAGGAAGTGATGAAACCTGGATTTGACCCCACTCACTATTTCACACTGTCTGGCAGCTGGGAGCTGCCCTTCTTCTATCTCTACCAGTGGTGCATTATTTGTCATTCAAGGAGCTTACACATGACACCTCCTCCAGGGAGTCATTGCTGACTGCTCACTATTAACCATCCTTCTTATGTGTTTTTATTGTACTTTGTCTGTTTCCAATGTAGTCCTTAATTTCGAACCTTTTGGTACATTAATTTTAATACCTGTCTGACTCTTTATAAGGGGAAGGGCTATCTCTTACATCGACCTTCTATATACTGCAGGACTTTCACTATCAAAGGCACTCAATAAATGTTCATTGAGGCTGGGCATGGTGGCTCACACCCCTAATCCCAGTACTTTTGGTGGCCAAGGTGGAAGGATCACTTGAGGCCAGGAGTTTGAGACCAGCCTATGAAACACAGCAAGACCTCATCTCTGCAAAAAAAAATTTTTTTTTTTGAGACGGAGTCTTGCTCTGTGGCCAGGCTGGAGTGCAGTGGTGTGATCTCGGCTCACCGCAACCTCCACCTCCCGGGTTCAAGCGATTCTCCTGCCTCAGCCTCCCACGTAGCTGAGATTACAATGGCGTGCCACCATGCCCAGCTAATTTTTGTATTTTTAGTGGAGACGGGGTTTCACCATGTTGGCCAGGATGGTCTCGATCTCCTGACCTCGTGATCCACCTGCCTCAGCCTCCCAAAGTGCTGGGCTTATAGGCATGAGCCACTGCACCCAGCCAAAACGTTTTTTAAAAAAATTAGCCAGGCGTGGTGGTGAGCACCAGTACTCTGAGCTACTCAGGAGGCTTAGGTGGGAGGATTGCTTAAGTCCAGAAGGTCGAGGCTGTAGTGAGCTATGATTACACCACTGCACTGCAGCCTAGGTGACAGAGTGAGACCTGTCTCCAAAAAGAGTTAAAAAACTGTTCATTGAAATGTTTATAAAATAGATGGTTCTCAATATCTCATATCCTATTTCCAGAATTATGAAGAACAGTACAGTCGAGGGGGCAGGTCTTGCAGTAAGCCTGGCTGAGTTTGAATCCCAGCTGTATGACCTTAGGAGAGTTGCAGAGCTTCTCTCAGTTTCCTATTCCTTCTGTTATAAAACAAGGATAGGAATAGTAGCTACTGCAAAAGGTTGTTGCAAAAGTCCAATAAGAGAAGGCACACATAGTGCTTAGAATAGTGCCTGGTACATAGAAAATGCTCACTGAACCTTGGCTATTATTTCCGGAAATGTTTGGAGATTTTTACTGCACAGGCGAGAAACTTTGTGGCACTGGATGTTTACCATTTTAAAACGTAAAAAAAAAAAAAAAAAAAAAAAGGCAATATTTGATTTGATTAATAGTTGAACTGACAACGTGCAAGAACCATTTAATAATGACCAATCATTAAAGATTATGGAAAAAGAAATGATTTAAGAAGGCCAAGACCCAGGCCCGGGTATTGGTAAGCCCAGAACTCATCACATGCCTGGAGTTGACATTTCGATCAATTCTAGTCTTGAATATAGGCAGGAGATTTTTGTAAAAAAAAAGTTTTTGGGCAATATGCATACTGCTTTCTTTTTTTCTTTCTCTTTTCCTGCCCCCTGGGCAATATGCGTACTGCTTTCTGAGAATGACTTTCCAAATAATTGTGTACCTACTGATGCAGGTGTCATAATTTCCAAACCCATCCAATCAATATGTACCGGCGAGAGATCTGCTCACAGTTCAGAGAGCTACTTTGGAAACTCCAGTGGGCCATTCTATTCCTTGTTCTGGATAACCAACTGACTAACCTACCTGCCTATTTAACACTATTTGACTTGGGTAAGCCCCTCAACATCCCTTGGGACTTGAATCTTCTTACGGATAAATATGGATCAAAATATGGATACCTCTCCTTCCTTTCCCTCTTTGGACCTCAGTTTCTCATCTGTAAAATGACCAGGTGGCCTCTCAGTCCCTCCTCTGGCTAACCTTCCATGGTTCTGCCTCCTCTGGGATGCTGTAAAGTCAGTTCAATGATATTGACTAAGCTCCTGTGAACTTCCTGACCCACAGCCCAGCTGGACACCAACTGACTAGGAGGGCTGATGGCCACATGGGGAAGAACTGCCTCTCCTCAACTGCTGGACAGGGAAAGGAGGGGTGGGGCAGCTGCTGATGGCTATGTCTTCCCCTGTGTCCTGCTCACCTGGCCTCTGCTTGCATGTAACAACTCTATTTTTGGACAGGAGGTGGGTGGCAGGAGGGCCCAGAGGTCTGAATTTTCTTAAACAGTCAGGCATCCTTGGGCTGACACGGTGTCCTTGCTCTCACCAAAGGACGTGATGAGTGTATAGAAAGTGAAGCTACACGAGCAGCCCATTGTGAAGGGAGGAGAAGGGCAGGAGGTCTTGTAGCCTAGACTCTTTGGCTCCAGATGGCTGGAAAAGTCAACAGCTCTAGACAGTTTCCCAAGCCGGCTGTGCACCAGCAGCACTTGGAAAGGTGGTTTGAAGTACAGATTTGTGGGCTGTAGCTTAGAACAGTCTGATTCAGTAGGTGAATGGCCTGAGCGTCTTATTTTTAGCAAACTCCCCAAGTGGTTCTCGTGCATAGCAAGGCTTGGGAATCCCTTTGGTTTAGGTCATAGGGAGATCGAAGCTGTAAGAGAAGAATGGCTCACAAAGCACATCAGCTCCACCCATGCTCCAGTGGGGTCGGCAGTATGCGGCATCCCAGCTCATTCCAGCTGTGTCTTGGTTGTGTCTTAAAATCTCAAAGCTTCGATGCTTATTTCTAAAATGGGAACCATACTGACAACCCTATAGTATCAGTGTGAGGGTGAAATGGATGATACCCATAAGGCACTTAGCAGGGGGCCTGGCATAGAGTGAGCATTGAATAAATGTTAGCTATTGTCATTCTTGTTGTTGTTGACATTATTACGGAGGGCCAGGTGCGGTGGCTCCCACTTGTCATCTCAGCACTTTTGGAGGTTGAGGAGCAAGAATTGCTTGAGGCCAGGAGTTCGAGACCAGCCTAGGCAACATAACAAGCTCCTGTTTCTACAAAAACAAAAACAAACAAACAAACAAACAAACAAACAAAAACAACCTGAAAAAATTAGCCAGGTGTGGTGGTACATGCCTTTAGTCCTAGCTACTCAGGAGGTTGAGAAGAGAGAATCACTTGAACTCAGAAGTTGGAGGTTGCAGTGAGCTATGATTGTGCCACTGAACTCCAGTCTGGGCAACAGGGTGAGACCTCATCTCTTAAAAAAAAATAAAAAGAAAGGATCTTTAAATTCTTCAAAAAAAAAAAAAAAACCCCAAGCAAAAACCATTATTAACTAATGAAGCACTTGGCCATTCCTGCTGTTGTTCTCTTCCTTATTGTGGGGTGGGTGTCTTAGTTTGGGCTGCTAGAACAAATACAACAGACTGGGTACTTAAACAACAAACATTTCTTTCACACAGTTCTGGAGACTGGAAGCCCAAGGTCAAGGTACTCACAGATCTAGTGTCTGGAGCAGGCTCACCTTCTGGTTCAGAGATGGCTGTCTTCTCACTAGGTGCTCACATGGCAGAGAGCAGAGAGACACAGGAAGCAACTGCTCATGTCTCTTCTTAGAAAAGCATGAATTCCATTTCTGAGGGCTCTACTCTCATGATCTAATCACCTCTCAAATCCCTGCCTCCTAATTCCATCACACTGGGGGTAAAGATTTCAACATATGAATTCTGTTCAGTCCATAACAGTGGGGTAGCCCTGGACAACATCTAAGTTCTTGTTCGCTAGATGATTTGCTCCAGAGCCCCCAAGGAACTGCACTTCTAACACATTTTACAAAGATGACTCATAAAAGTAGGCTAAAAAATGTTAATATTATTCTAACTGGGTGAGGAGTATTTAACTGGCTATTAAGATATTCCTTCAATTTCCTTAATATTTGAAATATTTCATAACAACAATAAACTAAGCTAACATTCATAAATGCCAGCTGATTTGTTCATGTTAATCCCAGCTGGTGTGACCTTGATCAAAATGGGTAAGCAGACAAAATGGCCTTCAGGATCCTCCAGTTGTGTGACTATACTCCCCTCTTTTAGACCCCCGTCACTCCCTCCCAAGTTTTTCAGCCACCCAAGACCTCCCTTCCTCAAGGACTTGTTCTTCCAGAGCTCCTGATCTCATCTTGGAACTAGTCTGACTGGAGGTATTAACAGTTGATAGTGGCTTAATTTCAATTTCTACTTTTTCTCATAAACCAAGTGGCATACACGTCGGACGCCTGCCTGTGAGTGATGAGGACATTTTGATGGAGGGTGAAAGTTGTACACTACCCTTGCAAACTACCAGGTGTAAAGCTGTTCCCTTGTTGCAGTGGAAAGGTCAACCCCATTTCAATGTTATAATGTTCAGTTTCTGTTCAGAGCAATTCAGAATGGTGCCAAACAACTGCTCAATTCAGGCGTGTGTGTGTGCGTGTGTGCGTGCGTGTGTGTGCGTGTGTGCGTGTGTGTGTGTTTAACCTGTCAATTTGTTGGTTGAAAAAAAGTGATGAGTTGCCTTTGTGTAAACAAAATAGCCAGTTAATTGACTGGGATTTTCACTTTTTAACCAGTCATCATTGCAAAGACAAAGAGAACTTTTGCTAAGTTGCTTTTGACAATGTCACACAGTCAAGCAAGCACAAATTCAAGGTGAGATTTTCCTTTTGTTACTATCCTCCTCTGGTGTGAATAGCTAACCTGATATCAGATCTTTCTCTTCTTCCTTCACAGTCCTCCCAATGGGCTTTGATTCCCTTAGAGTCTTAGTTTTCTCCTGAGGAGGCACCTCTCTCTCGGATACCTGCAGCGCTGCCCAAACTTCAATCATTCCCATATCGCTCTCCTGGTTTTTGCCATATCCATGTATCACCCTTCCTATCATTGAACCAGCTTTCTTTATATAAAATCACTTAGAAAATAAATTTATTTTTGCCAGGCACGGTGGCTCACACCTGTAATCCCAGTACTTTGGAAGGCCAAGGCGGGTGGATCACCTGAGGTCAGGAGTTTGAGATCAGACTAACCAACATGGTGAAACCCTGTCTCTATTAAAAATACAAAATTAGCCAGGCATGACAGTACATGCCTGTAATCCCAGCTACTTGGGGGACTGAGGCAGGAGAATCGCTTGAACCCAGGAAGCAGAGGTTGCAGTGAGCCGAGATTGCACCATTGTACTCCAGCCTGGGTGACAAGAGCAAAATTCTGTCTCGAAAAACAACAACAACAAAAAAGAAAATAGATTCATTTTTAAAGAGAACTTTACATTATTACCATAAATGGGAAACCAGTATTACTCACCATACATACAGGGTAACCATAAAAATTAACACAGTGAAAACAAAACAGTGTTCCTAAATTCTAGCTGTATTCCCTAATAAGAATCTTGACTTAAGATCTGCTTTCTCTAATAAAAAAATAAAGGAGGGCTGGGCATGGTGGCTCACGCCTGTAATCCCAGCACTTTGGGAGGCTGAGGCGGGCGAATCACTTGAGGTCAGGAGTTCCAGACCAGCCTGGCTAACATGGCAAAACCCCATCCCTACTAAAAATACAAAAATTACCTCAGCATGGTGTGCATGTCTGTAGTCCCAGCTACTCGGGAGGCTGAGGCAGGAGAATCACTTGAACCTGGGAGGCAGAGGTTGTGGTGAGCCGAGATAACGCCACTGCACTCCAGCCTGAGTGACAGAGTGAAACTCCGTCTCGGAAAAAAAAAAAAAAAAAGGGAGTAGCAAGTGTTAAACTTTAAAAACATACTAGCACCAAACTCAGATTTTTTCTCCTTGATTTAATCCAAACAAACAAAAAGCTAATAACCTCTTTAAGTAATCAACTGTTATTTAATGCCTACAGTGATCCCTTATGCTAAAAGTAGCCACATCCCACTCTTTGGAGCTCCGGATCCCTGCAAATGGTCTTCTAATCAGGCTACCTGGTTCTATTCTGGCCTTAATACCTTGAATGCCCAAGCCACCCACTCCCTTGTTAGCTTTGGAGTCTTGCATTCTTTCCCAGCGTCTTCTACAAGTCTCTTCAGGCCTTTGTACCTCACCTCACCTGCCACTCATTCAGGTCCACACAGATGCTAATTTTGTGAGCATTTTTCCTAAACCCTGCCTCAAAGACTTCCAAAGAAGGCTGACAGTGTGTCACTTAGTCTCTCAGAGCCTCCATTTCCTCATCAGCAAATCAAGGAAGTCTAATCATTCTGGCCTCACAGACTGTTGCAAGGATTAACTGATTCAATGAAGAGAAAGTGCCTTGCACAATGGTCGTAATATGTGCTCAATAAGCAGCCACGTGTTGTTAGCCATGGAGTCATCCAGTCTGACCCCAGTGCCAACTTCTTTCAGTCAGTCAGTTCTTGAACTACCTCTTAGCCCTTGCGACGCACATTCACTGGCTCTTACAAATGCCAATAAGTTGTTGCTTTACTCAGACTCCTGGTCAGTGATGGTTGATTGTCTGGAATGCCATGTGTGTTTGCTTGGTGCATCTCAAACCTGGATTAGCTGCCGAAGTCAAGGAGTCCTGCAAGGGAGTGTGATTGGAGAGCATGTCCTACTGTTCCCACCAGAGAGATTCATGGCTTCGTGGACAGCCTTTGTTTTTCTCCTTTAGTGGACGTAAGTAGAGGGACAGTTTTTACAAGGGACTGTGGCCATTTGCTCTCAAGGGGCTTTGGAGTCTCCTCCTGAGTATGAGGCAGTAAGTTCCCAAGGTAAGATCAGTTTCTTTGTGCAAGCCTCTCCAGCGCGTCTTTGCCTTACACACTAGACTCTTGGAACCCAGGTTCATCCTCTTATAAAAGGATGCCAAGCAGAGGGTCATACAGTAAAGGGAGGTAAACATTCTTTTAAACTAGTTATCAATTCAACGCAGCACAGTGGTGTTGGGTTACCAGGGTCAACAGTCAGCAGTCACATTCCTCAGCTGTTTGATTGGGGCAGTGCATTAACAAACAGCCAGGAAAACTCTTTCTGATTAATTATGTTGATAAGTTTTTTTGTAGTGTGCTACAAGTTCTTTTAATTTAATCTGCTTGGACAGCAGCCCATTCAGGTGAAGTGTCTTGACTTATCTAAAGAAGCACTAATGAGAAGGCTACTGGGCCTGGGATTTTATTGTGCTATCATGTAATCATTAACAGATGTGGCTACTGTTTTCCTGCATTTTGATTTTCTTCTTGAAAGGAAGGACATGTCTGTGGGGTGGGGGTATTAGGGAAGTAAGGATGAGGCCCGGCAGCAGTGACAGGAAAAGAGGATGCTATTACTAGCTTAGCCTGAAAACACTATCTTTATTGCCAGGAGTAAAAGTATTTGAGGCCGGGCGCGGTGGCTCAAGCCTGTAATCCCAACACTTTGGGAGGCCGAGATGGGCGGATCACGAGGTCAGGAGATCGAGACCATCCTGGCTAACACAGTGAAACCCCGTCTCTACTAAAAATACAAAAACTTAGCCGGGCGAGGTGGCAGGCGCCTGTAGTCCCAGCTACTCGGGAGGCTGAGGCAGGAGAATGGCGTAAACCCGGGAGGCGGAGCTTGCAGTGAGCTGAGATCCGGCCACTGCACTCCAACCTGGGTGACAGAGCGAGACTCCATCTCAAAAAAAAAAAAAAAAAAAAAAGTATTTGAAAGCACTAATAATGACTTCAGTGAATACTCATCTTTTAAAAAAGAGCAAAGGATGATGAGGACATACTTCTTTCAAAGAGTGGAAATCTTCTGGATTAAGGTTGTACAATCTTTTTGCTTCCCTGGGCCACAGTGGAAGAAAAATTGTCTTGGGCCACACATAAAATACACTCACACTAATGGTAGCTGATGAGCTTTAAACAATTGCAAAAAAACCTCATAATAAGAAAGTTTATGAATTTGTGTTGGGCTACATTCAAAGCTATCCTGGGCCATGTGTGACACATGGGCCGCAAGTTGGACAAGCTTGTTCTAGATCAAGGTTTCTCCACCTTGGCAATACTGGCATTTTGGGCTGGATAAGTCTCTGTTGTGGGGTGCCTGTCCTGTACACTGTAGGATGGGTAGCCTCTTCCCAGTAGGTACCAGCAGCACCCCTCTCCCCAACAATTGTGATAACCAAAAAGATCTGTAGACATTGCCAAATGTCTCCTGGGGCACAAAATTGCCCCCAGTGGAGAACCACTGTCCTGGATGTACAGATTCAAATCTTAAGTAGCCTATTATGACTCTCTGCTGATCTCTTTCCATCACCTCATTTAAGACACAATTCAGCGGGCCCGGCTCACGCCTGTAATCCCAGCACTTTGGGAGCCCGAGGCAGGCAGATCACGAGGTCAGGAGATTGAGACCATCCTGGCTAACATGCTGAAACCCCGTCTCTACTAAAAAAAAAATGCAAAAAAATTAGCCGGTCGTGGTGGCGGGCGCCTGTAGTCCCAGCTACTTGGGAGGCTGAGGCAGGAGAATGGCGTGAATCCGGGAGGCGGAGCTTGCAGTGAGCCGAGATCGCGCCACTGCACTCCAGCCTGGGAGACAGCGAAACTCCATCTCAAAAAAAAAAAAAAAAGACACAATTCAACACATAACTCTTCCAGGGTGCCAGTCCTCCCTGACTTCTTTGTCATCTGTCCTCCCTACATTGAGACCTTGGGTCTATACTATCTTCTCCTTCCTTCTCTTCTTCCTCTACTCCCTTCTTGTTTTTCATCCACAGAACTCTGTTCTGAGCAACTGTTCAATATCAAGTTGCGAATTAACCAGGGAATTATTTCTCCTTTATATTTGTGACAGACGTCTATCTCAGAGGCAACCCAGACAAAATTTCCCAAATGGTCCAAAAATAAAATGAATATTTTTTGATTAAAAACAGATGTCTAGGCCGGGTGCAGTGGCTCATTCCTGTAATCCCAACACTTTGGGAGGCGGGGGGGTGGATCACCTGAGGTCAGGAGTTCAAGACCAGTCCGGCTAACATGATGAAATCCCATCTCTACTAATAATACAAAAATTAGCCAGGTGTGGTGGTGTGCATGTATAGTCCCAGCTACTCAAGAGGCTAAGACAAGAGAATTGCTTGAACCCAGGAGGTGGAGTTTGCAGTGAGCTAAGATAGAGCCACTGCACTGCAGCCTGGTTCATAGAGCTAGACTCAGTCTCAAAAACAAACAAACAAACAACAGAAAAAAAAAACACAGACGTCTAGGCCAGGCACAGTGGCTTGCGCCTGTAATCCCAACACATTGGGAGGCTAAGGAGGGAGGATCGCTTGAAACACGGAGTTCAAGACCAGCCTGGGCAATGTAGTGAGACCCTGTCTCTATTAAAAATAAGAGAGAGAGAGGGAGAGAGAAAGCAAAAAAATACATGTCTAAATGGGGGCAATTTAAATTTGAGGTGAAAAGTAGCAGGAAGAAGTGGCAGAATTACAGAAATTTAAAATAGCTCACATTCTGCAAGCACTTAATCCACTATATGCCATGTGCATTATCTCATTTAATTCACACATTACCCCATTTTGTAGAGGAGGAAATAGAGTTTTAGTGAAGTGAAGAAATTTATGCAAGTCCCCAGAGTTGAACTGGCAGTGTGAGGATTTAAACCCCGGCAGCTTGATCCTGGGGTGGGTCCTCAGCCCCTGTTCACACAGTTACAGTCCTAAAGGGGTGGAAAGTCATCAAATGAGGCTGAGGACCAAGGGCAGGGTGACTTTTCAGGAGCTGTAAGAACAACTTGTCTGAATTCTAGAGGCCCCAGCTTTCAGTGTCTGGACCTATGCAAATCTACAAGTGAATGTGGTCCCATTTCTTTGTTTCCATCTGTCTTAGTGAAACTGCCTCTGCTTAGCGGTGTGGAGTATTGCTTTCCCAGTTTAGAAAGTTAATTTATCAAGGCAGCTGAAGTGAAGAATATGGTTCAAGAGGGTGCTTCAGCTAGCAGGTGCTAGGGGAGTGGGGTGGGGGCGGGGAATGTAGGGCTGGAGAATCAGGAAATAAATTAAATCTTTGACCCTTGATGACTGTGGGAGAAAAACATGTGTGGACATAGATCCAAAGCCTTGGCAGTACCTATCCCTTACCTGTCCTAAGCCGCGATTTTTGCTCATTTTGTATTTCTCATATGAAAGCACAAAGTTGTAGTTTCCAATTTCTTGGTGGCAAAATTGTGGGCAAACATTGAAAAAGAATTGAAAAATCTTTCATCTTGTCATTCCTCCTCCTCCTCCTCCTCTTCTTCTGTTTTTGTTTTTTGTTTTTTGAGACAGAGTCTCGCTCTGTTGCCAGGCTGGAGTGCAGTGGCTCAGCTCACTGCTGCAACCTCTGCCTCTGGGTTCAAGAGATTCTCCTGCCTCAGCCTCCCAAGTAGCACACGCCATCATGTCTGGCTAATTTTTGTATTCTTAGTAGAGACGGGATTTGCCATGTTGGCCAGGCTGGTCTTGAACTCCTGTCCTCAAGTGATCCACCTGCCTCAGCCTCCCAAAGTGCTGGGATTACAGATGTGAGCCACCATGCCCAGCCTCTAGCCTCCTCTTGAGCCACCTTTTCTTCATCCTGTGCTCCTGCCATACTGGCCTTTCCACCGTTCCTGCCTCAGGACCTTTGCACATGATGGCCACTTTACATGGGTGCTGACTCCTTTGCCCAGGTAAGCTCCTCGGGTCTTTGTTTACATATCACTTCCTCAGAGGGGTTTTTCCTGGCTTCCTTCCCTAAGCTGATTCCTTCCTTCACTGTTCTCTCAGCACTTCTTTTTTGGGGGGAGGCAGGGAACAGAGTCTCACTCTGTTGCCCAGGCTGGAGTGCAATGGCATGACCTTGGCTCACTGAAACCTCTGACTCCTGGGTTGAAGTGATTCTTTGCCTCAGCCTCCCAAGTAGCACATGCTATCATGCCTGGCTAATTTTTGTATTCTTAGTAGAGACGGGGTTTCACCATGTTGGCCAGGCTGGTCTTGAACTCCTGTCCTCAAGTGATCCACCTGCCTCAGCCTCCCAAAGTGCTGGGATTACAGGCGTGAGCCACCATGCCTGGCCTTCTCAGCACTTCTTTTGGAGAATTTTCTATAACTTAATGTTTGTCTCCCAGCTAGACTATAAGCTCCCTGAGAACAGAGACTTAGCATCCCATATGGCAGTGGCACACAATGGCCTGGCACACAGTGTTTTATAAATATTCGTTGAGGGAATACGTGAAGTCTAGACTGAGTATTTGGTTGATTTGGAAGCAATTGTGTGTTTCCTGCCTTTTAACTTTAAAAATGTGTGAAATTTTTCAAATGTACATAAAATTAGAATAATACAATGAACTTTTATATACGCATCACCTGGGTTCACCAATTGTCAAGATTTTGCCACATTTACATGATTTTTTTTCCCTTTTTTAACTTAAAATTTTCCCTAGCCTTCTAAAGGCACAGAAACATTAGCTACTATTCATTGTGTTTACTATGTGCCAGCAAATGTGCTAAATGTTTCTTTCTTTTTTTTTGAGACAGAGTTTCGCTCTGTCACCCAGGCTAGAGTGCAGTGGCAAGATCTCAGCTCACTGCAACCTCTGCCTCCCCGGTTCAAGTGATTCTCCTGCCTCAGCCTCCTGGGTAGCTGGAATTACAGGTGCCTGCCACCACACTTGGCTAATTTTTTGTATTTTTAGTAGAGTCGGGGTTTCATCATGTTGGCCGGGCTGGTCTCGAACTCCTGACCTCAGGTGATCCACCTGCCTCAGCCTCCCAAAGTGCTGGGATTAGTAGGCGTGAGCCACTACTCCCGGCCTAAATGTTTCTTACATATGTTGTTATTTAATCTTCTCAACAACTCTGCTGTGGGTATTATAACCCTATTTTAGAAATGTGGACGCTGTTGATACAGTGTAAGTCACTTTATGCAGTGTTCCCACTTTAGTAGGTGGAAATCTGGGACTCCAAAGTTCATGTTCTCAACTACCAAACATTGCTCTTTATAGATTTAATCAAACACACTTCTCTCCCACCTGCCTTTTCTTCTTCATACCTACAGACTTTTAAATGTTTGAAACATTTTTATTGTGCCTAACCTGGAGGGCAAGTGCTCTAGTGCCTGTGAAAAAGGAACAGCAATTGGCTTTATTAGTCTCCTAATAAAAAATCAATTTGGCAATAAACATTTATTGAACCCTTTTTTATTTATCAAGCACCATGTGAAGAGCTGGGGAGACAACAGTGAATCAAATAAATATTGTCTCTAGTCTTACGGAGCACAGTAGAGTCAGGTTCTCCAACAGTAATTCAGATAGTTTGTGGTTGGATCCACCCTATATAAATATCCTCTTGGCTTTCCAACTGAGACTGTGGGTTTACAATGAGCAAAGTAAGATGGAGCAGCTGACGCTGAGGGTTCAAAACAGTCAACTCCACTATTTAGAGGTTTGCTTCTCTGACACTTTCCTCTACTTTTCTCCTTGCCCTCTGTTTCCTATCCTGGAGCAGTACTGCTTTCATCTCTGATTGGACAAAGGAAGGGACCAGATATGTAATTCGAATTTACTCTGATAGCTACAAAGGTCTTCTGTGTTCAGTTGTGCAATTTGTGCACTGCACAAAGACATCTGGTTGAGGAGCTGGCTGGAGCTGAAATCCTGCTTGCACTCCATTTGCCAAGGGGTGGACCCAACCCGGGGCTCTGCCAGCCTTGAGAAAGAGCCTCTTTTTCTACCTACCAAGCTTCCCACAACAGACACACAGGAACCACGGGTCTATGAGCTACAGAGGCATCCCATGAACTTGAGGAAGCCCTCTTGGCCAGCCTAGAAAGAGAATGGAAAGGGCGATCATTGAAACAGCTGGGTCAAATTGAAATTGTGGATTATGTGTGAAACTCACCATTTGTACTCTCCATGTCACCCATGGACTCAGTGGATGGAATTCAAAGTGCCTTCAGGTTTGATGGCAGTAAGAATGTCAGTTCAACACAGGAAAAAGGCATGGTGGTTAAAAGCATACACTTTATAGGGTACATAATGTGACTTGCGAGACTTCTTGCCAGCAAGTAATAGAAGAGAATGGAAAGAATTGGTAACAATTTTCAGGTGGTTTATTTCCTAGACTTAATTCTCAGTGTTAAGTGGATCGCCTCATCATAGTGATGAAGAGAATACTAACACCTGCCCAGCCCTCTCAGCATAAACCAAGAGGTTTTCCACAGGGAGTATATTCACTGTTTTTATGATTGTGTATAGTAATATTGATAGCTTTCACTTAGTAAGCACAGATACGTGCAGGGCATTGTACTGAGAATTTCACCTGCGTTGCTTTATTGAATTCTCTTTATATCCCCATAAAGGAGGTATGATTACATTTTATGCATGGGGACACTGACATTTGAGTTACCTAAGGTCATATAATAAAGAAGTGGTACAGCAGGGCTTGAAACCTTGCCTTTTGACTTCAAAACCCACACCTGGCCGGGTGCAGTGGCTCACATCTGTAATCCCAGCACTCTGGGAGGCCAAGGTGGGTGGATCACTTGAGGTCAGGAGTTTGAGACCAGCCTGGCCAACATGGTGAAACCCCCTCTCTACTAAAAATACAAAAATTAGCTGGGTGTGCTGGCGGGCACCTGTAATCCCAGCTACTCAGGAGGCTGAGGCAGGAGAATCGCTTGAACCCAGGAGGCCAAGGTTGCAGTGAGCTGAGATTGCACCACTGCACTCCAGTCTGGGTGTCAGAGCAAGACTCTGTCTCAAAAAAAAAAAAAAAGACCAAAACCCACACCTGTAACCACCACGCATGCCTGTTTTGGGAGAAGAGTCTGTCCTGTTAGGTCTCTCTCCTGGTCTGGAGAACCTACCATGCACATCTCAGACTTCTGTTCAAACATATCAAACTTCCCCCAACTTGGGATCTTTTTTAGCTTTCTTTTCTTGAATACCCACTGTCTTCATGCATAACTGATGAATAGGAATCCTTCTTGGGGCCGGGCGCGGTGGCTCAAGCCTGTAATTCCAGCACTTTAGGAGGCCGAGACGGGCGGATCACAAGGTCAGGAGATCGAGACCATCCTGGCTAACACAGTGAAACCCCGTCTCTACTAAAAAATACAAAAAAACTAGCCGGGTGAGGTGGCCGGCGCCTGTAGTCCCAGCTACTCGGGAGGCTGAGGCAGGAGAATGGCGTGAACCTGGGAGGCGGAGCTTGCGGTGAGCTGAGCTCCGGCCACTGCACTCTAGCCTGGGCAACAGAGCGAGACTCTGTCTCAAAAAAAAAAAAGAAAAAAGAATCCTTCGTGGGCAGTGCAGCAAACTGGCCACTTTTTCTCGGTTAGTATTATCACAACTCACACTCATGTCACAAACCACACCCCAGCCAAGGCCTTTAACCTCTGCCAACCTCATGACTCATCAGGAGCACTGTTATAAGTATATTAAAACATTTTGTAAGGGTTTTTCTGCCAACCTCAATAGCTCAGCAGAAAACTGACATAAGAAAATATTTTAAAAATCTTATAAGGATTTTTCTCTTTGACTATCTCCCCACAGCTGTCCACAAGAGAGGACAGTAATCCAAAAGGCAAGGTGTGTCTTTTTGAGTAATGGGATTTGGGAGGATCAAAGAGACTTCAGTTTAACAGGATGAAAAATGTCTTTCATGGGAAGTTGGGGCAGGAGGTGTTGGCACTGCGAGGTGGTTTGCATGGTCCTAAGATCACAGGTATGATCAGGTGTTGACTGTAATTAGTTTTTGTTTTGGGTTCAGGCGAGAGAATTGGTGCGCAATTCTTGGCTAGCGTTGGTATTTTCCTTCACCTCTTAAATGGCAGAGTTCATAGTTTTTGTAAGACAAAGTTACCAACCTCATGATAACAATAACTCGCATTTGTTTTGTACTTACCCTTTACTGTTTATGGACATTCTTTTATTTAATCCTCACAACCGCTTTGTGAAGAGGCATATTCATTATTGGCATTTTGCAGATGGCAAGATGGAGGCTCACAAAGGGTATGAAGCTGTGGCTGTGTAAGCTGAACAAGTGTAGAGAGCTAAGGTACAATAAGAAAACTACAGTTAATAATACTGTATTCTGTACTGGTGTTCGCCGAAAGAGAATATTTTAGGTACTTTTTTTTTTTTTTTTTTTTTTAGACAGGGTCTTGCTCTGTCACTCAGGCTGGAGTGCAGTAGTGAAATCTCAGCTCACCACAGTCAAGACCTCTGAGGCTTAAATGGTCCTGCCACCTTGACCTCCCAAAGTGCTGGGTTTACAGACATGAGCCACCGTGCCTGGAAGATTTTGGGTACTCTTAACACACACACACACAAACACACACACACACAAGAAAGAGAGAGAGAGAGTTATCTGGGCACAGTGGCACATGCCTGTAGTCCCAGCTTCCCAGCTACTTGGGAGGCTGAGGTGGGAGGATTGCTTGAGCCCAGGAGTTCAAGGCTGCAGTGAGCTACTATGGCACCACTGTGCTCCAGCCTAGGTGACAGAGTGAGACCCTGTCTTAAAAATAGTAATAATAAAATAAAATAAAGTAAAAAAATGTAGCTATGAAGTGATGGGTATGTTAATTTGCTTGACTATGGTAATCACCTGGGCATGTGTATGTACCTCAAGATAAGTGTAGCCAAACATGTTACATACCTTAAGTATGTACAATTTAAAAACAAGACGGAGGCTCAGGAAGGAGAAATAACTCGCTCAAGGTCACAGAGCTAGTAAGTGGCAGAGCCTGGATTCAAAAGTGAGCAGCTGCCTCCAGGTCGGGCTCATCATCATATTTCATGTACCCTGTAAATTCTTGCGGGGAAATTAGGATGCTTATTCCATGCATGCTGCATATAGAGGTTGTTAGGTGGTGAATACTTCTTGTCCATTTTTGTTTCAAAGGTGGGGTTTCCCCCAAATACCCCTGGCCTCTGTCTCACCTTTACTCTCCCCCTGGGGAGATGAGCGGGTTGCCTGAGTGTGAGAAAGAAGGGCACACATGGCCTAGCCTTTTTTTTTTTTTTTTTTTTTGAGATGGAGTCTCGCTGTGTCCCCCAGGCTGGAGTGCAGTGGCCGGATCTCAGCTCACTGCAAGCTCCGCCTCCCGGGTTTACGCCATTTTCCTGCCTCAGCCTCCCGAGTAGCTGGGACTACAGGCGCCCGCCACCTCGCCCGGCTAGTTTTTTGTGTTTTTTTTAGTAGAGACGGGGTTTCACCGGGTTAGCCAGTATGGTCTGCATCTCCTGACCTCGTGATCCACCCGTCTCGGCCTCCCAAAGTGCTGGGATTACAGGCTTGAGCCACCGCGGCCGGCCGGCCTAGCCTTTTAACGACACATCTTGTTCTGCTCCTGCAGGGGCAGGTCTTCCTAGCTGGGTGAGGTGGGAGGCCTTCGGAGTTCTAGTGCTCCAGAGTATGTGAGTCTGCCTATCTTTGGAGTTTAATATGAGGAGACCCTTGGCCCTATATAAGCCAGAGTTTCCAAATCAGCTTATTAAAGGGGATATTTGGCCCCTATTTGATTATTCTCTTGTTTTCTTTCTCTGTTGATCTAGAACTCCAGATGGAGAAGAGAGTGTTATATATCCCCACTGTACCCTCTCCCAAGAGCTACTGTGGAAAATAAATAAAGAAATATGAGTCGGGTGCAGTGGCTCACGCCTGTAATCCCAGCACTTTGGGAGGCAGATCACCTGAGGTCAGAAGTTCGAGACCAGCCTGGCCCCATCTCTACTAAAAATATAAAAATTAGCCGAGTGTGGTGGCAGGCGCCTGTAATCCCAGCTACTCGGGAGGCTGAGGCAGAGAATTGCTTGAACCTGGGAAGCAGAGGTTGCAGTAAGCCAAGATTGCACCACTGCACCACTACACTGCACTCCAGCCTGGGTGACAAGAGAGAGACTCTGTCTCAAAATAAAAAAATAAAAAGAAAAAAGAAAGAAAGAAAGAAGTGAGTTAAGTATTAAGACATCATATGAACAAAAGACTCTTGATCTAACATTCAATGAATCTACTGGGCACACTGGCTCATGCCTGCAATCTCAATTGAGGTTGGGTGGGTAGATGGCTTGAGCCCAGGAGTTCAAGACCAGCCTGCACAACATAGAGTGACCCTGTTCTACCAAAAAACACAATCTATCAGCCAGGCATGTGGCGTGCACCTGTAGTCTCAGCTACTCAAGAGGCTGAGGAGGCAGGATTGCTTGAGCCTGGGATGTTGAGGCTGCAGTGAGCCAAGATCACACCATTGCACTTCAGCCTGGGCTACAGAGCAATA
Organism: Macaca nemestrina; assembly: GCF_043159975.1. NCBI lineage: Eukaryota > Metazoa > Chordata > Mammalia > Primates > Cercopithecidae > Macaca > Macaca nemestrina. The sequence continues at coordinate 41,163,984 of NC_092133.1, read as the reverse complement.
CCCTATCTCAAAAAAAAAAAGAAAAGAAAAGAAAAGAAAAACCAAAAACCCATCCAATGAATCCACTCCCTCCCAGGGTAATTGGTTCATCAATTGAGTTAAAGAAGAACATAGCAGGTACTTTGCTTACATGATCTCACTTAACTGCTGTAATAATCAGGTGAGATGAAATTTATTATCTCTGTCTCATCCATAAGAAAACTGTATCTTATTCAGTCAACAAATATTGGGTATAGCCCATAGCCAGACTTTATTCTAGGAGGCTCAGGAAGGTCATGGGAGTTGCTCAAGATTGTATATAGCTGGTCAGTGGAAGAACTAGGATTTGAATTCGGGTCTGACCAATGCCATGGGTTAAGCTTTCCTTGGAGAGATGGGAGAGTGGGAACAAATAAAATAATGACAATAAACATATTGAGCCCTGACTTTATACCAGTATGAAACTTTATACCACTCAGTGCTTGTGATGCATTACCTCATCGAGTCTTTGCATCATCCTTACAAAGCAGGTATTGTTATCCTCATTATATACATGAGGAACATGAGGCTCAGTGATGTTAAACATGAGGCTCAATGAGCTCAGGAGTTTGAGACCACCCTGGCCAACATGATGAAACCCTGTATCTACCAAAAATATAAAAATTAGCCAGGTGTGGTGGCGCATGCCTATAGTCCCAGCTACTCGGGAGGCTGAGGTGGGAGGATTGCTTGAGCCTGGAAGCTGGAGGTTGCAGTGAGCTGAGATTGCACTGCTGCACTCCAGCCTGGGTGACAGAGTGAGACCCCATCTTTTTTTTTTTTTTTTTTTTGAGACAGAGTCTTGCTCTGTCACCCAGGCTGGAGTGCAGTGGCATGATCTCAGCTTACTACAACCTACAACCTCCACCTCTCAGGTTCAAGCAATTCTTCTGCTTCAGCCTCTTGAGTAGCTGGGATTACAGGTGCCTACCACCACACCCAGCTAATTTTCATCTTTTTTCAGTAGAGACGAGGTTTCATCATGTTGGCAGATTGGTCTCGAACTCCTGACCTCAAGTGATCCACCCACCTCAGCCTCCCAAAGTGCTGGGATCACAGGTTTGAGCCACCGTTCCTGGTCAACCCCATCTTAAAAAAAATCAAAACAAAACAGTAAATGGTAGAGCTCCAGTTGAAGCCAGGTCTTCTCATTCCAAACTGTTAGCCTATGTGTAGTATTGCCTTTGTTTTCCTGCCTTTACAAAGGTAGTTGGGAGACATAGCCTCTGATATGACATCAGAACACCTTGAAACAATTAATTAAAAAGTGCAGATCAACCTGGTGGATGTGCATGGAGGTGCCCCAGAGTGGGGGAGGAAGGCAGAGGACGAGGTATGTGGGAGAAAGGGCTAGGAAGCAGAGTGAAGTGATTAATATTGGGTAGGTTGAACCAGGCTTCATGGGAGGCATTTTCAGCCAGGTTTCAGCTGATACATGCTTGATGACAGCAGAGAAAAATAACAGGGCAAGTCTGAGAATCAGGGATAATTTTTGAATGGCATGACTTTGTACATGGTAAGTCAGTTGTAAAAAAACAAACAAAGCAACAGCAACAACAGCAAAACTCCATCTCCTCTGAAATGTAGGAATTGCCCTGTTGAAGAGATGGGCTGTATCCAGGTCCTCAGGGTTTTGTTTGCGTGAACATTCAAGACCCAGAAAATCCTGGATTTTATCATGGTTTTCTGTTGTTAATTAATTGGGGTGAGTATGGGGTCATTTAATTTTTCTGGACCTTAATATCCTTATCTCTAAAATGAATGTGTATCCTCCAGAGTTCCATCTAGCAATAATATTTCTTCTCCTTTCTTTCAGGGCAGAGGACAATACCAGCCTCTGGCACACAGACGATGGTTGAGAAATGCTTGTTGGCTGGGTGTGGTGGTGCAAGCCTGTAATCACAGCACTTTGGGAAGTCAAGGTGGACAAATTGCTTGAGTCCAGGAGTTCGGGACCAGCCTGGGCAACAGGGCAAACCTCATCTCTACAAAAATAAACAAAAAATTAGCCGGACATGTTGGTGCGCAACTGGGGTCCCAGCTGCTCAGGAGGCTGAGGTGGGAGGATCGCTTGAGCCCAGGAGGTTGAGATTGCAGTGAGCTGTGATTGTGCCACTGCACTCCAGCCTGGGAGACAGAGTGAGACCATGCCTCAAAAAAAAAAAAAAAAAAGTTGACTTGAACTAATTAAAGGCAGTGGTATTAATTGAAAAACAAATTCTCCTCATGTGGGCATGTCCTGCTTGCTATCTTGTTGCCTGTGCTCCATAGGTCATGTGGCCTTGCCCCTGAGTTATCCAGCTTGTCATCTCCTTGTTGAGGAAACCTCTCCCCGCCTTTCCACACAAAAATCACTTTGCTTCCCTCATTCTAAACTCTCCCTGGTATAGGCTCAATCTCTCTATGAATCCCTTGCATTCTTAATTCTTCCTCTGCCTTCTAGCTTTCCTGTTCTTAGGTATGGCTGAACTGGCGGTGTGCTTACTTTTCATTTTTCGTTTGATGAATGGATAGTGTCTCACTTGCTCTCTTCCTGGAGACTGAACACATGCCTGCATGAAGAGTGTGGAGGAAGCCATATGATTGAAGGGGCAATGTCTAGTAATGTCATGCCTTAATTGTAGGCTCAAATTTTAATGATGAATTAACTTCTTGAAAGTTGATCTTTAGGCCAGGTGCAGCGGCTCACACCCATAATCCCAGCACTTTGGGAGGGTGAGGCAGGAGGATCTCTTGAGCCCAGGAATCTGGGACCAGCCTTGTGACATGGCACAATGGCATCTCTACTAAAAATACAAAAAAAAAAAAAAAAAAAATCAGCTGGGCATAGTGGCGCACACCTGTAGTCCCAGCTACTTGGGAGGCTGAGGTGGGGAGATTGCGTGAACCTGGGAGGTTGAGGCTGCAGTGAGCTGTGATGTTGCCACTGCACTCCAGTCTGAGTGACAGAGCAAGACCCTGTCTCAAAAAAAAAAGAAAGTTGATCTTTAAAATGAAGTGTGTACAGTGAGAGGAATATTTCAAGGAGGAATGGTTCTTTCATATATTTGGTTTAAGCAGATTTATTTAGTATTATATATAAATCAACCATGTATTTGATGGACTTCTTCACTTTTCACTTGCATGGCTTAGCACCATACCTGCAAAGCCCAATCTTTCTTTCTTTTTCTTACCATAGGCATGAATACCATTTTATTATTATTATTTTTGAGATGGAGCCTCGCTCTGTCACCCAGGCTGGAGTGCAGTGGCATGATCTTGGCTCACTGCAACCTCCGCCTTGCGGGTTCAAGCGATTCTCCTACCTCAGACTCCCAAGTAGCTGGGATTACAGGAGCCCACCACCATGTCCTGCTATATATATATATATATATATTTTTTTTTTTTTAGTAGAAATGGGGTTTCACCATGTTGGCCAGGCTAGTCTCGAACTTCTGACCTCAAGTGATCCATCTGTGTCAGCCTCCCAAAATGCTGGGATTACAGATGAGCCACTGTGCCCAGTCCCTCTCCTCTCCTCTCCACTCCCCTCCCCTCCCCTCCCCTCCTCGCCCCTTCTCTCGTCTCCTCTCTTCTCCTTTTCACTCTCTCTCTCTCTCTTTTTAAAGAGCTTGAGTCTCTCTGCTCAAAATTTCAAACTCAGAAAGTTTACTCACCTGGATTACTTTCATCTGGGCTTCTGAGCCTGCGTCAGAGCCTTGGAACCCAGCTGATCTACCTGTTTGTGGCAGTAGAGCGGCAGATGCCCTGGTTGGCCTCTGGTCTCCAGTCTCTCCTTGTTCCTCACTAACAGGCCTCCAGCTGGGCTTAGGGCCAGAGCCCCTTGAAGCTGAAGTGTCTACAACCCAGGTCTGGCCAAAAAGATATCCGTAGAAGCTTCCTCCGGGGGCTTTCAGGAGAGCCCCATTGTTTCCCTGATAAAAAGGGACAAGTCCAATCAGTACATGTGTTTTGTCCTTGACTCCTCCCCTTCTTTCTGTGTGGAGTATGAGCACCATGCTGGAGGGGCAGCAGCCCAGCTTTCCATTGTGAGGAAGAAAGTCAGGCACTAAGAGTAGCGGAGAAAAGTTAGAAGGAAGCTGGGACCTTGTTTTCTGTAAGCCTTATCTTAAGACTTCTATAATGTGAAAAAAAAAAAGAGAAAAAAACCCTATTTGGTTAAGTGCTGTGTTCAGTTACTTGCAGCTAAGTAAAATTTTAAATGATGCGGTGGCTCATACTTGTAATCCCAGCACTTTGGGAAGCCGAGGCAGCCTAATGACTTGAGGTCAGGAGTTCAAGATCAGCCTGGCCAACATGGTGAAACATTGCCTCTACTATAAATACAAAAAAAATTAGCTGGGCATTGTGGCGGGTGCCTGTAATCCCAGCTACTTGGGAGGCTGAGGCAGGAGAATCGCTTGAATCCAGGAGGCAGAGGTTGCAGTGAGCCAAGATCGCACTACTGCACTCCAGCCTGGGTGACAGAGTGAAACTCCATCTCAAAAAAAAAAAAAAAAAAAGGAAAAAGAAAGAAACCCTATCTCTACTAAAAATACGAAATTAGCTGGGTGTGGTGGCACGTGCCTGTAGTCCCAGCTACTCAGAGGGCTGAGACAGGAGAATCGCTTGAACTCGGGAGGTGGAGGCTGCAGTGAGTCAACATTGCACCACTGCACTCCAGCCTGGACGAGACAGAGTGAGACTCCGTCTCAAAAAAAAAAAAAAAACAACTTTTTTTTTTAACTGATGCAACTAGAAAATAGAGGAAAATGTGAAAATTATAGGCCTCAGGAAACACTTGACATATCTTGACAATATTGGCAGCCAAATGTAGCTGGTCGTTAATATATTTTGCCCGGTGTTGGTCTATCCAGAGTTTGTCAGTGATTATTTGGGTCCTCTCTTCCTTCCTTTCTTTCCTTCCTTCCTTTCCTTTTCAACAAATTTTGCTGAACAGCTTCTATATCTATGAAACAAAATAGCCGTATCTGCCTTCAAATAATTATACAAATCTATAATTATGGAACAATCTAAATACAATAAAAGAAAATACAGATGACAGTGAGGATATGTAATTGAGGCACCAGATCTGGTCAGGGAGGCTGAGGGGCTGAGGTCTGCTCTGAGACTAGAAGGATGAACAGGAGTTTATTAGGCAAAGGCGGTGGCCAGAGTGAAAAGCAGCAGCATGCATGAAGGCCCCAGGGCTGTAGAGAGCATGGTGCTTTTGAGGAACTGAAAGTAGTGCCCTGTGACTGAAATATTGAGAGTAAAAAAGAAAGTAGCACAAAATTAGGCTGGAGACATAAACAGGGGCCAGATGATGCTGGGCCCTGTGGTCAGTTTATATTAAGGATTTGGGTCTTTATCCTAGATGAATAGGAAGTCATGGAAGATTCTAAACCTGTAGGGTGACCTGACCAGATTTGAGTTTAACAAAACAAGTGCCATTCTAGTCATATGAACTAGAATGGACTAGAATGGAGATGTGAGGTGCAGGTGATGTGGGGAGCCCATTTAGGATACCAGACAGAGGATGTGGGCAAGGTGAGGGATGAGGGCAGCTTGGATTAAGGGGTGGCAGTGGAAGTGTAGAAAAGTTTTGGGATTTGAATACTATTTAAAATGTAAAACTTATAGGGCCTGGTGATGGAGTAGAAATAACTGTTGATGGGTGGAGGAGTTCCAAGAGGACTACTCGATTCTGGCTTGCAAAACTGGATGTCCAGTAGGGGGTGGGGGTGGCATTTACTGAGAAAAGAAACCTGGAGGAGGCCTGAGTTGGGTGGGGGGCTTCACGATGAGTTCCCACTGAACACACCAAGCGTGAGGAGCCTGGAGACAGCCATGGGGCTGTGGGAGTAGGTGGTGTGAGTAGGATCTGGTGCTTAGCCGAGAGGTCTGAGCTGGAAGCATCAGCATTTAGATGGAGTGGATGAAGTCATAAATCATGAGATTATTTAAGGAGAGAAGACAGTGAACAGAGAAGGGGGCTTAGGACCAAGCTGATACCAAGATGAATAACCTTGTTTCCACCCTCAAGGAGCTATGGCTGCGTAGAGGTGATGAGCTATGCACGTATGTAATTATAGTATCGTCAGAAAAGGGCTTATACTCTACCAATACCATAAATGATGCATTCGGAGGAGGGAAACATTATACCAGCTGAAGGGATTAGCAACAGCTTCATGGAAACACATTTAAGACCATCTTTTTTTTTTTTTTTTGGCAGGGGGGCAGGGTCTCACTCTGTTGCCCAGGCTGCAGTGCAGTGGCATGATCATGGCTCACTGCAATCTGGAGCTCCTAGGCTCAAGCAGTCTTCCTGCCTCAGCCTCCCAGGTAGCTAGGACTATAGGTGCGTGCCACAATTCTTTTAAAAAATTATAGAGATAGGGTCTTGAACTCCGGACTCAGGTGATCCTCTTGCCTTGGCCTCCCAAAGTACTGGGATTATAGTCATGAGCCACTGCACCCAGCCTTAAGACCATCTTTGTTGTATAGCTAGAATAAAGTGAGGCGGATGAGGGTAGCGATAGGCTTCCAAGTGGAAAGAGTGACTTGACAAAGAGTTTGAGGCCGAAAAACCAAGACCCATGGCAAATTTCAGGGAGTTCAGCTTATCTGGAGATAGGGTATAAGTGGGGAATCATTTAAAAGGTGAGTTGGAGCCAGACTGAGGAGGGCTGCAAAAATACCTGGCTGAGGTGCTTGACCTGTAGGAGTGGGGACCTAACTAAGGTTTGTAGGACAAGTAGGGGGAGGGTGCCTTGACTAAAGCAGTGATTGAAGAAGACTCCTGGATTCCCATGTGGGAAAAAATATGTGTGTGTGTGTGTTTGTGTGTGTGTGTGTGTGTATTTAGGAAACCTCATAGAATACAACCCTGGTAGTCCTGTGGGCCCACAGGAAATGGACAGTGGTTTGTCTCTGTTTCCCTGGAGACACACGCATGGTGTCTTGTCTTTGCCTCTCTCAGCTCTCCCATACTCTTTGCAGATCAGCTTTCTCTGTAAGGGCCTTGGCTTCTACTTTCCCTCCACCTGCTTTGCAGGAGGTTTGGGTTGCCATGGCACCCACTCTGACCCCGATCCACTGGATCTTATATCAGACCCCACCATCATTTGCTGCAGTCTCTCTGCTGATCATAGCATAAAGACAGGCTGTACCTTTTGGTGACTCCAAATTGATATTCTAGTCACAATCAGTACAATAATCTCCTGATCACATTTCCTGTTGGTGGGTAAGTCTAGCATTTGCACAGATTTGCTGGACACAACTTGACTCACATTGTTTCCACATTTGCTTAATAACAGGTTATTATCTGCTGTAAGAATGAGGACAGGAACTGTTTGTCTTGTCTCCCACTGCGTCTATTGCCATATAACAAATTACCCCAAAACTTGGTGGCTTAACACAGTAGGCATTTATGATCTCACAGTTTCTGTGAGTTAAGGATTTGGAAGTAGCTTGTCTGGATGGCTGTGGTTTGGGTTGCTTATGAAGTTGCAGTCAGGATGTTGGTTGGGTTACAGTCATCTGAAAGCTTGAATGAAGCTGGAGGATCCACTTCCAAGATGGCGCACTCACATGGCTGTTGGCAGAAGGCTTCGGTTCCTTATGACATGGACCTTTCCATAGGGCTGCTTGAGTGTCCTCACGACATGGTAGTTGATTTTCCCCAGAACAATTGATCCAAGAGAGAGCAAGGAGGTGGACATACACTGCCTTTTATAACCTAGTCTCAGAAGTCATACATCATCACTATTGCTACATTCTATTTGTTAGAAGTGAGTCATTATGTCTGTCCCACACTCAAGGGAAAGAGGAATTAGGCTCCATCATTGAAGGGAAAATTGTAAAATAATTTGTAGATGTATTTTATATTTTTTATTTTCTTTGAGACAAAGCCTCACTGTTTTGCCCGGGCTGGAGTGCAGTGGTGCAAACACAGCTCAGTCAGCCTCAATCTCCTAGGCTCAAGGATTCCTCCCACCTCAGCTTCCCAAGTAGCTGGAACTATAGGTGTGTGCCACCATGCCCAGCTACTTTTTTATTTTTTGTAGAGACAGGGTCTTACTGTGTGGCCCAGTCTGGTCTAGAATTCCTGGGCTCAAGTGATCCTCCTGCCTCTGCTTCCCAAAGTGTTGGGATTACAGATGTGAGCCACCATGCCTGGCTGCAGATGTATTTTAAAACCACCACAGCCACCGTAACTTTAGCACCTATTATGGTGCCTGACATATAGCAGTTAATAATGGCTTGCAAAAGGAACAGTTGTTCTCTCTCCTAAACTTGATTCACTAGCACTGAAAGAGCGGCAGTCACTATAAGGCAGGCCGTCATACCAAGGAATGGCCATTTCAGGCTTCATTCAGCTTTAGTGTCTTCCCATGTGTTGTTCTATCAGGAAATGGTGGGCCATTTTGAGAAGTCGCTTGGCCAAGAACACAAATATAGGCTGCTGAGATCCCTTTAGATGTTGGCATAAAACTAGCCAAAGAGAGAGGAGGTCTCAGAGGTTTGTAAGAGTTGAGTTCTGCTAGCGAATTATAATTTTTATTAAATATTTATAATAGGGGCTTCTAATAAAATTATTAATACTATTATTTTGAGGAACAAATCCTTTATATTTAATATATCTCTGAAGACCTGGGATTATTTGTGTCTATAAGATCGAACAGGGCAGGGTGCGGGCCTGTAATCCCAGCTCTTTGGGAGGCTGAGGCAGGCAGATCACTTGAGATCAGGAGTTCGAGACCAACCTGGCCAACATGGTGACACTCTGTCTGAACTAAAAATACAAAATTAGCAGGGTGTGGTGGTGTGCGCCTGTGATGCCAACTACTTGGGAGGCTGAAACAAGAGAATTGCTTGAACACGGGAGATGGAGGTTGCAGTGAGCCAAGATTGTGCCATTGCACTGCAGCCTGGACAACAGAGCAAGACTTAGTCTCAAAAAAAAAAAAAAAAAATCAAATAGATTCAGGTCAGAGCAGGTGCTGTGGAACATAACCATGCTGGAGCAGGAGCACAACGGGGTTCTTTATTACAGTTCTTTGCATCCCAAGTATTCAAAGAGAAAAGAAGGTGGGTGTTAGGTGCTGCGGCCATGGACTTGACATTCAGTGGGGAGGAGTGCAATGAGCTGCAGCACTGTTTTGTTGTTATTGTTGGAGATGAGGTCCTGCTATGTTGCCCAGGCTAGAATGCAGTGGTTATTCACAGGCATGATCATAGCACACCACAACCTCAGACTCCTAACCTCAAGTGATCCTCCTGCCTCAGCCTCTCAAGTAGCTGGAATTGCAGGTATGTGCCACTGTACCTGGCTATAGCACCTTTAGAATCCACCATAGCTTTCATGCTGGAGCTGTGCTCTTCCTGGTCAGCCCATAGCCAATGACAGAGAATGGTGAGTGCAGGCCTAGCTATTTCTGTCTAACGTGGGACTTCTCAAATGGCTCCCTGTGGAGCTGACTGAGATTCTGTCACATCTGTCTTGTGATCCTAGGCTCTCCCTGCCCAGTTCTGCTGCCTCCTCCTTTATCTTCCATGGGTGTCTCCCTCTCCCCAGTGAGCCTCTTGCTCTCTTGGCTTTATCTCAGCATTCCGGAGGACATGAATGACACGGGAGGAATGAGGCCATGTGGTCATGATAACCATTGGAAGACCTACTGGGCAAGCCTTTGAGATCTTCTAGCTCAGGCTTTGAGAACTAGTGTCTGCTGGATGGGGATCTTGGCTTTAGAAACTTATTTTGGAAGGAATTTCCAAATTGCTTACATGATATCGTAGGCCAAGGTGGAAGTTTGGGCATCATTGTAGATGAGGGTACTGGTGTCAAGGCTCCCCAGGAATGGAGAAGAACAGTGCAAGGGGCTCACCAGACAAGCTCCTCAGAGCAGTCAGAACTGTGTTTCCCCAGTGCTGGGACACAGGGAGGCAGTCTCACTGTGCACTATTGCCATTTGCAGGAGGTGATAGAGCTTGCCCAAGGAAGGGGCAGGAGATTGCGGTGGTTAAGTGCTTTGGAGGCAAATAGGCCTGGGTGTGAGCCTGGCAGTGCTACCTACTAGCTTGGTGATGTTGGACATGTGACCTAAGCTCTTCATCTCTCAGCTTCCTCGTTGGGAAGATGGAGATGATAATATAAGTCTACTTCTTAGATTTGCTGGGAGGATTTTTAAAACTCCTTCTAAAATGCTCAGCATTGTACGTAATTGAATCAGGTAAAGTTCTCAGCTGTAAGCAACAGAAACTGACTCAGGTTGACTGAAATAGAAAAAAGAATGGATCAAAAAGCCAGTGGGCAGCTCCCAGAATCCCCAAAGAGGCTAGAAAGGCAGCTCAGAGAACAGATAGAAATAAGGGCAGTAGCCAGGGCCATAGTCAAAATCCTGCCATAAATCCAGCCTGGTGAGGATGCTGCTGCTGTCATCATTGATCGCTGGATGCCTTTGCTGTTTCCCGTCATAGAACCCAGACCCTGCCCTTGGCCTTGTTGCCACTGTTGCCTGGAAACGGGTGTGGCTGTCACCACTACCACTGCTAGCCCAGCCACCAGAATGGCTTCTCTGTGGTTCTCAGCCTCTTTTCTGCTTCCCCTCTCCTTCCCTTTCCACCTCTACTTTCCCCTTCCCCCTCTTCTTCCTCTGCCTCCTCACCTTCCCCCCTGTCTATTTCTTTCTCTATCCTTCTTCACATTTTCTCCGTCCACTGGCTAGTTATCCTCATCCATTAGCTGTACCAATTTTTTCCCATTAAAGGAAGAAATAGGCCGGGTGTGGTGGCGCACGCCTGTAATCCCAGCTATTCGGGAGGCTGAGGCAGGAGAATTGCTTGAACCTGGGAGGCGCAGGTTGCAGTGAGCCGAGCTCGCGCCATTGCACTCCAGCCTGGGCAACAAGAGCGAAACTCCGTCTCAAAAACAAAACAAAACAAACAAAACAACAAAAAAGGAAAAAATACATGAGCCAATGCTCCTTCTTCAACTTCCTTCCTATCTTCTTTCCTTCTTTAAATGTCTGGAAAGTTTATTTTTATTCCTCACTTCAATCTGTCCTCCACCTCTTTAATTCACTGTAACTGCCCTTCCCAAGGTCACCAGTGACCTCTCCATTGCTTTGCCAAGGCTGACTTTTCTATCCTCCTCGACCTCTTGGGAACACTTGATCTTGTTGACTATGACCTCCCTTTGAGACTCTTTCCTGTTCTCGGCTTGGTGATGCCATGCTTTTCTGGCTTCCTCCTTTCTCGGACCTGATTATCTTGATATTCTTTGTGGGCTTTTCCTTATAACAAAATACTACAAACTGTGTGTCTTCAGCAACAAAACTGTATTGTTTCATAGTCCTGGAGCTTGCAATTTGGAGATTAACATGTTGGCAGGACTTGTTCCTTGGCTTGTAAAGCATCACCCTGATCGGTGCCTTCATCTTCTCGTGGTGTTCTCCCTGTTACATGCCTCGGGTTCAAATGTTTCCTTTTTATAAGGACGCCAGTCATATCGTATTAGCTCCCCTCCTCTACCATAACTTCATTTCTGTTGCTTATAACAGAATACTTGAAACTGGGTAATGTATTTACTTATTTATTTATTTTGAGAAGGAGTCTTGCTGTGTTGTCCAGGCTGGAGTGCAGTAACACAATCTTGGCTCACTGCAACCTCTGCCTCCCAGGTTCAAGCAATTCTCTTGCCTCAGCCTCCTGAGTACCTGAGATTACAGGCACACACCACTACACCTGGGTAATTTTTGTATTTTTAGTAGAGATGGGGTTTTGCCATGTTGGTCAGGCTGGTGACGAACTCCCAACCTCAGGTGATCCACCCGCCTTGGCCTCCCAAAGTGCTGGGATTATAGGCATGAGCCACCATGCCTGGCTGAAACTGGGTAATTTATAAAGAAAAGGAATTTATTTCCTACAGTTCTGGAGGCTGAGAAATGCAAGGTCAAGGGGCCACATCTGATGAGAACCTTCTTGCTGGTGGGGACTCTGTGGAGTCCTGAGGCAGCGCACGGCGTCACATGGTGAGGGCGTGGATGTGCTAGCTCAGGGCTCTTCCTCTTGTTATAAAACCACCAGTCCCATTCCCATGATAACCCAGGAATCCATCACCCCATGAATCCATGAATGAATTCATCCCTTCAGGAGGGCAGAGCCCTCATGACCCAATCCCAATCGTCTTTTAAAGTCCCCGTCTTTCAATACTGCCACAGTGGGGATTAAGTTTCAATGTGAGTTTTGGAAGGGACTGACATTTAAAGCATAGCACTCATCTTAGCTAATCACAGCTACGTTGGCTCTATTTCCAAGTAAGCTCCCATTCTAAGGTGCTGGGGGTTAGCACTTCAGCACATAACATTTAGGGGAACACAGTTCAATCTATAGCACTCTTTGAACGTTGCTTTCCTTTGGCCATGTTCTTAGGCTCCTCCCCTGAGAAACTTTATCCAAACTCATGGCTTTAATGACCATACCACCTTAGAATGATGCTACCCCAGAGTGTTTCTCAAACCCAGTTCTCTCCCTCAGTTCTGGAGGAACAGATCTGATTACCCAGCAGTTATATTTGGATATTTACAGGTCCCTTTTTTTATTCATTTTATGAGTCAGGATCTCACTCTGTTGCCCAGGCTGGAGTACAGTGGTAAGATAATGGTTCACAGCAGCCTCAAATTCCTGAGCTCAAGCCATCCTCCTGCCTCAGCCTCCTAAGTAGCTAGGACTACGGGCATGTGCCACCATGCCCAGTTAATTTTCTTATTTTTGTAGAGATGGGTGTCTCTCTATGTGGTCCAGCTAGTCTTGATCTCCTGGGCTCAAGCAATCATCCCACTTCAGCCTTCCAAAGTGCTGGGATTGTAGGAATGAGGCACTGACCAAGTCCTTTGTGTAATGTTTCAGATTGAATTTATCTTTTCCTTAAAGCTGCTGCTTCTCCTGAGTTTCTGATCTCAGAGACTGGCCCCATCATCTACCTTGCTCTACCATGGTGGGAGACCACCCTGGAGGCTTGCTTCAGTTTATCACTCCCACCCCTTCCAGTCACCATGTCCTTCAATAGCATCACATGTTTCTTTTTTTTCCTCTCTCTCTTTTTTTTTTTTTTTTTTTTTTTTTTTTGAGACGGAATGCTCTCGCTCTGTCAACCAGGCTGCAGTGCAATGGCGTGATCTCGGCTTCCTGCAACCTCTGCGATTCTCCCACATCAGCCTCTGAGTAGCTGGGATTACAGGCAACCCGCCATCATGCCTGGTTAATTTTTGTATTTTTGTAGAGATGGGGTTTTGCCATGTTGGCCAGGCTGGTCTTGAACTTCTGACCTCAGGTGATCTGCCTGCCTCAGCCTCCCAAAGTGCTGGGATGACAGGTGTCAGCCACTATGCCCAGCCTATTTTTATTTTTTGAACTGAACATTCTTTCATACTTGTTTTATATGGTCAGTATACTACATTGGTAGCAATGATTCATTTTGTTAGTCATGAAACAAACAACAACAAAAAAAAAACAATTCTTACATTTTACTTTGTTTCTCAGAAGTGAAAGATGTTTTAAGAATGTGTTTTCATGAGATTTGCCAAATATTTTTCATTGCACAATAGCTTTTTTTTTTTTTTTTCCTCTTCCTTTTGGAGAATTGTTGGGTTGATGAAGCTTTTGAGATAGGTAAGAACAGATGTGCTGACACAGTTTGGGAAAGCAAAAACAATTTAACTTGAAGAAAAGCCCCTAGAGAAATGACACTCTCCCAAGGATGTTCGAAACCCAGTTATAGGAAGTACTGTCTTCAGCCGACAATGTGATTTGGGTTAACAGCCAGCAGAGCTGGGGGAAACGCTGACAGTCCTCCAAATACCACAATGCAGTGTTAGAATCAGACTCGCTATGTTGAAATTTAAGAGGATTTACATTTTAATTACTTGCTCAAAATTTGCCCTCACAATTGGTCCTTTAGGCGAATGTTAATCCCATTTACTTCTCTCTAATTTTAATGCTCCAAACCCCACCAATTTAGAGAAGGAAGAAGTGTTCTTTCAAGTTTTTTAAGTGGTTTATTATATGATGTGAGAATTTTTTTTTCCTTAAAATGATATAAATGTTCAGTCCAAACATGGAGGTACCACATAGGAGAAATGGAATTGAGGAATACCAGCTGAAAAAGCTCTTATTCACCCTCTCGTTCAATCCCAGCCTCACAAATTAGAAAACAAACCCAGAGAGGCCGAGAGACTTACTTAAAGTCACATGGTTATTCATAGATCTAGAAGTCACACTTTCTGGTGCCTGAACCAAAAGTCCACTGTAGTAAAAATTATAGTCAACATTTACGGAGCACTTGCTAAGCACTAGGCTCTGGGCTAAATGCTTTTCAAAACTTTCAACAGTTCACAAAATCAATGAAATAGAAAGTATTTCAAATGTAAAAGAAAAACATAGTCAGTCCTCTCTAACAATTTTTCTGTGGATGTTTCATTTGCTTTCTTAAACAGAAGCTGCTGACGTACATGCCTTTCCTCCCTTCCAGATTTCAAGTCTGCAAAGGGCTCCTAGGTGTACTCCACTGAGCTGTGTTTTGAAAGCTAAATAAGCATTAACTTATTCACAACAAAAGCCTGATCTATTTCTATTAAGGCTGCAGAGAGGTTTGGAAAGCACAGATTTCTCCCCGTTTTTCCTCCCTTAGTTTGTTCACCAATTACTTCTTCCCTCTCTTCCTTCTTTTTCCCTTCCCTCCCTCTCTCCCCAGCTTCTCCCACTTTCTTTCCTCTCTCTGTCTCCCTCCCTTTCTTTCTTCCATTCTAGAAAGTGAGGTATTTTCCAGCACCTGTAATCTGTACACTTTGGGAGGCCGAGGTGAGAGGATTGCTTGAGGCCAGGAGTTTGAGATCAGTCAGGGCAACATAGTAAGACCCTACAGCAAATTTTTTGCATAAAAAATTTAAAAATTAGGCAGGCTTGGTGGCACATGCCAATAGTCCCAGCTACTTGGGAGGCTGAGGCAGGAGGATCACCCAGAATTTCGAGGCTGTGGTGAACTATGATTGCCCATGGCACTCCAACCTGGATGACAGAGTGAGACCCCATCTCTATAAAAAATAAAAAATGAAAAATAAAGATAATCCCAGCACTTTGGGAGGCTGGGGGTGGCCAGATCACCTGAGGTCAGGAGTTCGAGACCAGCCTGGCCAACATGGTGAAACCCCATTTCTACTAATAGTACAAAAATTAGCTGGGTGTGGTGGCACACGCCTGTAATCCCAGCTGCTCGGGAGGCTGAGGCAGGAGAATCGCTTGAACCTGGGAGGCAGAGGTTGCAGTTAGCCCAGATTGTGCCACTGCATTCCAGCCTGGATGACAGAGTGAGACTCCATCTCAAAAGAAAAAAAAAAATGGAAGTGAGGTATTAAGGACTCTTCTCTGTTGTGATTCAAAACTCCTTTTGATTTGTCTTAAACACGTAGAACGTTGGAAATGCCGGGGCCTTAAGCATCATCCAAAGGGGAGTGGAGGCTAGAGAGGTAAAGGATTTTGCCTGAGGTCAACTAAATGAAATCCTACCAAGATCAGACAGTGACTATAAAGCAAAACTCCAATCAACACCAAGAGGAAAGCTACCAGAATAGCAAAGGCAAAGTCTAATTGGTTCTGGAGGTGTTATCCTTTTTAAATGACTTAATTCAATCTCAAACCAGCAAGCTCTTCACCTTCACTTGAAGGAGTGTAGGATCTTTTATCAGGAGCTGAAGAATGAAAAGCAAACTTCTAATCACTTTTTGAAACCCAGCTCTTCAAAATCCCCAGAGTTGAGGGCCAGGTAATGAGTGGGGCTTACACAGAGTAGGTTCTCAGAGATATAAGGGTTGGGACTTGGAAATACACATGACAGGCGGAGACAGAAATTTTATTAACCTGTACCTTAAAGTCCTTTAAAAAGACATTTGATTGTGGAATGAAACCAACACGTTGAGAAGACTCAAAGTGGGGAGAACTTGAAATTAGTTTTGCACTCTCGAATCCCAGGTTTCCAGGCCCTCCATCCTCAGTGCTTGGCTGGTGAGATTCTGAACGCTGGGCTGTTTATTTTCCCATCCCAATAACTTCAGCAAAGGAATCTCTGAAGTCCTGTGTGGAAGCTCAATGCATGGACCAGGCAGGAGGATCGCTTGAGGCCAGAAGTTTGAGACCAGCCTGGGCAACATAATGACACCCCCATCGCTAGACAAATCATCATAATAATAATAATAAAATATAATAATATTATTATAATAAAGAACCAGCGAGAGAGTGAGCCTGGGAGGTAAGTAGCATGCCACAGATCACTTAGCAATCTAGAAACAGATTCTGAATTCTAGGTCCCACTCAGAGAAGGAGAAGGAGAAAGTGTGGCAGCCCTGACTTTTGTTCTTCAGAGGCAGCTTTGTATGGTGGAGATTGCCTGGAGCCAGGAGATAAGGCCATGTACTTTCTGGGCCTCAATTACTTCCCTTGTAAAATGAGAAAGAATTGGTCCACATCACTGCCAACTTCCTATCTATATGTAAGAACCATGTGACTTTAGAATCATATTCAAATGGTAAAATAACATGTGATCTAATTGATTGATTGTTTTTTATTGTCCTAATTTCCCCCCCCCCCATCCTGGTTTGTGGTTTGGCCGAAATGACTGAATTTAGGGAAATATCTTTGATGTCCCAAATTACCTGGAGGAATTTCTTCTCACAATTTTTCTCAAAGGCCTTTAGGACTGCTGCATTTTTTTTGAGATCCTTGCCTAGAAAACAATCTAGGAGCAGAACACGATGAGAGGTCAACAGCATTTTTTTTTTTTTTTAAGATGGAGTCTTGTTCTGTTGCCCAGGCTGGAGTGCAGTGGCATGATCTTGGCTCACTGCAACTTCCACCTCCCGGGTTCAAGCAATTCTCCTGCCTCACCCTCCTGAGTAGCTGAGGCCTTCCACCATACCCAGCTAATTTTTGTATTTTTAGTAGAGGTGGGGTTTCTCTTTGTTGGCCAGGCTAGTCTTGAACTCCTGATCTCAAATGATTCACCCATCTTGGCCTCTCAAAGTACTGGGATTACAAGGCGTGAACCACCATGCCCAGCCTTTTTTTTTTTTTTTTTTTTTTTTTTTGAGACAGAGTCTTGCTTTTGTCGCCCAGGCTGGAGTACAGTGGTGGGATCTCAGCTCTCTGCAACCTCTGCCTCCCAGGTTCAAGTGATTCTCCTGCCTCAGCCTCCTGAGTAGCTGGGATTACAGGCGTGTTCCACCCTACCTGGCTAATTTTTGTATTTTTAGTAGAGACAGGGTTTCACCATGTTGGCCAGGCTGGTCTCGAACTCCTGACCTCAAATGATCCACCCACCTTGGCCTCCCACAGTGCTGGGATTATAGGTGTGAGCCACCGCACCCCGCCTGTTCAGCAGTATTAGTGAAATGTTTCCCCACCATGTTCAGTCTAAAGCCACACTTCTTCACGCCTACCAAGCGCTGCACTTTCTGGATCCTCCTTCCTTTCCAGCCTCCTATCATATCCTCTCTCCTCATTTAATTTATTTTGGACACACAGGCTTTCCTTTAGTTCCTCAAAGGCACAAAATTGTTTCCTAACTCAGGACTTGCGAGTTAGGAAGTCCTGAGTTAGGACTTTTTGGTGGCTTCCCTCATTTTTGGTTGCTTGGATGATTCAGGCCTGAATACCACATCATCAGTTGGGCCTCCACTGGTATTAATATTTGGACCTCCACTGACCACCTCATCTAAACTGAAATTGGACCACCCTATCCTTTCTCTTCAGAGCCCTCAACATTATTTGTGTGTTTAATATCTGCTTCTCTAACTAGACTGGAAAGTCCATGAAGTCAGAGGCTCTCTCTTTTTTGTTCACCACTGCATTTCCTAGCATGTAGTAAGCCCTCAATAAATATTTGCCGGCCTGGCGTGGTGGCTCACCCCTGTAATCCCAGCACTTTGGGAGGCCCAGGCGGACAGATCACTTGAGGTCAAGAGTTCGAGACCAGCCTGGCCAACATGATGAAACCCTAGTAAAAATACAAAAATTAGCCAGGCCTGATGGCGAATGCCTGTAATCCCAGCTACTTGGGAGGCGGATGCAGGAGCATGGCTTGAACCCAGGAGGCAGAGGCTGCAGTGAGCTGAGACTGCACCACTGTACTCCAGCCTGGGTGACAAAACGAGACACGTTTCAAAAAAAAAAAAAGAAAAAAATTTACTAAATAAATGAATGAATGCATTCACAGAACATTCCCAGCACAATCTGCTTTTATTGGTTGTTTCTATATGACACAATCTACATAAACACTTAGTGAAATTGCCACGTTGACCCTGTTTTGGTATTGTGGGAACAGCTATTGGCCCTTGGA
The DNA here is from genome assembly GCF_043159975.1 of Macaca nemestrina. Taxonomy (NCBI): domain Eukaryota; kingdom Metazoa; phylum Chordata; class Mammalia; order Primates; family Cercopithecidae; genus Macaca; species Macaca nemestrina. The sequence continues at coordinate 41,145,596 of NC_092133.1, read as the reverse complement.
TAAGTTGGCAAGGATTCCAATGTGTGTTTATTCAAACTGAATGGGCCTGTTTAGGGGCTCAGTAAGAACCCCAGGAGCCAGTTAATAATGCAAACGCAGTTCTCTCAATCTGACTTCTTGTAAAATTTCAGAGACATTCTCTTGGCCAAGAAGATAACTGAGATTTCAAGTTAGAACTGTAGTATCCTTAAGAGAGAAAATCAAGTGACTCTCAAGTGACCGATTTTGCCTGAGTAAAATCGGAATTAAATCATATGTGGAATTACGACAGAGTCACTGGATGGCAATCAGTTTTGTTTTGTTTTTCTGGGACCATATGAAAAAGAGGTTATTTATTAAGAATGGAATAGTTCCTTTAAAATTCTGTAGCAATCATGTCTCTCTCTTTTTTTTTTCCTTCCAGTCCATGGAAAGTGTTATCTCAGGCAGCTTTGTGCAGGAAGTTGGGTTTATCACTTCCTCACAGTTGCAGTTTGTCTAGGACTTAGCTACATGCTATCAGATTGCATCAAAATGTAGGCCTTTGTGTGTTTAACTCATCAAAGGAATGGGCCCTCAGGACTTGATATCACTTCACTGCATACGCAGCCATGTAGCAAAACAAAGCCTATCTAAACAGGACACAACTATTTCTGTTGTATGGCAGCTCCGCTAGCTCGCGCTTTCAGAAATGGTTGGGTTTTGGGTTTCAGGTGTCTGCACTGTTTCACTTCTTGTTTTTATATTTATATCTTTTTAGAATTGCAGCCATTTGCCTGGTTATGTGCAAGGAAGGAAAACCCAAAATATTACCTATGAGAGAGGAGGTAAGATTGCCCCAATCCAGTGTCAGTTGGAGGTAGCACTAACCCTTACCTCATCCTCTTGCTATTCACTTGAGAACTCAGTTGCTGCGGTCTCAGTAGTCTGGGCTTCAGGGCTGGCCATGTGGGGGTTTCAAACCTTGACTTCTCTGCGTCCTGGGGTAATTATTTCACCTCTGAGCTTCAGTGTTCCCATCTGAAAAATGAAGTTAATAATAGCACCTGCCCCATAGCTTCATGACATGGAATAAATGATATGGATTAAAGAATATATGAAGAGCGCTTGTAAGAAGTGCTCCCCATGGGAGGGATATCAGGATTTTAAAGCCTGAGGGGATACCACACCCCAGGCCCTGTGAGAGCAGCAAGACAAGCAGGCAAGGCAGCCAGTCCCAGGCTGGGCAGTTTCTCAGGCTGTACTTCCACCTTTGGGGCCTCATTACTATTTTCTTCTCCGTGGAGTTCCCTCTTCTCTGTGGTGGGCTTTCTGCCAGATGCTGCCTCTATTGGCGGCCACAGGAAGCCAATGCAACTGTGAAGTAATACTTCTGCCTCAGGCCTGGCTCCGCCCTGTTGACCAAGGGTTTTTAGATCTGCTCGGCCAACTCTTTTTAATGCCTTGCCTAAAAAGGACTTCTCACCCAGCCCTGCTGCACTAGGATATGGCTGGCTGCCCCGGAGGCTTCGGACAGAAAGTTTTCTGGAGAGCGAAAGGGTGGAGCGGACGTCTCCCTCTCAGCTCAATTCTTCAGGAGTTTGGGGTATCACTTTGTGGCAAGTCTCTCATATGATGCTCATTTACCAAAAGCAGGTGTCAAAGGAAGAGGGAGAGAGCTTGATGCTATACAATCTCTTTGAGCCACTGGAATAGAATGAGGCACTCTTTAAAAAATGATTTGCATCAGGAAGTATGCGAACTTTCACAGGCCTATGACCGGAAAGAAATTTAAGTTACACCTAAAAAACTGTATGCTTTAAGAAGGTAAATGGTTTTGCTTTTTTAAAATCTGAAACGATTTTGCATAGAAAATTGAAACCAGCCTAAGGGTTTGTTGCTGCTTTTTTTTTTTTTTTTTTTTTTGCTTCACTTGGCCAGAGAGACTTTATTGCTTCTTTATACATCAGTTATTCACTGATAGCTTGCTATCTTCATAGCTTCCTGCCATCCAGCCCCTGAGGCGGCAGGTGTCCTGTGAGCCACACTCTGCCTCAGCTGTTCAGAGAATCACTTTGGACACCAGTCACCTCCATTCAGTGCCACTAGCTTAGGGTTGGTGCCACAGGTTCCCATCCATTGGATTTTGCCTCTATCTAGCCCCTGGCATGGGCTGTTAGGCTGTCTTTTCAGCTTTTGCCCTTAGTATAATAGCACATGATACTGTGAAATAGCCACAGCCACTCAGATCGGTTTCTTAGACTCCTCTTAATGGCTACAGGGTCAGTTTCACCTCACCCTCAAATCCTAAGCAGCACACAGATTCCCTGTGTGGCTCTGGTATCCTGGGCTTCCCCTTGACTAGGAATAGAGTTGGGACATTTGCCTACAGCCCTCTTAGGATAAGTGTGACTGCTAAGTGAAGACCAGCACTTTCTGTTAGACTGATGAGATTAAACTTCTTTTTTTCCAATTATAAAAGCAATTAATGTGTTTTCTTTACACACACACACCCCCATGCACAAAAATGCATAAAGTTTAAATTTTAAGACCTTCATATTAAGGCTCCTAATGATAATTTGTTTGTTGAATGCTGTTCTAAGATTTATTTCAGTACAATAAAAGCATTATAAAAAAGAAAAAGATAATGGGATGTATACATACTCTTCTGAAACTTACATGATTTCCTTCATAGTATATGTTGTATAGATTTAAATGTCAGTCTACACAGATTTACCTTCTTATTTTGAGCAGCTCTGGCTATTCCACAGAATGATGTGCTATAATTTATTTACTCAATTCCTTATTGGTGGGCATTGGACTATTTCAGACTTTTTGTTTGTTTGTTTTGTTTAACAAACAGTACAGTACCACTGAACATCCTTGTGCAAACAGCTTTGTGCTTATGTGTATTTCTGTAGAATTGTTGGGTTAAAGGTACAGACCCTTGAAATTTTAATATGCATTGCTAAATTGAGTACCAGTGTACCAGCTTGCAATCGACCCAAAAGTCTGAAAGGTCCTGTTTCCCCAAATATGTATCAGCTCTAGTATTAGCAAATTTTATAGAGCTGATAGGCAAAAAAAAAATGTTTTCATTTGTGTTTCCTTTGTTATTCACAAAACCGAGCATCTTTTAAAGATGTGTTTTGGCTACCTGTATCTCTCCTCTGCGTTTTCTGTTTGTATTGTTTGTCCATTGAAAAGTTGGACAAATGAACCAAAGTTGGACAAAGCTGAATTGTCTTTTTAATGACCTGAGCATCAGTTAGGATGTTTTGGGCTATAAATACAGAATTCTTGCTAAAAGGTGGCTTATATTTATTGCTTATTATATTCCAAACACAGTGTCTGGATGGAGGTAGGGCATTCCAGGGCTGGGAAGTGGCTTATTGATCTTGCACACAGACTCTTTCTGCTATGTTTTACTCAGCTTGTCCTCTTGTGGTTCCAGACGGCTGCCACAGTTCCAGTCATCACATAACAACCATCTCCAAAACCCAAAAAGCCACTCCCCAACCCCCAAATCCTCAAGCTTCTCTTTTGATCATGGAGTAAAACTCTTCCTAGCAGCTTCCTTGCAGACATCAGCACCCCTCCTTCCCTCAGGTCTCATTGGCCAAGATTGGGTCACGTGTCCCTTTCCAAGCCAAGATGCCGATGCATCTGCTAATTTTTTTTTTTTTTTTAGACAAGGTCTGTTGCCCAAGCTGGAGTGCAGTTGCATGATCTTGAGTCACTGCAGCTTCCACCTCCTGGGTTCAAGTGATCCTCCCACCTCAGCCTCCCAAGTAGCTGGGACCACAGGGGCATGCCACCACGCTCAGCTAATTTTTCATGGAGATGGAGTCTTGCTATGTTGCCCAGGCCGGTCTTGAACTCCTGGACTCAAGTGACCCACCTGCCATGGCCTCTCAAAGTGCTAGGATTACAGGTGTGAGGCACCGAGCCTGGGCCTGCATCTGATATTTTAAATAAAAATTTCCCCCTTTAGTTATCACGTCTCCTGAATTAGTTGAAGCAGGCACATGCAATTTGACTGTAATGCAACAATTTGAATTTAGGGGCAAATGCTGTATGCTATGCCTAAAATATAAGGATGGGGCCAGGGATGGTGGCTCACGCCTGTAATCCCAGCATTCTGGGAGGCTGAGGTGGGCAGATCACTTGAGGTCAGGAGTTTGAGGCCAGCCTGATCAACATAGTGAAACCCCGTCTCTAATAAAAATACCAAAATTAGCCAGCTGTGATGGCACGCGTCTGTAATCCCAGCTATTCAGGAGTTTGAGGGAGGAGAATTGCTTAAACCTGGGAGATGGAGGTTGTAGGAAGCCAAGATCGCGCCACTGTACTCCAGCCTAGGCGACAGAGTGAGATTCTGTCTCAAAAAAATAAAATATAATAAAATATAAGGATTGTTGGCTTTGAATGATGTATCTTTAAAGACTAAATGTATGAGTTGAACATGAGCAGCCCAGCTCCATAATATCTGGCCACTCTCAGTAAGTCATAATGTCACCACTCAGCTCCCAGAAGTAGGATAACTCCATGGCCTTCTCTTCCAGGCAGCCAAAGGTAGAAGGATTGCCTCTCATCTTTGTAGCCACTGTTAGCCCAGCCAGGGTCCACTGGTGGAATTTCTAGACTTCTCCAGATGAGATGAGGGAGATTGTTTTCTTAAGGGTTGTAACAATATCTACCTTCTTTGACAGATGCTGAGCTCTGACTGGAACCATGAGAAGCTGTAACCCTCTTCATCTCTTTTGGGCCAAGGATCTGCCCTCTTCTGACACTGGGCAGAGTAAGAATGGGAGGTGGCAGTTACAGTGTATTTTTGCTTTGTTTATGTCTGGTGAGTCAGCAAATCTCAGTCAGAGGAAATAGAAACCAATCTCAGTTATACCTTTGTAACTAGCAAAATGTCTTTTGATTGGACTAAGAGACCTCCTCGGGTTCACATTCTCTACTTTCAGAGTCTTGCTGGCATCTTCTGGGTACCAAGGCACTCAATTTTGGCTATGGACATGGAGGCTGCGTTCCAGAATCATTTCGGTGATTTTTATCCTTCTCCTTTGAGCTACATTTTTTTTTTTTTTTTTTTAAGACGGAGTTTTTCTCTGTCATCCAGGCTGGCATGCAGTGGCACGATCTTGGCTCACTGCAACCTCCGCCTCCCGGGTTCAAGCGATTCTCCTGCCTCAGCTTCCCAAGTAGCTGGGATTACAGGCGCCTGCCACCACGCCCAGCTAATTTTTTTATTTTTTGTAGAGACAGGGTTTCACCATGTTGGCCAGGCTGGCCTCGAAATTCCTGACCTCAGGTGATCCACCCGCCTTGGCCTCCCAAAGTGCTGGGATTACAAGCGTGAACCACCGCGCCCGGCCCCTTGAGCCATTCTTATTTTCTCTATAACAACTCCAAAATGAAAGTTCAAGCAAATGGCATTCCCCCTCTGCTTCCCTCCTTCCCCTATTCCCTATCCCATGATGAACACAGCAGTTACAGTGATACCTAAACTGGGTGTTTATTAGGCTGAGGAATGTATTTGCTTTCGTTTTTAATAATAGAGAATCCCGGACAGCTATTATTCAGATGTATTCCTAATTGTTTTGTTTCCAGGTATTATTGTATATGGACTTAAAAATTTTCCTTTCCAATTTCTTGTTGCTAGTGTCTAGAAATAAAATTGATTTTTGTGTGTTGACTTTGCATCCTGCTGTTTGTTTTAGTAGCTGTTTTTGTGTGTAGATTCCTTAGACTTTTCTGCATACATAGTCATACTCTGAACAGAGACATTTTTACTTTTTCCTTTCCAATTTGGATGGAAAGATGCCTCCTGCAGGCAGCCAGCTTGATGAGTAGTCACATGGTTTCAGTCTGGAAGCTGCTCACCCCTTGACTGGACTGCTTCAAGCAGTGAAATCCCTGTGCAAGCGATGGTCTTTTCTTGCTCTTTGGCTCTGTGCATGCTTTTTGTGCTTTTTATTCCTCCTAGCTGAGTCTTTCCTTCCGAACTTGAGTTTGATTTGAAAACAGGTTCACTTAGAGAAAGTTTTTAGTGTCCAGTTAACTTCTAAGGCATTTTCCTTCTGGCTAAATGACAAATCTGCCATTCCCAAGCCATTGACCACCTCACCTTTTCCGTTTCCTTCTTTGGTTCTCTATGCAGCTGTTGGAATGATTCCCTCCAGACTCACCAGCCAGTCTGTCCACTGGCTGTTCCCTGATTTGTGCCAAGAAACCGTTCACCAGCAAGTTATCTGGTGTCCTTGCCAAATGAAGGTCTGGGACTTGTTTTGCCCCCGCTGCCCAAAACTTTAAATTTCCTTTATCAAGTAGCTTCTCATGCTGGGAAAAACCACAGTTGGTCTCTACTGCTCCCTCCCTGTTTCAGCTTCTTCAAATTGCTTGATGGTACCTTTGGTGCTTTATCTTAACCACTTGTACACTTGCGTTGTTGAAATATTTTATCCTCTAAGTACCACTTATTCTTTGTAATTATTTTTCCTTCCTTCCTTCCTTCCTTCCTTCCTTCCTTCCTTCCTTCCTTCCTTCCTTCCTTCCTTCCTTCCTTCCTTCCTTCCTTCCTTCCTTCCTTCTTATTTTTTTTTGTGAGATGGAGTCTTATGCTGTGGCCCAGACTGGAGTGCAGTGGTACCATCTTGGCTCACTGCAACCTCTGCCGCCTGGGTTCAAGTGATTCTCCTGCCTCAGCCTCTTGAGTAGTTGGGATTAGAGGTGCTGGCCACCATGTCTGGCTAATTTTTGTATTTTTAGTAGAGATAGGGTTTCACCATGTTGGCCAGGCTGGTCTCAAACTCCTGACCTCAGGAATTTGATCCACCCACCTCGGCCTCCCAAAGTGCTGGGATTACAGGCGTGAGCCACGGCGCCTGTCCTGTAGTTATTTTTATTTATTTTCCATTTATCTACTTCAGGGATTACTTCTTTTTTGTTTAGTTTCTTTCATTTTTAAAATGAAAGGATAATATAATATCCAAGCTCTGTAATAATTCTTAGATTTCCTTTATGGAATAGTGGTGTAAGATTATTTAAAGCCCGTGGAACTGTTTTTAGCAGATTATAGTGAAAGAACAGCTTACCATAGCTATACAGAAGTATACCCAAGGGTCAGGATGAAAATGTGCCCAGGGAGGGCCACTTAATAAGCACAGGGTAATCCTGGATTTTTGTTCTTCCTTTTTCACTTTTTACAGTTTGCTTTTGTATTTCCTTGCCTTCAACACCACGTTGTTTTCCTTGAATCCTTTTTCTTTTTGGAAAACAGCATGGATAAGTGGAAAAATATGAACTCTGGAATATAAACATACCTGAATTTCTTTCTTTTCTTTTTTTTTTTCTTTTTTTTGAGGAAGTCTCACTCTGTTGCCAAGGCTGGAGTGCAGTGGTGTGATCTTGGCTCACTGCAACCTCCACCTCCCGGGTTCAAGAGATTCTCCTGCCTCAGCCTCCAGAGTAGCTGGGATTACCAGGCACGCACCACCATGCTTGGCTAATTTTTTGTTTTTTTTTTAGTAGAGACAGGGTTTCACCGTGCTAGTCCGGCTGGTCTCTAACTCCTGACCTCAAGTGATCCATCTGCCTTGGCCTCCCAAAGTGTTGGGATTACAGGTGTGAGCCACCGTGCCTGGCCTGAATTTCAACACTACACTTTTCAGTTATTGACTGTGGGTCCTTTGGCAAGTTGCTTACCCTTTTTGAGCTTTAATTTTCTCTTCTAAGGATTACCTTTAAAAATACAAGCATTTATGAGGCATCTAGCATAGTATCTGGAAGACACTCCAGACATGGAAGTCACTCAATATGTGTTACTTTTGATTACTATTGCCTTTATGCCTTTGATTTTCTTTCTTCTATTCTCTTTCTTTAGTCACTTGTCATTCATTATGGGGCTTGGATGAGGCCATACATTTACGATCTTTGAGAAAGATGGCTTACCTCTTCTTCCCTCTTAATATTAGGTCATCAATGTGCTATATCTGCCACAAAAAAAAAAAAAAAAAAAAAGCTTCTGTGATCTTAGCCTGAATGACAAAGGAATGAATGGGTCTGGAATTATAGTTGAATATGCCCAGAATCATAGTATCAGAGCCTGAAGGTATTTTAGAGACCAGCTGCAAATGAACTAACTGATATAGCAAAGATAAGCAATTTGCCCAAACCCCACAGAAGAGTATATGTGGGCCTGGGATTTTCTTACTGCAGGAAAGAAGTTTTAAAAATTGAGGTGAAATTCACATAACATAAAATTAGCCATTTTAAAATGTACAGTGCAGTGTCATTTAGTGGTTTGCAGTGTTGTGGAGCCATCCACTTTATCTAGTCCCCAAACATTTTCATTGCCCTGTACTCATTAAGCAGTCATTCCCCATTCCAGCTCACCCCCAGCTCCTGATAGCTCCAAATCTGCTTTCCGTCTCTAGGTATTTGCCGATTTTGGATATTTTATATAAATGGAATCATACAGCATGTGGCATTTTGTGTCTGGATTATTTCTCTCGGCACAATGGTTTTAAGGTCCATGCTCATAATTTTAAAAATTCAAACATTACAGGAAAGTATAATGAAGAAAAGGAAAAATATTCTGTAATCCCACCTGCCACTGATGACGACTGTTGACAGTGTAGTGAGAGTTGCTCTTCCTGCTATCTCCCACATAAAGATGTTTACACTGTTCAAACCTTTTTCATCAGTTTGTTTTTTTCCCTTAATGCCATATATGAAACATCTTCCTCTGTCAATACATACATATCTCTTCATTCTCTTTAGTGGATTGTATAGTGTTTCATTACATGATTATAGTTTAGGTTGTTTAATAAACCTACTCGGCCGGACGCTGTGGCTCATACCTGTAATCCCAGAACTTTGGGAGGCTGAGGTGGGTGGATCATTTGAGGTCAGCAGTTCGAGATCAGCCTGATCAACATGTGAAACCTCGTCTCTACTAAAAATACAAAAATTAGCTGGGTGGTAGTGGTACATGCCTGTAATCCCAGCTACTCGGGAGGCTGAGGCAGGAGAATAGCTTCAGCCTGGGAGGCAGAGGTTGCGGTGAGCGGGGATCACTCCACTGCACTGCAGTCTGGGCAACAGAGTGAGACCCTGTCTCAAACAAACAAACAAACAAACAAACCTACTGATGGACATCCTCTTCCTCCCCGCTAATTCTGTGCATCTTAACCTGCTGAGTGTGAGTTACTTTGAAATTCCAATATTGGAGAAAAATAAACAGGAAAGGCTCCCATTTCTCTGGGGTCAGCTTGGATACACTGGGAAATTCATGCATCAGTAGGAGCTAGATAAGCCTTGAGGTTATTTCTAATTTCAGATTCTTTGATTCTTGGGATTAATACCCAAATCATGTAGTGCTAGGGACATAAAGGAAAGTGCTAGGACTAGGAATTAGGCCTGGATTTAGCCTTCATTTTGTTAAAGAACAGTTCTGGGTCCTTGGAAGTAACTTACCTGTTTAGACTTCAGTTGTCTCATCTGTGAAACGAGGTAAATGGGCTAGCTGGTCACTAGTAGTATGGACTTCAGCTGGGGTCACCGCTCAGTTTACAGTGATTCCCCTTTCTGCAGGAACAGCTCTGCTTCACAAGCGTGGGCCCCCACTGGCCATGTCTGATGGATCTAGTGGAAGTCATTTGTTACAAGGTGAGTCCATCAAAACTCTTCTCTAGGATTTTTGAGTTTGAACCACAGAGAATATGAGCAGTTCTTCTCTTATGGTGGGAACATGTGAGAAGTGAAATTTGGTAGCCACTGGTAACCATATCACCAGTTTAGTGAGGCTCTAGTGTAGAGAGGAAAAGTATGGAACTCCCTGTGATATGGGTTAGTGGGGGAGTAATCACATAAAAGAAGATCTACCTCTAATGCCATATGGTATCCTGGATTCTTCCCTGCAACAGAAAAAGAACATTAATAGAAAAACTGATCATCCAAATGTGATGATTACTTTTATGTGTCAACTTGACTGGTCCGAGGGGTGCTTAGATATTTGATTAACCTTATTCTGGTTGTATCCATGAGGGAATTTCTGGAGGAGATTAGCATTTGAATTGGCAGACTGAGTGAAGCAGCTTGTTCTCCCTAATATATGTAACCTTAAACTGATATGTTGAAGGCCTAACTAGAACAAAAGAGAGAGTAAGGGAGAGTCTCCTCTCTCTGACTGACTATCTCGAAGCTGGAACATAGGTCTTCTCCTGCCTTCAGACTTGTTCTCAGACTGGAACTGACAGCATTGGATCTACTGGGCCTCCAGTCTCCCAACTGCAAATCTTAAGACTTCTTGGGCCAGGTGCATGGCTCACGCCTATAATCCCAGCAATTTGGGAGGCCAAGGCGGGCAGATCACCTGAGGTCAGGAGTTTGAGACCAGCCTGGCCAACATGGTGAAACCCCATCTCTACTAAAAACGCAATAATTAGCTGGGTGTGGTGTCGCGTGCCTGTAATCCCAACTACTTGGGAGGTTTCAGGTGGGAGAATCACTGGAACCTGGGAGGCGGAGGTTGCAGTGAGGCAAGATCATGACACTGTGCTCCAGCCTGGGTGACAGAGAGAGACTCTGTCTCAAAAATAAGTAAATTAATTAATTAATAAAATAAGATAAAAGTTGAGATTATTTTTTAAAAAGACATGAAAATTTAAGACACTACAGAAACATATACAGAAGTGATTTGTACTGTTTTTTCCAACCTTATAAAAGCCTGAAATTATTTTAAAAATCCAAATTTAAAAGCTTAGAAAAAGGTGACATCATCAACATGGTGGTATAGGGAGTTCCAAATATCTCTCTCTCCAGGAAACATTTTTTAAATACTAGGCACTGTCAAAACCAATGTTGTCAGAACTCTGGAAAACAGTGAAAAAAAATCCAAAGCAATCAAGTGAATGCTGAATGAAGAGAAAGGCAACTTAAAAATGGTAAGAAGACTGGGTGCGGTGGCTCATGCCTGTAATCTCAGAGCTTGAGGAGACAGGATTGACTGGGGCCAGGAGTTCGAGACCAGCCTGGGCAACATAGTGTGACCCCCATCTCTACAAAAGGTGAACAAAATTAGCTGGGTGTGGGGGTGCTCCTGTAGTTTTAGTTCAATTTAGCCCAGGAGCCTGAGGTTACAGTGAGCTATGAGGTTGTCACTGCATTCTAGCTTGGATGACAGAGAGAGGCCCTTTCCGCCACCCCTGCAAAAAAAAGAAAAAAAAAAGGAAATATCTGTGACACTTTTACTCGCACCACTTATCCCACCCACTCTCTGGAGAGATAGCTGTTTGGAAGATAGCAGCCTAAGCTCCCAGTGTGGGACCCTGCCCTGGTTCTGGAGGGAGCAGGAAAAAACCTGATTCACAAATTGTTGTGTCTAGCTATTCGACACTGTCTGGAGGCTATGTGAATGAAGGTCTGATGCAAGGTGCTTGTCTCTGTTTCACAGAACTTAGAACTTAGGGCAGAAAAGTAGTAGGCACAGCTCTCACATTATAAGGTAAACAAAAAACCTGCAGCCACCTGGAACAAAAGACTATGGTTGAGATATACAATATACTGCCCAAAGCGTGGGAGGAAAAGCTGGGGAGAGACTTTCTTAAGAAAATTAAGGTGCTCAAAAGAGCCAGTGTATACTGGGGAATTTAGAAAGCCACACACATGCCCAAGATAGGACACATGCTCAGAAAAGCCCTGAGAAACACCTATGCTTTCACCTTCTAGACTTAGCGCAGGTGACGAATAAAGGCTAAGGCAGAGTTGCAAGAAGGCTGGCTAAGTGTTAAAGGAGAGCCCCAATATGGCCAACCTGCAAAGAATGGGAAAGGTGTTTCTTTGTTGTTGTTGTTGTTGTTGTTGTTTTTTAATCTCCTGGTGTCAAGGGTACCTCTTTGAAAACACTAGCTGAACACAGCTAAAGGAGCAGAGACTTTGGTGACCGTACATAAGAATGCAGGCTTTGCAAACATGTCACTAAACATGTCACTAAACAAGTCTTTGCAAACATGTCACTAAACATGTCACTAAACAAGTGGATAACTGTAAAAAGTCACTAAACAAGTGGATAACTGTAGCCTGCAACAATCAAGAACAGCAAACCCTGGGGATGGAAGAGAATCTGATTTCTAGAGTTACCACATTATAATATTCAAATGTCCAATTTTCAACAAAAAAAATCACAAAGCATACAAAAAAATGAGAAAGTGTGACCTATTCAAAGGAAAAAAATAAATTGACAGAAACCATCCATGAAAAAGATCAGACATTAAAATTAGTAGCCAAGGCCTTTAAATTGATGGTCTTAAATATGCTTATAGAACTAAAAGAAATCATGTACAAAAAACTAGAGAAACCAGGAAAATGATACATAAATACAAAAAGAATATCAATAAAGAGAAGTTATAAAAAGGAAACAAATAGAAATTCCAGAACTGAAAAGTACAACAACTGAAGTGAAAAATTCACTAGAGGGGATTCAATAGCAAATTTGAGCAGGTATAAGAAAGAATCAGTGAACTTGAAGGTAATAACAACGGAAATGATTCATTCAGATAAGTAGAATTAAGGCCAAAGCGGGCAGATCATGAGGTCAGCAGATCAAGACCATCCTGACTAACATGGTGAAACCCCATCCCTACTAAAAATACAAAAAAATTACCCGAGCGTGATGGCGGGCGCCTGTAGTCCCAGCTACTCAGGAGGCTGAGGCAGGAGAATGGCGTGAACCCGGAGGCAGAGCTTGCAGTGAGCCAAGATCCCACCACTGCAGTCCAGCCTAGGCAACAGAGCGAGACTCCATCTCAAAAACAAACAAACAAACAAACAAAAAACAGATAAGTAGAATTAAAAAAAAAGAAAAGTGAAAGAGCCTAAGGGACTTGTGGGATACCATCCAGCTGATCAACATCTGCATTTTGGGAGTCTCACAAAGAGAAGAGAAAGAAAAAGGGATACGAAGATTACTTAAATAAATAGTAACCAAAAACTTTCCACATTTGATAAAAAGCATGAATCTACACGTTCAAGAAATTCAACAAACTCTGGTTGTGGTAAACTCAAGGAAATCCACACCAAGACATATTACAATCAAACTGCTGAGAGATGAGGGAGAGGGAGGGAAGGAGAGAGAGGGAGAAAGAGCGAGAGAGAGAGAACGAGAGAGAGAGAGAGAGAGAGAGAGAGAGAGAGAGAGAAAGTCCTGAAAGCAGCAAGCGGGAAGAAACATTCAGGTGATTCTCAGTAAGATTAATAGCCAATTTCTCATCAGAAACCATGGAAGCCGGAAGGTGGTGGGAAGATATATTTAAAGTGCTGAAAGAAAAAAAATACCTGTGAACCAAGAATTGTTAAGAAATAGAAATAATGATCTCTGGTAAAGGTAAGTATGCAAGTAAATATAAAAGTCAATATTAATGTATTTTTAGTAACTCCACTTTTTATTTCCTACATGATTTAAAAGACAAATGCCAAAAAATAATTATTGATCTATATTGTTGGTATACAAAGTGAAAAATTCAAGGTATATAATGGTGTAATTAAACACTGCCAGTTTTGTAAAAACAAAAAATGTGTCTATGTACACATAGATCATACACAAATGTATACAAACGCATGCCTGTGTGGGCATAGAATATCTCTGGAAGGCTACACAAAAAAGCTGATAAATTGCTTCCCTTATAAGTTTAAGGGCTGAGTGGACACATTCTCAGCAGTTAATTTTTGTTCTGTGCCTCAAATCTGCCTCTCCTTTTATTTACCGATTTCCCTAAGGCACTATCACTTATTCAGTTGATTATATCAGAAAAGCGGGAATCAGGTTTTTTCCTTCTCTTTTCTTCACCCCCCACCCATCCATTAAATCAACTATCAAATCCAGCTAATTTTACCTCCAAAACATATCTCAATTTTGTCTACTTCTATTGTGGAAGATGTTGGCCGTTCCTCAATGTTCGTTGTTCCTTTCATTCTTAGTTGTAGAACTCCTGATTTTCAGCCAGACCTGCAGTAACCTAAAGTAACTATTTTATTTTCTATCTTTCCTTGCATTCGAATGGGGCCATGTCACTAAGTTCTGTGCCATAAGCTGTAACTAAAATTGTCACGTATAATTTCTAGAAATGCTCTTAAAGGGAGGGATATCAGTCATGCTACCATTGCAAGAAGTAAAAAGAAAAAGATTTTCTTAAAAAGAGAGAAACATACCTTTTCTCCTCCCTTCCTCATTCATGTTGGCTGGAATGTAAACAAGATGGCTGGAATTAGAGCAACTACCTTGGACTGGGAGGTGGAAGTCACATGTTGAGAAATAAGATGGAAGGAAGCTGGTCCCTAAGAACGGTGGAACCACCAATCAAATTCTAGGCTATGTACAGGCTTCAATTATATGACAGAGGACTAAATATCTGTTTGTCCAAGCCGCTGTAATTTGAATTGCAGTTACAGCTACTCCAAATCCCAAATGACAAAATGTCTCTGCATTTCAATGGCCAACCACCTGGTCCAAGCTCAGCCATCTCACTTGAACTGCTACCTCCTAACTGTTCTCACCACATGCCATCCTTGACTTCTCTCTCCATTCAGTTCTTTACCTTCCAACAAGAATATTCCTTTAACTATATGGGCAAGATTAAATCACTCCCTTGTTTAAAATCCTTTAATGAGTTACCATTAGTTTTATTTTATTTACTTATTTATTTTTGTTGTTTTCTAAAACAATTTTTTGGTTTTTTGTTTTTTTTTTTTTTTTGAGACAGGTCTCGCTCTGTCACCCAGGCTGGAGTGCAGTGGCATGATCTCAGCTCACTGCACCCTCCGCCCCCTGGACTTAACCTTAGACATTCTAATGAGAGAAGCTCATTGGTGAAAACAGGCATTCCTGTGATAGAGACTCCTGGGAGGATGAGCCAGGAGAATAACTTGAGCCTGGGAGTAGAGTCCAGCCTGAATAACATAACAAGACATCATCTCTAAAACAAACAAACAAACAAAACATCCTTGTAAATGGCTTGTTTTTCTTGCTTTTCTTGCTTGTATTAGTGAATAACTGTTTATATTTAAGGTTCAGTTACAAACAGAATATATCTCAAAGTTGCTTGTGCTATATCATTTTTTCCTTTGCAACTTATACATCAGTTACCTTTCGTTGGCTTGTTTTTGTCTGTCTTCCATTTCTGTTATTTTCTCTGTATTTACTTCAACGTCTGCATTTTTCCTGGCATTTGTTAAAAAGCAAAACTGAAGCCCATTATTTGCATTAATAATTCCATTTTAGGCTGGGCACTGTGGCTTATGCCTGTAATCCCAGCACTTTGGGAGGCCAAGAGGGATGGGTCAGTTGAGGCCAGCAGTTCGAGACTGGCCTGGCAGATATGGCAAAACCCCGTTTCTACTAAAAATACAACAATTAGCTAAGTGTGGTGGTGCATGCCTGTAATCCCAGCTTCTTGGAAGGCTAAGGCGCAAGAATTGCTTGAATCCAGGAGGTAGAGTTTGCAGTGAGCCAAGATTGTAGCACTGCACTCTAGCTGGGGTGACAGAGCGAGACTCTGTCTCAAAAAAAAAAAAAGAAAAAAGAAAAAGAAAAACTAATAATAATAGTAATAATAATAATTCAATTGTAAGCAAATGTATATTATTTTCCCAGTATATTGTTTATTTAATAGTTTTTCTATAGTATTACTTTGGCCTTTGATTTGTTTCCTTAACCTCTATCTCTCTTTTCATCTCATTCTATTATCATAGTATCTTTGAACTCTTTTTTCTCCTTTCTTTGCTGCAGGATATTTGCATAGCTGCTGTACTGCTTTTGAAAATCTTGCTCATGCTTAATATGAGGAGCTATTTTCAGACCTTCTATTTGCTAGGCTATTGTTTGGTGAATTCTTACTACTTTACCTGTTTTTCTTTCTTTCAAGTTTCAACTTGAGGGCTAGGTTTTGTGCTCTACCTGCTTTTAACTAGCTTGAGGGCATAAAGGAAAGGGAATTACTGCTCAGCTGAGCTGGGCCCAGGGAGAATTCACCCTGGGAGAAGATTCTAGATTTAGAATCATGCAGTCTTAGCAGAGCTAAGCTTGAGTAACTATACCACCAAAGTTCATCAGATGTCACAGAAGCTTCTCACAAGGATGGAATAACTGTATGGTAAACAACACTTCATTCAGCATCTACTCTGTACCAGACACTGAAAGAAAAAAATAGTTGCTGCCTTTATTATGTATTTATGATGTCAGGCTGATGGTAAGTACATTATGTATAATTTCATTGGCTCAATACAACTTTATGAAATACCTTTATCAGCCCTCATTTTTTGAATGAGGAAATTGAGGCTCAGAGAAGTTACATTATTTGCCAAAATCATATAGCAAATAAATGACAGGGTTGAGCTTTGAAACCATGTCTAAATCATAAACATTAAATAGATTCTTTACCAGGAGATTAACATGATATTGGAGAACACTTGTAGAACTTTTAGTCCACTGTGGTATGCATGTAATCCATTAAAAGCTTAACAATTTTCTTTTCTAAAAAAATTCTGGTTTATAGATAAAATATGACCTAGACTTGCTTCGAAATAATTTGAGGGAGGGAAATCTGAGTGAGGGAATAGATGGGACAAGATTGGCCATGAGTTAATGATTGAAGCTGGGTGAGTTAAAGCATGAGGGCTCAGTGTACAGATTTAAATAATGACTGCTCAACTAATCACTTTTTACCATAGCAGCTCTTGAAAAGTTATACCTCTTTTTGGGCAATGACCCACTTTCTTTTGGTAATGACTTTTCAGTGCATCATACTCCACAGGTAAATATACCACAAGAAGTGCTATTTCAACATTATGGATTTAGGTAAAGACACATTCGCCAATTTACTCAAAAAATTTGCATTGCCTACCATTTTAGGATGAACCCAAACCATTTTGGTTTACATGCAGATGTCAAGAAAGATGTGAAGATGCAGGACCACTGACCACTCTTAGGTCTGTTTCTTACATGTGCTCTTTCTACCTTTAGCTTTTTGCCTTTTCTTTGCTTTAAAGGTGGTTTTCTGTGCCATAACTTAATTTTTAAGTGCAGTTTGAGTGTAAGATGACCCCGAAGTTTGAAAAAATAGTGGAGAAAAATGGTGCAGAAACTGCCCCTTCCAATAAAAAACATTTCTTATCTCCTCTCTCCACCCCTTATGACCCCCATGAAGTCTTTTCTTCCTCTTTGAGTGAATACAATGAACTTCCATTATGTTACAATTTATGTATGAGTGGTGTTTATTTACTTTCCAATTGTCGTTAATTACTTAGAGTTAGAGGTTGAATTGTGTCCCTCCCTAAATTCATATGATAAAGATCTAACCCCACAACCTTAGAATGTGACTCTATATTTGGAGACAGTCTTTAAGAAGGTAATTAAGGGCCGGGCGCGGTGGCTCAAGCCTGTAATCCCAGCACTTTGGGAGGCCGAGACGGGCGGATCACGAGGTCAGGAGATCGAGACCATCCTGGCGAACACGGTGAAACCCCGTCTCTACTAAAAAAATACAAAAAAACTAGCCGGGCGAGGTGGCGGGCGCCTGTAGTCCCAGCTACTCGGGAGGCTGAGGCAGGAGAATGGCGTAAACCCGGGAGGCGGAGCTTGCAGTGAGCTGAGATCCGGCCACTGCGCTCCAGCCCCGGCGACAGAGCCAGACTCCGTCTCAAAAAAAAAAAAAAAAAAAAAAAGAAGGTAATTAAGTTAAAAATGAGGTTATCAGGGTGGACCCAGATCCAATATGAGTGGTGTCCTTATAAGAAGAGGAAATCTGAACACACTATGTACAGAGGGAAGATGGTGTGAATATCCAGGGAAAAGACAGCCACTTAGAAGCTAAGGAGAAAGGCCTCAGAAAAAACCAACCCCGCCAACACATTGATTTTGGACTTTCAGTCTCCAAAACTATGAGAAAATAAATTTCTGTTGTTTAAGCCACCCAGTCTGTAGTACTTTGTTATGGCAGCCCTAGCAAATTAGTATACTTATCTAAACTTGTTTTCCTTATTCTCTTAGAGAAAACATTATAAGGAATGGATTAAATTCATAAAGTGAGGGATAGGTATTTCCCTCACCTTTTCAATATGCTACTTGGGAGGCTGAGGCAGGAGAAAGGCTTGAACCGGGGAGGCGAAGGTTGCAGTGAGCAGAGATCATGCTCCTGCACTCCAGCCTGGGCAACAGAGTGAGACTCTGCTTCAAAAAAAAAAAAAAAAAGTAATAGCTGGTCAGTGGAGAAGGTCTGTCCCTTTGCTGGTGAGGTCCGGATACCAGTGGTGTTGGATGTCTATGAATGATAATCTGAACTTTGGGCCTTGGCCATCTCTGACATGTGGATCAAGATGACTCCAGGATTAGGTGATTTGGTTGGTTCTGCACCTCATGACCCCTCTGTATTGGTCTATTTCCTATTCAAGGGCTTTGGCTGTTAGATAAGGTAATGTGACAAAGTGGTTCAGCGCATTTTGTTTAGGAGTTGGACGACCTGATTTTGAATCCTGGCTCTACTCTTCACTATTTGGGTGATTGATCTTGGATAACTGTCTTCTCTAAATCCTAATTTCCTCATCTGTAAAACAGGGGTAATAATACCTATCTTTTTTGGTTATTGGAGGGAGTACATGAGATTATGTATGTAATATGTTTAGCATGGTGGCTGGTCATATGATTATGCTTTAGTTTAGGTCCATTTGACACGACTTAGACTGAAATGTCCCGAGTGTCATTTTCTGGGTGTTATCATTTGTCTTAAGGTGATAAACTCAGCTGGCATCCTTCTCTTTATTTAACAATTTTAAGCCTCATGTGAACCTCAGAAAATAGATTTCAACATGTTTAGGGAAATGGAAGTCTCAAATGGGAAGAAAGTCTACCTACCATAGAAATTCCACAGAGGTAAAAGATTCATTGATTCATTCAACAAACATTTATTGAGTACCTAGTGTATGTCAAGGACTATTCTATATGCTGGGGATATAGCAGTGGATAAAACTGACAAAAATTCCAACCTGAGAATGAAAGTGACATTCCTGGGGCTGGGGGTTGACACCATGCATCTAGTAGGTGTTAATTTAAAAAAAAAAAATTTCCCTCACCTCTTTGAGTTTCTATAGTAGGTGTTATTTATTAAGTGTATATAGTGGCTAGTAAATACGCCATTTACTAACTGCCATATATTTCTGTGTGGAATATAAATTTCCTGTGTGGAACCAGTGATCAAATTGCTCTTGAAGATATAAAATAATATATGCTGGCGGGGCGCGGTGGCTCACGCCTGTAATCCCAGCACTTTGGGAGGCCAAGGCGGGCAGATCACGAGGTCAGAAGATAGAGACCATTCCGGCTAACACAGTGAAACCCCATCTCTACTAAAAATGCAAAAAATTAGCTGGGCATGGTGGCAGGCGCCTGTAGTCCCAGCTACTTGGGAGGCTGAGGCAGGAGAATGGCGTGAGCCCGGGAGGCGGAGCTTGCAGTGAGCCAAGATTGCGCCACTGCACCCCAGCCTGGGCAACTGAGCGAGACTCCATCTAAAAAAAAAAAATATATATATATATATATATATATATATATATATGTGTGTGTGTGTGTGTGTGTGTGTGTGTGTGTGTGTGTATATGCTACCTGTACGTGTTCTTTGCCCATAGGAGGACTCCACTGAATGGGGAATGAATAAATGAATATGAACAATTGCAAGGGTGGTGAAACTCAGAGTGTGATTTCTAGGCATAAGGATTGAAGTTCCACTGTTCATTGGTACACACTTTATATCATCTCTTTAACCAGAGTCCCAACTCCCATTGTGATGCACTTTATATTTAGAAGACAGCCAGGTAACACCCTTTGTCTCTCCTCTCAAGCATACTTTAAATTTTCATTATGGAAGGTATTATTCAAATTTTAGAGCTTCTTATTTGATTTTAATAATATAAGACAAAATATGGGCAAGTAAGGGAAGGGAATTTATATTTATGTAGCATCTACTATGTGCCAGGCTCTTTTTACATGGCATATCTCATTACTTTTTCACAAGAAAACTTTATGAGGAAACTAAGGGTATCTACAAATAAAATTTACAGAAAATGTGCAAGACCCTTATGACAAAAATTATGAACCCTTCTCAAAAGATACTATGATTTGAATGTGTGTCCCCTACAAAATTCATGTTGAAACTTAACCCCCATTGTGGTGGTATTAAGAGGTGGGGTCTTTTTAGGAGGTGGTTAAATTGTGAGGCCTTCGTCCTCATGAACGAATTAGTGCCTTATTAAAGAGCTGGAGGAAACTAGCTTAGGCACCTTTTTACCTTTCCATCTCTTCTCCTTTTCCTCCGTGTGAAAACACAGCATTCAAGGTGCCATCTTGGAAGCAGAGACCCAGCCCCCGCCAGACACTGAACTTTCCAGTACCTTCATCTTAAACTTCCCAGACTCCAGAATTGTAAGGAAATACATTTCTGGTTTTTTAAGTAAATTACCCAGTCTCAAATATTTTGTTATAAAATAACAAATGGACTGAGATGAAGACCTAAATCAAGTGAGATATGCCATACTCATAAATGGGAAGACTCATTATGATAATAATGTCATTTTTTTCCTAATTTAATCTATAAATGTAATGCAATTAAAATAAAAATTCCTGTAAGGTTTTTCAAAGATCTTGAGGAGCTCAGAAATTCATATGAAAGAGCAAATATCCAAGATTCATCAAGACAATATTGAAAAATAACATAGTGGTACTCATCCTATTAGACATGAAAACTTGTTATGAAGCTATAGTAATTAAACAGTATCATTTTTACCTTGAGAGAGACAAATAGACAAATGGAATGGAATTGAGAACCCAAAAATAAAGCCATATATCTAAAGATATCTATCCGTAATAATAGCACTTTGGGAGGCCGAGATAGAAGAATCATTTGGGGCCAGGAGTTTAGACCAGCCTGGGCAACATAGTGAGACCTTGTCTCTAAAAAAAATTTTAAATTAGCTGGGCATAGTGGTGCATACCTGTAGTCCCAGATACTGGCCGGGCATGGTGACTCACACCTGTAATCCCAGCACTTTGGGAAGCTGACGTGGGAGGATTGTTTTAGCCCAGGAGTTTAAGGCTGCAGTCAGCCATGATTGTGCCACTGCACTACAGCCCAGGCAACAGAGCTAGACTCTATCTCCAAGAAAAAAAAAAAAAAAAAGGTAAAAGAAATCTGATATATGATAGAAGAGACATTATAATCAGTGAGGAAAAAGAAAGAACCAGTCAATAAATG
This sequence comes from Macaca nemestrina, assembly GCF_043159975.1. NCBI lineage: Eukaryota > Metazoa > Chordata > Mammalia > Primates > Cercopithecidae > Macaca > Macaca nemestrina. Next base: position 41,124,333 of record NC_092133.1, on the reverse strand, counting down.
ATGACCCAATTGTTTATCCATACAGAATACAGAAAAACAGTTTTTGACTCATACCACATAATCACAAACAAAAAATAAATTCCATGTGAATTAAAGATATCTAAATGTGAAACTCAAAAAATCAACCATGAAGGAAAACAATGGACAAATATGATTATTTTAAAATATAAAACTTTTGCATGCCCAAAGATACCAAAAACAAAATTTTAAAAAATCACATTGGAAGAAGATATTTGCAATGCAATAAATAGTAAATGACTGACACTTAGAATACTTAAAGAACTTCTAAAATAAGAGGCTGGGCATGGTGGCTTATGCCTATAATCCCAGCACTGTGGGAGGCTGAGGAATGAGGATTGCTTAAGCCCAGGAATTTCAAGACCAGCCCCAGCCTAGGCAACACTGTGAGACCTTATTTCTACAAAAAATTGAAAAAGTAGCTGGGCATGGTGGTATGCACCTGTAGTCCCAGCTACTTTGGAGGCAGAGGCAGGAGAATTGCTAGAGTCCAGAAGTTTGAGACTGCAGTGAGCTATGATCATGCCACTGTACTCCAGACTAGGTGACAGAACAAGATTCTGTCTCAAAAAAAGATAGGAAAAAGACAAAAACCCAGTAGAAAATAGGCAAATAGATAAGCAGAAGGAGAAATACAAATAGCTATTAAACACATAAGAAAAAACTGGGTGCGGTGGTTCATGCCTATAATCCCAGCACTTTGGGAGGCTGAGGTGGGAGGATCACCTTGGAGTTTGAGACCAGCCTGGCCAACATGGTGAAACCCCATCTCTACTAAAAATACAGAAATTAGCCAGGCATGGTGGCACATGGTGGTGCATCCCAGCTACTTGTGAGGCTGAGGCACAAGAATCGCTTGAACCTGGATAGTGGAGGTTGCAGTGAGCCAAGATTGAACCACTGCACTCTAGCCTTGGCGACAGAGTGAGACTGTCTTAAAAAAAAAAAAAAAAAAAAGAAAAAAAGATAAGAAGTTATTCAATCTCACCTATAATCAAAAAATCAAAGTAAATCAATAATGAGTAGTGGTAAGCTCAATGGGTTCTTCTTGCCCACTGCATAGATAAAGCCAATTCACTGAGACAACAATTTTGCAGTAAAGAAAGGATTTAATTACTACAAGGCAGTCACACAGATGGACAGGAGACAGTTCTCAAATCCACTTCCCTGAAAGCTCAGAGGGCAGGGCTTTCAAGGATAATTTGGTAGTCAGGGGGTTGCAGAATGGGTGCTCCTGAGTGGTTGGGGATAAAATAATAGGATTATCCAAAATGGTCTTCAGGCACTGAGTCAGTTTCTGGGTGAAGGTCATAGGACCAGCTGAGATAATTCCTTGGTGTGAGTCACAGGTCTGGGTAAAGTTGGTTGGTTGCCAGAATGCAAAGGTCTGAAAAGTATCTCAAAGACCAATCTTAGTTTTCACAAGAGTGATGTTATCTATAGGAGCTACTGGAGAAGTTACAAATCTTGTGATCTCTGGCTACATGACTCCTGAGCAGTAAGGAATTATAGGAGAGTAGGCTGGGGAACAATGATTGGTTATGGGTTAACTAATGCCCGCATCTTAGCAGAATTCAGGCCCCTCCCTTCATCCTAACCTTGTGTCCTTTTATTAGTTTTACAAAGGTGGTTTCCGTTCCAGGATGGAGTCAGTTTTGGGAGGGACTATTATTGTCCTTGCTTTAAAGATAAACTATAAACTAAATTCCTCCCATAGTTAGCTTTGCTTACACCCAGGAATGAGCAAGGGCAATTAGCTCATGAGGTTAGAAGCAAGATGGTTAGATTTATTTCACTGTTAGTGAGACAGCCAGGTAGGAAGGTGTCCCAGAGAAACTCCAACCAGCTTGCACGCACTAGGAGGAGTGCACACTGGGGTGGAGCCGCAGAAGTTTGCGACATTTGCAGCAGGGAGGATCCTGGTCCCTCCTCTTCCTGGGTGGAGCCTGGAATTCAACCGGTGAGGTGGGAAGCATATACTGGCAGGATTGTCGCTCTGGCTTTGCACAGTGTACCTGTTTCCTTTTTTTTTTTTCCCCCTTTTTGCTCAATACATTCCATTTTTCTCCCCCTTCAAATTGTCAGCAAACCTAAATTTTCATGACTGTGTGACAAGGACCCCATCTTTAGCTGAACTAAGGAGACAGTCCTACAACGTTAGATTATATTTCTTCCACTGTTATAATTTTTTGTTGCTATTCTTTGAGACAGGGTTTCATTCAGTTGCCCAGGCTGGAGTACAGTGATCATGGCTCACTGCAGCCTCCACCTCCGCAGGCCCAAGCAATCCTCCCACCTCAGCTTCCTGAGTACCTGGGACTACAGGTGCATGCCACCACGGCCAGCTAATTTTTAAATTTTTTTGTAGAGACAGAGTCTCATTATGTTGCCTGGGTTGGTCTGAAACTCCTGGGCTCAAGCCTCTGAACTCTTCCACCTCAGCCTCCCAAAGGATTGGGATTATAGGTATGAGCCACCATGCCCAGCCCACTGTTATACTTTTTGCAAAGGCAGTTTCAGTAGCATTTCATGCATATCAAGCTGGCAACAGTTATAAAAGTCTACAATTCCAGGCATTGGTAAAAATGTATAGCAATGAAATTATTATATGCTACAATGGGAGGGAAAATTAATAAAACCTCTATAAAGGGAAATATTTCTTTTCCCTTGGACCCCCTATCTACAGGCAGTTTTTGGGAAAAATGGGAGAATGTGTATGGTAGACATGAGTGTTGTTGTCTAATGTTTCTGATTCTACTCTTGATCCAGGAGCACAGGAAGACTGTTCTCCAATTCTTGAGTTAGGTAGGCCAAGTGGCTTACTTTAGCAATGAAATGTGAGTGTAGCGATGTGTGTCATTTCTGGGCAAATTTTTTAGCTGCTGGTGTGCTGGTGTCTATGCTGTCTTTTTCCTGCTGCTAAAATCTGGAGAATGTGTGTTGATATGGAGCCGCTAGAAGAGCAAAGCTGTTGAGAAACAAGAGCTGACAAGAAGAGGCCAGCTTCCCTGGAGAGTCACCTATACTCAAATGGACTTTATGTGAGCAACAAAGAAACCTTTTATACCATTGACATTTTATAGTTGGTTATACTGCAGCAAAACCTAGTCTTCCTGTCTAACAAATGCATACCCTATTATGACCTAGTTCTACTTCTGAGTATATGCCTTAGAGAAGCTATAGCAAATATGCACAAAGAAATATTACATTTTAGATAGTACACAATTAGAAATTAACTAAGTGTTCATCCAAAGAAAAATAAATGAATAAATTGTATGTTCATAAAATCGAATACTATAGGGCAGTTAGATAGCATTCTGTGCAGAAAAGAGGGGGATGTATGTTGAAAGGCAGTGGACAGTATCTGCCGTGGAACCTCCATTTTCCTTTGAGGAATCCATTCTTTCCCATATTCAGCCCATGTGGATCAGATGGAGTATCCCCATTCACGAGTTGTGTCTAGGGGTGATGGGCAGGATGACTGCAATACCGGCTAGAACATTTGCTGGAGCTATTGAGGAATGAAGCCTTCTTGGCTGGGAGTGCTAAGGAAATCGTGTGCATGGGGCTTGTCTGAGATGCAGTGGTTGGATGCAGAGAGGGCCTGATAGGCTAGGACCCTCGTCCAAGGAGGTCTGAACTAGAGTCTAGTCTTCTAGACTTTTGAGCTACTTGAGCCTATGAGTTCTGTGTCTAGTCTAGTTTAAGGTGGATGTGGATTTTGCTACCAAAAGAGTCATAACAGTGTATTCAGAAAGTCACTTTTCTCAGGAGGTCAGGAGTTCAAGACCAGCCTGGCCAACGTGGTGAAACCCCGTCTCTACTACGAAATATAAAAATTAGCCGGATGTGGTGGCAGGCACCTGTAATCCCAGCTACTTGGGAGGCTGAGGCAGGATAATCGCTTGAACCTAGGAGGGGGAGATTGCAGTGAGCCGAGATTGCACCATTGCTCTCCAGCCTTGGCAACAGGGTGAGACTCCATCTCAAAAAAAAAAAAAAAAAAAATCGTTGCACTCATTCTCCAAGCCCAGATATAATCCAATTCTTCCAGTACACCAAGGCAAGAAACCCTGGGATACAGAAAGCCCTCTGTCCTTATGACAAGGTAGAGGATCTAATTGAGCTAACACAAGCTGCCTATAGATGGCAAACTAAAAGAGTGCCTTGTAAGAGAAAATTCCACTGACAAAATGGAAATTGGGCTGTATAGATAAGAAGGAATATGACAAAGCAGCCCTGTCTTTTAGGTATGGAATAAAAAAAGTCAAACCAGGAGAAGATGCACCTTTTAAGGAATATCAAAGTGAATAGCATTAACTTTCCAGCTCCAGCAAGTGAAAAGAAGGAACAGCAACGCTATCACCAATGGAGAATGTCTTTAAACTAGAAAGATGGTGAGGAGAAAAAGAAGAGACCCTTAAATACCTTTTGCTCCTTTAAAAAATTTCCTTCTTCCTGAGAAAATGCTCTGTGACTAGAAAACTGGAATAATCTGAAATGAAAAAGCAGCCAAACAGCACAGACTAGGAAATGGTGGTTTGGAAATCATCACTTCTTAAGTGCTGGATTCATGTTCTACTTTGAGAATGTGATGAAAGCTAGGTACTCTCTTTCCACAAAAATGCACATTCTATCCCCCAAATTTTGCACACAGTTTCAGGGATTCACACACATTTTGATAAACAATCCATGGACACTCTCATCCCCAACATAGGGATCCACGGATGCTAGGTTAAAATCCTTCTTTTAGGCTGGGCATGGTGGCTCACACTTGTAATCCCAGCACTGGGAGGCTGAGGCCGGCGAATCACTTGAGGTCAGTACTTTGAGACCAGCCTGGGCAACCTGGTGAAACCCTGTCTTTATTAAAAATACAAAAATTAACCAGGCGTGGCAGCATGTGCCTGTAATCACAGCTACTCAGGAGGCTGAGGCATGAGAATTGCTTGAACCCGGGAAGCGGAGGTTGCAGTGAGCCGAGATCACACCACGGCACTCCAGCCTGGGCGACAGAGCTAGACTTCATCTCAAAAAAAAAAAAAAAAAAAAAAAAAAAAAATCCCTCTTTTAAAGAAGCGGATTCAGTAATGTCATCAATTGGCACATCTTGACTATTTCTGGTGGAAACAGTGGAAATGGGATGCCCAGATGAAAACAAAAAGTTGGGGCAGGGAGACAGGGAAATGACAAGTAGAAGGATGATGAGTTTTGGTGTTAGACAAACATGGGTTTGAATCCCACCTTGTGTGACCTTTGTGAAGGTATTTAACTCTTTAAGTCAGCCTCACTTTCCCCATCTGTAAAACATAGACTAACGATAGTATCAGTTTCATGGGATTCTTGTAAGAACTCAACAAGATAATATACACAAGACTATTAAACCCAGTGTCTTGTCATACTTTAAAAAGCTTAAAAAATGATAGCTATTATTGACCAGAACGTCACAAATTGGCTATTTTTGAGACAGAGTCTTGCTCTGTTGCCCAGGCTGAAGTGCAGTGATATGATCTCGACTCACTGTAACCTCTGCCTCCCAGGCTCAAGTGATTCTTGTGCGTCAGCCTCCTGAGTGGCTGGGACTACAGGCATATGCCACCACACCCGGCTAATTTTTGTATTTTTAATAGACAGTGTTTTACCATGTTGGCCAGGCTGGGCTCAAACTCCTGGCCTCAAGTGAGCTGCCCACCTCGGCTGCTCAAAATGCTGAGATTACAAGCGTGAGCCACCATGCCCAGCCAGTTAAATTTTCTTTCCCCAAATAATTTTAGAACAATGATTTACATATTTAAAAGAGAACTTGTGACTGGATGTAGTGGCTCATACTTGCAATCCTCACATTTTGGGAGGCTGAGGTGGGAGGATCTCTTGAGGCCGGGAGTTTGAGACCAGTGTGGACAACATAGCAAGACACCCATCTTTACAAATAAAAAAAAGAAAATTAGTCTGGCGTGGTGTCACACACCTGTAATCCTAGCTACTTGGAAGGCTGATGCAGGAGGATAGTTTGAGCCGAGGAGTTTAAGGCTGCAGTGAGCTATGACCACACCACTGCACTCCAGCCTGGGTGACAGAGCAAGACCTTGTCTCAAAAGAAGAGAGAGAGAGAACTTGTTAACTTATGATCCATATGATTTTGTGGGAAAAGACATCCTTCTATTCTAAAATAAATGTCTGTGTCATGCTAGGCAATCACAGCCATGTTCCAAGTCTGCTGTTCCTCCCTTGACCTCTGCCACCCTGGTCTCAGCTTCCATCATCTTTCCCTGGGATTCTTGCAATAGCCTCTTCGCTTGCTTCCCAGTAACTCTCCAACACATGTAGCATAAGGTCCCTCTTAAATGGCTCTCAGAATCCCATATAACCTGGCCCCCAGATAGGTCTTCCAACCCATCTCCTTCTCTCTTTCTCCTCTGGTCATACCCACCTCCACGCTGTCTCCCCGGTACTGCAGTCCTTTCCTTTTCCGGGCATTGCCTCTTGCTGCTGCCTTTGCCTGTGGGTCTCTTACTTCAGAGATCTACATGGCTTGTTCTGTCCTTTCAGTCAGGTCTCTGCTCAAACTTCACTCCCTTGGAGAAGCCTTCTCTGACCAACTCATCTAAGATGGCACCTCACTGTCCCATCCCTCTCTATGCCCTTACCTGTCTTTTTTTTCTTCATGGCACCTCCCATATCCCCACTTTTTTGTTTTGTTTTGTTTTTTGTTTTGTTTTGAGACAGGGTCTCACTCTGTGGTCCAGGCTGGAGTGCAGTGGCACCATTATGACTCACTGCAGCCTTGAGATCTGGGCTCAAGCAATCCTCCCACCTCAGTCTCCCGTGTAGCTGGGACTACAGGTGCACACCACCATGCCCAGCTAATTTTTGTGGTTTTTTGTGTGTGTGTAGAGACAGGGTTTTGCTATGTTGCCCAGGCTGGTCTTGAACTCCTGGGCTCAAAGGATTCTGCTGCCTTGGCCTCACAAAGTGTTGTTGGGATTACTTATGTGAGCCACTACACCGAGCCTGTATCTTGACATTTTATCACATACTTAGTTATAATTTTTTTTTTTTTTTTTTTTTTGAGATGGAGTCTCACTCTGTCACCCAGGCTAGAGTGCAGTGGTGCAATCTCGGCTCACTGCAACTTCCACCTCCTGGGTTCAAGCAATTCTCCTTCCTCAGCCTCCCAAGTAGCTGGGACTACAGTTGCGTGCCACCATACCCAGGTAATTTGTGTATTTTTGGTAGAGACAGGGTTTCACCATATTTGTCAGGCTGGTCTCGAACTCTTGACCTCAGGTGATCCACTCACCTTGGCTTCCCAAAATGCTGGGATTACACGTGTGAGCCACCACGCCTGGCCTCTACTTATAATTTTATTGTCTGCCTCTCCATCCATTGAAAGCAAAGATTTGGTTTTATTTCCTGCCTAGCACAGAGCCTCGCACTTAGGAGATGCCCTGCAAACATGTTTGGATGAAGGAAAGAGTGAACGAGGAAGCAAGGGGAGAAGTACAAATCCGGTCTTTGTTTCGCCTCATGTGGCTCTTGCTTTAACAAGCTTGGAAATTCCACACCAATATTTCCCCAGCTGGCAGGAAGCTCCGAGGGACGTGGGATGGCACCTGCTAAGGTGGGTGCCTGTCAGTGCAACCTCTGCCCTCTGACCTCTCCACAGCCATGGCAGTGCCCTTCTTTCCTCCCGATTCCTCCCTAATGGACCCTTTAAATAGCACTGACCCCAGGACTGACCTCTCAAAACTCTCCTCGGTTCCTTGATTTAATGAGAATCTTTGCCTTTCCAGCCAAGAACAATGTCACTGGACTTCTGTTTCCTGACCTTTTAGAAAACCCAAGGATGTGGGACAAAAGTCTCACTACAGTTAGCCAGGTCGGTTCTGCTCTGCTGCTGCTGTGCTCTGGATAATCCGTCTTCTTAGCCTGACCAGAGTTTTTCCTAATAAAATTAGTATTGTGCACTCTGATCTCTCGAGGGGTTTGAAAATTGGTTGTATTAATTTTTTCCCTTGTATTTTCTTGGGCACCAAAATTAAGCTTACTGGTCTTTATTTCTCCTTTATAACATGGTCAACTTGTAGCTCTTTTTCAGTCTTTTGTATGAATTTGAAAGCATTTTGGAAGGGTAGCTGTTATATAATAATCATGACATTTACTTATGTCGGAGGCAGGAAGATCACTTGAGCCCAGGAGTTTGAGACCAGCCTTGGCAACATAGGAAGATGCCGTCTCTACAAAAAAATTTTAAAATTAGCTGGGTGTGGTGGCGTGCACCTGTGGTCCCAGCTACTCAGGAGCCTAAGGTGGGAGGATCACCTGAGCCTGGGAGATAGCAGTCTCAGGGAGCTGTGACTGCACCATGGCTGCATTTGATTGAAAGTTGTTTTAGCAACATGATTGCATTTAACATTATTTAAAAGTTTATAGGCCGGCCATGGTGGCTTACACCTGTAATCCCAGCACTTTGGGAGGCTGAAATACGTGGATCACCTGAGGTCAGGAGTTCAAGACTAGCCTGGGCGATGAAGCAAGTCTGTCTCAAATAAATAAATAAATAATAAATAAATAAAAGTTTGTAACAGTGTTTATAGTTACAATTTATTAAGCACCTACTATGTGCAGGTATTGTACCAAGAATATCACATTGATTATCTCACTTAGTCCAATTAACAATCCTATGACATGGGCTATAATAACTAGCACTTATTGTGTGCCAGTTAACCTATTACATATATCATATTATTACATATATTATTTCACTTAATTCTCTCAGTAACTCTATGGCAAAGGTAATGCAATTATCCCCATTTTACAGATGAAGGATCTGAGGCTCAGAGAGGTGTATTTGCCTGTGAGGCCTGCCATAAGAAATGATACAAACTGGGTGGTTTAAACAACAGGAATTTATTTTTTTCACAGTTCTGGAGGCTGGAGGTCCAAGATTAAGGTGCCTCCAGGGTTGGTTTCTGATGAGGCCTCCCTTCCTGGCTTGCGGACAGCTGCCTTCTGGCTGTGTCCTCAAATGACTTTTCCTCTGTGCCAGGACAGACAGAGATAGTTCTCTGATGTTTCTTCTTCTTTTTATAAGGACTTCAATCCTATTGGATTAGGGCCCCACCCTTTTAGCCTCATTTACCTTAATCACCTCCCTAAAGGCCCAGTCTCCAACTACAGCCACATTGAGAGTTAAGGCTTCAATCTATGAATTTCAGGGAACACAGTTCAGTCTATAACAAGAGGATTTTCTATCAGGAGACTGAACAACAACAACAACAACAATAACACTCAGAGGGCATATAAAGTATCAATGCAGTCCTGTCTTCCTGTTAATTCGCCAGAATAATTCCTAATGTTCCCAGTCGGCCTTTGAAAAATGCCTTCTTTCAGTGGCTAAGGCTGAGTCTTGCCATAGCTTACCCATCTCAACAAACACAGATTATTCTTTCCTAGTGTGTGAAGGCTTCCACTGCTGCTATTAAAACAGCTTAAAGCCAGGTACAGAGGCTCAAGCTTGTAATCCCAGCACTTTGGGAGGCTGAGGTGGGAGGATCGCTTGAGCCCAGGAGTTTGAGACCAGCTTGGCGAACATAGGAAGACCTTGTCCCTACAAAAAAATTTAAAATTAGCCAGGCCTGGTGGCGTGCACCTGTGGTCCTAGCTACTAGGGAGGCTGAGGTGGGAGGATTGCTTAAACCCAGGAGTTTGAGACCAGCCTAGGCAACATAGGGAGACCCCATCTCTGCAAGTCATTTAAAAATTAGCCAGGTGTGGTGGCATGCACTTGTGGTCCTAGCTCCTCAGAAGGCTGAGGTGAGAGGATTGCCTGAGCCTGGGAGATAGAGGCTGTAGTGAGCCATGATTGCACTGCTGCACTCCAACCTGGGCAACAGAGTGAGGCTGTCTCAAAAGCAAACAAACAAAAACTTAAAAAAAAGTTTTGTGTGCCTGTGTGTGTAGCAGTTAGAATGACAGCTGAGGTAAAACATGTATTACAAGCTTCTTCCTTGCTGTTCTTCTCTCATCTGCTTCCCCTTCCTGTTTCAACAAGGAACCTGTCACCTGCACTGCCTGGTTTTGGTAGACAATGCCCAGGTGGCAGCGTCTTCCCTCTGACCTCACCACACCTGTGCCTCCATGCTGCTGAAGCCCTCTCTGGGATAGGTTGGGACATTTGCTCCTGTCGCTGTCACACGTCTTTTAGTAACTCTTTTCTTGTTTCAGCACACGAGAAACTTTCTCCTGCTCGTCTGCTCTTGTTAACTAAATGCAGGAGCAGGCAGAGCTGTCTTTGCTGCAGGAAGTCACACACACCTGCAGACAGGCCTCTGCCATCTGGCCCTTGCTTCTCCAGGTGTGGTGGGAATCCCTGGGAAGCTTGTTTACACAAGCTTCTGGGGTCTCACTTTCGGGGATTTTGATTCATAGGAATAAGGTGGACTTAGAAGTCTCCGTTTGAATAAACACCCCCAACCCTTCGTCAGAGATCTTACTATAAAGCTCAAGAACCATTCATTGGTCCAGGTTCATCTGGTCTAGGGGAGTATGAAAGGGAAGTGTAATGAAAGCACGTGTTCACTCATGGCTGCCCTTGACTCTTCCTTTGGAGTTCTCACTTCTTTTGGCCCCAGTTCCATGGGTCTTTGTACAACTGACTGCCACCACCATGCCTGGTTCTGGGGCTCCTCCATTCCCTTGGCTTGGCTGTGGACAATACATACTCTCTTTGGCCTAGTGCAGCTGCGATGCCTGCCAATTGTTTTCTAGTCCTTACTCTGCTGCTAAGAATTAGCTCACACCAAGTTTTGATCCCACTGATTGAGAAGAAGCCCAATCAGGGCTCCTGATTATGGTGGCTAAGAGCATGGTAGTTACGGCCTTGGCCATGGAAGTTGGAGGGACCTGAGTTTAAATCTCAATCCCACTCAGTAACATGGCTCTGTGGTTTAAGTCAGACACAGGATCTTTTTGGGCCTCTACTTTCTGATCTGCAAAATAGGGTGAAGATATTTTCTGTACCTATGTCAAAGAGTTGATGAGTGGGAACAATGAAAACATATTCTAAAGGTAAGATTGTGACGTGTGACACGACTGTTGTGCTATAGAGAAAAATATTCAAATTGGTTGCCATGATCCCTTAGAAATCATAAGACTCCAACATTCTTTTATGTTGGGAGAAATCCCCCAGTGTTCTGGAAGTAGCGGGGAGGATGGAGAAATTTTCCTTTACAGGAAACTTTAAAAAAAAAAAAGTTGAAATCAATGAAAGCTGACCACCTACCATGAAACCAAGATCAAAGCTGTTCTCTTTCAAATGCAAGAGGAGAAGTTAACTGGTTGTGTTTGTCTTTCTTCATGTGGAGTGGCTTCTCAGGGCTTGCCACTTGGGGAGTGTGAACCTAGACAGTGGTCAAGGCAAACCCATATCCTCCCTTGTGAAACGGGAAGGACGATTGCAGGGTCCATCTCAAATTTTATTCGTTAGTTCGTAGACACCCATTGTCAGGAAGAAAATGACTCTCGGAGAGCTGGAGGCCTTCACACCTGCCAGCTGAAGCATTTAAGGCTGTACCGGCTGCTTCTGAGAAGGCCCTAGTTGTCACACTTGAGCAACTGAGCATCTGGGTGACTGGAAACCCAACAACAGGGCCTACCTCGGCTCTGTCCGGCCTCGAGTCCCCTCGTCCCAGACTGAACTGCTGGGGGTGCCCTCTGGAGGTTTATTGGTTTTGGTCTCCCGGTGTTGAAGAATCTGGCTCCTTTTCTTCTTCTTCTTCTTTTTTTTTTTTTTAAATCATTTTTATTTCTTATTGATTAAGGCCTCCAGCTTTGCAAAAGAATCTGGCCCCTGCTTTAAAAAACAAAAAAATAGAGTTTTTTTGTTTTTTCTTTTTTTTGAGACAGAGTCTCGCTCTGGTTACCCAGGCCGGAGTGCAGTGGCATGATCTCGGCTTACTGCAGTCTTGACTTCCTGGGCTCAAGTGTTCCTCCCACCTCAGCCTCTTGAGTAACTGGGACTATCGTTGTGGGCCACCATGCCTGGGTAATTTTTGCATTTTTGTAGAGACAGAGTTTTACCATGTTGGCCAGGCTGGTCTTGAACTCTTAACCTCAAGCGATCTGCCCACCTCGGCCTCCCAAAGTGCTGGGATTACAGGCATGAACCGCTGCACCCAGCCTGGCCCCTGCTTTTAACAGGATCACTAGCTGTACTCAGCTGGAGTCTACCGCATGCAGTAGGTGCAAACCTGGGCCTATAATTCTGTACTTTAATTTCGCAGCAAGACTTTGAAGCAGGCCTTTCCCAAACTGGTGGCGTGCAGGGGAAATGCCTTGTAGATATTGCTCACAATAGGGAAATCCTTTCCAGTATACTCTGACTGGGGCAGAAAGCCTCAGTAAAGGGTTGGGCTTTGAGATATTTCAAAAGAGAGATTAACACTTATTGTAGAAGTGCTAATCACTGATTTAATTAATCAAGGGCCAAACTACAAGGTGTTAACAAGAAAGATTAGTGACTTCGGGTGTGAATATTCAAACCCAGTATTGGGAAGCCTGGGACCTGAGGTTTTCCGATCACACAACAAAAAAAAGGACACACAGAAGACAGGGTAATGAACGTACCTAGCGATTTCTCCCTAGGCAGGGTTCAGGAATCATTGTTGGAAATATTAAATATCAAGTACATGTACAGTGTTTAATTTATAATAAGCACGCATACATGTCAGTTGTTGTTATCCCTTTTGTCTAGTAAGACCCCTTGTTAGAAATACCAACCAAGAACTAGAGCGAAACATTTTTTTTTTCTTTAGAGAGAGAAAAAACAACTGGCTCAATTGCTTTTTTAAAAATTGAAGAATAATTTGCCTGCAGGAAATTTAATAGATCTTAAACTGTAAGTTCAATTTCTTTTATAATAAAAGATTGGGAAACAGATTTCAGTGCTACAACATACAGTAAAATGATTTTTACTTCCTTTCTAGAAAAGGGGATCTGTAATTAGAGAACCAAATAACCAAGGACATATAACTTGAAAGTGAAATTAGAGCATGTAAGGAAATGGTTGCTTCAAACACACAGCTATGTCCAAATCACTGAGGCTGTAGGAAATGGTTTTCTAGGAAGTCTGTATTTGCAGGGGACACAGTGGGAGGGCAGCGGGGAGGAGGTGGGTACCTGGTGGTGGTTTCTTAGAGAACAAGGAGCTTTGAGAATAAAGTGTTAATTTTAGAATATGATGAACAAATCCAAAAGAAGGAAACAAACAAACAAACAAACAAAAAACAGAAAGAGATAATATATTAAGTGGAGTTAACTTGGAAAAAGTCATTTAAAAAAATCCAGGTGGGGCCGGGTGCAGTGGCTCACGCCTGTAATCCCAGCACCTTGGGAGGCCGAGGCAGGTGGATCACCTGAGGTCAGGAGTTCCAGACCAGCCTGGCCAACATGGTGAAACTCTCTCTCTACTAAAAATACAAAACAAGCAAGCAAACAAACAAACAAACGAAAAACCGGTCATGGTGGTATGCGCCTGTAATCCCAACTATTTGGGAGGCTGAGGCACAAGAATCACTTGAACCAGGAGGTGGAGGTTGCAGTGAGCCAAGATGGTGCCACTGTACTCCAGCCTGGGCAACAGAGTGAGACTCTGTCTCAAAAAAAAAAAAACAAAAAAAACCAAAAAAACCCACGTGGAACAATTGATAGGTGAATGAATGCTTTTCTTACAACTGAATAGAGGAAGGAGGAGGACACTAACATTTATTGGGCTTTTGCAGGGCCATTGAAGGACAGGGAGGGGTAAAACCATAATATGCTTTAGTCTTCCAGCCCAAAGAGGACTTCACATTTAGAAAGTTGTAGACTAAGGACCTTGAGTAAATGATCCCTTATAAACATCACTATAACATACTAGAAGGTGGGTAATATTACAGATGGGGAAACAGAAGCTCAGTTTAAGGTCCTGGAGATATCAGTGTACTTTTTGGATGTAAACCAGCCAAAATGGATTCAAAGTTGTGGAAGCACACATCTAACTTTTCTTAGGTGGAAAAATTTGTTTACGATATAAATGCAGTAATTTATACAATTATTCAGGGAATCAGTATGTATAAAATTTTTATCACCTAGACCGGCGCTGTCCAATAACTATGTAATGTGAGCCTGAGCCACCTATACCTATGTAATTTAAACTCTTCTAGCAGCCACATTTTAAAAAGTAAAAGAAACAAGTAACATTAATTTTAATAGTATATTCTATTGAATATGCCATGTCAACAAATAATCAATAACATCATGTAATAACATGTGATACAAAATTATTAATGAGGTAGTTTACTTTTTTCCATGTTAAATCTTTGAATTATGGCATATATTTTTAGACTTACAGTCTATCTCAATTCAGCCTAACCACACTTCAACTGCTCAGTAACCACATGTGGCAATCATATTGGACAACAGAGACACAGATTATGTAAAGTACAAAGGCACTGGTTCTACCCTTGCAGGTGATGACCCCATCAGCCAACAGTATGAGAGATCCACCAGAATGTGAATTGATAAATGGTGAGTGTCTCCCTTTTTGTTTTCCCAGAGAAAAGGCCATAATTTGAGGGGTTTTTGTCGTTGTTCTCAATACAGCTAAAGCAAAAGTTACCTTTTACCCCTTTGCCTCTGGTCCTAATTCTCTCTCCAGAAGTGGCCACGGTTAGCAGTGTGGTGTTTCTGGATCTATTTTGTATGATTTTACATATATGTAAAGCATGTCTTTGATGTGTGTGTTTTATTTCATTTAATTTTTTTTAATTTTTTTTTTTTTTTGAGATGGAGTTTCGCTCTTGTTGCCCATGCTGGAGTGATGTGGCGCAATCTCAGCTCATGGCAACCTCCACCTCCTGGGTTCAAGCAGTTTTCCTGCTTCGGCTTCCTGAGTAGTTGGGATTATAGGTGCTGACCACCATGACTGGCTAATTTTTGTATTTTTAGTAGAGACAGGGTTTCACCATGTTGGCCATGCTGGTCTCGAACTCCTGACCTCAGGTAATCCTCCTGTCTCGGCCTCCCAAAGTGTTGGGATTACAGGCATGAGCCACCATGCCCAGCCTATGTGTGTGTTTTTAAAAAAAAGCTTAGTGAGCTGAGTGTCACGGCATGTACCTGTAGTCCCAGCCACTCGAGAGGCTGAGTCAGGAGGATCATTTGAGCCCAGGAGCTCAAGGTTGCAGTGAGCTGTGACCTTACCACTGCACTCTAACTGGGTGATAGAATGAGACCCTGTTTCAAAAAAAATATTTTTTTGATGACATAGTATAATTTCTTTCAATTCGCTTTTCTCATTTAACAATATGACTTTGAAAACTCTTCCTGTTGGTAGATGTATCACCCTCATTCTTTTAAACTGTTCCATAGTAGTCCGTAGTTTATTTAACCATTTTCCCGTTGATGGACATGTAAGCTAGTTCTAATTTACTGTTGCTATTTTTAGAACAACAATGGACAAGACAGCCTCTTTTTGATGGTGAAAATAGCATCATTGTTAGAAAGGAGAATGGAAAGTCCGTCAGAGATTGAGAAATTAAATACGTTTGTTCAGCTGGAGGGTGGCTCACGCCTGTAATCCCAGCACTTTGGGAGGCAGAGGCGGGAGGATTACTTGAGGTCAGGAGTTCAAGACCAGCTTGGACAACATGGTGAAAGCCCATCGCTAACTAAAAATACAAAAATTAGCCTGGTGTGGTGGCAGAAGCCTGTAATCCCAGCTTCTCAGGAGGCTGAGGCAGGAGAATCACTTGAACCCGGGAGGCGGAGGTTGCAGTGAGCTGAGATTGCACCACTGCACTCCAGCCTGGGCGAAAGAGTGAGATTCTACCTCAAAAAAATAAAAATAAAAATAAATAAATACATTGTTCAAATTGTATAGCCTGGGGCCATTGCTGATGCCTCTCTTTGAGCTATACCATTTCCCCCGAGATTCTCAAATTAAGTCTTTGCAAGGTTTTTTTTTTGTTTTGGTTTTTTTCCTTTTTTTTGGTTAGAGGACACCTTGGCTTTTCAGGGAGAAATAGAAAGAAAATAGTTGGGTTTTTTGTTGTTGTTGTTGTTGTTTTAAATTTTTAAATTAAATCTCAGGAGAGTGAAAGCCTTTGGCAAGAAGAATAATGTGCTCCTAGTTTGGAAAATTACCTGCGACTCTTCACCCCCTCACCCTATCCTTCAGCTTTCTTCCTGGCTGCTCACTGATGTCCTGACGCAGGCCTGCCTCCTTGTCTCTTCTCTGCTAGTGCCCCATGCTCCAAAATTCCTCTTTAATCCTTCCTGGGAGAAACCAATATGATTAAACTAGTGACAATGATCAATACTTCTCTAACCATCATAAGGAAGGTCTGTACTTTGAACACTGTGTGTTAAATTAATGATTCTCTATATCCATCTATCCATGCATTCAACAAATATTTAATGAACATCTAACATTTCCCCTGGGCTAGGCCCTTGGGATGCAAAGACGCAAGACAGCCCATGATGTTATGAGTGGTATCCTAGAGGGCATTACAAAGGGAAATAAAGACATTCAGGTACAGGCTGGGAGTGACAGTCATCTTTGGGGTGGTATTAGAGGAGCATATTGTAAAAAGAAACCATTTCAGGGTCTACCCAAAGAGATATTTATTTACTTGACACAGGGTCTTGCTCTGTTGCCCAGGCTGGAGTACAGTGGTGAGATCATGGCTCACTGCAGCCTTGACCTCTGGGCTCAAGCAATCTACTCACTTCAGCCTCCCAAGTAGCTGGTATTATAGGAGTGAGTCACCATGCCCTGCTAATTTTAAATTTTTTTGTAGAGCCAGGTTCTCCCTATGTTGTCCAGGCTGGTCTTAAACTCCTGTGCTCAAGCGATCCTCCTGACTTGGCCTCTCAAAGTGCTGAGATTACAGGCGTGAGCCACTGTGCCTGGCTCCAACACAGTGTTTAAAGATAGCCTATAGGATGATCATGTGATTTTTGTATCCAGTGAAACTAAGCATCATATATGAAGGAAAGATAGTCTTTTTCAGACAAACAAATGCTGAGAGAATTCGCTACTATCAAGCCACCACTATAAGAACTGCTAAAAGGAGCTCTAAATCTTGAAACAAATCCTGGAAATGCATCAAAACATAGCCTCTTTAAAGCATAAATCACACAGAACCTATAAAAGAAAAATACAACTTAAAAAGCAAAAACAAAAAAACCAAGGTACACAAGCAACAAATAGCATGATGAACAGACTGGTACCTCACATCTCAATACTATCATTGAATGCAAACGGCCTAAATGCTCCACTTAAAAGATACATAACTGCAGAATGGATAAGAACTCACCAACCAACTATCTGCTGCCTTCAGGAGACTCACTTAACACATAAGGACTCACATAAACTTAAAGTAAAGGGGTGGAAAAAGGCATTTCATGCAAATGGACACCAAAAGTGAGCAAGAGTAGCTATTCTTATATCAGAGAAAACAAACTTTAAAGCAACAGCAGTTAAAAGAAACAAAGAGGGGGAGCAGTGTGAAGAAGAGGCAAGAACGACCCCCGGACCAACCAAAGCCAGCGCATGCGCTGCATCCCGCGTCTAGCACCTACGTCCTGCCACCGTCGCCACCATGCCCAAGAGAGAGGCTGAAGGGGGATGCTAAAGGAGATAAAGCCAAGGTGAAGGATGAACCACAGAGAAGATCCGCGAGGTTGTCTGCTAAACCTGCTCCTCCAAAGCCAGAGCCCAAGCCTAAAAAGGCCCCTGCAAAGAAGGGAGAGAAGGTACCCAAAGGGAAGCTGATGCTGGCAAGGAGGGGAATAACCCTGCAGAAAACAGAGATGCCAAAACAGACCAGGCACAGAAAGCTGAAGGTGCTGGAGATGCCAAGTGAAGTGTGTGCATGTTTGATAACTGTGTACTTCTGGTGACTGTACAGTTTGAAATACTATTTTTTATCAAGTTTTATAAAAATACAGAATTTTGTTTTACTTTTTTTTTTTTTAAAGCTATGTTGTTAGCACACAGAACACTTTATTGTTGTTTTTGGGGGAAGGGGCATATGTCACTAATAGAATGTCTCCACAGCTGGATTGATGTGGGGAAAACACCTTTCCCTTCTAGTTTTGAGAGGCTTCCTCTTGGTTCCCAGGAGGAGGGAGTCCCTACTTTGACACACAAGGCCATCTTGGCACAAAAGCCTTGTGGTATGGAAAAACAAATTTGTTTTTATGTCCTCTTCTCCCTTTCCATCTTTCAGCATAGACTTAACTCCCTTAAGCCCAGACATCTGTTGGGACCTGACCCCTAGTCATTGGTTACCAGTGTGTCAGGCAATCTGGACTTTCCAGTGATGCCACTGAGAGGGCACCTGTCAAAACAGCATTGGTTCCATTTCTAGATTGTGGATCTCCAGATAAATTCTGCCATTTTCATTTCACTTCCTGAAAGTCAGGGTCGGCTTGTGAAAAGTTGTTAAACAACATGCTAAATGTGAAATGTCAACCCTCACTCTAAACTTTCCCTGTTCAGAGCATCAGATGAAGGCTTCATTGGGTTTTATAGTGGCTTTCTGATTTTTGGTAGTCCATTAAAGAAGGGAGTTTGAAAGTTGTTGTATACTGTTAACGATTGTCTGCCCGTGTCCTGCCTGAAATACCATGATTGTTTATGGAAAGTATCTTTAATAAAGCTGGATACAGTTTGGCTTGGAAAAAAAAAAAAAAGAAACAAAGAGGGACATTATATAATGGTAAAAGGCCTTGTCCAACAGGAAAATAGCACAATCCTAAACATATGTACACCTAACACTGGAGGTCCCAAATTTATAAAACAATTACTAATAGAACTAAGAAATGAGATAGACAGCAGCATAATAATAGTGGGGGACTTCAATATTCCACTGATAGCACTAGGCAGGTCATCAAGACAGAAAGTCAACAAAGAAACAATGGATTTAAACTATACCTTGGAACGAATGGACTTAACAGATATATACAGAACACCAACAACTGCAGAATATACATTCTATTCAACAGCACATGGCACTTTCTCCATGATAGGCCACAAAACGAGCCTCAATAAATTTAAGAATAGTGAAATTATATCAAGCACTCTCTCAGACCACAGTGGAATAAAACTGGAAATCAACTCCAAAAGGAACCTTCAAAATTTTGCAAATACATGGAAATTAAATAACCTGCTCCTAAATGATCATTGGATCAAAAACGACATCAAGATGGAAATTAAAAAGTTCTTCAGACTGAACAATAATGACACAACCTATCAAAACCTCTGGGATACGGCAAAGGTGGTGCTAAGAGGAAAGTTCATAGCCCTAAATGCCTACATCAAAAAGACTGAAAGAGCACAAACTGACATTCTAAGGTGACACCTCAAGGAACTAGAGAAACAAGAACAAACCAAACCCAGCAGAAGAAATCAAGAAGGTCCAAGGTCCAAGAAAAAAGTACCAAGATCAGAGCAGAACTAAATAAAACTGAAACAAAAAAAAAAATATGAAAGATAAATGAAACAAAAAGCTGGTTCTTTGAAAAGATAAATAAAATGGATAGACCATTAGCAAGATTAACCAAGAAAAAAAGAGAGAAAATCCAAATAATCTCATTAAGAAACAAAACGGGAGATATTACAACTGACACCACTAAAATACAAAAGATCATTCAAGGCTACTGTGAACACCTTCATGCACATAAACTAGAAAGCCTAGAAGAGATGGATAAATTCCCGGAAAATACAACCCTCCTAGCTTAAATCAGGAAGAAGTAGATACCCTCAACCGACCAATAACAAGCAGCAAGATCATCTCAATAGATATAGAAAAGGCATTAGACAAAATCCAGCATCACTTTATGATTAAAACTCTCAGCAAAATCGGCAAACAAGGGACATAGCTCAATGTAATAAAAGTCACATATGAGAAACCCACAGCCAACATAATACTGACTGGGGAAAAGTTGAAAGCATTCCCTCTGAGAACTGGAACAAGACAAGAATGCCCACTCTCACCATTTCTCTTTGACATAGTATTGGAAGTCCTAGCCAGAACAATCAGACAAGAGAAAGAAATAAAGGGCATCCAAATCGGTAAAGAGGAAGGCAAACTGTCACTGTTTGCTGGCGATATGATCATTTACCTTGAAAACCCTAAAAACTCCTCCAGAAAGCTTAGAACTGATAAAAGCATTCAGCAAAGTTTCTGGATACAAGATTAATGTACACAAATCAGTAGCTCTTCTATATACCAACAGCATCTAAGTGGAGAATCAAATCAAGAACTCAACCCCTGGCCAGGTATGGTGGCTCACCCCCATAGTCCTAGCACTTTGGGAGGCCAAGGCAGGTGGATTGCCTGAGCTCAGGAGTTCAACACCAGACTGGGCAACACGGTGAAACCCCATCTCTACTAAAATACAAAAAATTAGCCAGGCGTGGTGGCAGGCACCTGTAATCCCAGCTACTCAGGAGGCTGAGGCAGGAGAATTGCTTGAACCCGGGAGGTAGAGGTTGCAGTGAGCTGAGATCAATGCCACTGCACTCCAGCCTGGGTGACAGAGCAGGACTCCATATCAAAAAAAAAAAAAGAAAAAAAAAAAAAAAAAAAAAGAGAACTCAACCCCTTTTACAATAGCTGCAAAAAAAAAAAAAAAAAACAATACTTAGGAATATACCTAACCAAGGAGGTGAAAGACCTCTACAAAGAAAACTATAAAACACTGCTGAAAGAAATAATAGATGACACAAATAAATGGAAACACATCTCATGCTCATGGATGGGTAGAATCAATATTGTGAAAATGACCATACTGTCAAGAGCAATCTACAAATTCAATCCAGTCCCCATCAAAATACCACCATCATTCTTCACAGATTTAGAAAAAACAATTATAAAATTCATATGGAACAAAAAAAGAGCTCACATAGCCAAAGCAAGACTAAGCAAAAAGAACAAATCTGGAGGCATCACACTACCTGATTTCAAACTGTAAGGCCATAGTCACCAAAACAGCATTGTACTGGTATAAAAGTAGGCACATAGACCAATGGAACAGAATAGAGAACTCAGAAATAAACCCAAATACTTACAGCCAACTGATCTTCGATAAAGCAAACAAAAACATAAAGTGGGGGAAAGGACACCCTTTTCAACAAATGGTGTTGGGATAATTGGCTAGCCACATGTAGGAGGATGAAGCTGGATCCTTATCACTCACCTTATACAAAAATCAACTCAAGATGGTTAAGGACTTTAATCTAACACCTGAAACTATTAAAATTTAGAAGTTAACATTGGAAAAACCCTTCCAGACATTGACTTAGGCAAGGATTTCATGACCAAGAACCCAAAAGCAAATACAATAAAAACAAAGGTAAATAGCTGGGACTTAATTAAAATAAAGAGCTTTTGCACCGCAAAAGGAACAGTCAGCAGAATAAACAGACAACCCACAGAGTGGGAGAAGATCTTTACAATCTATACATCTGACAAAGGACTAATATCCAGAATCTACAACAAACTCAAACAAATCAGTAAGAAAAAGACACAATCCCATCAAGAAGTGGGCTAAGGACATGAATAGACAATTCTCAAAAGAAGATATACAATGGCCAACAAACTTATGAAAAAATGTTCAACATCACTAATGGTCGGGGAAATGCAAATCAAAACCACAATGTGATATTACCTTACTTCTGCAAGAATGGCCATAATCAAAAAATAAAAAACAGTAGATATTGACGTGAATGCAGTGATCAGGGAACACTTCTACACTGCTGGTGGGAATGTAAACTATTACAGCCACTATAGAAAACAGTGTGGAGATTCCTTAAATAACTAAAAGTAGAACTACCGTTTGATCCAGCAATTCCACTACTGGGTATCTATCCAGAGGAAAATAAGTCATTATACGAAAAAGATACTTGCACACGCACGTTTATAACAGCACAATTCACAATTGCAAAATTGTGGAACCAACCCAAATGTCCATCAATCAACAAGTGGATAAAGAAACTGTGATTGATATATATATATATATATATATATATATATATATATGTGAATACTACTCAGCCATAAAAAGGAATTTGCAGCAACCTGGATGAGAGTGAAGACTATTATTCTAAGTGAGGTAACTCAGGAATGGAAAACCAAACATCATATATTCTTGCTGATATGTGGGAGCTAAGCTATGAGGACGCAAAGGCATAAGAATGATACACTGGACTTTGGGGACTTTGAGGGAAAGGTGGAAGAGGGGTGAGGGATGAAAGACTATGAATAGGGTGCAGTGTATACTGCTTGGGTGGTGGGTGGACCAAAATCTCACAAATCACCACTAAATAACTTACTTATGTAACCGAATACCACCTGTACTCCAATAACCAATGAAAAAAAAAAAAAGCCTATAGGATCGCTTGAGGCCAGAAGTTTGAGACCAGTCTGGGCAAAATAGAGAGATCCTGGCTCTACAAAAAATAACAACAAGAAAAAGTTGGTCAGATGTTGTGGCATGCACCTGTAGTCCCAGCTATTTCGGAGGCTGAGACAGCAGTATTGGTTGAACCCAGGAGTTTGAGGCTGTAGTGACCTATGATTGTGTCACTGCACTCCAGCCTAAGTGACAGAGTGAGATCCTGTCTGAAAAATTAAATTAAACTATATTATTATTATTATTTGAGACAGAGTTTCACTCTTTTTGGCCAGGCTAGAGTGCAATGGCAAAATCTTGGCTCACTGCAACCTCTGCCTCCCGGGTTCAAGTGAATTGCCTGCCTCCGCCTCCCAAGTACCTGGGATTACAGGCATGCACCACCATGCCCAGCTAATTTTTTTTTGTATTTATTAGAGACAGAGTTTCACCATGTTAGTCAGACTGGTCTCGAACTCCTGACCTCAGGTGATCCACCCACCTCTGCCTCCCAAAGTTCTGGGATTACAGGTGTGAGCCACTGCACCTGGCCAAATTAAACTAAATTAAAAAGACCACTCTGAGTTAAAACTTAGTGAAAAGGTAAAAGTCCATTTAAAGATGTTCCAAAATGGAACATACACTCCTCTGCCATACACTCTGCCCCTAAGGTTTTTCCCTCTACCCTGCTCCTTGTTCCTCATGGCCTGTCCTGGCCCTGGATGATTCCTTTGCCCCTTCTCACCTCACAGTATAGCTTCTTCTCATTTCAGACAAGGAACAAATGTGGCACATCAGAGGCAGGTGGTCCAGAGCCCATGGTGTAAAACATCATGTAATGAAATCTCAAATCTCATCTGTGAGATAAGTTACCATGCAAAGCAGGATATGAGTACAGAATTGGCACCTTCTCTACTGCAGCATTTCATAAAATCATGTATGGAATATCTTTAATAATAAATTACACAATTTAGAATTATAGTAACCTAAAATATTTTGAAATAGATTTCTGCTTCCTTCCCTCTCACATTGACCAGACAAGCCTGGCATCTATCCAAAAAGGATTTTTAATTAGTGAGTCATTAGGCTGTGTAAAAAGAGCTAACCTTGTGTAAAGGTTCTCCCTTTCACAAAACAAAAAGGCTTCAATGACCAAAACTCATTAAAGTGAAGATTAAACATTTTAACACGAAGAGTGCCCTAATTCAGCAAATTTTATTTATTTCCAAATGTAGTGCTACCAACAACGAAGGCAATTCAAAAAGTCATAACCCAAGACAATTATTGTGCAGGGCCTTTGGAGTTCCCTGTAAATTTTCTCTGGTGACCTTAGAGCCCACGCTGGACCACATAGTCAAATATTTGTATTAGGTGTTCCTGTGTTTAGCACACTAATTAAAAAGATGGAATTCTTTGATTCTATCTCAAATCATTTTACTTCTAATCTCTTTCTGGAAAAGCCTGCTGAATAAATGGAACTAAGAGTAGGCTTTCTGAAAAGAGGCTTTACTGTGTTGCAATAAATCCAGGGACTGAGGACATTAATGTACTTGAAGTGCTCTTAATGTGTCAATGGTGCGGAGCATCCTTAGAGTCCTGTTTCAGAGACCTTTACCTTGAAGGTTATAAATTCTTTGAGAAATTACTATAATGGGGAAAAGCTTTACCAAAGGAAACATCGAGTTCAAACATAGCTAAATGCACTGGCCAGAAGGGCAGGGTTAAGGACAGGTGAGGAAGCCATGACACTTTGAGGCATTGACACAAAAAAAACTTGTTTGCAGTGAGGTCACATGACTGACCCTGAAATCTACACAGAGGAAACCAAAACACCATTTTAAATCTCTCCATTGACCCTAAAATAATATATTTCTCTTCATTCTTTCTGTTTACACTTTAGGAGTGAGAGGGGCCTTAGAGAGCACCTGTCTGAAGGGTAGATGAGGACCGCCTGCATCATAATCGCCTGGAGGAATTATACAAAATGAACATTTCCAGGCCCAAGTCCATTCCTATGGAACCAGAATTCTTGGTGCTGCTGGTGGTGGGGGGTGGCAGTTTGGGGAACTTAGAATCTACATTTTCACAGTTTTTAAATATTTATTTATTTTTTAAAAGCAATAATAAAATCATTATGTTAATGCACATTGCATATCATGTGAAAAAAATAATTAGATCATCTCAAACAACTAATAATGTAATTTAAAGTCTTCTAGCAGCCACATTTTAAAAAGTGGCTATTATTTTACATTTTGGCTATCATTTTATCATTTTACATAGTAGTATCACTTTACATTTTTGCAAATCTCTTTAATATCTTATAATATTAATATTAACAGAGGACAGCTGGGCTCTTTTCTGCTTCTGCATTGCATCTGTTATGTTGTTTGGTTGAAGTCTGACCTCATACAGATATGTAGTTAAAAAAAAAAGAGGGGTATTTTAATAGCATTTTCAGATTATTGCAAATGTTTTTCTTTGCAATTTCACCAAAACTATATAAATAGCAATTTCTTAAAGGATAATTACAATGTGAAATCTGAAATCATATAATTGATTGTATCATTGCCTATATCATTATTATATTGTTACACTAAAATATATTATCTACCTGGAATCTGCAGCTACTTAGTGCGATGCTTATACAGACCATAGTTTGAGAACCATTAAATCTAATTCAGTCCTTTTGTCACACAGATGTAAACTGAGGTCCCATGAATGTATCTTTTCTTCATGGAGTCCAAAGGCCTTTCCTTTTATGATACTGGTTAGTGAATAATAAAGTGCTAGAAACATAATGGGGACCTGTACATTTCTCTAAATTCCTCTGTAAATTCTTTGGGTCCAGAAGGCCTACTCCAAAGAGGAAAATGGGGAGAATGGGGAGAAAGGGGAGAATGGGGAGAAATGTTAACCTTTCCCATTTCCCCCACCTTTCCCTATTAGGTATCTGGATAGGTAACCTTTCTCCTTATTATTCGGTGGTCAAGATATTCAGGGAACTCAATAGGAGGCAGAAGCCAAACCAGAAAGCAAATTACTTTCTTTACATAAAGAGGCAAACCTGGGTCTTCACAACTTTGTAATGACTTTAGTTTTCACAGATTCCTAATACATTAGATCAGAGTGAGATGTTGGTGTCTTTGATCAAATCATGACCCCTCTCACAATGTGTGCAAACATTCATATTTATGCCAGTATTTCTCTATGTAGTTTTACTAGAGCTTTCTTTCCTCCCCTAGACCAGGGTAAAAAAGACTTTTAAAATTGGGTCACACCTGAAATAAACAGGCATTCCTCAGGAGGGGGAGGGAGAAGAGCACTCATGTTGCATCCTCCCAAAACAGAGACCAGTAGCTGACCCCTAATATCCGTTTTCACTTTCTACCATAACAGAATTTGCAGCTATGCACATGGCCCCAGAATTAAAACTACATTTCCCAGCATCCCTTGCAGCTAAACGTTACTTAGTCTGGCTAAAGGGATGTGAGCGGACATGCCAGGTGGCATTTCTGGAAACCTTCCTTAAGAGGTAACTAGTGTTTACTCTTCACAGTTTCTTATTTCCTTGCTCCTGGAGAGAGCTGACAGGAGCTTCATCATGGGCCATGAGGACAAGGCCTAACTAAGTGTAGGGTCTTTGGAATGGTGAGCAGAAAGTTGGAAGGAGCCCAGGACCCTGAGGACTTTATAGATGAGGACTAGCATCTCAGTCTGGGCTTACTTTTTTGACTGTTACATGAGAAATAAACATCATTCTAGTTAGTTTGAGCTGCTATTATTCTGGGTCTCTATTACTTGCAGCTAGCTCTAACCTCACGGACACCTCCTTTTGTATGGGAGAAAAGGATAACTAGTTGTAGATTCCTCACTGGGCTGCCAGTTGTCCTATGATGTCACCGCCTAAAAGAGGTCTGCAGTGTGCAGCAACAATGAGACAGTGGTGCGTGCCTAGGGAGTCTCTGGGGAGCCTGGCATCTCCCAGCTGCCCATGGGACAGGTGGGCTTGCTTGGCATCCTGGGCATGCATGATGTTTCCAACTAGATGGAGGACAGGAACCCCACTCTGCTTGATTCCTTGGCTCTGCCCTCCCCTGGGCGATGTGGGTGAATGTAGTGTCATTGAACCTGGAGGATCACATTAGGAGTGGACAGTACCTGTCAGTTTGTCTCTGTGGATAGGTAATTGTATTAGGGATTCATTTTTAACACTTTAGCTTTAACATGTTTGTATTTGTGTGTTATAGCACACTTTCGAATCGATTTATATTTCTTTTTAATGTTTCACTAATTTTTACCTGTTTTAGCTTTGATATCATTTTATTCTTTTACATCTGAGTTTTCGGTTTTTAATCTGGTTTATTCTTAGGTTTTTTTTTTTTTTTTTTTTTTTGAGACGGAGTCTCGCTCTGTCGCCCAGGCTGGAGTGCAGTGGCCGGATCTCAGCTCATTGCAAGCTCCGCCTCCTGGGTTTTTACGCCATTCTCCTGCCTCAGCCTCCTGAGTAGCTGGGACTACAGGCGCCCACCACCTCGCCCGGCTAGTTTTTTGTATTTTTTAGTAGAGACGGGGTTTCACCGTGTTAGCCAGGATGGTCTCGAACTCCTGACGTCGTGATCCGCCCGTCTCGGCCTCCCAAAGTGCTGGGATTACAGGCTTGAGCCACCGCGCCCGGCCTATTCTTAGGTATTTTAATTCATTTGCACTGTTATTATTTTCCACTTTTATTATTTTGTTATTTCATATTTCATTCCTTTAATCTTTTGATTAGATTTTTAAAAATCAACTTCTACTTTCTTTTTACTTATCTTTTTTAAATTTTTAATTTTTTTTAGAGACAGGGTCCTCCCACCTCAGCCTCCTGAGCAGCTAGGACTACAGGCACTCATCACCGTGTCTAGGGACTACAGGCCCTCATCGCCATGTCTAGGGACTACAGGTACTCATCGCCATGTCTAGCTAATTTTAAAAGGTTTTTTTTTTTAGACTCACTCTGTCGCCCAGGCTGGAGTGCAGTGGCACAATCTCAGCTCACTGCAACCTCTGCTTCCTGGGTTCAAGCGATTCCCCTGCCTCAGCCTTCTGAGTAGCTGGGATTATAAGCATGTGCCACCACGCCCAGCTAATTTTTTTTTTTTTTTTTTGTATTTTTAGTAGAGACAGGGTTTCACCATGTTGGTCAGGCTGATCTCGAACTCCTGACTTCAAATGATCTGCCTGCCTCGACCTCCCAAAGTGCTGGGATTACAGGCATGAGCCACCGAGCCTGGCCTAAAAGTTTTTTTTATAGTGACAGGGTCTCACTGTGTTGCCCAGGCTGGTCTCGAACTCCTGGCCTCAAGTGATCCTCCCACCCACCTCGGCCTCCCAAAGCATTGGGATTACAGGTATGAGCCACAGTATCTTTTTATTTATCTTAATGTTACTAACATTTTCTTGGCATCCAGTTTTAAAAATGTTATTGTTATTTTAGCTTGTGGTCTTTTGATTCTTGTGGTTTTAGTTCAATTTTTTTTTTTTTTTTTTTGAGACGGAGTCTCACTGTCACCCAGGCTGGAGTGCAGTGGCACAATTTCGGCTCACTGAACCCTCCGCCTGCTGGGTTCAAGTGATTCTCCTGTCTCAGCCTCCTGAGTAGCTAGGATTACAAGCGTGTGCCACCACGCCCAGCTAATTTTTGTATTTTTGGTAGAGACAGGGTTTCACCATGTTGGTCAGGCTGGTCTCAAACTCCTGACCTCGTGATCTGCCCACCTCATCCTCCCAAAGAGCTGGGATTGTAGGAGTGAGCCACCGCGGCCGGCCTCAATCTTTTTTTCTTCAAAGTTTTTTCTTGGCTGGTTGTGGTGACTTATGCCTGTAATCCCAGCACTTTGGGGGGTGAGGCAGGAAGACTGGTTGAGCCCAGGAGTTTGAGACCAGCCTGAGCAACATAGCAAGACCCTGTCTCTAAAAAAATATATATATATATATATATATGTTTCTTTCTTAAATTTTTTACTTAACCTTTTCAATATTAATTTGTTTTATTCTTTAATATTAATGTGTCATAATTTTCTCCTTTAAATTTTGGGCTTCTGGCTTTATTTCTTTTTCTTTCTTCTTCTTCCTCTTTTTTTTTTTTTTTTTTTTTTTTGAGATGGAGTCTAACTCCATTGCCCAGGCTGGAGTGCAGTGGCATGATCTTTTGATCTTGGCTCACTGCAACCTCTGCCTCCCGGGTTCAAGTGATTCTTCTGCCTCAGTCTCCCAAGTAGCTGGGATTACATGTGCCTGCCACCGCGCCCGGCTAATTTTTGTAGTTTTTAGTAGAGACGGAGTTTCTCTATCTTGGCCAGGCTGGTCTTGAACTCTTGACCTCGTGATGCACCCGCCTCAGCCTCCCAAAATGCTGGGATTACAGGCATCAGCCACTGTGCCTGGTCCTGGCTTTATTTCTTAACTTTAGTAGTCCCATTTCTATTATGCTTATTTTTAATTTCCTCTTCATAACTCCTGAATTAATTTTTATTCTTGATCTATTTGTTTTAATGGTAAGTAGAAAGTATGGCTACAAATGTGAAGCCATGATATTCTAACTCATTCTCTAACTTGCTTCTTAAACTACAGGTACCTTGGCTGCAGGCTGGGGGATGAAGGGGAGGAGTCTGTAGTTTCTCTAATGGGTCAAAAGGTACTGGAACTACAGGATAAACATTGCATTTTCTTGAAGGATTCATTTTACTCGAAGTTCTAGGAGAAAGAAAAATTCTGTGTCCTTGATGATCCTTGAAGAAAAGAAAAATTCTTTTTCTTTCCTCTTTTTTTGAAACAGGGTCTCATTCTGTTGTCCAGGCTGGATGATCATAGCTCAATGCAGGCTTGAACTCCTGGGCTCAAGTGATCCTCCTACCTCAGCCTCCCAAGTAGCTGGGACTACAGGCATGCGCCACCATACCCGGCTAATTTTTTAATTTGCATTTTTAGTAGAGATGAGGTCTCACTATGTTGCCCAGGCTAGTCTTGAACTCAAAGCAATCCTCCTACCTCGGCCTCCAAAATGCTGGAATTATAGGTGTGAGCCACTGCATCCCCCTGATAAATTATTAATATATGGACTCAAAATGCAGTGTCAACTTTAAAAATTCACCCCAAGTGTCAAAAATTGGTAGATTCAATGTAGAGACATCTCCACCATACACCAATGGGAAAAAGAAAATTCTTCAGATGACATTTATGTCCAATAAGTAAACTGAAATGCTTCTGCCTTCTCTTTTCCTCCTCTTTAATCCCCCTTTTAAAATTAAATTCCCGGCCGGGCAGTGTGGCTCACGCCTGTAATCCCAGCACTTTGGGAGGCCTGAGGCAGGCAGATCATGAAGTCAGGAGTTCAAGACCAGCCTGACCAATATGGTGAAACCCTGTCTCTACTAAAAATGTGAAAGTTAGCTGGGCATGGTGGCGCGCATTTGTAATCCCAGCTACTCAGGAGGCTGAGGCAGGAGAAACGCTTGAACTTGGGAGGCAGAGGTTGCAGTGAGCTGAGATTGCGCCACTGCACTACAGCCTTGGCAGGCAACAGAGCGAGACTCCATCTCAAAATAAATGAATAAATTCCCATCCCTTCTTTTAGCCAACCTTTGACAAGCCTTTTTTGCTTCCCCTTGATTTGCTAATGCACTATCCTTCCATCACAATTGTCCCATGGGGCCCAGTTTCTCATGCCTGACTCAACTCATAGACAAAAGGGGCCTTAAAACATTGACCTTTCCTTTCATTTTATGTCATGCTCAGTGTAGCAAGGGATTATGTCTTACCTGGATATTTCTCAGGAGCCTAGCACAGCATCCTGTAGATGCACTGCAGATGTTCAATGAATGCTGAAAAAACGAATGGATGAATGAATGAACGAATGGATGGAGAGATGCTCAACATGTCAGGTCACCGTTGACTTCCTGACTGCCAAATCTAATAGCCTACTCTCAGTTCTCATCATTGCAAACTTTTCTACAACCTAACCTTCTCAACTTTCTCCTCTGTCCCTTATCCATTTCTAAAATATCCTCTCTCCCTTGGCTTTCAAAATTTAATGCTATTCTGATATCATCACAACCCCTCCAAATACTTACCTCTATACTGTTTACTGCTTCTTATTCCTTCTGCTGGCCTTAATTATGGACATCCCAGGGCTCAGGCACTGGATTAATTTCTTTATTTTCTACCTGGTTCTACCCAAATAGTTGTCACAGCTTCAACCCTCACCTCCATGCTGATAACCCCCAAATCCATATCTCTAGCCCTGACCTCTCACCTGAGTTCCTGCCTTTTATCTCTGTCTGTCTACCACTGGAGATTTCTGCCCAGATTTCTTACCACCGCATATCCTAAACTCACCTCCTCAAATTCCTCTCTATGGAAAGTGTGTGTGTGTGTGTGTGTGTTTATGTGTGTGTGTGTGTGTGTGTGTATTTTACTTGCTTTTGCTACCACTGCAAACAGGTATGATAATAATAGCTACTGTGTGTCAGATACCTTATATTATTATTAGCTATTTAATCCTCAGAACAACCCTGAAAGGTAGGAATTATCTTCATTTTTATAGGAAAGGAAACTGAGGTTCAGAGAAGTTAAACAACCTGCCCTGTATCACACAGCTACTATGTGGGATTCAAATTCAAGACTATCTAGCTCCAAAGCTCATATTCTTTCCTCCAGATCATACAACTATGAAACTTGAAAATTTGTAGCCAAATTCCTTGAAAGGTGGGGGGCACCAGTGATCTCTACGAGTTTTTGGAATTTGGCATGAGCCACGTCCCTCCACAGACAATGTTTGCCAAATAACAGGTGGTGATTAAACATGAAGGCTTTGGACTCAAGCAGACCAAGATCAATCCCAGTGCCATTTTTAATTAATTAATTTATTTATGAGATGGAATCTTTCTCTGTCACCAGACTGGAGTGCAATGGTGTGATCTTGGCTCACTGCAACCTCCGCCTCCCGGGTTCAAGTGATTCTCCTGCCTCAGCCTCCCTAGTAGCTGGGACTACAGGCGCATGCCACCACACTCAGCTAATTTTTGTATTTTTAGTAGAGATGGGGTTTCACCATGTTGGCCAGGAGGGTCTTGATCTCGTGACCTCGTGATCCGTCCACCTCGGCCTCCCAAAGTACTGGGATTACAGGCTTGAGCCACTGCGCCCGGCCTGCAGTGCCATTCCTTATATAAAGGGGGCAGGATAGTTAGTCTGAGTTTCAGTTTACTCATCTGTAAAATGAGGACAGTAACACCTACCTCCCAGGAGTAATGGAAAGAATAAATAAAAGAATGTATATTAATAATGAACCCCAAATGTCCATCAACTAATGAGTGGATAAATAGAACGCTATGCATCCATATGATGGAATACTATTTGGCAATAAAAAGGGGTGAATTCTGCTACATGCTACACCATGGATGAAACTTAAAAACATTATGCTAAGTGAAAGAAGCCAGACACAAAGAAAGCCATATTGTGTTCTATTTTTGTGTGAAATGCCCAGAACAGGCAAATCTGTAGAAACAGAAAGATTAGTGGTTGACTAGAGTTACTGGTCAGGGTGGAAGGGTAATGTTGGGAAGGGAATAGGGAGCGATTGCTAAAGAGAATGGAGATTCTTTTTGGGGTGACGACAGTATTCTAAATTGATGGTACTGTTGGTTGCACAACTCTGTGGATATAGTAAAAAGCATTGACTTGTATACTTTTATTTTATTTTAGTTTATATGTTTATTTGTTTTTTGAGATGGAGTCTTGCTCTGTCACCCAGGCTGGAGTGCAGTGGTGCGATCTAGGCTCACTGCAAGCTCCGCCTGCCAGGTTCACACCATTCTCCTGCCTCAGCCTCCTGAGTAGCTGGGACTACAGGTGCCTGCCACCATGCCTGGCTAATTTTTGTATTTTTAGTAGAGTCGGGGTTTCACCATGCTGGCCAGGCTGGTCTCAAACTCCTGACCTCAGGTGATCTGCCCACCTCGGCCTCCCAAAGTGCTGGGATTACAGGTGTGAGCCACTGTGCCCGGCTGACTTGTATATTTTAACTGAGTGAATTGTTTGGTATATAAATTATATCTCAATAAAAATGTGTTAGAAAAAGAATATATGTCAAATGCTTAGTTCTCACTGTTCTCCCTCAGTTCTCAGTGTTCTCACTGTTACTACTTTTTCCTCTTTGCCTCGTTTGTCACCAGCCACTGATTGTGGACATGTGCTCCTAGTTGCAAGTGCCCTGGCTTTCCATTAGATTAGCTTAATTAAGTGCAGGGATTTTATTTCTTCTTGTTAAACACTTGGTGGACTTGCTTTGTCTCCTTTTGAGGTGCTTGAGGGTTTCGGTGAGGTCTACCTGCCGCTCCTTATTGCTTGACCTTGGTCTTTGCCTAGGCTGTTCTGAATGTGCCTTCCTTCACTGAATCTGTCAAATAATCTTCCTCATCTACCTTTCAGACCTTCCTCAGCTCTTCATCAACAACCACTTGTTAGGTAACAACCCTAAGTGAAGCCCCCTAGGCCTCATGGGTGATACAAAGAGGTTAAACACTCAACCACTAGTCCAAAGAGTTCTTTGATTGTAGTTGGGGAAATAGCACATAGATATAAAAACACAACTAAGATAGGGACACAGATCTGTTAAGTGTTAAGTGTGCAATTCTCACTTGGGTGCTATGAGAGTTTAAAGATGTGAGAGATCATTGGTCAAGGAAGTCTTCAAAAAGCAGTTCGGTCCAGACGTGGTGGATCATGTCTGTAATCCCAACACTTTGGGAGGCCAAGGTGGTTGGATCACTTGAGGTCAGGAGTTTGAGACCAGTCTGGCCAACATGGTGAAACTCTGTCTCTACTAGAAATACAAAAAATAGCCAGGCATGGTGGCATGCGCCTGTAGTCCCAGCTGCTTGGGAGGTTGAGACTGGAAAATTGCTTGAACCTGGGAGGCAGAGGTTGCAGTGAGCCAAGATCGCGCCACTGCACTCCAGGCTGGGCAAGAGCAAGACTCTGGCTCAAAAACAAAAACAAACAAACAAACAAACAAAAACAGTTCGTTCTTGGGAATGCTAAGCTTTATATTGAAAGAGGATGGAAGGCAGGTGCGGTGGCTCATGCCTGTAATCCCAGCACTTTGGGAGGCCGAGATGGGCGGATCACCTGAGGTCAGGAGTTTGAGACCAGCCTGGCCAACATGGTGAAACCCCGTTGCTACTAAAAATACAAAAATTAGCCAGGCCTGGTGGTGTGTGCCTGTAATTCCAGCTACTCGGGAGGCTGAGGCAGCAGAATCACTTGAACTCAGGAGGCAGAGGTTGCAGCGAGCCAATATTGCACCACTGCACTCCAGTCTGGGCAATAAGAGTGAAACTCTGCCTTGAAAAAGAAAGAAAGAAAGAGGATGGAGTGTGAGCAAAAGCACAGATGTGGCTCTTCCTCTTCCTGCTCTGTATACTTATTAGTACATACTATATGCTAGACTCTGGGGATATTTGAAAAAAAAGAGCAAGATTGAGTCCTGCCCTCTAGGAGTTTACAGATGTAGTGAAGCTAGACACACAAATTACAAGAAGTCCATGCATATAGTGGAGCGAGTGAGTGAGCTATATGAGGGAGCTTGTGAGACGTCACAGAAGAGGTGATCTTTGGACTTTCGGGGCGAAGAGCAGTTTCACATCAGGAAGCGGGAAAGCAGGGTACAGTGAAGGCAAAGGCACAGGCAAGGAGGCACATGCTGTGGAGCCAGGGCAGGTGTTCGAAGATGAGTAGAGCAGAGCTGGGAGCTGAGACTGTGGAAGTGTGTTGGGTTTCATTGCAAAGATTTTGTTTTGTGTGTGTTAAACAATGTATGTTTTATACTGAGGCAATCAAAGATGTTGGGGGCACACTTTCCACTTCTCTCAGGCAGAATTGTCTAACCCTCTTTCTTTCTTTCTGCTTTCTCTTAAACTCCAGCCCCCTTCCAGTGCTTCCTGAAGCAAGGCTTTTTCTTGCCCGGATTGAACTCTGAATGCTGTCAGAGTCATCTCCTGAAGCTGTGCCATGCAGGTCCCCAAGAAAACCACACTTCCTTGACCCTCTTCTGTCCAGCACATGCCTCACTGCGGGGTGGGGAGGGAAGCTTGAAGAGCAACCCCCTTGCAGAAGTCACTAAATTCAGAATCAAAATAATGTTGAGCTCATGGATTTTGCCTCTGGTCAAACACAACACATCTACTGCATGGCTTTCCAAATTTTATTTTAGCTCTAGCCTTTTTAAATGCAGCCACGGACTACTCCCAAAATAAATCCTTATCCTGTTCCCTGCATAAATTAGGACACTATCCATAGATTTTTTTTTTCTTTCTAGGTACTGAAAGATTTAAGACATCTTTCCCCTTAAAACGTAAATCCCTTTGTAGATCATTGAAGGATTCATAGAAATGCATATAACACATTCAAATGTACTTAAGAAGCATTTTTAAATAGAATGCCATATAGATTATTTCTACAATCTACAAGCAAAATGAGATTATAGCTTCCAAACAAAAAAAGGGCAAGTTTGTTGACTGAATTCATACTCATTTATCACACTCTCCTGTATGCATTAATATCTTTAACTGGCCAGTCAATCATAAAAAATTAAATTCTCAGTAAATCTTATCGGTACTACAAAAATAATGGGATTTCTGTTTACAAGGTGTCGATTGTGTTCAGAGTCTTTGATAATGACTGCAGACAGTCAATAAACACTGAGACATTTACATGGCCAGTAGGAGCCTAACTAAACTATCTAATCTTTCAAAAGACAGTCAACACAATGAACCCTAAACCTAATCCCCTCAAATACTGGAGAGACAGTTTAGTGCTTTAAATACTACTCAACTCCAAACCCCACACTAAAAGGAACCATTAGAGGTTTTTCTTAAACTCACAGAAGCGGAACATTTTGATTTCAGTTCCATTCTCTAGTGGCAAATCTTTACCTTACCTAAGTTCAACAATATATAGGACCTGGGATTTGTGAAGGGTAACAAGTATCAGTAGTATTGACTAAAAGTGAAAGAGGAGTACTATCTGACACTTACTTAAAAATTCAAAAATGGCCTTTAAAAAAATTTCAAGAAATCAAAGCACATTACTTGCTGGTTTTGTTCATTATAATCAAGTAAACTCCAGTTCAAAACTTCTGGATAGTTGGTGCTGTATTTATTGCTGGAAGATTTTTTAAGAAGCTAAAAAAAAAAAAGACTATTGATTGACCATTTCTTCTCTCTTAGGGCTGTATACTCAATGAAGAGAATGGTTTAAAAATTCTAAAATCCAGATAAAAGACTTCTACGTAAGGGAAGCTGAAAATGTCTGTCATGAATTTAGATAGTAAATAAACTTGGGGCTTTTCAGTGGCATAGAGAGAAAGAAGGAGAATTTCAGCATGACTTGTACAAATGTGTTTTTGACTCTGGTATTTTTGTAATGTCAGTCAATAATATGAAGATGCTCGGGCTGGTATTTACTAGTTAATGGCTGGAGAAACGCAGCCCTCACAACACACTCCGAAGGAATGTCTTTCCTGAGAGATTTGATTCAGGGCTACTTTGTTCCTTTCTTATACACCTCCAAGGTGTTGGGTTCTTCCTTTTTCGTATTTAAAGAGCCTGGCCAGAGACGTTCTAATTTCTCTCTCTATTCCACACCTAAGGCAAGAGTGGGAATCAGGAAAGGGAAAGGGCAGCCCCAGTACATGTGGAGCAGCTTTAATGAACCGCTCCACACAGATGTGGTCTTGCCCTGAAAGGCGGTTAACACAATAGACTGCCAGAGATCTGCTGTTCAGTTCTCTTCAGGCTATAGAAATGGAAGATTCTTTGGTTGACCTGGCATTCTGCCCTGTCACAGAGCCCTCCTTTGTCACTGAAATCTCTTCTTTGCCATTTGCAGAAAATGGCAGGAAGTGTGTAAAAATCTGGAATCCTGGAACGGGATTTAACCCTGCCATGTTAGGAGGCCACTCTGTGTGTCTCAGGTCAGTGTTGGAGAGAACTGGAAGAAAGCTGATTGATTTTATTTTTGTGGGTGAACTCACACTGGCAAGCCCCTGTGTTGTAGACACCTTCGGACATCATTAAGGCTTAGACTTGAGAATTTCAGGACTTTTGTTGTTGTTGTTGTTAGTGGGCTCACACATACTCTGTGAGCTCCAATAATCCTTCAGCTCTATTAGAATCTAAAACCCATTGATCCTCTTATGTGTTTTATGTCAATAACTTTTTCCATGTCATTTCCCTCCTTGCCCAGCTCAAATCTGTGGTCAAATGTTTTCATCACTCACTTGAATATACCTTCAAGTTCCTTACCCCTCTCACTTTGTTGAACTATCTGGCTAAACTACCATCTTTGTTAAATTCAACTTTTCCCTACTCCATCTCACAGTTGAACAAAAGCACACAGCTAAGCTGACCTCATTTTACATTCTTTTTTTTGAGATAGAATCTCGCTCTGTCACCCAGGCTGGAGTGCAGTGGTGCGATCTTGGCTCACTGCAGCCTCCCCTTCCTGGGTTCAAGCGATTCTCCCGCCTCAGCCTCCCAAGTGGCTAGGATTACAGGCGCGTACCACCATGCCCAGCTAATTTTTGTATTTTTAGTAGACACGGGGTTTCGCCATGTTGGCCAGGCTGGTCTGAAACTCCTGACCTCAAGTGATTTGCCCACCTAAGCCTCTCAAAGTGCTGGGATTACAAGTGTGAGCCACAGCACCCGACCTCATTTTATATTCTTGATCACTCATCTCTGGTGGACCCTTAGCAATCATACTATGTTTCCCTAGCCCATTCATTTATTCATTTACTCTATTGGAAGAGAATTCTTTCATACCTTTTATTCTTTTTTTTTTTTTTTTTGAGATGGAGTCTCGCTTTTTCGTCCAAGCTGGAGTGCAGTGGTGCAATCTCGGCTCACTGCAACTTCTGCCTCCTGGGTTCAAGCAATTCTCCTGTCTCAGCCTCCCAAGTAGCTGGGACTACAGGCACACACCACCATGCCTGGCTAATTCCTTTTGTTCTTTTCTCAAAAATTCAACCACTCTTCTCCATCTTCATTGTCATGATAACCTTTCTTCCTATACACTGAGAAAGCGGAAGTGAGCAGAAGAAAACTTCCATGAGGTCCCACAACCACATCTACCCACCTACCGAAATCTGGGCTTATAGACTCTGCCTTCTCTTGTTTCCCTGGAAGAACTCTCCATGCTTTTTACAAAGACCAACACCTCCACTTACACACTAGAACCCTAACTTCTTCCCTTCCTTGCCTACAAAGTCAATGACAGTGATGCAGGCAATCCTCCCTTCACTCCCCTGCATTGTCACTTTCCGCCTTTTCCCCAGTGCCGTATAAGCATTCTCTCATCATAAAAAAAACTCATCTCTTGATCCCACTTTCCCTTGTAGCTTGCTACACCCCCAACCCCCATTTCTGTCTTTCCTCTTATAGCAAAATTCTGCAAAATAGTTGTATCTACTTGTTGTCTCCAATTCTCCTCTTATTTCTTCTCTTTTTACCCCCACCACCCACTGAAATTACTCTTAAAAGGCAAACATAGCAAATGTCGTGGTCTTATTTGACCTCTCAGTAGCATCTAAAACAGTGACGCCCTGCTCCTAAAGACTTCTTCCACATGGCTTCCACCACACTGCTTCTCATCTTCTTGTTGGGTTCTTTCAGTTTTCCTGGGCTCTCTGTGCCCTACGTGAGAACATGCATTTCTGTTCTCCCGCTCAGCCAGTTTATGGCCAAGCTGGTTAACACTTAGCCATCCACAATAGTGGACTGCCCCAGGGCTTACTCTTTAGAGCTCTTCCATTTTTCATCTGCACTTACTACTTTAATGATTTCATTCAGTCTCAGGGATTTAAATACTATCGATGTACTGCTTACTTCTAAATGTATGTATCTCTAGTGTGTACCACCTCCTTGTGCTCCAGACTCTATGTCCACCTTCCAACTCAACGTCTCCATTTGAATGTGTAATAAACATCTGAGCCTCTGATCTCCTTCCACTCCCATTCTGAACCTGCTCCTCCCACCATGTTCTCTTTTTCTCAGTAAGTGAACAACTCTATTCTTCCAGCTGCTTTAACAATAACAACAAAACTTGGTGTCACCCTGGATTCCTCTTTCTCTGAGACGTCACATTCTAATCCATTAGCAAATCCCGTTGGTTCTACCTTCAAAACATATTCAGAAACTGACCACCTTTCCCCATCTCCATCACTACCACCCTGGTCCAAATCCTCTTCTAGCTGGTCTCCCAGATGCGGCTACCTCTGGTAAATAGCAGACATGAGATTCAAACCCAATTATTCTTCCTATTTTGAAGACTTTGATCTTTTATGTGGGCTTTTCTGTCCCTCTGCTTCATCTTTTATGATTGCAGTTGTGGATACCTCCCTGTGTCCATTCCCCCATTCTTTCTTCCTTAGACCAGATAAAGACTATCTTTCCCAACATCATGTGCAGGTAGGTTTGGCCATGTGACTAAGCCCTGACCAATGAGATAAAAGCAGAAGTTGCCGGATTGAATTTCCCGGAAAACCCTTATGAAAGGGGGACACACAGCTGGTCCACATCCTCTTTGTCCTTCCCCAGCCTCCTTCCTGCTGCCTGGATTGGGGGTTTGGTGGCTGGATCTACAGCAGTGTTTTTGTGTCCTGAGATGAACTTGAGAATGGAAGTCACTTGCTAAAGCTAGAAAGCAGAAAAGTAGAAGCAGTCTGGGTGTCTGATGACTTTGAGGGGCTGCCATACCAGGCTTAGACTGCCCTAGTCCTTATCTGAACTCTTTTGCATGAGAAACTTAATATAATTTGCATTAAATATAAGGTATGGCTTACAAAATAATGAGACTGAGTCCATAGATTTTCACCAAAGGTAAGTTCCATTATTTTAAGACTCTAAATAAAGATTAAAGCAGTTACTACTCTCAATTCCTTCCACTGAAACATCATCATAAGACAAATGTCTGTATAATATAAACTTTGGATCTTTATGAAGATTTAAACATGACAAACTCTTCCAAAAGAAAAGGAGAATAATGGGATTGTCCACTGTGTCAGAATTTGATTAATAAGATGTTGATGCCTTATAAATGACTTCAAAAAACGCATGGTCTTCATCTTTCCTGTTATTGAGATAAAATTTTAAACCTCCAAATCACAAACCTACCTCCAAGGATGTAAGTTGCAAGCCTAGTTAAGCAGAGAAACAGTTAAGTCTTATTTACCAGTGTGGAAAGCTGGTTGGGAGGTGGTTTGTACCATGTTGGGTCCCTCTTGAGATTTAGGCCATGGATCTGGGCATGATTCATCTTTAAGATGAATTCTGATTGGTGGAAAGAACATATTCGTGTTGTCTCTTTCACTTACTAGACAAGTCATTTAACCTCTGGGAGTCTTAGTATTTTTTTTTTAAATTAATAGAATGGAAATAATACCAAAACCAGCTATTCCATAGGGCTGTTGAAATAAAATGAGGGCATATATGCAAAAGTACCTAGTTCATAGTAGTCACTCAATAAATATTTGTTCATTCATCTTGATAATATGTTACATTTTATAAATGCTTTAGAATTTTTGAAATGCTTTCACATACTGTACAAGTTGTTGTCAAAATACCAAGCACTGATCAACACTTCCTCTAGGGGCTTTTGGATGTATTTTAATTGTTTTAGGATGTGACCAACTGTGTAGAGCTGAGTTAGTTGGCTTCATTATTCCCCTGCAACATTTCCTTTGCACTCGTTGATTTCCATGGCTACATGATGATTACTTCCTGAGAAACAAAGGAACACATGTGTTTGGAAGTCAAAAGGAAGCATACAGATCACCTATTGAACCATAACCCTGTAAAACGTGGTATAAATGGAAACTTTTCTTTTTATCATAGTGTGTTTGAAATGAAGGAATTCACATTAGTCATTCTCTCAATTTCTACTCTACAATAGCTGTCCTTGTAAGGGGCCAGATTGTGTCAGGCCTTACAAACCAAATTAACTCCAAAAATTTTGTAAGATAAACATTTACAACATCAAAATTTCTGAGTGGTGACCAATCCAGAAAAGTGACAGTAGGCAACGGGAAATTTGAAGACAAAGCATGGGTGGAGGAAGGAATAACTCACTACTCAAACATACTGGTTCCATTTTACTACATTATGCGTTATTGACTACATTATTAATTATTTACTACATTGATTAATTATTCCAGCAAACATTTATTGAAGACTTTTCCATAGAAGGTCCTGTACTAAGTGCTCACTACAAAAGTAGTAACACCCAAAAGTGGGCTTCAAAGAATTCAGTTTAACTTTTTAATAAACATGTGAACATTGTGGTCACCGAGCATTTTCATGGGCAACACAAGATATTG
Source organism: Macaca nemestrina (assembly GCF_043159975.1). Taxonomy (NCBI): domain Eukaryota; kingdom Metazoa; phylum Chordata; class Mammalia; order Primates; family Cercopithecidae; genus Macaca; species Macaca nemestrina. Next base: position 41,083,460 of record NC_092133.1, on the reverse strand, counting down.
TGTATCCATTTTATATAAACCATTTTAGAGAATAAAAGAGCAAAAAAATCCCTGATCAAAACTGTAAGTCAATATGAACTCAATAGCAAACCAGATGAGAACAGCTTATACCAGTACAACCCATGAAAATAGAAGCAAAAATCCTAAACAAAATATTAGCAAACTAAATATGATCTTCTATAAGGTAGATAAAGACATCATGACTAGGTTGGGTTTGCCTCAGAAATGCAAAAGTAGGCTGGGCACGGTGGCTCACACCTGTAATCCCAGCACTTTGGGAGGCCGAGGCAGGCGGATCACCTGAGGTCTGGAGTTTGAGACCAGCCTGACCAACATGGAGAAACCCCGTCTCTACTAAAAATACAAAATTAGCCAGGTGCGGAGATTTGTAGATGCTGTTCCTTTCGTCTGGAATGCCCTTCCGTCTGTCTATCTGGTAAACAGATTTCTACATATTCTTCAAGATTCAACACAGACAGCCCCCTCTTCAAAGCCACTCTAGGTCCTGAATGGTACTTCTCATAGGACGTAATTTGGATAGGACATATTTACTTTATTTTCCAACTGATCTTTTGGAAACGGATCATTGAATATCAGAGAAATATCCACATGTGTCCATTTGAAAAGATGTAGAGGAACAATCCTTTTCACCAGACCAAAAAACAGAAATCGGTTAATTAAAATAATTATCTTCAGTGATACATAATATCTTTCCTCATCATGCCATGGCATAATACTAATGCTTCTATAAGGTTTGTTACTTTCCTGGCCCTCTACTGAAGACCTTCTTTTCATTACTTAATTAAATCTCCCAACAAACTTATGAGACAGGAGCTTGTCTATTATGTAGAAAAGAAAACTCCAGGTACAGAAAAGTACCCAAGGTCATATCACTAATAAGTAGCAGAGGTAGGATTTGAACCCAACCAGTCTGACTCTAGAGTCTTTGAATCTAACTGCTACACTACACAGAAGCCTCCCTTGATTCTGAGACCTGACCACATAACTGGACCCATTTTGTTCATCACCTGGAATGAAAGGAAAGCTACATTGTGATGTGAAATGAGGCTTTCTCATCACAGCTTCTATGGGGGCAGGTGGGGAGGGGGCAGGTTGTGGGTAATGTATTTGTGTTAAATTAGACAAGAAGCATGATAATTATTTATATGAACAGAAGTCATAATCACATTATGTTCTGATTTGACAATGTGCCTCTCCCAGTCTCATAGGCAGGGGGCCTCAGTCCCTTGTCACAAGTTCTCATTCATAAACTGAAAGAGAGGCTCAGCACCTCTGGACAGGGCCAAAAAGCATGTACGTTTTAGGAGTCTCCAGGGAGCACACTGAGCCTGTCTGTCCTCGATGACCCTGCTAGAGTTTTCTGAAGGGCCCTTGTATCTTTTAGTTGGTCTCTAGAAGCCCACACTGTCCCTTATCTGAGAAGTAACTGAGAGAAATCTCAAAAGGAGTTGGGGAGAAGAGGCTCCAAAGCATAAGGTGGAAACATTGCCCCAGTCTTGAAGGGAATTTGAATCCAAAATGATTACAGGCATACCTTGGAGACATTGCAGGTTTGGTTCTAGGCCACTGAAACAAAGCTAATATCACAATTAAATGAGTCACACAAATTTTTTTTGTTTCTCAGTGCATATAAAAATTATGTTTACACTATGCTCTAGTCTGTTAAGAGTGCAATAGCGTTATGTCTAAAAAACCCAATGTACATATCTTAATTAAAAAATACTTCATTGCAGAGCCGGGCGCGATGGCTTATGCCTGTAGTTCTAGCACTTTGAGAGGCCAAGGCAGGTGGGTCACTTGAGCTTAGGAGTTTGAGACCAGCCTGGGCAACATGGTGAAACCCTGCCTCTACAAAAAATGCAAAAAAAAAAAAAAAAAGAGCCAGGAGTGGTGGTGCATGCCTGTAGTCCCAGCTACTCAGGAGGTGGAGGTGGGAGGATCACCTGAGTCTGCAATGTTGTGGCTGCAGTGAGCTGTGATTGCACTCCAGCCTGGGCTACAAGATGATGAGATCTTGTCTCACAAAAAAATAAACAACTTTATTGCTAAAAAGTACTAATAATCACCTGAGCCTTCAGTGAGTCATCGTCTTTTTGCTGGTGAAGGGTCTTGCCTTGATGTGGATGGCTGCTGACTGATCAGGGTGGTGCTCGCTAAAGTTGAGGTGGCTATGGCAATTTCTTAAAATAAGACAACAATGAAGTTTGCCACATCAATTGACTCTTCCTTTCATGAAAGGTTTCTCTGTAGCAAGTAATGCTGTTTGTTAGCATTTTATCCACACTAGAATGTCTTTCAAAATTGGAATCCATCCTCTCAAACCCTGCTACTGCTTTATCAACTAAGTTCATGCAACATTCTAAATCCTTTGTTGTCATGTCAGTGATGTTCACAGCATCTTCACCAGGGGTAGACTCCATCTCAAGAAATTACTTTCTTTGCTTATTCATAAGAAGCAGCTCCTCATCTGTTCAAGTTTGCTCATGAGATTGCAGCAGTTCACTCACATCTTCAGGGTGCACTTCCAGTTCTCTTGCTATTTCCACCACATCATCAGTTAGTTCCTCCAAACCATGAAATGGAAACTTTACCCCTACCTTGAAGGGAACTCGAATCCAAAGTTCTTGAATTCTTGAAGCCTTGAACCCCTCCAACTCATCCATGAGGGTTGGAATCAACTTCCTCCAAACTCCTGTTAATGTTGATATTTTGACTTCCTCCAAACAAATCTTAATGACATGTAGAATGGTGAATCCTTGCCAGAATGCTTTCAGCTGACTTTGCCCACATTCGTTAGAAGACCTGCTATCTATGTTAGCTACAGCCTTATAAAATGTATTTCTTAAATGAAATGACTTGAAAGTGGAAATTATTCCTTGATTTATGGGCTGCAGAATGGATGTTGTGTCAGCAGGCATGAAAATAACATTCATCTCCTTGTACATCTCCATCAGAGCTCTTGGGTGACTGGTTGTATTGTCAATGATTAGTAATATTTTGAAAGGAATCTTTTTTCCTGAGCAGTAGGTCTCAACAGTGAATTTGAAATATTCAGTAAATCATGCTGTAAACAAATATGTTGTCATCCAGGCTTTGTTGTCAATTTCTAGAGTACAGGCAAAGAAGATTTAGCATAATTCTTAAGGACTGTGGGGCTTTGGGAATGATCAGTGAACACTGTTTCAACTTAAAGTTGTCAACTGCATTAGCCCCTAATAAGAGAGTCAGGCTATCTTTTGATACTTTGAAGCCAGGTATTGACCTCACCGCTGTAGCCATGAAAGTCCTAGATGGCATCTTCTTTCAGTAAAAGGTTGAACATTTTTCATCTACGTTGAAAATTTGTTGTTTAGTGTAGGTGCCTTCATCAATTATCTTAGCTGGATCTTCTGGTTAAGTTATTTACTAACTACAGCTTCTCCAACAGCACTTGCTGCTTCACCTTGCACTTTTCTGCTGTGAAGACAACTTCTTTCCTTAAACCTCATGAACCAACCTCTACCAGCTTCTAACTTTTCTTCTGCTCACCCCTCTCAGCCTTCACAGAATTGAAGAGAGTTAGGGCCTTATTTTGGATTAGGCTTTGGTTTTAAGGGAATGTCATGGCTGATTTGATCTTCTCTTCAGAGCACTAAAATTTTCTCCATGGTAGCCATAAGGTTGTTTCTTTATCACTCATGGGTTCCCTGGAACTTTTCCTTTGCATTCACAACTTGGCTGTTTGGCACAAGAGGCTTAGCTTTCAGCCTGTCTCGGCTTTTGACATGCCTTCCTCACTAAGCTTAATCATTTCTAGCTTTTGAGTTAAAAAGAGAGATGTGTGACTCTTCCTTTCACTTGAGCACTTAGAAGCAGACCATTGTAGGGTTACTAATTGGCCTAATTTCAATATCATGTGTCTCAGGGAATAAGGAGACTCACAGAGAGGAAGAGAGATGGGGAACTCAACTGGTAGTTGGAGCAGTCAGAACACGCACAATATTTACTGATTAAGTTTGACGCAGTACGTGACACCACAGAACAATCACAGTAGTAACATCAAAGATCATGGATTACAGATAACCACAGAAAATATTATAATAATGAAAAAGTTTGAAATATTGCAAGATTTACCAAAATGTTATGCAGAGAGGCTAAGTGAGCACATGATGTTGGAAAAATGTGCCAATATACTTGCTTGACACAGGGTTGCCATAACCTTCAATTTATTTAAAAAAATGCAATGTCTGTGAAGTGCAATAAAGCAAGGTATGCCTGTCTGTTAGGCTGTTCTTGTGTTGCTATGAAGAAATACCTGAGTCTGGTCATGGTGGCTCATGCCTGTAATCCCAGCACTTTGGGAGGCTGAGGCAGGCGAATCATGAGGTCAGGAGTTCAAGACCAGCCTGGCCAACATGGTGAAACCCTGTCCCTACTAAAAATACAAAAAATTAGCTGGGCATGGTGGCGGGCGCCTGTAATCCCAGCTACTTGGGAGGCTAAGGGAGAATTGTTTGAACCTGGGAGGTGGAGGTTGCAATGAGCCGAGATTGCCTCACTGCATTCCAGCCCAGGTGACAGTGCAAGACTCTGCCTTAGAAAGAAAGAAAGAAAAGAAAGAAAAGAAAGAAAGAAAGAAAGAAAAGGAAAGAGGAAGGAAGGAAGGAAGGAAGGAAGGAAGGAAGGAAGGAAGGAAGGAAGGAAGGAAGGAAGGAAGGAAGGGACCTGAAATCTGGGTGTGGTGGCTCATGCCTGTAATTCCAACGCTTTGGGAGGCCGAGACAGGCAGATCACTTGAGGTCAGGAGTTTGAGACCAGTCTGGCCAACAGGGCGAAACCCCATTTCTACTAAAAATACAAAAATTTGCTGGGCATGGTGGCAGGTGCCTGTAATTTCAGCTACTTGGGATTCTGAGGCATAAGAATTGCCTGAACCTGAAAGGTGGAGTTGCAGTGAGCTGAGATCATGCCACTGCATGCACTCCAGCCTGGGTGGCTGAGTGAGACTCTGTCTCAATAAAAGAAAATAAAATAAAATGAAATAAAATAAAATAAAATACTGAGGCTGGGTAATACATAAAGTAAAGAGGTTTAATTGGTTCATGGTTTTGCAGGCTGTACAGGAAGCATGGCAGCATGGCGGGACATCTGCTCAGCTTATTGGGAGGCCTCAGGACGCTTGCAATCAGAAGGTGAAGGGGAAGAAGGCATCTCACAGGGTGGGAGCAGGAGCAAGTCCAGGAGGTGCCACACACTTTTACAAAACCAGATCTCATCAGAACTTACTCACTATGGTGAGAACAGCACCAGGCCATGAGAGATCTGTCCCCGTGACCCAAACACCTCCCACCAGGCCCCACCTTGAACAGTGGGGATTACATTTCCACCTGAGATTTGGGTGGGGACAAACATCCAAACTATATCAGCCTGTATGTGCAATCCCTCCAAAACCTGTTATTGCACATATATTTAAAAATAAAGTTCAGAACAAAATATTTCCTGAGGTTATACTCAGTTAATGAAGACAATTAGGTTTGCAATTAGCTAACTCCTACTTAAATATATTTAACATCACTTACAGAAGAAAAGAACCCCAAACACATACAAATAAATCAAATTAGGCTTTGTCTTTTGATTAATGTTTTTTTCACCGAACAGGAAAATACTCATTAACAAAAGTTTCGAGAACAATAAAGCAACTGGAGGTTATTAATATGAAAATATTGTCGATTGTTCCTCCCGTAGAAATCTCCCTGGACAGCCCACTTCCTGAAAAATGACTCAGCAAAAGCTCCCAGAGAAGAGTTGTTCATACTTCAGACAATTGTTCAGGCCGGAGCTTATTTCTTATCTATAAAGTCCCCTTGTGATGGATGAATCATGTTTCTTTTCATTTATGGGCTTTGAATGCAAACTATTTCTTAATGTCAACAAATGGCTTCAGTATTTAAAGCAAAATATTTCCGTTTGTTTAGTACTATTTCCTATTTTATGCCTGAAACTGTGTTTTTGAAGGAATTGTTTGGTTTCAAAAGAGGGAAAAGGGAATGATTGTTTAAAAGAATGTGTGCAAAGGGGCGTGCCTTTGTCATGGGCAGCCTTTGAGACCTGCCTGGAGTCAGAGGGGGCGTGTGGTAGGTAGCATGGCCCGAAGAAGCTGGTGTCATGAATTCTGCCTATAAAAGTTCCGGTTTCCTGTGGGAGAAAATGGTATCTGGCAGCTTGATAATAGGTCTTCAAGTATATCTTTAAATTCTCTATTCGCTGAAGAGATGCAAACTAGGTGAATGGAAGAGAAATGACGCATAGAACAGTTGCTAAAGATACTAGAGAGAAGAAGAGAGCAAGATCTTCAGTGATTTCTTTTCTGTTTTTTTTTTTTTTTTTGAGATGGAGTTTCCCTCTTGTCACCCAGGCTGGAGTGCAGTGGCGTGACCTCAGCTCACTGAAACCTCCAGCTCCTGAGTTCAAACGATTCTCCTGCCTCAGTCTCCCGAGTAGCTGGGACTACAGGCACACGCCACCATGCCCAGCTAATTTTTTGTATTTTCAGTAGAGACGGGGTTTCACCATGTTGGCCAGGATGGTCTCTATCTCTTAACCTCGTGATCCGCCCACCTCAGCCTCCCAGAGTGCTGGGATTACAGGCGTGAGCCACCATGCCTGGCCGATCTTTAGTGATTTCTAATGACATTTTACAATTGTCAATATAAAAAAACAAAATGAAAATGTACAAGAGCATAAGACTGTTTCAATGACGTATGTGCCAAAAACTGACCACTAGGTAGCACCATAATCTAGCTCTAGTACTCTAGCACTGTGTTGATTCTGTATTGGCCAGGATGCAAACATTTTAAGATTTTTGCCTGAGAAAAGACCAACAAAAGCAGCTGTAAATTATTCAATCAGAAGACCCTAACATAACAAACTGAAGAGGTATAAGGTTCACCAGGTATTTATTTGGTGAAGTTTCTACTATAGCAATTATTTTTATTCAGAACACAGAGAAACGAACATTATAGATGGAAGAGATTTTGAGCCTTCTCTTAAAAAAACACCTAGATTTGCATGAAGATAAAGAAGAAGAATAATTATAGTTAATTAAAACAATTAGTCTAGAATTTTCTTGTCGAATTAGAAAAACGCCGGTTTAATGAAGTAGTAAACATTACTCATACTTGTTTTGATTAATCAGTGTCTTTATCATTCCTACTTAAGTCTTCCATTCACTCGGCAATCATTCAGTACATGCCCACTACGTCCCTAACATCGTCTAGGTGCCTTGAATCTAAAGAAGCATGAGGCACATGCCTTGCCTTTGCATAACACATGGCCCAGCAAGGTAGATAAATATATAACAAAACAACAATATTAAGGGATAAGAACTTCAGTAAAGACATGTTCAAAAGATTTATGGGAGATAGCAGCAAATTATAAAACAAGTGGCGTTTGAACAAAGTCTTGAAAGATGATAGTAATAACTGACACTTATTGATGCTCATCATATGTCAAACCCTCTCCTAAATACTTTACCTAACAAATGCTTAGAAGTCATGTAATCATCACAACCACCATTTGAGGAAGGTGACGCTATATTATCCCTATGTTAGAGACAGGAAAACTAGTTTGGGAAATGTATTCTAGATAAAGGAAGTAACACGTATAAAGGCTTAGAGATATACAAAACCATGGCATGTTCCAAGGAGCAGGTGGATTAGACCAGTAGTAACATTCTAATATTCATAGAAATACCATGACCTCTAGGATTTTATAAACAGAAAAATGGGGTAAGTCATATCAGAGATTTTGAATAGACTTTTTAAAACTATGTTTTAACTAAAAAAATTTAAATTTAAATTTATTTTTAAAAAGTCTTTTGTAGAGATGGGGTCTAGCCATGTTGCCCACGCCAGTCTTGAACTCCTGGCCTCAAGTGATCCTTCTGCCTGGCCCCACAAAGTGCTGAGATTACAGGCGTGAGTCACTGTGCCCAGCCACCTCTTTTCCTATTACTAAGAAATTTTATTCTTTAAAGAACAGTAGGAATATACTTTACTGAGAAATCACAGATCCATTGAAAGATCAAACCATTTTTGTAATGAAATATTATATCCTGAATTTTTTAAAGATGATATAGAAAACATATAATGGCTCTGTAGAATCACGATTTTTTAATGCCATAGATTTTTCTTAAAATACTAACTTTCTGGCCGGGCGTGGTGGCTCATGCGTGTAATCCCAGCACTTTGGGAGGCTGAGGAGGGTGGATCACCTGAGGTGAGGAGGGCGGATTACCTGAGGTCAGGAGTTCAAGACCAGCCTGGCCAACATGGAGAAACCCCATCTCTACTACAAATAAAAAAATTAGCTGGGTGTGGTGGTAGGTGCCTGTAATTCCAGCTACTCCAGAGCCTGAGGCAGGAGAATCACTTGAACCCAGGAGGCCCAGGTTGTAATGAGCTGAGGTCATGCCACTGCACTCCAGTCTGGGTGACAAGAACGAAACTCCGTCTCAAAACACAAAACAAAAAACAAAAAACTAACTTTCTAATAACGAACTGTATTACTATAAGTCTGCTGAAAATAACAATGCTATAGTTTTAAGAGCTTAACTGAATATCTTGAAAGATTTCCTAATGTTGAAATACTACTACTGATATAATGAAAACAACTTTTCACTATTTTATTTTAGATAGCATTTGCAAGACAAACTCTGTGATATTATAATTAAATATTTATTGGTTGCTCTTTACTTACAAACCACTGTGTTCCTGTGTCCAGATTATTGTTGAACAAATATTTACCAAACACCTATGTTGTGCCAGCCATGGTGTTAGCTTCTGTAGCAGCACAACAACAATAAGAGCCCAAGTCTCTGCTTACTTTTCTGTCTCCACACTTGTCTCAGGCAAGCAGCCCCATGCTCACCACCCTGGCCATACTTTGACTTCCCTAGCCATGTCCTCTCTCCACATTAGCGGTCTCTCTTCGCACCAACTTCTTTGCATATGACTTGGCTATGAGTTTTTCCACCACCCTGGAATATCCAAATGGTATCCACTCTCCAATTCACAGTTCCAATGATCCCTCCTCTGGATACTCTTATTCTCTTCCGAGCCCCTCTGTTTTTAAAAAATCATGGTAACCATTTTTCAGTGTACGGACCAGTAGTGTTAAGGATATTCACATTGTCATGCAACAGATCTCCAGAACGTATTCATCCTGCAAAACAGAAACTCTACATCCATTAAACAACTCCCCATCTCCCCCTTACCCTCACCCCTGGAAACCACCATTCCACTTTTTGTTTCTATGAATTTGGCTATTTTAGATTCCTCATGTAAGTGGAACGATACAGTATTTTTCTTTTTGTGACTAGCTTATTTCACTTAGCATAATGTCCTCAAGGTTCTTCCATGTTGTAGCATGTGACAGGATTTCCTTTCTTTTTAAGGCTGAATCGTATTCTATTGCATGTTTATACCACATTTTGCTGATGCATTCATGCGTTGGTGAGTGCTTGGGTTGCTTTTCCTGGCATTTTCAATCCCTTCTTTTCTAGCACTCACCTCTTACTTTCATGTATGAAATCTATCTTTTTTCTTTTCTTATCTATGTGTTTCTTCATTTTTTAAAATCTATCTATTCATCCATCCATCCATCCATCCGTCCATCCATCTGTCCGTCCGTCTGTCCATCCATCCATCTGTCCATCCAACAAATATTTATTGTCTCCTACTTCCAGGCACAGTTCTAGGCACTGGAGATAATATCAGTGAACAAAACAGAAAAAAATTCCCTATGCTCATTAAACTGCATTCTTATAGAAGAGACAGATAATAAAAAAGTGAAGTGTACAGTGTGTCCAAAGACAGAAAGTACTATGGGACAGAAACAAAGCAGAGGGAGTGAGGTAGGGATAGAGAGTCCCAGCTCAAGGTTAAAATGCTGGATTTTATTTTTAGCAAAGCTGTCATTGAGTAGGTGATTTTTGAAGGAGTGAGCCAAGTGAATATCAGAGGTGAAAGCATTTCAGAAAGAGGGGAGAGCAGGAGCATAAGCCCTGAGGTGGAGCATGCCTGGCAAAGCGTGAGGAACACTGAGGTCTGTGCAACTGGAGTGGAATGAGACACGGGTAAGGAGCACGAAATGAGGTCAGGGCAGTCCAGGGCAGAGGGAGAGGCAGAATGTGGAGGGCTTGTAGATTATTTTAAAAGCAGGATATGTTGTCTGATTCATAACGATATTATTTGAAGGAATATTATTTGAATGAATAAGTAACAGTCTCCTATGAATGCACTACGTGTAAACCATGTCTATAGTACTAATGTGCCTATGATGCATTCCATGGCCCACACAGTATTTTTTTAAATATTAAACTTGGCTGTGTGTGGTGGCTGGCACCTGTAATCCCTCACTTTGGTAGGCTGAGGTGGGCAGATCGCTTGAACTCAGGAGTTCAAGACCAGCCTGGGCAACATGGAGGAACCCTACCTCTACAAAAAAATACAAAAATTAGCCAGGCATGGTGGCATATTCCTGTGGTTTCAGCTACTCAGGAGGCTAAGGTGGGAGGATGGCTTGAGCCCAGGAGGTGGAGGTTGCAGTGAGCCGAGATGGCACCACTGCACTGAAGCCTGGGCGACAGAGTGAGACCCTGTTGCAAAACAAAAACAAAAACAAAAACAAAAACAAAAAATTCCCCATGTTGAGTATTATGGAAAGGAAGTGAGAAATACCTGTGTCCACCCTGGGCAGCATTTCTGTCTTTCAGCTTACACTGTCAGATTTGTATAAGGCAGAGTGTCGGAGGGGACAGGCAAGTGATATCTTGTGGCAAATAAAAAGCTGCTGCTATCTGTGGCATCACCTCTGACCCTTAAAGCCAGAAGATCCCCCCACAGACCAAATGATTCCAGAAAAGCAAGTTGCAAGAGCTAAAGGTCATTCTAGGCTCAGGGGTTCCCACGCCTTTGTTACTCCTGATTTTCCTGGATTTTTGTTCATCTTCTAGGCCCCCAATTCGATGCTGACCTCTGGCTCCACTGGATTTGGGAACTCTCATTCTGCCTTTCCGAAATCTTGGACCGTATCATTTCTTAATGTTTTATGACTCTGTTAGCACTTTCAGGTATGGCCTATCAGCGCCCCAAATCGTAGTCAGTAGCATATAATATTCCTAGATATTTGATGTATTTTGCTGCTTTTGTATATGGTATCGATTTTGTATTTCATTTCCGAATTGTGACTAACGTATAGACGAGCATTTTTTGGTCTACAGTGCTTGCTAGATTCACTCATTTATTCTGTTTGTTGATCTCTCTAGATTTTCTATGTATACAATCATATATTCAGCAAATATCAATTTTTCTTCTTTCTTACCAATCTTTACATCTTTTATTGCCCTATCTTGACTTATTACACTGGCTACATTTCCAGGACAATTTTGAATGGAGCTAGTGATTGTTGTTTTCCTGAGATGAGGTGGCCAATGTTTGGCATTTAGTCAGCAAACAAGATATTAGTGTTTTGTTTGTTTGTTTGTTTGTTTTAAAGAGTCTCGCTCTGTCACCCAGGCTGAAGTGCAGTGGTGCCATCTTGGCTCACTGCAACCTCTGCCTCGTGGGCTCAAGCGATTTTCTTGCCTCAGCCTCCTGAGTAGTTGAGACTACAGACTTGTGCTACCACACCTGGCTAATTTTTGTATTTTTAGTAGAGACAGGGTTTCACTATGTTGGCCAGGCTGGCCTTGAACTCCTGACCTCAGGTGATCTGCCAGCCTCAGCCTCCAGGGTGCTAGGATTACAGGCGTGAGCCACCATGCCCAGCCTGTTTTGTTTTTGTTTTTGTTTTTGTTTTAATAGACTTCTATTTCTAGGTTGCTGAGTTTGTGTGTGTGTGTGTGTGTGTGTGTGTGTGTGTGTTTACTTTTTGTTTTTTTGTGGACCTTTCAAAATGCACAGGAAGGAGTGGGGTAGGGATGGGAGGGAAAACTCCAACTCCACCAAGACTCTGAGCAGGATTAAACACCAGGTGATATTTACCAGGGATGGGTCACTTTCATCTGGTATTCTTCTTCTACTGATATAGGAGTTTAGAAGAAACTATTTAGGCAGACAGAGTAAGGAAGTCCTCCGTAAGCGTTTCCTTTTAATGAAAAGCAACCCCCAAATCATTTTCTTTTCTAACAAAGAGGAGCCTGTAAAATTGAGTTGCAGACATAGAAAGGCAGGCTAGAAGCTTGCATGGGTGAATGCTGGCAGCTGTGCCAATAGGGAAAGGCCACCTGGACTAGGCATGTTCAAAATGACTACTCCATCTTCCCTTTTCCTTTCCACCCACATGTGCCATAGGGAGCAGACAACCGGGGCTGGCCAAGTGGAAAGCCCATTTGCACAATAAGATTAGGGTGGGGTGGCCAGCTTCTTCATGCACTATGTAAATGTCACAGCTGGTCCAGCCAATCTGTGCACCTTATGCAAATCAGACATCACCCCCTCAAGCCTGTCTATAAAATCTGATGCACTCCCGGCAGGCTGGAAGTCCCATTCAGACGCCCCTCTCTCTCGCAGGAGAGAAAGCTGTTCTCCTTTCTCTTTCTTTTGCCTATTAAGCCTCTGCTCTTAACCTTACTTCACATGTGTCCACGTCCTTGATTTCCTTGGCATGAGGCAACGAACCTCAGACAACAAGGCCAGACAACAACTCCACTTCACTACCTTCTGGGGCACACCTGCCTTGTCCCTAGTTTCCCAGATATGTTTCCTAGAGACTGTGAATTGTAGAGGGGGTTTCTGTGCCAGTGATACACATGAACATGTCAGAAGCATTTGAACCAGTGTGACTCCATCTTGAATAAAGTCTGGGTTAAATGAGGCTGATACCTACTGGGCTGCATTCCCAGGTAGGCATTCTAAGTCACAGGATGAGATAGGAAGTTGGCACAAGACACAGGTCACAAAGACCTTGCTGATAAAACAGACTGGTGAAAAAGCCAGCCAAATCCCACCAAAACCAAGATGGTGATGAGAGTGACTTCCGGTCATCCTCACTGCTCATTATAATGCTTTAGCATGCTAAAAGACACTGGCACCAGCACCATGACAATTTACAAATGCCATGGCAATGTCAGGAAGTTACCCTATATGGTCTAAAAAGGGGAGGAACCCCAATTCTGGGAATCGCTCAGCCCTTTCCCAGAAATCTCATGAATAATCCACCCCTTGTTTAGCATATAATCACGAAATATCAATAAGGATAAGCAGCTGAGCACCCATGCCACTGCTCTGCCTATGGAGTAGTCATTCTTTATTCCTTTATTTGCTTTATAAATTTTCTTTCACTTTATGGATTCGCCTCAAATTCCTTCTTGTGTGAGATCCAAGAACCCTCTCCTGGGAGCCCTTTCTTGTAACAAACATAATGCTTCCCACTAGTGGTTCCAGTACGGAGCAAGGAGCCTGGGAGTCTAGTCTTGGTGATGGAGTGAGAAAGGTGAGCGACTGATGCCATTTTATTTGCAGAATAAACTTACTTTAAAAAAAAAAAGGTTGATTTCCAGTTCTAGAGGGACAGGGGTTCCTAGCAGGCCAATGGGACAGAGACTCAGTTATAGAGAAAAAAGAAAAAGGCCTAGAAAAGGGCCCCAAGGAACAGGACTATATCAACTTCACACATGGCTTGATGGCTTGATGGTGCGTCCCAAAGATCAGCCTGGGCACTACTGGCATTTCAGGCTGGAAAATTTGTGTGTGTGTGTGTGTGTGTGTGTGTGTGTGTGTATGTGTGTGTTGCAGGCCAGGTGGGGGTTTGTGCTGTGCATTGTAGGTTGTTTAGCAGTATCCCTGGCCCATTCCCACTAGATATCAGTAGCACTACCCACCTCCCATGGTGACAATCAAATACGTAACCAGACATTTCCCTCGAGCAGGGCACCCGCAAGATCACCCAGTTGAGAACCACTAGCCTAGGGTCACTTAAACTTCTCGTCAGTGGTCAGACTTAATTCTAGGAAGTAGTCAAAGAGTTTGAGCTGCAGCTGGGAAGAGAGGTTAAGGGTCCAGACTGGGAACATTCCAGTCACACATGCCATTCTTTTTTATGGACATCTTGGAATATGGCTGTTTCAAAACTTTCCACTTCCTCCTTTTCTTTTCCTCGTTTGATGAATTTGTTGTCAGCACTATGAGACGGGGGAGGTTGTTTTCTCTCTTACTTTTGGGAGGAGAGCCTCTCTTGTTCATTTAATCGTGCAAACTTCCGGCAGGAAATGGCACTCAAGGAAAGTTTTGAATAAAAGGAAGATGCTGGTTTAGTCAGTGGAAACAGGAAGTTGTTGCCCTTGTCTCAAACGGTATAGAAGAAAGTAAGAGGCAGAGAGAAACTGCACTTAGCAGGACTGGGAGGAGCAGAAGACAGTAGGGTGGGAGTAGAGGGAGGGTGGGGAGAGCTGAGGAGCAGAGGGAGGCAACCGGGCCACCAGGACAGAAGACCTTGAATCTCCAGGCTGAGCTGGCTGTACCGGAAGAGGATGAATGTGCTGTGTAGGAGGAGTGGGGTCATACAGTGACAGTAAGTCAAAGCTATAGTGGTTTGTTAATTAAACTACTTTAGAGTATAGTATTCTTCTATACTATATTCTATTTTTTTTTTCTTTTTTGAGATGGAGTCTCGCTGTGTTACTCAGGCTGGAGTGCAATGGCATGATCTCGGCTCACTGCAACCTCCACCTGCCTGGTTCAAGCAGTTCTCTTGCCTCAGCCTCCCGAAGAGCTGGGACTACAGCCGCGTGCCACCATGCCCAGCTAATTTTTGTATTTTTAGTAGAGACGGGGTTTCACCATACTGGCCAGGCTGGTCTCGAACTCTTGACCTCAGGTGATCCGCCTGCCTCGGCCTCCCAAAGTGCTGGGACTACAGGCGTGACCCACCGCGCCCAGCCTATTCTATTTAAATTAATACATTTTCTCTCCAATATTAAGAGCATATGCCTACATTGTAAAATCTTGAATAAAGAGAGAGAGAGAGAAAGCAAATGTGGCAAAATATTAACAATTGGTGAATCAGATGAAGGGTATATTTTTGTTCAGTTTATATTCTTCTTGTAATTCTTCTATAAGTTTGAAAATTTTCAAAATTAAAATTTGTGCTGTGTGGAGAGAAGAATGAATTTTTAAAACCATAGGATATTTAGAACTGGATCAGTCATCACAGATGTATGTGTTCATGAATATGTGGCCTTATTTATGAATTTTTTTTCTCTTCAGCGTAATATAGTGATGCTGATGGCTCTCTTAAGAGTGATATCTCGGCCAGGCGCGGTGGCTCAAGCCTGTAATCCCAGCACTTTGGGAGGCCGAGACGGGCGGATCACGAGGTCAGGAGATCGAGACCATCCTGGCTAACATGGTGAAACCCCGTCTCTACTAAAAAATACAAAAAATTAGCCGGGTGAGGTGGCGGGCACCTGTAGTCCCAGCTACTTGGGAGGCTGAGGCAGGAGAATGGCGTGAACCCGGGAGGCGGAGCTTGCAGTGAGCCGAGATCGCGCCACTGCACTCCAGCCTGGGGCACAGAGCAAGACTCCGTCTCAAAAAAAAAAAAAAAAAAAAAAAAAAAAGAGTGATATCTCATCATGTATTTATGTATTTTCAGGTCCTGACAAATACAATCTAGAATTGTCAGATTTTTGCATAATTTGCACCATTTCCTTACAAGGCAGAGGTAACTCAGCTTGTAGCTTTCACTATCATTCATTCATTGGATAAGCATTTCTTCAGTATCTACTATAACTGTATACAAGGTGTATGCTCTCTTTTTTTGAGACGGAGTTTTGCTCTTGTCGCCCAGGCAGGAATGCAGTGGTGCAATCTTGGCTCACTGCAACCTCCGCCTCCCAGGTTCAAGCGATTCGCCTGTCTCAGGCTCCGGAGTAGCTGGAATTACAGGCGCCCGCCACCACAGCCGGCTAATTTTTAAATTTTTAGTAGAGATGGGGTTTCACTATGTTGGCCAGGCCTGTCACGAACTCCCGACCTCAGGTGATCCACCCGCCTCAGCCTCCCAAACTGCTGGGATTACAGGTGTGAGCCACCGTGCCCGGCCTACAAGGTGTACACTCTTAAGCATTATGGGGAATACAAATATGAATCAGATAGACATTCAGCACACGTATAATCTTATAATTTGGTATAAGTTTAAAACCTTGCACATAAAGAACTTCTTTTTTTTTTTTTTTGGCTGGAGTGCCGTGGCCTGATCTTGGCTCACTGCAACCTGTACCTCCCAGGCTCAAGTGATTCTTGGGCTTCAGATTCCCAAGTAGCTGGGACTACAGGCATGTGCCACCACGCCCAGCTATTTTTTGTATTTTTCGTTGGCCAGGCTAGTCTCGAACTCCTGGCCTCAAGTGATCCACCCGCCTCGGATTCCCAAAGTGGTGGGATTACAGGTGTGAACCACCATGCCCGGCCAAGAACTTTAAGATAGATTGAAAATTATTATTTTTGTCAAGTCTCAAAGGACTTACTCATCTTATTGGGAAATGGTGTGAGGCATATTCGTGCTGCATTTGTTCCGTCCTGCCATGGAGCAAAACTAGGGCTGAGGGTTGGGGGCTATTGATGGGGTTGAAGTGAAGAATGCTGCATTGGTTTGCCATTGCTCTATAACCCATCAGTTTGTGGCTGAAAACAACAGTCATTTAGTATTGCTCTTGTGTCTGTGGTTCAGTTGGGGCTTGGTTCATCAGCATGGGTTTGGATGGGCAGTTCTCTTTCAGGCTACTGCAGCTAGATGAAAATATATACCTTCCCCTGAAGGTCTGTGGACCCGTGGGGATTACTCTATTTCACGTAGCTCTCAGGGAATGCTTTTCTTAGGTGATGGCAGAGGTGCAAGAGGACAAACAGAAATATGCCTTAGAGGCTTTAGAAAGTCTAGGCTCAGAACTCACATGCTGTTATTTTAGCTTATGTATCACTGGCCAGCAGAAGTCACATGGCTGAGCCCAAAGCCATGGGACAGGCACAAATTAGTGTGCCCACAGTGAGGTACTGGCAAGGGTATGGATGCAGGCAGGGGTGACAAACTGGTGCAATCTATGACAAATGCCACAGATTGTAGTTATAGCATGCTTTGAATACTACATTTTTAAGAGAACAAACTTCAATTTTTTGTCAGAGCTTTTAAAAAAGTCTGATAAAAACTAAAAAAAAAAAAAAGCTTCATATGGAAGAATGTCACTACTCATTCCTTTAAATATTGTCTTTCTTGTATTAAGCAAGAAAGCTGAGCTTAAACTGAATTGAAGAAGATCAAGTGCAAGTGGTGATGGGAAATGGGAAATACACGCCCATTAGTTCTTCAGGCCTACTTGGGGCTGGCTGTAGGGCACGTTTTCCTTTGCTACTTTGGGCCTCTGGTTCATGCACTCTTTCTTCCTCTCAGTGGCAGCTAGCCTTCTTAAAACCCTGACATCTTCGTTCTCTTTCTTCCTCTCCATCAAAACCTACTCTGCAGAAGGGATCTAGCAAACTCATTCACAGTGAGGCATAAGGAACTGAAAAGGAGTAAGATCTAAATGCCTACAGCAGCATTTGTATTTGAACAAGAGATAAAAGAACTAATGGCTCTATCGCTAATGGAGGAAATTGACACTGCAGAATAGAGAAGCAAAGGAGATAGACAGGGTACCAAGGAATTAGCCTAGTGACCTCAAAATCACATCCCATAACACATTTCATTTTTCCTGGGCAAATTACCTCCTTGGGTTTGTGGTCAAGGGCATAGTTGCAGTAACAACTAGAAATGTAGCTTTGGTTATGTATTTAGCATAAATAATATTAATATATATGCCTTGTCAAATCACATGCATTTAGTAAACTTATATAGTGTAATGACTCTAATTCCTACATACAGTTATTGTCTTTGAGAAACAAGTGAATAAATATAGCCAGCACTAGGCAGGAACTTTCCGAACTGTGTCAAGGTTAATAATAAGTAAAATGTTATAAGTGGAGACAGGACAGCAACAGCTGTGCAACATTCTTGGAAGCAAAGACTTTGATAGCATGAAGTCAGACAGTGAGCTTGTTTTTGTTGCTCCTTTGGGTAAACAGAGAATCCTTCTAATAATTATAAGGAAAACGACATTTATTTTTATAAATTACAACAGTTTTTCACTCAATATCTGATGTCTGCAGCTGGGAAATCAGGAGCTTGTGGAACGATGTTGGAAGAAGAAACAGATCAAACCTATGAGAATGTCCTGGCTGAGATTCAGTCTTTCGAGCTGCCTATTGAAGCTACTTTAAGGTAGGGCACCGTTGCGTTTTATTGTGTCTTCTCTAGCGGTGGTAAGGTGGTCCTTTTCCTTGCTTTTTATAATTCTTTATAAGAGTAAAAAATATTTTTGCAAAACAGTTACAGTTCTGTATGTACTTAATCTCAAAGTTTTCTTATCCTTAGAGAAATTACAGGACATAATTAATCCATTTTATTTTCCATGTTTCCTAACTCATCACCGTAAGATTAAAAACTATGACTTTCAAATGATCAAAAAGGACCTCAATTACCTCCAAATAAATGTATATGAGGTTTCAATTGTTTTCTTTAACATATCACTTAGTGAAAAACATCCAGAACAATTAGACATATCAATGAAGCCAATTTACATTTGGGTGGATATGAGTTGTAGGAAAAAATGTGGACCATTTATTTGTATTTTAGCTGCTTTCTTGAGTGTTTGGTGACCGCTCATGTATTATTTTGTTTCCATATAAGGTTTATTTATTTTTTTCTTTTTAACATCTTCTTGGATACCAACATATAAGGTTTAAAAATAGCTTATTTGGTAATGTGGTTATTAATTTGCACAGTTCAAGAACAGGATTAAAATGAAAAACTATATGTCATTGTGTTCAAAGGGCAGCTTTTAAAATTTAATTCTTTAATTCTCTGTGTCTGCCTGTCTCTGACACCTATCAGTGTGGGAACAAGATATTCATCACTGAATTTGATAGTGACAGTCAATAAATATTTGTTGACTAATATTTGTAGATTAAGGGGAAGGATATGTATGTGTGTGTGTGTGTGTGTGTGTGTGTGTGTGACCTCTTCATTCTCAGAAAGGCCCCAGGGCCAAGTGCTTCTAAATCCACTAAAGTTTAAACCTGAATAAATTTCTCCCAGCTATTTAAATCTTATTTTGCATTAAACATAATTTGAATGTCTTCAAAGCTCTTAGGGTGGTGTTCGGGACATGGTAAACAATTGAGATTTGTTGGTTGATTCTTGGATTATCAATGTGTAGGTATAGTTGCAAAATAATTAAACTCCATTATAACTATTATATATAGCTTCATCCTATCTGAGCTTCATAAATATTCTGTGAAAAAGGGCTGGTAATTTTCAGTGGTAGAAACCAGAGCTTTGTAGCAATGGAAAACTCAATAATTTTCTCCATATGGAGCATACTTTGAATTGTTCCATTGCCTTCTAAAACTTGTGTATCCGCCTGGTGGCTAGGTAGGTGGTCAAGTGCTAGGTGCTAGGTAGTTAAGTGCTAGGTGCTAGGTGGCTAAGTCTAAGTGGAAACAAGAGAAAGGGTGAAGGGAGCCTAGATGTGTTTTAGTTACCATGGCCTCTACTCCCATTGCTGCTTCAGAGCCCTTGGTGTTCAACTTGTAACCCCTTCTACCTCTCCCTGGTCTCACAACCCTGGCCAACATCTACAGACTTTGTCTGTCCTTAGAACTATCCTGTCAGCTAGTCTGTCTCTGGTGTTGGACTTGACTTCCTTTCTTGGTGCTTGGATCTTTTTTATCTTCTCTTCTTAGGACAAATATCCCTGGTACCAATCTTGTACCTGGCCTTTCTACAGCAAAAAATCATTTAGATTTGGCAGCCACAGCACTCTCTCAGCATCACCCTCAAGGGCAGAGCCTGCATAGATATGTTCTCCAGGTGCTACCTTGTCACCACCATGCAGTGGGCCTAAAATACCAATTGTTAGCTTAATGTTTGGGTATAAAAAAAGGGTGAGAACACTCCTTTCCAAAGGTACTGTTAAAACACACTGATGTTATTTTGGGGTGTAGAGTGAAGTTACAAGCCCCTAACAAGACTTTATCTGGGACAGTATTCAACAAAAAGCTTTCCTAATTTTCTAAACTGTTCCTCTAATAAGTTGATTAGATGAAGACTTCTTAGATTGGCGTTTGATGCCTTTCCATACATATGTGCGTGTGTCACCGACTTTCTATTGCAACTGTGCTTCAGGAACACATCAGCTCATATGGCCAAATATGAGGGTTGAAAAATAATGACGTGACTCTCATTTCAGTCAAACTAGACTCTGCTATTTGACAATATGCTTCCTAGAGCTTAGGGTTCCTTTCCCCTGTTATTCACTCTTCCTTCTGCCTGCTAAAATCCAACGTATCTTGCAAGGCATAGCTCTAATGCTCTTTCTAGCGCTATTTACCTAGCTGCTAGGTGCCAGGCACTGTGGAAACTTCTATAAAGGTTACTAAGATATAAGTAAGACACAGGCCCTGCCCTCAGGAATCTTTAGCCTGAAATGGTTATAACACAATGCACACACATAAAAACACACACACAAGCCAGAATAAATGCTCTGGATTCTTTGAAGCCTCTCCTATCTAGATGTGAATATTCCATTGCGAATCCCCATCTAGATGTGAATATTCCATTGTGGAAGCCCCTAAGAATGTGATTCGTATGAGCTCATGGGCTAATGGTGAAGAAAATACTTACCTTTCTAATAAAAATGAAAAGAGGCAGTCCAGCAAGAATGTCATCATTTCAGCAAAGAAGAGAAGGAGGAGGAAGGATTTTAAAATGTCAAGCTCTGGCTGCTTGCAGTGGCTCAATCCCAGCACTTGGGAGGCTGAGGTGGGAGATCGCTTGAGGCCAGCTGAAGACTAGCCAAAGCAACATGGTGAGACCCTGTCCCTATAAAACACTTTTTAAAATTAGCGGGTGGCTTGTGCCTGTAGTCTCAGCTACTCGGGAGGCCAAAGGGGCAGGCTCACTTGAGCCCAGGAAGTCAAGACTGCAGTGAGCTATGATCACGCCACTACACCCCAGCCTGAGTGACAAGAGTAAGATCCTGTCTCCAAAAACAAAACAAAACCAAAACCAAAAGAAAACTATAAGCTCTAAAGGCTGAGAGGGTGGAAAAGGAGTTTGGCTGGAGGCAGCCGAAGGCCCTGCCGTGAGGCCTGGAATGAACAGTGAGAGAAAGGTTAGGATACCGGGACTGGAAATGCAAGACAGAAACATTCCCAGGGAAAAGCTTGCACCTGGGAATTGAGGTAGAGAGAATATTGAAGAGTTTACCTACGTGTTTTTCCCTGTCTCAGAAGAAAGGCATTACTTTGACAGATATTTTCTGCTGTAAAATCCTGAATGCTGTTAGCTTCCTTTCCCGTCCCACCTTGTTTTGCAGGTAGTCAACCTGAGGTGGCCTATTTGAGGTCAGAGTTCATATCTGGGCCAGGTGGAGTTTACTCCCCTTACAAGTTGAGCTCAGAGAGTTCAGTGACTCAGGACTCAAGAGATGGTTTCTACCAGTGTAATTTAAGGGCACCTGAACGACATTTCTTTTGCAGAGCATTAAAACCTTCCTACATACTCATCCCCACACATCATCTGGGAAAACGAGTCTCCTCTGTCTCAGGCGTCATGAGTGGGTTGTAGAGACAAGGAGTCATTGTCAATGGCTTATAATGCCTTTCACCACACCAGGCTGTGTTCTTCCCACCTCCTGACTTTACACATGGCTACTCCCAGGACAAGCTTCTCCCAGATGGTCCAGCTCGTTTGCTGCCTGACTTTCCCAGTGAGCCCTTTTGTTGGCTCCTTTGGCCCTCTTTTTGAAACAGTGGACAAGAATCAGATGATTCTGAGGTCTTGCATTTGTTTTCACTTTTTGTGTGAAATGGAATTTAAGGCCCGTAGCATTAAGTTTGAAGGAAAGATAGTTTCAGGGGAGAGCTGAGACTCTATACTTTTCCCATGGTTTACTTGCATTGCCAATGAAACATCCATTAAAGCCATCTCAGACAACTACAGAGTTTGAATTGGGGAAGAAAATACCAGGGTGGAAAAGTGGAATTTGATGTTAGCCATGCAGATGGCGACTGAACTTAAGAAAAAAGGGGAAAATGTAAAGGAAGGCCTACTGCTAGTGCCTGTGTTGTCCCAGCATGGTTTAGCTTTGGGCATTCAAAATCCCCTACCTAGCCCAGGCGGGGTGGCTCACACCTGTAATCCCAGCACTTTGGGAGGCTGAGGCCGGCGGATCACGTGAGCTCAGGAGTTCAAGACCAGCCTGGCCAACATGGCAAAACCCCATCTCTACTGAAAAATACAAAAATTAACTGGTCGTAGTGGTGCATGTCTGTAGTCCCAGCTGCTTGGGAGGCTGAAGTGGGAGAATCACTTGAAACTGGGAGGCGGAGGTTGCAGTAAGCCGAGATTGGGCCATTGCACTCTGGCCCAGGTGACAGAGTAAGACTCTGCTAAAAAAAAAAAAAAAAAAAAAAAAGAAAATCCCCTAGCTTGCAGAATATTGGTAGGCTGAAACTTAACGGGCAAGTACAGTCTGCAATTAGTTTTCCTGCCCTAATCCTTTTGCCCTGAGCATCACTGTTTTCATTACGTTGCAACCATAGGCTAATTTCCACTGGATGTTCTCATTCTGTTCAGGTTTCCTGATTTTCTCTCTAGCCTCTCCATTTGGTGTAGATGTGCCTGGCTCCTTGCCAGCTCCTTCCGCTAGGGGGCGTACCTGTCCCTGGGAGACTTAATGACTGTCCGGAGCCATGTTCAAGGAAACAACATTAGTCCCTGTTGTACTCAGTATTACCAACTTCCTTGCACAAGGATGGTCAATAGGTTTCAAGTAGCATATCAATTCAATGCATTGGGAATGGTTGCCTGACTCTTCATACTGAGGATGATCCTGATAAATTAGTGACGATAGCTATGGTCCTAGGATAGGGTAGTAGCAGTATTCGCAACATTTACTTACCATATTCACAATAGAACTTCCTGCTGTCAGGCATCACCCATCAGACCTGCTCCCATGGATACCGACTCATACCTGGATGTAGCCTGGGGCTCACCATGCCCCTTGGAGTCCTGCAGGTGTGTTATTAGCCCCTTAGATCAGGTCCTGAAGTCACAATGTCTGAACCGACTTGAATTCAGAAGTCACAGCATGTTTTGTGGCTGTAGCTGAGCCTGAGATGATCAAATCATGGACCCATTGTAAGGTACTGCAAAGTTAGTGGGAGGTAGAAAGGTAGGGGACTGTGGGGGTGGGGGTGGATGTCTAAAGAAGGCCCTGCAGAGGACTGGGAAAAATAGGAGGAAAAGGGAATTGTACAAGATGACGTACCAGAAGAAATTTTTGTAATTGTTTTATGATAACATAATTGTTTCACACTTGTATTCACAGACTCTCTCAGGCACTTTTCCAAAAGCTGACCATGAAGTTTTATCAGTTTAAGAGCAAACAGGATATCGTATTTCTTTGACTTTCATGTTTTTAGGAATAAAGATAACGTGCTTTTAGGAAAGAAAACATTAAAAAAAACCCAACCCTAAACTGTATATACTATAAAATCTTAGAATGACATACTAAAAAAACAAACTAAATTTAACTGTGGATGTTCTAGAATGCTCTTGTTATTTATATCTTTATAAATGTAAGATTTCTATTAAATCTTATTTTATCAAGTATATTCATTAAGATCAAAGGTCTAGATTTTAATCTGGACTGGACATTTACCACTTGTATGATTTTGGCCTTAGTTTCTGAAACTATAAAGTGGGGATTATGATAAAACCTATCTCAAAGGATTAGTGTCTATAAGGTGCTTAGCATAATAGTTGGCTGGTACAGAGTAAATACTCAATAATTAGTGTTGACTATTATTGTCTAGTTTACATTTGGGATGGATATTCCAGTATGACTTAATAAATATATACTTTAGAGTCCTGAAGTAAACAATCACTCATAATATCTTGAAATTCTGAGCAGGTGTGAAATATTGAGTTATGCAAATTTTTTAAAACTTTTTTTTATTTGATAAATAATTGCATATATTTAGAGTATAGAACTTTTTTTTTTTTTTTTTTTTTTTTGAGACGGAGTCTGGCTCTGTCATTCAGGCCTGAATACAGTGGCACAGTCTTGGCTCACTGCAGCCTCTGCCTCTTGGGCTCAAGCAATTCATCCATCTCAGCCTCTTGAGTAGCTGGAACTACAGGCATGTGCCACCACACCCGGCTAATTTTTGAATTTTTTGTAGAGACGAGGTTTCACCATGTTGTCTAGGCTTGTCTCGAACTCCTGAACTCCAGCAATCCGCCTGCCTTGGCCTCCCAAAGTGCTGGGATTACAGGTGTGTGCCACCATACCCAGCCTATTTATAGGGTATAATGTGATGTTTCACTGTCTGTTTACATTGTAGAATGATTAAATCAAGTTAATTATATCTATCACCTTACATATTTTTTTTTTGTGGTGAGAACATTTAAAATCTATTTTGAGCAATTTTGAAATATGCAATATATTATTATCATTAATTATAGTCACCATTCTGTGCAATAGGTCACCAAAGCTTATTTCTTCTAACTGAAACTTTGATTAACATCTTTGATTAACATCTTTCCTTTTCCCATCTACCTCTCTCCTCAGCCTCTGGTAACTACCATTCAACTCTCAACTTAGAGGAGAGTTCAACTTTTTTAGATTCTACATATAAGTGAGATCATGCAGTATTTGTGTTTCTGTGCCTGGCTTACAGTAATGTAAATTTTATTTTGGTTGCATAATATTCAGGGGAGAGAGGTGTTAATTTTAAAAATCACATTCACTAATGCTTATATTTTATACTAATGCAATATCATGACCTGATTTAATCTCTAATGAGAATAGTATAGTGTTCTGCATAAAAGTGGAGTCCAGAGAAATTGTTCAGAAATAAATTTGGGCCTAACCATGACTGAGGCTTGCTGCATCTGTGGCACCTCAGAAAAGTATGGAATGTCTTATGAGAGTGGGCTATACAGTTACCCAATTTTTGCTGGACATTTAAATGATATCATTAGCTCTTTGATGTTTATTGCAACACTAGATAAAGCTTTAAAAACATTTTTATGTTTAGGAGCCAAATATTCCAACCAGGGAGACAGTTTTGGTTATTTAGTGGTTAAGTGAATGGGCTTTGGAACCAGAAGGATACGGGTTCAAATTCCGCCTTTATAATTACTAATAGAGCTGTTGAAAGGATTAGTTGAATTAGGCATGAAATGTATTAATGAAATGTAATGTATCATAGCAAATGCTCATTCACTCATTCATTCAGTAAATAAATAATAATGGCACATTTACCATGTGACAGGCAGTGGTCTGGGTGCCGCTGATACAGCAAGATCAAGATCTGGAAAGTCCGTGCTCACAGGGAGCTTGCATTTTAGTGGAGAGAGCCAGAAATACACCAATAAAAAAGTGTTAATAAGTGCTATGAAGAATAAAAAAAAAACAGGCCAGGCGCGGTGGCTCACGCCTGTAATCCCACCACTTTGGGAGGCTGAGGCAGGCAAATCATGAGGTCAGGAGTTCGAGACCAGCCTGGCCAACATGGTGAAATCCTGTCACTACTAAAAATACAAAATTTAGCCAGGCGTGGTGGTGCACGCCTGTAATCCTAGCTACTCAGGAGGCTGAGGCAGGAGAATTACTTGAACCCGCGAGGCGGAGGTTGCAGTGAGCTGAGATCACGCCACTGCACTCCAGCCTGGGTGACAGAGTGAGACTCTGTCTCAGAAAAAAAAAAAAAAAAAAAAAAAGTAAGGAATAGGAAGGTTTAGGGATGCTAATATCCCTAGCCAGGGAGTAAATGTCAGCTATCATCATCATCGTCATTTCATTAGCTACATTTCTAATCCTATTTTGCCAAGAGGAGAGAGAAAAATCGGACAAGTGAGAGGAAAGGGAGAAAGGGCAAAGGGCAGTAAAGGAAGGCTAAGCAGGGAAAGAGGGAGGAATAGAGAGTGCATTGAACAGGATGATGAATAAGAAAACCAACAAGGAGAAGGAAGGTAAGAGGAGACAGCAGGGACAGTTGCTTGTCTTACAAACTGGTGGTGGTGGTGGAGTTGGTGGTGGTGGTGGGGGGTGTTATTTGAAGGAAAGACAGAATGGAACTCAGAGAAAATGATATTGTTCTTTAACTGCTCAGTGGACTTTAAAATGTTTCGTTTTAGGGGCTTTCAGGACATTTTTCTGAGGGCAGGGTTGGCAACATAATTTGTGGGGCCCAGGGCAAAATGAAAATGTAGATTCCTTTTTCAAAAATCATTAAGAATTACAAGATGGTGATGACAGAGTATTAAATCAAAGGCAACTGTGTAGGTCACACACCATGAGCCAGCCCTGTCTGAGAGCAAGTACACAACAAACATTTAATAAAAATAGTTGTTGAATGAACAAAACCCGGGGCTAGTTGCTTTTGAACTCCTCTGAGGACTGGCCCGTATTTTAGAAAAAAACTGATTTTATTTGGCTTCAATTTCAAATTTCCTTCTATTGTTCTCCACCGTGGGGTCCAGATCTTTATGGAACAGCCGATTCCTGCACAGGGTTTTACAGCCGGCATCCTCCCAGACCAGCTGGGCTTTGTTTATTCTCTTGCACTTACACAGTGTGGCCACTTGGGGTCACCACAACAAAAAGGCAGAAGCTGGAGGAGGGCCCTTGTGACGGTGGACATCTGAAACGAGTGGTTAAAAGCCGCGGGGAAGGATTAGTTTATCAGAGCCAATGTATAAAGACTGTTTGTACTTTACATTTTGATACAGTTCTATAATTCTATAACAAGAGCTCTAAAACTCTTTAAGAAACATTTGAATGATGCGAAGTTTTGAGAGGATAATGATAGGGTTCCCAGGGGTGAGGAGGGGAATCTTTTTGTAGATGTGTACCCTACCTCCAAAAACATGCATTTGGCCGGGCGTGGTGGCTCACGCCTGTAATGCCAGCACTTTGGGAGGCCGAGGCGGGTGGATCACGAGGTCAGGAGATTGAGACCATCCTGGCCAACATGGTGAAACTCTATCTCTACTAAAATACAAAAAATTAGCTGGGTGGGCTGGCGCGGTGGCTCATGTCTGTAATCCAAGCACTTCTGGAGGCCGAGGTGGGTGGATCACGAGGTCAGGAGTTCAAGACCAGCCTGGCCAAGATGGTGAAACCCCATCTCTACTAAAAATACAAAAATTAGCTGGGCCTTGTGGCTGGTGCCTGTAATCCCAGCTACTCGGGAGGCTGAGGCAGAGAACTGCTTGAACCTTGGAGTCGGAGGCTGCAGTGAGCCGAGACCGCACCACTGTACTCCAGCCTGGGCAACAGAGCGAGACTCTGTTTAAAAAAAAAAAAAAAATAGCTGGGTGTGGTGGCACATGCCTGTAGTCCCAGCTACTCAGAAGGCTGAGGCAGGGGAATCACTTGAATTTGGAAGGCGGAGGTTGCAGTGAGCCGAGATCGCGTCACTGCACTCCAGCCTGGTGACACAGCAAGACAGCATCTCAAAAAAAAAAAAAAGGAAAAAGAAAAACATGTCATTTACAACATTAAGCTTAATACGAGAAGTAGTCGCATGTCGATCATTCACTTACTAATTGAGCCCCTACTATATGCAAGGCACTGGGCTGGACAGTGAACGATACAGGCATCGTCCCTGTGCTTGACGTAGGAGCAGTTCCTGGAAATGGAGACAGACTCAGTGATTTGTTCACCACCATGATATATGCTTCCAAGGATGAGTGAGCACTGCCCCCAAAGACAACGAAAGGCGCTTGCCTTAAAAGCACAGGATCCAGAGGGTTCACTAAAGTGGGTCTGGAACCAAGAATCCAACCCAAAGACACGTTCCTGTTTCCCTCTCCACAAAAGTAGGAAACATATTTCAGGTGGTTTACACCCACCAAGCATGCAGAAAACCCTGATACACAATCAGGTTATTTTTTTTTAATGATTAGAAAAAAGAACATTTATGTGTCTGGTTTTTATTTTTATTTTATCAAAGAGGAGGCTAAAATGCTGGGCTCTCTGGCTTACTAGCAAATGCCTGATAACCCTAGTCACCAAGGCTAATGTTGACTGAGCTCTAGGCTAAACATTACACATATATTACCTTCTTTAATCCTCACACAATTTGGTAAGCTAGGGATTCTTATTGTCCTTAATTCACACTTGAAGAAGCTGAGGCTTAGTCAAGTTAAGTAACACCCCGAGGCCTAGCATCTAGTAAGAGATGAGTTGGAATTTGAACTCAAGTAGTTAAATGCCAGACCAGAGCAGTTGCACTCTACAACCTCATTCTGAGGGAGGCGCTTTCCCAAGACAGGTCATTAGTCTGTAGATAAATGATGCAAAGATAAGTTGCTAATGACTAAGAGTTTATTTACAAGTCAAATCCTTACTTTGCCAATTAGTTTTATACTGGACACAAAATGCATCTCCTGCTCTGCTGGTCTTCCTAGTGTATCTTTCTTCTTCCAGGAGTCCTGAAAAGAGATTTTGGATTGATCTCTGGAAGTCAATATCCACTGCCAAAAAATAATTCCACATGCATCTGCAATCTACCTGTCTGTGCCCTGCTACTCCATAACCTTCTTAGTGCAGACATTAAATCATTCACTCCTAGGGGCTGGGCGTGGTGGCTCATGTTTGTAATCCCAGCACTTCAGGAGGCCGAATCAGGGTGATGACTTGAGGGAAGGAGTGGGAGACCAGCCTGGCCAACATGACGAAACCCCGTCTCTACTAAAAATACAAAAATTAGCTGGACGTGGTGGCTTGCACCTATAATCCAAGCTACTCAGGAGGCTGAGCAGGAGAATCGCTTGAACCCGGGAGGCAGAGGTTGCAGTGAGCCAAGATCGTGCCACTGCACTCCAGCCTGGGCAACAGAGAGAGACTCCATCTTAAAAAACAAACAAACAAACAAAAACCATTTATCCATTGGATGGGCTTCCCCCACCCCACATTTATATATCTGATATATCTATGTCCATGATTAAAATTAGGGCTGGGCGTGGTGGCTCACGCCTGTAATCCCAACACTTTAGGAGGCCGAGGCCGGCAGATACCTGAGGTTGGGAGTTTGAGACCAGCCTCACCAACATGGAGAAACCCCGTCTCTACTAAAAATACAAAATTAGCTGGGCGTGGTGGCACGTGCCTGTAATCCCAGCTACTCGGGAGGCTGAGGCAGGAGAAACGCTTGAACCCAGGAAGCGGAGGCTGCAGTTAGCCAAGATCACGCCATTGTTACCCAACCTGGGTAACAAAAGCAAAACTCCGTCTCAAAAAAACCAACCGAACAAACAAAACAAATGTACAGTTAGTTATTTAGGACATTTAACTTTGAATTCTTAGCTAAAACCTCCCGGTACTCACAGAACTGTCAGAAGTCTCAGAGGGAACCAGCAAAAACTGTTTCAGAAGGAGAAGTGGTAAATGGACTTCCTTCCATGTTCACTTGAATTTCGGGGAAGATACTGCTGCTTATGTTGAAGTAATCTCTCTGGGCAGGTGTTGAAACAGGCCTGGCCTGAGGAGTGCCTAAGCAGGGCTGGTTTCCCAGAGCAGGGGCACACTTGGAGCTGGCTTTGGAATAAAAGATATCAGGACAGGTGAAGAAAAGGCGGAAAGTTCTAGGTAGGGAATGATCAGGAAAGTAATGCTCCAGCTGGAGACACTGGTCAAATAGGAAGCCGGCCTGTGCCACATGCCCTGCTCTCCTCATCTTGCTCGCTATCATAGTTCACTGCAGCCTCGAACTCCTGGGCTCAAGTGATCCTCCCACCTCAGCCTCCCAAAGGTCTGGGATTATAGGTGTGAGCCACTGTGCTTGAGCTAAGATAAGTTCTTAAGAGGGGAAAATAACCTTTTGAAAATTGAAACTGAGACATAAAAAAATGAAGACAAACTTTGTCCCCTCCCACAAAGAGAATGAAAAGCTAGGTCTCTCTGCAGGAAATGGAAGACTATCTTCGCTCAATGGATGTGTATAGCCGGAATCCATTGATCTGAAGATTCCAGATTAATAGGAAGGTGGGCATTAGCAATGTTTTACAGGGCCCTTCCTAAGTTTGGTAGGCAGTGGGTCCCACTGATGCTCACATTCTAATCCCTGGAACCTGTGAATATGTTATTTTTACATGACAAAGGGGATGTTGCATATGTGATTAAAGTTAAGGACCCTGAGATGGAAGATTATCCTGGATTAAATGGTTGGGTCCACTCTAATCATATGGGTCCTTAAAAACTGAGCATCTTTTCTAGCCTAAGTCAGAGTCAGAGGAAGATGTGACCACAGAAGAATGATCAGAGAGATGCTACTAGATTTGAAGATGGATGAAGGGGGCCATGAGCCAAGGAATGTGGGTGGCCTCCAGAAGCTGGAAAAGGCAAAGATATTCTCCTGCAGGGTCTCAGGCAAGGAACACAGACATGCTGACACCTTGATTTTTAGCCCAGTGAGACCTGTGACAGACTTCTAACGTACAGAACTGTAAGATAATATGTCTGAGTCATTTTAAGCTAGTCAATCTGTAGTGATTTGTTATAGCAACAATGGAAAACTCATACACCATAGGACAGCAATATGAGGTAGACACTGCTATTGTCATTTACAGTCATTTAACTGACATAGAATTAGGTTCTTGCCCAATGTTACACAGCTGTCAAGTGATATTTATCCAAGAATTAATGTCTTCAGACACTGGTCTTCAGAGCTCATGCTCTATTATACAAAACCACCTCCCAGGATGTTTGTGGGGAGGAGGCTGGAGGTAGGTTTCAAGTAAAAGCTCACTGAGGGTGAGTGAGTTACACAGCTGGATAAAGAGCTGGTTGACTCAAAGAGAAGCTTTTCAAAGCCCTGGATTAATGTAGAGCAGAAAGTAGTTGTTCCTCAGGCTAGGTTTACATTCTGTTCCTGTTTAGTCTTCCTTCCTCCCTGCTTTGATCATGACAAACTGGTTTACTCAGTGTCCCACAAACATGTCATTAAGCAGGACTTTTTTCTACACTGATACTTTTGTCCAAGCCTCCTTGCCTTCTCTCTCCCACCTCCCTGCTGCTAACCCCCTTTCAAGAGCTCTCACCCCTCCTCAACCCAGCTACCCTGACCTGGGGGCACTGGGATTCAGGGACTTTGGCATGAATCACACATCGCCCTGGGCTTTTTTTTTTCCAGTATCTTTGCCATCAAGTGCCTTAATTTCTCGTCATTTCATTTTTCTGTCGCTTATAATTTATTTCCAAGTTGACTGGCCACTGGTGGACTTCTTGCAGGTGAGGACATGAATCCACCTGGAGCGGTCTTCATGGTCAACTGGGATCTTTATTCGTTCCTAAAATAAATCTTACTATCACACGCAATTTTGCTTTTCGTGAGTGCATGTGTTCCTTTCTCTGATTGCCCACAACGCAGAGTACATCAGGCCCTTGTTAAATGTCCCCGTGGCTCTTATTACAGAGGCAGGGTGATGATCTGAGTGTCCACCTCGCTGACTACTACGGTATCCCTAGCGTGTGGCACAGGGTGTGGCACGCACAGAAGACAAGAATATATGTTAAAGCCCAAAGGCCGGGACTAGACGCCCAGGAGGGGCTGGCCGCGAGGGAGAGCAGGAGGCCAGCTGGGTACCCGGCAGCCGCCCGCAGCCCCCACTCACTCCCGCAGGTGCGGGGGCGGGAGCCGGGTAGCGCGCCTCCTGCCCGGCGTTCCGCGCGCCCCTCAGCCGCCGACTCTCGCGCCCCGCCCCCGCCCCGCCCCTCCGCGCTCGCGCCACCTGGCGCTCGCCCCCGTCGTTCCCGCGGCGCCGCGCCTCTCCGGTTCCTCAGCTTCCAGCCAAAATGGCGGAGAGCAGCGAGGGTCTGGGCACCGTCCCCGAGCACGAGCGGATCTTGCAGGAGATCGAGAGCACCGACACCGCCTGCGTGGGGCCCACCCTCCGGTAAAGATCTCATCCCCCAAGGACTTCGGCTCCCCGCCCTGCGCCGGCTGCTCCTCAGGAGCCGGGCGGGGCGTCCGCCGCCGGCCGCGCGCGAAGCTCCCCGACAGGTGGTGCGCGCGGGGGCGGACGGGGGCGCTCGCGGGTGGCGGAACTCTAGCCCGGACCCGGGCGGGACCGAGAAGGCGGCTGCACCTGTCGGCGCGGCCTGCCTCCGCCTCTGGAGCTGTCACCCCGCAGCCTGTGGGTGTGGCTGCCGCAGCGTCTCTAACCCCGGGCGCCGCGGTGCGGCCCCGCGTTCTTCTCCTGGCTGCGGCCCCAGGGCCCGAGGACACTCCTGGGGCCTGGCCCCGTCTCGCTCGTGGCAGGACTGAGGGCTGCTCGGCCGCGGGCGTGCCAGGCTAGGGTCGACAGCCGGCAGTCGGCGTGTCGGAGGTGGCAGGTCGCGCGCGGGTGGAAAGCCTGGTGCGCCAGGCTGCCACGGGCGTGGGAGAATTGAAATTGAGCGGGAGACGCCGGCCCCTTCCCCCTGCTCCCCCGCGCGGCCGGAGTGGGCGAGAAGAGCGCGTGGGCTGGAGGGGAGGAGCTGCTTGCTGCTTGGGAACGCCCTAGGGTGACCCTGCACTCGCGGGATCTAAGCTGCTTTGGAGGCAGAACAGCTTTTTCTTATTTACAAACATTTAATTAAAATTGCATTAATTGTTCCGGTTATTTTAAATCGAGTTCCTCCTCATTCATTTTAAGAGTAGTACTAGGTAATGCATATTCCATGCCAGACTGAATGAATACCTGCTGTTCCGATAGAATATTATTAGCCAGGCACCGTAATGAGCCATGGGTTAGGTTAGGCACTGTCTTCAAGAATAAGTTCCTTTTACATATAAGGTTTCATCTTTTGGAGTGATATGATAAATGAAGTTATGATTCACTTACGGAACTTGAGACTGATTATGCTTTATCATTAGTATTTATTCGGAATACTCTTCCTAGAAATAGAGCGCTGTACAGTTTGTGAACCGGTGAATGTAGTGTAAATTGAAGCCAGTTCAAGTTATGTAAATACACCTTGCCCTTAAGAGTCAGGAGGCCTGGGTTCTTGTTTTGCCCTAGTCCTGCCACTGATGAAATGTGCAGTCATGGAAAACAATTATTTAACCTCTCTGGATCTCGGTTTCGTTGTTTGTAGAATGGGGAGGGGAGAGTATTCAGATGTCCAGGAAGCTCAGAACATTAGGGACCTTGCCTATTCACTGCTGTATCCCTAAGACCAAGCATGTGGTAGGAATGTTACAAATTTTTGTTACATAAAGTTTCTGCTATGATATGATAATGCATAATTAGTGCATTTCCTTAATTTTCCAACATTATTATGTCTTTTAATAAACTATACTTGGTAATGAAAGAAGTAAGATTAAAAGGAAGCTTTGTTTTCATCACTGCATCTTGAAACAGTGCAGTGCGTGATAAAGTTACTAGAGTAGTTTATTTGTGAAGATAGTACTGGTTATGAAAGAGGTGCTTCATCTTGGGAAAATGTGCTAGGTAGTGTCCTTGAAAAAAGATGAAATTAACTTAGAAGAACATTTTGAGATATATTGAGAGATTTTTGGGACACTCAGGAACAGAGTATTTGTATTCATAGTGTTATTCCGTTCTCTTTTGTTGGGCAGTTGTTTCAACTGGCTCATTTTGTTTGAACCCACTCTCTTTTTTTTTTTTTTTTTTTTTGAGACGGAGTCTCGCTCTGTCGCCCAGGCTGGAGTGCAGTGGCGCGATCTCGGCTCACTGCAAGCTCCGCCTCCCGGGTTCACGCCATTCTCCTGCCTCAGCCTCCCGAGTAGCTGGGACTACAGGCGCCCACAACCGCGCCCGGCTAATTTTTTGTATTTTTAGTAGAGACGGGGTTTCACCGTGGTCTCGATCTCCTGACCTTGTGATCCGCCCGCCTCGGCCTCCCAAAGTGCTGGGATTACAGGCGTGAGCCACCGCGCCCGGCCGAACCCACTCTCTTTAGCAAACTCTAGTGACTCACACTTATCCCATATATATGTATATTTATGTCTCATTTATAAGCAGACGCTTTTTGCACACATATAGAGGGTACTGCTAGCAGTCTTTTCTTTTGAACATTGTTTAAGCTACTACTGTTTTTTTCCCTGTATTTTTTTTTTCAGGTTTCACTAAGTGAAGTGTTAATACTGCATTTTAAAAACCATTTATTATGGAAGCATTTTAAATGTTTAAAGAAGTAAAATAGTGTAATGAACCACCATGAACGGTCATCTAGCTTCAATTCATTCCCTGGCCAGTCTTGTTTGAGCTTTTCCTTTATCTACTCCCCCTCATCTTGGATTATTTTGAAGGAAATCCAAGACATCAATTTATTCATAAATATTTTAGTATTAAGATTAATTTTTGTTGTTATTTCCTATCTTTTAGCTGGCCTGAGACTTATTTTATTTATATTGTTTTTTCTCAGCGGCAGGATTTTTTGGCCTGACCTTTTCCTGAGAAGCATGTGATAAACTTTCCACAGGCCCTGACAAATAACATGGTTCTTTGACCACAACAGAAGTATATTAGAAATCTATAGTAAAAACGAAAACAAAAACTATCTGGAAAATTCCCAAATATTTGGTCATTGACTAACACACAAAAAAAATAAATCAAAAGGGAAATTAGAAAGTATTTTAAACTGAGTAAAATGAAAACACAACATATCATTTGTGAATGCAGCTGAAGAAATACTTAGAAGTTTATGGCACCAAACACCTCTACTAGAAAAGAATGGCTTCAGCTTCTAACCTAAGAAACTAGGAAAAGAAGAGTATATGAAATTCAGAAGAGTGGAAGAAAGGAGATGGTAAAGATCAGAGTGGAATTCAGTGAGACAGAAATGCAGAAAATCAGTGTTATTGTAATAGCACAAAAAAAGGGAAAGAAGGAATATAGCTATATAAGAGTAACATTTCTATATTTTACTGGATGAGAATAATTCTGAAGTAGATTCTGAGAGCAACCACTAAGAAATAACTTTTTTCTAAATTCCAGAAAAAAATCACTAATTAAGATATTTGCTTAATGCAAAAGAAGCAGTAAAGGAATAGAGGAGCAAAAAAAAAAAAAAAAAAAGAAATGAGACAGAACACAAGATGTGAATCCAACTATATAAATAATAACATTAAATATGAATAGAGTAAACAATCAAAAGGCATAGGTCCTCAAACTGGATAAAAATAAGATCCAAAGATGTGTTATCTACAAGAGATACATTTTAGATTTAATGACAAACATAGGTTAAAAGTAAACAGAAAAACATGTATCATGAAAAGAGCAACCATAAGAAAGCTGCAGTAGCTATACTAATATCTGACATAACAGACTTTAAAACAAGTCTAGAAATAAAGGATATTTTATGATGGCAAATGGTCAATCAATAAGGAATATATAAAGTATAAACATATGTGCGTCTAACAACAGAGTCTGAAAAGACATAAAAACTACCCATCATTCAATAATGGATAGAACAACTAAGCAGAAGACCAAAAGGGAACAGGAGACTTGAACAATACTCTTAAGCTAATTAGACCTACCAGACCTCCATAGAATACTCCCTCCAACAACAGTAGGATACACAAGGGAACATGGAACATTATCCAGTACAGACTATGTTAGGCAATAAAATAAGCCTCAATAAACTTAAAATAAACTGAAACCATACAAATTATTATCTCTGACTGCAATGGAATTAAATTAGAAATTAATAACAGAAGGACATTTTAGAAATTCACAAATATGTTGAAATTAAGCACATTTCTAAATAGTGAATCAAAGAGGAAATAATAAGGAAAATTAAAGATATTTTGAAGAAAGGTAAATGAAAACATACAATGCCAAAAATGTTTAGATGAAGCCAATGCTGTTCTTAGAGAAAAATTTATAGCTGTAAAAACCAATATTAAAAAATAAGAAAAATCTCAAATTAATAACCCAAACTTCCATCATAAGGTTGGGTTCCATCATAATGAAAAAGAGAGCAACCTAACCCAAAACAAGGAGAAGAAAGAAAGTAATAAAGATTAGATCAGATGTAAATGTAACAGAAAAACAACAGAGAGGCCAGGGGCATTGGCTCACACCTGCAATCCCAGAAATTTGGGAAGCAAAGGCAGGCGGATCACCTGAGGTCAGGAGTTCAAGACCAGCCTGGCCAACATGGCAAACCCCGTCTCTACTAAAAATATAAAAATTAGCCAGGCATGGTGGCGTGTGCCTGTAATCCTAGCTACTTGAGAGGCTGAAACAGTAGAATCGCTTGAACCCAGGAGGCCGAGGTTGCAGCGAGCCAAGATTGCGCTACTGCACTGCAGCCTGGGCAACAGCGCGAGACTCCATCTCAAAAAAAAAAAAAAAAAAAAAGAAAAAAAAAACAATAAACAAAAAAAAAATCAATAAAACAGTTGGTTCTCTGAAAAGATCAACAAAAGTGACAAACCTTTCGCTAGAATGACCAAGAAAAAAACAAAGACTCAAATTACTCAATTCAAGAACAAGAGAGAACGTTACAGAACTAAAAATAAGAAAAAGTTAGGAACAATTTTATGTCAACAACTAAAACAATCTAAATGAAACACAACAAATTCCTAGAAAAACACAAACTATCAAAAGTAATTCAGATTTTCTATTTTTCTTTGAGGAGTTCTTTGGAGCTCTTTGTACTTACCTTCTGCCTCACCCCCGATTATAATCCTTGAGCCACTGCTCTAGATCTGCGGGCACGAACAGTGGCCTTCCTCTTTTGGAGTGATATCCTTGCTTTAAGAGCATGGTGCTGGGTGAGATGGCAGTCTCTGGTCTTGGCTTGCCTCTCTCAGTGTGGAGCCTCTCTGGTATGAGCAGGCCGAGGTGAGGGCAGCTGGGTCCCCAATATCGGTGGTTGTTATTGCTGTGGTATAGCTTCTGTTCTATGACATCCTCCAGGGGCTGGGTGGATGAAGGAGGACTGGTTGGAAGAATGGAGCCCTTATTCTCTCTGCCACACTCACCTTGTTTTTTGGTTCTGCAACACAGTTGGGGTAGGGGTAAGAAATTCTGAATGCCTGCCCTTTCTTTGGCTCTTGACTGAAACCCTGGTGGGAAAGAGAGCCCCACCTTCTTAGCCACTCCCACCTGGGTAGATCTGTCACCTGAACAGGTGGTTGGGAAAAGGTGGTTGTGGGTCATGGGTCAAGGGCCACAAACTCTTACTGTTCTTACCAAGTATGCAGTAGATTTTCTTGGATAAATGTTTCTTCTTTTGCTGTATGCTCTTACGACAATTTTCAGAAATTCAAATGGTGTTTCTAAAAATTTTCATTAGTTAGAGTTGTTTCATTAGGGAACAGGTTTGTGGAATTAGGGTTGTTTCATTAAGGAACAGGTTTGTGGAATTAGGGTTGTTTCGTTAGGGAACAGGTTTGTGGATATCCTCACACTGTTATTGCAGAAGTGTATCCCCCTCAAATATTATTCTTGTTTTATTTTTTTTCCTAAATAGAGTTAACATCAATGTAAAAAAAAAGCCATTTTAAAATGTGTATTTCAGTGACATTTAGTACATTCAGAGTGCTGTGCAGCCATCGTCTCTATCCAGTTTTAAAACATTTTTCATCATTACAGAAAGAAACCTTGTACACATTAAATAGTCACTCTTCATTTTCTCTCTTCTAGCCCCTGGCAACCAGTTTTCTGCTTTCTGTACTATGATTTTACCTATTTTGGATATTTCATGTAATAGAAGAATATAATATGTGGTTTTTGTGTGTGTCTGGCTTCTTCCACTTTAGCATGCTCATCTATATTGTAGCATGAATCAGTACTTGTTATGTCTGAAGTTTCATGTCCCCCCACCATAATTCATATGTTAAAACCTAAATCACCAATGTGATAGTATTAGTAGGTAGGGCATTTGGGTGGTAGTTATGAGGGCACATCACTCATGAATGGGACTAGTAGTAGTCTTAGGAAAGAGAGAGATTCTGAGAGCTAGCTTGCCCCTTCTACCATGCGAGGATGCAGTTACAAGGCACCATCTATGAACCACAACTCACTAGACACTGAAACTGCTGTGATCTTGTACTTCCCAACCTCCAGAGCTGTGAGAAAGAAATTTCTGTTGTCTGTAAGCTACCCAGTCTACAGTATTTAGTTATAGCAGTCCATATGGACAGCTATGTGGGCAATATCAAGAAAAACCCTGTCTCAAGGAAAAAAGTACTATTCTTTTTATGGCTGAATAATTCTCATTATATAGACATTCCACATTTTATTTATTCATTCATTCATTGATGGACATTTGTTTCTACCTTTTGGTGGTTGAGAATATGCTGCTATGAACATTCATGTACAAATTTTAGTTGAATGCCTATGTTCAGTGTTTGGGGGAATTACCTAAGAGTGGAATTGTTGGGTCAAATGGTAATTCTGTATTTAACTTTTAGAATCTGTTTTGTGAAGTGTCAATAGTTTGGAGTACACAAGTCTCTGAAACTGCCTTTCATTGTTGAAGATACAAGCTCGACTTAACAACATCTTTTTTCCCTGACTTTAGCAGGGGAAACCTTTAGTATTCTTTATCAGGATAACTCTGGCTTGTGGGCATTTTTTTTTGTTTTGTTTTTTGAGATAGAGTCTCACTCTGTTGTCCAGGCTGGAGTGCAGTGGTACGATCTCAGCTCACTGCAACCTCTGCCTCCTGGGTTCAAGTGTTTCTCCTGCCTTGGTCTCCTGAGTAGGTGGGTGCCCACCACCATGCCTGGCTAATTTTTGTATTTTTTTTAGTAGAGACAGGGTTTCACCATGTTGGCCAGGTTGGTCTTGAACTCCTGACCTCAGTTGATCCGCCCACCTCGGCTTCCCAAAGTGCTGGGATTATAGGCGTGACCCACTGCGTGAGGCCCAGCTCTGGCTTTTGAGCTGAGGTATTTGTATTTTATCATGTTAAGGAATTATTCACCAATACTGCTTTTATTAGCAAGAAAGGCTGTTTAATTTAGTCAGATGTTTCTTCTGCATCTGTGGAGATGGTCATATGATTTTTTCTTATTTGCTCCATCAGTATGATTGAGTTTATTAATGGATTTCCTATTATTGAAATAGTCCTGCTTCTTAGTATAAACCCCATTTGGTCATGATTATTTGCTCTTTCAATGTGTTTTTGAATTCTGTTGGCTAGTATGCTTTTAAAGATTTTTTGCATTGATATTTATAAGTGAGATTGCTTTGTAGTTTGCACTTCGGTGCACTTTGCACATTGGTGCAGACTTTTTCAGATCTTTGAATCAATGTTACACTCATTTCATTAAACAAAATTGGAAGTTTTTCTTTTTTTGGCATTATATAATTAGTGTTGGTGTTATCTTTTTTTTTTTTTTTTTGATATGGTGTCTTGCTGTGTTGCCAGGCTGGAGTGCAGTGATGCGATCTCGGCTCACTGCAACCTCCGACTCCCTGGTTCAAAGCGATTTTCCTGCCTCAGCCTCCTGAGTAGCTGGGATTACAGGCACGTGCCATCACACCCAACTAATTTTTGTATTTTTAGTAGAGA
Source organism: Macaca nemestrina (assembly GCF_043159975.1). Taxonomy (NCBI): domain Eukaryota; kingdom Metazoa; phylum Chordata; class Mammalia; order Primates; family Cercopithecidae; genus Macaca; species Macaca nemestrina. Next base: position 41,043,811 of record NC_092133.1, on the reverse strand, counting down.
TGGGGTTTCATCATGTTGACCAGGATGGTCTCGATCTCCTGACCTTGTGATCCACCTACCTTGGCCTCCCAAAGTGCTGGGATTACAGGTGTGAGCCACCGCGCCTGGCTGATATTATCTATTTTTTAAAGTTTCTCTGAATTACCCCTGTGAAAATCAATGGATCTGGTGCTTTTGGTAGAGGAGTCTTTTAACTCTTTTTTCTGTTTCTTCTGTGATAATTGGTCTGTTTTAGACTTTCTCTCTGGAGGGTCAATAAGTTGTATTCTTTTGAAAAATTATTTCTTCAAGTTTATCAAATTTGAGTAGACTTGTGCAGTCTTACTAAAAATAAGATTTTGGCCCAGCACGGTGACTCATGCCTATAATCACAGCACTTTGGGAGGCTGAAGTGGGAGGATCATTTGAGCCCAGGTGTTTGAGACCAGTCTGGGCAACATAGGGAAACCCATTATCTACAACAAACAAACAAAAACTACATTAGCTGGACACCTGTGGTCTCAGCTACTTGAGAGGCTGAGGTGGGAGGTTGGGGCTGGAGTGAGCTATGATTATGTTCCTGAACTCCTGCCTGGGCAACAGAATAAGACCCTGTCTCAAAAAAAAAAAAAAAAAAAAGTATAGGCCTGTTGTGGTGGCTCACGCCAGTAATCCCAGCACTTTGGGAGACTGAGGCTGGAGGATCACTTGAGTCCATGAGATCGAGACCAGCTTGGCCAACATGATGAAACCCTGTCTCTACTGAAAATGCAAAAATTAGTGGGTGTGGTGGTGGACACCTGTAATCCTAGCCATTCCGGAGGCTGAGGCAGGTGAATTGCTTGAGCCTGGAAGGTGGAGGTTGCAGTGAGACGAGATCGTGCCACTGTACTCCAGCCTGAGTGACAGAGCGAGATTCTGTCTCAAAGAAAAATAACAATAATAATAATAATTTCTTCTCTTTCAATGGTTATATCCCACTTGTCAGTCCTAATTTTAGTATTTTTTGTATTTAAATTTAAATTTTGTGTATTTGTAATTTCAGTCATTGTTTTCCCCTTTTGTTTGGTTAACTAGTGGTTTTTCTGTTTTGCTGATTTTTTTAAAAAGCTGTTTTTGGATTTAGTAGTTCCACACATTTTCTATTTTCTAGCTCATTCTTTTCTGCTTTTATTTTTAATGATTCTTTTCATTCTTTTATTCTTTTCCTGGCTTTTTGCATTTTGTACCTAATTCATTTATTGATGTTATTATTTAATGCTATTCTTCCTCACTGACAATTGCTCTAGGTGTATTCTACATGTTCTGCTGTATCTCCCTTATTGCCCCTTTAAAGCAGTTCTGCTGTATTTCTTTCCCCTTTGATCCAAAAGTTTTTTCATAGTGTGTGTTTTTTTATAACTTTCCAAGTGTAGAGAGTCTTTTTTATTTGTTAAATTTTGCTACTGATTTCTACTTTTATTACATTATAGTTAGCTTAGTCTGTTTTTATTCTATTCTTTAAAATTAATTGAGGTTTTATTAGTGGCTTAATATATGGTTAGTTTTCATGAGCATTCTATGTGCTCTTGAAAATAAAGTATGCTTTTTTATTAGGCCTCATAGTTTTATACACATACATGTCTTATTAATTAAGTTCATTATATCTTCTAAACTCTCATGTTATTTTTTACCTGATCATTCTTGGATTGAGAAAGGTATGTTAAAGTCCCCTTTTATTAACTTGTTTCTCTTTCTTCTTGCATCTCCTATAGTTTCTGTTCGATGAGTTTGGTTTTGAATTTTAGGGTGTATAAATATTAATGTTATACCTTTATTTTGAAAAATAAAGATATTTATAGACTTTATAGTCTTTAGCATTGTAAATTAGTGCATTATAAATGCACAAATAATAAGTGCAAATTCAATTAATTTTCTGTTTTGTTTTCTATGATTGAGCAGTATTCTTTTTGTTTTGCTGTGAAGTTAGCCTTTCAGTGAATTTCTTCTTAACTGTAGATTAAGATTCCTGTAAAAGACTTGGGTTAAGCATATAGTTCATCTCGTAAGCTGTTATGCAAAGTGCACATTAGATCTGCTCTAGTCAGTCTGATATTTTTGTTTAATTTTCTAAAGTTTTCTAGGAAAGCAGTCTATTTTTGCATTCATTAATCTACTTAATTGTTTAAACTTTTTGAATTAAAATTTATTTTCGCAATTCAATTTATCCTAGAGGACAAATACAATTAAATATAGTGAGTATTTTCATTTCTCATTTTTTGCGTTTTACCAAATGCCCAAAAGTCAACAGGAAGAGATACCTCTTTGGTCAGGAATGTAAAAACAGGAAGGAGGAAGTCTATTGCAAATCTGTGTTGGCTGATTATGAATTCAGGTTTCACCATGGAGGATGTTCATTAATGATCATCAGTGTGCTGTGCTGTTATCCAGAATTACAGTGAGTATTAATGTCAGTAATACAGAATGTCAACACTAGTTATAGGAAGCAATGTTGACTAACACACGGCACTAGACTTTTTCCTGTGCATGGAAACAGGATACTATTTGTGAGAACAAGTCAAGTAAAATTCAACATCAGAAATACAGAGAAAATCGTTCTTCACTTTTTTGCTTTTGCTTGCTCTTGATGCTTTGAAGGGTCATATAATCCTTTAAGATATGAATGTGTCTTTTAAGAAACATATTAAGGTATATCAATTCTGTCATTAAAAATTCTTTGACAGAATGTCTTCAAATAAATTAGAGGAAGCATCTGGGCATTATTTTATAAAGCATTTTATGAGCACATGTACCAAACTAGATGAAATATTTCATGGAAAAGCACATAGAACGTGAGTATTATGTAAACAAGAAATATTTTTCAGTATTCCGTGGTGAAAGGAATTGGATTCTGGGCCAGGCGCAGTGGCTCATGCCTGTAATACCAGCACTTTGGGAGGCTGAAGGTGGGCAGATCGCTTGAGGTCAAGAGTTTGAGACCAGCCTGGTCAACATGGTGAAACCCCATCTCTACTAAAATATTAAAAAATTAACCAGGTGTGTTGGTACATGCCTGTAATCCCAGCTACTTGGGAGGCTGAGGCAGGAGAATTGCTGGAACTGGGGAGGTGGAGGTTGCAGTGAGCTGGGATCGCACCATTGTACTTCAGCCTGGGCGACAGAGTGAGACCCTGTCACAAAAAAAAAAAAAAAAAAAAAAAAAAAAGAATTTTGAATTCTATGTATATACATTGTTTCCCCTCTTTAGTTGCTAGAAACTCTCAGTTATTCTGCAGCTACAGAATATAGCATTGGTTTGAATACCAAGCAACAATATTTTAGGATACTTACCTTAACTTCAGTTTTTTAGTTAGCAGTACAATATTGTTGATGTTTTGAAAAAACTAAAAGTGTGTAAAATTTATATGACATACCACCATCATCATCATCAGTCTGGTGACCTCTTTGACATGCTATTTTCCTCAGGAGTCTAGTAACGTAAACCATGTCTTGACCCTTATTTCTGGATTACTATGTGGTAGGGCTTCCCAGCATTCTTTATGTTATGACACAAACAGAAAATTAGATCGAGAGCTGAGATGATCAATATTGTGGTATTCTCATAACTTACTCATTTGGGAAGATATGCTCTAACGTACTAGTCAGATGAAGGTGTCTGTAAACCTTTTTTTTTTTTTTTTTTTGAGACGGAGTCTCGCTCTGTCGCCCAGGCTGGAGTGCAGTGGCCAGATCTCAGCTCACTGCAAGCTCCGCCTCCCGGGTTTACGCCATTCTTCTGCCTCAGCCTCCCGAGTAGCTGGGACTACAGGCGCCCGCCACCTCGCCCGGCTAATTTTTTGTATTTTTGAGTAGAGACGGGGTTTCACCATGTTAGCCAGGATGGTCTCGATTTCCTGACCTCGTGATCCGCCCGTCTCGGCCTCCCAAAGTGCTGGGATTACAGGCTTGAGCCACCGCGCCCGGCCTGTAAACCTTTTTTATTTGTAAGAAATGTGTGTGTGTGTGTGTGCTCACCCACACATGCACACCCATGTGAGCGTCTTTGTCCAGGATTTAAAAAACATTTGTAGTTGTGGTTAATCAAACCAACTTGAGTTAGCTTAGAAAAAAATGAAAAAATAAATGGTGAAGGTAACTGGGGTATTTTATAAAAATTTTAGGGCAGCCAAACTTTTTGAAAGACTGGAACAGAGAAGTGGAAAACCATGTTTCTTTCTATTTCTCCTTGATAACTTCCTTTGTCTTCATCCTTCTGTGAAGTCTGACTTTCTCTGCTTCTCTCTGTGCTTGGTGGAGGATGACCACCTATAGCTTTTATATGTTACACACATACCTGACTATATGAATTCCAGTTAATTTAAAATTCCTGGGAGTATATCAGATTGTACACCCCTGTTACAGTGTACTTTGATTGAAAGACACTATGCTGCTTGTCCAACCTTGTCAATGGGTAGCAGCTCTCAGAGAGAAGGTATGTATTATAGCAGTGTTTGTGCACTTTCCTAGGGAGAACTATAACTTTGATTGTAACTATAATCAGTTATTATATATAACTTTGATATGACTATAACTTTGATTATAGAAGAGTCATGCTATCCCCAGGCACAGCCTAAATAAAGATTAAGAATCACTGTATGGGAGTTACAGTGAAATTCCCAGTAACAACAGATATCTTTCATACCAGTTAAACTGTTTGAATTATACACAATGCCATGTTCTTTCCTGTCTGTCTTTACCCATGATTGAATACCCTCCTCCTCCTTTCTCTACCAATTCAAATACTACCTATTTTTGAATTCTCCTATTTCCTCCATGAAATGTTTGCATCTTAGAATACTGCATTCTACGTGGATGTGCACACACATATATTTTATATGTCTGGATTCTTATAGCATGAACTTTTAAAGTGCTACACAGCGTTTTTTTTGTTGTTTGTAAATGTATGTCTTTGTATATGAATAAGTATATTTTGAATATAGGCCTAATTAGATTCCCCCTGAGACCTGTGATTTCATACATATCTCATGAGTTCCTACTGTGTTACATAACAGAATGCCATGAGTACAGTAGATTTAGTAAATCCTTTTGGACTGAATTAATGAAAAACAAAAACTTTCTCTATAGAAAAACTTAAAAAATATAGAAGAATAGAGAGCAAAAAAAAATCACTTTTATTCCCACTAAAGGATAATCATTGTTGACATTAATTTGAGTTTTTTCTATGTATAGTGGGCATGTAGTAAATATTGAATATTTATTGAGCAAAGTTATGTTATTCAACATATTAAATGATGATTACTATTAAATAGTAGTAAAGTGAAGCAGTGGCTACATTGTATATAATTTTCATCCTGTTTTTTTCACCGAAATAAAAATACAATTTTTTTGATTATAAAAATACTAAATATTCGTTTAAACATTCAGAACAAATGTGTATGTATAAAAATCACTTAAAACTTATGGAGTAACCAAAAGTACTCCATATTTGATGTGTGTATTTCTGAGTTTGTCCTGTGAGTATATCTGTATTTGTGTGTTCATCTTTTTGAATTTAATATTGGCAATGCCTATTATAATGTTATAAGCGCTCTGTAAGGTAATTCTTTATGGTTGATTAATATTTTAAAGTTCATATATCTTAGCTTATTATTTCCTTATGTTGCACATTTAAGTGGTTCTCATTTTGTGTGAAATTTTATGAAAATAATATTAAATCTAAAATAATTTATTAGTCAAGATCTTCATTCCTGGAGATAAAAGTAATCATGTAGGTAATTATAATAGCTAACATCTATTGAACATTTACTATGTGCCAATGTTTTAAACACTTAAATGCATTATTTAATCTTAACAAGAAGCAAATCAGGTACCATTGTTATACCCATTTGCAGCTGAGGAAATTGAGGTAGGGATAGATAGATTAGGTCATTTGCCCCCTGCACTCAGTAATTGGTAGAGCTAGATGTGGATGCAGGCCATTTGACTCCGGAGCCTACGCTCTTAATCACTGTGCTTTGCCTTTTAACCTGGAGTATCAGATGGTGAAAGCTGCAGTGTCAAAACATTATTAAATTTTAACCTAAAAAAGAGAGAGGGTTTAAAGAATGTGACCAGAATTGCACTCAGGAAGGGAGGATCCTGTATGACCAACCTGTGCTAGGGCAGAGGAGGCTCAGATCTTGAGATGAACTTACAGTAAAGTGATGTAGGTTCCTTCTTCCTCTGCAGTTCCCGGACAGGCCTCCAGTAGCTTTAGTGAGACCAATCTCCAGTTCGTTTTCCTTAGGAGATAGGGGCTGCTTAGTGTAAGAAAAATCACTGACACTTTTATCCTATGCATACCGCTTTTCCTTTCTCAATGATGGAAAAAACAAAGCAATGCAATCTTTTCCTACCTTCCTTTTTCATTGATACCCTCATTCATTCATTCCGGAGGTAAAAAAGAACTTAAACCAAGTTTGCTTTTAGGGCTGTCTTACTAGAAGGGATGGTTCTTTTTAGTTTGATAGAGCAAGCCTAATAGAATCTGCATAATGATTTTTTGTTTTTTGTTTTTGTCATCCCTGAATGGGAAGGCAGGCAACCACCTTTTGTGGTTTGTAAGGGAGTGTATGTATTGATGTTTTGGTATTGCCCACTTCATTGTGCAGGAGCTTAATTTGAAGAGAATTCGTTACTACAGGCATTGCCATAATAATCAGAAAGGTACTGTGGAAATCAGCAATGAATGTATTACTGACATTGAACATAAATAATATCAGCAACTGAATGACGATTTTTGCAGTCATGTCCTTTTACCTTTTTTTTTTTTTTCCTGTAATATCCTTCAACATTCCTTATGAGTCTTAAGATTTGTATTGTATACCTAGCTCTGGCCTTTTAGAAGCCACATGGTGTTGAATAAATCCCTTAACTTCTTTGAGGCTCATTTTCTTCGTCTGTGACATAGATGTAAAACCAGTTGTCCTTTATACTTCTCTAGGTTCTTGATATCAAATGCAGTGATGTATGCAAAATTGCTTTGTGGATTGCAAAGCACTAATATGGATGGAAAAAGATGATTTTTATTTTTTGTTTTGTTATTTATATTCTGCTTTTGAGTGGGAATTGCCCTTTTTCAACTTCTTGTTTTCTTTCCGATTCTTCTGCAGTGCTGAGAAATGACCAATGAAAGTGGACTGTGTGGTCAGGGACAGTGATGGGAGTTGGGATCAGCCTTATATCACTAACTATTTTTGTTTTCCTCCATACTACTTCTGGATATACTTATATGGCAAAATTCTTTTGCTTTGGAAAACATTTAGCAAATGTGTGTATATATATTACATATTTAGTTTTAAAAATGTATTTTGTTATTATGAAAAGGATATGTCTTTAGGTAAAAATAATACAAACCTTATGTTACATAGATAATGCAGATAGTTCCAGTTATCTGGTCTGTGGGCAAAAAGCAAGCACTTAAGGTCTTCAGCTCCAATCTTTTGTTCCATTTCCTATTGCTGGAATTTTCTATTCATTTCTTCTTGTTGGATAATTAAACTGGATGATGGTAGAGATGGTAAACCGGCATTTATTTATCCTTGCCCTGCTCAGCCTTGGGAGTGGGTGAATTCTAGCTGGTGGATTGACTGCTTTTGTTTGTTTGCCATGTTATGGTTTAGGTTTTTCTGAGCATCTGCATCAGTAATTTGAAGTTGCTACAGTACTGATGGTGAGGTGACTGCTGATCTTGAGTCTCATCTACTTGATTTTCCTTATCCTCTTCATTGCAGTTCTTTCTAGGTTGTCTTTGGCAAGAAAGGTCCCTGTGGACATCTCCTTTTGGTAATGATGCCAAGCAGGCACATGAAGGTCCAAGACAGAGAAGAGGGCAAAAGAAGACAGCAAAAAAAGGGGCCTTAAACTTGATCCTAGGACTTTATAGGCTCCCCCTTTCCCATGATTCTTCCCTTAGGGTGGACTTTCCGCATGCCCAGTGCCCTCCTTACCCTTTGGAATTGAGCACACGCAGTGTGTTTAGGGAGTGATACGCATGCCCATCTGAGGTTTCCTTTCCTGTTTTGGTGGAGTGCGCCCCTGGAAGATCATACTTCACCATTTTTGTCTCTTATCACACATGCATGCCTAGGAAGTGGCTTCTTCCTGGGGGTGCCAAATTACCATTTTTAGAGAGACAATGCGATAGTTCTCAAACTATCACCTGACATTTCTGGTGGGTGGCGGGGAGAGCCCTCTCCTGCCCTGCCCATGCCTATTTACTTGTAACAGTGACAAATGTGTTGTTTTTTTAAGCCAGGTTTTTCTCAATATACCTTAAAGGTTTTAAAATGGTTTTATACCTAGTCAAGTTAAGATTTTTAAGAACTTCATTTTTAATTTGTAATAAGAGCTTATCACTTTTTTTCAAAGAAATCAGCAAACTGAGGCCACTTGTTAATAAAAGTCTTTAGAAATATATATATATTTCAGGGGGTTCTTTGTTTCAAAGTTAGAGTTAAATATATTTGCATCTGGCTTTCATTTTTAAAATTTTCTGCAATTTAGTAAAGTTCTTGCTTCCACCTCAGGATATACTTTACACAATGTTGTCTTTGCCAGGACTGCCAAAAATTATCTTTTTAAACATTAACTTTGCTTAATGTTTTCCCCCTATAAAATGCTAATGTTATTATATAGTTTAGAAGTAGGTTAAAAGGCTTATAGAGGCCAGTTGTGGTGGTTCACACCTGTAATCCCAGCACTTTGGAAGGCTGAGACTGGAGGATCCCTTGAGACTAGCCTGGGCAACATAGGGAGACCACGTCCCTGCAGAATTTTAAGAAAATTAGTTGGGCGTGGTGGTGCACACCTGTGGTCAAAGCTACTGGAGAGGCTGAGGTGAGAGGATCACTTGGGCCTGAGGTCGAACCTGCAGTGGGCTGTGATCACACCACTGCACTCCAGCCTGGGCAACAGAGTAAGACTCTGTCTCTAAAAGAGAAAAAAAAACTCATAGGTCTGTTAGAAAATTTAGGTTATTTTTCATTCAGTAATTTCAGTATTATCCTCATATATGACATCTAACATGAATAAATCATAACAAATCATCTTTTGTAGATTTTCTAGTGCTGATGGAGAAGACAAGTAAAATATGTTTTTGTTTGTATTTGATTGATATTCAATTCCTTGTGGATCTTATCCATCAGTACTGATTTCTCATCAGTTTTCATATATGTAACTTTTATATATTTATTGTAAATTCAAACACTGATTTTAAGATATTCTTTAGTAAAATTATTATATGTGTTCTTTCAATATTTGAATGCCTGTTGTATGTCAGGTACTCTGTAATGTATAAAAGTTTATTCTGTGCTATGTTGTTTATACTTACCCATAGGAGCCTAGAATTGCCAGATAGTTTTTGTGCTATTTATAATTCTGTTCTATGCTTTTTTAAAAAAAGTTATATTAAAGCAATAGGTAACAGGGTAAAACCACTTCAAAAAATGGGGAAATTTTATTTTTATTTTGATTTCATAATACTTAGTTGTTGATCAGGTTGAGTATGAGATTCACATCATATTTTGATGCAGTACTAAAGGAAAACACAGTCATCTCGGTTTTTGTAGGAATTTGTTTCCGGGAACCGGCGTGAATACCAAAATCCATGGATGGTGTAGTCTCCTATATAAAATGGTATAATATTTACATATAACCTATGCATATCCTCCTATGTACTTTAAGTCATCTCTAGATTACATATAATACCTAATAACAATGTAAATGTTGTGTAAATAGTGGTTTACTGTATTGGATAGAGAATAATGGCAAGAACAAAAGTTTGTACGTGTTTAGTATAGACGCAACCACCCATTTTTTTTCCTCGAATATTTTCCATCTGTGGCTGGTTGAATCCAGGGATACGGAACCCCCAGATACAGAGGGCCGACTGTACTTGGATTTCTAGAGGTTACTTTTTGGTAAAGGGTGCCCTCTAGTGAGCCTGTTTTTTTTATTAAGATTTGTAGTTTATATCCTCACAACACTTGTGAATTGGATGTAGAAATAGAAGACACCTTCAGTTCTCAAGGACCTTAGAAGATAAAATATACACTAAGTAGGGGGAGAGTAAGTTTGATGTGTTGTACATATTAATAAAAGATAATGTAATATAGACCTTATGTAAAAAAAAACAACTGGGAAAATTCCTGGTAATGGGAAAGTTATCCAGTATAGCTATTTATGAAATTAGCATTAAGGAGCTGTCTTGAACTGAAATTTGAAGGGAGTTTAAAATTAGTATTGAAGCATGTAGAGGGGGAAGGGCATCCAGGGGGTAGAAAATAAGTTTAGGACAGCATCAAAAAGCATTAGTGCCAAAAGGGAAAAAAATGGAGAAAAAAGGAATTATCTTGGGAAAGATTTTAAATTTAATACTATTTTAAATATTTTATGCAAGTTTCCAACTAATTTGTATTCTACATGAAAACTTTTTTTTTTTTTTTTTTTTAGGAATTCAGGAAAGACTTGGCTGGGCAGTTGTAGGTTGGGGTCTCTTATGTGGTTGTAGTCAAATGGATATTGGTTGCTGTCAGCTACCTGCTGGGACTGAAGTAATCTGAAGGCTCAACTGTACTAGACAGCCAAGATGGCTCACTCACATTGCTGGCAGTTGCTGTGGCTGTCATTTGGGAGTGGCTACATGTGGCCTCTCCAGCTTGTCATTTTTAGGATAGTCAGATTTCTTACATAGTGGATGGCTTTCTCCAGATTAAGTGTCTAAAGGAGGCAGGTAGATATTGCATGGCCTTTTCTAGTCTTTGAAGTCACATAGTGTCACTTCTGTCATATTCCATTGGTGAAAGTAGTCACAAGCCTGCCCAGATTAAAGGAAGGGAGTGTAGACCCTTCCTCTTATTATAAGATGTGCAAAGAATTTTGGACCTATGTCATAATACTACTTCATTTACTTTCTTGCCTCTCTGAAGAATAGGTTCAGTGTAGGTAAATTTTAATGATTTAAGGAATAATTGTGCTCTGTATTAAAGTTGCCTGTGTATATGCCTGTTTTCTGCACTTCATTTTCAGTTTCTATTGCTTATGCACTTACACAGTACTTGATATTGGTAGAAGGAATCTTTTCTTGACCTACCTATTATTTCCTTGGAGCGATTGTATTTCTTATTTGCTTCTGGATTGCAGAGTATCAGCAATATAGTTTGACTGTGTCCCCACTCAAATCTCTTCTTAAATTGTAGTTCCCATAATCCCCACTTGTCATGAGAGGGACCAAGTGGAGATATTGAATCATGGGGGTGGTTTCTCCCATCCTGTTCTCTTGATAGTAAGTTCTTATGAAATCTGATGGTTTTATAAGGGGCTTCCCCCTTTGCTTGGCTCTCATTCTTCTTCTCCAGGCTGCCATGTGAAGAAGAACATGTTGGCCTTTTCTTCTGCCATGATTGTAAGTTTCCTGAGGCCTCCACAGACATGTGAAACTGTGAGTCCATTAAATCTCTTTTTCTTTATCAATTCCCCAGTCTCGAGTATGTCTTTATTAGCAGCATGAGGACAGACTAACACAATCAGGGAATGTTATGGGAAGGTTGTTATTCATGTTTGCTGTATTTGATAAAATGGTTGAAAAAATGTTAGGAGTACTGGATATGATACTTTTATATAGATTTTTTTCTTAGTATTTCATATTGTTGACTACTGTAGTAGAAATATTTTTATTCCAAGATTGAGTGGCTACTTTGAGCAGACCTTTTGTGCATTTAAGATAGGGAGGTGGTGGCCAGGTGCAGTGGCTTATGCCTGTAACCCCAGTACTGTGGGAGGCCAAAGCGAGTGGATCATCTGAGGTCAGGAGTTCAAGACCACGCTGGTCAACATGGTGAAACCCCGTCTCTACTAAAAATACAAAAATTAGCCAGGCATTATGGCAGGTGCCTGTAAGCCCAACTATTTGGGAGGCTGAAGCAGGAGAATCACTTGAAACTGGGAGGCAGAGGTTGCAGTGAGCCAAGATCGCGCCACTGCACTCCAGCCTGGGCAACATGAGTGAGGCTCTGTCTCAAAAAAAAAAAAAAAAAAAAAAAAAAAAAAAAGAGAGATAGGGAAGTGGTATCTGTACTATTTGTTGTTTAAAAGAAAATAATTCCATATCATGTGGCTTTATGAAAAAAGACCCCATCTCTCTAATGATAATTTATTTACTATTTTTAAATAATATTTTAGCCCTTTGTTTCTCACATGGTTGTTACTGAAATTTTGTGTTTCTTAAGTATATTTGGAGGCTACTGAAGAGAGCTGCAGTGTTTCAAGTCTCACTTCTGAGTCTAACTTCAGGGTTTCAAGTGGATTATAAATTGATATTGCAGAGGCTGCTCCACTGAAAGATTAGATCAGATTCTCAATTTATATCACAAAGAATACAAAGATTTACTGGAAACTGTCTCAGTGTAGCTTCTGCTACTTTTCAGGATCCATACAGGAGGCACAGAAAACTGCTGATAACTTTATCTGGGCAATGTAGGGCAATGTTCTCCATCTCAGAAAGCTTACTATTTGCTATATAACTGCCCTTTCATACTTGGGGCCTAGGTATGTCCTATTCTGAAAGAACTGTAACAATTCATGTACTTCTGTTTAAAGTAATGTTTCCAAATCTTGGCTTTAAATCCATTGTGAACTAATTTGTTGCAGGAGAATTTGGTGAATTTACCACATTTACTGATACATCTAAATTCTATATTTTGAAATCATTTTGATATTGACAGCAAGTGATGTGTATTGGATAGGATGATTTTAATAGCTTTTGGTAATTTCTATTCTGTTTTTTGTGTGTGTGTGTTTGCTTTTAAAACTGTCTTTATAGCAGCATTCTAAAGAATGTTTAGTTTGTCAAAAGCTGGTAATTATCACATGGTTAGTTGTCCTATATAAATATATTTAATATTCAGAAAAATATAGTTTATAGTTAGTAACCAAAATTTCAGTATTAGTCAATAAGATTAGTACCTAGAATCTGAAAAGAATTCAGTTTAAATGTGAAATTGCTAAAGAAGTATCATATGTACTCTTACTAATATGAAATACCAAAGTTTAATTACTAATTATGAGAAATATAAAATTAAGATTGATATGCTAGAAATTAAGCTTGATATGCCATTTGAAGAACTGGTGAAATAATAGTAAAACTGCCTATACTGGAAGAATGAAGAATGCTCAGAAGAATGTGAAAGCAATTTTTTATTGATAGAAATACAAACTTAAGGCTAATGTATCATTTGAAAAACTGGCAGAAAATAGATTAGTGTTTGAAAAGGTATAAAATGACATTAAAAAGCATCCAAAGGAAGTCAGAAGTAACTGATAGTATTTTGTCAGGGGTAAAAGAGTTAAGTTTTGTTTTCTTTTTGTTTTGTTCTTTTCTTTTCTTTTCTTTTCTTTTTTGAGATGGAGTCTTGCTCTGTTGCCCAGGCTGGAGTGCAGTGGTGGTGCGATCTTGGCTCACTGCAGCCTCTGCCTCCTGGGTTTAAGCGATTCTCTTGCCTCAGCCTCCTGAGTAGCTGGGACTACAGGTGCGTGCCACCACGACTGGCTAATTGTTTTGTATTTTTGGTGGAAACAGGGTTTCACCATGTTGGCCAGGCTGGTCTCAAACTCCTGACCTCAAGTGATTCACCTGCCTCGGCGTCCCAAAGTGCTGGGATTACAGGTTTGAGCCACTGTTCCTGGCCTAAAGTTTTGTTTTCTGATAAAGGTTTGTAGAAAGCTTTGACACCAAAAGGTGTCAGTTGACACAAACAGTGTCAATGCCCAGGGGTGCCTGAACAACATTTCTTCTTCTAGTTTTCCGGTATTTGTAAGGCCATTTTTTTGCTAGTCTTTGTTTTTTCTTAAAAGCAGTTGATCGACATTAGTAAAATACATGAGAAAGTCAGCCAGTGACTAGCGTTTTAATGGCAATTGCTCTAGGTACTTTCTCACATTACACTCTATGCAGATGTAGCCCCTGACCATACTCTTTTATGGTTATGCGACCAGTATATCTATTCTGTTAATGAACAAAGTATTCTGGGATGGAGAAAAGCCATTTTTATTTTGTCTAGAAAAGAAACTATACTACTCTAGTAAATATAAGTAATTTCGGGACATTTGAATTAGATACTTTGAGATTATATCAGATTTTCCTCAAAGTGTAGACATTATTTTAGTAAAAAACAGTAAATACCTTTTATTTTCTTCACAGTTGTAATGGATTTATTCTTTTCAGTGACGACTGCAGTGAATTAAAAAGATACCCAAAATAGTGTAAGGATATTACGTGATTTTTAACAAAAACAGTATATAATATGTTGCCAGTGATGAGGTTTTTTTTTCACAGTAGTACATCATGAATGTTTGTTTTCATCAGAAAGGGAACTTTTCCTTAAAAAAAAAATACTGTGGAATATGATTACTAAGTCATTTATTTACAGAATATAGCATCTTTCCAAAAAAATTTAAAGTGGCAGTAGTTTCTCAGTTAAGACATTTGATTTGATGATAAAAGCATTAATTTCCAGTGAACCAATTTTAACATTTTAATATCTTATCTTTCTTTTTCTATTTATTTTACTACCACTAGGTGGAGCCCTAAACACACAATTCAAGAAAGTATCTCTGCAAGATACTTCGTTTAAATTCCCTAAAGCCAATTTATGATCAGTTACAGTGAATTAACTCATGTTTAAACTTTGAAAACTTTTCGTTTTCAAGAGTTGATATAATGAAGATAGAAAATGTGTTTGGTACTTAAAATTTTTTTAGCTATACTTTTGAGACACATACAGTATTTTTATACATTCCTAGTTGCTAAAATTAAAATATGTAAGTAAAATCTTTAGTGTGGCATAAGCCATCTTTGTTCTCTGTTCACATGAAGGTTAAAGTCATCTCTTTTTTTTCTTTTTTTTTTTGAGATGGAGTCTTTCTCTGTCGCCCAGGCTGGAGTGCAGTGGCGCAATCTTGGCTCATTGCAACCTCTGCTTCTTCCCAGGTTCAAATGATTCTCCTGCCTCAGCTTCCCAAGTAGCTGGGATACAGGTGTGCACCACCACATCTGGCTAATTTTTGTATTTTTAGTAGAGACAGGGTTTCACCATATTGGCCAGGCTGGTCTGGAACTCCTGACCTTGTGCTCCACCCACCTCGGCCTCCCAAAGTGCCGGGATTACAGGGGTGAGCCACCGTGCTCGGCATCTCTTCTTTTAAAAATGATTTTGCATCTGTACTTCTGTCTTGAGTTGCATTACATTTTGCCAGAAGGAGACATTTTATTGTGTTAAGCTTTTGGAAGGGATGACTGAGCTAACCCCCACCCACTCTCTTTTTTACTTTTAAACAAATTTTATTTTACTCATTTATTTATTTTACCTTTGCCTTGAATTCTCTTACATTGATGTGTCTTATCTATATATAGAGCACTAAGGTATACTCTTAGTGTATGTGGGAGAATGGAACATTTACTAATTTTCTAATGTTCGCCCTTGCTGGTTCTAGCATATAAATATGTGTGTGTTTGTCTGTTTATAGGAACTTGATTAGACTTACCAATAGAAATTACAAAATTTTGGGAGACAGTTTGAAAGACAAAAATCATTTTCGTTAAAATTATTTATTGATTCAAAATTTAGAATGGCAATAAATCTAGCACTTTCATATATGAATTAGGTAGATATAACTATAAACCAACCTAGGCTGAAAGAGTCAATACTGCTAAACAGTATTTCCTTTCTGTTCCTACAAATCAGAATTTCAAAGAATAGTGATTATCATTTAAAGAAAAATGGCTTTTTCAGTCTCTTCAACTGAGGTCAAGTACAGGGCCCTTGGTTTTCTCTACTTCTTTTTGCTCCTCCTTATTTTGTTGCATTTGTAATTTAAAACTGCCTATTAGCTATGCCTCAGTTATCATCTGCCTTTTCTGTCCATTGGTTGATTTCACCTGATGGGTGCAACAGTGCACATCAGGGATTCCCTATTGAGTCATTCTCAATTGTTGATCTTCAAAGGTGATCTGGTTGGTTGCTATGCTGGTAACTTCCGTGTGCATTCCATGCCACTTATCACCATTTCTGACTGGAGAGTCTATGTAACATAATAGTTCAGAGCACTGACTTTGGAGTCAGGTACACCTGGGGTTAAGTCTTGACTCTGTTACTATATGACTTCACACTCAATGTCTTAATCTTCCCAAACTACATTTGTAAATTGTGATGCTAACAGAATCCATGTAAAGCTGCAGTGATTACCATAATTAAGCCAGAAGTATGTCTGGAATAGCAAATGGTTATCTAGGGTCAGGAGAGAGTTGGGACAGCCTGAGACTTAGTAATTGGTAGATCAAGACCTACTCTTCTCATTCACAGTACTAATTATTTAATTTTTTTATTGGAACTTATGGTTCTGTTTTTAACAGTGAATACTTAATGAGATAATGCATGTAAAGCACTTAATACATAATAAGTACTTGGTTGTTATTATTTTTGTCATTACCATCATTAAGCCAGAAGCAGCAGACATGACTCCTGTCTGGCCAGTTAAGTCACTGTGGGGAATTGCTGACCTGAAGAGCACATCTTCTCTTCATTTTCTTCTCCCTCCACCATCTTTCTAAATTATCAGGCTGTCCCTCCTCTCTCCTGGCCCTTGATAACCATCTAGGGTTAACCCTAGATGATTATCAAGAGAAAAGGTTCATAATTTCTGCTATGCATACTGTGTGTCAAGAAATTCTTGGGATAAGAGTAGCTTTTGTTTTTTTCCTCATTCCAGTGTTGATACGTATCCACCTTTTCTCCTTTCTTGCTTCTCTCCATTCAGTCACCTATTTATTATTGGCCTTATTAGCAAATTTCTAGACTATTTTAAATATTACTTTTTATCAACTTAAGTAGAGGATTAAGTCAACTACATATAGTGACTAATTTCATTTTTTTTTTGGAGACGGAGTTTTGTTCTTATCGCCCGAGCTGGAGTGCAGTGGTGTGATCTAGGCTCGCTGCAACCTCTGCCTCCCGGGTTCAAGCAGTTCTCTCCTGCCTCAGCCTCCTGAGTAGCTAGAATTACAGGCGCCTGCCACCACACACAGATAATTTTGGCATTTTTGGTAGAGACAGGGTTTTACCATGTTGGCTAGGCTGGTCTCAAACTCCTGACTTCAGGTAATCTCCCCGCCTCAGCCTCCCAAAGTGCTGCGATTACAGGCGTGAGCCACCACACCCAGCCGATTAATTGCATTTTGAGTGCTTGCTTGCTGGCTTTTAGATTTGTTCTGCATTTATTAAAATGACATAGATCTAGGAACTTTCTAGGCTTTTTCTAGGGCCAGCATTCTATCATTTGATGAATTTTTGATTCTGGCACTTGCCTGATCCTTCAGTACATTCTTTAAATGCAATTTATTCCTGTGGTTTGGAACTTTTACTCACCTCGATGACTTTATTTCTGTGTACTCTGCTCATTGATACGGATTGTGGGTGACAAGTGGTGGTATCAGCTATGAGTACAGCTTGGTGCATGTCTGGAATAGCAAATGGTTATCTAGGGTCAGGAGAGAGTTGGGACAGCCTGAGACTTCGTAACAGATCAAGACCTACTCTTCTCATTCACAGTACTAATTCCTTAATAATATTTTTTATTTCTTTCATTGGAACTTATGGTTCTATTTTTTAACAGCAGAAGGCATGGAATGTTTTCCTCTCTCAGGCTTTGGTTTTCTATTAATGGAGGGTGGGTATTGCATATATTCCAATATTGTTTTTCTCCATTATAACATCAACAGAAAAAGAGGAGTTCACCTCTGATGCTATAATAGATGCACTGGCAGTATCCTGAATTACTATAAAACAGGAGGAGTTTTGTTTTTAAAACTTTGAAGAATATATTGGAAAAACATACCAAAGGATTTACTTTGAGAACTTTCTAAACTGAAATAGACTTCTGAGAAAGAACTATTGTTCTCTTCTCCCTGTTTATTTATATGTTGTTACTCTTTTTTTTAAAGGGATAACAGTATTTCTTTTATACCCACAAAGGTAGTCAGATCCTTCCTTGAAGGGACTCTGTATTCGGGTAGTCCTGAAATATCTCTTGCTAGATTTTTGCTCCAATATGATAATTGTAATAGAAACAATTCTTTTGGTATATTATGTTTATTATTTGGTATTTTAAGAGCCAGATAAATGTCCAACTTTTAATAAAATGTTAAAAAACATAGAAATGTGTCTGTATATTAAATAAATAAAATACTTCTCATAATTATGAAATAAAAATTTATTTATAAAACAGCAAGATCAGTTCGATAAACTTCTTGCACAAGAATTTTCCTTAAAAATAATGTTATTTAGTTAGTAGTTCTTGTTATACATGTTAATTGTGGGAAAAGTACGAAGTTACTTCCCAGCTAGGCTATGTTGAGCAAATCATTTTTCATTTTTCATTTATCATTTATCATTTCTATACCTGTTTATTCATTTGTGAAAAAGAGGCAGTGATATTTTCTCTGATGTGTATAAGAAATAAATGAAACACTAAATGTAAAAAATGCAGAAGGACATATAAAAATGTTAGGTGTTAGTGGTAGTTAGATCCCTTGGTGTGATAATTGAGTGTTGGTCATATTTATTTGATGTTTGTCTCTAGTACTCAATTGTTCAGCCACTGGTTCACTTGTTTAACAAGGATTTGGTTGTCTCTTATGTGCATACTATACTAGTCGTTAGTATATGTTGAGCACTTACCATGTGTCAGTTATTGTTTAAGAATTTTTCATGTTTACTAATTTAATCCTCCTAACACTCTAATATAGATACTATTTTTTTAAAGACTTCTTTTCTTTAGAGCAGCTTTAGGTTTCCAGCAAGATTGGAAGTACAGAGATTTCCCATATATTCCCTATCGTACTCATCCAAAGCCTCCCCAGTGTCAATATCCCTCATCACAGTAGTAGATTTTTAAAAAAATGATGAACCTACATTGACACATCATTATCATTCAAGGTATAGTCTAGATTCGTTTCCTTGCATGTGGATGTCTGGTTGTTTTAGCACTATTTGTTGAAGACTATCTTTTCTCTATTGTATTACCTTTGCTCCTTTGTCAAAATTCAGTTGACTGTGTTTATGTGGGTCTATTTCTGGGCTGTCTGTTCTGTTCCATTGAGCTGTTTGTCTATTGTTTCGCCAATACCATGCAATCTTGATGACTGTAACTTTATAGGAAATCTTGGGTTGTGTTGTCAGTATTCCAATTCTTTTGTTTTGTTTTGTTTTGTTTTGTTTTGTTTTCTTTTCTTTTCTTTTCTTTCTCTTTCTCTTTCTTTTTCTCTTTCTCTTTCTCTTTCCCTTTCTCTTTTGAGTAGGGCTTGCTCTGTCACCCAGGTTGGAGTGCGATGGCACAATCATGGCTCATTGCAGTCTCAAACTCCTGGGCTCAAGCAATTTTCCCATCTCAGCCTCTTGAGTAGCTGGGACTACAGGCGTATGCCACCATGCATGGCTGAATTTTGTTCTTTTTCAATATTGTGTTGGCTATTTTGAATCTTTTGCCTTTCTGTATAAACCCACGGATCAGTTTATCGATGTCTGCAAAATAACTTGCTGGGATTTTGATTGAGATTGCCTTGAATCTATAGATCAAATTGGGAAGAACTGATATCTTCATGATACTGTCTTCTTCTTCATAAACATGGAATAGTTCTTCATTTATTTAGTTCCTTGATGTTTTTTTTAAATCAAAGGTTTGTAGTTTTCCTCCTATAGATCTTATGTATTTTTTAGATTTATATCTAAGTATTTCATTTTGGAGGATGCTAATGTAAATGGTATTGTGTGTTTAACTTCAAATTCCACTTGTTCTTTGCTGTGTGTGCTATTTTTATCCCTATGTTATGGTTGTGAAAACTGATACTTAGAGGATTCAGGTGGCTTACCTGAAGTTAAACTGCTAGTAAGTGCCTTTTCTAATTCCATCCATTCATCTATTAGTTCATCCATTTATTAATGAATTATTTGTTGAGCTTCTGTTATATGATAGACACTATTCTAGGGCTCGGGATACAACAGGGAACAAAACAAAAACTCTGTGTTCTCATGCAGTTTACATTTCAGTAGGGGAAGACAGATAATACTTAAAAGTGTGAAACAAAGAATATATTCTATAGTGGAAATAATGATATAGTGATAAACTCCTTTATTTTAGAAGATTAAAAAATAAAGCAGGGAAGGGGATAGTGTGTGTGCGTGTGTATATCTGTCTGTCTGACTGTCTATCTGTGTCTCTATGTAGTTTATCCAGGTAGCGTAGATGGGAATATGCCTGTGTATTAAGGAAGCCACGAGGAGGCCAATGTTGCTGCCGTGGAATAAGTAAAATGGAAAGTAAGTAACAGGAAGTAAGATCAGTGAGGTAAAAGAGGCAAAATTATGTAGGGTCTTACGGGCTGTTGTAAGAGAAATTGGATTTTGAGCAGAAGAGAGACATGGGATCTGCCTTAGGTTTTAATGGGATAATTCCCATTACCTGTCATCTGGCCACTATGTTGAGAACAGACTGAAAGGGAACAAGGATAGAATCAGGGAGACCAGTTAGGAAGCAGTTGACAGTAATCTAGGCAAGATGTGGTGTTGGCTTAGTCCAGGGTGATACCAATGGGGAGGTAGTTTGCTGGAGAAAGAGAATAATCAGGGATGAGTCCAAGGTTTTTTGTCTAAGCAACTAGAAAAGTGGGGTTTACTGAGATGAGGAACACTATGGGAAGGGCAGGTTTTGTGGAAGGAGATCAGGAGGAATTCATTTTTGGACATACTTGAGATGCTTATCAGACATCTAATTGGAAAGATATATGAGTTTGAGGAGAGGTCAGGGCAGAGATAAAAGTTTGGCAGGTGTCAGTGTGCTTATGGAATTTAAAGCTACAAGTCAAGATGACATGGAGAAAGATAGAAAAGAGAATATGTCCAAGATCAGAGCCTAGTTCTAACTCAGCTCTTACAGAACCTAAATTCTTTTTTAAAAATTAAAAAAAAAATAGAACTTATATTTGACCTACATTAGAATGTAGGCATAGATGCTAAGAGCCTAAATTCTTTTTTTTTCTTTTTTAGATGGAGTCTCACTCTGTCACCCAGGCTGGAGTGCGGTGGCATGATCTCTGCTCGCTGCAACCTCTGCCTCTCGGGTTCAAGTGATCCTCCAGCCTCAGCCTCCCGAGTAGCTGAGATTACTGGCACCTGCCACCACACCAGTTAATTTTTGTATTTTTAGTAGAGACAGTGTTTCACCATGTTGGCCAGGCTGGTCTCAAAAACTCCTGACCTCAAGTGATCTGCCCGCATCGGCTTCCAAAATGCTGGGATTACAGGTGTGAGCCGCTGGCTGCCAAGAGCCTAAATTCTTAATAATTGGTGTCCTGTATTAGAGAGTGTACTCATTAAAAACCTAAGACAGAGGCTGCCCCTCAAGAAGTTTATGGTGTATTTGGGGAAACAAAATATAAACACAAAACTTGTAAATTATAATACGAAGTAATATATGATTACATGTCAGAATAACTGTAAGGGGTTGTAAGTTTACCTGTCCTGCAGAAGAAAAGATTACTTGGCATGGGAATTATTGGCAAAGGCCTGCTGGAAGAAATGGGACTTGAAATGAACCTCAGACAATGGGCAACAGATGTGGGGGTGAGGTTTGGAAAGTTCCCAAGACCACTGTCGGGTTCAAAAATTTGCTAGAGGGACTCAGAAAATTCAGCAAAGTTGTTATACTCATAGTTACTGTTTGTTACAGCAAAACAACAATAACAAAAACTTTCAAAAAACCACACAGATTAAAATCAACAACAGAAAAGGCACATAGGACAGGGACTAGGAGAGTTCCACGAGTGAGCTTTCAGTTGTCCTCAGTGGAATTGTGGGGGCAACACTTACTGCTCCTAGCAGTGATGTGTGGTAACACGCATGGAATATCGTCAGTCAGGGAAGCTCATCCAAGCTTTGGTATCCAGGATTTTTACTGAGGTTTGGTCATATAGCCATGACTGACTACCCATGTAGACTTGGCTGTCTGCCCACATTGCTGACCTCCTTCCCCTCCACAGCTAAAACCGTGTGGCCTCAGGCCTCACCATCAGTCACACTGTTAGCATCTGCTATTTGGCAGTCGGAGGCTTCCAGGTAAACGAAGAAGACACTTAGGCAGGGCATGCCAAAGGCTTTCCTCCCAGGAATCAGTGGCAAGGGTAGTCCTTTACTGCATGGTGAATAGAGGGGTGTGCTCTCTGTGGAGACAGCATGAGCTGAGAGACAATAGGAATGAATATGCCATGTTTAGAAAACATTGTGGTGACTGCAATATGGGCTCGCACCTGAGAATGTGAACCCTGGAGTCAGGAGTCATATCCCAGCTATTGCTTGCTGGTTGTGGAATTTATGGCAGTTCAGTAATCTGTAAGTCTTCTGTAAAGCAAGGGTAATGACAATACCTACTTTATAGCCTTGTTGTGGGGATTAAAGAGTTAACATATAAAGCATTTAGAACATGAGCATTTACTTTACATAGTAAATGCTGTAAAAATCATGAGTTTGTTCATTCATTCTTTAATCATTCATTCACTCAGTGATTCTTTTTTTTAAATGTTAGTATGTTAAAAATTTGTATTAGGTCCACATCTCCTGAGCCTCATACCTTTATTTTCAGACACCTCATGTTATATCTAGAGCTTGTGTGGCTCTTTTAATATTATCATGTTCAAGAAGAAATAAAATACTTTCACACAAATGATTTCTACTAAAGATAATATTATCATCAGTTTGTTTGTTCAGGGATTTAATTTTAAGATATCAGCTCTTGCAAAGATCAGGCTTACTAAAGAATACATTTTGGTTAATTTTAGCTTTCTTATATACATTCAGGTCTGTGTATGATGACCAACCAAATGCACACAAGAAGTTTATGGAAAAGTTAGATGCTTGTATCCGTAATCATGACAAGGAAATTGAAAAGATGTGTAATTTTCATCATCAGGGTTTTGTAGATGCTATTACAGAACTCCTTAAAGTAAGGACTGATGCAGAAAAACTGAAGGTAAGAAATATGTTAAAATTGTTTACCTTTGTTCTCATTAAATTACTCACGTCTTATAGTACATATGTACAAGTCATTATTAAGTGTGTTACTTTCAAGAAGTGAATTTGTGTATGTATTTGGGAATGCTCTGTATGCTCTATTAACACAGTTGTCATGCTAATGACAGGAGTAATCTCTTTTTCTGAAGCAAGTAATGCACTGACTTAACAGGATTTCTTTCCATGCAGGGAAGTGAACTCAAAACATGCATACAATGAAAGGCCCTATTTGCAGTTTTTGAATTTCTAAAATGACAATTAGTACAATATTTATAAAATGTTACCCTCTAAAATTCCTTTAAAAACTTACATAAATAGTTGTTTATCATAATGCTGATTGCCTCAGCATTATTTAATAATGTTAAAACTTTTTGAAAAGTTTAACAGCAGTGTGTATTTTCTTAAAGACAGTTGGTCTACACTTTCTGCCATACAGCTAAAGCATTATTTATTAAAAGAGACCTGGATTTGTTCAGTCAGGATAAAAAATATTTAATTATAAGAATTGTCCTATTTATCTTTCTTTACGTTTAGAGCACTAAGCAGACAAAATGACCCTGGTTCACCAAAGGTTATGATTAGAAAACCATTGTATAAAGGATATTCAGATAACAAGAGACTAACTACAGCGTCAATGAGGTCACTGAGCATCTTTGTTCAGAAATTAATGAGATTTTTAATAAACCAGAATGTGCTTCCTTACTATGATGACCTAATGAGTCACTTAATATGTGGGAAAATTTGAGGTTGAGCTTTGCCTGCACCTGCAGCATTAAAATGTTGCTGTGGATTGAAATTTTTGTGTTTGATGTTAATCAACCACCCAGTGTTTGCATTCAGCAAAGTATGAATGTTTAATTACCATAAAATGCAATCACCATTTCCTACAGACAATGAATGGCACATAGACCTCATTGAAGTTATCAAAAGGGGACCAGTGGTCAATTGGGTCAGTGATTTGAATTGTTTGACAGACTTAGAGAAGCAAGTAAAGTTCAAAAATCCTGAGTAAATTTGAGAAGTTTGCCACAGAATCTGTTAAAAAGAACTGTCATAAGTAATTGAAGTTAACAAAAGCCCTTTTCAATAAAAAGTTCAAGTTCAAGCTGTAGAGTTAATTTGAATTTGCATTTCTTTGTTCTAAGTTTCTCATGAAGCATGATCTGATTACAAGGGTGAGCAGTTACATCAGGGCAGTTTTATGCATATTTGTCTAACTAAGGTGAAATTAAATTTTTAAGGTGCAAGTTACTGATACCAACCGAAGGTTTCAAGATGCTGGAAAAGAGGTGAGAAAATGATACTTTTCTGTGTATTCAGTATGTAGTTATTTTTTAACTGTTTAAAGATATGAACATTCCTTCTTTTCTAAGGTGATAGTCCACACGGAAGATATCATTCGATGTAGAATTCAGCAGAGAAATATTACAACTGTAGTAGAAAAGTTGCAGTTATGCCTTCCAGGTGAGTTAAACTTGTCTATAATAAAATGTTTGGCTTGGTAAAATTATAATTTAATAATAGCAAATAGTGATTCTTTAGTATGGGAATTACAGATTATTTGGTGATTGCCTCCCAACATAGACCATACTTTATCTTTCAGGTTCGTTTTATTCCGTGAATTTTCATGCTTTTGTCATGTTAGAAAGCTCCTGTTTGATTATATGTCACATCAGTTTCCTAGAACAGCAACTTCTACGTTTCCGTTTCCTGTCTGCCTCTTTTGCCCTTTGTCCCCCATAACCCTTTTTTGTTTTTCCTTGGAATACTTTCCCATGGGGAGAGTCTTTTGGTTACCTTTACCTGATTTTCCTGATTTTTTACCTCTAGTTTTCCATTGTTTTTTTGTTTGTCACTTAGCAGGTTGTTTTTGCTTTGCTCACAATCTCATTGTGCTGATAAGGTAAGAAAAACATCAGAAGTGCCAGATCGTCACCATTCTTGCCTTTCCTCCTGTTATTTTGGAAATGCTGTTTCTGGTCTCTTTGTTGGGGCTAAATATTACTTAGGCATCAGATAAATTCTGAGGAAACTAACCAGTATTTTCTTTACCTGGATTTAATATACTTTAAGTTGGATGCATTCTATTCAAACAAAAGGAAGCAAGTATATGACTTTTTAAAATTTCTTTTAATTTTTACTTTTTTTAGAGATAGGGTCCCACTCTGTTGTCCAAGCTAGAGTGCAGTGGCTTGATCATAACTCAGCGCAGCCTTGAACTCCTTGGCTCAAGCAATCCCCTTGCCCCAGCCTAGTGCTGGGATTACAGGCATGAGCCACCACACCCGGCCATTTTTTTTTTTTTTAATATACTAAGCTAAATCCATCCTTTGTCCCATTTTGAAACTTATTATTGTTTTTTTTAGGAAGGAGCCTAAACCTCCATATTCAGCAGAATAGAATGAGATATTTTATATAATATATATATACACACATATATATATATAATTTTTTTTTTTTTTTGGGTAGAGTCTCACTCTGTCTCCCAGGCTGGAGTGCAGTGGTACGATCTCTGCTCACTGCATCCTCCACCTTCTGGGCTCAAATCATTCTCCTGCCTCAGCCTCCCGAGTAGCTGGGATTATAGGCGCCCACCACCATGCCCACCTAATTTTTGTATTTTCAGTAGAGATGGGGTTTCACCATTTTGGCCAGGCTGGTTTCGAACTCCTGACCTCAAATGTTCCACCTGCCTCTTCCTCCCAAAGTGCTGGGATTACAGGCATGAGCCACTGTGCCTGGCTATATGCTATTTTTATAATGTAAATTTAGCTTAGACTACAAATTAAATTGTTAAAACTGTTAGCAGATTTTATTGGCTAAAAAAATTATTATTATTATTATTATTATTATTTATTTATTTATTTAATTTTTTGAGACAGAGTCTCACTCTGTTGGTCAGGCTGAAGTGCAGTGGCTTAATCTTGGTTCACTGCAACCTCAGCCTCCCAAGTAGCTGGGATTACAAGCATGTGCCACCACACCTGGCTAATTTCTGTATTTTTAGTAGAGACAGGGTTTCACCATGTTGGCCAGGCTGGTCTCGAGCTCCTGGCCTCAAGTGCTCCATCCACCCCAGCTTCCTAAAGTGCTGGGATTGCAGGCATGAGCCACTGCCCCTGGCCTGTTTTTTGACTTGTGAGAATAGCTTTTCTTTTTTTTAGAATCAGTGAAATTCTACTCTGCTTAATCTCTGATGGACCAGGCATATTTACGTAAAAACTTTGAGTAAATAAAATGTTGGCTTATTATGTTAAGTTTCAGGGTTTAGAAACCTATTTCCTTATAGTCATGTTTAACAATACCTCTTTGCTACCATCAGGTGCATTGTAATAGCTATGAAGGTGTCCTCTAAGTTTGAATGTTTTGTCCCTGTGTGATAATAAACCTTAAAAATTGGTTATTGGTGGAATGAGCAAGAGCCAAATTCAGCTTATTCACCTACTGGGCTTTTTAAAATAGAGAAATAAAGGGAAGTAGAGGTCAGGTGTTTGTTACTGCTACTGTCTTTGTTTTTAAGGCTAGACAGCAACTCTTAGTTCATATAGATATTGTGTTCCTAATGGCCACATCCAGAACTACCTGCTTTCCTCTATTCATCTTTCTGTCCTACTATCCACTTATAAACCTGTGTGTGTGTGTGCGTGCGTGTGCACGCGCATGTCAGGCATCATGGTAGGTATTGGAACTATAAAGTTGGAAATAACACAATCTCATCTTTTGAAGGATCCTATAATCTGTGAAAGGAAGATAAATCTCGGGACCCCAAAATCACTAAGCCAAGAAAAAAGTCAAGCTGGGAACTGTGTCAGGCAAACTTGCCTCCCATTTTTCTCCTGAATAAGATAGCTGCAAAGATAAGAAGCTACATACTCCCTCACAATTTGCCCACTGAAAATTCCTTGTGGACAAAGGACAGACAGAACTCAAAGTCATCCTTCTGAGGCTCACCTGAGACAAATGCATATCTGATTGCTTCCTCTGCCCTTTTATTTGTGTAAAAATGCAGATTCACTGGGCCAGACTAAATTGGATATTCAGTGGAAGGCTGATCAAGGACTCAAAAAAATGCAGCCTTTTGTCTCTTACCTACTTCTAACCTGGAAGCCCCCACTTCTGAGTTGTCCCGCCTTACCAGACTGAACCAATGTATATCTTACACGTATTGATTGATGTCTCATGTCTCCCTAAAGTATATAAAAGCAAACTGTACCCCTGACCACGTTGGGCACATGTTTTCAGGACTTTCTGAGACTGTGTAATGGGCATGCCCTTAATCTTGGCAAAATAACGTTCTAAATTGACTGAGACCTGTCTCAGATACTTGGAGTTCACAGATCTTATGGGAATAAAGACAAGTAAGTCATTAGTTACAGTACAGTTGCCTAACTCCTCCTTGGATTAGGAGGAGTATGAGAGGATATAAGAAGTCATAGCTTGGACATGGTGACTCATGACTATAATCTCAGCACTTTAGGAGGCTGAGGTGGGAGGATCATTTGAGGCCAGGAGTTTGAGAACAGCCTGGGCAACAAAGGGAGTCCCTGTCTCTACAGAAAATTAAAATAAAAAAAACATTAACCAGGTATGGTGGCGCACTGGTGGTTATAGCTACTTGGGAGGCTGAGGTGAGAGGATTGCTTGATTCCAGGAGGTTGAGGCTGCAGTAGGTCATGATTGTGCCATTGCCCTGTAACCTGAGTGACAGAGCAATACCCTGTCTCAAAAAAAAAAAAAAAAAAAAAAAATCACAGCATAAAAAGTGGATTTATTTTCCTGGTCTGTTAGTTTTTACTGTTTTTGAGGAAAGCATTATTTTTATATGGAAATGGTATGAGATAGATATGAAATTTACATGAATTGTTAAGGTTGGAGATTTCAAAGAAAGTTTATACTTATTGCAGCAGGCTCTCTCCCAGTTTATGAGTTCCGTCTAATGCTTTGGTTGGAAAATGTGAAAAAAATTACATTACAATATGTATATAGAGATATACATAGGGTCCTGTGAGGCGACAGAGTCGGAGTTGATTCACTATAGCTACCATTGTAGTTTTTATGGTTTTCAGACACATAAACAATGTTTTTTGTAAACTTGGAGGCCCATAGGAGGAGTCATATGACTGTAGAAAAATCTGGAAATAAAGTGTTGTCTATCCATATTGTAGAGGGAAAGCAAAGTGTGTACTCATTCTGTACTTTGAAATTCTAAGTTTAAAGGGTAATCTACGTGGTTAAAAACCCTTTTGGTGACACTATATTATATTGGCAAAGATTAATTTATTGAATAATTGCGTTCCTTTCTATAAAACAATTGCATTTGATAGAAAGGATGAAATGAATCAAGATGCTTTGCTATGTTTATTTCTGGCTGTATTATAATTCACTCCTACTGCTGTAAGCATGTGACATTTTTCTTTGTGGATTTGGTATAAACTTTTGTTTATAGTGAGTTTAACACAAGTGTGTTATTTTGTTTGGTATGTTGTGTGTTGAGTCAAAAATCAATGAATCTCACACTCAACTTTCTCTCTCAAATAACTAAAGTCTAAAGTACCAGTTCTATTTCAGGGAAGAAACATTAGTAATTTCTGGATAGGATAATTGTTAGTAGGCTAATGTCTCAGTTATATGTGTTAGCATATACAAGTGTTCCAGGTTCAGTGTAATATATCTATATGTGTGTGTGTGTGTGTGTGTATATGTGTATATATGATAAAACGTTCAGTATATAAGGAAATTAAAATGTTTTTATATACTTGAAGTATTTAACATTTTATTTGAAAATATTAGCCTAACTCAAGGTGTAGAAGTGTAATGAATTTGTAATATACTCTTTCCTGCTTTGATTATTTTCATCTCTCAAAATATTTTCTTTTCATGTTGAAAGCTAAAATGTTACATTTTTTAATGCAGTGCTAGAAATGTACAGTAAGCTGAAAGAACAGATGAGTGCCAAAAGGTGAGTTGGTTTTTTTTCTTATTGTTTTAAATAAGAATTTTTTTCTGTTATTGAAAGGACAGATACATTTACTATAAATCATAGTGAATCATGAGTTTTGCTGTCTACATTACCCTAACCTTTGTACTTAAAATTCGTGCATCAGGATAATCCACTAAAACAAATCTTAGCCTTTTATTAGTGAATCATTGTCTTTTATAAATGATATAAATGATTAGTAATGTTGATCAAGGACAAATAGCTGAACAGGAATGAAAATATTGATTAACTTACCAACATACTAATATTGCATGTAACTAAGGGCTAGGTGCATATTGTGGAAGGAAAAGAGTGTAGGCAGTTATATTTTGACAATCTGGGTGAATGTAGTAGGTCACATTCTGTTTTATAACTCAAATGCATATATGACAGATGAAAAAGAAAGTAAAGTAGTTTATTGATTGCCATAGGAGCATTGGATATAGTGATGTTTAAAATATTTTAAAGACAAACAATTTTGGCCAGGTATTGTGGCTCATGCTTGTAATCCCAGCACTTTGGGAGTCTGAGGCAGGAGGATCACTTGAACCCAGGAGTTTGAGACTAGCCTGGGCAATATAGGGAGACCTCATTTTGCCCCCAACCCCCTACAAAAAGAAAAGAAAAAAATCAAACGATTCAGAAGTAACATAGAAAAAACAATAAATGAGACAGTTTGGACTAGGGAAAAAATGATTTCTTCTTGGTTAGTAACTACTTAATTATCAGAACACATCATATATACAGACCTATAGTAAAAACGTGTGTGTGTTCTGCTTCATGGTGCTACATGTTGAATTTCATTAGGCTTTACCAGTTAGTGCAATTTAGTAGAATGATTTTTTCACTATAATAAACAAGCCAAAAACTATTCTGGAAGTCTTATTTTCTTCACGTATGTATTAATAATATATTCTCTTTTTAAATCAGTGTTATATATCCTCACATTTTAAAGATCCAAATAGTTGCTCTATGTGTTTGCTGCAAAACAACAACAACAAAAAACAGGTATCACCTTTCCTATTTCCCATTCACCATTCCTTCTTTATAGGAGCAAAAACTTCTGCCTCTTTTAATGGATTATTTTGGTATTTACATTTATGTCTTTAAATAACTAACTTCTAATTATTACCATATTATTTTCCAGTTTGGGGCATTATTGGTTTTTCAGTAATATAATCTAATATTTATACTCACATTTCCTCGACTATCCCCAAAATGTCTTAGGTCTTTTTCCCTTCCTGAAAACATTGATTGATATGTGTTCTTTTGTCCCTTTTAATCTAGAACAGTCCTCCTGTTCTTTGTTTTTTTCAATGGAAGACTCCAGGTCAGTTCTCTTGTAGACCAGGGCATTTTGGATTTATCTAGTTGTTTCTTCATGTTTAAATTCAGGTTAAAAGGTTTTGGCAAGAGTATGATGTAAGTGATACCTCACATTGCATGACATCAGGAGGCTTATAAAGTCATGTTGTCCTTAGGTTATGCTAAATTTGATCATTTGGTTAAGGGGAAGTCTACCAGTTGTCTTTTGAAAAAGTACATTTTTCTCTTTGCAATTAATAAGTAATCTGTGGGTCCTGTTTCCTAACAGCTTTTCATCCAGTAGTTTTATCATTCTTGCCTTAATCCGTTATTATATTGGATTTACAAGATGTTGATTTAAAAAATGCTATTATTTCTTTAACATTTATTAACTGGCTTTTTTATATATAGAGAAGAGCTTTTTATTCCCCACCACCACCTTTTTTCTTTTTTTCCTGATTATTGTTGTGAACTTATGCATTTTAAAAATAAATATAATTTATTATTGTCATTATTCATTTTGATGCACAAATTGTTTCAAATTTAACAAGAGAAACCCCTCAAGCCAGTTCCTGTGTCTCTGTCTTTGAGTATTTTTGTGTTTATCATACAGTAAGATGTTCGAAGCTCTCTTGTGCTTTTTTTTTTTTTGCCTCAGATCTGGAAGCAGCCATTCTCCAGGGTACCCTAGCTCCTTTTAGTATTAATGGTATTTAGAAACTAAGATGTATAGGTTGGGAGCAGTGGCTCACACCTGTAATCTCAGCACTTTGGGAGGCTAAGGCAGGCAGATCGCTTAAGCTCAAGAGTTTGAGACCAGCCTGGCCAACATGGTAAATCCCCATCTCTACTGAAAAACAAACAAAAATAGCTGGGCATGGTGGCGTGTGCCTGTGGTCCTAGCTACTAGGGGGTTGTAGGGGTTGGGTGCTGAGGCAGGAGGATCTCTTGAGACAGGGAGGCAGTTGCAGTGAGCTGAGATTGAGCCACTGTACCCCAGCCTGGGTGACAGCGAAACCCTGTCTCAAAAGAAAAACAAAAACAAAAACAAGAAACTAAGATGTATGTGTGTGACTTATTACACACACACATACACACACACACACACACACACACACAGTTTGAAGTTGTCAGTTTGTGACCTACCTTTTCTCTCTTTTAGAACCTTCTCTTTGTCCTCTGTGGTCTATCATTTCCTGATGATGTGCTTTGATGTGGGTCTATTTACCTTCTTTGTGGTGGGTACTTAGTGAGCCTTCTTTTAATCTGGAAATTATCCTTTAATCTCATAATATCCTTAAGCATTAGGAAGTTTTTTTGAATTATTTTTTTAAGGAAGTTTTTTTGAATTATTTTTTTCTTCTGTCTTCTTGATTATTTCTCTAGGATATTAATAGTTCAGTCTTCTAGATTGGTTCTCTAATTTTCTTATCTCTTTTTTGACATTTTAAAATCTCTTGGTCTGCTTGCTCTTTTTTCGATGAGATTATTTCATCTTTACCTTCCAAAGGTGGTGCTGATTTTTAAAAATTTCTGCTAATTTTTAATTTCTAGGAGCTCTTTTTTGATCTTCAATTTTTTTTTTCAGGTAGCCTCTTGTGTTTGCTTTTTGGAGATTCTTGGAGTTGTAGACTTATGACTTGTGCATTTTTGTTTATGTTATACTAAAATGAACATACCTGTGTAGCCACCAGGTTTAAGATGTTGAATGTTATTGCCGCCCAAAAGCTTTCTTATACTTCCTCACAGTCACCACCACCAAAACAAGATACAGAATACTTCCGTTACCCCCACAGTTTGCTCATTCCTCTTTCCAGTTTCTCCTCCCGTCTCTAGAAATAACCACTTTCTGAGTTTTAGCATCATAGATTAGTTTTGTTTGTCTTTAGAACTGATTTAAATGGAATCTTCTTCACTCCTGATAATGTTTTTAAAATTCATCTGTGGTTGCAAATTTCTTTTTATTGTTAGAATTTGTTTATGTATCCATTAGTTGCTATTTGGGTGGTTTCAGGTTTGCAGGTATTATGAATAAGACTGCCGTGAAACTAAGGTACGAGTCTTTTTTGTAGGGATTTGTTTATATTTCCATTTAGTAGATATATAGGAGTAGAATTGCTCAGTGATAGCATAAATGAATGCTATACTTTTTAAGAAACTGTTAAATACTTTTCTATTTAAAATATGATTTGAAAAATAGACTTTAAAAATATAATTTAAAAAATAATTATTCTAGTAGTACCATTTATACTTCCATTAGCAATGTACTAATAAAAGAATTTCATTTGCTCCACATCCTTGCAAATTAGTTTGTTCTAGTTGAGCCATTTTGGTAAGTATAAAATAGTATCTCATTGTTTCAATTTGCATTTTCCTGATGACTGATTGTTTATAGATCAAACAGATTTATTTATTTATTTTACCACCAGTGAAATCAGAGGTAGAAAAATCATGGGTTTAGACTGTAGAAAGAAAGGATTTAGGTTAGACACAATGCAGGGCATCTAGATGATAAAGGTTTGGGAATGTTGAATTTCAGTGGCAAGAAAATCTTTGGAATTGGCTTCTCTAGAGATCTTTAAGTATCATAAGTGCGTTTTTATTTGGTATTTGGCTGTTTGTATGTTTTCTTTTGTGAAGTGTTTGTTCACATCTTTTGCTTATACTTTTTATTTAATAGATTTTATTTTTTAGAGCAGTTTTAGGTTTACAGAAATATTAAACACAAAGTACAGAGTTCCCATATACTTTTCTCTTCTTTCCAAGCAGTTTTTCGTTGTTAATGTCTTGCATTAATATGGCATATTTACTGTAACTAATGAACCAATATTGATACGTAAGTATTTGCCAAAGTCCATAGTTTCATAGTTTTACAGTAGAGTTCACTCTGTGTTGTACAGTTCTATGGATTTTGGCAGACATATATCATGTATCCATTACAGTATTATACAGAATTGTTTCACTGCCTGAAAAATTTCCTGTGTTCCCTGTCTTTCCCCATCCTTCCCAGCTGTGAACCCCTGCCAATTACTGAACTTTGTACTGTTTCTATAGTTTTATCTTTTCCAGAATGTCAGATAGTTGAAATAACACAATATATATATAACATGTTCAGACTGGCTTATTTCACTTGGCAATATGCATTTAAGGTTCCTCTATGTCCTTTCGTGACTTGATAACATTTCTTTTTTAATCACTGAATAATATTACATTGTATGGATGAACCATAGTTTATCCATTCACCTACTGAAGGACATCTTGGTTGCTTCCAAGTTTTGGCAATTGTAAATAAAGCTGCCATAAACATTTGTGTGCAGGTTTTATGGACGTAAATTTTCAATTAATTTCGGTAAATACCTGGGGATGCGATTGCTGGATCATATGGCAAGAGTATGTTTAGTTTTGTAAGAATCTGCCAAACTGTCTTCAGAAGTGGCTGTACTGTTTTGCACTCCCACCAGAATGAATGAGAGTTTCTGTTGCTCCACATCCTCCTCAGGATTTAGTGTTGTCATTGTTTCGGATTTTGCCTGTTCTAATAGATGTGTAATGATATCTCGTTGTTACTTTAATTTGTAATTAGCTAATGACATACGATGTTGAGCATCTTCTCACATGTATGTCTTCTTTGGCGAGGTGTCCAAGTCTTCTGATCACTTTTTAATTTGGTGGCTTATTTTTGGACTGTTGAGTTTTAAGTGTTCTTTTTATATTTTGGATACAAGTCCTTGATTCAATTTGTGTTTTGAAAGTATTTTCTCTCAGTCTGTGGCTTGTTTTTTCATTTTCTTAACAGTGTCTTTAAAGAGTAGAAAGTTGGCCGGGCGCGGTGGCTCAAGCCTGTAATCCCAGCACTTTGGGAGGCCGAGGTGGGTGGATCACGAGGTCAGGAGATCGAGACCATCCTGGCTAACATGGTGAAACCCCGTCTCTACTAAAAATACAAAAAACTAGCTGGGCGTGGTGGCGGGCGCCTGTAGTCCCAGCTACTCGGAGGCTGAGGAGGGAGAATGGCGTGAACCCGGGAGGTGGAGCTTGCAGTGAGCCGAGATTGGGCCACTGCACTCCAGCCTGGGCCACACAGTGAGACTCCGTCTCAAAAAAAAAAAAATAAATAAAGAGTAGAAAGTTTTAGTTTTAATGAAATTAAATCAGAAAAGTCCAATTTAGCTTTTTTCTTTCCCTCATGGATTGTGCTTTGGTGTTTCTAAAAACTAATTGCCAAACCCAAAGTCATCTAAAATTTCCCTTGTGTTATCTTCTAGAGTCTGAGAGTTTTATGTTTTACATTTAGGTCTGTGATCCCTTTTGAATTAATTTTTATAAAAAGTGAAGGTCACTGTTTACATTTATTTGTTTACTTTTTTGCATGTGAATGTCCAGTTATTCCAGCAGCTTTTGTTGAAAGAACTACTCTTTTTCCATTGAATTTCCTCAGTTAACTGTATGTGTGTATTTCTGTGCTTTCTGTTTCATTTTATTGACCTGCTTGTTAATCCTTTTGCCTTTACCATACAATCTTTAATATTGTAACTTTACACAGTATTAAGTCTTGAAGTTGGATAGTGTCATCTATCCTTCAACTTTGTTCTTCAATATTTTGTGGCTATTCTGGGTCTTTTGCCTGTCTATATAAACTTCAGAATCACGTTGTTGATGTTCACAAAGTAAGTTACTGGGGTTTTGATTGGGATTGCATTGAATCTGTAGATCAAGTTGGGAAGAACTGGTATCTTGATGATACTGAGTCTTCCTATTCATTAATATGGAATATCTTTCAATTTATTTAGATTTTCTTTAATTACTTCTATCAGAGTTGGTATTAGTTCCAGAAAATTTTTTGTTGAAGGTTTTTACATAGATAGATTTCATGTTACCTGCAGAGACTTTTGTTTCTTTTTTCAGTCTTATTGCCTCTTTTTTCTTGTCTTATTTCACTAGCTAGTAACTCCACATAGTCCAATGTTGACTAGGAATGGTGAGAGGGAACATCTTTGCCTTGTTCTTAATCTCATGGGGGAAAAGCATCTTGTTTCCCACCATTAAGTATGGTACTAGTTTTGTATAATTTCCGTTTCTTTAAATTTGTTAAGGCATGTTTTGTGGCCCAGAATGTATCTGTCTTGATGTTCCATGTGAGTTT
This sequence comes from Macaca nemestrina, assembly GCF_043159975.1. Taxonomy (NCBI): domain Eukaryota; kingdom Metazoa; phylum Chordata; class Mammalia; order Primates; family Cercopithecidae; genus Macaca; species Macaca nemestrina. The sequence continues at coordinate 41,008,254 of NC_092133.1, read as the reverse complement.
GAGAAGAATGTGTATTTTGTAGTTGTTGGATGAAGTATTCTATCAGTGTCAATTAGATCCAGTTGATTGATGGTACTGTTCAGTTCAACTATGTCCTTATTGAATTTCTACCTGCTGGATCTGTCAATTTTTGTTAGAGGCTTGCTGAGGTCTGCACTTGTAATAGTGTATTTATTTATTTTCCTTTACAGTTCTATTAGTTTTTGCTTCACATATTTTGATGCTCTGTTGTCAGTTACATACACAATAAGGATTGTTATGTCTTCTTGGAGAATTGACCATTTTATCATTATGTAATGTTCTTTATCCCTAATAATTTTCCTTGCTCTGAAATCTGTTTCATCTTAATATAGCTGATCTACCTTTCTTTTGATTAGTGTCAGTATGGTATATCTTTCTCTATCCCTTTGTTTTTTATCTCTTTGTGTCTGTACATTTGAAGTGATTCAGACATTATATAGTTGTGTCTTATTTTTTTCCACTTAGAATTTAATAAAAATTTTGTACTTTTTCATGTATCTTGTAAATTTTTTTGTATGCAGGACATTGTATTTAAAAAGAATAGAAGAGACTGAAGTAACCAATTCCATGGTAGGACAAACTCTGGTGAAATGTACATGCTCAAGGGAAGGCAAATGAAGTAAGAACAGTGGCATAATTTGTACTTTGTAGGCCAGAGAATCATTAGAGTACTCACATGTTCTCCATTTAGTGATGACACGTACATTTTTTGAAGTATCTTGTATTTATAAAAACAGACACCTTGTCAGAGGTTTAATATATAGGGAAATTTGGTCTACTGTTGTTTATTTTTAAAAATCAGAGACTTAACATTCCAATTATAAGGATATCATTACCTTATAATAAAAGACTTTACAAATAGGGTAATAATTTGTTTTAAAGTAATTTATAAGGTCAATTCCATTATATATTGTTGAATAGGGTATGCGCTTATAGAACTGGAAGTGTAGATATTTAACTGGATGGAAATGTGGCCAAATGCTGATGAGTTAATTACAACAATGATAGCGTCAGATCATAGGTGCTTTTTATATTCCCCTTTTAGGTTTTGTATTTTTCTAGTGGTTATGGATTACTGTTATAATTTTGTGAAAACAGCGTTAAGTGTATCTAAAGGAGAAATGGTAATCTATTGTGGTGTCATTTTTGCTTGTATTTAGAAACAGATAAAACATAGGAGATTTGTGGCTAAATTTTAGAAAGGATCCAGGGCCTGGTCTCTGACTTCTGCTTTCTGTCTAAGATGATAAACTTTCCATATATCTTCACCGGAATTTTCCCAGAAAGCAGAGTCTGAGGTAAAAATAATATATTTTACTACTTTTTTAGGGAGTATAATCCTAGGGAAGTTCCCTGAATCCTAGTTTTAGGGAAAGGGAAATGAGACAGGAAATCAGTTGAGAGAGCAAATATGAGGGTGAGTTATTGAGTTATTTAAATACCTTTAGGGAGGGTTGTATATGTTTTTGCAAATCACAACCTTCCCTTCAAGAAGAGGAAAGGAGACCTTATCTCTGACTTGCTTTTCTTATTGGTTAAGAGTTCAACCCCCTGACATTAACTCTCCACATTTCTGGGTTGTGTGTATGTGGGTGCTAGGTAAGTCTTATGACCTCTCATGCCTCTGATGATGTCTCATGGGAGAACCAAGATGGGAGGCACAGTTGTGCTATGAAGTAAGTTGACTGTGTCTGTGGTATGTTGCAAAAACTACTGGTAATATTTTTCATTTATTCTACACCACTTAGGATTTTGAAATCCTATTTTGAAATGTATTTTGAAATACATTATAGACATTAGCATGAATTTTCAGAAACCATACCTGTTGTAGAGAGAATACTTTTGAAATATACCTAGTTCATATAAAATCAGGAAATTAGTCCAGGATCAGGTAGTGTGGTTTGACTGTTGATTGATCTGTTGCATCTAAAATGTTATGGGTTATACTGAAAATACCTAATTCATTATTTCACTTCATCTAAGCCTTTAATATCTCAGGCATTATCAAAATTATTGTAATGACAGCTCTCCCACCCATACCACCACCTAAATATTTTAGTTTCTGACCAAATGTATATTTTGTTTATATTATAAGCATGCTAATGTTTACCAAGATAAAATTTAGATGGTCTAATTTTTAAATTAGTGGTAATATTTTGTGACAATTTGCAGAATATACTCTGTCTTTGAGAGTATATGCCAGAAAACTAATTGGTATTTTAAAACAGCTTTTGAATATAACCTCTTTTTTGTTTTGTTTTGTTTTTTCTTTTTTGAAAAAGTTTCTTACTCTGTCACCCAGGCTGGAATGCAGTTGCATGATCTCACTGCAACTGCTACCTCCCGGATTCAAATGATTCTCATGCCTCAGCCTCCTGAGTAGCTGGGATTACAGGTGTGCACTGCCATGCCCGGCTAATTTTTGCATTTTTAGTAGAGACAGGATTTCACAACGTTAGCCAGGCTGGTCTTGAATTCCTGATCTCAGGTGACCCGCCCGCCTTAGCCTCCCAAAGTGCTGGGATTACAGGTGTGAGCCACCATGCCCGGTGGGTCTTTTCAACTTAACTTTGTTTTCACTTACGTCTCATAGTTTCTATCAACTTAGTTTTGATTTTTTTGTACATTAATTAATGCCTTTTCCCAATTTTAATGTCATCCAATTCAATAGAAAGATATAGAATACTATGTAATTAATTTTTAAAGTTCTTCTACCTAACTCTCAAATAGATTTTTGGTGGTTAATATTATTGTAGGAAACTGACAGTTTGGTAAGGTCTCAGTCCTGCTACCAATTAGTATGGTATCTTGGCCAAATTATATACTCCTTTTCTGTATTTCATCTATACAGTTTTCTCATCTATAGAATGCTACTTGTAATATCTGCCATAGAAGTGTACCTCATAGAAGTCTAAAGAGAACTAAATTATGTATATGAAAATATATGTCAGTTTATCTAGGGCAAAGGCTATACTAATTGCTGCATACCCAGCATGTCACACTGTGAAATAGTAGCCCCCAAAGCCCGAAAAATATTCAGTAAATATTTGTTGAATTGAAAAAGCACTCTACCAGTGTGGATTTTTACCTGTTTTGTGTGTGTGTGTGTGTGTGTGTGTGTGTGATACTTAACAGTATTTCTAATTGCCTTAAATAGTAGTATGACATTTTTTAAAAAGTTAAATAAATTTTTTTTTAATTAGAATTATATTCAAGTTATGTACTTTTTTGTATGGTGAATCCATGTGGACGGATATTAGGATGGGAGACAGAATACAAAATCATATAGCAAATCACTAAATGTTGTAATTCAGAAATTTGAAACAATTATACATATTCATTTAAGGTATTGAGATGACTATGATAATGCTTTTGATGTTATAGATTCAGATGAAGTGAAATAAGGAAGTTTTACATTAATGTATGCCATGAACTTTGAGCCTGTGGCTTGTTTATGTGGTTTATAGTTTGTCCTTGACAAATAGATGTAAATATTAATTTTACTTAGTTTAACTATGACTAGGTCCTTTTTAATGAATAATCAGTGTAAGACTGATTATTTAGACTTACTTGTAAATTTATTGTGATAAGAACTTTTTATAGAGTTTTCTTTTTAACTTCTCACAGGTACTATTCTGCCCTAAAAACTATGGAACAATTAGAGAATGTGTACTTTCCCTGGGTTAGTCAATACCGGTTTTGTCAGCTCATGATAGAAAATCTTCCCAAACTCCGTGAGGATATTAAAGAAATCTCCATGTCTGATCTCAAAGACTTTTTGGAAAGCATTCGAAAACACTCTGACAAAATAGGTGAAACAGCGATGAAACAGGTGAGATTAAAAATAATTTTGATTTAATATTATTTAGTAATACAGAATCTGGAAAATATCCAAAGTTTACTTTTTTTTTTTTCTTTTTTTTTTTTTTTTACTTCTTTAACTTACATAAAATGCTTAGTTTTGTTTTACCTTTTTCTTTTCTGGTTATTGTTTAGAAAGGATTCTATCAGTGTTTTGTTTGGCTTCACAGTTACTCCTTTTTTAAGTAAAATCAGTCTAACTTAAATTCTTTAGTTACCACCTGAACTGTCAGCATTCTTCTCCATATATGTGGTGTTATATTATCCTTTATCACCAGCCAAATGTGGTATAGAATTAGCTAAACAGTGGCAGCCACAGAGGCAAGTGGGAGCCTTTTTACGCTAAGATTCTAAACTGTTCTGTATTTAAAACAAATTAAAAGTATTAACCATGAATTGAAAACTATTATAGTTCAATAATGAACGGACAAACAATGGGAAAAGCCTCAGCAGTTATGAAGTTAATATATCTACCTTTTGAGTCAGCAGTTCCACTGCTAGGTGTTTATCAGTGAGAAACAGAAAACATGGCCTCATGATATTCATAGCATCTTTGTTCACAGTTAGCCCCAAACTGGAAACAGCCCAAATGGCTATCAGAAGGAGAATGGATACATAAATTGTGGTATATTCATACAATGGAGTACTACCTAGCAATAAAAATGAATGAATTACTGATAATGCAACAACATGTATAAATCTCACAGATATGTTGAGCTACAGAAATTGAATGCAAAAAGGCACAAATTGTGTGATTCCATTTTTATGCCATTCGAAAGCAGGTAAAACTAAGATGAAAAAAATCAGAACAGTGGTTACCTCTGGGTGGGGAAATTGCCTAGGAAAGGACACAAGGGGACTTTCTGGGGAGATGGAAATGTTTTATACCATGATAAAAATGTATTTGTCAAACTTGTACAGATCTTAGCTATATATTTCAATGTATATATATCCTACTTAAAAAAAACTATAAACAATAATAAACTATAAATAGAAAACTATAAAAAATAATTTGGGGCCGGGCGGGGTGGCTCACGCCTGTAATCCCAGCACTTTGGGAGGCCGAGTCGGGCGCATCACGACGTCAGGAGATCAAGACCATCCTGGCTAACGTGGTGAAATCCCATCTCTACTAAAAATACAAAATAAATTAGCCGGGTGTGGTGGCGGTTGCCTGTCGTCCTAGCTACTCGGGAGGCTGAGGCAGAAGAATGGTGGGAACCCCGGGAGGTGGAGCTTGCAGTGAGCTGAGATCATGCCACTGCACTCCAGACTGGGTGACAGAGTGAGACTCTGTCTCAAAATAATAATAATAATAATAATTTGGAGTATATATGGAGTGAGTGGATAAAGGTATAGATGAAACAAGAATGTAAAAATATTAGTTGAAGATAAATGATGGGAGTTCATGATATTAATCTGTTTGAAATTTTTAATAATAAGTTTAAAAAATTAAATTTTCTAAGAGCTGTTAAAACTCATAATTATAATGTCATAGAAATAAAACAATGCCCAACACCATTTCTTCTTTTTGTCTTTACAGTGCACACTCTTATATGATTTCTAATGCTTGATTTTTTTCCCCCCAAATATTACAAACTACTTTGGAAACTCCTCAGTTTTTCTTACTGATTGCCTCTGGTCAGTGAGGATCTTCCCCATTGGAGAGGTCCTCACCATTGTATTCTTCCCTTCAATATTACAGTGTTTTCAATACTATTTCTCCTACCTCTGGCCAAGGAAATCTGTGCATGCCATGGGGGTTAAAAACACAACCACTTGGTAAATTTTTCAGTATGAGAATGCAAACAGTTTAAAGTTCATATTCCATTATAGATTTTAATTACAAGTGTCAATATTAAACTTGTCTTCTTTGACTTGTTTTTCATAGACCAGTTTTGGATTCTTTCCACTTAGGGAGTCCATCAAATCATGGACCCTAGGATTTAAGATTTACAATAATTTATTTCTGGGAGAGAATAGACTTTCTTGGTCCACTATTATTATTTCCTCGTAAAAGTCATCAAGCTCCCGATCATTGCAGTTTAAACAGACATTTCATACAGAAACTTTTCTTAGCATCTCTCTGTGGGGATGTTTTTCCTTATAGTTTCTTCTTTCGGAAATAACTTCCACAGAGTTGAGAAGTTAGAGAGTTTTCCTTCTAGTGAGAGTTAGACTTCTCAAGATTTGATAAGAAAAATTGTATTTTGTTATGTCTTGGTATCCCTTCAGGCCACCTTTCAATTTCTTGTGGGTTTCTCTCTCTCTCTGTGTGTGTGTGTGTGTGTGTGTGTGTGTGTGTGTGTGTGTGTGTGTATGAGAAGCCTCCTGAAGTCTCTCATCAGCTCTGCTCAGTTTGGCAGAGTCACAGTTTAGTTCTGGAATCTTATAGGTGGCATGAGTGTAAAGCTCATACTTTGCAAAGAGCTCCCTCCTTTGGGTGCACTCTGTATCCTGTGCTTAATTCTGTGATCTTATATCCCTTTTATGGATGGATGGACTTATGTATTCACTTAAATATCTTATAGCTACCCCAAACCCAGCATTTCTAAAACTAAACCCATTCTCTTTTTCCTAAATCTATTTTTCTTACATTTGCTATCTCAGATAGTAGTGTCTCCTGTTTCCACAATCCAGTAACTGGGGAGTATTTTAAACTTTTCAGGAGTATTGATACTATTTATGTTATTTGTTGCTAAGTCCTACTTAGTAACTATCACTTCTGCTTCTAAATACCTGTAGATTCTGTTTCCCCCCTACATAACTGAACTGTTATATAGAATCATTTGTTTTCCTTATCTGTATCTGTATGTTCTTTTCCTTTTGGTTACTGTCCTAAAATGCAAACAAGACCACACCACTTCATCTTAAGTGATTCCCTGTTACCTTTTACTTAAGTCCAAGTTCCTCAGTCTCATCTTGCTACTTGTCTCCCTTCTATGGTCTAGCAGTATCTGCTGTCTTAAGATTTTGGAATATACTAGCTGTTCACCAAGAATGTCTTCCATTCTTTCACATTGCTCAGTCAGATGAATTCCTGCTTTTTCCTCCCAAAAGCCAGCTTGAGCATCACCTTGTCTGTGAAATCTTCTGCTATCACCCATTACACTGCTGCCAGTGAGAGATGGTCACTTCATCCTTAGTGTGTATACCATTGTACTTTTTACAGTACAATTGGTTTTTTTATGTTCTTAACTAGACTGTGAATTTTTTAAGTGAAGGATTTTGCCCTGCTTATTTTTGCCTTCCTGGGATCTAGCTATTATGCCTAACATGAGTGGCACAAAAAAGTTATTTTTGAAAATTAGTTTAGAGCTGAGTTTTAGATTGTCTAGGGAGAATTTTAAAAATTCTAATATGAGAGATGAATCCACTCTTGTCTAATGTTTAATTAGCAATAGATATCTAAAATTTATATAGGATAAGTTAACATTTTCCATATGATGTTCTCTGGCAACATTTTAATATTGCTCTCTAGGGCCGGGGTTCCTAGCCCCCCAGCCGCAGACTAGTACCTGTCTGTGGCCTGTTAGTAACCAGGCCACACAGCAGGAGGTGAGTGGCTTGCTAAAGAGGATTACTGCCTGAGCTCCGCCTCCTGTCAGATCAGCGGCATTCGATTCTCATAGAAGCGCAAACCCTATTGTGAACTGTGCATGCGAGGCATCTAGGTTGTGCGCTCCTTATGAGAATCGAATGCCTGATCATCTGAGGTGGAACAGTTTCATCTGAAACCATCCCCCCACAAGAGAAGGCTGGGGACCACTGCTCTAGGGAGAACAAAGGGACTAAATAGTCACATAAATTTTGGAAACCTAGGTTAAATAAAGTTAAACAGATTTATTTACTTATGAGTTGTAAATCTCCTAGAAGGAGGATGTAATATGTAATATTTATATAACTCATTTGAGCTTAGAACCCTTTTTTCAAGGAACATGTGTTTTTACTGTGTGAATGGTTAATTTTGTGCATAACATAATTTGGAAACAGTACTCTAAATAAATGATTTTATACTCTGAGGACCGAAAATCATTGACAAAGTTAGTTTGGGCACAGAGGGTAAAGGAATACACAGGAGTGATAATAATTTTCTCCAGTACGAGCCTCTGGGGGGCAGCCAGGATCAAAGTCTAGGTAAGAGAGGAGCCAGATTACTGCAACTTGCATGGTCTGATAACCTAAGAGTAGAGAAGGGCTGATATGCAGTTACATATGCCTTAGAGAGAACTCTCCTAAAAGAGCCAACGCATGACCTTTCTATGTGCTGACAGAACAGAATAGCAACAATCTGACTCATCAAAGCAGAGAGAATGTCTCGCAGTGTGTAAGGAAATTAAAATCCTGGAATTAAGTTTATATTTTTTTCTATTTCTGGTAAAGAAGTTCTGATAGGGAAGTATTACTAAAATGCCTAAAAATATGAGGGTTCTCAACTTTTTATTCTGTGTAAATGTTGTTTTTTGTCAATGATCAGTTGTGAGATAACAGCTTCTGCATTCTTAGTCTTCCCAAACTGGGCATTTTCAGTGGGAAGTAAAATAAGCTTGCAACCTGATGTTATAGTTCCTTCTGTGAGGTTAATGGCTAATTCAGGAAGTTGAGAGTATGGCCAAAGAGTGTTGGCCAGTCTTCCTTGCCAACACACAATATGCTAACTGAGGAAAATACATAGTTCTACATAATTTTAAGACTGTTTAAAAAGGAAGAGAAGCTGGGTGTGGTGGGTCACGCCTGTAGTCCTAGCACTTTGGGAGGCCGGGGCAGGTGGATTGCTTGAGTCAGGGGTTTGAGACCAGCCTGGGCAACATGGCAAAACCCCATTTTACAAAAAAAATACAAAAACAAAAACAAAAACACAAACATTAGCTGGGTGTGGTGGTGTATGCCTGTAGTCCCAGCTCCTCTGGAGGTTGAGGTAGGAGGATCACCGAAGCCTGGGGAGGTTGAGGCTGCAGTGAGCTGTGATGGTGCCACTATACTCCAACCTGGATGACAGAGTGAGACCCTGTTTTTTTTTGTTTGTTTGTTTTTGTTTTTGTTTTAAAAAGGAAGTGAGAAGACAAAAATCATGAATGAGAAAGGGGACATCACTATAGATTCTATAGCTACAGACATTAAAAAGATAAAAAACAACTATGAACAAATTTTTGAACTAATTTTGACCATAATCAGTTTTGAAATAATCTGAATTTTTGTCTCTTCAAAATAGGCACAGCATCAGAAAACCTTCAGTGTTTCTCTGCAGAAACAAAATAAAATGAAATTTGGGAAGAATATGTATATAAATCATGATAGGATTCCAGAGGAAAGGAATGAAACTGTATTGAAACATTCACTTGAAGAAGAGGATGAGAATGAAGAGGAGGTGATGGGTTTCTTTCTTTCTTTTCTATTATTAGATAATTTTTTTTCTTTTGGATTGTCATGTACATTTGTGTGATTCAATCTTCCCATATGCAAAATGAATTTATGTTGTAAAAGTTGTCAGGGTCAAAATGGAATCACGTGTGTCAAACTTTGACAAAATAGAGGCTGAGAAGGCCGTGAAGGGAGGGCTGTCATGGACGATTTGCCTGGTATCAGGAACTATTACAATAAATTTTTTGAAATCATAGCTTACTGCATCAGCCTTGCAAAGACAGCTAGCCACTTATATGTGAACAATTATCTGTTTCAAAACAGGCCAGGCACAGTGGCTCACACTAGTAATCCCAGCACTTTGGGAAGTCGAGGTGGGTGGATCACTTGAGGCAGGAGTTCAAGACCAGCCTGGCCAACATGGTGAAACTCTGTTTCTACTAAAAATATAAAAATTAGCTGGGCATGGTACTGGGCACCTCTACTCCCAGCTACTTGGGAAGCTGAGACACGAGAACTGCTTGAACCCAGGAGGCGGAGGTTGCAGTAAGCCAACATTGTGCCACTGTACTCCAGCCTGGAAGACAGAGTGAGATTGTATCTCAAAAAAAAGACAAAAAACAAACAACTATCTCACAAGGTCAATCCAAAACTGTAAGGGCCTAACCATAACTCCAAAATTACAAGTCCTTTCTAGGAACTAGTGACACTCACCAGTGAACTTTCTTTCAAAACAATTTGCATAACAATCTGTTTCCCCAATAAAACCCTAACCTTCTTTGTTCTCCAGACATGCCAGAGACCACCCTGGTCTATGCATGTCCTGGATTGTAATCCTATTTTTTTGTTTATTCTCAAATAAATTTTTTTGCTTGGAAATTTGTCTCTATATATTTTTATTTCAAGTTGACAAAGTCAATCAGACTGTACTGAGCTATTAGGGCAATGGAGTCATCTGAAATGTTAGGCTAGATAATTTACAGATAAACACGATATATTGTAGATTATATTTGTAAATCTCTGGTAGTGGAATCTGTAGTAAAAGTGTAAATCTAATTTTTTTGTTTTGAGACGGGGTCTTGCTCTGTCACCCAGGCTGGAGTGCAGTGGCACAACCTCAGCTCACTGCAACCTCTGCCTCCTGGATTCAAGCAATTCTTCTGCCTCAGCCTCCCAAGTAGCTGGGATTACAGGCGTGCGCCACCACGCCTGGCTGGCTAATTTTTGTATTTTTAGTAGAGATGGGGTTTCACCATGCTGGCCAGGCTGGTCTCGAACTCCCGGCCTGGTGATCCATCCACCTTGGCTTCCCAAAGTGCTGGGATTACAGGTGTGGGCCACTGCGCCCAAATCTAATTATTTTTATAGCGATTACTTATATTTGAATTACCTGTTGTCAGATTTTTGTCGTAATGTCTTGTCATTTGACCTAATTCTGGATAGTCTACCTTTTTAAAAAGTTGGTGCTGAAATACTACAAAATAACTCTAATACGATTAAAGTCTTTTAATGAATAAAAAGTCCTAGTAAGTCTAGAAACCTTAAAATTATCCTTAAATATTTTCTTTCTTTCAACTTCTATATCCAAATTCATTCTCTCATTCTTTTTTTTTTTTAAGAGATAGTGCTCAATCTGTTGCCCATGAGTGCAGTGGTGTAGTCATAGCTCACTACAGCCTGCAACTTCTGGGTCCAAGTGTTCCTCCCACTTCAGTCTCCCTAGTAGCTGGGGCTACAAGCATGCCATCACCATGCCTGGCTAATTAAAAAAAAAAAAATTCTTAGAGAGACAGAGGTCTCACTGTGTTACCAAGGCTGGTCTTGAACTCAAATTATCTTGGCCTCAAATTATCCTCTCACTCAGCCTCCCAAAGTGCTGAGATTACAGGTGTGAGCCACCATGCCCGGCATCCTATTGCTTTTGAAAGTTTTTTCTACAGGGCCTGATGCCGTGGCTCGTGCCTGTAATGCTAGGACTTTGGGAGGCCGAGGTGGGCGGATCGTTTGAGCCAGGAGTTCGAGACCTGCCTGGCCAACATGGTGAAGCCCCTTTCCTACAAAAAAATACAAAAAAAATGCCAGGTGTAGTGCCTGTATTCCCAGCTACTTGGGAGGCTGAGGTGGGAGAATCACTGAGCCTTGGGAGGTTGAGGATGCAGTGAGCTGTGATCATGTCACTACACACCAGCCTGGGTGACAGAGTGAGACCCCCATTCCAAAAAAATAAATTATCTCCACAAAATCTTCTGTTGAACTTACCTTTTATCATCTTCTTCAAATTTTTTTTTTTTTTAAATTTAGCTACTGTCATAGGAACCTAGTTATTCCCAATTAATTTATAAGTTTTGCCTTGCCAATGATATTTTAAATTCTTTTTCTAAGGACATAATTGGGATACAGTAAGAACTTTTAGTTGAACCATATGACTGTGTTCATGACTGTATTTGTGAATGGATGAACAGCTGAGTGTTTACTATGTGCATTTCTTTCTTTCTTTCTTTCTTTCTTTCTTTTTTTTTTTTTTTTGAGACAGGGTCTTACTCTGTCACCCAGGCTGGAGTGCAGTTGGCATAATCATGGCTTACTGTAACCTCAAACTCTCGTGTTCAAATGCTTCTCCTGCTTCAGCCTTCCAAGTAGTTGGAACTACAGGCACATTCCTGTATATACTATATCCAGCTAATTTTTTTGTATTTTTTTATAGAGATGGGAAACTGCTGTGTTTCCCAGGCTGGTCTTGAACTCCTGGCTTCAAGTGGTCCTTCTACTTTGGCCTCTTAAAGTGCTGGGGTTATAGGTGTGAGCTACCACACCCAGCCACTATGTACATTTCTGCTGTATATCTGAGGATGGGGTGATACATATATACATATTCACACAAATATATTACATATATATTACATATATACATATATACATATTCACACAAATATATGTAATATATATGTAATATATTTGTGTGAATATGTATGCATGTATGTGTATGTGTGTTTGTATGTATATATATGCATATGTAGTGAATGTCTGCTATTGTACTGAATACAGACAAATGAACAGCATTAAACAGTTAAATGCCTTCCTAATGTGGAATTAGTATGTCCTGATTAGTCCCTTGAAATTATTACTAGGTTTTTTGTCCCTTTAAATTAAATAAATATTTTTGACATCTGCTTTTTTGTTCTTAATATTCAGAGGACCTCTGTGTTATTTTCTCCTTTGAGGTTCAGAATGTTGAAAAAAGACCATTTAGTCTTCTTACTTCAATTTTCCCCTTCCTGTTCTGTATATCTTTCCTGCTGAGAGCATCACCATCATGCCTTACCCCCAGACCTGTACTCTTAGAGGAGCTTGGTTGTTTCCCTGTTCTCTCAGATCTGTTTTACTACTATACTGCACTTCATTTTGTTTTTATCATTTTTCCTAATAAGCAGTATTATATTAAAAATAATTTAAGTTCACCCTGGAGATTCACGTGAGTACAAATGTGTTCCTTTAAAAAGGGTTTATGTATTTCTCAAGTTTGAGAAACTTTATAGAACTACATTTCATCAATTATAAGCCTTTTTTTTTCATATAACATTTCAGAATATAGGACACATCTTAAAGTTGATGGTGTTATAGTTTTAAGTGGTAGTGTTTTTTTCTTTCTTAGCGGTCCGTAAAATAATACTGATAGTGTCTTTAATTCAGTGCAATAATGACCGATCATATGATATAGCTGCATAAGAACGGGAACTTTGTCTATAGCTAAATCAAAAAATCTATGTCTCATTTTTACCCAGAACAGTAATGAGGTATCTAGTTATCCATAGCAATTTTCTGTTAATCTGTCATACATATTAAAAATATGCAATTTCTCTCCTTTGTTATCTTAAATTGAAAACAGTCAACAGTGATAATAAACATACTACAAAGAATAAACTGCTGAAGAAATGCCAAAACAAAATAAAGAAGATTTTGTGTTTATAGTATATGCTTTCTATGGGGGAATTGAATAAATATTCTAACACAAAGTTCATTAATCTTTTCGCCTGTCTTTAACTTTACATTATCTAATGGTGGTCTAATGATTTGACCTGTAATTTTTTTTAAAATGGTTTAATTTTCAGGTCTTAACTGTTCAGGATCTTGTTGATTTTTCACCTGTTTATCGATGTTTGCACATTTATTCTGTTTTGGTAAGTATGTTTTATATTTATGTATATATAGCTTTATATTATTTAAAAGGCATATATGTATTTTAGGCCTTAAAAATTGATCATATGCTGAAAATCTTCACATAATTATTTGTGAAATATCCACTGTGTGTAAGGCACTTATATTTTTTGTTTACTTATCATAGTGTAATTTCAAGTGATATACCACTTCATGTCTATTTTAAGAACCTTGTAATAGTATACTTCCATTTCTCCCTATTGCGTTTGTGCTGTTGTTGCATCACAGTCCTTATAAGTTACTTCTATGTGTGTATTCCATACTACATTGCTCTTATTTTTTATTTAATGTTCCTTTTTTAAAATAACTGCTTTATTGAGATCTAATGCACATATCAAAAAACCCTTTTGGAGTATACAATTCAGTGGTTTTAGCATATTCACAAGGATGCGCAACCATTACCACTACCTAATTCCAGAAATACTCATTACCCACCCCCCAACCACTCCCTAAAACACCAAAAATGTGTATCTGGCTGTTATTAGGTGGTGTGTTCTATAGATATCTCTTAGGTGTAGTTGATTTATAGGGTTGTTCATGTCTTTTACTTCCTTGTTCGTCTTCTACCTGTTCTGTTATTGAAAGTAGAAGTATTGGAGTCTTCAACTATAACTGTCGAATTGTCCATTTTTTCTTTCAGTTTTGCCAGTTTTTTTATTCATGTATTTTTAGGGCCTTGTTGGCAGGTGAATATATGTTTATAATTGTTATGTCTTCCTGATGGATTGACCTTTTAAAAAATATAATAAAATATCTTTCTTCATAATGTTTTTTGTCTTAAGGTCTGTTTGGCTTTAATTAGTATAGCCACTCCAGCTTTCTTTTGAGCACCCTTGGCATAGCATGTTTTTCTCCATCCTTTTACTTTCAATCTCTTTGTATCTTTGAATCTAAAGTGTGTCTCCTGTAGGTAACACATAGTTCAGGCTGTTTTTTTCAAATCCAGTCTGCTGATCTCTGCCTTTCAATTGGAGTGTTTAATTCATTTACATTTAACATAATTACTGATAAGGTAGGATTTATGTCTGCTATGATATTCGCCATTTGTTTTAACATGTCTTATATCTTTTTTGTTCCTTTATTCCTCCATTAGTACCCTCTTGTGCATTAAATAGATATTTTCTTATGTACCATTTCACTTCCTTTGTCATTTCCCGTTTTTTTTTTTTTTTTTTTTTTTTTTTTTTTTTTTTGTGATAGAGTTTTGCTCTTGTTGCCCAGGGTGGAGTCTAATGGCATGATCTCAAGCTCACTGCAACCTCCGCTTCCTGGGTTCAAGTGATTCTCCTGCCTCAGCCTCCCGAGTAGCTGGGTTTACAGGTACCCACCACCATGGCCAGCTAATTTTTTGTATTTTTTTTAGTAGAGATGGGGTTTCATCTTGTTGGCCAGGCTGATCTCAAACTCCTGACCTTAGGCGATCCACCGGTCTCAGCCTCCCAAAGTGCTGGGATTACAGGTGAAAGCCACCTAGCCTGGCCTATTTTTTTAGTATTTGCCCTGAGGATTGCAATTAACATCTTACTTTAAAACAATTTAGTTATATTAATACCCTCTTCTTTGTGCTACTGTTTTTTCTTTTCTTTTTGTTTCTTTTCAGACAGGGTCTTGCTCTGTCACCCAAGATGGAGTGCAGTGGCATGATCACAACTCACTGCAGCCTTGACCTCTTTGGGCTCAAGTGATTCTCTCACTTGTGTCTCCCAAGTAGCTGGGACTACAGGTTCATGCCACCATCCTTGGCTAATGTTTGTATTTTTTGTAGAGGTGGAGTTTACAGTATGGTCTTACTGTTTTATGCTATAAATTTAATAAACTTTCATTAGCATGATAACTTCTGGCTGGTATTTATGACCAAAAATTATTTGGTCAAGCTAATTTCTTTTTTTGAGGCAGAGTCTCGCTCTGTTGCCCAGGCTGGAATGCAGTGGCGCAATCTTGGCTTACTGCAACCTTTGCCTCCTGGGTTCAAGCGATTCTACTGCCTTAGCTTCTCAAGTAGCTGGAATTACAGGTGCCCGCCACCAAGCCTCACTAATTTTTGTATTTTTGGTAGAGACAGGGTCTCGAACTTCTGACCTCAGGTGATCTGCCCACCTCGGCCTCCCAAAGTGCTGGGATTACAGGCATGAGCCACCGTGGCCAGCCACTAATTTCTTAGTATTTATTACAAGTCCTCCTCCTTCTACTCATTATTCCAGTTCTCCCATTTCCCAGCGTTATAGCATTGGGAAAATTACTTCTCTTATTTGAGTTCCTCATTTGCAAAATATGGTTAACAATTTCTAAGGCTATGTTGGGTATTAGAGTCAATATAAATGATAAAAGTGCTTGGTATAGGACCCGGTATAAAATAGCAGACAGTAAATGTCAAAGGGGTTATTATAAAAGGGTTACATTAATATGTATGATTCCAAGGACTGTTGACTATAAGTCTGTTTTAGCCAAAAAAGCTCTATGTCCAAAATCCTAAGGTATCCTACTCTATTTGATAAAATATGAGTATTCCATGAAAGGAAAATAGGTATAATCTCAAAACAAGGGATTCTCTTTGGAAAATGCTACACACAATATTCACAATGTAGCTTATTGTAGCTTATTATTTTTCAGACTTTGAGAAGTCCTAAGAGCTTATCTGACTTTTCTTAGCTGGCTGTGTCCTAAACTTTGAGTTTAGGGATCATTTTTCTTAGAATACTGAATATTGAATGAGTTAATTTCCTAATTATCTGATGAATACTGAATATAGTGTGCAAATTGCTGCCCTAGGAGTTTTTAAGGGTATATGAAGGCTTTCCAAGGGGCCCTGGGCTAGAAACTTTAGGGAAATAAATTTTAGGTCCATAGGTTTCTTTCTAAAAATGATCTGTTTGGGAACCCCAACCTGTCTTCACAATAGTTCTTCTCTTACTATTGGTGCTCTGCTCAGATTCTTTTCGGTCCCTTTTCAGCTAGAAGCTACCCCACATCAGATTACCAGGGTTGAGATTAATCAGTTACGGTTTGTGGATATGGTGTTTGAAAGCCTAGATTCCTTGCCTAGATTAGGACAACACTGAGGTATAACTTATGCTCTAAAGTTGCAGTGTGGAATCAGGCACCCAATTTTTTTACCTGAGATGGTACCCTTGGTTGGTTTCCTCTTGTTCCTTTTACTTTCTTCACTTCTTGAAAAGTTTCCTTCTTGAACATTTTTTTAGTTTATCATTGATCTCAGATTCTATTTCTAGGACAGCTACCTAAGATACTGACCATATTAGTTATCAATTGCTGAATGACACACTACCTTAAAACAACAAACAGTATTATTTCACAGGGTTAGCAGTCAAGGAGTGGCTTAGCTAGGTGGTTCTGGCTACAGGTCTCTTATGAGATTCTAGTCAAGATGTCAGTGAGGACTGCTGTCATCTGAAGACTTAACAGGGACTGGAGGATTTGCCTCTATGATGGCTGTTGGTAGAAGGCCTCAGTTCCTTGCCACATGGGTTGTCTACCAGGCTGCTTGAAAGTCCTCATGACATGGCAGCTGGCTTCCCCCAGAGGGAGTCATCCAGGAGAGAAACCAAGATGGAAGCCATAATTCCTTTCATAACACAATCTCAGAAGTGACATATCATTACTTCTGCTTTATCCTATTCGTCACATAGATTAACTCAGGTGCATTGTGGGAGAGGACCACACAAGGGTATGAATACCATGAGGTGGGGATCTTTGGAGGCCATTTTGAAGGCTACCATGTTTACTTTATAAATGAAAATGATACCCTTCACTGATACTCAGTACTACCATGGTGCATTGTCTTGAGGTGTAAAAACTTCCAGGGTGCCAAACAAAGGAGAAGTCTCCTTTAATTCTTAATCAAGGAACTATATTAGGAGTTCCTTTCTTTCCATTTTTGCACAAATTTCTGTTAAGGGTAAAATCATGTTAGAAACAGTATATTTTGTCCTGTGGTAGGATATTCTGAATTTAGATCTTAGTAGGGAGTAATGACATAGGTAGGAATAATGATAGTTTCCTTTTAATGACCTATTCTTTTTCCCCGTAGCTATTGACAGCAAGTATATTGCTTTTAAGAGAGCGTCCCTGTGAGAGTACAGCAAAGAGAACACAGAGAATTTTGAATGCTAAAGCTATGTCCTATGTGTTTAAATGTAAACAATGATTTTGGCCAATCTTAATACTCTTCCTTAGGATGTATCATTTGCTGTAAAGAAAAACACCTTTAAACAGCCAAATGACATGGGTTAGTAAAGCTGCATCTTTTAAACATGAATGGAGTGTTTTCTGGGGCTGCCAAAAATTGAGTTATACTGGCTAACCTTATTTTTTCATATTTATGTACATTATGATTCATTGAAGAGGGTAAAACTGTTTAGCTATCATAAGTCTAAGTCCAATTGTTTAATGTTTTCTAATTCATATTTAGAGTAAACCCTGGCTATTCATTTTTAGCAGCATATACTATTCTCTTTTGTTAAACACCGAGAAAAAGCATGATCATCATATCTAATGAAATTAATGGAGTTATGCCTGATTTTATTGTTTGATTTATTGATTAGTAGGAATGCATTTTATTTATGTATTTGTATTTATTTTAGTAGCTTTAGGGGTACAAGTGGTTTTTGGTTATGTGGATGAGTTGTATAGTAATGAAGTCTAGGCTTTTAGTGTACTTGTCACCTGAATAGTGTACATTGTACCCAGTAGGTGATTTTTTTTCATCCTTCACCCCACTTCTGAATCTCCAGTGTTCATTATAGCACCCCACATGCTCCTGTATACCCATAGCTTAGCTCTCACTGATAAGTGAGAGCATGCAGTATTTGGTTTTCTGTTCCTGAGTTCCTTCACTTAGGATAATGGTCTCTAGTTCCATGCAAGTTGCTCCAAAAAACATTATTTTATTCTTTTTTATATCCCTGATTTTTATACTTGGTTGTATTTGATTATTTCCAAAAGTTGAACAACAGAGTTTTATGTATGTCCACATGTTAATGGAAAGCATGTAGTATTGTTTATTATGCTCCTTACTTCATAAAAGCTTAGAATTTCAGGTGTATATTACATTGCATTATTGTAAATTAAGTAATGAGAAATAGAATGAGTAATGAGAAACTGATTTATTATCTTGATTTTAAGATGTGTGAATGCACAAAACAATCACACTGGGTTTAAATAATAGTGGCTGCTTTTTGTAATCCCATAATTTTTTTTTTTTTTTTAAGACAGAGTCTTGCTCTGTTGCCCAGGCTGGAGTGCAGTGGTGTGATCTTGGCTCACTGCATCCTCTGCCTCCCAGGTTCAAGCAATTATCATGCCACAGTCTCCCAAGTAGCTGGGATTACTGGTGTGTGCTACCACGCATGGCTAGTTTTTGTATTTTTAGACAAAACAGGGTTTTACCATGTTGGCCAGGTTGGTCTCAAACTCCTGGCCTCAAGTGATCTGTCCTCCTCGGCCTCCCAAAGTGCTGGGATTACAGGCATGAGCCAATGCGCCTGGCATTGGTGAAATTATGGTGTAAACCCATAATTTCTCAGTGGTTTTCATGATGTAATTTCTTTTAAGAGATGGGGTCTCGCTTTTGTCTAGCCTGGAGTACAGTGGTGAGATCATAGCTCACTGCCACTTTGAATTCCTGGGTTCAAGTGATCCTCTGGCCTCAGCCTCCCGAGTAGCTGGGACTACAGGTGCATGCCACTATGCCTGGCTAATTTAAAAAAAATTTTTTTTTAAAGAGACACCTTGACATGTTGCCCAGGCCGATCGTGAACTCCTGGCCTCGAGCAATCCTCTGATTTCAGCCTCATCTTTACTTTTTTTGAAGTGAAACTTGGGAGTCAGACTTTTCCGGAGAGACACTAAGTACAATTTGACTTATTAGTTTGAAAATGAGTACTGGCTTTGCTAATTAGATTTTAGGTTTTAGGGTGGACTTTTTTAAAAAAAAAATCAAATGCCCTAAGTCTGCAGGTCAGAATTTGAACCAGAAAGTGTATTATTAATGGGGGAAAAAAGTCTCACTCATTCTATTAAGATATTTATTTCCAATAAAAATGTACTTTTGGGTTTACTCATTATCAAAATATGTGATATAGTTAGGCCATTTGCATCAGTTAAGTACTGATTATGATAATTTCACCCCAAGGGAAAAAACCCATATGACACCTAAAGCCTTATAATCTCAAAGATAAAAGTAAAACATACCATATTAGACAGTGTTTTTTAAAATTAAGTTAGAATGTATATATTTTATATTTTTTTAAATATGGGGTTTCATGGTAAAAAGGAATCTGAGGAGAAAAGAAAAATGAAAAAAAAAAAGAAAAAGAAAAAAGAGATGAGGTCTTACTCTGTTGCCCCAACAGAAGTAAAGAAGTATCTGTTTTAGTTGTGTGTGTGTATGTGTGTTTTTCATTACTCTGCTGATTTTATTTTAGGGTGATGAGGAAACATTTGAAAACTATTATCGAAAACAAAGAAAGAAACAAGCAAGACTGGTATTGCAACCCCAGTCGAATATGGTAAGTATGGGATATCATGAATTGGTTATGTTGTTACTCTTTATCCCCTTATCCTGTTTTAATTTCATCAGAGCATGTATCACTATTCATTCAACTACAAATATTTATTGAACACCTACCATTTCCAAACATTGGTTTAAGTGCTAAGGGTACAACAGTGAACCAAACAGATAAGTCCCTTTTCTCATGAACTTACATTCTATTAGAAAAGATAGATAGCGAATTAAAAAAAAAAAAGGACCAACAAGAAATATGTAAAATATCAGGGAATGATAATTAGTTTCTGACAATGTAGTGGATTATGTACCTTGATTAATTGTCCCACTGAAAATACAACTGAAGATGCTAGATAGACATTTAAAACAAACAAACAAAAAGACCAGAAACTAAGTGAATAAAGAACTGTTCTATATATTGGTTGTGGTGATAGTTAGTAGATGTGTTTGTAAAACTCATAGAAACTGAATATTAAAGAGTATTATTGTATGTGACTTATACCTCAATACATCTGACTATAAAACAATCAAAACAGTAAAACCCAAATGAAGGCAGAAATGCAGATAGGTTTAATGAAACATTGAATATAGCTTTTATCCTAGGAGCATCTGGTGAGTAGGAAAGCATGAGTTTTGAGGACATTGGGTACAGAGGGCTAAGCCCAGAGCCCACCCAAAGTAGGTGTCTAATAAGAGATTGTCTCCCTTGTAAAGCTGAGACTCCAGAGGATTTAAAGCCCCATTATTAGGATGAACTAGAGATAAAGCCATCTAAAAATCCTTCTGTTCCCTCTGGCAAATACTGTAAAGAAAATTACCTATCTCAAATCTTAGTGCTGAGTGAACGAGAGAAAAAATCCCGCTGAGAATTCATAACAAGGAGTTTGTTACCACTTGTGTTTGCAACCCAAATTCATCATACTTGGATAGTCAAAGACATCTCAAGCTCAACTTTTAAAGTATTTTCATCCTGATACTATCTCCAGGTGCCTGGCAGAAGCAAACACAGATTTGTGCACCTTCATTCCAGAGTTAAAATGAGCAATTCACAGTCAGAAATAATTACCAAATGAGTGAGAATCATAAGAAATTTTAACAACAAAAATAGATTCTAAAAGACTTGATATTTGAATTATTAGCCATGGAGTATATAATAGTGCTACTTAGTATATTTAAAGAAATAAAAGCCAAGCTTGCTAATATAAATAGGGAACAGAAACTATAAAGAATGACCAAATAGATGTGAAGAGATATCAGGTAGAATATCTAGAAATTAAATAGATATTAACTGAAGTTAATATAAAAATATTATGAATAGGTTTAACAGTTGATGAATTCTCTCTTAGTTAATCTGAAGAAACTATATGGAACTAAGCATCACAAAGAGACAGAAGGAAAAATTACAGAAGTGAGATATGAGGGATACAGAGAAGTCTAACATATATCTAATTGGAGTTTCAGAAAGAGGATAGAGCAAATGAGACTGAAGAATATTTGATGCCATATGGCTAAGAATTTTCTGGGACAAATGAGAAATAGTCAAGCCCAAGGAATCCCAGGTACCTTAAATAAAAACAAATACACTCTTAGAAACCTTGTAATTAAATTGCAGAACACCAAAGTTAAAGAGGAATAGAAGATCTGAAAACTGTTATCAGCTATCTTGATCTGATTAACATTTATTGAATACTCCACCCCAGATGGAAGAATACACATGCTTTACGTGTGCACATGGAAGGTTCACCAATATCATATTCTGGGCCATGAAACAAACATCAACAAATATAAAAAGCTGGGCTGGGTGCAGTGGCTCATGCCTGTAATCCCAGCACTTTGGGAGGCCAAGGCAGGTGGATCACCTAAGGGAGTTTGAGACCAGCCTGGCCAACATGGTGCAACCCCATCTCTACTAAAAATACAAAAATTATCCAGGCGTGGTAGCGCATGCCTGTAATTCCAGCTGCTCAGGAGCCTGAGGCAGGAGAATCGCTTGAACCTGGGAGGTGGAGGTTGCGGTGAGCTGACATCGCATCATTGCACTCCAGCCTGGGCGACAAGAGTGCGACTCTGTTTCAAATAATAATAATAATAACAATAATAATAAAAAATAGAAAAAGCTTGAAATCATACAAAGTCTGTCCTCTGACTGCAAGAGAATTAAATGATCGATACGCAAAAAATGAATATTGACTTACCTCTTTCAACAATTCAAGTGGATCATGGACCTAAATGTAGGAGCTAAAATTGTAAACTTTTAGAAGAAAACAAAGAATAAAATCTTTTATTACCTTGGGTTCTACAATATTCTACAGTGTATTTACAGTGTTTTTCTATGTGAGATACATAAAGCATGAGCCATAAAAGAAAAAAAGTAGATGATTTGAACATCAAAATCTAAAACTTTGGCTTTTCAAAAGATGTTGTTAAAAAAATGAAAAGGCTGGCTCATGCCTGTAATCCCAGCACTTTGGGAGGCCAAGGCGGGCGTATCATGAGGTCAAGAGATCAAGACCATCCTGGCAAACATGGTGAAACCCCATCTCTACTAAAAATACAAAAATTAGCTGGGTGTGGTGGCATGTGCCTGTAGTCTCAGCTACTAGAGAGGCTGAGGTAGGAGAATCGCTTGAACCTGGGAGGCGGAGGTTGCAGTGAGCCAAGATCGTGCCACTACACTCCAGCCTGGCGACAGAGCAAGACTGCATCTCAAGGCGGGGGGGTGAGGGGGAAGGAAAGGAAAAGGCAAGATACAGACTTGGAGAAAATATTTGCAGAACTCATGTCTATAAAGGGTCTTTATCCAGAATATGTAAAGAATTACTTTACATTATTACTTTACAGTTATACAACTGAGTTGTATAACTCAGTAATTGAAGATAGATAAACCAGTTTTAAAAATGGACAAAAGATTTGAATAGATATTTTACCAAAGATATACTGATGGCAAATAAGCACATGAGCAGATGTTCAGTATAATTTTTTCATCAGGGAAATGCAAATTAAAACCACAATAAGATACCACTACATACTTACTAGAATGACTTAAATTGAAAGGATTGATAATAGCAAGTGCTGATGAGGATATGAATCAAGTGGAACTCTCATGCACTTCTAATAGATATAAAATTATACTGCCACTTTGGAAAATGGTTTGGCAATTTGTTACAATGTTAAGCGTACTCTCCTATGACCTAGCAGTCCTACTCCTAGTTATTTATCCATGAGAAATGAAAATGCATCTTTATACAGTGGCTCATATGTGAATGTTTGTAGTAGCTTTATTATAAATGCCAAAAACTAGAGACATCTTAATGTCTATGAACTAGTGAATAAATTGTGGTACATCCATGTGTATAAACAAATTATTGTATGTTTTATATAATGGAACGAGTGGGCACTAAACGGGAATTGATACATGCAGTGATATGGATGAATGTCAAAAGTATTATTCTAAGTGAAAAAATCATATACAATAAAGTTATGTACCATATGAGTTATGTTACATGACATTTTTGAAAAGACAAAACTCTAGGACAGAATGGGATCAGTGGTGGCCAAGGCCTGTGGGTTCGGCAGGGTAATTCTCTACAAAAGGGCAGGAGGGAACTTTCTGAGATGGATATGTTGTATACTTTGATTTTTCTGGTAGTTACACAACTGTCTACATTTGTCAAAACTCAGTGAGCTCTACATGTAAAAAAGGGCTAATTTTATTATATGTAAATTATACCTCAATAAAGTTAACTTTAGAAACAAACATAAACAGAAAATCTTAAAAGTACCCAAAGAGAAAAGAGGTTGTTTTCAAGTAAACAAAACAATAAAATATTTTCAATTCTGAAAAAAGTAACTGTCAACTTAGGATTCTATATCCAGTGAAACAAGGGCAGAGATAGACATTTTCAGACAAAGAAGAGCAGAGTCGGCCACTAAGATGCGCTTACTAAGGAGATTCTAAGGATATGCTTCAAACAAAAGGAATGTGATGCCAGATGGAAGATGTGAGATGCAAGAAGGAATGAATAGCAAAAAAAGTATAAATATTTAGGTAAACCTAAAATGACTGTAGGAAATACTATAAAATATTATGGATATTAAAACAGCATAGAATTTTAATTTGTGCAGCAGCAATAAGAAAAAAATAAGATAGAATTAAAATACACAACAATAACATAAACATCAGAATGAGATAGAAGTTAATGAAATTAAACTATCCTACGGTCTAAAGTGTCCAGCAGAAGAGTAAAAACATTGACTAGCTTTAAGAGTTTGGTTACTTAAGGATGTGTAATGTGATTTCTAGAGTAACCACTGAAGGAATAGAAACAGGGTATATATACTTTTATATAATACAGGGAGAGCTAGAATTATAAGAATACAATTTTTTGTTTGTGTGCTTTTGAGTTGATAAAAATGGTAATTCTAAACCTGTAAGCACTTGATAACATTGACTCAAAGTATTTAAAGCACAATTGCCACAACTACAAGGAGAAATAGAAAACCCACAAGTATAGCGAGTTTTGTTTTGTTTTTTGAGACAGTCTCGCTCTGTCACCCAGTCTGGAGTGCAGTGGTGTGATCTTGGCTCACTGCAAGCTCCACCTCCCAGGTTCATGCCATTCTTCTGCCTCAGCTTCCCAAGTAGCTGGGACTACAGGTGCCTGCTGCCACATCCGGCTAATTTTTTGTATTTTTAGTAGAGACGGGATTTCACCATGTTAGCCAGGATGGTCTCGATCTCCTGACCTCGTGATCTGCCTGCCTCGGCCTCCCAAAGTGCTGGGATTACAGACGTGAGCCACCGTGCCCGGCCAGCGAGTTTTAAAATACGTGTCAGTATATTCTAAATCAAGTAGACATAACATTAGTAAGAATACAAAACATGCTTAATAGGCTTCATCTAATGGAATATATAGAATCCTATTTCAACAACTATAGGAACATATTCTTCTCAAGCACACATGGACCGTTATTAAAAATTTGACTACATACTATGCTATAAAGCAAGTATCAGGAAATATCAAGCATTTGGTGTCATGTAGACTATATTTTCCAGTCACAGTATTTCTAAGCTAAAATGTATTAACAATCCTCACCCCAAAACACCTGGAAAAAAACCCCAGATGTTTGAAAATTTGATCACGTTTATGAAATTTGCAAAACATAGCCTTTGAACTTAATTGAAATATGAAATATTTCATGTAATAAACTTTTTATGAATGAAAGTCAAATGATCAAATATTTTTCTATATGCCTTTTGTTAAAATTATAAACAATAGACAATCATAAAACCACAAAAGGTTTTGGCAGAAGATATAATCTGATTACTATTTGAAAAATATCATTCTGGCAGCTGTATAGAGAATAGACTGTAGGGGACAGGCTGGGAGTTGGGGAGATTATGAAGGAGGATGGTATAATAAATAGTCAAAGTAGAGGTGATGACAGCTTTGACTAGTCTGCTGAGAAGGGGGTTCTGAAATCATATTTCCTTTTTAACTTGTTTATCTCCTTTCGAATGTACATTCCATGAGAGTAAGGACTTTTTGTTATTTACAAATATATCGCTGGTACCTAAAAATGTATGTGGCATGTAGTAGGCTCTCAATAAATATTTGTTAATGAAGTTGTAGTGACTTGGAACTTACCTTTATGTTACCGGTATTTATTGGTTTAAATTGATTTTTATTTTTCATTTTAAGCATGAAACAGTTGATGGCTATAGAAGATATTTCACTCAAATTGTAGGGTATGTATCTAATATGGAAATAACTATTATTAATTTTATATTATGTTAAATGCCAGAAATACTTATTTTCTATTTGGGTTTTTTTTGTAACACGTGCTTTGGTAATTACTGTTTTTAGGTTCTTTGT
Organism: Macaca nemestrina; assembly: GCF_043159975.1. NCBI lineage: Eukaryota > Metazoa > Chordata > Mammalia > Primates > Cercopithecidae > Macaca > Macaca nemestrina. Next base: position 40,982,397 of record NC_092133.1, on the reverse strand, counting down.
GGTAGAAGATCACATTTTACATGTGACCCAAGGATTAGTAACCAGAGCATACACTGATGAACTTTGGAACATGGCCCTCTCAAAGATAATTGCTGTCCTTAGAGCTCATTCAGTAAGTCAGACAATTTACATTACTAAAATTTTAATTCAGTTACTTCAAGAACTTCTGAGCTGCATAATGTCAGAGGAAAACTGTACCTCCATCATTCTGCATTTTTTTAGTAGTTGCTCAGATTTGGAAGTAGTAATGTCAGACTTTTGTTTGGTGATATCAGGCTATGATTTTGCAACTGACTAGGGCTTCCCAAAATACTTTTATTCTAGCATTATAGAAAATGAAGAATTAAGCAGGTCTCATTAGTCTCAACTGACCTCTTAATTAGATCCCTGAAAAGCACCATGAAGAAAATGTTTTTAATTACCATTTCAATTCTTTGTTTCTCAAATAAACTCTACCATTAAAACTCAATAGAGGCCGGGCGCGGTGGCTCAAGCCTGTAATCCCAGCACTTTGGGAGGCCGAGACAGGCGGATCACGAGGTCAGGAGATCGAGACCATCCTGGCTAACACGGAGAAACCCCGTCTCTACTAAAAAATACAAAAAACTAGCCGGGCGCGGTGGCGGGCGCCTGTAGTCCCAGCTACTCGGGAGGCTGAGGCAGGAGAATGGCGTGAACCCGGGTGGCGGAGCTTGCAGTGAGCTGAGATCCGGCCACTGCACTCTAGCCTGGGCGGCAGAGCGAGACTCCGTCTCAAAAAAAAAAAAAACAAAACAAAAAAAACTCAATAGAACTTGTTCTTCAGTGTTTACAATTTACAGTAATACACTATAATAATGCATTTCTTTAAAATTTGCAGTTTTCAAAATTTCAACTCATTTGAAATATTGAACCTTTGTGTAATGAGAGGTTTTTATAGATGAAAATTAAATGATCAACTATTTTCCTAATGCCTTTTCTGGAAATAACAAATATGTTAGTTTTATAAAGACAATACTTAGTATAGACCTTTTTAAAAGATAGTAGTTTTACCTTTATTAATATATTTTCATATTTAAAATTTTGTCTATTTATAATTTTATAATTGATCATTGAGATTTTAAAAATATTGAAGAAAGATTGTTAGCTTATATGATATTAAGATTATAAATAAGCTACATTTTTATTTATCAGGAATGTAGATTCTTGATACACTATCCAATGAACTACAACTTTTCCCAGCGTATTAATAAGGAACAATACATTTTATGGTCAATATTCAGATCAGCTCTGAGTATATAAAGTATGTTTCCTGTTAATTCCATGATACCAAATGTGAAGTCATATTAGATACAACATATCACTTTCAAAATCTTATTAAATGCTATGAAAGGGACAGAGTAAATCTCACTGTCCCTTTGAAATTAATACTTTTCTTTTGGTTAATTACTAAGAAAATAATGAAATTGGCCAGGCGCGGTGGCTCAAGCCTGTAATCCCAGCACTTTGGGAGGCCGAGACGGGTGGATCACGAGGTCAGGAGATCGAGACCATCCTGGCTAACCCGGTGAAACCCCGTCTCTACTAAAATATACAAAAAACTAGCCGGGTGAGGTGGCAGGCGCCTGTAATCCCAGCTACTCGGGAGGCTGAGGCAGGAGAATGGTGTAAACCCGGGAGGCGGAGCTTGCAGTGAGCTGAGATCCGGCCACTGCACTCTAGCCTGGGCGACAGAGCGAGACTCTGCCTAAAAAAAAAAAAAAAAAAAAAAGGCCGGGCGCGGTGGCTCAAGCCTGTAATCCCAGCACTTTGGGAGGCCGAGACGGGTGGATCACGAGGTCAGGAGATCGAGACCATCCTGGCGAACACGGTGAAACCCCGTCTCTACTAAAAAATACAAAAAACTAGCCGGGCGAGGTGGCGGGCGCCTGTAGTCCCAGCTACCCGGGAGGCTGAGGCAGGAGAATGGCGTAAACCCGGGAGGCAGAGCTTGCAGTGAGCTGAGATCCGGCCACTGCACTCCAGCCCGGGCTACAGAGCAAGACTCCGTCTCAAAAAAAAAAAAAAAAAAAGAAAATAATGAAATTGTAATTCTTAGTATTGGAAAAAGTAATACATAGTGTCTCTTTTATAAGATGGAAAATAAGTAAATAGATGAAATGTGAAAATACATAGGGTCTATATAAACTTTTTTCAGTTTAAATAACTAATTCCTTAAAATCTAAAGACTTTTGAAACGTAAACATCATAAGTATCATATTATGATCTCCCTCTAAAAGTTTATACTGAATAAAGAAGGTCAGTTGTGGATCTAACCAACCAAGATTTTAAACTTATTATAAGTCTGGCAGATTAAAAGAAACATTATCAAGTTCTTATTTCTTAGTTTTTAATCATGACTCTGGTTTGTTGTTTTCGGTGTTTTGTTTTGTTTGTGTGTTTCCACCCTCAGTCCTATTGCACTGATCCTGATCTTGTTCTGGAGTTGAAGAATCTTATTGTAATATTTGCAGATACTTTACAGGTGGGTGATAACCTAACAATTAATGGTTATTCTGATCACTTAAAAACATACAAAATATAGACTATATTCATTTATGTTGTTGTAGATTAGTGGCAGTAAATTAGTAGTAATAAATGTTTACCTACGTATTGGTATTCTGCTATTACCCAGAACTATTCATACCACTTCCTTTTCAGTTATGAAGCTTAGACAGAACTCAGGGATGCTACCATCTTTTAAAATATTGATCATTCAGTTGGAATAAAGTCTTTTTACAGTTAAAAAAATAAAAAAAGAATACAGAATATAATGGAAAGAACCCTGAACTAGAAATTAGAAGATATAAATTCTGCCTTAGGGCAGTGAGAAATGGGTTCTAGAATCACATAGACCCAGAGTTTCTGTTCTGCCTGTGCTGTTGACTAATTGTATGCCTGCAGGTTCTTTAAGCTTTAGATCCTTATTTGTGAAAATGGGTTTATTACTAATTTCAGAATTGTTTTTAGTTTTAAATATGATGCTTTGTATGAAAACATGTGATTTGAAAACTGTTCATATTCTTCCTGGTTTCTGGTTTTCCATGAGTTCTGTGAGCAAATCACTTTACTTTTTTGAACTGTTTTTTTCTTTTTAAAAATAAGGAGGATTGTTTGAACCCAGGAGGTGGAGGTTGCCGTGAGCCGAGATTGCGCCACTGCACTCTCCTGGGCAACAGAGCGAGACTCCATCTCAAAACAAACAAACAAACAAAAAACACAAAAGAAACAAAAAAATAAGATTAAAACTAAGTATTTCAAAACTCTGTTTTTGCGATTTTCAGTATCAAAGTTTTGAGATTTCTAGCTTGTCCTTCCTCCTTGATCACAGATAATAAAGAATTGATTGCATTTTCTTTTCCTGTGTAAATTTACGGGATTTTTATGGTTAGAAGTAACTTTTCATGAAGTACAGACTAGCATTTTCCAAAGTGTGATGAGCTGTTACTTAAAAAAAGTGTCCTGTGGTCCAAAAGTAAAACATATTTCTCTACTGAAAACTTTTCTGAGAGCAAATTTATACCCATAAGTTCCCAAAAGGAAGATGATTATGCAGCATTTTCCCAATATATTTGACCCTTGAATCTTTTTCCCCCTTAGAACAGCTTTTAGATCTAGAACTTTATATAATATGCTTTGGGAAATCCTGATTTAAACTCTTTGCTTTATCACAAGAGTCTTTGCCTCTTAGAATTATAGTTTTCTACTTTATTCTTAAACCTAAAGAGAAGATTCCACAAGCTCCTTTAGTAAATTATTTTATTACTCATGTCTATTATATATTAATTTGTATGGCTTATATTGTAACAGTGGAATAATGTGGGATTTTTTGTTGTTGTTTTCATAAACTTTGTGATGACTGTATAATATTGATCTCACTGCAATAAAACTTTTAGTAAGCTTTATTTGGGGCTGTCCAAATTTTGGGCACCCATTTCTAAGTAGCTTGAGATACTAGTTTGGTGCAAAAGTAATTGTGATTTTTGCCATGGAGAGTAAAAGCAATAGTAATTTTAGATAGTAATTTTGCTGTACTTAATGACTTACAGCACTTCTATTCAAAGTGTGGTCTAGGGACCACTGGTCTGCAAACTGTTTATTACTAGTCTGCAAATTATCTCTTAGATCCATAACAAAAAGGAGTTTTCCTCGGAATGTAAATTAACTATATCCCCAAGTACAAAGTTTAGTGCGATTGGCATCTTGCTACAAGCAAGACTTTTTTCAATATAGGTAGCAGCATCAATTTGTATTCTGGTGCAAACTCCTTATTTCTTTGTAGACTGTAATAAATAGTTATTGGACTGGACTTTGAGTACAGCTGAATCTACAGTATTTTATATGGTACCAAGGAATTCTCCAGAGAATCAAAGGAAAGTCAAAGATAATATTTAGGTAATATTGGCACTGTAAAAGCAACAATGATAGTTACATAAACCCTTGCAAGGATACCTTTCTCATATTATTGCTTTGAAATATGACTGGAGAAGTCAACCACTCCTTCCTACTTTTTCAGAGTTTCTGCAGTATTTTCATTTCACTGAAAGCTGACAGGTTCAGTATTAGATCCATCTTATACTGAATTAATGATTGCTGGCTTTTAAATTTATAACTATTAATTAAAGAACTGGTAAGTGTCTTTTCATGAAAACTAATTAAAGAATGTTATATAATATTTAGATTTTTAAATCGGCCCTTGCCACCCTAAGGAAATCTTGCTTTTTAAAATGCTGGTATTTTATCATCTAAAACAAAACTGACTAAACAATAAAGTAAAAAAAGTAATACCAGCATATTTATATTCCTTACTACCTATTAGGCAAATAACAAGTAAACATTTATTGATTCCTTTATTAACATTTTTTGAGTACCCAATACATGTTAGCAGACTAGTTGATGTATAAAATAGTAGAGACATAGAAGTCAGTAAGACAGTAGGGACGTAAAAGTCCTTGGCTTCAAGAAATTCACAGTTTAGTTGTAAACAAATAAAATGCTTAATAAGGCATCCTAATGCAGCAAGCAATATGTTAGCTTTGAGCTTGCAGAAGATGGAATGACTAACTTAGATTCTAGGAGTTGAAGAAGGCTATACAGAAAGTTGAAACTTGAGCTGGGTTTTGAAGGTGAGTTCAGCAAATAGATAAGAAAGAAAGGGTATTAATGGAAGAAAAAATAGCATTTGTAAACTATAGATAAAAGCATGGTGTGGTGAAAGTGAAATGGAGCAGCTTGATGGTATTAGAAACTGTAGAATATAGGTGTGAACAAGGAAGGGCAAATAGTGGTGATGAAACTGACCCAGATTATGGGACGTCTTGTGGGACTTTAGTAAGCATTTTGTAGTTTTTAGGCAGGGGAGTGGCACAATCAGATTTATACTTTTGAATGGCAATTTTGAGAATCTGGGAAATAGATTGAGAGAGAGAGAGAGATGGTTGAAAGTTTAGAAAGCTTTTACAATGGTCTAGGTAAGAGATATTAAGGACCTGAGATAAAGCAGTGGCACTAAGAATATTTCTGGAAGAAAGATGGGTAGATAATGGAGAATGAAAGATTTGATTTATAAAAGAGGTAAAATCAGAAGAATTTGGGACTACTTTGTGTGTGTGTGTATGTGTGTGTGGTGGGGGTAGGGTGTTTAGGTGGTTTTCTAGATTCTCTGTTGATAAACTAGGTTGATGTTAGCGTTATTATTATGGATAGGAAATAAGAGGAACACTTGATTTCACTGGGGAGAGAGGAAGTAAGCTTAATGTACTTGCTGACTGAGTGAATGGAGATGAAACAGGTGTTGGAATTAAATATTTGGAATTTAGAGAGGCCTAGCTAGAGATACAGATTTGAAGTAATCATCAGAGGTTGAAATCATTAGACTTGAGATTGCCCTAGGGAGCTAGAAGTAAAGAATAAAGGATAGAGATAGAAGTTACACAAGGAAACTGGAAGGATTGTTCATAGATGTAAAAGGAGAATAAGAAGAGTGATTGGTGTTACAGAATTGAAAGCAGAAGAATTTCAAGAAAGAGATGTCAGGTAGAGTGAGATCATTGAATTTGATATTTAGGAGATAGTCTGTTGTGACGTTGTTGAGTAGTTTAAATAAAGGAATAGAAGTGAGAGATTGTAGTACATTTGACTGTGAAGGGAGTGACAGCGGCAGCTGACAGGCTACAGAAAATTGAGGGAGAGCTGTTTTGGTCTCTTGTTTTTCTTGGCTTCAAGATGGAAAACAGTTTAGCATATTTATTTAGCCGAGAGAAAGGTGCCTGTGGAAGTTAAAGACATAATAGAGTAAGAAGTTAACCCATGGAATGGTTTATGTGGAAGGAGATAGGCTCAAGAACAAAGATGGAGAGAGAAACCTTAGAGAGACAAGTGGAGAATTCTGTGAGGTAAGAGAGAATGTTTGGTCCCAATATGGGTAAGATTTCAGTTAGTTTGGAGTCGGAAAAGAATAAAATTTGGAAGTGTGAATGTTTAATGGAAAGATGTAAATTTTCCCAATAGGACAAACTCAATCTTAAATTGAAGGTGCAAAAGGAAGCCAGCCTGTCTCAGACAGAATCCATTCCCTTTTCTTCTTGTATCCTATTTAGGCACCACTTCCCAAGACACTGTTATGTAAAAACTTATCTTGAATTTTTTCCTCCAGCTCTGACTTTTAATACTTTTTAAGGCTAACGCTGTAATCATTACTGAAAAGAGAAAAAATGGAAAAACCATTCTATTCTCAAAAAACTCTTTCTGGACCTCTTTTTTTACCAAATGCAATGTAGTAGAAAGTCAAAATATATATTTTTATTTTCTTACTGTGAGAATGCCATACAATGGGATCTAGTGATTCCTTCCAAATGATTCTCTAGTATTCCCAACATTTTTAATGAATATTTTTGTACACTTGTTTATCTGCTTTGTTTTTTTTTTTTTTTTGTATTTTAGGGTTATGGTTTTCCAGTGAACCGACTTTTTGACCTTTTATTTGAAATAAGAGATCAATACAATGAAACACTGCTTAAGAAATGGGCTGGAGTTTTCAGGTTAGTCTAAGTCATGGTGCCTTAATATAATGAATACGTTTGTCAAATACTCAAGTGGTTCATTTGCATATATTAATAAAAATGCTTATAATCATTTTTCTTGTAGTAAAGTACACATAGAATTTACCATCTTAGCCATTTTCAAGTGTATAGTTCAGTGGTGTACACTCACATTGTTGCAACTGTCGTCACCATCCATTTCCAGAACGTTTTCCTCTTCCCAAATAGAAACTCTTACTCACTTAACAATTAACTGTCCATTTCCCCCTTCCCCCAGCCTCTGGCAACCACCACTCCTGCTTTGTCTCTAAAATTGACTGCTCTAGGTACCTCATGTAAGTGGAATCATATATGTTTGTTCTTCTGTGTCTGGATCATTTCACTTAACACAGTGTCTTCAAGGTTCATCCATGTTGTAGCATGTCAGAATTTCATTCCTTTTTAAGGCTAATATTCCATTGTCTTTATATATCACATTTTGTTTATCAGTTCATCTGTTGATGGACATTTAGGTTCCTTCCACCTTTTGACTATTGTGAATAATGCTGCTGTGAACGTGAGTACAGTATACATATATCTGTTTGAGTCTCTGCTTTCAAATCTTTTGGGTTTATACCCAGAAGTGAAATGCTGGATCATATGTAAATATACCTTTAACTTTTTGAGGAACTAGCCTACTGTTTCCATAGTGGCTGTAACATTTCTAATCAGTTTTTAATTATACTTACTTGTAGTTCTAATATCTGTAATTTTTTCCTAGTAAATGATTAAATACTTACAAGGCTGTAAGTATTCAAAGATATTTTGTATTAGAGGCAGAAATTTACAGCTTTTAAATTTTGTTTTGGGCAAGTGCTGTTTTTACAAACAACATCACTAGATTAAGAATCTTAAAGAAGCTAAAGAGCAAATTACTTTTGCTTTAACCACTTCTCTGCAGGCCATGGACAAAAGCATTTTAATATCTATATAACTTTTTAGTGACATGAGAAGAGAAATATGCCCCCCCACTTTAATTGCTAGAAGTTTTCCTCCCTCCCTTCTTTCTCTCTTTCTCTTTTTGTCTCTTTCTCTCCATCCTTCTCCCTTTCGGGAAGAAAAAGTCAATCTTGAGGTTTTACATCTTGTTTACCCAAAATATGATAGAAGTAATGTGTCAATATTTGATGATGTTAAAATAAAAGTATGTTAGATGATTTAATACCAGCTTAGCACTTATCCCATCAGCTTTCAAAGCTATGGAGGTTGACCTTCTAAATACTGTAATAGGAATCTTCGAACAGGGTGAGGTGGCTTATGCCTGTAATCCTAGCACTTTGGGAGGCCAAGATGGAAGGATCACTTGAGGCCAGGAGTTTGAGACCAGCCTGGATGACATAGTGAGACCCTGTCTCTACAAATAAAAAAATTAGCTGAGCATAGTGGTGCGCACCTGTAATCCCAGCTACTTGGGAAGTTGAGGCAGGAGGATTACTTGAGCCCAGGTGTTTGAGGCTGCAGTGAGCTATAATCACACCACTGCACTCCACCCTGCGCAATAGGGTAAGACTGTGCTCTTAAAAACAATTTTTTTAAATGCCTGAGTGGCTCATAAGGTGATACACATCTAGTAAAATCAACTGAACAAGTCCTTATTTGAGTTTTTTGTATTTACATTCTTCAAGAGTGGTATTATCAGGATGCTATCCCAGATGGATAATTGACAGTCCTGATGAGTCATATGTAACTATCAACAATTATTTTTATTAACTATTTTAAAAATAAAGGTAGCATTTATTGATAAAGATGGTAATCTAGAAAATATATGCTATGGTACAATGTATAATATGATGTAATATGATATTTTTATAGTTATAAAATCTTATAGAGTTGATGTTATTTAATTGGCCTCTTCAGAAGGGTGTTTATGTTTTCATAACTGTTGATAGATTGTATTGGGCCAGCTATTCTCTCTTACCTATCTTAAGACTTCTAGTAGTAAGATTGTTCCTCAAGACTGGGGAAACCATGTGGTGTTGTTTTCTCTCTGGGAAGCTAATGGCTTCATTCACATAGAGATAGGATTAATTTTATCCTCCAGAGTAATAGTGGAGGAGAACAAATGATAGCATGTCAATTTTAATACACAATTTCCAAATATATTTTGACTCCTGTTTTTAATACTCTTCCAGATCGTGCTTTTTGCCTAATTTTTTTTTTTTTTGAGACAGAGTCTTGCACTGTCACCCAGGCTGGAGTGCAGTGGTGCGATCTCGGCTCACTGCAAGCTCTGCCTCCCGGGTTCACGCCATTTTCCTGCCTCAGCCTCCCTAGTAGCTGGGACTACAGGTGCCTGCCGCCACGCCCGGCTAATTTTTTGTACTTTTAGTAGTGACAGGGTTTCACGATGTTAGCCAGGATGGTCTCAGTCTCCCGACCTCGTGATGCACGCACCTTGGCCTCCCAAAGTGCTAGGATTACAGGCGTGAGCCACCATGTCTGGCTACCTAAATTTTTAAGAAGTAGCAGAACTTAAGCTTTGTTTACCTCTGACCCGTATCCTCAAATATTTTATAAATAGTGAATTGACAACCCAACAATTAAATGGGGGAAGAAGAAAAATTATCAATATTGAGTGATATTCAAAACTTGACTACTTCCATGACAAAATTTATAACCCGACTACGGTTATAGTTTATCTGTATGCAGCTGTCTCTCTCTATATTATGAGCCCTGTTTTATTTCTGTATTATTTTTGGATATATGTGCTTTTATTTAGTTTTTAATTGACAGTAATTGTATAGATTTATGAGGTACAGTTTGATGTTTTGATATATACATTATGGAATGATTAAATCAAGCAAATTAACATATCCATCACCTCACATACTTATTTTTTTCTTTTAGTGGTGCAAACATTTAAAATCTACTGTTAGCGATTTGAAATATATGTTACATTATTATTAACTGTAGTCACCTTTTGGAATAGATCTCAAAAACCTGTTTCCCTGTCTAACTGAAACTGTACTCTTTGACGAACATCTTGGCATCTCCCTACCCTGCCTACCCCACTTTCTGATTGCCCTACCCTCTGGTAACCTATAAACCAGAAATCATGCTTCTGTCTACTTCTATTAGTGTGACTTTTTTAGATTCTTCATATAAGTAAGATTATGCAGTATTTGACTTCCTGTGCCTAGCTTATATCACTTAGCATAGTGTCCTCAAGGTTCATCCTTGTTGCAAATGACAGAATTTCCTTCTTTTATAGGGCTGAATAGTATTCCATTGTGTATATCACATGGTTTTATATCAGTTCAAAGGTCAATTGCATATTTTGGCTATTGTGAATAATTCTGCAGTGAACATGGGAGTGCGGATATTGCTCTGAGATACTGATTTTTTTAAAAAAATTTTATTATTATTATTTTTGAAACGGAGTCTTTGCTCTGTTACCCAGGCTGGAGTGCAGCAGCATGATCTTGGCTCACGGCAGCCTTCGCCTCCCAGGCTCAAGCAATTCTCCTGCCTCTGCCTCCCAAGTAGTTGGGATTACAGGTGTGCACCACTATGCCCAGCTAATTTTTGTATTTTTAGTAGAGACGGGATTTCACCATCTTGGTCAGGCTGGTTTCAAACTCTGACCTCAATGATCCACCTGCCTCAGCCTCCCAGAGTGCTAGGATTACAGATGTGAGCCACTATGTCTGGCTTGATACTGATTTTAATTCTTTTGGTTATGCACCCGGAAATGAGATTATTGGGATCATATAGTAGTTGTATTTTTAGTTTTTTGAGGAAGCTCCATCCTGTTTTCCATAATGGATATACTAATTTACATTGCCACCAATGGTGTGCAAAGGCTCCCTTTCTCCACATCCTCACTAACACTTATCTTGTGTCTGTTAGATAATAGCTATTCTAACAGTTGTGAGGTGATACCTCCTTGTATTTTTTTTTTTGAGATGGAGTTTTGCTCTTGTCACCCAGGCTAGAGTGCAATCTCAGCTCACTGCAACCTCTGCCTCCCAGGTTCAAGTGATTCTCCTGCCTCAGCCTCCTGAGTAGCTGGGATTACAGTCATGCACCACCATGCCTGTCTAATTTTGTATTTTTAGTAGAGATGGGGTTTCTCTGTGTTGGTCAGGCTGGTCTCGAACTCCTGACCTCAGGTGATCCACCTGCCTCTGCCTCCCAAAGTGCTGGGATTACAGGCATGAGCCACCGTGCCTTGCCAGCCTTGTTGTATTTTTAATTTGGATTTCCCTGATGATTAGTGATGTTGAGTTTTGCTTATTCCTGATCTGTATACCTGTTGGACATTTTTGTGTCTTCTTTTGATAAATATCTATTCAAGTCCTTTGCCCACTTTTTAATTCAGTGATTTGTTTTCTTGCTATTTATTTGAGTTCCTTATGTATTTTGGATACTAACTCCTTATATGTATCAGATATATATCAGCAAATATTTTCTCCCAATCTGTAACTTGCCTCTTCATTCTGTTAATTGTTTCCTTGCCGTGCAGAAGCTTTTTAGTTTGATGCAGTTTATTTGTCTACTATGGCTTTTGTTACCTGTGCTTTTGGGGTTATATTTTAAAAAGTCATTATCTAGACCAATGCCATGGAGCTATTTATATTCTTGATTGCCTAGCCCTAGTATAATGCCCGACAGAGTAGGAACTTATATGTGTTTATAGAATTTGGTTCTATAAACAGATCATTTTAATACTACATTAACATTTTTAGAATATAAATGTGCCTTTCATTAAATTATCTCTTCTTCCATAGTAACTGATTCCATGGCGTTTGTATGAAGTTAGTAGTTTATTGTCTTCTAGTGGTTACTTTCCCTGTAACTTGCCTTTTGACCTTTCATCATTTTTATTTTTAAAACAGAGACTGGGTTTTTGAGGCGGAGTCTTGCACTGTCACCCAGGCTGGAGTGCAGTGGCGCGATCCCACCTCACTGCAAGCTCTGCCTCCCGGGTTCACGCCATTCTCCTGCCTCAGCCTCCCTAGTAGCTGGGACTACAGGCGCCCGCAGCCATGTGTTGTTGCCCAGGCTGGCCTGAAGTGTTCTGCCCGTATCAGCCTCCCAAAGATTATAGGCATGAGCCACCTCATTTAGCCCTGCCTTTTAATGTTTTACCTTTAAAAAAAAAAAACTCTATGTAGAATGAAATAGAATTAGTGGAAGTAAATACCAAAAAAGTAATTTTTAAATTTTTTGGTAGAACTGGGTGTGGGTGATTAGTGGCACACGCCCTGTAGTCCCAGCTGCTCGGGAGGATAAGGTGTAAGAATCGCTTGAACCCGGGAGGCAGAGGCTGCAGTGAGCCAAGATTGCACTACTGCACTCCAGCCTGGGCGACAGAGTGAGAGCCTGTCTTTAAAAAAAAAAAAAAAAATTAAAAAAATAAAGCTCTCATTTATGCTACTTCCTTTCTACCCCTACTGTTGCAGCTTTAATTCAGATCCTCATCACCTTTTATTTAGATTATTCTTCAGTTTTTCTAAGTGATCTCTCTGTGTTCATTATTAGGCTTTTTCCAGTTTATCCTCCACACAGTGAATATCTTCCTATGACATTCCCTTTCCTAAAACCTTTTTTTTTTTTTTTTTTTTTTTTTTTTGGAGACGGAGTCTCGCTCAGTCGCCTAGGCTGGAGTGCAGTGGCGCGATCTTGGCTCACTGCAAGCTCCACCTCCTGGGTTCATGCCATTCTCCTGCCTCGGCCTCCTGAGTAGCTGGGACTACAGGCACATACCACCACGCCCGGCTAATTTTTTTATATTTTCAGCAGAGACAGAGTTTCACCGTGTTAGCCAGGATGGTCTCGATCTCCTGACCTCGTGATCCACCCGTCTTGGCCTCCCAAAGTGCTAGCATTACAGGCGTGAGCCACCGCGCCCGGCCCCCTAAAACCTTTTAATGCCTACAGAGTAAAATCTGGATGTCTGTTTGCCCACCTGTCCAATCTCATTTTTCACTATGTCCCTCAGACTTTATACTTAGTAATACTGCACTACCTGTGGTTTTACACCCCCTCCACACACACTAATGCTTTTTCACTCCTTATGCCTTTGCATATATATTCCAGTGGTCTAGAATGCTTTTCTCCCATAATCTCTTTACAAATTTTTTTCATCTGTAAAGACCCTACAGGACCCCTAACTTCTCTGTATAACTTTCCATGAGATGTTCTTCATGTAATTTGATAGTCATTTCCTTCTTTGTCCTGTTTCTGAACCTTGTACTCCTTGTATGTATAGCACAGCATTATAGATGTTATAAATTGTTTGCATATCTGTCTCTGTTAGATTTGAGAACAGGTATCTTGTGTTTATCTTCATGAGATAGGGAATTTTCATCACAGCCCAGAGCCTAGCACATAATAGGTGCTCAATAAATATTAATCAAACTGAATTCATTTAATTAAAAGGAAATCAGTGATTGGATGACAGTTACATTAGGACAGCCTAAGTTATGCTGTAGCAACAAAAATTCCCCAAATCTCAGTGGATGAACACATTTTATTCCTCACTCATACAGAAGCCCACAGTAAGTTTACTAGTTAGAGATACAAGCTATTTGCATTTGTGATTCTAACTTTTCAACATGTTGTCTTCCTTGTCACCATGGAAAGGAGGTTTACACAATTGGTTTATAAAGGCTTTAAACTCAAAGCAACACATGTCACTTCCATTCACAGCCCAGTGGCCAAAACTAGTCATATGGCCCTACCTAACTGCAAGGGGGTGTACAGGAGAGCACATGGATATTTGAGGAGTAGTAACTGTTTCTGCATCACCAACTATAAAAGATCCATTTTTAATCACATTATGAGAGGCTAAACAAATATAACACATTGTTTCGATCTTCAAGAGTTTATAATCTCATTGGGAAAAGAGAAGACACGAGATACACAACTTGAAAATTATTCCTATCAAGAATTATGACAGGAGGCCGGGCATGGTGGCTCAAGCCTGTAATCTCAGCACTGTAGGAGGCCGGGGCGGGCAGATCACGAGGTCAGAAGATGGAGACCATCCTGGCTAACATGGCGAAACCCCTTCTTTACTCAAAATACAAAAAATTAGCCAGGTGTAGTGGCACGCGCCTGTAGTTCCAGCTACTTGGGAGGCTGAGGCAGCAGAATCACTTGAACCTGGGAGGCGGAGGTTGCAGTGAGCTGAGATCACACCACTGCACTCCAGCCTGGGTGACAGAGCGAGACTCTGTCTCAAAAAAGAAAAAAAAAAAAAAAGAATTATGACAGGAATACTTTCCATTACATGGATCCTTTTTTAGTTACAGATAATGAACTTGTTGAGAATATATCACCTTGAGAATTGTTCTACACTAGAAAATAAAGTGCTGAGAGGTTGTAAAACAAACTAGTGGAAAAAGGAGATTGTACCTGAATTTTGAGGGACAAGACTTATTTGTTGTTGGATTTTAGAATTCTGGATGCTTAGGCTGTATCTTCCTATTTGGACCTTTAACTGACAAGTAAAAACTGCTTTTGTAATAGTTGGGGTTTTTTAAGGTATTGTCTTTTAGTACTCTAATAATATGTTTTGTAATGATAAGTTTTCAATTTTCCTTTCCTAACAGGGACATTTTTGAAGAAGATAATTATAGCCCCATCCCTATTGTCAATGAAGAAGAATATAAAATTGTCATCAGCAAATTTCCCTTTCAAGATCCAGACCTTGAAAAGGTACAAGCTAGTTTTTAATTCAAGTATTTTCTTAAAAATAAATTTGTGGTATTTGTTACTACATAATATTAAATATTAAGCTGAGACTGTAAATAAGAGTGGTTTCTTGGGGGACAAGTTTTTGTTGTATTGAGAAAACTATGTTTTGTTAAGTTTTAAAGAGTGTCTTACTACTACTACTACTACTACTGCTACTGCTACTGCTACTGAGATTTTGATGACGTTAAGAAGGGACTTTCCTGGGGATACTAGAAGTAGTTGCCCCAAACGTTAGGTGGATTCCCAGGAGAGGTGTTACTAATGTTGGGTGGATTCCAAATGAAAAATAGATTTATAGTAATAAGAGTATATCCTAGGGAAAGAAACAAGAATTTCTTTGAATTGTTTATCACTGTGGAAGATTTTAAAAGAAGTACACTTTTACAAAAAGTTTATCTTGGTTAAATAAGTGATATGTGAAAGCAATAGCTACCTGTAGATTTCTTCCTGAAGTAGGAATATATACATTTTTTGAGTCAAGATATCTGAATAAAAGACAGGGTAGAGAAAGTAAGTAGACCAGCCATGTAGGAGATTCTCAGAATGCACATGAATCCATGTGTATGTGTATATATATGTGCAAACATGCTCCCTTGTACCTATCCAGTATCTTTGGGTAGAATTAGATCTCATTAGAAAAGGATGTCATAGTAACTGTAACTGTCACTTTTGTATTCTCTTTATTCTTGTTTTTTTCTCCTTACTCTTCTTTACTATTTTCCCAACTTTTTATAATTCATTACCTTTCTAAATTTTTATTACTTCAGCATGAGCAAGACCAAATTCTGAGTGAATCGTGACTGTAAATTTTTGTTATATTTTTGTATATAAACTAAGCATATTATGTGTATTAGTCACTAAATACAGAACCAGGTAATTAAATGGATAGCTTCTAGATTATAGCTAATGCTGCCATTGCATATACCTATTAGCTATGTTTTAATACAAGAAGCCAGAATAATTATTCTAATTCTGTATTTTTTGAAAGCCCAGTGAAAGTTGTTCTGTCAAGAAATATCACCAGAATATTCTCTATCTCATGGCTTAGTTTTTTTTTTTTTTTTTTTGTAGTTACTGGTAATGAGTTTGTTCAGGCTAGTGTCTATATAAAGAGCACTAGACTAGGTCTAGATTCATGTGCCAGCTCTGCTTGTGGCTTTTTTTTTTTCTTTGAGATGGAGTTTTGCTCTTGTTGCCCAGGCTGGAGTGCAATGATGCCATCTCAGCTTACTGCAAACTCTGCCTCCTGGGTTCAAGTGATTCTCCTGCCTCAGCCTCCCGAGCAGCTGGGATTACAGGCATGCACCACCATGCCCAGCTAATTTTGTAATTTTTTTTAGTAGAGACAAAGGGTTTCACCATGTTGGTCAGGCTGTTCTCGAACTCCTGACCTCAGATGATCTGCCTGCTTCAGCCATACAAAGTACTGGGATTACAGGCGTGAGCCACTGCGCCTGGCTGCTTGTGGCTTATTATAGGCAAATGACTGAGCCTGTGTGGGCGTTTGTGCCTCATCTGTCAAATGAAGAGTTTGAACTCAGTAATCTCTAATATCCTTTCCAATCGTATTAAACTATTCTAAATAGGTTTATAATTAAAAGCAAATTTAACTTTTCTTGCAGAGAGTTTCTAATATGTGCAGTACCTCTTAAGATTAAGTTCTTAGGAGTTGTATTCATTGATCTGTGTATTACTCACTATTAAAAAGAAGAACTACTGTTAATAGTTAAAGTCACATGGAAAATTAAAATATGACAACTGAAAAATCTCATAAATTATTTAATAAAGTCCTTTGGTTGTGTATGTATATTTTTTCCTAGTTTAAGTATAATTTTCAGTTAAAACTATTAGAAAATATATAAAACTGTCAAATAACTTGAGTTATTTCCAACATAAATTATCAGTGGAGGAGTAATAGTAAACATACATGCAAAAATATTTTTGTAGATAGCTATGTTAATTTTATTAGAATCATTTGGCTAAAATAAGAACATTTATATTCTGCCTTTAATGTCATTAAAATAATTTCAAATATTTTTCATATACCTACTATATACCAGAAACAGTACTATGTGCTAGATTTTTAGTCTTTGGTGTCAAGGAGCTTATAGTCAAGTGAGGATAGATAAAATAAATAAGAAATTATAATTCACAGAAGTTTGCATTGCTTAAGATAGGGGATGCACCATGCAGAAAGGCTGCATAAAGGTCAAAGTAGGTGAATACAAGAGATGAAGATCAAGAGATGTAAATTGGAGTAGAAAGGGCCAGACCATAATGGCCCTACTAAACAGTGTTAGAGAGTTTATCCTTTTTCCTGAGGGTTATGGGAAGCCATGAAAGAATTTTAAGTGGTAAAAACATAACCAGATTTGTGCTTTAGGAAGATCTCTCTGGCAAATATGTGGGAATGGATTGGAAAAGAGTAAGACTGGTGGCAGGGAGACCACCTAGTAGATTTTTGCGTTTATCTTGATGAGAGAAGAGGGTTATGTAGTCTGAATGGGGGTTATGGTCACTGAAGCTGATTTGAGATGCTTAGGAGGTAGGAGCAACAGGAGTTGCTGATTACGTGCATATGAGGGGTAACATAGATAAAGGAGTCAAGTAAGATAACTAAGTTTCTACCTTGGATGGTGGCAGCATTCACTGTGATAAGAAACACAAGAGGAGCAGATTTAGAAGAAAAAGATGATAATTTCACTTTTGGACCTATTGAGTATATCTCAAATGGTACAGCCAAATGGAGCTGTCCAATGGGTAGATACGTGAATTTGGACTTGAGAAAGATTTGATCTGGAGTTGTAGATTTGGAGATACTGGTACTTGCATGGTGATTGCATGGTGATTGAAGACTATATGGGATCATCCAAGAAAAGTATACGTAGCAGGAAGAGAGGGTTTAGGACAGAACCCGAAAGCACAGCAATAATTAAGTAATGGCTGGAGGGGAAGAAACAGAGTAGGTAGAGAAAAAGGAGGAAAACCATTGTGGGCAGGAGTCCAAGGAAGGAGAGATCATTTATGAAGTAGGAATGGGTCAACTGTGTCAGATTCTTCAAAAAAGTCAGGTAACATGAGAGCTGAAGAAACCACTGGATTGAACAACTGTGAGATCACTGGTGGTCTTGGTGATGGTACTTTCACCAGTATAACAAGGTTGCAATGAAGGTGAAGATAGAAGGGTATATTAGACTTAATGAAATAGAAAAGAGGGTTTTTTTGGTAACAATCTTGGAAGGAGTTTACCTTTTAGAGACTGAGAATTTCGAATGGATAATGACTTATAAAGTAGTTTAGCCAGGAAGCACCCTGTAAGCCATTGGCTGCATACCAGTGTTTAATGGCATGGAGGTCAGAAACCTGCTATAAGGTATTCTAGGAGTAATGGAATAAACTCGATAACTTCTTGAAGTGGCATCAAGCCTTCACTGAAGGTAGGTGAAGAGAGTCTTAGAATTATTTAATTACTCTGAGCCAGAAAGCTGGCCTGTAATTTTCATGGCCACCCTGACTCTTGCATGATAAATACACAAAGAAGCAGACAGCTAGGCATCACCTACAGACAGAATACTCATCGTCAGAATACACCAGAGGTACTGGTATGTGTTTTCTCTGCTTGCTGGAAGTCTGATAGTATGATTTAAGAAACAAGGGTAAATTGCCACATTATTTTCTTCAGAAATACTTTGATAAAATATCAAAAATATAGAAATATAACAGGGTTTTTGATGCAGGTATTTGCTATTCAAGTGTGAAATCAATTTAATTACATTTTTAGTGATTAGCATGTCTTTTTCTAAAATTTCTAAAACAATATTAACTTTCTTTTTCTACAGCAATCTTTCCCAAAGAAATTCCCCATGTCTCAGTCAGTGCCTCATATTTACATTCAAGTTAAAGAATTTATTTATGCCAGCCTTAAATTTTCAGAGTCACTACACCGGAGGTAAGTTTACTAATCACAAATGCATTTTTGTCATAACTTTTATGAAACATTAATACTTTATTTTTATGCCATAACTTTTTTTTCCTCAACTTTTATTTTAGGTTCATGGGGTACGTGTTTGTTACAAGGGCATATTGTAGAATGCTGAGGTTGAGGGTATGCTTGAACCTGTCACCCAGGTAGTGAGCACAGTACTCAATAGGTAGTTTTTCAACCCCTTCCTCCCCTTCTTGTAGTCCCCAGTATCTGTTGTTTCCATTTTTACATGCATGTGTATCTAGTGTTTAGCTCCCACTTATAAGTGAAAACATGCAGTATTTGGTTTTCTGTTTCTGCATTAGTTTGCTTAGGCTATTAGCCTCCAGCTGCATTCATGTTGCTGCAAAGGACATGATTTTGTTCTTTTTTATGGCTGTGTAGTGTTCCATGGGGTTTATATACCACATTTTCTTTATCCAATCCAACATTGCTATCAATGGAGAGGCGCTACTTGGAACTAGTGGGTAGAGGCCAGGGGTGCTGCCATAGACACCTATGTCTTTGCTATTGTGAATAGTGCTATAGTGAACATATGGGTACATGTGTCTTTTTGGTAAAATGATTTATTTTCCTTTGCATATATCCCCAATAATGGGATTGCTGGGTTGAATGGTAGTTCTTTTTGTTTGTTTTTGTTTTTGTTTTGTTTTGTTTTGAGACAGGCTCTCACTCTGTTGCCCAGGCTGGAATGAAGCGGCACAATTATGGCCCACTGCAGCCTCGACCTCCTGGGCTCAAGTGATCCTCCCACCTCAGCCTTCCAAGTAGCTGGAACCACAGGTTCACGCCACTACACCTGGCCAATTTTTGTATTTTTAGTGGAGACGAGGTTTTGCCATGTTGGTCAGGCTGGTTTCGAACTTCTGGCCTCAAGCAATTCACCCACCTCGGCCTCTCAAAGTGCTGAGATGACAGGCACAATCTACTGTGCCTGGCCCACAGAGTTTTAAAAGTAGTATTTTAATAAAAAGTAAAAGGATACAAAAATGTTAGCTTATATCTAAGGCAGTAGTTCTCAACTGGGGATAATTTTGGTTCTCCTGCCACCACTTCCTCCCCACAAATTTGGCAATGTCTAGAAACATGTTTGGTTGTTACAGTTCGGGGGAGAGGCGCTACTTGGAACTAGTGGATAGAGGCCAGGGGTGCTGCCAAACATCCATATGTGCAAGGCAGTCTCCACAACAAAGTATTATCCACCGTAAAATGTCAATAGTGCCGAGATGGATAGTCCGTGGTCTAAGGACAGTTTAACTGTTGTGATAATGAGGCTGTATCCAAGGAATCATTATTTACTTAAATTGAAGGCCTAATGGTTAGGAGAAAAGAATTTGTTTTTTAGTGCTAGCTTAGTAATACTTAGGATGTTAAGAAACATCATATTAAAATTAGTTTAAGGTAATTTATTTCTTTGACGACTTAAAAAATCTTGATGAAAATGTATAACTTAGTTATATTAAAAATTAAATTTGTTAATTATATCTAGAAAGAGCTCATGTCAATTTGTATTTTAAAAATAATTTTTAGCTGTAGTTGTGTATGAAGTTTCTTTCAAAGTGCCTGTCTTTTGGGGCTGGGCGCGGTGGCTCACGTCTGTAATCCCAGCACTTTGGAAGTCCAAGGTGGGAGAATTACTTGAGTCCAGGAGTTCAAGACCAGCCTGGGCAACATAGCGCAACCCTGTCTCTGTAAAATATTCGAAACTAGCTGGGCGTGGTGGCATGCACCTGTAGGCCCAGCTACTCAGAATGTTGAAGTATGAGAATCGCTTGAGTCCAGGACTTTGAGGCTACAGTGAGCTATAATTGCACCACTGCACTCCAGCCTGGGTGACAAAGTGAGACCCTGGCTCAAAAACAATAATAAAAATAATAAAACGGCAAAGTTACTATCCCATGATGGAGTTGGAATTTAGGAATAGTTTTATTTCCTTATACCAAGTCCTCCATGATTTTTCTGTAGTTGTTAATTGGATACATTTAAATTATGCCATATATGAATATTCTACTTTATGGAAAATGTCCCTTTTGCAAAGTTAAATTGAAGTTTGTGATTTAATAAATATGGGTCATTGTAGTTTATTTAAGGATATAAATTAATGACTTGGGGAAAATTATTTTAGTAAATTGTGTTAAATTATTTAGGATGTTAACTAACCATATTCATTATTTTTTATTAAAGTTTGTAAAAAGTTTAATAATATCAGTCTTTCTGTTTAGCTCAACAGAAATAGACGATATGCTTAGAAAATCAACAAATCTGCTGCTGACCAGAACTTTGAGTAGCTGTTTACTGAACCTTATTAGAAAACCTCATATAGGTTTGACAGAGGTAGGTTAAAAAGACACATATAGTGAAATGTTTCATTGTATGAAACAATTATTTTAAATTATTGCTGAACATCATTTTGTAAAACTAGCTTCCTGTTTTAAATGTATTAATGTAAGCAGATTTGTTTTCAAAATGAAAATAACCAGTGTAAATTCCAGAAATGTGAGGATGCCAGGCACAGTGGCTCACACCTCTAATTTGAGAGCTTTGGGAGGCCAACGCAGAAGGATTGCTTGAGGTCAGGAGTTTGAGACCAGCCTGGGAAATATAGTGAGACCCTGTCTCTACAAAAAATGAAGAATATTAGCCAGGCGTGGTATTGTGCAACTGTATTCCTAGCTACTCTGGACTTGAGCTCAGGAAGTTGAGGCTGCAGTAAGTGACACTCATACCACTGCAGTACACAGCCTGGGTGACAGCAAGACCCTGTCTCTGGAAGAAAAAAAAAAGTGAGGGAAAAGGGTTCATATGGGGAATAGTAGATAAAGATGTTAGAACATCTGTTTAGATTTCTGATTGCCAGACTACAGGAAAAGCCAAAATCCTAATTTTTTACTTGCTAAATGTTTAAGATTTGAAACATACTATGAAAAGTTATTTTAAAATAACTGGCAGTTAGATTCTTGATATATGTGTGTGTGTATATATACATATAAAAATTCATAAGCAGTATTTGCAGCAGGCTTTTAAAATCAGATAGTTGTATCCTATAATGCTGTAGTTATGTAGATATGGTACAGTTGCTGGAAGTAATAATCGTATTTTTAAAAATTAGGTGATTTTACATACATGTAACCTGTATTTTACTGGGTATATCTTGTGTTTTCTAGCTGGTGCAAATCATCATAAACACAACACACCTGGAACAAGCTTGTAAATATCTTGAGGACTTTATAACTAACATTACAAATATTTCTCAAGAAACTGTTCATACTACAAGACTTTATGGACTTTCTACTTTTAAGGTATGTAAAAATTTGACCAAAAGTTTTCATTTCAGTCACTGTAAACAAACGTTAAGAAATTAAAGACTGTTCTTATTATATGCAAGATCTACTATATTCCTAAAAATTAAGAATAGAGGTAATCATTGTCAACAATGAGCAGATAAATGTAAGTTTTTTTTTGGCACTGTAAACATCTTATTAACATGGAGAAAAGTATACTTATTTTCTACAATGTATTACGCTTTGTTCATGTTTTGATGATTTATAGCAGTGCTGAATAGGTCTAACTGAATTAATATTTCACAGTTTAAAAATTCTATATGAGTGTTTATGTTTGAAAATTTTAAATGTAAGACAAATTAAATAAGGATAGATTTGTTTTCCATCCTTGACTGGTTCTGATCTGAAGAAAAATAAGTATTATTACATGTCATTGAAGTCCTGCCTGTTTTGTGGATGGGAAGATTTCTGTTTTAATAATATACAGGATATACTGAGGATTAATTAACGGTTGTTTTAGGTAGAATGTAAGATTAAATAATTTCATAAGCTATTTTATTATTTTATTGATTTGGAGTCATAGATGAGACACTAGCTTAGTCTAGTGTATATAAATCCCCTTGCATTGAATATTTTGTTAAACTAATGATAAACCATGTACTGATCACTTATCTGCAAAATGGGCTTGCTAATTCAACCTTATAGCTCTTTCTAAAAGTTTCCTGTTAAAAAGAATTCTCTTTAACTACTTTTGTTATATTATCAATCACCCCCAAGATTTTGTTGTAATAACTTGCATTTTAAAAAATGAATGTACTGGCTGGGCATGGTGGCTCACGCCTGTAATCCCAGCACTTTGGGAGGCCGAGGCTGGCGGATCACACGGGCAGGAGATTGAGACCATCCTGGCTAACACGGTGAAAGCCCGTCTCTACTAAAAATACAAAAAATTAGCTGGGCGTGGTGGCAGGTGCCTGTAGTCCCAGCTACTCGGGAGGCTGAGGCAGGAGAATGGCATGAACCCGGGAGGTGGAACTTGCGTTGAGCGGACATCACGCCACTGCACTCAGCCTGGACAACAAAGCAAGACTCCATCTCAAAAAAAAAAAAAAAAAAAAAAAAAAAAAGAATGTTCTTGTGTTTAAAAATAACTAATTTAATGTTAACATTTAACCATACTTTGAAAGTGTGAAGTCCACAAACAACCCTGGAATGCTAGAATTATCTGCTTGGCCCCCAAATATTATGCTCCTCTGGTGCCTCTTGAGCTAATGTAGTCATTTCAATACATAAGACACAAATGCAGAATGATATCTGAATCAGCAGACTTAACAAAATTAGTTATTAAAACTTAGAAGCCTAAAAAAGCAGGCATTCATTTATTCAGATAATATAGTACAGTGATTAAATTCATATACTCTGAAGTTAGATTGCTCTGTGGTCTTGGGCAAGTTCTTTAATGTGATTCCAAGTTTCTTTATCTATAAAATTAGAGTAACAGTACAGTACTTACTTAATGTGATCATTATGAGGAGTAAAGAAGATACTTAGCACAGAACCATTCACTGTATATAAATCATGCTCTGAGCACTCTGTTTAGACTCTGAGAATACAAAAATGTATCCCTGCCCTCAAGAAGCTCAGAGGAGGAAAAAAATAAAAGACACTTAACAATGTGGTATGGTAAGTGTGATAATATAGGAGGAGGCGCCACAAGTTTTTAGTCACTTACTTATCCAAGGACAAATTGATTCTTAGCTTTTATGTTAGATTTTACATAATGCCTCTACTTTCTCTTCATTGTTCTCTCTGTCCTTACATCCATGTGTTACTCATACTCTGTCAAGAAGGGATTTCTCAGGCTTAGAATTGTAGGCATATTTAACTGTTAACATTACATTTAATATGCTTACCCAGTACTCTCTGATTAAAACATGAATTACTTTAGCATCTTGTGTTTCTAGGGATCTTAGAGTAATTTTCTTATCGATTATAAGCCAAAGAACCAAAGATAATGGAACACAATGCTCTTAGATTAGGGGATCTTGGAACTGTATTTCTCAAAATCTGCCTGTTGGGAAAGAATGTTTAGAAATGTTAGCTCTGGTTCATCATTCCAGAGTTGAAACCACAACTGTCATTGCATACTCCTTGGTGGATTTCCTTGGAAATCAAGTTCTGCTCTGTAAATAGCGAAGCATCTTTGTTTTTTGTTGTTTATTTGTTCGTTTTGTTTTCACACAGAACTCAGTAAATGCTTTTCTGTTTTCTAATATGTGAGCAAGAGCTGTTTTCATCTTAATATTTGAAGGTCAAGTATTTTTCAGTTCTATCTTTTGGTCTGTTTCAAGAGGAATTTGTCTCAAAATGTGATAAGGGGAAGTACTTCAACAGGGAGGATTGTTAAATCAATATTGAAGTGAATTACTGAGGGACACTGGGGAATTTCCATTCACAGTGAATAGTCTGTTGCCTCTTTCACAGAAACGATTGAAGTACAGTCTTGACTGTAGACATTTGATTGGATTATTTAGCCTATTAGCCTGATTTTTTTTTCAGTTCAGTGACCCTAGAAAACATATTTCTATTTGATTGCTTAATGATTCTGGAAACAAGCACTTAATGATACCTATACCTCCATTTGCTTCCCTTCCAGAAACTACATATGCACACACAAACTGCCTGATCTTGTGTCATATATATTTAGGTTATGAAATAGTGTATAGACAGTTTTGTTAACTTGTTTGCTAACTCTGTAAGTGACATAAAAGAAGTTCATTAAGTAGTTCCTACCCTCAAGCAGTACCTCAGCTTTTTGAAAGTAACTCAGACCCAAATAGAGAGCTACTTAAAGCTAATATAAGACTTCTCCTAACTGGAAAAATTTGCATCAATATAGATGAAAAAAATGGAAATACCATTCCCTTTCTAACTTGTGTGGTAGAGAAATAGTCCAGTTGTTTCTCTTTGGCGTCAGGGATCTTTAACTTGACTCCAAGGAGCTCTTCCAGCCTGCTACTCTGAAGACTTTTCTTTTGAGTCCTGGCAGTAATTGCAACTGTCAATGCCTAGAAGAAATGCACTTCTGATTCTTTTTCTAACCTGCTTTTTTTTTCTTTTTGTCTGCTAATAACTATGTAGCAAAGCTTTTCAGGATTGTGGCTGAAGTGACAGTAGTAAATTGTCTTTAAGGGCTTGAAATTCTCTTCCTATGGAGCAAGGACATGGTACATGTCAGTTCTCCCCAACTTGATCTACAGATTTAATATATTCCCTGTTAATATCCCAGCAAGTTTTTCTGTGGATGTTGACAAAGTGATCTTTAACTTTATATGGAGACAGAAGACCCAGAAGAACCAACAGAGTATTGAAGAAGAAGAAAGTTGGAGGACTGATACTACCCATCTTCAAGACTTTCTATACAGTTGTAGTAATGAGGCCGGGTGCCGTGGCTAACACCTGTAATCCCAGCACTTTGGGAGGCCGAGGTGGGCAGATCATGAGGTCAAGAGATCAAGACCATCCTGGCCAACATGGTGTAACCCTGTCTCTACTAAAAATACAAAAATTAGCTGGGTGTGGTGGTGTGCACATGTAATCCCAGCTACTCGGGAGGCCGACGCAGGAGAATCGCTTGAACCTGGGAGGCAGACGTTGCAGTGAGCCGAGATCGTACCACTGCACTCCAGCCTGGCGACAGAGTGAAACTCCGTCTCAAAAACAAAACAAAACAAAACAAAGTTGTAGTAATAAATAAGATGTGGTATTGGACAAACAACAGACAAATAGATTAATGGAACAGATTAAAGACCCCAGAAATAGACCCACATAAATATAGTCAACTGAATTTTGACAAAGGAGCAAAGGTAATAAAATGTAGCAAAGATAGTTTTTTCAGCAAATAGTGCTGGAACAACTGGACATCCACATGCAGAAAAATGAATCTAGACCAGACCTTATACCCTTCACAAAAACTGACTCAAAATGTTTCACAGATCTATATGTAAAATGCAAATTGATAAAACCCCTAGAAGATAACATAGGAGAAAATCTAGATGACCTTGGGTGGGGCAATGACTTTTTAGTCTTGATTGTTCCCCAAAGGAACAATCCATGATAGAAATCATTGATAAACTGAACTTCATTAAAAATTTAGACTTCTATTCTATGAAAGACCGTGTCAACAGAATGAGAAGACAAGCCACAAAATTGGGAGAAAATATTTGCAAAAGACTTATCTGGTAAAGGACTCTTGTCTGAAATATGCAAATAACTCTTAAAACTCAACAAGAAGAAAATGAACTATTGATTTTAAAATGGGCCAAAGATCTTAACATATACCTCAGCAAAGAAGATAGAGATGCAGATAAGCATATGAAATGATGTTCCATATATATATCATAAGGGAAATGCAAATTAATACAACAGTGAGATAGCACTACACACCTGTTAGAGTGGCCAAAATTCAGAACAATGACAGCATCAAAAGCTGACAAAGATGTGGAGCAACAGAAGCTCTTACTCATTGCTGGTGGGAATGCAAAATGCTACAGCCTCCTTGGAAGACCGTTTGGCAGCTTCTTATAAAGTGAAACACAGTCTTACCATATGATGCAGCAGTTGTGCTTCTTGGTATTTATTCCAAGGAGTTGAAAACTTAGGTTTACCCAAAAACTTATACATGGATGTTTATAGCAGCTTTATTCATAATTGCCCAAACTTGGAAGCAACCAAAATGTCCTTCAGTAGGTGAATGTATAAATAAACCCTGGTATATCTGGACAATGGAATATTATTAAGTACTAAAAGGAAATGAGCTATCTAGCCATTGATATGGATGAAACTTAAATGCATATTATTAAGTGAAAGGAGCCAATCTGAAAAGGCTACATATTGTATGATTGCAACTATGTGACATTCTGGAAAAGAGAAAGCTATGGAGACAATAAAAAAATTAATGGTAGCCAGGGGTGAGGGAGTGGTGGAGGGGTAAATAAGTGAAGCTCAGAGGATGTTTAGGGCAGTGAAACTATTGCTCTAGAAGTATATAATTGTGTATACATGCATCAAAACCCATAGAATGTAAAACACTATGAGTGAATCCAGTGTACACTGTGGACTTTGGAATTTGTGGGGTATGTAGTAAATCTCTGTAGTTTCTGTTCAGTTTTGCTGTTAACCTAAAACTACTCTAAAAAATAGTCTGTTTAAATTGCGAAAGAAAGGTGAACACACTTGTAACTATGAGATGAAGAAATAAAGCATTACTAGCACTGTAGAAGCCTTCCTCATTCCTCTCCTTTGTCACTATCTCTTTTCCTCTCAGTACTGACTTTTAATGGCACAGAGTAGTTTTGCCTGTTTCTGAGTTCTATTTAAATGAAATCAGAGTGCTGCTTTTTGTGTGTCTGACTTCTTTTACTCAGCATGACTTGGGGTATTTCATTTGTGGTGTTGTATGTAGCTGTAGTTTATTTATTTTGAATTCAATATGGTATTCCACGATAGAATTTACTACACCTTATTTATTTGTGTGTGAACTGTATCACTTTTGGCTATTTAGAAACCTTTCTTTTGCTTTCTTACTGGTTATTGACTGGATACGTGACCTCTTTCTGAGATATTACCGTATGAGTAAAAGATAATTTATGTTTATTTAATTTTTAGTTGTGAAGATACAAATTCAGAAACTGGCATAAACATTTAGAACTAATGAGGTATTATTGGCAGTTTAAAAATTTTTCATTTTAATTAAAATGTTATACTGTTTTATACATGTAAAGTTGATTTATTGCTTTGTGAAGGCACTTGCAAAATTACGCCTTGACTGATTAATTGCATGTCAGCTTCTGATTACTTATATGCTTTTTTATTGATGGAGTGTTCCTTTGTAAAATTCCTTGTATTGTGTATGCAATTTGATTGCCATTTTAAAAAGGCAGTGTATATGACATTTATTTCTTTTGTCATCCTTTACCACCAACTTCTTCTTTTCTGGTCTTCCCCCATTACAGAGGACCGTATAAAGCAGTTTTATGCTTACAGCTGATTTAATACATTTGAATGATATAAAATCCTAAAATGTAAGTTAGAAAACAACCAAAAGCAAAAGCAGATTGAATAACAAATATATATGGAATAGAATGAGTAATTAGATTCCTTCGTAAATAGAATAGAAAAGTAAATAAGGGACATGCTACTTTGCCAAAAACATGAAAGGTAACAGGAAAAATAAAAACATTTTTTCAGTTCTGTAAACAAAAGAGGAGGATCAACAAAATGTAGAGACCTCAATCCTCATAGATAAGAGTGCTCAGCTTTCTGGTTTTTTTTAAAATATCATCAGTAATCAGTTAATTATAGCAAATGCCACTTACAAAGATCATGGAAAGCAGAAATAGAGTATGGAGAGAAATGGTTGAGGACTACTTTAAAAAGCTATTTATATCAGATGATTTGCAAACCTGATGACAAACAACCACTTAAGGAGTGGCAGATGCTACCACAAGTCCATTAGTCATTATTTGTGAACACTTTTGAGGTACAAAAGCCCCTGAAAAATAGAAAGGTAAACATGTAGCACCCACTTTTTAAAAAGGAAAAGAAGATAACTTAGGTAATTGGAGAATTAGAGAAGTATTTAGTTTACAGTGACCTGTGACAATCTCAGATAATCCAAAGACTGGATTTTGAATTATTCCAGACACTGAGTATAGCTCAAAACCCATATATCCTTCTACAAGTGAGGTAATTAGCAGGTGGCTCTATGAGAGATTTAGGTTATTCTAGGCTAGGCTACTTTGATAAAGAACAAGAAATGAAATATTTTGTCTTGTCTAAAGTAAGGCTTTAATTGTGTCCCAAAAGATAGTCCTGTAAATAAAGCAGTCATTCCTTAGATGGTTCTGTCTAAACTGAGTGTCATTTTTCACTTGGGGGTGTATGTTAAATGATGTTTATTGAGCAAAAATGTATATATAATGTAATGTAAAAATGTTAAAAAAGACATATATATATATATGGGTTTTTTTTTTTTTTTTTTTGGAGACAGGGTCCCACTCTGTCATCCAGGTTGGAGTGCAGTTACTTGACCATGGCTCACTACAGCCTCGACTTCCTGGGCTTAAGCAATCCTCCCACCTCAGCCTCCCAAATAGCTAGGACTACAGGCCCATGCTACCACCCTGGCTGATTTAAAAAAAAATGTTTTGTAGAGACCGGATCTCACTGTATTGCCCAGGCTGGTCTCGAACTCCGGACTCAAGCAATCCTCTTGCTTCAGCCTCCCAAAGTGCTGGGATTACAAGTGTGAGCCACTGTCAGGCCCCAAAATGTATTTCTGTGGTACTGTGCTGATTGCTGAGGGGAAGATGTGGAATGGTTCTTGACCACTAGGATTCTTTTAATCTAGAAAAGCAGATAACTACAAACAAATAACAACAGTGTGTAATAGCGGATGAATTTGGTCCTGTAGACATGTTTGATTTGGTTTTGTGGTTTTTCTAAATGTTTTGAATTTGCATACCCTTAGATGAGACTTAAACTGTATAATGATCCTGCCTACTGTAAATACCCTGCCTGCCATACTCATTCTTGTTACCTGCCTGGACCCTGAAGGCATTTAAGTATTTGTATCAGTTTGGAGTATGGGTAAGATTTTAATCAGCAGAGATGAGGAGAAGGAAGAATTGGTATAAACCAATGCACAGAAGGCGGAAAGCTGAAGTTATATTCAGACATTCAGACAATGACCCAGAAGATGAATATAAAATCATATTTATTCATCTTATGTTAATAAGGATGCTTATTTTTGTTTTAAAATAATGTTTGGTTTACATGTGTTTTGAATGTATATTCTGGGGGAAAATGTAATTTCTTCCAGAAGCAGTTAGTGTCAGTTTCCTCCACTTAAATTTCGATCTTCAGCTGTGTCTGGGCCATAGCTTTGCCTGATACTTCACCTTGCATTATCTAACTCTCTAAGAAGTACTTTGGATTTCCCTCTGAAAATTGTTTTTGGTATAATTAACATAACTCTTACAGTAACTTACCTTTGTAATAGAACATTTAGTATACTATTTATCATCTGCCTACTTTAGAACTATGATATTATTAATCTCTGACTTATAGTCCGTGATGACTGTATTTCTTTTTACAAAGAGCAATTTTTTTTTTTTTTTTTTTTTTTTAAATCATGGTTCACTGCAGCCTTGATCTCCTGGGCTCAAGTGATCTTCCCACTTCAGCCTCCTGAGTAGCTGGGATTACAGGTGCGCACCATCTTACCTGGCCAATTTTTTAAAATTTATTTTTTGTAGAGATAGAGTCTCACCATGTTGCCCCTGTTAGTCTCAAACTCCTGGGCTTAAGTGATCCTCCTGCCTCAGCCTCCCAAAGTGTTGGAATTATAGGCGAGAGCCACTGTACCCAGTAAGATAATCTTTTAGAGAGATTTCTAGAACTTTATGATACTTCAGTTCTTGTAATTGATACAAGCTTTTCATGGCTTTTAACTTTTGATTTCTTAGTTCATTATGGAGCAGATCTTGAGCTTTGTTTTACCCAGAGTATTGATCAAATGGCAATCTGTGATTTGCATGATTTGCATGTGTATAAGGCACAATACATATCCTAAAGCCTAATACTATTTTTTTAAAAAAAAAATCACAGTAATACCATATAATGAAAAATCCTGATGAATAGTAGCCAGGTGAATTAGTGCTTTTTGCTAATTTAATGAGAAGTGTAGCAAGCAAATCCCTCTTTTTTTTTTGGTTGATTTAAAGTACTAAATGTAAAGAAAATAAATAATAAAACAAGAATATAAAAAATAAAACAGGCCGGGCGCGGTGGCTCAAGCCTGTAATCCCAGCACTTTGGGAGGCCGAGACGGGCGGATCACGAGGTCAGGAGATCGAGACCATCCTGGCTAACATGGTGAAACCCCGTCTCTACTAAAAAAATATACAAAAAACTAGCCGGGCGAGGTGGCGGGCGCCTGTAGTCCCAGCTACTCGGGAGGCTGAGGCAGGAGAATGGCGTGAACCCGGGAGGCGGAGCTTGCAGTGAGCTGAGATCCGGCCACTGCACTCCAGCCTGGGCGGCAGAGCAAGACTCCGTCTCAAAAAAAAAAAATAAAAAATAAAAAATAAAAAATAAATAAATAAAACAACTTCTTTTTATTGCCACATTGACATCTAAAATAAATAATGGAAATTATATATATATTTAAAATTTTTAATTTATTAATTGACTTCTCTGCCCATTTTATTATACCTTTTCCTTCATCATAACTAAATACTATTAATAAATTACATTGGTTAGTCTTATTTGCTTTTTCCCTTCTGCATTAGTAGTGACATTGGATAATGAGTTGGATGCTATATGCAGTGTAACTAACATTAGAAATTTTTAGGTCAAGATAATGGATTATTGGAATTTTGTTTATTAGAGCAGGAAGAAGTTAACTAGGGAAGACACCTTTATGGTGATAGCTCTAACTTTTTATCTCTTGCCTACATAGTTGAGGCCCATAAAAGTATAGATATATTCCCCTTGCTCTAAATGAGCAAAAGTAAATGTAACTTTTTTCTTAAATATTGAATAAATGTTTCTATTAAGATAGTTGTATTAATCAAGGTTATTAACGGAAAATTGACAAGAACTGATGGAAAAACCAACTCAAACTTTCCTAAATAATAAAGAAAAAATTATTGGCCAGTGACACTGAGATGTCCAAAGATAGGGCACTACTGCTCAGTAGATGTCACCATGGACCCAGCGTCTCTCCGTCTTTTAACTCTGCTTCATGCAATTTTGGCCTTATCATCAGACTACTTATAGTGGCCCAGCAGTTCCCAGCAGCTCTAGGCTCTGTCAGTCTGGTAGCAATATGACTGCCTGGTCACAGTCCCAAACCTCACATTGTCGTGTCCTGTCATCTAAAGGAACAGAAACTGTCTCCCTCTACTAGCTGCTATATAATTTTTTTGTAAGAGGATGGGACTGGTAATTGACTTAAATTTAGCAAGACCCATCCTTGGAGCTAGATGTAGGTTCAGTCTTACCCAAATGAAATAGCTGTGAATGGGGGCAGAGCGATTTTCCAAAACTTATTTGGAAATTATTCCAAGAGGGGGAATGGAAGATGTACAGTAAATCGTAGATGTTTACTAAAATCTTTAGCTATTACTACTTAGCTTTTATTCAGAACATACATGTTTATGCTCCAGGAGGTCTAGGTGGAATTTGTGCATGTGTATGTTTTAAATAAAAGTTCCTCAGGTGGGTTCTGTTGCACACCTATGGTTGGGAACCACTCATGGTATATTTAATTCTTACACATTGAAAATTTTTTTTTAAAGTTCTCAAATTATGCTAGATACATTTCTGCCTCCAGAGGGCACTATTTCCTTAACAAAGGACGAATTAATTACTTTGTTTATAAACTGAATCTTTACATTTTATTTAAGAGTTAGCTGATATGCTGACTGACTTCTTAGAATGTCAAGAGTTGATAATGCTTCTGGTAAGGTCATAAGGATTGAGACTATTCTGGGTTCAACTGTAGAACTCCCCAAGAAGTTCTAACTAATTTCCTTAGCAATCACTAAATCGCTAGTAATCATTAGTAATCATCTCTTAGGAATATCTTACCAAATAATTCAGTGTATTCCTACGTATAACTACAGGAAAAGTTGCATTGAAAGCCTTTTCTATCTCTTCTTTCTATCCTTGCTCCCATTTCTTTATAAAGAAAATGTGGTGAGTCAGTTCATGCAGCTATAAAGATCAGACACATGTTTTCTAATGATTATATTTGTCTGAATTATAAAATAAGCAGAATTCTTAGTCCTTAGAAAAATCCTTTCAAGTGTTGACTTTAATCATATTCCTGCTCGGGAGTACTGTCTGAAATTTTTCTTTGACACAGTACAGCCAGTGATTCCCTGACATAGATTTATTTGCTTCCTATTATAGCCCGTGGAAAGCATTAATAAACTTTAAAAAATATTGGGTACCCTTCCCCGAAAGTTTTTTAACATCTTGAGAAAAGGTTATTTTAACTTAGATATTTTATGGGAAAAGTGGAACCTGCTCATGGTGTCACCTCAGAAACATAGACTTATCAACAAAGTTCTAGTGACAATACCAAAAAGCAATACATCAATTTTTATGTTTTCCCTTTTATTTTGGCTTAGTTTCTTTTAGAAAGTAGTGTTTTCTGAACCACTTGTTCACTAAACGTGGTCTAGAAAGCATGTAATTATAATTATTTCACGTGATGGTGTGAATGGTTTTGTCATTTTAAATTTTCTTCTTTCAGATAAAAATAGTGTTTTTTCCCTCATGACTTAAAAATTTCTAGATATTTGGTCTCTACCACCCCGTCAACTTTTGGTTAATATTTCAATTGTCCCATATTGCTTTTTAAATCTAGGAAAATGTGAACTAGCATCTTTTTTTTTATTTTAATAAAGTTCTATAAAGTAAAAAAAAAATTAAAGCTGGATTTAAATTTGGCTTTTAATGAAATAGCCAGTTTTATATCAATCTAAAGTTTAACCAAGTACTTTAGCTCTATAAGTTTGGAGGAGGGGAGCTTCTTGAAACTGGCTTTTAAAATCTTGTTATGCATCTCCTTCTCTTCCTGCCTATATTAGAGGCATCCCAAAAAAGCAAAAGAAATAATAAGTAGCGGTCTGAGTGCAGATAGAAAATGCAGCGGAAGATAGAAGCAATCAGATTCTCAATTTTCTTTGCCCGGTGATAGAAGGGAAGCAGGTTGAGTATTTATGAGATGATTGTACATAGTTCTGAGGTTTAGGGTTCTCTTTTCCAGCTGCCTTCTGGAATTACTGCCTGTCTTCAGTTGTGTAGTGACCTATATTCATCTGCTTAGATTCAGTAAAAGTAGTGAGACATGAATGAGGGAACTGATTATGAACACTGGGGCAAAATGCAAAATGCTAAATAAATATTTTTATATTGCTTTGAGAAAATTGACTTACAAATGATGTCATTAAGGTATGTTATGTTGTAGTTCTGTAGGTCATAAGCATTTACCATCTTAGGTACCTGCCCCTAATGTTAAAGAAGTTAAAGAGAAGTAGGTGTTACTGCCATGAATTATACATATTAAATATGACACCCCTTTCCACTGGTTAGTGTTTCACTTTTTTTTTTTTTCTAAAGACAAGGTCTTGCTCTGTCACCCAGGCTGGAGTGCAGTGACGCAATCATAGCTCACTGCAGCTTCAAACTCCTGGGCTCAAGCGATCCTCCCACCTCAGTCTCCTGAGTAGTTAGGACTATAGGCACAAGCCACCATGACCAGCTAAATTTTTTATTTTTTGGTAGAGACAGAGTCTCACTATGTTGCCCAGGCAGTTCTTTAACTCCTGACCTCAAGTGATCCTCCTGCTTCAGCCTCCCAAACTGCTGGAATTATAGGCATGAACCACTGTGCCCAGCCAAGTTTTACATAAAAAAAATCCTGTTAATGTTCAATACCCAATTTTTGCTCTCTTACATAAAAATAACTACACTAAGTTAAGCCAACTTGGGCAATTTGGAAGGCTTGGAATTCTGATATATTAATAGTCTCCATACAGTTCTTTTAGTAAGACATTTATTGAGCATTACTAGGTATAAAACACAAGTAAGTGTAGGAAAACTGATTTGTTTTAGCCCCTTCTGGGTGCCAAGTACTGTTAGGTACTTTGTATTAATTATAGAAGCTTGTGTAATGCTCAAAACAGCCTTGTGAGATGGGGATGATTCTCATTTCATAGGTAAGACATTAAGTTAATTTGCTTGAGATGTAAAGATAAGTGAAATAGTGGGAATCAGATGCCTTCCCATTTCCCCAAACCGCTTTTGTTTTTTTCTGTTAAGTAAATGTAAGTACTAACCCATCTTCTTTATGAGCCATTTCTTCATTATTCATTATTAGCAGGAATGGTGATTTTTTAAATGGCTACAAATTCCTTGACACTTCTCTTATTGAGAAGTGGGGATCTGTATCCCCTTATCTTGATCTGGGCAGACTTGTGACAGCTTTGACCAAGAGAGTACAGTAAAAATCATTTGAGACTTTAGACTTCTGAGGCAAGGACATAAAAGGCAATGTGTTATTGCCTTTATTCCAAGCATGGAACACACATACTTGGAGCCCTGTGCTGCCATGTAAGAAGCCCAATTACTCTTTAGCCACTTGAGTGCTTTGAGGAGACACTGAAGTGCTTGGCTTTGAGGTAGCCAAGCAACATGGAAAGGCTACCCATCCCTGGTACCAGACATAAGAGTGAGGAAGCCTCCAGATGATTCTAATCCCCAGCTGTTGAGTCTTATTGCCGGTCTTCAAGTCTTTTCCAGCTGAGGTCACAGATACTGTAGTACAAAGTCATCTCCACTATTTCCTGACCCATAGAACCTGTGAGTATAACAAAATGTTTGTTATTTTAAGCCACTAACTCAAAAATAGTAACTGGAACAGCCACCACATAAATACTTCTTCTAGATTCCTATTTTTCCATATCACCATGTTGCTTTTCCTCCATGAAACCCTCTTTCTAGCCAACATGATCTCTTCTTATTTGGCATACTTTTACTATACATGTAGTTAGTATTAATTTGTGAATATTTATTCATTCTATGATTATTGTATTTTCATTCTTTTATTTTTATTTATTTATTTTTTTGAGATGGAGTCTCACTCTATTGCCCAGGCTGGAGTGCAGTGGTGCGATCTCAGCTCACTGCAACCTCTGCCTCCCGGGTTCAAGCAATTCTCATGCCTCAGCCTTCTGAGTAGCTGGGATTATAGGTGTGCACCACCAAGCCTGGCTAATTTTTGTATTTTTAGTAGAGACGGGGTTTCACTATGTTGGCCAGGCTGGTCTCGAACTTCTGACATCAGGTGATCCACTCGCCTCAGCCTCCCAAAGAGTTGGGATTACAGGTGTGAGCCACTGCGTGTGGGCGATTATTGTATTTTCTATCCTTATCTGGATTTTCTATCCTCAACTAGATTATAAACTTTTTTCAAGACAGGGGTGATTTCCTTTATTCATTTAACAAGTGCTCATCTACTGCTTACTATGTGCCAAGCACTGTTCTCAGTGCTAGGGATACATCAGTGAATGAAAACAGACACACCCTTCCTGCCTTCTTTTCATATCCATGGGTTCCACCTCTTGGATTCAGCCTATCATGGATCAAAAATATTTGGAAGAAAAGATGCGTGGTGCATCTGTACTGAACATGTACAGACTTCTTTTTCTTGTCATTATACCCTAAACAATACAGTGTGACAACTATTTACATAGCATTTACATTGTATTAGGTGTTATAAGTAATCAAGAGATTATTTAAAGTATACAGGAGGATGTATGTAGATTATATGCAAATACCACACCATTTTATATAAAGGACTTCAGCATCTGCAGATTTTGGTATCCGAGGGAGATCCTGGAGCCGGTCTCTTACCAGAGGATGACTGTATAAGTAACTATTTTGAGTCAGAGCTCATCTTGTTACTACCATATTTAATAGTGCTTCATTAAAATTTCAATTCATTATCATTAACATTAACTTAAATATCTGTTTTATCTAAAGTAATGTTTATTTTAACTTTTTTCTGTATTTGAGGGGAGGCTGTGTTGAACTCAATGCCTCTCCTTAATGTCAGCTTTGTGTTGGACCACTGAATGGGGAGAGAAGAAATAATCTTGGAATTCTTATTCTAATCCTACTGTGAAACCAGGCATGCAGATAGAAAGATGTCTGTCAATAGTTGGTTTTCCCCAGCCCACCATGGCAGTGAGTAGTAAGTGGTTAGTGTGAAAATTGGAGAGGAAGCCAAAGAAGTGTTAAAATGTGGAAATGGTACATTTTGATTATACACCTCAGAATAATGTGTGGTCTGCTCTTGTTGAGTGGAGCGTTCAGTAGATGTCTGTTAGATCCAGTTGATTTATATTGTGGATCAAGTCTTCTGTTTTTTCTGCCTGCTCAAATCTGCTGTTGAACTCCTTTAGCGATTTTTTTTTCTTTTTTCTTTTTTCTTTTTTTTTTTTTTGAGATGGAGTCTAGCTCTATTGCCCAGGCTGGAGTGAAGTGGCGCAATCTCGTCTCACTGCAAGCTCCACCTCCTGGGTTCACGCCATTCTCCTGCCTCAGCCTCCCGAGTAGCTGGTACTACAGGCGCACACCTGGCTAATTTTTTTGTATTTTTAGTAGAGATGGGGTTTCACCGTGTTAGCCAGAATGGTCTCCATCTCCTGACCTCATGATCCACCCGCCTCAGCCTCCCCAAAGTGCTGGGATTACAGGCGTGAGCCACTGTGCCTGGCCTAGTGATTTTTTTTTTCCACTTCACTTATTGTACTTTTTTTTTTTCTTTTTTTGAGATGAAGTCTCACTCTGTCACCCAGGCTGCAGTGCAGTGGCACCATCTTGGCTCACTGTAACCTCCGCCTCCCAGGTTCAAGTGATTCTTCTGCCTCAGCCTCCCGAGTAGCTGGGACTACAGGCACCCACTACCACGTCTGGCTAATTTTTTGTATTTTTAGTAGAGATGGGGTTTCACCATGTTGGCTAGGCTGGTCTCGAAATCTCGACCTCAGGTAATCCGCCTGCCTCGGTCTCCCAAAGTGCTGGGATTACAGGCGTCACTTATTGTACTTTTTAATAATTTATATTTATATTCCCCATTTGTTGATGTATTCTCATAATTTTCTTTTAGTTCTTTAGATATGGTTTCCTTTTGTTCTTAAATTTTTGTCCTATAAGTTCAACATCTGAACTGCCTCACAGTTTCTGTTGGTTGCTTTTTTTCCTGTGTATGGGTCATATTTTGTTTCTTTGCGTTAACTTGTCATTTTTTGTTGATAACTGGACATTTAAAATAATATAAGATGGCAACTTTGGAAGTTCTCTCCTCTCCCAAGGGTTTGTTGTTTCTCCCATTTGTTGTTTGTTTTGTGACCTTTCTGAATTAAGTCTGTAAGTCTGTGTTCTTTGTCATATGAGGCCATTGAAGTCTTTGCTTGGTTAGCTTAGTGGTCAGCTAGTGGTTGGATACAGATTTGCTTAAAAGCCTGGAACCTGTGAGTCCCCTAGTCTTTGCCAAAGGGCTCTGTGTGCATGTTGGGGTACGTCTTAAACACTGAGATAGGAAGTTAATAATTCTGCTTTGGCTTTTACTTCCTGCTTGCACATGATACCAGTGGGCTGGGGGAGGTCTCCAAATGCTGCTGGGACCTCAATCCCAGCCAGTGTCCAGGCTCTTGACACTGTTGTGAGAAGGAATTCAAGGATGAATCAGAAAATAGTGAAAGTATGGAGACTTAATTGCAAAACAAAATACACATTCAAGAAAGGGGAGTGCAGGCACACTTGAGAGAGAGAGAGAGTGAGTCATACGCAAGCGGGAGTGGGGCTGCTACCTTTATGAGTTTCTTTAACCAAGGGATGAAATATTCATGATGATTCCCGGAAAAAGATGGAATTTTTTTTGGAATTGTGGTGCCACCCATTTTTACATCAAATATGAGTGTTCCTAAAACTGTCATGGCACTGGTGGGTATGTGATTATGTTATGAGTGTACATTGAGTCCTGGGTGAAACAGGTTAAATCTAGCACCACGTTGAGTCTAGTCAGTCTTAGCATGGTTTACACCCTGCTTTTCGGGGTCTTATCAGCCCATAGCTTCTGCAGCTATTTCAACAGTTTCCTTTGGCTAATCACATAAAACTGCTGCCTAGAATTTCCTTTTCTCCTGTCACTACCTTGTATTATTTCTGTCTTGCACAGAGCTTCAAGGTCAGCCATAAATGAGAGCTTAGAGCCTTCTTAGGTCTTTCCCAAGTGTGTACACAGCCCTATTTATGTATGTGGCCTTTTAGATTCCCAGGAATCTGGTAGAGATTTTCAAAGTCATCCCAGCTGTTACCTACCATCTCAGGCATCCTCCATGTTAAACTTATTGCCTCTTACTGTTTTTGATAACTGCCCCCTGGGGAAAAGGCTTTTTGTACTAGGCAGTCCTGATTCAGGTCAAATAAAGACATCCCTGTAAACAGGTATGGAGTCTTCCAGGGAACCACCAGATAGGTCAAATAATGATAATTCTCTGAGAATGTGGCTTTGAAGGTTCTGCAGTTCTGTTCTGTCTGCTTTGATGGCTGGCAAGCTCTAGGTTTCCACCAGAGTTTTAGAATGTTGTCTTTTGAGAGTACTGTAGAGCTGAAACAGAGGAAGAATAATGGAAATAGGGCATATTAAAATGCTACAAAGCTAATTTTTCTACCAATATTCAGCTGTTTTTCTTGAATAAATGATGCCTGTATTTCTGCAAGTTTTGAGGTAATTTTCAGAGTTCTGAAAAGGTTGATTTTTATAATTTTTGATAAGTTTTCTGGTTACTTCTATGAATGAGAAAATGTTTGGAGATCCTCCCTCCGCTATTTTTGCTGGCATCACTCCTGTTGTTTATTTCTCCTCAGAGAAATTAACTATCTCCATCTCTTTCTCTTCTGCCTCCACCCGTTCTTAAACTCAAAGCACTGGCAGATATTCCATTTCTTCTGTGATAGTCCAACTGAATTGCTCTCAGTGAATCGGGGTTAGAAAGAGGTGGTCTTCTGTGTTCTTGGCAACTTCTGTTTTTCCACTTCTGTTTCTTCTAAGGGTCCTCTTAGAGTTGTAAGAACAAGTCAGGAATTAATATCTCATAAAGTATTCTATCACATAAAGACAAAAAAAGGTGATAGATTGGAAAGGAACTAAGAAAAGATGTTATATCCAGTCAAATAGAGTACTGCCGGAAAACAACAACAACAACAACAACAACAACAACAACAACAACAACAGTTTTCCTGGACTTTGAATAAATGACTAAAATATTTAACCAAAGGTAAATGTAAAATAATATCTAGAATTGTAAGAACACTTGTTTTATTATCTGTTTCTTATCTTTTGTTGTTATTTTGTCCCTTGTCAGGATGCTCGACATGCAGCAGAAGGAGAAATATATACCAAACTGAATCAAAAAATTGATGAATTTGTTCAGCTTGCTGATTATGACTGGACAATGTCTGAGCCAGATGGAAGAGCTAGTGGTTATTTAATGGACCTTATAAATTTTTTGAGAAGCATCTTTCAAGTGTTTACTCATTTGCCTGTAAGTATAAAAAATTTCAAAAATTGTTTTGTGTTTGCTTACTAAAAAGTATATTTTAGAATTTAGTTTGAGGTTTACTTGCTTAAGCCAACTTCCTGGAGTGCATGTTTCTTTTTCCATTATTATAAATCCATTTGCAAGGAATTATAACTTAGCCAAATTGCTTGAAATTTTGATTTATTTTATTTTTAACCAAAATAACTGTAACTCTGTTTCCACCAAAGCCAAGGCAAAACCCTGAAACTGACAATACAGACTTAAATAGAAATAATCTCTAATAGAAATAATTTTCATAGAGTCAACATAATTAATGACTTTTCCAGTTAGAAAGGACCAAGAAATTACTGGCTATTTTTGAGCCAAGAGAGTAAAAGCAAAACTGAAGCATTGTTCTATCCTGGCACGTAGTCATAGCACATCTACATTTTGGACAGTTGGTTGATGAAACGTTAAAAAAAAAAAGATACAGCAAGGACATTAGGGTATAAAGAAGCTGAAATGTTGGATTCTTCAGATGAGGACTGCAAAGACTAAAGATATGGTGGGATGAACATACTCTTGTTAGGTATATCCAGAAATAATAAAACTGTTAAAACATGAATGCAATAGTTTTATACAAAAAATATAGGAAGAAATTTTATCAACCTTTTAATCTTATGATACGATATAGCTGAACACAAGAATAAAGTGTTTAACCCATTTATGCTGGAGGTTGCAAATTATTTTGTGTGAAA
This sequence comes from Macaca nemestrina, assembly GCF_043159975.1. Classification (NCBI taxonomy): domain Eukaryota; kingdom Metazoa; phylum Chordata; class Mammalia; order Primates; family Cercopithecidae; genus Macaca; species Macaca nemestrina. The sequence continues at coordinate 40,941,408 of NC_092133.1, read as the reverse complement.
AATCAGACCTTGGAGATGACTTTGAGCAGTGTGATATAAATAACTTCCACCAGCTTAGCGTTCCAATAATGGAATGCTAGGCTTAAATGGGTTAATCTGGAACCTACACAGCTGCCCCCAGCCACCCTCTCTCTGCTTGGAATTGGGGGGAAAAGGTAATTTTCCTCATCCTTTAGTCTTTCCCCATCAGAAACTGCTTCAGAGAACCAATTGGCGAAGTTAAGGGAAGGTGTTGCTAAGAAAAATTAATGGAAGACTATTTTAAAGAGATCGTCATCATGGATCTGGGCCAGAGAATTTTAGAAGCTTACCCAGGGATGATACTGTATTCCCAAATGCTGTCTTTGAACTGAAAAAGGCAATCTGTAAATACAGTTAATTTTTATATCAATGAATTTTTATAGAAGTGTTTTTATATAGTTTATACTAAATAATTGTTAAATTAATTTGAATTCACCTTGTCAGTGTAAATCTCCATGCTTCTAGCCAAAAGCAATCCCCAAGAACAAACACATGCACAAGCTTGCTGACACACACACACACACACACACACACATACAGTTTAATGTTTTAATATCTGTGTCATGTATTACTTTGAGGTGATGGGTAGGAATTTTGTACATAAATGGAATAGGATTAAGAGATATTATATGTTAGATATGTTTGGGGTAAATGTCTCACCTTCCAAGGTCACCTTCTAGGCTGACATCCTAGAGGAAATCCTGCTTTTTCATAAGACATATTCTGGTGACACTGAGAGAAATAGACTCCTGATCTAACTAGATCACTCATCTATCTATTATGACATTTTGTATGACTTTAACTGAGTCTTCATATGCCATTTTGGACTTTTATGTCATCTAACATAGATTTTTCTATAAAGGAAATAAAGTTTTATACAATGTAGACCAATAAATTCAACTATAAATACAAGGCATAACCATATAAAAAGAAAATAATAGTTTACATCTAAGAAAAAAGAAAAGCGGACTGGGTGCATTGGCTTACACCTGTAATCCCAGCACTTTGGGAGGCCAAGATGGGAGGACCGCTTGAGCCTGGGAGTTCGAGACTAGTCTGTGCAACATGGTGAAACCCAATGTCTACAGAAAATACAAAAATTAACTGGGCATGGTGGCGTGTACCTTTAGTCTTGGCTACTTGGGATGCTGTAATCATGCTACTGTGCTCCAGCTTGGGTGACAGAGTGAGACCTGTCTCAAAAAAAAAAAAGAGAAAAATGGTCCTAAAAACAGTATATTGTTATTCAAGAATGAACTAAAAGCATAATCTTCAAGCAAAAATAGTAAATTATTGACTATGATAAATTTTAGGATCAATAGAGTCATTATATTGTGGCTTTGTATATTTTCTGAAATCCTGAAATTGTATTAAAAATTCAACTGGATTGTTTTAAGCAAAGAGAAGAGGCAGAGGCATTAAATCTATTATTTTTCTAGATGAAGTATGGCATTACATTAAGCTACCATTTTTATTTGAATGTTTTAAGTTGAAAATGATTTCTTGGTTTAAGGTTATTCTTGGACCCAAATAGGGTAAAGGGCCAATTCTGGACTTCTTTATCCCTCAAAGAAGCTTCAGACAAAGCTTATCACATTTAACCGCAAATCAGTCTGCTTAAGCAGAACAAGCCATCCTACTTACAGACGTGAGTTAAGTAGTGGTTCTGGTTTGGGCCCCATGCCCTGTCTTTGGTTTTGGTAGTGTTCAGGAACAATGGAGTATGTTAGAGTCAATGGAAGCTGAGAAACTAAGGGCCACTCTATCAAATAGTGCAAATATTGGCCAATAGTGCAAAAATTTGGAGATTTTCTGGGATAGAGGTGACTCTCTCACCCCCTAACCCTGAAAGTTACCTAAGATTGAACACTTTTAGCTTAAAAGCTCCACCCTTAGTTTCACTGAGTATTTAGTTTCTGTCAGTCCCCTGCCGAAAGGACTCCCCTCCCCTACAGTGAAGTCTTGCTCTGTCGCCCAGGCCGGAGTGCAATGGTGCAATCTTGGCTCACTGCAGCCCCCACCTTGAGGTTCAAGTGATTCTCCTGCCTCAGCCTCCCAAGTATCTGGGACTACAGATGCGGGCCACCATGCCTGGCTAATCTGAATGTTTTCTTAGTCAAAGATTATCATGATGTGCAATTGCTGACCACCATTGCCCAGTGAAAAGTTCCATTTGTTCCAGAAAAGTTATGATCTATCCAATGAAATTTTGTTCTCTGCTCACGGGACACGAGAACAGTACAGATTAATAGATAATGATGGTTTTGATGGAGTCTAGGGAAAGTACTCTGTCATTTTCAGAGACTGCGGTAGCAGTGGAAACCTGTAGGATTTGGAAAACCACAATAACCCAAATAATGTTCACTTTAAACACCTCTTATCGCCAAGGTTAGATGAGTAAGAGAATTGATTACTTCCCTTACTGGCTGTGGTGACTCACATCGGTAATCCCAACACTTTGGGAGGCCGAGGCAGGAAGGTCTCTTGAGCCCAGGAGTTGGAGAACAGCCTGGGCAATATAGTGAACCTCGTCTCTACAAAAAATTAAAAGATTAGCCTATTGGGAGGCTAAGGCAGGAGGACTGCTTGAGCCCAGGAGGCGGAGGCTTCAGTGAGCCAAGATCATGCCACTGCACTCCAGCCTGGGCAGCAGAGGGAGACCCTGTCTAAAAAAAAAAAAAAAAAATTCCCCTCACCTTGCCTCCAGATTAAAATACCGATTCATCTGCATTTTTCTGTGCTCTAGCTGAGAAGGCAGACTCTCTTCTGGCTACAGGAATTAACAGCAAGCTAAATAGTATTGATAGAAATAACAAATATTTTCCCGTTACCCAAAATGTTAAGCTGCTCTGCTAAATATATTATCTTCAATTAGAATAATAGAAGGGCAAACTCCCGTGAGGAATGTCTATCTTTTATTATTTCTAGAGGTCTGAGTGCTTGACAATGTGCAGAGATGGGCTGTAGAGTTAGAAATACTTATATTTGAACTTTAGGTTTGTAATTTACTTGCTATGGGATCCTGGCAAGTTGCTCAATCTCTCTGAGCCTCTTCCCTTCTGCAAAATGAGCATAATCCATTTTTCCCATAGGACTGTCATAAAATGAATGAAAATAGTATGTAGAAAAGTTGTCTGGTAGGGTACTTGGCAAAAAGTGGGTACTGTTAATAAATGTTAGTTTGGTCTTTTATTCTCCTTTCTTCCCTTGTTACAATTTTAAAATCCTTTATAGTATTAGTTTCATTGTGTAATGACACTTTTTTTACTTTTTTTCTTGTTGTATTTATGCCTGTGTTTTAAACTTGATACTAAGTTTCATCCTTATGACTTTGCATTATACAGCCATTTGAAAATGTTCTTTATTATGAAAGGCATTCATTGTAAGGCATATTTGAATCATTATTATAGCTTGAGTTGCAGTGCTTACAGTTGCTAACAGTCAGATACTAGCTAATGCCAATGAGGTCTGATTAATATGTAAGTACAATTTTATCTCTAAATTAGTACCCTTGGAAATCATGCCAATTTTCAATATTTTAAATGTGTAAGTTTCTCTTCTTTCTAATAATTTTTTTCTGACAATTAGAAAATATAGCCAAGTATAGAGAAGGGGACAAAAATCACCTTTATCTTGTTAAAAGATCATCATTGTTTTAACTGGGCATGGTGGCGGGCACCTGTAATTCCAGCTACTTGGGAGGCTGAGGCAGGAGAATTGCTTGAAGCTGGGAGGCAGAGGTTGCAGTGAGCCTAGATCGCGCCATTGCACTCCAGCCTGGGTGACAGAGCAAGACTCTGTCTTACAAAATAAAAATAAAAATCATCACTGTTAACATTTTGGCAAGTATTCTTCAGGTTCTCTTTTTCTATGCATTTATGACACTATTCTAAAGTGAATTTATAAACAAGTTTTGTTTTTTAAACAAGATTTTATATTAGCTAGAAAATTTAAACCAGAAGAATTTTAAAAAACATTAAACATTCATTCACCACTGACATGAATATAAGTAGAATAAGTTGTTGAGCAGCTTGGACATATCTTGTTGTTCTTCATGACTGCTAAATGCAACTCAGTAACGTTTTACTGTGAACTTACTGCCTAACCACCCAGTACTGGTCTGTTTCTGGAAATAACAACAAACATTTTCTTCCTTTATAAATGTTAATTGTGTATTCATTTTAATGAGGATAGTTTATTGATTTACCGTCCATTGGGGAGACATGTAAATGACAATGAGTTTTTAAAATGTCTTCACATGTGTTCATCACTAAAGGTACCCAATTTATCTAAATATTTATACTAACAAATGGTTGTCTTTTATGTTAGAAGTAAATAGAAGATCTGGAATGATCATTTTGTTTGTATTTCTTCCTTTCTGGAAACTCTTCATTGTTTTGTCTTTAACTATAATGTAATCTTCTTTGCTTAATTTTGCTACTACTCTAGGGATATTAAATTAGTAAATACATCTGGTTCTAGTTTGAATTTTAAATATCAAAGCATTTATTCCCAGAAAGATATCTTTTCCTTTGCCTTCAAATATGCTTAACTTTTGATTTTCTGCATTAATGGAAGTGGTGTGATGGACAATTTTTTAAAAAAACATGATCGGCTGGGCACGGTGGCTCACGCCTGTAATCCCAACACTTTGGGAGGCCAAGTTGGGCAGATCACGAGATCAGGAGTTCGAGACCAGCCTGACCAACATGGTGAAACCCCATCTGTACTAAAAATATAAAAATTAGCTGGGCATGGTGGCACATGCCTATAATCCCAGCTACTCAGGAGGCTGAGGCAGGAGAATCACTTGAACCTGGGAGGCAGAGGTTGCAGTGAGCCAAGATTACACCACTGCACTCCAGCCTGGGTGACAGAGCGAGACTCTGTCTCAAAACAAACAAACAAACAAAAAAACAGACATGATCTTTGGTAATAATACGAATTTACTGTTGGCATATGGTTTTCTAATTACGTGGTAATTTGGGATATTTTTCAAGAAAATCTCACATCAGATATTAGATGCCTAAAAAGCTGTCCATTAAAAAAACATCTTTAACAGGATTATTCCTCTGAATATCTTTTACTCTGAGATTAGAAATGCCTTCCTACTAATAGTAAATGGCCTCAAGATCATGTTGGGAAATATATATTCCAAGATCCAATTGTGCACACTTCTTTCCAGCTGTGCCTTCAGTGGCATCACATTGGTAGCCATGGTAGGAGTGGTTAGACCATTCTTTTTATAAAAGGGTACAAATTAAGGCTTTTCCCCCAGAGAATCATTGTTACATATTTACTAGCACACCACTAAATAAAGCATAACATTTAAAATCATACTGTCAGAGAAAAATTGTTTAGTTTTTATTAACTCAAGAAATCAAGCACAGTATATGCTCAATAATAAGATTTAAAAATATTATAGTAGGAACTTCTTTCAAGATGGGGAAATGTACAAGTGTTACTCGATTTAAACAGCATCTACTTATCCATCTGTCCCTTTTAAGGTGTTTTTTTTTTGAGGTATTTCCTTTGAAGAGTTTTTTTCCTTGGTTTAATTGTTTGCTTTGGGCTGTAGTGTTTTACTGATGTGCCAATTTAGTATCCTTTGTAAATTATTTTCCCACTAAATGTATCTGATGTTACTAAATTTTTAATTTGCATTTTTAGTTTCCATTAACGATTTTAGAACATAATATGCTTTCTTTAATTGAGAAACAAATATGTGCTCCAGAACAAATAAAGGTACATTATTTGGATAGAAATGGATAGTACCTAACTTTTAAAATCATTCTCTCCTTAAGAATTCTTTCTGAGAATTCAGCACTATCTTGAAATTTTTGAGATTTGGGTTTTAGGCCTGATTCTTCCGATTAACTGCAGTTGTGAAAGCAGACAAATTATTTAGCCTCTGGATTAATTTGCTAATGTCTATTTTATTTCATAAAGCTAAAAATAAAGGTCGTTCTGTTTTGCTTTCATTCCAGTTAATACACATAAATGGTGTGATAAGTAGTCCAAAAGAGTTTGGAATGGAAAATAGCTCCTCTCCTTTCCCTTTCCCCACTTCCACTCCCAGTCTTCTAGACTGCTATTTTTCACTATTTGGTTCTATTTCTTCTGGTGGTTATCTTAATAAAAAACAGGGAATATCTAGTGATCCTGTGAAGTACAAAAGTACACGTAGCAACCTTTCCTTTCCCCTTTTTTAAACTATTGATTGTTACATTTTTAAATTTCTTCTATTTCTTTCTTCTTCTTCTCCTTCTTTTTGTTGAGACAGAGTCTCCTGTGTTGCCCAGGCTGTAGTGTATTGGCGTGAGGGATCTCGGCTCACTGCAATTTCCTCCTTCTGGGTTCAAGTTATTCTTGAGCTCCAGCCTCCTGAGTAGCTGGAATTACAGGCATGAACCACCACGCCCTACTAATTTTTGTATGTTTAGTAGAGACGGGGTTTCGCTGTTTTGGCCAGGCTGATCTTGAACTCCTGGTGTCAAGTGATCCACCCACATTGGCCTCCCAAAGTGATAGGATTACAGGCACGAGCCACTGCGCCAAGCCTATTTGTTTATATAAAATAGTTATACTGTACTTCTATTCCTGGTTCTCTCTACTTTAATCAGTATCTTAATTCCCTTCTATTTGAAATAAAGGAGTTAGCCTCCCTCTCCTTTGCTCCATCAGTTCTTCCATCTGTTCTCTTCTGATAGCTATACTATTATTTTTATCTTATTCAGGGTATTAGTATGTACATTCTGTTTGACAACCACAATCAAATCTGTCCTTTCTCCTAGGCTGGCTTTCCAAGCTAAACACCAGTAAACAGTACTGGTGTTTGTTATGATTATGCTCATATTGTTCCCTTTACACAAAGCATAGTATGCTTGGATTTTTTTTATTTTCCTTTCATTTTTGGATCCAGTATCCAAGTTCTGGGCACTTGAAGGAGAATAATTCTAGCATCATGACCAAATAGATTTTTTAAAATTATACTCCATTATTTAATGAAATTATACACATTTTAGTTGGCTTAATATTTAAAACATAATTTTTTTCCTTTTTGATAAGTGAATATTGTACCTTCATCATATTGAGTGTTCCGATTTCCTTTCCTTCCATTGTGTGAAATTGTCTTCTTTCCAGGAGGCGTCTTTTAAGAGGTATTTGTCCCTAACCTGTACCAGTTGCTGTCTAGAATTGGGGCATAGCTGTTACCCTGGGACTTTCGTTCCTTGCTCTCCTGTGTTAGGAGCTGTTTCTTGGAATCCCAGGCTTCTTGGTTTTTTTTGTTTTTGTTTTTGTTTTAATTACTTTACCAGTCAGTTTTGCTGAATTCCCATAAAACTTCAGTAACTTTAATAACTTTCCCACAAAAGGAAAGTATACTATTTAAGTCCTTGCATATTAGAAAATGTCTTCTGTCTTCATGCTTGATTGATAGTTTGGCTGATTATATAATTATAGGTTGATTAGCTTTTTCTCTGATGACTTTCATTGCATTTCTCCATTGTCTTCTGGCATACAGGTTTTAGTATCTGTTTTAAAATTTGAATACTTCAGCCTGGGCAACATGGTGAAACTCTGTCTCTATAAAAATTACAAAAAGTCAGCCGGGTGTGGTGGCACACATCTATAGTCCCAGCTATTTGGGAGGTTAAGGTGGGAGGATCACTTGAGCCCAGGAAGTCTAGGCTGCATTGAGCCGTGATTGCACCACTGCACTCCAGCCTGGGCAACAGAGCAATACCTAGTCTCAAAAACAAAACAAAACAAAACAAAACAAAACAAAACAAAACAAAACAAAAACGCTGAATTCTAAGAAACATGAGAATGTATTCCCTTCTTCTCCCTCTTCCTCCTTTTGCCCCATCCCCCTCTGCTCTCCTATGCTCCCCTTTACTTCTCCCTACAACAGGAGCCTCAGCTCTCTCCAAAATATTCTTTCATTAGGGAAATTGCCTGTGCTCTCTGACTCTCTGACCCTCTGGGTGGGGGATCATTGGTACAATTGTTTCAGAAATCTTCAGTAATTTTCCATTTTCCATCCCATTTCTCATTTTTATCCTCTTTGATACCTGTAGCTCTGGACTTCTAATGCATAGCTGGCTCCAAACTCTACTGTACTACTTCTTTGTTAGCATATAATGGGCAGTGGCTTTCTGTTCTCTGTTTCATCTGCTTTCTGTCTTGTAGAAAGCACCCCTTGATGAATTCCCACCTACACCTTCATTTTTTCTGCTGTTGAAAACACTTTATTCTTTTTTGCAGTTCTATGCTTTTTATTTTACTTGTATCTCAGGATGGATGAGAAGCAAACACATTAACTTAGTCTACCATCTTGATTCTGAACAACTTGTTTCCTTCTCCTAGAAGATTAGATCATCTCTAAAGTCCCTGTATATAATATTGTATGTTTCTAAGCATCATTCTTTCAGACAAATGTAATGTTTCAATCCAAATGTTGGTTTATTTATTGTGACACCTCATGTCCTCTTTTAGCTCCGTACTTTTCTGCCCTTTATTTTTTGGTTCACACTTTTTTCTAAGTATATGGGTTCAGATGGCCTTTTACATGATTGAAAACTATAAAGGAAAAAGGTAATAGTCAACAGTACAATCATGGCTTTAATAACCCTTTATTTTATGTGACACTGAAAAGAATTGAAAAATACAAGGATTGAGGTTTTTAAATTATGGTGTAGGCAGCTTTGAATACATTTATGTGTTTTCCCTATCAAATGAAAATATAACCATATATTGTGTATATATATCCTTAAAAATTGGATTTTCTTATTTGAATGTTAATTTTTAAAAATTTATAATGGCATTGAATAGTGTTGATGTGATTTATTGAATTTAATTCATGTAAAAATGATATATTGTGAACTATGATACTTTCATTATCACATCCTGTGACATACATAGTAGTTATATGTTGAATGTTGTTGACAGACTTTTATTGACTAGGTTACTAAATTTTATCTGAATTTCACGTTAACTTTGTGGCCTTTATATCTCCTAAGACATCTTTATATACACTTTGAAAGATTATGGAAAATATAGTTGAATAAAATAACTATGATGGTGGGATAATTTTGCTAATGCAAATAAGATTTATTCGAAGTTAATCTAGAAAAAAGTTAGTGTTTATCTAGCGTCTAGTCCAGTCTTCCAGAAGCGTTCTTTGTCTGGTTAACACAACTGCTGTCTCACTGCCTACTAGGGTTAATTAGGTTGACCAGCCTGGCTAGTGAGTATCTGCTTCTTCCGTTTCTGCTTGTGGTTTCTCCTTTACTCGTTGTGTATTTGGTGAAGAGGGCAGCTTCCGATATGGAGGGGGACCTTCAGTCTAGGCGATACCAGAAGTTCAACTTCCGCTAATACATAAATTCTGAGTTTCATTGACCTAATATAATAAAGTTAAATCCATATGTCTGGGCAAATATCTTTTTAAAAAAGTACTTAAATACCATATATTTTATTATTAAAATTTGAAAAGTAAATTAGGTAATTAAAAAAATTAAATAGACTTTAAGGATATTTTAATTAATTCTTGTTATTTTACAGAATTAATGTTTAATCCTTAATGTTTTTAAGGAATAAGCCAGTACTTTATAATTAGTACAGAACTACAACAGGGGCATATATGTATTTAAATTGAGACCAGTGATTCAGTTTTTACTTTGGCTTGCTATTCACTCCTTGAGGGAGACAAAACATTTAAATAATTAGCTGTAAAATAATTTAGTGTGCCATCTTTCCTTGAGTAATTTATTTAAGCTATATTAGCAGATTATGTGAAGAAGCAGACTTATCCTAAACATCTTCAGAATCATATATTCTCTATAATTTTGTCGTTTGTGAAGAAATTGACATTTCTTTCTGTATTAAAATCATCTGCGGGAAGAGCTTCTTGTTAAATATTTAGATTCCAGTGCTTGGCCTTAGACCTAACTGAACTAAAATTTTTGAAGCTTAAGAAGTTGCATTTTTTGCTTAATGTTTGAGAATCACTGCTGTATAGTACAGAACCTTGTCAAAGAACTGATGTGTTCTAAATTTACTTATTCACTAGACATAACTGCTAAAGCTCTTGGTATTTTAATTCTGACTAGACAACTTGATGAGAGAGACAAAAGTTTGGAGGAGGATTTGTCTGATAAGTATGGATGTAAAAACGCATGCCTAAATCTTCAAAATAAAAAATGATGGTCACATTTATGTGATAGATGAATGCCTCTAAATTAGCAGCACACACAGAATGAACTTGCTTGTTTTAGAGTATATTCCCTTTTGCTACTTTAAACACTGATTCTGCTGTTACTAGAATACATTTTCTTTTTTTATTTGATTGCCTTGTGACTCCTTTCTCAGACTAACAACAGTGATCACGCAGCCATGTCGGTAAGTAGATACAAACTAAAGCTAGCATGTAAATTAGAAAATAATGAACTTCCTGCAGGCTTATTTTTCTCTGCTTAGGTATTTAAATTAAAGGCTAATTACTTTGGCAACATCCTTGTTTTGTGGAAACCTAAATTTGAAGGTAATATTAGTTGTTTGTGAAACAGTCAAGATTCTCTGAGACCAGTTTGTAAAAGCACTGTGCTCACCTCAAATGCATCTTAATATTAAGGTGCATTTGGAAACTTCTCTGTGGTCTTTCCTCATCTGTAAAATGAGGTATATGACAACATATACCCTACAGATTTTTGTGAGGTTAAATTAAATAGTATACCCAAAATGTTTAGAAAAGTGCTTGACATATAATAAATACTCAGAAAATATTAGTTGTTATCGTTACTTGTTTCAAAGATGGTTTATGCTTTTCCTGAATGCTTTTTCTCTACCACCTTGATCCCAAACTGCACTCGTAGAAGTCTAACCCAGTGCATGACCCAGTGTGATTCATGACCCAGTGCAGGTATTTCTTTCTCACCCCAGCCCAGTATTGCTCTTCTGAAATGCCTTAGCTCTTACCTTCTTTATGGCTTTATCATATTTTGCTTTTTTTCCATATTTGTTTGTCTTTTTCACCTTGTGAGCTCTTGACAGAATAAGAACTAACAATTATTCTTTGAATGTATAAATATTGAAAATTCTTCTTAGGGAAAAACAAAATGTTATCTAGCATTTGAAATGTAAATGTTCCAAACCTATATCTTCTTCTTTCTGTTCTTATTCCTGTTACTGAAGTTCAAGTTTTGATTATTGTAATTGTCTTCTAATTGGTCTCTACCAACAGAGTCTCCTTACTTCAGTCCATCCTATATACCAGTGCTAGATTATTCTTTCTGAAGCACAGTCTAATTTTATTTCCCTATTCAGAAATATTAGGGATTCTTGATTATCTATTGAATTAAGTAGAAATTCCACAGGCTAGCAAAAAGAAAATGATCTCAGCCTCTTTCCACATATATTTCTGAGGCTGAACATGGTGGCTCATGCCTGTAATCCCAACACATTGGGAGGCTGAGGTGGGTGGATCACTTTTGGCCAGGAGTTCAAGATCACTGGCTGACATGACGAAACCCCATCTCTACAAAAAATACACACACACACACACACACACACACACACATTTCTGACCACTACTAAACATGTGCATCCAAACTGGCATATTCATTGTGTCTTGGATCTGTCTTCGATTTTCTGCCTTAGCTTTATTTATAACTGTAAAAATCCTGGATCTCTTCCCAAAGACATTCTAATGCCACCTCTTTCACAAAGCCTTTGCTGATTCCACTTGACTACATGTGGATACTTTGTCTTGCTTTTATGGTCCTGTTTATATGTTATACTACTGCTGTTTGTAGACTTGCCTTCTTTTCCTTATTATAGAACTTACACCTCTTATGTCAGGAACTACATCTATTCATCTTTATATATTCAGTAGCACTTAACACAGTGTCTTACACAAAGTAGTTGCTTGATAAGTGCTTTTTAAGTAAACTTGAAAGAAATAGTGAAGAAATGGACAGCATGAAGGTCATTTTCTTGTCTGTATAAAGAGTATAAAAGTTATACTGCCTGAAAATCAGTTTCCATATTGAAATTTGTCAAATAGAGAATACTTTCTAGTTTTGAAGTGAAGGTGCAATCTATTATTCTCAGGCAGAAACTTGGAAAGTATCTATATAATAGTTATTTAGTAAAGATGATATCAGTACTGATTAGAAATATTCGTATGTATCCTTTACTCATTTCTTGTACACCTCCATGAAGGAAAAATACAGTAACTAAAACCACAACTCTCTAGACTCAACTGTAAATTTAGTAGTGATTAAAACAAAAGACCCTTTAGCACCAGAATAACTGTTGCAAATTCCCAATGTTAGGGAGAAATACTTTGTCCTATTGAAGACACAGGCCTTTAGGCTTTCATTTGCCCTTTTTACTCAATATAATAATCATTGAGTACTTATTAAGCTTGCTAACAGATTTCCTGCTGATGAACCATGTAATTCAAAATACAGAAGTGATATTCAGAAGTAAAACTGACCATGCCATCCAAAAACTCAAATTGTTATTGTCAATTTAAGGAGGCAGGGGCAGATTTTGGGATCAGTTTTAGATAAATTTGCATTAGAGATTTTGAAAGTTTGGCACTTGAACATCCAGTATTTTCAAAAAGTTCTTTATGTTGTAGTTATTTCTGTGGAAATGAAAGTGGTATTTCTATGACATATTTTGATATTCATTTTTATATTATATCCATTGTTACGAGTTAATTCCAAGTATACAAAAATCATCATGAACAAAATATTGACAATCTAATATATCTCTGTATTGGAGAGAGTTAAAAAAAAACTTTGAGAGAAAATGTTTGAAAAAGTTGTAAATAGTCAAGGTCCACTCTTTGAAATACAATTTTTAGGCCAGGCATGGTGGCTCGTGCCTGTAATCTCAGCACTTTGTGAGGTCAAAGTGGGCGGATCACGAGGTCAGGAGATCGAGACCATCCTGGGTAACATGGTGAAACCCTGTCTCTACTAAAAATACAAAAAATTAATCAGGCGTGGTGGCAGGCACCTGTAGTCCCAGCTACTTGGGAGGCTGAGGCAGGAGAGTGGTGTGAACCTGGGAGGCGGAGCTCGCAGTGGCGCGATCTCGGCCACTGCGAGCTTTTCAGAGCCGGCTTTTCAGAGCCGAGATCGTGCCACTGCACTCCAGCCTGGGTGACAGAGCGAGACTCCATCTCAAAAATAAAAATAAAAAATAAAAAAATGAAATAGAATTTTTATTCTTATTAAGCTTTTTCTTAATGTTATAAAACAATTGATTTTCACTACTAGATGTTAATTTTTTAAATTCTTGCTTCTGAGTTGAAAATGAACATATTTATATTTTGTAACTTTAATCCTTTTAGACATTTACTAAGTTGTCTGTTAGCCAAATGCTGACTAATCTTGGTGAGAAATTTAATTTCATAAATTGTAAGTCTTAAGTTTCTATATAGCATAGCATACTTAAATATTTTCCTGATGTCAAACATTGCAGAAAACAATATTTCAAATTGCTCTTGGTCAGGACTTATTTGGAAGTAGTAGTAATGAAAGGGCTTTTAAAAGGAAACAACATGAAAGTTTTAGTAGGAAGCTGGTGGATTAGGGAAAAACTGCTAGACCTCACCTGTAAGTAACAGCTAAGATGAGTATAAATGGAAATAATTAAAATGGACTCTTCTTTGTCTATAGACTAAATATATGTATATATACTGTTTTAGTGTACCTATGTACATATGCATATATATACACACATGTATATGTCTCTTATAACTTCACTCTTTAACAGAACTATAGATGAAATAGACTAAATCATTGGTCCAGGCTTTATGAGCAAAGTACCATCTTGAACAGGAAGATTCAGTACAAAAAACAAATGTGTGTAGCGTGTGGTGGTTTTACTACAAGATAACAATAGAGAATTCATGTTTATAAAGTTACTTGAGGACCAGCATGGTGGCTTATGCCTGTAATCCCAGCACTTTGGGAGGCCAAGGTGGGAGGATTGCTTGAGCCCAGGAGTTTGAGACCAGCCTGGGCAACATGGTGAGACCCTGTCTATACAAAAAAATAGAAATATTAGCCAGATGTGGTAGTGCACGCCTGTGGTCTCAGATACTGGGGAGACTGACATGAGAGGATTGCTGGAACCCAGGAGGTTGAGGCTGCAGTGAGCCACGTTTGTGCCACTGCACTCTAGCCTAAGTGATAGGGTAAGACCCCTGTCTAAGAAAAAAAAAAAAAAAGAAAGAAACTTGACTTTTTGTAGATAGAAGTGACAGAGTTGTAGGAAGCCAACTGATACCTTCCCCCTTTAATCTGTTTTCCATGATAGAAAAAAATAGAAGATGCTTTCCACCCCTGGGTTAAGTGGGCAGAAGTTGAAATGGGGGAAGAAGAAAAGGGACTAAAAGGTGTGGGGAAAGATTGAGTTGAAATTACCTTTTATTGTGAGCAGAAAAAGACAGCAAAAAGAAGGCCAGATCTCTGAGGAGCAAGGAGACGGTAGAGCATGATGTTGGAGTTAGAAGTTTCTGGTGCAGGCCAAGAACTGGTGATGCCAAGGAGCCTCTATTTTTCTTTTTTTCTTCCCTCTATGGAGGGAACAGTAATAGAGAAAGGTCAGGGTGGAGCTAATGAGAGAAGTATAACAGTGTTGGTGCATTCATATTTACAAGGTATTTGCAAGTCAGGTAGAAATAACAGAAAACCAACAGGCCAAGATGCTGACATATACTTATAAATACGTATGCAAGATACTATAATGCAAAAAGTATAGAGATTAGACTTTGCAGAGTTAAGGTCCCACCAAAGGAGCATATTCAGACTAATATTACATATTAGTTCAGAAGGTGGGCAACAAACTTTTAATCATTTCCTCTTCTTTCACTCAGGAGACTTTAGGTGCTGTAGGAAAGCTGTCATGTTGTTTTATATCTTTCTGTCTCTTATGTAAGTCAGTGTGGTAGCTGGTAGTGTTGAGATTAAAAACCTCTTTCAATTCTTTGGAAGCAAGAGGGGAGCAATTGGGAAAGGGCTAATGTAAATGTCTGTAGGATACATTATTCACTCTCAGAGTATTGTTAAATGCCATGTGCAAGGTTGTTTCTAGGAAAAAAAAAAAAAAACAATAAGTAGTTTATCTTGATTGCCCCTTCCCACTTTTTATGGGTTTTGTTTTGTTTGAATATGTATCTTCCCTTCTCTTGATATATTCCCTTTACTTTTTAAAAATCCCATCCCGGGTATTCCATCAACTAGAAATGACTGTTAGTATTTACTGCAACCCCATTTCCACGATCTAAGGCTTGGGCTAGTGAAAATTCAGTAAACCCTTATCATTCAGGATGAGTAAACATCAAAACTTTGAGAATCCCCAAATTTGAAAATACTGCTATGCCATATAATTACTTTCAGAAAATGCTATAAAATGCAATTGAAGCTGTAGATCTTAATAAGAGTTACTTCATTCACATTAACTAACAGAAGAAAGCAAAGCCACATTGTGGGAGGAAGGTTGAGACTTTGTTTTTATGAGTTTTTTAAAAAATTTTAAGTTCCAGGATACATGTGCAGGATGTGCAGGTTTGTTATATAAATAAACATGTGCCATGGTGGTTTACTGCCCCTGTCAACCCATCACCTAGGTATTAAGCCCAGCATGCATTATCTGTTTATCCCAATGCTCTCCCTCCCCCAACCCCAGGGAGGCTGAGACTTTGACTGCAGTCAGTCTCTGAGTCATTTTTCCCCCATCATAACCCGTTTCACAAAACATGTTATTCAAATGTGTGCCTCAGCAAATGAAGTTCTACTTGTACTGGACTCTGAGAGTCAATATCAAGAATTGAAACCTAAATACAAATTCATGAGTGACAAAGGCCTACTTTGTGCTATCTTTTTATATATGGCTGTTTATAATAGTCTTCCACCTACGTGTATGAAAGGGGAGCCAGTTTGCATGAGTGACATTTGTCCAGTTTACTAATTAATGATTATATGTAAACCACTTCTGTTGTCTAACCCGTTAATGATTCTGGAAACTTTTTTTTCCCCCCAAGGCAGAGTCTGGCCAGGCGTGGTGGCTCACGCCTGTAATCCCAACACTTTGGGAGGCTAAGGTGGGCGGATTATGAGGTCAGGAGTTTGAGACCAGCCTGGCCAATATGGTGACACCTCATCCCTACCAAAAATACAAACATTAGCCGGGCATGGTGCCTTGCGCCTGTAGTCACAGCTACTCGGGAGGCTGAGGCAGAAGAATCGCTTGAACCTGGGAGGCGGAGCTTGCAGTGAGCCGAGATGGTGCCACTGCTCTCCAGCCTGGGTGACAGAGACTCCATCTCAAAAAAAAAAAAAAAAAAAAAAGTTAGAGTGAGTTTGGCAATATCATGGGACTGCCATGGCAGAAGCTGTGATACTTGTAGAAAGCTAAAAATTTGGATACTGCATGCCTTCTAAGGCCATGCTCAAAAGATTGTTTTGTTTTGTTTTTTTTTAAATAAAAGACTGCCAAAGTTTGATGAGCCCTATGATTGCGATAGGGGAAGTTTTGAGGGAAATAAAAATATGCCATGTATTATGCAGTCCTGAGGTTGTCCCAGTTCAGGAAAAAATTTTTCAACTTTAAGATGATCATGTTCTATTTCTCTCTCTCTCTGTCTGTATATGTGTGTGTGTGTGTGTGTGTGTGTCTTAAGAGTAGACATTTCTGTTACTGTCTCATACCCTTGTGATTAGTAATTGTTGGAAGGAGAACAACCTGAGAGGGGAGAATGGGAATTTATAGTTGACTGTGGGATTGTGGTTAACTGATGTCCCAATTCATTCTTTCAGGGCTGGAAGTAGTTAGAGACAGACAGAAATAGAGTATAAGAGGAATATAGAGTGTAAAGAGGTATTTGGGGGAATGTTGTGGCTGTTAAAATGAGTATATTTTGATAGATCTATGAATTTTAGAGCATAATTTCAAAAATTCGTCTTCAGGCGGGCAGATCACCTGAGGTCAGGAGTTCAAGACCAGCCTGGCCAACATGGTGAAACCCTGTCTCTACAAAAACACAAAAATTAGCTGGGCATGATGGCAGATGCCTGTAATCCCAGATACTCGGGAGGCTGAGGCAGGAGAATTGCATAAACCTGGGCGATGGAGGTTGTGGTGAGCCGAGATTGTGCCATTGCACTCCAGCCTAGGTGAAAGAGCGAGACTCTGTCTCAAAAAAAAAAAAAAAAAAAATTGTCTTCAAGGTAGTATTAATGTTATTTAAACTCGCTAAGGGAATTCATCTTGATATTTAAACCTTTATAACATGTCTATTCTGTATTACTGAGAATCAGACATTTCAGTGTTATATACAGTGTTCATCCAGAAAATGAATTAAAACATCTTACTAGGTAGAGAAATTCTTATGCATTTGTGAAATAATCTTGGGGAAAGTTTCATATTCTATGTTTTAGGTATCTTTTTCCTGATTTCATAACAGTATTTACATTTGAACAAGATGTTTCATATAGTGAAACTCTAGATTAATGATTCTTACATAAAATGGAAGAATAACAGATTTCTTGAATTAAAATACCTGTTTTTCAACTATACATCTTTTTTAATATTTCAATTAACTTTTTAATTTTTAATTTTAGTATTTCCATCTGATGAAATACCTCATTCTTTCAGTATTTTTTTTAAAAGGCTCTCTCCTAAAGAGAGAGTTACAATTTATAGCCTTTTAAAATACACATGCTGAAATGAAATTAAATTCATTAATTTATTAATTTATTAATTACTGCATTAATGAATTAAATAAAAATTTAATTCTTTAAACTACTTCCCTTGTTTTGCTTCTGAAAAAGACTATTTCATAGTCTCATAAGTGAAATTTATGTAGTAAATGATGATAGTGAGTTTGTATAAAATGACAATATTTTACTGCGTGAATTTAGATAACTTTAAAAAGCCATACAGAATCAGAATTAATGAAGTCACTTATCAGTGTTAGGTATAATATCCAAATTGACCATGATTTTATTTCGATTTTCCTTTTTTCTTTGACAAGAGTTAGACTTTTTAAATAAAACTTTTTATCAATGTAAAGAATAATATAATGTACAATATATTTGAGTCTGTGTATTTTTTCCTTAAGTAAAAAAGTAGTTTATTGTACAAAGTTAACCTTTTGAGGGAATATAAATAAAGAAAAATGGACTCTTCTGGGTTCATTAAGGAAGAGTAGACCAATACAGAAAGAATGTGATTTCAAGAGCACATTTTAACATTAAATGTACTTGAGAGAATGAAAGCGGCATTGGAAAGTGCTTTCAAAAAATCACTGTTGAAATCAAACCTTTTTAAATAGATCTTTGAAATAAGAATATGGTGAGACACAAATGAAAACTTCAAATGAAAATTTAAATGGCCCAAATTAGTTTTTAAGTATTCTACATTTCTCTTACAATTATTTTAGAGTAGATCTATGAAAACATTACTTTGAAAACAAACCAGTTTTGAGCCATAATATAATAAACTATGTTGTGTTTTTACCTTGTTATTTTATGATATTTCACAGGAAACAGAGTATCTTTAGCCTAATCTATGATAGTAAATTATTTTGAAAATTTGTCTTGACATACAAACAGATGTGTTTTCTTAATTCCTTTTAAGCTGAGGGTTGGTGGTTTGTGGTTTATTGTTCCTGTGATTGGCATTAAAAGCCTTATTTCACAGCTTGCAGTGAAGGACTATTGGGTAAAGAGTGGCTGTGTTCCACAAACTAAATTCAAAAAATGTCAATCAAGGTCTCACATAGGTTACTTAGAGAATGAGTTTTCTTACTGATTTCACCAAATGTCGCCTCATGCTGTCTTTGATTGGCACAGCCTGGCAGGGAGGATGGATGAATCTGTCACCGGCTGGTTAATTGTGTTACTGGTCTCAGTCTGACATCAGGTCTTTGACTCTTAAGTGGCTCAATACAAAACAAATTAGCAGATTGTAGTCATATTTCTCATTCTATATGCTTTGACTTTGTTGAATGCAGTCCATAAATCATATTGACTGACACACAAGTAAATGATGAAAGCTGTTTTTGAGACATGAATCTAGAAAGCAGCACTGTGAAGGTGCCATGGAAGGATGCATATGGTTGACCCTTTGGGAATTTCCTAGGAGCCAAATGTCTCTTTACCACAATTGTTCTTAAAAGAAAAGCTTTTCGGTAATGCGAAAAGGATCTAATATGTCAGCAGATTCTCTTTTACAAGTTCCTTTGAAATACAAGAAGTTTGTCTAAGGGTTTTTCTCTCTTTGCAAGTTGTTTTCAGCCAAATGTTACAGCAGGGTAAAAAAGTAGTTACCTTTAAAAGCTTAGCAGGTGTTTTTACTTATTTATTGAACTTTGTAAAGAGAGGGAAAATGTTGGTAATAGTTGCAATTAATTTTTCAGATGAGGGCAGGAGAAATTTTGAGGTGCTTGAAATTTATTAAATGTGCCGTGTTTTCTCAGTCACTTCACTTAATTATTTTGGCTTTTTTTGTTACAATATTAAAAACTAGAGCATCTCTAATGAAAAGGGCTAGTTTTTAAAAGATCATTGTAAAAGTACTCAGACTATTTTTATTCTAGAAAATGATATATTATTAAAGGCATCAACAACAACAACAATAATAATATAATAATAGTGTTCAGAAGATTATACCAGAGTGTGCCAATGGCTATAGACATTAAAAATAAATTATCAAATATATTTTTGGGTGTGTAAATTTTTGGAGTGTTAACATTTCTATCTAAAAATATGTAGTAGATGAAGTTTAAGAATAGTTGTATGCATTTTATAGTTACAAAGTAGACATTTAAAAAATACTGTATAATCTTAT
This sequence comes from Macaca nemestrina, assembly GCF_043159975.1. Lineage (NCBI taxonomy): Eukaryota > Metazoa > Chordata > Mammalia > Primates > Cercopithecidae > Macaca > Macaca nemestrina. Next base: position 40,921,512 of record NC_092133.1, on the reverse strand, counting down.
GGAATATAACTTTTTAAAATTTTAAAGAATCTGAACCTTTGATATTATGAACTTAAATTTTGAGCTATTTATTTCATCTGAAGATTTATAAAATATAAATATTTTAATCTTCTATCTTTGAGAACAATAAGCCTGTATTTAATATGCCTCATCAAAAGAAATTCAATGTTAGGATTTTAGTATTACACATGATATTTAAATGAAGATTTTATTAAATATTTATTTAAATTCGTGTGTGTGTATGTATGTGTGTGTGTGTGTGTTTTTATTACTTATTTCCACCAGGTTTGTGGAATAGCCTGTGTCTACTCTTACCATCATTTTCAGCTCTAGTGCTATTGCTATGTAGTCGTTTGTAGCATCTGAACCCATGTTAAATTTTAAAGGTTTACATAAAACAATACCACTTATATTGTACAGTGTGTTTGCTTATGAAATGAATTTAATAGTAATTTTCTGGCAATTTATTAATCAACTTTTACAGTTAGTATATGATAGCGGCAGCATGCATATGACATGGAGCTTATTTGATGGAGAAGCACATTAAACTAAAATGCACTAGCTGTTCCATTGGGTCAAAGTGACATTTCCATTAAGTATTGTGAAGCCTATTACATTGTAATTAAATGACAGGCCATTGATTTCTCCTTTCTCTGCTTCCCCACTTCTCATTCATATTGATATTATTCTGCTTGGGGAATGGAGCTGCATGTCTCCCAGACTAATTCCTCTTGAGTTTGGGGGATCTTGAATCATGCTGGGTTTTGCATTGTTTGTTACATTCCTTTTTGGCAGTTCATCAGTATCTGTCAAATATATTGTTTGCATCAGCTTTTATCTCTTAAGTTTTTGATTGAGAAATTGACATTCTGTTTCAGATATGTAGTTTTTCACTGTGCATAGTGTCTAAATGCAAAAAACTCATTCAAAAAGTTGTTTCTTGTCTGACTTTTAATGTGTGATTTAACAAATGTTGTAATAAGCATCTTGAACAAGTATTTATGTTGTTTATTACCTTTCTCACAAGTCAATCCTATGTAAGATGTTTTTGTACTAATATATTGTAACATTTCTATTAGGGAGATTTTGGTCATGATTTTGTAGCTTTCTGGCCTTTGAGATAAGTAGGAAAAATATAATTATCAAATATGACTGGGTAAATATTTGTTAATGCAAATGAGGCAAAACATGGCATGTCTTCCAAAAGTAATTATTTCTAATGATATTCATAGATCTTTGAATCCTATCATAGTAGTCAGTCCATCACCAAATAACATAATTGTCAGTTGAAGGTAGCCATCCTAGGAGCAGTATTATACGGGAGAACTTTACCTAAAAGAGTTTTTATAATATTTTAAACTTCTAGTTGAAATGCAAAACCTGTTTAAAAAAATAATTTATCTTTGGGAGGCCAAGGTGGGCAGATCACAAGGTCAGGAGATCGAGACCATCCTGGCTAACACAGTGAAACCCCGTCTCTACTAAAAATACAAAAAATTAGCTGGGCGTGGTGGCAGGCACCTGTAGTCCCAGCTACTAGGGAGGCTGAGGCAGGAGAGTGGCGTGAACCCAGGGGACAGAGCTTGCAGTGAGCCGAGATTGCGCCAGCCTGGGTGACAGTACAAGACTCTGTCTTAAAAAAAAAAAAAAAAAAAAAAAAAAAAAAAAATTTATACTAAAAGTGGTGTAGTTTTGTGAGTCAGCTGTATAATGCAGAGGCTAAACATTTAAAAAGGCTATTTTTAAGAAAACAATTTAGGCTATCAGTGAAAGTTCACGTAGAGTTTTAAGAGATTATTATAGTAGGAAATATTTTTTAATGATGTGTATTATACTGAAAGAAAACCACAAATATTCAACCGCATACTTCCAACCTACCAGATGATTTAAAAACTTAATTTCTAAAGCTAAATGCACATCTGTAGAAAATCTTGAAGCCATATTGGTAGACAAACCTTTTTTTTTTCTGCCAGTGATTGAAGCTATGCTATAGACTAATGTTCTGATTAGAAGTAAGCACTTACGATTCAAAGGGTATTTTGAATTTTAGCTGTAATTTAAATAGCAATAATAGTAAGTTATACTGTTAACTTCCTTTATTCTGACTTGGTTAATTATGTAAAGGAGAGATTAAGGAGCATTATGTGGATAAAATGTTCTGTCAGTATGACTTATTTTATGTCATAAATGTCATTTTAATATGCATTTCTAAAGTGCTTTCAGTATTTGAAGAGATCTGAAATAACAGTTTTTAACTGGTGTTTTAATTTTCCTTTGCGCAATTAGAGCTTTAATGATATTTATATCCTGAGAAAGCCAAGTAAACTAAAAATATTCATGTTAATTTCTATAATATAAAGGCATAACCACTCAGAATACAGAAACAGGAAGGAAAGTAATCACCATTGTACCAAGCATAACCAACAAAAAGAATGCCAAGTGTGTGATTTTTCTGATCCTTTATGATGTATTTCTGTGTTTATTTATTTGTTTGATTTTTGGTTTGATTGTTTTAAACAGGGGAAAGTTGCTCAGACAGCTTGCATGTCAGCCTGCCAGCATCTGTCAACATCCTTAATGCAGATGTTACTGGACAGTGAGTTAAAACAAATAAGCATGGGAGCTGTTCAGCAGTTTAACTTAGATGTCATACAGTGTGAATGTAAGTACTATATTGGTTTATTCTTATGTATTACTGGGAATCCATACTTAAATTATATGAAAAAAATGTATTCAGCAGGATAGTTCAGAAAGGAGGGAAAAGGCCTGGTTCAGCTAAACTTTTAGCAGCCTTAGGAGTAGGGCTAACTTCCTGAAACAGGAAGATAAAAATATCTCAGCTTCACATTTAGGGCCTCTAGAGAGAGGCACTGAAGTGGCATTCCAGATTGGGATATTTAAAAACATGACTCATTTTCCTTATTATTCCTTGTCTGGTCATTCTTGCCTTTTTCTAGGACTCTCCTAATGTTTGTCATAAGTGAATGAAATGATTCTGTCATTCTTACTTGCCCTGTAAGTAACTTTTTAGATACTTGCTAGAAGAATAACCCCAGGACCTTGCATTGCAAGTGAAGTATGCTATTTGGTTATTAGCCTGGTTATATGTGCTTTTGGATATGGGTTTTATCAACCCTCAAATTATAATTCTTTAAGTACAAGATATGAGTATATGTGAGCAATTTTCAAGCAGTGCTTTCAAATAAGTAGTACACCAATTAAACAGTGAAAATCCCTGGTTGACAGTTCTATCAGGCACCACAGTTGATAAATTGAAAATCAGTGGGGCACAAGAAGGATTGTAAAATATTTGAGGAAAAATTTTCAATAATGTATTCTTTGTGAAAGACATTAAAAAATTAAATGTCAGCAGTTTGCAACTGAAGCAGAAATGACTCATTTTTTTCAACAGATAACAAATATTTGTGTGCCCACTGTCTATAAGGCATTGTGCTAGGAAAAACATCATTAATATTATAGAAAATTATTAGGCTCTTTGGACAAGATCAGTTGTCTGTTGTACACCACACACACACACACACACACACACACACACACTCTCCAAAGTTTCTAAAAACCTACCCATTTATTTTTTTTAAAAAAAAGAAACATTTGTTTAGAAAGCAAAAGAAAATTTTTTTTTCCTAGGGAAGAGATAGATTAATTTTCTTTTCCTAGAAAGCATTTTTTATTTTCTCTAATTAGAAAACTTTTATTATATTTCTTTCTCAAAGTAAAGCTATCGTTTGACAAATATTTATTTATTTATTTATTTATTTATTTATTTATTTATTTATGTTTTAGGTTTTTGAGATAGAGTCTCACTCTGTCACCCAGGCTGAAGTGCAGTGGCACAGTCTCAGCTTACTGCAATCTCTGCCTTCTGGGTTCAAGCGATTCTTGTGCCTCAGCCTCCCAAGTAGCTGGGACTACAGGTGCATGCCAACATACCCAGCTAATTTTTATATTTTTAGTAGAGACGGGCTTTTACCACGTTGGCCGGGCTGGTCTCAAACTCCTGGCCTCAAGTGATCTGCCCACCTTAGCCTCCCAAAGTGTTGGGATTACAGGTCTGAGCTACCACCCCTGGCCTGTTTTTTATTTACAACAATATCCCAAAGAAACACTTTTTTTTTTTTTTTAAAATTACAGATGAGGTATTGCTGTGTTGCCCAGACTGGTCTCAAACTCCTGGGCTCAAGTCATCCTCCTGACTTGGCATCCCAAAATGCTGGAATTACAGGCATGAGCTACTGTGCCTGGCCATTTTTATAAGTTTTTAAGCTGAACGTAATTTTTATTCCCATTCCACAAATACTTTGAAACTGGTTTCTTAAGTTTCTTTAAAAGTTGTCTTATGAGATCATTTCAGTATGACATTGTCTATATAAATATCTTATATAAGCATTGCTCAAGACATTTTTGTGTTACAGTAGTCCCTCTTATCCACAGTTTTGCTTTCTGCAGTTTTTGTTACCTCCTGTATAGTACATTAAGACATTTTGTGTGTGAGAGAGAAAGACACCACATTCACATAACTTTCATTACAGTATATTATCATATGTCCTCTATTTTATTATTTTTGTTGTTAATCTCTTACTCTTCCTAATTTTTTTTTTTTTTTTTTTTTTTTTTGAGACAGAGTCTCGCTGTGTCTCCCAGGCTGGGGTGCAGTGGCACAATCTCGGCTCACTGCAACTCTGTCTCCTGGGTTCCAGCAATTCTCCCGCCTCAGCCTCCTGAGTAGCTGAGACTACAGGCGCCCACCACCAGACCCAGCTAATTTTTTGTATTTTTAGTAGAGACAGGTTTTTAACATGTTGGCCAGGCTGGTCTCAAACTCCTGACCTCAGATGATCCACCTGCCTCGGCCTCCCAAAGTGCTGGGATTACAGGCATGAGCCACTGTGCCCGGCCCTGTGCCTAATTTTTAAATTAAGCTTTATCATAGGTATATATATATGTATGTGAAAAAAACATAATTAATATAGGGTTCATTACTATCTGCAGTTTCAGGCATCCATTGGGGGTCTTGGAACATATCCCCCATGGGTAAGATGGGATTACTCTATTACATCTTTAGTATGGCTTCAAAATAACTAGACAATTGAACTACCTTTGTTGGCATTTGATGTGTCTTCTAAATTAAATTTATTGCTCAAAGATGGAAATTACTGTTTGATTAGACAAGTTCAGTTGTCTAAATCTTCCCTCTATGCTCTTACCTCTCTATGAAGGGCTAGCCTATTGATATTTAGAGAAATGTCCAAACACCCTGGAATCTTTGCCTCGGTATCCTGCCATAGGATAGTTTCCACTTTCAGGTACTCCTTTGGGCAGAGTTACTAGAGGCTCCTTTTAAAACTCTGATGTTTTCTTTAAGAGCTAGTCTCTTGGAAAAGACCAAGAAAGGTCCTGAGTATGAGCTATAACTCAAGGAAGCCTGGGGCCATTTGCAAGAGGGGTAAACCCTAGCCTGATGGGGGCTAAGGTCCTGGCACTGTAGATATGAAAAGGAAGAGACCAGGACTCCAAAGACAAACCATAGAAGACAGCTTGGATTCCTTTAAGATTTTGCCTATGGTTGGTTCTACTTCCTAATACTTCTGTATTACCTTAATCATTACTTCTTAATAGAGTGACATGCATTTACTACTCATGGGACAAAAGAAATGGATTAAAAATGTTTGTGTTTATTTCACTGTCTCTGGTGTTCTCTTTTCCAAAAGACATCTTTTTACTTAAGTAGTATAGCATGGATAAAGAAGTCTTTCTGGTGCAAAAGAACCATCCACCCCTCAACTTCTGACTTTCAGCGATTGATACCTAAATCATTTTTAAAATGAAACTTAACTTTCTCTAATAAATATGTTAAAAGAATTTTAAAAATAAGTTTTCATCTTAAGTTTTTTTGTTTAAATCTGGAGAAAAGTAGTTCTTTAAAAATAGAAAACTTATTCTCAATTTTAATGTAGTAAGTATGCTTTCTGCATATTGGGGGCAGGGAAGGGAGAAGAAAGAGAGACAAGAAGAAAAATCTGGCTAGGTAGTAGGAAGGCTAAAGTGCCTGGTAAGTCTTTGAAGAGAAAAGGTCTGGATACCATGGGAATCAACTGGAATATGAAGAAGAGGAGAGGCAGGTAGTTCAGATGGGGACTAGAAGCTAAAAGATCATTGAGTTTCTTCACAAACCTGTTAATAACATAGACATGCTCACACACTCCTCCATCTTGAAATCCTTTCTATAATAAACCTGCGAAGTAATTGTCCAGCCATTCCTTGAACATCCAATTTGGGAGATTAATTCTATACAATACATCACTCTATCATAATCTCTCACACTGAACTGAAACCACTTTCTCTCTAAATTTCTCTTAATAGACCTAGTTCTACCTTAGGGTTAGAGTCACTACCAGTCTATATTGTGTTTTTGTGCAAATTAGAAAAGGTGTTCTCAGTAAAAAGGAAAAAGCCCTCTAGAGTTGCCCCCTTTATCTGAATTAGAGAAAGTTTACTTATTCCCATCTGGACTTGGCCCCTACCAAGGCACATAGCTTATTAAATAAAACATTAGCTGGATTTTACTCTCCCCTTCCCATTTTTCTCCTTAGTTGGGCACCTGTGTATAGCAAGCAGCCTGACAACTATATCTGAAGTTTGGCTTAGGGTCACACAGGAAAAAACAAATCCTTATCCACAAGCCAGTTACATGAAAACTGCTCTTATAGCTCTCTGAATCTTCTGAAGGCCAGACATCAGTAATTCCTTATTCTTCTTACGTGATATAGTTTTAGATCCAAAAATCTTCTCTGAACAAAGTGGTTTAACTATCTTCTCTTTCATATCTGATACCCAGATTAAATATAGAGATAGGTGTACAGAACAAGTATAATTATGTAGCTTTGCTATCAAATACATTGTTTCATATTCTATAATTGATTAATAAAGCCAAAACTGTTAAACCTTTTTCAGTAGCTAGAGTATACTTCCAAATCATTGAAGCTACAGGATTCTATAATCTCTCTGTATTCTCCCCTCTTTTTTGGTGATTGCTAAGCTCTGTTTTTCTTATCCTATATATGTATGGTTGGTTTTTATTTTAGGATTTTAAGGTTATCCCTAATAAATGTTGAGATGTGTTCCGTAACTAGCCTATTGAGATCTTTTTATATCAAAAGTTAGTATCTGTGGATTTGTAATCATTCTTTCTACATATTTAACAAAGTCATTAGCAAAATATTGAACAAAACCTGTTATTCGTATCCTTAGATACAGAACGTCAATATCCTGAGATACAGTGCATCATCAAAATGTGGTCCCCAAATGAGCAGCAATAGTGTCACGTGGGAACTTGTTAGAAATGCAAATTCTTGGGCCTCACCTGCTGAATTGGGAACTCTGGGGATGGGGCCCAGCAGTTTGCTTGAATAGACCCTCCAGTTGATTCTATTGCATGATAAAGTTTGAGAACCACTGTATTACATGGACCTCTCCTTTGTATCTATTTAGGTCAATTATTCAGAACCTTATGGGTATCTTAAGATTTCTCAGCCAGTAGCTAATCCCCCGATTGAATCCAACTCGCAGTTTGGCATCTTGCTCCATGTTATGAGCAGCTTCTGTCAGAAGCCTTGCTAGCGTAAAGAGCTAATAATGGCCATTTAATTTTCCTTCCCTACCAGTCTGATTACCCTTTCAAAGAAGAAAATGACATTACTCAGATTTGTCATAAATCCATATTGACTTATAGTGATCACTTTCTTTTGAAGACTCTCAGAAATCTTTACTTAATAGCCTGTGATTGGTTCTCAGGATTAACATAAAATCCTGCTAGTCTGTGATATGCTAGCAAGAGAGCCATAGTCCAAGAAGTCCAGTAGCAGGGATCAGGTACTCAGATTGGAAGTCATGAGCCACCAAAGAAATGCTGGGCAACTCAGAAAAGGTGCTTAAATCATAAAATGTAAGCAATAGGAAGTGAGTTTCACTTACAAGATTGAAATACAAGCACCAACAATGACCGTTATTCTGTGCTAGATTTTCTTTTTATTTGATTTAATTAGAATGCAAATGTTTGTTTTCCCATTCTTGTTACTCTGTGAAAAACATCATACATGTATTTCCTCAGCCTCAGAATGTCAATCTGCAGGTAGAAACAAATAGCACATCTAGATGTAGTGGGGGAGGTGGAAGGGTGGAAATAATTCAGTTACTGACAAATTATTCTGTACCATCATTCAGCCATGTACTTTTTTTTTTTTTTTTTTCTGGTGATGAAGAAGAATTAGCATTGACCCATCTGTGTGCTCACTTGTTTTTTGAAACAATGTGTTGATGCTTTTTTTTTTTTTTTTTTTGGTATTCCTTGTGACAAGTGACACACATACCAGTGAGGTAAATCAGCTTGAGCTAAAATTTCAGTCTGTAATTATGAAACAGAACTTTTTCCCTTGTTAAGTCAACTGCTTTATAGGAAGATTCATTTGTGCAAATGTTTAACGAGAACCTATTATATGTTTGTTATATACTGGGAAATCAAAGATAAATCAAACTTCAAAGATTTCATAGTCTGGCTGGGTAGGAGACAGATACATAACTGTAATAGAGCATAATTAATTATTTATAGAATATGTATTTTGTGTAGAGAGGGGGCAGTTAATTCTGTATGCCATGGGATTGAGAAGATTGACTATAACAGAAGTAAAATTTGAGCTGGGTCTTAAGGGATGGATAAGATTTCACCAAAAGCAGGGAAGGGCATTCTGAACAGAGGGAATGAGATAGGCAAAAGCACTGTGATGAGACAATGTTTAGGGAATCTTCAAACAATCATATGTTGATGGACTACAAAATGGAGCTTTTTAATTAGGACCATGAGACAATTAAATCTGTGTCACAGAATGTTAACTCTTTTGTCATTTGGAAATTTGTACTGGAATGAGGGAGAGACTGAAAGCAGGAAGACCTATTAAAAGACTATTGAACTCTTTCATGTGAAATATAAAAAGAGCTTAACCTTGGCCAGTGGGAATGAAGAGTATGGATTCCAGGCATTTTGGAGGAGGGAATACATAAAAAGAGTGAGTGAGTAAAGGTATGATTTGATACAATTTAACCATCCAGGATAGATAGTTTAATTAAATTCAACATAGAAGATTTGAAATTGCAGGTACCTTACACAGTGCTATGCTCATAATAAAAGGTCTACAGATGTTTATTTATTGAATAAATGAACAAAGTAACAAATCAGGAACTCTCTGTAACCAACACTGGTCTCTTCTAGAGTTCTACCTTTGTTGTCAGAAAGTTAAGACCCAGATGATATTGCTGTATTTCAACTCAAGATCATTTAACTCCTTGATCTAAACAAAACTGATCATTATTTCTTTCATAAAAATTCTTCACATATTTGATGACTGAAGAATGACCTTTTAACTTTATCTTTTCTGAGCTATGCAGTTATTTTTTAAAATGTTTCCTTGTAGGATATTTTCACATGCCTTTTTGTAAATTTTCTTTGGATCTTTTCCTGTTTTTCTACTTTTTTAACCTATACTTGGTGAAAGTGAATACAATGTCTAAGTTCAGGAATATAGAATTATATGAACTTATATAGAACTTTTCTTTTTTTAAGTGCTTTCAGATCAGTCTTAAGATGGTCTGAGTACATGTCAGGAAGTTGAGACCTTGCTTCCAGTCCTGGCTCTGCCTCTAACTTGAGCAAGGTGACTTGGACAAACCCTTCATCCATCAAGAGGCCTAAATTTTTCCCGTAACACATGGAATTTGGAATTGATAATTTTTTCAAGATAACATCCTCATTCTAAGATTCAAAGGCAGTTAAATGTTAAGACATTGAAGACTGTGGGGCTTTGAAGTCATATATTAATTATTTCTTCATATCTATTATGTGCATGGCATTGGGGGAATACAGTGGTAAGCAAAACAGAAAAGGTCTTTACCCTCTTGGAGTTTAAGTCCAGTGGGGAAACAGTCATTAAATAACTTCGTTAGTGAATGTGACTATAAATTGTTAAACTTTGTAAAAGGATACGGTATGAGAATACTAGGTAGGATTTATGTGTGAATGTAGAGGTTAACTTTTGGTTAATTTGACCATAACCATAATACTAGTATAACTGCATGTTTGGAGACAGTCAGGAAGATACCCAGGAATACATACTTGGAAATTGCAAAAATAGCTCACTCTGAAAGCTACATTGAACCTTTGATCTTAGTATAAATTTTGTGTAAGTTCAAGATAAATGTCTTCTTATTTGGAGGAGCATTTGCCAAGGTATGAGAATGATATTCTGAATCAGTGTATGTACTTTGTTTTATATTTATTAAATACTTATTATATATTCGGTGCCAATATAGGTACCTTATAGATACAACCATATAGAAGAAAAGACTAATATGTTTTCTAGACAAGTTCTTACAAAGGTATCGCAGAAATTCTTCATATTACTAACAAAATGCAGACTGTTTCCAAAGCATCAGGCAATCAGAAAGATTCTGTTTTATATTTTAAGAATCCAGAGTAGGTCTAGAATATACTTTTTAATTCATTCTACCCAAATATCTAAGTTAGGTTATCAGATCCTAAGGGTTTAACATCTGAAATCTGTAGGTATTAGAAAAGGCATTAGAATAGCTCCAGTTTAAAGAGTGCTGGCACCTATTTCAATGGTGAGTTATTGAGGAGTAGGTAAGTTTCTTAATGTGAAACCCTTGGTCTTTCTTCATTTTTGGATAAAAACTTAACCTGCTGGGAACGATGGCTCATGCCTGTCATCCCAACACTTTGGGAGGTCAAGACTGGAGAATTGCTTGAGCCCAGGGGTTCGAGACCAGCCTGGACAAAATAGGGAGATTTCATCTCTGCAAAAAAAAATTAAAAATTAGTCAGATGTGATGGTGCACACATGTAGTCCCAGCCACTCAGGAGGCTGAAGTGGGAGAATTGCTTGAGCCTGGAAGGTCAAGGCTGCATTGAGCCATGATCATGCCACTGTACTCCAGCCTGAGTGACAGAGTGAGACCCTGTCTCAAAAACAAAACAAAACAAAACAAGAAAGCTTAACTAAAAAAAAAAAAAAAAAAGAATGCTGTTTATTATAGAGTTTTAGTGGCTATGACCTCTAATTGTAGCCTTGAAAAAGGCCTGTGCCCCATAATAAAAGTATTAAGGCCAAATCATTTGGATGGTAAGAGAAGAATATTTCAGTGCCTTTTTAAAAAGTAAGCTGGATGCTGTTACACTGTTTGGATACCTGAATTTGTTCCTGGTTTGGATACCTGAATTTGATACCTAAGCTATCTGATGAAGGATACTCTGCCCAGGTTTAATTCCAAGAAATGGAGAAAACTAGATATTACTTTATATAAAAATGAGGTGATGAAGGTAGAGTAACAATTGGTCCTTGAGGTTTTCATCCCACTGTTGCTAACCGCTTATAACAGAAAATACATCTAAAAGCCAAGAATCCTAACTCTCCTGATTCCCAGGCATAAGTTATTCACTACCAGAAAAACCACTAGATGGTGCTCTTAGTCATTCCTTCTAATGACACAGCTGGTCCACACGGGGTGCTTTGCCTAATAACAAAGTTTGTTAAACAAAACTTGAGTTCTTACTAGCTACTTTAATCTTAAGATGTAGATAGAAATGGAATTACAAGAAGTATCTTCAAATAGAATGAATATTGGCCTTCATATTCAGCCATCTATTTAGTTACAGAATTATTCCATTTTATATGCACCTGTGTGGTCATTTGCAAGCAAGGTCTTAAAACTGTAGCCTAACCTCCTTACCCTTTCTTTCAATCTTTTGTGAAGCTTCTGGTGTATTCACTCTTATGATCCATGGGCCCTTTTTCTCCCCCACCCCCTTTACCCCCTGACAATTCTACCTACCTTGTATGGATGTTTTCTGTATCTACATTGTAAACAGTCTACATTCTCTGCCTGATGATAAAGATAACTGTCTGCCTAGAACAAGATTTTTCAAGGACTTCTGAGTTTAATTCCCTCTGAGTTTAATTTCAGAGTAGGTTTTATATTTTCTAGTCAGGATAAATATTTATGGCCTGACCTCTTGGCAATTTTCCTTCCCCCCTCGTACCAAACCCTTTACATTTTTCTTAGATCCTGAGAGGAAGGGCCTGTTTTCCTACTTAAAAATTTTTTTTTTGTTATATATACAAATAATTCATGTTTTGCCTACAGATATTCTTTGTTCTCTTAAAACTTCATAGATTGCTAGCTGGGCGGAATGGCTCAATCCCAGCACTTTGGGAGGCCAAGGTGGGTGGGTCACCTGAGGTCAGGAGTTCAAGACCAGCCTGGCCAACATGACGAAACCCCGTCTCTATTAAAAATACAAAAAAATTAGCCGGTTGTGGTGGCACATACCTGTAATCCCAGCTACTCGGGAGGCTGAGGCAGGAGAATTGCTTGAACCCAGGAGATGGAGGTTGCAGTGAGCCGAGATCATACCCCACTGCACTCCAGGCTGGGCAACAGAGCAAGACTCCATCTCAAAAAAAAAAAAAAAACCCCAAAAAACAGGAAAAACAACTTCATAGATTGCCAATTTGGAAGATACTTTTGTTATAATCACAGCTTACCCTGCATACATTATTTTTTGTTTCCACTTTCATCTAAATTGATTCAAACTAGTCTTCTTCCAAGTTAGGCTGATATAGCAGTTTTATTCTATTGTTATAATATACCTTCCCAATAAGATCAGACACCTCCTTCTCTAATCTAAGAATATTTGAAAACTTGGAATCAGGCCGGGTGCGGTGGCTAATGCATGTAATTCAGCACTTTGAGAGGCCAAGGTGGGCAGATCACCTGAGGTAAGGAGTTTGACACTAACCTGGGCAACATGGCAAAACTCCTTCTCTACTAAAAATACAAAATTAGCAGGGCCTGGTGGCGTATGCCTGTAATCAAAGCTACTCAGGAGGCTGAGGCAGGAGAATCTCGCTTAAACCTGGGAGGTGGGGGTTGCAGTGAGTCGAAATTGTGCCATTGCACTCCAGCCTGGTCAACAGAGTGAGACTCCGTCTCAAAAAATAATAATAATAATAAAGAAAACTTGAAATCATTTATTATCATTACAGAAAATAAGAGGAAATGAATATCCTGAAGTTATTTTGTTTATTAAAAAGGAAATAGCCAAATTGGAGGCATTAAGAGAAAAAAACAAAGATTTGGAATCTCTTAAAAAAGAAAACTTTGCCGGGCGCGGTGGCTCAAGCCTGTAATCCCAGCACTTTGGGAGGCCGAGATGGGCGGATCACGAGGTCAGGAGATCGAGACCATCCTGGCTAACACGGTGAAACCCCGTCTCTACTAAGAAATACAAAAAATAGCCGGGTGAGGTGGCAGCGCCTGTAGTCCCAGCTACTCGGGAGGCTGAGGCCGGAGAATGGCGTGAACCCGGGAGGCGGAGCTTGCAGTGAGCTGAGATCCGGCCACTGCACTCCAGCCTGGGCTACAGAGCGAGACTCCGTCTCAAAAAAAAAAAAAAAAAAAAAAAGAAAACTTTATAGAGTCTGGAAATGATTTTTACGTATCTTATTGGGTAACCAGGATCAATGTTTTTTAAAAATACCCTTAAAGGCATGGCTAAATGACAAAAACAAAGACACCATAATAGGAGGGAAGTGGGCGTTATTGTTTTTAAAATTTTAACGATAGTCCAAGGGAGGAGAATTAGGAATCCCCAAAATATGACAAATTATATACAAAATGAGAATCTGGATGAGCCAAAAAGTAATTTGATGATAGTACTTCAAGAGATTTCAAAAATTAGTCATCAATTCTTTAAAAATTTAAAAGATTAAAATTGACCCCATGAATTATTGGGACCATAGACAATATTAGCAGAAATGATTTATATTGCTATTTATTCATTCAACACACATTTATTGACTATTTCCTAGGTGACAGGCATCATGTATGTAACTCCTTCCCAGGAACTTCTTGTTTAGTGGAAGAGCTTATGATTTAGTTTTTGTTGAAGAAACTATTAGGAGTATTCTCACCCACCCTTAATTACTTTTATATAAATACACTGAGTATATACAGTTATGTTCTTGATTTGCACTGTTAAATAAACACATATGGCTAGGAAATTCAAATTAAGCTGGATGCAGTGCCTCATACCTGTAATCTCAGCACTTTGAGAGGCCAAGACAAGAGGATTGCTTGAGGCCAGGAGTTTGAGACTGGCCTAGGCAACATAGTCCCCCTGTCTCTACAAAAAATTAAAAAACCAGACATGATGGCACCTGTAGTCCCAGCTACTCAGGAGGCTGACACGGGAGGATTGCTTGAGCACAGGAGGTTGAGGGAAGCTGCAGTGAGCTGTGATGGCACCATGACCCTCCAGTCTGGGCAACAGAGTGAGACCCTGTCTCAAAAAAAAATTAAATAAAACCAAAAATTAAGTTTAGCATGGACATTATATTTCATTATTGCAGAATGTTCTCTTGGACAGCATCATTCTAAATCTGATCAACAAGCTAGATAATATATCAATATCCAATACTGGATGGCATTCCCTTAGCATTTATTTATTTATGGTTCTGTTTTTCTTCATTGATTTAAGAAACTTTCATTGAATACTCATTATGAGTCAGGCATTGAGCTAGGTGATAAGAGTGTAGAAGTGAAAGTACTGTCCCTGCTCTCAGGGAGTTCATGGTTTAGTGGGAAGACCCAGACAGATAAACAGTTACAAGGCAGCCAAGTGAGTGCTGAAGTTAAGCTGTGCACAGAAAGTTGCAGTGAGAACACGCAGAAAGAACATAACCCAACCTGCAGGGATAATGGAAGTCTTCCCAAGGAAGACAATGATTGAAGGATAAATAAGAGTTTGCCCAGATGGAAAATAAGAAGAGGAAGGATGCTGTAGGCAGAGGGATCAAAGCATCATGGAAAGAGAGTGGTATATGCACGGAAGTACAGGTAGTTTGGTGTGGTATAGAAACTGAGGTGCCCCTAGGGAAATGATGAGATGAGGCTGGCAGATAGACAAAGGCTAGATTGCAAAGGACCTTAGCCTTATTTTATTTTAAGATGATGAGAAACTACTGAAGGATGTTAAACTGTGAAGTGGCACAAGTTACATCTACGTAAATCTTACTGGGATAAGTGGATGGAGAGGTTGCACCAGAAGCAGGGAGGTCAGATAGGGTGTGTTTTAGTAATCCAAGCAAGAAATGATATTAGTTTGTACTAAGGTAGAAACAAATTCAGTCTCGAGATATTTTGAGAAGTAGAAACAAAAGGATTGACTGCATTTGATTTTTAAAGAAATAAAGGGAAAAATACGAAGCTTTGAATCAATAGCATATCGTTACGAATGTCCTCTGTGCCAGATGATTATCAGGTCACTAAATTGCCTTCTACCCCTAAAAATTTTTGAGAAAAAGCCCTGAGTGTTATAATCTAGTGAATTTCACTTCCCTATTGGTTAGATTCTTATGAGAGATGTGATAAAAGATGAGAGACTGAATACTTAATCAGATTCTGGATTAATGGAGTAAATGCCAGGAAATCTGAATTAGTTATGTAATCCTGGGCAAGTCACTTTCCTTTTAATTTTTCTGCGCTATAAAATGAAGGACTCAGCTGGGCGCAGTGGCTCACGCCTGTAATCACAGCACTTTGGAAGGCCGAGGCGAATCACTTGAGGTCAGAAGTTGGAGACCAGCCTGGCCAACATGGTGAAACCCTGTCCCTACTAAAAATACAAAAATTAGCCAGGCGCGGTGGTGTACATCTGTAATCCCAGCTACTTGGGAGGCTGAGGCACGAGAAACGCTTGAACCTGGGAGAAGGAGGTTGTAGCGAGCCAAGATCGCGCCACTGCACTCCAGCCTGGGTGACAGAGCAAGACTCCATCTCAAAAAATTAAAAAGTCTCGGCAACTTTTAAACTGAGTCCTTAGGGGACTGTTGGACGTGTTTCAAAGAGGTTGTCTCTTTCAGTTGCAAGATTTTATGATCCATCATCTGCATGCCCTATTTACTAACATAAGTTATTGTGATGCTCAGAGCAGATGGTGTGTGAGAAAGTGCTTAGTAAACTATAAAGTGCTATATAAATTTATAGTACCTTTAATTTTGACATTGAGCTCTTTGGTTTACTGCCAAGCCATTGGGTCTTAAACTAGTATCTTAAACCTAGGGAAAAGAAAAATTATTTTAAGATAATTTTTAATGTAGAAAAATTTTGAGCATTAAATAGATAATAACTATATGTCTAAATGAAATTGAGCTTATTTTTGTGCCTGATAAAATGAGTCTCTCTGCATCATAGAAAGTCTTTATTTATGAGTGTGTGCGTATCTATCCATGGTGGTGGTAGAAGCTATGGTAACATTTACAGCCTTGGTTGAGAACCACTAGGAATTTATGGTAAATGGTTACAGACAGTAGCCTGAGACTGTGGCAAAAAAAAAAAAAAAAAAAAAAAAAAGGCCAATAAAATGCTGGATGGTCTTGAGTTTTTTTTTTTTTTTTTTTTTTTTTTTTTAAAGACAAGATCTCACTTTGTCACCCAACCTGGAGTGCAGTGGTACGATCATGGCTCACTGCAGCCTCAACCTCCTGGGCCCAAGTGATCCTCCTGCCCCAGCCTCCCCAGTAGGTAGAACTACTACAGGTGCATACCACTATGCCTGGCTAATTTTAATTTTTTTTTTTTTTTTGTAGAGATGGGGTCTTGCCATGTTTCCCAGGCTGGTCTTAAACTCCTGCTTCGAGCCGTCCTCCAACCTTGGCCTCCCAAAATGCTAGGATTTATAGGCATGAGCCACCATGCCCAGCCAAAAAAAGTATTTTTTTGAAGTTAGAAAACACCTTTACTTTTAACACCTTTTATGATTATAATATAAATGGCTAACATAAAATAATAATATATTTTACAATGTAATATAAAAGGTATTATAATTTTGCTTATCGTTTTTCAGTTAAGATGTAATGATACTAGAGAAAGGCAGCTCGGCTACCTAGGGCGTAGTAGCAGGTAATGGCAATACCACTATATGAAAGTATACCACTTTTCATTGTATAAAAAGACAGTGATATGAATAAATTGTACTAAATACTGAAAAATGTGGCTAGATTTGGTCACTAAATTTTGGTTTTCTAGAAAAAAGGGGTCTGAGAATGGTGAATTTAGTCACTTATCTAATGACCATAACCTAGCAGAGAACCAAGAACAAAGGGAGAAAAGTGGTGCATCTCTGAGTAACCAAAGGTTACTCATTCTCTAAAGGTATATACGCTCCAAGGTATGTATATAACACCTATTAACCTTACTAGTAGGAGAGGCCCTTGCTTAGCTTGTGTTTGCTCTTACTTTAGACATAATTCTAGTAATTGATTAGCTGGCTTACCCGCTCAAGAAGAGTAAAGATAAAATTAATGAGAGAGATGAGGGAGAGAGTAGGGAGTAAGAATTCATGTTAAAACTACCAGGGAGGAGAAGGCAGAAAAATTAGAAAAGCTAGACATGAGAACTCAAATAGCACAGCTTTTTAATAGAACAAAAAAAAAGCTCTAACTTCCATAACAACCCCTGGGAATTTTACTTTATAGAACAAAATGTATTCTTAATGATGACCCACAGGATTAATGATACATTTTAGAATTTTGTAAAAAAATGCTTAAGATTAAAAAAAAATTCTGATGCTTAAAGCAAAAATTATACAACAGCAACAGAAACTTATTTTGAACTCAACATTCCCCAGAGATGCCAGATAAATTAAGCTGTGCAAATTTTCATATATTTATTGTTTTTAATTGTTGATTTTGAGCCTTTCTAAACTATATTTCACACAGAATACACAAAATTTAAGAATTGCTTTTGTTATCCCAAGAACTATATAGGCTGAAATTTAAATAGCTTCCAAAATTCTAGCTCAGATAAATTCACAAATGGAACGTCTATAATGTTCTCTTAAAAAATTAGACTCTCCAGCACTTTGGGAGGCCAAGACAAAGGTATTGCTTTATTTAGGCCAGGAGTTCAAGCCCAGCCTGTACCACATGGCAATAACCTATCTCTACAAAAAAAAAAAAAAAAAAAAAAAAAATTTTGCATTAGCCGAGTGTGGAGATGCATGCCTGTAGTCCCAGCTACTTGGGAGGCTGATTGCTTGAGCCCAGGAGTTCGAGGTTGCAGTGAGTTGTAATCATGCCACTGCAGCCTGGGTGACAGATCGAGACCATGTCTCTTAAAAAAAAAAAAAAAAAAAAAAAAAGAAGAAGAAGAAGAAAAGAAAATCAGAATATTAATGGAGTGGGAAAATGATTACAGGCATTCTTACCAGAGAAGCTTGCATGTAAAATGACAGGGTCTTTTTTATGAGCCAAGTCTTTTAAGTTTTTAAAATAACTAATATTGGAATTGTCTTTAATTTAATTAAATAAGCTATGTTAGTAGTATTAAAAATTTTGAGCCACAAAAAATTATTGAAGGAATCTGTGGAAATTTTAAAAATTCTTGTTGAGATATTTTTTAGTTGAGGCATGAATCCTTTATAAAAAAATTACTGGCCAGGCACGGTGGCTCACACCTGTAATCCTAGCACTTTGGGAGGCCGAGGCAGGTGGATTGCCTGAGCTCAGGAGTTCGAGACCAGCCTGGGCAACATGGTGAAACCCCATCTCTACTGAAATACAAAAAAAATTAGCCGGCCATGGCGGCATGCACCTGTAGTCCCAGCTACTCGGGAGGCTGAGATAGGAGAATCACTTGAACCTGGGAGTCAAGAGGTTGCAATGAGCCGAGATGGTGCCACTGCACTCCAGCCTGGGCGACAGAACGAGACTCCATCTCAAAAAAATAAATAAATAAAAATTTGTAAAAGGCATGAACAGGCATTCCTGCATCATCCTGATTTTTCTACTTAGAACATTTTACCTATTGTCTGCATGTAAAGTTGGCTTCTTACCTTGGTGTCTGCCTTTTATTGCTAGTAGCTAGAGGTGGGATTTTTTAATAGCTCCTATTCTGTAGCAAAGCAAATGTTTCAAAATATGTTGACAGCCATGGAATTGATATAATTTTTAAATGCTTCTACAATCATTCACCTAAGGCTAAAAAGAGTCAGAAAGCTTTACTTGATTGAAGTACATTAATATTAAATTTTAGTAAGAAAACCCTCCTAAATGTATTGTGATTAGGATTAAAATGATTACATGGCAGATTCGAAATTTAAAATTATTATTAAAACACTTGAGGTAGTGGATGTGGAGAACTTTCTCAGTAGTGGAAATTGAAGGTTATAAATAATATTCATTTGAAATGATTATGTGTAAATATTATAATGCATTTATAATGAGTAGAAATTAATTTATCAGTTAAACTCTTGTATATTTTGCAATCTCATTTTTATTCTCGTTTTTTCTTCTTTTAATAGTGTTTGCCAGCTCTGAACCTGTGCCAGGATTCCAGGGGGATACCCTGCAGCTAGCATTCATTGACCTCAGACAAGTAAGATGTAATAATGTACTTCCCATTTGTTGCCCTCTAACTCTTGCCCTCCCCTCACTTTTTTTTTCTTAATGCTACAGGAATGCCTGTTTGCCTTGAAACAACCCATCTTAAGAAAAATGCTTCCTTGATAACTATGTATTTGACACTTCTCTTTGAACCTGTAATGCATTCAGTACCTCAACTTCATAGAGCATTCTCATCAGTGAATATTTAATTTATTTAATAGTTATTACCTGCTAAGCACATTACTAAATCATAACTTTGTAGCTTGGTTTAATGACACTTGATGTTCAGATTATTTCTTAATAATCTTGTCATATATGAAAATTGGTGGTATTAACATTAATTTCAGGACCCAAGTTAAATGTAAATTCTTACAACCTAGAAAGTAACCCCTTGCATAAAATTTTTTCAGTGGTAAAGAATGCTATTTTTATAAATTTTCTGTTGGTCCCAGAAAGAAGGATAAAATATGTTTTAAAAATGTAATGAGATATTTACACAATTCTTTTCTGGCCACAATACTCTAAGTGTAGTAACAAATATGATCATTTAAAAAATCTATTCATTTTGCTACTCTGACATCTCTATTGTCGTTGTATTTATTTCTTCCCTTTTTCCACCTCTTTATTTTTTTTATTCTTTTCCTCCTCTTTTCTCTTCCCCCTTTTGTTTTTTTTAATTCCTATTATTAAGTAGCTTAAGAAAGCTGGGGAGTCAAGTCACAAGGGAGTTGTAGTAGGAAAGGAGGATCCAAGTTAGAGGGCTCAGGAGTGCTAGAATAGACAGTAGGAGTGACTGTGGCCTTTGCAAGAAGAACCATATGGAGATTGAATTAAAACAAAGCCACTGTGGTATCAGTCTATTAATAGTTCCCATTCCCTTTAGGGGATAGAGATGAGGCTTCATCATTGGTACGAACAGACTCTACCACAGTGATGTTCGGAGCAGGACCACTTTGAGCAGTTAAGAAACTGACTTCAGTAAATGTTTGAGAATATAGATAATTCCAACCCAGTGTTTCCTAAATACTTACTATTATATATTCATTATTTGCAGAGGAAAGATGTGTTTGAAATAAATATAAAACTGTATAAGAAATAGTTTTATCCTGATGGAGCTTAAACATACTTTAGAGAAGCAAAACATATACTGGTTAGGAATCCTTATAAGACAATGAGTTGCCGGCTGCGCGCTCTCATTGTCTCAGTGACTCACACCTGTTATCCCAGCACTTTGGGAGGCCAAGGCAGGTGGATCACAAGGTCAGGAGATCAAGATCATCTTGGCTAACACTTTGAAACCCCGTCTCTACTAAAAATACAAAAAATTAGCCAAGCATGGTGGCACGCACCTGTAGTCCCAGCTACTGGGGAGGCTGAGGCAGGAGAATCGCTTGAACACGGCAGGTGGAGTTTGCAGTGAGCCGAGATCGTGCCACTGCACTCCAGCCTGGGCAACAGAGCGAGATTCCGTCTCAAAAAAGAAAGATGAGTCATGTGGAAATAATTGGTATATCTTCAAGTCAGGTTTAGAAGGAGACTTAAAAAGCCATTCTTATCTCCAAATTATGTCTGTAAAGTATGGTACATATAAAATACATTCATATTTACTTCTGTTTGCAATCAGTGCTCAGATATTATGTCAAACAAGGAACACTGTTATAGGTGACCTAGATCTATAGATGATTAACCTTGCTGAGTTGGGAAAGATAGTAGAAGAAGAAGATGGTCTTTGTTAGGTCATTTAACTATTTAAAAAGCTGCCTTCTCTTTATCAAAGAATAAAAAAAATTTTGTGTTTTGAAATCTTTATCACTGGCTAAGTAAATGACTATTATTTTAAGTCACCTGTGATCCTGTATTTGTTTGTTTGTTTATTTATGAGACAGAGTCTCACTCTGTTGCCCAGGCTGGAGTGCAGTGGCATGGTCTCACCTCACTGCAACTGTGCCTCCAGGGTTCAAGCAATTCTCCTGCTTTAGCCTCCCGAGTAGCTGGGACTACAGACACATACTACCACGCCTGGCTGATTTTTTTTTTTTTTTTTTTTTTTAAAGCAGAGACAGGGTTTTCCCATGTTGTCCAGGCCAGTCTTGAACTCCCAGCCTCAAGTGATCCACCTGCCTTGGCCTCCTAGAGTGCTGGGATTACAGGTATAGCCACAGTGCCCGACCACCTGTGATCCTATTTTAATCAAGTTTTTAAACCTTTGGCATTTAATATACTTCCCCAAATTTCAGATTCCAAAATTGTCTTTTTGAACAAACTTTTGGATATTCTGGAAAGGGCCCCTGGAAGCTCAAGAGAGACACATTAGTCTTTTTCAATATAAGAAAATCATATGAGAAACATTGTCAAATAAGAAATGGTATTTAACTTGCTTTGAATTTTATTTATACATATATCTTATTCATGTGTTCCAAAATGATTCCTGAAATTCTGATGTCTTGATATATGTTATCAGGCATAATTATTAAGTTATTACGTGTCGCAAAAAATAACAAAATTCCCTTGTCAATTGGTGTCTTTTACCATGGCTATTCTTTTTTTTTTTTTTTTTTTTTTGAGACGGAGTCTCGCTCTTGTCACCAAAGCTGGAGTGCAGTGACAGGATCTCAGCTCACTGCAAACTCCACCTTCTGGGTTCAAGCAATTCTCCTGCCTCAGCCTCCCAAGTAGCTGGGACTACAGGCGTATGCCACCACCCCCAGCTAATTTTTTTTGTATTTTTAGTAGAGGCGGGGTTTTGTCAGATTGGCCAGGCTGGTCTCAAACTCCTGACCTCAGGTGATTCACCTGCCTTGGCCTCTCAAGGTGCTGGGATTACAGGCGTGAGCCACCGGGCTTGGCCTAATCATGGCTATTCTAAGTCCTTTGTCATCTACAGAATATTAATTGTTTTTCTTTGGTTCTCCTCAAAAAGCAGTTTACAATTGGCTAAAGTCCAAAATTTGCTTTTTTTTTTTTTTTTTTGAGACGGAGTCTCGCTCTGTCGCCCAGCCCAGGCTGGAGTGCAGTGGCGCGATCTCGGCTCACTGCAAGCTCCGCCTCCCGGGTTCACGCCATTCTCCTGCCTCAGCCTCCCGAGTAGCTGGGACTACAGGCGCCCACAACCGCGCCCGGCTAATTTTTTGTATTTTTAGTAGAGACGGGGTTTCACCGTGGTCTCGATCTCCTGACCTTGTGATCCTCCCGCCTCGGCCTCCCAAAGTGCTGGGATTACAGGCGTGAGCCACCGCGCCCGGCCCAAAATTTGCTTCTTGGCATACAGTTATACAATGGACTCTGGAGACTCAAAATGGGGAGGGTGGGAGAAGGGGTGAGGGATAAAAAACTACATATTGGGGGCCAGGCGCGGTGGCTCACGCCTGTAATCCCAGCACTTTGGGAGGCTGAGGCAGGTGGATCATGAGGTCAGGAGATCGAAACCATCCTGGCCAATGTTGTGAAACCCCATCTTTTCTAAAATACAAAAAATTAACCAGGCATGGTGGCGCGTGCCTGTAATCCCAACTACTTGGGAGGCTGAGGCAGGAGAATCACTTGAACCCAGGAGGCGGAGGTTGAAGTGAGCCAAGATGGTGCCATTGCACTCCAGACTGGTGACAGAGCAAGACTCTGTCTCAAACAAACAAACACACACTACATATTGGGTACAATGTGTACTACTTGGATGATGAATACACTTAAAATCTCAGACTTCACCACTATACGATTCATCCATGGAACCAAAAACCACTTATGCCTCAAAAGCTATTGAAATAAAATAAAATAAAAATTTTAAAAATGAAATACATTCTTTCTGCAGACCATCATATAACCATCTTTGACATAAATCACATTCCCCTATATGTAAAGATTAAATAAGACCTCATAACCAACAGCAATGTACAGACCATATTTACATCTTAATTTGAACAAACTAGTTATAAAAAAAAGGGAGGGGGCAGGTTTGAGATAATCAGGGAAATATGGATATTAGATATTTGGTATTAAATTATTTGTAAAAGGTATAATAATGAAATGTTGAATATGTTTTTTAAATGCCTTACTAGAGGCATAATAAAATATTATAGGTAAAATGAAAAAGTACATATATATAAGTTATACATGTTTTCAAAAAACATTACAATATACAAAAAAATAGAAAAAGTTACTCATAGTCTTACTGCCCAAACACATCATTATTGGCATTCTGTTTTATTTCCTGCTGGTCTTTTTCCATTCATTTTTTTTCCCCATCCATGCTCCTATCCTCACCAAAATATGATTGCTGGCATACTGTCCTCACATTTCCTTCTTTGCATTTCAGATAGTGCTTGCCTCTTAAATCTTAAAAAGGAACTTTTTTTTTTTTTTTTTTTACCAGATATTTCAGAGCCGTAAAACCCAAATATAATGTTTGTAACTTGTTTTGATCCCAATTCAGACAAATCAGTGGGAGAAAGCAGGGAAATGTATTCTGTGGTTTGTTTTAAAATACTTTAGCAAAGAAAAATTATTGATAGTAGCTGAATCTGGGAGGTGAGGGTGATGGGTTTATTGTGCTGTTTACTTTCATGTATGTTTGAAATTTTTCACAATAAAAATAAAAATATTAAAGTAAAAAAATAAAAGACCCTGACAAATGCTCTTAAATACCGGTGTCTGGTAACTTTGGAAATCATACCATTGGACTAGGTAAAAAATTCCAGGACTCTAATTAAAGAGCTCATACATTCATAAAGATTGCTAAAACAACATCAAGCAAAATAAGAATTACATGGAACTGAACTGATGATGGACTAAAATAATTTTTTTATTATTTTATTTTTAAATGTTTATTTATTTATTTATTTATTTACTGATTTATTTATTTTGAGACCAGGTTATGTGACTGGCTAATTTTTGTATTTTTGGTAAAGATGGGGTTTCACCATGTTGCCCAGGCTAGTCTTGAACTCATGGGCTCAAGCGATCCACCTGCCTCGGCCTCCCAAAGTGCTGGGATTACAGGCATGAGCCATCGCACTTGGCCCAAAATGATTTTTTGATGACTTTTTATTTAAAACATTGCTGATTCTTTCTATGTTTTGTTTTTCAGAGCCAAGAAATTTTTTTCTTCTAAGCTATTCGTAACTTATAGCAATTAGTTAAAATACACTTATGAACAAAATCAAAACATTTACCTTTCTCTTACATGATTTCTCCAGAATTAGGAACTATCCATAAATATTCTAGTTTTATGACAATCTAATTATTTACATAAGTTCAATAAGAATCCTTTCTTTTGTAACAGGACACATTGAAAACACTGGTTATTTTACCAAGGATTTGACGAAACTGTCATGTTTTCATATACGACCAGACTGCTTTGAGGGATTGAGGTTGACTTTATAAAGCCAATAAAGTTTAAAAAAAAAAAAAAAAAAAAAGGCTGGCCCTGTACCCTGTCCACACAGTTCCCTTATAAGGTTCCTGACCTTGGGATAAGTTAAAAAAATGTCACTTTCTGGCAGGCCTAAGAACCTGAAGATATTTCGAGGACCTTGAAAAGAGAAAATTTGACCCAGTTCATACTGATATTAGAGGCACAGTCTGATGACAAATACTCAGCTTGATTTCCTACCCTTAAGGCTTTTAAAAGTCTAATCCAAAATTTCTTATTAAAAGTTTCAACGAAGTCCATTTTTAAAAAGTCCATATGGTGAATCACTATTCTTGCTGCACTATACAAATAAGCAGGCCAAATATGGTAAGACTAAAATTTATTTCACAAATAAATTAGTCCTAGTATAATTTGATTTTTTAAAAAGGGGGACTAGAAAAAATATATATTAAAAAAAACTGTAATATACCTGTTACTAGATTCTAGCCTTGTCCATTATTTTTGAGTTTTTATTATTTGCCTGCAATTTGGACCAAATCCTAAATTCTTTTTTAGCTACAAGTCTCCAAACTAATGTCTTCACATTTTTCTCACTTAAAATCACTAAAAATTAAAACTACTTTTCTTAAAGCCCTAAAACTGGAGCTTAATATAAACTTCAACAAAAATCACCAGAGCAACTTACATATTAACAGCCTTTGTGCCTACAGATATACGGACTGTGCAAAAAGTTTGCTTGAATACCTGATTCAAACCATAATAATGATAATCTGTCAGATTGCCACTGCAACCTGAAGATGCTTCAGAGACTCTGATAATTAGCTTATAGACTACTCCAGACATTGAACATTGTTTTTCTTCTGTTTCTGTAGAGATGCCTCTTATTAAAAATATGTTTGCAGGCCTAGCTTTGAGGGCCCATCTGCAATGCTGTCTTCTAAAACAAGACACAGCTGTTGGCTGGGCGCGGTGGCTCACGCCTGTAATCCCAGCACTTTGGGGGGCCGAGGTGGGTGGATCACGAGGTCAAGAGATTGAGACCATCCTGGCCAACATGGTGAAACCCCATCTCTACTAAAAAAAATACAAAAATTAGCCAGGCATGGTGGCGCGCACCTGTAGTCCCAGCTACTTGGGAGCCTGAGGCAGGAGAATTGCTTGAATCCTGGAGGTGGAGGTTGCAGTGAGCCGAGATCACGCCACTGCACTCCAGCCTGCCAATAGAGCGAGACTCCATCTCAAAAAAAAAAAAAAAAAAAAAAAAAAGACACAGCTGTTTAATTGAACTGGCCTATTCCCAAAAATAAGAGACTGATTTGATGAGATCTTTTGCCATTGAGCTACTAACTTGATTTGTCTTTTCACAGCCACTAACTCAGCTTTTGATATGTGAAACTTCTAGGGAAGTTTTAGACAGGGAAATGTTGGGGCTCAGAAACCAGCACTCTAAAATACGGTGCTTTGACATGCTGAACTGAAGAAGCAGCATCGAGGTCTCTCTGACCTCCTTCCTACCCCCCACCCACTGCCCCACCATCTCTCAATACTTTGTCTCTCCCAAAGTACAGAATAAAGTTCTCTAAAATTCCCTCATCTGCTTGAAGTTTGGACCTGTAAAGGAAGAAAACGGTTACCTCTGGTTCCTTCCTTTGTTGTATTAGCTAAACTCATGCAAGAGAAAGACTGAAGTCTGTCAACACACCTGGACAGACTTTTGTCACATATCAAACCATTATCTGTAGGCTTAACAGACTTTTTCCCAGATCATTGTATGTTCCTCATTCCCATTAAGTTCCCCTAAAAATCATTCACTACCCTCCTAAAATCATACACACTTCCCCCATCTCCCTTTCCCCTAAGAAGAAAGATACAGGGTCAGGCATGGTGGCTGACACCTCTAATCCCAGCACTTGGGAGGCAGAGGTAGGAGGATCACTTGAAGCCAGGTGTCAAGACCAGCCTGGGCAACATAGCAAGACCCTACCTCTAAAACAAAACAAAACAGTAACATGTAACCATTTATACCCCCATTGCAAAGTGGAAAAATCACTCTGCAATTCTCCCTCCTGCGTGCTAATAAATGTATATGCTATTTCTCCTATTAATTTGCCTTTTGTTAATTGATGTTTCAGTTAAATTTCCAAGGGTGAGGGAGTTTTCCCTTTATCCCTACAACTCTTAACTTCCATTCCAGTTTACCAGAAGAGATTCTTTCTGTTGACAGTAAATCCATTTCCTTTAGAAGGTGTTCCCTCTGTTGCGGTGCTGTTTCCCTGAACAAGGTGATCTAATATTGAAAACAGGATTCTTTAGCAAGTTGAAAGCAGGATTGATTGTATATTCCTTTCCCAGTTAGTTTAAGGTCACTTAGTGGGGTAAGTTTCCTACTGGTGTAAGTTACAAGGACATAAACATATTCTCCAATTCAAAGGACAGCTTTAAGAGGAGATGATTTGAGGATAATTCTCATTATATATGAATAATCTGTTTTTTTTTTTTTTTTTTTTTTTTTTTTTTGAGACGGAGTCTCGCTCTGTCGCCCAGGCTGGAGTGCAGTGGCCAGATCTCAGCTCACTGCAAGCTCCGCCTCCCGGGTTCACGCCATTCTCCTGCCTCAGCCTCCCGAGTAGTTGGGACTACAGGCGCCCGCCACCGCGCCCGGCTAGTTTTCTGTATTTTTTAGTAGAGACGGGGTTTCACCGTGTTAGCCAGGATGGTCTCGATCTCCTGACCTCATGATCCGCCCGTCTCGGCCTCCCAAAGTGCTGGGATTACAGGCTTGAGCCACCGCGCCCGGCCATGAATAATCTGTTTATAGAAAATTTGAAATTTATCATGTGATATTTTCTCAGTTGTATATGAATTTTTATGGTGGTAACTCATTTGTGTGATGTTAACTAGTTTATAATCTCATTGTAGGATTGTGAGTAGGACCACATAGTTTATGAAACTGTTCGTGTAAGGATTCTGTTCCTTGATTTTTCCAGATAGATAGGTGGTTGGTTGAATGGAGATTAAAACACTGATCCCAGGTACTTTCTTCTTTCAAAGATAATCATCATTTGACAGCATAGAAGGCCTCTTTACAAGTATGTAGCTCACTAGGGAATCGTTACTAAGACATACTTATAAATATTAATAAACATCTCAAGTCATTTTTGTTGAATTTACTTTTCAAGTATGTGCACTTAGAGGGCATTAAGTCCTGGTTGACTTTTCCTCATCAATGTAATCTAAGAGACTTCTAAGTTAATTTTAAAAATCTATTATGAAACATGTAGAATTGTGAAATCTGTGATAACGTGTGTAGAATTGTTAGAATACAAGATTTATGTAGAAATAACTAAATATAAAACAATTTTTGAGAATAGTAGTAAATATGCAATGGAAGAGATCAGTGGATAGAAAATTTTTGATGAGTTATTTTATTACATTTTAATTTTTTCTAGTTTTAAAAGGGACTTAAAATAATTTTTTCTGATTATTATTATCAAAATTTAATCATACTGTATTCTTGGACTTTTGTATTCCAAAATAAGAATATGCAACTAATTCCTTAGCTGCTAGATCACTGTGGCATGGCTTGAATTTTATTATTTTAGCAGCCTGGACTTCATACATTGAAAAAGATAGATGTTTTTCACCTATATTTGTTTTTTTTGTTTTTTTTTTGTTTTTTTTTTGCTTATATTTGTTTTTAAAATTAGTTTACAAATACTTAAGTGGTGAAATGCCAAGTATGGGGAATTTGGCAAAAAATAAAAATAAAATGGTCTTGAAAATTTAAGTCTCACATGAGGTGATATAAGCTTTTTTTTAAATCAGATGTTAGTGATTATTTAAATAAGGATGCTTTAAAGTTTCGATAGGGCATTTATGTTCCTTATTTCATAAAGATGTTTCATAGCATATTGCTTTAACACTTTTATGTGAAGTAGTATACCACCAAACGTAAAGGGGTTGCTAACACCTTTATTTACATTTCAGTTGGGGTTCTGCACTTTTCCTTCTTTTTTTTTTTTTTTTTAGTCTGTGATCCATTTCTGTCTTAATAGGGTGGTTGACAGTTCTTTTCAAGTATACTTAGAAAAGCAAAAGAGCCCTTTTCTTAGTACTTATAAGGGGTCATGCTTCTGTTTTTTAGTTTGAATTTGATACTGCTTCATGAATTGCTATGAAAGATTAGGAAGTAGGTCCAGTGGTCACATTTTACCTGCCCACCCGGACTTTGCCCTGAGGTCAAACTCCTGATATTTGCTGTTCTGAATAGAGGAGTTGATGACAAGTATGAGCTGATACAAGAGGAAAGTTAGAACCATATCAAAGCTGAAGGCAAGAGAATTGGGACTCTATGAGAGACTAGCTAAAAGATGGATCATCGGGATTGCCCTCTTCTAAGGAAAAGGAAATAGCTGACCTGTGAGTGAAAAGACTTTATCATCCTGCCAATCACATACTTGCTAATGGAAGCCAGTTATCTCAACAACATCTTGAATCCTACAGCCCTAGGAGACAATGTGGAGGATTAGCGGTACTGGTGCCACATTATGTGAATATGCTGCCTCCATCAATTTAAATGTGCTGTGTGAATATGATTTGTTTGTGTAAATTTTTTTACAAGTAAAGCCTATCATCCTGTTACCCCCTATTCTGAAATTAAGTTGCTAAATGATGAAATACTTGATATACTTATTTGTGTCTGTTTTCATTTACAAAGACCATATGTTTTGTTAAATATAATCTTTCAAGTGGATTTCAGATGAATACGTGAAATTCTCTTGGCAATATATGAAAACTTAAAAAATTTAAACTATATTATTATAAGATTCTTTGTATAATATGCAGTATTCAGTGATAATTTTTTATAACTTATTCTTTTTTAATAACTCATTCTTAATACATAGAAATATTTCACTAAATATCACTGGGAAATGAGGTGTCACATATAACTGAATTTTCCAGGTGACCAAAGATTATTTTTTAATTGCCAAAGCTTTTTAAATATAGCTATTTTGATGGAAAACTTTAAAGAAGGTGTCTTTCACTTTCATAGCTTCTTCTTAACGGCATGTAATTTTCACAGTAGATTGGGCATCTATTGCTTCACTAATACTATACTAAATCCTCTTTAACTGATCCTGTTTCATTTTGTGAGAAGTTACTTCCATTGGCAAGATATCATTATTTCATTTGACAGTATCTTGATAATCTTTTAGAAAACATGGAGAAGTTTGGGTAGGTCAAATGATAAAACAGTAAGGTTGGTTTCAAGCTAATGAAACAATCCTTTGCCCAAAGAATGCTGGCTGATGCATCGTTATCACCCTAGAGCTTCATTTCGCAAAGGGTCTTTCCAGGAATACTGATTTCTCAAGATGAGAAAAGGTTTCCAAGTCAGATAAGTTTGGGAGGCACTTTATATTTTAACCCCTCTTAGAGACCATATTTATTAGAATTTTATTTTATTTTAATTTTTTGGAGACACAGTTTCACTCTGTTGCCCAGGCTGGAGTACAGTTGCACAGACTCGGCTCACTGCAACCTTTGCCTCCCGGGTTCAAGCAATTCTCCTACCTCAACTTCCCGAATAGCTGGGATTACAGGTGCACACCACCACACCTAGCTAAGACAGAGTTTCGCCATGTTGCCCAGGCTGGTCGCGAACTCCTGACCTCAGGTGATCCACCCAGCTAGGCCTCCCAAAGTGCTGTGATTACAGGTGTAAGCCACCGTGCCTGGCCTTTTATAGAATTTTAAAGATAGGAATTCTGCAGTGACCCAGCATTCCCAAACTCATTACAGGGCACCTCCCTCGCTCATTTTAGGGTTTATCACATGAAACATCCTTTGGCAAATGCTTTAAGGAAGATGCTGGCAGTGCCCTCTAAATGTCTTTCTTTGACAATTTGGGATCAACAGTTTTCTTTTCTCTTTTTTTCCTGGAAAGCCCAACCAGCAGGGATCAACATATTTTTTAAATAATAATTTGAGTTAAGACATAGAAAAAATACGAATTGTATGTGTAGATTATATGAGGCCAGGAGAGTTACCCAAGATGACAGGAGACAGAATCAAAGTATTCTCGGTAGGCTTGAGTGATGAGCCAAAGCCAACAAAGTTAAATTTAGTAAGAAAAATATTAAGTCTGTGTTTAACTTTTTAAAAAATAAATTTTTAAAATTTCGGGTTGTAGGAAATCTGACTTATAATGGGAAAAAGATCTGGTTGTTTTAGTTAACCTCCATGAACAAATCGTGTGATGGTAATTCCTAGACTGCATTCGTGAAATTGTGGTATTTGGGTTACACCACTGTGCTTTGGGGCTGTTAAGACTATGCCTGGGTATTGCATGATGACATAGACACTCACAAACTGGAGAGCACCTAAAAAGAGAGTTACAAGGCTAGTGAGGGATGAGATACCTTTTCATATGAGAAGCCGTTTTTAAATTTTGGGACATTTAATTTAAAGCTTAGAAGTGTAGCTTTGCAGAGGAATATAAAATAGGTTTTTATTGGCCTAGATATATGAGTCAAGTGTACTATTTTCTTCTTCCAAATATAATCCTATGCCATAATAATAATTTTGCTTACCCCATTCAGGGTTAGGTTTTGTTTTCAAGTATTTAATTTATTTCAAGTATTTTAATTTTGGGCAAACTGGAGAAAAGAGGAGTGGTCATTCCTTTGAATGATATGTAGAGAATTTGAAAGGCAATTTTAAATGTGCAAAATATATGTGGACCTCATAGCACTTTTCAAATAAATGTTTTATTAAAGTAAATTATGTATTCAGGCAAATCATATATATACTGCTGCTGATTTTTCACCAGGTGACTACATCTGTAGAACACATAGATCAAGAAAGGGAACTTGACCAGTACCTCAGAAGAGAGTTCCCACCCCACACTGTGCCTCTTTCTAGTCATTATTCCTCTCCCTCCCAAGGATAACTACTATTATGACTTTTAGTACCAAAGATAAAAGTAGCCTGAGTTTGAACTTTGCATACACCAAATCATGCAGGATAACTTTTGGTTCTGCCTTCTTTTGCTCACTGTCTTTGAAATTTATCC
Organism: Macaca nemestrina; assembly: GCF_043159975.1. NCBI lineage: Eukaryota > Metazoa > Chordata > Mammalia > Primates > Cercopithecidae > Macaca > Macaca nemestrina. The sequence continues at coordinate 40,889,540 of NC_092133.1, read as the reverse complement.
ATGTTGTTACATATAGCTGGTTCATTCACTCCCTTTGTTGTGTAGTCTGCCCTTGCGCAAATAAACCATAATTTGTGTATATGTTCTGCTCTTGGTAGACATATGAACTGATTCCAGTTTTGCTGTTACAATAGTACTAACATGATCATTCTTTTACATGTTTTTTTGGTGAACATATGCACACATTTCTGTTTAAGTGTTTACCTAGGAGTGGAATTGCTGAGTCAGGGAGTGTATACATATGATCAGTTTTAATAGATACTATGAAGCAGTTGTGCTAGTTTATACTTCAGCTTTCAGTGTAGAGAAGTTCTAGCTGTTCTGCATCCCTGTTATCACTTGGTATTGTCTGTCTCTTCTTTTTTAGCCATTCCAGTGGCTGTGTGGTTGTTTTACACTGTGGTTTTAATATGCAAGCATACCTTGCTTTATTGTACTTAGCTTTGTTGTGATTCACAGATAATGTGATTTTTACAAATCTAAGGTTTATGATACTGCTGCATCCAGGAAGTCTTTCAGTATCGTTTTTCTAACAACATATGGTCACTTAGTATCCTTGGTCACATTTTGTAATTCTCACAGTGTTTCAAACTTTTTCATTATTACTATGTCTATTTTTGATCTGTGATGAGTGGTCTTTGATGTTACCATTGTAATTGTTTTGGGATGCTTGAACCACGCCCATATAAAATGATGAACTTAATCAATAAACAGGTATGTTCTGACTGCTCTGCCAACCAGCTGTTCCCATCTCTTCCTCTCCTGGAGCCTCCCTATTCCCTAAGAGGTAACAATATTGGAATTAGTCTAATTAATAATCCTACAGTGGCCTCTAAGTGTTCAAGTGAATGGAAGAGTCACACGTCTCTCACAACAGCTAGAAATGATTAACTTAATGAGGAAGGCATGTCGAAAGCTGATAGACCAAAAGCAAGGCCTCTTGCACCAAACAGCCAAGGTGTGAATACAAAGAAATAATTATTGAAGGAAATTAAAAATGCTACTCCAGTGAACACAAGATTGATATGAGAGCAAAATAGCCTTATTGCTGATATGGAGAAAGTCCAAGTGTTCTGGATAAAAATCAAACCAGCCACAGCATTCCCTTGAGTCAGAGTATAACCCAGAGCAAGGAGGGCCTAACTCTTTTCAATTCTGTGAAGACTGAGAGAAGTGAGGAAGCTGCAGAGGAAAAGTTTGAAGGTAGCTGAGGTTGGTTCATGAGGTTTAAGGAAAGAAGCCATCTCCATAACATAAACGTGCAAGATGAAGCAGCAAGTGCTAACAGAGAAGCTACAGCAAGTAATTTATCCAGAAGATCTAGCTAAGATAATTGATGAAGTGGCTACACTAAGCAAGAGATTTTCAATGTAGATCAAACAACCCTCTATTGGAAGAATGTATCAACTGTGACTTTCATAACTAGAGAAGAGAAGGCAATACTTGGCTTCAAAGTTTCAAAGGACATTCAGACTGTCTTGTTAGGGACTAATGCATCTGGTGACTAAGTTGAAGCCAGTACTTAATGACCATTCCAAAAACCCTAGTGCCGTTAAGAATTGTTAATCTGCCTGTGCTTTATAAATGGAGCAACAAAGCCTGGGTGACAGCACATCTATTCACAGCATGGTTTGTTGAATATTTTAAGTGCACTGTCGAGACCTCCTGCTCAGAAGAAAAGAATCCTTTCAAAATATTACTGCTTATTGACAATGAATTTCATCACTCAAGAACTCTGATGGATATGTACAAGGAAATAAATGTTTTCATGCTTGCTAACACAGCATTCATTCTGCAGCCCATGGATCCAGGAATGATTACAACTTTCAAGTCTTATTATTTAAAAATACATTTTGAAAGGCTACAGCTACCATAGAATAGTTCCACTGATGGGTCTGGGCAAAGTTAACTGAAAGCCTTCTGGAAAGGATTCACCATTCTAAATGCCATTAAAGACATTCGTGATTGGTGGTGGCTCACCCCTGTAATCCCAGCACTTTGGGAGGCCGAGGCGGGACGACTGCTTGAGGCTGGGAGTTTGAGACCAGCCTGGACAACATAAGAAGACGTTGTCATATGTTATTTTTTTTTTTAATTAGCCAGGCATAGTGGTGCTTGCCTGTAATCCCAGCTACTCTGGAGGCTGAGGGGGGAGGATCGCTTGAGCCCTGGAGGTTGAGACTTCAGTGAGCCGTGATCGTGCCACTCCACTCCAGCCTGGGCAACAGAGCAAGACCCTGTCTCAAAAAAAAAGAAAAACGTTTCCAATGCTCATGGATGATTTTGAGGGGTTCAAGACTACAGTGGAGGAACTAACTGCAGATGTAGTGGAAATAGCAAGAAAACTAGAACTGGAGCCTGAAAATGTGACTGAGTTGCTACAATCTCATGATAAAATCTGAATGGATGAGGTATTACTTCTAATGGATAAGCAGAGAAAGTGTTTTTTTTTTTTTGAGATGGAATCTACCCCTGGTGAAGAGGCTAAGAACATTGTTGAAATGACAACAAAGAATTTAGAATATGCCGGGTGCAGTGGCTCAACGCCTGTAATCCCAGCACTTTGGGAGGCCGAGGCAGGCGGATTGCCTGAGGTTGGGAGATCGAGACCAGCCTGACCAACAGGGAGAAACTCTGTCTCTACTAAAAATACAAAATTAGCCAGACGTGGTGGCGCATGTCTGTAATCCCAGCTACGTGGGAGGCTGAGGCAGGAGAATTGCTTGAACCTGGGAGGCGGAGGTTGCAGTGAGCTGAGATCGCACCATTGCACTCCAGCCTGGGCAACAGGAGCGAGACTCCATCTAAAAAAAAAAAAGAATTTAGAATATTACATAAACTTAGTTGATAAAGAAGTGGCAGAATTTGAAAGGATTGACTCCAATTTTGAAAGATGTTCTACTCTGGGTAAAATGCTGCCAAACAGTATCCCAGAGATATCTTTTGTGAAAGGAAGAGTCAATTGATGCAGTAAATTTCATTGCTGTCTTTTTTTAAGATACTGATATAGCCACCTCAGCCTTGAGCAATCACCACCTGAATGAGTCAGCAGCTATCCACACTGAAGCAAGAGTCTCCACCAGCAAAAACATTACAACTTGCTGAAGGCTCAAATGATGATTAGCATTTTTTTCGTAGTAAAGTACATTTAATTAGGGTGCGTACATTGTTTTTTAGACATGCTATGGCACACTTAATATAGTGTAAACATAACTTTCATTTTGCACTGGGTAACCAAAAATTTGTGTCACTCACTTTATTGTGATAATCATTTCATTGAGGTTGTCTGGAACCAGACATACAGTATCTCTGAAGTATGCCTGTTTATTTCTTGATGACTTATAAAATTGAATTTTTTTTCATCTGTGTATTTGCCATTTGAATGTTCTCTTTTGTGAATAACCTGCTCAGATTTGTGGCCATTTTTCTCTGTTGGATTGTCTATGTCTTACTGATTTATAGAATGGAAGTTCTTTATCGGGTCTATGTATTGCAAATATCTTCTACTCTGTTGCTTGTCTGTTCACTCTTAATAGTGTCTTTGGATGAGCAGAAGTTCATAATAGTGATGAAATCCAGTTTATTATTTTTTATGATTCTTTTAATGTCCTGTTTAAGAAATCTTTGCCTACGCCTGAAATCATAAAGATATTTTCCTTTGTTTTCTTCTGTAATTTTATTGTTTTACCACTCATATTTAAGTTTATAATCTATCCAAAGTTGATTTTTATGCATAGTTTGGGATGTAAAGTTCAAGATTCATTTTGTTCCATATGGTTATTCAGTTGACCTAGCACCATTTATTGAAAAGAAATGGATCTCATAGTGTTTTTCTTTTCTTTTTTTTTTTTTTTCTTGAGATGGAGTTTTGCTCTTGTTGCCCAGGCTGGAGTGCAATGGCACGATCTTGGCTCACCGCAACCTTTGCCTCCCAGGTTCAAGTGATTCTCCTGCCTCAGCCTCCCTAGTAGCTGGGATTACAGGCATGTGCTACCATGCCCGGCTAATTTTGTATTTTTAGTAGAGATGGGTTTTCTCCATGTTGGTCAGGCTGGTCTCTAACTCCAGACCTCAGGTGATACGCCCCCGTCAGCCTCCCAAAGTGCTGGGATTACAGGTCTGAGCCACCGCGCCTGGCCTCTCATAGTGTTTTAATGTAAAATAATTATAAATCATGAGACAATGAGATATAAATGATACTTGTTTCTAATGTACAAGTAAAATGTTTTGTCTTTCAGTTAACTATATGCCTGTATTTCATGGTTTATGCCATCCCTCATAAGCAAATTAATTGATTGCACATTTGAGGTTTTTAAATATCAGCCTCCCTATACTCTTACCACATCAAAGGTAGTTTTAAAAATAAAACAGTTCCAGAGCAAGTACTTATAACAATATAGGCCATATAAAAGAAATAAAAAGCTAAATTATAAACTTTGTAAGAAGCATGCCTTTTTTGTTCACTGCTGTATATCCATGGGCTAGGACTATCCTGGCACGTAGTAAGCAATCAATAAGTTTTGAATAAGTAAATGTAGATCTTTTAGCTATGCTTAAAAACTTTTTTTGCTGTACAGCAACACTTTAGGAATTGAGGTATTATGGAATAATAAACTTATGTTCCATATAAATAAACATCCTTTAAAGGAACTAAAATTTTTTTCTTTTTAAATTATTTTGGTGAGAGTATTTCTAAAAATACATGACCCATTTCTCTGCCTTCTCTATAAGTGTAACAAACATAAACCTTTTTTGATTTCTCGTCATCGGCATTAGGGATAATAAATAATAATAAATAAGTAATGTCAATTATTTCTAAGAAATATTGTCATCTCTCCAGGACCAACTGCTGCTTATTCTTTTATGGATAAAGAAATATTTTGGACAAGGAAATTATAAGAATTTAGACAAAGGCAGTGTACATCTTAATTAAGTAATCAGCAATGACTGATATAAAGCAGAGTTTAAGTAAAGCAGTATTTCCTAAACTGTTGTTTGGGACAGTTAGTCATGGAGAAAGTGAATTCAAATAAGCATAGGAATCTTTACATATTGTGTGTCTTGTAAATTCACAATTTCATTAATGTATTAAAGGCTTTAAGAAGTCCTAGAGTAAAGGTATAACTCATTTTTCCCCCAAAACCATGTATTGAATACTTTTCAAAATGAAAAGTTCTTTACCATCCTGCAAAGCAGTGCTCTCTGGCACACAGAAAACAGACATACCTGGACCACCATTACATTAGTCTATTGGTTCCTGCAACTATATGGTTAAAACAGAAGATTCTAATAGCAAATAAATAAGCTTTTCAGGAGATGAAATGTAAATATTAAAATGAAAATAATACAAAAATGATGAAAAATGGTAAGTTTTCTCTTTTTTTTTGTTTTGGGGACAGAGTCTCGCTTTGTTGCCCAGACTGGAGTGCAGTGACACAATCTCAGCTCACTGCAACCTTTGTCTCCTGGGTTCAAGCAATGCTCATGCCTCAGCCTCCCGATTAGCTGGGACTACAGTTGCGCACCATGAGGCAGTGCTGTTTTTCTTTTTTTGAGACGGAGTTTCACTTTTGTTGCCCAGGCTGGAGTGCAATAGCATGATCTTGGCTCACAGCAACCTCTACCCCCCGAGTTCAAGCGATTCTCCTGCCTCAGTCTCCCAAGTAGCCGGGATTGCAGGCATGCGCCACCATGCCCAGCTAATTTTGTATTTTTAGTAGAGACAGGGTTCCTCCATGTTGGTTAGGCTGGTCTTGAACCCCCAACCTCAGGTGATCCGCCCACCTCGGCCTCCCAAAGTGCTGGGATTACAGGCCTGAGCCACCGCGCCTGGCCTAGTTTTTTGTACTTTTAGAGATGGGATTTTGCTATGTTGCCCAGGCTGGTCTCAGACTCCTGAGCTCAGGCAGTCTGCCCACCTGAGCTCAGGCAATCTGCCTGCCTCGGCCTCCCAAAGTGCTAGGATTATAGGCATGAGCCACTGCGCTTGGCCAAAAAATGGTAAATTTTCTTTTTTTTTTTTTTTTTGAGACGGAGTCTCGCTCTGTTGCCCAGGCTGGAGTGCAGTGGCGCGATCTCGGCTCACTGCAAGCTCCGCCTCCCGGGTTCACGCCATTCTCCTGCCTCAGCCTCCCGAGTAGCTGGGACTACAGGCGCCCACAACCGCGCCCGGCTAATTTTTTTTGTATTTTTAGTAGAGACGGGGTTTCACCGTGGTCTCGATCTCCTGACCTTGTGATCCGCCCGCCTCGGCCTCCCAAAGTGCTGGGATTACAGGCGTGAGCCACCGCGCCCGGCCTAAAATGGTAAATTTTCAAAAATAATTTGAACTTCTAAAAAAAGCATTCAGATAATTTTATGAAGGATGATAATTACTAGAGAATTAATGCTGCTTAGATGCAGTAAACCAGTCAGTCAGTCATACAGAATAACTTGTTTTTAAGAAGCATGAACAGTGACACAGGATTCCTTGGGAAGAATGAAAAGATTTAAGTGAGAAATTAAAATACCAGCTCATGTAGAGTTCAAATCCTAACAGTTGTTAGATTCCTTAGTGAATCATAAAGGCTTTTGTTACTGAGCCACAGTCTGCAAGTATGCAGAGAAAGTATGCAGTCTCCAAGTTGGAGAAAAATAAAGAATATGTTTTTACTTTTCTCTCTTACTAATATACTTCATAAAGTATAAATGAGATGGGAACAATTTGAAGGGTAGATGTTTTAGTAGAATGATCAAGATAGGTTCTATGTTTTTCTGTTTGTTGTACAATGTCTCATAGTATTATTAACAAAAAAGAAATACAGTTAAAGTGACATTTTTCAAGATACACCTTCCCTTAAGGCAAACAATCTAATTTTTGCCAAAATAAGAACCTTAAAGCCAAACTTCCAGGAAGAAAATAGTATTACTATTTAGCGTACTAAAAATAGGATGAAAAAATGTTGTAAGTCCTTTAGAACTTACGATATTTTTGGGCCGGATGGTTTACTTTTCACGTTAATTTAGCTGTGAGCACCTACAGATACAGAAAGAGGAGGGGATAGAAGAACAAAAGCTACTTTGTTCAGTTGATCTCTTTACCTGACACCAAGCTCTCCCTGCAGGTTGGAGAGGAAATTTACACCTAGATATGTTCTTTTTCCTGTTATCACTTCTTTGATACAACATCATTTTTTAAAGAATACTTAAAAAAAAAAAAAGCCATTTTGTTACCCTGCACATGAATCTTTTTATTAATTGAAACCAGGGAATATTCTCTATCTCCAGGAGTTCATTAATTATTTCTGAAGGTAAAGCCCATTCTTTTTCATTTTTCAATTGGTTTTTAACTTTATCAACTCTTACAACTTGACTTGTTCTTATCCGTGTCCTGATCTAATATGATCTCATTTAATTGGACAAGAGTGTAGTCCATGCCTTTTCTTTTCTTTTTTCTTTTCTTTTCTCTTTTTTTTTTTTTTTTTTTTTGAGACAGAGTCTCCGCTCTGTCACCCAGGCTGGAGTGCAGTGGCACAATCTCAGCTCACTGCAACCTCTGCCTCCCAGGTTCAAGCGATTCTCCTGCCTCAGCCTCCCAAGCAGCTGGGATTACAGGCGTGTGCCACCACGCCCAGCTAATTTTTGTATTTTTAGTAGAGATGGGGTTTCACCATGTTGGTCAGGCTGGTCTCAAACTCCTGACCTCAGGTGATCTGCCCGCCTTGGCCTCCCAAAGTGCTGGGATTACAGGCATGAGCCACCGTGTCCAGCCCCATGCCATTTTTAAAAGAGGAACCCCATAATACTACCCCTCACTTCACAGGTTTGTTTTCTGATAACAAACGAATACATGTATCATGAATATATATGCCATTTCTTTCATCATAAATTGTAAGTCTGGGCTTCTCAATATGATACACTACAAGAAGACTAAACAACCATTAGCCATTGGCATTACTCATTTGACCACTCTTATGTTCTACCTACCACTTGATAGAGAAATCTGTTATGAATAATTTGTAGTTTTTTATTGATTTTTTTCCCCCTTAGCCTTCATCTCCACAGACAGGAATTAGTTGTGACATAGGTTGCAGACCAGGTGTGGTGGCTCATGCCTGTAATTCCAGCAGCTTGGGAGGCCGAGACAAAAAAATCAGCCAGGTATTGTGGCACACACCTGTAGTCCCAGCTAGTCAGGAGGCTGAGGCAGGAGGATTGCTTGAGCCTGGGAGGTCAAGGCTGCAGTGAGCTATGATTGCACCACTGCGCTCCATCCTGGGCGACAGAGCGAGACCCTGTCACAAAAACAACAGCAAACAACAACGTAGATTGCATTGCACAAAGGCCATTATATGCCTTTACGTCAGGGGTTCTAACTTGAGAACCATGGGTTGGTTTTAGGAGGTTCATGCAGAATTTTGGATGCACATTTTTCTGAGAAGAAAGTCTAATGTTTTCATCTCAAAGGCAGCATATACGACCTAAAAATAGATAGCTACACACCACTGCTCAGCAAAACTGAAAGCTGTCCAGATTAAGCCAGATCACCAAGAGCTGTCCTGTTTTCAGATGCTTCTTCATTTACTCGACAAATGTTTGAGCACCTGCTTTGGGCACTGTTTTAAGTGCAGGAGACACAGTGGTGAACACGATAGGCAGGACCCCTCCTCTCACAATCCACCTTTGTTGGAGGGAGATCCACGACAAAGAGTGCTAATTTAAATAGTTTTAGGTGGAATTTCAAATAGCTTTTAGATGGGATGAGAAAAACAAAACAGGTTAATGTGATAGTGACTGGTGGTGAGGTGGGCCACTTCAGATTCGGTGATCAGGGAAACCCTCTTTAAGGCGGTGGCATTTGGGCACATAACTGAGTGAAATTGGGAAATATAGGGAAATAGCATTCCTGGCAGAGGGAAGAGCAAGAGCAAAGTCCTAAGGTGCTGTTAGGAAAGAGAAAGGGTAATAGTATGGCTATAATGGAGTGTGCAAGAGGAAGAGGGGCAAATGAAATTAGGAGGATTATCAGAGCCAAATCATGTAAGCCTTGAGAGCTTTGTTAAGGAGTTTGGATCATAAGTATGATGGGAAATCATTCAAGGGTTTCAAGCAGGTTAGTGTCATGCTCTGATTTGTATTTTGGGAGTTTATTCTGGCTGTTTTAAGGAGAATAGATTTAAAAGGGACAATATTAGAATCAGGGAGAGCAATTAGATGATTGTTTTGGTAGTCTAGGCTACAGATGATAGAATTGCTGCAGTAACTACTGATGATTGGGTTCACTATATTTCATAGTAGCTCCCAGCAGACTCAGAGATTTCTGCTTTCAGTATTACAGATGGTTGAATTTACCCTAAGCAACTGGTTTGTTTTTATTTCAAGAGAACTGTGAGTTGTATAATTAATAATATTTTATTCTTTATTTTGGAGACAGAAAAACTCAGGAACATAGCATAGCATCACATGTAATTTGTATACTATCCTCATCTTCTTTCCTACTGTCATTTTCTCGTGGCCCTGGCTTTTCTCAGTTAACTAAGTTAAATTTGTCTTGCATATGTTTTTGTAAATTGCCTTAAAACCCTTTTGGAACTGTGCAATATGTAATTAAATTGTTTGTTAGTGGACTCCTAAAACTGTTTGCAGTAAAAAGCATTAGGTGTGGGTAGATTTTGATTTATTTGCTTGTTCATTTACTCATTTATTTATTCAACAAAAATGATTGAGTGCCAGGCACTGAGGAGAAAGAAGTGAGTAGTAGACAATTAAATAAGAGCCAGACTATTGGAGAGAGAAGTTAGCTGGCATTAATGAGATAAAGTTGAAGACAAAAGACTATTGGATTCTGAAAGACAGCTAAAGGATAAAAAGTTAGGAGTGTAAAAAGAAAACCACCAAAGTATCTGAATGACTTGTTGACAAGAACACTATTGTGTAGGAAATCGGAGACAGGATGGAGTCCTGCTTTTCTTAATAACTACTGCATGACTTTGGAGACTGTTTTCTGAACTATTTCAACTATATATATTACAATGGTTTAATGAAATCTGTAAGGGAAAATGTTGTAGAGTTTACTTCTGGGAGAGAGCTTTTACCTAGCATGCTTAATCTTGATTGCTAAAGTTAGGAATTATGTGAAGCTTGCAGTAAAGAGATTATTAGTTGATTGAGTCAGCAGCTACCATCTATTGGTTTTTAACACTTCAACAGGGCAGTGGCATGGCTATGCCAGGTCATGTCATAGGTGAACTATTAAAAGCTGACAGTTTCTTCCACCAGTCTTGCTTGGAAAGGGAAGTACCCTGGGTACCTACCTCCTGTTCTTAGCCCTTCACCTATTTTCTTTTACCCTTCTATACATGGCCTGATAATCTCTCTTTACCATACCCCTAAATGATTATAAGGTTTAGGAAAGAAGTTCCCATGTACATCACCATAGAAAGATAGGAAAACCCTGATAAACATACACTTGTATTTGACTCAAAATGAACAACTTTGAGTTCTGTCTAAAGGGACATGAACAAGCCTTGAAACTTATGAAGGAATTGTTTGGCCAGAATTCTTGCCATGGAGACTGGACGTCTGCCAGGACTTTACTTTGAAATTTCTGTCTTCTGTTTCTAATCTTAAGGCATCACAACATACAATTCTTTTGCCACTAGTCCAGTTTATTCTTTTATGATGAGGAAGAAGGCACTTTTAAATAACAATTATTTCCACTATAATTAAACAAATCTTCTTTTGTTTGCATTATTTTGTTACTATATTGTATACACACCCTGCTTGCTTAAACTTGCCCCTGCTACTACTTCACAGGAACTTTCTTTAGAAGTTTTAAAGTCGTTGACTTCTTAAAGTATTAATGGGATTTGCCAAAGTTGTAGTATCTGAATGCTTGACTAGATATAGTAGCAGGACAACAAGCTTGTTCACACAGCTCCTCCAGCAAGCATTTTTTCCTCAGACAATCCTAAATTCATTTGAAGTGCCAAAGAATTAAAGGAAGATAAATTTGGGTTTACTTCTGAATATAACAAGACCAGACATCTCACAAAGTTTACCTTAAGGTCCAGATATTAGAAAAGTATGCTGCCCTTTTGGGAAAGCTTAGATTATACAGGATTAGTCTGAACCTAAATGGCTTTTGCTTTTTTCTTCTTTTTGCTCCAGTGTCATAATTCTGGAAGTTTACAGTTTATGTGCTTAAATATGTAGGTGATTTGTGCTTATGCCTTCAGCTATCGATATGAACTTTGAACTCAGATTTTTATGATGATTTCAAGAGTTAACGTTAGAGCTGTTTTGTAGTTTGGAAAATTACCCTATAAAATGATTTTTCAAAAACCAAAAACAAACACTGTGATAATTACAAAAATTGTATATGCTCAGTGTTTTTTAAAATTTCTTAAAAGAACTGTAATTACACACTCACAAAAAGTTACAAATATAGTATAGAGAGGTCCCTTGTACACTTGCCCCAGTGCTAACGTTTTATATAGTTATAGTATTTGTCAAAACCAGGAAACTGGGGCCTGGTGTGATGGCTTACGCCTGTAATCCCAGCACTTAGGGAGGTTGAGGTGGGCGGGTCACTTGAGGCCAGAGCTCTAGACCAGCTTGGCCAACATGGTGAAACCCCGTCTCTACTAAAAATGCAAAAATTAGACGGGTGCATTGATTGGCACACGCTTGTAATCCCTGCTAGTTAGGAGGCTGAGACATGAGAATCACTTGAACCTGGCCTGTGGAGGTTGCAGTGAGCTGAGATCTTGCCACTGCATTCCAGCCGAGATGACAGATCAAGACTCTGTCTCCAGAAAAACAAACGAAAACGCAGGAAGTAGATGTTGCATGTTCACTGTTAAACTAAAATCAAACCTAAAGAGAAAACTCTCAGGCTGAGCATGGTGGCTCAGCACTTTGGGAGGTCGAGGCGGGCGGATCACTGAAGGTCGGGAGTTAGAGACCAGCCTGACCACCATGAAGAAACCCTGTCTCTACTAAAAACACAAAAAATTAGCCAGGCATGGTGGGCACATGCCTGTAATCCCAGCTACTCGGGAGGCTGAGGCAGGAGAATTGCTTGAACCTGGGAGGTGGAGGTTGCGGTGAGCTGACATGACACCATTGCACTCCAGCCTGGGTAACAAGAGCAAAACTCCATCTCACCAAAAAAAAAAAAAAAAAGAGAAAGCTCTTATTTTTCCCTCCTCTTCAGTCTCTCACAGTTATTGGTTTATTTCCCTCCAGACCTTTGTAGCATACATTCGTATACATGCAGATACTTACATGCACACATATAGTTATTTCCTTTTTGGGGGAGGGAAATGGGATCATTTATGTTATAATTCACATTTTTCATGCAGTATATGCTTTCATGTTGGTAAATATGGATGTTTCATTCTTTTTAATTTCTTTGTACTGTCTATAGTGTACATATACCATAATTTATTAAACAAGTCCTCATTTGTTGGATATTATGGATTCTTTAGTTTTTTCCATCTATAAATGAAGCTGCCACTAATATCTTTATACATATATATTGAGCACTCGTGTAAGTATTTCTGTAGGCATTTAGAAGTGGAATTACTGGGTACTGCTGAAAAAGCTCTCCAAAAACGTATATAAATCAGAATTATTTTTAGAGAGATACATAACTTGGCAATATGACAATAAACAAAGTTAACAGATTCATGGAAAAAATTATGTCATTTAAGTGTGCAGTTGGGCAAATATGGAATATTTCTTATTTTACAATATAAGCATTATTGTAATGTGATAAGTTTTAAGGTAAATTTTCAGTGAGTTACACAAGGATTAAGTCTTTGTTTCCACAGACTGTGCATAATGTAAAAAGAGACAGTCTCAGATTTACCTGTTTTCAATCATCAATATTCTTGCTGTTTTTTTCACTGGAAGGGATAAAATTTTGGAACAGTCTGTCAACTATAGAGGGTAGTGATATTCTGGCCTTTGATAAATATATATGCAGTAAACTAATGATTAACGATTAACATTGGCATTACTCAACAAGGAACTATATCTTTTCTCTCAAAATCAATTCACATTTTTGCCAAACTTCCTATTCTGCTTCTGCTTTTTTTTTTTTTTTTTTTTTTTGAGACAGGGTCCCTCTCTGTCACCCAGGCTGGAGAGCAGTGGTGTGATCACGGCTCATTGCAGCCTCAACCTCCCCAGGCTCAGGTGATCCATCTCAGCCTCCAGAGTAGCTGGGACTACAGGTGTGTGCCACCACACCCAGCTAATTTTTGTGTTTTTTGTAGAGGCAGAGTCTCACCATGTTGCCTAGATTGGTCGAAACTCCTGGCCTCAAGTGATCCTCCCGCCTCAGCCACCCAATGTGCGGGGATAAATAGGGTCACTGCATCCGGCCCTATTATTCTCTTTTTCTTTTTTTCTTTTTTTTTTTTTTTGAGATGGAATTTCTCTCTTGTTGACTAGGTGGGAGCGTAGTGATGTGATTTCAGTTCACTGCAACCTCTGCCTCCCAGGTTCAAGCGATTCTCCTGCCTCAGCCTCCTGAGTAGCTGGGATTACAGGCACGTGCCACCACACCCAGCTAGTTTTGCTATGTTTAGTGGAGGCAGGGTTTCGCCATTTTGGCCAGGTTGGTCTCAAACTGCTGACCTCAGGTGATCTGCCTAGCTCAGCCTCCCAATGTGCTGGGATTACAGGTGTGAGCCACCGCACCTGGCTATTACTCATTTTTAAGAAATATTTTTCTCTAATAAATTTTTTTTGTTGACTGGAAATATTTTTTTTCTTGTTATAGGTTTCTTTGAGTTTGGAGGATAGTTATGAGAAGTTTAAATATTAAATGCTTTGTTAGAAAAACAAAAAATACACTGTTTATTTTATATACTAGTGAATATTATAACCAGAATTCCTATTTTCAGTTATGATCTTTTTGCTACATAAAATAATATTCCCCAGACAACCTATACTGTATTTGCCATATCCAGTGTGAATATGACAACAGAGTTCTAAAAAATCCTACTAAGCATTCTTTTTGAAAGCAGATTGGCTACACATATAAATAAAAGGGAATGTTTGTGTAAATTAAGCCATCCTAGTCTTGTTTAAGCAGTTAATTTATCAGTTGAGGAAATTATCTTCTAATCGTATTTTACATATAAATTTGAACATGACATGTAATTTCCCTGAAACTCAACTTCTACTTTTATAGAGAACAGCCAGCACTCTACTTGAATGAGACGTATATATACATGACAGAGTTCTAGACTCAAACAATATTGATTCAACAATATTGAGCTTTCCAGTGGTTTAAATTAGAAGCTTTTTCATGTATAATATCTGCTTTTCCTTCGTGGCTGTTTTGTCCCAGAAGAGACACAATTCTTAAACTTCTGCTTCTTAAAGTGTTCTATGAAATATAATTTAACTCAGTTCAACAAGCTTTAATTGAGTACCCTAAAGGGAGAAGAGCTATTACCTCTACCCTTGAAGAACTCAAAATTTGATTAGAAAGTGAAAACAAACATACAAAAGTAAGTATATGTACACACTCCACACTTTAGGAAGTTATCAGTGGCCCGTAGAGCCACCTATCTTCTAATTTAGATGGTACAGAGAACTCAGTGCTGCCAACACTTCGCTAGCACTTCAAAGGGATGTATTCTTCCACACACACACACACACACACACACACACACACACACACACCATCTATTAAAAAAGGCCGGGCATGGTGGCTCATGCCTGTAATCCCAGCACTTTGGGAGGCCAAAAGGTCAATAGTGACCTCTTCAGAGCTAAGTGGATAATGGTTGTCATGAAGATTTTTACTAATATACACCAAAAGGCTGATAATGGCTGAAGGTTTTTTTTTTTTTGATACTATCATTTATAGCATTATTCTCTAAACTTCCTTGTTAGATATGCATTGCAGTGCTTAGTACTCATAATTAAGTCACAGTTTAGTCCCTAGAGTATTTTGCAATGTATGTTTCTCTCCTTTTCTTTGAACCCATTTGTATTTTCGTAAATATCAGAACATCTACCAATTACCTTCGGTCTGTGATTCAGTGATTTTCATGGTCATAAAATCCTAAGACTTGAGAATTGGAAGGGACTTCCAAAAATCTAACCCCTGGCTCCAAACCTCTTAGAAGCTCTCCCCAGCAAGTGCCCTTGCTGCTGCTCCAGATATCTGGAGATTCACCCCATCCAAACAGAGGCTTCTCTTCCTTTGAAAATCTCAGGGCAGCCTTCACCATTTCTCTCTGAGACTTGGTCAGACACTGCTGTTTCTGTTGCTTCCCATTCACACATCCTTCATCCTAGAAAATTAAAATATTTGATTATTCAATGAAATTAAGTAGTTTCCACTTCCTTACTCTACCCCTTCTCACCTTCCAACTTTTCTCCTGTTTCATTCACTCCTTGTTTTGTCTACTCATCTTTTCACTTCTTCTGGCCCTCTTATTCTATGCCACCTGAAAACCCTCATTCCTATGTAAATGGCCCTACTGCTTCAACTGTGTGGCAGAATCCTTTCTTCACTTCCTTTTCATAGAATTTGGAGGATACTGTTAACTCTGCAGCTCTCTCTAGTGGCAGGATGCATTCTTTCATGGCTGCACAGTGTGAATGAGATTGGTGTTCCCCTGGCTCCTCATTTCTATTTGTAGACCATTGTTCCTCTACTCTTGAGTGAAAGCTCCAGCCCCTCTGAGCCTCTTGTCTTCCATCTCCATCACCGTCAACCTCTCACTGTTGCTTTTGTAGTCAGCTTATCTATATCCACACCCATCCTTCCTGCCCTTCATTCTCAGATGTTAGGAAGCCATTTTAATGAGGCTCTCATCTTCCTATGCCCTTGACCCTATCTTTTCTATGGGATTTTGTTTCATTATTCATCTACCTTTCCTCTACTTTATCCTTTTCTTAGCCTAAAAACATTTTAGCTATTTCCAATTTCTCTTCCCTCATTTGCATAATTAAAAGAGTGGTTTATAATTGATTATTCTTGTTTTCACATCTCTCATTCATTCCTCAATCCATTCCTATCTGCTTTGCCACATTGCTGAAATAGTGTTCACTTAGGTCACCAGGGAAGGCCAGTAGACATTTTTAGCCCGTATGCTACTGGTTCTTTCTGTTGCATTTGGTAATGTGAATCATGTTCTCTTTAAAATTCTCTCATCTTCAAAGTCGTACTCCCTTGACATCCTTCCTCTTTCTTTTTTGTGGTCTCCTTTTCTGCCCCCTGAATGTTGGTTTCCCCAAGGTTTCGGTCCTTAGAACGCTGCTCCCTATACTGCTGACCTAAGTGAGCTGACCCGCTGTCATCAGATCTCTGGCATATGCCTTAGATACATATCCAGTTGCTTGGTAAACCTTTAGACTTAGGTGTGTGTCCCACTTGCTGTGTGACCAAAACTGTTGACTTGTCGTCTTCCCTTATTCTCAGATCACATCTCTTTTTCATGTTCTCTGTTTTGATTGGTAGAACCACTCCGCCATATCCTGGACAATCATCATGTCCTAGGGATTTTTTTTCTCCTAAGTATTTCTCAAATCCATCCTCTTCTCTCCATGTTAACTACTTGCCTACCACCTATTCATCATTTTCTCTCTATCCCAGCTATGTACCTGTCTGTCCCAATGTATTTTAAGATTGTTACTACAGTCTCCTAATTATTTTTTCTGCCTTAAGTGCATTTACTACAGAACTGAAGTGGTGAATCTGACCATGTCAGCTCCTGTGTTTGTTTATTTATTTATTTGAGATGGAGTCTCACTCTGTTGCCCAGGCTGAAATGCAGTGGCATGATCTTGGCTCACTGCACCCTCTACCTCCCGGGTTCAAGCAATTCTCCTGTCTCAGCCTCCCATGTAGCTGGGGTTACAGGTGTCTACCACCACACCTGGGTAATTTTTTTGTGTTTTTAGTAGAGACAGGGTCTCACCACGTTGGCCAGGTTGGTTTCAAACTCCTGACCTCAAGTGATCCGCCTGCCTTAGCTTCCCAAAGTGCTAGGATTACAGGCATGAGCCACCGTGCCCGGCATTATTTATTTATTTATTTATGAGATGGAGTCTTGCTCTGTCTCCCAGGCTGGAGTGCAGTGGTGTGATGTCGGCCTACTGCAACCTCTGCCTCCTGGGTTCAAGTGATTCTCCTGCCGCAGCCTCCTGAGTAGCTGGGACTACAGGCACATGCCACCAAGCCCAGCTAATTTTGGTATTTTTGTAGAGAGAGAGTTTTGCCATGTTGGCCAGGTTGGTCTTGAACTCCTGACCTCAAGTGATCCACCCTCCTCAGCCTCCCAAAGTGCTGGGATTACAGGCCTGAGCCACTGCACCCAGCCAGCTTCCTTGTTTAGAACCTTTCAATGGCTACCCAAAGTTCCTGAACAAGGCATATATATACTTTTATGACTCAGCTCCTGACCTCTTCTCTAGCCTGTCTTGTACTACCCCCTTACTCATATTTCAGTTTAGCAGCACTAAAGTGCATGGAATTTCCCCATAAGCACAACTGTTTCTTGTCCTTGTGTCTTTCCTCACACTGTTCCATCTGCTTGAAATACCACCACTCCTCCTTTAATTAACTCCTTCTTTAGACTCAGTTTGGGTATCATCTAAGACAGCTCCTTAGGTCTACTTCCCACCCCCTAAGCGATAATTAATGCTCTGATAATAGCCTATACATATGTCCATCTGTGTAATCAGCATGCTAGTTTGTAATTATGTTTGTGTGAATATCTTTCCCTTTATACTTATGAACTTCTTAAATCCAAAGACTAGGCCATTACCATTTTTTCATCACTAGTGTCAAATATAGTGCTTGTCACATGTGAACACAATCTCTTTTACAGAAGAGGAAGTTGGGACTCAGAGTTTGTAACTCCCTTAAATGATTCATTCAAAATGAAAGTAGCTTGATTTTTAAAAACCTGGGTTGGGAGGAAATTTAGTAGGGCGTAGACGTAAACACTACTGGTGCCTGCTATAGTATGCACCAGAACTGTGAGAAATACATTTGTATTGTTTATAAGCCACTCGATCTATGGTATTTTGTTATGGTAACCTAAACAGACTAAGACAGTGTCATAAGAAGTATTAGCTCTTAAGTATTTTCTGATTTAAGTGAAGTATAATTGGATAGGCAAATAATATCCGTAGAGTATTGATTAAGTGATGCAAAGGAAGAGCTTGATTTTTTTCCAGCCAGGTGGTGTGGATTTCTAACATTCTGAAGCACCATAATCAAATATCAGATATTTTACAATTATTCTTTTTTTTTTTTTGAGACGGAGTCTCACTCTGTTGCCCAGGCTGGAGTGCAGTGGCGCAATCTTGGCTCACTGCAACCTCCGCCTCCTGGGTTCAAGCAATTCTCTGCCTCATTCTCCTAAGTAGCTGGGATTACAGGCGCCCACCACCACACCCAGCTAATTTTTTGTATTTTTAGTAGAGATGGAGTGTTACCATCTTGGCCAGGCTGATCTTGAACTTCTGACCTCGTGAGCCACCCGCCTCAGCCTCCCAAAGTGTTGGGATTACAGGCTTGAGCCACGGCTACAATTATTCTTTTAAAATGCTGACTCATGTTAAGTTGCGTTGTCTATTGAGCTTTCCTTAAAGTCATTGCATACTCTCTTAATTATTCTGGATTCTTACTATGAATTAAGTTGTATTTTTAATATTTTATGAATTTACTTTCAACCAATCTGTAAATACTTAAAGAATGCTTCCAGTTTTCTTACCTGTTTGTTATTTCTCTTTCTGTTCTTTGTTCTTCTCTTAATTATCATCAACAAACTTTACCTCCTCAACTGTGTTGAGGGCACTGGGCCAGGCACTGTTTCTACGTATTACAAAGAAGAGACACCATGGCTTGAGTTTTTCTGATGGCCTAGTGTAAAATGTTTATGCAAAGTGTCAATGGAAACAATTATCTTAACAGGATAACAGCCTATTTTGCTTAGAAACGTCCTAATTTCCTGTTTTTAGGTTATCCAGAGGTCAGGTAGGGATTCCTTTTTGTACTCTCATAGTGCAGATTCACATCGTGCAAGCATCACAGGACTTAGATCACAATCCATTTAATTCCAGTGGCTGCATTTATCTTCCCAAGAAAATAATTCCCTCAACTGCTGTTTTTATTTAGTGTCTCTTTTTAAATTTTATCCAATAACCTGTAGTGAAGGTGTGACTTCAGTAGCTGTTTACCAGTAGCTGCTTCTTAACTAAGCTGCATCTTAAAGTTCATCTGTTGCCCATTTTGAAGTTCATGTGGCTACCTACACTGGTCAGAATGTTAACAGTGTTGTCTCTGTTTCCCTCTCTCAGAAATCTGTTACTAACTAAGCATTCAAGCAAGCATCAGGCTTCCAAGTAAGCCCTGACTACGTGCTGTGAACTTCTGCCTTAGTGAATCAGCTTCAGCATAGTTTGATAACTGCCTTTTTTCTTCATGTTTAATTGTGCCTTGAGGCTATGGAAAGACTACATTTATCTGTTGAAACAGACTAAGCAGCAAGTGTTCTGACATGTTTGTCGCGCAAATTATTGTACGTGACAAAAGGTAATTACATATACAATCAGGTCTGGAAGTAAATGGATAATTAGGAGTTAATATATTATCTAGCATAAGAGAAGTACGAGATTCAAGAAAAGTAAACTAAATACATATCTTTTTAATTGAGTAAAGATGATAAAATATAAGATTTGAAAGAAATGAGATTGTAAACTCTCCTAAATACAAATACTCACCAAGATTTTATAATATTATCTTTAACAGAGACTGCAAAGATCCTTAGTTTCCTTATTTCCATCAGGCTAAGTATGGTAATCCAACTTTGCATCCCTTCAGGAATCCAAGGCGAAATGGTAATGGGTCTGTATTTATACTCCAGGGCACAAAACTGAGGCCTTATCTCTGTAAAGCATAAGAAATGAGATTTGAGTCTGAAATTCAGGTCATCACTTCACCAAAGATTTATTGCCAAAATTGGAGTCTATTTTTTTTCCACTAATTTATTGCCATAGAAGTGATCTCCCTTTTCCTCTTGAGGCAATTGGGATTTAATGATCTTGATTTGTTTCAGTTACCCTGAATGGCTTGAATTCCATTTTAAATAAGAGAATAAGATGCCTGTGGGGACTTAAATATTTAGTTTTTGGGGATTTTTTGTTTGTTTGTTTGTTTCCGTTTTTGGAGACAGTGTCTCATTCTGTTGTCCAGGCTGGAGTGCAGTGGTGCAATCTTGGCTCACTGCAACCTCCACCTCCCGGGTTCAAGCGATTCTCCTGCTTCAGCCTCCTGAGTAGCTGGGACTACAGGTACCCGCCACCACGCCCGGCTAATTGTTGTATTTTTAGAAGAGAAGGGGTTTCACCTTGTTGGCCAGGCTAATTTCAAACTTCCGTCCTCAAGTAATCTGCCCACCTCAGCCTCCTAAAGTGCTGGGATTACAGGTGTGAACCACCGTGCCCAGCCAAGTATTTAGTTTTAATTTTAGTTCAGCCTTAAAGAAAACAAGCCAGAGTCATTGTTTATAACAAATAGCAAATTATAAGTATTATTTGACTTTCTAAAATTTTAGGGTAAAACATATGTGAGTACTTATATTGAAGACTAAACCTAGCTATTGGATTCTCCAAGTGTTCATTTGCCTTATTTTAAGTCATAACCATTGAGGTGGGGCAAGAGGGGAGAAGAACCACTTAGATTCTTTCAGATTTAGAAATCTAGTTATTCTCTTCCTTCGTGTTTTTCTTAACAATTGTACTGCGGAAACCCTAGCCTGGTCTGGCTTCCTTCATTCAAGCAACTGCCATATCCTGGAGTATAGATATGTTGGCATACAATTTTTTTCACTGGCTAATTCATATTGTCTTCCTTTGTTGCTCAAGTTCTTCCAAAGTCAATTCATACAAGCAGATCTTGTTTCTTCGTAGCTTCAATGGAGCAAAGTGACTCATCAGAGAGAACTGAAAGTCTATTGAACACCTCTCTCATCTTGAGTTTCAAGGTTTGATTTCCTTAGTATTAGAGGTCTTTGAGCTTCATTGGTGAAGTCATTACATAACTACTTGTTATGTAAGTGTAGCAGATGATGTAGTGAATCTGTACAGAAAATTAAATGTATGACCTGGGAATGTTTATTTAACACATTTGATTGTGGCATCACTAGTTTACAAAAGGAGCAGAACTTTGGTTGTGAAATATTTTAGTACATCCTATGGCACAAATTAAATCAATCAGTCAATAGCCTAGTCTGGCTTTTAGAATAATTATAAAACATTACTAAAATTCAGAGATGTCTTAATTACTAGTAGTTTACATGTCAAGTAAATGATAACATAGCCCTGTTATTAGTGTATATGATATGAGTTCAGTGTAGCCTTATGAAATTATGTATCAAAAGGTAACATATGCAGTGAATCTCAACAAATACTTAGTTGATGCCTAGTATTTGCCAGTTACTGGGCTATGTGAAGATACAGATACTAAGCAAAACAAGTCACTAGCTTTGAGGCACTTACAAAGTACACTATTAGAAGGAGGGAAAAGGCACGACAACTGTTGAGATATTGGAAGGAGACAAGTGCTGGGATAGCTATGATTCATCCAGACTAAAAATGGAATTATTGATATTTGATTCTTTGGTGGATAAACAAACTAACCCCTAACATCAATATACTGTGAAAAACACTGTGATACAAATGTGTGGAGGGTAGTATGAGGACACAAAAGAGTGACAGCTAACCCAACCAAGGTGGTCTGGAGAGGCTTCCTGGGAGACTGATTTAGACTTAAGTGTTACGGACTAAGTAAGAGCTACCTGGGTGAAGAAGGAAGGAAAGGAGATTCCATACAGAAGAGCTGAGGAATGAGGAGTGTCCTAGGGTAGACATGGTTTCTTTTTTTTTTTTTTTTTTTTTGAGACCGAGTTTTGTTCTTGTCTCCTAGGCTGGAGTGCAATGGCATGATCTCAGCTCACTGTAACCTCTGCCTCCTGGGTTCAAGCAATTCTGCTGCCTTAGCCTCCCGAGTAGCTGGGGTTACAGACGCCCACCACCACGCCCAGCTAATTTTTTGTTTTTAAGTAGAGATGGGGTTTCACCATGTTGGCCAGGCTGGTCTTGAACTTCTTACCTCAGGTGATCCACCCACCTCTGCCTCCCAAAGTGCTGGGATTACAGGTGTGAGCCATCGCGCCTGGCCCAGTCATGGTTTCTAAGAGAACTAGTTCCTCATTTAGGAGCCTGGATTACATGAAGGGAGAGGAAGCCAAAAGGTTGACCTGGATAAGGCGCAAGAGAGCTTTGCGTGTCATGTTAATGAACTTGAACTTTATCTTGTAGGAAATGGGGAGCCATCAAAGGTTTTAAACAAGGGAATGGTGTAATCAAATTTGTGTTTTAGCTGGATCTCTCTGGCAGCAGTGTGGAGATTGGCTAACCTGGGATATTGGAAGAGAGAGGCAGAGGGTATAGGCAAGACAAAAGGCCACAGGGGAGAGATTATGATGTCTGAACTAGGACAGTAGTAGTAGTAATAGTAGGGATGGAAAGCTGGGAGAGGGCCAGGCGCGGTGGCTCACGCCTATAATCCCAGCACTTTGGGAGGCCAAGGCAGGTGGATCACTTGAGCCCTGGAATTCCAGACCAGCCTGGCCAACATGTGAAACACTGTCTCTACTAAAAATGCAGAAATTAGGCCGGGCGCGGTGGCTCAAGCCTGTAATCCCAGCACTTTGGGAGGCCGAGACGGGCGGATCACGAGGTCAGGAGTTCGAGACCATCCTGGCTAACACGGTGAAACCCCGTCTCTATTAAAAAATACAAAAAACTAGCCGGGCGAGGTGGTGGGCGCCTGTAGTCCCAGCTACTCGGGAGGCTGAGGCAGGAGAATGGCGTAAAAACCCGGGAGGCGGAGCTTGCAATGAGCTGAGATCCGGCCACTGCACTCCAGCCTGGGCGACACAGCGAGACTCCGTCTCAAAAAAAAAAAAAAAAAAAAAAAAAATGCAGAAATTAGCTGGGCATGGGGGCATGTGCCTGTAATCCTAGCTACTGGGGAGGCTGAAGCACAAGAATCACTTGAACCCAGGAGGCAGAGTTTGCAGTGGGTGAGACTGCACCACTGCACTCCAGTCTGGGCATCAGAGTGAGACTATGTCTCAAACAAGATGACAAAAAAAAAGAAGAAGGTGGAAGAAAGTAAATACAGGAAATATTTAGGAAGTTATATTGGTACTATTTGTCAATAAATTAGATGGAAGAATTGTGAGAGAGAGGCCAGGCACAGTGGCTCACGCCTATAATCCCAGCATTTTGGGAGGCTGAGACAGGTGGATCACGAGGTCAGGAGTTCGAGACCAGCCTGACCAACATAGTGAAACCCCGACTCTACTAAAAATACAAAGATTAGCTGGATGTGGTGATATGTGCCTGTAATCCCAGCTACTCAGGAGGCTGAGGCAGGAGAATTGTTTGAACCTGGGAGGTGGAGGTTGCAGTGAACCAAGATCACGCCACTGCACTCCAGCCTGGTGGACAGAGCAAGACTCCATCTCAAAAAACAAACAAACAAACAAACAAAAAAAAGAATTGTGAGAGAGAGAGAAGACACAAAGCAGACTAAATCCAGATTTTTGGTTTCAGTAATTAGGTAAAGTACTGCTAGTTCATGTATGACCTACCTTACAATATCAGGAAGCTGAACTCTTATGTTCAGTACTCTCAAGAAAAACAAGCTGTGCCTGTGTGTTTGTGTGTGTGCATGTGTTGTGTGTGTGTGTGTGTGTGTATTATAAAAATCTAAGTCACATTCAACTATTTGAAGTGAATCTACTTGAGGAAATTATATGACAGGTTCTTTCTTCTATTGGATAATTGTAGGTTTTTATTATTTTTCAAAAATAGGGAATAAAAAAATTGTTGATTAAGAATTTATTAACATTGGCCAGGTGCAGTGACTCACGCCTGTAATCCCAGCACTTTGGTGAGACCTTGTCTCTACTAAAAACACAAAAATTAGCTGGGGTGGTGGCGCACACCTGTTATCCCAGCTACTTGGGAGGCTGAGGCAGGAGAATCACTTGAGCCCAGGAGGCAGAGGTTGCAGTGAGCCAAGATCGTGCCACTGCACTCCAGCCTGAGCAACAGAGTGGGACTCCGTATCAAAAAAAAAAAAAAAAAAAAAAAATTTATTAACATCTTTTTGCATTCATAAAGAATTTTTAGGAAACTTTAATCAAATATCTATTTGTTATTTAGGTTTGAATACATAATATAAATATTTTATCCCAATTGCCAAAAGAATTATTTTAAAACTCTACTACGTAAGGTGCTAATGTTCTTATACTACTAAATGGAAAGTCAGAAGATCCTGTTAAAAGTTTATATAACAAATTCTACTCCTAGATATATACCCAAGAGAAATGAAAACAGTTGTTTACAAAATCCTGGTACATAAATGTTAATAGCAGCATTTTTTTTTTTTTTTTGAGACGGACGGAGTCTTGCTCTGTTGCCCAGGCTGGAGTGCAGTGGCGCGATCTTGGCTCACTGCAAGCTCCGCCTCCCAGGTTCACGCCATTTTCCTGCCTCAGCCTCTTGAGTAGCTGGGACTGCAGGCACCTGCCACCACGCCTGGCTGATTTTTTATATATTTTTTTAGTAGAGACAGGGTTTCACTATATTAGCCAGGATGGTCTCGATCACCTGGCCTCATGATCCACCCTCCTTGGCCTCCCAAAGTGCTGGGATTACAGGCGTTAGCCACCATGCTGGGCCTAACAACATTATTTTTAATAGCCAAAAAAGATAAATGTCCATCAACTGATGATTGGATAAACAAGGTGTAGTATATCCATTCAATATATTATTATTTGTCAATAAAAAGGAATGAAGTAATAATGCATGCTACATGAACCTTGAAAGCATTATGCTTACGTGAAAGAAGCCAGTTACAAAAGACCAGGTAGGTCTTTTTGTTTTGTTTGTTTTGTTTTGTGTTGTTTTGTTTTAAATAGAGGCAGGGTCTTGCTCTGATGCCCATCCTGGAGTACAGTTCATTGCTCACTGCAGCCTCCACCTCCTGGACTCAAGCTAGCCTTCCACCTCAGCCTCCCAAGTAGCTAGGACTTCTGGCGTGCACCACCACTGCCAGCTAATGTTTTAATTGTATGTCGAGACAGGGTCTCACCATGTTGCCCAGGCTGGTCTCAAACTCCTAGTCTCAAGCCTTGGCCTCTCAAAGTGTTAGGATTACAGGTGTGAGCCACCATGGCAGGCCAGAAGACCACATGTTATTTGTTTCCCATTTGGAAAGTGATTGCTAAGGGCTATGGGGATTCGTTCAGGGGCTCTAAAATTGGTTGAGATGGCTGCACAATTCTGTGAATAGAGTCAAAACCATTGATTTGTTCCCTTTAAATGAGTGAACTGTATGGTACATCTCAAAGCTGTTTAAAAAAAAAAAACTTTAAAAGTTATGTAACAAGAAATAGAGGTTTAATTGTATTAAAATTATAAAAACAAAAATAGACAAAAATGGTAAGATAGCTACCCAAGAAGAGAGCTGGTATAAAGTAAGGTAAACTCTCATATGTGATAGCTGTAAAATAATACAAAATTAGAAAAATAAGCCTATTAGGGATAGTGAGATAATCACTAGAACTAAAAGAGGAGTTAAAGGCCAGGTGCGGTGGCTCACGCCTATAATCCCAGCATTTTGGAAGACCAAGGAGGGTGGATCCCTTGAGGCCAGGAGTTCGTGACCAGCCTAGGCAACATGGCAAAACCCTGTCTCTACAAAAAACACAAAAATTAGCCGGGCGTGGTGGTATGTGCCTGTAGTCCCAGCTGCTTGGGAGGCTGAGGCACAAGAATTGCTTGAACCTGAGGCCAGGCGCAGTGGCTCATGCCTGTAATCCCAGCACTTTGGGAGGCCAAGATGGGTGGATCATGAGGTCAGGAGTTCGAGCCCAACCTGACCAACATGGTTAAACCCCGTCTCTAAACTAAAAATACAAAAAATTAGCTGGGCGTGGTGGCGTGCGCCTGTAATCCCAGCTACTCAGGAGGCTGAGGCAGGAGAATTGCTTGAACCTGGGAGGTGGAGGTTGCAGTGAGCCGAGATCACACCACTGCACTCCAACCTGGGCAACAGAGCAAGACTCCATCTTAAAAGAAAAAAGAATTGCTTGAATCCGGGAGGAGGAGGTTGCAGTGAGCTAAGATTGTGCCACTGCACTCCAGTCTGGGTGACAGAGCAAGGACTCTGTCTCAAAACAACAGAAAACACAAAAAACAAACAAATAAATAAGGAGTTAAACATGGTTACTTCTGAGTACGACAGTGAATTGTTGGTTTCATGATATGCTCCATTTGATTATTAACTATGTATTTGATAAAATTAATTTTAATAAATTAACCTCATAAATTCACATGTATGTATCTATATGCTATTTTAGCCATGGTAGTGACAAAAAAAAATCAAAATAAAGCAAATATGGACGTGTGTAAATCCGATTATGTAAATTTTACTGTGTGCCTCTTTTTTCTTTTTCTTTTTTTTTCCAAATTCCATACTCACCTAGAGGTTATCTAGGACTACTACATTAGCTTAGCATAAAAAAATAAGAACATTCTACCTTTGCGTGTACAGTTCACCTGAGTGAAGTGACTTGAAGAGACCAATTCCTTTAAGCAGCTTCTGCAGCATGAAGTGCTCAGAACTCACTCCTAGTCCTCACAGAGGTGGGAGTGAAAGGACTGGCTGAGAGCAAGTCTAGCAGATGGGACATTGGAAGAGGGCAGGCTTGGGTTAGGGTACATAAGATCCAGAAGGTAGCATGAAGGCAGTTAACACCTGAAGGGAAAAAAGTTAGGTGACTGAAGGCACAATACTGATTTGCTTTTTTGTATTGTAGTTTTCGCTTATCTTCGGACTGCTACTTAAAATTCTGTGCTACATGTGGAGTTTTCCAAATGTGGTGTTAAAGATGGCTAGAAAGGAAGGAAAATCCAGGTGCTTTAAAAATCATATGGAGTTCATCATTTGACCTCACAATATATTTAGAAAAGGACTTGTAGTTCTTTCCAATGTAGCTAGTTTAGTAAGACCCATTTTTCTTGAATTCCCAGTGGCGAATTACTCAGGATTTGATTGAAGGGCAAGTATTTCTTCCTTTAAGCAGTACTAGGGTTTAGGACTTTTGTTGTTTAAATCTCTGGAGCACTCTAGGAACCCTGGTCTCAACTTTGTTTTTTGGTGGCAAAGGAAAAATGATCTCCTGGTTTACTTTTGGAATCCACAAAGCAACTCTGAGGTCCCAGGTGGATTTAGTGTTTGGAAAAGGGAACTTGGGGGACTGAGGTTGACCCGGAGCCCCCAGGTCACTGTTCACGTTTACAAAAGCAAACCTGGTATCCCCAGTTGCTTTTCTCTTGAGGTTGGCTTAACTTTATTTATCTTCTGTCCTGGGTCATTGCCCCTGAGGTGCTTCAAAAGCAAAACCCAAAAGACCTAAAACAAAGCTAAATCAGATTCAAGGAAAAAATGACCTGGCACTGTGGGTTCACTTTTAAAAAGGCAAAAAGTCACTTCAAGAGTTTCATAGAATAATTTTAAGTCTGCCTAGATTCATTGTGTCATTTGTACAAAGTGATCTCAACAGGTCTGAGACCTCAAGTTCCTTGGGCATGGATTGAGAATGAGTCTGTAGGATGGGAAACTGTCAGCAAGCTAAATGGGTTGACACAAATGAATTCCTCAGTGATTCTGAAGTGATTCGACTATTTGGAGCTATATGGGACCACCCATGTAACACTTCTTTCCTTAAGCTGATCTTTTTGTTTGCTGGACACACACAGGGAATGCTGAGGAAGTGAAACGTACAACTCACTTACAAATATTGGCATACATCCACTTTATGTTATCAGATTAGTTATGAAGGGTATTTTTGAATCCTTGGTGAAAAAAAACTTGGGATACTAATTTCAGATAATCTTACAAATCGTGATGAGGTAGAACTCAGGCACATGATTTTGCTTTTTCATTTTTATATCATCTATACTTTGCTTACTTCCCAAAAGGATTTAAGGTGGAATTACTTTACTTGACTATTGGAAGAAACCCATTTATAGAACTTAATACCAATTTTCATTATCATATGCCCGACTTTATCCTTTAATAAGTAATTGTAAAATTGCTTTTGGGTAATCTGGGGAGATTTTTGTTTTTGTTCATGTTTGATCTACATCTTTGAACTTCAGGTATATGTGTTAACTAATAAATTCACCTGTTGAGACCATGTCCTACTGTTTATTTACAAGACTGAAAGAGATTTTGTGTGATTAATAACGAACGTATTATTTGTGCATATTGCCATCTGAAGGAAGCAAAACTTAAGTAGAGAAGTGAGACTTTTCATAATGTAGATCTTAATATTAAGAACATAGTGCATCCTGTGAAGCTTAACCAATTGTGAGAGGCAGTCCACAAAGCAATGACTGTTGGGGTGGAGCAAAGGCAAGTATCAGTGTTTGTACCTGGCAACACCCCCGTTTCCCCTTTTATTCCCATCACACTCTGACTCCAGAGCAATCATGTTCTTTTAAAGTCATCCCAATCAAAGACCAGGGTCATCTTGGTCAGAACAGGCATGGATAGCCACCTGTAGAAATGGGTTCAGTCCATAAAATCTGGCTTGGCATAATGTTAGGTGGGACCCAGGAATAAAGTCCTGGTTTTATGTTTTATCCTTCACTTCAGTAGAACTGAATTATAAAAAGTGAAAAATGACCTTATAATTATTATGGGTGAAGGAGACTGGTAGACCATTCAGAAATATTAATGCTACTTTCTCTAGGAAGATCATTTAACTCACTTAACGTTAGACCCAGTGCTGTATCATGATGGAGTATCTCCTCTTTATCAACATCCCAGTGAAAAGCTGAGAGAGATACAGAGATGTCACTTCACTATATTCACTTGCCATAGTTTGCCTGCAAGCCAACAGTGGCCTTTTTCAGAGAGCTATCAACATAAGCTAAAGTAGCCTGTAGCCTAAGGAAAAAGCTCCCAAGGAAACTTGGAATAATGGTCTGGCATCATGAATTAACCAGTTATTTCCCGAATACCTACTGAGTGGTTACACTGTGCTAGACACACTTTATGAACTTGCCTGCCCAGCTTTGAAGTTTGTTTCTATTTACTTGTTCCAGCAGTACTATGCATTTGAAAAATCCTTACACACATGAAAATGAGAAATGAGAATATGAGATCAACATGCTTGCTGGCTCCATCTTTGCTGTCTGCCCACGTTCATGTGTGGTCTTTGGGACACAAACACTGAAATGTCTCAGCCATTGAATCTTCAGCCATTGGATTCATAGACTGAGCGGAATGAGCAGGCAGTCACCAGCTTCTATATAAGTTAATGGCTTCTGTCTTATTCTATATTAAAGGATAGTAGCTTTCTCATGTGTTACGGTAGTTTAAATTACTAGGATTCTGTGTGAATAGCTTTTCTTTATAATTTCTTCCATGTTAACATCAAAAGATTACTGCTTTATTCCTATCTTACAATGTAAGCTCCTTGAGGAAAGATATTTTGTTTCGTTCCAATACTGTATCTCTGGTACCTAGCACAGTATCTAGCACATGATAGGTGGGCAGACAATATATGCTGAATAAATAAATGAATTTTATCTAGATCGTTGGCCTTTTTATCTGCATTGGCAATTAATTCCTTAACCATTAATTTGCAAATTCATGCAAATTTCTATAGATACCTGTAAATTAACTGTGTATAATATGTATTTCTGTACATATTTTTACAAAGATTAATGTAAATATGAAAGCATATAGATTTGTCTACATATGGGCAGGTAGGTTTAATTTTGTGGTTCCTGTAATTTCTAGGGATTTGCACATGAGATTTGCATATGAGTATCTGACCATATGTGAACATTGTAAGCATAGTGTTTCTTTATCTAGGACAGTCTGGTTTTGTGCTGTAAAAGAATCAATTCTGTATTCACAGTTGGAGTTGGTGCGGGTTTTTCATTCATTAAGTCAGCTCCTCCTTTCCCAGTTGGGGGTAAATCAGCCTAGAGAAAAAGAGCCTTAAGAGGTTGCTTTCTGCTGACACTGTGCATTGCACATGCACAGTTGTGCAAATACACACATACACCTGAAAGAAGAATCCTTGAAAATGAGGCTTCTGTTGACAACTCTGTGAGGGGTGTTCATTATTGAAATTTATTTTAATATATAAATATATAAACCTCATTTATAACTATAGTATTAACACATATTCATTGTAGAGTATTACAAAAATAAAGAAAATAACAGATAACTTTAATCCCACCACAGAAATAACAATTGTTCTTTTTAAAAAATTATTATTTTAGAGGTGAAGTCTCATTATGTTGCCTGGGGTAGACTCTTAACTCCCGGGCTCAAGTGATCCTACCGCCTCAGTCTCTAGAGTAGCTAGGACTACAGGAACACACCACCATGCCCAGCTTATAACAGGCATCCTTAACATTTTTGCAAATTTTCTTCCAGTCCTTTTGGATGAGTTTTTATGTAACTTAAATAGCAACATTTATCATAAACATTATCCCATGTTGTTTAAAATTCTTCATAAATGTTAATTTTAATAACCACATGATAGTCATCATACAGATATACCTCACTACTTAACCAGTCTCTTAATATTGAGATTTAGGCTTTTTTCAGTTTTTGATAACACAAATAGCATTTTTGAGATTATCTTTGTGCATAAATTTTTTTTTCTGTTTCCCAAAGTTGCTTTCCAAGAAGTAGGATTGCTGAATCAAAGGGAATGGCCATTTTTAATAAGGTTCTTAAACACATTGTGGAATCACATTCCAGAGAAGTTACACTAATTTACACTCTTACCATCTGAGTGTATGACAGTAACTTTTCCTCTTTGTGAAAGGAGGGAAAAATGTGGCCAAACACAGTTAAAAATTACACAGAACTTTAAATAAGTTCCCTTTTCTTTTTCAGACAGTATATCTTTAACATTGTCTCAGTATAGTTTCTATCCTAGTGTTTCAACTTTTGGTATGGCCCAGAATGGTATCTTGTCTGAAAGAAAATAGAGTGGCTTTTCATAGTTAATATTTTCATTATAGAATTTTCTGCCTGTTGCGAGAAAATCTCTATTAATACCTGTAAATTGGATAGGGAAAGAGTCAAACAAGTTTTTTACCTTCATCAAGAAAAGCTAGTTTCTGGTAACCTACCTTTATGAGATTTTAATCACCCCAGAGTTTTATCCCTCTCAGAGTCAGTGGTTGTCTCTTGTATCCCATGAGTAAATGCAAATGTTTCCTCCATTTGAAAGCAAAACCAGTAAGACCCCTTACTTATAAAGTGAGTTAAAACAAAAAGAAAGAATATAAAACTAAAGGAAGGTAGTAAGTAAAGCATTTAGCTTTCTGAAACAATTCAAATGGGGATAGGAAGTTGGGTTTTAAATGGCTTAAAGGGGATTAGGGTTTTAAAGTTGGATAAAGAGTTTGGTGCTTTGGTTTAGGCATGGCATTGCTTTTAAAAGATTACTTCCATATTTGACAATGATTCTAACTGGAGATTATAAAGTAAATAGTCAATTTTAAGACACCACGGGAAACAAGAGGGCTCTTTTTTGTTGTTGTTTGTTTATACAAAATGGTAGCCTAGAGTTAACAGGCTGAATCCTGAAGCCCTTATTTCATAATACTACGGAGGATCCATCACCAGAGAAAATCCAGCAGAGGTTGTTAAATGCACTTAATTGAGATTATCTGAGCTTTTGGTTTAAATTACTTTGGAAAAAGTCTTAGGTGCAAACAGCGTCCTTGAAAGGTAAACATACTTACCTCTAAGAAAAAAAGGTTCAATTTAAGTTCTTTAAAATTCTTCATACAGGTTAGTAGCGCCAACCTTTATTAATTACATCTGGGTACTGACTAATGCGTAAAGATAAAATTTTTATACATCAGTACAAGGGTTCATATATATTATATTAACAGTGTTTTCATTATTTTACAATTATTTGAAAACACAAAGTATTTTACTAGAAAACAACCCCTGGCGCTTTTAGTAATTTCAAAGTAAAAAGATCTATTTTCGTTGTAAAGTACAGTTAATGAAGTTTTAAAAATGAATTTCCTTATTCTGTTCTATCTAAGAAGCAGGCTATATTAAAGTAGAACAAGGATAGCATATAATTTATATGTTAACTGGGTAAATAATCAAAAGTTGATTTAACATTTCCCCCATCTTTCGCAGCTCCTTGACCTGTTTATGGTTTGGGATTGGTCTACTTATCTAGCTGATTATGGACAGCCAGCTTCTAAGTACCTTCGGGTGAATCCAAACACAGCCCTTACTCTTTTGGAGAAGTGAGTACATTCTGAAAACTTTTTTTGTATAACATTTTAGCACCTTTTGATTCAGTGATAAACTAAAGAACTAGAGATTTCTGTCAAAAAAGAAAAGTCTAGATAGAGCTTAAAAGCTCATTCTAGTTTAATGACCAAAAAAGAAGCTTTTCTTTCTTGCCCTTCAGAGTTGGTGTCATTTCATAAGCAACTGCTGTTTATATTGATGTGAACAAAACATCTTTCCTTTTGTATCCTGAATTGCAAGCTTAATTGACCTTAGAAATATGTTTACTGGGGATGTGACAATTGGAGCTTTCTTTAAAAAAAAAAAAATCTGTAACTCAGGAAAGAAGGTATTTTGTCAAATGTGACCAGGAATTGGAATGTTTGCCACCAGTGTTATCTAAATCTCAGCATTGTGGACTTGGATTCTTTGCAGGTAGAGAAATACATGGTTTGAAATAAACAATACAGTAAAAACTGAGGTAATAGGATTTACTGATGCATCTTGTCCAACTAAACATAAATTTAGGTGTTAACTTTTCCCTCTCATTATGTGACAGACTTTTTCTTTACTCAATCATATTTCATTTAAAATATCACTATTGGGAGGCCCTCTGAATCTGCTGTGATTCTGGGGGCTGCTGGATAAGAAAATAAAAATTAAAAAGTATCACT
Organism: Macaca nemestrina; assembly: GCF_043159975.1. Classification (NCBI taxonomy): domain Eukaryota; kingdom Metazoa; phylum Chordata; class Mammalia; order Primates; family Cercopithecidae; genus Macaca; species Macaca nemestrina. The sequence continues at coordinate 40,856,468 of NC_092133.1, read as the reverse complement.
ATTAAAATTTTCAGCTTTTAAATTAAAATTGTTATTTTCCTATATTTCAAAATATTTATAGTGAATTTGATGTGAAAGGACAAGAGGAAGTGTTTAAAATAAATGTAAATTTATTTTACAATGTCATGAAATGCAACTGAGGCAAAAACATTGCTATTTTACATTTTCTAATGTTATTTTCCTTTCACCTTATCTTGCTATGAATATGATTAGCTGAGTCTATACAGGGTATGTATTTTAGCATACTTTGTGGAATAATATTAGAAAATAGTATGATAGTAGCAAACCTAGCATATTTTAGATGTACATATTAATGCAAAAATGCTACTTAATATAGAATGTAAAATAAAGCTTCTATTTTTTTGCATGGTTATTATATCTGTATGTTTATTTAGAACCTACTTTCTTTGAACTATATTTTTCAAGCATAGGATTAGTGTGGGATAATTCAGAGCATGGCAAGATATTTTACTTGTGACAGCTTAGCTTTTAATTTTCTTTTACTAAGCTTCTTCATTCACATATGTTTCTAGGATGAAGGATACTAGCAAAAAGAACAATATATTTGCTCAGTTCAGGAAGAATGATCGAGACAAACAGAAGTTGATAGAGACAGTTGTGAAACAGCTGAGAAGTTTGGTGAATGGTATGTCCCAGCACACGTAGACCTCACGTCGCTTGCACTCAGTGACACCAAATCCATGATTCAACATTGATCTTGAGCAAGTATTGGTCATGATATAGTAATTTGTTTACAGAATCCAAAAATACAATGGAGAAGATACATGAGGGCTTAAACAAGAAATAGTAATAAATGTCATTTGTATGGATTTTTAAATAATCGAATACTATTTTATATATGGAAAAAATGAGCATTTTTTCACTTTTAGGGGAAAATGCAAAAGTGTAAAACATAAATTGTCACAAATTGTACATGAAATTGATTACAAATACATTTGAAAAACGTATGCCTCTACTCATAAGTAGTTTTTTCTATTTAGACTTGAATGATAATCTGTTTTTTGATCAGTATATGGCTTTGGAATTCAATCATGTCTGATATGGTAGTTTTTCACTACCATTTTCTGACTTTTAGCTTTTATTTTCACCTCATTGTGATTTAAGCAGACCAAAATTTCTAATTCTGCTAATTCTGAAGGGGAAATAGACAAATCTTTAAAGCTTCCTGAAATCAAACTTGATTTAACTCAGTAAGAATGTGAATTATTTGTTCTACTTGGGTGGTTTAATTTAATCGTACTGAATATGAACAAAAGGTTTTGGATTTTCTAAAGATGCAGTGTTGTTTCTGTTCATCAGGGTTAATATTTCTAACTATATTGCTTGTAGCTGACCCCATTCTGGATTTGTTTGGTTTGGTTTGGTTCCAGTTAAAAGAGAGGACAGGAACTAAATGGGGCTAACCACTTCAGGTGCAGCTTGTGCGAGGGTAGATGGTTCCTGCACACAGAAGTTACCACAGGGGTCAGGTTACTTTCTTCAAATAGCAGATTTCAGTACTGTATCCTCATTGTGGAAACAAGCCAAACCAAATGAACTCTGGAAAACCTAAAACAAATGTACATTTTCCTTTGTGTACGTTTCCGTGGTCCAAATGACAATATAAATCCAGTCTTTATTATACCTTTGTTGTATTTATGCTGAATCCTCCCTTTGCCTTTTCAGGATTTAGGCCTGTAAGAAACTATGCCTGACTCTGTAAAATAAGTGTAAAGAATTATACGTACATCTCTGGATTTTGTGATGAAATATTAAAAATATTGAGCAAGTCGTTGAAAATGCATTACTATTTTGTCTATTCAGAGCTTACTGATTTAAAACAAGTGCTTCCTGGAGAAAAGGCATATTATTTCCTAGTTATTGGAATGGGAGTGGCACCAAAACTATATATATATATATATATATAGTTTGGCTTAGTTCAAATATAGTTCAAAGAAAGTAGGTACTAAATAAACATACAGCTATAGTAACCATGCATATATATACACACTTATATGTGTGTACACACACATATATATATGCGCACTTGTTCTCTTGATCATCTCTTAATCCAAAGTATTTAATGTTTTTTAAAATACTACATGAAAAGCATGGTACTTCTTCAGGCACAGGGAAATCTGGAAGAGAGGAGCGGTGAACAGCTAACTCTCTTTGAAGACCGGAATGGGGCTGTTCTTCGCAGCTTACCCAACCCTCCAGTGTACTTAGGGTGTCTCCCCTGCTTTGGCTGAGACGTCCCGGGATTCAGAGAGATATCACCTTTGCACTACCTGGAGCAGACCACTGTGGGTCCTCTTTACTCTTTTCAATAATATAAACACCCAGCACCCTCCACACACACCCCAGGTTGCGCTGTAGGGACAAGGACGAGTGAGTCCTGGGGCATTTGGAACCCTTGAATGGGACGCACAAAGCCCAAAACGCAGCAGTGTAGATTGACAAGAGTCGTCGGGCAAACTCGGGGGAGGGAGGGAAGGATGTGCAGGGAAAGATGAATTTGGTCCTTGAGACCGGAAAGGTGCTGTTGGGTATCCGCTTCTGGAGGCTTAGGACGTCTTTATGAAGCCTAGGGCAGCAGTGGAACGGCCATCTTTGGAAGGATACCTGATGTGGTAGATCAGAGAGCCGGGAGAGGTGGTTAGCTGTCGGAGAATCTCGGCTGCGCTATCCCTCGTGGGCTTTTGCGATGCCAACGCAGGCGTCGACGACTGCAGTTTCCCTGAAATAGTCGGAGCAAAGGAGAGAAAAGCCCAGTTCTTTCACCTTGGAGTGGCGAGAGAAGGGCACCTAGAAGCTCGAAGGCAGGGACCGAAGAGAGAGCCAGCAGCCGGGGGTGGGCCAGGAGCGCTGTGGGGCGCAAGCCTGGGTCAATTCTGCGCGTTGGGTTCGCCCACTTTCCGAGCGCTGAGAAGAGCCGGGAAGCTCTGGCGCGAACCCGCAGGTCCTGTGAGGCGAGCCCCTAGCCCAGCTCGAGCGCCCCAGCGCCTGCCACTCCCTACTCAGAGCCCCTCCGTGAGTGCGCCACTGCCCACTGCCTCCAATCACCACTCTGCGTGGAGCGCTTTAAATATGCAAAGACACGTCACGTTGTGTGAACCGGGATCGGTCCGTAGGGAGGGAGCCAATATCTATATAAACATGTCCAGGGTGGGCCAAGAAGGGTTAAACGACTGGAGGAGGGAGAGGTGGGGCGGGGGTCTGCAGACCAGGTTGGTAACACTGGTGAGTTGCTCTTCTTTCGCCCTCCTTCGCTGCTTCTATGCAAAGGGTGCTGAGCCCGGGGGGGGGGGGGGGGGGGGAAGGTGGGAGGTGCCCCGCGGAGCGGGGAGTAAGCGTTCCCGAGGCAGCGGGCACCTTCGAGAGGGACTGGCATTTGGGCCCAGGAGCCAGGAGAAAGTTCTGAGTGCACCGGCCTCGAGGAAGTCACGTTCCCTAAGGGCGCACGGTCACTACCGTCTTTCACCGCCTGTCTGTTTTTAGAACGGAGTTCTCAGCGGAGCTTATAAATCTCGGACTTGGCTCCCAAACCCCAGGCCTTTTGCGGACGGAACAGGTGAGCATTGCGCACTGCTCGCGCCCGGGTTCTTGCGTCCCCTTCTGTCCCTGCGCTCTGAGCGGCCTGGCCCCCGCGGGCTCATCATGTTCCCTTGGGGGCTGAGCTGCCTGTCAGTGCTGGGGGCGGCAGGCACTGCTGTCCTGTGCGCGGGCCTGCTGCTCAGCCTGGCCCAGCACCTCTGGACCCTCCGCTGGATGCTGAGCCGGGATCGGGCCTCCACCCTGCCTCTGCCCAAGGGCTCCATGGGCTGGCCCTTCTTCGGCGAAACGCTGCACTGGTTAGTTCAGGTGAGCAGTCCTTCGACCCCGAGCGCTAATACGGTCCCTTCTCCCTCTGGCTCCCACTGGACTCTCCTCAGTCTCAATGCCCATGGGATTTGTAGCCAGTCCCTGCCCATCGCCCACGACCCCGGGAAGCGCGCACAACTCTCGCCTTTGCCTGGCTCCTCCGTTCCCTCGAAGGGACCTCAAGTCATTGGAATTCTCCCCAGAGCAACTCCCCGACACAATGCAGGGGGTAAACAGAAGGGGTTTTAGGAAGGAGTCTGAGGAGCACGTCCTGTAAGCATAGAAAAGGAGCCTGAGGCTTGTCTCAGCTGTGAGCCCTTGGGCGCTCACATCTTCATTCTGAGTCTGTTTCCTCATCTCACCAATAGGAACAGGAGCATGTACATTCCCATAGTGTAGTTGCCAGGCCCACTGGGGATCTTGTTTTGTAAACGCGCCAGCCAGAGACAGAGTTGTGATCAAAAGGCAGCTGGGAGGTCTGGGTCAGATCCCCGGCCCAGGCCCAGAAGTTCCAGCTCTCCACGCTCCGCCTCGCTCGCAGGGCTCGCGCTTCCACAGTTCCCGCCGAGAGCGCTATGGGACAGTGTTCAAGACGCACCTGCTGGGCAGGCCAGTGATCCGCGTGAGCGGCGCGGAGAACGTGCGCACCATCCTGCTGGGCGAGCACCGCCTGGTGCGCAGCCAGTGGCCACAGAGCGCGCACATCCTGCTGGGCTCGCACACACTGCTTGGTGCGGTCGGCGAGCCACACCGGCGGCGGCGCAAGGTGAGTGGAAACGGGAATGGGTCATAGAAAGGTCGGATCCGCGGTCCCCAGCATCTGCCATGGGCCAAGCCGGGGCCCCGGTGTTGGATTCACTGTGAACCTGACCAAGGTCCCTGGTAACCAGCGGGTGGCCTTGGACGGGTCCGTTATCTTCAGCTTCTGTTTACAGAGTTAGGACTGCTCTAAAAGGTTCTTTCATCTCCCATCTTCCGTGGCTGTTATAGCAGAAGCGCTGGAGACTCAGACCTAGAGAGGGGCCAGGAAGACTTCTTAGAGGAGATGGCAGCGGGAGCCTGGATGGATGGGAGGGACTGTGTGCATCAGAGCAGAACTGGAGGGAAAGGCGAAAGCAAAAGCCAGCAAGTTTAGGTCTGGGCCTCTTAGAAGAGGGGGAAAGGACCGGAACTGGCCTCTTGGCTACTCCGGAATCGCCAAGCAGAGGAGGCCCGACCGCCGCCAGCGCTGATCACGCGCGCTCCCACAGGTCCTGGCGCGCGTGTTCAGCCGCGCCGCGCTGGAGCGCTACGTGCCGCGCCTGCAGGGGGCGCTGCGGCATGAGGTGCGCTCCTGGTGCGCGGCTGGCGGGCCGGTCTCAGTCTACGACGCCGCTAAAGCGCTCACCTTCCGCATGGCCGCACGCATCCTGCTGGGGTTGCGGCTGGACGAGGCGCAGTGCGCCACGCTGGCCCGGACCTTCGAGCAGCTCGTGGAGAACCTCTTCTCACTGCCTCTGGACGTTCCCTTCAGTGGCCTGCGCAAGGTACGGCTGCCCGGGCTCCAGACCTTCTTCTGAGACTCCGCGGCGCGGACGGGCCTCCCAGACCCAGACGGGACGCCCACGGCGCACCCCGCGCGTCCGTCACCTCTGCTGGGGAACGGCAGCGAGGTCCGGGGGTGGGAGGCGTCGTGGCGGTGGCGTGGCGGTGGGCTCTGGGCCTGGCCTCTGTGCTGGTTCGCTGGTGTGACCTGGGGCTGGCCACACGCCCTCCGTGGGACCCCTGCCGCTACGCGCTCCAGCCTTAGCAAGCGCAAGCCGCCAGAGTTTGGGGTCCGACTCCTTCCCACAGCGGCGCCTCTGGGGCCGGCCTCCATCACTTATTCGGAAGCCCAGATGGCTGTGGAACCGAGGAGAGCGTGAGGGCTGCAGATGCGCCCTGGCCCAGCCCGGCGCCAATCCCCGACCCAAGCGGGTGGGCGTCAGCTCCACAGGCCCTGGATCCGCTACGTTTCTGGATCAGAGAACCGCTGCTTCTCCAGACTTCAGAACAATGGGCAGGACCCGGAGAGCAGCTAGGATGCCCCAACCCGCCTTTTGGTCCCCCTGTTCTGGGACTTCCCACTGTTTGATTCCCTGGTTTTCAGTCACCTGCATAAAAATAATATGTGTAAAGGATCATGCTATATGCTGATCACCGTGGATACATTTTCTGATCTAATCCTTGCAGCCTGCAAGGTGTTATTATTCTCATTTTATTGGCCAAACTTATTTTATTGACTTCCCAAGATCACACCGTTAGTAGGGGCAGACACAGAACTTGAACCCCATCTCCTCTGACTATGGAACTCAAGTGCTGAATTACAGTGCTTTCCCGTGGTGGGGGCGGGGATGCTTTTGCTGTGGCTATTCCCTGAACTCCGGAGAGGCATCCCCTCTTGCCCACGCCCTTACAGAGGCTAATGCTTACAACATCCAATAGTATCCTCTAAGTCAGAGCTTTGCTGGGTGCATCAAGGTGCCCCAGCCTGAGCCTACTGCAGAGAAAGGGCAATGGGCTGACCCTAGCCGCACTGGGCTCTGTGCCAGGCATGGACATGGACAGCTGTGTGACTCTGGGTAATTGCTTGACCTCTCTGAACCTCAGCATCCTCTCCTCAGGATGATAGTAACTCTGCTGTGGCTTAGAGGGGGCTTGTGATAATCAAGACAGAATGGTGTTTGTGGACAGTGGATATATCCCTGACCATTTACTGAGCCCAGCCATATGCCAGGCCAGGAGCTAAGCTGGGGAGGTGTTAACACAAGGATGTTGGCAGAGCCAGTGCTGAGAAGGTTTTCTCGGTAAGTGGCCAGGCCTGGCCCCCTTAGCCTTCCTGCCCCATCTTTCTTCTCAGGGCATCCGGGCAAGGGACCAGCTGCATCAGCACCTGGAGGGGGCCATTTCTGAGAAGCTTCATGAGGACAAGGCTGCAGAGCCGGGTGATGCCCTGGAGCTGATCATTCACAGTGCAAGGGAGCTGGGCCATGAGCCCTCCATGCAGGAGCTGAAGGTGGGTGCTGAGAGGCTGCTCCTTCTCCCCTCTTTTGCATCCCCAGCAGATCCCTACACCAATGCTGCATCCCCAGAGCCACATCCTGTGTAGCCCCACTTTGAGGCACAGGCAGTCCTCAAGATGAGGGGCAAGAGGAGACCTGGGTTCCAGTAATGACTCAGCCACACTCACTAGCTGTGCAGCCTTCAGCCAGCTGCCACCCTGGTCAGTAGGAGACTTGAAGGCAAGAATGCTAGGCCCATCTTTGCAGGTTTCTGGCCACAAACGGCTCTCTCTCCATTCCTTCCCCCACTGCCCTTCTCTGCCACTCCATGCCTTTGCCTCTGCTGTCCCCCTGCCTACAAAGCCCTCATTATTAATTTTTTCTACAAACTTTAAGGGGCTCAGGATCAAACTCCACATCCTCAAAGTTCCCTTCTTCCTTCCAAAATCACCTCTCTCCTTCTATGAGCTGCCTTGGCACCTGGCACCTCTATCTGTCTGTCTCGATGCTGTGGATCTCCTGGAGAATTAGGACCCCTCCCCTTGTACACACATCGCACACACAGTGGAGGGGAGGTGGAAGCTTTGGAATGGCCCCAGGACTTGCTTGAGCACTCAAAAAGGAGTGGAGAAGTTGGGGGGAGGGGAAGTTACAAATAGGGAGACCTCAATCTTCCATAAGCAACTCCCACCCATCCTTTCTTGGGCCTCAGTTTCCCACTTTCTACCAGACATCCCTGAAGGGTGGGCCTCAGCTTTAGCTTCTTTTCTGAGAATGGAACTAATAAGAACATGAGCAATGGGCTCATGAGTCCTGGGGGAGCCAGGTGGACAGGGACTGTTCAGGGCTAAGGGGAGTGGAGTAGAAAGGAGTAGACAGGACTGGGGAGGAGTGACAGCACCCTCCAGGTTCTCAGGAAGGGACTCACTAGCCAGGAATCTTCAATTCTGGGCTGGACATCAGGGGCCAGGCAGGGAGTCTCCATCCCAGTTACCCTCTTGTCTGGGGCAGGGCGGGTTAGTGAGCAACCAGGTCATTCATTCCACAAATATTATGATGTACCTATTCAGTGCTGGACTCCACACTGGGACTGGGAATACAGTGGAGTGAAACACAGCCCATGTCCTCCAGGTTCAGGAAGGGAAGGAACACGTTCATCCTGTGATAGCAGGAATCAGTGTATAAAACAAACGGTGGGTGCTTCCAGCAAGGAAGACACTGGGACCTGAGAGGACAGAGGCAGGGCATTGGAGCCTGGAGGATGAAGCCACCAGGCCCCTTGCGTGCCCTTCCTGGGCAGAGCAGACCAGGAAAACATTTAGTGACTCCCTGGGACCATTCCGGTAGGGAGAGGATGAAACCATGATGCCGACATTGGTACGAGGCTGGCACTGCTGCTGCAGGTGCCTTTGTTGCACTGCAACCATTGTCAGGCTGTTCCGCTGGGGTTGGCGGTGGCACCACCAGGTGGTTAAGAGCTCTGGACTCCTAAGCCCGCCTGCCGGGAGTGCTAGCTGTAGGGACCTTGAGCACTTCTCTGGAGCCTCCGTTTTCAACTCCATAAAACAAGAGCAGCAATTGTGTCTCACAGAGGGGAGGTGAGAACCGAATGAAAGAATATGCTTAAAGCACTAAGAAGAGTGCACAGAGTAAGTTCCCGCGTTCTCTCTGGGAACCATCGCAAGGTGCGTGGAGAGATCCTAATTTTACCTGTTGCTATAGGTGACTTTCCCAAGTGGCGGACTTGGGATTTAATCGACTTCAAAACGGTGCACGCAGTCGCGGCGGTAATAGCACTTCCCTGCCCCCTGGCTTTGCGCAATAGTAAATTTGAGTGCTTTTTCATCTCTACGGGGCCGTCGAGTCAGCGCCCCGGGCGACTGCACCGCCGGAGACTCAGTGCCGCACGGGGCTGTCTTGCAGGAGTCGGCTGTGGAGCTCCTCTTCGCCGCCTTCTTCACCACGGCCAGTGCCAGCACCTCGCTCGTCCTGCTGCTACTGCAGCACCCGGCCGCCATCGCTAAGATTCGGGAGGAGCTGGTGGCGCAGGGGCTGGGACGCGCGTGCGGCTGCGCGCCTGGGGCCGCGGGGGGCTGCGTGGGGCCCCCGCCCGACTGCGGCTGCGAGCCCGACCTCAGCCTCGCGGCGCTGGGCAGTCTGCGCTACGTCGACTGCGTGGTCAAGGAGGTGCTGCGCCTCCTGCCGCCGGTGTCCGGGGGCTACCGCACCGCGCTGCGCACCTTCGAGCTCGACGTAAGTGCGCCGCGCCGGCCCATGGCCAGCCTCCTGCCTCCTGCCTCCTGCCTCCTGCCTCCTGCCTCCTGCCTCCTACCTCCTACCTCCTGCCGCCTGCCGCGGCGCCCAGGTGGGAGGAGGGCGGAGGGACTCGGACGGCGAGGTCTCCTCTTTTGCTCTCAGAGCCTCAGCCTTCGGTCCTGTAAAATGGGCTGAGCCTTGTTTCACGTCCCCGGATCCCCGGCTGAGGGACGCAAAGTCTGGCGAGCCGGCAAGGTTAGGGATCTCGTACCCTTCAGCTTTTGGCAGCGGTCCGGAACGGTCAAGTCAATGAGAGCCGAGTTTTAGAATAAAAACACTCTTTTATCCGTGCAGCACCCCCTCCCAGCCAGTGAGTGTGGATGGAGAACAAAGAGAACCCCTCAGTATGTCCTGTACTCCACCCCTTTGGCTCCCTCGCAAGAGCAAGGAATCCCTCATTGCGACCCGTCCAGGGCTCTGGCTGGGGCCAGATTCCAGGGGAGGGAGGAATTAAAATACCGGGTAGACACTTCATCTCTGATCAGGCCGGTTTGGGCTGAGCAAGGTTAAGGTCTAGAACTGACTCCATCTCTGTATGACCTTGGGCAGTTCCCTCTTCACTCTGGGCCTCAGTTTACTCTCTGCAAGGAAGCTGTCTTTCCAGCTCTGATGCTCCATCCAGGTGGGGCTGGGCTGTGGGGGTATGGTGGTGGCCTCAGGCAGTGGTGCTCTGGCTGTGCCAAACTGCGGGTGTGTGCCTGAAAGGCTGTCACTGCAGTCCCCTGAGCACCATGCTTGGTGACTGGGTGGCTCCAGGCAAAGATGGGCATTCCACAGTGAACATTTGTGGCACAGTGCGTGCCAGGGTTCAGGAGGTATCAAAGGGACTGGGACTCTACCCTGGAGGAGCTCCACTGGGAGAGGAAGGGGCCAGGCCTGACAGCCTCAGCCCACTTGTGGTGTGAAGAGAGTGATCCCTAGTGCTGGACGACAGCAACACATTTTGAGAGCTGGAGTCTGAACTGGAGCAGTGAAAGTTTAGAATGGGAGAGCCCATTACAGAGAGAGCAGACTCAGACAAAGGTGGATGTTGAGAAGTGTCTTGGATGTGGGATCAGTCTTGGAACGCAAGCTTCATTCTGCAGGCGCTGGAGTGCCCTACAAGACCTTAGGGAAGCACAGAATCAGGGAGGTGAGCAGAGGACAGGAAAGGGTCTTAGCCACCCTCCAGTTCACAGATGAGAACACTGATGTCTAGAGAGGAGAGAGAGCTCCTGGGATGATTCCAAGATGTTCTGTTCCACAGTTAGAAACTTTTAAGTATTCACCCTGGAACTTGATATGAGGGCAGCAGTGTAGTCAAGGGGTTGAAAGACATATCAAAAAGCCAAATGGTTGAAAATGCTAGGGGTGGGCAGAGGGAACATGAAAGCTGCCTTTGAGCATTTTAGGGAGGGCCAATTTGATTCGCATGTGCGCCTTCTTAAAGTGTGGTACCAAATCTGAACATTATTGTCCAGCTGATGGATGGGAAGGACGGAAAGTTTTCAGTTCAATGCAAAGGAGAGCTCCACCATAGAACTGACCTCGAGGAATTGTCATGTGCATTTCTCCCACTCTAGCAACTGGTAGATGTAGCACTGGAATTTAGGTCTTCTGATCTAAGGTCAGAAGAAAAAAAGACAAAACCAAACGGGAACATAACTAATAGTTACTGTTTACTGAATACTCATATGTGCCAAGTCCTTAATTTGAATCTTCACCAACAAAGTGGGCATTTTTCCCCTCATTTTTTTTCAATGAGGAAACTGAAGCTCAGAGTGGCTGCGCATCTAGCCCAAGGTCATACATTTCACCAGTGAAGGAGTTGAGATTGGAACACAGAGCTTTCTCCTTGTTTCCGGATTAATCGCGGGTTCCTCCCGGTTTTCGGAAGCCTGATGAAAGCACCGGGGTGGAGGGTCAGTTCAGGGCACCCCGTTTCCAGGTGCCTCGTGGTCAGGCTGGTCTCCTCGCCTCTCTGCAGGGCTACCAGATCCCCAAGGGCTGGAGCGTGATGTATAGCATCCGGGACACGCACGAGACGGCTGCGGTGTACCGCAGCCCTCCCGAAGGCTTCGACCCAGAGCGCTTCGGCGCAGCGCGCGAAGATTCGCGGGGCGCCTCCAGCCGTTTCCATTACATCCCGTTCGGCGGCGGTGCGCGCAGCTGCCTCGGCCAGGAGCTGGCGCAAACCGTGCTCCAGCTGCTAGCTGTGGAGCTGGTGCGCACCGCGCGCTGGGAGCTGGCCACACCCGCCTTCCCCGCCTTGCAGACGGTGCCCATCGTGCACCCAGTGGACGGGCTACGGCTCTTTTTCCACCCCCTCGCGCCTTTGGTTGCGGGGGATGGGCTATGCCTCTGACATGCTTGCGCTGTAGGACACATTTTGGCCGGTGGCTGTGGCGCGCACGCAGCGCCAACCATCTGCGGCTCCCCATTGTAGCGTAGCGCGCCCACTAGTTCACTCGTGCAACAGTCGTTCAACAAATGTTCGCCAAACGCCGATGTGTGCCGGACTCGAGGGAGGAGGAGCGCGAGCTACTGCTGCAGCGCCAGAGAAGCATCTAAGCCCATGGGAAGATGCCTTCTGCGCTCCGCGCCCAGAGGAAAGAAAAGGTCGTGGGCCAAGCAGGAATGGAGGAAATAGATAGATCCTCACGAGATGCTGCTTGGCTTCCCCATCCCGAGCCAATCCAGGGAGGGTGCATGAATGGGGGAAGGCGGGGTAGGGGTGGCAGGGGAGTGGGGATATTGCAACTCCGAAACCTTGCAGAGAGACCCGACGCGCGCAGTGGGACCTGCAACCCTTGTAAGGAAGCGGGGACGCCGTGGGCGCAACCCTGGCCTGGCTTTGGGCCATAGAGAAACACGCAGAGGACGCCCAACGGAAGGCCCTCTGGCAGCTGGCCTCTGGCTTCGTGCGCCTTGGCCACTCTGCCGGTCTCGGCGGAAACTCGGAACTGTGGGCACTTCCAGGGCTTGAAAGGGCTCAAGGTCACCGGATTCTGCTGGCAACTTCTTAAAAGGAAAAATTCCTACTTTAAGAACGCATTTACTCTTTTCATGTATACAGGGGAGAATAGGCACACCAACACGTCTCCACCGCTGGATTATTTTCATGGGAGGTTGAGACATAATTAGAGAGGCTTGAGATATTTGTACCAAAAATAGGAAGGCCACGAAATAAAGTGTCTTGGGAGCGGTTGAGTGAGGAGGCTAGGGCTTAGCTGGGCAGCTCCTCCCTGCGGGGAAGGCACTAGGGTGCAGGGTTGGGGAGGCCGGGGAAGGACCCACTATACCCAGAGAGGGACTGGGAGCTGGGCAGCCTGGGGCCTGGGCTACCCTGACTTCTCTCTGAATATAACCCCAGAATCTGGGCTGTGAATTGTCTCCAGGTTTCAGGGACCTTATTTTTATTTTTATTTTTTTTGAGACAGGGTCTTCCTCTGTGGCCCAGGCTGGAGTGTAGTGGCACAACCAGCTCACTGCCACCTCTGCCTCTTGTGCTCAAGCCATCCTCCCATCTCAGCCTCCCAAGTAGCTGGGACCACAGGCACGTGCCACAATGCCTAGCTAATTTTTTCTATTTTTAGTAGAGATGGGGTTTCACCATGTCATCCAGGCTGATCTCAAACTCTTGGGCTTAAGCGATCCATCTGCCTTGCCTTCCCAAAGTGCTGGGGTTACAGGTGTGACCCACCACGCCCTGGAGTCACTCCTTTCCAGTGACTCCAGTTTAGTCCCTGCGCCCTCACCCCTCCCTGCCATTTCAGGGACTTCTGGTTTTACGGCTTCACCATCCTCTCTATCACAGAGGAGAAATTGAGGAGCAATTGAGGTGAATGACTCACCTGAGAAGCCCAGTAGTAGGCTCCTGGACTCCCCAGCCAGTGCTCTCCTCCACCCCTATCCCTTCACTCTTCTGCCCCAACCTCTGTTCCTGTGGCCATCAGGTGGGGCTGAACCGTTTGGCCTCCTTTTCATGATAAGCCCTAGCTTGACTTGAGGACTCTCTCAATTGTTCCAGTACAGAGGTTCCAACCAGTGTTTAAATCAAAGCCAAAAGCATCCATGTCATCATTCCAACAGCCCACTTCAATCTGCCACCCAGCTTCCAACAGGCTGGGGCAGCTGGACGTAAGGGGTGAGCCAGGGAAGTAGCTGCCCAGGCCTGAGCTGACCCCTTAGTGAACCAGAGGAAAGCCAGTGCCCTCCTGACCTCATGCTTAAGGTGGATCCCAGGGCCAGAAGGAAGGGGGACACAGCAGGCACTTACAGGGTTGGTAGCTCCAGAGTGCAGCGGGCCCTTCCGACCTGGGCTGACACCATAACCCCCACACAGTGCAATTCATCACCCATTGCCAGTCAAGGGCCTGGCGCCAGGCCCTGAGCTCGGTAGACGCCAGGGGCAGCAAAGGTGGCAGGATGTGAGCCTGCCCTAAGAGTGCTCTTGCAAATGCAGAGGACAGCCTAGCCTGAGAAGCATGGGTTTGGGTGAGGATGAGAAGGATGCAGGCTTCAGGGTTGGTTGTGATTTAGAGAGAGGAGAGAAGAATGGGGTAGGGACCCTCAGAAGCAGGTCGGTTGAGCTGGTTCCAAGAAGGCCTGGTTGACCTGCACTGGGGTCTGGAATAACTATAAGCCTCTGTAGGGGTGGCTCCAATTTTAATTTTCCATGGGTACATCATGCTCAGTAATTTCAAGGGATATCGGAGCTCCTGTTTTAGTAGCTGCAGATTCTATGGGGAAGGAGCAGAGGAGGTTCCTTCCCTCCTGCACTTGATATGCTCTGGAGGGAGGCAGACAAGAAATAAACTAGCAAACAAAAGGGTAAGAATATGTCCAGTGGTGATAAGCGCTGTCATGGAAATAAAACAGGCCTGTGATAGAGAGTGTCTGGGGCTAAATTAGGCTGGATGGGTGGGGGGAACCTTGGAGGAGGTGACATTTAACTTTGGAAGGAACCAGCCAGGCCTGAGGGAGGGGTGTGGCATGCAGAGGGAGCAGCAGGTATAGAACCCTGAGACAGGAATGCATGTTCAAAAATGAGAAGGGGGGCTGAAAGGAGAAAACTGGAGGTGGACTGTTTTGTTGTGACTCCAGTCTAGTCCCTGCACCCTCACCCCTCCCTACCAGCAAAACAAAAAAAAACAAAAAAACAAAAAAACGACTCCGCATCCCGCCTCTTAGCAATAGGGAGGCTGTTTTGTAAACATCTTGGAAACAAGTTGTTTTTCAGTGAACCCACCCCCCTCCCCGCCCACCACCACCCACGAAAGCTTGGCAAGATTTCTAGATCAAAGTTCCTATTGGGCTGGTAATTTATTGACACCCCCCCCGCCCTGCCCCCCTTCAAGATGTTCTTTAATGATCGTTCACTCCCAAATTTAATCCTTTCCTGCCGGACGCCCCCGCTGGCCTCGATGTGCAGATAGATTAAAACGTTTTTTTCCCTGCGGCAATTTCCAGCGTGCAGGCCCCGCTCATCTTGTGACCCGGCGTGCGCTGAACTTGGCGAGGTGGCCCCGCAGAGTTCACTCGGATGTCACGGTCCGGCCTGCAGGGGTCACAGGCGGGTCAGGCCCGAGGATTGGGAATGGGCCCCAGGTCACGTCCCCGTTCGCCGGCTTTGCACCCCGGCCGGAGGCGCTGTCCAGAAAGGGGCGGACCCGGGATTTCTGAGAATTACCTCCAGCTCGATTGGCCTGGCTTCCTGCAGTGGCCAGAGGTTGGCTCGCCGTGTTTACAGCCACCAAATCGTTTGCCGGAGACTGAAACCCTGCCCAGAGCCTCTGAAACACTGGGCAGGTTATGGGGAAACGCTGACCCCCGGAAACACGCCCTGTGGCGGCGACTCGGGCTTGGAGCGTCGCTAGGATTGCGCGGGTCCCTCCAACCTCTGCAGGTATTTCCTGATACCTCCGGGTTTGGGGACCACCGCGAGAAGGGCAACGCATTTAAGCTCTAAGGAGCAGAGTTTTCCACCTCCAAGGGACGCTTTCCAAGGCGTGCGGCGTGCTTCTGCCAGAGCCAGTGTTCGGTTCTAAACAAATACAGGTCATTCTGTTTCATTTTCGGCGCCGCTGGTGCGTTCAGCGCCCAAACCCAGGTAGCGTGTGGCCCTGGCTGGTCCCGAGCCGGGAAGCTCCGGCAGGTGGAGAAAAGAGAGCGCAGGTGCGCGTCCCGCAGCGTCTGAGCTCCGGGCATTGGCTACAGTAGCTGCTGATTGTAGTTAGGCAAAGTACAGAAGACTTCCCAGTACAGATTCCTTCACCGCTCCCCCCCCCCTTAGGGGTCGGCAGAGGCCTGAGTTTAGGGCCAAGCACCCCCTCACCTGGGTGATTACAGTGGCTTTACTCTGGGTGGGACTTGGGAGAGAGGAGGACTCCAGTGCCCGTTGTACTGGACAGGTAACGCAGCCTACCGTGCCCGGAGCTGGGAAGAGTAGTTGCAACCGGAGCCCCCTTTTGGGAACTCACAACCCTGAGGCTTAGACAGATCGGGAATGATCGCCTCCCTGTTAAGAAGGAGGAAACAGGCACAATGATGTGTGGTGACTTGCCCAAGGTCACGCGCAGTAGAGATGGAGCCGGGACTCGAAGCCAGGACTCCTGGGCTCCCCTTCCTCTTACACCATCTCTTTATCCTGCCAGGGCTGAGGACCCCCTTCCCTGCTGTCCAGCTGGGGCGCCAAGCCGCAGGGCCTTCAGAATGGGTGGGCTGTGCTCGTATCTCAAAGACGGGCACCGACTGCCGAGCTCCAGACGAAGTGCCCCAGGGTCGGGGATCAGACTTGTGCAGGGTAGCACCTGGGGACCTGAGGGACCTGGATGCCCTCTTGTATACTGAAGTAGGACCTCCCAAGACTTCACAAGTGCTGGCCCCCTTGCGGGGGTTGGGGAGCTGGGAATCCCAGATCTGCCTATTGCGCCGGATGCCCCGCGGCTCTCTCTTGGACTCTGGCACTGGGCTCTTCTGCTCGATCCTTCGGAAAAGTCGGGAGGCCTGCTTTATGCATCTCTTTTGGACCTCAGTTTCCCCACTCGTGGGAGGAGGCAGCTGGACGATTCCTGAACGGACTTCCCCTTGCTTCCTCGGCAGGTGGAAGAGAGCCCACGCGGCGCCTGGAAATGGAAAGCCAGTGAAGGCTGCTTTGGGCCGGGGCAGAGGGTGGGACCCGGCGGGAGGGATTCCAAAGAGACCGCCAGGAAGGCTAGAGCTTGGAATTCCGGCTCCTCGGAGTCCTGGCCCTCCCCCACCGCCGCCTCGGAGCTCGGCACACCTTGGATGGGGGAGGCTGGCAGCTTCTAGCCGCGCACCCCAGGAGGCGCGCTCGGAGGGAAGCCGCCACCGCGCCGCCTCTGCCTCGGCGCGGAACAAACGGTTAAAGATTTTGGGCAGCGCCTCGCGGGGGGAGGAGCCAGGGGCCCAATCCGCAATTAAAGATGAACTTTGGGTGAACTAATTGTCTGACCAAGGTAACGTGGGCAGCAACCTGGGCCGCCTATAAAGCGGCCGCGCCGTGGGGTTTGGAGCGCTGGCGGCGGCGGCAGGTGGCGCGGGAGGTCGCGGCGCGCCATGGGGCTCCCGGCGCTGCTGGCCAGTGCGCTCTGCACCTTCGTGCTGCCGCTGCTGCTCTTCCTGGCTGCGATCAAGCTCTGGGACCTGTACTGCGTGAGCGGCCGCGACCGCAGTTGTGCCCTCCCATTGCCCCCCGGGACTATGGGCTTCCCCTTCTTTGGGGAAACCTTGCAGATGGTACTGCAGGTAAGGGAGCATGGGGCGGGACAGGCCGCTTTCCCGGAGCCCGGAGCGGCTCTGGGCTTCTGCTAAAGTCGGGGTAGGCGCCCCCGGGAGGCAGGCGATTGCGGCTAGGAGCAGGGCTGGCGCGAGGCGCGGCGCTCCCCGGCGCCCCCTCATGCCCGCCTCTCTCCTCGGCCTTCCTCCCACAGCGGAGGAAGTTCCTGCAGATGAAGCGCAGGAAATACGGCTTCATCTACAAGACGCATCTGTTCGGGCGGCCCACTGTGCGGGTGATGGGCGCGGACAATGTGCGGCGCATCTTGCTCGGAGAGCACCGGCTGGTGTCGGTCCACTGGCCAGCGTCGGTGCGCACCATTCTGGGATCTGGCTGCCTCTCTAACCTGCACGACTCCTCGCACAAGCAGCGCAAGAAGGTGGGGGCGGGAGGCGACGGATGGACAGGGAAGGGGACCCCATTTATGACAGGAATTCCGGCTGGTGGATGCTGGGCGCGGGCTAGCAGCTTGAGGTAGGCTAGGACCCTCTGCCATCTCCAGGTTAGCTTTCCCAGCTCGGAGAGTGCCATGTGTCTGGCAGGACTGGGGGTGTCTGGAAGGGGACGGCGGTAGACGAGAGGGGCGGATGGAGGGTTTTAACGCTGTCCGCTCCTCGGGGCTCAGGTGATTATGCGGGCCTTCAGCCGCGAGGCACTCGAGTGCTACGTGCCGGTGATCACCGAGGAAGTGGGCAGCAGCCTGGAGCAGTGGCTGAGCTGCGGCGAGCGCGGCCTCCTGGTCTACCCCGAGGTGAAGCGCCTCATGTTCCGAATAGCCATGCGCATCCTACTGGGCTGCGAACCCCAACTGGCCGGCGACGGGGACGCAGAGCAGCAGCTTGTGGAGGCTTTCGAGGAAATGACCCGCAATCTCTTCTCACTGCCCATCGACGTGCCCTTCAGCGGGCTGTACCGGGTAAGGGCGGCAAACGGGCTGCGGACTAGGGGCGCGGGACCCGGGCGTCTGCTCACCTCCGCGCGCTCTCTGCGCTCAGGGCATGAAGGCACGGAACCTCATTCACGCGCGCATCGAGCAGAACATTCGCGCCAAGATCTGCGGGCTGCGGGCATCCGAGGCGGGCAGGGGCTGTAAAGACGCGCTGCAGCTGTTGATCGAGCACTCGTGGGAGAGGGGAGAGCGGCTGGACATGCAGGTGAGTGACAGCTTCAGACCAGGCATTGCGGAGTTTGGTCCCCTGGCTTTCCAAGCGTGGTTCCTGGGGCCCCCAAAGCGCGCGCCTGGGACCAAGCTTTCTGGAGTGGGCGGCCCTCTCAGACTACAGCGATGGAATTCCGAAGGCTGAGACACCGGGTCAGGAGAGCTGCGGAAGGGGCTGCGGCGGAACTGGGAGCGTCCCCTAACCTTTCCAGGCTTCAAAGGGAAAGTTGGAATTTGCAAAAATGTTAATAAAGAACCTTGCGATTTTCATAAAACTAAGACTTTAACTCAGGAGTTTCCGGTAGAGTGGGGTCGTACTCGCCTTACTGCTCTAGCTGAACTAAAGGGACTTTGCATTTTGTTTAAAGGTATTGCTTTCCTTGACTTTCTGTCAGCAAAACATTTAGCCCTTTTAGTCTTCCCTCCAGAAATCTAAGTTCGATTCTGAGTAATCCTTCTGTCAAACCGCACGCAGACTTGTGGACTTGTGAGAACGTGGATCTTACTCTATTTTAGGCACTAAAGCAATCTTCAACCGAACTCCTCTTTGGAGGACACGAAACCACGGCCAGTGCAGCCACATCTCTGATCACTTACCTGGGGCTCTACCCACATGTTCTCCAGAAAGTGCGAGAAGAGCTGAAGAGTAAGGTAGGGAGACTGGGACTGGGGGTGTCCTTACTAGCTTAGGAAATTCAGCTGCTCCCTAGCCAACTTCCGAATAAGTCAGTGTGCTGCCTTCATTGAGTGTTTTGAAAGTGCAGGGCCCAGGGCTGTGTGAACCAGTGGGGAGAATTAGCTTTGTGAATAAACAGGATGGAGTCTTGAGCTGTGATCCCACTTATGTAGGGTTTGACCTTGTATTCATTTCGACTCCTCCTCCACCTTTTGCTGAACCGAGGAGATTCTCAGATAGGTTCCACTTTCTTGAATTGGTGTGTCCGAGGGCATACATAGTGTGATCAGTGTGAATAGCTGATTAGTGTGGGTGGTGGTGAGTGGGAGGGTTGTGGGGGGCGGGGCGAGGGGAGAAACTTGGCCCTTCTAACTGGTGAGCAGCATTCTCTTGGGATTGTAAATAGATAGTGAATTTGGGCAGGCAAATGGCCACTAGCTGCTGTTTCCCCCTCCCAGTCTCTCCCATCATGGGGCCCTTTGGGTTTAGTCTCCACTTAAGCCCTGTTTACGTCTGCTGGGATGATTTTATTGGAACACAAAATAACTGTTCACCTCTGTATGACTGTTTTGATAGGGTTTACTTTGCAAGAGCAATCAAGACAACAAGTTGGACATGGAAATTTTGGAACAACTTAAATACATCGGGTGTGTTATTAAGGAGACCCTTCGACTGAATCCCCCAGTTCCAGGAGGGTTTCGGGTTGCTCTGAAGACTTTTGAATTAAATGTAAGTTAAAATTCTCTTCTCTCTCCCTTTTGTTGTGGTTTAAAAAACTCCTCTCGCTTCCTTCCCTATGCTGTGGCTGCAATTCTTACGCTTTTGATCATTGTTCTGCCCTATATGAAGGTGTGTTTCAGCAACCTGGATCCACCTTTCTCTTTCTACCTCTCCCTTGCTTTTAGCTCATAATTTTCCCCAAAGATATCAGTGACTGCTTTTTGTTGTTGAAAGTTAAATTCCAGTTTGTCAGCCCTTGGGGTTTCATAATCTTTTGCAGGGATACCAGATTCCCAAGGGCTGGAATGTTATCTACAGTATCTGTGATACTCATGATGTGGCAGAGATCTTCACCAACAAGGAAGAATTTAATCCTGACCGATTCATGCTGCCTCACCCAGAGGATGCATCCAGGTTCAGCTTCATTCCATTTGGAGGAGGCCTTAGGAGCTGTGTAGGCAAAGAATTTGCAAAAATTCTTCTCAAAATCTTTACAGTGGAGCTGGCCAGGCATTGTGACTGGCAGCTTCTAAATGGACCTCCTACAATGAAAACCAGTCCCACCGTGTATCCTGTGGACAATCTCCCTGCAAGATTCACCCATTTCCATGGGGAAATCTGATGAGCTTGAATGCTCAAACCTCAGACTTATTGCAAGTTTTTATTGAGTTTTTAAGGAGTGTTGTGTTGACTTTATATTTAATTTCTAAATGTATATTATAATATTTATGTGTTTTGACTATATTACCACAATCTTTAAATATTAAAATAATGAATTTGTATTATTTCCAAATAAAGTAAAATTTGAAGGTACTTTTCTGGTATTTAAGATTCCTGTCGGGTAAAATTCACCAGTTTAATATTTTCTTAGTGTATTTAACCAGATTTTACAATGCCCACCTGGGCTTATCTGTGCATCTCTGTTTTCTGTGAGAAGAAATCTTAGCTGCTTTTTATGTTAACAGTTATTAGAAAATACATGTCTGTGTGTGTTATTCCAGACGTTTCTCTGTAAATTCTTCTACAGTCATTTAGATTCCCTATTTGGAAAATTGATCCAAGTTAATTAAAAAAATTTTTTGGTTTGCTTTACTTTAGGGAAAAAGGTAACACTGAGAACTGTCACTCTAACCCCTCCAGCTCATCTAACATGTCATAAACATAATAAATCTGTTCTCTGAAGTGAAGGTTTTAGATAAGACAAAGCCAGTCACTCCAGTTATGGACAGTTCTTGACTAAAATGAGACCAGAAATCACTGGCGTGTCACCTTTACTTAGAAGTTGCGTATGGAAACAGTATTAGGAAAGGCGCATCTCTGGTTTAGATAAGCTGAGCCCAGGTTTTCTTTATTCAAAATGAGGCAGGAGGAGCAGATTTAGCAAACTGACAGATAAAGTTTTTATCTATCCCAGGCAATAGGGTGTGAGCCTGACATGACTGATAAAATGGCCCAGTCATGACCCTGTGAACCTTGGCTAACCTCCGTGAAAGCGCAGTTTTGTCACATTTCTGACCCTGGCATAGCCACGGTCTGAACTGAAGGCCAGACTCTCAATCCAGAAAGGTTAGCCCTGGTGACTTGCTTATGCAAGCACATTTTCGGTTTTGGAATGGCACAATCTGCTCACTGAACCTCTGATGACTTGTAGGTTTTAAACTTTACGTTTTTCATTACAATTTTAGAATTAGGCAATGCTGCAGAAACCAGGTGGTCTAAATAGGTGTTTGAAAAGTGTTCTGTCTACAGTTACAGTTATGTGTTCTACCTGACTGTAGTTTTTTAGGTAGAACTTGGGTTGTTCTTATTGTTGGACGACTATGAATTTTAAAGGATGTTTATGTAATAACTCATAGTGCCTTCTAATGCCATTAAAAAATGAGACATTACAGGCTATATAGTTTCAGCCAAAGCTTTAGTGTACTATAGCGTGCATAGATGACTCTTCTACCCCTAACATTTGTCCATACATTTCCAGCTAGGAGCATGCTAGACTGAGGGCATAATTATTTCAGATAATTTATACAAAGGCATTTTTAAATTCAATTTAATTTATTTATTTTTCGAGACAGAGTTTCACTCTGCACCCAGGCTGGAGTGTAGTGGCATGATCTTGGCTCACTGCAACCTCCGCCTCCTGGGTTCAAGTGATTCACCTGCCTCAGCCTCCTGAGTAACTGGGATTATAGGTGCACACCACCATGCCCAGCTAATTTTTGTAATTTTGGTAGAGACGGGGGGTTCCACCATGTTGACCAGGGTGGTCTTGAACCACTGACCTCAAGTGATCCGCCCACCTTGGCCTCCCAGAGTGCTGGGATTACAGTTGTGAGCCACTGCGCCCGGCACAAAGCCATTTTACAGGTTTTTTTTTTTTTTTTAAACAATCTTGCCCTGTAGCCCAGGCTGGAGTGCAGTGGTGCAATCTCAGCTCACTGCAACCTCCACCTAATGGGTTCAAGTGATTCTTGTGCCTCAGCCACCTGAGTAGCTGGGACTATAGGTGCATGCCACCATGCCCGGCTAATTTTTGTATTTTGGGTAGAGATTTGGTTTCACCACATTGGCCAGGCTGGTCTCGAACTCCTGACCTCAAGTGATTCATCCACCTCGGCCTCCCAAAGTGCTGGGATTACAGACATGAGCCACCGTGCCCCACCTAAAAGAGTTTTAATACTTTTCATTCTTTTGGAGGACAGCTGGTCTTTAAAACACTATCTTCGCTGACTCGGTGGCTCTGTTTCTCTGTGAGTGTGGTGCAGTTGGAAATCTGAGCCATCTTAACATATCATTCATTTTTTAATCTGGGGCGCTTCGAGGAAAGTGCTTCTGGTTTGCATTTCCCAGGGCTAGATTTAGCCCAATTATCCTGATCAGTTACAGAGTAGCAAAGAATTCATCTTGAAAATATGTTAAAAACACAATCTTTGATCATGTGCTTCGTGCAGAGTAAAAGCAGTCTGGAAGCGTGTGAGCAAGGCTGCTGTCTTGGACAATGGGCCTAGGTTACATCTCTCTGGGTCAAGCATGTTTTATGGCACAGGCACCTCTGGGCTGGTGTCCACGTGATGGAGAAATGATGTAGATTTGGCCAAAACTGTGGAAGGAGGGGACATGACCCCTCTTGGACTCACTCTGGAAAATGACCCTTTGGGCTCCTAGCAGCATGGTGTAGTGATAGGGGTGCTGTGCTGTCCAGGGCTGCGGGTGGATGGCCAAGTTGATGCCCTCTGCTTCCCCTTGCACAATGCCCTTTGCCCTTGCTGCCTCCCATGTTCTCTTCAATCAGGAATGTGGTGCCACCAACCACAGACCACTGTCAGGACTGAGATGGGAAAGCCTGAGGCTTTAGCATTCAGAGGGATTGGAGCCTTTAACCTAGCAAGGTCCTTGGAGGCCCAGAGAGAGACTGTAGTTTTCCTGGGGCCACACAGGGAGTGGCAGAACCAGGAAAGACTTCCAGATGCCATTTTTTTTCTGCTTTCTTTTTTTAAACAGCTAATAACACTTGCCCGATTTCTTTCTAACTCGTTGTTGCCAGACACATAATCCAGGGGTCTCAACTTCCTAACTTCCTTTTATGTCCCCTGCTACCACTCCCGTGACAGCACAGATCAGTTCTCTTGCAGGTCCCCAGAGGCGGTTGGTGAAATGGGAGCACTGAGAGGAGGTGGCTGCTCCCGGAGACTCCCTGTCCCCTGTTAGGGTTTCAGTGCTTTTTGCACCGTGTTACTCTCCAGAGATCCACAAGGGGGCGGGCTTCTCCCTTCTATGCCAGGCTCAGAGGCCAGTGGTTTTCCCCACCAGTGTCCACGAATTCCAGTGTCCAAGACTCTGACCCAGGGCCCGCTTTTACCTCGAACTGTGAGAAGCTACAGGCCACCCAGGGTTTAGGAAGTACTTAGCACCAGGCCTGGTCAAGGCTGCCTGGCCCCTCTGGAAGGGGTCACCCCAGGCTGGGCTGACCTGCGCGTCTTACAGATCCTGAAGCAGCCACCAACCCTTGGTGGTCTGTGGGGTTAGTGGCCCAGGTTTCCAGCATTGCCCCCACACTGCCCGCGTGTGACTTATGCTGCTTTCACTCTACCTGGAAAATGAGGGAGCAGGGAGCGCAGTTTACAAAGAACGCGGGTAAACTAGTCAGTGTCCGGATGACCGCAACCATGTGGGGGAGCCACCGCACAAAAGCATCTAGGGAGGAACGAGGGAAGTATAGGGAGGTTGCAGTGGCTCCTTCAGACAGTCAAACGGCTGCTGTAGTCAACACAGGCTCAGACCCGTTCTGAGGGACAGAGCATGAGCCTAGGAGGGTATCTCCACCTCCTGAAATATGCTGGAAGGCAGGAACTGTGTCTCATTGTTCTAATCTTATACATTTAATCCATTTTCACATACCTCTACAACCTCCCCTGGAATGTACACGTAGTAGGTGTTCTCGGGAAGAAAAAGCTTCTTGGGGCCAATTGACACCATTTACCTTATGTTTCTCCAACTTACATGGTGCCATGTTTTTCTTTGGAAAGTGAAACTTTCATCCTTGAAAAATCTCAGCGGCTGCAAGCATACACGGCTGTGGTTTAACAGCATGTCACATTCCTGAAACCGATGCTCCACGGGTATTTGGCCAAACAAGCTTTCCTTCCTTTGAAGTAGAGTCAACTCGAGTTAGAACCCTGGGACAGGGATGAAGACTCAGCCTGGGACTACATGGTGGGTTTTCTGGGTGAGACAATCATTTTGCAATATTCATAACCACGCACCCTCAGCACAGAAGCTGCCCCACACTGTAAGATTTCTCACTGCTGCGGAGCCCTCCCTTAGTACGTTGAGGAGTTAGAAACCTGTTCACGCCTTTAGGATGGTAGATGCTTCAAGATTTTCGTTTTGTTTTTTGTTTTGAGACGGAGTCTCACTCTGTTGCCAGGCTAGAGTACAGTGACACGATCTCAGCTCATTGCAACCTCCGCCTCCCAGGTTCAAGCAATTCTCTTGCCTCAACCTCCCCAGTAGCTGGGATTACAGGCATGCTCCACCACGCCCAGCTAATTTTTGTAGTTTTAGTAGAGATGGGATTTCACCATGTTGGTAAGGATGGTCTCAATCTCTTGACCTCGTGATCCGCCGGCCTCGGCCTCCCAAAGTGCTGGGATTATAGGCATGAGCCACCGCGCTGCCCTGCTTCAAGATTTTTATCTGAAGTCACTAATGGGTCCACTTAAATGTATTGTGAAAAGAGGACCAGGTGCTTTGCTTATAATAGATATGTGACAAAACAAATTTGTTAAGTACAGCCAAATCAATTCATTGACTGGTTCATTAAGTACAGCCATATTGTCCAACATAACAATGACTTAATGATAGATGGGGGCATTCAGTATTCCGAAACTGAAAGTTCATTTAATGTCAGGTAGTCACAGACTTTTAGAGCCATAAAGGAGGACAGATAATCTGGCCCCTCCGTTTACAGTTGAGAAACTTGAGGTTGAAAGAAATTTTAGGTTACAAGAGAGAATGTGCCCAGCATACTGTAGGTACTCGACCCTGCTCTCAGCTTACAAAAAAAAAAAAAAAAAAAAAAAAAAAAAAAATCAACTGTATTGTTTACTTATATACGTGTCAGAGAAAAAAATGCAGGTGAGCAGGCTATTTGAGACCAAATAGTTCTTATTTGTCATGATACTGCTGAGAGTGCGGACTCTGGGAGGTGTCGTGAGAACTTGGAATTTTGTGGCCTCAGAGAATTTGACACAAAACCCGGCAGAAGGTACAGATTACTGGCATTTATGGTGGGGGTGGGTGCTGAAGCCTTCACATTGGTAGAGATGGACTTTCAGATCGTTTGAGTCCCTTCTACTAAACAGTAGATAATGGGTTTTAAAGGCAAGAGCACACCGGGCATGGTAGCTCACGCCTATAATCCCAGCACTTTGGGAGGCTGAGGTGGGTGGATCACGAGGTCAGCAGTTGGAGACCAGCCTGACCAACATGGTGAAACCCCATCTCTACTAAAAATACAAAAAAATTAGCTGGGCGTGGTGATGAGCACCTGCAATCCCAGCGACTTGGGAGGCTGAGGCAGGAGACTCGCTTGAAACTGGAAGGCGGAGGTTGCAGTGAGCTGAGATTGCGCCACTGTACTCCAGCCTGGGCATTAAGAGCAAAACTCCATCTCAAAAAAAAAAAAAAAAAAAAAAAAAAAAAGGCAAGAGCACTTACTTGTGAGAAACAGGGGTTCTCAGACTTTAGGGGGCATCAGAATCATCCGGAGAGCTGGCTTAAACAAGGATGATTGCCCATTCCAGAGTTTCTGGGTTGATCCAAGAATTTGCACTTCTAGCAAGTTCCCAGGTGATGCTGATGCTGTTGGTCCGGGGACCGTGCTTTGAGTACCATTGGTGTAAAGGCTTCTCATCTGTGGGTCAAGGACCACAGACTTAGGAGGGCTGGCAGATAATGTTAACAAGTAATGTGAGCCAGGTGGAGAGACAGTAGGATATGGTGGGCGTGCTGCTGACGTGAGCTTCCCTCTAAAGTGGGCAGTTGCTGCTCAGTGCTGACCTACTCTTGACCTGTAGGAATGAAGACCTCGGTTTGAAACTCTTTCAGTGTTTCAGGAAGTGCTAGAAATCCAGGCTTACATAAGGAATATATAAAGGGAATATCATGTTTTTTTAGATGTTGGTGGCTAATTACCTTTTTAAAAACTGTACAGGCAAAATAAAACTTGTTTGTGGCCCTGCTGGTGGCCAGTTTGTAACTTCTTGGGTCTTTGATCTTTGGAGAGTTTTTAGAGTGCTTGATCAAAAGTGGCTTAGCTGAGTGGGTCTGTTTCAGAGTCTGGCATAAAGTTGCAGTTAAGATGTGGGCCAGGTTGCAGTCATCTGAAGTCTTGACTGAGGCTGGAGGGTCTGTTTCCAAGATGGCTCCTTCATATGGCTGTTAGCAGGAGGTCTCAGTACCTTGCTATGTGATTCTCTCCACAGGGCTGCTGGGGTATCCCCATGGCATGGCACTTGGCTTTCCCCAGAGCAAGTGATCAAAGAACAAACAAAACAGCAAGATCAGGGCCTCAGTGCTTTTTATGACTTAGCCTTGGAAGTCATACTTCTTAATGTCTACAATATTCCATTGATTACACAGGTTAGCTGTATCCAGTGTAGGAGAGAAGCACACAGGGCATGAATGCCAGGGGGCGAGAATCACTGGGAGTTATCTTGGAGGCTGGCTGTCATAGTGAGTTTTGTTTTGTTTGTTTGTTTTGTTTTTGTTTTGAGACAGGGTCTTGCTCTGTCGCTTAGGCTGGAGTACAGTGGCGTGATCAAGGCTCACTGCAGCC
Organism: Macaca nemestrina; assembly: GCF_043159975.1. Classification (NCBI taxonomy): domain Eukaryota; kingdom Metazoa; phylum Chordata; class Mammalia; order Primates; family Cercopithecidae; genus Macaca; species Macaca nemestrina. Next base: position 40,829,597 of record NC_092133.1, on the reverse strand, counting down.
TCGATCTCCTGGTCCCCACCAAACCTCTCACCTTGGCCTCCTGAGCAGCTCAGGGCCACAGGTATGTGCCACCAGGCCTGACTAATTAAAAAAAAAAAAAAAAAAAAGAGGTAGAGACAGAATGTCACTATGTTGCCCAGGCTGGTCTTAAACTCCAGGGCTCAAGCAGTCCTCCTGCCTTTGCCTCACAAAGTGTTGGGATTATAAACGTGAGCCACTGTGCCTGGCCTATAGTGAGTTTTTCTTTTTTTTCTTTTCTTTTTTTTTTTTTTTTTTTGAGATGGAGTCTCCCTCTGTCGTCCAGGCTGGAGTGCAGTGGCGCGATATTGGCTCACTGCAACCTCTGCCTCCCAGGTTCAAGTAATTCTCCCTGCCTTAGCCTCCCGATTAGCAGGGATTAGAAGTATGTGCCACCATGCCTAGCTAATTTTCGTATTTTTTAGTAGAGATGGGGTTTTGCCATGTTAGCCAGGCTGGTCTTGAACTCCTGACTTCAAGTGATCCGCCCATCCTGGGCTCCCAAAGTGCTGGGATTATAGGCATGAGCCACCGTGCCTGGCCCATAATGAGTTTTTCACTGGTTGTATAGACTCTTTCCCTGACTTCTCTTTAAGTCACTTTCATCTTGTTTCTGAGTAGTCCTTGATTTCTACTATTGTCATTGTGATCTGTCATCCATAGATACTTAGAGTTACCATCAGAAAAAAACATGTTACAGAATTTCTCAGCTGGATGCAGTCTACAGGGTCATCCCAGGACAAAGTTGCAAGTTGGAGACTCTCGGGTAGAGCCTGAGTGAGCAGGTGTTTAAGTTCTGTTTGCCAAAGTTTTCAACTAGCCAATTTCGTTCATTTATGTTTTCAGGCCTCTGAGTCATCTGAACTTGAGCTAATACAACCCCTAGGGTGACCAACTGTCCTGGTTTGCCTGGGACTCAAGGGTTTCTTGGGACTGGGGACTTTCAGTGCCAAAACTTGGATAGTCCTGGGATTCAGTTCAGACAGTAGATGTGAATTGATCTGATCCTTACAACTCGAAGTGTGGTCCATGGGTCAGCAGCATCTGTATCACCTGTTTGCTTACTGGAGCTGCAACATCTCAGGCCCCACCCCAGACCTAATGAATCAATCTGCAGTGTAACAAGAGCCCCAGGGGAACTGTATGTACACTAAGGTTTGAGACTCTCCAGATGGAAACAAAACCTCAACTTGGGCTCTCTGAGGATTCCAATTTGCTGTCTCTGTGGGTAAAATGGACTTAACAATGATCCACTTGTGCTGTGGTAATCAGAACTTGACATACACGTTGTATTTTTGGTTCCTGCCTCCCCATAACCCCCCAGAGGAAAGACAGCTAAAATGTAATTGCTGGAAGGAAACTAAAAGTCCCAGCTCTCACCTGGGTTTGAGCTGTGGTTTTTCACAAAATACTTTTAATGGTTGAAATTTTCCCCCTCCTGAAACAAAATGCCATGAACAACACAGATAAGGGGAGATGGCTGGGCATTTAGGTTATTTCCAGTTCCTGACATTCCAGGCAACATGTACGAAGTATCCTGCATGCGCAGCCTTATGTATACACTAGTGCTGTATTTCTGGGGTTTGGTTCCTGAAAGCGAGGTTGCTGGGTCACTGAGGGTGTGCATTTAAAATGGTAATGGATATCAAAAAAGGTGCCCATCCAAAGAGGAGTGCTTGAAAAAGAGTGGTGTATTTATGTTATGGAAAATGATGGTGCCATAGTGGAGTACATACAGTAGACATCCGTTGACCTTGAGGGATGGCTATGACATGCCATCACACAGGGAGCATAAGTTGCAGAGGGACGTGGCTAGTTGGGGGAGAATTCAGGAGGATACTCTGCAAGGTGATCATTCACATTTTCTGAATACATTCATGGATGTTTCTTCTGGTTGTAAAGAATGTATTGATTTTGTAATTCAGAATTTTAGGAGAGAGAAAAAGTGGAGGTGCAGTGGTGGGAGTGGACAAGACTCTAGAGATCAGCTGTCAGTCTTCCCTTTCAACCCACCTTTCCTGTCTCCACCCATCACCTCCAACCTTCCTTCTCCCTACTTTCAGAAGCATAGTCTCTTGTCAGTTGCAAAAAGACAACTTTTGCAACTTTTGATTGGCTGAGCGCAGGCCAGGTGCCCATGACTGGGCTGCCAGTGGAAGGAGAGGGAATGTCTGACTTCTTTTGTCTAAGGGGCCCCTGCTGCCCACCTATGACGGCTTGTAGCCCCAACCGCTGCCCCAAATAGGAGGTGTATTGTAATGCTATTTGGCCCCTAATCAACAACTAAGGTAGAAAAATCTTATAGCTCTACCCTTTTGAAAACCCCCAGGCATTTGGGGAAGCACTTCTGAGTTAATCAGCCTGATTTTTGTAGCATGCAAGGACAACTAACAGCCAAAATTCATTGAGCATTTATTATAAGTGCCAAGTATTTCACACCGTTTCATACACGTGACAATATCCGTGATGCAGACACAATGTTTAACATCCCTTGTGTTAATGGAGCCACTGTTGGATAACTTGCCCAGAGTCACGCAGCTAGTAAGTGGTAGAGCCAGGGTTTGAACCAAGGCCATCTGAGTAAAAGGTTCTAATGATTACACTGCACTGTATGTGCTAGGTTTATAGAATTCGAAACTGGCACAGATAATGATTCCTCTGCCCTCCCCACCCCTTCCCGACGGAGTCTCACTCTGTCGCCCCGGCTGGAGTGCAGTGGTGAGATCTCGGCTCACTACAACTTCCACCTCCCAGGTTCAAGCAATTCTCCCACCTCAGCCTCCCTACTAGTTGGGACTACAGGCACATACCACCATGCCTGGCTAATTTTTGTATTTGTAGTAGAGACAGGGTTTCACCATGTTGACCAGGCTGGTCTCAAACTCCTAACCTCAGGTGATCCACCCACGTTGGCCTCCCAAAGTACTGGAATCACAGGTGTGAATCACTGTGCTGGCCTAGGATTCCTATTTTCACTGAGCACTTAGTATGTACCAGGAACTGTCCTTATCACTTTGCATGAATTAATTCATTTAATCTTTGCAACAACCCCAAATGAGAAAACTAAAACTCAGAGATACCAGCAACTCACCCAGCGTCCCTCAGCTAGTAGGGGACACAGTCGAGGTTCAAGTCAGAAAATCTATTTCCAGAGCCCACACAACAGACTCTCCAGGCCCATTTGCTCCTTTTATTTATCAACACACCAATATGCTTTTTTTCTTCTGCATTGATCTGAAAGCAGTTCTCTTAGGGGATACAGAAATTTAGACAATTATTAAGATAATTCAACTATAGTTCTGGGTTTTATTTCAATTTTCCGTTCCATTTTGATACCAAGGATCTGGCCCGAAGCTGATATCAGCTAAAATAATTTAAACTAAAGCTGATCTCCATTGTCTGTGGGGTTTTGTTGGGAAGAAATCTGAAAAGACAAAGGAGGTATGTGTGTGATTGTGGACTGGGCAGTTCTAAATTTCCTTCATTATGGAAAATCATTATGATGATGGGAAAGAGTAAGAGAAGAAAAAGATTAATAGAATTTTCTTGTTAAATGTTGCACATATGAAACATAAAGATATGGCTGTTTTGCAGAGATTTATTCAAAAGAGTTTCTTTGCTAGAGGGAATGTGTTTTTCTAAGTGAAAATAGTTTATCCTCAATTTGAATTGCAAATCGTTCCAAAAGCAGAGTGAGAAGGCAGGCTAATGCCTGGCCGGAATGAGTTCTTTCTACTTTGTTTTATAAAAACTTCCTGAGACAAGCTTTTAAAAAAATTATAATTATTTTTAAAATTCAGGTATCCTCTTAGTCTAAATATTTTAGATAAATCAAAACAACCAGATAATTTTATACAATATCAACTTGTTTTAAGATTAAAAAACAAAAAAAAGACACATTACCTCTGCAGCTGGATTATTAGAAACAGAAAATTGCAGGGTGTATTTGGCAAATGGTGACTCCAGAAATCAGATTGGTCTCTAGAGAATGAAACACATGATGGAGAACAGGGCTGCAGAAATGGGGAAAGGAGAGATGAATGAGCATTTGTGTGGCAAAGGCTGAGCGCTGTGCTGGTTGATTTATATTTATGTATGTTACCTCGGTTCGCAGTAACTCTAGGTCGAGAAGCAGGAGCCCAGGTTTGAGAGCTGTGGTGATTGGATACAGGCAAGGTCCCCAGGAGAGATGCAGACCAGGAGCAGATGCTGGTTTGGGGAAGGGATGCTGAGTCCTGTCTGGGCCTGTGGAGTGGAAAACCACGGGGCACTGGGTGGAAGTGTCACAGGCAGGTCTGCGTCTGCGGAGAGCTCCGCCTGTGGAGTAGGCTTGGAGGCAGTGGATGACGTCAGCAGGGAGAAGGGGAATGGGCCAGAGGTGGATGGGCCAGAGAGGAAAGAGAGAGGCTGGGGAACTGGGATCACAGAAGCCAAGGGAGGAGAGAGACTTTTGTTGTTTTGTTTTTTCAAAGATTCTTCAGGAGGTAACTCCAAAGGGCACTGAGCTTGATGTGGGCCTATGAAAGAGAGAACTCTAGGCTGGGCGCAGTGGCTCATGCTGTAATCCCAGCACTTTGGGAGGTCGAGGCGGGCAAATCATGAAGTCAGGAGTTCGAGACCAGCCTGACCAACATGGTGAAACCCCATTTCTACTAAAAATACAAAAATTAGCCAGGAGTGATGGTGCACACCTGTGATCCCAACTACTCAGGAGGCTGAGGCAGGAGAATCACTTGAACCTGGGAGGCGGAGCTTGCAGTGAGCCGAGATTGCGCCACTGCACTCCAGCCTGGGCCACAGAGCGAGACTCCGTCTCAAAAAAAAAAAAAAAAAAAAAAAGAAAAAAAAAAAAGAAACAAAGAAAGAAAAAAGAAAAAGAGAGCACTCTAAATGGAAAGGGAGGCTGGGACATTGAACAAAAGGCAAGACTGGATTTTGAGGAGCCATGCTTTCATGATTAATAGAGGCAGGGAAAACTAAGATCTACTTATTCTCTCTGTCTTCCATTTTAATGAATATGGTGGTCTTCTTGCATGAATGAAAACACCATGTAATGAAATGGCATTTTATGAGCTTTAGGGAGGCAAGGAATGGGTCAACTCAGGTGAAGAAAGAGAAAAGAGAAGAGCCCCTGTGGAAGTGGGGCATGATTGCAGCCTGGTTTGGGGAGGGGCCTGGGGTCACCCAGTTCCCAGCACCCCACAGGGTCCCGTCTGGCACTGACACACGCTGCGGCAGGAAAGCTGGAGGAACAGCTCAGGTGGGGCTGCGCTCTAGGCCCAACAGCCCCATTCTGTGCCTCATGCATTCAAGGCTGCCCATTCATGAGTGTGGCTTCTTCTGCCCACTGGTAAAGCAGCAGGGATTTAGGAATTTACTAGAGGAGCCTGGAGTTCCACCCAGTGCACCTACCATGAGTTTTATCAGCTCCTGGATCCTGGTAGTGGGGTGGCCACGGGCTGGGGACAGAGCAGATTTCAGGCTTCCAGAGGAACTTTCCTGTTCACACCCCTTGAGAACTTGGTGGACGCTGTCTTTGGAAGCAGTCTGTGTGCTTTCAGGAGGTGTCGCTGGGCAGATATCACCGTATAAGAGCCCCATCTGTTCAATTTTTTTTTTTTTTGAGATGGAGTCTTGCTTTGTTGCCCAGGCTGGAGAGCAGTGATGTGATCTCGGCTCACTGCAACCTCTGCCTCCCGGGTTCAAGAGATTTTCCTGCCTCAGCCTCCCAAGTAGCTGGGATTACAGGTGTCTGCCACCATGCCCAGCTAAGTTTTGTACTTTTAGTAGAGACAGGGTTTCACCATGTTGGCCAGGCTGGTCTCAAATTCCTGACCTCTAGTGATCTGCCTGCCTCGGCCTCCTAAAGTGTTGGGATTATAGGCGTGAGCCACTGCACCTGGCTGTTTGCCCAGTTTTGAAGACGAGGTGGGCCTTAGTCAGCTTGGACTGCCATAACATAGTACTACAGAATGGGTGGCTGATACAAGAGAGTTTTATTTTCTCATAGTTCTGGAGGCTGGAAGTCCAAGATCATGGTGCTGGCCAATGTAGTTCCTGGTGAGGGCTCCCTTACAGGCGTGCAGATGGCTACCTTCTGATTGTGTAGAGAGAGCTCTGGTGTCTCTTCCCATTCTTACAAGGACACCAGCCCTGTCCAGTTAGGGTCCCATTCTTTTAACCTCATTTAACTTTATCACCTCCTCATTGGCCCTATCTCCAAATACTCACATCGGGGATTAGGGTTTCAACATATGAATTTTGTGAGAGGACACAAACATTCAGTCCATAACAGGTGGGAAATTAAAATCTGCCTTCCATCCTCCCAACTCTAATCAAGTGTCTTTTGTCTTCAGAAGCTATAGGCAATAAAACCAGAAGAGTCCTTTTGATTGTTTCCTAGATGAGGAACTGGGGTCCAAGGGGGAAGTGCTTGCAAGTCCTCCCGGTGTTACTGGCATAGCCCCTCCAGGACAGTGCCAATGATCTGGTATCATGTCTGCCTCCTCAGCAAGCCTAGAGCCTTGGAAGACCAAGTCCATGTATACTATCAGGATGTCCTTGATTCTCCAGATCTGGCCCATGGAATGGGCTCAGACATATTCATAGAGTTCATGGTTTTCTCACTTCCAGGACCATAAGGCATGACCTGGCTAGGCTGGGGTTCCTGGATAGATCTACCCTTCATTCCGTCCTCTTGCTGAGACTGGTAAGCTGTCTCTTTGGCCAAATTCAAATTCCTGGGAGAAAGAATGTGATCGATCCAGCTGGGGTCAGGTGTCTACCTGTGGGCGTGGTAGGAGTGGGCCTTCCGGGGCTTCTAGGGAAGAGACAGGGGTACTGTGAGTTGGGAAGGTGCTGGTACTTCAAAATTACTTGAAAGAGGGCTGGGCGCAGTGGCTCACACCTGTAATCCTAGCACTTTGGGAGGCTGAGGCGGGAGGATCACTTGAACCCAGGAGTTTGAGACCATTCTGGTCAACATGGTAAAACCCCATCTCTACTAAAAATACAAAAAATTAGCTGGGCGTGGTGGCGGGCGCCTGTTGTTCTAGATACTTGGGAGGTTGAGGCAGGAGAATTGCTTGAACCCGCGCCTGTTGTTCTAGATACTTGGGAGGTTGAGGCAGGAGAATTGCTTGAACCCAGGAGGCGGAGGTTGCAGTGAGCTGAGATCGCACCACTGCACTCCAGCCTGGGTGAAAAGAGCGAAACTCATGAATGAATGAATGAATGAATGAATGAATAAATAAATAAATAAATAAATAAATAAATAAATGCCTCTTTCTTCCCTGGGCTGCTGCCCTTCCCTGCTTTGCTATTCTCCAAACCACTTTCTCACCATCTACTACGCTGTATAATTTACTTATTTCTCTGGTTTCCCATCAGTCTTCTTCACTAAATATAAGGACCTTGAGGACAGAGATGTTTTATTTTTATTTTTGATACTGCTGTACCTGAGCACCTAGAACAAAGTACCTTGCTCACTGTAGGTCTTCAACAAACATTGCTGCACGAACGAGTATACATTTCAGCCAAAAGGTATCTCAGAAAGGGTGGACCCCTCTTGAAGGAAGAGATTTGAGGGTGAGAGTGTGAGAATCCATAAGACCACATGGCAAGGACTTGGCGGTAGCCTTCAGGAGCTGAGAGCAGTCCTTGGTTGACAGCTAGTTGGAAAATGGAGACCTTAGTCATGCTACAGCAAGTAAGTGAATTCTGCCAATAATTGGAATGATCCTGGAAGAGGATCCCAAGCTTTAGCTGGGCACATAGTTCAGCTGACACCTTGATTTCAGCCTTATATGATGCTGAACAGGGACCCTAGTGATGCTGTACTTGGATTTCTGACTCCCAGAACTGTGAGATAATGAATGGGTAATTTTTGTTTTGTTTTGTTTTGTTTTGTTTTGAGATGCAGTCTCGCTCTGTCGCCAGACTGGAGTGCAGTGACGCGACCTTGACTCACTGCAACCTCTGCCTCTTCAGTTCAAGCGATTCTCATGCCTCAGCCTCCTGAGTAGCTGGGACTATAAGCACGTGCCACCACAACCAGCTAATGTTTTTTTTTTTTTTTTTTTTTTGAGAATGAGTCTTGCTCTGTTGCCCAGGCTGGAATGCAGTGGCGCGATCTTGCCTGCTGCCACATCTGGCTAATTTTTGTATTTTCAGTAGAGGTGGGGTTTCACCATCTTGGCCAGGCTGGTCTTGAACTCCTGAGCTCATGATTCACCCGCCTCGGCCTCCCAAAGTCCTGGAATTATAGGCGTGTGCCAATGCACCTGGCAAATGGGTACCATTTTAAGTCACTGAGTTTTTTGTAATTACGCAGCAATAGACAACTAAGACAGTCACAAACCTTGGTCGCCTACTGTGGCATTGGTCTAGGTGCTGGGGACAGAGCAAGGAACAGCACAGACATGGCTCTTAGCCTTGAACTATTTTTCTGATTAGAGGAGAGTACGTGTAGCCCAGTGTTTAGAAATGGGGTCTTAAATTGAGTCAGTGTCTTGGGCTCTAATTCTGGCTCTGCCATTCGCCACCAGTCCAACATTGGGTGACTCGTTTAAACTTTTATGCCTCAGTTTTCTCATCTGTCAAACAAGGACAAAAGTGGCACTACAAAGATTTTGGAGGCTTAAATGGGATAATGTATGCAAGTGTAATGCTGAGTTTGTGTCTCGTGTAGGTGGGAGTAAAATAAATGGCAGTTGGTGTTAGTTAGTGTTCTATTCTGGGACATTGGGACTTAGGGGATTGCAGCTGGTGGGAACTCCAGGCCATGATCCCACCTTCCAGGCATTCACCTCCAGAACAGAGGAATGAGACTCGGTGTGTCATGCTTCACTCATTAGAAACCCCAGGGCTGAGATGAGCACTCCTGAGTCCTAAGCCCCCAGCTCTCTGTGCTCTCCGTGCTCCAAGCTGCCTCCCACTGGACTTAGCCAAGGGACTCAGGGACATTCTACACACTGTTCTCCCCCTTGGTCACTGACAGTGACTGTTCGGTGACAGTGATGGAGACAAAGGCATTTCTGAGAACTTCAGAATTATTGACCTGACTCAATTCAGTGGAAGTCGTTCTCATTCTCTCAGCCCCAGACTCCTTTCTGCTCAATGTCTGGCCTCGGCTCTTCTGTGATAGGAGGATGGAATTTCCAATGGAAACGGTTGAGCTACCCCAAACCCCTAATTAATCTAAATTGTATATGATTTGTGGCAGAATTTGAGCTGCCTCTAATCACTTGGATGAAGAATGCTTTGTATTCTAGTATGGATGAGGATGTAGGAAGTATATAATTGGGTTCATTATTTTTGGAGGACCATCTTGGCAATATGTATCAAAAAAAGCCTTAAAATTATACACATACTTTGGCCCAGGGATTCCAATTTTAGCTTTTGAGCAAATATCGAACTACGAGGATCTTTTTTTTTTTTTTTTTGAGACGGAGTCTTGCTCTGTCGCCCAGGCTGGGGTGCAGTGGCCGGATCTCAGCTCACTGCAAGCTCCGCCTCCCAGCTTTACGCCATTCTCCTGCCTCAGCCTCCCGAGTAGCTGGGACTACAGGCGCCCGCCAACCCGCGCGGCTAGTTTTTTTGCATTTTTTAGTAGAGACGGGGTTTCACCGTGTTAGCGAGGATGGTCTCGATCTCCTGACCTCGTGATCCGCCCATCTCGGCCTCCCAAAGTGCTGGGATTACAGGCTTGAGCCACCGCGCCCGGCCGAGGATCTTTATCAGTGAAGGTATTATAGAAAACATTGAAAACAACCTCTGTTCATTGATAAGGAACTGGGAAAATGATGGTACATCTGAACAACAGAATGCTATGTAGTCATTAAAAATGATGCTGAAGGCTCAGGACTTAGATATTAATAGAATTTTTAGTCAGTCTCAAAGCAGTCAGAGTGAGAGTGGTGGTTCTGGAATCAGATCTCCTGAGTTGGAATCTCAGCCCCACCATTTAATTGCTGGATGACATTGGACGAGTCACTCAACTTCTTTAAGCCTCAATTTCTCCATCTATAAAATTGGGATAATAATGACATAATCACTCAGAGACTTATGGTGAAAATTTAATGAGATAATTCAAGCGAAAGGTTTAGCTTAGTCTAGTGCATAGTAAGCACTTGCTCAATAAATATTACTATTATGATGATTCCATGTTTGCTTTTATTTTATTTTATTTTGAGATGGAGTCTCGCCCTGTCACCCAGGCTGGAGTGCAATGGCGTGATCTTGGCTCACTGCAACCTCCACCTCCCGGGTTCAAGTAATTCTCCTCTCTCAGCCTCCTGAGTAGCTGGGACTATGGGCGCATGCCACCATGCTCGGGTAAGTTTTGTATTTTTAGTAGATATGGGCTTTCACCATATTGGTCAGGCTGGTCTCGAACTCCTGCCCTCAGGTAACCCACCTGCCTCATCCTCCTAAAGTGCTGGGATTACAGGCATGAGCCACCACACCCAGCCCCATGTTTGCTTTTAAAACACATGTGTAGCAAAGGTAAGAAGGAAGGAATGGAAGTCAAATTTAAGTGGTCATCTCTGGGTGATGAGATTGCATGTGATTTAATTTTTTACCACGATTTCTTTATTTGCAGAATGCTCTGCAGTAAGCGTGAACTACTTTTATGTAAATGGAAAAAAAAGACACTACAATTAAGGGAGGGAGGAGAAAGTGGTCTTGCATTGTTGAGATCCTTAGAAAATGTGCAAACCTACTTGCTCAGCTGTCTCCACTTAAAATCACCTGAGGGTGGGCCTCGTGAAGAGAACCAGCAGGAACCGGGCCCTGCCAGTCCTTCAGCCCACCTGCTGCCCACACCTGCTGCCCAGCACACTTGCTTGCCTGCCTTGCCCCAGCCAAGTGGGGGGCCCTGGAAGCTGCAGGCCTGGGAGCTGAGCTGATCAGGAAGATGAACTGGAGCTGTATTGACCTAAGTCCAGGACACAGGCAAGTCCCCGGTCACTCGTTTGCATCTTATCAGCACAGCAGCCAGGAAGAATTCATTAGAGGCCCTTGGGTCAGCCGGCTGTTCATTAGCATGTGTGACAAACTCCTCAATGCAAACAGAAGCTTTCAGTGAGAACCAAACTGTTTCAATTTCTTTGGAGGAGTGGCATGGAACTTCCCCAAAAGTGACTGACAGAGGGGCTGGTTGGAGCTTTGAGAGCCTCAAGGAGGGCGCTGGAGGGGCTGCCCTCAGCTAGGAAGGTGAGAGAAGAACCTGGAGCAGAGGGGGGTCCCCACTACAGACTTTCCAGCTGTTGCTTGGGGACAGCTGATAAGCCGGGAGGGCAGTTGGAGCACAGGCCGAGAAGGGAAGAAGCGGGCAGTGCAGAGGTAGGGGTTGGGGGTTTGCTCTTCTTTTCCAGTGAATCTGCAGGAGGCTGAAAGGGAGGGAGCTGGAAGGCCCTGGAGTCTGTATTGGGCCTTGGAGAGACCTGGGGGTGAGGCGTGGAGCCTGGTTTCTTGCTGATCACAGCTACTGCGGCCCATATCTACTGTCCTATGCAGCAGGGAGGGGACGTGAACAGGAAAACGGCTGCTACAAGACATTCTGGGGCTGGGCGCGGTGGTTCACGCCTGTAATCCCAGCACTTTAGGAGGCTGAGGCGGGTGGATCACTTGCAGTTCGAGACCAGCCTGGCCAATATGGTGAAACCTCGTCTCTACTGAAAATACAAAAATTAGCCAGGCGTGTTGGCGGGCGCCTGTAGTCCCAGCTACTTGGGAGGCTGAGGCAGGAGAATCACTTGAACCCAGGAGGCAGAGGTTGCAGTGAGCCAAGATTGCACCACTGCACTCCAGCCTGGGCGACAGAGCGAGATTTCTCAAAAAACAGAACAAAACAAAAACAAAAACAAACCTGAAGGAAAATTCTGACACTGGACAGATATTAAAAATGTATTATGGGCTGAGCGCGGTGGCTAATGCCTGTAATCCCAGCACTTTGGGAAGCCGAGGTGGGCGGATCACTTGAGGTCAGGAGTTCAAGACCAGCCTGACCAATATGGTGAAACCCCATCTCTACTAAAAATGTAAAAATTAGCTGAGCATGGTGGCGGGCGCCTGTAGTCCCAGCTACTTGGGAGGCTGAGGTAGGAGAATTGCTTGAACCCAGGAGACAGAGGTTGTAGTGAGCCGAGATCGCGCCACTGCACTCCAGCCTGGGCGACAGAGCGAGACTCTGCCTCAAAAAAAAAAAAAAAGTATTATGTTTGTATTTAATATTTTAACTGCTTTAGTAAAGAGTAATTCACATACAATAAATGGCACCTATTAAAGTATATAATTTTATAAATATTGACATTGTTATACACCTGTAAAACCACCACCACAATCAAGATAGGGAACAAATCTGTCACCCACAGAAGTTTCCTTGCACTTCTTTATCATCCCTCTTTTGTTCCTTCCTGCTCCTGTGTCCTCAAGAAACCACCGATATACTGTTTGTCATTGTAGATTAGTTTGTATTTTCTAGAACTTTTTATAAATGGAATCATACAATATACCCTTTGCTGTTAGATTCTTTCGCTCATAATTATTTTGAGATTCATTCATGCTATTGTGTGTATACCTTATTTCTTTTTATTGTGGAGTAGTACTCCATTGTATAGATAGACCACATTTACCTATTCAGATATGATGGATATTTAGGTTTCAGTTTTTGGCTGTGGCAGATAAAGCTGCTAAGGACACTTCTGTGCAAGTCTCTGTATGGGCATATGCTTTCACTTCTCTTGAGTAAATACCTAGGAGTGGAATGCCTAGGTCATATAGTGGGCATATGTCTAACCTATTACAGAAAGAAAAAACTACTTCCAAACTGTTTTCCAAAGTGGTGTTACATTTTATTTATTTATGCATCTATTTTTTGGAGACAGAGTCTTGTTCTATTGCCCAGTTTGGAGTGCAGTGGCATGATCATGGTTCACTGTGTCCTTGACCTCCTGGGCTCAAGTGATCTTCCCAGCCCAGCCTCCTGAGTATCTGGGACTACAAGTGTGTGCCACCATGCATGGCTAATTTTTTCTATTTTTTTGTAGAGATGGGCTCTCACTTTGTTGCCCAGGCTGATCTCGAACTCGTGGGCTCAAGTGATCCCCCTGCCTTGGCCTCCCAAGTTGCTGGGATTGCAGATGTGAGCCACCACATCCAGTGGACTTGACATTCCCACTAGCAGTACATGAGGGTTCTAATTGCTTCACATCTTCACCAATGCTTGGTGTGATCACTGTTTGATTTTAGACATTCTAATAGATGCACAGTGGTATGATTGTAGTTTTAATCCACTTTCCCCTAGTGACAAACAATGTTGAATATCTTTTCATGTTAGTACTGTATTTGCCATTTGTATATCTTCTTTGGGGAAGTGTCTGTTCAAATCTTTTGCCCATTTTGGGAGGAGGGAGGAATTGTTTTTTATTTAGTTTTGAAAGTTCTTTATATATTCTGGGTACAGGTAATCTGTATTATTTCCAAATATTTTCTCCTATTATGTGAATTGTCTTTTCATTCTTTTAATATGGTCTTTCTTTTTTTTTTTTTTTTTGAGACGGAGTCTCGCTCTGTCACCCAGGCTGGAGTGCAGTGGCCGGATCTCAGCTCACTGCAAGCTCCGCCTCCCGGGTTCACGCCATTCTCCTGCCTCAGCCTCCGAAGTAGCTGGGACTACAGGCGCCTGCCACCTCGCCCGGCTAAGTTTTTGTATTTTTAGTAGAGACGGGGTTTCACTGTGTTTGCCAGGATGGTCTCGATCTCCTGACCTCGTGATCCGCCCGTCTCGGCCTCCCAAAGTGCTGGGATTACAGGCTTGAGCCACCGTGCCCGGCCAATATGGTCTTTCAAAAAGGGTTTTTAATTTTGCTAATATCCGGCTTATACATTATTTCTTTAACAGATTGGACTTTTGGTGTCATGTCTATGAAACCTTTGCCTAACCCAAAGCCACAAAGATCTTCTGTGTATTCTGGTCTATATTGTTTTTCTTTCTTTTTTTTTTTTTCTTTCTTTTTCTTTTTTTTGAGCTGGAGTCTTGCTCTGTCACCCAGGCTGGAGTGCAGTAGCATGATCTCAGCTCACTGCAGCCTCTGCCTCCTGGCTTTAAGCGATTCTCCTGCCTCAGTCTCCCTGGTACCTGGGATTACAGGCATGTGCCACCACACCCAGCTAATTTTTGTTTCTTTAGTAGGGACTGGATTTCACCATGTTGGCCAGGCTGATCTTGAACTCCTGACTTCAGTTGATCCGCCTACCTCAGCGTCCTAAAGTGCTGGGATTATAGGCATGAGCCATTGCGCCCCGCCTAGGGTCTGTATTTCATTAATGTTTGTATGTGGTTTGAGGTATAGATCAAATTTCATTTTTCTGCATATGGATATGCAATTGTTTCAGCACCAGTTTTGAAAAGATTGTTCTTTATTGATTTGTCTTTGTACTTTCATAAAAAATAAGTTGTCCATATATGTGTCTATTTCTGGGCTCTCTATTCTGTTCCATTGGTCTATTTGGCCATTTTTACAACAATGCCACAGTCTTAAGTGTAGTTTTGTAATAAGTTTTGAAATCAGGTAGTATAGTTCTCCAACATTGTTTTTATTTTTTGAAGTTGCTTTGGTTATTTTAGGTCCCTTGTATTTCTGACTTCTAGAATCAGCTTTTTAATTTCTTAGAAAGCTTTCTGAGATTTTGGTTGGGAGTATATTAAATCTATACATCAATATGAAGAAAGCTGACATCTTAACAATATTGAGTCTTTCTACCTAAGAACATGGGATACTGCTTCATTTTAATGTCTCTTAGGAATGTTTTGTAATCTTCAGCATACAGGCCTTGCATATCTTTTATCAGATTTATCCCTGCATATTTCATGTTGTTTATGCCATTGTAAATGATATTACTTTCATTTCCAACTTCTGATTATTCATTGCAAGTATATGGAAATAAAATAAATTTTTTGTACACTGATTTTGTATCTTACAACGTAGATGATTATATCACCTGTAGATAAAGACAGTTTTACATCCTCCCTTCCAATTGGGGTGCCTTTTATTTCTTTTTCTTGGCTTAGTAAACCTCCAGTACAATGTGGAATAGAAATGAGGAATTGAACAGGGGTGCCTTGTTCTTTGTCTTAAGGGGAAAGCATAGAGTCTTTCACCATCGAGTGTTGCCTGAAGGTTTTTCTTTTTCTTTTTTCTTTTTGAGACGGAGTCTTACTCTGTTGCCCAGGCTGGAGTGCAGTGGCGTGATCTTGGCTCACTGCAACCTCCGCCTCTTGGATTCAAGCAATTCTCTGCCTCAGCCTCCTGAATAGCTGGGATTGCAGGTGCCCGTCACCAGGCCTGGCTGATTTTTTTGTATTTTTAGTAGAGATGGGGTTTCACCATCTTGGCCAGGTTGGTATGGAACTCCTGACCTCGTGATTCACCCACCTCGGCTTCCCAAAGTGCTGGGATTACAGGCGTGAGCCACCGCACCCAGCCACCCGAAGGTTTTTCATAAATGCCCTTTATCAAGTTGAGGAAGTTCTTTCTATTCCTAGTTTGCTGACAGTATTCTTAACAATAAAGGGTAGATGTTAGATTTTATCAAATGTCTTCACTGCATCTATTAAGATGTTCGTATTATTTATCTTTTTCAGCCTCTTAACATGGTGAATTACACTGATTGATTTTAAACTAGCCTTGCATTCCTGGGATAAAGCTTACTTGGTCTTTTTATATATTTTTAAGATTTTATTTGTTAAAAATTTTTTTAAAATTGATTATTTATTTATTTAGAGATGGGATCTCACTCTGTCACCCAGGCTGGGGCAGTGGCATGATCATAACTCACTGCTGCCTTGAATTCCTGGGCTCAGAAGATCCTCCTGCCTCAGTCTTCCAAGTAGCTGGGACTATAGGTACATACCACCATGCCCAGCTAATTTTTGAATTTTTTTGTAGAGATGAGGTCTCACTGTCTTGCCCAGGGCTTAAGGGATTCTCCCACCTTGGCCTGTTAAAGTTACAAATTACAGGTGTGAGCCACCAAACCCAGACTTTTTATTTTACTTTATTATGATGATGATGTTTTGAGACAGTGTCTTGCTCTGTCACCCAGGCTGGAGTGCAGTGGCGTGATCTTGGCTCACTGCAGCCTCTGCCTCCCCAGTTCAAGTGATTCTCATGCTTCAGCCTCCTGAGTGGCTGGGACTACAGGCATGTGCCATTACGCCTGGCTAATTTTTGTATATTTAGTAGAGATGGGATTTCGCCATGTTGCCCAAGCTGGTCTTGAACTCTTGACTTCAGGGGATCCACCTGCCCCAGCTGCCCAAAGTGCTGGGCTGGGATTACAGGCAAAAGCCACTGCATCTGCCACCCAGGCTGGAGTGCAATGGTGAGATCATGGCTTACTGCAGCCCCGACCTCCTGGACTCAAGCGATCCTCCCGCCTTATCATCCTGAGTAGCTGAGACTACCAACACCCACCACCATGCCAAGCTAATTTAAAAAACTGTTCTTATAGACAGGATCTCCCTGTGTTGCCCAGGGTGGTCTCAAACTCCTGGGCTCAAGTGATCCTCCCACCTTGGCCTCTCAAAACGCTGGAATTACACAGGTATGAGACACCGAGACAGGCTCTGATAAAATTTTGTTAAGAATTTTTGTATCTATGTTCTTAAGGAATGCTGAGTTGTAGTTATTTTTCCCTGTAATGTTTCTGTATGGTCCTGGTACCGAGGTAGTCCTGACATGATAGAATCAATTAAACAGCATTCCTTCCTTTTCGCTTTACTGGAAGAGTTTATGTGGAAGCGGTATTATTTTGTCCTTTAATGTTTGGTGGAATTCACCTACAAAGCCATTTGGGGCTGCACATTTATGGGAAGGTTTTTACTCACAAATTCAATTTATTTAATAGATATAGGCCTATTAGGCCAGGCACGGGGGCTCACGCCTGTAATCCCAGCACTTTGGGAGGCTGAGGTGGGTGGACCACGAGGTCAGGAGATCAAGACCATCTTGGCTAACTCGATGAAACCCCATCTCTACTAAAAATACAAAAAATTGGCTGGACGTGGTGGCGCCTGTAGTCCCAGCTACTTGAGAGGCTGAGGCAGGAGAATGGTGTGAACCCGGGAGGCAGAGCTTGCAGTGAGCCAAGATGGCACCACTGCACTCCAGCCTGGGCAACAGAGCGAGACTTTGTCTCAAAAAAAAAAAAAAAAAAAAAAGGTCTATTTAGGTTACCTTCCTTCTTGAGTGAGCTTTAGTAATTTTTGTCTTTCAAGGAATTTGACCATTTAACCTAAGTTTTCAAGTTTATTGGCATAAAGTTTTTTATAATAATTTCTTATTCTTTTAAAATCTGTGGAGTTTGTGCTAATGTCACCTCTCTCATTTATGTTAGTGGCAATTTGCATATTTTGTCCTTTTTTCCTGATCAATCTGGCTAGAGGTTTATTAATTTTATTGATTTTCTCAAAAAGAATTAGTTTTTCCTTTTATTTATTTTATGTTCTTTTTCTGTTGTTTTTTTTTTTTTTTGAGACAAAGTCTTGCCCTGTCACCCAGGCTGGAGTGCATTGGTGGATCTCAGTATACTGCAACCTCCACCTCCCAGGTTCAAGTGATTCTCCTGCCTCAGTCTCCCGAGTAGCTGGGATTACAGGCGCATGCCACCATACCTGGCTAACTTTTGTATTTTTAGTAGAGATGGGGTTTCTCCATATTGGTCAGGCTGGTCTTGAACACCTGACCTCAGATGATCTGCCCACCTCAGCCTCCCAAAGTGCTGGGAATACAGGCATGAGCCACTGCTCCGTCCCCTCTTTTTTTTTTTTTTTTAAATTGATTTTTGATCTGCTCTTTATTCTTTTAACTTTAGGTTTCATTTGGTCTTCTTTTTCTAGTTTCTTAAGGAGGAAAATGAGGTCATTAATTTGAGACATTTGCACTTTTCTAACTAGGTGTTTTAGTGCTATAAATTTCCCCCTAATGTTGCTTTAGCATGAAATTTGTGCTTCTTGAGCACAAACTTTGATATGATGTGTTTTCATTTTCATTCACCTTAAAATACTTTCTAATTTCCCTTTTGATTTCTTCTTTGACCCATAGGTTATTTCAAATGTATTATTTTGTTTCAAATACATGGAGAAATTTTCAGATATCTCCCTGTTACTGATTCATAATTTAGTTCTATTGTAGTCAGAGAACACACTTTGTTTGACTTGAATCCTTCCAAATAAGACTTGTTTTATGGTTCAGTATATATTCTATCATAGTAAATACTCCATGTGCACTTAAGTACATTTTGCAGTTGTTGGGTGGAATGAATGATGTGTAAATATGAATTATGTCAAGTTGGTTGACAGCATTATTTGATTCATCTATATCCTTACTGATTTTCTGACATGTTCTAGTATTGTTTTTAAAAAGTGTGTTAAAATCTCCAACAATAATTGTGATTTTATTTCTCCTTTTCATTTCTATCAGTTTTTGCTTCATGTATTTCAAAGCTATATTAATAGGTGCATAAACAAAATTAATTATGCCTTTTTGATGCTTTGACCATTTTGTCATTATGAAATAACCCTCTTTATCTCTGGTAATTTTTTTCTTTGAAACTTACTTTTCTACTTTGTCTGAAATTAATATAGCCACTCCACTTACTTTTGATTAGTGTTAGCATGATATATTTTTTCCATGTTTATACTTTGAACCTCATTGGTTCTTTACCTTTAAGGTTAGTTTATTCTAGGCAGCATATAGTTGCATTTTGTTTTTTTACCCAATCTGGCAGTCTCTGCCTTTTAATAGGGATATTTAGACCATTTACATATAATGTGATTGTTGATATGGATAGATTTAAATCCTCCTTTTTGCTACTTATTTCACTTTATATTATCTGTTTTTTGTTCCCCTTTTCCTCTTTTTGAAAACTTTTTGAATTTTATTATTCCATTTCATTTCAATAGTTGACTTGTTAGTTGTAACTCTTGGTTTTGTTAGTCTGAATTTATACAGTCTATCTTCAAGTGATATTATATTACTTCCTATGTAGTATAAGAACCTTACAACAATATACCTCAAATTTGTATTTTTACCTTTAGGCCTTTATGATCCTGTTGCTACATATATATATATCAACATTTTATTTCTTATAAGTATACACATTTAAACATAATATTTTATAATCCTCTTGATATATTTTTTAAATTAAACCTATTATCTATATATATATATAGCATTTAGTACAATCTATAGTATACAGGATACCTCTCAGGCTTTGCCCGACTACCCTTTTCTTAAGTAGATTCTTCCTTCCATAACATCTACTGTATTAGCTATTATTTTAAAAATTTTGTTTTTCATTCCACCACTAGATCATGAATTAGGAGGGCAGTCTTATTAATGTATATTTGAAACCTCATACAGGGCCTAACAAATAAATATTGTTGGATGTATGAAAGATTATTTTTCAAAGCTTTTAATATTCACTTGATTTTTTTCTTAGAGCAAAGCTGTGCCAGTTTACATTCTCACCAGCTTTGTGTGAATTGTTTACTTTTTGCCTAAGTGCCAATGATATTCAGTACGGTTGCGTTAAAGAAATTGTTCCAAATTTTGAGGGTGTAAACTGATCATTTAAAAAAGTTGTGCTCTTTGTCTTTTTTGAAGAGGGAATCTTTTACATTGTATAATTAGTTCTAGTTTTACATGTTTTCTGTTTATGTTCTTCATTCTCATTAATAAAAAATAAAGATAGAATAAGGGTAAAAAAAAGAACAAACCCCCAAACTGTTAATTATTTTTAAAGATATTTGCATATTAAGAATGAATCTTATATAGCTAACATTTTTGGTGTTCTTTTTTCCTTTGTGTAGATACATTGTTCTATCTGGTATAATTTACCTTCTGCCTGAACTCTTTTTTTCCTGTGAGTAAATTATGTTTCATGAAATCAAAGTCATAAAATAAAAAATAATTTTAGTCTGGGATCATTCCATCCAAGAAAAAGACCAAGGAAACAGCTTGTAAAAAACAAGATAATGTAGGCCAGGCGTGGTGGCTCACACCTGTAATCTCACCACTTTGGGAAGCCGAGGCGGGTGGATCACTTGAGGTCAGGAGTCTGAGACCAGCCTGGCCAATATGGTGAAACCTCATCTCTACCAAAAATACAAAAAAATTAGCTGGGCGTGGTGGCACGTGCCTGTAATCCCAGCTACCCGGGAGGCTGAGGCAGGAGAATCACTTGAACCCAGGAGGCAGAAGTTGTAGTGACCTGAGATGGCACCCATTGCACTCCAACCTGGGTGACAGAGTGAGACTCTTTCTCATAAAGCAAAACAAACAACAACAACAAAAACAAGATAATGTAATCAAATGACACTCATAAGACCCCACACCTCATAATAGAAATATATAATATATGTACTAGAAAAATAACTCTTACCATTTATTCAATGCATAACATTTCCCAGGCACTGTGCTAGATGCTTTACAATTATGATTTCTAATTCTTTTTTTTTTTTTTTTTGAGATGGAGTTTCGTTCTTGTTGCCCAGGCTAGAGTGCAATGGCACGATCTTGGCTCCCTGCAGCCTCCACCTCCCAAGTTCAAGTGATTCTCCTGCCTCAGCCTCCTGAGTAGCTGGGATTACAGGCATGTGCCACCATGCCCGGCTAATTTTTTGTATTTTTTGTAGAGACGAGATTTCACCACATTGGACAGGCTGATCTTGAACTCCTGACCTCAGCTGATCCACCCACCTTGGCCTCCCAAAGTGCTGGGATTACAGGCATGAGCCACCATGCCCGGCCTGATTTCTAGTTCTAAAAACCATTCTTAGGTAAATGATTAAGGTTTTAAAAAAAAAGTTTTGTGATTTTTTTTAAAACAGAAAAAGAAAATGATGCTTATTAAAGTTGAATGACTCATCCAAGGCCACATAGCTGGTCGGCAGCAGAACCAGGGTTTGAACCCAAGTTTTTCTTCCACACCATACAGAATTTACTGTATAGAAAAATAGCTGAATAAATTTCTCTTGTTATTTTAGCCAAATTTCATTTGTAAAATCCCAGAAGTGGCACAATATCTGTCTCTCATGATGTGAATAAACAACAGAGAAAATCCATTTTGCTCTTATGAGTTTGGAAAGAAAAGTGTTATATCACAGATATTCTTGTCTTCAGTTCCAATGATTTTGAACCTGTTATTCAGAACAAGAAGCCCTCTGATTCAAATACAGAACAGAATATTCTATTTAGTGAAAACACAAAGATCTGAAACTCCATTTTAAAGCCATTTCTGTACAGTAAGAATCCAGCCTGCATTTGTCAGTGGTAGAGAGAATAGCAAACGGAGGAGTCCCTGAAGAGGTCACAGTGTTGACAAAGTTCAACAAGGTAGTGGAGTCTACACAAACCCAGGGAACAAAGCTTGGCCCTTCCACACAGCTGAGAGGCCTTGACTTTGTTTTAAATCAGTGTCATTTCATGTCTCACATATTCCCCAGTGTCTGCATGATGAAATACCACAGTCACCAGGAGGTCCACTTTTCTGCAGTCTTGTGTAGATTTTCCTGCCACCCCAAAACCCAAGGAATGTCTGCCATGGAGCACACCACCACTCGCTGGTACTGAGAAGTCTTTTTGGTGATTCAACCCAGACCATATTTCAACAGATGGTTCCCATACGGGAAGGACTGATCTGCTCCAGGAAGAAGCTCTAGGCTTCATCCGCACTTTATACTTGGCATAGGGTACGAGGTAATCCAGAGCTGTGATGTGCAACTGAAACTTATGGGTCTTAGTGAATTTTCCGAAGCAGGTTCCCAGCAACACCAGCTTGTCCCTGGAGATACTGGCAGCCAACTTCAGAATCTTCTCACTCGCATAGTGTAGGTGCCATTGGGCCTGTCAAGTGGCAGCAGATTCTCCCCGATGTATTTCATGATCTTCTCAAACATTATATGGGCCTGCTTTTCAGCCAGGTCCACATTTTCCCGCTAGAATGGAACACTGGATCCTCATGCCCCATTGGCAGGAAAACCTGAACTTTTAAAAAAACCTTTCATGTAAGGTGTGTCTGTTCTAATTAAGTCTTTCAGCTTTTGTATGCCTAATAAAGTCTTCATTTTGCTTTTGTTTTTGAAAGATATTTTTTTACCACATAGAGAATTTTAGATGAATAGTTTTTTTTTATTTCAGTATTTTAAAGATATTGCTCCACTGTCTTACTTTTTTGGATTGTTTCTAGCAAGTCGTTTATTGCTGTCCTTACTTCTGTTTCTCTGTACATAATGTGGGTTTTCTTTTTTTTTTTTCCCCCTCTGAATGCTTTTTAAGATTTTCTCTTTAACACTGGTTGGGAGCATTTTGATTATAATGTACTTCCAAATTCCTTGTGCTTGGAGTTTGTTGAGCTCCTTGGATTTGTGGATTTATACTTTTCATCAAATTTTGTAAAATTTTAGCCAATAATTTTCTTCAATAATTTTTTCCTTTGTCTCTTTCCTCTCCTTTGGGGACTGCTTGAAGTCATCTCATGGTTTACTGATGCTGTTTGCATTTTTAAAATTCTCTTTTCTTTGTTTCATTTTGGGTAATTTTTATTGCTATCTATTCAAATTTACTATTTTCTTCTTCTGCGTGTCTCATCCGCTATTAATCCCATCCACAGTATTTTTTTTTTCCTTTTTGTTTTTCTCGAGACATAGTCTCGCTCTGTCGCCCAGGGTATAGTGCAATGCCGCGATCTCAGCTCACTGCAGCCTCCATCTTCCAGGTTCAAGTGATCCTTCCTGACCTCAAGTGATCTGCCTGCCTCAGCCTCCCAAAGTGCTGGGATTACAGGCATAAGCCACTGGACCCAGCCCGCAGTATTTTTCATCTCAGACATTGTAGTCTGCATCTGTAGAAGTTCAGTTTGCGTGTCTTCTCCCAGCCCTCTGGTATTATCTTCCTTGTCTCTGCTTAACTTTTTGAACACATGAAATATAATAACTGTTTTAAGGTCTATCTCTGCTAATCCTGACATCTGCATTAGTTCTGGGTTGGTTTAAACTGGTAATTTTTCTCCTCATTTTGGGTCATATTTTTTAGCTTCTTTATTATACCCGGTAAATTTTAATTGGATGCCAGACATTCTGAGTTACGTCTTGTTTTTTGTTTTAATAAGACATTTTGTATTCCTGTAGTTATTGTATTCCTCTTACTGTCTGGGTCTTTCCAGACTCTTAGCTGTGTCTCCTCGATTGAGGGGTCGGCTGGATTCTGCTTGAATTACTCCTCCATGTGCTGTGGCCTGGAAACTCTTTCAAGTCCATAAGCTGGGGCGGTCATAGGCTTCCCGTCATTTGTTCCTTATTACGCAGGGATCACTGTCCTTTGTTGCCTGCTACCAAGTGTCCTGGAAACTGCTGTTTCATATATTTTGTCCATTCTTTTTGGTTGTTTCAGGCATGGGGGTAAATCTGGTTTCCTTTACTCTTTCTTGGTTGGAAGTAGAAAGAAATCTCTTTTTATTGACGTGAAATTCAGATAACATAAAAGTAACCATTGAAAAATGAACGATTCAGGGGCATTTAGTATATTCACAATGTGGTGTAACCACCACCTCTGTCTAGTCCCCGTTTTCATCACCCCAGAAGGAAACCTATTACCTCTCCCTCAGTCCTTGGCCTGTGCCTTCTCTCTGGATTTAAATATTCTGGATATTTCATATAAATAGGATCCTATGAGATGTGATTTTTTGTGTCTGGCTTTCACTCAGCACAATGTTTTCAGTGCTCACCCATACTGTAGTACATACCAGTACTTCGTTCCTTTTTATTGCCAAATGATATTTCTTTCATTCTATGGTGTAGGGGCCAAGGGAAAACTCCTCCTTTGCCCTGTGAAATTTTGCTGAAAAATCAACTGACAAAAGGCAAATTAATAAGAGAAAAGGCACACAGATTTATTAATGTGCACATGGGAGAAAACCACAGAGTAGTTACCCCAACCCCTCAACAGGGTTCAGAAGCTTATACAATATCTTGAGGTTGCAGAAAGAATAAGGGCTTAGATTACGGCAAAGCAGGTTATGGGAGGGGTATAAGGGGAGGTGTGGCTAGCATAGGTGGTCTTGTAATGTAAATGAAACTTCACAGGTAGCAGCCCTCAGAGAGAATAGATGGCAAATGTTTCTTCCAGACTTTTAAAGGTGACAGACTCTCAGTTAATCTTTCCTAGATTAGACAAGGGAAGGCCTCACAGAAAGCCTGGCTGCATCCGTGCAGATTTTCTTTACAGATGCAAGTGTCTTCCACAAAAGGCAGCTTTGCAGGCCTGCTTCTGTTTGCAGGCCCTCTGATCTCAAAATACGTCCAATTTTTGGTTTTGGGTGTGCTATTTTGATTTCCTTTAATGTATATGCCATGATTTGTTGATTTCATGTATCTGCCGATGGACATTTGGGTTGTTGCACCTTTTGGACGTTGTGAATGCCGTGGCTACGAGCACGCGTGTATATGTGTTTGTTTCAGTACCTGTTTTCAATTCTTTTGTGAATATACCTGGGAGTGGGATTGCTGGGTCATATGATAATTCTATTTTTAACTTTTTGAAGAACTGCCAAATTGCTTTCCACAGTGGCTTAACCATTTCACATTTTCATCCTCTTTTTTTAAACAATCAATTTTTTGGGGGTGTGAATTTACATACCTTAAATCACACACATTTTAAGTACACAGTTCAATGAGTTTCCTCAGATGAACGCATTTGTATAATCACCATCACAATCAAGAAAAAAAACTTTTCTATCACCTTAGAGAGTTTCCTCATGTCTATCTGGAGTCAATCCGACTCTTTTAGTCAACCACTGTTTTCGTTAACTGTAGATAAACTTTGCTTGTTCCAGAACTTTATATCAATGGAATCATGCAGTGTGTACTCTTTTGGATCTGAAGTCTTTTGTTCTTCCTAATGTTTTTATGAGATTTATCCATGTTGGTATGTGTAGTACAGTTTGTCCCTTTTAATTGCTGAGTAAAATTATATTTTATTGCTATACCATGATTTGTTCATCTGTTAAATGTATATTTGGGCTGTTTTCAGTTTGGGGCTCTTATAAATAAAGCTATAAGCATTTTCAGTCTATGTGTGTCTTCGTAATGAACCTTTATGTCTTGTAGATAATATATATTTGAGTTCTACTTTTCTTTTTTTTTTTTTTTTTTGAGACGGAGTCTGGCTCTGTCGCCCAGGCTGGAGTGCAGTGGCCGGATCTCAGCTCACTGCAAGCTCCGCCTCCCGGGTTTACGCCATTCTCCTGCCTCAGCCTCCCCAGTAACTGGGACTACAGGCGCCCGCCACCTCGCCCGGCTAGTTTTTTGTATTTTTTAGTAGAGACGGGGTTTCACCGTGTTAGCCAGGATGGTCTCGATCTCCTGACCTCGTGATCCACCCGTCTTGGCCTCCCAAAGTGCTGGGATTACAGGCTTGAGCCACCGCGCCCGGCCTTGAATTCTACTTTTCATCCACTTGGCCTACAGGCACGCACCACCATGTCTGGCTAATTTTTTTGCATTTTTTGGAGAAGGGGTTGCACCATGTTGCCCAGGCTGATCTCAAACGCCTGACCTCAAGTGATCCGCCTGCCTTGGCCTCCCTAAGTGCTGGGATTACAGGTGTGAGCCACTGCACCCAACCACCAAATGTTTTTTGATATTCCATTTTATTTCCTCTATTGTTTCTTTCGTTTTCTTGTTTTTGAGATGGAGTCTCCCTCTGTGTGCAGTGCCACGATTTCAGCTCATTGCAACCTCCACCTCCCAGGATTAAGCATTTCTCCTGCCTCAGCCTCCCCAGTAGCTGGGACTACAGGCGTGTGCCACCACATCCTGCTAAATTTTCTTTTGTATGTTTTGTAGAGATGGGGTTTCACCATGTTGGCCAGGCTAGTCTTGAACTCCTGACTGCAAATGAACTGCCCTCCTCGGCCTCCCAAAGTGCTGGGATTACAGGCTTAAGGCACTGCACCCAGCCTGTTTTCTCTATTTGTTTCTCTGTTTTTTGGAGATGGAGTCTCACTCTTTTTTTTGAGATGGAGTCTAGCTCTGTCGCCCAGGCTGGAGTGCAGTGGCGCGATCTCGGCTCACTGCAAGCTCTGCCTCCCAGGGTCACACCATTCTCCTGCCTCGGCCTCCCGAGTAGCTGGGACTACAGGCGCCCACCACCACGCCTGGCTAATTTTTTGTATTTTTAGTAGAGACGGGGTTTCACCGTGTTAGCCAGGATGGTCTCGAACTCCTCACCTCATGATCCTCCTGCCTTGGCCTCCCAAAGTGCTGGAATTACAGGCGTGAGCCACCGTGCCTGGCCGAGTCTCACTCTTGTTGCCCAGGCTGGAGTGCATTGGTGTGATCTTAGCTCACTGCAACATCCACCTCCCAGTTTCAAGCAATTCTCCTGTCTTAGCCTCCTGAGTAGTTGGGATTATAGGAGCCCACCACCATGCCCAGCTAATTTTCATATTTTTAGTAGAGACAGGGTTTCACCATGTTGGCCAGGCTGGTCTTGAACTCCTGACCTCATGATCTGCCTGCCTTAGGCCTCCCTAAGTGCTGGGATTACAGGCATGAGCCACAGTGCCCGGCCGGGAATTTAATTTTAAAAGGTGAAACTTGCAAAGTTGGAACAACAGGCAAGAGGAAGGCTTGGAAAGGGACTGAGGGGAAACCATCCAAGAAGATGGTGGCTTGTCAAGATTCCATGCTCCAAGGGAGCATTACTGGTTTCATCCACTTTTCGAATATTCCATCAGTCTTTCTGCTTCACCTAAGAGGACATTGCATGTTAACTGAGTATGTGTGGGTTTTTTTTTTTTTTCCATCATTAATGTACCAGTATCTGCTTATCAAAGCCCAAAGGAGGGGTCACACGACCAACCCAATGGATCACCAATGGGTCACAATCCCTGCCACCATGCAAGGTAAAGAAAGATGAGGCACCCGTTTCTCACTTTCTATCCCCACTGAATCTTGTCTTCATGCAGAGCCTCAATGAAGGTGAAAGAAGCCACCATTTATTGAGGACCTACTGTGTGCTAGGCACTGTGCAGACCATTTGTTGACATTATTTGTCCTTCCAACCTCAACAGAGAAGTGTGAGAATGCTATTAGCTAGCGGAGGAGGGGGGACTCAAAAGGTCAGAATTATGGAATGTATTTATGGCCTGAAATTTTTGCCATATTCACCTATTTTTCCTTTCTAGTATTTCCCTCCTCCTCTTTCTCTCATTCAAACAGAGAGTCACCCTGTGCTCCTGAGCTCAAGGTAGATGTGAGACAGAATTTCCTGGTGTTTGTTTCCAAAATTTTAAAAACATTAATAATAGTATTTGAGGAAGGTGAGGAGGGAAGGGTTTTATTCACACTTAAAAAAGTGTGTATACACACTTCTGGGGCTAGAGATGAGTGAGGAGAGCGGAGAGCTCTCTTGTCACCAGAGCTGCAAGGGAAGTGCTTTCTAGTGTGTGTACAGGGAGGGAACAAGGACAGCCAGGCAGAGGGTCCATTCTCAAAGGTGGCACAGAAAGGGGATGAGAGAAGCATTGCACAGATGCTTTGCAGACCAGAGTAAGCGTCATCTTGGGGCTGATCTGTGTGAAGCCCTGGCTGAAAACGGATGGACCCTTTTCCATGACCAAATGTACCCTCCACCTCTTCTCACCTCCCAACCTTGATGCAGACCTTGGGAAGAGAAGGGGATCTGTGGTGCACTGGTGATCTGTGTCTCCAAAAACCAAAACTGAACATCACTGATTGGTAGCGCAGCTCCTACTGTGGCGGATTTCAGGATACCAATGTGAGCTCTCTGCAGAACTGGGAAGGGAGCGTGCAATCGGCTCCCGTGAACCATACGAGCCAGCTCTGCCACACCGCCGAAATCCTCCTGGAAAAAAATCCTCCTGGAAACCCACATGGAAAAGACTAGAATTATTATTTCTCATCAGCAAAATAGAAATGAAGTTGAAATTTAAAAAAACATACGAATCTATGTTTCTTGCCCACCTAATTTAGGGACAGAGATGGTATGTTACTTAATTATAAACACAAAGAAAGTGGCTGACCTGAGACTTTAACCCATGGCTGCCTGAATCCAAAGCCTTACCAGCTTTCTGACTGGCTCTTCTCTGGGCTGAATTCCTGGGGAGTGCTTGGCTCACACTACTGTCTGAGTCTGTTCCCATTCCTCACTCTTGCCCTTCCAGGGTCCTAGGAAAAGAATATCTTTGGCTGTGAGAGGGTGGTGGCCAGGGGCATGCCTCTTTTTCAACCATCCTTCTCCTTGCTCTAGTCCACATTTCCTAGGAAATCACTGGGTGAAGAGTTTACGTTTTACTTTCGGATTCTGGACATGACCTAATTGTGGACATTAGGTAAGAGAGCTGGATAGGGAGGTGAAAGGGAGGGACTCTGTTGATCATCGTCTTGGCTTTGTGGCTCAGCTGTCCATGCCCTTAGAAGTAAGGAAGTGGCACTCACCTCTCCTGCTCACTGTGGCGGGTAATTTAGTCACCAGAGAAAGGGCTAATATGTGGCATTCAGGCCACCACTTCTCTTTTCTGGGCTATGGCTCACATCACCAAGTTATCACAAGATGACAAGGCCCCATAAGCCTCAATGCTGCACTCCAGGAAGCTACAACCAAACCCAAAGAAGGTGGCTGGGCCAGGTGGTGAGTTTGGAGCTGAGAGCTCCAAACTCACCCTTCCATACCCGCTTTGTGATGCTGGGGCTGCGACTCTGCCCACCAGGGGGAGCTAGAGGAAAGCAACCAGCCAGGAGGAGGAGGAGGAGGAGGAGGGAGAGGAGGGGGAGGGGAAGGGGGGAAGAGGAGAGGGAGGAGGAGGAGGAGGAGGAGGAGGAGTAGTAGCATCCCTCCTTCCTATCTGCTTGTGGTTCCTGTGCACATCACCCAGGCAATGCTTGTCCTTCCAGACAACAGCAGTTTCTTCTTGTGGCAAAAGCTGAGCCAGTTTGCAGTTTTTCAAAAATTTGTGACACCACCCTCCTTGTGCCCCTCAAAGACAGTGGCACCAGCCTGCCAGCCCCTTCCTCAGAGGTCTGAATTTTGCTTTTTCCAACCTTCCATGTTTCAATACTTCCCTTGGGCTCTGGCTGTGTGGGTGGAGCTGCTTTCCATAGTTGCCATCTCCATGATGCCCTAGAGTTCCGTTTATACCCTTTTGGATACCTAGCTAACAATTCCTCATGTTCAATGCTGACTATTAAATTCACTGGTGTGATTTCTGTCCCCTGACTGGACCCTGACTACCATTGTGCAAATGAGAGAAAACGCATTTGCCATCCCTGGACCAGGCCATTATGGTGGTGTTCACGGCAGAAGCTTCTGCTACACAAAACCCAAGACTCTTGTAGGGCCTGAAGACAGCGCACATCTAGCTCTACAAGCACAGCGAGGCAAAAGAATGCACAAAGGGCCTTGAACAAAGTAGCCCTCTTGGTTCCACTCCTCTAGGAAAATTCTGTTTTGTATCACTCAGGATGGGGTATCCAGGTGGCAGGCTGCGCCAAGAGTGCACCAATTATATCCCAAGCTTTAGGGCTGGGTTGGAGGGAACCTGAGAAATTGGCCTTCTTACCTTCGAAGATGAATCCAAGGCCCAGAAAGGGGAGGGGCTTGACTCAGGTAACAGCAAGTGAATGTCAGGCTGGGATCAGACCCCAGGTCTCCCGAACCACTGGGCCTTCCTGGGTCATGGACTTTTCTCAACTCTTCCGACTTAGGAAACTTGCTAGAGATGGCTGCTGTTGTGCCAAATGGTTTCTCTACTATATCCAATAAAATAAAGACATTTCTTTTCCAGAAATGCTTAAAAATAGTTAAAACAATTCTTTTGTTGTTGTTTGTTTTGTTGTTTGAGATGGGGAGGTCTCGCTGTGTTGCTCATGCTGATCTCAAACTCCTGAGTTTAAGCCATTCTCCTGCCTTGGCCTCCTAAGGTGTTGAGATTACAGGCATGTGCCATCATATCCTGCCACACAGCTGTTCTTTATGTTTCAAAATACCTAATCACTAAGTGTAAACCACTTCCAATTCTAAATTTAAAATATGAAATAAATATACCAATATCCTATAAAAGAGTATGCATATACCTAGGTATAACTAACGGTAAGATTGTGGATCAGTTTCTTAACTTCCGTTTCCTGCAAAACGGCAGTTAAAATATTTCCCTCTCCAGGTAAATATTGGGGTAAAGTGTTCTCTTAATAGATGGTAGCTGTTGTTGATGAATGACTAATATTCATCTCAAATATAATATATACACTTCTTTTTCTCATTGGTCTTTTTGGCTCTGAAACCAAATCTGTTTTTTTTTTTTTTTTCCCCAGTAGCAGTAATCCTGGCATAAAGCCCAAGCTCATTAAATGTTAGAGATTATTAAGTGGTCAGTATCAGCATGTTGCATTTTCCTTTAATTCCCACCCAAACAGTGGGTCGAGGCTATTTCTTTGTGGGAATTGACGACTCTTCTCCCATCACCTCTTTCTAACCCTGGAAGAGGTCTCTTCCGTAACTGAGCAAGGCCTGATGACCCATTGATGGGGTCATCGAGTGTGGGGCCTTCTGGGCTTGGCCTCCAGGAGAAAGGACCCCCTAAGGCCATCACGAAGCCCCACTGATTCACACCCAGTGATTTACCGAGCACTGGGGCCGCTGACGCCTTTTATGCCTCTTCTTCTAGGCCAAAGAGACAAAGCTGGGGAAGACGTGGCAGGGAACCCATCCCTGGGTCACCTCTGCAGAACTCTCCCATCATTGATGGTGTCCCTTTGCCCTGGAAAACAAAACCTAGGCCCCTTGACTTTGGGTTACCAGCACTTTGGCACCATCTTTGAAGCAATGATCTGAATTTACGACACAGGCATGAAAGCCCGTTTAAGGCTCTGCCCTATTCCCCGGCCGCTGAACTTCATGTGGTCCAGAGTAAATCACTGTAATAGCCATTGGGCCGGCATTGTTGCGGGATGTTTTATACCCGAGCTGTCAGTTATTTGGGGTGGTTAAACTGAATTGCTGAGTCTCAAGTTACAGTTGTTGCTTTCTCTTGCCTTGTGCATAATTATGGAGAGACATAACAGCCAAAGGTAGGTTCAACAACTAGATTCATAAAGGAGAGAGGGGGGAAAAAAGCAACCTGCTTTCTAACCCATGAAGGGATTTCTTTTCTCCCTTTCTCTTGGGACAATGAAGTCACTTTCTCCTGGGAGAAGGGGTGGTACCGATTGCCAGGTGGTCCCTAGACTCACTGCCCTGATGAATGGACTGTGTGTCCTGGAGCCCTCAGGTAGCCACGAACTGAGCCTTCCTGGCTCTGGGTCTTTGGTGGGCAGAGGTGGGCCAGTTGATGCTGCGGTCAGAAAAAAAGGCTTTACCCGGCTGGGCGCGGTGGCTCATGCCTGTAATCCCAGCACTGTGGGAGGCCAAGGTGGGTGGATCACCTGAGGTCAGGAGTTTGAGACCAACCTGGCCAACATGGTGAAACCCCGTTTCTAATAAAAATACAAAAAAATTATCTGGGCATGGTGGTGGGCGCCTGTAATCCCAGCTACTCGGGAGGCTGAGGCAGGAGAATCACTTGAACCCAGGAGGTAGAGGTTGCAGTGAGCCGAGATCGCACCATTGCACTCCAGCCTGGGGAACAAGAGTGAGACTTCATCTCAAAAAAAAAAAAAAAAAAAAAAAAAGAAAAGAAAAGAAAAGGCTTTACCCTCTTCTCCACCCACATCTGTACCTGGCACATGTTTCCATCATGGGTGCCTTGCATGGCATGTGGATAGCTGTTTGCATTTCTGCATCCATGGAAGGCCTATAAAGGCACATACTTCACTGAGCCCTTCACTGAGGCAGTCCTGGGGCCCAGGTGCTGGAATAGGAAGTCTCCAGGACACGTCATTTACGGGTGTGTAAGCTTCTTCTCCTGCCCCATCTGTAACTCTTGGGTCGGGAAGATACAGTTGATGGCTCACTTTTTTTTTGACTAGGGGTGGGGATCTCTGCTCGTTCACCTCCCAATGGGGTGGAGAAGGGCGGGGCAGAAGAGGAGGCAGACGTGCAAATGCAGCCTCTTCCCAGCCTGGGTGGCCCTGTCCCCACTGCATGCTCCCCGAAGCCCTGACCTGGTACCTCTTCCTTCTTAAGGGTTTTTGCCCTTCATGTATTTCTGGCTCAGTAACTACTTTGTTATTACAATGCAATAAGCACTACTGCATTCTCCTGGTTAAAAGGAGACAAAGGATGTGGAGTGAAGTCTCCTTCCCTCCTCGGACCCCATGTTTCTGTTCTTCACCTTCTAGAAGAAGCCATCATTATTGATTTTTGGTTTTGGATGTCCATCTGTGCATTTAATTTTTTTTTTTTTTGAGATGGGGGTCTTGCTCTGTCACACAGGCTGGAGTGCAGTGGCACAATCTTGGGCCACTGCAACCTCCGCCTCCCGGGTTCAAGCAATTCTTCTGCCTCAGCCTCCTGTATAGCTGGGACTACAGGCGTGCACCACCACACCTAGCTAATTTTTGTATTTTTAGTAGTGATAAGATTTCACCATGTTGGCCAGGTTGGTCTCAAACTCCTGACCTCAAATGATCTACCCACCTCGGTCTCCCAAAATGCTGGGATTACAGGCATGAGGCACTGCACCAGACCCGCATTTACTTTTATTTGTATGAAAATGTTGGGGATGATGCCGGGCATGGTGGCTCACTCCTATAATCCCAGCACTTTGGGAGGCTGAGGCGAGCAGATCATGAGGTTAGGAGTTCGAGACCAGCCTGGCCAACATAGTGAAACCCTGTCTCTACTAAAAATACAAAAATTAGCTGGGTGTGGTGGCACATGCCTGTAGTCTGAACTACTTGGGAGACTGAGGTGGGAGAATCGCTTGAACCTGGGAGGTGGAGATTGCAGTGAGCCAAGACCACACCAATGCACCCCAGACTGGGTGACAGAGTGAGACTCCATCTCAAAAATATATATATATATATATATTGGGGATGAAAGAGGCGGAAGCAGAATTGTAATTTGCCTCTTGCCCCGGCTGTGGAAGGACAACGGCAAGGCTGGACAAATCAGTCCGCTCCCTGTCTAAGAGCAGAAGGCTGCTGGCATGAGGGCCTTGAGAGGGTGGGCAGGTCTTTCTGAAGAGAGAGGAGGGGGCGATATAACCCTGGTAACAGTGCATGATTCTTCCAGAAGCCCTGAGGCATCTGTGCTTCCAGAGTCGAAAGATCGGGTCTACTCTCAAGTCTACTAGGAGACACGTGCAGAGAATTCAAATTCATGGTGATCTCCAGGTGCAATAATGATGGGGTACAGAGGGAGCAGAGGGAGAGGAGAGTAACTTAGTTGTGATGGTTGGTAGGGAAAGGCTTCCTGAAAGGTTATGTCTGAGCTGGGGTTTGGAGGATCCCTAGGGGTGAACTGGGTTAATGGGAGGGCTGTGAGGGAACCCATGTGTGCAAAGGTTTGGCAGTGGGGAATTGTAGTCAGATTGGCATCATAGAGCCTGAAGAGTGTGTGTGTGTGTGTGTGTGTGTGTGTGTGTGTGTGTGTGTGTGTGTGCGCGCGCGCGCGCGCGCAGTGTATGTGTGTAGAGGTGAGGTTGGAGATGAAGCTTGACAGGCAGGCAAGGTCTGGACTATGAAAGGAGCTGCTCTGACTGATGGTTGGGGACAGTGCGTGCTTCCTTCACTCATTACTCACTCCACAACGATGTGTGGAGCAGCAGCGCATCTCAGGCACAGCACTAGATGCCTGGGAGACAATGGAAAGCAAGGCAGAAGGGTCCTCCTGGACTGACATTCAAAGGGTATATGTTATGGGGGAGGTAGGGGATGGGCAGAAACTGCAGAAACTCCACAAACACAGACAAATCGTCAGTGTTCCATGGAAGAACATAGTGGGGGAGCCCAGGGAAGCCTCCTTTGAGGAGGCGATGTTTCAGCAGAGACCTGAGAATGAGAAAGATCTAGGTCCCGAAGAGCAGGAAAGACACCTCCGGGTGGAGGGAGCAATGGGCAGGTCAGCTGCTTGAATGAAAAGGGAGGTGGGGAGCCACTGTGTTCCCAGGTGAGCGTAGAGGTGCCCAAGCCCATGATGAGCAATCCTGGTGGGATCAGAGTGGACCAGTTTAGGATCGTATTCGGGGAAGCAGAATGCCAGGCTGCCAGGCAAGGGGTGTGTGGGGCCAGGTGAGGCTGCAGATAGGAAGACAGGCTGGGTGGCATCACAGGATCCAGGTGCCAGAGCTCAGGGCCTGGGACAGGGTCAGGGCTCCACTGTCCACTATCTAGTCCATCATCACGTCAGCCTCACAGCTCCTCCTAGTAGCTCACCAACCTGTCTGTTCTTCTCCATCCCCAGTTCCCGCTGGCATCCTGGATCAGGCCACCATCCTGCCTAGATCCAATGCCTCCTGACTGGTCTCCATGGCTCCATTCTTAACCCCCTGTGATGCAGTCTGCAGCCAGCAGCCAGAGCGATGTTTTGAAATGGAAATACAATCATATCATTCCCCTATTCAACATTCTTTGGGTGTTCCCCGTTGGAACAGGGAGACCTGGGAGATTATGTTAAGGCCTCAGACTCCTTAATAATCCGGCCTTGCTGGGCTCAACATCATCACCCCTCAGAACTCTCCGCCCCGTCCACCTTCCTTGACTCCGTTTCCAGTCAGAATGAGCTCTTTTGAATTTCCTGAGCTGGTCTTACTGGCTCCCCTGCCTCTAGGCCCCTCTGTGTGCTCTTCCCTCTTTCTGAGATTTTCTTCTTCACCCCCTCAGCTGTCTAATTTCTGCTCACCTGCCAGGTTTCTCTGTTCAGGAAGACCTCTCTGGCCACACAGGGGGCAGGTGCCCCCATGGCAGGCCATGCCTATCCACACCCTAGCTCTTAGCATACTGCCTTGGAGCTGCCTGACTTCTTGTCTGTTTCCTCTACTGGACTCTAAGAAGAAAGGGCAAACTGTGTCCTTCGCACTTAGCACAGTCTCCAGTATCTGGCTGGTCCAATAGGTCTTTATTGTTGGATGACCACAGTCTGAGAGATGAGAAGGAATAGCAGGAGCAAGAGCAGGGCCGGGGACGGAGGGGTTGAAGGTGATGTCATGAGGAAGGAGGATGGCCAGGGGACAGCAGTGACGACCATGGTGAATGTTCATTGGCCCTTCCTCTGTGCGAGGACCAATGTGTTTTACATGTATTAGTCCATGAATCCTCCTGAAAACAATACGAGAGGTAGACACGGTTGGTATGCCTGTTTTCCAGATGAGGAAACCGAGGCACAGCAAGCTTAACAAATTTACCCAGAGTCATATAACTAGTAAGAGAGAGGCTGAGAATCAAGCCCGGGTAGTTTAGTGCCTACACTGTACATAAACCATGAAAATACACTCACCCCTCCCGAAAATATATTTGGGCACTTCAAACTTAAAGTGACAGTAGTTTTTAAAGTGACAGTAGTTAAAGACCCGTTCTCTCAGTAGCTTGCACTAGCCATACAGGGGTGTGAACAGTTCAGCTGGTTCCAATTGGACAGGTTAAAATATTCCTCTAGAATTGGAATCCCAGAGGTGTTACTTTGGCCAATATGTGAGTTCTAAGCTGGCCCCAAACTCCAACTCAGTGACGCACTCCAGTGAACAGCTGTGAAGTGATTGCCTCATGTTGGGGGTCTCCTCACAGTGACTTTCTAAATAGGGAAGATTGTGAGTAACAGTGGATTTTGTTGACAAAATGACTATGCCAGCTATGAAACTTACATCCTGCTTGGCAATATAATAACTGGCCATATCTTAAGTTACTATTAAACATTTACATCTTATGTAATGTAGAGACGGTGAAACCCTGTCTCTACTAAAAATACAAAAATTAGCTGGGTGTGATGGCACGCCTCTGTAGTCCCAGCTACTTGGGAGGCTGAGACAGGAGAATCGCTTGAACCTGAGAGGCGGA
The DNA here is from genome assembly GCF_043159975.1 of Macaca nemestrina. Classification (NCBI taxonomy): domain Eukaryota; kingdom Metazoa; phylum Chordata; class Mammalia; order Primates; family Cercopithecidae; genus Macaca; species Macaca nemestrina. The sequence goes on along the minus strand of NC_092133.1, from coordinate 40,793,560 downwards.
GCTTGCAGTGAGCCCCAAACTCTTGTAAACTTGGAGGCACATGTGATATAGGTAGCTTTTTGAGGGACAAAGATGAATCATTTGATTATTCAACAAAAATTGATGGAGCATCTGCTCTGTACTGGGCAGAGGGCCAGGTGCAGGGCTTACAGTGATGAATAAGACAATGTGGTCCCTTGTGGAACATACATTATAATGAGGAACAAAGATGAGAAATAAATGAGTAAAAAGCAAGTACTTCTGTGATTAATGTTTGCAGGTAACACATGAGGGGGAGGGGCTGGGTTAGCTAATAATGGGGTAGTGATGGTGGGTTTCAGGCTGTTCCACATGCTGACCACTTTTAGTGCTAGGGCCTTTGGGGTTTCACTAAAAAGAGGGTGTAGGCTGGGGGCTCAAGCCTGTAATCCCAGCATTTTGGGAGGCCGAGGTGGGAGGATCACTTGAGTCCAGAAGTTTGAGACCAGCCTGGTCAATATAGTGAGATCCCATCTCTACAAAAAATAAAAAATTAGCTGTGTGTGGTGCCACGTGCCTGCAGTCCCAGCTACTCAGGAGGCTGAGGTGGCAGGATCACTTGAACCCAAGAGTTCAAGGTTACAGTGAGCTATGATTACACTACTGCCCTCCGGCCTGGGTGACGGAGCAAGACCCTGTCTTTAAAAACAAGAAACGGTGGAGAAACGTAACGTAGTGTCAGAGCACAGGAGTCATTTGAAGTATGGCACCTTTTTAATACACCTGAGGTTCTCTTGAAAATAAACAACAGGAAGCAGTGTGAATCCCTCTCGAATGCTCTGGTGAGCAGCCCTTCACAACCTCCACTCAGAAGCTGATGGGCTGTGTCTCCAGGACAAGAGACTAGAGGTGGGCCTTTTAGGTCCCTCAGACTTTGCTGATGGGATTGTAAAGTGGTACAACCTTTCTGCAAAAGTTTTGCAATTTGTATAAAGAGTATCAAGTGGGATAATCCATTCTAACCCCAGCAATCCTCCTCCAGAAATTAATACTGAAGAAGTACTCAGAATTGAGGACAACAGATTTCTGATAAAAGTGTTCATTCCAGGGTTGTTTAGATTAGACATGATAGAAGAATATATAAGTACTTATGGTGCATTTACATGATGAATTATGGTATAGTCATTTTTGATGAATATTGAATGCTGGGAAATGTTCACTATATAAGTTAAGTGATAAAGCAAAGCATGAAAATATAACAAAAACTAAACAATGGTAGGGGTCTTTTTTTTTTTTTTTTTTTTTTTTTTTGAGACAGAGTCTTGCTCTGTTGCCCAGTCCGGAGTGCAATGGCAAGATCTTGGCTCACTGCAGCCTCCACCTCCCGGGTTCAAGTGATTCTCCCGCCTCAGCCTCCCAAGTAGCTGGGACTACAGGTGTGTGCCACCATGCCTGGCTAATTTTGTATTTTTAGTAGAGACGGGGTTTCACCATGTTGGTCAGGCTGGTCTCTAATTCCTGACCTCAAGTAATCCACCCAGCTGGGCCTCCTAAAGTGCTGGGATTACAAGCATGAGCCACCACACCCCGCCGGGAGTCTATTTTTAACAAACATAGAGATATACATGTGCAAAAAAGATTGTGAAATGTTATCCGTGGTTATCTCTGAAAGGAGGAAGTCAGGTGATTTTTTTCATCTTTGAACTTTCTGTTGGTTTCGAAATTCTCTTCAATAATCATATCCTATGTATAAACAAAGGAAGAAATTTAAAAGTCTACCTTTACTTTAAATAACAAATAAAAGTGTGTTCCAAGGTGAAACTGCTTTTGCTAGTTCCTGAACCTAAGAGGCTGTCAAGTCTTGGAAAATAGGGAAGAAGAAAAGTGAATCTTCTTTAGGAAAAATCCTGCAGGTTCCTTACCCCCACAAAGACTGTGCTGTTCACGTCTTCTCTGCTGGTACCTTAACACATCTTCTGGCAATAGTGAAAATGAGTCTGGCACATGAAGAGCCAAGGAAGGAGTATTGCCCCGGGGTTCGTTGGCAAGTTCATGATAGCCTAGGTGTAAGACACAAAGGAACTAAAAAAGCAAGGGCTAACGTTTATTGAGTGCTAGCTCTGTGCCAGCCATAATGCTAAGTACCACAAGTACCACTGCCCACCCCTCTGCCACCAAACACACACCTCTGTTGTTTCTTAATGTATTTAACCCTCACTGTGACCTTACGAAGTTGGTACTGTCACTATTCTCATTTTAAAGACGGGAACACTGAAGCCTTGTATTAGGCCGTTCTTGCATTTCTATAAAGAAATACCCAAGACAGCTGGGCATGGTGGCTCACGCCTGTAATCCCAGCAGTTTGGGAGGCCGAGGCGGGCAGATCCCGAGGTCAGGAGATCGAGACTGTCCTGGCTAACACAGTGAAACCCCATCTCTACTACAAATACAAAAAATTAGCCGGGCATGGTTGCAGGCGCCTGTAGTCCCAGCTACTCAGGAGGCTGAGGCAGGAGAATGGCCTGAACTCGGGAGGCAGAGCTTGCAGTGAGCCAAGATTGTGCCACTGTACTCCAGCCTGGGTGACAGAGCAAGACTGCATTGCAAAACAAAACAAAACAACAAAACAAAACAAAACAAAACCCCAAGACTGGGTAATTTATAAAGAAAAGAGGTTTAATTGGCTTACGGCCCTGCAGGCTTTACAGAAAGCATGGTGCTGACATCTGCTTGGCTTCTGGTGAAGCCTCAGAGAGCTCTCAATCATGGCAGAAGGTGAAGGGGGAATAGGCATGTCATATGGCATGAGCAGGAGCAAGAGAGAGAGTGGGGGCAGATGCCCTACACTTTTAAATGACCAGATCTCATGTGAACTCAGAGCAAAAGCTCACTATCACCAAGGGGATGGCCCAAGCCATTCATGAGGGATTTGCCCCCATGATCCAAACACCTCCCACCAGACCCCACTTCCAATATTGGGGATTACAATACAACATGAGATTTGGTGGGGACACACATTCAAACTATATCAGGCCTAGAAGGGTGGCATGCCCTGATCACACACGCCTAGTAAGTGGTATTGCCAGAACTTGAATCCAGGATGAAGCTATGCTGGGGAGTGGAAAAGTCAATGAATAGGGAGGAGGGAAGGACAAATGATGGGAGAAACAAACATGAGTATGAGTGGGAGACCAGAAGCACCGGGTCCTCTGCAGTCTGAAGAGCACAGCAGACTGGGATGCCAAGAAGCAATTTGGAGGAGGGGAAAGATGGCTGCCTTCATATAAGAGGGCCCCAACAGTTCAGCACAGTCTCTTAGGAGGGCCGCCCCTATGACCTGGACAAAGGTTTCTTCCCTCTCAGAGCAGCAATAAAAAGATTAACAAAGAAATTGTTTGTGACTGATTATGAGTGCTGGTATTTGAGAAAGTTTTTCTTAAAGGTTAAGAAAGAGGCACAGAGTTCCGAAGAGAACTTCTGAGCACCTTCCAGGACCCCCAAGGTTGATAGCAAAGTTTTTCATTCTAACTTCACTTTGAACATATGGCTTTTCTGTTCTGTGACACAGACAGGCGAGCTCCTAGAGCTAGCCTTATGTTCATCAGCTTCTGTTGAGGTTGTTTTTGGCACCAAGATGGATAGTGAAATTGGAGGCAGGTAAGAGGAAGAGTTTTCAGAGGTTTGTGAGCAAAAGAAAAGAAAGAAAATAGAGGTTTCATATGAAAGACAAAGCCTGGTCCTGGTTATGGAAGGGAAAGTGGGAGGACAGGAAAAAAGGGAGAACACAGCCTGGGTGGGGAGCCTCTCCAGGAGAAAGAAGTGAAGGGAGGACCAGTTCTTCATATCTGTCACCAGGGGGCAGCACTGGCACAATACAGCTTGGTTGTGCCTAGTATTCCAGTCCCAACAATTGGTAGGTTGCTTAGGGATGCAGAATTCTCAAATAACTAACACATTATCAAATCAGTACACCTTTGAATAGCTCTGTTTCCTTCCACCTGACTTAATATCGACATCTATCCAAGCTAACAACACATCAAAAAAATCATGCAAGGATACAGGATTTCATGAAACATTCTAAAGGGTGATATTGGAAAAGTCCTATGGTTTCTGAAAAAGCTATTGAAAATATGAATATCACTAAATTAGTCCACCACCAATTGAAGAAAAGAATAGTGGCAGGATGCCTCAAAACAGAATGACTTGAATAGGAAAGGCTTCAGGAAATGGGTGAAGTCTTGTAATATTTTTGTGAAAATGACTATTTTTATGATCATGCTATAGAATAAAATCTGAAGTGAAGGTATTGCTATTGTACTGTCATGTAACATTGACAGAAAATTGCACCAAAACCCCTTAAACTGATACATTTATTGTTTGTTCTAAGAATTAGAGCACATTTACCATTATTTTCCAAATTTCATCATATAAGATGAAATAAACTATTTAGCTTCATTTAAAAAATTATTTTCATTATTTTTTGTCATTTATTATGTTACTATTTACTACAATTTTTTTTGTAGGAATTCTTTTTTTTATTATTATACTTTAAGTTCTAGGGTACATGTGCACAATGTGCAGGTTTGTTACATATGTATACATGTGCCATGTTGGTGTGCTGCACCCATTAACTCATCATTTACATTAGGTATATCTCCTAATGCTATCCCTCACCCCTACCCTCTTCCCACAATAGGACCCGGTGTATGATGTTCCCCTTCCTGTGTCCAAGTGATCTCATTGTTCAATTCTCACCTATGAGTGAGAACATGCAGTATTTGGTTTTCTGTTCTTGTGATAGTTTGCTGAGAATGATGGTTTCCAGCTGCATCCATGTCCCTACAAAGGACATGAACTCATCCTTTTTTATGGCTGCATAGTATTCCATGGTGTATATGTGCCACATTTTCTTAATCCAGTCTGTCACTGATGGACATTTGGGTTGATTCCAAATCTTTGCTATTGTGAATAGTGCCACAATAAACATACGTGTGCATGTGTCTTTATAGCAGCATGATTTATAATCCTTTGGGTATATCCCCAGTAATGGGATGGCTGGGTCAAATGGTATTTCTGGTTCTAGATCCTTGAGGAATCGCCACACTGTTTTCCACAATGGTTGAACTAGTTTACAATCCCACCAACAGTGTAAAAGTGTTCCTATTTCTCCACATCCTCTCCAGCACCTGTTGTTTCCTGATTTTTTAATGATTGCCATTCTAACTGGTGTGAGATGGTATCTCATTGTGGTTTTGATTTGCATTTTTCTGATGGCCAGTGATGATGAGCATTTTTTCATGTGTCTGTTGGCTGTATGAATGTCTTCTTTTGAGAAGTGTCTGTTCATATCCTTTGCCCACTTTTTGATGGGGTTGTTTGTTTTTTTTTCTTGAAAATTTGATTGAGTTCTTTATAGGTTCTGGATATTAGCCCTCTGTCAGATGAGTAGATTGCAAAATTTTTCTCCCATTCTGTAGGTTGCCTGTTCACTCTGATGGTAGTTTCTTTTGCTGTGCAGAACCTCTTTAGTTTAATTAGATCCCATTTGTCAATTTTGGCTTTTGTTGCATTGCTTTTGGTGTTTTAGACATGAAGTCCTTGCCCATGCCTATGTCCTGAGTGGTATTACCTAGGTTTTCTTCTAGGGTTTTTATGGTTTTAAGTCTAACATTTAAGTCTCTAATCCATCTTGAATTAATTTTCGTATAAGGAGTAAGGAAAGGATCCAGTTTCAGCTTTCTACTTACGGCTAGCCAATTTTCCCAGCAGTATTTATTAAATAGGGAATCCTTTCCCCATTTCTTGTTTTTGTCAGATCTGTCAAAGATCAGATGGCTGTAGATGTGTGGTATTATTTCTGAGGGCTCTGTTCTGTTCCATTGGTCTATATCTCTGTTTTGGTACCAGTACCATGCTGTTTTGGTCACTGTCGCCATGTAGTATAGCTTGAAGTCAGGTAGCATGATGCTTCCAGCTTTGTTCTTTTGGCTTAGGATTGTCTTGGCAATGTGGGGTCTTTTATGGTTCCATATGAACTTTAAAGCAGTTTTTTCCAATTCTGTGAAGAAAGTCATTGGTAGCTTGATGGGGATGGCATTGAATCTATAAATTACCTTGGGCAGTATGGCCATTTTCACAATATTGATTCTTCGTATCCATGAGCATGATATGTTCTTCCATTTGTTTGTGTCCTCTTTTATTTCACTGAGCAGTGGTTTGTAGTTCTCCTTGAAGAAGTCCTTTACATCCCTTGTAAGTTGGATTCCTAAGTATTTTATTCTCTTTGAAGCTATTGTGAATGGGAGTTCATTCATGATTTGGATCTCTGTTTGTCTGTTACCGGTGTATAAGAATGCTTGTGATTTTTGCACATTGATTTTGTACCCTGAGACTTTGCTGAAGTTGCTTATGAGCTTAAGGAGATTTTGGGCTGAGATGATGGGTTTTTCTAAATATACAATCATATCATCTGCAAACAGGGACAATTTGACTTCTTCTTTTCCTAAATGAATACCCTTTATTTCTTTCTCTTGCCTGATTGCCCTGGCCAGAACTTCCAACACTATGTTGAATAGGAGTGGTGAGAGAGGGCATCCCTGTCTTGTGCCAGTTTTCAAAGGGAATGCTTCCAGTTTTTGCCCATTCAGTATGATATTGGCTGTGGGTTTGTCATAAATAGCTCTTATTATTTTGAGATACGTTCCATCAATACCGGATTTATTGAGAGTTTTTAGCATGAAGGGCTGTTGAATTTTGTCAAAGGCCTTTTCTGCATCTATTGAGATCATCATGTGGTTTTTGTCTTTGGTTCTGTTTATATGCTGAATTACGTTTATTGAATTGTGTATGTTGAACCAGCCTTGCATCCCAGGGATGAAGCCCACTTGATCATGGTGGATAAGCTTTTTGATGTGCTTCTGGATTCAGTTTGCCAGTATTTTATTGAGGGTTTTTGCATTGATGTTCATCAGGGATATTGGTCTAAAATTCTCTTTTTTTATTGTATCTCTGCCAGGCTTTGGTATCAGGATGATGTTGGCCTCATAAAATGAGTTAGGGAGGATTCCCTCTTTTTCTATTGATTGGAATAGTTTCAGAAGGAATGGTACCAACTCCACCTTGTACCTCTGGTAGAATTCGGCTGTGAATCCGTCTGGTCCTGGACTGTTTTTGGATGGTAGGCTATTAATTATTGCCTCAATTTCAGAGCCTGCTATTGGTCTATTCAGGGATTCAACTTCTTCCTGGTTTAGTCTTGGGAGAGTGTAAATGTCCAGGAAATTATCCATTTCTTCTAGGTTTCCTAGCTTATTTGCATAGAGGTGTTTATAGTATTATCTGATGGTAGTTTGTATTTCTGTGGGGTCGGTGGTGATATCCCCTTTATCATTTTTTATTGTGTCTATTTGGTTCTTCTCTCTTTTCTTCTTTATTAATCTTGCTAGTGGTCTATCAATTTTGTTGATCTTTTCAAAACACCAGTTCCTGGATTTATTGATTTTTTGGAAGGTTTTTTGTGTCTCTATCTCCTTCAGTTCTGCTCTGATCTTAGTTATTTCTTGCCTTCTGCTAGCTTTTGAATGTGTTTGCTCTTGCTTCTCTAGTTCTTTTAATTGTGATATTAGGGTGTCAATTTTAGACCTTTCCTGCTTTCTCTTGTGGGCATTTAGTGCTATAAATTTCCCTCTACTCACTGCTTTAAATGTGTCCCAGAGATTCTGGTATGTTGTATCTTTGTTCTCATTGGTTTCAAAGAACATTTTTATTTCTGCCTTCATTTCGTTATGTACCCAGTAGTCATTCAGGAGCAGGTTGTTCAGTTTCCATGTAGTTGAGCGGTTTTGACTGAGTTTCTTAATCCTGAGTTCTAGTTTGATTGCACTGTGGTCTGAGAGACAGTTTGTTATAATTTCTGTTCTTTTACATTTGCTGCAGAGTGCTTTACTTCCAACTATGTGGTCAGTTTTGGAATAAATGCAATGTGGTGCTGAGAAGAATATATATTCTGTTGATTTGGGGTGGAGAGTTCTATAGATGTCTATTAGGTCTGCTTGCTGCAGAGTTGAGTTCAATTCCTGGATATCCTTGTTAACTTTCTGTCTCGTTGATCTGTCTAATGTTGACAGTGGGGTGTTAAAGTCTCCCATTATTATTGTATGGGAGTCTAAGTCTGTTTGTAAGTCTCTAAGGACTTGCTTTATGAATCTGGGTGCTCCTGTATTGGGTGCATATATATTTCGGATAGTTAGCTCTTCCTGATGAATTGATCCCTTTACCATTATGTAATGGCCTTCTTTGTCTCTTTTGATCTTTGATGGTTTAAAGTCTATTTTATCAGAGACTAGGATTAGAACCCCTGCTTTTTTTTTTTTTTTTTGTTTTCCATTTGCTTGGTAGATCCTCCTCCATCCCTTTATTTTGAGCCTATGTGTGTCTCTGCATGTGAAATGGGTCTACTAAATACAGCAAACTGATGGGTCTTGACTCTTTATCCAATTTGCCAGTCTGGGTCTTTTAATTGGACCCTTTAGTCCATTTACATTTAAGGTTAATATGTGTGTGAACTTGATCCTGTCATTATGATATTAGCTGGTTATTTTGCTTATTAGTTGATGCAGTTTCTTCCTAGCACTGATGGACTTTACATTTTGACATGTTTTTGCAATGACTGGTACCTGTTGTTCCTTTCCATGTTTAGTGCTTCCTTCAGGATCTCTTGTAGGGCAGGCCTGCTTTCTCTTATCTCTAAGATAAGAGAAAAAATCTCTAAGCATTTGCTTATCTGTAAAGGATTTTATTTCTCCTTCACTTATGAAACTTAGTTTGGCTGGATATGAAATTCTGGGTTGAAAATTCTTTTCTTTAAGAATGTTGAATATTGCCCCCACTCTCTTCTGGCTTGGAGAGTTTCTGCTGAGAGATCTGCTGTTAGTCTGATGGACTTCTCTTTGTGGGTAACCCAACCTTTCTCTCTGGCTGCCCTTAACATTTTTTCCTTCATTTCAACTTTGGTGAATCTGACAATTATGTGTCTTGGAGTTGCTCTTCTCAAGGAGTATCTTTGTGGCGTTCTCTGAATTTCCTGAATTTCAATGTTGGCCTGCCTTACTAGGTTGGGGAAGTTCTCCTGGATGATATCCTGCAGAGTGTTTTTCAACTTGGTTCCATTTTTCCCATCACTTTCAGGCACACCAATCAGTTGTAGATTTGGTCTTTTCACAAAATCCCATATTTCTTAGAGGCTTTGTTCATTTCTTTTTACCCTTTTTTCTCTACACTTCTCTTCTCACTTCATTTCATTCATTTGATCTTGAATCACTGATACTCTTTCTTCCAGTTGATGGAGTTGGTTACTGAAACTTGTGCATTTGTCACATAGTTCTTGTGTTATGGTTTTCATCTCTATCAATTCTTTTAAGGACTTCTCTACATTGGTTATTCTAGTTAACCATTCATCAAATCTTTTTTCAAGGTTTTTAGTTTCTTTGAGCTGGTTATGTAGTTCCTCCTTTAGCTCTGAGAAGTTTGATCGACTGAAGCCTTCTTCTCTCAACTCGTCAAACTCATTCTCCGTCCAGCTTTGTTCCGTTGCTGGCGATGAGCTGCGTTCCTTTGGAGGGGGAGATGCACTCTGATTTTTTGAATTTCCAGCTTTTCTGGAAAAAGCACTGCTTTTTCCCCATCTTTGTGGTTTTATCTGCCTTTGCTCTTTGACAATGGTGATGTACTGATGGGGTTTTAGTGTGGGTGTCCTTTCTGTTTGTTAGTTTTCCTTCTAACAGTCAGGACCCTCAGTTGCAGGTCTGTTGGCATTTGCTTGAGGTCCATTCCAGACCCTGTTTGCCTGGGTATCAGCAGCGGAGGCTGCAGAAGATAGAATATTGCTGAACAGCAAGTGTTGCTGTCTGATTCTTTCTCTGGAAGCTTCGTCTCAGGGCTGTACCCAGCCGTGTGAGGTATGAGGTGTCAGTCTGCACCTCAGATGAAAATGCAGAAATCACCTGTCTTCTGTGTCACTCACACTGGGAGCTGGAGGCTGGAGCTGTTCCTATTTGGCCATCTTGGGCGTGCCCCCTCTCTACAATTTTTAAGTTTTGTTTAAAGAGGTTTCACTTTGAGTCTGAGGATGGAAAAAATCAATGAAAAGGGAGGAGAGGAGGACAGTTATTACAGGTAAAACAGCACCCCACAATTTTAGTTATTATTTTTATTAAAGTGTTGTTTTGTGTTTTTGAGACAAGGTCTGGCTCTATTGCCTAGGCTGGAGTTCAGTGGAGCTATCTCAGCTCACTGCAACCTCCACCTCCTGAGCACAAGTGATTTTCATGCTTCACCCTCCCAAGTAGCTGGGACTACATGCATGCACCACCATGCCTAGCTAATTTTTGCATTTTTTGTAGAGACGAGGTTTTGCCATGTTGCTCAGGCTGGTCTTGAACTCCTGAGCTCATGTGATCCACCTGCCTGGGTCTCCCACAGCACTGGGATTTCAGGCAAGAGCCACTGTGCCTGGCCTAAAGTGTAATTTTTCTGGCACCAATTTTACTTGAATATGAGGGCAGTATGTTTAACATTTGATCTTAACAGTAACAGTTACCCTTTATTACATACAATTTACCAGACACATTTTGCGGTATATGACTTCATTTGATTCTCACAACCTCTCTAGGAAACAAGTAGTATTTTTAGTACCATTGCAGTGAAGGAAACTGAAGATAAATAGTAACCTTTAAGGGAGGAGACCACCCCTCACATTGTCTTATGCCCAATTTCTGCCTCCGAAGAAATTTGTAACTAAAAGGCAGAAATGAAATCTACAGGTAGACAGCCTGGCGCCGTGCCCTGGGCCTGGTTAAAGATCGACCCCTGACCTGACTGGTTATGTTATCTATAGATTCCAGACATTGTAGGGAAAAGCATTGTGAAAATCCCTGTCCTGTTCTATTCTGTTCTGATTACTGGTGCATGCAGCCCCCAGTCACATACCCCCTGCTTGCTCAATCGATCATGACTCTCTCACGTGGACCCCCTTAGAGTGGCAAGCCCTTAAAAGGGACAGGAATTACTCACTGAGGGAGCTCCATTTTTGGAGACCCGAGTCTTGCCGAAGCTCCCAGCCAAATAAATCCCTTCCTTCTTTAACTGGGTGTCTGAGGGATCCTGTCTGCAGCTTGTCCTGCTATACTTTGAGCCTTACAGCTGGTAAATGGAAGAGCCAAGATGTGAATCTAAGTTTGGCTCCAAAGAAAGGGTCTCCCAGCCTAGGCGCAATGGCTCACGCCTGTAATCCCAGCACTTTGGGAGGCCAAGGCAGGCGGATCACCTGAGGTCAGGAGTTTGAGTTCAGCCTGACCAACATGGAGAAACCCCATCTCTACTAAAAATACAAAATTAGCTGGGCATGGTGACGCATACCTGTAATCCCAGCTACTCAGGAGGCTGAGTCAGGAGAATCGCTTGAACCCAGGAGGCGGAGGTTTCAGTGAGCTGAGATCGCACCGTTGCACTCCAGCCTGGGCAACAAGTGTGAAACTCTGTCTCAAAAAATAAAAAAAAAGAAAAGAAAAAAAAATGGCCTTACTTTTTTTCCTTTCTCTCCTTTCCTTTCCTCCCTTTATTCCTTCTAAATTTTTATTATAGAAAATTGCAAACATACCCCAAAATAGCAAAATAGTACAATGAATTTCCATATAGACTCTCTCTAACTTCAATAAATATCAACTTTAGGTCAATCTTTCAACTCTATCTCCCACCTCCCCTTTCACCCCCAGGATTTTTGCACAAAATTTGCAAGATCACATCATTTCAGCCGTCAGCCCTTAATATTTCAGTGTGTATTTCTAAAAGATGAGGACTCTTTTATTCTAAACACAACCACGATATCGCCATTACCCTTAAAACAACAATGACTATATTATCCAACATCCAGATAGTCTTTGAAACTTCCCTGATTATCTCTAAGTTTAACCTTTGGTTTGACTCAGATTCCACATTGCATATGGTTCATCTATTCCTCAGATCTCTCTTAATCTGCAGATTTATTCTCTATTTTATTTTTTCCCTTGAGATTTGTTGAAGAAGCATGTTTGTCCTGAGCGTTTTCTGCAATCTGGATTTTGATGATTTCATCCCTGGGTGCTGCTTGGCATGCTCCTCTGTGAATTATTTTCTTACTTTTTAAACACATTTTTGCTGTGCTCCCACTGTGTTTAAGGTGGGAGCACCTGAGGCTTAGAGTCTAAGGAGGGACATATAAACCAAGCAAGGAAACAGATACAAAATTTTATTTGTATTATTTTATATAATATATAAATATGTATTGCTTATGATATAACTCTATTTGTCTTCAGAATACCATGAAGTAAAAGCTTTTTTTAAAAAAAAAATTTACCAGGTGCAGTGGCTCACGCCTGTAATCCCAACACTTTGGGAGGCTGAGGTGGGTGAATCACCTGAGGTCAGGAGTTTGGGACCAGCCTGGCCAAACCTGTCTCTACTGAAAATAGAAAAAAATAGCTGGATGTGGTAGTGTGCACCTGTAATCCCAGCTACTTGGGAGGCTGAGGCAGGAGAATCACTTGAACCTGGGAGGCGGAGATTGCAGTGAGCCGAGATTGCAACATTGCACTCCAGCCTAGGCAACAAGAGTGAAACTCCATCTCCAAAAAAAAAAAAAAAAAAAAATTGTACCAAAGAAGACATTGTGATGTCAAAGAGAACCAGGTTTCAGGTTTTCCCTCTCAAGTGAACTATGTATGACCTTGAGGGAAGGGGTGTCCCTTACTACCTCTGGGCTTTGGGGTCCTCTTCTTAAAATGCTAGGTGTTGACTAAATGAGTGTTTTTCCAATCTTCTTAAAGCAATGGAACCTTTACGTCCCCTGCATGAACTCTCGCCCTGAATCCTAATATATAAAACAGCTAACAGGGGAGTTTCCCTGGGTGAAGTAGGGGAGAGCCATTAGGTCCTGCCTGCTCTCACTCTCTGACCCTAACTTTCACATCCACCTCTCACCCCCTAGGGCAGCCGCTGAGACACTTCTCTAGAACCTAGGTCTCCATGGACCAGTCAAAACCACTGGATTAGATAATGTTCGACATTCTTCTAAGCATCACCAAACCATGAAAGATGTGGGTGAGTAATGCCTCAGTTTCCGCAGTGGGGTTGGAGCTCTGTGTATGTTACTCTGTGTGTGTGAATTTATCTATCAATGGAGGTATGACGTGCCAGAGCTGAAATACTCTATTCCAATCTCCCTTTTTAGTCAGCCCTCCTTCAGTTGCAAGTGACAGAACCCAATTCAAACTTGCTCATGCATAACAGGGAAGTTATTAGTACATTTCACTAGGAAGTCCCTCCATATATTTGGCTTCTGGCCATGAGTTCAAGAGGTACCATCATGCTGGTCCTTTCCCCTTCTCCATTCCTCCACGGTCTGCACGGCTTTCTTCTCTGGCAGATGTTCCTCATGTCATGGCCAACAGCAGCTCCAGGCTGACTTCCCACAGCCCAACAACCTCACTGGAAAGAGAGGGCCTCTTGCTTGGTAGTTCCTATAAAAGTCCTGCATGCCCACCTTCACTGGCCAGGTGTAGACCATGTGCTCATCTCTGAAACAGTCACCATGGCTGGGAAAATTTGGAATCTTAATTGGCCATCTTCAGCTGCCTAAGCCATATGGCTTAGGCAGGAGGATTCCTCAAGAAACATTGAGGTGCTAATATTGAAAGAATGGGAAATATTCTCAAAAGACGAACACTCTACTTAAAGTGACCCTATAGCTTATCCAGACCAGAACAGTTTAGAGAGTAAAAAGGGGCGCCATTAACCATCACAGTGGGATGAACACTCGTAAACTAGTAAACTGTTTTGGGCAACCTGGAACATGTGGTCATCCTAACTATTTCCCTCAGAGAAGCTAAATGACTTTGCCAAGGTTCTCAAGCTAATGAATGAGAGAAATGGCTGTAGAACCGATTCCAGTACTTTCTACCAAAAGGTCATTGTCAGCCATGAGAAACTTGTTTTTGTGGTAGACTTGTCTCACAGAATAGGGTATGAGAGTAGATTTTATGGAAAAATCAGACCTTTGATGAAATTAGGCCAAGTGAGGAATCCTTTGTAGGGTCATGTCAGTGACCATCTGTAACAACTTTCCATCGTTGACATGTCTGGATTGCCTGTGTTAAAATATTTTGGGTGCACAGACATATTTACCCCCAAATGGTATGGTATTATCAGTGGTTAAAGAGTGTGGGTTTGAACCCAGCTCTACCACTTAGGAGCTGTGTGATTGGGCAAATTACTTAACCTTTCTGAATCTGTTTCCTTGTCAGTGTCAGGTCCTGCCCTGCCTGCATCCACCCACCTGCCCAGGCATTTCCCTGCGTCCTGCCCTTCTGTGGTCTGATCAGCTCGTTGCAGTCCTGGTCCTACCTCTAATTAACTGGCGAGTGGTCAGCTTGTGTGTGTGGCCTCAACACTATATTGAAAAGTGTTAGTAAGTAAACCATAGGGATTTTATAGCATCTCTAGGGAATATTAAACTGCAGGGAGGAAAAACTGTGAAAAGGACAGTCCAAACTGTAATTGAAAAAAAAAAAAAAAAATCAAGTCACGCCATCACCACCTCTCAGTAGTTCACAGAGCTAAAATTCCTAGTCAAAAAGAAAAAAAAAAAGCAGCCCAAATATTTTAGTGGATGTCTTTAGCCTCAGACACCTGGTTTCGAAACACACCACCACCTGTGCTGCATTAAACCTGCGAAAAAGCCAGGAAGGAAATACAGTGTATGAGGCCAGAAAAGGGTGGGCTCCTGGATCCCTTAGGTCAAACAGCAGGCTGTAAATGACTCTTTTCAAAACAGACACATTACTTCCCAAGATTGCGGCCTGCCACAAAAGAAGGTACACACAGCGGTTGTTCCCAGCAAGGGTTATACTATATGGTTATTAGGGGGAATAGAAGCAGCTTGATTCTCGCCAATGACAGGAAATAAGGTCAAGTAAAGATAACAGGTCTTTGAATTAAAGAGGCTTTAAACACACATCCTGGCCTCTTGGCTTTAGTAACGAGTAAGAATTATGGAATGAAGCCTCGGGTTTTCTTACTCCCTTGAAGCTGGGCTCCTGAAACACACCCTCTCCCCGATTAATGTGAGGGAGTCCTGTGTCGGGAAGGCACCGGCTTCCTCATTCATGCCTTTGGCTTGTTTATGTTCTTTCTAAATAGACCTCGCTGCTGCATTGCTAGTGAGCTCTGGGCTGGGATGGTTTCACTAGTTAGAAGTCTCACATATAGCACATTTGATGGTCTTGGTGGTAAATACCTTCAGATTTAGAGGTCAAGATTGCATGACTTTTGTCTAGATATTGGGGAAGGGAGCTCGCAAACCCCAGCCATCGTGGATCAGTATATTTCTATTTTGCCTTATTGTTCAAGGACAAGGTATCCAAACAGGCTTGACTTAATTCAATGAGACGGAATATCAGTTCAGTTCAGGGAAAATGTAAAAAACCCCAAACATCAAAAGATTGTTTGTCATGTGGAGAAACACCTGATTGTGAGTGTGGAATCCCCGCCCTAATGTGCAGGCTGCATTTATTAGATACCCACCTAATTCTCCTGCTCTTGGATAGGGAGGAGGGTGCAGGATGGGAATAGGGAATGGAGGGCGGTGGAAATTTAAGTCAAGCAACCCATTATAACATTATAAAACCAATCTGGTTTATTTGGCTAGCCCACTGGCTCTTGTACAAATAATCCACTGGTTGAACAAACTCAACTTTTCTTTGGATTCTCGTTGGCATTGGTTCTAGTGCATGTGACTGTAGACCTGGGTTAACTCTCTTCCCCCAAAACAACTAAAGAAAATGCACACATTCTTCGTACTTTTAAAGCTTTTCTTCTCTGATAATCAAATAGAAAAAAGACCTTGATTTTGACAGCTAAGCCTGGTTACAACCCTACTCACTCTGTTGCCCAGGCTGGAGTGCAGTGGCGCAATCTTGGTTCACTGCAGCAACCTCCCGCCTCTTAGGTTCAAGCGATTCTCGTGCCTCAGCCTCCTGAGTAGTTGAGATTATAAGCGCCCACCACCATGCTCGGCTAATTTTTGTATTTTAGTAGAGACCGTGTTGGTCAGGCTGGTCTTGAACTCCTGACCTCAAATGATCCTTCTGCCTTGGCCTCCCAAAGTGCTGGGATTACAGGCGTGAGCCACTGCATCCAGCCAAGACATAATAGCTTTTCATTGCTTGGTCTCTATGATCTCTAGTAGCTCACATATGCCCTCATCAGCTTCATGGAGAGTCTACAAATTTATAAAATGTTAATATTATCTCTATTATGTAGGGAATGGTTTGAAACCTTGCTGAGTTTCTTTGCTATTGTTTGATTTTAAATAGATCTTTGGTTCCTTGGTTTTTATCTGAATTAAAAGCACAATTCTAGGTTCTTACAGTTCTGCAGTATTTAACGATTGTTCGTATGTAGAGAATAACTTTTTTTTCTTTCCACAAAGCAACCCATGTTCATTGTTTAAGAAAAGTAGACGAATATTTGCAAAAAGAAGAATATAACTGGTAATTCTGTCTCTCAAAGATGATTACTACCCACATTTTGGTGAATTATTATTGCACATGTTTTGTAACTTTTCACCTAATTATATATCAAATATCTTTTCACATCATTAACTGGCCTTCAATGTCATGTTTAATGGCAACAGAGAATTCTATCCACAGGCACCTCATTTATTTAAGTAATCCTCTATTATGGACCTTCAGACTGTTTCCAATTTTTCCACTATCAAATAACATCATTATTAAATAAACTCTAAATCATCAAATCCCAAGATGTGGTTTCCAGTTTCTGGGCCTTCATGTCATATCTGCTCAAACCTGTAGATTTTTCTGAAAGTTAGAAATTCCCTGCATCTCAGACTAGCACCAAGGACACCACTTCGAAAGGTTGAGATGTGAAATTCCTCTCTTGTTCCCAGCAAGAAGAGGCAAAATTGGGGTCATTTTCATGACAGCCATTACTGTGTATGAGGTTCTCCAGTAAGGCACCTCCCCTTCACATCTTCCCCTCATCGCAGGCCATTTCCTCACTGCAGCAGCAACCTCACCTTTCATGGGGATGTCCAAATGTGTCATCCCAATAAACTGTCCCTAAGACAAGGAAAAAGTTCACACACGTGTGCTCTGTGCAACGCTCTAGTGCCTTCAGATAATGTCTCACTTTCTGTTCTGGGGGAGAATTGACTGGGTGAAGCCTTTTCCTCTTTAATTGGATGTGGACTCATTTGAAAGATGTAGACATGACTTCACGGGCTGGTGAAGACAGGTTGTTTATCCAGAAGTGGAGGCTTCAAAGGGATTGGGAAGTATGGATGAACTGCCCCATAAAGAGAAATGGCTCAGGAGAGCACAGGAGGGGTTCATGGGAAACCCTGGTGAGCTTCCCAAGCCTAGTTACGACCTGCTAATCCCGGGCAAAACTGCCAGGTGAGTAAGGGTTATCTTCTGCGCTTCTCCTTGCCTTCTTGCTGCAAGCACTTAGGAGCATCGTGGACTCCATGGGTACCTAGGGCTCTCGCTGAGCCAGATCTTCAGGCCAACTTTTAGAGTAAACCCTCAGTATTGGTTAGAAATAGGTCCATCCCCTGTCCTAGAGGAGGAGAATATTTGTCTTTCTTGTTGCAGACAGAGGTCTGTAGGAACACAAAGATCACTGTGGTGATAAGATACCTTCTTGTGGGTGAAGCTGGTATTTGAAGGAGCTTTGGGTAAGGACTATCTAGAGGAATCACTAGGAGAGTTGCCAGATAAAATACAAGACACCTAGTTAATTTTTTTGTTTTTGTTTTTGAGACAGGGTCTTGCTTTGTCACCCAGGCTGGAGCGCAGTAGCATGATCATAGCTTACTGCAACTGCCACCTCCTGGGCTCAAGTGATTCTCCCATCTCAGCCTCCCAAGTAGCTGGGACTACAGGCAAGTGCCACTGCATCCAGCTAATTTTTAAATAATTTTGCTAGATGGGGGTTTGTTATGGTTCCCAGGCTGGGCTCAAAGTCCTGGGCTCAAGTGATCTACCTGTCTTAGCCTCCCAAAGTGCTGGGATTACAGGCATGAGCCACCTGTACCTGGCCCACCCAGTTAAATTTAAATGTCAGAAAAACAATACTTTTTTTTTTTTTTTTTTTTTTTAGTATAAGTATGTCCCATGCAAACAAAAAATCCTGAGTATCCAGTGTCTTACATGTATTATTTCCCCCAATCTTTTGCAATTGTTTGTTTCTCTCACACCAGGAACAAGCCCATCTTACTTTTGAAGAGCGCAGAGCTCACTTATGAGGACAGGAGGCGTGAGTCTACTCGGGAGAGGCCAGCTAGCCTGGGGTGTTCAGCTCACTGTGCTCATTAGATGGCATGACTTGCGGAACTAATGATCGGTGGCCAACCAGTGAGTTTGTTAAGTGGAGCCTATAAAAATACTGGCTGTTGTGCCAAGTTCACAGTGCCAGGCACTGGAAGTGGCCAATAAACATTAGTATGATGATGATAATTATTAACTAATCCATTGTTTGATACTTAATTTGTTTACAGTTAATTTTATGAATAACACTGTGATAAATACCTTTATAGTTTAATCTTTGGATAAATCCTTGGTGATTTCCTTAGAATGTTTTTCTAACATTTAAAACATTTTTTTTAAAAGTTAAAAGTTTTTGTAGAGATGGGGTCTTGCTACATTGCCCAGGCTAGTCTCAAACTCTTATTCTCAAGTGATCCTCCTGCCTTGCCCTGCCAAACTGCTGAGATTATAGGCATGAGCCACTGTGCCTGGACTAAAGTTCTTTATTTTAAATGAAATACTCCTTGAGCTTTTTTTTGATCCATATGAGTACTACAGTTTGTGGCCCCAAATCTCTCTATGTGGCCAAATTTGTGTTATAAAATCTCAGGGAAATTTTATTATTGTTTTTGCTATTTTTACCTCTACAATTTTCTTTGCTGTCTGAAATTGCTGGGTGGGTTTTCTTCTAGTTCATCTTTTCCTCAGGGCATACTCTACTTGAATCTTGGCTTTATACAGGGTGGTCTGGCTCTTTACTCCTTATGAGATACTTGAAGATCCATAGATGCCCCCAGGTATGCAGTGGTGGCAATAGTTAATTTAGCTCTGATCTCCTGCTTCAACCCTGGCCTCAAGGAGTGAAGTACTCTTATTTTCTCAGAAGCTTGTTTGCTTATTTAAAGAATGTTTTTGTCTAACATTTTAAACTTTCCTTGTAGTCATGAGATGTGCTAGGATTGGCTGAGCTCAGAGCCTTTCCTCTTCGGACCATTTCCTAGGGAGGGAAACAAATTAATGAGAATTTGCTACTGGAATGGATCTGAATTCTTATATCGTCTCATTGTAGCTATTAGACTAGCTCTGAGCCTGTTTCCTCTTCTGTAGAGTGAGAGTTGCTACCACTGAGTGCTAAGCACTCAAGAGACAGTGTCCTTACCTTTTAGAACACATGTGAAAAAGAATCAGAAAAGGGGTTTCCACAGTGTCCTAAGTAACAAGAAAAGATCATCCTTAATCCATAATGCCAATAAGTCCATGTGGATCCATTTTGCTAGGATGGATGGTTTTTGTTTGTTTGTTCGTTTGTTTTTCTGAGACTGAGTCTTGCTCTATTGCCCAGGCTGGAGTGCAGTGGTGTCATCTCAGCTTGCTGCAACCTCCGCCTCCCGGGTTCAAAGGATCTCGTGCCTCAGCCTCCCAAGTAGCTGGGATTACAGGCACCCGCCACCATGCCTGGTTAATTTTTGTGTTTTAGCAGAGACGGGGTTTTGCCATGCTGGCCAGGCTGGTCTTGAACTCCTGACCTCAAGTGATCTGCCTGTCTTGACCTCCCAAAGTGCTGGGATTACAGATGTGAGCCACCAAGCCAGGTGGATGGATGTTTTTATAGCTTGGCTTACATTGGAAAAGATGGACCAGTAATTTCTGTGAGCTCACCACTCTTCTTCCTCAGAAAAGGAGGCTTGCCAAGTTTTCTCTTTAGCTGTCATTCGTTGAATGGAGGCTGCTGTCAAATAGAGTATCCAGCTACGAGGAGGCCAGAGTCGTTCACATAAGGCTTCACTTAGCCATGAAATCATAACAATCTTAAAATATCTTAAAGTTGGGGAACTTGCTTTTTCAAAACTCAATCCTGTTTGAGTATATAAGCCACAAGAAATAAACAACAAAGAAAACAAACATCTTCTTACCCTGGAAAAAAGCCATAGCTCATTGTTGGATGAACAAATGGATCCAACTCTGCTCTCAAATACAACTCACACTCATTTTAAAACTATCAGGAGTAATCTTTCATGACTTCAGAGTTAGGATCCAGACTCCATTCCGACTCCAACCATGGAAGCAGGATTCCTGGACAGGTCAGTTTGAAGTAGCTTGTGCATGCAGTGGCTGGCTGGGAGGGGCGTAGGGGTGTGGTTTGGACACTCGTGGGCAATATGGGAATATGGGAAATACAAATGAGCTGGGGTGACTGGTGCTCTTGCAAAGAACTCGTTGTGCCCCACGTGTGGAAGGTAACATCCAAGAAGGACTCCTGCTGACTTGGAGCCTATGAAATGGCTCCGCCTCACCCTCCCCTATTCTGAGGGTAAGAAAGTTTGCTTACTGAGGAGAGTGAATCGGACACGGATGCTGCAGGCCGTGGGCTTGCCCTGGCTTGCCCGTCTTCCTGGCAAGACAAGCAGTTATTAGAGGCTGGTGATGACTCCCTGTGTCTGGGGACAAGCTGTCTGCATTTCTAGGAGATGGCTCCTTCCTAAGGGGAAAGAAAAGGTGCCAGGCTGTGGAAGGGTCCAATTATTGGCGGCTCTGTTTTACAGAATGATTGCCTTTGAGTGAAGTATGTGTTATAAAATCAAGCTGGCATTTTTAATTAACATAAAAGAATCTCAGTCCTTACATGCTATGTACATGTATAAAAAAGCGAAATTCTTTATACACTTCTCAGGAAATGGCTTTCAGAGCCGCCTCGCCGCTCTGAGAATCTCCCTGGACAATGTCCCAAGGGCAATTGCAAACATATTTCATAAATGGGTTTGTCTAATTCTTTTGTCTGTTGACTAACACCTTTATTCAACTATCTTAAGAGTTTGTGTGTGTGTGTGTGTGTGTGTGTGTTTGAGACAGGGTCTCACTCTGTTCCCCAGGCTCCTGGAGTGCAGTGGTGCTATCATAGCTCACTGCAGCCTGGAACTCGTGAACTCAAGTGATCCTCCTGCCTCAACCTCTCAAGTAGTCGGGACTACAGATACATGCCACCATGCCCGGGTCATTTTTTGTGTTTTTAATAGAGATAAAGTCTCGCTAGGTTGCCCAGGCTGGTCTTGAACTCCTGAGCTCAAGTGATCCTCCTGCTTCAACCTCCCAAAATGTTGGGATTATAGATGTGAGCCACCACATCCAGCCTATTTTAAGATTTAAAAAAATTCTAAATACTATCATCAAAGGCAGCAATTTCTGTTAATATCATTGTAATCAGCTCTGAGGGGTCGAATGGGCTGTGGACATCTTACTAGGGCCAAATACCTGTGACAGAAGAGTTTCTCAAGAGCTTCTGGAATATGGCTTAGCGTCGCAAGCTGGAAAGCTGGTAACCATATTCCAGGGTCTCAGAGTGGATCTGTGCTCAGTGGCTAATGATTCAGCAGACCATCCTAACCTTGACCTTTGAGCTAATGCCACTGAACTAGCACTACAACAGCAAGCAACTCTGGATCTCAGAATCCTATTTGACTTCCAATCTTAGTTCTGCTATGTATAAATTGTGAAATCTAATCAACCTCTCTGAGTCTTATAAAATGAGGAAATAACTTCTTCTTTACAGGGTTGTGGGAAGGCAATAGAAGGAGATAATGTGTACAGAGTGCCAAATTCAAAATTTGCCAAGTGGACAGTCAAGGATGATAGTGTTCCAGCCACTTCCACCTCTGGAAGTCTACCCCTTTGAAAAAAAAAAAATCACAGTTAGAAAGGCTTCAAGTTCTGTTTTTATTTATTTATTTATTTATTTATTTATTTATTTATTTATTTTTTGAGACGGAGTCTCGCTGTGTCGCCCAGGCTGGAGTGCAGTGGCCGGATCTCAGCTCACTGCAAGCTCTGCCTCCCGGGTTTTTACGCCATTCTCCTGCCTCAGCCTCCCGAGTAGCCGGGACTACAGGCGCCCGCCACCTCGCCCGGCTAGTTTTTTGTATTTTTTAGTAGAGACGGGGTTTCACCGTGTTAGCCAGGATGGTCTCGAACTCCTGACCTCGTGATCCGCCCGTCTCGGCCTCCCAAAGTGCTGGGATTACAGGCTTGAGCCACCGCGCCCGGCCATGAGCCACCGCGCCCGGCCGTGAAGTTCTGTTTTTAAATTTTATTTATTTATTTATTATTTTGCTTTAGGCACAGAGAACAACTTGATCCTCTTGAAGCAGACGATTCCCAAATGCACATTCTAAACTTGAGACATCTTCCAGCTTTCAGGCTTATGTAGAATATTCACAAATGGTGGTTCTATCATGTTAACGTGTCTGAACATAAAACTCATCTCTGTCTTCATCACCCCACCTCAACAAACACACAAATCCCAAGTAATCAACAAACCTGCTCTTCCTTTCAGAGTTTCCTGTTCTGTTAGTGACAACGCCATTGTTCAAGATGCCCAGACTCTTTGACTTCCATTCTTACCCAATCAGCCTCCAAATCCAGCTAAAGTCTTTTTCCTTCTTCCCTCCCCACCCCTGCTCTGGCCCCCTTGCCTTCCAGCCTTTCTGCCATTCATGCCATTTCCAGTACCAGCAGTTCAGATGCAACGAGAAATGTCTGAACTGTTGAGGTCTTCTCATTCCATTCCAGATTGTAAACTCAGAGCCTCCTCTGACTCTGGAATTGGTATGGCCTTTCTCATCCATCCTGTCATTGTTCCCCCCACCACCTCCATTCAATTACATTCACAGATTCCTTTATAACACTTTTGGGCTCAGGCTCTATATGGACTATGAGAAAGATTCCTTAGTTCAGTCTCCCCCAACTTTCCATTCTTTTTTTGTGGGGGGGATTGAGTTTCATTCTTTCACTCAGGATGGAGTGCAGTGGCTGATCTCAGCTCACTGCAACCTCTGCCTCCCAGGTTCAAGCAATTCTCCTGTCTCAGTCTCTTGAGTAGCTGGGATTACAGGCATCCACCACCACACCTGGCTAATTTTTGTATTTTAAGTAGACATGGGGTTTTGCCATGTTGGCCAGGCTGGTCTCAAACTCCTGACCTCAGGTGATCCACCTGCCTAGGCCTCCCAAAGTGGTAAGATTACAGGCATGAGCCACCCCCTCAGCCCCAACTCTCCTTTCTGACCCAATCTCTCACTTTCTGCTCCAGCCATATACACCATTTACTCCAATCGTCATTCCCTTCCCCAGTCACATTCTTTCATCTACTCATCTACTCACCTCATTCGGTGGTTCCCATGTTGCCTAAGAGACCTCCTAAACTCTTTCTTTATCAATTGATTGGAACCATGATCCTTTTTGACATTTGAATGCTTTCATCAATCTGCATTTTCTCATTCTATTCTTGGGGCCACCATATTAGAATCAAATGAGACATGATTTCTGAGATGTCCCCAATAACCACTATACCACCCTAGGAGATAACACAGATTAGAAGTTAAGAATTTGTTTTTCTGGTGTCAGATGAATCTGGGTCCAAATCCCAGCTCTATCATTTACTAGTTGCATGACCTTGGCAATTTCTTTAGCCTCTCTTCCCCTCTATTCTCTCATCTATAAAACTGAATAATAATGCCTACTTCACGTGGTTGTTATGCACTAACGGGATAATGCATGGTGAAGCTCTTAGCACAGTGGCTGGCACCCAGTAAGTGTTCAATAAATGATTGTGCCTGTCTTTTCATTCTTGCATTGCTTAACTTTCTATGGCTAATCAGTAATGAAGACTGACTGTGACACTTAATTGCTTGTTCTAGGGCTGTGTAGCCTTTAAGATGTGAGTGTCAATGGTTAAAAGACGGCAAATGGAAGTCTGAAAAAAGGAAGTAATAGTTGACTAGGTTGTAAGATTTTCAGGGGCAGAGATAATGTTACTTTCATCTTTACATCTCCAGTCCTAGACTGGGAATGTAGTAAGCACTCAAAAATATATGTTTAAGTCAACTAAATATTGAGTTGCAAAAACTTCATTGCAATGACTTCTGGTCAGTTTTCATCTCCGTCTCCGTATTTCTTATAGTTGTCAAAGCAAACTTCCAGAATTCTGGGATTCACTCATTCCCTGCCATTAAAAAAAGAATGTATGTATATGTGTGTGTGTGTGCGCGCGTGCGTGTGTGCATGTGTGTGTGTGTATTATGTAGGAACACACACACATTTAAATTAGCACAGTTCTAGTCTAGCTTCACTGGATTTAGTGTGTGTTCTTCTTCCTATCTTCCCACTGTAGACCTTCTGGGTTTGGGTCTGTCCTTAGATTTGTCCGTGGATTATAACCACACCAGAAGAGGCTTCCTGGAAGGACAGCCACCTGCATCTGTCATACCTGAATTTTGCCCTGGGGTTAAATCCTCAGGAATCCAGCTTTCACAGTGAGTTGGAAGAGATCACGAAGGAGAGACCCATTAGGTCTTCAGATTTCTGATGAGCCATTGCCATTTTCTTGAAAATCGATTGCCTTTATTTCTGGGCCATTACATTGGATTTGTCACAATATACTTATACATTGTATAGAACTTATATATGTACTATATAAGTTCCTAGTGTAGATGTACAGACGGACATTTAAGGTGCTTATTTTGTTGGCACTTCTTAGGTTCTGAGCTTTAAAAATAGAAATTTAATGTATAAATTTTAATTCAATTCCACACATTATCGAGTGTTTATTCTATGTCAGGCACCATGTTGGGCACCATTTCTAGGGGCACTGAGACACTTACATGGTTACCAGGGTGATGAGTGAATGGTAGGTTGGGTTTTTTTTCCTCCTTACCTCCTTCTTTCCTTTCTCTCCCCATGCTTTGTGGTATAGAAAAAGACTTTCTGAGAAGAACCGTGCATCTGAGTTATGACCACTCTGAGCTATATAAGCATTTGTCTGTATTGTAGATGTTTACTGTGGAGTGCAGGAAAGATCTGGTGCCCCTGGGGGTCTGGGGGACCTCAAGGATGCCCTGCCCCTCCAAATGGAACCAAGACCCTGAGGGGAGGACAAATGTGGTAGGAAGACCCAGGTGTTCACCAGGTGGAGGGAGAAAAGAGACTGGAGACGAAACAAGGGAATCCAGGGAGGGACCTTTGAGACTCTCTTTAGTCATCATTGTCAGAGGGCTGGTCTCCTTGAGGGTTTAGGAAGGGGGTAGGTGGAGAAGCATTTGTAGGCTTTGTGGCTGGTGCACTGTGGTCACAGTAGGATTGGATATAGTCCTGCTTTTTGACTTCAGATAATACTTCACCAAGGTCTGAATGTGTCATTTCTTCCTGAGCCTTTGGTTTCCCAAAATAAATCATTTCACTTCAGCTTTGGGTTAATATCACTTTGGCTCCAGGGCTTTGGCCAAGCTGACATGGGTGGGGCTTGTAGAGCTCTTTGTCCTTCCACTTCTGGATTTTGGGTCTACAGATTGGCTGCTGACCTGAGCTGATAGTTCCTGAAATGTAGTCCCTCTCTGCTCCAGCCCTGCTGATCGCCTCCTTCCCATACAGGATGTGAGGGGACTGCTGTGTACCTATAGCCTCTCCTGGCTTCATCTAGGGAAAGCAGAGCCATCTTTTCTGGGACATTTCTGGTAGGAAGACACCTTTTCTTTGGTGGTGAGCTTTGCCGTTAGATTGCTCTGGGCTCTTATTCATGCTCTGCTAGCTATTCGCTTTATGGTTTGAAACATCTGGGATAGGGAAGTTGCTGGTTGTGCAACTTGGAGCATGTGATTTTACCTCTCTAAGCCCCAATTTTCCCATTGAAAAGTGGATAAAATAATAGCTCCAACATATTATTGTTGTTGGAAGAATTAATGGGGTAGACTAAACTGCTAGGCATGAGAAATGCCTAATGAATGGGAGATACTGTAACATTCAGAACACTGAAGTTTTAATATGACTGTGCACTTATCAGTGAACATTAGCTGATTTAGCCTTTATGTATTAATAAGTCCTGATTGTACTGGGCCATCTTGTCCTGGTTCTAGAGTAAAGCCTGCATTCCAGGTATGTGTGTAGATGAGGCAGGTAGGTATACACTATGCTATGGGGTGAGGTAGGGCTTTCTTCGTAGGGGATCCTATCAGTGACATCAGCACAGATCTAGGCCTCTGGAGAGGTCTCAGAATTGTAGGGACTGTGGCTGTTTCCACATGGAATATGGTGCTTAGGACTGATATAGAAAAAGCCATCTCCTGAGGGCTTCTGTATGATAG
Source organism: Macaca nemestrina (assembly GCF_043159975.1). Lineage (NCBI taxonomy): Eukaryota > Metazoa > Chordata > Mammalia > Primates > Cercopithecidae > Macaca > Macaca nemestrina. Next base: position 40,767,114 of record NC_092133.1, on the reverse strand, counting down.
CAGCTCTTATGATAGAATGCTATGGAAACTTCTTTTCTTTCATGGACCACATTTAGGAGCACTGAACACTAGGGGCTCAACTCCATCTTATTTACTTGGGACCTGAGGGGAGACTTGAACTTGGCTCACAACTTAGGTTTGGTGATGTTAAATCCTGTTTGAGATCCTGGAAAAGTGTTTCCAAAGGGGGCCAGACTGGAGGGAGGACCATGGAGTCTCTGGAGGGAAAGTCACCAGCAGTAAAGAAGCTTGGCAGAGACAGTGGAGAGCATCAGAAGGCAGCCAAATGCCTAGGCAGATAGGGGTGGAGCCCCAGTGAAACCCCACCTCTAAGCAAAAGACAGTTTAAAAAGCCTGAAAGCCAAACTACAAGTTCAATCCTTGGACCGGTTTGAGAACTTATCTTCCTGTTTGGCACACTTTCCTCTGATTGTTCCCCACCCTTCATCTATTTCACATATACCTACCCTTTCCTAATTGGTTTTCTACACTATCGTGCCCACCTTTGAGTGGTGTTTTTGCTTTAAGCTTTTTTGCACACTCCCAAACCCATCAGCAAACATTCCCCATTCTGAGTCCATAAGAGGCCCTGGGTCCAGCTGTACGAGGGGAACTTTCCTGCCTTTGGGTAGGGGGACCACCTGCGTGTCCCCTCTGCTAAAATCTGTTTCATCGCTCAGTAACATTCTTCTCCCCACTCCTCACCCTTCAATGTATGGTGTGCATCCTCATTCTTCTTGGGCACAGTACAAGAGCTTGGGAACCACTGAACATGGGTACAAGCTACAACACAGGCAAGCTGGGGCACCTTAGCATGGCCAAGCAAGGCCCGGGTGGGGCATCATTGGCCAGGGGTCCCTGACATGCGAAGTGACTGGGAAGAAAAATCCTGCATCACAGTCAGATTAAACAGCAGGCAGGGCTGAGAGGGGTCCCAGGTTTCCGGGTGTGCATGGCCCCCATTTCCATGCCTGTTCCCTCACTGGCCCTCCTACAAAGGGTGCTCTGGAAAAGGGCTGGGGTAGTAGGGTAAGAACTGTCACTTGGAGCCCAATGTCTCTGCTGTGGAGAGCCCAGGAAACAGGAGAAGATCGCTGGAGGTGGATGGTCAGGAGATGGTGGTGGCATTTCAGGCAATACCCAGTGGAAGACAGAAAAATAGTGGCCCGGCAATCACAAGGCGATAAGTTGGTGTGGCCCTGAGTGAGGGGCTGTCAAGCTACATTTTACATGGTGAGGCTCATGTAACACAGTTCTTACCTCTGTGGAAAGGGCATAATAACAGTACCTATCGTAGGCCGGGCGCAGTGGCTCATGCCTGTAATCCCAGCACTTTGGGAGGCCAAGGTGGGTGGATTGCCTGAGGTCAGGAGTTCGAGACCAGCCTGGCCAACGTGATGAAACCCCATCTCTACTAAAAATACAAAAATTAGCCGGGGGTGGTGATGGGCGCCTGTAATCCCAGCTACTTGGGAGGCTGAGGCAGGAGAATTGCTTGAACCCAGGAGGCAGAGGTTACAGTGGGCCAAGATTATGCTACTGTACTCCAGCCTGGGCAACAAGAATGAGGCTCCATCTAAAAAAAAAATAAAAATAAATAGTACCCATCTCCTGGATTACTGACAGCCAAGAACGGTGCCCAGCACAAAGTAGGTGCTCAGTAAATGTTAGCCATTATTGTGTGAGAGCTGTCCAGGAGACAGACCTCCTGAAGAGAAGAGTTGGAAGTGAAATCCTAGGAAAAGCCTGGGCAGCCTGGGGTATGGCTATCAATGGGACCATGGTACTCACTCTTAGGTAAAAACATGGGAGATCCCAGTAACACACACACAGGATCTGCTCCCTACCAGCTCTCTCACCAGCTCCCTGGTCCCTGTGGGCCCTGATCCTGGGACTGGACCCGGAGAAGACACTAGTTTGTAATAAAATTCATGGTAGATTTGTCTGCATCAAACTGATGGCTCTGATTGTGGCTGGTTGAACCAGCCTATTCTGGGGCAGTTGAGGTGGAACAGTGTTTCTAAAGAGCCCTGAATATTCCCAGTGTTTTGCCTTTGGTGCAGGGTTGTATGGTAGGACAAAGCCTGCTTGCTTCCTTTTGCAGTGATCTTTCAGCTGGGAGATTACTCTCTTTACTTCTCCATCACAGCAGTTAACTCCCTCTACTTGCAGATATCTCCTTCCCACTGGGATCCTACTTAATTTCTAAGGCCCGGCTCATGTTGGATCAAGTCATTCCTTGCTCCTAGAACTCTTTGTTTATCTATTACCCTTGGTCATTATCCCATTCGTATTCTGCAATGGTTCATGAATCTCTGCCTCCCTTGCTTTGTTGTAAGTTCTTTGAGAAGGTGCGCACATGCATGTGGCATCTCATTCATCATCTTATTCCCCACAGGCTTCTGTGATGTTTACTACAACTACAATGAAATCCCATGAAGTAAGAAATACAGCATCCCCATTTCACAGATGAGGAAACTGAAGCATAGAAAAGGTAAGTGCCTTGCTCAAGGCCACTCACCTGGTGGGCAAAGAAGTCAAGATCCAAGCAATCCAGGGTCCCAGCTTCCTCACTACACTCTACTGACTTTCATGGTAGGAACTTCAATATTTCATGAATTGAGTATGGTTAGTTTCACAGGCTTTGTTCTGAATATTATCTATAATACATATTCCTGCCATTTGGGGATGATAGACCACTTTCCCTTCTGAAATGACTGTGTCCAAAAGACTGCCAAAAGCATCTTATCGAATTGCCTGTCATTAGCTTAAAAAAATTTCCAGAAGATAAAAAAGAAAGCAGCACATGGTGACAATGCAGCTTTATCCTTGGCACAGACAGGCTTCTTTGGGGCTGCTAGATACATGAGTAATGTTTCAAGTTATATGCCTTTCAGTTTGGAAGACTTTGAATAAGGCTTAAGATCAGCATTTGGAAGACCTTTCTTCTACTTTTCCCCAGCTAACATTGCAGTCCCTCTGACTGAGTAATTTATCCTGAAACATCAATATATAGGGTCTGTTCATGTCTTAGGAAATGTTCTAATAACTCATTTTCCCTTCTCTGTGAAAGTCATTGAATTGAATCATGCTCTCAATGAAACTCTCTTAAAATCCATTAATGAAAATGTTAGTACCTTAACAGAGTACCACGATATCCATCTAGATTTAAATATTTATTGGGCAAACAGGAGAAATGATTAAACCCCCTTGGGAAAATCAATCAAAACTTCCCCAAAGCCTTGTCTTGTAACTAGTGTCACATACCAGCCACACTCACCCTGTCATCTGCTTTTTTGGCACTAAATTCAGTCAGCTGAGACCAAGCTACCGTGTAAGGAACAGATTAAACTAACATCCATCAAGGTGAAAGATAATTATTACTTGTGTCAGACAACACCTGTTTTTGCAGCATTCTTCAACTTAGTTAAACTGGAGACAGGCTAAACTTTCCACTGAATTTTCCATTTGACAGTTGCTCCAGGCAGTGTGTCTGCAGAACACCCTTGCTATGTTTACATTTTTGAGGCAGATTAAAAATGTCATCTGTGAAATATAACCTGAAAATCTCAAACTGTAATATATTCGCCTATATAAATATAGAGGCTGAATGAGAGTCAAACGGAAGGCGAGGCAAACGCTTAGCTTACTCTGGAGCAGAAATCTTTCATCGGACATCTTTTATGATGTTAAACGTGCAGGTTGTCTACAGATAGTCTTCATACTTCAAATTGTGGTGGTGTTGATCACTCTTCACTTTCCAGTTTTAGGACTATTCATCATTTCTCAACAGCTTGTGGTATTTTCTTACAAACGGGGAGCCAGAAGTCAGGTGCCGTTTGGAATATGTGAGCGTGGGTCTCCTTTTCACAGTCTTGACTCCATGCCTGTGATGGCATTTTTACCTGAGAAAGGAATCTGACCTGGGGCAAAAATCTGAAAAGGAGTGTTTATTTTTTGTTTTGTTTTGTTTTGCTTTTTAAATTGAAAAGTGACACTGGTGTGGCTACTGCAGAAGTGCTAATGTCATTGCCAAGTTCGCTCCCAGGGTTGTCCTTTGTTGGAGAGGCCCTGGTGCACTTCCAGATGTTTCAGTTGGGGCACAATTTGGTACATGTCCAAGAGACAAAAGAAGAAAAAAAGAGAACACGTCGGCTCCCCTCTGGGGGAAGGTTATGGGCCCTGCAGCTTTTCTGGGTGTTAATCTTACTCTTAACATCTGTGTTGACTTCAATCACTGTTTCTTTTGACGTACTTTAAATACAGGCTCCAGCCCAGCTGAAATGGAGGGGAAGGAGACTTGAGGCTTCCCTTTATTATAGCTGTAGACATTAAAAAGCATTTAAGATACTTTTTATTCTTGGGATTACAGTAATGAGTGTATTTTAAAAAATTCTGTAGTTGTCTCTACTTCTCATGCTCTGTATTCTCTCAGGTTCCAAGTCCTTTGATGGGACCTGAATCTCGTCTCTTTTCCTCCCCACCTCCAAGCCATCCCTTGGTTCAGCCCACCTCACCTGCACTGTTATGGTAGCTTTCTGTTCTCTCCCCTCAATTCAGTCTGTTCCAATCCCCTTTTATCTTCTGTGTCCTAATAGTCATTTGTTCCAAACACAAGTTAGGTCACTCCCCTATTAAAAATGTCTAACCCCTGATGACAGGTGCCTGCATTGCTCATCCCTCACCATGGCCTTCAAGGTCTTTTGTAAGCTGGCCTTGACCTTTTAAATCAGCAATGTCAGTTAGGATGCTTTGGGCTGCAAGTAACAGAAACTGCAGTTCAGATAATAGGAAAATGTATGATTTCACAATACAGAAAGTCCACTAAAAGAGAAGACTTCAAGTTGCTTAAGGACTCAGTGACATCCATGAAGAGCCAGATTCTTTCTACCTGTCCATTCTGCTCTCCTTTGGGTGCTGATTTCTTCCCCCAGTTGGGTATAAGATGGCTAGAGGGATTCCATGACACACAGCCAGACCAACGATGTCCAGATGAAGAGGAGAGAAGAAAGCTTTCCTCAGGGCCCCTGCCTTTGGTGACTTCCCTTCCTCTCACTGGCCAGAACTGGGCACATACACATTGGCTGGTGTCACTCTCAGGCCAATGGGTCTCCTCCCACCCCAGAGTGGGGAGCGGTGCCAGCTTCCCCTGAGGCATGTGGCTTTGTGGGGTAAGAGGTACCTGAGAAAACTTGGGATTTGGCTAAGAAGGAAGTAGGGGGCACTGATGCCGGATAGGCAACCAACAGCATCCACTACCATTTGCCAGCAGCTTCCCCCACCCACTGTGTTTTGTCACTCCTGTCATGGTCTTTCTATTTCTTCTCAAGAATGTCTTGCAGCTGGTTGCAGTGGCTCACACCTGTAATCCCAGCACGTTGGGCGACTGAGACGGGTGGATCACCTGAGATAAGGAGTTCAAGAGCAGCCTGGCGAACATGGTGAGACCCCAGTCTCTACTAAAAATACAAAAATTAGGCAACTGTGGCGGTAGGTGCCTGTAGTCCCAGCTATTTGGGAGGCTGAGGCAGGAGAATCGCTTGAACCTGGGAGGCAGAGGGTGCAGTGAGCCAAGATCGTGCCACTGCACTCCAGCCTATGTAGCACAGTGAAACTGTGTCACTAAAAAAAAAAAAAGTCTTGCTTCTCCATGTTTCTTCTGGAAGACTTCTTCATCCTTTTTGACTGGGTTAGTTTACTACTGCTGCCATAACAAATTGCCACCTGTTTAGTGGCTTAAATGACGTAAATGTGTTATAGTTGTGGAGGGCAGAAGTCAAAAACGGGTATCTTGGGGGCTAATATCAAAGTGTCTGTAGAACCGCGTACCTTCTGGAGGCTCTAAAGAGAATCTGTTCCTTGCCCTTTCCAGCTTCTAGAGGCCTGCTGCATTCCTTGGCTCATGGCCACATCATTCTGACCACTGCTTCTGTTGTGACATCTTCTCCCTCTGATCCTCCCACCTCTCAAATGAACCTTTGTGATCACATTGGGCCCTCCCCGATAATTCCCCCATTTTAACACCCTCAACTTAAGTGCATCTGCAAAGTCCCTTTTGCCATATAAGGTACCATATTCACAGGTTCTAGGGATTAAGATACAGACGTATTTGGGGGGCCATTATTTTACCTACCACAATGACGTAACTCAACCCCACCTTCTCTGTGATACCCTCCCTGGTTCCATTCCAGAAATGTCATTCTAGAAGAAATATAAAGAAGAGATTGGGAGGGGGCAGGACATTTGCCACCCTTGGGGCACTGGTCTCAGTGCCACCTCTCTTGGCTGTCCAGGGAAGGCTGGATGGCAATGATCTGCGGCCTCCACCTTTCTCTGACCTGCTCTCTGGGCATGTTCTCTCACCTCCCTTTCCCTGTTTTTTGACCTGACATTGAACTTCCTTCAGGTCTGAGTCAAAGAGACTTCATACCCAACCCAATGTGGTTTGTGGAGGCGTTCACTAAAGGAAATGAAGAGGAAATTCGACCTACAGGACAAAGTGTTGTCTTTTTCTGCCCCCAGGTTACAATGATTTTTCTAGGGTGAGCCCTTTTTTTCTGACCATATGCTGTCCTGGCCAGGCCTGAGTTCTTGTCTATGGACAGAAGCAGCTCAGGTCATGCTAGAATGTCCCTCTGCCTCTGTCTGTCTCTCTCTCCAAATATTTAACAGGCACCTGTGCAAGGCATGGTGGTAGATACCATTGCTGCGAAGCACAGTTCCCCAGGCACAAACCCTGAGATGTGAAGGATTCTTGCCAAGTGATTCGTTTATAAGTATTCCCAGGAAAAACCAGAGGGCAGTGGGGAATGAGGCAGGCAGGGGAGAAAGCTAACCAGGGGTGCACTATCAAGCACAGCCACATAAGGCTGCTTTGGTTCCATCCTCTGGGGATGCACTGAGGCATGTAAGTCACATCTCAGATGGTCCTGATCAGGGGGCGATTGTCATTGGTTAAGGGCTGCCCCCAAAGAGACAAATTCCCAGGGAAAGGGATTCTGACTGCCAGAGGGGAGCCCTCCATTAAAAGAGGTGCAGGTGCTGTTGTGAATAAAAGGCTACTGGGAGCCAGTATGCCCCAAGATGGTGCAGCAACCCCAGCAGGTCCGGGCAGAGCGCTCATATCCTCCATGCACTGGAGAAGGCCCTGTATTCAGGCATTTCCTCTTCTCACGTGGCGTAGTCATCCCTGCCCCAACTCCACTCCCAGCCAAGGCTCTAGAGCAAGACTCCTAGCCTCTTTAGAAGGCTGATCTTCTGGCTGATCTTCCCAAGCTCAGACACTCTGTGTAGGCTTCAGGTCATGCTGTGCAGCCTCTTGGGCTGTCCAGGCTTTGAAATCCTTTTAGAACTGAAAATTGCTTGCTGACTTCCTAGTCACCACCTTCCACTAAAAACTGCTTGATTGCCTGAGGATGATGGATGTATCTATCTCCGAGGCAGGCCAGGGTTCCTGCCATCTATCTATTGCTATGTGCCAGCCGTTGGGCTACCTCCTGAGCACCCAGATAGAGAGGAGGCCATTTTGTCCCTGGCTGGTCATCTTGTCTCACTGGAGGCTCGCCTCTCTCTCCCCACTCCCTGCAACTTGACCCCACTCTTGATTCTGCTTACCTGGTCTATGCTTCCCTACCATGTAGCAGAATTTGGTTCTGCATTCAAGTCAGAGCTTCTGGCTCCCTTTTCCTGAGGCTCTAACAGTCACCAGGTGCTAGAATTACCTCCTTGGGTGGTAACACGTGATGCTGCCTCCTCAAGTAACTCAAATGGAGGACTTTCCAAAAGCACATCATTGTTTTAAAAATGTAATCATTATTGTATTCTACTTAAACTGATACATAAATTATACTAATGATAATAAGCAGAACAACAGCTCATATGTGAGTACTGCGCCATGTGCTTTACATGCAACATTTCATTTCATTCTTTACCCCCAAATAGTCCTACAAGGTTGGAACTCTCGTTATCACCACTTACTTGGTGGGGAAATGAGGCTCAGAGAGGTCAAATCAGAGCTTGCAGAGCTAAGACTTGAACCCAGGTCTGGCTGAGTCCATAAAACCCACCCTCTGCCTTGTCACCCTATATTGCCTCCCACCTCACAATGACAGAAGGGGTCTCCTACTCAGAGTTGAGGGTATTGAATAGGGATGGATAGGTCTGGCAGATGAGAGTGTTTTTCCAGAGCTTTAAATTCCAATGGTGTTTAGTCACATCATTTATTAGATTTCTTACCCAAGAATTAAGTTAAAAATGGGCTCTTTCTCTAAAATCCCTTTCAGATGTGTTGGCCAGCATAGCAGCCTTCATCACCCCAAAGTGAGTCATCATGCAAAACTGTTGTGCTTTTCTGGGAGAGGGGCTTAGACCCTCCACATAAGATCCTTTTGAAAGAGTTTTTCCTGGAAGTCCCACAGAGTATCTGTTGCTTTTGTCTTGTTGGCCAGAACTGTGTCAAATGACTACTCACCCTTAGCTGCAAGGCAGGCTAAGAAGTAAAGTTTGAGTTTTTTTTTTTTTTTTTTTTTTTTTAAGTTTGGGCTTCTCTATTCTTTCCCCCCTCTGTTTAGCAAGATACAAAAAGCATAATATATTGTTATCAACTAAGGTTTATACCAGGGTTACAAGGATGGTTCAATTTTAGGAAATTTATCAATGTAATTCACCATATTAACAAATTAAAGGAAAATAATCATGGGGAGATCATAAAATGAGAAAAGTATTTCATAAAATTAATACTTTCTTCTACAGTTAGAAACAAATAAGAATAAAATACCTAGGAATGAATTTAGCCAAATAGGTGAAAGAATTATACATAATAAACTATAAAACATTACCAAAAAATTAGAAAAGACCTAAATAATTGAAAAGATATCCTGTGTTCATGAATTAGAAGGCTTAATATGGGTGAAATGGCAATACCACCCAAAGAGATCTACAGATTCAATGCAATAATTATCAAAATACCATGTCTTTTTTTGCAGAAATGGGAGAGCCAGTCCTAAAATTCACAAGAAATTGAAAGGGACTCCAAATAGTCAAAATAATTTTGAAAAAGATGAACAAAGTTGGAGGGTTCACTCACACTTTCCAATTTCAAAACTTACTATAAAGTTACAGTAATCAAAATGGTGTGGTCCTGGCATAAGGGTAGAAATACAGATCAATGGAATAGAATTGAAAGTTGTCTTAGTCAGCTTGGGTTGCCATAATAAAATACCATAGACAGGTAGTTTGAACAGCAAAAATTTATTTCTCATAGTTTTGAAGGCTGGAAGTCTAAGATAAAGGTGCTGGCTGATTCAGTTCCTGGTGAAGACTCTCTTCTTGGCTTGCAGATGGCGGTCTTTTTGCTATGTCTTCACATGGCCTTTTCTTGGAGCATGCCTTTGGAGAGGAGGGCTGAGAGAACTCTCTTCCTTCTGATAAGTCTACTAATCCCATCATGGGGGCCTTGAGATTATGACTTAATCTAAACCTAATTACCTCCTGCTATGGTTTGAATGTGTCTTCCAAAAACCATGTATTGAAAACTTAACCCCCAATGTAACAGTGTTGGGAGGTGGGGCCTAACCGGGAGGTGTTTAGGTTATGCGGACTCCACGTTCATGAATGAATTAATGCAGATTAGAAAAGGGCTTGAAGCTGCAAGTTTGAAATATTGCTCTCTCTCTTGCTCTCTCTTGTTCATTGCCTTCTGCCATGGGATGATACAGCAAGAAGGCCCTCACAAGATGTTGGCTGCCTGATCTTGGACTTTCCAGCCTCCACAACCATGAGACAATAAATTTCTGTTTATTATAAATTACCTAGTCTCAAGTATTCCATTATAGTAGCACAATATGGACTAAGATACCTCCTAAAGGCCTATCTCCAAATACCATTGCATTAGGGGTTAGGGCTTCAACATGTGAATTTTGGAGTTATACAAACATTCAGTTAATAACGAAAGTCCAGAAACAAACCCAACATCTATGGTCAATTTATTATTACAAAGGTATCAAGACCATCCAATGGGGAAAGAGACTACTCTTTGATAAATAGCACTGAAACAACTGGATGTCCACATACAAAAGAATAAAGTTTGGCCAGGTGTAGTGGCTCATGCCTGTAATCCAAGCACTTTGAGAAGCTGAGGCAGTAGGATTGCTTGAGGCCAGGAGTTCAGGATCAGCCTGGACCACATAGCAAGACCCTATAAAAAATAAATAAGTAAGTTGGACCCTTATTTTATACCATATACAAATATAAAACAGATAGAAGTCCTAAATATGAGAATGAGAGATTGAAATCTCTTACAAAAAAACATATGGGTAAATCTTTATGACCTTGATTTGGCAATGGTTTCTTAGATATGACACCAAAAGCACAAACAAGATAAGAAAAAAAATAGATGAATTAGACTTCATTAAAATTAAAAACTTTTGTTCCTCAAGGAACATTATCAACAAAGTGAAAATAATACCCACAAAATAGGAGAAAATATGTGGAAATTACATATTTGACAAAGGACTAGTATCCATAATATACAAATAACTCTTGCAACTGAACGACAACAACAAAATAGGCAACTAAATTGAATAGGCATTTCTACAAAAAAGATATACAAGTGGCCAACAAGTATATGGAATGATGCTCAACAGCAGTAGTCATTAAGAAAATTCAAACCAAAACCACAAGGTATTACTTCATACCCATTAAGATAGTTATCATAAAAAAAAAAAGAAAGAAAACAAGCATGGGCAAGTATGTGGAGAAGCTGGACCTCTTTAACATTGGTAGTGAGAACGTAAAATGGTGCAGAGGCTGTGAAAAACACTTTGACATTTCTTCCGTAAGTTAAACATAGGATTAGCGTAGACCCAACAATTCCATGCCTGGGTATATAACTGAAAGAACTAAAAACAGATGTTCAAACAAAAACTTATACACAAATCTTCATAGCAGCACTATTCACAATAGTCGAAAGATGGACACAATTTAAATGTTCATCAACTAACAAATGGATAAACAAAATGTGGCATATCCAGATAACAGAATATTATTCAGTCATAAAAAGGAGTGAAGTACCAATACATGCTACAGTATGGGCAAACCTTGACAACATTATGCTATGTGAAAGAAGCCAGACACCAAAACCACATATTGTATGATTACATTTCCAGAATATAAAATGTACAGACATAAAACAGATTAATGGTTGCCAGAGGCTGGGATTAGGGGGAAATGGGGAGGATTACTTCATGGGTGTAGGATTTCCTTTCGGAGTGATGAAAATTTTCTGGAACTAGATAGTGGTGATGATTGCAAAAGATTATACATATACTAAATGTTACCAGTGATAAATTTTATGTTATGTGTACTTTATCTCACACATGCACACACACACACACACACAGCCCAAAACAAGCAAACATTACAAACATTACATTTTTAGCAAAATGGGAATAGAAGATAACTTCCTCAACCTGATAAAGAGTATTGACTAGAAACCTATATTAATAAGTCTAAGTGAGAAAGCATTAGAAATCTTCTCACTATAGTTAGGAATAAGCAAGGATGTCAATATCATCTCTATTACCAGTATTGGACTATAAATCCTAGACAAGGCAATATGACAAGAAACAGAAAAAAGCTGATTGGGGTCTTTAAGATGCTGCAAGTTTTCAGTGTCCTCTGCACAAATGTATCAGTTGAAGCCTTAAGCATAGATGACTGGAAGAAGCATAGATAAGTCAAGCCTTAACTTTGAAAACTCTTATGTGTATGTGGCGTACAGAGTAGAGAATGGAGAATAAGAAAAAGGAAGGCTTAAGAAGAACCACATAATTTATTATTATAGAAGTATTGGAAGAGTTTTAGGAAGGAGGGAGTGGTCAGGATGTAAATTCTACGGAGAGGCTGAAAAGAACAAAAGCTGAAAACCCTATTTTCTTTGTCCACTAAGATTATTGGTGAGCTTTAAGAAAATGGTCTCAGTGGAGGGAGTAGAAACCGGTTTGAAGGGGAGATGTGGGAAGGAGAGGCAGCGGTGCAGACCATTCCTTTGAAAAGCTGGGTGGTGACTGATAGCAGTGGTGCCAGCTGAGATGGCTTGTGTGGCAGTGGTGTGGACATAGCTTTTACTTCCTTGGCAGTTCTATTAACCCTCACAAAACTACTCTAGATAGACAACTGAAGTAAAAATAGTGCTCTTTGAAAAAGCCCCCATGTCTAACTAGAATATTGTCACCAAATCACTCATACGTTGAAATCCTTATTGGTTAGGCCAGGCACGGTGGCTCACGCATGTAATCCCAGCACTTTGGGAAGCCAAGGCAGGTGGATCACCTGAGATCAGGAGTTTGAGACCAGCCTGGCCAATATGGTGAAACCCTGTGTCTACTAAAAATACAAAAATTAGCTGGGCGTGGTGGCACATGCCTATAATCCCAACTACTCAGGAGGCCGAGACAGGAGAATCACTTGAACCCAGGAAGCAGAGGTAGCAGTGAGCCAAGATTGTGCCACTGCACTCCAGTCTGGGTGATAGAGCGAGACCCCATTTTAAAAAACAAAAAAAAAGAAAAGAAAAGAAAAAAAGAAATCCTTATTGTTTAAGTATACGGCTTTAGCATCTCTGTCAGGGCACATTCTGAGCCTGGTTTTGAGTCTGTATTATTCTGTGTGCTCAGTAATGCATCCCTAACTGCATGCCTGTGCAGCTACAAGAGCAGCAAAGTAGGAGTAAAAAGTCAGTTGGAGGTGGCTGGGTGCAGCGGCTCGCGCCTGTAATTCCAGCACTTTGGGAGGCGGAGGTGGGCAGATTGCTTGAGGTCAGGAGCTCGAGACAAGCCTGGCCAACATGGCAAAACCCTAAAAATATAAAAATTAGAAACCCCATCTCTACTAAAAATACAAAAGTTATCCAGGGTTGGTGGCGCCTGCCTGTAGTCCCAGCTACTCGGGAGGCTGAGGTGGGAAAATCGCTTGAACCCAGGAGGTGGAGGTCGCAGTGAGCTGAGATCTCTCTACTGCACTCCAGTCTGGGCAACAGATCAAGACTCCATCTCAAAAAAATAAAGTCAGTTGGAGGCAAGGTGCAACTTCTAATATTGCTCACTTTCATCTTTCTGCATAATTTGAAAAAACTTGCCTGCCATTTGCATATTCTCTTTCATTTTTTGGCAACAGTACTTTCTCTTATTAAGAGCTTAATTTATTTTTCAAATTGATCCATGTGGCTTACAAAGTGCCACATCTACAACCACCTCAGGTGCCTTCCTGAATTCTGTTCTTTGTGTCTGCTGCAATACTACATTCGGATTTGTAGAATTCACATGTAATGCTTTTGCTCCAAATGTTAGTTGTGATGTGTGGTCACAAGAGAGCAAGTTGTGATCACCTTTCCTTTGCTGAGGAAATATTATAGGCCCATTTTATATTTTACATAGTAAATTTTTATTCTATTTATTCTCAGTACATATCTGGCACAGAATTCTGTAATACTCTATAGATGAAACAATTCTGATATGGTTTGAATATTTGTCCCCTTTAATATCATGTTAAAATGTAATCCCCAGTGTTGAAGGTGGGGCCTGGTGGGAGGTGTTTGGGTCATGGGGGCAGATCCCTTATGAATGGGCTGGTGCCACCCTCACAATAATGAGTGAATTCTTGTTCTATGAGTTCATGTGAAATCTGGTTATTTAAGAGTCTGAGACCTCCTTCTCACCCTTGCTCCGTCTCTTGCCATGTGATGTGCCTGCTCCTGCTTCAACTTCTGCCATGAGTAAAAGCTCTCTGAGGCTTCACCAGAAGTCAAATAGATGCCAGCACCATGCTTCTCATATAGCTTGCTGAACTGTGAGCCAATTAAACCTCTTTTCTTGGCCAGGCACAGTGGCTCACACCTGTAATCCCAGCACTTTGGGAGGCCGAGGCAGGCAGATCACCTGAGGTCAGGAGTTCAAGACCAGTCTGGCCAACATAGTGAAACCCCAACTCTACTAAAAATACAAAGATTAGCCGGGTGTGGTGGCGCCTGCCTGTAGTCCCAGCTACTTGGGAGGCTGAGGCAGGAGAATCACTTGAACCCAGGAGGAGGAGGTTGCAGTGAGCCAAGATCATGCCACTGTGCTCCAACCTGGGCGACAGGGTGAGACTCTATCTCAAAAAAAAAAAAAAAGCCTCTTTTCTTTATAAGTTACCCAGTCTCAGATATTCTTTTATAATAGTGCAAAATGAACTAACACAAACTCCAACCTCATTTCTCTTTAAGAAATGCTAAGGAATATACTCATGCTTACATTGTTGATTTTATGTGGTAATATTCTTGTGCAATGTTCTCCCCACCAGTTCCCTGCTTACCCCATTTATCAACAGAGTCACACTCAGCCAGAGTTTGCTTAGGTCATCCACCTCCATGATGGCTTCCCTGACTTCCCCAGACTGGGTCAACCTTTCTTTTCTTTGCAAATTTTATTTTACTTTTCTGATAGATGAGTGACGTGGTTTGAATGTGTGTCCCTTCCAAATCTCATGTGATCCCCAATGTTAGAGGTGGGGCCTAGTGGGAGGTGTTTGGATCATGGGGTTGGATCCCTCATGAATGTCTTGGTGCCTTCCTTACAGTAATGAGTGCGGTCTCACTCTGAGTTTAAGTGAGATCTTGTTGTTTAAAAAAATGTGGCACACCCCCCACCTTGCTCACTCTCTTGCCGTGTGACATGCTGGCTCCCATTGCCTGCCATGACTGTAAGCTTCCTGAGGCCTCACCAGAAGCAGATGCCAGCACTATGCTACGTGTACAGTCTTCAGAACCGTGAGCCAAATAAATCTCTTTTCTTTATAAATTACCCAGCTTCAGGTATTCCTTTATAACAATGCAAATAGACTAAAACAATGTGTTTTGATAGTGGCATTGGTGTTATTGCTTCCTGATATGGTTTGGGTGTGTCCCCACCCAAATCTCATCTTGAATTGTAGTTCCCATAATTCCCACATGTGTAAGAAGGACCGGGTGGGAGAGAATTGAATCATGGGGTGGTTTCCCCCATACTGTTCTCTTGGTAGTAAATAAGTCTCATGAGATCTGATGGTTTTATAAGGGGTTTTCCCTTTCACTTGGCTCCCATTGTCTCTTGTCTGCCACTATGTAAGACGTGGCTTTTGCCTTCCACCATGATTGTGAGGCCTCCCCAGCCATGGGGAACTGTGAGTCCATTAAACCTTTTTTTCTTTATAAATTACCTAGTCTCGGATATGTCTTTATCAGCAGCATGAAAATGGACTAATACACTTTCATTGTCGGGAGAACTCTTCAAGAAAAGGAACGCTGGCTCGCTCATCTTCATGGCCCAAATCCTAGCTCTTCTCCCAGCACTTGGTGCTCATGAAGCCTTTGTTGAATTGAAAGACAATGAACCACTGATATGGGATAAGAGCAAAAAGCCACGGGAGCACTCAGGAAAGACTGATGGGGCCTTGAGTTCTCCAGGCACAGGGAAAGGGTTTTCTTGTTAGAGAAAACAACAAGTGCAAATGCCTAAAGATACAAAAGACTGGAAGTTCAATGTGGTGGTAACAGAGGTGGGGCTGAAGAAGATGGTTTGATCATAATGATCTGTATTCTGGGAAATGTGGGCTTAAGTTACAGAGGCCCAGTGGAGGTTTTTAGGCAAGAGTATGACATAAGACTTGTTTTTTCAAAAGGTAACTCTAGAAACTTAATGTAAATGATGGACTTCCAGTGCTAATAACGTTTTGATATAGGTTCATCTGTTGTAAAAATGTACCTCTCCAGTGGGGGATGCTGATAATGAGGGATGCTATACAAGTGGGGGAAGCAGGTATATAAAAAAAAATCTCTGTACTTTCCTCACAATTTTGCTGTGAAGCTAAAACTGCTCTACAGAATAAAGTCAATTAAAAAAAATAAGGGTAACTTTTGCACTAGTGGGCTTCTAATGGGTGGCCTTTGTAAGATCATTTTCTTCGTGTGTTCCAGAGATGGAAGGGGCTAAATTTTTCATTGGGTATTTTAACTGTCAATTGTCAGAGTCCCATAAATCACACTGGATCTAGGCATGTTCTTCTGACTAAAAACAATAAGTGAAAAGGAAGACCTTAGAAGGGTATCAGAAGTTTGAGCCTAGAAAAATACATCTCATGTTTTCCAGCAGGAAGTATTAAACTGGACAAGTAGAGGGCCAGAAAGACAAGGTTATGTCCAGAAGCCAACTGGGCAAGAGACAACAGAGAACTGGATGGGATGAGAGCTAGGCAAGAGTATCTGTGAAGTTGGGAGGTTCCACAAGTGGCCAGACGGAGTTTCTTTTAGGATTACAGAATGTGGTTGTTTAACAAAAGTCTTTGTTGCTTCTAAGGGAATTCTTGAAAAAGTAGTGTGATGTAGGTTTTAGAACAAATAACGTTTTACTTTATCCTTTTCTCTACCATGTCCTAACTGTGTTCTTTGGATGAGTTTCTTAATTTCTCAAGTCCTCAATCTCCTTGTCTATAATATGAGGATAATGACACCTCACATGTGAGATTATCGTAAGAATTAGAAATAATATATGTACAAGCCATTTAGCAAAATACCTGGAAATTACATAGGAATTACCATTCTTCTTAGCCTATATTTTAAAAATTTGACTTTTCCAAGGGAGGAAGACGTATTGAAGTCTCTTGTCTTTGCATGATTAGCACGTTGTTCCCTTAGGAAAGGCTATTCCTTTGGCAGTTGTAGCTTCCTCGAGTGGGTAGGTCAGAGTTCTCAGGCTACATCTTACACGAGGCTCCTGCTGGTGGCTCTGTTCCCGACGTGGGCTGCCCTGTGTGAGGAGGCCCCCACACATGGTGTGAATGTGGGAGGCCTGGCCTTTGCTTTTGTGTGTGCCCAGTGTCTGATGAGGCGCTCCTGTTTGTGGCTTGGCCTCTCTGCTTCCCACTCCGCCTAGGAGGAGCCACGCTGTCTGTTCTGTGAGCCAAGCCTGTCTGCTACTGCTGGTTCCTGGGAATCAGCCACTTCCCTCTTCTGGGGAAGCACATCGTCATAGTGTGGATGACCACCACTGGGAAACTCACTCATGACTGAAATAAGGCAATAGCTTTCAAGGCAAGAATAGGAGAAAGCAAATTATGAGCTGAGTGTACTCTGGTGAGTGGGAGTGTTTCCTCCCAGCTCAGCTATGGTGGACACCCAAAGGTGGGCAGAGAGAGTAACAGAGCCTCAAATCACCATGGAGCCCTCCAAAGAGGAAGCTTTTGACCAGAACTCTTGCCATGAGGAAACGATCTGCCCATAAAATTAAGTTTAGGATGGGTGTGGTGTCTCACGCCTATAATCCCAGCACTTTGGGAGGTCGAGTTCGGGGGGGATTGCTTGAGGCCAGGAGTTTGAGGCTAGCCTGGACAACATAGGTAGACCCTGTCTCTACAACAAATACAAAAATTGGCTGGGCATGATGGTGTTTGCCTGTAGTCCCAGATACTGGGGAGGCTGAGATGGCAGGATCACATGAGCCCACGAGTTTGAGGCTGCAATGAGTCATGGCTGTGCCACAGCACTCCAGCCTGGGTGACAGAGTGAGACCTTGTCCCTGCCCCCTCCACAAAAAAAAAATTAAGTTTAGTTGAAAGTTGGGGACAACTTTCTTTTTTAATCACAGGGAACAAAAATTCCCCTTAGGGAGGAAACCGTCTTTGTTCAAGAAAATAACTCAATAAGCCTCTTCAGGCAGAAGATGAGATAATGAAAGCATGAGTTAGCAAAGTTCAAGGAAACAAATATGACAACAAAATTGATTATCATCATAAAAGAAAAGAAAGAAAAGAGGCTGGAGAAGAGAGGGGGTGGCAATTGCAGTGCAATTAGGAGAAGCAATAGGGAAGGGTAGTAGAGACTTTTTAAGAACAGAAAATGTCCAATATTCAATTTAAAGTTTGGGTCATAGTATTTGGCCTGTCTTGGTGAATGTTCTGTGTGTACTTGAAAGTAATTTGTATTCTGCAGTTGTTCAGTGCTCTATAAATGTCAGTTGGGCCCAGTTGTTTAATAATGTTCTTTCAATCTATACCCTTACTGACATTATGCCTTTTTGTTCTGACAATTACTGAGAAAGGAAGTGTTACAGTCTCCAAACATAATTGTGGATTTATCTATTTCTCCCTTTAATTTTGCCAATTTTTGCATTGTGTATTTTGAGACCCCATTACTAGATGTATATGCAGTTAAAATTGTTATATTTTCTTCATTAATGTTGTAAAATGTCCCTCTTTATTTCAAGTAATTCTCTTTATCTCTGGTGTTTATCTCTGGTAATCCATGTCAAAGGTATTGAAGTATTCTCTATCTGATGTTAACATGCTTAGTGTTTGTACAATAACTATTTTCTTTCTTTCAATTTGTGTTTAATGTGTATTTCTTGTAAACAGCACATAGCTGGATCTAATAATATCTAACTTTTAGTTGGAGTGTTTAGTCTACTTATAGTTAATGTAATTATTGATATGATTGGGTTCAAGTCTCTAATCCTGCTATTTGTTTTCTATTTGTACCTCTGTTCTTTGTTTCTCTATTCCTAGTTTTGTGCCTTTTGGGGAGCTAACTTAAAAAAAAGCAGTGTTTCATTCTATTATATTAAATGTTTAGCTTTTTTTTTTCAGTTTTATTGTTTTACTGGTTGTTCTAGGGACTATAATATGCATCTTTGTCTTAATCACAAATTGTGGCTTTACTTGATTTTATTCAGCCTGAAGTTCCCTTGATATCTTGGGTGTGTGGGTTGATGCTTTCAATCAAAGAAGAAAAAAATTTGGGCCAATATTACTTCAAATTTATATGTTTTTCTACCCACTCCTTTTTTACTCTTACTTTTTGGGATTCCAATTACCCATATGTTAGGCTAGTTAATACTCTCTGATGAGTCACCATGACTCTTTTTTTTTTTTTCCAACCTTTCTTCTCTCTGTTATTCAATTTGTTTAATTTTTTCCCCTCTTTTTCTTTCTTTCTTTTTTATTTTTATTTTTTTTGAGACGGAGTCTTTGCTCTTGTCACCCAGGCTGAAGTGTAGTGGCATGATCTTGGCTCACTGCAACCTCTGCCTCCCAGGTTCAAGTGATTCTTCTGCCTCAGCCTCCCGAGAAGCTGGGAGTACAGGTGCCTACCACCACACCTGGCTTTTTTTTTTTTTTTTTTTTTTTTTGAGACACTGTCTATCTCCGTCACCCAGGCTGGAGTACAGTAGTACAATCCCAGCTCACTGCAACCTTCACATCCTGGGCTCAAGTCATCCTCACACATCAGCCTCCCAAGTAGCTGGGACTACAGGCACATACCACCAGGCCCAGCTAATTTTTGTATTTTTTTTTTTTTGTTGGTAGAGACAGGGTTTTACCATGTTGCCCAGGCTGGTATCAGACTCCTGGGCTCAAGCAATCTGCCCACTTTGACCTCCCAAAGTGCTGGAATTATAGGCCTGAGCCACCACATCCAGCCTTGTTTAATTTCTATTAAGCTGTCAAGTTCACAAATTTTTTTACTGTATTGCCAAATTTACTGTGAATCTTAAATAAAATTTTTTATGTGAAATACTTTATTTTTCATATTTGCGAGTTTCATTTGATTCTTTTTTAGAGTTTCTATATCTTTCCTGAAATTTCCCATTTCTCATCTATTATATTCCCCTTTTCCTATAAAATTCTGTAACATATTTATCAGAGTTACTTTAAGGATTTTGTCTACTAATTATAACATTTGGTCACCTTTGAATGTTTCTATTGACTGCTTTTATTTCTTTTCATGTCTTAATTACATTTTCTGCCTTTTCATACATTTAGTAACTTTTGCTTGACTGTGGTACACCATAGATATTTTGGGTTCTGTTTTCTTTTTTTTAACTTTTAAGTTCATGGGTACATGTGCCGGTTTGTTACATAAGTAAACTTGTGTCATGGCGGTTCGTTGTACAGATTATTTTATCACTTAGCCTAGTAACCATTAGTTATTTTTCCTGATCCTCTTCTTCCTCCCACCCTTCACCCTCTGAGAGGCCCCAGTGCATGTTATTCCCCTCTATGTGTCCATGTGTTCTCATCACTTAGCTCCCACCTATAAGTGAGAACATGTGGTATTTGGTTTTCTGTTACTGTGTTAGTTTGTTGAGGCTAATGGCCTCCAGCCTCCTTCCATGTCCCTGCAAAGGACATGATCTCATTCCTTTTTATGGCTGCATAGTATTCCATGGTGTATATGTACCGTATTTTCTTTAGTCTATCATTGATGGGCATTTAGGTTGATTTCATATCTTTGTTATTGTGAATAGGAATTTTTTTTTTTTGGTAGAACAATTTATATTTCTTTGGGTATATACCCAGTAATGGGATTGCTGAGTTGAATGACATTTCTGTCTTTAGGTCTTTGAGGAATCACCACACTGTCTTCCACATGGTTGAACTAATTCCATAATGGTAGAACACTCCCTTCAACAGTGTATAAGCATTTGTTTTTCTCCACAACATCACCAGCATCTGTTAGTTTTCGACCTTTTAATAATCACCATTCTGACTGGTGTGAGATGGTTGTCTCATGATGGTTTTGATTTGCATTTCTCTAATGATCAGGGATGAGAGTTTTTTCATATGCTTGTCGGCCACATGTATGTCTTCTTTTGAAAACTGTCTGTTCACGTCCTTTGCCCACTTTTTAATGTCTTTTTTTCTTGTAAATTTGTTTAATTTTCTTATAGATGTTGGATATTAGACCTTTGTCAGATGCATAATTTTAAAAAATGTTTCTCTCATTCTGTAGGTTGTCTGTTCATTCTGATGATAGTTTCTTTTGCTGTGCAGAAGCTCTTCAGTTTCATGAGATCCTATTTGCCAAATTTGCTTTTGTTGCAATTGCTTTTGGTGTCTGTGTCATGAAATCTTTGCCCATGGCTATGACTTAAACAGTATTGCCTAGGTTATCTTCCAGGGTTTTTATTGTTTTGGGTTTTACATTTAAGTCTTTAATCTACCTCAAGTTAATTTTTGTATATGGTATAAGGAAGGGGTCCAGTTTTAATCTTCTGCATATGGCTGCTGGGTTCTATTTTCTTTCTTTAAGGAGTATTGATTTAAGGTAGTTCCAGCAGACAAATCACCTTGATCCTGTGAAGGCATGGTATAAGGTTCATTAGAGTTGGTTTATTTGGACTTTGCCCTTAGATCTAGAACATAGCCTTTACACTGTGCTGTGATCCTTACTCCTAAGGATTGAAGTTCCTCCTAAATATGGCCTTTCTGGGTTTCAGTGGAAGACTTGGAGTGTTTACCAACTATCTGATTTGCTGGGACTTGAACTTCAAACTCCAGATCCCCAGCACTGGATAGCTGCTCAGTCTTTTTCAGTCTCTCAGTTGTTGCTTTCCATTGGACTTCTTGTCATCTTCCCCATGCATGCACAGCTCAGGGGTTAGTAAAGGATTGAAGGATAATTTCTATGGAAAATGTGATGCTCCCCTTCTGTGACTCACTGTTTTGGGAATTTCTCCCTTCAATTTTCAGCTGCTATGACAGCCCTGAATTCCAAACTCTGACTCCTCAGCCTGATAAAACTGATATTTTCTGCTTGAGCCACTTCTGTTCTGCACCACTCAGACTGAGGAATGCCCTCAGGTGGAACTTTATGTAAAAGTAGATTTCATCCATTTCAGTTCCATTCTTTAAGTGTCTATCCCCTCCAGTTTCTGCTGTTTTTTTTAATCGCTCTCTAGCGACTTTGAACTATTATTTTATTTTGTCGTGTCTATAATTTTAATAGGAAGAGACAGAACTAGAGACAGAATTAGAAACAGACAGAACTTCCTAAGTGATTCTTTAAAAATACAATTATATTTCCTTTAATGACTCCTATCTTTTTGCTTTGAATTTGCAGGTTCCAATATAAGGGTTTTTAAGGCAAATAGTTTATTTGGGAGGTGATCCCAGGAAACACCTGCAAGGGAGTGGAGAAGTGAAACCTGGAAGCCAAATAAGGTGTGTTAAGTTACAAGTTACAACTGGAGCTCAGTCCTGCCAAGGAACTCTGAAAGAAAGTAAGGCCATGCCTCAGAGTTATCCCAACAAAGGTATAGGGTAGGGTATTTATCCACCAACTCCCTGTATTTATCCAGCAGTGCTGGTGGTATTTATCCACCAATGCCTTACCAGAGAGCAGCTTTCCAGGTGCATTGATCCCTGGAACTTCTGGCTTGCTTTGCATGCAGTCATCAGGTAGACAGGCACTGGTGTTTGCAGTAAGCAAACTTTGTTGTTTAGATATGAATGCTGAGAAGATCTGGGTGGGGCATCTACATATTATAGTACTAAGAAAAACTACTACTCTACTACTAGGAAAAAAATCAAAACTCCCTATCCTATCTTAAAAAGCATTGCCTACCGCTCCTACCTGATCCCCATTCTCCCTCTCACCTACCAGGACCCAAGCGTGCCTCAGCCTCCTGAGTGGCTGGAACTACAAGGCATGTGCCACCATGCCCAGCTTATCTTTTTATTTTGATTTTTTTAGAGACAGGGTCTCACTGTGTTGCCCAGGCTGGTCTCAAACTCCTGGCCTCAAGCAGCCCTCCCACTTCAGTCTTCTGAGTAGCTGAGACTCCAGGCGTGAGTCACCTTGCCTGGTGTTGGCTCCTTTCTTACATTCAAATTTTTGCTCACATGTTATCTTTTCAGATATGTTTTCCCTGAGCACCCTGTCGAAAGTAGCCTCCAACTTGTTAACTATAACGTCATTCTATTTTAATTCTATGCATATCACATATCATACTGCATGATTTTTGATAATTTATACACTTGCTTGTCTATCATCTGCTTCTCCCACCAGTATAAAATCTGTGTGAGAGTAAGAACCTTGTTTATCTTGTCATAGCTATAAACCCCTGAGCTTATAATAGGAAAGAATACATATTTGTTGAATGAATGAATAAATGAATAGATGAACATACTCAAATTTGCAAATAAAATAAGTTGCAAATAAAAAAGTTAAGGTGGAAGCAACCCAAGCGTCCATCAACTGATGCATGGATAAACAAGAGATGAAATATACAACAATAAAATATTCAGCCTTAAAAAGGAAGGAAAGGCCAGGTGCAGTGGCTCATGCCTGTAATCCCAGCACTTTGGGAAATTGAGGCGTGCAGATCTCCTGAGGTCAGGAGTTTGAGACCAGCCTGGCCAATATGGTGAAACCCTGTCTCTACTAAAAATACAAAAATTAGCCACGCGCGGTGGCAGGTGCCTGTAATCCCAGCTACTCAGGAGGCTCAGGCACAAGAATCCCTTGAACCTGGGAGGCGGAGGCTGCAGTGAGCTGAGATGGCACCACTGCACTCCAGCCTAGGTGACAGAGCGAGACTCCGTCTCAAAAAAAAAAAAAAAAAAGGAAAGGAAATTGTGACACATGCTATGACATGGATGAACCTTGAAGACATTATGCTAGGTTAAAGAAGCCAGTCACAGAGGGATAAATATTATATGATTTCACTACATGAGGAAATTAGAGTAGTCAAATTCATAGAGACGGAAAGATGAATGGTGGCTACCACGGGCTAGAGGGAGGTGAGAATAGAGAATTAGTGTTTCATTGGTACAGAGTTTCAGTTGGGGAAGAGGGAAAACTTCTAGAGAGGGATGGTGATGATAATTGCACAACAGTGTCAATATACTTAATACCACAGAACTATACATTTTTAAATGGTAAAAAATGGTAAATTTTATGTATTGTATTAATCCATTTTCACATTGCTCTAAATAACTACCTAAAACTGGGTAATTTATGAAGAAAAGAGGTTTAATCGACTCACAGTTCCACATGGCTGGGGAGGCCTCAGGAAACTTACAATCATGGTAGAAGGCAAAGGGGAAGCAAGACATGTCCTCTCTTGGTGACAGGAGAGAGAGAGTGAAGGGGGAAGGGTCATATACTTTTAAACCATCAGATGTCATGAGATCTCACTCATTATTACAAGAACAGCAAGATAGCAGACAGCAAGTCTGCCCCCATGATTTAGTCACCTACCCCCATGCCCCTCCTCTGACACATGGGGATTACAATTTGAGATGAGATTTGAGTGGAGACACAGAACCAAACCATATTGTGTATATTTAATGAAAATTTAAAACTTAAAAAATTAACCCCCAATTGCTAAAGGAAGATAAGCCTGGATTTAAAATCTGACTTAGCCCTTACTTGCATAATCCTAAGGAAATTATGTTATGAAATTTTTTTTTTGAGACTCCATCTCAAAACTCCGTCACCCAGAATGGAGTGCAGTGGTGCAATCTCAGCTCACTGCGACCTCTGCCTCCCAGGTTCAAGTGATTCTCATGCCCCAGCCTCCCGAGCAGCTGGGATTACAGGCATGTGCCACCATGCCTGGCTAATTTTTGTATTTTTAATAGAGACAGGGTTTTGCTGTGTTGGCCAGGCTGGTCTCAAACTCCTGACCTCAGGTGATCCGCCAGCCTTGGCCTCCCAAAGTGCTGGGATTACAGGCGTAAGCCACCGATGGAGTTTCACTCTTGTTGCCCAGGCTGGAGTGCAATGGCACAATCTCGGCTCACTGTACCTCCCAGGTTCAAGTGATTCTCCTACCTCAGCCTCTCAAGTAACTGGGATTACAGCATGCACTATCACGCCCAGCTAATTTTGTGTGTTTAGTAGAGATGAGGTTTCTTCATGTTGGTCAGGCTGGTCTTGAACTCCCAACCTCGGGTAATTCACCGCCTTGGCCTCCCAAAGTGCTGGGATTACAGGCATGAGCCATGGCACCCGGCCCTGGCCAGAATTATATTATAGAACTTCTGTGAAGCAGTCTCCTCATCTGTAAAGTAAGAATAATAATAGTGCCTACTCTATAGGTTTATTATAATAATGTAGGTGTTCCTGAATTTATAAGTTTTATGACTCATTAACATTTCAAAGGAATTTTGGGAACTGCTATTAGATTGACATTATTTTTGGTCAATATGATTAAAAAAACACAAAACTTTCATTTTGCTCTGATCATCACTTTCTAAAAGAAAAAGGATTTTAACGTAAAAAAAACTAGAAAAAGAACAATCTCAATGTAAAGAACATTAAAAATACTTTTAAAAAATTTTCACTGTTAATAATTATAGAATAGGTAATTTGGACCAATGCTACTGGTGAGGATAAGTAGTAAAGCTAAACAAACTATATTTTTAAAAAATCTCTGTGTAGTCATTAGAAAGACATAGAGATAGTGAAGAACTACTGGTATAAGATCCAAGAAAACAAGGAAATCCAGAAAGGTAATTCTGGCACTTAGGGTGTTTGTGGAATCTGGAAGAGGTGGTTGAGAGAATGACCTCTTCTTTTAACAGTCTCATGGGGCTAAGGTAACAAAAGGTAGAACGTAAGGCCTGAAAAAGTGATTGGCTAACCCCTCCCACTACTGTCTCTTTGAGGTAAGATCTTGAGAGGCTACACCTTAGGTGTAAAGGTGAACTTTAGGCTTTCTCTGTCCAGCTTTGAATGGTATCAGTCCAAGAAATTGGATTAGGGTAAGCCTAGATTGCTAGTGCCCCTAAGCACTGGAATATGAAAATATAAACCCTCTCTAGAAGAAGATAATACCCTAGCCTTCAAAATAATTTCACAAATAGTTTTACAAACACAACATGTGGCACACAATAAAAAATAACCAGACACACATGGAGACAACACAAAATAAATCAGAAGAAACAACAGATAATAGAACAGTCCCATATAGACTCTAGATATTGAAATTATTAAACACAGACTTTAAAACAACTATGCTTAATATTCAAAGAAAAAAGGACAAGATTGAGAATTTTGTCAGAGACCTAAAAACCATAATAAAAGACTTGGTAGATCTGAAAAAGAACCAATCAGAAAACTTAGAACTGAAAAATACAGTAACCCAAATTGTTAATACTATTGATAGGTTTTATAAAGAATAGATACTGTTGAAGAGAGAATTAATGCAGTAAAAGATATGTCAGTGAAAAGATCTGGAATGAAACACAAAAAATTCAGAAAGGATAGAAAATACAGAAGAGAGAGTAAGAGACACAGAGGATGAGAGGATTTGGAATCCCAAAAGTAGAGTGGGGGAGACAAGGCAGAAATAATTATTTGGAGTTGAAGGCTGAGAATTTTCCTAAACTGATAAAATCATCAAGTCACAGATTTAACCCCAAACAGGTAAATATAAAGAAACACACCTGGATACGTCACAGTAAAACTACTAAAAACCAAAGACAAGGCCAGGCGCGGTGGCTCACGCCTGTAATCCCAGCACTTTGGGAGGCCAAGGTGGGTGGATCACCTGAGGTCAGGAGTTTGAGGCCAGCCTGACCAATATGATGAAACCCCGTCTCTACTAAAAATACAAAAATTAGCTGGGCGTGGTGGCATGCTCCTGTAATCCCAGCTACTCAGGAGGCTGAGACAGGAGAATTGCTTGAATCTGGAAGGCAGAGGTTGCAGTGAGCTGAGATGGCACCATTGCACTCCAGCCTGGGCAACAAGAGCAAAACTCCGTCTCAAAAAAAAAAAAAAAAAAAAAAAAAGACAAGATGTCTTAGTCAGTTTTGTGCTGCTGTAACAGAATACCCAGACTGGGTAATTTATGAAGAAAAGAGATTTATTTCTTACAGTTCTGGAGGCTGGAAAGTCCAAGACTGAAGAGCCCGCACCTGGCAAAGGCTTTTGTGCTGTGTCATCCTATGGTGGAAAGCAGGACGAGAGAGTGCAAGAGAGCAAGAGAGTGTCAAACTCGCTTTTACAACAAACCACTCTCATGATAATGACATTAATCCATTCATTGTCTTCATGGCCTAATCATCTCTTAGAGGTCCCACCTCTCAATACTATTTTACGGGGGATTAAATTTCCAACACATAAACGTTGGGGAACACATTCAAACCACAGCACAAAACAAAATCTTAAAAACAGTCAGAGAGGCTGGGCTCAGTGGCTTACGCCTGTAATCCTAACACTTTGAAAGGCCGAGGCAGGAGGATAGCTTGGGCCAGGAGTTTAAGACCAGCCCAGGCAACATGGTAAAACCCCATCTCTACAAAACATACAAAAATTAGCCAGGCATGGTGGCAGGCCCCTGTAGTCCCAGCTACTTGGGCGGCCGAGGTGGGAGAATTACCTGAGCCCAGGAGGTTGAGGCTATAGTCAACCGTGATTGTGCCACTGCACTCCAGCCTGAGTGACAGAGTGAGACCCTGTCTCAAAAAAACAAGACACAACAAAATGAAAAACAAAAACAGAAAACAAAAAACAGCTAGAGAGAAAGCAACATTTAGACTAACACTAAACTTCTCAAAAAATATAATGGATGCCTTCACAACAGAAACAATGGCAGACAGAAAACAATGGGATATATATTTAATGTAGTGAAAGAAAATAACTGCCAACCTGCTATTCTAAAGCCAGGAACATATCATTTAAGAATGATAACCAAGGCCGGGCGCGGTGGCTCAAAAGGCCGGGCGCGGTGGCTCAAGCCTGTAATCCCAGCACTTTGGGAGGCCGAGACGGGCGGATCACTAGGTCAGGAGATCGAGACCATCCTGGCGAACACGGTGAAACCCCGTCTCTACTAAAAAATACAAAAAACTAGCCGGGCGAGGCGGCGGGCGCCTGTAGTCCCAGCTACTCGGGAGGCTGAGGCAGGAGAATGGCGTAAACCCGGGGGGCGGAGCTTGCAGTGAGCTGAGATCCGGCCACTGCACTCCAGCCCGGGCGACAGAGCCAGACTCCGTCTCAAAAAAAAAAAAAAAAAAAAAAAAAAAAAAGAATGATAACCAAAGTCAAGAAAATGTATCATCAGCAGATTACACGAAAGGAAATATAAAAGAGTGTTCTTCAGACAGAAAAAAAATAATCCACACGGAGGGTCAGAGATTCAAGAAGTAAGAAAAAAGGCAAATATGTGGTAAATCTAAATGTGTATTACTCATATAAAACAGTTATAATATCTAGGAAGGCTCAAGATGTAGAGTTAAAATACAAAATCACGGTATAACATTATGGAGGAGAAAGTAATAAGAAATGGGTAAAAGTATCAAATAACACTAGAACCTGATAAATCAAGGATGAGTGTTATAATCTTTAGGTGTTGTGGTCTGAATGTTTGTGTCCTCCCAAAATTCATGTTGACACCTAATCACCAATGCGATGGTGTTAGAAGGTGAGGCCTTTGGTGGGAGGTGAACAGATCATGAAGATGGAGCCATCATGAATGGGAGTAGTGCCCTTATGAAGGTGACCTGAGAGAGACCCCTTACCCCTTCCATCACAAGAAGACATGTGAGGGGGTACCATCCATGAACCAAAATGCAGGCCTTCACCAGTCATCAGATCCACTAGCACTCTGGTCTTGGACTTTCCAGCCTCCAAACTATAAGAAATAGCTACCCAGTTTATGATATTTTGTTATAGCAACCTGAACAGACTAATGCACTAGGGTAGCCCCTAAAAATTAATATAGTGTATATATCTCCAAACTAATGGTGGCATGGGTGGAATAATAAAATGGTATTTTATTTATCCAAAAGAAGACAAAAGTAATGTAAATCAAGTAGGGAAATTCAGAATGCAAACTATAACATGGCAGCCTTAAACCCACATAAACTAGTAATTAAGCTATATGTAAATAGATAAAGTGTCCAATTAAAAGACAAAATAATGAAATTTTTTAAAACCCCAAATCTACACATTGCTATATATTAGGCATATATAAAATGTAAGGGAGAAGTCCTGTTGGACATTGATAATGGCTAGGATATGGAGTGGGAGGACCTTGTGTTCTTATTTTTCAAGTAGGAATAACCACAGTGTAGTAATAGGTAACTTTGTTAAGCATTTACTAAATAACTAGACTAAGCATTTTATGCATTTTTCTCAATTATTAATGTGCAGCAGGTTTTCTTCATTGGCTTCCTCAAGAGCAGTCACACCAAAGGCAATGCGACCAGGGATAGCAGGGGTTAGCACCACACTGTAGGAGAGCTTTTGGACACAGTTACTCCCAAATCCAAGAGGTGAAGCTTTTGTTTATTAGAATAAAAGCTCTGAAGTAATAACTCTGATATTTAGTACAAACAAACCCTCCTTCCCACCCTTAGCCTGCCAACCTTCACTCTCAAACTCAATCGAAATTTTTAATGTGGAGGTGGAGACCAAAGGACATCACACTGACTTTGCAGTCAAGAGATGGACGAAGCATAAGCTTTAGAGTCTGGAATTTTATCCTAACTTTGCTCCTGCCAGCTGTGTGACCTTGGGCAAGTCAACTAACCCATGTAAACTCAATTTCTTCAATAAAGTTGAGGTTATCCTACCTCAACTTACTTCATAGGTCGTGTTGGGATTACAGTGAATGAAAGCTCTTCTATCTTCCACATGGAATTTCCCTCTCTGACTGCCGCATGCATGTAAGCCAGGACTTAAAACCTCAACTCTGAGATCACTTAGTCCAACATCTGTTTTGCAGATGAGGAAACTGAGGCACAGATATCAGCTGTATGATCTTGGACAAACTGCTTAACGTCTCTGGTCTCAGTTTTCTCATCTATAAAATGGAGATGGCAATCCTAGCCTGGCATAGTTCTTGTGAAGATTTAATGAAGAAGTGTGTACCTGGTACTGGTCCTTGGTAGTCATTCAATGCATTGTGGCAGCTACTATTTTTTAAATGAATATTCTTATTATTTTGTGTGGCATTTGAAAGGTCATTCTGCGCTGAGGTATTGAAAGCTGGCAGGCTGCAGCCATTTGGTCACAAACCTTAGAGTTGTTGGGTTGTCCTGGGGAGACCTTCCTCACGGGGTCAGGTAGAGTTCAGTGAACTCGCAAAGAAGCGTGATTTTAGACGCTCCAAGGTACATCCACTCATCTCCTCTCCACTCCCTCTGCCTGTTATTAAACTGGTAGTTTTTACAACATCAATAAAGAACTTTCCTACCCAATTACCCCAGACAATAGGCTGAAAAGCAGTTTCGACTATGAAAACTTCGTGTTGGGTTCATTTAGATTGTTTTGCTGTGTCAAATCCTCACTTGAGTTCAAAAGTTCAGCTGAACCATGAACTTTGTAATTTCACAGCAGGCAGTTCTACAAATACAGTGGAAAGTGAATAAACATACAATATTTAAGGTGGGCTTGTCACATTGTATATAATATAGTTAGGAATGGTTTTAGGTAAAACAGCCCTTAATTTCCAGAGCACAGTGACGTATCAAAAAGAAAGAGGGAAACAAAATTAAACCAAACTGTTCCTTGAGTTACCTGACCTCTGAGGCTTCCAAGGGAATGCACATTCAGTGACTAATCATTAGTGGACAAACTAAAGCCAACTAATCTTCTTAATAAATTGTGAAGTCTTGTATACCTCTTGGTTTTAGTGGTGGCTTTTCTGCCTGTCTGGACCAGGCAGCATATCAAAACAAAAGGGTCATGACTTTATGTATTTGTTAAAGTTAGAATCCACGTTCTCATATAACTCAGGCTTGATTTGACCTGGTTACACAAGTGTAGGTGGAGTGAAATTTTCACAGGAATGAGAATAATGCTGTGTTCTCACTTGTCTATTAATAAATACACGCACACTCAAATTCAGTTCAAGATACCCTCATTTCATAAGCCTTGTGTTTGCAGCTTTAGGGTTGGGGCTAAAGCAAACAAGATAACAAGCCTCCTTGGGTTAGGGTGTATTTCAGCTTAAACCCAGTGAAACCCTCAATACCGTGGAATGAGATTTCATATTGCATCAATGTATTATGCTTCGTTTCTTACGAAGAAATGTGTTTCTCATTGGATTTTAGGTTGCAGTGTGTAAAAGCAAAGGGACAACTTTGAGGCAGACCATTTGGGGCAAGTGGAGTCAGTCCAAGCAAGGTGTTTTTATATGGCAGCTGTTTATCCCTCTTTGTTTACCAAGGGATTGGTCTGCAGAGTCACAAGAGGAAAGCTACGCTTCGTCATTTGTGGAAGCAGAGAGGAAGGGATGGGGTGAGAAGGTCAAGTCCTGTGACGGATGGTTCTTCATGAGTTAAATGAGACTGGCTTTTCAAAAGCAGTTTCCTCCCTGTCCTGACTTTTATCTCAAAGTTGCCCAAATTTTAGCTCTAGCCAGCTTAGGACTCTTTTTAGAAAAATCCCCCAGCAGAGATGGTCCGAGGCTATCCTGCTGTCCTGAATGGTATGTTTTTCCATACAAGAAGGTCTTCTTCAGTTCAGTCAAGAATTGATGAGATTTTTCCTTTTTTCCAGACATAAATCATCACAATAAATTTAATGCCTCCAACCAAGAACTGAGAACCATGATGATAAAGGGGGAAAGTATGGGGTGAAGACTGTGAAATTTGGTTGACCTAGTTAAAGGTGGTCTGTCTTCCTGGTGGGGTTGTGAGGCTGGAAGGAAAAACAAGGTTCACTGCTTTTGTGGCTGGCTGAACTGGGCTGCCCAGATTTTACGGCTCTGTTTCTGGTTGACCTGCCCTGTATAGTGGCGCTGCGTGTCTCCTGATGAGGCCAGGACAGGAGGGGAGTTGGTGGCATTCTTTTAAAGAGCTTGTAAGATAGTGAATAATGACAGGAGTTTTTGTTCACTCATAAAGCGTTTATGGAGAACCCACTTCAGGGGAATGATGGCTGAGGGTCTGTCAGGAGGGGGTCGGGTGGGAAGTAAGAGAGATTTCTGTGGGGACACATCAAGAGAGGAAATCTGGGAATGGAAATGGGAGCTGCGGTCCGGTCTGCACCCTTTGGTCGTATCTGTAGGACAGTGAGAAGGGGATATGGATTCTCGAGGGACAAAAGTCTATGGCAGTGACTCTAGAATACAAGGCAGATGTATGAGAAAATGACAGAAACAAGACTTCTGAGGGAGTCAAGCTGAGAAGGTCCCATTCAGCTTAGGAAAGGCTGACCGTAGAGTGTGTGTGTGTGTGTACGTGTGCGCATGCATGCACGTGTATTGAGGATAGTAGAGACCGGCAGAGAAGACAGCATTTCAATGCAAAACTGTCCAGTATTCCACTCACCATGGATTTGTGCTGTGTCCCGGTGACTTCCTGTCTATATGGATGTCACTCTGCATTAGTTTTTAGGACTCCCAACAGCTGTCTAGAGGGAACCCTAACTAGCAGTTACCTATCAATTTCTTTCTATCAATATTCTTATATATACATGTGTTAGCTCTATTCCTTAAACAGTCTTTTGAAGTATGGGCTAGATCTGTAGTTTATGATTGAGGAAACTGAGGCCCAGAGGTTAAATGACTTAACTGGGTACGCCTGTCTAGAAGGTAGTGGGGATGGTCTGGAAGCCAATTCCTCTGATGTTAGGCCTTACTTTACCTTAAGGGAAGAAGGATTCACTTGAGTCTTTGGATGGTGGGGACAGGAATGGCTACCTCTGTGGGTAGCTTTCAGGCCACCAGGAAGACTGCCTGGGTCTGTGCTTCCATGCTCTGGGATGGATTTGAGAAGCCCCAGGCTGTCCTAGGTGATATCCTTGGCCACGTGGTCTCAGTATCCCTCCTGTAACCACCACAGGACAAGGTTTCGAACCTGGGTTCCTATCCAACAGGACTTTGTAAAAAGGAATAAAGCTTTTTTTAGTTTATTTTTCTTTCTTTCTTTCTTTCTTTTTTTTTTTTTTTTTTTGAGGCGGAGTTTCACTCTTGTTGTCCAGACTGGAGTGCAATGGCACAATCTCGGCTCACCGCAACCTCTGCCTCCTGGGTTCAAGCGATTCTCCTGCCTCAGCCTCCCGAGTAGCTGGGATTACAGGCATGCGCCACTATGCCCGGCTAATTTTGTGTTTTTAGTAGAGACGGGGTTTATCCATGTTGGTCAGGCTGGTTTCAAACTCCTGACTTCAGGTGATCCGCCCGCCTTGGCCTCCCAAAGTGCTGGGATTACAGGCATGAGTCACCACGCCTGGCCAATGTTTTATTTTATTTTTTATTGAGACAGAGTTTTGCTCTTGTTGTCCAGGCCAGAGTGCAATGGCGCAATCTCAGCTCACTGCAACCTCTACCTCCCGGGTTCAAGCAATTCTCCTGCCTCAGTCTCCCGAGTAGCTGGGATTATAGGCATGTGCCACCATGCTTGACTAATTTTTTTTTTTTTTTGAGACGGAGTCTTGCTCTGTCGCCCAGGCTGGAGTGCAGTGGCGCAATCTCGGCTCACTGCAAGCTCTGCCTACTGGGTTCACGCCATTCTCCTGCCTCAGCCTCCCAAGTAGCTGGGACTACAGGCGCCCGCCACCACGCCCGACTAATTGTTTGTATTTTTAGTAGAGACGGGGTTTCACCATGTTAGCCAGGATGTTCTCCATCTCCTGACCTTGTGATCTGCCCGTCTCGGCCTCTCAAAGTGCTGGGATTACAGGCGTGAGTTACCGCGCCCGGTCTAATTTTCTATTTTTAGTAGAGACGGGGTTTCTCCTTGTTGGTCAGGCTGGTCTCAAACTCCTGACCTCAGGTGATCTGCCTGCCTCGGCCTCCCAAAGTGTTGGGATTACAGGTGTGAGCCAATGCGCCTGGTCAAAGCTCTTTTTAAATTGACTAAGTCCAGGATAGTTTGAGACCTGTCAATGACAAGAAAAGCAAAAGGAAAAATCAGGCTCAATTTTCTGTGTGCTTTTTCAACTTCTGTTTCATTCTCAGGAACATTAGCCTGCTCATGGTGGTGCTGAGGGCCGTGGCGCCAGGTAACTATGTTTGGATCATGGGGTCTGTCCTCTAAATCAGAACTGATTGAATGCAAGGGTTGCCAATTTATAGCTTTGAAACTGGCTGAAAAAATAAATGGCACCATTTGGGAAGCTTTGGCTTTGGGAAATTGAGCAAGTGAGTGTACTGGGGAAATTGAAGCTTGAAAAGGCAGGATTTGGAGGAGTTGAGGGAAAGAAGATGTTTTAGGTAATAGAAACAGCATGATCATATTCACAAAGGTGACAGGGCCTCTCTTCATGTTTGGGGACAGTCAGTTGATCACTTTGCCTAAAGTGGAAGGTTGCAGGGGTGTGGCAGAAGGCAGGGAGGAGGACTTGGTTCACAGTGGGGAACCGGGAGAGACCTTCAGATGCCAGGCTAGAGAGTTTGGGTTATAGATTATGGGAGGTTATTGAAAGTTAAGTGTTGGGGAGAAGACAGGAAATACATTTTCAGAATTTTAACCCCATAGCATTGTGCAGAATGGATGGAAGGACATGAATCTAGTAAGTAATTAATGTCAGTAATCAAATGTCATAATCACAATTTGGACCAGCTTCTAAGCTAACACAAAGATGATCATTATTTGAGTGACTTGTGTCTCTGCTGCCTCCTCTATTCTCAAACTGATTGCTGGATTCTATTCACTCACCACATGTTATTTAGCACTTCTCTTCTGGCACTGTGCTTCTCCCTGTTTAGCACTAACAACCTTCTGCTTCATATATAGCTATTTATATGTCTGTCTCCACCATGATAGCACCTCCCCAAGGAATCCAAATGTTCAACTTGAGTCTGTTTCCTAGAGTGTGCCTGCACTAAGATCACTGGAGCCAAGGAGATCTCTATCAAAGAAATAGCAACCCTGCCTCCCAGTTCCTGAACTTGACTTCCAGGGTAGACTCTATTATTAAATAAATAAGGTATTAACCAAATTAAACAACTTTTAATGACCCAGTATTAACCAAATTAAACAACTTTTAATGACCCAGAAAAAATAACTCAATTCACAGAAAGAAATAAAGAGAAGAGCAGATGTCTCAGCAACCTAGCTCTCAACGAAGAAGTATGAGCATGCTAGCAATGTGATTTCAGTTAATCTTACTCCTGTGCTGTTTCCTGGAGAAGATAGAGTCCTGTCCTGTAGACTTTGTTGACATGTGCTCATGGACAAGAAGAACAGCTGGAGGTTATCATTCCTTCCTCTTTTCAGTAAGTACTGAGCACTGTGCTAGGCTCTGAGGGTGCAAAGATGAGGAGGACCACTTCTCAACCCTTGGGAAGGGGGAGGTAGATGTGTCAACTAATCCAGTGTGAATGGGGGCCCCACAGTGGCTGGTTCAGAGGAGTACTTAGGAACAAACCAGTAGCTCTGCTACTGGGGGTGTAGATGGACTGATCTCCCCTCAGAAGGCTTCCTAGTGGAGATCAGTATGGAACTAGGCCTTTGAGGAAGAACAAGTTTGGTGGAGTAGAGTGAAGGCAAGAACACTCCAGGCAGGAGACACAGCAGGAACAAAGACCAGAGGCATGAACTCTATTTCACAGGGGCCCAGGGTTCTTCAGCAGGGCTGCTATTGGCATTTGGTACAGGACGGTGATAGACTGCCACATCGCAATTACATCTCATACAGTTTACGTCCCTTTCCCATCAAGCCCGCCTGCAGCGACAAGCACAGGCTTCCAATCATTTCCAAAAGTCCCTGGATGTGGACATAGTGGAGGGAGACGGCCAGCTCCTCCCTGCATGAGAACCACAGGAGGTGGTGCCTGAGACTTGAATGGGAGGCTAGGGCTGCAGTGTATAAGACCTTTCCCTTAGAGTGTGAAGAACCAGTGCAAATTCTGGACAAAGGAAAGACCTGATCAGAGAGATCTGGGGTTATAAAGGTCACTCTGGCATCAAGGTGAGTTAAATTAGAAAAGGGAAAAGGCTAAGAACAAAGTGGATTCTCTCTCTCTCTCTCTCTCTTTAATGTGGATCAATTTTTTACCAACACAATTAGCTAATTTTTCTCTGCTTTCTCCTTGGCCACTCACAAAGAAATCTGGAAGAATGAGGCCTCTTTCCCATTAACTGCCATGATTTCTGGAAACACTTTTCTGAAGTGGTTACAAATGATCTCAGCTGCCACACCAGGGCCCTGTGCTTTGGACAATCCTTGCATCATGAAGTAGGAATTATTGCACCTATTATATGGATGAAGAAATTGAGGCTCAGAGGTCTGAATCTAAATCCTGGACTTTTGGGCCAGGTGCGGTGGCTCAGGCCTGTAATCCCAGCACTTTGGGAGGCCAAGGCAGGCAGATCACCTGAGGTCAGGAGTTTGAGACCAGCCTGGCCAACATGGTAAAACCCCGTCTCTACTAAAAATACAAAAATTAGCTGGGCATAGTGCTGCGTGCCAGTAGCCCAGTTATTCGGGAGGCTAAGGCAGGAGAATTGCTTGAACCTGGGAGGTAGAGGTTGTAGTGAGCTGAGATTGTGCCACTACACTACAGCCTGGGTGACAGAGCAAGACTCTGTCTCAAATAATCAATTGATCAATCAATCCTGAGCTTTTAACCACCTTATAATAGCGACTAGGGAGTTTTTGTTGGCATTTTACTATTAATTTTCTAAAAATCATCATCAGTGTGGTACCCAAGAAAACATCCCTGAAAGATGGAGACTGGTTCTTTCCCCTGGTTTTCTCTTTTCCATCAGCTTTTCTTCTCCTGTGAGCCTTAGTTCCTGGCCATCATGCTTTAGTTAGCGCCTTTGTCTAAAGCGAGAGGCCCCAGGCCTTTGGTTTCCCTTCGAGTAAATTTTTTTTTTTTTACTGAAAATCACTCACTGTCCCCAACATCTTTAGCCAAGATGTTCTCATTTTCTTGGAGCCAGAATAAGCTGGCAGGGTGCTAGAGTCAACGCCGGCTGTGACCCACGTGTGCTTCCGCTGGCCGGGGAGTGATAGGCCAGGCAGCAGCATCCTTCAACTCAGACTTCTCCCGGCCTGATTTATTGCTCTGGCCTCCTGCTCTGGCTTTTCACTAACATTTCCTTCCAAAATCTTTGCTGCTGATCCAGGATTGTCCATGTGCGTTTTCACTTTGCTGCAGTTGACGGAGAGCTTTGGGTAAAAGCTCTGATACCACCCACTCCTGCCCTGTCTGCAGGAGCCATCTTTAATCTGTCAAAACCCAGGCCTGTTCACATGCTGCGAGGGTGGCGCAGATCCAAAGCCACTTCCGCCCCTTCCCTTGCTCCAGGCACATGGCGGCTGAGCAACCGGCTTCAGAGGCTTCTGGACTAGGCCCAGCCTCTTTGAATCCCGAACCAGGCCTCCTAGTACTCTCGCTGGTCAATTGCATCAGGGATCTCTTCTGTGAAAAAAAAAAAAAAAAATCATAATAATGTTTTCTCAAGAGAACAGGAGTAGCCATTTATTTTGGCTCTACCATATCGATTCAAGGAAATCTCTTCCCTCGCCTTTAAATTGTCCCTGGAGTCAGCAGGGTGTTTGTGCTCAAACATTTGCCCAGGGCAAAACCCCTTAAAGCCAACCCCTCCAGATCACATTTGCCAAAGTGGGATAGCACTCAAGCAAAATACTTTCCCCCGAATTAGTGAAAGACTCTTTTTGAGGCTAGTTAATAAAAATCAGGCATTTCTTTTGGTGTGATTTTTCATTCCAGGAGCCAAAATATAGACTGGCTTTTAAGACATGCAAAGGCACCAGGCTTCCCCGGGTGGGTGAAGGCGCCTGGTGGGTTCCAGACGCCTGGGGCTCTGGAGTCCCTGCATTGAGAAGAGCCTGTCTGCCTGCATGCGAAACTCGCCCTCCCTCACATAGTTCACATTTTCCCGTCATTGCAGTGTCACTCCAGTGGCACTGTACAAAACGAGTACTTTTATTTTTGACCTTTGAAATTTCTTTTTTTCCTAGTGCCTAGAGACAGTAAAGCTGGACTATGAGTCTTCATGGGAAAAGAAAAATTCCCTTCTGTTTCCCCAAATTGCAGGGCATCTATGTCTGGTCTCAGGATTTTCTTGTATCAGCAACTGCCACTCAGTCCCTTCTCTTTGGGGAGGAGGGGAGGACAGGTATGTGTGGTTTGAAAGAATTCTCAAGATGGTTCTGATAAACATCATCTGCACCCATTGAAATTCCAGGGTCTAAACACAGGCACAACTATTCAGTCTCTTTGACTTAAGTCACAGGATTCTGGGTCAAGGTTTCTAGTCTGAAACCTCAACCAAACCATTTAATAGTGCTGATTCGGTCAAAATGGTTAAACTCATTATGTCTGGATGTCTAAATATAGCTGCATTTCAAGTTCCTTAGTTTTTCTGAGAAGGCTGTAAACTTTTGCACAATTCCTTTTGCGCAGTTTCTGCTCCATTGGGCTTAAATTCATCGTGAAAACTTAC
The DNA here is from genome assembly GCF_043159975.1 of Macaca nemestrina. Classification (NCBI taxonomy): domain Eukaryota; kingdom Metazoa; phylum Chordata; class Mammalia; order Primates; family Cercopithecidae; genus Macaca; species Macaca nemestrina. The sequence goes on along the minus strand of NC_092133.1, from coordinate 40,728,942 downwards.
CATTTGTAATGTCAGATTGTTTATCTGAAAAATGGGAAGGATATGTACCTTGCAGTGTTACAGGGATTAGAAGCAGGATATATATGTTGCCAGGCACAGTGCTGGGCATGCAATAGGGCACTCGATAAATGAATAACTGCCACAATCAAGACAATGATGGTGATATTTACAACTGTGAGTAAAATGGCTTGATTTTCTTCTCCCCAACACACCCTGATATCCATGGTTGAGGTAAACTGAGAGGCCCAAAATGGAAAATAAGTGTGACAATCCACTAGACATTGTGTTGAGCTTCTACTATATACATGATGTAGGGTTAGGGGCCTTCATGTGCTCTCTCATTAGTTCTCCTCTCAGTACTCTGAGGCAGCACCCATAATCCCATTTTATAGATGACCACACTAAGACTGAAGAGGCTATTAATATATCAGAGCTCTTGATTGCAAGTAACACAATGATTTAAGCAGAAAAGAAGTTTATCAGAAGGATATCGGGGAGATCATAGAATCACTGGGAAAGTTAGGGGATGAGCTTGGAAAACAGGGCAGAAACAGGCTTGGAATACATGCTCTAAAGACTATAGCCAAATCCACATTGCAGAACTGTTCACCAGTACCACTAGCTCTGGACCCTAGCGACTGCTGCTGCTGCCACCACTGCAGCCATTTGAAAACTGGATGTTGGTACTACTGCTGTGGCTGCAGAAATAATTCCCTTTATCTTGCTTCATGAGTTGCCAGCTCCCAATTCTGTGTCTGAAGTGGGCACTCTGCTTCTGCCAGTTTGGACCCCATGCCCTCGCCCTAGTGCAAAGGATGCTGGGAAATTCAGTATTTGGCTTTTGGGAGAAAGGAAAACACTGTTCCAAGGTTCATATGGTAGGAAATTCCCCACAAAATATCAAAAGGGAAATCAGACACTAAGCCATCCTAAAAACTACCAAATGTTTACCTTATTGAGAAATTTGGATTTGTTGCCTAACTTGGACACATCCAAAGTAAGGATACACCTTACTGTGACCTTTCATGAGATGTGTGAAGTCCTGTCTGCCTATTCCAAGCTGGGTATTTTATTGTTGCCAGACTAAACACCAAATCTTTTCCCTCAGTTAATGTTTATTTGGTTCAGTTTAAATATTGGAGCTTATAATAAATAAAATACATGTTAATAGTGCCAAAAACAAAACAAAACAAAACAAAAAACCATCCTTGGATACCTAAATGAATGAGAGGGCTGGAGATTGAGGATTCCTGAGAGCAGTCTTTGATTCATGGATGGAGTCATAGGTATTTGGATGGAAAGCACTCCTGAGATGGTCTAACCTATCTCTTCACCTGCACCTGTAAGTGCACGGAGGACTCCATCACGTGTTACAGACAGGTTGCCCTAGAATTTGCCCTAGAATTTCAACTTACAAAACACTCTGAGGGAAGGAGGCAAACTTCCTTCAAAAATAAAATTGGAGGCCAAGGCGGGAGGATCACTTGAGGCCAGGAGTTCAAGACCAGCCTGGCCAACATAGCGAAACTCCTGTCTCTACTAAAAATACAAAAATTAGCTGGGCATGGTGGCGCACACCTGTAATTCCAGCTACTTGGGAGAGCTGAGGCATGAGAATCACTTGAACCTGGGAGGAGGAGGTTACAGTGAGCAGAGATCATGCCACTATATTCCAGCCTGTGTGACTAAGACTGTCTCAAAAAAAAAAAAAAAAAAAAAAAAAAGAAAAGAAAAGAAAAGAAAAATAAAATCAAACCAGCAGGTAAAGCAAAAATTGGTACAATCTTCCTTGAGGACAATTTGACAATATGTATCAAGAGCCTCAAAAACGTTGGTTCATGAATAAAGCATGGGGAAATACAGACAGAAGTGTAGAGAAAGTTTGTTCTAGGATGTTCACTTATAACAGGGTAATTTATGCTAGAAAAAATTTGGTCCTGATTTTTATTTTAAGTTTTATTTTAGGTTTAGGGGTACGTGTGCAGGTTTGCTACACTTGTATAAGTAAACTTGTATCATGGGGGGTTTTTGTACAGATTATTTCATCACCCGGGCATTAAGTCTAGTACCCACTAGTTATTTTTCCTGATCCTCTCCCTCCTCCCACCCCCAGCCCTCTAAGAGGGTTGCTTCTCTCTGTGTGTCCATGCGTTCTCATCGTTCAGTTCCCACCTATAAGTGAGAACATGTGGTATTTGGTTTTCTGTTCTTGCCTTGGTTTGCTAAGGATAATGGACTCCAGCTCCATCCATGTCCCCACAAAGGACATGATCACATTCTTTTTTATGACTGCATAGTATTACATGTGTATATGTACCACATTTTCTTTATCCAGCCCATCATTGATAGGCATTTGGGTCGATTCCATGTCTTAGCTGTTGTGAATAGAGCTGCAATAAACACACACATGCATATGTCTTTTTGGTAGAACAACTTACATTCCTTTGGGTATATACCCATTAATGTGATTGCTGGGTCAAATAGTATTTCTGTCTTTAGGTCTTTGAGGAATCACCACACTATATTCCACAATGGCTGAACTAATTTACACTCCCACCAACAGTATATAGCATTCATTTTTCTCCACAACTTCACCATCGTCTGTTATTTTTTGACATTTTAATAATAGCCATTCTGACTGGTGTGAGATGGTATTTCATTGTGTTTTTTTTTTTTTTTTTTTTTTTGTTTGTTTGTTTGTTTTTGAGACTGAGTCGGGCTCTGTCGCCCAGGCTGGAGTGCAGTGGCCAGATCTCAGCTCACTGCAAGCTCCGCCTCCCGGGTTTACGCCATTCTCCTGCCTCAGCCTCCCGAGTAGCTGGGACCACAGGCGCCCGCCACTTCGCCCAGCTAGTTTTTTTGTATTTTTTAGTAGAGATGGGGTTTCACCGTGTTATCCAGGATGGTCTCGATCTCCTGACCTCGTGATCCGCCCGTCTCGGCCTCCCAAAGTGCTGGGATTACAGGCTTGAGCCACCGCGCCCGGCCTCATTGTGGTTTTGATTTGCATTTCTCTAATGATCTGTGATGTTGAGCTTTTATTTATATGCTTTTCAGATGCTTGTTTGTCTTCTTTTGAAAAGTGTCTGTGTCATCTGCCTGCTTTTTAATGGTTTTTTTTTTTCTTATAAATTTGTTTAGGTTCCTTATAGATGCTAGATATTAGGCTTTTGTCAGATGCAGTTTACAAAACTTTTCTCCCATTCTGTAGGTTGTGTGTTCACTCTGTTGACTGTTTTTTTTTTTTTTTTTTTTGCTGTGCAAAAGCTATTTAGTTTAATTAGATATGATTTGTCAATTTTTGCTTTTGTTGCAATTGTTTCTGGCGTCTTTGTCATAAAATCTTTGCCTATTTCTATGTCCAAAATGGTATTACTTAGGTTGTCTTCCAGGGTTTTTATAGTTTTTAGTTTTATATTTAAGTCTTTAATTCAGCTTGAGTTAATCTTTGTATATGGTGTAAGGAAGGGGTCCAGTTTCAATCTTCTGCATATGGCCGGTTATTTATCCCAGCATCATTTATTGAATAGGAGTCCTTTCACCAGTGCTTGTTTTTGTCAGGTTTGTCAAAGATCAGATAGTTGTAAATGTGCAGCCTTACTTCTAGGTTCCCTATTCTGTTCCATTGGTCTATGTGTCTGTTTTTGTTCTAGTACCATGCCGTTTTAGTTACTATAGTCCTGTAGTATAGTTTGAAGTCAGGTATCATGATGCTTCCAGCTTTCTTCTTTTTGCTTAGAATTGTCTTGGCTATTCAGGCTTTTTTGGTTCCATATGAATTTTAGAGTAGTTTTTTCTTTTTTCTTTTCTTTTCCTTTTTTTTTTTTCTCTCTTGAGACAGAGTCTTGCTCTGTTGCTGGGCTGGAGTGCAGTGGCACGATTTCGGCTCACTGCAGCCTCTGCCTCCTGGGTTCAAGTCATTCTCCTGCCTCAGCCTTCTGAGTAACTGGGACTACAGGTGCATGCCACCACACCCCGCTAATTATTGTATTTTTAATAGAGATGGGTTTCACCATGTTGGCCAGGATGGTCTCGATCTCTTGACCTCGTGATCCACCTGCCTTGGCCTCTCAAAGTGCTGGGATTACAGGCGTGAGCCACCACACCCAGGCTAGAGTAGTTTTTTCTAGTTCTGTGAAGAATGTCATTGGTGGTTTAATAGGAATAGCAGTGAATCTATAAATTGCTTTGAGCAATATGACCATTTTAACAATATTGATGCTTCCTATCCATGGTCATAGAATGTTTTTTCATTTCTTTGTGTCATCTCTGATTTATTTGAGCAGTGTTTTGTATTTCTCCTTGTAGAGCTCTTTCACCTCCCTGATTAGCTATATTCCTAGATATTTTGTTCTTTTTGTGGCAGTTATGAATGGGATTGTGTTCCTGATTTGGCTCTTGGCTTGACTATAGTTGGTGAATAGGAATGCTAGTGATTTTTGCACATTGATTTTGTATCCTGAGACTTTGCTAAAGTTGTTTATCAGCTTAAGGAGCTTTTGGGCCAAGACTATGGGGTTTTCTATAACAGGATAATTTATGCTAGAAAATTTTAGGTAATTTCTTATATTGTGGGTAATTTTCCCTGTATTTTACCTAATATTTTGGGTAATTTCATAAATTTTAGGTAATTTCTTTTAACAGGGTAATTTTTGCTAGAAAAATGTTGGTCCTGATTTTTAAAATACACATCCACACCCAAGTATATTTACATAAAAAATCTAATAAGAAGTATACCGAAACATCAACTGTGAGATTATCTCTGGGTGGAAAGATAGCGGTTGATTTTTTTAAATGTTACTTTAAATATTTTCTTAGGATTTCCAGAACTTTCTACATAAGTATGTTACCTCTTTTACAATTAGAAAAATAATACATATTTTAAAATAAGTTCCATCATATAATACCATCTTCAAAGAAACCAAAGTGAAAAAGAGTTAAACCAGTTTTTAGGGGGAAGGGCTATTTTCACCTTCCCAAGGGGCCATGTGGGTAGAAGGCAAATTAAAACCTGAAAGTTTGAAGTCAATCAGTTTGTCTTAATGGGCCCTAGATGGGGGAAAACTTCAGTCATTTCCCTTGCCTGGCACTCTTGTGGTCAGAGGATGAAATCCAATCATGGGGTCAGTTGGGTTTGTACATTCCATGGCAAACCAATTTGGCCATTTCTCTGCATTTCCCAAAAGTTCTCTGACTTCCTAGACAGGAATTGTGAGCACAGGGAGACCTTTATGCTGGTTGCTGCAGCACATCTGGTTTACAGCCTGTGCCAGATGGGCTCCCTTTCATCTGGGAAGAGGGGCAGGAGGGGACACCCGAGCCTCTGTAGGTCCAAGGAACTTCCTCAGTGGAGGCTCTAATTTTTGGTGAAGTGTTTCAAGTTAAGATGTAACTATATCATGTTAGAGTCACAATGTCCCTTACATTTAAGGAAATATGCTTTTCATTAGAGTTTGCCCACCTCACCTTTAGGTTCATTGCTCAGGCCAAAGAGGTTTTGAATAAGCTGTCAGTTGGTTTCTGAAACCATCCTGCACTATGTAAATATTTAGTGAGCATCTATTATGTACCCTTGCACTGGAGAACAACAATGAACAAGATAGATGTGGTCCCTGCACTCAGGGAGCTCTTGCATTTGAGGACAGACTTCTGACTTCCTGCTGTCACTAACCCCAGGTTATTTTTGGTTTATACCTGGCCTCTGATTGTACCAATCACTCCATCACCTTAGATGTGCTGGGTTAGAAACAAAATGCTGGAAAATACTCAAATCTACAAGTCCAATAATAGTAAAAGAAGGCCGGGCACATTGGCTCACACCCGTAATCCAAGCACTTTGGGAGGCCAAGGTGGGAGGATGCCCTGAGCCCAGGAGTTCAAGACCAGCCTGGGCAATACAGGGAGACCCCATCTCTACAAAAATTAAAAAAAAAATTTTTTTTAATTAGCCATGTATGATGATGTACGTCTGTAATCCCAGCTACTGGAGAGGCTGAGGAGGGAGGATTGCTTGAGCCCAGGAGTTTAAACTTACAGTGAGCTCTGATAGTGCCACTATACTCCAGCCTGAGTGACGGAGTGTGATCCTGTCTCAAAGAAAATGAAAGGAAAAGGAAAGCTATTGCTGAAAGAGGGAGACTGGGTTCATCTGGTGGCTGGAATAGGTGGTACTGATGCCAATATCACCAAGGGGAAAGGAATAAAAGAAAAGAGAGGGACTGAGAGGCAAGCACCACTGCAGCCATGAAAGGCTCTGGTGAATCCTCCGTGTAGACCATGTTCAGCCTCTTTCCAGGAACTTCTTCCAGCCATGCTGTTGCCCACTGCACTCTTCTTGAAGATTGTTCTTTTATTTTCCCTTCCTCGCTGAAACTCTGGGGGAAAGGTAGCCAGATTCATCTTCCCCTTTCCCTAGTTACCACCAAATTTTTCCCATTAAGAAATTCTCTCACCCCAAAGGCCTGTGTAATCCCACTCCCGGACTTTCCTGGACAACCAGCCCAATGGGCCTAACCAAGTCTCATGTCACAACACAAGACATTTCTCTTTATCCAGAAACCAAACAACCAGAAGCCCAGCCACTGAAATGCTCACTCTTCTCTTCCAAACACTAATAACAACAAGTCCAACACTTTAAGAGCTTAAATTGCCTTTTTATTTATTATAGATAGAAGAAATGGTGTTTCGAAACGTTCTTGGCTTATGAGTTTGGTGCCATTCTTCAATTTTAAAAAATGTTAATTCATGTATGCTTTAAATACAGGACTTCTCAGGGTCCAAAAACAGAATAAGTCTCAGGTGGTTCAAATTAGGAGACTTTGTGAAATGACCAATTATAGAGAAGTGATCAGTGTTGAGGGAATTCCCAAGGGAAACTGAGGCATCTAAAGACTAGCAGTAGTGGGGATCCATGACTATACCGGGGCCTTAAGTGACAAGGAAAGGAAGCATTGTTGCTGGAGAGGGCTGGACAGCCATGGAGGAAGGAGCTGGTGGCGTCCATTGTCTTGGAGGGATGTAACCTCTATGAGAACCAGGGTGCTGAAGTGGAATAGGAACAGAGAAGAAATATCTTGACCTCCTTCTTTTCCAGCCTGCTAATCTCTGCTGACCAAATCCAACTGGAAGCCAGAGGTGAAGGTCAGTCACTCAGGATACAGAACAGGGCCAAAAAAAGTAGAGAATGAATTGGGTGGGGCAGGGGTGGGTGGAATTCAGAGAATAACCAACACCAGGTACTAACTCTCTCTCACACCCAGAATATGTATTCACTCAGAGCATTATTTTTCATCACTCTTGCTAAATGTCATTTTAGTGGCCAAACTTCTCAAGAATTGTGGGTTGGGACACCCCCAGCCCCACCCCAGTGCAATCTGAAAGTCATGGCTGGTTATCCCTGTAACACGATCATTTTCATTCATTCAAAAATATTCATTGAGTACCTGTTGTGTACCAGATACCATTAGAAGAAGGTCCCATTTACCCCCCACCCATCATTCTCATTCATAGGGATCATTTTCTCCCATTTTTCAATGAGATTCCAATTAATCCTCTGCATTTGGATCAGTATTTATATAACCACATCTGCTTTACTTTTCTGGTAAATCCCAATTTTGTTTGACTTGATAGTCTGTCTGGACAACTGAATCCCAAAGCCTCTCAGAATCTAAGAGAAAGTTTATAGTTTTTTCTGGACAAGAACTCAAGTTGTTGGTGCCCCAATTTTTTTTTTTTTTTTTTTAAGCAGAGGCAGTACTTTTGATTCTGTGAAGAACTTTAAAAATAAAACTTGTTCTTGCTGAATGTAGATAATATTTTAGCAAAATTGTCCTTTCTAAGAACTATAAGCAAAACAGTCTGTATCAGTGACTTTCAAAATTTTTAACTGCAGCACACAATAAAAATTCATTTTGTGTCTTAACCCAGTTTCATGAAACAAAACTGAACATTACTTTGTTTTGGTGCATTCTGTTGTTTTCTATTCTATTCCATTTCCTTGAAAAATGCTGACCAGACTGATGGCTAACTCCTGTAATCCCAGAACTTTGAGAGGCTGCTGCAGGAGGATCAATCAAGGCCAGGAATTCGAGACCAACCTGGGCAACATAGTGAGACCTTGTCTCTATAAAATTAATTATTATTTTTTAAACGCCAATAGCAACCCATTAAATTGATTTTATACTGTATTAATGGGTTGCTTTCTGCAGATTGGAAAATCTTGACCTGCATAATATCTTGAAACTGTTTTTAAAATAGACCCAGCAATGGAATCAATATTTAAAGAGTGGTTAAGATGCCCTAAATGTTTATTTTTCAGCCATCATCAATTGTGCCGATCTCACCATTTTTCTTTCATTTAAGGAAAGTCAAACAGGTTTGACCAGTTGCGTTCCCCTATTCTCCCCCAGCTCCCCATTCTGGCCGAGGGTCCTGCATTTACTGCCAGTTTGGCTTGTGGCTGGACCCGATTGGCAGGAGGGCTTGGCAGCTGTGGCTTGCCAAACCCTATTGGTAAACACAACCAGTGTTTTTTTTGGTTTTTTTTTTAACCTGAAGAAATCTGCCTATGTTTGACTTGCAGTTATTGGGGGAAAGGGTTCACTGTACAGGTGGGCCTGGGTAGGCTCCTGACTCACGGATGAAGTGAACTCTCCCCACCACCACATGGTCTCAGGATCAGGAGGGTGAAAATCCTAGCTGCTATTCGTCAGGCACTTACAGTGCGTTAAAGATGTTCTATACATTATCTAATTTAATTCTAACAAGCCAGTGGGTGGGTATTGTTATCTTTACTTTAGGGCAGAGAGAAATATTATCATTGTCATTTAGACAGGAAGAAACTGAAGTTCAGAGAGATTTCATAACTTCCTGAAGCTCCCACTGGTAGTGTGTAGCAGAGCTAGAAACCATGTTCAGCTCTTATTCACAATGCTCTAATGCTTCCTCGTTTGGCTTTGAACTGGTATGGGGGAAAGAAGAGCAGATAGAAACATTTCTTTTTGCTACTGAGGCATTAGATGTAGCATTTGAGGAGGGGAAGTTCTCTTCTAGTTTCTGGGGTTACACTGGGAAAGATGTAATTCCTGTGTTTGGATTTCTCATTGGAATTTGGAATTCCAGGAGTAACTCAAAGAAATAATGGGAAACTAGAAGACAAGTAATATTATCTCAGCTTGATAATAAAAGCAAACATACTTCCGTGAGCCATGTAGACTGTATATATCATGTGTAACACAGTCTCTGTGGGGTGGGGTGGAGCGGAGCATGTTAAGTCCCCAATAACATACTTTTGAAATAGATTTAATTTGTGAATTGGTGGATGCCTACATTTAATGTAGATAAACCATATCTGGTTGCTTTTTTTCTGCCTAATCATAATTCATTGTGCATTTACATATGTGGAGGAAGAGAATTGGAAACTACAGAAGTGAAATGACATTAGGCCGGGCACGGTGGCTCACGCCTGTAATCCCAGCACTTTGGGAGGCCGAGGCAGGCGGATCACAAGGTCAGGAGATCGAGACCACGGTGAAACCCCGTCTCTACTAAAAATACAAAAAATTAGCCGGGTGCGGTTGTGGGCGCCTGTAGTCCCAGCTACTTGGGAGGCTGAGGCAGGAGAATGGCGTGAACCCGGGAGGCGGAGCTTGCAGTGAGCCGAGATCGCGCCACTGCACTCCAGCCTGGGCGACAGAGCAAGACTCCGTCTCAAAAAAAAAAAAAAAAAAAAAAAAAAGAAATTATAGGCTTCTGCTACAAACGATAGAGAAGATACAGAGAAAAAAGAAAAGAGTAAGAGAGGGTTGCTTCTGGACTTGTTGAGGCTGTTGCAGAAAAAGAAAGCAGAGACTTGATGCCCTGAGAACCTAGAAAGAATTAGTAAGTACATCAAAGACACAGTGATTTTTAGCCACCTTCTAGGCAGCTAAATAGTGTTAATGTGGCCGGGCATGGTGGCTCATGCCTGTAATCCCAACACTTTGGGAGACTGAGGCGGGCGAATCACCTGAGGTCAGGAGTTCGAGACCAGCCTGACCAACATGGAGAAACCCCATCGCTCCTAAAAATAAAAAAAAATTAGCCGGGCATGGTGGCGTGTGCCTGTGATGATCCCAGCTACTCTGGAGGCTGAGGCAGGAGAATCACTTGAATTCGGGAGGTGGAGGTTGTGGTAAGCCGAGATTGCACCATTGCACTCCAGCCTGGGCAACAAGAGCGAAGTTTCGTCTCAAAAAAAAAAAAAAAAAAAAAAAAAAAAGAAAGAAAAAATAGTGTTGATGTGCTTTTAAAGACCTCTCCATTTGAAATTCTGCTTAAAAGAGCCAAAGCAATAGGTTCACAGTCAAGGTCAGAGACCTAGCCTATTTTGGTACTTTAACTTTTTCATTTTCTTTATGTGATGTTATTACAGTTATGTTTGACAAGTGAATTAACTAGAGATTTTTAAGCTTAATAGATATTTTTCTGTATTATATAAACATTTGCAAGCTATCTCTCTGAGTTTTAGCTTTCCAGGACTTAAATAGTCTAAATAGTTCATGAAAGTACTGTTTTGCTCATTACATTAGCCAAAAAAAAAAAAAAGCAAGGCAGATCAACTGATGGTTAGAACTTGAGGTCGGGGTAGGGGTAGGGCTACTTTTGAGATATGTTCCCGAACGTTAAACCTGGATAATAAAATTACCAAAAAATAGAAAGAAACCATGAAGAAAACCCACATGCAATTATAAAATGATTACATTACATAAGTTGTACAAGTTCCAACACTGGGGACCCACAGAATCAAATGCTTGTAGTGCCTGAGAAGTAATACGTATCCTCAAAAATTCAATGGCTCTGGAAATCTTTTTTATGTTGCTTTTCAGAGAAATGCCCAAAAGATTTGCAATCAAAACAGTTGAGACCGTGGTTCTATGAAGATGCCACCCCTGAAAAATCACAGGTGACTTTCTAATGACTTTCTGCTTAGATTTTGGCCTTATGAACAAAGATGTTTCTGTTAGATTTGACCCATTGAGGAGAAAGAGAGAGGGCCAGGATGCTATGAAGACTCCTTCCAGCATCCAGCCCAGACACTCCGTCTTGGGGAGTGGACCATTTTGACGCCCTGTCTGTAAGCTGCTCCTTGAAGCCAGAGACCAAGGAACCAACCAATTTATGTTCTCACTGAAGTTGATATTACAGATTAGATACCAATTCCCTGGCTGAGCCACGGTTTCTGAAAGATGGGCTCTGGATTCTCGAAGCAAGTTCCATTTTCTTCTCTATCAGTCTTGGTCCATGTGTAAAGAAAAGAACAGAAAACCAGGTTTGGGGCCAACAGGAAGAAATGCTATGTTGATACATTTGTTGTGGTGATTAAAAGGGCCGATTCTCATTAAGTGGAATTTGCTCTCTTCCAACTGGATGTGCACAGGAGCCTTTTTTTTTTTTCTTTTTTAGTATTAACTTATTTTTTTTTCCCCTTCAAGCTTAGCCAGAGACCTCATGGAGGTCTAAACCCAAGCCAAGCTTGATCGGTTTTAATTCAACCACTGTTGATTTATGGCTTAGCAAAAAATGTCTGAGAATTTTTTTAAGCTAAAAAAATTTTTTTACCCCAACTTGACTCTCTCACATCTCAAATCCAGCTGAAGGGATATTTCTTAGACTTTCAAAAGACAAAGTCATCATTGGAATGGAAGGCAGCACTGAAAGTTTCAAATCCCAGAGAGAAATCCTGTGAAAGCGTATATACAAGTGAAAACAAATATATTGGAACGCCATATGACACATTAAATGGGTTCATTTGATCCCCTTTGAATAGAAGCTAGAATAGAATCAACCCAAGGCTGGAGAGGCGGAATGGGGTGGGTTGGGGGTGTTTTTTGAGGGATTGCACCAGAAGAGACACAAAAGTTCTCTCTTTGCTTTCTCTTATAAGCCCCTCTTCCTCTTCTTACCAGCCAGACCAAAAATGATCCATGGTAAATTTTTTTTCTCTACCTGACTCTGGAATGTGCATCGTTATACAATACAAGCAGGAATTAGACTAATAAGCTATTACCAATTGCAAGAAGAAAAAACCAATACCAAGCCACTGGTGCCTTCCAGCTCTGATATTTAATGGGTGTAACCTAGTTCACAATGCATGATCCTTTCTCTGCCTCCTGTAACATTCAGGCCGGGCTGTGAGATTTAACCATTTGTTAGCTGTGGGTGTATAATTTGTACCTTCTGTCTTTTCCTGTGTGAGCATCCGTCTTTCCCATAAGACTGTAAGCTCAGTGAGAGGAGGAACTGACCGCATATTCCATCTAATTTCCCACAGCCATGACCTCCAACCTTCCTCTCGATTTCTCACATATTAGTCCCGTGACTGTCCGAGTCCCCTGCCTCAAAAGAACACACAGAAGGAACAAGGTAAAAAGTGCCTTTCTTCGTAATGTGGAGGAAGAACCAAGTATATAATTCCTAATAATTGCGTTGTACTCTTCTTCCTGAGGGATCTTTGAGAAGCAGGGAAGGGGCACTCTCTGCTGTCATATATTTGTGCACTGTGTGCTTCTCCACTAAGTGCATATCTTCATGAAAAAATTGCTGGTTATACAGCAGCTCTGCTTATGAACGTTAATACACATCCAATACTTAGACTTGGCTCAGACATAGAATTACTGCTTTTACTTCTAATGCTTTAAATTCCTTCCATGGTTTTAGTTTTTCAATGTCAAGAACAGGTTTTCACTCATCTCTCCTGCGCCTGCGATGAATTCCTTAGAGACCAAGGCCACATCTGTGCTGTACATTAGCTTTCTTGCCTCAGACATTGTCCTGGTTTCATATCAGATAAACAGATTAATGGGCAAGGAATAGACCTGCCCCAGAAAACAAACGAAGTAATGGGACAGAATTTGTGTTTAAGTAAAAAAAGTCTGATTCTTGTTATATATGCTTTGTGCCAAAACACACCCCACCAGTGTTTATAACTGAATTTATGTGAACAACATCCTGAAATTTATTGAGCATTTACATTATTCTGTACACTATCCAAAGCACTTCGTAGATATTATCTCATTTAACTTTCAGAATTCTATGAGTAGTTACTGTTTACAATTACGTTCTATTGCTATTAAATTTGTATCATCAATATTCAGTATGACTCATTTGGTCCTTACATGAGGTTATGATGTCTTTTGTGTGATTATCTTGTACTGTAGGAAGACTTTGCAGGGTTTATTATATGTCTCATTTGTGTGTGTTGTATTAATTGCTACAAGAAGGAGATCTCCAAGACCAGTTGCTTAAAGAACAGAAACATGTATTTCTCTCTCATGTAAAAATTCAGGAAGCAGTTTCAGATTGGCTGGTGCCTGTAGTCCATACAGTCATTCAGGGACCTTAGTTCTTTCCATATTTTTTCTTTACCATCTCCTAGGTATAGCCAGTGTTAAGGCACCAGAGCAGAAGTGGCATCTATCACTTCTACTTACCTTGGAGAAAACTTTAGTCACGTGGCCACAGCTAACTCTATAGGAAACTAGGACATGTATCCACTGGGTACCCATGTGTCTAGCTATAGTTTTATCACTATGAAACAAAGGGAGTACTGGAATTTAGTGAATAGCTCACTATGTTCATCATAGTCTTCAATAAATAGATTGTAAACAGTTGGAGAGCTAGGCCTGTGTCTTATTCATATTTGTCCCTATCGCAGGGCTAAGTACCTGTCACAGAAATTCTGGGCTCATGTGCCAGTGCTCCCTACTCTGGTGTAGGGATATATAGGGTTTATGATGGCAGATATGGCAAATGAACCATGGCACTACTCTTTCATGATATGCCCTCAGAATATTTTGCAGTACAGTGCCTCTGGAAGCCACTTGCAACAGGTGGGAATTGGCACATGATCTGAATCCTATTAGCCCTCCCTGATTGTAAGTATTCAAATATTAAATAAAGAAAGAACTGTAGTAGTTTTTCCTCTATTTCCATGGAAACAGATACGTTGGTTACTGTGGTGATTTTAATGTATGTCTTCAAATTCTTTGACACACCTTCCTTCAGGAGGTAGAGTTTAATTCCCTTCCCCTTGAATGTCAGCCGTTGGTGAGTCACTTATAACATAGAATGTTGGCCAGGTACGGTGGCTCGCGCCTGTAATCTCAACACTTTGGGAGGCCGAGGTGGGTGGATCACCTGAGGACACGAGTTTGAGACCAGCCTGGCCAACATGGTGAAACGCCGTCTCTACTAAAAATGCAAAAATGAGCTGGTCATCTTGGTGGGCGCTTGTAGTCCCAGCTACCTGGGAGGCTGAGGCAGGAGAATTGCTTCAGCCTGGGTGGTGGAGGTTGCAGTGAGCCAAGATCGCGCCACTGTACTGCAGCCTGGGCAACAAGAGCGAGACTCCATCTCAAAAAAAACAAAAAACAAAAAACAGAAAACAAAAAAATATATAGAATGTCATAGAGTGTGGCAGAAGTAATGCTATGTGGCTTCCAAGCCTGTCATTAAAAAGATATAGCTTCCACCTGGCTCTCTCTAATATTTGCAATGCACACTCTGGGGAAGGCCAGCTACCATGGCATAAGGACACTCAAGCAGCCCTGTGGAGAAGTCCATGAGGAGAGGAACTGAGGCCTCTTGCCGACAGCCAGCATCAACTTGCAAACCACATGAGTGAGCTACCTTGGAATTGGATTCTCCAACCTTCGTACAGCCTTTGGATGATGCAGCCCCAGCCAACATTTGACTGTAGCCTCATGAGAGACCCCAAGCCAGAACTGGCCAGCTGAGCCACTTCCAAATTTCTGGCCTATATAAGCCATAGAGATCATAAATAGTTGTTTTAAGCCACTAAGTCTTGGGGTGATTTGCTATGCAACAAATAATGTAGACAAATAAATAAATAGATAAATAAAATAGTTGCCTTCTCAGAATGGGAATTTGGAGAGTGTCAGGAGAACTATGGGAGGAGCGAGGGATAAAAATTGTATAATTATTTTTTGGGTTGTTGTTTCAGTGCTAGCAGCTCCTGACTTGGACTGGACCAGGAATGAGCTCATTTTATTAGGTTGCACAAAGCCGGTTTGATCTTTGAGGAAGAATCAACAGATTCACAAGAAATAGAAACTTAAAGTTATTCTGTGATTTTCCCAACCAGCTAGATCACAAGAGCTGCAACAGTTCCAAATTTCTCTTTTTGAATCCAAGACACCTTCGAAACCATACTCATATCCTACATTTCCACATGACCTTGTCCCAGTCATCCGTAACTGCTCCTGGGATTTCTGGTCCTACCAAGCACTGAATGGAGATCTCATCCATCTACAAGATGCTGCTGGAAAATGTTTCCATCCTCTCCATTTCTCATGGTCCTGTTTTCCAATCTAATTACCCCTTAAACTGCAGCTGGGTGAATGGGGATATACCCAATTTCTTATCAACTCTGTGCCTGCTCTTGTGCCTAAGGCAGGGGTTCTTAAGCTGGGACTGTTATGTATGATCATATAATCATTAGAGCTTGTTTGGGGGCAAGGAACAGAAACACACTTGAACTTTTAAAGCAAAGATAGACAATTTATTATTGAGATTCAGGGACATTCTACTAAATTAAACAGTAGGAATGAGCCAACTTTCATGGGGGGTTAGAGTTAGGAAGTGGGAAGTCTGCACAAATCTTCTTGTTTTGTGGATCTCTGCTTCTCTCTGGACCTCTATGTCATTCTCACTGCATACCAGATCTCTCTGATATTTAGTCTATGGGGCAAATGCAAAGAGTTACCCACAGTGCCCAAATGCACACATATGACAATTCCAGACAGCCTGAAATTCTAACTCTTTCTCCATTCCAATTCCAGATTCCTACTGTAAGGACTTTGATGGCTTTTGGGAACTCACCATAATGGATAGATGAGAGGGAGTTAAAGGAGTCTATGTAAGATGAGGTGCTTCTAGCCAGGCGTGGTGGCACATGCCCGTAATCCCAGCTACTCGGGAGGGTGAGGCAGGAGAATCACTTGAACCTGGAAGGCGGAAGTTGAGGTGAGCTGAGATCGCACCATTGCACTCCAGCCTGGGCAACAAGAGCAAAACTCCATCTCAAAACTAACTAACTAAATAAATAAATAAGATGAGGTACTTCAAAATACGTCCACTATAGTGTATGCATGCGTTTTGAGGGGCTAGCGTGTGTTATTCTGAGCAAACTACTTAAGTCTCTGGGCTTCCATTTTCTCATCTGCAAGAAGAAAAGAATACGTTTAAGAACAAATAATCTACATTTGCACTTAGAATATACCTGCCATATAATAAGTACTCAACAAACATTAGGTGTTACCAAACTGTGCACAGTGAGCTACTACTAAGAAATTAGGCAGTACCTAAATCCTCATTCTCCATAGCTGAGAGTTAATGGATAATATGAAAAAATCATGAAAGTACTATAAGCTGTAATTTATAAAAATGGAGTAAAATATAAGACATAGCTGAAAAGATAGTAAGTAGTTACCTCTGGGAACAAGAATTGGGAGTGGGGAGAGATGGAGTTATTTTAAAAATTATAAACCTAGCAGTACTATTTGACTTCTAAATCCATTTAGTCAGTGTAATCCCAATTTTGTGTTACTAAACACACTCACACACCCCTTATATATATTATATGAATGACAATACATACTATATACATGTATAATATATAACTATTACATTGTATACCTATATCTATGCGCATTAAAATTATAGAAGAAAACATACAGAAGTCAACTATGGCTGTCTCCTGGGAGGCGAGAAAGAGACAGGAAGGAACCAGAAGATACAGGTTCAACCCCAGCTGTGCCACTAATTCAACTAATTCACTGTGATCTTGAGCAAACTGCTACCTCCCTGGGCCCCTGTTGATCCAGCCATAAACACAGGATTGAGTTGAGCTCTAAATAATAACAATGCAAAGAGCTACCATTTATCTAAGACTTACTATGTTGCTGACTATGTGCTAGACACTTTAGTTACACCAGTGGTTATCAAACGCATTAGAATCACCTGGAGAGCTTTTTCGGTCAGAGGTTGCAAAACCTACCTCCTGAGCTTCTGATTCGGTGGGCCTGGGGTGAGGCCTGACATTTTGCATCTCTGACAAGTTTCCAGGTGATACTGATGCTGCTGACCTGAGGACCACTGACTTAAATTAACTTATTTAAGACTTGAAAAAACCCTGTGTTATATTCTTCATCCTTTGGATGGGGAAACTGAGGCTCAGAGAGGTCACACGGTGTTAGAGCTATGATTTGAATCCTAGACTATTTAAACCAAAGCTCTTGCTGTGATGTTGCCTTCCTCTGAGGTTTCCTCTCAGTTTCAACTTCCTATGTTTCTAGTTTACAAACAACAAAAACCCACACATCTGAGACCAAATCAAAACTCTTCGGAAAAATCCCAAGAAAATCCCGACATGTGCAACTTCTGCCTGGGGCAGATGAGTCTGGCGCTGAACACCAACAGGGAGGGTGATAGACCGCGGAGCTGACTGGCTTGCACGAGGCTAGCAAAGGGATTGCAGCTTCATTAAGGCACCCCTGCAACTGACTTGAACTTTTCTTTCTCTTATCCTACGGTTTATTTGGCATTCTCTGGGTCTGTTAATCCACAGTCATTTGGGTGGCAAAAAAAAAAAAAAAAAAAGAAAAAGTGGAAATGAGTTTTCATTAATGTTGACTTTTGTGGTGTCCCCAGGAGTGGTTATTTTCTTCCCTTTCTCCCTAGTGTGAATTCTCAAGTAAGTAGCAAATGATTTCAAATGCATGCCGATTGCAGTGGCCAGCTGCCAGGAGAGAAGTGAAAATAAACTGGTGACAGGAAGTGTCTCAGTTCACAGAAAGGGCAGCAAGGATATAGTGGAGCAAGCCCATGACACTCCTGGGTCCACATGCTGAAAGACTTACCCGGACGGGCTGTGTAGCCACAAATCTCCTAGTAATTCATTAAGTAAAGGGAAACGCTCCCAGAAGCATTTCTCTCCTCTCCTAACACCCTTTGTCTTTTAATTTCCAAACTCCGGGTTCATTCCTATGTCAAGCGAGCCTGGGTGAGTCTCTCTAAACAACTCCTTCATTCGTGATGGAACACACTGCCACAGACTAATGCTTTGACTCTAAGTGTTTTAACAGGCGGAGGTTTCCAAGCTTTAGGATCACAAGATGGATATATGATCAGTGTGAACTAGAAAATAGCATCAAAAACAGCATGAAGGATGGTGGAAAGAAAAGCGAGTTATGTGGAACTTTGCCCAGTGAAGGGCTTACAGGCTGGAAGAAAAGTTTCAAGGATAAAAAAGTATTTTTGAAGTTAATAATAAGATAAAATAAGATGATAGAGCAAGGTCAAACGTATCAATAATATCAAAAAATGTAAATAGGCTTAATTTACCTACTAAAAAAAGGATTTCCACATTGGCTAATGTAGCAAAATTTAACACTGCTCTACGTGAGAGACACGCCTAAAACAAGAGGTCCTGAAAGGTTAAAAAAAGAAAGAAAAAGATATTAAAACAAATGCAAATTAAAACTTAAAAGCAGTTACAATTTTGATAGCTGACAAGATGGAATTTAAACCAAAAAGCACTAAAGAAGGCAACAAGGAGACTTTAGAATGCTAAAGGTAACAATTCACATTGAAGATACATGAGTTATTAACGTTGAAGCACCTAACAACTAAAGATGCAGGGGAAATGGAAACCCAAATACTTGATTTTAATCCATGTCTGTCAATCCAAGGGAGATCAAGCGGACAATAAGGATGCAGGAGATACAAACTTAATCAATAAGGTAGATCTTAAAGAAGTATGTAGAAACCTGGACCCCGATAGTGACAAAAACACCTTCTCAAATGACTACACTTTGGGCCATAAAGAAAACCTCATTAAATTTCAAAGAACAAAGAGAATACTCTCTGATCATAATTTCCTCTACAACAGACTAAAACATGTTAACTATGTTTGTTGAGTTTATGATATAGATACCAACTGGTCATAATACAAAACCAAACAAAACCACAAAAACCAAAGCATGAACAAAATTAGAAAACCAAAAAGACCAAAAAGAAAAAAGAAAAAAACTGAAAAGACTACTCTATCTGAAAATTAGGAAAAAACCATGTTATTAAGCAGCTGTTAGAGATAGAAGAACAACTTGAAATTACAGAATTTCTGGAAAAGAATGATAATGGAAACAAAAATAATCAAGTCCTGGCTATTCAACTAATGCAATTAATAAAGGAAAAAGTTTAGCATTAAATATCTATGTCAGTAAAAATGAAAATAAACGAAGCAAATGCCCCATTCAAAAAGCAAGAACCACAGAGTGAGCCAAAACAATCTAGAAGGAAGGAATTAATAAAGATGAAAGCAAAAATTAATGGAAAGTAGAACTTAAACCTAAAGCTGAAACAATCAACAAAATATACCAAGCAACTACTAAACTGGTCAAGAAGATAAATGAGAGGAAGAATGGACACACAAGATTAGAAATACTGGGTGTGGGTAGATGGGTAGGACCATCAAAGCAGAGGAAATCCAAACCAAAAACATAAGAGACTGTTTTTTTCAACTCTATGCAAAATATATGAAAACTTAGATGAAATGGATAGTTTTCTAGAATAATGTAACTTACCTAAATTGATCTCAGTAGAGACACAAAGTCTTAACAGACCAATTATCATAGAAGAAATGAAGACCTCGCCAACAAAAAGCACCAGGCCCTAACAGTTTCGCAGGAAAATTCTAGCACACCTTTAAAGATCGACCAATCCCAATACTACTTAATAACAAAGAAAAAGAAGAAAAACTTCAGATAATTTGAGTTTTAATAATTCATTCTACAATAGACTAAAACATGTAAACTATGTTTAATGTTTTTGAGTTAATAATATAAATACCAATGGATAATGACACAAAAACAAAACAAAACAACAACAAAACTCATTGGTCACTTTAGATGATGCCAAGGATCTTTATTTTGAAAGTTGGCCACAAAGAATCAAGCATTGCTGGGATCAGTGGCTCAGGAGGATCACTTGAGCCCAGGAGTTTGAGACCAGGCAGAACATAGTGAGAGCCTGTCTCTACAAAAAAAAAAAAAAAAATTGAAATTAGCTGGACATGGTGGCATGCACCTGTGGTCCCAGCTACTTAGGAGGCTGAGGTGGAAGGATTGCGTGAACCTGGGAGGTTGAGGCTGCAGTGAGCCATGATGGTACTACTGCAATCCAGCCTGGGAAACAGAGTGAGACCTTGTCTCAAAAAAAAAAAAAAAAAAAAGAAAAGAAAAAAAGCATTTACTTTGCTTTTCCTAGACGAACTATATCTCACAATGAGGTAAGTTTTTCTTTACAGAAACATTCTAGCTAATACATGGAAAGTACTGATGGGTTTAAAATACCACTCTTTTGTAACCCCTGATGAAATTTGTGGATCTGGGCTATGATCATCAAAGGCTGTTCACTTCTCAAAGTGAGAGATTAAGAGACAGACATTACATGTCTCCCAGTGGAAGTCCACCATACCATCTATAATGTATTCTTGACACAGAACTTCTAATTTACAAGAAACACACAGTCCAGGGGATATGTGAACTAATACTATAAGGATGCAATCAGCAAAATCCAGGCTATGGAAACTCTATAGGACAAATAATTCAATTTCCTAAACAAATGAATTACAAGGAGTAAAAAAGAGATGCAGGAGGAATCTATAGATTAAAAGAAATTTGAGAAACCTGAACCAATCCAACATGTGGATGCAATTTGGGTCCCGATTCAAACTAACATTTATGAGACAATTAGAGTAAATTTGGACCTGGTAATATAATATTAAACATTATTAATTGTAAAAGGTATAATATTGGAATTATAATTTAAGAAAAGAGAATCTGTATATTTCAGAGATGTATGCTGAAATATCTGGAAATGAAATTATACAATGTCTGGGATTTGCCACAAAAGGTTGAAGGTAGAAATAGGAGAGAAGCAGATGGGGCTATAAATGAAATAAGATTGGCTGAAAGTTAGTATTTAAAGAAGCTGAGTGATGGGAACATGGAGGTTCCCTATACTATCCTTTGTTCATTTTTATGTTTGAGATTTCCCAAAGTAAAGAGCTTTTTGTGGTTGTTTTTGATTCGTCGCCATTACAGGTGATTGTTATTGTTCCCTTTATACTTATATCCCTCTTTTTCAATTTTTTCACAATGATAGTGGTTTACTTTAAATCATGGGAAAAATACTTTTTGGCAGTAAAAGGAACAAAAGATTTAGTCACTGCCAAATTTTTTAGTAGCTCATTGTGCAAAATTTGTTAACACCTAATGTTTATCTACTGCTTATAATATTCTAAGTGCGTATGTGGATTATTTATTATTAAATATCTTCTTATTTTCTTCTTGGAGATGAAGAAATGAAAATCCGGAGACTTAGCTGGGTGCAGTGTCTCACGCCTGTAATCCCAGCACTTTGGGAGGCCGAAGCGGGCGGATCACGAGGTCAGGAGATCAAGACCATCCTGGCTAACACAGTGAAACTCCGTCTCTACTAAAAAATACAAAAAACTTAGCTGGGTGTGGTGGTGGGCGCCTATAGTCCCAGCTACTTGGGAGGCTGAGGCAGGAGAATGGCATGAACCCGGGAGGCGGAGCTTGCAGTGAGCCGAGATCGTGCCACTGCGCTCCAGACTGGGCGACAGAGCGAGATTCTGTCTCAAAAAAAAAAGAAAGAAAGAAAATCCAGAGACTTTAAGTAATTTGCTCGGAATAATACAGCTGGGGTAAGGATAGAACTAGAATTTGAACTCGGGCTGTCTGGCTCCAAATTTTATTTTCTAAACTGTGATGTTGTTTAGTGAAATTGGCATCCTCTCTCTTCTCCCTCAAATCAGAGCTGCCTGGGCATGTGCTGTGAAGGTGGCAATGAGCCTGGCTGTTCTTCGAGACATTATTAGCTGAGTGACTTTGGGCACAAGTCACTTCATTCTCTGAGCTTCAATTGTATTGCCTTTTAAAATAAGACAGGTGGAAGGGGTTGGACTATTTGATGCTGGCTCTTGTTGCTTACCAGCTGTGCAGCCTTCGAGAAGTTGCATAACCTCTCTGAGCTTGGTTTTCCATCTCTGAAAAGAGGATTATTATTCCTAACTCATAGGGTGTTTGAGAAGAAGAAAGCCCATCTGTGAAAAATGTGGGATAAAATAATAATACTATAAATGATAATTGTAATTATTCTTCTAGAAGAATCCCTGAGTCTGGAAGGGTTGGGAAAAAGGAACCACTTACCCAGGGAGGCTTTCCTGGGCCTTCCATGTCCATGCTGGTAACTCTCTATGGAGAAGACTTTGCAGCAGCACAGGCACAGGATAAAGAGGGCCCTCAAGTCTTGAACCAGAAGGGAGCCTAATAATTGTGGGAGCCACCATGTATTGAACCCCTACTATTCTAGATGCTTTACAAATATTCCTACACTCAGCCTTGGCTCAGCCTAGCTGGGCAGATCTAACAGCATGCCCGTGGCTAGTTAAGTGAGTAGAAGTGCCAAGATTTAAACTGTGCCTCTTTCTCCTTTATCACTTTGCTTTGGTTATACTTAACCAGTTTTTTAATCCTGTGTACAATAGGGTCTTATTATTGCATTTAACATGAAAATACTTAGGTCACTAGTCAAATAGATTATTTTCAAGTATAAAGCTAGTACATGCTTACTATAGCAAATAAAAGAAACATTCAGAAAAATAGAGAGACAATTCACTCACAAATTCACTACCCAGCATTCAGAGACAACCATGATTAACATTTTCTTCTAGCCTTTTTTTTTTCTTTGTAGGTTTTTCTTATATTTGAGATCAGGCAATAGTAAATACATTTTAAAAACCTAAAATCACTTGAATAATGAAATGACCTTGGATTGGAAGCACCTCGGAGTAGCATCAGTATATTGAGGTTGGTCTATTTCAGTGGGTCTCAACTGTGTGAGATTTTGCCCCCAAGGGGATATTTGGAAATGTCTGGAGACGTTTTTGGTTGGGGGGATTGCTACTGGCATCTCGTGGGTAGGGGGCAGGCATGCTGCTGAACATCCTACAACGCACAGGACAGCCCCCACAAGGAGAAGTATCTGGCTCAAATGTCAGTAGTGCCAAGATTAAGAAACCCCTTATCTATCTGATTAATAATTATCAGATACAGTGGTTTTGTTGGTGTTGGATGCAGGGAGCTGCATCCTGCTTCTCTCCATGGCAACAAATCAAAATGCAGAGGAAGCAGCATGATTGAGTGGCGGGGAAGGCCTGCAGCTTTGACTGCGTCCTGGAGGGATCGGGATCTCACGTTCTGCCTCTGGGTAGGACTTTGGACTGTCCCTCTCAGTGATGCTTTCCCAGCCAGGTGACATCCTCACTGCTTGGTCAGGGGTCAGTCGTGAGCACGAGGCCTGAGAGGGAAGCTGAGAGTACCACTCCCACTGACTGTGATGGTCAGAGGTCAGAGACACTGTGGAACTCAGGAAGAGGACACAAACACTTCTACCAGAAGAAGGGTCCTCAGTCTATCCACACAGCCACTGGGGTGCCACGAGAACCGACCTTGTCCCCACAAAGAGAGGGCCTGGGACTGGGGAGGCTCCGCACATCAGTTCCAGTATCTCCACCTCCTCCCACTGTGAGGGAGCTGGATCAGGAACCACTGCTGGTGAATGCGGAGGAGAAGCAGCAGAGACTTCTCCCCCATGGATGAGTGTGCCAGGGTGGCAGTGACAAAGTACAATACATGGATAGACTTACACAACAGAAATTGATTCTCTCACATTCAGGGGGCTGGAAGCCTGAGACCAAGCTGTTGGCGGGGCTGTGCTGCCTCTGAGGCACTAAGGAAAAATCTGTTCCAAGCCACACTCCTGGCTTCTGGTAGTTCCTGGGTAGTGGAGGCACTGCTCCCATCTTCACGTAGTGCTCTCCCCATGTGCACACCTGTCTCCAAATTCCCCCTTTTCAGAAGACACCAGTCATGCTGGATGAGGGGCCCACTCTACTCCAGTATGATCTCATCTTAATCACTTACGTCTACAACAACCGTGTTTCCGAAGGTCACATTCTGAGGTACTGGGGTTAGGAATTACATCTATAAATTTTGGGGGGACACAAACCCACAACAAACCCCATGTTTGGAAAGTAGTTTCAGTGTCCCTAGCCAAGCAGGAGGATCTGAATCATGCTGGCTGCTCATGGATGCTCCTTGGTGATAGATTCTTTCCTTGTAGATATCTGTCTCCTGGAGGGTCTCCAGACCCTTCTAGTACCTGGAAGAGGTAGGGATGAGGGAGCCCCTCAGAACCCCAGCTGGACCAAGGTCCCCAAGCAGGACTTAGATAAGAGGACTTAATGTGTCAAGGCAATGGCAGTGGGGAAGTTAGCCCACAGCCAAGAATCCATGTGACCTAAACCCAAATAGAGAAAAAAGTAAAAAGGAGGAAGGAAGGTTGGAGATTGGGGGTGAGGTGTGGACAAAAAAGGACAGTTGTGCCCTGGCACACTCTGCAAAGGAAGCCCTGTGGGCTGCAGAAAATATTTTTGCACCCACACTAGTTAAATAGATTGGGGCTTCCCAAAGTGGATTCTGTGGAGTACCAGTTCTATGACAGATTAAATAGGTATTACATGAAGAAAGGGTTCCATAGCAAAATAAGTATGGGAAGCAATGCTAAACTGGATTTTAATTTCGACAGCAAAGTTTTCAGAACCTTTAATATGTTAATATGGACTGTGCCTCTTCAAGAAGAGTGAATAGTAATTGGCATTCATCCACGTGATTGGATCACAGAACCTTTTTTCTCAGGAGCATCTGGCAGGGTGCATTTGAGAAATGTTGAACCGGGTGATGGATGAGCCCATTGTGAACAAAACCACAGAGCTGGTGGATGCTATAGATGATATGGCATAATATGAATATTAGATATTAGAAATTCCCAATTGACATTATCACCATATGTTCCACCTTCCCTAGATCTTCCGTCGGTTGCTATCATTGGATTCCCTTGGTTTGAGAAACATTTCTTGACGTTTATACTATTTCTTGGGAATAACTGATAAAATCGTCAACCTCGATGACACAAGTTAGCAAAGTCATTCTACGTAAAGCCACAAGCCTAGCACCAGCTATAGACATATATCCCACTTTCCCAACCCAGCCCTCCCTAGCAGGCTCCCACCTACTCATCTAAGGTGTTGTGGGCCCCCAGAAACCTGCTTAAACCAACATGGAGCAAAAACCATCATTACAGGACCCTAGAAAAGCCTCCCAGCTGCCTGTGATAAGGCATACTGAACAGACAAAAGGCCTGAGGCTCATTTTCTTTTCACTTTTTTTTTTAATAGTACAAACTTAGGACTCTTTATTCAGGCTGTAAAGTAAGGACAGCAAAGTGGGAGGGCTACACCATCACCATGCCAACAGAAAGTCTCAAAAACTTAAAGTCCCTCGACTTCTGTTGGGCAGACTCTTCCTAGCTCAGAAGAAACACATTTTAACTGGCTGAAAACAAGGCCAGGCAGCCTGGGCACGGTGTGGAAGGGTGGCTGCATGGCCTCTGGTCAGTCCTGGAAGTGCCTGGTGAGGGCTTCCAGCAGCTCCTGCTTCTTTGGCGTGCTCTTCAGCCCGTCCACCTCGCAGGCCTCTTTCAGCATGGGCACAGTGAACTTGCCCAGCGTGCCCTTGCTGATGTGGGTCTTCAGCTCCTCTTCTCAATACTCCACCTTGGGCCTTTTGCTTCCAGAACCTTCATTATGGTGCTTTCTCTTGGTAACTTTCCCTTCAGGATTGTAATCTGGTAATCTGGTAGGTAAACAAGCTCCTTAAACTCATCCACCAGGGATCCCAGTCTTTTATTCATTGCTTCAACCTTGGGCAATATCAGGTCCACTGCTTATTCAGCCTCCATCAAATCCAAGGCCAAGGCCTCCAGGTTCCTGAAGTACTGCTGCAGCACGGGATTCTCAAAGCTGCCACGTCTGTATGTGAAGCGGAGATTCTGAATGATAACCTTCATCTTGTCTATCTGCTCTGGAGTTGCCATGACCTTTTCAGTAAAGGGCATCTTCACCAGGCACAGCGGCTCACGCCTGTAATCCCAGCACTTTGGGAGGCCGAGGCGGGCAGATCATCTGAGGTCAGGAGTTCAAGACCAGCCTGGCCAACATGGTGAAACCCTGTCTACTAAAAACACAAAAAAATAGCTGGGCATGGTGGTAGGCATCTGTAATCCCAGATACTCGGGAGGCTGAGGCAGGAGTATCGCTTGAACCCGGGAGGCAGAGGTTGCAGTGAGCCGAGACCACACCATTGCACTCCAGCCTGGGTGACAAGAGTAAAACTCCGTCTCAAAAACAAACAAACAAACAAACAAATAAATAAATAAAGGGCATGTTCATTTTATCATCAGCAAAGGGTAAAAAGACCAGCTGGAAGCCTGGAGGAGTCACCTGAATTTTCTGGTCATCCAAATCCTCTTCCTGTGGCACCAAAGTCACAAAATAACGGGGAATGTTCCTGCGGGGTATGTATCTGCGCAATGCTATGACCTCCTTCTCCAGACACATGATGAGCAGAGTGCTGAACAGGGTTGAGCTCCCAATCAGCAGCGACTCCTCAGGGTACATGAACAGGGAGGGCCTCAGGTAATGGTGCTTCTTCAGCATTACCAAGGGCTTGAAACCCATGAGCATCAAACCTGGACCATCAAACCATTTTAGCTCTTCTGTTTCCTCTTTTTCCAGTATAATCTGTTGACTTCCATAGATCTGAGACTTCTTGGTATCGCTAAGCAGAAGCAAACTGCATGTATTTGTGTTAAATGTCCAGGTCTTGGTTTGTTTCTTTTTTTCTTTTCTTTTTCTTTTTTTTTTCTTTTTTTTGAGACAGAGTTTTGCTCTTGTCACCCAGGCTGGAGTGCAGTGCCCAATCTCGGCTCACCGCAACCCCCGCGTCCTGGATTCAAGTGATTCTCCTGCCTCAGCATCCCAAGTAGCTGGGATTACAGGCTTGCACCACCACGACTGGCTAATTTTGTATTCTTTTAGTAAAGACGGGGTTTCTCCATGTTGATCAGGCTGGTTCGAATTCCCAACCTCAGGTGATCTGCCCGCCTCAGCCTCCCAAAGTGCTGGGATTACAGGCGTGAGCCAACACACCCGGCCAGGGTCTTGGTTTTCACTGGTTCATTTGTTTCCTGATAAAGCTTTATTGCAGAAGACTTGAGAGCCTTCTGGAGCAGATTACAAATGCCCACAGAGATCACTATGTCTGTTGAGCTTCAGCTTTAACCTGCTGAGTGCTTGCTTCCTGGTCTCCTTGGCACGAACCTTCCGCAACAGGTCTTCTAGCTTGCTGGATTCCTCAAAGTGAACCCTGAGGTCCTCATCCTCGGCTATGTTGATGGTATCTCTGTAGAACCAGGATATGTCAAAGCCCCCAGGTTTCTTCAGGTGCGTCAAGTCAAGGAAGATGCCTGTATCTCGGAGATCACCGGCTTCAGTCCTGGCCCAGCTGGCTTTAGAACTGTCATTGCCATGGGGGTTGTCTTCACTGGTGAACAGCATGATCCTCGTATGACTCATCTTGAACTGGAAATCACTAAAGTGGCTGGCACAGACCCACAGCACTTCACCGAGTGAGTAGTCAGATCCGTGGCCCATCAGGTCTTGGAAACGTTTTTGTCTCTGCTGCCCCTTAAACTGGTCAAGCTCTAGAATTTGTTTTGCACTTGGATTATCCAACTCCTGTAAGATGTAAATATTTTTAAAATTCACTGAATTTTTGTCTTTCTCGGTACCATAGAACACCCCTGCCAAGAGATCTCGATCACTGCTTATGATCTCATTGCTTATGATCTCACTACTTATGATCTCACTGCTTATGATCTCACTGTTTATGATCTCACTGCTTATCATCTCACTGTTTATGATCTCACTGCTTATGATCTCACTGCTTATCATCTCACTGCTTATGATCTCACTGTTTATGATCTCACTATTTATGATCTCACTGCTTATCATCTCACTGCTTATCATCTCACTGTTTATGATCTCACTGTTTATGATCTCACTGCTTATCATCTCACTGCTTATCATCTCACTGCTTATCATCTCACTGTTTATGATCTCACTGTTTATGATCTCACTGCTTATCATCTCACTGCTTATCATCTCACTGCTTATCATCTCACTGCTTATGATCTCACTGCTTATGATCTCACTGTTTATGATCTCACTGCTTATGATCTCACTGTTTATGATCTCACTGCTTATCATCTCACTGCTTATGATCTCAGTGCTTATGATCTCAGTTTATGATCTCACTGCTTATGATCTCACTGTTTATGATCTCACTGTTTATCATCTCACTGCTTATGATCTCACTGTTTATGATCTCACTGCTTATCATCTCACTGCTTATGATCTCACTGTTTATGATCTCACTGTTTATGATCTCACTGCTTATCATCTCACTGCTTATGATCTCACTGCTTATGATCTCACTGTTTATCATCTGCTTATGATCTCACTGTTTATGATCTCACTGTTTATGATCTCACTGTTTATGATCTCACTGCTTATGATCTCACTGTTTATGATCTCACTGCTTATGATCTGTTTATGATCTTACTGCTTATGATCTTTCTTACTGCTTATGATCTTACTGATGTACACACTTTGGATACACTGGATGCTCATGTCAAAAGGAGTCAAATCTTCACTCTGAGATTCAAACATAGCCCTGGAGTCATCAACCAAAAAAATCAAACTATGTCTTCCTGAATATTTATGGTCTCCACTTGCTTCAAGGTTCTCTTCTTGTTCTTCTCCTTCTTCATCGCCCTCAGTTTTGTAATACGACTCCCACCCTGACATGTTGGCTACTGTTCACTTTGGCACAGGGAAGTGACCAACTTGGACAGAAGACAAGAATCTCTTTTCACTTTTAACCGAAAATAGGTCATGCATTTGAGTTCCCTGCCCTCCCCCCCGCCAAAAAACAAAAAAAAAAAAAACAAAAAACCTGGGGACAGGTAGTTTATTTGGGTGGTGATCCTAGGAAGCCCAAATGAAGAAGTAGGGAAATTGAGACCGAGAAATAAGAAAAGTCAATAATGGGTACATTAATGAGCAAGGCTCTTGTGGCAGTTGAGGTTTAGTCTTACCGGGGAACCTCTGGGAATTCATGTGGAACACGTCTTGGAATTGTGCCACCAGAGGATGGGGTGGCTGGAGCATTTGGCTACACACTCACCTCCCCCGTCGGCTGAAGGCTGCCCCCTGAACTGGGTTGAATAGTGTGCCCCCAAAAGTCATGTTCTTTCTGGAACCTCAGAATGTGACCTTATTTGGAAATAAAGTTGTTGCAGATGTAATTAATAAGATGAAGTCAGGCTGGGCACAGTGGCTCATGCCTGTAATCGCAGCACTTTGGAAGGCCGAGGTAGGGGGATCACTTGAGATCAGGAGTTCCAGACCAGGCTGGCCAATATGGCAAAACCTCATCTCTACTAAAAATACAAAAACTAGCCAGGCATGGTGGCAGGGCCTGTAATCACAGCTACTTGGGAGGCTGAGGCTGGAGAATCGCTTGAACCAGGGAGGTAGAGGCTGCAGTGAGCCAAGATGTGCCACTGCACTCCAGCATGGGCAACACAGCCGAGACTCCATCTCAAAAGAAAAAAAAAAAAAAAAAAAGCTGAGGTCAGCCTGGAGTAGAGCCAGCCATTAATCCTATAAGACTTGTATCCTTGAGAAGAGAAGAGACACAAGAACAGGGACATACAGCAGGAAGGCAGCCATGTGAAGATGGGGGCAGGACTGGAGTGATGCTACCACCTGCCAAGGTGTGCCAGGGACTTTCAGCAACCCCCAAGAGCCAGGAAGAGGCGAGGCAGGACCCTCGCCTAGAGCCTTCAGAGAAAGTGTGGCCTTGCTGGTATCAACCACCAAGGTATCAACCTTGCCTTCAGACTCTAGCCTCCAGAACTGTCAGAGAATAAATCTCTGTTGTTTTAAGTCAACCCGTTTATGGAACACTGTCATAGCAGCTCTCTGACTCTAGTGCATACTCAAAGGTGCTAAGTCCCCCACAGCTCCCCAGGTGCCCAAGAAAGCCTTCAGGCAGAGAAGCAGAGATGCAGGCACTTGAGGCGGGATGCTGCAGTGAGCTCAGATGTGGACCAAGAAGATACAGTGTGGGACATCAGCAGCATCTGCCACTATAAGTATTCCCATAAGAGGCAGTACATCAAGGCTAAGCTCATGTGCTTGGAAGTCAGGTTCGAATCTGTTCTATTACAAGTTTCAAGACCTTGGACAAGTTACATGACCTCTCTGAGACTCAGTTTTCCTTATCTGTAAAATGGGTATGAAATCATACTTCACAGAAATGTGAGTACAAATTAGTTCAAGTCTATAAACTACCTGGCATGGTGCCAGGCACATGGCATCATTCAATAAACATAACCTGTTATTAGATATTATTAATAATTAATAATGGTACTATTGGCCGGGCTCAGTGGCTCATGCCTGTAATCCCAGTACTTTGGGAGGTCGAGGTGGGCAGATCATCTGAGGTCAGGAGTTCGAGACCAGCCTGACCAACATGGAGAAACCCCATCTCTACGAAAAATAAAAAATTAGCCGGTTGTGGTGGTACATGCATGTAATCCCAGCTACTCGGGAGGCTGAGGCAGGAGAATCGCGTGAACCTGGGAGGTGGAGATTGCAGTGAGCTGAGATCACGCCATGGCACTCCAGCCTGGGCAACAAGAGTGAAACTCCATCTATAATAATAATAATAATAATAAAAGTGTTATTAAATCTTCAGTGCAGCCTTTGGAATCAAATAGACTTGAATTTAAATTTCAGCTTTGTAGATGAAAAACCTTGGGCAAGTTACTTGAGTTTCGATTTGTCCATGAAGATTATAACAATATGTGTGAAGCCGGCCAGGCACAGTGGCTCATGTCTGTAATCCCAGCACTTTGGGAGGTCGAGGCTGCTGGATCGCTTGAGCCCAGAGTTCGAGACCAGCCTGGGCAGCATGGCGAAATCATATCTCTATTAAAAAGAAAAAATAAAAGTGTAAAGCCCTTGCTGGCTGTAACTTTTCTCCACAGTTCTAGAAGGCATAAAAGGATTGTCCTGGCGGTGTCTTTCGATGCTTCCCCTCAAGCAGTGCTGTGAGGTTCCAAGTGACATTTCTGAAATCTGTGAACTCTCCCTGTACCCATGGTAGAGCAGATATGCCCTTCTCTTGACCTTGTTTGCTGGTGCTAATGCTTCACCCATCGTCCCCTGGAACTTTGTCCCTAGCACCTGCTCACCACTACCACCGCCCCCATCACACTGCATCTGACTTGTGCTAATAAAGCCCAAATCCCCAAAGTGACACGTAGAGTCTGGGCTGTGCCCCGGCTGGCTGCCTGGTGGGCATTCCTTTGAGTGAGAAAAGGAAGCTCAGATGCCTGCCGCCTCCTCTTGCCTTTGCGTCTGAGCTGGAAACATGGCCTCTGCCTGCGGAAACGTTGGCAGCAGCTCTATGGAAAGGGGCTGGGGACTGTGCCCGGGGACCAGATAGGCCTGCCCTTCTTTGGCTTCTCCTTGGTACGCAGACAATGAAGTGGCCAAGCAGGTGTGGCCTGGCTTGACATTAGCTGTGACAGTTTTCCACTCTCACTCTGAACTAGCAGTCAGTTGGGGGTGTGAACAGGGGCAGGGAGGGTCACACCTACGGGACCCCTCCCCACTGTCCCATGCAGTGATTCCCACTATGCAAAGCCACGTGCAGCAGTGAAGCCCCTGAAATGTGACTAATGCCGTCACAATTGTATATTGATTCAAGTTTAATTTAAAAACCAATATTAAATAGAAGGAATGGGTTCTGGTATCCTGCAGCACTGTGGGGTAAATGTGGTTAACTGTCATTTATTGTATGTTTTCACAAAGCTAGAAGAGAGGATTTTGAATGTTTGCAACACAAACAAGTGATAAATATTGGAGGTGATGCATATGCTAATTACACTGCTTTGGCCATTGTACACTAAATATGCATATTGAAATATGCTGTACCCATAAATGTGTACACTTATTACTTGTCAACTAAAAAGAGCGGAAAGCCTACTGCTTGATTCGGTTATTGGAAAACATTTTTAAATGTCTCTGGAACAACTTAGGTATGTGGGTCATACCTTTTACAACTGCAAATTTTATGAAATCTAAAAACAGATCAAGTATTTCCAGTTAAAATTTAGCATCTTAATTGAGATGTGCTGTAAGAATAAAACACACACTGGATTTTGAAGACGTAGAAGGAAAAAAAAGTAACATATCTCATTATAATTTTTAAAACAGGCTGGGCCCTGTGGCTCATGCCTGTAATCTCAGTACTTTGGGAGGCCAAGGGGAGGGTGGATCACCCAAGGTCAGGAGTTCGAGGCCAGCCTGGCCAACATGGTGAAATCTCATCTCTAATAAAAATACAAAAGATTAGCTGGCTTGCTGGTGGGTGCCTGTAATCCCAGCTACTTGGGAGGCGGAGGCAGGAGAATCCCTTGAATCTGGGAGGCGGAGGTTGCGATGAGCCAAGATGGCGCGATTGCACTCCAGTCTGGGCAACAAGAGCAAAACTCCATCTCAAAAAAAAAAAAAAAAAAAAAATTAAAACACTGCTTAGTGGTTGAGATACTGATATTTTGGATGTATGGGGTTAAATAAAATATATTATCAAAATTATTTTACCTACTTCTTGTTACTTTTTTTTTTTTTTTTTTTTGAGACAGAGTCTCGCTCTGTCACCCAGGCTGGAGTGCAGTGGCATGATCTAGGCTCACCGCAACCTCCACCTCCTGGGTTCAAGCGATTCTTCTCCCTCAGCCTCCCAAGTATCTGGGACTACAGGCGTATGCCACCATGCCTGGCTAATTTTTGTATTTTTAGTAGAGACAGGGTTTCACCAGGCTGGTCTCGAATTCCTGACCTCGTGATCTGCCCCCTCAGCCTCCCGTAGTGTACTTCTTGTAACTTTTTTAGGTGGTGATCAGATAATTTAAAATTATCTATGTGGCTCACATGGTATTTCTATTAGAAGCACTGTTCTAGATTGGTAGAAGCCTAAGACATTAGAACTGGAAGGGCCTCAGGCATCTCCTAGAGTGTCCTCTCCTTTTAGAGGTGAGGAATTGGACACAGGAGGAGTTTAAATGACCTCCAGAGAACTGGAACCCAGACCTCTTTTCTCCCAGCCAAGGTTGCATAGAATGCAATGACAAGCCAAGTTGCGTACGTTGAGGTAATGGATTGAAAGTATCGCACATGGTTATAACAAGGTGGTAGTGTCAGTAAGGTGTTTCAAACATGAGATGACATGTATTATTTTTGCCCTTCTCCAAGGAACCAGAGAAGATAGGAAGCATACCTTGAGATTACTCAGAGGGTCAGATTGCTTTTTCAGACATCTGCGTGCTTGGGAACCTGGATATACAAGGCCTCTTCCAGAAGTAGGATGCCTGCTCCTGTAAGGAATGTTCTTCTCTTTGCTCCTACAGGGGCAAGGCAGGGAAGCAGGCTCAGGGCCCATAGGTCATCTAGTGCTTTGGGCTGAGTGTCTCCTCTGCTTCTTTCCTTGTCTCCCTCCCTTTTGTCCTTTCCAGCTTCTCCCAGTCTTTGGGGGGACAAAGGCATCTTGCTTGTGTATTTGGCTGTACCCCCGGGGGATGTGGTTGTACATTTGAATGTGAGCTGAGTATGGAGTGGTAGTGGCTGTGGGCTATGAAGGCTGGTGGGGGGGCTTCCCAGTGTCTGGGTGAGTGGGGAGTGGACAGGAATGGAGGGGTGCTTTTAAACAGGTCCTGTAGACCAATGGAGAACTGGGGAGTTGAGACTGTAGTGTGAGGCTGTCTACCCAGGTGGATGTGGCTATGGGCAGTTGTGTGTATAGCGGTGTGCCTGCGGTTATGTGCGCTTGTAGAGCATGGTGTTGTGTGGCCATTTTACATCAGAACACAGCGTTTCCTGTCGACACCCAAAGCATTGCAATAAATTGTGATTAGATCACTATCACCTAGTAATTTCCCTTCCTTTTCCTTCCCTTCTTCCTTCCTCACTTCCCCCTCTTTCCCTCCTTCTCCTGTCCCTTCTTTTCCTCTCTGTATTCCATTTCAAGCTTACAGAACTCTTGCTGGGAGCCAGGCACTATACTGGGTGTCATGCGTGTCCATGTGAAGAGACCACCAAACAGGCTTTGTGTGAGCAATAAAGCTCTTTAATCACCTGAGTGCAGGCGGGCTGAGTCCGAAAAGAGAGTCAGCGAAGGGAGATAAGGGTGCGGCCATTTTATAGGATTTGGGTAAGTAAAGGAAAATTACAGTCAAAGGGGGGTTGTTCTCTGGCGGGCAGGAGTGGGGGTCACAAGATGCTCAGTGGGGGAGCTTTTTGAACCACGATGAGCCAGGAAAGGGAATTTCACAAGGTAATGTCATCACTTAAGGCAAGGACCAGCCATTTTTACTTTTTTTGTGGTGGAATGTCATCAGTTAAGGCAGGGGCAGGGCATTTTCACTTCTTTTGTGATTCTTCAGTTACTTCAGGCCATCTAGGTATATATGTGCAAGTCACAGGGGATGCGATGGCTTGGCTTGGGCTCAGAGGCCTGACACTGGGATTATTTGTCTCTTGTCTTTTCTCCCCATCAACACAACCCTCAAAGTCCCAGTGTGACTGACTTCCATTTTAGTGTTGTGATTATGATAGCTTCAGATTTAGTGCTGTGACTATGATATGTCGGGATCGGGTCTCACTCAGTAACTGGTGAAGGCTGGTACTGTGTTCCCTCAATAAGTCGTGGTTGATGTAAAATTGCTGCAGCCCCTCCTCTCCAAGAAGAAGGGGAGTGTGGGAATGAGCTGGGGGAAGCTGTGACTAAGTGGCTTGATTTGTTGAGGACAGGGGTACCTGACCAGGCGAGTGATTCGAGTCTGATAGCCTGTGTCCCTGCTGTGTCCTCTCCTGGAAGGTCCATCCTAGACCCTGGAGATGTAACCAGGTATGCAACAGCTCAGTCGTGGTCAGCACAGTGTATGACCTGGGCTGGCTCTGAGATGCTGGGGCTTGCCTTTGTGGTCACCACAGTCTTTCCCCCTGGGCAGAGGCCTGAACTGCCTGGCTGCCTGCAATAGTCTCAGGGCCTCAGGACCCACTTACAGGGCTTAGCCCCTGAAGGGTATCATAGGATCTCTCAGAGGTGCCTGGTCCTCCATCAGAGCCAGCAGCCATGGGATCATTTCTCTTCCCTCAGGCTGCTGGTGGCTGAGTGGCCCATTGTCACCCTGGTCCTGGCTCAGTGGGAAGGGGTTCTGGGTGCACATGTGTCTCAGAACCTAGTGACTGCCACATGACACACTGAGCCCTGGTTTGTCTATCCTTCCAGGCCTGTGCTCAGCCAGGCTCATTGTCCAAACCTGGTACCTCACTGGCACAGCTGCTGTGGTGCTCATGAATGGGTTTGAAAAGCAAAGGGACTTGCTATCTTCAAAAAAGACTCTGGAAACTAGAGTCTGACTCCTGTTTGCTTCATCTTTTTGCTCAACCCCATTTTCATACAGCAAATTGGGGAGAGATAAGGGAATGTCATGGAATTTGAAATGTCAAGAGACACGGGTGCCTTGGAGATCTGCAACGCCACCCAGCCCCATCACTAACTCTTTTTTGTGCAGTTTCTGAACTTCTCCAGGCCTCAGGTTTTCAAATCTGTCAAATGAGAACATCTAATCAATCAGTGGATAGGGGTGTTATTTAGGTGAAATGAACTACCCAATGAGAATATAGTTTGCAAAAGAACAAAAGGAAGGAAAAAAGCAAATGGTTATTTGGCACTATGGTATGCTTCATAGACTGCATCTCAGTTTAGACTTTGGCTCTGGAGATCAACAGACGCCCTTACTCCACCAACCTTTTTTTTTTTTTTTTTTTTGTATTTTTTTTTACTAGAGATGGGGTTTCACCATGTTGATCAGGCTGGTGTCCAACCCCTGACCTCAAGTGATCTCCCTGCCTTGGCCTCCCAAAGTGCTAGGATTACAGGCATGGGCCACTGCTCCTGGCCCCCACCAACCTCTTTTCCTCAAACTCTGTATCTTATCTTTGCTCTTCTCAGGGCTTGACCTCAGTAATTCCCAAGCAATATCCTAACCATGCAATAAACATGTGAGCTAAACTGTCAATAGTGTATAGACAACAACTAGGAATCAAAGTCCTGGCCTCCAGTTACAGCCGTGCCACTCCTGTGTGATTTGGACAAGGCATCCAAACCCTCTGGGCTTTCTGATCACAAACGTCCCTGAGTCTGCAAGCCCTCAGACATAAAACCAGGTGCCTTAACTTGGCATTCATCATCTCTATATTCTGGCCTCAATTGTCCTTTTCCATCCTTAAATTCCTTTTTCCACCTGTCCTGAACTCTCGTGGTGCTCCTACAGCCCTGCACTTCCCCTGCACATACACAGGCTCTCACTGCCCTCCCTCCATGAATGCAGGACACCCAAGATGCCTGTAGCAGTGCCACCTGCACAGTGTGTGCTCTGTGAATAGCAGCATTTGTCATTTCTGCCCAGACTGCCCACTACTGGTTTTCAATGCCTACCTTATCCACTCAACATTACCACGAAGTACTCTAGCCAAAAATCTTAAAGTGGATTCTAACCATCAGATTAATCTAGACTGTCGGACATTGTAGAAGAAAATTGGCCCAGATCCTTCAAAGACATCAATGGCAGGGCAGACCATAAAGAAAAATGTGGGGAAGACTGTTGTAGATTTATGGGCAAACTCTAGACTGTTCTAGACTAGATTGACAATGAAATGCAACATGTGATCCTTGAGCGGTTCCCAGATTTTTAAAAAGAGGTATAAAGAATATTACTGGGACAATTACAAAAATTCGACTGTGGTCTGTGTGGTCCATAGTCTACTAAGACTGCCATAACAAAATATCTGAGATGGGGTAGCTTAAACAGCAGAAATGTATTTTCTCATAGTTCTGGAGGCTAGAAGTCCCAGATCAAAGTGTCAGCAGTTTGGTTTCATCTGAGGCCTCTCTCCTCTCACCTTTTCACTGCATCTTCATATGATCTTCCCTCAGTGCCTGCACACATCTGTATCCTCATTTCCTCTTTTTTTTTTTTTTTTTTTTGAGACGGAGTTTCCCTCTGTTGCCCAGGTTGGAGTGCAGTGGCATGATCTTGGTTTACTGCAACCTCTGCCTCCCGGGTTCAAGTGATTCTCCTGCCTCAGCCTCCCAAGTAGCTGGGATTACAGGTGTGTGCTACCACTCCCAGCTATTTTTTGTATTTTTAGTAGAGACGAGGTTTCACCATGTTGGCCTCAAGTGATCCACCCGCCTTGGCCTCCCAAAATGCTGAGATTACAGGCGTGAGCCACCGCACCCAGTCTAATTTCCTCTTCTTATAAGGACACTAGTCATTTTGGTTAGGGCCCACCCATGTGACCTCATTTAACCTTAATTACATCTTTAAAAAACCCTATCTTCAAGTATAGTCACAATTTGAGGTACTAGGGGTTGGGACTTCAACATATAATTGTTAGGGTAGACATAGTTGAGCCCGTAACAGTCTGTATATCGATGCAAATAGTACGTTAATCTGAAATTAATTGAACAAGACATCGTTGTTCTATAGAAAGTGCTTGTTCTTAGCATATGTATGCTGAAATATTTAGGGGTAAAGAGTCATGATGTCTGCAACTTTCTCTCAAATGGCACAGAAAAAAAAAATTGAGAGAGAACAAATGTGACAAAATATTAAATAGTAAATCTAGATAATGGGTATAAGATATTCCTTGTAATATTCTTGCAACTTTTCTATGGATTTGAAATTTTCAAAATAAAAAAGTTGGAAGGAAAGAATTTTATCTCATCCTCAAGGTCCCTGACCACCAAAAATATGATGTCCCCCTATTATGTGCTCAAAGTGGCTGTTCTTTTCTGCCTCAGCATTCATCTCTGTTTATTTTGTATTGGGATTTTGTTTGACTACCATCTGTCTGTCTAAGCTACACAAAGACAGATACTGGCCTGCTTGGCTCATGTCTGCACACCAGCAGCTGGTACAAGGCCTGGCACTCAATGATATTGAATTGAATCAATGAATGAATGAATATTGTCATGGTTTGAATATTTGCCTCCTCCAAAACTAATTTTGAAATTTAATCTCCTGCAAACCTACAGCCATCTGACCTTTGACAAAGTTGACAAAAATAATCAATGGGGAAAGAGCTCCCTATTCAATAAATGATGCTGGGATAACTGGCCAACTATATGCAGAAGAATGAAATTGAAACTTACCTCTCACCATACACAAAAAGTAACTCAAGATGGATTAAATATTTAAATGTAAGACCTCAAACTATTTAGAATCTTAGAAGAAAATCGAGGAAACATCATTCTGTACATTGGCCTTGGGAAAGAGTTTATGACTAAGTCCGCAAAGGCAACTGCAACAAAAACAAAAGTTGACAAGTGGGACCTAATTAAACTAAAGAACTTCTGCACAGTAAAAGAAACTATCAACAGAGTGGAGAGACAACCTACAGAATGGATGAAAATATTTGCAAACTATACACTTGACAAAGACCTAAGATCCCCAGAATCTATAAGGAGCTTAAACAATTCCACAAGCAAAGCACAAATAACCCCATTAAAAAGTAGGCAAGGCTGAGCACAGTGGCTCATGCCTGTACTCCCAACACTTTGGAGGGCTGAGGTTTAAGACTGCTTGAGGCAAGGAGTTTAAGACCAGCCTTGGCAACACAGCAAGACTCTGTCTCTTCAAAAATATAAGAATTAGCCAGATTGGTGGCACACAACTGTAATCCCAGCTACTCGGGAGGCTGTGGCGGGAGGATCCCTTGAGCTCGAGAGTTTGAGGCTACAGTGAGCCATACTTGCACCACTGAACTCCAGCGACAGAGCAAGATCCCATCTATAGGAAACAGAAACAGTGGACAAAAGGTGTGAACAGACACTTCTCAAAAGAAGATATACAAGTAGCCAATCATGAAAAAATACTCAACATCAGTAATTATCAGAAAAAAGCAAATCAAAGCCATCTGAGTGTTTACCATCTGACAGATACCATCTCATACTAGTCAGAATGGCTATCACTGAAAAGTAAACACACATACACACAAACATGCTGGTGAGATTGCAGAGAAAAGAGAATGTTTATACACTGTTGGTGGGAATGTAAATTAGTTAAGCCACTGTGGAAAACAGTTTGGAGATTTCTCAAAGAACTTAGAACTACCATTTGAACCAGCAATCTCATTACTGGTATCTATCCAAAATAATATAAATTATTCTATCAAAACGACACATACATTTGTATGTTCGTTGCAGCACTATTCACCAAAGCAAAGACATGGAATCAACCTATGTGTCCATCACCAGTGGACTGGATGAAGAAAATGTGGTACATATATACCACGGAATGCTATGCAGCTATAATAAAGAAGAAAATCATGTCCTTTGCAGCAACATGGATACAGCTAAAAGCTATTATCCTAAGTGAAATAATGCAGGAACAGAAAATCAAATGCTGTGTGTTCTCACTTATAAGTGGGCGCCAAATTCTGGGCACTCCGAGATACAAAGATGAGAAAAATAGACACTGGGAACTACTAAATGGGCGAGGAACAGAGGGTGCAGAGATTGAAAAACTACCTATTGTGCACTGTGCTCACTAGCTGGGTAACGGGATCGATCATACCTCAAACCTCAGCATCATGAGATATACGCATATAACAAACCGGCACGTGTACCCCTGACTCTAGAATAGAAGTTGAACTTAAAAGATACACACACACACACACACACACAGAGAGAGAGAGAGAGAGAGAGAGAGAGAGAGAGAGAGAGAGAGAGAGACACGAGAGACAGATTTAATTTCCAGTGTGGCAATATTGAGAGGTGAGGCCTTTTAAGAGGTGATTGGGTCACGAAGGCTCCTGTCATAATCCATTTGTGGGTTAATGACTTAATGGGTTATCACAGAAGCGGGACTGATAGCTTTATTAGAAGCGGAAGACTGTCCTGAGCCGGGACTAGCCTGCCCAGCCGCCTCGCCATGTGCTTCCCGTGCAGTCTCAGGACTCTGCAGGGTCCCCACCAGCAGGAAGGCCCTCGCCCATGCAGCCCCGCCACCCCTGAGTTCTAAGCCTCCATAACTATTAGGAATAAATTTCTTTTCTTTACAAATTACCTAGTTTCAGGTATTCTGTTATAAGAAACAGACAAGGGACTAAGACAAACATAGATGGGGCCAATCAAGGACAGACCAGAAACATCCGGGGTTGCGGGGGAGGAGTCTAGATCCAGAAGGTTCCCTGGAAGTTCATGAATGTCAGAGTGTGCCGCTCTCCGGCCTTTGCTTCTTTGCCTCATTTATTTCTCCTCCTCCTCCAGTCCTTTCCTCTCTCTAGCCCCTCAGCTCCCTCCTTTTTTTCCCCCGGCCCGTTGCTATTGAATTCCTGGCGGTCGATGAGGTCCTGGGCTCCGGAGCCAGGCTGGGGCTCCCGCGAATTCCAGATCCTCGCAGGGAAGCGAGGGCGGCCGCGCGGGGCGGACCCAGCTCCATCAGGGGCGCGGCCTCGGCGGGACGCGCAGCGCCTGTAGACGCCGCCAGGGGACACCTCACAGCCTGCGCTATGCTTTCATTTTCTGGGATGAGGGCTCTTCTTCCAAGGGCTTCTAATTCCTCTCGCGCAAAATAGAAAGCTTCTCCTCCCGAGGTACTTGAGCATCCCCTCCAAGTGCAGCCCGTATTCCTCTCGCCTGCCCAGGCGGCCAGTCAAGAACACCCGATGTGGGCGGTTCTCTTGGAGCCCAGGGATCTCCATGGGCTCCACCTGGGGAGGCAAACAACCCGGGGTTCAGAGCTGCCCCAACCCTCGACATCCACGGCCTCAGGCAAGCAGCGGCCCCTCTCCCTGGCCTCAGTTTGCCCACTCGTGAAGTGAGGCAATGGGATTCCATCGGGTACTCAGATTGGGAGTGGTGGTGATGGAGAGACGTGCCACCCTCTGAAGGGAAGTTAAATTTGGGTGTGTGGGGGGGGATACTTTTGATTAGAGATCACCCATAGCTATCAAGGATTTTTTTTTTTTTTTTTTTGAAACGGAGTCTTGCTCTGTCGCCCAGGCTGGAGTGCAGTGGTGCGATCTTGGCTCACTGCAAGCTCCGCCTCCCGAGTTCATGCCATTCTCCTGCCTCAGCCTCCCGAGTAGCTGGGACTACAGGCGCACACCTGGCTAATTTTTTTGTATTTTTAGTAGAGATGGGGTTTCACCGTGTTAGCCAGAATGGTCTCCATCTCCTGACCTCATGATCCACCCGCCTCAGCCTCCCAAAGTGCTGGGATTACAGGCGTGAGCCACCGCGCCTGGCCGCTATCAAGGATTTTTAAAGGGAGCTGTAACCACAGCCCCTCCCTCCTCCCAGTGCCTAGCACTGCCACGAGTCTGGGAAGTCTCTGTTGTTCCAGCTTTGAAGGTAGGGCCTTTCCCACCTAGAAGACAGAGCTGCTACCTACCCTCTGGCCGGATCTGTACACAGCACAAAGGCACCCAGCCCAGGGCGAGATCATCCTCACCAGCCAAACCATGATGAGCCCTGGCATAGACCTGTATTTGCCTGGAGAAAAGGATGTCCTTTCAAAAAGTGCACAAAGGCTCTGCCTGGCCTGGCAGTTTCCTTAGGAGGAGTCACCATTAAATCGCTGCTTATAGCTTGATGGCCTGGTCCTTCCAAGGTAAGATGACTAGACTTGTCTTGAGGCAGATTGAAGGTGGTTACACTATAACCTCAGCTGGAAGAACTGCAGAAACACTCTAGCACTCCCAATTATAGCTCAAATCTATTCACTCTTCTCCAACCTTGGACTACAGCAGCAGCCTCTTAGATATCTCCCTGCTTCACCCATCTCGTCCTCCCACAGCAGCCAGGGAGTGTTTTTAACCCACAAATCAGTCCATATCACACATTCCCACTTAAAGCCCATCTGTGCTCCTTTGAACCCTCTCTTCCCATGGCACTTTGGATAAACCCTGTAATGCCTTTTCTCATCATGCAAATCTCAGCTCAAAAGTTACCTCCTCAGAGAGACTTTCCCTGACCAGTCCACCTAATAAGCTCCCCACAACCTGCTTGCCGTTAGTTTTATCTCCAAGATTTGTAGTCATTTATGTATGTGCTTCCTGGTTTCTTGTCCATCCCCCCGCTAAGCTAAATACCACATGAGAACAGAGCTTTTTGGGCTTTGGTTCAAGGCTTAACTCCTGTGACCAGCAGGGATGTAGGAGGTACTGGATCAACTTTCATGACTGGACATAACAACCAGTAGATAATTGTCTTGTGCCCTTTCCCTGCCCTATCAGTTTTGAAGCTGAACAAACTGAAGCCCAGGATAAAGTGTGAGATGTGTGGAATTAACTGTTTGAGGTCAACCTGTCGGTGGTGGAGCCAGCACTGGAGCCTGCCCACTGACTCTCAGTCCCAGGCTGCCCTGCCAGTGAAATGACCAGCTCACAAGTATGTCTGATGCTTTTGAGGTGCTCTGAGCTATGGGTGACTTTCAGATGTTCCCATTCCCCTAAGAGGACACAATCTGATGCCACATCTCAAGCCTCTGACTTTCCTCTGAACTTGAACCTTTTAGAGAAAAGAGCTAGGAGAACATAACCACTGAGCATCAAGATCTAACTTTTTGCCAATGCCACACTAAACTCAGGCCCAATCTGCTTTCTCTAACAGAAGATCCTAAAAAAAAACTAAACACTTTTCGAAGAAACTTTCAATCAAAATAATATTTGAATACAGTTTTAAAAGTCAAATATTGCTAACAAGCTTACAATTAAACAAAAAAGGCCAGGGGTGGTGGCTTATGCTTGGGAGCCCAGCATTTTGGGAGGCTGAGCTGGGAGGATTGCTTGAGCACAGAAGCT
Source organism: Macaca nemestrina (assembly GCF_043159975.1). Lineage (NCBI taxonomy): Eukaryota > Metazoa > Chordata > Mammalia > Primates > Cercopithecidae > Macaca > Macaca nemestrina. The sequence continues at coordinate 40,685,885 of NC_092133.1, read as the reverse complement.
CAAGACCAGCATGGGCATGGGCATAATGAGATTCCATCTCCACACACACACACACAATCAATCATTCAATCAATCAATAAAAGCAACACACAGTTAATCTTGTTTAATGCTGAGCCAAGTAGTGTACTATCATGACATTTATTTTCTTGTATAACGTTTTTAGTTTCCTGAGGCTAATTGTTGCTTTTTTTCTTTGCTAAGATTTCTTTGAACCTTTGGCTAAATCTCCCCATGTGCTCTGATACAGCAAAAGTATTTCTCAGCATAGTTTTTCCCATTAGTAAATCTGTTTGCCAGTCCTCAATGCCATATTTTCCCAGAGATGGTGGTTCTGGAACCTTGCTTCCTCTCACTTTTCTCTCAGACCTGTGGCTCTCTGGGCCTCCTGGACATGGTTAAGGAAACCGGGAAAGCTCAGAAGCTAGTGCCAGCCACAAGTCCATTATACCTTGAGCCTCTGGCCCCACACCTGTGCTCGGTCACCTTCCCTTATGTGTCTCCTGAAGAATGATGCCAACGTTTCACTGTCTGTGAGAAAGCAAGTATAGGGTAAAGGGAGGAGCTGTGATATTATCATACTTTACCTGGGCCCCACCAATGCTTCAATTTGACAGTGCAGTTGAATGGAATAGCTTACAGAGAATATTGTGAGATTTTGGTCAGGTTGTTGTTGAAGTAAATTTTAGGGTGCCCTGAATTTACTTAGGCCTTCAAGTTTTATGGTAACTCAAAAAGAATAAATTAATTAGGAGAAAACAGAATCCTCCAAGCATCACCCAAATCTTGTTGTTCCATTCAGAGTCAGCCTTATAAATGGTCAAGGTCATGATCTGAAGTGAGTTCTGAAGAGCTGCTGTCCCTCAATGTCACCTGTACTGGTATTTGGAAAAGGCCACCCAGATTTTCATCATTATTGCTCCAACATCAATTGCTTTTAGATCTGTTGTTGAAACTTACGTTTCTCTTGGAGGGATCACACTTTAAATGACATCTAGGTTTTTACTTTAGGGGGAATGTGTATTAACCACTTTCTAGAGAGCAGATGGTGTAAAGGGCTCTTCTAGTGGATGGAGCTCTCGCATGAAACTGCAGCCCACCATGGTGTGCAGAGTGGATGGTGGACCCTCCATTAGTGGGCTCATCAGTGGGAGGGTAGTACCAAGGGGATCAGGGAATTGGCACACCTGTATAAACAGTAGGCCCTCAGCACCTCTTTATCCTTATCCCTCACCTGGATTTCAACTCCCAAGTCAGATGTGGGGCTTTCTGTCTTCCTTTGTGCCATGACAGCATAAAACAGACTTCAGAAAGGATGAACTCAGCTTCCTTGTCCATGGCATGACCCATGAAAGTGAAGATCCTAGTTTGAGCTGATTTGCACCCAGAAGAATCAGGAGAAAGGCTTATCTTGTTGACAAAAAGACACCAGCACCACTCTATGGCACCTTGATCACACAGAATCTGTCCTGACGCCCATGGTAGCTGCTGAGGTCTCTCTAGGAATAGAGACTTGGCCAATTTCTGGAATTGTGGAGCATTAGAGCTTGTTGAGGGTCTCCCAACTGTCTAACTAGACCAGACAGGAAGGCAAACCCTCCAATTCAAATTCACCCACTCTATAAAGAGGAGAATTCAGGGAAGGGTTAGCCAAGACTGATGCAGTTTGGGCTTTGCAGGACAACACTACATGGCCCCCATTCTATGCAGATGCCAGTTTTTCCATCTGGTTTTCTTTCTCTATTCTCTGGCTTTCCCTCTCTCTCTCTCTCTCTCTCTCTCTTTTTTTTTTTTTTTTTTTTTTTTTTGAGACAGAGTCTCGCTCTGTCGCCCAGGCTGGAGTGCAGTGGTACAATCTCGCCTCACTGCAACCTCCGCCTCCCGGGTTCGAGCAATTCTCCTGCCTCAGCCTCCCAAGTAGCTGGGACTACAGGTGCATGCCACCACACCCGGCTGATTTTTTGTATTTTTAGTGGAGATGGGGTTTCACCACGTTAGCCAGGATGTTCTCAATCTCCTGAGCTCGTGATTCATCCACCTTGGCCTCCCAAAGTGCTGGGATTACAGGCATGAGCCATCACGCCCGGCCTCTCTCTCTCTCTTAATTGCTACCTTATCTCCCTTTGTTTCTGTCTCTGGTGTTCTCCATATGCAACTTTCTTTTCATAAATCAAGGAAGCATTAAAACAATGAGACAGGCCAGGCACAGTGGCTCACGCCTGTAATCCCAGCACTTTGGGAGGCCAAGGTGGGTGAATCACGAGGTCAGGAGTTCAAGACCATCCTGGCCAAGATGGTGAAACCCTGTCTCTACTAAAAATACAAAAATTAGCCGGGCGCAGTGGCAGGCACCTGTAATCCCACCTACTTGGGAGGCTCAGGCAGGAGAATTGCTTGAACCAAGGTGGCAGAGGTTGCAGTGAGCCGAGAGCACACCACTGCACTCCAGCCTGGGCGATAGAGTGAGACTCCATCTCAAAAAAAAAAAAAAAAAAAGACAAACCTAGATCCTTAACATTCTGAATTTTGCTTGACATTAGCTCTGCAGATAAGTGTGTGCTCGTTTTCTGATAGTTTTGATGCAGGATTTTTCTTGACCCCTTTGACAGACTCACGACAGGGGTTCCCTGTTTACTCAGCCCACCGAGGTCAACCCTTTGCAGGAGGGTGTACATGAGTGAGCCCGTGTGGGATCCATTCAGTTGCTCTGGGCACCAGCTGCTCCAGGCACCGGCAGAAGCAAGCTTCATGCAGGGCCCACGACCAGACCAGGCATGAGTGAAAAAGTGGAGGATGCAGCTGGCCATTCCAGATGCTGGCAGGAGCAAGCTTCATGTGGGGCCCATGGCGATACCCAGGTGGGGGTGCCTGCAACCCTGAAGCCCCAGAGGGAGTGTTACAGTGCTCTCTTAGCTTCGCTCCCAGAGGGAGTGTTACAGTGCTCTCTTAGCTTCGCTCCCAGAGAGAGTGTTACAGTGCTCTCTTAGCTGTGCCATCCGTGGTTGGCTGTGTGTTAGCAGCTGTTGGCTCCTTGCCTTGTCACATGGGGCGACTGCCCTCTGCCAGTGAGGGCAAAGGGCTGATGTGACAAACTCTCTGGGTACCTACACTCGGTGGGCCCCAATCTCTTGTCTGGTGTCCAAGAAGAATGAGGTCATGTGGATGAATTGAAGGATGGTGAAGGTGGAGAATTTTATTGAGTAGAGAGGGGAGCTGGAAAGGGGACAGGAAGGACAGGTAGCCTTCCCTGAAGTCAAGCTGCCTCTCTCAAGTCAAGCCATCTCTCTGAAGTCAAGCCATCTCTCTTCACTGCCTGTAGTCCCAGCTACTCGGGGGACTGAGGCAGGAGACTTGAGTCTGGGGTCTTTATAGGCACAGGATGGTGGGATGTGGGCTGGGTCATAGGTAGTTTTGGAAAAGGCAACATTTGATTGGTAAAAAGGCATTATTCAGAAAGAACCAATTGGGAGAGAGCGGGCAAACAGGAATATAAATTCTCACTTTTGGTGGTGGGTTTCAGGCTTTTTGGCTTGAAGGTGGGGTTTCACCAGGACCTGCCTCTGTCTGCCTAGAATTTCTCTGCCTCCTGCCTCTATCCTGCCTCTTAGTTTCATGTCATGTGGAAGAGGAAGAGTCCTGGTCTGTTTTCCCAGCAAGATGTGAGTTCTGCTCCCCATCAGTGACTAAAAGCATGAGTTTGCCCTGAATTCGCAACATAGATCTTTGCCCTCTAGGTTCTATCAGTGACTATGACCTTGAGTTTGTTCTCAATATTTATTAAAAGCTTAGTGGAACATAACCGTAGGTCAATTTGATAATATAACCACACAGAGGAAAACAAAGAACTAATCCAAGAAACTTTTGGACAAAGTACTCTAACTGCACAAACTTGGTGGGATATAGTCCAAAGATTACAAAACTGAAAAAATCTTTACCTTAGGCAGTCTGTGGTCAGTGGTGATTGTGGTGAAGTAATTATTAAAGTATTTTGAGTATATTGTAGTAAATGAATAAATAGATTTATATTTGGGGAAAAACAATTTTAGTCTAGGGGAAAGGAGACATGAATATGGAATGAAGAAAAGAGAAAAAAACTTTGGTGTTGGATTGGAATCAAAAGTATCAGTACAAATGCATACTTTTAAAAATATATATTTATAATATATGTCCTACATATTATAAATATAATAAATATATACATATTATATTATATATACACAGATATATATTTCCTAGCTGTGTTTACTCCAAAGGCCCAGAAGCAATGACAGTCCAGTAGTAGTGAGTTCTAAATGGAGCCAGAGCTCCTTGGAGAAATGGGTAATTTCAGGGCTGGGTAGGGGAAAATACAAGGTGTATCTGGAATATCTCCTTATGCCAGAAAGTACAGGAAGTGTTCAAAAACTCATGAGATGTCAAAAAGGCATAGGAGCCATCTTGAAGGAGCTCACATTGGTTAAATTTGGGTCAATTGGAACATTAAGAAGAATAGTGAAAATAATAAATAATAACACTTCAAAACAAATCAATGAGTCCATTGAGACACTAAAAATAATAATTGTAGAGTGAGATGGAAAATATCTTTTTTACAGAATAATGCCACCAAATAAATGTAAAAAGAACAATGAAATTTTAAAAATCATCATTTCCAACCACCCATTTTGATAATAGAGGCAAGTAAAGGTTCATCAAGGGATGCTCAACCAACCAGGTAGCACCAAGGGACAGGATATTCACAGCTTCAATGTAGCACTCCATTGATGTCCACTTATTAGAAGGGAAAAAATACTTGTATGCCAAATGATCAAACCTAACATCACCTAAAATGAGACAAACTGGCCATATGTGCCTCCTGACGTCATGCACTGAGAAAGATACATCTAAGATACATATTGGAGAAAGATCTCTCTAATATTCCTGTCTAAATGTTTAACTTGAACCTACTTATGAAAAAACAATCAGACAAACCCAAAGTTGAAGAACATTCTACAAAATAACCTGAGTGAATGCTTAAAAATATCACTATAGTGAGAGAGAAAAAAGGTGTTATGACAACTAGTTGCAAAGTGTGTTTCTAGATTGGGTCATTAATATGTCTTTTAAAAAAGCTATAAAGGGCATTTTGGGGACAATATAGGAAATTTGAATATGAACCCTATATTAGATAATAGTACTATATTGAGATTAAATTTCTTGAGTGGGCTAGTTGTATTGTGTTTAGGTAGGAAAATATTCCTGTTCTTGGGAAATAAATGCAGAAGTACTTAGCTACGAAGTGTTGTGATGCAGACATCACATGTAAGTGAGACATGCAACTTACTCTCAAATGATTGGGGACAGGAGTAGAAAACATTTATATGAAGAGACTCTCAAAAAAAAGAAGAAACAACCCCACACAAATACGATAAAATTTAAAAAATTTAACCAAATTTTCTAGATAAAGAATATATAGATAGGGGCCAGGCGCAATGGCTCACACCTGTAATCTGAGCACTTTGGGAGGCTGAGATGGGTGGATCACCTGAGGTCAGGACTTCGAGACCAGCCTGGCCAACATGGCGAAACCCCGTCTCTACTTTCGAAAATACAGAAAATTAGCTGGGTGTGGTGGCACACACCTGTAGTCCCAGCTACTTGGGGGGCTGAGGCAGGAGACTTGCTTGAGCCTGAGAGGTCGAGGCTGCAGTAAGCCCTGATCATGCCCCTGCACTCCTGCCTGGGCTACAGAGTGAGATCCTGTCTCAAAAAAAAAAAAAAAATTATAGATATAGATACAGGTTGCACTATTTTTTTTCAACTTTTCTGTAGGCTTGAGAAATTTTTAAATAAAAAGTTTTGGAAAAAGTAAGCTTATAGCTAGAAAAAAATATATGGAGATTGTATTAGGGTTCCCTAGGGGGACAGAATTAGTAGGATATATATACACATAAAGGGGAGTTTATTGAGTCTTAACTTACACGATCATAAGGTCCCACAACAGGCTGTCTGCAAGCTTGAGGAGCAAGGAGAGCCAGTCTGAGTCTCAACTGAAGAACTTGGAGTCTGATGTTTGAAGGCAGGAAACATCCAGCACGGAAGAGAGATGTAGGCTGGGCGGCTAGGCCAGTCTCACCTTTTCGCGTTTTTCTGCCTGCTTTATATTCACTGGCAGCTGATTAGGTTGTGCCCACCAGATTAAGGGTGGGTCTCTTTTCCCCAGCCCACTGACTCAAATGTCAATCTCCTTTGGCAACACCCTCACAGACACACCCAGGATTAATACTTTGCATCATTCAGTCCAATCAAGTTGACACTCAGCATTAACCATCACAAGTTCAGCCTTTGTCAACTTGAACCCATACACATCTCCTGAGATCATACATAATCTTTAAGTAAAGACAATAAGGTCATAATTATGCCTAACATAAAACAACTATCCTTCGTACAACTGGAAACGCACCAATCCCCAACCCAAAAACTATCACATAAAGTTAAACTATACTTAAATGCTGATGTGAAGGCGATAAATCTTATGTCACATGATAAAGGAGAAAATAAAATGAAGACATTTTCTTAGCACAAGTATATACATGCACAAACATGTTTTTAACAAAAGAAGGAGGACATACTCATGACAATTACAGTCCTCGTTTCTGAAGCTGATCACGTGGTCGTAGCTGGTATTAATGACTACCTTCTTTTACTATCCATTCTGTATTCCCTTTGCCTTCAGCAAGCACCTCAGCAGGTTGTGGATTTTTTTCCTGGTAGGGTGACACAAACCTTAATTCCTGCAAGATCTGGGCCATTTTTAGTCCTGTCTGGATTAGGCTGTTGTCCTGTGTAGTAATCACAGGACATGGTACTACTAAGAGATGCCCTAACATAACCCCTGTATTCCATGCATACTCTTCCTTACCTCCATTGTAGAGTAGTAGACTGATTTCATCTTGATAGTCCGGGTCAATCACTCCAGCCAATACTGTAAGTCCAGTTTTGTAACTTCTTAGCCTGTTGACTTAAAGGTAGGAGGAGCCCAAAGTGTCCAGGTGGCAATCTTAACTTCCAGTTTAGTGGAATTGGTGTTGTGTCTCCTGGTAGCAGCATCCCTCCCTTTGAAACTAAGACCTCTAGGCCAGCAGAACATAGTGTAATGGGAATAGGAAGCAAAAATTTTGCTAGTGGATCACTAGGGGTGACAGTGAGTGGTGCCACTTCCACTTCCACCCCTTGATTCCTGTACTGTGAATCCTGGCTATGAGGGAAACAGTACCATATATTGGATGCCAATTCAGAGCATAGACAACCTTCTGAATAACTCTGCCCCAGCCCTGCAAAGCATTGTCACCTAGTTGGCATTGTAATTGTGACTTCGAAAAGCCATTCCACCATTCTATCAATCCAGCTACTTCAGGAATTCCATGAGTATGAGCCCACTGCTGTACTTCTTTAGCTGTGAGTGCCTTGGTCAGAGGCAATGCTGTGTGGAACACCATTAAGGTGAATAAGGCATTCCGTGAGTCCATGGATGATAGTCTTGGCAGAAGTATTGCATGCAGGATAGGCAAACCCATATCCAGAGTAAGTGTCTGTTCCAGTGAGGACAAACCTCTGCCCTTTCCATGATGGAAGAGGTCCAATATAATAAACCTGCCGCATGGTAGCTGGCTGATCACCCTGAGGAATGGCGCCATATCGAGGGTTCAGTGTTGGTCTCTGCTGCTGGCAAATTGGTCACTCAGCAGTGGCCATAGCCAGGTCAGCATTGGTGAGTGGAAGTCCATGTTGCTGATCCCATGCATAACCTCCATCCCTGCCACCATGGCCACTTTGTTCATGGGCCCATTGGGCGATGACATGGGTGGCTAGGGAAAGAGGCTGAATGGTGTCCACAGAACAGGTCATCCTATCCACTTGATTATTAAAATCCTCCTCTGCTGAGGTCACCCGTTGGTGAGCACTGACATGGGATACAAATATCTTCACAGTTTTTGATTACTCAGAGAGGTCCATCCACATACCTCTTCCCCAAATTTCTTCGTCATCAATTTTCCAATCATGCTTCTTCCAAGTTCCTGACCATCCAGCCAAACCATTGGCTACAGCCCATGAATCAGTATATAATCGCACATCTAGCCATTTCTCCTTCCATGCAAAGTGTGCAACCAGGTGCACTGCTTGAAGTTCTGCCCACTGGGAAGAATTCCCTTCAGTGCTTTCCTTCAGGGATGTCCTAGAAAGGGGCTGTAGTGCTGCAGCTGTCCACTTTCAGGTGGTGCCTGTGTATTATGCAGAACCACCTGTGACCCAGGCCCTAGTCTTCTCTTCCTCTGCCAACTGATCATAGGGAACTCCCCATGAGGCCATTAGTGCAGGCTGGGGAAGAGAAGGCAGGGTGGCAGGCGTGGAGACCATGGGCATTTGAGCCACTTCCTCATGTAACTTACCGGTGCCTTCAGGACCTGCTCGAGCCTGACCACTTCCATTTGATGATGGAAGGCTGTGTATGACCCACTTGATGGTTAAATGGGTCAGAAAGCACCCAGTTCATGACAGGCAGTTCAGGTCACATGGCAACTTGATGACCCATAGTCAAATGTTGTTTCCACCAAAAAGTTCAGTAACAGGCCAAGAGCTGTCTCTCAAAAGGAGAGTAGTTATCTGCAGAAGATGGCAAGGCCTTGCTCCAAAATCCTAGAGGCCTCTGCTGTGACTCACCTATGGGGGCCTGCCAAAGGCTCCAGACAGCATCCCTATCTGCCACTGACACCTCAAGCACTATTGGATCTGCTGGGTCATATAGCCCAAGTGGCAGAGAAGCTTGCACGGCAGCCTGGACTTGTTACAGAGCCTTCTCCTGTTCTGGACCCCTTTTCCCAATGCACTCAAACTGGCAGCCTTTTGGGGGTCACTCAATAAATGGGCCAGAGTAACACACCCAAATGAGAAATGTGTTGTCTCCAAAATCCAAACAGGCCCACTAGGTGTTCTGCCTCTTTTTTGGTTGTAGGAGGGGCCAAATGCAGTAACTTATCCTTCACCTTAGAAGGAATATCTCGACAGGCCCCACACCACTGGACCCCTAGAAATTTCACTGAGGTAGAAGGTCTCTGAATTTTAGTCATATTTATTTCCCATCCTCTGGCATGCAAATGTCTCACCAATAAGTCCAGTGTGTTTGCTACTTCTTGATCACTGGATCCAATCAGCATGATGTCATCAATGTAATGGACCAGTGTGTTATCTTGCAGAAGTGAAAAGCGATCAAGGCTATCCTGGCTAACATGGTGAAACCCCGTCTCTACTAAAAATACAAAAAACTAGCCGGGCGTGGTGGCAGGCGCCTGTAGTCTCAGCTACTTGGGAGGCTGAGGCGGGAGAATGGCGTGAACCCGGGAGGCGGAGCTTGCAGTGAGCCGAGATCACGCCACTGCACTCCAGCCTGGGAGACACAGTGAGACTCCGTCTCAAAAAAAAAAAAAAAAAGAAAGAAAAAAGAAAAGCGATCAAGGTCTCTCCAAATAAGATTATGACACAAAGCCAGAGTTGATATACCCCTGAGGTAGGAAAGTAAAGGTACATTGCTGGCCTTGCCAGCTGAAGGCAAATTGCTTCTGGTGGGCCTTATGGACAGGAATGGAGAAAAAGGCATTTGCCACGTCAATGACTGCATACCAGGTACCAGGAGATGTGTTAATTTGCTCAAGATATGAAACCACAGCTGGTGCAGCAGCTGCGATTGGAGTCACCACTTGGTTAGGCTTGTGATAATCCACTATCATTCTCCAAGATCCATCTGGTTCACAGCTCGGTCAGTCTAAGGCAGGCCAAATGGGAGAGTTGAATGGGGATGTGGTGGGAATCACCACCCCTGCATCTTTCAGGTCCTTGATGGTAGCACTAATCTCCACAGTCCCCCCAGGGATGCGATATTGTTTTTGATTTACTATTTTGCTAGGTAGAGGCAGCTCTAATGGCTTCCATTTGGCCTCTCCCACCATAATAGCCATCACCCTACCAGTCAGGGAGCCAATGTGGGGATTCTGCCAGCTGCTAAGTATGTCTATGCCAATTATTTATTCTGGCACTGGGGAAATGACCATGGGATGACTCTGGGGACCCACTGTAAGTCAGACCTGAGCTAAAACTCCATTAATTTCCTGACCTCCATAAGTCCCTACTTTAACTGGAGGATCACAGTAATGTTTTGGGTCCCCTGGAGTCAACATCAGCTCAGAGGCAGTGTCCAGTAGTCTCTGAAATGTCTGATCATTTCCCTTTTCTCAATGCACAGTTACCCCAGTAAAAGGCCAGAGATCTCTTTGGGGAAAGATGGGAGAAATGTTCACTGCATAAATTGTCGGCCCTTCCTCAAGGGGATCCAGCCTTCCCTTCATTCAAGGAGTTCTGGGTCTATAAACTGGCTCAAGTCTGGAAATTGATTGAGGGACCATGATTCTCTGTTTTTGTAATTCAAATTAGTCTTTTGTCCATTCAAGCTAGAAGTTTTCTGCTTGTATAAATTAAGTATGAATGCAGTAGGCTTCCTATCAATTTCATTTCTAGGAACACTATGATTAATTAGCCAATGCTAGAGCTCTACACGAGTCAGACTATTCTGATTGGTGCTTTGTCTCTGCTGTTCATTATGGTAGCTATGCCCACCTTGCCTTTGATGGTTGACTGCCGACACTTGGCCCCTGCCACGTCGGGATCCAATTATTCCCATCATATTTAAATTTTGTAGTTGAGTGACTGTGTTTCCTACTGTTAGATCCGACATATAGAGAAGAGAAATTACAGGGCTCTTCAAAGATACAGGTTCTTGCCTCACAAATCTCTTTTGCAGGGCATTGGTCAAGGATATATCTTCTGGACCCTCCTACGTGGAATGAGTAGGTCTAAAGTGACTAATCCACTCCACCATCCCACTCTCCCTAAGCGTTTGGATCCCTTCCTCTACGTTAAACCAAGAGATCAGGCATTTCCAGCTTGCTCACAGTGGGCCCTCTTTTAATCCATATTCCAGCCAACCAAGCAAATAAACTATTAGAACCTTTTTTAATTCCCCGAGCTGCAACATTAAATGCAGAGTCCCTACTTAGTGGGTCCAAATCAATAAATTCAGTCTGATCCAACTCTATATTCCTTCCACCATTATCCCATACCCTTAATATCCATTCCCATGACTGTTCTCCAGATTTCTGTTTATATAAATTTGAGAATTCAAGCAGTTCTTTTTGAGTGTAGTACGCTTCCTCATGGATCATGTTCTCAACCTTGCCTCTAGGTGCCTGCCAGGACTTCAGTCTAGTATAGGTCTAGAAGCAAACAGAGGTGTTGAGGGTGGCTCCTGAGAAGAATCAACATTATTTTACCTGGCAACTGCCACAGGGGAGGCCATCACTGTTGCCTCAGGCAGTGCAGAGTTTATCTCCTCAGACAAAGGTGGAAAGGCTGATGACAGCATGGGTCAGGGAGGGGATGTTGCCACTACCGGGGATGGTGAAGCTGTTCCTTCTGGCAAGAAAGGTTCATCAGAGCTTACAAACTCAGTGTCCCCAGCTTCATCAGGGTCCTCCCACACATCCCCATTCCAAGTTACAGGGTCTCATTCTTTTCTAATCAATGCTCTCGCTTTAACAGTAGACACCAGTGAGGTGCACGCACCTTTCATTGCAGGTCAGCCACGCACATGATAAGAGCTTGTGTCTGTTTCTCCACAGTTTCAGCTCTTTCTCTAAGGAGATAAGACTCTCACTCAGGGTAATCTTAGAAGACTTGAGGCTCAGTATCTGCTTCTGAAGCCAGGAGACAGAATCCCTGAGTTCATCATTTTCTCTCATCACTTTGTCCACTGAACTTAGGAGCAATCAACCAGCTTCCTTATGTTCCTTGGTTCTCCACATACGGTCAAAGGTATTGTATAGAGAGTTAATGAACTCCTTGCCTCTCATGAATGGTGAATCAGGAATGTCAAATGCATTTATTTCGCATAACTCTCTGAACAGTTCATGCCAAGGACTATCAGTGTTCTCCACACTATTAGAAGTAGAGTCCTGGCCGGGCGTGGTGGCTCAAGCCTGTAATCCCAGCACTTTGGGAGGCCGAGATGGGCGGATCACGAGGTCAGGAGATCGAGACCATCCTGGCTAACACGGTGAAACCCCGTCTCTACTAAGAAATACAAAAAATAGCCGGGCGAGGTGGCAGCGCCTGTAGTCCCAGCTACTCGGGAGGCTGAGGCCGGAGAATGGCGTGAACCCGGGAGGCGGAGCTTGCAGTGAGCTGAGATCCGGCCACTGCACTCCAGCCTGGGCTACAGAGCGAGACTCCGTCTCAAAAAAAAAAAAAAAAAAAGAAGTAGAGTCCTTAGCATTTTTGGGTCTAATCATATTAAGCAGCCAACTCCAGAACCCCAAAACCAATAAAAGAACTCCATCCTTAATATTCTGTTCCTGGTTGAGTGCGGTGGCTCACACCTGTAATCCTAGCACTTTGGGAGGCCAAGGTGGGTGGATCACTTTAGGTCAGGAGTTCGAGACCAGCCTGGTCAACATGACAAAACCTCATCTCTACTAAAAATACAAAAATTAGCCCGGCACGGTGGCAGGCGCCTATAATCCTAGCTACTCGGGAGGCTAAGGCAGGAGAATCACTTGAACCCGGGGGCAGAGGTTGCAGTGAGCCGAGATTGCGCCACTTCAGTCAGCTTGGGTGAGAAAGCAAAACTCTGTCTCAAAAAAAAAAAAAAATTATGAATTTTGTTCCTCTAGAACCACTCCTGGTACAAAAATCTGCATTAGTCAGGGTTCCCCAAAGGGACAGAACTTATATATATATAAAAAATATAATATATATAGGAGTTTATTAAATATTAACTTACATGATCACAATGTCCCACAATAGGCTGTCTGCAAGCTTGAGGAGCAAGGAGAACCAGTGCAGGTCTCAGAACTGAAGAATTTTAGAGTCCGATGTTTGAGGGCAGGAAACATCCAGCACAGGAGAAAGATGTAGGCTGAAAGCCAGTCTCGCCATTTCACGATTTTCTGCCTGCTTTATATTCACTGGCAGCTGATTAGATTGTGCCCACCAGATTAAGAGTGGGTCTCTTTTCCCCAGCCCACTGACTCAAATGTTAATCTCCTTTGGCAACACCCTCACAGACACACCCAGGATTAATACTTTGCACCCTTCTATCCAATCAAGTTGACACTCAGTATTAACCATCACAGAGATGGTTCAACACAATCCATTTGAGCCCAGGTTCACAGCTCAGTCGGCGTCAATAGACTTTGACAGGCACACTTCCTGGGAACAGATAAAGGATCTGAGCTTCCAAGAGTTCAGAGTCTGAGTACTAGTTGCCTCTGCTTGACTCTTCTCATCCTCTTGAGACCTGGTGGGGTGAGGAAACTGACCTTGAGTAACCGAGCCTCATGACCTGTCCTGGAATGTGGATTTCTCATGCTATCCCAAGTGCTTCCTCTAAAGTGAGTTTCTAGAAATCAAATCTTCGTTACACAGAGTGCTGCTTCCCACAGAAATATTTCCATAATTCTAAAAGGAGGTCCATGGCAGTGTATCCTAAACCCAGCTGCTCATCAGAATCATACAAAATCATCAGCAGGGCTGGTTAAACCACAGATTGCTGGGTCCAACACCCCCAGTTTCTGACCTAGTGAATCTGAAGTGGGCCCTTGAATCCATATTTTTAGAGAAATGCCCAGGTACCTCTAATTTGGAAACGGGTATTGAAACCACAGGACAGGTGACCTTTAAGGAACTTTCTTACTCTGGGTGTATCTCCACTTAAAAATAGAGAATTAAAACATAGACACACTTAAGAAACAGGAGGAAACTTTTCCTTGCTCAATCTAGTCATATGATGGTAAACCTCTTCTGCTAAGATTCAAAGGCTGCAAGGTAAGTAATACTTAACTGCTTCTGAGTGCATTAAATAATCGAGCCTTGAGTCTTGAGGTTGGAAAGGTACTTTCAAATGTCGCAGACGCTGGGTATTTGGATCAGGAATGTGGTCTGGGTGCCTTCCAGACAGAGCCTGCCTGTGCCAGGCTGGCAGGGTCTCAGCACGGCCCAAACCCTGTCTCCCCTGGCTTCTGAGAGCTTTGTTTCTGCCATGTGGGAAGGAAACCGTCTGGGTCTAGAAATACACCAAAGCGCCAAATATATCTGTGGATGCTAGAAGTCTGGAATCAGAGACGATTAGTGCTCAAAAGAACTAGCTAGCCATTGTCTAGTTTTCTTCTCTTGCCATTTTAGAGGTCGGGAGCTGTGAGCTCCAGAAAACTTTGATGCATGTCTGGGAAGTGTCAGAGATGGGTCTAAACCAATGACTGGGTCTAGTCTCTCTAGCTTATCTCTGTTTGGTTCAAACATTACTGTTTTTAGGTATCTGTCAAGATAATAAAAATCAAGCATTGAGTGAAATAAGAAGGCTAACTCAGGAAATTTAGGACAAGCTCTTTGTGGCAAAAATATAATTAATAAGTTTTGGAATTTTTTCCCCTTTGTTTCTTCCTTGGGCTTTCCCCCCAAAATGAATGCTTTCAGTGTCTGTTCATCTTTAAAAGTAAACAATAAGTAGGACTTCATGATAATGGGAATGATTTCTTTTGCTATCAGATTTTGCCTGATTGAGGTGAACTACAAATTAAACAAACCAATCTCATACAGAAAAATACTATAAAATTGTTAGCTTGCAACTGCACTTAAAAGTGGGTATTTAAGGGCCCGGCATGGTGGCTCACACCTGTAATCCCAGCACTTTGGGAGGCCAAGGTAGGTGGATCACCTGAGGTCAGAAGTTTGAGACCAGCCTGACCAACCTAGAGAAACCCCCCTTTCCACTAAAAATACAAAATTAGCTGGGTGTGGTGGCGCATGCCTGTAATCTCAGCTACTTGGGAGACTGAGGCAGGAGAATCACTTGAACCTGGGAGGCGGAGGTTGTAGTGAGCCGAGATTGCGCCATTGCACTCCAGCCTGGGCAACAAGAGTGAAAGTCCATCTCAAAAAAAAAAAAAAAAAAAAAGTTATTTAAAATACTTTAATCAAATATTTATGTTCTAGAAATTGTTCTAGGTACTAGGGATACAGCAGTGAACAAAACAGACTAAAAATCAAAAAGCACTTTCCTCCTGGAAATTGCTATCTAGCCAGTAAAATATTAGACATTAATTCAATTGGCAATTTGTAGTTATAGTCTAAATAAATACAACTTTAAATGTTAACCATCAAACACAGTTATGTCATGTGAAAACAACCTAACATGTAATACCTTTTCTTGCTCTTAAAAAAGACTTTAGGACCGGGCGTGGTGGCTCACACCTGTAATCCCAGCACTTTGGGAGGCCAAGGCAGAGAGATCACCTGAGGTCAGACGTTCGAGACCAGCCTGGCCAGCAGGTGAAACCCCATCTCTACTAAAAATACCAACAATTAGCAGACTTAGTGGTGGGTGCCTGCAATCCCAGCTACTCAGGAGGCTGAGACAGGAGAATTGCTTGAACCCTGGAGGCGGAGGTTGCAGTGAGCCCAGATCGTGCTATTGCACTCCAGCTTAGGCAACAAGAGCAAAACTTCGTCTGGGGAAAAAAAAAAAAAAGTCTTTAGAATTATAAGATACTAGCTAAAACTATTGCATTCATTTGCATGTCTATGATCCCTTTATAAAAACAAACAAAACAAGTTAGCCTGTCCACATATTACATTTCCTAGAAATTTTACATCTCTTAATGGGGCTTCCAGGATTTAAAAGGATTAGCAGTGTTTGCCTTGGGCCAAACTTTCCTGAGGCAGCAAACGCTTGCCTTCACAGTCTGGGGGACTCTGGTCAGAATCCTTTTGGTTACAAAGAGACCCAACTGAGTGTGCTCAAGAAAAGGGGCCTTAGTCATGAGAACCCAGTGTAAAAACACAATACAATCTGTGGACCAGAGCCCAGTGCAGCCAGTTCTCAAGGGACTAAGATGGGAAACCCCAGATAGGAACAGGATCTCTCTCTCTCTCTCTCTCTCTCTCTCTCTGTAATGGCTTCTCAGCTTTTCTCAGTGCATCTACTTCCCCTCTTTTCTCCCTCTGGCTTTCTCTGTGATTTAATTGCTCCTCTCCCAAAATCTCATCTTGCTTATGGGCCATAATGGCCACCCAAGCCTCAGTTCTGTCTTGCTTTTCAACGGTAGTTGCTATCACTATCACCACTTGGGAATTTCCCTTTGGAGGCTCTTCTCTAGAGAGAGGCCTGACTAGTGTGCCTTCTTTTCTGGAGCCAACCATATAAAGTGTAGGTTGCTGGCTAGTTTGTAGCTGATTCTTTTCACTGGGTTAGATGTCACTCCTTATTCTACTGGCTGCAGCCAGAGTCAGATGGTATTAAAACGACAATTGGGGTCATTTTTTTTTTTTTTTTTTTTGAGACAGAGTCTCACTGTGTCGCCCAGGCTAGAGTGCAGTGGCGTGATCTCTGCTCACTGCAAGCTCCACCTCCCGGGTTCAGGCAATTCTCTGCCTCAGCCTTCCAAGTAACTGGGCTTATGAGAACCCACCACCATGCCTGACTAATTGTTTTGTATTTTTAGTAGAGACGGGGTTTCACCATGTTGGCCAGGCTAGTGTTGAGCTCCTGGCCTCATAATCCACCTGCCTTGGCCTCCCAAAGTGCTGGGATTACAGGCATGAGCCGCTGCGCCCAGCCTGAGGTCATTTTTATGCAGCAGCACCTGTCAATGAGGCAAGCCTGGTTAATTTTTGTATTTTTAGTGGAGACAGGTGTTTGACCATGTTGGTCAGGCTGGTCTCGAACTCCTGACCTCAAGTGATCCACCCATCTCGGCCTAGCAAAGTGCTGGGATTACAGATATGAGCCACCATGCCCAGCCTTCCTGTTATCCTTGACTGCTTTTGAATTCACATCAAATCCCAATATCTGAGCTCAGGGTAAGCTTGGGCCAGGGTGGACCCTTGGTGGAAGTTAAAGGAACAGCCTCCATCTGGGCAATTTTCAGGTGAAGATTATGGTAGATTGTTGGCAGATTTCTGCCTAGAATGGAATCAAGGGATGAGCTAAGTATAGATAGTGAGATTTTGGTTTAATCAATCCAGAGAGGATAGTGGATCCTGGAAAAGTATAAATGGTTGAGCTTTAAGCTCAAAATACTCTTCTTGTCAGAGAGAGGTTGGCGGAGAATTTCATCCTAGAAGCCCAAGTAGGCTGGTGAGATGGAATACTTAGTATTCCAGGAAAAGCAGGAGGGCCACTTGGAAGGCTGCTGTCCTTTGATCAAGTGGGGTGACAATGCAGCAGGTTTTGTAGAGCTGGTGATCAGCAAGACCCATGCTGACAGTGAAGGTGGGTGAGCAAAGATTTGAGAGTGCAGACTTTGGGGTCAGACAGAAAGTTCCAGAGCTGCACAATTGGGTGAGCCTCACTTTCCTCATCTGTAACACGGAAGTTCTATCTATTTCTTAGGGTTGTGAGGAGGGTTAAATATGACATTGTCTGTAAAAGTTTAAATGTTAGTTATAATTAAACCAACTATAGTTGTTAGCATCAGAGTATTTGTCCATGACCATTGACGAAACACATGACCATGCAGTATTTCACTTGGCTTTTACCATTCAGAATTGCATTTCCTGACCACAACAATGGGTAGAAATTAGGAGGAAAGGAAAGCACTTTGATACTTCCTTTGAGGTGATCTCTTCTTTCTAGAATTCTCTTTTAATCTGGGCTCAAAGCTTCTATTCTAAGGTTGAGGGCTAAAAACCCCTGGGAAGGACAGGACTTGAATCAAAATTTACACTGAAGTTCTAAATTATTGATAATTTTTTAATGAGAAATATGTTTGGTGGTAAGGGCAGGGCTGGGGAGGAGAAAGACATAGTATACTGGGTACTTAAAAGGAGCAACAGTGAATGAAAATAGGTCAAGGGAACCAAAGACCAGGTATTCACTTTTTCTTATGACCAGCTTGGCCTGTGTTTCACCAAAAGGTACTCTGTTAAATTGGATGACCTCTCTCAAAAATTCATAATGTGCGCTACTGTATTAGAGGCTCTGAGAAGTTCTACAGCCAAGAAGATGCCTTCACTTCATTTAGTTCAGCATTCTTAGGTTTACTGTCCACAGAACCTCTTTATCAGCATAAGTCCTATCAGCCTCCTGAGGAACCAGGAACACACTTTGTAATTCTGCTCCACATCTAATCAAAGAAGGGGGTCCACCCAATTCCAACTTCTCCCGTATCTTCTCACTTTGACTTATCTAGGTGCATTGAAGACGACAAGATTAGGCAAATATGATAATTGTCTTCAAATGTCTGGAGGGTTGGCATTAGACAGTGGGATTTAGATTTGCTCTGTATAGCTCCAAAGAATAGAGTGAAATTCAGTTCTTTGGATCCCAGGAAAGCAGACCTCACTTCTGAATAAGAGAGAATTTTTAAAAATTGCCGTAGTTGGGGGCCGGGCGCGGTGGCTCAAGCCTGTAATCCCAGCACTTTGGGAGGCCGAGACGGGCGGATCACGAGGTCAGGAGATCGAGACCATCCTGGCTAACACAGTGAAACCCCGTCTCTACTAAAAAAATACAAAAAACTAGCCAGGTAAGGTGGCGGGCGCCTGTAGTCCCAGCTACTCGGGAGGCTGAGGCAGGAGAATGGTGTAAACCTGGGAGGCGGAGCTTGCAGTGAGCTGAGATCTGGCCACTGCACTCCAGCCTGGGCGACAGAGTGAGATTCCGTCTCAAAAAAAAAAAAAAAAAATTGCCTTAGTTTTTGAAAAGGCATTATAAGCATATGGTATACAATTTAAAAGGTGTTAATACTAAGTGAGGATGTGGATCAAGAAATCTTTACAAACTGCTGGTGGTGTAGTCACTTGGAAAAGTGACCGTTTCTATATTCTGTAACCCAGCCATCCATCTGGTGGTATACACGCCAGAGAGACCCTTGTGCACATGCACCGGGAGGTGTTTACGAGAATGTTCCAGGAAAGGCTGTGTGTGCCAAACTGGAAATGAGCAAATGTCTACCAACAGGAGAATGGATAAATTGTAGTATTTTCATACAATGAAATTGTACACGGTAATGAAAATGAAAAACTACAGATCTATGCCACAACATGGACAAATCTTTGAAACTTAATGTTGAATGAAAAAAGTAAGTTGTAGAAGACTCCATATAGCAGGATACAGTTTTTATTAACTCAAAATCAAGTCAGATGAAATAATATATTGTTTAAGAATATATCTGTATAATTATTTTTAAAAGATAGCAAGAGACAGCATTATTGATTATACTCAAAAAACTTAAAAAAAAAAAAAAAAAAAACAACTGTCGGCCTGACACAGTGGCTCACGCCTGTCATCCCAGCACTTTGGGAGCCCGAGGTGGGCAGATCACCTGAGGTGAAGAGTTCGAGACCAGCCTGGTCAACATGGTGAAACCCTGTGTCTACTAAAATGCAAAAATTAGCTGGGCGTGGTGGTGTGCACCTGTAATCCCAGCTACTCTGGAGGCTGAGGCACAAGAATCGCTTGAACCCGGGAGGCGGAGGTTGCAGTGAGCCAACATCTTGCTAGTGCACTCCAGCCTGGATGACAGAGCAAGACTCCGTCGCCAAAAAAGAAACAACAACAACTGTATTTCAGGGGATAAATGAAATGTGGTTGTCCATACTGAAAGGACACAAAGATAGATGTGTACCCGCCCCCCACCCGCTACACCCTTGTTCTGCTCTCTAATCTTTGCACATACCAGAGATTTCGTAAGTTCTGTGAGTACCTGGTTTTCTGCACGTACCAGAGATTTTGTTTTGCACATACCAGAGATTTTGTAAGTTCTGAGGCAAGGTCACAAGACGTGTTTAAGTAAGATAAACTCTTGCTGCCATAAACCTGCTCTCCCGCCTCAAAGTTTGAACCAAAATATCAGAAATGGCGGGAACCAATCATAGTTAGCCAAATCGCCTTGTTCAAACACTAGCCAATCATATATCTGATTTGTATAATAACTCTATGCCCACTTTTCTTAGACTATATAACACTGCTCGGAGCTCAGTGGGGGAGCTCTCCTGCCCGACTCGTTTCACGAGCGAGGGAGAGTTCCAGGTTCGAACCTGTAATAAAGATCCTTGCTGCTTAGCTTTGACTCTGGACTCTGGTGGTCTTCTTCAGGGAATAAACGGTCTGGGCATAACAATACAATGGAATGTTATTTGGCAATAAAGAGAGACAACATGCGGAGACACGCTACAACATGGAGGAACCTTGAAAGTATTTTGCTAAGTAAAAGAAGCCAGTCACAAAGGACTGCATATTATATGATTCCACTTACAGTATATGCCATTTCAGAATAAATAAATCCATAGAGACAGAAAGTAGGTTGTAGGTTGCCTGGGTGGATAAGGGACAGACTTGGAGGACAGAGTTTTTTGGAGGGGTAATGAAAATATTCAAAAATTGTGATGACAGTTGCACAACTACAAATACACTAAAAACCATTAAATTGTACACTTTAAATGGGTACATTGTATAATATGTGAATTATATCTCAATAAAGTTGTTATACAAAGTAGCGACAGAATAATAGACATACAATTCAGGAAGCGGGTATTTATGGAGGAGGAAGTGCAGTAGGGAGAGGGGACACTCAAGGAAGGGTTAGAGAAAGCGCCCAGAAGTAGCCTCTATAGAGCTGAAAATGGTCTAGTAATAGCTATGAGGTTCTGTCTGTGTGTGTCGGGGGTAGAGGGCATTGGCATTCTTGATTTTTAAAACTTAGACTACATAATTTGCATATATGTTGCAAATATTCTTTTGTTGGTATCAAATAATTCATAATGAAATCTTAGTACAAAATGTACAAAAAGACTGCCTAGGTGAGGTGGCTCCCGCCTGTAATCCCAGCACTTTGGGAGGCCGTGGCAGGTGCATCACTTGAGGTCAGAGGTTCAAGACCAGCCTGGCCAACATGGTGAAACCCCATTATTACTGAAAATACAAAAATTAGCCGGGTGTGGTGCCCACGCCTGTAATCCCAGCTACTTGGGAGGCTGAGGCAGGAGAATTACTTGAACCTGGGAGGTGGAGGTTGCAGTGAGCTGAGATCGTGCCGCTGCACTCCAGCCTAGGCCACAGAGCAAGGAGAAGGAGAAGAAAGTATAAAAAGACATGTAATAAAACTCGGCCTCACTCCTCCCAGTTTCCCACCTTGAAGACAGCCACTGCTTGCTGGTTCTTGTGTGTCCTTCCAGAGAGTCTACATGTTTATAACCAGGATGTGTGTGCACATGCAGAAGTGACTGTGCTCTCTGCACACTGTTCCACACATTGTTTCACAAACCCAATATGCTTTGGAGAACTTTCCAAACCTGTATGCAGAGTAGCCTTGATCATGTTACTGGCCAAGAGGCTTTATGTCTTATTTGGGAAGAATGTATGTTCTGGAGTCAGGCTGCCCTTGGTTAGCTCACAGCATGTTCCTTTGCTTTATTCAGACCTGAAACAAAAAATCCACTTCATCTCAAACGGCTCTCTTCCATCACCCTCTGCCTGCTTCCCTTCTATTTCTACTTAGCATAACTTGGCATGATATATGTGCTTGTTTAGTTGTGTCTCCTCCTCCTCCTCCTCTTCCTTCTCCTCCTCCTCCTCTTCCTTCTCCTTCTTCTTCTCTTCATCTTCCTCCTTCTCTTCCTCCTCCTCCTCCTCCTCTTCCTCTCCTTCTCCTTCTCCTCCTCCCCCTCCTCCTCCTCCTCCTCCCCCTCCTCCTCCTCCTCCTTACCCACCTCCTCCTCCTCTCACTCTACCACCCAGGCTGGAGTGCAGTGGTGCAATCATGGCTCAGTGCAGCCTCTACATCCTGAGCCCAAGCAATCCTCCTGCCTCAGCCTCCTGAGTAGTGGGGACCACAGGCACAAGCCACCATGCCCAGCTTAGTTGTTTGTTTTCACCTCCCCCATTAGAAATCGAGCTCTGTGATGGCAACGACCCTGTTCCTTTGCCCTGTAGGGCATATTGCAGTAGGCACACAATAAGTATTGATGGAATGACTGAACAAATCAATGAAATCCAGCTCCATCATGTACTAGCTATAAAATTTTGAGCAAGCTACTAAATCTCTCCTTCCCTCGGTTTCCTCATTGCACAATAGTATAATAGTGGCCATGAAGATTAAATAAATATATATTTCCAAAACACTTAGAACAGGGCCTGGCACATAGTAGCATTCATTCTATGTGGGCTCTTCCTATTAGAGTATCCCAGTGCAGGAATGTACCATAATTTCTTTCACTGGTCTTCTATTTAGGTTGTTTCTGAGTGGGGCTGCAATGCATACTTTTCTACTTCATGCCATTTTGCTCATGAGCAAGTCTATCAGTTGGATGAATTTCTAGAAGTGGAATTGCTGGGTTCAAGGGTACATATATTTTTAATTTTGAGAGAGAATGCCAACTTGAAGAGATAATGATGAGCAGAACTGGACCACACTGGAAGATGCTGTTCCCAACATCAGACACTATTTAGTCACAAGGCTCTGTGACCAGGTCTCAAGTATGGGGTGGCAGTAATTCCTCCTGCAGGTGGGAGGCTGGGCTGTGTGATCTGCAAGGTGCCTTTAGATCCAGAATGCAGTATGTTCCATACTATTATTGGGTAAGTGCCAGGCATAGTTGCAACATAAAAATGCAAACCTAAAATATTTCATTTTCTATCCCACTGGTGGTAATGGAGATACTCTTTTAACTTATTTTTAAAGTAAGAGCCAGTTTTCTATTCACACTGTAGTGTTTTTTATTTTTTCACCATTTTTTGGACCTTTTTGAAGGTATTTGGTATAAGAATTTTTAAACGTCCAGAAAAGCTTTAAAAAAAAAAGTGTGACCAATTATTTGAACTCTCCTTATACAAATTAAACTTTTCTATAATGATTGGGGTAGGAGGTGGGTCAAGAAATATTGTATTTCTTTTTTTTTTTTTTAACTTTAGTGGCTCTTTTTTTCCTGTTGAGTCTAGTCAATAATCCACATTCTACAGCCACTCAAATGTCAAAATGTTTCAAAAATATATAAAAAAATAAAGAAATGAATAGAAGCGTCCTTGTTCTTTAAATTATTTCTGTGTTACCCTGAACTGTAAGTGAACCCTCCTTGCTTATAAAAGAAGCAGCTGTTCATGCAATTGAAACCATGGTTCATTACAAGCTGACCTCGGATTCAGGAGTAAAACTTCCTCTATTTTACTACGACTATTCAGACAGGGACTGGAGATAAACAATAATCAAAATCAGGATGGAACTTGACTGGGAAACCCTCTATGTTCTTTGGCAGAATTATAGCAGCTCTGGAATTGCCAGGAGTGAGGCAATGTGAAATGACCCTCAAACATTCCCTTCGAAATGCAGTGGGCCCAGGCTGCCAACTCTGAACCGACAAAGGCCGATTGTGACGACTTCTTAAGCATATACTTATAGAAACATTAATTATCACCAACCCTATTTTAAACATTTATAGACAGTTGAGATGAAAGGACCCTTTTAGATCCATTTTTATATTCCCTCTTGTGAGAAACTATGATTACAGAGTGTTGGGTGTTTTTTTCCCCCTCCTTGGAAATTTTTATTTCTAGGTCTCATTCCTAAAATACTAAGTTTGGTTTGAGGCTTAAATCAAGTGAGATATGAGAAGATAGCAGGGAAATTCAATGGGTAAGTGGAGGTGATGACAGGAAACTGATTGCAGTGTGGGAGGTTTGGGCATCTTCATCAGGAAATGACCCATTTTGGAAATGTGGACATCCAGTTTGCCAGGGTGCCAGTGGGAGGTTATTCTAGAGTGAATCTGCTAAGGTCTAAGACAGTGGTTCTCAAACATTAGAGTTCATCAGAGTCTTGGGGTGGAGCTGCTTTAAAATGGACAATATGGGGTCCCACCTGTGAAGAATTCCATCAGTGTGTCTGGGGCAGAGGTGGGGGTTGGGGGAGCAGCATTTTAACCAACACTCCTGGTCATTTGAATGCAGGGAGCTTGAGGCCACACTTTGAGAGGAATGTGGCTTGAAGATTGATTATTCCTAGGCTGTCACTCAAAGGGCCTTCAGGCATGTGTCTACTCAATCTACATTTATATGCTCCCTTTCCAGAACCCAAACCTACCGCCTCCTCCTAGGTCTCCCCCATGGTGCATGGCATCCTGTGTGAAGGTTGGTCCCCAGAATGGTCTGTGGTAGGCCGTGTGCAAGGGGGTTCTTGGCTGAGGAATGCTTTAATTTATTGGAGTCAATCATAATTCTTTATAGAGTCATGAAAAAAGAGGAGGGAGAAAGAGAGGTCACAGGCCAAACTAGCCACCCTTAGGGAGTAAATGTCCTTAGCATTTAGGATCCCGAACTGGGCATAGTGGAGTGAATATAATGGAGAGGGCCCGGACTTGGCTTTGGTAGGGATGACAGTCCAATGGCACAGTGCAATATGGCAGCCTATATAAAAAGCGAGGTGGTTTGAAGAAATCACAAAGGTGAACAAATTCAATGAGCCTTTGTTTGAGACTTGGCTCTGCTCATGTTTCCCAGTGCCCACTCTTCCTCTCCACCCTCCTTTTCCTGTACTCCCTTCTCCAGGCCAAGAGAACATCTGTCTGTTAGTAGTTCACCTTCTCATTCTCTGCTCTGTACATGTGAACATGAATCACTAGACATACAAAATAGGGTGTCAGGAGGACAGGAATGTGCCTCCCGTCGGGCCCAATGTCTCTTCCATCCAATTCGCAGTGTCTGAAAAGCACCTCTGGACCAAGGCCAGCACAGACTGTTGCTCTTCTTCCTTCTGCCTCTAGGTTTCTGCACATGATACCCAAGTTCAATCAGATAGGAATATGTGCCATTCACCCTGAAGCAAGCTCTTTCCCGGTACTGCCAATGCCAGGAGGTTCCAATTTAGGATTGAGAGAGGGAGCTGTTATTTATTAAGTACTACTATGTGCCAAACAGTTTGCATCCTCGTCATGTTTAAACCTAACAATAACCCGGCAAGGTGGGCCTCTGTGTTACAAGTGGGGAAGCTGAGGTTGAGAGATGCTGTGACTTGTCCAAGATTGTACACATAGGACTAGAATGTGTAGGTGGAGGGAGGGCTTTATGCTTTCTGTTTCTGGTTGTTTTTATGATTTGCTCAACTTTGAAGCATTTGCTGTAGCTGCATTTTATGCCCATTTAGGAAGCAGTATAGTGGAGAGGTGAAGAATTGGGCCCGGAGACAGATCACCTGGGGCTCTGCCTCTCACCAGCTGTGCAACTTCTGGCATGTTGCCTTCTCTAGCCTTCATTTCTCTTGGGATAACAACAGTAGTGATCATAATAATTCTTGGCTCATCAAAAACAAGTGACAACGAAGGCCAGCAAGGTGTCTCCTGCTTGTAATCCCAGCATTTTGGGAGGTCCAGGCTGGAGGATCACTTGAGCCCAGGAGTTCAGCCCAACCTGGGCTATATGGCAAGAGCCTGTCTCTCTACAAAAAATTAAAAAATTCAGCCAGGCGTGGTGGCTCATGCCTGTAATCCCAGCACTTTGGGAGGCCGAAGAGGGTGGATCACCTGAGGTCAGGAGTTTGAGACCAACCTGGCCAACATGGTGAAACTCCGCCTCTACTAAAAATACAAAAATTATCCGAGTGTGGTGGCACATGCCTGTCTGCACTCCAGCCTGGGTGACAAGACAGAAACTCTGTCTCAAAAAAAAAAAAAAAAAAAATTCACCCAGCGTGGTGGTGCGTGCCCGTAGCTCTAGCTACTTGGGAGACTGAGGTGGGAGGATTGCTTGAGCCCAAAAGTCAGAGGCTGCGGTGGAGCTGTGTTGGGCCTCTGCTCTGGAGCCTGTGCAACAGAGTGAGAACTTGTCTCAAATGAGAGAGACAGAGAGAGAAAGAGAGAGAAAATGAGAGAGCGAGAGAGAGAAAATGAGAGAGCAAGAGAGAATAAGGTGCTTAGCACAGTGTAAGTGCCTCAACTAATATTGGCTATATTATAATAATCATCATGATCTTTACAAGCTCCCTTAAAATGGGATATAAATACATGATGAAAACAATGGCTAAGTGGTGCAGAGCGAAGGCACAAAGAATGCATGCATGAACAAAAGAGTTACAGTGATGGTTTAGTGGTGGGAGGGAGGGATGGGTCACAGAATGACTCAGGGGCAGATGTGCTGGGGCAGTCACTGACAAAATGGGCCAATGCTGTTGGGGCAGCCTCCTGAGATACCTCCCCTGTTCCATGCACAGGCTGAGCAGGCGGATCCAGGTTAGCAGAGGCCAGATGGGCTAGCACCCTTGCAGGGGGTCGCTCCCCAGGACCTCAGCAGTCTAGCCCCAATTATGGTGGCTGCTAATTACCTTCCCAGCTGCAGCTGTGGGACCCTGCTGGGTGGGTGGAACTGAGGTTGTGGAAGTGGGGGTGATTCTCAGAGATTAAAGAGGGAGGTGGGTCCTGACCCCGCCCATCTGGGGTCCCCTGATCCGCTTGGTACATCCCAGCTCTGTGCCTCAGGTGGATGCACCTTGGTCTGGCACCCCGGGGAGGGAACCCGGGACAGAGCAGAGGATATCCTGAGGGGTCGATTAGACCAGGTCTAATTGATTAGACCAGGAAGGCAGAGGTTCTGCTGGAGAGAGAGGTGGGGCAGGAGCGGCTAAAGGCATTCCTGTTTGATCCTTATTTTCCAGATGGCAAATTGAGGATTAGAAAATTAATCCAGGTTTGAATTCGGAGAGGCTGAGTCCTGAACAGGCTGTTAGAACAGTGGGCTGTGGCCCCAGAGAGAGGAGAATCATAACGAGAGACAGGACTAGCTGGATTTCCTAGGCTGACTAAGAATCCCTAAGCCTAGCTGGGAAGATGACAGCATCCACCTTTAAACACGGGACTTGCAACTTAGCTCACACCCCACCAATTAGAGAGCTCCCTAAAATGCTAATTAGGCAAAAACAGGAGGTAAAGAAATAGTCAATCATCTATTGCCTGAGAGCACAGCAGGAGGGACAAGGATCTGGATATAAACCCAGGCATTGGAGCAGGCGACGGCAACCCGCTTTGGGTCTCCTCCCTTTGTATGGGAGCTCTGTTTTCACTCTATTTCACTCTATTAAATCTTGCAACTGCACTCTTCTGGTCCGTGTTTGTTACCGCTCTGAGCTGAGCTGAGCTTTCGCTCGCCCTCCGCCACTGCTGTTTGCCACAGTTGCAGACCCGCCGCTGACTTCCACCCCTCTGGATCCGGCAGGGTGTCCCCCGTGCTCCTAATCCAGTGGGGCGCCCATTGCCACTCCCCATGGGCTAAACGCTCACCATTGTTCCTGCATGTCTAAGTGCTTGGGTTTGTCCTAATCGAGCTGAACGCTAGTCACTGGGTTCCACGGTTCTTTTCCCTGACCCACGGCTTCTAATAGAGCTGTAACACTCACTGCATGGCCCAAGATTCCGTTCCTTGGAATCCCTGAGGCCAAGAACCCCAGGTCAGAGAACACGAGAGTTGCCACCATCTTGGAAGTGGCCCGTGGCCATTTTGGAAGTGACCGGCCACAATCTTGGGAGTTCTGGGAGCAAGGACCCCCGTAACAATAATACCTGCACTGGGCAGGTTGCTTGTGGAGTCCGATAGTGATAATCTGGGACCAGTAATTAGTCAGCTATATTTCCCTGTCTTCATCCATGTATCCAGTATTTATGACGTGCCTGTGAGCTTGGTAATTATTAGTATGTCTAAGTCTTTGTAGGGCATACAGATTTTCCATCCATTGCCTGAAGGTATTTAATTGTCCAAGGATAAAAACTATAATAATAAAAGTACTGAATCCCACTGATTTAATATCTACTATGTGCTGTTTATAGTCTCACTGTATTGTGACAACAATTGTAATTACGTATTATCAGGCCATTTTATAGATGAAGAAATTGAGGCTGAGGGAGGATAAGGAGCTTGCTCTCCAGTCAGGACACAGCTTCTGGTCAGTGCTGAAGCCAAGATTCATATCCAGACTCTGCACTATAACGCCCTTGCTCTTAGTATAACTACAAAGCCCTTGCTCTTGGTTGCTGGTCCAGGGAGGAGTCTATTGACGGTGAGAGATCACCCACTAAATCAAGGTGGATTTTTGAGCTCTGGCTTCAACGAGAATGGTCAAAAAAGACTTCTTGCAAGGGCAGGACACAAAGTGTTCTGCAGCCTGAGGAGAGGAGGTATTTCACGAAGGCGAGAGAGGTCAGCGAGGAGGAGCAAGGACCAGAGACATTGAGGATGGTCACAGCTGCTGCTGCCTCCCCTGAGCTTCCCAACAGCCCCATGAGGGAGGAGGGACAGGGATAACACCTCCATTTTGAAATGATGGGAGCTCAAAGAGGTTATGTGGCTTGTGCAAGGTACCCCGCTACTAAATGATAAAAGTGTGTCCCTGGACTCCTTTCATTTTACAAGTAGAATGGAACCATGGAAGTTTTGTGGCTAGAGTGTGGGAGATGGGGAGGTGGATCCTCTTGTATCATTAAATGTATAATTTTCATTATAAGTATGAGAGCATCATTCTTAACTTTTTTTTTTTTTTCATGCCACAGATCCCTTTGGCAGTCTGGTGAAGTCTGTGGATCCCTTTGCCAAAAAATAGTTCTGTTTTTAAAATTGTGGTAAATACAAATAACATAAAATGTACCATCTTAACTATTTTTAAGCATACAGTTCAGTGGCATTAAGTACATTCATACTGTTTTGCTACCTTCACCACCTTCCATCCACAGAATTATTTTTATCTTGCAAAATTGAAACTCTGTACAATAACTCCCCATTTTCCCTACCTTCTGGCTCCTGGCAACCACCATTGTACTTTCTGCTTCTATGAATTTGACTACTCTGGACACCTCATTTCAGTGGAATTATACAGTCTTTATCCTTTTGCGACTGGCCTACTTCACTCGGCATTTTGTCCTCAAGGTTCATGAATGTTGTAGCATGTGTTGGAATTTTCTTCCTTTTTAGGGATGAGTAATATTCCATTGTATGCATAAATCATATTTTGTTTACCCATTTATCCCTTGACGGATACTTGTATTGCTTCCACCTTTTGGCTATTGCAAATAATGAGCCAAATAATGTTTTAAAATACATAAAATTACATATATGTATATACAGTAGATATCATATATGTATATTTACAGAAATTATATGCAATGTAATTACAAAGGAAAATGTTTATGTTGATATACAGGTATCTATCTATCTGTATCTATCAGGGTCTCACTCTGTCACCCAGCAAGAGTGCAATTGCACAGTCATGGCTTATGGCAGCCTTGAACTCCTGGGCTCAAGTGATCCTCTCACCTCAGCCTCATGAGTAGCTGGGACTACAGGCACACACCACCATGCCTGGATAATTTTTAAATTTTTTGTTGAGATGGGGGTCTCGCTTTGTTGCCCAGATTGGTCTCAAACTCCTGGCCTCAAGCTATCCTCCAGTCTCAGCCTCCCAAAGTGCTGGGATTACAGGCACAAGCCACCACTTCTGGCTTTCAATATGCTTTTTAAAAATTGGCCAGGTGCACTGGCTCACACCTGTAATCCCAGCACTTTGGGAGATGAGGTGGGCAGATCACTTGAGGTCAGGAGTTCAAGACTAGCCTGGCCAACATGGTGAAACCCCGTCTCTACTAAAAATACACAAATTAGCCTGGTGTGATGGTGGGCGCCTGTAATCCAAGCTACTAGGGAGGCTGAGGCAGGAGAATCACTTGAACCTGGGAGGAGGCGGTTGCAGTGAGCC
This sequence comes from Macaca nemestrina, assembly GCF_043159975.1. Lineage (NCBI taxonomy): Eukaryota > Metazoa > Chordata > Mammalia > Primates > Cercopithecidae > Macaca > Macaca nemestrina. The sequence goes on along the minus strand of NC_092133.1, from coordinate 40,656,084 downwards.
GAGATTACACCACTGCACTCCAGCCTAGGTGACAGAGCGAGACTCCATCTCAGAAAAAAAAAAAAAAATTGATTGTGATATAGAAATATGTCAGTTCCTTTACTAATGCAGTTAATAAAATCTAGCACAGGCTTAATAACTACCCTAACTTGGAAAAAGCAATGAATGTAAGTGATATTTTGAGATATGCTCCATTACTAGCATATGCTATGAAAATATCAGTGATTTCCATTGCTAACAAAGTCCCAGGTATGGCTAACATTCCTGTGGTTTGTTGCCTACATTCATAATAGAAGGAAATGCCAAATTTCAGTTGGATATTTGTGAAAATACAATGATTATTTCTCATATAAGTCCAGGATCCCCCGGAATTCTCTTCCCAGGCCCTGGGAAATTACAGTCATTATGAGAGCACAGCTTTAGAGCTCGGGGAAAGCCTTATTTATAACCCTCCAGGCCTGAAGTGAGGGCTCTAAATTCAAACTTTTTGGTTTGGAGTGATGTTTTCCTGGCTTGGCCCAGCTGTGTGAACTTGCCTGTCTGAGCCTCTGTTTCCTCATCTATGGTTGGACACCAATATCTGCCCCTTAGAAGTTATGGCTTCCTGTATGAGCCTCCTTTAAAAAGATGAATAGACTGGGCATGGTGGCTCATGCCTGCAGTTCCAACACTTTGGGAGATCAAGGCAGGCAGATCACTTGAGGTCAGGAACTTGAGATCAGCCTGACCCACATGGGAGAGAAACCCTGTCTCTCCTAAAGATACAAAAATTAGCTGGGCGTGGTGGCAGGTGCCTGTAATCCCAGCTACTCGGGAGGCTGAGGCAGGAGAATCGCTTGAACCTGGGAGGAGGCTGGTGCAGTGCTGAGATTATGCCACTGCACATCAGCCTGGGTGACAAAGTGAGACTCTCCATCTCAAAAAAAAAAAAGCAGAAAAGGATAAAGCCAGGCAAGCATTTTGGCCCAGGTTTATCTAAATCTCAAAAATCCCCTTCTCTATCCATGATGGATGGCAAAATAGAAAGCTTTTTACATCCATGTTTTCCAGAACCTTCCATTCAGGGTAAACAAGACAACTCAGCCAGACCCTGACTCTTCCTTCTATCTCAGTCTTTTGGGAGCCAAGAGTGGCATCTTGTTTTCACAGACCCTAAGTTGTCTAAAACTTTTACATACCAGGGGGTGGTCTGGGATCCTATCAGGGGCCATAAAAGACCATAGGCAGCAAAGATAGGGGATCAGCAGGGATATTCTTAAACAATTCACTGGAAAAAGGAAGCCACAAAGGGAGGTTTACACGCAGGTGTCCAGGCATTCTAGCTATGTGCCTTAAGATAACCAAATCCCTGGCTGAAGATGGCAGACAGGAATGCACTAAATTTGCTGCCTGTTGGACAGGTTTCGTCTCTTCTGTTTTTTTTTGTTGTTGTTGTTTGAGATGGAGTCTCGCTCTGTCGCCAGGCTGGAGAGCAATGGCGCGATCTCAGCTCACTGCAACCTCTGCCTCCCGGGTTGAAGTGATTCTCCTGCCTCAGCCTCCTGAGTAGTTGGTACTATGGGCACATGCCACCATGCCCAGCTAATTTTTGAATTTTTAGTAGAGACGGGGTTTCACCATGTTGGCCAGGATGGTCTCAATCTCTTGACCTCGTGATCCACCCGCCTTGGCCTCCCAAAATGCTGGGATTACAGGTGTGAGCCACCACACCTGGCCTAGTGTCTTCTGTTTTATTACTGAGTATCTCATACTGAAACCTTTTTTTTAACTATGAGATAGGATAATACTAACTAGCTCATAAGATTGTGGATTGATTGAGATAATGCTTATGGAAGCTCTTGTCCAACCCGAGCTGAAGCTGCAACACCGCTGGGAGGGGATTTGGGTGCTCCCCACCCCCTTACCCCAAGGTCTATTTGCATAAATTGATGTGCACATCAGTTTGTTTCTTAATTGAGAGAAAACAGTGGAGTTCCTCCCACCAACCTCTGCCTCAGGAGTACCTGGGAGGGAGAGGAGAATGGAGGGCATGAACCACTGTTTTTGTCTCCCTGTCCCCAGTACTGGGGTGGGGAAGGAGCTGTGTTTATATGATACTTTTTGAACCTGTGTGCAAGCACTGTTGGCTCAGAGTCCAAGGGACAAAATGTGACACTGAACAAACAGGGAGAGGACAGGTCTTCCCACATCCCTTCCACTCTGCCCAAAGGGACCGCCGGCAGGGGCCCTATGGAGAGCAATGGCATAGTGGGGAGAGAGCATCGGGCCTCACAGAGATAGACTATCATGAGAAACTCAGTGCTGTGTATATGGAGACCAGAATCCCCTGGGAATTCTGGAAAATAAATGTTGAGGGAGAGGGAAGATGTCAAACAAGGCCTAATTTGATGAGCAGATGGGGGCTGGGAGCTGGCAAGAATCTACTATTAATGTCGACATTACCTCATTTGCACTGCTTCTCTTTTGAGCCTGGGACATAATGAGCAAAACAACATCTTCCCAGAAACCCAAGAAATTCCTCTTCTATTTCTGAGTCTGAGATACAGTAAAGTATCACACATATACTTGCTTACTAGCAATATTGTTGTTAAGGTATTTCTCTGCTATCAGCTGTGTTGGAGAAAGGTTAACAGGGTCAAATGGCTGCTTGTTAATGATCGGGGATTCAGTCAGGTTTCTCTGATACGAAAGCTCATACTTTTTCATTCTAGGATAACTTTTTCCCTAAATTTATCTTGGAAAAAAAGAAAATATGTTCAGTAAGTTAAACATAGAAATACCATATGCCCCAGCAATTCTACTCCTAGGAATATACCCAATAGAATCCAGGACAGATAATCAAACAGAAACTTGTACATGAATGTTCACTGTTCACAATAGCCAAATATGTAAACAACCCAAATATCTACAAACAGATGGGTGGATAAACAAAATGTGATATGCCCATACAACGGAATGGTCTTGAGTCACAAAGAACGAAATACTAATACATGCTACAATAGGGATGCACCTTGGAAACATCATGCTAAGTGAAAGAAGTCAAACATCAAAGACCACTCATTGTATGATTCCAAATATATGTTATGTTCAGAAAAGGCAAATCCATGGAGACAAAAAGCAGATTACTGTTTGCTGGGGTTCAGGGTAAGGGGAATGGGGAATGACTGCTAATGGGTACAGGGTTTCTTTTGCAGGTGATAAAAATGTTCTAGAATTAGATAGTAGTGACACAACGGCTATACAACATCATAAATGTACTAAAAGCCTTTGAATTGTATACTTTCGAAATGGTTAAAATGGTGCATTTTAGGTTTTTTTTTTTTTTTTAACCATAATAAAAAAGAAAACAGCAAGGAGTGAGTATTTAAATAGGGACATTAAGCACATTCCAGCACTTTCCAGGTGCTCTCTTTCCCAGAAATCTATTTTCTGGATTTTTAGTAGAATAAGAACTTCTCCATTTGCAACTACTTAGGCAACTTCATCTAAGCCGAGCACAGCTGAGAATCAAAGAAAACACAGCTCTAAGGGTCTCCTTCAATGTCTGTGAGAAGAAGGCCTGAAGGGTGAGCTAAGTCCATCTCTGTCTTATAACTTGGTATGTTCCTGGATTATAGTGATTTTCTGAGTTATCAAGACAAAGTTAACTCCATTCTGAGTCTCTAGAAAACAATTTTAGTCATCTCAATTTGCTTTCTGCCTTGCTGCATAGCAAATCATGTGGTCCTTGATTCATTTCTGAGAACTTTGAAGACTTGAATGGAGTTTTAGGATAGACTCAATTTTGTAATAAACTCAAGTTCTTCAATGCGCTTGATTAGGACATTACTCTGAACCTAGGACTAAGTGTTGAAAGACATGTGTTCCACAGAATAGCCACAACGACTCCAATATGACACTGGCCCTTGGATTTTTCAACCGTGGGACAGGGTGGTCTTCAACACAGGGCTATCATGAGAGTTAAATATGATACTGACAAGCTATTAATTATTGGGTTGGCAGCAAGAAATCTCTGGGCTAATATAGTACTAATACTAGCTAACATGTATGATGCATTCGTGCATTGTATATATTATGCATAGGCTAAGTTCTTCTTTAGTCCCAGTTAGCACATAAAGATAAATAACTTATCCAAGGTAAATAACTTATCCAAGGTGCCAGAGCCAGTAAATGTTTGAGCCAAGATGTGACTCTAGCAGCCTGAGCACTGCCTCTTATGCATAATATATTACATTTTTCCTATAAGGTCAAGGAAAAAGTCAAGCAGAACTGAGGGATGTAATCAATGCTTTTAAAAGTATCTTATCTTTGTATGAAATGGCATCCAAAATCATTGGAGCCGGCTCAAAGCTGGTTGTTCGCATTTCTTTCAAAAATCCGCACTCAGTAACATTCATTTCAGTAGCTTGAGATTAGCCTTGGTAGGAGTATTTACATTATGGAAATTAGCAAATGCTCCTAATTAGGGCTTTTTTTTTCCTTTTTTTTTTTTTTTTCCCGAGAGCCTGTTAAACATTTGCCAGCATACCACTAGCTAAAATAATTTCTGGGCCAGGTGTGGTGGTTCACACCTGTAATCCTAACAGTTTGGGAGGCTAAGTCGGACAAATCAGTGGAGTTCGAGACAAGCCTGGCCAACATGGCCAGGCTTAGTAGAGACAACCCTGTCTCTACTAAAAATACAAAAATTGGCTGGGTGTGGTGGTGCATGCCTGTAATCTCAGCTACTCTGAAGGCTGGGGCAGGAGAATTGCTTGAACCCAGGAGGAACAGGCTGCAGTGAGCCAAGATTGTGCCACTGCACTCCAGCCTGGGCAACACAGCGAGACCCTGTCTAAAATTTAAAAATAAATAAATAAATAAAATAAAATAATTTCTATTAACAGAAAGAATATCTGATAATGATAATAAAAGTATTTTTCATTTGCAAAGCTGCAAATATAAACCCACAAAAGCAGGAGGACTTCTCTTGATGAGTCTCAACTTTGAAAGAAAGAGAGGAAAATCATAATAGAAAGAAACCTGAGACTGGGCTCAATGGCTCACGCCTGTAATCCCAGCACTTTGGGAGGCGGAGGCAGGTGGATCCCCTGAGGTCAGGAGTTTGAGACCAGCCTGGCCAACATGGTGAAACCTCGTCTCTACTAAAAATACAAAAAAATTAGCCGGGCGTGGTGGCAGGTGCCTGTAGTCCCAGCTACTAGGGAGGCTGAGGAAAGAGAATGGTGTGAACCCGGGAGGCGGAGTTTGCAGTGAGCCGAGATCGCGCCACTGCACTCCAGCTTGGGTGACAGAACGAGACTCCATCTCAAAAAAAAAAAAAGAAAAAGAAAAGTGAGTTGAACATTAGGGCCTTTACCTACTAATATGGTAGTTCCCCCTTATCCATGGTTTCAGTTGCTGGTGGTCAACCACAGTCCAAAAATATTAAGGTATTTAGAGAGAGAGGGAGAGAGGGGAGAAAAGCAGGCCACATTCACATAACTTTTATTACAGTATTTTTTACAATTATTCTGTTCCATTATTATTTATTGTTGTTAATCCTCACTATGTCTAATTCATAAATTAAACTTGTCATAGATATGTATGTACAGGAAAAGCATAGTATACATAGGGCTCAGTACTATCACAGTTTCAGGCCTCCACCACAGGTCTTGGAACGTCTTCCCCTGTCAATGAGAGGGGCTCATTGTACCTAAAAAGGATGCTCATTCTTCTGCCTTATACAAAGGATAAGGCAGTTTTTGGTATCCTTAAGGGGGTTTGAATAAGGTGTCCAAGTTTCTCAATGTCCTGGAAACAGCCCTCAGAATAGGTGAGCTATCACAGGTCACAGAGCTGAGACACGCCACGTATTGCCTGGCTGTGTCATGATTTGTGTAACCATCACAGAGCTCGTAGGTTAGTTGTGTTTGACTCTTCCAAGCAATGCTAAGAAGGCATTCTGAACCTATAGCCTTGTACCATTGTGTAAATACATTCCTAGAGGGAAATTGCTGGGTCAAAAGCATTCTCATAAAGATTTCGTTTTAAAAACTCAAATATTAGAAAGTGCCTGTGTGAAACCTGGCTAATGACAGTTACCTCAAAGGCAAATACCTCAAGTACCTTTTCCATGGACATGTTATTTATCTATTCTGACTCTAAGATTTCGCAGCTCTCGCAGCCCTGTGTTCTCTGAGATTGACATTGCAGTAAGCAGCAGGAATGCCCAGGAGAACTTGTCAAGAGGAAGAAAAGACAGAGTCAGAGACAGCAAGAAAAACAATATAGAAGAAAGTGAAATAGAAAAGATGGCTTGGGGCTGAAAGAAAGGCATTTCAAAGTCAAAAGAAGAGGAAAAATAAAGCTAATTTTTACCTGAAAGAGGATCTTTTAAAGTTTTCTGGCCAGGCACAGTGGCTCACGCCTGCAATCCCGGCACTTGAGGCTGAGACACACAGATCACGAGGTCAGGTATTCAAGACCAGCCTGTCCAATATGGTGAAACCCCATCTCTACTAATAATACAAAAATTAGCCAGGCGTGGTGGCATGCACCTGTAGTCCCAGCTACTCGGGAGGCTGAGGCAGAAGAATCACTTGAACCCAGGAGGCAGAGGCTGAAATGAGCTGAGATCGTACCACTGCACTCCAGCCTGGGCAACAGAGCGAGACTCTATCTAAAAAAAAAAACAAAAAAACAAAAAAAACAAAAAAAAACAATGTTTTCCTTTGAAAACCCCATAATGCTAGTAAATAGTAAGGTTCTGATAAGAAAAGCCCTGAAATAGGAAGAGACCCCTTGTTTTGTAGACGGAGAGCTGAGTCTCAGGGGCCAACCACCTTGCTCAAGGACACGTGGCTAGTTGAGGACCAGAGCTGTGGCTCCTCAGTCTTGCTGCATCATGGCCTTTATTTTTCGTTCCAATTTTCTCCACTTTTCCCTTTTTTTTTTTTTTTTTTTTTTTTTTTTTGAGACGGAGTCTTGCTCTGTCACCCAGGCTGGAGTGCAGTGGCCGGATCTCAGCTCACTGCAAGCTCCGCCTCCCGGGTTTACGCCATTCTCCTGCCTCAGCCTCCCGAGTAGCTGGGACTACAGGCGCCCGCCACCTCGCCCGGCTATTTTTTTTGTATTTTTTAGTAGAGACAGGGTTTCACCGTGTTAGCCGGGATCGTCTCTCGATCTCCTGACCTCGTGATCCACCCATCTCGGCCTCCCAAAGTGCTGGGATTACAGGCTTGAGCCACCGCGCCCGGCCCACTTATCCCTTTATAATTACTCTACTTAAGCAATATAGATTATTCATTCAAAGCTGGAACATCATTTTCTCATTTCAGTGAGTTTAAATAGCGATGACAGGACCTGTTCTTAGTGTCTAACAATCAAAACCAATTATGACTCTTTCTTTCCTTCATGTAATAAAACACACTGTCCTTTTCAGAATGTAGTGTTTTTATTCTATGACATCAACAGGCTGATGAGAACAATAATATGGCAACAAAACCTCCAGAGAAGATGTGTACTAAATATAATCAAGTAAGCCCAGTTATTCAGGATTGTGGAAATAGTGTCATGGATACAAAATAAAGAAAAAAAGTAGCTCAAAGGATACTGAACTCATGAGCATGAGTCAGGGCACACTCATGTGTGTTCATCCCAGTGATATGACCAGCTACAACAAGCTCAATTTCCTTCTGCCTTTTGGAGGGCATTGACAAGCCCCTGGATACTTTCTTGGTACTGAATCCAAATTCCCCAAACTGCCCACGCTATGCTTGGCAAACCCAGAAAATGTTCCCATTTTGTCCCTATAGCAGAGGAAAACCGAGTCAAGAGCCACCCTAAGCACTCATTCAATTAATTACCCATCCATTCATCCATCCATTTATCCATCTTTCCCTTCATCTATCCCTCCCTTTTTCCATCCATCTATCAAACATTTGTTGAGCTCCCATCATGTAGGAGTTCAGTTAGTGTTTATGGAAATGGTTCACTGATTGGAAATAACAGCGCAGTCTTGACTTTTGGCTTTTTACTATCCCTGGGTGTTTGTTCCTTGTTTATAGAGAAGGATAGCCAATCCTGAGGTTTTGGTTCCGCTATGGAATTGATATGGATGTGGTTGCTCTTCTCTCTGTCATTCTGTGTATAGCTAGAGAAATGAAGCAAGAAAAAAATGAATATTAAAGGCAATCCTATTTTTCTTGGACTCTAATTTGAAAAGCTCATTTATTTTTTTGACATCCAAGGAAGAGTATTTGCCAATGAGCCCTTCAATGAGGCAAAAAGAATTCCAGTGGATCCCAGGAAGACAGTCTGTGTTTAGGAAGGAAGTATCCTGGGAGGTCCCTGTCTCATGCAGAGAGAATCCTGGCCTAGTCCAGCACTAGAGGCATCTGACACCAACGCCACTGGGAAATTGCATCCTCAGTTGTCTAAGGGGCTCTGGTCATGACCATGCCCTTTTTCTTCCTTGGCAAAAGTGTCCATGTTTCAGTTTCAGGGGACTGAAGAATCTACAATCTTCTCCTAAAATCCCAGGATAGGTTCATAAAATGTGACTACCTGAAATTGAAGAAAGGAGAGTGACAAAAGTAGATGAGATAATCTATTCCTCCTTCACCCATCAAGACTGTAAGCTCAATAAGGACAGGAATTCTGTTAATCATGTTCATTGTTTTATCCCTAGGGTCTGGCAATATGATATTCAATGCTCAGCAAATATTCATTTAATTAATAATAGTACTGTTGCAGTCTTCTCAGGAAATATTTGTAGCACCCAAACTGCTAAGCAATAGAAAGTACATCAGACTCAGAGTAAGAAAGCTGGAGTCTGATTTCTTTTTCTTTTTCTTTCTTTTTTTTTTTTTTTTTTTTTTTTGAGACAGAATCTCACTCTGTTACCCAGGCTGGAGTACAGTGGCTCAATTTTGGTCCACTGCAACTTCCACCTCCCAGGCTCAAGAGTGATTCTCCTCTGTCAGCCTCCCGAGTAGCTGGGATTATAAGCACACACCACCATGCCCGGCTAATTTGTGTATTTTTAGTAGAGACGGGGTTTCACTATGTTGGCCAGGCTGGTCTTGAACTCCTGGCCTCAAATGATTCACCCACATAGGCCTCCCAAAGTGCTGGGATTACAGGCCAAGCCACCGCACCTGGCCCCGAGTCTGATTTCTGTTTACTAGCTGTGGGTACCAATTTTCATGTTTTCAAAATGGGATCAATAACATCTACCTCACAGAGTTATTGGGAGGATTAAATAGAATTACATACTTAAGGGGCCATAGCACAATGCCTGACACAGTGAAATGTTCTTAAGAAATGCCAGGGGACTGCGCAAATCTTAGAAAGAGGCCTACAGTGAGCCTAGAAAGGAAGCATCGTTGGGTGCAGTGGCACATGCCTGTAGTCCCAGCTACTTGGGAGGCTGAGGTGGGAGGATCTCTTTAGCCCAGGAGTTTGAGTCCAGCCTGGGCAATATAGCAAGACATTGCCTCTAAAAAAAAAAAAATATATATATATATATATATATATATATATATATATATATATATAAAATAAAAAGGGAGCACCAGTGAGAATGTAACCACTGAAAGAGAAGCTAAATTCATGAAAAGTATAAGGACAATAACTGAATCAAAATTTCCCAAACTGCCCAAGCTATGCTTGGCAAACCCAGAAAATGTTCCCACTTTGTCCCTATAGCAGAGGAAAACTGAGTCAAGAGCCACCCCAAGCACTCATTCAGTTAATTACCCATCCATTCATCCATCCATTTATCCATCTCTCCCTTCATCTATCCCTCACTTCTTCCATCCATCTATCAAACATTTGTTGAGCTTCCACTATGTAGGAGTTCAGTTAGTGAATATGGCAATGGCTCTCTGAGTGGAAATCAGTGAGGCAGTTCCTGTCCTTATTGAGCTCACAGTCTTGATGTGGTGAGGGAGGGATAGATTATCTCATCTATTTTGTCCCTCTCTTTCCTTCATTTTCAGACAGTCACACTTTAAGAACCTATCCTGGGATCTTAGGGGAAGACTGTAGATTCCTCAGCCCCCTGAAACTGAAAATCATTTGTCATCCTATTATAATGACAATTTTTTTTGTTTTTGTTTTTGTTTTTTTGAGATGGAGTCTTGCTCTGTCACCCAGGCTGGAGTGCAGTGGCACGATCTTGGCTCACAGCAACCTCTGCCTCCTAGGTTCAAGCTATTCTCCTGCCTCAGCCTCCCTAGTAGCTGGGACTACAGGTGTGTGCCACCACACCTGGCTAATTTTTTGTATTTTTAGTAGAGATGGTGTTTCACCATATTAGCCGGAATGGTCTTTTTTTTTTTTTTTTTTGAGACGGAGTCTTGCTCTGTCACCCAGGCTGGAGTGCAGTGGCCGGATCTCAGCTCACTGCAAGCTCCGCCTCCCGGGTTTACGCCGTTCTCCTGCCTCAGCCTCCCGAGTAGCTGGGACTACAGGCGCCCGCCACCTCGCCCGGCTAGTTTTTTTGTATTTTTTTAGTAGAGACGGGGTTTCACCGTGTTAGCCGGGATCGTCTCTCCATCTCCTGGCCTCGTGATCCGCCCGTCTCGGCCTCCCAAAGTGCTGGGATTACAGGCTTGAGCCACCGCGCCCGGCCGGGATGGTCTTGATCTCCTGACCTCGTGATCCAACTGCCTTGGCCTCCCAACGTGCTGGGATTATAGGCATGAGCCATCATGCCTGGCCTATAATTGCAAAAATGTTTTATGACTGACAATGAAAAAAATTTTTTAAAGGAAAATCAGTGGAAAAGTTTTGCTGGTGTTTCTTTGACAATTTTCAGTGCTGAGCTTATTTTCATGTGAACAAGACAGGCTTTCAGCTTTCCTGAGTTATCAGGTGATAGCTCAATAAAATTTGCTTTCAAAGTACTTATTAAGAAAAATCATCCAAAATTTGGAAATAAAGCAAAGACATTGTTGTGTGTCCTTGTTTCAGTGACATACTAGAGAACGGTCCAACAAGCTCACTTAGGGATCAACTTGTGCTCTTGGAATTATTATTTTGCTTTACTTACTCTTTACTATTTATATGAACTGAAGGTTTGTGTCCCTCCTCAAATTTGTGTGTTGAAGCCTTAATTCCCAGTGTGGCTGTATTTAGAGATGGCGTATCTAAGAAAGCGATTAAGGTTAGATGAGGTCATAAGAGTGAGACTCTGATCTGATAGGATTAGTGTCCTTATAAGAAGAGACACCAGGCTGGGCGCGGTGGCTCAAGCCTGTAATCCCAGCACTTTGGGAGGCCGAGACGGGCGGATCACGAGGTCAGGAGATCGAGACCATCCTGGCTAACACAGTGAAACCCCGTCTCTACTAAAAAATACAAAAAACTAGCCGGGCGAGGTGGCGGGCGCCTGTAGTCCCAGCTACTCAGGAGGCTGAGGCAGGAGAATGGCGTAAATCCGGGAGGCGGAGCTTGCAGTGAGCCGAGATCCGGCCACTGCACTCCAGCCTGGGCGACAGAGCGAGACTCCGCCTCAAAAAAAAAAAAAAAAAAAAAAAAAGAAGAGACACCAGCTTGAACACATTGAAGAAAGGTCAGGTGAGGACACTATGAGAAGGTGGCCATCTGCAAGCCACGAAGAGGGCTCTCACCAGAAGCCAAACCAGCAAGAACCTGGATCTTGGATGTCAAGCCTCTACAACTGTGAAAAAGTTAATTTACATATTTTAAGCCACCTAGTCTTAGTACTTTGTTGCGACAGCCTGAGCTAAGACACTGTTGCTTAATGTTCAGACTCTGTAACTTTGGGCATTAACCTGTGGAAGACTGATAAGTTGCTTGTGGATGTTTCTAGTAGAGACGTAAATTATTTCTATTTGTAGAAACGAGAGTGCAAAGATCAGTTTTACTGACCTGTAGGACAGTAACCATTTTATATCTAATGCTGTCATCTGAGTTTCAGTTTTCCTGATTTGTAAAACGCCAATAACAGTTCCTCCTTCATAGGGTTGTTGTACGATTAAATGTAACATGTGTAGCAGTTGTAGGGCACTGCCAGACATGTAGTAAGCTTTCAATTAAATTACACTCACTACAATTATTTAGATCGGAGGTCTACAGATGTGTTTTGTTGGGTTTGCACAGCGTTTAAAAATATGAGTGGCCAATAGGTAAAAGTCAGGATATTTCATGTAATTCAGGTGTTAACGTCTCTTTAAAAATCAAAATATTAGTCAGTACAAGGCTTAAATTATTATATGGGAACCAACAACTCTAAGTTGGTGGCATCTGCCCTTTGGGATGGGTGGGTATTATTCCACTTGCCATAGGCCACACCTGGGCCCCTTTGTTCCTTTATATTACCTTGCAGGTCTTTGAGGCATCAACCCCTGGTTTAGAGCATCATCTTCTTGTTCCCCTATTGAAATAACCTTCAGCCCAGTTTCCAGAGGCCCCAGAACCAGGACCCACCCAATAGGACCCCAGTGGTACTTTAGGGGAGCCCTTCGAGTGCTCATGGCTCACCATGATAGTATGGGACGTCTTCACAGAAAATTGTCCCCTTCTCATCTCTCCCCCAGCCCTGCAGGAAGGGTGTGGTATACTCAAAGTACATAGAGTAGACATCCTCTTGGGGCTTTCTGAGATGTAGCATCCTGCCTAGATAGTCTTGGTGACTTAGCAGCTTGTAGCCCTGTGCCAAAGTACTAGACTAGCTGATAGTAATAATTACCTTTAACGTGAGTCCCACTCCCTGCCATGCTGGCCACTTGATGTAGAATCCTCCAAACAACTCGAAGTAGGTATCACGGGTCCACAATCTGAAATTCCAAAGCTCTAAAAACCCAAATTCTTCTTGTAGCGAAATCTAACCTGAACCACCATGAAGCTGCATATAGTCTTTATTTTTCCCGTCTAATATAAATATCCTGACATTTTGCTGCAGAAATGGTAATGTGTATGATTACTGGGTACTGCCCCAAACCCTGCTAGAGGTATGGTGTTCAGACTGTTCCTTCCAGGGTTTGAAAACCTGGCTCCAAGTGTTTCAGATAAGGTATCGAGAATATCTATTATTCCCATTTTATAGATGAGGAAGCTGAATCCCTGAGAAGTTAAAACAAGAAAATCCACATTATCTCCTGACTACTCATCAGTCAGTCCTTCCTGGATGGCCTTGGGCACCTTACATTGACTGTCTGGATTTCAGTTTCTCTTTCTATAAAATGACAGGTAGCACTATTAGCTGTCATACACTGAATGGATTTTAGGTCATTTCATTCTCTCTAAACCTTCCCCACAACATGGGTGTTATGGTTATCATCCTTATTTTGCTAATAAAGAGACTGAAGCTCAAAGAACTGAAACAATTTGCCCAAGGTCGGCCAGCCAGTCAATGAAGCACTGACATGTGAACCAGGTCTGTCTGTATTTGGCATCAAACACCCTTTCATGGGATTCAAGAGCTTCTTGCAGCTCTTGGAAAAGTCCCTTTCTCTTGTATCCCTATCAGATTTCTTCACCGAAAAAAACAATTCCTGGCCCATTTTATCTTTCCCTCTTCATATTTCAGCAGCCACCACCCTGATAGAGAGGCCAGGAAAGCTTTGAAAATGATGTTTACTGTCCCCCATCTCCTGCCTTCCAGGGAAGGGTTCAAACATGTCAACTTTTAGGCTATTGCAGGCATTTCTAGGACCCCGCCTCAGTGGTCTGTCTCTCCGGCTTCCTGCTGTAAAGATTTCTGCAAGTAGGTGCAACATTTCTCTAGGGGCTCTTGGCCCCAGTAGGTCTGAAACCAACAGGCCCCAGCTTCTGTTAATGAGGTCTGTTCCTCCTCCCACCATCTCTCCTGGATGATTCTCCTCCTCTCACATGGGGGACACAACAGAAATCACAGGAGCTTCTGGCTGCCTGTGCTTAAGAACCCTGGCCTCACTGAAAGTGTTGAAGGCCTGGCTGGAGGAGCTGTCATCTTCCAACCAGTTCAGTTGACCAAGGAAGGAGTGGCTCATTCTTATAATGTCATGTTTTCCAACCCAGTTGCTGAGAAAAACTGTCTCTTGGTGAGAAATACTACAGCGGTTTGGGAAGTCAGCTGCCTGTAATCATGGGCACTAGTAGATTCTAACTGCCCATCAAGAGAGGCCGCATGGAAGCAGAGGTGCAGACACAGGGAGCTGGTTTCTCCTTCCCCATTCTTTATCCCTCTGACTTTGAGCAAGACACTTGATCCATTATAACTATTTCCTTGTCTGGAAAATGGGGATAAAAACCTCCAGTTCTGCCTATCTCATAGGACTACAGGGCGAATTGCAGTGGTAATAGATGTGACAACCTTTGCAAACATCACATACAAATATGTAAGCCTGAGGGCAATGGATGAGTTATGGTTATGTGAGTTATGGTTACCTGTGTAGGGTATCCAGGTTCTTGGTATCTTGAACAAAGAATTGGACAAAACACACAAAGCAAAGAAAGAATGAAGCAACAAAAGCAGAGATTTCTTGGAAATGAAAGTAAACTCCACAGTATGGGAGTGGGCCTGAGCATAGGGGCTCAAAAGCCCTGTTACAGAACTTTCTGGGGATTAAACACCCTCTAGAGGTTTCCATTGGTTACTTGGCCTAAGCCCTATGTAAGTGAAGAGGATGAAATAGAGTTACAAAGTCATTTACTCTGTGTATGCCCTATGTAAATGGAGAGGATATATGTTTCTATTTGATTTAGTTCTAGGAAGTCAGCATGAATTGGCCTTATGTTCTCTGCCTCCAGACCCTGTTCTCCTGCCTCAGTTAAGCATGAAGAAGAGAAGCTAGCTTTATAAAGAGATGAGATCAAAAGTTTAGTACATTGGACTCCAATAGGTCCTGACAATAATCCTTACATATATATTTCCAGAACATATCTCTTTTTCTTGTTTCAAGATGACTGCAAACTACTGGGTCTTAGAAATGATTGGAGAATTGTGTTTCTTGTGTCATTTAAAAGCATTTTTATGTCTTAAGATTGTGGTCAACACAAGGAATGTAACAGGAGTAAAAATCAAGAGAAACAACAGATAGCAGAAACAAACCCACACCCACTTCTGGAAGTGAAATTATCAGGGACATATTGTAAATAAGTTTTTTAATGTAAATTACAAACTTGAACATATTTGAAGGAAATAATAGGCTCTAAAAAATCTAGTGGATATGAAAAAGAACCAAATAAAACTTCCAGAAATAGAACACATAGGAACTGAAATTAAACACACTGGAGTTTCACAGACAAGTTTAAGGGACTGCCCTAGTTGGGAGAAGATGAGAGGCAAGGCCTTCAATGGAAAGGAACATTAGGCTTGGAATAATCGGAATTGTGGGTGATGAGTGGGAGGAAAGGAAATTAAAAAGCTGTATGAATTGGACCTCTGAGAGCTTTAGGAATCTCAAAGATGTCAACTATTTTGATAACCATAGTAGCATTAGCATTGGCACTAGGGCCATTTCCTCTTGCACCAGACGCCAGAACTTTTTTGAGAAAAGTGATGGAAGAGGGAGGCACCACCAGCTCTTACTGTCATTTAGAAGTAGTGCCCTGTCTATAAATTCCAACTGCAATCCAGAACAAGAAAGAATAATTGGCAAACTCAGGAATTATTCTTGAAAATCAGCTCTAATTAAATGAAGGCTACTTGTATTTTCTAATTTCATAGTTTGAAAATTGAAGCCTGGAATTCAGGTTTATGAAATTTTTTTTCAGAAAGTGAGGCTTCTTATCAAAGTGAAAGGTTACAGGAATGAATAGAAATAGACATCTGTAGGGAACCTCAAATATCTGAGACAGGTCTCAGTCAATTTAAAAGTTTATTTTGCCAAGGTTAAGGACACGCCCATGACACAGCCTCAATATGTGTAAAATGTACACTAGTTGCGTCCTCCGGTAAGGTGGGACAACTTGAAGTGGGGGCTTCCAGGTTAGAAGTAGATTAGAGACAAAAGGTTACATTCGTTTAAGTCCTTGATCAGCCTTCCACTGAGTATACAATTCAGTCTGCCTCAGTGAATGTGCATTTTTACATAAGCAATAGGTGAGAGGAAGCAATCAGATATACGTTGTCTCAGGTGAGCCTCCCAGGGATGACTTCGAATAGAATGGGAGGCAAGTTTGCCTTAACCAGTTCCCAGCTGACTTTCCCCTTTCGCTTAGTTATTTGGGGGTCCCAAGATTAATTTTCCTTTCACACATCAAAGCTCAGAGTCATAAAACTTGGCACTTGGGGAAAAAAACCCCAGAGCGACTGTAGTACAATCCCTTCACTTACAGAAGAAGCAACTAAGACCTAGAGAAAATGTGGCAGCCCCAGATTACAGGCAACCTCCTAACTTCTAATTTGATACTAAAGCAATACAATCAACCAAAGCAGTCTCCCTTGGGTCAGTTTTATAAAAACAAACAAATAAATAAAGTAAATGTTGTAGGTGAGATTGTGAACAGCAGATCATCTGGTGAATGGTTGAGGAAATCAAAATATAAAGAGACGAGGGCTGGTTTCAGTAGAGGGAGGTGAGCCTGCCAGGAAAGGCTTGGAGGAGATGAGCCTTGAAGCACGCCCTAAACATAGTATCCACAGACAGGATGTGATGATGAGAAAAGGCATTTGAGGCAGGGGAAATGTCATAAGCCAAGACCATGAGGTGGGAGCAGATGCAGACTGGCTTGTGGCTTGGTGGATACATTTACTCAACAAGCATTTACCAAAGGCTGGTCATGGGTTGGCACAGCACAGGTTCACTGGATACAGTCCCTGCTCTCATGGAGCTTACAGTCCAGTGGGCTGGGGAGATGAAGGAGGGAGATGGGACAGTCAGTAGGAGTTCAAATATCAAGCTGTTGAAGAATTTTTGAAATGTTCTGGGGAGAAGCAGGACATCAGCAAAAGGGTTGGGAGAATAATCAGGGCAGTGACCTGTCTTGCAAGCAGAGTCCTCGGGAAGTGGGAACCATCAATGCTGTAGTGTCAGGATGGATGAACCCCAGAGGCTCTGCACCTGCCTCCCAGTCAATGCTTCATTGCAAGGTTGCAGTTAGGACTGAAGGTCATGGATGCACCAGCACCAAGCTCCTGATAAGCGCTCACTTAATAGTGGCTATCATTACCGTGACTGTGGGAACTTCCTGCCTCTCAGGGCCTTTTTATACCAAGTTACTCTTCCAGGAAACAGACCAAATGGGAAACAACTACTTCAAAGGGCTGGAATTGTGGGTGCTTTGTGTTTTTTTCTTTATACTTCTCTATGCCTTACAAATTTTTCTACCTTAAATATACACTACTTTTAGAATGAGAAAAAAATAATTATAACAGCTTTTTTTTTTTTTTTTTTGAGACAGAGTCTCACTCTGTTGCCCAGGCTGGCGCACAATGGCACGATTTCGGCTGACTTCAGCTTCAACCTCTGCCTCCCGGGTTCAAGCAATTCTCCTGCCTCAGCCTCCCAAGTAGGTGGGAGTACAGGCGTATGCCACCACGCCTGGCTAATTTTTTATATTTTTAGTAGAGACAAGGTTTCACCATGTTGGCCAGCCTGGCCTCAAACTCCTGACCTCAGGTGATCCACCTGCTTTGGCCTCCCAAAGTGCTGGGATGACAGGCCTGAGTCACCTACAACAGCTTTTTGTAAGGTATCTACTTAAACTACTGATATTAACCATGGGTATCAAATGTACTGATATAAAAAGATATCCACAATATATATTACTGAGTGGGGAAAAAGAGCAAAGGAGCTATGGGGCAAAGCATGTACTGCAGTCGCGTTATTGTAAACAACCTTATGTATATGTATTTGTATATACAAAACATTCCAGGCCAGGCACGGTGGCTCACGCCTGTAATCCCAGCACTTTAGGAGGCCAAGACGGGTGGATCACCCACCTGACGTCAGGAGTTCAAGGCCAGGCTGGCCAACATGGTGAAACCCGTCTCTACTAAAAAAAAAAAAAAAACAAAACCATAAATTAGTCAGGAGTGGTGGTGCATGCCTGTAGTCCCAGCTACTTGGGAGGCTGAGGCAGGAGAATCACTTGAACCAGGGAGGCGGAGGTTGCAGTGAGCCAAGATCATGCCACTGCACTCCAGCCTGGGTGACAGAGTAAGACTATTGTCTCGGGAAAAAAAAAAAAAAAAAAAAGTTCTGGAAGAGCCTACACTGAACTCTGGGGGCGGGGTGGAGTTTTACTTTTCATACTCTTCCATAATGTTTGAACATTTGCAACAAACGTGTTGGTCTTGCAATTTTTCAGCCAAAACAACAGATACTAGGTATCACTTAAGGATTTATTGTGTGCTGGATACTTACTAAGCACGTTCCTTCTCATTCCTAGTGGCTTCTACTGTTTTCCTGTTCTGGGACCACAGGGAACAAGACCTGTCTACTAGATGGACCCTTTCTCAGGCCCCTTGGATCTTCCTTTCAGGGTCTGCACCTCCTCCAGGAGGGATCAGGATTTGAAGCAAGAGACGCCATGAGGTTATTTTTCTGTCTCCTCTGTGTCTCTGTCCAGCTTTCTTGCTGGGAGACATGTTTGAGATGGAGATAGTGACAGGGAAGGGAGCTTCAGGGGGCCATGGCACGTCCTGTCCCGAGCGAGCAGGGAACTGGAATGGGAGAGGATTAGGGAGGCACCCTCCCTTCCACCCTGGGCACTCACCTCTGGCCAGCAGTCCCACCAGGCTTGCTTCCTCTCACCCTGCCCAGCCCAGGAAGGAGGAGGTGGAAATAATTAACACCTACATGGAAACTCTTTCACACAGGTTGTGAACTCCTCCAGAAATTTGCATTTTAAACCCTTGGTGGCTAATTGTGGAATGCAACGCTTTGTCTGGCCTGAAAAGAAGGGCAGGCAATGGAAATCAGGTGAAGAGAGGAGGGGGTCCTCTTTGTGCTGGGGTGTGTGTGTGTGTGTGTGTGTGTGTGCGCTGGGGGTGCAAACATTCTACTTGCAAGCCTGGTGCAGATAAAAAAGCTGAGTTGAGGGGGTGGGGCTGTCACCCAGAACAGATGACTTCCTCCCCACTCTCCAGAAGGTTTCTGGACATGAACTCCATTTCCAAGTCACCAGCCTGCCTGTAATCTGGGGCTGGTGCCCCAGCCCAGGTGGCTGGCCTATGTGTGAAGAAACAGGTCTGAGCCTGCTTTGAGGGGCGGGGGACTCCAGAGAGGAGTGACCCAGCTTGAGCTGGAGAACTCTTCAATTATTAATTAATTAATTAATTTTTTTTTTTTTTCAGATGGAGTCTCACTCTGTCACTCAGGCTGGAGTGCAGTGTTGTGATCTCAGCTCATTGCAACCTCTGCCTCCCAGGTTCAAGCGATTCTCCCGCCTCAGCCTCCCGAGTAGCTGGGATTACAGGCACGCGCCACCATGCCCAGCTAACTTTTGTATTTTAGTAGAGGCAGGGTTTCACTATGTTGGCCAGGTTAGTCTCGAACTGCTGACCTGAAGTGATCCGCCCGCCTTGGCCTCCGAAAGTGCTGGGATTACAGGTGTGAGCCACTGTGCCCGGCCTAATTAATTTTTAAATAAGTAAAACATGCATGAAGAATTCCAAAGGTTCAGAAGTGAAAACCAAGTTTCCCTTTTAACCCTAGTTCCTATGTTCTTCTCTCTATATGTATAAATACACGTATGTATAAATATGTATATATGTATATGTGTGTATTTACATTTGGGCAGTCTATACAACACACTCTTTTGTTTTGAGATGGAGTCTCGCTCTGTCACCCAGGCTGGAGTGCAATGGCATGATCTTGGCTCATTGCAACTTCCACTCCCTGCATTTAAGCGATTCTCCTGCCTCAGCCTCCCAAGTAGCTGGGATCACAGGTGCACATCACCATGCCGGCTACTTTTTGTATTTTTAGTAGAGATGGGGTTTCGCCACATTGGCCCAGCTGGTCTTGAACTCCTGACCTCAAGTGATCTGCCTGCCTCAGCCCCCCAAAGTGCTGGGATTACAGGCATGAGCTGCCGTGCCCGGCCACAACACAGTCTTAATTATCTTGTTTTTTTCCACAAAGCAATGCTTTTCAGGCCTGCTACTTGTAAGATCTTGTTAATGTGATTAATTTCCCTGTACTCAATCTTCTCATCTGTAAAATGGGAGATAATAGATATATTTCCCTCATAGGGCTGCTGTGAGAATTAAATGAGTTAACGCATGTAAAATCATCATGTCAGAGGCCAGAGTGACTCCATCTTAAATAGGGGCTGAGTAGGATAAGGATGAGAGCTGCTGGGCTGCATTCCCAGGAGGTCAGTCATTCTTAGTGACAGGATGAGACAGGAGGTCAGCGAGACTGCTATCACAAATTATGGGTCATAAAGACCCTGCTGATAAGATAGGATGCAGTAAAGAAACTGGCCACAGCACACCAAAACCAAGATGGTGACCTCTGGTCGTCCTCACCGCTCATTATACGTGAATTATAACACATTAGCTTGCTAAAAGATACTCCCACCAGTGCCATGACAGCTTACAAATGCATGGCAAGTTGTAATGAAAGTCACCCAATATGGTCTAAAGGGGGAGAAACTCTCAGTTCCTGGGGAAATCCCTGCCCTTTTCTCAGAAAACTCATGGATAATCCACCCCTTGTTTAGCATATAATCAAGAAATAAACATAGAAATAGCCAGCAGCCCTCAGTGGTATTCATCTATGATGTAGCCATTCTGTTGTTTCTTTACTTTCTGAATAAACTTACTTTTACTTTACTCTATGGGCTTGCCCCGAATTCTTCCCTGGGCAAGATTCAAGAACCCTCCATTGGGTCTGGATCGAGACCCCTTTCTGGTAACAATTAGACCAGTGATTGGCACGCAGAGAGTTCTAGAAAAGTGTCAGCTATTGTTATTATTGTGGGAATTGAAAAAGTAATAAAGAATTAACCCCAAGATCCTGAATTTTTGTGTTTTAAGATGTATAAGGGCCGGGCACGGTGGCTCACGTCTGTAATCCCAGCACTTTGGGAGGCCGAGGCGGGCAGATCAGGAGGTCAGGAGATTGAGGCCACCTTGGTTAACACGGTGAAACCTTGTCTCTACTAAAAATACAAAAAATTAGCCGGTGTGGTGGTGGGCACCTGTAGTCCCAGCTACTCCGGAGGCTGAGGCAGAAGAGTGGCATGAACCCGGGAGGCGGAGCTTGTAGTGAGTCAAGATCATGCCACTGCACTCCAGCCTGGGCGACAGAGCAAGCCTCTGTCTCAAAAAAAAAAAAAAAAAAAAAAAGATGTATAAGGGGTGTGTGTGTGTGTGTGTGTGTGTACGTGTGTATATGTAGAGAGAGAGCTTTAATGTTATAGGAAAAACTGGTGATTGATTCTGAGATTCTAATCTGGAAATTGGGATATTAATATGATGAAAATATAACAATAACCACAACAACAACAACAACAAAGTTCTATTTACTGCCTGCCTACTATGTGCCCGGTGCTGTTCAGGCTTTTGACATACCTTGGTTAATGCCTGCAACAAAACTTTTACTAGTGAGTATTTTTATTCCCAGGGTATAAATGAAGAAACAGAAAGTCTGGTAAATTAGCAACAGATACACAGTAAAAGAATAGAGACTTAGTCCTTTATGTTTCCTGTTGATGTCAATCACATAGTGCAACAGCAGTCATGAGTAAGTGCAGATCAATGCTGTGTATTTTATCAGAGTCCACACTGTTCTCGTTCCTGTGGCATGGTCTGTGCTTAAAGAGAATGAAAATAAGTAGGGGAATGAGTGACCTCAAACTTCATCAATACCTCATTTGTTGATATTCCACAGTATGTGATTTTAAGGTAGTCATTGAAGCTGTTCTTTCTAAGATGAAATACTATTTTCTCTCTTTCTTTCTTTCTTTCTTTCTTTCTTTCTTTCTTTCTTTCTTTCTTTCTTTCTTTCTTTCTTTCTTTCTTTCTTTCTCTCTCTCTCTCTCTCTCTCTCTCTCTCTCTCTCTCTCTCTCTCTCTCCCTCTCTCTCTCTCTCTCTTTTTTTGAGACAGAGTTTTGCTCTTGTTGCCTAGGCTGAAATACAATGGTGCGATCTTGGCTCACTACAACATCTGCCTCCTGGGTTCGAGTGATTCTTGTGCCTCAGCGTCCCAAGTTGCTGAGATTACAGGCCTGCGGCACTACGTCCAGCTAATTTTTGTATTTTTAGTAGAAACGAGGTTTCACCATGTTGGTCAGGCTGGTTTCTAACTCCTGACCTCAGGTAATCCTCCCACCTCTGCCTCCCAAAGTGCTGGGATTACAGGTGTGAGCCACCGCACCCAGCCCATTTTCTTTTTCCTTTTCTTTTTTTCTTTTTTTTGAGACAGAGTCTCACTCTGTTGCCCATGCTGGAGTGCAGTGGCAGAATCTCAGCTCACTGCAACCTCTGCCTCCCAGGTTCAAGCAATCCTCCTGCCTCAGTTCCCCCTAGTAGCTGGGATTACAGGTACGTGCCACCATGCCCAGCTAAGTTTTATATTTTTAGTAGAGATGGGGTTTTGCCATGTTGGCCAGGCTGGTCTCAAACTCCTGACCTCAGGTGATCCACCTGCCTCAGCCTCCCAAAGTACTGGGATTACAGGTGTGAGCCACTGCGTCTGGCCCATTTTATTTTTATTTTTATTTTTGAGACGGAGTCTTGCTTTGTTGCCCAGGCTGGAGTGCAGTGGCACCATCTTGGCTCACTGCAAGCTCCGCCTCCTGGGTTCATGCCATTCTCCTGCCTCAGCTTCCAAGTAGCTGGGACTACAGGCGCCCACCACCACGCCCGGCTAATTTTTTGTATTTTTAGTAGAGATGGGGTTTCACCGTGTTAGCCAGGATAGTCTCAATCTCCTGACCTCGTGATCCGCCCGCCTTGGCCTCCCAAAGTGCTGGGATTACAGGCGTGAGCCACTGCACCCGGCTCCATTTTATTTTTCAAATGGGTGACAAGCTGCCTCTTCTTAAACGCAGCAGGAGAACTACGCTTGGCCCTTCTTTCAGTCTGTCCCTAAGGCATCACCTCAGTGCTGCCCTTGACTTAGTGGACCTTGGATCAGCCTTTCTGGGATGGGTCTGTTAGCATGGCAGACCCCTGTCTGTAGTTTTCATATGCTGCACTCTGAGAAATTCACAGAGCATGTCTCAATAGAAATGTACATAAACCCAGAACTGAAGCGTGTTCAAGGAGAGTCAGTCTTATGGGGTAAATAATGACATCTGTTTAAGAGGCTTTCTTTTTTTTTTTTTTTTTTTTTTTTGCCTGCCCTCTGGGTTCTCTGCATTACAGGTAGTTGGAGGAGGCTGGGCATGGTGGCTCACACCTGTAATCAAGCACTCTGGGAGACCAAGGTGGGCAGATGGCTTGAGTCCAGGAGTTCAAGACCAGCCCGGGCAACACAGTGAGGCCCCATCTCTACAAAAAGTACAAAAATTAGCCAGGAATGGTGGTGGGCATCTGTGGTCCCAGCTACTCCAGAGGCTGAGGTGGGAAGATTACTTGATCCCAGAAGGTTGAGGTTGTAGTAGCCGAGGTTGTACCACTGTACTCCAACTTGAGCAACAGAGAAAGACCCTACTTCAAAAAAAAAAAATTACAGGTAGTTGGATTTGCAGGAAGCCCAACTCCATGGTGAGTGAGCTTTAACAGTAGGTTCCACGTTTATGGAAGCCAAGAGGGGTAAGGTATTACCAGGAGGTGACACGAATGAGTGTTTGGTGACATTAAAGTGGCGTGGGTTTGGTTCCCTTTCTCAAATGCTGGAGGGCAGCTCCATACCTGCCCAGTGGCTTTCTCCTTCTCCACCCCAACATGGAATTTAAAAGGCTTGGTGACCTGCCCATCTGGAGACACCAAGGAGGATTGGCAGTGAATTCTTTGGCTGGCAGGCAGTGTGAAGTGGCCCTTGCGTTTTCCTGGCTTTGCTAGCTATGCCTGGGACTCTTCCCATTGAAGAGCTGGCTCAGGGAGAACAAAAATAGCAATGACGATTCTAAGCAAATGTACAACTAAAAATTCCACTGATGGATTTTCTGATGAAAATAAGTCATAGGAAAGATTGCTTAATGAGCTGAAGTGGAACCATTGTAAGTTCTGCCTGGTTACCCTGGTTCTTTTGTTCTGTGAACTGCCTGTTCATATCCTTTGCTTATTCTTCTATTGAGCTGTACATATAGATCTTGCTGATTGATGTGAGCTCTTTGTGAAATAGGAAATGAAACTTCCATCAGTCAAAGATTACAGTTTTCCCCAATGTTATCTTATTTTGTTCATAGAATTTCTTTTGGTTGTGTATTATCTAGTCAAATTTATCAATTGTTTCTTTGGCTTCAAGGTTCTATGCTCTACTTAGAAAGTTCCACTCTTATGTGATACATTTTACATGTTTGCTTCAAGACATTTTGTGGGTTTTTTTAAAGTTTAAATCTTTGATCTAACCAAATTAATTTGGTGTTAAGGGTTGAAATGGGGGTCTAACTAATTGCATTACTTTTTTCTTTTTTTTTGTTTTCGAGACAGTGTCTTGCTCTGTCACCCAGGCTGGAGTGCAGTGGCCGGATCTCAGCTCACTGCAAGCTCCGCCTCCCGGGTTCACACCATTCTCCTGCCTCAGCCTCCTGAGTAGCTGGGACTACAGGCGCCCGCCACCTCGCCCGGCTAGTTTTTTGTATTTTTTAGTAGAGACGGGGTTTCACCCTGTTAGCCAGGATGGTCTCGATCTCCTGGCCTCGTGATCCACCTGTCTTGGCCTCCCAAAGTGCTGGGATTACAGGCTTGAGCCACCACGCCCAGCCTGCATTACTTTTTTCTAACTGATATTCAATGGTCCCCAAATGATTTATTGAGTGATCTCTCTTTTCCTCACTAAATGCCACTTTCCCCATAAACTAAATTTCTGCATGTATTTCACCCTATTTTTGGTCCCCTCCAATTTGTTATACTATTTTTTCTCTATCATAAACCCTTAAAATTATTGTTGTTTCTTAATGTATTTTTTTTTGGAAACAGGGTCTTGCTATGTTGCCCAGGCTGGACTCAAATTCCTGTGTTCAAGCAATCCTCCTGCCTCAGCTTCCTGAAGCCTTGAAAGGATTGCAAAGTGCTGGGACTATAGGTATGAGCCACTACATCTGGCTCTCATAGTGTATTTTAATATCTAGTTGGAGTAGTCCTTCCTAGAGTAAGAGACAAGATCTTACTCTGTTGCCCAGACTGGAGTGCAGTGGCATGATCCTGGCTCACTGCAACCTCCACACTGGGTTCAAGTGATTCTCCTGCCTCAGCCTCCTGAGTAGCTGGGACTACAGGCACCTGGCGTCACACCCAACTAATTTTTGTATTTTAGTAGAGATGGGGTTTCGCCATGTTTGCCAGGCTGGTCTGGAACTCCTGACCTCAAGTGATCTGCCTGCCTTGGCCTCCCAAAGTGCTGGGATTACAGGGATTACAGGCGTGAGTCACCACGCGTGGCCAATTATCCTTCTTTGGACCTTTTCTAGTCATTTTCATGTTTATTTTTTCTGATAAATTTAAATATCAGGCCGGGCACGGTGGCTCATGCCTGTAATCCCAGCACTTTGGGAGGCTGAGGCGGGCAGATCACCTGAGGTCAGGAGTTCAAGACCAGCCTGGCCAACATGGCAAAACCCCATCTATACAAAAATACAAAAATTAGCTGGGCCTGATGGGGAGTGCCTGTAATCCCAGCTACTTGGTAGGCTGGGGCAGAAGAATCACTCGAACCCGGGAGGTGGAGGTTGCAGTGATTGGAGATGGTGCCAGTACACTCCAGCCTAGGCAACAGAGTGAGATTCCATCTCAAATAATAATAACAATAATTAAATAAATATCATTTTATCAAGCCCCTTTACCCCGTTTTCTTGACATTTTAATTGGAAATGCACTGAGCTATAGATTAAATTAGGGAGAATTAATAAAAAGAAGGGCATGTTTTCACATTTAGTTCTGTTTTCTTTTATGAACCCCATTGGAACCTGAGAGTTTTTGGTTAAGCATGGTGGCTCATGCCTGTAATCTCAGCACTTTGCAATCCTTTTGAGGCCAAGGTGGGAGGATCGCCTAGGAGTTCTAGACCAACTTTGGCAACATGGCAAACCCTGTCTCTATAAAAAAATACAAAATTAGCTGAGTGTGGTGGCTTGTGCTTATAGTTCCAGCTACTCTGGAAACTGAGGTGGGAGGATCACCCGAGCCCAGGGAGGTGGAGGCTGCAGTGAGCTGTGATCGTACCACTGCACTCCAGCTTGGGCAACAGAGTAAGATCTTGTCTCCAAAAAAAAAAAAAAAAAAAAAAGAGTTTTCTTCTTGTTAAATTTTTTCCTAGAATTTTTACCTTTTTAGCCTCTACAGCAAATAGGTGCTTCTCATATTTTCCAGCTGGCTGTGTGACATTAGACAAATCACTCACCTTCTTCAGACCTCAATTTTCTTGTAGGTAAAGAAAAGCATGTATCTCTAAGATCCCTTCTTCTAAAGCTAGTTGAGGCGTTTATGGTGTGGTTCTTAACAATGCAAAATGTTGGTATTTTCAGGGGCAGCTTTGCCCTCATTGAATTTTCATGAGAAAGACCTGGGTCAGCTCAGTTTCTCTGGTCCCAGCTGTGCAAACAAATACCTGGGTCAACCCTAATTGGAGCCCTCTGTGAGCCCCCAACCCCCTCCACTGATTCACCAAGACTCCACTGTGCCCTGAGATTCCTCCTGCAGGCTGGATACCTCAGCAGGATGGGCATACCCCAGCTTTATTCCACACCCAGTTATGAGGCATCTATCTACCATGTGCCAGGCGCCATGCTAGCCTCTGGCTGTGGCCATTGACTGTTTATCTGATCGGGGTGGACAACCACTTTGGATGATTCAGGCCTCCAAGTGCAATGCATTTCAGGACTGATTCTGAGATTGTTTTGGCCTCCGTGTATTCTGAGCCAATTAACTAGTCAACAGCCTTTTCTCCAGTGCGCAATGAAGACACAGACCGGCACACGACCAGGTGCTAAGTGTTGCTTGGTAGCGCTTCTGGGAGAGGATGCGCAGAGAGAGTATTTCTTAGTGAGACTAAGACTGTCAGGGCAGGCCGGGCCCAGCAGGGCCGGTTCAACCCCCTTCCAGGGCGGAATCTGCAGGACTTTCCGGCTGCCCGAGCACCCCACTGCGTTGATGACTGGGTGGCAGACTCACACTCCTGGCTAATTCCAGGAGAGACTCATTTAAGCATTTAGCCTAATTGTTTCTTTAATTGAAAGTCTGCAGATAAGCACAGGTTTCTTTCCTATGCAAAAGAGGCTTGAGCTAGAAGAAGCAAGCCAGTGGTATAAGAAAACAAGTGCTAATTTTAGCCTGGCTTTGGGGAAGGGGGCTTTGTGCCTCTGGGTTCTTGCATCATAATGTGTTCGAGTTAATTTGACGGGTGGGGGTTCTTAGTTACCCAAACACTTTAATAGGATTGAAATAGGCTACTTTCAGGCCTTGCATGGATAAGAATGGACTGGCTAAGCCCTCTTTTCTTTAAGAAAACAGCTCCCACACTTGCGCAGGCCAAAATAATTAAGTAATTAGCAAAGGCATTTGTCAAAATGCCCAGTGGGGCTGACGAAAATGACAGCTTTGAGAAGGATGAAGAGTTCACAAACAGCATTTTCTCCCAGCTCCAGGTTGGGGTCAGGCCTGGGGCCTGTGAGGAACACGCCTGCCTGGGACTCCGGGGTCCCAGCTCAACCTTTGGGGTTCAAGTTCACTTCCCTGTGGCAAAAGCCAAGCTCCTATTTCTAAGGAGGCAGTCTTGAAAGGCCTTTGGAACATCAAAGGACTCTACAAACGCAGTAAGTAAAAAATAAAGGAGTCATTTTCCTTTTCAAAGGATTGAAACCGTTAAGCAGCCAAGTCCATGGCAGAAAAAGCATTTGTGGTTTGTGGAAATTAAAAAGACTGAGGAAATAGCTAGAGGTTACGAGGCAGTCATTACCCTCAACAGTGAGCTTACTCTGTACCTACTGTGTGCAAGGGAAATAACCTGGATTTTCTTAGAGCCATAAGAGTCTGCCCTTACGAGGCCCACACAGTGATTGCTGTTGTTGGTTACAGGTTAACTGAGATAGTCTTTGTTTTTGAGAGAGAGTCTCGTCTCTCTCTGTTACCCAGGCTGGAGTGCAATGGCACCATCTCGGCTCACTGCAACCTCCGCCTCTGGGGTTCAAGCAATTCTCCTGCTTCAGTCTCCTGACTAGCTTGGATTACAGGCACCCACCACCACACCCGGCTAATTTTTGTATTTTTAGTAGAGACGGGGTTTCACCATGCTGGCCAGGTTGGTCTCAAACTGCTGACCCCGTGATCTGCCCGCCTCGGCCTCCCAAAGTCCTGGGATTACATGCATGAGCCACCGCATCCGGGAACAACTGAGATATTCTCTCAGCACAAGAGAGAAGGCGACATTAATAATAACAACCACTTAGGGGCTCCTTCAATATGCCAGGGATGTGGGATCTCATTCAGTGCCCACAACAACCCTATCATGTTGGCATTTGTTTTTCCTCCTTTAATGGATAGGGAAACAGGCCCAACAAAGTCAGGAAATTTAGAGCTGAGAGTCAATGTCAAGGAGACGTTAAGACCTCTGGAGTACAAAGGACCTGGGTTTGACAGCAGATTCTACTTGTGTCGGTCACAAGGAATAAGAACTAGGGAAAGATCATCAGATTTAGAAAGTAGGAGTTGTTGGTGGCTGGAGAGTGGTGTTTCAGAGGAATCACACTGTTACAGGAAAGGGGTCCCGATCCAGACCCCAGGAGAGGTGTCTTGGATCTCGTGCAAGAAAGAATTCAAGGGCCTGGCGTGATGGGTCATGCCTGTAATCCCAGCACTTTGGGAGGCCGAGGCAGATGCATCACTTGAGGTCAGGAGTTTGAGAACGGCCTGGACAACATGGTGAAACCCTGTATCTACTACAATTACAAAAACTAGGTGGGCCTGGTGGCAGGCGCCTGTGATCCCAGCTACTCAGGAGGCTGAGGCACAAGAATCACCGGAACCTGGGAGTGGGTGGTTGCAGTGAGCTGAGGTCGTGCCACTGTACTCCAAGTTGGGTGATAGAGCGAGACTCTTTCTCAAAAAAAAAAAAAAAAAAAAAGAAAAGAAAAAAAAAGAAAAGAAAAGAAAAGAAAAAAGAAAGAAAGAATTCAAATTGAGTCCATAGAGTAAGTGAAAGCAAGTTTATCAGGAAAGCAAAGGAATAAAAGAATGGCTATTCATAGAGCAGCCCTGAGGGCTGCCGGTTGCCTATTTATTTATTTATGAGACGGAGTCTTGCACTGCTGCCCAGGCTGGCATGCAAATGGTGCAATCTCAGCTCACTGCAACCTCCGCCTTCCAGGTTCAAGCGATTCTCCTGCCTCAGCCTCCCAAGTAGCTGGGATCACAGGCACCTGCCACCATGGCCGGCTAATTTTTTGTATTTTTTAGTAGAGACAGGATTTCACTATATTTGACAGGCTGGTCTTGAACTCCTGACTTTGTGAACCGCCTGCCTCAGCCTCCCAAAATGCTAGGATTACAGGTGTGAGTCACTGCGCCCGGCCCGGTTGCCTATTTTTATGGTTATTTCTTGATAACATACTCAACAAGAGGTGGATTATTCATGCCTCCCCTTTTTAGACCATATAGGGTAACTCCTGACATTGCCCAGGCATTTGTAAACTGTCGTGGTGCTGGTGGGAGTGTAGCAGTGAGGACGACTACAGGTCACTCTCATTGCCATCTTGGTTTTGGTGGGTTTTAGCCAGGTTTTTTACTGCAACGTGTTTTGTTTTGTTTTTGAGATGGAGTCTCGCTCTGTCACCCAGACTGGAGTGCAGTGGCGCAATCTTGGCTCGCTGCAACCTCTGCCTCCCGGGTTCAAGTGATTCTCCTGCCTTAGCTTCCTGAATAGCTGGGATTACAGGCTCGCACCACCACGCTCAGCTAGTTTTTGTATTTTTAGTAGAGACAGGGTTTCACCACGTTAGTCAGGCTGGTCTCGAACTCCCGACCTCAGCCTGAGGTGATCTGTCTGCCTCAGCCTCCCAAAGTGCTGGGATTACAGGTGTGAGCCACCACGCCCAGCCAACACTGCAACGTGTTTTATCAGCAAGGTCATCATGATCTGTATTTTGTGCCAACCTCCTAGCTCATCCTGGGACTTAGAATGCCTTAACCATCTGGAAATATAGCCCGGTAGTTCTCAGCTTCATTTTACCCGTCCCCTACTCAAGATGGAGTTGCTCTGGTTCACACGCCTCTGACAACATGGCAGGTGAGCCATGGTGAGAATCAGGCGTGAAGAGTGAGTCTTCAAAAGCAGCCGTGGGGGGAGAAGGAAGGCATTCTCCGTCCACCTGGGGACTCTTCCCAAGCTGGTGGGAAGACCTGAGCAGGTTTGTAGGTTGAGGGCAGTGGCCTGAAGAGAGAGCGAGTTTGAGGGTGCCAGAAACAGAGGGAATATTTGAGTAAGACAGGTCCTTCCTGGAGGAGGTGTCCCTAACTCGAAGCTTAGAGGGGAGTAGGTTTAGGGGGCAGGGAGCGGCAACCGTTTCTGAGAAAGAGGAAGGAAAAGAAGATGGAAAGGTTGTGTAAAGTTATTGTGGCATTTGAAGTTAAAATGAAGGAGTCAATTCACAGGCACTTAGAGGGGCAGGGGAGGAGAGCTGAGAGAACTCAGGTTGAGGGGAAATGGCTGACTTGGCTCTGTCTATGGGGAAGTTAAGTGGGCTAAGAACCAGTGGGGTTGGGTAAGGGGGTGATGGAGTGGGGACTTAAGGTCTTGATGCTGCCTCTGTAGGGGCTGAAGGTTGTGGGGGAGTCAGGAGCTTGGAGCCCATACCTTGAAGGCACAGTATTTCCATAGGGTTAGCAGGGGAGGGAAAAATGGCTTCCCTCTACCCTTCTAGGTTCTTCGGCCAGGCTACAAATTAAATTGACATAAAACAGATGAACTGGAGAAGAAGCATTTTGATTACATGCATACACAGGGAGTCACACCAAATACGAAGGGCCAGAAGATGGACGCTTATATACAGCATCCTGAGCTAAAGACAGGAATAGGGGCCCGGAGCTTCTGGGGGTGGTGGAGACCGGCAATGGGAGGGTGAGGGGAGGAGATGTGTGGTGAATGGAGGTTGTCTTGTTACACAGATGAAAGTCGGGCAATAAACGTTTTCCGGAGCAGCCCTCTTCCTGATACAGATATTTTTACTGATGTCCATTTTCTTTATGGATGTAAATTTCTTTTATAAAATAACAGCTTTTCAGAGCTGCTGCTGTGCCTGCATTTTCTCAGAATAAGCAGCTCAAAATATGCCAAAGAAGTATATTTTGGGGTGGCATATTCTGGTCTCCTATAGTCATATTTTGGGGTGGTGTGTCCCAAGGCCCAACAGGTGCGAGTGGCATCTGAGTTGGAGGTGGTGGGGGAGCCTCCAGTGGAGGTAAAACTGAAACTTACAGCATCTTAGAAGGCCAAAGGTCAAAGCATTGGGGGCATCCCCGTGAGTGTTGACAGGCAAGAGTGTGTCAGGTACCAAAGTATTCCAGGAACAATGGCAAGGAGGGCAGAGGGGGGTGGTGATGAGGATGAGGGGAGAACTTCATAAGTGATTTGAAGAGGTGGGACAGTGGTGATGGTTTAGTGACTTGGAGGAGAAGGAGGAAGCCTCAACCTTTTCTTTTTAGA
This sequence comes from Macaca nemestrina, assembly GCF_043159975.1. Lineage (NCBI taxonomy): Eukaryota > Metazoa > Chordata > Mammalia > Primates > Cercopithecidae > Macaca > Macaca nemestrina. The sequence goes on along the minus strand of NC_092133.1, from coordinate 40,624,392 downwards.
AGAAGTAAGAAATACTGGGGCTTTGAGTATCAGTGTTACAGACTGAATGTTTGTTTTCCCCCAAATTATTATTATTTTTATTTCGAGACGGAGTTTCACCCTTGTTGCCCAGGTTGGAGTACAATGGCATGATCCCAGCTCATTGCAACCTCCACCTCCTAGGTTCAAGCAATTCTCCTACCTCAGCCTCCCCAGTATCTGGGATTATAGGTGCCTGCCACCATGCCTGGCTAATTTTTTGTGTTTTTATTAGAGATGGGGTTTCACCATGTTGGCCAGGCTGGTCTCGAACTCCTGTCCTCAGGTGATCCGCCCGCCTTGGCCTCCTGAAGTGCTGGAATTACAGGCATAAGCCACTCTGCCTGGCCTGTCCCTCCACTCCCCATTCATAAGTTGAAATCCTAACCCCCAGTGTGACAGTATTGGGAAGGGGAATCTTTGGGAGGTGATTAGGCATGGAAGTGCCCTTATACAAGGGACCACAGAGAGCCCACAGCAGCTTTAAGAAGTGTCCGAGCTAGAAGAGCTCTCAGGTCATCCAGTCTAACAGAGGGGAAAAAAGGAGGCTCCAAAAGGCCACAGATGAGGGAAGATGACGGAGTTGCAGGGGGTCATGCTGTTTAAGGCTCTGCTGGAAGCCATATGAGAGAGGGAGTGCAGTGGGGAAATGGTCAAAAGTTTGTCCAGAGTGGACAGGCTGAAGTCAAATCCTGGTTCTCTTATTAGCACAGGGCCAAAAACTCAATAGATGGGAGTTATTGTTATTGTTATTATTATTATTACTTCAACAGAGGACTAGAAATAGGTTAAGGATGGCTCTGGAAATGACTGGGAGAGATCCCAGAATCTGCAAGTTTCACAGCCAGGCCTGACATTGAGTAGATGGGGCTGTGTATGTGTGTGTGTGTTCGTTCGTGTGTGCACATGTGTTGCAGGGGTGGGCCTTATCTCTTTCCAGGTGCACACAGGGGCGTAAAGCTTGCCTTCTAAGTGTGGGTGACATTCTAATCCACCAAAAGAGCATGCTGTCGGCAAGTGAGTGTTCCTTGTTCATTTGCTCTTGGTCTGAGTCCCAGGCACTGGCCTCCCTCTGGTGAAAGGGATACGCAAATTCTGTTTAATCTCCAGTTTCCAAGCTTGGCAGAAGCCATCTGCCTGGAAATCGCCTTACTCTGCAGTTGATAGTGCTTACCTACCTCTGCACGCTCAGGGTCTGATAGAGAGTGGGTGCTCTCAGGCTGGGTGCAGTGGCTCATGCCTGTAATCCCAGCACTTTGGGAGGCTGAGGTGGGTGGATCTCTTGAGGTCAGGTGTTTGAGACCAGCCTGGCCAACATGGTAAAACACCGTCTGTACTAAAAATATGAAAATTAGGCCGGGTGCGGTGGCTCAAGCCTGTAATCCCAGCACTTTGGGAGGCCGAGATGGGCGGATCACGAGGTCAGGAGATCGAGACCATCCTGGCTAACCCGGTGAAGCCCCGTCTCTACTAAAAATACAAAAAACTAGCTGGGCGAGGTGGCGGGCGCCTGTAGCCCCAGCTACTCGGAGGCTGAGGCGGGAGAATGGCGTAAACCCGGGAGGCGGAGCTTACAGTGAGCTGAGATCCGGCCACTGCACTCCAGCCTGGGCGACAGAGCGAGACTCCGTCTCAAAAAAAAAAAAAAAAAATATGAAAATTAGCCAAGTATGGTGGTGGGCACCTGTAATCCCAGCTACTTGGGAGGCTGAGGCAGGAGAATCGCTTGAACCCAGGAGTTGGAGCCGAGATGGTGCCTGGTACTCCAGCCAGGATGACAGAACAAGACTCTGTCTCCAAAAAAAAAAAAAAGTGAGTGCTCTCTTGTTCAATCAGTGAATTAATACACCTTCACGGCTTTTGGGCTTTCGGTGGGGAAATGGCTCTCTTACCACCTCTACCGTGGGTTGGCTGTATGGGGTTAAGTAAGGAGGAATTTGACAAATGGGGGTATAAATCCCACCTTTATCATTTACTACCTGTGACTCTCACCAAATCATTTAACTTCACAGAGCCTCAAATTGCTCATCTATAAGATGACAATAATAATTATTTCACCTTAGGATTCAGTGATATGTGGCTGTAACGTTCTCAGCATCATGTCTGCCTGGCACTCTTGGTAATGATGAGTATTTCTTATTGTCATCATAGAGCTGGGTATGACAGCAGGCGCAGATATGCCTTCTCTTTATTTATTTAAAGCTGAGTGCCTCTCTTGTCCCACATTCTAGAAAGTGCTAGGGATAGAAGACATACTCCCTGCTTCCCTCTTAGTATCCACTTGATTTGGTGCTTCAGTGAAAGAAAAGCCAAGCAAACTTTTCCTTGATTCCAACCCTGAGGTGCCTTCAACCCCAGGCGTGTTTCCCCTGCAGAGCAGCCAGGTAACTGCAAATAGCCCTGGTGTTTTGGGGTGCTCACCACAAGCAGAATAAACCCCCTGCCTGGAAATTACTTTAATTTTCAGTTGACAAAAAGGTAAATTGTTGGCATTTTTTGCTTGGAGCCTGGAATGTAACCTTGCATGGCTGCCCCAGACATTCCAGGTGGCAGCTTCCATTAGCCAGCCCAGATTTCTAGCTTAAAGGAGGGGGAGAAAAAGAACTTCAGTAATTTTGCAGGGGCAAACCCCTCAATCATTATTTAATTCTACCAATTTCTCTTTCTTTTTTTTTCGTTTCGTTTCTGTCTTGTCTTGTCTTTTCTTTTTTTTGACAGTCTTGATCTGTCGCCCAGACTGGAGTGCAGTGGCGCAATCTCAGCTCACTGCAACCTCCACCTCCTGGGTGCAAGCGATTCTCCTGCCTCAGCCTCCTGAGTAGCTAGGATTATAAGCGTGGGCCACCACGCCCGGCTAATTTTTTTATTTTTAGTAGAGATGGGGTTTCACCATGTTGGTCAGGCTGGTCACAGACTCCTGACCTCGTGATCTGCCCGCTTCAGCCTCCCAAAGTGCTAGGATTACAGGCGTGAGCCACCGCGCCTGGCCAATTCTGTCAGTTTCTATCCCTTCAAGTTCCCTGCCACTCCTGTCCGTGTATACAGCAGAGCCAATGTGGACATCCCGTCAAACGGTCTGTTTTCCTTTTTAACCTTCAATCCTGTATTATGACAGTCTGCAGGCTTGTAATTTTTCGTTGCATGAGAGACTCCTTCCCGTGATCTACCACTGTTTGATTTGCGACTGGCTATGGGTCATGAGAGCAGGCCCCTCTGTTTTATTCCTTTGCAGGATAACTGGGATGCGGTAGGCTTTTAGTACGTGTAGAAGGAATGAAGGGGCGAATGAATGAATGCGTGGGTTCCAGTGTTTCCCAAGGCCAGAGCGTTTTTGTTTGTCTAGTCATAGATTTCCATAGCATTCCAGAAGGAAGGGCATCGTTTAGATGCGGTGCTGGTCGCCTTCCACTCAAAATATGTCCCTGAGATGCCTGTCTGGGGTGGGGTTCCGTGGAATGCAGACTGAATGGAATGCCTTTTAGGCCCAGTGAGAACCTGAGGCCACTGCTGCCATCTTGTGGACAGTATTTGAAACATAGGAGACGTGATTGCCGTTTCTCCCAAAGAAACCTTGGCAGATTCTATTATATGATGGAATATTCTCCTTAGCAGTGTATTAGGCCAAGTTACCAGACCCGTCCTTAACCTATTTCTATTCCTCTGTTGAAATAGTAATAATAACAACAACAACAATAACTGCCATTTACTGAGTTTTAGGCACTGTGCTAGTAAGAGAACCAGGATTTGACCTCATCCCATCTACTTGGGACCCAACTTTTGGTCATTTCCCCACACTCTCTCGTTTTTTGAGTTCTTTCTCTTCTTTCTCTTCCAACTCTCTACTGTGATAGTGTATCAGTCCCTGTACTCACATCTTGTCTCAATGATTTGCTTATGTGTTTGCCTTTCCAACAAGACAGTGACCACCTTGAGGACTGGTCAGAGCTGTTGAGTACAGGGATTTTATTGACCTCTGTGCACCAATTATGTACCAGGCCCTGTGCTAGATTAGGAGTGCGTGAACACACATCAAACTGGACTGTAGGCCTTCCCAGTGTATATGTGCAGGGTGGGTGTGTGCAAAGCCATGGGAGAGACGTGGAGTGTGTTTCTGGAATATATTGTAACTGAAGATGGACAAAGGCAGTGGTGGAGGGATTGGTAATTTAACTAGTTATTTACAACCTCATTTTTATATAAACTGGCCTCCCCAGCACTGCTCAGGAGAACCTTAACCATTATTATTATTATTTTTGAGGCAGAGTTTCGCTCTTGTTACCCAAGCTGGACTGCAATGGCGTGATCTCAGCTCACTACAGTCTCCACATCCTGGGTTCAAGCGATTCTTCTACCTCAGCCTCCTGAGTAGCTGGGATCACAGGCGTGTGCCACCACACCCAGCTAAATTTTGTATTTTTAGTAGGAATGGGGTTTCACCATGTTAACCAGGCTGGTCTGGAACTCCTGACCTCAGGTGATCCACCCGCCTCGGCCTCCCAAGAGTGCTGGAATTACAGGCATGAGCCACCACACCCAGCCAACCATTATCGAATTTATATGTACAAATGTTTCTTTGCTACTTACCATGGAGCACTTGACATAGAGTCACTTGTATGCGAAGCAATTTACTTGCAGCTGGGGATGTAGAGGGAGAAGAAATAGCCTCTCTCTTTGAGACTCTCCGGGATGGAAGGGGACACAAAGTGAATATCACATATGCCATATAGCCTCTATTTTAAGTTGGACTGCCCCCAACATGTCCTCTGTGTTGGATGAAGAAAACACAGGCAGTTTTCATTTGAGGCAGTACTAGACAGAGTCAAAGCTGATTAAAAGATTGTGAAATGGAATGCAAGAATTAGAATAAATGTATAAATTAAAGCAAGACTTTCAGAAAACTTTAACCTACAGGCAAAACCTAAAGGTTTTTAGTCAATTTCCTTTTGTATTGGGCTATTTGGGTAAAAGTTCACCAAGGGCTCATATGTCATGCCAGTATATAAAGCAATGTCATACAGAGTGACTGGACTCAGGGCAGCCATCTTTTCTCCTTTATTCAAGACCTGAGTATGGCACACTCATCATTGGTCAGGCACAAGGCCAGGTGCTTCCGGGACAGGGAAAGAAGAGGACAAAGTCTCTACTCCTGTTGGGGGCTGGCAAGTTTCCCGGCTTTAAGTACCAGCATCACCAGTACCACCTGTACTATACCAGTAACAACATCTATAGGGGCTAAAGACAAAATGGAGAGACAGGGGATACAGAGAGGAAAGCAGTGAGTGAGAAAGCAGCAGAGGGAGGAGAGGGCGGGCGAAGAAGAGCAGAGTGAGGAGATGGATTCTAGAGGAGGTGGCAGAGATGACTCGGAGGCCTTGGAGGAGGCCTGGACTCAGCTCAAACAAGAAGTGTCCTCTTTGGGCCCTTCTAAAATGCCTGGCAGCAACCAGTGTCCCACGACTGTCCCCAGCAGGCTGCAAAGTTACTATCCTTTGTGACTGCGAGGAGGTCTGATTGCTGGACCTGCATGGTGTGTGTCCGCAGCACCGGCATGTTTGTTCTGTTGTCAGGAGTGTTGCAGAGAAAGCAGTCTCACTAGTATTCACATTTTTCCGTCATCATGCTGTCTGAATGTGCCAGCCTTCCGGACAGAGGAGTTTGGCTTGTGACCCGGTTGGGAGTGAGAAAAGGGCATGAATGATGGCCCCCTCATGTGAGGGAAAGCTTCTGAAACAGGCATGCCTGCAGGAACCTGAGCGAGTATGTGCATGTGGCACTGGCATGGACCCACTTCTGCGCAGAGGTGGCGTGGCTTCCACCCAGGTGTGACCTCTGGATGCCATCCCCACCTGCATGCTGGGCTCACAGAGATGTCCCCCGGCAGCAGCAAAGGGCCTGGAGGCCCGTCCTCCCTGAGAGCAGAGCTTTGATCTTTTCACCATCAGGCTCATTATCAAATGTCTCGGGGAAAGGAAAAATATTTGGGAAAGAATTTAAAAGCTGTTCTCTTTGAAATAGGTATGAATGCCAGCCATCTCAGCATAGTTCTTCAAAGGATTGTGCTTTTGTAGTATGCTGTGACTTTTATTAAAAGCTGTTATGGGAAACATTTGTGCCCTCTACAAATATACAAAGAAGAACAAGGCTGGGCACGGCGGCTCACGCCTGTAATCCCAGCACTTTGGGAGGCCAAGGCAGGCAGATCACCTGAGGTCAGGAGTTCAAGATCAGCTTGGTCAATGTGGTGAAACCCCGTCTCTACTTAAAATACAAAAATTAGCTGGGCAGGGTGATGGGTGCCTGTAATCCCAGCTACTTGGGAGGCTGAGGTGGGAGAATTGCTTGAACCTGGGAGGGGGAGGTTGCAGTGAGCCAAGATCATGTCACTGCACTCCAGCCTGAGCGACAGAGTAAGACTCTGTCTCAAAAAATAAAAATAAAAATAAGAACAACAGTTAATATTAATGGGGACTTCACAAATGTGGGAACTGCACTAAGATCCTGATGAGCCATTTCTGTCACCTTTTGGTATAATAACTTTTTTTCTGAAGGCATGTATGTTTTTACTATGAACCCTAAATCTGAGACAGGTCTCAGTCAATTTAGGAAGTTGATTTTGCCAAAGTTAAGGATGCGTGCCCATAACACAGCCTCAGGAGGTCCTAACAACATGTGCCCAAGGTGGTCGGGGCACAGCTTGGTTTTATCCATTTTAGGGAGACATGAGACATCCATCAATATATATAAGATGGCACTTTTTCCATTCAGAAAGGCAGGATAACTCAAAGTGGGAAGGGCCAGATCATAGGTAGGTAAGAGATTGGCAAAATAAACTTTCTAAACAGACTGAGACCTGTCTCAGATATTTGGGGCTCACAAGACAAAGGTTGCATTCTTTTGAGTTTCTAATGAGACTTTTCAAAGGAGGCAGCCAGATACGCATTTATCTCAGTGAGCAGAAGGATGACTTTGAGTTCTGTCTGTCCTTTGTCCACAACAAATTTCCTTGTGACGGAGGTATGTAGCTTTTCTTATCTTAGCAGGTATCTTTTTTTTTTTTTTTTTCTTGATGGAGTCTAACTCTCTTGCCCAGGCTGGAGTGCAGTGGCGTGATCTTGGCTCACTGCAACCTTCACCTCCCAGGTTCAAGTGATTCTCCAGCCTCAGCCCCCCGAGTAGCAGGTGCCCGCCACCATGTTCGGCTAATTTTTTGTATTTTTAGTAGAGACGGGGTTTCATCATGTTGGCCAGGCTGGTCTCAAACTCTTGGCCTTAAGTGATCCACCCGCTTGGGCCTCCCAAAGTGCTGGGATTATAGGCGTGAGCCCACTGTGCCCGGCCTTTAGTGAGTATCTTTTTTAGGAATAGAACGGGTGGCAAGTTTGCCTCAAGCAGTTCTCAGCTTGACTTTTCACTTTGGCTTAGTGATTTTGGGGTCCCAAGATTTATCTTCCTTTCATATTACCAACCAGTTAAGAACAGCCAGAGGATAAATATTCCCCTCACGGACGTTCCAAGTCAAGTTTTGTTTTTTATTTTTATTTTTATTTATTTATTTATTTATTTATTTATTTATATTTTTTTTGAGGCGGAGTCTTGCTCTGTCGCCCAGGCTGGAGTGCAGTGGCCGGATCTCAGCTCACTGCAAGCTCCGCCTCCTGGGTTCACGCCATTCTCCTGCCTCAGCCTCCGGAGTAGCTGGGACTACAGGCGCCCGCCACCTCGCCCGGCTAGTTTTTTGTATTTCTTAGTAGAGACGGGGTTTCACAGTGTTAGCCAGGATGGTCTCGATCTCCTGACCTCGTGATCCGCCCGTCTCGGCCTCCCAAAGTGCTGGGATTACAGGCTTGAGCCACCGCACCCGGCTGTTTTTTATTTTTATTTTAATTTTTTTTTTGAGACGGAGTCTCGCTCTGTCGCCCAGGCTGGAATGCAGTGGTGTGATCTCAGCTCACTGCAAGCTCCGCCTCCTGGGTTCACGCCATTCTCCTGCCTCAGCCTCCCAAGTAGCTGGGACTACAGGCGCCTGCCACCACGCCTGGCTAATTTTTTGTGTTTTTAGTAGAAACAGAGTTTCACCGTGTTAGCCAGGATGGTCTCAATCTCCCGACCTCGTGATCCGCCCGCCTCGGCCTCCCAAAGTGCTGGGATTACAGGCCTGAGCCACTGTGCCCGGCCACTTTTTAAACCCAAATCAGAGCAATACATTGCCTCTTAGAACATTTGCTTTTCTTCGTATACTTTTATTTTAATCTTGTGGAAATTCTATTTTACTGCTTGATTCTACTTTTTGTCATTTTTTGTGAGTTAACTCAAAGTGCTCACTCCTCTTTTTAAAAGAAACATGAAGAAGTTTAATTTGAAAATTGATGAGGCTTCAAGACAGACTTGTAGATCTTAGCGTACTGGATGGGGACTTGCTCAGCGTACTTGAAGCATATTGAGGATTCTTTAGTAGAATTCACATTTTTCAAGAGCAGAGAGTCCAAGTACATGCTCTTTAGAAAGAGGGGAGACTACTGTCCTCTCCAGACCCAGAGGTGAGACTATTGTCCCCACAGGAGGTCCTTAAAGCAGACTTATGGCAGGCCGCTTTTTCCCCATTGCTCTTGGGGGCCAGCAATCAAGGTGGAGAAAGGCACCCCATGGAGATGGAGAGTGGCTAAGGAATGGCCATTAATTCCAGCTGGAACCTTCTCAAGACTCTACTTGGGGCAGGGTATAAATTGGTACTCAATTTCAGGAAGCAATTGGCAATGTATCTCAAGGGCATTAAATATGCTCGTGCCCTTTGACTCAGGAATTTCCCTTTGACTCAGGAATGAATGAGAAATTCATTCGCCTATTCAATGATGCTGCTCTGTCTCATGCACAAGGTTGGGTGAACAAGACAAACATTGTCCCTGCCCTTATACTGTTAGCAGTTTAATAGATCTAGAGACTCCAAAATACAAGCAAAGATCTTTGTCCATGGATATTTAAAGCAGCATTGTAAATAGCAAAGAATTCGAAATAATGTATATTGTTATATATATCCTCAGTGATAGGAGATTAAATTATAGTAGATCCATGTGATGGAATTTTAAATGACCATTATAAATTAGGTTTTCAAATTCATTATGTGTGGAGAATGTTTATGAAGTATATATGTATATATATTTTTTTGAGACAGAGTCTCGCTCTGTTGCCCAGGCGGAAGTGCAGTGGCGCAATCTCAGCTCACCACAACCTCTGCCTCCCAGGTTCAAGCGATTCTGCTGCCTCATCCTCCCTAGTAGCTGGGACTACAGGCATGCACCACCATGCCTGGCTAATTTTTGTATTTTTAGTAGAGACAGGTTTCACTGTGTTGGCCAGGCTGGCCTCAAACTCCTGACCTCGTGATCCACCTCGGCCTCCCAGAGTGCTGGGATTACAGGCGTGAGCCACTGTGCCTGACCTGTGAAATAAAATTTTAACAGAGGGAAGAAAAGCAAGATATAAAACTGGAGAGTTGGCTAGGCATGGTGGCTCATGCTGGTAATCCCAGCACTTTGGGAGACTGAGGTAGTTGGATCACTTGAGCCTAGGAGTTCGAGACCAGTCTGGGCAACAGGACAAAACTCCTTTTCTACAAAACAAAAACAAAAACAAAAACAAAAATTAGCCAGACATGATGGTGCGTGCTTGTAGTCCCACCTATTTGGGCGGCTGAGGTGGGAGCATCATCTGAACCTGGGGAGGTCAAGGCTGCAGTGAGCCATGATTGTGTCACTGCACTCCAGCCTGGGCAACAGAGCAAGCTCTTGTCACAAAAACAAACAAACAAACAAACAAAGGCCTTGGAGAATCATGAAGGCAAGGCCAGGGAAGTTCTGGAGGTGGGATCCCAATTGTATGTCTTTAAAAAGGGCAAGAGTAGAAGGAAACACCACAAAATAATGTTAACAGTAGTTATCTCATGATAGTGAGATTATGGATTTTTAATGTTATTTTTTATGCTTTTTCCCAATAAAGTGTCTGCAGTGAATATAAATGAATTTTAAAATTTTTGAAGAAAAACTATTTTTTTTTTTTTTTTGAAATGGAGTCTCGCTCTGTCACCCAGGCTGGAGTACAGTGGTGCAATCTGGGCTCACTGCAAGCTCTACCCCCCAGGTTCACACCATTCTCCTGCCTCAGCCTCCTGAGCAGCTGGGACTACAGGTGCCCGCCACCACGCCCAGTTAATTTTTTGTATTTTTTTAGTAGAGACAGGGTTTCACCGTGTTAGCCAGGATGGTCTCGATCTCCTGACCTTGTGATCCGCCCGCCTCAGCCTCCCAAAGTGCTGGGATTACAGGTGTGAGCCACTGCGCCCGGCCAGAAAAAACATTTCTAGGAGTTATGTTTGGGGCTTCTGTGCTGTGGTTGTAAAGGAAGAATTATCCCTTAGATTCCCCCAGCTGCAACATTCCTTCTAGGCTAAGCTTGTGTAACTTGCGGCCTGGAGGCCACATGCGGCCCAGGACGGCTTTGAATACGGCCCAACACAAATTCGTAAACTTTCTTAAAATGTTATGAGAGGTGTTTTGGTTTGTTTGTTTGTTTTTTAATCTCATCAGCTATTGTTAGTGTTAATGTATTTTATGTGTGGCCCAAGACAATTCTTCTTCTTCTAGCGTGGACCAGGGAAGCCAAAAGATTAGATACCTGTGGTTTAGGGTTTATTCATTTGTAATGTGTAGCTACAGTGCACTCACATTCACCACTTTATGGTATTTTATTAAATGACTATACCTCAATTTATTATCCAATCTACAGTTAGTGGAAAACATGAGAGTTTCTCCAATGTTCTGCAATTTCAAACATTTAAAAATTTTTCTTCAGGTGCACTGTGTTAATATCTCTTTAGAGTACAATCTAAGAGTAGCATTGCTGGGTCACAGAGCAGGGACTGTTACCTTTAGTAGATAATGACAAATTGGTTTTCACTGTGGTTTTACCTGTTTAAACACCTACCAGCTATGTATAAAAATATATGTTGTTGCACAGCCCTCTTGAGTCCTTGATATCAGACTTTTAAATTTTTTGCCAGTTTGGAAGATGTGAAATGATAGTTCATTGTGGTTTTAATTTGCATTTTCCTCCTTTTTAAACAAATTGAGCATTGCCGTATTGGCCATGTGAGTTTTCATTGCTGAGAGGAGCCTGTTTAGGAGATGCTGTTTGTATGTCCCTGGAATGTTGGGGTCGTGGCTGACTTGGAGCAGCTGGGGAGGGTGAGGAGGGTCCAGGAAGGAGGGAGGTGCTGCCCTGAAGTCCAGTGTGGAGCCATGAGGAGCAGCGGCCTTGCCACAGTGGCAGAGACAGGTAGAGAGTGCTGCCCAGCCGGGGAACTTCTGGTTGATTCTCTATCTTGGTTAGAGGAGAGCCTACTCTGGTTACTTCGATAACAAAATTCACCCACTTCCCACCCTCCGCATCCTGAGGAGCTGGGCAGCAAATGTCCATGGAGCGAGGCAGGGGACTGGGGGTGACTGGCAGGCACGCGACTCCAGCCAATTTCTGCATGGTGAAATGCTGGCAGACTTTTCAATGTGTCGGGAAAAGCTCAAAATACCATCTTTAATGTGAAGTTTTCCAACGGTTAAACATTGTCAGCTAGTTAAATAAAGGTGGTTTGGGCCAAATCAACAGTCTGTGGTGCTGAATGTCGCTGTCAGAAGGCTGAAAGTGACCCGAGCTTTGGTTGTGAGACAAGATTCACTTCTCAGACAATCAGCAAGTATTACCTGTCTCCTGAGGCCTGGGGACCTACTTTTGTGTAGGGAACAGGAGAAAAACTAGGCCCCTGACTTCACGGAGGCATCAGTCTGAGAGGATACTTCATGCTTTTAGCACTTTTGTGTGTGTGTGTGGCAAAACAGGCATGACTTAAAATGTACCACTTGTAGCTGTTCAGTTCACTGGCATTAAGTGCATTCACACTGTTGTGCGCCACAGAACTCTTTTCATCTTACAAAATGGAAATTCTGTACTCATTAAACAATGACTCCTCATTCCTCCCCTTCAGCCAGCCTCCTCTGGCAGCCACCATTCTACTTTTTGACTCTATAGATTTATTTATTTATTTATTTATTTATTTATTTATTTATTTAGAGACGGACTCTTGCTCTGTTGCTAGGCTGGAGCACAGTGGTGTGATCTTGGCTTACCGCAACCTCCATCTCCCGGGTTCAAGCGATTCTCCTGCCTCAGCCTTCCGTGTAGCTGGGATTACAGGCATGTACCACCATGCCCTGTTAATTTTTGTATTTTTAGTAGAGACGGGGGTTTCACCATGTTGGCCAGGGGGGTCTCGAACTCCTTACCTCAGGTGATCTGCCCGCCTGGGCCTCCCAAAGTGCTGGGATTACAGGCGTGAGGCACCGCACCTGGCCGTCTCTGTAAATTTGACTGCTCTGGGAACCTCATTTAAGTGGAACCATACAACATTTGTCATTTTGCATCTGGCTGATTTCACCTAACATAATGCCTTCAAGATTCACCCATGTTGTAGCATGGGACAGAAAGCATGGGACAGAAAGAAAGACAGAAAGCATGGGACAGAAAGAAAGCATCCTTTCTTTTTAAACCAGAATAATATTCCATTGTATGTAGATACCACATTTGGTTTATCCATTCATCCATCAATGAACATCTTAGTCTGTTTAGGCTGCTCTTAGAGAATACCATAGACTAGGGGCTTATAAACAACAGACATTTATTCTAGCAGTTCTGGAGGTTGGGAAGCCTAAGCTCAAGGCTCTAGCAGATTCAGTGTCTGGTAAGAACTTGCTTCCTGGTTCACAGATGACCATCTTCTTGCTGCGTCTTTACATGGTGGAAGGGACAAGGGACCTTCTGTGAGTCTCTTCGATAAGGACACTAATCCCAGCCATGGGGCCCCTACCCTCATGACCTAATCACCTCTCAAAGGTCTCACCTTGTAATGGTTCCATTACGAACCTTTGCCTTGGGGGTTCAGATTTCAACACAGGAATTTGGGTTAGGGCCACCAATATTCAGTCTATAGCAGATTGCTTCTACCTTTTGGCTATTGTGAGTAATGCTGCTGTGAACATGGGTGTATAAAAATCTCTTCAAAGTCCCTGTTTCAATTTCTCTTTTGGACATATACCTAGAAGTAGAATTGCTGGATCGTATGGTAACGCTATATTTAATTTTTTGAGGAATTGCCCTACTCTCCTAGCACTTTTTGTTTTAGAGACGAAGTCTCACCCTGTCACCCAGGCTGGAGCGCAGTGGTGGGATCACAGCTCACTGCAGCCTCTGTCTCTCAGGCTCAAGCCATCCTCCCACCTCAGCCTTCCGAGTAGATGGGACTACAGGCATGCACCACCATCCCTGGCAATTTATTTTTATTTTTTTATAGTGACAGAGTCTCCCTATGTTGCCTAGGCTGGTCTTGAACTCCTGAGTTCAAGCGATCTTCCCTACACAGCCTCCCAAAGTGCTGGGATTACAGCCATGGGATTACACCATGCCTGTCCTTTCTTAATATTTTTTACCTGATTTCTTTAATTCTGATTGTGCAGTTAGAACTTGAGGGAAAATCAGCCTCATTTTGGACAGTGTTGATTTATTTCTTTTCTAAGGCCACATTGCAAGAGCAGAATGGCTGTTCCCTTCCAGCTTCTATCTATTTGGCTGTTCTCGTCCAGTAATGATGATGACAATTAGAAATCATGATTGGAATGATAAAATATGTTGAGGTCTTACTTTGTCTCAAGCACGATTTGAAACACTTTGACATATTGTAAATCATTTTATCTTCACAATCATTCTATGGAGATTGTTGCCCTAATTTTACAGATGAAGAAACTGAGTCACAGAGAAGCAGACCCATAAAACGATGCTGGGGTGGACGAGATCATTTCATTCAATGCTTACTTTCACCAATGAGGGAAAGGAGCCCCTGAGGGGAGATGCCTCACATCGTAAACCAAGCTGGGGTGAACTTGCAGGCTTGCAGACGTCTGGAATCCCCTGGCCCCATGCTCTTGCTGCCTCTAAGACAGGATTCTATTCATTTATTTTGTTTATCCCAGTGACCCAGGCAAAACCTCATCTGAGAGGCTTCCGTGCTGTGTCTGAATCCAGCTGGATCTTCCTGGTCGTCGTCCTGATCATTACTGGGGCAGGACTGAGCTGAAATATGATGGGGGAGGATTACAGGTTTGGCTCTAGGATTTTGTGAAAACATATGGAAGTAGCATATTAATATTAGTCAAGGACTGAAAGAGCCTTTTTAAGAACTTGAGATAAATTCTGGCAAAATCAGGTTGCCCCGAGAAGCATTCAATGTACTGTGAGAGAGTTGCTAAAAAAAATTACGTTTTTTCCCCCTTGTTCAGTTTATTTAAATAGTAAAAACCTGGAGTCTGCATTTCTCGTAAACTTGCACCCCTGAAATTATGAGTCAGACCCTACATATGGTGGGCCTGTGTTTTTCATTATGTTCCCTTACTCGTTAGGGTTTGCAGTTAGTCCGTGTTACACGTTTCCTTCATGTTTTTCTTGAACTTCGTGAACTCTGGCATTTCATTTCATGGATGTATATCCAAGGGAAAAGTAGCCTTCCTTTGATCTTCCTCAGGACCCCATTATGTTTAACCTAAGAAAGATTAGGGAGTTTTCATTCAACGCTGAACAAACACAAAATTCAGCTGCAAAAATGGCGGGTGCTTAATCTATTTACAACATCAACTCCATTATGAACTAATTCCACAGCAAGCCGACTTTGAAAAGAATTCTTCTGAATGAATTCCCATCTGCCTTTGGAGGCTGGATACATATGGTCTCGAGTACTAAATGTATTAGCCTCACAAAGGAATCTATTTAGCACAAAATATGTACGCCGTACAGGGTGTTCAAACTTTGAGATCACCGTGGCTGTTGGTTCCCTAGATGGGAGTCGAGTTGCTCTTTGTGTCCTCTCTGTCTCCCCAAAGAGAATGGGCAATTTCTGGAAAGTTCCCTCACCTTCTAGTTGCGTTTGTCACAACATCTGCTTCACGGTGGTGAAACAAGTCAGCTCCGGTCCTTGGGCAAACAATCCTGTGAGCTGGGGTGAGCTTGGAGGGGCAGAGAGCTGCCACTTGGCCAGCACTTGGATGCCAGACAGCTCAGCTTCCCTCTGCCCGTTTGGGGTTTCCCAAATGGGTTTTCGAATCTGTCCATCTTTTAAATAGCCCTTTAACGCAACATGCAGGTCTAATTGTGACATTTTTTTTTTCTAGCCTTAAAACGAGAAAAGAAGAAAAAAACAAAATCAAGTGTTAGCCTGTCAGGATTTTCAGTTCCCTGTCTTCTCATGGCATTGATGGAGATTTATTTTCCTAATGAAGGCTCCAGCGTTAATGGTGGTACTTGCTAGAATCAGTTAGGACTAAGTGTTATTTAACTCACAGTGAAGTGACAATCTGACTGGACTGTGATTCGTTCCAGCTTTTAGCTATCATTTATAGGTCACCAGGCGGCTAACAACCTCAATTGAGAGACCATTATCTTTTGACAAGATGAAGCTTTTTTTCTGGGGGAGAGGAGGGGAGAGAGAGGAGTTCTACCGAGAAAGCCCAGCTCATTGCTCTCCATGGGAATAACTTCATTCCTACTAGAGCTTTGCTGCTACTTACTCAAAGCTTCCACGCTACAGTCACACACTGTTTAAGACCAGGATATGTTAGGAGAAATGTGTTATTAGGTGATTTTGTTATTGTGTCAACATCATAGAAGGTATTTACGCAAACCTGGATGATACAGCCTGCACACACCTAGGCTCTATGGTACAGCCTATTGCTTGTAGACTACAAACCTGTCCAGCATGTTACTCTACTAAATGCTGCAGATAATGTAATATAGTGGTAGGTATTTGTGTATCTAAACATCGTAATATAGAAAAGGTACTCTAAAAACATGGGATTATACACCTACAGTTCAGGCATCAGGGTGAGACCTTCTCTCCAAAAAAATATGATGTTATAATCTTATGGGATCACTATTATATCATCCAGTCTGCCATTGACCACAATGGCACAAGACTACCGTAGATTCTGGTTAGGTATTGTGAAGTCAAAGAAGGAAAAGACTTTCCTCATAGCCACTCGTTTATCCACTCTGCAACTGTTCCTTGAGGGAGTCATTGCAGGAGAGTGTATTGGCAGGGTTCCCTGGTACGAAGGCTATTATTCAGCCTGCACATACTGGTATGGCTGTTGTGCTTTTTGTTTGTTTGTTTTTGTTTTTAAATAGCATGTATCCACCATGATGGGTTGCGCATCTCTTCTGATTGGTTGGTGCCAGTGCCATACTGATTGTTAAAAATTCCAGATAACACCCTTGCCCGGAGCATTCTTTTGTGAAACCTTTTTCTGCAAGAAAATGCCGTTTTCAGTTAAACTCCCTTTCATCGTTAGAGTGTCTCGTTTATTAGATAAAAGCTGTAGACTCTTAGTTAAAGTCTAAGCAAGATGACATGACGTTGTTAGAAAGTAGTAGTTTGGGTGTAGGTATAATATGATTTGAAAAAATTGGGAGGTTATATGTGCTTTGGGGCCTGGACCCAGAAGAGCTGGCTGCTCTTGAGGGCTATGGCAATACTCAGTCGGCCTCCTAAGACAGAGGTCTACAGGGGGAGCCTGAATCGCAAATAGGAATTATACCCTCTGTTCCACTGGAACAATGCAATTGTTCCCACTACCACCCCACACACGGCAACCTGCACCACGCTGCTCGGAGTGGCAAGAGCCGACCTCTTCCTACCCCCTGAAACTGGGATCTTCCTCCTTTCCTTCTGGGTCTTGGGAAAGTACTTATGTCTTATCTTGCTTTTGCTCCCCTTCTATATGTGAGTCTGTGTTTTCTGTATAAAAGTCCCAGGGTTAAAACGAAAAGAACCTTTTTTTAGTTCTACTTTTGGAACCAGAACATCCGACTTTAACCAGTCGAATGCAATGCTTAAAGCTACCTGCTGGGCATTGGGAGTTGTGAAGGTGCTTTACACACATGCTGCCATTCAACTCTCACCTCAATCCAGTGAGACAGGATTATTTCTCCCAAGTCCTGGATGAGGCTGAGGCAAGACCTGGGATGCAAACCCAGGCCTGCTGCTTCATGGGACAGCTCTTATAGGTGCTACCTCTGCTCTAAAGAGGCTTACAGTCGGTTGGGAAGATGAACCATGCCCCTATAACTGCAAGGTGAAACTAAATATCACAAAGTTTGTCAAACTTGAGGTCCTGGTTTTACCAAAAAATAATTGTAATGAACCTCACAAATACAAACTTTGCATACATTTCTTATACTAGTAATAATTTGGTGCATTTCCTTATATATGTATCCAAGTATTTGGGTCTTGTCTTTAAATCGATTTGTAATTATGCTCTTCAAAAATTTCCGATACACTAACATTTTCCTATGCCAGTCACAAAATGTAGAAAATTGTTGTTCTGGGCCGGGCGCAGTGGCTCACACCTGTAATCCCAGCATTTGGGAGGCCGAGGTGGGTGGATCACCTGAGGTCAGGAGTTTGAGACCAGCCTGGTCAACATGGTGAAACCCTGTTTCTACTAAAAATACAAAAAATTAGTCAGGCGTGGTGGTGTGCGCCTGTAATCCCAGCTACTCGGGAGGCCGAGGCAGGAGAATTGCTTGAACCCGGGAGGTGGACGTTGCAGTGAGCCAAGGTTATGCCATTGTACTACAGCTCGGGCAACAAGAGCAAAACTCCGTCTCAAAAAAAAATTGTTCGTGTCTACGGCCATACTATCCTGAACATGCCCGCTCTTGTCTGAACTCAGAAGCTAAGCAGGGTCAGGTTAGTACTTGGATGGGAGAAAATTGTTGTTTTCATTCTTGTATCAATATATGGGATTTCATTATGTATTAAATGATTCCCCTATAAGTTGGCATTTAGGTTGTTTCTGATTTTTGTACCATGATAAAGCACACTGTAACATACGTTTTTGCACATGAACCTTTGGCTGCCTTTCTGATTTTCTTGGAGTTATTAGTCAGGAGTGAAATTACTCGTTCCAAGGGCATAAACAGTTTTAAAGCTTTTAACATACATATTTCTCCAGAAAGGTTGTACTAATTTTTCTACTTCTAAGATTGAATAATCACTTTGGGGTATAAGAGGTGTCAAAGAGAAAGTGGCATTGGATGGCCGGGTGTGGTGGCTCACGCCTGTAATCCCAGCACTTCTGGGATGCCAAGGCAGGCAGATCACCTGAGGTAAGGAGTTCGAGATCAGCCTGGCCAACATGGTGAAACCCCGACTCTACTAAAAATACAAAAATTAGCCAGGTGTGGTGTCAGGCTCCTGTAATCTCAGCTACTCAGGAGGCCGAAGCAGGAGAATCGTTTGAAACTGGGAGGCAAAGGTTGCAGTGAGCCGGGGTTGTGCTGCTGCACTCCAGCCTGGGTGACAGAGTGAGACTCTGTCTCAAAAAAAAGAAGAAAGTGGCATTTGAACCAGAACATTGAGGGCAGGCAGGAGTTCCACCAATGAAGGCAGGGGTGCCATTGAGAAAGGAGGGGACAAGGTATATGGGAGATGATGAGCATTCAAATTCAGCAGCGTTGGAGAGTATCCTGTGTATTGCCTCTTACTGATTTTGTGTATTGAATGCTAGGATTTGGGGCAGGCCATAAAGGGAATTAAAATATTGAAAACGTGAAACAACTTAGCAGAAACACTGACACAATCACCATTGCTGTTTAACTTTGTCTAAGCGTCTAAAAGCATTGTCATTATTGTACATTTCTTACTCCCCTCAGCTCTATGTTGCCGTTTGAATAGAGCTGTTTACTGATCTTACCATGCTCTCATATAACAGGACGGTTTTCTCACATGTTCTAGAACATGCTGTCTTTCGCGTTGACATGGAGTCACACTGTGTTGCTGTCACTCATTACTTGACAATCTCAACCCTATGTTCCTCTTGACAGACCTCCCACTGGTGGTGTAGATTTATGGTTAAGAGAAGCTGGCAAGGCACAGTGGCTCACGCCTGTAATCCCAGCACTTTGGGAGGCCAAGGTGGGTGGATCACCTGAGGTCAGGAGTTTGAGACCAGCCTTGCCAACATGCTGAAACCCCGTCTTTACTAAAAATAGAAAAAATTAGCTGGGCGTGGTAGGTGGTGCCTGTAATCCCAGCTACTTGGGAGACTGAGACAGGAGAATCGCTTGAATCTGGGAGGTGGAGGTTGCAGTGAGCCAAGATCACGCCATTGCACTCCAGCCTGGGCAACAAGAGCAAAACTCCATTATATGAAAAAGAAGTTAAGACTGCCTTGGTTCAAGTTCCAGCTCTACCACTTATTGGTTATGTGGCTTTGGGCAAGTTCCTAAACCTCTTTGTGACTTACTTTCTTCAACTGTAAATGGGGTGATAGGGTTTGGCTGTGTCCCCACCCAAATCTCATCTTGAATTGTGATCTGAATTGTAATCCCCATGTGTTGAGGGAGGGACCTGGTGGGAGGTAACTGGATCATGGGGATGGTTTCTCCCATGCAGTTCTCATGATAGTGAGAGAATTCTCACAAGATCTGGTTGTTTGCTAAGTGTCTGGCATCTGCCCTGTTTGCTCGCTCTCTCCTGCCACCTTGTGAAGAAGGTGCTTGCTTCTCCTTTGCCTTCCACCAGGATGGTAAGTTTCCTTAGGCCTCCCCAGCCATGCAGACCTGTGAGTCAATTAAACATCCTTTCTTTATAAAGTGCCTTGTCTCCGGTAGTACCTTTATAGCAGTGTGAAAACGGACTTACACATGGGGTTAAGAATGTTACCTACGTTTATAGGGCTTCCTTGTCCTTAAGTGGGTTAATACACATAAACCACTTAAAACAGTGCTGTGCACAGAGTGAGTCTCTTTAATGTCAGCTTTTTCTTCTTCTTTTTTTTTTTTGAGACAGAATTTCGCTCTTGTTGCCCAGGCTGGAGTGCAATGGCGCAAACTCGGCTCACCACAACCTCCGCCTCCCGGGTTCAGCGATTCTCCTGCTTCAGCCTCCCGAGCAGCTGGGATTATAGGCATGCACCACCATGCCCGGCTAATTTTGTATTTTTAGAAGAGACAGGGTTTCTCCATGTTGGTCAGGCTGGTCTTGAACTCCCAACCTCAGGTGATCTGCCTGCCTCGGCCTCCCAAAGTGCTGGGATTACAGGCGTGAGCCACTGTGCCAGGCCAAGTGTTAGTTTTTATTATTTATAATGTTATATTCAGTTTGACCAATTGGCTAAAATTAGGCAGGATATTTATAAAGGGCATATGGCCCAGAGGTATGCCATGGCCTTCTCTTCACTGAGACAAGGCCAGAAAAATGCCTCCTTCCCAACTTGACCCACAGCTACAACCAACAGCCAGGGGCAAAGGTGAACCATTTTTATTCAGTTTCATGACAGAGGTTAAATAGACTTTTATGACATCCATACAAAATATAACAATGGTTGTGGGCATAAATAAGAATTGTTCTAACTATTCTGATTTTATAATGCACAGCTCTTTTAGTTGATTACAAATATGAAGTATATCACCTCAAGATGCAGAGATTTTTGAATTCTATTTAGCAATTTCAAAAAACTGAATTCTAGAACCGAAGACACATAAAAAGATAATTTTTAAATGGAACCAGCCACCTGGAAAAATATTTTGAAAAACGTGATTTAAACTTTAGAAAATACAACTTTTAATACTTAAGAGATAACATGATGCAAATGTTGCTTGTTGGCCTGACTTTCCAGGACTAAGACCCTCTGGGAATCAATGGGGCTCGGTGACGTAGTGAAACCTGCTACTGGGGTGTGGTCTCAGACACAAAATCACATCACACTGGATATTGGTCCACAGAGGCAGGATTCTCTCATTGCTGGATGACTCTTGAAATGAAGCCTTTGCTTTTGTTACGCATTTGGCTTTACAATCTTCATTGACAAATAGTTCTGGAAAGGAAACAAAAACAGTGGTAAAAGAAATATGTATGTATATATGGTTTTCAGTTAGGGTTTCTCAATCTTGGTACTACTGACATTTCAAACCAGATGATTCTTGTTGGGGAGTGTCCTGTGCCTTGTAGGATGTTCAGCAGCTGTCACTGGCCTCTACCCACCGAGTGCCAGTAGCACCCCCCAAGTTGTTGCAACCAAAATGTCTCCAGACATTGCCAAATGTCCTCTTGGGGTTGGGGAGCAAAATCTCCCCTAATTGGGAACTACTGGTTTAAACCAATAGAATTTTTTTTTTCGTGACGGAGTTTCTCTCTTGTCACCCAGGCTGGAGTGCAGTGGCATGATCTCTGGTCACTGCATCCTCTGCCTCACAGGTTACAGCGATTCTCCAGCCTCAGCCTCCCAAGTAGCTGGAATTACAGGTACCCACTACCATGCCTGGCTAATTTTAAAATTTTTAGTAGAGATGGGGTTTCACCATGTTGGTCAGGCTGGTCTCGAACTCCTGACCTCAGGTGATCCACTCGCCTCAGCCTCCCAAATTGCTGGGATTATAAGTGTGAGCCACTGTACCCAGCTGCCAATAAAATCTAAATCAGGAAAAATAAATAACTAGGCTGGCGCAGTAGTTCACGCCTGTAATCCCAGTACTTTGGGAGGCTAAGGCGGGCGGATCACATGAGGTCAGGAGTTGGAGACCAGCCTGGCCAACATGGTGAAACCCCATCTCTACTAAAAATAAAAAAATTAGCCAGGCGTGGTGGTGGGCGCCTGTAATCCCAGCTACTTGGGAGGCTGAGGCTGGAGAATCGCTTGAACCTGTGAGGCAGATTTTGCAGTGAGCCAAGGTTGTGCCACTGCACTCCAGCCTAGGTGACAGAGCAAGACTCCATCTCAAAAAACTGAAAAATAAAATAACTAGGAGCAGCTTTTTAAATGGTCAAGACAGTGGGACTGGGACCGAGTGTGGTGGCTCACACTTGTAATCCTAGCACTTTGGGAGGCCGAGGTGGGTGGATCACTTGAGATCAGGAGTTCGAGACCAGCCTGGCCAACATGGTGAAACCCTGTCTCTACTAAAAATACAAAAATTGACTGGATGTGGTGGCGGGCGCCTGTAATCCCAGCTACTCGGGAGGCGGAGGCATAAGCAATGCTTGAACCTGGGAGGCGGAGGTTGCAGTGAGCGGAGATCATGCCACTGTACTCCAGCCTGGGTGATAGAGTGAGACTGTCTCCAGAAAAAAAAAAAAAAACCAAACAAACAAAAAAGCAATTTGACCATCTACGACTATAAAATAGTGTACATATACTCATAGATGACAAACTGGAAGTACTATACTGGGGAAAAATGAAGACACAAAACCCAAAACCCCTGCTACTTGTGTGGCTACAATACTATTTTTTTGAGACAGAGTCTTGCTTCTTTATCCAGGCTGGAGTGCAATGGCGCGATCTCAGCTCACTGCAACCTCCGCCTCCCCAGTAGCTGGGATTACAGGCATGTGCCACCACACCCAACTAATTTTTGTATTTTTAGTAGAGACGGGGTTTCACTATGTTGGAGTTCACTGGTCTTGAACTCCTGACCTCAAGTGATCCACCCACTTCAGTCTCCCAAAGTGCCAGGATTACAGGCATGAGCCACCTCGCCCGGCTGATATTATTAATGTGAATTTTGGAGTAAGAGCTTTTGAATGCCTCCTGTGACATTCAGTGCCACTCGTCCAACTTCTGAGCATGGCTTCCTCTGCCTGGACTATCCCTTCTCCACTTGGCAAACTTGAATGTCCCCTCCTTGGAGGAACTGTCTTAGCAGGGGGTGCCCACGGTTGTTTGTTTCTGTCTCCATAACAGCTCACCTCCCTTAGTAATGTGTCCTTGTTCCCATGGCTGCTAGTTCCCAGAATATGAACTGCTCCTGGGCACCCGTCATGCCAATAATTCAATCGTCTCTATAACTTAATTCCTAGCCTATCGCAGATGCGCAATACATCGTCTGGATGGAGGAAGGGAGGTACTGCTTCTAGGCACACTGCCAAGTCTCCCACTTGGATTCCCATTTATGACTGGGGTGATGAGGGGAAAATTTAAGGGGGAGGGTATATGTGACATGAACCTTAAAGAATGAGTGAGGTTTTCATAGATAAATATGGACAGAGAAACAAAATTGGCAAAGGCATCCAGATAGGTAAGGGCAGTAATATTTGGGGAGGTTGGGATCAACGATCTAGTTTGGGTGGAACACAGGGTGTATGTAGACCCACAATGAACCCAGATTTGGGGATTCTTGAAGCTAGGACAAGGAATTGGGATGCAGGATGGTTTGGAACAAGAAAGTCTGAAGTCAGGAAGATCAGCTGGAAACGCTGGCTGTGGTCCAGACACACACTGATTGAGACCTGAGTGATTTCTCCTAGAATTGCTGAGACCAAAGTTATTTTCAGACCATAAAGCAAAGTTCTGCCCGTAATTTGTGAAACCCTGAGAATGTGATTCTAATTACAAGACACATTACTTTAAATTTCCCCAAAGCAGAAGGGTTGCAACCCCACGCTGCTGAGCAGGTCATTCTTCTGCACAGTGGTCAGGGCAGATGCCAAGGGAGAGGGCCAACCGCAACTCACAAGAAAGCCAAGACAAGGGGCCAAGGAAGGGCTCCTACCGGCAACGAGTAGAGGAGCACGGCCACGAAGAGCAGCAGAATGAGCAGGAACAGCAAGCCGATGATGACCCACTTAAAGCGGCGCCACACGATGAACTTCATGGTCTTGCATGGGTTGGTGAACCAGAGGAAGGAGGTTTCTGGTCGACTGCATTGCAAAGAAACGGTATCACCTACCCAACTCAGGAGGGATGCATATTTTATCCCAGAGCATAACACAGTTTCAGGAATAAAGAATCATATTAATAAGGTCAAGAAAAGATATTCCCCTTCGTTGACTGAGAAAGGCTCTTTAACCTATGACAGCTTCCTAAGATGCTGAACTTTGGTTTCCTGGAAAGGAGAATTCTTTAAACGAAGCCAGATCACCAACCTCTCCACCCCTACCCACTACTATTAGCTACCAGATTAGGAAGACCACAAAAGCTAATCCATCTCATTAAGGCAATGGGAAGGGGGGCTCTCAGACTGCAGGTGTTTGGGGAGTGGGAGAACAAAGAAGGCCTCTCACTTTGGTAAGTCCAGCTTGGGGTTCATGTTGGGTTCGTCCCGCCCCTTCCCGGCTGGCCTCTCGTCGGCCTCCTTCTCGTTGAGGATTTCCAATGTCATCTCCACTTTCCCCTTCAGTAAAGCAGAGCAGGTTAAACACATGACATCACGTTTCACAAATATTTTTACTTCAACCCAAGGAGTATTCCCCGAGCAATGATTTTTATACTTGTAAAACAATCCTTAGATTGCCTTCAGTTTTTCTCAAGAGATTTCATCCCATTTCCTCGTCCATGTGTTTCTGAACTGATGCTGTGTGGGAAACTTTGAGGACAAATTGCTTCCCCCACTCTCTACTTTTCATTTGCTGTATCCCCCTCTAACGTTCTCACATTGGTCTCCTTGTCTTCCCACACACCTTCCTATGTAACTTCACTTGGACCCAGACTAACCTGAATACTGCTAATAACAATATCTAATATTTATTGAGCATTATTGTAGGCTCCCATTAAGAGAACAGAGCCATGTCTCTTCATGCCTATCATTGTCACCTATTGTGCACAGTTGCTGTCATTCAGTAGGTACTCCGTGTACACTAGCTCAATGAGTGAGTGAGTGAATGAATGTTGTCTCCCTGCTCAGGGGTTCCTGAGTGATGCTCCCAGCACCATTTAAATGTTCTACATGGGGTTATCTCGTATAATACTCATGGCAACCCTACAACTACTATTGTGTTCAGGTGCAAATGAGAACAGTGAGGCCAAAGTGAAAGTGGTCTAGAAACTTGCCCACTTTTGGCCCAGTGCAGTGGCTCATGCCTGTAATCCTAGCGTTTTGGGAGGCCGAGGCGGGAGGATCACCTGAGGTCAGGAGTTCAAGACCAGCCTGGCCAACATGGCGAAACCCCATCTCTACTAAAAATACAAAAAAATTAGCCAGCATGGTGGCGCGCACCTGTAGTTCCAGCTACTCGAGAGGAGGAGGTTGCAGGGAGCGGAGATTGTACCACTGTACTCCAGCCTGGGCGACAGAGTGAGACTTCATCTCCAAAAACTAAAAACAAACTTGCCCACTTTCATAGTGAGCCATACCTAAAATTGTAACTGACTTTCTAAGAGCCAGGAAAGCCCGCAAGGTCACCAACAATCTGGGAAGCACTGGCCCTGAGTAGAGCTCTGAGGACTCCTACCCTTACAGGTCAGACAAAGCTGGGTTTCTGACTTCCACAAGTTGCTTGATCTCTCCAAGCCTGTTTGTGGAATCGCTGAAATGGGGACAATGTCTACTTCATGGCGTTGTCAGCAGAACTAAGTGAGGTTATGTGCAAACTGCTGTATTGTAATGGAAAGCAGTCAGTGGTTTCCTGGGACCAGGGAGGGAGGGAGCAATGGACTCCAGAGAGCGAGCACAAGGACATTTTGGAGGTGATGGGAAGGTTCCGGATCTTGATTATGGTTCGATGAGTGTATACATCTGTCAAAACTCATCAAATTGTGTACTTTAAATGAATACAGTTTATGTAAATTATACACCAAGGTTGTTTTTAAAAAGATTATGAATGTAAGGCACTTGGCATACTGCCTGGTTCAAAATTAATGATCAAAAATGTTAGCTATTTTTAATAATGCATAATGAACTCAGTAGTCTTTTGTGATATGGTATGGTAACCCACACTATTGCTTCTAGATCAAAATACATCTTGAGTTCCTGAACTTGCTTGTAATTTGTGGCCTTTTTATCCAACTAATGCCAGCACATCTTGCTGCTTCCATCCTTTTTTTTTTTTTTTTTTTGAGACAGACTTTCACTCTGTCACCCAGGCTGGAGTGCAGTGGCATGATCTTGGCTCACTGCAACCTACACCTCCTAGGTCCAAGTGATTCTCATGCCTCAGCCTCCTGAGTAGCTGGGACTACAGGTGTGCATCACCACTCCTGGCTACTTTTTTTTTTTTTTTTTTTTTTAAAGTAGTTTGCCATGTTGGCCAGGTTGGTCTTGAACTCCTGACCTCAGGTGATCCACCCGCCTTGGATTACAGGCATGAGCCACCACACTCAGCCCCACCTTTTTTTTTTTTAATGAGAAAAGTCCAAATTTGAAGTTCCCTTTTCCATACTAAATTGTACTAGAAGCCCAGCATTAATTAACTTTCCTGATGAAGAAGAGTCCCAAGGAAAATATAGTGAAACTACCTGAGCTTCTAGTTTTTGACCATTCCAACTACTTCACCTTCCTCCAACTCCAAGCACATGCTTACAGCATCTCCCACCTTATATTGTAAGACAAAGGCAAACATATCCCAAAGACAAACTGTTCCTATAACTTAAACTCCCACCAATTTAAAACTTCATTTTATCTGGAGTAAGTCTATGGATAAAGGGCAAAACCGAAATGATAAAAGGCACAAACAATCTTCAACCAGAACCAGGAAATGTTCATACAGCCATCACGCGGGCGCCATCTTTCTCTGCGTAGCACGGCCACCATCCTTTCATGGACTTCTGCTCAAAGAGGGAGGCTGTCTTGGCTTTAAGGGGGTCCATGGCTTTGAGGTCCGGAATCATGTCCAAACTGCATTTCTCTGGTGATTTTGCAGGAATGATAGTGTGATGCAAGTCAAGTTCTAGGAAACCTAGCCAAGGAAACAACAGTAAGTCCAAATGAGCTTCAAGTGGATCAGCTGTTGTTCACAAGTGAACAGAACGTTCTTGTCCGGAGAGAGGCATGCAGTGATTTTGAACATGTAAAAGGTGAGTTAGAGAAAGGGGGCCTGGCAGACATTTAAAGTCTTTCCAGTTAGGATGGAAAATGGCCGAAGAAATAGCCATCCACTGTACAGCATCTCCTGTTTTCTTTCTCAAAGACATGAGCATAAACAGAGTTCTTTAAACTAAAAGTAATGAAATATCTACAGACACAATTTTCACTCAACTCAAGGCCCTTGGATCTGAAATGTTTTCCTTTTAGTTCTGAGCTGCCCTGAGCAGAGAGGTCATTTGGCTTTGGGTAAAGACAATAGGTGCTTAGAACACAGGATGCTGGCTGGGCTCACAGCTATAATCCTAGCACTTTGGGAGGCCGAGGTGGGCAGATCACTTGAGGCCAGGAGTTCGAGACCAGCCTGGCCAACATGGTGAAACCCCGTCTCTACTAAAAATTAGCTGGGCACGAGGGCACACATCCGTAATCCCAGCTACTCAAGAGGTTGAGGCACAAGAATCGCGTGAGCCTGGGAGGCAGAGGTTGCAGTGAGCAAAGATCGCACCACTGTTCTCCAGCCTGGGCAGCTGAGCGAGACTCTGTCTCAAAAAAAAAAAAAAAACCAAAAACCAAAAACCAAAACAAACCAACACAGGATGCTGCATGAAATGTGCACATCCAAGACTCTCCTAGTAAAACCTCAGAAACAGAATCTTGAGAAGGAGCACGACTCAAAAGAAAATCCTCACCAGGAACTGAGACTCCTAGCCTCAATCAGAGTGTCTGGAGAAACACATCGTCCCTTCTATAATGTGAGGCATTAACTCTTGTTTTGAGACTCAGTCTTTCTCTCTCACCCAGGCTGGAATACAGGGATGTGATCTCGGCTCACTGCAACCTCCGCCTCCTGGGTTCAAGCGATTCTCATGCCTCAGCCTCCCTAGTAGCTGGGACTACAGGTGTGCACCACCATGCCCAGCTAATTTTTGATTTTTAGTGGAGATGGGGTTTTGCCATGGAGACGAGGTTTTGCCATGTTGGCCAGGCTGGTCTTGAACTCCTGACCTCAGGTGATCCACCCACCTTGGCCTCCCAAAGTTCTGGAATTACAGGCGTGAGCAACCGCGCCCGGCCGCATTAACTCTTTAGTACCACTTCCACAGTTAGGGAAAAGTGTGTTTTGGGCTTGGGGACTCCTGTGAGCCCTTTCCTCCAGAAAATGGTGGGTGTGATGTGGGGTCAAGAGTCTGACCTTCAGTAGTGGCAGCAAAGAGCAACAGGGAGGTTGTGGCATTTTCTCTTTAAACTGTCAGACTTAGGGACGGCCCTTCAGCATATAGTGGACCCATAAGACACGTGACCTTAGCCTTTCTTGACCTGTGACTGCTTTTGTTTCCCCTCTCCTTTTGGTTATGTTCTCACTCGGCATTTTGAGAAACAGTCATTCTCTTTATTTGTTGTCTGACAGTTTTGTTTAAATTCCAAAGGAAGGCCAGGCATGGTGGCTCATGCCTGTAATCCCAGCAATATTGGGAGGCCGAGGTGGGCAGATTACTTGAGCTCAGGAATTTGAGACCAGCTTGGGCAACATGGCAAAACCCCATCTCTACAAAACATACACAAAATTAGCCAGGCTTGGTGGCACGTGTCTGTGGTCCCAACTACTTGGGAGGCTGAGGTTGGGAGGATCTCCTGAGCCCAGGAGGTAGAGGTGGCAGTGATCCTAGATCGTGCCACTGCACTCCAGCCTGAGCGAGAGAGTGAGAGACTGTCTCAACAAACAAAGCCAAGGGCAAACCCTTTATTAGCCTAGAATTTACTATCCATATGCTTTATGTAAGCCTACTTGCATACTCATTTGTTTACTGACCTCTTACTAAGCACTAAGTCAAAACCATTGCATTAAGTGCTGTGCAGGGAAAAGGGATAAATAAGATACAACTTTTGGCGGGTGTTTCCTCTGCCAGGAGGGACCCCTGGAAGCAGCGTGGAAACAGGGAGACCAGTCAGGGGCTACTGTAACATGTGGCTAGCAGTAAGTGAGGTTCAACTGGCAAGTGGCAGAGATCACAGGACTAAGAAAATAAGTGTGCGTGATAAAACAGATGACACTGTAGGATGGAGTGGCTGGTGGGGCGTGGGGGAAAAGAGAGGAGGAAAACTACAGAGGACTCTGGGTGCTTTCGCCTGGGTGGCTGGGGAAATGGAGGGGTCGTGAGCTGCTAAATAAGTTCCTGAGGAGAGCAGGGGTGAGTTGAGGGAAGAAATGCTGAGTGAGATTTCAGTCACAGTACAGGCGAGCTGCCCGCCAGGTATAAGGGTGGGGGGTTCTGGCCAGGAATCGGGAATGACCCTCAACGATTTCCTTTGACTGTACCACAGGCACTCTGAGAGCACAGGCTACACATCCTGGTTTAGGAGCCACACTTTGCGGAAAGGTGAGAGTTGAAGCATGACCTTCCACTGAGGTGAGAGTGGGTAAATCCCTGGAAAGGGTGGTTGGCAGGTTGGAGGAGAGCAGAAGAACCTCAGGGAAGGCCTGTATTTAAAGAGTGGGAGTCTGGGCACTGTGGTTTATGCTTGTAATCCTGGCACTTTGGGAGGCTGAGGTGCAAGGATTGCTTGAGCTCAGGGGTTTAAGGCCAGCCTGGGCAACATAGTGAGACCTCATCTGTACTAAAAAGTAAAAAAAAAAAAAAAATTAGCCAGGTGTGGTGGCACACGCCTGTAGTCCCAGCTACTCAGGAGGCTGAGGGGGCAGGATTTCTTGAGCCCAGGAGGTTGAGGTTACAGTAAGCTATGATCGTGCCACTGCACTCCAGCCCGGGTAACAAAGAGAGACTTGTCTCCAAAAATAAAAAAAATTTAAAAATAGAGTGGGATGCAGAAACAAGGCTGGCTAATGTGACAAGGCCAGAGCCAGGAAGAGTGAAAATCTGGAAAGCACAGTGCCATGGGGGGCGAGGGAGGAGTGCGCCAGGAGAGGGAGGGGCCCGGGCTGAGGGTGCATTGAACTAGTGCCCTTACCACAGAAGACAGGAGCAATGGCTGGGGGATTGGGGGACCTTGGTAACTTGGGAACAGGTTGAGGAGGGTGGGAGCTGATTCCCAGGTGCTGAGGAGAGAGTGGCCGGTTTGAAAGTGGATATAGGAATGTGGCATCCCCCTGCAGAAACAGGATTTGAGTCTCCACAGACAGACAGGAGCTGGTGTAAGACCCTCACCAGAGCCCTTGAAAAGGGATGGTACTCACTGTCAGGCCGCACTGCCAAGAGCTCATGCAAGCAGTGGGTGTGTCCCCTATCCCCCACCAGGCCCCCATTACCAAGAAGTATTGAAGATTTAAATAATTGCTTCCAAGTTTTCATTGACCTCACTAATTCCAAGTATAGTTTCTTAGAAGCAATGATCCAAATGGAAGCCCTACCCAAGTAGTCATCCAGAGAAAACTTGTCATTGTCCCATATCTGAATGATCAGCCTGGGTGGGATTCGAAATTCCGTTTGGTCAATACTCCAGAAATGCTCCTAAAACGAAAAGAAACATGGACACACCAGGTTATCATGATGACTCTGAAACACTCACCTTTGGCTCCTTAAGACAGCATCAAAGCCTGGGGTCTTTCTCGCCTTTGCACCCCCCACCCTGACACTCCCTTGGGCCTCAATCCTTCCACTTTATCTGTATGGAGAGCAGTCAGGCTCCCCAGGAAATCACAAGCTGGGCAACTGAAAGAATGTCCCAGGCTTTTCCCAAAGAAAAAGATTTCTTGCCATGTCCCTATCGGTGTGACTTCCTGCTGCCACCTGGGGGTTGGAGAGTGACTCATCTCCCCACCAAAGACCCCTATGTCCTATTTAGATTATCCTCCTAAGGCCAGGCATTCTAGGCCAGCCCACAGTATCACCCACTGGGGTGTCACTTCTGCTTAGCAACTTTCCACCCACCCCCCGCCCACACAGATGTCTGAGTGTGCTCTCATTCTACATGGGGGTAAGGAGACGGCCCAGATTCTACTCTTTTCTCAGTGCAGATTTAGAATGTCCTGGGATTTTTGGTCTTTGAAAAATACCACTGGGCTGGGTGCAGTGGCTTGTAATCCCAGCACTTTGGGAGGCTGAGGACACTTGAGGCCAGGAGTTTGAGACCAGCCTGGCCAACATGGTGAAACCCCGTCTCTACTGAAAAATACAAAACATAGCTAGGTATGATGGTGCATGCCTGTAATACCAGCTACTTGGGAGGCTGAGGCATGAGAATCACTTGAACCTGGGAGGTGGAGGTTGCAGTGAGCCGAGATCATACCACTGCACTCCAGCCTGGGTGACAGAGTGAGATTCTGTCTCAGAAAAAAAAAGAAAGAAAGAAAGAAAGAAAAATACCACTGGCTTTTGTTTGCTTGTGGTCACTTAAGACCCTCAGATCCTCATACTAGACGCAGGTCGAAGGAGGACTAGGTAACTGTCCTGCAAGTTCTTGCTTCTCCTTGCCTCAATGTTAGCCAAGACTAAACATCTCTCCAGCTCAGGTAGCTCCCTGGTCCTAGTAGAAAGGGAATTTCCCAGTGCTTCATGAATTTGAAGGAAGATCACTGGGTTGTTTGTTTTTCATATTCCAGGAATGTTTTCCTTTGCAGGGCTCAGAGAGCCCGGCTCTGAGGGACTGGGCAGCCCACTCTGCTATTGTCCGTTGCTGCCTGACAGTCCTGGGTAGGATCATGCTCCAAGCACCACAGGGTATGGGGAGGTCCAGCCCTAGATGTGGGTAGACTGAAAGGTAACCGTACCTAAAGCCCTGATCCCCGCCATCAGCCCTGATGCCACACCATCTGAAAGTGTGCATTTTTGATGTCACATTGAGTCTCTGTACCTCTTGAAAGTCCCCTTTGGCACTTTGGGAGGCCAAGGTGGGAGAATAGCTTGATCCCAGGAGTTCGAGACCAGCCTGGGCAACAAAGTGAAACCCTATCTCTACAAAAAATATACAAATTAGCCAGGCTTGGTGATGCATGCCTGTAGTTCCAGCTACTAGGGAAGCTGAGGTGGGAGGATTGCTTCAGCCCAGGAGGTCAAGGCTGCAGTGAGCCATGATGCACCACTGCACTCCAGCCTGGGTGGCAGAGTGAGACCCTGTCTCAAAAAGAAAAAAGGCCCCCTTTGAAGGCATTCATCCCACTGGTATGAAAACCCGCCCACTGGCTGGATGCAGTAGCTCACACCTGTAATCCCAGCACTTTGCAGCACTGAGGTGGGTGGATCACCTGAGGTCGGGAGTTCAAGATCAGCCTGACCAACATGGAGAAACCCCATCTCTACTAAAAATACAAAATTAGCCAAGCGTGGTGGTGCATGCCTGTATTCCCAGCTACTTGGGAGGCTGAGGCAGGAGAATCGCTTGAATCCAGGAGGTGGAGGTTGCAGGGAGCCAAGATTGTGCCATTGCACTCCAGCCTGGGTGACAACAGTGAAACTCTGTCTCAAAAACCAAAAAACAGTGCTTACTACAGCATTAGCACTGAGTAGGGCCAGCAGAGGGTAGGCCTAATGCGACACAGGGCTGGTGGCTGGTACATTCTGATCAGGTGTGGGGAGAGGAGGTGACCTGGCAGAGCTAGGGGAAGCTGAGAGAATGTGGAGGCAGGAATGGAACAGGGCATCTATGGAAGACATCTGTTATTATTGACTATGCAGGTTCTAGACCCCCTTTATTGGAATGAAGGCGCCCAGCTTCTCCTTAGCGGACTCTCCCCTTTCCCCCAAACTTTAGAGAAGCTGCCTCTGTCTCTGACTCTGGAGCCTGGACAATCAGAGCATCCCTGGACAACAATGGCTGGTTCAGGGATAGGCACATGACCCCCAAAGGCAGAGACACTGAGGCCCAATTCCAGAACTCTGGTTGGCCCCATGAGGGCTTCGCTCTTCTCTTTTTGCTGAGGTTAGAGGGGAGGACAGGATGTTACCTGGGGCTGCCACCGTGAGTCCGTGGAGGAGGGTGGGGTGGAGAAGCGGGGAGCGTGAGACCAATTTCTAAAGTCATCATCACTTCACCGCGGGATCCAGACAGGCCTAAAGCCAGCAGACCCCTGGACTTTTTGGTAATGTGAACCAATACATCCCTTTTCTGGCGTCAGCCGGTTTGAGTTGAGTTCTGTAACTGAAAGTCTAACTAGTTAAGACCAGGAGGGCCCTCAGCCCTCACGGCGGTGTCTCAGAAGGAGGTAAAGCAGACGTGGAGGTTTAATAAGGAAGGACACCCACTTTAATACCGGGCCTCTGCTTGACTCTGCCTAGCCTGGGAAGACGTCAGTCTCCCTGTCACATAAAGAACACACTTGGGTTGTCGTTTATACTAATACAAAACCATTACTTCTCCCCTTTATCCTTCACCGCACCACCAGTATGTGAGGGGAAAGAAAGCTGTGCTCCTCATGCTTCCTAATTACACAAACACCTGTCCTAGCAGTGTGACCTTGGACCAGTATCAAGGTGGCAGATTCCCCATCTCTACTGAAGAGGAGCCAGACTCAGTGACGTCCGAGATCCTGAGCAGCTCCAGCCTTCTATGAGTTTCTGAGTTAAGGAAGATCCGTGATACCCACTTCCCACTGGCATATTTCAGAGCTCACTTTTTTCGCAACGATACAGAGTTGTTCGGCTGGAAGGTAGTCAAACGGGAAAACAAATCTCCAGTTAAAATTCCCTTCACCATCCAAAGACCTGTAATGGACATCTGTTTTCTGTTTGTTTTCTTCATTGCCAGGAATCCAGCTGAAAGGCAGAGGCAAATAGACTTAGCTTCACGTGATTGACAAGTCATGTAGCCGCAAAATTGTGCAGTAATTAGGGGAGCGAAGAGCAGGAGAATGAATGCACTTTTCTTGGGCAGATTCCAGTTATCTATGGAGCTGGGGGTGATTTATGGAGGGGAGGTGCTCTATTGCATCCAACACAGGTTGTGGCCAAATAAAATATCATCCCTCTAAAACCAAAGCAGGAAACCCTTTAGACTTCAGTTAACAGGGCTAAGGTGAAATTTTCTGGAAAATGTCAACAATGTAGCTTCTATTCTGGGTACATTGAAGCCTGCTGGCTATGATTTGAGTCCTCACAACTATAACTCATCAGTGTCTGTCAGCACTGCTGATAGGTTAAATGAATATGAGTTAGCTCAAAATTTTAGCATTTCCTTTCCCATATTTTACTTAAGCAGACCAAAGAAGCACAAATCAAGTAATCTTACAGCTTCCTTTTTATAAATTATTCTTAAATTCACTATGATAATATTAATGATACTGGCAAGGAAGATGTCAGCTCTTATTTCCACATGCATATCTATGAGCATTCATTTCACTAACATCTTAACTTCTAACGTTCGAGAAGTTTTCTTCTGCTTGTGCCTGGCACATAGCAGACACTACATAAATACCTACTGAAGGAACGAATGAATGAGTGTGCCCGAAAAGAAGCTGTTGCTACTGGGAGGACTTCTAGTTTGAAACCAGGGGGTAACATTCGATTTTACACTGTCAAAGCAATAGAGAGTGCATGGTTCTCGAAACTGCACATTAGAATCACATTAGAATCAACTGGGGACATTTTTAAAATATTGATGCCTGGACCCCACAGATAGAGATTCTTGGTAGGAGGCAGGCCTGGCTGGAAAAAACTCTCTGAGCCTCATCTCGCATCTGTAAAATAAGATTAATGATATGTGCTCCCTTCACATGGTCGACACGAAGACAGAAAAGATTATGGTTTAGCAGGGGCAGAGTGTGAATGGGGACACCTTTAACTCACAGGTTATCTTCTGTGAACCAGGTATGTACCATGCATTATTTTATTCTTCCCAACAACTGTGTGACTATCTCCACTTTGTGGAAGAGGAAACTGAGGTTCAGAGAGAATATATTAACTTGCACAAGGTCACCTAGCCCAGAACTGACATGATTCCCAGGTCAGTCTGATTGCAAAGTCCACACCTGTTACTCTGCCTCAACCATAGAGACTGCAAAGTCACTCGAAAATATTAAGTCCTACTATTAGTAGTGGTATTAATATCAATCAACAACAGTACTTTTCTTTTTGCTAGTCAATTAACTGACTAGATAAGTTGAAAGATTCCTTTTGACTATTAACTTTTTTTTTTTTTTTTCTTTTTAAAGAACCAGATTCTCACTATGCTGCCCAGGCTGGACTTCAAACTATGGGGCTCAAGTGATCCTCCTGCCTCAGATTCATGAGTAGCTGAGACTGCAGGCATAAGCCACCATGCCCAGTTTTGACTATTAATTTTTAAGGTAACTCATCGAGGTGAGTTCACGTTCTCTTGGTCACCACCTTAGTGGCCTCACCTCCTGACCCACCCCTAAGGGTCACCATCATCCTGTCCTAGACTGCTCACCCTTACAGCTCTTCCTCTCTTTTCTTGTGAATTTTCACATTTAATTTTAAACATAAATCTTTTCATACTTTAAGACAAGTCAAACAGCTCCTCTAGGTATATGTATTTGTGTGCATGTATGTATAGCTTGATATGTAATATAATACCCAGCTGTGTCTAGTATCTTTTCACATATCGTATTTAGATTTTTATTGCACATTTTTCAAAGTACTTTAAGTTGAGCTTTATTCTCTGATTAGAGGAGTTTTCTCTCAGTTCAGAATTACTTGAGTTTGTTTCCCTGATTTGAAAAAAAAATAATGCTTATGATAGTCAAATAAATTTGCATATATATAATT
Source organism: Macaca nemestrina (assembly GCF_043159975.1). Lineage (NCBI taxonomy): Eukaryota > Metazoa > Chordata > Mammalia > Primates > Cercopithecidae > Macaca > Macaca nemestrina. The sequence goes on along the minus strand of NC_092133.1, from coordinate 40,588,810 downwards.
AGCTGAGATTAGTTTTCCGTAGAGAATGGTAATGAGATCCCAAAATGAGAAAGAATAATGAAGAACTTGATGAAACATTCCCTGTTTACAGTGAACCTAAATGATACTAATTATATCTTTAACAAAGTTTTGATTGAAGGCCACATGGGATTATAGGTGAAAGTTTATTCTGACTTTATGAATATATTAAATGTCACAAGTCTTATCTTTTATATATCAAGGAACCAAACTCAGTCCATGTGGAACAGCAACAATACTATCTGCCAGGCACTGTCCTAAATGCTTTGAATAACTGGATCACCTGAATATCCCTGGGAAGGAGGAATAATCATTATCACCATTTTACAGATGAGGAACAGCGAGCTAACTACCTTGCCCAGCCAGCAGGGAAAGTACCAGAATTTAGTCACTATGCTGTACTGCACGCAACATCTATGATTGAGGCATATGATCAAGGCATCCACACAGACGATTTGAAATTGAATTAGGCAAGTAAGAGAATATTGAACAACAATGACCCTGGACATGTTGGATGCTGGCACTCAGTGCAGGTTGGTAGAATAAATGACTTCTTTTGAAATCTGTGAACATTTCCTCTTTTCCATAGACATGGGCTTCTGGTAATACAGTATGTAGAAAATGAAATTTTGGAAGCTTTACTTGTGTCTCAAAGGCTATTCAGGGTATCAAAGGGGAATAAAAAGAAACTACATGGCTAAAAAGTCCCAGAAATAATAAATCTGCTCAAGAAACTGAAAAAAAATCCACTTTGTCAAAAAGGAAACAAATAAATATTTATCAGTTCTTATAATCCTTATATAGCTTTGCTCATAAACAAAGTCCATACAGGTCTCACTCTCTTTCTCTATTCTCTCCCCTTTGCTTTCCAGGAGCTACCTAAGTAGATCACATTAATGAGATAAAATAGCCTCAAAAAACCAAGAATCCTATCTTGGGCGCATTCAGTAATGAAAACTCATGAAGGAGAGAATCTGTTTCCCTGAGCTTGGCAAAGTCTCTTGTATGCTAACCTCACCCTTTGACGTAGATGTCACTCATTTCCTCTCCTGTGATGCTTTTCTCATCCAAGATAACATCCTTGGTGTTCCAGATGATTACACGCAGGTAGTATCTGCAAGAAGCACAGTTGGAAGGTACTTTTTTTCTGGTCCTGGACCAAGTCCCCAGCCCAGTGTATGTAGCAGGGTCTCAAGATGACTTACTTCTTGGCTTTCCGGGGTGTGATGTTGAAAGGAGGGCCTGGTGGCCCCAAACTCTTGGGGAAAACATCCACCCACATCTGAAGTTTTCCCTAAACCATTTGAAAATGAAAAGAGGACTGAAGTTATATGATGGGTAGCAGAAGCCACAATTTTCTTTAATATTTCTTAGATGAAACTGTTTATTTAGTCCCTCTAATTTATTAGTCCATATGGAAGGCAAGAAGTGGATACATACATTGTACATTGTATGTACAATGTCATTTGGGCCACCCACTTTCCATTCTCACCCAGGGGTCTCTGATGGCTGCACATGTCCACCTATATCATAGTCTGGGTCTCACCTGGTTAATAAAACTGCAGACTTCCCATCACTAACCCAATCCCAACATACCCACACATACACCCCACATGCAGGCATGCACATGCACACACACACACACACACGCACACACCCACCCCCTCTTACAATGACTTAAAATTGGGTCCTTCACCTTTAGCAGTTCTCATGCTGCCATTCTATCCATCACATTGCCCACCTGACACCAATCTCCATTTTGCCATACCCAAGTGTTTCTCTACTTACCTCAAAATACAAAAAGTAATGAATGCAATTAGTGAAAATGGTATTAAATTTTGTAAAAGGAAAACTTACAACAAGGAAACCTTACAACATGGCATTTTCAAAACAGGAGCTCAAACAATGATAATATTATGGTTCCCAAAAGGTAAGGATTCCTGGCCATTGGTTCATTGGTGCCCACCACCAGGTAAGTGGCTAGCAGGAAGGGGAGATGAAAGCCTAGACTGACATTTGTGCTGCCATCCTGGGGAGGTCCTGCTCAGCTCTTTGACTGCCACAGACTGAGCCCATCCGTCTGACTCGAAAGTTCTTCCAGACAGGTCAGGAATGCCATAAAAAAACTATATCAACCGTACAAACCAATTTGTATTCTTCAAACTGTTTTTGAATGTTCTGTAGACTCTGTCTTTAGACAAAAACAAACTGATCTTCAAGAAAGTTGCCAAGGAAACCACTAGATTGGCTTCCTAATGCATTGTGACCAAAATACATTAAGTGCAGCTCTTGAAAAGGGATATATTTTACTATGATCCGACTCCCCTCCAACTAATCTGTAGGGCTCAGGGCTCTACAATTCATCAAGCACTCTACAGAATATTAGGCGTCCAGTGTCTCCCCAAACCCAGCCAGTCTGTGGCTAATGCTGTAGGCAGAAGTGATGGGGGTTTGTGGATTCCCAGGGAGAAATCTTCCTCAATCTGTCATTTCTTGAAACTCCTTATACAGCTAAGGGGCAAGAGGAGAAAAAGGAGGAGGAATAGATTCTTTGGTGAAAGGAAGAAATGGAAATGTAGAACAAAATAAAAGCAAGAAGGAAGTGACAAAACAACCTAGAAAGCCCAGGCCAACCCTTTTGCAATCAGCACGTCCATAGTTTTGCTGTCGGGGTCAACAATATTAGCATCATGAGATTAATCTTTTTTTTTTTTTTTTTTGAGACAGAGTCTAGCTGTGTCATCTAGGCTGGAGTGCAGTGGTGTGATCACAACTCACTGCAACCTCCGCCTCCCCAGTTCAAGCAATTCTCCTGCCTCAGCCTCCCCAGTAGCTGGGATTATAGGCACCCACCACCACAGCCAGCTAATTTTTGTATTTTTAGTAGAGGTGGGGTTTCACCATCTTGGCCAGGCTGGTCTTGAACTCCTGACTTCGTGATCCACCCGCCTCGGCCTCCCAAAGTGTTGGGATTATAGGTGTGAGCCACCTCGCCCATCCTAGATTAATATTTCTTAAAGTGTGATCAGAACCTTTTCAGGTACTTGTTAAAATTCAGATTCCTGGACCCACCCTAGACCTACTGGATCCAAATCTCAGACATGACCTGGACATCTTTATTATAACAAGCTTCCACATAGATTATTTTGTCAGTGGCCATGTCTTGCTTTGCTTCTGTGGAAACTGCTCTCCATCTTCTGGGAGTGGAATGTCCCCCATCACTATCCACATGGTCCTTGCCTCCCTGATACTGTAGTCTCAGATGGCACCTCCTGAACTGGGCTGAGCTCAATCACTTTCCCAGACCCTGCCCACCTCGCTGGAGCTGAGTGGTCCCATGGTTGGCAGGGGGGCCAAGTTTGGGCAACGAATCCCTAGAAATAGATGGGGCCGCATTACAACACACAAGCGCTCGAGGACTCTCTGTAATACTTTGACTCATAGGAAGGTGATCACAGCAAGAGGGCAGATGAAATAGACCCAGAGAAACAGAGATGAGACAGAGAGACCCTGGTTCTGGTTTGGTCTGAGTCATGGCCAATCTCCTTTCTGGATTTAGAGAGTTACCTGGAAATTCTTACAAAATATTCCCCTTTGATATGACACTAATTTGAATCTCATTTCTATCTCTGTACATCTAAAAGCATTCAAAGAAGATAAAAGGGGCAAACACGTCAACTATTGCCATTGCATGTGGGGCAGGGATAATGGTCTTTAAGGGAGGGGAGGCCCTTTACCTGGGAAATGTTGGGCTGGAAGGTGCTGTGCAAAGTCCTTGTTTCCACGTGCTCGGGGACCAGCCCCTGAGTCCAGAGGATGTGAAGAGCAAGCCGCTCTTCAGGGGCCCCGAGGTGTCGGTGCAGGATTTTGTTGGCTTCTGCAATGGAAAGTGGCATTGAAGCAGGAATGAGTATTTGGGAATAGTTTAGCCAGATTGCCTGGAGCTGCTTCCAGCACTTCATCCCAGACTTTGCCAAAATGGACAGGCAGTGCCAACATGCAGACTTTGACTTGTGAAGGAAGAGTTGACAGAACTGACCAGGAGCCCTGCCCCACCCAGTAACAAACCTAACTTGCGGGCTGCCGATAGTCAAGGGACCGGGATGCCAGAACGGGTAAGTGGGAGCATTCTGTATTTAATTCTGTGGCATGAGCTCATGGCGTGCCTGTTTCTCAGCCTCCCTTGCAGTTAGAGGAGGCCATGTGACCAAGTTCAGCCAGAGGGTAACATGGGTAGAAGTGACATGTGTATCCCCTCCAGACCTGGCCCATAAATCCCTCGTGGGTAGGAGTCTCTATGTGCCTTTTTATTCCGACTGCAAAAAGGAACAGCAGCCTTAGACTCCTGCACTGAAGAACTGCAGAGCTAGAAGATGGCAGGGACCTGGGTCCATGGAGCACTGCTTGGAAGACAGCTACCCACCTGGAGGAATATCTACTTAGAATCAATGAGAAATAAACTTTCGTGTTAGAACACGGACATTTGGAGGTTCAATTTTTACAGCAGCTAGCATCACTGTGGTACTCTGGTGTTTTGTTTCTTGAGACAGTCTCGCTCTGTCATCCAGCTGGAGTGAAACAGCGCAATCTCGGCTCACTGCAACCTCCGCCTCCTGGGTTCAAGTGATTCTCACGCCTCAGCCTCCCGAGTAGCTGGGACTACAGGCATGTGCCACCACACGCAGCTAATTTTTGTATTTTTAGTAGAGGGGGTTTTCGCTATGATGGCCAGGCTGGTGTTGAACTCCTGGGCTCAAGCGATCTGCCCACCTCGGCATCCCAAAGTGCTGGGATTACAGGCGTGAGCCACCGCACCCGGCCATCACTGTGGTATTCTGAAAACATAGGCCCCATATTCTCTTGACACTTCTCCCATGAAGAGGTGGGGTCTGTGTCATTTCCCTTTGAATCTGGAGACGTAGTCAAACACTAAAGTATGGAGAAAAGAGGCTGTGTGACTCCGAGGCTTAGACACAAAGGCCACACAGCTCCTGCCTGGTTTTCTGGGGACCCCCACTCTGGGGGACACCATCCACATGTAAGGAGCCTGAGTCCGCAGAGTCTGCCATGCTGGAAAGGCCTGTGTAGGTGCTCTGGTCATCAGCCCCAGCCGAGAGCTGGCACAACTGCCAGCTGCGTGTGTGGGCCACCTGATGGCTCCCCCCGAGCAGGGCTCTCAGATGACTGCAGCCTCAGCCGACATCTGACTGCAACCTCAGGAGATGAGCCACCCAGTCTCAAACGTAACTTGTGGACTGCCAAGAGCAAAGGGACCAGAACGCCAGATCCGGCGAGTGCGAGCGTTCTGTATATACTCTTGCGGCACAAGCTCACGGCCAGCCTCGGCCAGAACTGTTCACCTGAGCCTGTCCTGAACTCCTGACCCCCCAAAATGGTGAGGAAAACAAATGGTTGTTTTCAGTTACTAAGTTCGTACATCAATAGTAACTGGAACAATCCCCACGACAGGGGGGTTGTTTGTTTGGGGTTACCCTTAACCATCAGACCATGATGCTTCCCAATTTATTTCCAATCCTGTTTGCAAGTTCACATGTTAGCAGCATCAACATTTCGTAAACATCTAATCATCCCTGATACCAAGTCCTCTTTAAAATGGAAAGACAAAACATAGGTTTTTTTGTTTGTTTTTTTGAGACAGGGTCTCACTGTCACCCAGACTGGAGTACAGTGGCACGATCTTGGCTCACTGCAACCTCCACCTCCTGGGTTCAAGTGATTCTCATGCTTCAGCCTCCTGAGTAGCTAGGATTACAGGTGCATGCCACCACACCTAGCTTTTTTTTGTTTGTTTGTTTGTTTTTTGGTTTTTTTTTTGTAGTTTTAGTAGAGATGGGCTTTCACCACGTTGGCCAGGCTGGTCTTGAACTCCTGACCTCAAATGATCCACCTGCCTTGGCCTCCCAAAATGCTGAGATTACAGGTGTGAACCACTGTGCCCAGCCTGAAAACATAGTTTTTTACAATGTCATGAATCAAGCTGAGGAGCAGAAAGCACTTTTCTTCCTGTGAACCTTTCTTCAGCTCCCCCTGGATATCCCATGCACCTGCCACCACCCCCTCTGGGTATCCCTCCCCCATGCAAAATATGGAAGCACAGTTCGCATGCTCTGCGATGCTTACTGCAGTCTTTGTCACAGTGTGGCTAGCTGTTGATGCGTCAGGACAGGCCGTATTATAAATTGCTGCTTGGAAAGAGCAAGACCCCAAGCTTGGACATGAGCCAAATGGGAACGTAGCAGGCTCTTCAAGCCAACCACAGCATCCCTGAAGCTTCTGGGAGAAGGGATGGAACAAATGATGGAATAAACCTGGAAGGGAAATTCCTGCACTACCATCTGGGCATTTTTGAGCAAATTATGCATTACATGGAAATTAGTTCATTACTAGTACTTTGTGTAAAACTCTAATGGCTACGATCTAAAAAGGGCAAGTAAAACATAAGACAGACAAGAAAATGTGTCCACTTTGACACTTGACAAGACAGCAGAACTCTGATGTGGCTGTTGTTAGTGTTGTTAGATAGTGTCACGTGCGCAGAGCCTCGTGGTGTAATTAGGGTACTGGCTCTGTCTATTCACTCCCCCAAACCAAGCAATATATATGGGTTACTATACTTTGTACAAGTTTACAATCCACAGCTAGGTGCTCACCAAATTCATCCAAACTGTAGTCTCGTCCTCCGTATCTGATTCTACTCCCATCTTCGGAAAGGATGGGTTGTGGGAAGCCTTTGAATCTGGCGACATTTTGAAGCAGCTGTGTTGGTCTCAGTTGATCTCGCCAGGTGTTGACTCCAGAACTGTGAAGAGCATCACATGGCTCGGAGTTATGGAGCAGCCTGCAGGTTCTTCTCGGATTCACACACACATGCTCACGGACTCTTAGGTGTTCCCATACAGTGGGAGCAGGAAATCTGCGCTACACTCCGACTTTGGCCTAGAAATCTATTTCAGAGTCCTAAAAATCCATATGCTATTTTGGCCTCAGCGAAACAGATGTATTTATTTATTTAACATGTATGTAGCCCTCAGTTTCCTCCTCTGTAAAAGTGAGGAGTTTGACTGAGATCACTGAGTCATAATAGGCAAACTCATAAACTAGAAATTGCAAGCTATGTCTCATCAGATACTGTGGAAAGACACTGTATAGCAGGCAGGAGAAGAGGGACATCACAAAATTAAGTACAAGGCGCAGAGAATCCTTATTTCCCAAGGGCAAGGAATCCTTGCTATCAAACATTGCCAGCCCTCAGTCCTTGACATCCAGGAGGGGCTCAGTGAGGGGTAGCAAGGGAACTGGTCTTCTGGGCTGCCACCTGTGCCATTCCCCAGTGCATGGCACTGCTCCAGCTGCCACCATTTGACACACACTGTGATGTGAGTGGGGTTCATGAGGTGGCCCTAAGATTCCCTAAAATAATCCTGTGATTGAAATCCGTACCTAACTGAGTGACAGGAGCAGTGGCTCAGTGAAGGAAGGCGCTAAGGTAGAGGGCCTAGGCCTCCTCGGGTGCCAATGTCAGAGGCAGCAAAGTGCCTCTTGTACGGTCAAAGCAACTTACACACAGTACTCCTCTGGTATGCCGCAGTGGGACCCAAAGCGGGAAAGGAATCGGTTTTCCAGATCGATAATTGTTTCTCCTACTTTTTCATCCCGGGTAAAGGTGTCATAATCATAGACAGAAATTTTCAGGTCTTTTTCCTGAGGTAAGTAGCAGCTCAGTTCGTACATCCTAAATAAACAAATGCAAGGTCAGAATCTTCACGATCCATCTGGGTACCTCACAAAAACCTGTGCTCTGTGCACAGAATTCCCCGGGCCATGTGTGGTATGGTATGTCCTCAGATGGAGGACATCTGAGTAGGATAATCAGGGTGGGTGGTGGTGGGTGGCTTGATAAATAGTACATACTAGAAATAAGAACAAGAAGAGAACATATGCTTGCTCAGGAAACCTGTGGGCTTTAAATGCCTAGGTTCAAATCCTACCTCTGCTGCTTACCAGCTGTGGGACTCTAGACCAGTTACTTAATTTCTCTGTGCTAAGTTTTCTCATCTGTAAAGTGGTGATAATAACACCTCCCATCAGTGTCGCTATAAGGGTCAAGTGAAGAAATATTTAGAGAGCATTTGGCAGGAGTGCATTGCTCCAATGCCAGTATAATAATAATGATGTATTATTATATTATTAACTTTATCATCACATGCCCATTAGCTGTTCACCGGAGCACCTCTACCCAGCTCAGAGATGAGTAAGGCACAAGTACCCTCCGTAACTGTGCCCCTGCTAGGTTCCCTCTTCTGCCTTCATAGAGACCACTGCCCCATGGAACATCTTTGACTCAGCCCACAGAAGCACAGGGGAGGAGAGTGAGTACGATTTACCACAGGCTGTGATATGCAGGGTGCCCCAAAGGCTCCCCCTCTCCTCCCAGGCCCTCTGGGTCTGCCCTTGGCTCCAGTTCTTCTTTTTTTTTTTTTTAAGAGATAGAGCCTCGCTCTGTTGCCCAGGCTGGAGTGCAGTTGCATGATCTCGGCTCACTGCAAGCTCAGCCTCCCAAGTTCACGCCATTCTCCTGCCTCAGCCTCCCTAGCAGCTGGGACCACAGGTGCCCGCCATCACGCCTGACTAATTTATTGTATTTTTAGTAGAGACGGGGTTTCACCGTGTTAGCCAGGATGGTCTCGATCTCCTCACCTAGTGATCCGCCCACCTCGGCCTCACAAAGTGCTGGGATTACAGACATGAGCCACCGCGCCCTGCCGGCTCCAGTTCTTTAAGGCTTTTCTAGAGAACCCACATTAAAATGTACACACTTCTGAGATGAAGATAGAGTCAGACAGTGCTTCCATGGTGGGCGAGCAATGCGCACTAGAGGGCGGGCTTTGGGTTCTGTATCTGCACTGTCCACAGAGGGACTCATCCCAGAGAAGGTGTTCAATACATTCTGTTGAAGGAGAAGCTGTGAGAGGCCTCCTCTCTGCCTCCTCCCCTTCTCCTTGCACTCTGGTGTGTGGACTGGTTCCTGCCCAAAGAGCCAGGAATGTTGATCCATTTGAGCAGAAAACGGATGTGAGAAAAGGTGCTTGAGTCATGACACATGAAGCGCCTTACCCACATGTGCCCCAAACCAGCACATTTCCAATCCCAAATTCCAGGAAACAAATCGTATGTGGTCTCTGGGAGAAAGAATTCTTCAGTCAAATATAGTTGAGAACTGCTTCTTTTGCAGTTCTTCTGGACATACTAAAGGTTCTGAGAAGTCCTGCAATTATAATCTTTTTAAACCCAAGTGTCTTGGTTTTACTAAGGAATATATTTTTTTCTTGGAACATCAATTAATATCCTGCGGAAGACACTGCTATTCTTTCGAAGGCGATCTGCCATGATGGATAGGACTCTGAGTAATGGCCACGCACATAGGAAAGGTTGGTCCTTTCTGAATTCCTGTTCCAGAGTCCCCAAGAGTCTCTGCAGAGAAGAAAGCTACCCGCTAAGACCGAGGCCATGGACCGGAGCCATCTGAGGGGCTGCAGAGCCGGCGTCTCCTTGGCTCCACCCTGCTGGATGAGGGGAAGTCTGCCCACCTGCCAGACAGCGATGGGCCTAGCAGAGCCTGACAGCACCGCTTCCTTCCAGGGTGCCTCCGAGCAAGACTTTTCCTGCCACTTAATTAAGCTTGTGCCTGGCTCCTCTGAGACGAGCAATTCAGACAGGGTTGCCTTTCTCCCTTCAAAGCTGGCTTTCCCTGCTTCCCTGTCTCCCTCACAGGAGCCCTCCTTCCTGCCCTGCGTGCCTTTTCCTGTCTAGACCTCGGGGCTGGATCAGTGGAAGAAAAGGAAAACGATCAGATTGCGGTGCCAGAGGATTACTTCCATTCCCTGGCCCAGGCGCATGGCCTTGGGTGTGCAGCATGCGGGGCGGGGGGGTGTGTGCACAGGTATGTGTGTGTGACACATGACAGAGAAAGAACCCGTAAGGCTACAAACCAACAAACTCAAGAAGAAAAGAAGCGTATGGGCAAGATAATAAAGCCAGAAATAAAAAGATATGCCATGCAGCAAACAAGAACACAGTATTCTCTCACTTAGCAAGGTTCTCAGAACAAAACATCATTTTCACAAATGTCTCAGACAGAGAACATTTTTCTACAGGTGATGGCTTTGCCACAAATGTGAAATATCACCAAGGTGGTTGGAAAAGCCTGGGGCTTGGAGTCAGCAGAATTTCTAGCTAAATCTCGGTCCTATCACTTACCCCACCCCTATTAATAGAGCTCTGGGAGCCCTGTTTTCTTCACCTGTACAGTTGGGTTGGTAATCCCTGCCCTGAGCAGCTAATAAGTTTGACATGGAGATGGAAATCAGACCATGGCATGCCACACAGACACTGGGGTCAGATGGTCTGAGTTCAAATCCTCACTCTTCTTTTTTTTTTTTTTTTGGAGATGGGGTCTTGCTCTGCTGCCCAGGCTAGAGTGCAATAGTGCGATCTCAGCTCACCGCAACCTCCACCTCCTGGGTTCAAGCAGTTCTTCAGCCTCAGCCTCCTGAGTAGCTGGGATTACAGGCATGTGCCACCACGCCTAGCTAATTTTTGTTTGTAGAGACGGGGTTTCACTAGGTTGGCCAGACTGGCATCGAACTCCTGACCTTGTGATCCACACACCTCAGACTCCCAAAGTGCTGGGATTACAGGTGTGAGCCATTGCGCCCGGCCCTCACTCTTCTCTTAACAGCTAAGTACATTAAACACTGCATCTCTCTGTGCCTCAGTTTCCTCTGTTATAAAATAGGAATGATGGGGTGGGCACCGTGGCACATGCCTGTAATCCCAGCACGTTGGGGGGCCGAGGCGAAAGGATCACTTGAGGTTAGGAGTTCGAGACCAGCCTGACCAACATGGCGAAATCCTGTCTTTACTTAAAACACAAAAATTACCTGGGTGTGGTGGCACACGCCTGTAATCCCAGCTACTTGGGAGGCTGAGGCAGGAGAATCACTTGAACCCGAGAGGCAGAGGTTGCAGTGAACCGAGATCACGCCAGTGCACTCCAGCATGGGTGACAGAGCAAGACTCCGTTTAAAAAAAAAAAATTAAAAATAGTAATAATAATGGCACCTCAGAGTTGTGAGATTTTTTTTGAGATGTTTTATATAAACAGCTCCGCAGACAGCCAGGTGACAGGGTGGTCCCCGGAAAAACTCCAACCGGCCTGTGCTCCTGTAACACCAGTACTAACGCTGCCTGTCTACCCTGCACGCCATCAGAACCAAGCTTCTTCACTTCCGTGAAATTCTTTTATTTTGGGTTTATCTATTTATTACCTGCTCTCCTGTCTAGAAGGTTTATCTAGTTCACAATCACAGGGCCTAGGACAAGGTTGGACACACATTAGAGTCTCCACGCATGTTCCGTGGAGAAATGAAGGCCAGAAAAACATTGAAGAATGCACATTACCTGCCAAAGACTGGGTTGAGAGTGTTGGGAATGTAGTGATCTCGGTCTTCAATGACTTTTTTGCCCAGTGTTATTTTTATGTAAGGGTCACACTGCGGGGACAAAATAGACGGGAGGTTACATCATCATAGGATACAAGGTGAAGTCAAGTTCAGGGACAGACTCAGCTCGCCTCCACACCCACTCCCAGCTGATGACAAGGTGGCCGCCATGGCACCCCTGTGCCTAAGACGAGGGAGCAGTGCTCTCCTTTGGGTGGCATGCAGCCAGTTGTGTGGGCGCAGGGGTGGTGGCGGGGGGAGTCCTGGCTCACACCTGTAAAATGAGAAGGATGAACCAGGGGACCTTAAGCCCCTGCAAGCTCTTAGATAAATCCCCATGGGGACAATCCTCCCGAATACATTGTTTTGATGGAGCATCTTTCCCCTAGTGAGATAACAGACGCCCAGAAAGAAAGAACAAGACAATTATTGTGGCTGATGACTGTAATTATCTTGCTACAGGAGAAGGCCCCACACCCAAACTCTTACCAGGCCATTGTTGTCCTGGGGCTGGAGCTCTAAGCCTCGAACAATGTAAATCCTAACCGTGCATTCCTGTGGGACGCTGTCAGGTAATTCCCGAAACTGTCTGGGAGGGGCTGGCATGCTGGGGTCATCCGGCAGAGGGTAGATCCAAAAGGAGCCCTAAGAGGGAGAGACAGAAGGACTCACAGGGCCCTGGGTGGCCCAGAGAGAGGGCTCCCGGTAAGTCTCCTCCCCTCACAGGGGTGTGGGATTGAGGGATGGAATGCTGTCTTTTGTGGAAGAAATAATGCATATTGCACTTTGCATATTTCCAGTAGGGAAAGTGAAATGATTCTCAAGTAATTACTTGAGAGCTCACAGGGGAGAAGAGAGAGCACAGCAGAAATCGGGAGTCAAGAGGAGAACATAGGCCAGTGTGATGGACGAGGTGGTGGTGAGAAAGAGTGAAATCCTGCACATTCTTTGAAGATAGGAATAACAATAATTACATTTTAAAGCCAACAAAATACCATCAGTGATTCCCGTTTTCCTGTAGCACCTCTGTACTCCACCTCGCACTCCCAGGCAAACTTCCTTCAAATCTGTTTCAAAAGTAACACCTTTCAAATCTCAGCTGAAAGGTGTCACTTCCTCCAGGAAACCTCCCTGATTGCTCCTGGGCCGGGTATGTTCTCTGGGTGCTCTCATCCAACCCCACACTCACCCCGACACAGCCCTGTCCTCTGCATTGAGATAATCTATTTATTGTCTGGATCCTTCGCTAGACCGTGAGCTTCTAGAGATGGATGAGGGGGCATGAGGTCTCGTTCCTCACCCTATCTCCAGGGCCTAACACAGGACTAGGCATATAGTAAGGGCACAAAAATTGTATTTTGAAGGAGTGAGCCAACAAGACCTGCTGGAGAGGCCACATATTTTGCCTTGAAACCAGGAGAAAGCACTGAAGCTGGATTCGGAACATACAGATCTTAGTTCCAGTGGTCTTCATTCAGTCAAGTGGCATGGAATAAGCACCTACTATGTGCCAGGTACTAGGGACCCACAAAAGAACTCAAGGACTCTCGTCTGGCGCAGCAGTGGTCAGTAGGGTTGGCTCTTGTGCCATTTGTGATTGCTTGGTGGGAGGCTGTACTGAGAAGGATTTGAGACCATGCATCGGGCATCATCCTCTGGTTCCTTAGCAATGTCTGCTATAGGCAAAGGATTAAGCAGCAGCAGCAGCACATCTGCCATGACTTTGCCAAGCGTGGTTGCAGGGAGGGGCAATTATAACTGCAGATACTTTCCATGTGTAAGATGCTTTCATGGAGGCATGAACCCAGACCTGTGGGAGCCCAGAGCAGGAGTGAATCACACTGCCCGAAGCAATCAGGGAACACTTGACAAAGAGAGTGACATTTGAGCTGGTGCTTAAAAGAATGAGTAGGACTTTGTCAGACCACAAAGCGGGTAGAAAGGGCATCCAGGGAAGGAAGAAGAGCCTGTCCCAAGTCTCCGACTTGTGAGAGGACAAGGTGTGTCCGGGGCTTGGGCGAGGCTCTTCCAGGCAGGAGGGTGGAGTGTGTGAGGGGGAGGGAGGCAGGGGACCATGTAGCTTGGGAAAGACTGGCTCTGCCTTTGGAAGGAGTTGCGACTTGCCTGTGGAAACCCAAGCAAAGCCTTTCAGTAGTCCAGAGAGAAGATCAGATTTGGTTGCATGGAGGCTGGAGAGGAGTGTGATGAGAAAGGTGATGAGGACTGTCAAGTGAGAAGTTGTCACAATGATCCTGCTGAAAGCATGGTAGGGGCAGTAGGATGAGGAGAGGAACCAGATCTTGGAGAGACTGCATCTTAGGATTCAAGGCTGCTTGGCATGAGCAGGGAGGCAGGAGGAGATGCGAAGATAGCTCAGAGTGCTCTGGCTCCCCCTCCCCCTTTTCCTTTCTGGCACCTTCCAGCATCCCTCAGAGGCTGCAGGACGTGCCCCTCCCCAGACCCTGCTTGTCCTTTATCCTAGGCCTATATAAAAAAGGAAGGTGGATTTTAAACAGGACCAACACGCATATCTTACTCACCTTAAACTCTCCGACCACAGAAGGATCTTCATTCTCATCCGACTTGCCTCGGTATAACTTGAATGTATCTGAGAAGTCTGTCAGGCCCTCAAATTCTGCTACATTTTCCAGTTCGCAATTATATATCTGAAAACCACCAACAGAGCCTTAATTTCTCATTAAAGTGCAGGTAAGGTCTACAATCGAAAGGGCTGACAGTATCAAGTGGGCATGAGGTTGTGGAGGGGGCAACCGGAACTCCCACATCGCTGGCGGGAGTGTAGACGGATACAACCACTTTGGAAAATGTCCGGTAGTTTCTGATGGAGTTAAGTAGCCACCTATTCCATGATCCAGAGATCGCATTCCTAGGCATTTACTGATGAGAGGTGAAAACACATACACGTGCTAGAAGAATGTTCACAGCAGCTTCATTATCAGGAGACTGGAAAAACAACTTGTGGCATATCCACACAATGGAACACTACTCAGCAATGACAAAGGGACACACTATGAATACACACAACCACATGATGAGTCTCGAAACTGCAACGTGGGGCTAAAGAGGCCAGACACACAAAACATAAATCATATGAGTCCATTTAGAGCAAGTGCAAAATCAGGCAAAATCAGTTTGTGGTGAGAGAAATCCAATCAGTTGCTCCTAGGAGGGACGAGGATAGTGGAAAATTGACTGGAAAGGGACAAGGGGAAGTTTTCTGTGGGAATGGGAATGTTCTCTTTCTTGTTTTGGGTGGTGGTTCACACAGGGTATATATAATAATCACAACTTGTTGAATGGATCACTTTATTTTATGTAAATTATTTCTCAATTTAAAAAGCAAGAAGAGGAGGAAGGAGGAGAAGGAGGGAAGAAAGGAGAAGAGGAGGAAAGAAGGGAGGGAAGGAAAGGAGGGGAGGAAAGGAGGGGAGGAAAGGAGGGGAGGAAGGGAGGGGAGGAAGGGAGGGGAGGAAGGGAGGGGAGGAAGGGAGGGGAGGAAGGGAGGGGAGGAAGAAGGGAGGGAAGGCAGGAAGAGAAGGACGGAAGGAAGGAAGGAAGGGAAGGAAGGAAGGAAGGGAAGAAAGGGAAGGAAGGGAAGAAAGGGAAGGAAGGAAAGGGAAGGGAAGGAAGGACAGGAAGGAAGGAAGGAAGGAAGGAAGGGAGGGAGGGAGGGAGGGAGGAAGGGAGGAAAGGAAGGCAAGCAGGCAGGAGGAAAAGAAGGCAGGCAGGAAGGGAAGAGGGAGTGAGGGAGGATGGAGTATGAGGCTGATCCTTCAGCCCCGTTGGATCATTTTTCTGAATTAATGGTTATTTACATGCTAGTATTTCTTAGGCTACACTGAGAAATTATGACAATAACATGAAAAGGTGTGGGTTTTTTTTTTTTTGCTTTGATGGGGAAAATTATTTCAATGACCAGATATTTCTCATTCTAAAGTTTTTTTTCTCATATACATTGTTCTGAAAACTTTAGCACTGCTTCTACTTGAGTACCCTACAGGCTGAAAATTGAACAAAGAATTAGAAAATTCAAAACAGGAACAGAAAGCTCAGAGCTAGTCAGCCATGCCTAGCTCAGTCGCTTGTCTTCCTCCCGTATACATGTTCTCATGGCTGTGATTTTATGCTGCATACATGTGACAGATGCAACTTTTCAGCTCGTGAAACCAATCCCTGTTCAAAGTACACAATGAAGCATGTTGACATCTTGTGTCATTCTGCAAATAGCACTATGACTTCTGGGTTTTCCTGAGTCAAACTGGATCATCATGGCCTAATTAGCGTGGTGCCAGCCCATTCCCAACCATCTGCCAGATGCCTCCGAGCCCCAGCGTGGCAGTCACGTAACCATAACTCAATAGCTGTCCTCAAGTCCCTGGAATCTTGGCAAAGCCAAAACTCGTGCGAGAGGGCTCTCTGGGAAGACAGAGGTTTTCCTGGCCCCTGCTCATTAGCACCCACCCAAGGGACCTTTTAGTCATCCTCTGAGCTCTGCCTGTGGCCAGTTTTAAAGGATGTCGATTCTCCACCCACAGCAGCATAGATCCAGGTACCTTGAGCTTGGAATAGCCTTTCTGAATATACTGTCCGCATTTTTCATGTTCCCCTGAGGAAGCATAAAATTTACTCCACCAGTCCATGATTTCTTCCTCCTAAAAACATGTCAAAATGGAAACGTCTTTAGTGATGTCCTGGACTTCCAATCTATAAAGGAAAATGCATATTTAATAGTTAAGAAATAGGTTCTTCTGACCCTGTTATAGGTGAGATTATATGACTTTTGTTTACATGCACAATAGAGAAAGCCTTCACGATTCTTCTACTCAGAAACTAGAGGTGAAATGACCATTCTTGGCCAATGAAATGTGTTTGGCTATAGTCATACTAGATAATGTTCTTATGTCCTTTAGACACAATCTATTAATTTGTTGGTTTTTACATTTTTATTCTGTTGACTTGATATTTACATATACATATAAATTTAAAGAAAACCTCCAATATATGTTTTCTACTATCTCATTTTCTTAGCCCTTTTGGCCAGTAATGGCTTGTAATACAATACTCACTAGCTAAAAATTGGAAAAACTGGTTTTAATTCAAGTTCCTTCCTTTATGTTATAAGCCATACCCTTAAGTTATAAGCTGTACCGGCTTGGGCAAGTTGTTTAACATCTCTGAGCATCAATTTCTTCATCCACTGAATGGAATAATAATACAATGGACAAAGCATTCACATACTGCCTTCATCCACCTGCCTCCATGTACCTCCAAAAGTTGTTCTGGAAATTGTAGGGGATTTTTAGGAGAAAGAGCTTTGAAAATTATAAAACGTGAAATGAAAGGAAGGGAGGCATGATGGTTCAGTTAGACCAGGGCTCCCGACCTATCCTAGGAGATTCTGATGCAATCAGTCGGGGGTGAGACCAGGGCATCCAATAAGTTTTCAGAAGTTCCCCAGGAGAGTCCAATGTGGAGACGGTGTTGGGAATCTCTGGTTTCAATGGGTGGTTCTTGGTTGGACAGAAGGGACAGCATGTAAGAGTCACTTGTGGAATATTGTCAAACTATATAGAAGACCTCCCACTCAGATTTATAACAAGAATAGATTCTTATCAGACCCACCCATTGTTTATTTTAACCTACCTTGGAAATAGTAACGCCAAAACAAAAACAAACAAAAAAACACAGAATGTCACCTGCAATAGCGCCTCTTGGGGGAAAGGAAGAAGGGACAAGAAAGGCTACTTCTTTCTATTTTTTTATTTTTTTGAGACGGAGTCTCACTCTGTTGCCCAGGCTGGAGTGCAGTGGCATAATCTCAGCTCACTGCAACCTCTGCCTTCTGGGTTCAAGCGATTCTCCTGCCTCAGCCTCCTGAGTAGCTGGGACTACAGGCATATGCCACCATATACAGCTACTTTTTGTATTTTCAGTAGAGACGGGGTTTCACCATATTGGCCAGCTGGTCTCGAACTCCTGACCTCGTAATCCGCCTGCCTCAGCCCCCCAAAGTGCTGGGATTATGGGCGTGAGCCACTGCGCCCAGTCTTGAAAAGCTACTTCTTATTTGTGTTATGTTATATATTACATTATATGCTTCTTATTTATGTGTGTGTGTGTGTGATGCATGTGTGTTACACATACTTACACAGAATTACTTCCCCTTTATGGGTCAGCAACCTACCCATGGATTTAGCTCTTTTTTTAAATTTTGACACACCATCTCGCTCTGTTGCCCGGGCTGGAGTACAGTGGTGCAATCTCAGCTCATTGCATTGCAACCTCCACCTCCCAGGTTCAAGCGATTCTTGTGCCTCAGCCTCCTGAAAAGCTGGGATTACAAGCACCCACCACCCACCTGGTGAATGTTTGTATTTTCAGTAGAGACAGGGTTTCGTGTGTTGGCCAGGCTGATCTCAAACTCCTGGCCTCAAGTGATCTGCCTGCTTCAGCCTCCCAAAGTGCTGGGATTATAGGAGTGAGCCATTGGGCCTGGCCCCCCTAGATTTAGAAAAAACTATTCTCATAAAAATTCTGGGCAGAAAATACATGAATCCTTTTTTTTTTTTTTTTTTTTTTTTGAGATGGAGTTTTAAGCCCAGGCTGGAGTGCAACGGTGTGATCTCAGCTCACCGCAACCTCCGCCTCCCGGGTTCAAGCGATTCTCCTGCCTCAGCCTCCTGAGTAGCTGGGATTATAGGCATGCACCACCATGCCCGGCTAATTTTGTATTTTTAGTAGAGACGGGGTTTCTTTATGTTGGTCAGGCTGGTCTTGAACTCCTGACCTCAGGTGATCTGCCCGCCTCAGCCTCCCAAAGTTCTGGGATTACAGGCGTGAGCCACCACGCCCGGTCCATGAATCTTAGATGTGGCAAAATGTATACCATAGTTACCTTTTCTGTCAGCTGCTCGTGCCCATGTCGGGTCAGGAAGAGGGCAAACCATATAACAGGTCACATAGATATGGAGACCCCAGGAACATGAGGTTTAAAGAGAAAGAAAGAAGGAAAAATTATTATTCATGCATGCCTTATATTATCAACATTTTGATGAGTTATTTAAATTATTTAAATTTTTCTAAGTCAAGATGAGCCCACAACTGAACCCACTTTACTGGTTTCTTTTCTGAAAATATGCAAAAGGTTACACACAGTATTACAATGAAAGGTTTGGAAGTAGCCCCTTCTCTGCCCCGCCGTCTCATGTTTTCGATGGAGTTAGACATTTCACAGCTCACACAGGAGCAGGGTATGGAGCTGCTCATCCCCCTGCTCCAGACCTTACATTCTGTTTAGTTCCTAAAATAGATCTCCAAACTTGGTGTAATTCTCCTCCCCACAAAAAACTGTCCTGTCACAAGATATGTTTGACTGCAATGTTATCATGTAGGTACCCCCTCCACCATGCCTATGTTACAGCACCAAATAAATACTCATCCATCAAAGTTGCTCTAATATGAGGATGTGAAGTTTCCCATTGGCCAAATCCTTTCACGTGATTTTTTTCATAGAGAACCCACCCCGATCTAGGGCCCATCCAGGAGATGAGAGAATGAAGAACTGGGAAGTGGGGCCTGAATGTGGTCCTGGTATCTGTTGGGGCATTAGCCAAGCTCGTCCTCAGTGGCAGTTTGAAGACATGCTGACTAGACCCTTTTCTGAGATCCTAACTTTATGTTCATCCTAAAGGGTCTTCCTCCGGCTGCCATGTGAGAGGCCATGGGGCTGCTTCCGTAGGTGCCCCTTGGTATTTTCTGGATTGATTTTTGTTCAGCACAATGGAATTGCCAAGAGAGGCAGAGGGACAGATAGGCAATTCTTTCTATTAGATTCATACCAAAGCAAGATTTAAGGGTTAGATCATCACAGCTGAATTGAGATTTTGGAGAGAGTGATTTTATTTCCAAAGTACTCTTACATTCTCAATGGTTCCTGAAATCAGATTTTTAGAATGCGTTTGTTCACAATTCAAACCATTTCAAGGAAAATAACAGTTCATGATTTAAAATATATATATATATTTTTTAAGACTAAGTTTTGCTCTTGTTGCCCAGGCTAGAGTGCAATGGCATGATCTCAGCTCCCTGCAACCTCCGTCTCCCAGGTTCAAGTGATTCTCCTGCCTCAGCTTCCCAAGTAGCTGGGATGACAGGCGCCCGCCACCATGCCCGGCTAATTTTTTGTATTTTTAGTAGAGACAGGGTTTCACCATGTTGGCCAGGCTGGTCACAAACTCCTGACCTCAGGTGATCCAACTGCCAGCCTCCCAAAGTGCTGGAATTACAGGCGTGAGCCACCATGTCAGGCCTAAAAGGCATTATTTAAGACAAGTTGCTGATTTTAAACTTTAGGATTAGTATGGGATAATTTATTCGTGCCTACACGATCATTAGTTCATGTGGAAAGGTAATGGAAGCAACTGATTTGACTTGCTTTATTATATCTAATAATAAACTTGCAATGGGAATCAAATAATTAAATGGCACAGAAGATTCTTCTTTTAGGCTTAAAACAATCACGTTTGTTGAAAGATCACTTTTCACTCCAAAATCTACTAATAGAAAGAGTGGTAAGAATAATGCAAGTTTTTAGGCCAAGGTCCCACAGCCCCAGGCAGCCTCATGCATTTGTTTATCATACATACATGCACTGTCGCTGGAGAAGCCATTTTGCTGAGTGCTGTTGACATACTGCTTAAGCACTGGAATTGGAAGGTAATTGTTGAGATGGCCATGTACGCATGTCCATGTTATTTGGCTAGCACTTGACCAATTTTCCCCAAAGACTTATTTCTCACTTTTCTTGTGATAGTGCTCAGTCCATTTGTTAAGAATTCCCGTGGACATCACAGAGTAATGCCATGAGTTTCCGGAGTGTGACACTGTCACTCAAAGACACAGCCTCCAGCTCCCAGCAACAGCATAGTTATTTTTAAGGCATTCCCCCCATTTACCCAGACACAAGGCCTGGATTAAGTGGTAATACATGTGCATTACATGTACATTACATGTACATGTAATACAGGACATCCGCAAGCTTGTTATTGGCTCTTTCAAAGTGCAACTTTGTTTATTTGACTTTGTACAGATGTGCCATGTCTACTTTGATGAACAAGTGGACTCAGATTTTTAGAGATTTCAACCAGCCTTTCTTATCAACACAGTGTACCTCAACTAGATATTAGGAGAGCAGGCAGATTAAGACAATTTACAATACAGTGGGAATGACTGATACTACCATCCCCAATCCTGCTATGTTGCAATGTTTAATTCTATGATGTAAACTGAACTTTCATAAAGTGTTGCTACAGTAACATAGTCACATTTCCTAACTATGGTTAAGAAGTGAATGAAAATACTGGCATAGATTGTTGACTTTATTCTTCTCCTGTTCCTCAGTTGTACTTAGGGCTACTGAGTACACTGAAGGCATGTAATAAGAATTGACTGACGATGAGAGATGGCAAACCTGGAGGCAGATTATACAGCAAGATCTTAAAATGTCTTTTTCTAGAGTAGTTGTAAAAATCTACAGAAAAGATCTGAAGTATATTAACTTCTGCCAAGGCTACTAGGCATATTATTAGGGATATCTGGGGTGGTTTACAAAGTGATCACAGTAGTTTTGGCCTATGGGATTGGAAATTTGATATTGTCGTTTGTGACTATGTAGGATTCCCAGAGAGTAGAATCAAACACACTCCTGCACAGTGCTGGCTGTGGAGACTATATTTTATACGGTCCAGTTGTTAGTGAGTTTAATGCAGTGGGAAGGAAGTAGATTTTTTTAAAGGCACTGTTTATGGACATAACATATTAAAGTGCAATCATGTGCATTTTTGGGCTAGTTTGCACATTAAAACACGCTGTGAATGTTCATCATAGATGCCAAGAGAAACAGGGAGATATTTGGTGTTTTCTTTTTTTCTGGGCTGAGACTTTTTCCCCCATTCCTTCATGTAGAAGTGGCTGGAATAGTTAATTTTAAAATAGGGCCTTGAGTGAATATTTCAACCAATTTCTTCACTTCAAAATGACAGTGAATATAAAAACCTGGGTGTCCCATATACTGATAAATATGGTCATTAGAAATTTTGAAACACTTCTGCTTTATGTAGGGGAAAGAATCTGGCGTGTTGTGTTATCTCTGATCTGAATGTTGCAATGCTATAAATTTGCTTCTGACACTTCGCTTTCTAGCAAACGATCTTTCTCAGACTGTCTACACCTGTGGTTCTCCGACGTGCCCGCATATTAAAATCATTCGAGGAGATTTAAAAACATACTGATGTCTAGGTCCCTCTCCTTCTTGGGAGGTGGGGCCTGGGCATGGGTTTTATTTTAAGTATTCTGGGTGACTTATTAGTGAAGGTTGAAGACTACTAGTCTACACAGTGTTATAACTGTTGATGAGTGCAAGATTTAGACTCTTGTCTGTACTCAGTCTTCAATAAATGGATTGGCTGATGATTATAATTGCAACAAATTGTTGTCTGACTGAATTCACCAAATGCTTAGACATCTGGAAGATAAAACTGACAGCATCCAATGATGAGCTCTGAAGCCTACCTTAGAAGCCAGTAATGGTTTGGTGTCTTCCATTTCGATAACGATGTCCCGGCATGGTGGGGCAGACAGAAGGGAGGCTGCAAGACAAATACTTTTTAAATTTAAGATACTTAGAGAAATATAGTGGCGAACATTCTACTCCAAGTTCAAATTTAACAGCCATAGGGTGGATGGTAGAGTTTATTCTTGGACGAGACTTACAGAATAGGGAGGACAACTCCTGAATGTAGAAAATAACCCAACAATCCATCACATTTCCGCAAATATAATATGGTTTTAGACATTTTCTAGGGGATATGTCCACACTGTTTTGTTTTAGATAATTAGCCCAGTGCCTATACAGAAAGTGCTCAAAAAAGAATTGTGTCAATATATGTCTTTAGAGGGTGCAGGAGTAGGGGTGGGGAACTATTTTTTATTTCAATAGCTTTTGGGGTACAAGAGGCTTTTGGTTACACAGATGAATTATATAGTGGAGAATTCTGAGATTGTAGTGCACTTGTCACCTGAGTAGTGTACATTGTGCCCAATATGCAGCTTTTTATCCCCCTCCCCCTTCTGAGTCTCCAATGTCCATTATACCACTGTGTATGCCTTTGTGTTCCCATAGCTTAGCTCCTACTTATAAGGGAGAACATACAGACAGCCTACATCTGAAGGAGTCTTCTTTTCTTGAAATTTGTTCCTAAGACACAGAAAATAAATAAGAGAAAAATAAGAAAAAGAAGGGAAAGGAGGGGTGAGAGGCTGGGGGAAGGATAGCATTAGGAGAAATATCTAATGTGGATGACAGGTTAATGGGTGCAGCAAACCACCGTGGCACGTGTATACCTATGTAACAAACCTGCACGTTCTGCACATGTATCCCAGAACTTAAATTAAAAAAAAAAAAAGAAGAAGAGAAAGGAAAGGAAAAGAAAAGCAGGGTGGATTGTTTTACATTTCAGGTCTGAGGTTGCACTGGCTTATTCAGCCCTTATTCCCAACAGCGTATATATAAGGAGAAGACATGTGCCCTGACTTTATGTACAATTCCCAAAATATCTGTGACTCAGGATTTGGGGGTTAGAGCATGGACTCAGTAGTCGTCCCTGGGCTTACTACATTTGGGGGTACTAAAGCCTCACCCTGGAGTGGGGATAGGATGAGAGGTACATCTCCATTTATTGAAGAAGCATCGAACAGGAAGACATTTAACAGGAGGCCAGAACCCAGACAGAACAAACTCTGTCAAGCCGATAGAACTTTCTGTTTAACCCACTCTGGCAATTGACATACAGGACAAAAAGGAGGAGAGGTAAGAAACCTTTTTTGGTACTTACCATGTGCTGGGCACTCAGCTAAACACTTTACGTACATGATCTCATTTCATACCTCAATAATCCTGTAGAATATGTGCCATTTTCCCCGTTTTAAAAATTTTAAAACAAACTGAAGCTAAGAGCAAGCAAGTCACTTGCTTCAGGTGAAACAATCAGTGGCAAGTTGGGGAGTAAGTAACCCAGGTCTGGCTGACTCCAAAGCTGTGTTTTAACCACCACACCAGAGCCTGGAGTAACCATCAGGGGGATACTGGGGAGGAGGGGAGACTGACATTTCCTGAGCATCGGTGATCTATTAGTTACTGTGTGAGGTAGTTTTAAATCTAGGTGGCATCCCTAGACCTGTAAGCAGTCTCTACACTTCCAAGATAGGCTCCCCTGCAGATCCTGACAACTGCACAGTACGGAACAAGACAACCAGAGGGCAGGGACACAGGAACACAACTGAACGCAAGCTCTTTCCTAGAGGATCAGTTCTCCACTTCACCCTCCTCATGAAAACAAAGCCCAAGGACAGGAGAATGGTATTCTGTGCACTTCCAACATGAGGCCATTAACCTCTCATTGGTTTTATGAAAGGACCAGATTTTCCTTTTCTGGGGCTCTCTGAAACCTTGACCACACTCTACACTGATTACATAGAATCACTAGCCAGGCTATGTCTGCCCTGGACCTAGCCCACCCCTGAGCAATAGACACAAACAGATCCACGTAAGTGATTCCAGGGCCAGAGAAAGCGTGTAGCATTTGTATCCTCTGGATGATTTCATGTATTTGGACCAAAAAAACCTTCTCTCATGAGAACAGTAAGAAAAAAAAAAGCCAGGAAAGTGGTTCCTCTCCATTTAGTAACCTTAAAATGAAACAATCCTGCAATTACAACAATCCTTGTTGTTATCAAAAATGCTGCTATTTTAGGCACCATCAATTCAGCATAAAATGTTTTACATGGGACATTTCTTGATAAGCACATGTAGAGTTTTGCTTAAATGTGACTGTGGATTTTCTCCCTCTTCTCTGAATCAGGGATCCAGGATGCTCACACCTACACAGCAGATGAGTTTCAGAGGCTCTGTAAAATCAATACCAACCCTTATGAAAGTTTTAATAGAACCAGTTAGTGACACAGCTGCTTAAATAGAAGACATCTGCTTCAGTCTTGAAGCCACCAAGGATCAGCTGAATGAGGCTGTTCCAGCCCTCCCACGGTGTCTAATTTATGAGGCCAGGGGCCCTGGGATCTCTTGCACTGATGCAATATAGCCCCCAGCCCCTAACACAGTCCCTAACACATGGTAAGCTAAAAGCAAGTAACTATTGAATGGGTAATTGCAAAATGCTGTATCACTAGCTATTATTTATTATGGAAATCTAAAGTAAGTATTATGCCCTGCTCTGTCATTTACATATTAATTATATGTGATAATGAGGTAGGCCAACAGATGGAAAGCAATCTGAAATAAAATGTTCTCCTCTGTCAATGTTCATGGAGTCAGGGAGCTTCCTGTTTTCCCCATCAAGGTATTTATCACACTGGACTGCAACTGCACACTTCCTCGTTTGCCTTCCCCGC
The DNA here is from genome assembly GCF_043159975.1 of Macaca nemestrina. Lineage (NCBI taxonomy): Eukaryota > Metazoa > Chordata > Mammalia > Primates > Cercopithecidae > Macaca > Macaca nemestrina. The sequence continues at coordinate 40,563,785 of NC_092133.1, read as the reverse complement.
TGGACTCTTGCTTTGTGAGAGGGGAACATGGCTGTCTTGGTCCCCACTGTCCCCAGGTATCTAAAAGAGCACGTGGCAGTCAATGAGTGCTTCCTAACCATTCAGTGAAAGGTGGAGGAAATGGCTTCATCCCCATCACTGATGTGGGAACAGCTCTCCCTGCTTTGCTAGCTGCTTGTTGAAAAGTAAATAGGGAACATTCATGAGCACTTAACACTTCCTCAAAAGAAGTCTTACATTCACCCGGGAGCGGGACGCTTCAGAGAGGAATGCCTGGAGCACGCCACCCACCTCTAAAACGAGGCCGAGATTCCAGCCCAGCTCTGCCACTTACGAATGATAGAACCTTAGGAAAGTGACACAACACACCGCAACTCAGTTTGCTCATCTGTAAAATGTAGCCAATGAATCCAGGACTTACCTTGAGAACGTTTGTAAAGAGTACATCAGAGTCATGCATGAAAAGCCCCTAGACTTCTGCACAGACTTGCATGTTACCTTTGAGCTGTGGGACGATGTCCTCTTTCCCTGCATACGGGTCGCAGCGAAAGCGGTCCAGGCGCTCGATGGTGCACTGGCCGACGACAGGCTTCCGCCCAAACTGCCTGTGGTCGATGACCTTGATCACCAGTGGGGGCATGTACAATTCCTCCTTGGGCAAGAACTGGGGGGTCACAAAGGTAGGTTTCATTTCTCTTTACGAGACCAGACAAGGGCAGCTTTGAGAAAAATTCCCCTGATGGACCAGTCCAGATTCTCTCTGCCACCTAGCCCAGAGGACTCACAATAGTTACTCATGTGCTAGGCAAGGAGCTCAGTGCTTAAGAGCGTGAGCTGTCAGCCAGACTGCCTGGGTCAAATCCTGGCACTGCCACCATGAACCACCTGGCTAACCCTTCCATGCCCCCATTATTTCATGAGTAATAGTAAAATTGTTGAATTCTATGTGAAGAGTACTAGTACCTGTTCCATGCTGTGTCCTGTAAGTGTGGAATCACTGACCCATGCTCTTTCCTCTCAGTCACTGCCCTGTACTCTTCCCTGTGCTCTGCTTCCTGGGAGGGGACATGTGCAAGGCTAACAAGCCCAGGGCTTTGGTCATCTACTAGCCAAGTTCTGAGCAGACTTTAGAAATGGTCAAGACAAAACTGAACTTCTAAGGGAAATAACTGTGGCTGAGACTCTTTTCGCCCTGGAAATTCCGTGCAGAAATGGATTGCTACTTTTTCCTTGACTCCCCCTGGCTCCCTCTCATGGAATTTGGTGGCTTTGGTGACAATGCCTGATTGGGGAAGCATGAGCTGACCTGGGGGTCCATTTGGTATGTGGTTCAGGTGAACTTCTATCTCTGGCTTCACACAGGAGTAGAAGGTGGGGTCACATGAGTGATTTTTCTCTTCTCTGCTGACCAAGGCTAGATTCTAGACTAGAACTTGGAAGGTGGGGGAGGTGTGGGGAGTAGACAAGGATAGGGGAGTGGCCCAGGGGCAACCACTTTGGGACCCTGACTGGAAGCATCCTGGTGGCTCACTGTCGCATGATAGGGAGGAGAGCGTGGGCTTTGGGGTTGGAGGGACCTATGTGCAGACTCTGGCCACTCACTTGCTAGCGACGTCCCCTTGTGTAAATTCATTACCTCTTGGTTTTCCCCAAAGTGGGCATAAGAGAGGTGCAAATGTTCAGCCCGCAGGATTAAAGACGAGGTGTACTGAGTAAGAATGCACCAAGCCCTGCGCTGCAGCTGTCACTGTAGTTAGGACACAGTCACTGCGATATAGAAGGCATGGCCTAACACTATGACACCGGATAAATCATTTCCCCTCTTTAGGCCTCAGTTTCCTCCTCTGTAAAATAAGAGGTTAAAGCACGTGACCCTAGAGTTCAAGAGCACTGTATTGGAGACATCAAGGTCAGGAAAACGACTCCGGTGGGGAAAGGAATGGGATGGTTCTAGGTCTTCCAACACTTCAAGGTAAGGAACTGTCTTTATTTCACCTATTTATATAATAGAGTAAAAAAGAATTTTTTTTTTAAAAGTTAAGAAATTAACTTCTTTAAAAATGAAAAGACTGGGTGACCTCTTCTTGCCCCAGGTATTATGGGGTCAGTGATGCTGTGAACTGGATCCAATGCTCTCACATCTTTAACAACCAGAGGGTAGCCTCAATGGACCAAAAAAGGTGCCATCCCAGGGGCACCTGGAGGTGGGGCACAGTTACGGGCTGCCAGGGTCATGGCCCCATCGCCCCATATACCTTCCCCCACAGCCGCCCCTTCCTCAGACAACCAGTCCTTATCCGGAGGGTTCTGGTTCATGCACGGCTGTGGTGGGGGCCGGGGGGGTGGTATATCTGGTCCATGCATGACTGGGGGTTAATATTCTGCCTTTATGGGGTTGACCAACAGCCTGTAATAGATAGCTGAATAGATGGAAAGTTTACCAGAGAAATACATACATATTGCTCACAGATATTTCTGTGTCACTGGAGTTGCTTTGAAGCTTTAAGAAAGTATTGCCACAGTGCGAGAATTTAAGGGGAAAAAAGTCATTGCAGGGTTTTTGTATTTGTCAGATTTTGGAAATAAACTCTGTGTGTTTGCATGTGTGTGTGAGGCACAGACTTTCATATTTCAACGCACATGGGTGATTACAGAGAATTGATACTGTACCACTTTCATGAAGAGAACAGAACTTGGAAAGTTGGGTGTCTTCTTAAGGTTTTTGATCACCACTGATTCCACCCTTTCTCCTCCACACTCCACAACAAGACTGGGGGATGTGATAGAAGCCATCTGGAAGTTTTTCATATTTCTTAAGCCCCAAGCTAGAATCTAAGAAAACAATTTAAAGAGAGGAGAAGGTAACCCAGCACTTTAAAAATAACATTCAAAAGTAAAAATTCTGTCTTAACTACTGGCAAAGTCTTTACGATTAATTTGAACATTATCCTTGTAAGCTTGTAGGTCATGCAAAGAAAGTGGTTTTGCCCCTTTCTTTCTCCTGCCTGAGCCCATAAAAAAGCAATGCAGTTAAGAGTGTAGAAATCAAATCTTGGCTGTGCCATCTAGTTGTGTCAGCGCTGACAAGGTAACTCACCTCTCTATGACTAATCTACAAACAAGACTGATTGTGTTATCTGTCATGGGGTTATTCTGATGATCACCTATAAACTTCTTTGTTTTTTCTTTTTTGAGACAGAGTCTCACTCTGTCACCCAGGCTGGAGTGCAATAGTACGAACTAGGCTCACTGCAACCTCTACCCTACCCTGAGTTCAAGCGATTTTCGTGTCTCAGCCTCCCAAGTAGCTGGGATTACAGGCGTGTGCCACCACGCCTAGCTAATTTTTGTATTTTTAGTAGAGGCAGGGTTTCACCATGTTGGCCAGGCTGGCCTCGAACTCCTGACTTCAAGTGATCCACCTGCCTTGGCCTCCCAAAGTGCTGGAATTACAGGCGTGAGCCACTGCATCCAGTGCACTTGTAAACTTCTTAACACGGTGTCTGACATACAAGCATTTCAAAGTGATAGCTTCAGCCTTTGAGAACTCTTAGCAAGACAGCCAGAAAAGGGAAATGTTGGGGTGTTAACAGCTGCTTGACTGGACAGGGGAAAGTCTTGAGAGTGGGCCAGACACTGTCTATCAAGCCACCTGGTTGGGGTCATCAGCTTGTATCTGACATGTCAACATTGCTAACATCACTCACTGCTCCCATTCAACTTCCATCTCTGCCTCCCTGCCATGCCCCCATCTCTTGGCATATACACCGTCATTCCCTTCTGGTCCCTCTTCCCTCTCCCAGTTCTCCAGTTGACCTGAAAAACTCAGAAACCTGCTGGCTCCCAGTAAATGCGGAGTTTAGATGCCCTCAGGAATGTTAGAATTGACCTCTCCTTGTTGCCTCAGCAAGCCTTCTACTCCCATGAATATCTCCAGTTTTTGGACAAGTTGTAAAGGAAGTTGGAGATAGCAAGAAAATACGCAGCAGGATTCTATTTTCTATACAAAAGATTCCTGCTCTGCAGTCACATCCGTTTGATTTGATGAGTAACACGTGGGGAGCCGCATACCTCAATGGCAGTGAGCTGGACCACAGGCCTGATCCCCTGGGGGACCATGTATAGATTTGGTGCCCTTTGAGGGGGAAGAATGGGAAGGTTGGAGCCATCCTGTGAAACAAACATGGGTATGTCAATGACTCACTTTAGTTCAAGCAAACAGTGCCTAGAATTAACATGCATTTTAAGCAGTTGACAGAATACATGAGGAAGAACACAGTGATGTACCTTGCCCCTCAGAATCAGCTCTGCAGTTACAAGAACTTCCCCGCAGGCTTTGTCTCCATTCATTACTGGGTGCCACAGAAGTTTGGGTGTGATGTCCATTTCTGAGTTCAGTTTCACCAGAGGAGAGAAAATGCTTCGTCCTAAAAATTCATCTTTGCCCTAGAGAAACAAAGTGATCCTTAAATTCCCCAACATTCATCCCTTCAAATCTCCATCATCCCCAAGTTATCTTAGAAATTCTAAATGACCTACCACTTGGTCATTGTCAAAAAGTTCCATGATAACTTTGGGTGGATTCTGCAGAACTGTTTGGGGTTCCCCATAGATTTCAACTTCATCAAATATAATTGTTTGGTCCCATGTGGGATTCAGGGTTGAATGGATGATCTCAGTGGTTTTGCTCCGATGAAGGAAACAGACATGAGCATATGGATCTAAAACAGAAAAAGAGAATAACAACGGGGTCATGGCTAAAATCTAACTCCCCAGAACCACTCACTGCAACCATATTCTTTTCCTCTGGATATAATGACAGTGGGCTCTCACCACCTGCCTGGAGACAGGGTTTCTAGGGAGCAGGGAGTTCCCCATGGAAGGTTCTGGCACTGCAGCAGAGGCACCTGAAGCGAGACCCTGATGTGTACTGAGAGGTCTGTCTTTGGAGTATGTCACCACCAAAGTTAATGGGGCCCACAGTTTTTCTCTGCAAGAGTACTGCACTCATGGTTGAGTGAGGCTCTGCAGTCAGATACACCTGGGGTCCACACCCACCCTTCACCCCTGCTGCGTAACTTTGAGGGAAAAAATAATCTTCCTAAACATTGATCCCTTCCTCCATGCAATGAAAGTAATATCTGCTTCACAGTGTTGAGAGGACGAAATGATATAAGGAATGTTAGCTACTTGGGACAGAGCCTGTCCTATAGGAAGTATTTGATAAATGCTAGTTTTTATTATAGTTGTTTCTAATGTTGATGGTAATCCATTCATTCAGCAAATATTTATTGAGTTCCAGGTCTCAAGAGTACAACAGTAACAGGAAAAGCTCAGATGCTTATAGAGTTTACAATCTATGACAGCAGAAAACTTTGTCTCACTATACTTAAGAATGGAGAGAAAGCAATATTATGCATGGAGAAATAATCCATGTTCTCCTCCATGCTAAATAATTTCATCAAACCTTTTTGCAGTTGCCTGGGGGCTGACCTATCTGAAAAATAACACAGTATCTAGCCTGAAACTTTTGTATAAGCCAAAAGTGCTTGGTTTCTAGCAGAGGAGCCATCATATGAACCCTTTGCTTTATGCCCTGATGATAATTCTTCTATCTCCAAAACTGCAAGGAATGTGCTTAGAGTTTTAGGAAGCTTTAGTCAAGAATTTTGGAAAGTTTGTTTTTTTTTTTTAACTTTCAGTGATAGAGTGCCCCCTGGTGGAAAATATTTGAAAATGTCTTCAAAGACCCTGTTGGAGATGTATATCGCAGGGATAACCTTGAATCTGGTCAAATTTGTAAGAAAAGGAAACCATTCACAAATATTGGTAAATATTAGTGCTTGGAACACGCTTCAAAATTGATGCGAGCACATGAGATTGTCAGTCAAATGCTCTAACACACTTCCTGTTTGGAAGAAAAAGTACAGCTCGCCGCCAGCACTCATTTCTCGGGGCAAACGGGAAATGGGTTAAGAGGTGTTTTCATAGAAGGCCCGGGGAAACTCTGCTGGGCTTTGAGTCCCGAAGTGGAATGCTCCTCAGATAGCCTGAACTATCCATGGTTCAGCAGAAAGGACTGAAATCCCCGGACAGGCCTGTTCTCCCCTCCTCCCCCGTCCCTTGCCAATAGCCTTCCTCTCAGAACCAGTTCAAAGCAACGAAAGCAGCTGGGTGTCAGTGCAAGAGATGACAAAGCCTCATGGTTTTATGTTATTGAGAATGTGGGGAGCAGGCAGAGGAGAAGGTTAAAATGTACTCCAAACTGCTCAAAGCCTGGTGCTGTAGGCAAATGGGCAAACTTGTCATCTTTTTGATACCTTGAGAGAGCCTACAAAAAAACTTAAAGGATCTTAACTTACCAATCAACCCGAGGGTCCAGGGATGAAAACGCAGCCATGTATATAAACAGAGATGAGAAATCACTTTCTCAGTGCTTCTTATTACTTAATTAATTAATATCTATTAGTATCAAAAGTATCTTCTGTGTATCACTAGCACCCAGCAATGGTGTCTAAAGCATTCTGTGATGATTTATCTAATCACTGAGCAGTTTGCTTCAAGCATGCAAAAATAATCTCAACATGTAAAGGGTTTTTGTTGTTAGAAATGACAAAAAGCATTCACTTGAAACATAGAAGCAAAACAGCATGCTATGTAATCATGCGTAGCATGGAGATTTTTTTTTCCTTTACCTGAAAAGCTATCCTTGTCTAAAGCCAGGAGGTTTCTGGCTTGATAGACATAGCAGCGCAGATGGTAGATGTAGACTCCTAAAAAAACAGGATGAAGATTACTTACAAGAAACGTAACACTGTAAACTGCTATTTTACTGCAATATTTGGAAAAAATACATGTTTCTGATAAATAGGTCACTTGACTCTATTACAGTTCCCCACAGCAAAGGGCACACAGAATAGTGATGATGTGGCCTCCCAAAGTAGTTCTATTTCCTGTAAAATGAAACTTATTTTTTAGGCTGGGTGCGGTGGCTCATACCTGTAATCCCAGCATTTTGGGAGGCTGAGGCAGGCGGACTGTTTGAGGCCAGGAGTTAGGAGACCAGCCTGGTCAATATGGCAAAATCTTGTCTCTACTAAAAATACAAAAATTAGCTGGGCATGGTGGTGCATGTCTGTAATCCTAGCTACTCGGGAGGCTGAGGCACGAGAATCACCTGAACCCTGGAGACGGAGGTTTCAGTGAGCTGAGATCACACCACTGCATTCCAGCCTGGGCAACAGAGTGAGACTCGGTCTTAAAAACAAAAAATCCTATTTAAAAAAAATACTATAGTAAGCTCAATGTAAAGTGTATCAATCAGGAAAACATTACCTCTGTCATAAACTAACTGAATTTAGGGTACTACTTATTATCACAGACCTTTACAATGAAACTGGGTCTCCAGCAGTTATAGAAATAGAGCTTTCTATACTACTTCCGCATCAGATCTGGGAAACAATTATCATCTAAAAGATTCTTTGACATTTCAAAATATTCATACTCCTTTTATTATTATATTCTCTCTGTCTCTCTATCACACACACATTCACTCTGTTTCTTTCTTTCTCTTTGTGAGATAGCGGAGCATTATGATTCCGTGCACAGATTCTGGGAGCTCCACGACTTGAGTTCAAATCTCTCTAGTGCTCATAAGCCATAAGACTTTGGGCAAGTAATTTAATCTTCCTGTACCTTGGTTCCTTCTTCTGTATAATGGGGACAATAATAACACCTACCTTATAGGGTTGTTATGAGGATTAGAAAGTTATAATATGTACAGTTCCTAGCCCATTCTAAGACCTATATAAGCATTTACTAATATTATTGTAGAGCAGGTCTGTCTCATTCCAAAAACCCTGAAGGTTATTATTGAAACCAACCATTATTTAAATTTTTGTGCTTTTTTTCCTAGTTAAAAATTTCAGTTTTGGGGGGCTTACTAGACAGAATAAGCACATATGAGACTGTTAAAATCAGTGATTTGACCACCCTTCACCTTATCTATGATATGGTTTTCAACTGCATTTTTAAAAACCCATTTCATCAAGGATGAAAATGAAAGTCATGTTTGCATGACGAGATTTTAAAAATCATATTCAGTGATTTGAAGAGTTTCCTTAAGATCAAAGTTACAGAAGTGGAATTCACAAAGTCATGTTTAAAATTCACTGCTGGCCAGGTGTGGTGGCTCACGCCTATAATCCCAGCACTCTGAGAGTCTGAGATGGGTCTTGAGAGGTCAGGAGGTCAAGACCAGCCTGGCTAACATGGAGAAGATGCAAAAATACAAAAAATTAGCCGGGCATGGTGACATGTGCCTGTAGTCCCCTCTACTCAGGAGGCTGAGGCAGAAGAATTGCTTGAACCTGGGAGGTTGCAGTGAGCCGAGATCGCACCACTGCACTCCAGCCTGGGTGATAGGGCCAGACTCAGTCTCAAAAAATAAGTAAATAAGTAAATAAATAAATAAATAAAATTAAAATAAAATAAAACTCACTGTCAAAATTGCAGGAAACAATGGGGGTGTTTGCTCCAAACACAGTAGTGGCGCTGTGCTTCTGTTTCTCCAGGCTCTTCTCATCCCCATCTTCTGTAGTGTCTGCCCCCTAAAGTCAATTAACAGAGTCAATTAGCAGATAAGTCAATAAACCTTGCCTAAAAGCAAACCAACCAACCAACAAGCAAGAATCACAAACAAATGGAATTCTAGCTTTTAAAAGATGTTATCGTGCAGACATCCCATTTTTTAAAAGATGAATAAGTCCCAGGATAGCAAGTGACTTCCCTGAAGTCGCTTAGCTGGAAAGCAGCTGAGCAGGAAGTGGGAGCCAGCCCTCCTACCTCGAGTCCAGGTTTGCCAAGCCCTGCTGCTGAAAGAAAGGGAAAAAAGGAAAAATGTAGAGGATAAATAGGGAGTAAAAGGATGGGATAAGGAAGAGAAAGAGCAGCAGTAGCAGAGTACTGTGGGGTCAGAGTGCAGAAATACAAAAATAGGCTATTGAGAAATGGCTCCTGACCACCCTATTGTTTTAGATCACCCCCTGCCATTCTCTATTCCTTCCTTCCACCTGCCTGCTTTTCCCCGCTGACTTCTTTACTGTGCTTCCATATGTGCTTCCGTATTGCTCTCTAATTTTGTGAGCTAGCCTTCTGACTTCCTCCCCTTCACATCTGTATCTTTATGAATATATGTATGAATATTTTGTTGAACAGTTGCAGTTTCCAAGATATGATTCCAGGAACTTGTGCCTGGGATGTGAATAGATGTTACCTGAAACAAGGGTCCTAGAACAGACACATTTGGAAAATGCTAGGTCAAGCAGGTCTGTCGACAGTAGTATTTCTTAGAACACTCCTGTGTTAATGGTCTATTCGTTCTACATGAGGTATTGAGCACCCAGGACATGTGGCTTTCCCTCAACCTGTGAATATTTGCCATCTTATAGTACCAGGCTTACAGGGACCTCTATGGAGTTGGCAGTGCTGTACCCAACACTCACATATTTTCTCTATACCAATATGATCTGCGCTCTGGCAACCTAGTACTTACAAGAGCACCTTCAAGTTTAAAGATGGCAGCTGCACCATGTGTTTCTGAAGGAGCCATTTTTCTCCTCCAGCGTCTGCGGCGGAAGGTATCTGAACTACGTTGTTTCCAGTGAAATTTCCAGCCAATTAAAGAAGCATATTCCCAGCCCTCTTGGTCTTCCAATTCCTCCATGGCCTAAAACAGAAGTAAACATTTTGATGATGATGACGATGATGATGATGATAATATTCCTTTTATTGATAAAACAGGTTATTTGATCAATCAACAGATACACAGTATTCAAAATCTACTCTGTGCCAAGTACTGAGCTACAGCCAGAAATACAGAAAAGAAAAAACCCAGACAGGACATCTGCCTTGCAGAGCTGATGGACTGCGGTAGTGCGGAGAGATAACCAGACAATGACAGCACAGTTGTGGGCATACCTGATTTGGGGGTGGGTGAAGCAAGTGGACTCTTTCCCAAATTGCTTTCTGTTTTCTCACTTCATTAGTTCATAAAAATGTTGCTATTGTGATATAGTTTGTAAAACATTAGTATCTCCATTTTACATATGTAGGACAAAAATCAAATGCCCCCTCCCAGGTTTAAATGTCTTGCCTGAGCTAATAGCTGCCATAACTAATAATTAAGTGATAGATCAGAATATGTTATTTCTGTAATAACTAATACATTCATGTGGTACTTTTTAGCTTAAAAACTACTGATCTACCAGTGGTATCGGTTTTCTTTTTTTTTTTTTTTTTTTTTGAGACGGAGTCTCGCTCTGTCGCCCAGGCTGGAGGGCAGTGGCTGGATCTCAGCTCTCTGCAAGCTCCGCCTCCCGGGTTCACGCCATTCTCCTGCCTCACCCTCCTGAGTAGCTGGGACTATAGGCACCCGCCACCTCGCCCGGCTAGTTTTTTGTATTTTTTAGTAGAGACGGGGTTTCACCGTGTTAGCCAGGATGGTCTCGATCTCCTGACCTCGTGATCCGCCCGTCTCAGCCTCCCAAAGTGCTAGGATTACAGGCTTGAGCCACCGCGCCCGGCCTGTATCAGTTTTCAATGTTATATTCTATTCATTCAACAAATATGAGTGCCTGCTATGTGACAGGGATCGTGTTAGGGGCTGAGGACGCAGTGAAGAAGAGATAGGGTCTTTGCTTTCCCACAGCTGACATTTTCACAGCAGAAATTTGATTTAAATACCTTAAAAGTATGACTGGATTTAATAAATGTAAAATAATATGGAATAATATTTCAGATCTGAGAAATGAGAGCTCCATGTGGGTAACTATTGTTGGGTCCATTTTTTTCACTTTGAATAAATGTGAAATGCAGGTTAAGCATAATCTTGTACCTGACCCTCTAGTAACATAAATAGTAGCAGTGAAAATTTTCACATAGCCAAGAGTAAGGCAGGTTAGGAAACATGATCAAAGTCTCAAAAATACTCGTTAGTAGAGCCAGGCCATATCCTGAGCCTTCTAACTAGTGGCACAGTGTTCTTCCCACTTCAACTTGGTGCCCTCGTGTGGAAGGAGAGGGTTCAAGCACCTTCAGAAACTTCTCACCCCATCAGCCTGGGATAATTAAACAATAAAGAGATATCCATTAAACTAAGGAGTTTCTGCACAGCAAAAGAAACTATCATCAGAGTGAACAGAAAACCTAGAATGGGAGAAAATGTTTGCAATCTATCCATCTGACAAAGGTCTAATATCCAGAATCCACAAGGAATTTAAGCAAATTTACAAGAAAAAAAAAAACCTCATTAAAAAGTGGGCAAAGGACATGAACAGATACGTCTCAAAAGAAGACATTTCTGTGGCCAACAAACATATGAAAAAAAGCTCAACATCATTGATCTCTGGAGAAATGCAAATCAAAACCACAATGAGATACCATCTCACACTAGTCAGAATAGAGATTAAAAGGTCAAGAAACAACAGATGCTGGTGAGGCTGTGGAGAAATAGGAACGCTTTTACACTGTTGGTGGGAGGGTAAATTAGTTCCACCATTGTGGAAGACAGTGTGACGATTCTTCAAAGACCTAGAACCGGAAATGCCATTTGACCCAGCAAACCCATTACTGGGTATATACCCAGAGGAATATAAATCTTTCTATTATAAAGATACATGCACACGTATTTTCACTGCAGCACTCTTCGCAATAGCAAAGACATGGAATCAACCCAAATGTCCATCAATGATAAAGAAAATGTGGTACATACACACCATGGAATACTATGCAGACATAAAAAGGAACGAGATCATGTCCTTTGCAGGGACATGGATGGAGCTGGAAACCATCATCCTCAGCAAACTAACAGAGGAACAGAAAACCAAGCACCACATGTTCTCACTTATAGATGGGAGCTGAACAATGAGAACACATGGACACCGGGAGGGGACCATCACACACTGGGGCCGGGGAGTGGAGGGAGGGAGAGCATCAGGATAAATAGGTAATGCATGCTGGGTTTAATATCTAGGTGATGGGTTGATAGGTGCAGCAAACCACCATGGCACACATTTACCTGTGTAACAAACCTGCATGTCCTACACATGTATCTTAGAACTTAAATTAAAAAAAAAAAGACTCATTCATTCATTAGCTCATTTATTTGAGTAGATTATTTACTGGGAGCACATTTCTGAGTTAGCAAGGAGGATACAAAGATGACTATGGCTCAATTTTTGCTTCCAGAAGCTCACCATCTAATAAAAATAATGTCATAGTACCTATCAGAGTTACCCATTCTGTGGAATAGAGAGAGTTCCTGTTTGGACTTAGCTTAGCCTGGGTTCCAACACCAGCTTTGTCACTTACTAAACACTTGGCCTACAGCAAGTGTATTTAAACTCTGTGAGCATTATCTGTCAAATGGGCATAAAATCCAAACCTTACAGACTATAGATGATGCATATTGAGTACCTAGCATTAGAGAAAGCCACTTCTATACCTGCCACTTATTATTATGAGTGTTATTGTTCTATTTATTACTATTCCATTTAAAGCTTACAATACCCTAATTAAAAGGTATAGATATTATTCCCATTTTGCAGATGAGAAAGAAAGGGAATTCAGGGTTTGAATCCTTACACATCTTGTTCCAAGTCCTGAGCTATTACTGCTACTATATTACGCTGCCAAAATAGTTTCTGTTTCTTTTAACACCTTTGTAGCAGTTCTCAACATTTAGCCTGCCTGGGAATCACCTGGATGGTTTACTGAACTACAGCTGGCTGGGCCCACCCCCAGGATTTCTAAATCAGTAGGTTTGGGGTGGGACATTTCTAACAAATTTCCAGGTGATGATGATATTGCTGGCTGGGGTGGACTCACTTTGAGAACCGGTGAGTGCAGTATTCGGCTCTGGATTTGTGAGTAGTTTCTGCAGAAATGGCTAGTTAGCTGGGATTTTGTGGTCAGGAGGGCAGAGCTCCCCAGTCCAGCTCCCTTCCCTTGCTTCTCTTACCCTTGCAGTGCTTGAAGCAGTCTGTGTTAAATCTTTCTTGCGTTTTCGGACCAGCCTTCGCCGTCTATGAGTGTGGTACATTTTCTCTGCTGCAACCCAGGATTTGGGCTTATGATCAGGAGGAATGGTGATTCCATATTCCCAGCCTGGAACACAGTTTGTGAATGGTTACCCAAAAGAGATGCATTTGCCAGATCACCAAATAAACCTCCAGGAAACATTCGGTCACTCTCCCTGCCCCCAAATGTTCTGTACTATCGTGACTGAAAGCATGGCTGTTTTCACTTTGCTGGGATATTCAGCCAAACAGAATACAGCCTCATTCCCATTCAGCTCCTCAAAATGCTTCCTTGGTGACCATGTTCTCCCCCACTTTTAGGCTTCCAGTCATTCATGGTAATTGAGTGCACTTAAGAATAAAGCACAGTTCAAGAGGCAGGAGGAAACACCAGGTATGCGTGTGGACTGTGCAGTTGCACAGCCTTGGTTCAAATCCTAGCATCGCCACATCTTGGCTGTTAACTAAACAGGTTTCCAGCAAGTTGGTAAACCCGCCTATGGCCCAATTTCCCCACTGTAAAGATAAAACACACCTTTTGATAGGGTTACAGTATTTTAACACTATCAAAATAACATATGCAAAGCATTAGGGCCATACTTAGCCCATAGTTATTGCCCAGTCAAATGCTAACGATTATTCCAAGATCTGGTGTGTGCATTGAGATCAGCGAAGAGCTTATAATCGATTTGAAATCTTCTGGGTCAATGCCAGTTCTATGCACCATGCATAAAGAAAGAAATGAATCAGATTTTCTCTTTTGATAATTCCAAATGCTATTGTTCACTTAACTTTAATTATGGTTCAGAAAAAGACACACACCAGAAGCTGTATCAATAGTCTGCATCGTTGCTGCACAGGACGACTTTAAGGGTACTTTACAGTTCTCTTTTCTGAGTCAAGGGGGCCCTGAATGTGATGTTCCCAGGGAGGTTATGGGGTGTGGTTAGAATAGAGAAAATCTTGACTCCAGCTCCCTCCCAAATTCTCATCCTGGATCCCTAAGCATCTCAAAACCCAACCAGTTGGCCCCATCACCTGATGTTTTTCACCCCTGCCCACTTAGCACTTGTCCATACACTTGCCTGTCCCTTGGATTCTACATTTGATTAGTCACAGATGGTGCCACATGACCCAGATGCCACAGACCAGCAGTCCCCAATCTTTCTTGTACCAAGGACCAGTTCCATGGGAGACAATTTTTCTATGGACAGGGTTGTGGGGTAGGGGAGGATGGCTAGATTCCCACAAGGAGCACGCAACCTAGACCCCTGTCACGTGTGGTTCACAATAGATTTGCACTCAGGAGAATCTAATGCTGCCGCGTATCTGACAGGAGGTGGAGCTCAGATGGTAAGGCTCCCTTGCCTGCCACTCACCTCCTGCTGTGCGGCCCTGTTCCTAACAGGCCACGAACTGGTACCGGTCTGTGGCCCAGGGAGCTGGGGATCCCTGCCGTAGACCAAAGTGAGGCCCCTCTCTCCCAAGCAACCTTTACCCTGATTAACCAAGGCCCTGCTGCAGAGCCCTGATCAGGTCACAGATGTACAATTTTACCTTTCTCATCCACTGCTCTATTTATGTCATAAGACCATGCATCATCTTCCCATTCCCAACCTGGAGGACAAGTCAACTCGCTGGGCGATGCTGCTTTGTCGCCGTTCTTACAAAACAAAAATAAAAACAAAGAAGAGAGGTAAGCCATAATGTCAGTAAGATGCAAAGGGTCCGATATAGTTCCTCACTTAACTATGGCATTCACACCTTTACTTAGATACCATCTTAGAGATCCATTTCACTCAGAAAAATCTCTAATCTTTATTTATTCACAATTGCTAAATAATAATTAGTTTAAACTATCTTTTGTTTTTACTATTAGGAAATAGTATTAGGTTCAATCACATGAAATTGCTGTTTTTGTAGGTTAAAGTGGTTGAATCTCAGCAATTTCTTATGGTTCAACTTAATATTATGAAATGGTGCAACTCTCTTTATGAGAGGTTAATGGGAAAGAACCCATCAGAGAATGGGTAAAACATTAAAGACACATGGTTGTTTGTTTGTTTGTTCTGAGATGGAGTCTCGCTCTGTTGCCCAGGCTGAGTGCAGTGGCGCAATCTCGGCTCACTGCAACCTCCGCCTCCCGGGTTCAAGCAATTCTCCTGCCTCGACCTCTTGAGTAGCTGGGATTACAAGCGCCCGCCACCATGCGTGGCTAATTTTTGTATTTTTAGTGGAGACGGGGTTTCACCATGTTAGCCAGGATGGTCTCGAACTCCTGACCTCATGATCTGCCCACCTCAGCCTCCCAAAGTGCTGGGATTACAGGTGTAAGCCACTGCACCTGGCCTGTTTTGGTTTCTTGTTTTTTGTTTTTGAGACGGAGTCTCGCTCTGTCACCCAAGCTGGAGTGCAGTGGTACGAACTCAGCTCACTGCAAGCTCTGCCTCCCGGGTTCACGCCATTCTCCTCCCTCAGCCTCCCGAGTAGCTGGGACTACAGGTGCCCGCCACCATGCCCAGCTAATTTTTTGTATTTTTAGTAGAGACGGGGTTTCACCATGTTAGCCAGGATGGTCTCGATCTCCTGACCTCGCGATCCACCCACCTAGGCCTCCCAAAGTGCTGGGATTACAGGCGTGAGCCACCGCGCCTGGCCCTGTTTTGTTTTTTGTTTTTTTTGTTTTTTTTTTTTTGTTTTTAGACAGAGTTTTTCTCTGTCACACAGGCTGGAGTGCAGTGGCGCGATCTCGAGTCACTGCAACCTCCCTTCCCAGCTTCAAGCGATTCTCCCACCTCAGCCTCCCAAGTAGCTGGGATTACAGGCACCCGCCACCACACCTGGCTACTTTTTGTGTTTTTAGTATAGATGGGGTTTCATTATGTTGGCCAGGCTGGTCTCAAACTCCTGACTTTCAGTGATCCACCCACCTCAGCCTCCCAAAGTGCTGGGATTACAGATGTGACCCATCACACCTGGCAGACACATGTTTTTGAGTACAGGGAAATGCTACTGGAGGTTCATAATGTTAACCATACACAATTGAGCAAAATTTATGTGAAATATTGACTTAAGTTTGCATAAAACTGAAGAGAGTTATGAAAAGAAAGTTCCTAAGCGAAGGAAAAAAAGGTGGCCCATAAACATGAAAAAATACTTGGCTTCACTTTGAGAGTGAAAATTGAAATAACAACAGGATACCACGTATAATATGTGGCAAATGTTATAAAGTGGGATGGATGGTGAATGTTTAGGCAAACAGGCTTCTCATATTTTTGTTGAAAATATGAATTTATAAAACCTTTTTGAAGGTTATAAAATTTTAGCAAAATTTTATATGCATTGAAACCTAGACCAAATGCAAGGATCTTCCCTACAGATAAACTTCCATAAACATACAAAAATGTATGTTTAAGGATGTTCACTGTTACATTGCTTATAAAAACCAACGACTCAAAACCAAAAGCACCTAAATGCCCAGAAAGAGGGGATTAAATGAATTAGAGTAGGTACATATAATAAAACATTCTGCAGCCATTTTTTAAAAGCTCATAGGTCTATATGCATTGATATAAAAAATGTCCAAGATACATTATTATGTGAAAAATACAAGCTATGAAACTGTGTGTACAACACAATTCTATTTAGGCAGGGAAAAAGGAAGTTATATACTTGTTTATGAACAGAAAACAGACATCAGTGATTATCTTCGGGGAGTGGAATGTGGATTGGGGAGAAGAATTACTTTTGATTTCCTTTAACGCTGCTTGGATTTTTTAAAGACAGAAACATTTCATTTGTTACAATATTAAAAACTAGGCCAAGCTTGGTGTCTCATGCCTGTAATCCCAGCACTTTGTGAAGCTGAGGCTGGAGGATTGCTTGAAGCCAGGAGTTCAAGACCCGCATGGGCAACATAATAAGAACCCATTTCTACAAAAAAATAAAAAGTTATTCCAGCATGGTGGCATATCCCTGTAGTCCCAGCTACCGGGGAGTCTGAGGCAGGAGGACTGCTTGAGCCCACGAATTTGAGGTTAGAGTGAGCTATGATCGCACCACTATGCTCCAGCCTGGGAAACAGAAAGAGCCCATCTCAAAAAACCCTCAAACAACAACAACAAAACTCTAGTTAGATAATAATAAAAATTTACCTAAAAAATTTTCACAATCCAAACTATATCATGTTTCAACATCTAGTTAAATAGGCCTCATTTCTTTTCTAAAGAAAATACTTATTGTGGCACTTGTGTGGCTTAAGCTGTAAGTGGAAGACTCTGCAGAACATAAGATGGAGCAGAGGAGAGGGTAAAGCCCAAGCCAGGTGGCTGCTGGGTTCCCCACAGATCGCGATCAGAGGTGACAGGTGAGAGTTTCTCTCCGGAGCAGGCCACTCACCGCATCCGTGTAGGTGTCCTCGGCCGGCTTCCAATCTCCCCCGGGGTAGCGGCTCTCGTTCTGATAGACTTCATCAGTGAACTCCGTGTGACCCGCATCTGCTTCAGTCAGCAAGCTGCGGGGCGGGGAGGGCTCGAGTTACCCAAGGAGACCGGGTAACTGGCAGCCTCCGCGATTGCCAACACTCAGGAAGCATCTACACCCTGGGAGTGGTACCACTTCCCTCCTCACTTTACCCCTGTTGGTTCTGACTCCAAATTCCTCTTTGTACTAATCGCTTTTGACATTCCTTTGAAGAAAGGGCCTGCTGGAACAATGTGACCTAAATCATAGAGAACTCCTCAAATTAGCAAGGTTGCTCCTTCTCAGTAATGAGGATGGGGTCTGGGAAAACAGTATTGTGGGCAGCTTCTTACAGAGACCACAGACAGAGCCTTCCATGTTTCTGTTGCAGTTCGGGGCTGCTCAGCTTTTTCTCAATGAAACTCTTGGCTAACACTTCAAAAGAAAAGGGAGCTGTCCCCGCTATTTTTTAAAACAGTGGAGACAGTCTCACGAAGCCAAATGTGGCTTGCTAACACAAACTGAAGGGAGGAGTTTAAGTTTTCTGGAGAGTTCCTAGGTAGACAGCCAAACCAGGTCATTTAAGACTCCAAACTCCATTTGGGCGTTTGGGAAATCCATACGGACTCTCTGCCATGTTAATTTTCCTCTTGGATTTGGGATTCTTTGGACAACCC
Source organism: Macaca nemestrina (assembly GCF_043159975.1). Lineage (NCBI taxonomy): Eukaryota > Metazoa > Chordata > Mammalia > Primates > Cercopithecidae > Macaca > Macaca nemestrina. Next base: position 40,545,571 of record NC_092133.1, on the reverse strand, counting down.
ACAGAGGAAAGTTACAGAGGTTTCAACTTTGACTCAAGTCTTCTGCCAGGTAACCTACTCAAATGAGGGGGTTTTTCCTTCATTGTTTCTGCATCTTTTCTCTGCTGTATTCTCCCCTAGAATCCAGCACAGGAAAGGAATCAAAAAGCAAATAGTCCCAATCATTTATATAAATTGGGCATCACTTCTCCGGTCCTCAAAAAAGGAGAGTAAAAGCCCTGGCTGCTGCGTCTAGGATTCCATCCAGCCCTGACATGCTTTGACCTTCTGCTTTTTCTGTCACAATTTCCCTATCCTTTTCCTGTCCTCACTAACCTTCCTTCCTTCCAGCCAATTCAAACCCAATTTTCCTTCCCCTCACTAATCTCCCCCAACTCCACCCAGAGCAAGCTGCCTGAATTGAAAGCAATCACAAGCAAGCAAGCATGTTTGAGTCTTAAGAGAGCAGTATTTTCGCTTCCCTCCCTCCCTCCCTCCCTCCCTCCCTCCCTCCCTCATGCCTATGCAATCACAGGAAATGAACAACAGAGAGACCAAACTCTAGTTAGAGGCCTTTAAAATTCAACTTCACAAGCTTCTTCCCTCCCAACTCAAGGATGCTGTCATAAGATGGCAAGAAGAGGGAATGCTGGTTCTAAAGTTGTTGGCAACATTTAGAAAACAGGCTACAGTGTCCCCCAGACTCCAAGGGAACCATCTTTACCACCTTCTACTGTCTATTTTTTTCTTTTTAATAACAGCTTTTGAGATGTAGTTCACATATATGGAATTCATCCACTTACAGTGTACCTCCTACTGCTTCTTGCAGACGTTCTAGCATAATAGTTGAGTAGTGGTTTTGGTGCCCATGCTAGACTTGGATTCTAGCCCCAACTATATCATTGACAAGCTATGTGCCTTTGGACAAGTTATTTAATCTCTCTAGATCTCAGTTTCCTCATTTGCAAAGTGGAGATACTACTACTACTTGTTGGGAGATAATTCTCTGCGAGTCTCTTGTGTTTCTGCGCATCTTGCGAGCTCAGGCACCGACTACCTTTGTTATGGGCTATCTTCTCAAAGATGTTGATATGGGGAACACTGAGATAGTGTCTCTGCACAGCAAAGGGCCAGCCTACTTACTGCCCATTATAAAAAAATTCCAGTCCCCTAAGCTTAGAGTTCTCTCATATAACTCAATCCACTGTGTGTACAAGTGTCATCTGGCCGTCTTCATGTTACTCTGTGGGGATTGGGGCATGAAGAAGTCGAGCAAATATTGATACTCTGGCATTGCTATTGCTGTGGGCAATAAAGTTCTTTTATTCTAACCCAGGAGTCATGTGCCGGCATCTGTGAAACTGTCACGGGATACCTTGTTTGCTTGCAAGTAGCGTCAAATCTCAGATCCTTCTTGCCACTGCCTCCCTTGTAGGGCTGTAGTAAAGATTAAATAAGATGATGCCAGTGCCCAGCATACTGCCTGACACAGTCAAACATAATAAGTTCTCAAAATGTTAGTTACCAGGTGCTTTTTATATTTGCCTGTCTTATGGTGGAACATCTTTCAACTTGCTATAAATTTCAGTGGGCTTAGTTTTGCTCAGTGGGTGTTACACAAATATTATCAAGAATGATGATGGAGATATAATATATTTAGCAATTTCTAGAGAAAGATCTCACTGCTATCCTTTTCACTCAGAAAATGGACAACTTACCTTCTTTCAGGATCAACTATCCACTCTCCTTCCCACTCCCAGCCTTTTGGAGGCAGAAAAAATTCCCTCTTGAGTTTTATTTTTCCTGTGACATCAGAAAACTTATGACGTCCTACTAATCCAGAAGTGCCCCATTTTCCAAACATGAGAGCTTGATTTTCATACTATTAAAAAAGAGATAAAATTGGAGAAACGCCATCAGAGAGCAAAAAATAAAGCTAGCACATACATTTTCAAGTTAATCGAGGACTCAGGCTAGACAACCACAGAAAACAGAATAAAGCTTTATGCTCAGAAGGTATGGACCTAATTTGAGTTGTTATTGATTATGCAACTTTGGATAAATCATTCACCTTTCTAAGACTCAGTGTTCTCATCTGAAAACTGAGGATAATGCTACCTCTCCTATAGAGTTGTTCGGAGTTTAAACGTGCAAATGATTGTGAACATGCTTTTTAAATAGCGATATAGCATCCTAATTGTTTCTCTTATAATTTTGAATGGCTCAAGATAGTTCTGCGAACCTTATCTCTTAAATACCTATGAAAGTCCTCAGCTTATGAATGAGCAGATTTTATAAAGTTTATTTGTAAGTCTACTGCTGAGAACTTGGGGCACATTTCCCTGTAGAAACAATATACAATTAATGTTGCCATTTCCCAAGCAGTCCACCAAAAAACCCATCTGAAACATGAAGGTCCTTTAGTACCCAGCCCTTATTGGATCTAAAAGTTGAGCCTTCATTCCATCTGGAGTGTGGCAAGGAGACCAGGGCCTCTCTGGGAAGCAGGCTGAATGGCAATGGCACACTCTGGCTTCTAAGGCATCCTTTCCAAGTTAGAATCTATAAATGTAGGATGATCTGCTCTTCATCATGGCAACCATGGAGAGGGTAGAGATTTGCCAGTGTGGTGGGTGTCCCTGTTTGGATCCAAACTAGAATTTCCAATTGTCTGCTGATGAATCCACTGAGATGATTTGCATAAGCCATAGGAAAGTTTTTGGCTGAAGGAGAAAAGAGGAGATTTGAGTGGGGGCCTGAGTAGGAAATTGGAATCAAGAGGACACAATAGTGCCTATCTCAGATACTGGCTCTCAGCCTGGAGGGGAGATGTGCTTCAGGCAGAAAGTAAAGGAACTGTTATCCTAAGGGACCTTAGGGCTTGGGGTCACATGACATGGACACAGAATGGAGAGCAAGACCTTCCTGCTGTTCTGCTTGGAAGCCAGCAGAGCTTTAGTAAAATCCAGCCAGACTTTGGCATGGACAAGAGGGTATCAGCGGCAGTGGAGATGGGAGCCTCAAGTGGCTTTGAGCGCTGTGGCTTTAGTCAGCAGGACTAGGGCAGGACAGTAAGAAAAAAGTACTCATGAGCAAGCATATGTGAAGCACCTCAAAGACTCCCAGAAATCTCGGGAGGAAATTTTGTAGAAAATTAAGTGCTAGTATTAGCACGTGAAGGCAAGAGCCAGTAAAATTTCCATTATTATTATGAATGTGCCTCTGCTTGTACTCACAGGTGAGTCACACAGAACAACAGAAATGGGTGGATCATCTCTCTACATGAGTTGAAACTCAGGCTTCACTCTATGCAGGGAAGGATCCGAAAATGGGAAAGAGTGGAAGGAAGGCCTGGGCTGGTCGATCATTGCTCAGGGCTGCTTTCTCCAGGTTTAGACCCAGCCACAGAGCTGGAGAGCAGGTGGATGCCAAGAAATCCTACAGGAAGGCAGTAATGAGCCTCTCCTTGTATATGCCATGAAGCCCCTACTCCACACATCCAGCTGGCTGGACATCAACATCCTCCACTCAGGGCCTCCCTCGTGGCCTCCAGCACACCCTCTATCTTCACTAGCACTTCCAAGCCTGAGTGCGAGGGCTTGTGTGTTTCCCACACATTCCACTGTTTCTTAAAGTGGTCCCCACTGTCGCCCCATGTTGGAATCACCACTGGTGCTAATTCCTAACCTAAGCCACAGAATCAGAATCCCCAGGGTGCCCCTGGAGTCTGCATGCTTAACAAGATACCCAGTTTTGCAATCTTTGCAATAGACTGTGAGATCCTTGAGGACAAGGCTTGGCTTCTTCATCATCTTCAGCAGCTGGCTACCTGGCTCAGTGCCTGGCATGAAGCCACCACTCCCTAAAAGCTTCGATGGACAGATGGATGGATGGAGGAATGAATGATTGGGTGGACGGTAGGATAAATTGTCATCATTTATTTATTCATTCAATAAACATGCATTGGGACCTATTATGTGCCAGGAACTGTTGAATTAATAAAAAGTAAAAATAAAAGATGGTCATGGGTTGTCTTGCCTAGCAAGCAGATCAGAGCCACAGTCCTGAACCAGCTGCCAGGCATAGCAGTGGGTAGCAGGACCAGATTTCTAGATTAGCTAAAATGATGACAGTCTTCTCCTCATTGATTTGAGCATGAAGGCCTATGTGTAGAGCGGTGTTCATCTGAAAATTGTCAGAAGAGACCCACCAAATACATTTAGCAAATTTAAGTCAATAAGCACTTGAGTTAAAAATAGTATTAAAAAATCAAAATAATTCTACTTTTAGCTGTAAACATTTGTGAACATTGTTTTCATTGGTTTAATTGTAATGAGACTTTTCATTAACTAGGTGGATTTTAAGCTCAGTGAAGGTTTTACAAATTATCTCTATTGTTTTTGAAGTATTCAGGCAGCTTTTTTTTGCCCCTGGACGAGCCTATCTGAGGCTTCCCTTAAGTGTGAAATGGGTCTTCAGGGGTTTTAAGACCCTCTACCCCAAGTAAGCTTATCAAGATGTGAACATCTCAAGAGTCCCCTCTCCTGGGTTGGGGTGTGTGTGTGTGTACTCTACTTAGTGTTCCTGCATCAGGCACCAATAAGATTATTACAGAGCTCTAGTTTTGAGAGCTAGAAAGGCACCCATTTTCAGTACTGCTGGGAGCATCGCGGTGGAAGTCATCTAAGTCATCTCTTGGAATTATCGCACAAAAGTGTTCATCACCATGGTGTGTTCCGATGTTGACAATAAAATCTCAAGAACATCTTCTCTTATCCCCTTAGGTTAAGATCCCTTGGATGGGATTTTAGGGGATGGTAAGGAGGGCTGTGGTCGTTTTTGGTATGTAAATGTTTTCCATAAAGGTGAAAAGTAAAAGTATCCCTCCCCCAACCAAAGAAGAAAAGATAGTGAATTATTAAAGGTACCATTTCAGCAAAGACGGTGAAAGTTCCTTCTGCGAAGCTGTTAAACTTCTTCTCCACAGCACTTAAGCCTAGCCAGATGTTCACCCGCAGCTCCACAGGCACCTTTGGCCCGTTGTTTTTCTCCTGTGGATACTGTGAGATGAACAATAGCATGTGATGTTACATTAGGCACAGCACGGACTGTGATATTATGTTAAAGCCAAAAGCAGAGTGAACATCTAATCATTGCTCTCACCAGTCTAATTTTATGTTTGCTTCAGTTAAAACATTTCCAGATGACCCTACAGCAAAGATTAAAATCACAATTAAAGCAGCAGATCTCGCAGTGTGATCCATAGATTCCTACCAGTCCCTGAGACATTTTCAGGAGGTCCACAAGTTCAAAACAAATTTTCTAATAACACTAACATGGTATTTATCTTCTTTACTGTATTGGTACTTGCACGGGTGGTGCAGAAGCAACAGTGGAAAAAACTCCTGCACTGTAGCAGGAATCAAGGCAGGATTGCCAAACTGGACCTAGTGGTAACAGTAAAAGTAATAGTAATAATAACTGCAATCTCAGTAAAGAAACAAAATTCCAGTTTCACTAAAGAATTATCTTTTCCTTCTTTTCCCCTGTGCAAAAACATAAAAATAAAAGGATTCTGTTGATCAAGCAGTAAAGATTACTAATTTTTTTTGAGACAGAGTCTCACTCTGTTGCTGGAGTACAGTGGCTCAATCTCGGCTCACTGCACCCTTGACCTCCTGGGCTCAAGCAATCCTCCCACCCCAGCTGCCAGAGTAGCTGGGATTACAGATGCATGCCACCATGCCTGGCTAATTTTTGTATTTTTTGTAGAGATGGTGGGTCTTGCCATGTTGCCCGGTCGGGTCTTGAAGTCCTGAACTCAAACGATCCGCCCACCTCAGCCTCCCAAAGTGCTGGGATGACAGGCGTGCACCACTGTGCCCAGACAAGATTACCAATCTTATTAAATCTCGACCCTTGAATACATGTCTTGTTAATATTTTGTGCGATGACATGGGAAGCAGACGCGAAGCACTTCTGCTGCATATTGGCATATGATGGTTGTCTTGAGAAAAAGCTCTTGTGCAATTTTTTGAGTTGTAAGTTGAACTAGAGTTTTGAAAAATGAAATCACTTTTACTTAAAACTGCAATTGACAAATATCACTTTTACTTAAAACTGCAATTGAATAACGTGGTTATTCCAATTGGAGTATGGGGCAGGCATTTTTTTTTTTTTAACATAAACAAAGCGAGCCTCTCACTCCAAGGAAAAGAACTCTTTATTTGTTGGTGATGACAAAATTCAAGCTTTCAAGTAAAATAATAGAGTGTTGGAAAACTTGAATCTGTAACAGTAAGTTTGATAGCTTCCCAACACACAAAGACTTTCTGATAAGTGATATTAACAAATGTGATTTAAAGTGTGATTTTTTTCAATATTGTTTGATAAAATGTGTCATAACTCAGTGATCTACATAATTCCATGAATTTTCCAAATGATTGTACATTATGTTACAAAATCATGCATGAATAAAAGAGTCATTCAAAGTCCAAGAAAGACCAAGGATTTTAATGTAGCTGAGTATGAAAAATTCATTGATATGGTTTCAGGTTTCACATTGCAATTAACCTTTTTAAAAGCTACCACTTGAGTTTGGTGTTATATCAAAGATGAATATTCATAATTATCTGAAAAGGTTATTATAATACTCCTCCCTTTTCCAACTACATATCTATGTGAGGCCAGATCCTCTTCATATACTTCAACCAAATAACTAATTCCATCAGCTTAAATGCACAAGAAGATGAGAGAATCCAGTTATGTTTCTGTTCAGCAAGACATTAAAGAAGTTTGCAAAAATGTAAAATAGTCTCAACTCTGCTTTCTGATTTACTACACAAAATGTATTTTGTAAAAATACATAGTTTAACAATTATGTTAACATTTTAAATTAAATACATAATTGATGTAATCTATGTTAGTAATGGGTTTGTTATTTTTATGGTTAAATCAATAAATATTTTTAAAATTTATCAGTTTTGATTTCTATTACAGTAAATATTGATAGGTATAACCCACATAAATCAAAGCTCTCTGGGGTCTTCAATCTTTTTTTTCTAAAGTATAAAGGGATCTCCAGACCAAAAAAACTCACGAGTTAAACAGCTCCCTAAACTGTGTAATGAGTGTTAACAAAATCAATAAATATATAAAACATTCTCTTAAAAGCATTTTGCTGTTTATCCACTAACTTCTAAAACCTAACACAGAGAAGGTGCCTTTGTCTCCTCTCCTACCCCCTGTGAAGTTTTATTTATTAATCAGTTTGCTTCCACCCACTGCTGAGGTCAATTATAATTGTGGTTCTATCTTAAGTAAAATTTATTCTACCAAGAGACACTTGAAAGAAGATAATCACTCTGATTCTATTTACACCCTCCTGATTAAAGAGCAATGAGTAAATTTATTAAAAGTTAGCAGAATCTCCTTGTTTGAAGAGAACACTCTCCCGACTCTGCCTTTTCTCTTCTTAATTGTTATTTCTGTGTCCCAAATCCAAAGAACTCCAGTTGGGGTTGGCCAGAGAGAAGATGTCAAAACATATGGATGGAAACTATTCTGATTTCTTTGTTTCCAGCCCTAGGTTCACCTTTGATTCCCCATATGCACACACAGAGTTCTTAATACGGGACCCTAGAATGGGCTTATGGGCTGTATAAAGCTCCTAAATTCTATGCAGAATATTAGCTGCACGTGCAGTGTGCATTTCCCTGGAGGATACGGCCTGTGGTTTTCGTCAGGCACTTAAGAGGGTCTATGACTCAAAAAACATTCAGAATATCTTCCCTAAAGTTACGATTGTCAAAAATGTTCACTTTGATTGGTTCATCAAACTGAAATTGATTCAATCTATTGCTCATTTGGTTAGAGCAACAGATTCCATGGACCAGCTCTACCGCTTTCTCTTTCTTTCCCCAACATTCACTAGAATGAAAGGAAGAAAGGCACTGCCTTGCATGAGACATTAGAAGTGAAATATTCATGCCAGAAAGCAAAGCATTCACAATGCCATGTTTACATTAACGTCACAAAGACATCTAAGGAGGTGTCCTTGATTGAAAACCAGCCAACCTCAGATCACACTCTCAGAATGATCACCCCAGAGGGAGGGACCAGAATGGGCTAGAATTGACCCCAAACACCCTCACCGTTCAATGATTAGCAAATGACATAAAGCAGCCCCTTCTCAGGAATACAGCTTTTGCATTTAGTGTGTTTCACGTGACACAGTGAAGACATGTACCTTCAGAAAGATGGTTTGGGTTTTCCCACAGTATTTTCCAGATGCGTTCTCACCACTGGTGGAGTATAAGACCTGATGTGCGGGAATTCGTGCATAGGCCAGTCTCTTCTCTCCCCGGATCATCCAGATGATGATGTCAGGCATGCTGTTCTGTGGCTGGTCATGAGGATTGGATGGAAGAGGAAGCACAGCCATGGTTAGTCTAAATGGAGAGGGACTGAAGACCCTGCAGGCTGGACCCTCAGGGATTCATTTAGCAAAGAAATGCTGTGGTTAGGGCTCTGTCTCAAATTCCTGAGCTCCCATCTTCTAGAACCACACTGTGAGTTTGCAGGGCCAGGAGGCAGGCCAAAGGGAAGGGTGAGAAGCAGAGGCACAACTTCATCTAGCAAAAGCCCCTCCTACTCTTCTCTGGGAGGTATCTTAGAAAATATTCCATCTTATCTCAAGCATCATTTGAAGAAAGTCACCAGCAGCAGTCAAAGGGTTATACATTGCATATATTTTACAGGACACAGGGTCTCTGGCTCACCATCCAATATTTGCCAAATCTGAAATATTAATTTTGTTTTCAAACCTCTTTTTTTCTGATTGTAAAGGAGATAATCCAGCTTCCAGGGCTGGATATTCAAATGTCCCTATTGGCACAGAGTGGTATAAAAAATCGCTTCTCCTAAGTCCACTATAAAACCCTGTGAAAGTACCAAAGCATACAAAGTAGAGAATTAAATTACCTATAATCCTGTGTGCTTTTTCAAGTGTATTTCTACCCACAAATATGACTACCTACCTAACCCTCTGATTTCTGAGGGACAGGAAGAGAATTTAAAGAGCGTGTGTGTGTATATATATATATACACACACACACACACACATACACACACATATATACTTTAAGTTCTAGGGTACATGTGCACAACGTGCAGGTTTGTTACATAAGTATACATGTGCCATGTTGGTTTGCTGCACCCATCAACTCGTCATTTACATTAGGTATTTCTCTTAATGCTATCCCTCCCCTAGTCCCCTACCCTCTGACAGGCCCCAGTGTGTGATGTTCCTCGCCCTGTGTCCAAATGTTCTTATTGTTCAGTTCCCACCTATGAGTGAGAACATGCAGTATTTGGTTTTCTGTCCTTGTAATAGTTTGCTGAGAATGATGGTTTCCAGCTTCATCCACGTCCCTGCAAAGGACATGTACTCATCCTTTTTATGGCTGCCTAGTATTCCTAGTATTCCACGGTGTATATGTGCCACATTTTCTTAATCTAGTCTATCATTGATGGACATTTTTACGTCCACCATCTTTTTAAAATCGTCACACAACAAAGCTAACTAGTAAGCGCTATGTTTATCTCCATTTTACAGATGGGGAAACTGAGGCTCGGAGAGGTTGAATACTTTGCCCAATGTTATACATGGTAGAAACAATGTTCAAATTCAGGCCTTCCCAACCCCAGCCAAAGCTGACATTTTAATCCTCTGAACTACAAAGATCATTCAAAATATTCTCCAACAGTACCATGAAAATGATAATGATTTGTCCACTTTTGAAGACATTTCCAAGATCACCAACTCAAAATTATTCCCCTGCTCTAATTTCAATCACATTCATCATTAGCATCCTCAGCCCAGTTACTCATTGATTTTTACAATCTGTCAGATCTGCTCAATACCCAAGATAATGTAGTAGATTCTCTTTCCACCACCCTATTCTTGGTGCCATTTCGCAGAGCCCTTCTCCCATATCAGGTGACATTCGTGTAGTTTAAAAGTCCTACCTCTTCAGTCAGCTGCATTAATTTATCAAGCCAGTCCTCAATTTCTGCCAGTGTGGACTTCACGTCTGTGGCTTCCGACCTCATCCTCACAGCCGCCTCATGTATCTGGGAGAGAAACCTGAATCGCAGCTTTCGGATCTGAGTATCGAGAACTGTGACGTTGGCTTTTCCTTCTGTGAGAGGCAATGTGTATCTAGAAAAAGGAAGAAAAAAAGAAAGAGAGGATTTGAAGAATAACCTAATTTTAGGCTTCAGAACGGTCAAATACATTTGTTTGATTTCCATCTTGCAAACCACATCGACCTCCTAACTGAATCTACAAGCATTGCCTACGTTTATGCTGGAGCTGAGTGCATCTGGCATTGCCAGAGCAGACCTGCCAGTCTCTTAATGTTCATAAGGAATACAGGGAGATGAAAAATCCCAAAGCTATTTTAGGCCTTAGGGTTTAACTTATGGCCCAAAGAGTCACTGGAAAGAAGATGGAAACAGTGGCAGCTGAGAGAAACTGGCTTTCCCTTCTTTTGCTTCCTATAATCATTTTACAGACCCCCAAATAATGGAAGAAGGAGGGAGGTTAGAGACCATGTAGGTAAAGCGTACTTAACTTAGGGAATCCTGGGCCTCTAAGCAGTCTGTGGGTGGGTCTTAGAAGGTCTGTGAAACTCTGGAACTTATAAAGAAAACTGTGTCTATCTGTGTCAACACGTAGTGTGATGTAATGAGAAACATAGGCTTTGGAGCCAACAACCTGGGTACTAAGCGTGGCTCCATTCCTTACTAGTTCTATTGTCTTGACCAGTCACTTACTTCCTTGTCCTCCTATTTTCAAATGTGGGACATACTTTTTAGGGCTGTTGTGAGAAGGAAACGAGTTGCTGTATGGAAAGCATTTAGAACAGTTGCGTAGCAAAGTCTAAATAATGTTGCCATCCTCGTCATCATCTCGTTGTCATCTTTATCATCATCATCTTATCAGATTCTCAAAGGGGCCCATGAACTCCAGAAAGATTTATGAACCACCCGTGTAGGCCAAATCTCCATTCAATATGAGAACTTGGATGTGTTGTGATGAGACCCCCAAGGGTTACTGAGAACGGCTGAGCTAGGGCCAGAATTAGCCTCTGCTGCCAGGCCTTCCCTCTCACCATGGCATCTGGTGGCACACAGGGTGATGTTTCCACCAGGTTCAGGAAGCTCTATTCACAGTGTCCCTACCTAGAATTTCCACTCACTTGAATTTCACCCAGCTTCTTCAGTGAAGAAAATCCTAGCATGACTTCCCTTAAACACTGAATTTCCTGTTACATAAAGTTTAAAAAGATTCCAATTTGATTCCTCAAAAACAGCTCATATCAGAAGTATAAATAGATGACTGTAAATCTTAAAATTCACAGACATTTTCCCCATGAAAGTTATTACCACATGTTTCTGTTTGGTTTCCTAAATAACTATGGCATTGCACTTGAAGGGTTAATTCCCCAGAGTGAGACTTTGAGGCAAAAAGATATCTGGAAGCTGTTAGTTCAAAAGTCACACTTGGGGCCTTGGACAAATAGATGTTGACTGTGAAATATGTGGCAGGAAGAGGGGCTGAGTTGTCAAACCCAGCTCTGGGCATCAGATACGTCATTTCACCTCTTTGGGCCTCTGTTTTCTCATTTACAAGATGAGGAGACTGAAGGACATGATCTCTTAGGACCCAGCTCTAACATTCAGAATTTAAACAAGCGCTCCAGCAGTACTTTGATTTGGGTTGCATTTCAATTACCGGCTTTACCACTAGGAGGCACAAGAAGACAGGGTGACTTAGGGCGTTAGCCCAGCGTGGGGAATAAAGGCCTTTTGCTTGTGGAAAGCATTCAATATGCTTTTCTTTCGGAACTTCCCTGTCCACTGCTTTATTAACCAATATTTAAAATGAGTTTGTAACGAATCACTTCCCCCTTTGATTTCCATATGCTAAAAGATCTGAGCTGTTTCCCCTCATTGGTTATGAAAGGTCTGCTGGTTCAAGTCAAATCTACTGGTTTCGCCTAACAGAGGCTTGGCCACAATGTTCATTAGGCATTCAGTAAAAGAGCAAGTAAAAAGGCAGTTTCTAAAAATATGTTTATGAATTAGAGATATTGTTCTGAATGGCAAAATCGATGCTCCACCCCCAGATCCCATTCTCCGTAGAAGCCAGAAGTCACCCTTCTCCAGGGTGGGGGTCATCCTTGGGTTGATGAGAAGCAGAGGCTCAGGCTTGCTTCTTCCTCCCCTCCCCATCCCTGGCCTGAGGCTGCCTGGGACGTGCTTCCGGGAGTGGGGCCTCAGCCTCCCTCGGTTACTTTAGAACTGGCACCAAATCAGAAAGTGGAGCTTTTCCTGGTGGTGATTCAGGCACTCCTCCCAGTGAGGGCTTTTTACGAAGTTTGAATAATTCAAAATCACTTCTTAGACAAACATTAGAAACAATTCCTCAGGCTTTACAGTCTTAGAATTTCAGGGAGGAGAGCCTGGATAAAAATTCTGAGATAGGCGTAAGATCACTGTACCTCGTGTCTTCTATAACTTCATCTATCAGCTTCAGCCACAATTCAGCCAGCTGGTTTGCAGGAATTTTACCTTGTATCCCTGATTTTAGAGCCTCTATATTTGTTTGCTGAAGAATTTGAAAAGAGAGGAAATAATTGATAATTGTTTATTATGCCATTATACCTTTCATATAGTTTCACCTTTGAAATCACATAAATATTGTTATATATTCAAAAAACAAATAAAATGAAACCAGCAAAGATAGGAGAGGGAACCCTAAAGTGGAATATAACCAGAAATAAAACAGACCTAATTCCATTTCAGATGAATAACGTAATTACACTAAACTAACCCAAGTAACTTTTGGAACAAAAGAGTATTTTGACCATGTACTATTTGTTAAAAGGCAAAAAACAAACAAACAAACAAAAAAAACCCATAAACATATTGAACTCTAATTAGTAGGCTTATTTTTCACAGTGGTTTACCTACAGATTTTAGGATTGAACCAAGGAGCAAATATATTAAGGATAACGAAGGCCAGATTTCTCACTGCTGGAGAAGAAAGTTAGAGATACAGAAACACGGAGGACTAGAATAAACCTTGTGGTACTGGACTGGAATTGGAAGTATCTTTATGAAGTCATGGCTTTTAATATATTGATAGATACAGAAATAAATAGACATGTGTGTGTGTGCAAATTCGTTTGCCGAGAAGGCCTAGAAGCAATGATATTTCAGTAGTAGTGAGCACTCTAGTACCCAGATCTTGTTTCTAAAATGCTATTCCCCACTCAAAGGAAACAGTTGCTTGGAGAAATGGTGATTTACGGACTGGGGCAGAGAAAGTACGAGATAAGCTCAGAACATATGGTTCTATCCCATTGAGCACCTGCCAACAGAGAAGCTGAAGAAGAGCCTACCATGAGTATCAAAAATCCCAATGAGGGGAAAGGGAAAGCCACCGTCCTGTCCGCATTAGGCAGCTTGGTCAGTGGAGGGAGGTGATAAGAAGAACCAGGGTGAAAACTGCTGAAGAGCATCTCAAACACAGTTAGAATACAGGTGCAACTAATTCCTCACCAATGCCTTTGAGAGGTACATTGCCTATCAACTGCAACTTTATTTTAGGGACAGTTATGATTAAGTCAATTTAAACCTATAGTTATCATCCCAGATTGCCTTTACAATGTAAAATATTCCACATTTTCCCATAGAGTTTTAGATCAAGTATACTCCTAAAACCCCATATGTTTTGGTCCAGCCCTGGTAGAGATTAGATCTTTAAAAAATTAATATTAACAAAATTTGGAAATCAAAACACCAAAGCCAGATGGATTTTATCACTACCTGACAGGAGTAACTTGGTGTATATATATATATTTTTTAGACAGAGTCTTACTCTGTCCAGGCTGGAGTGTAATGGTGCCCTCTTGGCTCACTGCAACCTTCATCTCCTGGGTTCAAGCGATTCTCCTGTCTCAGCCTCCCTAGTAGCTGGGATTACAGGCTCACATCACCACGCCCAGGTAATTTCTTTTGTATTTTTAGTAGAGATAGGGTTTCACCATGCTGACCAGGCTGGTCTCTAACTCCTGACCTCAAATGATCTGCCCACCTTGGTCTCCCAAAGTGCTGGGATTACTGGCTGAGCCACTGCACATGGCCAAGTAACTTAGTATTTTTGCTTAGTTAGAAATATCCCAAACATATCCCCCTTCTCCTCGCCAATCTAGTTGACCAATGTCAACTAGACGGATAATCACAGATATCATATATGTGCAGTTTGCACCAAAGGAAATCCCCAACCTCCAAACAAAAGAAGTTCCTCTAGTCTGCAGCAAGAGTGGAATGTGTCAGACATTGGTTCCTCTAAGCTACCTCTTCCTGCAGTGGAGATTTCCACTGCAAAATTCTCAGAGTTTTATATTGCTATTGGAATGAACCATTCTCCACACAAAAATTATGGCAGAAACTATGAGTTCCTATTCCACCCCCACTCCTACCTTTTTCATCCTCCCCTCTTCCACAGTAAGAAAATTTTTATCTGGGCATACGCCTGCCCAGGCATAAGACTACATTTTCCACCCTCCTTGGAGTCACATGTGGCTATATGACTGATTTCTGGCCAGTGGAAAGTGAGTAGAAATTAGGAGTATGACTTCTGCATCTTTCCCTTCAAGAGAAAGGCTGATGTCATCTTCTCCCCACTGTTTACCACCGCTCCCCTCAGGCTGGAGGGCAGATGTAGTAGTGAGTTGCCTCTACCATGCAGACAATGATAACTACTGAGTGATGGCAGAGCAACCAGGGCGTAAGAGCCTGGGTCCCCAATACCACTGAACCTCCATACTAACTTAGGACCATCTACCTCCACTTTTCCTAGAGACATTGCTCTTACCTTATTGATCACTGTATTGAGCACTGTTTTGTGTTATAGTGGCCTGACCTAATTCACCCTGCTTGGTGAAAAGGAAATGCAGAAAAAGAGAAACTTACCAGTCGTTCTGCCATAACTAGGAGAGTGTTCACCGCATCCAGGCGATGACTAATATCCTCCCAGTATGAAGTCAGGGTAACAACTGGCTTGGTGTGGGCCCAGGGCAAGTAATAATAGTAGTTTCCTGGTATAAAACATTGGAGGTCAATGAACACTGAACACTTAAAATGACAGCATGTTTATTAAAGAGATGTGCAGACTGAGCTGCTGATTAATCCACAGGTTTAGGGAATAGCTTTAGGTGATCTGGTTCTTTAATTTGACTCAAGTAAGCAACTGAAGACTAGGAAGCTCTTTTTTATTCAGTCTGTTCTGGAATTTTCTCTGAGACACCCTAGTAGACAGAGCACAGCAATCTCAGGATCATTTAGTGATTCAGGGCCATGCATCTGAACATCAAAGATGGTTCTCTAATGTGGCAGCAGAAAATACAGACAACATAGGAAGCTAGACTGAACATGTCAGTCCCTAAAAATTGTTATTCTAAATAAATGTTTTTGTTGGAAGTGGGCAAAAGAAAGAATTTCCTGTTCTTTGAAAGCTTTAGCTGGCTACATAGGGGTTGGTACTAGAGCCTTACTGTGATTAAGAATTATTAACTGATATTTTCTAGGATGTCTTATATTTTAAAACTGATTGTACAAAAATTAAGTTAAAACTCTGGCAATGCTGTTGGGAAATTTGATCGGTATTCCTCTCTCCCTTCTCTGTACTCTCAATTTGTTGACAGTTTTATTGGAAATTCTCATACTTTACTTTCTATTATGATTTATTTTATAGAGTAGAATGTAAGCTCCTTAAAATCAGGGATCATTTCTCACCCATCTTTGTTCAAATACAGCTATTTAATCCTCACATCAACTCTGGAGAAGAGAAAGAAACTGAGGGTTAGAATTCAGTGATGCAGTTAAGGTCACAGGCTGGCGAGTGACAGAGTGAAGATCAGAAGCATGATTTCCCAGTATCTGAGCCAGAGTCCATTCATTTCAACTACTCAACCTAAGAAAGATTTGGGGCTTCGTAGGGGTAGAAGCTGCTTTGGGGAGCTCAGTACTTAGCACAGTGGCTACCTTGGGGTCTTACAGGGCAAAACCAATGTTAAAGCTCAGCAGGGAGAGGGTGGCATTGGGGTTCAGCCTCTGGCAATGGGACCTGCAATGTCTTGGGTTTGGCCAGTCTTTAAGGTGCCTGAACCCCAACCATACTCTCTTCCTCATTCAACCTTTTCCTTTCCGCTAACCATATGCTGGGGAGAACAGTGCCAGAGGGAAGACACAGTGCTTGCTTCCAGTCCCATGGTGCACCCCCTGTAAAGGTGCAGAGGAGAGAACGGTTAGTGCCAATCTTACCATCAAATACAGCACGGCTGTATTGAGTTGTTGACGCCAAAGGTTTACAGGTGGTGTCAAATTTGTTGCCATAGTTCCCAATGCTGACTTCAAACTGAATGGCCTCACCAACATCTTGCAACATGGTGGCCGAATGAAACACGGCAGACAGGCTGTACTTCCGCCTTCGCTGGTATTTCTATAAAGTATGAGTAGACATAAGCTTCAGTGAAAGGCCTTTTGTCCTGATTTATATGTGGATTTCTAGCAGATGCAATTCTAAACCTAATAAGTAGTGCTGAATTAAATGACAGGGGAGAAGGTTCTTGGACCCACCAGTTCCTCTTGCGCTCATACAAGTGAGCAAAGATAGAAGCACTAGAATGTCCCTTGTGGCATTGATTGAAATGGAGGGAAAAAAATGAAAACAGTACACATGTCTTTCAGTAGGCCACTTGTTAAACAAGTTACATTACATCCATAAAATAGAATGAAAGTTCATAAAAAGACTTAAATAGATCCATATGTGCAACCATGACAAAAGAGTATTTTTTGGGCTGGGCACAGTGGCTCATGCCTGTAATCCCAGCACCTTGGGAGCCCGAGGTGGGTGGATCACTTGAGGTCAGGAGTTCAAGACCAGCCTGGCCAACACGGTGAAACCCCGTCTCTACTAAAAATACAAAAATTAGCCGGGCATGGTGGTGCACACCTGTAATCCCAGCTACTTGGGAGGCTGAGGCACGAGAATCACTTGAACCCGGGAGACAGAGGTTGCAGTGAGCCAAGATCGTGCCACTGCATCTAGCCTGGTTGACAGAGCAAGACTCCGTCTCAAAATAAATAAATAAATAAATAAATAAATAAATAAATAAATAAATAAAAGAGTATATTTTAAATAAATCTATTAGATATTTTAATATTGGCATATTCATAAAGAAAGTCTGGAGGAATGTAACTCAAATTGTTAACAGCAGTTATGTTGGAGAAAGTGGAGAGATTATGGCAAACTTTACTTTCTAACTTACACATTTTTAATGATTTTGAATGAAGTATTCATTTTCTTTTTTTTTTTTTGAGGCAGGGTCTTGCGCTGTCACTAGGTTGGAGTGCAATGGCATGATCATGGCTCACTACAGCCTCAACCTCTTGGGGATTCAAGTGATCCTCTGGCCTCAGCCTCCCAACTAGCTGCGACTACAGGTGTGTGCCACTGCACCCAGCTAAAGTATTAATTTTCTAATCAGAAATAACAATAAAGATTTTAATGTCAGATATAAATAAAAATAGGGAAATAAGGTAAATTTATTTTAAATTGAAATGGAAATCAAACCTTCCTTTTCTTTTTTTTTCTGAGACAGTCTCACTCTGTCACTCAGGCTGAAGTGCGGTGGCGCAATCTTGGCTCACTGCAAGCTCCGCCTCCAGGTTCATGCCATTCTCCTGCCTCAGCCTCCCGAATAGCTGAGACTACAGGCGCCCGCCACCGCACCTGGCTAATTTTTTGTATTTTTAGTAGAGACGGGGTTTCACCGTGTAAGCCAGGATGGTCTCGATCTCCTGACCTTGTGATCCGCCCTCCTCAGCCTCCCAAAATGCTGGGATTACAGGCATGAACCACCATGCCCAGCCCCTTTTTCTTTTTAAATTACTGGTTTACTGAGAGAGTAGAAGATAGGGTCAATAATAACCACACTGAGTACCTACCAGCCTACCAGAAATGACCATGAGCCCTTCAGGCCTTCCTTCATGGGCACATAAAATCTCTTGAATCCATATCCTGCCCCAAATCCTTGCTCAGCTGGCATATCTTCTTCTTTATGAGACATATTCCCACAGATCTTCAGGCACTGTGCCTTCTCTTGTCAAAGAGCCATGCAATGGTTTAGGTTGTTGTGTTTCGTTATGTACTGTGCATTCCGCCATGCAATACTATCCGCATCCTGTGTCTATTCTAGAACTCTGATGGTACCCAGACTCTGCTTTTAATTATTTTGGGTATATACCCAGAAGTGGAATTTTTAATTCTTTTTTTTTTTCAGACTGTGTCTCGCTCTTTCGCCCTGGCTGGAGTACAGTGGTTCGATCTCAGCTCATTGCAACTTCCGCCTCCTGGGTTCAAGTGATTCTCCTGCCTCAGCCTCCCAAGTAGCTGGGATTACAGGCGTGTGTCACCACACCTGGCTAATTTTTGCATTTTTAGTAGACACGGGGTTTTACCATGTTGGCCAGGCTGGTCTCTAACTCCTGACCTCAAGTGACCCGCCTGCCTCGGCCTCCCAAAGTGCTGGGATTACAGGCATGAGCCACCATGCCTGGCTGGAATTTTTAAATTTTTGAGGACTGTTTTAAGAACTTCTGACAGTGACTGAAGCTTGTGGTCTTGAAGAACCCCTGAACATCCTTCTATTACAGAGTCTCCATTTTGGTTAAAGGAGTTTTTGACATGGTATAATAAAACCCTCCAATAGGGTTTTGTCAAATCCCCTCTAGGCCTCAATCTTTCTAAACAGTCTTCCTAAAACATTGGTTTGCAACCTGAGCTGCACATTGAATGACCTGAGGAAGCTTTAACCTGGGCATTGTGAGTCTAAAAGCCTCCCTAGCTTAGTCCACTGTCACCCTGATAGAGGGGGATTAGGGGAGCATGCCACTTGTCAAGAGCTCTGCTCAACTGTCCACAGCTAAGCCCCCTGGAATACCCATGGTCCAGAATGATGTGGAAATTCTGGGTTTGAGCTTGAATTGTGTCAAAACGAAAAAGTGGGAAGTTATTTGGATTAGTCAGAACTATATACAACATAACTTCTTCTTTGTAAACCAGCTAGGATGATAGGAGAAAAGGGAAGGAGCTAAAAATAGGAAGCATAATTTGTGGTCTGAGTCAGGGCCTAGGAGAAAATGGCCGGTATTTAAGCTGGAGCCATCTGTTAAGCCAGGGGCTGCACAGGATGGAAAAGGTTCATGGGGAGGCTCGGATGTGGGGTGGGAACTACAGGGATGATACTGCAGCTGGGCCGGCTCTGCTCTGCAGGCCTCCACATAGCCAGGATTCCATTAGAACTCTGCGGATGCTCTCACGCAGAGCTTGCAAAATGACCCCAGAATCCCTGATAGGACCCCCCCCACTTCGGAGAGTATGAGCCCTAAAAGCAATAGTTTGGGCTTCTGGCCATCAGCACAATTCCCAACAGAGAGGGAACACACTGTGAGCAAGCCGCCGAAGACGGAGCAGCTCTCGGGATCACCGGGCAAGCCAAGACTCCAGGAGGAGCACCCCCACCATCGGCTCACCTGCCCCAGAGCCAGGCTAGCCTCCAAGATACAGGCAGCTGAGAATTCTGCTGCTCCCTCAGACCTTTCCCACTTCCTCTCTGCCCTCAGGGCACAAACAGGTAGAGCGGGGAAGGAACAACAAACACCATTCAGAGAAGAACAGAGCCTGGGACAAGACCTGCCTACAACATGAGAAAAAGAATATAAATTGGGCTGGTGCGGTGGCTCACGCCTGTAATCCCAGCACTGGGAGGCCGAGGCGGGTGGATTACCTGAGGTCAGGAGTTTGAGACCAGCCTGGCCAACATGGTGAAACTCCATCTCTACTAAAAATACAAAAAATTAGCCGGGCATGATGAGAGGTGCCAGTAATCCCAGCTACCCGGGAGGCTGAGGCAAGAAAATCGCTTGAACCCAGGAGGTAGAGGTTTCAGTGAGCCAAGATCACACCATTGCACTCCAGTCTAGGCAACAAGAGTAAAACTCTGTCTCAGAAAAAAGAAAAAAAGAATATAAGTTGTAGTCTACTGGACTCAGGTGGGGTTAAGGCCTTGGGACTCTCTTTCTGATCATCAGTGACAGTGCACCTTGTAGATAAGGTGGTATAAAGTTTCAGCAGTCGATTTGGAAAAGGAGGTGATTTCTGTCAAGCAAGATATCGATAAGAGCTAAGAGTTCTTGAAAGTGGCTGTGGACACACAAGGCATGAGACGTTAAAGGTCAGTGACAAGGAGATCAGGTACAAGTGAACACTGCCCAGCATGCCACCTTCGGCGTGTCTACTAAAGGGAGCTGACACCTGATGGAGCAGCTGGAAGAACCTGAAGGTGCTGTTTCTAGCAACATTTTTGAGCCCTTAATGTGGGCCAGACCAATGAGAGCTCTCAAGGAGATTGTAGTTGAGTAGGAGAGAGAATGCAAGTGCATAGAATGCTCCCAAAATACATTCGGTCACATCTAAGGAGACTGGGGAAAGAGGAGCAGGGAGAAAGCGGTCCAACAACAGACTCTCGATCCTGGAGACAAAAAAAAATGGGGTCCTTTAGTAGCAGGGCAGAGGTTCCAGAAGCCAGCAGGTATTAGAATAACACTGGGTTGGCAACCCTTGATCTTCTATCTGCCTGATTCTTACTATGGAAGTGGCCAGGCTGAACCTGCTGCATCCCTCCTGCACTGCCAGCCTCTGTTGACCAGGCCCACCGGGAGCAATAGCTCAGTTCTGCTTTAGAAAGATGGGGAGCGCTTGGCTGTTTGGCAACAAAGTTGCCCGTTTGCTGCAGCCTTTTTAGCTTTACCAAAAAGTTTTGTTAGCTGCACAACACCCAGAACAGAGGACCTCTGAAGACGGACAAGGGTCATGATGATGTTACAGGTTGACTGCATTCATTCAGTCCTTCTGGCAGGTGCACAGATCTGCTCATTTCACTCTCTCCTGGGGCTCCTGGTTGCTTCAAGTGTGGCTACATCTTCAGAATCCCCGTTTCTCTCCCTCCTATTCTGTAACGCTGTTAGGTTTTTAAAATTTTTGCTTCATTTCACTTTTGATTAAATTTATTTAATTAAAAAGATGAACTATTTTGCTGTCTGTGTTTAATTATTCAGAGCAAAGAAAATGAATTCTGTTTTGTTTACCAGTCAATAAAAAGCTCTTCTTTTATTCTGTTGACATATTCCGTGGGCAATATACATTGTTGACTTTTTTTTTTTTCTTTTACACTAAATTAATGAAATAAACTTCTTTGCCTGTATGTGTTTAACTATTTGCAGTGAAGGAAACTAATTTTGTTTCGCACTCCAGTTAATAAAGCATTTTTAAAATATTTTCTTGGGTCTCTTTCTCCTTCTCCCTGCAACTACGGTTGTTTAAAACAAAGAGAAGCAGCATGAACTTAAATTACATTCTGGTGATGGAACAAAATAAAGAGGTACCATAATGGTTGAATGTCCACGGTGGCATTTCTGCATAACCCTGAATTCCAACCAACATTTCAAGAGCCAGCTCCAATCTGTAACTACTCAAGTCAAAAACCACCATGTGTCTCTACGGAGGCCTCCAAGTGGTTTCTGGCTATTCTCTTGCATGATCCTGGCTGTAACTAGCATGTAAACTGCCCCTTTTCCCACTCTCCCTCCCTTTTTTTTCCTAATTTTTCCTCAAGATCTATTGTAATTCCTGGACTTCGGAGTGGATCATGTTGTGGAATAGACAGAAAGACTATGACTAGGACCTTACTGACTTTTGTCTTTAACTAGTAAAAAAACAAAACAAATGATCATCTTTGCTGTAATAATTCATGGGGGAGAACGATTTCTTTCCCAGTGTGAAGTTACACGGATGCCCCGTGGCTTGCTGCTGTGGCGATGCTAAGTTCCTTCCTGAGGCTGTGAGGTGGAGAGAGGGCAGTCTCAGGAGCCTGCTCCTTTCCTCTCAAAGGAGGAGACAGGAATGAAATTGGTACAGCTCAAGCACTGGACCACGGGATGTTCCAAACATGTGAAGCCTGGGGAATCCAGAAGACTGCTTTGGATGCTAACCTGCTGATATAGCTGTCTTCTGGAGTCAATGAGCAAGGCCACATTGCTCTGGGGAAGAAGGGATAGTTTCTGTTAAAGGGCATGGCTATTCTCCCTGTCAATCATCCTGCAAAGGGAGCTGATATAACAGGCAGACATCGGACAACTAGAGGGAGAGGGCCCAGGCTCGCTGGAGAACTCATGGCGGTTGGGCCTGGACTCACATGAAGATGTGTTCCGGGCACCACGGGAGTTTGGGGAGAGCCTGGGGAACCCAGTCCTGCCACAAGGAGACAGGCTGTGAGTAGACAGGAAAGCTGACTGCCATGGACCCAGAACACCAGCCTGACCCCATGAGCTTTGAGAATAGCCACATTTTGCAACCACGTTGTCACCCGTTTTACTGTATTTTCTTATTCTTATCCCAAAAACTGAAAGTGAAAGCTTATTAAAAGTTGCTGTTTGGTTTCTGCTGTAAAGTGGGGAAATCAGGGCAGGGCCTGTCCTGTGTGCTCGGAACAGAGGGTGACAGCAGCCTGGGGCAGCTCGGGGGCTGGCGGTGATTTGCAACCCAGCAAGGAGGGCCGCCGACAGAGGGGTATCCATGAGCTGGCTGTGCTGGCAAACGATTCAGATTTGTGCAACACACAGGCATCGACCTGGATTCTCAGAAATGGTTGAGGAAGTCAACTGGGAAGATTTCCTGTCTTCAAGGAGGAAGCAGGGTTCACAGCCATTGCAATGTGAGCCCTCAGCACACCTGCCCTCCCGTGCTGGGAAGCCTGAGGCCCACCAGCCACCTCTGAAAATGGAAATGAGTAGTGGTGGCACTTATAGCTCTTGGTGCCAGCAAGAAGTGGCTGCTACAGCCACTTCCCCATGACCCCTAACACCAGTTAGCAAACAGGTCATTCGGTTTGTGCAAAAACCGTATCAGTGCTCTTGCCAGTTTTCAATAGGGTATTAACATCTCAAAGCATGAAGCAATCCTCAAAGGGCTGTTCTAGAAACATGCAGATGAGTGCGTTCATTGTGAGTTGGGTTGCCTTCCAACACCCCCAGCTACCCCTTCAGTCCCCTGGAGGTCTCCTTTTCTATACCATGCATTATTCACACTCTAACATTTACCTCAACAACCAGCAGGTCATCATTTGCAATGGGCTCAAGCTTTTTATCTGGTGGTGTCTTCTCAAGAAAAGTGGCTAATTCAACCAAGATCCTGCCTCTGTAGGCAACTCCTTCCCCCTGAAAGGCAATAATCCAGGATTATTCCTCTAGGTAGCAATAGCAAAAAGAATTGTGTCTCTATTCAGGCTAATAAAACTGCAAAAAGTTCCTCCTTCCCATGGCCCTAACTTTCAAAATGAATCAGTCAGCACCTCTCCCAGCTGGATTCAGGTCTGTGGTGTTTGAAAGAAGAGCCACCGGCTTTAGGACAGATCTCAAAGAACACCTTGGGATGCCAGGGCTAAAAAGATCTTAGCTACGACCAAGGTCAGAGGCCTTCAAACCATGCTCTAGGCTCCAGAAGGAGGTTGCGGAGCCTGGGAGGTAGGAGGTGGATGGGGCTCTAAGTCTCCCTTCACCGTACTTCAGCAGGGAAGCTCTGCATTTTTCTGTGTTAACTTGGCTGCTTTTCTCCTCTTCTCAGAATAGGGAGGCTGCCATGTTGGCAACCAGGGCAAGTCTCAGAATAGCCAGGAAGTAAAAGAAGAAGATGTAGGAGGAAGATGTTCTGGGTGCAGCTCGGAATGAGGATGAAGAGTGGCTACTCCTCCCATGACACCCAGCAGTGCTGGCAATAGAACCTTCTGGAAAGGATGGGAGGGCTCCCAACTCTACAGCCAGTCTTTTACCCTTCCCCTCTCAGGGCTTTTTCTCTCTAGCTTGGTCCCTTTCTTGAGCCTTGGAGATACCTAAAAGACATTTGGCTTCTGTTGTAGTAAAAAGAGCGTTTCCCATCTCCGGGTTTCCATGTCTTCATCTATGAAATGAAAGGATTGATCAGATCAAGGGTAATAAAGGGTTTCAGGGGGCATGTCATTGCCTAGTGCTTGGTAAATTCCTGGAATATGATGTTGAAAAGAATTCCAAGGCAGCACAGGGGCTTATTAGGAAAGAGAGCCAGCATTGATTATTGATGTCTACCATAAGCATAGAAGTTGGGGGAAATGGCCATTGGCCATCCCCCAGTGAGATCATCTCCACAATCTTTTCCTATCTTTGCATTCTAAGTCTTAGGGAGTATGAAACTTCTATCCTGCAATACTTGATCAGACATTATAAGAAGAAATAATCACATTAACCAATGTTGATTAATAACCACCTTAATTGAGAAACCAACCTTTCCAGTATTCAGCTCATCATAGGGGTCTGGGAATCCTGTGTATTCTCTGGGGCTTCCATAAAGATTCAGGTAACAAGGTCCAAATGTTGGAACAAAGCCTACCTCTGTTTCTCCTGTGTTTACTGAGAAAGAAACATCATCATTAGGTGTTAGGCTCTTAACATTCAATCTATTGAAATAAATATTAGTTATTAGTTAGGTGAGACTATTTTCCTCCATTTTGTGAGTTAGTTGTATTAATGCAAGTTGTAAGCACCATGAGGCTTGCCGTATTTCTCTTTTCTTATTGCTACATAAAATATTAAATAAAAACATTTGCAGATAGCACAGGTAAGCTTATTTTTATAAATATATAATGTTATTTAAATAAAGAGCAATTAGACTTTGAAGTTGACCTTCACATTTTTTGCAAGTTTATAATGGGCATTGTATTAAACATGCCATTGCCAATTGGGGCAAAAGATTATATTGTTTTGGGAAGTCACTTAAATGACATATTATATGAACTTCATTTGTTCCTCTAAAGTGTCATTTAATCTTCAGTAGTTAGTATAACTCTAGCAGATGCTGTTAAAAATACAAGATATTTTTAAATTTTATACGTGCTAATAAACTGCCTGCCTGTGGTTGTAAGACCATGTGATATTCATAAGTGACATGAAAATTCCCATTCATTCCTTTCTATCTCTGGTGGTCATCTGATAAGCTCCTTATTTCTGCTACCTGGTCTTAGCAAGACAACTTCTCAATAAAGGGCACTGAGGACAATATAATTAAATAGCTGAAAATGGGGAAAGTGTGGGTGAGGCTGGGGAAATATGCCTTCAGTAACCTGAATGGCCCCCATATGGGAGAGGGATGGACTTGTCTCCAGAAGCAGAGTAAGGACCACTGCTGGGAGTTACAGGGAGATCAGCTTTGGTTCACTCTGTATAAGGCAGAACTTTCTGTGAATTAGAAATGATAAACAATGGGACAGGTTGCATTAGGGACAATCAGAAGAAATGTTGAGGCAAAGCCTTCAGCCTATTTTTCAGCATGTTTTCAGGATAATTCCTGTTATCAATGAGGTTGAACAGATCATATCTATGGCCCTTTCCAACTATATGCTTAAAACTAAGGGAGAAAGATAAATATGGAGCAGCGTCATCAGAATGATGTCCATTAATAAATAATTTACCTAACCCTATAGACATGTACTGAACAATCATTTTCATTATGTGAGGCTCTCTGTATGTTTAAGTGGGCGTGTACACGTTTGTGGGGAGATAGAAATCATGGACACAGGCAGAAAAGAGCTGAATAGCAATCTCAGTGAAGAGAGCAAGAAAAAAGAAACATTTAAGATGTACAAAAGTAATGCATATGCAGCCTAAAGTTGAGATTTGGTAACACCCTAGGATGCTACATGTCACACATGTTTGGAAATCTCTTATGAAACCCAAAGAGGGACCAGCAGTTTCTTCAACAGAGAGTTCTCTGAATCATGTTATCATCTTGAAGACAGATAAACAGGAGGAATGACTATATACATGAACATATAAATTGGCTTGGCTTTATCCACTGTGGCATATGGAACATTGCAAAGATGATTAATTGATCACTAATAAACAGGGTTTGGACTTCTTTCTGTGTGCTAAAATATTTTGTTTTAGTGGAGGGATGTTGGGTGAGAACAGAGAATTAAAGCAGAGATTCACAGAGAGGAAAGGAAGTCATTTTTAGAAGTTGAATCACACACGAAAAAGATTAAAAAAAAAGAGAAAGAAGTTGAATCACAGAATATTCCAGTAAGAATGGATGTTTAAGCTACGGCGCCACAGTCATGTCACATTATGGATGGGCAAGTCAAAGCCCACAGAAGTGATGCAACTTGTCAAAAGTCCCACAAACTGGCAGATTTAACTCCAGACCTTGAAAAAAAAAAAAAAAGCTCAGAAAAGGATACCCTCCACTACGCACCCCATCCATTCCTTTGGTCTAACCTCACCTCTCCTCCACCTGGTTCCCATGATTGACTGTGCTGTCGTGTGTATTTGCTTTTTGTTAAAGATCCCCAGGGATTGAAACACAAATTGTCAAGAATGATCCACTGCATATCAGCTTAATGCCAGGGGCTTAATTATTTTTGTCCAACAAATCTCTCTTCTGGTATGTTACCCCTTTGGCTTGTTTCACTGCACATTAACAGAAGGAATCTTCCTTCTATGTGCTCACATCATAGTGTAGACTCCTGGGAAAACCCATTCTCTAGGCCAGGCATGGTGGCTCACGCCTGTAATCCCAGTACTTTGGGAGGCCGAGGCAGGAGGATCACCTGAGGTTCAGGAGTTCAAGACCAGCTTGGCCAACACGGTGAAACCCCGTCTCTACTAAAAATACAAAAAAAAAAAAATTAGTCAGGCGTGGTGGCAGATGCCTGTAATTCCAGCTACTAGGGAGGCTGAGCCAGGAGAATCACTTGAATCCAGGAGTTGGAGGTTGCAGTGAACCAAGATCATGCCATTGCACTCCAGGCTAGGTGACTTGAGCAAAACTCCGTTTCAGAAAAAAAAAAGAAAGAAAGAAAGAAAGAAAACCCATTCTCTCATAAGCTAAGTCTCTTCCTGCTTCCAAAGTTTCCTAATCCGTTTAATGCACCGTGGTCACATCAAACTTCCCAATGTCCTTGCTGAAAAGCCTATACAAAAATAAAATAAAAATCCTTTAGCCTGCCATCAAGGATTTCCTCTGACCTAGCTACAACCCACTTTCCAACAATATTTTCCATGCCTCCTTTAGCTTTTTGAATCCCCTTCATGTTTTGGATTCCTACAAATAATTACTGTATATTTTAGTTTCTAGAACCCTACATAGCTGCACATCTCTGTGACTAAAGTATCACTTTTCAGGGGGAGTGGCAGGATTTAAGTATGTTGTATTTTGATTTCCTAAACACCTACTACTGTTTCCATCATGTGATACTACTACAAAAATATTCATTGATTGGTTAAACAAATGAATAAAGGAATAAAGTGCTTGCCCATCTGCCAAGGTCACTGCAAATCTAAGGACTACTTAATGTTCATATAAAGTGTGATTATAATAAAATAGATTGTTTAAAGCAAATAAGAATTGGGCATTGTGTCAATTACATATTTACGTGATATCACCTTATATTTGCACACAGCTTCAGAGTTTGCAAAGCTTTCCCACATGCAATATCTCTTTCCTCTCTTACCACAACCCTGGGAGATTATTGTGGCAGGGCGAATCATGCTTATCTGACAGATAATGAACCTCTCTAAACCTCAGAGTCTTCGTCTATTAGGGGAACAAAAACATCTGCCCTAGGAGAGTTGTGATGGTCAAGCGTGTGACAGTATTGAGCAAACTTGCAAAAAATGACAAGTTCTGTGCAAACCAAAGGATGTGTTATGATCCCTCATTTTGTGGGGAGGGGAAGATCTTCAGGTTGCAAACTAAAAAACGTTCAGTATTTTCCAACCTAGAGATTCACATTGATATTGGGGGAAAGTTACTTGATAAATTTCAGAACAATTGATTTAGTGCTCCATATCTCTACCTACTGAACATAAACGATAACAGAAAATGTTACATCTCACAATAAATTATTTGCAATAAAGCCAAATACGATGGTGTACATTTAGCTGAAAGCATGAGACATGGAGCAAAGCCTGGTTAGCACATTTCTTTTAAGCTTAGCCATGCAGGACAACCATATGGCACTAACACAAAAATTATTACTCTAGCGAAACTATGTTGAGACAGCAAAATGTCAAAAAAAGTTCTAAAGACAGTCAATATATTCTTAATAAGATAACATTAGCTAGGAAGATCTAACAGAAAGCAAAATTACGAAGCATAAACCTGTATATGATGCAGCCCCAGTTCCCGAAGATGAGAAATCTATATAGTAAAAATATGACTGGTTAAACAAGAAAAACACAGGCATTATGAAACAGACATTGAAAACATTAATCAAATCCAGTGCCAGGTACGTGATTTAGCAACACCAGAAAAATCCCAAATTCAGACCCAAGTCACGTATGACCCTTTTGTAATGCATACAATTCTCATTGGTTAAATGCAAAATGACACCTGATTTTGTGACAACAAGCAGAACCACCACACGTGAGTAACTCAATCTCACCCAGCCCCAAGGAAGCCAGGAAGCAGAAGAGCTAGCTGCCCACGGACAGAGGGGTCCTGGTGAAGTTACCAGCATTTCACGTTTTTAATAAAACATTTATTTATCTTACGGCTTAGTTGGGACCAACATCAAAAAATCTAAGTAAATGTGGTCTTAGGCTGTGTAAGCAAAGGCCTGGAGTTCATTGCACATTTGATTGAAAGCATGGTTTGTTTCTTTGTGGGGGGAAAGGCGATGTTGACAGCCCATTGTTATTTTAAGACCCTGTAACCCCATGGTCTGCAGGGCTTGCAATGAGAGGCCCCAGAGACAGAAGCTAAAATTGTTTGTAGCAATCTCTGTTTTTAGTTCTTCTGGATGTTACCACATGTCACTAAGCAAAATGCTTATGCCACTATTTCTGAATAATTATCTTTAGATATTATTTAATGGTTTCTTATGAATAATGAACGGATTTCAGTCATCTTTACCCTCCCCCCATATAGTTCCAGCATGGTTTTTATTTCCTGTAATGGTCACATTTATGATTTTATCTATAGTCATATTGAGATTCCTGACTTGAAGAGAAGAGGCTATTAGCACCCCTGCCCTACCTCCACTCCTCTTCCTCCTTCGGCTTCTCATCTCTATCTTCCATATTTTTACACTGTAATGGGTGATGACATCTACACTTTGTTCAGAGCTTTGGTTACAGGTTAAATTTTAAAAATCAAAAATCAAAATAAATAGTGCTTACATTCTAGCAACCATATAAATATTATTCTCTGCAGAGAAAAGGAAAGGGCTGTGATTACGTTTCCTTCATTGCAGCTCCAGTGTTATGATCACTATGCTACTCAGCAGAGAACATTCAGATGGAATCTCTTTCTTACCCTCTATCATTTGCTTAAAATAATGCCACATATAATTATTCATTCATTCATTCATTCAAGATGGAGTCTTGCTCTGTTGCCCAGGCTGGAGTGCAGTGGCGTAATCTCGGCTCACTGCAACCTCCACTTCCCAGGTTCAAGCGATTCTCCTGCTTCAGCTTCCTAACTGGGATTACAGGCCCTCAACCACCATGCCCAGCTAATTTTTCCATTTTTAGTAGAGACGGAGTTTCACCATGTTGGCCAGCCTGGTGTCGAACTCCTGACCTCAAATAATCTGCCCACCTTGGCTTCCCAAAGTGCTGGGATTATAGGCATGAGCCACCACACCCAGCCATGTACCTTTATATTTGTACTATGTGTCTGTTCACCACCTTGTCTTCTGATTGCCTTTATATTTTCCCCCCCTTCTGGAGACAGGAAATCTATATGTTCTTCACCATATCTCTAATATCTTCTTCATCTTCTCTCTAATATCTAATACTATATGTATATATGTATTTTATATATATATATATATATATATAATAACCAGGTTCTTATTTATGTTATCCATTGCTTTTAACAATGTTTTTTCAAAATATATAAAAGACCTTAAACAAGATAAGGTTGAGAGGAACCTTGGGTTCCCCAAGACAAAATTTTGTCTCAAAGTCTCTTACTTTGTTTCCTGTGTTTAATCTCTCAATATGTTTAATCTATTGGCAATTACAATAATTTTAGTTTTGGTCACAAAAAATAAGCCGCTGGGCCGGGCACGGTGGCTTACGCCTGTAATCCAGCACTTTGGGAGGCCGAGGCGGGTGGATCACGAGGTCAGGAGATGGAGACCATCCTGGCCAACATGGTAAAACTGTCTCTACTAAAAATACAAAAATTAGCTGGGCATGGTGGTGGGCACCTGTAGTCCCAGCTACTCGGGAGGCTGAGGCAGAAGAATTGCTTGAACCTGGGAGGTAGAGGTTGCAGTGAGCTGAGATTGCGCCACTGCACTCTAGCCTGGGTGACAGAGTGAGACTTCGTCTCAAAAAACAAATAAATAAGCAAGCTGTTGGTATTACTGTGTTAACATTAATTTTTTCTCTTATCATCTTAACCTCTTTCCTTCATTCCCTGTTACAATTTCTGGCATATATGCACAAAACCATAATGCCAGGTATAGCCAAGTAGTTCTCAAGAAAAGTGTTAGGAAAACTACAGAAAAAACAATGTGTTGGCTATCAGTGCTTGTGAGAATGAAGGCCTAATACACACTATTTTAGGGAGTGAGGATTACATGGTTCATTGGCATCTGACCTTACTGTTCCTGCCAAGGGAATCAGTTGAGAAGGGAGTATTATTGTATATGTGGGTGGACTTGGGTCAATGCCACTCTAAAAAATAAGGTGGTAGCCCTCTGTATTGACACAAACATTTCATAAAACCACTATTGGGAAAGAAGTTTTGGATGGGAGCAAGAAAGCTGAAAATCTTCAAACTGTAAATTTCATTGTTCCTAAAAGTTTACAATCTATGCATACTGGATTATGACTTTAGCAGTTTACTTATATACTTCAATTATTAATTGTTTTGCAGGCCATCACCAAAACATCATTGAAATGGTTCACTAGGTTCATCACATTTGGCTTCTAAGAAACCAAACCTACTGTTTATTTTTTTCTCCAGAAGTTCTGTATCCAGTCTTGCTCTAGATCTGTTGAATGACTTACCTTCCACTTCCCCACCAGAGGCAGCAATTTTAGAGAGGTGTAGATATGTTGTTCCAACTACATCATTTTTAGTAAGACGGTCCCTATGTAAAATAATAATAATAATAATAGGTTAAGAGCTCCATCTATGAAGATATGTCGTTTCAACAATTTAAAAAAGTTAGAACTGGAAAATACCCCAGACTTCAGAAATGATCATGCCCAGTGGGCCTCAAACTTAATTGTACTTAGTAATCAACTGGAGACTTCTCACCCTCATCTCCTGTCCACATTTTTAATTCAATAAGCCTACAGTGAGGACCAAGAGTTTGCATTTATAAGTATATCCCAATTGATTCTGATACAGATGGTCTTCCAACCACCCTTTAGAAACACTGATCTAGTGAAGTAATTCATTCTGAAGTTATTAAATTGCAATTGTACAGAGAGGCCAAGGGATGTGCCTATGATTACACTCAATACCACTGTCATAAAATGAATTAATCAATTATAGGCAGATTACATAATTACGATCATGATGATGATGGTAATGATACTTGTCATGTTTCCACTTTCAGGGAGCTAAGGGTGCCTGCTGAATGCTACATCCAACTAGAACATTCCAAGAACGGTCTTGTTATGGCCAATCAGTGCTAGGAGGCTGGTCTAGTAAAAATTCCATCAGAACATTTCAAGGACTTTTCCTTGCCTTCATTGAGGTAGTTTTACCATTTTCTTTTTTAACAATAACAATGAATTGCTCTCAGAATGTTTTGGTGATTCTTCCCAAGAAATGCTTGACTGTATTTCTGAAGTCTATTCTGGACAGCCTAATGATATTTAAATCCCTGATCTCTTATCTTGGGGCATTTTCAGAGCACATTCCCCTTCTTTTGTTTATGAGCAGTTGGACCGAAATAATCAAAGCTTTTTTTGCAGTAACACTATTATTAAATTTTGTTTTAAGAAAACACCCAGTTCCAGGAGCAATTCATCCTTTCCTCTGGAAGAAAAGCAAAATACCAGAAAGAGACCATCCAGAGTAATGTTTCACAATATTCAAATATTTAATTCTTTTATGTTGAATTAGACATGTATCTATTTTCAACTCACCAGTCATATACTGTTAGTTTTATTTTTTCACACACTGAAGGAAACTATAAAAATGAAACAGAAAAAAGTAGTTATTTCTCGATGATTTAGTAATTATTAAAGTAAGTACTCTTACTTTTTCTGAAAAAAAAAGAAAGCCAAACCTTGATCTGAAGATTGACGACCTGATTCCACTCTGGGTTTGCATTTTTCTCAATTATGTTTGTACAAACCTGCAAAATCACCAAAGCAAAAGTGTAGGTTTTCAAGTTTCCAAGTTCTAAAAGTTTACAATCTATGCATACTAGATTATGACTTTACCAGTTTACTTATATACTTAAGAACCTGGTTGAACTTTTTCTTGATGATTTGTGAAATATGAAATGGGTTTAACGTTAATCATTGCTGTTTCAATGCACCAGGAACTTGTTTTTAACCATTTTTTTCATTAGGTCTCTGTCCTACAGCATTTAGCAGGGATGGGTGCGGCTGGCCAGAGAGCTTGCCTAAGGTTAAGATAATGTTTGGACCTGAAAAGCAGTTCCAGAAATTCAGTGGTAGCCTTCCCTATGTTAATCTCTCAAAAGACTGAATTTTCTAATTTGTGTTCTGCATACTTTCCACTCCAAAATAAACCTGTGGAGAAGTCTGGCGTGTTCAGACTCAGATAATCTGTGTTCCCGCAGAGTGCCCGGCTCATCAGGGGGCTATTTTAACAAAGAGTAAGTAGGAATTCACTCCAAGGAAAGCACAGTGGTTTTAAATACTTATTCTTAGCAGCATCTGCATTTAGATCATGTACGAACCTTTTTTCCGGCAAAGGAAACTTCTACAAAAGGATCCACGAGATTTTTCTTATCTGCATTGCCTCCAAATATTTCCTTTACTGTCTGTGAGAAGGCATCATCCACTGAAAGGTGATAGTTATACAGCAGAAATGAAATTCAATTCTCTTAAAAACAGCAGAAATTTGGCAAAATTTTAAAAGTTCTCTTATACATCAAAATAGTTGCAACAGGCTAGGCGCAGTGGCTCATGCCTGTAATCCCAGCACTTTGAGAGGCCAAGGCAGGTGGATCACAAGGTCAGAAGATCAAAGCCATCCTGGCCAACGTGGTGAAACCCCTTCTCTACTGAAAATACAAAACTTAGCTGGGTGTGGTGGTATACGCTTGTAATCCCAGCCGCTCGGGAGGCTGAGGCAGGAGAATTGCTTGAACCTGGGAGGCAGAGATTGCAGTGAGCCAAGATCATGCCACTGCACTCCAGCCTGGTGACAGAGCGAGACTCAGTCTCAAAACAAACAAACAAACAAAATTAGCCAGGTGTGGTGGCACATGCCTGTAATCCCAGCCACTTGGGAGGCTGAGGCACGAGAATCACTTGAATCTTGCAGTTAGCCAAGATCAAGCCAGTATATGCCAGCCTCCAGCCTGGGTGACAGAGTGAGACTATCTCAAAAAAAAAAAAAAAACGACTTGATCTTTTATGGAGGAAAAAAATACAACACATTTCATTCAGTGAGAGTAAGAGATGATTCTCAAACTCAGGCCTGCTTTCAATCGGGAGAAAGGTACTATAGGTCAAAATGATATAGTCCTAGTCTTTTTCAGAGAAATTCAAGAAAATTTGGCATAATCACAAATAATACACTTAACTACAATCTACAGTTGATTAAGCTAAAAAGTAAATAGAGATCAGGATTTTAATTTATTTACTTCATTTTATGTATTTCTTTCTTCTTTAAAAAAAAAAAATAGAGACAGAGGTCTTGCTATGTTGCCCAGGCTGGTCTTGAACTCCTTGCCTCAAGCAATCCTCCTACCTTGGCCTTCCAAAGCGCTGGGATTATAGGCATGAGCCACTGCATCCGGCCCATTTGACACATTTTTGAGAGAAAGGTGGGTATGGGGAGGTCCTATAATACCATCTTTTAAGACCATACGATCTTAAAAGAGGAAAAGGATTCCCAAGAAAAGCAGCAAATCCTGAAGAGACCCATGGCCTGTATAGTGGGTGCAGCCTCCTGGGGACTTGGAGAAGGATCCCATGTCCCAGAGCCCAGCAGGAACCAGACAGGCCCAGCAAGGCAGATAGGAGGCTGGGCCATCAGCCGTGACAGAGGGATAACCAGACTAGTTCCTATAAATGGAATCACTAGAAGCGATCGGGGTGTTACTACCCTTTGCTCAGCACCTTTTTTTTTTTTTTTTTTTTTGAGATGGAGTTTCACTCTGTTGCCCAGGCTTGAGTGCAGTGGCATGGCTCACTGCAACCTCCGCCTCCTCGGTTCAAGTGATTCTCATGCCTCAGCCTCCCAGGTAACTGGGATTACAGGCACCTGCCACCACGCCCAGCTAATTTCAGCTATTTTTTTTTTTTTTTTATAGCTGGATAGCAAACACCTTGATTTGATAACAGTTCACATTTTCATTTGGGATGAAAGGGGTTGGAAGTGCTGACTGCTCATGTCTCTTTAGCATCCTCTAGAATAAAGAGAAGATACAGAACATTGATAGAAGAAGAGAGAGAGCCAAATGGGCCAAAGGCAGGTACTCAACAAGGAACACGATCAGCAACCAACTGGCTGTGCCATGAGCCTGCTCAGGTAGCTTTCAACGGGACCAGAATGAATGAAAATAAGCCCATGAAGCCCTTTCAGAAGAAAAACATACGATAGGGACACCAATCACTATTAGAGTTTGATTTTAACACATCTCATCACGTAGATAACCGACAATTCTGGGGCAAGATTAAATCAGTACATACTCTGGGGAATGTCCTCAGCTCGGTAGATTTTCAGCAAGAAGGTCACCCACCGGAGGGCGATGCCAGCAGGGAGTAACAAATTACTCTCCACATCATCACTGTCATTATCACGATCTCGTCTCTCAGGCTATTAGGGGCACATGATTTAAATTATACATACAGAAAAGCAGCACTTGGAAAAAGCCAGATGAATGCTTATAAAATGAAACCATTCAGAATTGTTTCCATTAGGACTTCCTGTGTTTGGGGCTTAAGAGTTCAACCTACCATCAACCACCAGTTTTCCTTCAACCTCAAAACTGCTCCACAAAATCAGTGCTCATATTTTTTTGTATCTTTCTGTCATTTTATGAGCACCAAATAGTAAGAGAAAGAGAGAGAGAGAGAGAGAGAGAGAGAGAGAGAGAGAGAGAGAGTGTGTGTTTCTGATGTCCCTTCAACTTCTCTCTGGCCACTTCTGCACTTTGCCGCCCAGTTTCCTAGAATAATCACTAACCATTTAGGTAGCAATGCCTAATTCTGCAAGTAAGTCATGCTTTCTAGATAAAAGCAGTCTTTCTAATGATGCAAGGACATTGTAAAAACACATGCATCTTTTCTCAATTAAACGCTCACTCATAGACACCAGATAGGAGTCTAAGCAAGCTAGAATGGTAAGTCCATGATGAAGAAAAGAACAGCTTTTGAAGAATAGGGGCAATCAGAGGGTACTGACGGCAAGCTGTGCTCCATTTCACAATTACCCATGCCCACAGGCTTAACTCTTGGTCTTCTTTCTTAGTGAGAAGTGTAGAAAGTAGAGAACGTAAGGACTCACAGGAGGCTCATCTCCGGTTCCCAGGACAAACATGCTGACTTTCATATAACCTTTAGAACCTGAACTGGTATCTTCCGGGTCATTGAGAAGCAGCCACTTTCTCATGACAGCATGGCCTAAAATAGAGAAGGAGTAAAAGGAAAGGGACATGCTAACGAGATGCTGATAGGTCTGTGATTCCTCTGCCATAAGATAAACTGCATTTTCTTGGAAGCCTCCTCATGACACACCAAATTCCCCAGATGAGTCTCCACTTTCATGTCTTGTTTTTTACTCTCCCTGTACACCACCCCCACCATTCTGTCCTCATGTGACAAACAAGACTAAGCTGTACCAACTAGTTTTATAATTTAATTTTGATAAGGTCAGAATATCCTCACGAAACATAGAAATCATCTATTTTGAATGTTAAGATAAAAAAATTAGACATTTCAACGGCAACTGGAGCAGTTCAGAGTTCAACAACAAGCTTCCAAGATGCCGCCCAAAGGAAAAAGTGGTTCTGGAAAAGCGGGGAAAGGGGGAGCAGCCTCTGGGAGTGACAGTGCTGACAAGAAGGCTCAAGGTCCCAAAGGTGGTGGCAATGCAGTAAAGGTCAGACACATTCTATGTGAAAAACATGGCAAAATCATGGAAGCCGTGGAAAAGTTAAAGTCTGGGATGAGATTCAATGAAGTGGCCTCACAGTATAGTGAAGATAAAACCAGGCAAGGGGGCGACTTGGGTTGGATGACCAGAGGGTCCATGGTGGGACCATTTCAAGAAGCAGCATTTGCCTTGCCTGTAAGTGGGATGAATAAGCCTGTGTTTACAGACCCGCCGGTTAAGACGAAGTTTGGATATCATATTATGGTTGAAGGAAGAAAATAAAATCATATGAAAGACTAAAAAAAAAAAAAAAAAATTAGACATTTGTACTAAGCTACTGTTATTTATTCCCACTAAGCATCCTCTCTTCTCCCTAATATTTTTTAAAAATTCCTTTAATTCTTTGATCCCCCAGATTGTCTTGATTCCTGGAATCATCTTCAGAGTTAGAAGGAATGAATTTAAGACTTCAAATTGATGGGAGAATATTACTTACCAGGTTCATCATAAACAAATCCAACATCAATCTGGGAAAACAATAATCAAAAGTAGTCTAAGTAGATTTTAAAATCAGTCTAGTCACTTTAAAGAAGCCATCATTATTATATGTCAATATCATATCTTGATTACACTTAAATTTCCTTGAGACCCAACATTTCCATCTTATCCTCTGTATCCCCAGTGCCTTGTCTGATGTGTGGCACATGGAAGACTCTTAGTAAATCACTATTGAATGAATGAGCTAGTCTTAGGGCTGGAAGAGACCACGGAAGCAAAGTGACCAATATGTCCCAATCTGCCTGGGTTATTCTCAATTTTACCACTAAAGTCCCAGGCAAAGTGGGACCATTGGTCATCCTACAGAAATTCACCTGGCCCAGTTTCCTGTCCAATTCTCCTCCTCTTCCTCCTCCTCCTCCTCCAGCTAATGCTACTATTAATATAACCATTGATTGTGTACTTCAGTGTGCCAGGTACCGTGCTAGGTGCTTTACACATACCATCTCATTTACTTTTCTCAATCACCTCATTTTACAGATGAAGAAACTGAGGATCAGAGAGATTGAGTTCCTCTGGGACATGTGGCTACTTGGTGGCAGACAGGGTATGAACACAGGTCTGCCTGACCCAGATCATCCTCTAGGACTTCTAGTGACTAGAGCTCCTTTCTTGGAGAGACAGCCTATTCCACATAGAATTGCTGGGAAGAAGCCAGCCGAGAATTTGTCCTTTCATTCCAGTGAGAGTTACTTAGAGAAACATCCTGAATATCTTGCCTTGTTTGGCTTTCCTTTCACACTCTGCATTTATCATAACTGGCTTTACAGATGGAGCTCTGGGGCCCCCAGTAAGTGGAGGTGGATGGTGGGCTTCTTGCCATGGTCAACACCCCTCCCCTCTGTGGCAGTGGATTTGCTTCCATCCACAGACACAACCCTGGGAAGGGCCCTGATATGGCAGCTTCAGGTCATCTTACTTTGAGAGCTCTGTTCAGTGTTACACTTTGGAAATAGACAAGCCCCAGGCAGCCTTCAGCAAGCGTCATCATGCTGAACCCTTACACATTCCCAAGATGCCACCAAGATGGGTACACAGGAATCACATTTCTATTATGAAAGTTCTCATCTTTCTGTAAGTTGAATGAAGCAGACTGTTGTCACCCACCTTAAATTCCCCCATCAGACAATCTGCCCGCAGAGAGTGAGAATTATAAACCTGCAAGAAAGAAGAGTAGTGAAGAAATGATTGGCTTTGCCTGGCAGTGAGTGAGCAGTACCTTCCTACGCGCTGACCCTTACCCGGATGCTGATGATCTCATCCATCAATTCAGAAGGGGTCATGTTGACATTGTAGAAAAACAACTGCCAAAACAATAGAGCAGATGTTTAAATGTTAACAGGGGATTCGGATTTAGTGGGATCTGATGCTATAATTTTGGGGGCCCTCCTAAAAAAATACAAAACATAAATTCAAAATTAGTTTTGACCATGTGAACACATGGCAAGGCCTGGAGTTTAAGCCCCGGAGTTTAAGCTTCATGGTAAACCTACTTCTTCATGTTGGAAAAAGGAGAAAGGAGTCAATAACAAATACAGCATTTAGTTAACTAAATAAAATTGTTCACCTGGGACTAGATATCTAAAGGCTAAATGATGTAAAGATCCAAGCCTAAGCAGGTATAGGGGTACACCTCTGTAATCCCAACACTCAGGAGGCTGAGATGAGAGGAGTGCTTGAGCCCAGGAGTTCAAGGTCAGCCAGGGCAATATAGTGAGAAGCCATCTCAAAAAAAAAAAAAAAAAAAAAAAGAGGGAAAAAGATCCAAGGTGACTTCATGTTGCAATGCTTACTAAAACAATTGCTTACAGCTGGCATGACCTGGCGTGTGTTTTAAATTTCTCTGATATCTTTAGCTCTGTTAGTGTCTAGTGACTCTAATTTTACTCCAAGAAAGCATCTTTAAAGACAATTTTGCCCATTAAATTAAGTTAGTGCCTCAGCAAAGTCAATATTGACCACATTGTAAAAGCTAATTTTAAGAAGGTTGATTCTTGGGATATGAATATTAGGTATATAGGAGGTTTAACCATGTTAGGCTAATAAATGTTAATCCTAAAAGAAAAAGATTGAGCATTTATTCCAGCTGAGACTTTTTCCTCCAACTTTTTACTTAGGAATATTTGTAATCTACGGGAAAGCTGAAAGAATGGTAAAATAAATACCACCTTTCACCTATGTTCACCAATTGTTCCATTTTTGGACACTTGCTTTATCTTTCTCTTTTTTAAACTGAACCATTTGTAAGAATGTTCTAGATATCATGACACTTCACCCCTTCAAAATACATTTACATGCATCTCCTAAGAGCAAGGACATCTTCCTATATAATTGCAATACCATTATCATAACCAAGAAATTTAACATCTAACATACAATTTTCACATTTCTCCAATCATCCCTACAAAAAAATTTCAGCTTTTCAAAGAAATCTAGGATCTATGCAAGAATCATACATTGCATTTGGTTTTTGAGTCTCTTCAGCTTCCTTTTTATAAAGAACAGTGCTATTTCCTTCTTTGTTTCTTGTGTTTTTCCTTGCTTCTTGTTCTTCTTTAAATAGAGATGAAGTTTCACTATGTTGCTCAGGCTGGTCTTGAACTACTGGCCTCAAGTGATCTTCCTGCCTTGGCCTCCCAAAGTACTGGGATTACAGGCATAAGCCACCATGCCCATTGTTTTGTAGAATATCCCATAGTCTAGACTTGGGTGAATGTTTCCTCACTTGGATGCAAATTGGCCATTTGACAAGACTTGACACAGGTGATATTGATCACTTCCATTATACCACCTGAGGACACCACATCATTTTTTTTTTTTTTGTTCCCATTATTGATGATAATAAGTTTAATATTATTTGGTTAAAAAGATATATATAGGCTAGGATTTTTTTTTTTTTTTTTAAAGACAGTCTTGCTGTGTTGCCCAGGCTGGAGTGCAGTGGCATGATCTTGGCTCAATGTAACCTCTGCCTCCAGGGTTCAAGCAATTCTCCTGCCTCAACCTCCCAAGTAACTGGGATTACAGCCACCCATCACCATGCCAGGCTAAATTTTTGTTGTGAGACAGAGTCTCACTCTGTCACCCAGGCTGGAGGGCAGTGGCCTGATCTTGGCTCAATGCAACCTCCTCCCAGGTTCAAGCAATTCTCCTGCCTCAGCCTCCTGAGTAGCTGGGACTACAGGTGCGTGCCACCACACCCGGCTAATTGTTTGTATTTTTAGTAGAGACAGGGTTTCACCATGTTGTCCAGGCTGGTCTTGGACTCCTGATCTTCAGTGATTTACCCACCTCGGCCTCCCAAAGTGCTGGTACTACAGGCGTCAGCCACCATGCCTGGCCAGGCTAGAAATTTTTTTAGTAAACCTCATATATATATATATATATATATATATATATATATATATGTTTTTAATCATCTTACTTTTGTTTCTCCTATCCCATACAATTTTTTTATTGATTAAGGTACTGGTCTTCTCTTTTGCCAAGGGAGCTAATCCCCCTCAAACTCATTAAAATGGGAAAATTCTGAGGAAGGTGGAGATGTTTGCTGGGCTCCTGGGAATGCAGCTGAGTCAACAGGAAACCTGCATTATCAATGCATCGACAGGGTTTACGCGTTAGGCCCAAGTAATCCAGCATCTTGCCTCCTCCCC
This sequence comes from Macaca nemestrina, assembly GCF_043159975.1. NCBI lineage: Eukaryota > Metazoa > Chordata > Mammalia > Primates > Cercopithecidae > Macaca > Macaca nemestrina. The sequence continues at coordinate 40,504,885 of NC_092133.1, read as the reverse complement.
TCCCCATCCAGTCGTGCCCTCAACGTGAATCTCTCTGCCTTCCCTGAAGTCCATTTCCAGTGCCCCATCTCTGTGCACCCCCTACCTCTCGTGAGAATGTGTATACTACTGTACTTGGCTGCCTGCTGTCGTCTGCGATTCCTTTGATGGGGAGAGGTTATAGGTGAGAAGAAAATGGGGCCTTCTGCAGAGCTGGAAGCCAGTTTGAACAAAGGGGAAGAAAGAGAAATGCTGCATGGAAGAAACCATGTCTTTTCTGAACAAAGAGGAAAAAAAGAAAAAAGGACAAATGCCAGGGTTGGGATTAGAGGCTACAGGGAATGAAGAGGAAGTGTGATAAGACAGGCCTGGGCTGGAGAGCAGAGCAGGAGATACAGGCCTGAGGAATCCCAGAAATGTGTCTCCTCAGCACAGTTGGGCAAGACTCTGAAAAGTTCCCTAAGTATATCATTTCTCCCCACAGCCCAGTCACGGAGTTTTGTGGCATTTGAGATGGTTGTCAAGGTATTGCGTATTTTTGTGGAGTGTTATAAAAGAGGGCAATAGAACAGGCTAAATTCTCACTATGGGAGGCAGGGCACAGTGCCTCACGTCTGTAATCCCAGCACTTTGCAAGGCCAAGGTAGGTGGAACACCTGAGGCCAGGAGTTTGAGACCAGCCTGGACAACATGGCAAAACCCCATCTCTACTAAAAATACAAATATTAGCTGAGCGTGGTGGTGTGTGCCCGTAGTTCCACCTACTCAGGAGGCTGAGGTGAGAGGATTGCTTCAGCCTGGGAGGTGGAGGTTGCAGTGAGCTGAGATTGCACCACCACACTCCAGCCTTGGCAACAGAGAGAGACTCTGTCTCAAAAAAAAAAAAAAAAAAAAAAAAAAAAATCAGTATGGGGGGCAAAACAAACAAAACCCCTGTGTGCTAATAACTGATTTCCTTTAACATACATTATTTTTGCAGCCAAGTATGTTTTGACACCTCTAAAAAACTGGATTAGTCACAGAGAGTTGTCCCTCAGAGACACCTTGCTAATCAGAATAAGCAAAGGTAGATTTAGGAGACATTGCGTCCTCTCTCATAAGGGTCGAAGGGATCCATCAGGAAGGGATCATCAAGAAGCTGTCACAAAAACACCAGAAAGGCAACAGCATCTCTGAGAGCCACTGACAGACGGGACCAGGTACTTTTTTTTTTTTTTAAAGGCATCTCATTATATTGCCCAGGCTGGTCTTGAACATCTGGGCTCAAGCACTCTTGCCATCTCAGCCTCTTGAGTGTTGGGATTACAGGTGTGTACCCCCATACCTGCTTAGCCTTGGATCTTCACATCATTTAGCGTTTAGATATCTAAAAGCTAGATACCTTTTAGATTGTCCCAAGTGGACAATTTTATTTAAGTAAATGCTGGCTGGGCGCAGTGGCTCACGCCTGTAATCCTAGCACTTCGGCGGTGGGTGGATAACTTGAGGTCAGGAGTTTGAGACTAGGCTAACATAGTGAAACCTCGTCTCTACTGAAAATACAAAATTAGCCGGGTGTGGTGGTGCATGCCTGTCATCCCAGTTACTCGGGAGGCTAAGGCAGAGGGATCACTTGAACCCCGGAGGTGGAGGTTGCAGTGAGCCGAGATCACACCACTGCACTCCAGCCTGGGCAACAAGAGCAAAACTCTGTCTCAAAAAAAAAAAAAAAAAAAAAAAGGCTACATTTGTTACTTACCCATTTCTCCAGAAGTGGGTTTACCACGAAGCTTAAACTCCAGGGCTTTGTCCAAGACCCTGCCATGTGTTCACATGGTTACACCTAATTTTGTTCCCGTGATCTCTGATTGGAACTCAGTGGTGTCTTCACCCGTGAAGCTGCTCCCATGTTTCCCTCCCCTGTGGGACTCGCGAGCAGAAACATGCCCTCTCAACCCCTTTACCTCATCAAAAAATGGGTTGTTTCCTCTCTTGATTCTTGTTCGGTGTGTCTGGCCACAGACGTGAACTTTGACCACAGGCCTTATGTTGTTGCCACTTAACTGTCGGCCTTCAATCACCCGGACGCGGATCTGCAGCACAGAAGCGGGGTGGTCACCCATCCTTTCCCAGCACGTGGGATCCTTAGGCTCCTCAGGTGTTGCTTCATTTCCTTCGCCTACTACGATTGCTAACACCAGGCCAGGGCAGCGGTGTGGTACACCAGGTGCTACCAATTGGGCGGGGCCACGTGGGCTCATTCCCAAGACGAGAACTGGGGTTGGGTTACAGAGACCAAGAGCAGCTGTGGGGATGAAATCATTCAAAGCCGGCCTGGGAAAGGGCAGGGCAGGTGGAGGTCACTGCTCAGACTCCAGCCGGGCACCTGGTCTTGCCGAGCCTAGTGATGAACCAACTCCACAGCTGCCTCCCAAGTCTAAGACAGTGCCCAGAGCTACGAAACAGACAGTGTTTGTGCTTCTATTCTTTGGTTAGCTCTTTCCTTCTGCCAAAGGGAAGGAGAATTACAGTTTTATTTCTCTGGAGACTGTCATCTGGTTGGACTAAACCCACTTGTGCCTGCAGAAGAAAGATGGAGAGCTTTGCTTACTGGGTTTATGCACTGACATCTCCCTTTACTGGTTGAGCCATTGTCCATTGGAATAGGTCCACTGAAACATCACTGCAATTGCCAGCAGATGGGCAGTGTGAAGATTAAACAAAGATGCAGAGCACCAGGCCGTTCCTACCTGGAAGTCCTGTGGCTTATTGGACAGCATCCGCCGACTGTTCTTTGCTTTGGTGAGTCTCCGAGCAAGCTGAGCTTCCGACACCGTCCCAACTGGCCCCTTAGGCCCAGGGCCCCTGACTGCATTGTCCAACCTGTCTTCATCACCTTCATCTTCTTCCCCATCTCCTAAAATATCAGAAAGAAACCAAGTGAGGGATAGCCCTTATCCTGTAAATGTCCGAAGGCTCAGGTTTCCAGGACACAGTTTTGTCTGCCATCATGTTTTAAGTGTTCCTAAAGTGGCAGGTGGAGGAGATCCTCTTGGTGACATTGACTTGGGACTTCTTGTGACTTGGAAAAATTCTTTAGGAAAATGTGTTCACAGTGCATCGGGGCTCTTGCTCAGGCTGCCTTCAAAAGAGACCAAGAGAATGGCAGAGATCACAGGGACAATGAGAGGAGGTGGCACCATCGCACCCAGCCAGGGATTGCTAAGTTCTCATCAGTGTTAGGATGGAGAAAGGAAGAAACGCTATGGAACACTGAAGTCTTGCAAGGACAGGCTTCAACTCCATCCCTCCCACTGCAGATCTTTTCTCTAGAGATCTGCTAGTGAACTATTTACACTGTTTCCTGCTTGAACCTCCTAATTCACAACTGCTCTTTCCACCCTCATGGCAGAAAAGAAACTCTCCTCATTTTCTTGCCAAGCACCAAGGTGATCATCGTGCTCTCCCTTCCTCCTCCTGGCTTGTCACTTTCACACACACGTGTCCTCTCTTTTCTCCCCCTACCTTTCCTCTGCACTCAGGAAAAGGTTTACCTTGCTCAGCAGGGTGAAAATCTCAACCCTCTGACATGCATTAGATCCTACTACCTCCTGAATATTTTCAGGCTCCCCAGATGTCTCCTCTCTCTTGTGTACCTCCAGGGGTTCCGTCTCTATTGCAGCCTTTCCTATGCCTTCAAGTAGACACAGATCTTTCTCTCCTCACAAAACCAAAAACCAAAAATCAACTCTGCCCACTACCTCTCCCCTTTCTTTTATTCACGAGTTCTTTGAAACTCACTGACAAACTTTTCTTTTCTTAATACACAAAGAGTTAAAACTTCTGGTAATCTGTACAACATAATCTAAGAGAGCCTAGAAGACAAGCCACCCTGTCTAGAACGCTGCTTTTGGATGCTGAAACTCCTTCTCTACGATGCAAGATCATGAAACAGATTTAATTTCCACAGACAGTCACCTGTCAGTCATTCACATCCTGGTATGAATGAGTTTCATCAGATTACTATGTAGCATGGCTCTTGAAATCTTGGGTTCTGAAGCTGTGCAGCCTGGGTTCAAATGCATTCCCCACCTTCCACTTTCCAGCTATGTGAGTCTGAGTAAGTTTCTTAATTTCTCTAAGCTTCAGTTTCTTCATTTGTTAAAAGGGTAAAATAATGGTATTTACCACAGGATGACTGTAAAGGTGTAATTATCTATAGCTGAAGTCTTTAGCACAGTATCTGGCATGCAGCAGCACCCAATAAATTAACTTTTTATTTTTCAGTTTTGCTGTGTAATCAGTTTCAGTCAGTGTCTTTGTCTGTTTGGGCTGCTATAACAAAATACCGCAAACTGGGTGGCTTTTAGACAACAGAAATTTATTTCTTATGGTTCTGCAGGTGGGGAAGTCCAAGATCAAGGCACTGGCGGATTTGGTGTCTGGTGAGGGTCCACTTCCTGGTACACAGTTGGAGCCTTCTCTGCCTCCCACGGTAGAAGGAGCAAAGGAGCTCCCTTGGGCCCATTTTTATCAGGGCACTAATCCCATGCACGAGGGCTCTGCCCCCGTGACCTAATCACCTCCCTAAAGGCCCCACTGCCTAATACCATCACCTTCAGGGTTAGGATTTCAATGGATGAATTGTGGAGGGACACAAACATTCAGACCATTGCAACTGGAAGGGGCTTCTTCTGGAGCACAGGACATTTCCTGGAACCAGCTATGTGGGGCATAGGGATGGGGCACTAGAGTGGGCAGCACAGCAGGCAGGGGGCCCATAGTGAGGAAGAGGCAGCCACCAGGGAAGAGGGGGCCTCCATATGCACTGCTTTGCAATTTAGCCCAGGGTGGGCCCTGCTCCTCACCATCCATTCATTCATGCTTTGCCCATCCTAGTCTGGCTTCTGTTCTTCAAAGCTCAGTGCCCTTTTCTGTATCTCCATATTGGATCTTCCACAGCCTTGAACACCAGTGCTCATATACATATTTTTAGATCATGGCAGCTCTCCTCCCCTGATCTACTTTTTTGGGTTCTTCTGTGGGCCCCTGTTTTTGTCTCCTACTCATTGAGTGTGACTTCCTACTCTGTCCTCCGATCCTTTGACTCAACACTCTCTAGATCCTCACTTCACACTTCCTTCAAGTAGCCATGGACCTACAGAATGTTGTCCTAGAAGGGACCTTAGAGATCCTTCATCCAACCTACCCTTCACCCCATTTTACGGACAGAAAACCTGAGGTCCAGAAAGCTGAGGCAACTTGCCTGTGGTTAAGTGATTAGAAGCTGAGCTAAAACCAGGACCAAGTTTTCACCCTGTCTCACTGGTTTAAAACTGGATTTAAAACCAGGCTGCAGGTGAAGGACATGTTGTCCTGCTAGTACCTCAACATCTTTTTCAGGCTACTGAGAAAACCTCATGGAAGCCAAAGATAAGGAATCTTTGTCCTCTGCAAGATGATCTGGGCCTCCTCTTGCCTAGTCTTGAAGAGACGTCAAAAAAAGGGCTTACCTGGTTTTTCTCTTAGGGCACCTGAATGCAAGCTCTTGGAATCTTCTTTGTCCTACTCTCTACCAGGTAAGTTCCTCTCCTCCTTCATTTTCAGATGAAACATACTGTCTTCCAACACACCCTCCCTACCTTTTCCAGATGGAGTCAGTCCCACTCTGTCCTACCCACACACATTGTTCTTTCTAGTCCTTGCCACACAGTCTTGCACCTGCTTGTCAACCCATAGGCTTCCCCTACTCCCAGGCATTTCAGAAGCAGGGAGCTTGCCTTTGTTTCTTTGTATCTGTTGGGAACGGGCCTTCAAATCTGGCCATAAACTGGCCCCAAAACTGACCATAAACAAAATCTCTGCAGCACTGTGAAGAGAAGAAAGATGAAAGAGCTTTTCGTGATGTTCACGGTGGCCATGATACCCACGTTGAAGGTTGTGGGTTTACTGGAATGAGGGCAAGTAACACCTGGCCCACCCAGGGCAGAAAACCGCTTAAGGTGTTCCTAAGCCACAAACAATAGCATGAGCGATCTCTGCCTTAAGGACATGTTCCTGCTGCAGATAACTAGCCAGAGCCCATCCCTTTGTTTCCCATAAGGAATACTTTTAGTTAATCTATAGAAACAATGCTTATCACTGGCTTGTTGTCAATAAATATGTGGGTAAATCTCTGTTCCTGGCTCTCAGTTCTGAAGGCTGTCAGCCCCGATTTCCCACTCCACACTCTATATTTCTGTGTGTGTGTCTCTAATTCCTCTAGTGCCACTGGGTTAGTATCTGCCCCATGCCTTACAGAACACCTTACATAAAGTATATAGAAAGGGCTTGATAAATGTGGAATGAGTAAATAAATGGGAAGGGAAACAGGATCCCAGGCACAAATGTGCCTTCACATTTGAAAAACTACTGAACAGCTCTCAGAAAAGAATACCTAGACGGCTGAAGGGGTGCTCCTCCCAACCTTGGCACCAGCCTCAGGGAAGCACTGGGGGCCAGGCGCCTTCCCTCTGCAAACCTGTCCTGGACCAAAAAATGGCTGGGGCTGATAGCTGTTGGTTTCCTCCAAACGACGAAGACGAACTTCCTTCCGTCATCCTGGGCCTAAGTGGGACTTCTTCCTTGCCTTAAATTATACCATTTTGGGCCAGTGATTGTTTATGGCAGTAAGCAGGAGAAAAAGTCGGGGTCAATCATACCCCTTTGCAATGCTGGACTCTGGACAAGTACTCATTACATTCTCAACGGATGCTCTAGAATCAGCCTGCAGATAACGAACAGCCAATTTCTTCTGGGAACGTCTTCCGCTATTCAGACTTTAGGCTAAAGGGATGAGTCAGAGGAAACCAGCCTAAGCCATGGTGACAGCCAGCTTCTGTGCCTTGCAGCAGAAGAATATTCGAGCAGGAAACCTCCCCTTTATGTGGCAGGAAGCTGCAGGGGATTAAACAATGGTATGGGCTCCACAAAGAATGCTATGGGTTCCACAAAGAATGAGGGGGCCCCTACGGCACTGTTAAACACACCCTCATGTGCAAGCTGTGTCATGAGCAAAATGCTAGCAGTTGTGCTGGCAGGCCCTGTTCATGAGACCCAGGCATGAGTGTGATCCACAGCCAAGTGGATCTACAAAGAGCAACTCTTTCACCAACACAGAGGGCCACACCAAGTCAGCAATCTCCCACTGAACAGGAAGCTGCTGGTTGTATTAGCTTCTGAAGGCTGTCGTAAGGAAGTCCCACAAACTGAGTGACTTAAAACAATAGAAAGTTATTATCTGGCTAGGCGCAGGGGCTCACACCTCTAATCCCAGTACTTTGGGAGGCCGAAGCAGGAGGATCGCTTGAGCCCAGGAGTTTGAGATCAGCCTGGGCAACATAGGGAGACCCCCCATCTCTACAAAAAAATTTTTTTAAAACTAGCCAGGCGTGGAGGTGCACGCCTGTAGTCTGAGCTATTCGGGAGGCTAAGGTGGGAGGACTATCTGACCCCAGGAGGTCAAGGCTGCAGTGAACCATGATCATGCCCTTGCACTCTGTCCTGGGTGACAGAGCAAGGAAAGAAAAAGAAAGAAAAGAAAATAAAGAAATATGTTCCCTGACAGTTCCAAACCTTACAAGTATAAAATCAAGATGTTGGCAGAGACGTTCTCCCTCTGAAGCCTCGAGGGAAAAATCCTTCCTGTCTCTTCCTAGCCGGTGGCTCCCAGCAATCCTAAGCATGCCTTGCCTGTGGCTGCATTACTCCAGTCTCTGCCTCTGTGGTCACATGGCCTTTCTCCCTGTGTGTCCTCCTCTCTTCTCATAAGAACAAGTTGGCCAGGTTCAGCAGCTCACACCTATAATCCCGGCACTTTGGGAGACTGAGGCGGGCAGATCACCTGAGGCCAGGAGTTCAAGACCAGACTGGTCAACATGGCAAAGCCCCATTTCTACTAAAAATACAAAAAAAAATTAGCCAGGCGTGGTGGTGCACACCTGTGGTCCCAGCTACTTGGGAGGCTGAGTCAAGAGAATCGCTTGAACCTGGAAGGCGGAGTTTGCAGTGAGCTGAGATCATGGCACTGCACTCCAGCCTGGGCATCAGAGAGAGACTCTGTCTCAAAAAACAAAACAAACAAGGAACAATAGTCACTGAATTTAGTGTGACTTTATCTTAACTAATTACATCTGCAAAGACCCTGTTTCCAAATAAGGTCATATTCAGAGGTTCCATATAGACATGCGTTTTAGAGGGCCACTATTCAATCCACTAGAGAGGCCATCTTTTTTCTTTTTTTTTTTTTTTTTGAGGTGGAATCTCACTGTGTCATCCAGGCTGGAGTGTAGTGGTGCGATTTCAGCTCACTGCAACCTCTGCTTCCCGGGTTCAAGCAATTCTCCTGCCTCAGCTTCCTGAGTAGCTGGGATTACAGGCACCCACCACCACACCCAGCTAATTTTTGTATTTTTAGTAGAGACGGGGTTTCACCATGTTGGCCAGGCTGGCCTCGAACTCCTGACCTCAAGTGATCCGCCTGCCTCGGCCTCCCAAAGTGCTGGGATTACAAGCGTGAGCCACCATGCCTGGGCAAGAGGCCATCTTTTGTATCTTTCCAGTTTGCTTCCTCTCTTACTCCAGCCCACGGGCAGCCTCAATCTAATGAGCACACTGCCTTCCCTGCTCCCCACTTCCTCCATGTCTTTGCTTTTCCCCTAGTCCAGGTTAGATCCCGCCACCTGACCCTGCAACCACCCCACTGCATGCCCCTTGATCCCTTTCCGCCTCTCACTTCACTGTGCTTACCTGGTTTATTCAACCCTCCACTGACGTCACCTCTGCACCCAGCCAGCTGAACTTGGCTGGGAAGCACAGACATCTTACTGGACTGGTCTCACTTTAATTTCCTGATCACAAACTGTAAGTGTCCTCACGTGGCTGCCTGGACATCTTACCACATTTCCAAGACATCTATCCCAAAGCTTTCTTGGATCCTGGTCTGAGATGGCCACTAATTAACCAGCACAGTCAAATCACTTTATCTTTCTGAACTGCCACCTATTTTGCATCTTGAAAGCTTCCAACATCCTTTCTTTCTCATTGTCCACTATTGACCTGTCTTCTTATTTCATTGAGAAAATAGGCAATTAGAAGAGAATCTCCACATCTTTCCAACTCCAAATCAATCATCTACCTGTATCTGTTGCCTTCTCTCTTGCTACAATTAGTCACTGAACTATCTGTGCTCCCTGACTTGAAGCCAACTCTTCCACATTTGCACAGATCCTATCTGCTGTTGCTACTCAAGTTTCGCCTCTGCGATTTCTGCCTCTTTATACGTTCATCATTTTCCCCCTTTCTACTGGATCATTCCCATCAAAATATAAACATGCTGAAATATCACCGAGCATTTTAAAAAACAAAACTTTCATTGACTCCACAGTGCCTCCTACAGTTACTGCTCCATTTTTCCTGCTCCTCTTGGGAGCAAACTCCCCAGAAGAATAATTTTTACTCACATTCTTCACCCTGCCTCTGATTCTCATGCTTCTTCCAGCCAGCCCTCTGCCCCACTAGTCCACCAAAATTCCTCTTGTCAAGGTCACTCAAGACCTTCATGTTGCAAAATCCAGCGGTCCAGCCTTAGGTCTCTTCTTACTCAAACTCTCTGCAGCATTTGTTCATTTAATCCCTGAAACACTTTCTGCTCTTGGATTCAGCCTATTTGAACTAAAGCGTAGCTGCTCATCCTGGCATTCGCAAATAGAAGTAATCACCAAAGAAACTTCTCTTGGCCGGGCATGGTGGCTCATGCCTGTAATCCCCACTTTGGGATGCCAAGGTGGGTGGATCACCTGAGGTCAGGAGTTTGAGACCAGCCTGACCAACGGGGCAAAACCCCTTCTCTACTAAAAAAAAAAAAAAAAAAAAAAAAAAAAAACAAAAATTAGCCAGGCATGGTGGCATGCGCCTGTAATCCCAGCTACTCGGGAGGCTGACAGGAGAATCACTTGAGCCCAGAGGCAGAGGTTGCAGTGAACCGAGATCGTGCCACTGCACTCCAGCCTTGGCAACAGAGCAAGACTCCGTCTGAAAAACAACAACAACAACAAAAAAAAAACTTCTCTCATCCCATCTTCTTATAATACATGAACCCTGGCTTTGATCAGGCTTTTTTTTTTTTTTTTTTTTTTGAGACAGAGTCTCGCTCTTTCACCCAGGCTGGGGTGCAGTGGCACGACCTCAGCTCACTGCATCCTTCACCTCCTGGGTTCAAGGGATTCTCCAGTCTTGACCTCCCAAGTAGCTGGGACTACAGGAGCACACCACCACGCCTGGCTAATTTTCGTATTTTTAATAGAGACAGGGTTTTGCCATATTGGCCAGGCAGGTCTTGAACTCCTGACCTCAAGTGATCCACCCACCTCAGTCTCTCAAAATGCTGGGATTACAGATATGAGCCACTGCGCCCAGCCATGACCAGGCTGTTCTAATAGAATCACAGAACTTGGAGCTGGAGGAGACCCTACATATTATTAAATCCAACCTCCTGATATTGTAAGAAAGGAACTTGAGGCTCAGAGAGGTTAAGTGACATGCCTACTGTCACACAGCTTGATAGTGGAGCCAATGCTCAAATCCAGATCTGTTGATTCAAAATGGTTCAAGGTTCCTCACTGTCCCTCTCTGGCTGTGACAAGCTCTTCACAACTCCCTTGTAGGAATGCCATCCTGCCTCTCCAACAATTATAATGTCACTTGGTCAAATCCTACCAAGCTTCTGACTGCATCTAACACTGACCTGTCTCCTTTCTGAATATCAGTAACCGCGTGTGTGATCCACTCTTCTTTACTTGTGATGTTTCCATTAACATTTAGAAATGGCTCTCCATCGTAGCTCCAGCAATGTAATCATTCCTGAGATGTATTGTGTCCTCTTTCCAGAAGCTCAGCAGCAATATTCCTGCCAACTGCCCTGTGTGCAGTCACTTATGATAATGACACTTGCCTACGTGGCTTCTGTCCACCCACTCAGTGCTGAAGAGTTGGCAGCCCTAGAGGACCTGGTGATACAGTCAAGTTTGCCTTTGGCATCCCCAACTGTGCCTTTCCCCAGTGCATATCAATGTCCCTTCTTCCTCCAGGCTCCCATACTCTTCTCTAGTACCACTTCTCTCTACCAAGCAGAAGAGAGTGGGCTATCAGGCACTCAGATCTCAGATGTCACCAGATCTGCAGGTCATTGTCCCCTCACCTCCATCACTCCGCTTTGTCTGCACCTTGCCAGGGAGGGAGATCCTTGTTAGAGCTCCCCAGTGAAGGCAACTCCTAGGAATGGCTGAGGAAGAGGAGCACTTACTGGTCACCCTGGCTGGACTGGGATCTCCTGGCTGGAACACAGACCCCACTTCAGCCCCTGGCAGCCCCCTTTATCCAAACATTCTCCCTCTCCACTCATCTCCTCCCGGGCTCAAACGATTGTCCCACCTCAGCCCCCAGAGTGGCTGGAATTACAGACGTGCATCACCACACCCAGCTAACTATTTTTGTTTTTTGTAGAGTTGGAGTCTCCCTATGTTGCCCAGGCTGGTCTCAAGTGATCCCAGACTCAAGCGATCCTTCTGCCTCAGCCTCCCAAAGTGCTGGTATTTCTGGCATGAGCTACGGTACCTGGCCTCTGCCTTTGATCCTAATTCTGCTTTTCAAGATGAAGTCTTGTTAAATGGTGGTACTGGTTAAGCCAGAATTTTATCAGTTTGAGCCAAAGGTCATTGCCCAAGCACAACAAAGGGCTAATATCATATTATCTTCAGTGTAAGCTGAAAGGACAATGCAGAACAGGAAAGTGTAAGTTTTGAAGCAGGAAAACAGGTAATATTTTGGAGATAACATATTTTCTTAGCAGGAATGTAGAATAATTTTTTTCTGAATTTCTAAAATGTTAGAAGTTTTATAAATAAATGTTTGTGTCCTACTGAAAGCAATTCATTACCGCACCCCAATTCCTGGGTAAATAACACTAAATGTGCCCTAAGAATTTTCTAGCATATTCTAATACATAGACCAGAGCAAAGGTACCACGGAGGAACGTAAGAGGTAGGGATGCAAACGCAGTCCTGGGGGCAGTTGATGAATCAGCCTGTGAGCCAGCCTAGATAACAAAGCCCAGAGAGCTGTCTCCCTCTGGGCAACATCACGTTCACCAGGTGAAATGTACAACTGCAGCATTTCTCAAGTGAAATCTGCCTCTATCAGGCTCTCCATACGGACTGGGGACTCCCCTCCACATGAGCTGTATTAAACTCTCTGGAGATGGGCGCCAGATGACTGCACGTTTAGAGATCTCCCTTGATGAGTTCCCTGTGTCTAAATATTGAGAATCACTTGCTTATGATGAGCACTTTGATTTTCCTAAACATCCTAGAAAAAAATTGGACTAATATAATCAGTTTACTAGACAAAGCCACTTGATTAGAAACCCAATCCTGGAAACACGGCCTGCAACAATCTTCCGGCACAAGGATCATTTTCCAGTTCAACTTGGACCAAGTCAGTCCCTTGTCATGGAGCACCTTTCATGGAGCCCCATGGTCTTCCCATCAAGGACAAATGTCTCAGCCTCGCACCTACAGCCCTCAGGAACATGCTTCCCTTTCAACACACTTCTGAATGAGCCAGGAGCTATGGCATATTCACTGGTGTTCCCCAAAATGCACTTCCTTTTTTTCTTTCTCCCTTTTTTTTGTTTTTTTTTTTGAGATGGAGTATTGTTCTTTCGCCCAGGCTGGAGTGCAGTGGCACAATCTCGGCTCACTGCAACCTCTGTCTCCTCAGTTCAAGCAATTCTCCTGTCTCAGCCTCCAGAGTAGCTGGGATTACAGGCGCATGCCACCATGCCCAGCTAATTTTTCTATTTTCAGTAGAGACAGAGTTTCACCGTATTGGTCAGGCTGGTCTCGAACTCCTGACCTCAAGAGATCTGCCCGCCTTGGCCTCCCAAAGTAGGGATTATAGGCATGAGCCACCACGCCTGGCCGAGGGAAATTTCTTTGGTGATCACTTCTATTTGCGAATGCCAGGATGAGCAGCTACGTGTTGGTTCAAATAGGCTGAATCCAAGAGCAGAAAGTGTTTCAGGGATTAAATGAACAAATGCTGCAGAGAGTTTGAGTAAGAAGAGACCTGAAGCTGGACCATTGGATTTTGCAACATGAAGGTCTTTAGTGACCTTGACAAGAGCAGTTTTGGTGAACTAGCGGGGGCAGCGCGCCCGGCCCCAAAACGCCCTTCTTAAAAAAAATTTTTAAACCATATTCAATGCCCACCTATCATTCACTCACTCATTCATTCACTCAACCAACCAAGCATTTATTAACAATTATGACTTCTCAAGGGCTGTGCAAGGCACCACAAATACAGAGCTGAAAAAGTACTTTCTGAAAGCAGTTGTTTCCTGTATAACGATTTGGTCAATCCTCTCGGGAGGAATGTATTACATTCAGCTCTGGGCTACAGTTATTCATGTTTATCTCTTACCTTCCTACTGAACTGCAAGCTCCTTGGTGGCAAAACAATGGCTTTCTCACCTCTGTATGTCCCACAGTCAGGTGTCATTAATGTTTTCTGAACTAGATCAAATTTAATTTTAAGGCTGGGCTTGGTGGCTCATGCCTGTAATCCCAGCACTTTGGGAGACTGAGGCTGGCAGATGGCCTGAGGTCAGGAGTTCAAGACCAGCTTGGCTAACATGGTGAAACCTCATCTCTACTAAAAATAAAAAAATTAGCCAGGTGTGGTGGCGGGTGCCTGTAATCTTAGCTACTCAGGAGACTGAGGCAGGAGAATCCCTTGAACCCAGGAGGTGGAGGTTTCAGTGAGCCAAGATCACGCCACTGCACTCCAGCCTGGGCAACAGAACAGAAACTCCATCAAAAAAAATAATAATAATTAATTTTAAGCAAATGACTTTCGGATTCATGGAATGAAAGACATTTGAAGCGGTGAAGTCTGGCTATGAATGAGTTTTTCCATGTCTATGTTTGGACAGAGCGCAAATTTAGCAGATGGTGCTTCAAAAATAGACATAAGATTTCAAAAATAGTTTCTTCCAGCTATGGGAACGTAGGCTCTAGTTAAGCGGACTGACAGCTGGCAAATTAAGTTGCCATGGTAACAGGTTTTCAGGTCAAGCCTGGAGACTGGGTCAGCCCTCTTCTCTGTCACGGGAACAGTCTGCCAGGGAGGTCAATGAAAAGAACATCTTTGACAACACACACTTTCAGTCAAGCCACCAGTGCCCCAGGGTCTCTACCTTGTGTCATCTTCATATAAAAGCTCTAAGAAAGCATTCCTTAAAAAAGAGCCCCTCAGGTGTTCACTTTCTGTGATATGTGATCATAACTAGCTTCTTTAAATTGCAGGGGCAAATTTTCCTAAGAATATTCACTTTTGTGTTCCAGCATAAATATTTCTAATATCTCCTCTGCAGGAGCCACTATGTGGATAAGAACCTTTAAAATCAGTAGCAGAAGTTGCTGGCAGTGGTTATCTCAGGAGGACGGGACCAAGAGATTTTCACTTTCTGTGTCATGTATCTCTGTGATGTTTACATTTTATTAAGCAGAGTTTTTCTTTTTTTTTTCTTTTTTTGCTCAAGGAAAGAAAAACAAGCTTAAATTGTAAGAATCTGAAAATATATAAATTAGAAGAAGCAGACATTACTTTTATATAGAACGGTAAAGTTTTAGGGTTTAAGAGTCGGCCGGGCGCGGTGGCTCAAGCCTGTAATCCCAGCACTTTGGGAGGCCGAGATGGGCGGATCACGAGGTCAGGAGATCGAGACCATCCTGGCTAACACGGTGAAACCCCGTCTCTACTAAGAAATACAAAAAATAGCCGGGCGAGGTGGCAGCGCCTGTAGTCCCAGCTACTCGGGAGGCTGAGGCCGGAGAATGGTGTGAACCTGGGAGGCGGAGCTTGCAGTGAGCTGAGATCCGGCCACTGCACTCCAGCCTGGGCTACAGAGCGAGACTCCGTCTCAAACAAAAAAAAAAAAAAAAATAAGAGTCAACTGAGGCCGGGTGCGGTGGCTCAAGCCTGTAATCCCAGCACTTTGGGAGGCTGAGATGGGCGGATCACAAGGTCAGGAGATCAAGACCATCCTGGCTAACACGGTGAAACCCCATCTCTACTAAAAAATATTAAAAAAAAAAACTAGCCGGGCGAGGTGGCGGGCGCCTGTAGTCCCAGCTACTCGAGAGGCTGAGGCAGGAGAATGGCGTAAACCCGGGAGGTGGAGCTTGCAGTGAGCTGAGATCCGGCCATTGCACTCCAGGCTGGGCGACAGAGCGAGGCTCCATCTCAAAAAAAAAAAAAAAAAAAAAAAAAAAAGAGTCAACTGAAGGGAGGCCGGGTGCAGTGGCTCATGACTGTCATCCCAGCACTTTGGAAGGTCAAGGCAGGTGGATCACTTGTGGTCAGGAGTTCAAGACCAGCCTGGCCAACATGGCAAAACCCTGTCTCTACTAAAAATAAAAAAACTAGCCAGGCATGGTGGCACATGTCTGTAATACCAGCTACTCAGGAGGCTGAGCACAAGAATTGCTTGAACCTGGGAGGTGGAGGTTGCAATGAGGCGAGATTATACCACTGCACTCCAGCCTGGGTGACAGACTGAGATTCCATTTCAAAAAACAAAAACAAAAAATAAAAAACAAAGCAAGTTAATTGAAGGGAAAAAAAAGCAAATTCTGGGCCAGATGTACTGCTTCTGTCATTCAGGTGTGCAATGCCAAGAGGTATGGATGTCTTGCTGTTCTCTGTCTCATATTTGTTTGTCTTATATTCCCCCAAGATTGTAAGTTGTTTTTTTCTCCTGGTGTCTTTCCCAGCAGGGGGTTCCAGTAGGTGCTCAAAGACACCTTTCCTCAGTTGAACTGAATTATCATGTGATACAGTTTGGATATTCGTCCCCTCCAAATCTCAGGTTGAAATCTGATCCTGAGTGTTGGAGGAGGGGCCTACTGGAAGATGTTTGGGTCATGGGGGTGGATCCCTCATGAATGGCTTGGTGGCTTCTCTGCAGTAATGAATGAGTTCACCTGAGAGCCAGTTGTTTAAAAGAGAGTGGCACCCTCGCCTCCTCTCTCATTTTCCTCCTCTCTGATCATGTGATGCTGGCTCGCCTTCCCCTTCCTCCATGAGTGGAAGCTTCCCGAAGCACTCACCAGAAGCACAGGCCGGCACCATGCTTCTTGTACAGTCTGAAGAACCATCAGCCAAATAAACTTCTTTTCTTTATATCTTACCCAGCCTCAGGTATTCCTTTATAGCAATGCAAACAGACTAAGACACTGTGTTAGGGAAAACAAATGTTTTCCCTTGAAGCATCTAGATAGTTGAGGCTATTAGAAGTTTTTGTTTTGTTTGGTTTGGTTTGTTTTAATGCTGAAGGAAAGTTTCTCTTAGCCAGATTAGGAAGCCGACATACAGAATGCCACCCTTGACCCAGCCCTGGCAAATATTCATTTTATAGAACAAAGACAGCACTTCCAGATCAAAGAGCCCGGTTTATTTTCTGTAATAAAGAAATTTCATACCACTTCTCGGCCTTTTGGCTAAGATCAAGTGTAGAAATTTCACTTTGTCATCTTGCACTTAAAAATAAAATTGCCCTGCAGACACAGCTCATTTGCAGACCAACCCTTGGTGACCTTCTTTGTTTGAAATCCAAATACAAGGAACCCAAGTTTTGGTTTATTTCCTGTCTTGATTTCAGACTTCTGATTTCCAGAACTGCGAGAGAATGTTTCTGTTGCTTAAGCCACCCAGTTTGCAATAGTTTAGGACAGCAGCCCTAAAACTAACAGGGTCTAGCTTAGGAGAAACGACAGAATGAAGAAAGATGCCCTGATCTTTCCAATTCAGAGGCTACTCCAGATAGCCCATCAATGAGGGCTGCCTCGTGCAGGCCAGAAAGCACTTAGTGCCCTTCCCACACAGATACAAATGCTGGTGACAACAGTCATCGGCAGGGGAGGTCCGAGGGAAATGGGTGGGACTACTCGGTTCTGCACCCTATGGTGTTATTGGTGCTGGCCTGTGTCCTCTGTGTTTCGTGGGGTTTTTTTGTTTTGTTTTGTTTTGTTTTGTTTTTTGTCATCACTGGTGTGGAAGCAAAGGGAGCCATGGATATTCTTGAGTCACTGCAGGGCATCTGCAGTGCTGAGTGTCCAAAGCCAAGTAGTATGCTCAGGGTGCTGCTAGGAAGAGGGTGACGGGCAGAGCATACTGCTGATGTGCTGGGGCCATCTCAGTCTTGTTACCAAGAGGAAGCCAGCTAACCCTCACTGGAAACTCACGACTACTTAGTCAAAAAATGGGCCAAAACATTCATAATGGGTGCATAAGCAGGGCCAGGGGCTGAGATCAGGCTGAGCAAGATGAGAAGTGCGGTGGGAGTGGGCAGGGCAGGCAGGGATGGTGCTGCTATGGGTGTAGAGTGAACCCTTGGGTGGCCTGAGAGCCGAGTTCTGAACCAGAGAAGCAAGGAGAAGATGGGCCCCAAGGAGCCACCACACCTGGCTAATTTTTTTGAATTTTTATTAGAGACAAGGTTTCACCATGTTGGCCAGGCTGGTCTCGAACTCCTGACCCCAGGTGATTCACCTGCCTTGGCCTCCCTAGGCGTTGGGATTATAGGCGTGAGCCACCGTGCTCAGCCAGGAGGGAGAGTTTCAAGGAAGCAGGTGAGTGTGGTGAGATAAGGGGCCCCTCCCTTCCCAGGGCACATGTTGAGACTGGGGTAACAGATGGGGCCCTTGGTCATGCATCTTAGGGCTAAGGAAGGGACAGAGACACTTTTAGCATCACATCATCCTGGGAAAACACTGAGAGGGGGTCAGACTCAGCTGCCTGAGAGGCCTGATTGTCCTGTAGGCCCTCCCTCCCTGAGCCCTCAGCCCCAACCCCACCTAGAGTGGCACCTGATGGCCCTGAATGACTGGCAACCCATGTCAGAGACCAAGGACAATGCGGGTTATGCTGAAGAGAAGCAATTGCTTAGAGGACCTGGGCCTGTTTGGGGACAAGATGGGGCCAGCATTATGGGAGAAAGAGAAGGAAGCTCCAGTCGAAGACCACTCCCATGAGACTGGTACTGACAGCAGAGACCAGAGGTGGCACCTTTGGGAGGTGAGGAGACACACGGAGGAGAGCACGGGGCCATTCCTTGAGCCAAACAGCCTGGGGACACTGTATGGGGTGGAAGCCATGAACCTGAAGCAAAGCCCTGGGTCTTCTGCTGGAGCCCACGTGTGCTTTCTGTGCTCACCGTGAGGTTGTTCAGTAAAGGGCTGGTTCACCCTTCCCCTCTACCTTGAAGGGCATTTTGTAAACAATTGCAATGTCTCAATTAGGCAGCCCCACCTGCCTCGCAGGGCCCCTGTCTGGGTGGGCAGGGAGTTACAGGCTTGTGATCAATGGCAGGCTTTCTCTAGACACTTTCCTGTGTGTCTTTAGCAGCCTCCCCTTGGGGGTGGCTGGACCTTCAGAAGGGTCAGCTTACCTCCCATGCCTGGCACGCTGGACCCACTCAAGTCATTTGGATGTGGAGCAGAAGGCGGATCATAGCCGATCACCAAGTCAATGGTGGCCTGGGTAGAAATAATTCATTGCAAATATTATCAGTGCAGGGCACCAGCATGTTATAGACTCAATGCAAGCGACTTCAGCAGGAGCCAAAGTCTTGGAAGGGGTAAGAGATAGGGAGTAGGAAAGCAAGGCTGGAAAGGGGAAGGGGGACACAAGCTTGACTGTTCCTGTCCTTCCACTGAGAGCTAAGGCGGGGTGGGGAAGGAGCTCCCTGTCACAGGTTGCCAAGTGTATCCTTGCTAAGGGGCTACCTCATCAACAGAGTAAAGTTGTGATAAGCAGGTGTGAACTTGTCACACACCTCCATCCTAGACTGGAGATGCCCTCCCATCACAGAAGTACAATTACAGAGGTTCACTGTAAATGATTAATTTATTTGTTTGCTCATTGCTTATTTCATTATGAATTGCTGAGATTTATTTTCATGCTTCTCTTTAAAGAAGTTTAGGGCCGGGCACAGTGGCTCATGCCTATAATCCTAGCAGTTTGAGAGGCCGAAGCGGGTGGATCACCTGAGGTCAGGAGTTCGAGACCAGCCTGGCCAACATGGCGAAACACCCATCTCTACTAAAAATACAAAAATTAACTGAGCATGGTGGCAGGCGCCTGCAATCCCAGCTACTCAGAGGCTGAGGCAGAAGAATTGCTTGAACCCAGAGGCAGCAGAGGTTGCGATGAGCTGAGATCATGCCACTTCACTCCAGCCTAGGCAAAAGAACGAGACTCTGTCTTTTTTTTTTTTTTTTTTTTGAGACAGTCTCACTGTGTCACCCAGGCTGGAGTGCAGGGCACAATCTCGGCTCACTGCAGCCTCCACCGCCTGGGTTCAAACGATTCTCCTGCCTCAGCCTCCTGAGTAGCTGGGAGTACAGGCATGCATCACCACGCTCAGCTAATTTTTTGTATTTTTAGTGAGACAGGGTTTCATCGTGTTGGCCAGGCTGGTCTCTATCTCCTGACCTTGGATCCGCCCGCCTCAGCCTCCCAAAGTACTGGGATTACAGGCGTGAGCCACTGTGCCCGGCGAGACTCTGTCTTAAAAAAAAAAAGAGAGAGAACTTTAAGTGACTAACAAGGCTGGGCATGGTGGCTTGAGATTTTAATCCCAGTACTTTGGGAGGCCAAGGCGGGTGGACCATGAGATCAGGAGTTCGAGACCAGCCTGACCAACACAGTAAAACACCATCTCTACTAAAAATACAAAAATTAGCTGGGCATGGTGGTGGGCACCTGTAATCCCAGCTGCTCAGAAGGCTGAGGCTGGAGAATCGCTTGAACCCAGGAGGCGGAAGTTGCAGTGAGCCAAGATCGTGCCACTGCACTGCAGCCTGGGCAACAGAGCTAGACTCCGTCTCAAAAAAAAAAAGTGACTAACAAAACATGTATATAAAATTGTGATTCATAAAATAGGATAAAAAAAGGAGAATTGAATCTGGCTAAAGAGGAAACAAATATGCAGACCATGAAGTTAAATATAATTGCCATTTCTCTTGTGTAATCTGTGACCTCCAAAATGCCTAGAGCCAAACAAAAAGGGAAACTGAAAACGTTATGTAGCTTTCACCAGCAACAGAAGGAAACATACTAGTTCCTTACCAGAGACAAAGTTATTCCCACTTACCAGAGCTGAGATCAATTTCTCACCTGGAGCATTATTTTAGGGCAGAGTTTGCTGTATACAGTACTTTTTAATTTCATGGACTCACAAAATTTCAAAAAAATTGCTAGGGGAAATCAACATTGGGTTGCTAACCCGTATTTTGCCAAATACCTGCCCTCAACTATCATCTATTATCACAATCATTTTATAAAAGGGAGGCATGTTAACACCAAAAATGAGCAGAGACAAACCTCAGAATAAAGGGAGTCCTTTGCAAATAAGGATGGCGCACACGTACACACACACATGTGCACACACATGCAAGGTGACCAGAAAAAATACAGGACATCATATTTAGGACATACTTACACTGAGAAATTATTCATTGTTTATGTGATTTTTTTATTTATTTATTTTTTTTTTTTTTGAGACAGAGTCTCACTCTGTCGCCCAGGATGGAGCGCCATGGCACAATCTCGGCTCATTGCAGCCTCCACCTCACACCTGGGTCCCAGTGATTCTCCTGCTTCAGCCTTCTGGGTAGCTGGGATTACAGGCAAGCGCCACCACGCCCAGCTAATTTTTGTATTTTTTTAAAATAGAGATGGGGTTTCACCATGTTGGCCAGGCTGGTCTCAAACTCCTGACCTCAGGTGATCTGCCCGCCTCAGCCTCCCAAAGCGCTGGGATTATAGGTGTGAGCCACCTTGCCCAGTCTGTTTATGTGAATTTAAATACACATCCTATATTTTCATTTGCCACTTTTCCTACATCTGGTAAACACACACATATACAGTACATTGCCCTATTTTTTTCTATTTCTCTATTTATCAGTGAATACTCCCCCATAGACTGGTACACCCTGTGACGTTGAACTACTGCTCTGGAAGACACTGAACAGGATAAGGAATATGCCCCCAGCCACAGTTTCACAGCACACAAAGAATCATAAAAGCAGCATCTCATGGCTGAATGCAGGGAGCACTGAAGGGCTTAGTTGCTAAACTTAATCTAAGAATCAAACTTTTCAAACCTAGAAGAACACACGGACAGCCACCCCCTTGATCTGTGGTTTTCATGCTGTGTTCTAGTAACCTCGGGATTCCCAGAGGTGCTCCAGGGAACCCCAAAAGGGTAAGAGGAATTACAGGGGGCAGGGCTTGAGGCCCTTCATTTTCTTTACCCAATGATATGGTTTAGAAGTTTGTTGCCTCCAAATCTCATGTTGAAATGTGACCTCCAATAGTGGAGGTGGACCCTCGTGGGAGGTGTTTGGGTCATGGGGGTGGATCCCTCATGAAGGGCTTGGTACCATTCTTGTAGTAATGAGTGAGTTCTCATTCTATTAGTTACTGCAAGGTCTGGTTATTAAAAAGGGTCTGGCCCCTTCCCCCTCTTCTCTCTTGCTCCCTTTCTCACCATGTGTCATGCCTGCCTCCTCTCCACCTTCCCGAACGAGCAAAAGCTTCCTGAGGCCTCACCAGAAGCCAAGCAGATGTCAGTGCCATGCGTGGACAGCCTGCAGAACTGTGAGCCAAATAAACTTCTTTTCTTTATAAATTTCCCAGCCTCATGGACTAACACACTCCATTGAATCACAACAGTTCTGCCATTCTAGGAGTCTACATATGCTTTCTTCTGTGCTTAGAAAAAAAGAAGGCAGAAAAATCACTGACTTATACCATCGTGCCTCAGAATCATTTCTCTCAGCTAGGTTTTGGGTAAACAGATGATAGCCGACATTTTGAATGTGTGTTTTGATTAGAATGCTGATTTGTGGCAAACCTGTAAGTTTTAGAGACCAGACCAGCAAAATTGCCATTCTCTCACGTGGCTGTTGAGAAGCCTCGCTCTGCCTACAGGGACTCCATCTTTTAGTGTGAATTTTTCTCCCTTTGCCCAGGCTCCCAAGAAAAATAAATTGATTGGAAAAATGAAGGGGTTGGAAGTTATGGGCCAAAGACAGTATCTTTATGAGTGCTTCTTATTAATTATATGAAATCTGGGACTTGTGACACTTGAGTCATTTTTTTAAAAGCACATGCACTTGAGAAAGACAATTCTGGTCTTGCATCAGACAATATTAAGAAGTACTTTATTTTATTTTATTTTATTTTATTTGAGACAGAGTCTTGCTCTGTTGCCCAGGCTGGAGTGCAGTGGCGCGATCTTGGCTTACTACAACTTGGGCCTCCCGGGTTCGTTGATTCTCCTGCTTCAGCCTCCCAAGTAGCTGGGACTACAGGCACATGCCACCATGCCCGGCTAATTTTTTGTATTTTTAGTAGAGATGGGGTTTCACCATGTTAGGCAGGATGGTCTAGATCTCCTGACCTCATGATCTGCCTGCCTCAGGCTCCCAAAGTGCTGGGATTACAGGCGTGAGTCACTACACCCAGCAAGATGTACTTATTGAGAGAGGCTGTGACCAGAAAATATCCAACACCCAATGTAATAAAGATTATGAGACCAGGCGTGGTGGCTCATGCCTGTAATCCCAGCACTTTGGTAGGTCGAGGTGGGAGGATCACCTAAGGTCAGGAGTTTGAGACCAGCCTAACCAATATGATGAAACTCCATCTCTACTAAAAATATAAAAATTAACTGGGCATGGAGGCACTTGCCTATAATCCCAGCTACTCGGGAGGCTGAGGCTGGAGAATCACTTGAACCCAGGAGGAAGAGGTTGCAGTGAGCCGAGATTACACCACCACACTCCAGCCTGGGTGACAGAGTAAGACTCCATCTCAAAAAAATAAAAAATAAAAAATAGATTATGATATTACCATCTTCATATTCCAAGGTTATATCAATGAACTGCCTTCTACAAAATGTTTCAAAGAGTATCTGATACACAGAATTATACATAACCACACAAATGTGGGTTATGTATAATAACTCGCAGGCGCGAGCCACCTCGTCTGGCCTTAGACCTTTTTCTTAATGAAATTTTGCTCAATCATCTCACTTCAAAGCCATTCAGTGAGAGAGAAAACACTCACCCCAGTATCTTGCCCCCTTTCATTTAGCAGGGAGATCAGCTTGTATGGCAGGGATCTGCTCTGGTCACCAGTCAGGTCCTTCAGGGCTACGGTCGCTGTGCCAATTAATCTGCAAGGAAAACAGGAAAGCACATAGCAGCCTAAGTAGGAGATAGGCTTCCACTGACTCAGGACCTCTCAACCCCTACCTCTTCATCTGTTATAATTAAAGTTACCTATAGTGAGATGTGGGCCATTTTGCTATGAGCGTCGCAGGGCATTTTGGCAGTAAATGTATCTTCCATCACTTCTCCATTACAAGAGTCCAACTCTGGTGCCTATGAAATTCCTGTCTTTTTTTTTTTCTTTTTTCTTTTGTTTTCTTTTTTTTTTTTTTTTTTTTTTTTTGAGACGGAGTCTCACGCTGTTGCCCAGGCTGGAGTGCAGTGGCGCGATCTCGGCTCACTGCAAGCTCCGCCTCCCGGGTTCCCGCCATTCTCCTGCCTCAGCCTCCTGAGTAGCTGGGACTACAGGCGCCCGCCACCGCGCCCGGCTAATTTTTTGTATTTTTAGTAGAGCCGGGGTTTCACTGTGGTCTCGATCTCCTGACCTTGTGATCCGCCCGCCTCGGCCTCCCAAAGTGCTGGGATTACAGGCTTGAGCCACCGCCCCCGGCCTCTTTTGTTTTTTTGAGACAGACTCTTGCTGTGTCACCCAGGCTGGAGTGCCCTGGGGCGATCTCCACTTACTGCAGCCTCCATGTACTGGGTACAAGTGATTCTCCTGCCTCAGCCTCCCAAATAGCGGGGATTGTAGGCGCCCACCACCACACCCAGCTAATTTTTGTATTTTTCATAGAGATGGGTTTTCGCCATGTTGGCCAGGATGGTGGTCTCGAACTCCTGACCTCAGGTGGTCTGCCCACCTCAGCTGCCCAAAGTGCTGGGATTACAGGTGTGAATCACCGCTCGCAGCCTGAAATTTCAACAGTCATGAAGGAGATAGAAGAGCAAGAGGTGAAGACTGAATAGAGTGGCCAGACAGTGGCTCATGCCTGTAATCCCAGCATTTTGGGAGGCTGAGGTGGAAGGATCAATTGAGTCCAGGAGTTTGAGACCAGCCTGGGCAAGATGATGAGACCCCATCTCTACAAAAAATTAAAAAATTAATTGGGTGTGGTAATGCCTGTAATTCCAGCTACATGGGAGAATAAGGTGGGAGGCTCACTTGAACCCAGGAGGTTGAGGTTGCAGTGAGCTATGATTGCATCACTGTACTCCAGGCTGGACGACAGAGTGAGACCTTGTCTCAAAAAAAAGAAAAAGAAAAAAGAAAGACTAAATATAGCCCACCCCTCTCCCCCCGCCACGCCCCGCCACCCAGAATCCAGAAAGAAAAGTAGGACAAAATTTAGTGAGAGAGGAAGGCATTTCTCTGTAATGGAAATGTAAAAGGACCCATAAATCTTTGCCCACTGTGAAAATAATCCCCCAAGTAGACCTCTAGGGTTGTAAATAGGTTGCTAGTTCACTGATAGGGTTAGCTTGCTATCCTCTGTATGATGGTGCAGCATTCAAACGTTCAGTGTGTGTACTTCTCTCTTCCTAGAACTTGGTGGAAAATATCAGCCTCTGCCACTTGCCTGTCTATCTCCTATCGTACCTAACATATTGGCACAGAAGTACCCTCGTGTCTCTGCTCACGAGGAAAGCCTCCTCGACGCAGGGATTGCTGCCTGTTTTATTCACTACTCTAACACAGTACCAGAACATAGTAGATACTTAACAACAGGTTCCTGAATGAAGGAAAGAATAAATAAGTCTACATATATTGAGAATTAATACTCAAAACATTTTTATAGTTAGGGAACATGATCAAAAACACCTATAGAACACACGTTCCCCAGTCTATATAAAAATGTAACCTGTGAAAAATAGCCTGTAAATTGGGGTTATAACATGAAACGTGAATGAGAGTAGGTAAACCGGGGAAGTTCCTTGTGTGAAATGCAGTCAGAAAGGCAGAGAGTCACATGCTTTCAGTATGTATCCTGATAAAGGACAGAAGAAATATTTAGAATGTTTTATTTATTTTCTTCGCTGAGACGGAGTTTCGTTCTTATTGACCAGGCTGGAGTACAATGGAGCAATCTCGGCTCACCGCAACCTCTGCCTCCTGGGTTCAAGCAATTCTCCTGCCTCAGCCTCCCAAGTAGCTGGGATTACAGGCATGTGCCACCACGCCTGGCTCGTTTTGTATATTTTTAGTAGAGATGGGGTTTCTCCATGTTGGTTAGGCTGGTCTAGAACTTCCAATCTCAGGTGATCCACCCGCCTTAGCCTCCCAAAGTTCTGGGATTACAGGTGTGAGCCACTGTGCCCAGCCCAATATTTAGAATTTTTAACTGTTACTTACTTATATCCTGTGTACATTGGCACTCACTTACACTAGCAGATAGTATAGAAAATCATTAGCATAAAAATAGAAAGCTAAACATTGAGTCCTTAAAGTGATAGCAGAGATTCCTTATGCCAAAACATCTGGGGTGAGGAAACTGCAATTGAACATTTCTACGTAACTCTGGGCTTTTGGACAAACACCATAATCAGGAAAATTCATCTTGTGGAAAAAGAATTCATTTTATTTTAAAATATAATACAGTTTCTTTAAAAATCAGAAGGTAAAAGTTGTTTCTCAGAAGTGCTCCGGGGACGCCACATGGTAACATAGGCACATCATTTTTGAAGTGATAGATGTTAGCAGTATCTGTATTATTCTCCCCAGTCCTCTTCAGTCTTCAGAAATAGGATTAGATTTTAATGCTAGGGTCCGTAACTCAACCATATAGGTCCAGAGATTTGGCAATATTAATAAGTGTCTTTGCGTTCTATGAATAGGATATTGCACAAGACCAGGAAATTGCTATAGCACCCTGTTTCGCCCAATTTACCCAATGATAGGAGCGCTTTGCACATGATGTCTTCTTGGAAGAGTGCACTTTCTTGTAAAGAACACCACACAAGATGCTCAACAACTGTGATGGACTCTCATACCTTCTAATATCACAAGCAGAATTTGTAGTTGGGGTCAGGTGCGGTGGCTCATGCCTGTAATCCTAGCACTTGGGGAGGCCAAGGTGGGTGGATCACTTGAGGCCAGGAGTTCAAAACCAGCCTGGCCAACATGGTGAAACCCCATCTCTACTAAAAATACAATAAATTAGCCAGGTGTGGTGGTGCACGCCTGTAATTCCAGCTACTTGGGAGGCTGAGGTAGGAGAATCACTTGAACCCGTGAAGCAGAGGTTACAGTGAGCCAAGATCAGGCCACTGCACTCCAGCCTGGGTGACAGAGCAAGACCCTGTCTCAAAAAAAAAAAAAAAAAAAAAAGAGTCCGCCGTAGTTGGCAATGGAAAAGAAAATTTTTGCCTCCAGAGGGATAATAGTGAACTTTTCAGCCCTTTTTGGTCAATAAAGAAATAAATTCTCCCAGTCAAATAAAGAAATAAATTCTCCCAGTCAATGCTGAGAATTGGTGGGAATTTTCTCCTGTTTTATTGTTGTTGCTGTTTTTCCTGCTGCTGTCATACATTTAATGTTTACATGTTACAAAACCATAATTTATTGTTATTATTTTTTCTCAAAACTATTATCTTTTAAGGAAATTTTTAAAATAAAACTATGTTTTACATTAACAGAAAAAAAGATTGGATGGGAATTTTACAGAGTATGTTTTTAGATCAGTATGTTTTTCAGGCTTTTTTACAGGAGTATATTTTTTCTCCTTACTTAGATATTTATTCCCGTGACATACTGAGGACACCCATTACTCCATCTTCACCAGACAAAACAGATGAGCCTCCAAACAAGGTGAAAGCCCCTAAAATCTCTTCCACATCTCTCTCAGCCACACAGCATGAGTATTAAGGAGAATTTATTTCCATGGTTTTTAAGTCATGAAATCAGCTAATTGAGTTTTCAAGAAAACCAAAACGTAAAAACTTCAGGTTTAAAAGTCATCCAACTGGTATTAAATGTCTAAATGCGATGAAAGATGTGGAAAGAAACTGGACTTCATTCCTTGCAATTCTATAATTCATAGCCCAACCCTAGGACTGAGACAGCAACACTGCACACTTGAACATCTACCGATTTGCTTCTGCTAAAGTCAAAATGACCTGAATCTCTGTCATCAATAAATAAATCTTATAACAAACAGTGCAACATGCTGGGACTACGCTGAAGGAGAAAGAGGGCCAGCCTGGTGTTGGACCAGTGTGTCTTGACCTCAGCACTACTGACATTTTGAACCCATTAATTTTTTTTTTTATAGGAGGCTATACTGTTCAGCTAGATACCATTTGTGATCATCGAAAACTTCGAGGCACATTGCCAGTTGTTCCCTGGAGGGCAAAACTGCCCAGGTTGAAAACAACTCCTGTTCTATTCCTAACTCTGTCCCAACTTTCTTAAAGTGCTTGGCTAAGTCACCCAACTCTTCGTTATTTGCAAACAAGTGGATTGAAGCAAAAAATTTCTCAAATGCTTTCCAGCTCTAACAGTCTGCTACTAGGCTTGTATATGTGATGCTTTCTATATATGTCTACGGGAAACCATCTAATGTTAAATATTTCTTTTCTGGCCAGGTGTGGTGGCTCACACCTGTCATCTCACCACTTCAGGAAGCTGAGGTAGGAGGATAACTTGAGTCCAAGAAGTTCCAGACCAGCCTGGGCACACACACAAAAAATGAAAAATTAGCTGGGTGTGGTGGCTCACACCAGTAGCCTCAGCTACTTGGGAGGCCGAGTGAGTCGTCAATATGCTACTGCATTTCAGCCTGGGCAACCGAGCAAGACCTTGTCTCAAATAATAATAATAATAATAAATTTTTTTTCTCTCTCTTTTTTTTTTTAAAGTCCTGATCTCTAATTTAGAGAAAAAAAAATCTCTTAGAACATGTCCATGTTAGACCATCCAGAATGCTAGGCAGGGTTTCTGCCTTCAAAGAGATTATCTTATAATGTCATG
Organism: Macaca nemestrina; assembly: GCF_043159975.1. Taxonomy (NCBI): domain Eukaryota; kingdom Metazoa; phylum Chordata; class Mammalia; order Primates; family Cercopithecidae; genus Macaca; species Macaca nemestrina. The sequence goes on along the minus strand of NC_092133.1, from coordinate 40,476,682 downwards.
AATCAAACTAGAATTCACACAGAGTGTCAGGAGAGAAGGTTAGGCCAATAACAGAAATGTGGAATGCAGTGTGTGCTACGTAATACAATAGGGAATAGTGAGGCTGATGGTTAACTGGAAAGAACAGGCTTGCCTAAAACACAAAGCCTGTCTGCTGACCCTTTATGGCCTTGAGTGGTTTTACAACCTCCATTCTGACCCAACCAATAACTGCTAGTTTCTCTTCCCCCAGAGAGGGTAGTAACAGGTCACTGACCAGGAATGGAGTAAAATAACAGAAACCAATTATAAAGCCTAACCTCAATTCCTTATTTTAGAAACCTTTAGTTTCATATCCTATTTGGAAAGAAAGATTTGCTTTCTCCTAAAATTCTGATGCTTTTGTAGGGGGGACACATAAAAGGATTTATTATTATTATTTTTTTTTCTGAAGTAAAGATAATATGTTTAGACGAAGGCCTGGAAAGCCTTGAATCCCAAAGATATTTTTACAACAGGTTGACTTCAGGAAAAATTCAAACAGAACTTCTAGGAGTTTTCATTGTGAATTGAAGAAAACATGTCCCATGGGTAAGTCTGAGCTCTGCAGTGACTCCCAGAGCACTCCTGGCCAGGCCTATTTTCTATGACGTTGCCTGGATACAAAATACTGTGAAAAACTGGGAAATGATGACTTGGCCTCTTACACAGAGGATAAGAACAGTTTGGTCTAACCATAAGCCAATATCCTTTAAAGGAGGTGACACTAAACCAAGAGGCTTTTTTCTTTTCTATTACTGATGTTATGAAAATGCTAGAATATTATAGTGTGACAGTGATGGGGAAGCTTTGCTCTATACGTTCATGGAAAAGTAAGTCTCCCCATGAACTCCAACCAACACTAAAACAGAAGGACTACTGTCTCAAAAGGGAATTTTATAGTGAAAGAACTCAACGTCCTCTGGCCCTCCAGCTTTCCTTGTGGAATTAATAAACTGCAGATGTCTTCAAAGTGAAGAAAAAGCCAGTCATGCTTCTTTGTCTTTCAGCCCACGAATGTCATAGAGTTTGGCATCAAGTCTCTATGTGACATCAAATATTACGCAATGGGAGCAACTACTTGAAAATAAGATGTTATGATTGCGGGAATAAAAGAGTTTAATTGTAAACCAGTCAACTTAGTCTTGCAAGTATTGGTTAAGAGCCACGTAAACTGTTTTTCTTTCCCTCCATCTTCTTAAAATAGACAGAGTATAGTTTGTTTACAAAAGAGAAATGGAAAATGTTCTCCCCTCTAGCATGGGCGCAAATGTGAAGGGCCGCATGCCTCTGGAGTGAGTAAGGGCTTTGCCAGCTGACTCTTCCTCCGGGGAGCTCACGTACACCAAGTTGCTCCTCTCTGCAGCAGAGACACAGCCCACATGATTTCTGGAGGAGGAGTAACTTGGAAATTCCTTCATGAAGGAAAAAATGTGTTGGAGGCTGAGAAATAAATCACATGTTGCACTGTTTCTGCCTCTAGAGATGGCAGCTCGGTCTCAACTTCCCGACCTCTGAGCAGGAACAGCAATCTCAACTGGACTGGGGACAAACATGATTCCAAGCTGCTCCTAGGTCCCCTGTAGGAAACCTAAAAAGAGGCTGACCTCCCCACCCTCAAAGCAGTGGGCTCTCAGCTGGCCATGCCTTGTCATTTTGGCAGGCCTATGGCCCTGGGGTTCCAAGGCTGGGCCCTGTCTCCCTCCCCTACACTTCTCCCTCTTCTAGGCCAGTATCTGTCAAGCTCCTGCCCTGATCCCCAGCCAAAAGGCAGGAGAACCAAGCATGCCCCCTGTGAACCAGACTGGTAGGAGAGGCCGTGTCAGCTGATCCAAGAGTCTTCGCTTGGCCAAACTTGAGTGGAGTTCCTGAGCCTCCTCCTAGGCCTGCCTAGTGCTTTCTTATGAAATCCAGTGTTAGCAGAGAATCCTACTCAGCCAGTCTAGCAAACAACCCCCATCCTTGAGATGTGATCACCCTCCATATCTGATCGGGTTTCTCATTCTCTGCCATCCCCCAGGTGATGTCCTCAGCAAGAATCCTGTTAGGTTGGGTTAGCCAGTATCCCCCTGACCGTGACATTTCCGCTTAGGAATGTTCCATCCACTGACCTCCACACTGCTCCTTGGCTACCATTGCCCATGCTGTGTCTGAGCGGCACCCCATCTCTCTTCCCTCCCACGAGTCCCCGTTGCAGGGGTCACTTGACCTCACTCAGTCCTGAATGAAGCCTTCCTGCCCATACTGTACCAGGTGTCACTGAATAATTCTTTCTGAAAACACCCACGGCAGCAGCTCATATCACAGGAAGCCCTTGCTAAGGTAAAATCCCCGCAAAGGGCTGCGCCTCGGTTCACCCCTCCACTTGCACTTGCCCACCCACCCTCACTCGGCCTCCGCATCGTCTCCCAAAACATTTCTCAGAATGTGCTTCCCCAGACGTCCCTCACCAGGGCGTCTGCAGATTCCCAAGTCCCTGAGTTCGACTTTTTCCTTTAGGTTAATTCTTATACCCAGGAAGTCCGAGAAACAATGGTCTAGACAGTAACTCCCAAAGGCTGTGGGAGTAAAGTGGAGGAGGTGGAGGGCTGGGGGTAGGGAAGGCAGCAGGCAACGCGGGATCTGGGGAGAGAGGGACGTGAGTGGTTTTAAAAACATTCAGCATGGGAATCCAGGCTCACTTTGGAGAACCAGGCATCGTCCAATTATTTAATAGAACAAACTAGCAGGCAAACTCCATGAACACCTCCTGGGCAGGCCTAGTGACCTGCGCTCCCCCCGGGAACTTCCGCTCCTGACTCCAGGCCAGGACTGCCGGAGAACCTCGGGGCTCCTTTCCCGTTCATCGAAAGGGGGTGTGGCTTTTTAAAAGGTAGAAGCCCTGATCTTTAACCGTGATTCCCAAACCTGGCTGGCACAAGTCTCGCCTCTACTTTTAGCTCACTCCACGCCCTGGTTTTGGAATCACTGACATAGCCTGAAGGCTGTGGCAGGATTTGAGCGGTTTTTGTGGCCAGCATCTACTGCGCTCTTTTTCCCAGCCCCCTCACCTCTGCCACTGGCGACAATGATATCACTGTAACACCCGCAAAGGGCTGAGTGGAAACCCAGGTCTCCTCACCAAAGCCCTCCGGGTCAGTGAGGCATTGAGGCCAGAGTCTGTGGCTGCGAGGAGCAGGCTTAACTCCTCTGGCATGGAGGAGATCCTGAATATTTTTTCTTGAATAGATGGTCACCTGCTATTTTATTTTCACCTGACCAATTCTGTGCCTGCCTGCCTGCCTGCCTGCTCTGATGGTTCAGTGGAGTTCTGATGCTCTGTCTCCAGCTAATTCCCTCAACAGTTAGAATCAAAGTAGTAGTTTTTTCATCCATCCATCCATCCATCCATCCATTTATTCATTAATTCATTCACTTGAACCTTTTAAGATAAGGAGGGACAGCTTTGCCTAATGACTAGGAACGTGGAGGCAGACAGACCCGACTAATTCAGGCTCAGGCTGCGTACAGGTTAACTTCTCCGGGCTTCAGTTTCCTCAACTGTAAAATGGGGATAATGACAGGTCCTACTTAATGGTATTGTTACAGGGATTAAAAGAATGATATGGCAAGGGCTTAACAGTCACCTTGTATTATTATTTCAGACACTATGCTAGAAAAAGAGATCTATAAAAAACATACGAAGACAGGACTCCTGGCTAGTACTTGGCAGTGAAAGCTGGTCTGAATCAGCAGGGGGCTGGGCAGGTGGGCATGAATGAATAGATAAGAACCCCTTGTAACTACCCACATCCATTTCTATGTAATCACTGTGCAAAGTTCTAAAAGCCAGTTCTTTATCTTACCTACATTAAATAGCCCTTCCCCACCCTTAATACTACTTATACCACATATCCTTTCAGAAAACAATTTTTCTTTTCAGAGTTAGACCAGAGGTAAATGTCAGCTGCAGCTGAATTCTCATAAAATCCAATTTAGTGGCATCTGAATGAAGTTTGTAAACGTCATAACCCATTATAAAAGATTCCCCAGGCTGGGCATGGTGGCTTACGCCTGTAATCCCAACACTTCGGAAGGCCGAGGTGGGTGGATCACGAGGTCAAGAGATCAAGACCATCCTGGCCAACATGGTGAAACCCCATCTCTACTAAAAATACAAAAATTAGCTGGCACCTGTAGTCCCAGCCACTCAGGAGGCTGGGGCAGGAAAATCACTTGAACCTGGGAGGCAGAGGTTGCAGTGAGCTGGGATTGTGCCACTGCACTCCAGCCTGTCGACAGAGCAAGAGTCCGTCTCAAAAAAGAAATCCCCCAAAACAAACCCTCATACAACAACCCTATCTAAACCACCACTCAGACCTCACCCTGCTGCTTTCTCTCCTTTACCCTGCTTTATTTTCTTCGTATCACTTATCACCATCTGTTATGTCATATGTGTATTTATCTGTTCCCTCTACTCAGATGTTAGCTCCGTAAAAGGTATGGAGTACCCACAGTGTCTAGAGCTGTGTCTGACACATAGTAGGCATTAGTAAATATTTGTGGCATGAATAAATTAGCTGATACATCATTGAAGATAGTCCAATAACCTTGGAAATTATTTACAGGTTGTAAATCTTCCTCTCCTAAGAGATCACCCGCCAAAGAGCCATCGGAACATAATTACAGCTCTTGCCTTTATGAGATGCCTTTTCTCATTCAGCCTCTCTGGGTATCTTTCTCCAGGGCTGTGGCCCTTTCTTATTTAATCACAAGATCTTAACAGATACCAGCAGGATTGCAGCAGCTACTTAATCTGCCTCCCCAAAAAGTGCAGTTCAGCCTCTCCCTGTATAGAGATAGCCAGCCCAGACCAGCTCAGAACTTTTCAGTGTTGCTGCTCTAACACCGAACTAAAAAGAAATCAGAACTGAGAGTTCTGCCCCAGAGTAACATCTGCTTCTGGTTTCGATTTTCGAACAGCCTGAGAAGCTACTCCAGTGAGAAGCACTTGCTTCAATCCATGGGCTATCTTATCCTTCCTCACCAACCAACCCCAGGAGAAGACAGACCACCTTCTCCCACTGTCATATTTACATGGGGCAAGGTCAGAAATGAGTTTTATAACTAGGAGAAATAAAAGTAATAAAAGCTTAAAGACAAGGTATTTCATATACGAGGAAATGAAAAACTTATGACCAATACCACACTTTGCCCTACCAAATTAATTTTATTCCAAACACAGTTTTTTTTGGTTTTTCTAATTTAAAAGAAGCTTTGGGCTTTGCCTAGGGAGTTAGTACATTTCTTTTCTTTTCTTTTCTTTTTTTTTTTTTTGAGACAGAGTCTCGCTCTGTCGCCCAGACTGGAGTGCAATGGCACAATCTCGGCTCACTGCAACCTCTGCCTCTTGGGTTCAAGCAATTCTCCTGCCTCAGTCTCTGGAGTAGCTGGGATTACAGGTGCCTGCCACCATGCCCGGATAATTTTGTTTGTTTGTTTGTTTGTGTTTTTGCACTCTACCCAGGCTGGAGTGCAATGGCGCGGTCTCAGTTCACTGCAACCTCCACCTCCTGGGTTCAAGCGATTCTCCTGCCTCAGCCTCCCGAGTAGTTGGAATTACAGGTGCCTGCCACCACACCTGGCTAATTTTTGTATTTTTAGTAGAGACAGGTGTTTGACCACGTTGGCCAGGCCGGTCTCGAACTCCTGACCTCGTGATCCACCCGCCTCAGCCTCCCAAAGTGCTGGGATTATAGGCATAAGCCACCGTGCCCGGCCGGGAGTTAGTACATTTCACAACGTAAGCTAGGTCTTTTGCTTTTTCTAATTCTATAGCCCCCAGAACAACCTCTCACTTTCAAGTTTTAGCACCCTGGCCCTCAACCTGAACACACACACACACACACACACACACACACACACACACACACACACATATAGAATAAACCTTGGAAGGTCTGGGCTCTGTGTAAGAGGATTTTAATATACCTGTGTAAAATCCACATGCTTCCACTTGAAGAGCTTAGTGGCCTTTCACAATTTAATGAACCTCTTTCAGCCACATTTTTCTCATCTGTGAGTTGAAGATAAGACTGTCTGACTGACTCATAGTTGTTATAAAGATTAAATGCAATTATAAGTGAAATAGTTTTAGCATAGTCCCTGACACACAGTAAACCTAGAAAAAAAACATTAGCTATTTTGTCGTTTATCAGGAAACTGAAGTAATTTTTTCTTAATTATATCAAATGTGCCCTAGAGCTACTATTTATTGAGGAAGTACCACAGTTCCCATTATAAAGATTAAGAAATTTGCCAAGAGTCGCCCAAACAACAAGAAGCAAAACTAAAATTCTACCTAATCTCATGATTGTACAGCTGGCCACATGCCCACACCTCTTACACAAGAACTGGAATACATTTCCTTCTAGGTATATTGTTAGGCTTTTTGTTATCTCCTTCTCACAATGAGGAAAGAAAGAGACCCTCTCATATTGTTTTATATTGTTTTATACACAGTACCTGTTTTAAGAAAAAAACAAGGAAGTAAAACCAAAGACAGGCAGCCCCGCACTAGGCCCAAAACCAGGCCTGGGCCTGCCTGGCCTAAACCTTCTCAGGCTGTTCGAAAATCTAAACCAGAAGCAGATGTTATTCTGGGGCAGAACTCTCCGTTCTGATTGCTTTTTAGTTCCGTGTTAGAGCAGCGACACTGAAAAGTTCTAAGCTGGTCTCCTCTCTCTTCTCTAACTCATGACTTAGAAACCGATGTTATTCATAGATGCCAGACATTGTATAGAAGAACACTGTGAAACTCCCTGCCCTGTTCTGTTTCTCTCTGACCACCAGTGCATGCAGCCCCTGTCACGTACCCCCTGCTTGCTCCAATCAATCACAATGCTTTCATGTGAAATCTTTAGTGTTGTGAGCCCTTAAAAGGGACAGAAATTGTGCACTCAGGGAGCTCGGATGTTAAGGCAGCAGCTTGCCGATGCTCCCAGCTGAATAAGGCCCTTCCTTCTACAACTCAGTGTCTGAGAGGTTTTGTCTGCGGCTCGTCCTGCTACAACAGTACAGCAAAATAGATGCCTTGCTTGAGATTTATATTCAGAAACTGTTTCTAACTTTGTTCTGCATTGGTGTGGGAGTATATATAATGGTGGTTTTGCATGCATAAGTATATATATTTGGAGGGCAGAAAGAATACTAGAAATGTAAATTCTGAGACAGATAATTAAGGTCACTTTATTTCAGACATTGCAATTTTCATCTCTAGTAGTTCAAGTTAAGATTTTAAATTATCTTCCATGTCCCTACTAACATGCTCAAGTAATTCTCCACCTTCTTGAATCTATAGAATAGAATTCTAACACTCAGCAGGGCATGGTGGCCCATGCCTGTAATCCCAGTACCTTGGGAGGCTGAGGGGGGCAGATCACGTGAGGCCAGGAGTTTGAGACCAGCCTGGCCAACATGGTGAAACCCCATCTCTAGTAAAAATACATAAATTAGCTGAGCATGGTGGCATGTGCCTGTAATTCTATCTACTCTGGAGGCTGAGGCAGGAGAATCACTTGAACCCGGAGGCAGAGGTTGCAGTGAGCTGAGATCATGCCACTGCACTCCAGCCTGGGCAACTCTGTCTCACAAAAACAAAACAAAACAAAACCACATGCACACGCACACACACACACACACACACAAATTTTTTAAAGAATTATAATTTTTTAAAAGCATTTTAAAAAATTTTTTAAAGAATTATAATACTTGTTTTATGTCCATGTCTACTGATTGTGTGCCATTTCTGGGTCAGTTTCTATTGTTTTCTCTCTACATTATGGAGGCAAAATCCTTCCCTATGAATTACAAGTGTTTCCCCGGTTGGTGGGAACGTAAACTCTTTCTAGTCCTGCCTCAGGTAGTTTCCTCACTCAGTTCTCAGCTGAAGATTCAAGGGGAACTCTCTGTAAGTCTCTGAAGTGCTCTCTGTCTCTCCTCTCTCTTCTCTCTCTCTCTGTGTGTGTGTTCGTGTGTGTGTGTGTGTGTGTGTGTGTGTGTGTGTGTATGTTTCTCTCCTCTTGGTCCATTAGTAACCTTGGCGTCTCTAGACTAACCTTGGCGTCTCTAGACTCCCATCTGTACCTCTCCAACTCTGGGAGACCACAAGGATCTGCCTGGGTTCCCTTTTCTTGCGTTGCAGCATGGAAATGAGTCTTTCTAGGCATTAAGCTGGGACCTCACAGGGCTTACCTCATTTGTCTCCCATCTCTTAGAGATCACTGTTCTGTGCCAGCAAAGTCCAACATCTGAAAACTACTGTTGCATGTATTTTGTTTTAGTTGTGTCAGGTGGAAGGGTAAATCTAATCCCTTAGCATAACAAAACTACAGTCAATTCCAAACTACAGTCTATTTAAGGATGAGAATTCGGAGGCCTGGAGAGGGTAAGTAACTTGCCCAGGTCACCCACTAGTAATCAGTAGATCTGGGTCTCTAATCGGCTTCTGCCTGGCTCCAGAATCCCAGCTTTCAAATACCATGCTCTGCTGCCTTCCTGTGAGCTCAGTCTTGAGTTCCACATTTCTCTACAAAAGAGCATGAGCTTTCTGAGAGAGGTTTGTTTCTCTTGTGTTCTGACCTTTGTATCCTGACCCCTTTGCAGCTTAAACCCAAGTTGGAACTAGGGAGCTGTTTCAGAGAGCCGAGGCGGACACATTCCACATTGGTGGCCCATTATCAGTAAGCTGACATGACAGCTGCAAGGTGCTTCGTAAATGGTAAATGTCATCCATGTAGGAGCATCATAAACTCACTTGTTCACTCATTCATCCAACACACATTTATTTAGAGCCTACCGTATGCCAGGCACTGTGCTAAGTGCTGGTCTCACGGCACCGAACAAGAGTGACATGGAGTTTGCTATCCAGTAGAGAGAGAACAAATGATTAAGTAAATAGAAAAGAACATTTCAGCTGGTGGTAAATGCTGAGTTACATATAGCAGGTGTGTGGACCAGCACATACCCTGAGTACTTGTCTAAAACACAATTCTAACATCTATATGCTCACACAGAATCCTTTTCCCATTCTTATGCTCACATGAGCTCCCTACTAAGAAGGGCTTTGAAAGAATAAAACAGAGTAATAAGATAAAGAGTGACAGGGAGAGGCTGCTCTAGGCTGGATGATCAGACATGGTGAGGCCCAATGACAAGATTTTACGTCTATTGTAGTTTGAAGGAAGGAGCACTCCATGCAAAGGGAATAGCAAATGCAAAAACTCTAGGCAATACCTGTTTTTTCTCCTGGGCATGTGTGTCCATGTGTGCATACACGCACACACACACACACAAATCTGAAAACTTGTCAATATCTTTTATTTCTACATGTACAGGTTCTTGAGGATGGCACTTTTAGGAACTCAAGGGTAGGGCCAGGATGCCAACAGATCAGGGTCCCCGCCTCAACCCCTCTGAGGCTAAAGTCTGCTCTCTCCTTCTCAAGGTCACTGTGAAGAGCAAATGAGATGAGATATAGTCTCTTCATATATCTGACCCATTGCAGAATATAGGCATAAGTGACTTCCTATTCAACAGTATAAAAATGCTGAAAATTTTTACCTAGGGTGGAGCTTATAAAAGGTAGCAATACACTGATATTGAGAATTCTTTTTTTTTTTTTCAAAATTAGGAGGAAAAATCACTTCTATTTCAGCAGAGAGAATTGATCATTCTACCTACATTTTGTTTCCTATAGGTAGTCAGAGGCTTTTAGTATAACATAAAAGTCAAGTGTACAGGCCTGGATATAAATGAGCTGACTCTGACACACACCTGCTGTGTGACGTTAAGCAGATTACTAAACCTCTCTGAGGAAAAATCGGACCCATCATATGGAGTGTGTGTGAGGATCAAGTGGGATAATGAATGCAAAGGGCTGGGCACAGCCCTTAGCACATGCTAAGTCCTCACCAAGCGATAGCCATTGGCTGTCTGCAAAGGGAACTTTCATTCTTCAGCCTCTGGGAAAATCTTTCCACTCTGACATTTCCTCTAAAAATAACATTTCATGTTCCTCATGAAACCAAGAGACTCCTCTGTCTCCTTTCTCACCCTCATTCCCTCCGAATGGCTGGTTGGATGACTGTAAAGTGAGGAAGAGGAGAGTCCATACTGAACAGGGCAACCTGCTCCCAGTGCCCGAGGGGTGGGGAGGTCTCACTGCCCGCAGGCGCTGTGAGCCTGGGAGTGCCTGGGTCTAGCCCATGCGGGTGTAGGCATGGAGCACAGCCAGCCCAGGCAGCTGGGAACTGTTTGCTAACAGGCCAGGAGCAGCAGATGCAAAACGAGGGCTCGTGTTTGCACACGCCATCTCCCTGGTAACAGCAAAGTCAACAGGCAGTACATTCCTTAAGTTGTAGAAAACCCTTCTGGCCCCACCCTGCGCTTCAGGTGAGGGAAGCGGTCCCACACTGAGCTGTAAGTGGATCCTCAAAGGCCAGAACTTTAGTAGAAAAGCCAAAAAGAAAATCCGGGCCCAAAATACACAAATATTTTGGACACACATACAGCTTATTCCCAGATGGTTAAAAAAATGTTTGTTTCTGAAATGCACAGGTAATTTGACCAAGGTGTGTGTATTGGTTAGTTGGTGGAAACTAAACTAATTAATGATCGTGATTCCCAGCTGAGGATGGGGAGGTACACTGCTGAGTAAAAGAGCAGAGGCGACGGAGGGGCAGAAAATCATGCCTTGTTCATTACGGAGCTGACGCAGGGTTGGCCTTCCACTGCCAGACAGTAAACTATGCAGTGGAATCTACAGGACAGAGAGATAATGTTCTAATTATTAATAAAAACACCTCCTCCAATGACCTGACCATAAGGCCTAAAATTCCCACGTTGTTCACTTTTTCAAGTAAGTCACTGATGGCCTTCAGTCCAAAAGTCAATGCTACAGGGAAATTAACTATTAGCAGCTGTTATGCCATCACTCGATTACTTTCTCAGAAAGCGCTTTGAAGCGGGGCCTTGAAGGACTGAGCCACAGGACAGGTAAGTTTTGTACAGGAAAAGAATTGGCAGAGGGTGTAGGGTGTGGCTCAGAGGGCAGGCCTCAGCGCATACCACTGTGGGAGCCAGGAAACTTAAAGACACTGGATGCCCAGCAACAGTCAGGGGGATGGAAGATGGGAGGAAGGAAAGATTGAAAAAGTAATCAAGACCAGCTTCATAACTGGCTTAGAATTTACCTTCTTCTGTTATGCCTAACAATTCCCGTCATCATAATATCAGAGTAACCACGTGCTCATTCGGTCTTTTTTTTTTTCTCCCTCACTCCGTCACCAGCGCTGGAACGCAGTGGTGTGATCTCGGTTCACTGCAACCTCTGCCTCCCAGGTTCCAGAGATTCTTGTGCCTCGGCCTCCCAAGCTGGGATTACAGGTGTGCACCACCACGCCCAGCTAATTTTTGTATTTTAGTAGAGACAGGGTTTCGCCACGATGACCAGGCTGGTCTCAAACTCCTGGCCTCGAGTGATCCGCCTGCCTCTGCCTCCCAAAGTGCTGACATGACAGGCATGAGCCACCACATCCAGCCTCATTTGGTCTTTATACTCAGCAGGCATCAGAACACCAAGTGCAACATAGCTCAGCATGATGCATGGTGCCCCTGAACCTTAAAAGGACCCTCTTAGAACAGGACCTATCATATTTTCTTTGTTCAGAATTATGCATGTCATAGGTTCAGAAAAATATGAAAATGTCCAGGTTCAGATAGACTGTACGTGAACTCCATCTCTAGAAATGCATACAAATGTCCAAAATGAGTGCCAGGATGAGCCTTAGGGTGGGGAGCTGTCCTCTTCCCATCACTGCTGTCATCTGAGGGCCCCACTGTGTTTTCAATAGGTCTAAAATAAATATATAATGGTATCCCAGTATTGTTTTCCTGCTTCCTAACTGGTTCCTACCTCCAGTCTCCACACAAAAAGCCTGAGTGATCCTTTTAAAATATGTCAGATCATAAGCAAAACCTTTTAACGGATTCCCATTCCACTTAGGATGAAATCCAAAGCCCATGCCTTGGCCCACAAAGTCACACATATTGTGGTTTCTCTGACCTCACCTCCTTCCTGCACTTTCACCCCTCACTGTGCCCCAGCCTGGCTGCCCTTCTCACATTTCTCCAGCATCCCCAGTGCAGTCCTGCCTCAGGGCCTTTGCACTTGCTATTCTCTGCCTGGAATATTCTTCCCCCCTACCCCCCAGTGAACTGCATGGCTCAGTTCTTCATTATGTTAGGTTGGTGCAAAATTGTAATTACTTTTGTGATTATATTTAGGTCTATGCTCAATTGTCACCTTATCACCACTTCACATAAAATGGGATCTCCCTTCCCCACTACCCCTGACCACTTTCCTTTTTCCTCTGATTTGCTTTTCTTCATGGGATATAACAGTTTCTTCTTTAGCTCACAGCATTTCAAGGTACCTGACACATTATGTTTATATTTTTTAGTGTATTTGTTTATTTTCTAACTTTCTCTAAGTATCATAGCCTTCAGGAAAGCAAGGACTTTAAACCATAGATGAGAGTTTTGAGGCCAACCCATTGCCATGCTGAAATAGATAAGGCATCAAATGAGGAAGACCTCAACGAGGCTGGTGGCTGTAGGTCTGGGGAAGAAACACATGCACAAGCACAGACTTTGGAAAGGAAGAAAACATAAGATCTGGGGACAGACTGGATAAGAGGCAAGAGGGGGCTGGGCGCGGTGGCTGATGCCTGTAATCTCAGCACTTTGGAAGGCCGAGGTGGGCAGATCACTTGAGGTCAGGAGTTTGAGACCAGCCTGTCCAACATGGTGAAACCCTGTCTCTACTAAAAATACAAAAGTTAGCTGAACATGGTGGTGTGCACCTGTAATCACAGCTACTCGGGAGGCTGAGGCAGGAGAATCACTTGAACCTGGGAAGCAGAGGTTGCAGTGAGCCAAGATCACGCCACTGCACTCCAGCCTGGGTGACAGAGTGAGACTCTGTCTCAAACAAAACAAAACAAACAAACAAACAAACAAAAAGCAAGAGGGAGAGGGTGCAGAGAGGTTTGAAGTTTTAAGCCCAGGATCTGAAACCATCCTGTCCAATATGGTGGCCACTAGCCACACTTGGCCACAGAGCACTTGAAATGTGGTTAGTCTCTGAATTGAGAGGTGCTGTAAGTGTGAAGTAAACACTTCCAAAGCCTGAGTAAGAGAAAGAATGTGTGCAGAATATCACAGTGATTCAAACATTGATTACATGTTGAAATAACATTTTGGATCTGCTGAGTTAAATATATTATTAAAATTGATTTCACCCATTTCTTTATATTTGTGTTAATCTGGCAACTAGAAAATTTTAAATTGCATATGCACCCTGCACTGTATTTCTGTTGGAGAGGCCTGGTCTAGAATATAAACAATGGTACCATTTGCAGAAAGAAGAAAGCAAAGAAGAGGAGGGCCTAGTCTTAGTAACATGCAGGAGGCTAGTGTGAGGCCCTCCCCTCCCCTTCCCCAAAACTTTGAAATATGGGAAATAAAACTGGCTTTTGGGAGTTGGGGTGGGGAATAAATAATCATGTAATAGTTCACAGCTGAGATATGCAACAGAACCTTAAAAAGCTAGAATAGTTTCCAGTGCAAGAGAGTGGGACCAGAACCTGCCAGAGTGTACGCAGGTATGTATTTATTTATTTAGAGATGGGGTCTCACTATGTTACCCAGGCTGGTTTCCAACTCCTTGGCTCAAGTGATCCTTCCACCTCAGCCTCCCAAAGTGCTAGGATTATAGGCAGGAGACACCACACCCGTCCCAGAATGTATTTATATAGTTACAGAAAAATATGCAGGGGGCATCGGTCAGCAACGGAGAATGGTAAAAAGGATCTCATCAAAGGCAAACATGGGAGTGCCTATCAAAGCACTGTCCAGGGAGTCCATGTCTGTGCAGACTGTCTTATTCTGATGCCAGTAAGCAGAAGACCCCAATAACTGGAGTGACCATCTAATTTACTGTACCCCTGTAATCCCAGCACTTTGGGAGGCTGAGGTGGACAGATTAGTTGAGGCCAAGAGTTTGAGACCAACCTGGCCAACATGGTGAAACCTCATCTCTACTAAAAAACACAAAAATAGGCCGGGTGCAGTGGCTCACACCTGTAATCCCAGCACTTTGGGAAGCTGAGGCAGGCAAATCATGAGGTCAGGAGTTCGAGATCAGCCTGACCAACATGGTGAAACCCCATCTCTACTAAAAATACAAAAATTAGCCAGGCGTGGTGGCACATGCCTATAGTCCCAGCTACTCAGGAGGCTGAGGCACAAGAATCACTTGAACATGGGAGGCGGAGGTTGCAGTGAGCCGAGACTGCGCCACTGCACTCCAGCCTGGGTGACAGAGCGAGACTCCGTCTCAAAAAAAAAAACAACTTTGGTCTCTTGTGAACTTGGTTAGTTTGAGTTGGTAACATAAGACTGGGTCTAAGTCTACAAGGCCAAAGTCCAGATCCAGGGCTAGGGTGAATTTATTAATACTAAGGTCCTTCTGTCCCACGGGGAGCTGTTGGGGAAGTCTCCCAACTTTACCCAGTGGTCAACCCTCGGTGTCACCACAGGCACCACCGTGACCCTTCCCCATGTGAAAGGAAAGAGGCAGTAAGGCAAGGATTAAGGTCTGTTTAGGTCTGTTGGGATTAAAAGGCGAAGGAGACATTACAATGGAAATGGGGCTGAAAGTAAAACTTGAATGAGATGTGTATGGGCCACAAATAACCAGAAGAAGTGATCTGGGTTGTATGCATTATCACTACAGTTCAGATAAACTACCAGAGGTAGGAAGTGCAGTTAATCAAGAAGTTGCGGGCATGTGAACAGCCTTCACTCTAAGTGCCAAGTTTGATAGACTAGTGGTGGCTCGGTGTTTGCAGCTTTTTAGGAAAAAAGTAGTCAGTGGGAAAAAGCGCTGTGATGGATTAGCCACATCTGTTATTGGCTCAGAAGGGAGCAGGGCATGGAATTAAAGCACATTTATATTGGAAGGATTATGTTATTAAAGATGTGTCTCTTCAACAAAATAAACAACAGTGAGATAGTAATACATAAAATGAGAAAAACAGGTGAAAACAACTTACTTATTTTGTCCAATTGTCTCAAAATCTTTCACAATAATCCCAAGGGAAGATGAAAAGTCCAGTGGTATACCCCTCAAGTCAAACTCCAAAATCTGTTCACAGAAAGGTTTTGAAAAAAAAAAAAAAAGGC
Organism: Macaca nemestrina; assembly: GCF_043159975.1. Classification (NCBI taxonomy): domain Eukaryota; kingdom Metazoa; phylum Chordata; class Mammalia; order Primates; family Cercopithecidae; genus Macaca; species Macaca nemestrina. Next base: position 40,461,379 of record NC_092133.1, on the reverse strand, counting down.
TGTTAAAGGAGCAGAGATTATACTAAGATGCACCAGTTACCACATGGTGGGTCATTATTTTCACCAATGACAATCTTTTGAAGTTAGGCAGAAATGATTAAATTCTAAACCTTAAGGCAGCTGAGGGGGTAGGAAGGCAAACCAGATGTTGACTTGGAGGACCTGTAGACAACTCCTGGCTTCCTGCTTTCTAGGTTCTGTGGCTTCAGCCGGGTCACCACACACCCCTGCCTCATACTCAAGAGCTGGACTCAACACCTACCACAACTGCTGAAAGAATAAAATGCAGAGTGTATGTGAAAACATTTTCTTCAATGGCTAGTTTTAAATTATCTGCTCTTCTTAATCATACTACTATCAAACAAAGAAGATGAATAATCTAAGAAAACATTTTCTAAAATGCCTCTCATTTTAAGTTCCACCATGGTAGGTCAATGCTGTAATACACTGACCTTTCTGAGTCTCTCATTTTAATGCAGTAGGTTGCTTGCTAATGACAAATGTAAAAAAAAAAAAGATTGATAAAGCGTCACTGATGCCTTTGATTGATTAGGTAATACATGAATTAAATAAATTAAATGATGACTTGATCCTCCTTGTAGTGGGCTTAGAATGGAAGGAAAGCTTGTTTCAGAACTTCTTAAAAAATTATTTTCAGAACTTTTAAAAAAAAAACCAAGTTCTCAGTCTCCTCAGTAGCTGGGGATTACAGGTGCACACCACCATGCCTAGCTAATTTTTCTTTTCTTTTTTTTTTTTTTGAGACAGAGTCTTGCTCTGTTGCCCAGGCTAAAGTGCAGTGGCACAATTTCGGCTCACTGCAACCTCTGCTTCCTGGGTTCAAGCGATTCTCCTGTCTCAGCCTCCTGAATAGCTGGGATTACAGGAGCCTGCCACCATGCCCTGCTAATTTGTGTATTTTTAGTAGAGATGGGGTTTCACCAGGTTGGCCAGGTTGGTCTTGAACTCCTGACCTCGTGATCCACCCGCCTCGACCTCCCAAAGTGCTGGGATTACAGGTGTGAGCCACCGTACCTGGCCAATTTTTGTATTTTTAATAGACATAGGGTTTCACCATGTTGGCCAGGCTGGTCTCGAACTCCTGATCTCATGTGATCCACCCGTCTTGGCCTCCCAAAGTGCTGGGATTACAGGCATGTGCCACTGCACCTGGCCTCAGAGCTTCTATTAGAACACGCCCAGGTTGGGAATGGTGGCTCATACCTGTAACTCCAGCACTTTGGGAGGCTGAGGCAAGGAGTTCAAGACCAGCCTGGGCAACATAGTAAGATTCTATCTGTATGAAAAATTTAAAAATCAGCAGAGCGAGGTGGTGTGTGCCTGTAGTCCCAGCTGCTTGGGAGGCTGAGGCGGGAGGATCGCTTGAGCCCAGTTAGTTATGGCTGCAGTTAGTTATGACTGTGCCATTACACTCTAGCCTGGGTGACAGAGCAAGACCCTGTCTCAAAAAAGAAAACAAGAGCCGGATGCAGTGGTTCACGCCTGTAATCCCAGCACTTTGGGAGGTCAAGGCAGGTGGATCACCTGAGATCAGGAGTTCGAGACCAGCCTGACCAACATGGTGAAATCCCATCTCTACTAAAAATACAAAATTAGCCAGGCGTAGTGGCACATGCCTGTAATCCCAATTACTTGGGAGGCTGAGGCAGGAGACTCACTTGAACCCGGGAGGTGGAAGTTGCAGTGAGCCGGGATCGCACCATTGCACTCAAGCCTGGGCAACAAGAGCAAAACTCCATCTCAAAAGAAAAAAGAAAAAAAAGAACACACCCGCCACCAGCAATCCCAGTGGATTTGGGGTTGACATTTCATTTGTGTTTGGTTTCAATTATATAACAGTTTACTTGATAAGTACATCTGGAATACGAAAGGAAAGGGAAAAAAAATGTTGGAAACAAAATGGAATAAGATGGCTGATTCCCTGCAGAGGACATGGCAACTCACAGGAGAGCACCTCTCTCTCTGCCCTTGGTCATGTGGCTTGATCTCAAATATAAAGAGACGAGTTGGGATGATTCAAAATCTGAAGTAGGAAGCACTCTCACATAAATGTTTACTCTTAGAGCTCTGTGTCAGGTACTAGGAATCCGCAGCGACCAACCCAAGGGGTCTCTTGCTCTCATGGAGCTTGTAGTCCAGCTGACTGTGTTCTGGGTTCTGGAGAAATTACAGATAAGTGGAATTCCCTCTCAACCTGCCTGAGACCTACCGGGCGTTTCAGAAAGGCACTAAAAAGGCTGGTCCAGTGGCTCACGCCTGTAATCTCAGCACTTTGGGAGGCCAAGATGGGAAAATGGCTTGAGCCCAGGAACTCAAGACCAGCCTGGGCAACATAGCAGGATGTAATCTCTACAAACGTTTTTTAAAATTAGCTGGGCATGGTGGCTTATACCTGTAGTCCCAGCTATTCAGGAGGCTAAAGCAGGGGGATCGTTTGGGCCCGGGAGATCGAGGCTGCAGTAAGATGTGATTGCACCACTGCACTCCAGTCTGGGTGACAAAGCGAGACCCTGTCTTTTTTTAATTTAAAAAAAAGAAAAAAAAAAAGGGCCAGGCGCGGTGGCTCACGCCTGTAATCCCAGCCCTTTGGGAGGCCGAGGCAAGCAGATCACGAACCATCCTGGCTAACACGGTGAAACCCCGTCTCTACTAAAAATACAAAAACTTAGCCGGGCGTGGTGGCGAGCGCCTGTAGTCCCAGCTCCTTGGGAGGCTGAGGCAGGAGAATGGCGAGAACTCAGGAGGCGGAGCTTGCGGTGAGCCAAGATCTCGCCACTGTACTTCGGCCTGGGCAACATAGTGAGACTCCGTCTCAAAAATAAATAAGTAAATAAAAAATAAAAAACGCTAGGCTTGGTGACTTACACGTGTAATCCCAGCACTTTGGGAGGCCAAGTGGGTGGATCACCTGAGGTCGAGACTTCGAGACCAGCCTGATCAACATGGAGAAACCCTGTTTCTACTAAAAATACAAAATTAGTTGGGCGTGGTGGCACATGCCTGTAATCCCAGCTACTCAGGAGGCTGAGGCAGGAGAATCGCTTGAACCGGGGAGGCGGAGGTTGCGGTGAGCAACCTGCACTCCAGCCTGGGCAACAAGAGTGAAACTCTGTCTCAATCCCCCCCCAAAAACAAACAAACAAACAAAAAAACCAAGGCATTAAAAAGTTTTTTGTTTCACTTCATTCAAGGATAAAAGGTCTAGCCAGGCGCAATGGCTTACACCTGTAATCCCAGCACTTTGGAAGGCTGAAGCAGGTGGATCACTGGAGCTCAGTAGTTCAAGACCAACCTGGGCAACACAGCAAAAGCCCATCTCTACAAAAAAACTTAGTTGGGGTGTGGTGCGTGCTTGTGGTCCCAGCTACTCAGGAGGCTGAGGTGGGAGGATCACCTGAGCCCAGGAATTCAAGGCAGTATTGAGCTTTAATCATGCCACTGCACTCCAACCTGAGGGAGACTCTGTCTCAAAATAAAAATTAAAAAAAAAAAAAAAAAAAAAAAGGTAAGGGTCTAGTCCGTATCTTACAGAGATTGAAACTAGTTGGGAGAGAAAGATGGGTGGGTGGAGGGGAGCTTTCATGGCCTGGTGACTTGGTGAAAATAACAAAGACATTCATTACTGCTCTTGTCCAGGGAGGTTTGACTCAGCTTTTGAAAAACACAATGGAGCTGGCCATCAACTATTAAAAAGTTAAAGTTTCATGAATAATTGGGTGGTTTAAAAAAATGAGAGAGAGAGAGTAGGAAAATCCTATTCTGTGGGAAGAATTAAATTGTTTCACATATTTGTGAAAATATTAAACACTGAAACACTTCTAAAATAGATATAAGGTCAACAGCTGGGGGAGGTAAATAAGTTATATATCTTCAGTAGAATATTACACAGTCATTAAAATACTTTTGAATTGAATGATATGGGCATATGCTCAGGATATAATAGTAAGAAAGTGTAGGAGAGGAAATCATTTGCTATATGATGCTAGTTTGTGTATCAGATGTCAGATTTTATTAAATACATTCCTCCAATAAACACTTGGTGATACATCACAGATGTTAATAGTAGGTGCCTCTACACAGTGGGACCCAAGTTAATTTTTTAATGATTAACTGAAGTTTCCAAAAATTTCCACATGAAGTATATTGGACATCGCTTTTATCAACATAAAAACAATATATGTCATTACCCAGCTGGACACACAGAGAATCATGTGATATACTCTTGATTTGTCACATGCAGATATGTTTTTAATTATGAGGCCTTCCTTCTGAGACTCTGGAGATGATCTAATCCCATCCTTGCTCTACACATGTGCCCCAGATATGCAGTGTAAGTGGACCAAGCCCACATAGCAAGCTCATGGCGGTGCCTGGTAAGAACTCAACTCCCTTGCCAGTCCAGGCTTCCCTCGCCATGCCACTGCTGTACAGAAGATGGTCGCTGGTAAGCTACTGTCCTTGAACTGCCCTGCTCTCTTGGTGAACACAAAGGGAAATGGAGTGGGTGGGGGTGAAATGTAGAGATTCTCCTTCCAAAGGGAAGAGATAACCTCTTACCCAAAGATAGGACAAGCAGAGATAACTTATCTATTAAAACAAAGTTGAAAAAATGATGAAGTCACCTCATTCCAGACAGGGTTCAATTCATTATCAACTTTCTTTGTTTTCTTTTTCTCATCTGCAAAAGAGATAAAGGAAGAGACAGCAATCATTTATAAAAAATTAAAGAGCATGGGCCATTCATTTATTCTAAGAACATTACCCAAAGGCCTACTTGCGCCCACATTTCCCCATTCATCTGCTTAGGATGGAGGTTTACCTGAATCACAGTTTTCCAAATGAAATGGCCTTTTCTGGTCTACAAGATTTTCCCATCTCCAGGTCTACATGGAGTTAAGGGATGTGATGTTCTGCCCTTCCCTCACCAAGGCTACCCAGAGCCTCTGCATCTCCGGATTGCTGTAGAAAGAAGCCAACAAAGCTAAACTCTGAGATGCTGATATTGCTATTTTATAGGCAAGGATATTGAGGCTCAAAGAGTTAAGACATTTATCTGAGCTCACACCTGGCAGTGATGCCCTGCTTTAAACCTGGAATTTCAGCTTTGAAGCTCATGCTGCTTCTGAGTGTGCTAAGATGCCAGCACAGCTCCAGTATCAAGCTGGACTCCCTCCCATAGGCTTCGGTACAAGGACTCACAGATAATTTGGGGCTTCCTTTTCTCTGAGGCCATCTTTTCTGCAGACATAAGATCTTTCTTCTCTGTGTCTGAGCCTGGACAGTACCCCACCTGGATGAGCACGCGAGTAATTCAACTTTAAGCAAGTACTTAAAGTTTCCTTGTAGCAATGTCCAAAGAGCAGAGGCTTCTCTTGGGTCCCCAAGTCCTCAAATACCTACCCAAATAAAAGCTAATCTTTGCGCACAAAATACTTTGTAAGCATTATCTCATCTAACCTTTTTTTTTTTTTTTTCGAGACAGGGTCTCATGCTGTCGCCCAGGCTGGAGTACAGCGGCGCTATTTCAGCTCACTGCAACCTCTGCCTCCCGGCTCAAGCGATCCTCCTACCTCAGCTCCCCATGTAGTTGGGACCACAGGTGCACACACCACGCCCAGCTAATTTTTCTGCTTGTTTTTTCAGTAGAGATGGGCTTTTGCCATGTTGTCCAGGCTGGTCTCAAACCCCCAGTTCAAGTGATCCACCTGCCTCAGCCTCCCAAAGTGCTGGGATTACAGGTGTGAGCCACTGCGCCCGGCCTTCATCTAATCTTAAAAGCCTAGGAGGAGCCAGGTGAGGTGGTGTGGTGCATGCCTGTAGTCCCAGCACTTATGGAGGCCAAGGTGGGAGGATTGCTTGAGCCTAGGAGTTCAAGACCAGCGTAGGCAACATAATGAAACCCCATCTCTACAAAAATACAATTAGCTCTGTGTGGTGGCACATGCCTATAGTTCCAGCTACTCAGGAGGCTGAGGTGGGAGGATCCCTTGAGCCCAGGAGGTCAAGGCTGCAGTGAGCCAAGATCATACCCCTGCACTCCAGCCTGGGAAACAAAGCAAGACCCTGTCCAAAAAATAAAAATAAAATAAAAAGTAAAAACCCTAGGAGGTAAGTAATTACTATTTTCATCCCCCTTTCACAGCTAAGGAAACTGAGAAGCTGAGTAACATTCAAAGTCACCCAGTTGGTTGGGTGCGGTGGCTCACACCTGTAATCCCAGCACTTTGGGGGGCTGAGGCAGGCAGATCACTTGAGGTCAGGAGTTTGAGACCAGCCTGGCCAACATGGTGAAACCCCATTTCTACTGAAAATACAAAAATTAGTCAGACGTGGTGGCGGGTGCCTGTAATCCCAGCTACTCGGGAGGCTGAGGCAGGAGAATCACTTGAACGCAGGAGGCAGAGGTTGCAGTAAGCCGAGATCGTGCCACTGCACTCCTGCCTAAGAGATGGAGCGAGACTCAGTCTCAAAACAAAAAACAACTAAGTCACCCAGTTAATAAATGGTCCTGCTAGGATTTGAGACCCAGGCAGTCTCACATTGGTGGCCATACTTTGAATCACTCCTCAGCCTTTGCTTCTCCTTTACTGCTGTGGAATGTAGGAGGTAGTGGGTTTTGTTTAGCTAATGTCACATTGCTTTGGCTCCCAGCACACAGCTGCCTGTGGGACTAACCACCTCATTCTTCCAAGACCTCAGCATAGTAAGGCTGTGAGTCATGGCCCTCACTCTGCTAAGCATTAACTTTTCCACTTGAGAGGGCAACACACAGCCCAATGGTTTCCCTTCCTAAGCTTCAGCATGACGCTACTTGTCGGCTTGTGCCCAGACCTATCCTGGCTGGTTCTGCCTGTGCTCTCTCTATGTGACCTACACAGCCCCTCACTGCATCTGACTCTGAGGTCCCCTAGAAGCTGTCCTGAAACTTCCCCTCCCACACTTCCATTTTGACCCCACCCATCCCTCTCCTTCTCTAACAGAAACTCCCAATCCTCCTCTCTGGTTACAGTATAATAAAGTGCTCTTGAGAGAAAGAGGAGACATGCAAAGAATTTTTAACTTAAATAGAATTGGACAAAATGGTTTCTATGTGTAATTGTAGCTGGTCCCTCTACAGAATCATCTCTAGGTGCCAGGCTGTGCATTCTACCGCAGTGTCTCTAACCATTGAGACAATTCTTCGAGGTAAACGTGGTCATTCCCCTTTCTCAGCTAAGAAAATGGAGAGTAGTTAACCTGCCTTCGATCACAAAACTAATAAGGAAACAGAGCCAGATTTTGAACTACATCCCTCTGGCTCCAAACTCTGTGTGTGTGCATGTTTGCCACCAGACCACAGTGCCTTATTGGAAGCTGTCGGAAATGCTGGATAATGAAGATGCATAAATATAACATGTGTGACGGGCTTGGCATCTTGGAAAATGTCCGTAAGGAAGTTCATGGTCACTTTCCAGGGTATCCTGAAACTCTCCAAGATTATTTGCTCTCATACACAAAATATTGCATCTGTGAATTTTCTTGGAGGAAAGAGCTCATTGTTCTCATCAGATTCTCAAATGTGTTAGTGACCTTGAAAAAGGTTAGGAATCCCTGCATTCAACAAGCATGAAATAGTTCCACCAATCTCCCTCTACCTTACCACTACCCCTGCTCCCATAACCGGGGCTTGGGGGGTGGAGAACTGAGTCACAAAGGAGTGGATCTGGATCCTGAGACCATGGCAGTCCTTCAAGAGAGAAGATAGGTGATTCCAAGAAGTCCCAGCAAGAAGGGAAAGCAAGGAGAAGGCAGCAAATAGTGCGATAGAAACTGAGCACCCGGGCTTGGGGTAGGATTTGCATCACTGAAAGATGGCACTGAAGCAAAATTCCAGTCTCCAAGTCCCCAAGACTCCAACCAGGGAGCCAAGGCAGGGACAAGGGCTCCAGGTAGATCACAGAAAAAAACAGCACTTGTCAACATGAAGCGAGTCCCAAACCTGGTTCCTGACCTGGGAAACAGAGTGCATGGAAGACTCGCTGCAAGCTACCTTGACGCCGAGCCTGGGACCACGGATCCTCTCTGCCCTCAGGAGGGACAGGATTGTTCCAGAGTCAGCAGATGGGGAGTGTGAAAAGATTCATTTGTTCATTCATTCATTCACAAACATTTATTAAGCATCCACGGCGTGCCAGTAACAGGAAACAGAAGAGTGTAAGATAGTTCTTAGTCTTAAAAAGTTCCACAGGCTGGCCAGACATGGTGGCTCAAGCCTGTAATCCTAGCACTTTGGGAGGCCGAGACGGGTGGATTGCCAGAGCTCAGGAGTTCGAGACCAGCCTGGGCAACATGGTGAAACCCTGTCTCTACTAAAATACAAAAAACATTAGCCAGGCATGGCAGTGGACACCTGTAGTCCCAGCCACTCAGGAGGCTGAGGCAGGAGAATTGCTTGAACCCAGGAGGCAGAAGTTGCAGTGAGCCGAGATTGAGCCACTGCACCCTAGCCTGGGTAACAGAGCGAAACCCCATCTCCAAAAAAAAAGAAAAAAGTTCTACAGGCCAAGTGCAGTGGCTCACGCCTGTAATCCCAGCACTTTGGGAGGCTGAGGCAGGAGGATCACCTGAGGCCAGGAGTTCGAGACCAGCCTGGCCAACCTGGTGAAACCCCATCTCTACAAAAACCACAAAATTTAGCCATGCATGGTGGTGGGCACCTGTAATCCCAGATACTCGGGTGACTGAGGCAGGAGAATTCCTTGATCCTGGGAGGCGGAAGTTGCAGTGAGCCCAGATCGTGCCATTGCACTCCAGCCTGGCAACAAAAGCAAAACTCCATCAAAAAAGAAAAGAAAGAAAAGAAAAGAAAAGAAAAGAAATAGCAAAAATCTCCACCATGCTCCTGCCTGTCTCATTCTCATCCTGAAGTTCCTTCCTGCCTGTCAGAGGGGGAATAAACAGAAATAATGACTGGTCAGCTCAGGCCAAGAGACCTCAGAGCTTAGCCCACAGAAATGGTTCAGAGTGAGTTCTTCCGCAAACATTAGTCAGCTCCTTCATTCTTCCACCCAACAAATGTTTGTGAAATGGTGCTTGCCGGGCACTGAGCTGAGCACTATAGGAGACACAAAAATACCCAAGACATGGTTCCTGCCCTCAAGGGGTCTAGTGGGGAGGGGAAATGTGGCTATAGGGGACTGATAGAGAAAGGACTACAGTTGCTATCAGAGGGGTATCGATGCACAGGCAAATTCAGAGGAAAGATGACTTCAGGCTGTGTGCACAGAAGCAGAGGCTGAACTAGATGAGAATTCGAGGACAATGAGGGGTTGGAAATGTGGCACCAGAAGACTAGCTCACTCCAGTAGATGCAATAGGGTGGGTGGATCAGGCATGGAGGAGGGAGAACCAGTTACGTCACATCTGGGGACACTCCAGGACCCAACTGGCTGGAACCAAAGAGTGTAGAAGTGGGTAGGGGGCAACTGGGCTTTGTGGGAAGGTTATGGTCTCACTGTGAAGCCTCAAGTACCAGGCTAAGCTTCATTTGGCCGATATAAGTATTTAAAGGTGGAGGGTATTAGAAACTGGATTTTATGACTTCAAAAAGTTTATAACCCATGAGGAAAATCCAAGTGGCCCAACAATTCTCCCATCGCATGTTCCTGAACACACGATTCAATTGTGTGTTGAAAACAAAGGGGAATGGCTGAGTCCAGGCAGATGCCAGTTGACCACAGACCAGGTGGAGCTATTCAACCAGAACTTCCTGCAGCTCCTGGCACTCACCGTGTGAGGCTGATGCTAACGGTACTACCCCTAGGGGACGCTCACTGCGGGCTGGGCATTGCTAATCCCCCCACCTTTTTTTTTTGAGTTAGAGTCTCACTCTGTCATCTAGGCTGGAGTGCAGTGGCGCGATCTTGGCTCACTACAGTCTCTCTCCTGCCTCAGCCTCCTGAGTAGCTAGGATTACAGGTGTGTACCACCACGCCCAGCTCATTTTTATATTTCTAGTAGAGACTGGGTTTCCCTATATTGGCCAGGCTAGTCTCCAACTCCTGACCTCAAGTGATCTGCTCACCTTGGCCTCCCAAAGTGTTGGGATTACAGGCGTGAGCCACCGCGCCCGGGCTGCTATGCCCTTCACATGCCCTTCACATGCATCATTTCATTGAATCCTCCTGGCAAGCCTATGAGGTAGGCGCTGTTATTATCCTCAGTTTGCAGACAAGCAAAGAGAGCCCCAGAATGCTTAGGTAATTTGCCAAAGATCACAGGGCTAGGACGAAGTCTTCTAACCAGGTCTAGTATGACTCCTGAGCCCATGCATTTAACCACTGCACCTCCCATTTCCCTAGCTAACAAGGAAAAACTAAGGGGCTGGCATTGGCTCCTACCCTTCTGGAGAAACCCAGCTCAATCTCTTCCAAGACGGAGGCTCTGATGTTTTTCAAAATGTGTATATGTTATCTTTTATTGAAAACCTATTCTCACACATAAACACATCAGGCCAAAAAAAGAAAGTAGTTAAATTATTTTTCTTATCAACAGCCAGTCACATATTTATATTAGTCAATTATTTGATTCTACCTCTTTAAAAAAAAAAAAAGGTTAAAACTGCAGGCACTGAACATCAGATTGAATAACAGGAAACTCCCTCTCCTTTCTCCACATTACCTATCCCCCAACCTGGCTTCAGCATCTAATTTTATGAAGATGACTGTTTCTTCCTATGGAAAGAAATCAAATACTTTCAGCCCAGAACATAACAACTGACTCAAATGCAGGGCACACTCTGAGTGTGCTCAAGGGCTCAAGTCATTCTTCGGGACATTTCCTGTTTTCCGATTAGCTACGCCTGCCTCTCACTCAGTTCTGCGGAGGTCACCACTGCAGTAATTAACCCCAATGCCAGCCTCCGAACAAGGTTTCCAGGAGAACTGAACAGCTCTCTTAGTCAAACCGCCCGCCCTCCTGCACAGAACCATTTCCTTTGCTTTTCACTTGCCAGCCAGTGTGTCAGACCCTTAATGAAAATGCCTGGCCCAGTGTGGTGCTCACACCTGTAATCCCAACACTTTGGAAGGCCAAGGCCAGAGGATCGCTTGAGTACAGGAGTTCAAGACCAGCCTGGGCAACATAGTGAGACTTTGTCTCTACAAAATATCTTTTTTTTTTTTTTTAAATGAGAGGGAATCTCACTCTGTCACCCAGGATCTAGTGTAGTGGTGCAATCTCGGCTCACTGCAACCTCCGCCTCCTGGGTTCAAGTGATTCTCCTGCCCCAGCCTGCCGAGTAGCTGAGAGTACAGGCACCCACCACCACATCCGGCTAATTTTGTATTTTAGTAGAGGCGGGGGTTTCACCATTTTGGTAGGGCTGGTCTCGAACTCCTGACCTCAAATGATCCACCCATCTCGGCCTCCCAGTGCTGGGATTACAGGCGTGAGTTACCATGCCAGGCCCATCTCTACAAAATATTTAAAAATGAACCAGGCATACTGGCATGCACCAGTTACTGAATAGTCCCAGCTACTCAGGAGGCTGAGGTGGGAGGATTGCTTGCGCTTGGGAGGTCAAGGCTGCAGTGGCCATACCCCTGCACTTCATCCTGGGTGACAGAGCAAGACCCTGTCTCAAAAAAAAAAAAAAAAAAAAAGAAAAGGCCTGAAAGACATCAGGACTCCTGAGACTGACTTGCTACATCTGTGCCAGTGGTCAGCTGGGATGGTTCATTTTATGTGTCAAGTTGGCTAGGCTATGGTGTCTAGTTGTTTGGTCAAAAATAAGTCCAGATGGGCCGGGCGCGGTGGCTCACGCCTGTAATCCCAGCACTTTGGGAGGCCGAGGCGGGCGGATCACAAGGTCAGGAGATCGAGACCACGGTGAAACCACATCTCTACTAAAAATACAAAAAATTAGCCGGGCGCGGTTGTGGGCGCCTGTAGTCCCAGCTACTCGGGAGGCTGAGGCAGGAGAATGGCATGAACCCGGGAGGCGGAGCTTGCAGTGAGCCGAGATCGCGCCACTGCACTCCAGCCTGGGCAACAGAGCGAGACTCCATCTCAAAAAAAAAAAAAAAAAAAATAAGTCCAGATGTTGCTGTAGAGATATTTTGTAGATGTGATAAACATTTACACCTGGTTGACTTTAAGTAAAGCAAAATTACCCTCTATAATTTAGATGGGCCTCATCCAAACAGTTGAAGGTCTTAAGAGCAAAAACTGGTTTCCTGGAGAAGAAATTCTGCCTCTAGACTCGAACGTAGAAACCCTGCCTGAGTTTCTAAGCTGTGGAATTCAGACTGGAGATTGCAACATCAACTTTTATGTGAATTTCCAGCTTGCTGGCCCGCCCTGCAAATTTCAGACTTGATAGCCCCCACAACTGCATGAGCCAGTTCCTTAAAATCTCTCTTTCTGTCTCTACACAAACACATGCACACACATCCCATTGCTTCTGCTGCTCTGGAGAATTCTGACTAGTCCAACCAATAACACTAGGTGCCCACGGAAGTAACATGATGGTAACACATTTGAAATGCTTCCAAATACACACCATCTCACTGATCCTAAAAATCCTGCAGGGAAAAGCACAGATGTCGGCCCAGCCCCTCTGACTGGACTTTCACATCTGTGACGTCTCTTCCTTTGAGCTGTCATCTTGGGAAAATACAAGGCTGAACCCTCAAGCTCAGAGTCCCTCATATATAAACTGATGCATTCAGGTGAGATAGATAATCTCGAAGTTTTCCCCCAGACTTATGGAACATAAGCTTTATGACGTGCTCCCAAGTCCTGAACAGTTAGATTGCTGTGTTTTTCTGAAATGGCCTCAGGAAAAGTGAGGGAGCTGTCTACAAAAGCTCCCTGAGTAACTTAGCTCTTCAGTAGACAAAATAGAACAATAAGATCTCTAGGTTCAGCCAGGAGTCTACATTTGATCTCCCATTCAGAAATACTTCTTCACCTTTTCTAGATCTTGGAGTCATGCCTCCTTTCTTTTGAGATATATAAAGCCCCAAATGAATTCATCTGCCATTGTGCCTAACATTTCACACACCCCTAAACCACACCCATACATGGCTAGCACTTATTATTAAGTGCTCTGAACAGAGTCACTGTTCCCAGTACTTCCCATGGATTCTCTTACTTAATCTTCACAACTCTAACAGATAAGTTCTATTATGGTCATTCCCAGTTACAGAGGAAGAAACCAAGACACAGAGAGGTTAAGCAACTTATTAGAGGTCACACAGCTAGTAAGTGATGGAGCTGGGATTCAAACCCTGGTCAAAAGAGACAAACAGCAATTAGTTTCCAGAGTTGGAGGATTAAGACCAGAGGGTGATGCCTTGAAGGCTGAGACTATGTATTATTAATATTGTTATTCCCCCTACAATGCCTACTACGTAGTAATTTCTCCATGACTGGAGTAAATTGGACTTCATAAGTTCATATAAGTATGATTACTAGGGCTGCTTTAATGACTAAATGAAAGAATGAATACAAAGTGCCCAGCCCAGGGCCTGGCACACAGTAAGACTAATAAATGAAAACTATCAGATGATTTCCTTCCTTCCTTCCTTCCTTCCTTCCTTCCTTCCTTCCTTCCTTCCTTCCTTCCTTCCTTCCTTCCTTCCTTCCCTCCCTCCCTCCCTCCCTCCCTCCCTCCTTCCTTCCTTCCTTCCTTCCTTCTTTCTTTCGGCTGGAGTGCAATGGTACAATCTCGCCTCACTGCAACCTCCACCTCTCGGATTCAAGCCGTTCTCCTGCCTCCCAAGTAGCAGGGACTACAGGCATGCGCCACCATGCCTGTCTACTTTTTGTATTTTGAGTAGAGATGGGGTTTTACCATGTTGGCCAGGCTGGTCTTGAACTCCTGACCTCGGGTGATCCACCCACCTCGGCCTCCCAAAGTGCTGGGATTACAGGCATGAGCCACCGTGCCCAGCTAGATGATTTCTTATTACAACACCAGGGCAGCCTCCTTGCATTCCCCCAGGGTGTTCCCAGGCTGTGGAGCCCCGGAGGGCAGGGCCCCTGTGACTGGAGGAAGTGCCCGGTGAGGCTGGGACCGCCCTGGTGGAATATTTCTTCCACATGGCTCCATTCCAGGCCTCTGAGGTTCCCTGGGGCAGCTGGCATGTGAGCAGTGACTGCTCCTCCCTGGCAGGCAGCCTGGCAGCCACCAGGAGCCAGCTAATTTCTACTATCAACAAGGGGCAGAGAAGGTTCTGAGAAAGGCCGGCAGAGACGCCTCTGTCCTCAGGACTTGAGAGACACCTGGGGGAGCACAGGGACACAGGGCCCATCAGGTGGACCTCTCTCCGGGAGTGTCGCTGACTTTGGCTTTTCAACCCTGGCTGCCCTATCGTTCCAGGAAGATGCTGCCAAACAGGTTCTAGGAGAAAGGCACTTTGGGCAAGTGGAAACGGTGATACAAAGCGAGGCTGTTTGGGACATTTCTGCAACAGTCACGGATATCACTGATAAACAGAAATGCCCCAGCAAAAAGGCAGGCCGGGTGACTGCTCCCCTCTCCACTCCCAGTGCCCCACTGGCCTCTGGAAATGACCTTTCAGACGTACAGGCTCTTGAATCAAACCCACATTTTCCAAGGGAGTTGCAGTGAAGTCCAGTCCGTTTGAATGACTCAGCCAGAATCTGCTTCCTAAAAGCTGATGCTGGGGCGTGGTCATGTCCCAGCTCTGCTCACTGCCAGGGCTGCCGGGAAGGGTGCCCAGGAGGGCCAGGCACCCGGCTTGACTGCCTTAGTGTTTGTGTTGTATGCTGGGCATATTAAACACGTTCACGCCTGTTCCCTACAAGGGAGGCTGGGGGCAGTGCTCACATCTGTAATCCTAGCACTTTGGGAGGCCAGAGGTGGGAGATGGCTTGAGCCCAGGAGTTTGAGACCTTCCTGGGCAACATAGTGAGACTCCATCTTTACAAACAATTAAAAAATTAGCCTGGTATGGTGGCTTGCACCTGTGGTCCCAATTACTCAGGAGGCTGAGGTGGGAGGATCACTTGAGCCCTAGAGATCAAGGCTGCAGTGGGCCATGGCCTGGGTGACAGAGCAAGACCCTGTCTCAAAAAACAAACAAACAACAACAACAAAAATAGAAGATATGAGTACACTCATTTTACAGATAAGGAAACTGAGGATCAAGGTTGTTAACTGACTTGCCCAAGATCATGGAGCCAGTAAGTAGCAGAGCTGAGCTTGAGCCCAAGTCAGCCTTGTTTTCAAACCTGTGCTCTTAACTGCCACTGCAGGCAGAGGGTGCCAGGTGACCTGTCACTTTTTCAGACCTTCCAGTGGTGTAAACTTGGTCTACTTACTCCAACTCTTCATATCTAGACTTCTTCATTAATAAAGATTGGTATCTAATGCCCAGGAATAATAGCTACCATCTATAGGGCTCACCATCTGCCAGGCACTCTTCTAAGGGCTTTGTAAATGTTATCTATTATTATTATGATCCTTATTCAAAGCACAAGAAAGTTAAGTAGCTTGTCCAGGATTACCTGCTAGTAAGAAACAAAGCCAGAATTTGAATATAGGTCTTCTGGCTCTGGAGCCACTCAACCTATTTCTGACTGGTGTATTTCTGAGACATAATTTGCTAGAGAATGAATGAAGTCTCAGGTATTCAGCAAATACACTTCAAACCCAGCTAAGGAGGTAGGGCCTACAGGGCCTCTCAAGGCCCAAGTGTCCTCTAAAAAGGAGATACAAAAGCCCACCTGGTAGAATTGCAGCAAGGGTCAAATGAGAAGACACACATGCCCAGGACACAGGGGACATTACCATGTGTTGGATCAGAACTATCAACTGCTTCCTTCAGGCAAGCTTTGGGAGGATCCGGTCCTCTGCCCTTCCCCCATCCAAGAGATGGTATCAACAGAAAACAAAATAGTCACTTCAAACAACTTTGAAAACAAATGCAAAGCGCTGAGTCAAAAATCTTGATAATTAGATCCTATCCTTCCCAGGCAAATAATTTCCAGTTGAGTTTACCCTCAGCTTTAGACCCTGGTGTCTCACCATTAATCATCTCTTTCAGTGGAATTTTTGGCCCTGCCAGCAGTTTAATTCACTTTCCTCGACCCTCCTTCCTATGCGGTGCATGGCTTTCACCTGTGGGTGCTTTCGCAAGCTGGGCTGCTTGTTTGCTGTGGATCGGAGGGAGAGCTGGGAGTCAGGAGTGTTTGTGGGCTGGTGTTTGTCAGTGGGGCCTGGGACAGGGACAGAGGGTGAAATTAAAACGAGAAGATGCCAAGCACAAAGAAAACCAGCCATATGTGAAGCAGTGGAAAAAGGTAAAGGTTAGTCCTTCCCTGCCTCTTTCTGGCCACACAGCTTTGGCCTCCCTTGATATCTGAGTCTCAATATCTTCGTCTGAACAATGGGTATGAATATCAGTCCTCAGCACCTCCTTGTGTTGTTGTGGAGAAGAAATAAGATTACACCCATGAGCCAAGCGTGGAGGCTCACGCCTATAATCGCAGGAATTTGGGAGGCCAAAGCGGGCAGATTGCTTGAGGTCAGGAGTTCGAGGCCAGCCTGGCCAACTTGGTGAAACCCCCGTCTCTATTAAAAATACAAAAAAATAGCAGGGCGTGGTGGTGCACTGCTGTAGTCCCAGCTACTCGGGAGGCTGAGGCAGGAGAATTGCTTGGGCTTGGGAGGCAGAGGTTGCAGTGAGCCAGGATCGCACCACCCTACTCCAATCTGGGTGACAGAGCTAGACTGCATCTCTGAAGAAAAAAAAAAAAAGATTACACCCATGAAAAAGCTTTCTACACTGTCAGTGCCCTGCAAGGCACTTTCACACATGGAAGCCATCATAATGTGTCCAACACCCTAGAGCAAACAAGAGGGAATTTGGGGCCCTAGACAAGTCCTCTGAGACCAAAGATGTCCAGCTCAAAGGCACCAATGCCCCAGGCCCCAGTGTGGTGTGACCAGATGCCCTCAGGGCTGGCTTTGTCCAGGGAGGTTACTGCCAAGAGTAAGCAGTAGAGCCCAGATTGCCAGCCACGTGGGCTCAGTTCATGTGCTTGACCACAGGATGGGCCAAGTTTGGATGCGACCAAGACCAAGCATTCAGGGCTGCGAAAGGGAAAGCATAGGTGGTACAGCCTCGGCAGTGGGCGTTAGTGTTCCAGCTCCACCTGGACCCTGCTGTGAGACCTTGAGCGAAGCATTTCACCCACTCTACCCAAGACTCAGTTTATTCAGCTCTCAAGTGAGGACTTCTTTCTTATTTTTATTTTTACTTTTTTGGTGAGAAAATAAAGGAGTAGGCCAGGCACGGTGGCTCACGCCTGTAATCACAGCACTTTGGGAGGCCGAGGCGGGCAGACTGCCTGAGGTCAGGAGTTCGAGACCAGTCTGGCCAACATGGTGAAACCCCAACTCTACTAAAAATACAAAAATTAGCTGAGTATGGTGGCGCGCACCTGAAATCCCAGCTACTCGGGAGGCAGAAGTAGGAGAATTGCTTGACCCTGGGAGGTGGAGGTTGCAGTGAGCTGAGATCATGCGACTATAGTGCAGCCTGGGTGACAGAGAAAGACTCTGTCTTTAAAAAAAAAAAAAAAAAGATAAAGGAGTATGTTAAAATTGAATAACTAAGTACATGTGAAGCATGAGCACAGTGCTTAAAAGCCAGTAAACCATCACCATCAATATAATTGCCAATAATGATAATGTCTCCTTTCCAGAAGTTTAAACACACTGCACCCTTTTTTTTTGTTTGTTTTTTGAGACAGAGTTGCTCTATCCCCCAGGCTAGAGTGCAGTGGCACAATCTCGGCTCACTGCAACATCTGTCTCCCAGGTCCAAGCAATTCTCCTGCCTCAGCCTCCCAAGTAGCTGGGACTACAGGTGCCCATCACCACGCCTGGCTAATTTTTGTATTTTTAGCAGAGACAGAGTTTCAACATGTTGGCCAGGCTGGTCTCGAACTCCTGACCTCAAGTGATCCGCCTGCCTCAGCCTCCCAAAGTGCTGCGATTACAGGTGTGAGTCACCACACCCAGCCTGCACTCTTAATTCACTGAACACTGGCCCTATTTACAGCTTAGACTATAAGATGCATGTGGACAGGGCTAAACTTGCTTTGTTCTCCACCCTATACACAGAGCTAAGCACGCTGCCCGGCAGAGTACCCTCTCCATCAACACTTGGATCAATACTTGTTGAATGGATTCATGCTTGGAATGAGGAAGGAGCTGCTAAACATAGGAGGGACGGAGACAGGGAGTGTCCCGGCAATGAATTCAGACTGTTAGGAGGGGTAAACAAAAACATAACGTTTTGTTTATTGAAAGAAAGAGAGAGAAGGGCAAGGATTTTTTTTTTTTTTTCAATTTATAAGCTGCACTATTGAGATGAAAAAGATGATGAAGGTCATAAACCAACAAACGGAGGTGAAATGAAGTGGACCTCACCCTGCCAGTCAAATATTGGATTTTTAATACTTTACATTACAAGAAGTTACGGTTCCAGTCTCCACTAATAAAATGGCTCAAACTTGACTATCAGCGGAACTGATTCACTGCTAAGCTATGTCACCTCTGAGCTTCTGAGTCACAGCATATCATAAAGGCTTTCATTGCTCTGTTGCAAACTCACCCGAGGAGGGATGGGTTTTGTTTTTCTTTTTCTTTTTTTTATGTTCTTTTGTTCTTGGTACACTTTCTTCCTTTTTCAGACTGGATCCTAATGACCCCAACCACTAAACAACTCAATCCGTTCAGAGGGAGAAGAACTGTTTATCTGAGTTGGTTGTGTAGTCACAGGTTGTGAAGAAACCTCTTCATCCATGCTGAGCTCAGTGAAGACGCATGGACCATCTGGAATCCAGTTAAATCCTGATCTGTCTCTGCTTCAGCTCCCTCATAGGGAAAATGAAGATGGCAGTAATACCTACTTCCTAAAAATGAAATGAGGGCCGAGTGCGGTGCCTCATGCCTGTCATCTCAGCACTTTGGGAGGCCGAGGTGGGCAGATAACCTGAGGTCAGGAGATCAAGACCAGCCTGGCCAACATGGCAAAATCCCTTCTCTACTAAAAATACAAAAATTAGCTGGGTATGGTGGCATGCTCCTGTAATCCTAGCTACTCAGGAGGCTAAGGCAGGAGAATCACTTGAACCTGGGAGGTGGAGGTTGCAGTGAGTCGAGATCGCTATTTCTCACATGTCTTTTGCTCTGCTATGGTTCCCAGCACAACTCTGGCCACACGGACCTCAGGGCTGGGCTCCACTGGCCAAGAGGCCACCAAGCTCTTTCAGGCTGCTGCTGGGCCCTTGCCAGCGGGCTTTCCATCACAGGAGAGCTGCTGATCATCACAGTGATCCTGCTGATCACTGAGGATGAGGCCTGCACGGCAGCAATTCTCACTCTGAGCCCATGCAGCAAGTGTGAGCTGAAAATCCAAGCCAGAGAGTTGCTAAGAACCTACTATGCTCACACCCATTAAGATGCTACTATGAAATAAAGAAGAAAAAAAGAAGAAGTGTTGTCAAGGCTGTGGAGAATTGGAGCACTTGTGCAGTGCTGGTGGGAATGTAAAATGGTGCAGGCTCTATGGAGAACAGTAGCCCATTTCCTCAGGAAATTAGAAATAAAATCCCAGCATTTTGGGAGGCTGAGGTGGGCAGATCACTTGAGGCCAGGAGTTCAAGACCAGCCTGGCCAACATGGCAAAACCCCTCCTTACTAAAAATACAAAAATTAGCTGGGCATGGTGGTGCATGCCTGTAATCCCAGCTACTTGGGAGGCTGAGGCAGGAGAATCGCTTGAACCCAGGAGGCAGAGATTGCAGTGAGCAGAGATGGTGCCATTGCACTCCAGCTTGGGTGACAGAGCAACACTCCGTCTCAAAAAACAAAAAAACAAAAAAACTAAAACTAAAACAAACAAACAAAAAAACCTGTACATTTAAAATAGTTAAGATGGTAAATCTTACGTTATATGTGTTTTACCACAATTAAAAACAAATAACCTACTTGGGCAATGCCTTTAAGTTGTTTGTGCAGCCACAGCTGACCAGCATCCTGTTTATTCTGAACAGCTAAGCCTGGGCCACCCCTTGGAAATGTCCCCCAGGACTCTGTATGTCCCTGCAGCAATGGGGGAAGAAGTGGGGCATAAAAGCCGGGAGACACGAGCACTTGTCATACAACATTCCGTGTCAGCACTATGACAAGTTCTTTAGATATTTTATCACAATTGCTCCCGACAAGCTCCCTGAGAGGTACAGATTATTCTCCACACTCTGTAGATGAAGAAATGAAGGCTCAGAAATAAAGTTGCCCAAAGACACCCAGTTCCTAGCGATAAAATCAGGAGTGAAAATTAATTTTTCTAATCCAAAGGACATCCCTTTCCAGGTATTGTGTTAATTACAGAAAGAAGGGGGTTCTTTAAGTGAGAGGTTATGTCAACCAACAGATTAAAGATGGAAAAGAACAGATCTAGTCCCTGGAAAGAGATGGGGTGGAGAGTTCGTATTCTAGGGCCTCAGAAGGCTGCCCTGTGAGTAGACACATCTGGTCTACCCACTTTGTCTTGGGTTTCCATGCCCCTTGACCACAGTTGATTGGAGCAGGGCTGAATATCTGACCAAAACCAAGCCAATGGGTGTTTTTCTCTGAGCTATCTCATGCATGAGATGCTGCCACTGTAGTTGGATGTAGAGTCAGGACCCAGTCACCTTGTGGCAACCCAAAGCCCATGCAAGAGGCCTCACTAAGGATAGCCAATTTGCAGAAAGTCAACAATTATAGCCAATATGCAGAAAAGTAATGGCTGCCATGTGCAGGGAGAAACAGAGGCAGGAGGGTGCACAGTCCCTGGGAGGTGGGGAGAAGTGAGGTGACACGATTCTGGTTCCTGTGAGGTCTGTGATCTGGACTCTAGATTTCTCTCTGGTTTTAGAAAAACCAAGGTTTCCTTGAGTACAGTGAAGTGAGTATCTGCTCCTTGCAATGAAGCAATTCTGAACCGTGACTCCCTATCTTTTCAGATAGTACAACAGGCTAGGGAGAGAAGGACCTTATGCAAATGAACCGCAGCTCAGCTTGGTTGAGGAAATGCTCCCCAATTTGATCTTTGGGAAGACACCACACTTTGTCTTCAAAAATCACTTTGTATTTCTGTTTTCCTTCGATCTCCTGGTGGCCTTCCTGCCTGCTGCCTCAGGTGGCTACTGCCCTCATGCTGGCTTCTTGCAGAGCTACCCCAACCAGCCCTGCACTCGCCCACAGGGTGCACACTCCAGCTGGAAGCAAGGCAGTCTGATGTTCCATTTCACAGTAGAATGTGAGGAAGGATGGCCGAATTCGCCTGTCCAGTGTGGCTTCCTTATTAATTTAATTCAATCAGGCTGCTTCCTCAGTGTCTTTCCTTATTAGTGCCTTCCTTCTGATTCCAGCCCTGGGATGAGCTCCACCTGTCCTGAGAAGCATTTGACTCAACTAATAAGCCTTCTTACTAGTCTCCCTGACTAGTAGGAATCTGCTGTTCACATTGCTGCCTAACGAGGCTCCCAACTGGTTGATGAGTAAAGTTCAAACCCTATTCATACCACATTACTCCTCCCCAGGGCTCCCTGGTCCTTCTGTGCTGTTCCAAAGCCTGGAATGTCTTTTTTCCATTATTTCTGTCAAATTTCCACTCATCATTTAAAACCAAGCCAAATGACACTTTCTCCACAAGGTTTTTCACTCTTTCATCTACTCAGATTGTAACTTTTCATGTCTATTCTGGTTTGCATCTCATTCTTGTGGGCTAACTAGACGGTCACCTAGGCCTAAAAGTCCAAGCTATCTTATGCATATTTTTCTAGGCTTAGTTCCAGAAATAACTCTCTGGTGCACTGAAACTATTATCAAATAGGTAAGGAGATTTATAGATTGCCATGTGCAATGTCACATGTACATTAATTTAATCCTCAAACAGCCCTGCAAGGCAGGAGGTATTATTAAGAACACTGAAACTGACGTGCTTTTTTGCTGTTGTTTTTTTGGGGTGTTTTGTTTTGTTTTGTTTTTTTGAGATGAAGTTTCACTCTTGTTGCCCAGGCTGGAGTGTAATGGCACCACCTCAGCTCACTGCAACCTTCACCTCCTGAGTTCAAGCAATTCTCCTGCCTCTGCCTCCTGAGTAGCTGGGACTACAGCTGCCCGTCACCATGCCTGGCTAATTTTTTTGTATTTTGAGTAGAGACAGGGATTCACCATGTTGGCCAGGCTGGTCTCGAACTCCTGACCTCAGGTGATCCACCCACCTCGGCTTCCCAAAGTGCTGGGATTACAGGCGTGAGCCACCATGCCCAGGCTTGAAGTTGAAGATTTTATCTGCTCATGAACAACTAGGGATTGCAACTGGAATTCTCATTTAGGCATCCCTGGCCCCAGAGCTCAGGGCCTTTGCACCCTCATGCCCAGTAAGAAGTTAACTGATAAGGCTTAAGGTATCAAATGTCCCATAACTTTTTCTGAGTGAGAACTGTACTCAGACCTGCTCAGAGCACACCCCTGTGCAATAGAACAGCTGTTCAATAGAAAGTAGACAGTGAGTCACGTGACCACTGCCATATCATGGCATTCTATATAGTATGTTTCATGTATGAAGGTTTAACATAAAAACTGGCAGCTTCATGTTTTCCTTGCCAGGAACAAGAATGCAAAATGTCTAAGATGCCGATTTGCTCCCAGAGAACAGGTGCTACGAACTGGTTATACTCAAAGTTCATGAATATTTGACAGGGTTCTTTACTAAGCCTCATTCACAAACACCTGAGAGAATATTAAATGTAATTCAGCTGGAAAGAAGGGCAATTGGCTGACTTCCCAGGGTCTCTTTCAGGACTAAGCATCAAGGACTTTATCACACCAAGGTGTCTCAAATCTCCTGCCAGTTCTTTTCTTACATGCTCAATATTTAAAATGTGTATTCAACATCAGTGATGTGCTGGGTGTTGCAGAGGATATAACAATCCCATGCCTTCTTGGCAGGGCCAAATCCTCGGGGAAAGGAGAAACGCACGCGTGATTAGAAAGGAAAACCCATACCAGACAAATACCAGCACACCTAAGCTGAGGGCACGCAGGTGAGATGTGTTGTGAAGGAGGAAAGAAAAACAAGGCACATTAATTAATTTTTTAGGGGCAATTGTAGCTTTATAGATGACTGAGACCCTGCCGTGTACCTCTGAGAGTTCCCATGCTTCCATAGGGTGGGGCCACTTTCCTTAGGCAGTGAGTCTCTAAGCCTAGTTCTCCAGGAAGGGTTGGGAATGACACAGTAGATTAAACACTTTTGCCTTCCTGATTGTTTTGTCAATACAATGCAGTGGTTTTATGGGAATACCCGGGTAGTGTGATTATCAGTTTGAGCTGATAGGGATCTTCTTGATGAGTCCTGTGGTTCTCACTGGGTGAACCAAGGCTCTGTCTGGGCAATGCACCAAGTGCCTGGACAGACCACAGGGAATAATATCCATGAAGTCTTTCTCACATCACTTCCTCATTCTTTTTTTTTCAGATAGGGTCTCGCACTGTTGCCAGGCAGTAAAGTTCTCATAGCTTTGGAGCTTATTTAAAAAATGCTTTAAGGCCGGGCGCGGTGGCTCAAGCCTGTAATCCCAGCACTTTGGGAGGCCGAGACGGGCAGATCACGAGGTCACGAGATCGAGACCATCCTGGCTAACACAGTGAAACCCCCCGTCTCTGCTAAAAAATACAAAAAACTAGCCGGGCGAGGTGGTGGGCACCTGTCGTCCCAGCTACTCGGGGAGGCTGAGGCAGGAGAATCACTTGAACCCGGGAGGCGGAGCTTGCAGTGAGCTGAGATCCAGCCACTGCACTCCAGCCTGGACGACAGAGCGAGACTCCGTCTCAAAAAAAAAAAAAAAAAATGCTTTAAAAGATATATTCTTGGTGTTAATGTCCCCGACTGAAAAAAAATCAACTTTATAATTTCAAACAGCAAAGCAGGTTTTTACTAAAAATACACGTGTGTCTATTGGATACATCACAGCCTTTGGGATGTCTAGAGATTAACTCCCTTTCAGATAAGCCATTATAGCCCCATTTCTCAAAAGAAAAAAGGACTCTCTGAGAGGTTAAGTGGTTTGCTCAAGACTACAAAGTTTGATAGGCTAATTAGAAAGGGGATATTCTAGAAATATCTAGGCTCACATTCCAAAAACCGGTTCAAGTAAAATAACAGGAATCTGGAAAAAATAAGTAATAACATGACAATTATCTGGCGGCCATCTGGACAGTAGCAGTAGACATTCCACAAGGAAAAATTTACACAAGACCAGAAGGGAGAGAAAATTCTGGCTGATGGAATGGGGGATATCGTTAAGGAGAGGATGAGAAAAATGCTATAGTAGCAACAACTATGTACCCAAGGAGATGGATGTTTTATGTGAATGTAATGTTGCCACATTGTAAAGACACAATAATATAAAAGTATACAAGGAAACCTCTGCTCAATCACCTTTTCAAGAGATTGGACACAGAAGCAAGGGATGGGTCAAAGGGAAAATGGAAGCCAATGTCAAGATCCAGCAAAAGCATCTTTAAAAGAAAAGAAAAGGCCAGATGCAGTGGCTCATGCCTGTAATCTCAGCACTTTGGGAGGCGGAGGCGGGTGGATCACCTGAGGTCAGGAGTTCAAGACCAGCCTGGCCAACATGGTGAAACCCTGTCTCTACTAAAAAACACAAAAATAAGCCGGGCATAGTGGTGCATGCCTGTAATCCCAGCTACACGGGAGACTGAGGAAGGAGAATCACTTAAACCTGGGAGGTGGAGGTTGCAGTGAGCCAAGATTATGCCATTGCACTCCAGCCTGGGCAACAAGAGCAAAACTCTGTCTAAAAAAAAAAAGAAAAAAGAAAAATAACACACACACACAAAGGTAGAAGCTGTGCTTTTGAAATGTGTATATTCATGGCCGGGCACAGTGGCTCACACCTATAATCCCAGTACTTTGGGAGGCCGAGGACGGCGGATCATGAGACCAGGAGTTCAAGACCAGCCTGACCAACATGGTGAAACCCTGTCTCTATTGAAAATACAAAAATTAGCCGGACGCGGTGGTGGGCACCTATAATCCCAGCTACTCAGGAGGCTGTGGCGAGAGAATCGCTTGAACCCAGGAGGCGGAGGTTGCAGTGAGCCGAGACCACACCACTGCACTCCAGCCTGGGTGACAAAGCGAGACTCTGTCTAAAAAATAAAATAAAATAAAATAAAAATGAAATGTGCATATTCACAAAGACATGCTCCACAGGGACACCCACTGTAGTCCTGTTGCTAACAGGTAGTAGTTAGGACAACTTACATGTCTATAGCAAAAGGTCGAGAAGGATTCAAATCAAATTGTTCAGCGTGGTGGCCCTGAAGGACTAACAGTGGGAGAGAGAAAGAGTAGAAGAGGTGCAGGGAGAATTTGCACTTTTTAGTGGCATTAATCCCTCTGGATTGTTAGTTTATTTTATGTCTACATGCATTTTTAATTTTAGAAGTTAAAAATATTATATTATTTAAAATTAAAAAGTTTTTTAACAACCTGTTCTGTTTGGAGGAATCGTCAAGTCTCAGAGGTGAAATTGGTCTCAGAGGTCTTGTAGACTAATCTCAGCTAGATTCAGCTTCACAGCCTGGCTGGCTGCATGGAACTTAGGGCAGAATGGCCACCCCTGGCTCACAGGCACTCACTGCAGCCTCACGATTCGGATCTGGCTCATGGAATCTGGTGCACCCCAAAGATGTGAAAAATTACATAAGCATTGTGTCTTTCATAATCTATACCTACACTGCTAAACATCAACAACAACCATGCACCAGGACTACAGCAACCCGCAGATCCTCCTAGTTGCTACCAGGCCCTGAGTAATTTGACAGCCTCAGAAAAGTCGCTCACAGTTGAACACAACTGGGCGCTCATACCTGTGCAGTACTTTGGGAGGCCAAGCCAGGAGGATTGCTTGAGCCCAAGAGTTCGAGGCCAGCCTGAGAAACAGAGAGAGGCCTTGTTGCTACAAAAAAAATTAAAAATTAGCTGGGCATGGTGGTGTGAGCTTATAGTTCAGCTACTCAGGAGGCTGAGGTGGGAGGATCGCTTGAGGCCAGGAGTTCGAGACCGTGATCACACCACTACACTCCTCCCTCCTGGATGGCAGAAAAAAAAGAGAAAGAGAGAGAAAGGGAGAGAGAGGGAGAGAGAGAGAGAGAGAGGGAGAGAGAGAGAAAGAGGGAGAGAGAGGGAGGGAGAGAGAGAGAGAAAGAAAGGAAGAGAAAGGAAGAGAAAGAAAGAAAGAAAGAAAGAAAGAAAGAAAGAAAGAAAGAAAGAAAGAAAGAAAGAAAGAAAGAAAGAAAGGGTTTTAACATGAAAGACTGAGGTCAGCTATAAACCAGTTGGTTGTCAGTACAGCACAATCCCAAGTGCAGCGTAGCTATAGCCTAATAAGTGTAGCTATAGCCTAATAGGGCCTCAGTGTCTATGCGAGCAACACCATTAACAATTATTTCCCCTGGTCTTATAGTTTGAGAAGAGCTGCTTACTGCCCTGACTTTGCTTATTTACCCAAGTGGCAAAATGTTTACGTATTTCAGTTAACACAGGGACTTTCTTTGATGCTGCCTTGATCTTCTGGTATGGCTTTTTCCTTTTTTCTTTCTTTCTTTTTTTTTCTTTTTTGAGATGGAGTCTCGTTCTGTCTCCCAGGCTGGAGTGCAGTGGTGCAATCTCTGCTCAGTGGAACCTCTGCCTCCCAGGCTCAAGGGATTCTCCTGCCTCAGCCTCCCAAGTAGCTGGGATTACAGGCATGGTAGGGCTTTTTCCATTTTACCATACCCTACCCCACAACACACTATGAAGTATGTCTGCCTTTGTTCCATGTTCCCTCTGATGGACAGTATTGTGCTATAAGTATCCTCAGTTCAGTCAGAACTTAATTTACTTAATTTTATGCAGTCCTCAAAACTGGGGACACACCTGTAAAGGGTTTGCCATCACCAGGATTTTAAACCACCGACATAGACTGAGAGCAGGAAGAAAGCTGTGTTCATTACTATATCCCCTCCAGCACCTAAGGCAATGCATTTCACATCTTGCTGAGAGCAGATAACTCAACACCTGGAACTAGAAAATTATAGAACCAAAAAGATGGAAGACATCTAAAGACCAGTTCCCATCATGCCACAGCTGAGAAATTGGAGACCCAGGTAGTTAAATCAGATATTGAGTTAATGTCAGCTAGAATGCAGATGTTCCTACTCTTTGAGTTGAGTATCCTTTCCTCTGTCAGGTTGCTTGTTAGTTAAATGAATGAATGACTTTACCACTTGATTTGCATGAACAAAGGAGGCCAGAAAAGAGACTAAAGTTAAATGTGTAATTGGTTAGATAGACTATATTTGCCAACTTCACTAAAGGTTTCCACTTTCAATTGATTGTTTGCATTCATTGACTTAGATATATTTTTCATCATTTAAAATGTTCCATCAGTGCATACAAACTCCAGACAAATAACAAATCAGATTTCAATATAGTGTTAACTCCAATTCCTCTATAATCTATAAGACTTAAATAATTACATGATTGGACTGATCCCAATATATTTTAATGTCTTTATATGTCAATGATGAAGGATGTAAAATCTTCATATTATGTCACTATTATGTAACTGCTTCAAGAAAACAAAAACTTAATAAAACCTAACACATGTAAATAAACTCTGACATCACATGAGTCCATGATATTAAGTAGCCAGATTTTCAAACCTCTTTGTCCTTTAAGAGCCCAATTTTAAGCTGGGCGTGGTAGTTTATGCCTGTAATCCCAACACTTTGGGAAGCTGAGGTGGGAAGAAAGTTTGGGCAAGGGAATTATAACCAGCCTGGGCAACATAGCAAGACCCAGTCTTTTTCTAAAATTTTTTTTTTTGTTTTTTTTTAAAACCAATTTTTGCTCTTCAGATGTTTTTTTCAACCAACCAACAATTTGCCAGCTCTTTTTTTTTTTTTTTTGAGACGGAGTCTTGCTCTGTTGCCCAGGCTGGAGTGCAGTGGCATGATCTCGGCTCACTGCAACCTCCTCCTCCTGGGTTCAAGCAATCCTCCTGCCTCAGCATCCCAAGTAGCAGGATTATAGGCCACCATGCCCTGCTAATTTTTGTATTTTTAATAGAGATGGGTTTTTGCCATGTTGGCCAGGCTGGTCTCAAACTCCTGCCCTCATATTATCCACCCACCTCAGCCTCCCAAAGTTCTGGGATTACAGTGGTGAGTCACCACACCCAGCCAGCCAGCTTTGAGTTTCATTTTTTTCATTTTCTTGCTCATCCTCAGAGGGAGAGGTTTAAGAAGAGAAATAAAGGGGAAAAATGGAAAAAAGAAAGGTGAAAGGTATAGATGCCTCAGGAACTGACAGGGAGTAGCAGTCAGGCTCCTGGAAGAAACGAGAAATGTAGCAAGGCATGGTCAGGAAACACATGTCTATCTATGCTCCCACTCTCTCTGCCTTTCCCTCTCTCTCCCATCCCTCTTGCCAAGAAGTGAGCCGGCAATCTTACTAATGACAAACAAAATAGATAAAGCCTCCACACTGAGAGTTAGAAACCCTACTTTAGCCAAAACTAAGTCACTTACATCGAATTGTGCCATGACAGCATTCCTGTCCCCTCCCCTGCAATGGCAATCAAGTGTCATAGGAAAATAGCCTTTTGAAATTACTACGAGCCTTTTATTTTTTATTTTATTTTATTATTATTATTATTTTTTGAGACAAGTCTCGCTCTGTCGCCAGGCTAGAGTGCAGTGGCACGATCTCGGTTCACTGCAGCCTCTGCCTCCTGGGTTCAAGTGATCCTCCTGCCTCAGCTTCCCGAGTAGCTGGAACTACAGGTGTACGCCACCATGCCCAGCTAATTTTTGTATTTTAGTAGAGACGGGGTTTACCATGTTGGCCAGGATGGTCTCGATTTCTTGACCTCATGATCCACCCACCTCGGCCTCCCAAAGTGCTAGGATTACAGGCGTGAGCCACAGTGCCCGGACAAGCCTTTTATTTTTATTTATTTTTACACCCAGGCTGGAGTGCAGTGGCATGATCACAGCTCACTGTAGCCTCAAACTCCTGGGCTCAAGCAATCCTCCTGTCTTGGCCTCCCAAAGTTGGCTCAGGGTTGGTGAGCCACCGTACTCAGCCAACCATGTGGCTTTTAGAGATGATCTTTGTCTAAACCCTTCTTGCCTGTTTTGCAGAAAAGAAAATTGAGATCCCAGAGAAATGAAGTAACTTGCCCAAGGTCATTCAGCAAGCAAGATAGAACTAGATCCCCAAACTGCAAACTAGCAGTCCAGAGTTCTTCCTCAATGAGCAATTTAAAAGCTACAGAATGTATAAGAAAACACCCCAACTGCCTAGATACAAAAACAATTACAAAGACACAAAAGGGCAGGAAAACTCAGTAAAACTATGAACTTCACCTCACCGCCCAAAAGCCCATTGACAATCAAAGCAGCCTCAGGCTGATTCAAGGAGTAATGGTGCCTCCAACAATTTAATTGCTCTTCTTCCTCCTTTACCCGTTTCTCACAGGCAGATAAAATTAAAATGCATCTAAGGCTACTGAAACTTACTTTGAACCAATACAGACCTTTGTTGATACCTGAAATTTAGGGATTGGCAAATACATTTTCCACCAAGAGCTTACAGAAATCACACTCTTAGAGCTAAAACATCAGGTCATTCCATGAGTCTTAAGCCCTGGAGAAAATGAAATGCTTTCCCCAGAAATGGGTCCTGTCCCCTGTCCTGCGCAGGTAACAAATGCTGCTGGAGAGACTGGCTTCATCAGCCATCTAAACGCAGACTTTTCAAGAAGGTGACCCAAGAAACTAACATTCCAAAACAGGACTTCAGAAAAAGAAGAAAACTTTTTCTTACCCTTAAAAATAACAGAAACAATAGGATCCGGCTTGCCAAATTTCGTTTTAGGGATATTGCTGGCGGATTCCACAATCACTCGCAGCATGGTTCTTAGCTGGCAGAAAGCAAGTTTCAGCAAACGAAGTGGAGACTCGGGCGCTGGAGCTCCGGGTCGCACCGCCCCGGGAGAGAAGTTCTCTCCCAGTGAAGGGAAGATTTCTCCCAGGGACGGGGCAAGGAAGAGGAAAAGGCAAAAATGGGTGGACCTCTGGCGAATTTTACTGAAGGCAATGTGTAAACTGATACCGAACTCCCCGCGTCTACGCAGTGCCGCAGGCACAGACTTACGAATTCGGGAAATGTGGAAGTGAAAAGGACACACCTTAAACTAAAAATAATTCCGTGCAACAAATGAAACCAACATGAATTTGGAGCTAAGAAATACGGGTAGCTCAGGAAACCACTAAAATGTTGCTGCCTTTTAGCAATGGTTCGTGAAACTGAATTAATTGATTTGTCCATCACTGCTTTCATTTTCTTCTGAGTTTCATGGAGTTTTAAAACTTTAGTCATTTTTTTCTTTGGACATTTCGCTGTTCCTTCTCACGCTATTGAACACACCCACTCAGTATTCTTATGTTCAGCTTTTTTAAAGTAGCTAAAGGGTGCTTCCTACTGGACGGCAAAGGAATGACAGAGTTTATTTCAAGTAAACGCGATCGGGGCATGGGAAGGAATATGGTTTTTCAGAATTGATGTACTGTGAGTTGATCCTTTGCCATATATATATATATATGACTTATATATATATGACCTAACATAGAATTTCTTCAAAACACCTTCAGAGGTGAGAGCTGGGCGCCTAAGTTTTCCTGGCTCATCAAATGCTGCCAATTGCCTTCAGTGAAAATGGAGAAGGGATTCCCCACTGTTTCTGGACCTACAGCTGTCCATGGTGTCTTTCTGTCCCAGAGGGTGCATGAAGACGGTGCAGCCTGGCTGAGATCACAAGAGGCGGCCTGGGGCTAGTCAGCCAGATCTGAGTGTGAGACTCTGCCTCACCACTGTGAGCTATGTCACCTTAGCAAGTCTCTTTTTTTCTTTTTCTTTTCTTTCTTTTTTTTTTTTTTTGAGACGGAGTCTCGCTCTGTCGCCAGGCTGGAGTGCAGTGGCATGATCTTGACTCACTGCAAGCTCTGCCTCCCGGGTTCAAGCGATTCTCCTGCCTCAGTCTCCCGAGTAGCTGGGACTAAAGGCACGGGCCACCTAGCCCAGCTAATTTTTTTTTTTTTTTTTTTTTTGGTAGAGACGGGGTTTCACCATGTTGGCCAGGATGGTCTCGATCCCTTGACCTTGTGATGTGCCCGCCTCGGCCTCCCAAAGTGCTGGGATTACAGGCGTGAGCCACCATGCCGGCCAGCAAGTTTATTAACCTCTCTCTTCCTCAGTTTCCTCATCTATGAACTGGGGATAAAGGCTGTTATAAGATAAAGGTCATAGCATAGGGGCTAGCACAAAGTACACAGTAATTTGCACATGTAAGAAATTCATGCTTATTTGTGATCTCATAGCGTTTCTGTTAATGCAGGTTGACTTTAAATCAGGATCTCGTTATATTTCAGAAGAAAAGGCTAAAACTTGGGATAAAGAAGCATTGGGTTTCTTTTTGCTTTAGAACACACAGTCAAGCAGACCCACCTGTGAATAAACATTTCACGTACATTGAAAAAGCATGACTAAACCTACGGGAATTCTTCTGTCTCCATGAGTTTCTCAAAGGCTTAAAGCCAAGAACCAGTTACCCAGTGCCGTGTTCATTATTATTGTATTTAGTGGACATGTCGGCAGTTTTAGTGGAATATAGAGATTATTACTTTTATTTTATCTGGCTTCTTTCCATTTGTCATTTTTACTGTGAAATATATTTACAGAAAAATGCATACTACATAAATGTGACAGTTTAACAAGTATCCAGGTCAAGACCGAACATTGCCAGCCCTCCAGAAGCCCCTGGAATACCCTGTATATCATATCCACCTCCTTCTCCCAGAGGTAACCACTCTCCTGATTTTGTTTTTTTGTTTGTTTGTTTTGTTTTCGTTTTTGAGACTGAGTTTCACTCTTGTTGCCCAGGCTGGATTGAAGTGGGGTGATCGGCTTACTACAACCTCCACCTCCCGGATCCAAGCAATTCTCCTGCCTCAGCCTCCCAAGTAGCTGGGATTACAGGCGTGCAGCACCACACCTGGCTAATTTTGTATTTTTAGTAGAGACAGGGTTTCACCGTGTTAGCCAGGCTGGTCTCAAACTCCTGACCTCAGGTGATCCATCCACCTCGGCCTCCCAAAGTGCTGGGATTACAGGCATGAGCCACCACACCTGGCCCACTCTCCTGATTTTTATGGTAATGATTTCATTGCTTTTCTTTGTAGTTTTTACCGAAGAAAAAAAACAAAACAAAAAACAATAACAACAAAAAAAAAACAGTTTAGGTTTTCTTGGTCATGACCTTTGTTTGGTGACATAAGTTCTTTTGTATGTTATGAACTTTACATATGTACACATATAATCATATGTATAGATACATACATGTGTTCATATTTTATGAATTCTTTGCTGTATTATGACTTTATAGAAATGGAATCATACAGAATGGATTCTTTCGTGTTTGACTTCTTTTTTCTCAGTATTATATTGTGAAATTCATTCATGTAGCTCTACTTCCTTCACTCTTGTTGCTATATGGCATTTCATTGTATGAGTTCTGACATTTTATTTTATTTATTTATTTATTTATTTATTTTGAGACGGAGTCTCGCTCTGTCACCCGGGCTGGAGTGCAATGGCGCGATCTCGGCTCATTGCAACCTCCGCCTCCCGGGTCCAAGCAATTCTCCTGCCTCAGCCTCCTGAGTAGCTGGGATTACAGGTGCACACCACCACCCCAGCTAATTTTTGTGTCTTCAGTAGAGGCGGGATTTCACCATGTTGGCCAGGATGATCTTGAACTCCTTACCTTGTGATCTGCCTGCCTCAGCCTCCCAAAGTGCTGGGATTACAGGCATAAGCCACCGCGCCTGGCCTCCAGATTTGATGAATTCATTCTACTACTGCCAGACATTTGGATAGTTCAGGGAATGGGGCTATTACAAACAGTGCTGTTCTGAACAGTCCAAGACTGTTCTGGTACAAATGTGCACGAGTCTATTTAGAGTCTAATCTGTGGGTGGAATTGCTTGCTGGACCAGAGAGTGTGTGCATTTCATTCACCTTTAAAAGGTAATTCCAAATTATATTCCACAGTGGTACTCTTGCCAACAGTGTATGAGACTTTCTGTTGTTCTAAATTCTTGTCATACTTACCAATGTTAGATTTTTTTACATTTGCCCTTCTGGTGAGCATATAATAGCATCTCACTGGAGTTTTAATTTGCCTTTTACCTATTCATGTGGGAGAAAAAGACAAATGACCGCCAACCTTACATAATACATAATCAATTACAGGTGGAGTGTAAATCTAAGCAAGATAAAGCATGTTTCAGCCCAGACGCAGTGGTTCATGCCTGTAATCTCAACACTTTGGGGAGGCCGAGGCGAGTTTGAGACCAGCCTGGGCAACATAGTGAGACCCTGTCTCTACAAAAAATTGTTAAAATTAATCGAGTGTGGTGGCATGCACCTGTGGTCCCAGCTACTTGAAAGGCTGAGATGGGACAACCATTTGAGCCTGGGAAGTCCTGGTGGCAGCGAGTCATGATTGTGCCACTGCACTCCAGCCTGGGCAACAGAGTGAGACCCTGTCTCAAAAAAAAAAAAAGAAAAAAAATCTAGCCGGGTGGTGGCAGCTCACACCTGTAGTCCCAGCTACTTGGGAAGCTGAGGCAAAAGGATCACTTGAGGCCAGAAATACAAATCCAGCCTAGACAACATGGCAAGACCTCCTCTCTAAAAAAAATAAGTAAAGAAAAAATCAAACAACAAAAAAAGCCATAGAAGAATATCTATATGACCCCAGGATAGGAAAGGATTTCTTAATATGAAAAAATGTACAAATCATAAAGGAAATATTGATAAATTCAATGATATTAAAATCATAACCTACAAAGGACTAGCATTTAGAGTACATAAACAGCTTTAGCAAATTAATAAGACAAACACATAGACCTCAATGGAAAAATAGGTAAAAGATTTGAATAGACACTTCATAAATTAGGAAATGTAAATATGAAAAGGTACTCAACCTCATTGGTAATTAGAAAAGTGCAAATTAAAACTCCAATGAGTTATTATTATATACTCACCAGATGGGAAAATATGTAAAAATCTAACATTGCCAAGCTTGACAAGAATGTGGAACAACGGGAAGTCTCATACACCGTAGGTGAGAGTGTAATCAGCAGTAAATTCTCATGGATTTTCTACCATTACAATTATAGAATCTGCAAATAACGCCTGGGGTGTTTCTTCCTTTTCAATCTTTGTGCTTACTTTATTTTCCCTTTTATTTCTATGTTGATTAGACCTTTCATTATAATATTGACTAGGGGTGGTAATAACAGACATCCTTACCATAAAGTATGATGTTTGCTGTTGGTTTTTCATAATTAGCCCTTTTAAGATGAAAGGAGTTCTCTTCATTCCTAGGTTGCTAAAACTTTGAGGTTTTTTTGTTTGTTTTTGTTTTCTTTTTGAGATGGAGTTTTGTTACGTCCTTCTGGCTGGAATGCAGCGATTTTTCACAGGCACAATCATAGTGCACTATAGCCTTGAACCCCTGGCCTCAAGCAGTCCTCTTGCCTCCACCTCCCAAGTAGCTGAGACTACAGGCAAGTGCCCAGCTACTTTTAAATGCCCAGTTTTAAGGCTTTTTATAAGACATAAAGTTGTATTTTATCAGATGGTTTCACTTTATTGAAATGACCATATGAATTATATGTTTAATGTGGTGAATTACATTTATTCTATTTTATTTTGAGACAGAATCTCCCTCTGTTGCCCAGGCTGGAATGCAGTGGTGTGATCTCAGCTCCCTGCAACTTCCCCTTCCTCGGTTCAAGCAATTCTCCTACCTCAGCCTCCCAAGCAGCTGGGATTACAGGTGCACACCACCACATCCAGGAAATTTTGTATTTTTAGTAGAGACAGGATTTCACCATATTGGCCAGGCTAGTCTCAAATTCCTGACCTCAAGTGATTCACCCATCTCGGCCTCCCAAAGTGCTGGGATTATAGGCAGGAGGCACCACACCCAGCCAATTACATTTATTTTCTAATATTAAACTAATTTTGCATTCCTGAGATAAACTCAACTTGATTGTCCTATCTTATACTTTCATATTGCTAAATTTAGATTGCAAATATGTTTATATACTATTTATGACTTTTGCATCTATGTTTATGAATAAGACTGACTTGCAACTTGCCTTCCTCATTTTGTCCTGGTCAGCTTTGGTGTGGAGGTCCTGCTAGCATCATAAAATGGGTTGGGGTGTGCTGTTGCCTCTTTTTTAATTCTTTGGAAAAGCTTGTGAACTTGGAATCATTTCTTCTGATATGTTGCTCTTTCACAAAAGTCATACCTGTATTTATTTTAAAGAATCAAGAAATCCTATTGGAGGCTGGTGCAGTGGCTCACGACTGTAATCTCAGAATTTTGGGAGGCTGGGGTGGGAGGGTTGCTTGAGTCCAGGAGTTTGAAACCAATCTGGGCAACATGGCAAAAAATCAAAAATTAGCTGGGCGTGGTGGTGTGTGCCTATAGTCCCAGCTATTTGGGAGGCTGAGGTGGGAGGATCACCTAGGCCTGGGAGGTCGAGGCTACAGTGAGCTATAATTGTGCCACTGCACTCCAGTCTGGGAGACAGAGTGGGACCCTACCTCAAAATAAATAAGTAAACCCTACCAGGCGTGTTATAAAATTAACGGTTCACCTCTCCTTACCTCTAGCATTTCCTGCCAACATTTCCATTTCCAGAGGCCCCAATTTTCAACTCTTTCATCTGATTCTTTTGGTATTTATCTCCATATCTCCAAGTAATATGCTTTCTTCTATTTTTCACTTTCCAGCATCAGGCATCATCTGTTTCCTAACAAGGAAAATGAGGACTTACCTGTCTTTTACCCCTCCTCAAATCCAACCACGTATGTGCACACTTTCTGTATCCCATCCCCCCCAGACAGCTGTACCGTAAATTTGCATAGATACATTATTGTGATTGTATAAACACTATTCACAAGCCATGAAGTATATACTGCAACGTGTGTTTCATATATTTTGATCGTTCTTTCTTTTGGAGTTAATACCTTGTTGGTGGTGGTTTTTAGTTTTAGTTTGTTTGTTTGTTTTCTGAGACAGGGTCTCTGTCACCCAGGCTGGAGTGTAGTGGTGCGATCTCAGCTCAATGCAGCCTCAATCTTCCCTGGCTTAGGTGATCCTCCCACTTCAGCCTCCCAAATAGCTGGGACTACAGGCACACACCACCACACCTGGCTACTTTTTGTATTTTTGTAGAGTTGGGGTTTTGTCCTGTTGCCCAGGCTGGTCTCGAACTCCTGGGCTCAAGCAATCTGCATACCTCGGCCTCCCAAAGTTCTGGAATTACAGGCATAAACCACTGCGCCTCGCCCCTTTTTGTTTTTTGTACTTTAAACTCTTCTCAAATTGTGTAAATTTCCAACATGTTCAAACATACTGAAATTGTGTGAATTTCATCTTGAACCCCCACCTGGAGTCTTCTGAATGGCTCTGATCTGGAGGGTTTTGCTCCGGAGCTACGCATAGCTGCTATCCCTGAGCTGCCCTTCACCTCTCTTTGCATCTCTCTTATTTTGGATTCCGTGTCTTCCTCTTTCTTGGTTTACTTTCTTGTATTGCTGAAGCATAGACCTTCCTTGCTTGAACAGCTTTATTCTACTCTCATATTTCATTGGCAATTTGGCTGGCACAGGATTCCAAGTTCAAAAGCATTTCCTTCCAATATTTGAAAGCATTGTTCCATTGTCTTCTGGTTTCCCATATAGCTCGCTCCCACCATCTCTAGGAGAATATCACATACCTGCACTGTGCTGTGTGACTTGCAGTGCTTTTCTATGCAAAGCATGTTGTCTTCTACCCCATTTGTGGCAGACATGGCCATGGGACTGGCTTTAATGGAATGCGGAAATGTGGCAGTTGCTACAGTACACCACCCAGATATCCCTCCGGAATGAAGGATAAAATACCCCCAGCTGCTGGGAGAGCTACCAGAAAACCTCCCTCGGCTGTTAGCCCTCTTCAGGGATTGCCCGCACTGAAGAAAATTGCCCTACCCAAGATCGTGTTTCCTTCCAGAAGCAGCCTACCTCCCAATGACTGATCAGCGCAGGGATATAAAGGCCTGGTCCCCTTGCCCCAAGTGGTGACAATCTACAGGGCCATTCCAGCCTCTGGGTTCCCCATGGGGTCAGCAGGAGCCAGTGTTGGACCCAGCTCCCTTCTCCCCACTTCTGTGGTGATGATCTCATGAATACTTCTTAAGAAATACCTGTATACTGATATCATTTCAGAAATTTTCCCTGGAGAATGCAACCTGTCACAGTTGGGTGCCAGGAGTGGTTCAAGAAAGCAGATCCTAAAGGGATTTTGAGCTTGATCCTCCACCACCCAGATGGCAATGAAGACCCCTGATAATCTCATCAATGATTATCCCTGGCACAGTACAATTGTAAAATGTGTCACCAATGGAAGGGAACGCATTAGCTGTGTGAAAGGTCAAGCAGTTGAAATATGTAGGGAAAACAGTAAGTAAGGATTTGGATTCAGGGGACCATTGCCAAACTCAGTTGACACTCTGGAAAAGTAACAAAAGGCTAAGAGTGATTAATCAGCAATAATTAGCTATGAATGAAAGCCAGGGCCTTCTCTCCTGCAGCAGGAGAACTGGGAAAGCTCAGGACCAGCACCAGAACTTAGTCACAAAAGACGACAAGCTCCAAGGAAGCTGAGCTTGTCAGCTGAGGCAAGTTGACTCTGATAAGGTCAAGGCTCTTCTTGGGAAGGACTGGGACACTGATACATAGGATGGGGATATCTGGTTGATGTCCTTGAGAACCTTAAATCCCCAAATTTCTCTGCGACCTCTGAGCCTGGGGGAGCTCAGATTAAAGACAAGCACCCGTCCACCTTGCTTGGAGATGATGTGAAGGCCTCTCGCCTGCAAGACAACTTGTTCTTTCCTCAGGATCTGCCTTCACCTCCCACCCCGGCCATTACCAATAACTACGGTTAAGTCCTAACAACATATTGCTGCCTGGGATGTGCTAGGCCTGCCTGCTGAAGACAGAGACGGGCTACCCGCTGAACAAACCGCAGGACACAACCAACTGGACTGGCAGAAGCTGGAAGAGTTCACATGGGGCTGAATTCTAAGTGTGTTGTGTCGAGGGGCAGTGCAGAACACAAATCTGGATAAAAGAGGGTTGACCAGTATGGGTGTGCTCCCCCAGGATGCTGATTTCATATGCCACAAGGCCCCCAGAGTTGATATAAACACGCTACTAAGGTGGCTCCTAGGAACATGAAAAAAGCAATGGCCCACCTCAAGTTAAGAAGAAATACCTGCACTGCCCTGACAGACAGTGGAAAGTAAGGATTGAAATGCTGCGGCATGATCAAGTGGATTTACAACGTAAGGCCAGAAAACCAACTAGATGACGGTGTTCTACAGCGGCCTGAGGACACATCATTTACCAAGGCAATAAAGAACACAGTGGTGGAGGAGCATCAGTTTCACTAAAGAGTTCAGTCCTCTGTAGGCCAGGACTGAGGTCAGAAATTCTGGTACAGAACTGGGCTGATGGCAGCAGGGACTAGAAGACCCAGAACAATAGAGGCCAGGGAGTGGCACGTTCTTGTCAGCAGCCAGGTGTGAGCAGTTACCATAATGAACATCCAGGCTGGAGTAGCAGCCAACCTAAGGCTTAGAGAATTATGGAGGTGATCAACAGAACACAGCATCCTGGGGCAAAATAGATGGGTGGCAAACAAGGTCCCTGCTTGTGAATCAAAATAAATAAGATCAATACAATCAAAATAAATAAGAATGCTGAGGGCCATTACCCCTATACAAAGTCACCTTCTCCTGTGCAGTTTCCAGGCCTGGACCAGTCCCAGGACATGAAGCCTACTGACTAAAGGAAAGGTCAGGTCCTCAAGGGGAGGACCATCCCCAAGGTAAATGTGCATGATAATGATTTCCCTCGCTCATCCCCAAAGGGACCTGTGGCCATTTACTCAGGTAACTGTTGAGTGGAGAAGGGGAATACCCAAGTGTTTGGAGGACTTTTGGATACAAGACTCAAGTTGATGTTGATACCTGGAGACCCGAAACATAACCATAACCCACCTTGTTAAGACAGGAACACATGTAGTCGGGCTCAGTGTCTCACGCCTGTAATCCCAGCGCTTTGGGAGGCCGAGGCAGGCGAATCACCTGAGGTCAGGAGTTCAAGACCAGCCTGGCCAATATGGTGAAACCCTGTCTCTGTTAAAAATGCAAAAATTAGCCGGTGTAGTGGCAGGCACCTGTAATCCCAGCTACTATGGAGACTGGGGCAGGAGAAACACTTGAACCCAGGAGGTGGAGGTTGCAGAGAGCTGAGATCGTGCCGCTGCACTCCAGCCTGGGTGACAGAGTGAGACCCCATCTCAAAAAAAAAAAAAAAAAAAAATATATATATATATATATGTATGTGTGTGTATATATATGTATATGTGTATATATATGTATGTATATATATAAGCTTAAAAATAATTTAAAACTTTCACAGTGGAAATAATAATTGTTTAGTCAAAAATTGTGAAAATCACTAGGTGTGGTGGCTCACCCCTGTAATCCCAGTAACTTGGGAGGCTAAGGCTGGAGGATCACTTAAGTCCAGGAGTTTAAGGCTGAAGTGAGCTATAATTGTGCCACTGTACTCCAGCCTGGGGACAGAGTCAGATCTTGTCTTTACAAAAACAAAACAAAAGAAAGAAAGTAGTAAAAGTAGCAACGTAGAGTGGAAAGATGATAGCTGAGGGTCATGGCCTGGAGTCACCACTTCTCTCCCCAGGACCCCAGGGAGAACTCTGGAGGAATGGAGCGAGGGTTGACTCAGATTCCAGGAGGGGCTGTGAGCTGTGTTTCATTAAGAAGTAGGAGGATCGAGAGGGCTTTAAGATATTAAAAGGGTAGGAGACAGTAACAGGAACTAGGGCAGGTGGTATTTATTTATTTATTTATTTAGAGATGGAGTCTCACTCTACTGCCCAGGCTGGAGTGCAGTGGCACGATCTTGGCTCCCTGCAACCTCCGCCTCCTGGGTTCAAGCACGATTCTCCTACCTCAGCCTCCCAAATAGCTAAGATTACAGGCATGCACCACCACACCCAGTTAATTTTTGTATTTTTAGTAGAGATGGGATTTTGCCATGTTGGACAGGCTGGTCTCGAACTCTTGACCGCAGGTGATCTACCCGCCTCAGCCTCCCAAAGTGCTAGGATTACAGGCATGTGCCACTGTGCCCAGCCTCGGTGGGTGTTATTTAGAGAAGGGAGAAGAAGCTCACAGACTACTGGTCAGTAGGCTCCAGTCTGACTTCACAACAGCATGTGTGTGTGTGTATGTGTGTGTGTTGAGTGTTAGGTGGGGACTATTCACTGGTAGGATATGAATGTGAAAGTGCACTTTAGAGACAGCACAGCTTTACACAAAGACAGTGCCTGTGTTCTGATGTCCATCACAACTGGCTTCCTCACCATCAGCGCTGCCGCTACTCTCTCCACTACTTCCGGCCCAATGGCAGCCTCCCAGGGTCCTGTTCAGCAGGCCGCTCCTGACTGAAGTGCTTCATTTGCAATAACTCCTTTGGTCCTACAAACAATCCTATGAGGTAGGTAATAATCTCCACTATAAGTTAGGAAACTGAGGCACAGAAAGATGAAGTAGCCTGC
The DNA here is from genome assembly GCF_043159975.1 of Macaca nemestrina. Taxonomy (NCBI): domain Eukaryota; kingdom Metazoa; phylum Chordata; class Mammalia; order Primates; family Cercopithecidae; genus Macaca; species Macaca nemestrina. Next base: position 40,420,429 of record NC_092133.1, on the reverse strand, counting down.
TAAAGGTTACAGCTAATATATAGCAGAGCTGAGATTCAAACCTAAGCAGATGGTTGGGAACTTTCCTGTGACATCTACACACTCTGGAAACCACGAGGCCCAATTTTGTCGTTGCTAAGATGCATGTACTGGGTTGAATAACGTTCCTGAAAATTCATGCAGAGCTGGAACCTATGAATGTGACCTCATGGGAAATAGGGTCTTAGCAAATATAATCAAGTGAAGATGAGGTCATACTGGAGTAGGGTAGGCCCTAAATCCAGTATGACTAGTGTCCCTATAAGAAGAAGGTCATTTGGACATAAAGCCAAAGACACACAGGGAAAATGCTATGTGGCAACAGAGGCAAAGATTGGAGTGATGTATGCAGGTCAGTGAATGGTAAGGATTGCTGGCAACCACCAAAAGCTAGGAAGACGCAAGGAAGGATGCTCTGCTACCGCCTTCAGAGAGATCGTGCCTTGACACATCGATTTCAGACTTCCAGGCCACAGAACTGTAAGAGAATAAACTGCTGTTGTTTTAAGCCATCCAGTTTGTGGTGGGTAATTTGTCATGGCAGCCAGAGGAAACTAACACATGTAGTGTGTTAGGCATCGCCTTCCCTGGACACCATCTGCTCTCAAGGTCTTTGTCCTCTGAGCTCACCAGCTTCCTAGGGCCAAGAAGGTAAGAGTGACTGTGTCTGGTGAGCCTTGGAATTTTCCTTGTATCTTACGAGACTGGGGAGGTGCCAATCACTTAGTTCTTCTATCCTGGTGTCCTCTCTATGGACTGTCCCTATTTTTTTCAAGTCTGGACACACACTCATTTGTGTTATAAATGGAGATAGAAAGGGAGAAACAAGGGATAGAAGATTTCTCTTTAGCTTTGTTCAAATCCAAAAAGCTAACAGGGCCTCTTTTTCTCATACGATCAACTTCTGAAACTCTACAAGATTCCAGCTAACACCATAAGGAAAACACTTAGGGAAAAAATATTTTCTTTTGGGAAATATCACGGAAGAGTAAATTTACACAGAGTGGCCATCGACCATTAATTCATCAATAATATGTTCATTTGCTCAATAAATATTCGAGCCAGATGGGGAGTTAGGTGCTGGGGCCTCAGCAGAGAATAAGCCAGAGTTCTGACCTGAGGGAGCTCCCCAGCTAGTGGGGCTCGCATGCCAGTGCTGTCACACGTCTAATCGTTGGATGTTGTCAACCACTCTGTGAGATAGGACTCCTGTGGTCATCTTTATAGCTGACAAAATGGAGGCACAGAAGTGACAAAAAACTTGAGCCAGCATTCAAACCTAGTGTCTTCTGAGTCAGACTCCCTTCCCAGCTTCACCTCAGCTGAGATCTCTTATTTCTGTTTCATTGTTTCTCACCTCTCTCAAGTAAACTCAAGCATTAATCTAGGTGAGTGGCCTTACACTTGCCCTGGAACAGTGAGACAAAAGAGATGGAGAAAGAGGAATGTGAGAGGAAGAGAAGGGAGACTCAGCAAAAAATCTAGATGTGAAGAACAAAGTGCTGGGGTAGCAAAGAGGATTTAGTGGAAGAGAAATGAAGATAGATTCATAACATCTTATTCCAATTCCAGTTTTACAGAATCTTAGGTATTACCTAACAGCATTTTTCAAATTGGCATGCACAGGAGGGTCCATTGTTTCAGTTGATAACCAAAGTGCTTTTTAGAGCTAAAATACTATTTTTGGTGGCTTAATTATAGGGTTCCTCACAGTGGAAGACACTATCTTTAAATAACTTAATATATAGAATATTTGAATTTCATTCCTTTAAGAAAGTGCTTGGCAGCAACTGAGTCCACATGGAGGGCAGGAGGAGATAAATTATTTTATAACATTAGGCACCATCATATTGTCATCATTCAAGGCAACTGGGGAGCTAAATATAACATAGGAATTAATCTCACTTCTCTAAGAAGATATTAATATATTTTCTAAAATCAACCTAGAAAAAACAGAACAGGCAAAAGTGGAATAATTTTTTCTTTTTTTTGAGACGGAGTCTCGCTCTGTGGCCCAGGCTGGAGTGCAGTGGCCGGACCTCAGCTCACTGCAAGCTCCGCCTCCCGGGTTTACGCCATTCTCCTGCCTCAGCCTCCCGAGTAGCTGGGACTACAGGCGCCCACCACCTTGCCCGGCTAGTTTTTTTGTATTTTTTAGTAGAGACGGGGTTTCACCGTGTTAGCCAGGATGTTCTCAATCTGCTGACCTCATGATCCACCCATCTTGGCCTCCCAAAGTGCTGGGATTACAGGCCTGAGCCACCACGCCCGGCCAAAAGTGGAATAATTTTAAGCCTTGTGCTCACTTTTACAGAAACAATAATTCTTCATCAAAATGTTTGATAGACAAATGGCTCCCAGCTGTTCTTCTGGAAGAGCCCTCATTCATTCACGCACACATGGACTTTTTCAGTTAACACTTATTGAACGCTACTTGGTGCCAGGCACAATGCTAACTACGAAAATGAATAGGACACATTTCTGCTCTGCAAGAAGCTCACAAATAATTATAGCATCATGTGGTGAGGGCAATGATAGAAAGAGATAAACAGAAGATATAGGTATCTGTAGGGCAAGGGAGGGCAAGCATGGTAGGCTCCCTGGAGGAGGTGACAGCTAGAAACGACTGAATCTTAATAGTTGGATTGGTATGTGTGTATGTGTGTGTGCCTGACTGTGTGATCTTAAATAGAGTGAAATACACATAGTGAGCATTTGAAACCTCAAGACATTCCTCATTGGTGGAACATCTTGTATGACATGAAACAGTCAAGCACTGAGCCTAGGCAGGCAGGCAGTTACCAGCTCAGAGAGCCTTATTTGCTCAGTAACATCTACTGAGTATTCACTACGTGCCAAACACCATCTGAAGCATTTTATCTCATTGAATCCTTCCACCACCCTACCCTGTGAAGTCAGTGCTATGGTAGGATCCCCATTTTACAGACCAAAAAGCTGAGGCCTGGCTTGGCTAAGCACCTTGCCTAGGTTCTTACGGTAAGTAAAGCCAGGATCTGAATGCAGGCAGTCTTTTTCCAGAGCCCGTGCTCTTCATTCTTACACATACCTCATGGTGACGGGGACCTACTGGAGATGTATTTTTCAGTAGGGAAGTGGAGCGATTGGATTGTCTATTAATACCCTGGTTACACATGAAATATTTTAATAACCATGCAGACTTAAATTTTAATAGCAGCTAAAATAGGCCAGGTTCAGTGGCTCATGCCTATAATCCCAGCACTTTGGGAGGCCAAGGTGGGAAGATTGCTTGAGGCCAGGAGGATTGCTTGAAGAAGTTTGAGACCAGCCTGGGCAATATAAGTGAGATCCCATCTCAAAATAAAATAAAATAAAATAAAATAAAATAAAATAAAATAAAATAAAGCGGGCAGAGCAGTCAGGGGCCTGCCCTTTCAAAATAGGATGTACCCCAAATCAAGAACCAAGTCAGGAAGTATCACTGACTGCCTAAGAAGAATTCTCTCATATGATATTAGCCGCCTGCCCCTGAAATGATTTTCAGATATGTTGCTTGCTGATAGAGCTGCAGTGATCACAGCTAAATGCTGAGGGGGGGGGTCTCCCTATTTGCCAATTTAAAATGCAGCCCTTCCTGGCTGAAGATAAACTTTAAGAAAGAGCAGGGGGTATACCCTGAAAAGGTGCTGAGCTCTAAAGGCATGCTTTTGGTGCATTCTTTTAGGTAAGGTGCATCCTTTTAGGTCATTAAGGAATATTCGTAACAGAAAGGAAAGAGAGTAAAGCATTTGTCTGTTTCTCCGTAATAGTTTAGATCAGATGAGACTTTGATCAATTCATCCTTGATCTAATTCACTCAATCACTGTGGTTCTTCTAGGTGCTTGGGGATATGGTGGTTGGCAAAATCAGATGTGGCCCCTACCTTCAAGAAGTTTGCAGCCTAGTGAGGGGAAAAGATACCAATCAAAGAATCACGCACAAATAAATGTGCAATTATAATTGTGGTGAATGGTTGGAGAAGTACAAGCTAAAGCGAGGACATCCCTGCAGCAGTGAGAACTAAGATCTACCAGGGAAGTAGGAAAGGAGATAACGGTGGAGCATTCTAGATGGGGCCTGTGAAAAAGCCCCGAGGCAGTAAGGAGATTGCCTGGTCAAGGAATGAAAGGTGTCAAGCGTGACTGGTTTGGGACTCTGGTCTCCACTAGGCCCCAGAGGACAGATGCAGGATTTTTTTTTTTCCTTGTTTTAAGAACAATGGCAAATCCATCAAATGTTTTGTGTTTGCATTGGGAAATATGTGACAAGACTGCATTTGCATTATTTAAAACAAAAAATCCCTGCTAAGGAGAAATCAGATTGAAAGGAGGCAAGAGTTTATTCATTTCTTCTTATTCTGCTTTTAAAGAACAGTTGCTGTGTGCATACCAGTGCTATGCAATAGAAATATAGTATGAGCCACATTTATCATTTTGAATTTTCTAGTCACATCAAAAAAAGTAAAACACATTAGGTGAGATCAATTTTAATATGTTTTATTTTACCCAATATATCAAAAATATTATTTTAACGTGTAATAATATAAACAAGTATTAGTGCAATATTTTACATTCTTTTTTCATACTAAGTTTTTGAAATCTGCTGTGTATAGTCACACACCTCAATTTGGACATAAAATCTTCCTCAGAAATACCTGATCTATATGTGGATTTCATAAAATCTGCAATTGACAAAACAGGTTTTTGTACCCAGGTTGTTCCAAACATACTTAAAAGTTTTCCAATAAAATAATAATAATAATAAAAGAAAAATAAGAAAAACAAAAGTTTTTCAATAAATTAACTATTAGTTTTAAAATTAAGATTAAATAAAATTAAAATTTCAGTTTCTCAATAACAGTGGCCACATTTCAAGCACTCAGTAGCCAGCTATGGCTAGTGCTACCATATTGGATAGATCAGGAGGGGCCTTTCCATCAGGGCAGAAAGTTCTATTGGACAGCGCAGGACTACGTGCTGGTGAGGCCCTGTGTGTTCATCAGCATTGCCTTGGAAGATGTAACCTTCAAAGGTGATAGGTGCTCTGACCTACAACAGCCTCCCTATTTCCATTTAATAACTTTAAACCCATTCAGCAGCCTTTTGATCCTGTTTTGGTTTCCCAAGAACGGGTTCCTACTGGGAAGAAAATGAGCTCACCTGCTGAGATAAATATCTAGTCAGCTTGGCTGTTACATTTCTCTTTATATGAATAAAGATGAGTTTCCTAATCTTCATCCTAGACTATCCCTGAGTGAACTATCAACATCAAAGTACTTGTGAGACCTTGTGGAAACTACCAGCTCCTCACAACCTCATGACTGGCAGCCCCTATCTGTAAAGAGCAAACATTCCATTTCAGGGCTAGCAGTGGCAATTAGGGAATTTAACAAGCCCCCCCAGGCCAATGAGCCTCTGTTCTGCTCCTCTTCCTCAAGGTCCCCACTCACAGGGCGATCTTCAGCCAGAAAAGAAGGTCCTGGAGGGGAGGTGTGGAATTGGAGTGTCTGGCACAGCAGGCCTGGGTGCTGGCTACCAAGGTGCTAGTCTGCCAGGTGCCACCTGTCTCCAGGGTCCTTCCTCCTTTTCCTCCATTTTCTGCTCCCCATTTGTCTCAAAGGTGAACAGGGAAATGTTTTTCTCTCTATCTCTTTAAGAATCTTTGTAAATTTTCTTTATATCTCTTAAGAATCTTTGTAAATTTCTGCGGAAATTAATTTTGCCCCTCAACTCTGGGCAATGAATAATGTTCACACGATGATTTATATTTTGCCCTGATTTTTCCCACCTTAATCCCACCTGATGCTTTAGTTCACCTTCCCATCAGAAATGGGAGCTCCTTGGAAGAAAGTACCGAATGTCGTTTTACATTTTGTTTTCCTTTTGTTTTTCTGATTCTTTAAAATTCCCCATATGGTTTTTTCATCCATTCTATTCAGTAACATTTGAGAGTGTTGTCTTTTGTTTAACAATGGCTAACATCAATTGAGCATTTACTAAATGTTAAGCACTTTACATGAATTTACTTCATTTAAAAAAATTTTTTTAAGGTGTTAAAATTAGAGACAGGGATTGGGTGGCGTGAGGGTGGATCTCTCTGTGTTGCCCAGGCTGGTCTCCAACTCCTGACCTCAAGCAATCCTCCCTCCTCGTCCTCAAATAGTGGTGGGATAACAGGCATTAGCCATTCCACCTGGCCGGATTCCCTCACTTAATCCTTATAACCGAGCTATGAGGTAAATATTATTATTTGCATCATTTTACACATGGGGAAACCGAGGCTCAAATAGGTGAAATAAACTTATCCAAGGAGACGCATCTAGTCAGGGCAGTAACGAATTAAATCTAGAAAGTTCTAATCTAGAGTTTTTAAGCTTTGTGTAACATTGCGTTCCTAGGATGTTTTGCTACTGTGTATCTACTGTTTTAAATCTCCAGCGAGTTTATGCTTGGTCTAGGAGAGACAGGGAGGCCCTGCCAAACATTTTCTGTGCTTCTCTCAGCAGTAACGTTCTCAAAGTGGCGAATCAAGAGCTGGAATCGATCCATAGATAGATGTCAGGCTGGAGGGTAGCAATCTGGCCTGAAAGCCCGTCCCGCTAGCGTTCATAATCTCAGCGTTCAGCCTGGGCGTGCCTCTCAGCTCTCCCGTTAACACTCCCTCCTGTGCTGCTGATTTTGGGCAGTAATCCCAGCACTTTGGGAGGCCGAGGTGGAAGGATCACTAGAAGGCAGGAGTTCGTGACCAGAGTGGGAAACAAAGTGAGACACCCCCTCCCACCCCTCTGTCTCTATAAAATTTTTAAATAAAAAATTAGCCGGGAGTGGTGGCGTGCGCCTGTAGTCTCAGCTACTCGCAGGCTGAGGCAGGAGGATCGCTTGAACCCGGGAGATTGAGGTTGCAGTGAGCTATGACTGCACCACTCCACTCCAGCGTGGGCGACAGAGTGAGACCCGAGGGGATAACAAGGGGGCTGTGCTCCTTTGGGAAATCCCGGTGTCCGAGGGCAGGAGGGGCCGCACTTCACGCAGGGATAAACTATGCTCAAGAGCGCAGAACTAGTTCATCCCTGTTACTGGTTTTATCCCATCAAAAATAGCAATTTGCTTCCTCCTAAAAGCTTATAAACACAAAACCAGCCCCTGACTGCGTGACACCAAGCTCGTTTAGGTCTGAGCCCGCAGAGAATCCCCGAGCCCCAGAATTAGCCGGCAGGCCGGGGAGGGGGTGTTCCAGTCCTCGGTCCCGCCCCGCGGCCCCCGCCCCTCCTCGGCCCGCCCCCAGGTTTAATCTCCGCCCCTTAAGGGAGGCTGCCAATCGGGGCGCCGCGTTCCCGCCGCGCGCGCCCTGCTCCTCCTTCCTGCGGGCCGCGCCCAGCCGGCAGTGACGTGCCCCGCCCTGCAGCCGCGGGATTCAAACTCCCGGAAGCGGCATCTGCACCCGATGGTGTGATTCGGACGACTGGAGCGCCGGGCTTCGCTTCAGCTGCTGGCTGGCCCAAGGGAGGCGACCGCGGAGGGTGGCGAGGGGCGGCCAGGACCCGCAGCCCCGGGGCCGGGCCGGTCCAGACCGCCAGGGAGGGCAGGTCAGTGGGCAGATCGCGTCCACGGGATTCAATCTCTGCCTGCCCTGATAACAGTCCTTTTCCCTGGCGCTCACTTTGTGGCTAGCACCCGGCTGGGCGCCTCAAGACCGTTCTCTCTTGATCGCTCCTTTGGACTTGGCGGTGGGTATCATCTCCTTACAGACAGGCGCAGAGAGGCCAAGTGACTTGCCCAAGGTCTTTCGTTAGGACGGCTTTTTCCGATTGGCAAGCACTTTACTTGTGTGTTCCTCAGACATCTTTATTTTAGAGATGAGAAACCTAGTGCCTTTTTTTTTTTTTTTTTTTTTTTTTTTTGCAGTTTCTCTTTTCCTGTCTGTCTCCTCAAGTGAGATTTTATGGGGGAATTTTTAAAGATTGGCGTCGCCTTGTGGAATATGCGGCTTGTAATTGATGCCTTGTACCGTTTACTGGATGGAAGCGCTTGTTTTGTCACCTCCTGTCCGGCATGACTTAGGTCACTTCAGCCAATCAGCCAATCATTTCTGAGCGCTTGCTGTTAGGCTCTGTGGGTGACCAAAAAAAAAAAAAAACAAAAAAATCGAAGTGCAGTCCTTGAAACAACAGTTGAACAATTGAAAAAAATAAAAGGTTAGCGGGGAGTGTAATTGGGTACCAGATTGTGTGGGGGTGGGGGTGGGGGTGGGGGTGGGACAGCTATATCATTTATTAGAGTTCACAGAGGGAAGGCATGCTGAAGAAGGTTTGAATTGTGGGAACCCTGTGGATCACTGGAATAGGAAATACAGGGAAAAATACAGGGTGCGGTGGTTCACCCCTGTAATCCCAGCACTTTGGGAGGCCGAGGCGGGCAGATCACTTGAGGTCAGGAGTTCGAGACTAGCCTGACCAATATGGTGAAACCTCATCTCTACTAATAGATATAAAAATTAGCCGGGCGTGGTGGCGCGCACCTGTAGTGCCAGCTACTCAGGAGGCTGAGGCAGGAGAATCGCTTGAACCCGGGAGGTGGAGGTTGCAGTGATCCGAGATCGTGCCACTGCACTCCAGCCTGGGCGACAGAGCAAGACTCTGCCACCCCTAACCCCCCACCCCCGCCAAAAAAAAAAAGAAAATACAGGGAAAGGAGGTTGGTGGGACTAGGTGGTGGGGGAGATCCAAACCGTCTGGGCCAGAGGCTAGAAACGGTAGTCATTCATTCACTGCCAGAGTTTCCGTCCAAAGGTTAGGAAGCAGATGTTTCGGGGTTCTTTCACGTTCTGCAGATCTATATTTCCATCATTCTGTGTCTCAATGACTTGGTAGCAAAGTAGTTTTCTGTCCTACGACCCACCATATCAAGTCAACAGTGTGTTATCAACAGAAACACATAGGAAAGAACTTCCTGTGGCAGTAGGTGACTGAGAGACGCCATAAGCTTGCATTTCTTCAGCTGATGGATGAGCTACCTTAATCTTTCACTTTATAATGGCAAAAATCCAGGACTAACCTTTTTTTTTTTTTTCTTTTTTTTTTTTGAGACGGAGTCTCGCTCTGTCGCCCAGGCTGGAGTGCAGTGGCCGGATCTCAGCTCACTGCAAGCTCCGCCTCCCGGGTTCACGCCATTCTCCTGCCTCAGCCTCCCGAGTAGCTGGGACTACAGGCGCCCGCCACCTCGCCCGGCTAGTTTTTTGTAGTTTTAGTAGAGACGGGGTTTCACAGTGTTCACCAGGATGGTCTCGATCTCCTGACCTCGTGATCCACCCGTCTCGGCCTCCCAAAGTGCTGGGATTACAGGCTTGAGCCACCGCGCCCGGCCAGGACTAACCTTTTGATAGATGATTTTTTCTCAGTCTCCACAGTGCTATTAGACGTTCTGATTTCACACAGGACAATCTTAAAAGTCACTTCGCTACCATTCTAAGGAGGTCTCCTATTTTTACTGATATCATTTATCTCTGTACTTCTCCTGTGTAATATTTATTACAGTTTGAGAATTCATGAACCCTTGTTTGTTTCCTTGTTATTGCCTGCCTGTACTACACTGAAAGCCCCATGACATCAGGGAACATGTCTTTTTTTTTTTTTTTTTTTAAACCAGTTTACATCCAGCATGTATTAGGATACCTGGTAAATAGTAGGCTCTATAGTAATTTTTGAATGCACTAATGGGCTCATACTCCTTTATATCCTTTTATCACACTGCCATTATTTTGTCTTGGGATGCATGAAGTGGAAAAATGTTTTTTAACCTCCCTAATTAGAGTTACTTTTGTATACTATTTATATGCATTGTATGCCTCACTAGATTTTTGCCTGCTAAAGTTTATATACTTGTTTCTAAACCGTCATCTAGTACTGTTAGCAGATACTGAGTTTCTCCTTACTTAATTTGGCCCCTTATTCTTAATTCCTTTCATGCCTGACTCCCCTGAATGTTATGCCTCTTATCCTGCAAATGTCTTAGTTTAGGTTCTCTTCACTTTTTCCCACTGTGCTCTCTCAAATGACTATTAAGATAGATCTAAACTAGGCTATCTTCTAAAACAGAGGACCTATGTTGAGTAATGACATTTCAGTGCCTATATACTCAGAATTACATTATTTACCAACAGCTTTCTATTTTGGGCCAAGATATGTGCTTGATTGTGACCTACTTTTTTCAGGCTTTATTTAATGGTTGCGGACCCCTTCATTGTTTTTTAAACAAAACTTTTTAACTGAAGAATTACACATACAGAACACCACACAAAACATAAATGGACAAGTTGACATTTTTGTTTGTTTGTTTTTGAGACGGAGTCTTGCTCTGTTGCCCAGGCTGGAATGCAACAGTGTGATCTTGGCTCACTGCAACGTCTGCCTCCCGGGCTCAAGCGATTCTCCTGCCTCAGCCTCCCGTGCAGCTGGGATTAAAGGCGCCCACCACCATGCCCTGCTAATTTTTTTAATTTTAGTAGAGACGGGGTTTCAAACATGTTGGCCAGACTGGGCTTGAACTCCTGACCTCTTGATCCACCCACCTTGGCCTCCCAAAGTGCTGGGACTACAGGCGTGAGCGACTATACCCAGCCCAAGTTGACATATTTTAGAAGGTGAATACTCCCATTTAAGTACAACTGAGATTTAAAAAAAAAAAAAAAAAAAAAGTTACAATACCCCAGAAGCCTCCATCCATCTTTCTCCATATCCTGCTTGTTTGGATATATAATTTCTATTTACAGCAGATAGGTTATTAGACCTGTTTCAAACTTGAGATTTAAATTTTTAAACTCAGAATTATACAGTTGATTTTTATTTTTACAGACCATTTCAGAGATGTCTTCCAGAAGTACCAAAGATTTAATTAAAAGTAAGTGGGGATCGAAGCCTAGTAACTCCAAATCCGAAACTACATTAGAAAAATTAAAGGGAGAAATTGCGCATTTAAAGACATCGGTGGATGAAATCACAAGTGGGAAAGGAAAGCTGACTGATAAAGAGAGACACAGACTTGTGGAGGTAAATGGTCTTCTGATCCTTTAAATTGTAAGCTCTCCAAGAAAGCGATGCATGAAGATTTCCTGATGCTACCTTCTTACTCTTGCCGTGTTCCCTGTCTTGTCCAGTTGATTAGTTTTGGAAAGCTGACCTTGGGTTTAGAATCTTAAATTCCTACTTTGACTTTGCCAAGTCTTAGATGTACTTTAGTCATTACCACCTCTTACCTTTTAAATGTAATTGAGTATGTGTTTTTAGGTTACCAGGTACTAAGTTTGTTTTGGAAATAAAGACATTGTGATGAATAGTTTTGCACCTTACACATAGTCTGTTTCACCTTTAGTATGGTCTGTTTTTCAGTTATTTAAAACAAAGTAATAACCTAATCCATCATTTTTCCTATAGCTTCTTGATAATGAATATTCTTGATAACTTTTGTTATGCTGTATTTAAGATTGTGGAACATTCTGGCTATTTTCGCCATTTTTAAATTGATAGCGTAACTTAGAAGCATTCGATTTTCCATCCTTTTTTTTTTGAGACTGGATCTCAACTCTTGCCCAGGCTGGAGTACAGGGGCTTGATCATAGCTCACTGCAGCCTCAAACTCTGGGCCTTAGGCAATCCTCCTGCCTGGGCCTCCCAAAGTGCTGGAATTACAGGTGTGAACCTCTATGCCTGGCCATTCCATGCTTTTTTGGAGTACTGTATTACTCATTGATGTACTTTAAGGATACTGTGCTGGGCTTCTGTCTCTTTTTTACTGTGGGAGAAGAGAAAATATTTACCCAACAGTTATATAATCTGGTTTTCCTGTTAATTTACTAAATGTAAAAAATCAAATCTGTCCATTTCAGAGTATTAAATAGTGTTCAAATTTCCTTGTTTAAAACATTTTTTATCATGCATATTGGCTACTTTCCAAGTAATTCTGGTTTTCCGGCTTTTGAAGGAAAAATTATTAGATGTGTTGGCATTTACACTCTGTTCAACTATACTTCAGATTCACTAATTTATAATTTGTTATGGCATAGACAGTAAGGAAGTTAGGAACTTATTAGAACTAGAGGGACTTAAAATGTAATCATAAATATAATCACAAATTTGGATTTAATTATTTTGCAAAAGTGCTTTTATTGTTTGTATTTAGAAAATAAATGGTTAAGGCCAGGCACGGTGGCTCCCGCCTGTAATCCCAGCACTTTGTGAGGCTGCGGCAGGCAGATCACCTGAGGTCAGGAGTTCAAGACCAGCCTGGCCAATATGGCAAAACCCTGTGTCTACTAAAAATAGAAAAATTAGCCAGGTGTGGTGGTATGCCCCCGTAATCCCAACTACTCGGGAGGCTGAGGCAGGAGAATCTCTTGAACCCGAGAAGCAGAGGTTGCAGTGAGCCGAGATCGCACCACTGCACTCCAGCCTGGGTGACAGAGCGAGACTCCGTCTCAAAAAATAAACACATAAAATAAAATGAAACAAAATAAATGGGTAAACACTATACCATTTGATTTCTTTAAATTCTCTAAACAGGCACATAATAAAACTGGTTTATTTGTTGTAACAACATACATTGAGGTAAATGCTTTTTCAAGCATTGAGAAAACAGTCATCACCAATCCACAGATATGAAGGTTATTTTGCAATCTGGTGAAGGAATCTTATTGCTTCCCTGAGAGATAGCTTTCCATTTCATTCCACTTTTTGAGAAGCACTGGGTACTTTGTTCCTTTATAATCAATTGAAATTAAACTTCCTGTGACTTCTACCCATTTGTTCTAATTGTGCCTATTAAGGTTACACAGAACAAGTCTTATTTTTCCTATGCAAACTGGCAACTTATTAGATATGTAAGGAAATTTTGCTTCCTCTTAACTTTTCTGCAGACCAAGCTCATATTCTTCAGCTCTTCTGGCTTATCAAAATCTTGAACAATTTTTAGTTTATTCATATCCCTCCTGAATTATGCACTTAGAATTGAACACAGTATCCTAAATATGTTCTGGCAAACACAGATTGAAATAGTAGTGTTACATCTACTTAGCTGGATACTGTACTCCATTAAAGCCTAAAACTGTATGACTCTCTATCTGTCTCATACTACTGATTTAAGCTTGTGGCCAACTAAACTCCGCTCATTTTCAAATGAATAACCATCCCCCTAAAATTAAATTTTCCCCGTTTTTTGTATTTGAACAACTGCTGCTTTTTCCTTCCTAAATGCAGGTTTTAACTTCATGCTGTTTTGACCCTGTTAGCCTATAATTTTAATATTTATTTCTATTATCTATTTGACTTTTTCCTTTATGCCAGCAGCAGTTTGCATATCTTGTGAATGTTTGAAGATGTTAAGCATTCCTTTAGAGATCACCTTCTAGATTCAATATGGAATCATTTATCAAAAGTAAGCAGGTTAATGAATGCATCCCTCTCCTGCTGAAATATTCTGTAACTTTTAAGTTCCACTGATTCCAGTTCATTAATGAGCATGTACATCTTGTGTGACCCACTTTTAGCTTTTAGTTTTTACAAGATCCAGTATTATGGAAGAATGATTACCAAATACTCACGGGAGAGCTAGCCCTTCTTTAGCTTTCTCTCACCACCCTTGATAGAGGTGGTTTCTCCTTTCTTCATGTCTGCCCATTTTTTAATCTGTCTTAACTACAGCACTTACAACGTTGCATTAATACATTGACTTACTTCTCTGTGAGCTATCCGAACATAAAACTTTGGCTTCCTCTCTTTTTTGGCCCTGGTATTTAGCATAATGCTGACTTGATATATAATAAATGCTTCATAAATGCTTGTTGAAGTATATATTGTTTAGCTAGATGTTTGACCTGGCTTTGTTCTAAGATTCTTCTTAGTTTATATCTAGAAAATTCGAGTCCTTGAGGCTGAGAAGGAGAAGAATGCTTATCAACTCACAGAGAAGGACAAAGAAATACAGCGACTCAGAGACCAACTGAAGGCCAGATATAGTACTACCGCATTGCTTGAACAGCTGGAAGAGACAACGAAAGAAGGTGAAAGGAGGGAGCAGGTATTGAAAGCCTTATCTGAAGAGAAAGATGTATTGAGACAACAGTTGTCTGCTGCAACCTCACGAATTGCTGAACTTGAAAGCAAAACCAGTGCACTTCGTTTATCACAGGTGCTAATCATTTCTCTTTAAACCCAGATTTTTTTTTTTTCTTTCTGATACAGTTTGTAATTCTTAGGAAGAATGAGTTTGTTAATACATGCTTCCCAAATGATGAGACAAATGATTAGTATAGTATACTAACAGGTCACTTGACTTTTTTTAATAGCCCAGTCCCTTCTCTATAAGCAAAAATGGTTAATATGGTACCCTCCACTCCTTGTACCATTGATTTGCCTGGAGGAATATTCAAAAGACAAAATCTACTGTGTATTTACAATTACCAAGGTTTTTTTGAGTTCTTATTTCTGTAGTTTGTATCATGAAAACAGTAGGCTTCATTTTTTTGGTTATTTTTCACATTTGAAACATACAATTATAATATCAAATATACTTTTCCTAACTGCTCTTGCATTTTCTCCCCCTTTTGTTTGAGAGGCACTAGTGTCATAGAAAGAACAAGGATATAGAAGTAGACATGTGAGTTCAGATTTTGGTTTTGTACTTGCCAGCTCTGTGACTCTGAACAAATTTGTTAACCTTTATAGCCTTAGAAACAATACTAGACTTCTCCAGACCCCTGTCCTAAATCTTAGTTTCTTTTTTTTTTAAACATATAATTAAACCTGAATTTCCACATCAGTAAAATCAGGATAGGAATATTGATAATTAAATGTGATAATGTATGTAAATTGCCTCACATAGTGCCTAATATACAGTAGGTGCTCAGTAAATGGTTACTTATTGATCAGACCTTTGATTCTTTTGGAGATTTGGACATTCGATAATACTAACATTAGTATCATCTATAGGCTGGGCGTGGTGGCTCACGCCTATAATCCCAGCACTTTGGGAGGCCAAGGCAGGTGGATCACCTGAGGTCAGGAGTTTGAGAGCAGCCTGGCCAACACAGTGAAACCCCATCTCTACTAAAAATACAAAAATTAGCCAGGCATGATGGCACGTGCCTGTAATCCCAGCTACTCAGGAGGCTGAGGCACTCGAATCGCTTGAACCTGAGAGGTGGAGGTTGCAGTGAGCCGAGATAGTGCCACTGCACTCCGGCCTGGGTGACAGAGTGAGCCTCTGTCTCAAAAACAAAACAAAACAAAAAATCATCTATAGAAGTAAATCTATAGCTTTCAAATATCTCTCAGTGCTGTTAAGAATCTTTCTCTGTACTTTATTTCCCATTTAGGGGAGATAGTGGTCAGACCTATACATTTATGTGTATTTTCATAGATGGGTGTTTGAGTGTTTCTGCAGATGAGTTCAAAAAGGCGAAGTTTTTCTAGAGAATTTCCACAGAACTGAAACTCATAAAACATTACAGTCAGATTCAAAGTAGCTGACTAAAATTTTTCTTTGAAGTTCAAGAGTTAGTTTCTCCACTTTTGGAATGTGAAATACAAACTTGGTAGAAATTATAATTTTTAAAATTTTTATTTATTTTTTATTTTTTGAGACAGTCTCATTTTGTCGCCCAGGCTTGAATGCAATGGCGCAATCTCAGCTCACTGCAACCTCCACCTGGGTTCAAGCAATTCTCCTGCCTCAGCCTCCCGAGCATTTGGGATTACAGGCGCCTGCCACCATGCCCTGCTGATTTTTGTAATATTAGTAGAGACGGGGTTTCAACATGTTGGCCAGGCTGGTCTTGAACTCCTGACCTCAGGTGATCGCTCACCTCGGCCTCCCGAAGTGCTGGGATTACAGGCATAAGCCACCGCACCTGGCCTGAAATTGTAATTTTTAAAGATGTATTCTTATAATAATTTTGTAGGCTACCCATATTGATTTCTGTATTTAACTAGCATGTCTGACTTCTATAACAACTTCCAAATGTCAGTGTGTTACACAACAAATGTTTATTTTTCTCTCATGCCAGTCTAGTCCAGATTGGAGTGGAGGAAGCTTTGCTCCATAGAGTCATTTGACTCCAGGTTCCTTCCTTCTAGTGGCTCCACCCTCCTTTAGGGTGGGGTCCCCCACCAAGACCTCTGTATGTAGCTGTGAGATGGAGCCTGGGGAGAACTGCCTAGGAGGGTTCTGGGGCCAGGCCTGGTATTGACATGTCTCACCTCTGCTCACATTCCACCGGAACATGGCTCCACTAACCACAGGGCAGGCTATGAATCATAGTCTATAGTGTGCCCAGGGTAAAAGGAAAGGGGTTTGGAGAACTATCTTTGTCATAGTTTCCACCTCGAGGACTGAACTGAGAGAGGGAAAGGGCTACATATTAAAGTGAATGAATAGAGCATCTTTGGAGAAAAATAATTTTTTTGAGCTTCTTTGCCAGTATTCACAAGTCTCTTATAGCTATTAAAAGACTGAAATACAGCTTTTTCTATGTTTGTTGGCCAGCCTGGCTACCTAGCCACCTACGTCTCTTTTATTTCTCTGAGAAAATGAAAAGAGGAGAGAAATAATTTTTGAGTCCCATATAATCTATATGAACTAATACTAACTAATAATTAATACTTTTTTTTTGAGATGGAGTCTCACTCTGTCACCCAGGCTGGAGTAATTTTTGTATTTTTTTTTTTTTTTTTTTGAGACGGAGTCTTGCTCTGTCACCCAGGCTGGAGTGCAGTGGCCGGATCTCAGCTGACTGCAAGCTCCGCCTCCCGGGTTTACGCCGTTCTCCTGCCTCAGCCTCCCGAGTAGCTGGGACTACAGGCGCCCGCCACCTCGCCCGGCTAGTTTTTTTGTATTTTTTAGTAGAGACGGGGTTTCACCGTGTTAGCCGGGATCGTCTCTCGATCTCCTGGCCTCGTGATCCGCCCGTCTCGGCCTCCCAAAGTGCTGGGATTACAGGCTTGAGCCACCGCGCTCGGCCGGTAATTTTTGTATTATTAGTAGAGATGGGGTTTCACCATGTTGGCCAGGCTGGTCTTGAACTCCTGACCTCAGGTGATCTGCCTGCCTTGGCCTCCCAAAGTGCTGGGATTACAGACGTAAGCCTGATCTTGGCTCACTGCAACCTCCTTCTCCCGGGTTCAAGTGATTCTTCTGCCTCAGCCTCCTGAGTAGCTGGGACTACAGGCGTGCACCACCATACCTGGCTAATTTTTGTATTTTTAGTAGAGACGGGGTTTCACCATATTGGCCAGGCTGGTCTCGAACTCCTGACCTTGTGATCCACCCGCCTCGGCCTCCCAAAGAGCTGGGATTACAGGCGTGAGCCACTGCGCCTGGCCTAATGAATACTATTAGTAATACAAAACATGATTCTAGAAAAAAATTTTTACCTTTTGTTTGACAAGTTAATGTCTTTTAGATGTCATTTAAATAGCCTAATTGTTTTGTGTTTGTCTTTTTGGTAAAAATCACTGGGCTATTCATATGCACTAAGGGCTATTCTGGCAATCCTGGGGGGTCCAGAGGACCGCAGAAGTCAGATTAGATAGAAAATCTCAGGGTTTCCAGTCTGGGAAACTTCAGGAGATCTTAATTTTGACAATGGTTATCTCTGGTAACTCTCACCTGACTTGATGGTTTACCACCATCTACTAGATCTGGATTTTTTTTTTTTTTTTTTTGAGACAGAGTCTCACTCTATTGACCAGGTTGGAGTTCAGTGGCATGATCTCGGCTCACTGCAACCTTTGCCTCCTGGGTTCCAGCGATTCTCCTGCCTCAGCCTCCCGAGTAGCTGGGATTATAAGCACAGGCCACCATGCTCGGCTAAGTTTTCTTTTTGTATTTTTAGTAGAGTTTTCGCCATGTTGGCCAGACTGGTCTCAAACTCCTAACCTCAAGTGATCCGCCCTCCTGAACCTCCCAGAGTGCTGGGATTATAGGTGTGAGCCACCACGCCCAGCCTAGATCTGGATTTCAGGATGCTCCCATGAGGTGTACTGTATTGTTATGGAACTGAATATAATGAGGCAACTTCTATTGTGGAATGTCTGATGTTAACTGATGTTGGATTATTTACAGACTCTGGCTCCAAACTGCTTCAACTCATCAATAAATAATATTCATGAAATGGAAATACAGCTGAAAGATGTAAGTTTATTTCCTCTTAAGCTAATTCACTTATTCTTAAGTTTTATAGAAATTGGCAACGTTAGTGCTGTGACAGAAAAACTGAATGGTTTGTGAGCTTCGTTTAAGTCTCTTTCTAGACATTCAAGACTCATTTCCTCTAAGCATGGTCTCTCTTTTTTTTGTTTTCCGAGGCAAAGTCTCAGTCTATTGCCCAGGCTGGAGTGCAGTGGCATGATCTTGGTTCACTGCAACCTCTGTCTCCTGGGTTCAAGCAATTCTCCTGCCTCAGCCTCCTGAGTAGGTGAGATTACAGGCACGAACCACCACACCTGGTTAAGTTTTTATATTTTTATTAGAGATGGGGTTTCACCATGTTGGCCAGGCTGGTCTTGAACTCCTGACCTCAAGTGATCTGCCCACCTTGGCCTCCCAAATTGCTGGGATTACAGCCATGAGCCACCATGCCCAGCAGCATGGTCTCTGTAGGGTACACAGCCCTAGAAATTATCACTGCCACCAAATACTTCAGTAACATCCCTTTTCTATCTAAATCTAATTTCCCTAATTTGCCCAGTCATTTTATTTTTTCTTATTTTTTTGGTATTTTTATTTTTTTTGAGACAGAGTCTTGCTCTGTTGCCCAAGCTGTAATGGACTGGTGTGATCTCAGCTCACTGCAGCCTCCACCTCCCAGGTTGAAGTGACTCTCCTGCCTCAGCCTCCCAAGTACCTGGGATTACAGGCACCCGCCACCACGCCTGGCTAATTTTTATTTTTAGTAGAGATGGGGTTTCACCACGTCGGCCAGGCTGGTCTTGAACTCCTGACGTCAGGTGATTCGCCCACCTCGGCCTCCCAAAGTGCTGAGATTGAGGACATGAGCCACTGTGCCTGGCCTCCATTTTATTATTATAATGTAATTTAATTTATAGTATATTCTTTTTTGGTTTATCCATGCAAGATGCTCTCTTTGGTTTGAATCCTTCTCTTGAAACTAAGGTTTGCTTTCATAGGTTGAAAAGGAAACATGTTCTTTGTACAC
This sequence comes from Macaca nemestrina, assembly GCF_043159975.1. NCBI lineage: Eukaryota > Metazoa > Chordata > Mammalia > Primates > Cercopithecidae > Macaca > Macaca nemestrina. Next base: position 40,401,189 of record NC_092133.1, on the reverse strand, counting down.
TTAGTACTTCTTTTCTCTAGAATTTGATATGAGGTTATTTTAATTATACAGTAAAGCTGTATTACTTCAAACTTATAAATGGATTGGTGGGTTTTGTTGGGAATGGAATAAATTGAGGACACAGGACTGCTATTTACAGTGTATTTTTTTTCAAGTTTTAGAGATATGAAGTATAAAGTTTCTGACTTAAGTATTAGGTCAGTAGGTTGGTATTTTGGTTCCAGAAATATTACTGGCATGTCTTTTCTGATATAAGCATGTTCTTAAGATTTCTGTTTTACTTCATCTATCAAGTATCCTTTGAAGTCTTTTTGATCTTCAAAAGAAGAATTTAAATCTCTTGGATGTCTAGCCAGGTGCCAAGTACTCTTATCAGAGTACATAATTTACCTAGAGGTAACTGGAATGAAAAGGAAAAATTCTGTGTCTTATTACACTGAAGTTTGTTATTCTATGTATATCCATACCTGTGCATTAGATGTGCATATCTAGAAATACCTTACACAGCTCCTGCATTCCTCCTTATTTACTCCACCTCCACCGCAGTGGCTTTCCAGCTACTCCTTGAATAAACCACCTTTTCTCTTTCTGTTCCCTCTGCCTGGGACACTCTTCCCCAATGTCTTCATGATTTCCTGCCTACCTCATGCAGGTTTTTATTTAAATGCTACTTTCTTGGGGCCAGGGGGTGCACAGAATGGGGGCTCCCTGACCACTTTATCTAAAATTATAGCTCCCAGACAATTCCTATTCCTTTCTCCTGCTTTTCCCTCCTCATCACATACTACGGCTAAATTTACAATCTATTTAACTTCTCTTGTCTGATGTTCGACTTTTCCATCAGAATAGAAGTCATATGAGGGAAGGATTTTTGCATGTTTTGTACACTGCTATATCCTCAGTGTCTAGAACATTTGAAAGAATGACTAGATGGAATCTTGGGAAGTTTCTTGAATTTTACTGGTGTCTCTTCTAGAAAAGTACCTGAAAATAGATGCCATTATCCGAAGCTTACATCTGCTTTTTAGGCATCTCGGTGCTAACTGCTTCAGATATCACCTGAGGGTATTTTTAGATAATGATGATTCTTTTTTATGAAATTCACTTTGAAATACTGCATATGTAAGCCCAAGCTTTTTGTTCTATCTTCTCAGCTTATTTAAGGGTCACATTGTGCTTGTCTCCTCTGTCTTAGAAAAAGGCTTTTATATATATGGGGTAAAATTTAACCCAACTCTTCTACAAATGGTGCTCTAGACTGAGCAAGATTCACAGACTCTTAATATGCTAGGTCTGGGGTAGTGCCTGAGATTTTTTGCATTTCCAGTAAGTTACCAGCTGCTGCTGCTGCTGCTGGTCCTTGGACCACCCTTTCAGAACCATATTATTATTATTATTATTATTATTATCATATTATTATTTTGAGATGGAGTCTCACTCTGTCACCCAGGTTGGAAGGCAGTGGCATGATCTTGGCTCATTGCACCCTCCGCCTCCTGGGTTCAAGTGATTCTCATACCTCAGCCTCCTGAGTAGCAGAGATTACAGGTGTGCGCCACCATGCCCAGCTAATTTTTGTATTTTTAGTAGAGATGGGGTTTTGCCATGTTGGCCAGGCTGGTCTCCAACTCCTGACCTCAGATGACCCGCCTGCCTCTTCCTCCCAAAGTGCTGGGATTACAGATGTGAGTCATTGTGCCCAGCCAGAACCATTAACTTATATTTGAGGAGCAAGAAGTGGTTTAGCTCTGGTTTTCCGTTTGGAATTTCAGCAAATGTTTGAGACCAGGAGGAAAATTGTGGTTGGAGGACTTAGGGAGCATGGAAAGAGACATCTCACTTCTTGCAGCCCCGACACTGGCACATTATTTGGCTTTTGAGAGCCCAGCAGTTCTAGTTCCATCACCCTCTCAAAGTTCGCAGAAACTTCCTGTAGAAGCTTACCCATGTATTTTCAGAATTAGTATTTGTTATATTTAAATAAGCCCTAACAACTTATGTACACCTTCTTTAGGCCCAGTTGTATCATTGTTCAGTTACCATTTCGCTCTGGCGGACAGTTGAAATAATTACATAGAGTTAATGTCGTAAGCATTGTCAAATGTCAGTACTTTTAGTATTTATTTAAGAATTATGTTAGTATAAACTAGATCAAACCAAATAGCCAAAAGACAGTTTTAATAGGTGTTTCTTGCTCTTAAATTCAAATATCCGAATTTTAAGCATAGAACTTAGGGAAGATAAATCATAATTATTTTAAAATTATTTGCCTGCAAACATTCAAATTAACAGAAAAGTTACAAGAATGAGTATGATAACCTATAATGTCCATATCCCCTTTACTAAAATTCAACCATTGTTAACATGTTACCCCATTTTGCACTCTCTTTTTCCTCTTTCAACCCTCACCTACACACATATACATGTAGTATTTTTTTCTGAACCATGTGAGAATGAATTGTACATACCCACAGCCCTTTAAACTCATATACTTCAATGTGTATTTCTTCTCCCATTCAAGTACTAATCAGGCTCAACCCTGCTTAGCTTCCAAGATCAGCCAAGATCAAGCATGTTCAGGGTGGTATGGCAATAGACTTCAATGTGTGTTTCTTAAGAACGAGGATACTCTTGTCCACAACTATAGCACAGATAGCAAGTTTAATAAATTTAACATGGACACAATACTTCTATAATCTACCATTCCTACTGCAGTTTTGTCAATTGACCTACATTTTTTATTCCTTCAGTACAGGCTAACATTTTAATCTACATTGGTTGGAATTTTTGTCTACAGAATATTTTGTGGATTCTTGTCAAACCTGGGGGAAGACCTTTATAGCATTCCACAGGACTTTTTTTTTTTTTTGAGACAGAGTCTCACTCTCGCCGAGGCTGTAGTGCAGTGGCGTGATCTCGGCTCACTGCAACCTCTGCCTCCCTGGTTCAAGCGATTCTCCTGCCTCAGCCTCCAGAGTAGCTGGGATTACAGGCACCTGCCATTGCGCCTGGCTAATTTTTTTATTTTTAGTAGAGACGGGGTTTCACCATCTTGGCCAGGCTGCTCTTGAACTCCTGACCTCGTGATCTGCCTGCCTCGGCCTCCCAAAGTGCTGGGATGACAGGCGTGAGTCACCGCACCCAGCCTCCACAGGACATTTTATTTTCCCACTTTTGTTCTATATTTTTATTGCTAACTTAGAGGAAATTGTTAAATGCATGCCTAACAAATGTATAGATGACACAGAGCTGGAGAGCATATCTAATATAATGATGTTTGACTCTAAAAACTCAAAACTAATATCAGTATTTATGATAGCTATCAAATCCATGTATTGAGACTGATAACCAATGCACACAGTGAGAAGAGGTAGAATAAGGAAATGTTTATTGAGGTAACATCGCCATCATGTGGCCTTTTAGAATATTACCCCCTGAATCTTCAACATGTATTTTTGTTTCTCATACTTAAGTGATGTATGGTTCCTTTTTGAAAAAATTAATTAATTTTTTTTTTTTTGAGTTAGAGTCTCGCTCTGTTGCCCAGGCTGGAGTGCAGTGGCATGATCTCGGCTCACTGCAACCTCTGCCTCCCGGGCTCAAGTGATTCTCTTGCCTCAGCCTCCCGAGTAGGTGGAACCACTGGCGCCCGCCACCACGCCTGGCTAATTTTTTGTATTTTTAGTAGAGACAGGGTTTCACCATATTGGCCAGGCTGGTCTCAAACTCCTGACCTTGTGATCAGGCCACCTCGGCCTCCCAAAGTGCTGGGATTACAGGCCCGAGCCATTGTACCCAGCCGGTTCCTTTAAAAGAGAAGAAAAATAAAATAAATAAAATAAAATTGACCTGGCGCAGTGGGTCATGTCTGTAATCCCAGCATTTTGGGAGGCGGAGAAGGGTGGATCACCTGAGGTCAGGAGTTCGAGATCAGTTGGGCCAACATGATGAAACCCCGTCTCTAATAAAAATAGAAAAAAGCCGGGTGTGGTGGTACACGCCTGTAATCCAAGCTACTCAGGAGGCTGAGGCAGGAGAATCACTGGAACCCGGGAGGCAGAGTTTGCAGTGAGCTGAGATCGTGTCACTGTATTCCAGCCTGGGCCACAGAGCGAGTCTCCGTCTCAAAAAAAAAAAAAATTGGCCGGGCTCGTTGTCTCATGCCTGTAATCCCAGCACTTTGGGAGGCCGAAGCGGGCAGATCACCTGAGGTCAGGAGTTGAGACCAACATAGTGAAACCCTGTCTCTACTAAAAATACAAAATTAGCCGGGTGTGATGGCGCATGCCTGTAATCCCAGCTACTCGGGAGGCTGAGGCAGGAGAATTGCTTGAACCCGGGAGGTGGAGGTTGCCGTGAGCCAAGATGGCACCATTGCACTCCAGCCTGGGCAACAAGAGCGAAACTCCTCAAAAAAAAAAAAAAAAATTTCATGACCATTTAATTTTGACTTAAATTATTTGTATTAAAATGCTTCTTAAATGTGGACAAATGTAAAATTTTGTATAAAATTATGTATCTTTAGTATCTAACACACCATAATTTATAGGTATTTGGATATACATGTGCATTGTGAGTCATTCAGTGCTTCCTCTCTTAGCAACTAAATTTAAGTCTGATCCTGGGTTTCTCATAAGTCCTTTCTTTTGAAAGATGCATAGGGTCTGAGTAAGAACTTCACTGGGGATGGCAGTGGAGCTGAATAAGAAAGTGACTACTGCGGCCTGTTTTAAAATAGACCAGGAATCCTAGCAATCTTCTCAACTTTACTAAGTTCACTGATTATTTTTCCCAACTTCTATTATGAAAAATGTCAAACGAACACAAAAGTTGAAAGAAAGTCATTGAACAATCATATACCTACCATGAAGTTTCAACAATAAGACAGACTCTAAATCAAAACTCAAATTACTACAGTGAAAACAGCCATCCACAAAACTTCACATTATTGACGATATATAATACAAAATGTATGTACAATATCTCCACTTGACAAATGGACTCTTAAGCCATATAAAGAGGACTACTGTTCCCTAATGGATGTGGAGAGAAAAGTGTCTGGTAAAGTGACTGAGGCTCCTGGACTAAGTCCTTGATTTCAGAGACTGTTTCTTTCTTCCTAATTCATTTGCTAATTCTATAGCAAACAGACGCTGAAACTCCTTTAAGTGCCATACCCAGGAGCTTTGCTCACAAGTTTGTAGGGTGCTAGTAGAAAGAGCCTAACAAAGCTTAGAGAAACTCTCTAGACTTAATAAGAGTTTCCACATATGTAGATCTTTCTGGATATGGGACTCAGTGTCTTTAAAGGATGGAAATTCTCACTGGAAAGCAGATGCCCTGATAGACACCCAAAACCTTCAAGCTCCTTATGTCCTCTTCATTGTGGAACTGGAGGTCTGGAAAGAGTGGCTGCTATAAAAGGAAACACTATATTATATTGTCAGATTGAAATGAAATAGAAAAATTTGGTCTATGCATAATAGATCATTTTAAGAGCTACTGTGTTGTTCTCCAAATAGTAGTCAGAAATCCGTATTCCACTCTTGAGAAAATGAGCTTTGCTGATACTGTTATAGGTTCTTCAAAGTTCAGATTACTATGAGCTCTGGATTTATAGCAAGTCCTCTGGTGTAAAATGAACTGGTTACAATCCCTGCCATACAAAGCTTCTGTCTTCACATGGCCCCATTCTCTGTGTCTATCTGTGTGTCTGCTCCTTTTTATAAGGATACTAGTCATTGGATTTAGGGCTCATGCTACTCCAGTATGGCCTCATTTTAACTAATTGCTCTGCAAAGACCCCCCCCCCTCCTTTTTTTTTTTTTTTTTGAGACAGGGTCTCACTCTACTATCTTGGCTAGAGCGCAGTGGTGCAATCTCGGCTCACTGCAACCTCCGCCTCCCACATTCAAGTGATCTGCTACCTCAGCCTCCCAAGTAGCTGGGACTATAGGTGTGTGCCACCATGCCTGGCAAAAAAATAGAGACAGAGTTTTGCCATGTTGGCCAGGCTGGTCTTGAACTCCTGGCCTCAAGTGATCCGCCCGCCTCGGCCTCCCAAAGTTGCTGGGATTACAGGTGTGAGCTACTGTACCTGACCCACAGACCCCATTTCTGAATAAGGTCATATTCTGAAGTTTCAAGTGGACATGAATTTTGAGGGACATTATTCAACTCACTGTAAGTATGAAACCCCTATACAAACAGGTGACTGACCCCAGCTTGGAGTTTTTAATGGGGTTATAAAGGATCATATAAAGGATGAAAGTTGGTGGTAAAGAGAGAAGGTAGCTGTTAAGTTTGATCCTCTATCCTCCGTGAAGACACGGAGATGATGTTAGGAGTGCAAACGGTTTATTGGGGAGCAAGATTTGTGCAAGGAAAAAGGAAGTAGTTATGCCAGGGAGACTATCAGATCATGATGAAAACCTAGCAACGTCTCTGTCACCCCATGGTGGGCTCCAGAGCAGAGAGTACTGCAAAGCAGAGTTCTTGTTGGGCAGCAGTCGTTAGGCACTTGTTCAGTTGTTGGCTGGTGCCAACCCAGCTCAGCTCAAAAGCTGACAGGGACTTGAAGGAATTAACAGATGGAGGCTGTCAGCTAATCAGCTAAGCACTCACCATGCAGCTGGGCAGAGCTCCTCTTTTTTGTTTGTTTGTTTTTTGGTTTTTTGAGAGACACAGTTTCACTGGAGTTTCCAGGCTGGAGTGCAGTGGCGTGATCTTGGCTCACTGCAACCTCCACCTCTCGGGTTCAAGTGATTCTCCTGCCTCAGCCTACCGAGTAGTTAGGATTACAGGCGCGTGCCACCATGCCTGGCTAATTTTTGTATTTTTATTAGAGACAGGGTTTCACCATGTTGGCCAGGCTGGTCTTGAACTCCTGACCTCAGGTGATCCACCCGCCTCGGCCTCTCAAAGTGCTGGGATTACAGGCATGAGCCACTACACTCAGCCAACTGGGCTCTTGAAGGGCGGTTCTGAGCAGTTCATCTCCATGTCTGCCCCAAAAGGTGTTTTCGTTTACAGAGAATGATATGTACGCACACACAAAGCAAGTTGTGTACTGAAGAAAGCAAACAAATGAACTTAATCCCACATAAACTATGACGGTGTCATGTTGTTATGTATTCTGAAGGCATGTAACATAGAATGGTTGCCCAGAATTCGTCTATGAGCCAGAGAGTTTTTGTTGGAAAAGACTACATCACTTGGACTCTCTTGCCCATTTTAAGATTTTGCTTTTGTATTTTACTGTTGATTTTCTTTCATCTTCCTATTAAGGCTCTGGAGAAAAATCAGCAGTGGCTCGTGTATGATCAGCAGCGGGAAGTCTATGTAAAAGGACTTTTAGCAAAAATCTTTGAGTTGGAAAAGAAAACGGAAACAGCTGCTCATTCACTCCCACAGCAGACAAAAAAGCCTGAATCAGAAGGTACTGACTGGTATAAAAATGTTCTCTTGGGACAGGCCTGACATTTTCCAAAAGGAGTGATTCATCAAATTTAGATTTTTATAGATATGTGTTAGAAAGTAAAATAAGAGCAAGTCTTGTAGCCCTGAAGTAAGAAATACCATTTTCGCAAGTTTTATTTCCTAACGTTTTCAGATCAAAAGAAAGTACTGACACAGGCTAACGGGTGATCTTTGGCAGTTCTGAAGTCACATTCAGTTTTCTCTACCCATGAATGTCCTTCCCCTTCTTCAAAGTCCTTCTCCAGCTTTTACTTCCCCCAGAGTTGGCCTTGTCACAGTTCTCTTTTCACTTTGCTTCTCTTCAGCACTTATTCATATCAACCCCAGGAGAAAGAATGCCTTTTATAGATGATCCTTAAATCATTTGAACTTCAGGTATAGAATTGAGATGAAATTTCTTATTCACGATGCTCTCTTTTTGCCAAGTGCTTTGCAGTTTCCCTTACATAGATCTCAGTGGAGTTTCCGAGCAACCCTAAGAGGCGGGGCAGGAAAGGTCAGTATTTTCATTTTACAAATGAAGAAATAGGTTTAGCAATTCTAGATGACAAGCTAAGAAAAAAAAAAATGAGAAACTCCATGCAAAGCTCTCCTTAAAAGACTGACAGCTTGGCGGGGACCAAAGCCTTGAATTTTATACAGAAGTCTAAAGAAAGGGGAACAAGACTCATAAGACTGGAGAATCATATTTGAATATTTAAAACAAAGCTGATGCTAAAAAGAAACTATAAATGTCTCTGGAGGCACTTCAAAGCTGTCAGCCCTAATGGTACAAAGTTGCTTCTGTAAAATATGTGTTTATGTAAAAGCAGGATTTTAGTTATGGGCTAAGTCTAATTTCTTTTCTTTGGTAATACAGTTCTCTCTCTCTCTCTCTTTCTCTGTGTGTCTGTTTTATCAAAGCCATATAAGCACTTGTTAGAATAATGTAATAGTTAAGAAGGGCCTTGCCCTGTCTTTCCCATCCTAATCCCCGTTTCTTCCTCCCATCAGGGCAACTGCTCTTAATATTTCTATTTTTAATTTCGATAGTTATCTCCATATATAGATAATGAGCTTGTATTCCTATTTGTTGATTGAACTTCTTTAGACTTTCCCTCCCTACAGAATAGATGTTACTGTTTTTAGTTCTTCTATTTGTGAGTTTTATAACTTCAACGAATATACCTGAACTTGTTTTTTATTTCATCAAATATCAACAATAGCCCCTATCTCTTGACTCTTCATGTTGTAAACTAAGGAAATAGTGTGATTCATTTAGATGTTTGATGTTTCACCTCTCAGGAATATTATTCATTTCATAAAATGAGTTGTGCCATAATGTTGTTTGTCATAGGTTATCTTCAAGAAGAGAAGCAGAAATGTTACAACGATCTCTTGGCAAGTGCAAAAAAAGATCTTGAGGTTGAACGACAAACCATTACTCAGCTGAGTTTTGAGCTGAGTGAATTTCGAAGAAAATATGAAGAAGCCCAAAAAGAAGTTCACGATTTAAATCAGCTGTTGTATTCACAAAGAAAGGCAGATGTGCAACATCTGGAAGATGATAGGCATAAAACAGAGAAGATACAGAGACTCAGGGAAGAGAATGATATTGCTAGGGGAAAACTTGAAGAAGAGAAGAAGAGATCCGAAGAGCTCTTATCTCAGGTAAGCTTAACCGGATCCATAATTCAGAGTGTTCACTGGACACTTTCTAAGTGTCAGGGACTATATAACCACTAGAGAACTGGCTAGGGGCAAAACAAGTTCCTGCCCCTCATGGGAGTTTATATTCCAGAACAGAAACAGACCATAAACAATAAATAAGGAAACTAAAGAAAACGCAGCAAGGTGACGTGACAAAGGGAAATTGGGGACCAGTGGAGGCCTCTCTGAGGAGATGGCATTTGGACAGAGAAAGAAAATTCTCATGATGAAGAGAAGGACCCAGTGAAGTGGGTGACTTCCTCTCAACGGAGGAAATTATACACACAAAGGCTCTGGGTGAGCAGGAGGTCAGTACATGTGAGAAGCCAAAAGAAGACGTGAAGTAATGAGAGGAATCAAGGCCGATTCCTAGACTGGCATCATAATGGTGATGATATGTGCTCAAGTGAACTCACATGGCATCTTCCATGTTCTTGTTATGCTCATAGCCTTATGCTACAGTATCTTAATAATGTTGAAGTTGCTACGTTAGGATTATTGGAATTGAACACTACTTTGATGGAACTCTAATTTAGATTTTGCTTGTCGGCCTGGAATCATGGAAAGAACATTATTTGGAATCCATGCCTAGTCTCTAGTCCAGGATATATGGCCTTAGGCAAATCACCCAACTTCTCTGACTACTCACTGGTTATTCACTTGTCAAATTAGTAATAACCTCTGCTTGCCTTATAGGGCTTTGGCGAGGGTGAGTTGAGAGAAGGTAAAAGTGCTTTGTAAACTAAGCAAGGAAAATGCTAGTTATTGCCCCTATTTTAATAGTAATTTTTAACAGTCCTACAAAAGTTGAGAGTGCTGGTAATGGGACAGTAACAAGTCCATCTATAACATTTGCCACCTTAGTCGTTTTTTTTTTTTTTCCGAGACAGGGTCTTGCTCTGTCACCCAGGCTGGAGTGCAATAGCGCAATCTCAGCTGACTGCAACCTCCACCTCCTGTGTTCAAGCGATTCTTGTGCCTTAGCCTCCCGAGTAGCTGGAATTACAGGCATCCACCACCACGGCTGGCCAATTTTTTTTTTTTTTTTTTTTTTTTTTTTTGAGACGGAGTCTTGCTCTGTCGCCCAGGCTGGGGTGCAGTGGCCGGATCTCAGTTCACTGCAAGCTCCGCCTCCCAGGTTTACGCCATTCTCCTACCTCAGCCTCCCGAGTAGCTGGGACTACAGGCACCCGCCAACCCGCCCGGCTAGTTTTTTTGCATTTTTTAGTAGAGACGGGGTTTCACTGTGTTAGCCAGGATGGTCTCGATCTCCTGACCTTGTGATCCGCCCGTCTCGGCCTCCCAAAGTGCTGGGATTACAGGCTTGAGCCACCGCGCCCGGCCCAATTTTTTGTATTTTTAGTAGAGATGGGGTTTCGCCATGTTGGCCAGGCTGGTCTCAAACTCCTGACCTCACGTGATCCACCTGCCATGGCCTCCCAAAGTGCTGGGATTACAGATGCAAGTCACCGGGCCCGGCCTGCCATCTTAGTCTTTACCACTCACACTTCTGTCTACAGGCATGAGCAGTGATACTAGGGAGAGATTAAGTGCACTGATTAAATTTTGCTCCAACTCTGGCTAAGGGCCCAGCACTGCCACCCATGTTATCCTACTCAGAAATGTCAGAACCTCCAAGAAAGGGGGTGTGGCCGCTGCAGAGTTCAGTGCTGTTTATCAGCATTCAGTCTGTGTGCCTGAGGGAACTCGCGGCAAGGGTGGTATACTGGTTAGATAACCATCAGATGGCCAGCTGGAATGATTCACCCCCAACTAGCAGGTGTTGTCCTGGTTAGAGATGTGAGACTTGTGATGTGAGCTTTTCATGCATCCCAGGTCATGCCGGAAAAGGTCGGATGTGACAACATTGGTTCTCTTTACATCCTACAGGTCCAGTTTCTTTACACAACTCTGCTAAAGCAGCGAGAAGAACAAACAAGGGTAGCTCTGTTGGAACAACAGGTACTCATTGGGGTTGCTCCTAAATTCAATTCTGCCTGTTAGAAAATGCAGTTTTTCCTCATGTTTACGCTGTTCTATGGAGAAGCATTTGAAAGTTGTGAAAAGTGTCTTTAAAATACTTCAATAAAAGTCTTTTTTCTTCAATAAAAAAGATATTTCAAGAGACTCTGCTAGCCACTTATTCCTGTTACTGTCCTTAGGCTAAACAGATTCTTGAGGTGTGATGGCAATTTTCTTGACAGGTAGATGTTGGCCTTGGCAAATTTTGCTCTTCCCCAGTGGCTGTAGTTCCTAGCCTAACAATATCTCGTAATTAGGGCTACCTTATAACTTCAAGCAGAACTTGGAGAGACACCATTTAGTCTCAGAATGTACTATAAATGGTGTAAAGCTGAGATTTAGTATATTCCAAACCAGGGAATAGCTATCTCTTTCCCTTCTCCTTCTTCCCCCTTAAAAAAGGTGGATAGGGAGGAGTCATTCTAATCAACAACTTCTTAAGCTGCTCTTCCCTCACCTATACCTCAGCATTGGCTTTGCTCCTTGGATAAACCAAATCCTCAGCCATAAGCTGCCTCGTTCATCAACATTTCATGGTGCTCAGGTGAATTCTTGCTACACTAGTACAATAAATATTTTCTTCTTGTGCTAATAAAAAAATGTGAGCATCCAGTCAAGAGAACTAGACAGTCTATATCAGCTGTAATGGTCTTGTCCTGGGCCTTTTCCAGATGCAGGCATGTACTTTAGACTTTGAAAATGAAAAACTCGACCGTCAACATATGCAGCATCAATTGCATATAATTCTTAAGGAGCTCCGAAAAGCAAGAAATCAAATAACACAGTTGGAATCCTTGGTGAGTCTGGAATGATTAAACTACAATTTGTCTTCGTCTTCCCATTTATATAACAAATCAGTTCCGAACTTAGAAGGATACAGCTTAACGAACAGCTAGATGTATCTCAAATCAGTAGGCAGAGCCCTGCCTCATTTGAAGCAACTGCCCTTCGAGCATCAATTCAGAGGACCGGAAAGAGGGACATGATCACATCTGGAATCATTCCCCCAATACCCCAGCTGCTGTGATGCTAGAGGCACTAAGTAGTGCCTGAGCTGGGGGCGAAAGGGTAGAATAGAGGGTAGTCACAGAATCCTGAACTGAAATTGTGTTTATCTATTAAAAAAGAAAGAAAGGCTGGGCACGGTGGCTCATACCTCTAATCTCAGCACTTTGGGAGGCCAAGGCAGGCAGATCACGAGGTCAGGAGTTGGAGACCAACCTGACCAACATGGTAAAACCCTGTCTCTACTAAAAATATAAAATATTAGCTGGCCATGGTGGCACGCGCCTGTAACCTCAGCTACTTGGGAGGCCAAGGCAGGAGAATCACTTGAACCCGGGAGGCAGAGGTTGCAGTGAGCCAAGACTGTGCCACTGCACTCCAGCCTGGGCAGCAGAGCAAGACTGTCTCAAAAAAGAAAAAAAAAAAAATGCTGTTTTTAGGGATAATGGACTATTACTGTTCATATGCTTTTTAGATGTATCACGAGGTTTGTGTGACTCACTCTGAAAACATAATCTTTTAAAACATGAACCTTTTAAATAATATTATTTCTATGAGGAAATGGTTTTTCACTTACTTATTCTCACCTTACTAATAAGCTTCTGGACCAAACTTGTTGGGGGTCTGCATTTGAATATATGTCTGTCCCACTAGTACATATTTTAAATTTCATTCATACTTGGAGACGGTGAAATGTTACAAATAGGATTCCTCAGTTTTCAAAGGAGGAAAAAAAGCAATGTAAAAATAATAATCATTTGTAACTTCTGTATGAATAAAAGAAAGAAAGTATATTTTTGGCTCTGTTCTTAAGTGTATCATTGATTTTACCTATTTATAATATTTGAAATAAAAATTTATAATTCGTTTTTGTTATTGACCATTCAAAATGTAGGGAGCAGAGGGTATGCAAAAGAATTTGTAATTTTCCTATACTTTGTTCCTGCTGGTCACCCTCTTCACTGTGCTGTAAAATACTCATTTTTAACTACTCCAAGTTCTTAGGAAAAAAACATGAAAAAGTAAAGTCTCAAAGGTATGATACAATATCTTAGTCATTTCTGTGTATAAGCTGTTTGAGCTCCTAAAATTCCTTGCTGCCTTTAGTTTCCATATAGTACTTTATTGCTGGGGTTGCCTCTGTTTTACAAAACTAGCAAATTTAATCAGCCTTGTATCTAGACCTACCTAATATTTGACTCTGTGTCCTAATAAAACATATTCATATACACACCCAACTCCAATACTTCTGGGTAATTTGGGTAATTACAGTAGTTATCTGGGTAAATTCACAACTACCTCCTATATTGTGTCCATAATACTGAGGAGCTGAAATTCAAAAGAAAATCTGTCTATAGTGCTGAAGCAGCTAGAATACCTATAGAACAGTTAACATTTCTGAACAGGCTGGGTATGGTGGCTCACGCCTGTAATCCCAACACTTTGGCTGAGGTGGGCAGATCACTTGAGCTTAGGAGTTTGAGACGAGCCTGGGCAACATAGAATTAATTTTTTGCAGAATTTTCTATTTCTACAAAAAACAGAAAAATTATCTGGACGTGGTGACATGTGCCTATAATCCCAGCTACTTAGGAGGCTGAGGTGCGAGGATTGCTCGAGCCTGGGAGGTCGAGGCTGCAGTGAGCTGTGTTTGTGCCACTACCCTCCAGCCTGGGTGACAGAGTGAGACTCTCAAAAAACGGAAAAAAACTGAACAATGGGCCTTATTTACAAATGCTATTATTTGAAACTTGTTTTTCAGAAACAGCTTCATGAGTTTGCCATCACAGAGCCGTTAGTCACTTTCCAAGGAGAGACTGAAAAGAGAGAAAAAGTTGCTGCCTCGCCAAAAAGTCCCACTGCTGCACTCAATGAAAGCCTGGTGGAATGTCCCAAGTGCAATATACAGTATCCAGCCACCGAGCATCGCGATCTGCTTGTCCATGTGGAGTACTGTTCAAAGTAGCAAAATAAGTATTTGTTTTTATATCAAAAGATTGAATACTGTATTTTCTGTTAGCTTGTGGGCATTTGGAATTATATATTTCACATTTTGCATAAAACTGCCTATCTACCTTTGACACCCTGGCATGCTAGTGAATCATGTACCTTTTAGGCTGCTGTGCATTGTTCTTGGCAGTGGTACCTCCCTGACATGGTTCATCATCAGGCTGCGATGACAGAATGTGGTAAGCAGCATCTACTGAGACTACTAACATTTTGTACTGTTAAAATACTTGGTGAGGAAAAGATAGCTCAGGTTATTGCTAGTGGGTTAATGCACCAGCAAGCAAAATATCTTATGTTTTGGGGATTTTGAAAAATCAAAGATAATTAACTAAGGATCTTAACTGTGTTAGCATTTTTTATCCAAGCACTTAGAAAACCTACAATCCCAATTTTGATGTCCATTGTGAAGAGGTGGTGATAGATACTATTTTTTCTCATATTGTAGAGCGGTTACTAGAAAAGTCGGGGATTTTCTTGATCTTTGTTGCTGCTTACCATTGAAACTAAACCCAGCTGTGTTCCCCAACTCTGTTCTGCGCACAAAACAGGATCTGTTTGAGGCATACTCTTAAGCAGCCACACACAATGTTTTCTGTCATACTATCTGGCACTAACTGTAACTTGAATTACATTGGCACATGCTGGTTAGCTAAAATTGTTAAAATAAATTTTAATAAACCCATCTAGGCCTCTCATTTGATGTATCGTATTTTATTTATTTTTGGCATTCTTAAAGCTGGGCAATGTAATGATCAGATCTTTGTTTATCTGAATAGATATCTTTATACATGCTATTTGTAAACCAAAAACTTTTAAATTTCTTCAGGTTTTCTAACATGCTTACCACTGGGCTACTGTAAATGAGAAAAGAATAAAATTATTTAATGTTTTAATATGTCTAGTGTATTCGTGTTATATTCTAAGATTCTTTTTTGAAAAAAACAAATTTATTGGCCATAATCAAAATTTAAAATTTTCACAATAAAAAATTCAAGACTTTTATAATTCAAAGCACATTCTCCAAAAAGTGAAAATACAACAAATAGAAAGAGAAAAAATATTTTCAAACCATGTATCTGATAAGGGTCTAGTATCCAGAATATATAAAGCACTATTACAACTCAATAAATAGATATTCTAAGATTTTTACCCCCAAGGACTTATCAGGGGTTACAGATTAACACTCAGTGTAAGATGATAAGGCAGTTAAGGATACATCAGAACCAAAAACTATGTGAAGGAGTTAAAAGAAGTAGATGCTTTCAGTCATCTTTCTTGAATAGATAACAACTCTTTATCAATAAATGTGAATTTCAGTTATTTGTTACAGAGGCAAAACAATAAGCATGCCAAATTATATAGGGTTTTTTTTTTCTAACTGTAGAAATTATACAGATCTGTTTATGGAAATAAAATTTTGCCATTACTGTTAATCCCAGGCTCACAAGATCTTCAACTACAGTTAAACAAAAGATACGGAAATATTCAGCCACATAGTTCTTATTCTGATCCACAATGTTATAGCAAAGACCATAGTATTAAAGCAAAAATAGATGCCATAAGGAAGTTGCTCCCCTTTAAAGCATTACCTCTAGTTTATAGATGTGGAAAATGTCTTGGTCATCCAGTAAGCAGTGGAGTCAAGGAGAACCCAGGCCTTTGGTCCATGCCTGTATGGAACAAGAGATGCGGTCTCATGGGATAACTGGCCAGGACATAAACCATAATAGAAGCACCAGCCTGATGACCTCTGAAGATTCCCAGAGACACAGGGTGATCTGGAGTTTGTTTCAGGACTCTTGTACTTTCTGTGTTTCACTGAGGGCTGTACTTAGCTTTCCCTGCTCACTTTAGCCACCTACATCTGGGCACCAATATCAAAAATATACTTTGGAAAAATTGGGCAGGCCTCTTGAGCCCTGCTACTGTAGAGGGGGAATTTATATATTTCCGAATAGTAGATGATTTAGAGCAGGAAGGATTCGACTTTCCTGGCTCGTGTTACCAAAGCAAGGATCAATAAAAGGCATCTCCAAGACCTGAAAATCTTCAAGGTTCTCATAATTAAAGCCTTTTTTTTTTCTTCCCCCCTTCACTGTCCACCTTTTTTCTTGGCAGATAACCACTTACCCTTGGGTGTGTTTTGTTCTGGGGGACTATAAACTGTACCAGAAACCATGCTAGATACTTTATCTACTTATTAGCTCTTTCTTGCAACTCTAGGAAGTAAAACGCTAGCACCAGCACCATTTTTCAGATGAGAAAACTAAGGCTTGCAGAGATTGAACAATTTGCCCAAGGTCACCACTAATAAGTAGTAAAGAAAGGATATAAACTCAGCTCAGTGTGTCCCAGAGTTCATCTCTCTCCATCGTACAGTTACATTCCCAACCAACATGCTGGGGCTGCCGTGCCAGGATTACTCCACTCTGTTGCTTTTTGTTCAAAAATTATTTTATGTATTTTATTAAACAATTATTTTACATATAGTAAAATGTACAGATCAATGAATTTTGACAGATGTGTGTATATATATCATTGTCATCATCAGCCAAATAAAGTTATAGACTATTTCTACCAACATTTCTGAAAGTTTCTTTAATTACTTCTAATCCAGAATCCCCTCCTCCCAGAGGCAATCTAATTTATTTTTATTTTTATTTATGTATTTATTTTTAGAGACAGGGTCCCCTCTCTCACCCAGGCTGGAGTGCAGTGGTGCAGTCATAGCTAACTGCAGCCTTAAACTCCTGGGCTCAAGTGATCTTCCTGCCTCAGCCTCCCAAGTACTAGCACTGCAAGCGCATGCCACCATGCCCTGCTAATATTTTTAATTTTTTGTAGAGACATAGTCTCATTGTGTTGCCTAGTCTGGTCTCAAACTCCTGGGCAAATGCAAGTCTTCTGCCTTGGCCTCCCAAATTGTTGGGATTACAGGTGTGAGTCACCGCACCTGGCCCTATTTATCTTCATACATACTAAATTAAGTAATAACTATACTAATTAACTAAATTACTAAATGCCACAATAAATTAACAAAATTAATAAGACCAATGGTGGAGTGTTATTGTGTCTTGAAATCAGGGTAAGTCCCCCAACTTTATTCTTCAAGAGTGTCTTGACTAATATAGGACATTTCCATTTTCATATACATTTTAAAATCAGCTTGTCAATTTTTACAAAAGTTTCCTGGAATTTCCACTGGGATAGCATATATCTATAGACCAATTTCTCAAAAATTGACATCTGCACAATCCAGGAACATGGTGTGCTTCTTCATTTATTTAGTTCCTTTTTAACGGTTGTCAGCAATGTTTTAACAGCTTTCAGTGCATAGAGCTTAGCCTTTTATTAAATTTATTCTTAGCAATCTGAGTTTTATGCTATTATAAATGGCCTTTTAAAAATTTATTTTCTGGCCAGGCTCATGCCTATAATCCCAGCACTTTGGGAGGCCGAGTGGATGGATCACCTGTGGTCAGGAGTTCGAGACCAGCCTGGGCAACATGGTGAAACCCCGTCTCTACAGAAAATACAAAAATTAGCCAGGAATGGTGGCGTGCACCTGTAATCCTAGCTACTGGAAAGCCTGAGGCATGAGAATCACTTGAATCCAGGAAGTAGAAGTTGCAGTGAGCCAAGATCATGCCACTGGACTCCAGCCTGGGCAACAGAGTGAGACTCTGTCTCAAAAAAAAAAAAAAAAAAAAAATTCTAATTGTTCGTTGCTAGGTTTGGAAATACAATTGATTTTTGTATATTGACCTAGTAGCATCCTGGAATCTTATTAATTAATTAATTAATTTTAGTATTTTCACCTCTCTGAATTCAAATACTGTATTTTACAGATCTAGAACAGTGCTGTCCAATGGAAATATGCAAGCCTCATATAATTTTGTTTTCCAGTAGCCACATTAAAAAACAGTAAAATAGGCAAGGCATGGTGGCTCACTCCTGTAATCCCAGTACTTTGGGAGGCCAAAGCAGACAGATCTCTTGAGCCCAGGAGTTTGAGACCAGCCTGGGCAACATGGAGAAACTCTTGTTTGTACCAAAAAAAAAAAAAAAAAAAAATTGGGCATGGTGGTGCATGCCTGTAGTCCCAGCTACTCAGGGGGCTAAGGTGAGAGGATCACTTGAGCCCAGGAACTGGAAATTGCAGTGAGTCAAGATCACGCCACTGCACTCCAGCCTGCGTGACAAAATGACACCGTCTCAAAAAAAAAAAAAAAAAGTAAAATAACAACAACAAAAGTAGTAAAATAGGCCAGGTGCAGTGGCTCATACCTGTAATCCCAGCACTTTGGGAGGCCAAGGGAGTAGAATCACTTGAAGCTAGGAGTTCGAGACCAGTCTGGGCAGCAAGAAGACCCCTCCATCTCTACAAAAAATAAAAACGTAAAATAATTGGTGTAATTTTAATAAGATATTTCATTTAACTATACATATCCCAAATATTATCGCTTAACATATAATCAACATAAAAACTATTAATGAGCTATTTTATACTAAATCTTTGAAATTCAGTATTTCAAAATTACTGCACATCCCAATTTGGACTAACCACACTTGAAATGCTCAATAGCCACATGTGGCTGTTGTGGCTAGGGGCTACTACGTTGGATAGCATGGATCTAGGATCTCTATTCTTTTACTAGAGTTCCCATTTCTCTACTGAGTTCTCTATTCACCCATTCTGTCCATTTTTCCTGTAAATTCTTTAGCATATTCATAGCAACTTAAAACAGTTATTATAGATGCTAATTCCAACATCTAGGTCATCTGTGTGTCACTTTTATTGGCTAATTTTTCTCATTATGGGTCATATTTTTCTGTTTCTATATATGTCTATTAAATTTTTTATTATAGGAGTGACATTGTAGATGATACATTACAGAAAATCTGGATTATTTTCCTTTTGAGAATATACAGTTGTGTTCTTGGAAACTGAAACTGCCACATTTGTTTAGGCTCTATTTCACCATGCACTGTGAGGACTAGATAATTCTCATGGGGGAAAGCCAGCTAAAGATAGAACTCATTTTGCTTCCCTTCTTTCAAGAGCCATGGCCATTCCAGTGTCTGCCTACCTTTGGTTGTTCTTCATTGCCATCAACAGTTGTTTTTTATATTTTGTCCAGCGTTTATAGCTGTTATTGAATAGTGGGTTGGTCTGATAAAAGCTACACTGTCATTACCAGAACTGGAACCATCTACTGGTTTTGGTATTTTTTGTGTTTTGTTTTTATTTATTTATTTATTTATTTATTTTTCTTAAGAAGTCTGCTGTAGTTGAGCAGGAATTTATGCTAGGAGCCACATTCTGTGTGTGCATGTCCAGCCCTCAACAAACGCACAAACTTGTGATTCCTTGGTGACTTTAATATCAGCAAACGTAATTCTCATCATCAGACAGAAGGCAGATGGAGGTAAATGGAGAAGGGAGGGAAAGATAGATGGGTTACAGGATCCATTGCTTTCACCAAGCCCTTAATGTTTTAAGGGAACAGATGATAGAAAAATACATTCAAAGAAGAGAACTTCATGGGAAAAACTAAAACCTCTGAGGTTCCCACTATGTGCTAATTTTGTGGTTACGTGTTACTTCATCAAGAGCCACAGCTAGCCACTTGGATTTTTTTGTGTGTGTTTTCTTTGAGATGGAGTTTCACTCTTGTTGCCCAGGCTGGAGTGCAATGGTGCGATCTCGGCTCACCACAACCTCTACCTCCCGAGTTCAAGTGAATCTCCTGTCTCAGCCTCCTGAGTAGCTGGGATTACAGGCATGCACCACCATGCCCGGCTAATTTTGTATTTTTATTAGAGACAGGGTTTCTCCATGTTGGTCAAGTTGGTCTCGTACTCCTGACCTCAGGTGATCCACCCGCCTCAGCCTCCCAAAGTGCTGGGGCTATAGGTGTGAGCCACTGCACCTGGCCCAGCTAGCCACTTTGACAGGCAAGAAAACTCAAGCAAAACCCCCACTAGCATTAACAAAACAACAACAAAAAGACATTCCTGGGTTTCCAACCCAAGTCCATGGTCAAAGCCCGTCTTCTTTCCACCATGCCAGAAAACCCCTTACATATTGTCCAAACTCAATAACCTTGAGTGAAGTGTGTAAAGTGAAATAACCTTAAATGAGCCTTAATAAAACCTTAACTAGAGTAATAGAATTTTTCTTGGGTTACAGAGAAAAACGGAAAATACCAACTAGTCTCTTGCACCCCTCTGATCTGAGAAGGCCTGCCTTGTTCAACCCTTCCACCTGTTACCTGGAGATTCCCACTATGCCAGTTCTCCAACATCTTTACTTTCATTCCTCAAACATTTATTAAATGCAAAGCTCTGGGCTCAGTATTAGTGATAAGTGGTAATAAAATGCAGCTCAATCTTCACAGTCTAGCAGAAGAGACCAACATCTAAACAGGTAAGTATAATACATTGTAGAAACTGCTATAATCAAAGTATACATAGGGTAGAGGAGTTTATTTAAACTCTGGTTTATTCTAACAAAGATCAAAGATCTGACTCTTCAAAGATACAAATTTTAGACTAACATAGAATAAAAAATAAGTAGGAAAAAGACACTTCTAAGAAAGGAAAATGGAGTCACTTATAAGGGTAGCTCCCCAGGCAGGCCATGGAGTTTCCAAGACAGCCATGAGTCTGGTGCTGAGCTTTGCAGATGGTGGCACAAAGAAACCATCCTGGTCGCTTCCAACATGGCCGAATAGGAATAGCTCTGGTCTGCAGCTCCCAGCAAGACCGAAGCAGAAGACGGGTGATTTCTGCATTTCCAACTGAGGTACCTGGTTCATCTCATTGGGACTGGTTGGACAGTGGTTGCAACCCAGGGAGGGCGAGCCAAAGCAGGGCGGGGGTGTCACCTCACCTGGGAAGCACAAGGGGTTGGGGGATTCCCCTTTCTTAGCCAAGGGAAGCCATGAGTGACTGGACCTGGAGAAGCAGTACACTCCTGCCCAAATACTATGCGTTTCCTAAGGTCTTCACAATCAGCAGACCAGGAGATCCCCTCCCATGCCTGACTCGGTGGGTCCCACGCCCATGGAACCTTGCTCACTGCTAGTGCAGCAGTCTGAGATTGACCTGGGATGCTGGAGCTTGGTTGAGGGAGGGGTGTCCGCCATTGCTGATGCTTGAGTAGGCCGTTCTATGCTCACAATGTAAACAAAGAGCAGGGGAGCTCAAACTGGGTAGAGTGCCCCCGCAGCTCAGCAAGACCCACTGCCTCTCTAGATTCCACCTATGGGGGCAGGGCATATCTGAACAAAAGGCAGCAGACAGCTTCTCCAGACTTAAACGTCCCTGCCTGACAGCTCTGAGGAGAGCAGAGGCTCTCCGAGCACAGTGTTTGAGCTCTGATAACAGACAGACTGCCTCCTCAAGTGGGTCCCTGACCCCCGTGTAGCCTGACTGGGAGACACCTCATAGTAGGGGCTGACAGACACCTCATGCAGGTGAGTGCCCCTCTGGGACAAAGCTTCCAGAGGAAGGATCAGGCAGCAATATTTGCTGTTCTGCAGCCATATTTGCTGTTCTGCAGCCTCTGCTGTATGATACCCAGGAAAACAGGGTCTGGAGAGGACCTCCAGTAAACTCCAACAGACCTGCAGCTGAGGGGCCTGTTAGAAGGAAAACTAGCAAACAGAAAGGAATAGCATCAATATCAACAAAAGGGACATCCACACCAAAACACCATCTGTAGGTAACCAACATCAAAGACCAAAGGTAGATAAAGCCACAAAGATGGGGAGAAACCAGAGCAGAAAGGCTGAAAATTCCAAAAACCAGAATGCCTCTTCTCCAAAGAAACACAACTCCTCACCAGCAAGGGAACCAAACTGGATGGAGAATGAGTTTGACGAGTTGACAGAAGTAGGCTTCAGAAGGTCAGTAATAACAAACTTCTCCGAGCTAAAGGAGCATGTTCTAACCCATCGCAAGGAAGCTAACAACCTTGAAAAAAGGTTGGACGAATGGCTAACTGGAATAAACAGTGTAGAGAAGAGCTTAAATGACCTGATGGAGCTGAAAACCACAGTATGAGAACTTCGTGAAGCATACACAAGCTTCAAAAGCCAATTCAATCAAGCAGAAGAAAGGATATCAGTGATTGAAGATCAAATTAATGAGATAAAGCAAGAAGACAAGCTCAGAGAAAAAAGAGTGAAAAGAAACGAACAAAGCCTCCTGAAATATGGGACTATGTGAAAAGACCAAATCTAAGTTTGATTGGTATACCCGAAAGTGATGGGGAGAATGGAACCAATTTAGAAAACACTCTTCAGGATATTATCCAGGAGAACTTCCCCAACCTAGCAAAGCAGGCCAACATTCAAATTCAGGAAATACAGAGAACACCACAAAGATACTCCTCGAGAAGAGTATACTCCAAGACACGTAATTGTCAGATTCACCAAGGTGGAAATGAAGGAAAATATGTTAAGGGCAGCCAGAGAGAAAGGTCGGGTTACCCACAAAGGGAAGCCCATCAGACTAACAGTGGATCTCTCTGCAGAAACTCTAAAAGCCAGAAGAGAGTGGGGGCCAATATTCAACATTCTTTTTTTTTTTTTGAGACAGAGTTTCACTCTTGTTGTCCAGGCTGGAGTGCAATGGCGCAATCTCGGCCCATTACAACCTCCACCTCCTGGGTTCAAGCAATTCTCCTGCCTCAGCCTCCCGAGTAGCTGGGATTACAGGCATGTGCCACCATGCCCAGCTAATTTTGTATTTTTAGTAGAGACGGGGTTTCTCCATGTTGGGTAGGCTGGTCTCGAACTCCCGACCTCAGGTGATCCACCCGCCTCAGCCTCCCAAAGTGCCGGGATTACAGGCGTGAGTCACTGCACCCCGTCTCAACATTCTTAAAAGAATTTTCAACCCAGAATTTAATATCCAGCCAAACTAAGTTTCATAAGTGAAGGAGAAATAAAATCCTTTACAGACAAGCAAATGCTGAGAGATCTTGTCACCACCAGCCCTGCCTTACAAGAGCTCCTGAAGGAAGCACTAAACATGGAAAGAACAACCGGGACCAGCCACTGCAAAAACACACCAAATTGTAAAGACCATTGATGCAAGGAAGAAGCTGCATCAATTAACAGGCAAAATAACCAGCAAGCATTATAATGACAGGTTCAACTTCAAACACAACAACATTAATCTTAAATGTAAATGAGCTAAATGCTCCTATTAAAAGGATAAAGAGTCAAGACCTGGCCAGGTGTGGTGGCTCACACCTGTAATCCCAGCACTTTGGGAGGTTGAGGTGGGCAGATCACAAGGTCAGGAGATTGAGACCATCCTGGCTAACACGGAGAAACCCTGTCTCTACCAAAAATTAGCTGGGCGTGGTGGTGGGTGCCTGTAGTCCCAGCTACTTGGGAGGCTGAGGCAGGAGAATGGTGTGAACCCAATAGGTGGAGCCTGCAGTGAGCCGAGATCATGCCACTGCACTCCAGCCTCAGTGACAGAGTGAGACTCCATCTCAAAAAAAAAAAAAAAAAAAAAAAAGAGCCAAGACCCATCAGTGTGTTGTATTCAGGAGACCCATCTCACATGCAAAGATGCACATAGGCTCAAAATAAAAGGATGGAGGAAGATCTACCAAGCAATTGGAAAGCAAAACGAAGCAGGGGTTGCAATCCTGGTCACTGATAAAACAGACTTTAAATGAACAAAGATCAAAAGAGACAAAGAAGCCCATTACATAATGGTAATGGGATCAATTCAACAAGAAGAGCTAACTATCCTAAATATATATGTACCCAATACAGGAGCACCCAGATTCACAAAGCAAGTTCTTACAGACCTACAAAGAGACTTAGACTCCCACACGATAATAATGGGAGACTTTAACACCCCACTGTCAATATTAGACAGATCAACAAGACAGAAAATTAACAAGGATATCCAGGACTTGAACTCAGCTCTGGACCAAGTGGATCTAATAGACATCTACAGAACTCTCCACCCCAAGTCAACATAATATACATTCTTCTCAGCACCACATCACACTTATTCGAAAATTGACCACATAATTAGAAGTAAAACACTCTTCAGCAAATATAGAAGAACAGAAATCACAATTAACTGTCTCTCGGACCACAGTGCAATGAAATTAGAACTCAGGATTAAGGCCGGGCGCGGTGGCTCAAGCCTGTAATCCCAGCACTTTGGGAGGCCGAGGCGGGCGGATCACAAGGTCAGGATATCGAGACCACAGTGAAACCCCGTCTCTACTAAAAATACAAAAAAAATTAGCCGGGCGCGGTGGCGGGCGCCTGTAGTCCCAGCTACTCAGGAGGCTGAGGCAGGAGAATGGCGGGAACCCGGGAGGCGGAGCTTGCAGTGAGCCGAGATCGCGCCACTGCACTCCAGCCTGGGCAACAGCGTAAGACTCCGTCTCAAAAAAAAAAAAAAAAAAAAAAAAAAAAAAAAAAAAAAAGAACTCAGGATTAAGAATCTCACTCAAAACTGCACAACTACATGGACACTGAACAAAAGGACTACTGGGTAAATAACAAAATGAAGGCAGAAATAAAGATGTTCTTTGAAACCAATGAGAACAAACATACAATGTACCAGAAGCTCTGGGACACATTTAAAGCAGTGTGTAGAGAGAAATTTATAGCACTAAATGCCCACAAGAGAAAGCATTAAAGATCTAAAATTGACACCCTAACATCACAATTAAAAGAACTGAAACAAGAGCAAACAAATTCAAAAGCTAGCAGAAGACAAGAAATAACTAAGATCAGAGCAGAACTGAAGGAGATAGAGACAAAAAAGACCCTTCAAGAAAATGAATCCAGGAGCTGTTTTTTTGAAAAGATCAACAAAATAGATAGACTACTAGCAAGACTAATAAAGAAGAAAAGAGAGAAGAATCAAATAGACACGATGAAAAATGATAAAGGGGATATCACCACCGATTCCACAGAAATACAAATTGCTATCAGAGAATACTATAAACACCCCTACACAAATAAACTAGAAAATCCAGAAGAAATGGATAAATTCCCGGACACGTACACCCTCCCAAGACTAAACCAGGAAGAAGTTGAATCTCTGAATAGACCAATAACATGTTCTGAAATTGAGACAATAATTAATAGCCTACAAACCAAAAACAGGTCCAGGACCAGATGGATTCACAGCCGAATTCTACCAGAGGTACAAAGAGGAGTTGGTACCATTCCTTCTGAAACTATTCCAATCAATAGAAAAAGAGGGAATCCTCCCTAACTCATTTTATGAGGCCAGCATCATTCTGATACCAAAGCCTGGCAGAGACACAACAAAAAAAGGATAATTTTAGGCCAATATCCCTGATGAACATTGATGTGAAAATCTTCCATAAAATACTGGCAAACCAAATCCAGCAGCACATCAAAAAGCTTATCCACCATGATCAAGTCGACTTCATTCCTGGGATGCAAGGCTGGTTCAACATATGCAAATCAATAAACATAATCCATCACATAAACAGAACCAATGACAAAAACCACATGATTATCTCAATAGACGCAGAAAAGGCCTTCAACAAAATTCAACAGTCATTTATGCCAAAAACTCTCAATAAACTAGGTATCAATGGAATATATGTCAAAATAATAAGAGCTATTTATGACAAATCCACAGCCAATATCATACTGAATGGGCAAAAACTGGAAGCTTTCCCTTTGGAAACCAGCATGAGACAAGGATGCCCTCTCTCGCCACTCCTATTCAACATAGTATTGGAAGTTCTGGCCAGGGTAATAAGGCAAGAGAAAGCAATAAAGGAAAAGAGGAAGTCAAATTGTCTCTGTTTCCAGATGACATGATTGTATATTTAGAAAACCCCATCCTCTCAGCCCAAAATCTCCTTACGCTGATAAGCAACTTCAGCAAAGTCTCAGGATACAAAATCGATGTGCAAAAATCACAAGAAAATAAAATACCTAGGAATCCAACTTACACGGGATGTGAAGGACTCTTCAAGGAGAACTACAAACCACTGCTCAAGGAAATAAGAGAGGACACAAACAAATGGAAAAACATTCCATGTTCATGGATAGGAAGAATCAATATTGTGAAATGGCCATACTGCCCAAAGTAATTTATAGATTCAATGCTATTCCCATCAAGCTACCACTGACTTTCTTCACAGAACTGGAAAAAACTACTTTAAACTTCATATGGAACCAAAAAAGAGTCCGCATTGCCAAGACAATCCTGGGCAAGAACAAAGCTGGAGGCATCATGCTACCTGACTTCAAACTATACTACAAGGCTACAGTCACTAAAACAGCATGGTACTGATACCAAAACAGAGATATAGATCAATGGAACAGAATAGAGGCCTCAGAAATAACGCCACACATCTACCACCATCTGATCTTTGACAAACCTGACACACACAAGCAATGGGGGAAAAGATTCCCTATTCAATAAATGGTGCTGGGAAAACTGGCTAGCCATATGCAGAAAACTGAAACTGGAACCCTTCCTTACACCTTATGCAAAAATCAACTCAAGATGGATCAAAGACTTAAACGTAAGACCTAGGACCATAAAAATCCTAGAAGAAAACCTGGGCAATACCATTCAGGACATAGGCATGGGCAAAGACTTCATGTCTAAAACACCAAAAGCAATGGCAGCAAAAGCCAAAATAGACAAATGGGATCTAATCATACTAAAGAACTTCTGCACAGCAAAAGAAACTATCATCAGAGTGAACAGGCAATCTACAGAATGGGAGAAAATTTTGCCATTTATCCATCTGACAAAGGGCTAATATCCAGAATCTACAAAGAACTTAAACAAATTTACAAGAAAAAAGCAAACAACCCCATCAAAAAATGGGCAAAGGATATGAACAGACACTTCTCAAAAGAAGACATTTATGTAGCCAACAGACATGTGAAAAATGCTCATCACCACTGGTCATTAGAGAAATGCAAATCAAAACCACAATGAGATAGCATCTCATGCCAGTTAGAATGGCAATTATTAAAAAGTCAGGAAACAACAGATGCTGGAGAGGTTGTGGAAAAATAGGAACACTTTTACACTGTTTGTGGGAATGTAAATTAGTTTGACCATTGTGGAAGACAGTGTGGTGATTCCTCAAGGATCTAGAATTAGAAATACCATTTGACCCAGCAATCCCATTACTCGGTATATACCCAAAGGATTATAAATCATTCTACAATAAAGACACACGCACACATATGTTTACTGTGGCACTGTTCACAATAGCAAAGACTTGTAACCAACCCAAATGTCCATCAATGATAGGATGGATTAAGAAAATGTGGCATATATACACCATGGAATACTATGCAGCCATTAAAAAGGATGAATTCGTGTCCTTTGCAGGGACATGGATGAAGCTGGAAACCATCATTCTCAGCAAACTATCACAAGATCAGAAAACCAAACACCACATGTTCTCACTCACAAGTGGGAGTTGAACAATGAGAACACATGGACACAGGGAGGGAAACATCACACACACTGGGGCTTGTTGGGGGTGGGGAGCTAGAGGAGGGACGGCATTAGGAGAAGTATCTAATGTAGGTGATGGGTTGATGACTGCAGCAAACCACCATGGCACGTGTATACCTATGTAACAAAACTGCACATTCTGCACATGTAACCCAGAACTTAAAGTATAAAAAAAAAAAAAGAAAAAGAAGAAGAAAAAAAAGAAACCATCCTGTACACCATTTAGAGGACTTAAAAACACAACTGATCCTCAGAAGAAACATAGCTATAGCACTCCAGGTACTGAGACTAAAGAAATCCATTCCTCCACTGGGGCTCCACAGAGAAGGAACCATGTAGTGTAGTGGTCTATGTTCTCCATAGCAGTGAGTCCCATAGCAGTTTACCTGTCGTAAACACAGCAGTGAGTCCCACCTCACTGATTATGATTATGATTATTATTTTGAGACGGAGTTTCACTCTTGTCGCCCAGGCTGGAGTGCAATGATGCGATCTCAGCTCACTGCAACCTCCGCCTCCCGGGTTCAGGCGATTCTCCTGCCTCAGCCTCCCGAGTAGCTGGAATTACAGGCACCTGCCACCACTCCTGGCTAATTTTTTGTATGTTTAGTAGAGACGGGGTTTCACTATGTTGCCCAGGCTGGTCTCAAACTCCTGATCTCGTGATCCACCCGCCTCGGCCTCCCAAAGTGCTGGGGATTACAGGCATGAGCCACCGTGCCCGACCCCACTGATTTCTTAATACCTTTACACATAGGCGAGAAACCTCAATACCAGAGGCTACTCCATAATCCTCAGGGGCAGGCAATATCCAGTTACATCCAGCAGTTCTCTGCTGTTCTGGCTTATCCCAGAACAAATTTCAGGGTGAGGGGAGCCCCCTCTGACGGGGGCCTGGCAGGTAAGGACCACGAGTCAGGCAGGCCACTGACAATGGCAGAGGCTGGAAATGCACGCTTTCACCCAAAGGGGGCGCAGCTGCTCAGCGCCAGCTGATGTCCCAGGGCGCTCTGAGTCCAGTGTGGTTGATCCTTTTAGATTTTCCAAGAGAAATCTGGAATTTTATTTGTTTATTTGTTTGTTGGAATTTTAAAATATGAAATCTAATAAAAGTTTTAACACTGTGGGACAAACACATTTTTCGGTTTGTAACATTTATTTGGAGCATCTGAATGAGGCAAAAGAAAAGTGATTTGCTCAGGCTGGGGTGGGAGGAAAACCAAGGAAGGTTCTTGGTTCCCTCCCGGGTCTTACGCCGGAGGCCTCCCGACGTCCAGTTCAATTAAAGAGGTGCTGATGTGAATGACACCGCGAACACCGCCCTCCCTGACCCTTCCCTTCCATCTGCCATCTGGCTTCTTTCCTGCCTACACTTCTTGGACGGAGAGCTGGCTGGCTGCCAGCATTTCCTGGCTACCCTCTGCTCCCCTAACCAAACAACCGAGGGAGTGTCAGGGCTGGAGAGGAACTGTGAGATCATCTACTCCAGTGTCTTTGGTCCAGGAAATCCCTCACTCATGGAGCTTGTTGAAAACGGTGGTTCTTTGGCTTCCCCTAACTCAGAACACCTGGAAGAAGCTGCATTTTTAACAAGCTCTCCAAAGCATCCTGATGCATTACTAAGATTGGAAACCTCTGATCTCACTTAACCCTGATGAAATGGAGTCCCAGAGAGGAAAGTGACTTTTCCAAGGTCACAGAGCAGATTTGCAGGAGAGGGAACGAGGCCCAGGCTCCCGAAGGCAATGGTTGTTAGGGCCCCTACCATCTGGGCTTGTATGCCACAATTCCAGCAACTTGGTTCTTTCTAAGCCCCCCAGTGCTTCCTCTTCCTAAGGCAAACCTAGTGGTTTATTGGCTTGGTTCCCTTCTTCTTCCTTGTCCTCTGTGCTGTGCTCTCTGCTTTTGAATCTAATTATTTTTGGCTTTGATGGTTGACTAGGAAATATTCGCTAGACATCCAAGGGGCATCCTGTCTGCCAACCCACCTGCCACTCTTGTGGTAACACCCAAACCACAAGGGTGAAAGATCAAGACCAAGCTAGGGGTTTTTGTAGAGTGCCTAGACAGAATCCAGAGAGATGACAAAGAAAGGAGTAGAGAAGACTGAGCCCTGGGGACTGTCCCATGGTCCAGAAGTAGATAGGCACACTCAGAGAGAATCACATTCATGTCGTGTCACCCAAATCAAGCAACCATAGAAAGAAGGAATGGCACGCACCAAGGAGAATGAGTTAGCATCTGATCATGGCCTTCACCTCCTCACCTGCCAGGTTCACTAGATTGATTTCACCCCAGGAGCAGCACATCTCCCACTAAAACGTTTTAGCAGGTATTACAGGTAAATTTCCTGAAGAAATCTCATCCCTTTCAGGGGATGTATCAAGCACTGACCTTGTCACTTGCTTCAGCAAATATTTTACCCATTTGCAACAGGCAAGGTGCGGTGCAAGGCACTAGAGATGGAGAGGAGTCAAGCAGAGATCGTCTTTGGCAGAGCCATGGCCAGGCAGACATCAATGCAGATCAATGGCAGCACAATGAGGTCAATGCCCCATTAAAGTCACCCCAAGGATAAGAGAGGACAGGCTTTCCAAACAAGGTGATGACGGAGTGTCAGGCCTCTGAGCCCAAGCCTGCAAGTATACATCCAGATGGCCTGAAGCAAGTGAAGAATCACAAAAGAAGGGAAAATGGCCGGTTCCTGCCTTAACTGATGACGTTCCACGATTGTGATTTGTTCCTGTCCCACCTTAGCTGAGCGATTAACCTTTAGAAATTCCTTCTCCTGGCTCAGAAGCTCCCCCACTGAGCACCTTGTGATCCCCGCCCCTGCCTGGAAGAGAAAAACCCCCTTCGACTGTAATTTTCCACTACCCACCCAAATCCTATAAAACAGCCCCACCCCTATCTCCCTTCGCTGACTCTCTTTTCGGACTCAGCCCGCCTGCACCCAGGTGAAATAAACAGCCTTGTTGCTCACACAAAGGCTGTTTGGTGGTCTTTTCACAGGGACGTGCGAGACACTGAGCTAGGTTTAAGAAAACAAACGCTATTTCAGTATTAATAGTATTTGTTCCTGGACTTAGGTTGCAAGTGAGTCACTGGGCAGAGCTTAAAGAAAAACATGCCCTGTATTTTATTGGTCACTTTCTGATGTCAAAGGATGAGGCTGTAGAGGAAGGGCAGTAAATCAATCCAGTTTCTGATACAGTGAAAGGCGTTCCTTCATATTCTATTAACTTGATGTTGAGAGTCACTTAGCTTCAAAAATACAGTAAGTAAACTATTTTAAATGCTGAACCTATCAGAGGAGATAATAAACAAAGGTTTTTTTTGTTGTTGTTTGGAGACATGGTCTCACTCTGCTGCCCTAGCTGGAGTCCAGTGGTGCAATCTTAACTCACTGCATCCTCAAACTCCTGGACACAAGTGATCCTCCCGCTCAGCCTCCTGAGTAGCTGGGACTACAAGCATGTGCCACTGTGTGCCCAGCTAAATTTTGTTTTGAAACGGAGTCTCGCTCTGTCACCCAGGCTGGAGTTCTATGGCGCCATCTTGGCTCCCTGAAACCTACACCTCCCAGGTTCAAGCGATTCTCCTGCCTCAGCCTCCTGAGTAGCTGGGATTACAGGTGCGCACCACCACGCCCATCTAATGTTTGTATCTTTAGTAGCTCCCAGCTGCTAATTTTATATTATTTGCAGAGACAAGGTCTGGTTTTGTTGCCCAAGCTGGTCTCAAACTCCTGGTTTCAAGCGATCCCCTGCCCTCAGCCTCCCAAATGCTTGATTTACAGGCGTGGCCTCTAAACTAAAGGTTTTAATGAAGGAGAAGAAAAGCCTTGGGGGAAGAAGGCTGTTATTCTGTTTGATTCGCAAATTATGCATAATGGCACATGTGCTACCTTGCTTGGGTTATGAAGGTATACATTTTCACTTGACTTTTATAAGGTAGAGGTAAGGGGCAGGAGAAGCTGATAATAGAGGAGTAAGAAATAACCTTGTAGAGTATATTATTATCAGCATAAACTTAACAATCTGTTAATTAAATTTTGATCTGTTAAATGAATTTAACAATATGTTGCAAATATGCTACAGTAGTAATTTCTTCCCTTGAAGAAATGAACTTTATGGAAGTGATTCTCTTTATTGGCACTCAAAAGAGAAGTACCTCAAAATTTAAAACGATTTCTTTTGTAGAGATGAGGTCTCATTATGATGCCCAGTCTGGTCTTGAACTCCCAGGCTCACGCAATCCTCCTGCCGCCTCAGCCTCCTGAAGTGTTAGGATTACAGGCTTAAGCCACCATGCCCGGCCCAATCAATTTAAACATTTTCTTTTGTTTTACTACTTGTTTTACATCATGTTACTGTGCAAAGAGCTTTGAAAGGGGAACCACCAGACCTGGATTCAAATTCTTGTTCTGACTTTGAGCCAGTCTCTTAAATTCTGTAAAAATTTTAGTTTCCTCAACTCCAAAATAGGAATATTAATGCCTATCCCATAACATCCTAGGATATTATCCAGGTTGGGCATGGTGACTTACGCCTGTAATCCCAGCAATTTGGGAGGCTGAAGCAGGTGGATCACCTGAGATCAGGAATTCAAGACCAGCCTGGCCAACATGGTGAAACCCTGTCTCTACAAAAATACAAAAATTAGCCAGGCATGGTGGCAGGTGCCTGTAATCCCAGCTACTCAGGAGGCTGAGGCAGGAGAATCTTTTGAACCCAGGAGGTGGAGGTTGCAGTGGGTCAAGATTGCACCACTGCATTCCAGCCTAGGCGACAGGTGAGACTCCATCTCAAAAAAGAAAAGAAAGTCAAAATCCAATATATTCCAGGGGCTCCTGTGTATTAAGTGTTTTTAGTATTCCAGGTGATACATTAAACACTTCATATGTGTCATGTCATTTTATTCTCACAGTAACACTATATGAGAGTTTCTATAATGGTTCCATTATACAGACGAGAAAGCTATGTTTAGAGAGCTTGTCCAAGGTCAGACAGCTAAAAGAGTGGCAAGTCAGAATGTGAACCCAAGTGTGTCTGCCTCTGGAGGTTGAGCTATCAACCCCTACATTATGTGGCCACTCTTCTATCACCCTAAAGCCAGAAAATGTATGTGAAAGCACATTGCAGATGGCAAATACTGTCCCAGATTATTTTCATTTCTCAGCAATGACTGGTGTGGATAGAGCTGGGGAGAATGTGAGAGAAGAAAGTGACATGACCTGCCCCCAGAACCTCCATTCATTTTACTTGTCCATTATCACCATCTCTCATCCTCACTTGCAACTAGTATCAACGCAGATGCATTCAAATGCAAATAACAGAAAATACTTACACCATCAGGACATTTATTGTCTTTTTAAAAAGAAGTATGGAATCAGATGCTCGCAGTTTAGATCCGCAGTTTCACAAGGTTAGGGCTCTGGACTCTCATTTCTATCACTCTGCTCAAGTTCACATGTGGACTGCTACAGTTCCAAGTCTCACACTCTAATGAGACTTTTCTTCAGAACCAAGAAGACAGCTAGCCAGGGTCATGAATGAGCACTCCCAATATGCTTCTTTTGTTTTATTGGAAAATCCATTCTTTGGAAATGGAAATATCTATAAGGAAACTCCACAGCACATGTCCCTTACATGTCATTGACTAGAAATGGATATAAAATGTATTAGGATGGGCCAGGCTAGGCTTTGGTAAGAAATAAGTCCTGAAATCTCAGTGGCTGAACACAACAGAGGTTTAATTCTTGCTTGCCTGACAATCTTTGTGTGTTGGTGGCCCTCTTTCATCTTGTATTGTACCATCTGGAACATGTAGCATCCACCATCACTGCAGCAGGGGAAGAGAGAGACAGAAATGGCACACGGTTTTGGTTTTTGTTTTTTGTTTTTGTTTTTGAGACGGAGTTTTGCTCTTACTGCCTAGGTTGGAGTGCAATGGCACGATATTGGCTCACTGCAAACTCCGCCTTCCAGATTCAAACAATTCTCCTGTCTCAGCCTCCTGAGTAGCTAGGATTACAGGCACATGCCACCATGCCCGGCTAATTATTTTTTATTTTTTTATTTTTAGTAGAGATGGGGTTTCATCATATGAGAGATGGTGTTTCTTCATATTGGTCAGGCTGGTCTCAAACTCCTGACTTCAGGTGATCCGCCTGCCTCTGCCTCCCAGAGTGCTGGGATTACAGGCATGAGCCACCACGCCTGGCCTTTGTGCACCGGTTTTTAACTGCCCCAGATGGGAAGTGCCGCATCTCTGCTCACCTTCCTATTAGAAGTTGGCCCCATGGCCTCACCTACTGCAGAGGTGGCTGGCAAGGGCAACTGACCCAGGAAAGGAAACAGCAAGATGAACTCATTGTATTGTGTACTGCAAACAGCCACCCCCACGTGTCAGGGAAGGAGGGTCTTGGGAATGGCTGCTGGGTGGGCATCTGCCACTCCACCTAACTTCCACTTACTCCCTAACCAGGCCAGCAAGCCTGGTCAAAGATGTGGCAGGGAAGGCTCTCCTTCTGTGGGTTTCCATGACCTTGAAGGAAATAAAAATATTTCTCCCTAAAATATTGAGGATTGTTAAATTAAAGACCCTTAAAATACAGGGAAACACTCTACCTCACCCTCTACTTGCCTAATGGCAGGACATAAATCTTTCCATACCGGATGTGTGGGTGAATGGGCAGCTGGATGGATGAGTGGGTAGGTAGATACGCAGGTGGATGGATGGGTGGGTGGATAATTGGGTGGATAGATGGGTGGTTAGGTGGATAGATGGGTGGAGGGTTCGAAAGGTGGATGAATGGATGGGTGGGTGGGTGAATGTGTGGGTTGGTGAGTGGATGGATTGGTGGATAGATGGATGGATGAATGGATGGATGGATGGATGGATGGATGGATGGATGGATGGATGGATGGATGGATGGGTGGGTGGATGGATGGATGGATGGATGGATGGGTGGGTGGATGGATGGATGGATGGATGGATGGATGGATGGATGGATGGATGGATAGATGGGCAGGTGGATGGGCTGGTGGATGGATGGGTGGGTAGGTGAATGAATAAATAGGTTCGTGGGTGGGTAGATTGGTGGGTGGATGGATGGATGGATGAACGGATGGACGGATGGATAGATGGACAGGTGGATGGGTTGGTGGATGGATGAGTGGGTGGGTTAATGAATGGGTTTGTGGGTGGATGGATGAATGGATCTTCCATACTACTTATGCACCCAGATAAGACACCAGCAGGTACCAGAGGAATCTGGAAGCAGATTTTACTATCTTTCCACATTTTCCCTACCTTTTAAAAAGGGAACTGCTCTCTCCCTTGTCTTGTCACTATGTAGGATTTATGGCTCTTTCTTAAAGTACTATTTAAGAAAGGCCACTGCCTTGAGAGAGAAATACTTTTTTTTTTTTTTTTTTTTTGAGACCGGGTCTTACTGTGTTGCCCAGGTTGGAGTGCAGTGACACAATCAAGGCTCACTGCAGCCTCAACCTCCTGGACTCAAGTGATCCTCCCACCTCAGCCTCTCGAGTAGCTGGGACTACAGGTGTGCACCACCATGCCTGGCTAATTCTTGTATTTTTTGTAGAGACAGGGTTTTGCCATGTTGCCCAGGCTGGTTTCAAACTCCTGAGCTCAAGGAATCCTACTGCCTCAGCCTCTCGAAGTGTTGGGATTACAGGCGTGAGCCACTGTGCCTGGTGGAAAGGGATACTTCTAAAACTGAGGCCTCTTTCACATAATGGGTACATCACACATTAATAAACTTCTGCTTGTTTTTCTTTTGTTAATCTGACTTTAGTTTTCAGGAGAGTGACTCAACTAAGAAGTGAAAGAGAGCAATTCCCCTCTGCAGTCTCTTGTGCCTCTCTCTTCCCCAACCCTTCTCTCTCAGTATTAGTCTTTCACTGGCCTGCCACCCTCTCCCCAGCCCTGACCCCTAACAGACTGTAGACTTTTTAAGGTCACAGGTTGTCTTCCCTTCCCATCTCTCACGCCTACACTAGGATCTGGCCCATTGTAGGTGCTCAGCAGACATTTTTAGAGCAAGTGAAAGAGGGTCTTTTTGAAACAATGGTTTCAATCATTTGTGTCTGAGAGCTGCCTAGCTTTTTATGTTTTGAATTTCTGGTAGAATCATTGAGGAACGAGAAGTATGATTCAACCCTTAAATAAGCATGGATACACAAGATGCCATAATGCAGACCTCAAAAATGCGGCCATAAATAAAGTAAATATTTGGTCAATGACATCAACCTATGTAAAACATTTCCTTAAGGAAACTGACTTGGAATCCCACTTAAAATACCTTAAAAGACCTGGTTTTACTCAAAACTACATCTCCCAGATTGAAAGTGTTGAGCCAGGCACAGTGCCTCACGCCTGTAATCCCAGTACTTTGGAAGGCTGAGGCGGGTGGATCACCTGAGGTTGGGAGTTCGAGACCAGTCTGACCAACATGGAGAAACCCCGTCTCTACTAAAAATACAAAAAACTAGCCAGGCGTGGTGGCACATGCCTGTAATCCCAGCTACTTGGGAGGCTGAGGCAGGAGAATGGCTTGACCAGGAGGTAGAGGTTGTGGTGAGCTGAGATTGCTCCACTGCACCCCAGCCTGGGCAACAAGAGTGAAACTCCATCTCAAAAAAAAAGTGTTGAGTGCCTGGCATGCCCAGAGAAGGTACCACAGGGATGGTGGCTGAGGCAATGGGTAAAAAATACAGGGTAGTTAGATATATACTCTTTAAGAGATTTAATTAAGGAAGCCAAATAAGAGAGATGCTTTATCAGCAGGGATTATCATCACTTTATAGTTGTTTATTTGTTTGTTTGTTTGAGATGGAGTGTCTCTCTGTCACCCAGGCTGGAGTGCAGTGGTGCCATTACGTCGACAAAACCGCAATTACTTTTGCACCAACCTATAGCAGACGTCTTGCTTATCCATCACTGTGTAACAACACACCCCAAGGCCTAGTGGCTTACAACAAAAATGTCTGACTACCTCTCATGGTTCTGTGGATTGATGGGGCTCAGTTGGGTGGCTCCCTCTCAGAGTCCCTCAGCAATTTCATCAGATAGTCTTAAGGCCTAGTTTTAGAAGTCACACAGCACCACTTTGACTGTATTCTTTTATTTATTTATTTATTTATTTATTTATTTTTGAGGTAGAGTCTCACTG
This sequence comes from Macaca nemestrina, assembly GCF_043159975.1. Taxonomy (NCBI): domain Eukaryota; kingdom Metazoa; phylum Chordata; class Mammalia; order Primates; family Cercopithecidae; genus Macaca; species Macaca nemestrina. The sequence continues at coordinate 40,364,258 of NC_092133.1, read as the reverse complement.
TTTTTGCCAAGGCTGGAGTGCAATGGCACAGTCTTGGCGCACCGCAACCTCCGACTTCCAGGTTCAAGCAATTTTCCTGCCTCAGCCTCCCACTCGAGTAGCTGGGATTACAGGCACCCGCCACCATGCCCGGATAATTTTCTTTTTTTTGTATTTTTAGTAGAGACGGGGTTTCTGCATGTTGGTCAGGCTGGTCTTGAACTCCTGACCTCAGGTGATCCACCCGCCTCGGCCTCCCAAAGTGCTGGGATTACTGGGGTGAGCCACCATGCCCAGCCTTTATTTATTTATTTTTGAGATGGAGTTTCACTTTTGTTGCCCAGGCTGGAGTGCAACGGTGCCATCTCGGCACACTGCAACCTCCGCCTCCCGAGTTCAAGCAGTTCTCCTGCTTCAGCCTACCGAGTAGCTGGGATTACAGGCACGTGCCATCATGTCTGGCTAATTTTTGTATTTTTTGTAGAGGCGGGGTTTCACCATATTGGCCAGGCTTGTCTTGAACTCCTGACCTCAGGTGATCTGCCCGCCTCAGCCTCCCAAAGTGTTGGGATTACAGGCCTGAGCCATGCGCCCAACCACTGCATTCTATTATTTAAAAACGGGGCACAGGACCAGCCTTGCTTTAAGCGGAGAGGACCACACACAAGGGGATGAATACCAGGAAGCATCCTTCATTGGCAGCCATTGTGGAGACTGACTACCACAGTGGAGCAAGCTGATTGAGCAAACACAAGGCGTCTCTCGTGTGCTGAGGACCGTGCCTCTTGAAAGGGCTTTCACATCCATTTTCATTCGATCACAGGTTTGTGAGCTAGGCAAGCCCGCGTCAGGACTAGATTTCTTTTTATTTTTATTTTTTCAGTTCTCAGAACATTCTGGATATAGATCTCTATTTTATACCTATAGACGCTGTAGCTCAGCAAAACTGAGTGAATTACCAAAAGTCCCACGGCTTCTAAATGTGGGTGTGAAATGTGAACTTTGGTCTTCTGATTTAGCCTTGCAAACTATAGAATTTTCCAAGCCACCAACCCTCAGAACTTTTTGACACCTTGAACAAACCAGGAAGGAGACAAGAGTCACCACCTGACTTTTTAATGATCGCCATTCTAACTGGTGTGAGATGGTATCTCATTGTGGTTTTGATTTGCATTTCTCTGATGGCCAGTGATGATGAGCATTTTTTCATGTGTCTGTTGGCTGTATGAATGTCTTCTTTTGAGAAATGTCTGTTCATATCCTTTGCCCACTTTTTGATGGGGTTGTTTGTACCATATGACCCAGCCATCCCATTACTGGGTATATACCCAAAGGATTATAAATCATGCTGCTATAAAGACACATGCACACGTATGTTTATTGTGGCACTATTCACAATAGCAAAGACTTGGAATCAACCCAAATGTTGATCAGTGACAGACTGGATTAAGAAAATGTGGCACATATACACCATGGAATACTATGCAGCCATAAAAAAGGATGAGTTTGTGTCCTTTGTAGGGACATGGATGCAGCTGGAAACCATCATTCTTAGCAAACTATCACAAGAACAGAAAACCAAACACTGCATGTTCTCACTCATAGGTGGGAACTGAACAATGAGATCACTTGGACTCGGGAAGGGGAACATCACACACCGGGGCCTATCATGGGGGGCGGGGGGAGGGATTGCATTGGGAGTTATACCTGATGTAAATGACGAGTTGATGGGTGCTGACGAGTTGATGGGTGCAGCACACCAACATGGCACAAGTATACATATGTAACAAACCTGCACGTTATGCACATGTACCCTAGAACTTAAAGTATAATAATAATAAAAAAATAAATAAAAAATAAAAAAATAAATAATAAATAAATTATTACACACACAGACACACACACACACACACAAAAAGAGTCGCCACCTGCAAAAAGTAATCGAGCGGAAGCAACCACAGATCTAAATTTGAAAAGAAAAAGGCTATCACAATGGTTAGAGTTTTACAACATGGTCCTGCCTACTCTAATTGGGGGTGGGGAATGGACGCGCGGCCACTGCTCGTGAGAGCGTGATTTGGTGCAAACTTTGCAGATGTGCAATAGATATCAAAGCCTGAGTTTTGCAAAATTCGTAAACTAGGAGAAAGTTAACCAGGCCTTAGAACCTCCTTCCTGCATGGGTTGTAGAAAGACAGGAAATGGGGCTTGCGCTCGGAAGCTGCTCAACTGAGGCTGGTTATTTGTCTGGGGAGTCAGGAGTCTGATGAGGCCAGGTCAGGGGCCTCTGAGGCTGAACAAAACATTAGCACAGGAGGAGCAAAAGTTACACACACAGATGCTCATGCATGCACACACACACATATGCACATGAACCCAATCCAAAATTTCATATCTAGAAAATTTTCTAGATTGCGTAGATTTTTGCTAACAGGGAAAAATTACAAATAGTTAAATATCTAACAAGAAGTATTTTGTTAAACAATGGGAAACTATTCTGCCATTAAATTGAAGTTATAGAAAACGATTTAGTGCCACGTGCAAGATTGCAATATTATTGATGGGGAAAAAGCAGATTTTGAAAGAGCATTGTAATATCATTGTATTTTTTTTTTCGAAAATATACATGTGGGTATATATACAGAAAAGATAAGAAAGAAAGAATACCAAAATGCTAATAATAGTTATTTAAGGATGGTGAGACTATGGGTGATTTTTTCTTTTTCTTTCTTTCTTTTCTTTTTTTTTTTGAGACAGAGTCTTGCACTGTCACCCGGGCTGGAGTACAATGGCGCGACCTCGGCTCACTGCAACCTCTGCCTCCCGGGTTCAAGCGATTCTCCTGCCTCAGCCTCCCGAGTAGCTGGGATTACAGGCACCCGCCACCATGCCTGGCTAATTTTTTGTATTTTTAGTAGAGACAGGGTTTCACTATGTTGGCCAGGCTGGTCTAGAACTCCTGACCTCATGATCCACCCACCTCGGCCTCCCAAAGTGCTGGGATTACAGGTGTGAGCCACGGCGCCCGGCCTTTTCTTTTTCTTTTATTTCACATTTTTAAATTTTTCTTCTCTATATTTTCAAATTGCTTATAGGACGTGTTGCTTTCATAATGAGTTTTTGAAAAAGAAAATAAGAATGGGAATTAGGAAAATATAGAGGATTTTAAGCTGATTTCAACCAACCAATGGAAAATATACAAATGAATAATACAGTACTGTGTATCTGACTTTTCAAAGTGCTTTCGAATTCAAGGTCTCATTTGATTTCTATAATAACTCAGTGACAGAGACTGGACAGGTATTATTATTTCTATTCTGCAAATGGGACAAGTGAGCCTCTAACCAGCCAATTAGTGACAAAACCAGGAGGAGATCCAGATCTCCTGGGCCATTCATGGACCTCAGATGAAGTCACACCTGGCTTTGAATTTGGACAGCTTACTTTCTATGCAACTTAATCTGTTGGGGACCCCCTGTTTTAGCCCATCCAGAATCCCTTGCCCCATCTTTTGGTCTCAGCACCTTGACTTTTCTTATGAACCTGCCCTTCCTCAGTAAGTCCACATTCCTGATGGGCATGAGACCCCCACCCTGCCTACAAGAGCCACCCTTGGGAAGTCTGAGGATAGTGCTGGAAGAGTCTGCTGAGCTGGCAGGAAGTGCGCAAGAGCCGCTGTGGCCTCTTTGCCTCCACTAGAGGATGAATGGGCTTCCTGAAACAAACCCAATTCAGAGAAAAGAGTCAGGTATGAGGACAGGTGCCCAAATAAGTTGTTTGCATCCCTGGATCCAAATGTGCCTAAAGCTAGAGTCACTGCCAGGACTTTTTGCTTACCCAGGCCAGTGCATTTCTTTCTTTCTTTTACTTTTCCTCCTCCTCCCCTTTATCCTCCTTCTCCCCTTTCTTCTCCTCCTTCATTTCTGTTTTTTATTTGAGTTGGATTCCTGTTAGTTGTAACCCAAGGTCTCCCGATCATTATAGTCTTCAGCCTCAGTCTTCTCACCTGTAAAATGGGGATGATAATAATAACAATGTTGATCTTCTGCACAGGATCGTTGTGAAACTTAGCTGAGTTACCACAAGTAAGGTCCTTGTTACATAGTGAGTGATCAGTAAATGTTACCTATTAAGGAGTTAGAAAAAGCTGAATTCAGAGAATTTATCTCCCAGCTGGGGGCGGTGGCTCACACCTGTAATCTCAGCAATTTGGGAGGCCAAGGCAGGTGGATCACCTGAGGTCAGGAGTTCAAGACCAACCTGGCTAACATGGTGAAACCCCATCTCTACTAAAAATACAAAAAATTAGCCAGGCATGGTGGCACGCGCCTATAATCCCAGCTACTTGGGAGGCTGAGGCAGGAGAATGGCTTGAACCTGAGAGGCGGAGGTTGCAGTGAGCCAAGATTGCACCATTGCATTCCAGCGTGGGCCACAGAGTGAGACTCTGTCTCAAAAAAAATAAATAAATAAAGAGAAAGAAAGAAAGAAAGAAAGAAAGAAAGAAAGAAAGAAAGAAAGAAAGAAAGAAAGAAAGAAAGAAAGAAAGAAAGGAAGGAAGGAAGGAAGGAAGAAAGGAAGGAAGGAAGTTTTATTCCCCTCTCCCCCCCCAAAAAAAGAAAAAGATTTCTCCATCATGCATCAAAATATGAGGAATAGATTCCTATAATGCAAATTATGAGAAAAGAGAAAGCACTGTGTCACTGAGTTCACCAGAGAGTCATTATTCCAGAATTTATGGCCTAGGAGTCACTGACCTCACCTCACCCCTTTGTCTCTCTCTCTTTCTCTCATTCTCTTGCACGTGTGTGTGTGTGTGTGTGTGTGTGTGTGTGTGTGTGTTTCGCAGGAATTGCGAGAGAGGAGGAAAAAGGGGAGATGAAGTGGTTGGCTGGAAGGAAATGGCTGGTTTTGCAATGCAGTTTGGGGAGAGGAAAAGTAAACTGGGAGAAAGTTAGCCAGGCCTTGGAGCCTCCTTCCTGCATGGGTTGTAGAAAGAGAGGACATGTGCCTTTCCATTCGGAAGCTGCTCAGCTACGTCTGGTTATTTGTCTGGGGAGTCAGGAGTCTAATGAAGCCAGGCCAGAGGCCTCTGAGGCTGAACAAAACAGTACAGGAGGAGCAAAAGTTACACATACACACACACACACACACACGCACACAAGCCCATTCTGGCTGGATTAAACAGAAAAAGGTATACTGTAATTCACAGGCTCTCCGATGGGAGAGCCAGAGAATTGACCCTGAAGACTTCCCAGTCTGGACCAATGTCACATGATGAAGGCTGCTCTAGTGGAACATTCAGTGTCACCACACTACAGCACAGACACCATGCCTGGCTTGTACCGCTGGTTCTGGACATGGGATCCTAGAAGCCTCTTGACTGTGCCCTAAACTCTTGCCCATAAATGGATTCTGTGAAACCCTAGCTTGTCCTCTCCTGCGAAGCCGTCTCTCACGGTATGTCTGGTGGCCTAAGCTTAGGGTACATGCCTTGGGGCAAGGGAGGCTGGGAAAGCCAGTGTTGACCTTTCCCTTGGGGAGGCAGGACTCATACTGCGGGAAATTTCCAAGTCACTGATAGAGTTCAAAAGGACAGTCATCAAGTCTGATATATATCCCCACAATAGCATTGCTGTATTGGGTGTGTGTTTATGTGTGTGTGTATGAAATAGACAAATGATCTATATCTCAAGGTCCACTTTCCAGGACGGTTTCATCCTTAAAAATCCAAAGAATCATCATTCAAGCTGCCACCAGGAGCAGGGAGCCCAGTTCCCTCATTTGGGTGTCACTTGACACCTCTGAGTCCAGACAACAGCTCCAAGCTCCAGGTACCATCTGATCACTCCTTCTCCTTGTGGCTTTGCTTGTTCAGGTCAGCATTGCCCCTGTATGTGGGCCCAGGTCCCTTTCTCCCCTTACCCCCTGAAATGAAAAGCCGACACACTCTTCAGAGATGTACCAGGCTCATGGATGGATGGATGGATGGGCATGGATGGGCATATAGGCGGATGAATGGGTGGGTGCATGGACACCAGAGCTTTGAGGGACAATGGTCACTGTAGCCAATGACACCAGGGGGCAGTGCAGAGCAGCTTTTCAAGGCCTAACTCCCTACACTCTTCCATGAGACCTGGCTGGCCGGGTTTGGAGAGCTCATTTTGTTCAACATTTTCATTTGTGAGGAAGGAGTTGAGGCTCAAGACAGGAATGGCTATGTCAGTAGCGCACAGCAACAGAGCTGGCTCTTCATGCGACTCCAGCACCCTCTGCATTACAGTATTTGCATAAGCCCACCTTCCCAGGCTCGGACAGCCCGGATGCTGCCAAGCCTCCCTCAGCTCTCAGTGACTCTGGAGCCCTTCCTAGGAAGCTCATCTGTGGCCAGCTGCTGAACTCAATCAGCATAGAGGAAACAGACAGTCAGAGTTCAGGGCGTTGGCCAGGCTGAGTCATTGTCTTCAGCCCCTCCGAAGGGCTGCGTGTTAGGGCTCTCGTTGGACACCCCTTCCCCAGCCATGTCTTTTCTCTCCTTTTGGAATCCGGATCACCTGGAGGTGATATTTCCCAGGAAAGGAAGGACCCCACGCTGAGAACACATCTTACGATAAATGATCCCTCTCTTCTCAAAATTTACTTCTGTGTTACATCCCCTCTAGCCCTGCTTTTTAATTTGCACTGCCTGTTTCTTTGGGGCAGTAGGGGTGGAGTGGGGGAGTACCAGTGTGGTGATGGCCCCTCCCACTCCCACCCCCATCCGTATCCATCTTTACAGCAGGCTCCTGAGGACCACAACTTAGACAGCAGAGACATCGAAAGGCTCACTAAACCTCAAATTTCCATTTTCATTCATTCATCTATTTAATTATTCAACTATTAAAAATATTTTAAGTCCCTACTATGTGTCAGATACTAAAAAAAAATCACAAACTTACACTTATTAAGCCTTTACTACACTAAAGGTGTGACATTTAGTATATTATCTTACACAAGCCTATGAAGGAGATATTTTATTTATTTATTTTTAATTTTTTAATTTTTTTTGAGACTTGATCTGTTACCCAGGCTGGAGTGCAGTGGCACGATCTTGGCTCACTGCAACCCCCACCTCCTGGGTTCAAGCAATTCTCCTGCCTCAGCCTCCTGAGTAGCTGGGATTACAGGCACCTGCCACCCATATCATTCAATTTGAAAGTATTTTAATGACTGTGTAATATTCTACTGAAGACATATAACTTATTTACCTCCCCCCACTGTTGACCTTATATCTATTTTAGAAGTGGTTCAGTGTTTCAGTGTTTAATATTTTCTTTCTTACTTTCTTTTTCTTCTTTTTTTTTTTGAGACAGAGTCTTGCTCTGTTGCCCAGGCTGGAGTGCAGTGGTGCCATCTCGGCTCACTGCAACCTCCGCCTCCTGGGTTCAAGCTATTCTCCCTGCCTCAGCCTCTCAAGTAGCTGGGATTACAGGCGCCCACCACCACGCCCAGATAATTTTTGTATTTTTAGTAGAGACAGGGTTTTGCCATGTTAGCCAGGCTGGTCTCGAACTCCTGACCTCGAGTGATCCACCTGCCTCAGCCTCCCAAAGTGCTGGGTTTACAGGTGTGAGTCACCATGCCCAGTCTTGAAGGATGCATTGTTATTTTCATTTTACAAATGAAGAAACAGAGATCTAGAGAAGTGGTGTCACTTGCCCAATGGTGCACAGTCAGTGAGCCACAGAACAGGAATCAAACCGAGGAGGCCACACCCAAGTATCAGACATTTCCTGCAAGTGTTCAATTGTGAGGCTTGTGGCTCAGGGCTCTTCCCCTTCAGCTGCACCCCACAGGCAGTGCCAGAGTGCTGAAGCACGCAGCCCCAAGCAAGGGCCAATGGGTGAGCAGGAGTGGCAGAGATGCCCAGGCCTAGGTTCTGACCACTGAAGTGTGTTGTAGCTTTGGGACTTCCGGAGTGGAATTCCAGAATGTTCCATCAGGTTCCATTCTTCAGTGGTGCATGGTTGCAAAGCTGCAGCTCAGGGAAGAGCCCCTCCAAGGTCACTGGGTTGAGAATTGAGAACCTGAGGCTGCTCCACTGGGGCTAATGAGCCATGTAAGCGGGACCATCTCCCTTTGCTGCATGGGGGCCACCCGCTGCCTCCTCTGTGAAATGGGAGAGCATACCAACTGCCCTGGAGAGCTATCCTCAAGATGAGATAAGAGAGCATGGACATAAAAGGGTCTGGAAATTCGGAGGTCTTTGCTTGTATGAATATATGTCCTTCTTTATCGCCATGTGACAGGCTGGTGAGTCTTGACTGAGTTTCTCTGGAGATTGAAGCAGTAGTCAAGTTTTTAACATGGGATTGTCTTTTTGGTTTTGATTTTAATCACTGCCACACGTACTCTGTCCTAAAAGAAAGAGAAGTTTAACAACAACAGCAAAATATGCAGGACATAATCTTGCAAGTAGAAATGGATGTGGTTAACCTTGGGGAAAACTACATGGTCGACACTTTTCCCATTTTGCTTTAAACCAGTGGAGACTAAAGCAGAGCCTGGCCTCTGAGAGCCATTGCTGGAGGGTGGGTGTGGTGCATAGCTGTGTCCTTTCACCTTGCAGCCAAGCTGGGGGCTAAATATGGCACGGGACAGTTGGGTGCATTAAGGAAACTGAGGGATAGAATAGAAAAATAATGTGACTGGAAAAAAAATTTTTTTCTTTGATACAGAGTGAGACTCTACCCAGGCTGGAGTGCAGTGGTATGATCTCAACTCACTGCAACCTTCACCTCCTGGGTTCAAGCGATTCTCCTGCCTCAGCCTCCTAAGTAGCTGGGACTACAGGCATGCGCCACCACACCCAGCTATGTTTTGTATTTATAGTAGAGACGGGGTTTCGCCATGGTGGCTGGACTGGTCTTGAATTCCTGACCTCAGGTGATCCACCCACCTCAGTCTCCCAAAGTGCTGGGATTACAGGTATGAGCCACTGCGCCGGGTCCTAGAAACAATTTGTAAATGCATATTACAAAATAGCGTGTACAACATAACTCCCATTTTATAAAATACCTGTAGGCATACAGACAGCCCTGGATGTACAGAAAACACACTGGAAAGTTACACAGCACAATCTCACAGGGTTATCGCTGTGTGGAAGAATGATGGACAAATTTATATTTTTCATTTATATTTTTCTTGCATTTTGTAATGGAAACATAGAGCTAATAAAGAAGCCAAAAAGAGAGAAAGTGATGCAAGAGGAATCGCGCAACCCTGCAATATCTTGGCTAATGGTCTCCTTGGGATGTGTGGAATTTCGGTGAAGCCACATCTTGTACTGCACATGTGAAACCTGTGAAATATAGTGAAACCCTGTCTCTACTAAAATTACAAAAAGTACCTGGGTGTGGTGGCGCATGCCTGTACTCCCAGCTACTTGGGACACTAAGGCAGGAGAATCGCTTGAACCCGGGAGGCAGAGGTTGCAGTGAGCTGAGATCTCACCACTGTATTCCAGCCTGGGTGACAGAGTGAGACTCCATCTCAAAAAAAAAAAAAAAAAAAAAGAATCAGTAGTAGTGGCCAGGCACTGTGCTTCACGCCTGTAATCCCAGCACTTTGGGAGGCCAAGAGATCGAGACCATCCTGGCCAACATCGTGAAACCCCATCTCTACTAAAAATATAAAAATTAGCAGGGCATGGTGGCGCGTGCCTGTAGTCCCAGCTACTCAGGAGGCTGAGGCAGAAGAATCACTTGAATCCAGAAGGCGGAGGTTGCAGTGAGCCGAGATCATGTCACTGCACTCCAGCCTGGTGACAGAGTGATATACCACCTCAAAATTTTCGTTTTTTAGTAGAGACAGGGTTTCACCATGTTGTCCAGGCTGGTCTTGAACTCCTGACCTTGTGATCTGCCCGCCTCAGTCTCCCAAAGTGCCGGGATTACAGGTGTGAGCCACCGCACCCGACCACTACTACTATTATTGTTATTGTTCTTTCCAGCCCCCTTGCCAGTCCCCCTACTCCTCACTGTTCCTTCTTCCCCAAAGTTACCTCAGCAGTTGGGGGGCTGATCCTTTCTGGACTATTGACTCCTAAGGCCTCCTCAGGGCACTGGGGCTTTTTGAAGCATGGCTTCATCTCTTTTGTCTGCCTGGGAGGAACAGAGTTTAGTCACCCCAGAACTCCAGTGACAGTGGTCAGGCCTGGCCGTCCAATGTGAGGACACCCCCCCACCCCCACAGTTGCTAAAGGGCTGGCCCTTGCTCTCCTTTCTTCATCTGCTCAGGCAAGATTGCCGCAGAAATGAGCTTGAGGAAACTCCCAGGCAGACAAAGTTGGCTCAGTGGGACTCACACACGGGCCCTGCCCCGTCGATGCCGCCCCTGGGAGAGGGTGTGTAACTGCCCAGTGGGTTCACCTTGCCTGCTGCCTAGACAGAGCTGATTTATCAAGACGGGGGAATTGCAATGGAGAAAGAGTAATTCACTCAGAGCTGGCTGTGTAGGAGACTGCAGTTTTTTTGTTACTCAAATCAGTCTCCGCGAGCATCTGTGGATTAGAACTTTTAAAGATAATTTGGCAGGTAGAGGCTTGGGAAGTGGGGAGGGCTGATTGGTCGGGTTGGAGATGGAATCATAGAGGATCGAAGTGAGTTTTTCTTGCTGTTTTCTATTCCTGGGTGTGATGGCAGAACTGGTTGAGCCAGATTACCTGTCTGGGTGGTGTTGGCTGGTCCATGGAGTGCAGGGGATTACCGGTCTGGGTGGTGTTGGCTGGTCCATGGAATGCAGGGTCTGCAGAATATCTCAAGCACTCATCTTAGGTTTTGCAATAGTGATGTTACCCCAGGAGCAATTTGGGGAGGTTCAGAATCTTGGAGCCAGCATGACATCTAAACTGTAATTTCTAATCTTGTAGCTAGTTTGTTAGTCCTGCAAAGGCAGACTAGTCCCCAGGCAAGAAGAGGGTCTTTTAGGGAAAAGGGCTGCTATCAATTTTGTTTCAGAGTCAAACCATGAACTGAATTCCTTCCCAAAGTTAGTTTGGTCTATGACCAGGAATGAACAAGGACAGCTTGCTTAAAGTTTAGAAGCAAGATGGAGTCAGTTAGGTCTGATTTCTTTCACTGTCATAGTTTCCTCAGTTATGATCTTGCAAAGGTGACTTCAGGTATGGGGTGGGCTTTGAGGGCTTGAGCAGAAACTGCAATCAAGTGGGCAGAGAGAACCAGTGAGAAGGGCCATTGCTGCCCACAAGCCCACAAACCACGAGGCACAGCCACCTCTAACCACAGTGCAGGTTTCAGCCTGCCCAGGACTCCCACCTGAGAGGGGAATGCACAGGGGCTCAGCCAGACCCTGTTGGCCATGCCCAGAACCTTGGCTGCATCAACCCCGGGGAAGGAATGCCTTCCAACTCATCTGTTCAGGGAAGTCCCTATTTTTCTAACTTATGGAAAGCTTTGAGTGTGCTAGCTGTGGCCCGGCCACTATATCTTGTTTAAAGTAGACATGGTGTGATCCCTGCCCTGGCCCCCTAGTGTGTGAACAGCTTCCAAACAGGCAGCTGAACACTTGAGTCTTGCTCTTATTTTCCAGCTTCTACTTGGGTTCCTTTCTTTTGACTGATAGGTGTGCTATGGACAGTGGAGAAGATCACAGGGCTGGGCACCCCAGCGCACTTGCCCCTTCGCAGGCGTGTGACACTCTCTCAGGCCTTCCTACCTTTGCATTGCTATTCCCTTGGTCTGAATGCCTGTGCCCTGTCTACCTGGGAACTCGTGGGCCTCCTTGAAGAAGGGGCCTTGCACCACCATCAGGGTACAAGGTGGTCTTTCCCCGTCACCCTACTCTGGCCTGGCTGAGGTGGGTACCCAGCTGTGAATGCTCAGGGCGGTTGAGCCTGGGGATCTGGGAGGGGTCTCACCCTGACAAGGTGGGAGGAAAGAGGCAGGAGAGAGACTTGAAATCTTTGCCCGAGGGTCAGCAGCCTTTGCATTCTGCTCTATAATATATCCTAATTTTGCAAAGAGATACCCCGAACCTGGAAAGGCATATGTCTCAGAACTGATAGGTATAGACAGACAGACAGATACATACATACACAGACAGATGGACAGACTCTCACAGAGAGATTTGGAGGGGGAGCAATGAACCAGTAAACATTTTCATACCAACTTTATAATATTTTTCCAGAGGAAAAATAAGAAAACCGGCTCACATCTGTAATCCCAGCACTTTGGGAGGCTAAGGCAAGTGGATCACTTGAGGTCAGGAGTATGAGACCCACCTGGCCAACATGGAAAAACCCCATCTCTACTAAAAAGCCAGGTCTCGAACCCAGCTACACAGGAGGCTGAGACAGGAGAATCACTTCAACCCAGGAGGCGGAGTTTGCAGTGAGCCAAGGTCACGCCACTGCATTCCAGCCTGGGCAACAGAGAGAGACTCTGCCTGAAAAAAAGCAAAAGAAAGAAAAAAAAAAGAAGGAAAGAAAGAAAGAGAAAGAGAGAGAGAGAAAGAGAGAGAGGGAGGGAGGGAGAAAGAGAGAGAGAGAGAAAGAGAGAGAGAGAAAGAAAGAAAGGAAGGAAGAGAAGAAAGAAAGAAAGAAGAAAGAAAGAAAGAAAGAAAGAAAGAAAGAAAGAAAGAAAGAAAGAAAGAAAGAAAGAATAAAGAAAGAAAGAAAGAAAGAAAAGAGAAAAGAAAAGCATACACAGAGAAAGTCCCCTGTGCACCTCTCCCCTCCTGTTTGGTTGGAAATATAAAGAGGTACAGAAGCCATCTGCAATGTTGTCTTTCTCTTTAGCTTAGAAACGAGACTGTCCAGATTTACGCTTGGTGGATCCTTGTCTCGGTTTCTATGGTTTTATCTGAGAGTGGAAGAGGTAAAGAACTAATACCATGGGCAATAAATATGACTTTCACAGTGATGGATCAGCCTACGGGTATCTGCTGTCCAGTCTCCAAGGAATATGTGAAGTCTGTCTACCCTGAGAATGACACACCCAGCCCCGTGTATGAAAGGGATTTCACAGCTGTGCACATCTGGGGCCCGAACACAAAACGGAGCCCGATGGGTTGGTTAAAGGGGTCACAGAGGTTGTGGTGAAACCTCTATGAGAAAAAATGGTAACATTTTTGGCTTTTGCCACTAGATGTGACCCCACGACAGGCTTGAAAATAAGAGGTAAAGTTTCGTGAGGTCTCAAGCGCACAGGATTTCTCAGCCTCAGCACTATCAACATTTTGGGCTGGACAATTCTTTGTCATGGCGAATGTCTTGGGCATTGTAGGATGTTAGCAGCAGCGTCCCTGGCACTGGATATCGGTAGCAATCTCCCAGTTATGACAACTAAAAACGGCTCCAGACATGACAAAATGTCCGAGGGTGGGGGTTGCAGCAAAATCTCCCCCAGTTAAGATGCACCGCTCTAGTGGTTCAGAGCGAAGACTCTGGAATCAGACTGTCTCAATTCAAATCCCAATGTTTGCAACTTGTGGGGGAATTGAATGAGTTAACAAATGCAAAGGAAGGATGGCCATATGCTTTATCCTTCAAACCAGGGCAATTTGAGAATGAAAAAGGTTCTAATAATTTCATAAACTGGGGCTGACCATGGCGGCTCATGCCTATAATCACAGCACTTTGGGAGGCCAAGGTGGGAGGATTGCTTGAGACCAAGAGTTCAAGACCTGTCTGGGCAACATTGCGAGACCTCACCTCACAAAAAAAAATAAAAAAATTATCTGGGTGTGGTGGTGTGCACCTGTAGTCCCAACTACTCATGAGGCTGAGGCAGGAGGATCACTTGGGCCCAGGAGTTCCAGGCTGCAGTTAGCTATGCCCATGCTACTATACCCAACTTGGGTGACAGAGTGGGACCTCGTCTCCAATAATAATAATAGTATCATAAACTGGGACTGTCAGCACAGTTGTGTCCATAATCCATATACAGTGTTGACCACAGAGCCTGACCCACCGTGTCCACTCAGTGACCACTATGCTAAATGCTTTACATAAAGGAACTTTATTTAATCTTCCCCAAACCCTGCGAGGTCAGTACTATCGCTATCCCCTTTCATATATGGGAAGACTGAAACTCTAAGAAGCTACAGTAACTTGCCCAAGGTCATACAGCGAGTTGTCCAACCAGGGCTCTGGTCCTCAAAGGCTAGTGCCCACATGTGCTCGGGTACCGCAGGGAAATGGCGTTACTCAACACCTATCCGGCTCTGCATGAACTGCTAGCTCTGCTAGGTAATTCACAGTTCCAGCATTCAGCTCATGACATTGTACCTTTAAAAAGCTGAGTGTTTAGGAGTTGCTGTGATAAAAAGCAGGGACTGCATTAAAATCAACATGGAGCAGGAAAGGAGGATAGCAGTGCTCAATACGATTTTGTTTTGAAAACCTGTGCAGAGTGTAACAAGTGCATCTAGCCCATCAGGAAGCTATTGTTGTTGGTTTAAAAAAAAATTTTTTTTTGAGACAGGGTCTTTCTCTGTTGCCCACATTGGAGTACAGTGGCATGACCATAGCTCACTGTAGCCTCGACCTCTCAGGCTCAAGTCATCCTCCCACTTTAGCCTTCCAGGAAGCTGGGACTATAGGTACAAGCCCCCATGCCCAGCTATCTTTTTTTTTTTTTTAAATTTTTTGTAGAGATGGGATCTGGTTATGTTGCCCAGGCTAGTTTTGAACTCCTGGGCTCAAGTGATCCTCCAGCCTCAGCCTCCCAAAGTGCTGGGATTACAGGAGTGAGCCATTGCACCTGGCCTTACTGTGGTTATTTAAGAATGAAACAACAGGTCGGATGTGTGTAATCGCAGCAGTTTGGGAGACTGAGGTGGGTGGATCATTTGAGGTCAGGAGTTTGAGACCAGCCTGATCAACATGGTGAAACCCCATCTGTACTCTAAAATACAAAAATTAGCCGGGTGTGGTGGTGGGCGCCTGTAATCTCAGCTACTCAGGAAGCTGAGGAAGGAGAATCGCTTGAACGCAGGAGGCGGAGGTTGCAGTGAGCTGAGATGGCACCACTGCACTCCAGCATGGATGACAGAGATTCCCTCTCAAAAATAAAAATAAAAAAAGAATGAAACAACAAAATTTTTTACCCCAACTTATATGTATTATTATTTTCCAAGATAGTTACTAAATTGTTAGGACACAAAGTCTTATTAAGTTGTTTGAACCCAGCTACTTAAAAAAAGAAACTGTTTCTGTTTGGTTTTTCTTTTAGCCTAGGGGTACCATGAAGGTGCTGTGAATGGAGAAAGTTTATGAGCCTCTGCACTCAACATTTTGCCATTGGTAGAACCCAGGAGGTTAATGTTGGAGAAGGCCTTTGAATGCAGAGAGCCCACCCTGGTTGTACATTCTGGGGAAACCTCTCTGTGTCTATATCACACCAGCCTGTGATGTAATCAGTCTCTTTCTGTCTTTCTCTGTGTTTTCCCTCTTGCTTTCTGTCTCTCTCTCTCTCTCTCTCTCTCTCTTTCTCTCTCACACACACACACACACACGTACATATACATATAGTTTCCTTTCCCTCACATAAACACTAATATTCCCTGACCCTAATCAGACAATTGCCAAAACCCCATTTGTCTGAATTCCCTTTATTTCAATTTTTTGCCCTTTTTCAACTGTTTCAGGAAGCAAACCAGTTCTGTTTTTCAACTCGAACCTAGTCAGTGTTCAAGCTGAGCATCTACTTCTCAGGTTAGAAGTCACATTATCAGCTCAGACCCGTTTGATACCGTGAAAAGCAGACACACAAACGGACCCCCTCCCCAGACAGTACTTGCGACTGACGCAACCAGCCTGAAGTACTTAGGTTTCTTTTCTTTTCTTTTTTTTTTTTTTTGAGACAGTCTCGCTCCGTCACCCAGGCTGGAGTGCAGTGGCGTGATCTTGACTCACCGCAACCTCCACCTCCTGGTTTCAAGCAATTCTCCTGCCTCAGCCTCCCAAGTAGCTGGGATTACAGGTACCCACCACCACACCCAGCTAATTTTTGTATTTTTAGTAGAGACAGTGTTTCACCATGTTGGCCATGGCTGATCTGGAGCTCCTGACCTCAAGTGATCCACCCGCCTCGGCCTCCCAAAGTGCTGAGATTTCAGGCATGAGCCACTGCGCCCAGTCAGTACTTAGATTTCTTAAGATCCAGCCTTAAGAAAGACAATTAGAAGACAGAATGGGCAACTGGGAGAGGCCTGGTAATATGGCAGAGGGGAGAGGGGGTGAAGGTGTGGGTGGTAGGAGGGTGGCTGCTTGGGGAAGTGGCCACTGGATCTTAGGCCACAGGCATACTTTTCCATCTCCAGCTTCCTCATTTACAGAAAACCAGACTGCAGTGGTGTGATGGAAATACGTGGGACGGGGACAGGTGACTGACTTTCATTACTAACCAGAGGACAGCTTAGACAAGTCACTCTGGCTGGGCCTCAGTTTCCTTATCTCTAACAGGACTGGATTGCCCAGTGCTCCTCAGACTGTGGCACCTGGGGCACATTCATAGCTTGTGTGTGTATCTGGCCTTGAAATATCTGTCTTCCCGGGATGGCAAGTTTATTAAAAAATTTGGAAGGACTCACCCTTTTTACAAGAAAGCATTTTATGTCATTGTTCAGAATGCAAAATATATATGCATTTTAGTTACAGTAACATTTGATAACATTTAATGAGTAATTACTGTGTGCCAAGTGTGCCAAACTCTAGGTGAGCTTCACAATAGCCTAATGAGGTATTATTATTCCCATTTTATAGATTAAAAATCTGGGGTAGAGGGAGTAGATAATCCACCTAAAGATCTGTTATTAAGTAGTGATACAAGATCTCCACTACCTCTCTCCCCCACAAAAAATATGGACTCATTACAAGTTGCTTTAGGATCTACCTCCAGACCCATGGAGTTTCTTTAGTAAAATCTGAACGACACAGGCCAAAATAATCTCCAAAGGCCAGCTCTGACACTTTTAAATCAATTTTAGCTAAATCCGTTCACAAAAGGCTTCGCACATCCAGTGTCCCTGAAGGATGAAGGAGGTTAGGCAGGCCCTGCGGGGGCTCGAGGAATTCGCTAAGTGAGTTTTCTGGCTTCTGAGTACACTTTAAAATGGCCAGAGGGCGCGAGGCTTCCGGCTAGGCCGCCACCTCCCCGCCCAGCTGTGGTGTTTGCAGCCAGTGTTGTCGGGCACTTCCTCGTTCCCGCGCGCCCCGGGCGCAGCTCCCTGCACCCAGCGCTAGCGCTCCTCAGAAGGGAGGGGGCCAGAGGTGAGATTTCGCAACCGCCTCCCTCCCTCTTTCCCCGCCTTGGCACTCAGTAGTCTCCCAGATGAGCACTCTCTCAGACCGCTGCGGGCCGCCAGGCGCCGGGAATGTCCCCTGAATGCGCGCGGGCAGCGGGCGACGCGCCCTTGCGCAGCCTGGAGCAAGCCAACCGCACCCGCTTCTCCTTCTTCTCCGACGTCAAGGGCGACCACCGGCTACTGCTGGCCGCAGTGGAGACAACCGTGCTGGCGCTCATCTTTGCAGTGTCGCTGCTGGGCAACGTGTGCGCCCTGGTGCTGGTGGCGCGCCGACGACGCCGCGGCACGACTGCCTGCCTGGTGCTCAACCTCTTCTGCGCCGACCTGCTCTTCATCAGTGCGATCCCTCTGGTGCTGGCCGTGCGCTGGACCGAGGCATGGCTGCTGGGCCCCGTTGCCTGCCACCTGCTCTTCTACTTGATGACCCTGAGCGGCAGCGTCACCATCCTCACGCTGGCCGCGGTCAGCCTAGAGCGCATGGTGTGCATCGTGCACCTGCAGCGCGGCGTGCGGGGTCCTGGGCGGCGGGCGCGGGCCGTGCTGCTGACGCTCATCTGGGGCTACTCGGCGGTCGCCGCTCTGCCTCTCTGCGTCTTCTTCCGAGTCGTCCCGCAACGGCTCCCCGGCGCCGACCAGGTGAGCGCCCCTCTGTGCGTGCCGGGCAGGTGTCCTGCGCAGGCTGGGAAGCGGGGCCCCGACGGGAGCTGGGATAAGGATGATCAACAACAATAGCCATTTAGTGCACTTAATCGTTGTGCCAAACCTTGTGTCCATCTCTGTGAAGTTTAATCTCTTAAATCTCACTACAACGCTGCGCACACGCCCTCCTAAATGATGAAAGTGGAGTCCCCCAAATTCTTGCAAAATGCAATGACTGTTCCGAGGTTAATTAACGAGTAGTTTAGGAGCGAGACGGAACTTTGGGGGTGCAGGGTGGCCAATCACTTTGTATTGAATCATGATTCCTCGCCAGGTGTTACAATACTGTTATTATCACGCCCACTTCACAGATGAGAAGCAGAGGCACACCGAAGTGTATAATAACTTGCTCAGAGTATTTTACCCGTAATTCGAGGAGGAGTTGGGCTCCTTCCAGAAATTTATCGCTAATTCAAGGAGCAGTTGGGCTCCTGTCCAGGGTTGGGTTATGGTCCTGCTTTGAAAGCGCGTGGGCAGGCGCGTGTGACCTAGGGACCCCAGATGCAATGCTGTCTTTAGGGGACTTGTGACGGAATTCCCTTCCGGGGTCTTCAGTATATTTCAGCTGCACAACGGAAGGATTACACTAGAACTTCAAGGTGTCCTGGGCACCTGAAATGGGCAGATTACAAAGGCTGGGCCGACGAGCTCTGTTTTGCGTAGCGGGTCCATAGTTGTCATTATTAGGTCATGGGGGGGGGGGCGGTGGGAGTGACCACCATCTGAATAAGGTTCTGTGGATAGTGCAGGACATTGGATCGGGTCCCCTCGAGTCCCGCGGTCCGGAATCCCGAGCTCAGGTCTTTTTCTTCTGCCGCTTTGTCCCGTGGTTGCAGGGTTCGTGCGCCGAAATCCACCCGGGAGAGTAGACTTAGACGCGGCGTCGCGGTGGAGGACAGTGGCCGCTGTCTGGCTGTCTTCCCAGTGTGTTTGGTTCTCCGTGCCTCGCGGAGAGAGATAGGGAAAGGACCTGGGTCTGTGCGCTGGGGGCTCAGCCTCCAGGAGCGTCTGCCGTGGCTGGTTCTTGGTCTCCCCTTCCCTACCGGGGTCGCTGGTTTTCCGGCCCGGAATCCCCTGCCCTTAAGCTCCCTCTCCACGTAGGACTGAGTATGGGGTGCCCTGAGTAATCGTGACACAAACAGGAATCACAGTCCCAAAGAGGGACCTTCTAAGTGGTCAGAGAGGGGAGTAGGGAGGGAGAAATTACATGTCACCAGGGGAAGACTCAGTGATGGAGATACACACAGCCCACCAGGGACACCCCTGGGTGTGTGACCCTCCAGAGCCTGGAACAGAGAGGTGGTGCTTCTCTGGGGGTTTTCCCAGACCTGTCTCTCACACAGCCCTTTATGGAGGGGATGGGGTAGGATGGATGGAGTCTGCCTCCTGTATCCTGTGTGAGTTTTTTTTTTTAAAACATAAACTTAAAATACTTGTTTCTAATGCTTGTGTGAAATACATTGTGAGGTGTTTGTTCGTTTATGGCCTTGAATGATTAACAGGCAGGAGCCCCATTAAGCCTGTGGCACTTGATCAAATAACATGCAAGCTTGTGGCCATGTCCACTCAAGAGGGGCCCAGAGAAGCCAGGATTAGCTGAGCAGGTGGGTGCCATTTACAGGCAGACCACGGGCTGCGGCTTAGTGGGCAGGCTTGCTCTTAGCCCACACACACCTGAGAATCAAGGTGGGACACGCAGATGCCTCTGAAAGCACGGATCAGGTGGGGGCTGGGCTTCTGCTGTCAGTTTCTTTGATTTTTTTTATAAGTTATTCTCTCAACGAGTTATAGTACTTGTATATTTCTCACAGAACTTGAGGTATTTCACCTCATGTTCTTTCTTACGGGAGAAAATGATGTTCAGGGAATGAAAGACCAGGTAGAATGTATCTTGAAGGTATCTTAAGTTTTCTGATGTGTATTTTGTGCCTCTCCCTTTTTTCAATGATTTCAAGTATAATCCTAATTAATTGGCAAATGACATTAAAAAATAAGACTCTTGTCACTTCCCAGCCAAAGCCCAGACTAAAATTGTGTGCTGACAGGGACACAGGCGACTGTTTGGGTGAGAAGGCCTTGGCATAGGCGAGGGCCTTCCGTGTCTTGGCCACTTAGTGCTGTACCCCTGTTAGGGAATCTGGGTGTGGTTAGAGCCCTCTGTGGTGCTTCCAGAGTGGTCACAGTTGCGCTGCAAGGTGCTTCCGTGGAGGTCAGTGTTGTGATGCCTGGGCACACAGACCTCCCTTGTTTTAATGTTGAAATACTTCCTTGGTTTTAAGAGCCTTTGCTGAGGGATTTGGGCAAAGCCACTGGGAGAGAATGAACCTGCAGTGTGCACTGGGGGCCAGGTGAGTTAGTTACCCACAGGAGCCCTACTCACTGAAATTAGTAGAGGTAAGGTGGGAAAGCTTGAAATTAAAAAAAAAAAAAAAATCCCTGGGCGCAGTGGCTCACACCTGTAATCCCAGCACTTCGGGAGGCTGAGATGGGCGGATCACTTGAGGTCAGGAATTGGAGACAAGCCTGGCCAATGTGGTGAAACCCCGTCTCTATTAAAAATACAAAAATTAGCTGGGTGTGGTGGCATGCACCTGTAGTCCCAGGTACAAGGGAGGCTGAGGCATGAGCATTGCTTGAACCCAGAAGGTGGAGGTTGCAGTGAGCTGAGATGGTACCACTGCACTCCAGCCTGGCTAGCAAAGCAAGACTCAATCTCAAAAAAAAAAAAAATTTTTTTTAATTTTAAAAATGGGACAATCTTTTCTGGCTCTCCATCTTCTTTGTCTTCTTTCCTACCTGTCTGCCGCACCCACCCCATCTCTCTCTCTCTCTCTCTCTCTCTTACACACACACACACACACACACACACTTTCGCACCTACCTGCCCAGGAACCCAACAAACAGAAAAACCCCAGTTTCTTAAGGGTTGTTGCCTGAACACATAGGAAACATCCCATTTTATAGGTTCAGCAGTTGAAGAAATACGTTGAAAAGAATGAGAGAAAAAAAAGGAGGAGTGTAGTCATTAAGAAAAAAAAAAGCAACAGGAGGATCTGGTCTAGACTGACTGAGTCTCACATTTAAAATTAGCAAAGGCTTGTTTTCTCAATCACCATATTCCCAGCTTTCTGCTTGTGGATTCTGCCTGCCCCATCCCACTTGGAGACTAAATATGGATGTTTTGAATGGGGGATATTTTCCTAACCCAAACCACACGCTGAGAGAATCAACCAAGCCTAAGCAGATGCTGGCTCTCTCCCCTCAAGGAGCGTTGGCCAAGGAAACTGCCCCTTAGAGCTTCTCCGACCTGAGAGCCCTCCTGAAACAGAAACTCAATCTCTCGTCCATGTGGGCTATGGGTGCCCCGTAGTTCATGGTAATCAGACTCTAAAACTCCCCTGAAGAGAAGATGAGGGGATAAACATCCTATAAATGTGAGACAACTTGGTATTTGGAGTGGGCTTTGGAGTCAAACGTTCTGTTTAAATCCCATCTCTGCCATTTGGGAGCTTTGTGACAGAATCCAAGCTGTCTAACCTCTTAGTACCTCACTTTCCTCTTCTGCAAAATGGGCATAATTATAGTATCAACCAACCTTACTGGATCGTCAAGGGCACTGATATTCAGTAAACGGGCCAACACCTGGTGCATACACAGTTAAGCGCATAAGAATTGCTAGTCATTATTAGTTTCCTTATCTTTGAGCATAAACGTTTTAAACATTCTTCAAACAGTATAATTCTTCTGATTGCCGTAAAATAACAGACTGCCATTTTAAGAGGGTGTCAACATCCTAGCAACGTTGACATCTCAGCCAGGTCAGCTCACTCTGCCTCAACAGGATTCCAGCCTGTGTGTGCTGTGGCCCTGGCTGGGTGGTGACCCACATCGGCAGGTGGAGAAGACTGTCTGTCCTGGCCAGAATGTGCTGCCCATTCATTGTGCAAACATTTACTGAGCACCCTTCCCCTCTTGCCCCTGCCACAAATCATGTAAATCCGCCTCCTTCTCTTCAAGGAGAAGCACACAGATGGTCCTAGATTCTGGCCTAATGTGGTCCTCACAGTCACCCCACCCCATATTCTTTTGTTTATTCTAAAAGAGGAAATCCCTAAAGTCACAGAATGGCAAAAGATGGAACCAGAATGTAGCCCCACTGTTTTGGGTCCCTCTGGATGCCATCACCCTTGGGTTTATACTTCCTTGGGGCACTTGATCCCACTGCCCCACCCTACCCTAATTTAATACCAGGCTAGTCATGTGAATGTTCACGTGTCTCTGCCGAGTGTGGACTGTCTGAGGAAACAAACACAGTTTGCTTGCCTTCGTTACGATTAGAGAATACTTTTAAAATATAAGAAAGGAAGCATCTGTTGCGTTGATATTTTCTCTTTTTTGCTGGGTAGCTGATAGAAGAGGAAATATCCAACTAGGACTCCTAGGTTCCTAAAATGATCTTGAAGTCTTCCATGTTGATGGCAGAGGTGAGGCATAGGAACAAGGATTTATCAAGGGTCTCCAGAGGTACTGCAGGAAGAATCATCAGAGGGACTGATAGGCAAACAGCTGGAACAAACAGCTGGAACTGATCTGCAAATAGGCAGTGTTTGCAAGTAAGTCAGCCAGTGTGGAGAGGGTCAGCATTTCCGGTGCCTGTGGACAGATGTCCCCATCCACAAGGGGAGTCTCCTTAGAAAATCTCATTTGGCAATTTTGTCCTGAACACCTAATATGTATTAGTCAGAATTCTAGGTGCTGGGATGCTGGCTGGAAAAAGGCAGGCGTGGTCCCCACCCTTAGTAACACACTTCAGCGGGGGCTCCAGACAGGGAAGGGGATGATTGCACAAGCTGTGGAGAGCTGTGGAAGGGTCTCTGCTGGGTGTGGGGAGTCCAGGAAGCTATTGGGAGATGACGGTGTCCCCAGTGAGTGTGAAGATGAGAGGAAGTAAGCCAGGCAAGGGGATGGAGACCAGGAGGGCATTATAGGCAGAGGAGAGTCCACAAGGAGGCCAAAGGAACAGTGAGTACTGTTCTGAAACTTGCAAGGGGTTCTCCACCACGCATGTGTACAGCGTGGGGTGCAGTGGGGGCAAAAGACAGTGCTAGAAGGGTTGGCAGAGGAGAGGGAGAAGGGCCAGAGTCGTCCTGGTAGGAAGTTTGAACTTAGTGGTGATGGCCTGGTCTTGGTAAGGGTTGGGGGCAGGTCAGTGAAAATGCGATAGGTGGGTGAGTCAATGGCGATGAAGGAGGAGCTTAGAGATTCCTTCTGAGTGGGGAGGAGGAGGTGGGCAGAAGGCCAGTGCTACGGTTTCTGGCAGCTTGGAGAATGGCGGCCCTGTGCCCTGATTCGGGAAGTGCGGGAATCAGGTGGAACCATTTGGGGATGGGACCTTCAAAGCTTAGTGTGCCTGTGAGGCCTCCTGCTGAGATGTCCTCATGGCTACTGGGTGAGTCTGGGGTTCAGGAAAGCACGGAGCTGAAAAGAGTAGATTGGAGCTTTATCTGCAAAAGGAGCCGTGGAAATGGGTGAGATAGCCAGGGAGAAGTGGAGACTGGGATGAGGCAGAACACATTTGGGGGATCCAAGTCACACTTATCCCTTCACCGTGAGTGGCCTCCCATTTCATTCCAGAATTCTGGTCTGACACCTGAGCTCCGGCCTCCCTATGCCCCTGGCTGCGGTCCTTCCAGGCATAGCAGAAACAGCCCCTCCTAGGTGGCTCTGCCCTCTCCGGTCCTCTGAATTTCTCTGGGCACTTCCAGCTGCTTGTCCTGTCCTGAAGTGTCCTAGTGCTTCTCTGCCTCCCTCACTGCTGGAGGATAGGGCCAGCGCCTTGCTCTTCCTCACCGTGGCTTCGCTGTGGTCAGCCACCATGTCTGGAGTCGGGTGGTTGAGCAAATGAATTAAAGAAGACTATTGTTGACTCTGCCAATTCCGCTTCTGTAATCAGTAACAAGGCAGACCTGCCACTTTTGTTTTCCAAGTTCCCCTTTTAAAATCAGGAGACATTTCACATGTGCAGAAAAAGTACAGAGAATATAAGACTCACACCTCCACCTTACAGATTTGACATACTGCCTAACTCCTCTACCTGTCACAGCCTGCGGGAGAATATCTAGAATCAAAACGACTTAAACCAAATGGATTTTCCCACAGAAACCAACTTATGACACCAACTTGGATCTCTGTGGGCATGGCACCTGTTATTTTATTTTTTAATGAGACCAGACAGTGCATTTAGTCAACAATACCATATAAAACCTTCTAAAGAACATACCAATCCATCATTTAGGCCCCCAAGTCAGTTGCACTGCCTCTCAGTTCATGTGTGAGGGTGTTGGGCAGAGTTCTTATCTTACTTCCTTATCACACTTCCTGCCCTGAGCAATAGCCACAAATCAAAAGGTGAGAGAACGTCTTTATTAAAGTCACGGCATTTGGTAGCTTCCTGGGACAGGTTCATTGTCTCTGTAGAAAAATAGCTGGTCAAGTTGGCAGAACTATCATGGTGGTCTGTGTTTCATGTATGATCATCATTTCACTTATAAATCAACTTTTTTCTTTTATAAAAGTAATACAGGCACATCATGGAAAATTAGGAAATTCAGATAAGCCACAAGAACAAAAACAATTTGAGAGTCCCACCTAGAAATAGACACTTCACTTTCTGGATTGTATCCGTCCATGTTTTTTTCTGTGCATGCAAGCATGTGAGTGTATGTGCAAAAGAGTGTGTGTGTTGGATGGCTATATACTCATTTACACATATACATTCTCTTCAACACACTGGGATCAGAGAAACACATAGTTTAGGGACCTGCTTTTTTTCTTTCATTCCTACTGTAGAGAGAACACCTTGCTCTATCATTATATCCTCCACAAAAGTCTTGCTAACCCTGGAGAGATTTTGGCAGACATTCTGGAAAAGGCTTTTGGAAAGAGTTGGGGGTCTTAAGAAAAGCTTCTGGGTGTCCTCTGTTTTTCTACTGTCCCTTAAAATTTTTCCATCGCAGGAACAGGAATTAGAGACCAAGTCACATTCAGGGCTGGAATCCATTTCTTCCGATTGGTGCTTTAGCGTATCTGCTCATATGTATTGCTACTGTTGTCTTGGAACGAGGGGTCCATAGTGGGCAGAAGCCTGAGTACAAAAGAGGGTGGTGTGGGTGTTCTAGAGAGCAGTGGTAGCCTCACTGCCAGTAATCAGAAGATCCTTGAAAGAAACAGGTTTCTGGCCAGGTATGGTGGCTCACACCTGTAATCACAGAACTTTGGGGGGCCAAGGCAGGTAGATCACAAGGTCAGGAAATCGAGATTATTCTGGCTAACATGGTGAAACCCCTTGTCTACTAAAAAATACAAAAAAATATTAGCTGGTCATGGTGGTGCACGCCTGTGGTCCCAGCTACTCGGGAGGCTGAGGTGAGGCAGGAGAATCACTTGAACCCGGAGGCGGAGGTTGCAGTGAGCCGAGATCACGCCACTGCACTCTAGACCTCCAGACTGGCAACAAAGCGAGACTCTGTCTCAAAAAAAAAAAAAAAAAAAAAAAAAAGCAGGTTTCTTTCCAATTACCGAAATGTGTGAAGCTTTAATAAACTTCCCCCTACCATGTGTTCACACCAGCCCAGTCTTGATTCACTGTTAAAAATTCTCTGCTTTTGGCCTAGTAGAGCATTCAATGAATATTGGTCAAGTGAATGAATGAATGAATGGTATTTCGGATGCTAATGCTACTCCTAGACATTGGTTAAGATGCCTTGGCCCTTCAAAATCAGTAACGTGGTCTTTTTACACAGCATGTGCTCTTAAAAATCTGTTCTATATGCATGTGTTAGGGCCACTTGTTTTCTAAACAGTTTTGTTTCTGTAGTCAATTGGGCATAGGAATTTTATATGTGGGGAGTTAGTATACACACACACACACACACACACACAGATATATGTCTGTTTTCATTGGCCTATTTATTCATTGGATGAAATTGTTGCAGAAACTATTTGTAACTATTCAGTAAGGTCTCCATATGTTTCAGTTCTCGCAGTTAGTGTTAAACATTTGAATCAATACAACCTAGTGATAGCAGCAAGATCACGAACCTTCACACTCTTCTGCCATATTCCATTGGTTTTACATCTTGAACTGTTTGTGAGTGGAGGCTGATCTTTGCCTTGGGGCTCTAGACGGCCAGGTTGACGCAGCTCAACACACTTTAGACACCTGAGCACCCTCAGCATGAACACTTAATGCTTTAGCACAGACCCTGTGGCCTTCGGCTTACACAGTGTGACTACAGGGAAACCTAGTTCCTGTTTCGATGTGTTTGTTACGTAGCATGTCCTTTCCAATCTCTGTAACCTTTCAGGGGTCCGTTTTCTTTGTTGTAAAATGGCAGGCTTGGAAGAGAAGGCTCAAAAGCCCTTTGCATGTCAGCCCAGGGAAATAGAAAGACCACACCTGGGAACCGACTCTAACTCTTACCACCCTGTAAGCCTGAGGCTCAGCTGCTGTCCCTGGAGGGCAGGAAACACAATCGTGGCTATTCTGAGGGTCAGGGGCAAGTGCTTTGTAAGTGGAATTGTGGTGGGCAGTTGGAGGGATTCTGGGGTTCAGTGTCATGCTGGTTGTGTAACTGGGAAATGCAACCGCGTAAGTGTCAGGAAACCCTCAGTAAGACTGAGCCAAAGGCCAATAAGAAGCCAGCATTTACATGATGTTCTTTTCCTTTTTGTAACCAGGAAATTTCAATTTGCACACTGATTTGGCCCACCATTGCTGGAGAGATCTCGTGGGACGTGTCTTTTGTTACTTTGAACTTCTTGGTGCCGGGACTGGTCATTGTGATCAGTTACTCCAAAATTTTACAGGTATGTTTGTTTCAAGTGCTACCACTGAACTTCACTCAGACTTGGGGTTATTTCTGCTAGAATCTTAGAATTTGGGGTCGGAGAACACCTAAGAGTTCACGCTCAATCTTGATTCACTGCCCAGGTCTACAGCACTGAGGAAGGAGAGGGTGTTTTTTTTAAAGTTATATCTTTGTGATTATGTTTTTGCTCATCACTAAAGTAATACCAGGTCATTACAAAAAATTAAATTAAAATGAAAGAGACACATAAATGTAAATAACACAGAAACTGAAAACTTGCTCTACCTTCTTAACAACTCAAGATGTATTTTTTCAGGTTATTTTTCTTACAAGCTTATGTATGTGTCTTGTATACTGTGTGTGTATTTGATGAACCACATGAAATTGCAGGTTCAAATGGTCAAACGGTTATCTGGCACTGTTCAATGTTCTTTTCGGATATGAGATAATACTCTCTGCTCTGTAACTCCTTTTTTTCACTTAACATTATATCTTAACATCTTTCTACATCATTCCTATATCTCTAGCTCATTATTTTTAGTGGCTACAGATGTGACTTCTTTTATTTTATGGTCTTTTGGGCTGTGTCCATTGTTTCCCCATCGCAAACACTGCAATACTGGAGAATGCATACATTTTAAAACATTTTATTGAAGTATTATACACATATATAAAAAGCACACTGAGCATAGGTATAGGCTCTAACTGAGTGCATTCATGAAAGCAGCTCCCAGGTCAAGAAACGGAATATTACCAGAAGTCCCTCCTATTATCTCTCAGTCGCTACTCCACCCACCCTCAGGGAATGTCCATTTCAAATGTGCACTGAAACAGGAAATGATCTCTACCTTCAAAACAAATATGTACAGGGACATAAAAAGGACAAGTCAGCCTGTTTTATATCTCTTAAGGCAGCCCATTTGTGAGTAAGTTGCCTGCCCAGGCAAACAGCATGGGTGCATTCATGTTTATGCCCATTTTAGAAGGTTTACTGCAAAGCCCTTGAACCCTCGTGGAGGTTTATAGTTGTTGAATCTTGGTTTTACAGTGTCTCATGTGTGGGTCATCTGGCAAGTAGGCACATTGAAGCAGTGCCCTGTAGGGCCTGCTCACCGTCTGGTCACTTTTATGGCCCTTTCTTTGCACCTGAGGGTCTGTAACCTTCTTAGATGCTCAGAACCCATAGCCAGGCCAACCTCCATCCAGGTCTGCTAATCCCTGGGTCCTGTGGGACATGGCCCCTCCATGTCACTCATGAGACTCTTGCCCACCCAATGACCACTAAAGTGACACCCAGCCTGGGGCTTGTTCAAGTGCAGGAGGTAGATTCAGGCCTGGAGTTAAGGTCTGGACAGTGCTTGTGATGGGACCAGGCATATGATAGTGCTATATAAGTGTTAGCTATTATCATTAAGTTAAAATGAGAGAAAAAAGAAGATAAATGTAGAACTTTGTGAGAGAAAAAGGAAGATAAATGTAGAACTTATTTAACAAATATTTACATAGTGTTGATCCTATGCCAGTAACTAACTCTTTAATTCTAATAAGAATAACAGATGAAGAAACCCAGGCAGAGGGAGGTTAAGTAACTTAAGTTACCTAAGGTAACACAGCTTGTAAGTGGCAATCAGGATTTAAATTCAGGCAGTCTGACCCTTGAGTCCCAATGCATTAATTCCTCAGACATGTGTTAAGGGCCTGCCCTGTGCACAGTGCTTGGGGGAAAGGAGGTGGGCTAAAACTGAGCAAGACACATTCTCTATCCAGAAGGACCTTTGACATAGAAGGGGAAGAGGGAGGAGACAAACAAGGATGCTGATATTGAAAGCACAGAAACTGAACACAATGTGGAAGATACTGAGACTTTGCAAACACTTTGCAAACTGTTAAATGCTACACAAACGTAAGGGACGAATAAGGGGTATAAGAAAGAAGAGCAGGCCAGGTGTGGTGGCTCATGCCTGTAATCCCAGCACTTTGGGAGGCCGAGGTCGGCGGATCACCTGGGGTCAGGAGTTCAAGGCCAGCCTTGCCAACATGGTGAAAGCCCGTCTCTACTAATAATGCAAAATTCAGCCTGGCGTAGTGGTGGGCGCCTGTAATCCCAGCTACTGTGGAGGCTGAGGCAGGAGAATCGCTTGAACCCAGGAGGAGGAGGTTGCAGTGAGCTGAGATTGCACCACTGCACTCCAGTCTGGGCAACAAAGTGAGACTCTGTCTCAAAAAAAAAGCAAAAGGCCATGAAGACAGACAAAGAGACTTGACAGTGTTATTTTAACAATCTGGGTTTGAGTCTTGAATCTGCCACTTACTTGCTGTGTGGCCTTGGCCAGGTTAGTTACCATCCCTGAGCCTCGGTTTCCTCATCTGCAAAATAGTAAACATAATGCCAGCAGTGTAGAGGTGTCATAAGGCATATAGGAGATGCTACTGATGGGACAGAGAGAGCCATGCCTGCCTGTCGCAGGCGATGAATAAATTATGACGGTCGTGATTTGTTAGGCAAGGCTGCTCTTCCCACCCTTGTCTCAGAGCATGCTGGGAAAAGGTGCTGCTAAGATTTGCAAGAGAATAAACAACAGCCCAGATTTGGAGCACATCAGGAACAAGGAATTGACGCTAGAGCAGGGCTGGCTGGAAGGGGCGGCAGCATTTGATCTCCTTCCTGGAGGTCTCACTCCTGAGTTCCTTAGGGGCCAAGAGGGCTGTGGTCTGCCCCTTTTCACTCGTACCTCACGCTTCTCAGCTGCCTGCTGAGGGAGGAATGATTTTCCACCCACCCCCATCTTTTTCTCAAGGCCAGGGTCTACCTGGAAAAATTCTATGAGACCTGAGGAGTTGGGGCAGGTGTCCTCTTAGCAACCCACCTCTAAACAGCAGTTTACTCTTGAAGCACCTTATGTCTAAACCCACAGCCAACCTTCACTTCTCCCCATCACAGACCTCAGAACAGCTCCTGGATGCAAGAGCTGTCATGACTCACAGTGCAGTGAAAGGGCACTCTGAGTAACAGAGTAACAGGTCAAATATATAATTTACATTCTATCACCATCCTCACCTTAATGCCCTGTGTGGTCTGGCCCTGCTGCCTTTCTCACCTTCATATTTCACCCTCCTTTGTGTCCACATTGGCCTTGAGGCTGTACTGTGCACTTCTGTCCCAGGGCCTTTGCACCTGCCACTTGTTCTCCTGGATCTGTCTTCTCCAGATTTCTGCATGGGCCACTTCCCCACTTCATTTAGTCTTTACTCAAAAAGTTCTTCACCAAAAAGTCTCCCCATCAATCTCCAATTCCTTATCCTGATTTATTTCTCTTCAAACACTTACTACACCTGTCATATTCCATTTATGACAGTCATCTGTCTTGCCCACTACAATGCAAGCTCCATGAGAGCAGAGGTTTTGGTTTGTTCACTGCTATATTCCTATGCCTAGATCAGAGCCTGACTCATTCATTGTAGGTGCTCAATAAATATTTGTTGAATGAATGAGGCATAAGCCTTGGATCACATTGAAAGGGTCTATAGGGTAGTCTCTTCTTGGACAGTGGGACAATCACTGAACAGAGAGTCCTAAGACAGGAGTTCTAATCTAGGCTGTATCACTGTGTGACCTTGGGCAAGTCACTTAAGTAATGTGATCCTCAGTTTCTGCAGGAGCCAAATATGCCTCTGGATTAACACAATAAAATGAAAGAGCAGATATAATAATGTTTTAAAAATCACAATTTTAATCCAAATATCACTTAAAAATTACTTTCCACCTTATTAGCAAAATTCACTGTTGCCCATTTCCCAGGAGGACTATGACATTTGTCCTTGCTTGGTACCATGAGTTTGCCAGGCTGATAACTTGGAAGCAGGCAATTTATACCAGGTGGATGGAGTGTCTGGGCAGGGCCTCAGTTTGCAGCTCCTCCTCTGTGAAGATATACTTAACTCAGAGATACTGAGTCAGCTTTTCTGTACAAGCTTTTTCTGTGAAGCTTGGTTTTACATAACTCTGTAAAATAAATTGAACATCAATGTTAATTAGGCATAATAACAGACAATTCACAAATTGTTTGAAGCCATGGGATACATAACTACAGCCCTTCCAGTCCCACTTCTCACCTGTCACTAGCTCCTGTAACCCAGGTCTCATCTCCAGGCTTGAGAAGTGTCTCTTTTTCACATCACCCTGGTCTTCTATTGCTCTAAAGCAGTATGTCTTCTAGAATGTTCTGTAGAGTGCCATGGGAATGTTAGGTGTTAGAAAGGGTTTGGGAAATGCTGGGATAGGCTAGATGGGATTCTTTGCTGCAGGACTTCACAGAATGTTTATTATGCCAATATACTTTGAGGATCTCTCACACAGTAATAGACCAGGTATCATTGCTAAACGTGATTACAGAACCCCCTTTTCTCCACAGAGCATCTGTCTGCGCTGGTGCTCCATGGAATGCCTTTTTGGAAACCCTGCTCTAAAGTCTCCACCCTCCTTCCTGGTTCTGACCTGGGCAAGAATTCAAAGCAGGCTTCACCCTGGCTCTTTCCCTACTGGCCACCCTTCAGGGGCTGCTTCATGTGCTTGAGGCAGTGGCCTTATTCACCCTTCTGCCCTCCCTGCTTCCTCTTTCCTTGTTACTCAGACACACCATACATCTTCAGTGATTTTTTCCAATCAACAGTTTTCCCAAGGGAATAACCTCCCAGCAACTCCTAAGTGCCTTCAGATCAGGTTGTAACCACTGTTTGGGGCTTGCTTGACGTCATCGCCCAGCAACTGTTGCCATGGCAACTGAGATGCCTCTACCCTTTTGTAACAGTAGATGTTTATTGATCCCCCTCTCATTGCCCACATAGGCACCAGAATGGAAGAGCAGCGTGGGCGGAGCTGCCTTGCTTATTGCTGTGTGTCCAGCACCTATGAGTGCTTAGCACATAGCAGGAGCTTATAAATATTTGTCGAATAAGTGAGTCTGTGGCTTGCAGATGGAAAACCCTCAGCCTGTCTCAGGGCTTAACTGAGAAACAAAATCTGTTTCTGCAGAACACGAGACGTTAGACAGTGAACACAAAGCCCTTTCTCCACGCCTGGCCTGCATTCCCCAGCTTTGGGGGCCTGAATGCTGGTCACGAAAAGGGAGGTGGAGTCTCTGGAAAGATGGAATCTTCTGTCCAGTGATTCTAAATGGGAGGCTGTTGATTGACCAAGCAGCCCCCAGAGGAGACTCAACCTTCAGGGGCCCAACGTTGTCAGTAGGAACACCCTCTACCCATCCCCACATGTTGGCAGCAGTGGTCTGCTGGCATGGGGTGGCAGAAGGGTGTGAGGTGGGGTGGAGGCTCCCCACCATCTTCAGAAGTTCATGTGAGTGTGGAGGCAGTGAGTCTCAAAAAGGTCTCTCTTCAAAGGACTGGGGGGAACTTGAGACGGAGCCTGTTGTCCTAGATGAGCAGCTGCAACACTTTCGTGGGCAAGAATCACCTGGGGAGTTTAGGAAACTTGCAGATTTCTGGGCCCCACCCAGCCCCACACAATCCGAATGTCTGAAGGGGCCCCCAGCGTTTGCATTTCATCATGTACCCAGTGGCCGTGGACCACATTCCCCAGAAGCTGTCCGCCTCTGCTGGGGCGCTGTGCCTCAGCGGAGAAGAGCACTGGCACCTGGCATGGGGTACACTCCTCTACTTCACCGTGAGGCCGCAAGCAAGTCAATTCCCTTCTCAGGGCCTCTGAGTTCCAAAACGGCAGCAACCGCAGAACCTATCCCAGAGGCTTGTTCTGAGGATTAGGATTAATCCTTGAAAGTTAATTGAGCATTTAGTTTAATCCAAAAGCACATCAAGCTTTCTGCCCAATGCAGGAGACATTTGCAATCCTGGATCAATGTTAACTATCCTTGACATCTAGCATGGGGAGAGGAGGAGGAGAGGAGCCACATCTGGTTATAGAGCCCCATTTTCTTCCTCACCCCCTACCAGCGGTGGGAACTGTGGAGAGAAGGAGACAGTAGCATCTGTCAGTGCTAAAAAAGATCCAGGCCGGGCGTGGTGACTCACACCTGTAACTCCAGCACTTTGGGTGGCCGAGGCAGGCGAATCACCTGAGGTTGGGAGGTCAAGACCAGCCTGACCAACATGGAGAAACTCCATCTCTACTAAAAATACAAAATTAGCTGGGTGTGGTGGTGCACGCCTGTAATCCCAGCTACTCGGGAGGCTGAGGCAGGAGAATCGCTTGAACTGGGAGGCGGAGGTTGCAGTGAACCGAGATCCCACCATTGCTCTCCAGCCTGGGCAACAAGAATGAAACTCCGTCTCAAAAATAATTAATTAATTAATTAATTTAAAAAAACCCCATCCACTTTTGCACTTGGCCCGTGAGTCAGCCCAGTTTGTTTGTCTGTCACCCACAGCCATTGTCAGGCCCCTGCTAGGGCTCTGGGCCGCAGAAGACACAGGCGTGCCTTGCTTCAGCTCCCATCCCCCAAGGAACCGGCAGTCGGGTGGGGGTCTGTGTTGGTCTGTTCTCACACTGCTTTAAAGAACTGCCTGAGACTGGGTAATTCATACAGAAAATTTACAGCTTTCGTTGACTCAGTTCCACATGGCTGGGGAGGCCTCAGGAAACTTGCAATCACGGCAGAAGGGGAAGCAAGGACCTTCTTTGCATGATGGCAGGAGAGAGAAGAGAGTGAGCAGGAGCAGGGAAAACTCTTATCAAACCATCAGATCTCATGAGAACTCATTCACTATCACAAGAACAGCGTGGGGGAAACTGCCCCCATGATCCTAACACCTCTCACCTGGTCCCTCCCTCCACACGTGGGGATTACGGGAATTACAATTCAAGATAAGATTTGGGTAGGGACACAGATCCAAACCGTATTCGGGTCAGAGGTAAGAAGGACGCCTGGACATCTACCACATAGTGTATGTGGCAAGTGTCGCATGAGTGCCTGAAACACAATGCTGCAGGATGCCAGGCGGGAGATGAAACACGAATCCTTCTCCGAGTTCCTGGCATTAGTGTTTGGAGTTAAAGGCTGGGCAGAAGCATTCCTACAGGCGGAGATAGTAGAGAGTGGGAAAGAACTAGTTTATGATAAAGAGAATGGGCTGGCGTCAGGCTGCCAAGTTGGCAGTCCACCTCTGCAACTTCTTAGCTGAGTACTGCTGGGCAAGTTTGGTAAGCTCTTTGAGCCTCAGCTTCCTCATTTGTAAAATGGGGATCATCACAGCACATATGTCACAGAATTGTTGGGAGAATTTAAAAAGGTAAACTAAGTGATAGGTAAGGGCCTGGCACATAGTAGGTGCTCCATAAATGTGAGCCTTAATCAACATCACTCATCAAAAAGTATTTTTGTGACACTACACCAGGGACCCTGGGTACATCGTTGCCCTTCTTAGGATGGTGTGGGTAGCAAGAGGGACGAAGTTGCCATCAGAATCAGCCCTTGTGGGCCCCCAGCCTGTGCTTAGGCCTCAAGCGACACCCCTACTCAGAGGCGGTGCCAGTTCCTCCGCAGCCCGCCCACCTGACACCCTGCCCAGCTGAGATTCTCCTAGATCTGACAGCCAAGGCAGGTTCCTGAGATTAACCAGGTTTCACCTGAACACAAGTTCTAACTTTGATTCTACATAGTGATTTCCAGACTTGGATGTGCCAATACAGCCTCCAGCATTTGAGCCCGAGGTGGTGCCCTGTGTCTCCTGAGCAACCTTCACCCTGCAGAGCCATCGAAGGGAGGGGAGGGCTGAATAGTGTGGCCATCCCTTTTGAGCCTTTTGTGATTTGTCTCATATTTAATCCCACTGAGCTAGATTTTCAGAGATGGGGGCTCTGACCCTGTATTATCAGTGGAGTGACCTTCCACACGCTTCTTAAATTTCTTGAAATTCAATTTCCTCATCTGGGAAGTGGGAACAATGATAGTGCAAATCTAAAGAGTAGGTGTGAAGATTAAATGTGACGATTGAGAATCAAATGTGCGGCACAGTGCCGGTCACATGGAAGCCCTCAGTAAGGCTAGAGGTCCGTATGACTGTGAGGCTGTTCACTCAGCATCTGTTGCCCTGGTCTCCACTATCAACAAGTGGACCTAAACTCCTGCACAGAGCAAGCAGCCACATTGAATCATAAAACAAACAACTATCCTTTAATTAGCTAGTTACAAGTTGTTTTTTTTTTTTTTTTTTTTTTTTTTTTTTTTTTTTTTGAGACAGGGCCTCACTCTGTCACCCAGGCTGGAGTGCAATGGCGCAATCTCGACTCACTGCAACCTCCACCTCCTGGGTTCAAGCGATTCTCATGCTTCAGCCTCCTGAGTAGTTGGGATTACAGGCGCCCACCACCATGCCCAGCTCATTTTTGTATATTTGTAGTAGATACAGGGTTTCACCATGTTGCCAGGGTTGTCTCGAACCCCTGACCTCAGGTGATCTGCCTGCCTCAGCCTCCCAAAGTGCTGGGATTCGAGGCATGAGCCACCATGCCCGGCCTAGTTACAAGTATTCTAACGGGAATATTTTCAGCCATTCTGATCTTGCAGTTAAACTGGCCTGAACTGTGAATGATGTTAATTACCTTCTAATTACTCCCCGTCTTGAGATTCAGGAGTCTTGGGGGACACCTGTAGGATCTCCTGAAAGAAGAGTCCAGAATCCCCTTCTAAGCCCACATAACCAGGGCTGCCTTCATTGCCTGCCATGCCTCTGCTTCACTGCCAGCCCTGTTCATTAATACAAAATATTAGAGGTCCCAGCAGCTCCACTTGGTAGGAATTTATTCTACCGATATGCTCACCTAGGTGTGCAAGGATATGCATGAGGAAGCTCATTCCCCCAGTTGCCACCTCTCAACAGCGGACATAAATATAAAATGGTCATTTTCCACAAACATCACCAGCAGTGCTCTGACCAGCTCCTCTGTCTTGCTGGGACAGGGGCACCTTTAATGACACCTGTGTCTGATTTACAGCGCTTTCCAGTCACTTTTTGGTTATTTACAATGTCAGTCTCACAGTCAGTTCAAAGCTTCCCCTGCCCGAGGCATAGGATGTGGGTGTGTGGTGCTGGAGCTGGGAAGAAGACAGAGAAGGAGGATGGGCTGCCCTGCCAGTGGTCTGGTCTCCCACAAAGACAAGGAACTTGCATGATTGCCCATATGAGGTGGTTGCCCCCTCTGTTGGTCATTGCCTCTGATTTCCCTGTGTCTGGTGGTGGTGCCAACAGGCCCTGCTGTTGAGGGGATCATTCCCAAGCAGCACCCACTCCAACCCATGGGCGGGCCCTTCCCACACCCACTCCCAAGAGGTATGGGAAGACCCTTCCCACACTCTCAGCTTCATTTTCAGGTTGGCTCCTGACAGCAGCTGCTCCAGCAAATGAGCAGCCTCTGATCACTTCATCCTTCCTTACCCCCTGACTCCGGGGCCTGTAGGCAAGACTAGGATCCATTTTCTCCCGCTCCTGCAAAAGGAAAGGAACCTAGGGTGGGGTCCAGTGCTCCCTTCTGCCTGGCCTGCCACACGGGTATACCATCTCCCACTCAACAACCTGTACGGGAGTGATATGGTTTGACTGTGTCCCCACCCAAATCTCATCTGGAATTGTAGTTCCCATAATCCCCATATGTCACGGGAGGAACCCGATGGGAGGTAATTGAATCATGGGGATGGTTTCCCCCAAGCTGCTCTCGTGATAGTAAGTTCGCACAAAATCTGATGGTTTTATAAGGGTCTTCCCTCTTCGCTTGGTTCTCATTCTTCTCCTTCCTGCCGCCATGTGGAAAAGGACACATTTGCTTCCCCTTCTGCCATGATTGTAAGTTTCCTGAGGCCTCCCCAGCCCCACAGAACTATGAGTCAATTAAACCTCTTTCCTTTATAAATTATCCAGTCTTGGGTATGTCCTTATAGCAGCATGAGAACGGACTAATATAGGGAGAGAGGGGAAGAGTATGCATACTGCTACTTCAGCTGCTACCTCCCCAAACAAAGCCAAAGAAATAAAATACTCCTCAATAGGGGCTGAATAAATTGCAACCACCATTTATAGAAGATAACAAGAATAAAGTGCCTTCTCTGTGCAGATGTGGCCCGAGCACCATGATATATTGCTAGGTGAAAAAGGAGCGAGGCCCGGAGTGTGGTGCGTGGTGTGGGCCCATCTGTGTACCAGCAGAAGAGCAGATGCCTGCAATCCCACAGCCAGGAATATTGTGTGTGGTAGTGGTGCATTTCCAGAAGGCCATATGGGAAAATACTTATGCTGGTCACCTCTCAGGGTGGAAATGGAGGGCACAGAAGGCTGGAGACCTGATGTTCTTCGTTTGCTCCCCATCAGAATAGCATTGTTTGAGTTTGTACCCTGAGCACATTGTGCTTGCAAACAATTAAAGAGTCACCCCTTTTAAAAAAAATAACGGGGAAGATGTCCCTCTTCTAGACCACCCAATTCAGGCTTTTCACTTCCCCTCATAACTCTGTTTACGAGGTAGGTGATTTTCTGCTTTATTTCTCAGGAGTCCAGCCAGGGGTCCCGTTTCTCCAGCACATTCTAAGCTTGGGCAGGCAAAGTCCCAGAGGCACACAGCCTCAGTGCCTTGGGGATAGCAGATTCCACCTCCTGGGCCCCTAACTCAAAACCCCCAACAACCCTCAGTCACCTGTGGCTCCAGTCCTGTTTTGGTTTTCCACAGATCACAAAGGCATCAAGGAAGAGGCTCACAGTAAGCCTGGCCTACTCGGAGAGCCACCAGATCCGCGTGTCCCAGCAGGACTTCCGGCTGTTCCGAACCCTCTTCCTGCTCATGGTCTCCTTCTTCATCATGTGGAGCCCCATCATCATCACCATCCTCCTCATCCTGATCCAGAACTTCAAGCAAGACCTGGTCATCTGGCCGTCCCTCTTCTTCTGGGTGGTGGCCTTCACATTTGCTAATTCAGCCCTAAACCCCATCCTCTACAACATGACACTGTGCAGGAATGAGTGGAAGAAAATTTTTTGCTGCTTCTGGTTCCCAGAAAAGGGAGCCATTTTAACAGACACCTCTGTCAAAAGAAATGACTTGTCAGTTATTTCTGGCTAATTAGTTTTTCTTTATAGGCAGAGTTTCTCACACCTGGTGAGCTGTGGCATGCTTTTAAACAGAGTTCGTTTCCAGTACCCTCCATCAGCATACTCTGCTTTAAGAAAATGAACCTATGCAAATACACATCCACAGCATGGGCAAATCAAGGGGTGATCATCCAGTTTCGCAATATTTTCCCTTTATAAAAGGATCTGTTGGCCTGGTGTGATGGTTCATGCCTGTAATCCCAGCACTTTGGGAGGCTGAGATGGGTGGATCACATGAGGTCAGGAGTTCGAGACCAACCTGACCAACATGTTGAGACCCCTATCTCTACTAAAAATAAAAAAAAATTAGCTGGGAGTGGTGGTGGGCACCTGTAATCCCAGCTACTTGGGAGGCTGAACCAGGAGAATCGCTTGAACCTGGCAGGCAGAGGTTGCAGTGAGCCGAGATCGTGCCATTGCATTCCAACCAGGGCAACAAGAGCGAAACTCCATCGTTTAAAAAAAAAAAAAAAAAAAAAAAAAAAGGATTTGTTATGGGTTCCTTTTAAATGTGAACTTTTTTAGTGTGTTTGTAATATGATCGAATTTAATAAATATTTATTTATGACTGTTCAGCAATCACATCTCCTACATATAAAGCCACACCATAGTGGTTTCTGAAGTGAGTCTTAGAACCGATTCAGGACGCAGATTTCTCCTCTGAAGGGTCGCAGCCACCCTGTGCCCTACCTTGGACTCACAAGACTTTAGGATCATTCACTGATGTCAAGAGCAATTGAAGAATTTCCAAGGAACAGTTAAGGGTGACTTATTTTTTTTTTCTTTCGTTTATAAAAAATGCCATGGGCCCTTTTAAGAGAATCAGTGTCACAAAATCAGAGAGAAAGTAGGATGACTCTGAAATGTTTGCGAGTGAGTTCACGGAGTGGTTTACTCCTGATCCATCCAGCAGAGATGCTGCTTAAGCACCAGCCATGGCAGACAGTGTTCTCTGTGCTGGGAATTCAGTGGTGAACCAGACAGCCATGGCCCTCTCTCAGGGAGCTTACCTTCAAGTCAGGGATAGAAAAACTAAATAAAAGTCAGTAAATTATATCTATATACAGATATATAGATATATTTGAGATGAGGGTCTTGCTCCAAGGCCCAGGCTGGAGTGCAATGGCACAATCACGGCTCCCTGAAACCTCAAATGCCTTGGCTCAAGCAGTCCTCCCGCCTCAGCCTCCCAAGTAGCTGGGATTACAGGTATGAGCCGCCACGCCTGGCTACAAATCAATAAATAGCATAGCATCACAGAGTGAATAAGCACTGTGAAGAAAATGGGGCTGGGGCTATGGCAGTGATAGGAACTTAGATCAGGTGGGGGGAGCCTAAGAAGACCTTTCTGAGGAGTGACATTTGGATCAAAAGGTAAGCGACAAGAAAGGGCCACCTGTGTGAATAGGGGGAAGGGACACAGAAGAGATGTTAGTGCAAGGATGCTGACATGCTTGCAGGGAGAGTGGTGTAAGCCGACTATTGATGGAGCCTCCTCTGCACTAGGCACTGCCTTTAATGCTGAGACGAGGGGTACCCAGCTGGGGCCTGTCAGATGAGGCCAGAGAAATTGCAGAGCTAGATCACATACGGCCTAGGAGTTTATTCTGTGCTCCAAGCCCCTGGAGGTTTGCAACTGGAGACTGACGTAACCTGATAAATGTGTGCAAAGATTACCCTGGCTGCCGTGCAGGGGATAGACTCTGAGGAGCATGAGTGAAAATGGAGACCAGTCGGGCAGCTGCTGAAGTGGAACAAGGGGATGGGACCTTGGAGGTGAGTGGCATTAGGGAGGGATTGTGAGAAATGACTTGTAAATATACTTTGGGAAGGTAAAACAAAGAGGATTTATTGATGGAAAGGATGGAATTGACAGAATGCGAGGGAAAGAGAGGGTTCAAGGGGAATACCCTGATTTTTTAGCCTGTCGTGAGTTGGATGGTGAAGCAGGCAACAAAAATGGGGGAGCCTGGGCAAAGATTAGGGGTGGGGGAGCCAAGAGTTTCATTTGGAGCTCATAAGTTTGAAATCCCAGTGAGACTTCCAAATTGGATAGGCAGTTGGATGCAGAAATGTGGAGCTTGGGCCTGGAGATGCACATTGTTTGGAGTTATAAACGGTGTTTATAGGCCTATGGTTTTACAAAACCTCCCTTGGAGAGAGAACGAAAACCAGAGTCAAAGATTGAACCCAGGGACACTCCACCACTTGGAGGTTGGGCCAGTGGCTGGAATGCACAGCAGCACAGGGCCTGGCGTATAGCAGGTGTTCAACCAATCTTTGTTGCTGGTGAGGAAATCAGCACCAGCAGTAGTGACTGCTTATGCAGTCTCTGGAGCAACTTGCTTCTGAAGTCAGATTCATGGAAATCACAAGCTCGAGGACAAATGAACAGAGATGTTCTGCTCACTTTAGTTAATAGATTTGATCAATTAAACCTGTTTTTGGAAGTGATGTGTGGTTATCTTATTGAAGCGGCATCGCTGTCTGGGGTAAATAACAGGGATTTGTCATCTTGTGCCAAGAGGATTAAGGACATGGACATAGGTGGGTGGGTTAAGGAGCAGAATGTTTAATAGGCAGAAGAAAGGAGAGAGGAGAGCAGCTCTCTCTCTCGTGAGACAGAAGCATCTGAAAAAGGAAAAGTGGTGGACCACAGCATATTTTATAGGCAGGCTTGAGGAGGTGGTGTCTGATTTACATAGGGCTCACAGATTGGTTTGACCAGGTGTGACGTTTACATAGTGCAGGAGAAAGGCTGGCCACCCCACCCAAATCTGATTATGCAAATGGACTTTCCACTTGGCCATCTTGTCTGCTCCTTACTGCACTCATGGCTGGCAAAAAGGGAAGATGGAACCGCCATTTTGAACATGCTTAGTCTTAGGTAGTACATTCCAATGGACACATCTGCTGGCATTCACCCATGCAAGCTTCCAACTTGCTTGTCTATGTGTGCAGCACGATTTTACAGGCCGCTCTTTGTTAGAAAAGGATTTAGGGGCTGCTTTTCAATAAAAGGAAAATCTTATCAAGGACTTCCGTACCCTCGCTATCTGCCTAAGTAATTTCTTTTTAACTCCTATATCATTATGGTTCCCTGAGGTTGTCAAACTGAAGCTGCGGAGCAAGGCTCTGACAGCCTTGACAGCCTGTGGTTCCGTGAGAGAGGAAGGCAAAGCTCTCCCATGCACATCACCTGTCTCCTCTGTCTTTGGTGGAGAACGCTAGCATGGGGCACCCAGGAGCCTCTCACGGTCCCTGGATATCCCAACACCCCGGTGGAGATCTGTGACCCTTTCCTCACTCCCAGTGCATTTCATAGACGTCAGCCTGGCATCACCAGTTTTACAGCTCCCCAGAGCTCTAACAGACATTGCCTAATTGAATCCTCACTGCAGCCCATCAGGCAAGGACTATTTTCCCTTATCTCCCAAGAAAAGAGTGAGGCTCAGAGAAGCCTTATAACCAGCCCCAAATCCACAGCTAATATGTATCTGAACCAGATGTGCACTTAAACCAAGACCCTCTGGTACCAAAGCCTTGCTGCTGTTTTCAACATGAGAAATGGAGGCCCTGGGAACACCTGAAAAACTGAGGCAAGTGGCCTTGCACC
This sequence comes from Macaca nemestrina, assembly GCF_043159975.1. Classification (NCBI taxonomy): domain Eukaryota; kingdom Metazoa; phylum Chordata; class Mammalia; order Primates; family Cercopithecidae; genus Macaca; species Macaca nemestrina. The sequence goes on along the minus strand of NC_092133.1, from coordinate 40,322,678 downwards.
CATACACTAGGGTTCCCACGTGCTGCTAATGATGCAGGATGTTAGTGTTCTGTCCCAGCCCCTGCTACTTAACCCCCACCCAGCCCCTCCCTGCACTCCAGGTGCTCTGATCTTTCCTATAGAATGAGATTCCAGAGCCCCATCTTCCAATTTCCCCAGAGGCCTCCGTCCTCCCCCTCAACATTTTGCCTACAACTGAGAGGTGAGTTGCATGCTAGAGACAATAAAGGGCTAAGGAGTGTTTCCTAGAGCTCACCTTGCCCCCTGTGGCTCAGCCTCTCAAATCCAGCGTTGGTGAGCTGCCAGCCCGCCCACCTCATAGGCCTAGGGCTGACTGAGGCCTTGGGCTCACTGGCCTGACCTACCTACTCACTTCCTCTTTTGGCACCAGTGCTTTAGCCAGGCTAGTAGGTAAGAGTTTCCTAAGTGACAGAGGAAACCTCCTTTTCAGGAAGTTGGGAGAAGCCAGTATTTAATAATGGAGATTAGGCGCTAGAACAGGCCAAAGGTCAGAAAGAGCCGCTTGCTCCTGGTATAAAGAAGCGCACCCCACCCGTCCATCTGCAGCACAGACACAAACACAAATGAAAACTCAAATCACATGACATGGGTGACTATATTTTAATGAATCAGAGTCTGGAATCTTAAGCCTCAGAAACTTTCAGGAAAGACATTTACCTGCAAGCAGATTCACTGACCCCCACGTGTATCCTTATGTGTAATGAAGGTTTTCCGGGAAATGACGGAAGATGGGAAGAGAAGGGCAAATTAAACTCCTAAGATAAATAGAGTTGAAGACTGAGAAATAATCAGAAGTTCTCAGATGAAACTAGATTATTGATCTTGCTACAAAAGGTTTCTTTCTGATCTGCCATCACAGTAACCTGGAAAATACAAAACAAAGCCATTAACGACAGAAAGTGGACCCAGTTTTTATGTAGATAATGAACATCATGATGGCCTTGGAGCTGGCTTCATTCAAATGTCTCTTAATTCAAATGCATCACAGCAGATCGCAACCCTTAAGGTTACAGTTGGCTGTAATACATCAACACCTTCAAGGCTGTTTCTGAAACCCACTGAATTTCTCTGGGCATAAAGGGGGTGGGGAGAATAAGACCTGCTGATGAACAGGGCTTCCTTTGATTTCTCTTTTAAGTCTGCCTTATTGCATTTCAAAGTGTCAGGGGCCATCCTCAGCTGTCAGGAAGTGGGGGCCAAGGCAGCCTGACCTGGGACACACTGGTGATGGTTTTATAAAGTGTTCCATGTCTCATGTCATGTGTCACCAGATGATGTGGCACAAGAGACTTCAGAGTCACAAAACTCTAGGTATGCATCCAACTCAGCTGCCTATTAAAGATTTAGGGCAACTTTCTTCATCATTGTCAACCTCTGTTTTCTCATCCGTACAGTGAGCATAATCTGCTTCCTAAGGTGCCCTGCCGTGGTGGAATCCTCGCCGGCCCTACATTTCATTTTCAAGGGTGAAGCGTCAAAATCAGTTTGATTTTGGTCTGAGTTCTCATCTGTTTGGTGTAGTGGGTCAGTTCGTGACCAACAGAAATGCTCCATTTTGTTAAATTTATTATTATTATTATTATTATTATTATTTTGAGGCAGAATCTTGCTCTGTTGTCCAGGCTGGAGTGCAGTGGCAGGATCTCAACTCACTGCAGCCTCCGCCTCCCGGGTTCAAGTAATTCTCCTGCCTCAGCTTCCCGAGTAGCTGGGATTACAGGTGCATGCCACCGCGCCTGGCTAATTTTTGTATTTTTAGTAGAAACGGGGTTTTGCCATGTTGGGTTTTGCCAGGCTGGTTTTGAACTCCTGACCTCATGTGATCTGCCCACCTCGGCCTCCCAAAGTGCTGGGATTTCAGGCATAAGCCACCGCGCCTGGCCCATTTTGTTTAATTTTTTAATACATTTTAGCATTACTCTATTTGGATTTTGAAACCCAGTATCCCATAGCAATGAGTGGGTGTCCATTCAAACTAAATGGAGCTCTTTCCTCCACAATGTTTCTGGTTTTAAAATCAAGATCAGACAAGGGTAATATCTCCTAAAAGATCTTATGGTTGTTCCAGGGAATCTCAAAACACCCAACTGAGGAAACCCAGCTAGTCAATGTCGTGGCTATTTGGTTTCATCCAGAAAAAAGAAGGTGCATTGAAATCATTCTCTTTGGAGCTTACTACCTTGACGTCCCTGTGGAGTTTTTACACCAATGACCACATGAGCTGCCCACCTCTTTACTGGGCTGCTCAATCCCAAACAATCTGAATTCAGTCAAAATGGTTGTTTGGGGCAGTTTAGCCAGGGGTGACCACAGAAATGGCCTGAGGAAGCAGAGTAAAAGGAAAAGAGAGCCCACTGCAGTGTTAGTGCCAGTGAACTGGACAAAGGCCTTTACCCACACCCGCATGAGCCCTGTGAGAAGGTCAGTGAAAAACCTGGGCAAGCAGGATCAGGATTTGGCCCCAAGACCCCCTGTTTTCTCTGGGGTACAGATGAAATGAATTTCACTAGCACATGGGCCCAAAGTCCAAACCCACTGCCCTGCAGGAAGAGCCAGGAGGCTCCCTGCTCCCTGCTCCCTGCTCCCCGCTCACCGTTGTGGACGATCAGCCTGTACTGCCTGGCCAGGCACAGCTCCTCCTGCCGCTGCCTTACAATCCTTTGCGCTTCTGGGGGCAGGCCGTTGGGGTCCCGGGAAAACACGAAGGAGTAGCTGTCAGCACAGGTGCCGTCAAGGTTCAGGAGGCGGCAGGAGTACTGCACGGCATACGTGTCGTAGTCCGTGTCGATGATCCAGTGGTCATCATCTGCAAGCCAGAAAGCCATCGTGCCAATCAAAGACTCTCCCTCATGGGCTCAGATGTCAGAGAAACCCACAACCAGGCCTGAGAACACAGTGACTTCCAGAAGCTGGTTTTATTTCCTTAGGAAGCAGGACACTTCAGAGAATTCTGACAGCTTTTACAAAATTCGGCAAATCAGAAAGGGCCTTGTTCTCCTTTATCGAAAAAAATCTTGCAGTCAGGGAAACCTCATTCACTTCAATAATCATCGCTCCCTGTGACTATGTCACTGTAAATGTGACAGCATCTTTCCCAAGAACCACCAAGAATGTGGGCTCATCAAAACCACAGAATAAATCGTCCTACTGTCGCTTCACCATCTACTCTCCAATAATATCTCTGTGTCTTTTGTGCCTAATATCTGATGGCCACCAACTTATGTTACCCCCAATATTGGCTTATGTCTTTCTCGGTCTCTATCAGCTGGTTCCTAATCAACTCACTAACAGCGCTGCCCCCTGCTCTCTCAGTCCTCTGGAGGATGCCACGCCCATGATCATGGCTTCTCTGGCTCCATCCTAATTCTGCTTATTAACGCTCCTCACTTCTTTGTGCTGGCAAAGAGTAGGTTTGCCTTGAGGACACAAGAGGCCCACCATCTGGCATCAGATATTCCTTCTCAGACCTTGTCCTCTTCACAACTCACAGAGGCAGAGCTGAGCCACTGAGTTTATATGTATTCCTCAAGGCTGAAATGTAAGCCATGAAGAGTAAGAGTAAATGAAAGTGGTAAAAATATCAACGAAGGCAGGAGAGGAAAGAACGTTAATTAGAATGTATGCGTGGCAGGGCGCCGTGGCTCGTGCTTGTAATCCCAGCACTTTGGGAGGCTGAGGCAGGAGGGTAACTTGAGGCCAGGAGTTTGAGACCAACCTGGGCAACATAGTGACACCCGGTCTCTATGAAAAATGAAAATATTAGCTGGGTGGGGTGGCATGTGTCTGTGGTCCCCGCTACTTGGGGGCTGAGGCGGGAGGATTGATTTGAGCCCAGGAGGTCAAGGCTACAGTGAGCTAGGTTTGCACCACTGCACTCCAGCCTGAGTGAGAGTGAGACATGTCTTTAAAAAAAATAAAAAGGAAAAAGAAAAAAAGAATGTATGTGAGTGATTTGCCACAGAGAAAGAACAGTGTTACACTATATTCAGATAAAAGTGCCACATCTCTACTTAATTTAACCTTCTTGTTGACATAATACCATGATTGGGACTTTCTGAGCACTTAATTTATGTGCCAGTCACTGTATGGACACTTCCCATTTGTTTTCTCGGTTACCTCTCACATTGATCCAAAAGTGCACACTATCATCCCCTTCTTTACAGGTGAGGAAACAGAGATACTTAATATCTGAGACACAGAGATACTTAATAATTTACCTAGGGTTACAAAGAGCAGGGCAGAACTGGGATTCAAGGAAGGCTCTGATCCCAGAGCCCGCCTGCTTCACCTCTACACCACGCTGTGTCCAGACAATCAGCACGCTGGCGGGAGAGGGGCAAGAAAGAAAAAGGTTTTGTGTCTCCATCTCAGGCTCAGGTGTTGGAGCAAGGGGTGATGCTCCCTCTGCAGTGTTCTAGATGGAGAAGCGCAGAGGGAACTGGATCCCCCAGCGTTAGAGAGTGTAAGGCCTTCTGGAATGCTGGCCCTAAGTTGCTTCCGGGTGTGCCTCTCTGAGAACCCCCGGAGTGCCAGCCTAGGATGGGGCTCAGCCCAAACCCAGGCTCTGCAGGGGGACTGTCCCAGGAGTGGGTGTGGAGCCCCTCTCTTCAACTCACCCTAGGCCTGCCAGAAGAATGAGCCACTCCTGTGCCTTGAGGCTGTTCCAGGGTGACAGTGTCAGAGGTGGGGTTGAGGAGATGTTCCAGAACCATGACTGCTCCGCAGGGACCATAAAGTTATTCAGCAGAAAGGCCGGGAACAGAAGCCACAGGGCTGCCTGCTGGGCCTCACCCTAACCGCTGACTCCCCTCACGGGCTCCAGAGTATCTGGGTGGTCTTCCTCATCCTTGGATGACGTCATTCCTTCCCTGGTTACGAGGATCACAGTGTCTGCCACAGGCACCCTCAGACACAAAAACACTTGCCTTTGAAATGTTGCCTCGACTCATGATCCAGGCAGCTATTAGCTTGGCGGATCCGCAGCTTCACTTTTTTTCTTTTTTCCCAAAATGGTCGCCAGCATGTAAATTTTGACAGAGGAATTAAATAACTTTCAATACTTGGATTGAGCAAAATTGGCGACTGTTCTTGACTTTAAAAGAAGGCCTAAGTTGGTTTGGTTAATCTCCAGGCTCTTTTGGCTGAATTATTCAAAGACGAAGAATTTAAATCATAGCGACCTTGACCAGGCTCTCCCTTTTAAGAGTATTTGCAAGAGATGCACTGCCAGAGCACTGTAAGAATGAGGTTGGTTCTCCAACCTCCTCACACCCAGCGGCTGGGCAGGGCTCCTCTGGAGAACCAGACACCCTGAGCCATTTCCAGACTGCAGTTGACCACATGCAGTGGAGCTAGGGACAGAGAGCAGTGGCTGTGTGGCTGGGAGCCCCTGCCTCCCTCTACCATCCTAGGAAGCGGGGTCACGCTGCAGCTGTGTCTACACTGTACCTACACAGACTGGTTTAGAGGTTTGGACTGCCGGTCCCAAAATCAAAACCAAAGAAAATGCTTGTTAGAGGGTGCTGTCTCAGGCAACCTGGCTCCATTGGTCTGTTCTGTTGCTCACTGCTGTGGGCCTGGCATGTGTCCTTTCAGCTCCCTAAACCTGCAGGCTCCAATCATCTAAAGCAGCAAGACTGGGTGGGAAGCTCCCTGTGGCTCTCAGGCCTAACAGTCTAGCTGAGCCAGCCAGGTAACAGATTGAACGCTATTTCTGATGAATTGTCAAAATACCCCAACAGGCCCCAGAAGAGTGAGTGGAGTCTGAGGCCTTGATACCTGAGTAAGCCAAGATAACTCTTCAGATTGAATTATCTAGACCAGTGGTTCTCAAACTTTGTTGTGCAGAAACAGCATACCCAAGGAGCATACTTAAAATTCAGACTCCAGGGCCCTGCCCTTAGAATGTCTGACTCAATAATTCTGGGTTTGGGTCCAGAAATGTGCACTTTTTAACAAGCACCGTAGTTTATTTAGATATAGATGGAACAGGAACCCTGACTTTGAGAAACCCTAATGTAAACACTCAGGCCTGCATTGTTATTCAGCCTGACAGGAGCCCCTTTACCAGCAGAGTGACAGACTTCATCTGACAGAAGGACAAAAGGAGAGTTTTTGTCCATGTCTTTCTGCAAGAGCACAAAACCGCGATGATCATAGCTAATATTTATTGGGCACCTACTATGCACTAGGCTAAGCATTTTCACAAATTACCTTAATTAGTCCTTCCAATGATTCTATGAAATAGAAACTATTCTGTATCTCCATTTCACAGTGAAGGAAGTCAAATCTCAGGGAGGCTAGCCTGTATTCAACCAAGACCTGCTGATTGTAGTATCCTCAACCCCTGAGACATCCTGCTTGCTGCTGGTGGAGCCAGAAGGGAAGACCAGTACTGAGCATGCCCAAGGCTGGAGCAGCAAGCCACATTAGTCTGTTAACACTGACATTCATGTTCAACTGTGGAGATTGATCACATTTAATTTTTAAATAATTTGACAACAAATTTCATGATCATTTGGCCTTGAGTTACTTTCTCTCCGTAAGTGCACTTCATTTTAAACACATCCGTTTGGTGAGATGCAGTGTGTGGAGCAGGGGAGAGGCTGAGGATGCAGGCCACTCTTGGAGTGGCCTTCACATCCCTCTGTCCAAGTCAGTGTTTAAAGCAAGACCATGGTCAGGGAAGAAACTGGCATGAGGAATGAAAGTAGAGTTTGTTAAGAGGACCCCAAAACAAGCATGTAAAACAGAGCAAGGCAGGTGCATCAAGTCATGCCATTTGCGAGATACTCAGAAAACAAAGGGATCGTTTGTGCCTTTTTACAAGCCCTGGGTTAAGAGGTGTCACTAAGTGCCAAAAATTCACTGTGTGCCCTTGAGCCAGGCACTTCTCTATGGGCCTGTTTCTTCACTTCTAAAACAAGAGACTTGAACCCAGCGGTGTCCGTGGGACCTTCCATTCTAGACCCAGAATCTAAAGCTATGATTTCATGACCAGGGAGATAACTAGGCAGCCATCATATCAAACACTTACAAAGAACTCATGTCTCAGGCAACGTTCTGAGTGCTTTTTGCCTGTTAACTCATTGCATCTTGTAACACAACTCCATGAGGTTCTATGATCCCTTCACTTTGCAGATAAGGAAACAGGCACAAAGAAGTAAAGGAACAGGTAGTGGTGGAGTTGGGATATGAACTCAGGAGGTCTAATTTTAACCGGGTGGGCTTAACTACAACACTGCACAGCTTCTTTTTTGAAACGTAACCTAAGAAGGGATTTATCCTTAAGCCTTCCATATTATAGTCATCTCACTTAATATCTGCAGCAATCACTTTCAAGATTCCAATACTTTTCCCCCCTCCAAATGAAATCCTGATAAAATATCAATATACAAGAGGCAAAAGCAAACCAATCTGGTTTGATCAGGGGAGGAGGCAAGAAACAAAATGCTCCCTTCTCCTTGGGTCCTCTCTGACCCTGTCCCTAAAGGCATTGCCAACAGAATCCTAGTCCATTAAGGAGAACATCTCAAAGGGCTATACAGCATATGTGTTTCCTCTTTCTCAAAATCAGTAATCTTGTACCTCTGGTATTGATTTTTGTAATCCATTATCAGAAAAGTACATTTTACTCTAGATAAATCACTTTGGGAAGTTTTGCTGCACTATTTGAAATAATTTTTATTAATTCCAATGATAATAAATAAAAAGAAAGCTTCCACGCTTTTTCTCTACCAGGTATGGTGGCTCACACTTGTAATCCCAGCACTTGGGAAGACCGAGATGGGAGGATGGTTTGAGCCCAGGAGATCAGGACCAGCTTGGGCAACCTGGGGAGACCCTGACTCCACAAAAAATACAAAAATTAGCCGGGCATGGTGGCCCATGCCTGCAGTTCCAGCTACTCGGGAGGCTGAGGCAGTAGGATTGCTTGAGCCCAGGAGGTTGAGGCTTCAGTGAGCCATGATGGCACCACTGCACTCCAGCCTGGGTGACAGTGAGACCTTGTCTCTAAAAAAAAAAAAAACAAAAAAACAAAAAACAACAACAAAAAAAACTTAAAAATGAAATAAAAATTTAAAATGCAATTTCATCCAACACACAACTTTGGAGGAAGTCCAAGAGCATGTGCCATATATGGCGAGCAAGGGGTTACAATAAAGGACACTTCTACCCTGGATCACTGAGCAGAGAGAGTCTCCCTGAACAACCCTTGGTCCTATCTCACAGAAGAGCTCAAACAATACTCTGCAAAAGCTGGTCTGGAATAGGAGTCCCTGTAGTTCAGGGCCACCTAATCCTGGCCTGAGATTTGGAAGCCTGGCTTCTGACATTGGCTTTAACAAACTTGTTGCATGTCCTTGGGCAAAGTTCTCTTGGCCTCAGTTTATTCATCTGCATATTGAACCCCCTCCAAAAGGTTAACTCTCCCTCTCTAAGATTCCATGATATGTGCCCCCTGGCCTGCTTTATTCTCCAGCTACCAAGTAGATTCCCGATTTGATAAATGGGGGGAATAATGGGGAAAAAAAGCATGTAGACACTGTTTCCTCATGATTAGGTCAAATTTTAGGATGTTCTTCTACAAGTCCTCAACATCACTCCCCTCCACATCTGAATTTCACAGCTTAGGGGAAAGGGAAGAGGCCACTGCTACAGCAAACTGTGCCTGGCTCAGAACCTCAGCATCGGCAGGCCAGGCACTTCGGAGGGATCCATCCCTATGCGTAGTGCTCCCTTCAACCTTGGATAGGGCTCTCTCGGCCTCTGCGGGAGCCCCAGATAGTCAAGCTGCCTCAGGGATTCAGCCCAAAGAGACCGAGGAAACGCAGAGCTAGGTGGAGTGGTGATATGGAAGGCAGGAGGAGAAAGCATGGAGAAGGCACACACCTTGGCACAGTGGCTGGTGGGAAAAATGACACCTAACAAACCGAAAGGTCCTTTTGAGCGTAGGCCAAGTTTCTTGAGCTGAGGGTTGGGGCGGGGGCAGGTAGTTGCTCCCAATCTTGTCCCCCTAACCTCAGACGGTGCTGCGGGTTCCTGCCACTTCCAGACCTTTCCGCAGGCCATTCTTTCTAAGGGTAGGTGCCTCTGGAGAAGAAACTCAGCGATTTGGCCACGTAGGGGCCCCATTCCCAAGACAGTCCCACAGAGCTGACTACTCACTTCCTTTCTGGAGAAAGGAGGCTACGCCCCAGTACTTCATCTTGAACTTGGCAGGGTCCTCGGTGTCTGTGAAGGTGCCCACCATGTCTGCGCACACGTCCCAGTTACTGCAAAAGCCAAGCGGATCCTCAGCCAAGCCGGGCAAAGGGCTTCCTCCCTCCCTCCACCCACCCCGTGCTCCCTTCCCTTCACAGTCCCCACGTGGCGATCAGCAGGCAGGGTCCTGAAGGGACCCTGGAGTGCAAAGGGCGCAGCTACCCGGGAGGTCACTGACTTCAAAAGACGGACTCGGCCCTTGGCCGTGGCGCTCATCTGGCCGGTCTCGTCCACCGAGAACTCCGCGACGATGTTGTCCTGCAGAAAGAGGCCCTCGGGGTCCTTCTTGGCCATGGCGTACCAGGTCCCGGAGAACTGTGAGAAGGATGACAGCAGCAGGGGTTTGGTGTCCGGGGGCGCACAGCGGGCCGCGGGGAGAGCGGGGATGGGGTGGGGACCTGGGCCGCCCGGGCCCCCTGGGCCGATACCTACGCGAGCCTTGTCGAAGTTCTCCTTGACTCGGAAGCTGCTCACTCGGCAGTCGCGCTCCGCCCGGCCGCTGCCCAGCGCCGCCAGCAGCAAGAGCGCCCACACCCACTTCATCTTGCCCAGGAATCTGCCCTGCGGGAGATGCGCCTCCGTCAGTGCCCGGCAGCCGATCCCCGGGCGGCCGTATCCCACCCCACCCCACCCCACCCCACCCCGGCCCATCCCGCCGCCCGCCCCGAGGCCCCGGCCGCGGCTCACCACTGGGAGGGGAACCGCGCGCAAGCCTGGCCGCCGCGTCCGGGCGCGCGTGGAGCTAGTGAGGCCAGCGCGCCGCGGCCGCCCCGCTGCTTTATAGCGCCGGGGGGAGGGGGTCGCGCTTTCGTAACCGCGCGGGGTGAAAGACCGAAGGGGAGGCGCCGGGGGCACTTGCATAACGCGCCCTGACTCACCGGCGCCCGGGCGTGGGCAGGGTCCCCGTGGGCCGGCCTCACCTCCAGGACAGCCCCGGGCACAGTGGAGCGGCCGCGCGGGTTGTCCTCGGGCAGGCCAAACGCGCCAGCGGCCCTGGCTCAGTTACCCTGCACTCGTGCCAGCGGCTGCCAGCTGCGGTCTGGGGTGGCCTCCGGGGCCAGTGGCTCTGGCAGGAGGCTCGAGTCAACCTGGCGGGAAGACCGTGGCCTCACAGAGCGAGAGGGTACCCGCGAGGCTCCCTGGTGCGTGAGTGCCCAGGCCCTGGCCGTGCCAAATTGGCCCCTCCGTCAGCCCTCTGAGGTCCACTTGTGCAGGAATTTTGGAATAATTCATCCAAGTAGTTTTTCATTTTATAAAGGATGTATTTTACTCTCTTTCAGGAGAGTTGTGGTGCCCTCTGGTCAATATTTGTTCTTTAGTTTCAACATCTTTAAAAGCATTAAAACCCTCCCTGTTAAATATTCTCCAGAAACGCAACCCTGGTCAGGACAGGAAATATTTTAGCGGCCTCGGTGGTCGCCTGCTTACTCCGTGGCACTTCCCTGAAACCACTTTGAAAAACACCTACCGATTGTTTGTGATGCAATTTTATTTCAAACCCATATTGGAATTTTCATTTGTTTTCAAAGCAGCTAAGGTTGACTGTTTTGTTGGCTGGGGAGTAGACAAAGGAGAGAAGAGTAAACAACATTCTATAATGTCAATAGCCAATTGAATCAAAACACTGTGACTAGTTTAGCTATTTTGCCTGTGTGGTGGCACAATGTACTGACCCTGTTTTTCTCTGTTCAAAGTTAGAGTTCCACTCATTTGATCAAAGCAGCCAGTCAAAGGATGAGAATGACAGAATGAGAATTCATGATGTGGCAAAGAAGTATCTCTTCTTAAGATTCCTTCCATACAGTATCAGTTGTGTCTCCATGGCCTAAATCAGAAAGATTCGAGATCAATTTGGGCCATTTTGCTGCAGCCAGAGCTGAAATAAGAGAAAGTTAGGGAAGAGGTAGGTAGCTGCCAAACAGAAATAAGGAGTTGATTGGTCCTCACACCAACCCTTTATCTATGGGGCACTGGGGCTACTTCTGAGCATCCTGAAAAGATGACACCTGTGGCTTCCTTCCTCCCTGCTTCTCCATCTGCTTCCCACCTTCTCCTTCACTCTTGCACCCATTGGAGTCCCAGCAGTGTCTGGGGAGCCACCAGTGATGCTTTTAACTCCTAACCTCCGCAGAGCTAGGAAAGCCTGTTTCTGGACAACAAGCTAACTAGGAGATCTTCTGATTTGGCCAGTTTTATGGAAGACTGTGTAATCCCAAACAGCTCAAATAAGGTCTGCTTCAGACCTTCTCCTGCAGGACCCTGTGGGGTATGGATCTATGGACCCTGGGTGAGAAAGGATTGTAGGGCACCCCTCTATCTCCTGCCCAATGCTTGGATCTCCTCTTCAGCATTCCAGAGGAGAGGTCTTCCAGTTTTTGCTCCAAGTTCTTTAGTGCTGGAGAGCTCCTAGCTTAGCCCAACTGCCTTTGGACAGTTATTCCTGCCAAAAACGTGCTCCTAATACCCCCTGGCCTTTCAGTCATTTCTCCTACAACACATTCTGGTGGCCCTTGCACACACTGTAGGTTGAATAATGAAGGGTATTTCAGTGCATTTTGATGATGGTTTTGATGCAGCAACATGTTTTCATTTATTTGTTGGGTGTTTAAAGGTTGCTTCAGAGTAAAAATTTGAGGTGAAAAAAGAAAGTTGGTGTAACCATTCCTCTGCCCCTCCTCTTTTAATGATAAATCATGGACCTTAGTGCTCCAGATACCAGCAGAGAAAAACAGTTTATTTTGGCTTTCTTTCTAGGATTTCTTCATGATTACAAATAAGTTAATTCAGGTCAACTGATGTTCTTAACTTCAGTACTTTGAAAAAGATCCTCATACATTAACTTTTCAAATGTGTGTATATGTAATGTCAAAAGGAAAAATGTTCACAGTGAATATCTCTGTGTGATAAGATTAGGGACACTGAAAGTTTGTTTCTTTGCGCCTTTTTGTGTTTTTAAAATATTCAATGGTGAAAATGTTAATCAGAAAATAAAGCAAATATTTCCTTTACAAATTTTTTCTTGCTCCTTTTTCTATAGGTAAAATTATGTTTTAAATTACATCTTATAGATTGTATATAACATACACAAAATTTCATTCATTTCCTTGCCATGCTTCATGGAGAGACAGACCATGTTTCATTCGTCTTTGTACCTGTCCCCACTGTCCCCATTTTTCCACTGGGTATATCAAGAGACTTGTTCATAGTAGGTGCTTGATCAATAGATATAATTTCTTTTACTGAAATTAGTCGCTCTACACAAGCTCCATAAAACATTTATTTTTAAAGACCTGTTCAGAGTTCACCCTTTCTAATATATAATTTCTCAGGATTTAGTACTTGTAGCAGAGGTGGCTACTTGGCCTTTCACTGAAAAATTTGCAGTCCCCTTCCATGCTGTAAAGTTGGGGACCACGTCTGCCAGCCCCTGCCTTTGCTGTCCCCACCTTCCGAAGCTCTGTAAGGTCACGAGCCTTCTGGCCAGAGGAAGGGGCTGTGTCACTCCCAGGCAGAGTTCAGAAAAGCTGTCTGTTCAATTGTTCACATCCTGTCTTGTCTTATCTGCCAGGGTTGCCACCAGTGACTGACTTTATGTGAATGAGAGATAATCTTCCACTGGATGAAGCTACTGAGATTTGAGAGGTTACCTATAACAGAAGTTGATGTTACCTTAACCTTAACAGCATCAAACAAGTCACCAACTCCAAAAAAAGACTGAAAAAGGGCCCGGCATGGTGGCTCAAGTCTGTAATCCCAGCACTTTGGGAGGCCGAGGCGGGCGGATCATGAGGTCAGGAGATCAAAACCATCTTGGCTAACACGGTGAAATCCCGTCTCTACTAAAAATACAAAAAATTAGCCGGGCATGGTGGTGGGCGCCTGTGGTCCCAGCTACTTGGGAGACTGAGGCAGGAGAATGGCGTGATCGCGGGAGGTGGAGCTTGCAGTGAGCCAAGATCACGCCACTGCACTCCAGCCTAGGCGACAGAGCGAGACTGCGAGACTCGGTCTCTAAAAAAAAAAAAAAAAAAAAAAAGGTTTTACTATAACTGATGGAAGAACTAATGCAAGACATTTATATCCTTACCCTCATGAAAATTAAGCACTTCCAACCAGCTCCATTTTATACAAAGTAACATTTATACCCACATCTGGACGGAGGCCAGGAAAAATGAAAAACAAGGAAATGGAGCAGCATTTATCTTCTGACTGCATTTAAAAGATGTCAAAATAATTGGTTGAAAAATGGAAAGGTTAGTCAGTCCATGTTTTCAGGTACAAAGAGATAAATTAATTTTTTTCAATACGGTGTTCTCAGTGGTTGCAAAATCATCAGTCCGTCTCATCAATTTGGATAAAAATAATACGATTTTCACCAACCGAATTGTCTCTGAGATACCTGGTTATACCCATTAATATAAGTGCAGGCACAGGGCTTTCATGAGAGCAGATGTGCAGATGGAAGGGTCCTGTGCAGCTGGCTGCCAGATGTGCCTGAAATTCCTACCTACGGGGGGTGCCTTTCCATGATGGGTAATTATAGGAACAGATAATCTGGCTAAGGTGGAACTGAAGAGTGGGTTCAGTACGATAATGTGAAATACACTTAATTAACCCAGGATATTGTTGATTTTTGCTCATAGGCATATATTTTGGCTATTGTATAAACATAACTTCCTGTAGAAATTATTAACTGCAGCGAAAAATTTTAACAATGATGGAATTAGAAATTAAATGTGCTCATTTATATAGAGTACTACTGAAAACCTGTTTAAACAAAGTTTAAGGAAGTTAAATCATTCTTTGGTAGATTTTTAAAAAGATTGTCTGGAATTTTTATTTCACTCTTGTATTAGTATTTAACATTTTATGATATTTGTCTAGATTTCAAAATCTTCAAAGAAAGAATCTTTGTATATCCCCCTCTAGCATCAAGTACAATGTCTAGTTCACCTCACAGGCACATTTTTAAATTTAGCCATATTTAAACTGGTAGTTTTAGAGTAGGTTACTATCACTTGCTGGCTGTGAACTTGGGCAAGCTAACTTAATTTCTCTGTGCTTCAATTTCTCACCTGTAAAATAATAATAGTACCTACCTTATAAGATTATTATAAAAATTAAATGAGACAGGCTGGGCATGGTCGCTCACGCCTGTAATCCCAGCACTTTGGGAGGCCGAGGCAGGAGGATCATCTGAGGTCGGTAGTTCGAGACCAGCCTGACCAACATGGAGAAACCCCACCTCTACTAAAAATACAAAATTAGCTGGGCATTGTGGTGCATGCCTATAATCCCAGCTACTTGGGAGGCTGAGGCAGGAGAATCGCTCAAACCTGGGAGGCGGAGGTTGTGGTGAGCGGAGATTGTACCGTTGCACTCCAGCCCGGGCAACAAGAGCAAAATTTTGTCTCAAAAAAAAAAAAAAAGAAAGAAATAAGATAATATATGTAAGGATCTTACGAGGGTGCCTGTCACCGAGTATATATTTTGTATGTTATCTGTTCTTATTATCCTTCTATTGTTACCAGGTGGTTTATATTTCTTAAAAAATTCTATGTAAATGCAATGGAGTTTTCACATTGACTTAGTTATCATTTCAGAGTTTATCTAAATAAATTTATTGTCATTTAAAAATATTAGCATCGGCCGGGCGCGGTGGCTCAAGCCTGTAATCCCAGCACTTTGGGAGGCCGAGACGGGCGGATCACGAGGTCAGGAGTTCGAGACCATCCTGGCTAACACGGTGAAACCCCGTCTCTACTAAAAAATACAAAAAACTAGCCGGGCAAGGTGGCGGGCGCCTGTAGTCCCGGCTACTCGGGAGGCTGAGGCAGGAGAATGGCGTAAAAACCCGGGAGGCAGAGCTTGCAGTGAGCTGAGATCCGGCCACTGCACTCCAGCCTGGGCGACACAGCGAGACTCCGTCTCAAAAAAAAAAAAAAAAAAAAAAATTAGCATCTAAGATCTTGACTTTTTCCCTCATTTTCTCCATCAGTTAATATTCTATCCAAAAAAACCGAACAACAAATCTATGCTTTGAATGAACCAGAAGCACTGATGTAAAAATTAAACAGTGAAGTCAACATTTTGTCATGTTAAAAATTTATTCTAAGTGATCTGTTTGGTAATTTTAAATTTTAAGATATGTCATTTCCATCCTATTTAACAAATGGTGCTGGGAAAATTGGCTAACTATATGCAGAGGAATGAAACTTGACCCCTGCCTCTCACCATCTACAAAAACTGACTCAAGATAGATTAAAGACTTACATGTAAGACTTCAAACTATAAAAAATCCTAGAAGAAAACCTAGGAAATACTCTTCTGAACATCAGCCTAGGCAAAGAATTTATGATTAAGTCCTCAAAAGAAAACACAATGAAAACAAAACTAGACAAGTGGGACCTAATTAAACTAAAGAGCTTCTGCACAGCAAAAGAAACTATCAACAGAGTGAACAGACACTTTACAAAGTGGGAGAAAATATGAGCAAACTAAGCATCTGACAAAGCACTAATATCTAGAATCTATAAAGAACAGATCAACAAGAAGAAAACAAATTACCCCACTAGAAAGTGGGCAAAGGACAGGAGCAGACATTTATCAAAAGAAGACATACAAGCAGCCAACAAACATATGAAACAATGCTCAACATCACTCATCATTAGAGAAATGCAAATCAAAACCTTTCTCACCAGACAGTACGGCTATTACTAAAAAGTCAAAAAATAACAGATGTTGGTAAGGTTGTGGAGAAAAAGGAATACTCATATGCTGTTGGTGGGATTGTAAATTGGTTCAGCCCCTGTGGTAAACAGTGTTGAGATTTCTCAAAGAACTAATAATAGAACTCCCATTTGACCCAGCAATCCCATTACTGGGTATCTATCCAGTAGAAACCCAGAAGAAAATAAATCATGCTACCTAAAAGACACCTGCACTCATGTGTTTATCACAGCACTACTCACAATAGCAAAGACATGGAATCAACCCAGGTGCCTATCAGTGGTGAACCGGGTAAAGAAAATGTGGTACATATGCACCATGGAATGCTATGCAGCCATACAAAAAACAAAATCACATCCTATGCAGCAACATGATGCAGCTGGAGGCTGTTATCCTAAGTGAATTAATGCAGGAACAGAAAACCAAATACCACATGTTCTTACTTATAAGTGAGAGCTAAACGTTGAGTATACATGGACACAATGATGGGAACAATAGGCACTGGGAACTCCAAAAGGACAAAGGAAAGGGTTGAAAAACTACCTATTGAGTACTATGCTCCCTATCCTTATCTGGGTGATGGGTTCAACTGAAGCTCAAACCTCAGCATCACGCGATATATCCGTATAAAAAACCTACACATGTACCACCTGAATCAGACATTTAAAAAAAGAAGTATGTCATTTTCTGAAATTGATTTTGTTTTTTCCACTGCCTAGTAGCAGACAGCCAATAAGAGACACAAAGATCTTGCTAACACTGGCAAGAAGCTCTGCAAAGAACTATTCCGAGAGGAAGAGCCATGGAAATCACAGGACTTTGTCAAGAACAAGAAAGAAAGAAACGGCTATTGGTGTGTGTGCTAAAAGGAGGCTTCTAATATTATCCATTTAAAAATCTTTGATAAAATGTCATTTGTCTTAGTTCAGGTGGCTATAACAAAGTGTCATAGACGTAATGGCTTATAGACAACAGAAATTCACTTCTCATAGTTCTTGAGGTTGGAGGTCGGAGGTCAGGGTGCCAGCATGATCAGGTTCAGTGATGGCCATCTTTCTCTTCCAGGTCACAGAGAGCCATCTTCTCGTGGTATCCTCACATGGAAGAAAGAGGGCTAGAGAGCTCTCTGAGGACCCTTTAATAAGGGCACTAATGCCACTTGTGAGAGTTCCATCCTCATGACCTAGTCACGTCCTGAAGGCCATATCACCTAATACCATCACATTGGAGGTTAGGATTTCAACAGATGAATTTTAGGGGAACACAAACATTCAGTCCATAACTTTGCTCAACACTCAAAGTTGTTAACAGTGACCCCTTGTCTTGTGTGCTTTTACTAACTAATCAATTGCCTCGTCCTGTCAATTGTTGTAACACATTTGCTGGATCGTGTCTCACATTTGTCCTTTTCTTTTTCATTCCCAAGCAACTTCACCCATAGACTGCAGAGATAACCTCAAAATCTTTGTTGATGAATGACTGAATTTCTTAATTACATAAATTATATATGTTCATCGTCGATACTGTACAAAAATCAGGTAAGCAAAAAAGAAGAAAAAAATTAATGTCTTGAATCTCACCACTTTGATATAACTTTTTTTTTTTTTTCTGTGATAGGGTCTCGCTCAGTCGCCCAGGTTGGAGTGCAGTGGTGCAATCACAGCTCCCTGCAGCCTCTACTTCCTGGGCTCAAGCCATCCCCCTATCTCAGCCTCTCAAGTAGCTGGGACTACAGGCGTGTGCCACCAAGCCCAGCTAATTTTTGCATTTTTTTGTAGGGCGGGGTTTTGCCATGTTGCCTAGGCTGGTGTCAGACTCCTGAGTTCAAGTGATTTGCCTGCCTTGGCCTCCCAAAGGGCTGGGATTACAGGCATGAGCCACTGTGTCCTGCCTTGAAATAATTTCACTTAATATTTTGGTATATATGCCTCTTTCTGTGTGTATTAATGGAATCATGCTGCAATACTGTTTGTAATTAACTGCATATCATAAATATTTTTTCATATCAATAGACTAACAATATTATTAGGTTGGTGCAAAAGTAATTGCGGTTTTTGCCACTAAAAGTAATGGGAAAAACTGCAATTACTTTTGTACCAACCTAATAGCTGTGTAGCTTTCTATTTTAGAGATCTAACACCATTTATTTACTCAACCTCCTACTATTGAGTGTCTAGGCTATTTCTAGTCTTTTACTTTTATACCCACACTCATAAGAAGCACCCGTGCAACTGTATTAATCACATACATTCTTAATTATTTCTCTAAGATGAATTCATAGAAGCAGAATTATAGGGTTAAAGCCTATACACATTTTTAGGTTGTTTGATAATGAGCCAAAGGCAACAAAATATCTTAATCTGTATCCCAACGTCTAGTATTTTGTTTTCCTCCAAGTTATCTTCCTCATTAAGTTGGTAAAGAAGAACACTAGGCCGGGCGCGGTGGCTCAAGCCTGTAATCCCAGCACTTTGGGAGGCCGAGACGGGCAGATCACGAGGTCAGGAGATCGAGACCATCCTGGCTAACACGGTGAAACCCCGTCTCTACTAAAAAATACAAAAAACTAGCCGGGCGAGGTGGCGGGCGCCTGTAGTCCCAGCTACTCGGGAGGCTGAGGCAGGAGAATGGCGTAGACCCGGGAGGCGGAGCTTGCAGTGAGCTGAGATCCAGCCACTGCACTCCAGCCTGGGCGACAGAGCGAGACTCTGTCTCAAAAAAAAAAAAAAGAACACTAATAATGTTGCCTTCCACTTCAAAAATTTTCCAGGATTCAAAATCCTCAGTCTAGCCTTTGAGGCCCTTCTAATCTGGGCCTCACCCATCTTTCCAGCTAATCTGGGCCCCACCCACCTTTCCAGGGTCATCTCTCACTGTCCTCCCTGTATTACCCTACACCCCATGCTATTGCTTCTGAACACTCTCGATTTCTACCCTGTCTTCAGCCACACTAGATATGATCCCTTTCGTGAACTCCCATAGCCGTGTGCATGTACCTCACTTCCGGCATGACTTGCATTCTGTTCTATGTCTCATGGCTTTTTATGCACTAGTCTTATCTCCCTTCCCATGCCACAAGTGCTTGTCATCCCCCCAGGTCCCCGGCAGTAGAAATGTAACTGTCAGAATTGTCTTGGTGATGCTGCAGTAACAACAACCCTCACGTCTCCGAGGCTGAAAGCAAGACGGGTTGATTTCTCATCATGCTACATATCCATCTCAGGTCAGCAGGGGCCTCCGTTACACGACATCCTCACTCTGGGATTCAGGAGCCCTTTCACCTGAAACTGATGTGGTAGTAGAGGGAACAGAGACCTGGAGAGCCTCCCATTGGCAATTAATTGTTTCTGTCTGAAAGTGATATTTCTGCCCACAACCCATTTGTTAAAATCAGTCATATGGCTGTACCCGAGGGGGAAAGAGTAATCTTCCCATATAACTGGGAGAAGGAAACAATCATACAATATAAAGGGAACTTGAAGTCTCTAGCACAATAGCTAGAATGGTGCCTTGCTTATAACAATCAATAGACAAATGTTGAAAGAAGGAACAAATGAGGCCAGGTGAAGCGGCTCACACCTGTAATCCCAGCACTTTGGGAGGCCAAGGTGGGCAGATCACCTAAGGGGTTCAAGACCAGCCTGGCCAACATGGTGAAACCTTGTCTCTACTAAAAATACAAAAAAAATTAGCCAGGCGTGGTGGCGTGTACCTGTAATCCCAGCTACTTCGGAGGCTGACGCAAGAGAATCGCTTGAACCCGGGAAGTAGAGGTTGCAGTGAGCCAAGATCACCCCTGGGTGACAGAGGGAGACTCCATCTCAAAAAAAAAAACAAAAAAACAAAGAATGAACAAATGAACAAATCTCTAACTAGTTATGAAAACAAAAGAATGCTGACTATAATAGGATGTTTCTTTTTCAAATTTATGTTCACTTTTATAAGATTATGAAACATGAACCTATATGGGCATTTTGTTTTTTCTAAGTATAAGTCTGTATATGAAATGCAAATATGTGTTTTTCCCTCTCTGTTTCAGGAGGGAAGGATGAAACCAGGAAATCGTGAGTATGCCACATACTTTTGGGAGAAGTAGGAACTGTGCCATGAGTCACACAAAATAGGTAGAAAAGGTGCCCAAAATTGTTAGATGAGGAGGATGGTCCCATAGTGACTCAGTTGACTCAACTCTCTCCTGGGAAATATACCTCTGCATTATCCTAATTATAATAATAGGATGTTATGAAGTAAATAGTCATCCAATGAGGAACCTCCTGAGACTAGAGTTGAGTGTGACATAGGATAGTCCAAGAAAATGTGTGCACCTGTCAAGGTGCTTTGAGGTAGCAGGTGAAACTCAATCATAAGAAGTGGCATAACTCAACAAATGACTGTTTGAGTTCTGTACCCCTGGGAACACCATGTTTCCCACCAAGAATCTCTCAATTCTCAACGGGGAATGTGCAATCTCAACGGATCTCTTTTTCTTTTAAGACCAATAAGATTACTATCTCTCAGGCTGACGCGGGTGGATCACCTGAAGTTGGGAATTCGAGACCAGCCTGGTCAACATGGTGAAACCCTGTGTGTACTAAAAATACAAAAATTAGCTGGGCGTGGTGGCACCCACCTGTAGTCCCAGCTACTTGGGAGGCTGAGGCAGGAGGATCACTTGAACTCAGGAGATGGAGGTTGCAGTGAGCTCAGATCACACAACTGTACTCCAGCCTGGCGACACAGCGAGACTCTGTCTCCACAAAAAAAAAAAAAAAAAAAAAAAAAAATTAGTATCTCTCTAGAGAGGTAAAGCTTAGAGAACTCAATGAAACTCATACGGTTTCTATTTTTGAAACAAACTTAAATGTGGGTGTAACAATAATTTTTAGAGTCACTGTAACATGTGTGTGTTTTCCGCTTAAGAGAATTTGTCATATTAGGTTTGTAGTTTTATTGAAGTGTTTAAAACACCTTGGCTAAGTTTGAAACCAACATTTAAGTATCGAAGGCAATTGGTTCATGAATTAATAGTTTGAATTATTAGTTGCATAATAGTGTTTAAATATTTGAGGAAATGTGTTTAATAGATGTAAAAGCTTAGTAAAGTGAACATTAAATAAAACTAAATAGTGGTAAGTGTTCTTTCTATGCCAGTAGCCCCTGAGACGTTAAGGATCCTAGCAACAAACAAGATATCTATCATCTAGTAGATTTAGTAGACTGTATGTTGGAGCAAAATCGCATGACGTCTGGCTATTACTATTGAAAACAAAATCCTAGATAATATACTTAGCAGAAAAACCCAGCTAGTAACTATGTAGGTTACCTTTTGTAATTACAGTCTCTCGACAAGGGTTATTATTCAATTCATGACTTGATTAGGTTTGGATCATTGGCAAATGTTTTGCTATGTTCACCTCTTCAGTAATAAGCTTGAGGTTTATTCCTTTAAAACACTTCTGAGGTCAAGCTTTCTAAAGTGAGGGGGATTGAGAGGTGAGGGTTTTAGAGAAAGAGGAGGCCAAGCAACCTTGGTGATCAAAAGACTTAAGAAAAGGAAAGATTAATATTCACCTTTACGTTGTGGTGATGCTAAACGGTTCCATATTCCCCAGATGTTCATTGAAGTTGCTATATAAACAAAAAAAAAAATCCAAGCACTTCTGAGGTCTAAATAGTTTTACTTCCTATAGCTATCATACAAGAATGATTCAAGGTGCCAATTGTTGCCGATGTCATGTCATTCATGGATATGTCAGTGATTCTTCCGTGCTGCGGACAGCAGCCGACATTCAGTTATTTTTTCCTGGAATAGACACCTCAGCTTGCTACTTGCTGGGCTGATCTAAGATGCTCTGAAGATTCGCTGGGGACTTATGAGCTACTAATGCTCGGGGATTTAGTGTCCTGAAGAACTCTTTAATCCTCTGCTTCCTGAATCCCACCCTAAGCCAGGGCCTTCTGTCACATCCCAAGAGTTACAGGCAGTTTGAAAGCTCTGCTTTCTGCTTGACCTTTGGAAGTCCTATGAGGGACCATTTACGGTTTCCTCAGTAATTTCCACAAGGATGTATTTCCTTCTCATCACTCTGCCTCAGGTAGTGCTCTGAAGGTCGTCCTTTCTGAACAACAGCAGCAAAGTAAGCCGCACCATGGGTGAGATCAACCAAGATGCCGTGGAGAAATACCTGGAGGAGAATCCTCAGTTTGCCAAGGAGTACTTTGACAGGAAGTTGCGGGTGGAGGTGCTGGGAGAAATTTTCAAGAACAGCCAGGTGCCAGTCCAGTCCAGCATGTCCTTTTCTGAGCTGACCCAGGTGGAGGAGTCGGCCCTGTGCTTGGAGCTGCTGTGGACCGTGCAGGAGGAGGGGGGCACCCCAGAGCAGGGGGTTCACAGGGCCTTGCAGAGGCTGGCCCACCTGCTCCAGGCTGACCGCTGCAGCATGTTCCTGTGCCGGTCCCGGAACGGCATACCTGAGGTAGCCTCTAGGTTGCTGGATGTCACCCCCACCTCCAACTTTGACGACAACCTGGTGGGTCCTGACAAAGAAGTTGTGTTTCCACTGGACATTGGGATAGTGGGTTGGGCTGCTCACACGAAGAAAACTCATAATGTCCCAGATGTGAAAAAGGTAGGTGGCCTTATGACAGTGGGGCAGAGGTCTTGGCAGGGTCAGGGAGGAACCAATGGGAAAGAGAGATAGTGCTATCCTTGTGGCATTAGTTTGGCAATAATCGGGGGAATGTGGGTGGCAGGGAAGAGGATCAGTCAGGCCTAGTGTTGCCAAATTTAGCAAATGAAATTTCAAGTTGCCCAGTTGAACTTGAATTTCAGATAAACAATGAATTATTATTTTCTGAAGTGTAAGTATGTCCCATGTAAAGTTGGGCATTTTATCAGGCGATCCTACCTGGACCTGGTGCATTCCACACCCCCTCCCTTACACCTCCTCCAGTGCTCTGGAGGACTTTCCTTTTCACAACACCAGCAAAGCAAAACACCCCACCAGGGAGATGGGCCAACGTGCCCAGATGCCAAAACTTGTCAGCTGCTCCCCATGCTTCTCATTCACAGTCCTTTGAAAACATTCAGGTTTTTTGGATGGATTTGCTAGTAAATCAATGCTTTCATCTATCAACCAAATGTGCAAAAAAAAAAAAAAAAGATGCCATTTGAAAGTTCAGATGTTCAAATTTGGAATTCATTACATATGTGAATTTAGGTGATGGTTAAGTGCAATTGACTACTCCCACTGCTCCATAACCCAGATCTTTCAAGAATGAATTCCAATCATGTAAGTGGGACATCTGGACCCTCTTGAAGACCAACAGCATACTGCACAAATACAAGGCATTGAGATGACCCTTATAGAAGTAGAAAAACTTTATTCTTACCATTAGAGTACATGTTCATTTTTTAAAAATTATAAGATACAAATAAACCAAAGGAGGAAATGCTAATCACCTATCATCCCTCCCCTCAGCAATAATCAAGGGTACCAGCTTGGAGATTCTCTTGGCAGCTCCTTCTCTACACGTGTGTTCCATTATTACGGTTTACCATTAACAAAAAAGGGAGAAGTGGATTATGATGGAACAGAGTTGAATGGGAACAGCCTGTGAAATGCTTTCTGTGCAGGGGTGAATAGCGCAGCTGGAGAGGCAGGAGGATAATCTCCTAAATGCCTCTTGAAGCTGATTACAGGGGGAGGGTCACACGGACCCAAGAGGTATGAAAGTCGTCAAACATGAGCAACTCTCTGCAAACAACCACAGAACACTGCTCAGGTGCAAGGGTTACCGTGGGGCCTGGTAGGGCCTTCAGTCCTGAATAATTCCTCCTTTCAATGAGTTTAAGCTGGGTTAAGTTTGCTTTTGAGGCTGACTGCGGCTCAGGTGTCTAAACAGATGCGCGTCCTTAGGGAAAAGTTCTCTAGACAACCAACTGGAAGGCAATGTCCGCACATCCTGAGGTTTTTCTCATGGGAAGATGCTCCTTGAGGGTCCTGAACTGAGCCCATCCCCACTAGCACACCAAACTTTAAAAAGTGACATTCAGGAATTTTTTTGAAAGGCTTTTAAAGAAGAGATGGGTAAAATGATTTCTGCTGTTATACTTTGATGAGCCCAGTTCTCCGTGGTGAGAAGGAAATAAGAGCATGGAGCTGCTTGGAGGTGGTTTTGGTCTGCGGCTGTCCATGGTGAGCATCAAGGCATGGACAGAGCACTTCATCTGGGAGTGGGGAGTCTCTCCTCTCTTTTCTGGAGGGCTCCTGGCTGTTCTGGGTGGGACACAGAGAAATGTGTGTTGAAGACAGATATGGTTCTGTGCTTACGGGAAAGACAGAGGCCTCATTGGTTCTTCATTCCAACTGCTTCTTCATTTTTTTTTTCCCTCTAGAGTGGGGATTTCCAACTCTGGCTGTACATTAAAACCACATTAAGCTGTGTGCAGTGGCTCATGCCCGTAATCCCAGCACTGTGGGAGGCCAAGGCAGGTGAATGGCTTAAGCCCAGGAGTTCGAAACCAGCCTGGCCAACATAGGAAACCCCCGTCTCTACCAAAAATACAAAAATAAACCAGGAATGGTGGTGTGTGCCTGGAGTCCCAGCTACTTGGAAGGTTGAGATGGGAGGATGGCTTGAGCCTACGAGGCTGAGGCTGCAGTGAGCTGTGTTCACACACTGAACTCCAGTCTGGGTGACAGAATGAAATCCTGTCTCAAAAAACAGACACAATCCACAAAACCATATCGGTGGCTTTACTGTTACAGTGGACTCTCAAAAATTAGAATTCAGGCATTAGTGTTTTTATTTTATTATTTTATTATTTATTTATTTATTTATTTATTTTTGAGACAGAGTCTTGCTCCATCACCCAGGCTGGAGTGCAGTGGTGCAATCTTGGCTCACTGCAACCTCTGCCTCCTGGGTTCGAGCAAGTCTCCTGCCCCAGCCTCCTGAGTAGCTGGGACTACAGGTGTGCACCACCACGCCTGGCCAATTTTTGTATTTTTAGCAGAAACGGGGTTTCACCATGTTGGCCAGGCTGGTACTGAACTCCTGATCTCAGGTGATCCACCCGCCTCGGCCTCTCAAAGTGCTGGAATTACAGGCCACTGTGAGCCACTGTGCCCGGTCCAGGCATTGGTATTTTTAAAAAGCTCCCCCAAGTACTTCTAATATGCAGCCAATGTTGAAAACCACTGGTCTATTGGGTGAGCAGATACAGGAGGAGGAAGTGAATTTCAAATCAACTGTGGAATATTAGAGATGGAAGGGGCTTATCAAGTCTTTAGCCCAACTCTGTCCAATGGAGGACAGGAAGTTGAGGCCACAGGAGTTGTATCTCCCCGGCATCCACGGTATGTGTCTGTGGATGAGAAGGGTTGGAACAGAGGTAGCTGAGTATGTGTCCAGTGCTCTGTTTGCCTACCTTACACCCTTGCAGTTTCACATGCTTTAACCACTGCAGTTAAGATTTGCAACGGGAAAGGAAGTAGAAACTAATGTTTCCAATAAAGTATCTGATTAATTCTTCCTCTTTTCATTGCACTTGGCAATTTAAACACCGTTCTCTGACAAGGATCATATTTTTTATTTCCAGCCTATGTAGTAGGAATCGTTCAAAGTTAGGTAGACAGGATGTGGCAGATCTGGGGCAATAACTCAGGTCTTGGAGGCCTCCCTCTTTCTACCACACCCCTGACCACACACAACTTTCCTCTGATTAGCAGTGTGGGTGCAGGTGAGGGAAAGACTGCTCACACCTAGACAAAGGTACAGAGCTACATACGCCCAGCCTTGAAGGGTCCATGAAGGTAACAGGGAAGCCACTGGTATAGGGAGAGGGCTTTGGCATCAGACAGAGCTGGGTGCGGATCCATGTCTGTGACTTAGTAACTGTGTGATGGAGTTTCTACCCCTAAGAAATGGAGATAAGCAAATGTACAGATTAAAAGTGTATAAAGGACCTTTATACACAGATGCTCAATAAATGATAGCTGTGATAATATTGTCATTATGCCAGTAGGGGTTTAGGAGCTGGATATGGTTGGCCAAAAAAGGGTCAATGACTATTGCCTGTTTTAAAACAAGTTGAAGGCAGGAAAACTTTTTCTTTTTTGAGAAGGGGTCTCGCTCTGTCACCAGGCTGGAGTGCAATGGCACGATCTCGGCTCACTGCAACCTCTGCCTCCCAAGTTCGAGTCATTCTCCTGCCTCAGCCTCCTCAGTAGCTGGGATTACAGGCATGCACCACCATGCCCAGCTAATTTTTGTATTTTTAGTAGAGACAGGGTTTCACCTTGTTGGCCAGGCTGGTCTCAAACTCCTGACCTCGTGGTCTGCCCATGTAGGCCTCCCAAAGTGCTGAGAGGAAGACTTTTAACAACAGGAAACTGAGAGCTATCCTCTTTAAGTTGTTTCTTTCTCTATTGGGAAAGCTGTCCATAAACTATGGGTGATCCTGATTCTGACTGTGGTTTAAAAGTCCTCCTTCCTCTTTCTTCCTCTACTTCTGCCATGGATCTCAGGGGTTAAGGGTATTTAATCAGGATTTAGCAATACTGACATCTGATAAGGGATCAGGCCTCCTGTTGCTCTAAACAATGTTCTCCAGCTGCCTTCAAGGGCTTCTCTGAAGAACCATCAAGGGACACACACAGGATTTATGCAAAGAAACTTCACTAAAGATTTTTTGAGCTAGTGAAAATAAAACACAAAAACCCGTTCCCCACGTCCATCCTGTAACTTGATGGCTGGTGTATCTAGGGCTTTCAGATGCAATAATAAGCAAGTATTAAATTTTGAAACTTGCAAGCCATTTTCTCAAAACAGTCCATTGAACTTAAGAACATTTCCTTGTGTTTAGAATCTGGAATAAAATGGCGTTAAGTTTGAAGTCGCAGAGTGAAATGTGTTTGCAAAGAAGTGCTGCCGGCCAAGCGCGGTGGCTCACACCTGTAATCTCAGCACTTTGGGAGGCTGAGGCTGGCGGATCACCTGAGGTCAGGAGTTTGAGACCAGACAGGCAAAAACCTGTCTCTACTAAAAATACAAAAATTAGCCAGGTGTGGTGGTGAGCGCCTGTAATCCCAGCTACTCAGGAGGCTGAGGCAGGAGAATCACTTGAACCCGGAAGGCGGAGGCTGCAGTGAGCCAAGATCACGCCATTGCACTGTAGCTTGGGCAACAAGAGCGAAACTCCGTCTCAAAAAAAAAAAAAAGAAACCAGTCCTGGCTAACTTCATCCCATGGTGCATGTTTCTGGTATTTTGATGATTCCTTTAGTGCCCAGGCTGTGTAAATGAAGGTGGTATGATCTGCATGGATAACAGGGTGGAAGGGAAACAATGGCAGCTGGCCTAGACAAGCAGCGGATTAAGAGAAAGAATGTAACAAAGCCTGCAGACACTTTGGTCTGAGGGTGAAGATACTATGGGGAAACAGAGAAGTGACAGATAAAGTGGAGAGAAAAGAAATGTGGCTCTTGGTGGCGTGAGGGAGTGTGCTGGCCCTCTGGAGGAAGGCTGCTCCGCGGTGTGGGAGGCCTACATCCAGCTACGGGCATCTGATTTCTGCAGTGATTTGAATTGGCTAGAAAAATTAAAGCTAGAAGCAAAATGGTAATTGCAAAAGAACTACTTCTCATTCAGGAAAGCCTAGAAAAGTACTAAGTTTCTCTTCCCAGTACTTACTGAATATCTAACTATGTGCCAGACACTTTTTTTTTTTTTTCTAAGTGCTCAGCCTATACTTTGTTATTCTATCTTCACATCAGGAATTCTAGGCAGTAGATGGAAGTGTTACCCCTATTTTCAGATTAGAAAACGAGGACACGGAAGGTAAGTAACACACCCAGGACCATACAGCTAGTACATTGGGGCCCAGTTTCAGCCAAGCAAGTCTGACTCCAGTACCTTCCTTTCCTTGATGCAATGCTGACGCCTAAAGAGTTGGTTTGTGTGTTTCCACTTTGGGAAAGGTATAGAAGAGATCTGGGCTGAGGGGCTGCCTTTATCCCCTTTCCATCACACATTTCCTCTGAGAGCAGCACCATTTCTGGTGATTCCCCATTGGGTTGAGCCTAAGAATTACCTGGGCCACGTAAAAGTGCAGGTTCCACTGTAAGAGATTAGGATTCAGTGCATCTGCTGCATTAATCTGCAGGTGATTCTAAGGCATGTCTCAGGACTGCTAATCTCATTTGAGCTCTGTGAGTTCTATTGGCCAGCCAGCCCTTGTTCCCTGGTGGAAACTCTGGCCTGGAAATGCACACAGAAAATTCTCACCTTTTTTTTCTCCGGGAAACCAGACAGACTCCAGTCTCCAAGGTTTGTGCTGCTTTTAGAGGCACTGCCAACACAAGGAAATGAAAATAATACAACTGCGGAAGGAACACCACAATAATTTTGGCCAACGAGTCTCAGAGTTAAGGCTGAGAGTTCAGTTCTCATTGCAGTCCTAGGTGCAAAGGGAAAAATGTCATGACCCAAGGAAGGCTGGGTCTAAACTCACCTTGAGTGGCTATTCTCTGAAATGACAGCTAATAAGATAATTGCCTTCCGCGACCTTTTTCTCAAGCCCTTCCATTTGTGCACTTCTCTAGACTCATCGCTCAGCCTCTGCAGTGGCCAGTGGATTAGAATCGTCTCTCGAATCTAAGAGGCCTGAATCTGGGAAGATCCACTTTCCTCTCTCCCAAAGAAAGAAAAAAAATAGGAATGAAAGACATAAGCTTGGTAGAACATTAAAAACCTGATAAGCATCTGATGCTGGCAAGAGGGTAGTCCTCAGTCCTTTCACACAGGGTCAGTGGAAGTTAGAATGTGAACATTTCTTTTTATTTTCCTTTTTTTTTTGAGACAGAGTTTTGCTCTTGTTGCTCAGGCTGGAGCATGATGGCACAATCTTGGCTTACTGCAACCTCCACCTCCCGGGTTCAAGCGACTCTCCTGCCTCAGCCTCCTGAGTAGCGGGGATTACAGGGGTGCGCCAACATGCTTTGCTAGTTTTTGTATTTTAGCAGAGATAGGGTTTCATCATGTTGGCCAGGCTGGTCTCGAACTCCTGACCTCAGGTGATCTGCCTGCCTCGGCCTCCTAAAGTACTGGGATTACAGGCGTGAACCACCGTGCCCAGCCACGGAATGTGAACCTTTCATCAAAGTAATCTATGTAAATAAAAACTGTATGTTCCTGTTGATCCAGCAAAAGGGATTTCCTTTTTTGGGAACCTATCACATAAAAATAAAAGTAAGAAGGATTAGTGCAGTACTGTTGGTAGTGGGGAGAACTATAAACAGGCAGAATCAATAGAGGACAGTTGAGTGGATCGTACAGCACCCAGGGTGGAGTAGTGTGCACGAATCCAAGAGGTGAGTTCACATCCATATGCATTGGTCTTCAGGGAAGTCTGTAAGACATTGTTAAGTGATGAAACTATTATAAGCAATTAGAAAAGGAAATTTTAGAAAAAATAGAAAATTATTTGTTCAAGCACAGAGAAAGGCATAGAAGGAGACACACCAACAGTTAGCACAGATTTCTTTTAGTAGGCTAGATTGGGGGAATGATAATTTTTGCTTTATGTTATGACATATGGGTTGACGATTTCAAGTGCATGTTTTCCCTTTGTAATGAGAGAGAAGTGCTCTATGAACTGTGTCTGTATTCCTAGCTGTGCTCTCCTTCCCTGCATGCACTTGCTGTCTCTTGTAACCCTGTGCCTTCCCCTCTGTTCCTCTCAGCACCTCACTTTCCACTTGGCTGTCTCATCACCTCTTTTCTTTTGGCCCAACCTCAGCCTAACCTAAATAGGTCATAGCTCAGGTGGGAAGCGCTTATTCTGAAATCGGCAATTCCATTCTATGCCGTCATAGGATGGCAGGTGGAGTGGGATTATTTGCTGGGGACCACTGTACTGGAGCCCTGGTTATCTGTTGGTAGCATTTAAATGAGAGAATGATCTGTCATCATCCCTAGATCTACCACTCTATGATTCTGTGCCACTTTGGCAAATGTGTGACTATCTCTTTCAGAACAGCCATTTTTCTGACTTCATGGACAAGCAAACTGGATATGTCACTAAGAACCTGCTGGCAACCCCGATCGTGATGGGCAAGGAAGTTCTTGCTGTGATCATGGCAGTTAACAAAGTAAATGCATCTGAATTTTCCAAACAGGATGAAGAGGTAATGCTAACCATGAGCATCTGGTTGGAGGCTCAGGAAATTTATTTGTTGTATAACCAAAGAAAAGATATAACAACTATAACTTATTCTTCTCTGCCATCTGTAGGTCTTTTCCAAATACCTCAACTTTGTGTCTGTCATCCTAAAGCTTCATCATACCAGCTACATGTACAATATTGAATCCCGAAGAAGCCAGGTAAAAGGAAGGCAGTATTAATCATTCCACGCTGACCTATTCTGACAAAGCCGCCCAGAGACAACAAATTCAGACCCCTCCTATTCCTCCTGGGGGTTTAAGCCACGTGGAGCAGACCCCCAAACTTCAGTCCCAAGTGTCCTCTCATGATCTTCCTGCCACTCTCCCCACCCACACTCCCCTGCACCCCAAGCTCTCCAATTGTGTGCACAACTGGCTTGGCTTTCTTCAGTCTAGATCCCAAGTGGACTTGGCATTTCTGTCTATGAAATGGTGATGACAATTATGGTACCTACTTCAGATGGTTGTTGTGGCTATTAGCAATTACCTCTCACATAAAGCTTGTAGCAATTCCTGGGTCATAGGAAACCTATTAATTTGAGGAGCACATTATTCCTGCTTCCATGAGACAGAGGGATAAAGAGCAACATTGGTAGCCAAGATACCTGAGTCTGGCCCACTCTCTGGACCTCAGTTTCCTCACCAGTACAATGCACAGGTAGAGGTTGAGAGGGAGGTCCCTTCCCATTCCAACTCTCCAGGTAAGGTTACCTCCAACTAGCTCAGGGTGCATGGAAGGAAGTAGGTGGCTCTCTCCACATGAGGGCCAGCAGGAGCCAGTGAGCCACCAATACTGGATTCTCCGCCCAGGGACCATCTTTGCATCCAATTTCGGGGCACTTCCCCTTTGGAGCCAAAACATTTAGACACAGGGACCAATCATAGCTTCTCTCTCTCCATAGACCCGCAGCCTTGCAAAGGTCTACTCATCATCTCACCTAGAGGATCTGAGTAGCTTGTTGGACGTACACATGTTCAAAATCAGAATTGCACTTTCCAATGATATGCATTCATTTTATTTGAAGCACCTCATGTTTTCTTGTGGCGAATGCTCTCTCTCTCCATAACATACTTTATTCTAACTGTTTTCTTTTTGATACCTACTTTCAGATCCTTATGTGGTCAGCCAATAAAGTATTTGAAGAACTCACAGATGTTGAGCGACAGTTTCACAAAGCGCTCTACACAGTTAGAACATATCTGAACTGTGAACGATACTCCATTGGACTGCTGGACATGACCAAGGATAAGGTTCTTATTATTCTACACATTTTGCCTCATGTAACATTGCCTATAAAACATACACCACAGGAAATGTGATCCTCAAAAAACAGATACACTATGTAAATAATTAGTCATGATTGATCACAAAAACAGAAGTAAAAAGATGTACATCTTGGAGCAAAAATGATGTAGGCTTGAATCTTGGTTTTTCCACTTCTTAGCAGTATGGGTTTTCAGCAAGTCTGTTTTTTTTTTTACACTAATTAATAGACTATTTTTAGAGTGGTATTGACAGAAAAATTGATTAGAAAGTACAGAGTTTCCTCTTCCCTCCCAATCTCTTCTCTCAGTTT
The DNA here is from genome assembly GCF_043159975.1 of Macaca nemestrina. Taxonomy (NCBI): domain Eukaryota; kingdom Metazoa; phylum Chordata; class Mammalia; order Primates; family Cercopithecidae; genus Macaca; species Macaca nemestrina. The sequence continues at coordinate 40,290,859 of NC_092133.1, read as the reverse complement.
CTCTGTTATTAACATCTTGCATTAGTGTGGTGTGATGAATCAGTATTGATATATTATTATTAACTAAAGCCCATAGTTTACATGAAGGTTTATCCTTTGTGCAGTTCTCTGAATTCTGACAAATGTTAATGTTATATATCTGCTATTACAGTATCAGACAGACTAGTTTCAGTGCCTCAAAGCCCTCTATGCTTCACATATTCAACCTTTCCTCATCCCCCCAAACTCCTGGTAGCCACCAATTTTTTTTTTTTTTTTTTTTTTTTTTTTTTTTTTTTTTTTTTTACTGTTTCTATAGTTTTGGCTTTTTCCAGAATGCCATATAGTTGGAATCATACAGTATGTAGCATTTTCAGACTGGCTTTTCACTTTGAAATATGCATTTAAGTTTCCTCCATGTCTTGTCATGACTCAATAGCTAATTTCTTTTTATCACTGAATATTATTCCACTGTATGGCAGGTTTGTTTATCCATTTACCTGTTGAAGGGTATCTTGGTTGCTTCTAATATTTAGTGATTGTGAATAAAGCTGCTGTAACCATTGTAGGTAGGTTTATATGTGTCTCTGTTTTCAACTCAATTGGGTAAATACCGAACAGGGCAATTGCTGGATTATATTGTAAGACTAATTGATCTTTGTAAGAAACTGGCAGACTGTCTTCCAAAGTGACTTTACTGTTTTGCATGTCTACCAGAAGCACATTCTCACCAGCAGTTGTTAATGTCAGTATTTTGGGTATTAGCAGTTGCTAATGCCAGTATTTGGGGTATCAGTTGTGGTATCTCATTGTTTTAATTTTTAATTCCCCAGTGACATATGATGTTGAGCATCTTCTCATATGTTTACTTGTCATCTGTATATCTTCTTAGAGAGATATCTGCTCAGATATTTTGCCCACGTTTTATTATGTTGTTTTCTTATCATTCAATTGTAAGAGTTATTTGTATATTGTGGATCCAAGTCCTTTACCAAATATGTGATTTGCAAATACGTTCTCCTAGTCTGTGGCTTATCTTTTCATTCTCTTAACAGTGTCTGCTGCAGAGCAGAAGGTTTTAATTTCAATTAAGTCTAATTTTTCTACATTTTCTCTCTCATGGATTGTGCTTTTGATGTTGTATCTATGAAGTCTCATCAAACTCAAGTTCACCTAGATCTTCTATGTCATCTCCGAGAATTTTTATACTTTTGTGTTCTACATTTAGGTGTATGCTCCGTTTCGAGTTGTTTTTTTGTGAAAGGTACAAGCTCTGATTCTAGATTCACCTTTTTTTACATGTAGATGTTCAGTTGTTCCAACACAATTTGTTGAAAAGACTATCCTTTGTTCATTGCCTTTGCTCCCTTGTCCAAGTTAACTATATTTGTGAGGGTCTATTTCTGGATTCTCTATTTTGTTTCATTGATTCATTTGTCCATTCTTTCACTAATACCACACTGTCTTGATTATTGCAGCTTTATGGCAAATCTTAAGTCAGGTAGTGTCAGCTCTTTGATTTTGTTCTTCTTGTCAGCAAATCTTTTAACTTACCTGATTCTTGGCTTCTTCATCTGTAAAATGAGGACATCTCTCTTATCGATTGTAAGAATTAGAGATTATATATAGATATATTTTATATATAAACACTATATGTATATAGTGTCTCGAATTTACATAGTAGGTGGATAATCAATATTATCTTTACCAACTTTAGGTTTTTGTATTCTAAAAAAATTTAATTATTTTAAAGTAGAAATATTGAAACATTTAATATTATTCACAATATAATGCCCTTAAGTCATCTTCTTTAAATCTGTTGCTACCCTTCTAGTTCAAAATAACTAATGATACCATATTATTTGTATATTTTTTCTTTCCTTTTCTTTCCTTTTTTTGAGACAGAGTCTCAATCTGTCACCAGGCTGGAGTGCAGTGGCATGATCTTGGCTCATTGCAACCTCAGCCTCCCAGGTTCAAGCGATTCTCATGTCTCAGTTGCTGGGATTATAGGCCTGTACCACCACGTCCACTAATTTTCTGTATTCTTAGTAGAGACAGGATTTCACCATGTTGGCCAGACTGGTCTTGAACTCCTGTCCTCAAGTGATCCACTCACTTCGGCCTCTCAAAGTGCTAGGATTACAGGCATGAGCCACCACACCTGGCCTTATTTATATTTCTTTATATTCGTGTGATTGGAAGTTATTTTTTCAGAGTAGTTGTTCTAAGTGGATAAACATAGGATGAAGCACTAGGAGAGATGGGTTCTGATCTTGGTTCTGGGACTTTCTAGCTGAGTATGTTGGTTAGGATTCTTTTGGCTGTAAGAAATATCAGACACAGCTAAAAGCATCTCTAACAATATGATATTTATTCTCCCACTTAACAAGGTAGGGCACCGCTAGTACTGGTTGACTCAGAGATCAGTGCAGTCGTCAAAGTCCAGGTGCTTTCTCTTTCTTCCTGGCAAGGTCTCTGCTACCTGCAGCATGTTGCTGAGGCCTCCTCTTATGGTGGAAAGATGGCTGTTGCAGCTCAAATAATGGCACATAGACATGACACAACTGGGAGGTATTTTCTCCAAATGTCACTCTCATCAGCTTTCATCTGAGGAATACCTTTTGCCAGAGTCTCTGAGCAGACTTCTCCCCTTTCTTCATTTTCCAGAGCTGGGCCACGTACCTGCCGTCAAACTGATCTAGGCACCTCATGTAGACCACTCATGGGCTGTGGTCTGATGAAAAATTACCACCTGATACTCAAATCATATCAGGTTATGCTAGCAAGGAAAAGAGGAAGAATGAATGTTGGGTAAAGCAACCAACATTTGGCCACTCTGTGTGACCTTGGCCAAGCCTCTTAATCAAACTAGATTTAGCTTAATTGGCTATGAAAGAATTGCTATACATTGAGTACTCTGAACTATGTGTCAGGGTAGATGTTACATATGTATTATTCGTTTAATCCTCACAACAATTCTTTAGTACAAATTCTATTGTTATCCCTATTTTACAGATATAAAAGGTTAAGTAACACGTTCACAGTCAAAAATTCCTAACCAGTATTGCTGGGAATTATAGATCTTTCAGCACTAAAATTCCAGAATTATGTAGATTAACATAAAATATACAAACACAGAAAATTCATATAAGATGTGGTAGGTCATGGAACAGTGTGTTTAATGATACTTAAATCTAATTGCCTGCAGGAATTCTACGATGAATGGCCAATCAAGCTGGGAGAAGTAGAGCCTTATAAAGGTCCAAAGACACCTGATGGCAGGGTACGTGCAAATGTCTTCCTTGATGCCGTCTGTGCATGGTGTCAGGTGCTAAAACTAAGAGGCCACAGTGCATAGAGCACTGGCCTGGGAGGACTTGGAGTAGTAGAAACAGCACTAGACAAGGAGTTTGAGGTTCTAGTCCCAGCTCTGCCCCAAGGCAGAGCTACTGGCCCTTGCCTTAACTCATTGTTAAATCTCTCCATTTCCTCTTCTATAAAGCCAGGGCTTGGTAGACCAGTGATTCTCAACAGGGAGGGATGCATCAGAGCCACCTGCACAACATTTGAAAGAAGTACCTGGGCCCTTCTTCAGATATGTGGGATTAGAATCTCTAAGGAAGGGTTGGGTTAGGTTTACTTTCCCCCTTGACTGCAAGCTTCATGAAGGCAGCAACCCCTGTGTCCATAGCACACAGGAAAGAGAAGGGGATGGAATGTGTTCAGGCCTCAGGTTCATCATCTGCCCCATGAAACAGAGAGAATAATTCTCTAGTCCCTTCCAGCTTTGGCAATGTAACCTCCTGTTTCTGAGGCACCTGTTCAGATAAGCCACTGATGAAAGGAGGTTATCGGCTCACTATATATGATGTACAACTGACTGCAGTTGAGAAATTACGTGATTTGTTCTAGTGAAGCTATTAATGTCAGGTATTTCTGGACAACAAAAGGGATCACTTGAAAATAAAAACAGACTATCTGATGATTTAGTAGCCAGAGATCCCCCCACCCCAAAAACTGGGGGCAATTCAACTTTTTGAAAACAAAATTTATTTTGGCCTTGTGCATGTAGATAAATAGCCAATAAGAGTTCTGGTTTTATTATAAGTGTGTAGTCAGGATATAAGTAGTTTGATAATTTATGTTATAATATAATGTGGTTGGGAAATAAGGTTCTATTTGTAAGAGTTTTAAAGTACAAGTTCCCCAGTGAAAAATGATTTATTTGGGAAATAACATTATTCCCATAATATCCTCTTTCTTTCTTAGGAGATCAACTTTTATAAAATCATTGATTACATTTTACATGGAAAAGAAGAGATCAAAGTGATTCCGTGAGTATTGACAGGAAGTTTCTGCCGCGGTTGCCATTGTATTTTTGCACACATTGCATTTCTCTATATTGCAATGATTTTTTTTCTTCTTTTCTTCCCCAAGGACGCCTCCTGCAGACCACTGGACGCTCATTAGTGGGTTGCCAACATATGTTGCTGAAAATGGATTTGTAAGTTATTGAACAAATTCAAATTTTAAATAATATTGTATGAAACTCATATTAGCTAAGAGATAGATACACTTGTGAAAGCAAGAATGCATCCAATAAAAGCTAGATGGGCTGGGTGTGGTGGCTCACACCTGTAATCCCAGCACTTTGGGAGGCTGAGGCGGGTGGATCATCTGAGGTCAGGAGTTCAAGACCAGCCTGACCAACATGATGAAACCCCGACTTTACTAAAAATACAAAATTAGCTGGGTGTGGTGGCACATGCCTGTAATCCCAGCTACTTGGGAGGCTGAGGCAAGAGAATTGCTTGAACCCAGAAGGTGGAGGTTGCAGTGAGCCGAGATTGCGCCATTGCACTCCAGCCTGGGCAACAAAGCAAAACTCCATAGGAAAATAAAACAAAAAAAAGCTAGATGATCACTTCCGGAGAGAAGAATCTTGACATTAAAATGTAGGTTAACCGGAGACTTCTGAACTCTACACAAAAATATTTAGTCAGCATGAGGAAGATTCCTCCATCCCTCAATTTCTTATTCTGCAGCCACACACATTTCAGATATCCTTTGGAATCCAATGACTATGATTTAATGACTGGGTTTAATTCTATCTCAAGGACATCAGTCAATTTTTTAAAGCATAAATGAGGGGGATGGGGTGGGGATGGTGTGGTATGTGGAACTTTTCAATATTGAGTTAAAAGCTTGGGCCTCTAAGATCTTGACCCATCTGTAAATGTTCTTATAACATTTAGAACATAATGTTCTTCAAAGAAAGGACTAAGACAGATATTGCTGATGAAAAATTCAAAAAAGAAGTATAAGCTGCTTTTTGCCTCTTCAAAAACACAGTTGAAGCATGCTCAGCCCATCAAATTATGAAATTTATTGAAGTTAGATCATGAAATTAATGTGTGGCATGAAAGATTCCTTAAATTCTTAGGCCATATATGCTTGTAAAAACTTTGAAATATTCTTGCGTTTTCTTTGTAAGCGTACTACAAAAATAGTAGACATGGTTCATTCAATCATTCTTAGAAAGCACTTACCTTGGGGCCGAGAGACAGGCAGAGTTTGGTGAGGTGGGGATTTAAGGAGGGAGTCCTCTTAGATCTTGTTAGATTGTTAGTTTTTTAGGACTTTTGTGAGCAAGTTGTTAAACTGTTGGCAGCTTGAAATCTCTCATGGCGGGAGAATTGGGACCATGGATATTGGCAACTGATACAAGCCAAGGATTTCCCCAATTCCCAGCCAGGAGAGCTGATTTCCCCAGCACTCGTTCTGGAGATCACAGTTCTAGTTCCATCCCATAGATTTAAACAAATCACTTAACCTCTTTAGGCTTCCATTTCTTCATTTTTTTTAAGTGTGAACTTAATTGCTAAGATCCCTTCTGGCTTTAAAATGCTACGATTACTGGGTGTGGTGGCTCACGCCTGTAATCCTAGCACTTTGGGAGGCCAAGGCAGGTGGATCACCTGAGGTCAAGAGTTTGAGACCAGCTGGCCAACATGGTGAAACCTTGTCCTTACTAAAAATACAAAAATTAGCTGGGCATGGTGGCAGATGCCTGTAATCCCAGCTACTTGGGAGGCTGAGGCAGGAGAATTGCTTGAACCCAGGAGGTGGAGGATGCAGTGAGCCGAGATTGTGCCATTGCACTCCAGCCTGGGGAACAGAGCAAAAACTCCGTCTCAAAAAATACAAAAAGTAAAATGAAATAAAATGCTATGATTTTAATTATCTCTTGGAAAGACATGGTCTTTTATTAAGATCCATTTGTGACTATGACCCAAGGTACAGAAAACTTAAAATGAACCAAAATGGAGTGATTTCTTGTTCTTATAGATGTGAGCAATAGTCTTTGAATTCCACTAATTAAAGTGTTATCTCTCACTGAATCCTTACTTTGGTGTAACTAAAAACTTATCTGGCTTTTTCCTCCTGCCTCTTAGCCATCATCTTCTAACCCAAATCTCACTTTGGGAAGAAGAAAAAAAGCAATCCTAGCTCTGCTGCTCATCCTGGCTGTAGCAGAGCTAGGATTTCTCAGCTTTCTCCTCTCCTTGGCCTGAGCAGCCTGTTGCTTTGAATTTGGAGGGGATTCCCTAGAGTCTGGGGGAGTGGGAAGGGGCAGAGACGGTATCACGTGTCCTCCAGTAATTTAGTTAGCAGCAGGGAAGCCATCTTGAATGAGTTGTTAGCAGCTGTGGCCTAGCTGAGGTCCATTTGCCTGCAAGCAGTCAAGAGCCATGTAGGAAATCCTCACTTCCAATGCGTCCTTTCTTATTCTGCTTTGTGGGTCGAGAGGGCTCCACCATACAATGTTTCAGAACATTTGTCTCCTCTTGCCTTCCAGATCTGTAACATGATGAATGCCCCTGCGGATGAATACTTCACATTTCAGGTAACTGCACTCTGGGGCAGGCCTCACCTCTCGGGGCTGGGGTAGGAGGGCGGATGCTCTGGCCTCTCCTCCACCCCCAGAGTCCGCCTGATGCTCAGGTGTGGCCACAGGCACACACGGGCCCATCTCCCACTCACCCTGGCTGGGCCAGCAAGTAGCAGATTCTTCAGTGAAGGAGGAAAAGAAAGATAAGACAGAAGGCCAGGGAGGGGACCTGCCACCCCTCCATTTGCTCACACTCCTGGTCATTTAGGGCAGTGGTCCCCAACCTTTTTGGCACCAGGGACCGGTTTCATGGAAGACCGTTTTTCCACAGAATGGGGGTGGGGTGGGAGATGGTTTTGGGATGAAACTTCCACCTCGGATCATCAGGCATTAGTTAGATTCTCGTAAGGATGGCACACCCCAGATCCCTCACATGCGCAGTTCACAATAGCGTTCGCACTCCTATGAGAACCTAATGCTGCTGCTGATCTGACAGGAGGCTGAGCTCAGACGGTAATGCGAGCAATGGGGAGTGACTGTAAATACAGATGAAGTTTCGCCTGAGTGCCCACTGCTCTCCTCCTGCTGTACAACCTGGTTCCTAACAGGTCATGGGCCAGTACTGGTTTGCAGCCCAGGGGTTGGGGACCCCTGATCTAAGGGCAGCAACGGTGCCTGGCACAGTATTCATGCTCAGTAAACATTCTCTGCATGCATGATTGGCTGGCTACATCCTACATCCTGAATCCAGCTCTCCTGGTGGTTTTCTCAGCAGCCCTTCCCTGCGGCTTATTGCAACTGTTCTCAGGAAAATCAACAATTCTGATTGAGTCCTTAGAGCTTCTCCTGCTGTTAGAGTTGGTTATATCCTTCCTTCTCCACTGTGCAGAGACCCACTGCCTGGGGAATCTGCCTCCACTCACCACCAGATGCTCTCGGTAATCAGCCTCTGTATGTGCTACTCTAGCTGACCCACTCCTCCCCGTCAGGGCTTCCTGATGGAACCTGTTGTTGATCCCTCCCCACTGTGAGTTCATCCAGTCCACCAGAAGGGCCAGCCTGTCGTCTTCACCACCCCCTCCCCACCTGTCACCCCCCGCCTGTCATCTCTGCCACTCCCCTCTCTACCTGCCCATCCCTCCTCACCTGTCATCTCTGCCACCCCCTCCCCACCCGTCACCTCCTCCCAACCTGACTGTTAGAGATAAACTGGCATTTGGCTCCACAGCCTCTTCTTTTCTGCCTCTGGGCACTTGTTATTCTCTGTCCTGCGTTTAAAAAAAACATCCCCTTAGAGCTCTGATCTCAGTCAGAAATAGAGGCTGCCCTCCCTGGTGGGTACCGTTGGGGTCCTTCTGTCTCTCTCACACACACAGCCCCATCTCTGCCTCTTAGGAAAAGCCAGGCTTCCCCAGGCTCTGGCGTGCCTCCTTAGCTGCAGAACCACACCATGCCTTGGGGAAAGCTGTACACACTTGCTGCGTTACGTGCATCTGCCTGCTCCTCCCTTTGCTGATTGACATGGAAAACATGTAAACACCATATGGCTGCTCTAGCTCCTTCCTCCTTGCAATTGAAGCTTATTTGTGACCATGCTGTGCCCAGGCCTGACCCCTATATTTGTGGCAGGTGGGTGTCAGGATAGGATGCATGCCAGCAAAAGGGGGACAATGATTTTCTAGAGTCTGAACCTTAAGCAGTCATTGTCTAAACACGGAGTGGGGATGGAGCTGGCCCAGGAGAACGCAGGTTGCTCTGAAATCTGAGGCCCTTTGCTTTCTCTCATGCTCCACTGCAGCTACTGCTCTGATGTGCTCTGATAGCCTGGGCAGAGAGGAGGCCTGGGGCCTTGGGGAGTCCCCAGTGTGGGATAAGCCTCCAGGCCACAGGGATTTCCCAGTTCTCTGGGAAACATCAGTGTGGTGCCCACGAAAATGTGCTTCTCAGATCTCCACCTGTGGGAAGTGTAGCTGTGCAGTGGCTGCTGGACTGAAATCCATGGTACATCTGCGCCGAGGCCACAGGCTCCACGGGCCACTCCCAACTGGTAACTGAGTGTGGCAGGGACAGTAAAGCAGGCCTGTTCCTGGAAGACAGCCAGATCCCCTGCCAGGCAGCTTTGGCCCTAGGAATGCCTAACAGTTCTGCAAACAGTTTCAGAACTGCACAGTAGTCTAAGGCGCTCCCCTCAACTTTCCATCCTTCTGTTTCTCCTTCGCACAGGGTTGGGACTGCACCTCTATCTGACGTCTCTCTCAGGTCCCCAGCCTCCCTCCCCACTTCGCCTCAATGGCGTCACCTGTGCATCATTCTGCAGAGCGGACTTGGGTGGCCACCCTCCCCAAACCACCACCCTCCTTTTGTGCTCCATCTTCTGATTCTCTCTGTCCCTGCTCAGGCCCCACCGTGATTCTTATGATTCCTTTTTGCACCTGAGAAGTTTGATGGAAAAGCCAGTGACATAAAAAGAACTGCCATCAGAGCAAACCTGCAAAGGCAGTGGTTCTCGGACTATGTTCCTTGGGGGCATAATGGGTTCATTTCCTATTGCTGCTGTCACAAATTGCCACTGAGTGGCTTAAAACCACACGAAATGTATTATCTCACAGTTCTGGAGGTCAGAATTCCAAAATGAGTCTTCTTGGGCTAAAATCACGGTGCCAGTGGGATTCTGTTGCTTTCTGGAGGCTCTGGGGAGAATTCATCTCCTTGCGTTTTCCAGCTTCTCAGGGCCGCCCACCTTTTGCCTGGTGACCCTTCCCCTGGCAGAGCCAGCAGCACCATCACTCTGACCTTGCTTCTGTCATCATAGCTCCTTCTCCCATTCTGATTCCAACCTCTTTTCTACTTTTAAGGATCATTGTAATTACATTGGGTCCACCTGGAACATCCAGGCTAATTTCCCCATCTTAAGGCCAGCTAATTAGCAACCATCCTTCTATCTGCAACTTTAGTTCCCCTGTGTTGTGTAAGATAACATATTCACAGGTTCCAGAGATTAGGATATAGACATGTTTGGGGGCCATTGTTCTGCCTGCCATAGTGTTCCTTGAAGTGGACTAAGGGGTCTTCCTTTAACACCAGTTAAAGTGATCCCAATTCACAGGAAGAAAAGTGCATAGAATTTCCTCAGTTTTTTGTCCTACTAATTTTTCTTAAACCTTAGGTTCCTTCTGTCACTTGTCTGTCAACAAGCTCTAGCGAATGGCAAAACACAAGAATATGAACTGGTAGCAAATGAATATTTCCTGAAACACTGAGAAGCAGTCAGCAAAGCTTATTTTGGAAGCTTTAACAAATACACATGAAGTTCTTTCACACGCATGTGATATATTTTCTATTATTGATTTTGTCCTTGGTCCGTATGATGGCATAAGTACATAAATATTTCTCAGTGTTTTCCAAAGATGCAGGCTTTGCAAGCACTGTGCACTGCATCTTTTTCTAAAGCTTTGACCATCAGGACACAGACATTGAGATTTGGTTCTTCTGCTTTTCACTCCACATATAATGACTACATAGAGTAGTAACAAGTTACTTAGACTGAGCACTTATTACATGCTCAGTCTAAATGCTAAATTGTGGTTCAGGCTGTAAGTGCAGTTGGAATTCCAAAACAGAAAAGTTCTTTATGAGTTAGAAAAATTAGAAAAGGCTTCATGGGAGAGTCAAGACTTAACAGGGGCCTGTAAGGATGACTAAGCCTCGGGAAGTCTTCAAGCACAAACAATGTGGTGTGTTGAGTGCTTGTCTACCTTTGCCTTAGCTACATACTGTGCAAATGCTACATCATGGTTCTCATACTTCAGAGGGCATCAGAATTACCTGGGAAGCTTATTGAAGATGCATGACCAGGCCAGGCGTGGTGACTCACGCCTGTAATCCCAGCACTTTGGGAGGCTGAGGCGGGTGGATCACTTGAGGTCAGACGTTCAAGACCAGCTTGGTCAACATGGTAAAACCTCATCTTTCCTAAAAATACAAAAATTATCCAGGCATAATGGTGCCTGTAATCCCAGCTACTCATGAGGCTGAGGCAGGAGAATCACTTGAACCTGGGAGGCAGAGGTTGCAGTGAGCCAAGATCGTGCCATTGTACTCCAGCCTGGGCAACATAGTGAGACCCTGTCTCCAAAAAAAAAAAAGAAAAAAGAAAAAAGAAAAGAAAATGAAACAAGCTAAAACAAATCAGTTGCACATCGTCCTTGGACCACACTTTGAGAAACACTCCTAAACTTTTGTGCCTGTATCCCTCCACTAGATCCTAAGCATCTTGAGGGTAAGACCTGTGATTTATTCTTTGTGCCTTCAGCAACTGCCCCAGTTCCTGGCATACCATAGAGGCTTGACAAATGTTTACTCAACTCAACACACCACAGAATGAAAGACTATCTTCATGGATCAGTCAGAAAAATAAAAACCACACTAACATTTCAACAGGAGAATTTTATATAAGGAATTAGCCAAACAAGTGTTGGAGGATAGAAAAAGTGTAAAGGGAAAAGTGAGGTAACATAGTGGTAAGAAGCACTTCCCATCCCTCAGGCTTGGGCAAGAAAGGGAAAAGGTTAGAATTGTCAGAAAACAGACACTTGGTTCTAGTTCACTCTATTGGATGTGCTAGAGTACATATAATGGCCCTAGCAATGTTCTGACACAAAGTAGGAATTGCACATCTAACACCGAAAGATTATTCTTCCTTTTTTTTTTTTTTGAGACGGAATTTCATTCTGCTGCCCAGGTTGGAGTGCAGTGGCATGATATCGGCTCACTTCAGCCTCTGTCTCCTGGGTTCAAGCGATTTTCCTGCCTCAGCCTCCCGAGTAGCTGGGATTACAGGTGCCCGCCATCATGCCTGGCTAATTTTTGTATTTTTAGTAGAGATGGGGTTTCACCATCTTGACCAGGCTTGGCTCCAGCTCCTGACCTCAGGTGATCCACCTGCCTTGGCCTCCCAAAGTGCTGAGATTACAGGCTCCAACCACTGTGCCCAGCCTCTTTCTTTAAATTAAAAATAAACTAAGTGGCAAGTGGTTGGGTGGTAGCTAGAAAGGAGGAGTACAGGGGAGTCTTGTAGTGATGGAATAGTGTTGTATCTTGATTCTAACGGTGGTTGAAAATCTACACAAGGGATAAATTTGCATAAAACTATATGTACACACACACACATACATGTACAAGTAAGTGCATACAAATCTGGTAAAATCCAAATCAGCTCTGGATTGTACAATGTCTGTTTTCTGTTTTTGATATTGTACTATAGTTACACAAGACAGTAGAAAATGTACTATAGTTGTCTAACCATCGTTACCATTGTGTGAAACTGGGTGAAGGATACCTGAAATCTCTCTGTACATTTCTTTTGTAATATCCTGTGAATCTATGATTATTTCAAAATAAAAGGCAAAAAAAAAATAACTTGAGGTCCCTTCTCATTTGTAGAAAGGACCTGTAGATGAAACCGGCTGGGTCATTAAGAATGTTTTGTCGTTGCCTATTGTCAACAAGAAAGAAGATATTGTGGGAGTGGCTACATTTTACAACAGGAAGGATGGAAAACCTTTCGATGAGCATGATGAATACATTACTGAGGTAAGTGCAATCATAAGATAATGGAAGTCAATGCAATTCACAAAATACGAGAGGGCGCATCATTATTTGTTATTCTGGAATGATATTTTGAAGGGCCATTAAGACATGAGTCACACATAGCTATAAACAATACGCTGTTATTTTGTCGTTTCTATTTCCTGACTTCTATAAACTGCAACATATTCTACCAAAGTACAAAATTTTAGCTTAAACAAAATTTGTTATAATACTCGGAAAACGGGAAAGACGATTTTCCTCTTCTTTCTCCCACTCCTCCTTCCCACTGCCTCTCATTCTTATTCTTACTCCCAGCACCCTGCCTAATTTTTAGGTCCTGCTTGATTATACTGGTGTTGGTAACCCCTCTCTCTTCTAATGAAGTATTCATGGTACATGGTACACTTTAAAAAGCAATAACTCGGCCAGTTTTATTGTCTGAAGCTGATTATTAGTATGTTTTTCTTAAATTAAAAGAAGGAACAGGGTGGTTAATGATGGAAGGGAGATTGATAGAAAAGCATCCAGATTGTTGCCTCCAAACCAATTTTGCTTTAACTGAAGAGAATTAGAATCACCTTTTATCTGTTTCAGACTCTCACACAATTTCTTGGATGGTCTCTTTTAAATACTGACACCTATGATAAGATGAATAAGCTAGAAAACAGAAAGGACATTGCTCAGGAAATGCTCATGAACCAAACCAAAGCCACTCCTGAAGAAATTAAGTCCATTTTGGTAAGTGAGAAATTCAGTCCTGTGGACATAAGGTGTTACCTAACCACATATTCTAGAAGTCATCTAATTACCCATGGGTCTGACAAATGCGAATGGTTTACTCCTGGACTGGGAGACAGAGACAGTGAAGGAGGGGTTGGAAGAAGACATGGATGGCCCAGTGTACAGAGACCCTTACTGGAAGTACAGCTGCTTGACTGGAATAGCACTTCATTCAAAATAGCCCTGGGGCTATGGGAGCTGTAGCAAGAAAAAAAATATATTATAGGAAGGGAAATGTATCAGTCAGCTATTGTCATATAATGCTGCATAACAACAACCCTGACACCTCAGTGGCATGCAGTAATGAACCTCTATCTCTCACTCACATTTGTGGGTTGACCAGGCTTTGATTGACAGTGGCTGGACTTGGCTCCAAGCTGTGAATTTGGTTTGCTCTATGTATCTCTCATCCTTTTTGGACCAGGAGCTACCTGATAGATGTCCTTCTCACAGAGATGACAGAAGTGCAAGAGAGCAAGCCCAATTGTGCAGGCATACTTCCAGTTTTCGCTCACATCACATTCACCAAAATGCTCACTGGTCAAAGAAAGTCACATTACGAAGACCAACCTTATAGATGATGGGGGAGCAAGTGGATATTTGCTAACCATGTTCTAATCACCACAAAATGAAGGGAAAAATATCATGTGCCCACCATCTCTATTTCTTTTATTTCCCTGGCTTTGTGTGTGTGTGTGTGTGCGCGCGCACGTGTGTGTGGTTTTGCTGGAGTGGGTTGTTTTTGGTGAGCGTGTTGGTTTTTGGTTTTGCAGACTGGTTTGAATGTAACTCAGTTTGAGAGTTTGAGATGTTAAAGATGAGAAGATCTGGGGGGAATAAAGGGAACTGTGATAAGCTAATGGAAAAATAAATGTAAACCACTCATTTGCTCTTTCCTACGTGCAAACAACCCACACCTCTTTAAAAAAAACCGTTACTGTAACCATTTTGAGGGAATTTTAAAAATCAAATATATTAGATTATTTCTTGAAAAAAAATCTTCATAATCAGGTGCTATAGGTCTTTGTATCTATGACAAAGAATGCATCTTTGCCATGGAACTCATTGTAGTATATTTTATTTATTTACTTATTTTTAGAGATGGGGTCTCACTCTCTCACCCAGGCTGGAGTGCAGTGGTGCCATCACAGCTCACTGCATCCTGCAACTCCTGGGCTCCAGGGATCTGTCCAGCCTCTTCCTCCTGCATATTTTAAAGATATCTTAACTAAGATTGTAATAGTAGAGGAATCAGATGGAAATCTTCTCCTTTAGGAATTTCACACCTCAATTGCTTTTACATTTTAGAAATTTCAAGAGAAGTTAAATGTTGATGTAATTGACGACTGTGAAGAAAAACAACTTGTTGCAATTTTGGTAAGTGTTTTCTTTCTAACCTTAATGCCTGTTAAATAGATAATATAGAAATCAATAATATATTAGGACATGCTTTCTTGTTTTTCAAGTAAATATTGAGTTTTCTCTTTCCTGATATTTCTCAAGGCTAAAAAGAAAGAATTCTTCTGAAGATTGACCTTTTGATTCCCTGCTTTTCTTCATCTTTGTCGCCTCTGGTCCAATTCCCACAGATAATTTACAATTGCAGCTAGGCTAGACTACTGCTTACGGGACTTCAGGCACAGAATGTAGGGATATCAAGGCACAGTTTAATAGCTTTGGATGACACCATGGCCACCCCAGAGGACATGACAGAGTTAGCATGGAGCATGGATCCTTCTAGGCACTGGCACCCCCTGCCATTTCTAGCTTCTCTTCTGGAGTCTGAAGGCTCCATTCTTTCCTGTTGTTGCCAGTAGGCCATCCCTATTATTTCTGGTTGAAATTAACTTTCCCACTTCACTAATTCTGTCTTTTGTTGTGTCCAATCAACTGTTAAACTCGCTCAATAAATTCTTAATTTCAGAGATTTTTTTTCAGTTCTAGAAGGTACTTTTAATTCTTTTGTTAAGGTTCTAACTCTGTGTTAAAACTTTTCATCATTTGATCTATTTTGACTATTTTTCCCTGTATTTTAAAAAACGTATTGGTGTGTATTATTTTAAGGTACTCATCTTAATACCAGAATCACCTATAGATCTGATTTTACTGTTCATTTTTACACCTGGGTTCTAGTCATTTGATCCTGTTTTAAAGCATGCCTCATGCTTTTAAAATAAAAAATCAGATATTATAGATAAAAACTTGTAGGGGCTCTGAGTGATATTATCCTTCTGCAAAGAGGGTTAGAGTTTCCTCCGGCAGATGAGAGAGTTGTTTTAGATTTCATCTGGGATGGTCTTTTTTGGTTTTATTCCTATTAGGGTGCAGCCCTTGTTTCTAGAATGTGGCTCTCCTGGAATCACATGAAATCCTGGGATACTTACCAAGACCCCCAGACCTTGAATTTCAGAGGGTTGAATTCCATCTGATTGAAATGGAAAGATCACACTTAATTTCCTTACTAACTGCTATAACCTGTTTTCCACTGTCTCTTTCCAATCTGTGGTGCGAGTGTTCTTTCTAAACTAAGACACATCGACTATCTCACCTTCTCCCTTTCCATCTTTTATGGGCTCTGTCCTCCCACCCGGGGCCTTTGCTCTGCTACCTTAGGACTGTTGGCCTTTGACCCCTTTTCGGGGCTTACTTCCCACCCCCATGTTTTCATGTCATCTGAGGTTTCCTTTTCTCCCATTTTGCTTGGCTCTCCCTTTGAGCACCATCCTCTCAGCCTGGCCCAGAAGATCACCCTTTCTTCTCCCCACCTGCCCTCAACAACAGACATCTTCTTGGAAAACAAAACATTCACTGACATCCGTGTCACTAGAAATTCTCTAATTTCTTATATAAAGGAAGAAGGATCTCATGTTGTAGAAGCAATAAAGTGGACAAAGAACCAGTAGACTTCCTAAAAAACAAAACAACAACAAAAAAACAGCCTATTTTGAATGTAAAATCTACTCAGGGCAAATCCCATATCATTGCTGCATAAAATTGAGGAATGTAACAAATATTTCAGAGGAGTTCTCCAAAATTATCCTGGCATCATTTCTCAGCTACATAATTTTTTTTCCATCTTCATGTACGTGAGTCTTTCTCCAGGCCTGCACTTTAATGTTAGCTCCAGGGAAGGCTCAACCAATTTTCTGGGTATAGCAACAGTTCTGTGCAAGAGTGTGAGGGGCCAGCCCAGGCCCAGGGGCTGGGGGGACTGGAAACCATAATTTTGCTTTAAATAGCTATATACCATTCGGTGTTGAAATCTGTGTAGAGCATGGCCGTCCCCTGAAAAACATTAAACTTAACAAAGGGGAGTGTCCTGCCTTTCCCTATGTTTGTGTCCTCCTCAGTGCGCTAGTAAGGACATAGTACACATTCAAATAAATACCCATTGAACTGAATTGCTCCTGCAGGTCTGTCTGGTAGACCTACATAGTCGTTGCTAACTTCTGCCTCTTGGCACTTTCTCACCCACATGGAATCTCTCCGCTTCCTTCTGCCAGCTCAGCTGCATGCATGTCCCTCCAGCATCTCTCCTCATTTAAAAATTTCCCCACCTGTCCAAGGACATTCAGTTTATCCCTCAGCATGGAGCACTGGCCATACTCTCTGATTATTCTAAGTGCTTACTTTTCACTCATCTATATTTTATAGTCACTTTAATAAGTTAAGTTCCTTAAGGGCAAGATCCATATTTTTAATTCTGAAGTCGCAGCAATGCCATGTGTCTACTTCACTGCTTTTTCACATAATCCGGAATCCTAACCAGATGTGAGTTAAATGAAATGTCTGCAAGTATATCTTTGTACTGCAGGGCAATCATTGGTTTATCCATCCACTCATTCAACAGGCATTTCCCAAGCACCTGCATGGGACTGGCCCTGCGGATTTGGGATATGGCAGCAAATAAGCAGATGATCCCCACCCTCGGGGAGCTCACATTCTAGTGAAAAACTGTCACTGAGCACATAAAGAAAATTCAAAAGAATTGAATTAAGCAGTCGTTTACTGTTTACTGAATATTTCCTGAACAGATAAAAAGTTGAGTATTGAAAATGAGTAAGGCTTTTGTAACTAAACATTTTATTTTGCAGCACAGAAAGAAAACAGCTACTGGAGTTGGATTTGGAATGGTATCCCATCACTTAGAAAGTCTTTAAGATAGCCAAGTCTCAGTTTCATCACCTGTAAAATGGAGACAATTGTGTAGGACTGCCGTGAGGATAATCTGTGCAAACTGCATCATCCAGTGCCTGGCACATGGTGGCTCAGTGAATCACACATTGTGTTATTGTAATTTTGGTTTACACTCAATGTTGGCTATGGGAGTGGAAAGGGAAAACAGACGAATGTAATCTGAAACAATCCATCCTTATCTCAACAGAAAGAGGACTTGCCAGACCCACGCTCTGCAGAACTGTACGAATTCCGCTTCAGTGACTTTCCCATTACAGAGCACGGATTGATTCAATGTGGAATACGACTGTTTTTTGAAATAAATGTGGTGGAGAAATTCAAAGTACCTGTAGAGGTCAGATGGTATTTAATTTAAAATACTATGTGATTATGTGGCTCTGCTTCACTGATGTTTTCTGTGGTTCAAAAGATGGACTCAGTTTGAATTTTAAATTATTATTAACTTTCTAAATACATCAGCTTAACCCCTGTCAACAAGACCAACACATCTTTTTAGATAAGATTGCCACAGACCTTCTAACCTTTAGAATTCTGTTCCAAAGTCTGAATGGTGTCGTCTTCTTTTAGGTTCTTACCAGATGGATGTACACTGTGAGGAAAGGGTACCGAGCTGTCACTTACCACAATTGGCGGCATGGGTTCAACGTGGGACAGACCATGTTTACTTTGCTGATGGTAGGTGCAGAGGGTTGTAAATCCTTGTAAACCTGCAGATTTCCCATTTGAGCATGGTGAGAAATAGGTATGGTCCATCATTTTAGATCAGTAATTTAAAAATTCAGGGCACAAACCCCTCTCTGCTGCAGATGAGTTCCAGGGAACGTGGGTATCCTTGAGCACCGGTGGGATGATCACTCAGACATTCACATACTTACCTTCTTAAAGGAAAGCTCAGTCATTACCCACAATGCTACAATACTCACAACAAATAAAGTGAACTTGCTCCAAAAACTAGTGGGCCTATTCTCTACTGCAGGCAGGCCTTGCTGCACTTGGTATAGAGATATGTTAATTCAAATAAATTATAGATATATGTATTTATGTTATTTTTTTTTAGACAGGAAGATTAAAGAAATACTATACGGATCTTGAAGCCTTTGCCATGCTTGCTGCTGCTTTCTGCCATGATATTGACCACAGAGGCACTAATAATTTGTACCAGATGAAGTAAGTGAACACATGTGCAATGTTGACCTGTATTGGTGGACATTGGAAGGTACCTAGAGTGAGAAAAATGCTTCTCCCTATTCCTTGGCCCAGTCAATCCCTCTTTGCCATGTTTGGAAATCCCAGGGCTGGGTTCTATTCCCTCCCAAGCTTCTGCCTTCACGATAACATTGCTCTTTCTCCCTAGGTGCTTGCATCTCCCTTTCCTTTCTGTTTTCATTTCCAAATGTGCCTCTGCCTTCTTCCTATAGGCCTTCAGGCTTTCTTCTCTCAACTTTGTTTAATCAGAGTATTGAATTCCTGTATTAAAGTGCATGAATCTGGCTGGGCACGGTGGCTTGCGCCTGTAATCCCAGCACTTTGGGAGAGTGAGGCGGGCGGATCACCTGAGGTCAGTTCAAGAGCAGTCTGGCCAACATGGCGAAACCCTGTCTCTACTAAAAGTACAATTAGCCAGGTGTGGCACACCTGGGATTATAGGCACATGTCTATAATCCCAGCTACTTGGAAGGCTGAGGTAGGAGAAATGCTTGAACTCAGGAGGCGGAGGTTGTAGTGAGCCAAGGTTACGCCACTGCACTCCAGCTGGAGCGACAAAGCGAGACTCTGTCTTGAAAAAAATAAAAAATAAAAAACAAATACATAAGGTACACGAATGCTAGGCTTACACTTGTACACTCCTATGGAGTACTCCCCAGCTCAGGCTAGAGGACACTACCCCTGGGCTCACTACCCTTCACTTCCCTGGTCTTTTTCCTTCTACCAAACTCTCCTTCAGCTGGTCTTCTATCTTAACATTGATGCTATCTTTCTCTCTTGCCCCAAGAAACGAAGTACAATAAGAAGGGTACAGGCTCTGGGCTCAGGCAGATTTGGATTCACTGGGTCACAAGTTATTTAAGCTTTCTAAGCTGCGATTTTCTCATCTGGGAAGTAAGAATTATAATAATGGTACCCAGAACATAAGGTTGTTGTAAAGATTAAATGCGATCATGGATATAAAGCCCTCAACTCAAGGTAGGATCTTGGCAGTTAATAAATATTAGGTATGATTGCCGGGCATGGTGGCTCACGCCTATAATCCTAGCACTTTGGGAGGCTGAGGCGGGCAGATCACGAGGTCAGGAGTTGGAGACCAGCCTGGTCAACATGGTGAAACCCCATCTTTACTAAAAATACAAAAATTAGCCGGACAATGTGGTGTGTGCCTGTAATCTCACCTACTTGAGAGGCTGAGGCAGGAGAATTGTTTGAACTCAGGAGGCAGAGGTTGAAGTGAGCTGAGGTCACGCCACTGCACTCCTGCACTCCAGCCTGGGTGACAGAGCAAGACTCCGTCTCAGAAAACAAACAAACAAACAAACAAACAAGCACTAGGCATTATGATTACTATTATTGTTATGATGTCATTGGCACTCTTCATTCACCAGCATTGCTTGTGGCCAGCCCAGCTTCTTGATAATGGGTTTTAAGATGGTCTATCTGCCTCAGCCACACTTCATTCTCATTTCTGACACATGACCTACCCCTCTCCAGAAGTAGTGAAGTGTTGTAGACAGAACAGTCTTTGGAGTCTGGGGTTTGTGAGGACCAACTACTTCCTGATTGGGGGATCTTGGACAAGTCATTTAATCTATTTGAGATTCAGTTTCTTAGCTGTGAGATGGATAAAGTATTGACCTCTCAAAGATTGTTATGAGAATCAAATGAAATTACATATGTGGAACCCACTAGAGAAAGTGCCTACTAGGCAGGTTTCACATAATCTCTAGACCTTTGATGTCAGCCTCTTTTACCCTGAAGGCACTGAAGAAAAACAGGGTACAAAAGACTGGGACCCCTACTTATATCAAACTGTGATCTAATTGTTAATAAATGGGAACTCTAAGCTTACATTTATGTCACTGTCTTGGGGGAGGAGAGAAATGTTACCTTATAGTGCTTTTCATCTTGGTTCTATGCAGATAATCTAGGGGCTTCCACATGTTTGCCATACGTTTTATAAGTCATAGTCCACCGCCATAAGCCCCAGGGAACTTAAAGAATTTAGATACATGGAGCTGAACTCCTTAATTTAAACAATTCAATCATTTATGCATTCAACAAATTAGGGTTTTTTCTTTTTCCAAAAGAGCATATTCTCATCTTCTAAATCTAGAAAATCTTTTCCAATATGTTATTTTTGACCACTTAGATAATTGAGTGGGGAGGGAGAAGACAGACATTAAGAAAAATCCTGAAACAATAAAGATTCTGTATTATAGGAACCTATGTGTAATTTTTAAACAGCTAGAATCATGGCATATTGTTTTCCTTCTAGATCCACGTCTCCATTAGCAAGACTTCATGGTTCTTCTATTTTGGAGAGGCACCACCTGGAGTACAGTAAGACTCTGTTGCAGGATGAGGTACGTAAACCTCTCTTTAGGACAGTTAAACACAAGTTCTGGATCAAAGCACTAGCCCACAGAAAATGCCTGGAAAAACGGTGGCCTTGAGTTATAGCAGTTGATAGTGTATACCCTTATTGAAGTCAATTGATAGAAACTGCCATATTGAAACAGTTTTTGAACAACCAAGTTGGAAGTAGCTGAGACAGGTGAAGAGAGCCATGGAAAGTCACAGAATCTCTGTGGGTCTGTAGGGAAAGAAGAAAAAGCTTACGGTGGATGCAAAAGGGCTCTGTGCACCCCGGTAACGTGGTCACTGATTTTCTTATACATTCATGGGGCATATGCTGTAGGGCATGGTCTATGCCTTTAAGAAAGTCAAGCTTTCATAGTGGAGTGCATTCACACATTCTTGCATTGCTATAAAGAAATACCTGAGACTGGGTAATTATAAAGAAAAGAGGTTTAATTCGCTCACGGTTCTGCAGGCTGTACAGGAAGCATGGCAGCATTAACCTCTGGGCAGTCCTCAGGGAGCCTAGCATCATGGTGGAAGCTGAAGGGAGAGCAAGCACTTCACATGGCCAGAGCAGAAGGAAGAGAGGTGGCGGGGAGGTACCACACACTTTTAAACAACCAGATCTCATGAGAACTCACTCAGTATTGTGACCGAGGAGGATGGGGCTAAACCATTCATATGAAACACCGCTCTCAAGATCCAATCACCTCCCACCAGGACCCACTTCCAACATTGGGGATTACAACTGAACATGGGGTTTGGGTGGGGACACAGATCCAAACTATATCATGGAGGTAGGCATGACTTAGCCACCATCAGAGAGGCACTGAACCATGCTCCGAGAGTTTCAAAGGGAGAAACCACATTTGTGTGAAGACTGTGGCAGCAGAAAGGGGCAAAGAGGGTGGGATCAGAGATGGCTTTCTGCAGGAGCGGCTCTGAGCCCTTTGAATTCATTGTGAATTGCACATGTTCTGTACTACTAATCTTCCAGAGAGGGTAGTCATTCTTCTTCCCTTGATCAATTTTATTGAAGGGATATATGGGCATGTGGAAAGTTGTGGATGTTGTCTAATTACACTTTCTTAAGAATGTTCCAAACCAAAAATGATTAAGGTGAGTCATTAGATTGAGGGGAGCACTGTTTTGTCACAAGCAGTGAACTTGTTTAGAATCACACGCTCATTAGGATACATGAGCCCTCTGGAGAGTGGGCTTTTCTCAGTTTTAATAATAATCTTCTATTAAAAGCTCAGGGAGAATATACAGAAAGATATCCAAGTTTAGAGAGAATACTAAATTCTTCTAGGTAATGAAAATCCAAGATGGTCCTCATAAGCCAAGCAGGAAAATCTCATAAGGCAGAGCAACTGGGCAGACAAATGGAAAAACAAGAAAACTGCTTGCATTGTTTTAACAATCTGTGATTGACACAGCACCCAACACCATTGCCATCCCAAACCTGCTGTGGCATTTCTAATTCTGCAATGCTCTTGGCAAAGCGCTAACCTTGTATGAGTCCAGATGGTGATTCTCAGAAATGGGTACCTGGACCAACTCTTTCAGACTCATTCATTTAACAGGGAAGGGGCAGGCAGGCTGTTAAGACACAGATCCCGGGCCCCATTCTCCACTTACTGACCAGATTTTCTGGAATTTGGGCCTGGAAATCTGTATTGTGAACCAGAACGCTTTTAATTCTGATATGCAGACAGAATCTCTCCCTGCAGCAGAATTCACAGCATAGGTAACATCTGTTCTATGAGAATTAAAAGCAGCAGCAGAACTGAAAGTAACTCAGGAATGGAAGAGTAAATTGTTATTACCTAATTTGTTGAAAGTCTTTGTTTTGCTGGTTGGGACAATCTTCGGTTTCTGAGTAAGAATTTTCTGTAAATCTCACTGTTTATATGATACCACAGTGAGGTAGTGTCAAATGTCATGTATCACATAATCATACAGTTACCTACTAAAACAAAATACAGTTTTAAAACAGCAGCCAAATATCTAAATGCTTAACACTGGAAGGCTCCTAGTATCTTAAATGTTTTTCCTTCTGGGATTTTGCAGTTTAGAGTAGAGTTACAGTTTTCCATCTGAAGTATTTTAATGTTATTTACTTTGCAGTCTGAACTGGCTTTGATGGCTATATAAAGACTTATTATTCTTTCTAAAGAGGAATATTGCATCTCAGTAATCTATACCATCTTTTCAAGGACCTCTCTGTAATACCATTCAATCTGCTAATTGCAGACTTTTAAAGCCTTGTCAATAGAGTCGCTAGGCAATGCAGTCACACACAGCCTGTTTATGAGCAGTCAACTTGGACACACACACAAAAAGACTGTTACCTATCAGATATTCTTTTTACATTTTGGGGAGACAAAGTAGTCCTTCTATTTTTTTTCACTGTCTAAAGAAAATATACACACTAAAAATTTTAATTTTTTTAAATAAGGGAAATCCTTGGGATTTATTCAGTAATTTCAGCATTTGTGGGCATTACTCAGACATTTTGTTTTGCATATTATAAGGCTTTGAACTGCAATGTCCTTCTATCCCAGCAGAGATGGATCCACTGCTTTGAGGAACAGAACTGCCTATACTCTAAACCAGACAGAAATCAATGCTTTAACCTGAATGCATGGGTGGAAACTTTGTTAGCCGAATTTGCATGAGTATAAATTTTAATACTAGAATATACTATAGAAATGACAAAATATATTGCTCAGCACAAATAACAAAATCCTGTTATTATTCAGAACATCTCTTTCCAAAGTGTATGATAATTTTATTTATGCTTTTTCATACCAACCCCATCAGTCTGCCCCATTTTACACATAGAAATGTGAAGGAGAAATCAAATACCTTGTGTACTGCCACTAGCAAAGCAAGAACACATTGGCAATATTCTCTTGTGGGCGTCATAGGCACCACACTGAAGATTAGAACGGCCTGTACTTTCCCTGGCCTCAGCTAACTCGAGAGCCACAATCTGAATGAATTAAAGCCATTTCTACCTGTTTGGGGTGTGCTATGCAGAATTCATATTTCTATTGCCATTTTAATAGTCAGGGAAAATAAAATAGACTCTTTCTGTGAGCAAATGAAAGCAGCTGAGCAAGTCAGGGCCCGTGGCCAGGGGCTGGGAAGTAGGTCTCCTTTCTCGTCTGGTGCACCTGTCTCCACATAATGTCTTCAACACAATGCTCAAAAACAAATGGAATCTTACTAACTTACATATGTCTTCAATATTCATTAATAGTTGCAAAAGTTACAGAGGCCCACTATAAAAATTCAAACAATAGGAAAAACATCAAAGCCAAATATTTTTTAAATTGCTTCAAATCCTACCATCCAGAAATCAATATTTCATTAACATCTAATAAACCTCATTGCAGTCACCCTGTGGATATATACAGGAAGTATGGAGAGAAGGGACTTTTGAAAAATGTGATCCCACTACCCAAGCTATTTTTTTAAAGTCAGAATTGGTTTTTAATAGACTTCATTGAAGTATATGTACAATAACCTGCATCTCTTATTTTATTTTTGAGACGGAGTCTCACCCTGTTGCCCAGGCTGGAGTGCAGCAGCGTGATCTCGACTCACTGCAACCTCTGCCTCCTGGGTTCAAGAGGTTCTCGCACCTCAGCCTCCCAAGTAGCTGGGATTACAGGCATGCACCACCATTACCGGTTAATTTTTGTATTTTTAGTAGAGGCAAAGTTTTGCCATGTTGGCCAGGCTGCTCTCGAACCCCCTGACCCCAGGTGATCCACCCACCTTGGCCTCCCAAAGTTCTGGGATTACAGGCGTGAGTCACCACACCTAGCCTAAACTGCATCTCTAGAGTGCCCAATTCCATGAGTTTTGACTATTTATATACCTGGGAAATCAGCACCACAATCAAGATGCAGAACACTTGTATCACCCAAGTAATTGTTCATATCATGCCCCTTCACAGCACATCCCACTCTCCACTCCCAGCCCTAGGTGGCAACCATTGAAATGTTTTCAGTTGCTATGGATTAGTTTGCATTTTCTAGATTTTATATAAGTGCAATCATACAATTAGCACAATACTAGAATAATTATGCAATCAATCACACTTTTGCGTTGGGTTTCTTTCATGCAGAATAATTATTTTTAGATTATTCATGTTGTGTATATCCATGATTCGTTCTATTTTTTAGAGATGGGGTCTTGCGCTATTGCCCAGACTGGAGTGCTGTGGCACAGTCAAAGCTCTCTGCAGCCTCAACCTCCTGGGCTCAAGCAATCCTCTTACCTCTGCCTCTCAAGTAGCTGGGACAACAGACATGAATCTCTATACCTGGCTAAATTTTTGTATTTTTCGTAGAAATGCATTCTTGCTATGTTGCCTAGGCTGGTCTTGAAGTCCTGGGCTGAAGCAATCCTCTCTCCTTGGCCTTCCAAAGCACTGGGATTACAGGTGTGAGCCACTGTGCCCAGCCAATTCATTCTTTTTCATTACTAAGTAGAATCTCTTTATCTTAAATAAAAGGTATTGCATTTGACTTTATTTGAATTTAACAGAAGAAATGTTTTTGAAATGGAAGAAATTGCAGAACTTCACATAATGGTGTCTTTATCACAAGAAATGTCAGCTCTTAAAGAGCCCTCTAAAATGAGTAACAAATGACTAAAAAAATTACAAAAAGCTGTAGCTGAGCATTTAGATGTTTGACATTTTTAAGCTATATGTGTTAACTTTACAGTATCTACTAATTCCCTTCTACGAAATATAAAGGAATTGGTATACTTTTTCCCACATATCTGTTTTATGTGGTATTAATTTTTTTATTTACCATTATTGATATTTATAAAATTACATTTTGCTCTGTAATTTCCACTACTGTTTATTTTAATTCAACTTTTAATTGAGTCCAGTACTTGACTCTACATCTTCATATAAATTTTATAATTGATTTGTCAATTTACCAACACACATACACAAACTTGTTGGTATTCTGGTTGGAATTGCACTGGCTCTATGGATTATTTTGTGTTCTTGTGGTCATTTTACACATAGGTTTTGCACTTATTCCCCTCTGAAAATTACTCATCCCTGAATGGAGCCAACTATCTGCTGAGTACCGTGAAGAAAGGGCAGGAATGAGCTGGGGAAATCCTCAGCTTCCAATTTGTTGCTCAAACCTTTTCTCACCAATTCTAAGGAACACACTTGTATTAGTCAGTTTTCACACTGCTATACAGATACTACCTGAGACTGGGTAATTTATAAAGATAACAGGTTTAATGGACTCACAGTTCTGCACTGCTGGGGAGGCCTCAGGAAACTTACAATCATGGCTGAAGGGTAAGGGGAAGCAAGGCATGTCTTACATGGTGGCAGGCAAGAGTGTGTGAGAAAGAGCGAGGAAGTGGCACACTTAAAACCATCAGCTCTTGTGAGAACTCTCTCACTATCACAAGAACAGCGTGGGGGAACTGCCCTCATGATCCAATCACCTCCTTCCAGGTTCCTCCCTCAACACCTGGGGATTACAATTCAAGATGAGATTTGGGTGGGGACACATAGCCATATCAACACCTCTTTGATTTTGTTTTCTGGAAGTTGGTAAAGCTCATATTGAGTGAAGCCCATGAAGCTCCAGGCCCTCTATTTGGGATCTGCTCATTGCTGTCTGCCTTCCCTCCTTCACTTCTTGTTACCTATGGCAATCTCTTTGGTCTAGGAGATTGAATATCAGAAGTCAATACAAATGTACATCAGCATAACTTCTCCATCAACTTCTCTTCCACTGTTGTTTTGAGTTGTCAAAGTAGGTCTTGAAAAGACTTCCTTGCTTCTCCTGTGTGCTGGGCACATCTTGAGACCTCTTGCTCTAATTAAAGGATCATTGAGTCTGTGTTTACTTACTAAGCAACAAAAAAAAAAACCAACTTGTGTGCATGTGTGTGTGTGTGCATGTGTGTGCATGTGTGTGTGCGTGTGTATGTCCCACTTTGTTCCAAAGAGGATTTGATGGAGCTTCGAAGAATATATACAATACTAAAGAAAATGAGGACTAATAGAAAAATAAAAATGAGATGAAGCATAGTAGAGGCCATACATACCCAAAATATATATCATAAGGTACATAAATGTACCTTATTGTATTTATCAGACATGGGCCACAAATTTGGCCAAAACGTTTATCAGACATAGGCCACAAATTTGGCCAAGTGCTTTCTAGCAACTAACACAAAAACAGGAATGGGATCTTTTATATGAATCTATATCCGCAACTTAATAAGTCAATTAGAAGCTCTTCTTTCAAGAACCTCAGGTGTGAAAGGGAGAACAGAGAAAATCTAAAAGAATGTAGAATTAAGAAAGAGTTTTTCAATTAGGAGCCTTGTACACGTTTTTAGATAAAAATGAAAATGAGTGAGAAGAAAAAGGTATGAATGAAATGCAGATATGTAGTGCTATATACAAAGGAAGCGGTGCTGAAATGGTGACTATAAACCCTTTTTCTTCAT
Source organism: Macaca nemestrina (assembly GCF_043159975.1). Lineage (NCBI taxonomy): Eukaryota > Metazoa > Chordata > Mammalia > Primates > Cercopithecidae > Macaca > Macaca nemestrina. The sequence continues at coordinate 40,263,330 of NC_092133.1, read as the reverse complement.
TATATCAATTTTTTAAAATCCAGTATTGACTCATTTTGAAAAGTAAGAGAATTTTTGATAATCTGTCAACTTTAATACAGCTGTTTTATTATTTTGGATTAGAAAAAGGTATAATAAACAGTATTTGTCACATATGTTTATATGTATTTCTTTATATATAGCTTTTTCTGTCACATTTATTAAATAGCAACAAGTGTCCAGGTTTACAAATTAAGCAATATGCACTAAAACAACTGGTGCATAATAAATTTGATTTATTTGGTTGGTTGTAGATTATATACTCTGCACAATCTGACACTTGGTAGAGACAAGGAAGTCTCCGTCCCAAGGAATTATTTCTTTGAATTCAGCAGTCTGTTTTGCTTGTTAAAATGATTTAATGTGCTATAAATGTTAACTTGTCTAAAAGTTTAATGCATTTTCACACATCCCCCCCTCCCCTACTTTTTTTCCTAGTATAGCAATCAAGGTTGGCTTTAACTATTATTAATTTGCCAAGCATGTACCTGAGTCACATAATAAACATTACTTTGGGAACATAGCAATGAGTTCATCAGTGAACAACTAAAGTGATTCCCTGATGTCAGTATGCCACTGGATCACCCCAAGTCCAAAGGGAAGACCATCATTGTTCCAAAATCAGGGGCAGGTTAAGTGGGATCAAAATGGCCCCACTTACTTTTCCCCTCCCTGGTAATCCAGACCAGGTTGAAAAGAACCTGTATCCAGATTTGGTTCAGAGATTCTGGACTGATATGTCCAACAGGCTTCTGTGAAATGTCCCAAGTAAGAAATTGATTTTCGGGCTGCGCACGGTGGCTCACGCCTGTAATCCCAGCACTTTGGGAGGCCGAGATGCGCGGATCCCTTGAGATCAGGAGTTTGAGACCAGCCTGGCCAACATGGTGAAAACCCATCTCTACTAAAAAATACAAAAATTAGCTGGGCGTGGTGGTGGGTGCCTGTAATCCCAGCTATTCGGGAGGCTGAAGCAGGAGAATTGCTTGAACCTAGGAGGCAGAGGCTACAGTGAGCCGAGATTGTGGCACTGCACTCTAGCCTGGGTGACAGAGTGAGACTCCATCTCAAAACAAAAACAAAAACAAAAACATTGATTTTGATCCAGATAATCTTTTTGTTTATTGTAATTTAAACTGGTCCACACCCATTGTTTCATTCTAGCTATTTTAAAAGTTTAGTTGCTATGGTGAACTCATTATGTTGACAAAACAAATCACAATTTTTTTATTACTTATGTATGCTTTGTAAAACACCACTTTTCTTGTCCTAGAAAATGTTATAAAAAGATGACTTAAGTGAAGAGTTATATAAGGCACAGTGTAGTGTCTAAAACTTGAGTTCTTGTCCAATTATTGCTTTCTAATATTTCAATCTTCTGAAATGACTGATAGCCACATTTGGTGTTAGGTTTGCAATTCTATTTTTACCTGGAGCTAGCCTCACGACTTTACATAATAATAATAATGATACAACAATACATTTTAACAGCGATTTACAGTTTTAAAATGCATTCCCAGTTGTCATTTCATTTGATTCAGCATTCCACAGATATTAACTGAGCATAGACTAAGTGCTAGGCAGTTAGGCAGGGCAGCTGTTATTATGCCTATATGGAAAACAAATGCTCACGGATGTTAAGTCTCTAGGATTATACGACTGCCAAAGTGGGGAAGCCAGGAAATGAACCTGGGTTCCCTGTTGAGCGGTAATGTAGTGTGGTGCAGAGATTAGGAGCACAAACTCTGGAACCATGCTGCACTGGTTTAGACACCAGTTCTGCCACATTCTAGCTGTTTAACCTCGGGCAAGTTACTTCACCTCTCTGTGCTGGGGTCTGTTGTGAAGAGATTAAGAATATTCACAAAGCACTTAGAGCCTGGTAGGTAGCAAGAACTAAGGAAGTGTTTACTGTTATTATTTGGTGTTCAGGCCAGTATCGTTTTTGGCATTATGGTACTTCTCTCTTTATATAGATAGACTATCTCCTCTTTCTTTCCAGTGGAATGTTTCCTTATCTTGTAACTGTCAAATTAATTTGGCAAAATCACTATATATCTGTCATTTGGCCTGTATGACTAAAATGGTCTATTTGGAATAACTGGGCTTTAAGAAACCACCCCCAGCTTTATATTCTCATTTTCTTTCTGTCTTGTTTTTTGAAATAGGGTCTCACTCTGTCACCCAAGCTGGAGTGCAGTGGCACAGTCTCAGCTCACTGCAACCTCCAGTTCCCAGGGTTAAGCAATCCTTCCACCTTGGCCTCCTGAATAGGTGGGACCCCAGACACACACCACCACACCCAGCTATTTTTGTAATTTTAGTAGAGACAGGAGTCTTACCATGTTGCCCAGGCTGGTCTTGAACTCCTGAGCTCAAGCCATCTACCCACCTCAGCCTTCCAAAGTGCTGGGATTACAAACATGAGCCACCATGCTCGGTCTAATTCTCATTTTCTAGAACACTAAGAAATGAAGCTGATCCATATGTGAAGAGAGGTAAAGAGAAACTCTTTGAAGAAAGGTCTAGTTAAGTCTTGGTAAAATAGAATTGCATGAAAATATTTTAAGGATAACATGGAAGGATTTCATTATTTTTTCCCACATATACATGAGTATGAGTGTAATTTGTAATTTCTGAAAGACCAATGGTTTCTATGATCACTCTAAAATTACCTGGTAGATAAAGTAACATGTCTGACAGTTGGACTTCTCCCAGAAATTCTTTATTAAAGCTCCTCAATTAATACAAGCACATTTTAAATCTATTGTTATTTATTTTAATGGTCCTAGAAGAAAACATTTATTTACTCTAAAAACTTAAATACTGATGACATGAATATTGGCTAACAGTATCTATTTTTATAGTTTAAATTAAATTATCTTACTCAAAGTACTGTAGAGGGGTTTACTTAGTCCATGAGATAAAAACTAAAAGCAAACCAAAAAAAAAAAACCAGGAAAACAAAAAACCAACCAAACAAAAAAGTGTTGAAAGGCTTTTAGATTTTTCTTCTTGTTAAGCATAGTTTCGTTTGTTCAATCAGAAGCAAATTATTGATTGCATTTTATTGTGAATTTTCACCTTACAGAGTTTAAACATCTTCCAGAACCTAAATAAGCGGCAGTTTGAAACAGTTATTCATTTGTTCGAGGTCGCAATAATAGCAACTGACCTGGCTTTATATTTCAAGTAAGTACATAACTCTGCACAGTGGAATGCCCTATACTCTGTGTGGTTTTGCCTTCCATAAATTATCTGTTGCATTAATGTTAAAAGGCATTTATTCAAACACACATGCACAGACACACACACACATTTGCTTTCCTTTTGGATTACCAAGTAGAGTATCTTCAAGACAGATGCCTGCCGGTAAACTTACTAGACATCCAGGAACACATTTTAAAAACATAAGCTCCTAATATTAAGTAGGTTGCTAGCCGAAGAAGTTTGAATTGAAGAATATGCAGCCAAGTTTGTGCCTTGCCAAAAGAGTGAGGCCAAGAGACCTCTCAAGGTGGCTTTTTGTCTAGATGAATTCTCTATGGTCCAGAATCTGGTATTTTAATGTTTCGGGCTCAGAAATTTAATTCTGTCAAAGTCTGGGAGCTGAAAAATTTTGGTGGCATTGACACACATTAACCAAACTTACAAAACTGAGTCATACATAGCAGAGAGCCAGCCTATTTACAACAGTAATATTGCCAAGGAGACCAGATACTCAGTATCTCCACATTTTCTCATAAGTGAACTATAAAGTTGCTTGGTGAAAACGGATTAGAACAAGATGAACTAGTTATAGGATCCAAATATTCAGTGGCTTGGGCATTATCAAATTATGCCTTTCTGATCCTTCTTCATTAAATAATAATAATAATTATTATTATATATATTATTATACAGGTCTCACTCTGTCACCTGGGCTGGAGTGCAGTGGCACCACCTTGGGTCACTGCAACCTCGGCCTCCCAGGTTCCAGCAATTCTCCTGCCTCAGCCTCTTGAGTAGCTGGGACTTCAGGCTCCCACCACCATGTCTGGCTAATTTTTGTATTTTTAGTAGAGATGGGTTTCACCATGTTGGCCAGGCTGGTCTCAAACTCCTGACCTCAAGTGATTTGCCCACCTTGCCCTCCCAAAGTGCTGGGATTACAGGCGTGAGCCATTGCACTGGGCCTGAATATTTAATTATTAAATAGTTCAACGTGAAGACAAATACTAAGAAGAATAAAATGGATATCCAAATATCCATAGCCCAGATATAACAAATGCTAAATTTTGCCATATTTGCCTCAGATTTTGCTTTATAAGGAGAAAAAAACTAGTGATGCAATTGAGGCATTCCACACCTACTCCACTATGAAAAACCCCTTCCCTTCTTCCACAAAGATATCACCATCTGACGTTGATGTGTATTCACCATTTCCATCCACGTTTTTATATGGTATTGTTGTGTGTTTGTTTGGTTTCTTGGTTTTTTTGAGATGGAGTCTCACTCTGTCACCAGGCTGGATTGCAGTGGCGCAATCTCGGCTTACTGTAACCTCCGCCTCCTGGGTTCAAGTGATTCTCCTGCCTCAGCCTCCTAAGTAGCTGGGACTACAGGCACGTGCCACCACGCCTGGCTAATTTTTTTTTTTTTTGTATTTTACTAGAGACGGGGTTTCACCATGTTGGCCAGGATGGTCTTGATCTCCTGACCTCGTGATCCACCCACCTTGGCCTCCCAAAATGTTGGGATTACAGGCGTAAGCCACCTTGCCCGACCTGTTCTGTTTTCAAATTGTCCATTAAGTGTACTGTCTGTACATACCTTTCTGCAACTTGCTTTATTCATGCAACATTGTGTTTCAAAGACTTATCATTGATAATAAATGGAGCTCCAATGCATCCATTTTAACTGAATATTCAACCCTTGAATATTCATAATTTACCCACTCTTCTATTCATAGACATTTTAATTGTTTCTATTTTTTCATCATTACCTACAATGCTGCCTTGTATGTCCCTGTATATATATGGGAGTTTCTCTAAGAAATGTAAAAGTGAGAATGCTATAGGGTTTGCATGTCTTCAATTCATGCTACATTACAAAACTGCACTCCTGAGTTGTGCCAGTTAGCACTCCCACCCACGTGTACAAGAGTTCCAGCCGAGTGAGGTGGCTCATGCCTGTAATCTCAGCACTTTGGGAGGCCAAGGCAGGAGGATCATTTGAGGCCAGGAATTTGAGACCAGCCTGGGCAACATAGCAACACCCTGTCTCTACAAAAAAATTAAAAAATTAGCCAGGCATGGTGGAGCATGCCTGTAGTCCCAGCTACTTGGGAGGCTGAAGTGGGAGGATCCCTTAAGCCTAGGAGTTCAAGGCTCCAGTGAGCTAGGATCAAGCCACTCCACTCCAGCCTGAGTGGGAGAGCAAGACTCTGTTTCAAAAAAAAAAGAAAGAAAAAAGAAGAGAAAAATACCGTATCTGAAGTACTCTTGAACTCAGCACATTTGAAATTTATTTTGCTAATATAATCAATGTGAGATAATAGCTTATTGTTCAAATTTGTAGTTTCTTGATAAGCACTGAGACCAGCTGAATATCCATGTGTTTTGGGTTCCAACTTTTTGTTGGCTATTTGTTGTGGTATCTTCTCACAGTTTGGGGTCTTTATTTTTAGGTTATGGTCTCTTTTATCATATGTAATTTTTAAATTTACTTTCATTTTTAAAGAGACAGGGTCTTGCTATTGCCCAGGCTGGTTTAAAACTCCCGGCTTCAAGCAATCCTCCCACCTTGGTCTCCCAAGGTGCTGGGATTACAGATGTGAGCCACTGCACCCGGCCTTATATGTAACTTTTTCGTTGTAATGTATTCCCAGTTACCTGTTTTTTTTTTTTTTTTCCCCCTCTCTTTATGGTTTGTGCTTTTTCTGCCTTAAGCCGTTTCTGAGCCAAAGTTATACCACCATTCTCTACTCTCTTATCTTCTGGCCCTGTAGACTTTGCTATGTGGACATGACAATGCAAAGTGGGAACATGAAATCTGAAAAGCATGTATTTAAGGTATTTTTTTTCTCTGTTTTCATATGCTAAAATTGTTGCTCACAGCTGTATCTTTTCTAGGAAGAGAACCATGTTTCAAAAAATTGTTGATGCCTGTGAACAAATGCAAACGGAGGAAGAAGCCATCAAATATGTAACTGTTGATCCAACCAAAAAAGAGATTATCATGTAGGTAGTTAAAATTGTATTTCTCTCCTGTTTTTTAATAAAAATAACTTATTTTGTACTTATTTCTAGTTTAAAATTTTTTGTTTTCTTCCTAAGGGCAATGATGATGACTGCATGTGACTTGTCTGCTATCACCAAGCCCTGGGAAGTACAAAGTCAGGTGAGTCTAGTTAAGTTTTCTTTTCTGTCACACTGTCAGGTACTGCCTAGGTCCCATGTAAATGTCTACCTAAAAATCTTAGGCAACCTCAGAATTCTGAAAAATTATAAACATTAGTGAGACAGTAGGCAATTTGATTAGGCCCTGGAATAAGGCAAATAGAAGGAACTTTGGAAGGAAAATGCTTTCTTGAAAGAATTCTTTAACACTGAAACACTGTAAACAATTTATATAAAATTATCCAAGAAATGTCTGAGTTTTAAAATAGAGGAGTGTATTAGCCTGTTCTCATGCTGCTGCTAATAGACATACCCAAGACTGGTAATTTATAAAGGAAAGAGTTTTAATGTACTCACAGTTCCACATGGCTGGGAAGGCCTCACAATCATGTTGGAAGATGAAGGAAGAGCAAAGGGATCTTATGTGGTGGCAGGTAAGAGATAGCGTATGCAGGGGAACTCCCCTTTATAAAACCATCAGATCTTGTGAGACTTACTTAATATCACTAGAACAGCAAGGGAAAGATTTGCCCCCATGATTCAATCACCTCCCACTGGGTCCCTCCCACTGGGTCCTTCCCATGAATTGGGAATTATGGGAACTACAATTCAAGATGAGATTTGTGTGGGGACATAGCCAAACTGTATCAATGAGATGTCAGAACAAGATCAGGATGCATCGTTAGTGTTTTCCTCTATCAAGGGTGTTTTTGCTCCCACAGACTATTCTTCAATGTGCTGTGAATTATAAGGCGGCACTGGCTGTGACATGATGTCTAAGGTTGCTTTCCACAGAAGTTTTTCCCCCACCTTGGGGAGGCACTAGTCTACCACTTGCTTTCTTACTAATTGGATGAAAAAAATCTCTTTTTCCTCCAATAATTTCTAGGGAAACCCCTAAGCAGAAAAGAGCCCAGAATTAAATGGGTTTAACTGTTAAAGTGGGTTGTATCTTTTTAAAAAGATAGAATAATTGGAACTCATTGTAGGGGAGAAAAAATACCTATTTCTCACCCATCCTAGGTTCATGACTGAGGCCCCTATAACAAAAGACAGATTAACAAGAGAAAAGCATACACATTTATTTGTTTTACATGTAATACAGGAGCCTTCCTAAGAAAACAAAGACCCTAAGGAACAGTTAAACTTGTGTATTTTATGCTAGGTTGGATGAAGTAGATAGTCACGGAGAAATTGAATTCAACAAAGAGGGTATGATCTAATCACGGGGCAGCTTAGCAAGGACAATTTGTTCAGATTCTTCTTGGCATCTTTGTGTCTCTGGCTCCTTTCCTCCAGGAATAGGGAGGGCACCTCTTGAATGAAGGTCTTATTATCTGCTTCAGGGGAAGGTCAGAAAATCCTTACCTGGTTTTATGACCTACTTCAGGGGAGAAGGTGGGGAGAAGGTGAGACTGATCTTCCTGCTGCTTTCGTTTCCTCAAATTCCATCATCTTAAAATATTTTGGGGCAGGGTGTCCTGAACTCCGTCACCATCAAGTCCAAAGCTAAACACTTTCCTCTCCTTCCACCTCGACATGCCTGCTCTTCTTCCTCTGTTCTTTATTGATGTGGTCACCTAAGCTAGAAACCTGAGGTCTTGCTTGAGCTTATCTCCCTCATTTCAAAATCATTTCTATCACCCTTGCTAGTACCTCAGTTCAGACTTTTATCAGAACTGTGGTGGCAGCCTCCTAATAGATCCTCACATCAACTCCACAACTTATCCTCTGAATTGCTGCCATGTCTCTACACAGAGCTCAACTCAGCCATTCTACTCCTTAAAAGCCTCATACTCCCCATTGCCAGAGGTTTCCAACTTTTTTTTCTCCAAAGAAGTAAAGTCTGTTTTCTCCCAACAAAACTTGCCCAAAGATCACTTTATAAAAGAGAAAAAAGCAAAGCTACTTTAGCTTTCATCTCTCTTGGCCTCCACCTTCTTGGGTCCTAGAGCACTTCAGAGGAACCCTAGGCTCCAGGAGTAAAGAGCAATGGCCTAGAGAATCAAATTCAAGCTTCCCGGCAAAATTTACATGGCCTGTCACTGCCTGTCCTTAACTCACACTCCCAGAATCATTTCCCATCACCTTCTCCCATGTCATTGCTTCACACTGTACTCACGGAAGCTTTGTACGTTCCATTTTATCTCTGCAAATATTCTTCCCCTCCTCTTTTCCTGGAAAACTACTCTTATTCTTGACAATGCAACATAAATGCTACCTCCTTCCTTCATGAAACTTATCTTTACTCCCTTCTCCCTGGCCCATAGCACTTACATTATTACTGTTATAGCACTTAACCACATTGTATACATGACTGTCTTCACTAGACTGTGAACATTTTAAAGAAAAAGATCATGCCATATTCCTCTTGGCAAGCCTGGATCATGCCAATGTAAAGGCAGCTAGCAGGTGTTCAATGAACTTGATACATTTTTTTTGTAGTGATATAAATTAATGCTGGAATATCCTCACACTGTAATTAGGTAAAGCTACATACTAATGGGTGTCTGTCACATGTGCATTCACAGATATATACTAGATGCTAACAGGACAAAGAAGAACTTGGGAAGCATTAGAACTTAAAGCATAATATTTAATCCTCCTATTTCTCCTTTTCATTGGTGAGAAGTGGCGGCAATAGTAAATGGGAGATAGATACTCCCAGAATAAGCCTAGAACACTGAAGTAGGAAGAAAAAGCTCCCCTTTCCCATTTCAATATAATCTGTAAATGACCTCTTTTTAAAACTTAAGAGCATATGGTTTGATAGCGCCTCAAGCACTGACTGTAAACTTGATCCTTAAATGTCACTTGTACTAATAAAATTCAAGTTCTCTATTCATAAGTGGATTTAGTGAACCAAGCCTTTCTCATTTGCAGGTAGCACTTATGGTTGCAAATGAATTTTGGGAACAAGGAGATCTGGAGAGAACAGTATTGCAGCAACAACCCATTGTAAGACCTTGACATAAAAATGCATTACTTATTAAAAGTTATCAGGACAGGCCGGGCTCGGTGGCTCATGCCTGTAATCCCAGCACTTTGGGAGGCCGAGGTGGGCGGATCATGAGGTCAAGAGATTGAGACCATCCTGGCCAACATGGTGAAACCCCGTTTCTACTAAAAATACAAAATTAGCTGGCCATGGTGGTACGTGCCTGTAGTCCCAGCTACTCGGCAGGCTGAGACAGGAGAATCGCCTGAACCTGGGAAGCAAAGGTTGTAGTGAGCTGAGATCGTGCCACTGCACTCCAGTTTGGAGACAGAGTAAGACTCTGTCTCAAAAACAAAAACAAAAACAAAAGTTATCAGGACAAATCAGTTTGTTTTGTTCACTACATCTTAGAAACCTGTCTTAAAAGGATTTATTTCTCTTTCTAGCCTATGATGGACAGAAACAAGAGAGATGAACTACCTAAACTTCAAGTTGGATTTATTGATTTTGTTTGTACTTTTGTATATAAGGTAAGTAAGCAAATTATTTGAATTAAATATATAAACATTTGGATGAAAATTTTTCTTTCAAACTGTCACCAAAATTTAAAAGTCACCCATATGGAAAGCCATCAGGGGTGTCATTGTTTCTCCAAAGCAGTTTGAGGTTTTACCCTAAGGGCTGGAATAAAAGGAGAGAACTCAGATGTGAGCAAATTGAACACTTCGTTAGGCAGGCAGGAAAGACATCACCTGTCTCTTCCCCAAACTTCACAGGCCCGGGGTTAAACTTATCCTAGCAGCTCTGAGTGCTGTAACAATTCCTTACAGCTCATTCTCTGCATATGAAAGATCCTGAAAATTAACTGTATGATTTATGTAGTTTCTGACCTAAAATTCTCTTTAGGAGTTCTCACGGTTTCACAAAGAAATCACACCTATGCTGAGTGGTCTTCAGAATAACAGAGTAGAATGGAAATCTCTAGCTGATGAGTATGATGCAAAGATGAAGGTCATTGAAGAGGAGGCAAAAAAGCAAGAAGAAGGAGCCGAAAAAGGTTAGATGGGCTCTGTTTTTGCTCCCTGTAGTTTAGCCAGAAGCTAGGCTGAGCTTAGTGGCACGTGACAAAGGCATAAAGAGTCACTACAAACAGAAAACCTGCTTTACTGGTGCAGACTGATAATTTTAAGAGGTTGACTACTGGTTTTCAGGTTCCTCCCCCCACCCCCACCCCCCAAGCCCCACCAGAAACAACATCTTATGTACATAACTCCAGATAGAACTGACTGGTCCAGCTGAAGTAGAGGTTGGAGCTAGGCTTCTTCATCCTTCTAGAAGGTGGCTCCTCTACAGAACACTGGGTGTTTAGGAATAATATGAAAACTACAGAATCTGTGGGATTAGGGTTAGGTGAGAAAAAACTTTTTGTCCCAACATTACACATTAGCTGTGAGACTTTGAGCAACTTGCTTAACCTCGCTGACTTTAATATTCTTCTCCATGTAATGAGGTGGTTTTATAGATCTTCAGCTTAAGGAAGCCCTACATGTAGAATAAGGTTGAAATTGCCTGTCTCCCAAATGTCTCCACATTGGGAGATGTTTTTCTGGCATGAGATTCCTGTGCCATTTTTTTCTGGCATGAAATTTCTATTCCTAAAGCCACTTTGTCAAGTTTAATGTTGTTTTTGGATTCTTAAAATGCTTACGATTAACTATTAGTTCATCAAATAGCCAAAACATCATCTTGAAAGTGGAATGCTAATTTCTGTCTTGAAAGTTAATCACTCTAAAGGTTTTGTAAGCAATTGTTACTGCTTAACAAAGAAATCATCTCTATGCGGAAAGGCCCTGACATGTTCCTTTTAGGTAGTTCTACTGCATTTAGTGAAATTTTAAATAATTCATAGGAGAAAATACTTTTCTTAACAAAGTTAAGGATGTCCTTCAACAGAATAAAAACAGGAGTTTCTGACTCCTTGATATCCATTCACTTATGTGACTCAGACGTCTTATCTCTAGAAAGCCCTATGTTAGGCAGGCCCTGGGGAAAGATGGGATCCTTTATCTTGAACAATTTACCATTTGGTGGAGGAACTAAACATTGTGAACCAATGCACAATTAATGATCTCAAAGAAGGCACTTGTGTGTATATGGGGCATGGAGAAGGCTTTCCTGAAAACAGGCATGGGGAGGAAAAGTAAGAAAATACGTACAAAGGCTTGGAGTAGGAATAAGCTTGGTGCAATTGAAAAATTTTTAAGCTGATATGGCTGGAGTCTAGAGAGCAAAGAGTGCAAAGTACATATGAAGCTGGTAGTGCAGGTAGCTGCCAGATACTGTACTGCCTTGAAAGCTGGGCTAAAAATGTTCATGTGTCATTCAAGAGATTTAAAGTAAGATATGACTTGCATTTCAAAAAGATAAGTGATTTTTACCCAGCAAGTGAAAAGTGAGGGTATTTCTTAGTACTATTGCATTTAACCTTTATCTCAACTTTATTATGAAGAGATGATCAGGTCCTTTAAGTGACCCCTGACATTGGATATGGCTCTATACTTTATTTGCATAAAAATTTACTTCGGAGTTTTTTTCTACTACATAGAGAATTCTTTGTGGACTAAGATCATTATTTTGTATTGCCAGGCATGGAGCTTTGTGGATCAAGCTCAGATTTCCAGATTGCATTGTCTCAGTGAGAAACTAAGATGTTAACTGGCCAACCATTTATCAGATTCTATTTTTTATTTATTTATTTTTTTGAGACGGAGTCTCACTCACTCTGTCGCCCAGACTGGAGTGCAATGGCTTGATCTCAGTTCATTGCAATCTCTGCCTCCCAGATTCAAGCAATCCTCCCACCTCAGCCTCCTGAGTAGCTGGGATTACAGGTGCATGCCACCACACTCAGCTAATTTTTATATTTTTAGTAGAGACAGGGTTTCACCATATTGACCAGGCTGGTCTCGCACTCCTAACCTCAAGGGATCCACCCGCCTCGGCCTCCCAAAGTGCTGGGATTACAGGCAGGAGCCACTGCACCCAACCCAGATTCTATTTTTTGAATGGACCAACTCTGAATATGAATTCAAGTTTTTACATGGTCAAATCCATAGTACTTGCTAGGTTAAAATGACTGACTAGTCTATAAAATTGACACTACTATCATGGGAGTATTAGAATAAAAACACTATATATCCACTAACTCCTAATAATATTGCTTTCCTTGATTTTACTAGCTGCTGAAGATTCAGGAGGTGGTGATGACAAAAAGTCCAAAACATGTTTAATGTTGTAATATAATCTAACTGGTCTAAACTTCAAATATCGTTTTACCTTTGAAGAAAACCAGAAAATATTCAAAAGAACTTCAACAAATCATCAAGTAACAGAGTAAGAGGATCTTCAGAAAAACTACCCTGTGACTATGAAGAAAATACATATTGCTAGCCCAAAAACCCCAAGGGCAAAATAAAGTTCAACAAAAGTGCAAAATATGACAAAAATGGGTACATTTTTCGTGCCAATTTATTTTAAATTAAAAAATATGCAATCCTGAAACTAGTCACAAATTCTTTTTTAAAACATTAATTGTATTTATTTGCTAAGGCTGCTATAACAAAGTACCACAGACTGGGTGCTTAACCAATAGAAATGTATTTTCTCAAAGTCTTGGGGGCTGGAAGTTCAAGATCAAGGAGTTGGCAGGATTGGCTTCTTGGGAGGTCTCTCAACTTGGTTTGCAGATGGCCATCTCCTCCCTGTGTCTTCACATGGTCTTCCCTCTGTGTGTCTGTGTCCTAATCTCCTTTTCTTATAAGGACTCCAGTAGGACTGGATTAGGGCCTACCCATGTGACCTCATTTTAGTCTTAATTACCTCGTTAATGGCCTTATCTCCAAATACAGTCACATTCTGAGGTACTGGGGATTGGGACTTAAATATATGAAATGGGTGAGGGGTGGGGGAGACACAATTCACCCATAACATTTGTAACTGTGATTCACACCTCGAACCACTCCCTGAACTAAAAACTCACAACATGTCTTAATAAAAGAGTAAACGCAATACAGAATATATAGTGTTGTAAATATGGTATAGAAAATAAAGTAATGAAGTCATTTTATTCAATGTTATTCCATCTGAAATGCTTTTCTCTTTCCTCTACTTTTACCTTTGAGAATGGAATGATGACCAAACTATTTTTTGGCAGTTTATTAAAACTATGCCTTTGTCCTACACTCTGCCTTCAAAGTTTGAAATCAATTATTTTGGGTGTAACTAAGAATATTTTTTATGGTTCAGAACTATTCTTTTCATTAAAAAGAGTATCAATGCACAAGATACTAACTGGATAATCGTAATGCAAGTTAAAGCAGCTAATGAATATTATGCATTAAGAAGTATGTGATTGGATTATGCAAGAACCTTGTTATCAAAAATAGTGGGGAAAAACTTCAACCAAGATGACTTTCTAAAAATGATTAATAGAACTACCTACCAAACATTCTAAATATTAAATTGTTAAGGGAAACTAAGGGCAATCAACTACTTCCACTGCATGGTATATGTCTGTCCAGATATTAGAGAAATTTAAGATTTCTTCCTTTAGTTATCTATAATCATAGATAAAATTAGAAAACAGAATAATAATATAGTATGCCATATATTTTGTTGTAGATTTTTTTTTGTCACAAGCTATCTACATTCTAATGAATTGAAGATCAATGAACCTATATATTTTGTAACAGACAAGACCACGTTCAATTTTGAGCAGCCAAGAAATGAATCACCATTTGTTTTATTTTTATAAGTTAGGTATTTAGAATTGCAAGACAGCTTCTCTCACATTAGAATGTAAAGTTTATGAGGAAAGATTTTTGTCTATTTTGTCTGTTTTGTTCACAGCTCTATTTTGGCACCTAGAGCAGTGCCTGGCACAAGGCAGGCACTCAGTAATATGAATGAATACTATGTGAATAAATGTTACAACAAACAGATATAAATAAGGTATGACAGTAAGTCATACTTAAATGAGTATTGTTTATTAAATGAGTATTGTTTATTAAAGTAATCAACTTAGCTAAGTGATGCATGCTCCCTCATTTCCACTGCTTAAAATAATTGTGAAACTCCTTCCAGAATCACTATTATTTTAAAAACCATGTAAGAAACTTTATTCCTTTAGCCCTATGTAATTTTGGACCCCAAAATATCAGTCAGCTCAAACAACTTCCCCTCCTTAGTCACCAGAAATTGTATTGAGGTTAGAGATGTCGACCACTGAATGTCTGCCAAAGAGCGAGTGTAAGAAGGCCTAACTTCAATACCCCCAGACAAGTGGTCTGCTGACTACTACTGACTGCACTATAGCGAAGTTTGAGACAGGTAGGTAGGAGAATTACTATTTAAACTCATCGTGTTAGAGGCCTTTTCAAGACTCCTTAAAAACATGACTCCCATTATCTGTCATTGTGCACGAGTGGATTAAGTGTTGTGATTTTATATAAATTTATAAATGAGCCTGATGTCATAAACCTACTTGAAATATCAAATATACTGATCTATTTTTAAAGGGTCTTTAGATATTCTTCCTAAATTCTTAATTTTAATTTTGCAGGAATTTTATTTTCTGACAACCACTAAACAATGGACATATTTTTACCATAAGAATGTTTAACTGCATATATTATACAACTAATATCAGTCTTGCTGCTGGACATTTCAAACACTTTTTCCTCAAAAATATAGATTCATTTTTACACACTACAAGTAGTTAGGTTAAAAAAAACAATTTCTTCAAGAAGTGAGAGGACTATCAATGTTAAACACTGATAAACCCAACACTGATTTACTTTTCTGAAACAGGTTCAGAAATGATTGCCTAATTACTTCCTAGATGGTTCCTTTACAGCCATGCCCAGCTCAGTGCCTCACACATAATAGAAGCCTGATAAATATTTGTGGAATTAATGAATAACAACTGTTTAATAAAAGGAAAATCTCTGATAATAACCATTTTAAAATAAGATAACAAATTACTTATTTTGCAGTTTAATGCCAATCATTCCATGTTTAAATGTTGTTTAAAATAGTATATCTTCAATAAAATACCTGCTTATGTTCAGTTCATTTTCTATATGTCCTTTCTGTTATTCATCAAGTCAAGCATCTTCTCCTATATCTATCCATTTGCTCTTTATAAAAGCAGATCTTTACCTGTTTTCAGAAATCAATAAACCCTTTTGAAAACCTGATTTTTGAAAATTTGAAATTTATGTACTTTTCCTCCAAAAAACATACACAGAAGTTTACACATAGATTCTAAAAAGGCTTGGATCTCCTGAAGTACCTCCATAGACCCTTGCAAGTAGGATCTTATGTTAAGAAGTTAACATTTTATAATATATTTCTGCATAGAAGTTCTATTAGTCCGTTTTCACACAGCTGATAAAGATACCGGAGACTGGGGAAGAAAGGGGTTTAGCTGGACTTACAGTTCCACATGGCTGGGAAAGCCTCAGAATCATGGTGGGAGGCAAGAGGCACTTCTTACTTGGTAGCAGCAAAAGAAAATGAGAAGGATGCAAAAGCAGAAGCCCCTGATAAAACCATCGTATCTCATGAGACTTATTCACTACCACAAGAACAGTATGGGGGAAACTGCCCCCTTGATGCAAATTATCTCTCACCGGATCCCTCCCATAACATGTGGGAATTATGGGAGTACACATTCAAGATGAGATTTGGGTGGGGACACAGAGCCAAACTATATCAGAATTATATTCATATTTGCATGAGTGTATCTGAGGTAAGATACACGCACATCGTATTATTCAGTTAAATTATTATCTTATTGCATAATCTCTGCTGGGGAGTCAGTTTTGTGAACACATGAACTGTTTTAGACTACTAGGACCTCACTGGCTCCCTGTGGTAATCATTTACTTAACAGCAAATTATCCACAGACTAGGAGGTCAAATTTGATTATAACAAACTCTCTTAAGTGGTAGAGATTAAGAAGGAAGCAAGAGACAGGCTAGCTAAAAACCTCAAAAAGCAGCCGAAAATAGGTGGTAATGGGAAAGCAGGTACTTAAAAGATGGGTGCCAGTTTATCAATGGGAAAGAAAGAGGTTAAAGACATACATAATCTACTTTAATCCTAGTAATTTAAAATAACTGGCAGAACATGGTGGCTCACACCTGCAATCCTCGCACTTTGAGAGGCCAGGGTGGGAGGAATGCATAAGGCCAGGAGTTTGAATACCAGTCTGGGCAACACACGAGGACTCTGTTTCTACAAAAGAAAAAAATTAAAAACAAACAAATCTAGTATTGGTGGCTCTAAAAAACAGAAAAAGAAAAAATAATAAAATAAAATAATGAAGGCAAGAGAAGATAAATAATGAAGGCAGTGCAAAAAAACCTACAAAACGTAGGAGCAATGGAAACTGTCCAGCTCTGTCCTCTAGGAGCTAGATAAAACAGAATTGTAGATAAGCAATTGAAAAGATATTTAAAGGACAGGAAAGTCTTTAATTGAACTAACGAATTTCCAAAGCATCTGACATTCTGAGAGAACCTGGATTTTTATTTCCAAAGACACCACACAAGCTGTAACTTGCAGATAAAAACTTACATGGAATTTCAAATTGCATGAAGTTTAAAACTTCATGAAGTTTCACATTAAGTCTCTCTCGTCTTATAGAAACAAATCCTGAAAATACTCATCAAATTCTTCTTCCCTATTTAAAAAAAAAAGCATACATATTAAGATCGATAAATAGAGTAAAAAAATTACATGATACATTATATGAGATTAATAAAAATAAAATAAGTCAACACATTGGCTGATTCTGCTATATATCAATATATTCCCATGATTCAGCCATCAAATAATTCTTAGTTTCTAGAATAATCATAACTATACCCAGATTGATTAAAATAAAAATATTTCATATGTTGGTACCTCTCCCTAAATGTATTACCTAAAATTTTGCTTTGAAATACTTTTGAAATGTCATTGCTTCTCTTTACTTTTTGGGCTTACTTTATAACTTCTCTGTTCATTCTCATTTTAAATTATAGTCTGCTCAAGAAGTGAATAAAAAAGAAACTTTTTAAGGAAAAATGTAAGCCTAAGATATACCGGGGAATGACTAAGGGGAATTGGGTAAATCTCCTTAGGCTGTAGTTTTTTTACTACACTGAGCATAGTAAATATATTATGTATTTGTAGCAGTAAATACTATTTTACTTTTAAAAGACCAGTGTGATAGTAGTGTAGCAATGTAGAAGTGTACTTCCCATGCAAGGGGCTCCCTGGCATAGGTTTATGATAATCATAGTATGATGGAATAGGCTTCTCTGGAAGCTTAGGAAACAGCCATCTCTGAAGAAATCCAAGCAAGGACCAGAGGGTCATCTGTTAAAGTGAACTGATTAAAGATTTATTTACCAGGAGGAAGCTGGACGTGTTGGCTCTTATGACAATGGCTGGAAATAAGCTCTAATCTTACCAGGCTACGCAGTCCTTGGCATTAAATAGATCACCATGATGTTGTATTTTTCCATTAATAAAGCCATGGTTATAGCTTCCTAAACTGATTGAAAAGGTACATATTATCTATTAATATCAGCACTTACTGTGATTTTTCATCTGTCTCTGGTAGTGGACCCTTCCAAAGTTCAGATTCTGAAGCACTTTCTTCCTCATCAGAATTTCCTGTTCATTTAAAAGAGATGATTTTTAAAAATCTATTATACTTAAAACACATTTTGAACTATTCGCCAATAATTAACTTTTTATTTAACTCAGCTTCAACTTTTATGGCTCTCTAAAAATGGAATTCACTCTCACATGTACAATAAATTCTTTTAAAACATATATAAATAGGCCAAGGGATACAAACAGTCACAGCAAAAAGGCCAAGGATTTTAAGTCTCATGGAAATTTCTCTAAGTTACACTGAGTTAAAGTAGCAATTCCAATATTAACTCTTATAAGTGAATTATCTCTTGCAATATAGTTGTTTCTGATCTAGTTTCTTCTTTTTCTTGGTTAACAGAAGACATGCAAGTTAAGATTTACATTTGTAGAGAACATGTTTACATTAAGATTAGCACCTTAAGAACTGAGCTAGTATGTAAGACAAGCTAAATTATTAAAAAAAATTGTCAGACATTTTAAAGAACTAATGCTGATTACATAATGAGAGGAAGCCTGTTTCAGTGAAGAAACTGGCATTCTCACACACTGCTGGGAGTCAAATTTTGTAAACCTTCTTCTGGAGAAAAATCTGGCAATATAGATCAGTTTAAAACACATACCCTGTGACCAGCAATGCTGCTTTTAGGAATTTGATTATTTACATATATAAATAAGCACCTCTGATACATATGTACAAAGATGCACATTGTATAAGAACAACAACAACAAAAAAACCTAATTCCCCACCAATTAGGGATTAATGACTAGTTAAATAAATACTGTACAGTTGTTTAAAAACATTAGCATATCTGTATGAACTGCAATAGAAAAATGTCCACTCTATATCAAATTTTTAAAAAGTTACAAAAAGTATGCATAGTATAACATATATATTAAAAACATATGCACATTATATACATACATGTAATTTTATATATGTATTGTAAGTTTGCAAAAGCCAACCAAATTTAGCAGTGATTATATTACCTGTGGCCCTGGAATACTTTTACTTTCTATTTTAAACATTTTCAAATTGTTTGTATTTTAAACAATGAGCACGAATTACCTTCAAAATCAGTAAAAACAATAAAGACACTTTATATATAAAAATATGACAAAATAGACATGTTTCAAATAAATCACCTTTATTAGTCAACTAAAATTTTAAAAATATGGCAAAATTATCATGCAGTAACACTATAATCCACAAAGTAGTTACATTAGCAAACAATTCCTCTCCAATAATGATTATTAGTCTAAAAAAGAAGTGGCACAAATGTGGCCTGTCAATACAGAATGTCCTTTAGTTAAACACAACATAAAAATAAAAAGAGCATTGATTTGTTACGGTGGATCTAGCCTTTTACCTGTTGGACTCTGATCCTTGAATCAACATGTGTGTCTGAACTTTGCTCCTAACTGAATCTATTCTGGCACCAATTCCAGCAAAAATGGCAAAAGGGGGGAGGGCATTTTGTTTTCTAATGATCTACATACAAATGACAAAATTTTAATCTTGAAAACAAGATTCCTGGCTCAATGACAGCTATCACTGGAATGGCCAGTGTCCCAAATTGATAATGTGAAGGAAAAAAAGAATTAAAATCTTCTCTTATTTTTATGAAAACTCACTAATATGAGATAAAGAAAGCAGAGAAAAACTAACTAGGCCTAGTAAGGTTATTACTAGTGTATTACTCTGCTAATGTTAATGATGCCAGAGAACAAAACCTACAAGGCCTTTAGAAGTGGACAGCTGTTATCCTGTTCTCTTCCAAGAGTACTTCCCACATGCCAGCTTTCTTACACCAGCTTTCTGATACCAGTCAATCAATTTTACTAAAAAATCAAGTCAGTTTAGAGTAACATTATAAAATAACTGTCTTAAAAAATACCCATTAAAAAAGTGGCCAGATATCCCTAAAGAATCAAGTCTACAAGACTGGACTAAACGACCTTTACAGTCCCTTATAACCCTATGAATCTATAGTATCCTGGTTCCCTGAGGGTTGGCAGTCACTACAAATCATTGCTATCATAACTGTTACAACCTGCCAGGGGCGGGAGGGGTGTTAACTAAGGACATAACAATTGGAAGAACAGGCAACACAAAAGAATGCATCACTGTCAAATCTATTCAGTAATTATTGGTAAGTAGGGATCGGAATTTAAGTCACTGACTTTCTGAGTTGAAAGGGGAACCTGGAAGTCATTTAATCCAACACTTATCCAATGAATGAACCTCTCACTGCAACACCTCCACTAACAAGTGCCAATTCAATTCATGCTGGAACACTCACTACTCCAGAGGCAGCCCATTTCTCCATTTCTTTTGTCAGGCAGTTCTAAGGGACAAGTTTTTCCTTAAATTAAGGCAAAAATCTGTCTTTGGGCAGTTCTGCCAACCCAGAGTCATAAAAAATAAGTCTCCTACATAGTAGAAGCCTTGCAGTAATTTCCATACAGTAATTTCCATGTCTGCTTCCTCATCTCTTCCCTCCCATCCCTTCACTCTTCTCCCAGGTAAACATCTGCAGTTACTCCAACATTCTTCCTACAACATAATTTCAAGTTCTCGCAATATCTCAGTTTTTTTCTTCTTGACCTGCTTCAAGTTTTCAATGTTCCCTTTAGAGTGTGGTGCCTAAATAAATTGTACACAATTTTCCCTACATATTTTGAATAATGAGTAGGCCTATCATCTTGGTTTTTGTGGATATTATATGGTAACTAGTAACTTGCCCTACTGAAGCAATGGCAAATGTCTCCAATAATCATGGTAACAAATGGACAGGTCAGATTTTTACAGACTTAACTTTTGATTTCATCAATTCCAGAGAACAAACACAGGATTTATATGTCTGTATTTTTCTTTTCTCCAATAACGATGATAACTACAGGTTATCAAGGACTTACTTTGAGTCAGGCACATACTTTACACATATGTTTTCTCATTTGATTCTGATAATAATCCAACAAAGTAGGTCTCTTTATACTCATTTTACAGACAGAAGTGAAACATAGACAGATGAAATCATTTAATGTGGATCTGTACAATGCATATGCCAAAACTGGGGTATAAAGAATAGACATACAGTTGATTTCACTGATAAGCAGTTATTGATTGATGATACAGGTAAAGGGCATAGACTTTGGAATTATAAACTTCTGTTTAATCCCAGCTTTGCCACTAACTATTTGACCTTGGACACTTTGCTTCAATTCTCTGGTTCTTGGGCGGTCTCATGTGCAAGGTGACCACAGATAACAATACTTGAAATTTGTTAAAAGGGCAGCAAATCATCAAGTTGTACACTTTAAATATATAATTTTTAAAAACTGAGTTTCTTCATTCATTTAAAGACATTCTCTAGGTCTTGATTTTTCTCATCTACAAAATGAGGATATTATATGCATATTATTAGATGAAATGAGGTAACATATCTAAAGCACTTGTTACTGTGCCAACAGAAATTGAGTTTTTCTCCATGGATTTGGTTTTAATAATCCAGAAGTCAAATGAGTTAAGAAGGTAACTGAGTATTGTCCAAATGGAAATAAAATAAATAGCAAAATGTGAGGTCTGAAATTGCCAAGACCATGTAATACAGATGACTGACCGCCTGAGAGGATATCTGGGGTTGGCATACCATAACAATGTGTATGTTTCCTGCTTACTATGGTAAATAACTTTCTGGCTGCCAAACAGCAGGTCAGCTTGAAGTGGATAATTTACTTTTTCAAGGCCAAACTAGCTACAGGTTTCTCAGATTGGATATAGTCTTCACAGTATTCACCCTGCTTCTACTAGTAAAATTTGACCTGGCTGAGGAGAGGTAAAAGAGCATTAAGTGCTACTTCTAGGAGGCAGGGAAGGATTCAGAGGGCAGGAGTGAAAGACAGTGGGAGGGAGAAAGCAGGCAGAAGAAATAAAAGAATAATATAAATCAGTGATTCAAGAATTTCCCCCAAAAGATTTTTTAATAATAAAAAATTAGAACTGAAAAAGGGGAATTTTTTCTATATTACATAAACATTCACACCTCTCACTGTTGGAAATGGATGAAAACTAAAATACACTTTCCCACTTTAGCCTGTGTACACCTTTGTTGAAGTATGTACCTACGATTTCATCCTGAGATAACATTGGTCCACTGATCTTATACTTGGCAGTATTTTTGAAACTGTCACTACATTTTACCTAATTTAGGAAAGGACTTCCTGATAAATTAGAATTTACATGCAGAGAAAGTGTCAGTGCTTTAAGATACTTCAAATATATTGAAAACAAAGTTGGTACAAGCAAAATAATTATAAGGAATATACTATATTCCTAAGCTAGAGGAATACCTCCATCATCTCCCTCTCCACTAAATTTTTAAACAAGAAATATCTTAAAATTTCTATTTTTTCTCAGAGCAAAATTTCTGATAATTGAATATTTAAAATTTCTTAAGAATTATACTAAACGCAAATAATGTTTATATTTGAGTTTTGGAATTTGGAATAATTATCAAACTTTTTTTCCCTGAGTTTGCCACAATAAATCTTAAAAGTCATAAAAAATTTTTTTTCTTAATTCTTAGGTTTATAAATAACCAAGTGACCAGGTGTGGTGGTTCACACCTGTAATCCCAGCACTTTGGGAGGCCAAGGCAGGCAGATCACAAGGTCAGGAGTTCGAGACCAGCCTGGCCAACATGATGAAACCCTGTCTCTACTAAAAATACAAAAATTAGCTGGGCGTGGTGATGGGTGCCTGCAGTCCCAGCTACTTGGGAGGCTGAGGCAGAAGAATCACTTGAACCTAGGAAGCGGAGGTTGCAGTCAGCCGAGATCGTGCCACTGCACTCCAGCCTGGGTGACAGAGCAAGACTCCGTCTCCAAAAACATAGAAGAAAATAATCAAGTAAGCCTAGAAATCTCAAGTTTCTAAATTTCTATGAAATAAGTCTAGACAGTATAAAATGGATGAGATATGCTATTGAACTACACCTTATTATTAGGCCTTGAGCCTACTACAAGTCTTTAAAAAATTCAACACTGTATTACTGTTTAGATTCAAAGCTACTGTTTGTTACGACACAAATGGATGTACCCTTTTATAAACCCATAGAAGACTCTTCTCTCAAAACTGCCAGGAAAAAGCTGAACACTCTAGGAGTTCTCATTATTATCTTATGGGTACAATTAATCTTTCTACTGCTGGTTTCGCTCTTAGGTTTGGTTGTTAGGAAGAACACTGACAAATCTGTGATCTATCTTTGCAATTATGCAGGACTTTTTGGAATACAATTGTGTGTATAACTGTAGCTTTACATTGCTATTCTACCTTATTTTTCCATTATTCTGACTTTTTTAACCTTAAAAAAATGTATTGTGTATGTTTTTATAAGTCATCGTGAATACTTTTTGGAATATTTCAGGGAAAAAAATTATAAAATTTGCAGTAAATACTCAACGAAATCCAATCTGTTTTGATCCAAACTAGGGAAAACCATAGGACTAATTTAAATCCATTTCAACCTCATCCCTTTATCTTTCTTCCTTCACATTTTATAATATGAAATTGAAAGATATATCCATTGTATTTACTGGAAAAATTTTTAATGTTCTCTATACTTAAAATAAGAAACTTCTTAACACCCTTAATTGGGGAATAAATCCTATACACCTTTGGCCTTTTTTCTACAGTTTTTCTCATGTATAAAAATAATTAACAAAAACAAAAAATAATTCACATCAGAGCAAGATACAATTCATGGGAAATCTAAATTGCAAATACCTCAAATGCATATTTTTATTAAATAAATACTTGTTACTTACTCTTTAGAGAATCTTCTGATTTCTTTGAAGATGAATGTCCTGAAAAGGAAACATCATTGATTTATTAAGTATCATCCTGTAGTAGTGCAATCATTGTAGCTGTAACCAGAATTCTTAGCAATATTCTAGTTTGCTTATAGTCTTACAGATAAGCACTTCACTGTCTTCTAATCTTTCATGTTCCTTAGTCTTATCTCCCTAATTAAAATGTTGCATTCTTTTAGGCAGGGATCATATCTTATGTTCTCATTGGTCTGTAATAACCAGCACAAAACTTAAAAAATAATGAATACCTGCAAAAAAAAAACTCATATTGCTAAAAAGAAAACCTCACAGATTAGCTGCAATATAAGTAATAATTTATTATCTATAGAGATGTTCAACATTTGAAAGCAGTTTACAAATAAATACTTGCTTTTTATAGTATCTTTTCTAAAGTCATACGCAGATGAGCATTAGTTCTCAGTAACTGATGAGAACACATACAATTATGTCATAAAACAAAAATTCTCAGCTCTACAATGGTCATCCAGTGACAGAAACAGAGAGAGAAAGGCACTAAAGATCTATCAGTGTAATTTGTAAAAAAATCACCATGATACAGAGCTTCCTGCAATAAGACCTCAGGGAAAATATTTCTGAAGGATGATAAAAAAGGGCAGGTGACAGATAGACAGTAACAATTCCTCCAATGTTCCTGGAAGGAGGCCTCATAACCCAAAGTTTTTGGCCCCTTTAGACCAGGTGAAGAGTATAAGAACTACAGGGTAAGGAAATAGGAAATGTATTCTTTCCTGTCATCCTCTAATGAGGAACATGATACTTGCTTCCCAGTATCCAAAGGTCTACAGGTAAAAAAGACGTTAGGCTTAATTTGGAGGCCCAAGGACATAATTAGAACCAAAGGGAGGAAGCTATAGATTTGGGCTGAATGTAAAGAGAAACATGCTAGCAATTACACCTACCTGAAAATGTAAAGCATTATTTTTGGTAGTAGTGGGTTCCTTTTCCCTGGAAATGTTGAACCAACGCAGAACAATCACATGATACACAGCAGTGCCTCTCAAACTTTAGTACATATGATTTGCCCTGGGAACTTGTTAGTAGATCTGGAAGGGTCTGAGACTGTGAGTTGCTAACAAGTTCCCAAATGCTGCCCAGAGGACCATACTT
The DNA here is from genome assembly GCF_043159975.1 of Macaca nemestrina. Lineage (NCBI taxonomy): Eukaryota > Metazoa > Chordata > Mammalia > Primates > Cercopithecidae > Macaca > Macaca nemestrina. The sequence goes on along the minus strand of NC_092133.1, from coordinate 40,238,282 downwards.
TGAAAAGCAAAACTAAAGAATATCCTTTCAGTCGTGATTCCAGAACTGATCTCTGAAGTTCCTTTGACTTTGAGAAAATGTGGCTGAATTCACTGATTCACTCACTTACATTTATTGAATGCCTACTATGGGAGCAAGCACTATCAGGAATTAGAGATAACAAAGTAAACATGTCACATAGTCCCTTCCCTTACAGAAAATAAACAAATTATTCCAAGGATATTATGTATTTCTAAAGGAGAAGTGAGAGGTATTATTGGAATATGTAAGAGGAACATCATCTTATTTGGAGAAGTGAGGTGAAAGGGTGCCAGGATGGGCCTTTCCAAGGAACTGAGCTAAGCTGAAACCTGAAGGATGAGGTAGCTTTTGGGAAAGGGGTGATGGTGAGACAGATAAGATTCTGAACATTTTGCCAAGACAGTCTACCTCAATATCTTGTTCTCTCCATACCTGCTAAAGCGGACTGGTCCTTAAAGTCAGTTATTGATTTTTCTTACTTTTTCTCTCTATCCATTCATTCAACTACCTAGTTCATCCATCTATTACTTATTTAACATTTTCTAAGACAGTAACCTAAAGCTATGAGAGTTGATGGGATTACACTGGGAGTACAGAGAGAAACTAGAGAAATCTAGGTAAGAGCACCGAGGAACTCTAACAGCTAAATGTAAGACTGAGAAGGAACTTCAGTTAAAAGCAGCTAAGGAGGTTGGGTGTGGTGACTCATGCTAGTAATCCCAGCACTTTGGGAGGCCAAGGTGAGAGAACTGCTTGAGGTCAGGAGTTTGAGACCAGTCTGGGAAACAGCAAGACCCTGTCTATGCAAAAACAAAAAACAAAAATTAGCTGAGTGTAGTAATGTGGGCCTGTAGTCCCAGTTACTTGGGAGACTGAGAAAGGAGGATCACTTGGGCCTCAGAAGTTAAGCCTGCAGTAAGCCAAGATTATGCCACTGTATTCCAGCACTCCAGCCTGGGGCCTGGATGACAGAACAAGACTCTGTCTTCCAAAAAAAAAAAAAAGCTTCAGCTAAGGAGAGCCCAGCAAGAGAGAAATAAAACTAAAGGAAGTTGTTTTGAGGCATGCCAACAGTCCGAACGCAGCTGAGATGTTAAGCATTTATTAATTACTCTTCAAGTCTGGTCCAAATTAAGGTGGTCTGGCAAGAAAGAATCAAATTAATGATAAAGCTAATTCTAGATGATCCCAGATAAGGTATAAAAGAGTTCCACATGGTTTTCCTAAAAGTTTGCTAAAATTTTGTTATTTTCTGTTATATACCATAGAAGTTGGGGGTAAAAAAGCTGTATTTCTACAGACTTTGCTTTCAAAGGCACTCTAAATAGAGAACACATAGGAAAGAGATGTCTCAATTCCACCTGGCTTTGGTCTTCTATCCCTGAAGAATCTTCAAAGTCTTTTACTCTCTCACTATTACTTATGTTGAACATGAGCTAGTGGGGTGCCAGGGATATAGCAATGAACAAAGTAGGAAGAATCTCTGCCTCTTTTTGGCTTTTACATCGTCACATGTGTAATAATGGAAAGTGTCAGGAGCCATGACAGCATTACATATGAGAGTCCTAATTTAGATTCAAGGTGGGGGATGAAATCAGGAAAGGATCGGAAAAGACGTTTAAAAGCTTAGACCTGAAGGATGAGCTGGGATAGAACTGAGGGTTTTAGGAAGAGAAGATGCAGCATCCATGTAACCCCTAAAATTGAAAGAGGCTTGACATTTTGCAGAAACTGAAAGACTACATGGGGGGAGTATGAACGTGAGGTATGGAGTGGTGAGAAACAAGCCTTGTATGGTACACAAGTTCTGGATCCCACAGAACCTTTTAGCTTTGTCCAGGATTTTGGTTATCAGCCTAAAAACAACAGGAAATAACTGATTTATGGAGAATGGATTAAGAGGAGGGAAGGTGGAATGGCAGGACAGAGGCGGAACCCGTAAGGAGAATATAACAGTAGCCTATAAGAGAAAATATAGAGGTTTGTAGTAGGGTGGAGAGAACTTCAGAAATACATACTCTGGGGGTAAAATTCACAGGACTTGGTGACAAATTAAACATAAATAATAAGGTGAAAGAAAGTATCAAGGATAATCCCCAGATTTCTGATATTAGTTTTTAGGTCAACATAGGTGTCATCTACTGATGGAACACTAAAGGAAAAACGTCTATAAGGAAGATCACATGCATATCTATGCATAATATGAAGGGTCCAATCCCAGCCCTGAACCTTAGTATTCATCTACCTCATCTATTTTGATTGTACTGAGTAACATTTTATAAAGTAGAGACTAGTTCTTTCATTTGGAATATGCAGTGATTAACATGGTATCACAGTTGTGATAAGAATAAACATATAATACAATGAGGGCAACAAATTTCTTAAGTGACATATTAAATATTTTACTAGCATATAAGGATAAATAACTTTTTAAGACTCAAAAGATACTTTTAACATTTATTGGTTAAAATTTACCTTAGAGGGGAAAATAATTAACATAGAGACAAAAAGGCATTCTGCTACAAATGCCATCTCTCAATAAGCAATAAAATGACAATATCTTCCTCTCACCATCTATCAATTTTACGAAGACTAAAGCTTGGTGACACCATATACTTGAAGCTATGGGAGTAGACAGTATCACAAGGGCATGTAGATTTAAACTCTGCTACATAATGAATATATCATGATGTGCAAGAAGTAGTAAATGCTTCTAAGAATGCAACATATCTAATGATCTTCATAGCTGGAGCAAGAGAGCCCTCTCCTGTCCAAATATTGTATTAACATTGGCTTGAATCTAATTCAATTACCTATCTAGATTAAGTATGATTCACTATAAATTACAGCTGATTTGACTTTACTTTATTATGGACAAAAAAAGCAACTAGAAGTAACCTTCGTAATAGCTAATATGTGCCAAGTACTATGCAAACTGCTTAATGAATTATCTCATTTCAACTTCTGAACAATTCTAAAAGGAATCATGACCATTTTACGCATAAAGAAATTGAGTCTTAGAGAGCTTAAGGACTGCTGAGGAAAAAGCAGGCAGTTCTAAGTATATGTGCACAGCACTATGCTAGGTTCTGAGAACACAGATACATGACAATCTTTCTCATTTCTAGAACCTCATAAACTAGTGAAAAAATCACACAGGCCATTATAAATAAAATCAGTATTATAATTTTATATTGATTTATAGATTACAGACTGTTTAAAGGCACTGATCAAAGTGCCTTTCACATTCTCATTTGAGTTTCCACAACAAGCTTGACCAGCATGAGATATTCACCTCACCCCTATACACATAAGAGAAATAAAGCAGTTCAGTGACTTATCCAAAGTAACAAGTCTGTAGGTGACAAAGCCAGGAATTAGAAAACTGTTGGCAATATTATACTATCTGCCAAAAATGAACTAAAATTAACCCTCTTAATTAATTTAGAGGAGTTCTTAAAACTCCTATAAGTCACTTTAAGTTCATATCTAAATTCTCAGTAAGTTTCCTCTCAATTACCATAAAATGAAATTCTAACTGCATTCACCAATTAGATGAATGAAATACGGCAGATTATATTTCATGCTCATAAATGTGAGTAGATGCTTTATCTTAATTTCCTTTTACCTTTATCTTTTTTCTTGGAGGCCTCTTCTGCAGAGGATAATCTGGATTTTTTACGTGATGACTCTCCACAATCTGTTTTGGTTTTATCTTTTCTTTTTTTTGACTTGATTTCTTTTCTCCTTTATGTTAAACAATATAAAATTAAAGTTAACTTTTCCAACTGACCTTTTCAAAAATAAAAACCATCATATGAACAAAAAACCAAATCAGTTAAAATACTTATTTTTTAAATGTGATTTATATAATAAGGAATGTTAAGTGAGTCTGTAAATATTTTAGGCTAGTATATTAATTAAAACTATTCTGTAAGACAATAAAGTCTTAACACTGAGACAAATAATTATTTTCTATAAGTTCTGTATACAACCATAGTAAATACAAATTATAATTGTATTTGTTTTCTTCTTTCTATATTCTATCACTTAGCCTTTTAAAACGAAATTACAAAAACAAATCTCATTTCTCTTCACATAATCCATATCCACCTACATGTTAAAAAAGCACAAATAAGGTGAAACTGCTGAACAGCTCTAAGCCACCAGTAAATAGAAATTTCTTCTCTTAAGAATAAAGGAATATAGTAAAAGCATAATGGAATGAAAACGGAAAGGTCTTATTGTTAATTCATATATCAACATCAGGCCACTTATAATTTATACTCTTATTGTTGCAGTTTTATCTCTTCTAGGCCAGGTTTACAAGGTTGGCAAGCAATTACTTAATTTTAATAGGTTAAAAAAAGAAATACTAAATGGGAAAAGGTGATAATGCTGAAATTGGGACTGGCAAGGAGGATAGAGACAAAGGTAAAGATTACTTTCAAAAAACTTGTTCAGTAGATTTTCCAAGTTAAAGTACATATACCAAATGCTATAATAGTATTTAATGCAGTCATCACTTTTGCCTATTTCGTAAGAATCATTTCCATTTTGAAATGAAGTTCAAAAGTCAAGGTCAAAACAAATCTCTGGTTTCTTTCAATATCACTGATAGGAAGGGGAAATAAAGGTTTAGGCTATTCTAGTAATCTAAAAAAGTTCCAGCTCGGTGTGGAGGCTTATGCCCATCATCCCAGCACTTTGGGCGGCTGAGGCAGAACTGCTTGAGTCCAGGAGTTTGAGACCAGCATGGGCAACATAGGGAAACACCATCTCTACAAAAACTTAAAAAAAAATTATCCAGGTGTGGTGATGTACACCTGTAGTCTCAGCAATTCTGGAGGCTGAGATGGAAGGATCACTTGAGCTCAGGAGGCTGAGGCTGCAATGAGCCATGATCACACCACTGTGCTTCAGCCCAGCCAATAGAGTGAGACCTTGTCTCAAAAAAATAAAGAATAATGAAAATAATAAAAATAATTCTGCTAATTTTAAGAATTAAAAGTATTATTTAACATTTATTTTTAACAGCTAAAGTACTATATAGGCACATTTATGACAAAGCTGTTATTTTTTGACAACCCATGTGATTGAAAAAAAAGAAAGCTATTCTAAAATTAATATGCTTATGTATACATTTTATAAAGTTGCAAAAGTTGAACTAATTTAACTGTTATTCAGGGCATAAAACCTGACCATCACAAAGGCAAGTTGCAAAGAATCAGTCTGAACATCTTTAATGCCAGGTACTGTGGCAAGCAATTTACATGCACTTTCATTTATTCCCCACAATAGCCTGAGTAGCCTCATTTTTACAGGTGATAAAATTAAATCTTACAGAGGTTAAGCAGTTTGTCCAAGAGGAAGCCTAGTAAGTGGAGAAGCTGAGATTAAAAATGCAGGTCTGATTTCAAACCCCATCACTGCAGGTCACTGGTATTCCCACACATTCAATGTGGCAGATACAGTAAAGCTCATTCAATAAAAGCCTGATTTTAACTTTTTTTTCTTTTCTTTTCTTTTCTTTTTTTTTTTTTTTGAGACAGAGTTTCGCTCTGTTGCTAGGCTGGAATGCAGGGGCTCAATCTCGGCTCACTGCAACCTCCGCCTCCCAGGTTCAAGTAATTCTCCTGCCTCAGCCTCCCCAGTAGCTGGGATTACAGGCACCTGCCACCACACCCAGTTAATTTCTGTATTTTCAGTAGAGACAGGGTTTTACCATGTTGGCCAGGCTGCTCTCGAACTTCTGACCTCAAGTGATCCACCCAACTTGGCCTCCCCAAGTGCTAGGATTACAGGCATGAGCCACCGTGCCTGTCCTTGATTTTAACGTTAAAATGAGTATAGAGGTGTCTAATCCTTTGTAAGAACAGCAAACTCCAGCTAAAACACTGTCTAAATGAGACACAAGAACCGCTTTATGAAGTCTGCTTTACAACGTAATTTCTAACATTAAAGTGTCAGGACATTGGCTCCAAACTAAAAACTCTAACATCCATATACCACCCCACATAGGCCTTTACATTTAAAACTGCTTGGCAAGAATAGGGCATGGTGGACTTCTAAACTCCTGGTTTATGTAGCCATACGACAATGCCAGATTTTCTACATGATCAACCAATTCAACCATCAACCACCCAAGTCTACACTTAGACACTTAGTGCAGGTAAATGACTATATCCTGGATTACCAAATATTAAGAATGGCATTTTAAAAGACATTACCTGTGATGAAAATTTAATTTAATGGAACATTCTTGGCATAACCCTAAAAAGAAAAGACACCAATGAATGGTTGATTTTGAATAACCACACTGCTAATCTAGTTTTAATATCATAAATTTGCACTTTCTTTATATTCCATTACTATAAGAGGGGAAACAATCTGAAAACAATCCGACCTTCATCACCTCAAAAATGCAAATACATACACACATACATATAATAAAAATACTAGATTGCTTGAGGAATTGAAAACATTCTAACACTATTTTAGAAAAATGTGTTGTCAATTTGTTCTAAAAACAAACTGTGTTCCACAGGCACGTTAACATGTGTCTCACATCAAAGATACCTAATAATAATGTGGATATAGTCATTTCCTCTGAAGTATTCTAAGAACTTTCAAACGCAAAGGAACGTTTCAAATAGTTCCATTTTTTTTTTTTTTTGCCTTAATCTCAGTTCACACTGGCTGACTTTTCCTCTTGAGCACTTCCAGAAGGAACTCAGAAACCAGCCTGTATTGACGTGCATAAGTAGCATGTGGGGACGTTCTTGACTTTTATTAGGTATAAGCAGGAAACTCTGAAGGCACATTTACTTAGAACCCAGAGAAGGCTAAAGGCAATAATATGATGAGGGAGAGAAACAGCTGACACATGAAGACTAGCTTAAAAAATAAATAAAAGAATGACAGACTCTAAAACATGCATCCTAAGGGAAACTGCTATATTCTGGAGTATTTATTCCCTATGGTTTTAAGACTGAGGTCAAGAACAATTACGCTTTCCTAAAGTTTTTCTTTATTAATACTGTCAAACAGAGTGAATTTATTTATTATCTGTGCTACAACAATATCACTGAGTAATCAGCTAATGTGAGATTTTACACTGCCTTTTCTGATATTGTGCCTCTTAGCTATGTAATGTGGTGGCATTCTCACGTGAATGGGGACAGAGCCCCACTCTACAAATTACCAGTTTACATTTGACATTAGAATTCTTTTTACTGAAACACCATTGTAATGCTAAAAATGTAAAAATTTGAGGTTCAAAAGTTGAGACTTTGGGAAGCTCCAAGAAAAAAGAGCACTTCCAGAAAGATATGTTAAAAATTGTATTCGAATTTTAAAGTCTATATATTTTTAATTTTAAATTAAAGACAAACTTGGAAGAATCAATCGTATCCCCCCTAAAATCAACTTACTTAATTTAACAAGTGCATTTCTCTTTTCACCATGCTCAACATAACCAAAATTAACTTCCCAACTCTTTAAGCCTTCTTTTTTATCACAATATTTATTTCCACAGAAAAACTGACCTGCAGAAAGGAAAGGAATATTAGCTATGGTAGTTGGCGACAATATTTATCTATATGATCTAGTATTATCCCTAAAATGCACTTCTAAAGTATGTAACTTAGCCATAGTCAGCCTTTAAAAACTGACCAGAGTAATACGTTCAACCAACTTGTAAACAAGTATCAAATCAAAGTACTGTTACCAAAAAAATCAGTCACAGAATTCTTGCTTGATAGACTGTATTTAGATAGCCATTTTAGGGACTCCCTATTAGGGAATCTTACACTTTGGAAAGACAGTATTAAAGAATGGACATATTTCTCAGAAAGTTGAAGGAAACAAACAAACAAACAAACAAAAAAATGTACTCACAAATACCCCAAAAGAAAAAAACACACTTTCCAAAGTACACGCACTTATAGCTGGGTGAAACCTTTCAATATTTAATGGTCATAATAAAGTTAATATTTTTAAGTATTAGCATAATGACATTTAAATACTAGCACAGATGGCCTTGAAAACACAATTAAAAATTCTAGCACTTTGAGGCAAAGTACAATATGTAGTCAAACCAGATACTCTAAATTTTAGTATAACTTGACACTATTATTAACATCACCCACATCACCATGTCCACAATATATTAAAACCTCCAAAAAAAAGACTAACTGATAACCTGAGAGAAAAAAAGAGAAACAACTCAACAGTAATTTACTTTGGCAAAAAGACAAGACAAACTTTTATTAATTTATATCACAATAATTTGCACCAACAGGAGCAAATCTGTAACCAGCAAATCTTTTTTCATAAAAATTAAGAAATTATCAAAATGAATTTAGAAAATTACACCCTAAAAAGACTGATTTCTAAATCAGCCTTTTAAACTCATTCCAAATGAGTATTTTATTAAATCTATATTTTTAGTAGGTAAGGCTTTGTTAAAATAGTAACAAAATTATAACTTTATAAAAGAAATCACAACAGTAGCTTTCTTTTCCTTCCCTAACTAGTCCTTTATTCAGTTATATGAATGTAGAGACTACCCATCAATTTTTTTTAAAAGGTAACATTATAAACTCACCTGAAAATCTCATTCAATAAAAGTACAACATCTTAAAATTGTGATAGACATTTCAGGATTTCTCATTATTTTAGATAAAAACATACACTAAAGTATAACCTTAGGAAAAGTTAAAATAGCTTTAAATTTATTCTTTTTCCTTAATGTTGTTTCATGGCATATCCAATTTCACACCTAACATATCGAATTTATGGAAGATATATATGAGCTACAATGATAGCATAAATATTTAATCATTTAAAAATGTAATCTTTCCACTTAAAATATTTTTTAAAGTAAGTTTAAAATTATTTCCTTAGTGCTACTACATAGTTTTCAGTACTTTAACACTTAAAATGCAATTACTCAGTAAGGAGCTAATTTTATAGCAAGAGACAGTATGGAGATACACAATTTCCAGGAAAAATATTATGAATAGATTTACAATAATGCATAGAAAAAGCATTTACTGATTGCCCACCAAATGTCTGGTCTTTTGCTATTAGACTAAGTATTTGGGCTCAATCTCAGGGACTTCCAAAAATGAGTACTAGCCTGACCCAAAATTCTATTGGGTTTAAAATGATACTTCTACTTTCAAAATGTGGATTTGGCTGAAAACAGTAATACCAATTCATTATTCCAAAAATTAACAAAGAACGGAAAAGAATAATGCTTTCTTTTTGTTGAAAGTTGTCTTGCTATGAAATCTTTAATTTGTTAAATATTTTCTACATATTTAGAAATTCGTAGAACATTCAACTGAATGTTCTAAAGGCAAAATTATGAAGGTAATAATTATTAAAGCATTATATTCTGCCCTTTGTTAATAATGTACCATGAATACACCTTCTCTAATTTTACTTTTGTAGATAAGAATTTCTTGCTCCAATTCAGAAGCTTAACGAAATAAGTTTATCCTATTAAAAAGTAAAAATTTTAAAGAATTACCTTTTCCTGAAATTACTTCTTTTTCTACTCGCCACCTAAATCCAAACTGACAATAAAAAAATTACATTTATGTCAATGTAAATTTAAATTAAATTTAAATTATACAGAAATCTAAACATGGAACCAACAATGACATTCACCAACTTAAAAAATAAATGTAATTCCCATGACAGATTTTTCTCTTCTTATAGGATTTGAAGAAAATACACTGAACAATTAGCAATTTATCTGTTAAGAACAACCGACTTTAAGATAGCTTAAAAGTTATAGGTGCCAGACCACAAGATACCTAAGTTAACAAATAAGATGTCCTGTTCTGTAAGACTGACATGAAAAAAAGAGGTTATGGTATAGTAAAGAGGTAGTATATTCTAGTACAAAAAGTACAGCTTTTGGAGTCAGATTATTTATGTTTGCATTTTAGCTCTACCACTTAACAGCTGTACAGTACAGGGCAAATTATTTAATCTCTTTTTGCCTCGGCTTCCTCATATATGTAAAGTAGAAATATGAGTACCTACTTCCTTGGTACTCATAGAGGTTTAAAGAAGTTTAAATGAGATAATACATATGAAGCACTTAGAATAGTAACTAGTAGACTCCAACAATCATGCTTCTTGGTATTTACCCAAATGAGCTGAAAACTAATGTCCACACAAAAGCCTAAATATAGATGTTTACAGCAACTTTATTTCTAATTGCCAAAACTTGGAAGCAACCAAGATGTTCCTCATTAAGTGAATGGATAAACAACTGTGGTACATACAGACAATTAATATTATTCAGTGGTAAGAAGAAATATCAAACCATGAAGACATGGAGAAACTTAAGTGCATATTACAAAGTCAAAGAACCCAATCTGAAAAGACTACATATATATGATTTCAACTATATGATATTCCGGAAAAGGCAAAACTATGAATGAAGTAGAAAGATCAGTAGTCGCCAGGGATTAGGAAGGTGGGATGAATAGGTGGAGCACAGAGGATTTTTAGGGCAGTGCAAGTATTCTCTACGATACTGTAATGGTAGACATACATCATCACACATTCGTCAAAGCGGTAGAATGTACAATATCAAGAGTGAACCCTAATGTAAGCTACGGACTTCAAATGATAATGATGTATCAATGTAGGTTCACTGATTGTAACAAATGTACCACTCTGGTGTGGGATGCTGACAGTAGAAGATGCTATGCATGCATGAGGGCAGGGGGTATATGGGAACTCTGTACTTTCTGCTCAATTTTGTTGTAAACCTAAAAATGCTCTAAAAATTAAAAACAAACAAAAAATACACTTAAGAAAATTACTTGAACCCGGGAGGTGGAGGCTGCAGTGAGCCATGATCATGCCACTGCATTCCATCCACCCTGGGCAACTGAGCAAGATCCTGTCTCAAAACAAACAAAAACTACAACAACAAAAAACAACAAAAACAAACAAACAAAAAACCACTCAAGTCTAGAAACATGCATACCTGTACCCAACTCAAGAAGCTCTTGTCACTCATTAGGTCTTAACCCTGGAAAAGTTACTTAACTTCTGTACTTCCTCTTCATGTATAAAAATGGAAATAGTAACAACCTTAAGTTCACAGGATTGCTATAGTAAGACAGAGGATTCAGATAAAGTGTTCAATGCCTTGCTAACTTCAGTTTGTTGTGGGTTGTTTGTTTTGTTTGTTTTCAGCCTTCCAAATAGCTAGGACTACAGGCATGTGCTACCCTGCCTGGCTAATTTTATTTTTTATAGAGATAAGGTCTCACTATATTGCCTAGGCTGGTTTTGAACTCCTGGCCTCAAGTTATCCTCCCACTGCAGTCTCCCAAAGTACTGGGATTACAGGCAACAGCCACTGTGCCTGGCAATTTCAATTATTTTTTTTAAAAAATCATCAATCTATTACTTGAATTTGGCAATTTTGTATTTTAAATGCAAATAAAGGCTCAAAATATTTTAAAATATTCTGATTAAAACCCAACAAAAATAAAATCCTCCAAATCTAGGGGAAAAAATAAAATTTCAGGATAACTCTGTTTAATTCTATTTTTTAGCCTATATATGTATGTGGAGATTGCTTGCATCCAACATATGTGAGGATGTCTACTGAAGCACAGCCAAGTGTAACAGTAATAGTTTCCAAACTTCTTCATTCATTAATCTATTCACCAGATAACTTACGAAGCAACTACCTAATGGGCTTGGCATTCCACTGAGGATAAAAAGTGATTATTAAAATAGTGTGTCACCAAGAAGGTTATAATCTTATGAGGAAATAATAAATGTAACAAAACAAATTACATTATATCCTACTAGTTAAAGACTGTATATTCTTTCCTGACATAAATGTCCTAGTTTGGATTAAAGTTGAAGTTATTCAGGATTTGGTGCTGAGCCTCTTCTTCTCACTCTGTACTCATCACAATGAGGTCACGTACGCAAGCAGTAAACAAGGATTCTGACTTTATGACCATCGACTTGAACTTTTATGTATACGAAAAATAAACTTTCCAGCTCATTCAAGCCAGTGGTTTTTTTCGGGGAGTGTTCTCTGTCCCTGCAGCTGGACCTAATCCTAACTGATACATTGATCCAACTAAAAAGGGGAAATGCAATAAAGAAAGGAATAGGAGTAAGAGGCAAAGATGGAAATTCACTAAAAATGCTCTAAAAGAATCTACTGTATATATTAGGAGCTGTTTTTAATTAAGTGAATAATACACTGTCTTTGTATAAATAAAGGGAAGAGAAAATGCATCCTAGTGAGGGAACCAAAGGCATTACTCTTTCTCCAACACCTCGAACATGGTATACCAAAACCAAACTCATTATCCTCCCCCCCAGCAAAAAAAATCACCCTTCAAATTCTGTATTTTTCTCAGCATCCATGCTCAGAATCTGTGAGTCATATCTGATTTCTTGCTGCATTTACCCTCAAATATAATCACTCATCATGTTCTAGCAGGAAAATACATTTTTTTTCAAGCTTATTCTCTTTAAAGTACAATTTTTAGTGGTATTCTTTTTAAAAAAACTGAGAACTCAATTATTTAATTTTTATTTATGTATATTTTCTCCCCTCAACTAGTTTTTTCTTAAGAGTACTATTAATCCACAGTACCTAGTCCAGTTTCAATAGATACTGAACAACAACAACAAAATACTGAAGAATTATGATGGTATTAGGAGGTGGGGAAAAATAAAAGAAAAAAAGAAAAAAACCCCAACAACTTAAGAACAATCCATGAATAAGCCAGGGCTGAAAAAGCTCCTTTGTTACATGCTCCTAGAAAGAGATAATTTTCACACTTGATTTACAATATAGTAACTTTAGGTAACTCCAATTACTGTGGTGCTTTTTGAATCAGATGTGGTACAGAGAAGACAGCTGTGAACTAGAGTCCACAACTAGTTTATAAGAAACAGAAGTTTTGGGGATATATTAAGTGCATGGGTTTATAAATAGCGTATACAAAATGAACATTATTACTACTTTCTATAAGAAACTGTGAAGCAACACACTTATTAAAGGCACTACTGAAAAAATTATTAAATCAACCTGGTTCTAATGAGATCAAACGATTTAAATGACAAGAAATCTTCATGATACATAAATATAAGATAGCTTTCTAAACAGGTTTTTGTCTTAATACAAATATACAGTATCTACAACACATATTTATGCAACCTTCCCTCCTCTCACATTTCTAACTGAGATCTGCTCCTGGGTCACCTTTTCCAGCCACAATTTGACGTTTGAGATAGAAATAAAAATAACTTTTTATTTTTTAGAGTCTCACTGTCACCCACACTGAAATGCAGTGGCACGATCATAGCTCACTGCAGCCTCAAACTCCTGGACTCAAGCAACCCTCTAACCTCAGCCTCCCAAGTAGCTAGAACTATAGGCATGAACCACGGTACCCCGCTAATTTTTTCCAGTTTTTGTGGAGACAAGGTCTCACTATATTGCCCAGGCTGGTCTTGAACTCCTGGCCTCAAGCAATCTTCCTGCCTCCGCCTCCCAAAGTGCTGAGATTACAGGCATGAGCCATCATACCCAACCAAAAATAAAAATATTAACTAAAGTAAGATGTAAAGTGGGAAAGGAAATCTGACATTACTAATTAGCACTGATTGAAATGTTAATTTTACTAGAATAGACATTTACATAATAGAAGATGTACATCTGGATCTCTATAAATGGTAATCAATTTTTAAAATCTATCAATTTCAAACATCATCTGTGAAATAAGATATTATTCTGTAGAGTTAAATCATTCATCACAATCACTAGAGGCTCTAGACTAGAGTCAGGATGAAACAGGATCCAATACCCACTTGTGTTTAATTTTAGACTTTTCATGCCTCAGCTCACAAAAGAAAAAAAGCACAAATTTCCTTCTAAATTTCCATAGGCCTTTTGTAAACTCCACAGCTGCAGAGGTTAAATGGTCCAAATGACACATCATAAATGCAGGACAACTGAGTCTAGAATTAGCATCTTTAAAAGAATAATGTGGAGGGGGGACATGACAGTATAATAAAAGTTAATATTTTACTTGAATAAGAACCTCTTTCTATAAATATGTGGAAAGCATACCTTATTTTCTTTATATTTACTGAGATCTGCTATGCAGTATTCCTTAAATAATTTATCATAGTATTTCTTAGCAAGTCTCTTCTCCCTAGATCCATAAAAATATAAATATACATTTAGAAACTCAACCACGGTTTGCTACTTTCAAGTGATGTCAAAGAATACATACGATGTAAATATTAAAGTTTTAAGAGAACTATTACTTACATGTGCATGGAATATCTGGATACTAACCATTAAAAGTGGTTCACTCAGGGAGGGAAATTGGAGAATGACAGTCACAAATGAGAAGGAGAATCACTCTTCACTGTTTACCCTTTGTAATGTTTGGATTTAAAAAAACATTTTCAGGTATGACTTTTCTCCAAAACTTTAAAAATTAAAGCAGCAGCATATAATAGCATATTACAAGATAACACACAATACTGTAAAAAATAATGTTTTTGAAGACTAAGTCAAACACTGAGAAGTCAGTTAAAACTGCCAAAAATTACCAAAAGAACCAAATAATCCTAGGTATGATTTTATGTCCTTGATTCTGAACTGTTCTATGAAGGGGCTGAACACCTTGACTAAGTGACAAAAAACCACTCAGAAAACAGGAGAAACAGGACTAAAGCATTTGATGCATTATGCCTCTGATGGCTAATTACCAAGTCATGTCCATTTCGTCCTCCTCATTCCATAGGAATCTATGATTTTCTCGTATAACATCCAAGTCTGTCTTGTCATTTTCCCTGGAAAACAGAACTTTTTCAATTTAATACAAAAACAAAAGTAGTCAAATTTAGGTTAAATAGCTCTGTGAGTTTTGGATAATTTTATTAAAAATATAATACATGAATATAGTTCTTTTGTGAGTATATATATTTGTTCATATATTTATAAAAATACTTCAGTATTTTCAAAAGGTACTTAAAAAAACAGTACTATAGAAGCAAGTTAAATGGATAAGGAATCTGTCTGTAGCATTGGTTTCAATTATACAAATGGTGCTAAGTTACCAAAGCTAGAATGAGAAACCTGACTAAACACTAAATGAATAAAGAAAAGTGAATGAAAATAAGTTTCAGAATCTAACCAAAAGTCTATAAAACACCACTCTGCTGAGATTTAATTTTAAAAAATATGAAAAGTTTTCCATATCTCATTTTACTACAGTTTCCTAGGTAGAAGACTGAGTAAAGGAGGAAGAGAGCCAAAGGGATTGATCTTTCAAAATAAAATGCTAACAGTCTGGGGGTAAAAAAAAAAAAAAAAAAAAAAAAAAAAAAAGTGATTATTGGGAGATACAGGATAAATTGACAGGGGAGATAAATTGGGGGTAAATGAGATGGTACTAAAGTTTCTCAGAGCGCTACCAACTCAGAAAATTGTTAGAGGGAAAAAAAAAACTCACATAAAACTAAGAAGTTCTGGCCGGGCGCGGTGGCTCAAGCCTGTAATCCCAGCACTTTGGGAGGCCGAGACGGGCGGATCACGAGGTCAGGAGATCGAGACCATCCTGGTTAACACGGTGAAACCCCGTCTCTACTAAAAAATACAAAAAACTAGCCGGGCGAGGTGGCGGGCGCCTGTAGTGCCAGCTACTCGGGAGGCTGAGGCAGGAGAATGGCGTGAACCCGGGAGGCGGAGCTTGCAGTGAGCTGAGATCCGGCCACTGCACTCCAGCCTGGGTGACAGAGCGAGACTCCGTCTCAAAAAAAAAAAAAAAAAAAAAAAAAAAACTAAGAAGTTCTAAGACCTGTGCACACTATAGCAGTACAATTCGCAATTGCAAAGCTATGGAACCGACCAAAGTGCCCATTAACCAATGAGTGGATAAAGAAAATGTGGTGTGTGTATATATATATATATATATATATATATATATATACACCATGGAATATTACTCAGCCACAGAAAGGAATGAAACGCTGTCTTTTGCAGTAACTTGGATGGAGCTGGAGGCCATTATTCTAAGTGAAGTAACTTAGGAATGGAAAACCAAATATCCTATGTTCTCATTGACATGTGGGAGCTAAGCTATGAGGATGCAAAGGCAAAAGAGTCATATAATGGACTCTAGGGACTTAAGGAGGGGGAAGGCCAGGAGGGAGGTGAGGGATAAAAGACTACATTTTAGGAATAGCATACAGTGCTCGGGTGATGGGTGCACTAAAATCTCAGAAATCACCACTAAAGAAGTTATCCAGGCAACCAAAAACCACCTGTACCCCAAAAACTATTGAAATAAAAATAAAAATTAAAAAACCAAAAACAAGGCCAGGGGCAGTGGCTCACGCCTGTAATCCCAACACTTTGGGAGGCCGAGGTGGGCAGATCACCAGGTCAGGAGATCGATACCATCCTGCCTAACATGGTGAAACCCCGTCTCTACTAAAAATACAAAAAAATTAGCCGGGAGTGGTGGCAGGCGCCTATAGTCCCAGCTACTCGGGAGGCTGAGGCAGAAGAATGGCGTGAACCAGGGAGGCAGAGCTTGCAGCGAGCCGAGATCGCGCCACTGCACTCCAGCCTGGGCAACAGAGCGAGACTCCTTCTCAAAAAAAACAAAACAAAACAAAACAAAACAAAAAACACAAAAACAATAACAAAACAAAACAAAACAAGAAGTTCTGACAGAAGAGTCAAACATGGGAAGGACTTTGATGTGCAAGAAATGCTAGAGTGAGATTTCTTGTTTACCTTTTTTAAAAAGCAATCCCAAACATTAAGGTCTAAAAATTTCCTTATTTCAAAGATCCTTGCCAAGAAGACACATGGTATACCTCACATATCCTTTTATCACCAGGGTTGTGCCCGGCTCAGCATGTATAGAGTCTACCTGAGGCCTGTTCAAAGATATTGGATTCATGAAGAGCTACTCAGTTAGTACCTGTGAATGGTATCTCTACCTTATAATATAAAAAAGAAACTGGGGCCAGGAGCGGTGGCTCATGCCTGTAATCCCAGCACTTTGGGAGGCCAAGGCGGGTGGATCACGAGGTCAGGAGTTCAAGACCAGCCTGACCAAGATGGTGAAATCCCGTCTCTACTAAAAATACAAAAATTAGCCAGGTACGGTGGCAGGAGCTTGTAATCCCTACTCGGGAGACTGAGGTAGGAGAATTGCTTGAACCACGGCAGCAGAGGTTGCAGTGAGCTGAGATCAAGCCACTGCTCTCCAGCCTGAGCAACAAAGTGAGACTCCATCTTAAAAAAAAAAAAAGGCAAACTGGAATAGAAAGCAGGGAAGAATGACAGAATCAGAAGGCACAGTAGCTGTGGGTCTTTGAAGTTCTCCATAACCCACATTCCCTTCTATGTAAACTTCCTGATACTTACCCCAAACGCTTGAAATCTTCTTTTTTGCCACCATAATATAAAATGTAGTCATTTACAAACTTTGTATGTCTTTGATACTGAAATGCAAAAAATTAAGGATTTTATTCTCTCAGGAGTTGTTTGGTGTCATAATATATTGCCGATTGGGGGTAAAAAAAGCATAGTATGAGTCTATTTAGTTTTTTAAAAAAATATTCACTGCTGGGCGCAGTGGCTCATGCCTGTAATCCCAGCACTTTGGGAGGCCGAGGTGGGCGGATCATGAGGTCAGGAGATCGAGACCATCCTGGCTAACATGGTGAAACCCCGTTTCTACTAAAAATATAAAAAATTAGCTGGGCGTGGTGGCGGGTGCCTGTGGTCCCAGCTATTCAGGAGGCTGAGGCAGGAGAATGGCATTAAAACAGGAGGCAGAGCTTGCAGTGAGCCGAGATCAGGCCACTGCGCTCCAGCCTGGGCAACACAGCGAGACTCTGTCTCAAAAAAGTAAACAAATAAATAAAAATAAAATATAAAAGTATTCACATAGTATACATGCTTATACATTCAGAAAATCTAGAAGGGTATATATTAAATTGTTGAAAGTGAAGATTGTAAAGTAGAGGCTTTCTTTTGAATATTTTTCAAGCATACACTACTCTTGTGATAAAAATATATCTCCATCTGGGGAGAAAGACAGCTTCTTATTCTATTGCTGAACTGCATATAGCCTCCTACCACCACTCATTCTAATAATCACAATATGAAAAATTTAAAAATTATAGTTTCTAAAAGTAGAGAATTTATCTTTCATTATCATAAAATATAATTTATCTATTTTAGTAATGATAAAGCCTCTAAGTAGAAGATGCAACTTTTATAATATGAAATCCTAACATTAAACTTTCAAAAAAAGCAAATATAAAAAATCAGTTTTTATATTGTCTTTTAAATTCAAATAATAAAATGCCATGTTTACTTTCAAAGCAGTGTAACAAAATATATGAGCATTTTACTGTTTTAAAAAGCTCAACAGCTCTCTCTCTAGAGCCAAACATGCATATAATAGCTAACCTCGCCTCCTACAATACTCTGTGACTATTACATTAAAGATATACAGTGATTTAATTCATCATAATGTGTACTAATAGACAATTTAATCAGACAGTGATATTTTCATATTGTAACAAACCAGTTACTATTTCAGGGGGAAAAAAAAAGAAAGAGAGAGAGAGAGACAGAAAGAAGAGCCAAATATCTGGAGATCTGGATTCTAGCTCTCGATCTACCACTAACTGGTCACGTGACCATGGCAAGTCATGTAACCTATTAGAGCTGGGGTCAGCAAACATTTTCTGCAAAGGGCCAGATGGTAAATATTTCAGGCTTTGCAAGCCATATGGTCTCTGTTGCAAATGCTCAGTTCTGCCATTTTAGCATGAAAGCAGCCAAAGACAACATATAAATGAAGCATGGCTGTATTCCAATATAATTTTATGTACAAGAACAGGTGGCGGATGGAACTTTTGCTTCCGGGAAGATGGAGTAGGCAAAGATGTACTTCTCCCTATTCCTCATACTAACAACTAAAATCCTTGTACATTATATATCAAATATAAAAAGACTCTAAAAGGTAGAGGGAAGAAGGCATACCACTAGGGACCTCCTGAAGACCTATGGTATGACATGATAGCGAGTTCCCTAGGTTTTCTTTTTGTCTCATATATCCTAGATTTGGAGGTAAAGAAGCTGACAACCTGGAAACACCAACAGGCACGGACTAAAAAAGCCTCAACGAAAGCCTGTTCTCTCTAACCAAATGACCAAGAGTCAGTTTAGCAAGACAACTTTTAGACAATAACTACTTTACTCTTGTCAAACAACTCAAAGAAAACTGTGGCTCCCAGTCAGAATCGCAACTATTAAAAAGTCAGGAAAAAACAGATGCTAGCAAGGTTGTGGAGAAACAGGAACGCTTTTACACTGTTGGTGGGAATGTAAAATGGTTCAACCATTATGGAAGATGATGTGGCAATTCCTCAAGGATCTAGAACCAGAAATATCATTTGATCCAGCAATCCCATTACTGGGTATATACCAAAAGGAATATAAATCATTCTATTATAAAGATACATGCACCTGTGTGTTTATTGCAGCACTATTCACAATAGCAAACACATGGAACCAATTCAAATGTCCATCAATGATAGACTAGATAAAGAAAATGTGGTACATATACACCATGGAATACTATGCAACCACAAAAAGGAACGAGATCATGTCCTTTGCAGGGACATGGATGAAGCTGGAAGCCACCATCCTCAGCAAACCAACACAGGAACAGAAAACCAAACACCACATGTTCTCACCCATAAATGGGAGCTGAACAATGAGAACACATGGACACAGGGAGGGGAACAAAACATACTGGAGCCTGTGGGCAGGGAAGGGCGAGGGTGACGGGTTGACAGGTACAGTAAACCACCATGGCACATGTATACCCTATGTAACAAATCTGCATGTTCTGCACATGTATACCAGAATTTAAAGTAATAAAATAAAATAAAGAAAAATAAAATAAAATAAATCCTCAAACACAAAACAAAAAACAAACAAAAAAACTGTGGCTCCATCTCCAC
Source organism: Macaca nemestrina (assembly GCF_043159975.1). NCBI lineage: Eukaryota > Metazoa > Chordata > Mammalia > Primates > Cercopithecidae > Macaca > Macaca nemestrina. The sequence goes on along the minus strand of NC_092133.1, from coordinate 40,218,176 downwards.
CTATGCCAGAAAAGGAGTGTCTATACTTTCACTCTCACCAGGCTCTAACTAGGTGCCCCCAATGCAGTGGGTGTCAGAGAAGGCAGAGCAAATGTTTAAATGCTAAAGGAACAAACGGCAGATGAGATCCACGGAAAAGCTAAGCTACTAGGTTAGGAGATAAGAGGAATAAATCAATTAGTGACACAATGGTACTTCTATAACTTAAAGAAAAATATTGGAATAACACAGTGAAACAGATGATTACAGGTAGGGGGCGTATCAAATTGACACTGTCTTCTTCTCCCAATTCTGATCACAGCAATAAATACCCAAAGATACTTCAGTTCTTGCTTAGTCTCTCTTTAATTCTCCAATATTCTCAACAGCAGTATGGATGGCCAGCGTAGCAGTGAAGCATCATTAGCCAGTCTTATTAAAAAACTGAGTTGAGAAATGGCTATAACCAGAAGGCAGGGTTTACCTTAAAGATAGCTTTAAGTCATGCCTAAAAATTAAAGCCATGGCAGGCCTGAGGACAGTCCACAGGCAGGCCTCATTTTATTTCTACTTTTTCCTTAGATCCAGGGACAGGCTGGATAGACCTAATTTTAAATACAAGTTTTGTAGAGACCTTAAATAGCAAAGAACTAGGTAGGAAAAGCATAAATTAAAATGAGACTAAAGATAAGTATAGGAAAAGGAAATGTTGAAAGCTTGAAAAAACAATTAGGAAAATATATTTGCAGATTCATGTACTTTATAAACCTATTTATAGAGTACTAGTAATATGTTTCATCATTTTTGTCTCTAAATCTTTCCTATATATTAGTAAAAGAGAATTGTACCCAAAAGTATAAATGGCAAAATCCTACATCACTAAATACTTATCTTTAAAAATAAAAAGGCCTATTTGACTTCACAAAATTTTATAAAACAAAAAAAGCAGATTTTAAAATATTCTACTAGTTATAAAAATCTGGAAATACAAAAAGGATACAGCATCCATAGCTATGAGATGAAACCTTCTATTTCTTGCTTCTTCCCTGTTAAAACAAATTTTTTAAAGAAAATTCAAAATGTCTATATTCAAATTAACATAATCAAATCTTTTAGTCCATAGTTGATGAAGCAACTTAAACCAAGAAATAGAATTGACATTGAAATACCATACCTATCCAGCAATTCCGCTGCAACTTGTTTATGGGCCACCTTTCCATGCTTTTCTTTCTGAAATGGTTTTTGAAGCAGTAAGTCATCTTCAACTGTCCTGGTATATAAGAAGAAAATAAGAGTTCATTTTTTCCAAAGGTTATTTTCTAATTCTTTATATTTTCATAATTGGAATATACTTTAAAGAATGTAAGTCTTAGCTTTAAGGAGACTCACTGATCTTTAACAAGATATTTTACATTTCCTTAAATAGCTTAATTAATACGTTAACGTTAATACCCATAACATGGGGAAGATGAAACTAACAAAAGCATGGACTCTAGTGTCATATCACCTAGGTTCCTGATTCAAATCCTAATTCTGTCAATTACTACTTTAATCTTAATAAGACTCGATTATATATCTCTTTGTTTCTTAATTTCTCTATCTGTAACATAGTGATAAGGAAGTTTCTGGTAATTAATAATAAGCAAAAAGCAAGGCTGATTATAGAGAAAACAAACCATAGATCAAGCTCATCCAACCTGTGGGCCTCATGTGGCCCAGGATAGTTTTGAATGTGGCCCAACACAAATTTGTAAACATTAACACATTTGTTCACAATTTTTTTTAACCTCATTGGCTATCATTAGTGTATTTTATGCAGGCCCAGCACTGCTCCAGGCCAACAGTGTGAGCCAACAGACTCACAATTGTGTGTGCTCCACTGTAGTGTGTGGCCCAAGACAATTCTTCTTCTTCCAATGTGGCTCAGGGAAGCCAAAAGATTGGACACCCTGCCATAGACGATCAGCCCTAGTTACAGCAATGAATATAATCCTGGAGCAGAGTATCCAAGTAGATTTGCTCAAATTCTGTTCTTACAAAGTAATATTTTTGAATGAAAAATCTAGAAAATGTAAAGCATCAAAAATGTAATTTATTATAATTAGTACTATCCTTTGAGTTATCACAAAGACTGAGTATCCTACAAAAATGTTCAGACACTGTGAGTATGCCTAATATATTGCTCTCAGTGTGAAATGATAAGCCAATTTCTCTAAGTTTGCTTAGCAAAAATTAGTCAACAGCCTGGTGTGTAAGTCTGGTTAGTATACATCAGTCAACCACTCCTGAGTCAAAGTATAAAACTGAGTTTCTATGCACTGAAAGCTAAGAACAATGCTCCTACGCACAGCAGCTCCACCAAGACATATCCTGCTTATAATGCACAGGCTTTATGTGCTAAGAGTTCTTGTTTCTTGCAATTCAATAAAACCTTCCTTGAGTTTCTTCCCATGACCTCTTAGTCTGCTCATTCATGTATCCATAAGAACTGTGCTGCATTATACTTTCATCCTCCATATTAACTTCACTTTGAAGGCAAGTACTGGCAAGAGACCACCATTCAAGCCCCTTCTGAGCTACATTTGCAAATAAACAGTCCTTGACAGTTGAATGAAAAATATATGCAATGAAAAGGTTTCACTGATTTCTGAAAAGATTCCAGAAATCTGAAACTCTTCTTTCCCTTTCAATAAACCCCTTCGCAGAATTAATGTTTTATTTTTCCCACAATTGTTCTCCAATTTTTAATCAATGTATTAATTTAATGAAAACTTCACTAGAGCAATTGTCTTCACATGTAAACACAATTCTAAAATTTCACTCTTAGTTATTTATGCTTCATATTAATCTAGAAAGGATGTGAAAAACAGATCAATAAAAAAAATTACTTACCTTGTTTTCCTTTTGCTGGATTCTCCACAGTGTTCATCATCACTAAAATCAGAATCGTAGCCTCCATGACCATGCATCTGTAAAGGAGTACAAAGCTATTTAGAATCTAGGTTGCCAATTGTCCAGGAAACAGAATAATTAAAAAATAAGTTACAGTTTTCAAGGATCATTGTGGGCAGATTCCTGTTCACAGGCCATCTAGCCATCTAAAACTTTCATTCACTTTTAAATAAGAGACACACCTTTCAGAAAATGCATCAACATTTTTCACCCTTAATTGTCATTAGGTGAACAAAGAAGGCTACTCTTTGATCTTTTCACTGAAAAGCAGGCCTAGAAGCTGCAGTGACTGCTTACAAGGTTTAGCAATGCTTCACTTTTGATTCAGAGTAGTAGTAATCACTGTGTGTTTATCCCCAACTTTGTTCCAGACATTTGTGTTAAGTACTTTACAATGCTTCTAATTCTGCAAGTTAGAAAGTTATCTTCATTTAGGAAAGAAGTAATCAAAGTAAAGTAAATCTATTTTACAAATCCAGTAAGTGGCTAATCTGCTCTACTTGATTCTTGTGCCCACAATTTCAACTACTCCAGATTTCCTCTCTGGAATATGATTTACTACATTCCAGGAGAATTACAGTACTTATGAACAGTACATCATCAATTGATGAAAATTTTCCTGTAATCTTTTTCAACATATGTAGAGATTTCCATTTTCTTTTGAGTTTCTTTAAGGTAAACCACCTTTCCCTTTGGACTAGTCAGCTTTCTCTTGTTTCATTTTATTTATCTAGTTATTTTTGGAGAGTCTTGCTCTGTTGCCCTCGCTGGAGTGCTGTGGCACCATGATGGCTCACAACATCCTCAACCTCCTGGGCTCAATTGATCCTCCCACCTCAGTCTCTCCAGGCTGAGACTATAGGAATGCACCACCATACCTGTCAAACTTTAAAGAATTTTTTTTTTTTGTAGATAAGGGGTTTAGTCATGTTGCCCAAGCTGGTCTCGAACTCCTGGGCTTCAGCAATCCATCCACCTCAGCCTCCCAAAATGCTGGGACTTCATTTTTGAACTGAAACTCTTAGAAATGCTGGAAGACGTCAGTTGTCACTCAATTATATTGGAAGAAGTTCCTGGTTCCAGCTTTACACTGAATTTGGAACACACACTAAGATGGATGGATGGATTATTTGACTATTTGATGTCACAAATAACTAATTTACATGGCTGGAAGGAGCAGTCCAGGTTAAATGATATATCAAATTATTAAAACTAATATAACGACAGCAAGTGCAGCAGGAAAAAGAGGAAAGAATTCCCTAAACTTCATTGCATTGGAACTATGATAAACGACGTTTCCAGTCCTGGCTACCTTGAATAAGTCATTTCATCTCCCTGGACTTCATCTATTAAATAAGGTAGCTATGAGAAATAATCTTTAAGTTGTTTAAATCTTTAACAACCTTTAAAGTCTGTAACTCCACTTTCAAACTTAGGTGTGTGGGTATATACCTCTCTTCTCTGTCCCACTAAAATCCTAGAGGAAGATGCTAGTTAAGGTTGGAGACGAAGGTTAGAAAGCCACAGTTTCAACTCTACCCTCCCTTACATCTGTTATTGCCTTATACACCTGGATTTTACACCCTTTTTTAGGTCAACTCCAGCTGTCTTATCACATCTGTTCAAGCCATATTGTCCTCTCACTCTTTGTCCTATGTCCTCACTTTCTTTCCATCTTGATCGGGGACAGCTGTAGCGTGGAGTTTAGAGATATATTCTGAGATCAGCCTACTAGAACTCACAGCCTGGCTCTGCACTTTCCATTTGTCTTTCTTTGGGCCTGTTCCTTAACCTCTCCAAGCCTCAGTGTCCTCATTTATAAAAAGAGGCTAGTAAGATGACTGACCTCATAGGAATGGAGATTAAATGAGTTACCTCATTAAATGAGTTACCTCATCGTTGTCTTCTATAGTGAAACCCAGTAAATGTTAACTATCATCATCATCATCTTGTCCCTCGCCCCAGGACACCACTTCCTACTCTTGCTCCTACTCTCCCATTTCTTTATTAGCTGGCCGCTCCATCCAACCCATACCTTTCTTAACTCACTGGTTGAACTAAAAAGCTCTCACTCACTTCAGGCTACGGATCAACTGACAAGAGCCGGCAGAAACTCAAGAACGGAGATGCCAGGTGTCTCCAGAATCTGTCATCCAAAATAAAACCAAACAAAACCCGACAATCAACTAGTACTATACGAAAAGCAAGTTTTGAGGTCCTTCTCCTTGATGCCAAATATACCCACAGCCCTCGTCACACACCCTTTCCCTTCCTCCCTGTGTGCCAAGTTCGCCCCCGGAGTCGTCGTTTCCTTCTTTCCCGGCAGCTGCAGCGACGACCCACAGCCTGAGAGAGCCGCTGCAGGACAGGTCCCAAGCGCCCGGCCGCGCAGCCTCCCCACAACCGCCGCCGCCGTCCCCCGCTACCCGCCTCTCCCTACGGGTCCCGACTGGGCACCACTTCCGGTCCTACACGACCATGTGTTACATCTAAATGGCACCGTCGCCCGAGTGCGCCGATCTTGTGCTACAGCCAGAACAGCTCCGGGAAACAAGGGCAGCGGGAGAAACGGCCCGGAAGGGACGAAGAAGCTCTCAGCTTTCGCCAAGTCGCGGCTCCCAGTTTTTCCCTGGACCGCCTTCCTTTCCCCTCTAGGGAATCCGGCATCTAGTACTGCTGGCACTGCTTGCTACTCAGCCCACCCCTCTCATTTGAAAATATATTTTGTTTTACCCTGCCTATCACCTGCCGTCCTCTCTCTAGTAACCTTAGTAACGCCTCCTCGGAGGATCCTCGCAGAGCATCTCATCAGCGCTTCAGATCAGCCTCTCCCTCCTTCCCCCAGTAAAACAGTTCTCATAATTAGAACAAAAATATCTTTCCATCGTTTCACCACCCACACAATAGATACCATTCCAAAAGTAGTGCTGATGGCAGAAGAGCTCATCGAATTTGTGAGGAAAGAAAGAATAGGGAGGAGACATTTCTCAGGGTTGAGGATTCTCTGCCGACAAGCGACCTGGCACGTGCGAAAAGGGATCCAAAATAGAATCTTAAAAAGAAGAAGGAAGGCAGGAAAATTTGGATTATTTTAAGCGCCACTAGGTTCTTCCTGTGCTTTGCCTTTTCTACATCATGACGCCCCACTCTTTCCAGTCTAGTTGCTTGGTTCATGTCTTGTCTTTCGCTGGCATTAGCAGCTATTCATTTTTGCTTCCTCCTCAGTACCCAAAACGGTGCCTTGGAAATCACAAGTGCTAATTAAATATTTGTTGAATTGAACTGGCACGCTTCTGGCTTTTACAGTGGGCCCTTTTTAGAGACAACCTTGGCACTTAATGCACACTCATTTTACATCTTTTGCCCTAAACAGTAGATAACGATATCCTTATCAGTTCAAGTCTCTAACCCCGACAATAAATTATGGATACATTCTGCTTTACCCATTGCAGTGAATATGATCTTAAAAGGCTATAAGATAAATTAAATTATTGTAAATTAAATTATTCCAAAATGCAATCAGATTATACTTCAACAAAAACATTTACTAAAAAAAGTTAAAGCAACAGGAAGCCTTAGAATTTAACGTTATAGTATATTGAATTATTTTGTCAAGCAGTTTCTTTTCTGGTAAATATATAATTATTTTATTATTTATAAAATTAAACAGACCTGTACCTCATATCCAATTTCCTTTCTATCCATATTTGACATTTATTAGCATTTTTCTACCATCCCTAACATCTTCTTGTTTGTTGCTTCATTTTACTCTTCCAACAACCCTGTGCTGCGTGTTATTAGCCTCATTTCACGCATGAGGAAGAGAGGCACAGAACCTAAAGCCAAAAACCTGGTGAGGGTCAAGAACTGGGTAGTATTTGTCTCTGTCTCTCTGCAAGACCCAGTTTCTCTCTCTCTCTTTCTCTTTCTCTCTCTCCCCCACTTCATGGATTGTGTGGGAAGTAGCTTCTGGTTCCAACATTTCTAAGAATTTCAGATCTGTTGCTACCAGTCCATTCAGTCAAAGATTTCCATTTTTTACTTTGAGACAGCAGTTACTGAAAAAGAGTAAATAGAAAATATATATTAGGCATAGATTGCATGATCTGAACTAAAAATAATACAGGATAGAAAACCTACCTGCTTAGGAAATCTCAAGTTTACAGTTATAGCTCAACAACAATAAAAAACACAAACATTTATTAAGTGCCTACTCTGGGCAGGACACTGTCCCAGACATCAGAGTTACAGGTATGTAACAGCAACTCCTTACCTTGAAGGTTGACTAGTAAGAAAGACAATATATGGAGTAACTACAACAATATATTCTATCATATGCCAAGTGTCTAGTAAGTGCATGAACCTGTTGTTCCTAATTTATAAAATGTTATTTCAACGGATATGAAAAATTTAAATGTGCACTAATGCTGTGTAACTCAAAGCAACAAAATACTATATTAAGTATGTGGTGAGGATGAGGGAAGTTGGGTGATGATGGTGGTGATAATACCAAGTAACAATTCTGATATAAACTATGAATGTGCATTTTTTAAAATTCAAGACCAAGTCTCACTCTGTCGCCCAGGTTGGAGTGTAGTGGCATGATCTCGGCTCACTCCAACCCCTGCCTCCTGGGTTCGAGCAATTCTCCTGTCTCAGCCTCCCGAGTAGCTGGGACTACAGGCGCACACCACGCCCAGCTAATTTTTGTTTTTTTTTTTGTTTTTTTTAGTAGAGACGGGGGTTTCACCATGTTGGTCAGGCTGGTCTTGAATTCCTGACCTCAGGTGATCCACCCATCTTGGTTTCCCAAAGTGCTGGAATTACAGGCATGAGCCACCACGCCCAGCAAATGTGCATTCTTTTCTTTTCTTTTTTTTTTTTTCTTTGAGACAGAGTCTCAGTTCGTCACCCAGGCTGAAGTATAGTGGTACCATCTCAGCTCAACCTCCACCTCCTGGGTTCAGGCCATTCTCCTGCTTCAACCTTCCCAGTAGCTGGGACTACAGGTGTGAGCCACCATGTATTTTTAGTAGAGACAGGGTTTCACCACGTTGGCCAGGCTGGTCTTGAACTCCTGACCTCAAGTGATCCCGCCGCGGCCTCCTAAAGTGCTGGGATTACAGGCATGAGCCACTGCGACCGGCTGAATGTGCATTCTACTAATACTGTATGTCTTTGAGAAGACTGCATTTTCCAAAAACATACCAATATATACCATTATATACCAAATATACCAATATATCCCATTAAACATGTTCTTTTTATAATATGATGCTAACACTTCTCTATGGTAAGCTAATGCCTATGGCCACAACTTTGAATCTGGGCATGTCAGTGACTACAGCAGAAGTAATGCTAAGAGACTTCTGAGGCTAAGTTGCAAAAGGTGATAGAGCTTCTGCCTGGGTTTGTCACTCTACTTCTTTAGCTGACATGGAGTGGAGCAGAGATGAGGTAACTTCACTGAGTCTCACCCAGATTGCAAATTAATCATCAGAGTAAGTATTATTTTTTCAAGCCACTAAGCTTTGAAGTTGTTTGTTATGTACCAATTAATATCCAGAACCATCTGCTCTTTCACTTAACCTCCATAACATTTGATGAGACCTCAGCTACGCTGGGCTTTCTTTGTTTCTTCAACATGCATGCCTCTTCAAATTTACCATTTCCTCTACCCGGCATGGTCTTCAACCCTTTCTCTTTGCCTCCCTAACTCCTCTTTATCCTTCAAAACTCAACTTAGGTGAAGGAAAGGCCTTTTATGAGCACCTCTCCCACAGACTAGATAGGATTACTGATAATATGCACATTACTTTCCATTGCACTTAGGTACATACACAGTAATAATTTAGCCCTGTTTCCCTCACTGAGATGCAAGCTCCACAATGGCAGGAAGCATACCTCTTTTTTTCAGCGTGGAATCCCCAGTGCTCAGCACAGTGCCAGACACATGATAGGTGCTCAGAATATTTATTGAACAAATGAAGTAGGTACTATTATCATCTCCATTGTAAAATAAGAAAACAGATTTTTAAAAAATTATATAACACTTCCAGAGTCATGAGTAGGCAAATGGGGGCACAAATATAACTGACTTCAAAGCTCACACCATATATATATATGATATGGTTTGGCTCTGTGTCCCTACCCAAATCTTATGTTGAATTGTAATTCCCAGTGTTGGAGGTGGGGCCTGATGGGAGGTGATTGGATCATGGGGGTGGTTTCTAATGGTTTAGCACCATCTCCCTAGTGCTATCTTGTGATAGAATTCTTAAGAAATCTGGTTGTTTAAAAGTGTGTAGCACCTCCCTCTTTGCTCTCTTTCTCCTACTGCTGCCACGTAAGACATGGCTGCTTCCTCTTCATCTTCCACGACAATTGTAAATTTCCTGAAGCCTCCCCAGCCATGCTTCTTGTGCAGCCTGTAGAAGTGAGTGAATTAAACCTCTTTTTTTTTTTAAACAAATTACCTAGTCCCAGGTAGTTCTTTATAGCAATGTGAGAACTAATACTAAATATATACATATATATACACACACACACACACATATGTATATATAGAGAGAAATAGGTAAGGAGAGTGTGTTATCTCTCTGTTGCCCAGGCTACAGTGCAGTGGCATAGTCATGGCTCACTGCAGCCTCAACTCCAAGGCTCAAGCAATCCTCCCACCTCAGCCTGCTGAGTAGCTGGACCATAGGCTGTTGCCAGCACACCTGGCTATTTGAAAACATTCTGTAGAGACAGGGTCTCACTATGTTTCTCAGGCTGATCTCACACTTCTGAGCTCAAGCTATTCTCCCACCTCGGCCTTCCAAAGTGCTGGGATTACAGGTGTGAGCCACAGCGCTTAGCCCAAAGCTCACACTATTGACCACCATACATATTGCCTTTCAATAAGGCCCATGGTGGTTTGTGATACTTAAAAAAATTAGAAATTATTTTTATGGAGGAAAGGTACCAGATAAATTGAGACAGAGGGATTAGTAAGAGACAGGAAAGGCTTTGTAGAGGAAGTGGGACTTAAGCTATGACTTAAATGTAGATCTTAAGAAGAGAGGAGATGAAAGGAGGGGGCAGTCAAGGCAAGGGAGTTTCGGTAAAAGATTAGAGGTGGAAATATCCACAGGTTCCTTAGGAGGGGAATTTGAGTAGATCACTTGAGCTGGAGAAGAATTTTTGAAAAGGATTAGTGAAAGAAAGATCAGAAAGAGAGATTAGAGCCAGATTTGGGGCATTCTTAAATGCTAGGGTGCAGAGATTAGTTTAGAGCTAGGGAAGTATTATAAAGAATACAGTGGTGGTTTGGACTGGTAGATATCTGAAATCAAATTTATATATAAATCCTGGCTCTGCCATTTACCAGCTATGTGACATTGAGCATCACTTAATGTTCTTCAAGTTTTCATCGTCTTCTGTAAAATGGGAATAATGACAGTAATTACTTCACAGTATTCTTGTGAGAATCAATTAGATGTTGCATTTAAAGTGTTTAGGCTAGTGCCTGGCACGTGGTAAGACTTAAATGTTCAGTAAATGTTCACTTAAATGTTCACTATTGTTTTAAAGAGGAGGCAATATAGATAGAGTGCAGGAAGTGGTGGGAATGGAAACGGAAAATTTCATTTAAGAGTGAGTTGAAGAAATAAGTGATAAAAGATATGAGTCACTGGGTATAGGGCACAAAGGATACAGAAGTGAAAGGTGCCTCCAAAACTGAAGACACTGAAATAACATAAGTGCCTCTGATGAAAATGGAGGAGGTGACTAAAAAATTACATTGTCTTGGGGAAATGATAAGTTGGCTTCAAATGGGGATTTGACACTACAACAAAACACACAAACGATTAAAGTACCTCTTCCAAGCAAAAGTGTGATGCTTGCAGACTTCGTTTTTAGCATACTCTACTTCTTCATTCTTCACCTGTTCATCTTTTTATAGGTCCTCACTCCTATCCATCACTTCTCCCCCACCAACCCCCAAAATGTTATTGTTCCTTTCCCCCTCAAAGGCTGCTTTGGGAAACAGTAAAGAACCATACTTTAAAGTCAACTAGACTTGCATTCTGCTATGTACTAGCTAGGAGAACTTGGGTAACTCGTTTGATGTTCACATCTATAAACGGGGATAATAACAGTTCCTATCTCATAGCGGGTTGATGAAATTTAAAATGAAACGATACAGGTGAAATGCTTAGCATAATGTGATGCCTCATTCATAGTAAGTACATAATAAATGCTACTTGAGAAAATAATTAGAAAAAGTTTAACAATTAACTGTTTCTCAAATACAGTCCAGAAACAGACCTATATACATAATTTAGTACTATGATTAATGGTATAGGGTTAAGTATAGTTTTTTCAATAAATAGACCCAAGTCAACTGAATAATACAGTAAAAAAATGGATTTCTACCTCACACTGTATACAAAAGTCAATTTCAAAGAAAATATAGGAAAATATCTTCATGATATGATAACTTCTTTAGGGCAAGAAAAATGTTCTTAAATAGGACACACAGGGAGTTAATCATAAGGAAAACAAAATAAAGAACTTCTGTTCACTTAAAATACTGTATTAAGAAAATGAAAAGTTAAGACACAGGGTGGGAGAAAATATCTACAATATGTATATCCAACAAATTATCAGAATATATAAAAATCTTTAAAAATCATTACATAAAAGACAGCCCAAGAGGCGTGGTTGCTCATGCCTGTAATTCCAGCACTTTGGGAGGCCAAGGTGAGTGGGTCATTTGAGGTCAGGAGTTTGAGACCACCCTGGCCAACATGGTGAAACCCTGTCTCTACTAAAAATACAAAAAGTACCTGGGCATGGTGGCACACACCTGTAATCCCAGCTACCCAGGAGGCAGAAGCCCGAGAAACACTTGACATAGGAGGCGGAGGTTGCAGTGAACCAAGATTGCACCACTGCATTCCAGCCTGGGTGACAGAGTGAGACTCGGTCTCAAAGAAAAAAAAATTTATTACATAAAAGACAGAAACCTAATAGAAAAATTCTCAAAAGACTTGACCAGAAAATATACACACAAAAGATAGCCAAATGACCAAGGCACATAAAACAAAGTGCTCATCGTTACTAGTTATCAGATAAATATCAAGTATGCACACCACTACCACTACACACCCATCAGAATGGCTCAATGGAAAATACAGATCTGGTGTTGGAGAAGATGTGGCATGACTGTGATTCTTATATGCTGGTGATTGGAGTGTAAATTGGTACAGTTACCTTGGAAAAGATGTTTGATAGTACCTTGTACCTACTAATGCTGATCGTGCCTATCCTAGGTTTCAACAGTTCCACTCCTCAATGTATTTCCAACAGAGAAGTGTATATGTATTCACTGAAAGACCAGAACAAGAATGTTCGTAAGAGCTCTATTTGCATATAAAAATCCAGAAACAACCCAAATGTCCATCAGCATTAGAATAGTTAAGTAAATGGTGGTTTATTTGCACAGTGGAATACTATGCAGTGATGAAAATCAACAAACTACAACTACGTGCAACAGCATGGATGAATTTCATGAGTATTGAGCTGAGCAAAAGCAGCATTACATATGCAAAAGAGTACATACAACAAGATCCCATTTTTATAAAAGACAAAACCAAATAAACAAAATGACAACTATGTGAGGTAATGTATATATTAGCTAGCTAGATTTAGTCATTCCACATTGTATATGTACTTCGAAGCAATATGTTGTACAGGGTAAATACTTATAATTGTATATGTCAATTCAAACAAACAAACACAAGTAATCTATCTTTTTCCAAGTTAGGATAGTGGTTTCCCTGATGAGGGGAGGGGAAGGGACTACAAAGGAATACAAGGAAGAAGGGTGGCTTCTGAGGACATGGCAAAGTTCTGTTTCTGGTCCTGGTGTTGGTTACATGAGTGGTTCATTCACAACCATAATTTGTGCACTTTTATGTATGAGTGTGATAGTCAATAAAAAGTTTACATTAAAAAACTTACTTGCTCCTAGAGGTTTTTAAAACTTTGGTAAATGGAAGTTTTGGTGATTTAAGCAACTTCAGGCATGAAAGGAAGTGGATAGGTGGAATTTTCTGGGGCCTTGGACATTATGCCACATAAGTGCTTACATCCTCAAAGACAAATTTCCTGTAGGCATTGAGACAGAGGCCCGTGGGAGCTCTGTAAATGCTGAGAAAGACTCTAGTCAGCATCCAAAGGACTGAAAGTGCCCAGGCCTTGAACACTTGGCAAGGTCAGCCCGCACTTTCTGTACAATTATAAGCTCAGATCTGGAAAGAGGTAGCGCCACACCTGCGGGTAAAGCTCTGTCCTTGAATAGAGACAACACAGCCCAATAGTGATCTGCAAGCTGGCCAAAGGTCAAGCCCTTGCTTATGGAAATGCCTGGAGCAGGCTGCCAGAGAGGTTGCACTGCACAAATCCTGTGCCTGGAATGGACATTGGGAAGCAAAAGTGAAGAGACAGCAGTATACCAATTAGCCAAATGAATTGATTGCCATTTTTGGCCTGCTCCCAGGAGATGAGAACAGAGACAGGATGTCTGGTAAACCCCTCTCTGAGACAGCTGTGGATAGGGAGGCTTGTGATTAAGAGATAGGGAGACACTCACCGGGTCAGATGAGACGACAGGCAGAAACCAGGAACGCTAAACATCACTGAGAAACTGATGCTCTTATTTTCTGTCATATAATATCTGCAGGTATGAAGGTTTCATGCCTCCCTTAGGAAAATGCAAAGTGAGGAGACCTACTGTAATGATCAAGGTTGAAGAGTGCTGTGTCTCTGGATCATTCCTCAAGGCCTCAACGGGCCTGGGGCTGAAATCATGGGAAAGACATCATTCTCATCTTCAAGACTCACCTCTAGGTAGGACACAGACACAGAAACAAGTAATTACAATACAATGGGGTGGGCAGTAATAGGAATAGGCCCAGAAAGCTACAGGGGCACAAGGGAGGAGCCCCTAATCCTAAGAGAGAGCAAGGAAAGGCTTCAGAGACAGAGGACTTTACACTTGTGTTCACAATGCTGAAAACACAGTTTAACTCTGGGCTCCAAATTGTGCTGCCTTTGTGTCCAAAGGAGAGGGAGATATAGGACTTCCTTTCAGGCCTCCTACACTCACCAGTGATGCCCCACAGCCCCTCTCCCTATATAAGGTATAAGCAAGCTCCAAGTAGGAGTTGACCATATCACATGATTTCACAATTTATGAACACCAAGTTGACCATGCAGAGAGTGTGCTGGGATGATCAAGTAAAATGTCCAGTGAAGTAGGTCATGTGTTTAAGGATACATGTCATCATTATTATGTAGTCAGACAATTCAAAATAAACAGTAAGCAATTTTTCTAAATGATGCCTTGATTAACAAATTATCTGAAAGTAAAATCTCTATGACTAGTTGTCCTAGTACTGAAAGTGACAACTGGTGGTAGGAAATAGAAATACTTAAACGCCCACAGAAAATATAAATGACTGAATAGATTCAGGGAACAGTGGTGATTAGAAGATGCAATTTGTACTCCTCCTCACTTAGGCTGTATAAAAGTAACAGCACTCAAAGTAACACTTGTATTCATAAATAGAACTTTTTAAATAACAAATTTTATTGTCAGAACTTTTGTTAAACAGTGTAGGAGCATACAATAGAAACACAGGCCAGAACTGCTGGAGCAATTTACTTTTCAGGAGAAGTTAAAAATTCGGATTTTTAGATTCAATATCCTGATTTTTTATATAGGTATCTAATTCAAGTTTAAAAATCACAGCAAAACACCCTGTGGAAAAAATACTTCTGTGAGCTAAATTCAGTCCATAGGTTGCAAATTTCCAAAGTGATGATTCGTTTGCCTCAGGACTGTGCCTTTACTGCTGGTGGTTTGGAAGCAGAGGTTATCCGCTGTTTCAGATGCCTCTCCTGGGGGTTAGACAGGCTGCAGGTAAGCCAGGCACAGAGGCATGTGGACGCCTTCAAGGGAAGAGACAAAAGTCTTAAACTCCCAAGAGAAGAGCCTTGAGACCCGGACCACAGCAAGGGGCAGTTCTTAAGTTCCTGGGCAGGAATATCAATGCTGGTTGAGAAGATGAAGGTGTCACCCAGACTGGAGGGATGGAATTCACATCCCAGAGCACGTTGACAATATTGAATTTCACTGAAGCCCTTTGCTCCTGGAAGGCAGTGAAGGGTAAAGTAAACCCCTCCCATACCCCAACACCGACTTTGTTTTGCATGTTCTAGGAAACAGCTTACTGCAAAGAATTGAGGTAGGAGGTGGCACTCAACTCTGGAGGTGGTGCTTGGACACTGGGCCATATTGAGGACTAGCTAACACAGGGACAAAGTGGAAGCACCTCTCCATAAGACACGTCCACCTGTGTGCCATGTCAGTTTACCATTGCCGGGGCAACACCCTGAAGTTACAGCCCCTTTCAGTTACAACTCAGTGACCTGGAAACTACCACCCTTTTTCTAAAAATGTCTGCATAATCTTCCCCTTAATTTGCATGTAACTAAAAGTGGGTATAAATATGACTGCAGACTTGCCTTTGAGCTGCTACTCTGGGCACACTGCCATTGGTACCTCTGCTGCTGCTGTACACTGCCTGCTGCGTCAATAAAAGTTGCTGTCTACCACCACCAGCTTGCCCTTGAGTTCTTTCCTGCATGAAGCCATGAACCCTCCCCTGCTAAGCCCCAATTTTGGGACTCATCTGCTCTCCATCAGAACAACTCTTTCTCATATGACTTAGATAAGATGCACAGATGCCCTGTGTTTAACCTACAGCAAAATTAGATACCGAACCAACAAATTCCCATTCCTTATCTAATAAATGATGAGCTAAACTGCTTGTCCCCACTGAGCAATTGAACAAAATGCTTGTTAACCAAACTTCGGTTCAATTTCTCTCTTTCCTCTAAGTCCCTGCACTTTGGCCCACCCTTTCACCGCCCAGCCTGAGCCAGTACACAGCCAATCCTGAGAACAGGCTGGCCTCAGAGTAAGACATTGTATGGCCTACTATCCCATTGGTCCACCCTTTCATTCCCTTTCCTCACACCCTGTTGTTTTTAGCCTTGGTTACTTTTCTCTGTTCAAGAGAGAGTCCCTTTCTTACAGTCTAATTATTTTCCCCATTGCAATAGTACACTTCCCCTACTGCAATAGTCCCTTTCTCTCCTGTGGTAATCTTTTTAAATAAAAAGTTGTCCTCACTAAATGCATATTTGCTTTTTACTTGGCAGTGTTCTTATGCATCCTATCCTATTTAGCAAAATTTCTGACAATAAGCATGCTGTCGGCCAGGCACAGTGGCTTACACCTGCAATCCCAGCACTTTGGGAGGCCGAGGTGGGCAGATCATTAGGTCAGGAGTTTGAGACCAGCTTGACCAACATAGTGAAACCCCCTGCCTACTAACAATACAAAAAGTAGCCGGGCATGGTAGCGCATGCCTGTAATCCCAGCTACTCAGGAGGCTGAGGCAGGAGAATCACTTGAACCTGGGAGGTGAAGGTTACAGTGAGTCGAGATAGCACTATTGCACTCCAGCCTGGGTGACAGAGGGAGACTCCCTCTCAAATAATAATAATAATAATAATGATAATAATAATAAGAAGAAGCATGCTGTTGTGCTGTTGCTGTTAAAAACATTCTGTGTATGACCAGAACCCTTATGTATTGGGTGCTGCCCTCTCACATGACAAAAATTAAGTAGCAGCTGAAATGACCCCAGGTTACTGGACAGGGAGTGGTTAGAGGGCAAGAGTGAGGCCACTAGTCCCTCTCAGCCTCCATGACCCCACACTCAGTTCTCTTCTTCAGAGACTGCCTTCTCAGGCCCCTGCTGTTCTGTGGGGCTGAGATTGGGTGTTCTTCTCCATCTTATGCTGTCAGCCATTTCCATGGCTCAAAGGGCCATCTGCATGCCGACGTGTCCCAGTTTATATTAATACCTCCAGCCTAGACGTCTTTACTGAGCTCCAGACTCCCATAGTCACCTCCTCGCTTAACATCTCCTCATGGCTATCTCCAACTTAATGTGACCAAAACTGAGTTTTTGGAGTTTCTGCTCCAAACTAACCCCACTTCTGAGACAGAGCAGGGACCTCTCTTAGGCGCCTGTCATCAGTTGGAACTGATGCCCCAACTCAGTCATCTCTACCTTTTCCACAGTCACACAGCTAGTAACTGAGCTGAAATGTGAACTAGGCTGCAAGACTAGGCCCCAAACCCCAGAGATAAAGGAAAAATTTTGAATCCATTCAAGGCAGATTCCAGGCACCTTTCAACCAGCAATTAGAGAAGTAAATGAATCATCCACAAAGCAAGAAGGTAATAAAAACTTAAACAATAGTCATCTAGGCCAGGTGTGGAGGCTTACATCTGTAATCCCAGCATTTGGGAGGCAGAGGCAGGTGGATCACGAGGTCAAGAGATCAAGACTATCCTGGCCAACATGGTGAAACCACATCTCTACTAAAAATACAAAAATTAGTTGGGCATGGGGGCAGGTGCCTGTAGTCCCAGCTACTTGGGAGGCTGAGGCAGGAGAATCACTGGAACCCGGGAGGTGGAGGCTGCAGTGAGGTGAGATCGTGCCACTGCACTCTAGCCTGGTGACAAATGAGACCCTGTCTAAAAAAAAAAAAAAGGCCATCCAAGTAAGCCAGAG
Organism: Macaca nemestrina; assembly: GCF_043159975.1. NCBI lineage: Eukaryota > Metazoa > Chordata > Mammalia > Primates > Cercopithecidae > Macaca > Macaca nemestrina. The sequence goes on along the minus strand of NC_092133.1, from coordinate 40,200,537 downwards.
TCACAAAATGTTTCATTCCCTATAGAAACTAAAGATAGAACCTTGAATTGTTTCTTCAGAAACCTGGAGCCCCATCAGATAGAAAATGCTGACTTCCCTCCTGTAGGTGTTGGATAAGGGGAAGCTGACAACTACACTCTGACTGCCATTCTTTGTTCTAATTTTCTTCCTCAGGGGCCTGAAGAGCATCACACCTACAGGCCAAAACTTAACATTCCTTTCTGCTGGCCCCAAGTGTTTTAGCTAAAGCCTTGCTTCTTTACCAATTGCAAATCAAGGAATCTCTGAACCCACCTATGACCTGTAAGCTCTTGCTTGAAGATATCATGCTTTTTGGTCCAAATGAATGTATAACCTCCAGGTATTTATGATTTTGCCTACGACTTCTACTTTCCTGAAATGTTCCCTTGCCTGTAAAAACCCTTGCTTGTAAGTCATCTGGGAGTTCAGGTCTTAACCATTAGCTGTCCAATTCTCCTTGCTTGGTACGCTGCAACAAATATCTTTCTTTTTCTTGCTGCAAATCTCAGTGTCAGTGTTTTGCTTTGCTGCACGGGGCCAAGTAGACCCAAGTTTGGTTTGGTAACACCTTCCTCTGCCAGTCTCTCCTCATCACAGTCCATCCAATTGCACCTCCACTAGAAAAAATTCATTTGCATCTCTATGGGCAAGACGAATTAATGGGTGCAGCACACCAATGTGGCACATGTATACATATGTAACAAAACTACACGTTGTGCACATGTACCCTAGAACTTAAAGTATAATAAAAATAACTAACTAAATAAATAATCATTTGTATTACTGTCAGTTTTCTACAATTTACAAAGTTGTAAAATAGCTCAAAGACATAAAAATGTAAACTCAACAGAGTTCCAGACAGGACACCCAGTAATCTTTTTGCCTACTTCAAAGTCTTCCCTAACTTTTCTTATGCCACCTCCCTGCACTCCCCACCTCATCCCAGCAGTGGGGTGAGCACGATGCTCTCTGATTGCCTCAAGTCTTTCAGCACCAGGATAGCTACTGGGGGAGGGTTGAGTTAAGCTCAAGAACTATTTCTTGAGTGCCTGGTGGTGGAGGTGTAACTACTCATCCATTCCTACTACAAATAGTCAGTATATACTATGAACTAGCACTGTGCTATGAGCACAGAGGGAACACGCAGACATGGTCTTTGCCCTCTTGAGCCTTACTCTACAAATGGAGACAGGAAGAACTAGTAAATAAAATAATTACAATGATCAATGAAATGAAGGATAACTACCAAACGCAGAGAATCACCAAGAAGGGCCCCCGTAAGCGTGATCATGACTGACTGCTTGGAAGAGAGAACATTTAAGCTGAGACTTGAAAGAGGAAGAGGTCAGCCACTCTGAGTGTAGGGCGGCAGGAAGCCAGCAGAGCCGCCAGCTCTCCAGTCTGTCCTCACCTTCTGCACCTCCAGGGACAGGTCTGCAGCAACTCAGTTATGGCTTGCTCCTGCTCGGGGCGTTGGAATATGCAAGAGGCAAGAGAGGCCAAGTTCTGCCTTCCCAGCAGTGTTATTCTCTGCTTTTGGCTCTAAACTTCAAAACATTTCAAGGGGAAGAAAGGGTCCGCTTCCAAACCTGCTCACCTTCCTCCTTCCTCTTCAGTCCCAGTTTCCCTCTAAATTCCCACTATCTGCTAAGTGAAGCCTAAAAAGTCTTCAATACATGAACAACAGTTGAACCCCCAAAGAGAGATAAAAGGCTTTCAAAATGCAAATGACTTGGAGAGTTAACACATTAGAATGAGAGCGTAAAATGATCAGCTCTTTGGCTGAACTGATTTGATTAGAAAACTGCAAGGCACAGAGATCTTATGAGCAAGAGGAAAGACCAAGGGCACAGTGGGGTGATGGGGCACGAGGATCAATGTCACCTGTCTCACAGTTTTGTCCAGGGCCTGGACTGTAGCTCTTCGCCGTTCCCAAATTATTTCATGCTGCTCCATGGCGTTTGCCAGGAGGTTGGCACTAGGTTGGGGACCATCTGCCTGAGTTGGAGCACAGCAAGAGGATGGGCTTCAGGGGACAGACAGCAGAGGGAGGAGCAGGCAGAGCACACACTCTGGGGGGCAGTGATATGGGCAGGAGAGAGAGAATGAGATGGAGAACAACAGAATCAGAGAGCCCAAGGGACAAAAAAAAAAAAAAAAATACTGTATCATAGCAACCGAGCGATGTCTTTAAGGAGAGGAAGTGGCCAATTATTTTATGTGACTACAGAGGGACCATTGCTCAAAATGTGTGTGGTTCTGGGATCACACATATCAGAATCATTAGGGGGACTATTAATAACTCCGATTCCCAGGCGCTGGGCGCACCTGGGTCAGCGCCTCTGGCACTGGAGCTTGGAATTGGCAGTTTAATAGGTGCTCAGGGAGTCTGTGCTTATTCTGGAAGTGTTTAAACACATGGGACGTGGAAGCAGAGCTGAGTCCAATCCTGGCTCCTTCACTTGGTCTGTTGGGCAAATTATTTCACTTCTCTGAACCTAGTTTTTTCCATCTCTAAAATAATATCTACCTCATAAGATTGACATAATAATCTTCACATGAGATACTTCTGTTTCTGTCTATATAATGTTTAGCACAATGCCTGGAACACAATTGGAAGTCAATTAATATTGGCTGCTATTATTACATAATAAGGAAAGGCCATCGATTTTGGAAAGAAGGGAGTCATTTTTAACTTTCCAGATAATTTCAATAGAGCATCCTTGGGAAATTTCTGGAAATGAAAAAGGAAATACGTGGATAAGACGCTGAAGCAGCAGGCAAAGACCACAAGTTCAAGTTCAGAAAAACCAGGAGCAGGAGGAAAGATTTTTGGGTTAGTGGTTAGAGTTGGGTAATGTTGGAAAGTGAAAGGTTAATTGAGATAGCAGTAGTAAGAGAGCCCTTGAAGGATGGAATAAGGGAGGGTTCCAAGGTGCAGGTATTGAAGCCACTGAAAGGAAACAGGTTAGGAGTGGTAGCTTGGTCCCAGTGAAGATGGGAAAGAGGTTCAGAGGACAGGTCATGGGGTGGAGTCAGATAATCTAAACCGTTTCCCCTGAGATCAGATGAAAGAATTAGAGCAGTTGTTCACCAAGTTTGGTCCCTCCGTGGGACCGTGTCAGAAACTCCGGAGGAGGGCCCAGCAGTCGGTGTTTTAACAAGCCCTTCAGGTGTTCCTGATGCCCCTAAACTTTGAGAACTACTAAATTAGGGAATAGTTGTAGAGGCAGGATCTTTGAGACAAAGTTATGTAGTGCCCTAGGCAAGGCCATCTGCTGAATGTGAGGGTAGCAGGGGAGCCTGAGGCCGGGGACACCGGCTGTAGAGGAGTGCCTAAGAATCAGCTAGGGACATGAGGAGGATCGCCAAACTACAGCATGACATAAAAAGTAAGAAAGTTATATCTCACGATAACAACACATCTGAGTCTCAACTAGAAAAATAATTCAAAAGGCTATATGTATTGGGATATTTATAATAATGAAAGACTGAACACTTTCATGTCCAACATTAGGTGAAAAGTTAATACAATACCAGGAATTCAACTCCAAGTAATCTCCCAGAACCGCTGGTCAAACATGGCCATCTTGATATCACATTTCCCAGGAGTGCCCAGACATGGGATAATGAGAGAAAGTATCCGTGATATAATGTGGAATGAAAAAAATAGCCTATAATAGAGTGCACGTATATGATGAAAATTATGTTGTTTAAAAAAAAGTACTCTTGGAGCCAGGCACAGTGGCTCATACCCGTAATCCTAGCACTTTGGGAGGCCGAAGCAGGCAGATCACTCGAGCCCAGGAGTTGTTTTGTTTGTTTGTTTTTGAGACGGAGTTTCATTCTTGTTGCCCAGGCTGGAGAGCAATGGCACGGTCTCGGCTCACTGCAACCTCCGTCGCCCAGGTTCAAGCAATTGTGCTGCCTCAGCCTCCCAAGTAACTGGGATTACAGGCGTCCACCACCACACCCAGCTAATTTTTTTTTTTTTTTTTTTGTATTTTTAGTGGAGATGGGCTTTCACCATGTTGGACAGGCTGGCCTTGAACTCCCGACCTCAGGTGATCCACCTGCCTCAGCAACTCAAAGTGCTGGGATTACAGGAGTGAGCCACCATACTCAGCCAAGCCCAGGAGTTTGAGACCAGTCTGGGCAACATGGCGAAATCTCATCTCTAGAAAAAATACAAAAATTAGCTAGGTATGGTGGTGAGCACCTATAGTCCCAGCAACTCAGGATGCTGAGGTGGCAAGATCACCTGAGCCCAGGGGGTTGAGGCTGCAGTGAGCCATGAACTCCAGCCTGGGTGACAGAGTGAGACCCTGTCTCAAAAAATAAAAATAAATAAATAAATAAAATTTAAAAAAATACTCTTGGGGGAACAATTGAAGCTTTAAAATAAATCAATACATTGGCAAAGGCCACTGGAGCCAACAATATGGCTTTTGAAGTTACCTCCATGGGAGTTGATAGCCAGGGGGTAAATATAAGGGACCAGGGGTTTCTGGGCAATGACTCAGCCAGAACAGATAGGATGGAAGCACCTAGGTTTGTTCAGAGCCCTTGAAGCCATTGACTTGTCTGGAGCCTTGGAGAACAGAAGGTAGCCTTGGAAAGCTATGGGGACCACATTTTTAAAACCAAAACTTGGGACCCAAGGTCTTCCAAGTTTCTGGTAGGTGCTAATAGGACCACAGACTAGCCAATTTGAATCTGGGCACTCCTGGGAAACGTGATACCAAAATGGCCATGTTTGACCAGCAGTTCCAGGAGATCACTTAGAGCTGGAGACCTCAATCCCAAGTCATTTTACAGAAAAGGAAAATGAAAGCAAGGGAAGTTCAAGTTCCACAACTTGCCCCAAATCATACAGCTTTAAAGCTGCAAAGGCCAAAACTAAAGCTCAGTCTCCTATTTTTTAATACCATGCTTCCTGGATGAAGGACCATGAACCCTGGGCTAAAGATTTGAGATGAGCAAATCAAAACCATAGTAAGTTACTACCTCACACATATTAAAATGGTTATTATAAAAAAGACAAGAGATAACAAGTGTTAGCAAAAGTGTAGAGAAAAGGGAACCTTCACACACTGCTGATGGGAATGTAAATTTGTATAACCATTATGGAAAGCAGTATGGAGATTCCTCAAAAACTTAAAAATAGAACTACCATATGATCCACCAATTCCTCTTTCGGGTATATACCCAAAGGAAATGAAATTAGCACCTCATAGTGCTAAATCTGCACTCCCATGTTCACTGCAGCATTATTCACAAAATAGCCAAGATATGGAAACAATCTAAGTGTCCATCAATGGATGAATGGATAAAGAAAGTGTAGTGCAATTCTTGTGTATACAATGAAGTATTATTCAACCTTAAAAAAGAAGGAGATATCTCCATTTGTGACATGTGTAAACCTACAGACACTATGCTAGGTGGAATAAGCCAGACACAGAAAGAAAAATATGGCATGATCTCACTTGTATGTAGGATATTTAAAAAGTCCAATACATAGAAATAGAGAGTAGAATGGTGGTTACCAGGGGCAGAGATTGGGAGAAAATGGAGAGATGTAGGTCAAAGGGTACAAACGTGTGGTTAGGTAGGAGGAATAAGTCTAGAGATCTAATGGACTGCATGAGGACTAGAGTTTAATAATATTGTTTTGTATGCTAAAAATTTGTTAATGTAGATTTTAGAAGCTTCTGCCACAAACACACACAAAAAGGTAACCATGCAAGGTGGTGGATGTGTAAATTTGCTTGACTGCAGTAATCATTTCACTAGCTCAATGGATATCAAAACACCATGTTGTATACTTTAAATATATATAATCATAATAAATAAATAAATAAATAAATAAGCAAAAGAGATGAGTTGTACCAGGTAACAAGGATTCATAATAAATCACTGCCTAGGGAAGCACCATAGTGAAGGGAGTGTTTGAGGAAGGACAATGATGTGTAAACTGGACAGGAACAGTCTGAAGACTGGAGATTGTTAGAGCATCAGCAGCAGCCTAGGAAATGTGGTTAATTAGGGCCTGGACCAGGCTGCTGGCTGTGAAATTAGACAGGAGAGAACCGCAGAGAGAAATGACATTCCTCACTCTCACATCACACTCTCCCCAATTTCCTTTTGAGGTTCCTTAGTACTTACTTCATTTACCTTAAAGGCTTATTTGCAGACACAGCTCAGCACAAACTGTAACTAGCCTGTAAATCATATATATATATATATATATATTTTTTTTTGGCTAGGCCATGCTTCTACATTCTTAAAAGCCAATGCTACACTGGGAATGAAAAGGAATCAGACCCAGTATAAATTGTGAATGACTCTGAACTTAAGGCTTTCTACAAATGAAGTATTTATATAGGAAGTTAAGAAAACCGAGAGGCCCAAGAGTGTCTCACCCAGTACCATTCTTTCTTCCCTACTCCTTCTGGCACCTTGGATACTCCCTCAAGCCTTCAGTTTCCTTTGCTGCCTATGGGAAAGCCACTGGATTGATTCAGGACAAGATGTGCGGCATCACACTCAGACTATGAAGACTGAAAGGAACCTTGGGGTTACCCAGGCTAAGCACTCGGGAACCCAGAAACACAAATGGCTGAAGGTGAGAAGGCATCTCCCAGTGACCTCTGGGAGCACAATTTTTCTCCTTTCCTCTTCCTGAAATGCAATCTGAAACAAAATTCTAAAATAAAAATATTTTTGTTCTGCTCAAAACTGTGCACATGTGCATTCTCTCTCTCTCATAGAGTGAATAGGAGATAAAAGCTTCAGAATTCAAATGTCACCTTAAATACAGTGACTAAATAGCATTCTCTAAGCAGAATCACTTTAAAAGGGAGGAAGATGAAATATTTTTATTTTCTTTATGTTAGAGCTGCCATCAAAAGTAATTGATATACATATGCTTTCTTTTTCTATTATTATTTTTTTTTTTAGCATATCATTGTTACTTCCCTCAAAACTGTTAGGTTATTCCTTGTACTCATTTTATTCTCCTTTCAGGACTAAACCTGCTGAAATAAAAACACCACATCTAATTTGTCTTTGCATTCCTCATGGGTCCTTGTATTGTTTTCTGTACATTGTTCTGTATAAGGTTTTGGCACGGTGCTTACTCTTCTTAAAAACTGGTGGAATAACAGGGCATGAAATGACTTTCATCCAATATTTTTACAACTTTTACCTTCACTACTTAAAAGAAAAAGGTCAAATAGCAAAATGGATATGGCACGTCAATTGGAGAATTGAACAATCTCTGTTTTAAAAGAAAACAGCTTAGGAAGCTCTGGGCTCAGACGTGCTATTCTGAAACCAAAATCACATAGATGAGGTTGAACAGTTGAATCGTCTTTTGAAATAAATTAAAAATTCAACCCATAGTAATTTTGGCAGAAGGAAAACGTCAAGTTGCATATAAGCCAATTTCTCTTCCTTCTGTGGTCGATGAGCTGTTTTGGGGCACAAGATAAAATTTCAAGGATTGTGTTTATTTACAATATTTTCAGGGAAAAAAAATGCCTGCTTGCTTTCCTGTAAAAGTGAGAGGAGCAGAGAAGCTTCCTAGACTGTTCTCAGATGCTTCAGCTAAAAAGTAAAATGAGTAACAGTGCCAATAATTGAAAATAAGGAGAAAAATTATGCCAAACACTTGGCACCAGCTGCAGCAATTAAGTAAGCACCTGCTTTATGCTTCATCTGCCACCATCCCCTCCCTCTTCATTCAGGCTGGTTTCGGTTTTTTGTTTTTTGTTTTTTTTTTTCCGAGAATGAATGCACCTCATTGTACAAGCTCACAGAGCTGTCTTTTTCCTTCTTTTTATTTCATTCCTTTCCCTTTGGCTATCATTAACTCAGGCATGACAGGAAGATCCAGACAAGGACAAGGTAGTAAAGACACCAATATTCCTAAAATCTAAGGCTTTAGAGAATGTTAAGGCAGATGTAACCACAGTAATCACTGGTATGAGAGCACTGATGTTTTTACTAAACAGCAGGTTACGCCATCCCAAGGAGACCTGGCAAATGAAGATGTAGATTAGATTTCTGGAAGCAAGATTTTTATTAGCTTAGTCCTGAACCTTAGCTATGCAACAAAAGCCAGTTCCTCTGCAGAGATTTAGGCTCTCAAAGAGACACCATCAAGGAGTTCTAGACTGTTATCAACATAGGGCTTAGCAAGAGCATCAAATGAGATATAAAAGGGGTGCTTTGAAAAGTTGAAAGAATTATGCAAATGTAAGGCAGGTATTAATATTAAAGATGTTTATCATAACCCATCTAAGAGAAAAAAGATCATAAGCGTATTCATCCACTGGAAATGAATTTGCACTTTTTGGAACCCTGGGCTACCATTTCCTCTTTTTCCTTTTATCCTGTCTATAAAAGCTGGCTAATGATGCACCTACCTCAGAGGCAACTGTGAGGCTTAAATGAGATTATGTGCGTGGAGCACCTTGTTCCATGCCTCATATAGAAAAGATATTTAATAAATGTGAATTGCATTTCAAGGGGAAAATCAAGTACATTATCCTGAGAATTCTTCATACTTGCAGTTCATCAATAGATGCTTCACATTAAATTACATGTTTCCCGGAGAGAAAAATGAATTGGTCACCCTCAACAAGTACACAATTGGTGGAGCTGGCTGCTTCTCACATGGAGAAAACAGATGTGAAACAAAGGCATCCATCCTTCAATTTGTAGGTGTCAAAGTAGCAATTCTCCTCTTCTCATGCTGATAACTACTGCTCTGTTCTTCTGCAGGAAACATTTTAAAGCTGCTTTTGAATTCCCTCTATCACAGCCAGATACCAGCAAAAGAGAGATTCTGCAAACAGAGCAAGAACTTCTAGGTACAGACCAGAAGCTCCTTGAGGTTAGGGACCATTCTGTTCCCTGAATGGCAGTTCCCTGCCACACCCCAGCACTTTCAAGAGTGCCCAGCACACGACAAGCCCTTAATATGCACTTACTGAATCATTTCAGTACATCAGAAATATGAGGAAGTAAATGAAACACAAAATTAAAGGTGGTTTATTTCATCAATTTGATTGGCATGTCCTGCTTCATCTACCTTTGGTGCAACGTAAGGTCTCATTTGTTTTAGTGCTTGATATGGTTTGGATGTGTCCCCACCCAAATCTCATCTTGAATTGTAACTCCCAAAAATTTCCAGGTGTTGTGAGAGGGACCCTGTGGGAGATAAGTAAATCATGGGGGCGATTTCCCCCATACTGTTCTTGTGGTAGTGAATAAGTCCCACAAATCTGATGGTTTTGTAAGGGGAAACCCCTTTCAATTGGCTCTCATTCTGTGTCTTGCCTGCCACCATGTAAGACATGCCTTTTGCCTTCCACCATGATTGTGAGGGCTCCCTAGCTATGTGGAACTATGAGCCCATTAAACTTCTTTTTCTTTATAAATTGCCCAGTCTCGCATATGTCTTTATCAGCAGCATGAAAATGGACTAATACAGTGCTCAAACCGTAATGACTGAAGTCCATCTTATTGATCAGGGGAGTCCATCCTACTCCTGCAGGGTACTTGTCCCATGAAGTATCCTGATAGAAGTACCAGGAGCAGATAGTCCAAAGTGATTAACTTATTCATTGTTAATTAGTTAATATTGCCTCATAGAAGAAACCAGAAAGTCTGGTGAGTCCACCAAAGAGCTCTGTTGTCTGCTGTTTGTGTTGCTTTACACCAGTGCAAAAACCATAAAGTTCAGTTATCTAGAATGAGACTCTATTTGCTTTAACATTACTACAGTATCAAGACAGATAACTATTGACAGTCCTAAAAGATTCTTAGAGATTTTTAGGTGAGAAATGGTCTCTCTGTGTATGTCTCTCTCTGTCTCTCCCTCTCTCTCTCTCTTTTTCTTTCTTGCTCTGGGACTGTGCCCACCCTTGGAACACCTGCACTAATCAGGTCTGAGCTTCTGATGTTACAGCACCTGTGGGGTGCCGAACTTCCAGTTTACACACACAGAGCCACTTTGTCCCTAAGGTACATCTATGGTGCCTAGGTGGCTGGATCAACAGATGCAGCATCCACACCCTAAAATTTTCCTAGAACCCTTTTCTTGACTGCGCTCTCCCATGGAGAACCTAGAAACCCTTAGCTTTAGTTTAAGGTGGTAATGTTTGAGGAGGTTTGGAAGGGGAAGAGATGAGCATACTAGGAAAGCAAACAGTGTGACCAAAGACAGAGTAACAGGAAACTCAGGGTCAGCCACAAGAAACTTTCACTTGTCTGGACACAGAATCCATGCAGGGCGGGGAGCTGGGAGACGTAGAAAGGCAGGGTTATTTACGGATTTTATACTGAGGGCCAAATGGTGTACACAGGGGTCAAGATTTAAAGCGACAGTCATTCTTTCCTCAGAACTTGACCAAAATGCCTTTGAAAGTTCCCCTTTCTACCACATTTTAGACTTGGTGCAGAGAACTGGAACCCACTGCCACCACTTCTGTGTCCTGCAGAGTGGCAGTGACCCTAGGGTGCCCTACTGAGCTACAATGGCATATAGGAGTAGACAGTCTTCCAAATCATTAGGACAGCAGCTCCCAGGCTGGCCTATTGCATAACAAAGAATAATTATACGATAGGAACAAACCAAAAGTGTTATAGGAGTGATATGGTTTGGATCTGTGTCCCCACCAAATCTCATGTCATATTGTAATCCCCAGTGTTGGAGGTGGTGCCTGATGGGAGGTGATTGGATCATAGTGGCGGAGTTCTCATGAATGAGTTAGCAGCATCTCCTCAGTCCTGTTCTTGTGATAGCGAGTGCGTGAGTTATCATGAGATCTGGTTGTTTAAAAGTATGTAGCACCTCCCCCTTCTCTTTCTTGGTCCTGTTCCTGCCATGTAAGAAGCCTGCTCCCACTTTGCCTTCTGCCATGAGTAAAAGCTCCATGAGGCCTCCCATGAAGCAGATGCTGCCATGCTTCCTCTACAGCCTTCAGAACTGTGAGCTAATTTAACCTCTTTTCTTTATAAATTACCCAGTGTCAGGTTTTTCTTTACAGCAGTATGAGAAATGACCAATACAAGGGGCCCTTGAAAATACACTCAAGACAGTCTATGACAATCAGAGAACTGATGGTAATCATGTCATGAAAATTGACTCCCCAGAATCCTATCTATGTTGATTGATAAGGAGTATGTTCATTCACTGATCTGGCCAAGGAGAATGTGATTGGCCATGATTGGCTTAGACAAGATCATTGGATTTCAACCCTGGCCATAAAATAGAACCACCTGAGTAGCTAAAGAAAATTGCCGACATCTAGGTACACATCAGTGATTCTAGACTCGTTGGGGCTGGGGGGACAATGAATACAAAGGCCTGGAGTCAAGAGAACATGGTGAGTTTATGTGGATATTGATAGTTCTACATGGCTTGAACACAGCATAGGGAAATAAATTCATCACCTTAGGCCTCAGGTGACACACTGGGACTACCACTGCTCTGTGGGACAGGGAAGTGGTGGGGTAAGATCTAATGCCTTGCACCCGAGTCTAAAATGTGGTGGTGTCCCTGTAGCCATATCAAAGTAGGTGCTGTTAAACAAGTGAATCTTAAAGAAATCTTTGAGAGAGGCTGCAGTGGTTAAGGGTGCAGGTTTGGGTGCAGCAGCAGATGAGCTCAGTTCTATCATCTAACACCTGGGGAGCAAGCCAGGGGACCAGACCTGAACCTTTGGGGGAATCAAGTACTTAAAGAGGTACCACCTCTAGATTACCTTGTCCTCACTCTGTTCCCACTATTATCTTTCCATTATAGTGTTGAAAACTGTAATGTCTACATATTTCACTAAAATGTCACAAATTCAAAAAAAAAAAAAAAAAAAAAAAAAAGCCCAGGTTTGGAGAATGTGCTCAGTAGATGTGACAGTTTCTGCTCTACTTGCAAAGCTCAATAATTTCTACTCAGGTTCTTGGGCTCTTCCAAGAACTTACCATGCCAAAGACCTATCCTGATTCTGCCATTTACTTGCTACGCGCTATTGGGCAAGTTGCTTTACCTGTCTAAAACTCAGCTTCATCTGTAATATCGGGGTAATGATAAGTACTTAGGTCAGAGACTATGTGTTCCTCAAACTTTCCTTTTCCTCCTGGTGGCACTCCTAGTGCACATTTCCCAACCTTTCTTGCAGGTAGGCAGGCCATGTGATTGCATTCTGGCCAATGGAATGTTGGCAGGAGTGATGCATGCTATATCCAGGCCTAGACCTTAAGAACCTTCCCATGGGGTCCCTGCCATGTGAACTTGCTCCCTCTACCCTCATCTGCCAGTGAGATGCAGGAGATCCAGTGAAGAACTTCAGGGTCCTAGGGAGGGTGAGTTTACTCAGGAAGGAGCCTGAGTCCCTCCCCCTCCTTCTGCCCATACTATGCCATGAGTAAAAATCAGCCTTTACAAGGCCGGGCGCGGTGGCTCACGCCTGTAATCCCAGCACTTTGGGAGGCCGAGGCGGGCGGATCACGAGGTCAGGAGATTGAGACTATCCTGGCTAACACAGTGAAACCCCGTCTCTACTAAAAAATACAAAAAATAAGCCGGGCGCGGTGGCAGGCGCCTGTAGTCCCAGCTCCTCCGGAGGCTGAAGCAGGAGAATGGCTTGAACCCGGGAGGCGGAGCTTGCAGCGAGCCGAGATCGCGCCACTGCACTCCAGGCTGAGCGACAGAGCGAGACTCCGTCTCAAAAAAAAAAAAAAAAAAAAAAAAAAAAATAAGCCTTTACAATATCAAGCCACTGAGATTTGGGGATGCTTGTTATGGCTGTTAGCCTCACCTGATTAATTCAGCAATTCTGAGAATCAAAAGAGAACATTTATTTATAATCACAATGTCATGCACAGAGTAAAGATTTAGTAAGTAACAGCTATTTATTACTATACGGTGTCTGCCCTGCTTTAGGTATGTAGACTTTTCCCTTCCCGTCTTTTCCAATGCTATTTCTTCCCTTTGATCCAGTGACCAAGACAATTCTGGATGGCCGGTGCTGCTTTGTCTTTAAGCCTAATCACAATATTAATGCATTGCTTCTCTCTGGACCTTGCTTTTCTAATAACGTTTCCTCGCAAAAATATGGAGGGTAGAGGGAATGTTTCTATCGAAATGATAATGGTTCTGAAATGAGTCAGAAGCATGAGGCATTTCAACTGGCATCATTCATCACAGCTCCATTTTTGCTTCCCCTGCCTTTCTGTATGAAGTCTACAGAGCTGAGAGTTAAATTAGTTTGAGAACTGCCTCGGACGAGCAGCACAATCTGCTCCACTGCAGCGAACATTTCATTAAAACTGTTCCTGCCGAATTTTCATGAAACTTCCACATTTTAATTAGAAACTGGAGAACCAGATGGGTGGCAAAAGGAATTTAAGGTAACAAGGGAGTAAGTGCTCTTACACTAAGGTAAAAATCAATAACCATGTGACTAGGTGGCCACTTAATCGGCATGATTTGGAAAGTTCTAGGGGTTCTCCCTATGGCCCTCAAACATCTCCATTACATGACAACAATGCCTAAAATTGTTAGTAAAAACCCTTCACAATCACATGTTACTTTACAGTTGAGCCTTGAACAATGCAGGGGCTGGGGTGCTAACCCCTTGCAGAGTCAAAAATCTGCGCATAACTTTTGACTTCCCAAAAACTCAATTACTAATAGCCTACTGTTGACCAGAAGACTTACCAATGACATAGTTGATTAACACATATTTTGTATGATATATTTACTATGTACTGTATTCTTATAATAAAGTGAGCTAGAGAAAAACGTGCCATTAAGGAAATCATCAGGAAGAGAAAGTATATTTACTACTCATTAAACGGAAGTAGATCATCATAAAGATCTTCATCCTCATCATCTTCATGTTGAGTAGGCTTAGGAGGAAGAGGAAGAAGAGGGGTTGTTTTTGCTGTCTCATGGGTGGCAGAGGCAGAAAAGATGGAGAAGGTGGAAGAGAAGGTGGAATAGCCAGGCACACTCAGTGTAACTTTACAGCAATACATTATAATTTCTGTTTGATTTTTGCTTTTTCATTTCTCTAAAAATTTTTCTATATGGTACCAATCCTTTTTTTCACCATTTGGTTTAGTTTCAGTGCCTATATCTTAGTAGGGTCCTTGATAGAAAAAAAGTCCAAAGCAGTCATGAATGATCAGAATCACTCTGCTAGATTGTCTAATGTCAATTTGTTTTCTGGAACTGCTTTCTGTACATCTTCTTCATCCGGCATTAGTTTGAAATCACTCATCTCCATCAAATTGTCTTCTGCTGTCTTTGGTGTGGTGTTTGTTAGCTCTTAAATTTCTCCAAGATCATGTTGAAAACTTTCAATTTCCCTCTTTCTGTGTCACCCAGGCCGGGGTGCCATGGCATGATCTTGGTTCACTGCAACCTCCACCTCCTGGGTTCAAGTGATTCTTCTGCCTCAGCTTCCTGAGTAGCTGGGATTACAGGTACACACCACCATTCCTGGCTAATTTGTGTGTGTGTGTGTGTGTGTGTGTGTTTTTGGTACAGGTGGGGTTTCACCATGTTGGGCAGGCTGGTCTCGAATTCCTGGCCTCAAGTGATCTGCCTGTCTTGGCCTCCCAAAGTGCTGGAATTACAGGTGTGAGTCACTGCACTTAGCCCTCAGTGATTTTCCTAATAGTGTCCAAGAATTTATCTGCTGTCTCTTGGTTGGTAGGAGCTGCTTATTCTCTTACATTGACCTTTTTAAAGCCAAAGCTCTTTCTAAAATTGTCAAACCATCCTTTGTTGACATTAAATGCTCCAGTTTTAGATCCTTCACCTTCCTTATGCTTTGTTATATAAGGACTTTGTTTTTTCACTAATCATATTAGAGTCTATGGGTATGCCTTTCTTATAGCAGTCCGGCATCCACATAAAAGCTGTATTTCCAATACAAGATTAAAGGGTATTTCAACTTTTGATTCCAAAATGGTAATGTAGAAACAAGCTTGCTTCACTCTTCCCAACAGAAAACCAAAAACAAATATACAGCTCTGAGATCATAACCAGAAATATCCCAGAGCTCAAATATCAACATGAGAGAGTTTCTTGGGCCACAGCAAAGTTAAAAAAATAAAAATAAATAAACTCTAAGCAGATGGTAATATAGTCAGACTCCCACATCTGCAATGCCCCTCCTCCCATTCTTCCCAGCACCAAACAGAAAGATTTCCCCCCCAAAAAAGTGAAATTGAGGTGGACAACAAGTTTCTCCAACGTTTTGGTTTCCCTGGCAGGAGACCTCTCCCTGTCTTAACCCGTGGGAAGCATCATGAGCACCTGAAGGGAGAAATATTCCCTACAACAGGCAGAGATAAAGAGGGGAGGTAAGACTGCCATTTACAGCCCTGGAAACTATGCTCTTTCACTCAGCCAAAGGAGACACCAAAGCAGAGCAGCTTTTCTGCACTGCCACATTATAGGAGATTCACCCTACAGGTGCCCTGGGCACAAACCTCTAGGCAGCCTTCCCACATTACCATTACATCCCCTTTGGGACCTCCCCTATTTGGAAAGGACAGCGCTATAATCGTTTACTGGAGCCAAAGTGAACCTGGGCTTAAGGCACAACCTACAGCCAAAAAGGAGGCTG
Organism: Macaca nemestrina; assembly: GCF_043159975.1. NCBI lineage: Eukaryota > Metazoa > Chordata > Mammalia > Primates > Cercopithecidae > Macaca > Macaca nemestrina. The sequence continues at coordinate 40,184,866 of NC_092133.1, read as the reverse complement.
TGACCTAGCAGTAAAGAAGCTTCAAGCAAACATATCCAATAAAAACTAAAACAAGTCAGACAGAGGAGAAATATATAACTGATCTTCCAATGCAAAGACACAGATGTACGTCCACAAGAAACAACAGCAAACAGAAACATGAACTCTCCAAAACAGACAAAGCAAAGAAACCAGTAACAGACCCTAATGAGATGGTGATATGTGAGCTATCTGATGAAGAATTCAAAATAGCAGTTTTAAGGAAACTCAGTGATCTCCAAGATAACACAGAAAGGCAATTCAGAAATTTATCAGAGGATTTTAACAAAGATATTGAAATAATTTTTTAAAAACAAATCTTGGAACTGAGAAATACGTTTGCTATACTGAAAAATTCATTAGAGGCTTTCAACAGCAGAATAGATCAAGTGGTGGAAAGAATTGGTGAACTAGAAGACAGGCTATTTAAAAATACACAAAGGAGAAAAAGGAATGAAAAACAATGATTGCCTACAAGATATAGGAAACTACCTCAAAAGGCCAAATTCAAGAATTATTGGTGATCAAGAGGGAGTTGAACAATAGCAAGGGTTAGAAAGCTTATTCAAAGAAATAATAACAGAAACTTTCCAAACTTGAGAACGATATTAATATTAAGATACAGGAAGCTCAGGGAATACCAAACAGGTTTGACCCAAATAAAACTACCCAAGTCACATAATAATCAAACTCTCAAAAGTCAAGGACAAGAGAAAATTCTAAAAGCAGCAAAAGAAAAGCAAATAACATATAAAGGAACTCCAATTTGTCTGGCAACAGACTTCTCAGTGAAAACCATACAGGCCAAGAGGGAGTGAAATGACATTTTCAAAGTACTAAAAGAAAAAAACCTGCTATCCAAAAGTACTGTATCCAGCAGTTATTCTTCAAATATGAACAAGAGAGGAAGAAAAAGAGTTTTTGTTTGGGATGATGAAAAAGTTATAAAAATAAATAATAATGATTTTGCAATATTGTTCATGCATTTGATGCCACTGAAGTGAATAGTTAATAATTGTTAAAATTAGAATTTTATATTATGAATATTATACCACAATAAAAAACTAACCAAATGAAAAATATATGAAAGAGAGATAAAGACTTGTCTGGACAAATGAAAGCTGGGAAAATTCACTACCACCAGACTTGTCTTTTAAAAAATGCTAAAAGGAGTTTTTCAATCTGAAAAAAAAGTTAACATGCAAAAACAACAACATTTGAAAGTATAAAACCCACTGGTAAAATTAAATACATGGACAAACCCAGAATACTCTAATATTGTAATAATTGTGGTGTGCAATCTACTTATAACTATAGTATGAAGCCCAAAAAACAAATCTATATTAAAAAACTACTGCAACCTGTTAAGAGATAGGTAATATAAAAATGTGTAAATGAGATAACTAAAAGTCTAACGTGGAGGGGATGGAGTTAAAGCATAGTTTTTTTCATTTTTTTGTTTCTATTCTTTATGATCCAAGATAAGTTATGCTCTCTTTAAAATAACTTTTTATATCTATATTTCTTGTAAGCCTCATGGTAACCACAATGCAAAAACCTATAATAGATTCACTAAAAATAAAAAGCAACAAATTAAAACATACTACCAGAGAAAATCTCTTAACCACAAAGGAAGACAGTAAGAAAAGAAGCAAAGAGTTACAAAACAATCAGAAAATAAGCAACGAAATGACAATAGTAAGTCCTTGCTTATCAGTAATAACACTGAATGTAAATGGACTCAATTCTCCAATTAAAAGGCATAGAACAGCAGAGTAGATTTTTTTTTAAAAGACCTAAATATGTGCTGTCTACAAGAAACCCACCTCACCTATAAAGACAAATATAGACTGAATGGGAAGGGGTAAAAAAGATGCTCCATGCAACTGGAAACCGAAAGAAGACCAGGAGTAGGTATACTTAGATAAAATAGACTACAAATCAAAGACTGTAAAAAGAGACAAAGAAGGTCACTATATAATTATAAAGGGGTCAATCCAGCAAGAGGATATAACAATTATAAATATATTTGCAACCCAATGCTGGAGCTCCCAAGTATATAAAGCAAACATTAATAGATCTCAAGGGAGAGACAGACTGCAATACAATACAATACAATACAATACAATACAATACAATAGTAGCAAGGGACTTTAATACTTCACTCTCAGTAATGGATGGATCATCCAGACAGAAAACCAACAAAGAAATAGCAGAGTTAAACTACACACAAGACCTAATAGGTCTAACTGACATTCATAGAATATGTTACCTACCTGCTGTAGAACACACATTCTTTTCATTAGCACACAGAACATTCTTGAGAATAGACCACATCTTAGGCCGTAAAACAAGTCTGAACAAATGCAAAAATGTAGAAATCATATCAAGTATCTTTTCTGATCGCAATGGAATAAAATCAGAAATCAACAACAAGAGGAAACTCATTCAGGAGCATGTTGTTTAATTTCCATGTGTTTGTATAGTTTCTGAATTAAATTATGACCAATGGATCAATGAAGAAATTAAGAAGTAAATTTAAACACTTCTTGAAACAAATGAAGATGGAAATACAACATGCCAAAATCTATGGGATATGGAAAAAGCAGTACTAAAGGGAAAGCTTATAACAACAAACATTTATATTTTAAAAAGTAGACTTTCAGTAAATAACTTAATGATGCAGCTCAAGGAACTAGAAAAGCAAGAACAAGCCAAACCCAAGATTAGTAGTAGGAAAGAAAGAATAAATATCAGAGCAGAAATAAACGGCATTGAGACTAAAAACAGTACAGAAGATCAATGAAACAAAAAGTTTGGTTTTTTTTGAAAAGACAAACAAAATCAATAAATCTTTGGCTAGACTAAAAAAAAAGAGAGAGAGAGAGAGGGAAGACTGATTAAATAACATTAGAAACAAAAAAAAAGAGACATAACCACTAGGACCACAGAAATACAATGAATCATTATGTAATATTATGAACAACTATACACCAAGAAATTGGAAAACCTAGAAGAAATGGCTAAAATCCTGAACACTTAAAACCTACCAAGATTGAACCATGAAAATAATAGAAAACTCAGTAAACCAATAATGTGTAACGAGACTGAAGCTGTAATGTCTCCCTTAAAAGAAAAGCCCAGGACCTGAGGGTTTTACTGCTGAATTCTGCCAAACATTTAGAAAAGAACTAATACCAGTTTTACTCAAACTCTTCCAAAAAAATTGAAGATGAGGGAATACTTCTAAACATATTCTACAAAGCCACCATTACCCTGATACTAAAACCAGACAAAGATACAACAACAACAAAAAAAAGAAAATTACAGGCCAGTATCACTGATGAACATAGGTGCAAAAATTCTCAACAAAATAGTAGCAAATTGAATTTAACAACACATTAAAAAGATCATTCATTATGTTCAAGTGGGATTCATCCCAGGGATGCAAGGATGGTTCAACATATGCAAATCCATAAACGGGATACATCACATTAACAGAAGCAAAAACTAAAACCAAATGATTATTTAAATAGGTGCCAAAAAAGGCATTCACTAAAATTCACCATCCCTTGATGATAAAAAATCCTCATCAATTAGCTATAGAAAAAACATACCTCAAGATAATAAAGACCATATATGACAAACCCACAGCTAACATCATACTGAACAAGGAAAAATTGAAGGCCTTTACTCTAAGATCTGGAACAAGATGATATAATACTGGAAGTCCTGGTCAGAGCAGTTAGGTAAGTGAAAGAAATAAAGAGCATCCAAATTGGAAAGAAAGAAGCCAAATTACCCTTGTTTACAGATGGTATAATCTTATTCTTAGAAAAATCTAAAGAATCCACAAAGAGACTGTTAGAACTGATAAATGAATTAGGTAAAGTTGTGTGATAGAAAATCAATATATAAAAATTAGTAGCATTTATATAGACCAACAGCAAACAATCTGAAAAAAAAAAAAAACAAACAAACAAGAAAGCAATGCCATTTACAATAGCTACTAAGAATATAAAATACCTAGGATTCAATTTAACCAAAGAAGTGAAAGACCTATACAAGAAAAACTATAAAATACTGTTGAAAGAAATGGAAGAGAATACAAAAAGAATGGAAAGATATTTTTTGCTCATGAATTGGAAGAATTAATATTGTCCAAATGATAATGCTGCCCAAAGCAATTTACAGATTCAATGCAATCCCTATTAAGATACCAATGACATTCTTCACAGAAATATTTTAAAAATCCTAAAATTTATATGGAACCCCAAACCACCTCAAATAGTCAAAGTAATCTTGAGCAAAAAGAACAAAACTGGGGGCATCACACTATTTGACTTCAAAATTTACTACAAAGATGGGGGCATCACACTATCTGACTTCAAAATTTACTACAACCAAATCAGCATGGTACTGGCATAAAAGCAAACACACAGACCAATGGAACACAATAAAAAACCAAGATACAAATCCATGTGTTTACAGCCAACACATCTTCAATGAAGATGCCAAGAACATGTAATGGAGAAAGGACATTCTCTTCAATAACTGATGCAGGGAAAACTAGATATCCATATGTGGAAGAAAGAAAGTAGACCCCTATTCTCCCCATACACAAAAATTATATTGAAATGGATTAAAGATTTACATCTAAGAAATTATGAAACTACTAGAAGTAAACATTGGGAAACTACTCCAGGACATTGGTCTGGGCAAAGATTGTTTTGTGTAAGACCTCAAAAGCACAGGCAAGCAAAGGAAAGATAGACAAATGGGATTACATCAAGCTAAAAGGTTTCTGCACAGCAAAGGAAACAATCAACAAAATGAAGACACAACCCGCAGAATGAGGGAAAGTATTTGCAAACTACCCATCTGACAAGGAATTAACAACCAGAAGACATAAGGAGCTCAAACCAACTCAATACCAAACAAACAAACAAACAAGCAAAAACAAAAGACAAACCCACAATAATCAGATATTAAAATGGCAAAAGATCTGAGTAAATATTTTTCAAAAGAAGACATACAAATGGCAAACAAGTATATGCAAAATTCTCAACATCATTAATCATCAGAGAAATGCAAATCAAAACCAGACTAAGATATCATCTCACCTCAGTTAAAACAGCTTTTATCAAAAAGACAGGCAATAACAGATGCTGGCAAGGATGTGGAGAAAAGGGAACTCTTATACACTGTTTGGTGGGAATGTGAATTAGTATAGCTACTATGGCAAACAGTATGGAAGTTCTTCAGAACACTAAAAATAGAACTTCCACATGATCCAGCAATTCCACTGCTGGGTAGATATCCAAAAGAAAGGAAATTAATATATATGAGAAATACCTGTACTCCCATGTTTATTGTAGCACTGTTTACAATAGCCAGAATATGGAATCAACCTAAGTGCCCATCAGTGAATGAATAGATAAAGAAAATGTGGTACATATACTGCACTGGAATATTATTCAGCCATAAAAAAGAACGAAATCCTGTCATTTGCAGCAACATGGATAGAACTGGAGGACATTATGTTAAGTGAAATAAGTCAATCATAGGAAGACAAATATCACATGTTCTCACTCAAATGTGGGAACTAAAAAAAGTGGATCTCATGAAGATAGGAAGTAGATTAGTGGATACTAGAGGCTGGGAAGGGAAAGAGTTAGGGGGATGAAGAAAAGCAGAAAATTGGGTACAAATATATGGTTTGATAGAAGAAATAAGGTTAGATATCTTAGTAGGGAGCCATAGTTTAGAATGACATCTTGAACCTTCAAAAATAGTTAGATGAATTCAAACAATTCTAGTATAACAAAAAAAGACAAATATTTAATGTGTTGGATATCCCAAGTACACCGATGTGATCTTTACAAAATACATGAATGTACTAAATTGTCACATACACCCTAGAACTACGTGCATCTATTATGCATCAATACAAAAAATTTTTGCAAAAATTGCAAGGTTGTCGTGCCTGCTGGTGTTGCTGCAGCGATAGCTTCATGAATTTCCTTTTCTTCTTTTACAATGGTCTTTACACTGAATTCATTTATCTTGAAATGGTGGGCAAGCACAGCGGCAGATCTCAATCTGTTACACAATGAGCAGTTCACCTTTTTAAAAAAATAACATCATGACTTTTTCTCTGCTTCCTGGGAGCACTTCCAGCATCACTAGCGGAACTTTGTATGGGTCCCGTGGTGTTATTCAAGGTTGATAGCATTGTACTAAACATGATGAAAAAATGCACACGAACCTCAGGAAATTATTTTTACCATGATATGCAATTTACTAGAGAGGCGAATGGCTCACATGGAGATGAGAGTGTTACACGGTGTTTTAAGTGAATATGCCCAACATTTGAGCTCACTGCAATAGCAACAGGAGGTGGCTACAAGACTATTACAGTAGCATAGTATAACTACAGTTAATTTTATGCAATTATGACTTAATACCACATCTTTATGTTTTTGGGTATTGTTTGTTTGTTTGTTTGTTTTGAAACAGGGTCTCATTCTGTCACCCAGGGTGGAGTGCAGTGGTGTGATCATGACTCACCGTAGCCTTCAATTCCTGGGTTCAAGCAATCCTCCTGTCTCAGCCTCCCAAGCAGCTAGGACCACAAGCATGTGCCACCATGCTTGGCTGCGTTTCTGTTGACTGCAAATGGCGCCACGTATGGTCCATAAGTGTTTGGGTAAGATTTGATAAATTTTAACTTTATATAATAGATTTGTGTATGTTTTGAACATATGATAAAATAGATTTGTATCTACATATGTTTTATGCATTCATAAGCTCATCACACTGTAATACCTGCCCCTCGTGGACTCATGGCTTTATGGCTCTGCCAATAATTATTTAAACCCTTTTCAAGCTTTGGCCCTATTCCACCTTGATAATTCTCTTCATTCTGGTGATTGTGCTCTAGGAACAATAGCTCCCACTCAAATCACTGTCTTGAGTATAACTTCCAATTCAGAATTCCATTCCAGAAGAAAAAGGGCCTTACTGGGGCCGGAGTTGTGGAAACTATCGCAACTGTCACTCTTTGGGGAGGTTTTACTTACCATGAAATCACACTACAATAACTTACCACCTCCTTTTAAATAGCCTTAGAAAAAACTGGCACAAGTCTATCAGCACTAGAAAAGTCTTTAGACTCACTGGCAGAGACGGTTTTTGATAATAGATGGGTTCTTGATTACCTCCACCTGAACAAGGAGGAGTCTGTGCGGTCATCAACAAAATCTGTTGTCTGGAGAAGTGGAAACTAATGTCCAGTAAATTTTCAAACAAGTCATATGGTTGCACACACTTTCCCACAGTAACCAGGACTGGGCTTCTCCCATTCCTTGAACCTTTATTCATTGTCATTTTCATTTTAATATTTGCTCCCTGCCTTTTTAAAGGTCTCAATAAGTTTGTATCTTCCAGAATACAACGATTCCACCTACAGATGACTATGCAATCTCAACACTGGCCTGCAACAGCAACTTCCATCTATATAGGGCCTTTTGATAGAAGCCAGTCCCCATCCCCCGTGAATGTGTTTTTCATGACCCTTCATTCCTTCTATGACACAGAGCAAAAAAGGGAAAGACGCAACTTACCCCTTAAAGCCCCCTTTCAGCAGGAAGTAGCCAGACAGATTCATCACCCCTCTTCACTGAGCCATTTTCCCTTTCTTGAGACCCCAGTAGGCAGCAGGTAGACATGAACATGGGGGAATATAAAGGGTCAAAGATTTTACCAAGATATTTGTCAGGGAGCAAATGAGGAGAGGAAAATCACCTGGTGACCATCGAGCAGTCTCCAGGACAAAAACTCCTTATCTGAGGAATTTAGAAGTAATTAAACTTCCCTAGTATCTAAAGTCAGCATCTAGATCTCTTTCAAAAACGTCATAAGTAACTAGAATTTCTGTACATCTCCAGGATGCATGCATGTCAAAATTCATTGTGCAACCCTTGCTGACATTAAGGCACCAAAATGTCCGCAGATGTAATCATGTATCATGACCTACCTGGCTAATATGGCCAAAATTACCCTTAAGCTCCCGCTGTAAGGTCCATAAATGCTACTAACGAAAATCCACAACAGTGCGCTCAGCCCTCTCTCACTGAGGCCCCCTGCTGCACGCTTTTGCAGCGTTCTTTCTTTCTAAAACTTTCCTTTTTCAAATCTATACTGTTTTCGGTAAATTCTTCTTACCAACCCACACACTGACCACTTTCTGATACAGGAGCTCTGACACTTCACTTGGCAAATGTGTTCAAACAACAAGGAAAGCAAAGGAAGTAGACAGAATATGTGTATTAGTCTGCTCAGGTCGCCATAACAAAATACCACAGACTGGGTGGCATAGACAACAGAAATCTATTTTCTTTTTTTTTTTTTTTTTTTTGAGACGGAGTCTCGCTCTGTCGCCCAGGCTGGAGTGCAGTGGCCGCATCTCAGCTCACTGCAAGCTCCGCCTCCCGGGTCTATGCCATTCTCCTGCCTCAGCCTCCCGAGTAGCTGGGACTACAGGCGCCCGCCACCTCACCCGGCTAGTTTTTTGTATTTTTTAGTAGAGACAGGGTTTCACCGTATTAGCCAGGCTGGTCTCGATCTCCTGACCTTGTGATCCGCCCGTCTCGGCCTCCCAAAGTGCTGGGATTACAGGCTTGAGCCACCGCGCCCGGCCCAGAAATCTATTTTCTCAGTGTTCCAGAGACTGGAAGTCCAGAATCAACATGTTGGCAGGGTTGGTTTTTCTTGAGGTCTCTTGCAGACAGTCACTCTCTCTCTGTGTCCCCATATGGCCTTTCCCCTCTGTGCATGTGCACCTCTGGTGTCTCTTCCATTTTTCTTTTCTTTTCTTTCTTTCTTCCTTTTTTTTTAGACAAGGTCTGGCTCTCTTGCCCAGGCTGCAGTGCAGAGGCACATCTCGGCTCACTGCAATCTCCGCCCCCAAGGCTCAAACCATCCACCCACCTCAGCCTCCCAAGTAGCTGGACTACAGGTGTGCATCACCATGCCAGGTTAATTTTTGTATTTTTTATAGAGATGGGGTTTCACCATGTTGCCCAGCTGGCCTCAAACTCATGATCTCAAGCCATCTGCTTGCCTTGGCATCCCAAAGTGCTAGGATTACAGGTGTGAGCCACCTCGCCCGGCCCCCTTTTTCCTAAGGACAGAAATCCTATTGCATTAGGGCTCTACCCTTTTTGACCTCATTTGACCTTAATTACCTTCTAAAGGCGCTATCGCCAAATATAGTCACATTGGAGGTTAGGGCTTCAATATGAATTTTGGGGGGACAAAATTCAGTCCTTGACAACATTTATTTAGCATTTTCCTCGTACTAAGAGCTTTCAAGTACAGAACGATCTTGAACGCTCACTCCAACCTGAGCAGATGGGGGCCATTTTACAGATATGGTTAGGGAGATGAAATAACCTGCTAAAGATCACCACCACCTCTGACTCTGGGGAGACCATATGATAGACAGTCAGAGCTAAAAGTAGGTCATTCATGGAGTGGTTGGGATGGTTACAAAACCTCTACAACTTCCTTATATTTACTGTTTGTCGTACAGTGGTTCCCTCTTACCTGTAGTTTCACTTTTTGAAGTTTCAGTTACCCTTGGTGAACTGAGGTCCAAAAATATTAAGTGGAAAGTTCCAAAAATAAATAATTTGTAAGTTTTAATTTGAGCACCATTCTGAGTAGCGTGATGAAATCTTGCGCTCTCCCACTTCACCCTCAGATGTGGATCATCCTTTTATCCAGTGTATCCACGATGTCTACGCTACCAATCCATTAGTCACTTAGTAGCCATTTCAGGTATCAGATCAAAAAGATAGTATGCTGCTGTGGTCCCAGCTACTCAGGAGGCTGAGGTGGGAGGATCCCTTGAGCCTAGGAGATTGAGGCTGCAGTCAGCTACCATCATGGCTGTGAATAGCTACTGCACTCCAGCCTGGGCAACATAGCAAGATCCTGTCTCAAAAACAAACAAACAAAAAATCAAAATTTAGTATAATATATATAGGGTTCAGTACTATCCATGGTTTCAGGCATCCACCAGGGGTCTTAAACTACTATAGCCCTCTCACCCTTAAAATAAAATGGTCCTGTAGGATTGCCTTCCAGGGCAGTAACATCTGGAGAAGCCATGGAGACCAAGTCCCAGGTACAGCAGTGTTATAAGAATGAGGATTTCAGGGACTGAGGAGAGTGGTGGACACCAACTACCAAGCTACCCCGAATGCCTGGCAGCTGCAAGATGGAAGAAAAGAGGATGCAGGCAGCCGGCCTGTGACTGGGATTCATGAGAGAAAAGCCGTACAATGTCCTGGTAGGCTGGGAGGGGCCTCACTCATTCCCTCACTCCCTTCCTCATGCCCTCCCTCACTGCCTTATTCAATAGTTACTGAGCTCCTTCTGTGGCCAGCACTACCACGTACTGGAGGATTTAGCACTCCTATCAATGATTCCTTTCTTTATTCTCCCTAAAGTCCCCTTTCTGGGAACAGCAATGTCTCCCTCTACTGCCCCTGCAAAAAATAAATAAAATAAAATAAAATTGCCCTTAAGAAATGATCAATTTACTTTCACATTTTCTTGGGTTCAAATCATAGCTCTGCCTTTGGTTAGGTTTATGACCTATTTCTTTCTCCTCTTTACCCTCAGTTGCCTTATCTGGAAAAATGGTCATATCAACAGTACCAACCGCAGAGAAATGAATGACACAGTGTAATATACATAGAAAGATTCTTAGTACAATGTTCACCACCTAAGCAAGGCCCAGTAAGGCATGATACCTTTTACTTCTTGTACTTTTTTTCTTGTTTATTATTATTCTCCTTGTTCCCTGGTTTTTTTCCTAAAAACTATGCCTCAAAACCCTTGGTCATGTTTGTGAGGATTCAGAGGCAAACGAAGGAGGAGGTTTCCCAGATCTCACTGGGAGAAGAGGCTGAGGTGGGACGCTGCCCACCGCTGTGGTCACCTGACATGCACAGGGAAGTTGGGGCCCTAGGAGGCTTTCTGGAGGGATCAAGGCAGAGTCAGGGCCCTTTGGGTTTAGTTCAAACCGTCCCTACACCGTAGTCAGGATTCTGTGCGACTATTGCTTCTCTGCCAGCCTGCACATCGCCCTCACCGCACTTGTTTTCTCTTGTTAAATTGCTCGTCTCCTCCAGTAGAAGGCAGGAACTCTGTGAGCGTAGCTTTCTTTTTTGTTTTTTTGTTTTGTTTTGAGACAGTCCCACTCTTGTTGCCCAGGCTGGAGTGCAATGGCACGATCTCAGCTCACTACAACCTGCGGCTCCCAGGTTCAAGTGATTCTCCTGCCTCAGCCTCCCAAGTAGCTGGGATTGCAAGCATGTGACACCATGCCCAGCTAATTTTTGTATTTTTAGTAGAGACAGGGTTTCACCAAATTGGCCAGGCTGGTCTCGAACTCCTGACTTCAGGTGATCCACCTGCCTCGGCCTCCCAAAGTGCTGGGATTACAGGCATAAGCCACCACACCCGGCCTCTAGCTTTCTACTGAATGCCCAGTGCCACGTGTGCCACACATAGAGAACACGCTTAAACATTTGTTGAATAAACAAACTTGGACAACTATGCTGAGTAAGAAATAAGATTCACTTGCTCGTAGTAAAAAAACAAAACAAATCCAGTGTTTACTTAGTTCTAATCTGAGCAACATAATTATAGTCAAAGGTTGGACAGTAGATTCACCACTTAAGCAAGGCCTGTGTCCATCATTACTCACTTTCATGTTGGCCCATGAGAGTAGCAAAAGAAGAGACTGGATGCTGTTTTCTTGCAAAGCTTTAACCATCAGCTCCTAGTGCTGACATTGTCATTTGAGAGAGCCCTCTGAAATCTGGCTCCACTCTAGCAAATGGCCAGAAGGATGCCAGCTCTGGGCTGTGTTTCTTCAGGGTTCTGGGATCTACCCTTACACTAAAGTGGAAGTGCCTATTACACAGGCCTGGGGTTGAGCGGGTGTAGTTTCGGTCAGGAATCCATTCCAGTCTGTTCTCCCCACTCTTCAGGCCTGGTGTCCCCTTTCAGTCCCTGTCTTGCCCCCAGTTATTCTGACAGCCTCAGGAGGGCGCTCTTATATAAGGGGCACCGTGGGTAGTAGGAGACATACTGGAATAGTGACAGCTTTCTATGTGCTAACTACTTTCTTACATTATCTCGTGTCCTTTTAAAATTTTATTTTATTTAAGTTTTGGGGTACATGTGCGGGAGGTGCAGGTTTGTTGCATAGGTAAATGTGTGCCATGGTGGTTTGCTGCACCTATCAATCCATGACCTAGGTATTAAGCCCAGCATGCATTAGCTATTTATCCTGATGCTCTTCCTCTCCCCGTCTGCTCCCCACTGGCCCCAGTATGCGTTGTTCCCCCCGTGTCCATGTTCTCATCGTTCAGCTTCCACTTATGAGTGAGAACATGCGGTGTTTGGTTTTCTGTTCCTGTGTTAGTTTGCTGAAGATAATGACTTCCAGCTCCATCCATATGCCTGCAAAGGGCATCTCATGTTCTTTTCACAGTGATCCTGTAAGAGAAGCACTAGTATTATTTCCATGCCATATATGAGGAAACTGAGGCTGAGAGAGTAGGAAAACTTGCCCAAGGTTACTCAGCTGCTAAATAGCAAAGCCAAGACTTGAGTTGTAATCTTCACATTAGGCTGCATCCTAGTGGATTGGTATGACCAGAAGAGTCCTCCAGGTATCCCCAGAAAGCCTCCAGAGCCAGAGTGTGGTCAGCCTCAGTCATTTCCTTGCTCTAAACATCATATAAGCAAACAATACCATGCAGACATTTTTTTTTGACAGAGTCTCTCTCTGTTTCCCAGGCTGCAGTGCAGTAGTGCACTCTCAACTCAGTGCAGCCTCCGCCTCCCAGGTTCAAATGATTCTCCTGCCTCGGCCTCCTGAGTAGCTGGGATTATAGGCACCTGCCACCACACTTGGCTAATTTTTATATTTTCCGTAGAGATGGGGTTTTGTCATGTTGGCCAGACTGGTCTCGAACTCCTGACCTCAGGTAATCCACTCGCCTCAGCCTCTCAAAGTGCTGGATTACAAGCATGAGCCACCATGCCTGGCCCCATGCAAATACATCACACAATATGTGCTTCACATAGACAAAATAAGAACTGTCCATAAGTTCATATACATCAAAAAATAAGAAGTCACATGAAAAATATTTTTGGAAACAGACAGAAGTCAGTTTGAAGCCAAAATATATAGTCTTGGACAAGTCTAACCTCTGTAAGCTTCAGTGGGGATAATGCCTTGCTCACAGGGCAGGTGAAATGATCAACAGAGAAAATGTATGGGAAGCACCTGGCCGGCAGGGGGCTCAGCAAGCCTGGGTTCCTTTGCCTTCTTTGTTGCACTGCTGGGAGCAATAGGGGCAGCGCTGAATGTGAGCCAGCAGTAGGCTGGTGCAGAAGCCTGGTGCTTCCCTGCTATTAACACCCATTTCTGCCCTGGACCCTCAGGGCACTAATCCTGTGGTCATAACCAGTTTCGTCATTGCTTTGCTATTTTCTGCGGTCAAATTCTTCGCTTCTTGGGTCATCATTCCTACAGAAACCAATGGGTGTAACGCAGGCCATAAGTCACGAGCAGCAATGGAAAGCTCTGAGTTTTTCCAGAACGAGAGTATAAAGCCAAACAAAACAAAACAGATCCCTTCTAAAGGGATAAGGAAAAAGCAAAAAGGCTGAAATCCAACATCATGAAGTTCAAGTTTCCAAAGCATGAACAGATTAGTTGCATGATTTTCCTCTTAACTTCAGAATCTTAAACCAATAAACTAAAACAAAACAAAAGTAGTTAATAGTTTCCTCGAAAGAATGAAGAAGGATCTTTTTTTAAAAAAAATAACTGCAGACCAGCCTGGCCAACATAGCGAAACCCCGTCTCTACTAAAAACACTATATATATGTATGTTAGCCAGGCATGATGGCGGGGGCGTGTAGTCCCAGCTACTCAGGAGGCTGAGGCAGGAGAATCGCTTGAACCCAGGAGGCGCAGGTTGCAGTGAGTTGAGATCGCGCCACGCACTCCAGCCTGGGGGACACAGTGAGACTCTGTCTCAAAAATAAAAATGTTGAAAAACAAAACAAAAGAAAACCTCCAAGAACTGTCTTGGGAGTGATTCAGGCATAAAGAAGCAGAGAAAGATAGAAAAGTAATCATATTTTCAACTTTATATTACAATAACCACACCCCACTCTAGGGCAATACCTCTTAGAGCCACTGCTTTTCCTTAGTACCACCCCCAAATATATTTTCTGGCTAGATTATTTTCACCTTGCCCATGACTTAGAATATTCTTTTTTTAATCCCCTAAAAAACTTCTTTTCTTGAGTAGATTTCTATTCAAGTCTAGAAAGGGTGGCCTTCCATGACCTTACCTAAATTTTTGGTGCTTAGGTCTGATAAAATTCAAATATATTTCCAGAAAAAAACGCTAAATCATTAAAATCATACCTCATTAAAAATATTCTGGGATAATTTGATTCTTTTTTCTTTTTTCTTTTTCTTTTTCTTTTTTCTTTTTTTGATACGGAGTCTCGCTGTGTTGCCCAGGCTGGAGTGCAGTGGCATGATCTCGGCTCACTGCAAGCTCCGCCTCCTGGGTTCACGCCATTCTCCTGCCTCAGCGTCCGGAGTAGCCGGGACTACAGGCGCCAGCGACCACGCCCGGCTAATTTTTTTTGTCTTTTTAGTAGAGACGGGGTTTCACTGTGTTAGCCAGGATGGTCTCAATATTCTGACCTTGATCGACCTGCCTCGGCCTCCCAAAGTGCTGGGATTACAGGCGTGAGCCACCGCACCCGGCCTGATTCTGCATTCTTTTGGCTTAAACTTTACCATGTGCATTTTGGTTAACTGCAGTACATGCACCTAGCATGCCCCGAGTGGGAAAAACAAACTCTTTCTAAGCCTCTGTGTTTACAAGTTATTTCTCCTTTCTGGGGAGAGAAATTAGGAAGTTATAGAATATTAGTGCTATAAAGATAAATAAACTGAGGCCCAAGGAAATGAAATGCCTTGTTCAAGCTCGCAGAACCTTTCTACAGTTCTTCCTAGAGAATATCTGTAATTTATTTTGGATTCCTGTATGAAGAGCATTCAGCTTCCCCGAGTTAATGGATTATTGATTGATGTTCAGAAAAATGCACAGAGGTTCGCAGTGAGAGTTTCCACTGTGAGAAACTCTTTTACTCCTTCTCAGTGGGGGTGCTAAGAGCATTTGGGGCAGGACAATTCTTCCTGCAGAGGTCCTAAGAGTTTCAGGATGTTAGCGTTTCCAGTTCAACAATGGGAAGTCTAGCATTTCCAGTCCACCTAATGGGAATTCTAGGATCAAAACAAAGAGAATCCTCACTCTCCTCCCTACCCTGTCTTCCCCTGGGTCTTCTGTATACTCTCCTCACGAAATAATCATTCCTTTCTTTTTTTCAAAGTTTCTTGAGCATCCAGAAATAGCCATGAGTGATGTTTATTCATTCACTAGCTTCAGGCATATGGTGCAAGATGAAGCAGGAGGCAACTAGGCCCAATGTTTTCAGAACTCCTCAGGACACCCAAACAGCTATTTGCTACTTACTTTGGGAGGTGCAAGAACCTGCTTAACACTTTCCTTGTCTTTATGGTAATCACTCCCCAGTAGGAGTGCTGGCAGGGGCTGCTTACAGGACAGGATCTCCAGAGATTACCCAGCCCAATAACTTCCTTTGAAAATCAGAGCCTAAATGTGAAGAGTTGGGCCCAAGGTCAAACAGCTCATCTACTGCAGAACCAGATCTTGGCATATTCTTTCTTCTAGTCCCAGAGGCAGCCTTCCCTTGTGCGACAGCTTTTCCAAGGGTTATGCTGGTTATGTAACTAGACTAGCTCAGAGTTCCAATACCAATCGCCTCATAGGAGTTCTATACTCAGGCAGTTATTGCCTGCTCCTGTGTAAGATCAGATTACCTTTGCTCCAGGAAATCACTGCGATCCAAGGAGATGGTGCTGTGGAGCAATTAAGAGCATGGACGCTAATATCTGAATGCCTCACTTTTAAGCCAGCGCAGCCTCTTATTCTTGGCCATGCTGCCTAGCCTCTCCATGCCTCAGTTTGCTCATATGAAAAATGGGGGCAAATTAACCAAACTATGTTACAATGATTAAATGAGGTAATGATTCTAATGCACCTACAACAGGGTCTGGCACATTATAAGGATGTGTTAAAGGTTGGTTATTGTTGTTGTCGTCATTGTCATTGTCATCATTATGAATTACATTGTTTTTCCTTTGCTGGGAATTAAACCCCGGGAGAGAAAGCAGGGCTGGTTCAATTTCTCCCACCAGCATGAGCCAGAGGAGGCACTTCCCTTGGGGACATAAGCAATAAACTCCAATCAATGGGTAATTCAGGTTCTGCTCGAGTTTGAAGATAGGCATAGAAATGTATAAATTCAGCATACTTAACTTTGGTAACAAAAATTAAGAAAAACTCTATTTTTCAAGAGTAAAGTACCAGCCCACATCTCTAAACTAACTTTTCTCTTTTACAAGACCATTTTAACCGTTTCTCCCAGGTAATGATCATTTAGTCAAGGGTATAGAAAGATAAATAATTTGTGGGTACTGCTTCAAGGAGGCTTTCTTAAAAATTTATTTTTTAATTGACAAATAATAAGTGTACATATGCATGGGATACATAGTGATGTTTTGATACATCAGGATAATCAGCATATCCATCATCTCAGATATTTATCATTTCTTTGTGTTGGGAACATTCAATATCCTCTTTCTAGTTACAGCTACTTGAAACTCTATATTATTGTTAACTATGGTCATTCTACACTGGTACAGAACACTAGAACTTATTCCTCCTTTCTAGCTGTAATTTTATATCCTTTAACAAAACTCTCTGTATGTCCCCCACCTCCCCCTACCCTTCCCAGACTCTAGTATCCCCTGTTCTACTTTTTACTTCTATGAGATCAACTTTTTTAAGCTACCATGTATGAATGAGAACATGTGGTGTTTAACTTTCTGTTTTTGGCTTATTTCAGTTAACATAATGTCCTCCAGTTCCAACATCCGTGTTGCCATGAATGACAGGACTTCATTTTTTTTTTATGGCTAAATAGTATTCCATAGTGTATATATGCTACATTTTCTCTCTCCATTCATCTGTTGTTGGACATCTAATTTGATTCCATATCTTGATTATTGCGAAGAGTGCTACAATAAACATGGGAGTGCAGATGTCTCTACAAGGAGGCTTTTTAAAGCAGAACTTGCCGCCTTTCTTCCCATTCGCCTGGGTGTCATTCCGGGACAGGTTTGGGATCTTGGTCAGCTAAATAGGGCCGGGGCTGAAATCCTCCTGGTTTCACTGGCCCCCCTGCTTCCTTCGCTGCAGAACACCACTCCTAATGGGATGGTTCCCCAGGCTTCAAGCTGTTGCCAATTCTCTTTAAGCCCAGTTAGCTGCTTTCTGCTGAAGAGTGGAAGGGTATATTAAGCATGTTTTTAAATTTTCTGTATCCTGATGCTTTGACAACTGGAGCTGTGCTGACCTTGGAGGGACTGCCCCTCCCGGGGTTAGCCAATTCCGAGAGACAGTAAATGACTCAGGTGGGAGAGCACACCTTTCCAATGCAAACCAACCAAGCCAGCGTCCATACCCCCAACCATTTCCTTTATTGGGCTGTCTCTCAGGGCCACCATCCACCTGCTCCAATCACCCCAGGGCCAGGTAACAGACAACTAGGGACAGCCCGTATGCCCCAAAGCTCACTGAACTTATTCAAAGGAGCCAATCCTGAGCCTGTTTACTCTGTCTCGCATTACCATTCCTGCAGAAATCGCAATAAAGGCTCTTGTCTGCATTTTCCCTTTGCTCCCTCGGGCCCCTGACCAGCCCTGATGCTTCCCCATATGCCCCCACTGCATGACAAGCTGTGCCTCCTGTTTTATACCCATGGGGAACTCTGTAGAATTTCACAGGGAGCTTTTAACAGTCACACCCCAGAACAATTAAATCAGAACCTCTAGAAATGTGACCCAAACTTTAAGTATTTTTTTTAATTCCCCAGGTGATTCTAAAGTGTAGCCAAGTTTGAGAATGGGTGCTTTAAAACATCCCCATCGACGTTTTCATAGTACACATTTCTAAGTTAAAAAAATCTTTCCCATAGTAATCTCCAATGTCTTCCTTCAAATACTAAAAAATGCGGAGGGTATTTTAACTTAGAATCTTACCCTCTCCACTATCTACTGCCACTTATATCTACATTTATGCCTCAATTGCATAATTATCCATGAGGGAGATCAGATTTTGCCAGTAAAAAAGATTTTACCCAAGACAGTGAGGAACTTTTGGTGAAGAAGGGGTTAAGATGATAGCCAGCCCAGTTGCATGCTGGGAATTGTAGTACAATAGTAGCGCCCAGCCAGTGAGGCACTACCAGCTTTGAAGCAGCTCACAGTATCCCTCATTCTACACAGCCCATCAGAGAGGCAGTGACCAGCAGTGACTAATGCTGTGGACATCAGAGCCAGGACACCTGGTTTCCATCCCAGCACCACCTTTCACTAGCTACAGGACCCTGGGCACATGACTTAACCTATTGACCCTCTGTTTCCTTTTCTGCTAATATAGGGGAAATAACGGTAATATCTATCTAGCCTATGGGATTATTATGAGGATTAAGTGAGTTAATATGCGTAAAATGCTTTAGAATGGCAGCTGGCACATAATACGCATTTTATAGGAGTCAGCTTTCATTATTACTTCTCAACCCCTTTCTTGGCCCAAGTTTTATTCTCATGGACTCTAAGAGGTGAAAATCCGGATTCCACAGTTAGAACAGGCAAGTTTAGCTGTCCTTGGAGAAAGTATTCATATCTGTTTGTCTAAATTGTCTTCTGGTCATTTCTCTTTAAAACCATGAGATTGAGTTAGGAGCAAGGGCCAATGATATTAGGTATCAGAGCCCAGCACTTCTACCCAAATGAGCATCCCTGAGTTTCACCTGCCCAGCCTGTTCTCTCTGCTCTGACAGCAGTACCCAACTTGCTTTTGTGGAACCACCTCTCTCCCACCATGTGCACTTTTGGTGAGATTGCCAGTCAAGGTGCCTTACTTTCCCAGGGCAATGGGCAGGGCGCCTGACACAAGCTCAGTCCATCATACTCTATCCTTTGGGGAGGAACATGAGGATAAGAACAGGTTGGACTGAATTTGCCAGAGGGCATCATCCATTAGCTCCTGCCACATAGATTCCCAAGCTTTCACAAGTTCCTTCATTCTAAATCCTGCTTGGTCAACCCTTCCTTGGATTCTGTGAGTCACTCTATCACCATGGCAACAAGATTACGCTTATGTTGGTAGAGTCAGTGTCTGTCACTTGCTACCAAAGAATCCTAATGGCACACTACTGCTAAGTAATCTTAAAGATCTGGCCCGCTGCCCACTTCCCACTTATTTCCAGGGGAACTACCAGTAGTCCAATGCCTTTTTAGCAACATTCTCTCCATGTACATCATCACTAATCCTAATATCAACAATGCAGACATAGTATTGTTATTTTTACTTCATTGTTGCAGATGAGGCACAGAGAAGCTAAGCAACTTTCCTAAGTTCACACAGCCAGTGAAGAACAGAAACAATATTCCAACAGGTCTAATTGCTAACTTCAACCAGTAAGTGAAATTTATTGGAGTCAACATCATTTCCCTGCCATTTTGGACTCCTGGGTTGGGAAAGGATCTTTAGCATCCTCTCATGCAGTTTTTCTTTTTCCCTTTCTTTTTGTTTTCTCTTGTTCTTCTTCTTCTTTTTTTTTTTTTTTTTTCGTTGTAAACTGAAAGAAGCACAATTTCTATCACAACTCTGCCTACATACATACACAAAGAATGGAAAGAAAGCCTTCACAAGGCAATAGTTATCCTTACTGGTGCAATATGCTCTGATTTTGTATTCGAAATGATTTTATTTTTCAAATTCTACTTTTACTCACTAGATTGATATTGATGTCCCGATTCACTATCATATCTGACATGCAGCTTTGCAAACCCTGCTCTGTGGAGAAAGCTGCTTAAAATGACACCAGTTTGCATGTCTGAGTGTTTGTAAAAGGAGGCAAGGCCAAGCTTGATCTTTTAAGCTCCTAATAGTGATTTGTTTACTTGCACAATGTGTGTTTCCTAGGCCACACCAGCCTGAGGGGAAAACTGGGATCATAACCAGGCACATGCTGTTCCTGTCTCACTCTGCTTTCAACAGCTCTTCCAGAACCACCAGAAGCCCCCAGACAGGAACCCCCTTCCAGTCTTTCTGAGGATGCCCAGGGAACACTGTACATTTGCTCCCAAATATTATTTCTTGTCCCTCATTTTCCTTCTCTTCTGCTCTGCCTCCCTGTTGGGATCCTTTCCCAGTGCCTTTGATGTCTGCAGGGCTGTCACTGCTCCTTGGCCATCAAGGCTGAGCTGCTGCTGGGCCACTAAGGCTTAGCTGCTCCTGGTGAAAAATTCCATGACTTTAGTCTGATCCCCAGGCCTGGATGGCAGCATTATTTATCTTATCTCTTCAGCAGCTCCTGGTGTCACGATTGTGCATAGTTCCTTATAGCACCTGCATGCCACGCAGTGGTGCCCACCACACTAGAGAGAAGTCCCATTTTGTTACAGGGATCCCAAAAGAGATTCCTCTTACTCCCTTTTAACTTACATATGCTCACGGGCAGTAGGCTGATAAAAGTCTTCATCCTGTATTCACAACCACCTTAAATCTCCACTTCTGGACCTTGTCCTTGGGCCAAGCGTGGGTGCTCCTACTCTCACCCAAACTGGTGAGATTTTTTTTTTTTTTCCAGGAGGCAACTTAGTTCCTTCCCATGGCAGAAGCCTTGACAAGGCCACGGTGTGTCATTCTGCTCAGAAGTGTCTGCTTCCCAGAGTGAATCTACGCTTCAGCTAACCTCATTTTTATTTGAGAGCTTTGCTTCCCAGGTCCCAGGAGTCACATGTTCAGAATGCAAGTCCTATTGCAACCATGATGAGAATGATGGTGATGATGATAATAAATCTTTCACACATATCAGACTGCACAAGAAGCACTTTTAGATACATTATCATATTTCATTTTCTCAACAACTCTATGTGATACATACTATTATTATCCTCATTTTACACAGGAGAAAACTGTGACTTAGGCAGGGTAAATCGGTCCATGGTCATATGGCTGGCAAAGTGCAGAGCTCAGCTACTCCTCTATAGCTCAGACTGGGCGTTGAGCCTGCCTCAGCTCGGCCTCCTGGCTTCCCTGGGCCTCCTTCCAACTCTGCTTTAATCCTTTCCAAGCCCCTCTCCCCAGGGTCCCTATTGTGATCCACAGGTGGGTGGTTACACCTTATCTGAAGGCCTCCAAGATGGTGGAAACCCCTAAGCTTCCACCTCCTGCTTCCCACATCATCTCTGCGCTCCCTGGGGCTTCCTGGAGCAGTAGGATGGGAAGCTTTATCAGCAATGGAGCCCCCTCTTCAGTCCTCTCAAGACTTCAATGCAGCAACCTGCCCTCATCTCCCTGAGTCTCTCCTCAGATCCAGTTCTGGAGCCAGGAAGTGGTTTCTGCTCCCAAAAAGGCCACCAGCATCCTGCATTACATGGTTAAATTTTGCCTGACCTTAGTGGGTGTTTTTAATTGAATAAAGAATTCAAGTCTGGGTCTTAAATGCCATAGAAAAATAAAAAGTTACTGTCTTTTCAGAATGCCCATTGTAATTTGTCCTTAGAGTTTCTCCTCCCCTCCCCTCCCCTCCCCAATGGTCCTTTTCCCCCTTGAACTGACAAACTGAACTGCCAGATAAATACAGCTGCAAAGTGAATAATATGGATATGATTTCTTTCCCTTTTCATTTGCCTTCCTAGCTTTACCAAGTCAAAAGAAAAAGACTGCTCACCCTTTCTTTGGCTGTGTCTTCATACCACAAAGCCAACAGCTAGTCAAGCAATCTTCATGATTTGAAACATTTGAAAGTGAAATGTAGGGAGCGACTTAGCCTGATCGATTACATTAGTCATTGTAACCAAGTTTCTGCCATGGGGCTCATCTCATGCAGGGTGGTGGCCTCTGTGTGTCCTCTCCGTACCTCAGTTTCTCTGTCTGTAATATGCAGGTATTGAATCCAGGATCTTTGAGGTCCCTGAAGCTTCTTGGGGTCTTCATTTTGTAGTTACAGAACACATCATTTACAAGTCAGTTGATTTAGGGGGTGACTTTGAATAAAAACCATCCTCCATAAAACTTTTACCACGTAATTATTTTATGGAGCAAGTTTCCACTGGGCACTTGAAGCAGGGTTTAGTGGACAAAAACCTGACTTGCAGCCAACTTTTAAGCGACACTTTCACTGTTTAAAGTGAGGCTTGCCCAGAGGTCACAGCTTCTAAAAACACTGTCCTCCATTCCCTCCTCCACAGAGTCCTTGACAGTGAAGCGTTCGTAGAATATACTTTAAAATCATGACTTCTCTTGAATGAAGAGTTTTTCTTTTTCCCTTCTGTAAAAAACAGCACACAGTATTTACAACCCCACAAAAACTGACTTAGTGATAATAACCTACTGGTCCTTTTGAAACACAAACCAGATAATATCACTCCTCTGCCTGATTCTGCAGAGGTGTTCCATTGCTCTGCAGATCATGAGCCAGACTTTATGTATGCTGTTCCCTCTACCTGGAGTGTTCTCACCAACCCTCTCTGCTACTCCTCCTTACCTCTGAACTCAGCTCAGTCACTGCTTCTTCAGGGAATTGGCCCCTGACTTCCTTGACTAGGTTAGATCTCTTTATGAGAACTGCAAGGTATAACTGTAAGTTATTTGGCTGGGCATGACCATGAATGGACTGTACACTCTGCTGTTGCTGGTATAGCCACCCAGGTTGCCTGCTACATGCACAATGCTACATAAGCCCTGGGTTCCTAGCAGGGTCTCTAACTTCGTGGACCTTGCAGTCTTCTGGGGTAAACAGACAGTTATCAAATGTGAGAATGCACATGAACGCCACTGTGCCCTGCAAAGAGCTTACAGAGAACTGAACAAGGGATTGAAGTTAGCATGGGGCCAGCCGCATGAGCGAAAGGGTAGAATGGCAATGCTTTGAGCTCTGATGCAGAATGAGGTTATGTCAAAATAGCATTTGCTCAAGCAGTCCTTTTAATACTGTCAGTCTAAGAAGCTAGAGGAGAAAGGAATGTGGACTAATATCCCAGGCTGGTCGTGCCAGCTTGAAGGATGGCCACCTTCACCATAGTGAAATAACCCACGGGACTGTTTTCCTCCTCTTCCTCCATCCCAAGAGTCTTCCTACTCTCTTGCACTAAACTACCCCACCCCAAGGCCAGGGCCTCTTGATTGCTTCTTTAAATGAATTTTCTTTTCCAACAGCCCATCCTCACCTATCGAGTACATGAGTAACATAGCCGGTCATTTTCATTTAATTCCAGAATATCTCTACTGTCATCCCCATTGTACAGACAGGAGAATAGATTCAGTGAGTTCACAGCAGACCTGCGTTCTCAAAGCCAGGTGTCTGGTTCTTAGTCCAGCATTTCCTCCACCATGTCACAGCCTCGGGACTGAGCCAGGCCTTTTTCAAAGCCCCAGGAAGCTAGAGCTGGCCGCCTCCTGCTGGCAGGGAGTTCCTTCCAGGCTTCTGGTGCTACTGCCAAAGAAGGGAGGGTAGGAGAAGAGAGGGAGGTGGATTATACACAGAGAGGGTCCGCACTTCTGTTTCCCTTCCTTGTCACGGAAGGAGAGAATGAATTACGTGGGGGACCCAGGGGGATAGGAAAATCAATCATTCATGACAGTTAATAAATGCCAGAAAAGTATTTACTCACATTTATCCCCTGAAAGTCACATTCTTCATCTGTTCTGATTTGTCTTTCACTGATGGCACCAGCCAGGTAGGCTCAGCAAGAAACAGCAAAAGGTTTTAGCCCAATGTTGCGGAGAGAGTTTCATTTAACTTCATTTTTTTCCAGCCAGGGCTGGCTCCAAAGCTAGTTTTCTTACTAGGTTGTTTGCTACATGAAAAGCAGACTCCCAGAGGTTTCTGAGATTGCCGACATCCTATGCAAGATGACTGCTCCCACCCACCCGCCCACCCACTCACTAATAAGACATAATGCCGTCCTATTTTTGGTAACAATTAAAGGGCCTCCCGGTGAAAGCAGAAAGCTGTTTATTTTCTGTGACATCACTTCACTTTGCCTTCGAAGGCTGGTCTGTGCTCAGTGTTTTCGTGGTGATGCAAGTCGGCTCTCTCCTCCAGCAGTTGGATCCCTCCCATCTCACAGTACCTCACAGGTCTCTTCCCCCCGAGCAGTGCATTGCTGGAGCGAGGAGAAGCTCACGAATCAGCTGCAGGTCTCTGTTTTGAAAAAGCAGAGATACAGAGGCAGAGGAAAAGGGTGGACTCCTATGTGACCTGTTCTTAGAGCAAGACAATCACCATCTGAATTCCAGAAGCCCTGTTCATGGTTGGGGATATTTTCTCGACTGCATGGAATCAGAAAGAAGCAAAAGGATGGGAAATGCCTGCATTCCCCTGAAAAGAATTGCTTATTTCCTATGTCTCTTATCTGCGCTTTTGCTGACTGAGGGGAAGAAACCAGCGAAGCCAAAATGCCCTGCCGTGTGTACTTGTACCAAAGATAATGCTTTATGTGAGAATGCCAGATCCATTCCACGCACCGTTCCTCCTGATGTTATCTCATTGTAAGGCCCGTAAGCATTTTGATATCTAATTTACGATTTAAAAATTCCAGCCGGTGGATTTGGGGCTTTGCATGTATTTGTAGAAGGGCATGGAGAGAGAGATTCCTCTTGCATGCATGGCCATTTGACAGTGCTAACATTTGCTGCATTTAGAATTTTTGATTTTTTTAGCTGCTACTGAACATGCTTAGATACCTCCAGCCCTGAACATTATCATGAGAAACCTGTAGCCGATTCATTTCTCTTACTTCATCCGGGAAGGAATAGTATCGTACTTCATAAAATAGTGTCAAAATAGTCACTGTTATGCTAAACCGGATTAACATAAGGTTTGTTCTGTGTGTGTGTGTCTCTTTGTGTGTGTCTGTTTGTTTGTTTTCTGTTTTTTGTTTTCTTTCAGATCCTTTGTGAGATCTGGTTTTACTGAAATCTCAGAAGGGAGTTTTTTATTCACACCATCGCTGCAGCTCTTGTGAGAAATATTTATATCATGACTATTTTTAATATGGCATATATTTGGATAAGCCTTCTAGTAAAATGATCTCAATATTAATTTTGTCAAATGTGATTCTATTTCTGAGAAAACAGAATATCAGTAAAGTGAGAGGTAGATGGGTTTGTTTGCGACTTCACACCAACAGTGCAGATTGAGTCTTACAATGGTAAATTTGTTAACCTGTCGTGCTGTCTACTTTAATGGCTATTCATGAAGTTGTTGGAATGTTGCAGCAATGATCCCAATTCCATTCCACTATTTTACTTTCATTTTTAACTTGGGAACTTTGGTTCTTTTGCCCTGGAGTTTTTGAATTAGTCAATACAGAACCCAGCATAACATATGTGTTCAAGATGTTGTCTCCCGGGGATCTGGGGCAGGCTGCTACTCTGTATGATTTACCATGTGGGGGAAGAAAACACCTCAGCTCTTTCTAGGTAATTCCTTAAAATATCAATTCTCAAGAGACAGTTTTTTAATCTCATCTAATTTATAACTAGTTCCCTTACAAGGAGGGAAAGAAAATATTAATATAGAATAGTGCAAAGGATTACTCTCTGCTATATGTTTTGAGTTGGCCACAAGGGAACCACATATTCACTCTATGCCTGAAAATATTCAAAAAAATAATATTTGACTAAGAAATCAGATCTGTTCACAGGCATAATGGAACACGTAAAATTTGTTCTGATGTGTAATGTTTGGCAGTTAGAGTCCTACTTCTTATAGCGGTATCACATGGGGGTCAAGAGGTCTCCCAGGACTTAGGTATCAGGTCACAGACTTGGTTTGTAGCTGGAGGGATATGGGCAGGACTAGCCAATTGTGGATCAGCTGAGTCTTGGCTATCTTAACTGCATGATTCAGGAGCCAAGCCTTTCACTTGTTTGTTTTCTATTTTTTTTATTTTCTTGCCTTACCTGGCCATTTTGGCTGTTTGAAGTTACATACACAGAGGCAAACAGCATGGAGTGAACGTTGGAGACAAGTGTTTAAACCTCACCCTGCCACTCATAGAACCTAAGCATGCAGTCTTGTGCAGATTACTAAATCTAACTAAGCCTCAGTCTTCTTATCTCTAAAATGGAAGTGAGAACACATATTTCCAAGGTTTAAGTAGATAAAACACTTGGCATAGGGTATGCCGAATGCTTACACATTTTATAAATGGCAGGGTTTAAAAAATTTGCATCAAGCTAAAAAGCTAAAAGTCACTCAATCTATTGTTTTGTCTATATGAAATTCCTAAACTGGTTTGACTGTTTAATTGAATTCACAAACTTGATCAGTTGTTTTGACATTATGTAATGTTGTTGGCTAATGTCCTTCTACTGGCTGATGTCTTCAAATGATTAACAATTGACTAGATATTCCTAAGGAGTTTATCTATTTGATTGATGGCTAGTGGTGTGACTGGGGGAAGTGTTAGTTAGCACATCAAACAAATCCAAAAAAGATAGATTCTTTCCCACAGAAAGGGGCAGAGTCTCTAATGCTGAGATCCTTCCATAGGATAAGAATTTGCTGTCTTCTGAGAAAGTGATAAATTGTGTTTATGGTGCTCACTTGTTAAATGAATAAATGGCTCATTTAAAAAGCATCCTTTTGATATGCTAAGGCACCTCCCTTCCCCTAGGATAGTTACATAGATCAGTCCTTAAAATTCTAGGAGTAGTGTCAGTAGACACTAGATGGACATTAGCTGTGGCACAGAAAGCCTGGAGTGATTAACCTAATCAGTTACCACATCTCCGCTTTGTTTTTGTTGGGTGGACCCAGTCACGGCAAGCACAGATGCTGGACAATGTTATAGAAATAGTTACCGGCTGCTGCAGGGTAATGTGATTACACGTATTTAGAATCACAGAGGGAAGCCAAGGGACTGGTTTTTAAATAGCCCAACCGAGTGTGTACCATGCCCGTGTCCCATGCTCCGAGTTCCTATGGAACATTCCAGCCTTTATTTCTAAAAGCAGTTCAGGTTTCAGAAATAACAAAAGGCGAGTAATTCTCGCCCTGTGTGTTCTCGGTTAACTCAGATTGGCTAACCTCAACATGGTAGACTTGTGCCAGTGCTGATCTTATGCAAAATTGTCAGGGGCCAAAGTTTGTCCCTAATCTCCAGGACCCTGTGCCTAAAGACTCTGCTCTCCATCCTTCCTGCCCAATGTTCTCTGCTTCCTCCTATCCTCAGGAAAAGGCCTAATAAACTCATGTGCAGTGAGTAGGAAATAGACGAGAAGGCTCTGAATACGAACTATGAAGCGATCATAACAATTGTGGGAATGCATGGATCCCAGACAGAAAGGTCTCTTCTGTGAAACAGGGCTGTCCAGTGCCCTGAAAACCCCATATGATCTGCCAATCCCCCATTGGAACATGAAGACCAGCGGCATTGGACCACCAGATTAGGCCTAGATTGCACAAGCCGTTGAGGTTTGCAATGAATTCCAGCAGCATTTGTGATTGTGAATTACCACACTCACCCCTCATACACTGTGAAGAGATAAATTTCAGAATCAATTCAGCGTGATTGATGTAGGAAGACAGTTCGTTGGTTTCTTGCTTTGTTGTTGGGAAGGGTTAAAGCAAATGTCCTATTTCCATCATCCACCCTAAAAATCTGATAATGTCGTTATGCCCCCAGATGCTTTTTCAGAGCTTCTGCAAAAGCCATGATGAGAAGTACTTGTTGAAATGTCAGTCTGGGGTACTGAGGAAAACAGACATGGTATCTTCAGTTACATGCAGTGTTTGGGAAAAGATCCTGGTAGGCCGTGGCTGGCAGTTTGTGTTGGAGAACAAGAAAAACAGAAACCCACATTCTGTAGAGAGGAGAGAGAAAGAATAAAATTATTCAATACAAATTCATCAGATTAGTTGTAAAATACATTTTTAAAAAAATCTCATTTATGGTTTTAAACGTAACAACAAAAACCTTTCCAAAGCAAATGCAATTTCATTCATGTTTTACATAGGGCCAGTTTTGAAACATAACCAATGACAATGATTATGCATTCTAGCTTGCTTTTAGTGATAGAAAGTGGTACTTTTAGTGAATGGAATTTAGAGAAATGTGTTTTCACACATTACAGCCCCGTTCCTTCTCAACTGCAGACTGAAATCCCCAATGATATGGGCTCATGATGGAAGTGAAATTCCAATTTAAGAGGACAAAATGTGGCCACGTCATCACCCATTTATAACGTATTTTAATTAACTAAACCCCTGTAATTCCTGAGAGTGTTCTATTTTCAGGGAGTGATTTCCAGGGTAGTTTTAGTATCATACCCAAATAAAATAACACAAAACAAAAACACTGCATGTAAGAATCCGATGTGACCAGAAAAAATTTCTTAGTATTCCAACTGGATGTGGTCTTGTTTGAAAGACAGAATTGATCTTTGATCTTTCAGGGTCAAAGGAGGGGAATGGCATTATTTTAAAAATGAATCCACAGTCAACACATAAATACATGATCCATAAGAAATTAAAAAATAAAAACAATGGAAAAGCAAAAGACATGAACAAAGGAATCAGTCCATCCTTACTAAGGCTTTATCATTTAGTCCTTCAAAATATGATCTGTCCGGGAAAAAATACCCATGGTCTCCTTTACCTTTAAAGCAATTGCTACCTTTTTCTATTCCTCCTTATATTACAAGCCTATAATTTAGCAGTCTTCAATGACCACTCAAGCCAGACCTATCAGCCAAGGGTGCTTTTGGAGGAATTATTAGCTGGTTATAGATGAGCATGTTTTGGCTTATACCAAGCTGGTGTCCCCATGATGGACCAAAAAGCATCTAGGCTGTTTTGTCTACAATTTGCCCAATGATCCATAGATCTAATCTTTAACTTTTTAACTAATTACTTCTTTTTGTTTTTACTTTCTTAAAAATCATTTTAAGTTTTATTTTAGATTCAAGGGTCCACGTACAGGTTTGTTATTTGAAGCGAATTAATTCTCGTAACTACACAAACTAGCGCTCGCCACAAATGTTTTCTCTGAAAGCGTATTTCATCCTTTCAGTTATTCAGACAAGAAATTTCAGAGTTACCTGACCGCTCTCTTTCACTGTCCACTTCCCCCTGGACACGTATCCTGTCCAACAGCATGAGAATCTGCCTCCTCCTCTTCACCACAGCACCATTGCCTTCATTGAGGCTGCATTTCATTCACTGTTTCACAGGCTGTGGCAGGAGCCTCCATGCCTCCCTGTTTGCTTGCAGTTCCCATCTGACCCACCTCCATTAGCGTTGCCTTTCCTGAGACACAGCTCTCCATGCTTTCATGACTCCCTAGAAACAGAGAAAGTCCAGACACCTGAGCTGCCGTCCATAGCATTTGGCCCTTTCTATTTGTCCAGGGTTATCACTCACACCATTGACTTTACACACACACATACACACACACACACACACACACACACACACACACACACGTGCCCAAACAAGTTCTGCAGGATCTCATTCTATGACCTCTGTTGATTCTCAAATTCTCTAGACTTTACTGATGTCTGGCACTGTGTGCCATTTATTAGAGCTATGGTGCTTGTATCTGCCTTGTGTCTTTCTTGGAGGATCACCCACAAGCTGTGGTCCCAGAGAAAAGCCCAGACATGGCTTCCCATATATTTGTTGAATCCAGTTTATGTTTCCATTGATTTTGTGCTGAAGGCTCCTGTGTTACTCTCAGCAGATAGTGCTGGTCATGTTCACACTCTTTCTGATGTTTGGTGCACTCTATCTGAGTTCATGTGGACTAATGGTGTGGAGGTCTGGGAAGTGAGCCGAACTAAAAAACCTCGAGGAGATATTTGCTCATGAAGTTGTAAATTCAAACTTCCTCAGCAGAGATTTCCAGCATACCAGATTTCAAACACAAAGCATCTAAGCCTTTCGTTAGACCCACCGCTTGAATCTCTTTTGTCCCACGCTGACTTCACATTTGGCCTCCTTGGTTTTTAGTTGGACTGAAGAGGCTAACTAGTCTGTCCTGGGAAGGGTAAGATACTCCTTTATCCAGTCTGACAGGACATCCAGAGGGAAATGTTAGTTAAGCACTATTAATATGAAAAGAAAAATCATTAACACAAAGATAATTTCCTTTTTGATTTATTTAAGTACCTGCTTAGCCAAAACAAGTATTTATTTATTGTATAGTTGCAAGCGGCAACAAAATGAAAACAAAAGCCTCCCATTTTAGCAGACATGTTTTGAGACTCTACTGGGTAGCAGGTAAAATGTTGGGCTTTGTGAGGGACACAAAGATGAGTGACACGCTGTCACTTTTCACCCTGATATGGCAGCTCCAGGCTGGTAGTGATTCTTGATATGGTAAATTATACTTTGCCTGTATTTGAATGCATTGGTTTCATTTAAAAAATTATTTTTATGTAAGTAGAGATGAGGTCTTGCTATGTTGCCCAGGCTGGTCTTGAACTCCTGGTCTCAAACAATCCTCCCACCTCACCCTTCCAAAGTGCTGGGATTACAGGTATTTGTCTGGCCTGCTTAAATGTATTATAATGTAGTCTTGATAAGTGTTCTCATTTTGTTCAAAATGATATTCAGTTGATTAGTGATGATGGCGATGCTTGCTGGTTGTTGATGCTGTGGCTAACATGGGCTACAAAATGTCTGCAAGGGCTTCACAGCATCAGCTGTAATATCAAAACAGCTGACCCTGGTGAGCTGGCAATGAGGCAGACAACACAGGCTTGTGGGCAGATAAGCATGGGTTCAAATCCCCACTCTGCTGCTTACTAGTTGTGTGATTTGGGGCAAGCTTAATCAAGTCTTGATATCTATCTCTACAAAATGAGGAAGAACCATAGTACCTATTGCACAGATTTACAGTAAGGATTAAGTAAAACAGTGCATGGAAAATGCTTGGCAAGGTTCCTGTAACTCAATACACATTAGCTTTACTACAGTATCTGAAAATCGCTTTAATTGGAACTACCGTAACATCAGATTAGTGTCTGATTGTATAATCTGCATTTGCCAATAATCTCAGCTTTAAACATTTTGTGGTTCTATACACAGTTCTCCAGCAGAACTTGCTGAGAAACCTTTTCTTTAAATACTTCTCGCAGGAAACATGATCTATTTACCTTTCAAAAAAAAGTC
The DNA here is from genome assembly GCF_043159975.1 of Macaca nemestrina. Classification (NCBI taxonomy): domain Eukaryota; kingdom Metazoa; phylum Chordata; class Mammalia; order Primates; family Cercopithecidae; genus Macaca; species Macaca nemestrina. The sequence goes on along the minus strand of NC_092133.1, from coordinate 40,153,387 downwards.
ATAACCCTCTCCTTTCTTCCTCATGAGTAAAATGACTGGCACCACATTTTGCAAAACATGCCAGATTTTCTTGAAATAATTAACATCGGCAGTCTTCAGATGAGTGGTTCTATGGTAGCATAGAAAGGGGCCTGAAGGAGAAGTCAGGAGATACGGGTTTGAAATTCAGTTTGACCACTATTGGGCTGCATGACCTTGGGTAGGTCACAAAATATCACTGGACCTCAGCTTTTATTGCATAAAATATTAAAGGTAGATTAAATTGTGGTTCTGAAACTCAAATGCTAGTGGGGTTTGAGGTGGTAAGATCAATGAAGGAAGCAGTTGAGTATAAGACAATAGGGAGTAGTGGTGACTGAGGTAAACCAGAGAAGACATGTCTTACCTAAAAATGACGTCCCCTGCTCCAACTGACTATTGCTGAAGGGAATGTGGTACATACATATGGAGCCCTACCTTCCTAATTTTTAGGGGAAGGTGGAAATCTGGAAATAGATTTTTAAACAGGATAAAAACCAAACAAACATAGGTTGGCATTTTGAGACCCTTGCATTTGATTACATCTAAGGTCTCTTCCTATCTTAAAATTCTGTTGTATTCTACAAACAGTTACTTTAATATAATAAAGAAATGGCATGGTTAAAGAAATGGACAAAGATGGCTGGGTGTGGTGGCTCACGCCTGTAATCCCAGCACTTTGGGAGGCTAAGGCGGGCGGATCATGAAGTCAGGAGATCGAGAACATCCTGGCTAACACGGTGAAACCCCGTCTCTACTAAAAACACAAAAAATTAGCCGGGCATGGTGACAGGCACCTGTAGTCCCAGCTACTTAGGAGGCTGAGGCAGGAGAATGGCGTGAACCCAGGAGGCAGAGCTTGCAGTGAGCCAAGATTGCGCCACTGCACTCCAGCCTGGGTGACAAAGCGAGACTCCGTCTCAAAAAAAAAATAAAGAAAGAGATAAAAAGAAATGGACAAAGATTATTGAATCAGTTCTAACAAGCCAATACATTAGGTTGTTCATTGAAAGAACCTCATAATATGAAACTGGCTGTTGTAAGATTATTAATACAATAATTGTCATTCCCAATCTCCCAAACAGGTCCAAAGGGACATTACCAGGCTCTCCCTGTGGTAGCTGATGATAAAATGATGTTTCAGTATCCCTCTCATGGAGCAAGGATTGGAAAAAAATTGTTAGGCCCATTTTTACATAGCAAGATGGCAGGTGCTTGCATGTGTAAAATGTGATCAAAAGGCAATGGATCTTTAAAAATACAAACTAGAATGTATACGTACAAATCACTCTTGACTTCATAGAGGGCCATAGATTTTGCCCAACTGTGCTTCCATGGCTAAAGATTTCTGGACCCTCCTTTGAGAACTGTCTTTACTTCCAGTTTACAAGCCATGCAATAAAACCAGGCAAGGTTTTATTAGAGGCATTAGTTATTTTTGTATTGCTTGGTGCTAAGCATTTTATAGATCTCATTTTTAATGTCATCATCATGGTAACCTTTTGAGGTAGATATAATTATCTCCATTTTGCAAATGAAACACTGAGTCCTAAAAGGTAACCTCCTCAATGTCATGCCGCTATTAAGTAGCAGAGCTGGGGTTTAAACTCATGTCCTCACTTTTAACCACTGCTGTCTACTTCTTCCTGAACATGAATCATCATGCTTGACTTTGCATAGTTTTGTTCCCAAAATCAAATCCCCTCTCAAAGGGTCAACCTTCGCCATTAACAAGGGTATTCAGGAGAATGTGCCCTAATTCCTGGAGACAATGACTGAAAGGAGTTTCAAAAGCCCTTTGAAAGAGTGGCCGCGTTGCTGGCAAGAGCAGCTAGTTTCCCTAGGTTGCAACTCTCATTTATATGTGTAAGCTCTGATCTCCTCGCTTAAACAAAAATAGAAAGAAAAGAAAAAAGCAAAAGAAAAAGGACTTATTTACTTTAAAGTTACACCTTAGACTACTGTTGTCTAAACTTGTGTCCTGTGGAGCAGTTGACCTGAAAGAAAAGGGTTCTGTGCTCAAATAAATTTGGGAAACTGCATGTTCTATCCCTGCTTGGTTATTTACAATGAAGTTACCTTGGCATGGAAACATCTCTGAAATTATTCAAAATTGTTTACTTTTCTTAACATCTCATAGAATATTGGTTCTATGGAACATACAGTACTTTGGAAATATATGCATATGATAATTCACTTTATTTTTAGCTTAATTATTTATACTCCACCTCATTCTAGAGAGGCTGGATAGCAAAGGATACGCAGGTGGAAAGAATCCCATCATAATGGATACATTAAACGGTCTGTCTCCACATAAGGAGCAACTCGAGACCATTTTGTTAGTGTGGATTTGTTGATGTGACCTCTGGGAGTCAGCCTCCCCAGTAGGCTCTCTACCTGTTCAAGGGGTTTAGTACACACCCCTTCTTTAGGGACCTCCCACTATATCTCCAGCTTTTGGAGGAAGGAGATGACTGCTTGCAGCTCATTCAACAGGAAAAGGCTTCTGAGTGTAAATATATACTCTCACTGTTTTTACTTGGAGCAGGTTTCATCACAGCTATTTTCTTTTCTTTTTTTATTTATTTAATTTATTTATTATTATTATTTTTTGAGACGGAGTCTTGCTCTGTCGCCCAGGCTGGAGTACAGTGGCGCGATCTCAGCTCACTGCAAGCTCCGCTTCCTGGGTTCACGCCATTCTCCTGCCTCAGCCTCCCGAGTAGCTGGGACTACAGGCGCCCATCACCACGCCCGGCTAATTTTTTGTATTTTTAGTAGAGACGGGGTTTCACCGTGTTAGCCAGGATGGTCTTGATCTCCTGACCTCGTGATCCACCCACCTCGGCCTCTCAAAGTGCTGGGATTACAGGCGTGAGCCACCGCGCCCGGCCTCATCACAGCTCTTTTCTAAATGGCTAAACAAGCATTTCCCTGGGTATGTTCCATGGAATATTCATTTTGTAGGAAGCTCAATGATAAAAGAGTCCCATTATCAGTGAGATTAGGAAACTGTATATTGAATTTCATTTTGAAGAGTCTCAATTTACTTAAGGATAGAAAAGGCATAGTTAAGAACTCTGATTAACTTCTTTAACCCACTTTTCCTAAATGTATCCGCCAGTCTTTGTGCACATAAACCTATTAACCCCTTGAAGGTCGTGCGTTCCAGGGAATATACTCTGGGAGTATATACTGTGGGCAAGGCTGTTGTAGGTTTCCAGCAGATACTGGGCAGGGCTGATACTAAAAAGAGGGAGTTGGCTTCCTCATGGCCACTCACCAGTCCTGGGGAAGTCGGGAAGGGAGAGAACAAGCCTTAGCCTGGAATCCCAGCTCTGCCACTTCCAAGCTTCAAATCACTTCACCTCCCTCACCTTGGTTTTCTTTATCTCTTACGTGGAGAATATAAAACCTACATCTTAGTGTTCATCTGAGGATTAAAATCAGATGTCAAACTGTTGAAGATGAGGGCTGGCATGGAGTAGGCCCTTCTCCTTGGTGTTCCAGGACCGGGGAGATCCAGGGTGATTTTATAAACACACGGGGAGGGTGGGCTGCTGACTAGTTGTGCCAATTCCTAGAAGAGAAGAGTTTTCACTGCCCTGGGATGAGAGATAATCCCAGGAGAATTGGGGATTACCAAATGGGGGTTACCACTCAAAACGGAGTGGGCACATGCTCAAATGTTTGCTAGTGTGCATGTCAAGGACATCCCTGCAAATCTAAAATCCACATCCTAATCCTAGCCCCACCACTGACAAAAGATGTGACCTTGGTTAAGTCACTTAACCTCTGCCAGCCTCAGTCTCCTCATCTGTAAAAAGAGGAGTTGGACTACGTATCTCTCTGGAGTGCCCCCCACCCTCAGGTTAGTGTGGAACCAAATTTAGGTCATTCCAATCAATCCAGGTTGAAGAGTTGGTAATCTAATTAAGGATCAGCTGAATTTTCAAGATTGAGAGTCAAAAAGAACTGTCAAATAATGTACTTGTGTGATGCTTCCAATTTTAATGCTTTTCTGTATTAGGAGCATATTTTAAAATATTCAAATGTAAATTATTCACATGGCACATGCACTTAGAATGTGTGCATTTAACTAAAGTGAATCATCAGCCTATTATTAATTATCATTTAACCAGCCCTATTCTTTTGGATAAAGGAGAATATTAGTAAAAACCAAAGGGTTTGAATCATTTAAGCAAAGCCAGCTTTAAACAACTTGGCAAGCCCCTGCAGCTGTCCCTCCATATCTTCTAACAGCTGTAACCTGTGCATCTTGTGCTCTTTCATTTACATATACATATGCAAACAAACCCATGTTCACTTGGGAGTGTGCACACTCGTGTTTGTACACACTGTCCATGTCCTACCTAATATCCTAGAAGATGTCAATCAGAGTCTTCTTGGGGCAGGTGACATCCTCACGGGACCTGAGTTTCCTTTGCAGTAAAACACGTGTCCTTTTCCTAGATCTAAGAGCTCTTCCAGCTCCGACATTTGATGTCTGTGCTCTTTGCTTAGCTATTCCTTGGCAGGAGCATTGGAGATATGCTCATACACATTACCTCACATAATTTTTAAAATCATCCAGGAAGTCTTTTTGCATCCTCAATCCTATTTTAACAGATGATGAAACAGATTTACCTACTTAATGTGTAAACATACAATTGTAACTGGCAGTTACAAGCTTAGAAACCTGATTCTCTATTCTGAATCCAATCAATTCATTCTCCAAGTGACAACCAGGTGCTGGCTACTCACTTCTCCCTTCTTAATCAGAGTGGTTTTCACGGAGTTGGGAATCATTTGGAAGAGCCCCCTAGATCATCTCCCTCCATAGCCAGGAAAACCTGCTCTAGGCTGGAAGATGGGATGCAGGCCACTGATGGGCCAGATACAATTCTAATGGCAATCAAGATATTACAGGTGACTGGAGAGGGTCTGAAGAAGTACGTGTCATTAGAGCCAGGGTGCCTGGCACGGGACCAAATGAGCAGTCTAGTTTGAGACAATGGGAACTTTTCTCAGCAGGAGTCACCCTTCCCCCAACTATTCAGCCATCTGCAGACCCGCCTCCCCGCTCCCCAGACTCCACATGCCTACTCTTCCATGAATGAAGGCTGCAGTGCTATAAGGATAGACTCATACATCTTTAGAGCTACAAGGGACCTCACAAATGATCTAGTCTAGTCTCCTTGCTTTACAACATAGAGAGAAGTGGTATGCTCTAGGACACAGAATTTATGGTCTATTTTATATTAGGACCTAGGCTTCCTGATTCCCTCTTCAGTGTGCTGCTTCCCTGGCCTCTGGAGAGGTGAGGCCCCAGGACAGGCAACCACCTCAGTGGCGCACCAGACTTAGCACCAACACATGAGCCTGCCCAGTCCTTTCGCTCTTATGCATTCCCGTCTCTGGCCTCTCACCTGGAATTTGGGCAGCCTTGACCTTGACCCCCTGTAGCTATATCCTCGTTCTTAGATCTTCTGCTTCTTCATTTACTTCTCTGTTGCTGGCCCTGAGTTCCCTCTGAACTCTGAGCTCCATGCTAACCCTGCTGCCTACTTTTCCGTTCCTTTTGAAGTAAATTCTGTGTGTCCTACCTCTCCGTTCAACCAGGAATCCCCTAACAGCTTTATGGCCTTAGTGTGAAAGTGTCACTTAGTCATGACGCATCCCTATAGACAGCGGAATCTGGAGGAATTAGAGCTTAGTGTTAGCATTTTACAGGCCACATCCTCTGATCCCAGTTTAGTATTAATAATGAAATTATGAAAGCTTAAAAAAAAAAACAATTACAGGGAATTTTAAGAATATTATTCTAAATTCCCATTGAAATGAAATACGCAATTTTAAGAGATGAGTATGGAGCAAAACTTACTGGATGCATTACACAAGGTAAAGTTCCATTTTCTAAATACTTTCGTTTTTTATTCAGAAAGAATAAAAGTACATGATTGAGCACTAAACTTAGTAAGCATCCTAAGGAAATCAGGAGAAAAGCAGTAAAGAAAAGATAAAATAATAAATTAGAAAACAGTGGGAATAAAAAATAAATCCAAGATTTGATCCTTGGAAAATGCCAGAAAAAAGCAAAAAACAAACAAACAAACAAAAAAACAAAGTGGCAGACATTTGAAGGATATCACACACTTGAGTAGGGGAGATTCTGTAAATTCTGTTAATTATTCAACAGAAAGCTTTGGGTAAATTTGGGTAAATATTTAGAAAATAACAAGGCAGTGTCTTCCCTCACACCATACATAAAAGTAAGTCCCAAATGTATTAAGAGCTAAAAAGAAAATGTTAAGGGGAAGATGTAGGCAGTATTTCCTTGATCTGAAGACAGGAAAGGATATTTAAAGAATGAAATCATGTCTTTTGCAACAACATGGATGGACTGGAGGCCATTATCTTAAGTAAAATAACTCAGAAAGTCAAATACTGCATGTTTTCACTTATAAGTGGGAGCTAAATAATATGTACTCATGGGCACAAAGTGTGGAATGATAGACATTGGAGACTCAGAAGGGTGGGGGGTAGGAGGAAGGGAGAGATGATGCAATACTTAACGGGTGTATTGCACTCTATTCGGGTGATGGTTATACCAAAAGCCCAGACTTCGCCACTACACAATATATCCATGTAACAAAACTGCCCTTGTACCCCCTAAATTCATGATTTAAAAAAAAGATTAAAAAAAGATTTTAAAAAAAGAATAAAGGCAGGCTGGGAGCGGTGGCTCACGCCTGTAATCCCAGCACTTTGGGAGGCCCAGGAGGGTGGGTCACCTGAAGTCGGGAGTTCGAGACCAGCCTGACCAACATGGAGAAACCCTGTCTCTACTAAAAATACAAAAATTAGCCAGGCATGGTGGATTACATGCCATGGTGGATTACATGGATTACATGCCTGTAATCCCAGCTACTCGGGAGGCTGAGGCAGGAGAATCACTTGAACCCGGGAGGCAGAGGTTGCAGTAAGCCGAGATCATGCCATTGCACTCCAGCCTGGGCAGCAAGAGTGAAACTCTGTCTCAAAAAAAAAAAAAAAAAAAAAAAAAAAAAAAAAAAAAAAAAAAAAAAATTAAAAGCAAAGAAATAATACATAATAGGAGTTGATATATTTTGTTAAATAAAAATTTAAACTTCTCTATGTTAAAAATCATTAATGAAAAGGCAAATCAGTAATCAGTAGGAAAAAACTTTCAGCATCAAAAGAATTAGGAGAAGACTAAGTAATATCCTTAATAAATAAAAAGTGCTTAGAAAGCAACAAAAGGAGTCAAAGGACATGATTTCATAGAAAAAGAAATAAAAATGATAATTTTAAATGTTGGTGAGGATATGGTCAGATACGCATTTCCATACTCAGAGTTGGACATGTAATTTGGTACAAGTCAGCAGTGAAGAACCAGAGATTTAAAAACCATCCATAATCTAATAATGGTACTTTTAGAAATCTATCCTAAGTCTATCATAAGGAAACAAGTAGAGATAGGAAAAATATTTATATATGAGGATGGTTATAATCATTTTTATAATAGTGAACATTGGAATCAATAATAAGAAAAAGTTACATCATGATATATCCATAATACAAAACTTACTAATCTATGGAAACTGTATTTTTGAAAACTTGATTGTCATGAGAAATTGTTCATGATATAATAAGCAAATGAAAAGGACACACAATAATATAATATGATGTCAATTTTAGAAATACATTTGTGTATATACCATATGTGTATTATGCATATGCATATCAGTGTCTTTGGGTAGTATGATTATGGTGCACTTCATTTTCTTCTTTAAGCTTTTCTGTGTTTTCCAGAATTTCTACAATGAGCATATATTATTTATAAACAGAATTCACCAAAGTGTATTCAAGGCTGGGTATGGTGGCTAATGCCTGTAATCTCAGCACTTTGGGAAGCCGAGGCAGGTGGACCGCTTGAGCCTAGGAGTTCAAGACCAGCCTGGGCAACATGGCAAAACTCAGTCTCTATAAAAAAAAAAGAAAATACAAAAATTAGCCAGGCTTGGTGTTGTGCTCCTGTGGTCCCAGCTACTTGGGAAGTTGAGGTGGGAGGATTGCTGGAGCCAGGGAGGCGGAGGTTACAGTGAGCCGAGATCGCGCCACTACACTCCAGCCTGGGTGACAGAGCGAGACTTTGTCAAAAAAAAAAAAAAAAAAAAAAAAAACTGGAAAAACCTCACAAAGTGTGTTCAAAATTTTTAAACTTTCTACTTGAAAAACACAGATTGATATGATCTGGATGTGATTTTAAGACTGCTTACGCTGATTAATTAATTCCTCTAAGAAAGGCATTATTGTTTAATTACTTCTCTTAAATCCATATGAGCTGAGTGGTGGTATTATGGCTGCTCGCCAGAACATGGTTATTATGTCATTATGTGACCTGAGACCTATGCTGAGAGGTCACCCAGTGTGTGGAAACGGGTACTGAACCAGGGGTCTTGGGCCTTGTGACCTCAAGGAAAGCGTTTAGTAGCCTTCTGGGCCTCAGTTTCCTCTTCTGTCAAATAGATCTTACCTGCTTTACTACTTTCACAGAGTTGTTCTAAAGACCAAATAAGATAATCCAGGCAGGAGTCTATGACATGTAGGCTATTATGAAGGCAAAGATCATTATTCAAAGAATAAGCTAGTACCTGCCTGGAATCCACAGTTCATATAAATGATTTTTCTAAATCTCCCTTCTGGTAAGGAAACATACTCCCGTGGTTGCTGAAGAAAAAATCCTCCCCTCTCCTCCCACAGCCCCTTGTCTTACTGAATTAATAAGTGCACAGCCCTTGGGGGAGGGTATAGACAGATCAGGCACACCCCTGTGTCCACCTCCACCAAAATTCTAGGGGAAAATGCCTGGCTTCTTAGGAAAATGCTTCCCTAAAAAAAGAGGAGAAACCTCCAACGTTCCCATGGAACTGGGGCAGAGGGCAAATTCTGCACCACCTCTGCACAAACCCACGGGCTGACTGCTTGGCACGCCTGCAGGGTCCAGATCACTGATCTGTGGCTCAGAGTAACGAGGTCATTTGGACGGTCCGTTGGTTTCAGAAACCCCTCCATGATGCTGCTGCTGTTGTGAGGATAGTTGTCACTTCCAACTCATATTATTGCAGACTCTAGGCTACACGGAGTTATAGGGACAAGAAAGTCCACAGCTCCTCCACGCCCCACAGCAACTGCTCCAGGCAGACTTGCTGCAAGGAGCAGAGGCCCCTTGGTCACCACAGGTAAAGGGGACAGTGTTTTGACTGACCTGGGAAGCTTACCATGTGCAACCCTGGCTGCATATGAGTCACCTAGGGAGCTTTTCAGTAACCCAGGCAACACCCCAGGTTTAGAATTTTACCAGAATCCCCGAGAGTGGGAACCAAGCATCAGTATTTTTGATGCTGTCCAGGTGATTCCAAGAGCAAGCAGCATTCAGAAGCCTTGGCTCAGGTTCCAACACAGATCTAGGTATCTCTCCCATACCAGTCTTCAAAAAACTTCCCTTGGTGAGGTCTCCACGACCATTCTGCACTCTCCCAAGCATTCGTTGCACATACTTTTGCCTACCATGGATCCAACTCAACCCTAAGGCATCCTTTATCCTTTAGCTTCTCTACCAGGTGGCTGCACTTCTCAGTCGGCCAATTCCAGATCCCCAACAAGGGTCTCATCTTAGCCCAACTCACCTTTTTAAACCAGGCTGCTTGGGCCATGGGATGCTGGTTGGTTTAGAGACTGACTACTCTGTGGAAAGGGACAGAGGTTGTGTAGTGTAAAACATGGCCACCGTGGTCTGCCCCAGTTCTGTTTTTTGTGTAGGTGGGGTGGGTTGGGCACAGTTTCCCTTAATAGAGACTGTGGAATACTTTAACGTATCTGGTTCAATAACAAATTATAATAATGAAATCAAACATATTTAGAAGAATCCATACAAATTAAGGGTCAGAGTTTCATCCTCTGTATAGAATATGATGTAGGAGTCTTTTTAAGTATACGTAGGATAATCAAATGGATAGCCCACTCAACTATCTTTAGAATGTATGTCTAATTTTATACATCTTTTTCCATAGAAACTACAATTGAATTTAGAATTGAGAGATTATGGTATTCATTATTATCTTAGCCAGAGGGGTTTTTTTTTTTAGCTTTTATAAGAAACTTTTAAATTGAAGTATAATATATGTAAAGAAAAAGTGCACATGTTATAAATGTACATCTCAATGACTTTTTACAAAGTGAACACCCTTGTAAACAGCACCCAGGTCAAGAAATTCAGTATTATCTTTACCCCAAATGATGCCCCTTGTGTTCCCTCCCAATTGCTCCTTGCCTCCAAGGGTAACCACTCTCCTGATTCTAGCAGCATACATTAGCTTTTGTACTTTATATAAGTATAATCATATAGGATGTACTTTATTGTGTTTTGGCTCCTTTCCTCGAATATTCATCCATAGTTTTGCATATGCATTTGTAGTTCTCACCAGAGGTTTTAGTCCTTGAAATGTAGTTCAACAAACATTATTCCTCCAGGAACTGTGCTCGGGACTGGGGACACAAAAACAAATAAGGGCGAATTCCTGCTGTAAGAAACATTTAATCCAGTAATTTGGTAAGGATCAGAATTTAAAGTAAAGTGAATTCCTCTTTGTTCAACAAATATTTATTCAATGTCTACTATAGGTCAGGTGCTGTATCACAGGTGCTAGGGATAAGAAATGAACAAGCAGACAAAAAATCTAGCAGAAATCCTCTCTTTTCTTCCCGTGACATGCATGGGCAAGTTCTGCCCACTGATACTCATTTCCCACTCTGTCCTGCATCTGATTTAACATAAAGGGAAGTAGCAATGGAAACTATTTCTTCTGGCAACTTGGAGTATGAGATTATGAAGTGCATGGTCCATGGGCCATTTTTCAAATCAGTGAGTGTGAGAGGTATAATATTTGTATATACCAATTTCTGCCTTATTCCATTCTCTCCACCACTGATGCTGCCTGTACTGAATGCAATGAAAGTCTGGAACCTAAGGAAGCCTTTGGATGTTAGCTTACCTTGGAGTCAAGCTGAGGAATCTTCTTGATTTCCAGAACCATGAAGTGAGAAAAGACACAATTGCCAAAGCTGTGATGGAAATCATACAGCTTTGAATTTGTTTTAGTAATATGGAATTCTAACATGTATCACTATTCATCAGTGCTGGCTTTTCAGAACCTAGTGAATTATCTGCGTACAAAGCCATGACATTAGAGGCATAAGGGATTAGAAGACAATCCAACACCACTCTAGGATTGATAGTTTAGGAAGAAATGCAAGAAATCATCTCCTTTTGTTTGGTTGGTTCATTCCTATCCCCCATTCTCCGCATTTTTATGAAAAATTTTAAGTATATATAAATGTAGAGAAAATAGTAAAATTCACTTTTATGTATCCATCTTTCAGCTTCAAAAATTATCAACTCGTGCCAATTCTTCTCTAACCCCTTGCTGTCCCCCTCCTCTGATTATTTGAAGCAATCCCAGATGACAAACAGATGACTCATAAATGTTCAGAAAGTGAGATCTCCTAGTTTTAATTCCTCTAGTTCACAGGCTCAGAGGTGAATTCAGTGAGCTAGTTCGTGGTAGTTATATTTAATCCCCGGCTTCAAAGTAAAAGTGATAAGCTTTACTAACAGAATTACTATTATTATTATTACATTATGACATAATATAATATATTGCTGTACGGTTTAGCTTAAAACTACCTCTTTTAAGCCTCTCATTCAGTTCTCCAAGGAGTTCAACAGGGTGTGGGATGGCTGATTGATGTTCTTTTTCATCAGTAATTTCAAAACCAAATCCTTGTGGATTTTGAAATTGCAAATATATTTGTCCAAGTAAAAGTTTCAACTATTCGGTGATAAAATGGGTCTAAGACTCTTCCCGAACCTCATGTTTCCCATTTTCAGTCTGTTTGCAAAGGAGGAGGCTGGTTGGTGTTCATGGAGCCAGTGTCAACTGCCTGTCTATTATGAGATATCACAGCATAACTGGGCATGCAGCTTAATTTTTTTAGGTTTCCCAGGCTCAAAACCCCAAGCACCATTGTTTTTGCCAGTCAGAACACTCCAGAGGTTTCTAGAACAAGTAGAAAGATTGTTAGTGCCTTTGTCATGAAAATATGTAAAATGTTGCTTTGGGTGCTCTGATTGTATCTCAAAATATCACCCAGGGCAGGTGGCAGTCATTGTGAGGAGTGGGGCACCAGGCACCCCTTGATGAGCCTTTGGTGAGGAGATGATTAGGAGTAAAAGAATGCTGCATAGATTATCTGCATAACTAACACTGTAGCAGACAGCCATGCAGACATTTTTCTGTATACAACTCCCACTCATTTTTCTGAGAGATAAAAGCAGCCAAGATTGACAATCTGTCAGTTTCACCATTTTCATTGTGTACTTTTTCTGGGCAGGTTATTCACATCGAACTCCTTTGATGTGATCAGTGATGATGCTTTTATTGGTCTTCCACATCTAGAGTATTTGTAAGTAAAAAAGCTTTTTTTAAACATGATGATTCAGGACAAGTACTCTCAAGTTCCTGTAACTGTTTGACAAAAAATATTATAACTTATTGCAGATTCATAGAAAACAACAACATCAAGTCAATTTCAAGACATACTTTCCGGGGACTAAAGTCATTAATTCACTTGTAAGTATGAATATTGCTATTACTTTTTAAGCTTGCTAATGGACAATGCAGTTTGATCACCTGTGGTTAATGCACCTACTTTATGAGTGTCCATAAAAATTTAAGAAACCCAAATGATTTCTCTCCATGCACACTTGCCATCTTTCCCTGTCATCTGTCAGAGGGTGTTCAAGAAATTGATTACTATTAATATTTGTATCCTAAATCAACCATAATTAGAAAAGCAATCTAATGCAGGGAAATTGTGTGCCTGAAGTAACTTTTTTTATTATCTACATCATTACTTGCTTCATGGATCATTATGGGTTGACTATGTAATTTGATATCAGCTTTTCTTTTTCCTCTATAAGCCCTCACTTTATATACATTTAAACATAATATAGCCACAGACGATGTCTTCATACTACCCGATCAACTTGTTTATCAGTGAAATATTTAATTATTCAATGGGTGATTACAGCTAACAGCGGTTGTTCTTAACAGGGAACAATTTTGTCTCCCAGGGAACATTTGGCAATATCTAGAGACATGTTTGGTTGTCACAACTGGGGGATGTAACTGGCATCTAGTGGGTAAAAGGCAGGGATTCTTCTAAACATCTACTGCATAGGACAGCCCCTCACAATAAAGAATTATCCAGCCTAAAGTGGCATTGTGGGCAGGTTGAGAAACCCTGAACAACATGACCCAAACAACTTGTTTCTTCTAGCCTCCCTCACCCTCTACAGACACATTCGCACACACACACACACACACGCAGGCACACACGTGCATGCACACGCACATACACACTCTTACATACACATAGATTATTTTAAGGAAACTGGAAGCACATAGAAAGAAAAGGCACTAACATTTACATCACTTTTCATTTAATCCTCTCAAAAATCCTGCCAAACAGGCACAATAATCCCCTTTTCAGAAATGAGGAAACAGTCTTGGAGGGGATAGATGCCTCATGAGCTGATCAGTTATGGAATTATGAGAACATCTACTTAATAGTTGAATTGCAGTGACTCTTCATCCTTTCAACAGCTGTTTCTCAACCTACCTAATAGGTATCTTATCAGTTCTAGATACAGATGCAAGAGATCCAAGTGTCATAGTCATTCTGTCAAGTTTAACCTGTTCTCTCATCATACTTCATTCCCAGCTCTGCTGTAGGCCCTAGGATGCAGCAGGGAACAAAGGAGACAAAAATTCCTGTCCTTTGACTGAGCCTGATTTCCAGCGTGTCCATGCGGTTGTCCCTCTGCCTCCACCAGGCCCCTTTCTCTCCTGCTGCTTGTTTTGTAGCAAAGAGAAGCTAATGACCAGACATATTTTACAAAATCATACCTTTCAAGGCTTCTGTACAGAGTTATTATAATAAAAAAACAGTGTTTGCAATACGACTCTTCATGTCAATGACATGATATGATGCAAAGATGGCTGTTTACAGAATAAATGTTATGCAGTTTTATCACAGAGCCCAACACTGCCAAATCTCATTTTTCAGACAAAATTAAACAAAAGAAGCAAATATATGGAAGGAGAAATGGAAGTTCATGACCTCAACTTGAAATCCACTAGATTCACATACATCCCAATCCACATGGCCTCTGTCCAATGCTTAGCATCATGAGAGCTGTAGGGAGGATGTAGGACTCAGGTGTCCTTTTGAGGAACCCAGATATGAGCTTCACTTGCCCAATTCATTCAGCTGTGTCTCCTCTCCAGCCTAAAAGCCTGTGGTTTCCCTCAGGCTTCATGCACAGAACAGGAAAAAATGTTTCCCTGTCTTGGAAGGAAGGAAGGAGGGAAGGAAGGAAGGGAGGGAGAAGGTGAGGGGAGGGAAGGAAGGGAGGAGAGAGGAAAGGAGGGAGGAAAAAAGAAAAAGAGGAAGGAAGATGAGAGGAGAGAAGAAGGGAAAGGAGAGGAAGAAGGGAAGGGGAAGAGGAAAAAGGCAAAGAAAAAAGTCTGTTTGACATCCTAGTGTAGGACACCCATTTTGTTTAGTGGAACCTATTATGTTTATCAAATGAAATGGGAATTTAAATGTGGGTCTTAATGATGCCCTTTCTTTAGCAGTATGGAGCCCATAAGAGAGAGAGACTGGTACAGAATACACTTAATATCCAGAAAATTTCAGGTTCAAGGAACACCAAGGGCAGCCCTCAAAGAGAGGCACGACTCTTACAGGCAGTGAAAGAGAAGTCCCACGTCTCTGAGCTGCTGCTGGAGGTGGGAAGGTGTTATGAGGGAACAGGGGTTAAGGTTGGCTAAATGAATATGACCCTTAGGTCTCTTGCATCTTTAGCTAACACTTATTGGGTTGACTCATATGGCATTGCCAATGTTAGGCTATTTTTTATCTACAAAAATGGCAATGCCATATGGTTCATCTTAAATAGTTTCTAGGATGTGACACATGCTTTACAAGGAGTAGGGCCTACAAAGATGAGTAAGATCTAGTCCCACCTTAGAGAAGCTCAGCCTAGCAAGAGAAATTGGACAAATATTTTCTCACTGAGGGCCTTTGTCCCCAAGTTATCTTCTCCTTTTGAATTATGCTATTCTTCACTGTACAATTCCTTCCTTCCATCCTTCCTTCTTTCTTTTCTTTCTTCCTTCCTTCCTTCTTTTATTCCTTCCTTCTTTCCTTTCTGTCTTTCAAGGAGAGATGGAGTAGGGAGGATGTGAAACCCAAATTTCCCTCTGCCGACTCAGTAAGTCAGGTTCATTTTCCATTATTTATGGCTTATTAATAAATCTGGCATTTGTCTGAGCCATTAGTTTCCTTTTTAAGACATTAGGCTTCAAAGTGCACTTTTCTCCACCTCAGATCAATCCTTCCCAATCAAGGCAAACATTCGAGCTGTGAGGAATTAGCACCTCACCCTCTGACCTGCATGTGCTGCAGGAAGAGGTTACAAAGCTTTCTCATATTCTTGGCTTCATCATAGTCTCCTGATGACCCCATGAAAGAGACAGGGCAGTAGCACTATGTTCACAGACAAAAGAGCAAGTGGAGGTACACCATGGGTTTAAGCTGCTCCCCAGTTACTAAGTGGTAAAGCCAGATAACTCCCACGGTCTTTGATGAGACGTCCGGTGCTATCTCCACTGTGTCAGTTAGAGCAGGACCAGATAGCTTTTATTGAGCTGGCTGGATCCTTCCATGGGACATGATTTGAGGAGGAAATATGACTAGAGAAGAAAGAAAAGATCCTGAAAACAGGAACCCTACCCACATACTTCATCTCAAAATGCAGATAGTTGGGATTAGACGTATACTTTCAGGTCCAGCTGGTTCCCACTCTGGCCTAACATTAAAGCCACTCCCTTACCTGTGCATTTATATAAATTTAGTTCATGCCTAGAGGAACAACGCACTTTCTCACCTTCTTATACAGAGATGTCAGTAGATTTCTCTTCTAAGAGACATTTACGGACAACTTAAAAGTTATTATAGGCCAGGCGCAGTGGCTCACGCCTGTAATCCCAGCACTTTGGGAGGCTGAGACGGGCGGGTCACGAGGTCAGGAGATTAAGACCACCCTGGCTAACACGGTGAAACCCCATCTCTACTAAAAAAATACAAAAAATTAGCCAGGCGTGGTGGTGGGCGCCTGTAGTCCTAGTTACTCGGGAGGCTGAGGCAGGAGAATGACATGAACCCAGGAGGTGGAGCTTGCAGTGAGCTGAGATAGCGCCATTGCACTCCAGCCTGGTCAAAAGAGCGAGACTTCATCTCAAAGAAAAAATAAAAATAAAAATAAACAAATAAATAAAAATAAAAAAGTTACTATATATACCTGGCTATCAGGCGAGATCCCCCCTTCCCTGCAAATTAACTCTTAAAACCGTACAAATTAACCCTTAAAAAGACAGAGAGACTTCTTAAAGTTAAGTCCTTTCAAAGCCTGTCAAATCCTGAGATTCTCAATTACTTTATTTTGAATCATTGTCCTAATGTTATGCATGTTTCACTTTAATGTTTTAATGGTTTGTATATTTTAGCAATCGTTTGTATATTTAAATTTTTCTGGTGAATATATGTTATTTTGGTAATCAGGAAAACATGAATAAAAAATTAGTTTCTGAATAAAAATTAGTTTATGGCCAATGATGACAAAGTCTTCAAACATTATGTATTGGCTTCTAGTAATACCCACGAGTCTTTAGTAATGATTGCTTTGTGTGCCATGTAAGTGTCACTGTGGATAAGGCCCAGTGGAACCAGCGTTGTTTGCATGCATATATATAAATATTTGGAGAAAATTATCATCAATCTATATGTATTGTAGAGTATCCAATGGTTGCTCAGCACTGAGGGGGTACAAAGAACTATATAACAGTCCCCAAATTCGGGATGCTTGCGTATTCCCAATCAGTTGCATAGGATGCTTTGTTTTAGCCTTCACATTGCCATGTATGTAAAGAGGTAGTGCAATGTAGCAGCTAAGAGGGTGATCTCTGCCACCAGACTGCCTGGGTTCAACTGTCTCTCTGCCAGCTCAATAGGTCAAGTTTATTTTCCATTATTTACTGCTTATTAATAAAGCTGGCATTTATCTGAACCATTGGTTTCCTTTTTAAGGCTTTAGGCTTCAAAGTGCCCTTTTCTCCACCTCAGATCAATTCCTCGGCTTTGCACCTTAACAGCTGTGGAATTTGGGGCAGGCCATTTAGCTTCACTATGCTACAGACTGGGCATGTAAAATGGGGTTATAATAAAAATCTTTTAAAATGGGATGAGGAATAACAAGGCAATTAAGAGTATTAGTGCCTAAGGTCTTGAGATTAAGTGAGTTAATATATGCAAAGTGCTTAGAACAGGGTCTGGTATGTAGTAAGCACCACTGTGTAGGAATAAACTAAAATTCACTGCACAACCTCCATTAGTCCTGAATCAAGATTCTAAATGCTAGAGTGTATATATCCCCTTTAAACACTTTCTATGAAATTAAAGTAACTGCACTTGCACCGCCTCAGGCTCAGAGAGACACAAACCCAAGCTGAGAATCTGCATTGCAGAGGGGCTGGATGCACCCCAGATGGCTGTGGGCGATGCTCTCTTAGCAGAAGAGCCCGGTGGCACTGAAACAAATGTGGTGTTTGAGCCAGTCTGGTTGCCTCAGAGAGAAGACTTTCCAGTGGCTTCCACAGTCAAAATTGGAGGTTTTCTTGGGTAAACGATGAAAACACCAAAGGGCAGGAAATGGTCATCATTTCTGTCAAGAAGGAATGGCCATCTGCCTTTGAGAACACTTGACCTTACTCAGCCAGTTTCAAGGTAACTAGACGTTGAGCTGTGCAATATCTCAGTTGTTTTAAAGAATGTTTCTTAGGTAAACTGTGAATCAGGACCTAGAGAATGGTGGTTAGTTGAAGGCACACTTTAAAGGGCCTCCACATTGCCTTGGGATTTCTACCACAGTGGGGCTGTGGGGAGGGAGGGTCCTTCCTGAGGGGGTCCACACCAGCTGGTGGGGACTGCACTAGTCACTCACGGGGCTTTGAGCTTTCTCCCTCAGTGCCTTGGCACAGGGGACTTCAAAGGAGCATCCTCTGCTCTTTTCTTTGCCTAGATATGTACGCTTCCATATGTACGCTTCCTCTCATCTACTCCAGCCTGTCTCATTCATTCATTCATTTAAAAGTGTCTATTAGGCCATGAGTGGTGGCTCATGCCTGTAATCCCAGCACTTTGGGAGGCCAAGGCGGGCAGATCACTTGAAGTCAGGAGTTCGAGACCAGACTGGCCAACATGGTGAAACCCCATCTCTACTAAAAACACATAAAGTAGCCGGGTATGGTGGCACGTGCATGTAATCCCAGCTACTTAAGAGGCTGAGGCAGGAGAATTGCTTGAACCAGGGAGGCAGAAGTTGCAGTGGGCCGAGGTAGCGCCACTGCATTCCAGCCTGGGTGGCAGAGTGAGACTCCATCTCAAAATAAATAAATACATAAATAAATAAAAGTATCTATTGAGGGCTTACTTTGTGCCAGGCACTATGCTAGACCTACAGATAATGGAAAGAGAACAATCCTTCCAGTGCTCATTGCAGAATTATCCTAGAAATAAAGGAACATTGAATAAATGTTTCCTCAAGTCTCTCATTGACTGTGTCTTCACCCCTGTCCCAATTAGCTCCACCCCACCCCAGTCGGACATTCTGGTGCAACCCAGTGCGATCTCCATCTCCTGGAAAAGCCTGTTGTAACACACTGACCCCTAAGTATGTGGCCTAAAGTATCACCTATCCTAGTGTCATCTATTAATTTTAAAGATGAAGCCATAAGCCTCTCAGTGAAAATGACAAAGATGTGATTTAAGAGCAAGAATAGAACTTGGAGATTGTTCTGACCCAGTGATCATTCACTTTATAGAAAAGGGAACGGCCAGAGCTCAAACTCAGATATCCACTTCCCTGTTCACCTCACCCCTGTACTCTGTGGCTGAGTTCTGGGCCCTAAAGTGAGTCTGACTGGCAAGGGGTCAGCTTCGGCCAATGCAGGAGCCTGGTACTCCTTAAACCATACCATATAGAAAGTCTTTTTCCTGACAACTCTGGTGGCTACCTGGGACTCCTTGCCTCTCTGTCCTTCATAATTTTTCTTCCTCCTATTCCTAAGAATCAAGAATTCTTACATCTAGTGTTAAAATTCAGCTCTGTTTAACCCTCACCCTTGGCTAACAGATCTTTGCAGAGGAAGGAGGGTCCCCTACCGCAATTCAGGGTGACACTCTCTCAGGTCATGACACTCTGGAGGTAAGAGAAGGACTAGACACCCTGGAGGGCAGGACTAGCAACATGGCTTTCCAGAATCCCTTGCTTTTGATGGGCTCTGCATTAATGGCCAGAAGAAAACATGACTAAATCTTAACAGTGGTTACTTCTCCTATGATAATTATTATTTCTCTCCTTTTTCAAAAAATAATTTTTGTACTTTCCAGTTTTTCTTGAAGCGAAGAAATAATTATTATCACATATATATGTGCATATGTAGTATGTGTATATATGTGTGTATGTGTATATGTGTATCAGTAAAAGTAAAAGATGGAACTTTTAAGAATACCAAGGCATAGGATTATCCTTGACTAAGAGAGGAAGAAAGAATAGACGATCTCGGCTTCCTGAAGTGAATATTTTAAAGTGTTTAGATATTTATTTATTTATTTATTTATTTATTTATTTATTTATTTATTTTTTTGGAGACAGAGTCTCGCTTAGTCGCCCAGGCTGGAGTGCAATGGCGCGATCTCGGCTCACTGCAAGCTCCGCCTCCCAGGTTCACGCCATTCTCCTGCCTCAGCCTCCCGAGTAGCTGGGACTACAGGCGCCCGCCGCCTCGCCCGGCTAATTTTTTGTATTTTTAGTAGAGACGGGGTTTCACCGTGTTAGCCAGGATGGTCTCGATCTCCTGACCTCGTGATCCGCCCGCCTCGGCCTCCCAAAGTGCTGAGATTACAGGCGTGAGCCACCGCGCCCGGCCTGTTTAGATATTTAATATCACTGTTTAATGACTATAACAACAAAGAAAAAGATTAGTTTTGTGGTCTTAACACATAAGGTTTAAAAATTCACCTGCAGATACAGTTTTTCCTGGAATCCATTACAAAGATACGTGTATAAAAATATTAGTAACTACATGTGTTAATTCTCACACTAAGTGAAATTCATACCCTTTACTCAGTTCTGCAGATGTCAAAACAGAAACCCAGAGAGGTTAAATTAAGTTGGCTAAGGACACATTCCAAAGAGTGATGACGTTCAAATTTAATCCCTGGTGGATTTGGACGAAGTTGGCACTTAAACCATTACACTACACTAAGTGATGCAGGAAAGAATAGCTACAACCAGTTTTACAAACACATAGCACATATAGCAATGAGAGCTTCTGTTGAGGAAAAGTTAATAATAATATTAAGTCACTACTCTGTGAAGCTGGGAGTGGGATGAAGGCAGAACTGCAAAAATTTTATCCAGGTATTTTGCTTTCTGGTAGCAAAACTCAGTGCAGAGGTGGAATCTGAAGAATCAAATAATCCTAATATAAACCCTAAAATAACCTTAACTCTGACCCACAGAGTGCTATCTCAGTCTCTCTAGCTGTTTAAATTCCCTGATAACCACCAGATCTCATGCTATTTACCCCATTTTTATGATTAAATGCTGAGGAGTTTTCAGGGAATGTCACGTGACTTGCCCTTTTTTTTCCTGGTGCCCCTGGCCCCAGAGCCCTCAGCAGCTCTCTCCTGCAGTGAATCTCCCTGAAGCCCTCAGATGCCCATGATGATTTGTGGAGGCAACAGACCCTCATCACAGCTGACCCTCATCACAGCTGACTTTAAGCTGGGGCAAAGAACCATAGCAATGGCTTCAAGCCTGGACAGCCTTGTAGCCCCAATCTCCCTAAAGGGTGAGGGCCTGAAACTGCATGGGAATTTTTTAGAAAACAGGCAGCTCCCTCCTGCAGGAGGTCTTGTGAAAGACATTTGCATGATCTGACCACTCAGGCCCCAGAGTTCGGGCCGTGACAGTAATTCCTAATCTAACCCTGTAGGTAGCTTTGGAAGTTGATGAATGCAGCCAAATGATTGATTTTGAATGACTGAACCCTCACTGGACAGAACCATATTTATGTACAAGTACTCAGTAACAGGATCCTTTCAAAAAGTCAACTCTATTCTTTGTTTCTTCTGATTATAAAATAATAATACATGCTTGATGATAAAAATGCACAACATAAATATGTATTTACATAGGAAAGTGAAAGATTCCGGTAACCATACGCCAAGATACAACCTCAATCAACAGTTTTTGTATCTTCTGATAGAGTTTTCTTTGTGTATCCACAGACATGTATCTGTCCTTCTTGCTCCAGAGAGATGACACTCTACCCTTAGGTATCACTTCATATTAAATCATAGAGACCTACCTCATTTTTAAAGTCTCCTACAAAGTATTCCATGTTACATATGGACCATCGTTTATTTACACAATCCTTTATATATATCTTTTTTTTTTTTTGGAACAGGGTCTCACTGTGTCACCCAGGCTGGAGTGCAGTGGTGCAATCATGGCTCATTGCAGCCTCAAGTTCTGAGCTCAAGCCATCCTCCCACCTCAGCCTCCCAGAGTTGCTAGGACCACAGGCACACACCACTCCCAGCTAATTTTTGTATTTTGTAGATACAGGATTTTGCCATGTTGCCCAGGCTGGCCTCGAACTCCTGACCTCAGGTGATCCGCCCACCGCTGCCTCCCAAAGTGCTGGGATTACAGGCGTGAGCCACCGCACCCTGGCAACCTGTTACATTTTTTGCAGAATAATTCTCAGGCTCTGTCAACATTGCTTTCCTAAGTCGTTCTCTGCCCAAATCCCACTGCCTGCTTTACTTTTATCCAAATGTACCCTGATGTCACTGGGACCTCCCAGAGACTTAGGGAAGCTATCTGAACTCCAGCTCCCCGGCTTTGGGTGTCTGGAAGCCCCGCTGTCATGTCTGAATCTTACTTCCTCTTGATTCTGCTTCTCTTAGTGAATCCAGGCAGCCTTCTCATGCCCATCACTCACCAAACCTAGACATGAAGCTTCATCCTTTCTCCTCTAAGAGCAGTCCATTGTGGGCAAGGATTTCATTGAAGTTTTGGTAGCGAAGCAGCAAAGGGTTGACACTGGGTTCAGCGAATCCACCCACCATTTCTCCCTCTGACTCCCCTGCCTCCCCAACCCTTTGGTTCCCAAGGCAAGAGCCTCTGTCACAAGAAGTTGTCAGGAAATGTAATGCCTCATCCCACAGCCCATCGGGCCAGCCTGTCTTTCTCAGCCCCATCTCACAGTTCTGGCGAATAAGAAGCCCTCCATCTTGTCATGCAAAAATACTGCCTCTCCATTCCGGAAGCCCGGTAGCTCGGAGTCTGCAGCTCTGTTTTGCCATCTGTTCTGTGGTTATCTCACATGGATCATGTGAGGCCTAAAGCTCTGCTCCTTTGGGCAGGAAGTAGAATTTCCAGATTCACCCATTGTTTAAAAGAATCCCACAGGGTAGGTGGCTTAAACCTGTAATCCCAGCACGTTGGGAGGAAGAGGCATGAGGATAGCTTGAGCCCAAGAGTTGAAGACAAGCCTGAGCAACATAGCAAGACTCTGTCTCTACAAATTAAAAAAACTCAGTTGGGCATGGTGGCACACACCTGTTGTCCCAGCTACTGGAGAGGCTGAGCCCAGAGGATCACTTGAGCCAGGGAGGTTGAGGCTGCAGTGAGCTGTGATCGCGCCACTATATTCCAGCCTGGGCAACAAAGTGAGACCCTGTCTCAAAAAAAAAAAAAAAAAAAGAATTCCCCTCCGACAGTAAGACAAGCACAGTGCCTTTTCCTGTGTAGCCCTATTGGCAGTAGTAATTCAGGATTTGATTGCTTAATCATTGCATGCCCACTGTCCTGTGACTCAACCTCCTCTAAATTTATGCCCTGCAGCCAGTTGCAGTTTTTGCCAGCTTCAGAGGAAGGGACATCCACTTAGAAGTTAGTATGATAACTTTAAGCCACATTATGCCAGAAAATAAACTGAGACACATAACATGGGGAGTGACTCTGGACTGGTCCAAGACATCAGAAAATCTCTTCATTCAAACACCAGTCAGTAAGATGAATTATGGAGACATTCTCTTGAATAGTCCTCCTTAGTGGTATTTTGTTAATTTTGCTGTATGTGGACAGCCATAGCAGCTCATTCGTATGGTCTGTTTCTAAACGTTTTTTCCTGGACAATGTACATACAGAAGCCATTCTCCTCTTCTGATGCCAGCCACTCTACTGAGAGTAGTACAGATGCCTGCACCATCCTTGATTATCTAATTTTCTTTTTCCAATAATCTTATAAGATAAGGTATTATTATCTTCACTTAAAAATGAAACAACTGAATTTCCAAGAAGATACATTACCAAAGTCACACAACCAGTAAATGCTGGAGTCAGGATTCAAACGTAGCTCAGAATCACTCCAAAAGCCATGCTCTTTGTCACAATTGGACCACCATTGAGCATGGAACGTTCTGACTCAGTTCCTATTCTTACATTCCAAGGTTCTTTGAGAACCATTTTCCAAACTAGTAGTAATTTCTAAAACCCAGAAAAACAACGTAACTAACTTAAAAATAAGTTCTAAAAATCTTGAATGTTTGCACTTGAGAAATCTTATATTTAATTAGTGGAGGTAGAAGACATAGACTTTTGAGAATGTTTTAAAGGGAAGTCGAGAGAATTTTCAAGGGTTTAGAGGCTAATGGTATGGGCTCTTTACTTTTAGTTTAGTTTTTTATTTTTATTGTGAAAAAAAAAACCTCTAAGAAAAGTTTATAACATGTGTATATATATATATATGGTGCTGGTTAAAAATAGAAAATTACACTACCTGGTGACCTTCCCCAGTCATACAGCATTAGTACTGTGCTATATTTGTGTACTAGGGACACATTTCCCTTTTCTTGGCATTATCAGGACAATTTTTTACTCATTAACGTTGATTAGAATCATTCTAGTGATTTGTGGAAGAACAAATAGAAAGGGAAAGGGAAAATCATTCCTGTGGTCACAGGAAAAGAACCAGAAGAAGGAGAAAGAGGGAGATGATTAAAGAGAATAGTTGGATAGGTATTTATAAGAAAACTTTTTTCTGAGGTGGAATGAATGGAGCTAGAAAGGAAAAGGCGGCGTGGGCTTCGGAAAGGAGAAAGGATGTGCTGGGGAAGGGATAGAGCTATTGGCACTGTGGGTTGGAGGTTTGGCTGCTCTCCGGAGCAAGCGAGGAGGAAGGGGCAGCCCAGGCGGGAGGAGAGGGGGCATTTTGGAGATGGACACTCACCAGTTTGGTTAGTCATCATTTGGGAGATATCCCCTAGACTGAGTGTCCGAGAGTGTGACTCTCCCGTGTTCTGTTCTAAATGGAAAGATCAATGCCCAGGAATCATTGTTGTTTTTAACCAACATAAAATGTTGTTTAAATATTGAGTGCGCCTGTAATCCCAGCACTTTGGGAGGCCGAGGCAGGCGGATCACTGAAGCTCAGGAGTTCAAGACCAGCCTGACCAACATGATGAAACCCTGTCTCTACTAAAAATACGACAATTAGCCGGGTGTGGTGGTGGGCACCTGTAATTCCAGCTAGGGGGGCTAAGGCAGGAAAATCACTTGAATCCGGGAGGCAGAGGTTTCAGTGAGCTGAGGTCACACCACTTCACTCCAGCCTAGGTGACAGAGCAAGACTCTTGTCTCAAGAAATAAAAATAAAAATAAATAAATACAGAGTGGGTGTTGAAGTGAACAGGTTAGGAACTGAAAGGACAACAGCAGGAATCTGAGTAGTATTTCAGAAGTAAAAAAAGGACCACAAGTCATTTAGTAGGCTGGAAATGACAAAAGAGACTCATAACTAAACTTTATCAGTAAATGCCTTTGTTTAATTTATCACTACAGTTTACATCACCTTTTTTTTTTTTTTTCCAGGAGCCTTGCAAACAACAATCTCCAGACACTCCCAAAAGATATTTTCAAAGGCCTGGATTCTTTAACAAATGTGTAAGAGGACCTAAGAAATCAATGAACAATTAATTAATTTGCAGTCATTAACAAGGAAGCCTGGTATTGATTATTAGAATTTTTAATTGGCTTTTAAATTAAAATTAGGATTTGTAAATCTGAATTTTAACTGGCTAAAAATTTAAATTTACATGGACTAACATTTGAGTCTTCTGTGATATTTATCATTGGAAATTCTGAATATGTGGCAGCCAGGCATTCCTTTGACAAAGTGTGTGTCTATATGGCAGGGAGCGATGGTAAGGGACTTTGACAGGGTGGGAAGAGACCCGGCTAGAAATTTCAAGATCCCTTTTTTCTCATGAGGTCCAGGAAATAGGGCTACAAAGGGAAAACATAAAGGAGTCTGGGAAACTGACAGAATAAAGATGAAAGGTTACACCCTTGGGTTGGTCAGTCAACAGAGAAATGGAGCAGGAAGTGGGGGAAGGGAGAAAAGTTTGCCTTTTTTCTCATTAGACTGAACAACAACTCTAAGCTTAATCCCCAGGAATTTGGCTTAAGCCCCAGGAAGGGAATGAACTTAATTATTTTTGACCCTTTTTCAAACAAAAGAGCTTTCAAACTTTGACTTTTAAGCCTCCGAGTGAAAGATCTTTGCAAGGAATTTGTACATTTTGCTGTAAGCAAAGCAAGTAATATATGCCTAAACCTCTCAAAAGCAATTCAGCTTCATTATTTGCCTTCCAGAACATTAGAAAGGTATTTAAATGTCATAAGGTGGAATACAGGAACAAATGAAAGGATATATGAAAACAAAGGCTTTTTAAAAAAAGTATTCAGGTACTTTGCTGTAGACTATCTATTCAAAATAACTTTTCTCCAATAACAAACAAAAAGAAAATCTGAGTCAAGTACTTTTTTCCAAGCCCAGTATTTAACTTCAAATCAGTAGCCTAATGAAAAACTTTCTTTGTTCCTTGCAGTATTTCCCCAGCCCCTCCTCCATGTCTATTACCTCAATTCCTGAATGACGGTTTAATTCCAAGAGAACGCCCAAATCAGGATTCTTCCAAGAGAGTCCTGGACAGACCATAGTTATCTTCTCTGGTTTACACTAGCCTGAAAGGTTGCCACTCATTAGTGTGGGTCAGAGTTCTCCTGGGAGACTAGGTCAGTTCTGGGAGTGTCTTGGAAGTTAGAACACACTCCATGGGTGACGTGGGATGTAGCTCATTGGGGATCCTTTACCCCATTTTTGTGTCAGTCTATACCCTACACTAGTGAAAAACAAAACAAAAAAATATTGAAATTGGCTCAGTCTCTCCAGGGAATCCCAAGATGGGTTTAGCCTTTTGGACCTACTCTAATATGCCCAAATCAAGAATTATCTTAGAAGTACAAGGATCCATGCCAACTTGCCTTTTAGTGGATTTCTTGGCTTTCTTGAAAGTATCCTCTAAAAAACATTTTTAAATGTTTGGGCGTTTAAAAATTATTTATGTGCGGTGTGAAGAGTAGGCAGCACCTATCTTAAGAATTCTATGTGACCAGGAAAGGAGGTGGAATTCCTGAACAGAAGCAATGCAAATACACAGAGAACTTGGTGAGTTGGGGTCATATGTGGAAATGTAAATGGTCTATGCTGTATAACTTATTACAGGCATGAGCGATTGTATGTCTGTGCTAACTTTGCTGTGTCAAAGTCATTTCCTATTTAAACTGAATTTGTAGACCACAGAAGAGGATCAGGATTAATTATGTCTGTGAGGAAGAACAGAAGCAAACAGCTCACTTGATTTAATTAAATACATTACAATAATCACTACATTCTGTCCTTTAGACCTGTGCTGTCCAATAGGGTAGCCACCAGACATCTATGGTCACTGAGCACCTAAAATGTGCTCCTAGTACAACTGAGAGACTGAATTTTAAATTTTACTTAATTTTTTAACAGTTAAATTTAAATTTAAAAGCTGATTCTCAGCTCAATTATTGGAAAATGTTAAGTATGTTTGGAACAATTTGGGTATATACATCTTTTTTTTCAATTATGAATTTTATGACATCTAAATATAGATCACCTATTTCTGGTAAAATTTAGCATCTGAATTAAGATATATTATAGGTATAAAATACACACTGGACTTCAAAGACTTAGTATAAAAAAGGAATGTAAAATATCTCAATAATGTTTATATTGATGATGTGTCAAAATGATAATCTTTTGTATGTACTGGGTTAAATAAAACATATTATTAAAATGAATTATACCTGCTTCTTTTTACTTTTTTAATGTGGCTATAGAAAATTTTAAATTACATTTATGGTTCATATACTGTTTCTATTGACAGCACAGCCCTAGACTAAGCCACTTGGGGATCCAAGAGGGAGTAAGTGATGAGGTTCCATTGACTGGGTAGTCTTCAAGTGCATGGTGCTAAGTCTCTGAGCCCCAAGTGAGTGGTCAGTCAGGTTCCAGGTGGGTTATAGGGCAGGATGTAAAGCTGGGTAAGGTCATTCTGCACATGTTAATTGTTCATGTAGAACTCTCTCCTGTGTGGGTAGGGCCCTTGTACAGCAAAAGCAGCTGAAGTTTGTCTTTCAGGGACCTGAGGGGTAATTCATTTAATTGTGACTGTAAACTGAAATGGCTAGTGGAATGGCTTGGCCACACCAATGCAACTGTTGAAGACATCTACTGTGAAGGCCCCCCAGAATACAAGAAGCGCAAAATCAATAGTCTCTCCTCCAAGGATTTCGATTGCATCATTACAGGTAATGTACTCATCATCATTCCATCTCATAAAATTAAAATAAGAGCTACCTTTTTTTTTTTTCCGTATGCAGGAACTGATATTTTTTATATCTTAAAAACCAACTGAGCAATTTAATTTTTAAAAAATTATGAACCATTGACAATGCTTTATGCGTTTAAAAGAAAAGTAAAATGGCCATTTTACTATTCTCTGAAATACATGTATTCCTTATGAATATTTGAGATCCAGCCAAGGAAAGAGGTATTAGCTCACAGTTATTTATCATTTCCTCTTTTTGCAGAATTTGCAAAGTCTCAAGACCTGCCTTATCAATCATTGTCCATAGACACTTTTTCTTATTTGAATGATGAGTATGTAGTCATCGCTCAGCCTTTTACTGGAAAATGCATTTTCCTTGAATGGGACCATGTGGAAAAGACCTTCCGGAATTATGACAACATTACAGGTATGAAAAGCCTAATAATATTTTGAGTGGGAAGTTAAATTACTTCAGCCAAGGGCAACAAGGAAAGATGAGTGGTATAGGGGAAAGCTTTAGCAGACCTAACGTCATTTGAATTTCAACTCTACCATTTGCTAAATGACCTGGGATTGTTCTCTAAGCCATAATTTCCCCACTTGTAAAATGGGAATAATATTAATACTTAACTCACAGGGTTGTTAATAAGATCATGTGAACACATATTCAAGAAACTTAGCATAGGGTCTAGTATAATACATAATCAGTAAATATTTGATTATTTTTCTTCAAAGAAAAGTATTGGATGGTGAATCAGGAGTTCTAGTCCAGGTTCTGCCACAGTCTCTTTGGGCGAGCCGCTCATACTCACGGATACCCCCAACCCCTTTTTCTTAACTATAAGATAAGAAGGTAATTTTAGATCACTAAGTCTCAAACTTTGTTACACAAACATTTCTTCTACAAAATGTTAATGTATGCCTTGTAACAAAAAGGATTTTGTGGTTCAATAAACTCGTGAACCATATCTTGGTCTTGTAGATTCATAATACATGCATCTGTGAATCCGAGAAGTCCTGCAGTGAGGAAATTTTTCCCGTATTTTTCACCCTTAATTTGGCCATGGAATCTAATTCTTTTTTTTTTTTTTTTTTTTGAGACGGAGTCTCACTCTGTTGCCCAGGCTGGAGTGCAGTGGCATGATCTGGGGTCACTGCAACCTCAGCCTCCTGGGTTCAAGCAATTCTTGTCCTTCAGCCTCCCAAGTAGCTGGGACTACAGGCGTGCGCCACCATGCCCCGATAATTTTTGTAGTTTTAGTAGAGATGGAGTTTTGCCAAGTTGGTCAGGCTGGTTTCAAACTCCTGGCCTCAAGTGATCCACCTGCCTCGGCCTCCCAAAGGTCTGGGATTACAGGAATGAAGCACCTTGCCTGGCCTTACTTAGCTGATCTCTTAAGTCTCTTTCCCATTTTAATAATTTTTAAAATTATAAGTCATTAGTTAGAACATAGGGCTCCCTCTACAATATTTAATATCAGCTTTAGCTTCTAATACCATTAAATCTGCTCTCAAGAGCACTCACACCTCCCCATAAAAGGTAAGCCTTTAGATAAGGCATGGAGGGTCATGAGAGATTTTACTGGTAGCCATCACCCTCATTGCTCAAAGGACCAAGACAGGTCTGGGGCTTGCTCAAGGCTGGGGTTACTTAAATAAAGGGATCCCTTCCAAACTGAGACCATTTTATAATCTAAAAGAAACTCCTTTCTTTTAGAATCCTCCTTTCTGAAGGAAGAAGGTCATGTTTCCCTAGTCCCCCATAAGTTTTCCAGTGGACTATAGCAGGGTTCTGTGCAGTCAAAACCAGGCTCTTCTTACTTGTGTATGGTTCATCAATTTCTTTGAATGGCTCTTTAGATGAGCACTTACAAGAGAAATAAATCATACATCTGCAAAATTTCAGAGGGCACCTCAGAGCATCTTGTCTAGGATGATGTCTTAGTCCCTTCTTGCTGCTGTAACAAAAAATACCTTGACTGGGTCATTTATAAGAACAGAAATTTATTTCTCATAGTTCTGGAGGCTGGAAACTCCATGATCAAGGCACCAGGAGATTTAGGGTCTGGTGAGGGCTCACTCTCTGCTTCCAAGACGGTGCCTTCTCTATGTCCTAACATGGCAGAAGGGCAAAAAAAGATCTAACAGACTTGTTCAAGCCCTTTTCCAAGGGCACTAATTCCATTCATGAGTGTGGAGTCCTCATGATCTAATCACCTCCTAGACACCCCACTTCTTAATACTATTACACTGGGGATTAAACTACAACATAAATTTTGGAGGGACACAAACATTCCAACCATAGCAGATGACAAATATGTGTCCCATGCTCAGTCATTATCCCTTCCTTCACTCTAGACAGGCATCACTAATCCATCATGGTAATCGTTCATGTAGAGTGCAGACACGGCCACAGAATCCTTCTCAACACAGTTCCCCAGACAATCACAGTCAATGAGCCAATCAGTATTGGTACGTGTTGGAATCTGGTGGCCATCCTTAATCTAGTCTAAAGTCTCATTGTACAGAAAAGAAAACTGAGCCTCAGAGAAGTTAAATGATTTCCTTAAGATCATACAATCAGTTTAGCCCTGAAAAGAGTCACAAAGAAGACTACCTTGCCTATGGATGAAGCCAATTAGTAGAAAGAGTTAATGTAGAACTTTCTGCCCCGCACTAGAGCTGTAGTCAGAAGAGGCCTAAAGCCCAGATTTGCCCAGCTGTCTCTGGATTTTCTAGAGCCAAACTCCTTCTGTGAGATCAGAATCTCACAGGTCAGATAAGTATCAAACTCTTCCCCAAAGGATATCAAGCTAGGCCACTGACAGATCTCACATCATTTTCTGTGATTTCCCAAAATAACTTTCAGGAGCATTGCCCATGGCTGCCCCCATCTTTCGATTTTCTTAAACATCCCTCTTCCTTCTCTTCACTCCTGCCACCAGTGACCTAAAGCTCCAGAAAAGTGAAAAGTGGCATCTCCTTTCTTTGCAGGAGAAAGGCGAGTTATTCTAGAGCAGGAAGCAGTTCAGACTTAGAGCAAAACAATTACAGTAGAGCCATGGGCTACCCAGACCACAATGCTAGCCTTTGGTTACCTAAGATCTTAGATAACCCAAATTTGAAGTCCTGGAATAGCTAACTTGTCCCCAGCTTGGGTTAAAAGCATAGACACGCTGGTAGGCCTGACTTTGAATCCCCAACTCTGCTTTCTGCTACCAAAACAGCCTCTCTGAGCTTCAGTTTACTCATGTGGAAAAAGAGATACTATTTATCTCTTAAGATTGTTGGGAAAATTAATGAGGTAAATTGAGAAAGCACATAATAGATGCTCAGTAAACAGTAGTTTTCATTAGAGTTATGATTAACTCAGAATATGTCAGGGAAAGTAATGCTTTCTTTCTGCAAGAAATAAGAGAACACTCGGGCCATAGCTGTGTGTCCTGAACGTCTAGAGCAGGCTGGATATGACGTAAACAACTCAATTGTTGGTAACAAGGCCCCACGAGGCACAAAGGCACAGAACTTCAGGACACTGCTGCCATTGGGCTTTGGAGACCAGCCTTGCCTAATCAACCAAGGAGATCTCTTGTTTCAGGCTGATTTGGGTGGAAGTTGTATGGCCCCAGCCTGCATGTTTACATGCTCCAAAAGAGGATGGCCACACAACTAACCTCTCCTTTGTCTTTTCCCAGGCACATCCACTGTAGTATGCAAGCCTATAGTCATTGAAACTCAGCTCTATGTTATTGTGGCCCAGCTGTTTGGTGGCTCTCACATCTATAAGCGAGACAGTTTTGCAAATAAATTCATAAAAATCCAGGATATTGAAATTCTCAAAATCCGAAAACCCAATGACATTGAAACATTCAAGATTGAAAACAACTGGTACTTTGTTGTTGCTGACAGTTCAAAAGCTGGTTTTACTACCATTTACAAATGGAACGGAAACGGATTCTACTCCCATCAATCCTTACATGCGTGGTACAGGGACACTGATGTGGAATATCTAGAAATAGTCAGAACACCTCAGACACTCAGAACGCCTCATTTAATTCTGTCCAGTAGTTCCCAGCGTCCTGTAATTTATCAGTGGAACAAAGCAACACAATTATTCACTAACCAAACTGACATTCCTAACATGGAGGATGTGTACGCAGTGAAGCACTTCTCAGTGAAAGGGGACGTGTACATTTGCTTGACAAGATTCATTGGTGATTCCAAAGTCATGAAATGGGGAGGCTCCTCGTTCCAGGATATTCAGAGGATGCCGTCGCGAGGATCCATGGTGTTCCAGCCTCTTCAGATAAATAATTACCAATATGCAATTCTTGGAAGTGATTACTCCTTTACTCAAGTGTATAACTGGGATGCAGAAAAAGCCAAATTTGTGAAATTTCAGGAATTAAATGTTCAGGCACCAAGATCATTCACACATGTGTCCATTAATAAGCGTAATTTTCTTTTTGCTTCCAGTTTTAAGGGAAATACACAGATTTACAAACATGTCATAGTTGACTTAAGCGCATGAGACACCAAATTCTGTGGCTGCCATCAGAAATTTTCTACAGTACATGACCCGGATGAACTCAATGCATGATGACTCTTCTTATTACACTTGCAAATGAATGCCTTTCAAACATTGAGACTGCTAGAACCAAGCACTACCAGTATCTCCATCCTTAACTGTCCAGTCCAGTGATGTGGGAAGTTACCTTTTATAAGACAAAATTTAATTGTGTAACTGTTCTTTGCAGTGAAGATGTGTAAATAAGCGTTTAATGGTATCTGTTACTCCAAAAAGAAATATTAATATGTACTTTTCCATTTATTTATTCATGTGTTCAGAAACAACTGCCAAATAAAATGTTTACATTTTCTTTCATATCCCAAAGGTAATTATTTACAGGAGCTGTTTTATTCTTGTTGTTGGTTTGTTGAAGAAATAGTTTTATATAATAGCTTTGTATTTGGATCAAGGATTTACAGTGTGAATAATGAATGAAGATAAAATTATGGGTAATCTGATATTGATTACCCATAATTTATGACCAGGTTTATATGTGGCTCGATCAGATGATTTTTAACATTCAAAGGTATTTCCAAAGGTCATGGCCTTTCGGGATAATTTGAGGTGAAATGGTGACAAATTAAAAGAAAGGTAGAGAAATTTGCCTACTACAAGAGGACTGATTTGAAATTAGTGACAGCAAGACCCATCCTTTCCTGACTGATAGCCCCAGCTAAAATCATCACTCAGACAACTTCTAGGAGAAAGTAAAATCAAGAATTAGGATCTCAATACTCTATTTAGGGTCTTCCTAAACATCTGACAGCTGATAGAGATTGTAACCTTACAGCGTTTGCCTCAAATGTACCTGTCATGAAGGCCTCTTAATCTGACCAAGGATGCTTCACTTCTAGATACAATTTTGATTTGTTATTTACCTGCTGCAGAGTGCCCAAAAGGCTCATACCTGATTTTCTAAATTTCTGCTTCTGGATCACATGGGTCATTAGCACAATGCCTGTGATACAGTAGGCTCTCAAAAAATGCTTTTAAAGAAGCATGTGTCCTCCTGTTATAGTATCATAATAAACTTTCTGAGGCCTTTTGACCTAATTATTGCCTACCTCCTAAGAATGGGGTATTGTTCAGCAGGGGTGGGGGACTGAGGCAGAATAAGGCCCTCTGAGGCCTTAGAAGACTAACTGGGGTGTTACAACACAAAAAACCTACAGAGCAAGCAGTGAGTGCCAAGTACCTTCTAAACATTCCAGATTATAAGTATCCTGGGAGTACCAAGATGACTTTCTGGAAGTCTAGGTTCTTGTTTGAACTTAAAAGGAAGATGTAATTTCAAAGGGGGATCATGGCAGAGAAGATATTCCTGGCACGAACTGGTTCTGTGTGCTGCCTTCACGGAGGTGGTCAGAGCTTGCTCCTGCTCATGGTTTGCTGGACTCTTTTGCCATGTAAGTGTGGTCGGGAAGGGCAGACAGCAGCCCCTGGCATATCTAGAAGACTTGAGGCATCAAAGGTACACACATACTTACATAGTTTCTGTGAAGCAATTCCCTGGAGAGTTATGCACAGGAACCAGATTCCCATATGGGAAAGATAATAACTCTGACATCAGGATTATGGGAGAGAAGAATACCTCACTCCCAAACTGGCCTTTGAATGTCTTATTTTTTTCAGTTCCCTTTTCCTGTAAGCAGCGTCATATGCTATTGGAGAACACCTGCTCTGTACAGGCTAGGTTGAACTCCAGCTCTGCCGTGTACTGGCCTTGTCCACAGGCCAGTTGCTTAGCCCCGCTGAGCCTCAGTTTCTTTCCCTGTAAAGAGGGACAATAATACCTACTTCCAAAGATAACGAAAGGATTAAATGACAGTACATGCACGGCGGATTTTATTTCCCAGATATGACCACAACAATAGCTGCCATCCCATGTGCTCTGTGACAGCCTTTCCCCCATCCCCTCAAGAGGCAGTACCTAGTTCACCTACTCTTAAACGTGAATGAATTTATGACTTGCTCGTAATAGAATGTGGTGGGAATAATATGGTTGATTTCTGAGGCTAGGTCATAAAACCGATGAAGCTTCTCTCCTACCTTGTAAACTGGGACACTTGATTTTGGAGCTGTGAGCAGCCACCTTCAAAAGTCCTACTAGCCTGAGGCTACCGTTCTGTGATGAAGCCCAGCCCCCATGGAGAAACCACACGTAGGTGCCTTGGTCAACAGACCCAGCCAAGGCCATCCTCAGCCACCGGTTCTGTGTGTGAAGACGCCTCTGGGTGATCCCAGCTCCAGCTGACAAGTCACTACCAGACTTCAGATCTTCCCAGCAGAGGCTCCAGACATTGCAGAGCAGAGACAAGCCATCCCCACTGTGTCCTGTCCAAATGCCTGACCCACGGACTCTATGAGCATAATAAAATGGCTTAAATTGTTTTAAATGGCTAAGTTTTTGGGTGATTTGTTACACAACAGCAGTCGAATACTTAACATGGAAGTGGCACAACTAAGCACTTACCGAGTGATAGTTATTGTTAACAGGCACCCCACACTCAGAATATTGCATACTTTGGGATCATGCTCTACCTTATTATGTTAATGTAATTCTCCATCATTTCATTTTTTAGAGAATAACTCCTTTTTTTTTTTTTAATTTTGAGATGGAGTCTTGCTCAGTCACCCAGGCTGGAGTGAAGTGGCGCCATCTCGACTCACTGCAACCTCTGCCTCCCAGGTTTAAGCAATTCTCTTGCCTCAGCCTCCCAAGTAGCTGGTATTACAGGCGCCTGCCGCCACAGCCGGATTTTTTTTTTTTTTTTTTTTTGTATTTTTAGTAGAGGTGGGGTATTGCCATGTTAGTCAGGCTGGTCTTGAACTCCTGACCTCAGGTGATCCACTGCCTCGGTCCCCCAAAGTGCTGGGATTACAGACATAAGCCACCACGTCCAGCTGAGAATAGCTCCTTTTAAAAAATACATTATCAGTGTTCTTTGTGCCAGGCATTGTGCTGAATTCAGGAATGCAGAGATTAAAAGACCCAGATTCTGCCCTATTTGTTTTTATTTTTTAATTTTAGGGTCCTGCTGTGTTGCCCAGGCGGTAATGTTGTGGTGCAATCGTAGCTCACTATAGCCTTAAACTCCTGGGCTAAGTGATCCTCCTGCATAACTGAGATTGCAGGCAGGTACTACCACACTCAGCTAATTTTTTAAATTGTTGTAGAGACAGGGTCTTGCTATGTTGCCCAGGTTAATCTCAACTCCTGGCCGCAAGAAATTCTCCCACCTTAGCCTCCCAAAGTGCTGGGATTATAGGTGTGAGCCAAAGCACTCAGCCAGCCCTTCTTGTTTTCAGAAAAGCACTGACTGTTGAAGCTAGCAAACTGACTCTCTAATTTACCTTAAAGCTGGAGACCCAGAGGTGTATGTGAAGTAAGCTAGCTGAATTAGGACCATCTTCCAACCTGACACTCAGCCCAGTCCTTTCTCCATCACGTGGTGCCACTTTTCAAATATTCACTATCTGATTAGAACTTGGCATGTAGATGGGAAGATTGATGAGGGGTAAAGAGAAGACCAAGAAAATTAATTCAAGAAAGACTGAGGAGGAGGACACGGGTAGGGTTCACCTTTGCAG
This sequence comes from Macaca nemestrina, assembly GCF_043159975.1. Taxonomy (NCBI): domain Eukaryota; kingdom Metazoa; phylum Chordata; class Mammalia; order Primates; family Cercopithecidae; genus Macaca; species Macaca nemestrina. Next base: position 40,117,161 of record NC_092133.1, on the reverse strand, counting down.
GAAATGACTAGCCTTTTCTGAGAGTTGTCCCCTCTCGCTGTACCCTTCATCTACCCTATACTATTTAACTCTGTCCCCTCTGCAGCCACAGAAGGTTGCACCTGTAATGCATTCCCAATGTTCACCTGAAATGAACTCCAGGTGTTCGTCCTAGATGCTGGGCTTAGCTCAGCCTGAGCCAAGCTGCACACAGGGAGCACTGGTCTTTGAATGGGAGTTCAAAGAGAAAGAACTTTGAGTTCTGTCTCCTGGATATTTGGAATTAGGACAGCAAAGGCTGAGCCAATTTGCCACAAGCACAGGATCTGTAAGGAGATGAGCCTAAATCAGGCTCCTTAGAGGCAGAGGGATTGATTGGGGGAGTGCTCTCAGGCTACACCTGAAGGGAGTGAGAGGAGCAGCATGGGACAGGGGAAGATGCTATGCAAAGACAGGAAAAGACAGGCTACACCTGATCCTAGGGGGCTGTCTAGAGTGGGAATTGTACCACGGAGTGTGTCCTGCCTTGAGGCAAGGAGGATGGACTTTTGCACACCCCCACCCATCTGACAGTCATTGGCCAAGGAGTGTGAGGCAAAACCTTTTGGGCATCTCCAGGAGAGAAGCTTCCAGTTGGTAAAGGATAGTCCTCCAGAGAAGGTTATTCTCTGAGCTGTTATTAACTGACACCCACAGCAGCTGCAGGATGAGGACGTCAGCCCAGTAAAGGCATTGGGGTGAGATACCGACAGCATATACCACAGTGATGGTGACTGGGGAGCTGAAGACACCATTTGGGGGCAGCCATGATGGTCCATGTGCCAGAAGAGCTGAGAAAATTGGTCAGAAAGTGAGAGGAGAATGACATGAGAGCTCAGAAAGGAGCCAAGGTGAGAAACTCCACAGTATGAGGGAGAGCAAGAGAGAGAATAGAGAGAAGAAAGAAGATAGAAAAAGGGTGAGAAAAAGAGGGAGGAAAAGAGGGAACAAGGGAGAGCAAAAAGGAAGAGGAAGTGGGGAGGGAGGGATGGTGAGAGGAAGATGGGGAGCTACAGTGTTCCTGGTTGGGTTATCTGGTAACCAAACTCTGAGAAGTTACTGTACAGACATTAATTAAGGAGTCCTCTTGAGGTTATCACCTGGGAAGGAGAAAATGGAAATAGGATTGGGTGGAGGGAGGCACTAAACTGTGACAAAGTTCTAATAAAAGCCTCAGGCAACCTGGTAGCTGCTCTAACTTGAGACAGCTGAGCTGGGATGTCCCTTCTCAGTTGTCTCAAGTTAGAGCAAGGGGACCAGGTCTTTTTATGTAGGCAGTATCCATGCTGGTTAGCCATTGGATGCAGCTCCCTGCCCTTGAATTCCTCAAGGGATGATACGGTTTGGCTGTGTCCCCACCCAGATCTCATCTTGAATTGTAGCACCCACAATTCCCGTGTGTTATGGGCAGGACCATGTGGGAGGTAATTGAATCATAGGGGCGGGTCTTTCCCATGCTGTTCTCATGATAGTGAATAGACCTTACGAGATCTGATGGTTTTTATAAAGGTGAGTTCCCCTGCACAAGCTCTCTCTTGCCCCTTGTTCTAACGCCATAATTCTGAGGGCTCCCCAGCCATCTGAAACTGTGAGTCCATTGAACCTCTGTTTCTTTATAAATTACCCAGTCTCAGGTATGTCTTTATTAGCAGCGTAAAATTGGACTAATACAAGGGACTTCTATAACCTTCTAACGACAACCCATGCACATATACATTTTGTTCTGTTTCAGCTTAGTTTGAATGGATTTCTGTGCTTGTCCCAATATTATCTCCAACTAATTCAAAATGTTTAGGCATAATTTACTGTAATGTAGATATGATGGTAAGTACTAGATATTTCCATCCTTTTTCTTTCAACAGTTCAGACTGTATAATTTCTATTGCTCTATCTTCAAGTTCATTTTCAATCTCAAATGTCTTCAAAACATAATATTATTTCAATCAGATTAATGCTTCTAAACTTTTATGTAAAAATTCCAATGTATGAAAAGTTTTGAACCATCAAAATTTTAAAATTTCCAGTGTATTTTGGACCAATGTATTGTGAACCAATCTTTTTGGAAGTTAAAAAGGAGTTACTAGAAAAACGATCACACACTTGGTTGCTGTGGCAATGTCTCAAGTTCTGTACTTATCCCAAACTGATTCCAAACTCTCCCTGGACTGGCATTGGTCCCAGGACCACATCTATAGGTAACTGAAACAACTATAGCTCAACTCACTCAACTCGGCTCTTATCATACATATCAATCAGAATGTGGGATATAAGGCATTTTAATATGATTTCTATCAACAACATCAGGGCCTCCAGGGACACTACATTTCAAGAAGACCTAAAATGGCCCTAGAAAGTCCTGAAGGTGGAGTTCAAGATCTGGCCTGCTGTTTCGCCCACTCCTGCATCCTCTACCTTGCCCACACTCCAGTTACCCACACAATTTGCCAAACTCTATTAATCTAAGCACGGACATGCTTCAGCAGCTCCAACCACCCACAATGCCCTTTCCCCACTTTTCTACCTTTTGAAATCTTAGTCCTTCTCATCCAACCAGTTAGGTGTGATTTCTCCTTCCTCTGGGTTTCTTGACCCATTGCTTTGTACCATAAGCAAGGCTCATGTTTCACTCGACCTTGCATTATGGTTAGCTGTCAATATATCCATCTCTCCCACCAGGTTACACATCTCTGAGGGTCAGGATTGTGTCTTAGAAACCTGTGATTCTTCCATCCATCCCACCCCTAAGTTCCTAGAACAGTCCTACTTTTTGAAGATGGTCCAAAAACTTGGTGGAAATCAACTCATTTAAGCCCAGAAGCTTCAGTGCTTCTGTTTGCATCTCTGACAAGCAGCCACATCCCCTGTGGTGAGTTCCCAGCTCCACAAAAAATCCTGGCCATAGATTGCCCCCAAAAGAATAGGATTTGACAGTCTGCCAGCTCCCCACCAGTAACCGGGGTAGGCTTGAAGGTGAAAGAGACACAATTTATTTCCTGAGTAAATCCTTATTAAATACACACACTGCAGATCTACCTATGGTTCACAAAACTGAAGGATGGGAACTGACTTAATTAAGCCATGGGGAGTAAAAAGGCAAGAAGCTTGACACTGGCACTTTCAGAAAGTCTATGCCCTTTGAAATTTTTATCCCCAGAGAGGAGTCCACACCTGTAGTCAGTACTACTCAGAGATGCCCCAGAGGGAGCATCCTCCCTAGCTGGAGCTTTTAACAGTAATTCCCAGCAAATCTGTATCCCAGAAATCGGTCCTCTTAATAATTCCAGATCTCAGGATAATTGTTGTTCATACTTCATTCCCTTGGCCTTGTCTATACACACCTATTTAATAATTCTAAAATAAAATTTCTTTAATATAGGACATATTCTTTAATATTTTAATTTAATTACAGTAATAGGTGACATTTACTGAGCACTTACTATGAGTCAGCCTCTATCCTAAGGGCTTTATCCATATTATCGTCCATCATCTCTAATCCTATGATAATAGTATTATTTTACAGATGAGAAAGCAGAGTCTTAGAACAGCAAAGTAACTTTCCCACAGCTATATAATCAGTTAAGAAGCCAAGAAAGATTCATTTGGATCATATCTATCAGTGGCACCATGTTACGAAGTGCCTAAAGACAAAATATATATTAAAAATTCAGAACTCTGTAAACTGTCAGATAGACAGATACTCCACTCAGAAATTTGATGTGTCCCCAGTATCATAGAGCTTTTGGTAAGTATTTATACGTATGGACACAAGACAAGCTCAATTTCACTGGAGATGTTTATTGAACACCTACTATGTGCAAAGCACTATGGTAGATGATACAAAGAAAATTAAAATAAGCAAAAAATTGTCCTTACCCCTAAATAATTTACAAACCAGTGGAACTTATTTCTAAAAGCCAGCATGCAAAAAATTTGACTTGAAAGAGGCAAAAGTACTTCTGTAAGGGTTTAAAGAAGAAATGAATCATGACACGTTTTCTTTTTTTTGGCCTGTAGGTCAATCCTGTTGGTGTCCACAATACTTCTGTCTCTGGGGCAGTGGGCATAGTGGTAACAGCATGTCTTTAAGAGTCAGGCAGACCTTGGTTTGCATCCCAATATGGCCTTCTCTAGCTCTAGGACCTGGGACAAGCTAATCAAACTCATCTGCAAAATGTGAATAAGGATAGTCATAGAGTGGGTTTGCAGATTAAATACTGTATAAGCCTCACAAGTATCTCAGGAGGTGGTTACTCTTAATACCTCTATTTTACTAATGAAATTAGCAACTTGTCCATGAACATACAGCTAGCAAGTCTGACCTAGGAGCCTGCATCTGACCCCTCCATTCTGCTACGCTGGTATGAGTTGCAGAAGTGGTAGATTATTGTATAGGAGCTGTAATCACTGATCAGGATAGGTGAAAGATGCTTATGCCCCATCACGTCTTTCTCGATGAGACCTGAGGATGTCTGTGGACTTCTAGAAGAAGAGGTGGAATAGAAACCCAGGTGAGGCAGTGGGACCCGCCAAGAGGGTACAGGTAGAAGATGGCAGTGAAGTGAGCAGACCACCCCAGCAGCATTGGTGTGCTCCAACATAGAAGACGACAGGAGTCACAGTGTGTGATATGCATGCATTCTTATTGAGGAACATCGAGGGACTTTGACCTCTAGAAAATTACCTATGTTCCAATAAAACTTGCTGTTGTTAAAATGTGGTCAATGTTTATAGCAGTGGAGGGAACACTGTGTGAAAAAAAGCTCTTCAAATTTCTGTCTAGCTTTTGCATCAATAAAAGTCAGATATCCCTGAATGATAAAATGAAGCAATTCTACCACATCATCCCTGTCAGCAAATTTATATTAAGTGATGTGTGCCTTTACTTTTTAAAAGTATACTGTGTTTTGTTTTGTGTTTCCAAAAAGAAGATAGAATCAAGCTCACAAGAGGTTTACTGTATTCCAGCCATGTGACTCTGGCCAAATTTCCTCAACTAGCTTAAGTTATTCTCAACTAGAAGTGCTCCACTGAGTAAATGCATACCCCCATTTCCTGTTTTCAAATCCCGTCCACTCTCAATGAATGTATCAGAATTATCAGGATTTTTCTAAATGCACAGCCCAGATTCTGATCCCTGAGGAGTTAACGGCAGCCACGATTTTTGTTTGTTTGTTTGTTTGTAAGTTACTGAAGCCTAACCAAACTAGTTGAAACATCTAGCTTCAGAAATATCTGGACCAGATGCTCAGATGATATTTTCATAAATCTGTCATTCCCTGACTCTTGGCCCTATTTTCCTCTATGTTGACTTTTTCCTAAGTCAATCCCTCCTTTCATGGTGGAAAAATACCTACCAACAGCTCCAACATTAGTCTTGCTGGTATAGCCTTGCCCAGCAGAAAGACTGGGAACTCCTCTTCTCCAGTAGTTCTAATAAAAGCTCCAGGCTGGTGCTCATTGGCCCAGTGCCCATCTTGATGCAATTGTTGTGGCTAAGGGTAGAATGCTTATTGGCCCAGGTTGGGCGATGTTCCCACCCCTGGAACCCACGGATGAGAACCACATAGAGTGAGAGTGAGGTAAGAGTGATTCCCTAAAGTGAAATCGGAGTGCTATTAAAAGGAAGGAAAGAATACCAGACAGGCAAAACAACAAATACTGACAGTAGGAGGTGTGGTCTCTTTTGCGAACCTCTGCTTAGAGAGCCAGAGTTACTAAAGGAGGGCCATGCCCTCAGACGTGTCTAGAATCCCTTCACTAAAAGGTTTCAAAGATCCCTTCCAGCTCTTATTTTTCAAAAGTTGGCAAAATATAACCTCCCATCTTGGTCTATTATTTATAATGATTTACTGTTACCTTTTCTATATGCAGTTTTAAAGTGTGTTCCCTCAAACATTCTGTTTTAAAATATTTAAACTGGTATCGTTTGTTTCAGAATGACGTTTTCCTAAGTGAAGTCAAGCTGCCAGTTCTAATTTAGTGGCCACCCATCTCTGGGAGAGGAGAGACCAAGTGTTCTTAGATCACTTTCCATTCTGTACTTGAATGTGCTTCCATTTCAAATCAATCTGTATCTGGCAAGGGCAACACTAGCTCCCCTCTCTCTATACTTTAATCACCTTGAGGTTGGCCTTGCAGATTAAAATCTTAGACACTCCTTAGTGGTCCAAGACTTTTCCTAATTTAGCTTTCCTGCAAGTGTCTAGTCAGTGGCTAAAATTATCATAGGCCAATCTCAGCAGAGAATAGAACATAAAACGCTGACTTCTGTTCAAAATGGTCCCCCAGTCTGGGTGCCCCACACCAAAATCACCTAGAAAGTTAACTAAATATACAGATTCCTGGAGTTCTACCTCAGACCCATCAAACCTGAATTTTCAAAGAATGAGACCCAGGAATTTTTTTAAAAAATGTTCCTTGAGTGATTCTGATGTTGATAGCCCATGACCAGCCCACTAACTGGGATTCGGAAGCCTCTGATATAAATAACCACGTTGGACTAACCAGTATCATGTTAGTAGCTCCAAGCCTGTGGTTAGAAAAAGTTATCCGAAAGCTCTAGAACGTACTAGTTTTAAGCATTACCCTAGGCAAGACATTTAAGTTTCTTGGTGCCTCAATTTTCTAGAAGATATTGGAACTAGACAAGGTCATTCCAAAGGTCCCTTCCAGTTCTGAAAATTCTGTGACTATCTGTTATAAAGGAGGAAAAAAAACAGCTTGAGGGTTTGGTGACCTTGACCCAGTGCCACCTTCTTTATAGTAGATGAGTTCTTTGTTTCCTAATTCTAAGAGAGCTCTAAGGTAACAATTAGCATTTAGATAATCCTTCAGAATAATCTGTTGAGATGTGCAGTGTGAACAAACTGAGGAAGATCCAATTTCCTGTTGACTTGGGTTTGCTGGGTTGAGTATGTGCAAGCAGCATTTAGTATGTTGGTGTTTAATGGATATGACATTTCACTGCACCAAATGGGAAAGAAGTATTTTTAGCACAGAATTCATCAAGGTTTAGTAAAGAGGGACTAGTACTCTGAATGGAGCGTGAATAAGCACAGATACTATTTTCAAAGACCAAATAGAAAGACCTCTTTCCCACTACTATCACAAAATAGTCATGTATGCACTTATTTTCACCCAAATCTTGAAGAACTCACTCTTTTTCACATCTCCTAAAACACAGTATTCCATCTAGTACAATAACTCAGCTGCCTTACACACATTCCTCCTGTCTTTAGATAGCCTGAGTACCTATGTTTAATAGGCTAAAAATGTTGTTAATGATTGAAAGCAATAAAAATAGTTACAATTTATTAAGCATTTACAATGTGCAGGACATGTACTATTTTACATGCATTTAGTCATTTAATCCTTACAACAATCCTACTATTATCCTTATTTTCCAGAGAAAGAACTGAAGTTCAGAGGGGTTCGGAAGCCCACCCAAAGTCACAGAGCTAGTAGATTTAGTAGAGAGAAGAGCTAGGATTTAAACCTTTGTCTCTCTCAAATTAGAGCCTTAGTGGTTTTTTGGGTTGTTTGTTTGTTTGTTTGTTTGTTTGTTTGACAGAGTTTCACTCTGTGAGGCTGCAGTGCAGTGGCATGATTACAGCTCACTGCAACCTCCTCCTCCTGAGCTCAAGCAATCCTCCTTCCTCAGCCTCCCAAGCAGCTGAAACTATAGATGAACACCACCATGCCTGGCTAATTTTTAAAAAATTTTTTGTAGAGACGGGGTCTTGCTATGTTGCCGGGGCTGGTCTCAAACTCCTGGGCTCAATTGGTCCTCCTAATCCTCCTGCCTCAGCCTCCCAAAGTGCTAGGATTACAAGCATGAGTCACCATGCCTGACCAAGTATAGTAATTGACTGCTATACTCACATGGATTATATCAGTCAGGGTAGGCAGGGTTATTTGGTAACCCTTTTCTAGGGTTATTTGTAACTCTCAAATCTTAGTGCCTTAAAATAATAAAGGCTTACTTCTTATTCATGAAACTAAGAACTATGTGCGAGTTACAATAATCATCACACATTCATGTATGCATTGGTAGTCAGTATATGGAACACTGGTAAGTCACTTTAGCAGAAGGAAAAAGAGGTGTGACAAAAGGCATGATTGGCTCTCAGAGCATCTCCCTGGAATTTGACACATCATTTCTGTTCACGTTTTGCTAGCTAATGCCAGTCATATAGCCATGCCTAAACCAATAAGACAGTGAAATGTAATCCCACTATGTGTCTGAAGGGAGATAGAAATAAACAAAGATTTGCCAACAGCCCTAATGAAAACCACACTGATATAATATAACATGAAGGTTATAGGTAGGGGCGGTGTTTTCTTCATGCCTGTATCTCTGTCTTTTAGCAAAGTGACTGGTACATGTAGGAGCTCAACGCATATGTTGCATACATGTATGAATATATGAATAAATGAAAGAAAATATTAATGACAAGGAAGTATGGCATATACTTTGATATATAACCACAAGAGACCTTTGCTTAGTTCTGCTTTTAACTGTAGCCCCAAGAGTACTCTGTCATAAGGGTGAAGTTTAATATATATTTAGGAATTTTGTATACGAGGGGCTCAGGAGTTGTAATGGACAGGTTAGAAGGTAGAGCTCAAAGTTGCATTTGCATGGTACATTTGCAAGATTAAGAAATTACGGACTGGTCATGGTGGCTCACGCCTGTAATTCCAGCATGAGCCACCTTGACTTTGGAAGGTCGAGGCAGGAGGATCACTTGAGTCCAGGAATTCAAGACCATCCTGGGCAAAATGGTGAGCTCTCTTCTCTACAAAAAATTTTAAAATTAGCTAAGTGTGGTGGCGAGCACCTGTGGACCCAGCTACTTGGGAGGCTAAGGCCAGAGGATCACGTGAGCATAGGAGGTCAAGGCTACAGTGAGCTGTGTTCATGCCACTGCACTCCAGCCTGGGTGACACAGCAAGACCTGATCTCAAAAAAAAAAAAAAAAAAGAGGAAAAGAAAAAAAGAAATGATCAATTATCCACATCAAAAAAAGGGCATAGCATAGACATAAATAAATGCATCTTTCATGTGCAGTGGTGATTCAATATTAGAAACAGCTGCCTCTGGGTCCTCTTTATTTAAGTTCAATTATTATTATTATTATCATTATTATTATTTTTTGAGATAGAGTCTTGCTCTGTTGCCCAGGCTGGAATCCAGTGGCACAATGTTGGCTCACTGCAAGCTCCACTTCCCAGGTTCACACCATCCTCCTGCCTCAACCTCCCGAGTAGCTGGGACTACAGGTGCCCGCCACCACGCCTGGCTAATTTTTTTGTATTTTTAGTAGAGACGGGGTTTCACCATGTTAGCCAGGATGGTCTTGATCTCCTGACCTCGTGATCCGCCCACCTCGGCCTCCCAAAGTGCTGGGATTACAGGTGTGAGCCACCGTGCCCGGCCTTAAGTTCAATTATTAATTAAAAACAACCAAACTAATGAAGGGACTTTTTATATCTGCAGTCACTCGGCTGTGGTATTCATTCTTCCCTTCCCAATTTGCCTCCTGTTTGAAGTATTTGGATTAAAAATGCTAATTATAGGGGAATAAATACATCCTTATGATTTAAATGATTTAACAGAGTGAAAAAACTGCCGCCTAAGGATTGGCAGAGGGAACATACCAAAAGTAAACCACACGTTGCAACTGTAAAACTCCTAGGAGAAAACACAGGGAAAATCTTCATGATGTTGGTCTGGGCCATGGTTTCATGGCTATCATACCAAAAGCACAAGCAAAAAAAGCAAAAACAGGCAAGTGGGACTACATCAAACTAAAAGAGCTTTTGCACAGCAAGGGAAACAATTAACAGAGTAAAAAGGCAACCTACAGAATAGGAAAAAATATGCAAACCACATATCAGATAAGAGGTTAGTATCAAAAATATGAATTCCTACAATTTAATAGCAATAAAACTAATAATCTGAGTTTAAAATGGGCTAAGGACTTGAATAGACATTTCTCCAAAGAAGACATACAAATGACCAATAGATGTATGAAAAGCTGCTCAATATCACTATAAGGCACATGCAAATCAAAACCAGCAAGAGCTATCATCTCACACTTATTAGAAAGAATATTATCAAAAAAACAAAAGACAAAAAGTTTCGGTGAAAATGTGGAGAAACTGGAATCCTTGTACACTGTGAAATGCAAAATGGTGCAGCTGCTATGGATAACAGTATGGAGGTTCCTCAAAAACTTACAGACAGAACTACCATATGAACCAGCAATCTCACTTCTGGGATCGTCCAAAAAATTTGAAATCAGGATCTTAAAGAGATATTAGCACTCCAGTGTTCACTGCAGCACTATTCATAATAGCCAATGTGTGGAAACAACCCAAATGTCCATTGACAGAGTGGTCAAAAGAAAATGTGGTATATGCTTACAACAGAATGTTATTCAGCCTCAAAAATAAATCAACTTTTTATTGAAATTCCTTTATTTGATTTTTAAAAATTATTTTCATATAATACTTGCATAACTTTCTTAAAGGAAAGTTTTCCCCACAATGAAGGTTAAAAGGGACTAAGTTGGCCGGGCGCAGTGGCTCACTCCTGTAATCCCAGCACTTTGGGAGGCTGCGGTGGGTGGATCACCTGAGGTCGGGAGTTCGAGACCACATGGTGAAACCCTGTCTCTACTAAAAATACAAAAATTAGCTGGGCATGGTGGCGTGTTCCTGTAATCCCAGCTACTCGGGAGGCTGAGTCCGGAGAATCACTTGAACGCAGGAGGCAGAGGCTGCAGTGAGCTGAGATTGCACCATAGCCCTCCAACCTGGACAAGAGTGAAAAGAGTGAAACTCTATGTAAAAAAAAAAAAAAAAGGTGGGGGTTCTGGGCACGGTGGCTCACGCCTGTAACCCCAGCACTTTGGAAGGCCGAGGCAGGCGGATCATGAGGTCAGGAGATCGAGACCATCCTGGCTAACACGGTGAAACCCATCTCTACTAAAAATACAAAAAAATTAGCCAGGAGTGGTGGCGGGCGCCTGTAGTCCCAGCTGCTTGGGAGGTTGAGGCAAGAGAATGGCGTGAACCCGGGAGGCCGAGCTTGCAGTAAGCCGAGATAGTGGCCACTTTACTCCAGCCTGGACGACTCTGTTTCAAAAAAAAAAAAAAAAAAAAAGGGACTAATTTCCCTCCTCATCCCATGTCAGCCATCTCTTGGATTTTTCACTGTTTGATGAGTGTTTCAATGTTTCAGCCTTCTAAACTTAGGCCAATATGCCCTGCAGACATCAGTAATATCAGGCTGATGTTCATGTTTATAATATTTACACTCATGTAGGGGCAAAGTGCCAACCATTTTATAACACACCCATCTGCTAAAAGGCTCCTCCACAGCAAAGAAAAAAGGCTGCCTAGTAAATGGATCCTCCTAGAAGTACATTCCAGATATCACACTACCAATCTGCATTAGTGTGCTCAGAACGGCCAGAGAGAAGCCCATCCAAGACTTTGAGGAGGTATTCGTGGTAAAATAAAAGTTGGCATATATTACTGATTCCCAATAAGCTGGCACATCAGGGTATCTAAACCCAGTCTCCTTTTTCTTCCAAATACCTGATTTTTGCCCCCATCATCATACTGCCAAATCTTCTCCCCTTTATTTCTAGTTTAAAGGTTCAAACTGATGCTGATGTTTGAGATTTCTGCAATTCTCACCACTTAAAGGATGCAGTAGCAGATTAATCATAATGATAATTATCATTATGCTATAGAAGGGGCTTTGTGTTTTGAGGCTTCCAAATAGAAACTACCACACTATGTAAGGGCAAGATCCAGAGATACCACTGTCTGACAACAAATCAAATGAGAGTCAGGACAGAGTTGATGAGCTCAGACATTTTCTGACCATATTTCAGGGCCATTCCCAGAAACAATTCATGATCCCTATGCTAGATATATTGCTAGAATCATTCACTTGGGGATATTAGATAAACTCTTCATGGGAGCTGCAATGTGGCTTCGTCCCATGCTTCTTTCTTTTTTTTTTTTTTTTTTTTTGAGACGGAGTCTTGCTCTGTCACCCAGGCTGGAGTGCAGTGGCCAGATCTCGGCTCACTGCAAGCTCCGCCTGCCGGGTTCACGCCATTCTCCTGCCTCAGCCTCCCGAGTAGCTGGGATTACAGGCACCCGCCACCTCGCCCGGCTAGTTTTTTGTAATTTTTAGTAGAGACGGGGTTTCACCGTGTTAGCCAGGATGGTCTCGATCTCCTGACCTCGTGATCCGCCCGTCTCGGCCTCCCAAAGTGCTGGGATTACAGGCTTGAGCCACCGCGCCCGGCCCATGCTTCTTAATAATAGGAGGATTTGGTACCTGTTAAGAAATGCTGAGGAAGGCGAGTTGGAGGGCGAGAACTGCAGCCTTTTGCCAGAGGTGGACATGACCCAGTAGTTAACAACCAGACCAAGTCCGCTGTGGCCAGCAGAGGGCAGCAAATCCCCCCTCCCCCCCACCCCACCCCCAGCCATGCACGTGGCCACAGTGCCCATGTGACAGCCACTATGAACATCTGTGTTCCAGGACACTGGGACCACAAAAGGGTGGATCCCAGAAAAGGTATAACTATTGTGAGCAAGGAGGTTTGGAGAAAGAAATTTTCTCCTAGACAGTGGCCAGCAAAACTGTTCTGGAGATTCCAAAAACAGAGTCCAGGGGTTCCCAAGGTTCTGATCATTTGTTTTGCTGAATAAGGTTTGCCAAGATCCTGCCTCAGTCAGATGATAAGGAAGGCAGTAAAGGACAGAGGAAAAGAATGAAACTGAAGAAAGTATTTAAATAGCATCTTGCTTTGGTATTCTAAGTAGACTTTCCTTAGCAAGAAGAGACTACTTACATCTATGTCTCCCTCATGAAGCTTCTGTTCTTCCCTGAAATCGATCCACTGGCCTGCCTTGGGAGATTGGATGAGTCCCCCAAAGCCTGGTCATCCCAAGAGGAAAATCAGAATAACAGTCATGAAATTCAGCTCTGGATCATGCAAAGCCAGAGACTGTAACATAGATTTCTAATGACTCAGCCAAGATATAAACAATTAATTCAAATCAGCATGAACAACCACCCTCCTTTTAGCATGTCAGCAGATTTGCCCATGCATCACCTATATCACCAATGCCCATCACCTCCATAACAAAGGGGGTGTGGTAACAAACACTTTGCTTTCATCTTCCGATAGACCTCTGCCCTCGATCCTCCTAGCAGGAAGGTCAATGATCTGGCTCAGGTGATGGTGAGCACGGCAGGCGTTGTACACGCAATGAGAGAGCTGGCTTCATACCCACACAGACTACCTCGCTTTCCTCCTTGGTTAAGGGCAGGCAGACTGAGTGTAGTTGAATTTTACTGCCCTTGAGCACAGCAAAATTCATCCAGCCTCATGTGCAGCAGCTTAGCAAGTACCAAATACCACTCAAGGTCACCACTAGGTGAGATGACTGTCCCAACAGGTCTGGACTTATAGGAAACTTACATTTTGAGACCAAAAATATAAGTTTAACCAGGCAAAAGTGTTGCTGTCAATGTGTTCCTAGCCTTCCGGTTGCCCTACAACTTAAAGAAGGTTCCAGCTTTTTCTAGTCAACTTCTTCCTCTCCTACAGCCTTCCCAGCACAGCCCTCTTTAGGGGACTCCCATGAAGCAGAATTGGGAGAAGAGGAGAATAACACGAAGTAACTCACATGTTAGACTGTAGGAGGGTGTCAGAATTCATACTCTGAAACAGACCAGAAGGAGCTGTGTATAGGAAGTGGAAGGGTGAGGACATGGGGATTTTAAGAAGAGTTCCTGTGAGTTACAGCCCTTTTATGACATTTGAAAAAAATGTTACTGGACTGCGTTCATTTGATGCAAGTCTTCTTTGAGAATGGACCCTATGAATCACCATTTCAATAGAATTATAGAAGAGACTAACATAATTCTGCTTCCTCCTTTGAATGAGTATTTGCATAATTTGAGTAGGTTATCCTGTATCTCATGAGAAGCAAAAAAAAATTACCTAACTCACAGAATCTCAAATTAGTAGAAACCAAACAAACCAACATCCAAATATTTATCGAAACACTGCTGTTTCTGATCTTTGCTTCCACGTTATTTCACCATAAGCTTTCTGGAATCACCTTTGCTGCTTAGACACTGGAGACGCTTCCTCTCCACCTCTCTGGGAAGGTCTTTGCCTGTAGCCTCTCGTTACGGGGCCCTGGGCTTTGGACACATCTCCCCGTGGCCTGGACTGACTTGGTTAACATTTTCTGTGTCGCTGTCTCCCCTATGTGACAGAGCTGGTGCTCTTCGTTCAGTTCATTTTTCTGTCCTAAAAGGACCCTTTTGGCTCCAGAATTGGAGGTATTTAAAGAAGCAAACTTGCTCAGTGTTACAGTCACAAGGCCAAGAGGTGTTTAGTTAACTTTTATAAGTGGATTTAGGTTTACGCCAGAGTAAGAGACAGAGTCGGGAACAGCTTTTCCTCATAAAGAAGGAAAACAAAAAAAGAGGAAACATTGATTGGAGAAAGTCTCCTGGTAACAGAAAGAATTCTGGTATCTGAGCTGCTGGATGCATGCGCTTTCTTTCTCTCTGATTCTTTTCCCCCCATTGAAGGAGGATAAGGGCAGAGATAACTGAGAGGAGGTGGAATTCACTGGGGAAATTACCTCGGAAGCAGGCTATGGAAGAGGGCATCACAGAAACAGGTCACCCTGTAACCATAGTGACGGCTGAAGAAGGAAGGGGACAGTGAAGAGAGGGAGCAAGGACAGGGACACGGGAGTAGCTGGGAGCAAAGGGGACCCCCAGGTCAAGGGGGTGAGTGACAGGAGCTGTGACTAGTTGAGGCTAAATTTAGGTTTTTAAAGTAAGATGAATTAATTTCTAACTGCAATTATTTAGGGAGGCAAGATGCATGTGATGTTATGGATTCTTTTTACCTTTAAATGGAGTATAATTTTTTTTTAAAGTTTGGCTATTCTACTAAAGCAAGATTAGGAGAGACCAGTGGAAAGTTGTGGCTAGAATTGGAAATGAGTGTCAGGAGAGTTCGAGAGGAAGGTAGACTCAGAGTTCTCTAGAATCTCAGACACTGTCCTCATCTTGGGTGGACGCAGCGCCCGGCTGCCTCCTGGTGGCAGCTGGTTCCAATTAGCAGGGAGTAATTAGGAGGAGGTTCCACTCGCTGACGCTGAAATGGCAAAACCCAAGCCACAGGCATAGACGGATGGCCAGATTTAGCACATAAAAATACAGGGTGATCTGTTACATTTGAATGTCAGACAAACATGAACAATATTTTAGTATGCGCTTGCTCCATGACAGCCTTCATAAGGTGGTACATACGGATTCAATGTCTTCCTCTTGCTCTCTCGCCCCTGCATTTTTAAAAAAGAAAGGAGATGACATTCAACCAAGGTGGACAGTAAATAAATAAATAAATAAATAAATAAATAAATAAATAAGAAGGAAGGAGAAAAGAAGAGAGGCAGGTAGGGAGAGAAGGAGGAAGGCTCTGAGCCCCAAATGATCATTCCCTCTAATTCTCCATTCACAAAACTCCGTTCCTTCTTGCCCCTTCACCAGCCCCCTCTTTTCACCATCATGGGGAC
The DNA here is from genome assembly GCF_043159975.1 of Macaca nemestrina. Lineage (NCBI taxonomy): Eukaryota > Metazoa > Chordata > Mammalia > Primates > Cercopithecidae > Macaca > Macaca nemestrina. The sequence continues at coordinate 40,101,501 of NC_092133.1, read as the reverse complement.
ACTTTGTAACTATTCCCTACAATATGTCTTCAAAACATTAAATCAGAACCAAGTCACACACAATGAAAGCAAACCTCACCCCTCTGGTTCCAAAAACCACCGGGGTCTCTTCCTGGGCGCTAAAGGGGTATTCTGACCCCTCCCCACGCCTAACCCATGAGCCTCCACCTCGGCAGCATGACTTGCTGCTGCTAGATCTGTACCTGCCAGCTCACCTCACCTCTGAACCCCCTGCTTGCATTTTCTTCAGGTTCTTGTCTTTGATGCACAGTTCTTAGAGTATCTCCTAATTAAGTGCTCTGAAACAGGTGCCAATAAATCTGGTTACAGTAATATTTCAAAGAGGTGTTTTACAAATAAATCAATGTTTATGGTTCAGTACGTGGTGTATGGTAATGGTGTTCTTAAATGGATTTTTCTTCACACAGCCCACCTCAGCTCCAGCTGAGGCTGGATACTCCCAGCCCCCAGCCCCTAGCCCCAGTTCCCAGCCCTAACTGAACACTACTACGGAAAAGTCCAGAAACAAGACAGCAGTTCACTTATCATCTTGAAACTTCAATCAGATCATGCCACTCTGCTTAAAACCCTCCATTCCTCTCCTGTAACATTTAGAATAAGATACAGAATGTCCACAATGGCCTCTAAGGTCTGTGGGGTTTTCCGCTACCCACAGCATCCCACCCTATTCCTTGTTCACTGCTATCTAGCCCCAGGAAAACCCTTTCTGTTCATGGAAGATGCAAGGCCTTTTCCTGCCTCAGACTCTTGCACTTGTTTTCCCTCCTTTCTGGAATGCTTCCCCATGCCCAGCTCTGTGGATGGAGAGGTCATTCTAATGCTTCAGGACCAAGTTCTAAGGTGTTAAGAACATTCTGTATCCTGGAATTTGTGCGCTTTATTATATGGACGTCACATCCCGTAAAAGGTAAAATGTAATGTATTACTACTTCACTATTACTAGATCACCTTTTTATTTCCTTCCCGACAATGATCACAATGTGTAATTATAATATTTACTTGTTTACTTGTTTACTGTCTGTCTTTCACTTAGATCAGGAGGTGGCAAACTATGCCATCAGCCAAGTCTAGCCACCATTTATTTTTATAAACAAAGTTTTATTGGAACCTAGCCACACCCATCCATTTACTATTGTCTGTGGCTGCTTTTACTAAGCTACAATGGCAGAACTGAGTAATTGTAACACAGATTGCATAGCCTCACAAAACCTAAGATGCTTACTATCTAGCCCTTTTCAAAAAAAAAACCATTTTGAAACCCCTGCCATGGACTGTAAGTTTCATGAAGGCAAGAACTGTGTCAGTCTTCTCCACCTGTATTTCAGGATCCGAAACAGCATCTGGCACAAATTCCAGCAACCCCTCAATAAGTGTTGGCTCCTGTCCGGCCCCTACCACTGGCTCCCCTAGCGCAGTCTCCTAGCTTGCCCTTTCCCTCATCTGATCCTGGCACCCGGCCATTTGCCTGCAGAGTGTAGGTTCTTGCCATCTGCCAGTCCCTTGTAGCCCTGCCTCCTTGCTCGATGTCACCAAACTGGTGCTTCTCATGCCCTGATGCTGAAAATCCGTCTAATCACAACCAATAATCTCAACACAAAAGGTTCCTCTGCTGTTTGTGTGTTTTAGAAGCAATCATTTTGTGGTATGCCAGTCCATTCTCTATAATCATGAAAGATGCCTGTCTCAAAATGTCCTTCTATCATTTAGCTTTTTGTTAATATATTTACTTAGGTATCTTCCTATTATAAAAGTGATCCATATACATAACATAAAATTTTGAAAATAAAGAAAAACTAAGAGACAATCATTTTTAGCATTTTGATGTGATTTCTTTTTATTAATCTTTCTATGCTATTTTTTAATGCATACCTGTATAAAACAACAAAAAACGGCTACAATTTTCTCCCTTGTATTATAATAAGCATTTATATATTCTTTATGAAGTATTATTTTAGTAGCTGCATAATATTACATTCAATGGAAATATTAATATTTATTTATTGTTGGGAAATATTTATAATATATTCAGATCTTTACAATAGAAAGTAATACAGCCATGAACATCTCTGTGCTTGAAGTTTTTTCCCCCATTTTTTGGATTACTTCCTCTAGAAAGATTTCCACAGAATTACTGAATCAAGGACCATTGTTTTGAGTTCAGATAAATATTGGCATTCTCACTTTTTAAAAGGCCTGAAAACTTCTTTTTTTTTTCATTTTTTTATTATTATTTATGTCCTAGAGTACATGTGGCACATATACACCATGGAATACTATGCAGCCATAAAAAAGGATGAGTTCATGTCCTTTGTAGGGACATGGATGCAGCTGGAAATCATCATTCTCAGAAAACTTCTTTTTTTTTTTCTTTTTTTTTTTTTTTTGAGAGGAGTCTCGCTCTGTCCCCCAGGCTGGAATGCAGTGGCACAATCTTGGCTCACTGCAAGCTCTGCCTCCCAGGTTCATGCCATTCTCCTACCTCAGCCTCCCGAGTAGTTGGGACTACAGGCACCCGCCACCACGCCCAGCTAGTTTTTTTGTATTTTTAGTAGAGACGGGGGTTTCACCATGTGAGCCAGGATGGTCTCGATCTCCTGACCTCGTGATCCGCCCGTCTTGGCCTCCCAAAGTGTTGGGATTACAGGCGTAAGCCACTGTGCCCAGCCCAGAAAACTTCTTAATAAAAATATCAGAGCATATACATTCATAATCCTCTTTCCTGTGCTCCAAATCCATAGGAATGAGAGGTTACATATTAAATACATATTTCTATGCTTCTCTAAAAATGCAAGAGGAAAATTTCACTGGCTCAAAAAAGGGAGTAAAACTTAAACAATAAGCAAAGTGTGAAACCACAGGGACAAACAGTGAGACTGGAACTAGGCAAACAAGACTGGAGTTCAGCACCTCCAGAGGAAGGACTGAATGCAGCTCTCGGTAGTGGGAAGCTACCGAAGAACAGGGGATGACAGAACTTCATCCATACATACATCTAGAACAGTGGCAGAAAGACACCACTTGCTCAGGGTCAGTGTCCAAAGCAGAGTCCTATATTAGTCCATTCTCACACTGCTATAAAGAACTAGCTGAGACTTGGTTATTCATTAAGAAAAGGGGTTTAATTGACTCACGGTTCAACAGGCTCTACAGTTTCACATGACCAGGGGGCCTCAGGAAACTTAACAATCATGGCAGAAGGTGAAGGAGAAGCATGCCTTACCTAGGCAGAGTAGGAGGAAAGAGACTATGAGGGGGAAAGTGCCACACACTTTTAAACCATTGGATCTCATGAGAACTCATTCACTATCACAAGAACAGCAAGGGGGAAATCCACCCCCATGATCCAAGCACCTCCCACCAGCCTCCTCCCCTGACATGTGAGGACTGCAATTCAACATAAGATTGGGGCGGGACCTGGAGCCAAACCATATCAGTCCTATTCCTGGTGCTGGAGAGGAAACACTTTACTTTCATAGAGTCAGTGCCTGGGGGCCTGCGAATTGAAACCGTCAAAAGATAGATTAGCAAGAGAAAAATAAAGAGTTGATTTAAGCATGCAATGTGCACACACACAGGAGTACTCAGTGATGCACTCAGTGATTGTGCTCACTGTTAGAATTCAGGGCTTATATACCTAACATAGTAAGGGGAAGGAAAAAGGAGAAGAACAAATAGGTTTCCTTAGGAAAGACAATTGGATTTTTATGAGAATAAATGGGAGATAAGAAAGTTTGTGATGTTTTATTTACACAGGTGCTAGTGGCCTGTCTCTCTTCTTCACAACTAGGACTCTCCCTAGGAGAAGGGATTTATGGTAGCCTCATTTCCCAAAGTTGCTGTTTTTCGTCAGATTAGGAAAGCTCCAAGAAAGTCTTTTTCTGCATCTGTTGAGTCTCAAATGTCTTCAGCTTAAAATAATCTTTACAACAACTCTGTAATTGCCTGATGGGTTCCTCTCATCCTCTGCACAGACAAAACCAATTCACCGAGATCATGGTATTGCAGTAGTTTAATTGATGTGAGACTGGTCACAGGGTAAATAGAATTATTACTTAAATCAGTCTCCCCAAAGGCTCATAGGTTAGGGTTTTTCAAGGATAGTTTGCTGGGTAGGGGATAGAGAACGGGTGCTGCTGATTGGTTGGCAATGCAATCACAGGGGTGTGGAAAATGGTTGCCATGTGTGCACTGAGTCCACCTCTTGGTGGGAGAGGAGGGCACAGGAACAGTTGAGTTATGAGTCATGAGTCCGGGTGGAGTCAGTCTGAAAAATATCTCAAAAGACCAATCTTAAGTTCTACAATAGTGATATTATCTGTATGAGCAACTAGGGAAGTCATAAATCTTGTGACCTCTGGCCACACGATTCACACGATTCCTGAGAAGTAAGGGATCATAAAAACTATATCCACATTTTAACAGAATTCAGGCCCCTCCCATAATCCTAATCTTATGGCCTTTCATTAGTCTTGTGAAAGTAGTTTCAGCCCGCCCCATGGCCCCAACACGGAGAGGATTCATTTCAGGGAGAAACTATTATCATCCTTGCTTCTAAGTTAAACTATAAATTTTAATTTAGTTAAAAGTAAAAATATGTCAGCTTGTCCTATGCCCAGGATTGAGTGAAGACAGACAACCTGTGAGGTTAGAAGCAAGATGCAGTCAGCCATGTCAGATTTCTCTTATTGCCATTATCTTTGCAAAGGTGGTTTCAACTTAGGGATTCTGAGTGGGTCTTTACACGGGTCTGTACCATGTGGATTGTGGAGAATTTTCACCCCAGAAATGAGCAGCTCTGAGTTGAGCTGCGAACATATGGCATAGGTTGAGTCTAGTCAACCTGTGAGATCAAGGCTAAGGGAGCCAAGAAACTGCCTCACAGGCTAGGGAAGTGTGGGAGAAAATTCTCACACAATATGAACTTTCCAGCAAAAGTTAAAAGACACACAGCACACTGAAAGGTCATCACAAATCAAATATCTACATTCTAAAGTGACAGAAGAATCTAAAAAGAACTTTGAAATGAATCTGTTTAAAATTTTCAGGGAAATAAAAGAAGATAACATCAATAAAACCAAAATAGGACATTATAAAACCGGAATAGGCAAGTAATAAAAAGAACAGCAGAAAATTATCCACCCCACAACTTTAAAAAACAAGATAGCCATCCCTTAAAGGAACTGCACTTCACTACACTGACAGAAGAGGGTGATCTTGAACTAGAAATGGTAAATTACTCTAACTTCATGAAATACAATGCAATGAAATGAAGCATCCTAAATCCATGTAAAGCTACTTTAAGGGGGAATAAAAATTAGAATCAGGGCCAGGCACGGTGGCTCGTGCCTGTAATCCCAGTAATTTGGGAGGCCAAGGCGGGCAGATTATTTGAGGTCAAGAGTTCGAGACCACCCTGACCAACATGGTGAAACCCCATCTCTGCTAAAAATATAAAAATCAGCTGGGCATGGTGACACACACCTGTAATCCCAGCTACCTGGGAGACTGAGGCCCAAGAATCACGTGAACAAGAGATGTGGAGGTTGCAGCGAGCTGAGATGGCACCACTGCACTCCAGCCTGGGTGACAGAGCAAGACTCCATCTCAAAAAAAAAAAAAAAAAAAAAAAAGATCAGAACCAAAGCCTTTAGCTGATGAAGTCCTTTCAAAAAAGAACCACAAAGCAACAACAAAACACAAAATTTTAAACGGAATTGATATCTTCAAACATTTGGAAATATAAAAAACTACCTTGAATCAGATATTTGAAAACCAAGAACAGAAATGAACAAAACAACAGAGAAGTACATATTTTTTAAATTGATTGATTGATTCAACTCAGGAAAGAAAAAGACAAAATCATCTTAGGAATAAAGGCCAAGTTACAAAACACCCAATGGAAAGTAGACTGAAATGAAAAGTTAAGAAAGAAGATTGAAGAGAGGCAGGAAAATGAACAAGAAAATAAAAATGAACTAAAAATAGAAGCAAAAAGGTTCAGAGAGAAAGTGGTTGAAATGGAAGATAAACAAAGAAAATGAAAGATACAGATCACTCAAACCCCTGAAGAAGACATATAAAACAATGGAATAAAACTCACATTTAAGCCTATAATCTAAAATGGAGAAATAGACTATGTTCATGTACTGGAAGACTCAATATTGTTAAGATGTCAATTCTTCCCAAATTGATCAACAGATTTGACTCATCAAATTCCCAACAAACTTTACTGTAGAAACTAATACGCTGTTTCTAAAATTTATATGGAAATGCAAAGAATCTAGAAGAGTCAAAACAGTTTTGAGGAAACAAACAAAGTTGGAGGATTTGTACTGCTTGATTTCAAGACTTACTATAAAATGAACAGTACTCAAGAAAGAGTGTTATTTGCATAAGGATTTACATATAGAGTAATGGAACAGAGTAGAAAGACCTAAAATAGACCCACACTCATATGGTCAATTACTTTGTTATAAAGGAACCAAGGCAATTCAATGAAGAAAGAGTAGTCTTTTCAACAAATAATGCTGGAATAACTGAATATCCACATGAAAAGAATGAACCTCAACTCTTACTTTATATCATACACAAACATTTATTATTTAAAATGAAACATAAACCTAAACATAATATTTAAATATATAAAACTTATAGAAGAAAACATAGCAGAAAATATTTCTGATCTGGGATAAGCAAAGATTTCTTGGCTGGGCACATTGGCTCACATCTGTAATCCCAGCAGTTTAGGAGGCCAAGACAGGTGGATCACTTGAACCCAGGAGTTCAAGACCAGCCATGTGCAACATAGTGAAACCCCATCTCTACAAAAAATACAAAAATTAGCCGGGTGTGGTGGCTCATGCCTAGAGTCTCAGCCACTCAGGGGGCTGAGGTGGGAGGACTGCCTGAGTTGGGAGGTCAAGGCTGCTGTGAGCCATGATCGTGCCACTGCATTCCAGCCTGGGCGACAGAGTGAGACCCTGTCTCAAAAACAAAATAAAACAAAAAACAAACAGATTTCTTAGATTGGGCATGAAACACACCAAAAAAGAAAATGATAAATTGCACTTCATCAAAATTGTAGACTTCTCTCTTTCAAATATACCATTAATAATGAAATAGGCCACATGATGAGAGAAAATATTCATAACACATACATAGGACCAAAAACTTGTATACATAATATATAAAGAAATACTCAGTAATAAGACAAACTACCCAATTTTTAACATTGGCTATGTTCAAATACTTTGCAAAAGGTAATAATGAATGTCCAATATATACATGAAAAGATGCTCAACCTTGTTGGTCATCAAGGAGCTGTAAAGTAAAACCACAATGAGATGCCAATATACACTCACTAGAATGGCCAAAATTATCAAAACTGATGATACCAAGGATTGGCCAGGATATGAAGCAACTGAAACTCTCATACGTTGCTGTTGAGAAAGCAAAATGTTACAACCACTTTGGAAAATAATTTGTCTGCTTCTTATAAGGTTGAACCCACAGTTACCATACAATAGAGCAAGTACATTCCCACGTTTTACTTGATAAACATAAAAGCGTGTCTACACGAAGGCTTGTATACAAATGTTTATAGTAGTTTTACTTATAACTGCAAAATCCAGAAATAACCTAGTGGCGCACATTCAGTAATAAAAGTAATGAACAATTGACCCAGCAATGCAGCAGCAAGGATAAACCTCAAAATATTATTCTAAGTCAGAGATGCCAGACACAGAAGAGTACTTATTGTATGAAATTCAACAAAAGGTAAACCTTATTTACAGCAGCAGAAAGCTGCTCAGTCAGTGATTGTTTGGGTAGGGGGAATGATTACAAAGGGCCAGTAGGGAGGTTTTTTAGATAATGAAATCTATATCTTGGTGGTAATGGTAACGTGAACATATATGTTTTTAAATTTTATTAAACTGGGCCGGGCACACTGGCTCATGCCTGTAATCCCAGCACTTTGGGAGGCTGAGGCAGGCAGGTCACTTGAGGTCAGGAATTCAAGACCAGCCTGGCCAACATGGTGAAACCCCATCTCTACTAAAATACAAAAATTAGCCAGGCGTGGTGACATGCCCCTGTAATCCCAGCTACTTGAGAGGCTGAGGTGGTGGAACTGCTTAAGCCCAGGAGGCAGAGGTTGCAATGAGCCGAGATCATGCCACTGCACTCCAGCGTAGGCGATGGAGTGAGACTCCATCTCAAAAAATAATAATAAATTATTGTTATTAAATTGTATATTTAAAATTGATACATATTTATATATGTGAGTTAAACTTCAAAAAGTTGATGTTGGCTGGGTGCGGTGGCTCACGCCTATAATCCCAGCCCTTTGGGAGGCTGAGGCAGGTGGATCACCTGAGGTCAGGAGTTCGAGATCAACCTGGCCAACATGGAGAAACCCCACCTCTACGAAAAGTAGAAAAATTAGCTGGATATGGTGGCGTGTGCCTGTAATCCCAGCTACTCTGGAGGCTGAAGCAGGAGAATCACTTGAATCCAGGAGGCGGGGGTTGCAGTGAGCTGAGATCACGCTGCTGCACAAGCCTGGGCCACAGAGCAAGAACCTGTCTCAAAACAACAACAACAACAACAACAACAAAAACTTGATGTTAAAAAAGTATAATCTAAGAAAAATTTCCAGGAAGAAAAAAAAGACCCAAATTTATTAATGGAAAGATCCCATGGTGTATCTGGTAAATTGGTATCAGTCACTCAAAAATACGGTCATGTTTCTAATATATGTACATGATTCTAATATACCCAATGTGCCAAAAGTAACACCCGCAATTCTCTCTGAGACATGCCTTTCTCCCTCTGGACTTAATCAGGGTATGCCAAGCTACTCTAGGGAAGGGCTCTTAAGATTCCAAGAAACTCCTGTGTCTGGCTGAGGAGTAAAGAGAGTGAAACCCAGAGGGTGTCACCTGCCTCATTGAGGGTCTCATAAGCCAAATTAAAGAGTTCAGTTTTATTTGGAAAGAAATGAGCAGTCTCTGGAGGGTTTTAAGCATAGGGTTGATATAGTCAAATCTGTGGTTTAGAAAAATCAACTCTCCAGTCCCAGGAGCTTGGAGGAAGGAGGCAGGAAGACCAACAGGAGGCTGTTGAAGTTAAGTCTGGTAATGAACGATGAAGGCTTCAGGTGATTCGTGATCACAGGGATGAAAGAGAGGGAAAATGAAGACATACCAGGATATTTGTGGAAGAAAATCCAGTTTTCTAATACAATTCTATATTATACAAACTCTAATGTTACGCAGAGACCAATGAAGAGAATCACGCTCAAGCTATTCCTTTAAAGAAGTTTGGCATTTTGTGGCCAGGCACAGTGGCTCACGCCTGTAATCCCAGCACTTTGGGAGCCGAGGTGGGCGGGTCATGAGGTCAGGAGATTGAGACCAGCCTGACCAACATGGTGAAACCCCGTCTCTACTAAAAACACAAAAAAATTAAGCCAGATGTGGTGGCACATGCCTGTAGTCCCAGCTACTCGGGAGGCTGAGGCAGGAGAATTGCTTGAACCCAGGAGGTGGAGGTTGCAGTGAGCTGAGACTGCGCCACTGCACTCCAGCCTGGGTGACAGAGTGAGACTCCGTCCCAAAAAAAAAAAGAAGTTTTGGCATTTTGTTTTCCTTCTGCTTCATAAAGTTTGGTCTCTAACATTATGTGTCAACACCCATTAAATTTAAGGAGCAGTTGTTCAAGTCTGATCATGAGCACATAGACTGCACACAGTTGCCTGCCCAAGGTGCTGAGCATCCATTCGGCTGAATTCTTAGTGAACCACGAGGCTCACTTCATTCTTCACTCCTTTAAAGACCAAGATAACTTTGATCAGCATGTTCAAAATGCATCTTGACTCTTCTCTGTTTTGTCCATTTCAAATTGTATCTGCCCTAGTTTGGGTTCACTAGAAGCAGATGTTTTTGAGGAATTAGACACACAAGAGAATTCTTGAGGAAGGGAGAAGGCTGGACGAGTTTCAGATTGTGATGCGGGCTGACTCCCGTGGAAGGAAACTGGACAGGAAGGAGGACTGGGGAGGAAGCGTCTCAGACCACAGTCTTTGAGTCAGAGCCACATGCCTCTTGCTGGAATGGGCTTGTCCTTGTGCCTCTGCTATGCTCAGCCATCCCAGGGATCAGCCCCTGGGGAGTGTGACTCAGCACATTGTGGTGCTGAATCCAGAAGCAGCATCTGGGGCCAATCAGGCAATTTTGCTCTTCACAGTAGGAGACCTGCATGGTACATTTTCACGGCCACCCACCTTCTCTCTACTTTCTGTTCTTCTGGCCTTTGCTCTCTGAAGTACCATTTTTCTCTAAGCCTGTATTCTTCCTCCACAAAATCGTAAATATGATAATCGAATCTTAAGCATTCTTCCAACATTTGACAAAGATGAGGAACTCCAGCCCTGGGCACCCAAGAGGTCCCCCTGAAACTTTATAGAAGGAAACTATTATTCTCATTTTTGCTAGGGTGCATTCCTTTCCTCCAGTCCCACATCCCCCAGCATAGTGTTGTGCCTACATCACTAAGGGAATTGTGCCCCATTCCCACACTGTAAAAAGATGCCAGAATGCACCAAATCCCACAGTACACCATCAGGTCACTCTTTCTCTCTCTCTCTCTCTCTGTGTGTGTGTGTGTGTGTGTGTGTGTGCGCGCGCGCGTGTGCACCCATGTTTTGGGGGGAGGTATTCTCCCACAGTGTTAGCTTTCAAATGTTTTAAGTGGCTGGCTTTTTTTTTTTTTTTTTTGTAGAAGACCTGGCGATTTGATCATAAACAGTTTCTGAAGATCCTCCTGGCCTAGATGAGCTGTTAACCTTTGAAGTTGCTATGGAAACCAGTGCGGTTTTTTAAAATATATAAATTATTGATGTAGAGGAAAGAGATGCTGTGATGCTTCAAAGAAAGGCAAATGAGGCATTGGAAGATATGAAAAAGTGAAATACCTAAACATATTAGGTACCAAGAACAATTTTTTCCATCTTCACTCAAGCTGTCCTACTAATAATAGGAAGCTTTCAGGAATTCTATATGTGAGGAATAAGAGCTCTTATTTCTGTGCCCAAAGGTCAATTAGTACTAGTTGGCTGAATAAGTGGATGAAGAATGGGAAATAGAGCAACCCTGAGACAGTGTTAGGTAAACTGTCCTGGTCACAATCTACTGCTGGAATCAAAGGCGTTGATCACCTCATGATTAGCTGGTTGTCACAGCTTTCCATCAGCTCTGTTTCTTAAACCCTGAGAGGTTCCACCATGAATCACTCATTCACTTTGGAGAATTCTATTTTCTGGGTTGTGAAGGTTTGAAAGTTGGTGTCCACAGAAATATCACACTGTGAAGTAGCTCAAAAAAGCCAGTGGTGACATACTATTGTAGACCAGAGGCTTCTGGCTGAATCAATGTAACCACTATATCTAGGTATTATGATCTCTCAAGTACAAAATAAGATCACATTAATTTTTAATGGCTGGAACCCACACTGGCTTCATAGCTAGCTCTCAGACTCTTGTAGGGGCCACAGAGATTCACTACATTTGTGTGTGTGTGTGTGTGTGTGTGTGTGTGTGTGTGTTGAGACAAACTTTTGTTCTGTTACCCAGGCTGGAGTGCAGTGGCACAATCTCAGCTCACTGCAGCCTCTGCCTCCTGGGTTCAAGTGATTCTCTTGCCTCAGCCTGCACAGTAGCTAGGATTACAGGTGTCCACCACCACGCCCGGCTAATTTTTATATTTTTGTGTGTGTATTTTTAATAGAGATGGATTCACAATGTTGGCCAGGCCGTTCTCGAACTCCTGACCTCAAGTGATCTACCCGCCTTGGCCCCCCAAAGTGCTGTGACTACAGGCATGAGTCATTGCACCCGGCTGAGATTCACTACCTTCAAAGAAGAGGGATCCCCACTCGAAGAAGGACTTATCTGGCTGCTAAGAGTGCTGCTGCCCCTTCAGCTCCCACCTCAGCTGCAAAGAGCCACCTTGCCTAGGGTTACACTCTTCCTGGGATGGCTTGCACTCAGTGATGGACGAAAGCCGGCATATAATGTCCCAGCCATTTCAGTCCATTGCAGAGCAATTGTGATGCTTTTTGGCTCACAGCCACCTGTTGGATCGGTCAATGATGCTGGGCCTGCATCTCAGTTGGCCTTCTTTCTCAGCCTGATCCAGCTTCCGTCTCTCTTCCACATGTGTTAATTTCAACGGTGCTTCCTAATAAACATCCTGAACAGTGAACTCCATCTCAGCCTGCTTGCCAGAGGACTCAAATTGCAGCAACTCCTCCCAGCCCCACCTGGCAATGCCAAGTGAAATACAAAATGCCTGGTTAAATTTGAATTTCAGATAAGCAACTAATACCTTTTTAGTATAGGTATGTCCCAAATATTTTTATGGCCTAATCTGTGTGCCTAGTATGACACTGGATTAAGTAAATGTTTGTTGGATAAACTAGAATTTTAGGATCCTGTCTTAAAATAGAGAACTCCCCTACACAGAAGAGGCAGAGGTGGGCAATGTTTCCTTGCTCTTCATTATGCAAGTGTTTTACAAAATGTTCACAGATAAGCAATACCTCAGTTACCCAAGGTGCTTGTACAAATGCAGATTCCCAGGACTCACCAGATTTACTGAAGGAGAACCTCTGGGGCTGACCCCCAGAAATTTGCATTTGTAGTAAGCCTCCTAAGTGATTCTTCTGCTCCTAAAGTTTAAGAAGCTTCCATACTATGACCTGTGACCTTGAACTAGAAAGACCAGTTTGATCCAGATTAGGAAAGCCTGTCTCTGAAGTCACCCAAGAACTGTAGAAAGCAGAGGATCAGTCCTGTCTGTACCTGTTTGGCCACTCTCTTTCTCTTTCCCTTTGAATCTCCTTCAGATGGAAAGTAAGTTCCTGGACCAGGCTGATCATCATAGTCTCTGGGAGCACAGTTTAAAAGAATGCAGATCTACCAAGTCATAGTCAAGGAAAATATTATGCTGACCACAACAGGGGCTGTGAGAAGTCAGAGTCACTAAGAAAGACTTTAGGGAGGAGATAGCTTTGAATGACAGGCAACATTTGCATGGGCCCATTGGAAAGGCTTGAGCATTCTAGAATAACTGAGTCTACAGGCTTAGAGGCAGGAGAAGCATGTTGTATTAATCTGTTCTCATGCTACTAACAAAGACATACCAAGACTGGGTAATTTATTTTTTATTTTTATTTTTATTTTTGGGACGGAGTCTCACTCTGTCGCCCAGGCTGGAGTGCAGTCGGGCGATCTTGGCTCACTGCAAGCTCCGCCTCCCAGGTTCATGCCATTCTCCTGCCTCTACCTCCCTAGTAGCTGGGACTACAGGCTCCCACCACCACGCCCGGCTAATTTTTTGTATTTTTAGTAGAGACGGGGTTTTACCGTGTTAACCAGGATGGTCTCAATCTCCTGACCTCTTGATCTGCCCGCCTCGGCCTCCCAAAGTGCTGGGATTACAGGCATGAGTCACTGCGCCCAGTCCCAAGACTGGGTAATTTATAAAGGAAAGAGGTTCAATTGACTCATGGTTCCACATGGCTGGGGAGGCCTCACAATCATGGTAGAAGGGGAATGAGGAGCAAAGTCACATCTTACATGGCAGCAGGCAAGATAGCATGTGCAGGGCAACTCGCCTTTATAAAACCATCAGACCTCGTGAGACTTATTCACTACCACGAGAACAGTATGGGTGAAACCACCCCCATGATTCAATTATCTCCACCTGCCTTGATATGTGGGGATTATTACAATTCAAGGTGAGATTTGGGTGGGGACACAGCCAAACCATATCACATGTCATAGGAAGCACTTACTGTTAGAAAGGTCTTGAAACTCAGTGACAGGGTGGCTTAAGATCCAGATGGCAGATGCAGGAGCATTCCTCCCTAGCTTCAACACAGAGCCTCAGGTTCCTGCTGCAAGATGTTGCACTGGAAATAAGCGAAGGAATCTTCCTAAAGGGTTTAATCGGATCTCAATGCATGAATACAGAACGCTAAATAACTATTGTCAGTTCACAGACTGGTGCCCCAGTCAGCTGAACACTGGAGTTCAAAAACTCACCTTCATGTTTTAGACCTTTGCTGAAGTCTTCCTCACAGAACAGTGTATTCCCTTTTCCCCAGGCTAAAGGTGCATGGAATAGGTGGATGGTTTTCCCCAGATGCCAAGATATGCCATAAAAATGGTCTCCCCCTGCCCTTTACTCTTATTTAAGAAACAGATTTATTGGCCGGGCGCGGTGGCTCAAGCCTGTAATCCCAGCACTTTGGGAGGCCGAGACGGGCGGATCACGAGGTCGGGAGATCGAGACCATCCTGGTTAACACGGTGAAACCCCGTCTCTACTAAAAAATAACAAAAAACTAGCCGGGCGAGGTGGCGGGCGCCTGTAGTCCCAGCTACTCGGGAGGCTGAGGCAGGAGAATGGCGTGAACCCGGGAGGCGGAGCTTGCAGTGAGCTGAGATCCGGCCACTGCACTCCAGCCTGGGTGACAGAGCGAGACTCTGTCTCAAAAAAAAAAAAAAAAAAAAAAAAAAAAAAGAAACAGATTTATGACAAAGAAGGCATCAAGACATTTGGCTTTTGAAGAATGTGTCACCTCCATGGAGGGGTGAGGTGAAGGTTATCACTCTTGACACATGCCTGGCTGGGGCAGCAGGTGCATGTGGGGAAGAATGAAAAATAAGTTTGATAATTGATTACAATTTTCCAGGCATGAAAAGCTGAGATCAACAGTTCATCTCAATCCATCTTTTGGGACTAATTTTATTCTTATCATTCAGGTCTTAGCACATGTCACCTTCTCAGAGAGGCTGTCCCTAAGCACCCAATCTCTCCCACCCCACCCCATTACTCTTATCACATCACACCGCTTTATTTGTTTTATTTTGTGTAGAATACAAGTCATATATTTAAAACTATGTTGCTCATTTATTTGCCTGTTTGGTATCTTTCTCCCCACGAGAAAGTAAACTCCGTGAGAGCTAGTCCATGTCTGTTTTGTTCACAGCTATAATCCCACAACCAGCATTGTGCTTGGCATTTAGTAAGTACTCAATATAACAGTTGTTGAATGAATGAATGAACTTAAATGTTTAAATTAAATGCTTTTCATGTTTGTTAATCCATACCAGAAACATTAATGCTGCAGGGGCCCCCCACATGCACCATTCCCCAGAATCCATGTGGACCACTTTGTGAATCCTGAACTACATTTAAAAAGCCACTCATCTATGCAAGTTCAGTGCAGAAAAACGGAAGTTGAACATTTGAAGACTTTTCCTCAAACTGTAGCAGAGGGTTTTCTGATTTGACATTGAGAGACAAAACAGCAAGTCAGTCAATATCCAATGTAAATGCAAGTGGTGAAAGATACTAATTCTTCATAAACTTCACATTTTATTTTATTTTATTTATTTAGAGACAGGATCTCTTTCTCTCTCTCCCCCCCCACCCCTCCACCACTCTCTCTCTGTTCTCTAGGTTGAAGTGCAGTGGTGCAACCTTGGTTCACTATAGCCTCAACCTCCTGGGCTCAACTGATCCTCTCACCTCAGCCTGCCAAGTAGCCAGGGCTACAGGCACATACCACCATGCATGGCTAATTTTTGTACTATTTGTAGAGACAGGGTCTGAATATGTTGCCCAGGCTTGTCTCAAACTCCTGGGCTCAAGCAATCCTCCTGCCTTACCCTCTCAAAGTGCTGGGATTACAGGTGTGTGCTTAGCCTAAACTTTATATTTTGAAACCTTTTAGCATGAAAAACTCAAATGTGTGACTTTCTCTGTTATTTTATCTCAGAAAAAAAAAGACTTGTGAGCCTTTCCAATGAATAAAAACTTATTTAAAAATACCTAAATAACACTTGCCACAATCTACTTGTCTGATGGAATATTTTGTTAAAATTTAGGTGGCCAAAAAAAAAAAAAAAAACAAACTTAATTAATCACTAAAAACTCAGAGTTCAGTCAAAGATAAAATAACTGGAAAATCAAATTTTGAAAGCTCCCATAAGTCAATGAAATTAAGTCTGCACACAACTTCCCAGTAAGTAAGATCATAATATTAAATGTAGTTATCTGCATCCTTGGTTTAATTGTTTTGAATGTCCCAATTGTTCATTTCTTCAGACATGCAAAAACCAGAATTTTCCTAAAAACATGCAATATGACTTGTAAATCCTTTACCCTTCTGAAGTCTATGTAGTTGTAATTATATTCCTTGCTTTTAAAAAGGAAGCTGCTAAATAATCTGTTCCTTTTAAAGAAATGTTAAGGAATTTCAAGGTTGTTAAATTTATAACGTGGTTAATTAGGTTGAGGTAAACTCTTTGGGTTTCTGCTATTGATGTGGAAACTTTTGCCTTGATTTATTCATTTCTTTTTAACGGTATTTGAATTGAGGGCCTTATGTCCACCAATGAATGATGTTTCTTGATTTCAAAGCCTCTTTGTTCCTAACAGAACCTAGCATAATCCATTCATTCAACAAATATTTTTTAAGTACCTGCTATAATTTAGATATGACAGAAACAGCAGTGAAAAAAGACTTCTGTCTCCTTGGAGCTTGCATTTTGGTGGTGAAGACAATGAATAAGATAAATAAGTGAAATATATGCTCTGCTAGATTGTGACAAGTGTTAAGGAAAAAAACTAAGTAGAGAAGATATATTAGTCTGTCTTTGCACAGCTATGAAGAGACATCCGAGACTGGGCAATTTACTAAGAAAAGAGGTATAACTGGTTCATGGTTCTACAGGCTGTGCAGGAAGCCTTATGACTTCTGCTCAGCTTCTGGGGAGGTCTCAGGAAACTTGCAAACATGGCAGAAGGTGAAGGTGAGGCAGGCATCTCTTACATGGCCAGACAGGAAAAAGAGAGAGAAGGGGAAGGTAATACATACTTTCAAACAACCAGATCTTATGA
Source organism: Macaca nemestrina (assembly GCF_043159975.1). NCBI lineage: Eukaryota > Metazoa > Chordata > Mammalia > Primates > Cercopithecidae > Macaca > Macaca nemestrina. The sequence goes on along the minus strand of NC_092133.1, from coordinate 40,084,508 downwards.
GAACTCTATCATGAGAACAGCACTAGGAAGACAGTGCTAAACTATTAAAAACCACCCCCATGATTTAATCACCTCCCATCAGGCCCCACCTCTAACATTGGGGATTACAATTGAACATAAGATTTGGGTGAGGACACAGATCCAAACATACTATTTTACCCCTAACTCCTCCAAATCCCATGTCCTTCTCACATTATGAAATACAATCATGCCTTCCCAATAGTCCCCCAAAGTCTTAACTCATTCCAGCATTAACTCAAAAGTCCAAAGTCCCATCTGAGATAAGACTAGTCCCTTCCACTTATGAGCCTATAAAATCAAAAATAAGTTAATAACTCCCAAGATGCAATGGGGGGTATAGGCATTGGGTAAATACTCCCATTCCAGAAGGGAGAAATCTGCCAAAGAAAAGGGGTTATAGGCCCCATGCAAGTCCAAAATCCAGCATTGCAGGCATTAAATCTTAAAACTCCAAAATAAAGTCTTTTGACTCCATGTCTCACATCCAGGGCACACTAGTATGAAGGGTGGGTTACCAAGGCCTTGAACAGCTTGTCCCTGTGGCTCTGCAAGGCTCTGCCCCACAGCTGCTCTCAAGGGCTTGCACTGAATGCCTGCAGCTTTTCCAGTTGCAGGGTGCAAGCTGCTGGTGGATCTATCATTCTGGGGTCTGGAGGAAGGTGGCCCTCTTCTCACAGCTCCACTAGGCAGTGACCCAACTGAGATTCTGTGTGAATACTCCAACCCATTTCCCATCTGCATTGCCCTAGTAGAGGTTCTCCATGAGGGCTCCATCCCTGCAACAGGCCTCTGCCTGGACTTCCAGGCTTTTCCATACATCTTCTGAAATCTAGGTGGAGGCTCCCAAGCCTCAACTCTTGACCTCTGCACACCTGCAACCTTAACACCATGTGGAAGTCACCAAAGTTTACAGCTTGCAACCTCTGAAGCAACAGCCCAAGCTGTAACTAGAGCCCTTTTAGCCACAGCTGGAGCTAGAGCAGCTGAGATGCAGGCAGCAGTGTCCTAAGGCTGCACAGATAGCAAGGGGTCCTGGGGCCTGCCCATGAAGCCATTTCCCCCATAGACCTCCAGGCCTGTAACAGGAGGAGCTGCCTCAAAGATCTCTGAAATGCCTTGGAGGCCCTTTTCCCATTTTCTTGGCTATCAGCATTTGGCTCCTCTTTACTTATGCAAATCTCTACAGCTGGCTTTAATTCCTCCACTGAAAATGGCCCTTTCTTTTCTACCACATGGCCAGGCTGCAAATTTTCTAAACTTGTACACTCTGCTTCCCTTTTACATATAAGTTCGAGTTTCAGGTCATTTCTTTGCTCACCACGTATGAACATGCACTGTTAGAAGCAGCCAGGCCACATCTTGAATGCCCTGATGCTTGGAAATTTGTTCCACCAGATACCCTATATCATCACTCTCAAGTTGAAAGTTCACAGATCCCTAGAGCAGGGGCACACTGCCTCAAGGTTCTTTGCTAATGCGTAACAAAAATTACCTTTGCTTCAGTTCCCAATAAGTTCCTCATTTCCATCTGAGGCCTCCACAGCCTGGACTTTATTGTCTATATCACTATAAGCATTTTGGTCACAACACACTTTTCCTCACCTTCCTGTCTTTTTCTGAGTCCTCCATATTCTTCCAATCTCTGCTTGTAATGTTACCCAATTCCAAAGTTGCTTCCACATTTTCAGATATCTTTATAGCAATGTCCCACTTCTCAATACCAATTTTCTGTAATACCAATTTTCTCAATACCAATTTTCTGCTATAAAGAAATAACTGAGACTGGGCAATTTACAAAGAAAAGAGGTTTAATTGGCTCACAGTTATGCAGGCTGTACAGGAAGCATGAAGTTTTCTGGGGAGGTGTTAGGAAATTTTCTTTTTTTTTTTTTTCTTTTGAGACAGTCTCGCTCCATCACCCAGGCTGGAGTGCAGTGGCGTGATCTCAGCTCACTGCAACCTCTGCCATTCTACTACCTCAGCCTCATGAGCAGCTGAGACTGCAGGTGCCCACCACCACGCCCCGCTATTTTTTTGTATTTTAATAGAGATGGGGTTTCACTGTGTTAGCCAGGATGGTCGCAATCTCCTGACCTCATGATCTGCCCGCCTCGGCCTCCCAAAGTGCTGGGATTACAGGCATGAGCCACCATGCCTGGCCAGCGTTAGGAAATTTTCAATCATGGCAGAAGACAAAGGGGAGGCAGGCCTTCTTCTTACATGACCAGAGCAGGAAGGGGAGAAAGAAGGGGAGGGTGCTATGTACTCTTAAACAGCCAGATCTTATGAGAACTCTATCATGAGAACAGCACTAGGGGGATGGTGCTAAACCATTAGAGACTGCACCCATGATCCAATCATCTCCTATGAGGCCCCACTTCCAACTTGGGGATTACAATTGAACACGAGATTTGTGTGCGGACACAGATCCAAACCATGTCAGAAGTGTTCATAGGAAATGTTTATTTGGGGAGGGAACTTTTAGATAGCGTGCCCAAAAAAGGTCTCAGGGAGACAAGATGTCATCTGAGTAAAGATGGGAAGAAAGGGAAGGCATGCCAAGCGGACAGAAAGCACTAGTTGCCTGTGTATTGAGTAACTGAACCATGGCCAGTTAATTTCTCAGCTATCATTGTATCTGACATGTCTTCTCCATTTGGGGGGCTGATGTGTTTATATTGTAGATGTCCTGCTTTCTCATAACTTTTGAATTGTGTTCTTATTCACAGCCCATAAATAGTGATCCCAAATGGAGCAGATGCTCATATCTACATCCTCAAGAATAAATGGCTTCCCCATCACTACTCGGTTGGATATGTAGGGGTTAATGCAGTAGCTTGGATTGGGGGAAGGAAAGCAACGTCACCTGCAGCTGTTCGAATATGAAATAGCACCACAGGACATAAATAAAGAAAATAAAATTGAAAGAATCAATGAATTCCAAAGAGAAAGCAAAAGGCAGAGGCCTTCTTATTGAAGGTTTTAGACAGAAAAATAGCAACTCATAACTAATGACAATGTGAAAACTCTGCACTATAAACTAGTGTCCTCCCTCTGACATGCGCCAGACTTCTCTTTCCTTTGGACTTTCATCCATCCTTATCTACTTGCCATACCCAAACAGCATGTTTTTCTCAGGACAAACCACAGCCACAAGAGACCTCATACTCTTTGAGTGTTCTGTGCACCTGCATGTGCTGTGCACTCCTGACCTTTAACTTCTTGCTCACTCCTCCAGGACTGTACCCAAAATTTCACCTTCTCTGTAAAAGCTCATTGAACTGCAACACTTAAAAATGGTATATATCATTGTAGGTGAATTACACTTCAAAAAATAAAAGTTAAAAACAAGACCAAAACCACCTCGCTTCATTTGAGAACACTTCATGGCACAATCTCCCACTTCTACCCCCACTCCAGCAGTGTTGGCCATCAAACTTGGCAGTTCCAGAACCTGGCGATGACCTTCCTAGTGAGCCAAGGGGGCCAAAGCTAGGGATGTTAGTGCATCTGGTAATAGCCCAGGTGGATTATTGCCTTTTTATCCATTCCACATTCCTCCTTTTTCTTTCAACAGCACACAGGCACTTTTGGCCCCCTGGGGTTTTGTTCACTACTACCATCAAGTTAATAATGAGTAAATATAAATTTTAATATTTCTCCCATCTTTGCTCCCTTCTGGGAACACTGATTCAAACTCTGTATTATAATTTTGACATGTCCCATCCATCCACTCATCCATCCATCCATCCATCCATCCATCCATCCATCCATCCATCCATTTATCTTGTAATGGTTAATAGCACAGACTCTGAACCCCAACTGCCTAGGTTGAAATGGCAGCTTCATCACTTATAAAGCAACCTTGGACAGGTTGCTTAACCTCTCTGAAACTTAATTTACTCATTGCTAAAGTGGGATAGTAATAGTCTTTATTTCTGAGAGTTTCAGGGAGAATTGAATGGGTTAATGCATATAAGATGCAAAGACAATCCCCAGCAGATAGGGAACACTCAATAAATGTTATTATTCGCTCATTTATCATTCACTGAGTAGACACTATATGCCAGAATTGAGTTTGACATTTGGGGAAAAAAGGACAACAAATGACACAGGGACCCTAACTTCAAGGAGCTGAGATTATGAGGGAAGGTTGACAGACAGGCAGACGAGTATAATAGAATGTATCAGTGCTGTAATGAGACAAGCCCAAGATGTGTTCTGAGTCAATGAAAAGAGTCCCCAGCTCTCACTGGGAGATGAGTCAAGTGAAGGCATCTCAGAAGTCAAGAGAGTTAAATGAAGTCCTATAATTCTGGCTTCTTCTGTTTGTTCCTTCAATTTCACCATGACGCTGATGTCTTTGCCCCGTCCCCATCTTTTCTGACTGCTGCCATGGAGTGACATCTGGACGTGGGCATTCTTATGCCTGGTTGGTGTCCTGAATCCCCTGTGATTCAGGGGATTCTGGCAGGACCAAGCCTCTTCCTCCAAGAGTAGGCGCACAAGAACAATAATGTTAGTAATATGATAACAAATGTTCTAGTCCCCATTTTAGTCAAAATAAAAGCAAAAGTCCTCCTAAAGGTCTCTACGATCCTACTCCATCTGGCCCTGTCACTTCTCTGACATCTCTATTATGCTCCCCCTCTTGTACTTTGGACCACCCAGACCTTTTTGCTGTTTCTGAGCACACCAGGCATCTTTCCACCTCAGGGCCTTTGCACTAGCTCCTCCATCCAAAATGCCCTTTCCCAGGTATTGGAAAGGCTCATTCTCTCACCTTCAAACCATTGCTCGCTTATTAACTTCTCAACTGACCACCCTGTTTAAATTGCAGTACCCCACCCCAGCACTTGTAAGCCCCCTTACCTTGCTCTAATTTTTAAAGTGCATATCATATCCTATCATTCCCCATAATGTATGCATTTATTGTGTTTATTATCTCTTTGCGTCGCTAGATTGTAAGTTTCAAAAGGGGAGGGATATTTATCTGTTTTAGTCACTGAGCATTCTCTATCAATCGCTAGCACATTGTGTGTGCTCAATAGTTATTAAATGAGAAGATATTGGCATTAACAACCCTCAGGAAAATGTATCTGAGGCCCTGTGCATTAGAAAACACAGAACTATCTCTCTCTCTTTTAATTATTAAGCTGCACAAGCGTAAAAAGCTCATTTTCATTTTAACCTTCAGTCAACAAAGCAATAAAGCTCCTTGAACTTGCTTAATGAGTCCAAGAGCATAATGGCTAATTAACATGAAGCATTCTAGCTGCTCTGCCAATTAGCCACTTGGATCACCCTGGGAGCTCAGAAGTGGAGCAGGCCTCTCTGGCTCCCTGCATATCTGCCCACCTGTCTGTCTAAGCCCCAAGGGGTGTCTAAGGTTGGAGGAGAGTAGAGTCAGCTTCAGCCTGGGGCTAATACGAGTTCCTGGTTGTTGTTGCCATAGGAGGTCTGGGGAGTCCCTCAGCCTGGGTCCCTTGTCCTGGACCCTGGTTTGTTGCATTTCTCCAATAGTGATCCAAGAACTATTTAATTAGAATCCAACTCCTCGATTCCACCCAGGCTCACGGGATAACTAAGTCCGGATCTTGCTCTCTGGAGTCTTCCCTTTTCCTAGCTTTTCCTGCCTGAATGGCATCCAATTCCTCCTTTTACAGAAACTGATGTTCTGGCCACAAATCCAGAACAGATTGTACCAGTCAGGCTGGGTCTGAATCCAGCTGGGCCACTTACTGGCTGCTTGACCTTGGACAAGGTACTCAACCTTTTGATAATACTGAATTTTATTTGAGCCCTGAGAAAAGAGCAAGGGTTAAGAAATCCCTCCACCATTTTATACTCCAAAATCAGGAAATAGCTAGTCTTGAAAAGGACCACCCTGCCCTAGCATATTTCATGACAAGAACTGCCTCCATCCTTCCTCAGGACTTCTATAAGACTCATTCCCTCACCTGCTTCTATAAAACCCACGCCTCCTTCACTCTCTTTGAGATGGTCCTCATTAACAGACATTCTCTGGCCAGGTGTGGTGGCTCACGCCTATAATCCCAGCACTTTGGGAGGCCGAGACAGGCGGATCACCTGAGCTCAGGAGTTCAAGACCAGCCTGGCAAATGGTGAAACCCTGTCTCTAGCAAAAATACGAAAAATTAGCTGGGCGTAGTGGCATGTGCCTGTAGTCCCAGCTACTCAGGAGGCTAAGGTGGGAGGATTGCTTAAGCCCAGGAGATGAAAGTTACAGTGAACTGAGATTGTGCTACTGCACTCCAGCCTAGGTGACAGAGTGAGACCCCATCTCAAACAAACAAAAACAAGATAAACAAACAAACAAACATTCTATTGCAATTGCCTGGGTAAAACTATCTCAGTTGTCCAATGTATTTTGTCTTTCATACTTTTAAGCCCCAATATCCCCATGTATAAAAGGGGATAATCAAAACTATTTTATAAGACCAATTGTGAGGATGAAACAAAAACATGCATGTATAGTATAGTAAGCTCTCAATGAATATTTTGGTGCAATTATTATTCCTGTTGTTAATTCCCTCCAGCCCCGTTTTACCAGGCCCTGGTCTTTATGATATCTTGTGCTAATTAATGTCTGCTGGATGTTCTTAGCAATTTAAGACTTTCTATCACTATACATTTTACAATTTCGACAACATTGTTCCAGTAGCTTTGCAGGGTTTGGTCACGTCTAGCCCTACTTAGCCACTATCAACCCTCAAACATACCCTAACAGCACATCTTGAATGCTGTCTGAAAACAGTGCTTCAATGCTCCCTCTCCACACATATTTGTTCTGCAAGATCTGGCCTTGGTTCTCCTGTCATATTTGGTTCTTGGTGTTTTTTTTCTACTTTGGGTTGCTTCTCATCTTTTCTCAGGCTAGGGTGAGGGCTATTTAGGTTTCGGGGAATGCTAGAGCTAATCATGCCCTTGCTGTGTACATTAATCAGGGTTCTCCAGAGAGGTAGAATCAAGAGGGTATACACAGACATCGATGAGAGGGGATTTATTAGAGGAATTGGCTCATGTGATTATGGAAGCTGAAAAGTCCCACGACAGGCCATTTGCAAGCTGCAGACCCTGGGTTGCTGGAGCATGGCTCAGTTCAATTCCAAAGGCTCAGAAACAAGGAAACCAACTGAGTCCCAGACTGAAGGTCTGAGAACCTGAAAAGCAGCTAGTGCAAGTTCTGGAGTCCAAGGACAGGAGAAAAAGACTCTATCCCAGCTCCAAGAGACAGAGAATCTCTTTTTGTTCTGTCTGAGCCCCCAGAGGGTTGGATGATATCTGTCCACATTGGGGGTGAATCTTCCCCACTCAGTCCACTGACTCATATGCCAATTTCCTCTGGAAATACCCTCCCAGATACACCCAGAAATAATCCTTTACCAGTTCTCTAGGTCATCCTTAATCCAGTTCAGTTGAACCCCAAATTAACCATCATGCTGTGCTTCTGCAGCACCTTTCCAGTCGTTAGGGTTGGAATCTTCCAGGGGGCTTTTTAATAATACTCCTGAGACCCAGGCTGCTACCCGGACTAAGTCAGGACCTCTAGATGTGGGAACAAATCACTGGTGCTTAAAAACTCCCTAGATGTTTTCATGGGCAGCCAAAGTAAAGAACAACTGTTGTAGACACTTCTATTGTTGGATAGAGCACCATGTAGTATAATTATTTGTCAGCCTTTCCTGTTAGAACAGGGTTCTTAATCTGCAATCTGTGGGCCCCCCCAACAGGGATGATCAGGGATCTGCAACCCAGAAAACATCAAGAATCATTCATCCCTCGTCCAGGAGCAACTTGGGAATAAGGCTCATGCTTTATTATTGCAACCTCTGTGCTAATACTTGGTAGTTATTGAATAATGCAACATTATTCAACAGTAAACTGGACACCAGAGGACAGCATCTCAGGAGACATTGGCCAGAAATTCTTTGAGGAAAATAAATGAGAATTAGGTCAAAAAACAAGCTCATAGTTTCACATACACAGAGTAAGAATGTATATGTAGATACGTCTTTAAATATATGTATTTAAAGTCTCCTTGTATTTGGTCATATATGCTTATTGTGCTGTTTGACTCCCACCAAACTAATTCTCTTAAAGTGTTCAATCCCAAGGAATTAGTTTCTTGCAAATATGTTTGCAAGTTTCTTGCAAAAATGTTCTGTTGAGGTCAATACATTTTAAATTGATTTAAATATTCATTTATTTCCTTTTTGCTTCCACTTTATTAGGATAATGAGAGTTCCAAAGAAGTTTTGAAGTGTTTTAAAATTCTTTCTACAACCTAATCAACTGAGGTCTCACTATTGTAACTGGCATGGAATGCTGCACACACTCAGAGATCAAACATGGTCACCTCTCCGCCATTTTAAAATTATTTGCTAGTAGGCCCCATCTGCCTCACTAGTAGGAGGTAAGTATCTCCTTCCCTGAATTATAAAAGATCCATGGGGAGAGTGGTGAGTAGGAGTTGGGGGCAGCTTACTTCAGCCAAAGAGGAAATCAGTTCAGTTCCACACTCCTTCTCCTGAAGCAGGGAGTACCTGTATTAATCATGCCTTTTTATTTGCTCTCTCTCTCTCTTACTTTCTCTCTCGCTCTCTCTTTCTCTGTGTGTGTGATGTGTGTGTGTGTTTTGGCTTTTGTTTTTTCAGAGACAGGGTCTTGCTGTGTTGCCCAGGCTGGAGTGCAGCGGAAACATCGTAAGAGTTTCAATATGTTGCTCAGGCTGTTCTCAAACTCCTGGCCTCAAGTGATTCTCCGGCCTCTCAAAGCACTGCGATTACAGGTGTGAGCCACCTCTCTTAGTCTTATTTTCTGTATTCTGAAGTTTTGATAACTGGGGTCTTGCTGATCCTGAAAAGGCTGCCCCTCCCTGACTTAGGGCTTAGGGCTGGGGTTTAGGGATCACTAATTCCTGGAGGCAGTACAGACTCCCCTGAAGAGTGCCTTTCATATGCAAACCAACCAACCCAGAGTCAGCACACCCACCTCCTTTCACACCTGGGGCCATCCACTCTAATCACCCCACAGCCAATTACCAAACAATGAGAGATAGCCGCCTATGTATCAGAGCCAGCTGAAATTATTCAAACTGTCCATCCTAAGCCTGCTTACCCTGCCTCACCTGTTTCTTCCTGCAGAAAGAATAAAGGCTCTTGCTCAAGTGTTCCCCTCCCTCCCTCTGCCTCCTGATCAACCCTGCTGCTTGCCAGTGTGCCCCTCCCACCACACACACTGTGGTGTGCATCGTCCCCTCCTCTTGGGAACTGTAACAAACTATCTTTTCAATGGCAGTCATCTCCTGATCTGTTGGCCTCATCAAACCTGAATAATAATAAAATCCACATTTTAAAACAGTATTTGAGTCTATTGAGTCCACCAGCCGGGGGCTTCTTACTGGCAAGTGCATCTGTGTTGAAAACCAGTCTTATAAAGTCCAAGTGGCCATACCGGGCCCCCAGTGTGATGATGTCAGTGAATTCTAGATCTCAACCAAGGCTGTAGGAAATCCTGGGGGCAGAGGGATCCCCTTTCTCAGTACCCAGCTCAGTCAAGAGTGCCCCACTCCTGGGCTCACAAGAGGGCAGATGCTCAGTGCTTTCAATTTTCACATCCAAGTCTGGGGGCAAGTCTGTCTAGGGGAAGACCAGGATATGGCATCAGGCACTCTGGAGACCCATAGGTATCTTCTGATGAGACTGCCTTCAAATGATAAACTAATCCAGACATTGGCCCTCCAAGGGAGTATTTTAGAGCTGTTCCTGGTACTTCTTTTGCTATAGAAAAAGAAACACTCCCCAAATTTACCCTAATTTCATATAGGCATTTTAGAACTGTAAGGGGGAAAAATAATTTTCTCCTTCACGCTCCATGAGTTTTTAGCTAAGACTCTCTACAACAAAAGACAGATTAACAAGAGAAAAACAAACAAGTTTAATAATATGTACACCTCCTGTATACATGAATGATAATTCAGAGAAATAAGTAAATCTCTAGAGTAGATCCCAAAGAAATAGTTTAAATTTCACCCTTAAATGCCATCATTCTCTGAAACAAACAATAAAGAGTATGGCCATAAACACAGCAAGGTTTATTATGCAGGTTTTAGTTGATGTCTTCTCCATTGATTAAGGGTGTCTTGGCTGCGTGGTGACTCAAGCCTATAATCCCAGCACTTTGGGAGGCCCAGGCGGGAGGATAATTTGAGCCCAGGAATTCAAGACCAGCCAGGGCGGCATAGTGAGATCCTGTCTCTACAAAAAGTAAAAAAATAAAAATAGAAATAAAAATAAAAAGAATGTTTAGAGATTTAGTCTTCCTGGTGTGAGAGGGAAACACCCGTGCAAATGGAGATTTCATTTATAGACATAAATTTCTTTTACAAGAGCGTAACTTTTCAGAACTTCACCTGTGTCTGCAGTTTCTCAAGATAACCAGCTCAAAATAATCTTATACCAAAAACACATATTTGGGAGTTGTAAATTCTGGTCTCTCGCAGTCCTGTATTAAGATGGCATGCCCTGAGCCCCATCATAACTTATCAGAACACTTAATTCATGAAAAAAGAGTTTGTAAGATAACCTTTGTTTCTCCCCCACTGAATCCTTCTCTAGTCCTGTGAAGAGATTCAAAACATATCACCTCAAAATATGCAACTTTGGCATATCAATTCTTTTGAGCTAAAAGAAATTGTGAACCAGTCAATGTGGGAAAACATCTTTACTCCTCCTCAACTAAAATAATGTACAAATGTCCTCTTTTATAAAGGAAATTTACATTTATAAAGGATGTTTTCATTAGTAAAGGTATCTGTAGGAAGAAGAGAGCTACTCAGAGATGACTTTTATCACCTGAGAGACTTTTATCTGCATAGCAAGGCAACCACCATTCACCATACATTTCCTCCCCTCTCCTTCCTGTAATTTGCCTCCACCACCCTGCAGGAACCCCAAACCCTTATTCCTTCCTGTATCTCAGGGGGTAACTGTGATAGGTTCATTGTCTGATGTGCAGCAAGTCAACACGCCAACACCAGGTTGCAGTAGAGAAAGAGGTTAAATCATAGGGCCACTGAATGAGGAGACAGTAGGAAACCTCAAATCCATCTCCCTGAGGAGTTTGGGGCTAGGGATTTTAACTGTGAAGATCATTGATGGATCAAAGTGTGCATGGGGAAATTATGGGATAGGGAGATAAGGAAACTGTATTCTCATGCTGATTCAGTTTTCCTGTGGGGATCTTCAAATGGTTGGCATCAGCTGTTCCACTGGAATTCAGGATCTGAAAAACCTCTTAAGCAATTCTTAAACAAACGCTTTATGATTCCAACATCAGAAATTATATCTGTAAGAATAATGGGGATACAAATTAATTCTTAAACAAAAGCCTTGTGATTCTAACATCAGAAATCCTACCTATAGGAACAGTGGGGATGCAAATGGTCATTATCTAGTGCTATATGACTTTCAGTTACCAGGAAGTGGGCCAAAGTACAGCCTGATTAATGCTTAATTATAACAATGTTTCTGTCCAGAACGCTTGTTAACCCTGTGAGGACAGTTTCAAGGGTGATACATAAATCTCAATCGTCTGGCTGCTTCTCTGAGTCTCATATTGTTGTGGGACTTCATGCATACATACATAATTAGAATTGTTTTTCTCCTGTTAAATCTCTTAATGTCAATTTAATTCATAGACAAGCCAAATAACCCAGAAGGACAGAAGGAGCATTCTGCCTCTCCTGTAATTGAAAAACACCCTTCTCCACAATCCCCACCCCCAGTTTCAGAAACTCTCAAATCCAACCCCTTCTCTGCCAGTCTCCCCCTAGACCTCCAAGAGATACCTCAGTATCACCTACTCCATCACTCTAGTTCTCTTTCTCTATACCCTGGCTTATTTGGGGTTCTCCCAGACCTCAGGGCGTCGCTTTCAGAAAGGTGTAGGCTTGAGGTCAGGAGGTCAAGACCAGCCTGGGCAATACAGTGAGACCCCATCTCTGCAAAAAAAAAATTTAAAAAAATAGTTGGGCATGTTGGTACACACCTGTAGTCCAAGCTTCTGGGAGGCTGAGGTAGGAGGATTACTTTAACCCAGAAGTTTGAGACTGCAGTGAGCTGTGATCATGCCACTGCACTTCAGCCTGGGCACCAGAGTGAGACACTGTCTCCTCAAAGAAATTTAAAAAAGGAAAAAGAAAAGCTTAGGAACCAATGTCAAGGCCCAGCACTAGACTTTTACAGGTGGGTAGGAAAGGAAAATAATTTTCCCCCTACCCTTCTAGGTTTCCTGGTTCAGAGGGGCAGGTGCTGCTGCAAATTAGACTAACAAAGGAAAGACTAACAAGAGAAAAACAAAATTTCATTAATGTGCACATCATGCATACTTGTGAGACAAACTCAGAAATGAGTAATTAAAAGGGGTGGTTAGAACTTGGGGCTTATCATTATTCTCAGCAAACTAACGCAGGAACATAAAACCAAACACCAAATTTTCTCACTTATAAGTGGGAGGTGAACAATGAGAACATAGACACAGGGATGGGAACAATGCACACTGGGGCCTGTCGGGGGATTGCGGGGGAGAGCGGAGAGCATCAGGATAAATAGCTAATGCATGTGGGACTTAATGCCTAGGTGATGGGTTGATAGGTGTAGCAAACCACCACGGCACACGTTTACCCATGTAACAAACCTGCACATCCCGCACATCCTGCACATGTATCCCGGAACTTAGAATAAAGTAAAATAAAATGTTTTTTAAAAAAAGAACTTAGGGTTTATATAGCATCTTAACAAAAGAACAATACATTTGTAGAGATGTGATGAAACAAACAAAAAGGGGGTTAGAGCCATGCACAGTGGCTCACACCTATAATTACAGCACTTTGAGGGTTCAAGGCAGGAGAATCACTTGAGCCTAGGAGTTCAAGACCAGCCTGAACAACATAGTGAGACCCTATCTCTATCATACATACATACATGCATGCATACATACATTAGCCAGGCTTGGCAGTGCATGTCTGTAATCCCAGCTACTTGAGAGGTTGAGGTGGGAAGATTGCTTGAGCCTGGAAGATCGAGGCTGCAGTGAGTCATGATCACACCACTGCACTCCAGCCTGGGTGACAGAGCAAGATCCTGTCTCAAAAAAGGAAAAGAAAAAGCAACATGGGCTTAGGTGTGTAGGGGCATCAAGCTGTAGGAGATGAATTTATGCAGAATCTAATGGAAGGTAAGGCTATTTAGTAAGGTTTGTTTGCGTCGACTCTTCCTCAGTGCCATCTTGTTTCTGGGATAAGGTTGTTATCCCATTCCTGGTATGGGAAGTGGAGGCGGGGACAACTTCCCAAGGGAAATTTATCTTCTGCTTTTGAAACCTGCCCAATTGTCCCATGGAAGTGATATTTATGGGGTTTTGAATAAACATAGAAGTTGACCCTCCTGCTGATCTTTTTTTTTTGAGACAGAGTTTTGCTCTGTCGCCCAGACTGGAGTGCAGTGACGTGGCCTCACCTCACTGCAACCTCCGCCTCCTGGGTTCAAATGATTCTCATGCCTCGGCCTCCCAAGTAGCTGGGATTACAGGCATGCACCACCACACCTAGCTAATTTTTGTATTTTAAGTAGAGATGTGGTTTCACCATGTTGGCCAGGCTGATCTCAAACTCCTGACCTCAGGTGATCTGCCCACTTTGGCCTCCCAAAGTGCTGGGATTACAGGCATGAGCCACTGCACCCAGCCTCAGTCTTAACATTTGAAGCTTACATTTGTCTCATCTGAGTTCCTTCCTCAAGAAACCAACCCTTTGGCTGGGCACATTGGCATGCACCTATAATCTTGGCACTTTGGGAGGTCAAAGTGGGCAGATGGTTTGAAACCAGAAGTTTGAGACCAGCCTGGGCAACATGGTGAAACCCCATCTCTACCAAAAAACAAAACAAAACAAAACAAAAAGCCCAGTGTAGTGGCAGGCACATGTAGATGTAGTCCTACCTACTCAGGGGACTAAGGTGGGAGGATTGTTTGAGCCTGGGAGGTCAAGGTTGCAGTGAGCCATGATCTCATGCCACTGCATTCCCACCCTGGCAACAGGGTGAGATCCTGTCTCAAAAAAAAAATAAATAAATAAATATAAAAATAAAAGAAACCAACCCTCAGGCAAGAAACTGAAACTCATCAAATGACCACATTCAGATAATGAGACACCAGGACCCTCATCCATCACAATTGCTTCCTTACCCCTCCCTAATTCCTGCTTCCCTTGCCTTCCTCGGTATATAAGTCCCCCAATTTTAGTCAATTGGAACAGGGATTTGAGACTGTACCTCCTGCATCCTGGCCTGCAGCACCTTCTCTGGCAATACTCATTGTCACAGTGATTGGCATTCTGTGTGGTGAGCAGCAGGACCACCACTGAACCCCTCACTTTTTGGTAACACTCTCAGGCATATGGGGAAGGGCAGAGAGCTTACCCTGGGTCTGCTTTTCTCAGTTGCCTTCAGTTCAAAAGAATCCTTGTGCAGAGTGGCATATTTTAGGGTGGCTGACTCTGAACCCCTTCAAGGGCTTAGGCTGCTTTGAGGACTGCAGCAGTGATGTGGGTTAAAACTGGTTTTAAATTGGATGGAGAACCCAGCCACCTTTTAAACAAACATGTTTCTAGGACAAAGCATGTCCCAGGTTCCAAATAAGTGACATACAAGGGAACCTTCAGAACACAGCACTGTTGGCAAGATGGAAACCCCTGTCTCCGCAGTCTGCAGTTAGTATCAGAGGGTGCAGTGGAGTGAGTGCTGTCCTAGGAGAGTAGGATTCTAGTTCCAACTTCTACTCATCTCATCCAGAGCTTCAGATAACTCATCAATAAAAAGGCATACCACCTTTAACATCTTCCTAACCAGAAATTGCGAGAAAGAACCAGGTTATCTCCTGGAATTCCAATGGTTATGGAAAATTAAAGTGGGGTTCAAGAGGTTTATTTCCTGCTGTGAAGAATTCCTGCTTTGAATGACTTATGGAGTTTTGGCGGTGGGGGTTGGGGGTGGTGGTTCCACACAGACTAAAGGGACCCTCCTTCCCAGAGTGGTTTATTAATTCAAGGATCACAGCAGAAAGGAGAATCCAGCACTGGGTTGGGTGGAAGGAAGCACTTGCCTGAGGGCTGGGCCCAAGAATCCAAAGTTCACAAAGGGACTGGGAGTGCTTGTTAGTCTATGAATGGCTTAAATCAATTTGTTTTTTGCTTTAGTATTTCCTGTTTCTCAAATCAAGAGCCCTAATGCATCTCAATAGTCTCAAAGTAGCCATTTGCTTTCTTTCCAAAGAGCAGTCATTTACCACCTGCAGGTTTGTATTAACATAAACTATGCAGACAGCTTTCTGTTCTAGCAAAAAGCCTCTCTATAGCTTAAGGCAATCAGACATTCTTCTTAAGAAAGGCAGAATTAATTAACTGCAGGAAAACTGACATTCTGCTCAGAGACACTCTTGAAGGAAAATTATCCTGAATGGGTTTGTAACTCATTCATTTACACAATTTTTGTTGTTTTAAAAAATTCAGAGAGCATTAAAAGTTCAGAGGTTACAGTATCATAAAAATTGCCTTGGGTAAGGTGTTAAACATTGACACAAAATGAACATCATCCTTGTCCTGTGTTTATTACAAACTTTCAAGCTGCTCCTAAGGATTCCTTAAGGCACATTGAACAATTAAACTTCAAGGCTTATTTTCATCTTGCTAATTACCTCTTAATATAACTTTTTGTGATTGAGCTTCATTAGCTCAATCAGTTGGAAATGGGGCAGATTTCAAAGAAAACTGTTGTTTAAACAGATTGCTGGATTTGAGTCTACTCAGTGGTGTGCATTGGCAAAGGCCTGGAGGTACTAGGAGAGACAGTGACAGGGAGACTGGGGTTAATAAAACCTGGCAAACAGAGCAGTGGTCTTGGAATGCAGAAGTCATAGGTTCAAGTTTCTTCTGGGTAGGAAAGGGTGATCAGTTAATTTATTGTTCAAAATGATAGGGACAGGAGGCAGGGAAATTCTGGGCAGAAGATGGCAGTCCCCAGTGAGGGGCCCAACCTGCAGCCCAAAGGGAGAACATGCATTCCTGTTTTCCAGCTCAAATGTTGCCTTTTCCAAAACCATCCATGGCCCACCCCATCCCCCATCCTGTGCCCATAAACACCCCAGGCTCTGCCAGAAGAGGGAGGAGAAGAGAAGCCGCGGGATGTCGGAGACTACAATTGGACGTCAGAGAGAAGCAGCTTGACTTCAGAGGAATCGCTCGATGGTGTAGCTTCAGAGAAGAGTCTGGCCAGGATGGCTGGACTCTGGGGGAAGATTATCTTCCTGCTTCACCCCCTTTTCAGCTCCCCTTCCTGGTGAGAGCCACTTTCATTGGCAATAAAAGCCGCCACATTTACCATCTCCAATTTGTTCATGGGACTTCATTCCTCCTAGACACCAGACAAGAACTCAGGTGCGGGTGAAAAAGGCTGTCATGCTGACACTCCACTTAGCTGTAAACACTTAAGTCGTCTGTGGGTGGCAAAGCTAAAAAAGCATTCTTCTAGCACTCTTGTAACACTCTTTCTGGTGGTTCAGAGGTTGCAGGCATCCCCCAAGATGCTGCCATAGGGCCACACAGTTTTGCTCCTGCCAGCACCTGAAAGCACTTGTTCTGGCTCCTGCACCTGCTCACCTGCCCTCCCCATCCTGTGAGGGTTGGAACACAGTGTGACCGAGTGAGTGGAGTCCACCCCTGCCGGCACCAAAGCAGCCAGCTAGTTCCAGCTCTCAGGCACTCCAGTTCCCACCCACACAGGGTCCATGGAAACTTTCTGTTTCAAAACCCAGGTACTACTAAGAGTTTTATGTTTAGCCTAAAGCTGCTCCCTTACATATTTTAAGTTCAGCCTAAAGTTTTCTCAGTATATAGTGAACTATAACCTAACCAGATATGTAAATAGACTGTAATCTAATATTGGGGCTCAGAAAACAATGCACCAAAATGAAGTCCTCAGCAGCAGCCTCAGAAACAAAAGCTTTTGTTTTCTGTTGTTTTTGAGACAGGATCTTACTCTGTTGCCCAGGCTGGAGTGCAGTGGTGTGATCATGGCTTACTGCCCTCTCAACCTCCTGGTATTAAGTGAACTTCCCAGCTCAGCCTCCTAAGTAGCTGGGACTATAGATGCATGCCATCACACCTAGCTAATTTTTAATTTTTTTGTAGAGATGAGGTTTTGCCATGTTGCCCAGGCTGTTCTCAAACTTCTGGCCTCAAGCAACCCTCCTGCCTCTGCCTCCCAAAATTCTGGGATTACTGACATGAGCCACCAGCACCCAGCCCAGAAATTTTTCTATGACTTTCTCCTACCCTCCTTTCTCTCAGTCCCATTCTCCCCCAAGGGTAGCCATAGACACTAAACTTCCTCTTCCCCAAGACCTTTTCCCTTGAAGGCCAGTCATAAAACCTAAAAATATTCTATTTAAAACTGGCCATAGGCCGGGCACGGTGGCTCACACCTGTAATCCCAGTACTCTGGGATGCCAAGGCAGGCGGATCACTTGAGGTCAGGAGTTTGACACCAGCCTGGCCAACATGGTGAAACCCCATCTCTACTAAAAATACAGAAATTAGCCTGGCATGGTGGCATGCGTCTGTAGTCCCAGCTACTCAGGAGGCTGAGGCAGGAGAATCACTTGAACCTGGGAAGAGGGGGTTGCAGTGAGCCAAGATGCCCCAGTGCACTGCAGCCTAGGTGACAGAGTGAGACTCCGTCTCAAAAGAAAAAACAACAACAAAATAAAACTGGCCATAAATAAATTATCTGATCCCCATTCCAGAGAAGAGTCCTGCCCCACACTCAGAAGAAAGGAGTGTGTGCTCAGAGAAGCCAAGGAGAATCTAGACAGGCAGGCCTTATTGGGTTTTCCCACTAAGTCTATTGAAACCGCCTTTGCAAAATTATAACTAAAGAAATTATGACAGTGAAAGATATCAGACCTCACCAACTCCATCTTACTTCTGATGTCTCAACTGTCTTTGTCCATTCCTGGGCACAGGCCAAACTGGCCTTGGGAAGGGATTTATAGTTTAAATAATACTTCTTTCCAAAAGCTAAACTATTCTTGTAAAATGAATGAAATGCTACCAACCATAAAGTAATGATGAGAGGGGCTGGAATTCTAAATATTACCAGCCATTATTCTGGAGGTCATAAGATTTGCAACTTCCTCAAATATTCCTGAAGATAACATCACTATTAGGAAACTAAGAGTGGCCTGTTGAGATGTCTTTTCAAGTTTTTGCATTTCTGAAACCAGATGACCCCAACTAGACCTGTCAACCAGTTCTGCAGCCCTCACCCAGGAACTGACTTAGTATAAGAGAACAGCTTTGACTCCCTGTGATTTCATCCCTGAGCCAACCAATCAGTACTCCTGACTCACTGGCCACCTACCCACCAAATTAGCCTTAAAAACTCTGATCCCCGAGTTTTCAAGGAGACTGAGTTGAATACTAATAAAACTCTGGTCTCCTGCACAGCTGACTCTGCGTAAATTACTCCTTCTCTATTGCAATTCCACTGTCTTGGTAAATCAGCTGTGTCTAGGCAGTGGGCGAGGTGAACCCGTTGGGTGGTTATACTATTAGTGGTCAATTATACCCTTTTTGTCCAATCATATTTTTACATGGCTATTCATAGTTTGTTGAAGCTAAGTATAAAAGTGGACAGTTTCTCCTGTATCTTAGTGTTTTCATCCTGAAGGCTCCCACGTATATGCATTAAATACACTTGTATACCTTTTCTCCTATCAATCAATCTGCCTCATGTCAGTGATTTTCGGTGAACTCACCAAGTTTCGACCAATCAAAGGCAGCCCACTGTTCAAACCTTGTTCAAATAAGGCAAATGTCAAGTTGAAACTACCTTTGCAAAAGTTCTATCAGTGAGGGGGGGAAAAAAAAACCAGTAAGCTAAACTAACCCAATCCCCATCTTGCCTTTCTCTTAATTATTCCTAGGCTATTGGGCCAAGCTAATTTTGAAAAACATGAAGGCTATAGTTTAATAATAGGCCTTGCCCAAAATGTAACCAATTTTGTAAAGCTAATGGGAAGCCCTCAAGCTGGGGGAAGGAGCGGAACCTGAGTCCTGTTAAGGTGCAGACATAAGCAATTGTCAGCCATTATTCCTGAGGTTATACAATATGCAACTTCCCCAATTACTCCTGCAAATAACACCACTATTGTAGATTGGCCTTTTCAGATATCTTCATAGGTTTTTGTGTGTTTGACACTCATGGCTCCACCTGGACCACCCACCCAGCTCCTGTGGCCCCACCAAGAAGCAATTCAGCCCACCAAAAGATAGCTTCCACCTCCAATGAATGATTTCATCTCTGCCCCAGCCAATCAGCAGCAAGCACCTGTTACCTGGTCACCCGCACCCCTTCCCCCAAACTGCCTTTGAAAAACCCCTAACTTATGAACTTTAAATAAGATGATTTGAGTAGGAACTCTATTTCCCATGTGTCGTGGCTGGCCTCCTGTCTATTAAACTTTCTCTACTACAATGCCGCAGTCTTTCTTTATGCAGTGGGCAGGAAAAATCCCTTGGACGATTACAAAGCTGTTACCAATCCAGCTGTTTCTGTACCTTACTTCCATTTTCTATATCTCCCTTTCCTTTTTTTATCCATAAATCCTCTCTGTCCATGTGGCAGTACAGGAGCCTCTCTGGACCTATTCTGGTTTGGGGAACTGCCTGATTCACAAATCGTTCTTTCCTCAATTAAACTGTTACTTTTTTTTTTGAGAAAAATTCCCCCTCTGTCACCCAGGCTGGAGTCCAGTGGCATGATCACGGCCCACTGCAGCCTCAAACCCCCAGGGTCAGGTGGTTCTTTCGCTTCAGCCTTCCGAGTAACCGCGACTACAGGTGCATGCTACCACACCCAGCTAATTTTTAGTATTTTTTGTAGAGATCAGGTTTTGTCATGTTGCCCAGGCTGGTCTCGAATGCCTGGGCTGAAGTGATCCACCTGCCTTGGCCTCCCAAAGTGCTGGGATTACAGGTGTGAGCCACTGTACCTGGCCAAACTGTTATAATTTGTCTAAAGTTTTAACAAGAGTAAAAGGGGGTGCTTACTGAATGGGGTGCCAGGCATAAATAATTGGACAGTCCTAATTAAATCAGGCTCTTTAGCAGCTTTATGACTTTATAAAGCCATTGACTTTTCTGAGCCTATTTCTTCACTTTACAAGGAAGATAACAGTGTTCGACCTTACCAATCATGGAGATACACAAAAATGTACTTTATAAATTGTAAAGCATGAGAAAATGTGAGGTACTATCGTATTTGATAAAGCAGAGTCAAGTTTACTGTTTACTCTTGAGATACTGGATGTACAAATGGATAATTGCCAAACTATATATAAAGATAGTATTTTGACTCACAACCTGTCCAGAAAACCAACCCCTATTGACAATAACCAGCCCAGGAAGTCTGTTATAAATCAGACTTTCAGGAAGTCACTTGTTATTTCTAGTGACAAGCCAGGAAGCTGAATAATAACTTGTGTCACAATCGGCCCCAAATGGCAGGACTTGATTAATAATTGACAGATTCTGTCAGTTTTTTTCTCCACTTCCAACTTAGGACCAACTAGGGAAAGCCAAATATGCATTCCCAATCAAACACACAGGATTTCCTGCTTCTAGGTAGCTTCCTACAGCTTTCCCAGGCCAACAGCCTCCCTGAGGCCAGACCTAAAGCTTTTCTTTTTTCCCACCATAAAGCTTGCACACTTCTCTCCACCTTTGAGTTTCTGCTAAAACTCAGTGAAGGTGGCTGATTCTCTTGCTGTAGCAGCTCTGAATAAATAGGCTTTGCTTTTCTCAGGCTGGGGGATGGAGCGGAACCTGAGTCCTGCCAAGGTGCAGACATAAACTATTGTCAGCCATGGCCAGGCGCGGTAGCTCACGCCTGTAATCCCAGCACTTTGGGCGGCCGAGGCGGGCGGATCACGAGGTCAGGAGATCAAGACCATCCTGACTATGGTGAAACCCCGTCTCTACTAAAAATACAAAAAATTACCTGGGCGTGGTGGCAGGCGCCTGTAGTCCCAGCTACTTGGGAGGCTGAGGCAGGAGAATGGCATGAACCCAGGAGGTGGAGCTGGCAGTGAGCCGAGATCGTGCCACTGCACTCCAGCCTGGGCGACAGAGCGAGACTCCGTCTCAATAAATAAATAAATAAACAAACAAATAACAATTGTCAGCCATTATTCCTGAGGTTATATGATACACAACAAGACATATTTATTTCCATACTTGACCCCAATTAGGGTTTTTATTAAGCTGAAAGAATTTGGTAACAACTCTAGGTGCCCTTTAAAGGCCTCCAATTGGTTACACCCTAGGAAGGATTGGCCAGTGACCAATCAGAGGCTGAAGTGGAAACTTCTGTCTTGTTATCACAGGGCAAGGATGTGGCCTATACGCTGCCTAATCTTGCCTAGAACTGTCCGCACCTGCTGCTCTTTTGTTTATGCCTTTACCCTTGGTTACCCTAATTCCCCATTCTCCTGCCTCATAGCCATGGGACTGACTAAAAGTTAACCCAACACTGTAATCCCAGCACTTTGGGAGGCCGAGGTGGGTGGATCACTTGAGGTCAGGAGTTTGAGAACAGCCTGGCCAACATGGTGAAAACCCGTCTAAACTAAAAATACAAAAAAATTAGCGGGGTATGGTGGCACAGGCCTATTATCCCAGCCACTACAGAGGCTGAGGCACGAGAATCACTTGAACCCAGGAGGTGGAGGTTGCAGTGAGCCGAGATCCCACCATTACACTCCAGCCTGGGCGACAGAGTGAGACTCCGTCTCAAAAAAAAAAAAAAAAAAGTTAACTCAACATGTGTACCACCATTATGTCAGCATTCCCCAAAGCCTAATGAAAAGTAGAAATGTTCCCAGGGTAGCAAAATTGTCCTAGAAAAAGGATGCTGAAGCTTCTCAAGCAAGGATACAGTAGTCCCTCTATCCACAGTTTCACTTTCTATGGTTTCAGTTACCCGCAGTCAATTGCAATCCAAAAATATCAAATGGAAAATTCCAGAAATAAACAATTCCAACACATTTAAAGTTGTGCGCCATCTGAGTGGTGTGATGAAAGCTCTTGCCTTCTGGCTCTGCACCTGAGATGTGACTCATCCCTTCATCTAGCATATCTATGCTAGATACACTATCCGCCTATTAGGCACTTAATAGCAGATTAAGTGTCCTGGTATTGCCGTGCTTGTGTTCAAGTAACCTTTATCTCATTTAATAATGGCCCCAGAGTACAAGAGCAAAAATCATAATGCTGGCTATTCAGATATGCTAAGGAAAAGCCATAAAGTGCTTCCTGTAAGTGAAAAGGTAAAAGTTCTGAACTTAATAAGAAAAGAAAAAAAATCATATGCTGAGGTTGCTGAGATCTAAAGTAAGAATTCTTATCTGAGAAACCAAAATAGATGCCCCTTTGTCAACGAAGACAGACCTTCAAGTTAAGGAAACAAAGTTACCTACGGGTTGAGTTACCTACTGGTTCAGGGCCTGGCTAGCATGGAAATTCTAATTTCCTCCACCTCTAAATGTCCTAACAATAGGAGCTATCAGATCCTTCCTAACTCTGATTTACAACCCAGGCCTAATTACAACTCTAATTGGATGGCAGGGCACCAAACATTCTTTTCTGATAAGAAATTATGGACTTTAAGCCAGTCTTAGTCAGTTTATAGAGGCTGCGCACAAACTTTGTGTTCTGTCATTCATCTTTTGATGTAAAGAGCCAAATTTCACCTTGTGTTAAGGCTAACATCCCACCCCTCCAAGTGAACATGGGAGGTATGTTACATATGTGTTTACCCATTGCACATGCTCAGCTCCCCTCATAAATATGTATGACTTTTCCCTCAAACCTGCTGAATATGTATGACTCTATTATGTGATACAGGCCCTGTGAGGTATAAAACCCAACCTATTCTTCCCTCTTCAAAGGGAGAGCACCTCTTGTCCACACTGGAGAGTATCTGTTTGTGGTTTGCAAACCAATATTGCCATAAAAGCTCTTCTTTCTACTATTTAGCCATTCTCATGGTCTTTGGATTATACAACAAATCTATCCATGAAGACAGGAAGGAAGAGAAGAAGGAAAAAGAAATTCATGCTAGTTTTGCTGTTGCACTTCAAACAGAAAAAGCTATGGCCACAGTGTGTAACAAGTGCTTAGTTAAGATGGAAAAAGCATTAGATATATGGGCAGAAAACATGAATAAAAATGTATTCCAACTGATGGCAATCAAGTTCAGTACTATCCTTGGGTTCAGGCATCTGCTGGGGGTGTTGGACTATATCCCCTACGAATGAGGAAGGCTACTATATTTATATTTCCTGTGGTGCAAGCAGAACCCATAAAGATTAGCAGAGCTTGAGCCTTCTCATAGATACCCTGGAGGCATTTGCCTTCTGGGTTAGAGGACCCCAGCACAGAAGGGGCTTAGGGTGGTTGGTGGTCAGAAAACGTTATGCTGGAAGAAATCATCTCGCCTTGGATACAGAATCCTTCATTCAGAACAAAGACTACATTTCCCATCCCCCCGTTTGCACGTAGGTGTGGAAGTTATGGCCAATGAGATGTGCGGCATTTGTGCAATTCAGAGATCCTGCAGGACCTCCTTCCCTAGTGAGGTTTTGTAACTCCACTTCCAGACTTCCAGAGGTTTGTTTTCCCTCTTTAGCATCTCCTCCTTCCTTAATCGTACAGAATGCAGAAGCAGCAGAATGGGAAGAAATTAGATAGTAGACCATGTCCCCTTCCATGAAGATCCCTTGGTCATACCCAAGTTAAGGAAGAAGGAGAGCATTGAATTGGATGTGAAATTGAAGCTTCTCACTGGACTAGGCTAGATTTTTAATACCTGACTGTGACTAAGAAGGTTTGAGATCTGTCCAAGATGTCATTAAAGAACAGAAAATAGGTACTCAATGGATATTGGTTCAATGACACTGAGCTATTAAGTACATCCAGATTTTTACATGTTCCATTTTCTTAAAATGCAGGTACACTTGTATGTTGTATAGAATTTCTATAGGTTGGGGAGAAAACACCAGAATTAAGGCAACATTTACCAAAAAAATACACCAGTAGTCAAAAATACATCATTCTAAACTTCAGTATCCTACAGCATGCAGGAGCCTATCCTACTCTAGGGGAAGGTCCTCGTCTAGGGGGAGGTCCTACTCTAGGCTTCCAGTGTGTCTTCTTTATCATTGAATACACAGAATAATGATGTCAATCGATAACAGAATGAATCATTTTATAGGAAAATTATTTTCTTTTTTGCCTCTCCCCCCAAATAATTTTCTTAATCTCTTCATCAAGCAAGCTTCTATCCTCAAACTTTCCTCTACATTTTAAAATGTTTGAAACGTAATTTCTGTCCATATGTCCAGCAAAATGGAAGTCTGGAAGTGGAGTTACAACCTTCTAAACATTAATACAGTAGGAAACTGCTTTATTCCATGTGATTTGAATCTTTAAGTTTAAATGTAAAGGATGGGTTAAACAATGGCTCATTTCGTGATAGATGCTGACACCTACTGGGCAGATTTTACATTAAATGTTCGATATGTTTTGGCCCAAAAAAAGAAATGAAATGTTCCTGGTTCTTGGAAGGTAAAATCTTGGGTTTGGAAGGGCAAGGGCATGAGGGCATTCTGGCCCCAGGATGGTGGGAGCATAGCCACTGGGAAATGAAGACTCAAGGATGATAAAAAGGACTCAGAAAAAAAATCATGGGGTAAGTTCTGGAATGCCATCAGATAGTTGGCTCCAGAATTCTAGCCTTGCCAATCTAAAGCCCTTCCTCTCCTGGAGTTTCTCATCTGCTTCTAAGGTTTTTTTTTCTAGGTGTATGGCTCTATTTTAAACTGAACTTTGAGGAAGAACTACCCTCCAAGCCAGCTCAAATAAATGTGCCCCTACATCATTTTCTGGGCATTCCTGTGACACCTGGTCATCACCAATATTATTGCTGACATTTTTTGAGTACTTACATTGTACTTCTGCGCTAAGTCTTCATATTATAGTGGACAGACCTTGGAGTCAGGCTACCCGAGTGCAAACACTGGCTCTGCCATATGTTAATAGACGTTCTATGACTTTGGTCAAATGACAATCTCCTTACCTCAAAAATGGAAATAATGATAATGTCTACCACATGGAGGTCTTGTGAGATTTTAAAGTGTTCACATACATAAATTACTCAAAACAGTGCCTGGTATATCATAAGTGCCATACAAATGTTGGTATTGTTACCTTAATTAATCTTTACAATAAAACTGAAATAAACACTG
Organism: Macaca nemestrina; assembly: GCF_043159975.1. Taxonomy (NCBI): domain Eukaryota; kingdom Metazoa; phylum Chordata; class Mammalia; order Primates; family Cercopithecidae; genus Macaca; species Macaca nemestrina. The sequence continues at coordinate 40,059,044 of NC_092133.1, read as the reverse complement.
TTATTTTGTAAAATTAGAAAACAGTCTTGGTGTATGAGTTGGAAATGTTTTCAGCTTTAAGTAACAGAAAACCTGGCCGGGCGCGGTGGCTCAAGCCTGTAATCCCAGCACTTTGGGAGGCCGAGACGGGCGGATCACGAGGTCAGGAGATCGAGACCATCCTGGCTAATACGGTGAAACCCCGTCTCTACTAAAAATACAAAAAAAAACTAGCCGGGCGAGGTGGCGGGCGCCTGTGGTCCCAGCTACTCGGGAGGCTGAGGCAGGAGAATGGCGTGAACCCGGGAGGCGGAGCTTGCAGTGAGCTGAGGTCCGGCCACTGCACTCCAGCCCGGGCGACAGAGCGAGACTCCGTCTTAAAAAAAAAAAAAAAGTAACAGAAAACCTAACTAATGGTGACTTAAATTATATTCTCTCTCTCTCTCTCTCTCTCTCTCTCTCTCTCTCCTATAACAAGCCTAATGAGCAGTCCAGAGGTAGGTGGCTGCTGGCACTGGCTCATGATTCAGTGACGTCAGGGCCAGTGTCTCAGATATTTTCAAGGTCTTTCCCTCATGGTCATAAGAGGATTATCCCAATTCCAGGGATCATATATGTCCAGCAAGAAGAAGGACACTGGTTCCATCTGCCCTTTTATTAGAAAAGTAAAAGCATTCCCAGAAACTCTCCCATTAACTTCTACTTATGTTCTATTGGCAAGAACTGTGTCACTTGGCCACTCCTGACTGCAACGGGGCATGGGAAAGTGGGTATTTAACCTTTCCAGACTCTAAAGTAGAAGGCAGTAAGGGGGAAGGGAATGGGAATGACCATTGGGTCAGCCAGAGATTGGCACCTGCCACACTAAAGAGAAGATAAACCATTTGCTTAGGTCAGATAGCAACCAAGAGATGGTGCAGCATTCAAGCCCAGGTAGCCCAGCTTCTGGCCTCCTGATAGTTTGGATATTTATGCCTTCTTCCAAATCTCATGTTGAAATGTGATACCTGATGGAGGTGGGGCCTAGAGGGAGGTGTTTGGGACATGGGGGCGGATCCCTCATGAATGGCTTGATGCCCTCCCCATGTAACAAGTTCACAAGACATCTGGTAGTTTAAAAGAGCCTGGCACCTCCCCTCTCTCTCTTGCTCCCTCTCTTCCCATGTAACACGCTGGCTCTCCTTCCCTTCTGCCATGATTGTAAACTTCCTGAGAACTCACTGGAAGCAGATGCCAGCACCATGCTTCATGTACAGCCTGTAGAACTGCGAGCCAAATAAACTTCTTTTCTTTATAAATTATCCTGCCTCAGGTATTTCTTTCTAGCAATGCAAACTGGACTAACACAGAAAATTGGTACTGAGAAGTAGGATGTTGCTATAAAGATATCTGAAAACGTGGAAGCAGGCTTTGGGCCTGGGTAAAGGGCAGAAGTTGGAAGAGTTTAGAGGACTCAGAAAAAGACAGTGAGATGAGGGAAAGTTTGGGACTTTCTCAGAGACTGGTTAAATGGTTGTGACCAAAATGGTGATAGAAATACGGACAGTGAAGGCCAGGCTCAGATGGAAATGAGGGAGTTATTGAGAATAGGAGTAAAGGTCACCCATGTTATGCCTTAGCAAAGAAAGAAATTTCTTCTGCCATATTTCCTAGGATATCAGCCTTAAGTTCAAACTTCTATAGATCTCTACAGCCTGGACATAATGTAGCCAAGCCTCTCTTTCTTTCTCTATCTGGGCAAAATTCCCCTAACATCTCCCATTCTTTTTTTTTTTTTTTTTTGAGACAGAGTTTCGCTCTTTTTGCCCAGGCTAGAGTGCAATGGCGCGATCTCAGCTCACCGCAACCTCCGCCTCCCGGGTTCAAGCGATTCTCCTGCCTCAGCCTCCCGAGTAGCTGGGATTACAGGCATGTGCCACCGCCCCGGCTAATTTTGTATTTTTAGTAGAGACGGGGTTTCTCCATGTTGGTCAGGCTGGTCTTGAACTCCCGACCTCAGGTGATCCACCTGCCTCGGCCTCCCAAGGTGCTGGGATTACAAGCGTGAGCCACCATGCCCGGCTAACATCTCCCATTCTTAACTATTTCATGTCCTTTTTCCTCCTTTCTTCCTTTTTAGTCCATGCTTCTCCTTTTCCTGCTTTCCTGGCTTGCACCTGGAGCATGGTGCCACCATAACCTATTATACTTTTCCAGATCTAGTATCTGATTGCCTGTCAATCACTTGCAGACCATCATGGCATGTGAAAGAGAAAGTAGTAGATTCACTTTATTTTGGTTTATTCTAGGAGTATTAGCATTTTAATAGAGCATATCTTAGATAAAATAATTGTTACTGAACCCCCAAATAGCATCACATGGCTAGGAGACTGTTCTGCTCATTCATAAAAGCCATTTGTTTTTTGTGGTAAAATATACATAACATTAAATTTACCACCTTAACCATTCTAAAATTCTAAACAGTTCTTTGGCATTCTAAAACAGTTCTTTGGCATTAAGTACGTTCACATTGTTGTGCAATCATCACCGCCTTCCATCTCCAGAACTTTTTTATCTTCCTCACCTGGACCTCTGTACCCATTAAGCACTAAGTTCCCATTTCCTGCTCCCCTGCCCCAGTGCCTGGCAACTACCTATTCTACTTTCCATCTCTATGATTTTGACTGAAAATAGCCTTATTTTGCCCTGTTCAGAAGAACAAGTTCAGGATTCCTCTGTGTGAGTTGCAAGTGTTACACAGTGTCCTGTGTATCTAGGTGAACCCGCTCATTCATGCGCGGACCCATTGCTGGCAGGCAGTCCTGGTGATGAGCCTAAGTGACCATGTGTTATGCCAAAGAAGAGAAGGGGGCTGAAAGAGAAGGCATTCCCGCCTCTACCCCTGTAAACTCCCTTCAGACTCATTAATTCTCTGACCCCATGAAAAGGAAACTTGGACTGAGGAATACTAACTGTGTTAATAGAAAACCCACATTGCTGAAGCAGAGGTAGCCAGTATGTTCGGACATGAATTATTGACAGTTAAAACCAGGTTCATGCATAATAATATTGATGAAATCTAGCCTTTTCATTAAGGCAATGGCCCAGAAAGCAGGAATGGTCCATGGAGAAGTGGAGAAGGTAGGCAGTGTTCTCTATGGCCAAAGTCACAAATGGGAAGCCTGCAGGACAGACTCAGCTCAGAGTTGTCTTGTTTAACCTGCACAACGTATTTTTAAATGTGGTTCAGGGCCGGGCACGGTGGCTCCCACTTGCAAACCCAGCACTTTGGGAGGCCGAGGTGGGAGGATTGCTTGACCTCAGGAGTATGAGACCAGCCTGGGCAACAGGGTGAGGTCCCATCACTACAACAAATAAGAATAAATTAGCCAGGCGTGTGTGGTCCCAACTACTTGGGAGGCTGAGGTGGGAGGATCACCTGAGCCTGAGAGGTCAAAGCTACAGAGAGCTATGATCACATCACTGCACTCCAGCCTGAGCAACAGAGACCATGTCTCAAAAAATAAAAATAAATGTGATTCATTGGCAGATTTAAAAAATCTGATTTCCAGTTTCACTAGAAAAATCTGGCTATGCAGCCCTGGAGTCCTGCCTGGCAACAAAATAAGGCTCCCAGTCCTTGCTTCGTTCATAAAGCTGGAACTACGACTGCCAACATCTCCCAGGCTCACATCCTGCCCACTCTGACACCAGAGGTGACAGAACTTGCTTGCTTAGTTCCATTTAGAAAAGTCTCTGGCCAGGTGCAGAGGCTCATGCCTGTAATCCCAGCACTTTGGGAGACCAAGGCAGGAGGATCACTTGAGCCCAGGACTTCAAGACCAGCCTGGGCAACATAATGAGACCCAGCTCTCATTTTAAAAAATATATATTTTAAATAAATAGATAAGAAAAGTCCCAAAGAGTATTCTGAATGATCAGTCAATGTCCCATATCTACTGTAGTTGGCGTAGAATGGGCAGGGTACTCTGATTAGCAGCTCCTACTAAAATTACAGGGTTGGCAGGTAGAGCAATCCCTCAAAACAAAGGGAAATACATTCTCAAAAAGGAATGGGAACACATGCTGGATAAATAAACCAACCAATGACCACCAGAGGGGATAGGCTGATAGTGTTTTTTTAATCTGTTTTGACATTTTAAATTTAGGTAAATAGCACAAACCTGAGATTACAGAAACACATAATTTCAAAGTTCCATAAAAGTCAACTCACCCACATCCTATCTAAGGTATTAATCATGTTTTTTGTTTGTTTGTTTGTTTTGCAGTATTCCCAACAAGGATCTTCCAGCAGGCACTTACACTACTTACTTCTTCCTTAAGCATTCTATTCCATTGTAAAATATTCCTAGTTGCTACACAGTTGTTCCTCAGAGTCAGGTAAACTCTGCCACCTTGGAGCTTCCACCAGTCAATGGCAGCTCCCACCCTCAGATGTGTCCATAATCAATCCCTTCAATTTTGCAGGTGACAGCTCATCAAATGTTTGAAGAGAGCTCTCATGTTCCTGAGTCAGTCTTTTCTTTTCAGGCTAAATCTCAATCTACTCCAACTATTTCTCATGTGGCAAGGGATTTACATCCCTTTGGACCTATCCAGTGAATTCTTTCAACTTTCAACAATTATTTCCTGTGAACTTGCTTCATACCAGTTAGTAAACTAGATATTGGGAATGAGATGGTGAGAAAAATAGGTTACATTTCTCCTAATGGAGCATATAGCCCTGTAGATGAGGTAGATATTATATGAATACTACACCCACGAAGAATAGGTGTTACAAAGGAAAACTACAGGGTTATATGTTTCTCTCAAATTTAATTGCCAGAATCAAGTAAAATGCTTAATGTGTGGTCTTGACAACAGGAACACTGGGTAGGTTAACTATGTCCACAAATTCTTTGACCTTGCTTTCAAAAGATGGAGTCCTTCCCTCAAGTAAGGACTAGACTTCTGACTTGCTTCTAACAAATACAAAAAAGCATAAGTGACAGAATGTAACTTCAGAGACTCCGTCATAAAAGGCACTGCAGTTTCCTGCTTGCTCTCTCTTGGTTCTGGGAGAAGCCAGCTTCCTTGTCATGAGGAAGCTCAGAAAGCCCTATGGAGAGGACCTATTTGGTGAGGAACTGAGCCTCCAGCCAACAGACAGTGAGAAGTTGAAACTCCCTGCAGACAGTCACATGAGTGATCTTGGAAGTGGAACCTCCAGCCTCAGTCAAGCCCTCAAATGATTGAATCTCTGGCTGAAAGTTTTGTTGCAGCCTCATGAGAAATCTTGAACCAGAACCCTCCCCGACCCCCTGCCGCCCACAATAAGCCACTCTCAAATTCCTGACCCACAGAAACTGTGAGATGACAAATATTTGGTTCAAGCTGCTAAGTTTTGAGCATAATTTGTTATGTGGCTATGGGTAATTAATATAGTAAACAGAGTATAACAAATAAATGTCATCCTTAATTAATGCAATTCAAGCTCACATTGACTACTGTGGCTGCCATGTTACCCCAATGATTCATGTTGATTTTATAATCAAGTAATATTTCTCAATCTTTTTCTCTCATGTTCTGCTAAGATTTAGCCTATTGTTCCATCTTATCAAAATCCTTTGGGAGTTTAATTCTCTTTCAAGGTAATTAGTTATCCCTATTGCTTTGTGCTGCTTCATGGAAGCAGCAATGACATAAAAATGCAAGGAATTGGGTAGTATTCTCAGATCTGCAGCGAAGGAGTTGAGTGACAATGAACAATTCTCTTAATCCCTTCAGCTTCAGTTTCTTAATGTGCAAACTGAGTATAACAATGCTGATTTCATGAGGCTCTGAGAGCAGACTAACTTGACACCAGTTCCTCTCTCCAGGACTTTCCAGGTGAAAGAGACACTTTCCAACGGCACAGCATCTACTCATTCCCCCTTCCTCTGGTAACTGTCCTCTTTTCCTTTGGGGAACCACCCCTCCTACACTCACAGTCCATACGGTTCAGCAAGTTTGGACTCACCTTCCCAGCCCCAGGAATGGTGTTTACTTACGATGCAAGAGAAAACTCAATCATAAGTGCCTTAAACTGTCAAGATACTTATTGTACGGGTGTAGGAGATTTCTGCATTTGACCAATGGTTGAACAATACCAGACTGTAGGTCTGCATATCTGAGATTCTCACGGCCTTCTCCCCATTGTCATACTACAGTCTTTCCATTCTCACACATTAGTATCAAAGCAGGAAGTTGCTGGTGGGAGAAGAGGTATATTTATAGGGAGACTAGTTTTTCTTTTAACTAGGGAAGAAAAATCTTCCCTGAAAGTCCAGAAAAATCACATCTCCTATCACCTCATTGGCCAGACTCAGTCACATGGAGAGAAACTGAGAAACTGAAAATTTGGTTTCAGGCTTTCAGTCAAAGGAGAAGAGAGCCAGGAAGCACTGTTGGGTAGGTAGATAATTAATAGAGCATACCACAGATGAAGATATGGCCCAGACTACCTAGTTAGCATATTCCATCCTCCAAGTCACAGCATGGGTGCATGGGTGGACACATAATCCCACATGGCTCCTTGAACATCAGAAATAAAATAGCCACCTTGCCACCATTAGCAAGAAGCCTGTCTGAGAATGGTGTCTCCACAGAAGCAGGAGTGGAAGACAAAGAGAAGCATATTCTTGTTGATCTCACTTGAGTGTCTTGTCATTGTCATGCCTGCACCAGCTATACTTCTTGGACCTGCTGGTAATGTGAGCCAATAAAATCCTTAGTCCAATGTGGTTAGATTACCACTCTAGTGACCCCCAATGAACCAGGCCTCCTGATATTCGTATCTTGTGTAACCTTCTGTCCTTGAATCTGGGCTGACCCTGTGCCTCTCTTTAAACAATTAATTGTGATGAAGATAACGGTGTGCAAGTTCTGGGCATCAGCTTTAAGATTTCAGCTACGGCACACTTGGAAACCAACCACTGCAGAAGTGCAACTACTCTGAGATTATCATGCTGTGAGAACAAGCTAACTATGTAGAAAGGCCATGTGAAGGACAAGGACCCCAGCTGACAGCAAGAACTGACACTCCCAGGACAACCTCACAAGCCATGTGAGTGAGCTCCACTGGAAGTGAGTCTTCCAGCCATAGTTAACAAGCTTTCCCCACTGAACCCTGCCCAAATTGCAAATAAACAAAATGGTAAGTTATGGATTGATATATCCCATAGCAATAGATAGTTAAAATACTCAGTTGGAGTAGGATTCCAGTGTCATTTGCTGCTGAGAGGGTTTTAACGGAAACACCAGCCATGTAATCTTAGAGAAATTATATCTGCCTGCAATTCAGTTTCTTCAGCTGCACAAAAGCTGTAGTTGACATTCAGTATACATTTAATTTTCTTCCAGTCATTGGTTGTTTTGGGATTAAATGAAAGAATGCATCGAAAAGAGCTAATAATGCTAAGGATTCTGACTGACTCCCAGTGACCACTGCTTCCCTACTTGCTCCATTGAAATCTGGTAATTGTCTTAATTGTCTCCAGCATTACCTTGATCTTCCAGCTTCATAATTCATCAAAAAAGGAATAAAATTAATTTAGCTCGTGAATTCTTGCTGACTCCCAGGGACCACTGCTTTCTCAAGTGGGTAAAAGATTCATTAAATGAACCTTCCAGACTTTTGCCATGGATAGACAAAGCCACAGAAAGCTATGCAAAGCTTATTTTTTCATCCTTGCATTTATTTATTTGTTTATTCCTTGTCCATCCCTTTCATACTTCCTTATCCCATCCCACCTCCCTCCTCTACCTGCTATCCCCAGACTAGATAAAGTTTCTCTGGCCTGAGATAGTGAGTAGATTGGCTCTGCTTGGTTCAAACAGTAAACTTCACCCTGCTTCTCTCCTGCACTGCCTAGTCATAGCAGACGGGGGAAGAACAGAAACCCTAGATAGGTTTGGGTTTCTAAGCTGCTTCTCTCCAGGAGAGCTCAAGAAGGGCAAACAGTAGAAACTCTATTTGGGATTCTGAGCTCAGGGAAGGGACTGCAAACTATAAATAGCTATGGTGGCCCGGGCAAATGGGCCTGAGACATCTTCACTGGAGGTTCCCTATACCCAGCTAAGTATAGGGACAGTAGATAATCTCCCTGAACAAATACAGTCCAGACAGCGTGCGGGACAGCCAACACCTCATGGAGTTCCTGTGGGCCTGGTCTGATGTGGAGCACCAAGAATCCCAGGCTCCTAAGAAGGCACCCAGGTGAGTCAAGAGAGCCTCAGACCTAACAGAGTGTAGTGTTCAGGAGGAGGGATTGAGATGGAACAGGGACTCCTCTTAGAGGCCTGCAGCTGCACCCCAGCCTGAGCCTGAGCCTGGAAATGAAAAGAAATCTTGAGTTCCTTCAAGAGATATTCCAGGCATCTAGCTAGCCTTAAAAAGTAAATAAGCAACTTGATAAGCAAGAAGGTAATAAATAAATAGCCAAGGAAGTTAGAGTCATGAGATGTTTTGTTCCTTATAGAAATAAAAAATAACATCTTTTTTTTTTTTTTTTTTTTTTTTTTGAGGCAGAGCCTCACTCTGTCTCCCAGGCTGGAGTGCAGTGGTGCGATCTCAGTTCACTGCAAGCTCCACCTCCCGAGTTCACACCATTCTCCTGCCTCAGCCTCCCTAGTAGCTGGGACTACAGCCACCCTTTACAACGACTGGCTAATTTTTTTTTGTATTTTTAGTAGAGACGGGGTTTTACCGTGTTAGACAGGAAGGTCTCCATCTCCTGACCTCGTGATCCACTCTCCTTGGCCTCCCAAAATGCTGGGATTACAGGCGTGAGCCACTGCTCTGGCCAAAAAACAACATCTTAACATATGCCCGAGTTGTTTTCCAGAAACCTGACAAATGGAACCACTGGCATGTAGATGGCTGTTCTTTGTCCTGAAGTTCTTCCTGAGAGGCCTGGAGGAAGTCACATCCACAAGCCAGAGCTAACATTCTTATCTGCTGATCCCAAATGTTTAAATAAAGCTCACCTTCCTTAACTAGCTATGTATCAGAGAACCTTTACTCTACTTACAACCTGTAAGCCTCATGCTTCAAGATACCCCACCTCTTTAGGTCAAACCAATGTATAACCACCATATATTGATTAATGACTCCTGTAACCTCGGCCTCCCTGCCTTTAAAAACCTTTACCTGTAAGCCATCAGGGAGTTTGGGTCTTCCCAGTTCTCCTTGCTTGGCACCCTGCTTCACTTTCTTTTGCTGCAATCTTTATGTCAGTGCTTGGCTTTGCTGTACCAGGCAGGCGGACCCAAGTTCAGTTTGATAATAGAATGACTCAGCTGGGATTATGTGTATTAACAACTAAAGACCGCCGGGCGCGGTGGCTCAAGCCTGTAATCCCAGCACTTTGGGAGGCCGAGACGGGTGGATCACGAGGTCAGGAGATCGAGACCATCCTGGCTAACACGGTGAAACCCCGTCTCTACTAAGAAATACAAAAAACTAGCCGGGCGAGGTGGCGGGCGCCTGTAGTCCCAGCTACTCGGGAGGCTGAGGCCGGAGAATGGCGTGAACCCGGGAGGCGGAGCTTGCAGTGAGCTGAGATCCGGCCACTGCACTCCAGCCTGGGCTACAGAGCGAGACTCCGTCTCAAAAAAAAAAAAAAACAAAAAAAAAAAAACAAAAAAAAAACCAACTAAAGATCAGGTAGGTAGGAATGAGGACTTGCTAGGAGATGCCAGCAAACACCAATCAGGAATTCCAGCTGCTCCCCACTAGCCACCTCCACCCCAATTACCAGTGCTGGATACTAAACTCTGGCGCAAAACTAGGAAAGTGGGAATTCCCTGATTGACTAACATTAAATGGCTACCACTGAAATCAGAAAGGGGGCTCATCAGAGAAATTAAGTTAATTTGTAGAAAACTACATTTTTGTATTTTGCATGCCTGGGTTTGTACATCAAACTGAGATCTGAAAGATGTGTAATAATTAGGGATCAGTCTAATGTATAAGAAGAGGAAGAGAATTCCGGACAAAGGGAGGAATTCCTGTTTTCAGAGAATTATGTAGTACATCTGAATAACACCCCATCCAAAAGAGGGTTGGTAGGTTTGTATATTTTTAATGCCACCACGGGGACAATTCCTACAACCTATTGAAACCCAGTGGTTTCTGGTTGGCTAAGACAAACTCTGTACTCCATGCTGTTATTTGCCTGACTCAACCTTGCATAACATTGGGGACCATTTTAAATTACATTGTTTAGATACTGGAGTCTCTGCCTATTCTCCAGTGAGCCTGTTCGGAGTGAATTGCTCACCTGGCAATCGTTTGTAACAGACAACCTTGGCAATTATGAATAAGATGGAAAGAGACATCTGGCTCCATTTTAACCAATCAGTAACCCTAGAAGCCAAGTTTAGTGGCTAAGCAATGGCTAGTTATTCTCAGGGTGCAGCTGGAAATGAGGTGCACATAACTCCAGGAGCTGGGGTTTTTCTTCCACTCAATAGATAAGTAAAGAGAGGCAGCCTGAAGAGCGTGAAAAAAGAAGCAGATGGTCAGGGAGCCCTAGCATCAAGGAACCATCTGGCCCCAGAAAGAAAGAAGAGACTGAGAGGGTGGCTCAGCTCCAGACATTTCCTCACAGGCAGACCCTGTATCCCTGCCCTTGGGTTCTGGGACACACCCTGTATGTCCTTACTTACATCCCTGTCCACCCACCCCCCTTTCCTTGCAATATAAATATATTCATATTCACAAGCCCATTGTGTTTGGAAACCAGAATCATAGATTACTACATAAAATCTTAACATTTTTGTCTACAAACCCACTGTTTTCTTCTTTTTTAACCTTTTAAAAAATGTTCTTTAATGTAATTGACATGTAATACTTGAAACAATTTTGGGGGTACATTGTGATGTTTTTATACATATGATGTATAGCGATCAGGTCATGGTAATTAGCATATCCACATCTCAAACGTCTATCATTTCTCTGTGTGAATGTGGGAACATTCAGTATCTCCCTTGTAGCGAATTGAAACGATATACTATATTATTGTTCAAGTAAGTCCCATTACTTCCAATGAAAGGGTTTAAAGCTAAGATAATTAGTATTTGTATGCCTTTGTTTTCTGGTGGGGCAGCCAGTAACTGCTACGTGCCCAAGCAATGTTGCAAGATCTCAAGTTAAGATTATTCTCTGTTCAAAATGCATGCCTGTGACTCAGCAGTTTTCTTCTCAGAGTTCCTGCAAAGTCTTAGTAAATCTCAGCAAACTGCTGCCCTCTCTGTGTTCCCCAGTCAATTAGGTTGGCCACTTCTGCAGCCTTACTCTACCTTGCTTAGGGGACACACAGGTGAGTAAGTCATCGAACACATGAGGATTTAATGATGAAGACTGACCAAGTCTCTGTCCACTCAGAGCTTCTAGTTCTTGGGGGACACATTAATTAAAGACACAATTCTGTTTAAGTGTTGTTTAGCCAGGGGGAAGAAAGGATGTCAGAGAGGCACACGGCAGAGGGTGGCTAACTCAGTCAGGGGAAGTCAGAGGGGTAGGAAAGGAAGGGATTTGTTAAGAGGGAACACAATCCTGAAACATTCAAAGCCATCACTTACATAGAACTTACTGTCTGCCAGACATTGTTCTAAGCATTTTACACATGTAAGCTCATTTTATCCTCACATGGTAGTGTGGTAAATACTATTACTAGTCCTATTTTTGTAGATGATTCAAGTTCAGCACAGAGAGATTAATGAGTATGTCAAAGAACACACAACTGGCAGAGGCAGAGCCAAAATTCAAACCCAGGCAGTTTGAATAATGAATGTTTATTTATCAATTAAACAGCTACAAAATGGAAAAAGCATAACAATGCTTGTTCTCCATCCACCACCCATGTAGGTCATTTTTCTTCTGTTTTTGGTAAATCATTCAGCCCAAAATGTCACCATATGGGTCATTTTTATTTCTAAAATGTAAGTATCTTTGGCTTCAAAATGTATGTCTAGTGTGACCCAACTGTATCCGCAGAATCAATGTCAAGATTTTCAAAAAGAGCATTTTGAGGTAGTTCTGCCATGTTATCCTATCCAGATAATAATGAATAGCAATCACATTATTATCAGCAATGACCTCCACACATCGAGGAGGAGGAAAAATAAACAGGATCATTTCAAGGTTGCACCAGCTGCCAACTGAAATTACCCCATTAAAGAGAACTCCAGAAGAGTGGTTCCTGGGTGACAAGAGATGCTTGTTTACATCAAGTGCTCCTTTTAAGGAAAATCCTTCCATGCACATTTCTATTTCCTTATTTTTAAAATTGATTTTGTAGCTTCAACAGAATATGATTGCTCAGTTAACTCATTTAACAAAATGTACTACAGCAGTTACTTGTGAAAGTATTGAGAGATTAATTAATTCTAGTATGAAAGCTTATCCCTAGACATCTCAGTGCTTTAAAAAAAAAAAGAAAGGAGAAGCTTAATTACTAGAGTTTGTGTGGTATTTGGCAACACTATATTTTGTACTAAAAATAAGAAATCTAATATTTTTTTCCAAGGCAACCAGCCTCTATATGTTTTCTAAAAATGTATTTTTATAATTAAAATAAGGTATCCTACTTTACAGGATTTTCATTTGTTTCTGTTCTTCTTTCCTCCTGGTCTTATTTTCCTCTCCATCTTCTTTGAGCTAATATGAGTTCCATTCTTAGCCATTCTCTGTTTATTTTCCTGCTGGAAACTTTATAATATTTAAGTAAGAGAGAGTGGCCTGATTTGTGCATATGAACTTGCAGAGAGATAATGAGTCTATTTTGATGTAATCTTTCATCTCCCTTGGTATTAGCTGTGTGATAGTCGTTGTGATAGTCATTGGGGCTGCTCCCAAATGCCCAGTGCTCCTCTTTTTGGCACATGTTGGACTGTGCCTCCCATCTCCCTTGAAGCCAGATGTGATCATGTGACTTGCTTTGGCCAATAAAATGTGAGCAAGAATGATGTGACTGTATTAGGAGCATGCATAGGCAATAATAATAATAACAATAACTTTTTAGATGGAAAATAAGCATTGAGAATGTGGAGAAATTAGAACCTTCATATATTGCTGGAGGAAATAGAAAATGTTTTTTATATTAATTAGAACACTTTGGCAGTTACTCAATAAGCTAAACACAGACTTACCATATGACTCAACAATTCCACTCCTAGGTATACACCTGAAATAACTGAAAACAAGTATTACAACAAAAATGTATACACAAATATTCATAGCAGCTCAGCTCACAATAGCCAAAGATGGAAACAATGAATGTCAATCAACTGATGAATGGATAAACAAAATGAAGTATATACATACAATAAGATCTTATTCAGCCATAAATAGGAATAAAGTACTAATATGTGCTATAACACAGATGAAACTTGAGTATGTTATGCTAAGTAAAAAACACTAGAAACAAAAGGCCACATATTGTATGATTCCATTTATATGAGATGTCCAGAATAGGCAAATCCACAGAGGCAATAGAAAATTAGTGGTTGCTATTGTGGAAGACAGTGTGGCGATTCCTCAAGGATCTAGAACCAGAAATATCATTTGACCCAGCAATCCCATTACTTGGTATATACCCAAAGGATTATAAATCATTCTACTGTAAAGACACATGCACATGTATGTTTACTGCGGCACTATTCACAATAGCAAAGACTTAGAACAAACCCAAATGCCCTTCAATAATAGACTGGGTAAAGAACATGTGGCATATATACACCTATGCAGCCATAAAAAAAGATGAGTTCATGTCCTTTGCAGGTACATGGATGAATCTGGAAACCATCATTCTCAGCAAACTAACACAAGAACAGAAAACCAAACACCACATGTTCTCACTCGTAAGTGGGAGTTGAGCAATAAGAACACATGGACACAGGGAAGGGAGCATCACACATGGAGACCTGTTGCAGGGTGCGAAGCTAGGGGAGGGATAGCATCAGGAGAAATACCTAATGTAGATGACGGGTTGATGGGTGCAGCAAACCACCATGGCACGTGTATACCAATGTAACAAACTTGCATGTCTGCACATGTATGCCATAACTTAAAGTAAAATAAAATAAAAAGAAAACAAAAAAGGAGATTAGTGGTTGCTGAGCTAGGGGAGGGGAGAATGGAGAGTGACTGTTTAATGAGTCATTTCCATTTGGGGTGATGAAATATCTCTGGAACTAGACAGAGGTAATGGTTGCACAACACCGTGAATACTTAATGACACTGAATTGTACACCTTGGTTAAATTGGTAAATTTTATATATATTATGCCACAAACTTAAAAAATGAATATATGTGTGCACACACACATACACACACATACACACACACACACAAGCACCCATAATTCTCCAGGGTGACCATAGAAGCATGAATTGATATGGAGTATTCATCAGCCTGACTGATAATAGCATGACTCAGAATTAAAGTTTTATTGCGTTTTACTTGTCACAGCAGCATAAACTAGCCCATCTTGACTGATGTAAGTTACTATATTGCACTTGGTTCACCTAACCTTTTTTCGATCCTCCTTTGTGCAAGGCACTGGGAAAACAAATATGAAAAGCTTCAAGAAGTTGAAACTAGCAAGAGAGATAAATATGTTAACCAAAAGATGTGCTTAAGCATGATGGTGCCATAATAGAGGTAGATTATGAGTTACAACGAAAGTACAAAGGCTGGAATGGCCTGGAAACTCAGAGAAGTGTACTCAAGAAGGAAAAGCTTGAATTAAATTTTAAGAAGGTGTGTAGAACTTTGCCAAGTAGAGAAAGGGAGAAGTTCTCTCCAGATTGATGAAAGAGCTTGCCCTCTGTGCAATGATACAGACATGAAACAGCCTGGCATGTCACAGGAAATGCCAGTCATCAGACAGTAGGGTGTGAGGCGATGAAGATGGACTAGTGCTAGAGATGGACTAGAGAAGTTGGCAGGGGTCTGGAGTTTGGACCATATCTTGTAGCCAGTCTTTTCTAACCATTCCATTCATACTACACATGGAAAATGGAAACACCTCTGGTACACTGGGCTGCAACACACCTGTCCAGCCATGGCTACCCTTGGCACATCTTAATCCACTGCAGCAAATTAGGGAACACCTTATGGTAATTACTACTATGGGTAATGGAGAGTCATTGAAGATATCTAAGTGAGAAAACAATATGATCAGATTTGCATTCTAAATCATGGTTTGGAAGATAGATCAGTATGAAAAACTAGATTAAAGTCAGAAAGATCCGTGAGAAGGCAGTGGCAATAATCCAGAGATGGCAGAAGCCTAAATCAGTATAGTGGCTGTGAAATTAAAAGAGTGGAAAGATTCAAGACATTGTTATAAGGTAAAATTAACAAGCCTTATGGTTGATTGGATGTGGAGGGTGAAGGAAGATATAGATTTTAAAATGGCCCCCAGCTTGAGTGACTAGTAGTGGCCCCACTGGGATAGAAAAGAGAGGAAGGGGTGGACTGCGTAGACAGCAGTCAGTTCTGTTATGTTCTTGTTGAACTGATGTGCCAGTGAAGCTACCTGATACATGGTTAAATGCCAGGGCAATTACATATGGACTCAGAAAAAAGACTGGAGTAGAGTTAAAGATACAGGGGTCATAGATAGATACAAGTGTTAGAGCCAAGAGAACAGATGAGCTTGTTGAGAGAAGACATAATTAAGAAATGAAAGGGGCTGAGGGTATTTAAGGGAAACACAGAGGAAGGAAAGCCTGTGGGAAATAACACTGGCATTTCTTTGATGCATAATGGGATCTTCTCAACTGACTGAACACTGAGACTGTTTGAAAAGAGTTACTCTCTGTAATCCTTCTAAATCTGTCTAAATGATCTTTAAAATAATCTCTGGGAATTCCAGAAGATTAGTCCCCTAATACAGGCTGATGCCTTTTGTGAAACTGAATATTTTTAAAATTACATCATTTAAAGTACTTTTAATGAAGCCATAGTTATGGTTTTCTCTAACATTTTTTACAGTATATTGTGATTATCTACTTACATGTCTACACCTTCTCACTAGACTATTAAATCTTCAAGGGCCCCCAACCCTAGTGTCTTAGCATTGTACTTGGCACATAGTACACAGTTGATAAATATTTGTGAATTAACATAAATTTGAGTTTTAGAGTTCAATATATACAGAGTGTGATATAACAGTTTTTGGAACTCAGGTCCAACAGGCTTTCCAAAGTTTTGCAATGGAAATTTGTTAAATGGCCAAGAGACACTATAGTTTTACCATGCAATGTCCCTTATAATAGTCAACATTGATAAAGATGCATGATATATTCATACACTCTAATATCATATAGATAAAAGAATGAATCAACTAAAGCTACACACAGTAACATGGATGAATCTCACAATCAGTGACAGAAGCTGCATGAAAAAGAATGCATACTGTACAATTCCCATCATATAAAGCTTAAAAACAAGCAAATTTAATATCTAGTTTTAGAAGTCTGGTTAGCAGTTACCTTTGGAGGGGAGTGCACCAATGGGGAGGGTCACAAGAGGGACTTTTGGGGAACTGGTCATAAGTTCTATTTCTTGATTTGGGTGTTGTTTACATGGACACATTCACTTTATGAACACTTATTGAGCCATACACAGGATTTGTGCACTTTTCTGTACCACTATTATACTTGTGTAAAAATTTACTTCACAAAAATAATGAAACATAATCCTATAACAGAAAGTTGTAACATAAAAGAATAAGCTCTACATGTAAAGTAGGAGCAGAGCATTAAGCAAATAGTTGGAACGACACTAATCTACCAATAAAAAAGGAGAGTGAGCCCAGGCGCAGTGGCTCATGCCTGTAATGCTAGTACTTTGGGAGGCCGAAGTGAGTGGATCACTTGCAGCCAGGAGTTTAAGAACAGCCTGGCCAACATGGTGAAACCCCATTTCTCCCCAAAAATACAAAAAATTAGCAGGGCATGGTGGTGTGCACTTGTAGTCCAGCTACTTGGGAGGCTGAGGTCAGAGAATTACTTGAACCCAGGATGGGAGGCAGAGATTGCAGTGAGCCAAGATCACGCCACTGCACTCCGGCCTGGGCAACAGAGTGAGACCCTGCCTCAAAAAAAAAAAAAAAAAAAAAAAAGAGAGAAAGAAAGAAGGGAGAGTGAGAGGAATAAGTAAACAAAGACTTGAGAGGATCTTCATACATATTTCTGGCATGCTTTATAGTGAAAAGGCTGCAGAAATATGTATGAAGATCCTCTCTCTATAGAGAAAAGGCTCCAGAAATATGTATGAAGATCCTCTTGAGTCTTTGTCTCTACATACTAAGCTATACTCAGCATAGGGTAAGATACCCTAGTCTAAGCAAAAAGTAAATAAATAAATAACAAACCTACTGGGAAAAGAACAACTTCCAGGGAACTATGAACTGAGGAGTTCACAATGTTTTGGATGACTTACCACAAAATCACCACAAAGAGAAATTCCAGGCTTTTTTTTTTTTTTTTTTTTTTTTAGACAGAGTCTTACTCTGTTGCCCAGGCTGGAGTGCAATGGCGGGATCTCGGCTCACTGCAACCTCTGCCTCCTGGATTCAAGTGATTCTGCTGCCTCAGCCTCCTGAGTAGCTGGGATTACAGGCACCTGCCACTACGTCCAGCTAAGCTTTGTATTTTTAGTAGAGATGGGTTTTCACCATGCTAGTCAGGTTGGTCTCAAACTCACCTGCCTTGGCCTCCCAAAGTGCTGGGATCACAGATGTGAGCCACCGTGTCCGGCCCCGATTCCACGTCTTATAAATAAGAATATTTAGCTTTAAGGTAAAAGCCACTGTAGACCTATCCTAGAAGAGGTTAAATTCAAGCTTTAATAGGGTCAAACTGATCCACAAATTAACTACAGGGCAGGATAAAGCTCAACACTTGTTAAAGGAAGACAATAAAATCTAAACTCTATCTAGCAACCAATTTAAAGAAAACTTCACTAGACACGAAAAGAAGTAGGAAAATATGACCTTTAACAAGGAGAAAAATTAGTTGAATATAGGGACCCAAAAATGAAAGAGAAGCTAGAACTGGCAGGCAAGGACTTTAAGACTGTTGTTATAAATATATTCAACGATCTAAAGGAAAACATGAACACAATAAACAGAGAAATGGAAACAAACCAAAAAAAAAAAAGAGATCCAATTGGAAATTCTACAGGTAAAGAATACCTGAAATGAACACAGGAAATAGAAACTATCTAAATTGAAGCATGGAGAGAAAAGTGGATTTAAAAATGAATAGTGTCTCGGTGATCTGTGAAACAAAATTAGCAGTCTGACTATTGTACGATTGTAAAATTAGAAGGGAGATTAGGAGGATGGAAGGGGGCAGCAAAGAAAATCCTTCACGAAATGACTACTAATTTTATTTTTCTAAATCCCCCCATAACTGCTTATTAGAATGTGAATATGTTCCAAATTAATAACTAAAAAATCAAGTTACAGAGCATGCAAAAATATAAACTAGCAATTCACCGATAGATAATAATATCTTCATGACCCATACACTAAAATAATAAAATGGCTACAGAAGAAAACCCAGGTGACTGACTACAACAATGCCTTCCATATTCCCCACACACCACGAGCAAAGCAAAAGACAAAAGATTAATCATGAAACACAGTAATCTAAGCAAGCCCACCTACATATATTTTTGGGGATATCCCACTAACCTGAATAGTAGTATCATTACAGCTGACACAACTTCCAGAAAACTGCTAAGTGCTTAATATTATCCACAAGAAAGCAAAACTAAATATTAGTATGCACATTTCTGAATGAGAAACTAATTGTCCCATTGATTTTAATAATGTAGTGGAAGAAAATTATATCCAGTCTCTACAATGCCTAAATGCATTCTATTTAAACTCAAGGTGCTATTTCATTTCATATACTAAGAGAATGCATGCCTTTAAGTGGTACCATTTGAGCAGAAATTCGTCATTGTATTCTTTAGCCACACCGAAACCAAAGATTTAACTGAACCATATTCCATAATATACTGCAAAACTCAAATATCAGCATTGTCAAAATAATTATCCATGCCTGCTGGTAGATATGGTCATAAAACTAGGTTTCATTTCACTTACTGGAAGGTTTTAAGACAAAATTAACACTTCAAAATTTGATACTACCAGTATTAAACCAGTTAGTGCCTGAGTAATAAAACGCCACATAATCTACTGCTGGAAAATGAGATTGCTTAAATGGTTTGGGCTGCCTGATCATTGCAACAGAGGCACCTCAGATGGGATTCCACCAGTCTTACCAGTTCCCAGCCTGATGGGAAACATTATTTAACGTATGGCCCCATAAACATACTACTCACGAAACCATAACAAATCTTTTGTGTTTGTTTAGATAATTCTTCTCCAGAAAAAAACATGCCCCCCTCTCTAATCAACTTTGATGCTTACAAAAATTAAAAAACAAAATTTACTAAACTACATAAACCTATTAAGGCATTTTAGAAATTGACTTTCAGAATAACGGAACATTTTTAAGCTCTCAAAATCCTGCTATGTTTATAGGGCCACCTTACATTTGTGGAAATATACACTGTACTGAGAGAAGAATATATTACCTATAAGCTGTTCTGTGGCAAAATGATAGCTTATTTCTACTGTCTTCTTAGTTTGATTTGATCAAGACCAATAGGTCTGAGCTTCTAGTGATCAAGTTCTATTATGTCCTGTAGTGATGGGCTTCCAGAATGAAAAGTAAACAATAATTGAGGAATCCAAACATTCCACTGATTAAGCTAAGTCTAATGAAGCCATAGCATGAAAAAGGTTGCAATCATTCTGGATAAGCGGATAATTTTATAAAACTAAAATCAAAGCACTAAAGATATGGAAAAATTCATAAGTATGAAGTAATAAGATACAAAAATGACACAGGAATTACAAAAATATTTGCCAGGCCAGGTATCAGAGCCCCAGCATCAAGAAGTGGTTGACTCATGGGTTGGTAAGAAGAATTTACTGACAATAGTATAGGTTTGAAAAAGGAAACCACTATTAGAAAGTTGCCAGAGAGTGCAGCAGGCACCTCAGTGAAAGGATGGAGTGCACCGTGGTGGATTTTTCCTTAGGGGTAGTTATGAACTTTAAGGCAGAAGCTTGAGGGTAATTGAGACCATACTAGCCACATAGGTCATAATAAATGATTACATTTATAGTAATTTTGGTGCCTTAATGTCAAGCAAGGATTACACAGTGACTTTTGACATGGCATTCTGGAGATGTATACAAAGTCTAGTTACTTACAAACTTTAAATTGAAAAGAGACCTGGAACCAGATGCCAACTTTGGATACTAGGGAAGTTTAATTACTTCTAAATTCTTCAGATAAGTTTTGCCTGTTTTGTGGTCAACAGTTGGTCTTTGCTCCCTTCTAAATTCCTCAGTTAAGAAATATTTGTCTCCAGGGCCTATTACTGGGTGGTTTTTGTTCTCCTCAATATTTAAATCTCAGACTTGAGAAATGGGCTATACATTGCCTTCCAGGGGAGAAGAGAAATGCCTTAGATGTTCTGAGAGCATTGCACTTTTGGTTTGTTTTCAGTGATTGGTGGAACATGAATAGGAACCACATTACTGCTTGGGGACATGTCGTTTTCCGCTCTGTCTGATACTTGCTTCTGAGAAACAATGTGGGATATCTCTGTTAGAATTGTCTGAAAAGTAGCTTCTACATTTGTAGAGTCTAGAGCAGATGTCTCATTGAATGACAAATCATTTTTTTCTGCCAAAGCTCTTGCTTCAACTATAGGAACTTCCCTGAGATGACGTAAATCACCCTTATTTGTCCATGATAACATGACGACAATGTTACTATCAGTGTGATCTCTCAGTTCTTTCAGCAATCGTTCTATATTTTCGTATGTGAGATGTTTAGCAATGTCTTAACCCAATAAGGCACCTACATCTCTATGATAATATGCTTATGTTATAGCTTGGTATTACTCTTGCCCTGCTCTGTCCCATACCTGTGCCTTTATTGTTTCCCTATCAATCTGGATGCTTCTTGTTGCAAACTACTCCAATGGTGCCCTTGCTTTCCAGATTAAACTCATTTTGAGTAAATAAAGACAGGAGATTATTCTTTCCAACACCAGAATCTCCAATAAGGATAACATTAAAGAGGTACTCATTCTCATTGTTGCACGTGCCCATTGCACAACTGAGGAGTGAAGGGGTCGGAGCGGCAGTGGCATCTGTGAGACTAGGGAGGCATTGCTGCTCCTAATTTTCTACATTTGATGAAAAGTACCAATCCCGAGATCCAAGAATCTCAATGATCCTCAGGCAGAATAAAAACAGAGAAAACTACAAATTATATCAACACATATTGATGAAAACTAATGATAAAAAGTTGCCAGGCAGTGACCAAAGACTTAGATTACAACACTCAATTCCCTTTGAATACTTGGAAAACTTTCTCAGGAAGGAAGGATATAAACAATCCTACACTGCAAGGATTAGAAAAAAATAAATATTTATTTAATGCCTAGCCATTGACAAACATTCACAAGCATCAGTACTATCCAGGAAAACATGACCTCACTAAACAAACTAAATAAAGCAGCAGTGACAAGTTTCAGAGTGACAGAGATATGTAACCTTTCTGACAGAGAATTCAAAATAGCTGTTTCGAGGAAGCTCAATGAAATCCAAGATAAAACAAAGAAGAAATTCAGAATCCTATCAGACAAATTTAATGAAGAGACTAAAATAATTAAAAAGCAGAAATAATTGTCAGGCAGAAATTCTGGAGCTAGACAATGCAATTGATAAACTGAAAAATGCATCAGAATCTCTCAACAGCAAAACTGATCAAGCAGAAGAAAGAACTAGTGAGCTTGAAGACAGGCTATTTGAAAATACAGAGTCAGTGGAGTCAAAAGAAAAAAGAATAAAAAAATAATGAAGCATGCTTACTTGGTCTAGAAAATAGCCTCAAAAGGGCAAATCTAAATTATTGGCCTTAAAGAGGTGGTAGAGAGAGAGAATAGGGTAATTTAATCAAAGAGATAATAACAAAGAACTTTCCAAACCTAAAGAAAGATGTCTATATTCAAGTACAAGAAGGTTATAGAACACCAAGCAGATTTAACCCAAATAAGACTACCTCAAGTGATTTAATAATCAAACTCCCAAAGGTCAAGGATAAAGAAAAGATCCTAAAAGCACCAAGACAAAAGAAATAAGTAACATATAAGGCAGCTCCAATATGTCTGGCAGCAGATTTCTCAGTGGAAACCTTACAGGCCAGAAGAGTAGTATGATATTTAAAGTGCTGAAAAAACCCCTTTTATCCCGGAATATTATATCCAGCGAAAATATCTTTCAAACATGAAGGACAAATAAATACTTTATCAGACAAACAAAAATTGAGTGATTTTTTAAACACGAGACCTGTCCTATAAGAAATGCTAACGGGAATTCAATCTGAAAGAAAGGGACATTAATGAGAAATAAGAAATCATCTAAAGGTACAAAACTTACTGGTAAGTAACAATAAGTACACAAACAAATAAAGAATATCATAACAGTGTAATTGTGGTGTGCAAACTACTTATATCTTGAGTAGGAAGACTAAAAAAGATGAACTATCAAAAATAATAACTGCAACAAATTTTTAAGACACAGAGAGTATTATAAGGTATAAACAGAAACAACAAAAACATAAGAGAGGAGATGAAGTTAAAGTATTGAATTTGTATTAGTTTTCTCCTTGCTTGTTTGTTAGTTTCTGTGTTCAATTTTGCAATCACAGTTAAGTTGTCATCAGCTTAAAGTAATGGGCTACAAGATGTTATTTGCAAGCCCCATGGTAACCTCAAATCAAATACCTACAACAGTTACACACACACAAAAAAGAAAAAATCAAAACACACCACCAGAAGAAAATCATTTCCAAAAAAAGCAAGACAGGAAGGATAAAAGGAAGAGAAGACCACAAAACAACCAGAAAACAAATAACAAAATGGCAAGAGTAAGTCTTTACTTATCGTTAACAACACTGAATGTAAATGGACTAAACTCTCCAATCCAAAGACATAGACTGGCTACATGGATTAAAAACACAAAACAAAACAAGACCCCATAATCTGTTGCCTACAAAAAACACACTTTACCTATAAAGACACACATAGACTGAAAACAAAGGGATGGAAAAAGATATTCCATGCAAATGAAAACCAGAAAAACAGCAGGAGTAGCTATACCTATATCAGATAAAATAGATTTCAAGACAAAAACTATAAATAGAGACAAAGATGGTCATTATATAATGGAAAAAGGATCAATTCAACAACAGGATGTAACAATTGTAAATATAAATACACTCAACGCTGGAGCACTCAGATATGTAAAGTCAATATTTGTTTATTTATTTATTTATTGAGACAGGGTCTTACTCTGTTGCCAGGCTGGAGTACAGGGGTGTGACCAAGGCTCACTGTAATGGGTCACTGTAGCCTTGACCTCCCAGGCTCAGGTGATCTTTCCACTTTAGCCTCCTGGGTAGCTGGGACTACAATCACACACCACTATGCCCAGCTAATTCTTTGTAATTTGTTGTAGAGACATGGTTTTACCATGTTTCCCAGGCTGGTCCCAAACTCTGAACTCAAGTGGCCCACCTGCCTTGGCCTCCGAAAGTGCTAGCATTACAGGTGTGAGCTACCACATCCAGCCTAATGTCTTAAAACATTAAAACAAAAAAAACAAAACAAAACAAAACTGAAATCATATAAAATATCTTCTCTGACCACAATGGACTAAAACTAGAAATCAATAACAAGAAGAACTTGGAAACTATACAAACACATGAAAATTAAACAATATGCTCCTGAATGACCAGTGGGCCAATGAAGAAATTAAGAAGAAAACTGAAAAATTCCTGGAAACAAACGGATATTCACCGTCACCACTGTTACTCAACATAGGACTGAAAGTCCTAGCGAGAGCAATCAGACAAGAGAAAGAAATAAAGGGCATGAAAATTGAAAAGGAAGAAGTCAAATTATCTTTGTTTGCAAATGTTATAATCCTATGTTTAAAGAAACTAAAGACACTACCAAAAAACTATTGGAGGTGATAAAAAAATTCAGTGAAGTTACAGGACACAAAATCAACATACAAAAATCAGTAGCATTTATTTATTTATTTATTTATTTATAGAGACAGAGTCTTGCTCTGTCCCCCAGGCTGGAGTGCAGTGGCATGATCTCGGCTCACTGCAACCTCCACCTCCCAGGTTCACGCCATTCTCCTGCCTCAGCCTCCCAAGTAGCTGGGTCTACAGACACCCACCACCATGCCCGGCTAATTTTTTTGTATTTTTTAGTAGAGATGGGGTTTCACTGTGTTAGCCAGGATGGTCTCAATCTCCTGACCTTGTGATCCACTCACCTCGGCCTCCCAAAGTGCTGGGATTACAGGCATGAGCCACCACGCCTGGCCAAAAATCAGTAGCATTTCTATATGCCAACAGCAACAGTCTGAAAAAGAAATTGAGAAAGTAATTCCATTTACAACAGCTATAAATAAAATACTTAGGAATAAACTTAACCAAAGAAGAGAAAGATCTCTACAATGAAAACTATAAAACATTGATGCAAGAAATTAAACAGGGCATAATAAAAACAGAAAGATATTCCATGTTCATGGATTGAATGAATCAATATTATTAAAATGTCCATACTATCCTAAGCAGTCTACAGATTCAATACAATCCCTATTAAAATACCAATGACATTTTTTATAGATATAGAAAAAACAATCCTAAAATTTATATGGAACCACAAAAGACCCAGAATAGCCAAAGCCATCCTGAACAAAAAGAACAAAACTAGACGAATCATATTACCTGACTTCAAATTAAACTACACAGCTATAGTAACCAAAACGGCATGGTACTTGCATAAAAATGGACACATAGATCAATGGAACAGAATAGAGAACCCAGATAAGACCATACATCTACAGTGAACTCATTTTTGACAAAGTTGCCAAAAACACACAATAGGGAAAAGACAGTCTCTTCAATAAATGATGCAATAAATATACAGAAGAATGAAAATAGACCCCTATCTCTCACCATATAGAAAAATAAAATCAAAATGGATTAAAGACTTAAATTTAATACCTAAAACTTTGAAACTACTAAAATAAAACTTTGGAGAAACTCTCCAGGACATTGGTCTGAGCAGAAATTTCTTGAGCAGTACCCCAAAAGCACAGGCTGCCAAAGCAACAAAGGACAAAGAGGATCACATCAAGTTAAAAAGCTTCTGCACAACAAAGGAAACAATCATCATAGTGAAGAGATGACCCACAGAATGGGTAGAAATATTTGTAAACTACCCATCTGGCAAGGGATTAATAACCCAAATATATAAGGAGCTCAAACAACTTAATAGGAAACAAAACAAATTTAATAGTCTGATTTTAAAATGAGCTTAAGATCTGAACAGACATTTCTTGAAAGAAGACATCAAATGGCAAACAGGTATATGAAAATGTGCTCAAAATCACTGATCATCACAGAAGTGCAAATTAAACCTACTATGAAATATCATCTCACCCAAGTTAAAATATTTTTTATCAAAAAGACAGGCAATAACAAATGGGGGTGAAGACGTGGAGAAACAGAAATCCTCATACAACATTGGTGGGAATGTAAATTAGTACAGCCGCTATAAAAACAGTATGAGATTCCTCAACAAACTAAAATAGAACTACCATATGATCCAACAACCCCACTGCTAAGTTTATACCCAAAAGGAAGAAAATTAATATATCAAAGAGATATCTATACTCCCATGTTTATTGCAGCACTATTCACAATAGCCAGGATTTGGAATCAAACTAAGTGCCCATCAACAAATGAATGGATAAAGAAAATGTGGTACATATACACAGTAGAATACTTTTCAGTCATAAAAAAGAATAAGATTCTGTCATTTGCAATGACATGGATAGAACTGGAGGACATTATGTTAAGTGAAATAAGCCAGGCACAGAAAGACAAACTTCATATGTTCTCACTCATTTGTGGGAGCTAAATTTAAAACAATTGAACTCATGGAGACAGGCAGCAGGAGGATGGTTACCAGAGGCTGGGAACGGTAGTGGGGGCAGGGGTAGGAAAAGGGGATGGTGAGTAGGTACAAAAATATACTTAGATACAATGAATATGATCTCATATTTGATAGCACAAAAGTCATATTTGACTACAGTAAGCAATAATTTGTTACACATTTTGGAATTACTGAGGGGGTATGATTGAAATGTTAGTAACACAAAGAAATGATGAATTCTTAAGGTGATGGATTTACCCTGATGGGAGTATTACACATTATGTGCCTGTATCAAAATATCTCATGTACTCCATCAATATATACACCTACTATGTACCCATAAAAATTAAAAATAAAAAAGTTAAAAATATAAAATACACATGACATAAGGTTGATCACCTTTAAAAAGAAGTTGCCAGAGAAAACAGTGGGACAGAGATAATATTAACACTGATTTATCATCAGAGACAAGTCGGCCAGAAGAAAATAGAACAAGATTTTTAAGGTCTCAAAAGAAAAAAACTGTCAACCTATAACTGTATATCCAACACATATATTCCTCAAAACACAAAATATAAATACCTTTTTTACTCTGTAAGATCTACTCTACAAGAAATGTTTTAAAAGTTCCTCAGGCTGAAGGAAAATGATACCACATGTATCACATATAGTTCTAGACAAAGGAATGAAGAGTTTCAGAAGACGTAAACATTTGAGTATACATAAAAGATTTTTCTCCTCATTTTTTAAATCTCCTTAAGAGGTAACTGACTGTCCTAAACAAAATACTAATAATGCATATATTTAAAGAAACTTATAACCTATTTACTCCTCTCTATCCTTCAAGCAAGCTATTGTTATATTTGTCATACATTTAGATCTAAATGTATGACAAATATGAATACACACACACTATGGAGGCTGAAGGAAATATTGACCTTGTCAAACCAGAATTGCCTAAAAGCATTTGTTGTTTTAGGGCAGTAATGGTTAAGAACTTGGGCTTGGGGCCAGTCACAGTGGTTCACGCCCAGCACCTTAAGGAGGCAGAGGTGGAAGGATTATTTGAGGCCAGGAGTTTGAGACCGGCTTGGGCAATATAGTGAGACCTTGTCTCTACAAGAAATTGCAAAATTAGCCAGATGTGTTGGAACATGCCTGTAGTCCCAGCTAATATACAAATATACAAAGCAAATATATATGGTTTTGTATGTAAATGGAACTTCTTGAGTGCTTTCTATCCTTACTACCACTAAAGGTGAAATTGCTGCTGCTCCTTTAGGGGACTAGAACTGGCTTCTCTTATTGGGTTGTGGTAGCCAAGCACTGTGTGTGTATGTGTGTGTGTGTGTGTGTGTGTGTGTACATATGTTTGTCTGTAGAGTAAATCATGCTTTGTAGTTTGGTATTGGAATTCTCTGCTCACTGACACTTGGCTTAAGCCTTCTTCCTCCTTGAGGTCTCATCTTAGTAGAAATTAACGTTTGCCCTTTTTGTTCCACAGAATCAGAAGTTGGAGGAACATCCAGTAGTGGGTACAGAGAAATAGAGCAGAGAGCAAGAAGGAGCAGAGGGAGAATAACAGAGTGCCTGAGGCATGCAGACGATTCAGGAAGGGACTAACATTAGGTCCGAGTTATACGAAGGTGTTCACGTTGCAAATTGCCTATGAACAGCCTCCATCCCCTGTGGGACCCAGCTGGGACCCATAGTTTGGACAGCAGAAGTGAGTCAGGAAGAGATCAGAGCTGTAGACACTGGAATATGACTGCTCCCATAGCAGATTAAGACAGAGGTTGGCTTCTGTTAACATGATAAAAATTATTTTTCTTCTTTATTTCATAGCATTTTACTCTAGGAAAGTTAAGATGCTAGAGAGACACCATAAGCCTAGTGCACATCACACAGCACCACTATAGTGTGGAAAGTTGTCATTGAGTATTGCCATCGCAATGGTCTCAGGGTTCAAACCAGAACATCGAGTGAAAGAAACTATGCTCTAATGAGGTCCTCTCAGAAACCAGCAACCCTGGCAATTCAGCTCTCTGGGCAAACAATAGAGCAGAGTCATCAGGACCACCCACCTAGGCGTCTGATGATCCTGGGTTTCAATCCTACCTATGCCCTTCACTATCAGTTTGACTTTGGGCAACTGGTTTAACATCTCTGACTCTCAATTTTCTCATTTATAAAATGAGGATGATAAAATGCATACTTTTTAAAAAAGAGTACTTAGTGTCAGGTACTCTACAAGTATTATCTCATTTTATCCCCGCAACAGCTAGATACTATTATTATTCTACTTTATAGGTGTGAAAATAGATGCTCAGAGCAATGGGCTGTCATGTGTTGGAAGTCACAAGGCTGGTAAGTGGTACATCCAGGAATGGACCCTGGGCATTCTGACTCCAGAGCTCTGCTTTTAACTATTAAGCAAAACTGCCAGATAAAGCTCTCCTGAGTATTAAATGAGCTGATGAGCTCAATAGTGCCTGGCACATTTTGATTCTTTCATAAATGGTAATTATCAAAATGAGAGTTGAGTGGAATCCAAATCTCAAGTCACGACAAATCTGGGGTTAATGTGAATTCTGTAGCAACATCCAGGGCCAAGTCTAAAGCTCAGGCATCCTCACTCTCAGAGAATCTGTAAACAGAAAGTTCTCAAAGAAAAATACAAGTTCCCTGGGGTGTCAGAGATCATTTATACAGAAGCTGCCTTTTGCAGCATGGGAACAGATCAGAGAGTAGGAAAGCAACAAAGAACCGGAGAATGTCCTGGCCACATCGTCAGAGCTCCTTTGAAAGGGAGCATCCTGACTCCCAGCCCAATTTGTCCAACAGGAGAGAACAGAAAGCCGGGAGCTAAACGAGTGCCACACCTCTGGCGCATGGATTTTGCAGGATGCTAGGTAATGCTAGCATCATTTCTCCATTTCTCCATCATCCCCCACCCAATCCCCATCAGGTCCTAAGCCTTGTCTCTTTTGTTCCCCACTCCACCACTGCTAAGAATTGTAAGCTGTCCAGTGTGTGCACTCAAACAACACTAGCTGAATGCATTACATGAAAAATGGTATGAAGATAAAAGATATATTAGGGACCAGAATGGAAAATTGTCATACCTTTTTAAAAATAGAACACAGGACTTCAAAGAAACTTCAAAAATCTGATAAGGGCTTTAAACTGTCTGCACAGATTACAGTTCAAACTCTCAGAACTGTTTTCCCTGGCATTTTTAACTCCTTAAAAATTTTAATAAGGTATGCATAAAATGTACCATTTTAACCATTTTAAATATACAACTCAGTGGCATTAAGTGCATTCACATGGCTGAACAACCATCACCACCATCCATCCACCGAACTCTTTCACCATCCATCCACCAAACTCCTTCACCATCCCAAACTGAAATGCCACACCCATCAAACACTAACTCCCATTCCCTCCACATCCCAGACCCTGGGAACCATCATGCTACTTTCTGTCTCATGAATCTGACTCTGCTAGGCCCCGCTAATAAATGGAATCATACAATATTTGTCCTTTTATGTTCAGTTTATTTACTTAGCATAATGTCTTCAAGGTTCATCCATGTTGTAGCATGTCAGAATTTCATTTCTTAAGACTGAATACTATTCCACTGTATGCTTTATATCACATTTTGCTTATCTGTTCATCCACTGATGGACATTTCAGTTGTTTCCAGCTTTGGCAGTTGTGAATAATACTAATATGAAAACGAATGTACAAATATCTGTTCAATTTCCTGCTTTCACTACATCTGGGAATATATATCTAGAAGTAGAAATGCTGGATCATGTAGTAACTGTGTCTAATTTTTTGAGGAGCTATTCCTGGCATTTTTTTCTGTTATATTTTCAGAGTCAGTTCCTACTTATTTGAACAGTTTATTTTGCCTCTCCAGTGTTCTATCCTACATTTATCCTAAATGACCTCTCTTTTGCTGGTCCCATCTTTCATTTACAACCAAGATTATTTAGAAACATGATCTTATGTCCCACAGTACTGATTTTTCCCAAAACAAAACATTAGAGCTGTTTGGAACAAACTGCCATTTCCCAAGTCATAAGGTCCATTAGTTTAAAAGGTTAAGAATCCATGAATTTTTTGGGGAAAAAAAAGCAGTCCTTCAAATCAGTACCAACATACCAGCTTGTTATGAAAGACAGTCCCTGACTTACAAACGTCTCACTTAGGAACATCCCTGACATGCAAAGAGCAGTGGAAACCAGGAGTCTGACTCCTCCTGGAAATACCTGGAAGTCTCCACCTGCTGCCATGGGGATGGTGAGGATCTTGGACTTTCAGTGGTTAGCAGGGACAGGTAAAAAAACCCCACCTCTTCTCCACTTTCATCTTCCTTCTTCCTTCTTGACACCAGAACTATGGCAGTGCCATCCTTGCTGTGGCTACCTGGCATCACAGTGAGAGTTCCTGTTCTCACTGGAAGATTGAATCACTTCGGAAGCAGAAGAGTGTGTGCTGGAACACTGCACGATTTTGCATACAGAAACAATGCTCTTTCACATCTAGTCAACAAGTTCTGCACATTCCATCTCCTAGCCACCTCAAAATCCATCTTTCCTCTTTGCCTTCTCTACCTGGGGTCAGAATCTCATCTGGGCCACTTCAATAGGCTCTGAACTAGTCTCCTCCACAGTGGGGATTTCTGGCCCATCCTGCACACTATGGAGATCTATCTCGCACCAGCTCAACATCATTATCATCACCAAAGACCTGAAATAACAATGTTCAAGGGAGACCTTAACGGCCCCACACCTCTGCTGGGTGAAGCTTCAGGACAGCCATGTCTTCTGACTTCTAGTCTGGTCCGCATTTTTTTTTTTTTTTTTTTTTTTTTGAGACAGAGTCTCGCTCATGTTGCCCAGGATGTAGTGCAATGGTGTGATCTTGGCTCACTGCAACCTCCACCTCCCGGGTTCAAGCGATTCTCCTGCCTCAGCCTCCCGAGTAGCTAGGATTACAGGCACCCGCCATTAGACCTGGCTAATTTTTGTATTTTTAGTAGAGATAGGGTCTCGCCATATTGGCCACGCTGGTCTTAGACTCCTGACCTCAAGTGATCCGCCCTCCTCAGCCTCCCAAAGTGCTGGGATTACAGGCCGGCCTGGTCCGCACTTTTCTCATTGGTTGCCTTTTATGTCAACATGGCTCTCAGCTAAATGGGAGAATGAATATAACTGATACCATTTATATATGAAGGTCAGCAGTGGAGGGGAAGGATGTTAAAGGGAATAAACTGCACGTATGAAACCATCTCACCACCTTTAGTCACCTGGTCAACACTGGTGTAGTACCCATTTTCTTCTCTTCTTCTTCTCCCTTTTCCAGGATGGTGTTGAACGTGTTGAAAGTGGAGCAGTCAGGGTACTTCCTTCTCAAATCATCACACTTCTTTCTTCTTTACTACACTTCCTAGCCACCATTTTCACCATTTAAGAGGAGGGGATTCTTCAAACCCTTTCCACAACTAAATCTTAGAATGCAATTGTGAAACTGCACTTGACTTTCCAGATATTTGAGGAAGCTTCCTGGTTCTTGCTTTATAATCGCGGTCTACTACCCTCACCCTCCTTCCCTGAAATTTCCCTATCTAAAACAACGACAACAAAACCTGTTACAGATATTTTTGTAAGTAGCCTTAAATTCTTTTAAAAGTATTATTATGTTTTTTTTTTTGTTTGATAGAGACAGGGTCTACGTTGTCCAGGCTGGTCTCAAACTTCTGAGCTCAAGCGATCCTCCCACCTCAGCCTCCCAAAGTGCTAGCCTGACAAGCTGAGCCACCGTGCCCAGCCTTAAATTCTCTTTAAGACAAGACAAAAGTATGTGTTAATCAAGTTAGAATTCAGGTGACCATTTGTCTCAGTTTGCCTAGGACAGTCCCAGCTTATGCCTATTCCCTTGCATAACTTTTAAAAGAGCTCTTCCTTTTACTCTCAAAAAACAAAAAAAGGCCCAGTTTGGAGGATAAATTATATGCTGACCCTAGTTTAAAACACACTTTGATTTTCTAGCATAGTGCTTTCCAAGTGATATTATGCTTTTGCCCACATCATTGCATTTTATTTACGTAACTACTCTGCGAAGCAGGAAGGGAAATACTTGATCTCTATTAAATAAAGGAGGTAATCAAGGCTTTGAGGGGTACAGTGGTGACTGAGGTCACACACTCAGGGCCAGAACCTAGGATTCCTGACTTTAAGTCTAAAACTGTTTCAGCTGTGGATCACTATGTGCAAATGTCTAAGTAAAGGCAAACTTCACTCTCCTTTGGTGATCTGCTTGGCATTGGACTTAGAAGCTTAGATACGTTCACCCTTGCCTAGAGACTGTTCTTCTACATATAAATCAAGCAAAGAGATGGAAGAATTATTAGCTAAACAAAAAGAGGCTGTTAGTGAATCCCGGGCCAAATGACATGTATCTTCTACCGGATCTAATTACATCAGATTACTTGAATCTTACATCTGGCCAATTAGGATATTTCCATTTAAGAAAAGAAAACCAACGATCAATAATGCACGCCTACTCTTGCAAAGAATGCAAATAACATATAAATGGGTTCTGGTCAGACTTACAGATATATCTTCCTATAATTACACACTAATTCTTTCTTAAAAATATTTCCCAAACCAGCAAAATTCTACCCTCCTTAGTAAGCGGCAAAGAGACAACACGGGAAACAAAACCAAACCCTAGACCATTTAAAGAAAAGCATAGTGCTTTGTAAAATCTTCGGGGTATCCCAGAGGTGCTGAAAGCGTGGCTACATCAATAAATAAACGCCCACTCTTTGAGCCTCCTGAAAAGGCGGCCACATGACAGACAGGTTGGGAACCTAGCGCCCCTCCTTGCCTGTGCCATGACAGACAGGTTCAGTGTGACTTGCCAAGGATGGCTCCAAGCAGCTGGGCCGTCCAGCCTGCCCGCAGCAGAGGGTTGGACGCCTCAGGGCCAGCTGTGGGCACCACAGAACCACCAGGGAGGCGGCGGGTCTCCCCAGGTTAAGAGGCCAGCGGAGGACGCGCGCGGTCCACTTGGGGGAGGGTGCGGGAGGGCCGGGCGCGCATGCGCACGGGCGCCACGCCCGCCGGAAGAGCCGGCAGCCCGGGCGCTGCTGCTGGCGCCAGACTGCCCTGGCCGATGGTAGATCGCGATCCCTGAGATGCGGCCTCAGGACAGCGCCGGGGCCGTGGAGCTCGAGGAGCCCGGGCTGCCGCTGACGGACGATGCACCCCCAGGCGCCAGTGAGGAGCCGGCGGCCGCCGAGGCAGCGGGGGCGCCAGACAGCGGCAGGTGCTGGCTCTGCCTTTCCTCGCCGTGTTGCTCCCGCACCGAGCCGGGTGAGTGCGCGGTGTGGACCGGGCTGTGGTCTCGCTCCGGGGTCCCGAGCGGGCGCCGGCGGATTGGGGTTCCAGCAACCCGGGCACAGTGCCCACCGCGCCTCCGTCCCCACCGCGCCTCCGTCCCCACCCTGCCCAGGGCTCGGGAAAACCCTGGAGCTGTGAGCTGGGGGGGCTGCAAAGCGGAATTCCAGGCGCCCCAGCCGGCGCCAAGACGGAAGAAACTTTCCGATTGCTTGCAGTCCTTTTGGGATTCCCAGGCTGTTCCTGTATTAGTGCCGGGGCAGGGCTGTGGAGTCAGATTGCAGTTTGGCGTGCCCTCCCCGAGGTCTTAGGTGGGGGGTCAGCGAGAGAGGCCATCCTGCAGTAGGGCGAGGTTGCGAGGAAGCTGACCCTGAAAAGTGATCCCGGTGGTTGAGGGTTCTCTCCGAAAAGGAAGCTGAAAAGCATCGAGTCTAGAAAACATGTTCGTCCTAGAGTTTTAGAATCTTGGAAAGGCAGAGATAAGTGGGACCACTAGTTTTTAACCTTTAGGGATACAAGGACTTTTTAGCGAACGATGCAGAACAAGGCATATCTTGTTAAGAAGCTCACAGCCCCGTCCCCAAAGCCAGGGAACCCTCGTGAAGAACACTTTATGTTCAATCTCCATCCTTCGACACATGAGAAAAGTGAGGCCCAGGAAGGTGAGGGCTTTGGGGTTTCTGTTTTGTCTCATCCAAGATGTGGAATGTGGGGGTGAGATGGGGCGCATGTCCAGGGAGCACCAGGGTTAGGATCCCAGCTTGCCATGTACCAGCCTAGGGCCCTTTCCACTGGCCACAAGTGCTTCTTAAAGCACGTTCCTCTTAGAAGTCGACCATCTACCAGGAGCAGCTTCCTGCAAGAAGAAGGGAATTGGCAAATCTCCTTTTAGGACAGTTACACGGCCTGCACCACCTTGTCCTCTGAGTCACCTCCCCTAAGTGTAACCTTGGATTTCTGTTCCTCTCGTCTCACTGCACTTTCCCCTCCTCCCTTTGTGCGCTTTCCACAAGTTAGACAGACTCTAGGAAGACTATTCTTGCTCCATTTCTGTCCTAAAGGCAAACCGAAATGATCAGACTTGTGATCATTTATAAATGGGCTGGTGCCTCTAGAACAGGGGTTACGCCAGGCTGAATTGAACAGATAAGCAACCTTTGAAAAGGTCAGTTTCTCACCTGTCACCCTCTGGCTGAATGTCCTTCTGGTGGCATGCTGAATCAGTCCATGCCAACTCTTAGGAGTTTCCCGTTTTTGTGAATGGAAGAGGAATTGTCTACCCCCAGGCAGCTCATGGCAAGATGAGATACTTATGTGAGTCTATCTAAGAATCTTGTGGGTGTTTAACTTCAAAGAAAGTTTCTACCAGTAAGACTTATTGTAAGGTGACAAGATAGTATTTTGGAAAGAAAATTGACATAAAAACACTTTACTGTTGTCATTGAACTTTGTGACACCTCTTGTTCTAACTGCTTATCTCAACAAAGCTTTTTTCAAATTCTGGTTGGAACTGTTACCCATATGTCTTATATTCTTGGATGACCTTAACAGACAGCATACAGCTGTCCCAAGACATCCCCTTACTTTCTTCAGGGACAGTGTGGGTCTTAGACTGAAGCAAGGAGAAGTAGTTTCTTAGGCCTGTGCTTCATATCCTCTGGAAGGAGTTAGTGATTGAGTGTAGCAGTGGTTCTCAAACCAGTGGAGTCTTTTAGAGTTACAGATATTCTATTTCAGTGGGTCTGAGATGGGGTTTGAGAATTAATTTTTTTTTTGGAGATAGGGTCTTACTCTTGTTACCTAGGCTGTAGTGCAGTGGCATGATCACAGCTCACTGCAGCCTCGACCTCCCTGGCTTACTCGATCCTTTCATTTAAGCCTCCTAAGTAGCTGGAACCACAGGCACACACCACCGCACCAGACTAATTTAAAAATATGTTTTGCATTGATGAGGGGGTTGATGCGTGTGTTGCCCAGGCTGGTCTCAAACTTTCGGGCTCAAGAGATCCTCCCACCTTGTCCTCCCAACGTGCTGAGATTACAGTTATGAGCCACTGCACCTGGGAATTAAAATTTTAAGTGTTATTCCGGTGATTCTAATTCCCAACCAGGATTGCGAATCACCAGCTTAAAGCAGAGGATAGAAAAGCTGAGTAACTTTGCCGTTTTCTTCTAAGTGAGGAAATTATACCATGGCCACTTACCTAATTTGAATAATTTGAGTTACCAAATTATTATATATGCTTGCAGTGAGATATGAACATGGAACATAAACGCCTCTTTCAATTATGCTAGTCGTGCTCATCTCCATTGACAGGACTGAAATGATTCAGTAAGAGACTGAGGTTTGTCTGAGTGGAGCCAGTCCTCACCCTCGTTAACAAATCATCAAATGCAGCGAAGCCTTCTAATGTCTGTCCCTTCCCAGTTGGAAAGCATGAGCCTTAAGTGTTTATAGGCAAGAAAATATATGTGTATGTGTTTTAAGGGAAAAGGTCACCAGGGCCAAGGGGGTGCAATTAATTTTTAAAGAGTTCAAATATTTAATGTTACGTGAAAATATTCCTGGGGAAAAATTAGCAAGTTTATGTTGGAGAAGATACTTGAAACATAGAGCAGGGAGATGTTTTCTGTCCTTGATCTTCTCATTCTGTTCTGTTTGAGGTGGAGTTTCTATGTAGGGGTTGAGTTTCTTTTAAGAAAACATTGGAACTGAATTCTGAAATTTCAGAGGTCAAACCCTAAGGCTGACCACAACCAAGGCATGTATTTTGTGGTACTTCATTTGGAAGTCTTCTAAAGCTTCCTTCTCATGGGCTGAGTGTGTACAGTTTATTTCTGCAGTATATGAGCACTTGGATACAGAACAGAATGAGGATTCTGGCATCTTAAAGGAAGGACGACTGCTAGTTCCAAAACAGTATCTTCAGTTGTGCTCCTAGAACAGGAAGAGGTAGAGAATGGTGCCTTTGACCACGAGGCCAGGCTGTAGAATGCCCCGGAAAGCCTGTGCATCAGCATACTTTGGTCCCAGTTTGCAAAGTCATCTCACTGACCTGAAGATGTGTAAATGTATTACCTGGTGTTTACATTTATCAGAGAAGGGCATTTTTAAAAACATTACACAATACTGTTTTATAGCTATCACATTGTAAAGTCCTAGATTGGAATGATAACATGAGTTTTCCTACAAATTGCTCATATCCACTCACCCTTCAGTTCCACTGTGCTCTTAATCAATGAGGGCCACTTGTGTTTCCTTTTTTTTTTTTTTTTTTTTGAGACGGAGTCTTGCTCTGTTGCCTGGGCTGGAGTGCAGTGGCGCAAACTCAGCTCACTGCAAGCTCCGCCTCCCGGGTTCACACCATTCTCCTGCCTCAGCCTCCTGAGTAGCTGGCGCCCGCCACCACGCCCGGCTAATTTTTTGTATTTTTAGTAGAGACGGGGTTTCACCGTGTTAGCTAGGATGGTCTCGATCTCCTGACCTTGGGATCTGCCCGCCTTGGCCTCCCAAAGTGCTGGGAAACATAGGCCACCATGCCTGGCCTATGTTTCCTCCTTATCCTCAACCCTGTTTTTGTGTTAATTTCAAAAAAGAATATATCCCGCAGTGTGTGGCCTTTGTTTGTGGGCATTCTCTGCCCACCCTGCTGCTTTTGCTCTCCTCTGAATGACAGAGGAGTAAGACTGAAAGCAGGTTCTACTCCTGTGTAGGAAACTAAGACATAGAAAGTGGCTAAACAGAAGTTTAAAGCTCACACAGATTGTCATTAATGACTGAATACTTGATGCCCTGGAGAAAGCACTGGTTTCCTGGTTCAGATCAAGCCAAGAGTAGGGATTAGATGGCAGTTCTGTACAAAGCACTTGGGATCCAAAGGGCTAGATAACCTGCACCCTCCCCTTGAGGAGTTTGTGCTCTGAATGGGAAGATCAGTTGTGAATCATGAAAAGTTATATATAGATCTGATTAACAGTTCAAAATAACAAAATGGAGAACCTTCCCAGACTATGCTGTTGCCAATAGTGTTAGACTCTTGAGTTTTTCCCTGAAGTTCTCTCACCTTTCATTC
Organism: Macaca nemestrina; assembly: GCF_043159975.1. Classification (NCBI taxonomy): domain Eukaryota; kingdom Metazoa; phylum Chordata; class Mammalia; order Primates; family Cercopithecidae; genus Macaca; species Macaca nemestrina. The sequence goes on along the minus strand of NC_092133.1, from coordinate 40,021,425 downwards.
ACTGAATAGTTATCCAGTGTCTTCCATGTGCCAGGCATGAACAAGACAGCAAGATCCCAGCCCTGGAAGAGCTCACAGACTTGGGAGAAGTCAAATAATCACCAGATAACTGTATAACCCAATTAGAACCCATTTTCCAGAAAAGAACACTTTCTTCATAAAGGCAGTTTCACCAGTGAGATGGCATAAGACATCATTTGGAAGGACTTTTTACTTGCCATCTTGACAAGTTTTTCTTAAAGATTTCTCTCACCATCTTGGCAAGCATTCTACTTCTTGACTTGTAAGTGAGGAATGATTCTTCAGTGAGCCATAGGAAATCCATTTGATAGGGTGAAATGGCATTTTAAAAATGCAGGTTTAAATTGTTGTCCTCATCTATGGTTCTTCATAATTGATGATGAAAATGGTACAGGCCCAGAGAAATGATATGCTTAGGAGGTAATATAGCCTATTAACCTTTGACACGGCTCCATTTTTCCCAGTATCTAAGCGAAAAATGATAAAACGTACACTTGGAAGCAAGGACTAACCAGAATTTAATCTTTTTCAGAAGCCAAGAAGAAAGCACCCTGTCCTGGACTTGGCTTGTTTTACACATTATTGTCTGCCTTCTGTTTCTCAGTGAGCTCTTTATTGGTTAAAAAAGTGCAAGACGTCCATGCTGTAGAGATTAGTGCATTTCGATGTGTGCTCCAAATGCTAATTGTTCTCCCTTGCTTAATATACAGAAAGTAAGTATTTTTTAACTGCAAAGTAGAAGATATTAATAAATGTGTGTGTATCTTTTCACCTGCCTATAATTACTCTACAGTATCTGCTTTATCCCTTTCATACACTTACCAGTTCCTATGCCCCTTGGTTCTGCTTAATGAAAAGTCATAAGCATCCACCCATAGAAGATTCTACCATAAGCATAAACCACATACCCAACAAAGTGGGGAGAAAGAAATTTTGTTGTTCACCACCTCCCCTTTTGAAAACAGAGCTTTCTTTGTATAATTCCTCCTGTCTTGTATCACCCTCCCTTCTTTCCTTTGGCATAACTACTGTTTGGAAGAAAAAGATGAATGAAAAGAAGTAATAGTGTATCCTAGTGTCAGAAGTTTTTTTTAGAACGAGCTGCTTTCTTACCAGGGCAAATAAAATATTATAATAATAATATTTAGGTATTCCTCAAAAGGTGATGGGGTAACCCTGAGCAAGGTTACCTTCATATTCAGTTTCCTCTTTTGTAAACTGGAGGGAATGATACTGTGTGACCTCTGCCCTACAAGGTGATAACAAGGGTCTAATAAGATTTATTACAGGGTGGAGTGCCTTGCATAGAACATAACAGCATATGAAAATTGTCTCTATTCCGCCCTCTCTGTTCTCTCCCAACCCAATTCCTCTTTTCCTTCCCTGTTGTACTGCCCACCCTGCCTGGGTTAAAATTATGCTTCCTTCAACCATTGTAACCTCCATATACCTCAGTGTATTTAGAACTCTGAGAGAGAGACCAGTTGGGTCCTTAGTGGCTGCCTGGCTCTTTGTCTCTTTGGGCAAAAAAGCCTACACCCCAAATGAAAAGCTTTAGTCACTTGTCACCAAAGTCTGCTTGTATCTCTAACATGGTGCAGACTCGCTTAGAAGAGTTTCACTCCATATCCTAAGGATTTGGTGGGAAAAGTGAAAATCTGCTAATATCTGCAAATTTCTGTCAATGTGGACAAGTCACACTATTTTAAGAAATGATGGTAGGGCTTTAGAAATTTCTAAGGGTAGCAGCACAACACTGATGCTAACATAATTATCTTCCCCATTTTGAAATAAAGATATTGTCAGGGGAAGAACAGTGGAAGAATGTTGTTAAAATCCTTGGTCCTAATCTGTTTTGACCCATTTTATGTTTTATTATCATGGAAGACTCTTTGCTTCTCAAAGTATGGGCCAAATGTGACCATGCTTTTATTTTAACTCCAAGATACCCGGGGTAGCCTAGATGATGATCTAATGAAGTCTAGCCCTGCAACAAGTCAGCAAGTTGCACCTAGACAGGAACCTACACAGAGTGGGTACTTAGTAAATATTTATTGAAAAGAATTTGAATAGCAGTAAGCATGGTTTTCCAAACACTACATGTTCTTTTTCAGTGCGTTTTGACTCCTCATGAGAACGATGAAAACTTGTCTCATATTCAGTCTAAAATAAATTTTAGCAGTGTTTCAAGTTTTATAGAAAAATTCATGAGATTGAGAATCAGCATTAGCTGGGTCTAAGTTTCCTTAAACAGGGCAGCTGAATCTTGACCTTGTATTTATTGTAAAAGTGGTATGTTTTCTTTATAGAAAATTTGGAGAAAACAAATATAAAGAAGGAAAATTACCTATGAGTTTATCTATTAAGAGATAAACATGATTAACATTTAGTTTATTTTCCTTTTTGTCCTTTTTGCAAGCATATATGTATACATATACATGGGATACATATCTATATTAATTGAATTACAATTTTATTATGTATGTAATTCACTTGCACTGGTATTGCTTTTACTGTGAACGCTTTACTGTCATTAACTATACTTAGAAAATACTATTTTAAAAGGTATATAATATTCATTTGTGGATATTATAATTAATTTACTATTCCCTTATTTTTTGATATTTAGTACTTTTAAAATAATGTTTAATTACAAATTGTAATTTAAAAACAAATGTTAATTTCATTTAATATGCATTTCTTCATTTGAATTTACAGAACTGGGTTTATAGGCCCAAAAAGTCATCGAATTTTCCTCATTCTCAGAGGAGTCCTTGGTTCTACCTCCATGATGCTTATATACTATGCTTTCCAGACAATGGCCCTCGCTGATGCCACAGTTATCACGTTTAGCAGTCCAGTGTTTACGTCCATATTTGCTTGGATATGTCTCAAGGAAAAATATAGCCCTTGGGATGCTCTTTTCACCATGTTCACAATCGCTGGAGTGATCCTTATCGTGAGACCACCATTTTTGTTTGGTTCTTCGGGGATCGAAGAAAGCTATTCAGTCCACCTTAAGGGAACATTCGCAGCAATTGGACACGCCGTGTTTGCTGCATCGACTCTAGTTATCCTAAGAAAAATGGGAAAATCTGTGGACTACTTTCTGACCATTTGGTATTATGTAGTACTTGGCCTCGTTGAAACTGTCATCATCCTCTTTATATTAGGAGAGTGGAGTCTGCCTTACTGTGGGTTGGATAGGCTATTTCTCATATTCATTGCGCTCTTTGGTTTGGGGGCTCAGATATTTATCACAAAAGCACTTCAAATAGAAAAAGCAGGGCCAGTAGCAATAATGAGGACAATGGATGTGGTCTTTGCTTTTATCTTTCAGATTATTTTCTTTAATAATGTGCCAACATGGTGGACAGTGGGTGGTGCTGTCTGCGTAGTAGCCAGTAATGTTGGAGCGGCCGTTCGTAAATGGTACCAAAGTTCCAAATGAAGCATCATTGCAGAAATACATATTTTTTTCAAGTACACCATCACCTAATTCACAGACAGCATATGCACACATCTGGAAAATCTGCATTTGCTTCGTTGGTTATATTTAATAAATTTCCTAAAGTACCATTTTTGAATATAGTATGTCTTTAATTAGTTAAGAATAGCTAGTCTGTTTGGTGTAACAATATTTTGGTAGCTTTGGTTTTGTTTTTTTGTTGTTGTTGGGGTCGAGTTGCTGAGAGGAGAGCTCATTGTTTGAAGAAAAACCAAAAAATTTTATGGCTAGTAATATTATATGTAATTTTTAAAATGTATTTTTGGTACTGATGGGATATGGGTGGGGAGGCTATTTTAGATATTCTTTTAGCAGTGTAGAGCCTAAGAAACTTGGTTCTACCACCATGATCTTTATATACTATGCCTTCCAGACAATTGATAATGCTGCTATAATTAGTATTATGTTGATAATTCATTTGCAACCTTATTCTATTTAGGAGGACGAAGTTGAAGCTTAGAATAGGTGCCTGCTTAATGGTGTTAATAATATAAATGAATTGGCCTTATTTTCAAGTATTTTATAAATGATTATCATACTTGTAACTCATATTTGTGCCTTTTCATTTTAATGCTGGAATTTTTATTATGTCACCTCTAAAACACTTAAATTGCCAAATTTGGCAAGTAGTTTTCTGTTTCAGTCGCATTAGCAACTGCAGCTAGCATTCTATAATTTTAATTGTCCTCAGTTTTTTTTGAAACTGCTCTAAATTTTTCTTAACATTCCAGGATTTCAGATCTTTAAATCACAAAGAGAAATCTTGGCATGACCAGTGTGCACATTTCCATCCTGAAGTGTTTTCTCTTCACTAGAAATGTGATTTTCTATAAATTCCCCTTGAATTTATAGTGTGATGCCAAATAAAATTTTCTCAGGATCTTATTAGGTTGAACCATATGTAATTGCCAAGATTTTACTATTTTAACTTAAAAAACCATAGTTTCATATGGTTCACCCTAATAGATACCTCCCTTATTCTCTAAATGAAATAGAAGACTTTGGAGTATATGTTTTTAAAGTAATTTTTAAAAATATGATAATGTATTAAACTTATTTTTATAGTTATGAAATTATATGTAATAATGTTTTATGTTATACATTAAAGACTTGTGAATCTATGTTTGATTGACTTTCATAGTTTCCTGCATTGAAATAAAAATCGCTATAAATTCTAGTTTATCAGCATGATGTTAAATGTCAGTGCCATACCTTGATGCAGCACCATGACACTAATGCCACGAATTCAAACAGCACATTTTACATCTGGAACTTCATCAGACCAATACTTTGCAGTTAGAGAGAATTTAATATCTAGAAAAGCTTGGGAGGTTAGTCAGGACTTAGGGAGTACACAAATGATTCTTTGTTGTAACGAACCCTTTATTGGTGAGGTTGCAGTAGCCTCCAGCTCTTACTGTGTCAGATGAAGCATCTGTCATTATCTTAAGCCCGCAGAGTTGAAAGGTTATAGGCTCTTTCGTACCCTCTCATCATCATTTTCCCAAAGCAAAGAGGAACTTGCCTTCTAGGATTCGTGCCTTGGTGAGAAAGGATCTTTTCCAATAGTTCAGTGGGGGAATTTTTGGCTTGCTGATTTTATCAATTGCCTTGACACCTGACAAATCCTAAATGAAGTCTATGTAGTAAGTCATCTCTATTTCACCTAATTTACAGTGTTGGAATTTAGACTTGCAAAAACATCACTCTGCAAATACCTTAGATAATTATAGAATCAGGAGCATTTGAGAACTCGGAGGTCTCAGAAATCATCACATAGGGGCCGTGCTCCATAGATAGGGATGATAGAGAGGAGACTGCCCAAGTTGAATTTCCATGGTCTTCCTCTCTCCCTTAGTTCCATGATAAAGTATGGACAGTAAACCACTACTTGAGCCACCTAAGGTGAATTAACTCTCAGGGAACCCTCTTCCAGTTCTTTACCTTGCACAATGAAAGAACCAATGGCACCTAGAAAGTTAAATCCCTTTAGGCCCATACACTAGAGCATGTTTTATTTCAACAATGTGGTTTAAGTACTTGAATGTCACACTATATGACTGAGGTTAGAGAAAATGTTTCTTCTAGCCCTTGCAGGTATGATTCTTAAACACAATGTCCGAGGTGTATACAAGGATATGTATTGTAGCAACTATGGGTATGTATATTTTCAGAGTGTAGTTTCCGTATCTTGAAAAGTAAAATATTTTCATAAATTGTTTTTATAAGTACTAATAAAATAATATGAAAGAAAGCTATATGTTGGTTGTTATGATTATAGCAAACATATAAGTTATTTCCCTTTCAACCCTGTGCTTCAAAATTTATTTTCTATAGGGGATTGACCTCTAGCCATCCAGCTGGGATATAATCTCAAGGTTTAAACTGTTTATCTGACCTGCTTGTACTATCAAGAGGGTCAGATGAACAGTGTAATCTGTTTATCTCTCCAAAATAAAGGCATTAATCTTCTATGTCAGTGAGACCTTCATTCTTCTAGACCCTGAGAACTTACAAAGCAGCTTTGAACTCTGTACTTTTTGTTCCTGTAGCAAATCCGATACTAAATTCTGAAGAGTCTTTCTTGTCTTACTGTCTTCTTACTGTCTTGTAGATTCATTCTTTCCTCACCATTTCCACTGCTACCATCTTAGTCCAAGACTTAACACCTTACACCTGAATTGCCACAACAGTACCCTGCTTTCACTGTTACTCTGGTTCTCATGAAACCACAGTGATGCCTTATTACACACCATATCACATCAAATTACTCATCTGGCCCTATTCCCACTTCTCCCACCTGATTTCTACATCTCAACAAAATTGGATACTCCAGTCAGCCTTACCACTAGCTCCCGTGTTTGCCAGTAGAGTCCTTCCTCTGCATTTCCCGCCTGTCCTTACCTTCTCTTATTTACCCTCTAAGGCCTGTTAGCCTCCAATGCCTCAGCTTGGGCTTTTGTTTCTTCTGGACTCTAGCTTCTTCTACCTACATAATCCATCTTGGAAGAGTGGGTAAAGCATTGGATTAGGATCTGAAGATCTAGTATGGTTTTATCACTTTTCAGCTGGGCAAATCACCTAATGCACCTGAGCCTGTTTTCCTCACTTGCCCAGTCCCTCTTGCAAATGAGTGCCATAGAAGGGCTTGTAGACCATTAAGGATGAAAACATAAGTATTGAACTGTGGTTAAGAATGTAGAATTGAGTATTCACTCTCCTCTTCAAAATGAGGCTTATAACAGAGTCCTTACTCCTGAGCAGCCTCACCAGGAACCATAGGAACATGCCTATCAGAATGCAAACTCCATTTGGCCCCCTCCTCCTAGCACAGAATTGTGCTGCTGTTGGAAAGCTTTCACTTCCTAGCTGATCTTCCCAGGTAGGGCTGCCAAGGATCACCAGTCCTTTCATGCGCAGGTGTTGCCACCTTTCCAGTTCTGGCCCTAGCTCTGGTCTTATATGGGTATTATACTTGGCTCTGACCTGGGGAATGGGCCTGAATCTTGTGTGTTTCCCGTGCACTACGTACTCAGCATGCTTCTTTTAGCCTCTTATCTATTGCACCCAGTAAGCATAATTAGTCTCTTGAGGGCATTCTAGTAGGAAGAGAGCCAGATGTCCTTGATAACACCCTGGTGTCTGATCTGGTGTGTATGGATCCATGGTCAATAATGGGCATTAGAATTTGGCTATATGGGTGAAGGCTGGATATACGAATCCTGGACACTACCCTAAGCATGCTGTTTTATGCCCCCTTTGGTGCCTTATATCAAATCTAATACAGCTACCATATTCACCTAGAATTCTGCAAGATAACCTATTAGGGACTCTGATCCACAAAGATGGATCCACGTTTTAGCCTATTTGAACATTAAGTTTGGAGCTGGACCTGGGAAAACAATTCACAGCCCATGAACCTTGGCACTTCTCATCTCCTGGAAATTGGGGGGTGGGTTTTATAGCAAGAGGGTAAGGAGAAGACATAGCTGTTTTCAAGGGAGGGCAGGAAATGTAGCAGAGATGCCCAGTACACAGGAAAATGTTCCACTGGGCCCAGGAAATGTCACTACTAGAGGAAAGAGCCTGGGTCTCTTCTACTAAACTTTCAAGGTTCTAGAAACCATGTGAGATTAATACCAGTAAGCCTGATGAAGCAAAGGAAGTAACCTAGATTCATGATTAGTTGCCAGGGTGGGGTCAGGAAAGTATAAAACCATAGTTGAGCAGAAGTAGACTTGGGCAGAAGGAAATGTGTTCAGGTGAATGGTGCAGCACAAAAGTACCATGCCAGGGTTGGGAACTCTATGGTGCAGCAGAAATAGATGGAAAGGCCAGGTCAGAGAAGTGCATTCCTGTATCTGAGGATATAAGAACTTGGCCGTTCTTACAGCTGTTCCAAGTATACTTGGCCATGATTTAAGATTAAGCTGTATGTGCCAAGAACACACCAGAGAGAAACTAATAATACAACTATCTTTGATTTTTTCTATGATTATAGCAGGTGCTAGCTCAATAATATTAGAATTGAATTCAAAGCAATAGCAGAATTCAGAATGGACTAACGTTTTCTTTCTTCTGATACTCCCCCTGGGAAGTCAGCCACATTGCTGTGAGGAAGCCTGGGTTACATGGAGAAGTCCACATGGAGAGGCCCATGTGAAGAGGAACTGAGGCCCCAACACTTGGCCCCATCTGCACTACCAGCTGATAGCCAGCACGAGCTTGCCAGCCCTGTGAGTGTGCACGCTGGGAATGGATCCTCCAACTCTCAGGTAAGCCGCCCCAGCTGATGCTGTGCGGAGCAGAGACAAGCCTTCCTCCCACCTCCTGAGCTCTGCTCAAATTGCAGATTTGTGAGAAAAAGAAACCAGTTATTACTGCTTTAAGCCACCAAAAAATAAATAAAAATATAAACGATATAACTGTCTTGGATATGTGTGTACCACAGTATACACAAGCACCATTATGTAAAGCAAAACGCCTCAAAAGAACAAAAATCAACAAAAGGTAGGACATTTTCATGGGCTTTTCTTAGCCTGTGACAGATAAAATTTGCAAAAATTAAATATATAGGGGATAAGAATAATAAAATATAATAAAGTTGGTCTAAACCAATTGTTTTCAAAGTGTGGTTTGGATACCTCTGACAGTCCTCAGGACCCTTTCAAAGTGTTTTCAATGTCAAAACTATTTTAATAACAATACTAAGAACATTATTAGCCTGTTTCACAGTCATTCTCTCATAAGTATACAGTGGAGCTTTCCAGAGGCTATTGGACATGAAATTGCAACAGCTTGAATGCAGAAGCAGATAGGAGAATACAGCTATTATCTATCAAGCCAGGTTTGCAAAAATATAAAGCAATGCCACTCTTCTCACTAATTTTTTTTTGAAAATAGTTATTTTTTATTAAAGTTATTTATATTAACATATAATTACATTATCTTTCAAGGCCAGCAGAGTGGCTCACACCTGTAATCTCAGCATTTCGGGAGGCCAAGGTGGCCAGATTGCTTGAGTCCAGGAGTTTAAGGCTGCAGTGAGCTATGATTGCGCCACTGCACTCCAGCCTGCGTGACAGTACAGGATACAACAGGCGAACACACTTCCTGTTTATGTGCTTTAGTTCCTTTGCATGTACATTTTAGAAAAGTCAGAAGTCTTTGGTACTTTGCAGCATGTGTGCATTGGTACAACTTCTATAAAGGGCAATTTGGCACCATCTATCAGATTTACTTATGTGCAAAATGATATGTACAAGATTATTCCAGCCTGATTTGTAATAGCAAGAAAACATGGAACTAGCCTGAATGTCCCTCAATAGAGTACTGGTTAAATAAGTCATGGTATATACCCAAAATAAAATATAATGCAATTAAAAATAAATTAAGAAGAGCAAGGAAGCTTTCCATATATGGATGTGGGATAATGCCCAAAATTGTTAAGTGAAAAAGCAAAATTCATATCATGGTTGAGTATGTGCTCGTTTGTATAAAAAGAGGGTAAACAGAATATTCCAGGAGGATATGCAAGAAACTGTTAACATTGGTTGCCTTTGGCAGCTGAAGGGCAAGGTGAGAGGAGACTTTCCACTGAATCCCCTTTTACACCTTTTGAATTTTGAACCATGTGGGTAAATAACTTAGTCAAAATAAAATAAAATAAAATTGGTGGAACAAAAATGAAAAGGTGACTTGATGGAAAAGAAAGGAGAAAGAAAAGGAGTAAAAGACATAGGAGCTACATACGTACATGACATCATACATACATACATACCTGCATAGAGGGATGTTTACTGCTGTAATCTGGGCTGTCACCCTGACTCACCTTACTGACTTCCTTTTGCTCCCTCCTCTTTTGCCTCATAGAGTCTGCAGACCATATTTAAATTCCCACATGCTCCATGATTGAAGAGACTACAAAAGATGAAACTGAAGTTCACCATTTTAATAGGACTATATTCTCCAAGATCCCAGAACGCATGTGTGACCCTGATTCAGATGTCTGCCTTCCTATGGCACCAAAACAATTTTTACTTGGAAAGGACACTAACATTTATTGAATAAACCTCATCTCAGCCAAGAGCTTCTTAATCTTTGTCTCGTTCCCTCACCAACCCTGGGAGATAGACTGATTGGGAACTGAAGTTCAAAGAGGTTGAATGGGGTTACCTACCTGTTAAATTCTAGTCCCCTCACTAGTTAATGATGAGGCTGGGCCACGAGGTCTGCCTGACTCCAAAGACCTTGCCCTTTCCAGTACTTCATGCTGCCTCCATACTTGAGGGTGGTAGAATGCAGAACAGGGAGTCACTGTAGCATTTGTCACTGTGGTGGTGAAAGGATTGTTTTTTGACTTTGGGATTTAGGGATACATATGTCCTCCTTCCTCCTTCCCCTCCTAGAGCAAGAGCTAGATGTGAAAGAATAGGTGATGACAACACTGCATATATTTCAGTTTTATTTCTTGCAATCTGCTAATCAGCATTTGTTGGGAAGTAGCCATAAACAATCTTAGCCAATGCAAGGAAACACCAAATATTGTCAAGCCCTCACATTGGTCATAATTGGAAGCAAACATGACATATATGGACTATATAATCAGTTTGTGAGGGCTACAGCAAGATGCTGCCCAAGAGCCTAGGTATAAGCTGGCTTCCTACGGCCTCCAAGCTGGAAAGAATGGAGCTATACACAGTCATCTGAATATACAGAAGTGAACCCTGGGTCAGCCACATTCAGCTATAACTTCCCCATACTATTTCTACAGATGCAATGTGCCAATCGGAAGAAAGGTGGCCAGCCTCAGGAGAAAGAAAAGGAGAGTGACTCTGGCAGGCCTGCTCCATTGTAGAGATGAGATACACCAAGAGAGTGAGTTCCCAGCTTTTCTCCCAAAAGCACCCCTAATAGCTGAGAAGAATCTGGAGGCATAGCTACCATCACAGCTACACTAACCACCATCCTTTACTGTGTCCTTCAGGTGTCTGTCCTAGCTAGTTTTGTGGTCTGGCTCCTTGAGTCCCTGAAACAAGTCTGTTTATTTTCATCATATTGATGAGGTTATAGAGCTTGGACAAATTACATGACTTTTCGAAGGTCACATAGCTAGTAAATGTCAAGAATCTTATTCTCAAAACCCTGGTTTGTCCAACTCCAAGCCAGTGCTCCTGACTCCACTATTCTACTGCTCACTCTAACCCTAAAGCCGCCCAATTCAACCTCAAATCTTCTTGGAGGCTTCATGCTTTAAAATAAAAATCCATGCAATTTTTTGCATCCTAATTAATAATATATCTGTGTGTTTTAGTGTAAAAATGTTTTTAAATTACCAATTCAGTTATTTAGCTTTTTATTCCCCAAATCTCAGGTACCCTAGGCAGATGTGTCATATTTATCCTGGGCTTTATGTACCTCTGGTTTGAGGGACTCTTGAACTTCATTTTAAGAAACATGGCCCAATGAATACACAGTCAAGTCTTCATGCTCCTGAACACTACATTATAAAATCAGCACTCCTTTTTCTTTGTATATTTGTGTTATCAAGTAACTATGTGATTATAATCTGGCTTCTCATATACCGTAAGCGTAGAAGAGAATCAAAAGATTGAGTACCTGATTCCCTAAACTGTTAAATTTCCCATTGTATATTAATAAAATTTGTATTGCTTCATAAATAAGACTCTATGTTTTTGGTTATTGTTGCTCTTCCTAGAGAGATAGAATGTATTCCCAGCTTCCCTCACCCCCTTTCTTCTGAAATAATATCCCTGTATTAGAGTAATTATGATGGCTGCTATAACAGACAACACCCCAAATCTCAGAGTCTTAAAAAATAAAGCTTTATATCTCGATTCCCTCACAGTCTGATGTAAGTTGCAAGGACTCTACAGTATCCCTCCCTTAAGTGGTGATTAGGCTCCAGACTCGCTCCAGACTCCTTCCCTCTGATGACCCTGACTTCTCATGCAGGTAGCCTCCAAGTTTACCAAGATTTTACATCAACAGTCTTGACAGAGAACATCGTTTCTACCCAAATGCCATTGACTTTAACCTAACTTAAAAGGACGGTAGGAAATAAGATTTTCCTTTGTGCTCAGGAAGAGGAAAAGAACAATAGCAACAGAATTTGATGAACCTAAAGCAGTGTTTCTGCCATAACCCCTTCCTTTGGGGAACTGTTGAAATCTAAGTCCCTAGTTTTGGTGGAGCTGGCAATTCAGAATCCTACCCCCAGTGGCCTAGGAAGTGGGCAGACCCATGACCTGAGCTCAGCCAAGTCAGGTTTATCTCTCTCTGTAATTTGAATCATGAGCAGGGTCTCAAGCGCAGAAGGTGCACCCTTGAGCTGTCCAGTGGCAGTGCCCAGAGAGAAGGGCCTTGGGTGCTGGCTATAGAAATCCTATAGACAGACTGGGTCCTGTCCCTCCTGATGCTCAGTTGTCCAGCTCTTCCACCAAGTCTGTGAGATCCCCACTATCCTTCCAATTAATTCCCTACTTGTGATTAAGTTAGAATTTGTTTCTGGGCTGGGCACAGTGGCTCACAACTGTAATCCTAGCACTTTCGAAGGCCAAGGCGGGCTGATTGCCTGAGCTTAGGAGACCAGCCTGGGCAACATAGCAAAACCCTGTCTCTACTAAAAATACAAAAAATTAGCCGGGCATGGTGGTCATACCTTGTAGTCCCAGCTACTCGGGAAGCTGAGGCAGGAGAATCGCTTGAACTCAGGAGGCAGAGGTTGCGGTGAGCCAAGATGGTGCCACTACATTCCAGCCTGGGTGACAGAGCCAGACTCTGTCTCAAAAAAAAAAAAAAAGTGTTTCTCTTACTTGTACCCAAATACAATTATTAATTATTAACCTTAATTAATGCCCAATATTTGTCACCTATGTGCTCACAAGCAGATTTCCCGTCTCTTCATGACTCGACCCTTGGGGATATGATGGGATATCTGTCCACCTTTTTCAGATGACGTCTCTTTATGTTATTAAGATCTTTAATCTTCTAAGTGCATGAGAAAAGCAAGACACAGTACAAAGCAGATGTTTAAGGCCAAAGAAGTGGTAAAGACAACACGCCATCCTCTGCAGGGATGTCAGGTGGACAACGGGGTCATATCCAGGAGTGATCTCTAAAGAAAGATCCCATACATCAATTTGTCAACCTATTTCACAAATAAGAATCAGGATTCTAAAATAACGCTGTCCAGTAGAATTACACTGCAGGCTACACACGTAATTTTTACTTTTCTGGAAGCCATATTAAATAATGTAAAAAGACAAGTGAGATTAATTTTAATAATATATTTTTTTAACCCAGTACATCCAAAATATTACTGTTTCAACATGTTATCAATATAAACAATTATTAGTGAGATACATTCTTTCCATCATCCCAAGCCTCAAAATCGAATGTGTGTTTTATAGTTACTGCACATCTCAACTGAGACCAGCCGCATTTCAGATGCTCAGTGGGTACATGTGGCTAGTGAAATGACCTAATAGTTCCATAGACAGTTGTTTTTGGATAAACGTAGAAATTGGCCCTTCTAGTCTTAAAGTTTGAAACTTAAAGCTGTAAGTTGTTTCGGATGGTTGTACATCCCCATCTCCTCCATCATGGCATTGTTTCTTCTGAGAGTTGTTTTCCCCTCGTCTCTCCAGGTGATTCAGGTAAACCCTGACCTGGCTCCGGGCTTTGGTTCGTCCTCCTCCCAAGAGCAACTACAGGTGAAACTTGTGGCACCCACCTCCACTAGCTAGTGAAACCGACTAACAGTCCCATAGACAGTTGTTTTCGGATAAACATAGAAATTGGCCCTTGTTTGTATCTGAGTTCCTTCCTCGGGAAAGGATCCCCAGGCCTCTCAGGAAGTATCAAAGAACCGAAACCACGTCATTGCATCCACACAATGAAACGCCAGGCCCCTCATTCATCATGATTGCTTCCTTACGCCTCTGGAGTTCCTCTTTTCTCAGACATAGTAACATGTCTTCCCTGCTATATAAACCCCTAATTTTAATCAATCAGAGAGATGAATTTGAGACTGAACCCCCATCTCCTTGGGTGCAGCCCCCAATTAAAGCCTTCTTCCTTGGCAATACTTATTGTCTCAGTCATCGCCTTTCTGTGAAGCAAGCAGCAGGACCTAGACCGGACCCCTGGTGTTTCAGTGACACTAGTAGTTAGCATGTTTGACAGCATCATTCTAGAAAGTGCTAGGAAGAAAGGAGGGTTATAACAGCAGGCACGATTTCTTGAGCCCTGCCATGTGCCAGCACATGTCAAAGCTCCTTACATATTTCTCTCATTTGATCCCTGGAAAAGCCTTTTGAGATTCTTATTTTCTCTATGTTACAAATAAGAAAGATGACTTAGCGAGTTTAAGAAACTTGTGTGAAGTCACATTGCTAAACAAGGACAGAGGACAAAGCACATCACACACACAGTCTGTTTGTCACACACACAGTCTGTTTGACCCAAAGCAAACACTTTCTAATTGATTTCATGCTTTTCATATCTGCAAAGATATGAGGACATGAATTGCCTTGGACTTTTACCCTAAAGGTTGTGGATCAGGAAAGGTCCTAAACAAAGCACAGGGGAATGGCACTAATCTCACCAGTAAGGTGTGTAGCCAAAACAGCTATTCCCTGTTAAGGTAGGAGGCATCTAACATGAATTAGAGAAACAGAAACAGGTGCTAATACATTTCTCCAGCCAAAAAATTCTATGAGAAGCAATGGTGAGGTGATGAGCAAGGCGAAAACACAAGTAAAGCTCCAGTAACCAGAAAGAGATCAGTGGGTTTGAACATTAACGAAGGGCAGAATTGGTGATAAAAAGTATTGAAAAACTTGGAAGGTAAACATGCAATTTCAGTAAAGCCAGTGGAGGTGGGTGCCACAGCTCCACTTGTAAGTTTGCCCTTGGGAGGAGGAGGAACCGGAACCTAGAGCCAAATCAGGGCTTACCTGGATCACCTATAGAGGTAAGTGGAAGTGAGCCCTCGGAAGAACCAAAGTCACAATGGAGGAGATGGGGATGTACCACCACCCGAAGTGTGTGTTTGAGAACATCCCTCTTCATCAGGCTTCGCACAGATTACCAGGGTAGACACAGGTGCTTATAGATGCTCAGCCAAGACTGACTTAAAAAGCCAGAGTCCATAAAACAGTCCTCAGTGAAATAAGAACACCATGCTAAATCTAGTAAATGTTTACATTTTGCCTTTTATGTATTAGTGTTCACCCTTTATGAAATTATGGTAACAGTGGATAGTCATTGTTTGGGTGGCTGTGTGTGTGTGTGTATGTGTGTGTTTAAAGTCTTCACTTGGCAAATATAAAAGTCAACAACTTTATATTGGTCCTCCAGTTTTACTATTAAAACAAATTAATGGTATACAAAATTTAAGAAAACACTGCTTGCTTAAGATCCCATTTGTTTCTCTCTGACGTTATTTCAAGTATTCACTCAACCCTAGCTCCATCCCCTGTGTATAAATATGCTCAAATTTCTTCAGATTAAACCAAATCAAACAAAACCTTCCTTAAAACTCTCCTCCCTTCCTCTCTAGGTACACCCAAGCACTTGTTTCTTCTTTATCAACCATTCTTTCCTCAACCCACCAGCTGTTGCTTTTTTCCCCCATTTTCCACATTGGCAGTTCAATATTAAACTGTGCAATAGTTTTTCCACCCAAGTAAAGGTGAAATAAAATTTGTTACTCAATCTCAATGTTTTCCCTTCTGGTTGAATCACTGTTCAAACAGTCTTGCTTTCTTCCTATTTAATTCCTGTGAGAAGGCACACTATTTCAGCTACATTATGTGTTAAATGGGCGTTTGTCAGCTACCTCGGGAATGTAGACAAGTTTATATGCTTGGATATAAGAGAAAAGCTCTGTTCCAAACTGGATTTCAAATAAACGTTGCTGTTAACTTTTAATTTTGACATAATTTCAGAATTACAGAATCACTACAAGAATTGTACAAAGAATTCCCATTACCTTTCACCCAGATTCCCCTGGAGTTAATATTTGAGAATAAGTTGAAAACATGATGCCATTTACCCTGTATAGTCAGGAGTCACAGTTCTCCATATATATACATATATATGAATGAATGAAAGTGAGAAAGAAGAACGTACAGGGAGGAGGAGAAGAAGGAAGGTAGACATATATTTTATGAAATGGGCTTATGAGATTGTGTGGGTTGGCAGGTCAGAAATCCATAGAGCAGCCTAGCAGGCTGAAAATTAAGGTAAAGGTCAATATTGCAATCTGAGTCTGAATTCCACAGAGCAGCAGGCTGGAAATTCAAGCAGGGTTTCTATGTTGCAATTCTGAGGAGAATTCCCTCTTCCAGAAACC
Organism: Macaca nemestrina; assembly: GCF_043159975.1. Lineage (NCBI taxonomy): Eukaryota > Metazoa > Chordata > Mammalia > Primates > Cercopithecidae > Macaca > Macaca nemestrina. The sequence continues at coordinate 40,005,016 of NC_092133.1, read as the reverse complement.
TCAGTCTTTGTTCTTAAAGTCTTCAGTTGATTGGATGAAGCCCACTCACATTACGGAGGGCAATCTGCTTTACTCAGAGTCTACTGAGTTAAATGTTAATCACATCTAAAAAATATCTTTCCAGCAACATCTAGTTTGGTGTTTGAGCAAACAACTGGGTGCCATAGCCTAGCCACATTGACACGTAGAATCCACCATCGCACTTCTGCAGTCCTGCAGTGTACATTTCCTTTAAAAGGACATTCTCTCTATAAGAACAGTAAAATGTGCAAAATCGGAGCATTAACATCAATACGATGTTTTCATCTATTATACCAACCTTATTCAGATTTTCACAATAACATAATGGACAGCCAAAAAAAAAAAAAAATCTGGAGAAAGTCAACAAGAAGAACATTTAAAATCCAGAAACTGAGAAATTAATGGAAATTAATTGTAATTACTTTCAATTAATTGTAATCGAAAGTAACTTTAATTAACAATTGTTAAGTTTTTTTTTAAGCCTCTGATCAAAGAAATTAAAAGTTGGCAATTTTCTGATGGACTCACCCATTTTTTTTGAAATTTGATCTTCTAAATCCCAAAGTCTGGTACCTGACTGGAGATTCCATTCTTTCTCATCTGCTCTGGGAACTTGTTTTTCTGAGTTCTCAAACTCTTCATTTCTACTGACCCCCCTTCTACTTATAAATATGTTCAGGTCTCTTCTAGATTCACACCAAACAAAATAAAACAAACCCTTCTCTCGCTCCAGCATTTCTCTTGGGTTAGCATCCTCATCCTTCCCATCCAACCCAGATTTCTAGAGACCCACATCTGCCTCATTATCCTCCCCACACATTCACCTCTTGATTGTAGTAGACACCATTGGTTCCTTACCCAAATTCATCTTCCTCCCTTTTTCCTTGCTTGAATCTCCCCAGTTTTAAGTTATCATGCCACGTGCTGATCAAAGTGCTCCCATCCCAAACCCAGAGGAGGGGCTAAGGTTGGGGTGAATTTCAATTAGTCTCTAAACCAAACATTCCAATCCTCTTGCCAGTGATTGGCTTAGAAAGGGGCAAAGTAACCAGTTCTGACCAATGATATGTGAGAGGCAGTTTGCAGGCAACACCCCAGGGAAAGAGTTGCTTGTTCTCACAATGAGGCTTCTGAAGAATGTTTTCTGCTTGTGTAAGGAGGTGATGCTAGAGCTGCTTCAGCCTCTTGCTGCCATGAGGCCATCTAACCAAACGCATCTTGATTGATGAAACTCATTGGCACCAGCAGACATAGTTAACATTTTGCAAGCTAGCAACCAATTACTAGAGAATTATATAGTTGTTTCTCTCCCAGATTTCAAGGTAATTAAATATCTATTCTTTAAAAAGCTTTATTTTTCAATTTTAGAACATATAATTTACTAATATTATAAAAGCATTATTTCTTATTCCTTCCTGCTTTTTTTCTTTTTAGAAAATGCACAGTATTTATGTTGTGTTGAATGTCCTGTTGATGGATACCTTGAGAATTTAACAACTGAATACTGCATTATATGTAAAATAAAATCCCAAGCTTGACCAATGACTTCTTTAATACAAGAATCCAGTGACCTCATCTATCTGCCACATGGCATGCAAATTAACTTTCAAATAGTAATTCATTCATGACCTGAAATGTCCTGGAATCCATCAGCTCATGGCAATGCTGTGTTAGCCGGGGCTCACAGTCATTCAATTCAACATGAGTTACTTTAATACAATATCTTTCTAAGGTTCTGTGCACTTTCTTAAGTATGGTCCTTTCAAAAAGCTGCCTGGCAGCTTGGTCTGTGATTCTTCAGCAAGGACAGCGGTAGTATTTTAAACAGGACAGCTTTTAAGATTCAGAAATCATTAGCAGGAAAGTGACTTTAATGAAGTGGTTTAGTAGTTCTCATTATCAAGGACTGTTGATTTGGACATCTGCCTGGACCACACTTAGGGAAAAAAGAACTGTCAAAAAAGCAGGCTAGCTGCTTATGATTCCTTTGGCTTAGAGCTCCGTTTTACCAGTAGATGTCACTATATAGTCAGACATTATTTTAAAGCATCAAAAAGGAAAAGGTAACCTCACTGGAGTTTGAAGGATCTGAGGGGGGAAAAAGCAAACAAGTTCTTCTATGGCTAAATACGTGCTCTTCTTTTGTAAAAAGCACAGTAGTCATTGAATAAATATTTACTAAGTGAACTGACAAACAATCAATGCATATGGAATAGTCTGCCCTGAAATCTTTGTGATTGAGTTATGCTCTGAAAGAGCTTTAGATTCTGCAGAACAAAAATGTTCTCTAAGATGCAAGCAGACAGGTACAGAAGTAAGCAACTCTGTCCAGAGTCCATTCGTGAGAAGGGACGTGGGGATTCCAGCAACTCAACTGTGTGGAGTGTTGCGCCCCACCCCATGCCAGGCACTGAGCTAGGGTCTACTAGAATCAGAGAGGGAGTCGCGGTACACAGAGTCGATGGCGAAGTAAAGCAGAGGTCATGTGTTCTGTCCTCCATCCTGGAGTGGGGGAGGGGCAGGTTTTCCTGGCTTTGGAGGTAGATCAAAGTTCTAAAATCAGGGTGAAGGAGCTGAGAAACAATTCCCATCTCTTTCAACACCCCCTTTCCTTTTTTTAAACTGAAATTTGCCTGCATAAGGCAGAAAGAGATTAGGAAAACAGTTTGCAAACCTGGCAAATTATTCAGAGGTTTGATATATTGATGATATATGACAACATCTATTATAGCTATTTTGAGCGCTTATTAAGTGGCACATTCTGCACCAACTCCATTCTCTGATTTAATCCTCCTAAGAGCTCTAGGAGCCAGGAATTTCTATTATCCTCATGTTTTGAGATGAAGTATCTGAAGAATGAGGGGGAGCAGGGTTGAGAGGTTAAATAATTTGTCCAGGATCACCCAGTTAATGAGTGGTAGGACCAGGTTCTAACTTAGGCCTGTAAGGGTCACTCTGCTGTGTTCCTTCCTTAGTTCATTATTCCAAGGAAACTGACTCTAGTCAGGGTCTGACTACCAGCAAAATCTAGGATCCATGTTGTTTAAGTTGATTTTGCCGCAATCATTCCTTTTCAACCTCTTGATTAGTGAACGATTCTTATGAACAGGGCACTCCATTTTGGACTGGGAGAAGGGGAGCGTAAAGGAAAGACAGCGGGCTGTCCTAAAAGAACTTATGGTTGAGCGGGAGTAGACATGGGGGCATTTGGAGATGGGAGGAGCTTGGACAAGGAAGGTCACCCAGCATCTGCCTTCTCCATACGGCTTAGGAGGGTTTGGTGAAAGTGGAAAAGATTTGGAACAGCTGCTGTAAGGAATGTGCTAGGTTAAATAATGTGTCTGGAGAAGCGAGGGGTATTTCAAGATCCTTCTTTCCACACCTCAGAATTAATGGAGCTCATTTTCTCAGATTTTCCAAAATAAAGTTCACCTCTGGCTAGAGCCCAAGCTTGAAGAATTTCAGTACAGAATTTAATCTTGTCTCTTGAAAAACTGTCAGCATTTAATTTTTTTAAATCATGAAAACATAAATGATAACACTGCACTGAGACGGAGGCTAAAACGCTTGCTTGACTTGCAGTGTTGATTATCTATCCAATTGGATTTTTCTTAGTGTCAACCTTATTTCTGAAATAAGAAAACAACCAAATGAGAAACATTTTTAAAACCACAAGTTGAAATCCTAAGACAAACATAACATTAGGGATGTCTGAATTTGTTAGTATCTTCGAGGCACATGGGTTACATTGCCCTAACCCTTGCATTTTGAACAATGTCATCTGCCCACTTTGTGTTTTTTCATAAATGTGTAAGTGTTTTCATTTCTGCCTCCATTCCACTTTAAATATTTTGTTTAATTATCACATTACATTTTATGTTTAGAAATCCTCTCTTAAAGACATTCCGTCTTGCCTGTAGCGAGGGAGGTAAATTTGGTTGAGTGTTAATTACTAATGGAATTTCTCCAGACTCAAATTTTTCCCCATACACTTTGCCACGGAACAGGTAAAAAATGTTGCTCTGGAGAAATTATAGCATAAATATCTCTAAATCAAAGACTTAGTAACAAAGTTCACAACTAGTATAATATTTTTCCAGAATGGCTGCCAAAAACTGTACAAATTCATTATTAAAGGCCTACACAAGGGGAAAACTCTCCCAAACAGGAAAAATAAATGGCTAATAAAGATATGAAAAAACAACTTTACTGTAAACAAAGAAAGATAAATTAATGGAGCAGTGAGTTCTTTTCACTTTAAGTCAGAGTTTGGGGTTTGTTTTTATAAAAATAACACTTGATATTGGCAAAAGGATTCAAATTGCCAGACGGCATTGTGGTTGGGAATGTAAGTTGGTAAAAATTTTTTTGAAAAATTTGCAATACATATCATACCCTGTGGCCCAGTAACTCTATTTCTAGAAGATTTTTCCTAAGGAAAAAAACCCCTGAAACACAGAAACAAATATTTACATAAAGACATTCCTTTTCATAATTTATAATAATAAAAATATAAATAACTGTTCCCCTATTTGAGTATATTAGGTTTAAAAAAGGTACCTTCATAGATTAGAATATTATGCATCTTTTCACAAGTATGTTTATAAAGACAGAAGTAAAGGGAAATCCAAAGGAATAGAAATCGTTCTATCATAAAGACATGCACACATATGTTCATTGCAGCACTAGTCACAGCAAAGACATGGCATCAACCTAAATGCCCATCAGTAGTGGACGGTGTCAGGAAAATGTGCTACGTATACACCATGGAATACTATACAGACTTAAAAAAACAAGATCATGTCCTTTGCAGGAACATGAATGGACCTAGAGCTCGTTATCCTTAGCAAACTAACACAGGAAGAGAAAACCAAATACCACATGTTCTCACTTACAAGTGGGAGCTAAATGATGAGAACACATGGACACACAGAGGAGGAACAGTGGACATTGGAGCCTACCAGAGGGTAGAGGGTAGGAGGAGGGAAAGGATCAGGAAAAATAACTAATGGGTACTAGGCTTAATACCTGTTTGATGAAATAATTTGTACAACAAACTCCCAAGACACAGGTTTACCTACATAACAAATCTGCACACGTATCCCTGAACTTAAAAGTTTTTTTGTTGTTTTTGTTTTGTTTCGTTTTGTGATGCAGTCTTGCTCTGTCACCCAGGCTGGAGTGCAGTGGCACCATCTCAGCTCACTGCAACCTCTGCTTCCTGGATTCAAGCGATTCTCCTGCCTCAGCCTCCCAAGTAGCTGGGATTACAAGTGCCCCACGATGTCCAGCTAATTTTTTTTGTATTTTTGGTAGAGACAGGGTTTCACCATGTTGGCCAAGCTGGTCTTGAACTCATGACCTCAGGTGATCCACCCATCTCAGCCTCCCAAAGTGCTGGGATTACAGGTGTGAGCCACCACACCCAGCCCCAAATAAAAGTTCTTTTTACAAAGCTTATCAAAAGGAGCCACAAAAAAAGAAGTAAAGGGAAATCATTGTGATATGATATTAAGTGGAAAAAGCAGGAGAATAAATATATAAATATTATAAAGTATATATTTACATATACACACATATATATATGTACATGTCCTCACCTGTAAAATGACTAAATGATTTCTGAGGTCCCAAGTATGATTGTATAAAGTGAAGAGAGCAGTTAGGTATCTTATTGGTATATTGTCGTCACATGTTATCAATGTCTAGAATCTATAAAATGATGCCAGTGACACTTGGCACTTGTATGAGGTCAGATTCCCTAGGAGAGCCTCAGACAGAGGTTGAGGTGTGTGTGATTTACTGGGCATATGCACTTCAGGAAAAGCTCGTGAGGAAAACAGACCAGGGAGGGGGAAACAGGCAAGCAAGGATGTACTTTATTTATTTATGTATGTATTGAGATGCGGTCTCACTTTGTCACCCAGGCTGGAGTGCAGTACCACGATCTCGGCTCACTGCAACCTCTGCCTTCAGGGCTCAAGCGATCCTTCCACCTCAGCCTCCCCAGTAGCTGCCACCACACCCGGCTACTTTTTAAATTTTTTGTAGAGATGAGGTTTTGCCATGTTGCCCAGGTTGGTCTCGAATTCCTGAGCTCAGGTGATCCACCCTAATGGGCCTCCCAAAGTGCTGGGATTACAGGCTTGAGCCACCGCACCTGGCAGAGGATGTGCTTTCAGGAGCATAAATCACACCACTGCATTGCAGGTGGTTCTCACACCCAGAGCAATTCTTGGGGATGGGGAATCTGTGAGCCATTAACAGCCAGGCTCGGTGGCCTTAATTTCTAAACCTTGTTCTCCTGGGTAAAACAAGGTGATTGAATTAAATCAATGAAGGATCCTTCACGTGGGCCTGGGAATCTCCAGGAATTGTATTTAAAAATCAGCTTTCCCTGCAGTTTTCTGGGATTAAGGTGCGTAACTTTTGTCAGATTCTTTGAGGACAGGGTGACTTCAAGCTTCCTTCCACCCCACCACTCTGAATAGGAGCGTGAGACTTAGGTCAGAGGAGGAAGCGAAGCACTGAATTCTTAGTTCTAGTTTTAGAAATATAATCGACCAGAACAAAGATTCTTCAGTCTCACCTCATCCCAACCCCCATTCAAATTTAGGAAAATTAAAGGCAGTCTCCCAGAACCCACTCAGACCCACTCGCTTTCACAGCCACATCGTTTCAGCTCTACCACCTCCCGGTGAGGAGGGTGTCATTCTTGTTTTACAGAGGGGAAACTGAGGTGCCAGTGATGTGACTCATTCAGAATCCCACAGCACCCCCTTGTGGTGTGGATCGATGGTCAAGACTTGCTGTGGAAACCAACGGCTTGCATTTCTTAATTTTTTTTTTTTTTTTTTAGACAGGTTCTCACTCTGTCACCCAGGCTGGAGTGGAGGGGCTTGATCTCAGTTCACTGCAGTGTCAACTTCCCAAGCTCAGGTGATCCTCCCACCTCAGCTTCCCGAGTAGCTAGGACCACAGACGCATGACACCAGCCCAGCTATTTTTTGTATTTGGGATAGGGTCCCACCACGTTGGCCAGGTTGGTCTTGAACTCCTGGGCTCAAGTGATCCGTCCGCCTCAGCTTCTGAAAGTGCTGGGATTACAGGCATGAGCCACCGTGCCTGGAGAAATATTTTTATTTTAAAAACTACTGTTTTTATCTTTCGAATGTGATACTTTAAAAATTCAACAAGCGAGAAAGTAAAGAAAAGGGAATCCTTCTACTTGAAAAATTAAAAATATGATATGATCCAAAAATCCCACTTCTGGGCATATATTCAAAGGACTCAAAATCAGTATACTGAGAGATATCTTCACTCCTGTGTTCACTGCAGCATCATTCACAATAGCCAAGACATGCAAGCAACCTAAATTTCCAAAAGACAAATGGATAAAGAAAACGTGGTGTATATACATAAAATGGAATACTATTTAGCCTTAAAAGAGAAAGAATCTTGCCATTTGAGACAACATGAATGAACCTGGAGCATATTATGCTAAGTGAAATAAGTTTAACACAGAAGGACAAATACTACATGATACCACTTATATGAGGTATCAGATATAGTCAAACTCATAGAATCAGAAAGTAGAACGGTAGTTGCCAGGGCCATATGGCAAAGGAAGATGGGGAACTATTGGTCAAAGGGCACAAAAAATTTCAGTTATGCAACATGAATAGGTCCTAGACATCTGTACAACATAGTGCCTAGAGTTAAGAATATTGCATTTTATACTTAAAAATGTGCTAAGATAGTAATGTTAAGTGTTCTTATCACAAATTATAATGAGGTGGGAGGAAATTTTGGATGTAATTGATATGTTTATGGCATAGATTGTGGAAATGGTTTCATGGATGTTTACTTATCTCCAAACTCATCAAGCTGTATGCATTAAATTTGTACAGATTTAAAATAAATAAGTAAGGTTGCAGCAGCAGTCAGAGAAGACTATATATTCCAAGGACTGCAATCACATTGCTCTCAGATCATATTTTCAAAGCAAGAATCTGTATAGTACATTGACATCTGGAGTTCTGATGCATTTCTTGTACCTTCAATCAGGGATTGCATCATTAATAAACTCCCATATAGTCAAAAAATTAGCAACACAGAAATGTAAAATATAAATGGAAGGCTCAATTCCCCTGGCCTTTACGTAGTATAGTGGATTCTTTTATTTTTCTCCTCTTTTTTTTTTTTTTCTTTGTTTTTTTAGAGACGAGTTCTGCCTCTCTAGCCCAGAGTGGACTGCAGTAGTTTGATCTTACTGCAGCGTCGAACTCCTGGGCTCAAGCGATCCTCCTGCCTCAGCATCCTAAGTACCTGGGACTACACGTGCACACCACCATGCCCAGCTGGATTCTGTTTTCCATAGATACATATAGATAGATTTGTTTGTTTAATTGATTAATTTTTACAAAATGGAATCATATGGTACATTCTGTCCTGAAACTTCTGTCCCACTAGACAGTATATCACGAACATTTTTCATGTCGGAATATAAAGACGTACCTCACTCATTTGAAAACAATAGTAAAAACAACATGTACATATATTACAGACCACCAATATGTTAATTTAAACGACCAGATTAAATCATCTTGGTAAACAATGTGGAGTGAAACTTATGCCATCTTAGAGCAATTATTCGAACTTCCTGTAAACTGATTATGAAGGTTGTAGTTCTGCACTATTCAAAAAATTCAGGAACTTTTCCAGACCTCTCACAAGAAAGTGTTCAAATAAGTATGCTCTCACAGCCCTGAGGGCTCCCCTCCAGGAAATGTTAGATAACATTCAGGTCCATCTGCTTTGTGCAGGTGCCCATCACATCGTAATGACAAACTGCAATATTGGTAAGAGAACATACAAGCTGCCTTACCATAATTATATTATATTATATACAGTTTTAGCTCTTATAATTTTGGTGTCCTGCCTGTCTGACCCCTTATACTTATGACAGAGTTTTTATAAAGTTTGAGGGCTTATGGTTTACCTTTTATTTTTACTTTTTTTTTAGAGGTAAGGTCTCTCTGTCTTTCAGGCTGGAGTGCAGTGGTGCAATCAGAGCTCACTGTAACCTCAAACTTCTGGGCTCAAGGGATCCTCCTGACTCAGGCTCCTGAGTAGCTAGGACCACAGACACACACCACCACGCCTGTCTAATTTTTAAATTTTTTGCAGAAACAGGTCTATTTTGCTGAAGCTGGTCTTGAACTCCTGACCTCAAATGATTTTCCCATCTTGGCCTCCCAAACTGCTGGGATTACAGCTGTGAGTAACCATGCCTGGCCTAGCTTTTAATTTTATAAATGTTATTATATTTCAGTAGAAGTAAAATAAGTAAGCTAAGAACTAGAAGCCAAATGGTGTATTGATAGCTAGACAGGCATAGATATAGATGTATAATTACCTAACAAATCCTATTAAAATCAGAAAATCTAAATAGCTTCAAATTGAGTTAACTGAGCTTAATATGGCAATGCAGAAACATAATTGTACCAACCTTACAATGCAGATAAAGTTCCAGGGCTGAAATTTTAAATATAACATTATTTTACTTAACCTGTAAAACAAATGACAAGTGATGGTTTTAAAACTTTAAGTAAATGCTTGACTATGGTAGCACCAAGTATCTGATTTTTTAAATTTGTTTCTTTTGAGACAGAGTCTCACTCTGTTTTGCAGACTGGAGTGCAACGGTGAAGTCACTGCAGTTAGCACTGCAGCCTTAAACTCCTGGGTCAAGCGATCGTCCTGCCTCAGCCTCCTGAGAAGCTGGGACTACAGGTGCATACCACCATGCCCCCCAGCTAACGAATATTTTCTTTTTCTTTTTTTTGAGATGGAGTCCCCCTGCATTTACCCAGGCTCTTCCTTTGTCGCCCAAGCTGGAGTGCAGTGGTGTGATCTCGGCTCACTACAAACTCTGCCTCCCAGGTTCAAGCGATTCTCCTGCCTCAGCCTCCTGGGTAGCTGGGATTACAAGCGTGTGCCACCACGCACAGCTAATTTTTGTATTTTTAGTAGATATGGGGTTTCACCATGTTGGCCAGGCTGGTCTTGAACTTCTGACCTTAAATGATCCACCCACCTTGGCCTCCCAAAATGTTGGGATTACAGGCGTGAGCCACCACGCCAGGCCAATGAATATTTTCAAATTGGATTTATTGAACACCTCATAATGTTTCAGTACACATCTAAAAAGTGCACTATACCAGAAAAAACAGTCTGGCATGGTGGTTACCAGTTTCAATTCTGGAGTCAGACCATCCTGGGTTTGAATTCTAGCTCTATGTATTTCTAACTAGCTAGGTGACTCTGGAACAGATAATATCACCTTTCTGAACTTCAGTCTCCTCATCTGTGAAATGGGTTTATTAGTCTCCATTTTACAGGAATGTTGCAAGAATTAAATGAGATCATGGAGTTAAAGAGTTTAGCACAATGGTGGATGCCTAATAAGTGTTAGAGATTATTATTGTTTTAAAGAAAGGAGAAGCAAAGGCCACTCAGGGCCAAGGTGAAGGATGCTTTTCTCTGAGGTCTTGCTGAGCCACAAGTAGCTTGTCAGGATCTCGTCACATCAGCCTAACCCCTATGTCGTGTGTTCTCAGCCACTTCACCGCATGATCTCACTCCCAGTGAGTACTCACCTGCAGTAGGCAGATGCCCTCTGTTATACATTTTTTTTTTCCTTTCTGACATCTGCATGGAAAAAGAGAAGAAGCTTTTAGAGTTAAGTATGAGAAAAGGCAAGTGACAACAGTCAGAGAAAAGAGTCCTGCTGCTGGCCTCTGAAGAAAGCGACGAGAGGGGCTTCGATGCTAGCCTAATCTGAAGAAAGGACATCGTTTCTAGGCTAAAAATTCAGAGTGAATTTATTTTTTCTTTTTCATGTAATTAATATGTATGCTTTGTTTAGGAAAAAAAACAAAACAAAACTGCATAGTACAGACAAATGAAATGTTAAGTCTCCTGTCCCAAACACTTCCAGTCCCAGTTTCTTGCTCCTTTTAAATTACTGGTTTCTGGGCTTTTGGGGATCACCTTTATTGTAGGTGAATTTGAGTAGAACACTCTGATGCAAGCACTTTTAGGGTCCTGAGTCAGGGTATGTTGAACCTAAGAGAACAAGAGGATTCTGTGTCCTGGTTGAGGCCAGTGTCAGCACTAGGCATTAGCAGACATCATCCTCACAGAATCTGAAAATGAAATTTTGAATAAATGAGCAGACAATGATCAGACAAGCCAGCAGGGCCAGAAGAACTTTTCAGTTTACATCTTACTACAACCATCCCCAGAGTGCCTGGGTAGAGCAAGCAGAGGGCCATTAATAAACCAGACAAATGTCCACAGCTTGTCCAAGGAGCAAGGCTCAAAAATCAGACCAGGAACCCGATTCTTCCTGTCACAACCAGGCACCTGGGATGGTGATAGAATGAACTCAGCTGTGAATGGTCCAGACCTGGCACCCAGCCAAATCCTTGAGAAGAGAGATAGGAATAGTCCACCTACTGGGGTACAGGGTTCCCCCAGTCAAGCCAGCCACATGCAAACCCAGAACAAGTCAGGACTCTACTCTTCTCATAGACATGCCAGCCAACTTGTGACTTACCTAGCAGGAATTTAGAAGTGGATTAAGGAAATGAGAGCGATCCAAGTTGATTTCATTACGGTCAGATGCCAGCAAAATAAATCTAGATCATCATTATGTATTTATACCCACAAAGGGAAGAACTTGGCATGGATCGCAAGGTATTTAATTACAATTTAGACATATTATGGCACTCAGTGCTTTGTTTTATTATACCTTTCATGTATTGACAGGCCAATGCAATCACAGAAAATTTAACCTTCCTGCCAGTCCTTCTCCCTTACCTCCTGTATTGCTAGGAAGAATGAAAATTAGCTGTATGGGGGGGGGAAGATTAACTTTGATAAGTAGCCCACATGTGCTGTTGTAAAGATTCACTCTCATAAGTAGCCCACGGGTGATGTCGTAAGCATACTGAATATAGGGAAGGAGAGCTGAGTCTTTAGGCACACAAGCTCTTTGAAGCATCTCTGCTTGGCCAAGGCTTTTCTCACCACCTCCAAGTTATTCTTTAGACTCACGTCTCTTTAAAACTTTCACCTCAGCCAGGGGCAGTGGCTCATTCCTGTAATCCCAGCACTTTGGGAGCCCGAGGCGACCGGATCATGAGGTCAGGGGATCGAGACCATCATGGCCAATGTGGTGAAACCTCATCTCTACTAAAATACAAAAAATTAGCTGGGCATGGTGGCAGGCACCTGTAGTCCCAGCTACTTGGGAGGCTGAGGCAGGGGAATTGCTCGAGCCTGGGAGGTGGAGGATGCGGTGAGCTGAGATTGCGCCACTGCACTCCAGCCTGGTGACAGAGCAAGACTCTGTCTCAAAAAAACAACTTTTACCTCACAGTTAGGGTGAGTTTCTTCCCCCTTTTTCCTTCTGGGGTGCCCTGTCCTTACCTCAGTAATTGTTCTAGTGATATGTTCCAATTATTAGTTTAAGAGTCTGTCTTGGTTGTACCAAGACGGCCGAATAGGAACAGCTCCAGTCTATAGCTCCCAGAGTGAGCGATGCAGAAGACAGGTGGTTTCTGCATTTCCAACAGAGGTACCGGGTTCATCTCACTGGGGCTTGTTGGACAGTGGGTGCAGCCCAGGGAGTGTGAGCCGAAGCAGGGCAGGGCATCACCTCACCCGGGAAGCGCAAGAGGTCGAGGAATTCCCTTTCCTAGCAAAGGGAAGCCATGACAGATGGTACCTGGAAAATCGGGACACTCCCACCCTAATACTGCGCTTTTCCAATGGTCTTAGCAAATGGCACACCTGGAGATTATGTCCCACACCTGGCTCGGACGGACCCACAGGCCCACAGAGCCTCGCTCACTGATAGCACAGCAGTCTGAGGTCGAACTGCAAGGTGGTAGCGAGGCTGGGGGAGGGGCGTCCGCCATTGCTGAGACTTGAGAGGTAAACAAAGCCGCTGGGAAGCTCCAACTGGGTGGAGCCCACTGCAGCTCAAGGAGGCCTGCCTGCCTCTGTAGACTCCACCTCTGGGGGCAGGGCATAGCTGAACAAAAGGCAGCAGAAACTTCTGCAGACTTAAACGTCCCTGTCTGACAGCTTTGAATAGAGTAGTGCTTCTCCCAGCACGGAGTTTGAGATCTGAGAATGGACAGACTGCTTCCTCAAGTGGGTCCCTGACCCCCGAGTAGCCTAACTGGGAGACACCTCCCAGTAGGGGCCAACTGACACCTCATACGGCCGGGTGCCCCTCTGAGACAAAGCTACCAGAGGAAGGATCAGGTAGAAACATTTTCCGTTCTGCAATATTTGCTGTTCTGCAGCCTCTGATGGTGATACCCAGGCAAACAGGGTCTGGAGTGGACCTCCAGCAAACACCAACAGACCTGCAGCTGAGGGTCCTCCCTGTTAGAAGGAAAACTAACAGACAGAAAGGACATCCACACCAAAACCCCATCTGTATATCACCATCATCAAAGACCAAAGGTAGATAAAACCACAAAGGTGGGAAGAAACCAGAGCAGAAAAGCTGAAAGTTCTAAAATCAGAGCACCTCTTCTCCAAAGGATTGCAGTTCCTCGCCAGCAATGGAACAAAGCTGGCCAGAGAATGACTTTGACGAGTTGAGAGAAGAAGGCTTCAGACGATCAGTAATAACAAACTTCTCCCAGCTAAAGGAGGATGTTTGAAGCCATTGCAAAGAAGCTATAAACCTTGAAAAAAGATTAGACAAATGGCTAACTAGAATAAACAGCATAGAGAAGACCTTAAATGACCTGATGGAGCTGAAAACCATGGCACGAGAACTACATGACCCATGCACAAGCTTCAGTAGCCAATCCCATCAAGTGGAAGAAAGGGTATCAGTGATTGAAGATCAAATGAATGAAATGAGGTGAGAAGAGAAGTTTAGAGAAAAGAGAGTAAAAAGAAGTGAACAAAGCCTCCAAGAAATATGGGACTATGTGAAAAGACCAAATCTACGTCCAATTGATGTACCTGAAAGTGACAGGGAGAATGGAACCAAGTTGGAAAACACTCTTCAGGCTATTATCCAGGAGAATTTCCCCAACCTAGCAAGGCAGGCCAACATTCAAATTCAGGAAATACACAGAATGCCACAAAGATACTCCTTGAGAAGAGCAACTCCAAGACACATAATCATCAGATTCACCAAAGTTGAAATGAAGGAAAAAAATGTTAAGGGCAGTCAGAGAGAAAGGACGGGTTACCCACAAAGGGAAGCCCATCAGATTAACAGCAGATCTCTCAGCAGAAACTCTACAAGCCAGAAGAGAGTGAGGGCCAATATTCAACATTCTTAAAGAAAAGAATTTTCAACCCAGAATTTCATATCCAGCCAAACTAAGCTTCATAAGAGAAGGAGAAATAAAATCCTTTACAGACAAGCAAATGCTCAGAGATTTTTGTCACCACCAGGCGTGCCTTACAAGAGCTCCTGAAGTGACCACTAAACATGGAAAGGAACTACCAGTACCAGCCACTGCAAAAACATGCCAAAGTGTAAAGACCATTGATGTTAGGAAGAAACTGCATCAACTAATGAGCAAAATAACCAGCTAACATCATGACAGGATCAAATTCCCACATAACAATATTAACCTTAAATGTAAATAGGCTAAATGCTCCAATTAAAAGACACAGACCGGCACATTGGATAAAGAGTCAAGACCCGTCAGTGTGCTATATTCAGGAGACCCATCTCTTGTGCAGAGACACACATAGGCTCAAAATAAAGGGATGGAGGAAGATCTACCAAGCAATTGGGAAACAAAAAAAAGCAGGGGTTGCAATCCTAGTCTCTGGTAAAACAGACTCTAAACCAACAAAGATCAAAAGAGACAAAGAAGGCCATTACATAGTGGTAAAGGGATCAATTCAACAAGAAAAGCAAACTATCCTAAATATATATGCACCCAATACAGGAGCACCCAGATTCATGAAGCAAGTCCTGAGAGACTAAAAAAGAGACTTAAACTCCCACACAATAATAATGGGAGACTTTAACACTCCACTGTCAACATTAGACAGATCAATGAGACAGAAAGTTAACAAGGATATCCAAGAATTGAAGTCCCAAGCAGACCTAACAGACATCTACAGAACTCTCCACCACAAATCAACAGAATATACATTCTTTTCAGCACCACATCACACTTATTCCAAAATTGACCACATAGTTGGAAGTAAAGCACTCCTCAGCAAATGTAAAAGAACAGAAATTATAACAAGCTGTCTCTCAGACCACAGTGCAATGAAACTAGAACTCAAGATTAAGAAACTCACTCAAAACCGCTCAATTACACGGAAACTGAACAACCTGCTCCTGAACAACTACTGAGTAAATAACGAAATGGAGGCAGAACTAAAGATGTTCTTTGAAACCAACGAGAAGAAAGACACAACATAGCAGAATCTCTGGGACACATTTAAAGCAGTGTGTAAAGGGAAATTTATTGCACTAAATGCCTACAAGAGAAAGCAGGAAAGATCTAAAATTGACACCCTAACATCACAATTAAAAGAACTAGAGAAGCAAGAGCAAACACATTCAAAAGCTAGCAGAAGGCAAGAAATAGCTAAGATCAGAGCAGAACTGAAGGAGACAGAGACACAAAAAAACCCTTTAAAAAATCAATGAATCCAGGAGCTGGTTTTTTAAAAAGATCAACAAAATTGATAGACTGCTAGCAAGACTAATAAAGAAGAAAAGAGAGAAGAATCAAATAGACACAATAAAAAATGATAAAGGGGATATCACCACTGACGCCACAGAAATACAAACTACCATCAGAGAATACTATAAACACCTCTATGCAAATAAACTAGAAAATCTGGAAGAAATGGATAAATTCCTGGACACATACACCCTCCCACGACTAAACCAGGAAGAAGTTGAATCCCTGAATAGACCGATAACAGGCTCTGAATTGAGGCAATAATTAACAGCCTACCAACCAAAAAAAGTCCAGGACCAGATGGATTCACAGCTGAATTCTACCAGAGGTACAAAGAGCAGCTGGTACCATACCTTCTGAAACTATTCCAATCAATAGAAAAAGAGGGAATCCTCCCTAATTCCTTTTATGAGGCCAACATCATCCTGATACCAAAGCCTGGCAGAGACACAACAAAAAGGAGAATTTTAGACCAATATCCCTGATGAACCTCAATGCAAAAATCCTCAATAAAATACTGGCAAACTGAATCCAGCAGTAGCACATCAAAAACTTATCCACCACGATCAAGTTGGCTTCATCCCTGGGATGCAAGGCTGGTTCAACATTCACAAATCAATAAACGTAATCCATCATATAAACAGAACGAAAGACAAAAACCACATGATTATCTCAAAAGATGCAGAAAAGGCCTTCGACAAGATTCAACAGCACTTCATGCTAAAAACTCTCAATAAACTAGGTGTTGATTGGACGTATCTCAAAATAATAAGAGCTATTTATGACAAATCAACAGCCAATATCATACTGAATGGGCAAAAACTGGAAGCATTCATTTTGAAAACTGGCACAAGACAGGGATGCCCTCTCTCACCACTCCTATTCAACATAGTGTTGGAAGTTCTGGCCAGGGCAATCAGGCAGCAGAAAGAAATAAAGGGTATTCAATTCAGAAAAGAAGAAGTCAAATTGTCCCTGTTTGCAGATGACATGACGATATATTTAGAAAACCCCATCATCTCAGCCCAGAATCTCCTTAAGCTGATAAGCAATTTCAGCAAAGTCTCAGGATACAAAATCAATGTGCAAAAATCACAAGCATTCCTATACACCAATAACAGACAAACAGAGAGCCAAATCATCAATGAACTCCCATTCACAACTGCTTCAAAGCGAATAAAATACCTAGGAATCAACTTACAAGGGATGTGAAGGACCTCTTCAAGGAGAACTACAAATCACTGTTCAGTGAAATAAAAGAGGACACAAACAAATGGAAGAACATTCCATGTTCATGGATAGGAAGAATGAATATCGTGAAAATGGCCATACTGCCCAAGGTAAGTTATAGATTCAATGCCATCCCCATCAAGCTACCAATTACTTTTTTCACAGAATTGGAAAAAACTACTTTAAAGTTCATATGGAACCAAAAAAGAGCCTGCATTGCCAAGACAATCCTAAGCCAAAAGAACAAAGTTGGAGGCATCACGCTACCTGGCTTCAAACTATACTGCAAGGCCATAGTAACCAAAACAGCATGGTACTGGTACCAAAACAGAGATATAGACCAATGGAACAGAACAGAGCCCTCAGAAATAATACCACACATCTACAACCATCTGGTCTTTGACAAACCTGAGAAAAACAAGAAATGGGGAAAGGATTCCCTATTTAATTAATGGTGCTGGGAAAACTGGCTAGCCATATGTAGAAAGCTGAAACTGGATCCCTTCCTTACAACTTATACAAAAATCAATTCAAGATGGATTAGAGACTTAAATGTTAGACCTAAAACCATAAAAACCCTAGAAGAAAACCTAGGTAATATCATTCAGGTCATAGGCATGGGCAAGGACTTCATGACTAAAACACCAAAAGCAATGGCAACAAAAGCCAAAATTGACAAATGGGATCTAATTAAACTAAAGAGCTTCTGCACAGCAAAAGAAACTACCATCAGAGTGAACAGACAACCTATAGAATGGAGAAAATTTTTACAATCTACCCATCTGACAACGAGCTAGTATCCAGAATCTACAAAGAACTTAAACAAATTTATAAGAAAAAAATCAAACAACCCCATCAAAAAGTGGGCAAATGATATGAACAGACCCTTCTCAAAAGAAGACATTTATGCAGCCAACAGACACATGAAGAAATGCTCATCATCACTGGCCATCAGAGAAATGCAAATCAAAACCATAATGAGATACCGTCTCACACCAGTTAGAATGGCCATCATTAAAAAGTCAGGAAACAACAGGGGCTGGAGAGGATGTGGAGAAACAGGAACGCTTTTACACTGTTTGTGGTACTGTAAACTAGTTCAACCATTGTGGAAGACAGTGTGGTGATTCCTCAAGGATCTAGAACTAGAAATACCTTTTGACCCAGCCATCCCATTACTGGGCATATACCCAAAGGATTATAAATCATGCTGCTATAAAGACACATGCACACGTATGTTTATTGTAGCACTATTTGCAATAGCAAAGACTTGGAACCAACCCAAATGTCCATCAGTGATAGGCTGGATTAAGAAAATGTGGCACATATATACCATGGAACACTATGCAGCCATAAAAAGGATGAGTTCATGTCCTTTATAGGGACATGGATGAAGCTGGAAACCATCATTCTGAGCAACTATCACAAGGACAGAAAACCAAACACCGCATGTTCTCACTCTTAGGTGGGAACTGAACAATGAGAACACTTTGACACAGGAAGGGGAACATCACATACCGGGATCTGCCAGGGGTGGAGGGAGGGGGTATGGATAGCATTAAGAGGTATACCTAATGTAAATTACGAGTTAATGTGTGCAGCACACCAACATGGCACATGCATACATATGTAACAAACCTGCACATGGTGCACATGTACCCTAGAACTTAAAGTAAAATAATAGTAGACACACAAAAAAAGAAAATGTGGCACATATACACAATGGAATACTATGTAGCCATAAAAAAGGATGAATTCATGTCCTTTGTAGGGACATGGATGAAGCCGGAAACCATCATTCTGAGCAAACTATCACAAGAACAGAAAACCAAACACCATATGTTCTCACTCAAAGGTGGGAACTGAACAATGAGAATACTTGGACACAGGAAGGGGAACATCACACACGGGGGCCTGTTGTGGGGTGGGGGTAGAGGGGAGGGATAGCATTAGGAGATATATCTAATGTAAATGACAAGTTAATGGGTGCAGCATACCAACACGGCACATGTATACATATCTAACAAACCTGCATGTTGTGCACGTGTACCCTAGAACTTAAAGTATAATAATAATAAAAAAGAAAGAAAACACAGAAACTACCAATACTATTTAAAAAAAATAAAATCTAAAAGTCCTGTAACAACAACAACAACAACAACAACAACAAAAAGAGTCTGTCTCTCTCACTGGCCAATGAGCCTTCCCAGAGGGCAAAAGACTGCAAGAATTGCCTTGTTCATTTTGGTACATCCACACAAAGAAGTACTGTGCTGCAGTAAAAGAGAAAAAGGAATTATCAGGCATCAGCGAAATGAAAATGAAATCCACCATGTGCTATCACTTTACATCCACTAAGATGGCTATAATCAAAAAGTCAGATAATAACAAGTGTTGACAGCGATGAGAATTCGGCACCCTCATACGTTGCTAATAGGACTATAAACTGGTGCTGCAGCTGTGGAAAACAGCGTTTTGGTTTCTCAAAAGATTAATCATAGAGTTACATATGATCCAGCAATTCCAATCCAAATGAGACAGCCAAGTATATAGTGCTCCCGGGAGAACCTCCAACCGGCCTCTGTACCGGCAGAAGTGCACACTGCGGGTGGAGCCTCGGGAAGTTTGTGCTGTTTGCAGGCGGGAGGAGCCTGGCCTCTCCTGTTCCAGGTGGTATCTGGGATTCCAGTCTGTGAGTCTGGAAGCTTACCAGCAGGACCCTTGCTTTGCTGAGAGTCCCTGTTTCCCCCTTTTTCCCCTTTTGATCCAATAAATCCTCCCTTTCTCGCCCTTCAAAGTGTCTGCGAGCCTAATCTTTAATGGTCGTGTGACAAGAACCTGGCTTTTAGCTGAACTAAGGAGAAAGTCCTACAACACAGATATATACCCAAGAGAATGAAAACTGCACATCCACACAAAAGCTTATGCATGAATGTTCATGGCAGCATTACTCATAACAGACAAAATGTGGAAACAACTTGAGTGCCCAGCAACTGATGAATGAAGCGATAAAATGTGTTATATCTACACAATGGCATATTATTTGGCAATAAAAAGAAATGAAGTACTGATACATTTTACAACGTGGATGAACCTTGAAATTATGCTAAATGAAAGAAGACGGGGGCAAAAGATGACACACTGTATGATTCCACATACACGAAAAGTCCAGAATAGGCACATCTATAGACACAAAGCAGGTTGGTGGCTCCCCAGGGCTGCTGAAACTGGGGGGAAATGGTGAGTAACTGCTAATGGGTACAGAGTTCTTTTGGGGGTGAGGAAAATGTTCTAAAATTTATTGTAATGATGGTCACACGACTCTGTGACTATACTAAAAAGCATCAAATACTTTAAATGGATCAATGTTATGGCATGTGAATTATATCTTAATAAAGCTGTTATTTAAAAAAATAAGAACAAGCTCTTTAATACTGAAAGATGTGGTTTCTGCCATATAAAGTTAACCAAAAAAAGGCAAGGTGTAAAAGAGTACAATTTATAACTTATGTTTCAAAAGGGGGGTGCATGTATGTGTGTGTGTATGTGTGTGTGTATGTGTATATATATATATAAAGTTTTTTTTTTTTTTGAGACAGAGTGTTGCTCTGTCACCCAGGCTGGAGTGGCAGTGGCGTGATCTTGGCTCACTGCAAGCTCAGCCTCCTGGGTTCACGCATTCTCCTACCTCAGCGTCCCGAGTAGCTGGGACTACAGGCGCCCACCACCACGCCCAGCTAATTTTTTGTATTTTTAGTAGAGACAGAGTTTCACCGTGTTAGCCAGGATGGTCTCAACTTCCTAACCTCGTGATCTGTCTGCCTCGGACTCCCAAAGTGCTGTGATTACAGGCTTGAGCCACCATGCCTGGCCAAGAGAGGGTACATTAAAATGTGCATGCACCAGCTAATTCTTGCAAAAAGAATCACAGGAAGGATAAATCAGAAATTAATGATAAAGCCGGGCACAGTAGTTCATGCCTGTAATCCCAGCACTTTGGGAGGCCAAGGCGGATGGATCACATGAAGTCAGGAGTTTGAGACCAGCCTGGCCAACATGGCAAAACTCCGTCTCTACTAAAAATACAAAAATTCAAAAATTAGCCGTGTATAGTGGTGGACGCCTATAATCCCAGCTACTCTGGAGGCTGAGGCAAGAGGATCACTTGAACCCACGAGGTGGAGGTTATAGTCAGGAGGTGGAGGTTGCAGCTAGCCGAGATCATGCCACAGTACTTCAGCCTGGACTACAAAGCAAGACTCCATCTCAAAAAAAAAGAAAAAAAGAATTAATGATAATGTTCCCTACAGACGGAGTGTGAAAAGGGTGGAAGGGAAGGGGGAAGGAGAGGTAGTATCACTTCTCTAACTGAACCTTTTTGTATAGTTTTGACTTTTGGAATCATGTTAGTGTTTTTACAAATTCAAAAAAGTTAAATTAACAAAGTTGGCAGAAAAACAAAAATTGAATACAAACAAAAACATGAATTGAGCTGTATATCAAATGAATAATATAAACATGCAAGGGGAAAGAAAGGACTGTGTACATATAAACAGCCTAATGACAGAAAGAACTGCAAATAAATCTTGAACTTTGCTTAGTAGGTTTGTTATTGGCAGTGCTATGGGCATAGGAATTCTGAAAGTATTTTCTGAATATTGTAGGATAGAGTCAATGACTACATTTATACTGAAATTTTTGGAAACCACAGCTTTTGCTGTTGCATTTCATATGCAAATATAAAATGGGGGCTAGAGATGAAGAACCCTGTGCTGAAATCACTATAAAGTCATGATTTTAAATACATGGGTATAGATTTCCTGTCTATATTGGCCAAAAGTGTTTAAAAGCAGTCACAACCCGGTAGCAATATCCACACTTAGTGTCCAGATCTTGGTTTCTAAATTCCATTTCCCATTAATAGGAATCAGTGCTGCTTAGGGGGAAAAAAAAACCAAAAACTGATTCCAGCACTGGGCCAGGGAATACAGAATGAATATCTTGTGTGAAGGAGTGCCCAAAAAATGATGAGGACCTGTCAAAAGGTCTCTGAAGGGACTCCCACTGTCCAAATCAGGAGAAACTTGAGCATCAAAATAAATGTCATCCAGCCTGGGCAACATGGCAAAACCTTGTCTCTACAAAAAACACAAAAAATTAGCAGGGCATGGTGATGCGTGCCTATAGTCCCAGGTACTTGGGCTGCTGAGGTGGGAGAATCACCTAAGCTTGGGAGGTCTAGGATGCAGTGAGTTGTGATCACGCTCCACACTCCAGCCTAGGTGACAGAGTGAGGCCCTGTTTCAAATAAATAAATAAATAAATATAATTAGTAACAGATTATAACATATTAAATAAAATGGGAATTCATAAGCCCATACTGATACAAATAAATGAATAAGTAAGTAGGTAGATAGATGATAGATAGGAAAATTTTCTTTACATTGGAAAGTCAATTGAGGCCAGGTGTGCTGGCATACATGTAATCCCAGCACTCTGGGAGGCCAAGGCAGGTGGATCACCTGGGTTCACTTCGAGACCAGCCTGGCCAACATGGTGAAACCCCATTCTCTACTAAAAATACAAAAATTAGCCAGGCGTGTTGGCGCACAACTGTAGTCCCAGCTACTCTGGAGGCTGAGGCACAAGAATTGCTTGACCCCAGTGGCAGAGGTTGCAGCGAGCCAAGATCACATCACTGCACTCCAGCCTGGGTGACAGAGTGAGACTCTATCTGGAAAAAAAAAGAAAAAGAAAGTCAATTGATAAAAGTAAACACAATGATGAAATTAGAAAAATCACTATGTGGCAATCATCACAGTAATAATAAATTCAACTAAAAATATCAACAAATGATAAAATTAGTGAGTGAATGTTTAATGAGGAACAGGATACTTACATGGAGTGAATGTTTGATGAGGAACAGGATACTTACTGAGTATAAAGAGAAAGACAGTAACTATAAGCAGTAACTTGAGGCAGAGAGCACTTTAATCAAACAATGAAGGTTACATCAGCGTGTTAGACAAATTGAAATCATACACCACGTCATAGGATACATTGAGGACACACAGCCTTGCTTCCATGATATCTTACCAAAATGCAAGTCATGAACTACTCACAAGGAAGCATAAGGCAAAGACAAACTGAGGGACATCCCACAAAATAACTGACCTTTAAGAGGGTCAAGGTCATAAAAGCCAAAAAAAGATAAGCAGATATGGCAACTAAATGCAACACATATTCCTGTACTGGATCCACTTGCAATAAAGGACATTAATGGAACAACTGGAGAAATGAATGGGGTCTGTGGATTAGACGATAGTAATTATCAGTGTTAACTTCCTGATATAAATGGTTGTATCATGGTTATGTAGGAGAAAGTCCTTGTTTGTAGGAATATTCTAAAGTATTCAGGGATATTGGACATGATGTCAACAACTTTTCGTCAAATGGTTCAGAGTGGGGAAGCTCTTTGTTCTATTTTTGCACGTTTTAAGTTTGAATTTATTTCAAAAGTGAAAAGGAAAGATTCCATGAGTCCACACTTACACTAAAAACAAACATAAAAAAGGAATAGAAAAAGAAAGTTTTTATTTATAGCAAAAAGCCAACTGAAAAAATGTATAAGGAACAACAGAGTTTTAAACATTACTATTTTTCAACTGCTGTGTTAACTGAGTGCAGTGAGTGCAGTGGTACAGTCCTGGCTCACTGCAGCCTCCACTTGTGTTCACTTCCTAGGCTCAAGTGACCCTCCTACCTCGGCCTCCTGAATAGCTGGAACTATAGGTGTGTGCCGCTACCCTTGCCTAATTAAAAAAAATTATTTTTTTTTTAGAGATGAGGTCTCACTATATTACCCAAGCTGGTCTTGATCTCCTGGGATCAAGGGATCCTCCTACTTTGGCCTCCCAAAGTGCTGAGATGATAGGTGTGAGCCACCATGCCCTGCCAATAAATAAATTTATTTCATTTATAAATTACCCAGTCTGTGGTGTTTCATTATAGCAACCGAAAATGGACCAACACACTCTCTCAAACTGGCTCTTCATATAGTGGCATCATACAGCTCTCTAGTTCAGCAGAAATAAAGATTCTTTGGTCCAGTTGTTTCATAAACATCCACTACTAATCTCATAGAACTGATTTGAGTTGCCAGAGAGGATGAAAAATGCTAATGAGCATATCTGAGACTTGTGACTTTCACCCAATCCATGTGGAGTAAGAAAAGGATAAGTGTAGTTCTCTAAGGAAATCAGGTGGTAGAATGAGGCAAAGCTAAGCCACGCTGGAACCAATGATGTTTCATAGCTGGCACAGAAGGGGAGGTGAGTGAGCAGTAGGTGGTACACATGTAATAAGCCTTTAGGGCAGTGGTCACAAGTTGGCAGACCGTGGGCCAAATACAGCAGACAGATGTGTTTTGTTTGAACTCCCTGCTATGATTTCAAAGTGTCCCTTCCAAAATTCAGGTGTAGCCAATGCGATAATATTAAGAGGGTATCTTTAGGAGTCAATTAGGCCATGAGGGCCCCTGCCTCATGAATGGAATTAAGGCCCTTATAAAAGAGGCTTCATGCAGCACTCAGCTCACTTGCCCTCTCACCTTCTGCTGTTCCTCCCCTCTGGAGGATTCAGCAACAAGGTGCCATCTTGGAAGCAGACAGCAGCTCTCACCAGTCACCCAAATCTGCCAGTGCCTCGATCTTGGACTCCCCAGCCTCCAGAACTGTGATAAAATCAATTTCTGGTTCTTTATAAATTACCCAGTCTCAGGTCTTTTTGTTATAATAGCACAAATGGACTAAAGTATTCACTGTTTTAAAAACTGGGAACTTTTTTTTTTTTTTATATAGCATCCAGATTTCTGGCTTCTTTTGAAAACTCAAGAAGATCTGGCAACACTGAGTTCACATTCTCACACAGGAAGAATTGGCTGGAGCTGAGTAGCCTTAAAGAAAGGACATCCTCTGTAGAATGACATCCCCCTCACTCCCAGTTTTCTCACGCCTGGCCCAAGTCTCTCATTTTCATGACCGGTGGGATCTATGGGCACTTCAGCCTGTGACAAGTGAAGGGAAGCTCGCGAACTCCCAGCAGGTTCCTCGGAAAATCCACTTAGACCTTAGCACCTCCCCCCTTAGCACCTGCCTGTGGCCTCTTGCATTCTCCTCCTTCCGGCTTTCTATTGTCAGCAAGATTTTGAATAAAGATTTTAGTAAAATTTTGAAAGGAAGTAAAGTGGCTCAAAAATTTGGCAAAACTAAGTTTATGCTTGAAAACTACAAAATAAATAGGTAGAAAAAAGCATTCTACCACAATTTGCCTCAAAGAGTTCCCACACTCCTGCATTAACTAGAATACTTTAGAAGCAAAGGTGAATGACTATTCCTACACCCTTCCCTTCTCACCCACACCCGCAAAGTCCTAGAACTACAATCCCTTTAAGGACATCAGTATGAATATTTTTGTTGTCTTCCTTCTCTAGTATTTTCAGAAACTTAACACATGCTGGACGTAGCAGGTGCGATTCTAATTATAATGTGAGTGGGAGTCCACCGAGCCAACTATTTCAGAAGGGCTTTGAAAGTTGTATGAGAGCCATCGAGCTGGTCGCAGCATTGTGCTGCCTGAGCAGCAGCCCATTTGGGCATAGGTCCACTGACTGTCAGCCTCCTTCTGGCCAGTTAAACCCCTGAGAGCTAGGAGTGATTTAAAAAGAAGAAAAAAAAGCCAGCACCTGCTCCAGCTTTGGCAAGAACCCTAAAATAGAGCAACCATTTCTCGTGAGAGCTGAACATCAGTGTCTGCAGCTGCTTGCTTTCTTATCGAAAATCAATTTCTATCTATTAAATAACATAAATAGGATAGTCTTTCTCCCTTTCAGATTCACCACTGTTTTTCCTGACTGAAGGAATCATTTTGAGCACTTCCATGTAGATTTGGAGGGAGTGGGGAAAGTTTTTTTTTTTTTCCTGTCAAAAACCATCAATCCATGAAAAAGAAGGAATCCACTTGTAAAATATTTTTTTTTTCAGTTGACCACTTTTACAAGTAAGCATAGAGCTTACTGTTTCTTGTTTTAGTTTTCTTTCCTGGGCAAACTGCAGAAGAATCAATGAAAAGTATACACGGGAACCTAATACTTCTTTTTCAGTAAATACCCAGGCCTCAATAAAAATAGGCTTCAGTTCAGTATAATAGTACACACATAGAGAAAATGGCATGGAGAGAAAAAGGACAAGAAAGAAAAGAGGATAGAGAGTTAATGAGAGTGTATGGTCAAAGATGGGAAGAAAGAAGATACAAGTTGATCCCTTGGTCAGACCACTCCCCATTCCAAACAACCTTAGTCCCTAAACTCAGCTTACATCCTAATTCTGTAAATGCTGCAGCTCTTTAGCCTGGTCCGTGAGCCTCCCACACACCTAGTCTATTCAGTTGGGTTGTTGTTGCCTTGGATGCTCTGATAAAACAGACTTTGTTTCCCCAAACTTGTCTCAATTCCCTGAAGAATAATAAGCACACTCAAGGAGAGCTCTTCCTACAATAGGTTATTCATCTTAATTATCCACATCTTTTCCCAGAGTGCATACAATTTTATGTGTTGTGTTTTGGATGGCTCATTCTTAGGAGTCCAGAAAAAGTATATTACCAGCTCTCTATAAATGCATCCATTCAACCAGCATTTCCTGTTTTCCTGTGGAATGCCCTCTGAGATACTGAGAACTATTGGACTCAAGATGGCATTTCTCACCTCCTCCAACATACTTCTCTAGTAACCAGATCATTAGGCATTCTGTCAAAATATCTTGTACGTGGCCCTATCATTTCTTTTACTTAAGTAAATGCAAGTTGTCCACAGTGAAGTTAGCCAAGCAGAATACATCTTAGAGGGAGAATTATCTATTCCTTAAACTTCACCCACAGAAAATAAGATGTTTTAGAATGTATACATGTTTAAAATAGTTTGATTTGAAGTGCCAAGGAAGGGAAAATATTTAAAAATGAATTCTGAAAAACAATAAGGCAATTATAAGTCATTATTAAAGTAAATAAACTTTGTTACTTCCTTCTTCTCACCTCCCCTTTTCACCCCCATTGATTCTGCAGTGTCTCTTGGTTAAAAAAAAAAAAAAAAAAGCAGTGTACAATGAGAGAAGCTAAAAATAGATAAATGCATTTTAAAGTCCATGGACTCAGTAATTTATCTTCTCTCTGCCTATCCTTTGGTTTAGGCAGGGACTCGGAGTCAGCTTCCACTGTGCCTCTCTATCACTGGTCTTGGAACCTTCCAGTTATATTAGATAATCCTTTTATGGCCTGGCATTCTTAGTGTCAAATACAATTACTGGTTAATCTGATGGCTGTCTCCTCTCATGAAGAAAGTTTTTACAAGACTTGCCAAGACCAGATGAGGACTAGACCAGCTCTAGTGTCAGAGCTCCAGGCTCCTCCCTGACCTCCCTCTGGTTCTGACAGTGATGACAGGGCAATGCTGCCAGCAGGCCTGGGTGAGGGAGACCCCTGCCCTGATTCTGTTTATTTTCTGAACTTTAGGCCCAGAAGTAAAGCCAAATGTCCTTTGTATGCTGTTGTGAAACCAGTTAATTTTCAGATCTATTATAAGAGCAGTGGAGTGATTTGCACAAAAATCATGCAATGCCTTTCCTCAAAAGTCTCCAGCAAATGCCCATCTCACTCAGAGAAAGGCTACTACTGTCCTTCAGTGGTCTACAAGCCTCACCAGCACATACTCACCCCACCTGGCTAACTCTCTAACTTCCTCTTCTTCCACCTCCCCCTCAGTCTCTCTAAGCCATGTGACCCTCTTGCTGTTCCTCCGGCATCTCAATCTTTTATTCACCACTGGGCCTTTGCATTTGATGTCCCCTGTGCCTGGAATGCTATTCCCCCAGGTACGCACAGGCTTACTTCCTCCATTCCTTGCAGTCTCTGCTCAAATGTCACTTTGTCAGCGAGGGCTTTCTTGACAATACTTCATAAAACAGCAGCAGCCCACTCCCACAGTTCACATACCATACAATTCACTCATTTGAAGTGTACAGTTCAATGACTTTTAGTATTATCAGAGTTGTGCAACCATCACCACTATCATTTTCATGTACAACATTTTCATCACCCCAAAAAGAAAGTCTGCACCCTTTGATCATCACCCTCTGACACATCAATTACCCCAGTTCCCCAGCCCTAGCTGACCACTAATCTACTTTCAGTCTCTATAGATTTGCTTAGTCTGTACTTTTCATATGCATGAAATTATACAAGACACAGTCCTTTGTGATGAGCTTTTCCCACTTCTCATAATGTTTTTAAGATTCATCCATGTTGTGGCATGTATCAGTACTTCATTACGGCTTCTTGGCAGATAATATTCCATATGGCTATACCACATCTTAGTCCTCTACTTATCAGTAGATGAACATCTGAGTTGTTTTCACTTTTTGGCTATTGTGAATAATGCTGTGAAAAGCATCTGTGAGCAAGTTTTTATGTGGCCATAGGTTATTTCTCTTGGGTACATACCTAGAGATGGATTCCCATCATTTGCGTTATGCTTTATTTGAGCATTTGTTACCCACTGAGATATTATATATTGACTTGTTTTCTGTTTTATTGCCTGCCCTGCTACCACTAGCATATAAGCTCCCTAAATGCAGGATCTTGATGTGTTTTGTTTGCTGCTTAGAATAGTGCCTAGCCCAGAGTAACCATGCAACAGATATATGTTGTATGAGTGAGTCAAAGAATGCTAAAATCAGAGCAAACTTATGGGGAAAAAACTATTAATTCAATAAACCAATCATGTATACATTAAAATTCCACTTGTGGGAAGAAGTCTGGAATAACAACTTTCAGGGAAGTAAAAAATTCCAGAACTGCCACCAGCCTGTGCCTTAGTCAAGTGACTTCCTTTTGGCTTCAGTTCCTCCCCTTTAAAATATCAGGGTAGAACTAGTATTCCTGGCTCCTTCCAACTCCATGTTCTGTAGTGGTAACATAAAAATGAATAAGTGACTTGATTTGCTCACACAGGTATTATTTTTCATTCATTTATTCATCCCAAAAATATTAAGTGCCTTCATGAGCCAGACACTCTTTGGGTGCCTTACTTTGCATATCAATATTTATAGTTAATTTGGACAACAATTATACCATTGCTGATTTAAATTTCTGTTTTAAATTTCATCAAATATAGCTGGATTGGGCTCTTTAAAAATGAAAACTATCTCTTAATTATTTTAAGTTTTAAAGACATGGGCATTAACTGGAACTAAAAAAAAATTAGTATAAACATAATGTAAGTTTATTATTGTTTCTTGCTTCAGTATGTTCCAGTTTCACGCAGATACAAAATGCATCCATTTGCAGAAATGGAGAGGGGATAAGTGGGGTAAAGGATAAAAAGCCTCTGTCGGACTCAGTGGCTGTGGCTTTTGCTCTATGGGACTACAATCTACATTCCGAGCACTCACCAGTCACAGCTGCTACCTCTTCTTGTGCTTCTCATAGTCTTCATATACTGAAGGTTTGTCTGAAATGAGGCGAGCTTCTCTATTATTTGCTTATCCAGGGAGTTTATTCCTCGATTTGGCATAATTCCTCAAGTGTTGAGGGGCAGGGGGAGCAAGAGAGCTAAAGAGTTTTTTTCTTCTATTGACACCATGCCAGTGGGTAAGCTGCACACTTTGTCTCCCTTGTACCTTCGTTTCCTCCTTAGGAAGACAGTGGATTTCGAATTTAGATCCCACTCTCTACTAGTTAGAGCATGACTGTCTGCAGAGGTTAGAGCAAACCAAAGCAGAGAAGCCAAAGGCATGAGAGGTTCTTTTGTACAATGGCCCTGTTTTTGCTGGAGAGTTACGCTTGCCAAATCGCTGGCTATGTTCCTGGACCAAATACTCCAAAATGTACTTTGTCAGGAGAATTTTCTATGATTAAGTCCCAAGGACAGTTTTACATAATGTTCCCACTACATGATTTTAAGAAAGCATTTTGGGAGAGCAAAACAGACCTGGGAAGTCATACACAAATGCCTTATTCAACAAACATTTGTTTACCTGTGATGTGCCAGGCTCTGAGCAGGCGGTGGTTAATGTTTTCTCATCTAACCTGCCCTGAGTCTCCACGAGTTGGGGATCACTGGCTTGCTTTGTTTTACAAATGAGGAAACTGAGGCTCAGAGATGTTAAAAATTACCTCAGCTAGGATTATACAGGTAATAGATAAAATCTATGGAACTCCAAGGAGATCCTGGGAAACAAGTCACCCTTACAAAATAATCCTGTAAAATACTTCTTAGTATTTTATTATTATTTTAAAGATAAAAAAGAGTTGACTGTAAACTACTTATATGTACTGGTCACAAACAATGGAACCAGCTCTTGGTATTGGAGAAAACAAATCAGTAAGTAAATAAACAAGCCTGGAAATTGAAGAAAATGTACGATGAAAGAATAAATCTTAGAAAACAGCAGGAACTAAGGGGTTCAGAGACTCTTAATAGAAACAAATAAGCATTACCCTTCAAGATAAGTAGGTTTGATGATTTTCAGCCATTTTAAAACTTTTCCTACTCTACTCCACTCAAATTTCAGACAGTGAATATTGGAATGATTTAGTTTGGGACTTCCGCCCATGCCTTGGTCAAGGGAGGGACACTTGACATGTATGCTGGATCTATGTTATTTCTGATTGGAGGTGAGTGTTGGTTTTCGTAAGCGAAAGTTGGGTGTTGTTATCAGGAGAAGAGAGTGGAGAGGCCAAGCGGGCAAAACAACAGATGTCCATGAACCTGATGCCAGGAATGTGGCCTCTCCATCCCCTTGGAGGGATCTATGACATGGGCTTGAGGCTAGGGGCAGATATAAACCATGAATAGAAATAAAGATAAACCCTGGATCAAAGCTATAGCCCAGGCCAGGAAGGGGCAGGCCTGAGCCAGGGGAGATGGATGACAGAGAGGGCACTTGGAGTTCTGAGGGGTGAGCAGCTGTATTTTCTGATCTGCACTTCATCTAGCCGCCCGCACTGAGAATGCACCACATGGTCAGTAGAATGGAATGTAGGGCAGACACCAGCCCCTCGGAAGCACACAGAAACCTGATACAGTGGCTTCAGCCGGATGCCTAATTCCCTGTGGTGTCCAACGTACGGAAATACGAGGCTGGTCAGGCCAGGTCAGAGGGTAAGACCAGCCAAGTGAGAGTTATCAGGGCCAAACTGCACCTTTAGGTGAGACCAGGGAGGTTAGCCGAGGCACTGAGAAACTGCCGCATTCTCTTTCTCAAGCGGAGGCTGACCCAGCTAGCAGCAGAGAGGGGTCCTTGTCGGGGTAGAAAGTGCTGGTACCGGAGAGGGTAGAGGAAACTCCTGTGATAGACGCATGAAGTACAGTCTCATTTGGAGCCAACAGCTGGGCCAAAGAAGCAATATGAGCTGCCAGATACAAGAGGTCAGTTTGAGACTGTGGTCAAGAATGAGGCAAGAGACCAGGAGCTTTGATCAGAAACAGGTCTAGAAACACAGTGGGAAGTAGGATGGCTTGAGAAAGTTCAGCATACAAACTGAACAGCCCAAGAGACCAAAGCCTTGTTCTCGCTGGGTGCTGGTCACATGACAGGGGGCCAGGCAACCAATCAGACCACTTAATAGTATAGAGGTGGGCTGGAAAAAAATAGGTCTACCTGGGCACCTTGTCCAGAGAGGACATCCACTGAAGTGAACTGCAGGCAGGAAACAGAGGTCTGAAGGGGAGAAGCCAGGGTCCTAGAGTCAGAGAACCAGCCAGGTGGGCACTAGCCAGTAAGATAGATCTCTGCTCCCAGTGCAGATACCCGTCGAGGGAGGACACCGGGTCGCTGGACTTGGTTATGTTTATTCAGTGTGAGCCATTGTCTAATTGGGCAAGTGTCAATGCTTAAAAGTGAGATGATGTTTTCGTCAAACAGTGGTTCTCAGCCATGGGTCACATTGGAATCACCTGAGATTTATTTGCTGTTGTTTTGTTTTAAAATGGGAGTGTCACTAGGTTGCCTCAGCCTCCCAAGTAGCTGGGATTATAAGTGCCACATCCAGCTTTCACCTGGGATATAAACAGCTTCCTTGGCTCCACTGGTGAGTGTAATTTATTTAGACTGAGGTGCGGCTTGGACTTTAGAAGGTCTGAAAAGCTCCTCCGGTGATTCCGATGAGCAGTCAGAGCTGAGAAGGGCTGTACTAGAGCATTGGGTCCCAGTGAGCATTCATCTGGACATTGGCCCAGCAGGCTTTTGTTGAAAACTAGGTTTCTCATCCAAAAAAAAAAATTAGGGAAGTAATACATAAAGTGTAAATTTTTTTTTTTTATTTGGAGACTTCACTAATTCTGAGAAGTTATTCAGTAAAACAGCTTTTCCTCCACTTTATTTATTAAGGTAACATTTACATCCAGATTTGAAGCTTATGGTTCAATTAATTTCAGCAAATACATACACCCAATAGTTGGGGAACCTAGATGCATAATACGGAAGTTCTTGTCCTGGCTTTGCAAGTTTTCTGTAAATTGAAAATTATGTACATCAAAATTAGAAGTTAAAAAAAATACACTTGTATTACCATCGCCTAAATTAAGAGAGAGAACATTTCCATTACACCACAAAGCTCCTGGTATTCCTCTGTAGTTACCCCAAGACCTTCCCTAGAGGCAATTATTCTAAATGATTTCTGTCACCATAGCTTAGTTTCACATATTCTTATAGTAAATACTAGTTTGTGCCTGCTTCTTTCCTTTGATACAATGTTTCTGTTGTTTTGTGAATCACACTAGTTCATGTACACTGTGTGAACTAGTAGTTCATTCCCATTATAAATAAAGCTGCTATGAACATTCTTTATACCAGTATTTTTGTGGACATACTCTTTTATTCCTCTTGGGTGCAGCAAGGTTTTCACTCTGTGTGTGTGTGTGTGTGTGTGTGTGTGTGTGTGTGTGTATCAGATAATATATAAAAATATACAGATGCTGAGAAGTTCAACTCAGAGTGGAATTATTGCTACCAGTAGCTATCTGTTTAGTGGCAAACTCTTTTCCAAAGTGGTCATACCACTTTATATTCCTGCTATCAATGTATCACAGCCAGTTCATATATTTTCTGATGCTTGGCATTTAAATCTTATTTAGTCTCATTGCAGTTGATGTGAAGTGGTACTATATCATGGTTTTAATTGCACGTTCTTGATTACTGTTAATGTTAAGCACCATTTCATGTACTTATTGAGTGTTTATATATTTTTTATGTCAAGTATCTCTTCAAGCCTTTTGCCTGATCTTTTTTAGTTTTGTCTTTTTTATTATTAAGTTGTAGTTCTTTATATATTCTGATATCACTACTTTGATGTGAGTACTTTGTCAGATATATGTATTGTGAATATTTCCTCATAGTCTACGAATTGCCTTTCATTTTAACTATTTCTTTAAAAAAGGAAAGCTACGTCTTTTGATTAATGTTTTTAATTTTGTTGAAGTCAAATTTGTCCTTTTTTGATGTCCTAAGAAATCTTTGCGTACCTCATGGTCATGAAAATATTTTCCTACATTTTCTTCTAGAGGCTTGATAGATTTAACTTCCACATTTAGGTTGATCACTTGTCAAAAAATTGATTTTGTATTCTATATGATTGTTTAACATAGAATTTCCCAAACATTTCTGGCCATAAAATCTATTTCCCTATATAGCACCTATCTCCAGTCCAAGAAACTAACATAATGTACACTGAGAAATGACTGTTTTGTTAGAGGAATCAGTGTAACTAAATATGTCCGGATACCATCAAATCCATTAGCTACAATCTGGGCCCAATGAACAAGCCACAAAAGGCAGTAAGTTAAAAAGAGGTTGTAGTAGACTTTGACATACCTGGGAGAGAACTCTTTTCAATTGAGCTTAAAACCCATAAATATTCAAAATGTGGAAAATTAACAACTATCAACTAACTTTTCTATGAACAAACTAGGCCCTGATCAATAAGATGAATACCTTATTTGTAAGCCCTTGGGAGATGAAGACTATGCTTCATTCATCTCTCTTTCTCTCAGCACCCAAAACAGTTCTGCAAATACATTTGCAGTTGAAATCCAATATTTTATAAAGGATACACATCAAAATGTTAAATTATTCTTTTGATGGTGAGACTACAGGTTACTTTTATGTCCATTATTTTAGTCTTTATTTTGTATTTCAACAATGATTGCACTATATACGGTTTACTAAACAGATCAACAGATAAATATGTATCATTTTACTGTACTCTGTATCTTTTTTGCATTTTATATTTAAAAGTGAGCTTTGTTTATAAGAAAATAAACAAGGAAAACTGCTTAACATTCTAATGGGAAACACCTTTAAGTTGTAAAATGAACTTCCTTTAAATTTTAAAAAGATTTAATTTAAAAATACCTCTTGGGAAAGACTATTAAGTTTCCATTAGGAGAAAAGAGAGAAGATTTAGTCTCATCATTTCTTAAATATTCTTCAATTAAGTAATTTAACATTAACAATAAGACCTTGGAGGTTGTGCTTGAATTTGAGAAACTAATAATTGATGGGACTAATGACCAGGAGCCAGGATGTATGTTATGCAAATGCCTATAGGCAGCAACAGCAGATAAGAAAAAACATAACTGAAAGCTTTATAAAATGGGCGTGAGGTATTGTTTACTGGTGGATGAGAACAGCTGAATATTTGGTCTGCTGCTTCAAAATCTAATTTACCTTGAAACATCAAATACTTAGCTTCTAAATTGATGGTTGAAGAATACCAAAAGAAGTAGCTCATTAAAATTCCCCCATCTCAAGGAATTCCTTTAAAAAACTGAGAATTTGTTTTTACATTTTTATAATCTACAGTGGCTCTAACCAAGGATAACCAAATCAGGGACCAGTGTATTTTTTGTGTTTAATCTGTCACTGAAACTGTTGTGTCTTTTCAAATATTATTAGATTTGTGGGATTTGTTTGTTTGTTTTTGAGACAGAGTCTTACTCTGTTGCCCAGGCTGGAGTGCAGTGGCATGATCTTAGCTCACTGCAACCTCCGCCTCCCAGGTTCAAGTGATTCTTGTGCCTCAGCCTCCCGAGTAGCTGGGATTACAGGTGTGAGCCACCACACCTGGCCTGTGTTTGCTTTTTTGTTTAGACAGTTCATCCTTTACTTATACTAACTACAAACCCCTGCACTCTCAGACAACACAGTAGAGAGAGAGTGTTCACAGTAAAACGTCTGTTAATAAGGATTCTATGACACAGGACAACTCATCACCATAAACGAAAATTTTACAGCTACATGTGAGAGGATTTCTTTTCGCCTCAGAATGTGAAGCAGTTTTCTTTACTTATTTTCTTATAAACAAAGCACACTTTTAAATCTACAATGAAAAAAACACATAACATGCAGTAAAATGATATGTGTTTATCTGTTGTTCTGTTTTGTAAACTGTATGTAGTGCAGTCATTGTTGGGATACCTAAGTGGTTGCTATTTATTGTTTTGATTAACATGAAAAATGAAAAGAGAGAATACTTTTAGATCTGAAAGCAGCATTGCAGATGACAGACTTCAGTAATTGCTCCAGTAGACTGCAAAGGGCTAGTTTTACAGCAAGAAACTGGATAACCTGGCTAAATGTTTCATTCATATGACCCATCGGATTAGGGGTGGGCTGGTTGGGATCTGCTGGGCCTGGAGTTAATTTCTCCCTCATTGCCTCAGAGGATGACAGAACAACCTCTTCAAGCCCTGTGCTCTGCTGTGGAATTTGTGATCCTGCCCCTCAGATCAAAGCTATCTCAAAATGGCAAGAATAGCAGCAGTACTGAGTGAGGCGTTCAAAAGGAGGAGAGCTGGCTGGCCCAGGCTGCTGGTGTGAGAGAGAGATGAAGATGTTCTTGTCAAAAGCCCAGCTAGGATCCTTTCAAATTTTATTATCATAAA
The DNA here is from genome assembly GCF_043159975.1 of Macaca nemestrina. Taxonomy (NCBI): domain Eukaryota; kingdom Metazoa; phylum Chordata; class Mammalia; order Primates; family Cercopithecidae; genus Macaca; species Macaca nemestrina. Next base: position 39,969,013 of record NC_092133.1, on the reverse strand, counting down.
TGCCCTGCATATAGCCATCCTGCTTTCATCCAGTGGAGTGGGTGGGAAGCAGAGAATCAGGAAGAAACGAGAACACTCAGGACCTGGAGAGTGAGGAGGGCTTCAGTACAGGATATACTTTCTCTGGATCTCAGATCTCAAAGTGATCTAGGGCCCATAATCCCTGAGTCCTCGTTTGGGTTCAACAAACTGACCTGAGGGATCCATATAAGTGTCTTCTAAATTTTTTTGAATACTCTGAAAAAAATACTCTCTAGACTCACACAACATTTCTAACACCAAATGTGGGGCATGGGGGGTTCCCCACATGAAGCAAGTCTCCCGACATGGGGGTGGGGTGAGGCGGAGCAGGGGAGGGACTGGGGTCCTACAATTTAATTCAATCCTGACACTATGTACTGGACGGGTAGCCTCAGATCCCACAAGTGAAAAGTCTCAGTCCCACAGACTGCCCCTACTTCAGATGCCAGATGAAAGTCCGGGCCTTCCTTACTTCTGACCAATCCTCTATAAACCGAGGGTTTCTAAGACCCCCTCCCCTCAGGTTTGGTAATTTGCTAGAATAGTTCAGAACTCAGGGAAACACTTTGCTTACATTTATTAGTCTATTTTACAGGCTATAGCTCAGGAACAGCCCGATGGAAGAGATGCACAGGGCAAGGTATGGGGTACAAAGTGAGGAGTGCAGAGCTTCCATGCCTTCTCCAGGTGCCCACCCTCCCATCACCTCCATGTGTTCACCTACCTGGAAATTCATCAAATCTTGTTGTTTGAGAGTTTTTTAACAGTTTGAATTCCATTCCTCATCCCCTCCCGAAAGGTAGGTGAATTGGGCTGAAAGTCCCAAGTTTCTATAATCTTCTGGTGACTGGCCCCATCCTGACACTATCTGGGCCCCACTCTAAATTCCCTCATTAGCATAAACTCAGGCATGTTCAAAAGGGGCTCCTTGCGAAGAATCAAAGATACTCCTGTCATTCAGGAAATTCCAAGGGCTTTACGAGCTCTGAGCCAAGAACTGGGACAAAGACCAAACATATTTCTTTTCACACTACCAACACTTTTTTTGATGATGGAACATTTTTGCTTTCAGGGAATACATCTGAATTTTGGAAATAGCCAAGCCCATTCAATTCTAATCAAGCTGGACCAATGATGGCTTTCATTTGGATAGCGTGTTTCATTTCACAAGGTGTTATCACAATGCCTTGTATTATTTAATCTTCAGGACAACTCCTGGAGCAGGTACAGTCATGCACCACACAATAACATTTCAGTCAGTGATAAACCACATATGTGACAGTGGTGCCATAAGATTATAATGGAGCTGAAAAATTCTTGTCACCTAGTATTTACTATACTATACTTTTTATCATTATTTTAAAGTATACTCCGTCTACTCATTATGTTTTTTTAGAACTGTAAAATAGCCTCAGGCAGGTCCTTCAGGAGGCTTCGACAAGAAGGCATTGCTATCACAGGAGACGACAGCTCCATGCATTTTCCTGTCCCTGAAGAGCTTCCAGTGAGTCGAGATATGGAGGTGGAAGACAGTGATATTGATGATTCTGACCCTGGTAGGTTAGTGTGTGTGTTTGTGTCTTGGTTTTTAACAAAAAAGTTTAAAAGGTAAATAAAATAAAAAACAATAAAAATAGAAAAAAGGCTTACAGAATGTATTACTCTGTTCTCAATGCTGCTAATAAAGACATACCTGCGACTGGGTAATGTATAAAAGAAAGAGGTTTAATTGACTCACAGTTCCACATGGCTGAGGAGGCCTCACAATCATGGCGGAAGGCGAATGAGGAGCAAAGTCTTGTCTTACATGGGGGTGGCAGGAGAGCTTAGGCAGGGGAACTCCCATTTATAAAAGCATCGGAGCCTGTGAGACTTCTTCACTACCATGAGAACAGTATGGGGGAAATTGCCCTGATGATTCAATTATCTCTACCTCGCCCCGCCCTTGACACGTGGGGATTATTACCATTCAAGGTGAGATTGGGGTGGGAATGCAAAGCCTAACCATATCACAGAATAAGGATATAAAGAAAATATTTTGTACAACTGTACAATGTGTTTGTGTTTTAAGCTGTGTGATTATAAGAGTTAAAAAGTTAATAAAATAAATATTTATAAAGTAAGAAAACTATAGTAAGCTAAGCTGAATTTATTACTGAAGAAAGGAATTTTTAAAAATAAATTTAGTGTAGCCTAAGTGTATAGTGTTTATAGTCTACCATAGTGTACAGTCATGTTCTAGGCCTTCACATTCACTCACCACTCACTCACTGACTCACCCAGAGCAACTTCTAGTCCTGCAGGCTCCATTCATGATACATGCCCTATTCAGATGTACCATTTTGTATTGATTATACATATTTTTACTGTACCTTTTCTATACTGAGATATGTTTAGATACACAAACACCACTTATCATTGTGCTACAATTGCCTACAGTATTCAGAACATGCTGTACAGGTTTGTAGCCCAGAAGCAATAGGCTATACCATCTAGCCTAAGTGTTTGGTAGGCTATACCATCTAGGCTGTGTGAGTAAACTCTATGATGTTCACACAACAATGAAGTCACCTAACAATGTGTTTCTCAGAACGCATCCCTGTCGTTAAGCGACACATGAGTGTACTTTCATCTCAAATTGAGGGAGGAAAGTAAGGTTAGGAGCAGTTAAGGGATATGCAGAGTACAAGACGAGTAGGTGGCAGAGGTTAAACTTGAATCCAGATCTTCTGAATCAACATCCAATGCTCATTACCCTTTATCAGAGGTTGTATTTTATAATTTTAATTAGAAAAATAGGAAGCACCACTATTAGGGCAGTGAAACTAATATTCATCCATACTGCATAATCTTGTGCCAAAGGCAATTCCTAAAGAGAATTTCCAAAACATTTTAAGCAATGGCATCCTCATTAGCATGAGTGTGTGGTCTTCTAAAAAATAAATGAATGGTGTTCCTATATTTCCAGATACGTGGTTGGATTTTAAAGTCTCATTATTTCAATGTCACAACTGGTAAGACTTTAAAATGCTTACTGTATTAGCTTCCATAAAAAAACCATTATGCAGGAAAATATATTGAAGGCATAAGTGATTTAACAGCTGCAAAAGGGAAAATTGCAAAGAATACCTAATGAATATTAACATAACATAAAACCAGACTTGTGGGCTACTTTATTTTTATCTAGGAAAAGAAAAAATGTTAGCATAATACTGATACCTACATATATAGAGAAGAATTTCATCATACTTGGAGGTTATAAGCTAGAATTTCCTCTTATAAATAAATATGAGAGAGACGTTCTCTAATTCACTTTTCCCCACATTTTTTGGTTTTGGGTCATTCATTCCATTATAGCTTTCTTTTAGGTGCAGTGACTACATGTATGAAATAAGCCTACAAGAGTGTTATATCAAGATAAAAGGGTCATATATGTGCCATAATTGGTCATCGAATGACTTGACACTGATGTGTTAGAACAGTTCAAAGTCAATTGTTAAATATCTGGAAATTTTGTGAGCCAATCGTGGAGCATTTACCCAATGGAAATCAGTAAACACGACACACCAGGGGTTCCCCTCACTCCCACCCAAGCCAGTTTACCAGCACCCTGCTGACTTGAGGTGGGAGTAACAGTGGAGGGAGGTTGCTATTTACAACTTTACAAATGTTGGAAACCACAAATTGAGATTTCTCTGTACCGGCAGAGAAGACCAAAGATTATGCCAGTGTCTCTGGTTACTTTGGATTTAATTTATAAATAGAGTTTTACTAAAGCTGGGACAATAAGGCTGCATTTAAGGACATTTCCATTGTGCCAAACCAACACTGGGAGTTACAAAAAAAATCCAAAGTCTTCGCAGTGGATCGTTTAATTTACCTTCTGCTTAAAATAATGTAAGGTGGCCACTATATTTATATAGTTGGAAAGAAAAAGGAAAGTTAAGACTATAGATATACACTTTCTCTTTAAGAAAGAGAAATGAATTTTAGACATATATTTTTGGACAAGCAGACACTAAACGGATGATCTCTTAGGAGAGTAGAGATGGGATTAATGGGAATGTTTATTAATGTCCAAATTTTCTTTGTTGCTTTAAAACAAAAAAGTGGTGTTTAATTTTCTGTTTTCTTTTCTTTTCTTTTCTTTTTTTTTTTTGAGACACGGTCTTGGCAAGATCATAGTTCACCACAGCCTCCATCTCCCAGACTCAAGTGATCCTCCCACCTCAGCCTCCCAAGTAGCTGGGACTACAGGCTCATGCCACCATGTTCAACTAATTTTTTTACTTTTAGCAGAGATAAGGTCTCGCCATGTTGCCCACGTTGGTCTCAAACTCCTGAGCTCAAGCGGTCCTCCAGCCTCAGTCTCGCAAAGCGCTGAGATTACAGGCATGAGCCTCTGCACCAGCCAGCATTTAATATTCTTATAACTAAATAGTATTTTTAAAAGAAAGAAAAGAACCAAATAATATCAGATAAATGTGGTCATACTGACCATTTGGTAATGACTGAAAACTTTTCCAATTGATCGTTTCTATTCTCATTCTTCTAGTCTCAACCTATTTTTCATTTCTTAATTGACTTGACTTTTCTTCAGAGATAAATGGGTTTGTTTCTTGTTGAACTCAGGATTTTCAGTTATTGTGCTTGTTTCAAAATGCTTTAAAATTAGTCCCTGCATTGCATTGAGAGACATATCAACTGAACTCTAAGGAGTGGTGAGGTCTTGCAAGCCCACCACTGCTTTCATTTGTTTGCAAACCCATGGGACTCCTATTTCCAAGTGCTGGCAGCAGACAGAGCTGGCAAAATTTTGTTCTGACAGACTACTTTGTTCTTTTCAAGGAAAGTTTGTCAGTGGAAAGTATGTCAGGAGAGGAGCTTCTGGAGAACTCCAGCATCAAGGGCACTGGGTTGTTATTTCTGGCTTGGCTGTAGAATGAACCCTGGGACTTTGGACAAGTCACTTAATCTTTTAAAGCCTTACCTGAAAATAGGAATAATACCGTGATTCTGTGACTCAAAGATACACATTTTCCCTGCATTTTATTATTCTCGAAATGGAATGTGTCTAAATAAATTTACCAGCTTCCAGGCCCAGTATGGATACCCCAGTATGAGACATAAGTGACATTTGTGAATGTAGGCGAACTTGGAGTGTTACACAGAAGGTATCTGTTTGTTTGATATCACATGAGATGAGTGATTTGCATTGATAGCATCACACATGTTTATTTGTATTTCATGTTAAATAAGTCAAAATTTACATTTATTCTAATCAAAGCAAATCTTTGTCTCTAGAGGACTGAAGAAATATTTTCCTATTAACAAGCAACAGCCTCTAATAACTGTTATTAAATTGATAGTCCTCAACTGATGACGTATTATAATCAAGGAAAAGGGAAAATAATACCAGCAGGTTAATGTTGAAGATTCAATAAGATTAAGCTCATAAAATGCTTAGCATAGTGCCTGGTGCATAGGAAGCACTCAAGAAATATCATCATCATTGTCATCATCATCATCACCACCATACTTTATAACACATTAGTCAGCAATCGCTTTCCATAGCCATATTTCATTCACAACCGCTGTGTAAGGAAGGCAGTAAATTCTGATGCACCTTGTGACACTGGGTAAGTCACTTAGTCTGAATTGGTGGTTCTCAACTTTTGCTGAATTTCAGAATTACCTTGAGAGCTTTTGAAAAATATCAGTACCTGAGTCCCAGGCCAATTAAATTAGAATCTTTAGTGGTTGGGTCCAGGTATCTGACAAGTTATTAAAGCTTCCTGGTGATTCTAATGTGTATTATTTTATGTTAGTGGTTCTCAACACTAGCTGCACATGAGAGATCACACAACTCAGATGAAGGGGGCAGATTTAGGCATCGGGATTTCTTTTCTAAGTAGTGGATCCCAAACATCAGAAACATCTGGGGCACTTGTAATTTAATCCAAATTCATGTGCTCCAGTCCCCCCAATTTTTATTTAAGTCTGGGCCTACAATCTGTATTTTTAACAAGTTCCCCCATTTTTTATGTAAGTCTGGCCCTACAATCTGTATTTTTAATGAGTTCCCCTGTTTTCTCTGGTACAGAGTTTAAGAATTGCCAGTCTGATAAGCCTCCGACTGGTGGTGATGGTTGCCAGTCTGACAAGGCCCCACCTCCAACACTGGGGATCATATTTTGATGTGATATTTGGAGGGGGAAAATATCCAAACTATATCAGAGACTGTTCATTCAGCAAGCACTATAATGTTGTTTACCTGAAGCACCCTACGCTGTACCTGGCACACAGGAGATGCCCAGTGAATATTTTTGAATGAATGAAATGCCTGCTGTATTAGGGTTCTCTTAGAGGGACAGAACGAATAGGATATGTATATATCTATATCTATATCTATATATGAGTTTATTAAGTATTAACTCACACAATCACAAGGCCCCACAATAGGCTGTCTGCAAGCTGAGGAGCAAAGAGAGCCAGTCTGAATCCCCTTACTGAAGAACTTGGAGTCCAATGTTCAAGGGCAGGAAGCATCCAGCAGGGGAGAAACATGTAGGCTGGGAGGCTAGACCCATCTCTTCTTTTCATGTTTTTCTGCCTGCTTTATATTCACTGGAAGCTGATTAGATTGTGCCCACCAGTTTAAGGGTAGATGTGCCTTCCCCAGCCCACTGACTCCAATGTTAATCTCTTTTGGCAACACCCAAACAGACACACCCAGGACTAACACTTTGTATCCCTCAATCCAATCAAGTTGACACTCAGTATTAACCATCACACCTGCTATAAGCCAGGTATGATACCAGGTCCTGGGGATACAGAGATCAATATAATAGGTCAGTTTCTGAACAAATCATCTGACAAGGGACTCCAAATTATTTTTTAAAAAGATAGTAATGGAGTACAGCAGCTCACGTAATAGGAAGATGCAAAACTGAATTGGGTGAACACTAGAGGAGGAGTTCTGAGGAAAGCACTACTGAGACTGCAGATGAGGGGGATCAGGAAAGACATCCAAGCAGGCTAACACAAGCCAAGTCTAGAAGGACCAGCAGAGAGTCAGTCTGGCACAGAAGTGAGGTGTGAATGTTCCAGCTGAGCAACAGCCTGGACCAGGCACAGAAGCATGACCATCACCATGGTTTTGTGAAACCAACAGAAGATGAACATGCTAACTGTTGGTGGGTAGAGAGACCACAGGACCAGCATGTCCAGGGCTGGAGTGGGAAGGAATCTACATTTTCGCCTCCTTCCAGCACATAGGTTCGCTGAGTGCTCAAGAGCCGTGGTCTTCTGGTATAGATGTCACTGAATGGCAGGAACACTAGACAGGAGAGTGAAGGCCCCTGTTCTCAGCTTCAAGGAAAATTTCTGATTCATTTTTGTTCTTTAGGGCCAAGTTCAAGCTTCTGCAAAGACTGGGTGTTCCCCAAATGCTTCAGACAGACTGGCAGGGCAGCGACACAGACAGCCAAAATTGTGAACAGGCTCCCCAATTGTTCCGGGGACTTGCTGTTCTCCAGCCCTTTCCCCTGAGGGCCTCTGGAGGCTGGGGTGTGCAGGCCTGGTATTATCTGCCTCAACTGAAATAGATTTTCTGGCATATAAAGAGAGGCCACGAAGGAAGACATATACCCAGCTACATGGGTGTGTATCCCTAGATGCATTTTTACCCTTGAAGTCAAGATCGGATATTTCTGACTGCTTTTCACAAAGCTAAACTTGGACAAAAACTGCATGTAAACACATTAGTTTCCCCAAATCACTGTCTTTCATCATCTAACCATTAGATTACAATTTATTGGTTTCCAGAATTAGATTAAAGCAGTCGGTAGACAATTAGACTTATTAAAATAATATCTGCTAAAAGGAAAGCTTCCAAGTTGGTTTGAACTCTAAATTATTCAAAATATAACATCCACATCTTTTCCCTGACCTCCCTTTTCTAATCCTATTAAACTCTGTCTTAATTTTGTATACAGTTTATTCATCTTGATCAGAAGCTTAATAGACTAAACCCGAATTACTATGTTTAAGATATATGGCTCTTAAGGGGACTAAAACTTGTTTTCTTCCTTAGATTTAAAATAAAGTCAATTTCAACTTAATTGGCTAATTTCAAGAGGTTTATTTTTCTTCTTTCCTGGGGAGGGCAAGTGTGTTTCAACTGTAAAGTAAACAAAAGCAATTCTCTTTCATTAAGAAAGTGTAAGGTTAACAAAATTAAAGCCCCCACATCTGGGTGAATTGGTCTCTCAGAACAAACCAACTATTTCTACATGATAACAATAGTTTGCAAGTGGTTGTTTGGTTGTTTTGGCGCCTCCCCATGTATAGTAACAAGCAAATATAATAACTTGAAGAAATAAATGGTGCATAAATATGTCTAGAAAGGAGAGAATCATTTAGTGAGTTCAAATCCCAGCTCTAGCCTCATCAGAAAACCTCAAGAAAAGTCACTAAAATGTCTAGATCTCCCTTTCCTCACTTTTACATGGGGAATGAAAGTACCTATGTTGAAAGTTAATTAGTGGTTGCTAAGGGCTGGGAGAGGCGGGATGGTGAGTGACTGCTAGAGAATGTTGGCGTTTCTCTTTCAGGGTGATGAAATGTTTTTGAATTAGATAGTGGTGATGGCTGCACACCTTGTCCTGCATCCCAGGAAACTCCTTAGTCTCAGGCAAACCAGGACAGTTGAACACTCTAAGCCAGTTGTTTTTATTCAGGGTTCATGGACTATAAGAGACCCATTTGAGTTCAGTATTATCAAGCATGGCCATTGGACTGTCTTATGCAGTAGCTCTCACACTTTAGCCCACATCAGAATCAGCTGGAGGTCTTCTTAAAACACAGGTTACTGGATCCAACCTCCAGAGTTTCTAATTCAGTAGTTCTGAGGTGGGGCCTGAGAACTGGTGTTTCAAACAAGTTCCCAAGTAATACTAATGCCGCTGGTTCTGAGACCATACTTTGAGAAGTGCTGGTGTATGCGTTTAAAAATAGATAACATTGGGAAAAGGCCTTATGCAAATAAATAAATAATAAAATTGAAAAAAATTCATATCTTATGGGCAAAGAAATAAATTGTACCTGAACAGAATTTAAATTTCAGCTGCCATGATGAGCAAGGGTGAAATTCCACAAGTATTTCAGTTTATCTGAGCTACCCAAATTGGTGTTAAGGTGGAAATATTGTGGAGGAAGATATGTTAATAGTTGTGCTAAGAAAATAAGCTCGCATGTTTAGCCAATAAACAGTAAAATGAGTTTATTTGAGTTAATCTTTATTTATTCATTTTTATTTATTATTATTTTTTTGAGACAGAGTCTCGCTCTATCACCCAGGCTGGCGTGCAGTGGCGCAATCTTGGCTCACTGCAAGCTCCGCCTCCTGAGTTCACACCATTCTCCTGTCTCAGCCTCCAGAGCAGCTGCAACTACAGGCACCTGCCACCACACCAGGCTAATTTTTCGTATTTTTAATAGAGACAGGGTTTCACCGTGTTAGCCAGGATGGTCTCGATCTCCTGATCTTGTGATCTACCCTCCTCGGCCTCCCAAAGTGCTGGGATTACAGGCATGAGCCACTGTGCCCGGCCGAGTTAATCTTTAATATAGTAATATAGTAATATGAGATGTAAATTCCTGAAAGATATGTTATATTTCCAAAACTTTTTTGTTTTGAGACGGAGTCTTGCTCTGTAGCCCAGACTGGAGTGCAGTGGTGTGATCTTGGCTCGCTGCAACCTCCACCTCCTGGGTTCAAGCGATTCTCCTGCCTCAGCCTCCTGCCTCAGCCTCCCAAATAGCTGGGACTACAGGTGCGTGCTACCACTCCTAGCTAATTTTTGTATTTTTAGTAGAGATGGAGTTTCACCATGTTGGTTAGGCTGGTCTCGAACTCCTGACCTCAAATGACATGCCCTTCTTGGCCTCCCAGAGTGCTGGGATTACAGGCGTGAGCCACTGTGTGTCCAGTCTTATTTACACTTTTATTTTCAAAGTTGAAATCACATTCTTTTTTTTGAAAGAATGAAACAATAGCCATAAGCTTTTTTCTTGGAAGTCTTAAAACCCATGTTCAATGCTTGCATAATACTCCATCCAGTGGTGGAGCAAAATTTCCTAAACCTAACCCTTATTACTAGACATTTAGATTGTTTTCATTTTCAATTTTCCGGACTTTTTTTTTTCCTTTTTCAACCTAATTCCTTGAAAAGAATCCTCAGGACAATGCCTGCCTCAGCCAGCATGGAAGTGTTCCTGTGTTTGATAAACATGGCTGCACGCTGGCCCGTGCAGGCTGAGCCGTGGTCATGCCACTGGTAATTCACTGTACCAGCTTCCTCATGACCTTGGCAGCACTGGATGTTATTTCAAAACACAAACTACAGTGAGGTGGGAGGAACTGGTTTAATAAGCAGAAAATGTTTGTTTTTCTTGAACTGTTTACTTTTCTATTATTACTTTCCCCAACTTATTTGGAAAATTTTTAAGCTGACAGAGAAATTGAGTCTCATATCCTCTTCACCGAGATGCAATTGTTAATATTTTGCCGTATGTGCTTTCTTTATCTTAATACACACACACAACTTTTTGCTGAGCCATTTGAAAGTTGCAAACATGACACTTCACCCCTAAATACCCCAACATGAGTCCTCTACATAATCCAAATAACCATCATCAAACACCGCATACACAATAAATTTAACATTGATACAAAATAGTATCTATTATGGAGTACATATGCAGATTTCCCTAATAATCCCAAAATATCTTATACAGCTGTTTTTTAAAATCTAGGATTCAATCAAGATTCACACGTAGCATTTGTTCGTCACATCTCTTCACTCTCTTTTGGCCTAGAAAACTGCACTGATGTATGTATTTATTTTTGAGACAGGGTCTCGCTCTGTCACCTAGGCTGGTGTGCAATGGCGCTATCTTGGCTCACTACAACTTCTGCCTCCCAGGTTCGAGCAATTCTCGTGCCTTAGCCTCCTGAGTAGCTGGGACTACAGGCATATGCTACCACGCCCAGCTAATTTTTGTATTCTTAGTAGAGAAGGGGTTTTGCCATGTTGGCCAGGCTGGTCTTGAACTCCTGGCCTCAAGTGATCCACCTGCCTCAGCCTCCCAAATGGCTGGGATTACAGGTGTGAGCCACCATGCCCGGCCTCCTGATGTATTCTTAACTCTTTCATAACACTGAATGTTTTTGAAGAGTACTGTCCAATTGTTTTATGATATATCCCACATTCTGGATTTGCCACATCATATTTTCTTAACTAAATTTAAGTCAAACATTTTTGGTCAAGAACACTGCATATGTGATGATGTGTACTTCCCATTGCACCCCATCAAGAGGCACACGATGTCAGGTTGTCCAATTACTAGCAGGGCTGAATTTTATCACTGGGTTAAAGCAGTGTCTGCTGTAAAAGCATATTTTCCTTTTGTAATTAATCAGTAGTGTGTGGGGGTGGGAACTGAAGACTGTGAACATCATGTTCCCCAACATTTCACTCAGAGGATTTTGGGTCCATTGATGATTCTTCCTAATTAGTTATTACATTGTTGGCTACAAAGTGATGATTTCTAATTTAATTATGATTCCTTTTTATATATTAGCAGATATTCTTCTGTATAAGTCAGCTATATTCCCCTTTTAAAATATCTGGACTTCTGGCCTCATGAACTCATGGATTCTCTTTTAGATACAGTATTATAATCCATTAACACTGCTATTCTTTTTGAAGCTCAGATTGTCCAAACTTTGGCCAATAAAAGCTCCTTTAGTGCTGCATTGGTGATATAATGGTGAGTGTAGCTGCCTTCCAATACAAGCGCCTTCAGGCTGGCTCCTGTGTCCTTTTGACACGTCCTCATTAGTCTTTCAGCAATTCTTCACTTTTCAGCAGACTAAGATATTCCAGGCTCTGCTTCTACTTTCACTACCCTAGATCTGGAATGAGCAATTTCTCCAAGGAAACCTGGTTCCTTTTTGTGGGAAATCGTATTTATTAATAGTAACCAAGGTCTGGGTGGTGGTTATGCTCATTGCTACTGAGTACCATTGCTTCTAGTCCTTGTCTGGAAAGAGCTAAACGTGTGTGTGTGTGTTTGTGTGTGTGTGTGTCTGTCTGTCTGTGTGCAGCTATTTATAAAATAGTGACTTCACACTGATACCTCCAATTCCCTTCAATTCAATATAATGTCATAAGGTTCTTCCTTACCTTCCCGTACTCCACATTTGTATTTCCCTTTTACCACAGTGAGAGTCCTGGATCCCTAAAATACCAATATATTTACTCTTTCATACAGTATACATGAAATAGCTTCATAATTAGCATGCCAATAATACGCCAAAATAAAACCTACTAAGTAAAATTCAATATTTTCTTGAAGCTTTTTTTGGTCTGTAGAATATATCCTCCAATCCCAACTGAAATGAGCAAAGATAAATAAAAATTAAAAAATTAAACAGATAGAATATATCCTACAAAAGGCATACTATTGGATTGTTATATTCAAAAGTTTCTTGGATTATTTCTTGTGTGCGGGTATATGATCAATTTAATATCTATTTGCATTTATTTGTATCAGTTTGTATTCATTTTTATGGTTTGCTCTTTCCACCACTGTAATTTTATTTTTTTGAAAATGTAGACCATGTATGTGGTTCAAAGGTGAAAAACTATATACAAAGTATGATACACTGTTATACTGGTGGCTGTCAATGAGCCGTGCCTTCTGGTATTCACGCCTTGTGTAGCCTCCTCTCCCACTGATACTAGAATGACCATGGGACTTGCTTTGGTCAATGAGACATGAGTAAATATAACTGAGTAGAGGCTTGATTAGCTCTTGCATTGAGGCTTGTCTTCTGGGAACGCTCCCTCTTGGAGCCCAGCTGTCAACTGTAGAGAATCCAGGCTATTCTTCAGGAGACAGAGGCTGGGTAGAGAGATCTGGGAGAATGAGACAGCATGTGGAGAGAGGCCAAGGGGAGGAGAACTGAGTTACCCCAGCTGAAGTTCCAGCTGCAGACAGCCCATGAATGATTCCAGCTGACACCACGTGGAGCAAAAGCACCACCCCACAATGGTGAGAAATTATAGTCATTAAGGCACTAAATTTGGGATAGTTTGTTGCATTGTAATAGATAAGTAAAACAAAAGATACACTCAAATGAGTGCAACCTCATCTATTTCAATTGGATATTGTTGCATTAAAAACTACCCTAAGGCCAGGTGCAGTGGCACACGCCTGTAATCCCAGCACTTTGGGAGGCAGAGGTGGGTGGATCATGAGGTCAGGAGATAGAGACCATCGTGGCCAACATGGTGAAACCCTGTCTCTCTTAAAAGTACAAAAAAAAAAAAAAAAAAATTAGCCAGGCATGGTGGTATACACTTGTAGTCCCAGCTACTCAGGAGGCTGAGACAGAAGAATCTCTTGAACCCGGAGGCGGAGGTTGCAGTAAGCCAAGATCGCACCACTGCACTCCAGCCTGGGAGACAGAATGAGACTCCAACTCAAAATAAAAAAAAAATAAAATAAACTATCCCGAAACTTAGAGGTTTAAATCAATAATTAATTGTTACTACATCTCATTATTAATGGGTCAAGAATGCAGTAAGAGTACAGCAGGAAAGCCTTGACTCTGTTCTACAATTTCTGAGGCCGCAGCTGGGATTCTCTGAGCCCTGGATGCTAAAGAGCTGGGTGCTGTTTGGTATCTCTCTCTCTCTGTCTCTATATCATCATCCCTCAGTATCCACAGGGGACTGGTTCCAGTACCCCCATGGATATCAAATTCTGAGGATACTCAAGTCACTGATTATATAAAATGGCATAGTATACCAGCCTGGCCAACGTGGTGAAACCCCTTCTCTACAAAAATACAAAAATTAGCTGGGCGTGGTGGTGCATGCCTGTAATCCCAGCTACTCAGGAGGCTAAAGCAGAAGAATCCCTTTAACCCGGGAAGTGTAGGTTACAGTGAACTGAGATCATACCATCGCACTCCAGCCTGGGTAACAGAGTGAGACTACATCTCAAATAAACAAACAAAAATGGCATAGTATTTCCATGTAACCTATGCGCATCCTTTGTTATAATTTAAATCCTATGTTCCTTATAATACCTAATACTATGTAAATAGTTGTTACACTGTATTTTTAAAATTTATATATTTCCTTTTTCCTCAAATATTTTCAATCCAAGGTTGGCTGAATCCACAGACAGGGAATAGCTTCTCCACACAACTATCTTAAGCTTTCTCCCAGCATGGCAACTTCATCCTCATTACTTCTCACATGATATTTCAGGGCTCAAAGAGCAAGTGTTCAAAGAGACAAGAAGTAGAAGCTCTCTTTTTCTTAAGGCTCTAACCTGAAAACTGGCGGTGTCACTTCCACTGTATTCTGTTAGTGAAAGCAGTCGCAGAATCTAGCTATATTCAAGGGCCAGGAACATAGACCCCACATTTTGATGAGAAGATATCAAAGAATTTATGGCCATCCTTAATGTGCTGCACTGTCTCCTATCCCTTCTTTTTCATTTCATTCTCTCCTTCCTTACAGGGCACTTAAAAAAATTTAAACCCACAAGTTTTGTTTCCCTTTTTCTCCCTTTGCAACAGATAACATTATTTAACTATTTTCTTGTACATTGCTTTTTTTCTAGACAGCTTTATTGAGGTATTGTTGTCGCACAATGCACTATGCATAGAAAAATGTACAATTTGATAAAATTTTACTTGTGCATATATCTGTGCATCACCAACACAATCAAGATAATGAACAGCTCCATCACCCCCAAAGGTTTCTGTTTGTAATCTTTCCCTCCTACCCCTTTCCACCCTCTCCCCAGGCAACCCTGATCTCCTTTCTATCACTATACATTAGTTTACACTTTCTAGAATTTATATCAATGCAATAACCCTGTATATACTCTTTTTATGGTGGTTCTTTTGTGAGGTCTGGCTTCTTAGACTCAGCATCATTATTTTGAGCTGCAACCACATCGTTGCATATATCACTAGTTTGTTCCTTTTCATTGCTGAATAGTATTTCATTGTATGGCTATATCTCAATTTGTTATCCAATCATCTGTTAATTGGAGTTCAGGTTGTTTCCAGTTTGGAGTTTGTCTTAGCTGCTATGGTAAAATACCATAGCCTGGGTAGCTGAAACAAAACAAACTTATTTCTCGTAGATCTGGAGGCTGAGAAGTTCAAGGTTAAGGTACTGGCTGGCTGATTTCACTTCTGGTGAGGACCCTCCTCCTGGCTTGCGGATAGCTGCCTTCTCACTGTGTCTTCACATCAGAGAGGGAGAGAGAGAGACAGAGAGAGAGTGAGCATACACATGCTGTCATCTTTTCTCTTATAAAAAAACTAATCCCATCACGAAGACCCCATCCTCACAACCTCACGTGAAACTAATTACCTCCCAAAGGCTGCACCTGTGAATACCATAACACTGGGGGTTAGGGATTTAACATATGAATTTTGGGGGAACACAGGTTTTTGGTTCATAACAAGGCTATTGCAAATAAAGGCCTGAGGGAGCTGGTTTGTCCCTTCTGCCATGTGAGGACACCTAGACTGTCCATGTAGGAGGAGGAGGGCCCTCATCAGACATCACATCTGCATGTACATTGATCTTGGACTTTCCAGCCACCTGAACTGTGAGCAATAAATTCCTGTTGTTTATAAATTACCCAGTTTAAGGTATTTTGTTATGGCAGTCTGAATAGACTAAGACAATGGCTTTGGCTAACAGAGGTGGTAAGAAATGAACATCATCTCTGCAGCACATAGGTGAGCCTCACTGTTTGTTTCCTGGTGGCTCTTGAGTCTTGAAACCCATCACTGACCAATAAGTGCATGTATGGGTTATGTGAAGCCTACCTATGTATTTCTCAAGTGTCCATGGTCAGATTAGAAACTCATGGGTTAACGGAAGTATCTAGTCAGAGTAGCAGCTCTGTGTTGGCTGACTTACCAAACTGTGTTTACTTAATATAGATGAATAATGAAAAACTTTAATGAACTGTGGCAGCACCTCCAGCTTCTAATAGATCTGAGCATGACTGCTCTTCCAATAGTGAAATTATGCTCAGAGTTCAGACAAAATTGCATTAACTGCTGCTTCCATGTTCTCAATAAAAAACAGAAGCAGGAGTCACATTCCCATTTATAAAAGTAATACTTTTCTATACTGTAGTAAAGGCTGCAGAAATGTGTCTGGCTAGACCTCAAGAAATGATTCCTTCTGGAGTTACCATGGTCAAGGGCGGATCCTTGACTTTGAGGGGTCAGAGATTTAATGTGGTCAGTTGACCTGAAGCCACCCAGGGACAGAAGGAGGCTCCTGTCCTAACTGAGGGTATATCTGGCCCAAAGCAGAGGCCACATTGGTGTATCCCTGTGGGAGCCAGAGTCTGAGAGGATGTTGTGAGGTGTCAGACAGCTTAACTGATATGACACAATCAGTGCCAGGGAACTCAGGAGGAAGGTGGGTGATTGCAAAGACAAGACAGTATAGTTATTAACTCCATGGAGCAACTTCCTAAGTTCGAATCCTGATTCTGTTACTAGCTGGGGTAAATTACTTAATCTTTCTGTACCTACATTAAGTGAGTAAAAATCTATGAAGTACATAAAATAGTGCCTGGCACTTCGCATTATTATATGATAGTAATTACTTAGTTAAGGGATGAACAAAGACGAGGTAAGTCAGGACAGTTACCTTATCAGATTGGAAAAAAAAGAAAATGGTATTTTACAAAGGAAGGCCCAAGACTCCCTGGTTAAGGTCTGTCTGAATAGTGGCCCCCTAATAACATCCACATGCTGACCTCCAGAACCTGTCACTATGTTTCCCTAGGTTGCAAAAGGGACTTTGCATATCTGTTTAAGTTACAGATCTTGAGATGGAGAGTTTATCCTACATTGTCCAGGAAGCCTGAAGCTCATCACAAGGGTCTTTATAAAGGGAGACAGAAGGGTCAGAGGAGGAACTGTTTCAACCAAAGCAAAGATCAGATTGACTGAGGCCAAGAGCCAAGACATGCAGACAACCTCGAGGCTGGAAAAGGTAAGGAAATGGATGCTCCCCTACAGCCTCCTGAAGGAACCAGTCCTGATGGTATCTTCACTTGAGCCCAATAAGATTGAACTTGGACTTTTTTTCTCACTCTGTCGCCCAGGTTGGAGTGCAGTGGCGTGACTGGCTCACTGCAAGCTCTACCTCCTGGGTTCACACCATTTTCCTGCCTCAGCCTCCCGAGTAGCTGGGACTACAGGCGCCTGCCACCACGCCCAGCTAATTTTTTGTATTTTTAGTAGAGACGGGGTTTCACCATGTTCACCAAGATGGTCTCGATCTCCTGACCTCGTGATCTGCCCGCCTCGGCCTCCCAAAGTGCTGGGATTACAGGCGTGAGCCACCGCACCCAGCCAAGTTATGTGTTTTTAAGGATTAGTGGAACTATTTAAAAATATACTACAATTAGTCCTTTTGAAATGTTAGTAATAGCATTCTTTCTCAATTTTCTAAATCAAGATTTTGATTTGTTTAATTGGGAGTAGACTTGTATTGTGCCGTATCTTTAAACTGTAGATTCCACTTACGATCTTCACTCATTTATACATTCATTCTTCCAACCCCTCTTTGTGGAGATGCCATTTAGTGCCAGCCTCTATCCTAGGAGCTAGGAAAACAGCATGATAATGAAAGGAGCCAGAGAATAAACAAATACTGAGGAAAATATGTCAGGCTGTTAAAAAGGCTATGAAGAAACTAAAATAGGGTGATGTGGTAAAATTGAAATAAGCTTTAAAAACTCATTACTGATTTCCTTGTGGTGATCCACACATTGGGAAGGTGTCTTGAGAAATGCCTTTCCATCTGTGAAACCCTTAGTGTAGCTCAAAGAGAGAATCTGGGTGGAGCTTGGAGTGTTTTCTTCCCCTATAACTCTGAAGATTAACTTATTTATCCCGTCGAAAGTAAAAGAAGAGAGTGTTAAAAGACTCTCACACAGCAGACACACAGTAAATATTTATTTTTATTATTCCTTATTTGTTATTGCCCAGCCCTCTGTGGTGGTCTCAGTTCACTGGGCAAGTAAAGTTACAAATACACAGCAATTAGTCTCACTTATCGGGGCAATGGTCTGCTCCAAGTATTCGTGTTTAGAAGGCAGAGGGTTGGAAGGGAACACTGAGAAGTGTTCGTTCCTCAGAGGAAGTTTGCTGCACACAGTCACCTGCCTGGCCCCAGGATGTCTGCCTGGTATGTATGAGCTGCTCGGCAGAAAAGGCATCCGGTGTCCCCCCAGCATGGCACAGGGGAGACACGGTCCCATGACTGCGGAAGCCCTTCAAGTCCCTTGTCTTCAAGTACAAGTAGGGAGCTTTCCATATATGAACTCACTGTTTGCTACCTTAGTCCTAAAGACCCTTCTCCTGGCTGCTCACTCTTCCATTTTGGTTCTTGTCCCCAACTTTGCAATTGACCTTCAGGACCACTTTCACAGCAATGGCCTTGGATCTTGCAGCAACAGTTCTTGTTCTCCACCCTAGCTGTGCTGTTGCCTCACAGCTCAGATAAATCCCCACTCTGAGTTCATGTCAACCCTTCCGAAGCAGTTTTTTTTTCCAGGGACTGCTCAAGTGAACAGCCTCCCAGCTTCCGCGCTTTCCCTATCCCATTTTATGAGCTTGAAAACTAAACATTCAGAGTGTATCTCAGACAAATTAGCCAAAGGCAGTATAGTAGTAGAGGTTAACCATGCAAGTTTAAAGCATAACTTTGAAAAGGAGATCTTCCACTTAGTAGCTATTAAAAATTGGGAAAATGACCCTCTCTAAGGCTCTACCTTCTCATCTATAAAATGGGGCTAATGATTCAATGATTCAGTGAGATGATGTCCAAGGCCTGGCACACAGTAACTAAATGTGAGCCACCACTGCTGCCTCTCCTCGTCCTTTAGCTCAGGTTGACTCAGTGGCATCATGTGACCTTAAAGCATTTAAGGGTGCCTAATTTTCCACTAGAGCATAGTGAAACATAAAACATAAAGCACAAACTTCATAAATCTTGATTATAAGAGCGGGATCCTACTTCTTGAAAATCAAAATGGAAAAACATGGGATGGTGTGGTTCAGGTAAAAGATGACGCAGTGACTTTATGGTGGTCACTTATTTAGTAGATGTGAAAGGTTACAAGTGGCAGAAAGAGTCTGATCCAAGGCTTGACCTCAGAACACTCTGAGAAAATGTGTAAAGAAGGTAGTGCATGGCTGAGAGAAAGAAATGGAGAGTAAGCCTGGAAAGATAAGAAGAGGAAGGTGTGGAGAGCCTTGAATGCCAGGGTGAACAGCAAGTCATGAAAATGCTGGGCTATGGGCTTTAGAGATCCATGGGCTCGGTGTGAATTCTCATTCCACATCATACTAAGTAAGGTAATGGTGTTCAAATTTTTTTGAAGATGACACACACTAAGAAAAATGTTTTACATTGTGTTCCAGGACACATGCCCACATATACACAAATGCACACACACCTGTGAATCAAAGGTGAATGAAATAGTTTTTATCCTAAGTATGCATGACATATTCTGATATTTTCTCTTCCACTTCATTTCTTAAAGCTGCTAGCTATGGACACGAAATTGATCTCACTGTCCATTAATGGGCTGTATCTCACAGGTGAATTAGATAATCTTGGGAAAACTACTTCTTGGCTGGAAGTAGTTGGTGGCTCATGCCTGTAATCCCAGCATTTTGGGAGGCCAACATGGAAGGATCGCTTGAGCCCGGGAGTTTGGGACCAGCCTGGGCAATAGTGTGGGACCCCATCTCTACCAAAAATTTAAAAATTAGCCAGGCATGGTGGAGCATCTCTATCAAAAGTAAAAAATTAGCCAGGCCTAGTCCCAGCTATTTGGGAGGCTTAGGTGGGAGGATCAATTGAGCTCAGGAGGTCAAGGCTGCAGTGAGCTATGATCATACCACTGCACTCCAGCCTGGGCCACAGAGTAAGACCCTGTCTCAAAAAAAAAAAAAAAAAAAAAAAAAAGGAAAGAAAGAAAAAAGAAAAAACACTTCCTAGCTCTGAACTTTAGATTCCTTATCTATGAAGAAGAGGTAATGCCACTCTGATAGAGCTGAGGACTAAATAAAACAGCTCTTAAAGCACCTGACACAGAGCTTGACACATAGTGTATATTCAGTACATACAGTTGAAAATATTTTTGCCAATTTATTGATGGGGATGAAGAGAAGGATTTTGAACAGTCAAAAGTTCCTGGAAATTTTTAGTATGGTGATTAGGAAACACTGTGCAGTGACATTAACTGGATGAGGAGACAGGATAAGGCTAACTAGGGGACATTTTAAGGTTTTATTGCATGGTTTCAGTTTTGCTTTTATTTTCAGACTATAAAAAATCATAGTAGCTCATTACACAGTTTGGTTTCTGTATTTTTAATTGTTTGATGCCTTAATATACAAAGGTTTTAATTATTTATGTATTTTAAACTTTCAACGTCTTCCTATTGCTTTAGACTTGGAAAGCCCCTCCCCACTATTAGAAAAGTTAAATATTCACCTTCATTTTGTTTTACTTGTTTATGTTAATGATTTTATTTTAACATTTAGCTATTAATTCTTCTGAAATTTATTTAATGTATATATGCATAAGGTGAAGTTCTTACTTGATATTTTTCCAAATAACTAGCCAATTTCCCCATGCCATTGTTTAATAATCTATCCCTTTCCAATTGCCTTGTCCTATATTATCATGTATTGCATCCATGTGTATTATATACATATCCAGTTATGTGTGTATTTGGATCAACTTTTTGATTATTTTGTTCGGTTTATTCTTGCAGTCATATCATATGTTTTTTGTTTTTGTCGAATTGTGCAAGTTTTCAAACATATAGCAAAATACAGAAAGTAATTAACACTATGTGCCGAACTCCCAGAATTAACAAATAATTAGCATATGTGGTTCAGATATTTTTAAATTAATAAACTTTATCTTTTAATAAAGTGTAAAATAGAATAGTCTTAAGTTCATAGCAAAATTGAGTAGAAGGTACAGAGATTTCTCATATACTGCCTGCCCCCACACATGCATAACCTCCTTCACTAGAAATATCCACCTCCATAGCTCTGGAGGCTGAGGCAGGAGGATCACTTGAGCACAGTGTTTGAGGCTGCAGTGACCTATGATAGGGCCACCGCACTCCAGCCTCAGCAACAGAGCAAGACCCCATCTCTAAAAAAGAAAAAAATCCCCCACTAGAGTCCTACACAATGAACCTACGTTGATACATCATTATCACCCAAAGGCCATAGTTTATATTAGGGTTCACTCTTGGTGCTGTACATCATATGAGTTTTGACAAGTATATAATGACATGTATCCACTATTATAGTATCTTACAGTAGTTTCACTGCCCTAAAAATCCTCTGTGCTCTGCCTATTCACCCCTCCCCTGCCCCGAATCCCTGGCAACCACTGATCTTCTTGCTGTCTTCATAGTTTTGCCTTTTCCAGAATGTCATATAGTTGGGATCATACAGTATGTAGTCTTCCAGGCTGGCTTCCTTCACTTAGCAATGTGTATTTAAGGTTCCTCCATGTCTTTTCATGGCTTAATAGTTAAAACTTTTTTTTTTAGCACTAATATTTCATTGTATGAATGTGCCACAGTGTATTTATCCATTCACCTGTTGAAGGACGTCTGGGTTGCTTCTAAGTTTTGACAATTATGAATAAAGCTGCTATAAATATCTATAATTTATAATGGACATAATTTTTGAATTATAAATATCTATGTGTGAGTTTTTTTGTGGACATTAATTTTTGATTTATATGAATAGT
The DNA here is from genome assembly GCF_043159975.1 of Macaca nemestrina. NCBI lineage: Eukaryota > Metazoa > Chordata > Mammalia > Primates > Cercopithecidae > Macaca > Macaca nemestrina. Next base: position 39,947,066 of record NC_092133.1, on the reverse strand, counting down.
CTGATTGCTTGTTCATATGGTAAGAGCGTGTTTAATTTTATAAGAAACTGGCAAACCATCTTCCAAAGTGGTTGTACCATTTTGCATTTTTATCGGCAATGAATGAGAGTTTCTGTTGCTGCACATCTTCATCAGCATTTGGTGTTGTCATTGTTTAGGATTTTGGCCGTTCTAGTAGGTGTATAGTGGTATCTCATTGTTATTTCAAATTTGCAATTCCCTAATGACATATGATGTTGAGTATCTTTTCACATGCTTATTTGCCATCTATATGTCTTCTCTGGCAAGGTGTCTGTTCAGGTCTTTTGTGCATTTTAAAATCAGGTTGTTCATTTTATTATCGTTGGTTTTAAGAGTTCTTTGTATACTTTGGATAACAGTCCTTTATCAGATGTATCTTTTGAAAATATTTTCTCCTAGTCTATGGGTTGTTTTCTCATTCTCTTGACATTATCTTTCCCAAAGCAGAAGTTTTTAATTTTAATGAAGTCCAGCTTCAGATATTTTTAAAGACCAAGAATCACTACAGATATAATTGAGGTAATTTTGTACCTTTTCTCACTCTCTTTTATTTCCTTACTCATCTAGAGGTGAATCACTGTCATGAAGCTCATGAGCGCACGTACCATTCATGTTTTTACACTTATATTTCATATATACCCATGAACCAGATAAAATCTTATTTTGTTTATTTTTAAAGTTTACAGCCGTGACTGGCCAGGCATGGTGGCTCACACCTATACTCCCAGTGCTTTGTGAGGCCAAGAAAGGAGGATTGTGTGAGTCCACAAGTTCAAGAACAGTCTGGGCAACATAGCGAGACCTGTCTTTACAAAAACTTTAAAAATTACCTAGGTGTGGTGGTGCATGCCTGTAGAGGTTGAGGCAGGAGGATCCCTTGAGCCCAGGAGTTAGAGGCTGCAGTGAGCTATGATCATGCCACTGCACTCCAGGCTGGGTGACAGAGAGAGACCCTGTCTCTAAAAATAACATAATTAATTTTAACTAATTAATTAAAATGTATGCAATGGCATTATACTGTGCATATTATTCTGCAACTTTTTCAACATTATATTTTTGAAATATATCCATGTTGATACTTATACATCTAATTCATCTACTTAAAATGCAATTGCATTGCGTTCTATCATGAGTAAACAAAAAAGGGTATTAATTCATTCCTCAATAGATGGACATTCAGACTTGTTTCAATCTGTTGGTTTTTGTTTTGGCAATTACCAACAAAGCTGCAAAGGACTTATAGTACACCTCTTTATGCATATATGTAGACATTGAATACAGACACAGAAGTGGAACTGGAGTTTGTAGTATAAGAATCTCTTCAGTTTTACTAGATATTGCCTAACTGTTCTTCAGAGTGGTTTGCCAATTTACACTCCTACCAACAGTATATTAATTCCCATATTTTTTAATTCTAGCATTTGTTCTTGCCAGACTTGAAATTCTGTGTGTGTGCTGGGGGGAGGGAGGGGGCGTGGCTAAGTAGCTGGTGTAAAAAGCCATCTCATTGAACAATTTTTAATTTGTTTTTCCCAGATTATAAATGAAGTTAAACATGCTTTGATATGTTTATATAATTTGCTCATTTTCCATTTTTTCCTACTTCCATTCTTTAAGGATACGGATGATTTGTCTGTTATGCATGTTGCAACTTTCTTCTCTTGATTTTGGATTTTTTTTAACTTTGTTAATAATGCTTATGGTTATACAAGTTATATGGTTAAAGCCAAATTTGCCAATTTTCTCTTATTCATTAGAGTTTTAAAAATCATTAAGAACTCCTTTTCTCCCCTGAGACTACAGAGATAATATCTTATATTTTTGTCTAGAAGTTCTAAAGCTTGTATTTTGGTAGAGTATGTCTCCTTCCTTTATCCACTGTGCAAGAGTGGCTCTTGTATATCAGACCTCAAAGAAAACTAAACAGTCCTTTGGGCACCCAGGGAAAAGATCACATCATCTAAAAGAAGAAATAAATTAAGGTTGGCCTCAGATACCTCTCTCTTTCTCTTTTTTTTTTTTCTGATACAGGGTCTCACTTTGTCACCCAAGCTGGAGTGCAGTGACACTATCATGGCTTACTGCGTCCTTGACTTTCTGGGTCAGGTAATCTCCTACCTCAGCCTCCCAAGTAGCTGGGACTACAGGGATGCGCCACCACGCCCTGCTAGGTTTTTTTTGTTGTTGTTGTTTGCTTGTTTGTATTTCTTGTAAAGACTGGGTTTCGCCATATGGCCCGGGGGGTCTCAAACTCCTGGGCTCAAGTGATCTGCCCACCTCAGCCTCCCAAAGTGCTGGGATTATAGGTGTGAGCCACCATGCCTGGCCCTCAGTTCTCTCTTAAATACATGAAGAAAGGATACCAAATACACCGAAGCCTAAACAGGTGTGGGAATGTCCCTAGCGAGGACACCCCAGCCTCCACTGGACACTCGCTGCCACCACATGGGCTCTTCCAGTGGACAGTCACTGGTGGTGCTGAAATGTTATCTCTGTGCCCACCTTATTGTCTTTCTTTTATAACATTGTTTTAACTAATCATTTACTTTTTAAGTTTTTAAAAATTTTTCAGTCATGTTTTTAAAAATGCTTAATATGGAAATTTTTTAACAAAAGCAAAAATAGAATTTCATTATAATGAAATTCAATGTAGTCACCTTAGTTTCAGCAAACTAACTTGCATTTTCTAGTGAGTTTTTAAAAATCCCATTGGGATTTTGTTGAATGTTAGATATTAATTTAATAGAAACTGGCATTTTTAATCTTTAGGTCTTTCTATGAAGGTATATTGTATCTCTCCCTATTTATTCAAATCTCCCTAATTTCTCCAAATTAATCATATACACACACAAGTATATACATCATTATGATTATTCCTAATTTCCATTTTTAAATTTCTGTTGCTACCATTGCTTATATGTTTTAGTGTTTTGGTTGAATTATCCCAATATATTGCTAAGTAGATAGCAGTGTTGTGTAGAAAAGCTGTTGATATTTGAATATTTGTCTGTATCTAGGCTCTATACCAAACTCTCATTAATTCTGAGTATTTTTAAAATAATTGTCTTGGATTATCTTAGGTGCATAATCACATTTTCTGCATGTAATTATAATTTTATTTCCCCCTTTTCAGGAGGTATATTTCTATTTTCTGTTTTGTGTCTTACTATATTGAATAAAACATTCAGACTATATTGAATAATAGTTATAATTGGGCATTTTTGTCTGGCATTAATTTTAATATGTTTGCCTCTAAGTAGTTCACCATTTGTATGGTGATGGCTATTATTTGTAATTTTATTACGAGCATGCACTTCTATTATTTGTTTTAATAAGGCTTTGAAAATCAGGAAGAAAGTGATATTTAATTTTATGAAATGTCTTTCAGTTGTTTGACAATTTGATTCTTTGATTTATTGGTAATAATTCTTTTATTAATAGATTAGCTAATATTCAACTATCTTTAAAACGTGTGATATATCTTAATTGGTCAGAGTAGTAGATTTTATAGTGTATTACTGAATTCGGCTTGATTGTACTATAAGATTTTCATGTCTAGACTCATAAGTGATCAGGATTTATGGTAGCACTTTTTGTGCTATGTTTGCTATTAATACGTTCTGGAATCAGGTTTATGTCACTTCTTAAAAGAATTTTGAAATATATTTTTTTCTTTGGGAAATATTTTATAAGCATTTTATTTATGTCAATTGAAAGTTTGGAAGAACCAAATGGTAAAATTATCTGGCCCATGGGCAGCATTTCACAGCAAGAATTCCGTGCAATGCTTTATAAATTAGGGAATTTCTGGATTAAATGCAGTTTAATCACTTACTCTGGAACTTCTCAGAGTTATGTCATTGTACCTTGTAAACCTCCAGCATATTCAAATTTATTTGGCCACAGAGTTCCTTTATATTGATGAACTAGTATTGGGTGAAAATACTTCAGGTACACCACAGTAGAGCTTTTTTTTGGTGAGGATTCTTTGATAAATACTTCATTAGATTATGTCAGTACTTGTTACTGCCGTTTTCTCAGTATCTTGCATAATTTATGCCCCAAGAGTCACTCAGTAAATATTTAATTAATGAGTTAAATATTTTCATTTATTTCACTGATTATTGGGCCAGTGTTCTCAGGTGAAAGCAACAGAAAGTAATTTAGGCTGGAAAGCAATTTCTTAAAGGAATTTGAGTAGCCTGGAGACAGACTTCCAAGAACAATTCCTCAAGCCACGTCCTAGACACTGAAAGTATATTTTAGCACTGTTACCAGGAGCTCTTTCTTCTGGAGTCTCCTGCTACCAGCCCTGAAGCCGGAAGCCCTGGCACCAAAAATCCAGCTTTATGGTTGCTCTCAAAAGCTCATGAGTGTCTTTGCTGTCATTCTCAACAGCAAAATGTATTTTGTACATTTTCAAATTGTTCACTTTTTTTTTTTTGAGACAGAGTCTCACTCTGTCACCCAGGCTGGAATACAGTGGCATGATCTTGGCTCACTGCAACCTCTCCCACCCAGGTTCAAGCGATTCTCCTGCCTCAGCCCCCTGAATAGCTGGGATTACAGGTACCTGCCACTGTGCCTGGCTCATTTTTGTGGTTTTAGTAGAGACAGGGTTTCACCATATCAGTCAGGCTGGTCTTGAACTCCTGACCTCGTGATTCACCCGCTTCCGCCTCCCAAAGTGCTGGGATTACAGGCATGAGCCACCACGCCTGGCCTGTTCATTTCTTTAGTGGGTCACGCTTATAATCTCAGCACTTTGGGAGGCCAAGGCTGGCGGTTCACTTGAGGTCAGGAGTTCGAGACCAGCCTGGCCAACATGGTGAAACCCCATCTCTACTAAAAAGAAATACAAAAAATTAGCCAGGCTGATGGTGGGCACCTGTAATCCCAGCTACTCAGGAGGCTGAGGCAGGAAAATTGCTTGAACCTGGGAGGCAGAGGTTGCAGTGAGCTGAGATCATGCCACTGCACTCCAGCCTGGGCAACAGAACAAGACTCCATCTCAACATAATAATAATAATAAATATATATATTTTTTCTCCATATCTGTATCTATATATCTATATATATATCAATATCTATAACTGTCTATCTATCTACATATATATATATATAGAGAGAGAGAGAGAGAGAGAGAATTTATTTGGGCTAAAAGTTTGCGGACTGCTACTGGGGAGCATAAACTCAAATTGCCCTGAATATACACTTTGATTAGCAGCAGTTACAAGTCCAAATACTTCAGTTCTGAATTTAAATTTCGCATGGGTATGCCTGGCTGATGGTGCTGGGTAATCTGTCACTATCTTAGCTGCAGAGGAGGCTGGGCAAATGTAGTTAATGGCTAATAACTTGAGAAAACAAAATTATAAAAAATTCTCCAAACCCAGCAATAATGTTAAAAAAATACATATTTTTCTATTTCTTGGATCAATTGTGATAAAAATTCTCAGAATATTATACATTCATCCAGATTTTAAAACTTCATTAGCTTAGACTTTATTTTAGTATACTTTTATAATTGAAGTGTTACATATCTATGCAGAATTCTCTTTTTCTTTTATAATTTTGCAAGTGCTCTTATTTTTGGTTATATATTCTGGAAGTGTTATTCTTTTTTAATGCTCACATCACTCCCCATCCTCCTCCTTGCCCCTGCCAAAAAAAAAAAAAAAAAAAAAAAAAGCATTTTATGTTTTTTCAAAGAACCAGCTCTCGGATTTATCTTCTAGTTGGTTAAGGCTTTCATCTTTTCTATTTTTGTTTTATTTTTTTCTTAGAATTGTTTTGGTGTTTTTAATTTAAATTTTCAGTTCGTATATTTTTGCTTTCTTGTTTAGTAATAAAAAATATTTGAGATACACATTTGCTGTTGATTACTGTTTGACCATATTTCATTAATTTGGATTATGCAATATTTTCATTTTGTTATGTTCCAAAACACCTCTAATTATAATTTGGGTTTCCTTTGTGATCCAATAATTATTTAGGAGACTGTGTCTTAATTGTCGAGCAGCTGATGCTTTTTGGTTTTAAATGTTTAGTATTAATTTCTAGTTTTCTTGCATTTTAGTCAGAGAATATGGCCTATATATTTCTTGGAATTCCTTGAGATTTTCTGAACCCATTTTTGTAAATGTTCATGAAACTTGGAAGAGAAAATATATTATCTCTGTGTAGACTGTAAAGGTTATAAAGAGTTTAGATGTTGTTTCTTCACTTTTTTTTTCTTTTTTGAGATGGAGTCTGTTGCCCAGGCTGGAGTACAGTGGTGTTATCTCCTCTCACTGCAACCTCCGCCTCCCAGGTTCAAGTGATTCTCCTGCCTCAGCCTCCCGAATAGCTGGGACTGCAGGTGTGTGCCACCAAGCCCGGCTAATTTTTGTATTTTTAGTATAGGTGGGGTTTCACCATGTTGGCCAGGCTAGTCTCCAACTTCTGACCTCAAGTGAACCGCCAGCCTTGGCCTCCCAAAGTGCTGGGATTACAGGCGTAAGCCGCTGTGCCCAGCCCACTTTTTTGTTATATTAGTAAAAATCTACGCTAAAATCATGAACAAATTCAGGCCAAAAAGTTAGTTATAAAAGCATGTGGCATGAACAAGACCCATTAGCAGGAGAGATAGCTATTTCAAGGTAAAAAGAGAGATCCGAAGGACATCAGAAGGGCGGGAGGGTAGGCGGAAAAGATAAGCAGAAGGGAGAAAGAAAGAATAGAAATGCGGATTATAGATGCTCAGGAGCACAGGTTTGGGACCCATTTCACAAACACTGGGCTCTGGTTGATGGAGTCATTCTTTTATACACTGCATGCAACGTCTTTGTCAGGGTGAGATAGATACAGCATAGGGTGAGAAGCTGCTTCTGGAAAATAAGGCTAAAAAAAAAAAAAAAAGACATGTCAGACTAAGAATGGAAGCAGAAGGGAATATTGTGGTCAGTGAAGGGAATTTCAGAAGGGAGACCCTAGAGGGCTCAGGTATGACCTCACTTGCAAACTCTCCGCTGAGTTTGAATAGAAATAAGAGCACTGAGGCAAGAGGTTCCCAGATTGACTGAGAACCTATCATTTTGCAGGTCCAGTTTTCCAGGCTAAGATACACTGTGCACAAGTCCCTGCTCTCATGGAAGACACTACATGTTCTCAATATGGTAGGGGGCAGGGAGGTAGAACTCCTTTACAATAAAGCCAGAAACAGCCTGGAGAGGAAGCTAAGAGATAGGATGTTGGTAAGTCTTCAGTGAAGACAGGAAGAAAGTGGAATATGCAAGTGTCCTAAGTTTTGAAAGCAGAAAGACTTTCCTGGGAAGGCCATGGGAAAAGTGGCGGTGGGGCAGCAAGAGCTAGGCAGCCCTTCCTCTTTCTACCTTCATAGCTAGCTTTCCCTGTAGAAGACTCAAGGAACGATGTGGTGTTGGGGTCAGCAAGGTGAACTCAGTGTGGAAGAAGCTATTTCAGATGTCCAGGGAAGGTTGGGGTAAGTAGATGGCTCTAGGACCAGATTAAGTTCAAATCTAGGTATCTGTGTAAACTTGGGCAAGTTATTTAACCTTTCTGAGCTTCTGATTTCCTTATCTTTAAAATAGAAATGATAACAGTGTCTACTCGTAGGTTTTTGTGAAGATACATACAACAAATTGTTGTACAAAACTTTTAGCACAGTGTGTTGTAAACCTCACCTTTAGCTATGAGGATTCTAACCATCCTCATGTCTTCACTTTCTTCCTTTCCTGGTTTAATGGTATCGTCAATCACTATAAACAGTCCCTTGCATGTATCCTAAGCCCTTGACCCTTTCTTGCCTTGTTAACAACCCTACTTAAATCCAACTCTCCATTGTTTCTTTTCCTGTACCTATGCAGCTAAACCTGGCAGAAGAAAAATGTACAATCATTGTGACTGGGCTCACTGTACGCTGGTGAGCATTTAATACCTGGCATTGCATTTCCCTATTCCATTTGCTCTCTCACTTTCCTAGATGATTACTTCATACCTTTTCTCTTAAACCTTCTGCATGTCCTACCCCATTCTCACTCTCACCTGATGACTTTGTTTACCATTTCATTGTGAAAATACAGGCAAACAGAAGAATACTTTCACGAACTTCAACTAACTCTACCTACCTCCCAACATTCATTCCTATTGTTCCAATTATGAAAGCTATGTAAGGAATTATCCCAAAACTTATGACCTAAAAGACTGACCATTTATTTGGCTCAAAACCCAGAAATTTGGGCAGGGCATGGCAGGGATAGCTTTGATCTGCTCTACTTACTATTGCTGGGCTGGCTTGAAGGTTAGTGACTAGAATCCCTTGAAATCACATTCACCCACATGTTCAAGGTTGATGCTGGTTGTCAGCTGGGATCATACATGCCTCCCCAGGTCTGGGCTTCCTTACAACATGGCGTCTGAGTTCTTGGGTGAGAGTTTTGAAGCAAGATAGGCAAACAAAAGCTGTCTCAACTTCCATTACATAGGTACTCTAGTCACAAAACATCACTTCTACGTCATTCTATTGTCTCTAACATAGAATTGTCAGAGGGGCTGTCCATATTCAAGAGAAGGGGAATTAGACTTCACCTGATATCAGTGGCGAGGTTCTAGAAGAGGATGTGGGACTGGAAATATAGCTGCATCTACTTTTGAAAAATACTTTCTGTATTCTCTCCTGTTTCTTTAAATAAACTGCATTTTGGCCACTGAGAACACCACAAAACCTTAAAAACTGCATATAGAGAAGTCTCCACACCTGAGGCCAGGAGTTCAAGACCAGCCTGGGCAACATAGCAAGACATCATCTCTACTAAAATTTTTTTTTTTAATTAGCTGGGCATGGTTGTGCTTGCCTGTGGTCCTAGCTACTCAGGAGGCTGAGGAGGGAGGATCGCTTGAACCCAAGAGTTCTAGGTTACAGTGAGCTATGATCACACTACTGCACTCTAGCCTGGCTGACAGAGCAAGACCCTATCTCGAAAAGAAAAACAAGAAGTTTCTAATGTGTATGCTTTGGAATTCCAGTGTAGCTAAAACATTTTTTAAAAATTGTGCTTTTATAATATTTCATTATGGCTCCTTGAAACAATTTGAGCTAGTCCCACCTTTTGCTGACAGCAACTCTGAACCAGGTATTACAATAAGATTCCTGAATGTTTCAAGAAGAAAAAACGGTTTGTCAAAAGATTGACAAGATTTTTGGAATATTCAAAGGAGTTTATAGCCTTTAAATACCATAAGTCTAAATGAAAATAAAGATCTTACTTTTATTTGTTTAAGTAATAAACCTTTACATGTTCTAAGTGTTTCATATACACTGGCTCATTTAATCCTCATAATGACACTGAGGGGTACTGTATTAGTCTGTTCTCACACTGCTAATAAAGGCATACCCAAGACTGGATAATTTATAAAGAAAAAGAGATTTAATGGAATCACAGTTCCATGTGGCTGGGGAGGCCTCACAATCATGGCAGAAGGCAAGGAGGAACAAAGTCACAGCTTACATGGCAGCAGATAAGAGAGATACAGCATGTGCAGGAAAACTCCACTTTATAAAACCATCAGATCTTGTGAGACTAACTCACTATCACGACAACAGCACGGGAAAGGCCCATCCACATGCTTAAGTACCTCCCACCAGGTCCCTCCCACGACATGTGGGAATTATGGGAGCTACAATTTGAGATTTGGGTAGGGAGACAGCCAAACCATATCAGGTAGGTACAATTTACCTAGAGGAAAATGAGGCACAGTGAAGTAAGTAACCTGTCCGAGGATTTACAGCTTGGGGGTGGATCTGAGCGTCCAACTCAAGTGGTCCTACACCAAATTCTGTTCCCCTAACACCGGCTGCACTGAGAGAGGATGTTTAGGATCATCTTTCCCTGCTTTGCTTACTATTCCCTGGGGACCCTCACTTCTAACCATGCCATACAGGTAGAGGTACCTACTGCTTTAACAAGCTGGTTGTTTTTCATCAACCTCAACTGCCTTAGGACATCTAACCTCACATACAAGACAACTCTAGGAAGCGTGTTTTTGACTCTCTGCTCACCGTCTGAACACACTAGTCTATTTGCAGACAGCTAGTAAGTCCAGCACAGTTTGATACAGTGACTTCGAAAGGGAGGAAACGGCAACTGGAAAAGCTAAGGTCTGGCTTGTTCCTTCAGTCCTTCTTTGGCCTTTGTGCTACCCAGATGTCTGTTGGCAAATTCCTCTGTTTGACGATCAGCAGCTGTTTAACAAAGATCAATGCATTAGTCAATGGCGCCCACACTGACTACTCAGTTCCCAACCTAATGGTTTGTTTATGAATGGGTTAACTGATGGCTGGCTTGTTGAGTGTGGCAAAGCGCCAATCCTTCTTCTGTAATATGTGCAGTAGAGGGTGTGGGGCCTCCTGTTGGCAGCCACCACCATGAAGTCAGAGACCACTGCCCCCACCTCCTTTCTGAAAATTACAGGATAGGGGAGGCAGAAAGAAAGAGGGAAGATGGTTCCATTTCTTAAAATAATTTTACTACTTAAATTCCCTAATCCCTATGCTTATCATGTATTTAAATCAATTTCCATTGACTAGAGACCGTTATGTAATGTAATAAGCTCAAAAGACATGTGTGCTTTCTTCTGAAATTTCAAACATAGATGCACTCTATTGAAATAAAGTCTCCACAGCATTGTTTCTTGGGGCTGCTGCTGTTGTCTATGCAGAATGGTCTTGTATAAAGAGATGCATAACTTAGTTTACTGAAGCTGAATTTTCCATGGAAATTATCCAGTGCTTTCCCAATTCTCAGGCGCTTTATCTGACAGTCTTTCTTCCTCTAGATAATGGCTGGCAGCAGCCCACAGAGTGGAGGTTAGATGGTGCACTTCTGAAAAAGTCTTGAATGGAGCCATTGTTCCCCTGAGATGGTCTGTGTGTTTCACTGAACAGAGAGCAGGGTGTAAAAAAGGCACCTTGTGTGCAACTGTTGGCGAGGTTGGGGAGTGAATTAAAATCTCCAGAAAGTCTGGGCAGTGCTGTTCAGAGGAGCAGTGAACACTCTGGAAGTACTGTTAGCTCAGACATTCCAATGCGGTGAGGCAGCCTCGGGGACACGACTTCCCTCCAGTCTCATTTAGAGAGGGAGCCATGGGGCGAGCAAAGGACACTGATCTGGACCTGCTCTCTTTGCAAAGATTTGAGGAAGGCGCCCCTTTCTAGGGATGGGGCCACAATGATTATCACACTTGGATAACTTTCCTGCACAACAGACCTAGATTTGCCTTGCTTACTAATCACGCAATGACTCATTTGAAGGATTCAATGTTAACCGCTTGTGCATCTACCGGTTTGTAGCTATCTGTTCCCACGTGCCAAATAAAAAAAAAAGTCTTTGGGGGTGCCAGGTGATGGATGAAGTTTGATATTATTCGGTCATTAAATGAATAATAAAACCATAATATAATACTGTATATTAAATAAATAGCCTACCTTGTTTATTGTCAGTGATTCTACCTGTGTCCTTAGCCCTTTATTTACTTGTTCAGGATAACATAGCCTCAGGGATTGAGTGAATTACCACTTCTCATTGTCCTAGTGGTAAAATCCCAAGATCTCAAGGAACAAAGAATTTCTTTAGAGCCCTCTGCAGAGACCTTTCTGAAATCAGCTCTCCAGGGAGGCAGTCATGTTAGTTTTCATTAAAGTCCTGGTGGTGAGAAAACAGCAAGACAGTTTAAGGACCAGACAGGCAGATTTTTCTTAACAGCAGGATTCTTTGGGCCTCCCGTGCATTCTTGCTCCAACCTCTCCTGTGTTCTGGAGCATCCAAGAAGGGGAGATCACTTTTAAGAGGGACCAGAAAGAAAGGGTCAAACATGAGCAGGAGGACAGTGTGTGGGAGGAGGCGGTGATGCTCCGGGTAGAAGGCTCAGCTTAAGTTCAGGTACAGAGCTGGAGTGGGAGAGACATTCTGTTGGGTGATCCTTATTAGCCAGGGCATGCTGGGTTACTATAGCCATGGGGAGTTAGTCTGGAGGGCAATAGGGAGCCAATGAATGTTTCTGCATAGATTAAAGTTGTAAAAGAGGAAGAATAATACAGAGGTGGTTTGAAGAATTGATATGGTCCAAGGGAGAGGACAGTCGGAGGCGATATGGGCCACAGGAATGGGTCCTGATCAGATGTAGGAAAAGAGGTCAGGCCTAGGGAAGGGTCTTCCATTAGAACAGGTAGAGGCAGGAGGAACAGGTTTAGGGGAAAGGGAGGAGGATGATGATTTGATTTTTTTCCAGGTCCTAGGCTCTCGTAAGACTCATAAAAGCCGCTCCAGCGGCTAAGGAGGTTCTGTGCAGAGCCTATGGTTTCTAGCTGTTAAGATCTTCAGGTGTGCTTGAGCAATGAAAGAGTACTGGATTAGGAGTCCGCAGGCCTGGATGGCCCCGCATTACCAGCAAAAGGAGTATTTCCGGAGCCTGGCACAACGCTGGGCACATTGATGGGGCTCAATGAATATGTATTAAATGAACGAGTGACAGAACAGATTCGAGACTTGGTGCTGCCATCTACTACAGAGACCTTGATCGTGTCATTTATCTGCCGTGAGACTCAGTTTCCATATCTGTCAACCAGGGATGGTTCCCTGGGGTAGTGTGAGAGTACATTCCCGCCGCCTGAGGTGTGCAGAGTTCCCGCCCTTCCCGGAGCCGGGCGCCCCAAGAGCGCTCTCTCTGGCTCCCGCCAGAAAGGATGGCTCCTAGGGGCCAGGGTCAGGGGTCTGGGAAGGGGTCGTGCCGCCAGCAGCTAGCTCGGGGGAGGCGGCCGGGTCCTCGCTCCGCGCCCGCCTTCCCCGCACGGCGGGAGCCGGGGGCGGGCCCGGCACAGGCCGCTCCCCCGGCCGCTCGGCCGCCCGCGGCGGCGCTAGCGGCCTCTCACCCGGGGCGGGCGAGTTCTGGGAAAGCCCGGCCCAGGGCGGGGGCCCCGCTGCCGCCCGCGCAGCCGCCGCCGTCCGGGCAGCGCGCACAGCTCGGCGGGCGCGGACTGGGAACTGCGCGGGTCCACACGGTAACGCTGGGCAACGTGGGCAACGCGGCGGGCGGCGGGAGGGGCAGCGGCGGCGCGCCCGGGCTCTGCCTCCCGGGCTCTGCCTCTCGGGCACTTGCCTGGCTCCTGCGCGTTCCTGGGCATCGGCTCTGCAGCTGACACACAGTAGCGGGGACACCCGGCGCCGCTAGCGACAGGCGCGCGGACGGCGGGTCCCAGAGGGACTTAGCGCTTGGGGACGCCGGCGAAACTCGCCAGGAGCGAAGAGGTGAGGAAGCGACTCTCTAACTCGGTTCCTGAGGACTGGAGAAGGGGAAGGATGGGCTCGTTCTCTCCCAAGGCAGTCGACCCGCCGAAGGGAGCAGCCCGACCCCGCGTACCTGGCGGAAGAGTGTCCTCGCCCTCCCGGGGGACCCGAGGCGGGTGGTACCCCAGGGCATGCAGGCCGCCCTCGCAGGGGCTAAAAGACACCCTGCCAGTACCTTCACTCCAGACGTCTGCCTCAGGTCACCCCTCCGTGTTGTGAGTGCGGTGTGGAGGGGCCAGTGCAAAGAAAATCATAAGCTCTTTTTGTGGCAGTGCTTAGCAGCAGTATTTCAAGGAAGGTGCTCAAGAGATTGTTCCTGGAGAGATTTGTGTACATCAAGTCCTAGAAAATACAATATTGGACCTGGTCCCGCTCTAACTGGTAACTAGAAGAATAGCTAGCTTTTCCTTCAAGTCCTTTAATGCCACAGTAATAAATAACACTAGAGCAAGAAGTCTTCTGTCGTGGCGAATGTTAGGTGCACAGCGTAAATTTGTGGGAGCTTTCGCCCCCTTGCTTTGTATTGAAGCCATGAGACACTTGGTTCAGCCGACTTAACCAATTATTCAGTGTAAGACTCATTTAGTGATTAATTAGTGTCATTTTAAATAGTGAGTTCCCTGAATACATGTTAAGTAGGATTCACTTAAAACTTTTCACTCTTCGAAAAGTTATTTGCACGAAGGTCATAATTTCAGTTGCATTATGCAAAATTTGCCTGTAGGTCTTTTAGATCTCTGCAGGATTGGTGTGTTTTCATATTTCTTATACCCCCGAAGAGGTAAGGCAGGGCCACTGCCACAGAATGGGCGCTACTGTGGCCAAGAATGCTTGACCCCCCTAGGGAGAATTTTTGAGAGCCTGACTTGGGAGGTGGAAGCAGGTGACCCCATCGATGCTTGTACAGGTGCCCAGTTGTCATTGAGGAGAGAGGTGGACTATCTCTAGGTTACTGCATGCATCTATGTCTTCATGAATACTTTTCTGAAGAATGTCTCATGGTGTAGTCTTCTAAACCATATGATGGCACATCTTCTCCCACATCCACCACTCTAAAGTCTAACCATCCTTCAAACTGTGTTTTGCTGGTGTTGTGCGGCTTTTCCTGAAACAGCCAAACTCCGCCTGCTCTGATTCCTGCAGGATTTTTTCTCCAGGGCCCTTTCTGCTCTCCACCTTCTGAGAGTTATTTATGTAGATGTTTTCCCTACTAAAGGTATTTGCTGTGGCTTTCATGGCAAAATGCTTGCACCTAGAAGACTCTTTAGAGATAATTATGGGCCAGTATTAAATCTTAAGATTTTGGTTTTACAACATAAATATCTACTTTGGAGAAGGAGACAATATAATTGAAAGGAGCTAGAGGAATGTATAATGTTTACCATTAACACTATCCTTTATTTACAGCCCCATGGGGGAAATTCCTTTTATACCTGGGAGCCTTGTCTAATAATCATCTTTGGTTCATGCCTTGGGACCAGGTAAGAGGTGAGATTGAACTGGAGGGACATTCTTCCAGTCCTCTTAGTAACATAAACTCCTGGGATGTGCTCCAAGTTTGACCTGTCATTAAAAATTCCATACTCCAGTGGGTTAGAAGCTAGATTCCAATGAAGGCAGTTGGTTTTCTTTTTCTATTTACAACCGTTCTTAGTCACATTCTTCGCTGGGCTTTTGTTGTATACTCAAAAAAAAAAAAATCGTTTGATGTGCAATTTGTTACCTGTAACTTTCTAAATGAATAAAAGAAGATTGAAAAACTACTGTGTATGGTGGAAGAGTTTTCTAAAGTAGGCAGCAGGGGATGTTTCCCATGCCTGGGCAAGAGGAGGGATTTGCACAGAGTGAGGCTGTGCTGCACGTGTGTGCGCGTGCGTGTGTGTTCCACACGCCTGGCTGACAGGTGTCTATACAGGACAGTTGCTATGGTCCTAATGCCTTCTCTCTCTGCTGGAACTACTTCTGCGGTGGAAGAACAACAAAACAGAGCTTCTGGGTTCAGAAGCAGAGAAAAAGCCAAAAGCAGTAGAAGCAGCTTAGAGTGTGAATTTGTTTGCTGAAGTTGCTTTCCTCCCAACGTTCAGTTGAGATGTGTGGCATTGAGCAAGTAGGGGTTTGGTTGAGGGGAGGGAAGACAGGTGATTGGGGAGTATGGTGCTTCTGGAGGAGGGCTGGAAGGTTCTGATAGGGTTTTAGGGAAGCGTGTGATTTAATTATGTAAGGCCCAAAGAGGAGAGTTGGAGATGGAGGAGTAGGGAATGAAGAAAGAGAGGAAGAAGATATCAAAGATGCATTTTGTTATAGGCCGACCATGTGGCCTACAAAGAAGGGCAGAACTCTTTCTAGCGTCTTGTGTTCCTCTCTGCTCCCTGGATGCAGAATGCAGGGTTTTTACAGAGGCTATAATTCATCTGTGTTATGGCTTGAATAGATTTTTATGGGCCAGATTGGGAACCAAGCCCTCGGAGGCTGCATTGTCCAATATGGTAGTCACTAGCCACATATGGCTATTTACATTTGAATTGAAATTAGTTAAATGAAATTAACCAGCCATATTTCAAGTACTTGAAAGCTACATGCAGCTAGTGGCTACTGTATTGGACAGTGCAGATATAGAACATTTTCACCATCTCAGAAAATCCTTCCCTAGAGGATTGTTTCAAAGGGGTAATACCTATTAATCTCCAAAGTGTACTGGTTTCCAAATGAAATTTAGTCATAACTTTAAAGCTTCCAAATTTTACATGAAAATAATAGAAGTGGTTGTTGGTAACACTATGGTGCCTACTACATGCCAGGCACCACTCCAAGCACTTTTATCAATTAACTCATTTAATTTTTATATATTAGGCAGTCAGTGTGAGAGATCTTATCCCTTACCTGTATTTCCAAAATCAAAAAAGCTCTGAAAACTGTGGTTTTCATAAATTTGGCTACAAAACTTGGTCTGAACTGATGTGAGGTTATGACAGTCTTTATTTTTCTCACTTGGTGAGAACTACATGTACATTTTTACTTCAGAAATTATGGGCATGTTTTATTTGCTGCAGATACCATTGGAGGTGTTATGTAATATATGGCATATGCACTTTTACCGTTACAAAATCCATAAAGCTGCTGAATCACAGTTGGCTGGCTGCTCAGAATTTGGATTAGGGAGTGTGGACTTCCATGATTATGCCCATTTTGAAGATGGGAAAACTGAAGCGACGAAAGGTCAAGTGACTTGTGTAAAGTCACAGCAAGGAAGTGCTAGTGTCAGGAACCACTCAAAGTGGGCTGTCTCCAGAGTCTGTTCTCTTGACCACTGTGCTAGCCTACATTAACCTCTGGGTTCATGACCCAAAACAAATAACCGTCTTTTTTTGTTTGTTTGTTTTTTGTTTTTGGCTAGGTGAAACCTAATAGCTTTAACTCAGCTCATTAGAAAGTTTCACATAGTGATCTGGCTAAATTGTTTAGCAGTTGAGGTTTTGAAATGCTGTGGATGGTTCAACCACCGTAATAGATGTGCTTAGCAATTGTTTAGCTTGCCCCTTTCCACCCTGTGTCAGCCACACTTGCTTTTGAGCATTCACTGTGTAAGAACTGGTAGGAAAAGAGGTGGGTGCTGGTGAAACCATTGGGCTCCTGTTGAAATCTTTGGCACCTGGGGACTTACATATTCATAACTGTTGTGGCGTGGAGGGTGGCCGGCAGTTTGGTCCTAGTGTAGATCAACTGTTACAGGCGGGGGCCATTTGGTGGACTACCAGGATTGTAAGCCTTCCTGGCATGTTTTCAGAGGTTCTGCATCAATCTGACTCAGTTGGAAGTCTTTCTAGGGAAACTGTGAATTCCTCTTTTCTTGTGGGAGTTTGACTGGAACTGCAAGACTGGTCTGGGGGCAAGAATGGACTTTTCATTTCCCCTCCCCAAGTAATGGGAAGCCCCAGTGATCGCTTCTTAGATTTTTAGTCCAAACCTGCCTTTGAAGAAATTATTGAGTAACCCCAAGGTTTCTCCTTTGAGTAGGAGGAGATGTTCTAGACATTTGACCTTTTGTGTGTAGTTTAGCATGGCCTCTGCAGGACCCCCTGTCTCTTTGCAGCCAGGGGCATGTGTACCTCTTGTGGCACAATCTCTGAGGCCCTTAATGATCCTTCCCCACCCAACTCCCCGAATCCAGTTATCATGGCTTAAGGTATGGAGCCTGGACACTCTATTTGTCAAATTCAAGATTCTCTAGAATCAAATTTCCCTGGGGTTTACATAGTACAACCTTGGAGGAGCAACTGACCTTTGCGTAAAATAGCAATAGTAATTGTACAGGGTTGCTTTGAGGCCACAGTGAGATAGTTCACCTAAAACACTTTGCATGGAGACAGACACCTCCTGAGTGCTCAAAATTAGCTACTAATATTAGCTAACTAACATTAAGAAACTAATGTTTCTTCCCCCAGGGCTCCTCAAGTCTTTCCAGTCTGCAATGTTAGGCTTTGGGGAGGTGTAGATGGTAGGCTAGATCATGATCTCCCAAAGATGTCCAAGTCTGAATGCCTGGAACCTGTGAATATGTTAGTTTACATGACAAAAGGGACTTTTACAGATGTGATTAAATTAAAGCTCTTGAGATGATCCCGGATGATCTGGGTGGGCTCTGACTAATCTCGAGTATACTTAGAAGAGGGAGACAGGAGTGATGTGAGGAAGGGGTCATGAGCCAAGCCTCTAGAAGCTGGAAAAGGAGAGAAAATGAGTTCTTTCCTAGAGCCTCTGGAAGGAATGTAGCCCTACTAACCCATTTTAGACTTCTGACCTCCAGAACTGTAGGGTAGCACATTGCTATTATTTAAACTACTAAGTTTGTGGTCATTTGTCACAGCAGCTGTAGGAAACTAATACAGCATAGAAGAATAAAGAGGAAGCAGTCGGAGTGAGAAGAAAGCTATAAAAATCAGAGAATGATAATAGCTAGCATTTAGTGAGAGCTTTGTACTAGGTATTGTTCTAAGCACTTTATAGGTACTAACTTGTTTAATCCCCACAATCACTTTCTGAGGTAGGTACTTTTGTTATCTGCATGTCACAGATGAGGAAACTGAGGCACTGAGAGGTTAACTAACTTGCCCAATGTCACACAGCTAGTATGCAGCAGATCTGGGATGTGAGTCCAAGCATTCTGGCACTCTTAACTGTCACCCAAACTACTCCCAAAGGCAGGCATTTCTGGCTGTTGAGTCTGACGCTATCAGCCACTGAATGGTACGTGACTGTTCGTGGGGAAAATGCAATGTTGGAATTGGAGAGAAAGAGGGCAATGTAGTTGTTTGTTTCTTCCCCAGAACACTGGTTATTGAAATACTCGTAAGTTTTCACTGTTGCCATCTCCTAGACTGCATCTGGACAGCCTGAAGCTGTGGGAGCGGTTCCTGGGCTGGCCTCCCTCTCGCTCCCACCTCTGTTCCTACAGCCGCCTTGCTCACCACAGACCGCTGGCCCCGGCGCCCTGTTGGCTCTGCTTCCCGCTTCTGCCTGTTTATTGGATTTGCCTCATTCCTGACTCTCTGCTCCAGCCCGGAATTCCACCACCTCTGGGCCCTCCAGTGCTCAGACTTGAGCTGGTTAGTGTCAGTGCCCAGATTGGAATGGCCCTCTGTGACTGCCAGTGAGGGATTATTTTGCCTTTTTCCTTTGATTATGCTGGCTGTTGTTAGTGTTCTAGCTGGGCTGCTTTTGTCTCTCAAGCACATAATTCAGAGTGATATTGGTTTGGAGCAGGGGTTTTCAAACTGTGTTCCAGGAGTGTTTGGGGCCTCTGCAGGGTGAGAGAGATGCTGGGGAATGAAGATCTCAGTCGTTTACTTCGGCTTCTACCGAGTAGTCCTGCTCTTATTTGTCTTATATACTGGTGCTCTGTTTTAGATTTTGCGTGAAACAGGGGCTCTATTGTTACATAAAGAGACAAGTTTGAGAAGAACTAAATAGACTTGCCATAGACTTGGATGTACAAGAAATATAACTCTGTATTTTCCCTCATTTCATTTTATAAATTTGGGATCTGGAGTCAGGTTGCTTAGGTTCATTTATATCCTGCCTCTACCACTCATAATCTTCATGACCTTGTGCAAGATACTTGGCCTATTTGGGCTTAATCATCCTCATTTACATTATAGAGGGGTTACAGTAGTACCTACCAAATAGGTTTTGTAAGAATTAAATGAAATAACTCATGTCGGAGGCTTAGAACCGTACATGGTCTAGAATAAGAATTCTAACAAATATTAGCTTCTTTGATAATTTTTATTGTTGCTACTGAGTCTCCCAGTTGAATGGCAGGAAAAGAATTTAGCCTCCTATCTTCATGGGGTTCCCTTCTACTGCTCTCTGAGTGGTGTTGCAGCAGCAGGTCTTACTTCCTCTCTCCCTGGCTGCCACTGAAATAGCCACTGTCCTTGTCTGTGGGTGATTTCATATACAGTGCCACGGAGCTGCCTCTCATGGGTGCAGCAGCCACAGCGCCCTGAAGTCTCTGAGGTCTCATTGCCTTCTGCCAGGAAGCGAGGTTCCTTCTGCTTTCGGGACTTACAAGACGTTTTGTCTTTTCTCCCCTGACTACCAGCCAGTAGGAGTTGGAATAGGGGCAAGGGTCAGAGTAAAGCTCCAGTCTCCTCCCTATTTCTGCTCAATATTGGGTCTATGATACAGATTTAATGCCCTTTAACCCTTTCCTCTGTGCTCTTAGGGTTTAAGTTTTTAAAACAAAAGCCAAAAAGGCTCACAGGTCTGCTCCCAGCCCCCCATATCCCTCCTCTGAAGCAGTGAGTACAGGGCTACTTGCTTGAATGGGGGAGGAAGAAGATATCTGGGGAAAATAAAACAAAACATAGATAGGGTGCCTAATCTTGACAGGGCTATTAGTCAAACAGTACTGGCCAGTGTCATCAGTGATGTTTGCCCAAAACCTCTTATCTCTTCTTAGTAGTGGCATCACTGCTGGCTGTGTGGTTGTATGGTAACCTCCAGGAAGTGTGCTCCATTTGTAAAAATAATGAAAGGTGTCCTTTAGAGGGGCTGATGATGGGTGCACACAAGTTCAGAGCTATAACAAAACTCAGCTAGCATTTGTGTATTTTCATTGCTTTATAGGACTAGCCACATAATAATAATAAAACAGTAAGGCTGCTATATTCAGAATTAAGGAAGAGGCAGATATAAGGAGAGACTCTGTTTTGATGACTTCACTTTAGGTTTAAACTATATAATATTACTGACTATGGAAAATCTAGAGAATGGAAAAAAATCATTTGGAAAAAAACGTGACGAAGTACATGCTATACAAATCTGGGATTAAAATATCACATAACATGGCTTAATTTGGATATCACAGGAGTTGTTTCAAGTTATTGTCATTTCTAAAGAAAGTTTCGATTCATTTGTTGTTATTAATAACACAAACTCAGATTTCATTGATTGAGCATGTTTTTCACATATGAAATGTTTCCCTGGAAGAACTTAAGCCCTCTCTAGTAGCCTGTTTTGTCAATCTCAGAAAAGTGGATAAAATTCACAAAAGCTAAATACTCTGGGCATGAAATTGTATTCCTTTTCCCTCTACAAAGGCAGAGTGAATTTGGATGACAGAGCAGAGCTTGAGCAGTTTGGGTAACTGCCGGGGTCTGAGTGGATTCACTTCTCTACTACTCAGCAGGCTAATTTGCTTCTAACCCAGTTTGGCTTACTGTGCTTGAGGTTTTTCTTTCATCATGGCTTGGGCACTGTTTTAAAATTTACAGTGGTAGGGATTGGTAAATCTAGAGGTAGTTGTGAAAAAAACATGCTCAATTATTATTTGAATCTAAGAGAAGAAGGCAGGAACTGTTGAGCTATGCGTAGAAGCTATATAAGTTTGCAAAAAGAACTCCAAAAATCAATTTCCTGCACCGTCAGTGCAACACAGACATCAGATAACCTTGCATGCTCTCTTGTGACACTTTTGGATCTAGGCTTTTGACTGCCTTTTGCTGGCTGAGAATGGTCCGGGTGTCTCTAATGCCAAGTCATGGGATGGCTGACAACAGGTGGAGGGTGTTCCTGTTGCAGGCAGGCAAGCCTAGATCAAATTAGTCAGAGAAGTTAGGAGAGTGTGCTCATTTCTCGCCATGCTATGTATTTCTAATGAACTATCACTGTCTAAGTGGTCAGATATAAAATATATCACCTATTTAGGAGATACTCGTTTTTAAAAAAATCTTTAATCCAAAACCTAAGTTTGCTTTAACAACTAAAATTCTATATTTTATCTTAAATTATTAATACAGACATACTTCTGTTTATATTTGTTTATTAATTTTTGGTTATGTGCTGTTATCCAATACTTAAAATTGAGGGGAAGAAAGAAGAAGGGTCCAAGCTTGGCCCTCTTGCTTTTGGAGGAGTTGAAGGAACCTGTCTCCTAAGAGACTGATGGATTTGTCCTAAGCTACCTAGCTGGGGAGCGGTAGAACAGGGACTTTTGTTTTTTTGAATAAAATTGGGATCACATGGTAAATACATCATACCCAATTTTGGATCCTAGATTCCTTGCTTAACATTCTATCATGAAGATTGTCAACTTTAAGTAATGAGATTCAGAAAATATGATTAAGTATAGAGTTTATTTGAGCACAAATCTTGCAGATGACCACTCGAGGAATACCCGTTCTGAAATGAATGGGGTCAGTGGTCCATAGTGGAGAAGTTCTATGTCTTACTCATTGTTTTCTAAAGGTTTTATATTTTTTTATTTAATCAACTTAACATTTTAGTAGATTCTCCTGCACTCTTTAGGTAAGGAATTGTATTACCCACAAATAATGATTACTTCTCTTTTAAATCAGAAATTCCAGAACATTAATAACTGAGTGAGGATAATAGACTGTTTTGTTTTATTCCTGATTTTAATGGAAATGCTTTTCATACTTTCTAGAAGGCATAATGTTGGCTTTTGGTTTAAAATAGTTTAAATTACTTTGAAGAAGTAGTTTTGTATTCCTGGGTTTAAGCAAAAGATGAAAGGGAGTTGAACTTTATCAAATGCCAAAAAGGTAATCTTTGAGATGATTTTATGCTTTTTCGCATTTGACCTACTGATGTGTTCTATCAGGTTCACAAATTTCCCATCATTAAACCATGTTTGCAATCCTGCTGTGGCAGTTCATTGTCTGTTTGTTAATCAGTTGTATCTCTAAAATAGAGATATTAATCTAGAAGCCACTTAGATTTTACTTTGAACTTAAAAAATTAGCTCTACTTTAGCCATGGTCATCAAAGGCAAGAATTAAAATTAGCTTGCTGCTCCTGAGTGTGCATAGATTGAATTCCTGGAGACCCCGTGTGCTTTCCTAAGAGTGACAGGTGCAGCTTCAGATGTGGTAAGGAGCTAGGGACACTGTTTATGTGGGCGAGTATAAGGAGAATGAAGTGTGCACCATGGATTGGGTAATTGGGGCTTGTGCTCTTCTAAGAAGTTTTGGTGTTAAATCAAGGGTAGCCTCTAAAATGGCCTTTCTGTGAGATGAAAATGAAATGCCTTTTTAAAAAAATTATAAGCTGGGCACGGTGACTCATGCCTGTAATCCCAGCACTTTGGGAGGCTGAGGCAAGTGGATCACAAGGTCAGGAGTTCAAGACCAGCCTGACCAAGGTGGTGAAACTCCGTCTCTACTAACAATACAAAAGTTAGCCGGGCATGGTGGTGGGCGCCTGTAATCCCAGCTACTTGGGAGGCTGAGGCAGGAAATAGCTTGAAGCCAGGAGGCGGAGGTTGCAGTGAGCCGAGATTGTATCACTGTACTCCAGCCTGGGCGACAAAGTGAGACTCCATCTGAAAAAAAAAAAAAAATTGTAAGCAAGGATGCTCTCATTTCTTTGTGTTCCTCTCAAGACAGGCAGAATTGGAACTCTACCATCAGATGGATAGACACCATCCTTAAGGATTCTGGACACGCAGTGTGGACTTCCTTTTCTGGAGTAAAACATTAAATAGCAGAGCAGCAAACCTGCAAGATGAAGCTTGATCCAAATCATGACCTTAGAATCTAGTAATAGTCTAATTCAACGTCAAGTTTTAGTTTAGGTGAAAGCTAAGGGGGGAGAAAGTGTTCCTAAGGCAAATAGAAAGGAAAATAGAAAGCAGGTATAAAACGTAAATGTCAAATACTTTAAGTTTGCATTTGACAGCACCTGTGTGACTCAGAAACTGACCCAAAGATTTAGCTACTGTGTGGGTGTCTTTATGGAGAAAGTGAGGAGAATCTGAGCCCAAGATGTAAGAAGGTGGTTGGTTGCCTTCTTCACATTCTTGTTACTTATGTGTTACCCCTCATCCTTGTCTCCTTTTTGCCCACAATTTTGGGCTTTTTTTCAACCATCTTTTCTCATCCGTTCATCACTGATCCATTCAGCAGTTATTTGGAGTCACTTTCCTGTGTTAGGCACTATGCTGGCTGGTGGGGGCGATAGTGAGCAAGGTCCCCATAGCAACTGCCCACCTGAGTTTACCTGAGCTAGATGACCATGCAGGTGAGGACCTGACACTTTCTGACATTTGTGAAACACGATATTGCTCACTCTCTGTTTCTCAGGGTTTCAGACATTTATTTATTTATGGAAGGATAGAACAAAGCATTATAAGTGAGGAATCATTTGTAAGTTGTAAATTTTGACAATGTTTTGTTAAAGGGGCTTAGTTAAAACTCTGTAACTTCACTCATGGGAAAGACGCTTTTGTTGCTGTTACCTGGTGTTTTCTTTTGCTAAACATTTCCATCCTCTTTCCTTCCTTTTTGAAGAAATTTATTTTTAATTTGAAGAATTAGCACATTGCAAGGAATCAGACTAGAATGTACAAGGAGAGGCAGCAAATGCTCACCTTGTGACCAGTTCTATTCAGTGGGAAGACTCAGCAAAAACTTGGGAGGATGCCCAGGACATTGGTTACTCTTGTATTGAGGAAGCCATTCAGGTTAATCTGGAGTAACTAGTTCACATAAATGCTCTACTATTGATTTATGGCTTTGTTACTCGTTTTGAAATGAAGGACTTTTGTTTGTTCTGTAAATGGAATGTTTACTGCATTCCTTGTTCTATATCTAGGATTTGCCATCAAAGATGTTTCAGTTAGTTAGAAAGACATGGCGCAAATACCTGAACTTCTCAGCATCTTTACCAAGAAATGTCTGGTAAGGACATCCACCTCTGTGAGTGCAGTTGCACCTCTACACCAATGATTCCACGCCTCTCCACAGCCTACTTCTCACTTCTGAGCTCCAAAGCTGCATATCGGGTTGGCTGGGTAGCATCTCCCCAAAACTCATGTCCCAAACTGAATGTGTCTTTTCCTAAACCCATTTCTCCTGTGATCTCCCATCGTGAATAGAACCTTAATCAAACCACTTGCTGAGACCAAAACCCTCACCTGATTGAGTCTGTGGTTTCTTAGCACTGAAGGCCTCACCTTCCCAGTCATGACACGCTGCTGCCTTCCCTTCTAATGTTTGTCTTTCCCAATAGAGTGTGTGCCCTATGAAGCCAAGGCCAGGGACTTTTGCTGGTTGTTCATTTCTATTATCTCCAGCCCTCACACAATATTGAACATGTGATAAAGGTCTCAAGAAGTACATGCTGATAGATTGAACAAATGGGAATTCCTGTCCATTCTGACTCCTAAATATCTCTCGAATCAGGCATACCCAGGTTTGATCCAGCTTTGCTGTTTTCTAACTGGGTGGACCTTGATGAAGCTATTCTTAAGAAATTATTTTTAGATAATTTCTGATTTACAGATTAAGCTATTTTTAATCTCTCTATGCCTCAGTTTCTGAATCTGTAAAATGGACGTAATCACAGCGCTTACTTCATGGGGTTGTGGTGAGGATTAAATGAAATAGAGCATGTAAAACTTATTACTGTGTTTGACATGTAGTGTAATCTATTATTATGAAGACAAGTTTGGAGCTAGAATGTGAAAGATGTTCAGTGCAGATTAAGAGACATGTGCTTTATCTTTTAGAAGGTAAGGATCCAGCAAAGGTTTCTACTGTGTGGTGGAAAAACCGTGAGCTATGGAATCAACAGACAAGTTCAAATGACAAGTCTACCATTTAATAACTGTGAGACTTTTTCACATGTTTACCTAGCCATTCTCAGCCTCAGTTTCAAAGACTCTAAAATTTGGGGTAACGATACCTCCTACAAGGGGATTGTTGTAAGGTATAAATGAGATGGTGTCAAAAACATGCAACGATACCTTTTTTTTTTTTTTTTTAATTTACTTTCTTTAGTACTAAGCTCTAGGTTTCCTTGGAAACAGATCTGTAGTCAGAACCTTGTTCTTGTCTCAGCTCACTTTAACGTTTTTTATCAGATACTTGGAGAAGGCATAAAGCCATATTTCCCAAATTGACAAATGACTCAAAGCTGGGAAAATAGCTAATACAATAGGTGATGGAATGAAGGCTCAAAATGACTGTGGCAGGCTGGAATGTTGATCCTTTACCAAATGGGACATCTAGTTAATGGGTCAAAGCAGTTAAGAACAGGGAGACCACTTAGGGTGATTCTCCTAGTCCTGATGATGTATGGAAAGGATCTGAATTGAGGTGGTATCAGTGGCAACACAGGGAGTTATTAGTTGGAAAGAACCTTTTCAAAAACTCATTAGAATGTGACAGCTAATTGGATACTTGGGGGTGGGTGTGTTGATAAAGAGGACTACGGAGGACTACAGATGATTAGGAAGTTTCCTTTCTGGGTTTCTAGGGGAAAAAAGAGGTGCCCGTTCAAAGGAAGGAGAAAGTTAGGCAGAAGAGCTGAATTAGGGAGAGGGGGATGACAGGAGTCTAGTTTTGTACATCATGTGTTGGCTCTACTGAAGAGGAAGTTGGAAAGTCAGGACTGTAGCTCCAAGGAAAGGCTGTGTCTGGAAAGAGGCATTTGGAAGTCATCCACATAGAGGTGATAGTTGAATCTGTGGGTGGGAGGGGAGGGGATGGCCAAGGAGTGGCTGGTGCTATTCAGAATCATTAGCATTGTTGGCTCTAACTTTAGATAAGCAGTGTAAACAAACCCTTGCCCAAGTGGGAACTAGTTCCACTGCCTTTCTGGTGCTAGTATGTAAGTCATTAAAGCAAAGTTCTACAGGATAAAAAGAATCTGATAACAATTTCAAGTTTAAAAAATTATATTTTTAATTACTGAAGTGATATGCAAATACATTCTCTCTCTCTCTCTTTTTTTTTTTTTTTTTTTGCTACTGGTGTTTCCAGAAGAGTGAATGCATTCTTGTTTCTAAATATTGTAAACTACATATAGGATAAAAGCCCTGTTAGTCCCCATCAAAGCCTTTCTTGTTTTTGAAGTTATTTGGTCTGGTGGGTATTCTTACAGACTTTTTTCTATGTATTTACATAGTTACACATGTGCACATGCACATAAAGATATATTTTTGTTTTTGTACGTGGTTTTCTTTTGTTTTCTATAAATGAGCTCATACTATGTTTTGTTCGGTTTATTTTTATTTTTAATAATACGGCCAGTCATGGTGGCTTATGCTGTAATCCCAGCACTTTGGCAGGCCAAAGTGGGAGGATTGCTTGAGGCCAGGAGTTCGAGGCTGGCCTGGGCAACATAGTGAAACCCCCATCTCTACACACACAAAAAAAAAAGAAAGAAAGAAAAATTATCTGGACATGGTGGCACACACCTATAGTCCTAACTACATGAGAGGCTGAGGTAGGAGGATTGCTTGAGCCTGGGAGTTTGAGGCTGCAGTGAGTGGTGATTGTGCCACTGCACTCCAGACTAGACAACAGAGTGAGACACTGTCTCAAAACAAAACAAAACAAAAAAAGTAACAATATACTCTGAAAATCTTTCCAGGTAACTTTATCTGGATCTAAGTCACAAAAACAATAAAACCTGTTTTCTGGGTACAAATGTACCATATTTTACTTTGTTTGTTTTTGACATGGAGTTTCGCTCCTTTGCCCAGGCTGGAGTGCAATGGCATGATCTCAGCTCACTGCAACCTCCGCCTCCCTGGTTCAGGCAATTCTTCTGCCTTAGCCTGCTGAGTAACTGGGATTACAGGTGCGTGCCACCACACCTGGCTAAGTTTTGCATTTTTAATAAAGACAGGGTTTCACTACATTGGCCAGGCTGATCTTGAACTCCTGACCTCAAGTGCTCTGCCCGCCTCGGCCTCCCAAAGTGCTGGGATTACAGGCATGAGCCATCACACCTGGTGAACGTATGATGTTTTATTTAATCATTCCACTATTGTTAGAATATACCTTGCATCTCTCCATCCTACAGGAATTTACTTCTAGGAGACTGCTGAAGTACCCCAGAGGCTGGAATACTTTGGTAAATAGTAAGCCAGGAGGTAACAAGCTATCTGGGGCAACGAGAGGCACATAAGAAGAAAGGAAGTAGAAAATGCTGCTTCTTAATGTTGCTGCCATGGCTTAGAGGAAGGAGACCTATTCTTTTTGGGGACTCGGAAGTAGATGAGAGAGGCTGAGCCATGTGCATGCATTTTGCAGGGCGGAAACATGGGTGGATGCTAGAGGTGAACTCTCAGTACTGCTCCTTACTGCCCTGGTCCTATCACCTCCCAGGGGTCATCTGGTAACACACCTTTGGCCTCCTGTGTTAGTCTACTTGTGAGTTGCTATAAAGAAATAACTGAGGCTGGGTAATTTATTAAAAATTTGAAAAGAAATTTTAATTGGCTCACCATTCTGCAGACTGCACAGGAAGCATGGTGCTGGCATGTGCTTCTGGTGAGGGCCTCAGGAAGCTTACAATCAGCGTGGAAGCAAGAGGAGCCAGCATGTCACATGGCAAGAGCGGGGGCAAGAGACAGAGAAGGGGGAGGTCTCAGACTCTTTCAAACAACCAGATCTCATGTGAACTAATGGAGTAAGAACTCACTCATCACCAAGGGGATGGCACTAAGCCATTCATGAGGGATCCACTCTCATGATTTAAACACCTTCCACTAGGTCCCACCTCTAATATTGGAGGTCACAATTCAACATGGGATTTGGAGGGCACAAACATCCAAACTATGTCA
This sequence comes from Macaca nemestrina, assembly GCF_043159975.1. Taxonomy (NCBI): domain Eukaryota; kingdom Metazoa; phylum Chordata; class Mammalia; order Primates; family Cercopithecidae; genus Macaca; species Macaca nemestrina. Next base: position 39,918,605 of record NC_092133.1, on the reverse strand, counting down.
TTCTGCCCTTGGCCCCCCAAATCTCATGTTCTTCTTATATTGCAAAATATAATCATCCCTTCCTAATAGTCCTTAAAGTTTTAACTCATTCCACCATCAAGTACAAATTCCTAAGCCTCATCTAAGACTCATCTCCTTCTGCCTATGAGTCTATAAGATCAAAACAAGTTATTTACTTCCAATATACAATTGTGGTACAGGCATTTGGTAAGCATTCCCATGCCAAAAGGGAGAAATTGGCCCAAAGAAAGGGGCAAGAGGCCCCAAGCAAGTCTGAAACCAAACAGGGCAGGCATTAAACCTTAAGGCTCCAATATAATCCTTGACTCCATGTCCCACATTCAGAGCACACTGGTGCTTTATGGCTTTGCAGGGTGCAGTACCTGTGGCTGCTGTCACAGGTTGGAGTCTGGTGTCTGTAGCTTTTCCAGGCTTGAAGAGTTTAAGTTGCTGGTGGCTCTACCATTCTGGGGTCTGGAGGGTGGCAGCCAGCTTTCCACTGCTCCACTAGGTATGAAACACTTTGTGGGGGCTCCCACTCTGCATTTCCTTTAGCACTGCCCTAGTAGAGTCTCTTTATGTGGGGGCCCTGCCTCTATGGCAGGCTTCTGCCTGGGCACCCAGACTTTCTGATACATCCTCTGAAATCTAGGGTGAAGCTGCCGGCCTGTGTCACACTTGCATCCTGTGCACCTGCACACTTAACACTGCATGGAAGCCACCAGGGCATATGGCAATTTGTACTCTCAGAAGAGGCAGCCTGAGCTGTACATGGAATCTTTTCAGCCACAGCTGGAGCTAGGGCAGCCGTGTCCTGAGGCTAAACATGGCAGGAGTGTCCAGAGTCTGGCCTCTGAAACCATTCTTACCTCGTTAGCCTCTGAGCCTGTGATGGGAGGGGCAGCTTGGAAGATCTGAAATGCTTCAAGGCCTTTTTCCTGTTGTCTAGGATATTAGCACTTGGCTCTCTTTTAGTCAGGCCATTGTCTTTAGCAAGTGGTTGCTCTGCAGCCCTTTTTAATTGCTCCCCTGAAAACAGGCTTTTCTTTTGTACCACATGGCCAGGCTGTGAATTTTCCCAACTTTTATACTCTGCTTCCCTTTTAAATATAAGTTCCAACTTTAAGTCATTCCTTAGACTAATCACACCTGATTGCAGGCTATTAGAAGCAGTCAGGCTACCTCTTGAATGCTTTGCTGCTTAGAAATTTCTTCTGCCAGATATCCCAAGTCATCATTCTTAAGTTCAAACTTTCACAGATCCCAAGGACTTGGACACAATGGAGCCAAGTTCTTTGCTAGGGTATAACAAAGTGACCTTCACTGCAGTTCCAGTAACTTCCTAATTTCCGTCTGAGACCTCATCAGCCTTGACTTTGCTGCCCATATTTCTATCAGCATTTTGGTCATGACCATTTAACCAGTCTGTCTAAGAAGTAGCAAACTTTCCCCCATCTTTCTATCTTTTTCTGAGCCCTCCAACTCTTCCAACCTCTGCCCATTCCCCATTTCCAAAGCCACTTCCATATTTTCAGGTATTTTTATAGCAATGCCCCAGTCCTCAGTACTGATTTTCTGTGTTACTCATTCTTGCATTGCTATAAAGAAATGCCTGAGGCTGGGTTACTTATAAAGAAAAGAGGTTTAATTGGCTCACAGTTCTGCAGGCTATGCAAGTATGGCACTGGCATCTGCTTGGCTTTTACTGAGGCTTTGGAGTTTTTACTTATGCTGGAAGGTGAAGTGGAAGCAGGCATGTCACTTTACCAAAGAGCAAGCAAAAGACAGAGAAGGGGGGAGGTTCCAGACTCGTTTTTTTTTTCTTTTTTCATTTCTTTTTTTTTTTTTTTTTGAGATGGAGTCTTGCTCTGTCGCCCAGTCTGGAGTGCAGTGGCGTGATCGTGGCTCACTGCAACCTCCCGGGTTCATGCCATTCTCCTGCCTCAGCCTCCCGAGTAGCTGGGACTACAGGCGCCTGCCACCACGCCCAGCTATTTTTTTGTATTTTTAGTAGAGACAGGGTTTCACCATGTTAGGACGGTCTCGATCTCCTGGCCTCGTGATCCGCCCGCCTCAGTCTCCCAAAGTGCTGGGATTACAGGTGTGAGCCACCGTGCCCAGCAGTTCCAGACTCTTTTAAACAACCAGATCTTGTGTGAACTAACTGAGTGAGAACTCATCAATCACCATCACGAAGGAGATGGCACTAAACCGTTCAATAGAGAATACACCCCATAATTCAGTATCTCCCACTAGGCCGCTCCACCTCCAACATTGAAGGTCACATTTCAACATGAGATTTGGAGGGGACAAACATCAAACATCCAAACCATATCACCTCTTATGACAGGGAAGCCACTTGCTGTGCTTAACCACAACAGGACCCTCTCAGTGCGATTAAGCTGGAAGAGCTGGAGGCTATAGGGAGGAATGGGAAAAGTGAGTGTGCTAATGAGATAAGGATTTTCACCTCTGTCCCCAGGTCCTGACCAAAGCTGGAGTGATTGATTTGGGGAGGGGTGGGTTGGATTTGAAAACATTTTTCTTTTTACAAATATTATCCAAATGAATATACAAAGTTTAAAATTCTTATTTGGCAGCCCCTGAAACTATAACCCCAGGTGAGCAACTGTTAGCCTCTTTTAAGTGCATGGGATTGAGGCAGCTCCAGTGTCAACGACAGCAGGGAAAAGAAATGGAAGGACCCTCTTCTCTCTCCTCTCTCCCTCTCTCCCTCTGGTTTTCCTGCCTTTCATGCTCTGAATCATATCATACCAGGTGAGCTAATTTTGGGCATAAGCATTTTACTAAAACCCCAGGGCTCTACTCCTTCTGTTCATTTCTGCTGCCTTCACTCAGGGCTCAGAAGAGTTTCCATGTTGGGCTAACTGCAGCACCTCTCTGTCAGCACTGATGTATCAGCTGCCCTGCCCTGCCAGGTGTTGAGGAAGCTGCCCCGTCCCGGGGTGAGACTGCCTGGTGCACAACTTCCTAGGCAACTGTGAATCAGTGACATGGCCAATGTTTTCCAGCATGTGAGCCTGGGAATTTCTTCCCTTGATACCTCTCTCCAGTTCCCCAGGTCTTACCCCTCCGGACTCAAGTCCTCCTGTTTGCAGCACAGGGAACTCTGGTTTATCTTTTGATGCCTCTAGTTTCAGTCACATGCCTATGGAATTCTGCCCAGGATGAGCCCATTCATTGGTCCAGTAGCCAATAGAGCAAGTCAAGCTTGGCTGGGAGTAGAAACAGGTGACACTCAAAAGACAAACTAGACTTCCCTGTGCTCAAACAGGGAGGAGTTGAGTTTGGAGGGGTGAGGCTTAGGGAAACTGGAGAGAGGTATCAAGGGAAGGAATTCCCAGCCTCACATGCCGGAAGACATCGGCCACGTCACTAATTCATGATTGCCTGAGAAGTTGTGCATCAGGCAGTCTCACCCTGGACAGTACAGCTTCCTCATCACCTGGCAGGGCAGGGCAGCACAGCAGCTACATCAGTGCTGACAGAGGTGCTGCAGTTAGCCCACAGTGGGAGAGTGGCTGCTGCCCACCTCTCCAGGTACATCTTCTGGTCCCCTTCCCTCCCCTGCACCCCAACCTTTTCACAACACACTAGATACTCCAGCAATAAATACCCAAAGCTTTCACTACTTGGAACTCCCTAAACTCTGTGTAGTCTTTCTATTCTGTGTCTTACCTTGGCCACTCACTCTTCCCCAACCCCTCTTTCCCCTATCCTTTATACTTTAAATTCATTTAGGCATCAATCACTCTAGAAAGCCTTCGTTGACTAGTGTAGGCCATATTTACCATACTGATTTTGAGTTTTCTGTTTAGTAACTGTCTCCCCCACTGCACTGTGACAATCTCAGTCACCTCTCTCTCTATCCTTGGGACTGAGCCCAGGACCTGCAATATACCAGCAACTCACTCAATTCATACTTGTGTAGCCCAACTAAGCCAAGGCAGGAAGCATCTTTGTGTTCTTCCCGTAAGTTTGCCCTCCTGGCAGATCCCTGACTTCATAAGTATCATCTTGTTATTTGAGCCCCTTAGTGAGAAAACTCTCTGAGAGGCCTCACCTTGTAATAATTTGGTTGCATTCTGTTTGAATGGTCTGCAGAGTGGAGCATTGTCATTTTTAGATTCCAGACAAATCTCCACCTAAGAGGAGTGGAGAAGGGAGGAGGGAGCACATCACTATGCCAAGGTCACAGAAGGAGGCCTTGTAAGGCACTCAGGGTTTTGTGAACCGCCCCACTCTGTGCCAAGCACAATAATAACCCTACCATGTATGTGACACCTTTCCTTTTGCAACACTTTGGTGTATCTGATCTCATTTGACCCTTCCTAGAAATCACCTTGTGAGGTAGAAAGAACCCTTTATACAAAAGAAAACAAATGAGACTGATTCATTTATTTATTCTACAAATACTTATTGGGTTCCCACTATGTCTCAAGTGAGGCCTTGAGAATGGGCAGTAAACACAAGTAGCACATTCTCAGCTCTCAGGAAGTTCTGGTTCTAGTCCGGGGAGGCAAACAAGTTACTGGTGTGGAAATAAGTAATAAGTATTTCCAGTGGTGGTGCATGCTCAAACGACAACCAGGCAGAGTAATATTATAGAAAGTAATGGGTGTGGAGGAGGGGCTGCTTTCAAGCAGGCAAAGCCTTTCTAAGGAGATGATATTTGAGCCAAAATCAGAATGGCCTGAAGTACTAGTAGATGATCCCCGGGGGAGCTGACACTGGAAACCTGAAGAAGGCTCTTTCCCTACCATCCTTTGGGCTCCTCTCTTCCCTCTGTCCCATATCCGTGGACATCTATGGGTTATGTTAGGGACTGGACATTGGTTTGTTTCACGGTGGGCAGGCAGGGGATGAGGCGTGATGCAGTATCTTGGGAACTCGTACAAGCACAGCCCTGTCCCCTCAATCTGAGTGTACACAGCCAGCTCAAAACTGAAGAGGGACCACACAGGGCCAACTGTGCTTCACCTTTTGCCTTTTAGTAGTCCCTTTCTCAAGTGATCCCTTAGGATTAAACTTCACTTCTCTCTGGGTCAACAGGAGGGTGTGTCAGAGACACCTTCCCTAAGGCAGCTGAGAGGTTAGGATCCTGCCATCTTAGAAATTGTTTTAAAATATACATAACAAAATTGATCATCTTAACCATTTTAAAGTGTACAGGTCAGGTGGAGTGGCTCAAGCCTGTAATCTCAGCACTTTGGGAGGCTGAGGCAGGAGGATTGCTTGAGGCCAAGAGTTTAAGACCAACCTGAGCAACATAGAGAAATCCTGTCTCTAAAAAAAAAAAAAAAATTAAAAAAAAAATTAGCTGGGTGTGGTGGTGCATGTCTGTAGTCCCAGCTGAATGAGATCATGTCTCTAAAAAATAAAAAATAAAGTGTACAGTTCCGTGGCATTAAGTACATTCACATTGTTTTGCAATTGTCACCATTGCCTCTCTCCCAAGCTTTCTCATCATTCTAAGCTGAAGCTCCATACCCATTAAACAATAACTTCCTGCCATTTTTAAAGCCCTGATGGATCATGGGTAATTAGCAAATTTTACAAAAGCCTCTGCTCTGATGTGTAGGATCCTCTTATGCTCAATGCAATATCTTTAAATATATGCTGAAGACAAGAATCACCTAGCAATGAGGTGATAGGAGAGGTGCCTGCTAAAAATGCAGATCTCTCGTCCCCTTCCTGAATCAAAATCTCTTGGGTTCCACCCTAGTAAGGATAGTTTTACCAAGTCCCTGCCATGATTCTGATGCTGATATAAATGTGAGAATCACTAGCCTCAACCTCATGGGAAGAAAAAGTGAGGAAGACTATTAGCCAGGGTGGATGGGTTAACTCACAGAAAAGGCTTGTATGGGGAGGCAGCTGCCTGGATTTGAATCTTCACTTCACCAGTGGCTCACTGTATGACTTAATCTCTCAAAACCTCAGTTTTCTTATCTCTAAATTGGAAATTGTCATCTTGGTACATACCTCACCGCAGTTCCTGTGAAGATTGAATAAAATTATACACACGAGGTGCTCAAAACAGGGCATGGAGTCAAACAGAGGTCTTGATATAGTATGGGGCTGCTGTGTGCAAGGTAGTTATGTTTTCCTCAGGAGTTATGGGTAAAGTGAATCAAATTTTACTACCTCAAAGCTGCTTTATCTTAGCTGTCATCCAGTGCAGGAAAGCAACCAAGGTTATTAGGATAGAAAAAAAAAAAATGGCAGTAGCAACTGAAAGGGTAGAATGCTTTTCTTGAAAAATCTTTTCAGAGTTGGATTCAGATAGAGAAGTTCCTGAGATGAATGATTAAGGGACTAGTAATATGCATTGCATCTATTGTTTAGCTGTGGGAAATAGTAAAGAAAACAAGGGATTGGCGCCTGAACCAGATCCTTAGCACAGACCCACTGGGAACAGGGCAGTCAGGGTTGTTTAAAGAATATTCTGGATGATTGGTGCCCCAGTCGTTTGAGAGTAAGGCTTATAGACGCTGGTCAGAAAAGCTTCCTGAATAGAACGTGGCTCAGCAGAAAGGAAGGTAATGGGGCCTTGGCAATGATAAACAGGACTCAGAAAAGGGAATGAATAGGCCAGGTTCAGGGAATAGGGGGCTAGTGCACCCTGACTGAAATGAGTGTCAGACTAGTGGGTTGGAGAGGCTAGTGTTGATCAGAGCAGCCTCAAACCCAGCTCTATTTGGCTGAATGAAATATAAACTATCACCTAACTCTAGTAAATTTCCCTTTGATAAATATCAATTAGGCCAATTAGAGTAGTTTTATGGGCCATTTTTACTTGGTGCCTACTACATAGTAGGTGTTAAAATTTATTTGTTGAATGAGTGAATGAATCATACCCGTTGGTTGGTCAGCCGTTAGAGGAAACATTGAGCAATCTGGAAGCCACTATATGTCCAAGGATGTGTTTACAAATACATAAAACAGCTGAGAGTATGTGTGGTTTCAAGGGGCAAGGCAGTATGATTTTCCATGATCGCCTCCTTTTAAAACATAACATTTAGAACTTTGGGAAAGAGATTGCTGCTATTTATGTAGGTTTTATTATGTCCAGAAATTATTCCTTTAGACAGTATAATATCATTATATATTATTATATTTAGACAATATTACTAGGTTGAGTGTCCCTTATCTGAAATACTTGGGACCAGAAGTGTTTCGGATTTTGGACTTTTTTGTATTTTGGAATATTTGCATTATACATAATGAGCTATCTTGGGGATAGGACCTAAAACATTAAATTCATTTATGTTTCATACATACCTTATATGTATAGTCCAAAGGTAATTTTATATAATATTCAGAATAATTTTGTGCATAAAGCAAAGTTTTGACTGCAGTTTGACTCTGACCGTAACATGATATCCGGTATGGAATTTTCCACTTGTGGTGTCATGTCAGCACTCAAAAAGTTTCAGATTTGTAAGCATTTTTGGATTTCAGGTTTGCAAGTTAGGGATGCTTAACCTGTGTTTTGTCTAATGAAGCAGGATAAAAACAGTATCTAGTATAATTTCAATTCTGTAAAAGATCTGTACTTATGGGGAAAAAGCTGGAAGGAAGTTATAACAAAATTAGAATTTACTGATGGTATCATTTCTTTTGTTTATCAGCCCTTTTCTCAAATTTTCCTCAGTAAATGTGTAAGTATGTATTGCTTTTATAATCAGAAAAATATATAATAGCGTGTTTTATTTGTTAAGAAGTTAGTGTAGAATGTGGTACAGCACTTTGGCCAAAGCTTGCTTTGTTTTTTTAATCCCTGGTACCCGTAAAATCACAACGGATATTTGAAATGATGACATAATGCTATAAAAAAATGAACTATACTTAACATGCTTCCTATGCTAGTCAAGTCTAATACTACCCGTGTTCTGTGATGCAGTTGATTGGCTGAGGAGCCCACACCGTTCAGGTCCTGGGATGTGCTTCATCCCCTACACCTGCATTTCCCTCCACCTTCCTGGGTAGCCCCACCCTCAACCCGCTTCAGAGCCTCAGAAATGGCCTGAAGGCTGGTAGGGGACAGGTCAGAGCCACCCTTCTTGCTTCAGATTGTGGACTCTGAAAACAGTTCTGTCTGTTTTATTTGGGGTTACACCATCCAGAAAAATAGCAAAAGTGCTACAGTATTGGCCTGCAGATTAAATACTTTAAAAAACAAAAACTAATGCTGAAACTTGTTTGCTTCATTTTTTTTCTTTCCAATTAGGTAAGATGTGTAATATTGTGTCCTTCCTTTGGATGATGAATTCTCAGTGGTAAATCAGAGGCACAGCTAAAATGAACTTTGAGTTTTAACGAGGTGTTCTATTTGCATTTTTAACTCTATCCAAAATAAGCCATTAGAATGACATCAAGTGTTTGAGTCAGCTGTTGCCTTGGGGCATCCACCCAGAATTTGATGTCATTGATGGGCATCCGTGAGAATAAGGAATAGTTTTTAAGCTTGTTAACTGGAGGGCTACTGAAGGCCTTCAATTGGTGTCGGTGTTGATTATAATACAAATATAAAAAAGAAAATGGCTAGAAATCACCATCTTATATGACATAATACTTACACATTAAGTGTATATGGATTTAAAATGCTTCCCATCTGCTACGGCTTTGTGGGGGAATCTCTGTGAGACTGGAGAGTTATTTAGTCTGGAAAATGTTTTGCTTGGTGTAATGATAAAATGTAGGCTAGACATCAGATGTAGGGGATCCAGATATGAGGGGATCATCAGACACAGGAGATCCAGACAGGAGGCACAGCCTGAAGAAAAGAGTTGCAGAAGCCGAATCATATCTTCTTTTGATTAAATCGGGATCATTTTACTGAGAGACTGTAACGTAAGAATGTGTGAGGGTGGTAGAGTGGTTCTATTATGTTTATCTCGTCCAGAGTGAGTTTTCATCTTATGAGTTTTTAATTCTTTTGAAGACAATTACCTTAATTAAGGAATGACTTCTAGAGTGCTGGTTTGAAAAAACATTTAGCAAACAGGTGTGTTGATGTTGCCTGTCAATTAATTTAAAATTGCTTATAATACGAGCTTGAGTTACCCCAGCTAATTGGAGGCAACTGGCTGCTTGAGGAAGCTTGTTGTGTTTTTGATGCATGGATGTGTCATGCAATGTGTTCAAGGAAGCATCTCAGGGCCCTTCCCACTTTTCTTTTCCTTCTCGTTGCCACGCTTCCGAAATGTACTATCCTACTTTGACCTGCTATGAGAACTTTCCTGGGCTTGCCCAGGATAGTTCTACTGCTTTTGCTGATAGAGGCTACTCTGCCCTTGCTAAACAGAGGGCAAGGCCAACCCACGACCTTCCATCCCAGCTCCAATAAATGACTGTGATTCCCTCTCTGTTCTGTTTTCTCCTGACTTTACTTCCCAGGGCAGGTCCTCTTCTACAGACTATGACATTCTCTGGAAAGTCTTCACTGATGACTTGAGTTCGTGCTGATTTCTACCATCTCTATCTGCACTTTTGATCTGTTGCACAATTAGTATGCTTACAATTGAATGATTCTCTCACTTTTTCACTACCTGAACCATACTATTGAGTATTTTGTGGTATTAGTTCATATCCTAATTTTTTTCTTTATGACTCTGTAGTAAGTAATGATTTCCTTATGGGAGGGATTCTGTCTTTCTCTTCTTGTGAACTCATCTGGTACCTTTCTCATGTGCTAAGCACCCAGTAAACTTGTAGAAATTTTAAGAATCATTTAGCTGCCGGCACTGGATGAGATAAGGAAAATGATCACATATAACATACAATAATATCCTACACAAAACAGTAAGTGTACAGATATTTGAGCCTTTATTATTATAGTGCTGAAGGGGTGATTTAAAAGAAATGGACATAGTCCTATATCAGGAAATAATATTTGATGACTCTGGAGAGGTTTTTATAATGGTAAGAATAAAAGGTACTACTTTTCGAGAGATTGCTATTTCATAGGATCATTATGAGAATTACATGAGAAACTATTATTTTCCCCCATTTTACAGATATGAAAACTAAGCCTCAGCAAGGTTGAGTTGCCTAAGATAAACCTGTTAAGTGGTGAAGGCGGGATATGAACCCAGACAGATTGATTCTGCCATTCCGGTGCTATGTATTCATTTGAGATTTTCAGCATCAGATCTGTACAGTTGAGAAGGTTGTTTGCTGCTCAGAGGTGCCCAGCTAAAGGAGAAAATGGGATTGAAATGCAGCCTGTGGTCCAGTTGAAAAGTTGATATGATATGGGTGGTAAAGTATACATCTGTATAGCCACCACCTCAATCAAGAGAGAACATTTCCAATATTTCTCAAAAAGTGGCTTTGGGATATGTTACAGTCTTTCCAGTCCACCCTCCTCATCACCCACCCTGCTTCCAGCAATAACTGATCCAGTTGTATCTCCATAGCTTGATTTTGCATGTTTTAGAGCAGCACTGTCCCATAGAACTTTATGCGATGATGGAAATGTTCTATGTATCTACGCTGTCCATTATGTTTACCACTAGCCACATGTGACTCTTAGAACACTTGAAATGTGGCTAGCACAATGGAAGAACTGAATTTTAAAATTCTACTTAATTTATTTAATTTAAATTTAGATAACTGTGTGTGGCTAGTGCCTACGGTATTAGACAGCACAGGTCTAAACTTCAAATAAATGGATGCATTCAGTGTGTGGCTTCTTTCATGCAATGTGATGTTTTTGAGATTCATCCATGTTTGTTACATAATGAAAATCATTCCTTTTATTGCTGAGTAGAATTTAGTTTTATGAATATACTACAAGTTATTTATTTGTCTGCTGGTAGACTTTTGGATTGTTTTCAGTTTGGGGCTATTGTGAATAAAGTTGCTATAAACATTTTTGTACAAGTCTGCTTATGGATGTATGCTTTTACTTTTCTTCTAAGAGTAGAGTTTTTGGATTGTGAAATGTATTTAAGTATATGCTTACTTTATAAGAAACTGCCAAAGTGTTTTCCAAAGTGGCTGTACCACTTTATATTCTGACCAGCAATGTTGCAGTTGCTCCCTGTTTTTACCAACTTTGGTATGGCTGGTCATTTTAATTTTAGCTAGTCTAGTGGGTGTGAAGTACTATCTCATTGTGATTTTAATTGCTATTTTCCTGATGACTAGTGATATTGATTATCTTTTCGAGTACTTCTAGACCATTTGTACTTCTTCTTCAATAAAGTGCTTATTCAAACCTTTGTCCATTTAAAAAAATACAGTAATTTGTCTTCTTATGATTTATAGAGATTCTTTGTGTATTCTGGATGTAAATCCCTCGTTAGATGTTTGTATTACAAATTTTTTTTAATCATTCTATGGCTTGCCTTTTGAAGAGGAGATGTTTTTAATTTTGATTAATTCAGTTTACCATTTTTTTCTTCTGTGATTTGTATTCAGCCTAAGAAGTTTCTGTTTACTCCAATACTGTGAAAATTTTCTCTTATGTTTTCTTTTAGAAGTTTTATAATTTTAGCTTTTATGTGTTGGACTATTATCTATTTTGAGTTAATTATTGTGTGTGGTGTGAGATAGGGGTTGAGGTTCATTTCTTTTTTTCATGAAGAAGTTTTTTGATCCATCACAATATGGTTGTAAGCTGTTTGCATTTATTATTTTGTGGGAAATGTCTGTTCAAGTCTTCTGCACATTTCTTAAAAACTTGGGTTGTTTGCTTATTATTGAGCAGTAATAGTTTTTTTTATTGTTGTTTGTTTCTGTTTTTGAGACAGAGTCTCACTCTGTTACCCACACTGGGGTACAGTAGCATAATCTTGGCTCACTGCAGTTTCCACCTCCTGGCTTCAAGTGATTCTTGTGCCTCAGCCTCCCGAGTAGCTGGGATTACAGGTGTGCACCACCATACCCCACTAATTTTTTGTATTTTTAGTAGAGATGAGGTTTTGCTGTGTTGGCCAGGCTGGTCTTGAACTCCTGGCCTCAAGTGATCCACTCATCTCAGTCTCCCAAAGTGATGGGATTACAGGCTATGAGCCATTGCACCTGCCAATAACAGTTTCTTATATTTTCAAATACAAGAACCTTTTTAGGTATGTGTACTGTGAATATTTTCTCCCAGTCTGTGTCTTTTTCCTTCTTAATTTTTTTTTGAAGACCAGAAGTTTTAAATTTTGATTAAGTTCATTTTATTGTGTTTTTAATGGTTAGTGCTTTTAGTGTCTTAAGCAAATTTTCTGTATCCCAAGGTCTTGAATATTTTTTCTGTTTCCTTCTAGAAATTTTTGCTGTTTTATATTTTATATTCTGGCCTATATCTATTATGAATTAATATTTGTGCATGGTATGACATGGGGGTTGATGTTCATTTCTGTTTTTATTTGAATCCAGCACCATTTAGTGACTGCCCTTTCCCCACTGAATTACATTTGCCCCTTTGTTGACAACTCAATTGACAATATATATGTAAATCTATTTCTAGACTATATTCTATTTCGTTGATATAAATTTCTATCCTTATGCCAGTATCACATTGTAAAGATTATTGTAGCTTTGTAGTATCTTGAAATTAGTGCCGACAGCATTAGACACCACAGGTCTAAACTTCAAATAAATGGATGCATTCAGTGTCTGGCTTCTTTCATGCAATGTGATGTTTTGAGATTCATCCATGTTTGTTACATAATGGAAATCATTCCTTTTATTGCTGAGTAGAAGTTAGTTTTATGAATATACTACAAGTTATTTATTTGTCTGCTGGTAGGTTAACTTCTCCAATTTTTCTCTCTTCTAAAAATTATTCTGACTATTCTAAAGCCTTTATGTTTTCCACAAATTTGCTAGATTGTTTCAAGATTTTTCAATTTGAAAAATTAGTTGATATAGTTCACGATGTTAACCTATTAAAAGAGGAAAAATCATATTATCTCACTAAATGCAGAAGAATATTGGGAAATCCTCATTTGTGATAAAAATTTTCAGCAACTTCAGTTTAGTAAAGGGCATTTATTAAGACACCTACAGCTAATATATTAAATAGTGATGTATTGAATATTTTCCCCATATGAATGAGAACAAAGTAAAGATATATGCTCTTAGTACTTAGCATCATAATTGAAGATTCTAGCTACTAGAGTAAGGCAAGAAAAAGAAATAAAAGATATACCTTTGGAAAGAAAGAAGTACAACTTTATTTGAAGATGAGATGATTGTCTATGTAGAAAATTTTAAGTCACCTAAAAAATATTTGCTAGAAGTAATAATTGAATTTAACAAGGATACAATTTATGATGTCTATAAACAACAATTGTATTTCTGTGTATTAGCAACAAACAACTGAAAAATAACATTTAAGATAATTTTATTTACAAGACCACCACTAACATAAAATATTTAGGAACAAACTTAAAAGATGTGTAGACCTCTATACAGATAAGTAAAAAACATTGCTTAGGTAAATTAAAGAAGATATGTATATATGCATATGTATATGTGTGTATTCATATGTCTATGTGTATATATGCATATATTTTTTCTTTGCATATATATAAATATATATGTAAATCTATGTAGAGAGAGAAAGATAGCAGAAAGTGTACTAGCACTGGCTAACTATATTATAGAGTAGAAGCCTCAATATAGTTAAGATGTTATTTTTTCCAAAATTGATATACTGATTTAAGTCAATCTTATCAGAGTCTGTATAGGTCCCCCTTCTTTTTAAGAAATTGATTTTCTTACTGATCAAGGTAAATGGTTTGGATTTATCACACTAGATAATATGGAACTCTGTTCCTTCTCAGGTAAAGTGATGTGATGAAAATCGTATTTGGAGAAGATTTTTCTGAAAATTATATGGAATGGATTCAAACAGGAGGAAGTTAGTTTCAGAGACTTGAAGGCCTTAAGTAATCCAGATCTTAATGAACAAGGATTGGGCTCATATAGCCATGGAAGGAAAGCAGAGGGTCAAATGTTTATTGAGACTAACTATATGTCTTGGTATAGTTGGAAATGGAAATGGAAATGGAAATGTAAAGTGTAGTGTATTTATAAAACTCTTTCAGTTTAAAGATGCGTGTTCTTCAGGGGCTCTCAATCCATAAGGGGGCCCTATATAATCAATAGTTACAAAATAATGTGCCATGTCGTGATGTGGTAGTGGAAGGTAGGAAGAGCTACAGGAAACAGATGATAGCAATTAATGCGGACAGGTGGGTGTCAGGGAGGGCTGCAGAACAAAGATGGCATTTAAGCTGAATGATGGAGTCAACAGAGTTAGAAAATAGTGGGAAGGGAAATGCACAGAGGCATTAAGTGCTAGGCTGATTCAATAAATTGCACAAAATCCAATGTGACTGCTTAACTCTTCTTTGGGGATTGGCCAGAGATGAAGCTGGAAAAAATAGACTAGAATTGACTTTTGGTGGGTCTAGTGCCATCTAAAATCTTCTGTTGCCCACTTTTCTCTCTTTTCATATCATCAAAGATGTGCATCTCTGTGTTTGTGCATGCCTGCACACACACATAACTCCAGAATCTTGACATTGTTATACAACGAAGGAGAGGGAGTCCTATGAGCATCACAACATCACAATTCTATCCACTTCCACTCTTGGCTTAAAGTTACATTCTACTAACATCAATGACCCATATTTCTGGGAGAGATGTGATGATTTGCACGCTGATTAGAGACTGTCTTTACAGGGAAGATTTCCTTTCCTTGTGAGTTTTGCAATTGGGAATTAACCTGTTATGGACAAACTTTTTTGTGATCCTCTATTTTACTGTATTGGCAGCCTTGTCAATGTATTAGTTCAAAAATATTTGTGTAGCCTTCTCATCTACTTATTAGTCAACTCCTGATATCTAATATACACAAAGTATAAAGATTAGGGTATCTGGGTTTTCTGGGTCTGAAGCCTCACATTCCAGATTCAGAAACTTTTCTAATAAAGGGAGTTAAAGGCCCAAAGGGTTAAATCTTTGTGGTCTTGGAAAAGAACTCAGATGAGTACACCAGTGCCTTTAGGGAATGTTTTAAGAGGTTTGTTTCCTTGTGAGTTATGGAATTTTCATCATAATAGTTCAGAGAAAGGAGGTCAGGAGGGAGTGGAGCAGCAGATATTCGGGAGAAGAAAAAGCGAAGACTGACTCATATTATGTAGGGTTTGCATGTGGGTGTATACAAACTTAAATCCATGTGCACCATGTGCACGTGATAAGGGAAAAGGGAGGAAAGGATTGCTTAAGCAAAATGTTTTCTTTAATCTGTTTGCTGAGTGGGCCTTGGAGAAGAGAATGCATAAGAAAATAACTGACCAATGGTTGGTTGATTGTTACATACAGATACTCAAAGGGACTCTATAAAACTCTAAAGAAGCAAATAGGGATATTAAATTCTATTACCAGCTTTGGCAGTTACTTTAGTGTATCTTTTCCATGATGGTGAAATTACTGAGTAACTTTTACTGTCTTTGATTGGATGAAATATTCTTCTGAGGACTTCAGATGAATTCATGGTTATGCATTGTGTTTTCCTACTTTATCTTTTGTTACATCGTTCCCTTTATCTAAAGTCTCCTTTCCTTTCCATGGATACAGGTAATTACTACTTTACTATAAAGTCCCAGCTCAAATACCCTATCATTAGACTTTACTGATCTCTTGGTTCATAGCCATCTTACCTTCTAAACTGTATGGAATTCAACAGGCGCTTAACCAATAGACAGTTGACTGACAAATTAGTTTTTGTTATTGTTAAGCCACACCTCCTTTAAACATCTATAATATGCTTGTATTTCATATTTTTCTAACTTAACTATTCTTTAGAATTCCGTCTGGCTTAAGAGGATAAAATTGGAAACTTTCTAGGAATTAGTGAATATAACTTTCCCACCAATGCAGGAATTTTCTATAGAGGTTTCTTGTTATGTCATTCTTCTGTACTCTTGGACAAGTCATTCAAGCATTCAGAGCCTTATTCATAAAATAGGTATGATAATAGTACCATCCCCACCTTTTTAGTTTTAGTTAGGAAAATATTTAGATGTGAGTGACAGAAAACCCAAGACAATGGTGGCTTAAACAAGATAGAATTTTATTTTTCCCTCCCCTAAATCCCGAAAACAGGCAGTCAGATTTCTGTCTTGTTTTTTTTTTTCTATGCATGACATTCATTCTCATGTTCACCTCACAACCTAAGATGGCTGCTTCAGCTCTGGCCATCATGCCTTTCTTCCAACCAGCAGCAGAAGAAAGAGGGGCAGGAAAAGGTCACACTCTGTTCCGTCAAGCATTCTTTCCGGAAATTGCAAACCACTTTGTGTATATCTCATCAGCTGTAACTTAGTCCCATGGCCACATCTAGCTGTAAAGGAAGCCAATAAAGAAATATCCATATGCTTAGGTCAAATTCAGAGGTTCTACTACTGAGGGAATAAGAACAGATTTTGGAGGGAAATTAGGAGTCTCCGCCACCCTACTGATAATGTTGTTGTAAAGATTAAATGAGATAATACATATTCTGTGCTTAGAACATATGTGATAGATAATACACGCTCACTATTAGGTCATTGTTTTTATAATTACCTGTGGTAGACAGTCATCCATTTTCACTCTGTCATTCTAAATTCTCTCTGTTTATTTGTTCAGCATATATTGAGCATCCCTGATGCTGAATAATGTGCCTTTGTTTAAATCTATCAGTAACTGAAAGAAGACCATCATCCAAGATAGCTCATCCTTTGTTGAAAAGCTCTAAAAGTTCGGGAATTCTTTATCGGACTGATCCAAAGCTTACCTCCCTTATAATTTATGTCTTAGCCCTGATCCTACCTTTTGAAACAATATGAGATGAGCCCATTTCCTCATCTCAATTCTTCAAATAAATAAAGATGGCTATCAAGCCTCCCACATAGTTTTCTTGCTCTAACCATGCATTTCATTAATTCGTTATTTATCTAGTACATGGGCTGGCAAACTTTTCTGTAAAGAGCCAGATGGCAAATATTTTCGGCTTTGTAAACCATATGGTGTTTGTCACCACTTTTCAGCTCTACTATTAAAATGCAAAAGCAGCCACAGACATGACATAAATAAATAGATGTGGCTGTGTTCCAATAAAATTTCATTTACAAAAACAGATGGCTCACCAGATTTGGAACTCAGAATGTAGTTTTCCAGCCCTTGATTTAGCCCATGAAAACATCCATCAGCAGGATTATTCCTGGCCCATGGTCCCCTCTCCTGAAGCTGGAAACTTACCCTGTCACTCCTGATTCTGCTTATACCTTTCATTTCTTTTTCTTGTCTTAATGCTTTGGCTAGAATTTCCAGCAATTCCTGCATCTCCGTAGATCTACTTCCTGGTCAGTCATTTCTTTAGTCATAGTCTTTAGCCTATCCCCAAATACCTCAAGATTGGACATACTATCTTGACAAGTACCCTCTTGTTCTGCCATATTTTTAGCCCACACATCCTTTGACCTCTCCCAGGCTAGCACTTATCCAATTTCCCCCACAAACCTGTTCACACTAAGAAAAGAAGAATCCCTTTTTCCATCTTTTTCTTCTTCAAACCCACTAGACTATGATCTTCATTCAGTGCTTCAGGTTTTCTTTAGCCAACAGTCTAATGCCACTGTAACTCTAACCCTAACCTAACCCAGCCAGCTTCCCTTAAAAACAACCTAGAACTGACCAAGAGTCAGTAAATAGAAAGTTAAGTTAACAGTTATTGATGGATTGGCTGCTGCTGACATATTTTATATATATATATATATATATATATATATATATATGTATTTCATCTCAATATTATAGATGTGGAAAGTATATCTCAAAATTGATAATTTAACCAGCTCAGGATCATGCAGCTTAGATTTAAGGAGTTGATCCCCGATATAGAACTGAAATTAAAATTGGAGTGGACCGAGTCAAGGGAGTGTGTGCATCTAGTACAGTAAATTCAATGCCATGTCACTGATACAACAGAGCTGCCGAACCTTGGTTGTTCTTTCTTACCAAAATATTTCAAGGCATAGAATAATAAGCATTTGCCTTGAATTTTTGGATTTCAAAGTATTTCCTTCACAACCTGATGGAGTAGGTGATTTAATTTCTATTTTACAGGAGAAGAAATCAAACCCCAAAGTGGTTAAAATTTTTACCTGAGATACCAGACCCCAATGTCTGACTATTTCTTTTTATGACTGCCCACATTTGCTCTTCCCTGAAAACTCCACCCCACCTCTTTATCTAACTACTTCCTACTTATCTTTTGAAACTCAACTCAGTTGTCTTTTTCTGAAGGAAACCCTCTCTGGAAATCACTCCCACCTCATCAGCACTATCTGCTTTAGATGTTCTTCCTCTGTGTTAATGCAGATTATAGCTCTATTTACACTGTACTTTGGTGACTTATCAGCTGGTATGGAAATCCAGGACAAGATCCCTGCCTTATTTAATTTTGTACTCAGCAAATATTTGCTAAATAAAGGAATGGTCTGAAATTGAACCAAGTCTAGTGCTCTAAAAAGTCTGCTCCCTGTAATGTTGCTCATCCGTGATTCATGAGAGTAAACTGGAGGCAAAGCAAAGACCATTGCTTTGATGTCTGTGTATATCCTCAGCCTTCCAGAGACAAAGCCACATATAAGATAGCCTTCTCGGCTGGGCTCAGTGGCTCATGCCTGTAATCCCAGCACTTTGGGAGGCCAATGTGGGTGGATCACGAGGTCAGGAGATCAAAACCAGCCTGGCTAACATGGGGAAACCCTGTCTCTACTAAAAATACAAAAAATTAACCGGGCGTGGTGGCACATGCCTGTAGTCCCAGCTACTCGGGAGACTGAGGCAGGAGAATCACTTGAACCCATGAAGTGGAGGTTGTAGTAAGCCAAGATCATACCACTACACTCCAGCCTGGCAACAGAGCGAGACTCTGTCTCAAAAAAAAAAAAAAAAAAAAAAAGGGTTCTCCCAGCAGCCATGGGTCTTCATAGCTGGATGACTTCAGAAACCCAAACCATAGGGCTTCAGACTAGATGGAAAATAAAGCATCATAATCTATGGTTAAGAGAAGAGATTCTGTAATCAGTCTTCTTGGATTTGAATCCTGTCTCAATCATTTTCCAGTGGAGGGATCTTTGGCAATTCACTTAACTTTTCTGTGCTTTGGTTTCTAATCTTTCGAATGTGGATAGCAGAAATTAGTTGTATTAGTTATCCATCACTGTGTAACATATTAGCCCAAAACGTAGTGGGTCAAAGCAATAAACATTTATCATCTCACAGTTTCTGTGGTCAGGAATTTAGGACAAGGTTTATCTGTCTGAGGGTCTGTCATGTGGTTGCAGTCAAGATATAGGTTGCAGGTACAATCATCTGAAGTCTTGACTACAGCTGGAGGATCCACTTCCAAGATGGCTCACTCACATGGGTGTTGTCAAGAGTCCTCCATACTTGCCATGGGGATCTCTCCTTACAATATGGCAGCAGATTACCCTCAGAGCATGCAAGAGAGGAGTAGCAAGAAGGCAGCTCCAATGACTTTCATGACTGATTCTCAGCAGTCATGTACTGTTCCTTCTACCATATTCCATACCTTAGAGGGAAGCCACTAAATATAACCCACATTCAAAGAGTGGGGAATTAGGCTCCTCCTTGTGAAGAGAGGAGTGTCAAAGAATTTGTGGACATATGGTAAAACCATCATGCTATCTTGTAGTGTTGAGTGAGAAGTATACAAGATAATAATTGCAAAGTGGCCAGGCACAGTGGCTCACACCTGTAATTCCAGCAGTTTGGGAGGCTAAGGTGAGAGGATCGCTTGAGCCCAGAAGTTCAAGACCAGACTGGGCAACATGGTGAATCCCTGTCTTTACAAAAAATACAAAAATTAGCCAAGCACAGTGCTATAGTCTCAGCTACTTGGGAGGCTGAGGTGAGAGGACCACTTGAACCCAGGCTGGTTTTAAAATATGCCCAGAAATTCTTTGATACTTCTCCCTTCAAAAGGTGGACCCTAATTCCCCTCCCCTTGAATGTGGGTTATACTTAGTAATTCCCACTAACATATAGAATATGATAGAAGGAACAGTATATGACTGCTGAATCCAGGAGGCAGAGGTTGCAGTGAGCAGTGATTGTGCCACTGCACTTCAGCCTGGTAACAGAACGAGACTCTGTCTCAAAATTATGGTGATGATGATAATTATAATTATAATAATAACAATAATTGCAAAGTCCTTAGAACAGGACCTAAGCATCACCAAAAATGTTTTCCCCTTCTCCTATTTTGAATTACTTACCTCATGGGTAAGAAAGGACATATTAGCTGTCAATCTGAAGGCTTTGGCCTGAAAATCTCTTTAAAAAATAGAACAAAATATTTGAATTCAAGTTAATGCCATATGCCATTAAAATTGTCTATAATTCTTGACTGAAAAGTTGTTCATAGTATGCTTTGAATTTTTAAAAGCAGGTACAGAACAGAATGACCAATATTATCTGGTATTTGCATAGTTATATACATATACCTCTATGTATGTTGATGCATAGGGAGTGTTCTGGAAGGAGGTTTCTTAAAGTATTGATAATAGTTATTGCTGTGTGGTAGGATTTGTTAGGGTGTTGAGCTAGGACACTGCTGCTCTGTTTGGGCTGGTTTATTCCCTATAAAGAATATGATTTCTAGGCTTTCCAGTGATTTTTCAGTGTAGTTATAGAGATACGCATATACTGGGAGCCTCTCACCTGAGAGGCTGTGTTTGTGCTTGAGGGAACACATATAGAAGGGAATAAGGGATAGTTGATGACTCTTTGGGACAAGGGGGTATGGGAGAAGCAAGGGGAAGAAAGACTTCTATTGTCAAAGAGCAGAGGCAAGGCAAAGCTGGTGCTGACAGCAGTGTGACTGCTGATTAGTTGTCTCGGGAACAACTGCTTTACCTGCAAAGGAATGATATGCTCATGATGGGTACCCTCTAGTCCCATAGTGCCTTGTATATCCTTTATAATTGTGTTTCCACATTGGATAGAAATTTGTTCAATTCCCTCTCTCTATTAATAGAGTTACAAGCAGTGCAGGCTTGTTAGTGATAAATTATTTCAGCCTTATATGCCTGGAAAAGTTTTTACTTAATTTTCATTTGCAGAAGATATTTTTGCTGGGTGTAGAATTTGAAGTTGACAGTAGTTTTTCTTTCAGTACTTTAAACATTTACTCCACTCTCTTCTGGATTGCATTGTTTCTGATTAAAAGTCTGCTGTCATTCTTATTTTTGTGCCTCTTTGCTTAATGTGCCTTATTTCTCTAGCTTCCTTGGCCTCCCTGAAGTCTCAACTTTTTCTCTTCTACTCAGGTAAATTGTTGGATTTTACCTGAGTTTCCTTTCCCTGCCTTGTCACCTGGAAACTTTCTAAGCAGCAAACTAGGGCATTTATAGGGCTTACTTCATTGTTTTTTCTTTTTCTTTTTCTTTTTTTTTTTTTTTTTTTTTTTTTGAGACAGAGTCTAGCTCTGTTGCTCAGGCTGGAGTGCAGTGGTGTGATCTCTGCCCACTGCAAGCTCCGCCTCCCAGGTTCATGACTCTCCTGCCTCAGCCTCCTGAGTAGCTGGGACTACAGGCGCCCGCCACCATGCCAGCTAATTTTTTGTATTTTTAGTAGATACAGGGTTTCACCATGTTAGCCAGGATGGTCTCGATCTCCTGACCTCGTGATCTGCCTGCCTTGGCCTCCCAAAGTGCTGGGATTACAGGTGTAAGCCACTGCGCCTGGCCCATTTTTTTTCTTCTTTCAGAGATCAATGTCTGTGTTACCTGTTGTTCAATATCTGGAAACCATTGTTTTTTTTCTGATTTTCTTTTTAGTTATTTAAAGTGGATGAATAAATCTTGCCCTTGTTACTCCATTTTGGCTGGAAGCAGAAGTTCTGAAATATTAAATCAAAAAATAAATGCCAAAAACATAAAAACCAACTTCTGATTGCAAAAAAAAAAACAACCTTTTTTGTCTGTATCTTAGGATAGTGAGATCATGTTTTTAAAAAAACTCACTGAGTGCCACAGTGTTTGACATTATCTCTTTTCTTACAGGAAACAGGAATCATTCAAACTGAATTTTAAAATCATTGCAAATCAGTGATGGATCAGAAGTTGCAGAGTGCAATCCCGAGTAAAAGTCTTCAAAAATTTTTGCTTCAGGTAACAGAGGAAGGAAAATTGATCTACCACCTTAAAACCCTGATCTAGAAAAAATATATATTCATGATAGAAAGTTACAACTGAGAAAATTTATTTGCCTCTCAATGCTCCTGAATGAAAGGAATTATCCCTTTGTTCCTTGGGAGGACTTGTGTATCTGAGATTGTTGTAATAATCAATAATTTTATTAAAACCTTGACATGATCATCAGGGAGGAGAAATAGAGCAATAGTCAAAACCTGTGTGTTAGTCCAAGATGACTTCTGAAGAAATTACAGCTTCTGTTCTCATACCTGTGACTCAGAGAAAAGTGGTTTCTGCCCAGTCAGCTGCAGATGAAAGTAGTGAAAAGGTCTCAGACATCAATATTTCAAAAGCACATACTGTCAGACAAAGTGGGGAGACTTCTCATACCATCTCACGACTGAACAAACTTAAAGAAGAACCTTCTGGAAGCAACTTGCCAAAGATTCTCTCAATAACAAGGGAGAAAATAGTGAGTGATGAGAACAGTAATGAAAAATGCTGGGAGAAAAGCATGCCAGATTCTATGAAAAACCTTAACATTAACTGCAACAACATATTGAGAAACCATCAGCATGGCCTTCCTCAAAGACAGTTTTATGAAATGTACAACTCTGTTGTTGAGGAAGACCTGTGTTTAGAAACTGGAATTCTGTCTCCACTGGAAAGAAAGGTGTTCCCTGGAATTCAACTGGAACTAGACAGACCTTCCATGGGCATTAATCCTTTAGGAAATCAGTCAGCAATCATAGAGACAGGCAGAGCAGACCCTGACAGCAGCACGGCAGTATTTCATTTTCATTATGAAGTTGACAGAAGAATGTCAGACACTTTCTGTACCCTATCAGAAAACTTAATTTTAGACGATTGTGGAAATTGTGTACCACTACCTGGGGGTGAGGAGAAGCAAAAGGAAAACTACATGGCATATACCTGTAAACTGATGGAATTGGCCAAAAATTGTGATAATAAGAATGAACAGCTGCAGTGTGATCATTGTGACACCTTGAATGATAAATACTTTTGCTTTGAAGGCTCTTGCCAGAAGGTGGACATGGTATATTCAAGTCATAGCTTTTGTAAGGAAGATTTTACTGACAGTCAAACTGCCAAGACCTTTTTGAGCCATTTTGAGGACTTCCCTGATAATTGTGAAGATGTAGAAGAAGATGCTTTTAAAAGCAAAAAGGAGCGGTCCACTTTGTTAGTCAGGAGATTCTGTAAAAATGACAGAGAAGTTAAGAAATCTGTGTATACCGGAACAAGAGCAATTGTGAGGACTCTGCCTTCTGGCCACATTGGGCTGATTGCATGGAGTTACATAGATCAGAAGAGAAATGGTCCCTTACTGCCTTGTGGGAGAGTAATGGAACCCCTATCAACAGTGGAGATAAAGCAAGGTGGGAGCCGACGTCTGTCAGAAGCCCAGTGGTATCCTGTAAGCATTTGAGTTTCTTTTTACCATTTCTTTAAACTTGCTTTTTAAAAAAAAATCCAACTTTCAATAGTCTTAATTCATGAGAAATTTTAAGATCTGTCAAATTATGATTCTTAGGGTAAGCATTTGTAGTTATTGAAAACATATACTCCAATTGATAGCTATCAAGATTGAGTTGATACTGCAACAACATAAAAGTATGTCAGAAAATACTGGAGGAATTAGAGAGATTTCCTGGTAGTGGAAAAATGGCTCAATTTGTTGATTATCTGTTTGTGTTCTTTTGAGATAAATGCCTGGGTCCTCTTCTATGGTGTAGTTCATTATTGTTTTTAGGTTTCTAGACCTGATGGAACTTAATTCTGATTTTTTACATTTTCCAACTAATGGCCCCACTTCCTTCCCTCTTAAACTTTTTTATGCTATGGATTGCTTTGGGAAAGTAATGAAACCTACGGATTCAGAATAATGTTTTTAATAGAAATAGAAATCATCATAGAGGACAAGTTATGTTGATACACATATATCAAGATTTTTAAAAAATTAACATGGCAATTTAGGTGCTTCTTTATTAATACATTAAATAATAATATCTAGTTATGTGATAACTGTCATAATTTCAAAATAGAATTGGCCCTCTCTATCCTTAGTTTCTATATCCACAGATTCAACCAACTGGATATTGAAAATATTTTTGTAGGAAACAAAAAATAATAATATAACAATAAAAAATAACACAAAATTTAAAAACCAATACACTGTAACACTAGTGTAAGGTATTTTAAGTAATCTAGAAAAGATTTAAAGTATACAGGAAATGCAGGTATGTTATATGCAAATACTAGGCCATCTTTTTTTATTTATTTCTTTTTTATTATAGTTTATGTTTTTTTATTTATTTTATATTATTCTTTTTTTATTTATTTCTTTTTTATTATAGTTTATTATAGTCTAGGGTACATGTGCACAATGTACAGGTTTGTTACATATGTACACATTTGCCATGTTTGTTTGCTGCACCCATCAACTGGTCATTTACATTAGGTATTTCTCCTAATGCTATCCCTCCCCCATTCCCCCACCCCACAACAGGTCCCAGTGTGTGATGTTCCTCTTCCTGTGTCCAAGTGATCTCATTGTTCAGTTCCCACCTATGAGTGAGAACATGCGGTGTTTGGTTTTCTGTTCTTGCGATAGTTTGCTGAGAATGATGGTTTCCAGCTGCATCCACGTCCCTACAAACGACATGAATTCATCCTTTTTTATGGCTGCTTAGTATTCCATGATGTATATGTGCCACATTTTCTTAATCCAGTCTGTCATTGATGGACATTTGGGTTGGTTCCAAGTCTTTGCTATTGTGAATAGTGCCGCAATAAATATACGTGTGCATGTGTCTTTATAGCAGCATGATTTATAATCCTTTGGGTATATCCCCAGTATGGGATGGCTGGGTCATATGGTATTTCTAGTTCTAGATTCTTGAGGAATCGCCACACTGTCTTCCACATTGGTTGAACTAGTTTACAGTCCCACCAACAGTGTAAAAGTGTTCCTATTTCTCCACATCCTCTCCAGGACCTATTGTTTCCTGATTTTTTAATGATAGCCATTCTAACTGATGTGAGAAAGTATCTCATTGTAGTTTTGATTTGCATTTCTTTGATGGCTAGTGATGATGAGCATTTTTTCATGTGTCTGTTGGCTGTATAAATGTCTTCTTTTGAGAAGTGTCTGTTCATTTCCTTTGCCCACTTTTTGATGGGGTTGTTTGTTTTTTTCTTGTAAATTTGTTTGAGTTCTTTGTAGATTCTGGATATTAGCCCTTTGCAGATGAGTAGATTGCAAAAATTTTCTCCCATTCTGTAGGTTGCCTGTTCACTCTGATGGTAGTTTCTTTTGCTGTGCAGAAGCTCTTTAGTTTAATTAGATCCCATTTGTCCATTTTGGCTTTTGTTGCCATTGCTTTTGGTGTTTTAGATATGAAGTTCTTGCCCATGCCTATGTCCTGAATAGTATTGCCTAGGTTTTCTTCTAGGGTTTTTATGGTTTTAGGTCTAACATTTAAGTCTCTAATCCATCTTGAATTAATATTTGTATAAGGAGTGAGGAAGGGATCCAGTTTCAGCTTTCTACTTATGGCTAGCCAATTTTCCCAGCACCATTTATTAAATAGGGAATCCTTTCCCCATTTCTTGTTTTTGTCAGGTTTGTCAAAGATCAGATGGCTGTAGATGTGTGGTATTATTTCTGAGGGCTCTATTCTGTTCCGTTGGTCTATATCTCTGTTGTGGTACCAGTACCATGCTGTTTTGGTTACTGTACCCTTGTAGTATAGTTTGAAATCAGGTAGCATGATGCCTCCAGCTTTGTTCTTTTGACTTAGGATTGTCTTGGCAATGTGGGCTCTTTTTCGGTTCCATATGAACTTTAAAGTAATTTTTTCCAATTCTGTGAAGAAAGTCATTGGTAGCTTAATGGGGATGGCATTGAATCTATAAATTACCTTGGGCAGTATGGCCATTTTCACGATATTCATTCTTCCTATCCATGAGCATGGAATGTTCTTCCATTTGTTTGTCCTCTTTTATTTCACTGAGCAGTGGTTTGTAGTTCTCCTTGAAGAGGTCCTTCACATCCCTTGTACGTTGGATTCCTAGGTATTTTATTCTCTTTGAAGCTATTGTGAATGGGAGTTCATTGGTTATTTGGCTCTCTGTTTGTCTATTATTGGTGTATAAGAATGCTTGTGATTTTTGCACATTGATTTTGTGTCCTGAGACTTTGCTGAAATTGCTTATCAGCTTGAGGAGATTTTGGGCTGAGATGATGGGGTTTTCTAAATATACAATCATGTCATCTGCAAACAGGGATAATTTGACTTCCTTTTGTCCTAATTGAATACCCTTTATTTCTTTCTCTTGCCCGATTGCCCTGGCCAGAACTTCCAACACTATGTTGAATAGGAGTGGTGAGAGAGGGCATCCCTGTCTTGTGCCAGTTTTCAAAGGGAATGCTTCCAGTTTTTGCCCATTCAGTATGATATTGGCTGTGGGTTTGTCATAAATAGCTCTTATTATTTTGAGGTACATTCCATCAATACCGAATTTATTGAGAGTTTTTAGCATGAAGGGCTGTTGAATTTTGTCAAAGGCCTTTTCTGCATCTATTGAGATAATCGTGTGGTTTTTGTCTTTGGTTCTGTTTATATGCTGGATTATGTTTATTGATTTGCATATGTTGAACCAGTCTTGCATCCCAGGGATGAAGCTGACTGGATCATGGTGGAAAAGATTTTTGATCTGCTGCTGGATTCGGTTTGCCAGTGTTTTGTTGAGGATTTTTGCATCAATGTTCATCAGGGATATTGGTCTAAAATTCTCTTTTTTTGTCGTATCTCTGCCAGGCTTTGGTATCAGGATGATGTTGGCCCATAAAATGAGTTAGGGAGGATTCCCTCTTTTTCTATTGATTGGAATAATTTCAGATCAATATTCAGAATGGTACCAGCTCCTCCTTGTACCTCTGGTGGAATTCAGCTGTGAATCCGTCTGGTCCTTGACTTTTTTTGGTTGGTAGACAATTAATTATTGCCTCAATTTCAGAGCCTGCTATTGGTCTACTCAGGGATTCAGCCACCTTACATAAGGGACTTGAGCATCCTTGAACTTTGGTATTCGAGGGGTTAGGTGGCAGTTCTGGAACCAGTTCCTCTCAGATACTGAGGGATAATTGTAGTGATGAATATAAGTCCTTATATTCATAAGTATAGGTTGTATACTTTTGTGTATATTGGATTATGTATATATACTTATGTATATATAGTATGGATTGCCTGAAATTTTCTCAATTTTAGCACTGTAAATTCCACGTCCTGGAAAACCATTCAGACCAAACCAGGGCAGTTGGTCACCCTAAATATCAATAACAGTTTAGGACATCTGTCACAACTGTAATAGGATATGGAAATATCTGTGACTTCTATTGGTAACAAGATCACAGTTACTATTACTGCTACTGAAGTTTGTTGCCTATTTTCAGAATTAAAGGAAGTGCTAAATTTCCTTTGAGATTAATGAAAATAATGAATCATTTTTTTTTCCTCAACCAGATTTTCAGGTCCTCTGAATTCTGTACATGGTCTCCCCTCTGTAAGAATCCTGCTCTAGAAATACACATGGTCAGGCTGCCTGCCCTCAGACCTTATCTGTACATCTGAGGACAGTGCCATATGCCATCTTGGATTTTTTTATCCTGAAAACTCTTGCTTCCTTCAGTCATTCTCTATATGAAACTGTTTCTAGAACTCTCACATTCCAATTCTTCACAAGTCCTTTAAAACCTGGCCCTAGAAATAAGCACCTGGTCTGGAGAAACATCCTTTTTATTGAAATATAAGTGCTATATTTTTACTTTCATCATCATCATCATTGTATTTAGTCTGTTCTCATGATGCTAATAAAGACATACCCAAGACTGGGTAATTTACAGAGAAACAGAGGTTCAATGGACTCAGTTCCACATGGTTGGGGAAGCTAAACAGTCATGGTGGAAGGCAGAGGAGGAGCAAAGACATGTTTTATATGGTGGCAGGCAAGAAATCATGTGCAGGGGAACTCCCATGTATGAAACCATCATATCTTATGAGACTTATTCACTACCATGAGAAAACTATGGGGGAAACTGCCCCCATGATTCAATTATCTCCACCTGACCCTGCCCTTGACACATGGGGATTATTACAATTCAAGGTGAGATTTGGGTGGGGACACAGCCCAACCATATGAGTCATCAGTCAGCGTAGCTAACATTTATTGAGCATTCAACAAATGCCAGATATTGAGCTAAATAATTTACATATTCCACGTTGTACAGTCATCTTAATTACCTTATGATTTTGGTATGATAATTAACCCTATTGTATTGCTAACCAAACTGATTTCCTGGGAAATTATGTACCTCATCCAAGGTTACTTAGCTAGTAAGTGAAATAACTAAGATTTAATCCAGGCAGCTGACACTCTTAAGTAGTTTCTTAAGATCCAGACAGGAATAAAATTCAGAGGAAGCTTTTAAAAGAATGGGAGAATTCTGTTCATTTCAGCATCTGTTGATTGAGTGATCCCATTCACTGATGCTCATAGCATCTCAGACTTGGCCATGTTAGATATGGTGATTGTAACCCTGCTTACACATCACAGTCACTGTCCAGACCCCTCCCCAGGCCCTTTGAATCAGAATCACCGGGGTAGGGCACAGCGTGAGTATTTTTTTCAAAGTTCTTTTGGTGATTCTATAGATTCTGTGGAGTTGAGAACCATTGGCTAGGAGTTTAAACAGAGTTCTTTGCTTTTTGATCAGGACATTTCAGGAATATTTGCCCTTCCCTAAAATCCCTGACATTGCTTGGGTTCTTAGGAACATTTGGGCTGACCTGGGAACCTGCCTGAAAAGTGAAAGCCCACAGGTTCTTCTCTATACAGTTGACCACTCACCCCGTCCAGTGTCTAGGATGTGTTTCTGTGTCTCTTGACCTGATTCCACATGAAACCTGAATCACAGACAAGGAGCCTGTCACCAGCATGCCTGTCCTGCTCAACACTAAGATGACTTGCACAGCATCTCCCTGCCATGAAACTGCTGCTGAGAGCAACATGTCATCTTAGTTAAAAATGCAGTGGTTTAAAAAATCATGTACACTCAAACATTAAGAGCACAATCAAAATTTAAATATAGCAAAGTGAATGGAAATAGGTTGCTTTAGAACCTTTATCATGGTTTCCCTATGAGGGTTGTGAATCGGGTGTAAATTTCAGAACAATTTTTGGTATGCCCATACTCTTCTCCAGTTTTTCGTTTTCTATAGCCCTGCTGCTATTTCTTCTGAACTTGTTCACTGATCCTCAGCTCAAACCTGCCGTTGTTCATCAAAGGCCCTGTGATGGTTAATTTCTAATTAAAAAGGACCAAAGGGATGATGCAAATTGTCTCTTCCCTGCTTCTTAGTCTCTGGAGGCTGGGAGAGGTTGCCACACCTCTGTCAGAGTAGACTCCAGGAACTTTTATCCCCTTGGTCTGAGCAGGCTTGGAGGAGGTTATTGGCATTTTTATTAACCATTAAGATGCAGCTGGGGAATAGGCTGGTTGTCCTGCCCTTTCTTAAGGGGGATTTCTAAAGGGGGGCCCTTTCTGAATATTCAAACCACACCATATCAGGAATGAATCAGTATTTTCTAAGGTATGGTATTCTGTATATCTTGTTTTTTAGTTTAGAGACTGGTAGAAATTCTCAAAAGTTGTACAGGTGGATTATAACTAGTTTCCCCCAGCTCCTATCAATTACTTTCTTCAAAGATGCAGATCTTAATGATATGCTCCTTTTCCTATGTTTTCATTATTTCGTATGTGTCCATTCTAGTTCCTCAATCAGATTGTAAGTCGATTAAGGGCAAGAAATAGGTTCTGCATTTTTTCACTCATATTGCAAGCATAATGCCAAGTACATAGAGAATAAAGGCAATATCATGTTTAGAAATAGTCTCTGGAGTCAGTTGACTTGAATTTAAATTGTGACCCTCACTCCATCACTGACTGGCCATGTGAATTCTGGTACACGGTTTGACCTTTGTTCCTAATTACCCTTTTTAAAAACTGAGAATAATGGTGTTATTGTGTCTTTAAATGAGATGCTACTCACCACACAGTTCTAGCAAGGAGTGAGTGCTGCTCTGCTCACTCTGGCCATTGTGGATATGCTTTGTCGAGAACACATTTCCACCACCTTCTGCTGTTTGTCTTCTCACTCAGGGATGTTTACAGTGGTATGAATTTGAATTCATGCTTCTCAATCTATAGTGTGGTGGTTTGAACAATCCTTCCCACACATTTAAAGAATGTGCTATCTGTCCAATTAATTCCTTGACCCTCGCATTAAACATGTTTTTTTCTAGGATGCCTTGGTCAGAATGACCCATTTAATTTATATTTGCACAGCTGTGTAGAGAAGAATGGATTCGAATAGAAAACATTAATGAAGATTAATGCTTGCTGACATACTAACTACTGGTATCCTCCTTCTCCTCCTCATAAGAAATTAAAACCCTATCCCTTATCCAGTTACAGTCATACTCCCTCTCTCCTGCTCTGAAATAAGACAGGATATTTTGATGGGTGGCTAAAGTCCCCAGGTTAAAGATTGGTTAGGGGTGTTTTTCCTTTTAAAAAAAAATTCTCAATCTGCCTGAATTTTGAGGAGTTTAGATACATATAGTTATCTTGAATGTGAAGTACAAGAAGTTTCTGCTTCTGCCTTGCTGGAATTGCTCATGTAACCCGAGCTCCACATGCACTCAGAGAATGTGAAGGTGCCAGGGCAGAAATTCCACTGGCTCCTGTATTATCACTTCACTTATTTCCCTTCTTTGTTCCACAAGAAGATTTACTGTACAAGAATATGTATGACAAAATAGAAAAAAAAAACTCAGATAAAATAAAGAGTAAAAAACAAAGAATAAAAATGAAAAGTAAAGAATGAATAAAAAAATTTTAAATCAGTCTAGAAAAGCTATAATTTAAAAAGGAAGGTCAAAAGTAGCTTCTGTATTGCTGCTGCTTATTTTACTTTCTTCCTTTTAAAATGTGCCTTTCTTCTTCATACTTCACTCTCAAGAACAGAAAATTAAACCTAAGAGGCAATTATTTTTTGAGTGTTTCACAAAAATACCTTTGTTGGTATACATGTCCTTGATTCTAAATTTTGTCTCTTTCAAATTGAAGAGACCTGAACCTTAGGGGAGAGCCAATGTCTGTTACATGTAAAGGGGCCAACCAGTAATAAATTCATCTTCTAAGTTGTAGTTTTTATGGATGATAAAATATCCATCAAGCCACACTGTTCAATGTTGTCAGGGATTGCTGTTGAGATAGCAACATGTCTTGTTTTCTGGTCTGGAAATTTGGTTGCCCTGGAGCTAGGATACAGTTTGGACCTTGAGATAATTAAAATTTCGTGGGGTGCTTAGGCTTAGCTGGAAGCCTGTGCTTGGTGATTTGCCAGGCTGCCCCTTTCATCACAAAGGGTAGTGCTGGGTTGATGACATGGGTATAGGATGATGCTGGTCCCTTCCTGTTGAGCACAGTGAAAGGGAATCCAGCTTCCTCTCAGCTCCTGTGCAGTTTCGTCACGTCTAGTGCCTCAGTGGAAAATATGATGACTGTCAGAGTCCAGCTTTGTGATGATTGGACTGCTTTCCCTTATTAGCTGCATGATGCACTATGGGATAAATGTCCCCCTGCATATCTGTAGTTATACCAGCCCTTTGGCTAAGATTTGGTAAGAGCGGGAGTGAAAAACCTTGACTCTGGATTCCAGTGTAAGGTAAATGCACTGTGGCCACTGTTATTCTCATAGTAGTCTTGGGACAGTATCAGCATTAGGATTATTATTATTTTTCTTTTCCCTAGATGTCCTACACAATGGGAATTGGCAGCTGGAGAGGCCCCATCCCTGAAATTGGGCCATGGTAGTATGTGGCCTGAAAAGAATTAGATCCAATGGGCGAGGATAAAACCATCTGGTGAAACCCTAATCTGCTCTACAACCTGTATTTTACAGAGTGGGGACTCAAGCTGCCCTCTGAATGACCTCTGAAAAGTCATGAGTCATAGAAGTGGCCCCGTCTGAGCTTAATGGAGTCCTGGGGTTAGAGAGGAGGTTTATCACCCTGTTGCCCAAATGATTCAGCATTCAAGGATTTGAAGCATCAGTGGGGGGGCAGGTGCACCCACTGACCCCCATGACTAGACTAACTGGTGGCTCAGACAGGGTCCTCTCTCAAAAGCTGTTCTCAGACAGCAGGGCTGGGCTTATTTTCTGGCACCATGACAGCCAAATGGTGCCCCTTTCAGTGGTTCTTTATTCTAGTGGCTTGCCTGAACACATTCAGAGCCTCATATTAAATATGGGTCTTCTAGAGCTCAGGCACCAGAACCCTGAACCCCTAACCCCAAGGCTCAGTCCCCTACAAAGAACCCCAAATCCTTCCTTCTTGTTTAGGCCATCACTTCTCAAACCCTCAGAAAGCTCAGCAGAAAACCCCCTCAGCCTTCAGCAACACAAAGTCATGCTCTCATCTTTTAAGGATAGGGAAAGCCAGTCCTTTGAAACACAATAGCAGATTTCCTTGAAGGGGAGGAGAAATGCTTTGGTTTCTTCTTATTTTTTTGTAACAGCTTTATTGACATATAATTCACATACCATACAATTCACCCAGTTAAATTATACAATTCAGTAGTTTTAAATATGTTCACAGATATGTGCAGGCATCACTACAGTCAATTTTAGAACATTTTCATCATCTCAAAAGGCAACCCTGTTTCTTTTAGCTATCACCCTCCATCGCCCCATCCTGTGCCTCTCTCCCAGCCCTAAGCAATCACTAATCCACTTTCTGTCTCTATAGATTTCTCTATTCTGGATGTTTATATGAATGGACTTTTATAGTGTTTGGTCTTGTGACTGGCTTCTTTCACTTAGCATAATCTTTTCAAGGTTAAAGTTTCATTTATACTGTAGCATGAATCAGTACTTCATACTTTTCACTGCTGAATAATATTTCATTGTATGATTATGCCCCATTTTATTGATCTATTCATAAATTGTTGGACATTGACTTGTTTCCACTTTTGGATTATTATGAATAATACTGCTGTGAGCATTCTAGCAGAAGTTTTTGTGTGGATATAATTTCCATTGCTTTTGGATAAATACCGAGGATTGGAATTGCTGGGTCACTTGATAACTCTGTTTAATCTTTTCAGCAATGGCCAGACTGTTTTCCAAAACAGCTGCACATTTTACGTTCCCACCAGCAATGTAAAAGTGTTCTGGTTTCTCCATATCTTTTTTTTTTTTTCCTGGAGACACAGTCTTGCTCTGTTGCCCAGGCTGGAGTGCAGTGCCACGATCTGGACTCACTGCAACCTCCGCCTCCTGGGTTCAAGCAATTCTCCTGCCTCAGCTTCCCGAGTATTTGGGATTACAGGTGAGTGCCACCACGCCCTGCTAATTTTTATATTTTTAGTAGAGACAGGGTGTCGCCATATTGGCCAGGCTGGTCTCAAACTCCTGACCTCAGGTGATCCACCCACTTTGGCCTCCCAAAGTGGTGGAATTACAGGTGTGAGCCACTGCACCCAGCCCAATTTCTCCACATCTTGAACAATGTTTCTTATTGTCTGTCTTTTGGTTATAGCCATCCTAGTAGGTATAAACTGATATTTCATTGTTTTGATTTGCATCTTCCTGAAGGCAAATGATGCTGAACATCCTTTCATGTGCTCTTAGCCATAGGTGAAATTCTTTGCTCATTTTTAAATTGAGGTGTCTTTTATATTTTTGATATATATTCTGGATATAAGTTCATTATCAGATATATGATTTGCAAAATAGATTTAGATATATGTATAGGTATAGATATATGAATGAAGATAAAGAAAGTGGCAAAGGAGGTTTACACTTTTATTTACAGTGGAGATTGTTAAACATGTCCCTTGGACATTCATCTCCTTCTCAATGTTTCTCACATTATTCTACCAGCAACAACTTTCAAATATGATTAAAATATATATATTTTTTGTAGTGGCAAGATCTTGCTGTGTTGCCCAGGCTAGTCTCCAACTTCTGGCCTCAAATGATCCTCCTGCCTCAGCCTCGGAAAGTACTGGGATTACAGGCATGCGCCACTGTGCCTGGCCCCAAATATGATTTAAAAAATTTTCCAACTTCTCCAGATTCTCCCAAACTCCAGTCCACATAGCTTTTCTTTTTTTTCCCTCCTCCCTTTCTGCCTAAATGTTATTATCTAAATTGTTTTTCTTATTATCCAAACTCTGCACCCCAGTACAGTGGCTGGGAATGAGATTGTCAGTCCACAACCTTGGGCACAAGGATATCATCCAACACAGTGATGGTTAAGGAAGAGGTCGCCACATCACAATAATGCACTCTGTTATGCACAGGTACAAGCAGGGCCATCACTAGGGTGAGATGAGTGAGTGTCTCACCCTTGTGCACCTTCTCTCAGGGTCTCAGAAGTGCCACCCATATACTTCTTAGTGAGTGCCTCCTTAAATTGTGAGTGCTAGGCAGCTCTCTTGTCTCACTCTAGTCCCAGCCTTGGTACAAGGGCCTAAGGGAGTCCATGGTTTAGAAATGAATACCATCTTCCTAGTTCAGGAATGACCTTGACTGAACCCTCATATACATCAATACAGATATTTGTAAAATAAAAGCTAAGAGTGGCTTCTGCATTTTTAAATGGTTGAAAAAATCAAAAGAAGAATACTATTTCATGACATGAAAATTATATAGAATGGAAATTTTATTGTTCATTAATAAGGGTTATGGAACACAGCCACACTCATTCTTTTATGTATTGTCTGTTGGTGCTTTTACCCTCTAATGGCAAAGTTAAATAGCTGCCAGACACTGTGTGACCTGCAGAAACTAAAATATTTGTTATCTTGTCCTTTACATGAAACCTTTGGCTATCCTTGGCTTAGAACATTCCTCGCTACCTGGCTAACTCCTATTCAGGTTTCAGGCCTGAGCTTAGTTTCACATTCTCTTGGTGGTTTTCTCCGCCAGCCCCCAACTCGCATCCTGGACCCTAGGCCAGAGTTTCTGACAGTCAGTGCTCAATATGTATTTCTCAAATGAATCTTTGAATTATAAATGAAGAAGGACGGTTTCCACCCACTTCTGCTGTCTCCTTCTTTCCTTCTTCAGAACCACTGCAGGCTTGTTAGCTGTCCTCCCCTTGACCCTCAGAGCTTGGAACTAGTTCTTTTGTGCAATACCTGTAGGACAGAATCAGGATTTTCCATTGAAATTTAAAAGGGTCTTTTTCAGTCCTGCAAACCCAGAAGTCCATGCTTGTCATCTCCCCAGACTTGGCCTGAAAGGTCATGTTTTCATCTCCTTGTCCCTGGCTCCCCATTTCAACTGACTGTTAGAACCCTTGAGAAAGTTTCTGGATCCTTTTTGCTTCCAAGGGATCACCTGAGACTGCTGTGTGCTTCAGTGGGCCAAGAAGGAAAGATGCCCCGCGATCTCAAGACCCCAGAGCTCTGTCTCTGCTCTTCAGAACCCCCAGTGCTTCCTAGAGAGCGTTTTCCCCATGGACTGGAGGGAGTCTAGCTTCTGTCAGTGGGAGTTCGGGGATGGGCGTGGTGGTGAAGGGATAGGGACAGCATGCTGTCGTTATAAGTTGGGGAGATCATTTCATTCCTGGGTGTTGGAAGTTGTTTGTCTAGTTCCTTCAAACCATTTGACACCAATACTCTTGACAATAGACCTGAAACGGCACCCGTCTCTTCTAAAAAGATCCAGGTGCCAAATCCAGCTCTGCCAATGGCTGTTTGTGTGACTTGAGCAAATCACTTTAGGGCCGAGAATTTTAGGTGTTTTTCAGTATTAAAAAAAGAGGGAGGACAGACATGTATTCATTGTCTGCTATATGTCAGACACTGTGTCTATAATTTGCATATAGTAATTTAACAGATTATAAATTATATACTTCCTCTTAAGTCTAAAATTGTACCAGTCTGTGGCTTCCTGATTTAAATCCTGACCCTGAGTTTCAGGTCGAGTGAATATTCTACCTCCCCCAGCAATGCCTCCGTGAGGTTTGATTTGGAATGAGTCTTGTGACTCACTCCCTGACACTCTGTGTAGTAGAAGGGCAGAGGATTTGGCTAAGCCTGGAAATGTCTGTAGAAGTAAGATGGTAAGTACTGGCTGGATGCTCACTGTGTCTTATACTGGGCTTCCCAGATGTCTTGTCTTTTATCTTCTCTTTCCTTTCATTCTCATGGCGACTGTCTATGAGGTTAAACACCCCCATTTCATTGGTCACTGTGTGACCAATGTCACACTGTGTCAGCACTTGAACCCAGGTCTGGCGACGTCTAAAGTCCATGCTCATAACTGCTCCTAAGTTCCTCTGGAAGATTCTGATGCAACTTACCCCTATAACTTGGCAGAAATTCTGTTCTCTTATTAAATGTGCAAATGTTGAGCTGGATAAGTCCCTGAGCTCTTTTTTTTTCTTCAAATGCGAACTGGGTGTGACTTTTGGATGAAATGGGAGATGCAGGGAACAATACCAATTCTTAATGCGAGGGGTGTGTTGTCTATTGAACTGGCTGAGATTTATTTTTTATGACTCAGCCTGCTAGGAGGAGAAAACCAAGCCCCAAGGTTTGAATGTTTTATGGAATTGCTATAATTTAGAAGTACAGTTAAGAAGTTTTATAAGTAAGTAAGCAAGAACAAAGTCCAAAGCAAACTGCACACATCTTGAGTCAGAACCTATAGCTTATTCACTCTCATGCTGAGATACCCAAAACTACTGGGAACATATGTTAGTATTTTTCCATTTTAATTTAGTTTTCTGTGATCTCCCAGGGTTCTGACCAACTGACCTAAGTATGAAAGACATGACTCAGTAGCATTTCTTTCCATAGTCACACCATTAAAATGAAGTTTTCACCTACTTCACAAGGTTGTGAGGCGGGAGGAAAAAAAATCTAAGCATGTTGTATATTAAAGTGCTTGGAAAACACTATTTAAACCTCCCTGCAAGTATAACTTTTCTCCCCTTACTCCATGCTCTAAAGGATTCAGAGTGAGGCACCCAGAGGAAAAACAGACACAAAACTACAGAGGAGGCAACAAAACAAAACCAGAGGCAGCCTGTTTTCCTTTCTTAAAGGCTGCAAGCGCAGAGTCGAACCCGCTATGGAAACCCGACACTTTGGTTTCCCTTTCAGGGTGCTGGCATGAATGAATAATAACTTCATTTTCAACTTGAGGTTAGATAACTTTTATCACCAACACCCACTTCATTTTCTCCCTATGTTTTAATAGAATAAGGAATAGGGAATCAATTTGTTGGTAGACCATGTTGAGTAGCTTAGCTTCAGAAAGATTTAGCACCAAATTGTAAATGGTGACACTTTAATAGCAACTGTGATGTGCATTGGGAGCCAGCCTGTGGGAGTTTGGCAGTTGGAAAGCCCCATAGCTTCATTTTTTCCAGATTTTTGTACCCTTCCATCAGATAGTAACTCCTTAGCCTTGAGAAACTCTCTTCCAGGACAAGGGGAAAGTTTATTTGAGTTTGAATTCTAAATTGTTTAATAGCAAATGCATTATTTGTCTCTTTAATGAGACCAAGAAAATGGCCTCAGACCCTGGTTGAACAAGCCAGTTCTCCTTTTGATGGCCACAAACCAAATATGGGCAGTGTAATGATGGTATGACTCTGGCCTGACTAATATTTTTGTGAGGAGAATGCCATTATTATGGTGACCATATTTTCCAAATAAAAAATTGGGAACTTTTTATTCAGAGGAAAGAGGGGCAGAATATTTGAAATTGAGACTGACCCAGGAAATCCAGAATGAATGGTCTTGGTAGCTATTGATCACAGCATAAAGGAAAAAGAATGTGAATGAACCAGTGCAAATCTAATTGGTTGCTAGAAAAGTCAGGAGCCTCAAAATGAATGACTTGCTAGTGGTGGCAAAGAACCACTATCTACATGTAAAGACAACACATTAGATGCCCAGATAATCCAGTGACTTGTTTTTCTCAGAGTTTTCATTTTTCTATATTTTTTCCAAGTACATTTAGCAGCTACCATGTTTTGGAAATGTGAAAGTAATGAAATAGATTTATTTTAAACTCCAGGTCTTGCTCAGCTAAATAAGGGTTGTCCCTTTCCAAGGAATCACCTTGAAAGGTTGCCCCCACTTTCCATTTATGCTGCCATTATGCACAATGTCTCAACCCTTGGATTGAGATTTTTAGGAACAATCCATTCAAGCATCCTGACTAGTGCTGGTTTGGGTCCATACTGACATGTGATTATAAAGGACAGAATTGGTTTTATTGGAGATCTTAAAAACTGAATGGAGGTGAAAGGAGGTGTCTGGAAATATTTTAAGCAAAGGTAAAACTACATGTTTTGTATACAAAACACAAACTTGAACACAGACTTGGCCATTGCTTCGCAGTCCTGGCCATGGCTCTCTTCAGTGTTGATGGACAGTTCAGAGGCACTCACAAACTCAGAATGCAGCTTTGGTTTGTACTGAGCCTCGTGGGCACAAAGCTCATGCCAAAGGGCAGTTTGGAATTTAGCCCTATCTCCTCCACCTTCTTTGGCTAGATGCCCTTCTACAGGGCACAACATGCCCAGCCCTGTATGGTCATGCTAGCTAGTAGCACATGGAACAGAAGCAGAAGAGCTTCTGAAACCCAAAACTTCGATTGTTTTTTTTTTGGATTCATACATTATGTGCTCAGAATAGTGGAGTCCGTGGAGTTCCAATGGCCTAAAATATGAAGACATTAAATTAATTCAGGTGAATGGTTTTCTACATGAATATAAAATAATTATTTGGTAACTTTATGAACTATAGATTCTTGAACTGGCTCACCTTTTTAAAAATTTTTTTAATTATTATTATTTTTTCTTTAGAGACAGGGTCTTGTTCAGTCTCTAGGCTGAAGTATAGTGGTACAATAATAGCTCACTGCAGTCTGGAGCTCCTGGGCTCAAGCAGTTCTCCTGCCTCAGCCTCCTGAGAAGCTAGGATTATAGATGCATACCACCATGCCCAGATAATTTTAAAAAAAATTTTTCTAGAGACTACATCTTGCTTTGTTGCCCAGGTTGGCCTCAAGTAATCCTCTTGCCTCAGCCTCCTGAGAAGCTGGGAATACGGGCTCATGCCACCACACCTGGCTAATTAAAAAAATATATATATGTATATATATATATATATATTTTTTTTTTTTTGTAGAGGTGGGGTCTCACGTTGTTGCCCAGGTTTGTCTCAAGCTCCTGGCCTCAAGCGATCTTTCCTCCTTGACCTCTCAAAGTGTTGGGATTACAGGCACGAGCCGTGGTGTCTGGCCTGGCCCATCTTCTCTAATCATGTTCAGCCCCTTGGTTTATGGATAACTGGCCAAGGCCCTAGAGAGGTGAAGTTACTTGAACAGGTCTACATAGCTAATGATGGAAGATCCAGAACTGGAATCAAGGTCTCTATAGACTCTCTCTCCTCACCTCTAAAATAGTATAAAGATACATTTCTGATACAAATAACTGTGTCACCTAGTAGGTTCTCTGTTGATGTTGGCAGATTCTGAACCCTAATGCCTTTACAGTTCCTGGGATGCACAGTTTCCTGAAACACAGCACCAGCCCTGGAAGAGTTCATGGTGGGATAGTGGAGGCAGACATGTCTGTCTCATTTATTTCATCCTCTTCCCAGGCTGTAAATAACCTTGGTTGGTGCATAGTTTATCAGGTTTGTCCTGCCTTCTCTGATCCATTCCGGTCTTCCTGGATGATCCTGTCTTCATTTCTTTAAGAAACTGGCACATCTTGTTGCAATAACATTGTCAATTCTTTAAGTGCTCAGAGATGCCCTTTTAATTTGGATGTAGCCAGGTTTTGTGAGTTCATTTCTCCCCTTAGTCTAGTTTCTTTCCATCCTTCACTTGGCAGGTAGTTCTCTCTGGTTAATGAGTGTGAGTGCTTCAAAGCATACAGAGCAGCCATGGGATCCCTCCCAGTCTCTCAGGAGGATATTTCCCGTTGTTCTTTTTCTTTTATTTGTGAGAAGCAGAGCCAAATGCAAGACACTGAGCCCAGCAGGAGGGGCCAGACCTGGCCCAGGAAGAGCCAGTATGGTCTGGGCTGCAAGGAATTGAGCCAGGAATCCCAGGCTCATAAAACATCAGCACTGCAAGGGCCTTAGAGACCATCGGGTCCAACCCTTCATTTTCAGAATAGGCAACTGAGGCTCAAAGAGACAATGGCCTTTCACATGTCCAGTCAGGCATCAGTTTCAGAGCCAGGCCTGGAGCCCAGGTTGTTCTCAGATCAACTTTCCTGCCCTGTGCCAGGATGCCAAACGCTACTTCTGACCCATTGGGCGTGGAGCTGAACTGATCAAATTATAACATCTAAGTAATCGAGGGCTTGGGGCTCCATAATGATTAAGGGTATGAGGTTAGAGGTATGCCTAGTTTCAAATTCTGACCCTGCACTTACTATTTATAGCTTGGAGGCTTAATGCAAGTTACTTACCCTCTCTCTGTCTCTATTTATTTCTAAATAGTTGTACTTGCCTCTTAGAGTTGTTGTAAAGATTAGTAGACTTTTATATGTTAAATGTTAACATAAGTTAACAAACATGTTACAAATTTTTCAGTATTTAGAATAGTAGCTGACACTATGTACCTGTTGTTGTTTCCTTTTATTCTTTTTTAAAATTTTGTCATTTTTTATAAATAACCTTTTAAAAAATAAATAACCTTTTAAAAAATAAAAAGCCAAATTTAGCAGTGGATTTTGTATATCAACTTTAGTGACACAGTTAATAAGTTCTGATAACCCACTACCATTGGACCAGCCTTCTCTGATTCCTGTCTTGATTTTTAGCCACAATGCTATATTACCTCCAGGTAAATAAAGATTTTTCTCTAGGGACCCTGACAGAATAGCTGTAAAACATGGGATACTGTCTGTTAAGTGCTATATGAGTGGCAGGCAGATTTGGGTAGTCTTAGAAGGCTTCATGGGAGACGTGGGATATTAGTTCTGCCAGGGGCCAAAATTGCTTGTCTCCCTACCAGTGAGAAGGCAAAGTGTTCTGCCATAAGAAAATTCATCACCATTTTCTTTCACAGGAGTCCGTGGGACTTATTCCAAAAATAATATTGATTTCTGAGGCCCTTTTGCCATTTTGTTTTAGCCAGTTCTTTTCCTCCCCCCTTTTATGACTTCATATAAAATTTAAAGGAATATAATTACTCTCAATAGAATTGAAATTTTCCTGTTTTGTTTTCAAAGCATCTATTGTAAAAATTGCCTTCTATACTTTGCAGAAATTGTTGCCAGCATCTGTTGATGTGAGGCAAAGGGGACCAATGTATTTATTTTTATTTGGTTTTTTGTTTATATAGTTGGTCATTTTCAGTAGTGAGATAAGCACCGATGAACTTAACAGCCAAGAGTAAAACTAGAACCTTGATAAACCCTATGCCTAGCCGTGTGGTTCCCCCTTCTTGGCCACCCTAAACCTCTGCCTGTCCCTCCCTTCCCAGGTACTATCTTCCTTAATTCTGTTTCTGTCATTCCCTTACTTTCCTTTTTATACAGTGTTATTGCATCTACATGTATTCTTAAGAACTGTACATTTTTAATAAATGCCACTGAATTGCACACTTCAAAATGGTGATTACTATGTGAATTCACATCAATAAAAAACTACAGATTTTAAATTTTAGTTGTTTTGAAGTTTATATAAAGGTATACTATGTACAATCTTTTGGGACTTATTTTGCACTGTATTATATTCCTAAGATTCTTTTATACTTTTGTAGGTTGCTGTAGTTCATTTGTTTTGATTGCTGTATTATATTCCTGTATGTGAATATATCATACTTTACTGATGCATTCTCCAGTTGATAGACATTTTAAGTGTTTCTATGTTTTTGGTATTGTAAACAATCCACCCATGAATATTTTTGATGTTCTTTGTTATATGTGTACAAAATTTTCTCTTGGATATATCCCTAGAAGGCAAACTGTTGAAACACAGGGTATGTGAATGTTCAAATTTAGGAGATAGTAGTAAACTGTTTTCTAAAGTGGTTGCAACAGTTTACACACCCCCCAACCCCTGCCACCATGATGTACAAAATAGTCTTTGGATCTACATTTTCTCTAATAATTTATATGTTTAAACTTGTTATTTTGCCAATCAAATGGATTAAAGATATTTATCTGTTTAATTTTGCATTTTCCTGATCACTGATGATGTTTACCATATTGTCGTGTTTTAAATGGCCATGTAGTTTTTTTGTGTGTAAAATGCCCATTTTCTGTTGGGTTCCTTGTGCTTCTTTATTGATTTGTAGGATTTATTAAATCTCTCTCTATATCTATATATCTATATATAATACATTTATATATTTAATATAGTATATATATTATATATGTGTGTATATATATATATATAGAGAGAGAGACAGAGTCTTACTCTGTTACCCATGCTAGAGTGCAGTGGCAGGATCATGGCTTATTACAGTCTCAAACTTTTGTGTTCAAAAGATCCTCCCCACTTCAGCCTCCCAAGTAGCTGGGACTACAGGCATGCATGCCTGGCTATTTTTTTTAAATTATTTTTTGTAGGGATGGGGTCTCACTCTGTTGCCTAGGCTGGTCTTGAACTCCTGAGCTCAAGCTATGCTCCTGCCTCAGCCTCCCAGACTACTGGGATTACAGGCATGAGTCAGTGTGCCTGGCCAGATATATTCTTAATATTATCTTTTTTTGTTTGTGTATATTGTTAATACTTTCTCCTAGATTTAAATTGTCTTCGCTTTTTTTGTAAGATTTTGAATAAACACAATTCTTAAATTTTATAGTCAAATTTATTAAAGTTTAATGATCACTGCTTTTGGTTTATTAAATGTTTTCTCTCTACCTAAAGTCTAAGATACTCACTTATATTTTTCTGCTAGAAGCTTTAAAGTTTTATTTTTGACATCGAATTCCCTAACCCATTTAAATCTTTGATTTTGTATATGGTGTGAGGTAGGGAGGAGTCCATTGTCATTTTCTGTGTCAGTATCCATTTTCCAGCTCTAATCTGACATGTCACCTCTGTCATATACCAAAATTCCATGCATGCGTGGGCCTTCTCTGAGCCG
This sequence comes from Macaca nemestrina, assembly GCF_043159975.1. Classification (NCBI taxonomy): domain Eukaryota; kingdom Metazoa; phylum Chordata; class Mammalia; order Primates; family Cercopithecidae; genus Macaca; species Macaca nemestrina. The sequence continues at coordinate 39,875,128 of NC_092133.1, read as the reverse complement.
TTTAATTTAGTTCATTGGTTAATTTATCCATCACTGTGCCAGTAACATTAGGAAGTCCTAACAACTTTTTTAAAGAAGTGTCTTTACTATTCTTGGCCCTTTAGTTACCCTGTCTGTCTGTCTGTCTGTCTGTCTGTCTGTCTGTCTCTCTCTCATAATTATTGTTGAAGTATAACACATCCACAGAAAAATACACAAATCACACAAGGTGTACAGGTCAATGTATTTCACAAAGTAAACACAGATTTAACCAGCACCCAAGCCCACAAATGGAATATTGGCACCCCAGAAGCCTTCATTGTATCTCCTTTCAGTGTCCCTTTCCTTCCCACAAAACAAACTAGTATTGTCTTCTAACACCATTCGCTTGGCCTATTTTTGAACATAATATAAAAGAATTCATAGTTGGTACATTTTGTATGTCTTCTTTTACCCAACGTTATATCTGTAAGATTCATCCATGTTGCTGCATGTAGTTATAGTTTGTGCATTCTCATTGCTATTTCCCATTTCATTTCATGAATATTCCACTCTTTATTCATTCCCCTGTTAACAGTCATTTGGTTTGTTCACAATTTGGGGCTACTATGAATAGTGCTAGTCTGCTTCCTACCAGCCTTTAAGTCCTTGCCTGAGCTAGTTACCTCTTCTTGTCATGTCTCTATTTATTACACATATTAGTCCGTTTTCACACTGCTATAGAGATACTACTGGAGACTGGGTAATTTATAAACAAAGGAGGTTTAATTGACTCACAGTTCCACGTGGCTGGGGAGGCCTTAGGAAACTTGCAATCATGGCGGAAGGGGAAGAGGCACCTTCTTCACAAGGTGGCAGGGGACAGAGAAAGCATGCGAAGGAGGAACTGTCAAACACTTATAAAACCATCAGATCTCATGAGAACTTATTCACTACCATGAGAACAGCATGGGGGAAACTTCCCCCATGATTCAATCTCCAGTCATCTCCCACCAGAACCCTCCCTCAACAGGTGGGGTCTATGGGGATTACAGTTAGAGATGAGATTTGGGTGGGGACACAGAGCCAAACTATATCACTCCCCTACTTAAGATCCTGGCCATTTTACAAAACCTAAGTAAGTACATCCCATCCCTTTTGTGAAGAACTCTTAGACTACCCTAATCTACCAAGTTCTTCCCTGTCAGGGTGTCTAACCTTGTAGCTTATGAGTTGAACTATAAGTGTAATACTTGGAAGGTTTTTTTGCAAAAAATAAAAATTAAGAAAAAAACAAAAAAATAATTTTCTAGCACATATGAATTAAGAAAAGTTTTTCCTAAACATGTAAACACTGGGTTTACTTGTAGTCATATGCAAGGAAAGGAGGGAAGAAACAGCTTCCAAGAGTTTGTTCAATTCAAAGAGGTGATTGACATAACCAACTTCCATTTCATCTTTCTTCAGAAGAAAGTGTAGGCTAGGTTCACAGCATGAAGTGATGGAGAAAATGATCAAGATTGTTGACTTACATGGTTCTGCTCCTAACTCTGGCCAGTTTATGGGATGGGATACTTGTAAGAGCTGAAGCAGAGTATTAATATTTAGTTTATGAAGCTGTCAGATCACTAGGCAATGGAAACTTGAAAAGGTCTCCTCAACTACTTTTTCAGATTAAGGATTTTGGGGTACCAAAAAGCCATGTGACTTAGTAGTGGTTTGAAATGCATCATTTTCTTACCTATGGGACAAGATATCTGAATACACTGAATTAGAAAATGTTAAGATAAAAGCAAAATTCAAGCCAAACAAATAAGACTTTCAGAGTTACTTAGAAGAAATGGAAATTGCAGAAGAGATTTGCAGTTTGCATGTGTAAGAACCATGCATGAAGATTTTGCCAGCTGCTCCGGTCTAGTTAGATGATTAAACATCTGCTTCATCATTGAAGCTCATTGTAAAAGAAACTGATCCATCTAAAAAAGAAGCCATGCCCATCCAAAGGATACATCATGCAAATAATTTTGTAGATAAGTATATGCATCCCAAAACTAGCCGGAAATTTCTGATTATGTGGTCAAACACTTGGCAATGTTGGAGGCCAGTGGGCATTGTAAAATTACTGCTAAGATTGAAACTTAAAGTGGCTGTTAGTAAAATAGGCCTGGATTCAGAATTGAAATGTGCTGGAACTGAATATAGTCCACAGTTTCTAAACCTGCTAAACATCAGTATTCTCATCAATGTGATTAAAATTGAACAGTGACAAGTACACACCTACATACCTACTTGTGATCATGTTACTCACTACTTGGATGCCTTCATTTGTATTTGTTTAATCTTACCTAACTTGGCTTTCAACTTAAAACTACAAAAGTAATACACTCTCCTTGTAAAGAAAAATCGGTGTATAAAACGTTTAAAGTGACCTCTTCTTCTCCAATTTCTCCTACCAGGTGAACAAACAGTTCATTGGTTCTGGTTTCACACTTTCCCATGAATTCTGTCTAGGTTTTCAGCTTCTTCAGGGCATGAATTTCTTATTTAATTTTGTAATCCTTTTTATGCAGAATAGTGCTTTGCACAAAACAAGTTCTCAGTACATAACTTATTTGACTAATGATTGATCGAATAAGGATTGGAGGGGAGAATGCCCACATGGAAACTTACAGGCATGTAACCAAGCCAAAAAGCAATGTTTTCATAGTTCAATTCAGTTGCATTTGACAAGAAGTATTACTAATAACCTTTAAAGGAGCACTCTAGTTGCTACTTTTCTACTTCCTCCTTCCCCCTAAATACCAACTCACAAAGAGATAATAAACAAATCTTTGAGAAAAGGGAAGTGTGAGTCCCTCCTCCCTACTTCAGTACCCTTCTTAGAGTAAGGGACATGAGGCAGGAGAGCCTGGGGAAGACAGGAGAGGTGTCCTCGCAGTAGATAAATCTGTTTCTTTGTATTACCTGACTGTAAAATTTGCTGTGGAGCATTTTTATTGGTAATTTCTTTTGCAGATGTTTCTGGAGAAAGTTGAAATTATGCTGGTAAAAGCATATCTAGACTCCATATTGCGAATTTAAACATAATGTATTTTATTTCCTTAAGCAAAAAAGGAACTATTTTTCCCCTCCTTCTTTTCTTTCTTTCTTTTTTTAGCAAAAAAAAAAGGAATGAGGAAAGTCCAAAGTTTTTTTTCTATTTGGACTGAAAAATTAATTATTGCTTTGGGAATAAAGGTAGTGAGCATCATATCTCATTTCTAGTTAACTAGTAGTTCCCTTTATATACAAAGAGCAATTACTTTTGAAGACTAAAAAAATATATAGTCTTAAGGTGTGCTTCATATTATTTCCCCATGGTTTCATTTTTATTGTATTATCCTCTGACTCCATGACAAAATGTTTATTTGGTGCTTGCAAATTGAAAAAATCTGGAGTGGAATAAGCCACTTGCCGTTTCTGATTAATTGCCTTGGATATACTTTTAAATCCTCCTGCTGAACCTGAAGCGTACTGTCCCAAATAACGCTTTTTGAAGAGAAAACTTTTGGAATGCCCTTCATTTCTTTGAGTTTTCATAAGAGTGGAATGTGTTATACAGGCGGCCTAGTGAGCAGTTAAGAGCTGGGCTCTGGAAGGAGTCCCGGCTCCACTGTTAACTAGCAGTGGAGCCTTCAGCAATTTACTTAATCTCTCTAAGCCTCAGTTTTTCTCACCTGTATAATGAGAATCATGAAAATAACATCTAATCTAGAGAGTCATGAGGATTGGGTATCTGAAAAAGCAACATGGCACATATAAATTGTTCAATAGATTTTAGCTGCTGCTATTGTCATTATGATCTCTATGACTACTAATCATAAGAATGAATTGTGAAGATCTTTAGTACAGGAATGTGCTCTTTATGTCTGAGCAAATATTTTGCACATTGCCACAGTCTTTATTTGTTAGCACGCATGACATTTTTACTTTGCTATGTGGTCATTTATAGTCGGTTGCCCCTCCTAGATTGTAAGCCTCCTGGCCGAAGGGAGCAGCTCTTCTAGATTAGCCTTTGCATGCTCCGGTAGACTCAGAATGCCTTGCATTTAGCAGGTCCTCAAGAAAGGTTTATTGAATGCACTGGGAAGTTATAGGTGGAGGGCTGGGATCCAGCTTGCTCCAGAATGAGGTCTCTGTCTCAGAAATGTCCTCACAGCAGTTGAATAAGGGCCAGGACTAGGGTTTGGGATTTCACATTTCAACCAGGAATTGGAGCTGCCAAGATGCTAGTCACAATAGTGAGAGCCAGCCTTCCAGTCGCTGAATGAAGTTGAAAAGTAGAACAGATTTGGAAAACAGAAGTTATTTCATTTTTCAGGGTGGCCAGATTAGTTTTTCTTCATTTTTTAAAATTGTATATTTTAAATTATTAAAAAGTAAATGGTTCAGAACTTGAGATTCAGATTTGTAAACTGCCGGAATCCAGGTTGAAGAAACAGGCAGTAAGAGTGTCAGTAGAAATTATCAAATCATCAAGGGAAAAATGCAAGTCTGAGAGTCTCCTGACATAATTAAGGAAGTGAGTCTTACAACTTGAGGGATGGGAACAGGCAACTCCCCGAGCTTCAGCTGCAGATGAAGTCAGCGCTGCTGATCTTCCCGCCAATGGGAATGAAATTAAACCTCAGCAAGTCAAAACAATGCAAGTTTTGCGTACAGTTCTGTAAACAAAGAGGTGACAGATCCTCCCTGCTAAGCCCTGGGCTCCAGGAAGGGTTTGGAGAAAGAGAAACCCACATTCGGGCCAACTTCACAGTTACTCCTCTTCCCCTCTGATGGCCAGTGCTATCTTTACCTGAGCTCATCTTTACTGAATCTTCCATTTCTTTATTCCCCCCAAACCTCTGCTTTTCAGTGAAATCAAACTATGATTGCAGTTAGGAATTCCAGATGTCCCCACTGTCATTCTCAGACACAACAGTGTTTAATAATGTTGACCAGATAGATACCTTCTGTATGTCCAGCACTGTATAGGAAGGCTGTTTGATTATGACCTCTGTCTACCCCATGATGCATTCTTACTTTTGAAGCCCTTCTCCATACCCTATAAGCCATTTAAAATATAACTTTGCTTTATGTTTTTGAAGGAATTTTTATAATTTTGAGGTCTTCTTAACAATAATTTATTTGGTTCCTGTGATTTCAATTGTGTTAAGTTTCCAACCAACCAGGTAGAGTGAACTTGTGGTTAAGTAGCTCACATAAATGTTACCTTTAGGGGGAATTTCGTTTGTTAATCTTGATACTGTTGTTTTCCTTTAATATTTTAGCTAATAAGTTATTTCTTTGGTTCTTAATCACAGGCCCTTATGATTGTTATCTCTATGAGTACTTTAATGAACAAGACAAAGCAGATCTGATTTTTGCTGTGGTGGAGCTTATGGTCTAGTGGGGCCTTCCTTCTGTCACGGCAATTAAAGACACATCGCTAAGTGCAAAAAGACATCACATGGAAAGATGGAGAGCCCTCATTTCTCTAGTCTTTTAATACAGCAGAAAAGAAACAGTACATAATGTGGTGGTCTGCTTGGTAAAGGAGTCTGATTAGCTATTTAACCAAACCTATTTTCTCTTCCTCTTCAGCGCCCAGCTAGACCATATTTCCAGACTCCCTCGCAGTTGGATGCATCCATGTGCCTGAATTTTGGCCACTGGAATATGGAAAGAAGTGAAGTACACCATGTTCTAGGCCTAGTCAATCCTATGCCCTCCCTCTTCCCATCAGCCTGCTGGAAGGGAAGGATTGGAGTTTCTGGAATAGATGGCGGGCAAGATCTAAGAAGCCTGCTTCCTGAATCTGAGCACCTCCAGGTGACTCAGAGAACAAGAACTAAACTACTTTGTGAAGCCTCTGGGAGAGTTCAGGGTTTATCTCTTATAGTTGTTCGAATTAATAACATTCCCTCAGTCATTAATAACATTCCCTTATAGTGCTTTGCATCTATTGGGGTGGACAGATACAAAGTAATCACCCAAATTATTTAGGCAAAAGAAAAATGCCCTGTTCAGGCCAGGTGCAGTGACTCACGTCTGTAATCCCAGCACTTTGGGAGGCCAAGGCAGGCGGATCATGAGTTCAGGAGATCAAGACCATCCTGGCTAACACCATGAAACCCCATCTCTACTAAAAGTACAAAAAATTAGCTGGGTGTGGTGGCAGACGCCTGTAGTCCAGCTATTTGGGAAGCTGAGGCAGGAGAATGGTGTGAACCGGGAGGCGGAGCTTGCAATGAGTGACAGAGCGAGACTCCCATCTTAAAAAAAAAAAAAGACAAACGCCCTGTTCAGTAAGACAATACAAGGGCAAGCTAAATGGATTATAGAGTCGCTTTTAAGAAGTTGAAATTTCAACTGTGATCTGAAAGAGGAAAATGAATTATTTTATTATAAAGGAGGCAGTATAATAATGAAGATAATAATTGGTCCCATATGATAGAGTTGTTCTAAGGATTAAGTTAATGTTATGTTTTAAATAAGCTAATATTAATTATGTATATTAATAAATCAAATGCACAGAACATTGCCTAAATTGTAAATGTTTATTATTTTTGTTGTCTGACTTTTATTTTTTGGAGATGGAGTCTCGCTCTGTCACTTGGACTAGAGTTCAGTGACGTGATCTCCGCTCACTGCAGCCTCCGCGCTGCCACCCATCCTCCCCCACCCCCCCCCACCCCGTTCAAGTGATTCTCCGGCCTCTGCCTCCCGAGTAGCTGGGATTACAGGCACCCACTATCACACTCGGCTAATATTTTTGTATTTTTAGTAGCGTCGGGGTTTCACCATGTTGGCCAGGCTGGTGTCAAACTCCTGACCTCAAGTGATCTGCTCGTCTTGGCCTCCCAAAGTTCCGGGATTACAGGAGTGAGTCACCGTGCCCAGTTATTGTCTTACTTTTGAGTTGTACTTCCTAGGTTTAAGTCCCAGCTCTGCCTCCTACTTGTTGTAACCTTGGGTAGGGTACTTAATCTCTCTGATTCTCATTTCTTCACCCATAAAGTATTGATGGTAATGGTACGTACTTTGCAGAGTTATTTATGGATCCTTCCTCAGGGCCCAACGTAATATGTAACAAATTTATGGCCTTTTCACTTGAAGTTGTTTTAGGCTCCATAGAGATACTCCAAGATCCCTGTTCAGAGAGACCTTGCTGTCATAGGCACAAGGATTAAATAACCATTCAAGGCATTGTGTAATTTCATGTGAATAAGAGTGCTTGTATCACTGTTGTGGTCATACGTCAATCTGAATGATCAAAGGACCTTTGACTCCCTTCTGAGGTGCTGCTCAGTTGAATAGTCTACATGCCAGTAGATTACTGTAGTATGGCTATTCTATGGATATCTGTAGAGCAAGATCATCTTTTTTAGCAAACCCTTTTCTGTGTCAGTTGGTTTGAATTCTCTAAAAACTAGAGATTTATTATTTTGGTTTCATTTTAAAAATGCAGCCTCTTGTGTTTAAATTTATACAAATTACTCTTAGATTTAGTCCATTTTTAAGGCCGGGCGCGGTGGCTCAAGCCTGTAATCCCAGCACTTTGGGAGGCTGAGACGGGCGGATCACGAGGTCAGGAGATCGAGACCATGCTGGTTAACACGGTGAAACCCCGTCTCTACTAAAAAATACAAAAAATTAGCCGGGTGAGGTGGCGGGCGCCTGTAGTCCCAGCTACTCGGGAGGCTGAGGCAGGAGAATGGCGTGAACCCGGGAGGCGGAGCTTGCAGTGAGCTGAGATCCGGCCACTGCACTCCAGCCTGGGTGACAGCGCGAGACTCCGTCTCAAAAAAAAAAAAAAGATTTAGTCCATTTTTAAAAGAGAGGATTGAAAAAAAGAGAGAGTTGGATTAGATAAGTGGTTTTCAGATGGGGTTGGAAGAGCCCCTAGAATTTATGGTTCTCTTTGTCAAACACCATGTAATATAAAATAAATAACAGTACAATTATGTACTAAAGTACATACCTTATTATTCTTTTAAAGTAATTGATTTTTCAGATTTTAATATGTTGTGTCTCTATTCAAAAAAATTAAAAATACAAAAGAGAGAAAAAAATCTGTAATCCAACCACTAAAGGATGCTTAGTGTTAATATTTGGTAAATTTTCTTTCAATTTTCATTTTATGCATATATGTTTTTTTCCCACAAAATTTGAGTCTTACCAAATATAATGCTTTTTTTCTTAGCCTTTAAAAAATAATGACATTAGTGAGATAACTCACATAATATAAAAAATTCACCCCTTTTAAAGTGTACAATTCAGTGATTTAATTTAGCATATTCATGGAGTTGTACAATCACAATCGTAATTAATTTTAGAATATTTTCATCATGCCAAAGAGAAACTCCATACCCATTAGCGGTCACCCCCATCCTCTCCTTTCCCCCCACCCGCCAGTCCCTGGTAACTGGTAATCTGGTTTTTGTCTTTATGGATTTGCCTATTCTGGACATTTCATATATGGAATCACACAATGTTTGGCCTTTTGTGACGGGCATTTTTCACTTAGTGTAATGTTTCTAAAGTTCATCATGTTACAGCATATGTTAGTACTTCACTACTTTTTATGGCTGAATACTACCCGGTTGTGTGGATATACCACTTTTTATGTATCCATTCATCAGGTGATAGACATTTGGATTGTTTCCACCTTTTGACTGTTAAGAACAGTGCTTCTGTGAACATTCATATGCAAATTTTTGTGTGGATATATGTTTTCAATTCTCCTTTTATATATACATCTAGGAGTAGAAATGCTGGGTCATTTGGTAATTCCATGTTTAATATTTTGAGAAATTACCAAACAATTTTTTAAAAATGGCTGCACTTTTTCATTTTTATAGGCTGTTTTTTCATCTACCGTAATATCATGATCATATATATATGTCATTAAATTTTCTTTGAAAAAATTTATTTTCCTTAAAATGCTCATGACAGATTATGAAAATATGTTTAATAACTGACCTACAGTCCGTCATATGGTTATGCAAGCAAATTAATCATTTTCCTAATTTTGGACATTTTACATTATTATTATAAACAATGATACAATGACATTTGTATGCATGTCTCTTTCTTTAGAGTATGTAGAGGTGGAGTTATGGGGTCAAAGGGTATAGACATATTTAATATCCTTGATACTTTGATGCCACACTTTTCTTCCAGAAGAATTATCAACCTATACTTCCACAAAACTGTGTCCTTTGCTAACTTTTCTAAAGAGAACTTAACAAAAACTTATATGTATTAGTTCTGTTACTGTATAACAAATGACCTCAAGTGTAGTGGCTTTAAACAATAGAAATCTATCATCTCAGTCTCTGTAGAACAGAAATCTGGCATGGTGTGGCTGTAATCTTTGCTCGGGGCTAAAATCAAGGTGTCAGCTGGGGTTGCACTTCTCACTCGGGGCTGGGATCTTCTTCCAAGCTCACTTGTTGGCAGGGTTCATTTCCTTCTCCTACTTTCTATTCATTAAGTTATGTTCTTTTTCTGTGAATTAGGAAAAGGTACACTTTTATTCTATTCACCTTTAGTAGTTAAATACCTATGCTCTGCAGGCATGACATCTGAGAACCAGTGAACTAGATTAATTTTAAGAACCTTCTAGGTATAATATTTTCAGTTTGTTAGCTATGTGGCCGTCTTTTTGCAATAGAAACCCAACCTTAACTGAATTGCTGGTCCTTCAGGGGGACTCCTACAATTAACAATGTCAAAGAGACATTTTTTAAATGGACAGTTAACATTTCTTTTGCTTGTTACTGCATGTTGAAATACTTTTTTAAATTATCAAGTGCTCCATAAACATTAGCTCTCATTGTTGTTGGCATGTATATTTTGGGGGAGTAGTGTGCAGTCTCACTCTCATCCCCTTTTAGGATTATGCCTGTCTCGGAATTAGAAATGTCAACAGCAGAGATACCAATAATGGTAACAACCTTTCACAAGTGTGTTCTGTGGAACTCTAGCCCTGCAAAGTATTTTCTTGAGCAAAGCATTCCATGATAATCAAGTTTGGGAAACATCATATTTCATATTCCTATTCCTTCCACACCCCTCTGAAAAGTCATAGGCGTATGAAAAAATTTGTTTTAATTAGTAGAGCAAGTTTTCCTTGACCATGGAATGAGCATGCTGTGGGCAATGCTGACTTATGCGTCTCCCTCCCTTCATTGGTCAGGTTAAGCAGAGTTGACTGGGTCATCTAAATGCTGGGTGATGATTAAGAGCTCAAAGTCCTGGGTTCTGGTGTCCTAGAGCAAATCACCTAACTTGTCTAGGATGCTAATTCACCCTTGGTAAAATGATGATGGGGAATTAATTACACATTTTAAAGCCTCAGTTCTAACATTATGGGATTCTATCATTTATTACAAAAGTATAAAGGAAAAATTTCTCATAAACACAACCTTGCAAAAAATAAAATAATAACAAAAACCATGGCAAAACCAAAAAATAAAAATCATCTGCTGGACCTCTCAGGAGCGATTGGATCGTGAGAATCTTTACTCATGAATTTTTGCATAGTCACATAGTGTAGACACACGTACCTGTGGGCATATAGTTTGTGATGTTCTGTCTAAAATTTAGAGGTAAAGTGAAAGTTTTACTTCTAAATTTTACTAGATGCATTGAGATCTGGAGGGGCAATGAGGCAGACAAATGGAACTGGTCAGGCACGCACATGGGAAGTGGGACTGAGAAAATCACGGTTGCTTTGCATATCAGAAATATGTGTGTTACATGCTAATCTTATTTACTCATGCACTAATGCACTGGGCAGGTACCTCTCTACTCCATTTAACATAACTTCTACCTTGTTTGAGGGTAAATTTATTAGTGTTTCAAAACATCTGACATTTATACTACTTTTCTAGCCCTATTCTATTTCTCTTTTAGTGAATGTAGTGAGTGGTTCCTGTTTCAACCCAAGCACTTGGCATTCACGTCTTGCTTGCTCCTTGGTGGCTTCTGTTTGTTAGTTTCTATTGTGGCTTTTGAAGAAAGTACCTGGGTTTGATTAAATTTGGTGCACTCTTAGATTATATCAAATTACAGTGGAAGTGTTATTCGTGTTTTTTGTTTGCTGTCTTAAAAAGGCAGCTAAAAACAATATCCACACGGACAGGTCTTTAACTTTCATGATTTTGATGGCATGTGGTATGTAGGTCAGGATTAGGTGATGTGAGAGGCAGTGTGGCTTTTCATTAAGGCTTGCTACATACTGGTCTTGGTCAAGTTTTTTGTTTTTTGGTTTTTTTTTGTCTAAGCTTCTGCTCTTTAAGCTGTGTAATGGAGATACTCATGCTACTTATTTCATTATGTGTTCTAAGACTTCAGTGAGGTGATACGTGGATACTGTGCTAAAGGCACACAGTTCTTGGTATCAAGTAAGTATTCAATACACTGGGAATACTATTTTTATTATTATTGGAAACGGAATTATGTGAGGCCCACAACTGATAGGACTGGTTAGAAATTTTAATTTGTATAGAAAAGAGTAAAGATATGAAAAATAAAAGAGAGTGTGGGAAGCAAGCTTAGCTTGCTCTAAATGTCTGTTTCTTAGTTTTGTGAGCTTGGCAAGACTTTACTTCCCTGTGCCTTGAATGAGTACTCTTGTGGCTTGCCTTACAAAAAAATTCCAAGGATTAGTAAATTTATATTGAACTCCTAGACTCTCTGATTGCAAAGTAGGAAATATTTTTTGCAGCTGTGATACATTAACGTTAGCATGAACCCAGGCACAATTACTGGACTTAGGTATTTTTTTCTGCTGTTATTTAACTTTTTTTTTCTTTTCTTTTTTTGAGGGAGAATCTCACTGTGTCACTCAGGCTAGAGTGCAGTGGTATGATCAAAGCTCACTGCAGCCTCAACCCCCCAGGCTCAAGTGGTCCTCCTACCTCATCCTCCCAAGTAGCTGGGACTACAGGCGCATGTCACCACACCCAACTAATTTTTGTATTTTTTGTAGAGATGGGGTTTTGCCATGTTGCCCAGCCTGGTCGCGAACTCCAGGGTTCAAGCGATCATCCACCCACATCGGCCTCCCAAAATGCTGGGATTACAGGTGTAAGCCACCACGATCATCCTGCCCTTATTTAACTTATGAAGCCTTTCAGCATTTCTTAGTGTCCATACTGAGACTAAGCAGGTACTGTACTGCCTCCCAGGGGTTCAGCGAGGAGGAAACTGTGGGGCAAGGGCACTGGATGCTCAGCATGTCAGGTTTCGAGCAAAACCTGCTTTTTTGTTGTATTTTGTTTCTTTCTGATCAGAGCGAAATTTCCACAAAACTTCCTTCTCACTTAGACAAAGCTCAGGAAACCAGTTGTGTAAGAAGATTATAACAGGATGTACTGCAACTGAAGCTCTTCTATTGGAGATGTAAAGATTAGCTTAAGCAGGTAATCAAATGACAGTTCCCTAGGAGTCCATGGAAATGGAAAAGACAATAGCAAACTCATACTATGAATCTGTGGATGGGGACTGAAATGTACTAAGGGCCAGGCCCTTAAGGAAGGTGTCCAGGACAAATGAGAAGCTCCTTGATGGTTTTTCATTAACATTACACCAAACAATAACCAGACTTTCTTATGATGTCTATACCATTAGCCAAAGAGAAACTGACTTTTATACTTACATGATCAAGAAGATAACTCACTGTCTAGGCATGGCTCATGCCTGTAGTCCCAACGCTTTAGGAGGCTGAGGCGAGTGGATGACTTGTCAGGCCAGGAGTTTGAGACCAGCCTGGGCAGCATAGTGCAACCTTGTTTTTACTAAAAAAGAATTAAAAAAAGAAAGAAAGAAAAGAAAGAGAGAAAGAGAGAAAGAAAGGAAAGGAAGAAAGAAAGAGAGAGAGAGCGAGAAAGAAAGGAAGGAAGGAAGGAAGGAAGGAAGGAAGGAAAGAAGGAAAGGAAGGAAGGAAGGAAGGAAGGAAAGGAAGGAGTTAATCCTTAGGATTTCCTGTCTACTTTTTGTTCAGGCAAGTAAGGAAGTGAGAGTTTTATCCAATGTACTTAAATTGTAGCACACTGAAAGCTCAAGTGCAGAAACTAGTTTTTGCTGTTACATGCCTCTCATGACACCATTTGGAGGGACAGCTCATGGGAGGAGTCAGCAACCCAAGTTAGACCAAAAACCCCTGAGCCAAACTGCCTGAGATTGAATCCAAGCTTGACCTCTTCCAACTGTGTGCCGTTGGGCAAGTTTCTTGACCTCTTTGTGTCTCAGTTTCCAAATCTTTAAAATGGAAGAACAGCAGTATCTATCTCAGAGTTATAAGGATTAAAAGGATTAATAAATGTATAATGTTAAGAACACTACTTGATGTACATAGTAAGCACTAGATGCGAGTTAGCTACTATTATTTTGATAGCTTGGTGATTACAGGTGTTGGTACTGGACTCAGATGGCCTGAATTTGTATCCTTGCTCTCTTACTTGTGAGCTGGCTTCACACAGTTACCTAACTTTTTAGTCTTTATATTCGTTAAATGGTTAGACTTCTTCCTTATTCTTTTTTCATTTTTGGAGGGGGGATCTCATGATGTTGCCCAGATTGGAGTGCAGTGGCTATTCACAGATGTAATCTTAGTACACTAAAGGCTTAAACTCCTGGGCTCAAGCAATCCTCCTGCCTCAGTCTCCCAAGTAGCTGGGACTGCAGTTGCACTCTAGTCTGCCCAACTCAAATGGTTAGACTTTTTGTGCCTATTTTATTGGACTTATGTGAGAATTAAATGAGAATTTGCAGAGCACTTCATAATTCACACCATGTCTGGTATATATTAAACATTCAATAAGTGTTAGTTATTGGTTTCTTGTTTTATTGTGTGTTTTTTGTTTTTTGTTTTTTGTTTTTAGATTTCAGAGATAACACAATTAGCCCTCAAGGAGAATATTGGAAAATCTGAGAGTAACAACTTTTGGGGGCTTATCTCCACCTTCCATTGCTGGAAGATTGTTCCCAGATTTGTGTGCTAGCCACTGAACGACATAGTCAACTGTTGTCTTTCTGAGTTCACCCTCCAGAACATGGTGTTCTGTAGCAGATCTTGGCAACACATCAGGTTCCAGGAAAGTACATGAATCATGATGGGACCCTTTAATCTGTACCTCTGAACTTCATAAAAAACATGTGATTCTATTAGCAGATCCCTAGCTAAGTTCCATCTTCCATGCTGTTCTTACATCCTTTCATCTCCTCTGTTCGCCCACTGGCACCCACTTTCCATTGCTTTCTCAACACTTCGCTGGTCTCCATGTCCAAGCCTCTCTTCCTGCTGGCTTTGACCCAATCCCCAATCCTTTCCCACCTGGACTCCTCTCCCACATGCTCCCTTCCCAATGCCTCTTCTTCCCATTCTTCAGAACACCTCCTATGCTATGCACAAGCTCTGTGTACTTCTGCCTCACTCACCACTCTCCTTCCTACTCTTTTCCTTTATGGTGCTTTTGTTTTTAACTGAAGACATCACATACTCTGCTGTCTTCCCACGTGGAAGTCCCACTTTCTTCTATGGGAAAGGGGGGAGGATTTTAGTTCCTCATCGCTCTGTGCTGAGAGTGGATGATTGAACTGTCACCTTCTCCCTAACTCTCATGGGATGTTCATGTCATTTTCTGAGGCCCTTGCTATGGCATTGCCACATCTCGTTTCCACCATCCTAGATGGAATATTGACAACAGAGCCTGGCACATAGTAGGCATTCTAATATGTACCATGTGAACAAAATAAATGAGTGAGTGAATAATTGATTCTTCCTAAAACGTTTTAGCAGCTGCCACACTTCTTTTTGCCTATCCTAAGCACATTTTCTTGTTCTTATTTATTGATTCACTGAATAAACATTTATAGAGATGCTAGGTGTGGCTTGCCCCTGGGAGTACAGTGGCAAACATGATGTGGTTCTTCTCTTGGAGCATGCCATTTAGTGAAGGGAAGATATATTACATACATAAATTAATTACAGTTGTGAGAAGTATTTGAAGAAAAAAATGCAGGGTTTTATGGGGCCTAACATGTGGGTGATAAGGGTAGCCAGTGAGGGCTTTTGTTAGGGAGTGAGGTTCAAATCTGTACTTGGGAGGCACTAGTAATTAGTTAAAGTCAAGGAGGGTGGAGAAGGAGGAAAAGGAAAGAGAAAGAGTGTTTCAGGCAGAGCAAGTTGCATGTACAAAGGTCCTGAGGAGTGAAGGAGCATGGTACACATTGAAGGGGCTGAAAGAGGACCAGAGATGCAGGGGCAGGAATCGGGGGAGCAGGTGAGGGTACTGAGAGGTGGATAGGGGTCAGGCCTAGGGGCTTCAGCACTCATTTTGTTAACCTTGATATTTCTTAACATCATGGCTGTCCACTGTGTACAAAGGACTTTTGCTCTCCATGTTTTTACACATTATACATTTCTATCCCTGTAAAAACTCTTTGTCTTACCTTCAACTCAGAGTGATCACAATGGTGAGTTTGGAAACAAATTAGTCATAATAAATCAGGATAGTTGGACAATTAAGAACATGAGCTTTGTCCAGACCCGGGGGCTCAGGCCTGTAATTCTAGCACTTTGGGAGGCTGAGGTAGGTGGATCACTTGAGCCCAGGAGTTCAAGACCAGCCCAGGCAACATGGCAAAACCCTCTCTCTACAAAAAAATTAGCTGGGCATAGTGGTGCACACTGTAGCCCCAACTACTCAGGAGGCTGAGATGGGAGAATCGCTTGATCCCAGGAGGTGGAGGTTGCAGTGAGCCGAGATTGTACCACTGCATTTCAGCCTGGGTGACAGAGCGAGACTCTGTCTCAAAAATAATAATTAAAAAAAAGAGCATGAGCCTTGCAGAGGCAAAGCTGGGTTTCAGGTCCTAGCCTCGTCACCTTGCTGCTAGGTGATCCTGGGCAGGTTTGACCTGTCTGAGCTTTCCTCTGAAAATGAGGACAATAATCTTTACCATATGGATTTGATAAGATTAAATAAACAAATGTGGTAAAAGTGCTGAGTACAGAACTTGGGTTGCATGAATTGTTCATTACATGGCTGTGCTTATTGAAGGTCAGGGAGCATTCAGAGTCCCTGTGCAGTAAGAAACAGAGTAGCCCAAGCCTTTTTTCAGCTGTGTCCCACCTTTTCCTGGCAGAGCCCTGAGCAATAACTGGGGTGGGAGTTCAGGTTTATTGATGTTTTATTCTGTGACTGCTTTCTTAGGGTATGAGCCAAAGACTTTTTCTCATTCTTTGTTCTAAACTCAAGAGTATTTGGCACCAAGTTTAGTCCTAGCCTTTGTTTCTCACTCCTTAGGGAAACTATCTATTCTTCCTGTTAGCTTGTGTCTGCCTCCTCCTATTTTTACTGTCTCTGGCTCTCACATCACCTAAGCCTGACTCCCCATATTTTTATTTCCCGCCCCAGCTTCTCACCCAACTCCTGCCTTCACCTGTCCTGGATTCTGGACCTTTGTATCCCCTGGTCACTGGAACCTGATTGTCTTTGTTTCAACTATCCACCAATCTAGTCCCAGACTCTTGGATTGTACTGGATTGGTGTTACCATTTATTCCTTTTCTTCCCTTTAACCTCTCGGCTCTGGAGCCACAGCTCATGTCTGACACTTGCTTTATGGAGAAACTTAAACCTTGTTTTCCAATCTTAGACCCAGAATTATGGCCAATCTTCTCTTGGCCTTATGTGCTATGTGCAAAACCTTATGCTGTTGCTGCTTTTATTTCTTCCTGGATGAGAAAGACATGACCTGTGGATTCTCATCATGAATTCTACAAGCCTCATTCTGCTGTACTTTAGTCAGATTCCAGGCATGAGGCTTATTGCATCGTATTTGCCTACCCCCATGAAATTATGAAATCTCTGCAGACAGCAGTTGTCCTTAATTATCTTTGTGTCTCCAGTATTTTGTTCAGGGCCTGTAATACAAAAGAAGGCCTTTAATTAATGGTTTTCAATATTAATTGGAAATTGTCACTCTGCCAGAAAAGACAAGGTCAACCCACAGCATCAGGGAGGAGCAGGACCATTGGCTGTTAGAGGGCAGCAGGGACCTTGGAATAATTCCAGAAATGGTATCTCAGCATCAAGTTATTTGGGGGAATGTCCCATGGTCATCTGACAGAGTCAGTGAGGTGACCAACCTCTATGCTTGGGGAAGACTTTCTAGATAACCATTAAGGCACAAAAATTAAATTGCTGTGTTTATAGCCTTTCCCCCTCCTTTAACCTGTTAAGGATAAGTATGTGTTTGCTTTGTCAGTGTCCTCTCTTTAAAGAGGCAGTATTTTGGCTAGCTGAGAGAGAGAAGCTAAGTTCATCTATAGAACAATCTATACTCTCAAGGGGAGAAGAAGAGGCACAAAAATCACAAAGATCTATGTGGAGACAGCAAACTTGGGGGAGGTCATTTTGCAGGAGAGTATTCTGCAGCAGCTAAAGGATGACAAGGAATTGGAGAGGAAAGGGAAAGGGTGAATAGGCCCCTCTGATGTTCTCTAGCAAAAGGAAATAAAAGATTTAGCTTGGGAATTAGCTTTCTCTATCTTTTTCATTGTTCTGTCCCTTGCACCAGGTACAATGCTTGGCACATAGATACCTCTCAGTTAATATTTATTCAATTAATTCCTTAAATAATGTTTGTGGCTGTTGGAATTGTATCCTTCAACAAATGATGCTGCCCAGACTACAAGACCTATACATAGTCACATGATTCACAGTGTTATGGGGCTTGGAGCATGATCTTTTGAGACCCTAACTCTGGTATGGTGGAGGTATTAATGGAGAGGCAAGGTAACGTGTACCAGCTCACTCCCAACTTCACAGTGAAGTGGCCATGCCCTTCTGTGCGTTAGTTCAGGACCAAGGACAGCATTCCTTGGATGTTCCCCTCACATTTTAATGCAGTTATTCCCATGCTTGTGTGTGATTTCAACATCCTGGGCCCCTTGTCTTTCCATTACACCTGCTCTGCAGCTTCCCAACTGGGATCAATCCAATACTGACTTCTCCACTTCTAGATATAGAGTGCTAAGTACTTCTGGAGAGAAATGACAAAACTAAACTTTTGGATGACACATAATTTCATGGTCTGTTATCTCAGCTCCACCAAGCAGTCCTAAAACGTCCCTTGTAATCACTTGTACCCTATGCCCACAATAGTATTCCAAACCTGCATCACTCCATCTATTCGCATCATTGCCTTTCTGTTCCGTCTCCATATATGACTTTGCCTCCTATTTCCAGGAGGAATTGAGGTTACAAGGTGTGAATTCCTTCAACTTCCTTTTTACACTCACTTTGCTTTCTTTGTTCACCCTTAAAGGAAAAGGTGTCCCTTGGCCTCTTCAAAACAAAACCCCCATCTCTGCTTCTGATTTTCCTCCCCAACCCTCAGGTCCTCTAGGACCAGACCCTGTTACCTCAGATATTCTCCCCTTCTTCTTGATCTCTGCTGGATCTTCCCAATATACTGGTTAGTGACCTGGACAACCATGAAATCCTGTCATAATCACAAGAACTTCTTATATAAAGATAGAGATTTGGGGACCCTATTTCTAGCTGACTGAATCAGAGTGTTTGGAGGTGGGACCTGGAATCTACATATTTAAACAGGATTCCTGGTTCAGAAAGCACCATTAAAAGCTCTGCCTTTACTCTTGCTGCCCTCAAACATCCTCCACCCAGGAGTCAGAAAGACTTCTTCATAATGCAAATCTGATCATCTCGTTCATTGCTTGTTAAAAGCCAGAGGTTTTGTTTTCTTTAAATAAGTTCAAGGCAGGGCACATGGCACATCAAACTGGACAATATGAAGAGAGTTTAATGCTGGTGATATTTACAAAAGTGTGGCAGGATGTGGGACACAAATGAGGCCTGAGCAACACCCCAGGGCTAGCAGCAATGGGCCTGAAGGGAGAAGGGGAGGGAGCAGTTATTTGTGCAATGAGAGAGGGCTGCTTGGCCAGATGTGAAATTAGTGGAAAGCGGCATCTAGCCTGCAGCAAGTGGCAGGAAAGTACAGAGTAAAAGAAATACTCCTCCCTCTGCTTCCTCCTTCTGAACCTGGGTTAGTGCTGGCCATTGGGTGAGGATAAGGGAGACTGTGGTACTGTGTTTACAGGCTAGCCTCCAGCCTCCAAAGCATGGAGCAGGTGGAGAAGGGAGGAGTATGGGTCTTGGGAAGGGGAACATGCAAACAGAAGTTACATACCATGGTTTCTAATCAGCGCTCCTAAGATAGGGGCTGAACCCTCATGTTGGCATATAATGCCCTCTTCCAGCAGGCTTTGTCCTCCTGCCTTGCACCCACCCCTGTAACCTCTATGCAGACTGTCAGGCTCTGCCAGTCTCAGGCTGTTTCCTTGCTCACATCTGTTTCATCTCTTTGCTCATGCAGTCTCCTATGTCTGAAATGCCCACTCTGCTTTTGTTCACCTAAAAACTCCCAAACTTCCTGCAAAACTTAACCCAAGTGACACTATCTCCATGAAGCCTGTCTTTAGCCTTCTCAGCAATAGAATTGGCCACTGCTTCCTTCGTGCTCCCATCATACTCCATGCTTCTCCACCATCGTAATAGCAGAGTTGACCCTCTGTTCTGCATCCTCGGATTCAAGCAATCACAGATATAAAATATTCGAGGGAAAAATAACAATTCAACAATAAAAAATAATACAAATAAAACAATGCAACATAGGAACTATTTACATAACATTTGCATTGTATGGTGTATTATAAGTAATCTAGAGATGATTTAAACTATACAAGAGGACATGTGTGGATTTTTGCGAATAGCCACTTTATATAAGGAACTTAAGCATTGTGGATTTGGGTATCTGAGGGGATCCTGGAACCAGTGTCCCATGGATACCGAGGAATGACTGTATTAACATGTATGGAATGCTTACTATATGCCTGGCACTCAGAAGTTTGCATGTGTTAACTAATTACATACTCACAATAACTATATTACCCCCATTTTACAGGTAAGGAAACTGAGGCACAGAGTGGTTTAGTAAGGTTTCACTGGATTACCAAGCTAATAATTAGTAGAGCCAGGATTTAGAGCCAGGCAGTCCGCTTAACAACTCTGCTATAAAGTTTCATGGCACTAGTACCACTCAACTGTATTAATTTGTTAAATGCCTATCTTCCCCTACTCAACCACAAACTCACCAAGGACAGGACGGTGTTTTATTTACCTCTTACTCACTACCCTCTTGCCCTGCCCCTGTGCTTAGCACGGAACTTGGCAAATAGGGAGTATCCAGTAGATGAATGAGGGAAATGAATGAGGAGTGAAAGAAAAGCAATCTTTTACAAACATTCCTTCTTTATGGTTGAGAAGGCTGCAACTCAGATAAGCTAAATAATTTGCCCTAAGTCCTAGCCTATGCTATAATTTCAATCCTGGTCTTCCCCACTACAATGCATGTCTTTTTACCCACCATATCAGGCTGCTTTCAAAAGGAACACAAAATTTTAATGCTATTCAATTGTCCCCAAATAAAAAATATGGCAAGCTGGCAAAATATTGGTTCAGTTCATGGAATTGAGGTCAAGATCCAAAGCAGAAACTCTACCTAGTGGCCAGGCATGGTGTTTCATGCCTGTAATTCCAGCACTTTGGGAGGCCAAAACAGGCAGATCACTTGAGGTCAGGAGTTCAAGACCAGCCTGGCCAACACAGTGAAAACCCATCTCTATTAAAAATACACACACACAAAAATTAACCAGGCGTGGTGGCACACACCTGTACTCAGGAGCCTGAGGCAGGAGAATCACTTGAACCTGGGAGGAAGAGGTTGCAGTGAGCAGAGAACACGCCACTCCCCTCCAGCCTGGGCAACAGAGTGAAACTCTGTCTAAACAAACAAACAAACAAACAAACAAAACTCTACCCAGGAGTAAGAAGCTAGAGCTGGTGGGTGAGGCTAGGGATATGGAACAGAAAGAAAGTTCTAGGTCAGAATTCAGGTTAATATCCAAAGAGTTGGGGTTTAAGAACCACAGTTCTGGAAGCAGAGGACAGACATTTGCAGTGGAATAGTTTGACGGCATCTGAGACAACCCTGCCTCTTTTTGAAGCTATCACTTGAGCAAACAGAGGGTGGCCAGGATTTAAGGAGTATGTCTTCTGAGGAGCGGGGTGGGGTCTAACCAAAGCCAGGTCTATAGGACAGCTCTCTGGGGGCTCCAGTTCTGTTATTGGAAATAAAGTACTAGTTAACTCAGAGCTCCACTGGCAACTCCTAAAATGAATAGAGAAAGAGGAATTTCTCCTTTCTCATAGAAGCCTCCTTCCTTCCATTAAAAACTGTTTTAAAGCATGCTCATCAAGGTTGGCCACTCTCCAAGGAGTGAAGTAATGTGTTGTACCCTACAGCCACAGGCATATACCAGCCAGTGGTCAGCTGTCACTGTGAGGTACTGTCAGCCAATTTTAAAATTGAAAAATATATGCTGTGATAATGACTTATCATCTTATCTGAATTTTAAATAGTTAAGATGCCTGGCTTGGAGTAGTAATGTATGCAATCAATCAATAATCCCTTATTTTAAAACATAAAGAAGGAGGCATACATGTTCTTATTAATAGAGGATCCGTTTTTATCCTTGCCCCACAATGAGTAAATGTTCAGCGTATATGTTAAGAACATTAGTGTAAGGGGTCCCCAGATGTTTGCTATTCCACTCACTCAACCCACCCCTCTCTGATAGTGGCTCCATCCTAAGGAGAAAGAGATGGGCTTCCCTGTCTTTCCCAGGAATGCTCATCTCCCAGCACAGGCCAGTTTGTTCTTCCTAGTGCCTCTCAGATGGCCCCTTCTCTCTTTCCTTTATTACCTTCTCAGTCTAGACTCTTAATTGTTCAGTTACTGGGTCAATTGCCTCCAAGGCATTTTCAGCATGGAGATATGCTTTTTGAGCAAAACTTCCAAGCCTGTCCACAATTTGATGCCTCTACACATTGAACAATTTTCTTGACTTTTCCTGCTATTCACTTTAATTGGAGGATGTTTTCACCATGGTTCTTACAACAGAAGATCTGGGTTCATTGTTTTTTCTATGCCTTCAAGCCATGTTTCCCCAGCTTCCATCTTTCCCCAACATACAGGCTCAATTCCCGTATCTCTTTTTTCTTCAAATCCTCCCCATCTCTAGGGCACTCTTTTGCCATGAAGCTTTTCTTGACTGTACTGGCCAACATTAATCCGCTTCTTCTGATGGCGACCTTGTACATGCCAGGCACCATGCTAGACACTTCATACCCAACCGCATGCTTAATCTTGCCAACAAATCTGGGAGGAGAGCTTCCCCTTTCACAGATGAACAAAGTGAAATTCAGGGAGGCTAAGCAGCTTGCTCAAGACCTGATAGCTAGTAAGTGCTGTGGCTGAGCCCTGATCCTGGAGTTACTGTGAAATTAACCCCTATTCCACCAAGACATAGCCATCCAGCTTGGGCCTGACCCATGCATGGACCAGAAGGGCTGGAAGGAGTGTCCTGCTCACACCCTGCTTCCCTGTCCCTCTCACACCATCCTGACTAGGGATAGTTTTCTCCAAGCCAGAGGCATCACTAAAGCTCTTCATTTTTTTTTCTCCTCTGGGAAGAGGAGTTCGTTACCTCACTTCTTACTCCCTGCACATTCCACCTCAGGTAGACGTTCCTGAAATATATGAACACATCTTAAGCCTCCTTTACTTTCTTTCTACCTTTGTCTAGTTACATAGAAGGTCTTCCTGGATTTTGTGTGTGTTTGTGTTTGGTTTTCATTTTTTGTTTTGTTTTGTTTGAGTCACTTTCACTCTGTGGCCCAGGCTGGAGAGCAGTAGTGCAATCATAGTTCACTGCAGACTTGAAGTCCTGGGCTCAAGTGATCCTCCCGCTACTCATCCTCCCCAGTAGCTGGGACTACAGGTGCATGCCACCATGCCCAGCTAATTTTTTTTTTTTTAATTTGTAGGGATGAGCTAGTTCTGTCTTGCCCAGGCTGGTTTCAGGCTGGTTTCAAACTCCTGGCCCCAAGTGATTCTCCCACCTCAGCCTCTGAAAGTGCTGGGAATACAGAGGTGAACCAGTGTGCCTAGCCTTCCTGTTTCTGTCCCCCTCACTGCTCCCCTCCCCCTCTATTTGTTATCACTCTTATTTGGTCCTGTCCTCTCTCTCAGTATTAACTCTTGTCTTCCCGTTTTTGTCTCTTTTAACCTTTCTCTTTCATTTCATTGCATTGAGGAGCTGAAAAACCCTGGATGGTGGTCGAGTAAGAGCTGCGCTCCAGGGCACTGTTCAGGAGGTGCAGCATCATTCTGCCTGCATTTGGCTCCCAGTTCTGTCAGTTTCTTACCTTAGACAAATGGCTAAAACTCTTTCTCATTTTTCCCATCTATAAAATGTGCATGAGAGAAGTTACTGAGGCTGAAGTGATACTCCTTTCATGTTTGGCTGTTGTTATTGTTTGCATTTGAATTTGAATGTTCTTGGACAGGGCCCATGGTCTCTACTCTTTACCTTTCCTGTTTCCACCACTTTGCCTGAATTACCCATTTCTTTTATTTGCTTGACTCCTATAGATATCTGAGTTTGTGACCTATATAGACAAAAGGGTAGGAACTCTTCAGAATGTCTCTTTAAAATTGCCATTTATTTCTTTATTCTCCTACAAATAGACCAGCTTATTTTCAAGCATCAATAGTGGCACTTACTTACATTATTTTTTGTTATGTTTCATCCCTAGAATTTCAATAAGAGTTTTCTGTCTTTGTTTCTCATGTAATGAAGAGGGTTAGATGAGTCTGACCCAATGGCACCAGGTGGCCTTCCTATTTGAGCTCTCACCGGAAGTGTCTACTCACTCACACAGATGCACGGGTGAGCGACGTGGAGATCACTGAAGAGCCCGTGATGCTGATGGGGGAGAGGGCGTTCATCACCTTCCCTCTCAGTAGCGGCTTGGGCCCCTCCTCTAGCGTTTCCAGCTACAGAGCCTCCTTTGTCAAGGAGCACAGGGTGTTTTCTTCCCCTCTCTGCCTCCTACTTCCTGCCCCATGGCGCACCATTTATCCTGGCTCCTGTCTTCATCCTTCCATATCCAGTTTCCCACCCCAAACTTCAAGCATTTTCTAGGAGTGTAACCGCTTCCCCCTCCCCTCCCCACCCCCTGCCCCGCTGCCAACCCCAGGCGGTTCATCATTGTTTCTCTTTAAATGAACGTTCTGGCACATACTTTTTTTTCGTCATGTCATTACTTAGATTTTTATAGACTAGCATAGTATACTAATCAGCATTTATATTACCTTTTCCATGAGCAAACATGTTTTGAATTCCAAATAACCAACTTACTTTATAAACTTCTAAATGTTACGTCTAAAGTTATATGGAGCTCAGTGAGGACTGGAAATTGTCAGGAATGGCTTCATGGAAAGTGGGGCTTGAGTTAGACCTGGAGGGGTCTGTAGAAGGTCAGACAGAGAAATATTCCAGGTAGAAGGGTGAAGATACAGAAGCAGAATTGAGATAAGACAGTTAAAAGCAGTATGGAGGAGACAGCATTTTAGATTCAATAAATAGAAGCCGATCGATCAATTTAGTTCATTTTCTCCTCCCTTCCACTTTAGGGTTTTAAGTGAAGAATGGCAATACTGGGCACATGTGCTATCCCCAGCCCACTGCACCCATGGCAGATGCTACTCATCATGACACTTGTTTTTCAGGAGTTTGTTACCGAAACACCAGAGGTTTGATTTAGGTCCTGCTGCTCCCACACAGAATGCCAATCACTGAATCAGCAAGCATTGCCAGGGAAGAAGGCTTTAATCAGTGCTGCAGTCAAGGAGATGGGAGATGAGGTTTCAAATCCAGCTCCTGGACTGACCAAAATTTATATAGCACAGAAGGCAGGAAAACAGGAATTAGGGAATTAATTATGGTGAATGAGGGATTTGGTGTCTCACTCTCTGGTTGTGGTGACCTAGTGAGTTTCAGTCCCTTGTCTGCGGGTTCAGTTCCTGAGGAAGGCACTCAGTGAAGACAAATACAAGTTTCAAGTGTTAAGGTGGAGGGTCAATTTTTATGTTTATTCAATGACCCATAAATATCGTTTCTATGGGAAAATTGGGTCAGTTTTAAGTTCAGACATGGCCTAAAAACTTTTCATAATGTATCATACCAAGCAATTATTTTTTCTATTATCTTTTTTGTTTTTTGGGGGTTTTTTTGTGGTTTTTTTTGTAGACAGAGTCTCCCTCTGTAGCCAGGCTCACCGCAGCCTCAAACTCCTTGGCTCAAGTGATACTCCCAACATCAGCCTACTGAGTAGCTGGAACCACAGATATGCACCACCACACCTGGCTAATTTCTATTTTTTATTTTTTTGTAGAGACATGGTCTCCCTGTGTTGCCCAGGATGGTCTCAAACTCCTGAGCTCAAGCTGTCCTCCAAAGTGGTAGGACTATAGGTGTGAGCAATAACACAGGGCCCATCCCAAACAGTTCTACCAGTTGATCAGAGTTGACACGCAATGTGAAATCCATTTTCTTTTTTTTGTTTGTTTGTTTTTTCGTTTGCTTTTTTTTATTGTACTTTAAGTTCTAGGGTACATGTGCACAACGTGCAGGTTTTTTACATACGTACACACATGCCATGTTGGTATACTGCACCCATTAACTCGTGATTTACATTAGGTATATCTCCTAATGCTATCTTTCCCCACTGCCCCCACCCCACGACAGGCCCCAGTGTGCGATGTTCCTCACCCTGTGTCCAAGTGTTCTCATTGTTCAGTTTCCACCTATGAGTGAGAACATGCAATGTTTGGTTTTCTGTCTTTGCGACAGTTTGCTGAGAATGACGGTTTCTGGCTTCATCCATGTCCCTACAAAGGACATGAACTCATCCTTTTTATGGCTGCATAGTATTCCATGGTGTATATGTGCCACATTTTCTTAATCCAGTCTATCACTGATGGACATTTGGGTTGGTTCCAAGTCTTTGCTATTGTGAATAGTGCCGCAGTAAACATACGTGTGCATGTGTCTTTATAGCAGCATGATTTATAATCCTTTGGCTATATCCCCAGTAATGGGATGGCTGGGTCAAAAGGTATTTCTAGTTCTAGATCGTTGAGGAATCGCCACACTGTCTTCCACAATGGTTGAACTAGTTTACAGTCCCACCAACAGCGTAAAAGTGTTCCCATTTCTCCACATCCTCTGCAGCACCTGTTGTTTCCTGACTTTTTAATGATCGCCATTGTAACTGGTGTGAGATGGTATCTCATTGTGGTTTTGATTTGCATTTCTCTGATGGCCATGATGATGAGCATTTTTTCATGTGTCTGTTGGCTGCATAAATGTCTTCTTTTGAGAAGTGTCTGTTCATATATCCTTTGCCACTTTTTGATGGGGTTGTTTGATTTTTTCTTGTAAATTTGTTTGAGTTCTTTGTAGATTCTGGATATTAGCCGTTTGTCAGATGGGTAGATTGTAAAAATTTTCTCCCATTCTGTAGGTTGCCTGGTCACTCTGATGGTAGTTTCTTTTGCTGTGCAGAAGCTCTTTAGTTTAATTAGATCCCATTTGTCAATTTTGGCTTTTATTGCCATTGCTTTTGGCGTTTTAGTCATGAAGTCCTTGCCCATGCCTATGTCCTGAATGGTATTGCCTAGGTTTTCTTCGAGGGTTTTTATGGTTTTAGGTCTAACATTTAAGTCTTTAATCCATCTTGAATTAATTTTTGTATAAGGTGTAAGGAAGGGATCCAGTTTCAGCTTTCTACTTATGGCTACCCAGTTTTCCCAGCACCATTTATTAAATGGGGAATCCTTTCCCCATTTCTTGTTTTTGTCAGATTTGTCAAAGATCAGATGGTTGTAGATGTATGGTATTATTTCTGAGGGCTCTATTCTGTTCCATTGGTCTGTATCTCTGTTTTGGCACCAGTACTATGCTGTTTTGGTTACTGTACCCTTGTACTGTAGTTTGAAGTCAGGTAGCATGATGCCTCCAACTTTGTTCTTTTGGCTTAGGATTATCTTGGCAATGTAGGCTCTTTTTCGGTTCCATATGAACTTTAAAGTAGTCTTTTCCAATTCTGTGAAGAAAGTCATTGGTAGCTTAATGGGGATGGCATTGAATCTATAAATTACCTTGGGCAGTATGGCCATTTTCACAATATTGATTTTTCCTATCCATGAGCGTGGAATGTCCTCCCATTTGTTTGTGTCCTCTTTTATTTCGCTAAGCAGTGTTTTGTAGTTCTCCTTGAAGAGGTCCTTTACATCCCTTGTTAGTTGGATTCCTAGGTATTTTATTCTCTTTGAAGCAATTGTGAATGGGAGTTCACTCATGATTTGGCTCTCTGTTTGTCTGTTATTGGTGTATAGGAATGCTTGTGATTTTTGCACATTGATTTTGTATTCTGAGACTTTGCTGAAGTTGCTTATCAGCTTAAGGAGATTTTGGGCTGAGACGATGGGGTTTTCAAAATATACAATCATGTCATTTGCAAACGGATAGTTTGACTTCCTTTTGTCCTAATTGAATACCTTTTATTTCTTTCTCTTGCCTGATTGCCCTGGCCAGAACTTCCAACACTATGTTGAATAGGAGTGGTGAGGGAGGGCATCCCTGTCTTGTGCCAGTTTTTAAAGGAATGCTTTCAGTTTTTGCCCATTCAGTATGATATTGGCTGTGGGTTTGTCATAAATAGCTCTTATTAATTTGAAATATGTCCCATCAATACCTAGTTTGTTGAAAGTTTTTAGCACGAAGGGCTGTTGAATTATGTTGAAGGCCTTTTCTGCATCTATTGAGATAATCATGTGGCTTTTGTCTTTGATTCTGTTTATATGATGGATCATGTTTATTGATTTGCATATGTTGAACCAGCCTTGCATCCCAGGGATGAAGCCAACTTGATCGTGGTGGATAAGCTTTTTGATGTGCTGCTGGATACGGTTTCCCAGTATTTTATTGCATCAATGTTCATCAGGGGTATTGGTCTAAAATTCTCTTTTTTTGTTGTATCTCTGCCAGGCTTTGGTATCAGGATGATGTTGGCCTCATACAATGAGTTAGGGAGGATTCCCTCTTTTTCTATTGATTGGAATAGTTTCAGAAGGAATGGTACCAGCTGCTCTTTGTACCTCTGGTAGAATTCGGCTATGAATCCATCTGGTCCTGGACTTTTTTTGGTTGGTAGGCTATTAATTATTGCCTCAATTTCAGAACCTGTTATTGGTCTATTCAGGGATTCAACTTCTCCCTCCTAGTCTTGGGAGGGTGTATATGTCTAGGAATTCATCCATTTCTTCTAGATTTTCTAGTTTATTTGCATAGAGGTATTTACAGTGTTCTCTGATGGTGGTTTGTATTTCTGTGGGGTTGGTGGTGATATCCCCTTTATCATTTTTTATTGTGTCTATTTGATTCTTCTCTCTTTTCTTCTTTATTAGTCTTGCTAGCGGTCTGTCAATTTTGTTGATCTTTTCAAAAAACCAGCTCCTAGATTCATTGATTTTTTTGAAGGGTGTTTTGTGTCTCTATCTCCTTCAGTTCTGCTTTGATCTTAGTTATTTCTTGCCTTCTGCTAGCTTTTGAATGTGTTTGCTCTTGCTTCTCTAGTTCTTTTAATTGTGATGTTAGGGTGTCAATTTTAGATCTTTCCTGCTTTCTCTTATGGGCATTTAGTGCTATAAATTTCCCTCTACACACGACTTTAAATGTGTTCCAGAGACTGTGGTATGTTGTGTCTTTTCCTTTCCATGTTTAGTGCTTCCTTCGGGAAGGCTTGTAAGGTAGGCCTGGTGGTGACAAAATCTCTCAGCATTTGTTTGTCTGTAAAAGATTTTATTTCTCCTTCACTTATGAAGCTTAGTTTGGCTGGATATGTAATTCTGGATTGACAATTATTTTCTTTAAGAGTGTTGAATATTGGCCCCCACTCTTCTGGCTTGTAGAGTTTCTGCCGAGAGATCCGCTGTTAGTCTGATGGGCTTCCCTTTGTGGGTAACCCGACCTTCCTCTCTGGCTGCCCTTAACATTTTTTTCCTTCATTTCAACTTTGGTGAATCTGACAATTATGTGTCTTGGAGTTGCTCTTCTCGAGGAGTATCTTTGTGGTGTTCTCTGTATTTCCTGAATTTGAATGTTGGTCTGCCTCACTAGGTTGCTGAAGTTCTCCTGGATTATATCCTGAAGAATGTTTTCCAACTTGGTTTCATTCTCCCTGTCACTTTCGGGTACACCAATCGGATGTAGATTTGGTCTTTTCACATAGTCCCATATTTCTTGGAGGCTTTGTTCATTTCTTTTTACTCTTTTTTCTCTAAACTTCTCTTCTCACTTCATTTCATTTATTTGATCTTCAATCATTGATACCCTTTCTTCCATTTGATCAAGTCAGCTACTGAAGCTTGTGCATGCATCACATAATTCTCGTGCCATGGTTTTCAGTTCCATCAGGTCATTTAAGGACTTCTCTACACTGTTAATCTAGTTAACCATTCGTCTAATCTTTTTTCAAGGTTTTTAACTTCTTTGCAATGGGTTTGGACATCCTCCTTTAGCTGGGAGAAGTTTGTTATTACCGATCGTCTGAAGCCTTCTTCTCGCAACTCGTCAAAGTCATTCCCCGTCCAGCTTTGTTCCACTGCTGGCGAGGAGCTGCAATCCTTTGGAGGAGAAGAGGCACTCTGATTTTTAGAACTTTCGGCTTTTCTGCTCTGGTTTCTCCCCATCTTTGTGGTTTTATCTACTTTTGGTCTTTGATTATGGTGATGTACACATGGGGTTTTGGTGTGGATGTCCTTTCTGTTAGTTAGTTTTCCTTCTAACAGTCAAGATCCTCAGCTGCAGGTCTGTTGGAGTTTGCTGGAGGTCCACTTCATACCGTTTGCCTGGGTATCACCAGTGGAGGCTGCAGAACAGTAAATGTTGCTACCTGATCCTTCCTCTGGAAGCTTCATCTCAGAGGGACATCTGGCTGTGTGAGGTGTCAGTCGGCCCCTACTGGGAGGTGTCTCCCAGTTAGGCTACTCGGAGGTCAGGGACCCACTTGAGGAGGCAGTCTGTCTGTTCTCAGATCTGAAACTCCGTGCTGGGATAAGTACTACTCTCTTCAGAGCTGTCAGACAGGGACGTTTAAGTCTGCAGAAGTTTCTGCTGCCTTTTGTTCAGCTATGCCCTGCCCCCAGAGGTGGAGTCTATAGAGGCAGGCAGGCCTCCTTGAGCTGCGGTGGGCTTCACGCAGTTGGAGCTTCCAGGCTGCTTTGTTTACCTACTCAAGCCTCAGCAATGGCGGATGCCCCTCCCCCAGCCTTGCTGCCACCTTGCAGTTAGATCTCAGACTGCTGTGCTAGCAGTGAGTGAGGCTCCGTGGGCCTGGGACCCTCTGAGTCAGGCACAGGATATAATCTCCTGATGTGCCGTTTGCTAAGGCCGTTGGAAAAGTGCAGTATTAGGGTGGGAGTGTCCCAATTTTCCAGGTACCTTCTGTCACAGCTTCCCTTTGCTGGGAAAGGGAATTCCCAATCCCTTGCACTTCCTGGGTGAGGCGATGCCCCACCCTGCTCCGTGGGCTGCACCCACTGTCTGACAAACCCCAGTGAGATGAACGTGGTACCTCAATTGGAAATGCAGAAATCACCCGTCTTCTGCATTGCTCATGCTGGGAGCTGCAGACTGGAGCTGTTCCTATTTGGCCATCTTGGAACCTACCCCCGTGAAATCCATTTTCTATTCACGTCCTGAGTTTAGTCAATCTGGAGATTTTTATAAATGGAACTGCTTTATGAGTATCTTTTTTAAGTCAGAAATGTAAACAGCCATTTATAACAACATTAATATAATTACTCAAATGCTACATGATACTGTCTTGCCAGAACATACATTCATAGTGATAAACTAAAACCCTCTTAACAATGCTTAAATATATTTGCTTTTAAAAGGTGTCATTGGTCCAGTTACTAATGATATTAATTGCTTTATTTCCTCAAATCCCAATTTTGCACGATCCATTTTCCAGAGCTTAGTATTGATTTTTTAAAGAATAATTGGTATAATATTAAGTGAGACAGCCATGTCAATCAATTATAGTCCTCTCATCAAATGGACAATTTATGCCTTGCAAGCATGGGTCTATACATAATGTTTTCTACAATGTCAGTAGGATTTCATGTGACTGGGGTTCTGCTCTTGCCTTTTAGGATTCCCTTCTCTGCCTGCCTTCTTCCCCTTCTCTTCTTGGCTTTAATTATTATCTTTCATGAACTAGCACAGGAATTACCTTTCTGTGAGATCTTTCCGGAATCCCCACATTCAATGTCACAATTAGTCTCTCTCTTCTCTCAGTTCCATAGCACTTTGTTTTTGAACCTTTAGCAGAATGACTAGTCGGGGACATGCCCATGTCCCCAGCTAGACTTGGAGCTCCTTGAGGGCAGTACGTGTCTTTTCACCTTCTTCTCCTCTCCATTAATGCAAAGTAGGTGGCAGATGCATCCTTTCCGAATGATTGACATCAATAAGACATCAAAAAAATATTGGGCTAGTAGAATTTTCATTTTGTTTGAACAGGTTAATGTCCATGTTGGTTTACTTGAGAACACATAATTGGTGTAAAATTAGGTGACAAATTTGTAAATGTGGCTTTAGGGAGTCATTCACATTGGAAGATTGAATTCTACTGCTGACTTCTACTGACTAAACTGCTGGCATTCTGTTCTTTACAGTAAAAGTGACATTGGGTGAAAGCATTGGTATTGGTGTCTAGCTGTTTTGAGCGGAGGCTACCTTTGTTTGAGTGAAGGGAATATTTGGATCATCTGAGTGGAAATATGCATGTCATGAGACAAATATGCTGGCATTTCTGTTATGACAACAGATGATATCCTCTTCCTGAGTAACTTGGGAAAGGCAGGGAGTTTGGGGAGGCCTGCAGCATGACCTGGGTCACATTCAGAATGCGTTCTGCTGTTCAGAGTTTCCTTGCTCTTGAGTATCACCCTTTGCCTCAGTTTTTCAGATGGAAAATGGGTGGAAGTCAGTGGAATTATTGTGTAATAAAAACAGCTAATGTTTATTTCCTATGCATCAAGTACCATATGAATACATGAGCTCATTTAATCCTGACAACAGCCCTGTGAGGTGGTACTATTAGGATCCCCACTTTACAGGAGAGGAAATGGCACCTTGGAGAGGTTAAGTGATGTGCTCAAGGCCAACTGCTAGTCAGTGGAAAAGTCTGAGACCCAAATTCATCTTTCTGACCATTGGGCCTGTGTATGTGTGTGTGCGTGTGTGTGTGTGTGTGTGTGTGTGTGTGTGTGTGTGTGTGTGTGTTTTACCTCCATGCTAAGCTGCTTCTGCGATCGCTCTGGAGAGCCTCATAAAAGAACTAAATAAATCAAAGGGGCACGGGATATCCTTCTTAGGGAGAAGAGTGTTTAGTAGGAGGTTATTATATGTTTTCTTGAGGAAATTCTCGGCCTAGAGTAAAGACAGATGGTATAAAAACTGTACCCTGGTTGATTTGATTGACACCTCAAGATGTTTTGAATCTAGTTACACTTACATTACCGTCAGGTGATTTCTGAGATGTTGCTTCATTGCAGTACAAGTTCAGAGGACAAAGGTCTTCCACGGTTGGAGGGGTCAGTGTGAATGGAGCATTGGAGGTTGTGCTGCCTTTTCTGAGCTGTGCGTGGTTGTCTTTTTTCCTGCCAGTAGGTGGAAATAGAACTGAATCTTTCAGCACTTGCTCTTTCAGCTGAATACTGGCAGTATTGGAGCTTCCAGGCTGCTTTGTTGATTATGGTGACGTACACATGGGGTTTGTTGATTTTAATTTCTGCCGTGAAGGAAAAAAATAAAAAACCTCAGGAGATGTTTGGAGTGTTCAGTTGGAGGACTGTTACTCTGCAGACTGGAATACTTCCAGTCTGATGGTCAGATAATGGTTTCAGCCTCCTAGAAGGCCAGGGTGCTGGAAGCAGCTGCTGGCAGCCATGGGTGTCCCATGAGCTCTGCTGGACACCCACCTCGAGGGGGGCTTTTCCTATCCTGACCACACATCCTTTTACTCCTCCTGTCCCACCCATTTAAACCTTTGTCTTTACTGTCAAATTGTGTATCATGTTTATTTTCAGAAACTACATTTCTGAAATTAAAATCTACCAAGCTGAAACAGCACATAAATGGATAAAGTACAAGAGGAAAGCCTCCCACAGTTCCCCCACCTTCTCATTGTATTAACATACGTTTTTTGCATACCTCTCCAGACTTTTTCTATAACATAAACAACTATATATCTCATCAAAATAAAACTGGCATTATGTAACAAATGTTGTTCTCTGTCTTGCTTTTTGCACTTTTGAGTGTATTGGGGCTGCCCGTGAATGTGATTAGCTCTGGTGTTTCCCAGCTGGGGGCAGTTTGGCCCCCGAGGTGACACTTGGCAATGTCTGGAGACATTTTCAGTTGTCAACAACTGGAGTGATGAGATGCTACTGGCATCTAGTGGGTAGAGACCAGAGATGTTGCTAAATATTCCACAAGGCACAGGACAGCACCTCACAAAGCATTATCCAGCCCCTAATGTTTAGTACTGAGGTTGAGAAACCCTTTGCTAGGTAACCTCATTCTTTGCAATGGTGCACTGTATTCTATAGTGTGAATTTCTCATCCTGTGTTAATGTTTTCCTACAGGCAGTCACGTAAGGTTGTTTCCAACTCATCTCACCTATAATCCCAGCCCTTTGGGAGGCCGAGGTGAGAGAATCACTTAAGGCCAGTGGTTTGAGACCAGCCCAGGCAACACAGTGAGACCCCAAGTCTGCCAAAAAAAAAAATTAGCTGGGCGTGATGGTGCGCATCTGTAGTACTAGCTACTCTAGAGACTGAGGCGGGAGGATCACTTGAGCCCAGGAGTTCAAGGCTATAGTGAACTATAATTGTGCCACTGTACTGCAGCCTGGGTGACCGAGCAAGACCCTGTTTCAAAAAAACAAACAAAACAAACAAAAAAAAAACAAGTATTGGAATAAATATTGGTTTACATCTTTGTGCACTTTGAGATTTTGTTTCCATGAGATAAAGACACAAAATTAAAATATCTGAGGATAGGGACTTTATTTTAAAAGTAAAAAGTGCTATTTTACACCCAGAATCCCTAATTCACAGTTCCAAAAAGCAAAAGACCTAAAAACAAAGTTTAAAAATTAACAGCAAACTCAGAATTTGGTGGCAAAACCTTACTTGAACTTGTGTGAGGCTAGTCTTTATTTATTACATTTAATGTGAATATTTAGACATCTGTTGCAGAAATCTTTGTTTGATTATGGGATACTGTCTCAGTCTCTGATGATGTAGTTACATAATATGGCACCTTATTGACTTTTTAAAAATATCTGAATTGAATTCCAAAGCTCTTTCAGCTTTTTGGCAAACATTGCTATCTGATAGATTTGTTTGCATTAGAATGGCAGCCTCAGGAATTTAATATTATAGTGATGTGCAGCATTTAGTCCTTAATAATTCTTATATGTTGAAATGAGCAGGTTGTGTGACTTCAGTGATTTTGTTTTCAGCATCTATAACCCCCTTTTAAAGGTGATTTTAGTCCTATAAAGAAAAATTGCACGTTTTCAGGTCACAATTTTTGCCTTGTGCTTTTCCATACAAATTAGCCCCTCACAAAACATGAAGCATGGTCTTGAAAATCACTTTTTGCTCATTCTTTTTTTTTTTTTTTTTTTTTTTTTTTTTTGAGACAGAGTCTCGCTCTGTCACCCAGGCTAGAATGTAATGGTGCAATCTTGGCTCACTGCAGCCTCTGCCTCCCAGGTTCAAGCAGTTCTCTGCCTCAGCCTCCTGAGTAGCTGGGATTACAGGTGCCCACCACCAGGCCCTTATAATTTTTGTATTTTTAGTAGAGATGAGTTTTACCATCTTGGCCAGGCTGGTCTTGAACTCCTGACCTCATGATCCACCCACCTTGGCCTCCCAAAGTGCTGGGATTATAGGCGTGAGCCACCATGCCTGGCCTGCTCATTCTTTAAAAGACTGGCAATAGCTAAAACATTTTGCATGCTTGCTCTGTTTCATGCTTAGCAAACATTACCAAATCTGAGCTCCACAACAATACTTGTAGGAGGTAGTCTTTTTATCTTAGTTTATCTGCAGGGAATGGGCTTCTGGAAGTTGAGGATGTGTGCAGAGTAACATCTGGGAAGAGGCAGAACCCAAATCTGCAGTTGTATGTGCTACATCCCTCCCCGGTGTAATTAGAATTCACTTTCCCCCATGTGGACAGAGTTTTAATATTTCTATTAAATTGTAATTAAATTAATTAAATTGTAATTGGTAGCCATGCTTTTTCTCTCAAGGGGCTACAGTTGGACTTGACAGCAAATAGGCAAATGTCACACTTGAGTCAAGTGGATGTTTTCATCACAACATTAAGAGAAAGCATTGGAGCAAATCTGAGGTCACAAAGCTCTCCCACCAAAGAACTAAGCATTATTTGAAATGAGGAAACATTAATGTCCTCCCTGGAGCCTGGAATTGACATGAAATTAGGGAAAAGCATCGAGTTATATTTATTTCTTTTGGTTTAATCCCAAGAAGATGTCGGTTTTCATTATGAAAGGGGAGGGAAACATCACACACCAGGGCCTGTCGTGGGTTGGGGGGCTAAGGGAGGGATAGCATTAGGAGAAATACATAACGTAGATGACAGGTTGATGGGTGCAGCAAACCACCATGGCATGTGTATACCTATGTAATAAAACTGCACGTTCTGCACATGTATCCCAGAACTTAAAGTGTAATTTTAAAAAAGAAATTCAATTTAATGTAAAAAAAATTTAAAAACATATTATCTTCTATTATTTACAGCAGAGCCAATTCAAGAACCCCCAGGAAAAATTCTTGCCCCAAGCCAACTGGAATTTCTGACTCCTGAATTTTTTGTGTGTGACAAGCTTAGCCTGGGGTAAAGTCCAGGAAGGATGCTTCTATGTTGGTTTTTTAGCTGTTGCTGACATGATTCCCTTTGCTGCCTCCTAGCTCTCGAGGTTTCTCCAAAAAGCATATGCAAGAAATTTTCATATTCCTTCCTTGGAGGAGTTTCTGATGTTTCTTCTCCACTGTGTCCTCTGCAACTCAATCTACTGATTTGTTTTAACATTTCAAGTTTATAGCTGATTTTACTATTGTGATGGGGAATCCCAGGGTATGAACTGTGTGCAAGCCAGTTAACTACTCCTGTTATTTCTTGGCTTGGTAGGCTTTTATTGTTACTTTCAGCTGTCTTTCAGCTTTTTACCCACGGTCCTTCACCTTTGATGAGTTCTCTCTGGTTCTTTGGTCTTTGAGAAAGACCTAAGTACACTCCCCTTAGTCCCTCATTTTAATGCCCATTCTCACAGCACCCCTGAACCTTGAGGTGTCTTTAGGTTCTGCATGAACACCTCACAGGTCGAAACTCCTCTCTGCCTCAGGCCCTTTGTATGTGCTAGTCCCTCTGTCTGGGACACACTTTCGTAGCTACCAGCCGCTTTTTACCCGGTTGTTAACTTCAATTTATGTTCTAAAGGAAGCCTTCCTAGACCACCACACCCCTTCTCCTAGCTAAGATCAGCTATTAGTTGTGATTATTTCATAAGTCAGTCTCTACCATGAGATTGGATATGCTGTTAGCCCAGGGACCAAGTAAAATGTTTCAGTGCGATAACTATTTGTGCAGTGAATGAACAAATGCGGCTTGTACTTCTCTGGATTCCCTGTCAGCCTCTCTGCTTTTAGACTTTATTTTCCAGACCTACATTTTTACTAAAATACGTATGTTTCCTCACATCATTCACTGGCCCCGTTCCCCAGCCTTTACACTGTTCCCATTCTAGGCCCAGCCTGCGCTCTCAAAAACAGACTTATTAAGGCACTTCTCTATTCTGTTGTTTCTTAATATCAACAAGTTGTTTCAGAGATAGTTTGTTTGCTTGTGTTTATTTATTACGGATATTTCAAGAATACGAGGAAAGCACAAGGAGCTTATGACAAATAGCCACGTACCCACTGCCCAGACTTGCAGGTGGAAACATTTGCCATGTTTGCTTCAAAGAAATAAAATGTTACAGAAACAGTTGAGGCTCCCACTCTCTCCTCTCCCTTCAGAGCTAACCACTGTGTGGACAATTGCCAGATGAATTGTTGGAATACCTGCAAATGAAAGTAAATAGGAAACTTGACATTTTGGCTAGATTATGGGTGGGAAATGTTATCTCACTCTTGTTTTTTTAAATATTTAACTGATTTCTAGTAAAGTTGAGCATTTTTAATGTTTGTTGGCTATCTGGGCTGCTTCGATGAATTACATGTTTATATCTTTTTCTGTTTTATCTATTTGCCATTTTTCTATTTATTTATCTTTCTTCTTGGTTTGTAAAGATCTCTGTATATTTGGAGTATTCTGTTGCCTGTAATATGTGTTACAAATACCAACTTCTAATCCATAACTTTTCATTTAGTTTTGTTTATATTATCATGTGTTGTGTAGAAATTTTAAATGTCTTTGTGATCTGATGAACATTTTTCTTTAAGATTTCTGCTTTTTATATTTTAGGAAACCCTTATGCTGAGATTGTGAAGGTATTCTCATCAAAATGTTTTAAATGTTTTGTTTTTTACATTTTAACCTTTCATTTGGAATTTATTTTTGTAATTAGGTAGAAATCTAATTTATTTTAACCAAGCTGCAGTATGCAGTTGAGTATATTTATTCTTTTGCTTATCTTTATACCACTGGCTTGTTTTTCGTGTCTTATTACACTGCCTAGTACTTCTAGTATGGTATTAAATAGACATGTCATCAGGCATTTGCTAAACCTTGTTTAACTTGATTACATGAATAATCAATAATGTAGGTCTATATCAGCTTTATAGATGAGGTGACCGAAGCTTACAGTAGTTAAGTAACCTTTCCAGAATCATACAGCTAGGAGGTAAATAACAGAGCCTGGGGTCAAACCCCAGTCTCAGTGACTTCAGAGTCTAACTGCCTATACTGCCTCTTGGTCTCAGATGACTTGGGGGAAAGGTATCCCCTTCCACCTTGCCTGCTTGTGCAGGCATGAAATTTTACTGAAGTGATGCCAGAGAAGCACTTCCAGTGTGTCTGGAGAAAACTAATAGACTTTGTTTAATTTAGACCTGCCAAGAGGAGATTAAAGAACCTTATAAGTATGAAACAGTTCTTATTCCAGATAATATAAGCATTCACTCAGGTAATATAATCACATCTCAGTGGAACTTCAGCTATAGGGAGTAGATCTTCATAGTAAGTTAACATTCTGAGGAATATTAACAAGTAACTGCAATGCCTTCCTTCCCAGCCTCTCTCTATGAAAAACCTGAGGCACCTTACAAAGATTGGCCTAAAACAAGGTGAAATAAGAAGATGAGAAAATTAGGACAAAGAGAAATAAATATGGTAAAACAGAAAATAATTCTTGCCTTAGTGTCATTGGCTAGAGTTTGGCCACAACATAATCCTAAGCTTCCTAGCAACTGAAGCAAAGAAAACCTGTCCAGCTCTACAATTCACAGTGGGCACGAGATGAAAATAGAATGGTTGCTAGGGGGATACGCAGTGCTTCCTGCTCCTGAGACTGGAGAGAAAATTGCTCTTTGGCCTCCAGAGAGGGACCCTGTGCAATCACAGGGACAGTGCTTACAGCATCTTCTCAGTGGTGGGAGTGCACCTCATGGGACTGCATTCCCCTACTTTACCTCAAGCTCCTTGAGGGGTGAGCACCATATCTATTGTGTTCTTCATCATATATCAGGGCCCACCACAGTGTCTGAGACATAATAGGTGCTCATAATGTATTTTTGAATGAATGAATGTTATTTGTAATTTCTATCAATAAAAGCCAGTGGGTGGATACAAGATCACTACACAAAAATTAGTAATTTTTTCCATAAACTAGCAATGAACAATCTGCAAATAAAATTTCTAAAGATTCTACTTATAATATCATCAAAACAATAAAATACTTAAGAGTAAATTTATCAAAAGAGATGTAAGACGTATTCACTGAAAACTACAGGACATTATAGAAAAACCAATGGCAAAACATTTGAACAAATTCATTAAAAGCAATTCTATGTGAAGTAACACTACAGAGATTTCTAGGTATGTGGCTTTCTGATGATCTGACTTGATCAAAAGGTGTAATTTTAAATTTTAAGAGGAATATTTAAGCTGAACATCGTTTTGGCCGTTCTCTATGATTATTTCTTTTTGCAACCAAGCTCCTGGTAAGAAGGAATCGTAGAGAATTGGAGTTTGCATTCTCTGTTTGCATTGCATCAGATTCTTGGTCAAGAATCTGAATGTTGCCAATAAACGGTGCTGTTAGGAATTAAGTTGAGCCCATAATGTATGGTACCATAATTACTTTGTGAATTGGAAAGGTGTGTATTGGATAAAATAACATCAGGGTGTGTGTGAAAAATGGGACCTTGCCTCAAATGTTTAGCAGTACCTAATTAAAGACCCTTAATATTACTGATTCCAATAATTAATCTGTATTCTGATGTCTAAATATGTCTGTCGTTTTCATCAGCCCATTTTTCTTGGGTCCACAGCATATGCTTGCCAGTTCCCCAAACAAGTCTATGAAGGAGGCACTGTTATCATCTCCTTTTACAGAAGAGAAAACTGAGGGCTAGGGAAGATAAGCCATTTGCCCAGGGTTCCACCCTAGCATGTGACGGACCAGAACCTGCACCCAGCACACCCATTTGCCCTGCTGTGCAGCCCTTCTCATTTCTGGCCTGAAGATAGCCAACATCAGTTTTCTCTGATTCGCTACAAGTATTTTTCCTGTTTGGTATAGTGTGTGCTTGGACTTCGGAGGCTTCATTTTGATGTTGTGCTCAGTATGCCACAATTAAAGAATTATCCTAATTTTAAGATCATCTTTCCAGAGAGTCTCTCAGAAATTCAGGATAACCAAGTACAGTCTGAATGACATTTGCCAAGTGTTGGCCTCGGAAAATTTATTGCTTCAACAGGGGCCTGTTGCCAGTAACGATTAGCCGACTTTTTTCTTGCCTAGCAAAGACGTTCATTCTGTGAAGGTAACTGAGAGTTTGTAGTTAAGATCTTGGACTCTGGACTCAGTGGACACGGTTCAAGTTCTGGCTTAATAATAGAACCTTCCACATAGTATTATTGGGAGGATTAAAGGAGGCTATCACGTAGGGCACTTAGCACCATGGGGTGCTTAGAAAGCTTTTAAGAATGGTAGCTGCTAGAACATACAATCCTTTAAAGCTGGACTTCGGGGTAAGGAGTGCGCTTCGGCAACCAGCAGTAGCTGCCAACAGTTTAGATTGAGAGTGGCTCCGTGCAGCCAAGCCTCCTAAAGCCACCTGGAAGCTCTCCAGTCTGGACTTTGAAAATTTAAATATTTTTCAAATTTCTTTTTGACCCAGTTTAAAGAAAAGGGATTCCACAGTGTGAGAGGGGCTGCCATAGCTTTGCCATTTCCCCTGAGGAAGGGCCTGAGGGAAGCTTCCTTTTGTTGGTGGAAGAAATGAGGGGAGAGGGCAAGAGTTTGGGGTAGGGAAGAACTGGACTGGAAGCTGAGTCTGGTCCTCTTTAGTCTGCCTCTTCAGGCCCCCATCCCGGCCACCTGTTCTTCTTCTGTAAAACCAGGGGGCTAGACTAAGAGGCCCTTCCTGTGCTGACATTCTGTGAAACCATAAACACTTGCCTTGAGCTACAGTTTAATGTGAGCCCTCAGGGCCGTTGTAAGTCATGTCTCTGCATCTTTCATGTGAGTCAAGAGGTGGCTTTGTCTTTTATCTTGTCTGGTGTC
Organism: Macaca nemestrina; assembly: GCF_043159975.1. NCBI lineage: Eukaryota > Metazoa > Chordata > Mammalia > Primates > Cercopithecidae > Macaca > Macaca nemestrina. The sequence goes on along the minus strand of NC_092133.1, from coordinate 39,834,236 downwards.
CATACATCCCAGCTTTAAATTCCTCTTAAAATTTGGAGCCAGGGAAAATTTCTCTTGCTGCTTGAATCTTCACACTGTTTCTGATTGGACAATGCCAATGATACACCTCAGGGTATTTCTGTTATTGTTTCATTTGCCAAGATTCTCAGAGCTAAATGCAGTGACCAGCAATTGTGGCTTCCCTCAAACAAGTCAGGTCTCAAAACCTGTCTTAAAACTGAATGTTGTTGTTTAATTTTATGTACTTTAATGGAGAAGCCACATCAAATCAATTTGTGGCATTAAACAGGATAAATCACCCATGCAGAATGACATAGTAAATAAATGCAGAAATGCATGAATACCCCCCCTCACTGTCAGCTACACCCATCATCTGGCCCCTTCTCCGCTCCTAGTGAGTATGAAATTACAACAACAGTAACAAATAAAATGTATAAAGGACCTACGCTGGACCAGTCACTGTTCTAAGTGGTTTATATATATTTTCTCTTTCAACAATCTTGTGTTTGGGGGTACTATTATTGTATTTATTTTAAAATGAGGATAGGCAGGATTTGGGGGGACATTAGACCCCACAAAATTCCTTTGGCCTCGGGGGTCCTAGTGGCAGGGTGGCTTTGCCCCATCTGGTACTGGCTTGTTTATGTGGCTAACTAGTAAGCTAACCAAAGTCAAACAACCAAGAGAAAGACAAGGAGGAGGAGGGGAGAATTGATGACCATAGAAGGCAGGAAAACCCTCTCTGGCTTCTGACTATCCTGAGATCTACTCTGAACTCCGGTACTGACTTGAGGAATCTGTGGAGTCCCAGAGGCAGTCCGTATTTTGGAATGTGTATGGAGGTAGAGCTGTGCTTGGAGGAGTCATCCTGAGTTCCTGCAGACGGGTCTGTTAGGAGGCCAGCTGGGCTGCAGGGTGTTCCACATGTCCATTGAGGCACCCTGCCTACCTGATGAGTCTGTAGAAATATTCCCCAGGGGTTGCCTGACTTCCAGGGCTGGCACTAAAGGAGGAACTAGTCAGCCCATTTGACCACAAATCCTAAACAGTTCCCATGGAATATTCAGTGCTCTGCACTTACTTCTCTTAGCCCTGAATGCCAGAACGGCCACTAGCAGGGGCAGGATGGGAAACTGCAGTGGCCTGTCACAAGCAGGCTGATCACCCAGGGCCTGGCCTGGAAGACAGACTGGGTAAGTATAGTCTTAATTTGGCCACTGTGCTCAACTGGCAATGTGCCCACAGTCAATATGCAGATGTCTAGATGTGGCCAAGTAGTAAGACAATTTTAAGAAACAAATAGTTGAGAATTTGCATGTTCAAAAGTATCTCTTAGTCACCCCCCGTGCCTAGTACGATGCCAGATCCTGGGGGTACAGCAGCAAGCAAGCTCACTGGGGACCTGCTGATTGGGAGCTCACAGCGAGCAGGCAGGCATGTGATTATTCCACAGGCCATGACTTCTGGTGTGGTTAAGTGCTGTGCTGGGGAAGCCTTGTGTTTTGGAATCGCTTTGGGTGGCTCTTTCTTTTATCTGGAGATGGTATCATTGCTTGAAACATTTTTGGAACTGCCCTTTAGGAATTGCCTTTGGAGCTGATTTGGGTCACACAGGAAAATCTATCTCACTTTTATTTTATAGCCACACCTAGCTTGTGACCAAAAATGGTATTGCCCAGCTTGACGACCCATTTTATATTCCAGTCTTGGCTCTGACTTTCTTGTGAGCCAAAATTACATCCACCCTGTAAAGATGGATATTTATGACCACTGAGCATATTAGCAGTAATTTTGATAATTTTGAAGCAATTTCTCACTTGCCCAAGCTTCCATTGTCCTTTATATCTCTGTTGTAAACACTGTCCAATCTCTCTTGCAACTGAATTACCTCCTCCTGCCTGTGTTTTCCCCACTAGGGTGGGGGCATTGGAGGATAGGCCCATATGTCTACACTCTCTACAGTGCCCAGCACGGAGCAGATGTTCAAAATGTGTATTTATTATAATTGAATGTATGGGTTGAATTGAAAGGAATCCAAGAGGTGTCTCAGGATTGCTCTGAGTAACAGGAGCACTGTTGGAATGATGGGCAGCCCAGTGGGCTGCGGAATCTCACAGGTCTTGCTCCAATCCCTATTTGTCCCCTTGAGCAGCTGTGTGGCCCTATGCAAATCATTCATTCCCTCAGATCCTTCATTTCCTCATCTGTGGAATAGAGGTAATAATACTTGCCTTACTCGGGCTATTATAAGGACAAGTGGAATATTCACATAGTGCCCTAAGCATAGTGCCTAAATGGAGGTGATTAGTATTCTTATAATATTGGAGCAAATTCTCATTTGGATGCATAATTCTGATTTAAAAAACTAACTTACCCAGAAGTCACATTATTTAAAATCATTTGCTGGCCAAGCACAGTGGCTCATGCCTGTAATCCCAGCACTTTGGGAGGCCAAGGCGTGAGGATTACTTGAGCCCGGGAGTTCAAGACCAGCCTGGGAAACATAGTGAGACCCTGTGGCTATAAATTTTTTTAAAAAATTAGCCAGGTGTAGTGGCTTGCACCTGTGGTCCTAGCTACTCAGGAGGCTGAGGTGGGAAAATCACTTGAGCTTGGGAGATCGAGTCTGCAGTGAGCTGTGATCACGCCACTGCACTCCAGCCTGGATGACAGAGTGAGACCCTGTCTCAAAAAAAAAAAAAAAAGAAAGAAAGAAAAGAAAAAGAAAAATCATGTATCATAGAAAATGTATTCTGCAAGGAACCCTAGAGCCCATCTAAGTCCAACCTCCTAATTTTCTTTTTCTTTTGTAGAGAGAGGGTCTTGCTCTGACATCCAGGCTGGAGTGCAGTGGTGCGATCACAGCTTTAACCTCAAACTCCTGGGCTCAAGTTATCCTCCTACCTCAGCCTGTCAAGTAGCTGAGACTACAGGCACACACCACCACACCCAGCTAATTTTAATTTTTGTAGAGGCAGGGGTGGGGGGGGTCTCACCATGTTGCCCAGGAAGGTCTTGAACTCCTGAGCTCAAGCCATCCTCCCACCTCATCCTCCCAAAGTGTTGGGATTACAGGCATGAGCCACCTTGCCTGGCCCCAACCTCCTAATATTAATGAGATTCAAAATGGGAAATGGACTGACTAAAGTCATTGGTTCATGGCAGAACTGGGCCAGGCCAGAGCTGTTTTCATGTGATGTTTGGTACTTACCCCTACATTTGGAGGTCCCACCTTCCTTGCAAGGGCCTTGCATTTAGGCTAAGAGCTCTGGATACTGGCACTTCTGGACAATGGTAGCTAAGAATTTAGGATATGCACTTGGGGAGCCACAACACATGCTTTGCACACCCTTTTGCAGCAACACTTTGTCCCTCTGTGGAGTGCTGAGCATGCTGTGGTTGTGTATCTCACAAAGCTGGCATAAGCAATACAAACTGGTGGTTAGGAAGCATGCCCGACAAACCTGGTACCATTACTTACCAGCTTACCACTGCTTGACCTCTCTGAGCTTCACCTTCTTCACCTGTAGCATAGGAACAATAATGGTATCCACCCATAGGATTGTTGTGAGGGTTAAATGAGATAATGCATGAAAGTGCTTACACATTGCCTGGCACAGGATAAACACTTCTTAAAATTTACTGTTATGATCTGTAATACATCCAAACCAAATATTCTGCCTCTGGCATCTCCACTAGTCTCAAGCTAACCTCTAATCTGCCATGAAGCCTTACCTGGTCTCTCTTCCAAGCAGGTGCTGTTGACAGACTTTTACCCCTCCCTTCACCCCGCCCCTCACCCAACAGTAACATGACCTCTCACATCTGTTTCACCCCAACCGTGGACCACAAGATCCTAAAGTAATCAATAGCAGTTGCCCATCAATATATAGGGCTAGGAACTCCTGGGTTTTCTTGTTCATCATCAGTTATAGGAAGAAAAATTGACCGCTGGCTTAAACAAGTACTGCCTCTCTTAGAAGTTGTCTTGACTTTGAAGGCACTTAAACCTTTGGGAGGCTCTGCTATTCTGCAGCGTGGCAGGTGCCCACATGCCTGGATGGCTGCCTTCTTTTGTTATTCCCTTGATACTGGGTTCTTCGCACATGCATACACTTTGAGTTCTATTTGCTACCCTTTTTTAAAACCTTGACTAAAACAATGAGTAATTGGGAAGTTCTGAATTTCTATTTGGAAAACAAATTGATGAGATCAGAAAAATCCAAGTAATCCTAAATTTACAGAAGCCAGATTACTAAAACCCAAGGGCATTTTTTTAAATGTAGAAAAGTTGTATTTCACAGAGGTTTTTGCAATGCCCTGACTCTGGATTGCAGCCCTCCCTCGATTCTGGGTATTACATCATTTCATTTCAGCTAATGTAAACACTCATCACCCTGCATGTTGCAGGATTTTTCACTACGATTTGAATTGGGCTTCATTCAGTGGGTCGTTGTGGTGATTAATGGTTTCAGAAGGAAGTGCAGCAGGAAGAGACTTTGCAGGAATGGAAGAGGTGAGGCAGCTCCATGTGAGATTCTGCAAAAGGATTAAGATTTGGCACCAGGCTTGGTTTCTGTGCAGCCTCTTAGGCAGAGAGCCCCAGGAGAGGGAAACAGGCTGTCAGCTGTGCCTTTGCACGCTCTCAGCTGCCTTGAAGGTTGGTTGGCTCTTCCCGCTCTCTGGGGTACCCAATTTTACCTTGTTAAAGGATGGATGTGGATGCTGGAGGCTTAAAGAAGACCAGGTAAGGGTTCTTGTTGTCTAAGAAATCTCCCAGCGTTCTTAATGCATGGAATCCTGGGGACTGTTTCTTTACTAGCACCATCGTGCAGTGTTAGCCAAAATACAATTCCTCTGAGACATTTTACAAAGAGGATCAGAGAAGTTTCTTTCCTTGTTAAGAAAGTTTCTAAAACGTTTTAACCCAAAATGCTTAACTATAGAGATACAAATAATTTTTCTTGCTGTGCATTTCAGCTTTGAGATTTTTTTTTTTTTTTGGCATGTTAATCTACAAGATCTCTATAGGTATCCTGAGAGTTTATTAGATGTTGGTTTTCATTCCTTTTGCAATGGCTTATGGTATATTGTGTATTAACATTTAATGGGATGAAAACTTCTCACTCATTATATTCTTCAGGATACTTGCTTTTGAATAAGTTGCTCTTCTTTTTGCAGATTTGGTTTGTTGCTTTCTTTTTCACCTTTTGGCTTTTGTGATTATAATACTAGTAAGGAATATCCTGAAGTAGAACTAATTTCTAAGAGGAAAAAACTATACTCAGGATTTAAATGCAAACATTTGATAGCATCCCTGATTAAAATGGACTACATGTTTTTTGGTGTTTCAAATATGCTTTTTAAAAAATATTCAGTGTAAATGTCCATAGTTTGTGGGAAAGGTAATGCAGTTTATCTGAGTGGTCATTTACTCACAAACATTAAAAGGATATTAGACCTTTGATAAGATTAGCTGAAGAAGAGGTCATTGAAAGGAGTAGTTTTCTGCTAACCACCAACTCAATTCCAAATTCTGTTTCTTTTCTTTAAAAAAATGGAGTTAAAAATAACCCAGAATAAAACTTGAAAACTGTTTTGTTTCTCTGTATTTGGCTAACTTCATCGCAAAGTACTGTGTTTAAGGAATTCAAGCTATGAAGACTACTCTTGAAATGGTTCACATAATTCTATCTGTGAATTTCCATAATCCTTTTCAAGAGCATATGATATTTTATGAGTATTAGGGTTAAAATTTTCAATTAAGTGTTCATTCCTTCTACAACCCTGAGAGATGGATAACAACCCTCAGAAAAATAACATGAGAAATTGTGTCAGTGTCCTGACACAGGCTCAGTTTTCCTGTACAAAGTAGTGTGGAAAGGGAACATTTGGCATATCTCCTTCCTTATGGAAGGTGTGGGGTGTCTTGGTAGAAGTGAATGTCTGTGGTTGTTGTGATAGATGGATAGATGCAGGGACTCCTGGTCACTTTAATTTATTGGAAATTAAATGTTTTCATTAGACGTAGGGGACTCTGACTTTCCAGCTTTGGTTGAGTGAGACAAGGTCTATGCACCCAGTGATTCTTCTTGTTTTTGTTCAGTGAGCCCTTTCAGTCCATGTCGTCCTGTTTTTCTTTTTGGAAACAGACTGGCAGCAGTCTCTTGCGTTTTGTATTACTTTAATCTAGCATTTTAACCATTGTATTTTCTTTTAGTGGGATGGCTAATAATAAGGTTGGCTTAAGCCTCAATTTGAGAAGGTGTGAGAGTAGCTGTAATCTTTAGGAAAAGAAAATCATTCCAAGAGTTAAAACATGCAGACTCTTAATTGTGCTGTGTCCATTCTCCTATTTTGGGGGAATCTAGACAAGCTATTGTTACAAATGCTTTTCCTAAAATGTTTTCAGAAGACCGAAACAAAATAGAATTTTTTGTCAATGTATTACATTATCCTCATTCTGTCTTCTTTCTCCTCATCTGTCATTTTGGACAGAGGGAAAATTGTTCAGGTAAACAATTGAGGAACAATTGCCAGGAACATCTGGGAACAGTTGCCATGAATTATCTTTTCCTTCTTAATGTGATCTTGATGAAGGTTTTACTTGTTTACTCTTTTTATTTCTATTAAAATGGTAAGACATGTGCATGGTTGAAAAAAATTCAAACAGTATAAAAAGGGTAAACAATGAAAAGCCTCCTCCATGGCGTCTTAACACTCAGTTCTTCCCTCAGCAGTAAACGATGCTTTAGACCCGTGCTTTTCAAACTTCCGTATGCATAAGCAACACCTGCAGAGTTGGTTACAACACAATTTCTTAGGCTCTTTGGGGTGCGAGGAGTAGATTGAGAGGGGAGAGAAAGATATCTATAGTTCATTATATAGCTATAGTCTATAGTACCTAAGAGACAGGTGGAATTTGAGTATTCTAGTGACAGCAGGAGACAGGGGTACAAAGAAAAAAAGACTGTTGAGTTTAAGAATTGAAAATGCTCTTGAGACAGTTGTCAGTGAAGAGTAAGAAGCCACGGTCATGAAATAGAGTATTAGAGTAGTGAAGAAATCCAAGGAGCGTCAGCATAAAAATGCCATCGGGAGAGGCCCAGTGGGTGGAAATAGGGAAATAGTCCATAGTTAATGGAAAATATAGCAATAGAAGGGGGTTATGGGCCACCTGACAAGGATAATGAGATTGAGCTGGAAACTGGAATAGGACTGGCCAAGCTAAAAAAAAAATCAGGCCAATTAGCAATAATGAGAGTGTTTATTCACTTGTAGATTGGCAAAATACCTCCCTGGAATGAATTAGGACAAATGATCACTTCCTGTGCTAATGATTTTATAGCAGAAAAGAAAAAGAAATACCGTAGAAGGTACAGGGAGGTGTCTGTGTGTTAGCCACTGTAATTTAATAACCCTAAGAAATGTAAGATTAATGGCCTGATGCAAGGAACGGAAAACCAAGATAATGTATAACTGATGAGAATTTTTAAAGCATGAATAGTAATTATGAAAAATAGCAAGCCTCAAGGATCTTGTCAATTAATTTTTTTAAAAGGTTAACTACCAAACACCTTTTCGGAAACACAAGATATGACAAGATTCTAAACATCTTTTTGAGAGGCACAGGTGAGAAGAACTAGGTTTTTTTCCCTACCCCACCTTCTTTGTCCAATAAAGTAAGAATCAACAGCCAACGCTAAACACTTTCTTTGTGGCAGGTATTGTGTGAAATCCTTTATGTGCCTTAATTTATTTTGCCCTTATAGCTCTGGAGGTTGGGATCATAATTATTATTTACAGATACAGTGCAAAGAGGATTGCTCACGGAAGAGCATATTCCTTCATAAGGAAGGGACATCTTTGGAAAAAATAGGAAGTTCAGTTGGAAAACCAGAGAAACCCACCTAGAAAGCCCGGTAAAAAGGCTCACACATAATTTAAGGAGCATTCTATAAGAAACTGACATTAAAGCAAAATAGGAGAGACTTTTTATAGGAATCAAAGTGAAGCAACCAGGCAAAGATCCAGCAGAACCTTTGCAGATGCTCAGAATACTCCTGGGGCGATAGAAAAAGGAGCCAGCAGACACAATAAATTATTTGCCTTAGTCTTTTCAGAAAAATATATCAAAACCATCTTTAGAAGCAGAGGTACTAGATCAAATAGTAGTAAATGAACAGAATGTTCTAGACTGAGTTGACAAACTGGATATGGATAAATCACAGGGACAGGTTGGCCTTCATCCAAGAGTTCTAAAGGAATTCAAGGGTGAAATCATGGGGCTGTTGTTAAAAGCAACTAATTTTTACTTTCGAAAGTCTAGCAACCCCCTAAACCTTGGTTGCCTGGTAAAATTGCCCAGCTCCATCTCCCTGCAGTACATTATTTAAACATAAATTATAATATGTATGTAAAATATAAAATATAATAAATCAAACAATATGTTTTCAATAACTGTGATTTTGAATTCCCAAACCATGTCACATCACTGTTTTGAAAGTCTTTGTGAACGTTTCATTCTTGAAATTACTGAGCATTACCAGCCCCTTAGAATCATGTAAAATAAGCTTATCATAATTCGTGTGAACTCAGTAGCAAAAGCACAAAGAAACAAATGGGCAGAGACTCAGTTTCAAGAAAGGATTCATCATACAACGTTACTTCACTAAAGGGGGAAAAGAATCCTGCAGCCTCAGAAACAGACACTCAGTGTCCGTTAGTTAAATAAATGCCACGTGAAGGATTTGAAAACTAATGAGCTTTTGAGCTTTTAGCTGCACAGTCCCACTGCCCAATTTGCCTGGTGGTCTGGCCCTGCTCTCATTTGTCTCAGGCCTTCTTCTATTTCTTGAGGTCTTGACTCCGCCTAGCCCTGCAGCCCAGGTGCTCTGTTCTCTGCTTTACTGCAGGTGGCCCTAGTTTTCTATCACCCATGACCTGCACTCTGTGTCGTACAGTAGAATAATGATGAGGGCCTGGGTAAGACAGAATTGGTGCTGGGTAAGACAGAGAGCCAAGTACAGGTTGTCAGGATCAAAAGCTAGCAGTAAACCAGAGATGTGGAATGGAGATGGTCATTCAGTCATTTAATCGGTATTTCTTTTGAGCTCCTAGAATGTACCAGGCATTGTACTTGGGATATAAATATGAACAAGGTAGCCACCGTGATAAAGAGAAACCAGTAAACAATTACAGTAGAGCAAGATTTCTCAATCTGGACACTAGGTTGACATCCAACTATTTCCTAGAGGCAAAATTGCCCCTGTTTGAGAACCACTGTGGGAGAGTATGATAGGTGCGTGAATGGAGAAAGAATAGGCCGTTATGGGAGATCACAGCAGGGCTTCCTAATGCAGACCTGGAGGTGAAGGAAGAATGCCTAGAGGAAGTCAGTCATATCCTACAAGGCATCTGCAGGGTGAGTAGCCCTCACTTGGAAGTTGGAAGAGGACAGTCAAGGAAGGGAAAGGCTAGACCTGGAGACCAGAGGGAGGAAACCCTGGGTCAGCCATGGGTAGCTACCATGGGTAGCTACTCTTACCAGTGGTGGATGCTCCTTTTGGTGCTAGCCTTATCAGTCCCCAAGGGCCAGAGTTTCACACCCGGCATCTGACAGCATGCTTTCGGAGGCCGTGCTCATGCGCATAGCTGCCACTAGATGAGGAGTGATGTTGGTTTAGAGACCCTTAGGCTTTGTGGTCTTGGGTGCAAAAGGGAAGGAAATCAGTATCTAATTCCATAGAAGTAGAATTCTCACGAAATTACTCCTTTCAGCCCCAATGCCTATTTTTGATTAGCTAAATCTAAGTTCGTTTGACCAAGATTAAAAATTTATTAGCAAAAAAACTTACATGGCTACTCCACAAACTGTTTCCAACTGCTGGTAACTGCAGACCGTTTTGGCAACTGTGTAACAAAGAATACATTGTAATCATCCTTAAAATACCTCCCTTTTCCCTCTATTTGCTCTATACCTGGCTCCTTTCTAGAGAGAGACTGGTCTGTATTTCTACCAGCAAAGGCCCGTTGGCCACATGCTGGGTCAGCCCCAGGACTCATGCAATGACAGGCACATTCAGGAAAGATGCGCTTTGTGTCTTCACATGGTAGGATCCCCTCTGCAGCATGTCTTTTCCTCTTGGCTCCTTGATCCCCTTGTCCCTCAGGGGCCCTTCAGTTTCTTTCTTTCTTTCTTGTTTTTAATTGTTTTGCTTTGGTTTTGGTTTTGAGACAGGATCTCTCTCTGTCACCCAGGCTGGAGTGCAGTGGCACAATCTTGGCTCACTGTAACCTCCGCCTCCCAGGTTCAAGCGATCCTCTCACCTCAGCCTCCTGAGTAGCGGGGACTACAGGCATGCACCACCGCGCCTGGCTAATTTTTGTAGAAATGAGGTTTCATTGTGTTGCCCAGGCTGGAAATTTCTTAAAAACAATGATTGACATTGAGCACTTGCTTGTGTCACCAGCCACAGGGCTGCATGGGAGAGGAGAGAGAGACACTAAAAGGTAGGGGAAAAGAAAATTACTAAGCCTAGCACCATACTAGCCACTTCAAGTAAGCTATTTCCCTTAATACTCCCAGAAAACCCTTAATGGGTAGTGTCTTCCTCACTTTACAGATGAGGACCAGGCCTAATTTTATACAGCTATAAAGGGGTACAGGTGGGATCTGAGCCCTTTGTCTGACCCCGAAGCCCATGTTCCTTCTACTTCTGTGTTCTGGAGGAACTATCCAGGCCAGTGGGCCTTTTTGTGGCCCAGCTCCCAGGCCATTAGGACAATATCATCAGGGTCTTCAGGCTACAAGGCAGATCTGGACTTGAGGGAGACTGTCATCTTCAGCTGTTGTTGGGGGCTTCTTGTGATCTACATACATCCTTATTTGGGCCATCGCTTCATTGCCCATTCCCAGATTGCTGAGATGGCTTCAAAAGCAAGGACCCCAGTTCTCCTTACCCTCACAGCTGTCCTGCTGCCTGTTCCTAGGGCATGATGGAATGATGTTAAAGATTCCAGAACCAGAATTTAGGACATCTGGAGACTAGGTACCACTACCTTCCACTTGCTAACACACTGAAGACCAAGCAACAAGTAAATCTGTTGCTTATCCAACAGATGCTTTTGCAAAATGATAAACCAGTTATATTAGTCCATTCTCACCCTGCTAATAAAGACATACTGAAGACTAGGTAATTTATAAAGGAAAGAGATTTAAGTGACTCACAGTTCCGAAGGGCTGGGGAGGCCTCATGAAACTTAATCATAGCAGAAGGGGAAGCAAACATGTCCTTCACCTGGTGGCAGCAAGGAGAAGTGCCAAGCAAAAGGGGGGAAAGCCCTTTATAAAACCATCAGATCTCATGAGAAATCACTCACTATCATGAGAACAGCATGAGGGTGACTGCCCCCATGATTCAATTACCTCCCACCAGGTCCCTCCCACGACATGTAGGGATTATAGGAACTACAATTCAAGATGAGATTTGAGTGGGGACACAACCAAACCATATCACCAACTATAAACCCTACCTGATTGTCTCAACTGGTTGCCCTGGGCATGAAATCACATAATGGTTATGAAGACAGGCTGAAAAGATGCACAATTTACCATCGTAAAGAGATACTGTGTCAACAATAAAGGGGAAAAGTTCCTCATTGAATTGGCTTATAGGAGAGACATGTTTGTAAAGCAAAGGGATGAAGGTGACTCCATAAGAAGGTGAGTTCCAGAGAGAAACATTCATATCAGCGAGTCTGACTTCTGCATCAGGCTAGCAATTGGAACTTGTAATAAAGGGAAACTTTCTATACTTAGGTAATATGACATTTTGGGCACACGGCATTGTGACTTCTATGAAGGAAAGTACCAAGAAGGTTATAACTGAAAGAATCACACTGATTACCCAACTACCCCTCTCGTTTAACTGATGATGAAACTGACGACCAGAGACATGGATGGGTAGACCAAGTTCATGTGTAGTCAGAGCTAAAGCTAAGGTTACTCGACCTATAAATAGAGGTTTGTTTACACTGTGTATGTGGGAGAAGGGAAACCATAAAATCTCTTTTATTTAGATTTTACTTGAAAATTATCTTTGTAAGGAGATTATGTCTCCCTCCAGAGGCTCTTAAAGATTTGGTCATCATGGACTGCAGGTATGCTGTGCTGAAAAGATTAGGACCTGTGCTGAAGAAAGCACCACATAGGCACACATCAAGGGGAAAAAAAAATGATTTTTTTTCACAGAATTTATTCATTAATAAATCTATTCTTTCATTCAACCAATATTTACTTGCACCCACAACAGTGTGCCAAGCATGATGCTAAGTGCCGGGATATAGGGGTAGACAGACAAGCCTCTTTCCCTTTGAGCTTCCAGTCTAACTGTGACCAGATTTATTCTGAAATGATTAAGGAAGGTATTCAGTGAGCTATGAAAGGTGGTAAGGTGGAGCTTAACCATAAGAACTCCTGAGCATCCTATTTGATACAGGGATTTAACAAATGGGTTTCAGAATGAGTGATTCCAAGTAAAAGCATTAAGCTTGGTGGTCTAGTGTTTTGGAAAGTTCGGCTGTTTGCACAGAAAGGAAAAAGGTTGAAATAAGGGAACCCACCAGGAGCCTGCTGCCATAGTCCAAGTATGTGGTGCTGAGGTTTAGCCAGAGCTGGAGCAGTCAGAATGGAGAGGAAAGGTGTCATCTGAGTCATGCTCCAAAGTAGCATTGGCTGCCTGGCCTAGGGGTTGAAGGAGAAGAAAGAGACAAAGGTGGTGCTGAGGTTTCTGATCTACAGCAGCAGACAGGAGATAGAGATGAGATTATGGAGACAGTGTGCATATTTGGGGGAAAGTGACAAGGTCAGTTTGAAGCAGCCTGATTCAGAAGGGACCGGGGAATGGCCCAGGTGAGCTGTCCTCACAACAGCTGCTTAGACCTCACTTGGACAAGTACATTTAGGAACCTTAGGAAGAGAATGACTTTTCATGTCGTCAAGGAGACTGAACTCTCGTGGAAGACAAGTAGTTGCAGAACAAAACAGAAGATTGCTGGCGATTCACCATTCCTTCCTTTTTTAACAAAAACTTCTTATTGTGTAAATTTTTAAACAAACAGAAATACAGAGAATAGTATAATGACCCCCTATGCACCCATCACCTAGCTTCAACATTTATAAACATTGCCGATATTGTTTTATCAATCTCCCCCCAGGAGTATTTCCTCTCTACCTTGCTGAAGTATTTAAATCCTAGATTTTATATCACTTCATGCATAAATACTTCATGGTATATTTTTTAATAAATAGAGACTTTATAAAAAAGGAATGCAATATTATCATACCTAAATAAATATTTCCAAATTACGATTTAATGACAAGCCTATATTCAGACTTCCCTGGTTGTCTTTAAAATGGCTTTTAATATTTGGTTTTTGGAACAGGAATCAGATGAGGTCCAAATATTACATTTGACTGATATTTCTTATGAATCTTTTCATCTCTAATAGATTATCTCTTTTTATTCTCTCTTTTATACACTCTTTACTTACTGAAGAATCTGTGGCGATGGACCTGTAAGACATTCAGCTTTCTTTGGAACACCTTGAGTTAGTGTTTGAGGCTTAATTCTTATGAGTACAATAAGCATAAAATTGTTAGGTAGTTCTGGAATGACCTATCTTGTATTCCTTCTGTTTTAGGATTCTCAGTCCTCCATAGCTGGTTCTAGGGAGCTGAGTGCAAGGCTGTGCAAGGGCAGCAAGGATTTTCTTTACTAACGGCATATTGAGAACACAGCACAAGCGAGACCATGCCAGGCCATCTGGGAAATACAGGCAAAGTAGAAGTGCCTTTGCTTGGCTCCGAGGAGCTTATCACGAATTTGGAAGAAAGAAGATTGCCTGAAACTAACAGATTAACACAGGCAGCTCAGTGTTGGGAAGTCAAGTAAAGCTACACTTGGCTCCAACCCCAGCCTTGACTCTTAACAGCTGGGTGTTGGTGAGCAAGTCATTTTATATTTCTGAACCTAATTCCTCTTCTTTAAAATAGCAAGGAAAAACTCTGCCTACTTCAGGATTATATGAAAAGCAGGCAGCATGGGCCCTGGAGTTAGACTTTAAGCCCTGCTTCCTTCTGATATTAAGTACCTGCAGTCATGGGCTACTTTACTCCATGCCAGTCCTGTGCTCAGTACTTCATACACATTACCTCAGTTTAGGCCTCTCAGCAACCCTGTTTTACAGATCACAAAACTGAGGCTTAGAGAAGCAGTTTCTGTACATTTGCGTACTTAGTGAATTAGGATTTAAATGCAGACAAAGTCGAAGCTCAAATGTTAAACTGCCAAGATATATTATTTCTCTCAAATACATATGTCAAGGTTCAATATTCTTGTTTATAAGGAGGGAGCTATCATATCGACTTCATGGAATTATTATGGAAATTAAATAAGACAAAAGGTACTCAACAGATAACAAATGCACAAAAGTATTTGGTTTCATGGTTGTTATTATATCAATGGTTGAACAAGTCTGTAAAACATGAAATTGTACAGAACCATCTATAAACACAATAGGAATATGGAAAATGGAGACATTAACTTGCATTGAGGCACTTATGGTGAGAGAGGGGGCAGGGAGGATCCAGTGGGTCTTTGGTTATCACAAGAGATAAAAGCACATTCTAGGATGGGGGAGCAGCCCAAGCAGGGAGACTACATGAATGGGGTGTTAAAAATACCCTCTTTAAACTTCCTATTTGTCCAGTTAATGCCACTGAGGTTTTAATGGTCAGGGAGAACACACAGGTACACCCCTGGCGCCGTTAAGAAGACTGAGTGGGAAATTACAAAAAGAGGCTGTGATGAAGAGCCCGGTGCTCTGGTGGGTCTCAGCACAACCTCTGTTTGGTCCTATGGTCTCAGCAAGTTACCAAACTTCTTTGCATCTCGCTGTTTCTTTCTAGGTAAAATGGAGATCATAAAGGACTTAATGATATAGGCTATCTAGGGATGTTTGGGGAATTAGATGAAATAATATGGGGAACGATAGTGCCGGAAAGACCCAGGGCAGAAACGAAGAGAAGTCAAGAACTTAAGTCCTTCCATTCCCACATCTATGTCACCTTCCCTGCTTCTATTGGGGTTGCAGTCTTCCCTACCCCTTCACCCTCCCTATCTCAGGGGTACCACAGAGTTAGGCTGCTAAAGTGACAAAGTGAAAATGTTCTCAAGGGCTCCCTGGTTTCTGCAGAAAGAGGATCCTGGCTAATACATGTGAGAATCAAGAGGAGAGAGGTTGGATGTGCTCATCTAGGCTGGCTACTTGCTTTTGCTCCCCAAATTTTCTTAAGAAGTTTATTCCCAATTTCTTGGAAAATTTAGAGGAGGGATATTTGGTGTAAAGCAATGACATCATTGGTCTTTGGGATGTTGATTGCATCTCTTTTGGGGAAAGAGAAAGCAGGGAAGGTGACGCAGAGGTGGGAATGGAAGAACTTCAGTTCTTGACTTCTCTTGGTTCTTCCATGGGTCTTCCTGCAGGTAAGAGAGATTTTCAAGTCACTAACACTTTGTTGTGAGTTAATTGTGTCTGCTCTTCCTCATACTGTGTGCAGACCACTATGGAAGATGGATGCAAACAGGAATGACCTGTTGTAAGACTGGTGAGCAATACCAGCTTGGGAGGGTATACAAGTTTCTGCAGGGGCCGCAGGGGAGGGTTCCCTGTCTGGAATTGGAGGCTCAGAAGGGGCTTCCTCCAGGAAGCATTTAGAGAAGGAGTGTGACTTAGCTGTAGTTACCACAAAGAGGGAACAGCATTTGCAGAAGCCTAGAAGTGAAAGAGAGGAGTGAGTCCACGATGGGTTGGGGACCCCTGTGGGGAGCTATTTCTGCAGATTCACAGGCCCCTCAGAGCTCTCCACAGAGGAAATATGGTCATTGTTTGTCAGAAGCCCTGCTGAGGCGGCATGAGGCTTATGAGGAAATGGGGCATGAGACAGCGAGGTGATAGAAGAGTACTTCCTAGCAGTCTCTCACCTGCGCACCTCACCCATGTGTGCACAGCACACAGCTCACCCCTTGGGGCTTCAGTGTTTTCATGAATGAAATGAAGACTAACGAAGTCCTTTCAGTTCCTCAGCTCTTTGGCTCTCTGAAAATATTTTTAAAGCTGAGGAAAAAAAAATCAAGTAATACTGAAAACAGATTTCAGTCCTTATTAGGTTGCAAAATGGAAACAGAGACAGAACCTGGTATTGAGAAAGAATTCAAAGAAGCATTTAAGAAGAGGCATCTTTGATATTGAGTAGATAAAGAATTTATGGCAATTTTAGTCTACACTGGGCTTGAGTTTCCAACAAACAAGAAATAAATCAAAGGAGAAACCTGAGGAAGAGGAGAAAACCCCCCCAGAAGCAAGTGGGCATTTGAAAACAAGTGACTCAGGTGACCTCCTGTCGGTGGGATGAGCTACTCAGTAAAGACAGGGCCTGTGGCTGGCGTGGGGAGACCTGCCAGAGTGATGGTGGCAGCAGGTGTGAGTCAGAGAGGCTGAGCTCTCTGGAGGGGCTGGCTTGCCTTTGCCTGGAGGGAGATGGGGGCAAAGGTTGTGGGCACAGAAGGATGTTGCCCCCTGCTCTGTGTGGAGGCACTGAAGGGGTCTGGCCTGGAAGGCCATTTGTACAGCTGAGTGAATGCCACCTGGGCTGGGCAGAACTGGCATCTCTTGTGCGGTGGTGGGCATGTGATAGGAGACATGTACCCAGGACATGTACCCAGAGTTGCCTGGGGACCTCTGGGGCTATGGGTCAGAACCACTCGAAGGAGTGGGGCTGCAGACGGGCGGCTCTCCGCTCTGCCTGCTGAGAAGTCAGATTCGGACAGGGAAACTGAGACAGGGAGGCAAATGGGTTTTCTCTCCTTGGCATTATAACGTGAGCCAGATGCATTGAATCAGGCATCAGCATTGTCACATCGGTAGTGACAATAAGCATCTGTTCTATGCCAAGTATTAGGCTCTGCCCATTATCTACATTATTCCCAGACCTCACAACAACCTGTCTAGGGGGCATTGTTTTTAATCCCCATTTTACCCCATATTCCAGTGAGCCCGAGAAACATTGAGCCTTAAAACTAGTGCATTGCGGCCGGGCGCAGTGGCTCAAGCCTGTAATCCCAGCACTTTGGGAGGCCGAGACGGGTGGATCACGAGGTCAGGAGATAGAGACCATCCTGGCGAACACGGTGAAACCCCGTCTCTACTAAAAAATACAAAAAACTAGCCGGGCGAGGTGGCGGGCGCCTGTAGTCCCAGCTACTTGGGAGGCTGAGGCCGGAGAATGGCGTGAACCCGGGAGGCGGAGCTTGCAGTGAGCTGAGATCCGGCCACTGCACTCCAGCCTGGGCGACAGAGCCAGACTCCATCTCAAAAAAAAAAAAAAAAAAAAAAAAAACTAGTGCATTGCAGAGATGGGGAACCACACCCAAGTGTACCTGTTTCTCTTACATGAGAGAGACATAGTCTAAGTTGTGTTTTCCAATCCCAAGCAGTTGTACCAATGCTGTACTCACAGTAATGTAAAACATAAGCAACATTGAGTATTATTGTTTTTAAGTTTTCACTTTAATAAATGTAAAAATGATACTTTTGTCCCCTTTTGCATTTTGTTGATAACTAGTGAAAGTGAACAACGTGTCTGCCATCTGCCTCCTGGGTGGATTATCTTCTTGGCTTTGCCCATTGCTAGGCAACTCATGTCATGTCACATGTGAGGACAATACGGTCCAGTGTGTTTGAGTGACCTGACCAAGGTCACACAGCTGCTTATCAGAGGGGCCTAGGCCAGAACTTGTGCCAGCGCCTCTTCCATGGCTATCCTGTCTGCATCCTCCATACCCCAGCCCCGGGCTGCACTCCCAGCTTCTCATCCTGGTGCCATGGCAGGTGGTATGAGAAGCCCACCCATTCCCAGGGACTATCCAGCAGGAAGACACAATAGGACAGGCAGCTCTTTGACGAAAGCATCCTAATGTGAAATCCTTCTACAAAAAGCCCTGGAATCTCTTCTGATGAATAATAGGTAACCACTGAGGCATAGTTTAAAATAGTTTGGTTTGTTTTGAAATTTTTTAAAAATACAAAGGAGAAAAATGGTGGAGGAGGCAGATGGCATGTTTTAAAAGAGTTACTGCTGGAGATTTTAAAAGCCAATATAAAAACTAGCTAATAAACTGTCCATCACAATCTAAAGATAGATATACCTAAAATTTCACTGGAGCACTTGAGGACGAGAACAGCTGTTACTGTGAATCTACTGTTTATTAGGCACTGACTGTCAGGCATCATGCTGAGTTTCTGAGTATTCTCACTTATTCTTCACAACCACCTGATGAGACAGATACTGTTATTGTCATTATCACCATTTTACAGATAGGCAAACTGAGGCTTATTTTTACAAGTGGCAAAGCTGGGGCTTGAACCTTGGGCCTGACTCCAGTGTTTGTGCCATTAATTCCTGATGCTACCAGACACCCTGAGGAAGCATCTAAGCCAGGGGAGTGGCAGCAGCCCTCTGACCTGCAAGAGAGCAATCCTTGTAAAAACAGATTATCCCAGCCACTTTGAATAATAGTTCTTGATCCAGAAAAAAGCACCCAAAAGACCACTTTTCAAGATCCTTCCCTTCTTTTAGATGAACATCAGTGCCATGTTTCAGTTTCAGTAATTGAGGCTCAAGAAATTGGCTGTACAAACCACCGTGGCACTTGTGTACCTATGTAACAAAACAGCATGCTCTGCACATGTACCCCAGAACTTGAAGTATAATAAAAAAAAAAAAAGAAAGAAATTTGCCATAGGCGACTCTAAGTGTTGAGCTGAAATGACCCAAACTCAAGCATCTTGCCTCCTCCCAGGAGGGCTTCTATCCTTATCCGCACTGTGTGTTGTGCATGCATATGCACACACAATGCAACTCACACACCAAAACAGCTAAGAATAAAATGGGTTTGAATAACTCAAGCAAACAGTTGGTTGAAATTACAGACTCCAAGGCGAGTAGGCAGCAGGCCAGGACATTCTCATTTCATGTCTACCAATAAACTATCTCCTTTTTAAAGAGAAATGTCATTCTGATTTCAGCCATCCTTGCAGGAGGTTTTTCAGTGTAAATTCCTCTTGGCCTTCCTAAGTAAAAATGAAGAACAGCTGATCCTTGTCTTGTCCAATGTATGGTTTTCCCTGGAACTTTTATGAGCTGAGTGGGATGAGCAAGAGAGGAAGTGTTCTTTAAGAGAGTCAATGTGCTGCCACTCTCAGCTGCCTGGTGTTGCCTCTAGCAACTAAGATTTATTTTACAAACACGTATATGGTCCTTATTGTACAGCAGGCACTGCTCAAAGCAGTGTACAAATAGTAACATCCTCTTCACAACCCTATGAAGGGGAAAGTGAGGCAGAAAGGAGCTAATTAACTGGCCCAAAGTCACATCGCTAGAGTGGCAGGTGGGATCAGGGCTCAGGTAGCTTGCCTTTGGTGTGCATTACTCGTGGTTAATAGTGTTGCCAATTTCTTCTCACATAGAGTTGATTATCTTCATGCTTTTTTTCTCACGCAGAGGTTAAGCCTGAAGTTCACATATTCCATGACCCTGGGGAGAAAAAGAAACCTAACTACAATAAGCAATGGGAAATGAGTCAGAGCCTGTTGACTTTGATGATTGATTTTGTGAGAACGATTTGTCAAATGAATGAACAAATGAATGATGGCCTTTTGCAGCTTCTGTTTGCCACTTTGATATTCCATGATTTATTTCTTTTGATCTTCTAAGCCATCTAATTTAAATACCCACAAATTCAGATATTATGATTTTTCTTTTTTTTGAGACGGAGTCTTGCTCAGTCGCCCAGGCTGGAGTGCAGTGGCGCGATCTCGGCTCACTGCAAGTTCCACCTCCCAGGTTCACGCCATTCTCCTGCTTCAGCCTCCTGAGTAGCTGGGACTACAGGTGCCCGCCACCACACCTGGCTAATTATTTTGTATTTTTAGTAGAGATGGGGTTTCACCGTGTTAGCCAGGATGGTCTCAATCTCCTAACCTCATGATCTACCCGCCTCAGCCTCCCAAAGTGCTGGGATTACAGGCATGAGCCACCGCACCCAGCCCAGATATTACGATTTATATTTGGCCTCAGTCCCCTGTCTGTATCTGGCACAGTGGACTCAACTACAATTCACCTCTTGTGCATTTGACCTCTCACTCTAAAAATAAGGGCCAGATGAATGTTCATATTCCTTATAGAACAGATGATGGTTTTACTAGATGAGTGTGGTTTATACTTTAGAACAGCAGCTGCACATATGGAATGAAATTATTTGAGTAACCTATTTTCAAACCTTGACACATACATTTGGCTTAAAATTCAACATGCGCTTTCTTAAAAAGGAAGCAAATGTAAACAGTCTTCTCATACATTCTCCTGCACATCTGAATCCTATGTTTTATTTATTGGTTTCTCTTTTGAGTCTGGAATATAATCAGTTGGAAACGAGAAAGAAAGCCCCGTTCATTCACCTCTTTGTGATGCCACGAAAATGACAGAATGTTCGAGCTGATGAGGGCCCTGGAAATAATCAGAGGAGACCCTCTTATTTTATAGAAGGATTCTCAGGCCCAGAGAAGTGCAGTTTGCCTGGTTCCTCCAGTCAAAGGTGGTGAACATGGGCTTAGAACCAGGTTGCCTGACTCTAGGCCAACTGAGTTGGACAGTGTTGAGGTAAACTCTGAAAAGCTGGTGTTCAGGGGTTCTCCTGCCCACCACAGCTCCCCACCTGACCCCTCCAACCTCGGTCAACACCCAGATACCAGGGATCACCTGTCTGTTATCTCAGACCAGAGATATCTCTTCAAGCTTCAGGCCTGTATTCCCTTTGTGTATTAGGCACTTATCACCACTCATCCAAACAATACATTGACTGATAGCGCCTCCCCGTCTTCCTGATCATCTCTCCCAAACACACACTCACACAAAACACTTTTAAGGCACAGACCCGTTGTTCTCAAAAAGCAGTCTTGATTACCTTGTCCTTTTCTAAAATGTTGCCATTGTCCACTTCACTCACTCCCACTCTTGTATCCTAGTTTAGATGTTGGCACACGGAAAGCACTCAATAAATATGTCTTGAATGAATGAATCAAAGTCTCCTCATTTCCTGCTAAAGAATTAATCTGCATTTCTTAGCTTGGTGGTCAAGGCCCTTTATCATCTGGCACTAATCTTTTCCCATTTTGCTCCCTTCCTCCCTTCTGTTCTCTGCTAATTAAACAACCGAATAGCTGTTTTTTAAGGTAAAAATGTATTGTGTACCAATAAACACTCAACTTATTGAGTGTTTATGTCAAGCCTTTTTTAACCTTTTTGTGAGTGTTAACTCATTTAATTCACACAACAAACCTATAAGGTTGGTACTATCATTATTACCATTTTACAAATAAGGCAATTGAGCCACAGGTTAAGTTACCTCTCTGTGATCACACTTTTAAGACGAGGCAGAGCTGGGATTCAAACTCAGGAAGTGTGGCTTCACATCCCACGCATGTAGCCACTATGCCATGGCTAGCTTTCCTGTTACTTTATTTTTAGTTAAAAACTTCAACGGTCTGGAAGTATATAAAAAGTAACGATTTTTCACCCACTTCAAAAAGAATTTAGATAATCAATGTGTGTTCTTCCAGATGGTTTTCTTATGTTAACTAGTATATTTACATAATTTTAAAACCAAAATTATACATACTACAACATGCCTTTTAAATTTACTATATTTTTGAGATCTTTCCATAAATATTGCTACGCATATCTCTTACATATATCACTGCCTCATTATTTTTCATTGTTCCCTAGTATACTCTTGTACGGATACACCCCATAATCTATTTTTTCAGTCCCTGTTGATGAACACTTCAGCTATTCCCAAGATTTTTCCCTTAGGAACAATGCTGGAGTGAGCATCTTTATATATCTATGTGTGTAATGCTAAATATTTCTGTAATTCAGATTCCTAGAAATGTGATTGCTGAGTCTGGGGGTATACACACTTAAAACTGTGATAGATACTGATAAATGGCCCCCTCAAAATGCTGTCCTCCCACAAATAATGTCTTGCAGTTTGCCAATTTATCCTCCCACAAATAGTGTCTTGCAGTTTGCCAATTTATCCTCCCACAAATAGTGTCTTGCAGTTTGCCAATTTATCCTCCCACAAATAGTGTCTTGCAGTTTGCCATGATTCCCTTTTCCTCTGCACACACATTCAGGAATTGAATGCTTCTGTCTTAACTGTTCCAGTCCTTTCCTCTCTGGGAGCTCATACTCTCTGCTTGTCTTGCCTTTATGCCTCTCTTTTTGCACAATGAATGTATTTTTTCTTCCCATGCTGCTCCATAATATCAAATCCTCCTTATTCACTCAGTGGTGCTCATGTTGTCTCTGTCTCTGTCTGTCTGTCTCTCTCTCTCCCACACACCCCTTTCTCCTTCCCTCTCCCCTCTACCTCCTTGGTTATATAAAACCGTAGTGGTTTCTTTGATACAATATTCACAGCAAGGCGTCTCAGAGGCTACCTAGAGAAGAGTGAGTTCTGATTGTTCCTGGCAGTGGTGACGCTTTATGTGGTGCCAATTGGGTTGATATTTGTAGCGTCAGTATTCGGCTGTGTTGTTAAAGATGACCCCATTTTGTACCCATTATTTAGGGCACAGCAGCGAGCGTGATTAAGAAAGGAACAAAGAGTTTTAAAGGAAAGCAAAACTGGAGAAGAGCCTTTAAATGATGAAGGAGATGAGAAAAAGGAAGATAAAGGCAAGATGTTGCTGAACTCCTCCTTCATGCCACCCCCCTA
This sequence comes from Macaca nemestrina, assembly GCF_043159975.1. Lineage (NCBI taxonomy): Eukaryota > Metazoa > Chordata > Mammalia > Primates > Cercopithecidae > Macaca > Macaca nemestrina. Next base: position 39,811,332 of record NC_092133.1, on the reverse strand, counting down.
GCTTGGTGCTTTACATACATTATTGCATTTAATCCCCCAGTGAGAACAGACTAAACAGATTAGAAATGGTCTGTCTAGAAGACAGGAGGAGGATGTGAACAAAGTTTCTAAAGTCATAAATAGTTCTAGTGTAAAACTACAAAGACACCCCTTGAAGTTACAGCAGAGTGAGTTTAGGACAAGAGAAAGGTAGTAAGTAGTACTTCCAAATGGGGCTAGTAAACAGTGGACTCTGTAGCCAGAAGTGTGAACAGATGGACAATTTAAATAGCTTTTAAAAAAGGTTTTAGACGACTGCATGGTAATTCATTGCTACTGGATTTCCAATTAGAGTTAGGATGCTTGGAGTCTTTAGCCATTCATATTGAGGTCAAGGAGTCTAACGGTATGTACAGCCCTGTAGTCCATGAAGGCATCTGGGGGAGCAGAAGAGATGACATTCGGGGCTTCCATCATCTCTCTTTAAACCAGAATCTCTCTACTTCTTATCTGTTGAAAGTTCTGGGCTGCTACATGAGATTTCCTTTGTGAGGGACAAAAAAAAAATTGTTATTTTTTTTTAAAGTCTACAAACCATTGCATTAGTTGTTTGACTCCACTATTGGAGACAAGCGCTGGGCTGGATGGACTGTAGATCTAACCGACGGAAGGAAATTTCACTCACAGACCAAGGCTCCACCATTGCTTCTCTCAATTCCATAGTACAAGCGAGAGTCTGACAGCCTTGTAGCTCAGCCCTGACCTCAGTGGGGTGAGGACTCAGTGAGGTGAGAGAAGGCAAGGGCAGCAGCAAGAACTGCTCCTGTTTGTGAAAGAACATCCCAGTCCATTGGTAAGGCCTCCTGGCCCCATTCCACCCTATCACAAGCAAGGTGGGAGCTCCCCTGCAGCCAGTGCCCCCAAGTGCCTTGCCTACTGTGTGCCTTTGAAGGAAGAGTCAGGGAGGCCAGGAGCCTCAGCCTCAGCCCTGGCTCACAGGTTCTGTGCTGTCACCGAGGTACTTACTTCACCCCTACTCTTGCCTGGTCTTTCCTTTGAGCTTTGATTCAGAAGACAGTGGTTGAAGTCTCTGCTTACCTAACATTTTGCAGCCGTAAGATTCTCTAGCACTCTCAACCTCTTTCTAACCCATGTCTCATCTGTGTTTCTGTAACAACTCCTACTAATCAGGCTGTTAGGAGGACTGACTGAGATAATGCAAGCTAAACACTTTTCAGGGTGCCTGCTGCGTGGTAAAGCCTCAGTAAATGGTAGTATTGGTGGTGGTAGTTGGGTCATTTTTATACCCCCTCTACCCCTTGCTTCCCTGCTGATATCCTGGTTCCTAACCCTGTGACTTGGAGGGACTTGGGCTTCTGCCATGATACCTGCTTCTGAGTCAGTAATCCCTGACCCTGACATCTTCCTGCTGCCTTCCAGTCCCACGGCTCACTCATCAATACTGATTTTCTGTCCCTGATTGTACCTGCAGTGACATCACAAAGCACAATACATTATACACAATGATACCCAGTAACAGCCCTCTTGGTATGTTACTGCATTTAGAAAAGTACTGTGTCTTTTAAGAGCACTTCACATATGTCATTTCATATTTGATAGTCTTCCTTTTCTGCAATCAAAATGTAGAAATATCAATGATTTGTCCTAAGGTGCAGGCTTGCTAGTGGCCTAAGGTGCGGGCTTGCTAGTGGTATAGACAGACAGAAACCTAGGTCCTCTGAATCCCAACTTCTTGTTACCATTTCCTGCCATCCTTTGAGTTTATGTATTTAGATATATTGGCCTTTGCTTTGATTTATATAAACTTGTAGGTTTCCCTGTGAATCTGGGAGCAGGATGAAGGTAAGAGTTTAACTTCTGCTTTGCAGTTATAGTGTAGTCAGCTGCTAAAACGTAAGAATACTATCTAGGTGTTAATGAAAAAAATATTATGTGTTAATGAAAAAAATATTATTTTTGACCATTTTTGTTTCAAAATGTTCTGGACTTATCTCAATAAACAGCTGTTAAGATGTTTATCAAATTTATTGCATTCCCCAAAATCTAAATACCTGAGATAAAGAGAAAATGGGACCCACTTGAGGTTAGGAGTTTGAGACCAGCCTGGCCAACATGGTAAAACCCCATCTTTACTAAAAATACAAAAATTAGCCAGGCATGGTGGCACGCACCTATTGTTCCAGCTACTTTGGAGGCTGAGGCAGGAGAATTGCTTGAACCTGGGAGGCAGAGGTTACAGTGAGCCAAGATTGTGCCACTGTACTCCAGCCTGGGTGACAGAGCAGGACTCTGTCTCAAAGGAGAAAATATGGCCAAAAAATTAAGTTAAATAAAGCTAAACTGCCTTAATAAACAGAAAATGGCATAGGCTTGTAAGAAAGGTATTCTACATAAAATATTTTGCCTCTGCAACCAGCAAATTAAAGACGTAGCAGTTTTGTCTCTCTGTGCCAAAAATCACAAGAACTTTTATTCTTGTTCTCATGATCCACTGCAATGTTCTCTATTCAGAAAGCTCTGGGATGGTTTTTTTTTTTTTTTAATTTTTTTTATTTTTTTCTGGCTCTTTTGATGTTCCTCAGACAAAGACTCTTGAGGTTGCAGATTTGATGTATGTTTTTACCAGTGCAGAGATGGGGTTCAGGGGGACATTCCACATGGGCTTTGATGTTAGAATCCTTTGGCAAATCCTGTTTGCCTTTCAAAATGATATCAGAATGATAGACCTTTTCCTTTTTCTCTTTTTTTTTTTTTTTGAGATGGAGTCTCACTCTGTTGCCCAGGCTGGAGTGCAGTGGTGCAATCTCGGCTCACTGCAAGCTCCGCTTCCTGAGTTCACGGCGTTCTCCTGCCTCAGCCTTCTGAGTAGCTGGGACTACAGGCACGCGGCCGAATTTCTTGTATTTTCAGTAGAGACGGGGTTTCACCAAGTTGGCCAGGATGGTCTCGATCTCCTGACCTCGTGATCCACCTGCCTCAGCCTCCCAAAGTGCTGGGATTACAGGCATGAGCCACCGCGTCCGGCCAAGGATAGACCTTTTCTAAGGGTTGTCAAGGAAATGACCTCATGCGCAGAAAAAGTTTTATGCACAAATATGTGTATCATAACAGCTTTACAATAGTGAAAACCTGGAAACAAATTAACAGTAATAAGAGAATGGTTACTTACACTGTTGTTAAATCATGAGGAGGAATCTCACATAGAATTAAAAGTGAGGTCTAAATAACTTTGCAGTAATACAGAGAAAAGCTTGGTTAATACATTATGTAGAAAAAGATTATAAATTGTGTGTTATATGACATCACAACTATGGAAAACTACCCAGTGGTAGTGATATCACAGGTGATCTTTTGCTTTTCTTTATTTTCCAGTTTTTCTGTAATGAGCATGAATTTTGAAAATTGGAATGGGAAAAGGGTGTTTTACTGAAAACAGAAGCATCATCCTTCTCTGTTGGTAATTTTCAGCTTGATTTGGTTTGTAGTGCTGCAGAAGGTGCTTTTGATTTCTCTGGAACAGTGTTTCTCAACCTCAGCTAGTTGTGGGAGCAGCCCCGTGCACTGGACAATGTTTAGCAGCATCATTGGCCTCAACGCACAAGATGCCTGTAGCATGCATGCCCTCAGTTGTGACAGCCAAAAATATCTCCACACATTGCCAAATGTCCCCGGTGTGGGTGGTCGTGATAAAATAATGTCTGGTTGAGAAGTGCTGTAGAATCATGCACTGATACATCCCAAATACCCACTCTCTGGGAGACCCAGCAAGAGGTGGTAGTGGGTATTCAGTTGTACACAGTAATGGAGTATGTAGAAATCTAGAAATTCATCCACTCATTCATGAGACATTTGTTTTCCAGAAAGGTGTCTGGCATGAGAAAATTGCGGCAATAGGAAGCAGGGTTCCTTCCAGCTGCAGGGTGGGATTCAGTGGGAGGAATTCAGCCCCTTGCAGGCAGAGGTAGAGTGAAGAAAGGGCCTGGCAAGAAACAAGGCTCATTAGCACTGAGACACCAGCAGTTTTGGTCACAAAAGGAGGTGGAAGCCAAATTCCCAGCCTGAGATGGGAATGAAAGCAGAAATGCAGTTGACTAGACATTGTGGAGCCTGCACCAGAGAACTAAAGCTCCTTAAATTCCTCCTGACAGGGAACAGGATTGTCCTCAGAGCCTAGGGCAGCCCTCAGCTTGCTGGTGGAAGGAATGGGGTCTTGGATAAGGAATTGGAAGAGTGGGTGGCTAGAGAGCCCCTGCAAAGCACTGCCCACTCAGTAGTGATACTGTGAAGGGCCGTGGGTCTAGACTGAGACATTTATACTTGGTTCTGGAAGAGAGGAAAGAAACCAAACCAGTTTTCCTATAGGAAAGATCTCTAGAAGTAGATCAAAGAATGTGCACTTTTTGAATTTTGATGGATAGTACTCAGTTGCCTTTCTAAATGCCAGTATAATGATCAATGGATTGGGTATAATTTTGGCATTTTATAGTGCTTGAATAATAAGTTTATTATTTTAAATGTTTGCAGTGCTGCGGAAGGTTTATAAAGGTTTATGGCTGTTGCAGTTTTGCTTTCATGACCTGTTGTTGATCGTATCTTTGATTTATGTGAGGCCTAGACAGGAACAGAATCCCTAATCATGAAATTTTTCCTATGGGAAAATATATCTTGCTTTATGACAATCTAGTTTATGACGTGCTTTCCAGAAATAATGTGTGGCAAAATGTAGAGGTCATCTATAAAGTTTGTGTTTGTTTTATCTGTTGTGAATTTCCATGATTTTTGTCCCCCTTTGATGGCTAATTTATTTTCCATCCTCTATTAGAGATATATATTAAATAAAATTTAAAATGTTCTTTTTTTAAAATGCATGAAGCACAAGGAAGGTGAATGGGTGATTAATAAGATAGTGATTCAGATTGAATATTAAATGTATCTCATTTCATGAAATAAATGCATTCAGTTAGGTTGAATGATATGAAATTTTCATTTTTCTAGGTCAAAAACAGTCAAGTATCAGCAATTTTATATGGCTCAGTGTAATAGTAATGTTGGCTATAAAGAAAATTTTTGTGAAATGAATATTCTGTTTTTTATTGCTTTCTTAAAAATTCTGAGGTTCATTTCCCTGAAGACAGAGTTGAAAACTTTGGCTGTGTATCATTCTGGGCATGGCTGGAATTCAACAAATTATTCTTGCTTTGAACGATTGTTTCCATTGGAACAAGAGTTCCCAACGAACCCTGGCTGCTCATAGAATCACTGGGGAAACTTTAAAAGATATAATCCATGGCTCCAAACAGATAAATCAGTACATTGGATATGGTATGCAGTGGGGCAGGGCTCAGGCCTCAGTATTTTTTTGTTCCCCAGGTGACTCTAAGGTGCAGCCAGTTTGAGAACCACTGCACTAGCATTTCATTTTAAGGAGTCTCAATGGAGCTTTTGTATACCTTAGAAAAACACAATGCCTTTGTTCCTCACCTACTTCTCTATCTTGCTTTGGACCAATAAGGTCCTAAAGATGAAACGTGAAAAAAATATATTTAACTTGATCAACCCCGTGCTTTGGTTTTCATTCAACAGAACATTTCTTGGCTAGCTACTATGTGCCTGGTCCTAGGGCTGGGGATTTTGATGAAACAGATGAATGCTGAGTTAAAGAAGAATTTTGCCTCTTAAAAAAGCCAGAAGTTTATATGAAATGTCCCAAACAGGCAAATCTATAGCGATAGAAGGTACATTCATGGTGGTTGCCTAGGGCTAGTGAGGATGGGAAAATAGGGAGTGACTTTAAACGGGTATGAGACTTACCTTGGAGGTGAAAAAAGGGCCTAAAATTGATTGTGGTGTAACTATATTAAAAACTATTGACTTGTATACTTTAAATGAGTGAATTGTATGGAATGTGAATTATATCTCAATAAAGCTGCTGTTTAAAAGAAAAAAAAAGCCAAGGGTTCCTTTCGGCACGAGGACTTCACACTGAATAAGTAAATTAGGAACAGCAGAGAGGAAACTCAGTACTGTACACCCATTCCTTTCAAAACTAATAGACAATAAAATGGGGACAATAACTGAGGGCAAAATAAAGTAAATCCTGGTTGGAGATGTTTAATTATCACCTGTATTCCAAATAGCACCTGAGTGTTCAGAGGGTGGATGGGCTGGGAGCCGTCGGTGAGAGAAAGACAAGAACTTTCATAGAACTTACTGTGTGCCAGGCACTATGCTAAGTTCTTTGCATGTATTCATTCATTCAGTTATCACACAGCTATCCCCGTTTTACTATTTTGAAATGGAAGCACAGAGAAGTAACTGCCCTAAGGTCATATAGTAGTTAAGCAGTGACATTAAGACTGCCTTAAAGAGTGGAAGTATTCTAACAGCAATGCGACAGTGTGGGAATGGGAGTGGCAGTGGGCAGGGAAGCTTGGGCTTGTTGAGGGGATGGATAGTTGTCACAATGTGTTCAACTAGGGTAATAATGGAGGAGGGGGTAGAAGGGTGGACAGTGAGGGGTTACTGAGGAACTCCCTTGACCATGCTAAGGAAACAAAATGCAGCAGATGGGCATCGTTGAAGATAATTGAATCAAAGCAAGGCTTAAGAAGTCCAAGTTCAGTTTTCTAAATGCACAGATATATGCATGTCTGAATGAGTGTCTCTCTGGGTCTGTTCCCTGGGTCTCACTATGACCTGGGCTCTGGGAAGAAGTTAGTAAAAGAGAAGTCACAGGGACCTAGGGAAATTGAAAAGCCTCCATAGGACCTGCCTTAGAACCTTACATTCTTTGAATGGTTGCGAAGTCGCAGCCCAAGGCGACTAGCCCAAAATGCTCAGAACATTTGGCATCAAACCTAGACTAGAAGGTAAACCTCTAGAGGGGAAGGAAAAGTCTATTGTCCCCTAACCTCCTCACTTCCCCCAAAGTGAAGCAAATTGGGCTCCCCAGCTTTTCTTTTCCTTCTCAGTGAGACAGATGAGCACAGACAATAACTGTGCAGGGGCAGAGGAGGAGGGAGGGACATTGGAGACTGTGTCCACCCAGGCTTTCAGGCTAACAGTCTGATCTCTAAGCCAAATGCTGCACTTCAGAGCCAGCAACTTTTCGTCCCCACGAATACATTCTCCTTGACCTTTCCACGTTTGCTTTGTCCTCTCAGGGCTCAGTTCATTCATGAAGATTTTTCCAAGATCTGTCCCTGTTCTAACTTCCTTTTATGCTTGGATTTTTATACCAAGCCTCATAGCACCTCCCATGTAGGTAGCGTTTCCTACTATTATAATCTCCACATTACCCCCAAATAATCAAGAGTTCACAGTATAGCTGTTCTTTTCTTATTGTGTTGTGCCCTAGACCTCACAATAGGTTAATCCTCTTATGCCCTATGTTTTTTTTTGTTGTTGTTGTTCTTGCACGATTCTAGGTGCCAGTAGCCATTCATGTCCCAAAGAAGTCAGCCTGTTCCCAGTGCCTCTGGCTTCCTCTTGACTCCTGGAGTCCCAGCTGCCTGAATCTCTCTCTTCTCACTTATTATTTCCTGCCTCGTGTTAACTTTCCCTCTTACCTGCCTGCCTTCCAGCCATCCTTGGTCATGTGAGAGACACTCAATGAAACAGGAATGAGTCACAGATTAATCAGCAAGCACTTTATAGGGCCATGATGCAGGGTGATAACTGGTCTGATGACAGACACTGGGGAGAACAGCGGGCATCTCCGGGACATACTCATCTTTGGGACTTGCTCATCTCTGACCTGCTGCCCTTGATCCTTCCTCCTGCTCCTTCTTCTCTCCATCCTTTGTGTCAAAATTCTATCTTTCTGTCTTTCTGTGATTCTGTCCTCATCGCCTTCCTCTCCTGCCACAGATACCCCTGAGTTCCTTAACTACTCACAATTTAGATCTCATTTATCCTTTTATTTGCTCTATCTATAGAACTTGGCTTTTCTTGTTTTCTGTGTCTTGTGTCTGAATATAATAATGATGTTTAACATTCTGTGCATGGCCTCTGACTGATTTTGGAAATGGGGAAAGGATCCATGGCATTGGTAGGAAAAGGTTGCCAAGTCTGCCTTAAGAATTTAGGAATGGCAGGGTGTGGTGGCTCACGCCTGTAATCCCAGCATTTTGGGAGGCTGAGGCACGTGGATCACCTGAGGTTAGGAGTTCAAGACCAGCCTGGCCAACATGGTGAAACCCCATATCTACTAAAAATACAAAAATTAGCTGGGAGTGGTGGCAGGTCCCTGTAGTCCCAGCTACTCAGGAGGCTGAGGCAGGAGAATTGCTTAAACCTGGGAGGCAGAGGTTGCCGTGAGCCAAGATCGCACCACTGTACTCCAGCCTGGGCGACAGAGTGAGACTCTGTCTCAAAAAAAAAAAAAAAAAAAATTAAGAAAATTTGCAGGGTAAAACATAAAAGAGCTGATGATGAAACCTGTTGGGTGAACTGATGAAACCCCAAATTTACCCAGCCAGTAATGGCCATGCCCTTCACCTTCCAAAAGAAGTGCATTTGCTTCTCCCTGGCCTCATGTTAAAGAATTGAAAAGGAGCAATTTGGAGAGAGGGCAATAAAAGAAAAGACAAAGAGCTTCTGCTATTATTCCTACATCTCTGACTTCCCACAGCCTGTTTTTCAGCTGTTCCCTGTCCACTCCCAGGACCTCTGCCTCCTGTCTTATAGTGTATCATGATCTCCACTGAATAATAGATAAGCAAGGTTGAGTCGTCTGATATGTTCATCCCTGGATGTGGACTTTCTCCTCCAGTCATGAGCACAACAAATAGAGCTCTCTTCCTCTCTCTTTCACTCTCATGAAGTGAATGGCTAAGCAAGGTTGGGACTCTTGTGATGAGACCAGAAGATCTTGAGAAGAGTATGAGGAACGAGCTTCCCAGTGAATAAAAGGTGACAAGACTTTTGGGCCATGAGTGACAGAACCCTCCAGCTGAATCCTCATTTGCTGCTGAAAAGGTACCTTATTCAAAGTAGCTACAGAAGTGATTTAAACAGAGATGTGGCCCCCGCAAAAGCCCTTTTCTTCCAGCTCAGCATCACATTCACTGTCTTCTTTGGCTCCTACCAGCTCTGCTGGGAGTGAGACTCAATGACCTTTCCCTTCCCTGTAGCCTACCCAGCCCACAGATTCTTGCCAAACACTTGTTGCACTGATTTCATTTGTCCCCTGTCTTTGACATTACTGGCAATGTCCAGTATATGCAGATGCCAAAGACCAGCTAAAATCAGTTCAAGGAATATTTCAGGAGTTCTACCTGTATACAATACAATATACAATGAATCACTAGATCATGGTGGGTACAAAAGAGAGAAAATCCTTGGAACACCCATAAGCAGTTGATCCCAGTGGGTTGGTTATAGCTGTAGTTAGTATATACATTGCTGTTGACACTGCCTTTAATTATGTGTAGTCACATCTGCATTGTGTCCTTTATGAGGTCTTAGAAAATAATGAATGCACCCAATTGTTTAGGGCTCCCACATAGTGAAGGACAACATTATTTCAAATTACTGCAAGAAGTCCAGGGTATCTGGAGACAGGGAAAGCTCTTAAGTCTACTTTTTGTACAATAGAGCTTCATACCATTATTCTATATATAATCTTTTCACCAAAACACTGTCGCCTGATTGTTTCAACAAAAGACCTCTTTGTTTTGATAGCCAAGAAAAACCTTAAGCTCAGTAGAGACATGAGAACAAGCTTTTCAAATTACAAAATGTAAGTGCTAAAACCATATTTTTAGAATGTAAATTGGAAGATTTTTTTTAAAAGTTTTGTTAACTTTAAAAGAAGTTACAGTTTTTTTAAACTCAAGTTTTTAACCTAAGTTTTTTTTAAGTTTTAAAATTTTGATTAATTTAGCATTTTTTTCTTTTTTCTTTTTTAATGATTTCCATGGAGTTCTTTGACATGCAGCTCAGGGTGACCATATCTTTCTTATCTGGCTATAGGGTAGGCCCAGGTAAGCTGGAAGGTGATAAGTTTCCCATACTCCTGAGCCCCCTGAAAGTCAAATATATTGTGTTAGATGCTCAACGTCTCAGGATAATCCTAGCCCTGAACGTAGGCTGATACAGTTTGGCTCTGTGTCCCCACCCAAATCTTATCCTGTAGCTCCCATAATTCCCATGTGTTGTGGGAGGGACCCAGTGAGAGATGACTGAATCATGGGGGCAGGTCTTTCTTCTGCTGTTCTCATGAGAGTGAATGGGTCTCATAAGATTTGATGGTTTTAAAAATGGGAGTTTCTCTGCACAAGCTCTCTCTTTGCCTGCTGCCATCCATATATGATGTGACTTGCTCCTCCTTGCCTTCTGCCATGATTGTGAGGCCTCCCCAGTCATGTGGAACTGTAAGTCCAATAAACCTCTTTCTTTCGCAAATTGCCCAGTGTTGGGTATGTCTTTATTAGCACCCTGAAAACGCACTAATACATATGCTCTGCTACACACACATAGCTGAGAGTCTCTATAACAGGACAGAGGTAGTCCATCTGGGGATAGATTGAAAGTCCCTGAGTCATCCTATGAACTTGAGTGCAATTTTAATGCCATGACCTGTCCATTTTTTTGTAACCTCTTTGAAGGCTTACCTTTCCAGTGCTATCTTACAAAAGTGGAGAGAAAGGTGACATTTCCTATAAGATGTTCCATCTCTTTTCAGATCTATACCTCCAACTAGACAGCATAAGTCCTAAGTCCTCACCCACCCTGTGGGATGCTTCTGAAAGTTGTTACTTACCTTGTGAGTACAAATGAAGTAGATGTTCTCTCTCCTATTCCAGGCTGGTAGGTAATGTGTACTTTGTCCTTTCTCATTGGTTTTTGTTAATAAAAGGAAACTACCAAGCTATAAGAAATCTTAGAAGTCATCATCTTGGTTCCATTGGTGCCTTAAGAGAAGAGGCTGTGTCTTGTTTGAGGTTACAGCTTCAATACTTAGCACAATACCTCTGGAAGGCAATGGACGTCCTCAGGCATAGGAGATACAACCCTCCAGCTTGTATGCATGTCCATACAGCTTGCATAGGTAGTTTGCTTAGGAAATGTTTGTGAACAGAAATGGTTCTGGCCTAGAATTGCATCTACTTATAAGGACTCAAAAGGTTCCTGTTTATCTCCCCAAACTCACTGCTCAATCTCTTAGCTTCACCTATATGGAAACTGTTTTGCACACACTGTTCCCTTTGCTTAGAACATTTCCCCCTCTCTTACCCTTCCTCAACCTTGCCCTAGCTGACTCTTACTGTCTTTAGGTTGTGTCTTAGATGTTACCTCCTAGAAGAACTTTCCATGGCCTCCTAAGACCCTCCTCTGTGTATCTGAAACACTGTATGCCCACACCACTGTAGAATTTTATGCTGTAATAACATTGCCCATTATCTTGCTTACCTTCCCTGATGCTCAGTAACTTTCTTAAAGACAACAAGCTGTTTTATTCATTATTTTATCTCTGGCTACTGGCAACCTATTTTGCACAAAATAGACATTCAGTAAATATTTGTTGACTGAATGAATGAATGAACAAAGTCCAAACAAGGAATATATTCTTAGGCATAGATGGCTTATCTTTCAGAAATTAAAGTGCAGCTACTTTGTGTCTGCATTGAATGCCAGTCCAAGCTTCTCAGAGGATTCCTCTGGATAGGCACCCCAGTGTGGGGCCTAGCTGTTGCTTAGGGCCTCCCAGGGCTGGCCTTTCCCTGGGTGTAGGGCCCAGGATTTTCCCCACTAGGCTGGGCTTTCCTACTATTATCTACTGTTACTCAACTCCTCCATCCTGTCTGGGAGACTCAACAATTCTTCTTTCAGGCTTCATGTCCTCCTGACCTGCCTAAACTTGATGACAACTCTAGCTCCTGGGAATCTGGTGATCTGTATTCACCCACCACTACCTATTTCACTTGCTCTGCCTCAGGTGTGTTCACTAACAGGTTGTTGAGTATGGCTCTACCCTTGGATGAAACTTGAAGGTCTGTACTGCTTGTCTTAAACAGCTTTCATTCTTATTGGTAGGCATGAGGCTCTGCAGCTGCTCAATTAATCAGGACCAGAAGCCAACTTATGTTGGGTCCTGTCTCTGAGAGTAAGTCCACATTGGCTCAACTACTGAGTTCGTGATCCTTGGGGGATTTGGGGAGGAATGTCCCTAACTCCTCTCTGGTGGTCATTCACTTGGGTCCCCTTGGAAGAGAAACCTTTAAAAATTAAATCACTGAAATTTTCCAGTAGAAGAAATACAATGCATTCAATAAGGATAAATAACTGTCTGCTAATAATTAGAGGAGGATCTCTGCTTGCAGACCCTACTAATTCACACTCTGTCCTCATTCTCATCCCCTCCCTTTGCCCATGGAAGTGATGCTCAAAGGATCAAGATCAAAAGGCAGTGGAAAGAAATGAAGGATGCAGGAGAAAGATGGACATTGGGAATAAAGGGAAGAGACAGAGGGATGGTGAGGAAGGTAGGAAGATCAGGACAGAGCAAGAAACAACAGGACGAGATTCAAAAGAAAGCAACATGGGGAATATGCAAGTGGTGAGGGCTCAGAAATTTTAATAATGAAGAAACCATAGGGACCAAGAGGAAATTGAAGAAAGCTCCTGGAGCAACCTAGAGAGACAGAAGAGAGCAGAGAAGTGAGTGAAAGGAATAAACCTGGGATGAGAGAGAGGATCTGCACTGTAACTCTGATATTGACCAAGAGGATTGACAACCTCACTTTTGTTAAATGCCACATACATGCCAAGCGCTGTGCTGAGGCTTCGCATTTATTATAGCATAGTGGGCTCACTACCCCAGAATGGAATCCAGAGTTGGGCTGTTTATGGAGCTGTGCACCAGAAAACACTTAGATGTCTACACATAAGTTCACATTCAGGAGACTAGGAGAGGGTTGTTCTCTCCACCTCCAGTCTCAGCCCAGGAGGGCAGAGCATGGCCAGCCACAGAGCCCAGTCCAGGTACTTCAACAAGGAGAGCTGAGTGGAAGAACAGAAGCGAACTTATCCCTGAGCATAGGAGGGGCTCCATCACCTTCAGAATGCTAGCAAATAGTTAGGAGGGGTGAAGGTGGATGGTGGTGGCTTTTGGGGGTAGGAAGTTACCTGAGGTCCTCAGGCCAGCAGGCACGGCCTTGGAGATCTAAAGATTCAGGTATTAATGCTATTATGACCATTTGGGTATTCAGGGCTGGTGAAACTAGAAACAGAACTCACAGATTTCTTATCCCTTTGAATTCTTGTTTATAACAACGCTATTATATCTCCATTAAAGAAACACTAGTTACTTCCCCCATGCTACTGGATGGTGGCACTAAGTACAACATGATCAGTGTGACACAAAGACCATACTCTTTCCACTCTACCCTAAGGCATCTCATTAGAGATGGCATCTCTGCTGTCCCATCTCTGCTATCCCATTTCTGGTTGTCAGAGCAATATGTTCTGGGAGGTCAGCCTCAGCCTCAGGCCATCTTTAGGCAGACAGGAAGTTAAGAGAAGGGAGATGCAGTGCTGGTCCAGAAGCAATGACCAAGGCAGAAAGGGGCCTGGGGAGCCGTGAAGATAGAGGCCACACTGGACATTTCCAGCTGGGCAGAGAGAGGAAGGCTGGAAACCAGGAAAAGATGAGCAGGAGTTCAGCCAGTGAAGGCTTGGGGCACAGGAAGCAAAAAGCCTGGTCCTATAGGTTGGCATTGGTCCCCTCCACCTGTTGGGGACATGCAGAAGCCTGGAGCCACAAGACGTCAGGAACTTTCCGTCCCTTTCAGCTTCACACATGCACAGCTTAGTGAGAACATTACCCTTGATCCTCTGAGCCAGGGATCACAGTCTATGGGATTTGTGAAAATTTGGTTTTGTCTTTCAGGGAATTTGTCCCCATGTGATTCATTAATTGACCCATTGCTCCTTAGAGCTGCAAGGAGCCTGGTAGTTCAGGCCATTAAGTCCCTTCTGTAGGCCTAATTCATGGCCTGACATCACAATCCTAACAACATAATCCATTTGTCCTGATTTGATTTTTTCTTTTCGAGAGGCTCCCTTGGCAGCCAGGATTTCTCATTATGATATGATTCATCCATATGGTAATTACCATTAGAATTAGTATCTCCAATGTGATTCATCTTTGGAAATATTAAGCTGGAAGCATCACTTACAGAAAGGCCTGTTCCATTTACAGCCATGGGGAATTTCTGCAGAGATGCTCCTTCATCCAGCTAGCATTTGTTGACTTTTGCCCCGTACTGGATTCTGAACTAGGGTCCTTGAGGTGTATAGAGATGAATAGGCCCTAGGCTGTGCCCTCAGTAGCTTCCATTCTAGAAGGGAGATGATAGGGACGTAAGTGCTTGTCAGATGGATGGTACAGTCGGAGATGAAAGGTAACATTTTCTCCTTAAAGTCTAGGATACAGGTTTTCAAACTCTAGCAGGAATCAAAATCACCTGAAGGGCTTGCTAAAACGCAGATTGCTGGGTCCCAGCCCAGAGTTTTTGGTTCGGTAGGCCTGTGATGGAGCCCAAGAATTTGCAGTTCTGACAAATTCCTGGGTGAGGAGGATGATGCTGGTCTGAGGACCACACTTTGAGGAACATAGCTCTAAGTCTTCTATTATTTCTCCACTGTGCCCTTTCTTCATTGCTTGCGGCGTGCTAAGCAGCACCCTGTGCTGGGGACAAAATGTTTATTAAAGCTTGGTCCCTGTCCTGGTGGGGACATAATAGGAGAGTAAACAGTGATTTCTGTACTTCACAGGAAGTACCACTAGAGCTTTGCTTAAGGTGTCATTGGATCACCAAAAAGAAAATGATTATTTCTTGCTGGAACCCAGGAAATGCCACATGGAGGAGGGAAAATTTTAATAAAAGGGATATGGATTGGAAGAAGTTGTATGGAAAGGCATTTGCAGCTGTGAAATTCACAAATTTTCAAATGTCCTGGGGCTTCCTCTAACTCCTGAGATGTTCCCCTGAAGTGGCAAAGGTTCAGCTTACTTCCCATAGAAACCTCTGGCACAGTTCTGGTTAATTGGCCTGGTTTTCGCAAAGCTTTTATTTTTGACTTTCTGGGGTTCTGTGTCAGTGTCTCACTCATGCATGGTGTGAATACTCTCAGTAGAATGGAATTCTCTGCACAGGCATTTGAATGGAATGTGGAATCATGAGCAGAGGAAACGACAGCCTGCTACCAAAATTCTCCTCCCCATCCCTGCCATTTAAGTCTCCAAGCCGCTCCAACTACCCCCTCCGACAGCCTCACTGTTTTTGTTGACTCTTCAGGAAATTCGACAGTTCTTATATCATTGCATTTTGTTTATCTACAGACACCCATCAGACATGAAACTTCTACTATATTCAACCTTTTAGAACACTGCTTGTAGATTCCAAAGTTAGAAAAGAGGCTCATGAGACTAGTAAAGGGGTTTCCAAAGCATAGTGCAGAGCTCTTACACTTTGTGCCGTGAGAGGCATTGTTACCGCCTATTAACTCACAGGTGACACCGTTAAAATAAATGTCATTGTTTTTCTAGCTCAGGGCACTTTAAGAACCACATTATGAGGAGGATAAGGGTCCTATTAGAAGCACATATATAGTCACTATTGAGAAATGGCCGCTGATACTGAAGGAGAATAGTAATAAGAGAGAGGGAACAGGAGAAGCTAATGTATTAGAGAATAATGATCATCAAAATAATCATCAAAATTAAGTTTAATTATACCCTCCATCTGCCACTCAAGAAGGGACTGGGTATGATGGAGGGTAAAATTCCAGCACTTTGGGAGGCTGGAGGTGGGAGGCTGCTTGAGCTCAGGAGTTTGAGACCAGCATGGGCAACATAGTAAGACCCCATCTCTACAAATAATATAAAATTAGCCTGGCATAGTGGTGGTGCCTGTTGTCCCAGCTACTCAGGAGGCTGAGGTGGGAAGATCACTTGAGCCCAAGAGGTCAAGGCTGCAGTGAGCTGTGATTCTGCCACTGCACTCCAGCCTGGGCAACAGAGTGAGACCTTGTCTCAGAAAAAGAAAGAAAGAAGGAAAGAGAGAGAGAGAGAGAGAGAAAGAAGGAAAGAAAGAGCAAGGAAGTATGGATTATAGAACAGTAACACTGAAAGGGACTTTGGAGATAATAACTGGCCAGCCTCTTCATGATAAAGATAAGAAAACTGGGGCAAAGGGTGGGTTATGAGGAAGAGGGTTTCAGTTATTTGCCCAGTATTATACAATTACACAGTACAGACTGTGGGTCTCTCCAGGGCAGTCTGTCTTTTTTCTTTCTAAAATCATTGTTCTCCAGCATCTACCATAGTCGATGTAACTGCACTCAATGTTTATTTAAATTGATTGAGCAGAGTCAATACATGAATCCATATCTTGGTTTCTTTTAAACCCCATGATCCTTTCAAATGATCAATTTCATGAAAAATTAGTAGGGAGAATAGATCAGATTAAGTCCTTTGACTCTAAGCCAATCAGCAAATGATAATGGAATATTGTTAAACTATTGGTGAATTTCTCAGAAATGGCCAAGTTTGGTTAGTCGAAATTAAATCCTCATTTGGCTACAGCTATTCTGAATACTTTGTAAAGATTTTATGCCATTTTGTATGATTTATGTTATCTAGTTTTCAGCAAGTACAGGTGACAATGCAATTCGCCTGTCGTTCAAATGAATCCAATATATTCAGGGCCAAAAAACCAGAGAATTCTAGCCAAGTTTTTGGTGAAGACATAGAATTGAGAAATTCATTTATTCACTCAAGAACTGTTCGTTGAGAACTTATAATGCCAAACACTGTTCTAGACCCTGCAGATACAGCAGTGAAAAAAGAAAATCTCATGAAGCTGAAATTCTAGTGGAAGGAACAGACAACAAACAAACAAAAAGTGATGGAGGGATTGTGACTACAATTACCCCTCTCTTGAAAGTGCTTCCTTTGACATCTGTATTAGGATTCTCTGTTTGGTTTGGTAGTTAACAGCACTGGCTTAGAGATGGAGAGTCTTGATGTTAAGTCCTAGCTGTGTGCACATTAGTGCCTTATTTTTAAATGCTGATAACAGTAGAACCTCTTCATAGAGCTCTTCTGTGGTTTAATTGAAATCATGTCCCACTACTCAGGGCCTAGTTCATTTTAAGCATTCAACAAATGATGTAATTATTATTATTATTATTATTGAGTCAATGGACCTCTAAGTAACACACTTTCTTCCTGTTGAAAGATTTCAGAAGATATGCCATCAGATCTTAGAACCTCATGATTTTTCATAAGTGATCTCAAAAAGATAGCTTCTGAAACAGAGCAAGTACAAAATGACTCCCCTTGACAATACCCTTTTTGACTTTAGTAGAAGTCAAGTCAAGAAAAAGCTCTGGCTATTCCAAGGAGCTTTCCTTCTGGGTGAGTGCTGTGGATGTGGTGTGTCTGGTTGCTTCACGCCTTTTAGTGCATGCAAGTCTTTGCCTTTGTCTCCATCTGAATTACCCCGACTCTCTTCAGCCTCAGTATGCTTGTTTTCTTTTGTTTTGGAACTGAACTCCACATCCCAGTACTGGCTTCTACATGGCATCCCTCTTTCATGAGTCACGAGGAACTGCAAATGCCTTTTTAAGTGTTTATGCAAGTGTTATCTAAGCATTGCTTGCTTTTCTCTAAGTCACTTTATCATGTCAAATCATTTTGCCCAAACCACTCCAGGCCACAGCACCTACCATAATGGGAGGAGCATAATCCCATGGAAAGGATCCATTAACAGTTTGCAACAATGATCTATATAGCTCTCTATATAAAGCCTAAATCTCTAAAAACTTGGCAATGACCAAATATAAA
This sequence comes from Macaca nemestrina, assembly GCF_043159975.1. Classification (NCBI taxonomy): domain Eukaryota; kingdom Metazoa; phylum Chordata; class Mammalia; order Primates; family Cercopithecidae; genus Macaca; species Macaca nemestrina. The sequence continues at coordinate 39,793,475 of NC_092133.1, read as the reverse complement.
AATTTTGACTCCTTTCCTTTCCTCCCAATGACTTCAGCAAGTCCTGTAGAAATATATCTTGACAGTATATAATAGCCTACAATTTTTTACTAATTTATTTGGTCTACTTGTTTATTGTCTGCCTTTCCCATGAAAATGAAGCTCATCTTGCTCACTGGTAGAACCCCAGCAGTTGGACTTAGCACAATGTATGTGCTCAGTAAATATAAATCACTTGTTGAATAAATGAATGCTCACATAGCTGTCTAGCAAGTGTGGATGCCATGTTGTGATGTGTTGGATTTTGTTTCAAAAAAGATATTGGCCTGTGTAGGGCACTAGTCTGTCTAGTTTTCAGCACTTTCCATCACCATATTAACCTTGAGTTTCTCTCATTTGTGACTGTATAATTTAAAACTATAAATCTCCACATAAAGGAAGCATATTTGGTTATTCATTAGACTTAACTTGACTATTTTCAAAAGTAATTGAGAGTGACCACGAAAGGAATTATCATGAATAAAAACAATAACAACAGCATTGTAAACATCACCTAAACCTCTTGCCAAGATCACCCCTAACAGTGTGATCTTTATCCCACTGTTGGGCTTTGAGTGTGACAATGGATAGTGCAATGGATAAAGCTGGACCACAGAGTTAGAGAAATCTGGGTTTCTATCCTGGCATAGCCTCTTACTAGGTGTGTAAGGCTGACTGTATTTCTCTACTTCTCTAGGCTTACTTTCCCATCTACAAAATGAATCAACTTTATAGATTAGTGTGTGGATTCAATTGTTATGTAATTAAAATTCTTATTATGGTTCCAAACACATCATCATTGTGTCAGTTAACTTCTGCTGTGTGGCAAAGCACTCCCAAAACCTACTGACTTTTCACAACAATCATTTATTTAGTCCACGATTCTGTAAATTGGTTGGGTAGTTCTAGTCTGGATCTACTGATCTCTGCTGGGCTTTCTCATGCATCTTTGGCAGCAGTTGGACTGGTAAGTGGATGATCTAAGATCTAGGATGATTTCACTATGTGTCTGGCTGTTGGCAAGTTATCAGCCAAGGTGACAGGGGTGACTGGGCCATGGTCTTTCATCCTCCCGCAATCTAGTTCAGGCTTCTTCACATGGCAGTTGTTGCAGAGTGCCCAAAAGCAACAAGAGAGAGCAAGCTCCAATGTACAGGTATTTTTCAAGACTGCTTGCATCATATTTGCTAAATTTCCATTAGTTAAGGAAATCACAGTTCCAGCCCAGTGTCAGTGAAGGAAATAATTCGTGGCCATTTTTGTAGCCTGCCACAATCCTCCTCATCCTCACTGTCATCATATAAACCAGTATTTGTTGAGCATTTACTAAGTGTCAGATGCTGTTCTAATCATGCTACATTTATCAAAGCTTGTAATTCTAGCCACAACCTTATGAAGCAGATACTATTATATCCTATATTGGAGAAAAGGAAACTGAGGCACAGAATGGCAAAGCAACTTACCCAAGGTCACACAGCTGGGAAGCATGGGCGCTGGAATTCAAACCAATGCTCCAGAGCCATACTTGTAATGACTGTTCTCTACTGTCTCTTCTTCATACGCTATGTGTGGGCTTTTCCATGATTTCTTCTTTTTTATAAGTGAGTGATCTAGGAAGAGATGATACCTTGATTTTTTTTTTTTTTTTTTTTTTTTTTTTTGAGATTGAGTCTCACTCTGTCGCCAGGCTGGAGTGCAGTGGTGCAATCTCGGCTCACTGCAACCTTCGCCTCCTGGGTTCAAGCGATTCTCATGCCTCGGCCTCCCGAGTAACTGGGATTACAGGCACATGCCACCACACCCAGCTAATTTTTGTATTTTTAGTAGAGACGGGGTTTCATCATGTTGGTCAGGCTGGTCTTGATCTTCTGACCTCGTGATCCACCCAACTCGTCCTCCCAATGTGCTAAGATTACAGGTGTGAGCCACTGTGCCTGGTCAATAACTTGATTTTGACAGGTTCCCTGAACATTGCCATATCTACCACCACTTTGTCGACACTTCAGCATTTTTCCAACAAAGCACCTTGAGTTTTTCTCATCCAGGATTGGTGTGACTGGGATGCGTTATTCCAGATCTTGGTAGTAACTTTTGACCTCTTCCTGGTTCTTTGTGGTGAGGGTATTGGCAATGGTAACGGCAGTTCAGAGCTTCATTCGTAGAGCACTTCATCTTTTATTTCTTTTTTTTTTTTTTTTTTTTTTTTTTTTGAGATGGAGTCTCGCTCTGTCGCCCAGGCTGGAGTGCAGTGGCCGGATCTCAGCTCACTGCAAGCTCCGCCCCCCGGGTTCACGCCATTCTCCTGCCTCAGCCTCCCAAGTAGCTGGGACTACAGATGCCCACCACCTCGCCCGGCTAGTTTTTTGTATTTTTTTTTAGTAGAGACGGGGTTTCACCGTGTTGGCCAGGATGGTCTCGATCTCCTGACCTCGTGATCCGCCCGTCTCGGCCTCCCAAAGTGCTGGGATTACAGGCTTGAGCCACTGCGCCCGGCCAATCTTTTATTTCTTCAGACAAGTTTGGGGGCTTGGAAACATGTGGCTGAAAACAATGTTGAAATATTACTTAATATATACATAGCATTTATATATGTTTATTAATAGTTTCTCGGAGGTGATTTACAATACCTTTTGATATCAGAGACTATGGCTTTCTCTCTATCCTCAGCAACTAGCACAGGCAAGAGCACACAGAGGACACACTGGAGGAGCTCAGTACATGTTTGTTGTAAATATCTACATCCATATCTGTATTTTATTAAGACAGGGTAACAAACACATATACACACATATACTAATGGTGACCAGATATTGGCCAGGTGTGATCACTAAAGAATGGTGGACACTGGCATCCAGTAAAGAACTCATGCCCCATCTAGCCATTTGATACCATGTAGGAATGCTCAGTGTTACCAGATTGTTTCATTATTCAGGAGATGCTGGAACTTCAGATGTATATGTAAAACTTTTCTGAATGTAAACAGTGTACGTCAGATGAAACAGGTCTGTTGCCTGAATCTGGCCCATGGTCAATTGATTTGTGACTTCCCTACATTAGGCACTTGTTGGCACCTTTCTATTGCATTATAACTGTCCTAAAGGCCCGAGGTGGAAGAGGAGACACAGAATAAGGCAGAGATGGAACAGTGAGATGACAAGAGATGAAAGACTTTGAGAAAGATGGATGATTGCCTATTTCAGAGATTCTGCAGAGGTCAAAGAAATGGGAATAAGAAAAGGCTATTAGATTAAAGCAAATTAATTATTTGGCACAGCACTACATCTACAGGCTGTGTTCTTTTAAAAAATGATCAAATAACATGGGAAATACTCAGTTAAGCAAATGAAAATAATTTCTTTACTCTGACCCTTCTAATTGTCTTTAATATTCTATTATGCAATGTAAATCTCCAAAAGGAGAAGAGATTTACTGAGATTTTTTTAACTTTCATGATTAAGGAGTCCTTAGGTCATACAATCCCTTGTATATAGAATGCTTTGAGGAAAGCACCTTGGAAAAGCTGGATAAGAGACTGAATGAGTCATTGGGAATCTATGGAGGCCTGATGTGGAGACTGGAATGCACATGGTAGTGAGCGAATGCACAATGAGCCAGCAAAGCAGCTTGGCAAGTAAAGAAAGTAGGCCAACCTATCAGGAACTAGGAATTGCCAGCTTAGTAATCTTTTTAAGACAAAACCGTTTTAGCATCATTCCTTTGCTGAAAACAAACCAGCAGGCCGGGCGCGGTGGCTCAAGCCTGTAATCCCAGCACTTTGGGAGGCCGAGACGGGCGGATCACAAGGTCAGGAGATCGAGACCATCCTGGCTAACACGGTGAAACCTCGTCTCTACTAAAAAAAAAATACAAAAAAAAAAAAACTAGCCGGGCGAGGTGGCGGGCGCCTGTGGTCCCAGCTACTCGGGAGGCTGAGGCAGGAGAATGGCGTGAACCCGGGAGGCGGAGCTTGCAGTGAGCTGAGATCTGGCCACAGCACTCCAGCCTGGGCGACAGAGCGAGACTCAGTCTCAAAAAAAAAAAAAAAGAAAACAAACCAGCAAAAAAAAAAAAAACAAAAAACAAAAACAAAAAACAAACAAACAAACAAAAAACATCAAGGGGTGCCCTCCTCTGATGGGTGAAAGCTCTTTGCTTTAACAATCCAGGTCTCGTTTATCAGGCCAACTGACCTTTCTCATTCCCCAGTTGTTCCCTGGCCTTTCTCATTCCCCAGTTGTTTCCTACGCTCACTCCCTGCTCTAAACACTCTACTCCACTGGCTGTCCTTATTGCTTGCATGGTGAGTTGTCTCCCCAGCTGCTCCGGTTAGAGACATGCCTGCTTTCCAAGGCACAAGTGAAACCCTGCTTTCCCTATTAAGCCTTCCTTAGCCATCAAGCTGCCAGTCAGTTCTTTTCCTTACACAACTGGAGCAGTTACTTTTGAAGGACTTGCATGGGACTTACTGTGTTGGAGACAGCCTGTATGATTTGGAGCCAAGAGAATAAAACTGCGTCTTGAGATCTGCAGCTCTCTACCCGCACTTGTCCTCACAGTACACCCAAATAAGATTAGCATAATATTGCCCAGAAACACAGAAGAGCAAGGGCATAACTCCAATCACATTGCATTTCATAGATTGTGGTCTATAGTTATACAACCACCTATTATTCACTGAGGGTAAAAGAGTGTATTCTCTTTTATAGACTTGCTCAACAGTAAAAACCATCATTTCTAGACACTAGGCTGAGTATATTACATCTTTATTTTGGTGAATCTCACAGGCTCCCTAAGAAGAGTGTTATTATCCCCATTTTACAGAGGAGGGAGATGTCTTGAAACATTCAACTCATCTTGTTCACACTTACGACCAGCTCGCTATCTGGTGAAGGTAGAGTCAGGTGTACAACCTCATGTACCTGACCCCAAACCTGGGCTCTTTCTGTCCCAGCACACCATCTCCATGGCCATGCTGGCCACTAGAAATTTAATGACAGAGAATTAAAGGTAAGAATCACACTGTGCCTTCAAGTGGCAAATATATACCACTAGTCAGAGGAAGACAGACAAAATCTAGTTAGGGTCTACACAGTTTGAATATCATAGAACTCAGTGCATTCTGGGGTATCACAAGGACCTAGCACAGCTCAAGAGAGGCCCTCTTGAGTGAGATTTGGAGGTTGCAACATTATGGGGGCACATGCATGGCCCGCAGGGCAGTGAGAGTCTTCTACTCCCTGGCCATTCGTCAATGTCACCGAAGGAGGTGACCTTCATTTCCACCCTACTCTAAGCTCGTGGCTTTTCTTTGTGTCTCCTTTACTAGACTGTGGACTCTGAGGAGAGGAACTATTTTATTTATCCAGCCCTGTCACAGTTTCTGGTATATAAGCAGTAACTATTTGTTGGTTTGATGAATGAATGACAAGTCAGCCAAGGCAAGGTGCTCAAGGTGACACGATAGAGACAGCACAATGTATACAACCTTATTCCCCCATCAGAGAACTGGATTACCTCACTGCATGTTATGTGTCTCCCCTGTTTGTTTATACACTATCCAGAAGTCTCTGGCTTCTCAGAATGCTTGACAAATTCCAAGTCCTCCCTTCAATAACGTCAAACCTTATAATTTTCAGGCCTCATCGAAGACTGTGAAATCCTGCAGCAGCACAGGAGGTGTGTGCTGCCCCTTGCACTCTCCCCACATCTTCTGACACAGTACCTTGCACAGAGCAGGGTCTATACACATGCACATTGAATGACTGCATTGAAATAGATTGGAGGCATGGTTAGGAACCTGTCCTAACAGTGCAATCTTGTTGAGAAAATGCTTGGTGAATTCAGGTGATAAAGGGAGAAGAAACCAGGATAGTGACAGTGACATAGATGGGGCAAAAAGAGTGAGCAGGATCTGTCAACATTGGATATGGGAGGTGGGGGAGGAGGAAGAGAAAAAATGATTCAAATACTTTGATCTCAGCTGACAGTTTGAAGGATTATGCCCAAGGGGGAAATAGGGAAGTTCTCTTTCCCCATAACCCTCTCATCCTCACTTCAGTTTAAGCATGGAGAAAAGATTTCCCATAAAAGTCAGGCTGAAACACTCCGTGGAGGGAGACAGACCTGGGACAGTCATTCAGGAGTGTCCAGGAAAACAAGAAGGAAAGGTTTGCCCTCATCTCTCTGCAGAAGAGCTTTGCTCTGCTGAGGAGGAGAAATTTGAGCTGAATGTATTTTTGGTTGGTATGACTTGTAAGTTCTCTGTTTGATAGCAGAGTTGTTTGAATGACCTATTTGATAACTACACAGAGCTTTTCCAAATAGATGGTGTCTGTAGAATGTTCAGGTTAATGCATGAGCCCAGTGCTCAGAGTGTTTGCACTTGGAGCATCTGAGCCTTCTTTCTTAATAAGTCATCTTGGCATTTTGTCAACAAGTTAATTTGCTTTCCTAAGAAACTAGATTAATACTTCCTGTACTTTGTGCTATTCACAGATCTACAATGCAGTGAGAAGAGGAGAAGAAACAGAAAATACAGTTGGATCTCTACTCCATTTCTTCACCAAGCTCCCAGCCTCCGAGACAGCCCATGGAAGAATAAGTGTTGGTCCATGCTTAAAGCAATGTGTCCGAGACACTGTATATGAGTATCGCGCCACCCTCCAAAGGACTTCAATATCGCAGTACATCACCGGTTCTCTCCTAGAAGCAACCACATCTTTGGGAGCAAGAAGTGGCCTTCTCAGTACTTTTGGAGGATCCACTGGACGAATGATGCTGAAAGGTAATGCCTGAAATTTCACTTTTAACTTTTTATCTTTGACTAGAGAGAAGGATCTAAGTTAAGATTTATGCATTCCTGATGGAAAATTGAGTTCACTTTTCAGTGACTTTAAGTAAAAGTCACTTCTTTAAGAGAATATAAAAAGGTGCTCCCTTCTTAAAATCCCCTAAGGTATCAACATTCCAAATAGTAATCATTAAGATTTTGAAACTTTTTTTCAAATGAAGTAAATGGTTAAAATGCTATCTTTAATTTTTTTTTTTAATGATTCAGGCAGGTAGTTTCTCCTAGTGGTAGTTTATGTCAAATGTCAATTACTATGATAAGATGCTAGGAAATAAATATGGTCAAGCAGTCATATTGAAAACCCACTGTGGTTGGGAGCAGAGTGAGATATAGATCTCCTTCATACACAGAATTGATAGGTCTCCATTGACCAGAAGAGCCAAAGGCCATCTTCCAGCTACTCCCATCTTAAAGGACAAGATAGGCAGGCATCCCACTGAAAAATGAAAACCAATGGAAAGTAGGATCCCTTGGCATTTGAACTTCCCAGCTACTTCCCACGAGCAGCAGACAGGCAGGTCAGAAATGGCAGTGCATCAAAGAACCTCAGAAACTTGTACACGGCACAGCTGTCATAAGCTGCTTGGCAGCCTTCCCTGGCAGAAAGCTGCCAACCAGACAGGGACCATGCAAAGCAGCATTCCATTGCCTGGGGGTTGCTAGAACTCAATCTGACAGCAGCTATTGTCCCTCCATGACAAGTCCTGAGACCCAAAGCCAGCAGGCCAGTGACCTGCCTCCTTGATCCTCAGCCTTCTCCATTCCTACCCCCATACACACCCCTAGACAGGCCTAAGAGGAATATCATAACCTCCTTGTGTACTATGTTGGGTGCCAAGTTGGTTTGTTTTCTGTAGTCGCCCAAACTTCAGGGGATTGGTTATAAATGAATGAAGAATAACAGAAGATGTGGGAACACTAATCCAAGAAACTAATGGCTTCATGTTTTTCAGCCATTCAACACATTTTTTGAGCCCCTATTAGATGTTAGGTGCTGGAAAGGGAACAAAACATAATTCCTGCCCTCATGGAGTTTATAGTCTCTAGGTGGTAAGCTGTTTTCCCTACACACAGGATTCAAGGTTTCTCCCCTCTGATGTGGCTCCTAGAGAGTGCCAAGCCTGCATTCTTCATCATACTCCTCTCAGGAAGTTGGGCTGAGATTGGCATGTGGAATTGGCATTGTTTTAATGCTTGTGATTATATGCCAGGGCCTTATCCCATGAGTTAATTAACATGTGTTGATTAAACTCCTCAACCCCTCCCATTTGGTTTTCAAAGTCTTTTTTTAAATTATTATTATTATACTTTAAGTTCTAGGGTACATGTGCACAACGTGCAGGTTTCTTACATATGTATACATGTGCCATGTTGGTGTGCTACACCCATTAACTCGTCATTTACATTAGGTATATCTCCTAATGCTATCCCTCCCCCCTCCTCCCCACAATAGGACCTGCTGTGTGATGTTCCCCTTCCTGTGTCCAAGTGATCTCATTGTTCAATACCCACCTATGAGTGAGAACATGCGGTACTTGGTTTTCTGTTCTTGCGATAGTTTGCTGAGAATGATGGTTTCCAGCTGCATCCATGACCCTACAAAGGACACGAACTCATCCTTTTTTATGGCTGCATAGTATTCCATGGTGTATAGGTGCCACATTTTCTTAATCCAGTCTGTCACTGATGGACATTTGGGTTGATTCCAAGTCTTTGCTATTGTGAATAGTGTCGCAATAAACATATGTGTGCTTGTGTCTTTATAGCAGCATGACTTATAATCCTTTGGGTATATCCCCAGTAATGGGATGGCTGGGTCAAAAGGTATTTCTAGTTCTAGATCCTTGAGGAATCGCCACACTGTCTTCCACAATGGTTGAACTAGTTTACAGTCCCACCAACAGTGGAAAAGTGTTCCTATTTCTCCACATCCTCTCCAGCACCTGTTGTTTCCTGACTTTTTAATGATTGCCATTCTAACTGGTGTGAGATGGTATCTCATTGTGGTTTTGATTTGCATTTCTCTGATGGCCAGTGATGATGAGCATTTTTTCATGTGTCTGTTGGCTGTATAAATGTCTTCTTTTGAGAAGTGTCTGTTGATATCCTTTGCCTACTTTTTGATGGGGTTGTTTGTTTTTTTCCTGTAAATTTGGTTAGTTCTTTATAGGTTCTGGATATTAGCCCTTTGTCAGATGAGTAGTTTGCAAAAATTTTCTCCCATTCTGTAGGTTGCTTGTTCACTCTGATGGTAGTTTCTTTTGCTGTGCAGAAGCTCTTTAGTTTAATGAGATCCCATTTGTCAATTTTGGCTTTTGTTGCCATTGCTTTTGGTGTTTTAGACATGAAGTCCTTGCCCATGCCTATGTCCTGAATGGTATTACCTAGGTTTTCTTCTAGGGTTTTTATGGTTTTAGGTCTAACATTTAAGTCTTTAATCCATCTTGAATTAATTTTCGTATAAGGAGTTAGGAAAGGATCCAGTTTCAGCTTTCTACTTATGGCTAGCCAATTTTCCCAGCACCATTTATTAAATAGGGAATCCTTTCCCTATTTCTTGTTTTTGTCAGATTTGTCAAAGATCAGATGGCTATAGATGTGTGGTATTATTTCTGAGGGCTCTGTTCTATTCCATTGGTCTATATCTCTGTTGTGACCAGTACCATGCTGTTTTGGTTACTGTAGCCTTGTAATATAGTTTGAAGTCAGGTAGCATGATGCCTCCAGCTTTGTTCTTTTGGCTTAGGATTGTCTTGGCAATGCGGGGTCTTTTTTGGTTCCATATGAACTTTAAAGCAGTTTTTTCCAATTCTGTGAAGAAAGTCATTGGTAGCTTAATGGGGATGGCATTGAATCTATAAATTATCTTGGGCAGTATGGCCATTTTCACAATATTGATTCTTCGTATCCATGAGCATGGTATGTTCTTCCATTTGTTTGTATCCTCTTTTATTTCACTGAGCAGAGGTTTGTAGTTCTCCTTGAAGAGGTCCTTTACATCTCTTGTAAGTTGGATTCCTAAGTATTTTATTCTCTTTGAAGCTATTGTGAATGGCAGTTCATTCAAGATTTGGCTCTCTGTTTGTGTCTGTTACTGGTGTATAAGAATGCTTGTGATTTTTGCACATTGATTTTGTGTCCTGAGACTTTGCTGAAGTTTCTTATCAGCTTAAGGAGATTTTGGGCTGAGACAATGGGGTTTTCTAAATATACAATCATGTCATCTGCAAACAGGGACAATTTGACTTCTTTTCCTAACTGAATACCCTTTATTTCTTTCTCTTGCCTGATTGCCCTGGCCAGAACTTCCAACACTATGTTGAATAGGAGTGGTGAGAGAGGGCATCCCTGTCTCGTGCCAGTTTTCAAAGGGAATGCTTCCAGTTTTTGCCCATTCAGTATGATAGTGGCTGTGGGTTTGTCATAAATAGCTCTTATTATTTTGAGATACATTCCATCAATACCGAATTTATTGAGCGTTTTTAGCATGAAGGGCTGTTGAGTTTTGTCGAAGGCCTTTTCTGCATCTATTGAGATAATCATGTGGTTTTTGTCTTTGGTTCTGTTTATATGCTGGATTACGTTTATTGATTTGCATATGTTGAACCAGCCTTGCATCCCAGGGATGAAGCCCACTTGATCATGGTGGATAAGCTTTTTGATGTGCTGCTGGAGTCATTTTGCCAGTATTTTATTGAGGATTTTTGCATCGATGTTCATCAGGGATATTGGTCTAAAATTCTCTTTTTTTGTTGTATCTCTGTCAGGCTTTGGTATCAGGATGATGTTGGCCTCGTAAAATGAGTTAGGGAGAATTCCCTCTTTTTCTATTGATTGGAATTTCAGAAGGAATGGTACCAACTCCTCCTTGTACTTCTGGTAGAATTTGGCTGTGAATCCATCTGGTTCTGGACTTTTTTATGATTGGTAGGCTATTAATTATTGCCTCAATTTCAGAGCCTGCTATTGGTCTATTCAGGGATTCAACTTCTTCCTGGTTTAGTCTTGGGAGAGTGTAAGTGTCCAGGAAATTATCCATTTCTTCTAGATTTTCTAATTTATTTGCATAGAGGTGTTTATAGTATTCTCTGATGGTAGTTTGTATTTCTGTGGGGTGGTGATGATATCCCCTTTATCATTTTTTATTGCATCTATTTGATTCTTCTTTTCTTCTTTATTAGTCTTGCTAGTGGTCTATCAATTTTGTTGATCTTTTCAATAAACCAGCTCCTGGATTCATTGATTTTTTGGAGGGTTTTTTGTGTCTGTATCTCCTTCAGTTCTACTCTGATCTTAGCTATTTCTTGCCTTCTGCTAGCTTTTGAATGTTTTTGCTCTTGCTTCTCTAGTTCTTTTAATTGTGATGTTAGGGTGTCAATTTTAGATCTTTCCTGCTTTCTCTTGTGGGCATTTAGTGCTATAAATTTCCCTCTACACACTGCTTTAAATGTGTCCCAGACATTCTGGTATGTTGTATCTTTGTTCTCATTGGTTTCAAAGAACATCTTTATTTCTGCCTTCATTTTGTTATGTACTCAGTAGTCATTCAGGAGCAGGTTGTTCAGTTTCCACGTAGTTGAGCAGTTTTGATTGAGTTTCTTAGTCCTGAGTTCTGGTTTGATTGCACTGTGGTCTGAGAGACAGTTTGTTATAATTTCTGTTCTTTGACATTTGCTGAGGAGTGCTTTACTTCCAACTATGTGGTCAATTTTGGAATAAGTGTGATGTGGTGCTGAGAAGAATGTATATTCTGTTGATTTGGGGTGGAGAGTTCTGTAGATGTCTATTAGGTCTGCTTGGTGCAGAGTTGAGTTCAATTCCTGGATATCCTTGTTAACTTTCTGTCTCATTGATCTGTCTAATGTTGACAGTGGGGTATTAAAGTCTCCCATTATTATTGTATGGGAATCTAAGTCTGTTTGTAAGTCTCTAAGTACCTGCTTTATGAATCTGGGTGCTCCTGTATTGGGTGCATATATATTTATGCACCTTCCTGATGTTAGCTCTTCCTGCTGTATTGATCCCTTTACCATTATGTAATGGCCTTCTTTGTCTCTTTTGATCTTTGATGGTTTAAAGTCTGTTTTATCAGAGACTAGGATTGCAACTCTTGCTTTTTTTTGTTTTCCATTTGCTTGGTAGATCTTCCTCCATCCCTTTATTTTGAGCCTCTTTGTGTCTCTGCATGTGAGATGGGTCTCCTGAATACAGCAAACTGACGGGTCTTGACTCTTTATCCAATTTGCCAGTCTGTGTCTTTTAATTGGACCATTTAGTCCATTTACATTTAAGGTTAATATTGTTATGTGTGAACTTGATCCTGTCATTATGATATTAGCTGGTTATTTTGCTCGCTAGTTGATGCAGTTTCTTCCTAGCATTGATGGACTTTACATTTTGACATGTTTTTGCAATGGCTGGTACCTGTTGTTCCTTTCCACATTTAGTGCTTCCTTCAGGATCTTTTGTAGGGCAGGCCTGGTGGTGACAAAATCTCTAAGCATTTGCTTGTCTGTAAAGGATTTTATTTCTCCTTCACTTATGAAACTTAGTTTGGCTGGATATTAAATTCTGGGTTGAAAATTCTTTCCTTTAAGAATGTTGAATATTGGCCCCCACTCTATTCTGGCTTGGAGAGTTTCTGCTGAGAGATCTGTTGTTAGTCTGATGGGTTTCCCTTTGTGTGTAACCCGACCTTTCTCTCTGGTTTCCCTTAACATTTTTTCCTTCATTTCTACTTTGGTGAATCTGACTATTATGTGTCTTGGAGTTGCTCTTCTCGAGGAGTATCTTCGTGGCCTTCTCTGTATTTCCTGAATTTGAATGTTGGCCTGCCTTACTAGGTTGGGGAAGTTCTCCTGGATGATATCCTGCAGACTGTTTTCCAACTGGGTTCCATTTTCCCCATCACCTTCAGTCACACCAATGAGACGTAGATTTCACATAATCCCATATTTCTTGCAGGCTTTGTTCATTTCTTTTTACTCTTTTTTCTCTACACTTCTTGCTTTTTTTCATTAATTTGATCTTCAATCGCTGATACTCTTTCTTCCAGTTGATTGAGTCGGTTACTGAAGCTTGGGCATTTGTCACGGAGTTCTATTGTTATGGTTTTCATCTCTATCAGTTCTTTTAAGATCTTTTCTGCATTGATTATTCTAGTTATCCATTCATCCATTCTTTTTTCAAGGTTTTTAGTTTCTTTGCGCTGGTTATGTATTTCCTCCTTTAGCTCTGAGAAATTCGATCGACTGAAGCCTTCTTCTCTCAACTCATCAAAGTCATTCTCCATCCAGCTTTGTTCCGTTGCTGGTGATGAGCTGCGTTCCTTTGGAGGGGGAGATGCACTCTGATTTTTTGAATTTCCAGCTTTTCTGCACTGCTTTTTCCCCATCTTTGTAGTTTTATCTGCCTTTGGTCTTTGATGATGGTGACGTACTGATGGGGTTTTGGTGTGGGTGTCCTTTCTGTTTGTGAGTTTTCCTTCTAACAGTCAGGACCCTCAGCTATAGGTCTGTTGGAGTTTGCTTGAGGTCCACTCCAGACCCTGTCTGCCTGGGTATCAGCAGCAGAGGCTGCAGAAGATAGAATATTGCTGAACAGTGAGTGTTGCTGTTTGATTCTTTCTCTGGAAGCTTCATCTCAGGGGTGTACCCTGCCTTAAGAGGTGTGAGGTGTCGGTCTGTACCCAGTGGGGCATGTCTCCCAGTTAGGCTACTCAGGGGTCAGGGACCCACTTGAGCAGGCAGTCTGTCCGTTCTCAGATCTCAACCTCCGTGCTGGGAGATCCACTGCTCTCTTCAAAGCTGTCAGACGGGGCATTTACCTCTGCCGAGGTTTCTGCTGCTTTTTGTTTAGCTGTGCCCTGTCTCCAGAGGAGGAGACTACAGAGACAGGCCAGCCTCATTGAACTGCAGTGGGCTCCACCCAATTCGAGCTTCCCGGTGGCTTTGTTTACCTACTTAAGCCTCAGCGATGGCGGGCACCCCTCCCCCAGCCTTGCTGCCACCTTACAGTTAGATCTCAGACTGCTGTGCTAGCAATGAGGGAGGCTCTGTGGGCATCGGACCCTCTGGGCCAGGTGTGGGATATAATCTCCTGGTATGCCATTTGCTAAGACCCTTGGTAAAGCGCAGTATTAGGGTGGGAGTTACCCAAATTTCCAGGTTTAAGTGTCTCAATTTCCTTTGGCTAGGAAAAGGAATTCCCTTCCCCCTTGCGCTTCCCACGTGAGGCGATGCCTCGCCCTGCTTCAGCTCTTGCTGGCCAGGCTGCACCCGTGGACCAGCACCAACTGTCCGACACACCCCAGTGAGTTGAACCTGGTACCTCAGTTGAAAATGCAGAAATCACCCATCTTCTGTGTTGCTCACACTGGGAGCTGGAGGCTGGAGCTGTTCCTATTTGGCCATCTTGGGTGCACCCCCCCCTTTTTTTTTTTTCTGAGATACAGTCTTACTCTTTCACCCAGGCTGGAGTGCCAATGATCTTGGCTCACTGCAGCCTCTGCCTCCTAAGTTCAAGTGATTCTCGTGCCTAGCCTCCCGAGTAGCTGAGACCACAGACACACGCCACCTTGCCTGGCTAATTTTTGTATTTTTAGTAGAGACAGGGTTTTGCCATGTTGACCAGGCTAGTCTCAGACTTCTGATGTCAGGTGATCTGCCCATCTCAGCTTCTCAAAATGCTGGGATTATAGGTGTGCGCCACTGCATGTGGCCTCAAAGTCTTTATGTGCCTCAGTTAAACATATTTCTTTAACAATCAGTGGAATAAAATGCATTAAAAAACCAGATGGGTTTCTCACCACAAACAGTGATATGTAAAGCATATGTTAGTTAGCTCAACTGAACCATTCCACAAGGTATACATATTTAAAAACATCATGTTTTACATGACAAATATATACAGTTTTTATTTACTCATTTTGTGGTCAGTAGTGTGTAGGTGTTATGGGGGAACCTAATGAAGTGTAAGTCAGTTTACTTGCCTTTAAGGTGTTCATCCTCTTAATGAGGAGGCCAGATTTTCATGCACCAAGTAATCAAATAATAATATAGGAAACTGCAGAGAAATAAGTGCCAAATAATGTGGAAGTGGCTCCTAAGTGTACAAAGAGTTTGGATAGCAATTTAATGTTCTATATGAGAAATGGCTTGGCCTGAAATATGAAACCTCAAACAAATAAAAGTCAGTAAAAGCCACATTCTTTCTTCTACATGAATTGTTAAGAAACAGATCTCCAGGCTGCCCAACCAAGGCAGGCATACCTCCAATCTTCCACAGATCTGTGGAGAGAAATGAGGCTGCTGGTGTGTGCATCTGTGGCCCTGATCGTAATTTGACTTCAATTGTATTTGCACTTCCCTGTTCAAAATAGAGCCTCATAGATCAATATTTCTGGCTCTGACACTCACCAGACTGTCAGCTAATGTGTTATCTTTAAATTGGTGTTTTATGCAAGAGTTGGAAGCTTTTTTATCTTTTTGTTTTGCAGCTCTTTGATGATTTCTGAGAACCCTCTAGAAACTCCTGCCGAATAATACAATTAGCTGGCTGCCTTCTGCTCCAAGCTTATTTCTGTAGTTGTGATTTACTCTCTTGTAAACCTTTTTCAATTTCAGCATCCTCTCCCATTTGGTTTTCAAAGTCTTTCCATGCCTCAGTTAAACATATTCCTTTAACATGCAGTGGAAGAAAATGCATTAGAAAACCAGATGCATTTCTCACCACCAAAAATGATAAGCATGTGAGGTAAAGCATATGTTAGTTAGCTCAATTGAATCATTCCACAATGTGTACATATTACAAAACATCATGTTGTACATGACAAATATATATAATTTATATTTGTCAACTTAAAAAAATAAGTTAAAAAAAAGAGAGAGAGATGGGTCTTCAAGGTCAAAGAGTGTTTACAGAATCTGTAGGATCAGCATATTTGTTAGTGGGTCTTGAACTCTGATGGCCATGTACTCTGCCAGGGGATCAGGAGAACATGCAGCTGCTGTGATGTGGTTGTCAGCTTTTTTTCTTCTTCAGTATGTGTCCTGTGGCATAGATTTGGCCAACAACTTTTATCTATTGGGGAATATATAATACACTCTTAGTTTTCAGTTTATAAATGGGTTATATTCTACAGGTTCATTTCCCAGGAGCGATATAGAGCTTAGAACACTTTCCTGGATAAGCAGTATTAAATGTTGTGATTTGGTTCCCAGACTCTAGACCTCAAAAACCTCTGTAACCCATAACACAGTTGTAATCTGCACATTTCCCATGAAATAAAGAGGAAAACAGTATTATTGGAATACTGAGCATTAGCCTCAAAGAAAAAGCAATACAAGTGAGTTAGAAGACATTCCTTGTTGAAGAGCAATAATTTTATTAAAGATGAGTAAAGAGTTAAAACTTTTATGGAGATTTCAAAAAGGACTTTTAGCCATTTCTGAGATTTTAGACATTGACAGCTGTAGCTTTTATTATGGCTAATTACACTTCAAAACTTGTACCTATATGAAAGAGTCATAGAATTACCCCAGTAACTTTTTCCCTAATGTTTTTTAACGAGTTGCTTATAAATGGTATGAAGGGTAGAAGGAGGTAGCACAAGATTTAAATTTTTTCCTCAGAGATAAGAAAAAAGAATAAGTTCAAAAGAATAACCTCTTCCATAAGAGAAACCATGTTTGAAGTGGATTACATGGAATTTGTAAAGGTAGAGAAAAAGGAACAGGGAAAGACAAATGCTGTATGATTTCACTTTTATGAAGTACTTGGGGTAGTCAAAAATCATAGAGACCTTAAGTAGAAAGGTGGTTACCAGGGGATGAGGAAGGGGAATGGGAATGGGGAGTTAGTGTTTAAGGGCTATAGAGTTTCTCTTTTGCCAGATGAAGAGTTCTGGAGCTTACTGGTGGTGATAGTTGCACAGCAATATGAATTTACTTAATACCACTGAATTGTACCCTTAAAAATGTTGAGATAGTAAATTTTATGTTGTATGTATTTTTTCATAAGAAGAAATAATTGGGGAAAAGGGAATGTTGTGTAGGTCTTTCATCCCCCTCCCTAGTCTATTAGGATGTAAGAAAGAACCAAAGTGCTCCTCTTCTGGAAGTGGTTATGATTATGAGATGGGGGTCGCAGTCACCTATACTAGGAGAGACTAGAAGAAAATGTCCAACAAGTTGATCGTTATTTACAAGTCAAGAATTGGTAACTCAAGGCTAGCTCGTCCAGAATTCTACAGCCATGAGGCTTTATGGATTGATACAGAAGGTCAACAATCGGAACACAAACATGCCTGCTTTTCTGCCTTCAGTTCCACCAAAGGTCATCTGCCTATAAAGCTGAAAGTTTGCCAAATAACGAGAGACACTTTCTTATAACGAAGCATTGATCCACAAGGGTATGCCCTTATCATAATGGCGTGCTGTCTCAAAGTGGAAAAATAGAGCACCTTTACCTTTCAGTCAGGGACTTCCACTAGTTTGATACATTAAGATCCTTCCGGTCGGGTGTGGTGGCTCACGCCTGTAATCCCAGCACTTTGGGAGGCCTAGGCAGGCAGACCATGAGGTCAGGAGATCAAGACCATCCTGGCTAACATGGTGAAACCCTCTCTCTACTAAAAATACAAAAACATTAGCCAGGCATGGTGGCGGGCGCCTGTAGTCCCAGTTACTCGGGAGGCTGAGGCAGGAGAATGGCGTAAACCCAGGAGGCGGAGCTTGCAGTGAGCCGAGATCGCACCACTGCACTCCAGCCTGGGCGACAGAGCAAAACTCCATCTCAAAAAAATAAATAAATAAATCCTTCCACTTCCTGTCCCTGTGTCCCTTTCCCTCTCTCCATTAATCTTGTTAGAATCTCAGGACTAACACCTTACAGCAGTGGCAGCCAAAAAAATTATTGACTTCAATAATTAGGAAGAAATTTTCAAAGTTATCACCTGCTTTTTCTTTTCTTTTAATGTTTTACCTACTGAAAATTGTAAAAACAAGATAAAGTTAAAAGGGAGAGAGAAAATTGAGATAACTGATGGTAATGTGAAGTACTAAAAATGGCAAAATTAGAAAAATACAGTGATGACAAGAGGATTTTTCATATAAGGCAGCAAAGTGTTTTCAAATGTGCGTATTGTACCAGCCAACATAATAAATAGAGTGTGTTAAACTCAATTTTTCCTTCTCAAATTGTTGCTGAGTAAAGCACATAAGTTAAAGGATTAAGTATTACATATATCCAGGACAAAACATGGTTATTCTTATTTAAATTGTGTGATAGAGGGGAGGGCAGATGGACCTGCTGAGGCCAGCAAGACATCTGCCATCTTTCTGACAGACGGAGGCCAGCAAGATAGTGTGGACACAGGGTGCCAGGAGGAAAGTCTGTTACTACCATGATGAGGATGTTGGACAAGACCACCCAATGAAGCTTTACCAATTCCGCATAAGTCATAATTTGCTGTTCAACTACAGTCTCCAATGAAAAATGAAGATCTATTGCCCTCACGAAGCCGATGCTGAGGAGAAGACCAAGTACCACAGTGATGACTGCATTAAATCCTTGTACTCCATTCATCCAGATAACATGTCTGAGTACAGCCAGCAGGCACAGAGATTCAACATTGGTGAGGACTGTCCAGTATTTGATGGCCTCTTTGAGTTTTGTCAGTTGTCTGTTGGCGGCTCTGTGGCAAGTTCAGTGAAACTTAATTAGCAGCAGACAGACATCACCATGAACCAGACTGAACCATGCAAAGAAGTCTGAGGCATCTGGCTTCTGTTATGTCAGTGATACAGTCTTGGCCCTACTGGACCTGCTAGAGAATCACCAGGGGGTGCTGCATATTAACCTTGATATTCCATGGTGCATATTGTGCGTATTGACCTTCCATGCCATGGTGATGGCATGGAAGAGGCCTTCTATGCCACAGACTGGGTCATGACTGTGTCCTGAGCCAGGACATAAATGAGGAGAGTACTGTGTCATAAATGAGGAGTACTTCCAAGAACTGGGGACCTATGGGATATTAGGGCTGAAAAAGGCAAGTATTATGCTATTAACTACCCACTCTGAGATGGGATTGATAATGAATCCTGTGAAGCCATTTCAAGCCAGATATGTCCGAAGTAAAGGAGATATTCCAGCCTAGTGCTGTGGTCATACAGCGTGACTCAGACTCCATCTGGGGATCAGTTAGGTTGCTTCAATCTGAACATCAAAGGGTATGTCAAGTGTGTGGAATTTGTTATGAGCTTCATCTTGCTGATGCTGATGCTGGGAGGAGGTGTTACATCATTCGTGATGTCACCTGGTGCTGAACATAGGAAACAACTGTGGCCCTGGGTGCAGAGATCCATAATGAGTTCCCATATAATGACTACTTCAAATACTTTGGACCAAGTTTCAAGCTTCATATCAGTCTTTCCAATATAACTAACCAGATCAGTAATGATGCCTGGAGAAGATCAAACAGCAACTGTCTGGGAACCCGAGAATGCTGCCCCACACTCCTAGGACCCAAATGTGGGCTCTTGCTAGGATGTTACCCCTGAGGAGAGTGACAACAAGGACGAAGACTCTGACAAGTGCATCTCCATCTGTTCCCCTGACAAACAAATTGCCTATGAGGCCAGGCACGGTGGCTCACGCCTGTAATCCCAGCACTTTGGGAGGCTGAGGCGGCGGATCATGAGGTCAGGAGATCGGGACCATGGTGAAACCCCATCTCTACTAAAAGTACAAAAAATTAGCCGGGCATGGTGGTGGGTGCCTGTAGTCCCAGCTACTTGGGAGGCTGAGGCAGGAGAATGACGTGAACCGGGAGGCAGAGTTTGCAGTGAGCCGAGATCGTGCCACTGCACTCCAGCCTGGGCGACAGCGAGACTCCGTCTCAAAAAAAAAGAAAAAAGAAAAATTGCCTGTGAGGCCAGGCACGATGGCTCACACTTGCAATCCCAGCACTTTAGGAGACTGAGGCAAGTGGATCACCTGAGGTCAGGAGTTCAAGGCCAAACTGGTCAACATGGTGAAACCACGTCTCTACTAAAAATACAAAAGTTAGCTGTGCATGGTGGTGGGGGCCTGTAATCCCAGCTACTCAGGAGGCTAAGGCAGGAGAATCACTTGAACCTGGGAGGCGGAGGTTGCAGTGAGCCGAGATTGTGCCACTACACTCCAGCCTTCGTGACAGAGCGAGACTCCATCTCAAAAAACAAACAAAACACAAATTGTCTGTGAGGACGAATTCTCCGACTCTGATGAAGAGGGAGAGGGTGGCTGCAAGAATTCTTCCAACTTCAAAAAAGCCAAGAAGCTCTAAACAGGATGAAAGAGAGAAAGACCCAGAAGAGAAGAAGTCACAGCAGAGGAGAAAACGAAGGAGAAGAAGCCAGAGGCCAAAGGGTCCCAGGAAGAGGTCAAGTTGGCTGAGCAGACCTTTCCAGCTCTGGCTTCTTGTTGGGTCCTCCAACTTAGATTTTATATTTTCTATTTCTCTATTTATATTTTCTATTTATATTTCTCTAGACTATTAGTCTATTTTCTATTTCTCTAGGCTATTAGTCAGTTTTCTATTTATTTATTTTTTATTATACTTTAAGTTCTAGGGTACATGTGCACAATGTGCAGTTTGTTGCGTATGTATACATGTGCCATGTTGGTGTGCTGCACCCATTAACTCATCATTTACATTAGGTGTATCTCCTAATGCTCTCCCTCCTCACTGCCCCCACCCTACAACAGGCCCCGGTGTGTGATGTTCCCCACCCTGTGTCCAAGTGTTCTCATTGTTCAATTCCCAACTATGAGTGAGAACATGCAGTGTTTGGTTTTCTGTTCTTGTGATAGTTTGCTGAGAATGATGGTTTCTGGCTTCATCCATGTCCCTACAAAGGACATGAACTCATCCTTTTTTATGGCTGCATAGTATTCCATGGTATATATGTGCCACATTTTCTTAATCTAGTCTATCATTGATGGACATTTGGGTTGGTTCCAAGTCTTTTTTATTGTGAATAGTGCCACAGTAAACATACGTGTGCATGTGTCTTTATAGCAGCATGATTTATAATCCTTTGTGTATGTATCCAGTAATGGGATGGCTGGGTCAAATGTTATTTCTAGTTCTAGATCATTGAGGAATTGCCACACTGTTTTCCACAATGGTTGAACTAGTTTACAGTCCCACCAACAGTGTAAAAGTGTTCTTATTTGTCCACATCCTCTGTAACACCTGTTGTTTCCTGACTTTTTAATGATTGCCATTCTAACTGGTGTGACATGGTATCTCATTGTGGTTTTGATTTGTGACTATTAGTCAATTTTTATTTACTAAATATAAATATCTTGGGGACTAGAGTGAAAGACAGAAACCAGGGTCCTGAACCCAAGGCAGCTGTGCTGGGTGAGCTCTTCCAGGAGCTGCCTTGCCCCACTTTCCTCCCCAGTTCTTAACTTTGAACCATAAAGGGAGCCAGGTCTGGGTGGAAGGGATACTTATAGGTAGCCATATAGTAGTTTTGGAAAGGTGTCCTTATTCGCATTCTAGAAGGGGTGGCTGGATCTCCAAGGACCCTCTGTTCTTTCCAGGTTCCTAAGGTAATATTAGATGCTTTTAGATTGGTTCTGTTCTCACACCTCTCCACTGGCCTCGAGTAAGCCAAGAGGCTCACACTGCCTGCCTTCTGTGTTCTTCCAATTCTGCAGGTGCAGATTGGTCGTCTAGTTTCCTTTTTTGGATGCTATTTTCTTTTTGTGAGACTTTGTAATAAAATGGTACATTTCTATTTTTAAAAATAATAATACATTAGATATTAGAAAAGAAAACTCAACTGTTCATTTTTAACCAGTCTGAGTGTATGGTATGTATGTCTGTAGACTATATTTAACTATATTAAAGTTATTTATCATATGTAGGCTATAAATAGAATATTGATATGAAAACAAAAATATCTTACAGATACAATATTTTTATTTGAAAATAGGGAATATTTTATTTCAGATACAAAAGTCTACCAGCACTTTGAGAGGTTGAGGCGAGCAGATCACTTGAGGTCTGAAGTTTGAGACCAGCCTGGCCAACATGATGAAACCCCATCTCTACTGAAAAAAAAAATTAGCCGGGTGGTGGCATACACCTGTAGTCCCAGCTACTTAGGAGGCTGTGGCACAAGAATCGCTTGAACCCGGGAGAATGAGTTTGCAATGAGCCAAGAACACACCACTGTACTCCAGCCTGGGCAACACAGTGAGACTCCATCAAGTTTTCAGCTTATTTTCTTTCACTACAATAAGTTTGTGTACTCTATTTGTATCTTTCTCTGAAGTTAGTAGCTTTGAATAAAAAACAAGAAGTTGTAGGAATACATACACACACATTTGAACTACATGACTATACCTCATAAATAATTTAGTTTATAAAGGTTGGCTTAGTTGACTTCCTCATAATCAAAACAATTACCCTTTACATGCCTACCAGGCAAGGAAGGCATGTGCATAGCTCTAATTCCAAGATTTGTTTATTTACAGAAATACCCTGACTTGTTAGTATTGTGACCTTGAAATTATTTTCTTGGTATTTAAAAGTATGCTTTAATGTAATATTGGGTGTGTTTCTGTACCAGTTAATCAACTAAAAAGTATTCATTAGCTGCTCACTGTGGCCTAGTGCTACAGCACCTATGGGAAGAATGGAGAAGATCATATCTGGAAGTCTTCAACTTCTAAGATAATATTTCTCATTCCAGAGAAAATGTAGTATTAGGTTTCAGGTCTACTGAAGTAGCCCTTACCATCTAAAGAGAATTCATGAAGTGCTAGACTGCTAAGTTAAAGGTGGTATGAGTAGCTCATAGGGCCAGAAAGCTTGGTAGGCACAGGACAAAAACCTGTTTTAGGACCACAGGTGATCAAGTATCATCCAGGAGTGTGACACTACACCCGGTGTAACCTAAGAATATGACTCCATACCAGTTGTGACCAAGGAATGTGACTCCGTCACCAGGTGTGACCTGAACATAGCACTTCATTCCTAGGTGTGAATACATCCATTTTGAGCTGGGAGATTGATTCCATTTAATTATCTTATGTGCCCTAATTTTGCTCCAAGAAGCTAGTTTTTGAAAGGAACAAATTATGGCCTAATTCTCCATAAAGTTTTTTCACCAAAAAGAGAGAGACAGGGAGAAGGAGAGGGAGGAGAAGGAGAAGGGAAGGTGGAGGGAAGGCTAAGGGAAGGCTAAGGGAAGGAGAAAGGAAGGGAGAAAAGGAGGGAGGGAGGAAAGAAAGAAGGAAGGAAAGAAGATAGGAGGGAGGGAAGGAGGGAGGGAAGGAAGGGAAGAAGGAAGGGAGGAAGGAAGGAAGGGAGTGGGGGAAGGAGGGAGGGAGGGAGGGGAAGGAAAGAAGGAAGATCGGGTAATTGAAAGTTAGTTAAATCCTAATCAATGAAGTCAGAAAGATGACTGGTGAGGATAGCAACACCAGACAGACACTTGGGGTTTACATATTTGAGCTGGTTATAAAAATGTCAAGTCCTGATTACAGAGACTCAGAATGGACCATATTGCAGAAATTTGTTTGCAAAACAGTTATTTGAAACGCTGTATCCAGAAAAACAACCATTAGATTCCAAAGCTTCCCTCCAAAACTTACTGAATATTTAACTAAAACAATAGTTCTTAAAAATGCCAAAGAATAGATGGAGACTCTGCAGAAGTGGTTACCTCCAAGAGAGGCCTTTGAATGTGAGCATCATTGTGTTTTGGATTTGAGTCTTGACTTCAACACTGGGTCATCCTATTCAGGTGATTGTACTTCTAGGCTTCAGTTTCTGCATCTGCAAAATGGGAATAAAAGCAACAACTTCAGAGAGTTGTTTTGAGTAATAAGTGTGACAATGTATATAAAGAACTTAGGCCAAGTGGCTCAGGCCTGTAATCCCTGTACTCTGGGAGGCAAAGGCAAGAAGATCACTTTAGGCCAGGAGTGCCAGACCAGTCTAGGTAACATGGAGAGATGCTGTCTCTACAAAAAAAAAAAAAAAAAAAAAAAAAAAGCCAGATGTGGTGGTGTGTGCCTGTGGTCCCAGCTATCCAGAAGGCTGAGGCTGTAGAATCACTCTAGTCCAGGAATTTGAAGCTGCAGTACACTATGATCCTGCCACTGCACTCTGCCTGGCCTGGGTGATGGAGTGAGACTCTCTCTCTACAAAAAGTTTAAAAATTAAAAATAAAAAAATAGCTTGGCATAGTATCTGGTACCTAATGTATGTTCAACCAATCTTACAATGATGATGGTCATGCTGGGGCTGATGATGGTGATGATGATGG
This sequence comes from Macaca nemestrina, assembly GCF_043159975.1. Taxonomy (NCBI): domain Eukaryota; kingdom Metazoa; phylum Chordata; class Mammalia; order Primates; family Cercopithecidae; genus Macaca; species Macaca nemestrina. Next base: position 39,769,271 of record NC_092133.1, on the reverse strand, counting down.
TAGTAATGCGGATTGCCACCACCACCTTGAAATGCCAGCCTTTCACTGTTCTTGATTCAAAGACTCTGCTGTTAGCTCAGTTGTAGATGTACAAGACAAGACAAGTACCCTCCAGGTTTCCCTGGCTGTGGGCCTAGAGCACTAGCAACTCCTGGGACACCTGAGAGGAGGTACCTAGTGGCTGGAGGCCACACCTGTGTAACTCCTTTAGTGAGATTTTCCTTAGTTCCCATGCATTAGGCCACTGATTCATTTAATCATTTGACCAATATTTGTTGAATATCTACTATGTGCCAAGGATATAACAGCAAACAAAATACAGTCTTTACTTTCAAGGGATTTACCCACTAATGGAGGAAATGGACAATGAACATGCAAATGTTAAGATAGTATAAATGTTATAATTGAAATAAGCACAGGATATAGGGCCCCAGAGGGAAGTTCCTATACCATCTTCAGTGACATCTGAGGTTTCTACAACCATTTAAGTACCTGGAGAAATGTAAACAGGTATTTAACCAGGGAAAACAAGCCCTGACCTATATTATGAAAATTCTATTGTTTTTACTTAATTCTCTGCTGATGTCATCTCTATTTTATTCCCTCCAAAGTAGAAAGGTGATAAGCATTTACTCCTGGTATTGAGAGCCTTATCTAAAAATCTATGACTGGGACAACATTTAGTGTTCCAGTTAAAATGTGTATATTGTAATGAAGATGACTTACTCATTACAATAAAATTAAAGGAGATTTTTTTTTTCAGTACATGACACTTATACTTTTGAGTGTTTCTAAATTGTTTATTGTTTTTAAAGAATAAGCCTCATTTTAATGAGCTATGAAAATTCTTGCTCTTGGGAAAATTTATAGTACATAATGAAATGCTTATAATCTGTTTATAATAACATGTGGGTCAGTAGCAAATATTTAAGAGGACAAAAAAGAGAAGATCTCACCATAGTCTGAGTCATAATTTAAACTTCTACTGGAATTGAGTCTTCAAACCAAGAAATAGTGAATAAATTAGTACAGTTAAAATAATAAAAAGATATTTTTAAGGGTGTTTAGATTTTGGTAGACTAAATTCTAATTACAGATATTATGCTATCATCAGGAAAGTCTAACATGTTTTGTCAACTGGAAGTATATATTTGGTATTTTGTCTTTTTAACTTCATATTTCATTGTGGCAACAAACTTTAAAAGAAATTTTCTATAATGTTAAAGTCACAAGTGATTCCTTGAACAAATGTATGCTCAAACACCACTAAGGATCTACCTTTGAATTTTACAGTCACCAGAAACATCCTGTGTGACAGTAGCAGGTATTTTGTCCCTGTTTATACTCAGAGACACATTTTGGCATCAATAAGCAGACTCATCTAAAATCCATTTCAAATCGATATTGTTGTGGATGATCTGGGAACATGGAGGGTAAGAGAGAGTATAACAAGTTTCAGAGACCCTAGCAACTCACAAGATCTGGGCAGATAGACTACCAAGTCTAGAATCAAAATCCTTAACTAGGGTTGACCAGCTTGTATGAGCAAAGCCAGTATTTGGTCCTAAGCCTCTCTGATTCCCAAAGCCATGTTCTTAACTACTAGGAAACACTCCAGTATTATCTCCCACTCAGGAATCCTGTGTACTGACTTATACCAGGGGTGTGTGTGTGTGTGTGTGTGTGTGTGTGTGTGTGTGTATACACAGAATATAACATGAAACCTTAGATTTGAATGGAGGTCCATTTGACTACAGAATTGATCATTTTCCCACATACCTGTTGCCCCCTTGCCCTAGCGACCTCCGATGATTTTGGAGATGTCTGTGGAAATGATAGCCTTCCATTCTTTGATATAGACACCTATGAGGGTAGTTGGGAGTCTTCCCCCTGATGGTTACATATTCATAGCACAGTCAATAAATGGGAAAAGAAGCAGCTCCTATTAGCTGATGGGCCAAATAGAACATATTTCACTCTGCAAAAGAAGCCATTGATTGGACCCAGGCAGAGAAGTGGTCAAATCAATGGTAACTAAGAGAAGAGGGTCTGGAAGAGTGTCTGGGCAGAAGCAATCATATGTGCAAAGGCCCAGTAGCAGCAGGGAGTATGGCAAGTTTGAAGTCTGGGTGGAGAGTGGTGAGCTGGAGGGTTCCTTATGCCAATAAAGTCTGGAGAAGTCGGAATGACAAGCACTAACAGGTATTTGGGCACTCGCTGTGAGCTGGGCACTGTGACAAGTGTTTTTAAAGTATTATCTAATTTAAGCCTTATATTTTTGCTTATGAAAAAGAGAGAGAGGCAAAACAGAGAGAGGCAAAACAAACTGCCAGGTAACACAGGCTCTTGCAAAGGGCTCTAGAAGCAATGGGAAGCCATCAGAGAGTTTTAAGCAGAAGTAGTGACACAATAAGACCTATATTTCAAAAGGATGATTCTCATCAAAATAAAGCAGGGATGCCCCCACAGGCACCACCCCTTCCAGCCCTCATTGTACCCCAAATTAAAATATTTACATTTGAAATAGTCATGGATATTGAACTTGAAAATAAATGATTATTCTGAAATAAAGACCGAGATGGTGTTAGATGAATTGCTCTTTAATTGTTTTGAGGAGTTGGAGAAAGGAATAATGGCTAGTAACCTAGCTCTCTCTACTTTCTGGGAACTGTATTTCAAGAAGCTGGACTTTGAAGGAAGCTTGTGGTGTAAACTACAAAGGGGAATTAAGACCTGTCCCCTCTAGGCCCAGGTGGACTGGTAATGCTCCCCCTACCCCATGCCACACTCACTAATGACTATGAGTCATAGCAGTGTTTTACTTACACTGCAGGAACACAAATTCCTTCTTCATGGGCCAAATCCAAGCCATGTGTGTTTTTCTTTGACAGCTGCAGTACTTTAAAAATTGGGAATCTTGCATTAAAATGTTCTGGCTTCTCTGGCAACCCTGGGCCACTCTTCTCCCTTGGCCCATGGGCTGACACTGACCCATGCTAACCCCCGCAAGATGAGACACACCAGCTCTTTACCACACACCTGGCACCACCTCCAGGTAGTGTCCCACTCAGCTCTAGCCTCATTTACCTGCTTGGTCCTGCAGGCATCTCCATTTTGGACCCTGGAGTTGTATTCTGAGATTCACACAAGCTTTGGGGCACTTCAGTTCAAGGATTTATGAGGCTGAACTGGGAGTTGGGACAAAAGGGAGAAGGGCTGTAAACACAGACAGGTCATCTGTGAACAGCCATCTGGCTGGGTTCTTCCTGGGAAATACAGGAAGCATTCCAAGCAGGGAAAGCAAGTAAGATAGTGCCAAGGAGAGAATGTGTGCAGCAACTGTAAGACAATGAAGAAATGATGCAGTAGACATAGTGAGAGGTAAGGTTCATTTGGTAGCTGTGGTTACAATTTGGAGAATGAGGGTGAAAATTTGAACCTAAAGCATTAGAGAGCGTTGCAGACCCTTAAGCAGGTTGAATTTTGAACTGTAGCACATTAGGACCAATAACCTGGAAGCACCCTCTATAGGAAGGAGAGTGGCACTTACAAACCTGAATGCTTTTCCCTGGATTAGGAATTGGGTGCACTCAAAATAGAGGGCCAGAAGCCAGCATGGGCCCACTTAGTTTTCATTGGCACGAGACACTGGTTACAGTAAAAGGACTAGTCTTGAAAATTTAGCATCACCGGGAGAAAAATGAAATGTAATAAAAATTAGAGTCGGTTAAGAACAGAGGCATTTTTACTACGACACAGCACCATTGTAAAAAATCTCCCGCCTTGTGCCAAGGGTCCGTGCTGCTAAACTCCTCCCCCGAGTCAGTGCATTGGAGTGCTCTCAGCGCAGTCGGCACAGCCAGAGCAACTGGGAGCGAGGCCTTCTCCAGGCTTACGTAAAACATAGATCTTGCCCAAATGTGGAAAACCTTTAGGGACATGAAAACCATTAGGGATTCGTAGCCCTGACTTGAACCAAGCAGAATAAACAAACCCCTGACCAAATTGGAACTCACTGGACGCCTTTCAGAGTTATCCAAGGGGAAAGGCTGGAGGCCTCAAGGGTCTTTGAGTGGGTTAATGTCTTGTTTTGGCTGCCTAGCTCAAGTCTGATGACGCTTTATCTGTACTTTCCTTTGTTCTTTTCTCAAATGTCTTAACGCCTCAGTGGCAAATCCACAAATTGATTGTGTTTTGAACCTATAACATATACCACACTATATTTTCCCTGCTAATGGGATAGTAAAGCCCGAGTTAGACCTTTTGTTACAAAAGATTCAGGAACTGGACTGGAAAGGTTCCAGGTAGCATTCACATTTTCCATGGACAGGGTCTTGGTAAGTTCCCAACCTTATTTCTGTTTTAAATATCCTTTGTCACTCTTTCCAGCCTCATCATTTAGTTTTCTCTACGCATAATGTAGAGAAACATTGTGTCTCCCCCAACAGTTAAGTGACATCATTTTCAGACTCTTTTTCTCCCAGTTTTTTTTTTTTTTTAATTTTTTTTTTTTTTACGTTGAGGAGGCAGAGCCAGGCATGGTGGCTCACACCTGTAATCCCAGCACTTGGGGAAGTTGAGGCAGGTGGATCACCTGAGGTCAGGAGTGTGAGAACAGCCTGGCCAACATGGCAAAACTCTGTCTCTAATAAAACTACAAAAATCAGCCAGGTGTGGTGGCAGGGGCCTGTAATCCCAGCTACTTGGGAGGCTGAGGCAGGAGAATCACTTGAACCCAGGAGGTGGAGGTTGCAGTGAGCCAAGATGGCACCACTGCACTCCAGCCTGGGCAACAGAGGGACACCTTGCAAAAAAAAAAAAAAAGAAAGAAAGAAAGGAGAGAGAGAGAGAAAGAAAGGAGAGAGAGGAAGGGAGGGAGAGAGAGAGAGGGAGAGAGAAAGAAAGGGAAGGAAGGAAGGAAGGGAGGGAGGGAAGGAAGGAAAGAAGAAAGAAAGAGAAAGAAAAGAAAGAAAGAAGGAAAGAAAGAGAAAGAAAGAAAGAAAGAAAAGAAAGAAAAAGAAAGAAAGAAAGAGAAAGAAAGAAAGAGAAAGAAAGAGAAAGAAAGAAAGAAAGAAAAATTTGGGGAGGCAGATTAGAGATTAGAGAATTATGAATGTTCATTCATCCAATAAATAGTCAATTGAGTGCCTGCCGTGGACTGGACGCTATGCTAGGCACTATATTGTGACAGTGGAGGGGACTGGATTGAAGAAGAATGAAATAATACCCTGGATCCCTGATATTCACAGTCTGTTACAGATGGAGATGGGCATAGAGATGGGAAACCAAAGCACAGAGCACCAAGAACCAAGCCCTAGATGGTCACAAATCCATATCTCACAGAAGCGTGATCTGAACTATCATGGAGCTCTTACCCTGCCTCTAGTCTACCTGCAGGAAATATAATAGAATGTAGCACAATATAGGAAACATTTGCAGAATGCCTGCCACCCCTGTTCTAGCTAGGGATGAAAAAAATAAAATGAAGCACTGTTCTTAATTCTAGGAGTTGATTTTGCTTAACAGAGAGACAGACATGAACCAGTGGTTACATTGCAGCATGATACACAAAAGGCAAAGACTGATGATTAAGAATGTGGAGTTTGATGACAGATAGACCTAAGTCCCAGATCAACCACATAGAAACTTCATGATCTGGGGCAAGTTACTTAACTCCTCTCTTCTAAGTTTCATCATCTTATCTGTAAAATAGGACAATGCAGATACTTGCCTCAGGTAATTATAATGGGATAAAAAGTAAATTAATGAATATAAAGTGATTAGAACACTGTCCAAAGAAAGTGGAGATAGAGCAAAGAAGGCACTCAGAAATGGCAAGAACAAAGGCTTAGCTGCAGGATGTGTCTCAGGATGGGAGCTGGAGGGGTCAGGTTTGGCAGGAGAGGGGAACATGCAGGGGGCCTTGAGAAATGGAGCTGGAACGGGCATCCTGGTTTGCAGGTGTACTGGGCCCTAGGTCAGAGCAAATCTTGGGAGGATAGGGATCCAGGACAGCAGCTACTCCCAACTCTTGCCTTCAAGGTTCATTTCTTCCATTCACACGTGGCCCTTATCACTATTCCAAGGTGTATCAGCCACAATCAGTTCTCACCTTCCCTAGAAGTTCTCTCTGGTCTTCCTCCCTAGCTCAGTTGGATCATGCACAGGCAAATAAATCCCTTTTCTCCTTCTCTAGCTCAACCATGAGAAAGTTGGAATTTTTTAATGCAAAATTTTCCTTTCCAAGGCGAAGAGAGAAAGGATGGAAGGAAGAGAGGGTAGGAAAAGGGACTATAGGAAGTGGAAGGAAAGGGAAAAGGAAGGAAAGGAGATATAGACACACAGAAACACAGAAACAGATATGTTCAGCAAAGCATAGACGTCATACCTCATTTATCAAAAGTGGGTCACAGATCAGCCTTGCCAATGGATTCCACTTGTAGGACCTCCAGTGCTTATTCTCTTCCTTGCTTCTGCCCTGAATGTCTGCACTTGGAGAGATTAAACCAGTTGTCTGAGAAGAGTTGGCTACCATGGCTGCCATGTCTATTCCAGAACTTTCTAACCTCTCACACAGCACCCCAAGTCTTTAATCCCCTTGGCCCTGTTCGTTCCACTCTACCTTGACACTGGTTATAGTAAAAGGACTAGTCCTGAAGATTTAGCATCACTGGGAGAAAAATGAAATGTAATGAAAATTAGAGTCAGTTAAGAATGGAGGCATTTTTACTATGACACAGCACCGCTGTAAAAAATCTACCCATGTGTGCCAAGGGGTCCATGCTGCTAAACTCCTCCCCTGAGTCAGTGCATTTGAGCACTCTTGGCACAGTCTGCATAGCCAGAGCAGCCCAAGATTTTGACTTCAAAATCTTGGTGTGGTCAGTTCACACAGGCTACTTGAATCAGTCTTTGAGCCTTGACTGATCTGAGCCAATCAAGTTCACAGAAAACTGACTTCTAAACCCAAATGCCATTTCTTAATTTCTGAGAGCTACATGCAGCTCAGTTGCTGCAGGTAATAAAAACAACAGCAATAATGACTGCCTTTTATTGAATCATGCACTACATGTCATAAACTGTTCTAAGTGCTTTACCAGCATCAACCCTCTTGCAACTAAAAGTGTGGGCCCAGAACCATCAGAATCTCAAGCCTCACCTGAGACTTCGGGTCAGAAACTGCGTTTTTTACACTTGATCTTAGCCAAAAGGCTGAGAAGTGATAGAAACTGCGCTTTTAAAAATAAAATTCCCAGATAAAAACCTAGGTTCTAGTTCTGGCTATACAACCTTAATCTTTCCTCCTCTGCCTTCTGTCTTTGAGTCCCTTGGTCTCATTCAGTTTCAAGGTCAACTTTAAGATCCCCCAATTCCCATCCATTGAGAAAATGTTTGAAGATTCTCTTTGGCGCCCAGAGTCCATATTCAACAATGATAAAACCCACTCAGAGTGACCAGAAGGAAGTTCTGGTTGATGGTTTTTCCTTCAGAGACAGCAGGGGCTGGGCAATCGGGTCCCTTCAGGTGAAGGGACTACAGAGTAATTAGATATGATTCACCTGCTGTCTCAAAGTAGTATCTTCTTGTATTTTTTATATTTATATCTGTAACTGTAGACAAAAAGGAAATTGCCCTGAAAGAAATAACTGGCCAGTGAGTAATTAGGACTCCAACGGAGTGAACGAGCCACCTGTCTTATGTGTATAAATGACCTATTTCCCCCCGTTGCTAACTTTCATGTGCTTATAAACAAGTAGATGTTAACACACTCCCGGTGTATATGACAACCTACGTGGAGGTCATGCAGAAACACGCGGGCCTTCCATTACGGCCCCACCGCTGTGCTGAGTGTTGTATGCGTGTCTTCTGTACTTCTCAAAACAACCTAGCAGGGTGGAATTATATCCTCATTTCAAAGATGGGAAAACTGAGACTTAGGGGCTAAGTTTATGCCCCTACAATTTCAATTATTTAAGAAGCAGACTGAGGAGAGAGAAGACAGCTGGTGACTTCAGATCCTTTGTTGTCCTGAACCCCAAACTTTCCAGCCTCAGTCTACAAGCCCAAGGCCCTGTGGTTAGGCTTAGTAGGTTCCCTTGTTTTAGCAGACTGTTTGAAGAAGATGTAGTGATCCCAGTCCACTTCCACTCAGAGGCACACCAAAGTATTTGTTCCAGCCACATAGGATAGTTTACCTGTGAGGAGTTTAGGGAAATTCATTTCCGCTATCTCATCTGTGAAGAGTTTAGGGAAATTGATATCCTGCTGTATCATCTCCTATCTTCCATGATGTTTTGCAGTCCTTCTAGCTGGGAGTTCACAGGACGTTGACCAGATGGCCTGCTGTTCTGAGTGATTAACTAGAGGGTTGAGCATCTAGGGAGTATCTAAGCAAGGATTTGAACTTGAGTACATCCCACTTCAAAGCCCATGCCTCTGAGCACTCTCCTTTATATGATATGGAGCCCTGGGGAGGCCTCTGGTTGGAGGAAGCATGTGCAGTGAATGAAGGTGCCTGGGACTCTCAGGCCTGCAGCCCTGATTTGCGCAGTGAGAGCTGGCAGCAGTCCAGTGGGCATGGGGGTTCACAGATACCAGGTTCCAGCAGTCTGAGCTGTCCATGGTCAGCTGTGGGGGCCAACACCTCCTTTGTCTATATTGCTCAGGCTCTCCAGAGAGAGGCCAGCAGCTGTTCCTCCATGTCCTATAACTGTTTTATACCAAATCAGAAAGAAACTGACCTCAGGAGGTAAATTTGAGGTCTCCCCCAGACCTGTATCATTCATGTGCGTTTTCTTTACGTGTCTCATTGGGCTGGCCTCCATCCTCCCACCTCCCACTGCCATCATGGAAATCATCTCTGACAAGGCCAAACAGCCTATCTAATCCCCTGGACTTTGGCCAATAGTGGGTTCCATAAGGACTCCCCTTGGTCTTTCACAGCATAGGACAATCAGGAGCTTGTTGCAAATACTCACTTGGGTGGAAGTCAAGGGAAAGCAATGAGAATATACATGAAGGGACCAATTCTCAAGACAATTGGTGGGCAAATGGACGCAAACTTAGCCCAAGACATGAAAGAATAACAAATACCTCCAAGATTTTGGTCCTGGGGAAATGAAGGTTGTGCTATAAAAAGAACGTGAAAAGTTAGATCCAGTTTGGATATCTTGACTTTGAGATGCTGGGACATTCAAGTAGAATGCCAACAGAGGCATTAGGATTTTATTGGGGCGAGAGGTCAAAACCAGAGTCACACATTTATAAGCCATGTGCTTAACTGCGATGGTTACAGCTTGAGGTGAGCTTTCTTAGGATGAGAGAGTGGTGTGCAAAGGACTGAGAACTTTCAGGCTGAAAGGCTGCAAGGGGGCCAGAAATGAGCACCATGGCTGGAGAGTTAAGAAGAAAGCCACAATAAGGTAGTGTCCTGAGCCAAGACTCAAAGAAGGTCCTTGGAGTTGGGCTTAAAGTTGTAGTTTCCCAAGCCCCCTCCACAAAACAACTCTGTGGTGATTTTAACACACCCAGTCATAGTATCCCAAAATGAATCACTAGACACTTTGGCATAGTCGTTTTGTTCCTATGAGAAGTGGGTTCGACTGGCTAGCCATATACAAAAGAATGGAACTGGACCCCCTACCTCTCACCATATACAAAAATTAACTCAAGATGGATTAAAGACTTAAATGTAAGACCTCAAACTGTATAAGTCCTAGAAGAAAACCTAGGAAAAGCTCTCTGGATGTTGGCCTAGGCAAAAAATTTATGACTAAGTCCTCAAAAGCAAATGCAACAAAAACAAAAATAGACAAATAGGACTTAATTAAACTAAAGAGCTTCTGGACAGCAGAATTGGGTTTGACTTTGTCAATAAAGATTTTCTACTTAAATCATCAAACGTAGCTTAAAAACTTATTAACTGCATAGTTAAATATAAAACAGTTCCTATACAACCTTGTTTATTGCTAGATTAGATACATCGCATAGGTGGAATCCACATAGTAAGTACACAATGAGTACTAAATGTGTAATAGCATTTGCTCAACAAGTGGAACGCTGCAAATCTATGACTTTCTAGGTTTTGGTCCCGTTTCAGTTGAAAAGGGAAAATGAACAATTATGAGTTCCCTCATAATTTAAACTCTGGTACCCAAACTACAGCAAATGGTTAAAAGCCTGGGCTTTGGAGTCACCCGCATGTGATTCAGAATTCTGGCCTCATTAGTTAACTACCTGTGAATATTTGGACAAGTTACTTAACATCTCTGAGTTTCCTCATCTATAAAATGGAATACTAATTGTACATCAGCCACGGAGTTGCTGATAGAATTGAATAAGATACTTAAATAAGAATTTTCAAGTAATATACTTAGATAGCTAAGCAGCACATTCTGTAAATGTTAGCAAATAATTTTATCAGTATCATTATTACTGCTGCCTTTTATAGGGGAAAAAAATTCCAAGTCCATATGTGTTTTTCTCATTAACTTAAGTGACTTGACCTACCCAAAGTCTGGTACAGGTTATTTCTACAATAGTATGTTCAAAATCAGAAATATCATGCACTGATTTTAGGTCATAGAGCTATTTTAATTGATACTCGTATCATCAAAGGTTGAAAATGTGATTATAATAACAAACAACAATAAAAGGTGCATGTTCAACATTACTTTCAAAATATATATAGATTTTCTTTCTTTGAAACAAACATAATTTTTAAAAATATCAGATTGTTTATGATATGAAGTCATGGTTACAGTCACGTTGCAATTTACCATCTGTTCTTGTCCAAAATACAGGTCCAAGTTAGAGCCAGAATTGCAAAACGACAGTAAATGTCTGTTGGTCTTGTACAAAGCTCTTCTCAGTTAGACCATACTTAAACATGGAATATATTCATATAGAAATGAATGTAGAGTTAAACATGAAAATCAATCAATGCAATATATCACATTACTAGAACAATGGACAAAAACCACATGGACATCTCAATAGACATAGAAAACCCATTTCACAAAATCCAACATCTTTTTATGAAAAAAACACTCAACAAAATAGAAATAGAAAGGAACTTCCCCAACCTGATAAAGTGCATCTATGCAAAGCTCACAGCTAACATCACACATACTGGTGAAAGACTAAAAACTTTCCACCTAAGGTCAAGAACCAGAAATGATGTACTGTCAGTTCTAGCCAGGGCAGTTAGACCTAAACGAATGGAAAGACATCCTGTATTCATGAAATGGAAGATTTAGCATTGTTTGAGTGGCAATATATTTGCAAAGCAATCTGTAGATTAAGTACAATCTGTATAAAATTCAACCTGTCTTTTTTGCAGGAATAAACAGGGAACCCAGAATAGCCAAAATAATTTTTTTTAAGATTTCTCATTTCAAAACTTACTACAGAGCTGTAGTAACCAAAATATTGTGATACAGGCATAAAGACAGACATAAAGACCGATGGAATAGAACACAGAGCCCAAAAATAAACCCTAACATATATGGTCAAATAATTTTCAACAAAGACGCCAAAACCATTCGGTGGGGAAGGAACAAGCCGTCCAGTAAATGGTGCTGGGGAAACTGGATATCCACATGCCAAACAATGAAGTTGGACCCTTACCTTGCACCATGTATAAAAGTTAACTCAGAATGAATCAAAGACCTACACAGAAGACCTAGAACTATAAAATTCATAGAAAATGTAGAGGAAAAGCTTCACGATATTGGGTCTGGCAATGATCTGGATATATACCAAAGGTACAGGTAAGAAACGAAAAAAATAGATAAATTGGAATTAAAAACTTTTCTGCATCAAAGGACACTATCAACAGAGTAAAAAGGCAACCTACAGAATGGGAGAAAATATTTGCAAATCACATCTATAATAAGAGATTAATAGCCAGAATATATAGAGAACTAAAATTCAACAACAGAAAACCCAACAACACAATTCAAAAATGGGCAAAGGACTTGAATAGGCGTTTCTCTAAAGAAAATGTACAAATGGCCATTAAGCACATAAAAAGATGCACAGCATCATTAGTCATTAGGAACATTAACATCAAAACCACAAAGTACAGGACGGGCATGGTGACTTATGCCTCTAATCCCAACACTTTAGGAGGCCAAGGTGGGAAGATTGCTTGAGGCCAGGAGTTCAAGCCCAGCCTAGTCAACATTGCAAGACCCCTGTCTCTCTATATATATCTATATCTATATCTATATCTATATCTATTTATATTTATATATTTATATAAATATATATAACTATATATTTAAAACTATATATTTATATGTATTTCAAATTATATACTTAATATATATATATTTAAAACTATATATATATATTTAAAACTATAAGGTACCACTTTACCCACTAGGATAGATAATTGGGAAAAAAAGTAAAAAGAAAACTAGTGTTGACAAGGATGTGGGGAAATTGAAGCCCCAAACACTGCTGGTGGGAATTTAAATTGGTACAACTCCTGTAGGAAACAATTGGAATGTCTTCCAAATGCTAAACATAGGAGTTACCATATGATCCAACAATCCACTGCTAGTTATATGTCCAAGAGAAGTGAAAATATACATTCACACAAAAATTTTATCCAAATGCTCATAACAACATTATTCATAACAGCCCAAAAATGTGAACAATCTAAATGTCCATCAACTGATGAATAAACAAAATGTGGTGTATACATACAATGGAATATTATTCAGTTATTAAAAAGAAATGAAATAGTCATACATATTACAACACTGATAAACCTTTAAATCATTATGCTGAGGGAAAGAAGCCAGACACAAAAGGCCACATATTCTGTGATCCCATTATATGAAATGTCCAGCATGGGGCAAATCCTTAGGGATAGAAGGTAGACTGGTAGTTGTCAGGGCCTGGGTGAGAGGGACTTGGGGAATGGAGTGATGGCCAACATATACAGGCTAACATGTTTTAGGAGGTGATCTACATTCTGAAATTGATTATGGTGATAGTTACATAACTCTGAATATACTAAAAACCACTGAATTGTACACTTTATTTTTTTGTTCTTGTTTTTAAAAAAATACAGAATGCTTCACAAATGTATATGTCATCCTTGCGCAGGGGCCATGCTAATCTTCTCTGTATCATTCCAATTTTAGTATATATGCTGCTGAAGTGAGCACAAATTGTATACTTCAAACTATACACTTTAGAAAGTCAAAAAAAAAAAAAAAAAGAGAGAGACAGGGTCTCACTCTGTCGCCCAGGCTGGAGTGCGGTGGCGCAATCATAGCCCACTGCAGTCTCAAACTCCTGGGCTCAGGTGCCCCTCCCACCCCAGCCTCTCAAAGTGCTGGGATTATAGATGCGAGCTACTGTGCCCAGCCTAGAAAATAAATGTTACGGCATGTGAATTATATCTCAGTTTAAAAAAAGAATGGACATAAATAGCTCAGCAGTGTTTTAGCATGAAAGAATTTAACTCTGAGAATGTTCTGACATCTTGATGGGGTGTGATAATAATGCCACAGTGGAAGGGATGTGAATATTAACAGAAAAAAAAAAAAACTGTTTCCTCTACACTCACACTTCCGACACCAAATGTGTGGGGGTTTTCCACACCAACAATCTATTCTCCGTCTCTCCTGACACCGACTGGGTGTTTTATAACACAATTCTGACATTTTCCACCCAGAGCTAGCATCAGACACCACGGGTTAAGTAGGGGCTCAGTGCCACAGGACTGCTCCCACGTCAGACACCAATCACAAGTCCTGGGCCTTTGGTATTTCTGACCAAATTGGTTACAAATGGGGGTCTTCATGACTCTCTTCTGAGGTTCAATCATTTGCTCTAATGGGCTCATAGAACTCAGGGAAACACTTTACTTACTTTACCAGTTTATGATAAAGGACGCAAATGAACAGCCAGATGAAGGGGTGCATAGAGCAACGTGTGGGGAAAGAGGTGTGGAGATTCCATACCCTCTCTGGATGACCACCTTCCCAGCACCTCCTTGTGTTCATTCACCCAGAAGCTCTGTCTACCTCATAGTTGAGGAATTTTTATTGAGGCTTCATCACCTCAGCGTGATTAATTTAGTCAGTCTTCAGTTCCTTTCCCCTCCCCAGAGGATGGTGGGTGGGGCTTAAAGTTTCAAGCTTGTAATCATGCCTTGGTTTTTCTGGTGCGCAGCCCTCATCTTGAAGCTATCCAGGAGCCCACCAAGAGTTACCTCATTAGAACAAAAGACACTCCTATCACTAGGAAACTCTAAGGGATTTAGGACCATAGATGAGGGAAAAAAGATGCTCCTAGAGTTTTAGGAGCCCTATGCCAGGAACTGGGAGCAGAGACCATATATATATATCTTTTTTTAAATTTTATTGTGTCACACATATTCTTTTCATAGAGGGAAGAGCTGAAGAGTTAAGAACAGCCTTTTTTTGGTGTTTTGGGGGAGCGGGGTCTTTTTTCAATGGGGGGATTCATTAGTACAGTGTGTGGCAAGATGATACAGACATTTCTTTTTATAAGAGTAAGTGAGGTATCACTTGGGATCTTAAAAAATATTTTCTTTTTATTATTGTGGGCACCACACCAAAGGGTGCAAGTTGCAGGTTATAAAAACAAAGCAAAAGTTTCCGTAGCCTGAAATGGTTGGAAATATGACTGAGTCTCCTCGTTAAGCTTCTAAGATGAAAGGCTCCAGAATTCCTTCTTCCTCTTGCAAATGTTAAATTAATTATGATAATAAGATGACTGATTATTGAGGGCTGAATATGTAGTAAACATTTACATGCATTTTCTTGTTTTAATTTCCCCATCATCACTGTGACATACCCATAGTTGTTTAGAACATATCCAAGGTCATGAAGCAAATCAGCAACTGAGCTGGGCTGCGATCACACATATTAGTCCCAAGATCCCACTCTACTTCTACTCTGGGGGATCTGCCCCCAGGAGCTTACAGCACCTGAGATCCTAACCACACCAGTAAGGGAGGCAGTGGAGTATGGAGACAATGCCCTGGACTGGGAGTCAGGGTTCCCAAGTTCTGGTCCACCTTTGCCACTAATCAGCTCTGTGACCCTGGGCAAGAAGCTTGGGCAAGAAGCTCAGAGGCATGGTTTTCTGATGTGTAAAGTGTGGAAAATTCATCCCAGCTCTCCCTGTAGTTCCTTCCAATTCAGGCATTCAGCCCGAGTCCTGCCTCTTTCACCCTCTGATTGTCATTTGTGTACTGAGACTAAAAGGAAGAAAACCTTCGAGTCAGTGTAGGCTGGTGATTTCAAGATGCTGGACTTTGGTGTTGGACCGATGTGGCACTGGTTCCATTACTTATCTCAGTGTGATGTTGAGCAAGTTCTTTAATTGTGTCCCCATCTGCTAATGGGAATAATAACAGCATGGGGTGCTGTGCTGTCTACATAGAGTGGTTGTGAGGATAGAGTGAGATCTTGGTAGAGAGTTTTAATGCAATTCCTGGCACATTGTAAGTACTGGGATGTTATATTATTATATGTTAAATAATATTATAATGTATTTATGATGATGGTTGTTGATTGTTACAAAACAGAGATACAGAATCCTTTCAGAATAATTAGTGTAGTTTAAATAGTTCACCCAGGTCAGACTTTGGAGCTCAGATTGCCTGCTTAGGCTGAATTTTCAAACCATTCCATATCTAGAAGGTCAGCCATACCTCAAGACTCTGCTGCTGGGTAAGAGGGCATCAGATTGTCACCAAAAACACTCCAGAGTTCCTCCTCTTGTAAACTTTGAGTCAGTGATGCCATCTTCCCCTATATGAGACAACATACTATTACAACTTACCATATGAATTTTGACTCACATATTCTTTTTTACCCAATGTAATCAGAAATAGATGAGTGATCAGTGAGTATTGATAAAACAGTTAGTTAATGTGCTATAAAAGGAATAGATGAGAAAATGCTGCTCCCTGGAAATTTCCCCATGCGGGTAGGGAATTTTTCTCTTTCAATGTTATTTAACATAGTAAGCACAGATAAAGTTATATTTACAAGATTGTTTATCACAGTGTTGTTATAATGGTAAAAAGATGTAAATATAACATAAAGAGCCATCAAAAATCTAATATTACAAGAATAGCCTCAGAGTTGGGGGAAAAGTGCATTATAGAGTTTTTTTAAGCTAGAAAAGAATGTGTTCTCTGATCCTAATTTTGTGAATATTGCGTGTATTTATAGATAAATATGAAATGCAACAACAAAAGTATTAGCAGAGATTACCTCTGGGTATAAGATTCTTATTTTAAATTTTCTTTTCTTTTTTTTTTTTTTTGAGATGGAGTTTCGCTCTCGTTGCCCAGGCTGGAGTGCAATGGCGCAATCTCGGCTCACCACAACCTCCGCCTCCCGGGTTTAAGCGATTCTCCTGCCTCAGCCTCCCGCAAATTTTCTTCTTTATACTTCTTTATATTTTCTACGTTTTGCACAGTGAGCAAAAGTTGTTTTTTTGTTAATGAAGATTCTATCAACTTTTTTCTTTTTGCTGTAAGGCTCTTCTGTCTGGTAGATTGTTTCATCTAAATATGTCTTAACTCTCAGTCTGAATATATTGGTTTTTTTTTTTCTCTTTTAAGTACTGACTTAGAAGTAATATGCTTCATTGATTTTGTGAGCTCATCTTTTTCATGTAATGTTCAGGACAAGCCAGACACATTTGTTGCAAGATTGATTTTGTTACTTTGAAAACCAATAACAGATAATAAGATAAAATCACCAATTAACTAACCTTTTTCTAAACCCATCGCTTCCCTGTTGAAAGCAATTTTCAGCTCTTCCTGAGATTTAGTGTATTTAAGTCAGCTCTGAATCTTCTATAAGAAGAAATCAATGTTCTTCTCTCTCTGTCTTATTTTATGTAATTAGAATTGCACCACTAAAGGACTATTAAATGTACAATTGAGAATCTAATACTTTTAAAAAGTCTACAAAATTAATTCAAAGCAAAGGAAAATGGATAGAGTAGATAAAATAAGTTTTTCCTACTTTCTTCTCTAATTGTAACTTAAAATAACTTTAAAAAAAACAATATTACCATATATATTGGAAAAAAAATCTGAACAGGCCAAAAGCTGAGCCAGTTTTTTGAGCATGAGAAGATTGAGATTTTGTTGCCTTGAATTTTTTGGATATCATTTTGATTTTTTTTTTTTTTTTTTTTTGAGACGGAGTCTCACTCTGTTGCCCAGGCTGGAATGCAGTGGTGTCATCTCAGCTTACTGCAACCTCTGCCTCCTGGGTTCAAGTGATTCTTGTGCCTC
Organism: Macaca nemestrina; assembly: GCF_043159975.1. Lineage (NCBI taxonomy): Eukaryota > Metazoa > Chordata > Mammalia > Primates > Cercopithecidae > Macaca > Macaca nemestrina. Next base: position 39,751,963 of record NC_092133.1, on the reverse strand, counting down.
AGCCTCCCAAGTAGCTGGGATTACAGGTGCCCACCACCTCGCCTGGCCTCTTTTTGTATTTTTAGTAGAGACGGGATTTCACCATGTTGGCAAGGCTGGTCTCCACCTCCTGACATCAGGTGATCCACCCTCCTCAGCCTCCCAAAGTGCTGGGATTACAGGTGTGAGCCACTGTGCACGGCCCATTTTGATCTATTTTTAAAAGTACTGTCATATGTGCATTACAAAAAAGTTGAGCAAAACAGAACTGTGTAAGAGATACACTATTATTTGGTGTGCACTGGACAGGGTATGCAACATATACCTATATTTACAAAATTATTTTTCCCCTCAATAGGATAAGATTCCATTGTTCTCAACTTGCTTCTTTGTCCTCAATATTTTGTGAAATAAATTCAATTTCAGTACATATAAATTTACCTCACTTGGTCTATATTTTTGCAAGCGTTTCTGTTGGATAATATTGTAGAAGCAAGATTTCTAGTACAAAGAATAGACATGCTTAAAATTTTGTTTTGCCTCTCAAGAAAGCTTGTACCCATTTCACCCCCCCTCATATGGAATGGGAATGAAAGATAAAGTTTCTGACACTGGGCACATGGAGATTCTCCCAGGTTTTGATAGGATATAATTTAAAATCACGATCAGAAGGTTGCTCAGCTGGCTTGGGGAGGAGATGCCTTCTAAAGTCAGAATCCTGTAAGGTATTCCTACCTAACTCTTCAACTCCATTCTCTACCCAGAAGAGAAAAAACGTGTGTGTGTGTGTGTGTGTGTGTGTGTGTGTGTGTGTGTGTGTAGAAATATGTCTCCTCTGCAAAGGATGCCTCAAAATGCTGAGTGTAACAGAGGGCAGATTTTTGGAGTCAGAGCTGCAATTAAATTTCAGCCCTGTCTCTCAATAGCAGGGTGTCTTTAAGCAAAATGTTTAACGTTTCTGACCTGTATTTTATCGTCTGTAGCAGGGAGATAATCACAACACCATACAGGGTTCACTGTGAGAATTAAATGTGTTACTTAACACAAAGGGCTAATAAATGGTGAGGACTAAGAGCTCAATTAATGGCTACCATTGAGACTTGAGAAAGGGTGATGATGACCAAGCCAAGGGCACCTTGGAGGGTAAAGTTTTGCCCACTTTTGCAGAAAACGTGAGACAATCACTAACAGTCTAGTTAAGATATGCTATGTGGGCCAGGCACAGTAGCTCACACCTGTAATCCTAGCATTTTGGGAGGCCGAGGCCGGTGGATCACCTGAGGGCAGGAGTTCAAGACCAGCCTGGCGAAACCCTGTCTCTACTAAAAAATGCAAATATTAGCTGGCATGGTGACACATGCCTGTAATCCTGGCTACTTGGGAGACTGAGGCTGGAGAATCGCTTGAACCCGGGAGGCAGAGGTTCATGCCACTGTACTCTAGCCTGGGCGACATAGCAAGACATCGTCTCAAAAAAAAAAAAAAAAAAAAAAAGATATGCTATGTAACACTACAGCTTCCCCACCCACATCCTGGAACCCTGTTTGATTTTCACCATAACAATTTTATCATTTTCTCATATGCATCATTACTCATTTACTGTGCTTATTGTTTATCTCCTTTCTTAGGTGTTCCATATGAACAAAACTTTGTTCTTGTTCACTAAATTTCAACATCAGGATAGCTGAAAACAAAGCCTGGCACATAGTAGGCACCCTTTTTTTTTTTTTTTTTTGAGACAGAGTCTTGCTCTGTCGCCCAGGCTGGAGGGCAGTGGCGCGATCTCCGCTCATTGCAAGCTCCGCCGCCTCCCGGGTTCACGCCATTCTCCTGCCTCAGCCTCCTGAGAAGCTGGGACTACAGGCGCCCGCCACCACGCCGGGCTAATTTTTTTTTTTTTTTGTATTTTTAGTACAGACAGGGTTTCACCGTGTTTGCCAGGATGGTCTCGATCTCCTGACCTCGTGATCCACCCACTTTGGCCTCCCAAAGTGCTGGGATTACAGGCGTGAGCCACCATGCCTGGCCCATAGTAGGCACTCTTAATTAATGAATTTCTCCTTAACATTTCTGAAACCCATTCAGATGTATTGGCAGCTAATAATGCCAGCCCTTGGACACTGAGCATGCCCAGAATAACCCAGGCTCAGCTTGGGATAACACAGAGGACTGGGCCAGAAGCTAGAAACTTCAGGTTCTCTCTTAGCTTTTGCCAGTTCTGGGGCTGACCACTCACAAGCTGGATTTTTGGGCAATTCATGTAACAACTGAACTCAAGTTTTATTTAAAAAAACAAAACAAACAAACAAAAAACCCTAAAATTAGCAATGGCTACCTGTCATGACTCCCTTACATTATGCAGGATTCTGTGAGATTATCTTATAAACTCTGGATTTTCATCTGGGGCATAGCAAGAAAAAATGCTTTTAATTTTCATAGGGACCAAACAGCAAAAAATAAATAAAAGAAAGAAAGAAATGGGAAATGGCAGGTTTTGCTGGACTCTAGCCCAAGCCCAAGGCTCTTGGGGGGATCAGGATCTGAACAAGCATTTTTAGAAACTACTAACCCTGAGGGAAGGGGTTCCCCAAAGGCACTGTACCCCAAGGCATTAGGTGGAAAATGCTCGTCAAATTTAGAGGCTTATGCCTTGGCCCTACCCAGTATTTCTGGGCTCTGCAATTTATGGATAGCTTCTGGGAATGGCAGCTTATAACTGAGGTCAGAGACTGGCTATCACCTGCATGGACAGAGAGGAGAGGGGAGGGGAAGGGAAGGGAGGGCTCTGTGTGGTGGCAAGAGGGCTCTATAGCGGTGCTGCAGCTTCTCAGAGCAGTATCCCTCAAGCAAAGACTTGGCCTGGAATTCCCCTCCCTCAAGGTGGAATGATATCTAGGTTGACCCGGAGACCCAAAAATCTAGGCTGCATATGTGTTTTCATCCTCCCATCACCCCCATCTGCCTGTTTCTTCATGAGCCACACCTGTTCTCTAGTGCCTTCTAGAAAATAAAGCTTCCTTCCTGGTTTTCTACAGTGATGCTCCATCTCTCTTAGTATAGCATTCAGCCATGGGAAATAATTTACAAATTCCTAAATAATCCACAATCTCTCCCCTGCTTCTGTCTTTACATAGGATTCCAGCCACATGGCGAAGTAAGCCTCCTTGGAACCACCAACCTCACAAACTCCTTATGCTTCATTTCCCCCAATGAGAATCTCTGAGTATGATGAGAAGCATTCTGAAGACACTGTAATCCCCATGTAAATGATATAGAGACAGACAACAAGGTTGAGGATGTGCTATGTGCTATGATACTATATTCCCCCTCGTGGGAATTATTAATGGCTTTGAGAAGTCCTGCAGTTAAAAAAAAAAAGCCTGTTTAACTTTGTTTAACCCAGTGGTTACCTAAATTACTAACTAAGAAACTGTACTTTGCATAAATTGAGTGTGACACACTTTGGAAAATACTGATTTAAAGTATAGGAACATTCGTGTGAACTCATGGGGAGGAAAGGAGAGTGTGCTTCTGAGTTTCTGAGTTTCTATGTGCTATGCATTATCACATAGTTGTAGTGGTTCAAGTGATGGTTCCAGACTGACCAAGGAAGGAAACTGTTTACCCTCTTGGTCAAATCTTTAACTTTGGAGTTTGAAGAGGTTATTTTATCAGATCACTCCAAGTAAACTAACACAGTAATTGATTTATTCTGAATTAAATCACTTGAGATGCATCTATAAACCAGAATGCCAATGTGGCAATATCCTGAGTGATCAGGAACATGAGCTCTTGAGTCAAATAGATCCCGCTCAAATCCCAGCTCTCTGACTTACTGCTTATATGACCATATGTGAGCCTTAGCTCTCTTATGAATAAAATATGGATAATAATACTATCTATGTCCTGAATTAATCTATATAAAGCACTTGGAACAGGAAACTTTATTTTTGAGCAGAGAATCAGAATGTGAAGTTACTGTGTCTCATAGTAAATATTTCTAGGCTGTGACAGTATCTAAAGATACAGTCTTCAATATGGTTTGACTCTTGTCCCCACCCAAATCTCATCTCAAATTGTAATCCCCCCTTGTCAGAGTAGGGGCCTGGTGGGAGATAATTGGATCATGGGGGCAGATTTCTCCCTTGCTGTTCTCGTGATAGTGAGTGAGTTCTCATGAGACCTGATGGTTTTAAAGTGTGGCACTTCCCCCCACCCTCGTCCTCTCTCTCTCTCCTGCCACCATGTAAGATGTGCCTTGCTTCGCCTTCACCTTCTGCCATGATTGTAAGTTTCCTGAGGGCTCCCCAGCCATGCAGAACTGTGACTCAATTAAACCTCTTTCCTTTATAAATTACTCAGTCTCCAGTAGTTCTTTCAAGCAGTGTGAAAAGGGACTAATACAGCCTTACTCTTCTGTAGAATAACTTTTTTTTGTTTTTTTGAGACGGAGTTTCACTCTTGTTGCCCAGGCTGGCGTGTGATGATGCACCCTCCGCCCCCTGGATTCAAGTGATTCTCCTGTCTCAACCTCCTGAGTAGCTGGGATTACAGGTGCTCACTGACATGCCTGGCTAATTTTTTGTATTTTTAGTAGAGACAGGGTTTCATCATGTTTGCCAGGCTGGCCTCGAACTCCTGGCGTCAAGTGATCTGCCAGCCTCAGCCTCCCAAAGTGCTAGGATTACAAGAGTGAGCCGCCATGCCTGGCCTAGAATAACTATTAACTGAAGAATATGGGACTGAGAGTAAACAATGAGGTGGGTAATTTTATTCACCAGAAACTTCTTAAAAAGAAAAGAGCCACAGTGTCCAGCGGGCTTTATGAACTTCGCTTCATGGATGATGAGGAAGGACCAGGGGTCCTAGAACTATTCAGTTTTTAATCCATCTTCCAGTGGCCCACGTTGTTAGAGAGCAAGGCTCAGAGGTGAGTTTCAGCTGAGCACTAGGGCAATGTGTCATGTGAAGAGGAAACAGGACATAATAAGGAGAGCTCAACAAGGATGAGGGAAAGTGGGAAGTGTTTTTTTGGTTTGTTTTTTTTTATTAAATTATTATTATTTATTATTATTATTATACTTTAAGTTCTAGGGTACATGTGCACAACGTGCAGGTTTGTTACATATGTATACACGTGCCATGTTGGTGTGCTGCACCCATTAGCTCGTCATTTACATTAGGTATATCTCCTAATGCTATCCCTCCCCTCTCCCACCTCCCCATAATAGGACCCAGTGTGTGGTGTTCCCCTTCCTGTGTCCAAGTGATCTCATTGTTCAATTCCCACCTATGAGTGAGAACATGCGGTATTTAGTTTTCTGTTCTTGTGATAGTTTGCTGAGAATGATGGTTTCCAGCTGCATCCATGTCCCTACAAAGGATACGAACTCATCCTTTTTTATGGCTGCATAGTATTCCATGGTGTAGTGTTTTTAACAGCTGCTAAAAGTATGGAACTTTTAAAAGTAAGAAACAAAGAATTATGCCCCAAGAAGACTTCTGGGATGTTTTTCATGGTACATGATATGAAATCCCTGAGTAATCCAGCTTTAAGGAAACCTACATGAAAGGTCAACATTGTTTCAAAGCTTCTAGCATTCAATTTGTGTTCCTTTGAGTGTGATGTTATACTTATATGGAGATACATGCTTATATTGGGACTGCCAGATTTATTAGGGTTACAATGACCAGGTTTCTTTCTATTCTTTAATTTATTTGGGTCTCTCTTATTGCTGTTTCCCACCAGTCACTAGACTTGTCATTCATTGTAACAGCATGTGATTCATACCTCAAGATATATTGCAGTTTCCCATATGACATCCTTTTTTTTTTTTATTTTTTTTTTTTGAGACGGAGTCTCGCTCTGTCGCCCAGGCTGGAGTGCAGTGGCCGGATCTCGGCTCACTACAAGCTCCACCTCCCGGGTTCCCGCCATTCTCCTGCCTCAGCCTCCCGGGTAGCTGGGACTACAGGCGCCCGCCACCTCGCCTGGCTAGTTTTTTGTATTTTTTAGTAGAGACGGGGTTTCACCGTGTTAGCCAGGATGGTCTTGATCTCCTGACCTCGTGATCCGCCCGTCTCGGCCTCCCAAAGTGCTGGGATTACAGGCTTGAGCCACCGCGCCTGGCCATGACATCTTATCTTACATTATTTGCATATTATATTACATTATCTCTTCTCTTATATATTAGAGAAGTGACTAGAGTTATTTTTATTTCCTCTGCAGAGTGCTATAGTTTGAGATCATGTCTTAGAGTTGGTTACTTCTGAGAAGAGTTCCTATATTTGGCTAATTCCATTGTATATAAATTATCAGTATCTAGGAATTTCAGTTGGCCTCTTTCATCAAGTCACATTCAGATTCAATTTTCAGGAAACGTAGTCAGTTTCTAAACTATTCAGAAAGTTGGGGAGGGAGGCCATGTAGGGTAGATTTAAGCATCAACTTGATTTTAATGTTTTTTTAATATAAGCTTAGATAAAACCAAATATAATTTGATAGTCCCCATTTTTTGCTGCAGAAGATTTTTGGTAATTTGGTCCAAAAGATGTATTAAAATGCTTAGAGTCAACCAGAACCAACCTGGTTTCCATTTTTCTGTCCCATATCCTCAATGGTTTAGTAATTTGGACAGAGAGGATGGCCTGATTTTTTGATCAGAAGATATAGTGACCATACTCATGGAAGAAGGAATTAGGGACTGTGGGCTACCTGGTGTAGAAGGTACATAGTGAAGGGAAAGATAGAGAGGATTTGGAGTTTAAAGTATAAGGGATGTCCTATTTGTTAGTTTTTAAGGAAAAAGGAAACTGAACATTTGGGTATGCAAAGAAGTCAGTAGAAAGCGAGGGATTAAAGGTGGAGATAACCACTGAAGCAAGTTCTGGAAGAGACAAAGGTAGATTTAATCACAAACCTGGGTGGGCCTTGCAGAGGAGGAAGCACATGCCATTCTCAGGTAAGCAGAAGATGGAGAAAATGTAAGGCATCTGAATTGAAGGAGTTTCTGACATGACCTACACTATCATAGTTAAGAAACAGTTGAAAGACTGTAAGGAAAGCAAACGCAGGTTTGGGAGTGTAAGAAGAATAGAAAAGAGGATAGTGAGTTGTTTAGGAAAAAATAAATAAGTTTGTGTCAACTTTGAGCCACACTGAGGGCCTAGCTGAAGTTAGATAACAGGAATTAGCAACAGCCCCATCACTAAGTAGCATACTTGTCAGTGTCATCATACAGCAGCCCAGAAGCCAAAGAATGGGTGGTTTGAGTCTGCCCAGCATTGGGGATTGGGATGTGCCTGGGGTGGAAAGTCAAGTTGTCTTCTTTGGGAATCTCTGGCTGGTGAGTGCCATCTAAAATGCTTATCGTGGCACCAGACCAAGGCCAAAGAACTAGAAGTTTGCTGAGGACAGAGAAGTTTTACTAGAGAGAATAGAAGGGAAGAAAGAAGTCAAATTCAAGGATGATGACTTCAGAGTTTAATAATACAGACATGAAGCAGTTTGGAGTGATAATTCCAAAGTTTTCTGCAATGGAGATTTAGAAAAGAGTCAGAGAATACTGAGGTCTGAATGTGAAGGAAGTCATCCTTACGAACTTTGCTGTTAGCCAGTGTCCGGGCTGGATGACAGGTATTTCCAGGAAGAGAATGAGTGACATGAATATGTGACATTTCCCCAACTTAGGTGACCACAAAATTGTTTTTTCTTGCAAATGCCAGTATTCCAGAGATCATACTTTGGAAAACTCTGTTCTAGGGCTCATCATAGACTTTCCGTTTGTCGAATGAATGAGTTACAGGTAAGAAGTTAAGAGGCAGCCTGGGAGGGTGTCAAAGAGAAGGCAAGTGTGGTGTCTCTAATTACAGGAATCATTTTGAGCCTAGGCATCCCCCACTCTGGTAGTTCCATCTCGTGCACTGCCACCTTCTCTGCTGCATCTCTCTGTCACCTTCTTGCTACCAGTTGTGGGCCAGGAGTAAGATTTATTTATTTAGATACATCTCCTTATTACCTATTCCTTTCTTATGTCGGTAGATGGTTCTGTTCTTGCAAACCCCCAAATAGATATCAATGAAATCAAAGTCACTCTTTGGGGGTGAAGGGTTGGCAGAGAATACCGTGACATTTTGAAACCTTTTGTCCAGAGAGTCTCTGGGTCCCCAGGTGTCCTGCCCATTTACACATAATATGCATATACATATTCCTCACCCCACAGCCTTCTTTCCTCTTCCATTTAAGTTGGCTATGCTTATACTCACCCTCATTTCATGTCACTCTGATGGTAGTTAGCAAAGGAGGATAAGGAGGCAAATGGTGTTTTACAAAGTGTAGTAAACTGGTTGGGGAATGATGTGCTAGATTAATGCTGCTTCTGAAAATGGAAAAAAAACAACCCTACCACCACCACCACCGCCACCGCCACTCCACCCCCACTCCACCCCCACCTCATTAGATGACTAGAAGACGGACAGGACAAATATCAGAAAGGCCTTTGTAACAAGAAAGAAAAATAGTACAGAACTCTTCACTAAGCAGGGGATTTGGTTAAAGAACATAGAAGATTTGAAATGGCTCTCAAGTAAATATCTGTTGCAGGGGACACCAGATTTGGTGTAACCACGGCTTCTGTTGCTTTGTTTTAGAACGCCAGCCAGGCCCCTCTGTGGCCAATTCCAACACCCTCCCTTCAAGTTCAGCTGGGATCAGCAAGGAGCTGATCGATCTGCAGCCTCTCATCCAGTTCCCAGAGGAAGTCGCCAGCATCCTGATGGAGCAGGAGCAGAGTATTTACCGCAGGGTCTTGCCGGTCGACTACCTTTGCTTCTTAACACGGGACTTGGGCACTCCCGAATGCCAGAGGTCCCTGCCCTGCCTCAAAGCATCCATCTCAGCGTCAATTCTTACCACTCAGAATGGAGAGCACAATGCCCTTGAAGATCTGGTGATGAGGTTTAATGAGGTAAGAAGCCACTTTTTGATGTCTTGGTATTTGACTCACCCAGAAGTGATTTTCAAGCATACCTCCCCTTCTAGGTTTGTCTGTTCCTGATGTGTCTCATTTCACTCTGTCTTGCCACTTCCATGATGGCTGTTTTTCTTTCCAGGCAAAGAGACAGACATCACATTGCAATCCTTCCTCTCACTGTTCCCCAACTTGCCCTTAAGCCTAATTGATCTCAACTCCATTCCATAGCATTACCCAGTCCACCAATCCTAATCCCTTTGGGCACCCAGAATGCCAATCTCCAACCCCTTCCTCTCCCCCACCAACCTCTCATTCCCAAAGGTGCTTTTAAAACCACATGTCTCAATTTTGAGTCTTGACAGCATGATCCCTGACCACATTCGTATAACCAACCCCCGACCCCCTTCTATTATTAGGACTCCCTCAGCAGAAACACCTAGGTCAGCAGAGCAGGCAGCAACCAGGGGGCAATTCACTGAGGGACAGTGAATCACCTTGGTTCTCTCTCCGCATTCCATGAAGATCCTCAGCCCCAGAATGTCACTCCAAAGCCTCTGAGGCTACATCAGAAGCTAGTTCTGAAGAAGACAGGTGTGACTGGAGTCTGGGAATACTTAGGACAAAGTCATTGTGTGGGGGTCTAGGGACTCACTGGGAGATCAAGAGCCACTGGCTGACATCCCTATGGCCCTGGGGCAGGGAAGAGCGGCAGGAAGGAGCAGGGAGTCTCCATGAAGTGCTGGGGTCTGGCCGACTGCACTCTTGGGCTTAGAAGGCACTTTCTCTTAGTAATGTAACCCACACCCAGAGTTTTCTATTCTACATTTTATGTTTTAGACTTAATTTCTTTTGTTTTGTGTATTCAATCACAAAATTTTAATCAGTATGTTTGTTGGTTGTTAGTTGGCTGAACACAGATACAGTAGTTGCCTATTTTGGTCATTTAATAAACTCTACCTAATGCTGACAGGATATTCCTATTCTGAATTATATAGATCTCTGATTGACTGAGGATCTGTCAGCCTTTGTTACTTAAGCACTTTCTGGCCAGGTGCGGTGGCTCATGCCTGTAATCCTGGTGCTTTAGGCAGGAGGATCGCTTGAGGCCGGGAGTTCAAAACCAGACTGAGCAAAATAGCAAGACCTTGTCCATACAAATTTAAAAAATTAGCTGGGCATGGTGGTGCACGCCTGTAGTCTCAGCTACTGTGGAGGTTGAGACCAGAGGATCCCTTAGCCCAGAAGGTTAGAGGCTTCAGTGAGCTAGGATCATGTCATTGTACCCAGCCTGGGTGACAGAGCGAGACACCATCTTTAGAAAAAAACACAAAACATTTTCTAACTGTAGCTCACTTTGCAGCCTCCATAGCTGGCAAATCAAAATCCTGATGATGGTTGTAAATGTCAGCGACCATGATAAGGCCCATGAATATAGCAAGTGTAAGAGGCTGAGCTCAAGCGGTTCTGTATCCAGACATGTCCTGAACACCAGTCTATCTGGCACTATTGTGCTAACCATTTTATATGTACCACTTACTTGCTCCTTACAACAACCTTGGGAGACAGATATTGTCATAAGCCCCGTCTTATCAATGGGAAACTGAAGTATGTGGAGATGAAGTGATTTTCCCAAGATTACACAAGTGGTAGGTGGCGATTTTGGTTTAATCCCACATAGTCAGGCCCTGAAGCCTGGGCTTCAAACGACTATAGGATGCTGCTTCCCACCTGCAGCAGGATTGCATTGGCGGGTGGTGCCCTGCTAAAACTGCAGATTCCTGGTCCCACCCCAAACTGAGTAACACAGAATCTCTGACAGAATCTCTGGGAGTCCACATGAGAGCTTGCAAACCTCACTGCCCCGAAGTTGTTTTTAAAAATAAATCTCCTGATGTTCTTGATTTTCCTTACTGATAAAAATGGGATGGAAAAATGAAAGTTCCAGTAAACTGAGTGATTTTATTAGTGGATTTCACTGTATTTCATGAATTATTTTAAACTTCCAGATCTACCCACTCTCACATCCTTAGGATCCTATCTTGTCTTTATTTTTAAATTTCCACCTGAACTTAAAAGTGAATTGCCAAAACTGCTAAAATCTAATTTTAAATTAAACTTGGATTTCTTCCATTCACTTCCATAACCTTGGGAATCAAAGACAAATTAGTGATTTCACTAATTCAGAGTTAGTGATGATATGACCTACAGCTGGGTAGAGGCAGACTTTGGACTATCTCTGAAAATAGTTTAGCTAAGCAACTTCAGAACGTAAACAAGATTTCTGGGAAAACACTTAAACTACTTAAGAGAACAGTCTGTTTCAAGTATTCTCAAGCATCTATTTTCATACAAATTATGGGTATGCTGATTAAAAATCAGTCTTACATAGGCAGATCCCAAATGATCTCTACTAGACATGACTGGAATAGCTAATTTCTAGTTCTTTTGTATACCATCAAAAGAGAATTTTCCAATTCAGATTTTTCACCTATTTTGAATGGCCTTGCCTTCAAATTAGCATGGCTTTACAGACCGTAAAGAAAAGGAAGAAATGGAGTGTGCGTTTATTTAATAGATGCTCTGGACTGGACATTTTTACATTTTTTAAAATCTCATTCAATTCTTATGACAGTTGTCATCATCCCTGTCTTGCAGAAGAAGAAAGTGAAGCTTAGGCAACAAAATAAATAATGATAGTGTTGGATTATGGCCCATAGAGTAAAATAAATATTTTTGAATCCATACTGATACAAATAAATCAGTGTGGTGGGGTTGGGGAGTAGGGACAGCAATTACTTATAGAAAAATTTCAATTAATAAATGCAGAAGGAATGAGAAAAATAGAAAGTCATCATTAGAACACTACAGTAATAACTGTCGCAGGCAAGAACCACTGATGAATTCTAAAATTATTGGGCAAAAGTAAGTTTGATGAGTAATAGGATATTTGCAAATAGTGTCAAAGCATCTCTCCACAAGGTATTTATTAATACAAAGGGAAAATAGAACCCGGTAGACATTGGCTTGACCAAGCGATCAAGGCTAACATGATTAATAATGAGACGCATCAACATATGCCTCCTGATATGGTGCCCTGAGAAAGGCAGGACTTCATCTCTATGGTATTCTTGCCAAAAACACACTACATAAATCTAGTAATGAAAAAAATATGAGGCAACTCTAAATTGAAAGACATTCTACTCTTCAAAAAGCAGCAACGTCATAAAAGGTAAGAAAAAATTGAGGAACTGTTAAAGGCTAGAGGAGACCAGGAGACGTAACAACTAAATGCAGTGTGGGATCCTAGTGGATCTTGGACTAGAAAAAGACATTAATGGAAAAACTGGAGAAACTCTGAGGCTTATAGTTTAGTTAGTATGATTGTATCAATGTTAGTTCCCTGGTTTTGACAATTGTGCTATGATTATGAAAGATACTAACATTAGAGGAAGCTGAGTGAAGGGTGTACAAGAACTCTCTGTACTGTCTTTTGGAACTTTTCTGTAAATCTAAAATTACTTCAAAATAGAAAAAAAATTGTAAGCAGTGAGCTCAGAGAGATTGAGTCATTTGTCTAAGTAGCTGAGTGGATATCAGAATCCAGATCTTTCTTCAAAGTCTATCTCTTCTCACCCAGCTGCTTCTCTCTTGTTAAATTATCAGGTTCAAGTCTATAGTAAAACCTGGCTTGCTAATTGAGAATTTAATTAGACTTGGGTCTCCTTTCCCTCTTCCCTCTCTATCTTTCTACTCCTTTTCTAAATCTCCTGTGTGTCTATCCTTTTTCTACTTCTCTTTCTGTTTCTGTTTTTATCCAGTTCCCCATTATCTAGGTTCCTGCCATCACTCCCTCATTCATTCATTCATCATTCACTCAAGACATTTATTTATTTGAATTTTTTAGTTTTAATTTTTGTGGGTACATAGTAGGTGTATATATTTATGGGATATAGAGGATATTTTGGTACAGGCATACAATGTGTAATTACAACAGAGTAATTAGGGTATCCATCATCTCAAGCACTTATCCATGTATTAAAAAAACCCAATTACACTCCTTTTGTTATTTTTAAATGTACAGTTAAATTATTATCGACTATAGTCACTCTTTTGTACTATCAAATACTAGATCTTACATTTTTTTCTAACTATTGTATGTACCCATTAACTATACCCACTTCCTCCCTCACTCTCCTCTACTACCTTTCTCACCCTGTGGTAACCATCCTTCTACTTTCTGTCTCCATGAGTTCAATTGTTTTAATTTTGAGCTGCCACAAGTAAGTGAGAACACACAGAGGTTATCTTTTTGTGCCTAGCTTATTTCACTTAACATAATGACCTTTAATTCAATTCATGTTGTTGCAAACGACAGGATCTCATTCTTTTTTATGGCCGAATTATATATATATGTGCTACATTTTCTTATCTATTCATCTTGTTGATGGACACTTAGGTTGCTTCCAAATCTTGGCTATTGTGAACAGTGCTGAAATATACATGGGAGTCCAGATATCTCTTCGATAGATTGGTTTTCTTTCTTTGGGGTATATACCTAGAGGTGGGATTGCTAGATCACTGAAGACATGCTTATTGGCTGGGCATAGTAGCTCACACCTATAATCCCAGCACTTTGGGAGGCCAAGGCAGGCAGATGGCTTGAGCCCAGGAGTTTGAGACCAGCCTGGGGAACATAGCAAAACCCCATCTCTACAAAAATTACAAAAAATTAGCCAGGCATGGTGGTGCATGCCTGTGGTCCCAGCTATGTGGGAGGCTGAGGTGGGAGGATTGTCTGAGCCTGGGAGGTCGAGGCTGCAGTGAGCCGAGATTGTACTACTGCGCTTCAGCCTGAGCGACAGAGTGAGTCCCTGTCTCAAAAAACAGACACATTGAGCACCTACTGTTCTCTAGTCTTCTCTTTTTTTTCCATTGGCGTGTCAAACATAATTTTTAAAACTAAGAAATTAGCAGTATATGGTGAAAATTGACGTTATGAGCCCATACTTTGTTCTGCCAAAATTGGATACACAAAGTAAATGCACTTTCCTCAGCGGAAAGAAGATGTATATTCCTTGGAACATGATAGTATCTTAAAGACAAGACAGGGAATATTAGCTCCATTGCAGGTGCTAGTCACTTGGGGTGGGGGAAGTGAATGCATTTACTCATGCATCCATTCAGTTAATCCAGCGCTTCTTAGAAGCAGTGTACTGTGGCAGATATGCACTAAGGAAAGTAAATAGAAGTCTGCCAGAAGCTACCAGACATGGACACAAATATCTACCAAAAAAGGCAGAAAGTAAGTGCAGTGAGAGTGGCACCAACAGAGAAGGCTGAGGTGTCCAGGTGGGTGACAAGATCTCATTCTGCTGAGCCCTGGAGTCTGGCGCTGGGTCTTGAGAGATGGGAGGAACAGAGGGGGACGTTCATAGGAAGTGGAAGGCAGTCCAGACAAGAAGACAATCAGACAGTTTTTGTCATGAGCAAGACTCATGATTTAGGGAGGCAGCTTGTTCCCGATTGCCCCCAGAACCACGCTTATGAGCTAGAAGTTTTCTATATTCTAACAACTCTCTACACAATGACTTAACTGTAATGCGGGAAAAAGGAAGAAAATTCCTAATGCTTTTCGGGCAGTTTTGCGTAATGTTTATTCTTAGGAAAGCATGGTTAAAATGCAACTCAAAGTACGACCATGAAATTACTGAAAAGGTTCAGCTTACATTAATGAAAGCCTGGAGATAAAACATTTAAAATCAGTTTGGATTGTGGCTTGGAAGCAATGTTTCCTCCCCATTCCCCCTTCTCCTGCCCTATTAGACTCTGGTGCACACACTAGAGAAACTTCTTAAAGGCAGTCTCTCTTTATCCTTGAAAAGAAACAGAAGCACAAGGAGGGGTCAGTCCTCAGGCAGAGCTAGTCAAGATCTGTGTTGAGGGTAGGCTTCATCCTGCTTTGCTTAGTTTGGGAGACAGGTCTTCCCGAACTTTCTTAATCTGAACACCTAACTGTAGTCATATTCCTGATCTAAAGCTCGCAGAAGCTAGTGTTCTTTCTCTCTCCTTTCAGGTGGAGCAGACTAACTTCTTGACCACCCACGAAATCTCTCACTTTGACAGCCTCAAGTTGTATTGTTCTTTTTTCCCCTCCTCGTCTTCCTGCATCTAGCTTACCCTCATTCCTTTTGATCCTACTTTTTAAAAATTCCTCTTAAAATAAATTCCCAAACCTTTTATCTTTTCTAGAGGAAATGCGGAGGCATTTTTATAGACAATTTTACCGAAAAGATTACATACTTTAGTGCATGCAGGTGAGAAGAGAGGAGAGGCAAATCGAGATTGCAGGGCATCCTTCTTCCCTTCGCTTCCTCTCCCCGCTTTCCTGAGAAGCACCTTGGTGGAACGTGGAGGGAGGGGGAGGATCCTGGCATCACAGTTCTGAGTCACTAGCTCTCAAACCTCATATCTCCTTAATATGGCCTTTGCTATTGTGTTGTTCACCAATGATGATTTTGGGGGTTGGAACCCTTCATTGCATCTACAGCTGGTCCTTGGGATTGATCACCCGAGTAAATTTTTGACTCCATAACCTGTCACCACCCACACCAATTCCAGGCACTCTTTTGTGTTAACAGACAGTTGATATCTCTGGCTGGAAAGTGATTTTCAAGGGGCCATATGCAGGTTCACTTTTTTCTATGTCCTAAGAGAGCAGTTTTTGTTTGTCGGGTGGTTCTTGGCAACACCATTCAGCAGGGCTCCTTTTTCAGATCAGCTGGTCTGGGCGCAGGTCATGAGCCCTAGATTGAGACCCCCAGTTCTACTGAGACCCCAGCAGACTCTACAAGGCTTCCACCTGCCTCTGCCCTGGGTGTCTTTTCCCCTCCCCCATTCTGTGTGGTCAACCTGAGCATTTGTCAGCTAGCGTCCCTGTACCACACAAACTTGGGCAGCCCAAAGTGACAATTAGTTGCTGCTTGTTCCTTCTGTCTGGTAGGTTTCACCAGATGCCAATTCAACAGTTTAAAGGCCATCCTCTCTATAAAGAATGCCAAGGTGCAGCTTAACTTCCTGGTAAAGAGTAGTAAGAATAAATAAACCATCTGGTCAAAGAAGAGCCGTTTGAGCTTTCAGCCAGAATTCCTTATGTACTTCATAGCAATGATGATCGCTTTGGCAGATTCCAGTATCTAAAAGCCCATCTGGTGATAGCCGGGAAAGACCATTTCAGCACAGTAAACAGAAAGCATAGCATATTATAATGATGTGAGGCAGTGTCATGTCCAAATAGGTTCTTTCACCTGAAATGTTTTAGAAAAAATATTGGTTTTGAATTTGTATATTGAACCATGTTTAGAAACATCTCTATCAAAGTTTTCCCCCTCTTTTATAAAAGCAGACAGCAGAGCAAACCATCTGTTCAGGGCTGCTTTACAAACTTCCTTCCTCAAATCTGAACACTCACAGGATAAACTGCTGACAAAATCCCCCTCAGGGTAAGGGAAATTTCAGCTCACTTTGGAAAATCACATTTTTCCTTGACAAAGCACATCTCCCTCTGAGAGCAGATGTTGTATTCTTTCCCTGGAATGTTTCACTGCCCATTCCAGGAGTAACAGATACTTTACTCCAGACATTTCTCTACTAAAAACAATACAGTAGGCAAATAAATACAGAGACTCAGCTGTGCAGGGCGGCATCCTAAGCGCAAGGTTATTTGTAGGTGGCACTTCCATCCTGGAGCTGACTGACAACAAATCATGTCTCATGGTTCCTGGCAGTCAGTACCCACACAGGGCTTTCCTCACCCAGAGTAACACGTAGGGCTGAGAAATAAGAGGGGCACGGAGGCTTGACATCATTCAGGTGCCACTTTGGAGTCAGGCTGCCTGGCTTCTGATACACCATTCCCAGCTGTACAACCTCAAGCCAGATACCTAAGCCTTCATCTTTATCTTATTTTGATTTTAGTTTTATTTATTTATTTTTTTGAGACAGGGTCTCTGTTTCCCAGGCTGGAGTGCAGTGGCTGATCTTTGCTCAGTGCAGCCTCAACCTCTCAGGCTCAAGCGATCCTCCCACCTCAGCCTCCCAAATAGTTGGGACTACAGGTGCACACCACCTCGCCCGGCTAATTTTTGTATTTTTAGTAGAGATGGGATTGCACCATGTTGTCCAGGCTGGTCTTGAACTTCTGAGCTCCAGAGATCCACCTGCCTTGGCCTCCCAACGTGCTGGGATTTTAGGCAAGCGCCACCAGCCTAATCTCTCATCTTTAAATGGGGCCAATAATATGCCTACCCCAAATGCTTTATGTGAGTAAAAGAACATGTCAAATAAATGACATGTTTAAAGCACTTATTAGGGACCAAAGACACAGTAGTGGTGTGATGTTAGTTACAAAAACAAAAAGCAAAAAAACAAAACAAAAAAAACCACTAACATAATTGCCTTATTAGAATAACTAATGATAATAAATTCCATTTTTTATTATTGTGATCACCCCCACTTAACAGATGAGAAAACTGAGGCACAGAGAGACTAAGTGAATGACCTGTGGTTTCAGAGCTGACAATTGAACCCAGGTGTTCTGGCTTCCAGAGCCAGCATTCCTGGCTCATCTGCTTGGTACTTTTGAATCAAAAGCTGAGGGACCTTCTTTCCACCACGTGATTCTCTTACTCTAAATGAAACCATTTTCCTTGCAATAGGATTCAGAATTTTTTTATGATTTCGATATGTGTAAAAATGTTGACCTGTTTGTTGATTTTAACCTATCTGCTAACTTCCTGATACTGTAAATACAGCATCTCCTTTTAACTGGGAGACTGTGGCCATTGAAATGGGGAGGACAACAACATCTCAATGTCTGAAAATATTAGAGCATGGGGGATAATTTATCTTTTCCACAGCACCAGGCAGAAGGCAGATTTCAGATTTTTGGCTTTTCAAGTCCCTTCTTGGCTCTGAGGTTTCCTTAAGTGTGAAATGCCTGAGAAAGATTGCCCCCCAAATCTAAAGGAGTTTACTTATATTCCTCTCTTGACCACGTCATTTCTACTATATTTTTCCTCCTCTCTCTCTGTTCATTCCTATTTTACATGAAACCTACACGCTTAGCAGTGATGGCGCTGTGGTTTGAATGTGTTTACTCCAAAACTCAGGTGTTGCCACTGTGATGGGATTAAGAGTTGGGACCTCTAAGAGGTGATTAGGCCGTGAGGGCTCCTCCGTCATCAATGGGATTAAGGCCCTTGTAAAAGAGACTTCATGCAGCATTCAGCTTACTTGCCCTTTCACCTTCTGCCATGTGAGGACACAGTGTCCCCTTCAGAGGATGCAACTCTCACCAAACAACCAAAATTGTTAGCACCTTGTGGAGCTCCCAGGCTCCAGAACTATGAGAAAATAAATTTCCACTCTTTATACATTACACAGTCTGTGGTATTCTGTTATAGCAGCACAAAATGGACTAACACAGATAGCTTTGAAATTCAAAATCTTAAGTCCTACCTGTGCTCCCAGTTGGGGCAGCAGGAGGAGGCAGTGGGAAGGGGTTGCCTTGCACCTTGTCAGGCAGAACTGGCACACCTGCACTCATTCTTCAGCCATCTAATGTGACTTCCTTGAACAGTAGTTCTCACTGATCAGCAGAATGAAGACAATGGGAATCAGAATAGTTTTAAAATGCGCACATGTCCGTAGCCCACCCCCAAGAAATTCTGCCTCCGTGGATGCAAGGTGGGGCCTAGGCATTTATAATTTTTAAAAACTCCATGAAGGCCAGGCTTAGTGGCTCACTCCTATAATCCTAGTAGTATCTGAGGCAGGAGGGTTGCTTGAGTCCAGGAGTTCAAGACCAACCAGGAGTTCAAGACCAACATAGCAAGATCCTGTATCTATAAAAAATTTAAAAATTGACAGGGCATGGTGGTGCATACCTGTAGTTCCAGCGACTGGGGAGGCTGAGGTGGGAGGATCATTTGGGCCCAGGAGTTGAGGCTGCAGTGAGCTAGGTTGATGCCACTATACTCCAGTCTGAATGATAGAGTGAGACCCTTTCTCTAAAATTTAAAATAACAAAAAGGAAAAAACATAGCTTCATGAGATAACCCTGATGCCACCAACACAGCAACAGTTGAGAATCACTGCTCTAGAACATCAGTCACAGCAGCACTCAAAGAGAACAAAGCTGTATCCCAAAGCAAATAGGAGGAAAATGTCCTTCTTCCTTTTCTTTCTATATTTTTTTTTTCATTTTTTGCTCATAGTACTGCAATGGAGGACTTCATTTTGAAACAGGAGGAAAATGGCTTCTATCTTTGGGGTCATCCATTAGTGCAGATAATTGAGAATTGTTCAAAGTACATTTAAATAAATGTAATGGCTTGTTTTCCCTCCCTTCATTTCTTTTTTTTGAGACAGAATCTCACTGTGTCACCCAGGCTGGAGTGCAATGGTGCAATCTCGGCTCACTACAACCTCCGCCTCCCAGGTTCAAGCAATTCTCATGCTTCACCCTCCCAAGTAGCTGGGATCACAGATGTGCACCACCACACTTGGATAATTTTTGTATTTTTTTTTAGTAGAGACAGGGTTTCACCATGTTGGCCAGGGTGGTCTTAAACTTCTGGCCTCAAGCAATCCACCTGCCTTGGCCTCCCAAAATGCTGGGCTTACAAGCATGAGCCACCATGCCCAGCCCATCTTCATTTCTTTTCTTTCTTCTTTCCTTCATTCCTTCCTTTTCTTCTTTCCTTTCTTGCTTTCTTTTCTTTCTGTATTTTTTTTTCATTTTTTGCTCTTAGTACTACAAAATGGAGGACGTGATTTTGAACCCTTTAACATTTAGACTATGTCATTACTATAATAGGCTATCTTCATTCTCAGTTCTCCTTCTTAAAGCTCACATTGTGTCTCCAGGATTTAACTGGCCCAGAAAGTTAACTGTCAAAGCCATTGACTTATTAGAGAGCTGTTTAATTCTGTTTTAAAGCAGATATCAGTTAACACCTCTGTCTTGAGACTGGTAGAAACAATAATGGGTCCAGTGGAAATCAACAAATAGATGAATAAGAATTTTGACCTATGCGAGCAGTATTGTTACTATTAGAAATAATAAACATGACCCAGAGAAGCAGTGCAGCAGTGCTTCCAGGCCCTTGCCGTCTCACTTAAATGACCCTGAACACTGTGGGAAAGACCAGGTCAGCTTTAGTCAGAGACTGGGATTTTGAGCCTCTTTCCAGGACGGCATTAGCTGACCCTATTAGGATGTTTAATTCTGCTCTTTGAAAAACCACTCTTAGAGATTTTTGCTGCACATGTGAAAGCCAAGGAGAAATGTATTTATGCTTTACTGAGGATCTGCATTTGCCCAAAAATTTAAACATTCATTAATCCAACTGCTTTCTCTATGCCTCCCCTTGGCTTTTTTCATTCAACAAGACTTTCAGTACTAACTTTTGTACTAAATGCTGTTTGTGCACGGGGAATATGGCACAGAACAACACAGACAAAGCTCCTGCCCCACTGAGCTTACATTCTAGTCACGTCTAAAAGACATCTCAAATATGGCCAAAATAGAATTAACTTCTCCCTCCCCACCATTCACATACCATCCAGGACCTTCCCCCCTCAACCAATGCTGCTGCCCTCCCCGTCTCAGTGAGCAGCTTCAGTGTCAACCCAGGTGTTCAGGCCATCAACCAGAGTTTGACTGATTTACTCTTTCCTCATACCCTGACATCTAAACTGTACTAGGCTATTCTTGCATTGCTATAGAGAGATACCTGAGGCTGGGTAATGTATAAAGAAAAGAGGTTTAATTGGCTCATGCTTCTATGGGCTTTACAGGAAATGTGAAGCTGGCATCCACTTCTGGTGAGGCCTCAGAGCTTTTACTCATGGCGAGAGGTGAAATAGGAGCAGGCACGTCATGGGGCGAGAATGAGAGTGAGAGAGAGAAAAGGGGGATGTCCCAGACTCTTTTAAAACAACCAGCTCTTGAGTGAACTAAGTAAGTGAGAACTTACTCATCACCAAGGGGACGGCACTAAGCTATTCATAAGGGATCCACCCCATGATCCAGTGCCTCTCACGAGGCCCCAACATCGGGGATCACATTTCAACACGAGATTTGAACAGGGCAAACATCCAAACCATAGCATAAACTATCAGCAAGTTTCATTTGCAGTACTTGCAAAATACCCCCTGAATTGGCCCACTCCTTAGTGTTTCATCTGCTAAGCTAGGTTGAAACCAGCCACCATTGCACTTATCTCCAGAACTGCTTTCATGCTGACAAATGCTATAATCCATTCTCCACCCAACAACTGGAGTGATCGTTTATAAGCATAAAGGTAACTCCCCTGCTAAGTGTCGCTTCAATGGCTCCCCTTTGCATTTGAAATAAAATCCAAAATAACAAGACCCTGCATGGTTTTGCTCCTGCCTACTTCTCCAACCTAACTTTATTTATTTGTTTATTTAGAGATGGGGTTTTGCTCTTGCTGCCCAGGGTGGAGTGCAATGGCATGATGTCAGCTCACTGCAACCTCCACCTCCTGGGTTCAAGTGATTCTCCTGCCTCAGCCTCTGTAGTCACTGGGATTACAGGCACCTGCCACCATTCCCAGCTAATTTTTGTATTTTTAGTAGAGACAGGCTTTCAGCATGTTGGCCAGGCTGGCCTCAAACTCCTCTCCTTAGGTGATCTGCCTGCCCCAGCCTCCCAAAGTGCTGGGATTATAGGCATGAGCCAGCACTTCTGGCCCTCCAACCTAACTTTATACACCCACCCCTCTCTCTGGCTCTGTTTTAGCCACACAACCTTTCATTCTGTTCCCTGGACATGCCAAGTTAGTTTTCTGTACACAGCCTCTGCAGTTGTTGTTGCCTCTGCAAAAGACCTTCTTTCTCAGATCATATCATAGCTACTGCCTTCTCTTGGTCATGTCTTAGCTCAAAAGCCAGGGAACTTGACTTGCTTTTTTTTTTTTTTTCTGTCTCCTTAGACTAGAAACTTTTCTAACTTGTTCATTGCTATATCTCTTGTTTTTATGCCTGGTACCAACTATATAGTAGATGTGTAATAGTATTTATGAATAATGCTAATTAGCGTACATAATTATCCTATTAGGTACTGTTAGAAATACAAAGAAAAGTAAGCCATGGGTCATTTTGTTCAAGGAATTTACAATCTAGTTCAAGGCATACAAGACATAAAATATTGAATAAATATACACATAAGGGGATAAAGCAATGCCAAGCATGAACTATTGTGTAAGAGATCGTAGTTAGAGAAGTGCTGTGAGTTAGTAGAAAGAGAAAGAGTATAATTCTATCATTAAGTCTGGACATACAGCCAAGGTGGCTCACACCTGTAATACCAGCATTTTGAGAGGCTGAGGCAGATCACCTGAGGTCAGGAGTTTGAGACCAGTCTGGCTAATAGGGTGAAACCCCATCTCTACTAAAAGTACAAAAAATTAGCCAGGCATGGTGGTGCATGCCTGTAATCCCAGCTACTTGGGAAGCTGAGGCAGAAGAATCACTTGAACCCAGAAGGCAGAGGTTGCAGTGAACCGAGTTTGTGCCACTGCACTCCAGCCTGGGCCACAAGAGTGAAACTCCACCTAAAAAGAAAAAAACAAAAATGTCTGGGCATGAACATGGGGATCTGCCACTTACTGTGGGACCCTGGGCAAGTGAGTGATTTAAAAAACAGAATTCAGCTTCATATTTCTCATCTATAAAGCGGGATAATTTAATTAATTTCGCATGGTTATGGGGACACTTAAACAAGATAACATATATAAAATCACCAAGTACAGGATAGGTTCTCAATAAATGGTAACTAGTGTGATTTGTGCAGAATGAGAGATAAAGATTGTGCATGCCGTGAGATTTGAAGAGGGAGATCACACGGGCACATCTCCGTTGAGGATGACCAAAGACTTCAGAGCTTTGGAGATTGGGAAGGCTTTTGTCAGGCACAGCTCGAACTTTCGCACTGATGAAGTTTTGGAGGTAATGTGGACTCATGTCATTCACCAAATGTAAGAATCCCTTCCTTGCAGCTTCTTGCCCAGCTTTTGCTAAAAACTTTTGAAGATGGGCTTCACTCCATTTCAACAAACTCATTGTGAGGATGCAGCTTGATTTGTTTTAACAGTCTTTCTTAAAACAGACTGAATTCTTTCTCCTTACAGATTCCACTTGTCAGTCCCCAGGGGGAATAGTAAAAATTATGTCTTCCTTTGGTTTGGTTCTCTTGAAGCTGGACATTCCCCATATCTTCAGAACTTACATCATTTGGCAAAATGTAAAAATGAGGCTCCCTCATCTGTTCTGAACAGTGAGTCTCTTCCTTCTCTCAATTGGGTAATTATCCTGCTCTTAATTCTGCTAAATTAATTGCTTTTCTCTATTAGCTCTAATTATTAGCCCAGATGATGATCAGCTATAACTGCTAGACTTTTATCATATAAACAGCCATCAAGCTGATCTTTTCTCTGCATAGGTTGTTTTGTTTATTATTTTCTCACGTGGGCATAGTATTTTATATTTAAGTCTACTAAATTTTAATTTTGGGGCATTGAGGCCTATCAAAATAATTTTGAATCTTCATTCAGCTTTGTATTGAAGTAACTAACACTCCAGATTTTTTTCATATTCAGATTTGATAAATAAGTGTCATGTATATTTGTTCAAATTGTTGGTAAAAATGTCAAGTCAAATAGGAATTAATAGAAAGCCTATGGCATGTCACTAGAGACTATTCATCAGGTTGGCCTAACAAAACATTTTTTCAATTAGATGTGAGTCTCCTTAACTCTACAATCATCCAACAAATGTTTCTGCATTTTATGTCTCCTCTGTGAAACCACTTCCTAAAACCAAGATACATAGTTGATATGCAAGTCAAATTATCCTATCAAAAGGGAAAAAAATTTAATTCGACAATTAGCTACTTGAGGATGTCTAATTTATCTCGCATTCATTGATATGATGGTGATGATGAAGAGAGTGATGATGGAGCTGCTGTGAATCCCGTGCCTTGCACTGGGCACTGGGCCAAACACTTTACAACCCTAATCTCATTTAGCTTTTACACAACCCTGAAAGGTGGGAGCCATGGCTTTATTTTACAAATAACAAAACTGAGAGAGAGGCTACAGAAAAATTAAGACGTGGGGCTAAAAAAATGATAATAATTAATAAGTAATGAAAGGCTATAGAATTTGCCCAATATCGCATAGGTTGAAAGTGGCTAAGCCAAGATGAAACATATACATATATAAGTATATACACACATTACTGCATCTAGTTGCAATGTAAGTACTTGTCATAGGAAAGATCATGAATAAAGAAACATGGGCATAAAATTCTGGTTTGTTGGAAGGGAGTTTAGGGGTAACCAAGTGAGGGCAGGGCAGCATCTCCCAACATGATATGGGATGTCAGTATTCATTCTGTTAAAAACAGTGCCCCATCATCTAACACATAAGCCACATGCTAGGAAAGCAATGATAAGTTGTTTCACTGCAGGACTTCTCATGGATTTATTATGTTGATGTACATGGTGCCTGCCCCAGAATGAGTTTTTCATAAAAATACTTGGGTACTGGATACCTGATGGCTCGGTACCCACTACTGAGTGTACTTTGGGAAACTGTAGTAGAGGAGGTGGGTCTGGGTCTTAATGCCTCAGCCTCCCCAAGCAGCTTGGCCACAGATTCCTCAAGGGCCAGAGAAGGAGCAGGGAAAGGATGAGGACTCAGCAACAGGTCAAAGCAGGACAGATGCTGTGGGTGATGAGTCTGGATCCCTCCTGCCCTGGCACATGGACTTACAAGGTGAGATCTTAATCCCATGATTCAGATTCCATAAGCCTCACACGAACACAAGTTTCGTTCCTTTTCATCACACCTCATACTTTGAAAGTTAGACAGACATTAAAGTTGTATGTAAATCGTTAGGGTGGAAAACATGCTGGACTGGCCCTAGACAAAAATGCAGCCAAGAAGTTTGTCGACATTTCCAGCCCCTAAAACCCCCTCTTCTCTTCTCCATCTGCCTGCCCTGGTCCCTAGGTACCCACAGCTACCATGGAACCCACTTGCCCCCTTCCCTAGGTACTCACAGCTACCATGAGGTCCCAATTCCCTTAAACCACATCTCTCCCACCCCCCAGCACCATAATTCATGTTATAGTGGTCTTGTTATGAGTCATTTTGTAATTTGTAAAATATTCTCCTTAATGAAAAGTAAAATTTGTCTTGTATTTGTGATAGTTCTCTATTTGGGTCAATTAAGTATACAAATGCAACGAATATTCCCTATAAGTAGAGAGAATAAAAACCTGTATATTTATAGTCCTTTAATAATTCCTAGGAAGTTCTCTATTGCTATATAAAATATGTTTTCTTAATTTTTAGCTATAGAAACCAACAACCAATCTTAGGGAAAAAACTTAAAGTATACTTAAATTTAAACCATTTGTCAACTAATGTGCACATTTACACCACAACTTTACACTTAAGCAGAGCCCTTCACATACATTATGACATTAACCCTTACACAGCCACTCTGTGTGGCTCTGGGACTCCAGCCTATCCTTCTGACTCCACGTCCTGGGCTCCTACTGTCCATCACTGCTGCCTTTCACTCCTGCAGCCTGCATAGCTTGGTTTGGTTTGTTTGTTTGTTTGTTTGTTTGTTTTGTTTTGTTTTGTTTTTCAGATGGAGCTTTGCTCTTGTTGTCCAGGCTGGAGCACAATGGCACAATCTTGGCTCACTGTAACCTCCACCTCCTGGGTTCAAACAATTCCCCTGCCCCAGCCTCACAAGTAGCTGGGACTACAGGCATGTGTCACCACCCTCAGCTAATTTTTTGAATTTAGTAGAGATGGGGTTTCACCATGTTGGTCGGGCTGGCCTCAAACTCCTGACCTCAGGTGATCCACCTGCCTCGGCCTCCCAAAGTGCCGGTATTACAGGCATGAGCCGTCATCCCCAGCCCTGTATAGCATTTTGATAGACATTCCTAGAGTAGTTTTTCTTAAGAATTGTTCTACAGAACCCTGGTTTCTCAACATGCTCAGTAGGAGAAAGAAAAAAAAAATTTGTGGTCTAGTGAATTTCAAATACCCTTTTACAGCTCTTTCCACTTGTGTATTGATAGTCACCATGCATGTTAGTATACTGAAGGCTGAAGAAGTCCAGCAATAAAGACACTTTTAACTCACCAGCATTTCTCAAATGTACTTAACCTGGAACTTTATTTTCCTAATCTTTCTCCAGTTTTCCAAAACACACTGGTCTTGAAACTACTAAAGACTGTATATGGATATAGATATATAATATTAATATATTACATATTTAGTGTATATTATATAATATATAGTGCACATACATATAATATATATAATATATATATTAAATATATATAAAGGAAAAAAGATTCACCTGTGAAATATTTAAATTACCTGGCAGTTGACATATATTCCAGTATCCCTTCCCTCTCTCACCCCAGGATAAGGACCCCAGGCAAGTGAGGGCTGGACAGTTCTAAGGTGGGTCAAATAAATGAATAAAAAGGTATAGATGCCAGGAAGATGTCTCAAGTGAGAGACCCAGTTTGCTCAAGCATATTCTGGGCAGGATCCTGCATGATGGACTGAAGACCTGGGTGCAGGAAGATCCATCAGGAGAGAGTTGCAGTAAACAACAGAAGATGACAAGGGACCTGATTTAGGATGATGGTGAGAATATAAGGGGAAAATGGCTCCCAGATGCCTAGAAGAAAGAATCCCAGTAATTCAGTGACTGTTCAAATAGGGAGGACGAAGGAGAAGGAGGGGTCAAGACTGAATTCAGGCTTTCCGAGCGTGGCTTTCGGAATAAGTGGAGCACCCATGACATCATTTTGGGTTACAAAGACCAGCCAAAGAGGTCAAGAGCATGTGCTTTGATTCAGACACTCAAGGGTTCAAATCCTAACCCTGTTACTTATTATCAGTGTATTTGGCCAAATTACTTCTCTGAGCCTATTTCTGCAACTATAAAAAGGAACTAAGAGTAGTTTCTTCATAGATTGTTGTAAAGGTTTAGTAAGAATGTATCCAAGCTGAGTGCAGTGGCTCACGTCTATAATCCCAGCGGGTGGATTGCTTGAGCTCCCAAGTTAAAGACCAGCCTGGGCAACATGGTGAAACCCCATCTCTACAAAAAATACAGAAGTTACAGGCATGGTAGTGCACGCCTGTGATCCCAGCTCCTCAGGAGGCTGAGGTGGGAGGATGGCTTGTGTCCAGGAGGCAGAGGTTGCAGTGAGCCAAGATGGTGCCACTGCACTCCAGTCTGGCTGATAGAGCCCAACCTTGTCTCAAAATTAAATTAATTAATTAAATTTTTTTAAAAAGATAATGAATCTTGGCTGGGCATGGTGGCTCATGCCTGTAATTTCAGTGCTTTGGGAGGCTGAGGCAAAAGGATTGCTTCAGACTAGCAGTTCAAGATCAGCCTGGGCAAAACGGCAAGACCTTGTCTCTACAAATTTAAAAACTAACTGGGCATTGTGTCACATGCCTGTAGTACCAGCTGCTGGGGAGGCTGAGACAGGAAGATCACTTGAGCCCAGTAATAAGAGGCAGCAGTAAGCTACAATTGTTCCACTGTACTCCAGCCTGGCTGCCAGAGTGACACCATAACTCAAACAACAACAACAGCAACAAAAGATAATGAATCCTTAGTTCAGGATAGTGCCTGGCACATAGTAGGTGTTCAACAAGTGCTAATTGCTATTTCCATTGTGACTATTATCATCATCATTGTCATCATGTAGGTTTTAGGGTGAGAGTAAAGTATCATCTTTAAATGGATGCCTACTAGGCAGTGCAAGGCGGGAGCATGGGGCTCGTGTGCTAGATTGGTGATGCAGATACAATTTTGGAATAATTGTCGTAGAAGGATGAGCAAGCCATGAGAATCTGTTTTCTAAGACATAAAGTGTGAGGGAGATCACAGGCTTCAAGGATCAAGCTTTGGTAACACCCCTGTCATGGCAGATCATAAAAGGATCCAGTGAGAAGGATCATGTGGGCAACACAAGAGAATCAGGCAAGTGTGGGTGATGAGAAATTAAGGGGCCCCAGCCTCATAGGGTGACTAAAAGAAAAAAGAAAAACCAATGGAGAAAAATGTTAAAGATGATTATCACATTACCCTGAGCCAGGGAAGCTGAGAAGTACATTAACAGAGCATTCAGAATAGCACAATGGCAAACATCGTGCAATGGCATAACATTACTCTCCTCTCCCGAAAGTGGGCACACTTGGATTGACATTTGCAGGAGAATTTCACCAGAGCAGAGAGGACCCCTCCTGCCCCAAACAAAAAGACCATGTTGTACAACAGTAAAAAAACCTAGCCGGACGCGGTGGCTCACGCCTGTAATCCCAGCACTTTGGGAGGCCGAGGTGGGCAGATCTTGAAGTCAGGAGATCGAGACCATCCTGGCTAACACAGTGACACCCCGTCTCTACTAAAAAATGCAAAAATTAGCCTGGCGTGGTGGTGGGCACCTGTAGTCCTAGCTACTCGGAAGGCTGAGGCAGGAGAATGGCGTGAATCCGGGAGGTGGAAGTTGCAGTGAGCCAAGATCATGCCACTGCACTCCAGCCTGGGCGACAGAGCGAGACTCCATTTCAAAAAAAAAAAAAAGAAAAGAAAAAGAAACTTGGGCTGGATAGGCACAGGGGCTCATGTCTGTGATCCCAGCACTTTGGGAGGCCAAGGCAGGAGGATCACTTGTGTCCAGGAGTTCAAGACGAGCCTGGGCAACATAGCGAGACCCTGTCTCTAAAAATAATAAAAAATTATCCAGGTGTGGTGGTCCGTGCCTGTAGTCCCAGCTATTCAGGGAGCCTGAGGTGGGAGGATCACTTGAGTGCAGGAGGTTGAGGCTGCAGTGAGCTGAGATCGTGCCACTGCACTCCAGCCTGGGCCACAGAGTGAGACCCTATCTCAGAAAAAAAAAAAAAGATAAGGAAAAAAAGAAACTTGGGCTTCCTACATAGGAGACTTCCAAAGTGGTCAAAACAGGTACATTTCAATATTTTAAGGGTTGCCATAAAGATGAAGTTGAGTTATATGTTGTGTCTTTAGCAGGCAAAACTAGGTCTAGTCATTTCATCTCAGCCTTAGAACAGGCTGCCTGTTGAAGTAGTGAATTTCTTATAACTGGAGAAATTTCACACAGAGCCCAGCTGGCCAGCTGCAAAGCTTTGAAGAAACCCCTGGTTTTAGCTGCGAGGATGACCTACATCAAACCAAATCCTTCCTATCACCTGTTTTTGCACATCCTGTGAGCTAATAATGGTTTTTACATTTTTAACAGTTTTTAAAATTTTAATTGTAAATTGACATTATAATTATATATATATATGGAGTGCAAAGTGATGTTATAATAGATGTGAACAATGTGGAATGATTACATCAAGCTAATTGACATATCCATCTCCTCAAGTACTTTACACTGTTATGGTGAGAACTTTTTAAAGTGTATTTTATTTTTATAATTTCAACTTTTATTTTAAATTCAGTGGATGTATGTACAGGTTTGTTCCATGGGTGTGTTGTATGACACTTGAGGTTTGGGGTACAAATGATCCTGTCACCCAGGTAGTGAGCATAGTACCCAATAGGTAGTTTTTCAGCCTTTGCATGCCTCCTGCTCTTCCCCTTCTATTAGTTTCCAATGTCTACTGTTGCCATCTTTATGTCCATGTGAACCCAGTGTTTAGCTCCCACTTATAAGTGAGAACATGCAGTATTTGGTTTTCTGTTCCTGCATTGGCTCACTTAGGATAATAGCCTCCAGCTGCATCTATGTTGCTGCAGAGGACGTGATTTCATTCTTTTTTATGGCTGTGTAGTATTCCATGGTATATGTGTATATCCCATCCACTGTTGATCCACTGTTGATGCATCCTAACTTGATTGCATGTTTTGCTATTGTAAATAGTGCTGCAATTAACATGCAAGTGCATGTGTCTTTTTTCTCTTTGGGAATATACCCAGTAATGAGATTGCTGGGTCAAATAGTAGTTCTGTTTTAAGTTCCTTGAGAAGTCTCTAAACTACTTTTCACAGTGGCTAAACTAATTTACATTCTCACCAACAATGTAGTGTTCCCTTTTCTCCATAGCCTCACAAGCATCTCATTTTTTAACAATTTTAAAAAATCAGTTTACGGCTATCCCATCTGGAACGCACTCGCTCTCATCTGATCTTGGAAAAACTAAAAGGATGCTATTTTGCAATAGGTGAAAATTATATGAAGCTCAAATTTCGTGCCCATAAATACAATTTTATTATAGCACAGCTATGCTCATTTATGTGTTGGCTACAGCTGCTTTTGTGCTACAGTGTCAGAGCTAAGTAGTTGCAACAAAGATCAAATGGCTCACAAAGCCTAAAATACTTATCATCTGGCCCTTTACAGAAAAAGTTTGCCAACTCCTGATTAAGATCTTCCAATGGCCTCTTTTGAACTGGAAGATTCTGTGAGGAAGAAAAGTTTTAGCCTGAGATTTGGATAGGAGGTCATGGATCACTTGGAGACCGCCAACACAATAGCCTGCAGGGACAGCAAACTAGGGTGCAGTGGTGAGAAAATGTAGGTAATGGATTAGGCAATGCCTGTTGGAGAAGACTCACAGCAAACAAAGGTGAAAGCCTGGATGAGGGCTCCTCAGATCAGCACAGTATGGGGAGGTATTTTGGGAGATGGGATGACATGTAGAAGTTTGTGGCAGAAGGGATATATAAAAGCTTTTCTTGTGTTTGATGAACCCAGTGGTACACTCAGTATCTGCTTTATTTTACAGCATGGTTTAATATATCTCTTGTCATATCTCTCAGCAAGAGGGATTTTCTGAATGTTCTTGTTTATAGAATGTGCAGAAAATTTTTGCACAGAGAGTCATGCTTTTGTTGGCAAAAGAAAGTGAGCACTTGCTGATTTTCTGGCAATCCTAACAAAAATACTGAGGTGTATTTATACTCTGGGGGCCCAAACCAATTTCAAAATGACAGTGCTCAGCTCCATCATCATCCCAGCTTTCCTCTTCAGACTCTACTGGGTTTAACAACTTTGTCAAATCCCTTCCTCTGAAATCCACTTCTGCAAGTAAGTTGAAACTAATTCTCTCTACTGTCATATAAACACCAGGCGGGCTTCCCTGCTGGGTGCTCAATAGCTTGGTCACCAACCAATGGATGAGATAAGCAGGCTAAAGTCACAGAAAGTGTGGTATGAAATTGTCTTTTTTTAAGCATTTTTTATTACATTTTACAGTGTGATTTCTTTATTAACATCTCTTAACAGTCAAAAGATGTTTGCTTCACACTGTTTTAAAGTATAATGGTATTCAAGTGGAATTTCAAGCTAGATACAGAAACTTAGTTACTGTTCTTACTCCAAACAAGGCAAGATTAGGGAGTCAAATACAATTGACTTTTTGTTATCTATGCCAATTAGAGAACCAGATATCCTGCTAATAAAATTCCATCCAGAACCAAATGTCTTACTTTGCCTAGTTTCTGCCATCCTCTTCATGGGGAATTACGCAACAACTATTAACAAATGGTTACATTCATTCATTTGCTTTTCACATTCATTCTTTGTCCCTATGGCAATACTAAGAGATAGCTCTCTGCTCTTAATTTTTTAGTAGCTCTTCACTGCTGACCAGGTGGTGTCCAGGCATTTTAACCACATTCAAGGCTTGTCTCTGCAGTGTGGCTGTCCTGTTTTCTCCCCATTAATCGCTTCATGCCCCTTTTACATCTGTCGACCTGGATGATTCACTGTTGGATTGTGCAGGAAGAGGCAAAGACTCTGCACAATTCCAGAGGGCGCTGTTCACACAGTGCACAAGACAGTAGCCCTGGGTAAGAGCGCTGGCTCAGGTTTGAATTCAAATCCAAGGCTCACTGCTTACTTTCTGTGTGACTCCAGGCAAGTTTCCTAACTATTGTATTCCTCAGTCTCTTCATCTGTAAAGTGGTGCTTATAACATTGATCTATATATAGGGATGTTGCAAGAATTAAAAGAGAATTTGAGGAAATGTGTTTACCAAGGTGATTGAACCTGAATCAAGCACTCAATGACTAACGATGATGATAATAATTCTAGGCAGCTAATAGCTTGGAATGACTTACTTTTAGAACAGATAAGAAAATTTTCCTTGCTTCCAATACTATCATATTTTAAACTCCATTTAGAGGCTATCAAGAAGTTTGGGGGAAACAGGGGCCACCATTTTGAACTCCTTGAATGATTACGAAGGTGGTAGATAGTGGTGCTGATATTAGGGTTGGTTCTATTGTCTTTATCTGGATTTGTAGACTATAGAAACTTTATCTAAAGTAAAGTTTTCTCAACACTCTTTAACCCAGAATGTAAAAGAATAAAACCTCATATCCACATTTAATATGATTTGAAACTTCAAAATAGATTCGCTAGCATGAATAAAAGCACTTAGAATGCTGAATATGCACTTTAGAAACATCACATGTTCTCCCTCCTCTAGCTACCCTGCTGTCCAAGACTGTCATCAGCTCCTCCCAAGCTGAGAGTCACTGCCTTAGAGAGAAAGGGCAATGGGCAGGTCCAGATTTCTAACAGGGCTCTTCCAGTTCTCAGAGTTGGTGATTTGGGGACTAAGTGCCCAAACCCTGGAGATCCAGTCCTTCTCCAAACAAGAAAGAAGTCCCTGTGCAAAGAGACATGAGAGATGAAATAGAAACAGAAGTTTGGATCTAGGAATGTCACCCTAAGAATTAGGGGCTCCTTTTTTTTTCTTTTTTTTTTAAGAGGAATGATATGACACAACTCATGTTGTAGGAGGATAACACTTCACATTGGTGATTTCCTTTCTCTGGGATGTTGAAGCTAATAGAAAAAGATCATGACGTTCATGTAACTCCCTGAAGATTCTGAAGACTTCTTTCTTAGAAATCCTTGAGAAAGCAATACTTGCCCACCTGCTTGTAATAGTTTTAGGACTATTAGGTAATGCTAGTAGTTATCTCTAATAGTTAGATAACTCTGGAGTATGAGTATGAAATCCTGACTTTTGGGAATTTCTTTGATATCTGTACTATAAATCTAAAAGAGGTCAGGGGAACTTTGAACAGGATTATGAGTCTAGGCCTTTTGTTCTGTCTCTAACCAGCTGTGTCATATTGATCAAATCTTTTAGCCCCTCTAAACATCAGTTTCTGCCCCATAAGATAAGGAATTAGGCCAGATGATACCTAATGCTCCTTAGATTTTAAACTCTGGAGTTTGAACTCTCAGTTTGAATCCCGGCTGCATTGTTTATATGATCTACAACAAGTTACTAAGTCTTTCTCTGCCTTCCTTTGCCAGCCTGTCAAATGAGGATAGTATTTCCTTCTAGTTAGGGTTGTTGTGATCAATAAAAGTCGTCTATTGCTATTATAATCTTCTGATACTTAATGTATAAGGTGCATTATAAGTAATACTGAATCCAAAGTAACCTATATACACTACCGCCTTGCTATACGCCTTCACTGTGGGCTCAGGGGCTTGCCTTCTGTAGGGTGAGGGTTACAGTGAGGGTTTTGCTGTTGCTATACCCTATATATTATAGCATAAAGTGTTCTCTTCTTCATTCCCTTGAGATAATGATTTCTTGTCTGATCTACCCTCAGCCTGATTGTCACAGCTGGGCAGTGCCCTCAGAGAAGAAGCAACTGTAGCCCCAGCTAAGAATTGGGGGAGAGCCTTTTAAAATGGGAGAGTAGGATCTATAAGCTACCTTTCAGGTGCGAGACTTAGAGAGAGGGCCAGGCATGGTGGCTCATGCCTGTAATTCCAGCACTTTGGGAAGCCAAGTCAAGAGGATCACTTGAAGCCAGGAGTTCAAAACCAGCCTGGGCTTTGCTGACCCATCTCTAAAATAAATAAATTTAAATAAATTTAAAAATAAAAAAAGACTTTGAGAGAAAGGACCCCACTCAGGTATAATGAGGTGGTCTCACCAGCCCAGAACCCCCAATCCCCACCCCTTCTAGATGTGTTGCTAGAAGTAGAGAAAGCATTGTACTTTCTACACAACACATCTTTTTGATTTGCCTGTTGCTTTCTGTTTGATCTTTGTAACAGTTTTATTGAGATATAATTCACGTACTGTATAATACATACATTTAAAGTATACAGTTCAGTGGTTTTTTTCACATATTTATAGACTTGTATAATCATCACCATAAATCAATTTTAAGATATGGTCATCACCCCAAAAAGAAACCACATACCCACTAGCAGCCACTCCCTATTCCTCCCTAACCACAGCCCCTGGAAAACACTGATCTCATTTCTATCTCAATGGATTTGCCTATTCTGGATATTTTGAATAAATGGAATCACACAATATGTGGCCTTTTGTCTCTGGCATGTTTCACTTAAGATACTGTTTTCAAGGTTCATCAGCATTGTAGCATGAATCCGTACTTCATTTCTTTTATGGCTGGATAATATTTCATTATGTACGTATACCACATATTTTTTATTGGTATAAATAATGATGGACATTTGAATTGTGTATACTTTTTGGCCATTACAAATAGTGCTGCTATGAAATTCAAGTAAAAATTTTTGAGCGTGTGTTTTTATTTATCTTGGATATGTACGTAGGACGGGAATTGCTGGGTCATAAAACTCAATGTTTAGCATTTTGAGGAACTGCCAGACTGCTCCAAAATGGCTGCACCATTTGACATTCCCACCAACAATGTATGAGGGTTCTGATTTATCCACAATTCTATCAACACTTGCGAGTCTCTGTCTTTTCTATTACAGCCATCCTAGTAGGTATGAAGTGATACCTCATAGTTTTGATTTCATTTTCCTAAATAGCTAATGATGTTGAGTATCTTTTCACGTGCTTACATTTGTATATCTTCTTTGGATAAATCTCTGTTCAGATATTTTCTGGCAATATTTCTGACAATGAAGCATGACATTAAGATATAATCTAATTCTTGGCCGGGTGCAGTGGCTCACACCTGTAATCCTGGCACTTTGGGAGGCCGAGGCAAGTGGATCACCTGAGGTCAGGAGTTCAAGACCAGCCTGGCCAACCTGGTGAAACCCCACCTCTACTAAAAATACAAAAATGAGCTGGGCATGGTGGCAGGAGCCTGTAATCCCAGCTACATGGGAGACCGAGGCAGGAGAATCAGTTGAACCCGGGAGGCAGAGGTTGCAGTGAGCCGAAATCGTGCTATTGCACTCCAGCCCAGGCGACAGAGCAAGAGTCCATCTCAAAAAAAAAAAAAATTAAGAATATGTGTGGGGTAGAACATAAAAGAGCTGATGATGAAACCTGTTGGATGAACTGATGAACACCCCCCCCCCACCAAAAAAAAAAAAAAGATATAATGTCATTCTTTATAGATTGGCTGTTGTCATTCTAAGTCTTTGAATATGAATGTGTATGCTAGGTAGGGGAAGTAAGAGCCCACTTCCAAGTATGAACAAGAAGAGAGGGATCAGCACTTAGGGTTCCCAGTCTGTCTGGGATTATGTGTATAAATAAGGTAGAGAGAAAATCATTTTTTTCCTGGATATGTGTTCATTTTCAACAGATGAAGTCTGGACTGGAAGGTAGAAGATCTAGGCTCAATTCCTGCTTCTATTTGGCAACTATGAATAAGTTGCTTAATAGGTAATTAGCTTCTTTGAATCTTTCTTTTCACCCTCCCCTTTTCAGTTATCTTCTTTCCTTTTTAAAATTTAAGTATAATTTACATACAATAGAATTTGCCCTTTTGGCATGCAGTTTGAACTTTGACAATGCATACTGTTGTGTAATGACCACCAGTATCAGGATAGAGAATATCATTACAAAGGGATGATACTGATCCCATTGTAGCTCAAATGAATGAGCTTTTTCATCCCAAAAGTTCCTTTTGCCTCCTTTGTGGTCATTCCTCCCCTACCTCAAACATCTGGGATCTGATTTCTATTTTTATCCTTTTTGTCTTTGACAGAATGTAGTAGAAATAAAATTTTATAGTAGGTGGTCTTTTGAGCATGGCTTTCTTCATTTAGAATGATGCATTAGAAATCCCTCAGCTAGGCATGGTGGTGCACACCTGTTAATCCAGCATTTTAGGAGGCCAAGGTGGGAGTATCGCTTGAGCTCAGGAATTTGAGACCAGCCTGGGCAAAACCTCATGTCAAAACCTCTTGTCTACAAAAAATACAAAAATTATCCAGGCATGGTGGCATGCACCTGTAGTCCCAGCTTCTTGGGAGGCTGAGGTAGGAGGATCACTTGAGCCCAGGAGGTTGAGGCTGCAGTGAGCCAAAGTCACACCACTGCACTCCAGCCTGGGTGACAGTGAGACCCTGTCTCAAAAAACAAGAAAAATGAAATCCTTCAATGTTACTGTATGTGTCAATAATTTGTTCTGAGTAGCATGTCATTATATGAATCTACCATAGTTTATTTATCCATTTACCAGTTGAAGGACATTCATTTTCAGCTTTTATGCCATTATTAATTGGCCACTAAAAACATTCCCAAATAGATGAATGTAGGTTTTTTCTTGGGTAGATACTAAATTATTTTACAGAGTGTTATGTGAAGTGACTGTGTCATTTGCATTCACAGCAACAATGTGTGAACATTCCAGTTGCTCCACATCCACACCAGCCCTTGTGAAAAATCTCCGTTTCTTCATTTGTAAATGGGACAGCAGTCCCTACCCTACCACTCACTCAGGATTGTTGTAAAGATAGAAATAGAAGTGAGGCGGTGCAGCAGAAGTGCTTTGTGAACCATAAAGTGCTATACCCAAGTAAGAAATGCTGCCACTTAGGCTGATAGAGATCATGCTCACTTCCATGCAAAACTTGTTTCCCACATGAGCTAAATGTTTCATTTTTTCCCCTACATCTTGGCAAAATGAGTTATAACAAGTCTTAGACAGCAAGAAGTTTTGCCTTAGATGCATTGTGGAGTTTGTTTTGGCTCCAGTTTTTGAACTTTTCACAGAAATGAATAAATGACCAAGATGTAAATCATCAAGCGTGAGTCAGTTTTGTCAAGAAAAATGACCCTGTGTGATGAAAGTCGGCAGGAATGGAGTCAGCATGACAGTGTGACATGCTGTGGGAAAAGTAAAGACAGCCCTAACCAGGCAGTGTCCCCAGGGTAAGGCACTGAGGATGACTGCACAGCAGCAAAGAGGGCTAATATGCTCCACTATGGTTAGTGTGGGAGGGTTGGTGATAAAACTGACAAAGCACTAATTTCAACTTTTTTCAAATTTAAAAATCGCTGTTTTCCATGTTAGAAACTAAAAGGTGTAAGAAACAAGCCAGAAGTTACCTCCTTAACATCAGAATGGACTAATTCTTAGTGTGTTACAAAGATGGTTACATACAGAAATATCTATAGATACACGTATATACACGGGTTAGTATACATATATTTCCTTGCTCTGTCATCTGAGAGGGCGTACAAACAACTGACATCCCAGTAGCAACAAGGACACCTTGTGCTCAGATCTTGGTTTCTAAAACCATTCTCCAATTAAAAGGAACCAGGGCTGCTTGGAGAAATGGCTGGTTGTAGGACTAAGGCAGAAGATATACAGGCTGAGCCTGGAGCATCTGGTAGTGCCAGGCAGTAAGGAGGTACTTGAACAGAAACACAAGTGATGGGGTGTGTCAAAGAGACAAACCAAACTGAAAGAGCTCCCAATGGCCAAAGCTGGAGCAACATGCAAGACAAAGTAAAGGAGAAATATATTATAACCAAAAGTATAAAATAAATATTCTTGACTCTATACTGATATGATTGAATAAATAAATGGTGGAGAATAAATGAAACAGAATAGACAAATCTGTGCAAAAGAATTCCCAATAACTCATAAATACTCCACCCTCTAGGAGGTGGAGCCTAACTCCCTACTCGTTAAAGTATGACCTATGCATATTGACTTCCTTCCAAGAAGTACAGTAGGGAAAGGGAGTAAAAATTAGTAACTTTACAGTGAGGAAAGCTGAGAAATATGACCTCAGCCAGGTGATCAAGGTCAACATCAACAGGGACACATCCTGTTAATAGTGTGTGCCCTGGATATGATGTGATGGGAATTGCACTTGACCTCCGTGGTCTTCCTCCCACAAAACCTTAAACCAGCCTAACCATGAGAAAAATAGTCGTCAAATCCCAAGTTAAGGGCATTCTACCAAATACATGACCAATAATTCTCAAAAATGTCAAGGTCATTAAAAATAAGGCAAGCCTAAGAAACTGTTACAGCCAAGAGGAGCCTAAAGAGGCCTGATGACTGAAGGTGACGTGGGATCCTGGAACAGAAAAAGGACATTAGGTAAAAACTGAGACATAACCAATAAAGTTAATTTAGTTCATAGTCATGCATCAATATTATTTTCTTAATTGTGACAAATGTATCATGCTAACCTAAGACATTAATACACAGGGACTTGGGTGCCAGGAATATGGGAATTCTCTGTACTATTCTTGCTATTTTTCTGTAAATCTAAAAATATTCTAGTTGCTCCACATCCACACCGGCCCTTGTCAAAAAATCTCCATTTCTTCATTTGTAAATGAGACAGCCGTCCCTACCCTACCACTCACTCAGGATTGTGGTACAGATAGAAATAGAAGTGAGGCGGTGTAGCAGAAGTTCTTTGTGAACCATAAAGTGCTATACCCAAGTAAGAAATGCTGCCACTTAGGTTGCAGCATTTGCTCCACTGAAAAATATTCTCTGAAGAGTTTCAGTTTAATCTTAATGAAGTTTTTAATGTTTTTGAGCGGAGTCTCACTCTGTCGCCCATGCTGGAGTGCAGTGGTGCGATCTCGGCTCACTGCGAGCTCCGCCTCCTGGGTTCACGCCATTCTCCTGCCTCAGCCTCCTGAGTAGCTGGGACCACAGGCACCCGCCACCAAGCCTGGCTAATTTTTTTGATATTTTTAGTAGAGATGGGGTTTCACCGTGTTAGTCAGGATGGTCTCGATCTCCTGACCTCATGATCCGCCTGCCTCAGCCTCCCAAAGTGCTGGGATTACAGGCATGAGCCACCGCATCCAGCCTAACATGTTATTTTAAAGGTTGTATGACAATGAATTATGTGAGTCCCAAGTGAAACATTTATTACAATTTTTTTAAATTGCTCTTCATTGAGATACCCAGTGAAAAAGATGACCATATTTTGGGGGCATTTCCTTCCTAAGACTTAAATAAATATGGAGAATGAATTGGCAAAAAATAAAAATCTAGCAGATAATCATTCAAAATATGAGGCACAAAATCAGAGGCCACTCTTTCTGCCAAGTTAAAGACAAAATCCAGCTTGGTTTTAGGGTTTTTTTTGTATGTGTGTGTGGTTATTTTGTTTTGCTTTTCAAATTAACAAATAAGAGCAAGGGTACAAATAGCATCAACTTACAGATGTTATAGAACAACATGTGTTTAATGTGACTGCCACGTGTAGAATATATCCACATGATAAATGGCTGAACTATCTAGCTCCATCAATCAAGACTTTTTACACAAAGGAAAACTCCCATATTCCTTTTATCATCTTTATTTATTCCTGGCTGCAATTACCCTTCCCTCTACCCCACCCCCGCCAAGATAATAGTGATGCCTTTAAAGGATATGTAGCAGTTTATTCTTTCATTGCTTTCTAGAGAGCTTCTTGTAACAGAAAGTTTCTGGCAAGATGTTTTTACATTCAGACCCGGATCATTGTCTATGACAAAACTGAGCCAAGAACTTTACCACCACCTCCCATAGAAGCTGAC
The DNA here is from genome assembly GCF_043159975.1 of Macaca nemestrina. NCBI lineage: Eukaryota > Metazoa > Chordata > Mammalia > Primates > Cercopithecidae > Macaca > Macaca nemestrina. The sequence continues at coordinate 39,712,118 of NC_092133.1, read as the reverse complement.
ACTACCCCGACTCCTAATTCACAAGGCTCAGGGCTGCCAACCGCATTTGTCAGGGTTTCTTCTCCTTGAGCTGTGCCTAGGTTCTTTGCCCCATTATTACTCTATGGAGGCACCTTATCATGTTGTATGCTCAGTTGGCCATTTATGTCTTGATGACAATGTGAGGAAACCTTGGCCCCTTGGCTGCAAGGTGTGTAAATGCGGCAGAGTTAGACAATGACCAGATACAGAGTTTATTCATTGATTTGATTCATCCTGACCTAAGTGTGGCTCATCACAGTTTCATTCTGAAAACTGACATCTCTGCAGCTACTTCAGCCCCAGGGGGTTAAGTCTGTCCTCTGCTAAAAGTACCAGCACCTGTTCAGTACGTTCTATAACTACTGTGTCCTATCGGATTCTTCTTTGTGATTCTTTCCTGGTTGGTTATTTAATTGGTTACATGAAATAGTTATTGTCTGACTTCAATTGTTGCTCTAACCTGACTTAGGTGATAATAGCTACAATTAGTTGAACACTTCTGCAAGCCAGCATGGTGCTATGTGCTTCACGCGTATGTGAAGCCTTTTTAAATACTCTGCACACTCCTTAGGTCATTCTCAATTTACAGGATTTGGAAAACTTAGAACTTAGAAAACATGTCTGAGCTCTGGTAAGTAGGAGAACTAGAATTCAGGGAAGTTTCTGTGCCTCCAAAGCCCCTATACACAGTGGTGCTGCAGATGGATCATGGCTCTGTCACATTCTGCTCCCAACTGTGACTCCCTCCTCCATGGCTCTTATGAACTCCTATCAGATCACCCTGCATATTTATCCAAGTTAGCATTCCTGGACCCATCTTTACATTTGCTACATATTTCCATGCAAGGAAGCATAAAAGTCCAAACAGGAACTTCTACTTCATATTCATGTTTTAAGCAGAAATTATTCGTTTAAAATCCAGCTGACCAAACTTGGTTTGAGATTATAAACTATCATGTTGTAAACTTTGAAATATAGAGTTCTTCAGCTTGCATTAAACTCAATGTTTTTTTCTTTTTGATGACCTCCCACTTCTCAAGAAAAATGCAATACTCAGGAACACCTTCATTCCCAAAGATATTTCATCCATGTCCCCATTATTATATCTGAATTCCTGAATGGATTAGATAGGTTGCTGGGGTTGAGCCTACATAAGCAGAAATAAAAAGAGGTGAGAACATCTCTCTCTCCTTCCTGGACTCTGCTAGCCTTGTACATTGATGATGATGAAGAAAAGAGCAAATAGGCCACAGACTTGGCTTCCCTTTCCAAGAGCAGGACATAAAGGAAAACATGCTGAGTGAATATCCACAACCTGTGAAGGCAGAAAAAATATTAGTCTCTAATTTGAAACAGCATCAGGTAATGGAAAGGGCAGGAACCCTCAGATTTTAGTATGAAAGTTTCTTCTAACTAGTCGTTTGTGGCTGATAGCAAAGGCAACCTCTCAGGGCCTTCTTCTCCTTACCTGTAAATTGTAAAATATCAGCATTGGACTCTTTGTTAATACATTTATTTATGTCTCTTTGTATTTGCAAAAAATAAAAAAAAAAAATTGGGGGAAGGTTTTTTAAATGGTAGAATAAAAAAGCTAGAATAGTGCCAGAAAGAATGCCTAGGCAAAGGAAACATGCTTCCATTGACAAAAAAGTTGGGCAGAGATTCCTGGCAGCCTAGGCAAAAAGGGTGATATGATAGATTATATCATTCTCGTTATCTGAAAAAGAAAAGGAGTTGGAGGAGCAGGTAAAAGAAGAGGAAGGAGAGAAAGAAGGCAAAAAGCATCAGCACATCCAATCATCAGAAACTCCAAGCTACCTTCTAGAACTCTGGAAAGAATTAGAAAATGATGTGTCCTGGCCGGGTGCAGTGGCTCACGCCTGTAATCCCAGCACTTTGGGGGGCCGAGGCGGGTGGATCACGAGGTCAGGAGTTTGAGATCATCCTGGCCAAGATGGTGAAACTGCATCTCTACTAAAAATACAAAAAATTAGCCGGGCGTGGTGGCAGGTGCCTGTAATCCCAGCTACTTGGGAAGCTGAGGCAGAGAATTGCTTGAACCCAGGAGGTGGAGGTTGCAGTGAGCCGAGATCGCACCACTGCCCTCCAGACTGGGTGACAAAGTAAAACTCCTTCTCAAAAAAAAGGAAGAAAGAAAATGATGTGTCCCGTAGAAAATGATGGTATCTTAAAGAACAGTTTTGAGGGCAGAAACATTGGCAAAAGCATTTTCCTTTTGGCCATATTTTGTATTGGTCATTAATAAAAAGACATAATTCAAAAGCATGACTCTCTGAAGATATGATATGGGGAGCTAAAGTAATCCAGTTCAGGTATGTTGCCCACTGACAGTCTTACTTGGCATAAGGATAGAGCTTAGAAAATCTAAAGAATGAATACCTGGCATGACCTTTAGAATGTTTTTCTTGAATATCAATTGCCTTAGCCAAGCTTTTGACAAATGTGACATGCTACAGACAGCTGAAAATTGAGATTCCTTGCAAGTCCTTTAATATGCAAAAGTAATCTTGGTTTGTGAAATTTCTCCCTTCCACTACCTTTCCATTCCCCAGGGGACTCTCACCTGTCTACCTGCAGAGAGGGCCAAGAAATTTTATTATTATGGTAATAATAGTGGGGAAGAAGGGAGAGGGAGGGGATTTCATCTCCTACCATAGAGAATGTTATAATATTGGATCTTTGTTTTACAAGTGTGTATTACTTTCAATATTAAAGATTAAACCAAAGACTGGTGGAGGTGGGGAGGAAGAGAGAGAATGAAAATAAAGTACAGCTGCATGTGAATAAAATAAAGTTATGCACATGAAGCCATGGGGCAGCCCTGTCACTTAGACATTTCTCTACAAATATTTGTTGAATGACTAAACAAATAGAACATGGAAAAGAGGACCAGCTGGCAAGAGTCGGAAGGCAGAAGTTGCCAACTGGCCACCTCAACTAGGAAACAAATGGATGGTGGCCTCTTTAAAACACTTTGTTGTGTTCATGGCAACATCCTAATGCCCTTTCCAGGATGAGCAGCCCCAAAATGCATCTGCAGATCTCTAAATGGTTCGTCTGTCAACTAGAATTATGTGTCAGAGGCAGGCTGCCAAAAACCACTCTTTTGATCCAGGATAATTGGAAGTGAGGTCTTCCTCCTGTCGTCAGTTGGCCACCACTTTTGGTCACTTCTTGAGGCCTCTCCTGGAATATCCTTTGTTTGCTCTTTCAGTCATTCTTCTAGAAATATTGACTGAGTGCCCACTGTGTGCCATGCACTGTTTAGGCTCTAGGGATCCAGCAATGAAAAAAACAAATAAAAATCCCTACCCACATGGAGCTTCCATTGCAGTTAGATGGAGACGGATAAGAGAAATAAGATAAATTTACGGTATGATAAGTGCCAGGGAGGAAAATAAAGCAAGGCAGAGCGATGGGAAGTGTTGGGGAGGAGTAGTCCTTGCAACCTCAAGTCGAGTGGTGAGGGAAAGCCTTACTGAGAAGCTGGTATTTGAGTAACGAAGAGAGGGTTGAGAGAATGAGCTATCTGGACACGTGAAGGAAGAACATTCTAGGCAGAGGGAACCATAAGTGCTGGTGCCCTGTGTAAAGCGTGTCTGGCATATTCAAGGAACAGGAAGAGGGTCAGTGTGACTGAGGTGGGGTAAGCTGTGCAGGACATGAAAGGAAGTGGCAGGAGAGGAGGTCAGAGGACCCAATCTGTAAAGCTTTGTAGGTCATTGTAAGTGCTTTCAATTTTACCCACAATGGTATGGGAAGTCACTGAAAGTTGTGATTAAATTGCATGTGTCCTTTTCTGACTTGTTTCTGTCATTCAGCCCAGTTGATATATGTACTGTGGTTGATACTCTTCCATTGCTCTCTCTTATTCTACTGGGTACAGCTTGGCCCTGTGGGTGGTTTTGGCCACGCATCCACCGTGGACAGTGGACAAATCTCTAAGGTCAAACATTTGAAACTACTGTCAGCAAATAGCAAAGTAGTTGGTAAAGCCTGTCTTCTCTTGTTTAGAGCTTGAGGGGTTGGAACAGGCCAGGGGTGTGCTCCAAGGAGCCCTAGGGAATATTCCTTGAACCTCACTTTTTCCCCAGCCTCTCTTTATTCCAGACCAGCTCTTAATCAGTGTTGTACTGAAAGTGTTCCCATAAAGCCTCCAGGCCCCCAAATTTGAAACCATTTAAATAAGAGACCTCTAAAGTTCTTTACAACTTTAAAGTACAGCTGTCACATACATGCACACACAAACATACAATATGTTTAAAATGTTTTGATGTTTATTTTTTCACTAGTAAATGCTTTAATAAAAGGTCAAATTTACTTTCACAATTATAAACTTATTAACCATTGTATGTAGCTCAAATGTAAGACACTAGTGAACAATTTACAAAGAACAAGCAATTTTCCCATCTTCCATTCCCTCTTCCCTTTGTTTCCCAGCATGGAGGGCAGCCCTGGCTGATGTGGGGAGGGATGTGGGAGCTGCACAGAAGCACATCAGTGACACGTCAGGAGCATGCCCCCAGCATGCAATGATGCAGAGTAGAGAAGGGGACACACAGCTGGGAGACAGAAGGGAAGGCCCAAATGGTTGGGACATTGGTTACTGTGAGCAGATAACTAAATTGATGAGTAAATAAGCAAATATATTTAGGATAACTATATAAAAGCCAGGCTTCTTACTGTTGGAAATGCTACTTACAAACACAAAAAGGAAAAAGGCTAGAAAGAACTTTGAGATGTTAAATTTGAAATGTAGAGTTCGTTATGAATGTATGCTAATATAATCTATATACACAGAAAAATAAGGGAATAGTTACGTGTGTGTGTGTGTGTAGACTTTTTTTTCAAGCTCTGTCTGCCTAGGAAACCTCAAAGCAATGGCACTCCAGTAGCAATGAGCACATTAAGCACACAGATATTGGATTCTAAATACCATTCTTTACTTAAGAGAAACCAGGGCTTCTTGGAGGAAATTGCTGATTCCGTGGCTGGGGAAGGGAAACTTAAAGATAAACCTGAAATATCTTGTTTTGCCAGAAACCAAGGAAATGTTCCAATGATGGTGGAAACATATCAAAAGGACTAGGTGCCACTTTGGGATCATTTAAGCTTCAAAATAAATAGAGTAATGGATTCCAATAGAGTGAAAAAAATTATAATCCATTTGACTATGCCAATTTAAGTGAATATTTGAACAAATAAATGGAAGACAAGGGACTGCTCTTTCTTATTGAAGAATGAAACTAATAAATATAGAAATCATGAAGGAAATATAAATCACCATTTGGTAGCTATCATAGAGGTGGCTGATTCTGATGGTATTTATCAATGAAGGCAGGTAGTAGAGGGTATGTCAATTGTAGGATATTAGTGCATTCCTAGAATAGTGCCTCACAAATACTAATAAATTACCAGAGGGAAAATGATGTGGCAGAGACACCTGGCAGACACCAACCTGACCAGGTGATCAAGATTGACATCACCAGTGGTGCAAAGGCTCCACATCTTGTACCCTCTGGGGTGATGCACCAAGCAGAGCCCAACTTCATTCTGAGTATTTCTGCCAGGACAGCATCACCTAAGTCTGGTCATGAAACCTCAGATAGACCCAGGCTGAGGGCCGTCCTACAGAATGTAAGGCCTGTAATCTTTGAAATTACATAAAGACATGAAAGACAGGGAACAGCAGAGGAACTATTCCAGATTGCAAGAGACAGAAAAGAACAAAATGCAAAGCGTGGTCTTCCGACCAGCACATCAGTGTCATCTGGGAATTTATTGAAACTGCAGAATCTTCTGCTCCTACCCCCACCCACTGAATCATAATCTGCATTTTAATAAGATCCCCATGCACATTTAAGGTTGTAAATAGCCAGGGCCCTAAATCAGTGATTCCCAAACACAAGGCTTTATTAGAATCACTTAGGAAAACTTGATATAAGGACAGATTCCTACTCCCCTCCCCAGATCTACTGAATCAGACACTAAACTGTGGAGCCTACAATGGGATATTTTGAAGAAACTCTCCCAGGTGGTTCTGAAACCAAGCTACATCTAAGAATCACTGGGCTCTAAATAGTATTGACATATGCATAAGTGACCAAAGTGGGGCTCATTGCACGTGGGCCTCAAAACACAGGTTGAAGAACCAAACTAATCATCACAATTCCTGCTCCAAGTACCAAGACACGACCCCAAACTAATACTTCAGTCCAGGGGTGGAATGTAAATAAATATTGCTGATTCACATTTCAGAAGTTTTCTAGAACATTTAAGTGGATTTGAAAAATACTGTTTAAAGGATTGTTTGTACAAACATGATACTCTTTCCACTCCTTGTTTGGCGTAGAGTTTAATCAGATTTAAAATGGTGAGAGTTCTGTGTAAGGTTGTGTGTTTCTTTTCTTCCAGGGCACGTAAAACAGGACATCTGGGTTTTATCATTAAAATACTAAAACATGTCCAGCATTTTTAGGAAATCTAGGCCTGAGTTTATGTGCTACAGGTGTTGGGGTATATTTGACAGAACACTGGAGTCTAGTAACTTAGAGTTCAAAGGAAAATTATACGTATGCCTGCCAGTTTTGTTTCAGGTAATACTTGATGAAAACATTTAAGTTTTGATTTTTCCAGCACTTTGAAAAATAGGAGAAAATAGAAATAAATCTTCTAGTCCATCTTATATGCAAATAGTTTTCAGATATTCTTTGTTTTATATACTCAGCTTTCATCAACTCATAGCAAAATTTGCTTTGCAGATGTCAATTTGCCTATAGTACCTCATGGGCATAAAAATATCATTTACAAATTTCTTACCTCTTCCAAAAAAGATATAAAAGCCTAGAATTCCAAGCATGAGGTTGGCTATAATGTAGGTATGTTCTATGAATGAATGTAAGAAATAATGCTATCCAACACAGAGACTGGGGAGCGACTAAGTGGTGGAACAGCAAGGGACATGTAATAAGACACTTCAAAAACTGTAATTTCCAAATTCAAAGAAACACTACAATTCAATGCAGATCCCTCACAAAATCAAATGCCATTATCTAGAAATCATTGACTGTGTGCCTATTAATATTAGTAAAATTGGCTAACCTTTCAACTGTGGGCTTAAGTATGTAAAAGCACTTTCATATTATGTCCTTTAGTCCCACAGTTCTGTAAGGTAGGTGTTGCTCATAGCCTGCTTTCAACTGAAGGGCATAGAAGAGAGATTAAGTAATTGACTCAGTGTCACACAATTGGTGATACTAGAGCTGAGACTTGCAGCCAGCACCTCTGACTTCACACCTGGCCTACCCTACACATCTAGTACAGAATATTTGTCCAGTCAACAGACCAAAAACATGATCTTTTTTTTTATGGCTTTGGTTTTGTTTGTTGTTTTTTTTGTTTGTTGTTTGTTATTGGTATAAGATGTCATGTTTTAAGATTTCAATGGGTTTTTTATTTTTATTTTTTTACTTTTCCATTTCTATTATCTATGCCATAAGCACTTCCCAAGTAAATGTTTCTTGAAAGAGATTTCTTGAGCCAGATGTACAATGACTTTACTCCTCTGAGGTTAAAAGTCACCCTTTCTTTGCAAAAAAAAGCAAGGCTGGTATTTGGCCCCTATTCCCTCTGAGGATCTTTGTGACCCCTAAATTATCAGACCCCTAGGCTCCCAAACAGATCTGTCACTTTTGCAGGAACTGTCAACACACCCCCGAACTTTTTAAACTGACCACCCTGAAGAAAAGAAGCAGGCTTTAACTTGAGCTTGCTCACCAAAATCACTCAAGTCCTGCCAGCTGCATGGCCCCAGTCTCCAAAATAAATCCCCTTCCTCTGCTGGTCTGAGGTTCACTTCAGCCTCCCCACGTCCTAGGCTTTCAATTCCTGTGACTTTTAACCTTGGCTTTGTGCCTGTTGAGCTGTTAATCAGGGTCTCCAGCCCATAATCAGCAGCTGGTGAGCAGCTGCTCCCTCCTTTCCTAAAACAGATCCTAGCCAGAATTTTCCCTGAAGGGTTCTTCCTGCCAGCTTCCTCTCTTCTAGGAAGCAGAGAAAGTTTTCTTCCTTTGGCTTCTCCCTCTCTGGCCATTCCTAATGAAGACAAATAGCAATGGCGCCATTATTTCTCCTGTTTTCCTTATTGGGGCCTCCCTTCTAGAATTCTTCCCCAAACCTCCATTCTCCTCTGCCCTTTCCCTTCTGTAGCCCAGTCTGCAGGGCACAGCTGGTGGTACATTCTGGCTGAAGCTAGAGGGGAAAAGTTCAAGGCCAGCATATCTGAAATTCTGCAGACAAGTCTGCTGCCACTGCCATCTCTTGGACTCCGTTCAGCCTGCTGAGAGCTGTGTTGTGGGAGGCCCTAGGCTGGACACCCTTGTTTTCATGGCCTGGACTCTTCTCCCTTTTGTTCCTTGGCTTTTGCCTAACTGGGACCCACTGCCCGCCTCTCTTAGGCCATCTGAGGTTAGTGCTCTAGTAATTGCTGCTGCTCCCAGCTCTCCTTGTCTTCCTTATCCGCCACTTCTTCACCTAGTGAGCTTGCCTATGAAGGCCCACACAGGGAGGGCAGGTGGCGATGTATCAGTCTGTCTTCACAGAGATGACAAACTCAGCAAGTTATGACTGTAGGGTGTCCCGAGGTGACATCTGGGCTCTAGCCTCAGCATTACCACTCACTAACTGGGTGACTTTTGCAAGTCACCTAACATCTCTGGTTCTCTGTTTCTTCATCTATCAAATAAGAGAAATGGACTAAATAATATCTAAAGTCTTTTCCAATTCAAACATTCTACAGTCCATTGATTCATTCATTGTTTCATTATGTAGTAGAACCACATAGCTAAAAGTTGGTCAGCTGTCTGGATTATTCCTTCATGACAGCCTTGGCTATGAAATAACAGTTGGCCTTCATCTCCTCACTTTGGAGTCTAAAGAAAAATCTTCCTTCGTGTCTTGGTTTTAGAGTTCCTCCAATGACATATTGATTCTGGATTTATGACACCAATTATAAAACCCTACGCTGCTGTTTCTATTTCTACCTCCTATAACTCACCCACCCCAAGCGGTTTCTAGAGAAGGAGGTCTGTATTTTTGGTTTGGCCAGGTGCAGGTAGAAGATCTCCTGAACTACTGGTGGAGACAAGCCGCTGCTACATCCACTTCAGGCTGAAAGAGCCCAGAGAGACCCCTGTCAATATTGCAGGGTTCTTCTAAATGTTAATTAATGTTCCTTTGAAAAGAAATTACATGGTCAAAAGAACGTGAGAAATATTGAATATTAGCTGCTGCTTAAAGGTTTATCGTGCATATTAGCATATTAAAGTCTCCAAAAATCCTGCCCTTAAAAACCTTTTTTTTATTTATTTATTTAGGAGACGGAGTCTCCCTCTGTCACCCAGGCTGGAGTGCAAGTGCAGTGACGTGATCTCGGCTCACTGCAACCTCCGCCTCCCAGGTTCAAATGATTCTCCTGCCTCAGCCTCCCAAGTAGCTGGGATTACATGTGCATGCCACCACATCTGGCTAATTTTTGTATTTTTAATAGAGATGGAGTTTCACTCTGTTGGCCAGTCTGGTCTCAAACTCCTGACCTCAGTGATCCACCCACCTCGGCCTCCCAAAATGCTTATCCTAGAATTTCCTGAAGTTATATGGCTCCAGACACTTTCTTCACAAAATATTTAATACTTAACATCTGGGTAGAACATGTCCCCTGAAACACAGCTTGGGAAACATTACCACAAAACATTGCTGATCTGTTTCTGTCTGGGGTCTTCGGAGCAGAAAGAGATAACAACAGTTTCCAGAATATTTATTGAGCATCTACTTTGTGCAGAACATGTGGGAATAATTCAAAATTGGCAGATCAATCTGCTCATCAAGATTTCAAAATGAAATGCTGCAGAGGGTTGCCACATATGAATAAGCAGGCCAGTCAACAAACAAGACAAATTAAGTACCAAGTGTAGCTTGGAAGTACTGCAGCCAGGCTGCTGGTCCCTTGTTTGACTCCCCGAATTGAATTCCATGCTCTAAGCTGTCAATCTCAAGTTCCTTTGCTTTGCTCCACCAGGGCGGTTACCACTCCCCAGTTACATGATCTCATTGCAGGACATCCACTGTTTATATCTTAGGTAGTTGGTGGGGCACATCCAGTAATTTTATCCTGTGCTGGACACCCTAGAATTTTTGCCTTTCATGTACAGCTCTGTTAGTTTTTACTCAGAATTGGAGTCTGTTCTTTGCCTGGAAAAGATGATGAACTTTTCAAAAAGCAAGAAAGATGTTGAAACGGCCAGTGTCATGTGATGTGGTTTAATCCCAGCCCATCAAATGTTATAACCACAGTCCAGAGTACCTGATGTTTCCTGGACAAAGGTCCCGGGTTCTCAGGGTGGCTGCCCTTTTAGAAGCTGTCTATGACTCACAGCTATTTTTCCAGGACTTCCCCACCTACCAAGCCATGTCCCTGTGTCCCTACCTCCTCAGAGAGCCCTGACCCAGATCCCTTCCTCTTCTGCTTCCCATCCTTCACTGCCAACTTTCCTTGGATGTTCTATTGATATGTTCTTTCTGAACATTTGTCTTGCCCCTTTTCCTCTGCCTCTGCTTTCTGACTTCTTTAAAAGAAATGAAGGATCATTCTTTTGGAGAATCTAATCCTTGGAAAGTCCCTCCCTGCTAAACAGTGAAGGGAAGCTGACCTTGTAATAAAAAGGCCAACATTGTTTCCACAAGTGCCACATCTTGAAGAAGGAGCTGCTTATTATTTTTTAATTATCAATATTAGTTGACATTTATTGAGCACATACTACTCCTCTCCAAGCACCGGAGCTCTTCATATTTATCATCCCTTTTATTACTTTATAAATATAAAGAGACTTTATATTTATCATCCCTTTTATTGGGCACCACACTCCTTATGATACAGGGCATTTTATTATCCCCATCTTATGAGTGAGGAAATAGAGTCTCAGGGTAGGTAGGAAACTTGCTCAAGGTCACAGAAACAGTCAAGGCAGAGCCAAGAAATGAACCTACATTCCTTTGGCTCCAAATCCTGTGTTTTTCTGTTTCGCAGCACAAGTGACATGAGTGAGAGGTGTTTGACAACATCTTCTTTTGAGTTATGCATAAAACATTGCAGCCAACTCCACATTGGTGCTGCCCTTCCCAGAAGACTATCCAAGCGCCTTACTTGCCCAGGGCATCTGGGGACTGCAGTACAGGAAGCAAGGCATGATCATTTACCCTGGAGCTCACAGCCCCAGAGCTGCCTGCTTGATCTTCACCCTGAGGACAGTGATTACATACACTCTTCTCCCCACCGGAACAGAGACGCTGAAAACATTAGAATCCCAGTTTTCATCAGATTTATTCCCTTATGTGTTTCATTCACAGATGCTCACCCAACACATCTGTACTGTACAGACTGCTGATTTAATTATCTTCTTCTTAATGGTCTGTTCTATCTACCAGTGTCCAGTGGGGCCAGGATGAATTGATCTTGATGGGATGCCAATATCCTTTGTTTGTTCGCACAGATTTGTTTTCAGTGGAACGTACGCCAACACAGGCACACCATTTTATTCCCTTCCGCTCTATCCTTCCTGCTCCATCATTAGTGTTGGCTGGTTGTCGGTCTCCTTCTACTTGCTCACCATTCACATTCTAATTGGTGAAAATTTGCATTTCACCACAAGTGAAAAAATGACTTGCCAGGCTCACTTTTGCTTGCCAGTGACAGGCGCACACCTGCCCGAAGACCAAAAGTGAATCATAGCATGGTCTCCAAACATCGTGGCCCTGCTCAGTGGCCCTGGATGACAACCTTCACCTGTCCTCTTTTCCCAAGCAGTGTGGCCTATGGCCAGTGGCTTCCCTATCCAGGGGACTTGAGTAATCCATGTTCTGTCCTTCACTCAGAGAACCTCAAAATGGGTCCAGCCCATTCCAGTGCAGATGAGAAACCCACCACACTCTCACTCTCTGCTGGCCAATCATCTCAGGGAAAATGGAGCCTTCCAGTCATAGACCAAACTGCCCGTAGGTCTTCTATGTCGTGGCTCCCCTGGTTGCCTTCCCCAGCAACACTAGCCTTCTGAGCCTCTTGGGTGAAGATCAAGCAGGCAGCTCTTGGGCTGTGAGCTCTAGGGTAAATGATCCTGCCTTACTTCCTGTACGGCAGTTCCCAGATACCCTGGGCAAGTAAGGAGCTTGGACAGTCTTCTGGGAAGGGCAGCACCAATGTGGAGTTGGCTGCAATGTATTATGCATAACTCAAAACAAGATGTTGTCAAACACCTCTCACTTATGTCACTTATGCTGGGAAACAGAGGACTAAAACGATGCCTGCATCCAAGGGGCTCCATCTGCAGTGGCAAAGTCCAGGGGGATAGTGGTCACAGTGCAGTATAATAAGTGCAGCAGGAAGGTTATATTAGCACAGAGGACCCATTAACTGTCTGAGGGTTCAGGGATGACTTCCTAGAGGACATGACATCTGGGCTACTTGGAAGCTAATTGGATGTGGGAATGGAAGGTGAAGGAGTTAAGGACTGGAAACAGGATGGGCTTTGGGTCCTCCAGGTAAAAATGTCCAGTTCATTCTTGGAGATACAAGATAAGAGCTAGACATTTGGAGCCAGCAGCAGAGAGAGGATGGGTAAAGCAAGTTAAGTGAAGGAAAACATGTATGGAGAGGATGTAGCATAGGAAGAGATTTGAGAAGGGCCAAAACAGAGCAAGGCATGGTAGCACACACCTGTAGTCCCAACTACTGGAGAGGCTGTGGTGGGAGGATCACCTGAACCCAGGAATTCCAGGCTTCAGTGAGCTATGATCATGCCACTGCACTCCAGCCTGGGTGACAGTGAGACCCTAACTCAAATAAAATGAAATAGGCCAAGACAGAGTCACAAGAAACACAGGATGCAAAAACCAATTCATGGCAGCAGAGTACATGGGCTCTGGGGCTGGGCTGTTTGGGTTGGAATCCCACCTTCACCACTTTAATTAGCTTTATGATCTTAGGCAAGTGACTGCTTCAATTTCATTTCTAAAATGCAGATGATAAGGACATATACCTCATAGGCTTGTTGTAGGATTAAATGAATTAATACATGTTAAGTAGACTCTGTAAAAGCATTTGGTGTCACTGTTATTTCGCTGATGTCAGACAAGGGCAAACCCAGCCTCTGATAGAATCAGCACTATCCAGTTGAGATCTCCTCGGTGAGGAGAGGTAAAGGAGCACCCGCCATAGGAGGCAGATCAGAGCTGAGGAGGGACAGGTCATGCTGGGGAGTGCAGATGCCACCACCTCCTGGGAGGGTAGGGATTGTGTTTGTCTTGCTCATCATGTGCTCCAGTGCCCACTGGAGTGTGAGCTCTGGAGGGTAGACACTCAGGAATGATTTGCTGAACAGCATGTATTTGTTGAAGTTCCCTGACTTAGCTGGAGTGAAGGGGCTGCAGGGAGCAGGCACTCCAGAGGTGGCAGCAGCTTGGGATGAGGTTTACTAGGGGTTATACCCTGACTTTCTGGCCTCTGCCTGGGATACCTAGCTGTCTGGGTGAGTGAGCTGCAGGGACGGAATCTCTCACAGGCCTTCTCCCACACATTCTTCTCTAATTCAGAAGGACCCTGTCCTAGTCTGCATGTCATCGAAAACTTAACATTTTAGATACACGACAGAATAGGAACATTTGTAAGTAACTGGCCAGCACCAATGCCGCATTCTCTGTGACTTCTCAGAATGCTGGAATTCTGTTTCTAAACGGAATGAGACTCGGCTGCATCATTCTGTTTCTGGAGCTAAGCTCCACACAGTGTTTGCTGAGGCATTTCTTTGCCCAGTAGATCAGGGTGGCTGTCTGGGGAGCAAAGCTTTAAAAATTTAAAGGCCTGTGCTTTTACATTACCATACTCTACTACCTTCCGTTCCTCTTTTATGTAGATTACACTCAACAGTAAATTAGACTGTTTGCTAATTTACTGTTGAGTCTAATCTTCATAAAAGAGAAAATGAAAGGTAGTAGCATGGTAATTTAAAAGCACAAGCTTTTGATTTGGCTCATTCCTACTTTCCAGGTGTGTAACCTTGGGCAAACTAGTTTACTCACTCTGAATCTCACCTTCCTCAACTGTAAAATGGCAACAGTATTAGTACCAGCCTTGTAAAACTGAAAGGATAGGATAGGAAAGGATAGGATAGGATAGGATAGGATAGGATAGGATAGGATAGGATAGGATAGGATAGGATAGGATAGGATAGGATAGGATAGGATAGGATAGGATAGGATAGGATAGGATAGGATAGGATAAGCAGGGATGAAATAACCAGGACCCTATTCTAGGGCCATCAATTAATACTATTACAAAAGGGGAGACTATGCATGAGATGAGGCTTACTTCTGAACAGCATTTAATAATTGGCTTCACAAGGAAGGATCCATTCAATTCAATTAAATATGGTGAGAGAGAAGAGGATAACACATTCTGCATAGCTGTTGGCAATTCTCCAAATTCTATTTAACTGGAAATGGTATTTGCAAACCTCAGTGAAAATATTTTCCCTAGTTGATTTTAAAACACTAAATAACTCTAGTGAATTTAGAACCCAATTTCTGAGTATAGTATTTAGGGATTTACAGTTGAAGAATTTGAGAATAATCAACTATCTCTTGCAAACTGTAGGCAAGCCATTCTGCAAACAACAGAAAGATGTCCAGAATAATATGTTCTCTACCCTCAAGGAGGTGACAATTTAGAGAAAATGGACATATACACAACTGGTTTAATTGCAAAACAGAGTATGCTTCTTACTTTTCTTATACTTGCTTTAACTGCTCCCACTCTCATGCCTAGCATAGTTCCAGGCAAATTCACAGGCACGCAGTAACTGTTTGTGGAAAAAATAGGCATTACTACAGAGATTTAAATAAAGTGCTTTAGGAGGGCAACTGGGACCAAGAAGTGGTAGAAGAACCGGACTTCTAAAGATGACAGCATATAAATGGTAAAGTAATTATCCAATTATTATATCAATAATACTTTATATATAATTTTTATATATAATTATAAAAATACAATTTTATATATAATTACAAAAAATAATTATCCAATTATTTATAAAAATTTAATTATAATTTTATTATATACTTAAATATAATTAAAATATAATTGATTATAAGTATTATATAAAATTAACAATTTATTATATATAAAATTAACAATTTTATACAGAATTATAAAAATTATTATCCAATTATTATATCAATAATACCATTATTTAATTACTTGCTTATGTTATTTTCCCCCATGAGATGCCAAGTTATCAACGGGCAGATATCATGTCTGTCTTGTTTACTAGCGCCTAGCACAGTGCATACTATATAGTGGATACTCACTAAGTGTTTATTAGAAGAGGAGGATCACCTCAAGTCAAGATATATTTGTCAAGGTTCTTTTTTCAGTTATGAGTTAACAGCAACTCAACTCAAAGCTACTCAGACAAAACAGGAAATTGGTGTATGTGTATGGAGTCATCAGAGGGCTTCAGGGATGGCTGGATCTAAGAACCCAACCAATGTTTTTAAAATCTATCTTCATCTTTTCTTGGTGTTGCCTTCCTTCTCAGGCAGGCTTTCCTGATATTATAGCAAAGACAGCTGTCAACAGCTCCAGGCTCATATCTTTACAGTTTAGGATTCCAACAAAAAGGTTGTCTCTTTCCTAATAGCTTCAGTAAAAGACTCAAGAAGGGCTTTAGTTGGCTGGTTGAGGTCATATGACAATCTTTGAACAAATCACTGAGGTCAGGCTTGCAGGAAGGAGTATGGTCAGCCTTATGTAATCTGTACAGATTAAGAAGTTAGACAGCTAAAACAAAACCCCCTACACAAGGCATCAGATTGAAAAATGGCATAGAGCCTAGGAATAGGCAAAGAATAGAAAATGATACACATGGTACAATTGGATTGCTATCTGGATAAGTGGTAGATGACAGTAAAAAATTAATACTGGAGATGTAAATTTAGAGCAAATAGTGCCATCCTTGAAAGCCAAAAAGAGATTTGGAGTTTGTTCTGAAGACAATTGTGATGTAGTTTAGGGGTAAGGGGAGAGTATAATCTGAGCTATGTTTGAGGCTCTGAAAAAGCTCCCTTTGGGTACTTGCCTTTTCCCCTCTGTATTTCTCCTAAGCAAAGAGTCATCAGTGGAACCATGCCAAGCAGAGCGAGGAGTTCAAGAGACTCTTCTGCACCCACTTCATGTCAAGGAGGATGCCTGGGTGTGGGAAACATGCTGGCTGCTGTATCCTCAGCACTGAGATCCTGGCATGAATGAACCATGGCCTGCACCTTTAAGGAGCTTATGATTGGAAGAATTTGGTCTAAGACAACAGTTTATACACACACACACATACACACACACACACACACACACACACACACACACATATGTAGCCAAGCACAGTGGCATGCACCTGTAGTACCAGCTGCTTGGGAGGCTGAGGCAGGAGTTTGAGTCCATCCTGGGCAACATAGGGAGACTCCATTTATAAAAAGAAATAAAAGCTTAAAAACTAATCATATATATATATGATTGGGCTATTATAATGAAAACATGCTGTTTTATTCCTATCAAGGAGCCAGGGAAGCCTTGGGAGAAGAGGTAACATTTGAGTTATCCTTCTCTTAGGAGGGGACTGTGATTGGGGCACAAACCCTTAGGGCAGTCACAGATTCTTCCTGGTCCAGCCTGTTAGGAAGTGGGATTTAGAGATTCCAGTCTTCAGGATTTCTGTGTCCTGTTACCTGGAATTCAGCATCTCTACAACAGTACTAGCAGCAGCAGAGCAGTCACAGTAGTGAACATCCGTCAAGCCCTTAACTGCACACTAAGCATCATGCTGAGATCTTTAGATATACTCTCCAACTGCACCCTCACAACAATGTTGGGAGGTAAACAGTATGCCCATTTTACTGAAAAGGGAATCAGGGCTCAGAGCAGTTAGACGCCTTGCCTCAGGGGCACGCACAGGAAACAGTGGGGCTGGGAGTGTAGGCAGGTCCACCCATCTCCAGCACCGGGCTCCGCCACTACTCTGTGCTGCCTCCCTGCAGCTTCCCCTTGTTCCAGATGGGTTACGGTCTCAGTCTCAGGTACAGTTAACAGGCGAGGCCAGAGAGGTGATTTATAGTTTTGTACTGGTACTACAGAAATGATGCCTGAGCTCTGACTCAAGGCCCTGGGGTGCAGAAAAAGGTCACTGAGCCCCTGGGTGAGTTTTCAAACTCCAGTGCATATAAGACTCACCAGGGAGTTTATCTAAAAATGCAAATTATTGATATCTGGCCTTAAGAGAGCCTGATTTATCAGTCTGAGTGAGGCCTTGGAATCTACATTTGAACAAACACCCAAACACCACCCCCAGCGCTTCTGATGTCAGTGTTCCACATTTGAGAAGCACTGCCTATGCAGGGGTGTGTGTGTGTGTGTGTGTGTGTGTGTGTGTGTGTGTGTGTGTGACTGTGCATGCACACATGTGCATGTTGTGTATGTGTACATGCCCACATGTGCTAGTCAAGATGTTTTAGTAAAGCTCTATGGAGGATAGGCATGGATGTGCACTACACATAAACTACTTGAAAGTAGCTTTGTCGTAGCCAGGTGTGGTGGCTCACGCCTGTAATCCCAGCACTTTGGGAGGCCCAGGTGGGTGGATCACCTGAGGTCGGGAGTTCAAGACCAGCCTGACCAACATGGAGAAACCCCATCTTTACTAAAAATACAAAATTAGCCAGGCGTGGTGGTGCATGCCTGTAATTCCAGCTGCTCGGGAGGCTGAGACAGGAGAATCACTTGAACCCAGGAGGCAGAGGTTGCAGTGAGCCAAGATTGCACCATTGCACTACAGCTGGGCAACAAGAGGGAAGCTCTGTCTAAAAAAAAAAAGAAAGAAAGAAAGTAGCTCTGTCTAGACTTTCATTGTATTTTGTAGACTTTACCATTTGAGTTCAACCTTTGCAGTTAGAGTGACCAGATACCCATTACAAATGATCATCTCTATGAAAACGTCTGCTTGGCATATTCAAGAAACTTTTTGGCAGAATGTCATTTGTCTCCTTTTTCTGGACCTGGGAACGGCACTGGGAAGTGTTCAGGCCTTTTCCCAAATATAATCCCTGAGCGTTTGGAAGCTGAGAATCCTCCCTGCCCACGGCCTCCTGGGACTCTGGATGGCCTGCCTGTCTGCCAGAGACACTGAGCAACTCCATGCTGGAAATGTGGGAAAGATGGTCCCTGTCCTGGAGGTCTAAGGGTCTGCTGGGGGAGACAGAACAGACCCATGTGAAAGAGTCAGGCACACAAATATAACAAAAATAAACCAGATGCAAAACCGTGCAGTGGTGAGAATCCAAGTGAAACTTTGGACTCAAGGTCCTACGTTAAGTCGAAGAGAAATAGGAAGAAATGGAATGGAAGGTGCGAACCATGAGAAAAGCCTCCCTAAAAAAGCTAAGTTTCATTCATTCATTCATTCATTCATATGTTCACTCCTTTGCCGACTCTTGTTTAAACTTACTGAGGGCAGATCCTGACAGGTCACCGACACTGCTGCTTACCCTTGAGCATAGCAGATCCAGCATCTGCCTTCATGAGGATCACAGCACTAAATGTGCGCCAGGGTCAGGGTGATGTGGGGGCACCACAGAGCACACAGTGAGTGGACACACTCCAGGTGGGAAGTCAAGGAAGTTCTGCTCAAGAAAACGATGTTTTTATCAGACTCCTGAAGGCAGCCTCACCCTTTCCTTTAGGGGACCAGGGCGCGAGTACAAGGGAGGCCCCAGCATGTTGGCCTTCCCACCTTCTCTTCCCATCCTGGCTTGTGTGCCAGAGTGTGGATACCTCAGGCCTCATGTTCAAACCCTGTCCACACATCACCCCCACCCCCACTGCCCTCTGGCCTGGCTTTAGGCCTAGGGGTTACAATCTACCCTCTGAAGGACTGATCCAAATCAACAGCCCTTGCAGACCAGCAGTGGGCTTGGTGCTGTTTGGACAGGGAATTTGGGAGGCCTGGGTTTACAAGGGATAAATTATCTAGAAGTGAGTGTGCAGCCTGTGGACAGGCACGTCCCCTCCACCCCATAGACTTCTTACTCTACGGGGAGGGCACAGCTGGATGACAGCCAGTGTGGAGCCTTCTGAAGCCTAGGGTCCAGGGCAGGATCCTGATGGCATGGTCTCAGGACAGTGCTGCCTAAAGGATGAGTAGGGTTAGATGAGTAAAATGACAGGCCATGTGTGGTGGCTCATCTGTAATCCCAATGCTATGGAAGCGGAAGTGGGAGGATCACTTGAGGCCAGGAGTTCAAGATCAGCCTGGGTAATATAGTGATACTGCATCTCTACAAAATAAATAAATAAATAAATAAATTTTTTAAATTTAGAAAAAATGAATCTGGGCTGATGGGGAGCCTTCCTGCAGAAGGAACAACCAGTTCAAGATTCCTGAGATGTTAAAAAGCCTAGTTTACCTCCCTAAAAGGAGGGATGTAGGGGAGAAGTGAGGTGGTTGGAGAATGGACAGGGGCCTGGTGGGCCAAAGTAAAGATTTGGCTTCACAGAGGACACAAGTAAGACATGGTGGACCAGGGAAAGGTCATTTTGAATGATGCAAGAACATTCCTTCCAAACTGAGTGTGTGTGACACCAATAAGGTATTTGATGTGAGGAGAGGGAGCAAACTGTTCTGTTTTGCTAAGCCTAAGAGTACTGAGAAAAGCAAAAGGAAGGAAAAAAAGATATTGTGGGAGGGTCAGTTGTGGAGGAGTTGTGGGCATGGTCCAGGGGGTTATGATGTCAGGATTAGCCCAGCACCTTCTGGGAGAGGTGCTTAAAGAATTGGGCTGGGGGCCAGATTCTCTCCTGATTCTGTGCTTGCTGTTGAAATAAGCAAAATAATCTGCTACCGTTAGCACCTTTCTGCTCTACTAGCACTCTGTATGCCTAAACCATAGTACTTTATATTTATATAAATTTCTTTTGTTTTTCTATGTGATTGCAGTGTCCTGAAATTCTTTCTGGATTGACAACACATCCCATTTTCCATCTAGTAAATGTGACCACCTTTTATGCTTTGGTTAACATTTTGACATTTGTCACTGAATCTTCATTTCCTTTTTTGTCATTTATTATTTTATAATTAGTGGTGACCCTCTCACCACTTAATGCTTATAAAGTTATGAATACATCAGACCATAATAAGAATTGTCCATGAGGCTTGTAAGCAGATGTTGGGTGTGTGTGTGTGTGTGTCTGTGTGTGTATGTTTATGATAACAGTGCTTACATAATCTCAACAACGAGGGCCCTGGGGACTCATACTCGGCAACGGAACAGTTGGTTTAAATTAGGTTTCCATGTGAAATATGGTATCGCTATTTTTTTCCTCACGTTGTGGGAAAGTATATGGAAAATGATTTGACTGATAGGAAATAAATCTGGATGAGTGATCAGGATTGTGACACAAACCAAGTGGTGGTCTCCACCTGCCCTGCGAAGCAGACCTCTCCAGGGGGAGGTGAGTTAACCCTTTCCAGCCACTGGACTAGTAAGTCAATGCATGGTATCAGAACAGCCTGAAAGAATGACGACTTTCCAGAGACCCTGATTTGCCATCAATTTCAACCAGAAAGGAGCTAAAGCCATGGAGACAATATGGCCAGAGGCCTCAACAACTAATGAGTTGGGTGGCTTTGAGAAACTGTTTTTTTAATTTTCAGGATCTCATTTTTATTTGTGAGACCTGTTTGAATTTCCAACTCAAAGAGTCAGTAGGGTTGTGATGCTAAGTGTTTGCTGATGGTTTCCCATTGTAGGATAGGGCTCCTCAAAACCAGTCAGGCTAAAGGAAGAATCAGATGGAATCACCAATGACTCAGTTTCTGTTAGCAAAATAATTTCTTGCTCTAGTGAGCCGGGGTTTCACAAAGGTGACTTGTAACCAAGGAACCAAGTGAGAGGACAGGCATGGAGACCATGAGCAAGGGGTTACTCGTAGCTGCGGGAGAGGGGTCAGCACTAGGAATCCCAGACAGTTCCTGGGATGATGTGGACCAGGGTTTGTCCCAAGGGTCTGATTCCAGACCTGTTCTCCTGATGCCACCCGAGGGCCCAGTGAAGTCCAGAACAGATGGAGGGCAGAGGCATATGCTGGGAGCCCACTAGGCTCAGGACTGGGCTTGGGGGTGGCAGGTAGCCCAGGACGTTTTACTTTAGTCTGTTTCAGAAGGGAAGAGGAAGATTATTAATTACTCCAGTGCCTCTGGCTCATACCAGGGAATAGACCTGTTTTATTACTAAAACTCCCTGTTGGTCTGATTTTCCTGTTTGTTTCTATGTAGGGATAGGAAAGAGGTGTGAGCAACCATTCATTTTGTTTTTTCATCTCTTTGCGCTTATTTTGGACTCTTCTCAGCATTTTCTCCTTTTATTCCTGCTCTGCCTTCACATGTGCAGCTCCAAACTGAGTGCTTAGGAGGACCTACCCAGAGCCAAGTCCGAAAAAACTCACCTTTCGGCCGGGCACGGTGGCTCACACCTGTAATCCCAGCACTTTGGGAGACTGAGGTGGGTGGATCACTTGCGGTCAGGAGTTCAAGACCAGCCTGGCCAACATGGTGAAACCCCATCTCTACTAAAAATATAAAAATTAGCCAGGCATGGTGGCGGGCCCTGTAATCCCAGTTACTCAAAGTTGCAGTGAGCCAAGATCATACCATTGCACTCCAGCCTGGGCGACAGAGCAACACTCCGTCTAAAAAAAAAGAAAAGAAAGAAAGAAACTGTCAACTTTCATCAGATGAAAGAGCACTGGGCTGGGAGCTCTACTTTTGATATCAACAAGAATTGTGACCTTGAAAAGTCACTTCTCCCATGAGCCGTGGATTCTCGATCTGGAAAAATGGGGTTGCACTGCCCTCTGTGGTTGCTGCCAGCACTCAATGCCATTAATTCTTATCATTTTATCCACTTATACGCAGTATGCTATTGACCTTGAGCTCTTATTTCCTGCAGTTGTCATGGGTCACCATAAACTCTCTGTTCTGGCATCTCTCACTTAGGCCAGAGAAAAGTGTCGCTGCTCAGGCTTCAGCGCTGATGCTGAACCAAGCAGAGCTAGTAGGGCCATGTGAAGTCAAGACCAAGACTTTGGTTCTGTTAACAATCAAGTTTATCAACCCACATGCTAGTCAGGATAGAGAAGGTAACTTAGGTGGACACCAGCATCCAAGCACAAAAGAAAAGGTGGCAGCAAAAAAATCTTAGATCAGAAGAAGATGATTTAGAGGCTGCATATCATAAGGGGAGGGTGTAGACATGGATCATTTTAAAATATTATCCTCCAGTCTGTGTAGCAGGAAAAACAAATTGCATTAGAAGAACTTTAAGCCCAGAACTGGAGAACATTAGAGTTTGTGTAAACACATCAGGCATTTGTGAGTGGTTGATAGTGCAACCTCTGGAGCAGACACCCTAAGTTCAAACCTAGGCTTTGCTACCGTCAGTGTGGTTGAAGACCTTACACACATCCCTGAGGACAATAACAGTCCCTGACTCTTAGAATTGTTGTGAGAGATAAGTGAGGTAATATAGGTAAAGTGCTTAGAATGGTTCCTGGCACATAATAAGTGCTCTATAAATATTTGTTCATATTATTTTGTCATTTGAGGAGCATAATAGATAAGGCATTTGTAAAAGATCATTTAAAAATGTTTTTATTTTTCATTTGATATTATGTATTTTAATACTTAGTAAATGTCTTTAATTGATGGGTTAAGTACATTTCATTTTAATGTCCATCAGTCAAATATCTTTCAATCAAAATTATCCTTAGGCCTTATTTTCTTATAGTCTCAAGACATTTTTTCGATAAAAGGATTTTATGAATTGCCTTTTTTAGCCTTCTTGTTTTAAAGAAAATAAAGAGAGAGTTACAAGAGATTAAGGACATATAGGTCTTTCATTTCCTAATACCAAATTAGTATTTTTAGAAAAACAAAGAATACTTTTGGGAAAAAAAAAAATGCCAAACTTCTAGGACATAATTCCCGTGAATGTCTCTGTGTGTTTTCTAGGTGAGCTCCTGGGTGACGTGGCTGATCCTCACGGCAGGCTCCATGGAGGAGAAGCGAGAAGTCTTTTCATATTTGGTGCATGTGGCCAAGTGCTGCTGGAACATGGGCAACTACAACGCTGTCATGGAGTTCTTGGCTGGCCTCAGGTATAGTCAGTGGGGAATACGGTTATCTTGGCACAGTTGCTTCTCATCACCTAAATGGCTCTGAGTTAATTGTCCATGGAGTCACCTTTACCCAAGCCAGGTAATTGGAAATTATTATCTTGGGAAATGTATTATCTTCTTTCAGCACCAAAGGCCCTGTCCCTCAAAGATGCTGCAGAATTCAGCCCCTGTGGGCCAGTCACAATCCTACTTCACTGGATCTGCTGTGATTCTGTGTTCTTGGCCAACCCAAGTGAAATTACTTGGTTGCATAACCCATCAACCCCACCATTGACTATTCCCCTTCCTGTCCTATGAACCCCACTGTTACCTGTCTCTTTTCAGGCCTGCCTTATGTAGTGTTCCAGTGCTGTATGCTATAGACCACCAACTGCCCTTAGTAATTACAGTGGCTAGCATTAACAACAGGCCTCCAATAATGCTAGCTCTCATTATTATCAAACACTTTATGTCAAGTATGGGCTATGCACATTCCCTATATTGTATCTTTTAATTCTCAAAACAGGTTTATCAGGTAGATACTATTATTATTCCCACATTATACAAAAGAGGAAGCTAAGGTTAAGAGAAATTAAGTCATTCACCCAAGGTCACCTGGCATTGCTGGGAATGCAGGCAACCTTGATTTCGGAGCCTATGATCTTGACCACTATGATATCCTGCTCTTATGCCTTTTCCATCAAGCTAATAACAAAATCACCATCCTGTTCATCAAGTCGCCTGCTTTATCCCCTTTTAGCCTCAGTTACCTGGCATAAAGTAACTATTCTTACTCCTACGGGAGGCAGCATGGTATGTGAGGAAGAAAAGCATGAGTTCTTAAGTCAGAATCACAGGGAATCAAATCCTGGTTCCCCCAAGGAATAGCTGTGTGATCCAGGCAAGCTACTTGACTTCATTGAGCCTCAGTTATTTTGTCTGCAAAATGGGGATAATACTAAAAAGCACCTACATGTTTAGGTAGAATTCAGTGAAATAATATAAAGTATTTGACACCTGTGCCTGGCGTATGGTAAGGCCTCATAAAGAGCAGTTATTGTTATTATTATTGTTATTGCTTCCTGAGATTCACCATCCTCATGAGGGTTCTCACTACAAATGAATTTTACTTCAAAACATTACTGAGATTTTTCCTTGATTCTCCAGGTCCCTATGTAGGGATTCTGGGTTGGGGGAGGAGATGACAGCTCCCAGAGTTCTAATTTTTTTTTTTTTTTGTCCTTTTCAACTTTCTTAACTAAGAGTAAACCCAAATGATCATGTCCTTGACATTTAAGATAGTCATACAAATGCATAAGGCATGGCTCAAAAGAAGGAAAAAGTGGAAAAAAAAAAAAAGCCTTGGAGAATAGAAGGCTGTATCCAGATGATTTTGATTCTCTTTGTGATCAATTTTCTATAAAGAAAACATGTAGGCTGGGCACGGTGGCTCACACCTGTAATCCCCGCACTGTGGGAGGCTAAGGTGGGTAGATCACCTGAGGTCAGGAGTTCAAGACCAACCTGGCCAACATGGTAAAACACCATCTCTACTAAAAATACAAAAATTAGCTGGGCGTGGTAGCAGGTGCCTATAATCCCAGCTACTCAGGAGGCTGAGGCAGGAGAATCACTTGAACCCAGGAGGCGGAGGTCACAGTGAGCAGAGATCGTGCCATTGCACTCCAGTCTGGGCAATAAGAGGGAAACTCTCTCTCAGAAAACAAAAAAGAAAAAAGAAAATGTGTATTACATTTCTTTTAAGAAAATAATTATCATATTTTGATAAAGTTATTTTATTTTAATGATGCTTATCATTCTGTGTCTGGCAAGTTGGTGCTGGCTGTTGGCCAGGGACCTCGCTTCCTGACCCCACAACATGACTGTCATTACAGCACAGTGACTGGCTCCTTCCGAAGTGAACAATCCAAGAGAGGGAGGCAGAGGCTGTGATGCGAGCCTCAGGAATCACACACAGTCACTCCTGCCATATTGTACTGATCACGTAGGACCAGCATGGACTCCTTGTGGGTAGGGACTGCACAAAGCCACAAAATCAGGAGGTGTGGACCATGGGAGGCCGTCTTGGAGGCCGGCTGCCACATGCCATGTTCTAGATTCTCTTATTACAAGAATGGCCTCAGAAGGACCTATGGAGGTCATACATGAATGGGACTGTAAGATTCAGCTGAGTTTAAATCCAAAATCCAAGAAGACCGTAAAGTCTGGTGATTTCCCTAAATGAGGAATAATCTCAAACCAGGACAGACCTCAACACTGATCCCAATGCATTTTGGCTCATACCCCAGATCCACTGCTGCCTAGTTTCATGCTCCTGTGTTTGGCTTAAAACTAAACTGATCTTTACAGATAAATAGGTGAAAGTACCAGGTATAATAGGTTTTTTGTTGACAGCTATTCTGTACACAGGAGATAAGTGGCCAGATACCGTTACGTTGCAATGATTATGGAGGCAGAGCTTATGTGTGCATTTTTAGGCTTGAAAGTGTTTAGGTTCCAAGCAATTAACTATTATCAACATAATAGAGATTATTTTATTTTATTTTATTTTTTGAGACAGTTTCGCTCTTGTTGCCCAGGCTGGAGTGCAATGGCATGATCTCGGCTCACTGCAACCTCCGCCTGCCAGGTTCAAGCAATTCTCCTGCCTCAGCCTCCCAAGTAGCTGGGATTACAGGCATACACCACCACGCCCAGCTAATTTTGTATTTTTTTTTTTTTTTTTTTAGTAGAGATGGGGTTTCTCCCTATTGGTCAGGCTGCTCTCGAACTCCCAACCTCGGGTGATCCGCCCACCTCGGCCACCCAAAGTGCTGGGATTACAGGTGTGAGCCACCGCGCCCGGCCGATTTTTTTTATTTTTTAAGCAATTAAATGGGAAGAGAAAGCATACTTGTTGTTAAGTGACTTTGGTTTTTTATAGACATTGTACATTTTGCCTCCTCTAAATTCTTAGCTCTTTTAAGCCACTAGTAAGAAGTACAAAGATTTACAATCAAGAATATTTACTTAGTTATTGTGCCAGTTTAAAATAACCCAAGTGAACAACATAGGAAAATAGTTAAAGGAAATAATACGCTGCATCCAGATAATGGAATATTAAATAGCCATCAAAAATGATGTTTGTAAACAAAACATTTTTTTTTGAAACGGAGTCTCACTCTGTTGCCCAGGCTGGAGTGCAATGGTGCAATCTTGGCTCACTGCAACCTCCACCTCCCAGGTTTGAGCAATTCTTCTGCCTCACCCACCCAAGTAGCCGGGATTACAGGCACCTGCCACCACACCCTGCTAATTTTTTTGTATTTTTACTAGAGACGGAATTTCAACATGTTGGCCAGACTGATCTTGAACTCCTGACCTCAAGTGATCCACACGCCTCAGCCTCCCAAAGTGCTAGGATTACAGGCATGAGGTAAAAAAACAAATTTTTAAGAGATAAGATCTTACTCTATCACCCAGGCTGGAGTGCAGGGGCAGGATCATAGCTCACTGTAACCTCTTACCCTGGGCTTAAGCAATCCTCCCGCTTTGGCTTCCAAGTAGCTAGGTCTACAAGGAGTGTACAAGCACAATAGCTATTTTTTAAATTTTTTTAAGAAATGGAGTCTTTCTGCATTTCCTAGGTTGGTCTGGAGCTCCTGGCTTCAAGTGATCTCCCCTTCCTCAGCCTCCCAAAGTGCTGAGATTATAGGCATGAGCCACTGCACCTGGCCTGAAAAGTTTTTATATCATTGGAAAGCAGGTGACACATAATACATGAATCTATCTGGGAACAAAGCTCTCTATCCTGAATAACCTCAGCAATATTTATATACCCATATAGATAAGAATAAGATAAATACTGGAAGGAATGTCTGTGTATGGTAGAATTATAAGTGGGTTTGCTATATTTTTGATATTTTCTAGATTTTCTACAATGAGTATCTAGTATCTTTATAATCATAAAGGTGAATAAAAGATTTTAAAATAGTGTCAATTCTCAATTCAACAATGAAGAATTGATCTTTGCTGAAGTTTGCCCTTTGCCCCCAAGTGAACCATAACTACTCCATTACTCACACAATAAGAAACCAGTGAGAACCATGTCTCATTCATTCACTTCATTTGTTTTTACCCCCACTTCATTCCCCAAAAAAGAATTCTCACTGTCTTATAAGAATCCAGTTATAGGACAAGCTGGATTTAGTAGGATGAAATCATAGTATGCTTTTACTTTTCTGATCTGATTGCCTTTCAAAGCTTCCAACCGGCTCTCCCTCCCCCGACCCTGGATTATGCTACATTGAAAGATCCTGTAGCTTTTCCAGTCACTTTCCCAATTAACACACAATCTCATTCTCCTGTGCTCTTGAACATGAATGAGTCTTGCAAACTTAAGGCTGTTTAAAAAAACAAAAAACAAGTTGTTTAAGACAGGGATCCCCAGCCTTTTTAGCACCAGAGACCAGTTTCATGGAAGACAATTTTTCCACAGACTGGGGATGTGGGGGTGGGGGGAAATGGTTTTTGGATGAAACTGTTCCCCCTCAGATCATCAGGCATTAGATTCTCATGAGGAGCATGCAACCTAGATCCCTTACATGCGCAGTTCACAGTAGGGTTTGCGCTCCTATGAGAATCTAATGCCGCTGCTAATCTGACAGCAGGCAGAGCTCAAGCTGTAAAGCTTGCTCACCCACTGCTCATCTCCTGCTGTGTGGCCAGTTCCTAACAGGCCATGAACCGGTACTGGTCTGCGGCCCAGGGGCTGGGGACCCTCGGTCTAAGAGTATCTACCATGTGATACTATTTACATAAAGTTTAAAAATACACAATTCTGTAACTTGCTTGGTGATAGATGCATATGTTGAAAAAGTACGAAGAATTTTAAGGAAAGGAGAACCCCAAAGTCCCAGTGGTGGTCCTGTCTGGTGAGGGAAGAATAGAGTATGTGCTCTTGGAGGAATACACTAGGGCCTCAACCACATTGTTGATGTTTGATTTTTTAAACTGAGAGATTGGCACGTGGGTGTTTGTCATGTTGTACTTCTTTATGTCTTTGGATGTCTTATATATTACACAGTGATTTTGTAATCCAGTTAATCTAAATCAAAATTTTAATATCTCATTCAATATATATCTTCTTCCTTTCTCTGTGTTTCACAACACAAGCAGTCTCAGAGACTTGTAGTAGTGGGGAAGATATAATTTGTCTTTTTTTCTTACTTTTCCCTGCAACTGGATGTCTACAGAAAAAAAGTGGACAGGAGAGGAGAGGGGAAAGGATGGGGATAGAGGGAGCACAGAGTCTTACTTGACGGGGCAGTTGTGCTGGCCTTGGTGCCCTCACAGAGACCAATGGAGGGTGCTTTTAGGTTTTCTTACTAGTTACTCTCTCTAATTTTTTCCACCTCCCCACTGCAGCATTACCTAGCAAAATGCAGTGTACCCTCTGGTCAACCTCTTATTCCTCACCGCCCCCCCAGGTCCTGTCCTCACAGGCCCTTTCTGCTAGGGTCTCATCTTTCGGCAGGCAGACCCTTCAAGACAGCTCCAGCCCCACCTCTTTGCACAGTATCCCCTCCTGACTCACAGGAAATAGTCAGCACATTGCCCTCCCAACTGTGCAAGCACAGGACATATCTACTGGAATCTTTTCTCTCCCTTTGCCATCAGGCAGCTCCAGCTAGCCTCAAATCTTTAGGCAAGATTCATGCACCAGTTCTTGTGATCCACAGACTGCCCAGGACACAGGTCAGTGTCCCCATGGAATTCACTTGGGGTGACCTTGTCCTCTTACAGAAAGGTGAGCCCTCCCACAATTGCCCCCAGAGAAATATTCCCAAGCTATCTGCTCAGATCCACTTTCTCTGCATGGGCCAAAGGAGAGTGGGAGACCACTCTGGGCAAAGCAGTTCAGGTAACACCTTGTGAGGGCCTCTCTTTAAAAGGTGTGGTGCACTGTCACCTGTGGGTCTCAGCAGGAGTTTCAGAATAGGGAAAGTCCCACTTAACATCCTGTTATGCAAATAATACTTTACAACAAGGTCCCCAAAAATGAGCTGGTGGCTTCATGTCAAAGCTTGATTCAGTAAAAATCAATTCTATGGAAGAGGTGAAAACAATAGGCTTCATGTTGATCACTAAGGGGCTGGATTAATCCAAGAGTAATATTTAAAAGATCAAGAGGACCAGATGGGCCAGGTTTCCCCAGGCAGTCCTCCTCCACCAATATCTGTACAAACCATATTACCCTCTACTTTCCCTCTTTGGCCATAGCTGCCAGAAAAACGCAAACCTACATTCAGTGCCCAGCTTCTATAACTAACATATCCCATATCCCTATTTGTGTTTGTATCTGTCCTATTTAATTTTTAGTTTCAATTTACAAAAGTATTATTCATATTATCTGGGGAAGTAGGTGGGGATAGGAACCCTACACAAATATTAACAAGTAAAGAACTCTTGGGGCGGGGCGTGGTGGCCTGTAATCCCAGCACTTTGAGAGGCTGAGGCACTTGGGTCACCTGAGGTCAGGAGTTCGAGACCAGCCTGGCCAACATGGCAAAACCCCATCTCTACTAAAAATACAAAAATTAGCCGGGCATGGTGGTGCATGCCTGTAATCCCAGCTACTGGGGAGGCAGAGGCAGGAGAATTACTTGAACCCAGTGAGCCGAGATCACGCCACTGCACTCCAGCCTGGGCCAACAGAGTGAGACTCCACCAAAAAAAAAAAAACTTGGTAAAGAGAATGAATTTGTATGGAATTTAGGCTCCTTGCTGTAAACTATATTATTTCTTCTTCAGTCTAAAAAACGTCATTTACTCGCAATAGGTCAAGAAAAGTTTTAAAAATGTGGCAGTTTATGGACCAGTCTGATATTGAGACCATGAGGAGCCTGAAGGATGCTATGGCCCAGCATGAGTCCTCTTGTGAGTACAGAAAGGTGGTGACACGTGCCCTGCACATCCCTGGCTGTAAGGTGGTTCCGTTCTGTGGAGTGTTTCTTAAGGAGCTCTGTGAAGTGCTTGACGGCGCCTCTGGCCTCATGAAGATATGCCCGCGGTACAATTCCCAAGAAGAAACTTTAGAGGTAAGGCCTTTCACAATCATCCTGGCCTGAAGAGCCACTGTTGCTGGCTGTCTCATCAGGCCCTGTCTGTGCTCACCAAAGAAATGATCGCTGATTGAACACAAGGTTAATAATTGTTATATTGTTTCTGGGTAGCACATAGATCCTTGGAAGTTCTGTGGAAAAGAATGTGTGGGACTAGCACTGTATGGGACATAGTATTGTGAAATTAGTTTTAATGTATTAGGTTTAATGTGTAAGTACAAGTCAAAAAGGGCGTTGTTTTCTGGTGGTTTTTAAAGATTGACAGGTTTTTCTTATTGGGTGGGAATGTCTGGATGCAGGAGATAACGAAAGTCAAATGACAGTATTAAGTTTTCCACATCAGTGGAAGAAAAAACTGCTTTATTTTCATCCTTTGTGGGAAGATGCTAGAGAGCCTGAAGATGCATGTAGAGACAAGTTCCAGGCTCCTGATCCCCAGAGCCTCGTTCCTCCCAGGTTCATTGCCTCCTGTTCCTGATTCCCAGAGCAGAAGGGATAGTGTGAGCTTTGACCCAAGGCATTGGGCATTGGAGAGACGGGGAATTGAGAAACTGGAGGGAAAAGATAAGGAAACCTCTCTCTAAGGTGTTTAAAAATGAAAGAAGTTACTAAAATGGAAAGAAGCTTATGGAGATTTTGAGAAGTCCCTTACCTGGGACCAAACCCAAATCTAGGATTATTCCTGCCATGATGACAGAACCTACTACTGACGTTTCTCTCACACACACACACACACACACACACACACACACACACACACACACAGAGTCATGTACACGCCTTCTCCATGGAGTGGGAAGACTCTCTTCAACCTTCAGCCTCTTCTGTGTCACCTGGGAGCAAAGGCATCACCTGATATCAGGAAGACTTAAGAACCCCTGACAGGTACAGGCAACACCACCGCATCTCTCTGGGTTATGAGCTAGGATAAAAGGGCAAGAAATGGAGGAGAATGCTTAAAGGAAGCCTCCCAGGCCACACCCCTCCAGCTTCCTCACGTCTTAAGAAGAGGGAACTCCGCATCTCTTATCCCAGACACAGCTCTCACCTCTGATGGGAGAAGCTTCCTGATCAACTGTACAAACAATAAGAGCTTAAAGAGCTCAAAAACTAGGAAGAAGCCGCTGTGTTATTATACAACACATGAGCAATAAAGCAAAACATCACCCCTTCTCAGTGTTTTGCTTGGGCCCAGTCATTTTATCTGGTTCCGTAGAATAGCATACTTTACTCATGGTTTTTCTCAATTCTCACTATAAGGATAAAATAACCATGCCCTTCCTCTGCAAATTGGCTAACCTTCTCCTTAGGGAGCCCTGAAATAATATTGTTTTTTGTGTTTTAAATTTGAAGTGGAGTGTCGATTCCTAGAGGGATTAAAGTTGTCTCAGTGGAAACAAGGGTGAATTTTGATATTTCATGTGGTGAAACGAAAAAATGTTTTTCCTGGAGGCTCTTGTTTTCTTTCCCATAAAATAGGCACAAATGCCATTATTTATTACGTTATGATTTCTTTTCCCTAGCCAAGTAGGTTATCCAGGCACATTAAGTTGCAATAGCAAATTCTCGATATATTTTTCTGTAGTTTGTAGCAGATTACAGTGGACAAGATAATTTCTTACAACGAGTGGGACAAAATGGCTTAAAGAATTCGGAGAAGGAGTCCACTGTCAACAGCATCTTTCAGGTCATCCGGAGCTGCAGTCGAAGTCTGGAGACAGACGAGGAGGACAGCCCCAGTGAAGGGAACAGCTCCAGGAAAAGTTCCTTGAAGGATAAAAGCCGATGGCAGTAAGTTTTACACGTTAAAAGTGAGGAATGCTCATGTCTTCTTTTTTCCTGTTGATGAGTTCTTTCCTACTTCAGCTTAGTTTCAGATGGACACCTCATCAAAACCTGCCACTTTTATCATTAAGCCACACTTCTTTATCTTCAAACTTTACCAATTCCAAATTCAAATTTACTTCTCTCATTTTGCTGCTTTGTTCTAAAATTACTGCTCATAATTTAACTTCTTACCATCTATTACCCCTTTAAAAAAAAAAAAAAAAAAAAAAAAAAAAAAAAAAAACAAGCAAACAAACCTAGAGCTATCCTGCCATTTCTAAGAATTCAACACATTAAATTTCAGGAGGAGAGCTGTGATCTTTTATTTCCTAGTTTTTGTAACAGTGGTTTTTTTAAATTCTTGGGTGGGGTACTGGGGTGGGTATTAAGATACTTTTAAATCAAATCTACTGACTTAGTTAGGTCTGGGTGATATCTAGAAATCAGTATTTTTACCTCTCCCAACCTCTGGGTGATTCTAAGTCGAGGGTTAATGATCTCACTTTGAGAAACGCTGCTCTGTAAGTTGAGGTAAAATTAACCCTACACACACAAGGCATCTGCAGGTTTTTTAATTGTTCAGTAATTCCAGTTGTTCAGAGATTGTTTCAAAGATTTTTCACTTAACAGGTTGCTAACATTAGTGGCAATCTATACATAGAGAGAAGACCTCTACAAATAAGCACATCTGCACAGAAAGCCTCTCAGAGCCATTTAAGTTCTTAATCTCTCTCTCTCTCTCTCAGCATCTATGTATATATCTATTTCTTCCAATAAAAGATTTTGTAGATGCTTTTAAGAATAAATATGAATAATTGAGGATATTAAAGAAAAATAAGAATAGGAGAAAATAAAACATACAAAAATGTATGTTATATAGTCTATAGAGTGACTACATTTTGTTCTGAGATTCCTAGCAGTAACAGGAAAGAGGAAATCACAATTCTTTATAAGTTTCACAATATTTGTAAGAAAAATTAAACAGATGTTTGGGAGAAAAATGCCTTTTCCTCGTACTGTATCTGGCTGAAATTCCTTCCTTAAACCCTATCAGATAGAAATAGATAAAATAATGAATTTCACATGGCTTTTTTTACAATAACCTTCATCTGGGGCTGTGTGTGTGTTTGTGCGTGTGTGTATGTCATTTGACCTTTCTAAAATACCTTCAGGACTGCCACTTTTACTGAGTGTCAGACCCCTAGACTATCCTTTCCTTTCCCTTGGAGTTCCTTCAAGTGGTAACTTTCTTGCATCATTTTCACCTGTTATGAAATTATTGTCTCTAATTTTCTCCACAGTCTCTTGTCTTCTTCCTAATCATTTTATCTTCTACATCCTAAGAACATTTCTCTTCCACTGCCCATTTTCCAAACCCTGCTGCGAGCACTCTTAGAAGGGGAGAAAAACACAAAAATGCAAATATTTCTTTTATAAAACCTGTGAAGTCATATTGAAATCCTCACTTTGAAACTTGTGTACTTAAGTGCCAGTGATAGCTTCCTTACCTCAAGTGACTGCTACTCTGAAAGGAACCTCAACACACAAGATAGGTGGTAGGACTGTTTAATGGAATTCACCAAAACCAGATCAGCAAGCACTACTTCTGTGGCCATTTGCCGGGACTTGGGAATCCATTCCTGATTGAGAGCCCCATGTTAAAATGTCCAGTGCAGGGTTATGTCTGCCAAAGACGTGCAGATTGAAAAGCCCATAGGAGCTGTGCTTTGTTGATCTGACTGAAACAGAGACTCTACAAACAGCAACCTCTAGCCCCTGTTCACTTGGCAACCACCAGCCCTGAGAAAACTACAGCAAAGAAAGGACAATCTCATGGTCCTTTGGTTTACCCCACCTACAGGGTGCTCTTATAATTCTTCACAAACCTCACAGCTACTTCTGCCAGAAAACCACTAGAAACACTCATAGAAACCTCAAAAACTGATTATAAAAAGTTCAAGATTTCTTTTTGCTGGGCCCAGTGGCTTAGGCCTGTAATCCCAGCCCTTTGGGAGGCCAAGGCAGGTAGATCACTTGAGCCCAGGAATTCAAGAGCAGCCTGGGCAACATGGTGAAACCCTGTCTCTACAACAACAACAACAAAACAAACTTCAAGGTCTCGGCAGGGAGGGAATTGAGCTGAAAAAATCTTGAAATGTCAATGGGGTCTTCAAGTAGGCTTATCTGACTTCTTTACAGATGAAGAAGTTGTGCCTAGCGAGCTGAAGTCACTTGTCTGACTAATAAACAGTAGAGCTGGGTCATGAGCCTCACCATTTGTTCAGTCACAGGGGAGGATCCTTTGTCCTGCAATGTTTAAGGCATTTCTTTTGATTGTAGAGGGGCTAACCTCAGCCTCTTTTTATGTCTAACTCCTGAAGATTAGGAACATCTGAATTCTGAAAGCATTGCAATTACATTTCATATGAATTATAATGCTCATTAATAATTACTTTTTTGTTTATGAGCCTAAAGAATAAATAAGCTATGCATTTGTATGTTTAAAAACATACAAAGGCATAGAGACCTCAGAGTAGCATGCGGCACCATTGTTGGGAAATAGAAATGAGGAGTATGAAGGTGTGTAGAGAAGAGTATAGAGTCATATAGGAGCTGCAAGTTCTTATTGTCGTCATTTTCAATATTGTTGACCCTCTTTGGCATGCTGCACCTTAAGAAGGATTTGTACATTTGGAGAAATTAGATATAAGTAGATGATGACAGAAACCTACAATGGAGGCTGCTTGAGCTGATTAAGAACTCAAACCTTCCAGTCACACTGCCTGGGACTGAATTTTGACACCACCTCTTACTATTTCTGTCACCTAGGTAGGTAGCTGAATCTTACTAAGCCTCAGTTTTGTCATCTGTAAACCGGAAATGACAATACTACTTGATAGGGTTTTTGTGAGGATTATGTGAGAGATGCATATAAATTAAGCAAAATGCATGGCACACTCTAAGTGCCAATATAAATGGTGCCTATCATGATTAATGTGTGCATCACACCTTTAAAATGCCAAGCTGAAGTTCTGGTTTGGTTGTGCCTCCAGCCAAAATCTCATCTTGAATTGTAATCCCTATAATCCCCACGTGTCAAGGGAGAGACCAGGTGGAGGTAATTGAATCATGGGGGCGGTTTCTCCCATGTGTTTTCAGGATAGTGAGTTCTCAGGAGATCTGATGGTTTTATAAGTGTGTGGTTGTTCCTCCTGCATTCATTCTCCTTCCTGCCACCTTGTGAAGAAGGTGCCTTGCTTTCCCTTCACCGTCCACCATGATTGTAAGTTTCCTGAGGCCTCCACAGCCATGCTGAACTGTGAGTTAATTAGACCTCTTTCCTTCATAAATTACCCAGTCTCGGGCAGTTCTTTATAACAGTGTGAAAATGGACTAATACAGGGGGCTCCAGCATTTAGGTGTGGACACCCTTGGTAGCAGTCAACATTTCAGAAGAACCCTCAGTCATCCTCCTCTCCCTTACTGCAAAGAGGTCTTTTCTGTGTCCTTCTATCGCAATAGCCTCATTAGAGACGCGCCTGGACGATAATCCAACCCCACAGGGATAGGAAAAAAAGAAAGCTAAGCAGAATATCTGAGAAAAGATAATAGTTACCAGGATTAACCACACACACACAAGTATGCATGTGGATGTCCCAAATCATAAAATGATAGGAAATCAGTTATTCTCCACGGGGAAAGATGCAGGCAGGCCTCAGCCTTACCAATGCCCAACTCACAACATCCTTTATCTGTACCAGCTGCCTCAGCCCAGCCCAGATTTTCATACAGTCTCACTCCCCGGCTTTGCTGGGGATACCTGGGATTCTGTATTTGTCTCTCTCTCTACTTCTCTGGCCAACACCTCAGACCCATCTTGCGTCTGTGATTTGTAACAAAGGCCATTTTCCCACTACCTGCACAACTTTCACCTTAGGCTTGTTTCTCACTTAAATCCCAACTTGAAACTTGGACTCTATTTTTACAGAGAATCTCCATTTGTATGGATGGCTTTGTTCTATAATACTAACTTAGTAAACTCAAGCCAGACAACAATATTAGCAATATTTAAGATGCTAATGTTTATTGAGAGCCTATGTTTAAGCAAACACTGCCCTAAATTCTTTCCATATATTAAATTATTTAATCTTCATGACAGTTCCATTTTACTCTCATAGGTAGCAGGGCCAGGATTTCAATTCAGGCAGGCTGGTTCCAAAACCCACAGACTACTTAGATATAATAAGAGAATGCTTATAGTCAAGGAAGGTGCTAGGTTAATTAAAAGCAAGAATTTTCCAGAAGAGAGCATTAAAAACACTAGATTTTATTAGAGAGAACAGCTGTAGCAGGATCCTTTGGAAAGGACATAGGTTTACTTCTATCTTAAAAAATTAAATTAGGCTTGTTTATCACGTGGTGATTCATGTTCAAGGGATTATGTTAAATTTGCAGGAAGCAAACGAACCCTTACAAAGAAAATATTTAACCAGGTTAACAAATACCTGTCAATCACCCAGTGTAAAATTTTCATCAGGGAAATTAGACAAGTGTTTATCTGTCTATGGTTTCTAACTGAAGGATACCATGGAAGCTTTTTAGGAGTAGGATAAAAACCTTTCTTCTATTTTTACTCCTTGGTCCTCTCCTTAAGTCATACAACCTGAGTTTGATAAGGTATTTTCTTTGCTGGTAAACCACATCTTTGATCTTCGGTTAACATTATATAGTTCCTCAATAAGTCTTAACATTCCACCTTATCCCTTCTTGTAAACTCACAGGAAATTATCTTCTAAGAGGATCAGACACAAAATTGCATAACATTCACTATATCATCTAAGAGACAAAAGCTACTAGTTTCCTGCTTGAAATGAACTTATTTCATTACGAACAATTGTCAATTTTATTTTGAGCATTAGTCCCTGGAAGATTGCTTTTTTAATGGAATTATTACCATCTGGCATTAGTTCTTTTTTGCATTCTAAAATAAAAACTGACTCCAAGAAAGACAGCGTCCCCTCTCTCCCAGCTTACCTCATCTCTGAGCAGCAGAAACAGGCTCCAGAAAAGCCTTATAATTTTTCTTTCCAGACACTGTTTTTTTTATAATGCTTGTAGTAGTTCACTGGAACATGCTTGACTTAACTCAGAACTTAAATTACATGGAATATGGAAAACACCATTTATCTTGTTAGATTAAAATCAGAAGTTCTATGTCCAAATTTACATGTTGTATTTTAATGGGTACTAACACTCACCAATTGAATCCTTTTTGCTCTTAAAACAACAACAAGAAGTAGGACATGGAGAATGTGGAAATGGTCCCGGAAGAAAGCCCCTTGGCCGGGCGTGGTGGCTCACCCCTACAATCCCAGCACTTTGGGAGGCCGAGGCAGGTGAATCACAAGGTCAGGAGTTCAAGACCAGCCTGGCCAAGATGGTGAAACCCCGTCTCTACTAAAAATACAAAAATTAGCTGGGTGTGGTGGCGGGTACCTGTAATCCCAGCTACTGGGGAGGCTGAGGCAGGAGAATCACTTGAACCCGGGAGGCGGAGGTTGCAGTGAGCTGAGATTATGCCACTGCACTCCAGCCTGGGCAACAGAGCAAGACTCCTTCTCCAAAAAGAAAAAAAAGAAAGCCCCTCTAGAGGAACGGCTGGGCCGAGATAGCCTAGAGAAGAGAAAGTGAGAAAGGAAAAGTGCAAGGAATTGGTCTTCCTATATTTAATGAGTATACTTTACCAAGACAGGTGCTGTGCTAAGTGCTTTCCAACTGTTATTTTATTTGATCTTCACCATTATTCTATGAGATGAGCATTGTCTTTTTGCCATCTAATAGTGAGGCTCAGAGAGGTTGAGTG
The DNA here is from genome assembly GCF_043159975.1 of Macaca nemestrina. Classification (NCBI taxonomy): domain Eukaryota; kingdom Metazoa; phylum Chordata; class Mammalia; order Primates; family Cercopithecidae; genus Macaca; species Macaca nemestrina. Next base: position 39,673,960 of record NC_092133.1, on the reverse strand, counting down.
TTTTAATGAGGTCACACAGCAAACAGGTGGTGATGTTTAATATTAAACCCAGGATGACTGCAGCAGGCATATATGAAGCCATTGTGTACAAGGACATAAGTATTGGTTTTCCAGTGTTACCGAGAGCAATTTCAGAGGGATGGAGCTAAATAAGACACAAATGATTTTTTTATTTCACTTTTTATGAAGTGAATGAAGTAATATTAATTCATAATATGAAGTAACATTAGGAAAAGAGTATAAGATATCATGTAACCCCAGATCTTGGTGGTGGTGGTGGTTGTTGTGGTGGTGGTTGTTGTTGTTTTGACAGAGTCTTGTTCTGTTGCCCAGGCTGGAATCCAGTGGCACAATGCCAGCTCACTGCTCACTACAAGCTCAGCCTCCTGGGTTCAAGCAATTCTTATGCCTCAGCCTCCCAAGTAACTGGGAGTACAGGTGCCTGCCACCACGCCCAGCTAATTTTTGTATTTTTAGTAGAGATGGGGTTTCACCACGTTGGCCAGGCTGGTCTTGAACTCCTGGCCTCAAGAGGGTCACCTGTTTTGGCCTCCCAAAGTGCTGGGATTACAGGTGTGAGTCACTGCACCCGGACCAGATCTTGGTTTCTAATACCATTCTTCAAGAAAGGGAGGCAAGGTTTCTCCTACAGTGCTTGATTCTAGGACTGGGGCAGAAAATATACAAGATGAGCCTGGAGAATCTTGTTGTAGTAAGGAAGTGCTCAAAAGAAACACAGTGATGGGAGCTGTGAAAGGAATGCAAGAGCCAACAGGAAGAGCTCCCAATGGCCACAACAATAAAATAAATAAAGTGATATCACATTATCAATCACCCAAAGTTTTAATATTCATGAGGTCATACTGATATAAGTAAATGATATGTGTAAATGATAAACTAACAAATGGGGGAGAAGAGATCCATCTTCTGTGCAAAAGAATTTCCAATAACTTAGGTAGATTCTTCACCTTCAAGGAAGTGCAACATAACTCCCCACGCCTTAAGAGTGAGCTGGGCATGGCGACTTTTTTCCGAAGAGTAGAGTATAGAAATGAGTTAATAATAGTAGTAGTAACTGTACAGTGGCACATGACACACAGGTCCTCAGCCAGGTGATCAGTGTCAGTATCACCAGGGAGAAGTCATGTTGGTAGTGGGTGCCCTCAACACGATGTGATAAAAATGACACTTTACCTCTATGGTCTTCCTTCCCCAAATCCATAACCTGCATCTACTTATGGGAAAAATATCAGCCAAGTCCTAATTGAGGGACCTTCCACAAAATACCTGAGCAGTACTCCTCCAAACTGTCAAGAGCACCTAAAACAAGGAGAGACTGTCATCGCCTAAGGAGACCTGACAAGTAAATGTAACGGGAGATCCTGGAAGAGAAAAGGGACACTAGGTAAAAACTAAGAAAATCTGAATAAAATGTGGACCTTAATTAGTAATAATGTGTTAGGATTTGTTCACGAATTATGACACATATCCCAGACTAATATAAGATATTAATAGGGACATTTTTGTGTGAGGTATATGTTCTTTGGAATTTTCTATAAGTCTAAAACTATCCTAAAATTAAAAGTTTATTGAAACAATGTATTTGAATAATTATCAAGTGACTGAGTATAACTAGCACCCAGGGTTAGAACATTGCCAGCACCCCTAAACTACTTATTTCCCTTCCCAATTATTACCAGCTTCCCCCTAGAGAAAACTATTATAAGTTTTACAATAACATCTTGTTTTTCTTTGTAGTGTTTCTACTAATATGCATTCCTAAATAGTATAGTAGTTTCACCTGGTTTTGTAATTGACATTTACATAAATGTATGTATTTATGTATCACAAATACATATCATATACATTCTTGTGTGTCTTGCTTACAATTTGTGTTATTCCATGTAGTTAGCTATTGCTTATTCATTTTCATTGCTGTACAGAATGACATTGCATGAATACACCAAAATCTAGGCATATATTTTATTGTTGTTGGACTTTTGGTTATTTCTTGTATGGGGCTCTGAAATGGATTTTGTCACCATCAGATTTGTGAGACACTAAAATTCAGTATTTCTGGTAGACTTTTTTTTAAAAGAATATCCACGTGTGGGGCAAGGAGGTAGAACCTGCTGTTTGAAAGCAAGAATGATAATCTTGTTCAGGGACAACAATCTAAACTGAGGAGTGTCAACAAGCCCCATGATACTGTCGTTGCCTCATCAAGAGTCAGTAGGTGGCCCAAGTGTCTCCTGAGCATGAGAGCCTTCCTTCCTGGAGACACATGGACCAGCCTATGTACCAGCTCCTTCACAATTCTACTCACTACTTTGCTAGTGATGTCTGTGGACCAAACAGCAGAAACCTTGATCTTACTAACAACTTCCTATGCTTTGAAAAGAATGAGACTCTTGGGCAGGTTCCTGCCAAGGTGGCCAGGTAAAAAAGAAGCAATCCCTTGCCTTCACTGCTCCTTGGTTCTCTTGGCTCAAATAATCCAGGTTCCTGACTCAGTGGAAGGAACGTGCTAAATTTTCTATGCAGACTATAGCCTTTTCTGTGTACACCTACGCACACGCACACAGAGAGTAGAAATCTAACGTTGAGTCCAAGAGAACTGTTTTACTTATCTGGCCACCGTGATCATATTTCCCAAGGAGTGTCCTTTTTAAATTTCATTTATTTTTATTTTTTGAGACAGGGTCTTGCTCTATTGCCCAGGCTGGAGTGCAACAGTGCCATCACAGCTCACTACAGACTCCACCTCCCAGGCTCCAGCAATCCTCCCACCTCAGCCTCTTGAATAGCTGGGACTACAGGCATGCCACCATACTCAGCCAATGTTTGTATTTTTTGTAGAGCTATGATCTTACCACGTTACCCAGCCTGGTCTCAAACTTCTGGGCTCAAGCAATCTGCCTACTTTCTTTCAAAGGAGTATCTTTGAACTAATTGTATTTTATTTTTAACAGAGGTACTTCTCGGCCAGCCGGTTAAGTCTTGTTTTTACCTATTTTAGCCCCAGTATATTCAGATCATGACTTTTGTTTATGATTTAATTGAAGGCAAACAAGCCTAACAATGAAAATCCCAGGCTATGAAGTTAGACCAAAACCTTACCTTGGCTTGGTCTCTTCTGAGGTGGGTTACCTTCAGCAAATTACTTTCCCTTTCTGAACCTCAGTTTCCTCACAGGTAGAAAAAGAATAATAAAACTTACCTTGCAAGTAGATTGGATTTAGTACAAAAAAATGTACATAAAGTATTTAACACAGTTCCTGACACAAGAGGGAAAACTAATACATAATAAAGATTATTGTTGTTGAGAATAAAAATACATTAACTCCTCTAGTAGTTGTTTTCTTATGCTTATGGTCAGATACCTTGCTAACGATAAGAATACAGTTATAAAGAATATTAGAATACAGTTATAAAAAGTTACTCGAAATTTTTTTTTTTTTCTCTCTCACCCAGGCTGGGGTGCAGTGGCACGATCACAGCTCACTGCAAGCTCCACCTCCCAGGTTCAAGCAACTCTCCTGCCTCAGCCTCTCAAGTAGCTGGGACTACAGGCATATGCCACCATGCCTGACTGATTTTTGTATTTTTAGTAGAGATAGGGTTTCACCATGTTGGCCAGGCTGGTCTTGAACTACTGGCCTCAAGTGGTCCACCCTCCTTGGCCTCCCAAAGTGCTGGGATTACAGGAATGAGCCACCACACCCAGCCTCGGTTATTAAAAGTTACTATGTGCTATTTAGTATTTTGTATTTCCTATGCTAATTTGAATTCATAGTGGGATGAAAAACGAAGTCTAGTGTCAGTGAAAATGGCTTTGGGTTGTTCTCACTTTTGATTATAGGACAAACCAAATTGCTGTTTCTTTCCTTCAGGTTTATAATTGGAGATTTGTTGGATTCAGACAATGATATCTTTGAGCAATCCAAAGAATACGACTCTCATGGTTCAGAGGACTCACAGAAGGCCTTCGACCATGGAACGGAGCTCATCCCATGGTATGTGCTGTCCATCCAAGCCGATGTGCACCAGTTCCTGCTGCAGGGTGCCACGGTCATCCACTACGACCAGGACACACACCTCTCTGCCCGCTGCTTCCTCCAGCTTCAGCCTGACAATAGCACCTTGACCTGGGTAAAGCCCACAACTGCCTCCCCAGCCAGCACTAAAGCAAAACTTGGTGTACTTAATAACACAGCTGAGCCTGGAAAATTCCCACTACTGGGCAATGCTGGATTAAGTGGCCTGACGGAAGGGGTCTTGGATCTTTTTGCAGTGAAGGCTGTATACATGGGCCACCCTGGCATTGATATACACACTGTGTGTGTTCAGAACAAACTGGGTAGCATGTTCCTGTCAGAGACTGGTGTGACACTGCTCTATGGGCTTCAGACCACGGACAATAGATTATTGCACTTCGTGGCACCAAAGCACACAGCTAAAATGCTCTTCAGCGGATTGTTGGAACTCACTAGAGCTGTGAGAAAGATGAGGAAATTCCCTGACCAAAGACAGCAGTGGCTGCGGAAACAGTACGTCAGCCTCTATCAGGTAAGGGGCACAGCCATCCCTCTTTCCTCACTAGCGTAATACTCAAGAGCACACACTTGGTGACCAGACCACCAAGTTCATGCTCCCAGCTCTGACAGTTACTACCTGTGGTGACCTTGGGCAGTTTTTACTTAACCTCTTGGTACCCCGATCACCTTTTCTATAAAATGAAAATAATAACACCTGCTCACAGGGTGGCTGTGAGAATTAATTGAGGCAATGACTCACGCCTGTAATCCCAGCACTTTGGGAGGCCGAGATGGGCAGATCACCCAAGGTCAGGAGTTCAAGACCGGCCTGGCCAATGTGGTGAAAACCCGTCTCTACTAAAAATACAAAATTTGCCGGGCATGGTGGCACACGCCTGTAATCCCAGCTACTCAGTAGGCTGAGGCAGGAGAATCGCTGGAACCCAGGAGGCAGAGGTTGCGGTGAGCCAAGATTGCACCACTGCACTCCAGCCTGGGTGATAGAGCGAGACTCTCTCAGAGAAAAAAAAAGTTAATATGTGTAAAGCCACAGTATAATTCGTATGTATGAAGAATAGTGTCTGTACTCATAGGTGGTCCTATTTGTATTTTGTATGAAATACATTTTACTTAGATTTTATAGTAAGTGAAAATGCTTATGTTAGCTGGTTTCTTTGCAGATGGGAGAACTACAATGACCCTGGCCACTGTTTTTATTTTATATTATATTTGTATATATTGTATTATATTACATAAAAATAGTCCCAGGGTCATTGTAGTTCTCCCATCTGCAAAGAAACCAGTTAATATAAGCATTTTCACTTACTCAAGGTTCAATGGAAAGCATTGTTATCTGAATACTTTTATTATTAGTTAGTGACTAGCTGATACATTGAAAACTGTCCCTATCAAAATTAAAATCCTGGTTCATTTCCTAACATGCTATGTGACTTTTGGAGAGTTCTTTAACTTACTGCGTACTGCTGCCTAATTGTAGAGGTGAGGGGTTAATTTCTTTAAGGTTGAAAGAAATTTTCCCAAATGTGGGATAATTCTTATGTGGAGTTCTTCTTTACTAGGTTTGTAGGGGCAGCAGCCCTTAGTGGGCAGTTTGTCACAGTCAGCTGCTTACATTGAGTGAGTTAGTCTTTCATTAACCCTATGTTATCAGGTACTCTAGCACTATAGTTTAGGGTGGCAACAGGGCTGGGCTGAATGAGATAGAAGAGACACAGGCATAACCAGAGTAGCATCCTTTGGAGAAAAGAGGGTACAGATTGTTTGGAAATTGAGTCTTAAACTCCACAAGCAGGTGACACTTGAAGTGTCATTCTCAAATGAGTTGTATCAAAGTATTCAGTTTTTCTTTGCTATGCTTTTCTATCTTCACGGCAAAAAGAAATATCTTTTGTATTGTCACAGAACAAATAGAACTACCACTTGAACTACTCAAATGGCTGATTTCATGTACTTGTCACAGTTCGAATACATTTCTGACAATTAAAAACATTTGTTGCCCCAGGAAATTAGACAAGGCACATGTAATGACCCTTCTTTCTTCTTTCCCTACACCCATGCCGTGATTATGAGTAGAGACCATATCCTGAGTGACTAACTTGATTAATTAATAAGCAGATAGTCCTATGTACACAATTATCCTAATGTTACACAGCACAAAGCCAGTTTTAGTTAACTCATCTAAAATGGAAAACAAAATACCTGACCGTGTGTAGTGGCTCACGCCTGTAATCACAGCACTTTGGGAGGCTGAGGAGGTAGATCATCTGAGGTCAGGAGTTCGAGACCAGCCTGGCCAACATGGCAAAATCCCACCTCTACTAAAAATATAAAAAATTAGTCATGCACCTGTAATCCCAGCTACTAATGAGGCTGAGGCAGGAGAATCACTTGAGCCCGGGAGGTGGAGGTTGCAGTGAGCCAAGATAATGCCACTGCACTCCAGCCTGGGTGACAGAGCAAGACTCTGTCTCAAAAAGAAAAAAAAAAAAGAAAGAAAACAAAATACCTGCTTCCTGTGTAGTCCACAGGGAGCTTTCAGTGCACTCAGCTGGGAAAGAAAGAAAAAAGTCTTCAGGAGCTACTGTGAATATCAATTTTTAATTACAATTATTCCTTGGCCTGCTAGAATCAGGAAAATTCATCAAACATAAACATAGACCAGTGTTTAAGCTTAATTACAATTCCTGTCACAGTCTGTGTAGTTTAGTTGTTCCATTTGTCTCCTTCTCAAGCTTGTAGCATAGGTCACTGAATTAATACAGAAGAGGTACTTGGTTTCTCATTTACCCTAGCACTCTTCAGCTTTTACTGAAGGAGGCACCAGCTGAGACCACGAACAGTAGATTAAGAGGTAAAAGCTGCTGCTGGAACAGAGACAGAAGTGACCTACAGAAGACTCAGTCCTACCCAGCTGCAAACACAGCTCCACCCTCCCCTACCACCCCTGCACAGAACCAAGATGTTGCAGCGTAGAGGCAAAGCAGCTCATACTCCTCAACCACTTCTGAAATATAGGTGATGTTATTCCTTGACACTGCTCTCTCTACATGAGCCATTTACGAAGTTGGGCAACATGCCTTAGAAACAGATACTCAAGATTTCTTTCAAAAGAAAAAAGTGGGAAAGACCAATGGACTGATCATTTTCTCATCATATAAACCAGTTCCCAAATTGACTCGGGGATCACCAAGAAGATGCTAACTTAGTACTTAGAGAACAAAAGATCAAATCTTTTGTTAATGTTTAATATCTGTATTGGTGATTTATAATACCTCTTAGAAAATTAAATTCTCTCAGATGCCCTAAAGTTAAAAAAAAAACTATTTAAATTTATCCATAAGCTAAAGAAATTTGTGAAACACTGGGTTTTTCCAAACTTCTGTTAACAGCTCTATAAGGGGATTTTTAAATCTCTAGCTTGGGAAGTGCTTATATAGAAAATAATCTTTCTGACATTAGAATTTCCTTATGTGGTAAATGTAAATGGAGTTACTTTCAAATACACAAGTATTTGAGTACTAGTGATGGAAGTAGTAACAAGAGATAACACAAAAGACAAGAAGAAGTAATAACATTTGTAGAGAAGCCTAGGAAAAATACAGGAAAATCCAAGAAAGTAAACTGTGCAGAGACATTGATGTGATGTGGGGTGTAGAGGAAAGACCAATATCTTGAGCTTTGGCCCAAGGTTGTCATGGACAGAACTGATGGCCCATAATCCTGGGTATTTGGAAGGAGCTGTGGGAGGCTAAGAAAGTTAAATATGGGATTACCAGGTAAATATCTTTGGTTATAAGCAAAAAACAGATTCTGGCTATCTTTATGGGGGGAAAAAGAGATTTATTTAAAGGACACAGGTTGGTTTAATGGTCTTCAAAATGTCACACACAAAGATATGCCAAGAGGTAACAGTGCATGGATATATTTTAAAGAATCTATTTTCTAATCTTCAACTTTCACATAAACTGTTTTCTCCACTGCACTCCAGCCTGGGCAAGAGTGCAAGATTCCATCTCAAAAAAAGAAAAAACAAAAAGAAAAAAGAAACAAACAAAAACAAAAAAAACCGTTTTCTAAAATTGAACATGTGCCTTCACTTATGGTAGTCCATCTCCCACATTAAAAAAAGAAGGTAGGCCGGGTGCGGTGGCTCAGAGCTGTAATCCCAGAACTTTGGGAGGCTGAAGCGGGTGGATCACTTGAGGCCAGGGGTTCGAGACCAGCCTGACCAACATGGTGAAACCCCATCTCTACTAATGCAAAAATTAGCTGGGTGTGGTGGTATACACCTGTAATCCTAGATACTTGGGAGCTGAGGCAGGAGAGGCCAGGAGGCAGAGGTTGCAGTGAGCCAAGATCACGCCACTGCACTCTAGCCTGGGCAACAGAGGGAGACTCCACCTCCAAGAAAAAAAAAAGAAGAAAGTATATCCTTCATCTATCCCAAACAAGTTTATTATTTTGTGTAAAACAAAAGTAAGATTAAAACTACATTTTACTTCTCAGAAAGCTTCCTTTAAAAACTAAACAGAGGCATCCTTCCTTTTCCTGACCTAAACATATTTCTGTTAGTGGTAAAGTTTGACCCATATTGGGATGTTCTGAAATTAGAAAAATCAAAGCAGTAGAGGTTAATGGTGCCAATTATTTTACATGTAAACTATAATGGGCCTATTAAGCTTTTAAAGATGTGTTGGTTAAAATCCATAAATAAAAGTGTTACTCTTCTTTCAGATTCAGAGTATGTTATTCAAAATGGTAGTTAAAACCTATCCATTAGGTTTCATTCATGAAATGTTTATTCCAACTTGGAGTCACTCCCAGTGACTTGTTAGCAGGGACTCTCTTCAGCAGGCCTCCAGCAGGTGGACTGATCTCCAACCATTTTCATTCTCTCCATCACTGCATTCAAGAACCCTGCTCCAGGAAGGGGATTCTGATTGGCTTATTGGGATGATGTGCCAATCATTGGTCAAAGGAGGATATTTCAGCTTGATTGGCACACCTATCGAGACTATATCCAGTGGAGAAGAGACAGTTAAAGTAAAATTGGGGTATGGTTAGAAAAGGGAGAAACAGATCATGGACAGGCATAAGTCACAATGTTCCTCTATAAGAGGTAACCAAAAGGTTTCTTTGTCAAGTACCCAAGTTATTCAGCATCCTGGGATCCATAACAGGATGCAGGAAGTGGGAATGCACAAGTCATAAAATCAGTTATTAAACATTAGGCTGAAGGAGCAAGCACACACACACACACACAGACACACACACACAAAGCTTCTTTGTTCTTTGCATATGATCTGCAACAAAGCAAAATCTATCTATAAGCACTTTTTTGGAACTGCAAAGGAGAGCCAGCCTTAAATGTTTTTGAAGAGTAAAGACAGTACATTGAAATTAATTTTTAAAGAGCCCTCTTATACAATGCATGAAATATCAATATCATCTTTAGCTCATAGGCAACTTTTTGTGGTTTTATTAACTGACTTATGGGGAGAATCATTGACAATTGTTTAATTAATAGATCCCTGTTGTTACTTACAGGATGTTACACAGAGTTGCCTTAGTAGCTACTGTGAACCATTGCCTGCCCTTTGTGTTGCTGCTGCTCACAGCATCCTAATATGTATGGTGTTCTGAGTCCCATGGGCGCCGTATCTTTGGATTTCAGCCACTCAAAGGGATGGCAGCCCAGCTATTTTAGGAGCTCCCTGGGGCCCTTCAAAGGGAATTTCATGCATGTCACACACCCTGTATTTCAAGTCAGACAGTCCCAAGCATCAAACTGGGTGAAAACCTACCTGGCAATAATGGACAAATACAACTTGATTTTACTTAGATTGATACCCTGCCCCACTCCCTTCCAAGATCTCCAAGGACCTAATTTGCAAAGTAAGTCTAAATGAATTTTCCTACAGTGGTAGTTCTGCAATTTAACCTCTATAAATGGGATGGGAAGTTTTTGTTCCCCAGTTGATATATTAAAGCATGTCACTGGAACTCAGCAGGGATGTGACCAAGACAACAGGGGACATGATGAAATTCCTGACAGAGAATCTTGTGAGTTAGAAAACAGGGCCACTTGGGTGGCCAGATCATTATTCTTCTGTGGCCATCTGTGCTCTTCCACCTCTTGGAATTTTCTGGGAGACATTAATGTGTTTACTTCCCCATTGCTTGGTGCTTCCTATTGTATTCACCATGTGGTTCTTTCACAGGAGGATGGACGGTATGAAGGCCCAACTTTGGCTCATGCTGTGGAGTTGTTTGGTGGCAGACGATGGAGTGCTCGAAACCCCAGCCCCGGCACATCTGCAAAGAATGCTGAGAAGCCCAGTATGCAGAGAAACAACACCCTGGGCATAAGCACTACCAAGAAAAAGAAGAAAATCCTCATGAGGGTAGAGTGTTGTTCGTTTATTAAGCATCAAACCCATCTTCCAGGACCATTGTATGGTGAACATCGCCATAAACCACTTTAGGTTGTTTGGGTTGAGGACAAAGTCGGGTATAAAACAAAAGATACCAGGGATTAACACACACCTCCTTGGTGCCATGCTAGTGCCAGGAACAGCAGGGAAAAGACAAGGTCCACAAAAGAACATAGACATGTAAACAAATACAGTGCAAGCTAAAAAGAGACATTGTCGAGTCATCCAGAGTGCTATGGGGACAGAGAGAAGGAAAATAGAGAGCTGAGGGGCAGGCACAGAGGGCTCCACAGAGCAACTGACATGCAGGTCTTGAAGAACGTGTAGGATTTTACCAAGCAAACAACATAGGAGAAAGTATCCCCAGCAGAGGAGACAGCATAGAGGCATAAAAGACAGCTTGTTCAAGGAAGCACATGCTGTTCTGGATGGCCAGAGCATGAGCACTCTGCGTGCAAGGAAGGGCTAGAAGAGAACAGAGATCACAGAGGCCCCAAATACTGTGTGTAGAACACAATGTAAAGTATATTAGCACTATATCTTATGAACTATATAATATGAAATATCACTATGAAGTGATAATATAGTTGCTTCATGGCTATTCGTTAGTCTGTTTGTGTTGCTATAAAGAAATACCTGAGGCTGGGTAATTTATAAAGGAAAGAAGTTTAATTGACTCACAGTTCTGCAGGTGTACAGGAGGCATGGTGCAGCATCTGCTTCCGGTGAGAGCCTCAGGAAGCTTACAGTCATGGCAGAAGGTGAAGCGGGAGCCAGCGCATGACATGGCAAGAGCGGGAGCAAGAGAGAAGGGGAGAGATGCCACACACTTTTTTTTTTTTCTCTTAGAAGCAGGGTCTTGCTCTGTCACCCAGGCTGGAGTGCAGTGGTGTGATCATGGCTCACTGCAGCTTCGAACTCCTGGGCTCATGCTGTTCTCCTGCCTCAGCTTCCTAAGTATCTGGAACCACAGGTGTGCACCACCATGCCTGGCTAATTTTTTTATTTTTTATAGAGACGGGGTCTCACTATGATGCCCAGGCTGGTCTCGAACTCCAGGCCTTAAGTAATCCTACTGTCTCAGCCTCCCAAAGTGTTGGTATTACAGGCATGAGCCACCAAACCCAGCCTACACACTTTTAAATAACTAGACCTTGTGCGAAGTCAAACCTAGAACTCACTCGTCACCAAGGGAATGGTCCTCAGCCATTTATGAGGAATCCACCCCTATGATCCAAACACTTCCACTAGGCCCCACTTCTAACATTGGGAATTACATTTCAACATGAGATTTGAAGGGGACAAACATCCAAACCATATCATCTATCTAGAAAAAGTGCCACTCTCTTTGCTTGTGGGAGGCTTTGATGCTCATGTCAAACTTTACTGCTTCACAGTTTTTTCTGTACACAGAGGTTCCAGAGGTTGTGTGCCGCCTCTTGTCTGCCTCCCTCCCCTGAGGAGTACTGCTGTGTAGTAAAGAACAAATGAAATAATATGACATGAGAATACTCGGTCAGCCTTAACGTAGGTCTTTACCGGTTTTACCAGGGGGAGGCAGTATTGAAGGTGGGTAGGTCAGAAAATAGAGACCTACGTGAACTAAAGCAGTGATGGGAGAGAAATACAGACGTGGAACCATTGTGAGCTTTGTGTTCCCAGGGTGAGAGTGGAGAGGCAACTGACGACGAGATGGCAACCCGAAAGGCCAAGATGCACAAAGAGTGTCGAAGCCGGAGTGGTTCTGATCCTCAAGACATTAATGAACAAGAAGAATCAGGTAAAGCGGCATGTTTACATCTGAGATTTTTGTTTTTTAATTTTTATGGGGAAAAAAGTATACATTTGGTTTTAAATTGTGATTTAAGTATTGCAAGCATTTCTAACAAAACTCTTTGTCCTAACCAGACAATGAAACCTAAGAGGTGCTTCTGCAAGCATAGTATACTTGGAATAAAATCCCCGTTAATTAACTTGCCATTACTGACAGGGAATAGTAGATATACATGGTATAATTTGATGGATTAGACCAGTGATTCTCAACCTTGCCTGCATATTAGAGCTTTTAAGAAAATCTGGGGCTGGGTGTGGTGGCTCACGCCTGTAATCCCAGCACTTTGGGAGGCCGAAGCGGGTGGATCACCTGAGGTCAGGAGTTCGAGACCAGCCTGGCCAACATGGTGAAACTCCGTCTCTACTAAAAATACACAAAATTAGCTAGGCGTGGTGGTGGGCGCCTGTAATCCCAGCTACTTGGGAGACTGAGGCAGGAGAATTGCTTGGACCTGGGAGGTAGAGGTTGCAGTGAGCCGAGATCACGCCACTGCACTCCAGTCTGGGTGGCAGAGCGAGACTCCATCACAAAAAAAAAAAGAAAAAGAAAAAGAAAAAGAAAATCTGGTTCCTCTGTCCACATCCAAGAATAACTGATTCAGATATTCTCTGGCTGGAAGCTGGACATCTATTTATTTTTGAAGCTTCCCAGATGGTTCTAACATGTAACCCATTAAGACCCCCACCAGATTAGCCCATTCATAAAAATATTTTGGTGCTGCTTGTATAGCAACCAGCTGCATAGGTTGATTTGCTCAGATATCCGGAAGCCTCTCTGGTTTGCATTTGGTTCTGAGGGAAACTATAATCTGAGTCATTGTCTCTTTTCTGTCTTTCATCCTCACAGAGGCGAATACCATCGCTAGCCCGCCAAACCCCCTCCCTTCCAGAAGAGCCCACTCTTTGACCACAGCTGGGTCCCCCAACTTGGCTGCCGGGACGTCATCTCCCATCAGGCCAGTGTCCTCCCCTGTGCTGCCTTCTTCAAACAAGAGCCCGTCCAGGTGGGGCCTTAACATGATAAAACAGAAGGACCCTTCACATTATCCCAGTGGTGTGGAAGGGCATATCTTTACAGTTGTCTATGGAAAGACTGTTTCACATTTTGACGTATAGTTGAACTGAAAACTGAAAAATCCCAAAATGTTAAATGATCCTAGTTTTCCCAGTTTTGTACTCCTACCTTCTCATATTACTTCAAAGGTCAGTAGCAGTAACAAAACCCAAGCCATGATTCTCCAAATCTGTACTATCCAGTACACTAGCCACTAACTAGATGTGGGTATTTAAATTCAAATGTAAATTAATTAAAATTAAAGAAAATTTAAAATTCACTTCCTCAGTCACAGTAGTGATATTTCAAGTGCTCCATGGCCACAAGTAGCTGATGGTTACTATCCCAAAGAGTGTAGATAGAGAACATTTCTTTTTATCATTGCAGAAAGTTCTGTTGGATAGCACTGCTCTAAATGAAGAAGAGAGAATAGATTGTTTTAATGTAAGCTATTCGGCCCCTTTGCTAATCGATGAAATACATTTAATACTTTTCTCATATGTAAGTTACACATGTCTAGAGGAATGAATTCAAGTATCACAGCCAGTTGGATATGTTTAAGTATAATTCTAAAACTGTTATAATCAATTATAAGTTCCATGCAAATTACCTATTTGAAACAATATCTACCCTCTCAGAAGAAGAAATGATATTAAAATGGCAGACTTCCAAAGGGAACCAGAATGCTGCTCCATCTCCCTGTATCCCACATTAAAGTTTAAGAAATGTGGAGGTTCCAGGCAGAACCAAGCTAAAACAGGAACTCTTCACTTTATTACACACATACACACACTCTCTCTCCCTCTCTCTCTCTCTCTCTCTCTCTCTTTCTCTCTTTCTCTCTCTCTCCCTCTCCCTCTCTCCACCCCCCCTCCCTCCCTCCCTCTCTCTCTTTCTCCTTTTCTCTCTCTTTCTCTTGGAAGCTTGTTATTGATAAGAATCCTGGCTGGGCACAGTGGCTCTCACGTGTAATCCTAGCACTTTGGGAGGTCAGGGGAGGAGGATCACTTGAGCCCCCCAGGAATTTGAGACCAGCCTGAGCAACAGAGATCCCATCTCTACAAAAAATAAAACAATTAGCAGGATGTGGTGGTCCTCATCTGTGGTCCCAGCTACTCAGGAGGCCAAGGTGGTAGTTTCACTTGAGCCTGGGAAGTTCTGGCTGCAGTGAGCCGTGATCATGCCATTGCACTCTAGCCTAGATAACAGAGTGAGAGCTTGTGTCAAAAAAAAAAAAAAAGAAGAAAAAGAAAGAAAGGAAAAAGAAAAAAAGAAAAAAGAATCCTACAGTAAATTATCTTTTAAATAAAAATTCTTTCACAATGTGAGCTATGAACTTATAATTTATGCTTTACACATTCACATTCTACAATGGGTGAGCATGTGTCAAGGTTATATGGGAATTTTTTGTACCACTCTTGCAACTTTTATGTACATTTAGATTCATAGCAAAACTAAAAGTTAAAAAAATCAGAATCCTGTTTATTATACTTTTAGCCTGTGTAGTATCCTGGGTAAATATCTAGGAACCTGGATTAAATGGCATTTCTCGTTTATTTCAGTCATTCATGAGCAGGAAAAGAAAGGACAGAGTAAGGGAGGAAAATCTTTTAAAAAGAGAAATTGACATGCCAGATGCAAGATCAGAAGGCCAACCCCAGGAGGACAGGGATCAGCACCCACTCAAGTGTTTTAAAACAGAAAGAAAACACAAGGCAGGAGAGGAAAAATCAGCTGAATGCTGTTAAGGGGGAAAGCTAGACTGAATCCTAAGTCTGGTAGTGGAAAGAGTGGACAAACAGTTTCCTAGAATCAAAGGGAGATGGGTTCCTACAGACACTAGCTGGACCTGCAACCAGAAAGAAGCAAGACAGGACATTTACTTCTTTAGCTACAAATAATGAAGTCACCATTTTCCTCTTCCTGCACCTCTACCCTATGTTTCCTGCACTACACTGGGGATCAACAACCTACAACCTATGCCTACGAAATTCTATAAAGTTATCAATTTGTAGTGCTCTTTCATTACTGAAGGCGACCTTCAGATGTCAGCACAAATTAATTTTCCATGAGTGAACATTGTTAGCAGGGTTGAGAGTCACTTCAACAGACTATATATTTTATGTTTATATTCTTAAATATATAGTTTTTAGATTATATATTTAATATACCTAAAGTAGACTTTATGATATTCTCTATACTTTCTTATATATTTGAAATATTTCAAAAAAACTTTTAAAATCCAAGACAAAAAAAAATAGATCCTGTTCATTAATTTGACTACAAACCATAATCAAAACATCTCTCATAAAAAATGTTGTGAAACAGGAAGACTGTTCTGACTGAGTTGACTGATATTTCTACATTGAATAGATGCAGCCTTGGAAGGTGCAAATATAATCCTAGGCAGAGCTGGGTTTTTTCCATTCTTTTTAAAATTTTTTAGAATTAGAGACAGTGCCTCACTATGTTGGCCAGGCTGGTCTTGAACTCCTGGGGTCAAGCAATCTTCCCACCTCAGCATCCCAAAGTGCTGAGATTGTAAGCATGAGCCACCGCACCCAGCCCTTTCCATTCTTAACATTTTTCCGACTCACATTTTCCATTAATATTTAAAAGCTCTTCTCTGTTTTCATCTAAGGACTGGTTAAGAAAGGAATCACAATACACTCAAAAGTTTCTTCTTAAATGTGATTCTATAACTTAGAATATAGAAAAGAACGTGCATTATTTCCCATAGATTAAGAGTGAGTAATTTGGGGCTCTTTTTTAAGAAGACATCTTCAAAAACATTTATTTTGCCCATTGATCTGCAATTTCAAAGAACTGTTTTGATTAATAGAGGAATATTAACCTCAGCCCTGGGCCCTTATTAAATAGACTAGAAACATGTTTTCTTTTTCATATACAACATGTTTTATTTCCTCTGATACAATATAGATTAAGAGAAATGAAAAGAGTATCAGAAAATAGCTTCAATCTTAAATAACTTGCACTCATTGTTTTGCTCATATGGCGAATTGGAGCAACTCTGGTGGGACAGAATCACAACAGTGGCCTGCCCTTGTGCCCATGAAGGCCTTGTCTTTGTTGCAGCGCTTGGAGCAGTAGTAGCTGGCACGGGCGGATCAAAGGCGGCATGAAGGGATTTCAGAGCTTCATGGTTTCAGACAGCAACATGAGTTTTGTTGAATTTGTTGAGCTGTTCAAATCGTTCAGGTACAGTGTATGTTTCCTTCTTATTCTTTCTCAGGCCCCCCACTTCTATAAAGATACTCAATGAGAGGTGTTTTCCATTCCCCATTCAGTGTCAGGAGCCGCAAGGACCTGAAGGATCTGTTTGATGTCTATGCAGTGCCCTGCAGCCGATCTGGATCCGAGTCAGCCCCGCTCTACACCAACTTGATGATTGATGAAAACACCAGCGATCTTCAGCCTGACCTAGGTTTGTTGAACATTTTAGGATTTCCCTTTGGGACCAATCTGTCTAAAACTTAAGGTCAGAGGTCCAATCACACAAACTCTGAGCCTGTCCCACATAGTGTGCTATTACTGCTGTGTAGGAAACACTTTAAGAGAATTTTTTTTTTTTTTTTGAGACAGAGTCTCGCTCCATTGCCCAGGCTGGAGTGCGGTGGTGCAATCTCAGCTCACTGCTACCTCTGCCTCCTGAGTTCAATCTATTCTCCTGCCTCAGCCTCCGAGTAGCTGGGACTACAGGCATGGGCCACCACACCTGGCTAATTTTTTGTATTTTTAATAGAGATGGAGTTTCACCGTGTTAGCCAGAATGGTCTCGATCTCCTGACCTCGTGATCTGTCACCTCATCCTCCCAAAGTGCTGGGATTACAGGTGTGAGCCACCATGCCCAGCCAACACTTAGAGAATTATTTTAAGGTGTCATCTGGTGTCATGGGAGCAGGTGCAACTGGCATTTTGAGCAAAGAAATTCATCATTGTGTGGTTCTGCCCATGTATTTCAGGATATTTAACCAATAAAGCCCTCCAGTCATTCTGACAACCAAAAACCCTTTCCCGACTACATTAGTCCATTTTCACGCTGCTGATTAAGACATACCCGAGACTGGGTAATTTATAAGGAAAAAGAGGTTTAATGGACTCACAGTTCCACGTGGCTGAGGAGGCCTCACAATCATGGAAGAAGATGAAAGGCATGTCTCACATGGCAGCAGACAAGATAACTTGTGCAGGAAAAACTCCCCTTTATAAAACCATCATATCTCATGAGACTTATTTGCTATCACGAGAACATTTTCGCATGGGAAAGACCTGCCCCCATGATTCAGCTGCCTCCCACCAGGTCCCTTCCACAACACAGAATTGTGGGAGCTACAATTCAAAATGAGATTTGGATGGGTACACAGCCAAACCATATCACTGACCATTTCCAAATGTCTGCTAAGTATGTGGTGTGTGTCACAGTGGAGAACCCCCAGTCTCTTTCCTACCTACAGACAGATGTGTATTCAATCTCAGGGCAGTAGTCTCCTGACCTTTGACAAGGAGAGTCTTTAGTGCCTTCCACAGGGTACTTTTGTCTGAATGATTGTCCAGGATATATTTCCTACTGTGTAAACCAGAATGTCTCATTCTTCTATCCCACTCACCACCACCACCATTACTGTCACCACCCATGCATTTTTCTAACCACCCATGCATTTTCAGCCTATCATTTTCCTCCTCTGTTCTTCCTGGAAACCATAAACACAAATAGAAAAAACAAAAACCCTTCCTCTTTTATGCAGTTGCTTCATAATTATTTGTAAGTTTATGTTGTCCTTGAGCTGAGACTATTAACTATTGTTCAGCTTTAGTTGTAAAATCTCCATAACCATGGATTAGTCAAGTAGTTACATTTTTCAAAAATTATTAGACTTTATTTTTTGTTATTTTTGCTTTCATTTTATTTATCATTTTCATGTATTTTTTATTATTTAAAAATGTTATTTTAAAATGTTATTTTAAAATAATGTAATTTTTTGTAGAGACAGGGTCTTGCTCTGTTGACCAGGCTGCTCTCAAACTCCTACCCTAAAGCAATCCTCCTGCCTCAGTTTCCCAAAGTGCAGGGATCTTAGGCATGAGTCTCCATGCCCAGTCTAGACTTTATTTTTAGAGCAATTTTAGGTTTATGGGAAAATGAGTGGAAAGTACAGAGTTTCAATATACTCTCTTCTGCTGTCCCACACGGACTTTCTTCTGTTAGTAATATCTGGCATTAGTGTGGTATATTTGTTACAATGAGTTAATATTGATACATTATGATGAACTGAAGTCCATAGTTAACATTAGGATTCACTCTTTGTGTTGTGCATTCTATGGGTTTTGACAAATGTGTAATGACATGTATCCACCATTACAGTATCATACAGGATAGTTTCACTGCCCTGAAAGTTCTTTGTGCTCCACTTTTCCATCCCCCCACATCCTCTCTCCAAGTCCCTGGCAACCACTGCTCTTTTTATTATCTCCATAGTTTTGCCTTTTCCAGAATATCATATGGTTGGAATCACACAGTACATAGTGTTTTCAGGCTGGCATCTTTCACTTAGCAATATGCATTTAAGTTTCCTTCCTCCATGGCTTTTTGTAGCTTGGTAGCCCATTTCTTTTTACCCTGGATAATATTCCATTTTGTGGAGGTACTACAGTTTGTTTGTCCATTCACCTACTGAGGTATATCTTGGTTTCTTCCAAGTTTTAGCAATTATGAATAAAGCTGCTATAAACATTTGTATTCAGGTTTTTGTGTGGGCTTAAGTTTTTCCATCATTTGGGTAAATACCTAAGAGTGCAATTGCTGGATCATATGGTAAGCCTATGTTTAGCTCCATAAGAAACTGCCAGACTGTCTTCCAAAGTGGCTAAAATTAAAATGGCCATACCAAAGTTGGTGTGAATGTGAAGCAATTGGAACATTGCAGGTGGGAATGTAAAATGGTACAACCACTTTGGAAGATAGTGTGGCAGTTTCTTACTAAGCTAAACATAGTCTTTCCATGTGACCAGCAATTACACTACTTGGTATTTACCCAAACAAGTTGAAAATTTATATTCACACAAAAATCTGCACACAAATGCTTACAGTTACACTTCTAAATTACAGTAAAACTGTAATTTTAAGGGTATGTCTTCAATCTCTACGAACATAAAAATGTGCAAGTAGTTACTCCCTAAAACCAAAGCCTGAATTTGGCCTGAAGTCCCCAACTGAACCTTCTTCTTTTCCTTTTTTTTTTTTTTTTTTTTTTTGAGACAGACTCTTACCCTGTTGCCCAGGCTAGAGTGCAGTGGTGTAATCTTGGCTCACTGCAACCACCGCCTCCCGGGTTCAAGCAATTCTCGTGCCTCAGCCTCCCGAGTGGCTGGGACTGCAGGTGCACACCACCATGCCTGGCTAATTTTTGTATTTCTAGTAGAGACGAGGATTCACCATGTTGGCCAGGCTGGTCTCAAGCTCCAGACCTCAGGTGATCCACCTGCCTCAGCCTCCCAAAGTGCTGGGATTACGGTCATGAACCACCATGCCCAGCCCTTAGTTACCTTTATTTATTCATTGATTTGTTTTTTATTCCTATCACTATGTGAATCCAGGAATAAACACTTCTTTGATGGCTTATTTAGGTACGTTAGTAAAGAGCTTCTCCATTTTAATAACTCCACACCATTATCTCCAAAATAAACTTTGCAAAAGATGCTGGCTATCTTGTCCGTGTACTGTGGTGATTCTGTTTCAGATCTGTTGACCAGAAATGTCTCAGATTTGGGGTTGTTCATCAAGAGTAAACAGCAGCTATCGGACAACCAGAGGCAGATATCTGATGCCATTGCTGCTGCAAGCATCGTGACAAATGGCACTGGGATTGAGAGCACATCTCTGGGCATTTTCGGGGTGGGCATACTTCAGCTCAACGATTTCCTCGTGAATTGCCAAGGAGAACACTGCACTTATGATGAAATCCTCAGCATCATCCAGGTTCGTGCCTGTTTTGTGTGTGCATGTGTGTGTGATGCCTCTGCCATTCGAATAATTTGCTGCTAAATGTTTACTCTTTCTATACTTCTTTCCAAAGCCTTTAAATCTGGGACAGAAATAGAGTTTTGCTTTTTCTGTTTTTTTGAGATGGAGTCTCGCTCTGTTGCCTGGCTGAAGTGCAGTGGTGCGATCTTGGCTTACTACAACCTCCACCTCCCAGGTTCAAGCAATTCTCCTGCCTCAGCCTCCTGAGTAGCTGGGACTACAGGTGCATGCCACCATGCCCAGCTAATTTTTGTATTTTTAGTAGAGATGGGGTTTCACCATGTTGGCCGGGATGGTCTCAATCTCTTAACCTCGTGATCTGCCCACCTTGGCCTCCCAAAGTGCTGGGATTACAGGTGTGAGCCACTGCGCCCGACCTTTTTTGTTTTGTTTTTTAAACAAAATACCAAGTATGGGCTGGGTTTCATGGCTCACGCCTGTAATCCCAGCACTCTGGGAGGCTGAGGTCAGTGGATCACTTGAGGCCAGGAGTTCAAGACCAGTCTGGCCAACATGATGAAACTCCATCTCTACTAAACATACAAAAATCAGCCAGGGCCGTGCATGGTGGCTCACACCTTTAATACTAGCACTTTGAGAGGCTGAGGCAGGTGGCTCACCTGAGATCAGGAGTTCAAGACCAGTCTGGCCAACATGGTGAAACCGCATCTCTACTAAAAATACAAAAATTAGCCAGGTGTGGTGGTGCATGCCTGTATTCCCCGCTACCTGGGAGAGTGGAGCAGGAGAATCACTGGAACACGAGGCGGAGATTGCAGTGAGCTGAGATCACACCACTGCACTTCAGCCTTGGCAACAGAGCGAGACCCCGTCTAAAAAAAAAAAAATCAGCCAGGCATGGTGGTCCATGCCTATAATCCCAGCTACTTGGGAGGCTGAGACATGAGAATCACTTGAGCCCCAGAGGCAGAGGTTGCAGTGAGCTGAGATGGCACCACTGCACACCAGTCTGGGTAACAGAGCAAAACCCTGTCTCAAAAAACAAAAAACAAGTATGTAAGTGTTCTTTAACATATAATTAACATAGGTCCCAGGCTTTCTCTAACTCAGTAACTATTATAAGGAGTTGGTACGTAATTTTTTCTTGTTATTCTAGAACATGCAACAGATTTAGTCTAAGTTTTCAACCTCATTAGTCATTAAATGAATATGTACTAGTTCCTACTATGCTGGCTCAGTTTTAGGAGGTGGGAATATAGCAGACAATAAGGTAAAAGTTCTGGCCCTCAATGCCGCTTACATTCTAGTGGGTGAGGCAGACAACAAAGATACAATGTAATTTCAGGTAATAATGGGGTAGGGGAAAAACTGAGCCAAGTGAGGAAATAGAATGATACAGGAGGAGGGCTGAGGAGAGTAAGCAAAGGCCACTTGGAAGAGGTGGCATTTGAACTGAGCCCTAAGTCAGTAACCGGTTTGAAGGTCTCAGGAAAGAGCATTCCCCACAGGGAGCCACAAGGTCAAAGACCAAGACAGCAGCAAGCTGGGGGTTTATGAGGAACCACAAAAAGCTGGTGTACTGTGAGCTGCACAAGCCAGGCAGAGAATGGCAGGCATGGCGTCAGACAGATGTACAAGGGCCCAGTCATCCAGGCCTTTTAGAGCATGATAAGGAAGTTGGCTTTAGTCCATGTGAAATGGGATACCACTGAAATTTTTGAGCAGGGGAGTAACATGATTTGATTTTTTTTTTTTTTTTTTTTTTTTTTGAGACAGTCTCGCTCTGTCACCCAGGCTGGAGGGCAGTGGCACGATCTTGGCTCACTGCAACCTCTGCCTCCCAGGTTCAAGCAATTCTCCTGCCTCAGCCTCCCAAGTAGTTGGGATTACAGGCACGCACCACCATGCCCAGCTAATTTTTGCATTTTTACTAGAGATGGGATTTCACCATGTTGGCCAGGCTGATCTCGAACTCCTGACTTCATGATCTGCCCACCTCAGCCTCCCAAAGTGCTGGGATTATAGGCGCGAGCCAGCACGCCTGGCTGATTCACTTTTTTTGAGGTTACTCTGAGCCAGGCATGGTGGCACAAACCTGTAGTCCCAGCTACTCAGGAAGCTGAGGCAGAAGAATTGCCTGAGCCCGGAAGTTTGAGGCCATGCTGGGCAATATAGCAAGACTCTGTCTCTAAAAAAAAATTTTAAGTGGTTACCTTGGCCTCATTGTAAACTGTGCTGGCGAAGGAACAGACGCAGAGAGACTGCTTAGGAAGCTATCATAGTAACCAGCAATAGCTGGTGAAGGTTTACACTACAGGGTGTCAGCAGAGAGGAGTGGTGTGGCTCGATGCAACAAATGAGTCTAGGTTTCAGCCTCCCTTATCACCTGACTGGGTATCAGTGTATTAGTTGTTCAGCAGTTGGATTTGATCACTGAAAATGCTAAAATTGTGAGATTACTATCACACTGTTGAGTGCTCATTATAATATTACTAAATGCAGTCATGGCACTAAGTGCTCTATGTGAATCATCTCAGTTCGCCTCTCACCAACTTTATGGTAACTGCTATTATTATCCCCATTTTCACCTGGACAAACTGATACACTTTGTTTTCATAGAAATCAGCCTTGTTCTTTTCTCATTCTCTCCTTTTTTCTATTAAATAAATATGCTTAGTATAATAATTGTTTTCTTTTGGACTAAAAACCACTTCTTACCACTACATTACTAAATTAGTTCAAATATTTGGTTTAGATGTTTCCTGATGAAAACAGAACAGCTTTAAAAAATGATGTGGTGGTTTCTTTCCCCCTCTTAGTTTCCTTAACCTAAATAACACTTTTTTTTTAATCCCTTGCAGAAGTTTGAGCCTAACATCAGTATGTGTCATCAGGGACTAATGTCATTTGAAGGGTTTGCAAGGTAACTTTTAAAATATCTTTTGCCCATCTTTTAAGAGTAGTATGCATTTTTCCCATGCAGTCTTAAGAAAATTTGTTTCACCTAGGTTTCTGATGGATAAAGAAAATTTTGCCTCAAAAAACGATGAGTCACAGGAGAACATTAAAGAACTGCAGCTACCCCTCTCATACTATTACATCGAATCTTCGCACAATACCTACCTCACGGGCCATCAGCTCAAAGGAGAATCCTCGGTAGAACTCTACAGCCAGGTACAGGGAATGCCACTTGGAATGTGGTTTTTATTAAGCCTAATTATTTACTTAACCCCCAAAGTCACAAAAGCCTGGCCCCAGACTCCTTTGAAGAGCTTATAGAGTAAGCTGTTCCGTGTCAAATGTGAGGAACCACGATGTGTGGGAAACTGGCTGTACTACAGCAGTCGTCTTCTTTACTTCTTTTGTTTTGTTTTGTTTTCCCCCGTCTATACTTAACCTTTATTCTAGGCCAAAATGAAAGTGTTTGTTTGAGACTCATAGCTTTTAGATCCTAGTTAGTCTGACCTACTCCCACTAAAATTAGATTTTCCCATGGGAAAATTATCTAATCTGTTCTCTAACTGCTAAATAATATATTGTAGTGGGAAAGCATAGTAGAAAATGCAATTTTCTATGTACTTATTCCCAAAATATTGTTTGTTTTGCTTTTCAGTTTGTTAAATAATCAATCTAGCCCTATGGTAACCAAAAAAAAAAAAAATTTTTCAGAAAAAAATCTGCACAGACTGTAGGCACTGTCCCTACACATTAAATTCATGAGAATGTTCTTTGAAACTCAGTAGGCTCTCTAGACTAGAAAAAGTCCATCCTTTTTACCTAAACATCCAACTTGCAACGATCTGCGTGTCCATTGCCTCTCTGCTGTACCGTCTGCAGCTTCCTCATCTATTCTGCCTTTTTTCTTAACTCTTTCAAGAAGGGTCAATTCGGTTGGAGCTAGGCAGGGAATATAAGTGTGTCATTGTGTGCGCACGTGGGTCCAGGTTTGAAAATCACAGGTGTATTGTTTACATAACCCCAGCAACAGTGAGGTTTCTTTGTTCTCCAGATTCGTGCAGATATTCCTCATAGCATGGGGCAATTTTTTTATCTCAAAGCTTGTGTAGCGGGAATATGTATTTTAAACTCTATTTTCTAAGGAACCTTTATTATGAATGAAGCTGTGTCCTTAGCGTAGTGATTTTCAAAATAGGAGTTCTGTCATGGGGCCTCAGCCCCCGACACTGAGATGAGGGAGCCAGAGAGTAGGAGGGGTACCATCTGCCCCACTTCAGGTAATGTACTACTCTTCTACACACTTTACATATTGGCCCTCCATTTGCACACAGAAAAGTTAAAAGAAGTTTGAAATCCATTATTCTATAGGAATGAAATTAAATATACATATAAATACAGCTACTTATATATATTTCATATACACACATACATAGGTATATACATACATATACATGTGTGTACATATATGTGTAAGTGCATATATGCATATCTATGTATATCTATGTACTTATATGTATGCACATTTATCCCAGGAAAATAAACAAGGACCAGTGTCCTGGCTTTAATCCCTACTTCATTCCTGTTTGACTTCAAACAGATTTTAAACCTCTTAACATCACACCCCAAGGAGAGACTATCACAGCTTTTGAGTAAGGCACAAGAACCCCTCAAATACACTCACAGATGGGATGAAACCTAGTATGCAGGTAGATCCCTCTTACTTCGTTTCTAACCCCTCTCCACTCTTCCTTGGCCCTTCCTAATTACCTTTTAACATTACTCTATGGGGCAGATGGGAAGTGAGGATAAGCCCTGTTCTTCTCATCTAGAATTTCCAGCCCAGGTTTTCCTCTTCTAGCCATATGTGGAGATCTAAGGTCACACAGACTTTGGTGAAGACCTTTAGTCCATCCATGCTGAAAAGCCACCTCATCTGTTGCCAGTTGCTGAACATTACTCCCAGTCTGGCAGGGGTGCCACAGAGATAAGCAGCTTGGTGTTCCAGCCACCATTTTACATAGCAATTTCCAGCCCAAGACACTGCCCCTCTAGATATTCTAGCTGCTGAAAGAAGCAGATAGCCTTGAGATTCTAGGCCACCCACTATGCTGTAAGATAGGAAGAATATAGCACATATCTCATACAAAACTGTGAAAATGAGAATCATTCCACTACCTGAGCTTAGTTGCAGAAACTCTAGTGGCCACTAAGCCCCAGTAATGGATTGCTGTCACATAGACATAATTATGTGCGTTCTAAAATCAGTGGGTTTACAGATCTATCAATTTATTGGCTTGGGTCACTATTCCAGTATGTAATAATTTTTTAAGATGATGTACAGATAGAGCTATGGAGGAAGAAGGTGCTTCAAGCAAACTTTACAGAGTTGCAACCCAAGCATATGTATTGAGCTCTGCTTCCCACTTCAGATCCAGGATAACAAATAGGTATCAACTCATCTGATTCTTTGGTAGTGTTTTCTGGAGCACTTTAATAAAGAGGTTGTGAGCTAACATATTAAAGCTTAAAGGACTAGTGTGCCTAGCTTGATTACTCATGTCTGCTGTGGGTATGGGAGGAAGGAACCATTTATGGATTATTTGCCATCTCTGCTCTAGTTGCTATTCTGGAATTAGATAGCCAGGCAAATCCTTGATAACTCTTTGCTTCTACTCATCTTACATGTTATGCATTCACAGCAAAGTTGTTTAATTGTGGTTTAATTTGGGTCTTAATGGAAGTGATTTTATCCTAATTGGCTTGCTGTAAATGTTTAGCCAGTTCATTAAAGACTCAGTGGCGTTATTTTCTCTGGGCTGTGGCATTAGCATTTTCACCTCCATTGATGTCTACCCAGATAGAGCACTTGCCTGGCTCTCTGATTTGAAGATTTCAAGAGGCCAAAGTTGCTAGGAAAATGGCCATATGGTTTTGCTATCAAATTTTACTTTCCTTTAATATTCAGCTCTGGTAAACACTCTTTCTACCTTAATCTGTTCCCTTCCTTTCCCACTCCAGATTAATTGTGGCCTTTGGTGAAAATGCCGTGTTTGTTTTAGACCATGTGCCCTTCTGCTTTAGTCCTGAGTGTGAACACTGCCTGATATGTAGAACTACATGCTAGGTTTAGTTTGAGGCTTTATTTCTAGGTGCTCATCTGGGGTGGATTCACTCATTGATCACACAGGTCCTCTTGCAAGGCTGTCGAAGTGTAGAATTGGACTGCTGGGACGGAGACGATGGGATGCCCATCATTTATCATGGACATACACTGACAACCAAGATCCCCTTCAAGGTAATCCTTCATAACTGTCTTTAAATCAAATCACAAAGAGACATTATCTTCATTTGTCTCTCTTTTTTTTTTTTTTTTTTTTTTTTTCTTTTTTTTTTTTTGAGACAGGGTCTTGATCTGTTATCCAGGCTGGAGTGCAGTGGTCCCATCTTGGCTCACTGTAACCTTCGACTCCCAGGTTCAAGAGATTCTCCTGCCTCAGCCTCCCAAGTAGCTGGGATTACAAGTGCATACCATCAAGCCCAGCCAATTTTTCTATTTCTAGTAGAGACGGGGTTTCAACATGTTGGCCAGGCTGGTCTCAAACTCCTGACCTCAAGTGATCCGCCTGCCTCACCCTCCCAAAGTGCTGGGATTACAGGTGTGAGCCACTGCCCCTGGCCTTCATTCTTCATTTAAATCAGTGACTTGACCAAATTACACCTTAGGTCAAGGGTCTTTATGCTGGGTCTAAATGAAGACTTCCCAAAAGTGTTTGCTGTATCATGTGGAATGTGCACATGTTCATTTTTCTGGAGTTAATCTAGAACTCTCATTGGACTCCCCATTCAACCAAAGTTAGTAACCATTACCTTACACTAGTTAGCATGTAATAATATTGTTGCAATTTTTATATATATTGCGTATATATATATACTCTATATATATACTGTATATATAATATATACACAATATATTGTATATATACTGTATATGTATTATATATACACAATATATTGTTTATATACTGTATATATACTCTACATAGAGTATATATATATATACAGAGAGTATATGTATATAGATTTGTTAAATTCAATATGATAGTTGTTCCTTATAGTATATGAACAATACTCACTATAAACAGTTTAATGTCTTTCTACAAAATAGTCTTATCCTCATCCTTCATTTGAAAATACAAAAACCGCCTTTGGTCAGAGTCTGCTGCATGTAACAATTGAGATGCTTTCCGTGGCTATGAATACCCTGCCTTCTGACCACCTTGACAGAAATCTGGACTCTAATGAGCTGTTTTGGCTCTCATAGGAAGTGGTTGAAGCCATTGATCGCAGTGCCTTCATCAACTCTGACCTGCCAATCATCATATCGATTGAGAACCACTGTTCATTGCCTCAGCAACGAAAAATGGCAGAAATTTTCAAGGTGAGCTCTCAATGAAAAGACAGAACAGTATGTTGGCCCTTGTCTTGCAATTGTCATTGGGTTTTTTTGTTTTGTTTTGTTTTGTTTTGTTTTGAGACAGAGTCTCGCTCTCTCACCTAGCCTGGAGTGCAGTGGTGCAGTCTCGGCTCGCTGCAACCTCTGCCTCTGAGGTTCAAGTGATTCTCCTGCCTCAGCCTCCCAAGTAGCTGGAATTACTGGTGTGCACCCCCATGCCTGGCTAATTTTTGTATTTTTAGTAGAGATGAGGTTTCGCCATGTTGACCAGGCTGCTGTGGAACTCCTGGCTTCAAGTGATCCACCCACCCTGGCCTCCCAAAGTGCTGGGATTATAGGCATGAGGCACTGCACCCAGCCATCATTAGGTTTTACATGAGGGCTTTGTGGACCATGCCTCAATTAGACCTTGGCCGTGAAGCATATAAAGTTAGGGTCCCACAAACCTGAGACATCGGGCTGTTCTCAGAGCCTGGGCCCTCTCTGGGATGGTCCCTCTTTTCAGCTGAGCTGTAGTGATATAAGCATTACTCTCTGGTCTCCTTACCCTTTCCAGAAAGCCTTAGGAGATTAGGATAGACCAACTCTCCAACACTTCGGTACCACAAGTCAGGGATGCCAGGATGTCATCTGTCAATTGTATGTGGAAAAGCTGAAAATATCTCAGGGCAAGTAAGTCAAATCTTGTAGAAGATCTTCTTATACCACAGTACAAAGATCCAAGTTAGCAAAGAGCTTAGACTGGCCAGAACAGTTGCTGTGTTAACAGTCAGCCCTTCCTTATATAGGGGATTGATAATGCACCCAGATTTAGGAGCAGATATTCCCTTATACTTCCCCCTTCCTCTAACAGTAGAGGCATTTGTGGAAATGTGGCTCTCAGTGGGAAGGAGGGGCACTAACAAAATGTCCCAAATATCAATGCCAACAAAACTAATTAACTTTTCATATTGTTCTGGCCTAAGCTTTGATTTTTTTTTTTTTCCAACTAAAAAATAACTTGAAGCCAGGCCCAGTGGCTCACACCTGTAATCCTAGCGCTTTGGGAGGCCAAGGCGGGTGGATCGCCTGAGCTCAGGAGTTGGAGACCAGCCTGGGCAACAATGGAGTTGATATAAGCATTGTGTCTGCCTTCCCTCCACCCACCTCCTTGACAGACACACATTCTGCTTTGGAGATCCATGCCCAAAATCTTTGTGAGAATTGTGTCTGTGATTCTTCACACTATGTGGGGGCAAATTCTACCTATGTCTTTCATCCTTGTCCCTACTCCCTACCCCCTCCAAAGTTTCTATCCTTTTGACTTGACTTCATCTGAAACTAACCTTATTCTACAAACAACAGCCTCTAACTGATTCTCTGTTTTCTTATTTAATACATCAGACCACAGAATATTTTCCTAAATAGTTAGAACTGACGCCAGCTGCAGAGTGGCCTCGACTTCTCCTCCTGTCCTTCTAAACACCTCCCTTCTTTTCAGGAAGAAACTATGAAGGGGGCGGGAGCAGGGGACAGCTTCTTTCCTCGTTCCTCTTCCTAAGACTTTTTAAATAATTCAATCAATCTAAAATATCTACTATATTTATGAAGTGTACATATATTTATCAATTACAGATAAAAGGCATTGATTTTATGTTTTCCTTCATTCTTTTTAGACTGTGTTTGGAGAAAAGCTGGTGGCTAAATTCTTATTTGAGACTGATTTCTCAGATGATCCAATGCTTCCTTCACCTGACCAACTCAGAAGGAAAGTGCTTCTTAAAAACAAGAAACTAAAAGCCCATCAGACGCCAGTGGATATCTTAAAGCAAAAGGTACTCCCCTCTTGTTAAACTGGTTATGAAAAGGCAGTGTGCCTAGAACAAAGAAAAATAATCATTCTAACCTTTCAGATGACCTGCTTGTTTACTAGTTTTTCAAGACTGACTTTCCTTAGATGATAAATTTGATTTTGGGCTTTTCATTTCATAGACCAATAAATTCTCTCATCTCACTCACCCAAGATTTAATTTGTGGAATTGTTCCCACATAGGATATACCTCCGTTATTTAATTTATTCCGAGTAGGATGAAGTGTGACTGTTGTGCCTGAAACTGAGCTTTGGGGGTTGTCCATCCCATAATGACTGCTTTAGTCCCCTTTAGGGAGAGGCCTCTTAGGGGAGCCCTTGGCATGGAGCCTGTAGTAGAAGCCCAATAGCCATAGCCCTGTGATCCCAGCCTATCACTAGTTTGTGCTGCTTGGGCCCAGATCTCGACAACAGAGATCTGGGTCCAAGCACAACAAACCCACCTGCGTAGGAGACCCTCAGCCCAAAGGTCTGTGAAAAACCTCAGGTCCAGAACACAGAGTTATTTACCAGGCTGCACCCACTTATCCCACAGGATGACAGCTGGCAAAACTATTTGTCCTACTTAGGAGGGCACTGTTGGTTCTAAAACATCACTTTGGAAACTAGCCCACTTGCTCTCAGGCTGACCTGTTTTTCAAAGAGTACAGGCACATAGATGCTAAACATACAGAAACCAATTTCTTTACAAACATCCGAACTTGCATACTCCCTTGAAGTGTTTGTGTACTCTGAAGGTATACGTGACCCAATTTGAAGATCACCCACGACTCTGGGCCAAAAGTTGCAAAATCAGCCACCTTCAGGGGCTAAGCAGGAAACATCAGTGTGAGGAGCCAGCTGGATACAGGACAGCTGGAAGTGGTGAGGACAGGAGTGGAGGGTGCACGCCCCATCAATGAACAGCTCTAATTCAATTATTTTTAAAACACTGCACCAGCCAAACCAGTCAGGTCTGGAGGTGAAGTCAGCCCCAAGGGCCACCAGTTGGAGACCTCCACTGGGTCGACATCCAGATCTGCACTTCCAAAGCTGCTCCAGGTGACCTGGCCTTTGCTTGAGTTTCAGAGGCCATGGCACCTATGCTGATGGCCTTGTTACTAAGTTATTTAAATGTTAGCATGTATACTCTACCTGACCTTCCTCAAATGCCACATCAGTGACTGACCACCCAGCAGAAGAAAAAGCACTTCTAGAAAGAAAAACACTTTCTTCTAGAGCCCTGTTCGTCTGTGCTATTTTCTTTATCCAACAATTCCTGCCTGGTCCTCACTGCCAAGCAGATAAAGCTGCTAACCACACATACCACTATGGTCTTCAAGATAAATGTGAATGTCTTTGCCTTTTCCATTCTGTGCACAGTCATTTGCAGTTACTTATAAGGCTTTCATTCCACTAATGAACAGAAGTCTTTTTTATGTTGAGCCCAAATCTTCCTTCCTGTTCCTCCTTCTCATTGGCCCTCCCTCTTCTCTCTGCAGCTGTACAGACTAATTTTATATTTAGAAAGCTATCATGTGTTTCCCCACCAGCTTTTCTTCTCCAAGCTAAAAATTCTTGTTGTGCCAACTGTTCCTGACAGGATATGTTTGCTAAGACTCTTTACTTACCATTAAGAATATCGTAGATATTCTTAAATTTGTGGATATTCTTGAATTTGTCAATCTTAAAATGCGATTTCCAGAACTAAGTCAGTATTCTAGGTAGTATATTACAGCACAAGATCAGTGAAACCATCACCTCCCCTAATTTGAACTTTAAACCTTTGTTAATGCAGCCTCAGACTGTCTTCCTTTCAAAAATTCTTGGCCAGCCGCTGTGGCTCGCCCCTGTAATTCCAGCACTTTGAGAGGCCAGGGGAGGTGGATTGCTTGAATCTAGGAGTTCAGGACCAGCATGGGCAACATATCACATCCCCATCTCTACAAAAAATATAAAAATTAGCCGAGCATGGTGGCATGTGCCTGTATTCCCAGCTACTGGAGAGGCTGAGGCAGGAGGATCACCTGAGCCTGGGAGGCCAAGGCTGCAATGAGCCATGATTGTGCCACTGCATACAAGTCTGGGCCACAGAGTGAGACCCTGACTCAAAAAAAAAAAAAAAAAAAAAAACAGATTTAGCACACCCCGGGCTCATGTTGAGCTTGTAGAAAACAAAATCATTCGATTATTTTCATATAGACTTCTTATGCCCAGTGTTCCCATTTTTCCAGATTAACAATGAATTTTAACCTTTTGTATATGGGAGCCTCGTATTTATTTTTGCTCTTCTTGGTTTCGGTATATTATT
Source organism: Macaca nemestrina (assembly GCF_043159975.1). NCBI lineage: Eukaryota > Metazoa > Chordata > Mammalia > Primates > Cercopithecidae > Macaca > Macaca nemestrina. Next base: position 39,642,027 of record NC_092133.1, on the reverse strand, counting down.
ACATCCTACAAGGTTCTTTGTGTATTTTGTTTCTGTCATCTGGTACATTTATTAGCAATTTCTCAAACTGTGTCTTCATCCCAAGTTGCCCTTGAGTCAGCCAGCCACGTGAGAGGCCTGTGCCCTTCTTAAAGAACCCCCCTGGCATTTGATGATTGTTGCTCTTGTCTGGTGCTCTCCTCTCTGGTAGCCCGCATTTCCCAGAGGGTGCTTCAACGTCTTTATTGATTTCTTTATTTATAAAATAGAAAACTGAAGCCTGGCCACTTGTGTGACTTTCTCAAGGCCAACCAGCTCACAGCAGTAGAGCTTAGTCTCGGTCTTTAGAGAAGCCCTTTTCAAAGGTGATACAGAAGTCAGAATACTTTAATAAGAATAGTTGCTGGAGCACTTTGAAAAACAGATTCTAAAGTCACGAATCTGACTAAGTCAGAATTGCCAGAAGAAAGGCCTGCTCATCTGTTTATAAAAAAATAATTCCTTAAGTCACCATGGTGTCTGCAGAAAAAATAATAGCAATAATAATTCTTATTATCCTGAAAGTTTGAGAAACACGATTTATCTGCTATTTTTCCCACAAAGTGAATTATCTTATCCAAAAAAGCTAAGGAGGTTACTGTGCAGTCAATTTGTTCTTAGTAGATCCATTCTAACTCTTGCAAATCACCTCTTTATTTTCTAAGTTCTCGCAAACCAAGTGATTAATACCCCATCATGAAATTTTGTCAACTATCACCTTGACACTGCCCACAGTATAATGTCCACAACTTACTTGTTCCTCATTTTGGACAAATGGGACAACATAATCCCTATTTCCAGTTTTCTAAGACTGCGACCTTTCATGATGACTTCCCAGGGGATACCAGCAATGATTCCACAGTCGTATGTGTAAGGCCTTTCTGTTTTCTGGTAGATCATGGGTCTAGACCTAGTGATCTGACCTCAAATAAACCAAGTGAATGCCCAGAGCTCCATGGGCTCTGACCTACCCCCTAACATAGAAGGCCTGTGTCATTTCCATACAAAGAACACACCCTCAGCAAGGATGGATTGACTCAGCAGGATTTCTGAAGCCCTCCACCTGCCTCTGGCTTGTACTGAGATGCATCCTGAGGTCTCCTAACTATACCCCACCATGATCCTCCAGGATTCTGACATTGCTCTCCTGAATTTGAACCAAAAAAACTCAAACAGTTCACCCTAGATGACAGGCACTGTGGCTAGGTACTGGGGAAACAGAGAATTGTAAGACATTGCTCCTGCTTAGCCCTATGAGGGCCAGTCTCCTCATCTGACCCATACCTCCAACCCCAACCTATATCCGAGTTACTTTTATTCAGGGGCTGAGGTCTCATTTTTCTACCCTAGAATAAGTAGGATACTGTGTAGAAGGGTCCCAGCTATTGGCTGTTCATTGGGCTACCTCTCCCATGCTTCTCCTTGAGCATCTCAGGGGCCTTGGCACTCTACTTTCAGACACTGCTATTCGTGGTTCTTTGAGCGGTGTCCTTCTCCCATACAGTACTCACGTTTCCCTGCCAGTGGGTCTGTCCAGCCCTTGGCCTCATCATTCCCATGACTTGGCGCTACCTTGAGTGCTCACTAAGTCAAGGCCCTTCTCTTATCAGCGATAAAGAGACCTGCATTTGTGGCTCACTTGTGCCTACAACAGATTTCCCAAAGTTTTGAAGAACACTAATCCTATGAGAGACTCTGAGAAGAGAAAGACGGGGGAAAAGAAATTCCCTGGTTAAGTAAGCATGGAAAATGTTTATTTGAGACTGATTTCACTGGAGATCTTTGAAGATGCACTGGAGATCTTTGAAGACTCGTGATGCCCTTTAGCGTATTAAATGAAGGCTGTGTGAAACCCTGTAGTAGGAATGTGTTCAGGTTTGGTTAAGCTGCTGTTTCCAGGCATTCAATGTATTTTGCGGTTCCTGTAATTGTCAGTTTTTCCATAACACCTAATAATACCCACAGAACTCCATAAAACCCACTTTGAGAAATCTCAGCCTAGACAATATCCAGTTATCTGGAATGGACTGCTTTGTAATACATTTCATATGGATATGGACACAGCCTAAATTGTATCTTCCTTATGTATACATATTCATTATAAAGGTAATATACCCACATTTCAAAAATTTAGGGACTAGAGAATTATTTTAAAACATACATAATTCCAGGGTCAAACACAACTATATTACACAAGTTCTTAACCTTGGTAATATCCACAAATGGAATTTAGGGAGTCTATAAATATAAATGGAAAAAAATACATCTTTATTTTCACTAACCTCTAGCTGAAATTTAGCATTTCCTCTGATTATAAATGTGGGAATAAACTACAGTAATATAGACAATACCTATTGTCACCAATCGAAATGGCAACTTTTTCATTATACTTCACAGTTGTCGCTAATATCTCCAAGAATTATTTATGCTCAATTTATATTTTCAAAAATGTTACTTAACCTACTACTATGCTTTCTACTGTGTTAATAAAAAAACACATATATTCTAATAGCACAAATTTGTTCCTATAACATGCGATCACTGTATTCAACAGTATTTCCTTTGTAACCGTTTCATTTTATACATTTAAAACATCATTCCGAGAAGGGATCCTATCTCACCAGACAACCAGAGAAGTCTGTGACACAAAAACAAGTGAAGAACCCCTGCCGTATTAACATTTAATATCTAGCACTTTATGACTGTCATTTTATATAATTGCACTTTAAATACATAAAACAAAGAATACAGAATTATGTGTATATTTAGTATATATATTTACATGAATAGCTATTTTCTGTATGCACACACATACATTATATAGAGTATATGTTAACACACATGTATGCACACATATGCAGAATTGTATATGTGTGCATATACAATATTCTATATAATATATTCAATGCATAAATATTGAATAAAAGAATTTGTTGAACAAAAGAATTTGTTCAATTCCTTTGTTCAATAAATATATAACAATTATTTTTTCATGTCTTTCTCTCCAGCAGACAACCACTGCTTACTGACCCCGTTCCTCTATTGTTGAACTTCTAGGTTGTTTCCTGCATTTAGTTCATGCAAGTAACATTTCCTATATTTCAGATGATTTTCTTAAGCTAGGTTGGTTCCCAGACCTGTACTGATGCTTATCACTTCACAGTAATTCCAGTAAACGTGGAGTATGTGACCTCCCTGGCTGCACACATCAAGTTTCCTAAAGTTTCTAGGCCTGTTTTGTTAATCTGATTTACGGTTCAGAAAGCCTTTTGAAAAAAATTTTATTTAAACCAACAACAATTCTTTTGGCCTCTTTGTCCACAGGGATTCTAACATTGTTCTCAAGGTCAGGGGCCTGTAGATATTATTTTAAGAAGGGGAAAAAATGGTTTCTTAACAGAGACATACTTTTGAAAAACTGATGGGTGACTCACTTCTTCAGTCATTTGGGATTGGTGCTGGTTCTCCGAATCACCAAAACTTTCTCTTGGAGGGGTTGTCCCGGGAACCTGGCTAGCTGAGCACCGCACATGGTCTTCTGGAGATTGTGTATAAAAGCTCCAGGACTCTTCCTGCAGGAATGCTGAAGTTCACCCAAGTGTTGACATTGTGTTTCAAGTGAATCTAGATGTTTTTCCTCCTCTCCCAAATGTATCAAAATAGGTTAAGCTACTTTTAATGATTGTGTTAAACATCAGGGGTAGTTTTGAAGGTTATAAATGAATTCAGTAGCTTGGCATCTGCAGTTTACAATTATTGCTATTTTACAGGCTCATCAGTTAGCATCTATGCAAGCACAGGCTTATAATGGTGGGAATGCCAACCCCCCACCTGCCAATAATGAGGAAGAGGAAGATGAGGAGGACGAATATGATTATGACTATGAATCCCTTTCTGATGGTAAGAGAAACAGATCCCTCTGCTGTGCACAGGAAAATTCTTGGATGATTTTCCACCTTTTTCTTTCTAAAATAAGTCTAGAGCTCCAAAGACCAATACTACAGATGGTTGTAATACTGTACAGGAGTTTCTGAATTCAATCACTTAGCAAGGACTGAGGAAGGAAGGGGATTCTGTTAGCCACCACTTAAGGAAAGAAGAGGCAGGTGGGGAAGTTACAGGGAGTCATTCCTATGACAAGTTTCTAAAGGAAGAGATGGAATTGCAGCAGAGAAACCCTATTTTCACCCTTTAGCTTCTAGTGTGTCTGGTACTTTTGGCGGGAATCGTAGACTGAGGCTGCATCCTTTCTCCTGCACCATCAGCAGGGGGCAGCATCACGGCTCTGTGCTCTCCGTTCCTTTCACACTCTTGCTCTGGCATTCTAGCAGGGAAAAGAAAGGAGCCTCATTTCCCCTCCCTCCGTTTTCGTACCACTAAGCCAACAAGATCTTTCCTTCTGGCCCAACCAAAGAGAAAAAACATGGGTAATACTAATGACACAATACAAAAAAGCCACATGAATTGATGTTAACTACAGATTACTAGCGAAGGATTCTTCTCACATGAGAATTAGGTTTTCAGTGTGTTTCATTTGCGTTAAACATTTGTTAGAGATTGCAGAATGTTTACTCAGGTACCTTTGCTGATAGTAGACTGTTTCATTTTGGTGATGTCTGAAAGACAACAATATAATAATAAGAAAATGCCAAGGTTCCTATTTCTGTAAACATTATATAGTAGAATATATTGTTTCTATGTAGAATAATTGTTTTGCTAAATATGCAGATATGCCCAGACCAGAAACCATTTACCATTAAGTCGTCTCAAGCATTAAGACAACTGAGCCTCCTCCAAATATCTACGCCTCAGCAGAAATTTGAATTGTCTCCAATCATAGTTCAGTTTTGTGAGCCTCCATCACTGGTTATGCTGCAGTGTCTGTCTGCCCCCAAATATAATACCAAACTACATCATTTAGTATTTGTCCTTAGTAATAGTTGATTGCTCCATACCACCAATTAAAAGCCAGTTTGCTACACCTGAAACCCCATGAGCTAATATGAGGGACATATCTCATCAGATAGTAAGAGAAAAAAAAAATTAAAAGGAGTCAAGACAATTTATCTGCAAAGTCATGGGAATGTGATTTTTTTTTATTAACTTATTCTTCCCCATGGATTTCTTCCCCATTACAGTTGCAGTAATGCCCCATAGAAGAACAAATTGATTCAGATATGAAATGAAAAGCACACTTAAGAAATCAACTAATCCAGATGTCATATGCCCCTATAAGTAGTTAGTCCACTAGAAAACAAATTTGCTCTTTCATAAATTGCTTCTGTGGTTTTTCTGTACTTCTGAGAACAGGGAAGGAAAAGACTTTTTAGAAATTATTATACTGTAGATTTCACATAAAGAAATAACAAAAAATTATTATAGATGGTTTTGATTTGCAAATAACAAAATGAACAGGTAAGAGAAGGATTTTCTGATTTATTTTCATTTGGGACAGTAAAATTTAGTCCTATACCACTGAATTTCTAAGATAAGTTACGTGCATTTTTAACAATCCACATATACAAAGGTGGGGTGTCATTGGAAAAGGGGACCACGCAAGGCTCTGTTCCAATAGACTGTGAGACCTGGGGCAATGTCTTCACCACTTTAGGCCTTAGTTGCCTCAGATACGTAATGAAAAGGTTCTGCGAAGTGTTTGGTGATGTTCTTCCTCTACTTCCAGCACTAACATCTATAATGTATGACCGCTTAAGCCCACTACCACTACATGAGTATTTCCCCCTTCACTGAAAGATCCCTCTGACTGGATGATTCTCAAACAGGCCTTGTAGTTATGCTGTGACTTATGCAGGCCTTGTAGTTCTGCTTGTTGAAGCTTGTCCAATTAAGGCTTCCATATGTGACTATTAAATGCCTTACTAGCCATATGCCTTTGATTATTGTTGTGACCATCTCCACTTTCTCCAGCAGGGATAGAGAACAGAAATCTACCTGCTGTGGGAAGCACCATTACCAGCCTGTTAGGGGGCCTCAAAGGTTTCCTAGCTTCTTGTAATAATGTGTCCTTTTGAGAATCAGATGAGAGCTGTCACCTTTGAAAAATAAAACGTGCTCTCAAAATTCTGCACAACTGCAAGAGTTTCACAAGTTTCCTGAGACCCTCATAGGCATCCTAGATTAGGAACCCATCTCTAAAGTCAGGGTGCCCAGTTTATCTCTGTGGCATCTCTTCTCCTTGGTTTTCATGCCGATTAAATAAAGGCATTAATCTAACACCATTTGGGCTATAAAAATGAGATAATGCCTAGCCACAGAATTATTGCAAGTAAACCCTAAGGAAGTTGCAAACGAGAGTTATTTATTTGAGAAATTGTAACTCTGCCTTTTGGGTAATAAATTCTTAATACTTTTTCCCAACCTTGTCGTTTATCTTGTGTCTAGTTTTGAACATACACTGCAGACAAATTTGAATTTATGACTTAACATAGACATATTCTATGACAATGACAGCACAATTCCAAGAAATTAATCTGTTTCTGTACGTTTGAAATGAAGTCATATTGGGAATATTACAATAGTCAGTAACTGAAAATATGTAACATGAATGTGTCAGCCTTGGCATGATTCACATTAGTAATGTTTACATTTCGTTTACTGCTAGTCCTTGCATCGTTCAACAGTCAAAATATTAAATCTATAGAGCATTTCTTGTTTCATTTATTTATAATCTAAGCTGCTGTTATTTGTGCTTTGCTTCATACCTTTGTTTAATTTATCTGGTGTTTGTCTTAATTTTCTCCTTCCTTTACCCCTTTCTGATTCTGTTTTTCTGTAGCAGATGTCCTTACTGCCTCCCCTGCTCCTAACGGTCAGGAAGGTAAATGCCATTTGAACGGGGCATTTTAACTGCATGGACGTCAGCATTCTGTTTCCAATTTCTTGGGCCCGGTTAGCATGACATTGTGATACTTCCGTGAATACAAATGTAATGCAATGATTTATCTCATTTACTTCTTGTCAGCCTGCATGGCCCTGATTTGGTATAAGGTCCTTTTGGTCTAATCATTTGTGCTCTGATGATGCGATACTAAATCTTAGTGAGAAATTAGCTTTCTTGTTTTTCATTTTAAAAAGTCATCATCACGATACACCTCTAATACCCTTAGAGTCATTCCGAGTAGAAAAGCAAAAACAGAGCAAAATATAAGATTATATCTCATGATATGATATTTAGATATCTTTTATTTTCTGTTATGATTATCACTTAGTAAATTAATAACAATCATGAAAACTTTGCTTTTTAATTATAATTGTAAAAACTTTGCACTACACCCAATAATAAGTCTTTCCCCCCAGGTTTTGGCATTTCTCAAGGTAAAAGAAGTAAATAGCTTCATTTCAAAGTGACAGTGATTAAATCATGTATGTACCTTCTAGAAGTGCTTCAGCCACTAAATCCTTCCCAAACATGTGTGCTGTCAGCTTCTTGACATGGGATATCTTCCATAATATTTGCATAGTTCCAATTATCTGTATGAAAATTGGCATCTTCATTTATATTATGTCAATATGCCAGATTATTTTGAATCATTTAAATTATAAGTGACAAAAACTACTGGTAAATAAATCAATTAAATTGAAAATAACTGCATCAACCCAATTTTTACAGTTAGGCTTCAAGCCATCATTTTGTTAACATACTATATAGTTAGAGCCTCATTCTTATAGATAAGTACAAGTATCTGGATGTCCTCACATGATGCACATGTAGCTCTTAAGTGAAGCATTGGGTTCTTTTTCACTGAAGCCTGCTAACTTATTTTCAGACAACATTCTGGAAGACAGACCTGAAAATAAATCATGTAATGACAAGCTTCAGTTTGAGTATAGTGAAGAAATCCCCAAGAGGATAAAGAAGGCAGATAACTCTGCTTGCAACAAAGGAAAGGTGGGTGAATGGTTTCTGTTAAATGACACTTGGACCATGTGGTACTCTTGTCAGTTTCAGATGGGATCCACTTCCTCCCTATCCCTCCCTTTCACCTTTCCCCTCACTTTCCCTTAGATGCCAAAGTTCACTTGGTGGTATTAAGAGACACCCACCTTCCATTTATGGAAAGTTAGTCATTGATTCATCCAGCCAGTACCTACTGATGGTGTATGTGTGGCAGGTACTGAAGCGGCACAGGAGGTGGTTTAGTGATGGAGGCAGACATGTCAACTTTGCTGAAGATTAGTGCATAGAGCAGTGATTATACTGTGTTATCAGAGAATCAAGGACAGGCTCTAAGGGAATATGAGGTTTGAGAAGGAAGATTTGGCTAAACAGACAAAAACAGAACATTCAGGCCAAGAGGACAGCCAGGTATGTCCAGGGAATTGCAAGAAGTGTTAAAGGCATTTGGGATGACCAAGAAGATAAAAAGGGGCCAGACAGCAGAGGACTGACACTGAGAATAGAAAGATAAATGTGATACCCAGATCCTACCCTCAAGTGCCTCACGGTTTATAGATTCTGAGCAAATCTTTAGATGCAGTTGCAGTGACATTGTTGGACAATGGAATTATATGTCAAAAATTTGAGCCACAGAAGATACATAGTCAATCCTCTATTTAACAAAGATTTATTGACCATTCCACATGTAAGACAGTGGACCATGCACTGAGGGATGAATTAGACTCACTTCCTGCCCTCAGAAAGCTTTTACTCTAGGAAAGCTGTTGAGACATGTGTATGGATAATTACCATGCAAGGGGAAATACAGTAATAACACCAGAGGAGGACAGATAAAAGAGCTTTGGGAACTCAGAGGTGAGTGGCATATACCTTCCATGTAAAATGGTATCATTTTTCCCTTACCAGGTTTATGATATGGAACTGGGAGAAGAATTTTATCTTGATCAGAATAAAAAGGAAAGCAGACAGATTGCACCAGAGCTTTCTGACCTTGTAATCTATTGTCAAGCAGTAAAATTTCCAGGTAAGATAAGGCAATATCATCTATAACATTTAAAGATACCAAATGTTAAAAATATGCCATTTATTTAATTGGCATTGTGAACACTCTCAAAATAACTAAATTGTGTTGCTGAAATCATTGTTATAATACCTCCTAAATATCTTTATTATTATAATTTGCCTTGATGCTCATGAAGAAAAATACCATAAAATACTCATTTTCCAGGTCACACAATGTCTTTTTATATAGTTAATAATTATAAAAATAATAATACTCATAATTTCTCATTGCTAAAATGTATTAAATACTTAAGTACTAGGATTTGTGCTGTTTACATACATCTCCTTTACTGTTCATAATGATTCTACAAGGTAGGCAGTATTATCTCCATTTTAAAATAAAGTCTGAGAGAGATGAAGTAATTTGCCCCAAATTTCAGAGTATATCAGCCAAGATTCTTTGGTTTGAAAGTGGCAAAGGGAACTTTATTGACTCATGTACTTAAAAATGAAGACACACAGGTTTCAGGTAATGCTTAACCAAGGCACATGCTTTCTCTCTCCTCATTTCTCATTCCTCCTCCATCATGTTGGCTTTCTCGCCTTTATTCCCTTCTGGTTGCAAGACGACTACAGCAGGCTAGCACTACATGCTTCAGTTTCAGCTTCAGTGTAAGAGTCTCTTCCAGAACTTCCCGCAGAAGTGTCATTGTTTCTCATTGGGTCCTTTACCCAAGCCTTAACCAATCACTGTCGCCAGGGGGATGCAGTGCTCTGATAGTCTGGAGCCTATGTCACATGCTCCACTCTGAACTGGGTAGCAAGGCCCCACCCAAACCACAAGGACCAAGGATGGGGTTGAAGTGGAAGAAGAGATTTCCCCCAACTGACCGTTTTTAGAAATACAGTGGACTTAGGCTGATGAACCACTTTCCAAAAACAGTGTCCTTTTCAATTAATGAATGGTACACCTATAGCTCTGAAGCCTATCTGTCTCCAAAGTCCTGCCCTTACCTGTTATACTGCCTGGCTTCTCTTGTTTCCGGCTGTTTTCAATGAGCATACTCAATTATGTGTCCCACAAATGGGGCACCAGGGGGTGGAAGACAAACAAGAAAGTCCATAAGTACATGGAACTCAGAAAAATTCATCTCCTCATACTAGGAAAAAGGATCCTCTGGAATAAAATTTCTGAGAACAGGAAAGTGGCTGAGATAGGAGGATCAGTCTAAATGTTAGTAAACAGGGTATATAGACTTGCCCTCATCTTTTCAAGATGGGCTGAACTCAGGTGCCTCCCAGAGCATATCTTAAGCACCCGATCTCACACTGTGCCTGACAAATGGGCCAGAGGCATTGGGCTATTTAAAATTTAGGTAAACTGGGTGTGGTGGTGCGGGCCTGTAGTCCCAGCTAACAGGGAGGCTGAGCAGGAGAAATGCTTGAGTCTAGGAGTTCAAGTCCAGCCTGGGCAACACATATAGCAAGATCTCATCTCTAAAAAATAATAATAATTAAATTTTTTAAATCACAGTTAGGTAATAGTGAGTGACCTTTTCACACACCAGAGTAAAAAACGTCATATTATTTAATGATATAAAAAATCATATATGTCATGATTTTAAAATTATTTTAATTGTAAGTTTTCTCCTATAAACTGTTTTTAGACTGTTGGCAGCTGCTACTGCTTGTCTGCTAGTAAATCCTGTTGAGGAGGATATGAATCAATAAGTGGCCAGCAAAGATTTCAAAGAAATGCAGGAACCTGGTCATTTAAGTTTAATTTCACAGACCATGACCTCGTGGCATATAAGTACAATATTACCATTATTTGCAACTGGCAAAAATCTTTTTCTGATGGAGTAAAACCCTTTACCTGTCAAAGAGCCTGGAGGCTGGCACGTCCTTCATTGCAGGAACAAGGATGAGCGCCACTCTGTTCAAGAATCATACCCACTGCAGCTCTTATTCTTTATAAATGCAGCGAATGCCACACTCGGACCCTTCCACTGGCTTTGTCTGTTCTTCTCAAGCACTGAGTAAATAAGGAGCACAGATTCCCAAAGATATTTGAAGTCAGTGTGGAAGACAAAGTCTCTGTGCCAGTAGAGAATCGTGGAAGGACCAAGAGGTCATTTGGTAGAGCTTCTAAGCATGTGGTTGTTCAGCTTATTTTAAAAATTCCAAGTATGTTATTTTTTAAAAGTGTTCACATAGCATACATTTCTTCATAGGTATAGTGTATTTTCGTTTTCTTTAGAAAAATGAAATTTTTTACATTTTTTCCCCAATTTTATTTCCTGTCTCAAAATAGCTAAATTGGATTGCCAGAATTATTGTTATAATACCTTCTAAATATTTCTTGTCATAATCATGTGTTTGATGCACATGAGGAAAATAAATTGCTCATGTTGCTATGCCATTCATTTTAATTTTGCTACATTATCAATTTCAGCATATGTCACCTTTCGTCATCCTAAGTCCCTTCTTACAAACCATATGCAAAAAAAAAAAAAAAAAAAAACCCTTCATTGCAATGAGGCACTCAACAATCATGTGGTATGAGGCCCACAGAAAGGAAGGAACTTTCCTACCATCAGAAGCTAGTTCAGTGGCAGGGCAAGAGCCAGATCTCCTGGCAGCTCCCAGGACTGCTCTTTGCACCACACTATGGAAGTAGTTGAGTTTTTTTGACCTGCTTTCTCTTAGGGTTTGTTTCTCAGTTGCATTTAGTACTTCTATTGTCCTGGGGTTTTTTTTCTCCTTCTAATAGGAAAAAAAAAAAGGATATGGTATTTTTATTTTATGACCCCACCTACCTAGTTTCCAATATCTTCCCACAAGCTCCCCTGCATCCCCTGCTCTCCTCAGGGACCTAGCTACACTGCCGTCTTTCTAGTGCCAGGCCGTTGCTCAGAGTGTTCTCAACCTTGCCTGGCCTGCCTTCTCCCCTTGGCCCCGTTCCAAATTCCAAGGACGGGGTCCTTGTAAAGTATCTGAGACTTCTCAACTCATTGTGACATCTCCTTTCTGGAGCTCCTTCATTTATGGGCGTATTTTTGGGTACTTCCTAGATACGCAATTGTTCCACAGTTAGGAGTACAACCTTGTTCTTTTATTTTGAGTTTTTTTATTTTGACAGCTTTAGTGGTACAAATAGTTTCTGGTTACATGGATGAATTGTATAGTGATGAAGTCTGGGATTTTAGTGCACCTGTCACCCAAGTCGTGTAAGTCGTACCCAACAGGTAGTTTTTCATCCCTCACCTCCCTCCCACTCTCATTCTGAGTCTCCAATGTCCATTATACTGCTCTGTATACCTTGACATACCCATAGCTTAAAAGAGTACAACTCTGTAAGAGAAAAATTATTCAGTGGTGACAAGATCATCAGATAAGATCATGGGTCGAGACCTGGGCTCTTGGCTACCACACTCTGTGATTTGGCCAAGGCAAATCTTCTCTTTGAGCCTTTGTCACTCAAAAGTGGAGTTTACTAGAATCCTTATTTACTACATTTGCTGAAATCTCCAGAATCACCCAGGTCTCTTGATTAACATACCCAGTCTCAGGCCTCTCTACCAGGGATTTACATTTGGAAGGCACTGGGAGGTCCTGGTCCCTGGGTTTCTAAGGCAGGCAAGTCAGGAGCAGGCAGAGCCAGATGATCTGGAAGTCTGATTCTGAGGGGGATTTTGCCTCATTCTCCTTTGAATCCACCACACAGCCCACAGAGCAGGCGCCCAGGGATTCCATGGTGAGGCTTGTCCGGAAGATTCTGTGACTTCCAGGGTTCATTTTTATTCCTACACTGAAGGAGCCACATGGAGAGAGCCTTGCAAATGTCAGTCCATTCCCTGGATACACACTGTCATTTTCTCAGCACTGAGAGACAAGCTTTGTTCATCACATAGTGGTTTGCTAACAAGCCATTTGAATGACAAAAGTAGAACCCTACTGCCTTGGACAGCTCTGGGCTAGCTGGGTGTGGGTCCCTGGCACTGAATGTTGCCATTCCCCACAGAGAGCCTTGGCCGTCCCCCATGGCTGTTCTGGGTTACTCAGATCCACAGTAGTGCTGCAGGTTGGAACATCTTGGAGGGCAAAGGGGGGATGCATTTCAGGAAATGAGAGGGCTCGGAACAGAACTTTCAGGAGAATATCAACCAACACACCATTGAGAGGTAGCCCTGTTCACTGAAACTTAATTACCCTCGGTGCCTCCCAAAATCTTGCAAAATCAGTGAAGACAGCTTTTTGGGCCTACAGTGACTGGGTAAGATGAGGCCCAGCTGTGCCCTGCAGAGCATGGCAGGCAAGGCACTCAGGAAGAAGTAACCGTGTGACCCTGAGTGGCTCTCGGACCATCCCCAGACTCAGCTTCTCTCCTGATTTTAGCAGTGCCAATATGTTGAATCCTCTGATGTGTCCGGAAAAGCATCCAGAAGAAAGCCTAGCACTGATTATATTTACACTAACGCATCACTTAATCATAGAGAGACATTCTGAGAAATGCTTCATTAGATTATTTGGTCGTTGCGAAACATCATAGAGTGAACTTAGACAAAGCTGCAGTGTAGCCTACTACACACCTAGGCTAGATGGTGGAGCCGATTGCTCCTAGGCTACCAGCCTGTACAGCACGTTACTGTACTGAATACTGTAGGTAAGTGTAACACAATGAGAAGTATTTGTGCATGCAAACATACCTAAAAAGACAAGGTACAGTAAAACTATGACATGAAAGATTTAAAATGGTACATCTGTATAGGGCACTTACCATGAATGAAGCTTGCAGGCCTGGAAGTTGCTCTAGGTGGGTCGGTGAGTGAATGTGAAGACTTGGGACAGTACTGTACATGACTATCAACTTTATAAACACTCTACACTAGGTTACACTACATTTATAAATAAAAAATTTTTCTTCAAAAATAAATTAACCTTAGCTTACTGTAACTTTTTATTTTATAAATGTTTATTTTTTTAACTTTTTGACTGTTTTGTAATCACACTTAGCTTAAAACACACACATTGTATAATTGTATAAAAATATTTTCTTTCTTTTTTTATTTTTCTTTTTTAATTAGAGACCTGGCCTTCCTCTGTCATCCAGGCTGGAGTGCAGTGGTGGAATCATGGCTCACTGTAACCTTGAACTCCTGGGCTCAAGTGATCCTCCCACCCTAGTCTTCTGAGTAGCTGGGACTACAGGCACGTGCCACCAATACCTGGCTAATTTTTTTTTTTTTTAAGAGACAAGGGTCTCGCTATGTTGCCCAGGCTGATCTCCTGGACTGATCTGCCTAGGCCTCCCAAAGTACTGGAAATACAGGCATGAGCCATCGCACCCAGCCATTTTCTTTCTTTCTTTTTTTTTTTTTTTTTTTCCATTCTGTGACTCTAGCCAAAGACATTTTCTTTCTTTATTCTATAAGATTTTCTCTATTTTTAATTTTTTACTTCATTTTATTTTTTTTTTTACTTTTTAAACGTTTTTACTAAAAACTGAGATACAAGCACCCACATAAGCCTCAGTCTACACAGAGTCAAGTCACCAATATCAGTGTCTTCCACTTCCACATCTTGTCCTACTGAAGGTCTTCAGGGACAATAACAAGCATGGAGCTGTCATCTCCTGTGATAACAATGCTTTCTTCTGGAATACTTCCTGAAGGACCTGCCTGAGGCTGTTTTATATATATATACACACACACTAATGTAGAAGGAGTATACTCTAAAATAATGATAAAAAGTATAGTATAGTCAATATATAAACCAGTAACATATTTATTATTATCAAGTATGTTCTGTACATAATTGTATGTACTAGACTTCTATATGACTGGCAGTGCAGCAGATTTGTTTACACCAATCTAATCACAAACACTTGAGTAATATGTTATGCTATCATGTTAGGACAGCAGAAGATGACAGGAACTTTTCAGCTCCAGTACAATCTTAAATGGGACCACCATCATATACGTGGTCCATTGACCTAAATGTTGTTTTGTGGCTAATGACTGTACATCGCTTGTCTAGTTAGGGAGTTGATTTCAAAGCTTCCAGACAAATTAGGATTTCTGAAGGAAGATGCCATCATATGCACTGGAGTCAATTTATTCTTTTTTTTTTTTAAGTATTTTTTTTCTTTTTAGAGACAGAGTCTTGCTAAGTTGCCCAGGTTGGCCTCAGACTCCTGGCTCAAGTGATTCTCCTGCCTCAGCCTCCCAAGTCGCTGGGACTACTGGTGTGCACCACTGCATCTGGTTCTGGAGTTGGTTTATTCCTAAATACCTAGATGGCTTCTGCTCAAACTTCTATCTTGAAGCTTTAGTCACGTCAGATGTTCCAACATCTATATCTAAAATAAGCTTTCTCATTCACAATCGTAAGGGAAAACACAGATGAAAGGAAGACCCTAAAATTAACTACAGACTCAGCTGAGGAAGGGAGGCAGCCACCAGGCTAACCGTGTGGATTTAAATCCCAGCTCTGTCTCTCCATGACCTTAACTTGAACAGTTATGTATGATAGCTGCTCTGCACCTGGGATTCCCTATCTATAAAAGGGGTGTAACAGTCCTAACCTAAAGGATTGCTGTAAAAATTAGCAATAAAGTATCTAGTGTGATTAGCACATCGTCTGGAACATGGCGAGTGGATCACTTGAGGTCAGGAGTTCGAGATCAGCCTGGACAACATGGGGAAATGCGTCTCTACTAAAAATACAAAACTTAGCCAGGTGTAGTGGTGCACACCTGTAATCCCAGTTTTCTGGAAATGTCATTATTGGTAAGTGAGCCAACAGGGTAGTTGAAGGTTCTTTGTTGCTTCTTCATTATTTTTCTGGACTCCTTCTCACAATTCAAAATCCTTCCCCTTTTTTGATCACTCAGCCCTTGTTTACATTCTTCCCCTCCCCATCCCAAAAGAATAACCAGGCTCTTCACTGAGATACCCACATACTGGTAGAAGATATTGACATGTGGCAGGATACATGCAAAACTCCAGAATGAACAGAGCCCCTCCCCCCAGCCCCCTCATCAGTTTTACTTGGGAGAAAATCCATTATTAAGTAATCGTGTCAAGAGTAAAATGTACACAAATATTAAGATCAAGGCATGAGAACTCAATAGTCTAAGTTTGTGTGTGTTTGCTATTGTGAATACTTTGGAGGAGAAAAAACACCTTAAAAGCCCCACGTTAAGCTATAATAAAAGCTACTATGAACTGAGCACTTCCCTGAACAAGACACACTACTCTATTATCTTGTTTATTCCTAACCACAGCCCATTTATGGATGAGGGAGTGATGTAGAGAGAGGTTAAGTATCTTGTGTGAGGTTGCCCTGCTAAGAACAGATTTTAAACCCAGCTGTCTCACTCCAAAGTGTGTGCTCTTGTCTCCTCTGATGACGTTCTTGGAAGGTGTGTTATCATCTGAAAAAGGACCTCCTGAATGCTGCTTCAGCTTCGGGAATTACTCTCCAAAAGTACAATTATGACAGTGGGAACAATTTGGAGGCAATTCTGGCTTCACTGCTGCCTTCAGCTCGCTCTTTTTACATTGGAGCCAGGTCTATGTGGTGTGCATTCATTTCCTCATTCAGCAAATATGTATTCAGTTCCTGCTCTGCACCAGGCACTGTGCCAGGCATGAAGGATCCAGGGAGTGGTTAGACCAGGAGTGAGAAAGAGAAGCCATGCAACATCATTATCGCCATATTTCCCATTTAATCTTCAGCCTAACCTTATGAGCGAGTTCCTATCATTACACACATTTTGTAGATAAGGAAACTGAGGAACAAAGAAGGAGGTGTTAAGTCAAGGCTAATACCAGTAGGAATTGAACCTAGACAACATGACACTAAAACTCAAGGAATAACCATTCCTTCATCTCTCCAAATTAAATAATTAGCCCCTGATGATTTCTAGCCACAGCACCTTCTTTCCATGCAGTTTTTCAAACTGCAGTTTTTCAAACTCTTTCTGATGCACAATCAGCTAAGTGTGTGTGTGATTTTGTGGTCATTCTACGATAAGCATGCAGTTCTTGTTGCATTTGCCTATAGAGATTTTTAAAACTTTGCTTTAATTGCCTACAGTGCTATTATTAACAGAACAAAAACTGCTAGTAGGGTTTCTGTACTAGGTTCCAAGGGAGTAGTAGGACTTCAAAATAAACATTAACGGGGATGGAAAATGTTGAGTTGCCTTGCTTGTAGTTTTTGGCTTATTTATTTTCATTTTATGGGAACAGGACTGTCAACTCTAAATGCATCTGGCTCTAACAGAGGAAAGGAAAGGAAAAGCAGGAAGTCCATTTTTGGCAACAATCCGGGCAGAATGAGCCCAGGGGAGACAGCATCATTTAACAAAACATCTGGAAAAAGTAAAGTCACTTTCTTACAATATCTTTGCTTGATTCTGCATGCTGGATGATTTAGATATTTTACCGTCTAAGCACTTCCTTTGAATTTTTAAATTCTTTTTCCATGAACGTCAATATTGTCTTAGTATAAATTTTTGTAATTGCTAATTTACACTTTTAACGTACTAAAAACAGCATTTCAGGTTTGGCACAGTGGCTCGTGCCTGTAATCCCAGCACTTTTGGAGGCCAAGGCGGGTGGATCACTTGAGGTCAGGAGTTCGAGACCAGCCTGGACAACATGATGAAATGCCGTCTCTACTAAAAATACAAAAATTAGCCGGGTGTGTTAGTGCACACCTGTAATCCTAGCTACTAGGGAGGTTGAGGCAAGAGAATCGCTTGAGCCCAGAAGGCAGAGGTTGCAGTGAGCCAAGATCGTACCACTGTACCCCAGCCTGGGCGACAGAACAAGATTCTGTCTCAAAAAAAATTTAAAAATTAAAAATAAAAATAACATTTCACTGAAGATATTTGAGCAGTGTTTACCTCATGAGTTAAAATTAGAGGCACCTTGGAACATTCTAGTGGTTTCTTGGAACTGTTCTCTTCACCATTATAACTCCAGAATATATGGCTATTTTATTTCTAGTTACTTTTTATTATGAAAGTAATAAATTCTCATAGTTAAAAACTCAAACAATACTGAGTATTATTAAAATTCCTTTCAACTCAATGTCCTGGTACTATTCTCCAGAGGTAACCACTGTTAAGTTTATTATGTTTTGTTCAAGAAAAATAAGATCCTTTTTAAGGTAATCCAAATAGGATACAGGCCTACTTCAGAGATATTGCAGGTTTGGTTCCAGACCACTACAATTAAGTGAATATCACAATAAAGTGAGTCACATTAATTTTTTGGTTTCCTAGTACATACAAAAGTTATGTCTACACTATACCATAGTCTATTAAGTATGCAATAGCATTATGTCTAAAAAATGTACATACTTCAATAGAAAATACTTTATTGATACAAAATGCTAACAATCATCTGAGCGTTTAGCAAGTTGTAATCTTTTTGCTGGTGGAGGGTGTTGCCTTGATGTTGATGGCTGCTGATTCATCAGGGGGGTGATTGCTGAAGGCTGGGGTGTCTGGCAGTTTCTTACAAGAAGGCAACAGTGAAGTTTGCCACATCATCCGACTCTTCCTTTTACAAAAGATTTCTCTGTATCATGCAATGCTGTTTGATAGCATTTTACTCATGGTAGAACTTTCAAAATTGGAGTCAGACCTCAAACCCTGCTGCTGCTTTGTCAACTAAATGTATGAAATATTCTAAATCGTTTGTTGTCATGTCAACAATGTTCACAGGATCTCCACCAATAGTAGATTCCATCTCAAGAAACCACTTTCTTTGCTCATCCATTAAGAAGCAACTCCTTATCCATTCAAGTTTTATCATGACATTGTAGGAATTCAGTCACTTCTGCAGGCTACACTTCCAGTTCTCTTGCTGTTTCCACCGTATCTGCAGTTACTCCCTCACTGAGGTTTTAAACCCCTCCAAGTGATCCATGAAGTTTGGAATTAACTTCTCCCAAACTTCTGTTAATGTTGTTCTTTTGACCTCCTCCCATGAATCATGAATGCTCTGAAGGGCGTCTAGAATGGTGAATTCTTTCTAGGAGGTTTTCATTTTATTTTCACCAGATCCATCAGAGGAATCACAACTTATGGAATCTTTAGCCTTATGAAATTTATTTCTTAAATAAGACTTAAAAGTTCAAATTACTCCTTGTCCATGGGCTGCAGACTGGATACTGTGTTAGCAGACATGAAAAATCACGCTGTAAACAGATGTGCTGTCATCTAGGCTTTGTTGTTCCACTTACAGAACACAGGCAGAGTAGATTTAGCATGATTCTTAAGGGCCCTAGGATTTTCAGAATGGTCCATGAGCATTGGCTTCAACTTCAAGTCATCAGCTGCATTAGCCCCTAACAAGAGAGACAGCCTTTTCTTCGAAGCCAGGCCTTGACTTATCTTCTCTAGCTATGAAAGTCCTAGGTGGCATCTTCTTCTAATAGAAGCCTGTTTCATTTACATTAAAAATCTGTTGTTTGGCCAGGCGTGGTGGCTCACGCCTGTAATCCCAACACTTTGGGAGGCCGAGGCGGGCGGATCACAAGGTCAGGAGATTGAGACCATCCTGGTTAACACGGTGAAACCCCGTCTCTACTCAAAATACAAAAAAAATTAGCTGGGCATGGTGGTGGGCGCCTGTAGTCCCAGCTACTCAGGAGGCTGAGGCAGGAGAATGGCGTGAACCTGGGAGGTGGAGCTTGCAGTGAGCCGAGATCGCGCCACTGCACTCCAGCCTGGGCGACAGAGTGAGATGCCATCTCAAAAAAAAAAAAAAAAAGATCTGTTGTTTAATGTAGCCACCTTCATCAGTGATCTCAGCTGGATCTCACGAATAACTTGTTGGAGTTCTCCATCAGTACTTGCTGATTTTTTGTTATGGAGATGACTTCTTTCCTTAAACCTCATGAACCAACCTCTGCTAGCTTCCAACTTTTCTTCTGCAGCTTCCTCACTTCTCTCAACCTTCATAAAACAGAAGAGAGTTCAGGGCCTTACTCTCAATTAGGCTTTGGCTTAAAATACGTTGTGGCTGGTTTAGTCTTCTATCCAGACCACTAAAACTTTCTCCATATCACTAATAAGGCTGTTTGGCTTCCTTATCTTTTGTGTGTTCACTGGAGTAGCACTTTTAGTTTCTTTCAAGAACTTTTCCTTTTCATTCATAACTTAGCTAACTGTTTATCACAAGATGCCTAATTTTTGACCTGTCTTGGCCTTTGACATGCCTTCCTCACTAAGCTTAATTATTTCTAGCTTTCTATTTCTTTCTTTTTTTTGAGGTGGAGTCTTGCTCTGTTGCCCAGGCTGGAATGCAGTGGCGCAGTCTCAGCTCACTGCAGCCTCCACCTCCAGGGTTCAAGTGATTCTCCTGTCTCAGCCTCCCGAGTAGCTGGGATTACAGGTGCGTCTGCCTGGCTAATTTTTGTATTTTTAGTAGAGACAGGGTTTCACCATGTTAGCCAGGCTGGTCTCGAACTCTTGACCTCTGGTGATCCACCCGCCTCAGCCTCCCTAAGTGCTGGGATTATAGGCATGAGCCACCGTGGCCAGCCTAGCTTTTGATTTCAAGTGAGAAACGTGTGATTCTCCCTTTCACTTGAACATTTAGAGGCCATTGAAGGGTTATTAATTGGCCTTATGTCAGTATTGTTGTGTCTCAGGGAATAGCGAGGCACGAGGAGAGGGAGAGAGATGGGTGAAGGACTGGTGGGTAGAGCAGTCAGAGCATGCACATTCGTCAATTAAGTTTACCATCTAATGGGTATGGTTCATGGCACCCCAAAACAATTACAATAAAACATCAAAGATCCCTCATCACAGATCACCATAACAGATATATAATAATGTTAAAAAGTTTGAAATTTTGCAAGAATTACTAAAATGTGACACAGAGACACAAAGTGAGTGCATGCTGTTGGAAAAATTGCACCAATAAACTTGCTGGAGGCAGGGCTGCCCCAAACTTTAAATGTGTTTAAAAAAAAAAAAAAAAAGGTGCAGTATCTGCAAAGTGCAATAAAACAAAGCACAATAAAACAAGGTATGCCTGTATAGCCAAACATACGTGTATAACATTTATACTTGCTGTAACTTTTCACATAATTTTCTGTATATATAGCTTCGTTATTCTCTTTAATGCCTGTGTGGTGGTCCACTGCACGGATATACTGTCATTTATTTAATCACTTCTTCACTGATACATTTGAGTTGCTTCTTGGTTTGATTGGATTTTGTTATTTCCTATGAAAAACAATGCTGGCATGAATATCTTTAGACATATATTGTTTATTTGTGCAAATATACCACAACTCAGATGAAGTACTGAGGCAAAGGACTTCCAGGCTTTTTAATTTAAACTGATGTTGCTACATTCATTTTGTTTTGTTTCTTGTGGGGTTTTTTTTGTTTGGTTTTATTTTATTTTTTACTTTTTGTAGAGATGGGCTCTCACCATGTTGCCCAGGCTGGTCTTGAACTTCTGGGCTCAAGCGATCCTCCCACCCTGACCTCCCAAAGTGCTGGGATTATAGGAATGAGCCAGCACACTCAGCCACCACACTCATTTTAAAACTAAGTAGCCACCATGTTTTTTCAAAGTGGCAAGCTAACTCACAAGTAAAATCCAAGAGGTATTCTGATGTGGTTTATATGCTATGACTGTTTAGTGGGATGTTGTTCAAGGTTTCTCTTACTAAAATATTTAAAGTTTTCTACACTAATCTGTGGCTAATTTCTTGGGGGGTTTAGGTTCCTGTGAAGGCATTCGACAGACCTGGGAGGAATCTTCTTCCCCTCTCAACCCAACCACGTCCCTCAGTGCTATCATTAGAACTCCTAAATGTTATCATATCTCGTCGCTGAATGAAAATGCCGCCAAACGTCTGTGTCGCAGGTATTCTCAGAAACTGATCCAGCATACCGCCTGTCAGCTGCTGAGAACTTACCCTGCTGCCACTCGCATCGACTCCTCCAACCCGAACCCCATCATGTTCTGGCTCCATGGGATACAGCTCGTGGCACTCAACTACCAGACCGATGGTAAGGGGCCTGCACGCTCACCTCTCTCCTTTGCATCTTACATTTCAGTAAATGCAGTTTGACAACATTTTTTCAAATGAGCAAGATTCCAGACTGGGGCACACCGTATGTGAGAGTAAAAATATGATGGAAAACAGAAGTGAATTTGATACTGAATTGTGCCTCTCATGTTTCAGATTAAGGTGATAGAAAAGAACCTTGAAGAACCTTGAAGGGGCCTGTAAGGTCTCCTGGTCCTGCCCCTTTTTTAATGCAGTTTTTCAAACACCAAGCTGCTCTTGACAGAGCCGTGCCTGGTTTATGTTTAAAGCTCTTTTTGGAGCAGGGATTTCCTAACACCGCCTAGTTAACCTGTCTCACTACGCAGTTGTTCTTGCAGTCAAAAAGTAATGTCGCTCCAGCCACTTTGCAAATTAAAACCATTTTAGCTTCTTATCCTTTTGGAATTGAGATGGAGAATAATGGTCAGTGCCCCAGGAGTAGCTAACAAAAGGAAAACAAGTATGTGAAGTACATGAACAGAGTAAGTAGTGATCATATTTCTCCATAGTCAATGAGACTCTGATATGAGGCCTAACACTCCAGAGTAGAAGCTGCCGTTGATTGCACGCTCACTGTGCATTAGGCAGTACACTGAATTCTTGACCCCCTATTATCTGATTTAGTCTTCACAACAGCTCTGAAGTTGTGTACCTTTATGATCGCCATTTCTCAGATGAGCAAACCAAGGCACAAATTGGTTAATTTGTTGAAGGTAGGATGACTTGTACTAAAAAATTCAAGGAGTCTGGAAGTTTAAAAGAGAAAGAATTTTGTTTCCACTTGGTTATGGGGGAGGAAAGGAGCTACAGAAGGTGAGGAAAGAGTAGAAAAATGTTTCCTTAAAACTCATTCATAAACCACAGTTTTTCCTTTGAACAGTCAAGCAGCAGGCAGCTGTTATCATTCATGTCCCGTGAACTGAATCCAGTCTCATCTAACCATGCTGAACCACAAACCACAGTATGGCCTTGTCTCCAGCTGAGGTCAAACCACAGCTTTAGCTCTGGGACCAGCTAGCTACCTGGCACTGGTGCCAACAACACCCATTGGTGGATGACCCCAAAGACATATGATTAGAGATATTGGTCACGTTTCTGCCCTTGTTATATGTGCTTCTTTCAGTTAAAATTAAATAAGATGATGCCAGTGAAGTACCATATTTAGCATAGTGCCTGGCACATAGAGAGCATTCTACAAAGGTTAACTATCATTGAGTGTGTTTGATAAGTTATGAAAACAGTATGATTTGGGCTCGCAAATGGAAATAATCGTGAAATACTTCCAAAGTTGTAAAAATTTTATTTTCTATTTCTGTTCATTCTTTTCTGAGTGGCTTGTGGGTTCGCATCTCTAGCCCTGTCTGTAGTCCTGTGTCCACCTGGTGCCATTGGTTGTTATACCGGCATATTTTAAGTGAACTGAAGTCACTATCAAAAGATTTTCTCAAGGAAATGGAAGTGCATTTGGTTTTGGATGTGCCCTTTCTCCAGAAGTGCCAGGACTGGTGTAGACACACTGGCTCCACTGATGGCAAAAGGGAGCCACAGGTGAAGGGGACACAGGGAGCTGCCACTCCGTGGGTTACCCTGCTGTCCAGAAGTACAGACTAACGCTGCCTGTCCTCCACTCACCCTTAAAGGCTTTGCCTCTATTCCAAATCAAGTTGGGATTGAGAGTACATCTTTAAGCCATCCCAATCAAATGACTGTGCTGGGTGGTTCCTCCTCAAATTTCTCTGCATAATCTTCCAAACCGGGAAAAGGTGCTATCACATAACCTCTCTCCATTCAATGTGCTGATTAAACATCTCCCCATGTTGGACAAAGTACAAGCAACATGGAGTATCAGTGTGTTCATCTGTAAAAATGGTCTTCATTTCTGCAAACTGGGGGTAGAGCCTGATTTCATATTAATACTTTGCACACAGTAGTTGCTCAGTAAATGCTTGCTACTCTCAGTTGAGGCAGATTATCTCCATCAGCCCCACTGCAATATGAACATGTGGTTCTTGATTTTTGGTCAAGATCTTTTCCAAGTATTTACTTCTCTGAATTGCAAATTCAAACAGATAGATAAGGCCAGGTGCAGTGGCTCACACCTGTAATCCCAGCACTTTGGGAGGCTGAGGTGGGTGGATCACTTCCAGCCAGGAGTTCGAGGCCAGCCTAGCCAGTGTGGTGAAACCCCACCTCTACTAAAAATATTTAAAAAAAAAAATAGTGGGGCTTGGTGGTGTACACCTGTAGTCTCAGCTACTTGGAAGGCTGAGCGGGAAGCAGAGGTTGCAGTGTATCAATATTGCGCCACTGCATTCCAGCCTGGGTGACAGAGCGAGACTCTGTCTCAAAAAATACATAGATGGGGTCGGGCATGACGGCTCATGCCTGTAATCCCAGCACTTTGGGAGGCCAAGGCAGGTGAATCACCTGAGGTCAGGAGATTGAGACCAGCCTGGCCAACATGATGAAACCCCATCTGTACTAAAAGACAAAAACTAGCCAGGCATGGTAGCACATGCCTGTAGTCCCAGCTACTCAGGAGGCTAAGGCAAAAGAATCGCTTGAACCCAGGAGGCAAAGATTGCAGTCAGCCGAGATCGCACCACTGCACTCCAGCCTGGGCGACAAAGCGAGACACTATCTCAAAAAAAAAAAAGAAAAAGAAATATAGATAGATAGATAGATCCAATAGATTGATAAGAGTCAACAACTGAAGCATCATTTTTCAATTGTTGAAAAGAATTTCCAGGCTAGGAAGTGCTTGATTTTCCATGAAGCATCCCAACCAAATAGCAGAGAAACCCTCCCAGGGCCAACCTCCCAAGAGGTTTCATGGATCTTCTGCTCTGCGACTTCCTGGATTTCAGAGGATTCTAATGTTCCAAGTGGGTGTCCGTGGACTTAGGGCCATCCCTTCCCAAGCTTTCTGCTGGTTCCATCAACTCCAAGGAGGTCTGAAGTGATCTGGAACTAGGAGTTTCCCAGATCAATACTCAATAAAACCAACTCTTGAGTTTAGAAACTGACCTGAGGCTGGTATGCAAACCCCTGGTTATTGCTGGCAACAGACCCTCTAAGTTCTTTGCATCTGAGGCAGAACAGTACCTTACCATGTGTAAACATGCAACCCTAGTCAAAAGAAAAACCTCTTTTTTTAAAGAATTTATTAAGCTTTTTTGAATGACAGACTTTTCCAGTCCTCATATATAAGGATAAACATTATGTGAATGGTGTCTACATAATGCAGAGTATTTTAATGAGTAGAAGACCATCAAGGCAATGGTATGCTTGATCTATCACTATGTGCATTGTTTCAGAGGTGTAGCAGGGTTACACTGATTTGTGCATACTCTTTCACTTGGTTGGAATGATGATTTTTAAACTATAGCCCCAGATGAAGTTCTGGGGCCATGTCCAGGGGACAGTAAGAGGGCTAGATTTGAGGTCCCACCTTTATTTCAAACTGTGTGGCTCTACGTGGATCTCTTTTACATGTTAGGTCACCAAGTTAGATTTCAGTTAAGAAACTGAGCATTAGGGGAAAGAGCTGATGCATGCCGGGCTTAATACTTAGGGAATGAGTTGATAGGTGCAGGAAACCACCATGGCACATGTTTACCTATGTAACAAACCTGCACATCCTGCATATGTACCCCTGAAGTTAAAACAGCAAAATAAAATAATTTTTTAAAAGCTTCAAAGTTTTAATAATAGCTTTAGAGTTTTGGCTTTACAGCTTTAAAGTTTTGGAAAACTATTAGGATAGACACGGTGCTACTGAAATCACTTGAGATTGATGTCATGATCACAGAAAAATATAGTTACTGTTTATTGAGCACCTTGTATATGCCAAATCTCATTTACTGTATCCACACCCCTATAAGATGTACATTATATGGCTCAGTAGTTAAGAATGGGAACAATGGGTTAGGCCATCTGGGCTCGATTTATAATGTCCACCACTTACTAGTTATGTTCCTTGGGTGTTTTCGCTTTTTGTGCTTCAGTTTCCTCATCCATAAAAATGGAGATACTAAAAGGATCTGCTTCATAGATTATTGGGAGATACCTGATACATATAACGTGCTTAGAATGGTGTCTGGTCCTTAGTAAGAGTGCAGAGTGTGAGCTGCCATTGCTGTTGTTAGTACTATGTATCCATTTCACCTTTACCCACCCCATATGAGCTAGTTGGCTTCACCCTCTTTGCTACCCTCACCATGTCTGTGTTCCTCTGTCACGAAGTAGCCTAAGAAGAGAATTTTCTCCCAGTGCAGGTGAGGCAGCATGGCCACAATGAACCAGTCACATCAGGACTGGCAGGGGCCTGAGAGATGAGGTCCTCTGCACTCATTTTACAGATAAGGAGCTTTCATATGTCTAAGACACCTTACACCAGGAATTCCTGAACACAATACTGGCCAACCCCACAGACATGGAAACATTTTACAGACGAGACAAGTAGAGGCCAACTTTTCATTGCCCCAAGGTGCTTACTGAACTTTGCCTTGATGTGGTCCATGTACAAAGTTCATTCTTGCACGTGGAAGGAATCTATCAGAGGGAATATTCATCAGGTGTGTCTCATCAACTTTTTGCTCATTTGGGTAACTTTTATACAGACTTGTGCCATCAGGTGAGCATTTGAGTAAGAGCCTAGAAACAGTGCAGGAATCCAATTGTTCATCAAAGTACTGTGCCAAATAAAATTTGGCAACACAAAACTCAAAGCTTCTGTGAAGGTTCCTGACGTTTATGACTGAGGGGATTGTGGACATGATGTGAATCAGATGTGATTTTTTTTTCCATGTTTACAATTTTTTAAAAAGAAGTAGATGTATTGTAATTTATGGGATGAAATTAAGATTTCAAGGAAAAGCATGTTTTTCTGTCTGTTCTCCTATTCTTTCTTGTATAACTAAGATTCTTATCTTACATTTGAAATAGCAAGAATTGTCCATACAATTGTCTGCATGGTTTAGAGATAAGCCATTATTCCTTTCTAAAATTTAGTATCAAATAAGGTACAGTTGCCCCTCCATATCCTTGGGTTCCACATCTGTGGATTCAACCAGCTGTGGATTGAAAATATTCATTAGAAAAATGAATGGTCGCATCTGCACTGAACATATACAGCCTTGTTTCGTTGTTTTTTTTTCCCCTAAACAATACAGTATGGCAACCATTTACGAAGCATTTACATTGGATTAGGTATTATAAGTAATCAAGAGATGATTTTAAGTATACAGAAGAGGGAGCATACATTCAGGGCAACTTGAATCTATGCTCCCAGGGGAAAAAAAAGAAAAAGTGTACAGAAGGATGGTATAGGTTATAATGCAAATTCTACACCATCTATATCACAGACCTGAGCATCTGTGGACCTTGGTACCTTCTCGTCCTGCAACCAATCCCCCATGGCCAACTGTATTTCACAAGATTTTTCAGACAGATGTAGCAAATATTTGCAAAGGCGCTTTTAAGTGGTGGAACCTAGTTTGGAGTGGCAACACAGGGCAATCCATAGACTGTAAGCCCCAGAGAGACAGGAATTTTTCTCTTATTACCTGCTGTATCTGATGCCTCACACAACTTGGCATATACTAGGCATTTATCAATCTGTGGGACTAATGGGTGATTATCTCTTTTTCATGCTGGAGCTTAGGGAAAATTGATGCAAAGTTCTTTTGAACTTTAAATTTATTAGATGATACTTAAGTGACAAAGTAACATGCTATATTGGCTTTTTGTTGTTGTTGTTTACAGATCTCCCTTTACATTTAAATGCTGCAATGTTTGAGGCAAATGGTGGTTGTGGTTATGTTTTGAAACCTCCAGTTCTGTGGGACAAGAACTGCCCGATGTATCAGAAGTTTTCTCCACTGGAAAGAGATTTGGACAGCATGGATCCTGTAGTCTATTCTTTAACTGTAAGTAC
Source organism: Macaca nemestrina (assembly GCF_043159975.1). Taxonomy (NCBI): domain Eukaryota; kingdom Metazoa; phylum Chordata; class Mammalia; order Primates; family Cercopithecidae; genus Macaca; species Macaca nemestrina. Next base: position 39,614,056 of record NC_092133.1, on the reverse strand, counting down.
AGCCCCTAGAGAAAGAACTTAAGGTTGGCTTTAAGCCTTTCTGAAAATGAACTGGTTTTGAATTCAAGGCATTGGAAAGCTGTCATGTCACAATTTTGGTCATATAGATTTAGTTCCCAGAATAATGTATTTATCTCCCAGGAAGCAGTAGCTATGGCTAGGCAAGCTGTTGCCAGACACTGTGTTTGCCAGAGCCCAGGAGCAGGACTTATGAGGTCCCTGCTTCACCTGATGTACTGATGATGGTAACTCTGTCTTCCAGGGCCCACAGAATCATAACTATGAGTATAGCCTATGAAAGTTGCGCTTTTTGTTAGATCAGCTCATGTTAAGCTCCAAAGCTCTAAGATCAGACAAACTTGTGTCAATATATAAATACAATTAAGTATATTTCCTCGTTATAATTTAACCTTTATCATTCATGGGCCTTTCCTTATTCCTTTTCACCTAATTAACTTACTGTCAAAACTCCATAGGCTCTTCTTAAAAACAGAGACCTGGCCAGGCAACAATTTGGGAGGCCCAGGTGGGTAGATCGCTTTGAGCTCAAGAGTTTGAGACCAGCCGGGGCAACATGGTGAAACCCTGTTTCTACAAAAAATAACAAAAAAAATTAGCCAGGCATGGTGGCTCATGCCTGTAGTCCCAGCTATTAGGGAGTCTGAGGCTGGAGAATCACTTGAGTCCAGAAAGCAGAGGTTGCAATGAGCCAAGATTACACCACTGCACTCCAGCCTGGGTGACAGAGTGAGACACTGTTTCAACAAAACAAAACAACAACAGAGACCTGGTCATCTCTTTCCACCTTTAGATCTTGTCTCTCTCCCTCCACAGGAAGAATGCCAGGCAGCCCTCCAAGTACGATACCCCCAAACCCCTGGGATAACCCCATTCACAGACTTTCCTACCACCTAAACTGCTTTTTCTCTTTCCCTAAGAGAGCAGGACAGTAGCCCCTTTCCTATTTGTTTTTGTTTTTTTTAGCTAGGGGCGAGGGTAGTTTTATCTGTTTACAGAAAGCTGTGAATTAATTCCTAACATGTCTGCAACTTGCTCCAAAATGAAACTGATCAAGAAAATGGTTTTGAAGTTATGAAACATATTCCTATGACATTTTGAACAGAATATTAGTAACAAATTTATTATTATATTGAGTAAAGTCGTCTTTTGTGAGAAATTTAACTTCATCTTGTTTGGTTTTTTAAGATAGTTGAACATTTTGATAGTTGAAAGGTTACAGTTAAGTGAATGATGTTGACAAAATAGGCTTTTCACATGACTCCAGTCATGTGATTACCCAGTTACAATCACTTACTTTTTTTTTTTTTTTTTTGAGATGGAGTCTTGCTCTGTCACCAGGCTGGAGTGCAGTGGAGTGATCTCAGCTCACTGCAACCTCTGCTTCCTGGGTTCAAGCGATTCCCCTGCCTCAGCCTCCCTAATAGCTGGGACTACAGGCGCGCACCACCATGCCCAGCTAATATTTTGTATTTTAGTAGAGATGGGGTTTTACCAAGTTGGCCAGGATGGTCTCGATCTCCTGACCTCGTGATCTGCTCACCTCAGCCTCCCAAAGTGCTGGGATTACAGGCGTGAGCCACTGCTCCCGGCCCTACAATCACTTACTTTTTAAATAGTTTTATTCATCATTCACTTTGTCCATTCCAGTGTTCTTGGGATTCCTTTGCAGAGGGAAGCGGTGAGGTATAGAGGTTGTCTTTCGTTTTTATCCTCAGGGACTTTGATCCCTTTTGTCTCCCTCACTCTAGATTGTCTCTGGTCAGAATGTGTGCCCCAGTAACAGCACGGGAAGCCCGTGCATTGAAGTCGACGTCCTGGGCATGCCTCTGGACAGCTGCCATTTCCGCACAAAGCCCATCCATCGAAACACCCTGAACCCCATGTGGAACGAGCAGTTTCTGTTCCGCGTTCACTTCGAAGATCTTGTATTTCTTCGTTTTGCAGTTGTGGAAAACAACAGTTCAGCGGTAACTGCTCAGAGAATCATTCCACTGAAAGCTTTAAAACGAGGTAGAATAAAATTGTCCAAATGTTAATCATTGTTGTAGCTTGACGATGGATGCCAGAATTTCCTTATACTCTTCTCTCTTCTTTTGTGTTTGACATTTTCCTATAAAGAAGTTGAAATAAGAAGCAAAAGGAAATACAGATTGGAGCACTTTTGAAGCACGTCTCAAAAGAAATTTTTCTTTTACATTTTTTAAGAATCTGCGGTATTAACAATATCCCTTGTAAAGTGCAGCCTCACCCACGCCTGCTGATGTTGGGAGCAGTGGTTGTTGCACTCACATTTCCACAGTTTTCTTCCTAAATACTACCCACAGCGCTGCTGGCAGTTTGAAAGCAGGGATTGAAATAAGGAGAGGAAACAGAGATGTCGGAGGGGTTGGGTGTGGTGGTGGCCTAAGTGACCGCATGGTTGGAGTCGGTGCCTGGCAGAAGTCCAGTTTTGGAAGCTGGGACTGGTTTTCAGGTGCAGGAAGAGGGTAATGAAGAATTCTGGGCAAAGGCTAGAGCTGTTGGCTTGTGGATTGGCTTTGCTGTGGCACTGATAAATTTCAGCCTGTGCATCATTTTTTTGTTTTGTTTTGTTTTATTTTGTTTTGTTTTTGAGATGGAGTCTGGCTCTGTCGCCCAGGCTGGAGTGCAGTGGCGCGATTGACAGTTTCCCTTTCTAACATGCTCCCAGGTGCGCTGGCTCTGATGGTCTCCTTTGAGCACCAATGTTCTAAGTACGCACTTCCTCTCCCAGCCACACTCAAGCTGCCATCCTCGGAGCTCACAAACACATTACAGTTTCCTACTTTGTGTTCTTTTCCTGTTTCTCTTCTCTGTGCAAGTAGCCTGTGGTCATTTAATTAGTCAATACCACAGACTAGGTGGCTTGAACCACAGGAATGTATTTCCTCACAGTCTTAAGGCTGGAAGTCTAGATCAGGGTGCTGGCAGGATTGGTTTCTTCTGGGGTGTCTCCCCTTGGCTTGCAGATGGTCACCTGCTCACTGTGTGCTCACACAGTCAGCCCTCTGTGTTGTCTGTGTCCTAATCCCCTCTTCTCATAAGGACACCAGTCTCACTGGATTAAGGCCCACCTGAAGGACCCCATTTTAACTTGATTACCTCCTTAAAGGCCTTCTCTTCAAATATAGCCACATTCAGAGGTACTGAGGGTTAGGACTTCTACACAGGAATGGGGAGTATGGGGTCAGGGGGACACCCATAACTGTTATTACAGAAATGTGAGAAAGTACATAGAAACAAAAACAATTATTTTTAATTATCCATTTTTCCATCTCTCCGACACAGTCACTTTTGGTGTATAAGTCTTGCAGGCTTTGTTTCTCCTCCCATGTATATAACATATGAGCATACAGATATATTTTTAACAAATAGGCTTTCTACTAATCTTCATGTTTTGTAACTTACTGGTTTTCACTTACTAATGTATATAGTGAGCACAACCGTTCATGTTAATAACTATACATGTACATTACCACTTTTACCAGTTGTGTATTATTCCATTTTATACTTACAGTCATACCATAATTTATAACCAATCTCCCATGGTGGGAATATTCTGTTATCACTAAAGCTGCTCTAAGGTAGAACATTCGAACAGGGACTGTTAGTGATCAGGTTTTCCTACTAGATCAGGTTTTGTCTGAGTTTAAGGTTTTCCGTTTGAGTCTAAGTTGGAAACAGTACTTGAACAAATTAATTGCCATTGGGTAGCTCAGGGGGCAGCACTCTCCTGGCGAAAAGGCGCCTGTTGGTTGCAAGCCTGTTGCTATCCCTGCCCATTTTAAGGTCTTCTTTCTACCTGTCATTTACTGACCTCCAGGAGCATCTTCTTTTCAGTAGCGCATGGTTAACAAGCTTTTGCCAATTCTGTATTACTCCAGGCTATCGACATCTTCAGCTGCGAAACCTTCACAATGAAGTCTTGGAGATCTCTAGTTTATTCATTAACAGCAGAAGGATGGAAGAAAATTCCTCTGGCAGTCCCATGTCAGCCTCTTCGGTAATGAAGTTCTGTTTCACTCAGCATATTTATGGGGATTGCTACACTGAAGGTGGGCTTTTTGTGGCTCAGCAAAGTGGTTGGTGTGAGTTATGAATTAGGTAGCTATGGAAATTAATAACAGTAATGGCTGACACTTGGCACTTAGCAAGCGCTTTATATATATACTAACTCAGTCCTCTCAATAACGTCAGGCAGTAGCTATTAGTATCATCTCCATTTTACAGATGAGGAAGGTAGAGCTCAGTACATCCGAGGGCACACAGCTAGCAAGCAGCAGTCCAGGATTTACACCCAAGTTCTAGTACCAAAGCCCATGTATTATAGTGTCTATCAGAGAAGTGAGCCAAATACAATAAAGTGGGGAGGAGGTTTATTAAGCAAAGCCTAGTAGGAAGCATTTCCAATACTTCCAGAAACTTTAGGTTAAACCAGGAAAATCTTTTGCTCCTTCAGCAGTCCAGGGGCAAATGTCACAGGCAGAGCAAGGCTGGAGAGAGCAATAGGCTCCGCTGGCGACGCATAACTTGCACCTCAGTGCTTGGGGGATGCAGAATCTGCACCCTTGAGAATGGAAGAAGGACACTGTAGAAAGTGCCACAGTTGCAGAATCTGCTTTTTTTTTTTCCAGAGACAGTGTGTCTCTGTCGCCCAGTGTCACTCTGTCACCCAGGTTGGAGTGCAGTGGTGCCATCCTAGCTCACTGCAGCCTCGACCTTCCTGGCTCAATCTATTCTCCCACCTCAGCCTCCTGAGTAGATGGGACTACAGGCGTGTGCCACTATGCCCAGCTAATTTCTTCTTCTGTAGAGATGGGGTCTCACTATATTGCCCAGGTTGGTTTTAAACTCCTGGACTCAAGTGATCCTCCCGCCTTGGCCTCCCAAAATGCTGGGATTACAGGCATGAGCTACCGCACCTGACCAGAATCTGCATTTTAACAAGTGCCCCACGGAAACTCAGTGCCCACTAAAGTTTGAAGACACTTAGACCAGGGCCCCCTCACTAATGCAGGAGGATGGTTTAGTTAGGTAAGAAACTGGGCTGAGTGCAGCGGCTCATGCCTCTAATCCCAACACTTTGGGAGGCCAAGGCAGAAGGATAGCTTGAGTCCAGGAGTTCAAGATCAGCTTGGGAAAGACCCCATCTCTATTAAAAAAAAAAAAAAAAAAAAGTGTTTCAATTGGGCATAGTGTCAAGCACCTGTAGTCCCAGCTACCTGGGAGGCTGAGGCAGGAGGACTGCTTGAGCCCAGGAGTTTGAGGCTACAGTGAGCTATGACCATACCACTGCACTCCAGCATGGACAACAGAATGAGATCCTGTCTCTAAAAAGGTATATTTAAAACAACTACTTTAATTAACTGGCTAATTCCATTATGCTGCTGCTTTAAATTAAACATACATTTTAAAAGTGTGTCCATTGGTTACCCCCATTACATGTTTAACAACGTGATTACTTTTGTGTCAATCTCAGACTCAACATAGTCCTAACAATCTTTGGAAAGGCACCTTCTGTGCTCACAATGGCACTGGCCATGACAGCTTCCACTGCTACTTTCTGCTTTCTTCTCTGCCCTTCTTTTGCCCTCACCACTATCAGTTTTGACTCCCGCTGTCCCTGCCCTTGTTTGCTTAGGTGTTCCTCCTGTTTCCCTTCTTCACTCCACAGCAACCTTGAATGTGTATTTGTATCCCCTGGGGAGCTTTAAAAACTCCATGTGCACAGGCCACGCCCCGCACCAGTTAAACCAGCGTCTCTGCAGTGGGCCCCAGGCATCAGTTTTTTTAAGGATCATCAGGTGATTGCACCATGTGTCCAAGGTTTAGAACAGCACTTTGGCCAACGTGGAGGGAGGTGTGGCTTCCACCTTGTGCAGAGGATTGACAAGAAGGGCAGGGCCGCTTGGTACAAAGAGCAGGAATCAGATGCTTTCAGAAAGGCAGAGCAGGGCCAAATACCCAGTTCTAAGCTGGGTGACCTCAATATCTGTTACAGCTGAAGATTCCACAGATGCCACAGATGAGCTGTTTTTACTCACAACACTTCTGACACCAAAAATGTACTGTCTTTTCCAACTCTCTGACAACAGCTGGGTGTCCTACATTTCAGTTCAATTCTAACACTATCCATCTAGAGTTGGTGTCAGATCCCACACGTTGAGGGCTCAGTCCCGCAAGACTACTCCTACTTCAGATGCCAGTCACAAGTCCCAGGTTGTCACCAGGACTTCTGACCAAACAGCTATAAATTCAGAGGATCCCTATAAATCCTCAGATTCAATAATTGGCTAGAATGACACAGAACTCATGAGAGTGCTTTGCTTATTATCACCAGTTGATCAGAACAGATGCACCTCAGGAGCAGCCTCATGGAAGGATGCACAGAACAAGGTATGGGAGGAGGAGTGCAGAGCTTCCATGTCCTCTCCAGGCCACCCTCCCAGAACCTTGATGCGTTCAGCAACCTGAAAGCTCTCGGAACCCCATCATTTAGGGTTTTTATGGAGGTTTCATGACCTAGGCATGATTGGTTCAATCACTGGCCACTGGTGATTAGTTCAGTCTTCAGCCCCCTCCCCTCCTTGAGGTCTGGCAGCAGGGCTGAGGGTTCCACCCCTCTAATCATGCCTTGGTCTTTCTCAGCCACCAGTCATCTCAGTAGCAACAAAAGACACTCTTTTCACTCCAGAGATTTCAAAGGTTTTAGGAGCTGTGTGCCAAGAACTGGGGACAAAGACCAAATATGTATTTTTTTGTTATATCACACCTTGCCATCCTTGGGGCTCCTGGGCAGCCATATATGGATATATGCTTGGTAAATATGCATTTGACCATGGAGAGCATCACTCTCCATTGCTGAAGCCAATAACTGTAGGTCATCCTGGCCTTCTTCCCCGTGTAAGACTTGATCATTCTATTTCCTTAGTGTCTTTCACATCCATTCATCTTGGTCTGTCCTTATTGCCTTGGCCCTGGTTCATTCTCACCTGGCTTGTGGTAGAGTCTTCCTAATTGGTCTCATTTCCTCCGGGTTTGCCCCTCTGTCTGTCTGCATCTAGGGCCTCCCAAACAGATCTATCTAAATATGATCGTGTCTCTCCTCTGTGAAAAACCCTCCATCAGTTCTCTGTTGCTTTCAGGGTATAGTTTATACCAGAAGTCACAAATTCACATGCCAGGAGGGTCCCAAGAAGATGATGTGCAGGCATGGACCTGGGCTGAGCACAGACTCTTAGAAAGCAGAGAGCTCCTGGGTCATTTAGAGGGGCAGCTGTCACCTAGCTCTCAGATCTAGCTGCTTGTTGCCTTGTGATGTCGTCAGATCTTTTGGTTTTTCAAGAGAATCAGGACATCTGGGGTTTTGTAAATGTTGGCAACTATTTAATCTTTTTAATTAATAGTATAGTGCGCTAAATGATACAATTAGAATGTGTGCATTTTATAGTATGACAATTATACTTCAGTAAAACTGATTTTTTAAAAATCGCATTGTACACGCATAACAAAGTTAACCTCTCCTCCCCACCCCAAATAAAAATAAAGTACATGCTAAAAATACACTTCAGCCCTCAGATCCTCATTTTGCCAGTTTCAGTCTAAATTTTCGCCAGTTAGGCGAAGCCCTGAGTGGCTGTGCTTTTGCGTGCATCCCCAGCCTTTCTCCCTCCAACAAGTTAGTTGTAGAACTTGATGTTCCCAGAATGCCCTGCTGTAGGCCACTTCTAAGTCTTTGTACACGTTACATCGATTTGGGGTTCTCTCGTCTCATTCTTCATCTGCTAAATTACACTATGTCTTTCAAGATTTGGTTCAGATACCGTTTTCAGAAAGCCCTCCCTGGTTTCTCCCAGACCTCTTCTAGGCCACTTCCTCTGGGTTTGCAAGGAATGTGCCGTGCTCCTTTTACAACTGCCTACATTTCCCTCTAGCTGTCTCATTCACCTGGAAGCCCTTGGCAGGGATAGTGTCCCATTTGCCACTGATTTTCTAGGGACAGGCATAATGTCTGATTCACTATAAGCCTTCCACAAATTACTTATTTTGAATGAATGAATATATCTTAATACACAAAATGCCCAAAGAATTAAGTTACGTACTTACCCAGCTCTTTCTAACAGATATATTTTTGCATTATAATGATTCGTGTGCCTGAATGGTGTACTCTGTAAGGGCAGAACATTTCATTATTATCATCCAAATTTCTAGCCCAGTACCCTGAAGAGAGATGGAACTCAATAGATACTGTGGAACATCAGTTAATAAGTAAGAACTAATGTACATTTCAGATAATATCAGCCTCTAATTGTGATGGAAAGATATACCGTAATTTAAAATAAATTGATATTTTGGTGATATGCTTATGAAATACCCTCACTAAATGATTGAGGAAGAGGTAGCATTGCCCCTTCTACCACATTAAGATGCACTGGGCTACAAATGGACTCTCATCTTTTGCATTTATATGTTGCTATCCATACTTCTAAGTACTAGCACTTCTGTATCAAATAGAGCTTAGAAATATGTGATTAAGGCTGAATGATCAGCCATGTGATCTTCTTGACAGATGTTTAATACAGAAGAAAGAAAATGTTTGCAGACTCACAGAGTCACGGTGCATGGGGTCCCAGGGCCAGAGCCCTTTACTGTTTTCACTATTAATGGAGGCACCAAGGCAAAGCAGCTTCTGCAGCAAGTAAGTCCCCTGAGCCATGGTTGAGAGAATGCAAAATCTAAGATGTATGGATGTACGTGTGTGTATAAATGCCTGTGTGTGTAAACACATACAGATGCACATAAATGCGCAAAAGTCCATGTTGATGATATGCCTTTTGATTATTTGGAAATGTGTTGTTCAACGTCGAGATCCTCTCCAAGAATCATCTGATGAATCTTGGTACCACTAGACAAACTACCTTAACCTGTAGAGAAGATTTTTTAATTATTCTTAAGCTATATAAAATACTAGGCTCTAGAATGGTAAAGACCAGAATGAGTGGCCTTCCAACCATATATACGCTTTCGCCCTAAGCCTGGACATGGCCTAGTCTTCCTTCTTCACGCAGAGATTAGTAATCAGTGAGAATTTGCACATTAGGTGAATGGAATCTTCTTGTCATCCGAGGAGTTGAATCGAATTCTTAGAGCTTCAGGATGGGCCACATGGGCCAAGAAGACATTTCCTGCCCCTCCGGCCTAAGGCCTTCCTTTGCATGTGGAGCAGCCGCCTTGCTCCCCTCCCCTGGCACCTGATCTTGGCATTTGAGGTCCTCTCCTTTTGGTGGTAGCAAGAGGCATGGAGACCCTGAAGCCTGTTAACCCAAGCCCTGTAGCAGAACTGGCCTAAGCCTCCTTACGCTGTGCCACCTCTGCCCTAGATCCCCCTCCAAAGGATCTTTGGGGTCCCCATCCATGGGGGGACTTCTAAGAGTGAGAGCCAGGGACACGGAGCAGCATCTAAAGAGGGAGGGGCATGTCCTCCAAAGGGCGAGACAGGACCCATGCATAATTCCTTTTTTTTTCCACACTAGAAGCTCTACCCTTGCTTGGTACGGTGGCCTAAAATCCTTGCAGATGATTTTATCCTTAACCCATTTCAGAATTCCTTCTCGGTGCGGCCGGGCGCAGCGGCACTTGTTACTAAAGACTAGCAGGGAAAGGCATAAAGAATAGGCAGAGGCCGGGCGGGGTGGCTCACGCCTGTAATCCCAGCACTTTGGGAGGCTGAGGCAGGCGGATCACGAGGTCAAGAGATGGAGACCATCCTGGCCAACATGGTGAAACCCCATCTCTACTAAAAATACAAATATTAGGTGTGGTGGTGCACATCTGTCGTCCCAGCTACTTGGGAAGCTGAGGCAGGAGAATCATTTGAACCTGGGAGGCAGAGGTTGCAGTGAGCCAAGATCGTACCACGGCATTCCAGCCTGGGTGACAGAGCGAGACTCTGCTTCAAAAACATAAAAAAGAATTCCTGGCCGGGCGCAGTGGCTCAAGCCTGTAATCCCAGCACTTTGGGAGGCCGAGGCGGGTGGATCACGAGGTCAGGAGATCGAGACCATCCTGGCTAACATAGTGAAACCCCGTCTCTACTAAAAATACAAAAAAAACTAGCCGGGCGTGGTGGCGGGCGCCTGTAGTCCCAGCTACTCCGGAGGCTGAGGCAGGAGAATGGCGTGAACCTGGGAGGCGGAGCTTGCAGTGAGCCAAGATCGCGCCACTGCACTCCAGCCTGGGTGACGCAGCGCGAGACTCCGTCTCAAAAAAAAAAAAAAAAAAAAAAAAAAAAAAAAAAGAATTCCTTCTCCTGAATAGGGGTAGACTAAAGGAAGCAATGACCAAGGGAATGGCCCTTGAGCTCCCTCTGAAGTTAGGGTGTATGATGAAATGTGGCTGGGATTGTAACATTTGGAGGAATTAAAAACCAACTGAACAATTACAAACAATAAGTGTTAATAAATGGCTCTGTCCTTTAAGGGCACATCTCTAGACAGGCTAACGTTCTGTCCAACATTTTATAACTGACTTAAATAGAGAAAACAGCTCAGATGTCACATTTCATAGATTATCAAACAGAAGCTATTGCCAACGGTTTTGGTTTTGTTTTAATACATCAGTCCATGTACTTCAGTGTCCACTATCACAAAGCACTGCTGAAGTTTTGTAAAGTAAAAGAAAACTTTCCAAGAGCCACCCATAGCAGTCCATTGCTTTATTGTCACCCATGCAAATCAGCACACAGATGTAAAGCAGGACTGAGCAGGGGGTGATGCTGGCCCTCTTGTGGAGGTGGTCCAGAAGCTTTACATCCTGAATTATCCCTGCAGTATTTGCCTTGGCCCCCTTTTGAGTCAACAGCATTGCATCCATTATAGACCAAGGGCTGGGGCAGAGAGATTTGAGTCTTCCTGAGAACCTTCACTTCCACCGCCCTCAGTCCATCACATTCTGCTTTTCCTCCTGGCGAGATGTGTTCACTCTGGGCTTTGCCTTATTGGCAGGGGCCTGAGGAGAAGGGTGTTTGCTTAATCCAGGCCAGATGGTGGCAGCTTTCTCTCATTACCAAGCTACTTCTCACAGGAAGGCAACCAAGGGAGTTTCTTTGCTGCGACTGACCTTTACTCCCTTCAAGTTCAGCCTTTTGTAGTAACCTGTACAATATGAGTGAGAAAGAATACATTGGTAAAACTATAATGCCTGTAATCCCAGCACTTTGGGAGACTGAGGCAGGCAGATCACTTGAGGTCAGGAATTTGAGACCAGCCTGGCCAACATGGTGAAACCCCGTCTCCACTAAAACTACAAAAATTAGCCAGGCATGATGGTGCACGCCTGTAATCCCAGCTACTCAGGAGGCTGAGGCACGAGAATCACTTGAGCCTGGAGGCAGAGGTTGCAGTGAGCCAAGATTGCGCCACTGCACTCCAGCCTGGGCGACAGAGGGAGACTCTGTCTCCAAAAAAAAAAAAAGAAAGTAACTATAATGATGGCTCATCTATTGAGTTCTCATAACATACCCATGTTATGATTTATGCTTCAACCATAAAACAAAATTAAGATTGCTACTACTACTACTACTATTTCCATTGTGTAGACTGGAAAACGGCCTCCAAGGGATTAAGTATTTTACCCAATAATTCATAGCTAACAAGTATTAAAGGACGACCTCAGACTCAGGTCTGTCTGGTTCCAGAGCTTTGTCTCAGCTGTCCTGTTTGACCGCATATAGCCAACAAAGAAAACAAGCGCTTTAAGCACACTGTCAGTTTATTTAAAGAAGAATTCCCAGGAACTTAGACCACATGAGAACCTCGCCCTACAAACCTTCCATGAGAAGATGACCGAGTATTTCCAATGTGAGAAAAAGAGATTGTCTTAGTAAATACTAAACTAGGTTATTTGCCCTCGGTCCTGTGTTGCAAGATTACAAAGGGCTAAGTTCATGGAATGAGAAACCTAAAATTTTTAATTCACTAGGAGCTCTCATTCCAGCAGTGGGAAAAATAGTTATGCTGTCTGGGGATTATGAATAAGTTGTGCCGTTGCCCGGAGTGAACATAAACAATCCATTCTGAACATAAGAGAATTCTTAGATCTTCCAAAAAGAATTATGCAATACTCTGGAGTAAATTTCACTTATAAATTGCATAGCAAACCTATCTGAACACCATGAAAGTCGATTTGTTTTGAATTTAAGTTTTTTCCTCACTCCTCAGTTTGCCTTCACTTTTTCTTTAGATTCTGACAACTGAACAAGACATCAAACCTGTTACCACAGACTATTTTTTGATGGAAGAAAAATATTTTATATCTAAAGAAAAGAATGAATGCAGGAAACAACCATTCCAGAGAGCCATTGGTCCAGAAGAGGAGATCGTGCAAATTTTAAGCAGCTGGTTTCCAGAAGAGGGATATGTGGGCAGGATTCTCTTAAAAACCCAGCAGGAAGTAAGTGTGTCTGGTGCAGCCTACACAGTAACAACTCATTATGTGATTAGCCAGTTACCACTCACTGCCTCCCTGACCTTCAGAATTTCTTCTAATTGCAACTTGGTTTACATTCTTAAGTAAATGCGGATGAACAGTTTTCTTCTTCTGCACATATTCAGAATATTATCTCTAAGGTACAGAAATTCAATCTAAGAAACATCCCTTAGGCCGGGCAGAGTGGCTCACGCCTGTAATCCCAGCACTTTGGGAGGCCGAGGTGGGCGGATCACTAGAGGTCAGGAGTTCGAGACCAGCCTGGCCAACATGGTGAAACCCCATCTCTACTAAAAATACAAAAATTAGCCAGGCGTGGTGGCAGGCTTCTGTAATCCCAGCTGCTCATGAGGGAGGCTGAGTCAGGAGAATTGCTTGAACCCGAGAGGCAGAGGTTGCAGAGAGCTGAGAGCGTGCCATTGTGCTCCAGCCTGGGTGACAGAATAAGACTCCATCTCAAAAAAAAAAAGGTTTCTCATGCAAAGAAACTATTCCATTTTAAAAATAAATAAAAACATCCCTTATAAGATAAAGGAAGCAAAGATTCCTTATGCATGTCATCAGCTATGGATCAGTATTTTATTTCTACGTGTGGAAAGACATTGTTGTAAGCGTCACATTACTGTATAATGCAAAACCTGCAGGTATTTTCTATTTTGGGGTCGATTGATTTCCAGTTGGTGCCTGCTGAAGTTTTAGCTAATAGAAGCTTCCGTGCTTATAAGTAAAACAATAATATTTCTTTGAAAATATTCCAGAACTTCATACAAAGTAAGAATAATCTCTTGGCCTGAGTCAGAATTAGTAACCATTTGTATTACATGTGCTAAGATCCCCATGATCATTCCCAGGAAGGAAAGGATGCACCAATGCCATGCTGACTCCAAACTGATTGGCTCCTATTTGACTTAATTGATGAAGCACTTATTTTTTTTTCTGATTTAGCAGAGAAAACGCTACTAACTTAAAAATGACATATAAGGTCATTTCTCTAGCATAGACAATCATGCCTCGTGACGTGTTGATAAGCAGTTGGGTCTGTTCAACAATTTGATTACATAAATATTTATTGAGCACCTAATATGTGCCAAGCCCTGTTCTGGGCACATGATCTGCTCCTTTGGGGCATGTGATAGTGCTTGCCTGATAGAAGATCCCTCAGGCCCATGCTTGCCAGGGCACAGTGAAGATAATAGCCAATGTTCACCATTATGTGTTACTTTTCACTTTCTAGTCACAGTGAACGTGATCTGAAGCTCTACAGAGCTCTAGCATCACCTCAAGAGCCCAGAGCCACTGCCTTCTTTCCCTGACCTTGCCTAAGATGATGAAAGGACACTTCATTTAAGCAAAAATTGTAATTGTCTCCCCAGCCTTCTCTCCCTATTAAGACACACTAATTGCTAAGACAGAGACCAGGCAACCCTAATAATAATTGCTTTATGATAAAATATCAGAGGGCTTAGCTATACTTTTGAAGCCATCTTTAATGTCTAAATTTTTTTCCTGTTCTTAAATTGTCTTGCCTTATTAATTAGCTACATGTAAAAAGTATCCTCTAAGTGGTGTCAGTGAATCAGTAAAATTTTAAACCTCATATTTGCATACAATTTAGTGTTGAAAGCCCTCAAACAGTATGTTGAATGATATAACAGAAACCATTTTACACTTAAAGAAATAGATTCAGAGAGGTGAAATCATGACAGGGTTAGAAGTAGAAACAATTCAAGTCTATGGCTTCCAGGTCAGTGTTCTTTCCGCCATCCTGTGCTACCCAGGCTGAAATTGTGTCCATCCTTGTGGATCACCCACACTCAGCACCTTGGGAGGAGCAGGAGGCAGTGGGTGGGCTAGAGAGAAGATGGGCTGGCTGCTGAGTGTCACAGGAAGCTTCATTATATGCTCAGAGGAACTGGGAAGGGGAAGGACACCCAAATGCAATTTAAATGTGTATGACAAGCTGGGTGCGGTGGCTCACGACTGTAATCCCAGCACTTTGGGAAGCCAAGGCGGGTGGATCACCTGAGGTCAGGAGTTCGAGACCAGCCTGGCCAACGTGGTGAAACCCCATCTCTACTAAAAGTACAAACATTAGCAAGGCGTGGTGGCAAGCACCTGTAGTCCCAGCTAGTCAGGAGGCTGAGGCAGGAGAATCACTTGAACCCAGGAGGCAGAGGTTGCAGTGAGCCAAGATCACACCACTGCATTCCAGCCTGAGTGACAGAGCAAGACTTCATCTTTAAAAAAAAAAAAAAAAAAAAAAAAAAAAAAAAGTATATGACAACAGGCAGTAGAGACCTCAGGAATATGCTTCCAAAAGGCTGGTAAAAGAATGCATTTTGAAGAAAAAGGGGCATAAGTCAGAAGGGAAAGCTAACAAGCTTTTTTTCTGATGAGTAAAATATGGCAAGTTCTCCTTTATATGCCTTTGTTAGGAAATTTTTGAAATGACTGAAATATTATATCTCAAAAGATAATAAATTTAGTGTATCTAGGTTTACCTGGTGCATAGTGATACCCAAATAATATCCGCCGATTGAATAAATGAATTCAGTACTTACTGAATGCAAGAGGGTAGGTACTACTAGAGGAGATAGATTTGGGCTATAAGTATTTCCATTTATTTTATCCCATGGAACTAATAAGACATATAAGCGGTTTGCCCACATATGAAAATTCTGCAATTGCTATCTGTGACCTCTGATCTCTCCTGCCTGCCTTTTATAATTTTCTTGTCTCCTGGGCTTTCAGGCTGTCGGGTACCACATCTTCCTGTGGTCAATGTGTCCTCTTCTGTTACTGGGTTTGAAACTGGGTAAACCAGGACTCTGTCACAATGAACAGGCCACCTAACTTCTGTAAAGCACACTGCCCTAATTTGTAAAATCTATATAGAAACTACCCTACTTGACTCAAAGAAATTATCATGAGATTCATGTCAAACATGTAGACAGACAATGTGTGCAACAATGCTTAGTAAAAAGGGATATAAGCGAGAGCTATTGTTATTTCGTTCATAACCTGTGGCTTCCAACTAATGTGGCTAGAAACACCTTAAAATAAGCTCTGAGGGAGGCTCAAAGGTGCTCTCTTAAAAGTAAAGCTTAATGCATCATTGTTGGGACATTTTATGTGGCAACTTTTTGGTTTTCTCTGATTTCTTGCCTCCTGGTTTGGGGGACACAGATTATAAATTATGTCATGTGAATTACCTCTAAATCTTGCCCTCTGACTGGTTAAATATATTATGATCAATGCAATGACATATTATTAAGCAAGTTGTAAAACAGTATACATAGGATACAATCTCATTTAATGCAAAAAGAGACAATAGCTCGTCTCTTCCCTCTCTTCCATTATATAATGGAGTATTCATTCATTGGAAAAAATTCAAATGGATTTTTTCACTCATTGAAAAAAGTTAAAATAGATTATATATCTTTACTTATTTAACAAAAAATCATGTAACTAAAGGGCCATGACTGCAAAGGTAATTAAATGATTGGGGCAAGCTTCAGGAGCCAGTGCTTTCTGGACCTGGTTACAGTTTTGGCGCCACCTGGTGGCAGTTATCTATTCTGACTTTAATCAATGGGTACAATTCTAGTTGAAACTTCCAGGAGAGTGACAGCAACTCATGGATTCTTCTGGTTAGCTAGCACCATTTCAGTAGCCTGGTCTGGAGAGATGAGGCTACATTTCTGGGGATAAGGGGGTTTTCCTGCCAAGTCCTCACTTGCTGAGATGAGGCTGACTACTGTTTACTCACTTTGCCTCTCCTTCCCCTTTATTAAGTCTCCCTCTTGCAAAAGTTAACTAAGTTATCCTCATTTGAAAATGGGGCGGACAAAGAACAGCAGCTGCTTGACAATCACATTATATCTAAATTCACATAATTCAAGGGTGTTGCTTTACACAGTCACATACACAAAAATACATTTGAACATCCACAGCAAATGTTTAAAAGGATGTATTACCTAATGACAGTGGGGTATTTTGTGGAGATTAAGGTGGGAGAAGGAGAAAAGATGAGAATGGGAAAAGTTTGGTTTTTCTTGATACACTTCTGTACTGTTTGAAAATTTTTAATAGGATACATCTATCTGTAGATACATAATTTTGGTGAAAAGCCAATTAATCTAATTCTCATAATTACTGTGAATTTTGTCAAAATTTGTTTCAATGTGGCTTACCTCCAGCCATTCATTCAGCCTTGTCACTGCGGTTTTCTTCACCCAACCTGTCAATTTCATGGTTTACATTTCAGATGTCTAGCATTTCTGAAATGCTCAACGTCTGTGGAAATGGGTGGGCTTTCTTTTAAATGCAGTTTACTGTGTTCTTATTTGGCTTTTGCTACTTGGCAAAATGGTATATTGCCTTTCTACAAATTTATCTACAGTCGGACTCTCAAAATCCACAGGTAGGCTGGGCACAGTGGCTCACACTGTAATCCCAGCACTTTGAGGGTGAGGTGGGCAGATGACAAGGTCAGGAGTTCAAGACCAGCCTGGCCAGCATGGTGAAACCCTGTCTCTATTAAAAACACAAAAATTAGGCATGGTGGCACACACCTGTAATCCCAGCTACTCAGGAGGCTGAGGCAGGAGAACTGCTTGAACCCAGGAGGCAGAGGCTGCAGTGAGCCAAGATCGTGCCACTGCACTCCAGCCAGGGCAACAGAGCAAGACTCCATCTCAAAAAAATAAAAAATAAAAATCCACAGCTAATAGGAGCAGATAAATTGGCTTGTTATGGATCTGTCAACATCATCAGAAGCACAGTAGTTTCTTCCTCTCAGAAGACACGTATATCCTTTTAGAACAGTTTATGAAATAACAACATAGTATATGAGATACTAAGCTAAGAAGTTTCTACATCACCAAGATACAAGCTCAGATTTTTGCTAGATGTGTCTTTCTTTATTCTGCATAAACCTATTATTTACTCATATTTTTTTTTAAACATAGAACCTAGAAGAGAAAAACATTGTTCAAGATGACAAAGAGGTGATCTTGAGCTCAGAGGAGGAGAGTTTCTTTGTCCAAGTGCATGATGTTTCTCCAGAGCAACCTCGAACAGTCATCAAAGCACCCCGCGTCAGCACCGCACAGGATGTCATTCAGCAGGTAAAAGCCTCTCCTTTCCTCAACTCAGTCCTTTCCTCAGCATAAATTACTGAAACAAATGTCTGTGCACTGACGGCTCATTTTATGAGTGAAGTTCCTGAACAACAGGGACCTCAAAGGGGAGTGTGTGCCTCTTAAGGCTGGGAAATTGCCTCATGTGGTGGCTCATGCTTGTAATCCCAGTTTTAGGAGGCTGAGGCAGAAGGATCACTTGGGCACAGGAGTTGGAGGCTGCAATGAGCTATGCAGCCTGGATGACAGAGTCAGGCCTTGTCTCTAATTTTAAAAAATGACCGACCCAGTGGCTCACACCTGTAATCCCAGCAGTTTGGGAGGCTGAGGTGAGCAGATCACTTGAGCTCATGAATTTGAGACCAGCATGGCTGACATGGCAAAACCCTGTCTTTACAAAAAGTACAAAAATTGCTGGACACGGTGGCTCACGCCTGTAATCCCAACACTTTGGGAGGCTGAGGCGGGTGGATCACCTGAGGTCAGGAGTTCGAGACCAGCCTGGCCAACATGGTGAAACCCCATCTCTACTAAAAATACAAAAACTAGCTGGGCCGGGTGGCAGGTGCCTGTAATCCCAGCTACTTGGAAGGCGGAGGTAGGAGAATTGCTTGAACCCGGGAGGGAGAGGTTACAGTGAGCCAAGATCGCGCCATTGTACTTCAGCCTGGGCAACAAGAGCTAGACTTTGTCTAAAAAAAAAAAAAAAAAAAGTACAGAAATTAGCCAGGCATGGTAGTATGCACCTGTAGTCCCTGCTACTCAGGAGGCTGCGGCAGGAGGTTCGCTTGAGCCCAGGAGGCAGAGGTTGCAATGAGCCAAAATCGTGCCACTTTACTCCAGCCTGGTCTTAAAATAACAAATTTAAAAATTTTTAAAGCTTGGAAATATTAATTCAGTCCTTCAGCAGACACTTAGTGTCTACAGTGAGTCTGGATCTCTATAGAGCACTGATAATAATGGATTCAGGAAGTGGCTCTGCAGTGACAATGTCATGATCCCAGAAATACCTGAGCCAGTACCTACTGACTATCTCTCAAGGATCCTACAGAGGACAAGTGGGAGGCCTACTCTGATCCTCTCCCCTCCTCTAAAGCATGCTTCTCTGAGAGTTTACACGGTTTCAGAGAAGTTTGCTTCCTTCATAGCCTTGTTAGGGTAGGCATTCATCAAACACCTATCTGAAGGTGTACAACACGATTAAGAGCACAGACCCTAGATCAAGCTGTGTTAGGTTCAAATCCCAGCTCTACTTCTTACTGAGACCTGGAGTAAGAGCTCAGATCTGTGCCTTCGTTAGTGTGCTGGTAAACCAGCTCTTTGTAATGTGAAAGAAAAAGAAAAGCCCTTATTTATTTCTTTTGTGTAAATGCCCCCAACATATCTGATTTCATCAGCCTATTCCCGTTGGCTCCAGCGAAACACATAGACAATATGGAGACAGTATAATAGTACTTTCCTTGAAGATTAAGTATATGTAAGATGTTTAATACAATGCCTAGCAAATGGTGAACATTACTTAAGGGTTACTTGCTGTTCTTATTGTATGATAACTTGGTTAATATTAGCCTTCTTATTCAGTTGACTGAATTCCAAAGGGCCCAGACTTACGTTTCTTTATCTTTGTCTCCCCTAAAAGGACTGCACAGTATCTGGGGCATAGTTGACCCTCACTAAACATTTTATGAATTAATAAATGCATCAATGAAAGACATTCTTATATTAAACGAAAAGAGAGATCAGTTGACTTCTAAAATTCTTTCAACATCCAAGACTCTGTGATAGAGATAGCCCAGCGGGGCAGAGAGGCTCCCGAAGAGCAAGATTCTATTCCTCACAGGCTGACTTTCATTTCTATGAGCTTTGGTACATGCAGAAAATCTGATTCAGACCTTTGTTACTATTATAGCTATGTATATCCTGGAATCTGCTTAACCTGTGTTAAGTTTAAGCTTCCTCGTCTGAAATTCAGGATAACACCTAAATCATAGACTATTGGGAAGCTAAATGAGGTGATGTGGGAAACTGCATTATAAGCTACAAGTATACAACTGCAAAATGAACTGGATGAGACGATCTGGAAGATTCCCTTCATCTCTAGTTCTGGGCCATTTTTCCACCTTAAAGTTTCATATAGAATGAATGCCAATGTTGGAGATTCTGTATCTTTATTCAGTTGATCATAACTTACCTTTCAGACCTTATGCAAAGCCAAATATTCCTACAGCATCCTGAGCAACCCCAATCCGAGTGACTATGTGCTTCTGGAAGAGGTGGTGAAAGACACTACCAACAAGAAGTCTACCACACCCAAGTCCTCTCAGCGGGTCCTTCTGGATCAGGAGTGTGTGTTTCAAGCCCAAAGCAAGTGGAAAGGTGCAGGAAAATTCATCCTTAAGCTAAAGGAGCAGGTGCAGGTAAAGTTTAAAGTTATTTGTCTCTGTTCATAAGTTATCTGATACTCATAATCACACTGTAGCCAGATCTGGAAGCTGGTGAAATTTAAGAGAAACTTCCTGAGTCAAGGAATGGAGTTAGGAGAAAATTGTTTGGCTTTGTTTTCACTGTATGGAAAAACATGTGGCCGAACTTGCGGTTAAGCAGTCCTAGAGGGGAGCTCCTCAGCTCTACTCTCCAAAGCTCTAGAGAGAAGAGGAAGGCACTCTTCTGAAATAGGGTCATGAGACTGAGGAACCTGAGTTTAACCTAATACCAATGGAAAGTTCTTTGTTCCCACAGGCATCTCGAGAAGACAAAAAGAAAGGCATTTCTTTTGCAAGTGAACTCAAGAAGCTCACCAAGTCAACTAAACAGCCCCGAGGACTTACATCACCTTCTCAGCTCTTGACCTCAGAAAGTATCCAAACCAAGGAGGAGAAACCTGTGGGTGGCTTGTCCTCCAGTGACACAATGGATTACCGACAGTGACTAAGGGCAGCATGTTTAAACCAGGTATAGTAAGTCATTGCACCATCCTGGAACAGGGCTTAACTTAAACTACTTTGTAAGGCATAATTAGTACGATGTCGTTTATCTTTTCCAACAGGAGGATGCCCCTCGAAGGCAGGTAGGCATAGGACCTTAAAACAGGAAAAGGACTCTGAAGATATGTGTAACGTGATGTTCTACTGAGCACTGCCTACATAGAAAACAGGAAAGAGGCCGGGCGCGGTGGCTCACGCCTGTAATCCCAGCACTTTGGGAGGCCGAGGCAGGTGGATCACCTGAGGTCAGTTCAAGACCAGCCTGACCAACATGGCGAAACCCCGTCTCTACTAAAAATACAAAATTAGCTGGGCATGGTGGTGTATGCCTGTAATCCCCGGTACTCAGGAGGCTGAGGCAGGAGAATCGCTTGACCTTGGAAGGCGGAGGTTGCGGTGAGCTGAAATCACATCATTGCACTCCAGCCTGGGCAACAGGAGCGAAACTCCATCTCAAAAAAAAAAAATAATAATAATATATATATATATATGTATGTAATGTAACTTGAGCTTTTGTAATTTTAGACCTTCTTACTTTGTAGATAAGCAAAGGTCCCAAGAAGTCAACTTGCTCAAAGTACTATGACAGCCTTATTTCATCAGACAACTGTCTTCATTATTAATAACTGACAGGAACATTCTTCAAGGCCTCTATGGATCATCCAGCTTTTATTCTTTTGGATTTCTAGTTTTATTGCTGTTCTAATTTAGGTTTGATGTAGCCTCAACAACCTCATCTCCTTCTGCCTCAATTAAACAATAATCTGGCAACCAGGGATATGGTTAAAAAGAAAGCAAAATAACATAACAGCCTCAGTCTTGAAAATGCAGTAAATTTACTGCTTGATAGTCACATAAACTTCATTTTATCTTAAATTACTTACATGAGACCTGAATAAAAGCATGCGAGGGTACCAATGTTTCTCCTTTTCACTTAGTTTCCTAATGAACCTAAGGGTTCATTAAAGCCAGCTTTTCACCTGTTCCATGGTAGTTCGCAGATTTAAAATTCCCAAGATCAACAGCACAGTGAAAGCATTGCTGCTTACGTCACAGAGCTTCACCATCTGCCTTTATGACAATGAGGACCTTCTCATACAAAACTGCCAAACTGCAGAAACTCACTATTAAAGAACTCAGTGATGCCTCTTAACAGAGCCAGATTTGACTTACAACAGCCCAAAAGAAGGCCCAATACATCGAGACCATGTTTCCACATTTAAAGAGCAACTCCTAAAATAACTGGTGTCCTATATGACACTCTGCAGTGGTCAAAATTTTAAATATTGCTTTCCATATCCAGCAGTTAGTATCAAATCATAGGTGTGATATTATACACGCCTCTGTAACTTCTGTAATGAGGTGAAATTACACTAAAGCTGGCAAATTGGTCATATACTGGTCTACATATAAAGAGCCCTCTATGTGCTACAAGATTACTTCTTAAGTACAGAAGAATACAACTCCATTAGAAATTTGACTTAAAAATAATATGCCTACTGTAAGGAACATTGCTAACTGCTTATATTTTAGGAGACTAGGGGAGGGTGATTGATAGTGATTTAGATGATTGCCTTTAGATTCTATTGTCCTGTAGCAAGTATTTATTTTTTCTGACCAACGGACTCACATGACATTTTTTTTTCTTCTTCTAAGCAAGCAGATATTTAGAATCATTCTGTTGACTTCACAACTTTGCTTAAAGCTGGGGAAGGCTCGGCCGGGCGCAGTGGCTCACGCCTGTAATCCCAGCACTTTGGGAGGCCGAGGCAGGCGAATCACGAGGTCAAGAGATTGAGACCATCCTGGCCAACATGGTGAAACCCTGTCTCTACTAAAAACACAACAATTAGCTGGGCGTGGTGGTGCATGCTGGTAGTCCCAGCTACTTGGGAAGCTGAGGCAGGAGAATCGCTTGAACCCGAGAGGCGGAGGTTGCAGTGAGCCGAGATTGCGCCACTGCACTCCAGCCTAGCGACAGAACGAGACTTCGTCTCAAGACAAAACAAAAGCTAGGGAGGCTTCTCTTATAAGTCACTGGTGCATCTATGTGAATTGACATCCCACGTTATGACCTCCTTTACAATGGTCTTTTCAAGAAAGAGCACTTGTAAAAGAAAATAAGAAAAGAAGGGCTCATAAGAAAACAAGTTTAGGGTTTAGGGCCAGGCGCAGTGGCTCATGTCTGTAATCTCAGCACTGTGGGAGGCTGAGGTGTGTGGATCACTTGAGGTCAGGCGTTCGAGACCAGCCTGGCCAATGTGGTGAAGCCCCGTCTCTACCAAAAAATATAAAATTCCTGTAGTCCCAGCTATGCAGGAGGCTGAGGCAGGAGAATTGCTTGAACTTTGGAGGCAGAGGTCCAGCCAGACGAGAGGGAGAGCAAGCGAAAATAAAGAAAAGAAGTTTAGTATTTTTGCCACTTTCTAGGAACATAGTATTTCATATTTGTTCTAAAATGATCCCTTTTAAAGTTTCAATAATCTACCAATTTTTAAATAAGAATGTATTCATCTTATTATCTGAAGTAGTTAGTTGAAGGAATTCCACCTTGAAGTTGAACAGTTTATTTGAATGTGATTTTTTTTAAAAAAGAAAACTTTCTAAAGAATGTGAAATATGTCTAAGGCAGAAATAACCTAATGTTCTACTTCCTAGAAACATCATGTTCTAACATTGTGAGTATAGAGGAAACAGTCTCTTCCCCAAACCTAGCCACTAGAGCTGTGGCTGGAAAACTCTGAACCCTTGCTATACCGTGTTTGTTTCTTCATTTTCA
Organism: Macaca nemestrina; assembly: GCF_043159975.1. Lineage (NCBI taxonomy): Eukaryota > Metazoa > Chordata > Mammalia > Primates > Cercopithecidae > Macaca > Macaca nemestrina. Next base: position 39,590,627 of record NC_092133.1, on the reverse strand, counting down.
ATATTCTAATAAGCCTCTGTATACAACATTACAGGTGAAGATCTTCCAGCAAGAAAAAGAGTGAACATGGTGGAAAAAAATATAATTTACTTATTTTCATCAGACTTAAACTGGAAATTGATGATTTCTGAACTGAAGTCTTCACACATGTGAGATCCATGCTGAGGAGAAGCAAAATGGCACAGGGCGAGTTGCCACCAACCAATTTACGGATGAATGAAGCAATGAAGCCTAGGGGACTGCCACTTTATAAATGTCAGCAGTTGGAAAAATCATCACGAATTGACTTAGAGCAAGGGTCAGCAAGCTTGTCTGTAAAGGGCCAAATAGTAAATATTTTAGGGCTGGGGGCCATAAAATATGTTGCAACCACCCAATTCTGCTGTTGTAGTGCAAAAGCAGCCACAGACAACACATACATGAAGGAACGTGGCTGTATTCCAATAAAACTTTATTTATGGACACTGAAATTGGAATTTCATATATTTTTCACATGTCACAAATATTCTTGTTTTGACTTTTTTCCAACCATTTAAAAACGTGAAAACTATTCTTAGTTCAGGGACCATACAAAAACAGGTGGCAGGCTAGATTTGGCCCAAGGACCTTAATTTCCCAACACAACTAGGAGAACTGGGAACAAGGGGCACAAAGATCTGAAAACAAGAAAGGAAGTTTAGCCATACATTTTATGGCTGAGAATGGAAGCTTTGGAGCATTTCAAGTGTAAATATGTCCTATAATGTAAGAGTCATTAAAATTCAATTTAGTTCCTGTATTGTGTACCACAATGCACTCTTTAGGATTTTTTTATATATAGAAATAATATTGGGGTTTTTTTTTTTTTAAGGTTATTGCTTATTCAGTTAATAGGGTTGCTTTAAAAAAGGTTATTGCTTAATCACAGATTACTCATTTTTGGTTTTCAAAATTAGAATGATGTATAATTTAATATCTGCTAAATTGCAATGTCTTAACAAGAAACCTAACAATTTGTTAAAGCAAAAGTAGATTGAGTTGGTGTTTAAGGTAAATTTATTTATTTTACAAGGGTTGTACTGACACTGTACTTATATATTTATTATACATCGCTCTTGATATTGCCATGGATTAGAAGCATTAGTAGTTCTCGGTACTTGAAGACAAACTTCTAAAAAGAAAATATATGCTCTGAACATCTGAAATGGGCTAGACTTTCAAGTAAAATCGCTTCATTTCTGATTAACTGAAGAGCTATTGATCCAAGTCATACTTGCCGTTTAATGTAAATTATTTTTAAATTTTGCTGTACAAAACCATCAAGTAAGTGTAAAGGATTCTTCATATTCTTGGTATGAAGCAAATTATGAGTTTTAAACATGAAATATGTATTCCTCTAAAGTAAAACCCAAACTTTTATCTTTCCATTGGTACCTCTGAATTTTAAGACTTTTCTTCAAATTACAAAACACTAAAATTCCTAAACTTCACTTTGAGGAATTTTTTTAACCAATTATAAAAATAAAACCATCCCCATGTGTTTCTTGCATATTCTAAAAACAGAAGTGTTAAAAATACACCACACAGGCTGGGCACAGTGGCTCACGCCTGTAACTCTAGCACTTTGGGAGGCCAAGGCGGGCGGATCAGGACAGAGAACGAGGCCATCCTGGCCAACATGGTGAATCCCGATCTCGACTAAAAATACAAAAATTAGCAGGGCGTGGTGGCGCGTGCCCGTAATCCCAGCTACTCGGGAGGCTGAGGCAGGAGAATCATTTGAACCTGGGAGGTGGAGGTTGCAGTGAGCCAAGATAGCACCACTAACTCCAGCCTGGCAACAGAGCAAGACTGTCTCAAAAAAAAAAAAAAAAAATACACCACACAGCTTTCATGTCATTGAAAGTTCTTACTGGGTCAAAGCCTTAAGGCTAGAACTACTATTTTCTTGTCAACAGAATGCAGGCTATTCCAGTTTGATGTAATCTATACAATAGTACAGGTTTAAGACAAATAAGTCTGTAACAAATGCACAATGCTGCTCCATTTAAAAAATATTCCGGAAACACTTTTTATCAAGCCTCTATAAGTGAACATACCAGTATGCCCTACCACGTGTTGAAAACTGAGTTACTGGTCTAAGTGGCTAGAAGTCAAATGAAAACTGTGCAGAGTAACAAGATGAAAAGACTGGTCTCTTTAGGTTTATCATTTGGTTCTGATGCTTTCTAAGCGCTGCCCCACTCCTCCTCCATGACCTTTAACACAGGTGTCTATTTTACAACATAAATCTGAGACTGAAGTTGAGACCAGATTGTTTAGCAAGTGAGAGAATTCAGCCTACTGCCTAGGTTGCATCCCAACTTAGTTGTTTATCACATTTTGAGGTGCAAGTACATACTTCATTGTATTTGATCTTTGGGATTATAGAAAGAACACATTGTTTTAAAATGTAAAGAGTTGGCCGGGCACGGTGGCTCATGCCTATAATCCCAACACTTTGGGAGGTTGAGGTGGGTGGGATCACCTGAGGTCAGGAGTTCGAGGTCAACATGGTGAAACCCTGTCTCTACTAAAAATTCAAAAATTAGCTGGGCGTAGTGGTGGTCACGTACAATCCCAGCTATTGGGGAGGGTGAGGCAGGAGAGAATTGCCTGAACTCAAGAGGCAGAGGTTGCAGTGAGTGGAGACTGCGCCACTGCACTCCAGCCTGGGTGAAAGAGCAGACTCCATCTCAAAAAAAGAGTCTAGTCTACTATTACACACAAATGGCCAGCATAACCTGATGTTGGCCAAAAATATTAAAGTTTTATTTAAAGCTTTATCTGAATTACACAGCTATATTGGTATGCCAAGTAAAAGAAATTATCCTAAATAACCACTATGACTATACCCATTACCATTTCACACTTTTTAGGCTACCAGAAATCTGGGTAGCAAACTCTTATCATTAAAGTTGATGTGCACAAGAATCTAAATATGCAAGTTGGGTTCATTACAATATTTTAAGACGCATCACTAAAAGTGAAGAGAAAGGAGCATGAATTCTGTCACTCTGTTCAGTGATGCCAAATGTGTAGGAAGTAATGATCCTATCTGGGTAGAAAGTGCCCTTTGAGGGGTAAAGCTTCTTTTCATGTCATCGTTAGCAAGTAAAAGTTATTTACAGATTCTCCAGTTGGGAGTAAATATGAAGTCTAGACTCAACAAAAGTTGAGTTACAAGTTACTTGTTTTTAATCAAACTTGCTTTCATAAAGGCCACCCATCTCAATGGCTCTGGAGACATTGGCAGCTCATTAATGAAAGTGGGCCCTCTATGATATGTACCAATTTACCTTTTGCTAACTACATCTTCCCCTTCCTTTCTTCTCTCCTCTTCCAGTATCTCTATAGACTTCTGTCCTCTGCCCAGAGACCCACAGGCCTTGCTTAATTCTGAAAAGCAATCAGGGCTTGCTTACTGGCCCAATAAAATTGAATTAACTCTAAAATACAAAGCTCCACATCTATGCTCCCATGCCAATAAAGAAGAGTAGGATTTTCCTGGCTGGTGTCTTTGATCTTATATTGGCAGCCTACAGGGAAAGTGCTCTCAGGGTGAAAGTCTCTGACCCCTTTTCAGTTGCTTATATATCAGTAGTGAGGCCAGAAAAGATATACCTGGGACCCCAAAAAAGTTAGAAAGAAAAGGGAGATTGCCTCTTACACACAGTCTAGACTTGGGTCAATATTCCCCATGATCCACTGTTAATAATTTATGCATTCTCTGCCATCTCTATGTTCAGCTTCCTAAAAGCAATCCATAGCTGATGGCTATGGATTCTGACATAGGAATACCTGAAATGAGTCCCTTTGAAACACATACTGAGTCTCCATGATTACCAAGCTATTCTTTTTTTTTTTTGAGGCAGAGTCTCACTCTGCTGCCCAGGCTGGAGTGCAGTGGTACGATCTCGGCTCACCACAACCTCCACCTCCCAGGTTCAAGCGATTCGCCTGCCTCAGCCTCCCAAGTAGCTGGGACTACAGGCATGCACCACCATGTCCAGCTAACTTTTTTTTAGTAGAGATGGGGTTTCACTATATTGGCAAGGCTAGTCTTGAACTCCTGACCTTATGATCCACCTGCCTCAGCCTCCCAAAGTGCTGGGATTACAGGTGTGAGCCACCGCACCTGGCCTACCTATTCTTATACATCTCTTAGATTCAAAACATACTGTGCACAAGCCTGCCACCAAACAGTCCTCTGAAACCTTCCCTATTACAGATGACATAGGTCTCTAAACTTTTGACACAAGTAATTCTAACACTAATTGGGTACTGTCACATTTTTCAAAAGCGCTATGTGAATGATTTGACTCAACATGGAAGACTGAGGCTATGTCTTACACTCATTATTTTCCACCCCACTCTTAAGTGCCAGCATAGTGCTAAGCACACAGTAGGTGCTCATTATTTGTCTAGTTAAAAAAAAAATTAAGGCTGTAGCTTAATATAGCCTCAGGATATGTGCATGCCTGTGTGTTTGTGTGTGTGTGCGTGTGTGTGTGATTACTCATAACTACATTTAGTTCTAAAAATAAAATTAATCAATATAAGCTTATATAAGTTAATGCACAAATATATTTCCTCAAATTCGCATAGGATACTCAAATATAGATGTATAATTTTGTGGTCCCACTGTGATTCTCCATATGTATAACAAGAAAATTAAAGGCATAATACAGCTGTGAAATAGCTGATGAGTTTCTATTTTAAGCTGATTTTTCACCAGAAGTATAGTTTCTGCTGCCAAACTAAAGTATAAATGTATTTGTATATGTTTGGAAAATAAATGATTTGTGACATGTATTGGTCACTTGTGCTCTGATGGGGATAGACCCTTTGGTTATCCACATATTTATCACATTCCTGGACTTTGTTTTATATCTAAAAGGTGGACTAAAAGCAAATATTCATATGCTGAATCATACCTTTCTCATTAAATAATCAAGCCTTAAAAAAGGTGACCTCAGAACCACTTTTAAAAATCATATACAATATGCTAAAAGACCAACATACACTGTTAAGCTCATATCCTCTCACTCTGCTGGAATAGTAAAGGAATCTTCCACTTTAGTTTACTTTATGCAAAAAAAGAGCTCTAAGCTCCAGAGTAAAGTAACTGGCTGCTATGACTTTGAAACAGTAAGAGATCTCTTTAGTTGGACTGCTGTGCTTTTTTAAAAAAATTCTCATATCACAAGAACAGGAAGCAGAAACAAATGGCTGCTTTATTCAACTATTCACAATACAGAATATTTGTAACTTAGTCACTGAAACACGCATTTCTTAGGCCACTCTTAGAATATGGGAATAGCTGTTACATAAAATACTGTTTTATAATTACGTTAAGAAGAAAAAGCATTTTACCTGTTCCAAGAGGGGGAAAAAAGCTCCTCATTGAGTATCCTTTGTCCCTAGAATAGAATGGTGAAGTCTTGGGCCTGGTTCTTCTACCGTAGAGCAATTCTTCCCCAGTCACCCTCCAGGGAATGATAGAAAATGTGAAGAACTTCAGAGACTAGAATCATATTCAAACTTTCCTTGAAAGTAGCTATAATGAACACTAATACCTTTTTTAAAAGGCCAAATTAGGTAACTTAAGTGGATCATCCAGCAAAAGCCAATGAACCTGAATACCGGCTATTTTTTTCTTTTCTCAAAAATCTTCATAAAAATATATTAACTCAAATTTAGAATGCTTCTCATTTCCATCCACAGTATTGCAATGAAAATATTTAAAGAGTATTTAGTTATAAAAAGTAGCTAAATGTCTTCTCATGGTCTTGATTTTTCTGTGCTCTCTGCCCTAATTTTAATATAGCAACTGCACTTCAGTAAGATCCAGTCCAAAGATCTTTTTAAAAAACTATAATGCACGTGAAGCTTTTAAAAGGCAGCATCATTAAGAAAGTAATTTCCAAATACTGGGGAGAAAAAAGGCTTTGACCTCCTTGATGAAATGCCATATTCAGAATAGGGGCAGAACCCCGTGCCATGCCAAGGGTCATTCTTCCTCCTCTTCCTAGTCATTCTTAGGAAGCTTTCCTTGTATAAAAAGAAAAAGTCCTAAGTTAACAACTCATCTTTATGTACATCTGCACACACAAGTATACAAGAAAGTCCACTGACTTCATTCCTCTACTAGTGTAGTGATGTTTTCAAATATTTTGTGAAATCCAGAGGCAATTCAGTGGCAACTTCACTGGAGTATCTTTTGATTAGTTGATTTAAATCTTCATTCAAAAATGAATCCCCCTGTAAAACTTTACCCTGGGAAAATATTTAAAGTATGAGTTAGAAATTACTTATGCTATAAGCTAAAGTCAACCTGTGAACAAAGTTGAAAATGGCAACAGCTGACACCAACACATGCAACACAATGACAGATGCTTGGTAACGTCTTGGACATATCCTATATTGAATGAAACAGTTTCATGACCATCTCTGTAGAATTTCAACCTCAAATATCCATCCTATGATGAACTCCTAAACATTAAAAATAAAAATAAAAATAAACTGCCTATAAAATAACTAAGCAAACTGGAGTTAGAGTTATTGAGATACATTGGTTTCTATCTCTTCTTTTAAAAAAATGAAAAATATCCCATACCTTTATTTTGGGGTTTGAAGATTCAACAGGAGGATTGAATGTCATTTCTGCCATGCTATACGCCTCAAAAAGTTCAGCAGCAGATCTAAATCACAAACACAAATGTAAAGATACCACCACATCTGTGTAACTCAAAAATAATTAGATTATACTCAGAGAATGATTCATTCTTAACCCATTTATTAAGGTATAAGATAGTCCTGCTTTTGAAACTAACCAACCAACCCAGTCACTTAACAAATTCTAAATTCCCAAGTAATGTCAACATTATCCAACTAAATCCACCTCAGAGAGGTTTGGTATACATTAGCAATACAGGCATAGACTCCAGAGAGAAAGCTAAGCTGAAGAACTTCAGTTCAGTGTGATCAAATCCCAACCCAATGATAATGCAACTGAGTCTATCTTAGTCATGGGAGCCAGAGGACTGAAGCATGGAGTCATTCTCCATAGACTTAGAACACAGCTCAACTCTTTGCTACTGGCCTGGATAAAAAACAAGGAAAGGCCATTCAGGACAGAATACATGTCTATACCCATGGCGTGTAAATGAATCCTTAATGACTTGGAATTAGCTCACACTCTCCAAAACAGATAGGCAAGGGCCTACGAGGGTAGCAATTAGGCTCACATCCCAATACCCATTCTCCAGAAGCCCACTATGAGTCTCCTTTCTTAAGCCTTTGGGATAAGCCCATTCCTCATGCTTCTCCACAAAGGAAACATCTTTCCTTAGCAAAACTGCTAAGGAAAACATGTCATATAATGATTATGAAGAGTGACAAAGAATTGTTTTCTTCTTTTTTCCTCTTTTAAAAAACAAGGCTGTTGGGGTGAAGACTGGGGACAGGTGAGAAGTGTGAGGGAAGAAAAAGTAAATGGCCATTTTATTTAATAAGGACAAAAGTTATCTCCACCCTACTCAGAAGGAAAGCGTTCATGGAAAACTGCAGAGCTCTTGCCTCATGTAGAGGAGGCAGCAAATGACTGACTACTGTCATGTAAAATATAAGCCAATGTCACCAAACCTCCCAGTATTTCAAGAAAAGCAGGAAATGTGAATTTCAGATGAATTCTTTCAATATTTAAAAGACAGCAACTAATTTGATTTTTTTCAAACTCTTGAGGCCAGAAAAATCAGCCTGGCCCAAAGGTCACCAATCTGAGATCTCTGAATTATAGAAACCAATGGGCTTGCAAAAGGAAAAAACCTACAGCAAGATATTAATTCTGGGTAATAAGTACACTGTAAGGTGCTGTAGTTTGAATGTGTCCCCTCCAAAATTCAGACATGGAAACTTAACAGTCAGTGTGATGGTATTAAGTGGTGAAAGCTTTAAGAGATGAAAGCCATGAATGGGATTAACCCATTTATGCCTACTACTGTCCTAAGCTTGTAGGAGTTATTTATATCCTACTGCTCAAGGTCATCACCCAAGGTCTGATTTTTCACACACACAAAAATTTGCCACCTCTGGCATAAATGGGTTAAAGTCTTTATAGAAGAGGCTCCATGAACTTAAGCTGTGGCCCTGCTCCCCTTCTGTCCTGTCTGCCATGTGAGGGTGTAGGGTTCCTCCCCTCCAGAAGACACAGCAACAAGACGCCACCTCAGAAGCAGAGAGGCGCCCTCATCAGTCAACCAAACCTACCAGCACCCTGATCTTCAACTTCCAGCCTCCAAAATTGTGAGAAAATAAATTTCTGTTCTTTTTTTTCAGACAGAGTTTCGCTCTTGTTGCCCAGGCTGGAGTGCGATGGTGAGATCTCGACTCACTGCAACCTCCACCTCCCTGGTTCAAGCGATTCTCCTGCCTCAGCTTCCCAAGTAGCTGGGACTATAGGAACCCACCACCACGCCTGGCTGATTTTTGTATTTTTAGTAGAGATGTGGTTTCACCATGTTGGCCAGGCTAGTCCTAAACTCCTGACCTCAGGTGATCCACCTGCCTCGGCCTCCCAAAGTGCTGGGATTACAGGTGTGAGCCACCGAGCCTGGCCCTCTGTTGTTTATAAATTACCCGGTCTTAGGCATTTTTTATGGTACCATAAATGGACTGAGGGATTTTTTATACCATTTTCTCTCTTTCTCTGTATAACTGAAGTATTTCCTGTCTGTATGTTAAAAAAAGGTAATTACTGGCTGGGCGCAGTAGCTCATGTCTGTAATCCCAGCACTGTAGGAGGCCAAGGTGGGCAGATTACCTGAGGTCAGGAGTTCGAGACCAGCCTGGCCAGCATGGTGAAATCCCATCTCTACAAAAATTACAAAAATTAGCCGAGCATGGTGGCGGGTGCCTGTAATCCCAGCTACTCGGGAAGCTGAGGCAGGAGAATCATTTGAACCCGGGAGGCGGAGGTTGCAGTGAGCCAAAATCGCGCCATTGCACTCCAGCCTGGGTGACAGAGCGAGACTTCGTCTCAAAAAAATAAAAAAAGTAACTATTATTTTTTCACCTTTCTGTACTTGTGAAAATTTTCTAAATCAACAGTTCAGGGAAAAGAAGATTCTTTTAGGAGGACTTTTTCCTCATCTGGGTGTGAGGTGGGTGCTGGAAGTACCCATCCAAGCTGCTTACAGGTCAGAAGGTAGTCTGCAAGGGCCAAAAAAAGAAACAGCTGCCCTTCTGGATGGCAGTGTTCCAAAGCACCTCTTTTCTTCCCTATCCTCACTGTTTTTTTCTCCTCTTCTTGCCCTAACAGGACCATTCAGAAAAAAAAAAAAAAAGAGAGAGCAAGAAAGCAAGGAAACTTAATTTGGTTGACTTGTGTTTTATCTTCACATGAAGCACCTATAGCCATAGATTATTCATTGTTGAACCTGAGTGATGGGGGGCATATGGACATTCACTATACCATTCTACTCTCTTGTATGTGTGAAACTTTTCATGATTAAAAAAATGTTTTTCAAGTTGAATGACATAAGAAGAAAAAAAATGTTTTAAGTGATTAACAAAATCATAGCATGTTTTCTTTCAGAACAATTCAGGAATATGAAGCAAGACCAACCCAGATACCCAACTGGCACTTTACATTGTGTAATATATTACTTTATAAAACAGACTTCTCATAGTAAGTGGCTACCAGCTGAATTTTGTAGTTTTAGAATAAGGCAATGCTAAATATTACCTTCGACTCAACTCTGGTTTGAGTGCTCCAGAGCCTTCAGAAGGTGCTCCAGCGATCAGGTGGGCTGCAAATCTCTGCACTATGGGATGATAATGCCTCTGAAGGGGAAACAGGACAATCACATTTTGCACAGGTCAGTCCTTTACAAAAAAACACTAGCCACAGCAAAGATTTTCTTAAATAAAAGTACACCAAATTTTTTTTTCATCACCTATGTACAGTATATGTAATTCATTAGAAGCACATAGCCACAGAAATATTATCTTTGCTCATAGGATTAAAACACAAATCAAGTTACCAGTGAAGTAGTTTATCTTGCTTTTACAATATAAATAGAAAAATCAAAAAGCAATTCCTCTTTCCGAGTGAAAAAAGTTAATTTACAACAGGTTACCTGCCACTTCTATTTTCTACAAGTCTCACTCTAATGTTGTCCACACTGTAGGATCACTGTATAGGTGAAACCATCTTGAAACAGGGCTTACTAAAGTCTCCTAGGATAGGACTCAACAGAAATGCACCTGCTAACAAATCCTCTGAAGAGTGTTAGGGAAAGATTTCAATAAAGGGAAAGATTTCAGTAAATCTTCCACAACCTCACCCCACAGAACTGACAGTTTTCTGCTTCCTTAGAAAATGTACCTCAACAGCTTAAAAAATAGTAAGAGCAAAGTAAAATGTAGCATACTAACACAGGAATTCTAAAAAAAAGCAGCCCCAGAACAAAATATAATTAAGTACTCTGGCAATAACAACTATTTGAAGAAAAACTGGAAAACAATTGTTCACACACATCCCCAAAAAGAAAAAAACGAGGGCCACTCTTACCCGCAGAGCGTGTAGTTCCCACAGAGCAGTGTTCTGAGCATTGCAGTATTCAGGCTCATCCAGTTCAGGGAGGAAAACTCCACTTCCCTGAGATTCACTGTCAAGCAGTAGATCTGTTTTGGGGAAAGTCTGCAAAAATGTCACATAAAAAGAATTGGTTAAATTAACATTGTTAATGTAAAAGGTGTTACTGGCTTGTAGTTGTATTTGCATTTAAATTTATAGTTGTATAAGAAGAGCTTTAGCTCTTTAGGTGTAAAGTGTTTACACCTAGTTTTAATAAAAAACAATTTTAAGTTTATATCGTAAGAACAAAAGTTGCAAAAAAAATTTTATCTTTGTCTTTAAAATGTTATCTTGCAAAAGAAAACAATATTCTTTTCACCTTGCAATCCCACTTTTAGAAATCTGATAGAAATAATTACATCAGATAAATACAAAAAGATATTCACTATAGCATCATTTGTAATAGCAAAAAAAGAAATAACCTATATCAAGAGAAACAGAAAAACCAGACTGCCTACATTTGAATATCACTTCTACCACTGACTGGCACTGCTACTCAAGACAAGACACTTAACCTCTCCGGACCTCAGTTTTCCCACATGTAAAACAGGAAGAAGAATAGTAGCTACCTCAGAGTTATGAAAATTAAATTTTTGTAAGGCATAACAGTGGAAGGCACATAGTCAGAACTATGTGTTTGTTAAGCAAAGAACTAAATAAACCTTACATAGACATTAAAGAGATAAGAGTAGTGACATTACGTGTTTACCACGATTAAAATGCTAAGGTTAAAAAAGTGGTAGAATATACAGCATAATCCTCTTTCCATTAAAATACAAAGTTGTGTTGTTTCTATGTGTATGTGTTTATATATGAACTTTAAAAGACTGCTGGAAAAACACCCACCAAATGATAAATGGACACCCAGCTAATGACACTCTGAGAAGTGTCAATAGGTACAAAATGCTTTTTTTCAATTTCATATAATTCTTTTGTCACCTGATTTTGTTACAAGTGTGAATTACTTCTGTAATTGAAATAATATAAAAAGGGGGAAAGACATGCATCAAACAAAAAAAATCACTGCATTATAAGAACTTAGCTCTGTTCATTTGTGTCACTACTTACATGCATTAATATTCTGGTAGTTGCTAAAATGCCAATACTTGAATTTGGAAGAACATGAAGAGCAAGGGTACAAAGGCGTTTGATGAAGGCAAGAGCTCGCTGCTGAGAAACTTGCTTTCTGCGCTTAGTTAGCATGACATCAAGGCACTGGAGTACAATCTCAACACCTTCATTGGTAGCACCTAAAACAGCAGACATATCCCTCAGAGCTGTTCTCATTACTTTTCCATTATGCAACTGGACTGAACTTCAGATAAACCCAAGATAAACTTTTGTACCTGTCCCAAACCATTTCTCTAATCAATGAGGTAGTGCTATATTGCTAAGGAGATACAGCGGGCTATACTTACTGCATCTCCAGTCAATTCCAGAAGCTCTTTCTCCAAGTCTTACATAAGATTAAATACAGATGCATGACACTGGCAAGTCAGCATTTTATGTACCTGTTCCTATTTCTCATTTGTCTACAATGACTGGTCACAACATATTCTTAAAACATAAATACATATAAAAGAAACATTATCTAAACATACATACCTGCATGTAATTTGAATAGTGTTTTGTAGAGGTGTGTGTAGAATTTCATTGGATCAATATTCAGAACATCACCTTTCAAATGACAATAAACACCAATTAGGTATGTTGTAGCATTCAAAGGTAAGGCAAACAAAACTTGAGATTAAGAAAATATCTTACCTTGTCCAGAAAGAATATGAAAAGCAGTCTGGACACAGTGAAGACTTTCTTGATAGCTTAGGTCCTTAAAAAAAAGGGGGGGGTGAGGGGGGATGGAATATTAAGAATGATAATTACCATTTATATCTTTTAAAAAGGCCTTTAAGGCCAGGAGCAATGACTCATGACTGTAATCCCAGCAATTTGGGAGGCTGAGGCAAGCAGATCATTTGAGCCCAGGAGTTCCAGACCAGCTTGAGCAACATGGCAAAAACCCATCTCTACAAAAAATAGAAAAATCAGCCAGGTATGGTGCCACACACCTGTAGTCCCAGCTACTCAAGAGGCTGAAGTGGGAGGATCGCCTGAGCCCCGGGAGGTCGAGGCTGCAGTGAGTTGTGGTTGCACCACTGCACTCCAGCCTGGGCAACTGAGTGAGACCCTATCTCAAAAAAGAAGAAAAAGACCTGCAAAGGTTAGCTTTAAGATAACCTAGTATGAGGCAGATTGACAGGGTGACTATAGTTTACAATAATCTATTATCTATTTCAAAATAGCTAGGAGGGAAGAATTTGAATGGTTGTCACATAAAGACACATATTTAAGGTGACTGATATCCCAAGTAAAATCTTTACAAACTATATTATACAAATATATTTAATTATCACATACACCCTGAAACCATGTACATCTATTATGCATCAGTTAAAAAACAAAGAAAACAGGTCAGGCAACCCTCCTGTTTAAAACTCTCCAATGTTTGAAAACGTTCTACATTTTGATTATGGTGGTAATCATATGATCATAGGCCTTTGTCAAAATTCATAAACTGTACATCTAAAAGGGGTGAGTTTTACTGTATATAAAATATATCTCAATAAACCTGACAAATTTTTAAAATAGTAATTACCATGTATATCTTTTAAAAAGTAATTTATTACTACTTACACCAGACTCGATGAGAGTATGAAGAACTACTAACAGATCATCAAAAAATTCCACATTTATAAGGTGAGCAAACCTGGAATCAAACAAAACTTAATCAATGAACTAAAAGCAGAAATAAAGCTGGTAGAAATTAAGCTTGACTCTAAAACTGTATTTTTAATATTCTTTATTTCAAAATGTTAGCTATGAAAGAGACGGCAATTATTGATACTTTTCATTAATTCAGATTGGCCTAGTCAACAATTCATGCACCATTGAACACTAAACTCAGTAGAAACATATAAGGCATTGAACAAACCAAAAATATTTCAAAAATCCTTCTGCACTGAGAAAGAAATTACCAGAAGCAAACAACTTCCTGAGGAAAAGTTTACTAGGTATCCAGCAGGATCAGCTCTAAGACAACAGGTGGTGGGAAGAGAGACGAGGAAAGATTCTGCTGCTTACAAGAATATGGACCTTATGACAGCTTTAAGGATAAAATGGAAAGAATACTGGATCCTTAATTACCTGCATGATCCTGGGTAACTCACTTCACTGTCCCAGGTCTCTATTTGTAGAAATAACTGAGACCACACAAGAGGGTAAAAAGGAAACATATGAGCTGCTAAATTTGAGAGTTACTCCATATACTATATTAGACACTGAAGTAGGTTAAAGTCAGGATATCTCTTCAATATTAGTGAGGAGTCTTTGATCTATGTAAATCGTAGAGGAATAAAAGACCTTATGAGTGATATATTCCATGCGTATTAGTACAACTTTTTGGAGAAGCAATTTGGCAATTATTTATCAAAATTTAAAATGAGCATACCCTCTGATCTCGCAATACATGCACACATGTGCATGAAGATATACACATACACACACACACACACACACACACGTGCGCAAGTATTTCCAGTGCAAATAGGGGACTGACCAAATAAAGTACAATATATCTATAAAATGGAGTATTATGTTTTTTTTTTTTTTTGAGATGGAGTATTGCTCTGTCGCCCAGGCTGGAGTGCAGTGGTGCCGTCTCGGCTCACTGTAAGCTCTGCCTCCTGGGTTCACGCCATTCTCCTGCCTCAGCCTCCCAAGTAGCTGGGACTACAGGTGCCCACCACCACGCCCAGCTAATTTTTTGTATTTTTTTAGTAGAGATAGGGTTTCACCGTGTTAGCCAGGATGGTCTCGATCTCCTGACCTTGTGATCCACCCGCCTCGGCCTAGTATTATAAATTTTTAAAAAATTAAGTGATATATACGTGATAAGGGAGAGGTACCAAAAGTAACTGTTTACAAAACCAAAAAAAAAGCAAGTTACAGGACACTAAACATAGCATGATTCCATTTGCATGAAAGATGGCAGGCAGGCGGGGTGCGATGGCTCATGCCTGTAATCCCAGTACTTTGGGAGGCCAAGGCGGATGGATCACCTGAGGTCAGGAGTTCGAGACCAGCCAGGCCAACCTGAGGAAACCCCATCTTTACTAAAACTACAGAAATTAGCCAGGTGTGATGGCACATGCCTATAGTCTCAGCTACTCGGGAGGCTGAGGCAAGTGATTGCTTGAACCTGGGATGTGGAGGCTGTAGTCAGCTCAGATTACATCATTGAACTCCAGCCTGGGCAACAGAGCAAGACACTATCTCCAAAAAAAAAAAAAATGATGGCAGATGGCATGCAGACAGACTACATACATATATAGGGGGGGAGCTTGCAATTTTAAATTGTATATTCTTTTGCATTTTTTAATTTTAAATGTTTTAAATGAGCATATATTATTTTTTAAACTGTTTTAAATAAAGGAATTAGTCATTAAAAAACAAATAGCTGGGTCGAGCATGGTGGCTCACACCTATAATCCCAGCACTCTGTGAGGCCAAGGCTGGAGGATGACTTACTCAGGAGTTCAAGATCAGCCTGGGCAATATGGTGAGAGCTTGTCTCTATTTAAAAACAAAAACATCAGGTCCTACACAATGTAGTAATAATCCCTTCTCTGATTAGCCTCTTTGAAGATTTTCAACCACAAGGACCATATCACCATATAAGGAAATGCATACCATTGCCCAATAGCTCCAGTCATTAGAAAGTGATTTCTTATGATGAACAGAACTTGCCTTTTCTATATCTTCTAGCCATCAGTTCTATTTCCAATCTATTCCTAAAGCTGTGCTGCCCAACAATGGTAGCCACTAGCCACATGTGGCTATTAGGCACTTAAAATGTAGCTAGTCCAAATTAAGACACAAGCATAAAATATGTGTTCGAAAACATGTGATGAAAAAACACCAAACATCCCATTAATGTTTAATATTGTGTTAAAATACTTTAGATAAATCCAGTAAAATATATAAAAATTAATTTCATGTGTTTTTTACCTTTTTAATGTGGCTAATAGAAAATTTTAAATTATATATGTAAGTTCACATCATATTTTTACCAAATAGCAATGTTCTACAGGATACCACCTCAAAAAATTGTGGAACGCTATCATGACAACCACAACCCTTACTCTAGCTCACATCCTGACAAGGCCATTAGTGCTGAGTGAATACACAGAAAGATCTATCTTAGCAGAAACAGATTACACAGAACTAGAGAAATGATGTACAGCCAGGTTAAAATAGACTTAAGAGTCATCGACATGATCCACTCAAACTATGACGATAGGCAATTGACTACACAGTGCAGAGTCAAGAACTGAGAGATTTAACCTTAGGAACACCTCGAATTTAATAGGCAGAAAGGAGGAGTTGGTAAAGGAGATTTTAAAAATAAAAGGTTTGAGATGAGAAAATCAAAAAAGCTCACTGTTATGAATAGCTTCAAGGAAAGGATGGTGACAAACAGAAAGGAATGAGAACTGAGGATAACGGGCCATCATTAGGGAACCCTCTAAAATTCTTTGGTCTTTCCTGTTTAGAAAGAATCTAAAAGATTTCAACCTACACAGCCCTTACTTGGCAAGACCTTCTAGAACTGCTGGCAGGAGAGGTGACCTCTGGGCCTTCTTCAATATTCTGAAGTAGGTTACAAACACAATATTCAGAGTCTCTGTGTGCTGGCAGAGGAGACAGACAAAATGACTTTAGGATACCCTGGTATGGTTTCTACTGAGCGAGCATAACTACGACTTCAACAGGTTAAACTTCTTTTTCCCTACCCATGCCTCCCCACAACGCAATCTTTGAAATTTTTAACAAAACAGAACGAAGACATACATTCTGTGACTTCATAAAACTAGCACTGATCACATCATAGTTTTCCACACACCACAAAAGTCACACATCTAAGCCTCATGAAAGAAACCAAAATTACACAGCTACAAGCTGAAACAACAAATTTCTAGTTTAAACAACTTAACATTAAAAGCATAACAGAATATGAAACTGCCTACCAGTTTAAGTTTTTTCTCAGCACTCTCTGAAGCTTCTGCCTCTCGAAGCTCTCGCTCTAGTTTCTCTTCTGCTTTCTTCCACTGAAAATAGATTGAAAAAAAAAAAATCTAAGAGTATATACCACAGAGTGAAAAAAGCAGAGGCAGAATACGTAAATGTCATAAAACACATACAGTAATACCACATATTGTCTATGAATGCAAATATAAACAAAAGTAGAGAAACATGGACTGGAAGTGTACACAAACCAAATTAAAGATGGTGTCTCCTGGGAGGAAAGCAGAAGAATGAAATTGGAGACAGAAAAGAAATTCCTACTCTCTAACGTACGGTTTCTCTCTTTTCCAGGAAAAAAACTAAAGTAAATCTATTAATATTTGCTCACTCTAAATAGTAGATATCTGGGATATGCTATCATTTTCTGTAATTAAAGTTCTTCAAATGAAAGGAAAGAACATGTTGAGCCCAAAATAGTTAAATCACCTATAACTTGGAAGCCAGTCACCAACAATACTTCCCTAACATATTTACATACAATGCATCAAACCAGATACTATAAAGAAATTCAATAAAATATCCTTTTTCTTCTACTTCCTAATGCTGTAAGAGCAGTAAATGATAATTTCTAAGCTGCCTGAGGCACAGGGAACTGAGAAATTGTTTCCTTCTCTCATGAGAAGTTGTTAAAGAGCTGCCATGTTCTTACTGGTCTTTGTTTCCCCACCACATCTATAAACATGCTCTTCCTAACAGAGCTATCCAACCTGCATTAGGATAGTATGATATAAATAGTTAAAATATTTATCTTCTTTTGTTCACAATTATTAAGTCTATTTTGATACTTCCATCATGTTTTCAAACTTAGACCCATTCAAACATGAATATCCCGAGATTACTTTTGTTTTTAAAAGCAACTTGATCACTCTAATAAACTGTTTAGAAATGTTCTGAGCTGTGATAACAGTAATAGTGATGATGGTGGTGGTAGTAAAAACTAATGTTTATAAAGCCTGCCAAGTGTTTTATAAGCATCATCTCATTTAAACTGCACGATTACCTGCAAGGTAGGTACTATTAGCCCCATTTCTCAAAAAAAAAAAAAAAAAGTTTCCAAACTTTCAGTAAATAAACAAGGGGCTGAAATTTCAACCCAAGTTTAAAATACAAACCAATAAAGAAACAAGATTCAATTAACAGAAACTCACTTTGCTGCCAACTTCATGTGAATGCATCTTTTCTGTTAAGTAAGGAATCTGTGTATCACAACTCTAAATTGATCTAAAAAGCCAAAGGATAAAAGCCAGCATGGCAAAAATACCTTTTCATCTATTGCTCTCCTTGCCAATCATTATCAGTTAAAATTGATTTAAGAAAACATTTTTTTGCAGTAACTGGGAAAGATAAAATTCTCTAAATGATATATTTCAAAACTTGTATATTTATGATTTAACTGATTTTTACCTGTGACTATAAGTTTAAGATCAAATAAACAGAAAAATTTAAATGAAACAAAAGGGGAAATAAGTCAAACCTTTCTCTGCATTCTTGATAGAGATTTTCTCTTTTCTTTGAAAGTCATAAATTTTTTTGGTTTATTCATGTCTTCTGTATCTTTTTTCACTTCTACTTCCTTGATTCTTAGGCATAAAAATGTTTTTAACATCTAATATTGAAAAAAAACACAAATATACAGCTTAATATTTATATTGCCCTCAAAAACTTTACACAGAAAAGTACTTGACAGTGTTATTTCCCTCATTCAAGAAAAAAAACCTTCAAGCATCTTTTATAACATTTTACACCAAGTTCTTTTATCTGTATGCTATATTCAATAACTTGTGTCTACGGAAGGACAGGAGCAAATACACAAAAAGGACACTAGCAAATACTAGCTAAATATACAAAACTTTCTTTGCAGTTTAATGAGTATGAGGAAGAGAGAACACATGCCAACAGGATGACAAAGAGAAAATAGGCCAGAAAAAGGTTTGGACCACTATGGGAGAAGAAGATACACAAACTGCTGGGCTCTATCCCCAGAGTTTCTGATTCAGTAGGTCTGAGTTGAGCCCCAGAATTTGCATTCTAATTCCCAGCTGATGCTGGTTCGGGGACGAAAATAAAAATTATTGCTTTATGCCACTCAAAAATTCAGAAACTAATTTAGAAACTGGTGTTTTTGTGTGATACAGCAAACTTCTCATACTCAAACACTAAGAACAAAAGGGGTTTAAAACGCTACACTTTCTCTGGATGAAATCACCCTACCGACCTCCTGCAGGCACAGAAGCATTCCTGGAAAAAACCTTGAGAAATACAGGTTTGTATTATTTTGATGTTCCAATATGCACATCTGGAAGAAAGCTGAGTTTTTGAGATTAGAGGACTAAAAGCACAGAACGAAACAAGGAATAACTAAAGGCATAAAGAGTGAACCTGAAGTCATTCTAGGTATCAGAAAGATCAACTCTGAATATTCTGTAGGTACTGTATGTGCTCAAAATATCACCTACCAAGGAAAAGTAACTCCAAGTCAAAGGATGTGGTTTTTATTCTAGCATCACGAAAGTTAAAGAGTTCTCCTATGGCTGAGTTTCATGTTTAAGCCTTATCTGATTGCTCTACAGTTCTGACTAAAGATGCTAAATATGTTCTGTTACTTTCATTCAATGTTTATAATTTTAGCAATTCAACTGAAATCAGTTTTAAGAAAATAAAAAGGGATCTGATGCCAAAGGAAAACTGTGAAATCCAGAAATAAAATGGTAGAACAGCTTAACACCCAAAACTGTATTACTAAAAACAAATTAAAATATCTAAGACCCCAACGAAGAAAACTATAAAATTTCACTTAAGAACATAAAAGTCTTAAACAAATGGCAAGATACAATATTCTTGAACAGAAAAAAATCAATTCTGTAAATATTTTAATTCATCCAGACTAATCAATACATTGAATCAATTCCAATCAGATTCTCTGTGTGGGCTATTTTGAGGGAAGGAAGTGAAAAATGGATTTTAAATTGCCTGGAGTAATATACTGAAATAAATAAGAATATTTTGGAGAAAAAAGAATAGTCATGTCTTTTATCAATCATACCCTTTCTGATTAGTATTACGGTACCAGGTACCCAAATATACTATAGATATAACACAATAATTAAGCAGCATTTTATATCAGCAGAAAAAAATGGTGATGAAATAACTGGCTGTCAAATTATTTCAAATACATACATATTTAATATACATTAAACTATAAAATACATACATTACATACATTAAACACAGATATTAAATCTGTACTCATACCACACATATAAAGATGTCAAATGGCTTAAATATTTAAATATAAAAATTAAAATTAAAAATCTTAGAGAGACTCCGTAAATTGGGATTGAGGAGACTACGTGCATAACAAAAAATATATCTCCATATATAAGGCTCAATACAGAAGTAAAAGGCAGAGTAAAAAAGAGAAAAATCTGCAACATATGTAACAAAGAGTTAATATTCTTATTATATAATACAAGCTCCACAGACAGTTTTGTTTCTTTTGTTACTATTTTATTCCCAGGACCTAAAAAAAGTGCCTGGCACATAGCAGATATTTATTAAAATGAGTACGTACTAAAAACTCATCACAAGTCACTAAGACAATTTAAGAGAAAAATTGACGAATAATAAGCAGTCTGGTAGGTGAAAAGTTTATATATATATAAACTACCAGACTACCAAAGATTAAATAGTAACATTCTGAGCAGGTAGGAGGGAAATGACACTCCTAGCAGGAACACAGTGATTAAACGTTTTTGAACAACAGTTTGAGTTTGTAAACGTGATTACTGTTAGATCCAGCATCTACATTTTATAAGTTTAATTCACAAAATACTCACACAATATTAAAAAATAGTAAGGTCAAAATGTTCTCAACACTGACTGTGGCAGCAAAAATCTAGAAAAAACTCAGCTGTTCATCAATTAGGGCACACAATGGAATACTCTGGTAGGCACTAGAAAGAATGGGATAACCCTATATGTAAGTTCACAATATAGAAAATGAAAACTGTTCTGGAACAGTTTTCGAAGTACAAGCCGATTTTTTATTTTAAAATATAAGCAAGTATATATGACTATATCTGCATAGAAAAACACCTAGAAGGATAAATACCAAACTGTTAATGGTATCAAACATTTCAGGAGTTAACATGTTAAACACTTAAAGAGCTTGAATACTTTTTACTTCATACGCTTATAAGGAATAAATTCCTCATAACAACTGAAAGTCAACTTTGTAATTTAAAAACAAAATGCAAAGTAAAAAAAGAAAGGCTCACCTCTGGCCTAACTTCATAATTTCTGCCCTTCACAAAACCAGAAATCACTTTAATTACACCAAGAGAAGCTTGGCCTAATTTATCTTGCTTAAAGAGTTTCTTTACAGCTTCACAACACATTTCAGATATCTGAAAAATAAAATGTCACACTTAACCAGCGTTTCTCAACCTTAGCACTACTGACGTTTTGGGTAACAGAAATCTTTGTTGTAGGGGGACTGTCCTAGGATGTTTAATAGCCCCCGTGGACTTTCTCCACTAGATGCCAGTAGTTAAGACTCTATCTTCACCACAGTCATCACAACCAAAAATGTATGCAGACATTACCTAATGTTCCCTGGGGGACAAAACTGCTTCCTGTTGTGAACCACTAAACTTATGTTCAGACAAATTTCTTCAGAGAAAGTGTTTAATAAATTGATATTATTTTAGCAATAAATAACTTCAGAAGAATTTTGTAGGGGGAGAAAAATCACATGGTGCGTAATTTTCTTTTTTTTTTTTTTTTGAGACAGAGTCTCGCTCTATTGCCCAGGTTGGAGTGCGGTGGTGCGATCTCAGCTCACCGCAAGCTCTGTCTCCCGGGTTCACACCATTCTCCTGCCTCAGCCTCCCAAGTAGCTGGGACTACAGGCACACACCACCACGCCCTGCTAATTTTTCGTATTTTTAGTAGAGACGGGGTTTTACCGTGTTAGACAGTATGGTCTCGATCTCCTGACCTCGTGATCTGCCTGCCTCGGCCTCCCAAAGTGCTGGGATTACAGGCGTGAGCCAACGCACCCGGCCCACATAGTATATAATTTTCTAAGGAGGACAGCAATAACCATTTATAGCAACTCACCGATTTTGACACGTCATTCATGAGAGGGACAATCAATACGATAATGTTGTTGTGAAAGTTAAAATGGGGTAGTGCCACCAACAGCTCACACAAGCTCTTCACAGCAACTTCTGCCAGTCCTTTGTATGCCTTTAAGGAAACTACATTACTTTTCTTCAGCTTCCTCTGCTTCCAATCTAATCAAAAGATAACTGTAGTTACTTTACTCATTGGTCAAAGGTTAAACTGGCTTTCTTTTACAAACAATGTACATTTTAACACACATAAACACACACACATCCATACCCCTTAAAAAAAGACTTCATGGCCGGGCGCGGTGGCTCACGCCTGTAATCCCAGCACTTTGGGAGGCCGAGGCGGGCGGATCACAAGGTCAGGAGATCGAGACCACGGTGAAACCCCGTCTCTATTAAAAATACAAAAAATTAGCCGGGCGCGGTTGTGGGCGCCTGTAGTCCCAGCTACTCGGGAGTCTGAGGCAGAAGAATGGCGTGAACCCGGGAGGCGGAGCTTGCAGTGAGCCGAGATCGCGCCACTGCACTCCAGCCTGGGCGACAGAGCGAGACTCCGTCTCAAAAAAAAAAAAAAAAGACTTCATACGCCAGGCATGATGACTCACACCTGTAATCCCAGCACTTTGGGAGGCCAAGGCGCGCAGATGACGAGGTCAGGAGATTGAGACCATCTTGACCAACAGGGTGAAACCCCATCACTACTAAAATCCAAAATAAAAAAATTAGCCAGGCATGGTGGGTGGCACGTGCCTGTAGTCCCAGCTATTCAGGAGGCTGAGGCAAGGGAATCACTTGAACCTGGGAGGCAAGAGATTGCAGTGAGCTGAGATTGCACCACCGCACTCCAGCCTGGCAACAGAGCAAGACACCATCTCAAAAAAAAAAAAAAAAAAAAAAAGAAAGAAAGACTTCATAATGGCTTGATCAGCTTAGGAAAGGTCCAATATGGAGGCTACTAATTGCCACATATAGGATGCAACTGAGCATTTGAAATGCAGCTAGTCCAAATTAAGATATACTCTAATTATAAAATACAAACCAGATTTGAACTTAGTACTAAAAAAAACTGAGAATGTAAGACACTAATTTTTAAAACTGATTACATGTTGAAATGATAATCTGAATATATATAATGTTCTGTTAAAATTAATGTCATTGCTTTTTAGTGTGTCTGTATTTTTTTTAAATGACATATGTGGTTCATGTTATAGTTCTATCAGACAGAGATGGTTACACAAAGCTCCCAGCTTTCCAAACAGTTCAGAAATTCAGAAACAAAAGAAAAACTCCCAGGCCCTCTCACTGGAAAAACAAATGCTAATAGGGTGCCAGCTGGAACACCAGAACATAGAAGCAATATCCATACCACCCACCCCCACCCCACTATACTCTACTACCTTTATGCCCTTATTAGGCCAACAGGATTCAGTGGTCCTGTTCCAGCTGATAGCAATGGGTGATCCTTACTAAATAAGCTGGGTAAATGAGCCAATTAGGCCAAATGAAAGCACCTGGCCTAGGCAACCAACTATCTTCCCTATTCCTACCCCTATTTTTTCTATGTCCTTCCTTTTCTGAAGAAAAAGAGTTTAAGAGTTTATTTGGGATGCCAAATAATTGACTCATAAACCCATTTTCAAGGCATGCAAATATCCATTTCTAGTTATCCTTCTATTTATTTATTCATTTCTTTTGAGACAGGGTCTCACTCTATCGCCCAGACTACAGGGCAGTGGCATAATCATAGCTCACTGCAAGCTCAAACTTCTGGACTCAAGTCATCCTCTCAGCTCAGATCTCCAGTAGCTGGGGCTCTATAGGCCTGGGCCATCATGCCTAATTTTTTTTTTTTTTTTTTAGAGACAGGAGTCTCACTACATTCCTCAGGCTGGTCTCAAACTCCTGGCGTGGAGCAATACTCCTGGCTTGGAGCAATCCTCTTGCCACGGTCTTCAAAAGCACTGGGGTTACAGGTGTGACCCACCACACCTGGCCTCTAGTTATTGTTCTTCCCTGACTACCATGCCTCCAAATAGAAAACAGCAGAATAAATCCCAACTGTTCATAACAATATATTTTGTTAAAAGCATTGTCAACAAAAATACAACTGCTTACTAAAAACTGCAGCAATAATACTAATAGTTGATAAAATATAGTATATAGCACATGCTAGGCACTGTTTTAAGCACCTCATATCTACAAACTCAGTTACTTCTTACAATAATCCTGGAAGGTGAGTGCTATAATTATTTCCATTTTATAGACAAAAACTGAGACACAGAAAGACTATGTAATTTTCCCATCACATAGGTAGTAAGTGGTGGAGCCAGGCTTTGACCCCTGGAAGTCTGACTCTAGACTCTGTTCCTGATCATACCTGCCTCTCACTACACAACACAGAACACTGTACAGAATTCACCTTCATGATCAAGGCTATGTATGCTACATACTTTTAAGATACATTTAATATACCTTTAACCATTTGTTCCAGATTTTCCAAATAAAATTTGTACTGGCTAACCAGGCCTTCTTCAAATTCTCTTAACTTCTGTGTTTCTTTTCGGGTCTGAAAAGACCAAAAAGGTCAATCATTTTTTAAAATCAGAATATTAAAACCCCAAAATTAGTATAAAATATGGTTGTCTAGTATACACCCAGTACTATTAAAAAAAAAATGCAGCAGTCGCTTAGGCCGGGTGCGGCAGCTCATGCCTGTAATCTCAGCACTTTGTGAGGCAGAGGCAGGTGGATCACCTGAGGTCAGGAGTTTGAGACAAGCCTGGCCAACGTGGAAAAATCCCGTCTCTACTACAAACACAAAAATTAGCTGGGCCTGGTGGCGCATGCCTGTGATCCCAGCTACTCAGGAGGCTGAGGCAGGAGAATTGCTTGAACCGGGAAGGCAGAGGTTGCAGTGAGCCAAGATAACGCCACTGCACTCCAGTTTGGGCGACGGAGTAAAACTCTGTCTCAAAAAAAAAGAGTCTATCTCTCCAAAAGGTTCAGTTATTTTAGATAGTAATTATATCTAGCAATCTAGCATTACCTTAGTAGATTTTTCTGCTTCTGTGAGGGGCCGGATTTTATATGAAGGAGTAATATCTTTAAATAACTCCATCAGAGAAACAATTACTAGCTTTCGAACAGTAACAGCCACATCAGGATCTTGTTCCATCAGCATAGAACGTAATTCTTTCAATTTTTTAATCTGTTAAAGAAATAGCTTATAAAGCTGGAGAAATCATGGCAAAACAATTATGAACAAAAAACAGCCCCACATCCGGCAAAATAAGCGGAATTCACAAAATGACTCCAAGTCTAGTCAAGCCTCACCAAACTCCAGACACTGCTCACTTTACCAAGAGATAAGTTGATAAAGTTACAAGGTAATTGTATTAGTCCATTCTTGTGTTGCTAGAAAGAAATGCCTGAGGCTGGGTAATTTACAAAGAAAAGAGGTTTATTATGGCTCATAGTTCTGCAGGCTATAGAGGAAGCTTGGTGCCAGCCTCTACTCCTAGTGAGGCCTCAGGAAACTTACGAACAAGGTAGAAGGCAAACCGGGAGCCAGCATGTCACAGGAAAGATAGGGGAGGTGCTAGGCTCTTTTAAACAACCAGCTCTCACATGAACTACCAGAGTAAGAAGTCACTTGTTACCACAAGGATGGCACCAAGCCATTCATGATGGATCCAGCCCTATGATCTAAACACCTCCCACCAGGCCCACTTCCAACATCAGAGATCACATTTCAACATAAGATTTGGAGGGGACACACATCCAAACTATATCAGTAATCATATTTTTGTTATATAGTTAGAAAAATATAGACCTTAAAAAACTAGTTTAAATTTATTATTTAGCTATTTTGGGAAATTCTTTTTAGCTGGATTTTCCTAAAGTACATGTCTCCTATTTTTCTAAAAACACTTTTCAAAATATACTAAAATGTTATATACATTAACCAAATATATCAATCATACACATGAATTAATCAGGAATTACATATAATATAGCCACATTAACTTTAGCTTCAAAGATAATTTCTATGGCATAATGCAAAAGGTGGTTTTGATTGCTTTGATAAACTACTATTGCCTGTGAGCATAGGTTCCTGAGTAGAAGATCTGGGTTCCAATTCAGTGGCTGTTAAAATCTGGAACAAATCACTTGGGTTTTTTAATGTTCAATTTTCCAGCTGTAAAATTAGATCAATCTCTTATGCCTATGGTTTTGTAATGATTGAGAGAATACAAATAAGAAATATTCCAAATCTCTCTTCCCTAATTCTGCTCTAGATCTTCCCCTCACTTTATTAGAAAAGGACAAACACTACTCTAAAGCATTCCCACATGAAATTTGTTTCCACAAATGTAAATCATTTGATACACAAATTCTTGTTATAATAGTATGCCGGGGACACCAACGTAACAATAATAATAGTATCATTTTATATGATTTCATGTATATTTCATCATATAACCCTCACCACAAAGTTTTGAAAAAGATACTGTCCTTTTTTAGAGATGAAAGAGTCTTGGATAAATAACTTACCCAAAGTCTCACAGATAGTACTTATCAGGGCCAAGATTAAACCTCAGATTTCTCTAGTTCATGTGTTATAACCATCACTAACTCACCACTATACACATGGCACAATAACACTTTTAACTTTGGCTCTAGTTCACTTAAAATATTTTCAACTTACAAATATTCCTGAACTAATTCCATACACTTCCCTGTAGCGCGCTCGTTTTTAAAAACTCCACAGGTTAGTCAAGCAAATTTGCAAACAGGTTCCTCCTCCCTAATACAATTTTATAGACTTAAATATTTTTAGAGTTATAACATGTCCAATATTTTCATATAAGAAGATGAAGAGAATAAGATTCAGAGAATTTAAGTAACTTTTCTAGGATTACAAAAGAAATTAAGTCCAGACATAGCATTAAGCTAAGATTCTGTCGACTCTCTTACTCTAACCCAGCTACTATGTTTAGTTAATGCTTTTCCTTTTAGTGTATGCTTACAGGTAACAAGGGAATCTTAAAATATTAGGCATTTACACCATACCTAATATAAAAAGCCTAAAGAAATTAATGCCACCTACATTACTTTCTGGATCTGATAATATGGCAGATGCCAAGGCTGCAATATGCATCTTCTTCTCCTGTAATTTCTTCTTTCTCTCAATCAAATGTTCTTCTATGGTCAGCTCTTGAATAGGCTCTTCAGTGATCTCTAAAACAGATTAGATGTTCCCTTACATATTCCTCTACTTACAAGTGTCCAAGAATCTTAATATTTTATAGTAATAATAATAATGATGATAGCTAAGAATTTTGCCTTTATTACTACACATCATCTCCTCAACAATACAGGTACTATCATTAGCCCCCTTTTATAGATGAGAAAACTGAAGCAAAGGAAGAGAAAATAACTTGGCTAAGCTCATAAACCAAAGGGAAACAGGATTCAAACTCAGGCAGTCTGATTCTAGAGCTTTTTTTTTTTTTTTTTTTTTTTTACAGACAGGGTCTCACTTGTTACCTAGGCTGGAATACAGTGGCACTATCACAGCTCACTGCAGCCTCCACCTCCCAGGCTCAAATAATCCTCCCACCTCAGCCTCCCCAGTAGGTGAGACCATAGCTGTGAGCCACTATATCCAGCTGATTTTGGTGTTTTTTGTGGAGATGGGGTTTCACCATGTGGCCCAGACTGGTCTCGAACTCCTGGGCTCAGGTGATCCTCCTGCCTCAGCCTCCCAAAGGGTTGGGATTACAGGCATGAGCCAGTGCAACCAGCTTAGATCTCATATTCTTAGCTTCTATGCTAATAAGCCCAAAATAATTCTTATTAATTAATGAATAGAATAATCTGATTTAGTCTCTTTTTAAGTACAGAATATTCTTCTTTGTTTTCAACACTATATATTACTTTACACAAACTAATACTTCGTAGTTTTGGGCTACAGAAAAACATGCCCGCCTTAAGAAATTCATAGGGAACTAGATTTAATCAACACTAGCATAATCTGTAATGGTTTTATGATGGGTGACTGCAAACAGTTAAACAGTTGACCTGTAATTCATTTTTGCTATTAATGAGGTCTGCTAAGCAAAAGTAAAATTTAACTAGATTGTTCTGTCACAAATTCCAAACTAATATAATTTCAAACAATAAAATGCATTATTTCAGTTCAATTTTGATTAAACTGTCCTAGATAACAGAAACTGACATTCAATTATATGAAACATACACAAGCATAATTGCGCTAAAAACAAACCAAAATGACTTCACACTACATAATCGCTTTTGTAATTTAAGGCTAAAAAGTTAACAGTTATTTGTAAGTTAGTCTTTCTCTTACAATTAAAAGGAATTCAGAACAGTAATAATTAACAAGACACACTTCATGTATGCCTAGATACCACAAATATGATCGTGTAAAATTTTCCATAATTAAAAAAACAAAGAATCTATTCATAATTCCACAAGATGAAGCTTTCAAATGTGGAAAAATATTCAAAATGACCTTGAAATGAGCAGTACTCCAAAATGTACCTTCCAGATTTTATCTAAAATTAACTCACATTTACTATTAAGCAAAAAAACTACTTCTCAATTCACAATTTAGTAACTGTAAAGACATATTACCTTCAAGTTCCCTCTCTTCTTCTTGATCCTCTTCATCTTTGTTACTATCAGTAACTATATGGAAAACATGTGTATTAAAACTGTGATCTATACTTAAGTGGTAAAACTAAAGAAATGCTAGGAGGTGATTACGATAAAACTCAGGATAGCAATTACTTTTATGGGAAGAGAGCAATTAGTGATTGAGGTGAGCACAAGGGAGGTTTCTAGAAGCTAGTAGTAATTTTTTTTCTTGTCTGGATGGTAGTTTTATAGGTATGCACTTTGTTATAAACCACGTAATTTCACATCTTTGATATCTGAACTTTTCTGTTTTATTTCACATATGAAAGATACATTAAAAAAGAAAGCTAACCAAGAACAGTTAATATGCTCTAGTTTCAGAAACAACAAAATTTAGTGAAAAGAAAATCACCTGAACCTTGTAGCTTAAGTTGTCCTCACAGTACAAATTGATACCTGAGATAATCATCTATAATTCTGGCCCAAATCATCAAGCTTGCTATAAGACTAATTGAATATTTTGCAGATATGGGTAAAATCAAACTAAAATTAAATTTTGAGTGAAAAAAAAACACGTTATATCAGTAAGGGGGTAAAAGTTCAACTAATATTACCAGCTTATTAAATTCACCTGGCTTCTCCCTAGTCTGTGGGATTATACCACTTTTATCTTTGATAGGAAGCAAATGAATCAGTTCCTTCTCTGGTGCAGTTTGCAGAGTTCTTGGTATTTTTTCATATTTATCTATAATGTGTTCATGCTTCCGTTTCTTCGCATGAACAGGCTCACTGCGGGGGAAAAAAAGATCAATTTTCAGTCTTAATAGATCTAAAAAGGTATCTAGAGACCTATCATTTCAAAAGTACAGAAAAATAAACCACCAGCCAACTTTCAATAGGTATATGGATATTAGCATTTAGGCCAGTGTCTGGCACATAGCAGGCACTCAAACAGCAAATGAATAAATGAAATGGGTAAACAGCCTACCACACAGACTGTAACTCTGGCTACATCTAGTTTTCCCTCTAGATGCAAAATAAAGGTGAAAGTTACAGCAGATTCTTTCTCAAGAACAGTCCATAGAACCAAGTGTGACTCTTACTTTCCCAAAATATTTAGAGTATACCACAGACTTTGGAGTTAAAAAAAAAAGGTCCAAGTTTAAATTCCAGATACTTGTGACTGCAAGGAACCATCAGTTTCCTCTCTGGAAGTGGGAATAAGAACTACCTAGCAGGGTAATGAGGATTAAGTGATATCATAGCCATAAAGAACTCAGAACTATTCTGCCAACACCTCAAAATGAGAACAGCATTCTTCCCCCATTCACTCTACTTCACTATTCAGGCGCAAAAGAAAGATGTACATTAAATGAAATCAGCTTGTCTTATACATGAACCTCCTTTATTTAGGAAATAAGCTAAATAATAGTTTATTCTTTGTAAACATTGTGCTCAAAGGTAAACACCTTGAACCACCTAAGTGAAATTCAGAACCAAGTTTTTAACAGTATATGGATATGAATGATTATAACCCACATGAAGTATTACCTAGAAGAAAGATCTCTTGTTAGAAAAGATGCTCTTTGTCCTAAATCCTTCATTAACTGTAAGTCATCTTCATCCATCATATCTAAAGGAAGGGCTTCTTCTTCCTCTTCTTCCCTCTCAATCCTTTTACCTGCACCACACACACACAAAGAAAAATTAGAAACAAGTATCAGAGATGTAGAACTCTCTGCATATTGGGTTTAAACAAGAAAAGTTTATGCTTTCTGAAGCAATCCTCCCACTCCAGCCTCCCAAAATGCTGGAATTACAGGCATGGGCCATGGCTCCCAGCTGAGCCCAGTGTTTCTAAATGGAAGCACTACTGACATGCTAGGCAAACAATTATTTATCATACTGGGGTGTTCTGAATCTGGAAAAATGCTAGCATCTCTGACTCCTGCAATCTAAATGCCAATAGCATTCTCAGGTTATTGTAACAACCAAAAACTAAATGTCTCCACACACTCTGAAATGCCTTTCAGGGCGTCGAGAGCCAATGACTTAGCCCCTCAGCTCCTTCTCATCTCCAATTACTTTCACTTCGTATTCCATTTCAGCCAGCCCCTCCAATGGCCACATTCCAAACCCTGGTGCTCACTTCTCTCTCTGACCACAAGCTTTTGTCCTTCCAGCTCCCATTCAGTTACTTCCACACTACTTCTTCCTTAACCAATTATATAACCTTTCAATCCACTGACCACTCCACTTTCTATCTACCAGTGTGTTCTGTCTTCACTCCCTCACTTAGATTGCAAGATTATCACTTCAACCACGCTCTTGCCAATATCCTCAACTATTTTTCTTTCAACACTTCAGGCACTCACATCTAACAAAATCCCAACTACAGATCATTCTAACTTCTCTTTCTGCTCACTCTGTGTCTTGCTCTCTTTCTCCATCTCCTTTTATTTTTTATTTAAAAAAAAAAAAAAGTCAGCTAAGTGCCAGGCACTGTTTGAAGTGCTGAGGATTCAAGTATGAATAAAACAATCTTAGCGTCTTTCCTAGTAGAACTTACAATTCTTCCTGACCCATTAAAACTCATAAATCTTGGCCGCGTGCAGTGGCTCACATCTGTAATCTTAGCACGCTAGGAGGCTGAGATGGGTGGATTGCTTGAGGCGGAGTTCAAAACCAGCCTGGCCAACATGGTGAAACCCCATCTCTACTAAAAATACAAAAAATTAGCCGGGCATGGTGGCGCATGCCTGTAATCCTAGCTACTTGGGAAGCTGAGGCAGGAGAATCACTTGAACCCAGTAGGCAGAGATTGCAGTGAGCAGAGATCGTGCCACTGAACTCCAGCCTGGGCAACAAAAGCAAAACTCCGTCTCCAAAGAAAAAAAAATCTAGTAAATCTTGCTATATAAATGTACACACTGCACAGAATGGCACTCCTATCTACTTTTAATGAGCCTTCCAAATTTAATAATACCATTAAAAAATAGGCAAAAGATATGAATAGACACTTCTCAAAAGAAGACATACAAATGGCAAACAGGTATATGAAAAGGTGCTCAACATCACTGATGATCAGGGAAATGCAAATCAAAATTACAATGAGATATCATCTCATCCTAGTTAAAAAGGCTTTTATCCAAAGACAGGCAGTAACAATGCTGGCAAGGTTACAGAGAAAAGGGAACTCTCATACGCTGTTGGTGGGAATGTAAATCAGCACAACCCCTATGGAGAAAAGTTTGGAAGTTCCTCAAAAAACTAAAACTAAAAACAGAACTACTATATAATCCTACGATCCCACCCACTGCTAGGCATGTATCCAAAAAAAGAAATCAGTATACCAAACAGATATCTGCATTCCCATGTTCATTCAGCACTATCCACAAGAGCCAAGATTTGGAACCAACCTAAGTGTTCATGAAGAGATAAATGGATAAAGAAAACATGGGGCCGGGCGCGATGGCTCATGCCTGTAATCCCAGCAATTTGTGAGGCCGAGGCAGGTGGATCACGAGGTCAGGAGATCGAGACAATCCTGGCCTGTCAACATGGTGAAACTCCGGCTCTACTACAAATACAAAAATTAGCTGGGCGTGGTGGCGCATGCCTGTAATCCCAGCTACTCGGGAGACTAAGGCAGGAGAAACACTTGAATCGGGGAGTCGGAGGTTGCAGTGAGCCGGAATCAAGCCACTACACTCCAGCCTGGCGACAGAGAGAGACTCCGTCTCAAACAACAAAAAAAGAAAGTATGGTACATGTACACAATGTAGTCTTATTCAGTCACAAAAAAGAATGAGATCCTGTGTGCAACAACAGCGATGAAACTGAGGCCATTATGCCAAGTTAAATAAGCCAGGCACAGAAAGACAAATTTCACATGTTCTCACTTACTTGTGGTGGCTAAAAATTAAAACAACTGAACTCATGAAGAGAGTAGAATGATGGTTACCATTGGCTGGGAAAGGCAGTTGGAGGAGATAGGAGTAGGGATTGTTATAATGGGTACAAAAATACACTTAAGATAGAATAAGATCTAGTATTTGATAGGTAGGGTGGCAATAGTCAACGATAATTTACTGTATGCTTTAAAATAACTAAAAAAGTATAACTGAATTGTTTGTAACACAAAGATAAATGCTTAAGGTGATGGATACTACATTTACTCTGATGTGATTATTATGCATTGTATGCCTGTATCACAGTATCTCACGTATCCCATAAATATATACACCTACTATGTACTCACAAAATTAGGAAAAAAAAAAAAAAACTTTAGCTGGGTGCAGAGGCTCACCCTTGCAATTCCAGCACTTTCAGAGGCTGAAGCAGGAGGATCGCCTGAGCCCAGGAGGTCAAGGTTGTAGTGAGCTATTTTTGCACACTGCACTCCAGCCTCAGTGACAGAACAAGACCTTATCTATTTAAAAAAAAAAAAAATTAATTAATTTTAAAAAAGATGGACCTGGGAAGACTGAATAGTTGCCTAATAACCTGATACAGTCAAATAAGAATACCCTAAAAGTACCAGTAAAGTTGTTGAACTAGCCTGACTCAAAAGTCATATTCCTTACATGTTTTGAGTACTCAAGAGTTTTTAGTTTTACAAAATAACCATAACAATTACAACTCAATTTCACCCCAAGTTTCCACATGAAAAGAAAGTCAGAAGTTTAGAAAAGAAGTGTACCTTGGCAATACTGTGAAGAATGAACCAGAGACAAGCAATGTTCTTACCTAACTGCTAGTGAATGGGAAAGTGGCAGCACTGGCACACTGCCTAACATTTATGCACAAGAGTACTTTCAGTTTGTTTTCCCAAGTACTGCATCTTCAGATCTGCTTTCCAGACAAACTAAAAACAGAAACTTGAATGAATACTGTACTGAAATGTGTTCTCATACTGACTGTGATAAAGCATACATGCTTTATAGCAGTCCTATAGGACTACTACCCTTACCCACTCTAGGAAGATCTGAGAACAAGAAAAGCGATTATTAGAAAGCAAAGTTATTTCCATGAAGAACACTTCAGAATAAATCAGTGGAAACCAGAGCACATGATGTTTTCACAATTACCTGGTCGCTTTTCCTTTGGGTTCTCCAATGGAATGGGTTTCTTAGACACAGCATCTTTCACCGCTTGCCTTAGTTTCCTCTGTTCTTTTCGGTACTTCTTGAGAGTGCTTTGTTGTTTAAATTGCTTATTTTTTAGCTTGTTTTCAAGTTTGACTTTACTAGTTTTTATTAACTTGCGAAAGCTTGGGATCTGTTTTTTATTTCTTCTCTAGAAAACAACAGAAAGAATACTGCATACCCACAAACTTATTTTTTAAATCAGCTTAAAGAGAACTGATTACAAATCTCATCAAACCAATTCCACAATTTTAACGTCCCACAGCCATGGACTTGCAGGTAAGAGCTAAAACCAAACGATGGCTTTAATCCTACAGAAGAGCACTACAGCATCAATTATTCAATCTGAGGTCTTTCTGTGACCCCAATCCACAGCAACTCAAAGGGCTGGCTCTACGACGCCCAAGCAGGTTAAGAACCACTGATCTAGTAGCGGAAAGTGGCTTCAAGGCTAGTTTAACACCTGTAGTTTAACACATTCAAAGCAAAATGCTGGCTGTCTTTAATAAAACTTAATTTACGATTTTGTCATTTACAAAGCGCTCCAACAAATCACCTCCAAATGCCTAGTTGAGTACTGACTGCTGTTATCCTCACATTACTGATGAAGCTGCCAAAAGGACCCATAAACTAAGGAGGGCAAAACTGAATTCGGATCTTTGGATTCCACTTCTCTTGCCGGTGACTCCTCATTCAGAAATCCCAAAGCTAGTCCTGAACCCCAGGACTACCTCTTATTTTCTGTTAGAACCAGGGCAAATCACTTGCTTTTCTGTCTCTTTACCCTTTATGGGTACCGTGATTCACATCATAAACTTGCTGAGGGCAGGAACCTGCTTCTCATTTGTGAAAAACAAGTTCGAAAGACGGTCTTGAAAAATTCCTTCGAAGTCTGAAATCCCACCGATGCAAAACTCCGTGCCTGTCTCTTCGTGATACCCTGAAGTCGTGCGCGCACACAGTGGGTAACCAAGGATGAGCTCGGTGTAAGGACGAGAAAGCCCCCAGTCTATGAACCACCGCCCCATAGACACGGGTGAAAACCTGCCTAAAAGTTAACTCAGCCAGTGACCCTATCACCCGGAGGGGCCCTAGGCTGCGGGGACCGGGCTTCCAAGGACACTTACCGCCTTCATCCTTAGGCCTTAAAGGAATGCCGGCCACACAAGTTCACCAGAAGCAGGGTTAATACAGAAATCCGAGAAATGACACACGTGCCGATGGCCCCGCACTTCCCAAGCCGGAAGCGAGCTTCAGTCCCTCCCAATCCTCCGCCGCCGGAAGTGAGGGCGGGACTTCCGTAGGCAGGTTCGGGCTCGCGCCCTGTCGCGGTGATGGTCTTGCGGCTTTGGGCGGGTTGCGCCCCGGCGTGCGCGCGCAGACTGGAACGAGGGAAGGCCCTATGGTCGTCGGCGCCAAAGGCGGGAAGTTGGGTGGGAGGGCGCACTTTACAAAGTTCTTCGAGTGTGATTCTTTGACTCTTGTCCTATTTATTTCTTTTAAAACTTTGGGAAAATCGGGCTCCTCCTCTCAGAATGAGAGGTCCTGGTTTTTTCAGTCACCTCACGGCATTTTGTGCCTCTCCTCACGTTGCTTATCTCATCCTGTTGTAGATACTGATTTTGGTAGTCTTTTTCCTCCATACAGTCCTGAGGGCAGAAAGAAGCTTATTTTTTGTGTGTAATGCCTGCCTCTCGATGGACCTTCTGGCCGTGTTTGTAGAACGGCGAAAAGGAATCATATAACTTGTAGAAAAGGAATCATATAAACTTCCATTTTTGAGTATTTTCAAATAACAGGCTGCTCAAATTCAAGATGGGAGAGATTTAGCTTGGCAACAATTGCTTCAGCCTCGGTCACTAAAAAGTCTGTGATTCTTAGTGTTTTATTTTGCTTTTTTTTTTTTGCTTTAATTTTAACTAGTCTGATAAAGAACTGTATCCGTGGCTGGGTGCGGTGGTTCACGCTTGTAATCCCAGCACTTTGGGAGGCCGAGGCGGGTGGATCACCTGAGGTCAGGAGTTCGAGACCAGCCTGGCCAACATGGTGAAACTCTGTCTCCACTAAAAATACAAAAGTCAGCCAGGCGTGGTGGCGTGCGCCTGTAACCCTAGCTACTCAGGAGGCTGAGGCAGGAGAATCGCTTGAACTGAGGAGGAGGGGGTTGCAGTGAACCGAGATCACACCGCTGCACTCCAGCCTGGGCGACAGAGCAAGACTGTCTCAAAAAAAAGAAAAACTATATCTGGAGTCTCGCTCCATCGCCCAGGCTGGAGTGCAGTGGCACAATCTCGGCTCACTGCAAGCTCCGCCTCCCGGGTTCAAGCCATTCTCCTGTCTCAGCCTCCGGAGTAGCTGGGACTACAGGCGCCCACCACTACGCCCGGCTAATTTTTTTTTTTTTTTTTTTTTGTATTTTTAGTAGAGACGAGGTTTCACCGTGTTAGCCAGGATGATCTCGATCTCCTGACCTCGTGATCAGCCTCCCAAAATGCTGGGATAACAGGCGTGAGCCACCGCGCCTGGCCTAAAGTTGTTCATTTTTTACAGGAAGTTTTATGGATTGCAAGAATAAGAGTATCAAAATGCTTGTCTCTCAAGGCCTTTTTTTCCTCAATAAATTTAAACATTCCACTTCAAGTTTTTTGTGGGTTTTTTTAAGTCTATGATTTTTGAGCATGACCCTGACACAGTCTGGCCTCACAGTCCTGAGCAGGTAGGAAAAGCCAGCAGTGCAACTAAGGGGTTCTGAGCCTCTTGGATAGTGTTGCTCTTAGAAAGACAGAGAAAAAAGTACCAATTTCCTGATCCCACCACAAAGACCACGAGGTCCATCTGGCACTCTTCTTTCAACCTTCCTTCCAACGTCTTCCTTGCTCCGTCTCCTTCCACACGGTGTCAGAAACAGCAGAGCCTGTCCGTCTGGTGTATTACTTCATCAAACAAGTGGAAAACATCAGCCTGCGCCCTTCCCGAGTGCCTGAATTCCCTCCCAAGCATATCAACATATCTACAGTCACTCCCATCCTTTCAGCCTTCCTTCTAGTCTCTCCAAAAGGATGAGGCATTCCCATTCCAGTTCAAAACCAACTCCTCCCAGCTTCATCAGATTCTTGTATCATTAATTATCCCTTCTTTCCTGTGTTATTTCCCTCTCTAATAGATCCTTCCCCTCAGCTTATAAACATATTCAAATATCTTCCATTTTTAAGATTTTTTTCTAATAAACTTATCTCCCTTTAATTGCTCTTTTGTATGCCTCTTTTCCTACTTGTCCCTACTTCCAGAAAAAGGTACTCTCTTTGCATCTCCACTTTCTCTTCTCTATTGTCATAGCCCAATCCTGTGCTGTGTATTTTTTTTTTTTTCAATATAAAGATTGCCTTTTTTTTTTTTTTCTATTGCCCAGGCTGGAGTGCAGTGGCACCTCTCAGCTCACTACAGC
Source organism: Macaca nemestrina (assembly GCF_043159975.1). NCBI lineage: Eukaryota > Metazoa > Chordata > Mammalia > Primates > Cercopithecidae > Macaca > Macaca nemestrina. The sequence continues at coordinate 39,553,436 of NC_092133.1, read as the reverse complement.
CTCAACCTCCCAGGCTCAAGGGATCCTCCACTTCACCTTCCTGGATAGCTGAAACTACAGGCACACACGGCTAATTTACATTATTTGTAGAGATTTGGTCTTAGCTATATTGCCTAGACTGGCCTCAAACTCCTGGGCTCAAACAGTCCTCCCACGCCAACCTCCCAAAGTGCTGGGATTACAGGTATGAGCCACCATGCCCAGCATGTGCTAGCTTTTTTAAGAACTGTGTCATACTCTTGGCCCATTTTAAGTTTACAATCAACTAAAGTCTCTGGATCATTTTAAAGCAATTTTTGCCAAGCTAAATCTCTCCCATCTTGAATTTGAGCAGCCTGTTATTTGAAAATACTCAAAAATGGAAGTTTATATGATTCCTTTTAATTCCATTTAATATTGCTGATTTCTTTTTTTTTGTTTGTTTTTTGTTTTGAGACGGAGTCTCGCTCTGTCCCCCAGGCTGGAGTGCAGAGACGGGATCTCAGCTCACTGCAAGCTCCGCCTCCCGGGTTCACGCCATTCTCCTGCCTAAGCCTCCCCAGTAGCTAGGACTACAGGCGCCCGCCACCACGCCGGGCTAATTTTTTGTATTTTTAGTAGAGACAGGGTTTCACCGTGGTCCCGATCTCCTGACCTCGTGATCCACCCGCCTCGGCCTCCCAAAGTGCTGGGATTACAGGCGTGAGCCACCGCGCCCGGCATCTTGCTGGTTTCTTAATTCTGTGTGTCCACCTTTGTGTCATCTCTTCTTCACTCAATCCACTGCCAAGCCCCATTTGGACTCCAGATCCTCTTAGATCCCTTAGAACTTTCCTGGACACTTGAGCTGATAAGGGTCACTGGGCTTTCCCAAACTGGTATTATAGGGATTGTACCTGGAGATTCCTGTTAGCACTTTTGGGAAGTCTGCTAAGAACTTACGTGGATTTGCCCATAACATTCCACTGAAACTGATCTAATTAAGGTCACCAAGAACCTCCAAATTGTTGTGAGTTTTTTCTAATTGTGTATAGAATTACATTACTTCTTTCTCATTTAACCTCACTAGATCTCTCTGCTGCCTTTGATGCTATGCATATCTCCCTTCACACATTAGAATGTTGATTCCCTTGGCTTTCCTATTAGCCTGTTTCCCAAGTTCTCCTCCTACCTCCATTTCTTCCTCCTTAGGCCTCTTCAATGTAGGTGACTCTCAGGGTTCTACTCTTGGCCCACTTGTCTACTACTCTTCTCGCTCTACTTGCTCTCCCAGCATGATTTCATCCATCTACCTATTACAAAGAGATTTTGTCCAGCCCGTACTTCTTCCCCAAGCTTCATTCTTGTAGCCACCTGCCTCCTGGACAGCTCTACCTGCTAACCATGGGACTTCACATTACCATGTTCAAAAGAAGTTTTTTTTTCACTTGTACCTCTTCTAACATTCCCTATTTCTTTCTTTTACCCACAGCTAGAATCCCAAATACTCTGGAGATCTTTGTCAATAAGCCAGGGCTTTCTTGGCCATTTGCCATATTATAATTAATCCATTTTCTATAAACAAACAGTTTTGAAAACTGTCACTAAGTGGACATGCAATAATAAGGATTCTTTTTTTCCAGTACCACAAGATAATTTACATAAGTCATAATAAGGGACTATGTGAATGTTTGCCCCTTTGTAATAAGTGTTTGGCAATAGAAGAAGCCCACACTTCAGTATCACAAATTAAAAAATAAACGTTGTAATTGGATGTTATCACTGTCAATCATCTTAGACATGAAAGAGGCAGGCAGGCTGCCCTACAGCTCACCCAAAGGGGACCTGTGGAAATTAGAAAAAGCTTCCATTTCCTTAAGACACTTCACTGTCATAGGCCAAAAAAAAAAAAAAAGTTTGCTATCTTTACAAATAAACTGTGAATGATGCCCCTAGAATTGTACAATATACAGTCCTCCCTTATATCGAAGTGCTTGGCTCTGCCTAGGCCTCTTTCTGTTTCCCTTGCTAAAATCCAGGGGAAACAAAAACAAAACAAAAATAAAATAAAATAAAATAAAATCTAGGGGAGGGAAGGAGTCTAGAATCTCTGTTCAGACCTTTGAGATAATGCGACAATTAAGGGAAAAAAAAAAAAAATAAGATCAGAGAGCTAAAAAAAGGTCACTGTAATATTTTAGTAATATTTAGATATTACTGTCCAGGCATTGTGGCTCCTGCCTGTAATCCCAGCACTTTGAGAGGCTAAGGCAGGAGGACTGTTTGAGGCCAGGTGTTCAAGGTTACTGTAAGCTATGAGGGTGCCACTGCACTCCAGCCTGGGCGACAGAGTGAGGCTATCGCAAAGAAAAAAGAAAAAGAAAAAGAAAAAAAAAGAATTTGAAAATACATGTATCATGGTCTCTACCTTTGAAAATGTTAAAATATTGTTGAGAAATTGTGTGTGTGTGTGTATAGTTAAGAAAGATAATTATGAATGACCAAATAGAGAATAATAGAAAAGATCACATAGGTGCTAAAAACTAAAGAAAAGCTGCTTTAGAGGAAGTCATAGAGCAATGTATATCTAAATGAGACCAGCAGAAAGGACAAAGTTTAAGTAGATGGGATCATTTGTTCTAAGCAAGGTCACTCAGGTAGTGCAAATAATTTATATTGTGGTGCATCAGAAAATTAGGTTAAGATAGCTAATAATTATAATTAATTATTAAATTAAAATTATTAACCAAAAACCAAAATAATAACAAACATTAGAATAATGATGTAGCAGAATTTTTGTCCCACTGAACCCACAGCTTGAATCACCCCAAAAGCAGTGGCAGGCCAGGAATTTGTGGCTGCAGTGAGTTATGATCTCACCACTGCACTCCAGCCTGGGCAACAGAGCAAGACCCCATCTCAAAAACAAACAAAAGCAGGGAAGTTCCCACAAGGGTGTGTCCTAAACTGTCTGGAGATAAGGCCCTCATTTGGGATTCCATAGAAAGAAGCATTAAATGCCAGGGTAATCAACCCAAAACAATTGTTAGGAGAACTTATCTACAGAGTGCTACAGCAATCCTCATGATGGACAGCAAGCGAAAAGGGGTGTGGACCTAGGTATGTCCACAGTGAGGGGATCGGGGTAAGGAGTTTATACAAGGGTTTAAGGTATTTGACTCAGGGCCTGGGCCAGTACTTTCAGTGATTTGGGCAACAACCTAGCTACTTTTATCAGTACCTGGGACTGTTCAAGGCCCCACTTTGTGTTGAAGCCTGCTGGGATGAACACGCAGCTGGCTAAGTCACAGAGCAGTCAAGGCACTCTGATTTTTTGTTCAGGACACAGAAGGAAAGCCGCAAGGGGCTGTGGGGGAGGTCTCCTGGGGCCCTACACAAATGTTGGTGTCCCCTCTACATATCCTCAGCACTTCCTGTTCCATACATGCTGAAAAAGTCCTCTGAGCACTTGCAAATTTTCACTTAACAACTTTTTCTGGACGCCTGTAGGGAAGGTCTGAAGTGCCACAGATTTTTCCACTGGAAGCATCCTTCAACCGACAAAAAACGGGAATTGAAGGATAACTATACCAATTGTGGTAGGCTGAAAAATGACTTCCAAATATATGAAGGCCAAGTCCCTGGAAACATGACTATTAACTTATACAGGCAAAGGTGTGATTAAGTTAAAGATTTTGAGATGAAGAGATTATCCAGGTGGGCAACCGCATGGATCCTTTTAAGAGACAGACAGGAGATTTCACACAGACAGACAAGAAGGCAATGTGACCACATAGGCAGAGATTGCAGTGATGCAGACAAGTCAAGGAATTCTGGCAGCCACCAGAAGGGGGAAGAGACAAGGAACAAACTTTCCCCTAGAGCTCAGTCCAGTGATACTAAGTTCAGACTTATAGCCTCTAGAAATGTGAGAGAATAAATTTCTGTGTTTTAAGCCACCGAATTTGTGATAATTTGTTACAGCAGCCATAGAAAACTAATATACCAATCAAATATAACAAACACATACCAATGTCCTTAATCCTCAGAGGTAGAACACCTCTAAGGCAGCACTCCCCAACCTTTTTGGCACGAGGGATGGGTTTTGAGGAAAACAATTTTTCCACAGATCGGGGTGGGGGATGGTTTCAGGAAGAAACTGTTCCACTTCACATCATCAGGCATTAGTTAGATTTTCATGAGGAGCGTCCCACCTAGATCCCTTGAATGTGCAATTCACAATTGATTTCAAGCTCCTATGAGAATCTCACGCCTCCACTGATCGGACAGGAGGCGAAGCTCAGGCAGTAATGTCACTCTCCTGCCGTTCACCTCCTGGTGTACAGCCCAGTTCCTAACAGGCCATGGACTGGTATAGGTCTGTGGTCCGGGGGTTGGGGACCCCTGCTCTGAGACATCTTCCACTTTGTCTCCCAAAGATTGAGTTATCCTATTCATCAGCACGCTCTATTAGTGTCCTTTGCTTCCCGGTCTCACAACCCCACCTGCTAGCAATGGTACCTGGACTCACCTTCAAAATAAACCATTTTTACACTCAAGTCTTTATGTATCTGTTTCCTTGAGCTGCCATAAAAAAGAACCAAAAATTGGGTGGGTTAAAACAACGAAAATTTATTCTCTCACAGCTCTGGAGGCAAGGTATCTAAAATCAAGATGTTGGCATTGTTTGTTTATGTTTAGGTCTCTGAGGAAGAATCTGTTCCATGCCTCTGTCCTGGATTCTGGTGACAACTGGCAATCCTTGGCAATCTTTGGCTTGTAGATGCATCAATTCAATCTCTGCCCCCATCTTTACATAGTATTCTCCCTGTGTCCCTGTATCTTCACATGTCTGTCTTCCCCTCTTGTAAGGATACTAGTCATATTGGATCTTAATCCTTAGACCCACCCTAATGATCTCATCTTAACTTTATTACATCTGCAAAGACTTTTCCAAATAAGATCATATTCATAGTTACCAGGGAATAGGATTTCAACATATCTTTTTTTTTGGAGGGAGGACACGATTCAACTCAAGATCAAATTCAGAGGACCCCAGTGTACCACTTATTTAGGTATTTTTTATGTTTCCCTAGATATAAATCATTTCATTTTATCCTCAATAATCTTATGATATAAATATTAACTGTGTTTAATTTGTTTTTATTTAATTAATGACTTGCAGGATTAGATATTATAGTGTAGCCAAGTTTGTGTTTACACCAGGTGGGGAACGTAACAAGATGCCAGTCCCACTAGTGGGAGTAGTTTTCCAACAAAAATAAGGGGTCAAGTACCTTAAGCTGTTGTCCTAATGTGCAATGTTATAGTCAGGGAAAAATTAAAGAGGGATTTTCCTAGGGTTGTGATACACGTTCTTTCCTATTTAAGATGTTTGTTGATAAATTAAGCTAAGAAATGACATTTCCTGTTTCTTTACTTACATTGATTGTTCAGAGCCATTCTTTATTTATTCATTGTCTTTCAAAATCCCTAGAGAAGGAAAAGTGGATTCCATGCACAAAGTCATGTACAGTTTCTGATAGTCCTTTGAGCAGCAATAGTTTCTCACCCTCCACTCTGTACCAGACTCTGCTAGGAGCTCGCTGTGAAAGAATGTTCTGTAAAACAAGGATGTATTGTCTCTAGGTCTCCATTCCAAAGCTGCTGGGAAGTATAACTGAATGGGAATGAAACTCTCAAATAAACTAACATCTAAGGTATCATGTATATCATCCTCACACCTCCCACAATGCCAATCCTACTTATTTTATTTTTTAAATTTACGATTATTTATTATTTTTATTTTGAAACAAGCTCTTGCTCTGTTGCCCAGGCTGGACTGTAGCAGCTTAATCATGATTCACTGCAGCCTTGACTTCCTGGGCTCAAGTGATCCTCTTACTTCAGCCTCCAGAGTAGCTGGGACCATAGGGGCACACCACCATACCGTGCTGTTTACCTACTTATTTTATTAATAATACTCTGTGCTCCAGACCGAGTTGGTGGCTCACACCTATAATCCCAGCACTTTGGGAGGCCAAGGGAAGTGGATCACCTGAGGTCAGGAGTTCGAGACCAGCCTGGCCAATATGCTGAAACCCCATCTCTACTAAAAACACAAAAATTAGCCAGGCATGATGGCACACACCTATAATCCCAGCTACTCAGGTGGCTGAGGCATGAGAATCACTTGAACCTGGTAGGTGAAGGTTGCAGTGAGCCAAGATCGTGCCACTGCTCTCCAGCCTAGGCAACAGAGCAAGACCCCATCTCAAACAAACAAACAAACAAACAAAAACTCTGTACTCCACCTATCACCAAAGTTCAAGTCCTGCCTGCCTTTGGTTACAAATTTGGAAATACTTGTGCATATACTCCGAAGACCTGCTTGGGTGGCATTTATGCTTCTGATTTCTTTCCTTCATTTTCCAAGCTGCTCTGCTGATCTTACTTAAAATTCACTTGGGCAAATAAATGGATAGGTAAGTAAAATCAGTGGATATCCATGAGACTGATGAGAAGTCTAACTGATCCAGAGTATCTACTCCAGCATCTGTCACACCAAAAAGAAGATAAGGGGGCCGGGTGCGGTGGCTCACGCCTATAATCCTAGCACTTTGGGAGGCTGAGGCAGGTGGATCACAAGGTCAGGAGATCGAGACCATCCTGGCTAACACGGTGAAACCCCATCTCAACTAAAAATACAAAAAATTAGCCAGACATAGTGACGGGCGCCTGTAGTCCTAGCTACTCCGGAGGCTGAGGCAGGAGAATGGCATGAACCCGGGAGGTGGAGCTTGCAGTGAGCCGAGATCGCACCACTGCACTCCAGCCTGGGCAACAGAGCAAGACTCCATCTCAAAAAACAAAAAAGAAGAAGAAGAAGAAAAGGATCTGCCCCTAAGGAATCTCTTTCTTGAGCCCATTGGGGGAAAAAGACTTTCAAATATCCTAGTTAGGACTTTTTAACATCCAGGGAAGAAGAAAGGGAATTGCTAGTTTCTGGAGGTGGCAAAAAATGGGAAGTGGAGGAAAGGGAGTGAAAAAGATAGGCTCCAAAACCTAATATGATTTAGCGTGTCAGTTCTAGTAGGTATATGAGTTATCTATTGCTGTTTAAGAAACTGCCCTGGCCGGGCGCGGTGGCTCAAGCCTGTAATCCCAGCACTTTGGGAGGCCGAGGCGGGCGGATCACAAGGTCAGGAGATCGAGACCACAGTGAAACCCCGTCTCTACTAAAAATACAAAAAATTAGCCGGGCGCGGTGGCGGGCGCCTGTAGTCCCAGCTACTCAGGAGGCTGAGGCAGGAGAATGGCGGGAACCCGGGAGGCAGAGCTTGCAGTGAGCCGAGATCGCGCCACTGCACTCCAGCCTGGGCAACAGCGTGAGACTCCGTCTCAAAAAAAAAAAAAAAAAAGAAACTGCCCTAAAACTTGACAACTTAAAATAATGATAAACATTATTACTTTTTCTATGGGTCTGGATTTTAGGAATGGCTTAGCAGGTTTGTTCTGGTTCTGGATGTTTTACAATCTAGATCTTGGTCAAGGCTGCAGTCACCTGAAGACTTTACCAAGGCTCAAGGATTAACCTCCAAGATGCTTCATTCATATGTCTATTGGAAAAAAAGCTTCAGCTTCTCACTATGTGAACCTCTCCATGGGACTAATTGGGTGTCTTCATGACAAAGCAGCAGGCTTCCCCTAGAGCACGTTATCCAAGAGAGAGCAAGAGGAGAGCTCTAATACCTTTTAAGACCTAGTCTTGAAAGTCATTTCTGCTGTTCTATTTGTCATAAGTAAGTCACTTAATCTAAACCACACTCGACTGTAGCGGAATTGGGCTTCACCTCTTGAAAGAAAGAGTATCAAAGAACTGTGGACATATTTTAAAACCACCAGAGTGGGGTTCAATGAATATTTACTGAGCATCTATATTGGGACCTGGGTAGGCACTGGAATTTAAAAATAAACTATTTTCCTATCACTAAATAAATAGGAGTTTTTATGTAGGTAGACAAGAGGGCCAGTTTTAGAATACATGACATTATGGTTGGGTGCGGTGGCTCACGCCTATAATCCCAGCACTTTGGGAGGCCGGGTGGATGGATCAACAGGTCAGGAGTTCGAGACCAGCCTGGTCAAGATGGTGAAACCCCGTCTCTACTAAAAATACAAAAATTAGCCAGGTGTGGTGGAGAACACCTGTAATCCCAGCTACTCGGGAGGCTGAGGTGGGAGAGTGGCTTGAACCTGGGAGGCGAAGGCTGCAGTGAGCCAAGTTCGTGCCATTGCATTCCAATCTGGGTAACAAGAGCAAGACTCTGTCCCAAAAAAAAGAAAAAAAAACCCATAACATTATAATGCTATAATAGGTTTAAAGCCAAAGGATCATGACGATGAGTTGTTGTTTTTTTTTGTTTTTTTTTTTTTTTTGAGACGGAGTCTCGCTCTGTTGCCCAGGTTGGAGTGCAGTGGCCAGATCTCAGCTCACTGCAAGCTCCACCTCCCGGGTTTACGCCATTCTGCCGCCTCAGCCTCCCGAGTAGCTGGGGCTACAGGCGCCCGCCACCTCGCCCGGCTAGTATTTTGTATTTTTTTAGTAGAGACGGGGTTTCATCGTGTTAGTCAGGATGGTCTCGATCTCCTCACCTCGTGATCCGCCCGTCTCGGCCTCCCAAAGTGCTGTGATTACAGGCTTGAGCCACCGCGTCCGGCCGACGATGAGATTTAAGTCATGTATACCATAAGGAATTAGTTTTCTGCGGAGCAGAAGAGAAAGGTTATTTTTACCCTCTATGACTGCCCATTCATAAAACTTCACAGGACCTGAACTGAGAACTAAATACCAAAGTATAGAGATGGTGACTCACTCTATTTTATAACCCCCAAACCTAGTTAGTACTTTGTACCTAAGAATAATCAATAAATATTTAATGGTTTGTTTAATTGAATTTAACTAATGAATTAAGATGAATCCTAAGTATAGACCCATGTATCCCTATTAGATTGTTGCAGATTTCAAGGACTATGATTGTTCTGGGTGTTTTCTGTTACTTGTTTCTTTGACATGGTCAGTTCTTTTCTCTAGAGTTTAACGCAGTCAAAGAGGCACAAACTGGAGGACCATGGACTAAACTCTGTCAGTGAAATTGTTTATTTGGTTAAAACTCTGAGTGTGTGTGTGTGTGTGATTTTTTAACTGATTTTTGAATGCCTTTGGTTGGAGCATATGCTCAGTATGCACTCTGTGGTTCCCCATAGGCCCTGTTATTTTCTGTTCTCTAGTATCTGTCTGCCTTTTTAGTCCCTAAGGGCACTTGAGTGTGAGACCCACGCATCTAGAGTTTAAACCTCAGGATGACAGTATGTATTATTGGTCCAGCCTATTCTTACTCTCCATTCTATGGGTGAGTTGTTTCCTGTACATTTACTTTTAGCTTTAGGTCAAAAGTACTGTTTTCAAGTCCAGGCATGGTGACTCACACCTGCAATCTCAGGACTTTAGAAGGCTGAGAGGGACGGATCACTTGAGGTCAGGAGTTTGAGACCAGCCCGGCCAACATGGTGAAAACCCGTCTCTACTAAAAATAAATAAATGGCTGGGTGCGGTGGCTTATGCCTGTAATTCCAGCACTTTGGGAGGCTGAGGCGGGTGGAGTTCGAGACCAGCCTGACCAACATAGTGAAACCCTGTCTATTCTAAAAATACACAAATTAGATGGGTATGGTGGTGTGCACCTGTGATCCCAGCTACTTAGGAAGCTGAGGCAGGAGAATCGCTTGAACGCGGGAGGCGGAGGTTGCAGTGAGCTGAGATCTTGCACTCCAGCCTGGACGACAGAGCAAGACTCCATGTCAAAGAAAAGAAAAATAAATAAATAAATAAATAAATAAATAAATAAACCGGGCATTGTAGTGCATGCCTGTAATCCCAGGGAATTGAGTGGCTGACGCACAAGAATTGCTTGAAGTCAGGAGGAGGAGGTTGCAGTGAGCCAAGATTGTGCCACTACACTACAGCCTGGGTGACAGAGCAAGACTCTATCTCAAAGAAAAAAAAAAAAGTACTGTTTTCATATTTTCATAGTCATCTCCCTTTTCAGCTTGGCCAATATCTTCCTGCATTCTGCTATAGTTTTCTCTCTCTTCTTTCCTTTCCCTCCTACTTAGCACTCCTGGTGAATTTTCCCCCTTTCCTGCTTTTCTCAATGTCTGCATCCTAAATGGTTTCTGACAAAAAGCACGGACAAAGACTCAGCTTCTACTCATTTTAAAGATGGGGGCAATGGCCAGGCACAGTGGCTCACATCTGTAATCCCAGCTACTCAGGAGGCTAAGGCAGGAGAATCACCTGAACCCGGGAGGCGGAGGTTGCAGTGAGCCAAGATTGCGCCATTGCACTCCAGCCTGGGCAACAAGAGCAAAACTCCATCTCTAAATAAATACATAAATAAATAAATAAATATGTGGGCAACAATGCTACAAGTGAGTAGAGATAATGTATGCAAAGTACCTGGCACACAAAAGGTGTGGTAAACCTGATAATCATTTTCCTCTTCTTTCTGGCTAATAATTTCAAGACCTTCTGTGAGGCTATTTGCACAGCCTTTCCATCTTGAATTTCTTTTCCTATCTCTTTAAAAAAATTCTTTTGTTTGATTGTTTTTTTGTTTTTTTGTTTTTTTTGAGACGGAGTCTCGCTCTGTCGCCCAGGCTGGAGTGCAGTGGCGCGATCTTGGCTCACTGCAAGCTCTGCCTCCCAGGTTCACGCCATTCTTCTGCCTCAGCCTCCTGAGTAGCTGGGACTACAGGCGCCCGCCACCACGCCCGGCTAATTTTTTGTATTTTTAGTAGAGACAGGGTTTCACCGTGTTAGCCAGGATGGTCTCGATCTCCTGACCTCGTGATCCGCCCGCCTCGGCCTCCCAAAGTGCTGGGATTACAGGCGTAAGCCACCGCGCCCGGCCTGTTTGATTGTTTTTTAATGTTCATTGTGACTCATGGAATTGATTTCATGACTCACTAATGGGTCACATGCATAGTGTGAAAAACATTGAGATAGAGACATTTTGTGCCCTCTGTTGTGTTGGTGACTTGAGTATGTCTGCTTGATAAGGAAAGAAATTACTTGATCTGCTAGACTGATGGCTTGTACAGGAATTTCTTGAACCAGGAGGAATACATCTTAGAGTTTCATTCCTGATGCTTTTCGATGGGAAGAGGTTTTTTAAATTATTTTTTTATTTTTTATTTTTTATTTTTTGAGACAGGGTCTTGCTGTGTCACCCAGGCTGGAGTGCAGTGACACCATCCTAGCTCACTGTAGTCTCAACCTCCGGGGCTTAAGCGATCCTTTCGCCTCAGACTCCTGAGTAGATGGAACTACAGGAGGATAGGAAGCGTTTTTAAGAGTGCCAGTTATGGTCTGATCTACCAAGGATCCAATGAGGTCTTCCATGGCTAGGTCAACTATCAGGTTGGAGTTGATAATATATTTTTATAGAACTTTCTTGGCTGCTATAACCTGGCCAGGTCCAGCACCACAAGCCTTATATCTTGTGGTGGAGAAACAGTTCAACTCACACCCCTACCCCCATTCTCTGTGCAACACCACTCCATTTTCCTATGTGTACCCTTCTCAGTTCATTCATTTATACTTTTATGAAGTCATTTATGCAACAATTATGAATTGACCACTTACTCTATATCAGCCACTCTGTCAGGGTCTGAGAAAAAGAAAAGAGCCATTCCTGCTCTTGTTGAGCTTATGGTCTGTTAGTGGGAAGCAGATATAAATCAAAGAACCACATCAATAGATATAACATTTTTAAAAGTTTTAGTTGTAATTAATGTCCAAAAAAGACAGTATATAGTGTTATGACATATTATAATAAGGAAAAATGGCCTGGTCAAGGAGGTTACAGTAGGCTTTTCCACTTTTCCAGAAAAATAATGATTGAACTGAGATTGAGAAAAATAGGAGTCAACAGCGTGTGTGTGTGTGTGTGTGTGTGTGTGTGTGTGTGTGTGGTGGTGGTGATTAGAAATTTCTAATAGATAAAACAGCTTGTTCAAAGCCCTGTGATTAAAGGAAGCACAGCTCAGGGTTTGCTTCCTGCTTTCTTCCTCCCTCCCTCCCTACCTCCCTCCCTCTCTTCTTTCCTTCCTTCCTTCCTTCCTTCCTTCCTTCCTTCCTTCCTTCCTTCCTTCCTTCCTTCCTTCCTTCCTTCCTCCTTTCACCTTGAATTCAGAAAGTTAACAACTTTCTCAGTTTCTGACACATTATCATCAATGCAAAGACTCTCTTTTGCTTTTTGAAATTTATCTGTATATTCAGTTTTATCTCCTTTCAGCAATTCCATTCTCCTCTCTTTCATAGGCAACCATGTTAAGGCATTTAATATACATTTTGAAACATGTTCTTGTAAAAAAAAATGACTGTTTTGTATATATATTATTAATTTATGTCTATGATATTGTTTTATTAGTTTCATTTCTTTTTTCGCTTGGCATTATGTTTTTAATATTCGTCCAAGCTGCTCTTCGTATATCTAATCTGTTGTTTCTAGTTGCTCCTTAGTGCTCCAGGGTGGTTCATCTGCCACTTAGTATGTATTTACTCCAGTTTTGGATTGTCTGCATTTCCTTTTCACCTCAAACAACAAGAACTTCACTCACACACTGTAATGAACATCCTCCAACATGTCCTCACAGGGACCTGTGAGAAAATTCTTGAAGGGTATAACCAGGAGCACAACTGCTGGGTGATCGTTTATGCATGCACTTGACTAAATCATGCCAACTGGGCCTTATAAACCAAAAAGAGTATCTGGGAAAAGTCTCCATCAATTTAGAGGTTTGTTTTGTCAAGGTTAAGAAAGTGTCTGGGGGAAAAAAAAATACAACCCACAGTAGAATCTGTGGCTTGCACTTTTTCCAAAAAGGGTTTTGAGGGATTCAGTTTTTAAAAAGGAGAAACCAGGCTGGATGGGGAAGGAGGAAACAAAACAAAAGGGGAGAGTAGAAAAAATTAGGTAAGTGGTTACAGTCTTTTAAGGCTTTGATTATTTCTCACTGAATCCACATGTTGTATGCGAAAAGGATGGAATGGAGGAACAGCCAATTCTGTATTTGTCTCATGCTCAGTAAATCTGCAGTTTATGTAAGACAAAGTAAACGTATAGTAGAGGAAGAAGTCAAATATGCATTCATCTTGGGGTTGGCAGTGGGACGACTTCTAGCCTCCTCTTGTCCTGTACACGTTAAGATAAGCCGGGTCCTGTTTTTGTTTGTTTGTTTGTTTGTTTTGGAGACAGGGTCTCACTCTGTCACCCAAGTTGGAGTGAAGTGATATGATCATGGCTCACTGCAGCCTTGAACTCCTGGATTCTAGCAATCCTCCTACCTCAGCCTGCTAAGTAGCTGGGACTAGAGGGGTGCACCACCATGCTTGGCTAATTTTTTAAAATTATTTTTAGTAGAGACTAGGTTTTGCTGTGTTGCCCAAGCTGGTCTCTAACTCCTGGGCTCAAGCAACCGTCCTGCCTCGACCTCCCAAAGTGCTGGGATTACAGGCATGAGCCACCATGGATTACAGGCATGGTGAAACCCTGTCTCTACTAAAAATACAAAAATTAGCTGGGCGTGGTAGGGCATGCCTGTAATCCCAGCTGCTTGGGAGGCTAAGGCAGGAGAATTGCTTGAACCTGGGAGGTGCAGTGAGCAAAGATTTTGCCACTGCACTCCAGCCTGGTTGACAGAGCAAGACTCCGTCTCAAAAAAATAAAAATAAAATAAAATAAAAAGATAATCACTATCTTCTAATGGAAGTTTCTGTTGTCTTTTGCTAAACATCTAAAGTACTATAATATTATATTTTAGCCTATAATTTGTGCACTTATCCAAGATCACCTTTCAATTCTCAAATACTTCTTAGGATTATCTAGTCACTAAGGTGAACTGGAAGCTAGTTGGACCGAACACAAATTTTAGTTAGTCTTGAACGAAGAAATATAAATGGCTAAGTAATGTCAGGGTAGAGAGGAGGTTTAGCTTCACTTGTAGTTTAAAAAAAAAAAAAGTAATTTAAAATAGTAAAGAGAAGTCCTTTTATAAAGTTGGGAAGTTTTCTAAAGTGATATAATTTATCTTTGGTGAGGATTCAGGAAGATGGGCACTTTCTTACAGTGCAGGGAGGGAACACACGATCTTTCTGAAAAGCAGTTTCACAGTGTGTATCAGGAGCCTTTAATTCACACAGAGAAACAGCATCGTAAAAAACTAAAGCCTTTAAAATGTATATTTAAGAAAGGAGTTACAGACAAGGAAGGGGAGAAGGCTAGAACTCCATGGTATTAGATTGAAATGGGGCTTATCAGTATAATCTCTCTCTCTCTCTATACACCCACACATGCGCGCACACACACACACAAAGCAGACATACAGAAAGGCATATGGATATAGAAATAGATGTAAATGTGTGTGGTTATGTGTCTGTGTATATATCTCCACATCTGTCTCTTTTTATTTTTTGAGACGGAGTCTCACTCTATTGCCCAGGCTGGAGTACAGTGTCACTATCTCAGCTCACTGCAGCCTCCGCCTCCTGGGTTCAAGGGATTCTCCTGCCTCAGCCTCCCAAGTAGCTGGGACTATAGGCACACACCACCATGCCCGGCTAAATTTTTTGTGTGTGTATTTTTAGTAGAGACAGGGTTTCACCATGTTGGCCAGGCTGGTCTCAAACTTTTGATCTCAAGGGATCTGCCCACTTCAGCCTCCAAAAGTGCTGGGATTACAGGCATGAGCCACTGTGCCTGGCCTACATATATCTCTTACCTCTATCTGCTGAGAGGGCCTAGAAGCAATGAGATTCCAGTATCAATGAGCATACTTAGTGCCCAGATTTTTTTTTTAATCGTTTTTTTATTTTATTTTTTTGAAGATGACATCTTGCTATGTGTCCCAGGTTGACCTTGAGCTCCTGGGCTCAAGCAATCCTCCTGTTTCAGCCTCTGAAGTAGCCGAGACTACAGGCATGAGCCACTGCACCTGGTTTCCAAATCTGAATTTATAAATACCATTCTCCTATAGAAGGAATCAATGCTCTTTGGAAAAATGGCTCTTTCCAAGGCTGACGCAGGGAAAATACAGAAAGCAGCTGGAATATCTTGTGGTGCCAGAAAGTAGAAAGTTCCTTAAAAAAAAAAAAAAAAAAAGGTTGAGAGGCTAGGTGCAATGGCTCCTTCCTGTGATTTCAGAACTTTGGGAGGCCGAGGCAAGAGGATTGCTTGAGCTCAGGAGTTCAAGACCAGCTGGGAGACAAAGTGAGACCCCGTCTGTACAAAAATAAAAATAAAAAAATTAGCCAGGCATGGTGGCATGCACCTGAGGTCCTAGCTATTTGGGAGGCTGAGTCAGGAGGATTGCCTAAGTCCAGGAGTTCGAGGCTGCAGTGTGCCATGTTTGCACCATTGGACACCAGCCTGGGTGACAATAAGACTCTGTCTAAAAAAAAAAAAAAAGAGTATCTGTCAAAAAAGACTAGGAACAAAGGCCGGGCGCGGTGGCTCAAGCCTGTAATCCCAGCACTTTGGGAGGCCGAGACGGGTGGATCACGAGGTCAGGAGATCGAGACCATCCTGGTGAACACAGTGAAACCCCGTCTCTACTAAAACTACAAAAAACTAGCCGGGCGCGGTGGCGGGCGCCTGTAGTCCCAGCTACTCGGGAGGCTGAGGCAGGAGAATGGCGTGAACCCGGGAGGCGGAGCTTGCAGTGAGCTGAGATCAGGCCACTGCACTCCAGCCTGGGCGACAGAGCGAGACTCCGTCTCAAAAAAAAAAAAAAAAAAGACTAGGAACAAACTTTAAGGGCTCTCAATGGACAAATAGAGGACAGTTTAGTACTGTATTTTAAGCAGGTAGAATAAAACGATAATCTATTAGTCTGTGCTGATATAAATAAATAATCAAATAAATAAACAGAGGAGAGAGGAAATCTCTTCCTTACCTGAGAATTCCAATTAAATATAGAACAAATGATGGATATAGATGCCATTTGGCAAACATCATAGGGATAAATGTTTCAAGCATAAAAATTATGAGGAGAAACATAATTACATTGTCTTTAGGTGTTTCCTTATGTCCCTGCTACCATAACCTGTTTTGCCAGGATCCAAGCCCCCATTCCTTCTATAACCTCAAGATGATACATAAGCTTCTAAACTCCATTAGGGGATGGATAATCACTCTGTGTGTGTTTCTCCCTGTGTACATGTTAATAAAATTTATATGCCTTTTCTCCAATTAATCTGCCTTTTGTGAGGTGATTTTTCAGTGAAACTTCAGGAGACAGAGGAAAAGTTTTACGTTGGTCCCTAAAGTTTTGTGCTGTGAGCGGGATCACCAAAGCGGATCTGTTCTTCCAGAAGCCACAGTGAAGGGAACCCAGGACTTGACAAGCCAGAAAAAAGGGTAAGAATTTCTTGCCAGTCAGGCTCCAGGCCTCTCTGTGGAATCTTGGTTGAGTGGATGGTAAAAATCGCTGTCTCTTTTTCCTCTGCAAAATTTTGATGAATAGGAGAGAAGGATTTGTGTGACTAGTCTTGGGTGTAGTGACTCTGGTATATTTTTTGGTTCTTTTGTTATGAATATTCATATTGTTTGATACCTTTCCTCCAGAAATAGTTGTTTTTTTCCCCCTTTGTATTTGTCTTTCTGTGTTGTTCTTTTATAAAGAAGGGTACCAGATGAGGTTTCCGCTTGTCGTGTTTTATATCCTTGAGAGTTTGACTTGTGAGCAAGCACTCTCTCTTGATCTCCATCATCCAGGGAATGCGATTTTTCAGAGGACGTCAGGTGACCAGCCTGAAAATGGCTGGGAACTGAAGACTTTTTGTTCCAAATATGTCAAGCTCTTAGGAGAGTTTCTCTATCTTAGCCTATTCCTGGGAGTCAATGTTTTGTCAGAGATCTTCGGACTTGTTTCTTCACTTTCCACGAAAAGGCTATTGGACTGAGTCACTACTGGAATGAATACAACATTATAAATTAATCAGGCTGGGCGTGGTGGCTCACGCCTGTAATCGCAGCACTTTGGGAGGCCCAGATGGGCGGATCACTTGAGGTCAGGAGTTTGACACCAGCTTGGCCAATACGGTGAAACCCCGTCTCTACCAAAAATACACAAATTAACCGGGCGTGGTGGTGCATGCTTGTAATCTCAGCTACTTTGGAGGCTGAGGCATGATAATCACTTGGATCTGGGAGGCAGAGGTTGCAGTGAGCTGAGATGGTGCCACTGCATTCCAGCCTGGGCAACAGAGTGAGACTCTATCTCAAAGAAAAAAAAAAAAAAGAGGCCGGGCGTGGTGGCTCACACCTGTAATCCCAGCACTTTGGGAGGCCGAGGCGGGCGGATCACAAGGTCAGGAGATCAAGACCATGGTGAAACCCCGTCTCTACTAAAAATACAAAAAAAAAAAAAAAAAAAATTAACGGCACGGTGGCAGGCACCTGTAGTTCCAGCTACTCAGGAGGCTGAGGCAGGAGAATGGCATGAACCTGGGAGGCGGAGTTCATGGCTAGCCTTAGAAATTCTTTAGGCAGGGCTGGGCATGGTGGCTCACACCTGTAATCCCAGCACTTTGGGAGGCTGAGGCGGGTGGATCATCTGAGGTCAGGAGTTTGAGACCAGCCTGACCAACATGGTGAAACCCTGTCTCTACTCAGAAAATACAAAAATTAACTGGGTGTGGTGGCGGGCGCCTGTAGTCCCAGCTACTCAGGAGGCTGAGGCAGAAGAATGGCTTGAACCCGGGAAGTAGAGGTTGCAGTGAGCCGAGATCACGCCACTGCACTCCAGCCTCGGCAACAGAGAGAGATTCCATCTCAAAGAAGAAGTAGAGGAAAGAGAAGGAAGAGGAGGAGGAGAAGGAGAAGGAGAAGGAGAAGAAGAAGAAGAAGAAGAGGAGGAGGAAGAAATTAGATAGGCCGGGTGTGGTGGCACATGCCTGTAATCTCAGCAGTTTGGGAGGCCGAGGTCAGTGAATCGATCGCTTTGAGGTCAGGAGTTCAAGACCAGCCTGGCCAACATGGTGAAACCCTGTCTCTACTGAAAATACAAAAATTACCCAGGAGTTGTGGTGGGCGCCTGTAATCCCAGCTACTCAGGAGGCTGAAGAAGGAGAATCTCTAGAAGCTGGGAGGCAGAGGTTGTAGTGAGCCGAGATCGTGCCACTGCACTCCAGCCTTGGCAACAGAGCAAGACTGTCTCATTAAAAAAAAAAAAAAAAAAAAAAGGAAAAAAAAAAAGAAAGAAAGAAAAAGAAATTCTCTTGACAAAATTAAAGAGCACAGATCTGACCTAAAACAAAGCTAGAATCCTTTGTACACTCAGACTGCCTGCTTGTAATCTCTTGTGGGATTAACAATGGCTACAAGGGCTGCTCTGCCTTGTAGTCTAGTAGTTAAAATTCCACAGGTTCACTGCCACGGCCTAGGTTCAATTCCTAGTCAGGGAATCAGTCTCCTTTGGTTTGAAATTTGTGTGAGTTTTGAGTTTTTGAGGAACCCATTTATTAATGATCCTTGTTCCTTCCATGGACAGCTTATGATTTCCTGTCAACTTCTGTCTATAGGAAGCACATGAGGCTTTTGGACCTTTGTGTGTAAATGATCAGCTAAGAAGCTGAGACCCTAGAGAATATAGAAATGTGGGTTATACCCTATTTGCAGATAGCAAAACTTTTCTTTCTTTGAGCTATCTTTTGGGTGGTTCTGGATCTTGTGAGGCATTGGGGAGGGTACCTTTGGAATAAAACAATTCAAAAGTCAGAAATATTAGCTATTCGTCCCAGCTAAAATCTAATAATGAGACTTTAAAATATTTTTTTAAAAAGAGCTCTATGGTTAGAAGTCAGCTTAATTAAAAGCTGATATTCAAGGCATATATATGTGTCTGAGAGTACATGTATATATGTGTATATATACACACACACACATATAGAGAGAGAGAGGTGTGCATAAAAGGACTTCCCGCTTTTTCTCTTTTAGGATCCTGTTTTGGTACTTTCTTTTCAGTTGACAGAAGCCCTCTTTAAAGAAAAAAAAATGCGCTTGGTCTCTCTTTTCACTTCTATTTACTTCTCCTCCTCCCTATTCTTTCTCTCTCTTTGCTGTCTTCAGTATCACATAAAAGGCTCTAGAGGGGGCCTCTAAGGACTCAGACGCCTTAAGGAACAGAGAAAAAGGAACCACTCTCACCTTTGGAGGGTCCTCTGTTTTCCTTATGGAGTTTCAAGGGTCATAAACAGATTCCTCTCAGGTTTAAAGTTTGCCCTGTCATCTCTGCAGCTCTCAGCAGAGATGCATCCTAGAGTAGGTGGCTCCTCTCTGCAGACAGGACCTTCCAAGAGGGTGAGTCCTCTCTGCAGCTGGTCATCTTGTCATCTGCTCAGCTCTGAGGTAGGGGCTTTTTTTTTTTTTTTTCTGAGATGGAGTCTAACTCTGTTGCCCAGGCCGGAGTGCAGTGGCACAATCTCGGCTCACTGCAACCTCTGCCTCCCGAGTTCAAGCGATTCTTCTGCCTCAGCCTCCTGAGTAGCTGGGACAGGTACGTGCCACCATGCCCAGCTAATTTTTGTATTTTCAGTAGAGACGGGGTTTCACCATATTGGCTAGGCTGTTCTCGAACTCCTGACTTCATGATCTGCCCGCCTTGGCCTCCCAAAGTGCTGAGATTACAGGCGAGAGCCACTGTTGGGCCTAAGAGGGGAGGAAGTGCTCACCAATTGGTCCATGGGCGGCCATGGGAAGGCCGGGAAAAAGCACCACAAGTTCCTGCTCCCATCCGCGGGACTAGGCAACCCAGTCCCCAGCCTTCAGGCCCTCCCTTGCCTTAAAGTGGGGCCTCACGAGGACCCTTCCCCACTTCTGCTCAGAAAATCTGTCGGCCTCCTGCTGCTGTTCATGGTACCCAGGCTCCGCCCCACTTTGCTCCTAGGGCGCGCTGGAAGCAGGCACTTCGAAGTCTGGGAAGGCGGGGGACCTTCTCATGCTCCCAAGAGTGCAGGGATGCCTGAGCCTGCGGCTGTGGTTTGGGTGGCTGCAGCTGTGCCGAGGAGGGCAGGGCTCTTGCCTGCTCCTGGCCAAGAGCACAGGGAGGCTCTGATCTGCAGCCATAATTTGAGTTGTGGAGCAGGAGGCTGGGTCTGCAGCAGCGGTTTTGGTGGCTGCAGCGGGCACCTGGGGAGCTACTCCCACCCCAGCTCAGAAGGGGTGAGGCTCCCACTTGTCCCCAGCTCCTGCCGGCTCCATGGAGCATGTAGTCCTGGCTGAGCCACGCTGTTGGCGTGATGGCAGTAGCAGGCTGTTTGGAGCGGCCGCTGCCATCAGTATGTTAAAATAATATGAAAAGCATTGTCAAAGAAGAAAAGGTTTTTAACTTCTTTTGAGTTATATTTGTATTAATATGTTATTAATATGTGTTGCAAAATTGTATGAGATTCCTAAAATTCTGATGGTCTTGGAATATGTTCTCAATTATGATGTTTATAATTTTTTTTTTTTTTAATTAAAGTTGGGGTCTTGACCTATCATCCATGCTGGGGTGCAGTGGCATGATCATGGCTTACAGCAGCCTGGAACTACTGGGCTCAAGGATCCTCCTGCCTTAGCCTCCTGAGTAGTTGGGACTACAGGTAGGCACCACCATGCCTGGCTAAGATTTTTTTTTTTTTTTTTTTTTTTTGAGACGGAGTCTGGCTCTGTCGCCCATTCTGGAGTGCAGTGGCGCGATCTCGGCTTACTGCAAGCTCCGCCTCCTGGGTTCACGCCATTCTCGTGCCTCAGCCTCCCGAGTAGCTGGGACTACAGGCGCCCGCCACCGCGCCCGGCAAATGTTTTGTATTTTGTAGTAGAGACGGGGTTTCACCGTGTTAGCCAGGATGGTCTCGATCTCCTGACCTCGTGATCCACCCGCCTCGGCCTCCCAAAGTGCTGGGATTACAGGCGTGAGCCACCGCGCCCGGCCCGATTTTTTTTTTTTTTTTTTTTTTTTTTAATATTTTGTAGAGAAAGTGTCTCACTATGTTACCCAAGCTGGTCTTGAATCCTGGCCTTATGTGATCCCCCTGCCTCAATCTCCTGAGTTGCTGGGATTACAGGTGTCAGCCACTGCACCTAGCTCTAAATTGTTGTGTGCCACAGTAATAACCAAATTTGCTTGCTCAAAAGTAGATAGCTTCAGTCCAAAATTTGCTGCTTCTTCAAGAAAAGTCATGGAAAGGATTCTGATAAGTACTCTTCAATACAAGTTTCTCATAACTTTAGAGATCATACTATTAGACTAGGTTAAAAACAAAAACAAAAACAAAAACAAAAACAAAAAAACAGCCGGACGTGGTGGCTCATGCCTATAATCCCAGTACATTTGGAGGCTGAGGCGGGCAGATCACTTGAGGTCAGGAGTTTGAGACCAGCCTGGCCAACATGGTGAAAACCCGTCTCTACTGCAAACACAAAAATTAGCCAAGTGTGGTGGCAGGTTCCCGTAATCCCAGCTACTTGGGAGGCTGAGGCAGGAGAATCATTTGAACCTGGGAGGCAGAGGTTACAGTGGGCCAAGATTGCGCCACTGCACTCCAGCCTGGGTGACGGAGCAAGACTGTCTCAAGAAAAAAAAAAAAAAAAGCCAATGTGTAGGCTGGGTGTGATGGCTCATACCTGTAATCCTAGCACTATGGGAGGCTGAGACAGGAAGATTGCTTGAGGCCAAATGTTTGAGACCAGCCTGAGTAACATAGAGACCCTATCTCTAGAAAGAAAAAAAAAAAAGGTAAATGTGTTCATGAGGTTTGCTAACCCATCAAAAAGAACAAAAATTAATTACATGGGACTGAGCTAGTAAAAGACTAAAATAATTTAGCTAGGTGCCTAGGCTCACACCTCTGGGAGGCAGAGGTGGGTGGATCATTTGAGGTCAGGAATTTGAGACAAGTCTGGCCAACATGGTGAAACCCCATCTCTACAAAAAATACAAAAATTAGCTGGATGTGGTGGCAGGTTTCTGTAATCCCAGCTACTCAGGAGTCTGAAGCAGGAGAATCGCTTGAACCAGGGAGGCAGACATTGCAGTGAGCCAAGATGATGCCACTGGTGAGACTCCGTCTCCGTCTCTGATATAGTTTGGCTGTGTCCCCACCCAAATCTCATCGTGGTGAATTCCCATGGGTTGTGGGAGGGACCCAGTGGGGGGTAATTGAATCACAGGGGACGGAGTCTCACTCTGTCACCAGGCTGGAGTGCAGTGGCGCGATCTTGGCTCACTGCAACCTCCACCTCCCCAGTTCAAGCTATTCTCCTATCTCAGCCTCCCAAGTAGCTGGGGTTACAGGCACACACCACCATGCCCAGCTACTTTTTGTATTTTTAGTAGAGACGAGGTTTCACCATATTGGCCAGGATGGTCTCCATCTTATGATCTCGTGATCTGCCCACCTTGGTCTCCCAAAGTGCTGGGATTACAGGCGTGAGCCACCACACCCAGCTGATCCAATGGTTTTATAAACAGGAGTTTCCCT
The DNA here is from genome assembly GCF_043159975.1 of Macaca nemestrina. Taxonomy (NCBI): domain Eukaryota; kingdom Metazoa; phylum Chordata; class Mammalia; order Primates; family Cercopithecidae; genus Macaca; species Macaca nemestrina. Next base: position 39,530,890 of record NC_092133.1, on the reverse strand, counting down.
GCAGGAGCCCTCTCTTTGCCTGCTGCCATCCATGTAAGACATGATTTGCTCCTCCTTGCCTTCTGCCATGATTGTGAGGCCTCCCCAGCCATGTGGAACTGTGAGACCATTAAACCTTTTTGCTGTATAAATTACCCAGTCTGGGGTATGTCTTTATTAGCAGTGTGAAAAGGGACTAACACAGTCTCAAAAAACAAAAAAGACTAAAATAATTTGTGTGACCTTTTTTGTTTAAAACATTACTGATTCTTTCTTGTTCTCAAGAGGTTAAAAAGCTTTTTTCTTTTCTTTTGAGCTACTTATAGCTTTTAGCAATTAAGAAAAGTATACTTTTGGAAATGAAATTAAAACATTTATCTTTCTCTCTACATGATCTCTCTAGAGTGTAGAAACTATTTGTGAATATTCTTGATTTATGGCAAAATAGTCACATATAAATTCAAGAAAAACCTGTTTTCCTTTGTAACAAGACACAATTAGAGGCACTGATTATTTTTCCAAAGCTTTGACTGGAATGATCTATTTTCAAATATTTGATTCTACAACAGCCGGGCGTGGTGTTATTAGATTCTAACCCTGTTCATTTTTTTTTCTGAGTTTTTATTATTTGCCTATCACTTAGACTAACTCTTAAATTATTTCCTGACTACAAGTCTGCAAACTAATGTTTCTACATTTTTCTTCCATTTTTCTGACTTGGACTCAATATAATTGCTACTACCTTTTTCCTGAGGCCCTACAAGCTGACACTCATACCTTGGGACATACAAACTACAAGTGCGAAAAATTTGTCAGATAACCATTGCCTACTTCCACTTTTACTAAATGTACATGAAGTCTAACATCTAGATACCTCAACTTACTGCCCTCCAGACTCCTAGAAAACTGGTTTATAGATTATTCAAAACATTAACCTTCGTTTTTCTTCTGTTTAAAAGCCCATCTACATGCCACTTCCTAAAGTGAGATACAAATGTTTAATGGGGATGGCCTCTTCCCAGAAATGGCAGACAAGTTTAATGGAATCCTTTGCAAATCGATTATTGATTCAACTTTTTTCTTCAAAGTCACCAACTTAGCTTTTAGTGTGTGTACCTTCACACAGGATAATGTTGGGCCTTAGAAACCCCAGTACCCCAAAATATGGTGACTTGACACACTGAACTGAAGAAGTCTCAAGATCTCTCTAACCTCGCCTGCTCCCTCCTACCAACTCTCCCAAAGCCAAGATAAAATTTTTCTCTGAAGTTTCTTTATCTGCCTAAAATCCGGACCTCTCTCTAAAATAAAACTCATTTTTTCTTCCAGGATCATTCAAATTCCAAAGAAAACTATTTACAGATAACATCTAGTCCAGATTCATTCATTCTCCCTAGTAATTCTTTTTTGACCCTCAACAGAACTCAGCTTCTCCCTACTCCCATAACCTGTTTTGCCAAGTTTAAGCCCTCATTCTTTTTATATCTCAAGATGGTAACATTAATCAAATTTACATGACTTTTCTTTTAAGAAAGAGTATCTCCTCATGTATACATATTTCAAAACAACATGCCGTACCTAATAAATATGTACAATTTTGTCAATTAAAAATAAATAAATAAAAGTATTTCCTCATCAGATAATTACAAATGGCAAAAACAGTAAATTTACAGTGCAGAAACCTGACAGACAACATCTTAACTAAATTATCAAAGTTATTCCAACGGAATACAGGGGATACAAAAAAATTTTAAAAGTTAGTATCACCAGTATTGGGATAAATGAACATTATGTGCCTCCTGCTATGAAGCATTGAGTAGCATGCAACATCACTTCTGCAGTATGCTTACCAAAAATGCATTACCTGAATTTAATGATGAGGAAGCATTAAGTGGACAAAAATTGAAGGATATCTTACAAAATAATTGGCCAATCTTCTTCAAAATTGTCAAGGTTATGCAGTATCAGCTAGATAAATTACAGAGATGAGTTCAAATTGAAACCTCAAAATGTGGAATTTCTTCTTCAACATGATTAAGATTTTCAAGATGTCAACAGCAGAATATTAAACTACATATGCAGGGTCCTGTGTGACTGTACAGATAGAATGTTCATAAAGCTGGCCCTGAGGTCATGGAAATTGCAGAAAGACCAAGAAACTGTCTTGCAGTGGAGGGTAGAAAGAAACATGAAAATGAAATGGAATGCTCGATCCTGCACCAGAAGGAGGACATTAGTGGAACAAAATGAAAACTTTTAATAAGATTGGTAGATTACATAATAGTTTTATATCAAAGTTAATTTCCTGATTTGTGTCATTGTATTGTAGCTAGGTTAGATGCATTAATTATTTGGGGAATCTGAATGAAGAGCACATGGAAATACTTGGTACTGTTTTGCAAGTTTTTTAAAGTCTGAAATTATTTCCAAATGAAAAATAAGTAATAAAAGAAATGTGAGAGATCAGTGAGCATTCTAGGACCCACTGAAATCATCTTGAATATTGAACTTAAAGCTGGGTTTTGAATAAAGAATGAGATTTTAATGAACAGAAAGGAGATTCAACTGGGCATAAGAAGAAAACACGTAAAGCAATGCAAAGCCCTTGGCTTTTGAGTCTACTTTAAAAAATGTATGTTTGTATAATTTCCCCTATCAATTTCATTTCTAATAAACTTTCCTGAGAAAATAATGAAAGATATGCAAAATATTTATATAAACATGGAATTTCATTGCAACAGTGTTTATAACAGAAAACAATGATAACAATCAGAATGGCAAATAATAGGGGATTAGTTAAATAAAATTTATTTCATCCATAGAATGGGAAACAACACAGCAAACACAACAATGTGTTGTACAAATTTTTTACAACACATGTGTAAAAAATTATCCTATTAATGTTCAATTAATATTAACATTGATAATTTCTGGGTGATGGAATTGTGGCTATTTTGTTTTTTCCTTTTAAATTTTTTGTATTCTGTTCTATTGCACAGTGGCTTGCATTAACCTGTTATACTTTTGTAATAATAAAAATGAGCTGTCACTGTAAAAAACAAAAGAGAGATATTTAACTTATTTAGGTCTAGCACCCACTGTTTCTGAAAATAGTAACATTTAATAAATTTTAATCTTCCCCATCCTGAATATATTTTGCTTTCTTTTTCTTTACTTTATTTTTATATTTTTAGAGACAGGGTCTCTCTGTGTTGCCCAGGCTGGAGTGTAGTAGCTATTCACAGGATTCACAAGAGACATCATAGTGCACTGTAGCCTCCAACTTCTGGCAATCCTTCCTTCTCAGCCTCCCATGACTGAGATTAAAAGGGTACATCACCATGTCAGGCTTTCCTCACATTAAATTTATGCAAAAACTCTCATTTGATTATAGAAGTAACAACTACCTGCAGAATGCATCATTTTAAAAATAAGTCCATAATTTTTAAGTGTGGGCTTATAGGTGTTTTTTCCTCCAAATATAGCTTAATACCTTCCTGTAGTATAAACATATTTGCAACCCCTATTTCTTCATAGCTATGATATGCATTTGGAAATGCACTTCAGAGTTATCATCAATTTTTTTTTTTTTTTTTTTTTTTTTGAGATGAAGTCTTAATCTGTTGCCCAGGCTGGAGTGCAGTGGTGCGATCTTGGCTCACTGCAAGCCCCGCCTCCCGGGTTCACGCCATTCTCCTGCCTCAGCCTCCAGAGTAGCTGGGTCTACAGGTGCCCGCCACCACGCCCAGCTGATTTTTGTATTTTTAGTAGAGATGGGGTTTCATCATGTTGGTCAAGCTAGTCTTGAACTCCTGACCTCAGGCGATCTGCCTGCCTCAGTCTCCCAAAATGTTGGAATTACAGGTGTGAGCCACTGCATCTGGCCCAACCATTAATTTTTAAAATGTCATAAAAGGACAAGCCAGGTGTAGTGGTACCTGCCTGTTAATTCCAGCTATTTGGGAGGCTGAGCCAGAAGGCCTGCTTGAGCCTAGGAGTTCAGACCAACCTGGGTAACATAACAAGACTCAGTCTCTAAAGTCAAAATAATTTTTTAAAAATTTAAATTATAAAAGGAAAAGTGTAAAAAAAACCAAAATCCATCATTTTCTTTTCGTGTCTATCTTTTTTTTATCTTTATCAAGCTAGATATGCAGTTTCATACATCATTGTTATTATGGTGTGCAATTGTGTATTTCTACTTTTTATTATTTTGTAAAAAAAACTCCATATTTCTGCATTTTGTCATTTTAATTGTATTCATAATGTTTCATTGATATAGCTAGTTTTTCCTATACTTTCATATTATTGATTATTTAGGTAATTTCTAGTTTTTAACTCTTAAACTTTTTGCTATCAGCATCTTTTTTTTAATTTAATTTTTATTTTTTTGAGACGGAGTCCCGCTCTGTCGCCAGGCTGGAGTGCAGTGGCGCGATCTCGGCTTACTGCAACCTCCACCTCCCAGGTTCAATCATTTCTCCTGCCTCAGCCTCCCCAGCAGCTGGGACTACAGGCATGCACCACCACGCCCAGCTATTTTTTTGTATTTTTAGTAGAGACGGGGGTTTCACCATGTTGGCCAGGGTGGTCTCTATCTGTTGACCTTGTGATCCGCCTGCCTTGGCTTCCCAAAGTGCTGAGATTATAGGCATGAGCCACTGCACCCGGCCGGATCAGTGTGCATTTTTAACCATTCATCTGTCTCTTGGTTTGTGGCTGTCCCACTATGGCTTACCAAACAGCTGCTGCCTTGTGATCTTACTATCATTCATTTCTCACACATATCTCACCCTGCTGAGTGAATTTGCAGTAGGTATCCTTTCAATACTTGTTATCTAACTATAATCTGCAACCTTAGTCTAGTCACCCTCTCTTACCAGCTGGGGTTTTACCAGGCACGCTTGGAATTTAAACTATTTACAGAAGTTGAAGAATATTTCAGTAGCAAACCAATTCATGTAGTCTTATAAAAATTGTACGTTTCACTGCTTTACAAAACAGAATGTACTAAATGCCATTGAATTGTACACTTTAAAATGGTTAATTTTATATTATGCAAATTTCACCTCAAGTGTAAAAAACCAATATACGAGATGTCTGGACATAAGGATTATTATAGGATGGTAAAAATGAGGGTAGCTACAGGAGTCTAATCTCAATCTTTTATCTTTTCAACCTTTGTCCTCTGCCTAAAGAACTTATCCTGCAATTTTCTTTCTGCTGTCAAACATTTCCTAAGTTATTCCTGATCTCAGCTCACTGCAGCCTCCGCCTCCCAGGTTCAAGTGGTTCTTGTGCCTCAGCCTCCCGAGTAGCTGGGATTACAGGGACACGTCACCTTGTCCAGCTAGTATCAAAATGTGTGCACATAAAAATAAAAATTGTCCAGATATCTTGTATATTGTTTTTCTATACTTGAGGTGAAATTTGCATAATATAAAATTAACCATTTTAAAGTGTACAATTCAATGGCATTTAGTACATTCACAGAGTTGAAGAACTACTGTAACCTCTATCTAGTTTCAAAATATGTTCCTGTTCACCTCATTTTTATTCAATTCATTTTATACCCCCAAAAAGCTTTATATCCATTAGATAGTCACACTCTATTTCTCTTTTCCCTCAGTCATTGATAATCATCTATCTGCTTTCTGTCTCTATGGATTTATCTATCCTGGATATTTCATAGGAATGGAATTATATGTTACCTTTTTTTTTTTTTTTTAAAGAGATGGGGTCTTGCCATGTTGCCCAGATTGGAGCACAGTGGCTATTCACAGGCACAATCAGAGTTCACTGTGGTCTTGAACTTCTCAGATCAAGAGATCCTCCCACCTCAGTCTCCCAAGAAGCTGGGACTATACAGGTACACACCACCAGAATGCTTTTCAGATTCATCCACCTTGTAGCATGAATCAGTGCTTCATTTCTTTTTCACAGCTGAGTAATATTTGGTTACATGGATATATCATATTTGGTTTATCAGTTCCTCTGATGATGGACATTTGGGTTGTTTCCACCTTTTGGTTATTGTTGGTAATGCTGCTAGGAACATTTATGTAAAGCATTTTCTTTTTTTTTTTTTTGAAGACGGAGTCTCGTTCTGTCGCCCAGGCGGGAGTGCAATGGCATGATCTTGGCTCACTGCAACCTCTGCCTCCCAGGTTCAAGCGATTCTCCCTGCCTCAGCCTCCCCAGTAGCTGGGATTACAGGCAGGCACCACTGCGCCAGACTATTTTTTTTTTTCTTTTTTTTTTTTTTGAGATGGAATCTCGCTCTGTCGCCCAGGCTGGAGTGGAGTGGTGTGATCTCCGCTCACTGCAAGCTCCGCCTTCCAGGTTCACGCCATTCTCCTGCCTCAGCCTCCGGAGTAGATGGGACTACAGGCGCCCACCACCACACCTGGCTGCTTTTTGCATTTTTAGTGGAGACGGTGTTTCACCGTGTTAGCCAGGATGGTCTCGATCTCCTGACCTCGTGATCCCCCCTCCTCGGCCTCCCAAAGTGCTGGGATTAGAGGCGTGAGCCACCACGCCCAGTCTTTGTATTTTTTTAGTAGAGATGGGGTTTCACCATGTTGGCCAGGTTGGTGTCGAACTCCTGACCTCAGGTGATCCACCTGCCTCGGCCTCCCAAAGTGCTGGGATTACAGGCATGAGCTACCATGCCCAGCTCATGTAAAACATTTTTGTTTGAACATCAGTTTTCAATTATTTGGGGTATACACCTAGGAGTAAAATTATTGGCTTATACAGTAATTCTGTTTAACTTATTGAGGAACTACCAAACTATTTTTCACGGAAGCTGCACCATTTTACATTTCTACCAGAAATGTATAAAAGTTCTAGTTTTGGCCGGGCGCGGTGGCTCAAGCCTGTAATACCAGCACTTTGGGAGGCCGAGACGGACGGATCACAAGGTCAGGAGATTGAGAACATCCTGGCTAACACGGTGAAACCCCGTCTCTACTAAAAAATACAAAAAACTAAGTCTGTAATCCCAGCACTTTGGGAGGCCGAGACGGGCGGATCATGAGGTCAGGAGATCGAGACCATCCTGGCTAACACGGTGAAACCCTGTCTCTACTAAAAAATACAAAAAACTAGCCGGGCGAGGTGGCGGGCGCCTGTAGTCCCAGCTACCCGGGAGGCTGAGGCAGGAGAATGGCGTAAACCCGGGGGGCGGAGCTTGCAGTGAGCTGAGATCCGGCCACTGCACTCCAGCCTGGGCGACAGAGCGAGACTCCGTCTCAAAAAAAAAAAAAAAAAAGAAAAAGAAAATAAAAAGAAAGTTCTAGTTTTTCCACGTCCTTTTCAACACTTGTTTTCTATTTTTTGGATTATAGACATCCTGGTGAGTGTGAAGTGCTATCTCATTGTAGTTTTGATTTGCATTTCCTTAATTACTAATGATGTTGGGCATCACTTCATATGCTTATTAATATTCCATTAACATATGTTTCTTAGGGGAAATGTATATTCAAGTCCCTTGCCCATTTTTTCGTTAGGTTGTTTTTCGGTTGTTGATTTATACAAGTTCTTTATTTATTCCGGATACTGCACTCTTAACAGATATACAATTTGCAAATATTTTCTCTCTTTTTATATTAACTTTTCCACTCGTGTCCTGAAAGTCATTTCTTCCTTCTGAAATACCTTGATAATAAATGTATTGCTAACTATGCCCTTGCCACTTAGTCCTTCCCTAGGGCCTTCAATAATGTTCATTTTAGAAGACAATTGATGTTTTTATTTTGTTGAGACAGAGTCTCCCTCTGTTGCCCAGGCTGGAGTGCAGTGGTGCGATCTTGGCTCACTGCAAACTTCTCCTCCTGAGTTCAAGTGATTCTCCTGCCTCAGCCTCCTGAGTAGCTGGGATTACAGGCGCCCACCACCACGCCCGGCTAATTTTTTTATTTTTATTTATTTATTTTTTATTTTTATTTTTTGAGACGGAGTCTCTCTCTGCCATCCAGGCTGGAATGCAGTGGCCGGATCTCAGCTCACTGCAAGCTCCACCTCCCGGGTTTACGCCATTCTCCTGCCTCAGCCTCCCGAGTAGCTGGGACTACAGGCGCCCGCCACCTCGCCCGGCTAGTTTTTTGTATTTTTTTAGTAGAGACGGGGTTTTACCGTGTTAGCCAGGATGGTCTCGATCTCCTGACCTAGTGATCCGCCCGTCTCGGCCTCCCAAAGTGCTGGAATTACAGATGTGAGCCACCGTGCCTGGCCTCTTGACGCTTTTTAAATTGAGTGTTAGGTACATGCATGCCCATTTTATTGACATTTTATTATATAAAGGTTATATTCCCTCTTTCTTATATCTGTATGTATAGGTATTTTTATATGAAAAAAATTTAAAGGCTTGACAATAATGTCTCCTCTACAACTCTATTTTATTTCTGTTCTTGCATTCACTAACATACTTGTAGAATGAATGAGTGGTCTATATTCTATATACTTTTATAGAATGAGTGGTCTGTATTTTCTGCTTCATTTTATCCACAACTGATGCTTCTTCCATCTCTTGCAATACAACTTTTTTTGTCCTGAAATAATGAAACATTTGGGCCTGTGCCCGACCCTTATCTTTATTCTTTCTTCCTAGGCAATGTTACTCATGATTCATCCACCTATTTGCATTATTCAGATGATGCCTAATCTGTGTCTCTGAACCTAAACCCTAAACCAAGTTTTATTATTTATTTATTTGAAACAGAGTTTCACTCTTGTTGCCCTGGCTGGAGTGCAGTGGTGTGATCTTGGCTCATTGTAACTTCAGCCTCTCGGGTTAAAGCGATTCTCCTGCCTCAGGATCCAAAGTAGCTGGGATTACAGGTGCCCACCACCACGCCCGGTTAATGTTTTGTATTTTTAGTAGAGACCGGGTTTCACCATGTTGGCCAGGCTGGTCTGGAACTCCTGACCTCAGGTGATCCACCCGCCTCGACCTCTCAAAGTGTTGGAATTACAGGCGTGAGCCACTGCGCCCGGACAACTCAAGTTTTAGAACTCTTTCAGTCGTTTACTTTACCAGATATACTTCCCCTATTAATTGTTTTTTCCTATCCAATTTTCTATTTCTTCAAACCGTATCAGTTTCAGTCTCATACCTTTGTAGTAATCATTGATTACTCTGTCTTCTGTCACTTCTTCTGATCAGTTATCAAGTCTTTCGTCTTTTACTTTAAATATATTTCATTTCCACTCCATGGTCAATCATCCCGTTTTAATCCACTATCACAGAAAGCTGGAATTATTTCAATAGCTCCTCTCTGCCTGACCACTTCCTCTCCCTCCTTAGGTGATAATCTTTTAGAGGATTGTGATGAAACATGGTGCTAAGTGAGCAAGATAACTTAGGTTATCTTTTTTTTTAAATGTTAGATGAAGTGAAGAAGGGAGGGTGTTGACCCTCCTCGATTAAGTGATGAAGCCCTGAACTGTGGCAATGATGCGGGAGAAGGCTGTTAAAAATCGTAAAGTCGAGTGGTGACCAATTAGAGCTGGAAGGACTTACCCACGCTAACACCTCCCAAATATGGGAGTATTTTACTACCATAAATGAAATACATCAAGTGAATTTTTGCTAAGCGAGCAATACCCGCGCTTCGGTAAGACCTGTCACTCTTGGAGCGGGCCAACCAGCCTCTACCATCCAGATGGCTGATCCTAGATTGGCAGCCTGCGTCTCTCTAGCTACCGTCTCTATGGTTCGGGGAATCTCCAGGTTGGGGCTTGCCCGGTCCGACTTTTGCGCGTGCGCGAGTCCTGGCGCGTGCCCGCCCTCCCGCAACTGTCTGACCCCGCGGGTGGGAGGGGTGGGTGTGGGAACGTTGCGGCGGCTGTCGCCGCGGCTCCAGCACTCAGAGCTGTTCTGTGGCCAAGCTGCGCCTGGAGTCCTTCCTTGCCTCCTGGGGCGGCCGCCACCCGCCCCCAGATGGTGGGTCCGGAGGATGCTGGAGCCTGCTCGGGAAGAAACCCCAAGTTGCTCCCGGTGCCTGCGCCGGAGCCCGTGGGCCAGGACGGGAAGGTAATCCGGGCCATGGGCGGCTTTGGCGGAGGCGTCGGCGCTGTGGAGCCGCGGGAGGAGGCTGAGGAGGAGGAGGAGGAAACGCCGCCTCGGCAGCTCCTTCAGCGTTACCTCGCGGCGGCCGGGGAGCAGCTGGAGCCGGGGCTCTGCTACTGTCCGCTCCCCGCTGGCCAAGCCTGCGCCCAGCCGCCCTCGGCAGCCCCACGATCGGACGCCTGCCCGCTGGGCTCGGGTTCGAAGCACCGCGGCGCGGATGTGGCGGATGGCCGCGCGCCGCGGCACGGAGGCATGACCAACGGCGACTCGGGTTTTCTGCCGGGCCGGGACTGTCGCGATCTGGAAGAGGCTCGCGGGCTGGCGCGCGCCGGCGGCCGGGAGTCGCGCCGCCGCCGCCCCTGCGGCCGCCTCCGCCTGGAGGGGCCTGGCGACGAGGACGCGGACGGCGCGGGCAGCCCGTCCGACTGGGCCTCGCCGCTTGAGGACCCGCTGCGGAGCTGCTGTCTGGTGGCCGCGGACGCCGAGGAGCCCGAGGGCGCGGGCAGCGGCTCGGGGGACAGCCCGGCCAACAGCTGCAGCGGTAGCGAGGACTCAGAGCAGCCGGGAGTTGGCGCCGGGGGTCCGGAGGAGGGCTCGCCCCCTGCCACCTCGGCCGAGAGGACTAGTGGGGGTGCGGAGCCGCGCCTGGGCTTTTCTGACATTCACTTGAACTCTCGGAACACTTTCGAGGTGAGCCGCGGTCACAGCGCCAGCGATCACCTGCCCCCGGCCGGGCCGTCGGTGCCCTTGCCCGCCGCGGAGCAGGGTCCTGCGGAGACTTTGGCCCGGGCTCGACGGAGCGGCGGCTTCGCGGACTTCTTCGCCAGGTACGGCGCAGGCTGCGTGGGGACTCGGGGCTGGGCCGGGACCGGGGGCGGGGCCGAGGTCTGGGTCGGAGTCGCAGCCGGAGCCAGAGCGGGAGCCGGAGCCGGAGCCGGAGCCGGGAGCTTGGTCGGCGGCTTCCTTGCCAGCCCCGCACGCGTCAGGGCTTAGCTTTGATTTGTCACTGGAGGAAGAGGAACTGGGTCGGCTTTGTGTTTCTATAGGAGAAGTTGTGAGCTTTGTGGACAGCGAGTCTTTCTGTAGCCTTGTCGGCGGGAGGCTGTACCTGCCATTCATACCTGGCTTCTGAGCAGTCAGGGTCGGCCAGCTGGCTAGTGCCGCATCTGCAGTTGCTTTTTCTGGAAAAGCGGATAACCATCTCCGTCCCCAGTTTTTAACAATTGTGCTGCAAAGATTTAGGTTGTTGGGGGTGGGGGGAGGCGGTATGTGTGTACGGGTGTGGTTGTGAAAAAGAAAAGGAAGTCCTTTCGTAGAGCTGTTTATTTGCTGTGTTTGCATAGAGTCTAAATCCATTCAAGTGGTTTGGGAATTCTTGAAATTAGAAGTGGTTGTGCTTCATAGTGTTTATTCATTTGTTTCAGTGGCCTTTATTAAAATGCAGTTTGGTGTTTAGAATTTTATCCCAATTTTTTAAGCCAAATTAGCCCTTTAAGGAAAGCCTTTTCTCTTAATCTCCCAGATAGGCCTCCACTTTTTTCTCCCAATAACTTTTTTAAAAAATGGTATTGTATTTGTTATTTGACAGGATATTCTTGAAATTAAATTATGGGACGGGCGCGGTGGCTCATGCCTGTAATCCCAGCACTTTGGGAGGCTGAGGCGGGCGGACTGTTTGAGGTCAGGGGTTCGAGACCAGCCTGGCCAACATGGTGAAACCCCCGTCTCTACTAAAAATACAAAAATTAGCCAGGCGTGGTGGCAGGTGCCTGTAATCCCAGCTACTCGGGAGTCTGAGGCAGGGGAATCACTTGAACCCGGGAGGCAGAGGTTGCAGTGAGCCGAGATCGCGCCATTGCACTCCAGCCTGGGGGACAAGAGCGAAACTCCGTCTTTCAAGAAAAAGAAAAGAAAGAAAATAAATTATGGCGCTGAACGTTGCAGATTTCAGGATGGGGGTTTGTTGATTTAATAGGGATAAATAAGAGTAGTCAGAAAATACTTAATGGACGTTACTGTAAGGGCAGTTTACGGCGGGGCGCAGTGGCTCACGTCTGTAATCCCAGCACTTTGGGAGGCCGAGACGGGCGGATCACCTGAGGTCAGGAGTTCGAGACCAGCCTGGCCAACATGGTGAAACCCCGTCTCTACTAAAATATATAAAAATTAGCCGGGCGTATTGGCAGGCGACTTAATCCCAGCTGGTTGGGAGGCGGAGGCAGGAGAATCGTTTGAACCCGGGAGGCGGAGGTTGCAGTGAGCCGAAATCGAGCCATTGCACTCAAACCTGGGGGTTAAGAGTGAGACTTCTCTCAAAAAAAAAAAAAAGGCAGTTTTCCTTGAGTTAGATTTTGACACGCCCTTTTTTTTTCTTCTTTTTTTTAAATCCCTAGGTAAATAGGAAAATATTCCCAACTTGTAAAACTTTCCTTTATAGAGTTCTCTCTACTGTGTTTTTGCTACCTTTTTGGGGATCTTGATTACAACCAGAAGTGAAAGAAGCGAATTCTGAGCTCAAGTTTTAGCAGGTTATACAATTAACATACATATTGTAGATATAAAGGCATAATTTTCTGATTATAATTGATATTTCTTATTCCTCTTTCTAATTTATTCCATATTTTTTTGCTCATATACATTTACAAATATAAAGTTTCTTAAATCAAAAGTGGAAAATCCTAATTTTGTGTTACTCAGGACAATATGTATAGTAATGAGATCTGTATTTGTAACATAGTTGCAAAAATATATTTAAAACTTGTACTGGCAATATTCTAAAAGATCTCAAGTTGAGTTAGGTTTATAAATTTGTAACACTGTGTGGCCTTTGGGTGTTTATTGGTCATATCTATCTTGGTCATGTTTTCAGGTCAGATGTCAGGCAATTTTAGATCTGGGAGGGGCTTTGGAGATCACAGATTCAACTAGTATACTCTTGAGTTCTTGCTCTGTGCCATGCATTGTGAATAGAGATGATTTAGACAACTGTCCCTGACCTGCAGGTGGGGTGCAGGCTAGTGGGGATTAAGTTTGAAGACAGATAAATTGCAATTTATGAACAATTTTTTTTTTTTTTTTGAGATGGAGTTTCCCTCTTTTGCCCAGGCTGGAGTGGGCAAGTGGTGCCATCTTGGCTTATTGCAACCTCCGCCCCCTGGGCTCAAGCGATTCTCCTGCCTCAGCCTCCCGAGTAGCTGGGATTATAGGCACCTGCCACCACGCCCGGCTAATTTTTGTATTTTTAGTAGAGACCAGGTTTCACCATGTTGGCCAGGCTGGTCTTGAACTCCTGACCTCAGGTGATCCACCCGCCTCAGCCTCCCAAAGTGCTGGGATTACAGGCGTGAGCCACCACGCCCAGCCAACAACGTTATTTATAAGAGGCTTTCATATTATTAACAGTAGGCAGGAATTTTATTTTTTCTTTCATTTCCCATGTGTTTTAAGTAGGCAGGAATTTTGATTTAATTTTTAAATTTTCTTTTATTTGTAGCCTAATAGAACTTAATATAGCTAGATGACATTCATATGGCCACATTATTCATATGTGTCAGAGCACTCGATTTGAAGTCAGAAAACAGGTGCCCTAAAGTTAATTTCTCTAAGCCTCATTTTTCGTGATAGAGGTCTGAATGTCAAGACGCTAGGAGTCAGTGCTTCCTTTACATGACATTCTTGGGAAAGAAAGGGCAGAGTCAGAGAGGCACAGTTTTTCTTAACTGAATTCTGAACACCTTAAAGGCAGGAACTGTGACATTCATCTCTGAAACTATAATACCTAGCCACTGGTATGAACACTATTCAGATTGGGTTGAATCAGTAGCTTTCATGGATTCCCCTTTACTGTGCTCTAGCTAGGTAGTGTGTAATTTTGAGCAAAAATCTCCATCCTCAGTGAAAATAATCAGAAATTACCCCTGTCTCACAACACAACCCAAGAGACCAACCCTACCCCCAAATGCATAGTTGCTATTCTCAACTCTGAAGCTCCAGGTGAGGGCTCTCTTTGGAAGTGGCTTGTTTGGGATGGAATCTTGTTCTTCGGTGCAACTCTTACTCCCATTTTATTTTTTTTAGATGAGGAATCTCATTGTCTAAAGAAGGTAATTTAGTTAGCTAGTGGCAGGCTGGGATTCGAAACCAGGATTCCTGATTTCCCAGTCCATGTTTATGTTCAGTCTACAACCTTTGTTCACTTTATGGCTCTTTTCTCTGCCACCTGTTTATCCTCCATGCTTTTCTTCTTCTTCCCTTCCCACTTCGTTCTTCTCTTTCTCTTAATTAGGCAAAAATCTATACGAGAAACCTCTAAAAAAAAAAGTTTTACGTTTACGTAAGAAGGGGGAACATTTTACAGCAATGTATCTATTACTACAAAGTATTATGTTAAATTAAGACACATTATTTCGGTAGCTATCATATAGGAAATACAGGAATTCAGTTAGAATATGACTGCTTTCATTTGGAGGGCCTTAGTGGTCATCTTCCACCTTCCTTCCCTTCCACATGAGGTGAGTTCTATTTCAGTCCCTACTGGGGGCTTGCTTCAGTTTCACATGGACACCTTTCTGTGTTTATGGTGACTTGGCTGTCAGAGCGCTAGAAGTAGCATTCCCTCAGATCCTTGACCCTTTCCTGTCTATAAAAATTGAAATGCAGCTGGGCGCAGTGACTCACATCTATAATCCCAACACTTTGGGAGGGCGAGGCGGGTGGATCACCTGAGGTCAAGAGTTCGAGACCAGCCTGGCCAACATGGCGAAACCCAGATTCCGTCTCAAAAAAAAAAAAAAAGTTGAAATGCTAGATGGGTACCACTCAGCAGTGAGGAGGAGTGAACACTTTTGAAGTCTTTTGTTTTTCCAAGCTTGCCTTAATTCCTCAAGGATCCATTTGTTACCTTCTTAAAAAATATTTCTAAGCTGGGCATGGTAGCATGTGCCTGTAGTCCCAGCTATTCTGGAGGCTGAAGCAGGAGGATTGCCTGAGTCCAGGAGTTCAAGGCTGCAGTGAGCCATGATTGAGTCACTGCACTCTAGCCTGGGTGACAGAGTGAGACTGTGTCTCTTAAAAAAAGTTCTAAACCAAAGTTTTTGTGGGTCCTTCAAGTAAATTAATGTCTTGTTTTCTAAGTAGAATGCTTTATTTTTTACATAGACTCTTTTGTAGTTTTTTGTTTGTTTGTTTTTAGGCCATTTAATACTTTTGAAGCTTGTTAGGATTGCATTGGCATAGTTACTGTTATTTTATATAGATACTTATCTGTGTTTCCTGGTAGTGCTGATTTTTTTTTTTTTAACCAAGTCTTTACATGAATTTGGTGACCTTAAAGGGCATTGCTAAGGTAAGGAAGGAATAATTGAAGATTTTTTTCCCTTTATCTGAAAAGAACATTGACTTTATAGATTTTGAAACATACAGATCCATGTGACTTTCTCTGTAGTTGTTGACTTCTGAAACTTCCTAAATACTGTGGCAAAAGCTATTTTCACAGAGCTCTTTTTACAACGGTTGGGTTGAGTAGGAAAAACTAAAGGCTCTTTTAGTGATTTCTTTTCACATCTAGATAGTCTCCATTCTCCCTAATATGAAAACCGATGAAGATTTTTTTTTTTCTTTTTTTTTTTTTTTTTTGAGACGGAGTCTTGCTTTGTCACCCAGGCTAGAGTGCAGTGGCCGGATCTCAGCTCACTGCAAGCTCCGCCTCCCAGGTTCACGCCATTCTCCTGCCTCAGCCTCCCGCGTAGCTGGGACTACAGGCGCCCGCTGCCTCGCCCAGCTAGTTTTTTGTATTTTTTTAGTAGAGACGGGGTTTCACCATGTTAGCCAGGATGGTCTCGATCTCCTGACCTCGTGATCCTCCCGTCTCAGCCTCCCAAAGTGCTGGGATTACAGGCTTGAGCCACCGCGCCCGGCCGAAGATTTTTTTCTTAATTTAAGGTTCTCGGAAACAGCAAAGTCAGCCATGTCCTTTTTTCCACCTAGAATTTGCACTAGTTGACAAAATCATAATTCATCCATCTGACTGAGCCATCATAAACATCTCTGTCCTATAAGGCTCCCTTACTCGTTCCATAGTGTGTATTCCTCCCCCAGTCAACTAAAATAAAAACGAGTTTCAACGTGAGTTTCTCAAAAAAAAGTTCCTTTCTCAAATAACTAAAGAAAAGGCAGAATATGAAACTTATGATGTTTTAAAAGATTTTAAAAGCTCCCCAAAGCGGGCAGCTTTTTAATACTCTGATACAATTATTTACAAGGAGAATGAAGGAAAAATCAATTGAATTAAAACCTGTTTTGTTCAGGATCAACTCTGGTTACTATAATTAATGTTTAAAATTTTAGGAAAGCAGAAAATAATACATAATTAATTGCTCTGGAATAAACACAAAAGTCTATTAGGATTTTAGAGTGTTGTGAAGCTACCATTATGTTAAATTGGGGAGCTAGCTCAAGAGCCTTTTATATCTTTTCCCTGTGTCTCACTCCTTCACCTATCTCAGATCCAGTATTTTCTTTTAAAAACCCCATAAAAAACAATACTCTAGGGACCTACACTAAAGCACCGGAAATTCAGCATTGGTTCAGGACTTCACCTTAGGAATTTGTGGTTTTCATTCAGTTGGCAGATTAGAAATGTGATAACCTGAATACAAATTAGGTAGAACATATTCAGAAACTCTGATTTTTTTGGAAGTAAGATAATTTAAGCACTCAAACATATTACTTTGAAGCGCTAAATTAAAGTAACTTTTTTTTTGGAGACAGGATCTCACTCTTGTCCAGGCCTGGACTGCGGTGGCATGGCTCACTGCAGCTTCAGACTCCTGGACTCAATTGATCCTTTCAGCTCAGCCTCCCAAGTAGCTCAGACTACAGGCATGCACCACTACGACCTGCTAATTTTGTTTTGTATTTTTTGTAGAGACAGGGTTTTGCCATGTTTCTCAGACTGGTCTCAAACTCCTGGGCTCAAGTGATCTGCCTGCTTTGGCCTCTTAAAGTGCTGGGATTACAGGCATGAGCTACTGCATCCGGCCAAATTAACATTTTTTACTACACAGTTGTAAGCAAAGCAGACTATTATTATAATACTAACTTGGAGTTACTTGTTTAATAGAAATCTCTAAACTATCCAAAATGGCCATAGAGATTTATTTTCAATTTTTAAAATATTTTATTTTCTAATAGTTTTAGATTTGTAGAGAAGTTGCAAAGGTAATACCAAGAGTTTCCACACCCCTCCCCCAGTTCCCCTTTGGTTAACATCACCTTATATTTATGGTACATTTGTCACAACTAAGGAACTAACATTTGTACAATGCTCTTAATTAAACTTCACACTTTATAGGAGATTTTGACTAAAAGGTTTTTATTTGGGGAGTGGTTCTGTTACTTTTAAATGGAAGTTTTCACTTTGAAGTTTTTAGATCTTTTAAGTGGAAGGAAGTTCTATGATCACCTTATTCATGCCTTAATACTCCATGGAAAACCAATGATGCTGTTGACAAATAATCTTTTATTTGCTAGATATTATCTAACAAGGTGGTATTAATTTAATATTGGAAATGAATTATGCATGGTAACTCATTTTGTAACCTAGAACAATGATATTCACTGCACACTATTTAGGGGCAGCATTTACAAGATTTAAAAACCAGTACCTGTTTGCCTCTAGGAAAAAATATGAAAGTGTATCTTAGTTCTACATAATTTCACAGTTTTCTAAAATTATTTTCATATGTATTTTCTTCACAAGTTTTTTTTCCTTTTCTTTTTTTTCATAGAGATGAGGTCTCACCATGTTGCCCAGGCTGGTGTCGAACTCCTGAGCTCAGGTGATCTGCTCACCTCTGCCTCCCAAAGTGCTGGGATCACAGGTGTGAGCCATCGTGCCCAGCCACAGTTTTTTTTGGTGGTTGTTCTTTACATATTGCTGTGACCTAGGAAGGGTAGGGTTTATTTCTGTTTTATGGTTATTTGTTCAAAGTCAGATAGCTAATTAAATGTAAGAATTACAACTAGACTATAGATCTATTCCTAGGGCTTGAAGCTAATACACTGATTTCTATGAATTATAAATTTAAGAACAAAAACTTAGCTTTTGGTGTAGTGAAAATACAATGCTTGAGAGATAAGTAACTTGGTTTTTGTCCTAGGTAACAACTTCTGCCATTAAATAATTCTGTTAACCTTGGGCAATTCACTAAATTTCTGGACTTCGGTTTCCTCATCTGTGAAATTGGGATATTCACAGTCCCTTCAGTTCTAATATTGTGGTATTATAATACACAATTCTGTTGCACCCACAGTAGTAGACCACAAATATTTACTGATTGAATATTACAAATGTCAACTGAGTTAAAGAGAAAGCTGAAAAAAACAGGATTTTTTTTTCCCTCTGTAAAATGAGAGGCATGCTAGAGATAGAACTATTCCTTTCAACTCTAAATTCCACCTTTAATGTGTCTTTTAGCAAAGGTCCAACTCTGCCTTAGAGTAATCATGATAGAAATATCAGTGATCTTTTAGTTTTTTCATGTGAAGGTGGCACAAAGCAGCAGCTCTTTTTTCTTTTCTGTAGCAAATTCTAGATCTATTTTTTTCTTATTATTTCTTTGAGATGGGGAGGAGTAGAGAGAGAGAGAGAGAGAGAGAATGGGGTATTAAGTACATTTTAGTTAATCAATTAACTGGAATTTAAGCCTTTAACTTCCAGACTATGAGTTATTTCATGAAGGTTGCCATTGTGGCACTTTGGTGAGCTAGTGCAGTTGTTTCTAGCTTTTGGTATATTTCAAAATCACCTGAAACCGCCCAGATATAGTGGCTCATGCCTGTAATCCCAGCACTTTGGGAAGCTGAGACTGGAGATTCGCTTGAGGCCAGGAGTTCCAGCCTTGGCAGTATAGCAAGACCCCATCTCATTTTATTTAAAAAATTTAAAAAATCACCTAAAAACACATTTACAAAAGTTAGATTCTCTAATTCACAGCCTCCACCTAGTCAGATTCAGGAGACCTACTATTTGGCTGGTGAATTTGCATTTTTAGAAAGGTGCCTGCTTGGGCCCAGTGGCTCATGCCTACATTGGGAGCCCAAGGTGAGGGGACTGCTTGAGCCCAGGAGTTCAAGGCTGCCTAGGCAACATAGCGAGATGCTGTCTCTACAAAAAATAAAAAAACTAGCTGGGCATGGTGGTGTGCACCTGTAGCCACAGTTACTCGGGAGGCTGAAGTGGGAGGATCACTTGAGCTGGGGAGGTTGCGGTTGCAGTGAGCTATGGTTGCACCACTGCATTCCTGCCTGGATGGCAGAATGAAACTGTCTCCAAAGAAAGATAAAATTGCTTGCAGTTGATTCAGATTGTCAACTAGGTTTTAGTGAATTGCTTAATCCTAGGTGGCATCTTCAAATTACAGGATGGTATGGTGTTTAAAAATGCTGGTTCTAGAGTTAGGCTGCTTGGGTTTGAATTAGCTTACTAGTTCTTTAATTCTGGACTTCTCTGGACCTTAAGCAACTCATCCATAAAATGGGGATTATAATAATGCCTAATTCATGGGATTGCCATGAGAGTTAAATAATATTCTACATTCTTTGTTTTTGCTATGTGGCATATAGTGAAGATTCAAATGTTATTATTCAGACTATAGCAAGACTACTATAACCCCTTCCTCAACTTCACCGCTGAAATCCACTGATTTGAAGAAAGAAAGATACTGGATGAATTTTTGTGTACTGTCTGGGAAATGTTACACAATTTGTGCAGTAGAAGATTTTTAAACATAATTTGTACATGGGATTGGATGGATGTTAAAGTAGATTCTGGTGTAGTGATATAACATTTCCCAAAGTCTTGAAGCTTTGACTAAAAAGCAAATCTGAGAAGGAACCGAAAGGAAGGAATGCTGAGAAGGATTAAAATATTTGTATCTTTTATTGTCTTAAGGAACTTTTATAGACAGGCAAAGCCAATTTTTTAGTTTAAGTTCATGAAATGTTTAACTTGGCTTACTCATGCATTTCATACTTAGTATGTTGTGGTAGGAAGGTTTTGGGAAAGAGTGGAAACATTTGGAGATTTTGAGATGATACATCTGTTATCCATCTCTAAATGTATGCAGAAAGGCAAAGTGTGTCCTTTTTGAGGCTGCTCTTTTCTCCCTAGGAACTCTGTTAGCTACACTGTGAGTTATCTTCAGGTAGTTATGGCTGATAGTTGCTTGGACCCTACTACAGTGATTCTTAAATTTAGTGTTTAAAATTACTTGCAAGGGGGAGGGTTGTTAAGAATGCAGATTCCTTGAGACCCAAGTAGATCTTGGGTGGGGTCCACCAGGAATCCAACTTTTTAAAAGGGCCCGCATGTGATTCTGATGCGGGTGATTCCCCGACTGTAACCACGGAAATACTGGGCTGGTTAATAGGCAGGTCTCCTCAGGTAGTGACTGAAAGTACAATACACCGTTATAGCTCACATTGCTTTACTGATTTAAAATTGGGTCATATTCAGGTACTATGTAATCGATGAGGATAAACAGAGGTGTATAATAGAGAACAGATTCAAAATACAAATCTGGAAGTACTTTCCTAGCCTTTACTTTGTTGATTAATTATTTCGGCCAAATTCAATCTTGGCTTCCTTTTTATTAGTGGGAAAAATCTTTTATTTTCATTTTATGCTGTTTAGATAGCCATGCTTGCCTGTTTGTGAAAAGCTTTAACTTGTAAGATTTTCCTCAGGTCTACTCAGTTTGTTGGCATATCTTTACCTCTCTCATAGCCTGTGAAAAAAGTGTTAATTTTCCTTCCTTCTGCTGCTAGTTGTAATTATTTTCTGTGCCTTTAAGAAGAAATCCTGCACACTGCACATAGTTTTCTCCCCTCCAGCATTTGCTGCCTCAGCCTTTCTTATGCTTCTTATTTCTGTGGCCGAAATAAGAAAGAGAGGGAAACCCATGTGACTGACTGGGTTTTCAGCGTGCTCTTTCCCGCAATTAAGAGAAGTTTACCTTAGGAAATCAAGCTACAAGTCATGCTCCTTACTTAGAGCTAGTTTGAGAGTGAACTTGATAAGGTGTTTAACTCATCTTTGAATGTGGCTTTTCAGGTATGTTTTTTAATTTGAATTTTATGTTAGATACTTTTTTTGTTAAAAAATATTTTCATCTGCTTGTCTCTAACCCCACATAGATTAAAACATTTTAAATTTGGAACTGAACATAATAATTTTGAAATCAAATTATGTGCTGTTTTCTCATATTTTCCCAAGTACTGTAATGTACAACTACCCATCATACGTTAGGCATTATTTAGAATTTCCAAATCTGGTTTTCATCTAGATTGTTCATAGCCATCTTTTAGTCAAGTAGGGCAAATACATTTTTTGTTGTTGTCCCAGGAAAAAGTCATTCAAATACTATAATAGTTTACTTTTTTTTTTGTTAGAAAAACATAAAATGTTCACATTATCTGCTTTTGAAAAGCAGGACAGGAATATAAAATAAAGCTAAAGATAATACATTGTTTCCACGTTATTCTTGTTAAGGTGGTGAAAAGATGATAAAGAAAATTTGAGGGTTTGGAAGTATGGTGAGAGACACGAGAAACTATTAGAGAATGAGTTTGAAGATATTCGTAGAGAGAGGAATTGCTGGAGAGATAAATATTAGGGAGAAGTTAGCCATGTAGTTAGTACTTAGGCCTGTTAGTTTCAGAGTATAACCACAGATTATTTCCATATTTTTCTAATTTTTCTACTTGGCCTACCTCAGTGCCTTTGTGGATGTTTCTAGCCACTTGTTTCTTTAAAGTATCTTGTATGTCCCTCCTTAACTTCCCTATTGTCCGTCCGTACCTCCCAGTGGCTTAATAGGCCATACTGTGAAGCTGAACTTTTTTTTTTCTTTTTCTTTTTTCTTTTTGAGACGGAGCCTCCCTCTGTCTCTCAGGCTAGAGTACAGTGATGCGATCTTGGCTTTCTGCCACCTCTGCCTCCCGGGTTCCAGCGATTCTCCGGTCTCAGCCTCCGGAGTCGCTGGGATTACAGCTGCGCGCCTCAAGCCCGGCTAATTTTTTGTATTTTTAGTACAGATGGGGTTTCACCATGTTGGCCAGGTTGGTCTCGAACTCCTGACCTGAAGTGATCTATCCCCCGCGGCCTCCCAAAGTGCTGGGATTACAGGCAAACTGAACTATTTTTTAATAATAGGTCGTGTATATAAAGTTTAATTTAGGCTCTAAAAGTTTAGGTTGTTAATATGATAGTTTCGGGTACTAAAATGTACATTTATCAAAAGGTAAAATAAATGCAATATACAGTTGCACACACTGTATTCTTATTTGAGTTCCAGTGCTAAAAGGAAAGGAAAATTTTTCCTACAAGTACCAGGGTAAATCTAGCAAATGGAATTAAAGTCCCTCTTACCCATGTGGAAAAAATTCATGGTTCATTACCAGGAAGATATAGTACACAGAAGGTTAAGTTCTAAAGTAAGTTATTGAAGTTTTAAATAAGGAAAACATCCCAACTGAATAAGTTTTTGTATTTTTGAAGAGTGATAACATTTAAGTTGCTTTTTTGTACTTACATAAGCCTTAACTCCCCCAACCCCTCACTGACTTTTTGACGTTATTGGTACTGCCCAGAGTTACAGAGATCGGTAACCCTTGAATGTTATTTAGGAAACAAATAACTCGTGATTCAGAATTGTGTTTTGGTTACCAAAATTTTTGATCTAAATTTTATTAGTCTTTGATCTAAAGACTAATAAAACTAGCCAGGCGCCGTGGCTTACGCCTGTAATCCCAGCACTTTGGGAGGCTTAGGTGGAAGGATCACGAGGTCAGGAGATCAAGAGCATCCTGGCTAACACGGTGAAACTCCGTCTCTAGTAAAAATACAAAAAAATTAGGCGAGCGTAATGGCGAGTGCCTGTAGTCCCAGCTACTGGAAAGGCTGAGACGGGAGAATAGTGTGAACCCAGGAGGCCGAGCTTGCAGGAGCCGAGATCGTGCCACTGCACTTCAGCCTGGGCGACAGAGTAAGACTCTGTCTCAGAAAAAAAAAAAAAAAAAAAAAAAAAACAATAAAACTTTTGATAGGTAATTATTATATAAGGTAACTAGCACACTAATTGAACAAATAACTGGAGGATAATGCCCATCTTTGTGATATACTCTCAGAAGCACAGTAATACTGTCAAGAATGCTAGGATAAGGATTAACTTTCAAAACTGGGTGGGTGTACAAATAACACAGCTGAGAACTCTACTGCACGAAGGGAAAATTTTAGGAAATAACCACTATAAAATTTTCTTGAGTAAAATAATAACTAGCCACTTATTTTAATGAGTAGATAAGATTGTATTGCTCTTCTACAACACCACTGAAACGTAATCTTTTGATTTAGTTGTCCATTTAATAGAAACTTAACACTGTGTAGGGAAAAAAATACAATTACCTTGGTCAGGATCCAGGTTTCACCTGTGCAACTGGAAGAAAGGTTCTATCATGCATATCGTCAGTTCAGGATGTACTTCTAGGTTAGACATGAGCAAAATGTCAAAGCAAAGCACCAGCAGCTACCATACAGCTAAGTGTATGCCTTTTTATTCTCAGAAGGTTTAGACATCTGATACATGTTATTTAGTCATGCTTGAATTCTTTTACTAATTTGGAGCTCAGTTTTCTCAACAGAGCCTATTGAGGGTATTAGTTGTGTTGTTAGAAGGTTCTATGTTGAAGTACAGTGTGGTTCATCGTAATGTTCATAGTCCCAGTTTCCCCCTTAGCGCCACAAAAAACAATTCAATTCATTTACATGATTACCCTTCAGACATTTAAGATTGCTGCAGAACCCTTTTTAGTTCTTACGAATTAGTCTGGAATTTTCTTACTATTTATTCATTCAGCAAATTATTGTGAGTCCTCTATGTATACTAGGCACTAGGCACATAGGAAATTAGGTAAATAGAACATTTTATTTAAAAAGTTTCACATAAGGGAGTCCTATAATATCAATGCTTACAATATTACCTGATTAGTGTTATAAAAGAGGATATGAGATGCATCAGTACCACTGAGGAAGGAGTGATTAACTTTGAGATAGGAAGTTAGGAACTTTACAGTAGATGAAACATGAAAGCTTATTATTTTACTAATGAAGAGGGCTTGGGTTAGAATGACTCTGATGACAGGACAGGTAAAAATAACATATAGAATTATATATAAAATAGCTCAGCACTTTTTGGGACTGCAGATTCTCATCAGTATGATTGCCCCTAGGGTGTATGAGGTGTGTGTCAAAAACTGAGGCAAAAAGGTTGGGTCTAAATTATGGAGGAGCTAAATTTGTCTGACAGAACTAAGTAATTTGAACTGATTCAGTGAGAGGTGGCAGTACAGGGAACATTTGTGAGTTTTTTAAACAATGGCGACATACTTAGAACTACATTTCGGAACGGTGACTTGCATAGCAGTGTGGCAGATGATTTACGACTTGAGAAACTGGAGCATGGAGATAGTTACGGTAGTTTATGGGTGCTTGTCAGTCTCCTTTTCAAAATGTGATATCCAGATAGTTGATGTAAATAACATTTTTGTTTTTTTTTTTTACCAGTAATATTGGATTAGAGAAAAAAAGTAAATAACTTTAAATAAATCTTTCAGTCTCTGCAAGAAGGGGTCATTAATAAGTTGAGTGAGACATACCAGTAGTCTTTTTGTGAAGCTTTAAGGAAAATAAACTTTGAACTGGATTTTTGTTTTTGAAGGAATTGAGATGATATGAAAATAGTCATGTGAAAAATTATGCTTACCATATTTTGTAAGGAATTTAATGAGGATGGGAAAAGAGTCAGAATAGCTATTTGGCTACATGTTTTGCTGTTGTGGATCAGAAAGGAAACAACTTCAGGAAAAACCCTGGAGGTGTAAAATTGTTGCAAAATCAAGGTTTTACATCTAGTGTAAAAGTTCTGTACCTTGCTTTATAAAAGTGGACTGGGACAGTGTACTCATCAGCCATTTTTGAGGATTGAATGAGATAAAGACAAAATATTGAGACTTCCATAATTACCTCTATGTATGTGTCTAATTTTTTTTTTTTTTTTTTTTTGAGACGGAGTCTTGCCCTGTTGCTCAGGCTGGAATGCAGTGGGGCGATTGGCTCACTGCAAGCTCCGCCTCCCGGGTTCACACCATTCTCCTACCTCAGCCTCCTGAGTAGCTGGGAGTACAGGCCACCCGCCACCACGCCCAGCTAGTTATTTTTTTTGAATGTTTAGTAGAGATGGGGTTTCACTGTGTTAGCCAGGATGGTCTCGATCTCCTGACCTTGTGATCCGCCCGCCTCGGCCTCCCAAAGTGCTGGGATTACAGACGTGAGCCACCGTGCCTGGCCCATGTGTGTCTCTTCTACTAAATTGCAAAGTCTCCAGAGACAGGGACCATGTTCTTGTTCATTTTTTTTTTTTTTTTTAACCTCTGCGTAGAGATACAGATTAAATTGAAGGATAATTAAACCAGAAACTTGGGGTCTGCCACCCTTAAATTTGGTTATCTCCAAGTAAATCTAGCTCTAATAATTTTAACAAAGCCCAACAATCTTTAGTTACCCGTGTGCTGGCAAAACACAGTCCATGTTTAAAGGAGTAACTACCAGGCCTGGCACGGTGGCTCACGCCTGTGATCCCAGCACTTTGGGAGGCCGAGGCGGGCGGATCATGAGGTCAGGAGATTGAGACCATCCTGGCTAACACAGGGAAACCCCGTCTCTACTAAAAATACAAAAAATTAGCCGGGCATGGTGGCCGGTGCCTGTAGTCCTAGCTACTGGGGAGGCTGAGGCAGGAGAACCCGGAAGGTGGAGCTTGCAGTGAGCCGATATCGGGCCACTGCACTCCAGTCTGGGTGACAGAGCGAGACTCCGAGACTCTGTCTCAAAAAAAAAAAGGGATTAACTACCTAAACGTATAGATTTTGGTAAAATACTTGTGGCAGCTGCATAACTTTTAAGAAAGTCTAGACTACAGCATCTGTAACTGAAATGTAATATAAAGGAAGTGCTGAATTTTGTTTTATAAATATTGCCTTAATGCTGTTGCTAGTTTTGAAGAAAATATCTTCTTTAGGTTTTCTTATCAGCCTAACAGATTATTCTTAATTTCTGTAGAACTAGATATGTCTGTTTTTTGCACTCAATCTTTTTATATTTTGGTCTTTTATTATTATTATTATTATTATTATTTTTGAGACAGAGTTGTACTGTCATCCAGACTGGAGTGCACTGGTGCAGTCTTGGCTTACTGCAACCTCTGCCTCCTGGGTTCAAGTGATTCTCCTGCCTCAGTCTCCCAAGTAGCTGGGATTACAGGCACGTGCCACTGTGCCAGACTAATTTTTTGTATTTTTAGTAGAGATGAGGTTTCGCCCTGTTGGTCAGGCTGGTCTCGAACGCCTGACCTCAAGTGATCCACCTGCCTCAGCCTCCCAAAGTGCTGGGATTAGAGGCTGAGCCACCGTGCCCAGCCCTCCCCCGCCTTTTTTTTTCTTTTCTTTTTTTTTTTCGAGACAGAGTCTTGCTCTGTCACCCAGGCGGGAGTGCAGTGGCGCGATCTCGGCTGGAGCAATCTCGGCTCACTGCAACATCTGCCTCCTAAGTTCAAGTGATTCTCCTGCCTCAGCCTCCCGAGTAGTCTGGACTAGAGGCGCAAGCCCCCACGGCCGGCTAATTTTTGTATTTTTAGTAGATATGGGGTTTCACCATGTTGGCCAGAATGGTCTCTATCTCCTGACCTCCTGATCTGCCCACCTCGGCCTCCCGAAGTTCTGGGATTACAGACGTGAGCCACCACAGCTGGCCTCCCAGCCATTTTTTTGATAGCAAACACATACATCTTTTATTAAGTATTTATACATTTACTATTAAATGTGTTAAATGTACAGGTTATTTAATGTATATTACAGTATATTAAGTATATAGGTTATTTCGTATAATTTCATACTAAATAACATTTGTTTATCATCAGTGAAGTTTTTAACATTAACCTGCATTTTAGATTCAAACTTAAAAGGCCGGACGTGATGGCTTATGCCTGTAATCTTATCACTTTGTGAGGCCAAGGTGGGTGGATCATGAGGTAAGGCGTTTGAGACCAGCCTGGCCAACCTGGTGAAACCCCATCTCTACTAAAAATAGAAAAAATTAGCTGGACGTGGTGGTGCCTGTAATCCCAGCTTCTTGGGAGGCTGAGGCAGGAGAATTCCTTGAATCCGGAAGGCAGAAGTTGCAGTGAGCCGATATTGCGCCACTACACTCTAGCTTGGGCGACAGAGCAAGACTCGGTCTTGGGGAAAGAAAAAACAAACTTAAAAGCAGCTCATACAGAATAAACAGCATTTGATAGGAACAGTCATTTTATATTTTGTTTAAAAAGCCTTAACCAGTGTAATTTAGTTTTCTATTTAATATATTCAATACCAAACAGAGCCACAAAGAAAAAAGTGAATCTCCTCTAAGTTTTTATTTTACCGCAATGTGTGGTTTACATATGGCTTTTGGTTTGGGATACTTACTCCTACCGAAAGAAGTAAGCAGTTAGTCTGTTGATGAATGCTGGCAACCATATTTTAAAAACTGAAACTGGAAGTTCAGTTTTATAAATCTGCTAAATTTTTTTATCGCAGTGGAATATATTGCTGTGGACTGAATGTTTGTGTCCCTCCAAAATTTATGTGTTGAAGCCCTAATCCCCAGTAATGATATTTGGAGGTGGGATCTTTGAGGTAATTAGGTTTAGATGAGTTCAGGAGGGTGGGACTCTAATGATGGGATTAACACCCTTATAAGAAGAGGCCCTGGGAAGCTTGCTTCCCTTTTTCTGCCCTGCTGCTATGTGAGCACACAGCAGAAAGGTAGCTGTCTGAAAACCAGAAGAGACTCCTCACCAGACACCAAATTTGCTGGGACCTTGATCTTAGACTTTTCTGTCTCCAGAACTGTGAGATACAAATGTCTGTTGTTCAAGTCACCAAGTCGATGATATTTTGTTATAGCAACCTGAGCTAAGACATGCATATAACATAAAATTTACATTTAGTGACATTCAATACATTCACAATGTTGTACAACTAGCACCACTATCTAGTTCTAGAACATTTCATTACCCCAAAAAGAAGCTCTGTACTCACTAAGCAGTCACTTCCATCCTGCCTTGTCCCCAAGCCAACAATCTGTTTTTGGTCTCTGTGCATTTGCTTAGTCTGGATATTTCATATAAAGGGAGTCATATAGTTTTTGACTGTTTATGTCTGGCTTCTTTCACTTTGCATGTTTTTAAGGTTCATTTATATTGTAGCATGCATCAGTACAGCATTACTTTTTATGATTGCATAATAGTCCATTGCTTGGATATATCATTTTGTTTATCCATTTATCCGCTGGTGGACATTTGGGTGGTTTCCGTCTTTTAGTTGTTATGGATAGTGCTGCTAGTATCATTTGTGTACAAGTTTTTGTTTGAGCACTCTTTTCTTTCAAGTTTTATTTTTAATTGACAAATGTATATTTATGGGACACAGTGTGAAGTTTTGATATATGTTTGCATTGTGGAATATAATCAAATCAGTCTAATTAGCATATCATCACCTCAAACATTTATCATTGATTTATGCTGAAAACATTAAAAAAACCTCTTTTAACTGTTTTGAAATGTATATTACTATTAACTGTAGTCACTGTGCTATGCAGTAGAACACCAAAACTTATTCCTCCTGTCTAACTGAAACCCATTTTGTACCCACTGACCAATATTTCCCCTTTTCCCTTTCACTCTCCTCCACCCACCTCCATCTCCTTCCCCCATGACCACCCCCCGGCCTCTGGTAACTACTATTCTACTCTCTACTGCTATTAGTCTGACTTCTTTAGATTCCAAATAGAAGTGAGATCATGTGGGATTTGTCTCTCTGCGTGGCTAATTTCACTTAACATAATGTTCTCTCTGTTCATCCATGTTGTCACAAATGACAGAATTTCCTAATTTAAAAATGCTGAATATATTCCATCGTGTACATATACATTTTAAAATGCATTCATCCATTGATGGACACTTAGGTTGTTTCCATATCTTGACTATTGTGAATAATGCTGTGTTTAAACATGGGAGTATAGAGATATCTTAAACATACTGATATCAGTTCCTTTGGGCATATTCCCTGAGCACTGGATTTTAATTCTTTTGGATGCTATGCCCCTTAGTGAAATTGTTGGGTTATAGGATAATTCTGTGTTTAAGTCATTGAGGAACTGCCAAACTGTTTTCTAAAAGCTGCAGCATTTTCCATTCCCACTAGCAATGAATGAGGGTTCCAGTTTCTCTATGTTCTTGTTATTTTCTTTCAGAAAAAAATATATATAGCCATCCTAATGGGTTTGGAATAGTATTTCTTTTTGATTTTGGTTTGCATTTTCTGATAATGAATGATGCTGAGCATCTATTCATGTTCTTGTTGCCCATTTGTATATCATCTTTGCAAAAATGTTTATTCAAATCCTTTGCCTAATATTAATTGGGCTGTGTGTGTTTTTGGTGTTGAGTTATATGAGTTCTTAGACTGTTTTGGATTCTAGACCCTTATCAGATAAGTGATTTGCAATTATTTTCTCCTATGGGTGTCATTAAACCTTCTTGATAGTACCATTTGATGCACAAAAGTAGAAACGTTTTAAATTTTATGTGTATACAGTTCTAAGTTTGTGTAACCAGTTTAGTTTTTACCTTAATAGGGGAAATAAGATGTATATTTAGCTATCTGTAGCATAGGCGGGAAAGTGTAGAATATATTGAAGAGTACAGAGTTTAGATGATATCTTAGGCTTCATGTAGTTTTTGGGTTTTTTTTTTTTTTCTTTTTTTGGAGTCAGAGTCTTGCTCTGTCGCCAGGCTGGAGTGCAGTGTCCCGATCTCAGATAACTGTGACCTCTGCCTCTCGGGTTCAAGTGATTCTCATGCTTCAGCCTCCCGAGTAGCTGGGACTACAGGTGCGTGCCATCACACCCAACCAATTTTTGTATTTTTAGTAGAGACAGGATTTCATCACGTTGGCCAAGATGGTGTCGATCTTCTGACCTCATGATCCGCCCGCCTCGGCCTCCTAAAGTGCTGGGAGTACAGGCGTGAGCCACCGCGCCCAGCTGGGTTCATGTAGTTTTAAGGAACAGAAGTCTACTTAAGCTAACTTATTTATTTTTTCTTTTTTTCTGGACTCCCAACAAGAAACAATGTTGGTTTGTTTGTTTATTACTTTTTAAGAGATGAAGTCTTGCTCCGTAGCCAGACTGGAGTGCAGTGGCGTGACCATAGCTCACTACAGCATCAAACTCCTGGGCTCAAGCAGTCTTCTTGCCTCAGCCTTTTGAGTAGTAGGGACTATACGTACGGTGCTTGGCTAATTTCTTTGCTGTTTTTTTTTTTTTTTAGAGATGGATGTTTCAGTATGTTGCCCAGGCAGGTTTTGAACTCCTGGCCTCAAGCAATCCTCCTGTCTCAGCCTCCCAAGTTGTTGGGATTACAGGTGTGAGCCACCACACCTGGCTAAGCTACCTTAAATAAAGTAGAATTTATTGTTAGCATATAATGTGCATCTTGTGGGCATTTTGAAGATAAAAAATAAACTAGGCTGGGCACTGTGGCTCAAGCCTGTAGCCCTAGCTACACAGGAGGCTGAGGCAGGAGGATCGTTTGAGCTCAGGAGTTTGATGCTGCAGTGAGCCATGATCATGCCAGTGCGCTCTAGCCTGGGTGACAGAATGAGGCCCTGTCTCGAAAGAAAGAAAGAGAAGGAGAGAGGGAAAGATAAAGAAAAGAAAAAAAAAGAAAAGTAAAATAAGAAAATAAACTATATCTAGATTACAGAGTGCCAGGGACAGTGGTTTTTCTTTTTTTTATTTTTATTTTTATTTTTATTTCATTTTATTTTATTTTTTGAGACGGAGTCTCGCTCTGTCGCCCAGGCTGGAGTGCAGTGGCTGGATCTCAGCTCACTGCAAGCTCCGCCTCCCGGGTTCACGCCATTCTCCTGCCTCAGCCTCCCGAGTAGCTGGGACTACAGGTGCCGGCCACCTCGCCCGGCTAGTTTTTTTGTATTTTTTTAGTAGAGACGGGGTTTCACCGTGTTAGCCAGGATGGTCTCGATCTCCTGACCTCATGATCCACCCATCTCGGCCTCCCAAAGTGCTGGGATTACAGGCTTGAGCCACCGCGCCCGGCCGAACAGTGGTTTTTCTGCCTTCCAAGAGATGCTTGGTTTTTCGACTCTTTTTCTGTCTCCTAATTGTTCAATGCGTGGTTTCTACCTACACAGGCTCTGAAGCTGTACCAGCTCTACACGAATTATCAGTTCAAGCATTCATCATCCTTTTTTTTTTTTTTTTTTGAGATGGAGTCTCACTCTTGTTGCCCAGGCTGGAATGCAGTGGCGCGATCTTGGCCCACTGCAACCTCCACCTCTCGGGTTCAAGTGATTCTCCTGCCTCAGCCTCCTGAGTAGCTGGGATTATAGGCACCTGCTACCATGCCTGGCTAATTTTTTTACTTTTAGTAGAGATGGAGTTTGGCCATGTTGGCCAGGCTGGTCTTGAACGCCTGACCTCAGGTGATCCACCCGCCACAGCCTCCCAAAGTGCTGGGATTACAGTTGTGAGCCACCGTGCCTGGCCTCATTCACCTTTTTTTTTTTTTTGAGATGGAATCTCGCTCTGTCTCCCAGGCTGGAGTGCGGTGGCGCGATCTCCGCTCACTGCAAGCTCCGTCGCCTCTCGGGTTCACGCCATTCTCCTGCCTCAGCCTCCCGAGAAGCTGGGACTACAGGCGCCCACCACCACGCCCAGCTAATTTTTTTGTATTTTTGGTAGAGACGGGGTTTCACTATGTTCGCCAGGGTGGTCTCGATCTTCTGACCTTGTGATCTGCCTGCCTCGGCCTCCCAAAGTGCTGGGATTACAGGCGTGAGCCACCACACCCAGCTCATTCACCATTT
Source organism: Macaca nemestrina (assembly GCF_043159975.1). NCBI lineage: Eukaryota > Metazoa > Chordata > Mammalia > Primates > Cercopithecidae > Macaca > Macaca nemestrina. The sequence continues at coordinate 39,498,795 of NC_092133.1, read as the reverse complement.
TTTAACTGTCTCAGTCTCTAAGGCTTCTATTAAAAAACTTGGGGGGTCTGCTTGTCTTTGCCTGTGTATGAATTTTTCTCCGTTTTATCAGTGGTACAGTTTAATCAGCTCTGACTAAGGGGTCGGATCATAAACTACAAAAATAACCACTTTGGGCTACTGTTTCAGAGAAGGAATGGCAGAGTGGGAGTAGGTTTTAGGCATGCCAGAACCACGTATAGTCAGATGACCCTTTCTGTCTGTGGGTTCCATATCCATGGATTCGACCAACCTAGGATTGTAAATGTCCAGAAAATATAGTCTGTATTGAACATGTACAGACTTTCTTTCTTGTTATTCCCTATAAATATACAGTATAACAACTATTTACATAGCATTTACATTGTTTTAGGTATTATAATTAATCTAAGATTATTTAAAGTATACAAGAAGATGTGTATCGGTTATATGTAAATAGTGCACCAGTTTATATAAGGGACTTGAACATCCGAGAATTTTGGTATCTGAGGGAAGTCCTGGAATCAGTCCCCCACAGATGCCGAAGGACACTGTATATTTTTTCTAGTTGTAGAAAGAGAGTAGTAGGAAATAATATTGTAAAGATAATTTGTGTCCCCATTGTGGAGAGCTTTTAATGCTAGGGTAAATAATTAAAACTCTTCCATAAATAGTAGGGAGTTATTGAGGATTTGGGGACAAGGAAATGAAATAGTCTGTTCTTTTCTGCTTATACTTAGTAGTGTTTTCTAGTTGTAATGGCTTATCTGTCATTTTCTTCCTCTCTCCAATCTGTGTTTGTCTGAATTCTCCCTTCATTCATTCAGTAAGCGTATTTGAGCACCAACTATATTCCAACAAAAGAAGGAGCTAGAATAAGGCCTTTCTGTTGAAACCAGTGATGCAAACATAAATTGAAACACTGTGCTGTGATACTAGCTCAGGGAGCATGAGATGGAGTGTTTTAAATTCTTTGAAAATAAAGAATAGCACTTCAGCAACAGAAAGAGACACAAAATGGAATGAGGATTTCATTACAGGCCCTGGGAGTACATGGCATGCCTGAAGGCCACGTGGAGATGGGTCAGTGCTGGGAAGGGTAGAGGGGGCCCATGGGCCAAAGCTTTTATTGGCATCCAGGGCGTATCTAAGCAGATTTCCTGTAGGGGGAATTCTGATTAATGGTTTTAAAGTAAACTGGTAAGACTTTTAGAAGGTCACTGTGGCATGTCTGCACAATCCATGCAGGGTTTGGCAGTCAGTGGGGCCAGTTAAGTAGGTTGTATTCAGCTGTCCCATAGGGAGGTGATCAATAGGAGGTACACCTTGAGGAACTGGGAAGAGGTGTAGAACTGGAAACTGTCAAGGATGACTGAGCCCTGCTTCTAGTATGAGAAAGTTAAACTGATATTTAAAAACTGATGCCAAGGCAACATAAAATTATAGGGAATCACTGCATGGGGCAAACAAAACTTACTCCTCTGGCACTAACTCTGGTTTGCAAGTCCATCTTCAAGTTCATTTCCAGGGTAGGAGGGGGTGTGACTATAAAGAGATAGCATGAAGGAGTTTTTTGTTTGTTTTCTCTGTACTTCAGTGGGTGCAAAATGAGGGAGTTTTTTTTTTTTTTTTGGGGGGGTGATGGAAGTGTTCTATACCTGAATTGGGAGTGTTCTATACTTCGATTGTGATAGTAGTTACACAAATCTATACATGTGATAAAACTTGTAGAACTATACACCACAAGAAAAATGGTCAGTTTTGTTCTATGTCAGTTTAAAAAAGAAAATATTCAGTGAGTGCAGGGCATTGTGAAGGTTACATGTATCCTGTTCAATTAATTTCTCTGAAATTAGCTGACTTTCATTCCTTCTGTGAAGTCACAGCACTGAAGTTACAATGATAAATTTGGAGCTCACACTCTAATGCAGTGGAGACATCATAGAACTCACATTTTTTTTTTGTTCTGCAACTCAACCAAGTAGTAAGAGCTCGCATTTTAATGCGGAAGACAGCTGATTAAATTTGCAAAATTGTTTTGGCTATTTTATTTCCTTTGCCTTTCCATTTTGATTTTAGAATCAACTTGTTTTTATTTACAGATAATTCTTGTTAATTAACTTGGGGAGCATTGACATCTTTATGATGTTGAATCTTTCAATTCTTGAGCACAGTATGTCTAGCCATTGATTTGGGTCATTTTTTATTTCCTTCATCAGTGTTTTGACATTTTCAGCATACACATCCTATCATATTTTGTTAAATTTATAACTAAATATTTAATTTTTTGGCACTATTATAAATTATACTTCTTAAAAATTTCAGTTTCTAACTATTCATTACTAATTCATAGAAATATGATTGATTTTTGTGTGCTTGCCTTTTATCTTGTAATCCTGCTAAACTTACTTAACTTACTAGGAACTTTTTTGTAGATTCTATGAGGCGACTGTAGACAGTCATGTTGTCTGCAAATAAGAGAACATTTTATTTTTTCCTTTCTACTATTTGAGATTTTTAACTTAATTTTTCTTGTCTTATTGCACTGGCTAGGACTTTCAGCATGATTTTGAAAGGGAATGGCAAAAGTGGACATCATTATCTGGTTTCCATTCTCAGGGGAAACATTTAATGTTTCACCATCATTAAGCATGATGTTACCTGTAGGGTTTTTAAAATTATTTTTTATTTTTCTGTTTTGGTAGATGCCTTTAATTAAGCTAAAGAATTTCCCTTTTATTCATAGTTTTCTTTGGATTTTTTATCGTATTAATATTGCCAAATGACTTTTCTGTGTCCATTGATGTAATCGTGTGGATTTTTCTCATTTAGACTGTGAATATAATTTGATACATTGATGACTTTCTTTTCTTTTTTTTTTTTTTTTTGAGATGGAGTCGCGCTCTGTCGCCCAGGCTGGAGTGCAGTGGCCGGATCTCAGCTCACTGCAAGCTCCACCTCCCGGGTTTACGCCATTCTCCTGCCTCAGCCTCCCGAGTAGCTGGGACTACAGACGCCCGCCACCTCGCCCGGCTGGTTTTTTGTATTTTTTTTAGTAGAGACGGGGTTTCACCGTGTTAGCCAGGATGGTCTCGATCTCCTGACCTCGTGATCCGCCCGTCTCGGCCTCCCAAAGTGCTGGGATTACAGGCTTGAGCCACCGCGCCCGGCCCATTGATGACTTTCAAGTGTTGAATGAGCCATGTATTCCCAAGATAAACCCCACTTGGTCTTGTTGTTTTACCTTTTACAGATTGTCAGATTTGATTTTTTTTAGATGGAGTCTCGCTCTGTTGCCCAGGCTGGAGTGCAGTGGCACGATCTCGGCTCACTGCAACCTCTGCCTCCCAGGTTCAAGCAATTCTCTGCCTCAGCCTCCCGAGTAGCTAGGACTACAGGTGCTTGCCACCACACCCAGCTAATTTTTTGCATTTTTAATAGAGACAGAGTTTCACCATCTTGGGCAGGCTGACCTTGAACTCCTAACCTCTTGATCCACCCGTCTTGGCCTTCCAAAGTGCTGGGATTACAGGCGTGAGCCACCATGGCTGGCCTGATTTTTTTTTTTTGAGACGGAGTCTGGCTCTTTTGCCCAGGCTGGAGTGCAGTGGCGCTGTCTTGGCTCGCTGCAAGCTCTGCCTCTCGGGTTCGCCATTCTCCTGCCTCAGCCTCCCAAGTAGCTGGGACTATAGGCGCCCGCCACCACGCCTGGCTAATTTTTTTTTTTGTATTTTTTTTACTAGAGACGGGATTTCACCGTGTTAACCAGGATGGTCTTGATCTCCTGATCTCGTGATCCACTCACGTCGGCCTCCCAAAGTGCTGGGATTACAGGCGTGAGCCACCGTGCCTGGCCTGATTTTTTTTATTTAAATATTTTAACAGCATTATTGAGACATAATTAAAATACCATACAACTTGCCCCTTTAAAGTGTACAATTGGTAGTTTTCAGCACATTCATAGAGTTGTGCAACTATCACCCTAATCAATTTTAGAACATTTCTGTCATCCCCAAAAGAAACCCTGTACCTATTATGAAGATTAAATACACATGAAGGTATTTCACTGTTACTGTAAACAAAAACACTGTTAGTTTCTGTTGTATTTATACGATAGGCGTAAATGGAAAGGTATTTACACATATGGTTAGTTTTATTTATCATTCCTCATCAGTCATCTTAGCTGTGTTTCCCAACTTTCTCCTATGTTAAAAGGTATCTTACCTGCTGGTGACTGAAATATTTTGCCCATGTTCTGCTGATGTTGTTCCTTATTACCGCTTGTGTGCTTGTCCTGAAAGTTCTTTCCTATATCCTTCCTCTTTTCTTCTGGTGGTTTCTAACTTCCCTTTGAATATCTTAGATACTACCATTGGTCCTAAAGCAACAGAGACTTTCTTTATAAAACATTTCGTACATGGTGTAATAAGTATGCAACACAAAAGCAAAGCTTTTTATAATTACTTTTTTCTTTTATCCCTAAATGCATTCTATTTTGTTCTCTCCTGTTGCAAAAGAAGAAAAAGATCGGGCGCGTTGGCTCACACCTGTAATCCCAGCACTTTGGGAGGCTGAGGCGGGTGGATCACTTGAGGCCAGGAGTTGGAGGTAGCCTGGTCAACATGGCGAAACCCTGTTTCTACTAAAAATACAAAAATTAGCCGGGTGTGGTGGTGCATGCCTGTAATTCCAGCTACTTAGGAGGCTGAGGCAGGAGAATCACTTGTACCTGGGAGGCGGAGGTTGCAGTGAGTCAAGATTGTGCCATTGCACTCCAGCCTGGGTGACAAAGTGAGACCCTCTCTCTCTCACACACACACACACACATAAAAAAATAGGAAAGAAAAAAAGAAAAAGATCTCTATCAGTAAGGCATTGCCTGAAATTTATTTACCTTAAGAAATAAGACATATCATAAGGTGACTTGCTAACATGAATACACTTGGGCTGTATTCTGGAAGGATAAGAAAATAATTTATGTATTTGAATTGTTTAAAATGAAGGCATTTTGGCAATGTGTAGGATGGAGAAGATTAGGGATTAGTTGTGAAGCTCTTACATCTTGATTCTTGTATGGAGGACATGAACAAGATGAATGTGATCAGAAAGAAAAGCAACTATGAAAGAAAGACCTGTTTCAAACACTTAATAGCGTGACCTTGGCAAGTATTCTGTGGGGTCATCAGTCTGTCTTGGAAGTGGTAGGGTGGTGTATTGAATCCTAGGAGAATTTGATGAAAGCTGGCCAAGAAAAATGTTTGGAACTTCCTTTTATTTATTTACTTATTTAAGACAGGGTCCAACTGTGTTTCCCAAGCTGGAGTACAGTGGCGCAATCACAACGTGCTGCCACCTCAACCTCCTGGGCTCAAGTGAGCCTCCTACCTCAACCTCCCGAGTAACTGGGACTATAGACACACGCCACCATGCCTGGCTAATTTTTATACTTTTTGTGGAAATGAGGTTTTGCCATGTTACACAGGGTAATCTCCAGTTCCTGAGCTAAAGTGATCCACCTGCTTCAGCCTCCTGAAGTGCTGGAATTACAGGTGTGAGCCACCATGCCTGGCATGTAAGCAAATCATCTACTTAAAATTGTGCATACAATATTTTTTTCTTACCTGACCTCATTACTGGATTGTGCACACAATTTGAGAACACTTATAGACAACCTCTAGCCCATTTGTGTAGGTTCATTGACTTTTTTTTTGAGACAAAAATCTCACTGTTGTCCAGGCTGGAGTGCTGTGGTGCCATCAGGCTCACTACAGCCTTGACTTCCTAGGCTCACGTGATCCTCCCACTTCAGCCTTCTGAGTAGCTGGGACTACAGACGCATGCCACTATGCCTGGCTGGTTTTTTTTGTAGAGACGGAGTCTCACTATGTTGCCCAGACTGGTCTTGAACTCCTAGATGCAAGTGATCCTCCCGCCTTGGCCTCTCAAAGTGCTGGCATTATAGGCGTGAGCCACCATGCCCAGCTACCATGCCCAGCAATTGACTCTTGATGAAGAACCTCTGACCTGGATAGTCTTTTTTTTTTTTTAATTTAATTTTATATTTTCTTTTTCTCTGGACACTCTCCAATGTTATGGATATTTTCTAAGGTCCCTAGAAGCTCTAAAATATTATTTATTATTTAAAAAATTGTAGCCCTATTTTCAGCCTTGTAATTCTGTTGTTTTGACAGAGTGAGTGATGTTGAATTTCCCTTTTTGATAGCTCTGATCTCAGAAAATATCTAGTTAAGTAATGTTTATTGAATAAAAATTCTCTATTTTTTTTAATTTTTAGGATTTGTAATAACAACAAAGACAAGATCCAGAAACAGCTTGAAAAAGAAAATTCTTGGAATTAAAAAAGCCTAAGTTATCTGGCAAAAAATCCTACTTTTTTTGCATATAGTCAGCTGAAAGTTTTTTCCAAGTTAAAAATGATTGAGGCTTGTAAAGAATGTAGGTAATCTTTGTGCCAGATCTTTAATCCAGAATACTCAAGGGTAACCCGAGTACTGAGTTTGGTTACCAAAGAGACAGTAGTTATACTTCTTTGAATTAATTATGTAGTCAGTTGTGGCATTCCATGGTCACTAGATAATGTTTTCTTTATGGCTTTTTATTCTTTGGGGAAATTAAAGTCCAGGAAGTTTTTATGTTTTCAGCCGTCCAACTTCCCCTCCATTGATTTCTAATTTTTAAAACTGATTTTACTCTTTCTATTGAGTCCCCTCCACCTTTTTTTTTTTTTTTTTTTTTTGAGACAGGTTCTTGCTCTGTCACTCAGGCTAGAGTGCAGTGGTACGACCTTGCCTTATTCCAGTCTTAACTTCCTGGGCTCAAGTGATCCTCCCGCTTCAGCCTGCCAAGTAGCTGGGGCTTCAGGTGCCTGCCACCACGCCTGCCTAATTTTTGCATTTTGTTTGTAGAGATGGGGTTTTGCCATGTTGCCTAGGCTGGTCTTAAACTCTTGGACTTAAGATATCTGCCTGCCTTGGCCTCTCAAAGTGCTGGGATTACAGGTGTGAACCACTGCACCCAGCCGAAAAGTATTCTATCCCCGCTACCCCAATTTTAAAAAAATAGATGGGATCTTGCTATGTTGTCCAGTCTGGCCTTGAACTCTAGGGCTCAAGCAATCCTCCCTCTTCAGCCACCTGAGTAGCCAATACTAACATGTGTGTGCCACTGCGCCCAGTGTTGAATCCCCTTTTAATATACAAGTCTATTGAAGTGATGATTAGAATTTATCTAATGAGTCTAAAAGGTTAAAATAGTCGAATTGATGTAAATGTTAAGCAAAATTAATTACTTTTTTGGGAGGCTAGAGCCCACATTATTGTTGGCAGTAAGAAGATTCAGGATTAGGTAGTCACAATTTTCTATAGTGTCAAAGTCCACAGTCTGAGAAACTATGGGATTTACATTGCTTTGTCTCATATAAGTAAATGGATTTGCCAATTCTTAAAGATCCAAGCACTGTACATTCTGTTATTTAAAAAAGCATTAGTAGAGAATTTGCATGATATCAATAAGTTTTGCCCCTTTTTAGTGAGCTTTAGCCTTTGATAAGATATGGTAGGCAAATGACTCTTGATAAGGTATGGTAGGCATATGACTCTTAGGTCATATGTAGCTTTTTTGTGTGTGTGATAAAAGAAATGAAATCTTAGGAAAATACAAACACACAGATATGTGAAGCAAATGTTAACATGTAATAATAAACTAGAGTCATTTACCCAACCTTTATTATAAAAGCCACTAAGGGAGAAGGCAGAGAAATGGTTGTATTAGTAGGCCTTTCCCCCTCTTTTCTAATCCCCACATTAGCCTTTTCTTAGTGCGCCTCTTTTCTTTTTCAACTATATGTTTTCAACAATGAAGAAACATTAGACTGCTGTTTCTCAGTTGATGCTATTTCCTAACTGGGGCAACTGATTTGCTCAATTCCTTTTTGCTGAAAAGACTGGACACAAATTAGTAGAGAGAATGGAAGATGGTGTGTTTGTGTCTGTGTGTGTATAGATGGGCGTGTATGTGAACATAGTATTTATATTTATATAGTGTTGATTGGGGTGGAAGATGAATTTAAAGGGGGAAAGGCGGATTAACACTACCATTCCCTGTTCTCTACGTGTACTACAAGATATATCACAGAATGAAGAAAGAAAACAATTTGAAGGCTGGGTGTGGTGGCTTACTCCTGTAATCCCAGCACTTTGGATGCTGAGGTGGTCAGATCACTTGAGGTCAGGTGTTCGAGACCAGCCTGGCCAACATGGAGAAACCCTGTCTCTACTAGAAATACAAAAATTAGCTGAGTGTGGTGGCATGCACCTGTAATCCCAGCTGCTTGGGAGGCTAAGGCATGAGAATCACTTGAACCCAGGAGGTGGAGTTTGCAGTGAGCCAAGATTGTACCATTGTACTCCAGCCTGGGTGATAGAGCAAGACTTTAAAAAAAAAATAAATAAATAAATAAATAAAACAATTTGAAAACACATAGTTGTTCTTAATATTTCTACCATACCTGAAGCAATAAGGTACTTTTCATTTTATAAAAACTTGGGGCTTGGGGAGGCCTAATAGGTAACACCTTTTATCAACCCACTCAAGTTTGGAATCAATAGAAAAAAGATAGGAAAACAAATGTACCTCAAAATACCAGTCTCAATACAGATACATTGTGGATCAAAAGATGTGGGTTTGTTGTGTGACTGCAGTGGGCCTCCTAATATTTCACTTGTATTAAATTTACTCAGCAAAAACATTAACACAGCAGGTATTTCCTGTGGGGATGGGGAGCAGAGAGGTACAGAGGTAACTTGGCCTCCTAACAGGAGAGCAGAACAGAGTATCTTCTCTACTATTAGGCAGCAGTGTCTGCTGCCAAAATTTAGTCTCTCAGGTGGAGATGAATAAGGGGACAGAGAGAAGCTAGGAATGTTCCTTTCTGCTTCCCCTCCCTTCGACACGAATAACATCACGAGTGACCCCTTCCCCAAAAGTGCCCTATAGATGTCATTCATATAGTCAGACACTAGTCTCTGGAATCCTGAAAGAATTGTTTTATCTTTTATGTGGGTGTGCTTGAACACATCTGGTTTGTTTTGCTAAGAAGCCTTTAGTGTTGATTTATATTTAAGAAATTTTAATATTTTGGGGGTTGGGAGAAAGGGAAGAGAGAGAGAGTGAATGTGTGTGTGTGTCTGTCTGTCGGTCTGTCTCTGTCTTTCATTTGAAAAGGTGATAGAGAGGAATGTGGTCTCACATTTATCTCCATTGAGACATCAGCTTTTCAGGCTCACAGTAGATCGGGAGACAAGGGATGGGGCATGAAAAGATGACACATTTTTGGCCTATTTATGTACCTTTTCATTGTTTTTTTCCCCTTAAGATTTAATAAAGTAGTGATTCTCTTCCTGGGCTGACCAGTGAAGCTTATTAAATCTGTAATGTTTTAACACAATTCCATATACAGTATTTGTAATAATATTTTAAAATTACTTTTCATTGCAGGTATATGCCGTTTTGCTGTATTATGTTATAAATAGTGTTTGTGGCAGGGAATAACCTGAAAACCCAATCCAAAATTTCTTAGTGGCATAAGAAATTAATGTGGAACAATATCTGATAGCCTTTCTTAGCAATTGGATACCTGTGGGCTCATATTTCTTTTATGGAAATTTCTCGTAGTAACCAATGTTTCCTGGATGCATACATTTAAGTTATTTGGCTTTGGCTTGTTTTTTATTTATGATTTAACAAGAATTTAAACTTCATTCTGAACTTACTGTGTTGTCAGGACTATAATACATAATTAGAACCAGCCTTTTTTATTTTGGAGGTTATTTTTTTTTTCCTATTAATCTGTGCTGATCATAGCAAGATTCTACAAAAACCACATCCACTGAAAGACCTACCGTTATTTGATTTAAGAGGTTAGTATTTCTTGGAGTTAATTTTGGAAATCCAAAATGTCCTTATAAGTGGCCGGGTGTGGTAGTTCATGCCTGTAATCCCAGCACTTTGGGAGACTGACATGGGTGGATCACCTGAGGTCAGGAGTTCAAGACTAGTCTGGCCAACATGGTAAAACCCTGTCTTTACTAAAAATACAAAAATTAGCCATGGATGGTGGTGTGCGCCTATAGTCCCAGCTATTTGGGAGGCTGAGGCAGGAGAATCGCTTGAACCCGGGAGGTGGAGGTTGTAGTGAGCCAAGATTGTGCCACTCCAGCCTCGGCAACAGAGCAAGACTTCGTCTCAGAAACCCTCCTGGGTTCAAGCGATTCTCCTGCCTCAGCCTCCCGAGGAGCTGGGATTACAGGTGCCCGCCACCACACCTGGCTAATTTTTGTAGTTTTAGTAGAGATGGGGTTTCGCCATGTTGGCCAGGCTGGTCTCAAACTGCTGACCACAGGTGATCCACCTGCCTCAGCCTCCCAAAGTACTGGAATTACAGGCATGAGTCACCACACCTGGCCAATGCAAGATAATTTTTAACAGTCTCTAATCAAAGATTTATGAATATTTAGCATTTTAGGTGTGATTTTTAAAAATTCTGTAACTTATAGAGATCTGATAGACAATATTTATATGCTTAGCCTCTAGTTTTTCATATGAGAATATGTTTGGTAATGATTACAATATCTAATTGTAGGTAAAGCTATAGAGACATAAATACCCCCAAGGCTCCTTATAGAATTCTGTACATGAAGAATTTTTTGATCTATAGTTATTACTTTCCTTTGGTATAACTTTGTCTTAGATTTGTGGTTTTCTCCATGTGCCGCTATGTGTGTTTTCTTAGCCAGGTCACATTATTTGAAGCTGTGCTTCACTGAGTTAAAAGATACGCTTAATTTAAGCCCTTCTATTTTATGGTTTCTTTGCTTTAATTATTTATACGTGTAACTCTGCATTTCTAATATAAATAATGGAATGCTGTTTTTTTCCCCCTCGTGAGAACTACCTACGTGTTCTTGCAGTCTGGTCAGTGATTGGAGTTGATAATAACTGTAAAAAAAAACCCAATAAAGTTTGTTCACTGTAAAGTTTTTTCCCCAAGTGCTTATTGTTGGTATGGTTTCTGACCCAGTGACTACCACAGTGTAATTGAGACAGATTTATATATAAATGTGAATTGACCCTAAGAAGGGTACTTGAAGTCTGAAATGTTTATCTACTTTGACTCAAGTAAGTGTACCTAAGCTTTGTGGCAGAAGGTGATGCCCAATGCAGTGCAGGAAGAGGATACATTGATAGCTCCTCAGCTATGGGTTAAAAATATGAAAATTGGCCGGGTGTGGTGGCTCACGCCTGTAATCCCAGGACTTTGGGAGACCAAGGCAGGCGGATCACTTGAGGTCAGGAGTTCAAGACCAGCCTGACCAACATGATGAACTCCTGCCTCTACTAAAAATACTAAAAATACAAAAATTAGCCAGATGTGGTGGTGCGTGCCTGTAATCCCAGTTACTCAGGAGGCTGAGGCAGGAGAATCGCTTGAACCCGGGAGGTGGAGGTTGCAGTGAGCCGAGATTGTGCCACTGCACTCAAGTCTGTAGGACAGAGCGAAACTCCATTTAAAAAAAAAAAACAAAAGAAAAGAAAATCTTTTAACCATTTTAGTTAGGGCTATCCAGTTACTAGGGAGTCGTGATTGGGGCATTAGGATTACATGATGTAATAAAAACTAATATTTTGGGGCTGGATGCAGTGGTTCACACCTGTAATCCCAGCCTTTGGGATGCCGAGGCGGGAAGATTACTTGAACTCAGGAGTTCAGGACCAGACTGGGAAATATAGTGAGACCTCGGCTCTACAAAAGATTTAATAAATTAGCTGGGTGTGGTGGTGTGTGCCTGTGGTCCCAGCTACTCAGGAGGCTGAGGCAAGAGGACTGTTTGAGCCTGAGAGGTCGAGTTCTTTTTATTGTGTCATTGAACCATTCTGAGAGTGAAACCGTCATGACCTAAACACCTCCCATTAGGCCTGACCTCCAAATACTGTTGCATTGGAGATTAAGTTTCCAACAGATGAATTTTGGGAAACACATTCAGATCATAGGACTCAACATTGTTTTTTCAAGTTTCATTCATGGTGATGGATTAGCTTTGGTTGCTTTTCATGGAGGAATAATATTACTTTTGCAAATATACCACAATTAGAATTTTCTGTTCTTCTGTCAGTGGATTTTTGGATTTTGAGTAGGTTTTTGCTCTGTTGTACAATGTTGTCCTGAATGTTGTTATAGATGTATTCCAAGTGTACATGTCCAGGACTTTACTTAGGATATGTGACTAGAAGTCTAATTGTTAGACGGTAGGGTATGCAGCTGTTCAACTTTATGAGCTAGAAACAACTGTATTTTTTATCATGTAAATATCAAAACAAATCTGTATCATGTAAATTTCTAACAGTGTTCTTCCTTTTCTAAACTTGGTATTATCAGGTTTCTTAGGTTTTGCTTAGATTTTATATACAGTGGTCAGTACATTACAAATGTTACTCTGTTTTTAGTTTGTGAGCTCCCTTATTACTAATGAGGCTAAATATTGTATGATAGATCTCATTTGCCATTTGTTTTCCCTCTTTCTGCAATACCTTTTATCTCTTTTTTATTGGATTATCTTTTATGAAAGTGGTTAATAGAGTTCTTTGTATTTTCTGTGTACTAATTTTTTGTCATTTATGTGTATTGGAACTTATCCTCTAAATTTATGTCTTTTTTCTTTGTTTATAGTGCTGTTTGAGCAGAAGTTGTTAATTTTATGCTGGTGATTTTATCAAGTTTTAAAAATTAATGCTTTGGGGCCTGATTTTTAGATTTTTCTCTGTGAGATTAGAAGAAAAATTCTCCTGTGTTTCTTTCTAAAGCTTTCAAAAGTTTGCCTTTCATACATAACTGTTTAATACATTGGGAACTGACTGTGGTATGTGGTAGGAATCCAGTTTTATTTTCTTTCACATTGATAGCCGGAGGTCCCAATACTATTTATTACACAATCTTTCCTCATGGATCTGCAGTGCCATCTGTGTTTCCATTTATGCTTGGGTATGTTTCTGAGTTGTTTATTCTTTCTCCATTGATTAATTTCTTTATCCCTGGGTCAATATCATATTTTGTTAAAAACTATAATGTTATGGCAAATTTGGATATCTGTTAGGGCAACTCAGCCTTGCCTTTTTTCTTCTTGAAAATGTCTTATCTTGGGTCCTTTATTCTCGCTCTCTCTTTTTTTTTTTTTTGAGATGGAGTCTCACTTTGTTGCTAGCTGGAGTGCAGTGACACGATCTTGGCTCACCACACCTCTGCCTCCCGGGTTCAAGCAATCAAGCGATTCTCCTGCCTCAGCCTCCCAAGTAGCTGTGACTATGGGTGCGCACCACCATGGCCAGCTAATTTTTGTGTTTTTAGTAGGGATAGGGTTTCACCATGTAACAGGCCATGATGGTCTCCATCTCTTCATGTCGTGATCCACCTACCTCAGCCTCCTAAAGTGCTGGGATTACAGGCGTGAACCACTGTGCCCGCCCAGGTCCTTTATTCTTTAATATAAATTTTGAGTTCCCTTCAGGTTCCTAAAAAATGTTGTTGTTGTTGTATTTCTGATGGCAATTGGATGAAATTGATAGATAAGTTTGGAGAAAATTGATATTTTTATGATAGTGTTTTCCTTTCTATAAACGTGAACTATCTTTCTATTTAATTGGGTTTTCTTTAATGTAGTTCAATAATATTGTATCATTTCATTCTCTCTATAAATTTTTATAAAACTTTGGCTAGATTTCTTCTCAGATACCTTGTATTTTCTTGCTATTATATCTCTTTAGATTTTAAAAAATTTCCAGCTGTCATTGATGATACAAACTCAAACTTGCTTTTTTAAAAAAAAGAAATTTTTTTTTTTTTTTTTTTTTTTTTTTGAGGCGAGTCTCGCTCTGTCACCCAGGCTGGAGTGCAGTGGTGTGATCTCGGCTCACTGCAAGCTCCACATCCTGGATTCACGCCATTTTCTGCCTCAGCCTCCCGAGTAACTGGGACTACAAGGTGCCCACCACCACGCCTGGCTAATTTTTTTTTGTATTTTTAGTAGAGACGGGGTTTCAGCATATTAGCCAGGGTGGTCTCGATCTCCTGACCTCATGATCCACTTGCCTCGGACTCCCAAAGTGCTGGGATTACAGGTGTGAGCCACCGCACCCAGCCGGAAAAAAATCTTAAAGCCAACCACTTACTAAAAACTATTTCTAATAATTTGATAGTAGATTTTTTACTTTAAAAATGCAGACCTTTTTATGTTATCAGTGAATAATGACTTGCTTCTCCATTTCCAGTCCTTCTCCCTTTTCTCTTTCTTACCTTATTACACTAGGTAATACCTTCAATACAATGCTGAATAGAATAGGGATTGTAGTCTATAGCCATACCATCCTGCATACGCCCGATCTCACCTGATCTTGGAAGCTAAACAGTGTCAGGCCTGGTTAGTACTTGGAAGGGAGAAATAGAAATAGTAGCATTCTTGTCTTGTTCCTGATTTCAAAAGAATATGTTTCTAGCATTTTATCAAGAATAACTTTTTTTTTTTTTTTTTTTTAGATAGGGTTTCACTCCTGTTGCCCTGGCTGGAGTGCTTTAACAGTTTTATCATGAATGAAGTATTTAATTTTACCATCCTTTTTTCTGCTTTTATTGAGATGACCATGTAGTTTTTCTTTTATTCCGTTAATGTATTGAATTATTGAATTGCATTTAAGATCTTGTAATGTTTGACTACTTTTGCATTTCTTTTTCTTTTTCTTTTTTTTTCTTTTGAGATGGAGTCTCACTCTGTTGCCCAGGCTGGAGTGCAGTGGTGGCACAATCTTGGCTCACTGCAACCTCCACCTCCTGGGTTCAAGCGATTCTGTGTCTCAGCCTCCCAAGTAGCTGGAATTACAGGTGCTTGCCGCAATGTCCAGCTAATTTTTGTATTTTTAGTAGAGACAGGGGTTTCACCATGTTGGCCAGGCTGGTTTTGAACTCCTGACCTCAAGTGATCTGCCCACCTCAGCCTCCCAAAGTGCTGGGATTACAGGCGTGAGCCACCGCGCCTGGCCTACTTTTGCATTTCTGAGGCAAACTCAACCTAGTTATATGATGTCTTTATCTACCTTATACAAGATTATATTTAGTTTGCTAATACTTTGTTTAGGATTTTTGCTTCTACGTTCATGGGTTATATTGTATATTGGTATGTAATTTTATAGTCATAAGCTGTTCTCATCTGGTTTGCTATTGAGTTCATATTGACCTTCCAAATTTGATTAGTTTTTTTGCTCTTTTATTCTTTAAAATGGTTTATATAAAATTGATACACAATACAGCTTTCATGTAAAATCTCTATGTCTGATTTTTTATGGGGAAAATTTTAACCATTTTAGTTTTTAATATAGTTTTGGGTCTGTGGGCAAGTTATATTTTTCTATAAATCTGCCTGTTTTGTCAAAGTGTTCTAAATTATTGGCAAAAAATAGTTGTTTCTGGTATTTCTTGTCTTTTAAATTTTTGCTCTTTTGGCATTGTTGATCTTGACTGTTGCAGTCTTTTGCACTCTGTCTCTTTGTTGAGATATAATTTACATACCATAAAATTCATTCACTTTAAGTGTATAGTTTAATGATTGTTAGTAAATTCATAGAGTTGTGCAGCCATCATCACAATCTATTTTTAGATCATTTCTGTCACACTAGTGAAATCCTTTGTGCCCATTTGTAGTCAATCTCCATTC
Organism: Macaca nemestrina; assembly: GCF_043159975.1. Classification (NCBI taxonomy): domain Eukaryota; kingdom Metazoa; phylum Chordata; class Mammalia; order Primates; family Cercopithecidae; genus Macaca; species Macaca nemestrina. The sequence continues at coordinate 39,483,022 of NC_092133.1, read as the reverse complement.
CTAAACCAACCCCAGGCAACCACTCTTCTACTTTCTATCTCTATTGTAGATTTACCTTTTCTGGACAATTCAGATGAATAGAATTATACAAGATGAGGTCTTACATATTGGGCTTATTGCATTTAGTTGTATGTTCATCCAGATGTGTAGCATATATCAGTTCTTTTCATTCCTTTTTATTGCTGAATAGTATTCCATTGCATGGATGTATTACATTTTGTTTATAAATTTAGTAATTGATGGGCATTTGGGGGTGTCTTCACATTTTGGCTATTATGAATAATGCTATGGTTAACATTCTTGTGCAAGTCTTTGTGTGGACCTATGTTTTCATTCCTCTTGGGTGGATAACTATGGATGGAATGCTAGGTTTTTACGTTTAACTTTTTAAAGGCTACCAAATTGTCTTCCAAAATGGCTGCATACTTTGACATTTCCACTGTCAATGTAAGAGAGTTCTAACTTCTCCACACTTCTTATTGTCTGTGTTTTTTATTATAGCTGGCTTCGAGGGTGTAAAGTGATATCTCATTGTGATTTTGGTTTGTAGTTCCCTGATGACTAATGATACTAAGTATCTTTTTAGGTAGCTTATTAGCTTTTAATATATCATTTTTGATAAAATCTCTGTTTAAAACCTTTATCTTATTTGTTTTTAGCACTTCCTATTATTGATCTGTAAGAGTTCTTTATATTGTTTGGTTAAAAGTATTTCCTCAGGCCCGGTGTGGTGGCTCACATCTGTAATCCCAGCACTTGGGAGGCCAAGTTGGGCGGATCATGAGATCAGGAGATTGAGACCATCCTGGCTAACACGGTGAAACCCTGTCTCTACTAAAAATACAAAAAATTAGCTGGGTGTGGTGGCAGGCGCCTTGTAGTCCCAGCTACTGGGGAAGCTGAAGCAGGAGAATGGCATGAACCTGGGAGGCGGAGCTTGCAGTGAGCCGAGACCGCGCCACTGCGCTCCAGCCTGGGTGACAGAGCGAGACTCTATCTCAAAAAAAGAAAAAGGAGTCTTTACTCAGACATACGTGGTGCAAATATTTTCTCTCAATCTGTAGCTTATCTTTTAATTTTCTTAATAACATTTTTAAAAATTGTAACGTTTACATAGTATAAAACTTAACATTTCACCCATTTTTAAGCATACAATTGTGCAATTCAGTAACATTAAGTACATTTACGGTGCTGTACAACCATCACCATTATCTATTTACACAACTTTTCTTTTGTTTTTTTGAGACGGAGTCTCACTCTGTCATCCAGGCTGGAGTGAAGTGACGTGATCTTGGCTCACTGCAACCTCTGCCTCCTCCCGGGTTCAAGCGATTCTCCTGCCTCAGCCTCCCATGTAGCTGGTACTACAGGCACGCACCACCATGCCCGGCTAATTTTTGTATTTTTAGTAGAGACGGGGTTTCACCATGTTGGCCAGGATGGTCTCGATCTCTTGACCGCGTGATCCACCCGCCTCGGCCTCCCAAAGTGCTGGGATTACAGGCTTGAGCCATTGTGCCTGGCCTCTCCTTCACTCTTGAAGGATAGTTGTGTTGGATATGGAATTTTTGGTGGACAATTTTTTTTCCCCCTTTCTGACCTTTAAATATGTAATCTTACTTCTGGCCTGCATGGTTTCTGAAGAGAAATAAGCTGTTAATCTTATTGAGGACCCCTGGTTTTGATGGTACCTCTCACTTTTCAAAATTCTCTTTGTCTTTGAATTTCAGCTGTTTGACTATAATGTATCTCATTGTGAACCTCCTTGAGTTTATTCTGCTTAAATTTTGTTGAGTTTCTTGGATGTGTAGATTATGTCTTTCCTCAGATTTGGGAAGTTTTTGGTTATTTCTTTTTTCTTTTGAGACAGAGTGTCGCTCTGTTGCCCAGGCTGGAGTACAGAGCCTGATCTTGGCTTACTGCAAGCTCCGCCTCCTGGGTTCATGCCATTCTCCTGCCTTAGCCTCTGGAGTAGCTGGGACTGCACGCACCCGCCACCTCGCCTGGCTAATTTTTTGTATTTTTTAGTAGAGACGGGGGTTTCACCATGTTAGCCAGGATGGTCTTGATCTCCTGACCTTGTGATCCACCCTCCTTGGCCTCTCAAAGTGGGTTATTTCTTCAAGTATTTTTTCTGCCTCTTTGTCTTTCCCTTCTTCTAGGTCTTTTATGGTACATAGTTGGTACACTTAGTAATGTCTCACAGGCCCCTCAGGCTCTGTTGCTTTTTCTTAATTCTTTTTTCTTTCTACTACTGAGAGTGGAAAGTTCCAAATTTCTTATCTTCACATTTGCCAGTTCTTTCTTCTGCCTGCTCAAATTTGCTGTTGAATACATCTGGTGAATTTTTAATTTTAGTTGTTTTTCAGCTCCAGAATTTGTTTTGTTGCTTATTATAATTTCTGCCTTTACTGGAATTCTGATTTTGTTCATTTTCCCCCTTTATTCCCTTTATTTCCTTTAGTTCTTTGTCCATGGTTTTTTTTTTTTTCCAATCTCCTAGAGTTGTTTTTTTTTTTTTTTTTTAATGAAATTGGTTTTAATGTCTTTGGTAATTACTTTGGGCTACCTCAGGGGTGATTTTTGTCCAATTCCTATTTCTAGGTTTATGGGCCATACTTTCCTGTTTCTTTGTATGTTTTGTAATTTTTTGTTGTTGACAGCTGGATACTCTGATTATTATAGTATGGTAACTCTATAAATCTGTTTCTCCCACTCCTCAATGATTGCTGTTTTTTGCTTGTCGAGGGCTGAAGCCACCTGTTTGTGACTTTATGAGCTATTTTCGCAAAGTATCTATTCCATATTGTGTATGGTCACCAGTTTTTGTTCTATTGTCTCTGTGGTTAGCTGGTGACCTGACAAAGATTTTCTTAGATATCTGGCTCCAGAAAAGGAGACAAAAAAGGTTTTACCTTCTTTAGTGTTCTGATAAATACCTACAGTGAAACCCACTGCTGTGGAGAGTATTGAAACTGATGCATGCCTGTATCACTCCCTCAGGGCCAGACCAACCAAAATGTACAACCCTAAATTTTGAAGGACATGATCCCCACTGTCCCTCCTGGCACCAGTTAGCAACTCTGGGAACATGGGCTGCTATCCCCACTGCCACAAGAGGTGGTGGGTGTGGTGGTGGTGGTTCTGAGGAATAGGGGAGGGTAATTGGTTTATGTATGCTGCTTATTCATACTTATGAAAGATCAGTAGCCTCTTCCTTCATCAAGCACTCCCCTGGTTGTTAAAAGGGTTTGGTCAGTTCCTAGAATTCTACTAAAGTACTTGATTCCATTTACTCTTAGTCTTTTTTTAAACTCTTAGCTTTTTTGAGACAGAGTCTTGCTCTGTCTCCCAGGCTGGAGTACTGTGGCACCATCTCAGCTCACTGCAACCTCTGCCTCCTGGGTTCAAGCAATTCTCCTGCCTCAGCCTCCTGAGTAGCTGGGATTACAGGTGTGCACCACCATGCCCGGCTAATTTTTTGTATTTTTACTAGAGACAGGGTTTCACCATGTTGCCCAGGCTGGTCTCGAACTCCTGACTTCAGGTGATCCACCCACCTCGGCCTCCCAAAGTGCTAAGATTACAGATGTGAGCCACCGTGCCCCGCTCCAGTTACTCTTTCTAGCTCAACTTTTACTTTGGTGGGGAGACTGACCCCTAGATCTTCCTATTCTGTCATTTTGCATCCATGATGTCTTTTGAAGTTCAAATGTTTTAAATTTAATGAAGCCCAGTTCGTCAACTTTTTATTTTATAGATCATGCTTTTGGTGTCATATCCAAGAATTCTTTTCTTAAACCATAGTGACAAAGATTTTTTCCCATGTTTATTAGTGTGGGTAGATAGGAAACCTTTAGGGTGCAGGCAGGTCACATAGGAATTGTAGAGGGAGTATGACTTGATGAGAACTGTCTGGCCTGTGTGGGGCTTGCAGAGGAAATTAGCACACTGATGCTGGCAAGAAGCCTTTGGTGGAGTCAGTTTTTATGTTGAGCAGGCTGCACGGACGCCATCTCCAGGTTGAGGGTGCAGGTTCAGCAAGGCTGCAAGTTTGCTGAGGGGCTGCAGTCTGGGCATCTAGCTAAGCAGAGTTTTACTGGATGTCCTCACACCTCTACCCCTGATCCACTCTGCAGCAGCTGGAAACCACAGGAGAGCCCCTTTCTCCTTCAGTGTCCCTTTGGTGCCCTCTACCCAGAAAGCTTAACAATTTCATGTTTGTTTTAAAGGAGAAATGATTAAAGGAATTTTTTCTGTTGTCCCAGAGCATAAAGGTGAATTTGGAGTTAAGAGGTATAAGAAGAATCATCAACAGAAATAATAAAAAGATAAACAAATTGGAAGGAAAATGATAGCCATAAATAAGATGTAAACATTTGTTTAAATCAGCTACAAAGTGTTTTCTTGATAAGTGGTACACAATGTATCAAACATTGTTTAAATTAATAGACCATCCTTTGACGCTTGAACTTTTTTTCTTAGAAGTATTCCTAGTCCTCAGCATATTCATTATTGAAAACTTTCAGCTATTTCGTGATCTTATGAAGTAGAGAATTAAGTTACTATACATGGTCTCTGAGGTGAAACCTCCAGAGTATCTTAAAGTAGCAATTATTCTAGTGTCATATGTTTATTTCTGTTATACACCTGAGGAAATAAGAGTGTTTCTTTTCTTTTTATTTCTTTTTTTTTTTTTTTTTGGAGGCAGAGTCTTGGTCTGTTGCCCAGGCTGCAGTACAGTGGCAGTATCACAGCTCACTGCATCCTTAACTCCTGGGCCCAAGTGATTGTCCCACCTCAGCCTCCCAAGTAGCAGGGACTACAAGGTGTGCACCACCATCCTGGCTATTTATTTTTATTTTTATTTTTTGTAGAGACAGGGTCTCACTACATTGCCTAGGCTGTTCTCAAACTCCTGGGCTCAAGTGATCCTTTTGCTTTGGCCTGCCAGTGTTGGGATTACAGGCATAAGCCACTATGCCTGGCAATTTCTTTTCTTTATTGATTATCCTGCATTCTTTTGTAGGCGTCCCTTAACATTTTTCGTTAAAAAGTTATTTTCTATTATCACTAATCTGCACTGTTAATATATATTGATACGGCATTTTGAGTATAGATAAATCTAATTATTTGGGACTTCAACCAATTTGGAACTGTTTGTAATTAATTGTTTGTGTGAATTAGAAATTTTCTTACTGTTCATTTATAGCTTATGCAAAGGGTTTATATTGAGTTGAATTCATCAGTACCTTTCTAATTGGTTCGTGGGCCCTGGTCATGTTGTTTTGATGGGTACATATTTTGAGTATCATCCCTGCTTACATAAAAAAATAGGTACTTAATTTGGTTGGTTAGGACATGGAGATAATAGGTAAAATCCTTAATACCTCTGCAGGGTGCTTATTGACGCAGAGTGCAATGAGGTGGTCTCAGCTCACTGCAACCTCCGCCTCCAGGGTTCAAGCGATTCTTCTGCCTCAGCTTCCCGAGTAGCTGGGATTACAGGCGCCCACCACCACGCCCGGCTAATTTTTGTATTTTTAGTAGAGACGGGGTTTCACCATGTTGGCCAGGCTAGTCTTGAACTGCTGACCTCATGATCTGCCCGCCTCTGCCTCGCAAAGTGCTGGGATTACAGGTGTAAGCCACTGCACCTGGCCTGGTTTTTTTTTTTTTTTTTTTTTTTTTTAGATTTTTCAGTGAGAGATACTTTCTTCCTTGGTTATATATTGATTCTTTTGTAATAAGCTTTCTTGTACATAGCTGGCCTAGGAAAAACAGGTTAAATGTATATATTATAGCAATAGGGGATTAGTAGTTATAATTTTATAATAAATAACAAATTATTACTGTAAATAATATTTATCCAAATATTGTATTACTTAATCCTTTAACTGTTATATAGTTTCTTTTAAATGTTTTTGTTTTCAGAATTTTGGCTGTTATTGTTAAGCACATGTACAGTCAATTCTAGTATACTTTGTAGCTGATTTGGACAAATGTTTACGTCTTATTTATGGCTGTCGTTTTCCTTCCAATTTGTTTATCTTTTTATTATTTCTGTTGATGATTCTTCTAATACCTCTATATAAGCCAGATAGCCTTTATTTTATTTTAAGTTCTGGGACACATGTGCAGAATGTGCAGGTTTGTTACATAGGTATACATGTGCCATGGTGGTTTTCTGTACCTGTCAACCCGTCATCTAGGTTTTAAGCCCTGCATTCATTAGGTATTAAGCCACATATTCTTAATTGAGCCTTATTATTCTAAGTAATAGTGGTGTAAGTAGTAGAAATAGTTTTATTTAAAAGTATTTTTGTTTTTGCCTTGGGAACAAACTTATTATAAAATTACTGTTAAATAGCTCTCTGGTTAAAAAAACACAATTCATGTAACTTTTCTGTGTTTCAGAAACCTTTTTCCAAAAAGGACAAAAGAACTCAAATCAGTTGTCCATAGTGCTCCTGGTTGGAAATTATTTGGTAAAGTCCCTCCTAGAGAGAATCTTCAGAAAACATCCAGAATCATTCAGCAGGTAAGTACAGACACAGCCATGTAGTTTATCCTAGCTTTTTAAGCATTCTTCTTCTTCTTTTTTTTTTGATAACTAACCATATTCTATTTTTATTCTTATTTTTCTAGATAGGACTTTTGGGATTATAAGTATTTCTAAGGACCTGCTAAATTTTTTAGGAAAACAGATCACATATTTCCTGTTATCTTTTGTAATTGTGAAAATTCTTCAAAGGAATAGAACATTGACTTTTTTTTAAACCAGTTATTCCTTGAATAGATTTTTTTAAAAACTTAGCTAATCACTCTCACCACATACTGCTTGACTTCCAGTTGAAGTTGGTAGCATTTGCCAGTGGCACAGTTGTTCTGAATATTGGTTGTTGTGAACTGATGAAATATTAAAAACCAAAAACTGAGTAGATTATGAGGTTGAACTCTTTCCTTTGTCACTTTTCTGGTGTCCTCTCTAAACCAAGGACTTTGTAAATGAGAAAAGTTGGTACACAATCTGTTTCTAGTAATTTGGAAGCTATTTCTTCTGATATCTCTATTAACATCTGTATTCTTGCGTTCTTAAGACTTTCTGATCTTATTTGACTTCAGAACTTTGGCTCTTCAGTACTAGATTAGTGAGAAAGGAAAGCAGTGAGACTGGATCAAATCTGCAGTGCTTTAAAGTTCAGAGAAGTTATTGCTCAGAAGATGACATATAATACATTTCCTATTTTTATCCTTCCAAATTGCAGTTTACCAGATTTAACACAGCTAGCATTTATAAAGACAATCACATGAAGGCAATAATCATCATTCAAATTGGAAAAGATACCTTCCTTTAAGGATTTAATAGTGTTCCTTTTATTGCTCAGAAGAAAAACTGTTTTCCAAGTAATATGAGAAAAAAATTTTAGATCTTTAAAAGCATTATTGTAGTTCTTTTTTCTTCTTTTTGCATTTGAATAAAAGATTTATTTTTTTCCTCAGGAAAAACAGAAAGTTAGGGAAACACTATGTTTTTAGAACCTAGATTATTTTGTAGTTGGTCCTAACCCTTCCTGGCACAGCTGTCAAAAGCACTAGCTGTTTAAACAGAACCAAGGTGTTCACCCCCATAGAATGTACATGCACGGCACTAGATGACTGCGTGTTTGTCCCTGAGAGAAGCATAAGACAAACGGAAGTTGCTGAGAGAGCCGTCTTTCTAAGCAGCCCCTCCTTTTCCCTTTTGAAGGATTTGCCTGAACTATGTAGCTAGACTATGTGCCTCCTCCTCTGCCTGTGAACTAACTTAATTTCTTTTTTCAAGAGACTTGGTATTGCTATGTCGCCCAGGCTGCCCTCAAACTCTTGGGCTTAAATGATGATGCTCCTGCCTCAGCTTCCTGAGAAGCTGGGACTACAGGTATGTGCCACCACACCTGGCTTATAGTTAATTTTCTTCACAAGTGATTAAAATAGGGAATAGTTTATCTATTGGTACTTAAAACTGTGTGCTGTGATCCCCAAACCATGTGCTCAGACACTCTGGTGTGCTGCACTTAACACAGTGGGGTACTGTGGGATATTTAAATTTTTTCAGGCAAACTCAGTGATATTACACATCAGTTGGACATGGTGCAGACTGTTAATTTGAAGCAGTACACAGTTCCAACATTAAGTGCTACTACATACTTTTGTGTGACATCATATCTTTGTGAATCTGTTTTTTCTGAGGTTGCCAGATACTGTACAAAAGTCAGCGTGGGAGTGGAAATGAGGGTGATGTCTAATCTGCTTTTAAGGTTTGAGAAATTGTATCCAATGCACAAAGCCACACATGCCCAAATTGGTAATTAATTGTGGTTATTTAAGAATGAGGCTGGGTGTAGTGGCTCATGCCTATAATCCCAGAACTTTGGAAGGCAGAAGTGGGCGAATCACTTGAGGTCAGGAGTTCAAGAGCAGCCTGGCCAACATGGTGAAACCCTGTCTCTACCAAAAATACAAAAAATTAACCAGGTATGGTGGTGCATGCTTATAGTCCCAGCTCCTCAGGGGGTGAGACAGGAGACTCGCTTGAACCTGGAAGGTGGAGGTTGCAGTGAGCCAAGATCATGCCACTGCACCAGAGCAAGACTCCATCTCAAAAAAAAAAAAAAAAGAAAAAGAAAAAGAATGAAAGAAAACATATTTCTTTTTTCAATTTATGTGTATTTTTTTTTTTAGCGGTTACTAAATGTTAAGATACACATCCTTATTAAATTGTTTCGACATAGCTACTTATTAAGCAGAATCATTAGGTATTTCTTTTGGCTTAAGAGTTACTGTGAAAAAGATTAGAGACACTAAAGGCATTGACCAAGAAAGGTTGGGAACCTCTGCTATTGTGACATCTTAAATTTTAGCTCCTTTGTTTTTTTTGGTAAAGTCTGAAAGTAACTTTCCTTGTCTGGAAGTTTTCAGAAGACCAGGTTCGCCCTCTAGAGGCAAAACAGTGGTCTTGCTACTGAAGGTTTTTACAGGTATTCTTGATTTTGTATAATAGTTTAAATATGCATGCACATACATTTTTATATCTTTATATAAACTAACGTTCTATGATATTTTCTTACCATAAGTCTCTGAATAAATTACTGGTTGGATAATTATCTTTACTGGTATGCTGTATACCTTTAATCTGCTATTTTCATTTTGGAAAGCCAAGACCTCACATTCTCTTTTTTATACATATGGTATAAAAACTTGATGAGTGGGCTGGGAGCAGTGGCTCACACCTGTAATCCCAGCACTTTGGGAGGCTGAGGTGGGCGGATCACGAGGTTAGAAGATCGAGACCATCCTGAACAGCATGGTGAAACCCCATATCTACTAAAAATACAAAAATTAGCTGGGCGTGGTGACACGTGCCTGTAGCCCCAGCTACTTGGGAGGCTGAGGCAGGAGAATCACTTGAACCTGGGAGGCAGAGGTTGCAGTGAGCCGAGATTGTGCCACTGCACTCCAGCCTGGCAAAAGAGCGAGACTACGTCTCAAAAAACAGTAACAATAACAGTAAAACTTCATGAGTGGTCAGGAAAAGAACAGCTCTTTTTTATTTGAGATGAAGGAGTAGAGTTGAAATGTAGTTCCTGCCTCTGCCTCTGCGGCCCCTTCTCTGATCCTTTAAACTGATGATTATTTCTCTGCGCCACTTACTTTAGTTTTTGAGCTTTCCAGCTATATCACAGGTGTTAGTATATATTTCAGTGCCCTTTTTGTGGTTATGTTTGTTCTCTGGGAGGCATTATGTATAGTCAAGTCATTTTTCTTCTGACCCTTTTCCACCTTCAAAATATGTATCAGCTGGGTGCAGTGGCTCACTTTTAATCTCAGCACTTTGGGAGGCTGAGGCTGGTGTGTCACCTGAGGTCAGGAGTTCGAGACCAGCCTGGCCAACATGGTGAAACCTGGTCTCTACTAAAAGTTCAAAAATTAGCTAGGTGTGGTAGCAGGTGCCTATAATTCCAGCTGCTCGGAAGGCTGAGGCAGGAAAATCACTTGAACCTGGGAGGCGGAGATTACAGTGAGCCGAGATTGTGCCATTGCACTCCAGCCTGGGTGACAAGAGCAAAACTCTGTCTCAAAAAAAAAAAAAAAGAAAGAAAAAAATGTATTACTTTTACCATGTGATGGAACATGTTCCTACCTCTTGCTTTCTACTATCTCTACTTCAGTGTGTGTCCTCTACTTCCTATTTGTCTAATTTTGCTGTCCTCTTCCCTGCAATTCTCACTTTACAAAGTGGACATGATTTTCTTTTTATTGTAATGGTAAATTTCCAGTCTTAGGTCTCTGTTCTAAAACATTTTTTCACAGCACTGATTTTTGAATTCTCTAAAAGATGAATATAAAACTGTGTATCTGAGCTCCTTTACCATGTATGCTTTCAGATAGATGTTATTATGTTTGGAATCAGAAACTGAAAGTGAAGACAGTATCAGTAAAGCCATGAGGAATGTTAGGACACTTCTGTTATGGTTTGAGATAGGGTCTTAAGGTGTTAAGGCTTTAGGAAATGAAGAGGTAGCTGGCAATTTAGGTGTAAAAAACTGCTTGGAGAAATGATGCCTCACTTGCTTTTTGAATGGTAAAGCAGTAAGCTTTATTAGATTAGAGTAGTAGTATTTCTTTGGCTAATAACTTTTTAAAGCAGGTCTTCAGAAGTTGTTGATTCTTTTAAAACATTTTTTGAAAAAAAGATTTTTGGGGGAGATGGGGCTCACTATGTTGCCCAGGCTGGCCTTAAACTCCTGGACTCAAGCAATCCTCCCGTCTTAGCCTCCTGAGTACAGGGCACCAGAGGCGCACACCACCGTGCCCTGCAGAGTTGCCATATTTTTAAATATGTTATTAAACCAAACATTTCTTTAATAGAAAGACATCTGTAGGGACATGGATGCAGCTGGAAACCATCATTCTCAGCAAACTATCGCAAGAACAGAAAACCAAACACCGCATGTTCTCACTCATAGGTGGGAATTGAACAATGAAATTACCTGGACACAGGAAGGGGAGCATCACACACCAGGTCCTATTGTGGGGAGGGGGTAGTGGGGAGGGATAGCATTAGGAGATACACCTAATGTAAATGATGAGTTAATGGGTGCAGAACACCAACATGGCACATGTATATATATGTAACAAACCTGCACGTTGTGCTCATGTACCCTAGAACTTAATAATAATAAAAAAAAGAAAGACATCTGTAAGATTACACCTAAGTAAAGAAAAAAAGATTTAATTTACAAAGTTTTTGCTGAGTGTGGTGGCTCACGCCTATAATCCCAGCACTTTGGGAGGCTGAGGCGGGTGGATCACTTGAGGTCAGGAGTTCCAGATTAGCCTGGCCAACCCCATTTATAGTAAAAACAAAAAAATTAATGGCCATAGTGGCGCTTACCTGTAATCTCAGCTACTTGGGAGGCTGAGGCAGGAGAATCGCTTGAACCTGGGAGGTGGAGGTTGCAGTGAGTGGAGGTTGCGCCACTGCACTCTAGCCTGAGCTGTTTAAAAAAAAAGCAGAAAACAAAAACAAAAAAAACCCTTTTTTTCTCTATTATTAGTGAAACAACACATGATTGTATTCTCTTTATAAAATATAAAACATAGAATGATATATCTCAGTTCATTTTCACATTTTTAGGACTTTTAAAATTTATTTTTTTGTGTGGAAAACACGTAATTATTTTTGCATGTATGTATTTTGCATGTATAGTATTATATGTTTTTTTCCATTTCAAGAATGAAATGTCACCATATTTATATAGATGTATATATATACACACACACGTATATATATAATTTAACTTTACATATTTTGTACCTGTAGCTTTTCAGAGATACGTGAGTTCATAAGTGAAAGAATAGATTAAATATTTTAAAACTTTTTTTATTCCTGCAGTAACTTTTATTACAAGTCTAATCAATTTTAGTGCTTTCCATGTTAATAGTAAAGAAACATAAAAAACATTTTAGGATTATAGCAAAGTCAAACTGACTGAAGTTTGGCATTTAACTTGATGATCAATTCTCAAATCACAAGAACATTCGCAGTATTACTTTTTGAGGATTATCACATGTGTTCTCTTGCAGATGTGAAATTCCATTTGTGGCCTTTTGAACCAGTTGGTGAGCCAGGTTAAAAATTACATCCGTTAATTATAAATAGTATTTCAGTTATATCGTAGTTCAGTTGACCTGAGTATTTTTTTTTTCCTAAATTAGTAGGTAAAGTTGGAATACAGCTACATTGTTTGTCTTAGGAACTCGAAACTGCAAGTGAGAATGATTTCAAATAAACCATGTTATATATAATTATGATACAATTGCATACTAGATTGAATATGCACTGTTTATGTCAAACTGATAATCTCTCAGTGAAACTTATCTTTTTTTGCTAGGCACTGCTTTTATATTGGCATCTTTAACATGAAAACGAGATTGTAGTCCTTAGATGATCAAGTTTTTCATCAATACTTGTGCCATTTTCTGGTGAAGTTTAAGTTGAGTGGTGAATCAGTTTCACATAACTTTTGACAGGCGAGGAAAAAAGTTGTAAGATACTAATTTCTTAATCAGACAGCTTCAGATTGTTTAAAAGTAGAATAAGTCGCTTTCTTCAGTTAAGCCTTTGCTTTTGAAATTTTTTACTGCAGGAATAACATTATGGAACGGACTAGCATACATGAGTTTTGTGAGCAGTAGTTAAATGTTAAATACATAAAACTTAGAACATGTTAGAGCTTAATTTTCTGGTTTCTGATTTTATTGGTATGTGTAATAGAATATTTGAAAAGTTTATTGGTTTTAATTATGCTTACATATCGATATTCTTGCTGTAAAATTTGACTAAGTACTGCAAAAACAAAGCAATTCTTTCACTGATGTTAAATTGCAGAGGGGCTGGACTGTGTTCAGAAGTTATTCTTTAGAAATTCAGTTTTTGAGACAGGATCTCACTCTGTTGCCCAGGCTAGAATGCAGTGGCACGATCATGGCTCACTGCAACCTTGACCTCCTGGGTTCAAATGATCCTTCCACCTTAGCCTCCCTAGTAGCTGAGACTACAGGTGCACACCACCATACCTGGCTAATTTTTTTACTTTTAGTAGAGACAGGGTCTCACTGTGTTTCCCTGGCTGGTCTTGAACTCCTGGGCTTAAGTGATCCTCTGACTTGGCCTCCCAAAGTGTTGGGATTACAGGCATGTGCCACCATGCCCGACCAGAAGTTCTTCTTGAAAAGTTAAAAAAAATTGTTGCACTATTGCATGTTTTGTTTTCACCTTTATTTACCTTATCTGTTATCACCTTGAAAAGGCAGTGAATAACTACATTTCCAGTTGCATGTGTGTTCTTTATTGATGGTTAATAAATTATTATGCATTTCTATGTATAAATGGATTTCATAAAAATTAATTTTTGTGGTCTAAAGATTGGAGAGGAGCTAGTAATATTTCTGGGCCTGTGCTTCTGGGAGAAGGGAGAAGTATGAGCCTCAAGAGAGAAACCTAAATTTTTAATTAAAGAAAATTAAAAGAATTAAGTTTTCACAAATTAAACAGGGTAGAATTTGAGGGAATGTTTTTTCATTTTATCAGAAACAGAGACTTGGAAAGGGTTACAGTTTGAAAATACTCTGAATATCTATATTTGATTACAGGAATACTGTTTTGTATATCAACATTATATTAAAAGTTGTATTCATCCTGTCTTTATCTCAGACTTGTATATTATGGCAGGCTTCAGACTAAACAAACAAGATCGTGCTAATAACTCTGCAAAAATAAAATTGACTAAGGTACTCTTATATGCCAGAAAGTGATGAAATGCTTTGCCCCAAGATTGCAATTGAGCTTGAAATATAGGATGGGTTTTTTGTCTCCTAATTCATAGATCTGGAATAAAATTTATGATCTATAAAGACATCGTAATCAGCTAAACCCTGTCTATCCCAAGCATAATGGTTTCCTCAGCTCTTAGATTAAGTTGTGTAAGAGACTCTCTTTATCTTGGGCAGACGTGGTCTTGAGGTAGCAGAGGTGGGGAGTTTTTCTGCTTCTGAAACATTATTCTGGCTCCCTATAAATTGTTCACAGCATATAGAAATAGAAGGATTTACTCACTAATGTGGTTTAACATTAACCCCTTTAAGGGGGAGTGTTCCTACTGTCCATTGAACCTCAAAGTCAAGTCAGTTAATGGATATATCAGTGTATATATCAGGCTATTTTGGCTCTCTCATTGTCTTTGAAGGAGAAGCTTCTATGCTACTATTCTTTCTTCTTGTCAATCCCCATATTTTATTTATTTAGGCAGCTATTCAAAGATTCTTGCCACTCTCCCTTTGAATCCAGTCTGATCTTTTCACATATTTCCCTCCTGGTACGTTTTTCTGGTAAATCGCTTTAGCTACAAAACACAAGGCATCAAAGTGTGGTAGAATACCATTCTGCTGCCAATTCAATGTGTGACCTAATATTAGTAAACTCTAGGCCTTTTCTATAGGAGAACTTGAAGGACAGAATTCTTGAATTGATCTTAGATTTCCTAAGATTTTCTGGCTTATTTCCATGAATTATTTATTCAACAAATATTATGTTTAATGCAATAGGTATAATTTAGGTTCTTGACACACACACATATATATATATCTCCTAGCCTTTGAGTTATTTCAGTATAACTGCAGGGGACAAGGGGTAGAAGAGAATTTCATATGTAACTATAATATTGTATGGTAAGTGTTTTAGTAGAGCTGTGACAGAGTATGAGAGTACAGTTGAAAGAGTGATTTATTTTTCTCAGAGATGACATGCAAATTGTGTTCCTAAGTGTATTAGTAGGAATTAAGCAGGCAGACAAGATGGGGAAAGCCAGTCTAGATAGAGGAAATTGAAAAAGCAAGCAGGAATGAATAGGATCTGTTTAGCTAATAGGACAGTATATCAAAGATACAGGGTAGATGGTGAAGGCTCATTAGCCATGAGGCTAGAGAATTGGGTTTTATCTAAAATACTTTTAAATAAGGTACTGAGATATCAAATTTATGTATTAGAAAAATAATTCTGGAGGCATTCTAGGAGCTGGATTAGAAAACAGTAATGATCCAGCAATCCCGCTACTGAGCATTTATCCAAACAAAAGGAAATCAGTATATCAAGGAGGCATCTGCACCCCTGTGTTTATTGCAGAACTATTCCTAATAGCCAACATATGAAATCAGCCTAGGTATCCCAACAACAGATGCATGGATAAAGAAAATGTGGTATATATACACAATCATATACTATTCAGCCATAAAAAAGAATGAAATCTTGTCATTTGTGACAACATGAGTGGAACTGGAGGACATTATGTTAAGTGAAATAAGCCAGAAATGGAAAGTTAAACACCACAAGTTCTCACTTATATGTGGGACCCAAGAAAGAAAGTTGATCCCATAGAAGTAAAAAATGTAACAGGGGATATTAAAGACTGGAAAGGGTAGGAGGAAAGTGGTGGTGGGGGCTGCATGTTAGGGAGAGATTTGTTAAAGGATAAAAAATTCCAGCTAGATAGAAGGAATAAGTTCTAGTGTTTCATACCATTGTTGAATGACCATAGTTACCAATAATATACAGTTTTAAATAGCAAGAAGGAGGATATTGAATATTCGCAACACAAAGAAATGATACATGTTTGAGATGATGGATGTGGTAATTACCCTGATCTGATCACCATACATTATATGTATCAAAACATCACTATGTACCCCGTAAGTAGGTAAAATTATTATGTGTAAATTAAACCAATAAAAACATCTTAAAAAGGTTAAAAAAAGAACAGTGGATTTGAGGACAAGGCTGTTAAGATTTTTAAAATAATTATTATTCTAATTTTCAAACACAGTGGATGATTAGAACTACCTAGAGATTGTATTAAGAATTCATTGGCTCCATACATTGAGTTCCTCATGTCAATTTTATGTGTTTTTAATTCTTGTGTTCCTAGCTGGTTCTTTTTCAAATCTACTGTATCACTTTTTACAGTTTACTGTTCCCTGCTGAAATTTCAAGCTTGGCCTTTATCTCCTTGAACATAGTAAGTATAGCTATTTCATATGTCTGGAAATTCCAGCATCTGGAACTCCTATAGGTCTGCTTATATCAAATATTGTTTCTGCTAGTTTTGGCTAGCAGGTGTTACCTTACCTCTTTGTGTGCCCAGTTACCTTTGCTTGACTGCTCGGTGTAATATTTCAAACATATAATATTTGAGACATCATGTATGGAAAGCAGTTTGAAGGCTAACATGATGTCATCCTTCAGAGATTTGATGAATGTTTCTTGGGCAGTATATGTATAGCTGTTGGTCCATTCATATGAGGCAAAACTCAAGTGCCAACTCTTGTGATCATTTTTAAAAATTATTAAGTTGTGTAAGTTAGTTTTTGGTTGTTAAACCAACTTTGCATTCCAGGAATAAACTATGATCAGTCACAGTTATTATTCACCTTGCTTATTTCTGGATTAGATCTGCATATATATATATATATTTAAATGTAAAAACTATGGCAGTTGTAGGTTCATAGCAGATTTGAGGAGAAAGTACAGAGTGTTCCATATAACTCCTGTCCCCACATACACACAACCTCCTTCACTGTCAGCATCTTGCACCGCAGTGGATCTTTTTTTTTATAACCAATGAACTTACACTGACACACTGTCACTCAAAGTCTGTAGTTTACGGTATCATTCATTCCCAGTGTTGTACATTTTATGGCTTTAGACAAATGTATAATGACATGTATCTATCATTGTAGTATTACACAGCATAGTTTCACTATACTAAAAATTGAGCTGTGTGTAGTCATCCTTCCCTCCCCCAATCCTCTGGAAACCACAGATCTTTTTCTTGTCTCCATAGTTTTGCCTTTTCCAGACTATTACGTAATTGGAACCAGACAGTATTTAGCTGTTTCAGGTTGGTTTCTTTCACTTAGTAATATGCATTTATATTTCCTCCATGCCTTTCCATAGCTTGATAGCTCATTTCTTTTTAGTGCTGAGTAATATTCTATTGTCTGGGAACACCACAGTTTATTTACCCATTCACCTACTGAAGGACATCTTAGTTGCTTCCAAGTTTTGGCTGCTGTTAATAAGTCTTCTCTAAACTTATGCGTGCAATTTTTTTGTGTGGTTTTATGTTTTTAGTTCATTTTGGTAAATACCGAAGGAAGTGATTGCTGGATCATAAGAATATGTTTAGTTTTGCAAGAAGCTAGCAAGATATCTTCCAAAGTGTTGGTCCCCTTGTGCATTCCCAGCAGCATTAAATGAGAGTTCCTCTTGCACCACATTTTCTCCAGTATTTGCTGCTGTTAGTGTTTTGAATTTTGGTCATTCTCATAACTGTGTAGTGGTGTCTCATTGTCTTAATTTGCAATTCCCTAATGACATGATGTTGAACATCTCTTCACATGCTTACTTGCCATCTGTATATCTTCTTTGATGATATACAGGTCTTTTGCTCATTTTAAAATCAGATTGTTCAATTTCTTATTGTTGAGTTTTAAGAGTTCTTTGTCTATTTTGGATAACAGTCCTTTGTCAGGCATGCCTTTGGCAAATATGTTCTGTCTTTCTATGGCTTGTCTTTTCACAGAGCAGAAATTTTAAATTTTAGCGAACTCCAGCTTATCAATTATAGTAGTCTCCCCTTATCACAGTTTCACTTTCCACAGTTTTGGTTACCCATGGTCAGCTGCAGTCTGAAAATATTAAGATATTTTGTGGGTTTGTGTATGTGTGCATGTGAGAGTGTGTGTGTATGAGAGCGAGAGAACACATTCATATAACTTTTATTATAGTATTTTGTTATAATTTCTCTATTGTTAATGTCTTACTATGTCTAGTTTATAAATTTATAAAGTTGATAAAACATTATCATATGTATAGGAAAAAAGCACATACAGGGTTAAGTATTATCCATGGTTTCAGGCATCCGCTGGGGGTCTTAGAACATATTTCCCAAGGGTAAGGGGGACTACTGTATTTTAATTTTTATTTTTTTGTAGATCATGCCTTTAGTATTGATCTAAAAAGTCATCACTATACTCAAGGCCATCTAAATTTTCTGTGTTATCTTCTAGGAGTTGTATAGTTTTATACTTTACATTTAGGTCTGTAAACCATTTTGAGTTAATTTTTATGATGGATGTAAGGTCTGTGTGTAGGTTGATTTTTTTTTTTTTTGGCTGTCAATGTCCAGTTGTTCCAGTACCATTTGTTGAAATGCGTATCTTTGCTCCATTGTATTGCCTTTGCTCCTTTGTCAAAGATCAGTTGACTATATTTATGTGGGCTTATTTCTGGGATCTCTATTCTGTTCCATTGACCTATTTGTCTGCTCTTTCTCCAGTGCCACACTGTCTTAATTATTGTAGCCTTTTCATAAGTCTTGAATTCTAGTAGTGTCAGTCCTCTGACTTTTTCTTCAATATTGAGTTGGCTATTCTGGGTCTTTTGTCTCTCTGTGTAACTTTAGAATCAGTTTATCATTCCCAAAATAATTTGCTGAGATTTTGATTGGGATTGTGTTGAATCTGTAGATCAAGTTGAGAAAAGCTGACATCTAAATGACGTTGAGTCTTTTTTTTTTTTGAGACAGAGTTTCGCTCTTGTTGCCCAGGCTGGAGTGCAATAGCGCGATCTCAGCTCACTGCAACCTCCGCCTCCCGGGTTCAAGCAATTGTCCTGCCTCAGCCTCCTGAGTAGCTGGGATTATAGGCATGCACCACTACGCTGGGCTGATTTTGTATTTTTAGTAGAGACAGGGTTTCTCCATGCTGGTCAGGCTTGTCTTGAACTCCTGACCTCAGGTGATCCACCTGCCTTGACCTCCCAAAGTGCTGACATTACAGGCGAGAGCCACCACACCCGGTGAGTCTTCTTAATCATAAACGTGGAACATCTCTTCGTTTGTTTTGTTCTTCTTTTTATCTTTCGTTAGAGTTTTGTACTTTTCCTCATACGGATCTTGCGTATATTTTGATAGACTTATACCTAAGTATTTCATTTTTATGGTATTATGTTTTAAATTTTAAATTTTACTTGTTCATTGCTGTTATATTGTAAGAAAGTGATTGACTTTTGTACATTAGCCTTCTATCTTGTAAACTTGCTGTTATTGCTTATTAGTTCCAAAAGTTTTCTGTTGATATTTTTGGACTTTCTCCACAGACAATCATGTCATCTGTAAACAAAGACAATTTTATTTCTTCTTTCCTAATTAGTGTAACTTTTATTTCCTTTTTCTATTGCATTAACTAGGACTTCTAGAACAATGTTGAAAAGCAGTGATGAGTGGGGACATCCTTGCCTTGTTCTTGATCTTAGAGAGACAGCTTCTAGCTTCTCACCATTAAGTATGATGTTAGCTATAGGTTTTTTGTAGATTTTCTTTATCAAGTTGAGGAAGTTCCCCTCTATTCCTAGTTTACTGAGAAGTTTCATCATGAATGGTGTTGGATGTTGTCAAATGCTTTTCCAACGTCTATTGATGTTTTATCATGTGATTTTTGTTCTTTAGCCTCTTGATGCAATTGATTAAATTAATTGATTTTTTTTTTAAACATTGAACCAGTTGTGCATACCTAGGATAAATTCCACATGGTCATGGTATAGAATTCTTTTTATACATTGTTGGATTAGATTTACTAATATTTTCTTGAGAATTTTTTGCATTTACGTTCATAAGAGATACTGGTCTGTATGTTTCTGTTTTGGTAATGCTTTTGTCTAGTTTTGGTATTAGAGTAATGCTGGCTTCATATAATGAGTGATGAAGTATTTCCTCTCCATGTATCTTATGGAAGAGATTATAGATAATTGATACAATTTCTTCCTTAAATATTTGGTAGAATTCATCAGTGAACCCATCTGGGTCTGTGCTTTCTGGTTTGGAAGATTATTAATTATTGATTCAATTTCTTCTTATGTTAGTTTGGGTATATTTCAAGGAATTGGTTCATTTCATTCAGGTTATCAAATTTTGGGCATAGAATTGTTCGTAACAGGCCAGGTGTGGTAGCTCATGCCTGTAATCCCAGCACTTTGGGAGGCCAAGGCGGGATCACTTGAGGTCAGAAGTTCGAGACCAGCCTGGCCAACGTGGTGAAACCCTGTCTGTACTAAAAATATTAGCTGTACTAAAAATATTAATTTAAAAAAATAGCTGTACGTGGTGGCATGTGCCTGTAGTCGGCCAACTCCTTGGGAGGCTGAGGCAGGAGAATCGCTTGAACCCGGGAAGTGGAGGTTCCACTGAGCCAGGATGGCACCTGGACAACAGAGCACAAGACTCTATCTAAAAAAAAAAAAAAAAAAGAATTGTTCATAATATTTCTTCATTATCCTTTTTAACGTCCTTGGGCTCTGTAGTGATGTCTCCACTTTCATTTCTGATATTGGTAATTTGTGTCTTTTTTTTTTTTTTCTCTTAGTTATCCTGGCAAGAGGATTATCAATTTTATTGTTCTCTTTAAAGAACTGTTAGCTTTTGGTTTTGTTGATTTTTCTCTACTGACTTCCTGTTTTTAATTTTATTGATTCCTGCTCTTTATTTTTATTTATTTTTTTCTGCTTCCTTTGTAATTAATTAGCTCGAATTTTTCTTGTTAAGGTGGAAGCTTAGATGATTGATTTTAGATCTTCTTTTCTCATATATTCATTCAAAGCAATACTTTTGCCTCTAATACTGTATTTGCTGTATCTCACAAATTTCATAAGTTGTATTTTCATTTTCCTATAGTTAAAAATATTTTAAAATTACCCTTAAGATTTCTTCTTTGACACATGTGTTATTTAGAAGTGTGTTGTTTAATCTCCAAGTATTTGGGGATTTTTCAGGAATCTCTCTCTGTCAATTTCTAGTTTAATTTCATTGAGATCTGAGAGCAGACATTTTATGATTTCTGTTATTTTAAACTTGTTAAGGTGTATTTTGTGGCCTAGAATGTAGTCTGTATTGGTCGATGTTCCATGTTAGCTTGAGAAGAATGTTTCATCTGCTGTTGTTGGATGTAGTAGTCTACAGATGTCAATTACATGCAGTTGACTGATGGTACTGTTGAGTTCAGCTATGTCCTTACTGATTTTCTGACTGCTGGATCTGTCTATTTCTGATAGAGGCTTTAAAGTTTTCCAGTGTAATAGTAGATTCATCTGTTTCTCCTTGTAGTTCTACCTGTTTTGCCTCATGTATTTTGACCACTCTGTTTTTAGTTGCATACATGATAAGAATTGTTATGTCTCCTTGGATTATTAACCACTTTATTATGTAATGCCCTTTTTATTACTGATAAATTTCCTTGCTGTGAAGTCTGCTCTGTCCAAGATTACTATAGCTACTCCTGTTGTCTTTGATTAGTGTTGGGATGGTATATCTTTCTCCATCCCTTGTCTTTTAATCTATATGTGCCTTTATAGTTAAAGTGGAGTTTTTAAAAATTTAACTTAATTTTACTTTTAAGTTCCAGGATACATGTGCTGAATGTGCAGGTTTGTTACGTAGGTGTGCATGTGTCATGGTTGTTTGCTGCACCTATCAACCCGTCATTTATGTTTTAACATCTGAATGCATTAGGTATTTGTCCTAATGCTCTCCCTCCCCTTGTCCCCCGACCCCCTGACAGGCCCCTGTGTGTGTGTGTTGTTGTTCTTCCTGTATCCATGTGTTCTTATTGTTCAACTTAGAGTTTTTTTTTTTTTTTTTTTTGAGACGGAGTCTCGCTCTGTCGCCCAGGCTGGAGTGCAGTGGCGCGATCTCGGCTCACTGCAAGCTCCGCCTCCCGGGTTCACGCCATTCTCCTGCCTCAGCCTCCCGAGTAGCTGGGACTACAGGCGCCCGCCCCTGCGCCCGGCTAATTTTTTCTATTTTTAGTAGAGACGGGGTTTCACCATGGTCTCGATCTCCTGACCTTGTGATCCGCCCACCTCGGCCTCCCAAAGTGCTGGGATTACAGGCGTGAGCCACCACGCCCGGCCTTTAGAGTTTTTTTGTAGACAACATATGGCTGGGCCTTGTTTTGTGATACACTTTGACAGTCTCTATTTTTTCATTTGTTTGTTTGTTTTGTTTTATTTTTGAGACAGAATCTTGCTCTGTTGCCCAGGCTGGAGTGCAGTGGTGCAATCATAGCTCACTGCAGCCTCAAACTCTCGGCCTCAAATGGTCCTCCCGCTGTGTCCTCCAAAAGTTCTGGGATTATAGGTATGAGCCACTGTGCTTGGCCTCTCAGTGTTTTAATTGGTGCATTTAGACCATTGATATTTAAAGTGATTATTGATATAGTTGGATTATTATCTCTCATTTCTGTTACTGTTTGTTAGTTGTTGCCTTTATAATTTGTTTCCGGTTTTGTCTTCCACATCTTTTCAGTCTTTAGTTTTAATTGAACATTTTATATGATTCCATTTTCTCCCATTTCTTAACATATCAGTTATACTTCTTTTTTTAAAACTTTTTTTGGTGGTTGTCCTGGAGTTTGCAGTATGTATTTATAGCTAAGCCAACTCCACTTTCAGGTAACACTATACCTGAAAGTGGAGTTTCATGTGTAATGCAAATACCTTGTAATAACAAAACATTCCTAATTCCTGCTGCCCATCCCTTTTATTACTGCCATTCGTTTTACTTGCATGTGAGCATACACACACGAGCATACATAATTAAACACCTTATTGCTGCTATTATTTTGAGTAAACTGTTGCTATGGTTTGAATGTTTATGCCCTCTAAAATTTATGTTGAAATGCAATCCCCACTGTGGCAGTATTGAGAGGTGGGGCCTTTAAGAGGCGATTAATTCTTTAAGAGGATTACTCTATTTTACAGGATTAATCCATTAACAGATTAATGGATTATTGGATTATCATAGGAATGGGACTAGTGACTTTATAAGAAGAGGAAGCAAGATCTGAGCTAGCATGCTCAGCCCCTCATCGCATGATGCTCTGCACCACCTCAGGATTCTACAGAGCATCCCCATCAGTAAGAGGGCTCTCATTAGATGTAGCCCCTTGACCTTGGACCTCTCACCCTCTGTAACTGTTAAGAAATAAATTCCTTTGAATTTTAGGTATTCTGTTATAAGCAACAGAAAATAGAATAAGACAACTGTTTTCTATTAGATCAATTAAGAATAAGAAAAATTCGAGACCTGCCTGACCAAAATGGTGAAACCCTGTCTCCACTAAAAATACAAAAATTAGCCGGGCATGATGGCACATGCCTGTAATCCCAACTACTTGGGAGGCTGAGACAGGAGAATCGCTTGAACCCAGGAGGCGGAGGTTGAGGTGAGCTGAGATCACGCCACTGCACTCCAGCCTGCGCAACAGAGTGAGACTCTGTCTCAAAACAAAAAACAAAAAACAAACAAACAAAAAAAAACAAAAAAGAAGAAAAAGAAAAATATCTTCTTTAAGAAAAACTTCTTTTAACATTTTCTTGCAAGGCAGGTCTACTGTCAAATTCCTTAATAATTGTCTCAGAAAGTTTTTTTCCTTCACTTTTGAAGGATAACTTTGCAGGATACAGAATTCTAGGCTTGCAATTTTTTTCTCTCAGCACTTTAAATATTTCTCTCTACTCTTTACTTGCATTTCTGAGGATAAGTTTATATCTTTGTTCCTATAGGTAGGGTGTTTTTCCCTCTGCCTTCTTTGAAGATTTTTTGATCTTTGATTTTCTGAAATTTGAATATGATATGGCTAGAAGTAGGGGTTTTTTTATGTATATGTTTATCCTGTTTGATGTTCTCTGAGCTTCCTGGATCTTTGATTTGGTGTTGACATTAATTTGGGGGAACTTCTCAGTCCATATTGCTTTAGATATTTCTTCTTCCTTCTCTCTGTCTCTCTTCTCCTCCCCTCTCTCTTGTCCTTTGTAGTTTTCCCAGTGTTCTTGGATACTCTGCACTTTTTTTCCCCATCTTTTTTCTCTTTGCTTTTCAGTTTCGAAAGTTCTGTTGTCATACCTCAAGTTCAGAGATTCTGTCTCAGCCATGTCCAATTTGCTAATGAACCCATCAAAGGAATTCTTTCTTTCTGTTCCAGTTTTTTAATCTTTAGTATTTCTTTTTGATTATTTCTTAAAATGTCCATCTCTTACATTATTCTTGCATGTTGTCTACTTTTTCCATTGAAACTTTAGTGCACTGCTCATAGTTCTCTTTAAAACAAATTCTGGTTTGATAATTCCAACATTCCTATCATATCTGACTCTGGTTCTAATGCTTGTTTAGTCTCTTTAGACCGTGGTTTTTTTTTTTTTTTTTTTTTTTCTTATAACCATTTAGTATGCCATATAATTTTTGCTGAAAGGTAGTAGATAGAATGTGGTGGATAAAAGGAACTGGTAAGTAGGCCTTTAGTAAGGTAGTGGTAAGGTGTGGGAAAAGGGGAAGCATTCTATAGTCCTGTGATTAGGTCTTAATCTTTTGGTGAACCTGTACCCCTGAATGGTACGCTTCATAGTATTTTCAGTTTTGTTTTTTTTCCCTCTTTGACAGGACAGAATGGCCAGAGGGAGCTGGAGTTGTGTATTTCCCTTCCCCTAGTTAGGTTGGAGCAGGTAAGGTTCTGGTAAAATAGTTTCTCCTGAGGGCAGACCTTGTTAGGAACAGAATGTAAAGGAGTATTTCAAAATAATTACTTTTCCTCTCCTGCCGAAAGCACAAGGGGATTTCTCCCCCACAGTACTCACTCTGAGGACTTGGTAGAGTTCCTGGAGGTAAAACTCACAAAAGTGTATGCAACTGAGTCCTCCTGGAGTTTTGTTTTATTTTTTTCCTTTTTTAAATACCTGCATCTCCCCTGGAGTTCTAACATCAGACTTGTCCACACTCAGCCTCCAACAGTTTGTCTATTACAGTTTATGTTTTCCTACTCCAGCACTGCCAGAGGTTTCAGCTTCTGGGTGTCTGCTCTGCTAAGTTGTGATTCTCCTTTATGTGTTTGTCTCTGCAGTTTTGGGGCAGTGGTTTTCTGTGTGGCTTCATGTCTCTGATGAATCTAAGAATAATTATTAATTTTTCAGTTTACTTAGGTTTTTACTTGTTAGGATGCAGTGGCAACTTCTTGACCTCCTGGCCTCAAAAGATCCTCCCACCTTGACCCCCCAAAATGTTGGGATTATAGGTGCGAGCCACCACACCTGTCCTGGAATGGCAATTTCTTTTTTTTTTTTCTTTTTTTTTGAGACGGAGTCTCGCTCTGTCACCCAGGCTGGAGTGCAGTGGCCGGATCTCAGCTCACTGCAAGCTCCGCCTCCCGGGTTCACGCCATTCTCCTGCCTCAGCCTCCCGAGTAGCTGGGACTACAGGCGCCTGCCACCTCGCCCGGCTAAGTTTTTGTATTTTTAGTAGAGACGGGGTTTCACTGTGTTAGCCAGGATGGTCTCGATCTCCTGACCTCGTGATCCGCCCGTCTCGGCCTCCCAAAGTGCTGGGATTACAGGCTTGAGCCACTGCGCCCGGCCTGGAATGGCAATTTCTAAGCTGTATACATGCTGGAGTGGAAGTCCAGAAGTCAGTTTGCTAATATTATGTTAGGGATTTTTGCTTCCATATTCATGAGGGATGTCAGTCTATAATTTTCTTTTAATGCCTTTGTCAGATTCTGGTATTGGGATAATGCAATCATCATTTAATAAGTTGAGGATTGTTTCTTTTCTGTTTTCTGAAATAATTTGTGTACATTGGTGTTATTTCTTCCTTAAACATTTGACAGAATTTACCAGTGAAATAATTTAGGCCAAGGTTTCTCAACCTCAGCACTTTTGACATTTTAGGTCATGTATATGTAAATGTAAATGACCTAAATGTAAATATTGTGAGGGGTTTTCCTGTTAAATATAGGATATTTAATAGTATCCCTGGCCTCTAAGAATTCCAGTAGTAATTACCCCCCTTCACTTCTCATTGTGACAACCGAAATGTCTTAGACATTGTCAGATGTCCTCAAGGGGGCAAAGTCAACCCCAGTTGAGAATTACTGATCTAAGTGAAGTGTGGAAGTTTTTTGTTGTTGAGTGTATTTTTAGTTATAAACTTAATGTTTTTCTTGACCTCAGATTGGGCTATTCAAATTTTCTGTTTCTTCTTGAGTCAGCTTTGGTAACATGTCTTTCAACAGATTTTTATATTTCATCTATGTTGCTAGATTTATTACAATGAAATTATTCATATTTTCTTATTTTTTTAATGTCTGCTAGGTATGTAATACAAATGTGGATAGTGATGATCTCTCTTGCATTCCTGATTTTGACAGTTTTTATCTTCTCTTTTTCATTGATCAGTTTTACTAGGAGTTTATCAATTTTATTATGTTTTAAAAGAAACACCTTTTGTTTCACTGATTTTTACTACTTGGTTTTGTGTGTTCTATTCATTGATTTCTGTTCTTCATTATTTACTATCCACTTGCTTTGGATTTATGTTGCTTTTTTTCTAGTTTTCTAAGGTGGGTCATTCATTTTAGACCTTTTATCTTTTTAATGTATTTTAAGCTACAAATTTTCCTCTAGCTATGCTTTAGCTGCATTCCATAAATTTCAGTGTTTTCATTTGCACTCAATGCAAGATATTTTTCCTTTTCTTTTGTTACTGCCTTTACTTATGATTATGTAGAAGTATATTATTTTACTTTTAAAATATCTTGGGATTTTACAGATATGTTTTTGTAAATGATTAATTATGGATGGTCAGTGTCTCAGTCCATTTTCCGTTGCTTATAACGGAATATTGGGAACTGAGTAATTTATAAACAAAGGGAATTTATTTCTTACAGTTACGGAGGATGAAAAGTCCGTGGTCGAGGGGCTCCATCTGGTGAGAGTCCTCTTACTGGTTGGAACTCTGCAAAGTCCCAGAGCGATGCAGGGCGTCATGTGGCAAGGGAGCTGAACATATGAGCTCAGGTCTCTTTTCCTTTTCTTATAAAGCTACCAGTCCCACTCTCATGATAACATGTTAATCTGTGAACAGATTAATCCATTCATGTGGGCAGAGCCCTCCTGACCAAATTGCCTCTTAAAGCCTTCCCCCATCCCCAGTACTATCACACTGGGGATTAAATTTCAACACCAGTTTTGGAAGGGACAAATATTCAAACCATAACAGACGATATATGTTATGCAATTTCAGTGTTTTTCAATTTATTGAGACTTGTTTATGCCCCAGATATAGCTGGTCTTACTGAACGTTCCTTGTGTACTTGAAAACAGTGTATATTTTGCAGATGTTGAGTGAAGTATTCTATAAATGTCAGTTTAGGTCATGTTAGATTGGTAGTGTTACATCTTTTATATTTTTAAATTTTTTTGCTTTTTCTACCAGTTACTGAGACAAGAGCAATAAAATCTCCACTATAAATTACTTGGTTATTTCTCCTTTCGTTTCTGTCAATTTTTGTTTCCTGTTTTTTGAAGCTTTGTTTTGAAGTTGTCTTGGTGAATTGCTCCCTTTACCATCAATGATACGTCCTGTTTGCTTTGGTAAGATTTCCCTTTATGAAGTTTTTATCTGACTTTATTAGCCACTAGAGCTTGTTTCCAGTTAGTATTTTGCAGACATTTCTGTTTTCATCCTTTTATTCTTGTATCTGTCTCTTTATTTAAACTGAGTTTCTTATAAGTAGCATATAGTTGGGTATTGCTTTTGTATACAATCTGGTACCCTCTGTTTTTTAGATGGAGTGTCATTTACTGTCATTAGTGATATGATCAGGTTTAAATTTACCAACTTACTGTTTCTTTTCAAATTATTTCATCTGGTCCTTCACTTTTTTTTTCTCCTGCCCTCTTTTGGGTTGACTGAGTATTTTTGTCACTATACTTTTTCTCCACTATTAGCTTATTAGCTTTTGTTTTACTTTTTTGGTGGTTGCTGTTGATCAGCAGTTTTCAAACATCTTGGTCTCATGATCCCTTTGGATTCTTTTTCTTTTTTCTTTTTTTTTGAGAAAAAGTCTGGCTCTATTGCCCAGGCTGGAGTGCAGTGGTACAGTCTTGGCTCACTGCAACCTCTGCCTCCTGGGCTCAAGCCATCCTCCCACCTCAGCTTCCCGAGTAGCTAGGACTACAGGCACATACCACTATGCGTGGCTAATTTAATTTTTTTTTTTTTTTGTAGAGATGGGGTCCCTTTGGATTCTCAATTATTAAAGACCTCAAAGAGTTTCTGTTTATGGGATTATCAATTATTACTATACCCCCAGTTAAAACTGAAATGTTCAAGTATTAATCATTTAAAAATTACAAGAGTAAAGCTATTATATGTTAACAAAAACAACATATTTGTGAAAAATAACTATTAAAAAACAAGTAGTGGGGAGAGTGGCATTATTTTCCATTTTTGCAGATCTCTATGGCTTAAATGAAGGCTGGATTCTCACATGTACTCTTGCATTTAGTTTTTTGCTTTATATTGTTTTAGTAAATTTAAGTACATGAAGAAAATCTCACAGAGTTATGTATGTAGTAAAGTGAAGAACATTTTAATAGTCTTTGCAGATAATGTGGGCATTCTTCTTTGATGCCACTCCAAAATTCATCAAGTGGTTGTTTCTTAAAGGTAAGTTATAGTGTGGAATCTGAAACCATATAACTCTGTTATAGAAAAATCTATTGGTCTTTTTTGCACTTTGCCTGGGTATGTATATTTATGCATGGTTTTATAATATCATGCATTGGTGATTTGGAAAATGTTGGTGCACCAGATAACGTCGATCTTCCAAATATTACAGCATTGCATTATAAAATATCAAAAAATGACAGTATTATTACCGCTGATCTCACAAAAATCTAATTCTGGGAAGCTGTTAAATATATGATGGCATAGGTCTGGGTGCAGTGGCCCATGTCTGTAATCCTAGCATTTTAGGAGGATCCTAGCAAGGCGGGTGGATCATGAGGTCAAGAGATCGAGATCATCCTGGCTAACATGGTGAAACCCCATCTCTACTAAAAATATAAGAATTAGCTGAATGTGGTGGCATGCGCCTGTAGTCCCAGCTACTCGGGAGGCTGAGGCAGGAGAATCGCTTGAACCTGGAAACGGAGGTTACAGTGAGCCAATATCATGCCACTGCACTCCAGCCTGGGCGACAGAGTGAGACTCTTGTCTTAAAAAATATATATATGTGTGTGTGTGTGTATGTATGTATGTGTGTGTGTGCATATATACGTATATATGTATGTATACACACATATATAAGAATATATATGTATATATGTGTGTATGTATATACATGTAAGAATATATATACGTATATATGCACACATATATATGAATATACATATATATACTCTTATATATGAAGTTTTTATCTGACTTTATTAGCCACTAGAGCATGTTTCCAGTTAATATTTTGCAGACATTTCTGTTTTCATCCTTTTATTCTTGTATCTGTCTTTATATTTAAAGTGGGTTTCTTATAAATAGCATATAGTTGGGTCTTACTTTTATAAGAACCTTACATGTAAGAACCTTACAACAGCGTACTGCTGTTACCTGCTTTCTAACTTTTGTGCTGTAAACTCCTTATTTATATTTACCAGTATATTTCTGTATTAAATGACCACATATTCTCTAAAACTTTAAGAAATGAGAAAACTGTCTTTTTTATTTGTCCATATTTATTATTCTTGGTGCTTTTTTATCTCTTTGTGTGTATTCATGTTTTCATGTGATACATACTTTCTGCCTGAATAATTTCCTTGAAATTATAGTGCTGGTCCTTGAAATTATATTGCTGGTCCTTGAAATTATATTGCTGGTCTATATATATGTGTGTGTGTGTGTGTATATGTGTGTGTATATATATATATACAAGTTCACAGCATTTTAATTCTTACTGAAAGGCTGGATTTTATTATTGGCAATACTTATTTTCAGTTGCTTTCCTTAAAAATCACTGGCACACTTCATCCTTTTTTGTTTGTTTTAATAAACTTTTTATTTTGAAATAACTTTAGATTTACAGAATAACTTTAGATTTTGGAATAACTTTATTATTGTGATTTTGAAAAAAATAATACAGAGAATTCCTAAATACCTCTCATTCAGTTTCACCTAATGTTAACATCTATTACCCTGTACATTTGTCAAAACTCAGAAAACTGACTTTGGTAGATTACTGCAGACTTCACTTGGATTTCACCAATTTTTCTATTAAAGTCCCATTTCTCTTTCAGTGTCTCCTCTGGAATACCACATTATATTTTGCTATCACAATTCCGTAGTTTCTATAGCTTTTGACAGTTTGTCATCTTTCCTTTTTTTTAAGAACTTGACACTTTTGAAGAGTACTGGTCTATTATTTTCTAGAATGGTCTTCAATTTGGGTTTCTCTCATGATTTCCTTATGACTTGACTGGGTTTATGGTTTTCTGGGAGAAATATGGAGATGAATGGCCCACTTTGTCTAATTTTTGGAAAATAACTGCCACTGCAGTTTGCAGTCAGTATTTTAAATAAAAGTAGTGTTCTTGAAAAAGACATTTGTTCAGTTTAGAACTCAAATACTTGCACAAGTGCTTTTCCTTTGCACAAGTATGTAGTTGAGTTCTTTATCGGTACTTTTCCTTTTCTTTTTTGAGACAGAGTTTCGCTCTTGTTGCCCAGGCTGGAGTGCAATGGTGCGATCTCGGCTCACTGCAACCTCTGCCTCCCGGGTTCAAGTGGTTCTCCTGCATCAGCCTCCCGAGTAGCTGGGATTACAGGCATGCACCACCATACCGGCTATTTTTTGTATTTTTAGTAGAGACGGAGTTTCTCCATGTTGGTCAGGCTGGTCTCGAACTCCCAACCTCAGGTGATCTGCCCGCCTCGGCCTCCCAAAGTGCTGGGATTATAGGCATGAGCCACCTTGCCTGGCCCTGTACTTTTCCTTTTGTCACACAGAATGTTAAGAAGATGTTTACTCATATATAAATATTTAATACAATTAATAATTTTTACTGTTTTGTCATAGACATTCTTAAATGAATCTGGCCGCTGCCGCTTGTTTTTTTTAATCTTTCAGTGCATGTCCTGAAGAATACAGTGATCAGTAGTGCTATTGCTTTGATTTGTGATGGGGCACTGAGAGTTTTTGTTTTTGAGATAGTCTCTGTTGCCCAGGTTGGAGTGCGGCAGTGAGCTCATAGCTCACTGCAACCTTAACCTCCAGGGCTCAAGTAATCCTCCCACCTCAGCACCCCCCTACCCCTATGCCCGTGCAACCACACCTGGCTAATTTTTTAATTTTTTGTAGAGACAGTGTCTCACTATATTGCCCAGGCTGCTGACAATTTTATTCAACATTGCTGAGCACCATTAGTACAAGTATCAATGCAGTGACAAACTATTAACACTATTAGGAATATAGCTCTGACTTTGCAGACCCCATGAAAGCATCTCCTGAACACATAGGTCTTCTGATTACACATCGAGAAACCTCCCCATTAGGGCTTTTATGATACTTATCTTTAATTTATCATGGTCTACCGTCAAATAACTTTATAGCACTTGAGTATAATGGAAGAACCTTACAACAGTGTGCTGCTGTTACCTCCTTTCTAACTTTTGTGCTGTAAACTCCTTGTTTACATTTACCAGTATATTTCTGTATGAAATGATCAAATATTCTCTAATTTTAAGAAATGAGAAAACTGACTTTTTTATTTGTCCATATTTATTATTTTTGGTGCTTTTTATCTCTTTGTGTATATTCATGTTTTCATATGATATATACTTTCTGCCTGAATAATTTCCTTGAAATTATATTGCTGGTCTGCTGACAACATATTCTCTTAGCTATTGCTTGTCTGAAAATATTTTTATTTTGCTTTCACTTATGAAAGATATTTTCTCTGGTATAGAATTCTAAGTTGATAGATGTTCCCTCTCCATTTTTTTTTCTTTTAGCAATTTAAAGATTTTTCTATTGTCTTTTGACTGGAATACTTTTCAGGAAAAAGTCTTATAATCCTTTTCACATTCAGTCTTTTCAACATAAGTGCTTTTTTTCTGGCTGCTTTTAAAATATTCTTCTTAACATATTTTAGTAAATAATTATTATGTCTTTTGGTGTGGTTTTATCTGTATTCCGCTTAGAATTTATTGAACTTCTTGGGTCTGTGGGTGTAGTTTGACAACATTTCAGCTATTATTTTCTTAAATATTGTTCTCCTTTGTACCTAGATTCCAATTACACATAATTTAGGCTGCTTGATATTGTTCCCTAAAGCTCTGCTTATATTTCTTCAATTTTTTTTCCCTTTCTTTGCTTACTTTTGGGTAGTTTCTCTTGCTCTGTTCTCAAGTTCATTGATAACAGTGCTACAGTTTTTAATATGCAAGATCTGAAGTGAACATTTTACTGGGTGACATTGATCACAGATTAAACATTGCAGAAGAAAGTACATTCATTGATAATTTCTTAGTTATGGAATAAATTAGCTCAAAGGAAAAATTACGTTAGACATGAACTAAAAAATGTTTGTAAATAAGCCTTAAAATATTCAGACTGATGCACAAGAAGCTTGACTTCTGGACAGAACAAAATCAAACATCATTCAGCCCTCAGCAATCTAAAATTCACAGTGTCTTATATCCAACAAAGACGACACCTTCTGGGTTTCTCCTGAATGTTTTGTGTATTCCCAGTGATGACTTTTTATTCTGGTGGGTGATAATGTGAATAATTCTCACCCCTGGGTAAGCTCTGGAAAGTGTTTTGCTTATAGCTCCTCAGGTTGTTGTTCTTTCCCCAAAAGTTCTCCTTTGCTTTGTAGGGTTTTATTGTACACATGTGTAGATCAGTATTCAGCTAAAGAGTCAAGAATACTGCTATGTTGGTTTCTGGAGTTTTTCCTTTTTTTTTTTTTTTTTTTTTGTTTTGTTTTTGAGATGGAGTCTCATTCTGTCACTCAGACTGGAGGGCAGTGGGGCGATCTTGGCTCACTGCAACCCTCCGCCTCCTGGGTTCAAGTGATTCTCCTGCCTCAACCTCCCGAGTACCTGCAACTACAAGCACATGCCACCACGCCCAGCTAATTTTTGTATTTTTAGTAGAGACAGAGTTTCAGCAAGTTGGCCAGGCTGGTCTCGAACTCCTGACCTTAAGTAATCTACCCGCCTCCCTTCCCAAATTGCCGGGATTACAGGTGTAAGCCACTGTGCAGGACCTGGAGTTCTTTCTTGATGGGGCACTTTCTCTTCTACTACTGTGTCCCCAAAATTCTAGCCCTTTGGCCTTTCCAAACTAAAAGTCAAACTTCCTTTGGGGTCCCCCTTCCTGCCCTGATGTTCATTCAGTATTGCCTCCAGACACAACAGTTGAGTGAACCTCAGGCTCATCTTGTTTGTTCCCCCTTTGTCAGGGACTGCAGAGATTGCAGCAAGAAAGTTGGTGTGAATTACCCAGTTCACCAAGCGGGAGTCTACCCTATGTCTCTGAAGAATTTTTTTTTTTTTTTTTTTTTGGCCAATTTGTATATAGTTAACTTTTAGAAATGTAGATGAAAATCAGTACTTATTTAAATTTCTCATTACATCTTCAAATCACATGGAGGAGGGCAGAACTGAGAGAACAGTAGAGAAGTGGAGTTGCTGATTGATGTTTGTGCTGTGAACCTCTTGGTCAAACGGAGTCCAAAGTTAACTGATTGTATGGAATATTCAGTTTTAAGAACTCATAAATTTGCCTAAACCTGTTTGAGTTGGGTTTTCTGTTACATATAATCAAAAACATCTTAATAAATAGCTTATAATCTTGTGATGAATTTTGAAAGTACTAGTGTTAATATTTGATAATTGTTATTAGTTTTGAGAGAAGGTCTTACTCTGTCACCCAGGCTGGAGTGCAGTGGAATGATTATGACCCACTGCAGCCTCCACAACCTGGCTCAAGTGATCTCCCACCTCAGCCTCCCAAGTAGCTGAGGACTAGAGGCGCATGCCACCACACTTGGCTAATTTTGTATTTTTTGTAGAGACAGGATTTCAGCATGTTGCCCAGGCTGGTCTTGAACTCCTAGGCTCAAGTGATCTGCCCGTCTCGGCCTCCCAAGGTACTGGGATTATAGGCGTGAACCTCCATGCCCAGCTGTATTATTTCTAATACAATTTGTAATTTTTTTTTTTTTTACTTTTTATTTTTTTATCCAGGAGTACTGCTATATAATTTGTAATTCTGATTGCATTAAGATGGCAGGTTTGGCCGGGTGCGGTGGCTCAAGCCTATAATCCCAGCACTTTGGGAGGCCGAGACGGGCGGATCATGAGGTCAGGAGATCGAGACCATCCTGGCTAACATGGTGAAACCCCTTCTCTACTAAAACATACAAAAAAGAAAAAAAAAACTAGCCGGGCGAGGTGGCGGGCACCTGTAGTCCCAGCTACTCCGGAGGCTGAGGCAGGAGAATGGTGTGAACCCCAGGGGGTGGAGCTTGCAGTGAGCTGAGATCCGGCCACTGCACTCCAGCCTGGGCGACAGAGCGAGACTCCATCTCAAAAAAAAAAGGTGGTATGTTTAATTTATTCAGCAAATATTTAAGTTATTTTGATATGGAAATCTGTGCTATTTTCTGATAAAGATGAGCTCATACAATGTTTTAAAGCTTATTACTCTCTAGAATTTTACAGCACTTTTATGACAAGGATCTATGTGGAAAGTGCTAGAATACAACTTCTTATGTGAATGATGTTTGAGTGATGATTCTGTACAAAACTCATTCCTAGGTCGGGCGTGGTGCTCACACCTGTAGTCCCAGCACTTTGGGAGGCCGAGGTGGGTGGATCATCTGAGGTTAGGAGTTTGAGGCCAGCCTGGCCAACATGGTGAAACCCTATCTCTGCAAAAAATACAAAAATTAGCCAGGCATGGTGGCACATGCCTGTAATCTCAGCTACTCGGGAGGCTGAGGCAGGAGAATGGCTTGAACTCTGGAGGTGGAGGTTGCAGAGAGCTGAGATTGTGCCGTTGCACTCCAGCCTGGGCAATAGAGTGAGACTGTATATCTCCAAAAAAAAAAAAAAAAAAAGCTCATTCCTCTCTTACATACATAAGTTATATTCTAGCTGCTTCATTTTGAGTTGCTTTATATATTCAATGTATACTTAGTTAATGTTTTATAAAGGACAGCTTTCATCAAACTTGGCTTTATCCAAACTTTCAGTGGTTTTCCATTTTGTTCATGATTAAGTCCAAATATTTTAGCCAGTGAAAGGCCCTGTAATTTAACCCACCGCTTTCTAATCTTATTTCTCATCATTTTTCCTATTAAGTGAGATTAATGTGTTTCCCTGATCCATGCCTTTGCTTGCTCCCACTGACCTGTTCTTTTAATTCTTTCTGCCTATCAGTACCCATCATTTTTGCTCCAGTTCTGATCCCACCTCTTTAGTAAGATCATCTTTATCAGTCATCCACCATGGCCATGAGTGATCTCTCGTAAAATATACTTTATTTTTTGTTGTTTACAAAGCCAATCAACACTGGTTTCATAAGGTAAACCAAAAGCCCTTCATTTCTAATCTCACTGTCCAGAGGAGAACCTCTTAATACTTCCTTAATAATTTTATGCATATTCAAATATGTATTAGCTTATTTGGTTATTACTAACTTTGGCCACCATATTGGAGAACACAGTTCTATTGGCTTAATTATATTGCACTTTGATTTTTCTTTTGGTAAGAGTATTTCAAGAATGGTAATATATACTTTATATTGTATCATACAAGAAATATACTGTCGGGGGATCTCCTTTTGTGATATTTAAGTGGATTGGGGATTCAGGCATTGTCAGTCTGATCTACCCCAATGAGCCTTTCACTGAATGATTTTATGAATCTCATTCTTTTAAATTTTCATCAGCCAGGCACAGTGGCCCATACCCGTAATCCTGACACTTTGGGAGACAGGGCGGGAGGATTGCTTGAGCCCAGGAGTTCAAGAACAGCCTTGGCAACCTAAGGAGATCCCATCTCTACAAAAAAAAAAAAAAAAAAATTTAATGTCATACATAGCTACTTTACTGCCTGTTAATATAGCAAGATAATAGATTGTTAAAAGGCAGGCTCTGGAGCCAAACTGCTTGCTAGTAATGACCTTCAGCAAGTGAGTATACATCTTTGTGCCTCAGTTTTTCTTCACTGGGAGGGGACTGACAGTGCATGGTTACATAGTGTCAGTCAATGTTAGTTGTTATTAATATATTGGTTTAAAAGTTTGATTTTGCTGTCTATGTGCATAGCCTTTGTTTGCATGGAAAAATGTTTTATTGGATAATATTCATGGTATTCTGTTAGGTAGTGAAACCGGGTTACCTTGTAGGAAAATGAAACACCATTTAAATTATAACAAATTTATTATTTTTCTATAATTTTTAGTAAGAAAAACAGCAGAAAAGGAATTTATTACATTGGAGTTTGTAATGAAGAAAAGAAACATTGAGCATGATTAGATATATATTCTAGATATTAGGAAAGAAAATTGGAAAAGAGAAAAAGAAATGAGTGACATTATTGCTTTTGATTATGAATGGCTGTATAGTTCTTTGAGATGACAGTTAATAAACATAAGTGCACACAATCCTAAATAATTTGATGGAGGAGAAGTTTCTAAAAACCCATTGTGGTGATGCAAGGGAACTCTCAGATAAGCAGAGCATAGATATAGTAGATGGAAGGGAAGATGCAGAACTAAAGATGAATATGAAACTTTATAACAGTGGCTGAAACCACCAGGTAAGCTGAAGTTTGTAAGACAACGTAAGTTGTTTTTTGAAAGTAATATCTCAATTAAGGTTAAGCTTCAAAAAGATCATCAAGGCCGGGCGTGGTGGCTTATGCCTGTAATCCTAGCACTTTGGGAGGCTGAGGTGGGTGTATCACAAGGTCAGGAGTTCGAAACCAACATGGAGAAACCCTGTCTCTACTAAAAATACAAAAAAAAAAAAAAAAAAATTAGCCAGGCTTGGTGGCACATGCCTGTAATCCCAGCTACTCGGGAGGCTGAGGTGTGAGAGTCACTTGAACCCGGGGGGTGGAGGTTGCAGTGAGCCGAGATCATGCCACTGCACTCCAGCCTGGGCAACAAGAGTGAAACTCCATCTCAAAAAAAAAAAAAAAAAAGAAAAAACAAGATTATCAAATTTTTAAGAGGTATGGAACTATCAGGTCTCATTTTACAATTGCCTGATTGAGTAAGGAGAAATAGGTTTTGAGTTGGAAAGGATGTAACAATAGTATTAAAAGAATTATAGGAAATTGTAGTTAAGCAACTAAGAAGTGAAATATCTGACCACTTTAAGTGCATTTTATTTTCTTCATATAAATCAGGGTCTTATCTTGCCACCAGTGGACTTGCATAGTTCATGAAATCATTCAGTAATATTTGAGAATGTAATGAAAAATATAACTAGTGCCTGGAGATGATCAGATGCTAGCTTGATTTTTTAGAAAGGAAAAAATGTGGGTACTGAAACTTGCAAGCTGGTAAATTTGGTATTGATCTTTGGCAAATTTCTATAAATAAATTTCAGAAGTTTGGAAACATTTGTGGAAGAATACTTGAATGGAGACATTTAAATGTGTTTACCATATATTATATTAAATTAATTTAGGATTATCAGGTTGGATGAATTAGAAGAATACTATAGAAAGTTTCTTTAGTGAAATATTTGACAGTCTGTGGCTACATTTTTGAATAAGATGTGTTAGCAAAGTGTTGTTTAAATTTAGAGTAAGTAGATCTATTTGTGGGCCAGGCGTGGTGGCTCAAGCCTGTAATCCCAGCACTTTGGGAGGCCGAGACGGGCAGATCACAAGGTCAGGAGATCAAGACCGTCCTGGCTAACATAGTGAAACCCCATCTCTACTAAAAAATACAAAAAAAAAAAACTAGCCGGGCGAGGTGGCGGGTGCCTGTAGTCCCAGCTACTCGGGAGGCTGAGGCAGGAGAATGGCATAAACCCGGGAGGCGGAGCTTGCGGTGAGCTGAGATCCAGCCACTGCACTCCAGCCTGGGCGACAGAGCAAGACTTCATCTCAAAAAAAAAAAATAATAATAAAAATAAATAAATAAATAAATTTAGAGTAAGTAGATCTATTTGTAATAGTAGATTGAAATCCAAAACTATCATTTCATTAGAGGTTGAATGTCACCCTTGAGAGGGATCTTCAGAACAATACAGTGGCATTGTCTATATCTTGTCTCATTTTAATCACTTGTCTCGTTTTAATCACTGATCTAACTGAAGGTTTAATAAGTAGGCTTATCTACTTATAGATTATTCAAAGATGGTCTTGGATAGCTGATATCATAGAAGGCAATCAAGAATGTCTCCCTAAAACTTTACCTAATTAATCTAGTGTATTTCTGTCTTTCCTTCTCTTACATTTTGATACTTTGTATGTAATATATATTTATAGTTTAGGTTGCTTCAGGAAAAAAAAAACAAAACTTTTTTTATGTTTTATTTTTAGTAGAGGTGAAGTGTTGTCCCTTGCCCAGGCTGGTCTTGAACTCGTGAGCTCAAGTAATCCTGCCACCTTGGCCTCCCAAGTGTTGGAATTACAGGCATGAGCCACTCTCCCAACTCCCCTCCACCTCCCAAAAAAATTTATTTTTTGTCTGTTTGATATTTTTACCAAATTATTTTTTGAATTGTATGTATCTCTCATTATAGCATAATACTCTTAATGATACAGATTTAATAATACAAACTATGTTGGAGCAGTTTCTGCATAAGGTATGTTTTAATTTACTCTAGGAATATGAAGCACGAACGGGGAGGACTTGTAAACCACCACCTCAGTCTTCAAGACGCAAGAATTTTGAATTTGAGCCACTTTCTACCACTGCCCTGATTCTTGAGGATCGCCCATCGTAAGTATTTTAGTGATAATCAGTAAAATTGTTTATATTTTAAAGTTAAATTTAATTTTGTTCACTATTTTAAAAGATAGCGAGAAAGATGCTGAGATAGATACACAAAGGATTTAATTTTTACAAAATTTAATCCCTGTTGTCTATCCTAAAACTATGTGGGGAGAATATATTTTTCTTGGATTTTCTGTTTGTTTAGAGACAGGGTCTTGCTATGTTGTCCATGCTGTTCTCAAACTCAAGTGATCCTCCTGCCTGAGTCTCACCTTCCAGCATTATAGGCACGCACTGCTGGCCTTAACAGAGAGTATATTGTTGTTGTCTAAGACTTAACGCATATTTTCTAGAGGTCTCTGTGAGTTAGTATATGAAACATAATAAAGTATTGGCTCTTCATGTCTGTTTCTATTTCAATTCTCTGCTCCTCCATTTTAACATGATAGGGCAATTATTTTTCCTTTCTTGACATTTAATATGTATTTAAGATGTGCTTGTCTTTGCCTTTTGTACTATGTAACTACTTAGGTAAGCAAAAGTTTTATTAAGGAAGTAAGCATATACTCCAAGAGAGGAGTGGGCTGACCCAGCTGGGAGCCTACTATTATTATTAGGAATACATTTATTGGGCCGGGTGTGGTGGCTCATGCCTGTAATCCCAGCACTCTGGGAGGCCGAGGTGGGTGGATCACAAGGTCAGGAGTTCGAGATCAGCCTGACCAGCCTTGTGAAACCCTGTCTCTACTAAAAATACAAAAAAGTAGCCAGGCATGGTGGCACACGCCTGTGGTCCCAGCTGCTCGGGAGGCTGAGGCAGGATAATTGCCTGAACCCAGCAGGCAGATGTTTCAGTGAGCCGAGATCGTGCCACTGCGCTCCGGCCTGGACGACAGAGTGAGACTCCATCTCAAAAACAAAACAAAACAAAGAATACATTTCTTATTTATTTATTTATGTTTGTTTTATTTTATTTATTTTTAATTTTTTATTTTTGAGACAGAGTTTTGCTCAGTCACCCAGGCTGGAGTGCAATGGTACGATCTCAGCTCACTGCAACTTCCGCCTCCTGGGTTCAAACCATTCCCTTGGCACAGCCTCCTGAGTAGCTGGAATTACAAGCTGGCACCAACATGCCTGGCTAATTTTTTCTTTTTGTATTTTTAGTAGAGACAGGGTTTCGCCATGTTGGCCAGGCTGGTCTTGAATTCTTGACCTCAAGTGATCCACCCACCTCAGCCTCTCAAAGTGCTGGGATTACAGGCATTAGCCACCATGCCTAGCCTAAGAATACATTCTTAATGCTCAGCAAAACATCTTAAATTGTTCTTTTCCCATATCTGCCCTTCTCTGTATTTTCTACAGTGCTGCTGTACATCAGAATATTGTCTGATTTATTATTAAACAAAACACATCCTAAAGCAAGACCACTTGGTTCTTAGCTCTTTTTCTCCTCCTTGGGTTTTCTGGATCTATTCTTTTTCTTTTACTAGAATTCTCTCTCTGTCCCTCTCTTTCTTTTTAATTTAATTTAATTTAATTTGTAGAGGCGGAGTCTTGCTCTGACATCGAGGCTGGAGTGCAGTGGCACAATCATAGCTTACTGTAGCCTCAAACTCCTGGCCTCAGACAATCCTGCCACTTCAGCCTCCCTAGTAGCTAGGACTACGTGAGCACACCACCGCACCTGGCTAAAGAATTCTCTCTCTCTCTCTCTCTTTTTTTTTAAATGTAAAAGTTCCTAGCCTTTCTTGCCATTTTCCTGATCTGGACCTTTTTCTACCCATTATCCTGATGAACATAATAAAAGAGTCTGGAGCCAAATAGAAGAGTATAGAATATTTTTTGGACTTTGCAAGAGAAAGCCGGACCTGTTAAGTATATTATTGTTTTATTCTGGTTACATTCCCTCATACTAAAGAATTGTGATCCCAATACTCCTCTTTTAGGATTTGATGAATATGTTTATATTCGTCTTTTCATTGCTTAAAAAAAGCATTTTAGAAACTTAGAGAACATGTGAAATTTTATTTCAGACTTGCTGCCAGGGATTAAAATGAACCAGGCCAATTCAAAGATTCCTTTCTTGGTGGAGACATTTATAGGAAAACAAGAATGGTTAGATAAACAAGAAAAGAATAACTTGTTAAAGATCTTTAGACTTTGCAACTGTCAGATGAGTACGTAGATAAGTTCCCAGAAGAGTTTGCTTAAGCTTGTTAAAATTTATCCAAAATGGATTATGCTTTTTACCAGGTATGTTAATTTCTTCCCAGAAAGCATTTATGAAAGTATCTCTTGGCCGGGTGCGGTGGTTCACGCTTGTAATCCCAGCACTTTGGGAGGCCGAGGCAGGCAGATCAGGAGGCTGGGAGATCGAGACCATCCTGGCTAACATGGTGAAACCCTGTCTCTACTAAAAATACAAAAAATTAGCTGGGCATGGTGGCGGGCGCCTGTAGTCCCAGCTACTCGGGAGGCTAAGGCAGGAGAATGGCGTGAACCTGGGAGGCGGAGCTTGCAGTGAGCCAAGATAGTGCCACTACGCTCTAGCCTGGGCAACAAAGCAAGACTCTGTCTTAAAAAAAAAAGAAAATATCACTCAAAAAGTTCTGTTCTAGACAGTGTTGGGGACAAATCTTTCTTTACACCATACTCTATTTTATATCATATCTGTCTCTTTAGGTTCTGCCTCCATGCCTTTGCTCATGTTATTCCCCTGTCTTGGAAGGCTTTTGTCTTATTTCTACTTCTTACTTACTCAGTCCTTAAGGATTAGGCTTTATCTTTTCTATCAAGTCTTTGGTGATTTCTTCAGCCTTCCGTTGTATCTACTTCTCTTGTACCTTTCTTGTAACACACAAAGAGTTCCTTGAAATAATGTTCAATGAAATTGGCTTGAAATAATATGGTAGACATAATAACATTATGAAAAGAACTGAGTGTACAAAAAGATATAAACAGCTGAAAAGTACTTTTATTTTCACTCAAACTATCTGTAGTTATATTATTATAATAAATGTTATAGCTTTTATTCTGTTTCTGTGTGTTTGCTCATCTGTAATATAGAGACTGAATTTGGTCTCTAGTGTTCCACTCAACACTGAGATGCTGTGGTTAACTAAGAATTTTGTTCACCTTTTTAAATTTGAAGGGGCATTTTTGGTGTGGGGAAGTTATTTATATGACTTATGTAACTAAAACAAACCAACAAAGTGTTTTCATGGTGTTGGAGTGTGAGGGTGTGTAATCACTTACTTATTCTTCTACTTCAACCAATTGAAAAATAGATAATGGAGAACAGAAGAGAATGAAACCTTCAATTTTATTGAGTATAAAACCAGATGAGGGGAAGAAAACTGTACATGGGAATACCTAGGTACAACCTGAGTACTAAAGATAAAGAACTTTGTACTTTATCTTCCTCATAATACTCTTCTAGCAGACTTGGGCCAGCTAACATCTGTCTAGTTATAGCCCAAGAAGCTAGAACAGAGATCTGAGTAATCTTAGATTTCTTCTGTTTATGGATGCAGGCAGGTTCAAGAGGCCTGTTCTGCTTTTGTGTCTTATCTACTGGTAATGCCACTACTTCAACAAAGAGGTGACATCTGGAAGAAGATAGAAATTATTCTACAGCAGGGCTCCCCAAACCCTAGGCCAAAGACTGATTCTGGTTAGGAACTGGGCTGCACAGCAGGAGGTGAGCAGTGAGTGAGTGAGTGAATGA
This sequence comes from Macaca nemestrina, assembly GCF_043159975.1. Taxonomy (NCBI): domain Eukaryota; kingdom Metazoa; phylum Chordata; class Mammalia; order Primates; family Cercopithecidae; genus Macaca; species Macaca nemestrina. Next base: position 39,440,343 of record NC_092133.1, on the reverse strand, counting down.
GTGAGTAAGTGAGTGAGCAAGCAAGCGAAGCTTCATCAGTATTTACAGCTGCTCCCCATTACTTGTGTTACTGCTTGAGCTCCATCTCCTGTCAGGTCAGCGGCAGCCTTAGATTCTCATAGGAGCATGAACCCTATTGTGAACTGTGTGTGAGAGAGATCTAGGTTGTGTGGTCCTTATGAAAATCTAATGCCTGATGATCTGTCACCTTTTCCCATCACCCCCAGATGGGACTGTCTAGTTGCAGGAAAAGAAGCTCAGGGCTCCCACTGATTCTACATTATGATGAGTTGTATAATTATTACATATTGCAATGTAATAATAATAGAAATAAAGTGCACAATAAATGTAATGCACCTGAATCATCCTAAAATCATCCTCCCATCTCAGCCCATGGGAAAATTGTCTTCCATGAAACTGGTCTCTGGTACTATAAAGGTTGGGGACCAGGGGTCTAGACCATCTACAAATTTCACCTTATTAAATAGATGACTAGATCTCCTAAACTGTGCCCAGCAAATCGTTTGCCATGACTTGTAGAAAAGAAACAACAGAGGAGCTAGGCGTGGTGGCTCCCATCCATAATCCCAGCACTTTGGGAGGCCGAAGCAGGAGGATCACTTGAGGCCAGGAATTCAAGACCAGCCTATGCAAAATAGTGATACTCTGTCTCTACCAAAAATAAGCCAGGGTGTGGTCATACATACCTGTAGTCCTAGCCTACTTGGGAGGATTTCCTGAGCCCAGGAGTTTGAGGTTACAGTGAGCTGTGATTGCGCCACTGTGCTCCAGCCTGGGTGACAGAGACCCTGTCTCAAAAAAAATGAAATGACAGAGATTGCAGTTGCAAAAGGGATTAAGCTTCACACGAGGAGCATTTCATCTTATGCGAAGAGAAGGATCAGGCCTATTTGGTGGAAGCTAGCAGGTGGTTAGAAATCTTAAAGGCGGGATTTGTAGTTAAACTGGAAATGTAGGCTGGATGTGGTGGCTCACGCCTGTAATCCCAGCACTTTGGGAGGCCGAGGCAGGGGCAGATCATGAGTTCAAAAGATCGAGACTATCCTGGCCAACATGGTGAAACCCCATCTCTACTAAAATACAAAAATTAGCTGGGCACGGTGGCATGCACCTGTAGTCCCAGCTATTCAGGAGGCAGAGGTAGGAGAATCGCTTGAACCCGAGAGGTGGATGTTGCAGTGAGCAGAGATTGTGCCACTGCACTCCAGCCTGGTGACAGAGCGAGACTCTGTCTCAAAAAAAAAAAAAAAAAAAAAAACTGGAAATGTGATTTAAATTAAGCTGTTTCTTGAATGGTAAAATGAAAGTTTCTAAAGGTAAATGAGGTACAGCTATCAATTAAACAAGTTTCTGTATCTTAAGGGCTCTTGAGTCCAGTCAGAAAAACAAATCAATGTAGTAATTTCAAATAGAGGAACTTTAATAGAGGAATTCATTGCAAGGTTGTTAAAAGGACTATAAAAGCAAAAGAAGGGAATATAGGTTCAAAAGATTAATAATTCCAGAAAGGTATATACTGCTCTGGGATGTAGAAGCAAAAGAAAAAAAGTAATATTACCCAGAGTCCAGTATCACTGTTTACCCGAAAACTAGATTTATATTTAGCTACTATTTTTTCATGTGGTCTTATTTTCTTTACAGTAAATAAAGTTTTTTTTCAAGTATTAACATAATGAAAAGGGATATTGTAATTATTTTGCATGGAACTATATGGAATCCATCATTGCTTTTATTTTCACATCCTTTGTAATTCTAGGAAGCACTTTATCTGAAATTTAGGAACAGTTAAATCCATTATTCTTTTACAGAAATACAGAGAGGCAAGCAGAATAGCTTGTAAAAGGAAATAAGAGAGACTTAAGGCTAGGATTTTGGAGTTAATAGTTGGTCTTATGACTTAGGTAGAAAGCAGCTTTGGACAGAATCGATTTGCAAGATTTAAGGCAGTTAGTATGTGCAGGCAATACTAGGAATTATAAGATTCAATGGATCTGGATGTGAGGACTAAACTCCATGGATTTGAAATGTGGTTGGAGTTTGTGATGGCTTTTGACCTTTAGAGCATCATCATTGATTAACTGGTATATGATTAAGTAGTTACATTCAACTACACATAAGAGGCTCCCCAAATAGTAGCCTAAATACACAAGAATTTAAGTGTGTAAGTAGCCCAAATTAAGTAGTTCCACGCTAGTATGGTGGCTCCATGTATCAAAGACAAGGGGTGATATCTTTCACCATATTCAGAAGAAACTTTATTTTCATGCTGACCTTATGCTAACCACAGAATGGGCTTGGGGACCCACTGGACCCACAGTAAGACAGACTTGAGCTAAAACTCCACTAATCGCCTGACCTCTGCATACCTCTACTTTGACTCTGGACTATGGTAACATTTTGGGTCTCTTGCAATTAGTGTCAGATCAGAGCCGATATGCAGTAGTCCCTGAACGATCTGATTGTTTTCTTTTACCTAATGAATAAGTTACCCAGTAAAAGGCCCCTTTGGGGAAGGCTGGGAGAAACATTAATGGTGTAAAATTTTGGTAGTGTATTGGAGTCCTCTCAAGGGGACCCATCATCTTCTGCATTCAAAGGATTCTGGGTCTGTAAACTGGCTCAAGTCTGGGGAGTGACTGAGGGGCTGTTAGTCTTCATGATTCAGGATGGACTTTTATTCTCTTGACCTAGCACTTTTCTGCTTATATAGATCAACTAAGAATGTAGTAGGTTTCTTTTTTTCACTTCTAGCAACATTGTATCAACTAGCCAACAGGATAGGTTTGTGCAAGTCATACTACTCTGATTGCTACTTTGACTCTGCTGTTCATTATGGTAATTACGCTCACCTTGCTTTGGTGATTGAGTGCTGCCACTTGGTCCCTGTCACCCCAGGATTCAGTTATTCCCATTGCATTTAGGTTTCCCAGTTCAGTGACCGCAGTTCGCCCTGGAAGGTCTGGCTTACAAAAAAGTAATCACAGAGTTCTTCAAGAATGCTGGGGCTCCCATCACAATTTTATTTCTCACAATTGCAGTGAAAAATATGTCATCTGTGGCTGTAATCCTCGCACTTTGGGAGGCCGAGGCGGGCGGATCATGAGGTCAGGAGATCGAGACCATCCTGTCTAACACAGTGAAACCCTGTCTCTACTAAAAATACAAAAAATTAGCCGGACATGGTGGCGGGCGCCTGTAGTCCCAGCTACTCGGGAGGCTGAGGCAGGAGAATGATGTGAACCTGGGAGGCAGAGCTTGCAGTGAGCTGAGATCGTGCCACTGCGCTCCAGCCTGGGCCACGGAGCAAGACTCTGTCTCAAAAAAAAAGAGAAAAATATGTCATCTCTAGGGTACAATGGCTCATGAGTGTAATCCTAGCAATTTGGGAGGCCAAGATGGGAGGATCACTTGAGCCCAGGAATTTGAGACCAGTCTGGGCAACATAGGGAGCTGCTGTCTCCATGAAAATTTTTTAAAATTAAAAATAAATTTTAAAAAGAGACAAGTGTGTTTTCTGGACCCTTCCTGTATAGATGAGCGGGTTTTAAATGACAAACCTGTTCTGACATTCCCATCTCCCTGAGCCTTTGATTTCCTTCCTCTACGTTAAACCAAAGCAGGTCTGACATTTCCCCCTCACTTCAGTGTGGGCCGCCTTTTGGTCCATGTTTTAGCCAATCAACCAACCAAACTATTAGAGCCCCTTTCTAATTCTCTGGGCTGTAGCATTAAGTACAGCATCTCTGCTTAGTGAGCCCATATAAATGTATCCTGATCCAGCTTTATCTTATGTCAGTCCTTGTTCTTTCCACCATTATCTTATACTCTTAATGTCCATTCCCATACTTGTTCCTCAGATTTCTATGTGTATAAATTTAAAAACTCAAATAGTTCTTTTGGAGTATATTATGCCTCCTCATGGGTCTCACTTTGTAACTCACTTTTAGGAGCCTGCTGAGTCTTGAGTTTAGTTATAGGCCTAGAAGCAAAAGGGTAGTAAGGCTAGGTCCTGAGGAGAATCATCATTGTCTTGCAGGGCAACTGCGTCAGGGAAGGCAATTACCATTTCCTTAGGCAATGCAGGATTGATCACCTTCAGATGGTGTGGAGAGGCCTCTTCTACTGGCAAAGAAAATTCAGCAGAGTTTAGAAGCTCAGTGTCCCCAGCTTCATCAAGGTCTTCCCATGTATACCTATTTCAACTTTCAGGATCCCATTATTTCCCAAACATTGCCCTCACTTTAACAGTAGACCTTGCGAGGCTGGGAGTTCAAATTTGTTGTAGTTCAGCCAGTCATAGAATGAGATTCTGTATTTGATTTTCAGCAGTTGCAACCTGCTACTATAGGATATGAGGGTCCTCAAGGTAGAAGCTTTTAGTCATTTATGTGGTGCTTAAGGTGGGAATTCAAATCTCTGAGTTCATCCTTTTCTTTTTCCACTTTGTCTAATGACATTAGGAGCAACCAGCCAATCTTATTAAATTTTTTAGTTTTCCAAATATGTTCAAAAGTAACATGTACATCGTCACCCAGCTTTTTGCTTCTTATTAGTGGTTGATTAGGAGTATCCAGTGGGGATATTTTGCTAATCTCTGTTGCTAGGTTACATACCATGGACTACCAGTGTTCTCTTTACTACTGCAAATTTCCATGTGGTATCATTTTTCTTCTGCCTGAAGAAGATTCTTTTAACATTTCTTATTGTATTAATACTAGTCCATTGGCAGTGAATTTTTTTTCTTTTGAGTGCTTTTAAGAATTTTTCTATCTCTGATATTCCTCAATTTGATTATGATATGCTTTCTTATTTTTTTTTTTCATATTCCTTCTCTTTCGGGTTTGTTAGGCCTAATGTATCTTTGCATTTGCATTTATAGTTTTCTGTAAACTTTAGGAAAAGTTTAGCCTTTGTTTCTTCTTCTTTTTGTTTTGCCCCCACCCACCTTTCTTCTGAGATGCCTAAATATATGTTGCTTGATAGTGTCCATGTCCCATAGCTCATTTAGATGCTCTCACTCTCTCCTTCCCTTCCTTTTTTTTTTTTTTTTTTTTTGGTCTTTTTCTCTGTGTATTTCATTTTCTGTAGTAGTTTGCTATTGTATTTTCAAGTTCACTGAATTTTTTTCTTCTGCAGTGTATACTCTGCTGTCAGTCCCATTGCTCTATCTTGTATGTTTTTCATTTTAGAAATTGTATTTTTCATTTGTTACATTTTTATTTGGGTCTTGTTTCCCTTCTCTTTATGTTCATACTCACTTCTGCCTATATAAAAAACAATGTATATAAACTTACATTGCCCAGAACCAGTAGAAGAATCAACGATCTGTGGCAGCTATAGCCTTATGAAATGTATTTCTTTAGTAATAAGAGTTGAGGCTGGGCGCAGTGGCTCATGCCTGTAATCCTCACACTTTGGGAGGCTGATGTGGGTGAATCGCTTGAGTCCAGGAGTTCAAGACCAGTCTGGGCAACACAGCAAAACGTTGTCTCTACTATATATATATATATATAATTAGCCAGGTGTGGTGGCACACAACTGTATTCCCAGCTACTTGGGAGGCTGAGGTGGGAGGATTGCTTGAGTCTGAGAGGCAGAGGTTGTAGTGAGCCATGATTACGCCACTGCACTCCAGTCTGGGCAGCAGAGCCAGACCCTGTCTCAAAAAAAAAAAAAAAAAAAAAAAGACTTGAAAGCCAAAATTGCTTCTTCATCCACAGGCTGCAGAATGAATGTTGTGTTGGCAGGCATGAAAACAACATTCATCTTTTTGTACATCTCCATCAGAGCTCTTTAGTAACTAGGTGCATCGTTAATAAGCAGTATTGCTTTGAAAGGAATCTTTTTTTTTTTTTTTTTTTTTCTGAGCAGTGGGACTCATCAATAGTCTTAAAATATTCATTTAACCGTGCTGTAAACAGATGTCCTGTCATCCAGGCTTTATTGAGCACAGGTAGAGTAGATTTAGAATTATTCTTAAGGGCCCTAGGATTTTCAGAATGGTCCATGAGCATTGGCTTCAACTTAAAGTCACCAGTTACATTAGCCCCTAAGAAGAGAGTCAGCCTGTCCTTTGAAGCAGGCATTGATTTCTCTCTTGCTTTGAAAGTCCTCGATGGCATCTTCTTGCAGTAGAAGGCTGTTTTGTCTACATTGAAAATCTGTTTAGAGTAGCCACCTTCATCAGTGATCTTAGCGTATCTTCTGGATAACTTGCTACAGCTTTTCCGTCAGCACTTGCTGCTTCATCTTGTACTTCTATGTGTGTAAACAGTTTTTTTCTTAGACTTCATTAACTGATCTCTGCTAGATTCCAGCTTTTCTTCTGTAACTTCTTCAACTCTCTCACCTTTCATAGAATTGAAGAGAGTTAGGGCCTTGCTTTGGCTTACGCAAATGTTGTGACTGGTTTGGTCTTTTATCTACACCACTCACACTTTCTCAGCAATAAGGCTGTTTTGCTTTCTTATCATTTGTGTGTTCATTGATTAGCACTTTTAATTTCCTTCAAGAATTTTTCCATTACATTCTCCACTTGCCTAACTGGCTGAAGAGGCCAAGCTTTTGGCCTATCTTGGCTTTTTTTAAAATTTCATTTTTATTTTTTGTGGGTACATAGTAGATACATATATTTATGGGATAAATGAGATACTTTGATACAGGTGTGCAAGTGCATAATAATCACATCATTGTAAATGGTGTACCCATCCGCTTGAGCATTTATTCTTTGTGTAATAAGCAATCCAATTATAATCTTTTAGTTATTTTTATTTTCTCGTTTTTCTTTTTGTTTTCCAAATTTTATGTTAGGTTCCAGGGTACATGTGAAGGTTTATTACATAGGTAAACTCATGTCATGGGGGTTTGTTGTACAGATTATTTTATCACCAAGGAATTAAGCCCAGTATCCAATAGTTACCTTTTCTACTCCTCTCCCTCCTCCCACCCTTCCACCCTTAAGTAGACCCCAGTATCTGTTGTTTCCTTCTTTGTGTTCAGAAGTTCTCATCATTTAGCTCTCACTTATAAGTGAGAACATGCGGTATTTGGTTTTCTGTTCCTGCATTAGTTTGTGGAAGATAATAGCCTCTGGCTCCATCAATGGTTCCCATTTTCGTTCCCGCAAAAGACATGATCTTGTTCTTTTTTATGGCTACAGGATTATTTTTAAATGTACAATTACATTATTTTTGACTATAGTCACCCTGATGTACTGTCAAATACTAGGTCTTATTCATTCTTACTGTATTTTTTTTTTTTTTTGAGATGGAGTTTCGCTCTTGTTGCCCACCCAGGCTGGGGTGTAATGGAGCGATCTCGGCTCACTGCAACCTTTGCCTCCCAGGTTCAAGCAATTCTGCTGCCTTAGCCTCCCGAGTAGCTGGGATTATAGGCATGCACCACCATGTTCAGCTGATTTTGTATTTTTAGTACAGATAGGGTTTCTCCATGTTGGTCATGCTGGTTGTGAACTCCCAACCTCAGGTGATCTGCCTGCCTCAGCCTCCCAAAGTGCTGGGATTACAGGCATGAGTCACAGTGCCTGGCCCATTCTTTCTATTTTTAAAAATCTATTAACCATCCTCACTTTCTCCCTGCCCCACTACTATCCTTCCCAGCCTTAGGTAACCATGTTTCTACTCTCTATCTCCGTGATTTCAATGTTTTAATTTTTAGCTCTACAAATAAGTGAGAAAATGTGATATTTTTCTGTGCCTGACTATTTACTTAACATCATGATTTCCATTTCTATCCATATTGTTGCAAATGACAGGATCTCATTCCTTTTTGTGGATGAATAATACTCCATTGTCTATGGGAACCACTTATTCTTTTTTTTTTTTTTTTTTTTTTTTTTTTTTTTTTTTTTTTTTTGAGTCAGAGTCTCACTCTGACTTCCAGGCTGGAGTATAGTGTACAGTGGCACAATCTCGGCTCACTGCAGCCTCCACCTCCTGTGAACCACATTTTCTTTACCCACTCGTCTGTTGATGGACACAGGTTGCTTCCAAATCTTGGCTACTGTGAATAGTGCTGCAATAAACATGGGAGTGCAGTGCAGATATTTCTTTGATATTCTGATTGCCTTTCTTTTGGGTATATACCTAGCAGTGGGATTGCTGGATCATGCTCCATTTTTAGTTTTCTGAGGAACCTCCAAACTGTTCTCCATAGTGGTTGTACTAATTTCCATTATCTCCAACAGTGTACAACGGTTCCCTTTTCCCCATGTCTTCTTCAGCATTTGATATTGCCTGTTTGATAAAAGTCATTTTAACTGGGTTGAGATGATATTTCATTGTAGTTTTGATTTGCATTTCTCTGATCAGTGATGTTGGGCACCTTCGAATATGGCTGTTTGCCGTTTGTATGTCTTCTTTTGAGAAATGTCTATTCAAATCTTTTACCCATTTTTTAAATTGGATTTTTAGATTTATCCCTGTGGATATATAAGCTTGAGCTCCTTATGTATTCTAGTTGTTATATTAATCCCTTGTCAGACAGGTAGTTTGCACATATTTTCTCCCATTCTGTTTATTGGTTTTGTTTTTGTTTGTCTTGCTTTGCAAAACGTTTTTAACTTGATGTGATCTCATTTGTTCATTTATGCTGTGGCTGCCTGTGCTTGTGAGGTATTAATCAAGAAATCTTTGCCCAGTCCAGTGTCCTGGAGAGTTTCCCCAATGTTTTCTTCTGGTAGTTTCATAGTTTGAGATCTTAGAGTTAAGTCTTTAATCTATTTGATTTGATTTTTATACATGGTGAGAGATAGGGGTCTAGTTTTAGTCTTCTGCACATGATAATCCAATTTTCCTAGTATCATTTATTGAAGAGACTTTTTTCTCAAATGTATGTTCTTGGCACCTTTGTCAAAAATGACAGATTATCAGTAGATGTCTGGATTTGTTTCTGGGTTCTCTGTTCTGTCCATTGGTTTATGTTTCTGTTTTTATGCCAGTACCATGCTGTTTTGGTTACTGTAGCTCTGTAAGTATAATTTGAAGTCAGATAATGGGATTTATTCAGTTTTGTTCTTTTTTTTTTTGAGATGGAGTTTCCCTCTTTGTAGGCTGTAGTGCAATGGCGCGATCTCCGGCTCACTGCAACCTCCGCCTCCTAGGTTCAAGCGATTCTCCTGCCTCAGCCTCCCAAGCAGCTGGGATTACAGGCCACCACACCTAGCTAATTTTGTATCTTTAGGAGAGACCGGGTTTCTCCATGTTGGTCAGGATGGTCTCAAACTCCCAACCTCAGGTGATCTGCCTGCCTTGGCCTCCCAAAGTGCTGGGATTACAGGCGTGAGCCACTGTACCTGGCCAGTTTTGTTCTTTTTGCTCAAAATAGCTTTGGCTATTTTCAGTCTTTTTTGGTTGCATACAAATTTTAGGATTGTTTTTTCTATTTCTGTGAAGAATGTCATTGGTGTTTTGATAGGGTTTGCATTGAATCTGTAGATTGCTTAGGGTAGTATGGACATTTTAACAATGTTGATTCTTCTAATCCATGAACATGGAATATTTTTCCATTTTTTGGTGTCCTCTTCAATTTTTTTTATCAGTGTTTTACAGTTGTTATTGTTTTAAGTAAAAGAAGACCTTTTACTTATTTGGTTAATTCCTAGGTATTGAATTTTATTTGTGGCTATTATAAATGGGATTACTTTCTTATTTTTCAGATTGTTCAGTGTTGCATATAGAAATATTACTGATTTTTGTCTCGATTTTTTATCCTGCAACTTTACTGAATTTGTTTATAATTTTTAATAGTTTTTTGGTAGAGTCTTTGGACTTTCCAAATATAAGATTATCTCATCTGCAAACAAGGATAATTTGATTTCTTCCTTGACAATTTGGATACCCTTTATTTCCTTCTCTTGTCTGATTGCTCTAGGTAGGACTTGCAGTACTATGTTGAATAATGGTGGTGAAAATCTGCAGCCTTGTTTTGTTCCAGATTTTAGAAGAAAGGCTTTCAGTTTTTTCCTATTAAATATGATACTGTGGGTCTGTTGTATATGGCTTTTATTATTTTGAGGTATGTTCCTTCTGTCCCCAGTTTTTCGAGGGCTTTTATCATGAAGGGATGTTGAATTTTATCAAATGTTTTTTCAGCATCAGTTGAAATTATATGGTTTTTGTCTTTCTTTCTATTGATATGATGTATCACATTGATTGATTTGCATATATTGAAATATACTTACATTCCAGGGATAAGTCTCACTTGGTCATGATGAATTATCTTTTCAATGTATTGTTGAATTCAGTTTGCTAGTATTTTGTTGAGGATTTTTGCATCCATATTTGTCAGGAATATTGGCCCGTAGTTTTCCTTTTTTTTTTTTTGGTGTGTCTTTGTCTTGTTTGGGTATCAAGGTAATACTGGCCTCATAGAATGAGTTCATAAGAATTCCCTCCTCTATTTTTCAGAGTAATTTGAGTAGCATTGTTGTCAGTTCAATTCTTCTTTAAATGTTTGGTAGAATTCAGCAGTGAAGTCATCAGGTCTTGGGCTTTTCTTTACTGGGAGACTTTTAATTACAACTCCATAATTAAAATGTTTTGTTCCAGTGTAACTTGATATTGGTCTGTTCAGGTTTTGTATTTCTTCATGATTCAATCTTGGTAGGTTGTATGTGTCTAGGAATTTATCCATTTTCTCTGGATTTTCCAATTTATTGGCACAGAGTTGCTCATAGTAACCACAAACAATCCTTTGAATTTGTGTGGTATCAGTTATAATGTCTCCTTTTTCATCTCTGATTTTACTTATTTGAGTCTTCTTTTTTTCTTAGTCTGGCTAAAGGTTTCAATTTTAAACAAAATTTTAAAGTTTGTAATTAGTTTTCTAATTACTTAAAAACTAAAAAAAAAACAAAAAAAATTCTTCATTTTTGAAAAGTTCTTTTCAAAAAACCAACTTTTTGTGATGTTCTTTTGTATTGTTTTCTGTTTCAATCTCATTTACTTGTGGTCTTTTTCTTTTTTCTTCTTCTTTTTTGTTGTTGTTGTTGTTGAGACATGGTCTCACTTTGTCACCCCGGCTAGAGTACATTGGCATGAACATGACTCACCGAAGCCTTGGCCTCCCAGGCTCAGGCCATCTTCGCACCTCAGCCTCCTGAGTAGCTGGGACTACAGGCATGTGCCACCATGCTCTGCTAATTTTTGGGTTTCTTTTCTTTTACTAATTTTGGATTTGGTTTGCTCTAGCTTTTCTAGTTCCTTAAGATGCATTGTTAGGTTGTTTATTTGAAGTTTTTCTTCTTTTTTGATGTAGGCACTTATAGCTGTAAATTTCCCTTTCAGTGTTGCTTTTGCTGTATCTCATAGGTTTTGCTATGTTTTATTTCCATTAACATTTGTTTCAAAAAAAAATTTTTTTTTTTTTTGGGGAATGAGAAAATAACTTTATTTCATTGTGGGGAGGGGGCCGATGTCCAGCCTCAGAACTTCTGGAACGGCTTCTTGGTGCCGGCAGCCTTGGTGACCTTTAGCACGTTGAAGCGCACTGTCTTGCTCAGGGGCCGACACTCACCCCTATGACGATGTCACCGATCTGCTGGACGTCCCTGAAGCAGGGGGACAGGTGCACAGACATGTTCTTGTGGCGCTTCTCGAAGCGGTTGTACTTGCGGATGTAGTGGAGGTAGTCTCGGTGGATGACAATGGTCCTCTGCATCTTCATCTTGGTCACCACACCAGAGAGGATCCGCCCTCGAATGGAGACATTACCAGTGAAGGGGCATTTCTTGTCAATGTAAGTGCCCTCAATAGCCTCTTGGGTGTCTTGAAGCCCAGACCGAGGTTCTTGTAGTACCGCAGGAGCTTCTCCTTGCCAGTTTCTCCCAGCAGGACCCTCTTCTTGTTTTGAAAGATGGTCGGCTGCTTTTGGTAGGCACGCTCAGTCTGAATGTCCGCCATCTTCCCGGCCGCCTGAAATAGGACTGTTTCAAAATATTTTTAAATTTTCTTCTTAATTCCTTCAATGACCCACTGGTCATTCAGGAGGATATTGTTTGATTTCCATGTGTTTGTATAGCTTACAAAATTCCTCTTGTTACTGATTTCTAATTTTATTCCATTGTGATTGGAGAAGATGCTTGATATTATCTTATTTTTTTGAATGTTTTAAGACTTGGTTTGTCTTTAACTAAGGAAGTAACATATGGTCTATCTTTGAAAATGATCCATGTGCTGAGGAGAAGAATGCATATTCAGCCATTGGATGAAGTATCTTGTTAATATCTATTAGGTCTGTTTGTTCTATAGAGCAAATTAAGTTCAATGTTTCTTTGTTGATTTTCCATCTAGAAGATATGTCCAGTGCTGAGAGTGGTGTGTTGAATTCTCTGACTATTATCGTATTGAGGTGCATCTCTCTCTTTAGCTGTAATAATATTTGGTTTATATACATGGGTGCTCCAGTGTTGGGTGCATATAGATTTACAATTGTTATATCCTCTTGCTGAATTGACCCCTTTATCATTATATAATGACCTTCTTTGTCTCTTTTTATAGTTTTTGTCTTGAAGTCTATTTTGTCTGACATAAGTATAGCTACTCTTTCTCCTTTTTGGTGTCCATTGTCATGGAATATCTTTTACTCTCCCTTTCTTTTCAGTCTATATATGTCTTTATAGGTGAAGTGTATTTCTTGGAGGCATCATATCATTGGGTCTTTTTTTATTTTTTAAATCTATTCAGTTACTCTCTCTCTTTTGATTGGAAAGTTTAGTCCATTTACGTTCAATGTTATTGGTAAGTAAGAACTTACTCTTGCCATTTTGTTATTTGTTTTCTGGTTGTTATGTGGTCTTCTCATCCTTCTTTCCTTCCTTCCAGTCTTTCTTTTAGTGAAAGTGATTTTTTTTTTTCTGGTATGATTTAATTTCTTGCTTTTTATTTTGTGTTATTTGTCGAATTTTTTTTATTTGAGGTTACCATGTGGCTTGCAAATACTATCTTATAACCCATTATTTTGAACTGATGACAACTTAACATTGATTTCTTAAGCAAACAAACAAACTAGCAAAAAGAAAACTAATACAAACTTTGCACTTCAACCTCATCCTCCTGCTTTGTTTCACTTTTTTTTTTTTAACTTTTGTTGTTTCTTTTTTAACTTCTGTTGTTTCTCTCTCTTTTTTTTTTTTTTTTTTAGACAAGGTCTTGCTCTGTTGCCCCGGCTGGAGTGCAGTGGTGCAGTCATCGCTCACTGTGGCCTCTCAGGACCAGTTGATCCACCCACCTCAGACTCCCAAGTAGCTAGGACTACAGGTGCATGCCACCACACCCGGCTGTTTTTTTTTTTTTTCTTTCTTTTTTTTTTAAGTAAAGATGAAGTCTTGCTATGTTGCCCAGGCTGATCTCGAACTCCTGGGCATGAGCAATTCTGCCATGGCCTCCCAAAGTGCTGGGATTATAGGCGGGAACCACCATAATGGCCAACTTGTTGTTTGTCTTTATGTCTTATTTTATTGCCTATGTCTTGAAAAGCTGTTGTAGGTATTATTTTTTTATTGGGTCATTGTTTAATATTTCTACTTAATAGTAGGCTGGGTACAGTGACTCACGCCTGTAATCCCAGCACTTTGGAAGGCTGAGGTGGGTGAATCACTTGAGGTCAGGAGTTCCAGACCAGCCTGGCCAACATGGTGAAACCCTGTCCCTACTAAAAACAATACAAAAATTAGCCGGGTAAGGTGGCACGTACCTGTAATCTCACCTACTGAGGAGACTGAGGCAGGAGAATCACTTCAACATGGGAGGCGGAGGCTACAGTGAGCTGAGATTGCACCACTGGGTATTGCTGTTTGTTATTCAGGGCCCAAGGGGCCTTTTTTTTTTTTTTTTTTTTTTTTGAGATACAGTCTTGCACTATAGTCCAGACTGGAATACAGTGGTGCGATCTTGGCTCACTGCAACCTCCGCCTCCTGGGTTCAAGCAATTCTCCTGCCTCAGCCTCCCGAGTAGCTGGGATTACAAGCACATGCCACCACACCTGGCTAATTTTTTATGTTTTTGGTAGAGATGGGGTTTTACCATGTTGGTCAGGCTGGTCTCGAACTCCTTGACCTCCAGTGATTTGCCCGCCTCGACCTCCCAAAGTGCTGGGATTACAGGTGTGAGCTACCAGCCCGGCCTCCAAGGGGTCTTTAGTCAGCATGTGATGAATCCTGCCAGGACTGGATTCTTCCCTTCAGGGCAGCAGGTTCACTTCTATTCTAGGGTGTCTCTAGAAATGTCGTCCAGGAGCTAGGACCTGAGATGGGGTCCTCACTACTGCCTGGTGCCGTATCTTACTGTGGCTGAACGGGTATCTAAGATGCAAGACAATGTTCTCTTTACCCTTCTTTCTCTTCTCCTCAAACGGAAGAAAGGAGTTACTTTTGTTGCTGCAAGCTTCACTGGGATTGAGAGAGGAGTGGCATAAACACTCCCCCAGCTGTCCTGTCTGGTGTTTCAGTGTGTCATGCACTACCCTAGTCCACTGGCTCTTAAGTCCAGCATAGCATCAGGACTTGCCTAAGAATTGCAGTCCTTGTGTCCTGGACTGTCTTTCAAGTTCACTTAGGATCCCAGAGCACTTTAACCTGCGATTGCAAGGCTTGCTGAAACTCAAGTTTCAGCTTCTGGGATGGGCGCTTCCCCTCTGGGCTAGTGCTGTTCTAAATGGTCCCTCTGTGGGTAGGTGCTGACTGAGTTCAGCATGATTTTGCTTTCCATGTGATAGGGCAGCATTAAGTTCAATGCAAAATTCCTCAGTCACTGTGTTGTTCCTCCCCTGAGTGCGTGGGTTCTGTCTCCTAGCGAAGAAGCCACTGTCGGGGATTGGGGGAGGGGTCGTGTTGGCAATTTAAGACTGTCTTTCCTACCCTCTTCAATGCCTCTTGGGCGATATGAAGTTAAAACTAGGTACTGTGATTGCTCGCTTGATTTTTGGTTCTAATGAAGGTGCTTACTTGTATGCAGATAGTTAAAATTAGGTGTTCCTGCAGAGTGTACAATTGGTGCAGGCTTCTGTTCTGCCATCTTTCTTCACCCCCCTATCTTGGCTTTTGGCATGCCTTCCTCATTAAGCTTACCTATTTATTTCTGGCTTTTGATTTTAAATTGAGAGATATGGGACTCTTCTTTTCACCTGAACACTTAGATGTCATTGTAGGGTTATTAATTGGCCTAATTTCAATGTTGTTGTATCCCAAGAAATAGGGATGCCTGAAGAGATGGAGAGAGATGGGAATAGTCAGTCTGTGGAGCAGTAAGACACACATGTTTGCCTTGGCACACAAATTTGCCATCTTATGTTAGCACTGTGTGTGGTGCCCCAAAACAATTAGAATAGTAACAACAAAAATCACCACAGATCACCATAACAGATACAATGATAATGAAATAGTTTGAAATATTGCAAGAATTGGCTGGGCGCGGTGGCTCACCCCTGTAATCCCAGAACTTTGGGAGGCCGGGGCAGGCAGATTACCTGAGGTCAGGAGTTTGAGACCAGCCTGACCAACATGGTGAAACTCCATCTCTACTAAAATTACCAAAAAATGTAGCCAGGCGTGGTGGTGGGCACCTGTAACCCCAGTTACTCAAGAGGCTGAGGCAGGAGAATTGCTTGAAACCAGCCGGGAGGCAGAGGTAACAGTGAGCCAAGATCACGCCTTTGCACTCCAGCCTAGGTGACAAGAGTGAAACTCTGTCTCTAAAGAAAAAAAAAAAAAAGGAATATTACAAGAATTACTATAATGTGAGACAGAGACACACAATGAGCACATTGTTAGAAAAATGGCACCAATAGACTTGCTTGACATTAGGGTTGCTACAAACCTTCAATTTGTAAAAAATGCAATATTTGCAAAATGTAGTAAAGCAAATCACAATATAGTAAGGTATACCTGTAGTGTATTTATAACAGCTATTTTATCATCCTTGTGTTATAATCCTATTATCTGTGACATTTTTATATTGTGACTGTTGATTAATTTTTCTTCTCATTATGCATTATGTTTTTCTGCTTCACATCTCTTTTTATTGAATGTCAGACATTGTGGTTTATATATAGGTGGATGCTGGACTTTTTTGTGTGTTCTTTTGGATACTTTTTGGCTTTAGTCTGATTTGCAGTTTTTTGGAAATGGTTTGATCCTTTTGACCTAATCTTTGTTAGAGTGGTTCCAGAATAGCTTTTAATTTAGGAATAATTTGTCCTCACTACTGAGGCATTATTCTTCTAAGGACTCTACTTAGTACTCTTATCTGTCAGGAGGTCTTTCCACTCTGGCTGGTCTTGTGTGAACTTTAAGAATGTCCTTTTTTTTTTTTTTTTCTGGTGATTCTTTCTCTGGCCGTAGTTTAATCACACACATGCACAGATCAGTACTCAGCCGAAACCTTGAGAGGACTCTTCTGCAGCTCCCTTCTTTTCTGGTTTTCTGATTTGTAGCTTTTAGCTGTCTTGGACTCTCCAACTCTAAACTGTCTCCTCATGTTAGGAGGATTGATGGACCGCTGAGACCTGGAAATGTCACGTACTTGTAGGGTTACCTTGCTTATTTCTTTTCTCCAAAAGATCACTGTCTTGTGCTGCCCAGTGTCTGTTGTCTGGAAACTATAGTTTAATATATTTTGTCTATTTTCTAATTATTTAAGGGGAAAAGGTAGACCTGGTTTCTTTTATTCCATTATAGCCTGAAGCAGAAGTCTTAACTTTTATTCCTCCCTCCTACAACTTACCTGATCAATTGACTAATTTGAGAAGAGGAGGAAGAATTTATAATTTGAAAATTTGTCACATACCTTTTTCCACACTAGCCTGTCGAAAAGCAAAAACTGACTCCTAAAACTGGACATTATTGTGATTATGTTTGGATAAGTGGCAATATAGCAGTATATTTCTTTTTGTATTTTTTATATCTAAATCACTGACTCTGTGAAGCCATTGATTTGATAAACCAAAATACGGTGTAGTAGTTACCCCTTATCAGCGGTTTTGCTTAAGGCAATTTCGGTTACCTGTAGTCAACTGTGGTTTGAAAACATTAAGTGGAAAATTCCAGAAATAACTTTTAATTTTTAAATTGTGTGCCATTCTGAGTAGTGTGATGAAATCTCACACTGTCCTGCTGCATCCTTCCAGGGACATGAGTTCAGTTCATCTGAGCTATATACACTACCCACCTGGTAGTTCACTTAGTAACCTTCTTGGTTGTCAGATTGACTGTTGGTGACACCACAGTGCTTGTGTTCAAAGAACCCTTGTTTTATTTAATAATGCCCCCAAGGCTTAAGAGTAGTGGTGCTGACAATTCAGATGTGCCAGAGAGAAGCTGTAAAGTTCCTCCTTTAAGCAAAGAGGTGAAAGTTCTCAAATTAATAAGAAAAAATAAATATGCTGAAGTTGCTAAGATCTATGGTAAGAATCAATCTTCTATCCATGAAATTGTGAAGATGAAAAAGAAATTTATGCTAGTGTTACTATCGCACCTTAAATTGCAAAAGTTACTGCCATAGTGCATGATATTTAGTTATGATTGAAAAGGCGTTAAATTTGTGGGTGGAAGATCTGAACAAAAATGTGTTCCAATTGATGGCAACATGTTGTGCTGGGCTAACTTAATCTCAATTAAATTAAACTTTATCATAGTTATGTATGTATAGGAAAAAACCTGGTATATATAGGGTTTGTTACTGTATGAGGTTTCAGGCATCCGCTGGAGGTCTTGGAACATAACTCCCAAGGATGAGGGAGGACTACTATGTATGCAAATGATGGATTATCCAGTTTTTAGTTAAAATGTTGACTTAAAACTCTAATTAGTGGAAAGCAGTTTGACAGTTTGTTGTAAAGGTATATCCACATTTACTATATAACCCAAGACTTTTGTTTAACTAAGGGAAATGAAAGCAAATGTCTACACAAAAACTTGATGTTAATATTTATAGTAGTTTTATTAATTATAGCCCCAATCTGGAAACAATCCAAGTGTCCTCCCACATGGATAAATGGAATACTACTCAGCAATGAAAAGAAATACAACAACATGAATGATTTTCAAAACTGTGCTGAGCAAAAGAAGCCAGACATTAGTCCTTCAATGTAAATTAAAAACAGAACAACAAACAAACAAAAAAACAGACACAAGAGTCTATAAAATTCTTGAAGAAGAAACAAATTAATCTATAGTGGTAGAAATCAAAGAAGTAATTTTGTGAGGAGGATAAGTATTGGGCTACCACAAGGAAACTTAGTGGAATGATGGGAATGTTCTATATGTTGATTGGTTAGTTAGCTGCACAGGTATATGCATTTGTCAAGACTCATCAAACTACTCTTAAAATATGTTTATTCATTTTATTATATGAAAATTATATCTGAAAAAAGTTGGCTAAAGAAAAGTCTACTAAGTGGGTTTAACAAATAACCTAAAAATATTGACTGCAATCTGAAATGGACTGGGCTCAGTGGCTCACACCTGTATCCCACCACTTTGGGAGGCTAAGTCAGGAGGGTCACTTCAACCCAGGAGTTTGAGACCAGCCTGAGCAACATAGTGAGACCCCATATCTATTTTTTTTAATCTGAAATGTTTAAATATATACGAACTTATATACACATGTCATAGAAATACGCACATTCACAAACACACACCACATATTAACAACCTGGATTCTGATTCTGTTCTAAAATGCATAGTTCTTTTCAGCCTTTTACTTCCTTAATGTATGAAATGAGGTTAGTTTAGAAATTCTTTGTATCTGGGTGTAAAAATAAAGAAGTTAATAAGTTTAAAGTTAATCTTTTAAAATTGTCTTGACTTAAGTCCTTTTTTTTTCCAGAAATCTTCCTGCCAAATCTGTGGAAGAAGCTTTACGTCACCGACAAGAATATGATGAGATGGTGGCTGAGGCTAAAAAACGAGGTATAAAATTTAACTCCAAATGGTATAATTTTCTGATTTTAATAGGAAGATGGATGGTAAAATTCATCAAGTCTATCTTCAAGATGATACTGAATTCTTTTTTTTTTTTTTTTTTGAGACAGGGTCTTGCTCTGTTGCCCAGCCTGGTGTGCAGTGGTGCACTCACAGCTCACTGTAGCCTGACCTCCCAGGCTCAAGCAGTCCTTTTACCTCTCAGCCTCCCAAGTAGCTGGGACCACAGGCACATGCCACAACGCCTGGCTAGTTTTTTGTATTGTTTGTAGAGATGAGGTTTTACCATGTTGCCCATGCTTTTATTTTTCTCTACTATTTTTATAATTAAGTTTGTTCTAAAGGAGGAATAAAATGACATACCAGGATCATAGTTTTTCTGCATGTACTTTTACAAAACTAATAGGAGGAATCTTGAGATTACAGTCATAAAACTTGGACTACTACTATCTGAGTTTATAAATATAAAGATAACAATTCATGAATCTATTAATGAATTTCACTTTTTACCATTTTTATATTTTATAATTAATAATTTCTAATTATTTTATAATTTAATAATTTTAACTTTCTATATGACTGTGAGAATATGATTTGAAACTTAAATACTCTTTTGTGACTTACAGAGTCTCTCCAGAGGCCCAATTGTGTCATTTGATTAGGCACATAAATGCATACTATTATGTGTATAAATTTACATATTTATTCATTCTCTTCTCCAACCAAAAAAAATAATATCAGGATAATTTAACAGTGTTTATTTCCTGACAGTTGTTATTTCAGGATAAACATACATTTTTAGAAGATATTGCACAGCTGTATATATTTTTAGACTTAACATCTAATGCCTTATTAACAAATGATTTTTTTCCTTTTACTTCAGTGAATGGAACATTATAATGGTATACAGTTCTGCTTTATGGTTTTATTTTGGAAATGAAGTTATTTATTTAATGTTAAGTAAAAATAGGATATATAAGGCTAGTTATATCTTTCTAAAAGGCTTGCTTATTTAAACATTAGTTGAGTGTAGTTTACTATACGGAATTCGAAATATTTCTGACATATCCAATTCAGTTTTTATTTATTTATTTATTGCTTATTTTTATCTTTTTGAGACAGGGTGTTGCTCTGTCACCCAGGCTGGAGTGCAGTGATTCGAACTTGGCTCACAGCAGCCTGAGTCTCCCAGGCTCAGGAGATCCTCTCACCCCAGCCTCCCAAGTAGTTGGGACCATAGCGTGCACCGCCATGCCCAGTTAATTTTTGTATTTTTTTGTAGAGACAGGTTTCGTCATGTTGGTCAGGCTGGTCTTAAACTCCTGACCTCAAGTGATCCGCCCACCTCGGCCTCCCAAAGTGCTGGGATTTTAGGTGTAAGCTACCACATCCAGTCTAAGTTTTTATATATTTTATTTTTTTTTTTATTTTTATTTTTTTTTGAGACGGAGTCTCGCTCTGTCGCCCAGGCTGGAGTGCAGTGGCCGGATCTCGGCTCACTGCAAGCTCCGCCTCCCGGGTTTACGCCATTCTCCTGCCTCAGCCACCCGAGTAGCTGGGACTACAGACGCTCGCCACCTCGCCCGGCTAGTTTTTTGTATTTTTTACTAGAGACGGGGTTTCACCGGGTTAGCCAGGATGGTCTTGATCTCCTGACCTCGTGATCCGCCCGTCTCGGCCTCCCAAAGTGCTGGGATTACAGGCTTGAGCCACCGCGCCCGGCCTAGTTTTTATTTTTTATTATGTATGTATCTATTTTAGAGACAGGGTCACCCTCGTTGCCTAGGCTGGAGTGCAGTGATACAATTAGAGCTCACCGCAGCCTCAAATTCCTGGGCTCAAGCAATCCTCCTGCCTCAGCCTCCCTGGTAGCTGGGATTGTAGGTGCATGCCTCCACACCCAGCTCTTTTTTTTTTTTTTTTTTTTTTTGAGACAAAGTCTCACTCTGTCACCCAGGTCCAGTGCAGTGGTGCAATCTCGGCTCACTGCAACCTCCGCCTCCTGGGTTCAAGTGATTCTCCCACCTCAGCCTCCAGAGTGGTGGGGATTACAGGTGCCTGCCACCAGGCCCAGCTAATTTTTGTATTTTTAGTAGAGATGAGGTTTTATCATGTTGACCAGGCTGGTCTCAAACTCTTGACCTCAAGTGATCCACCTGCCTTGGCCACCCAGAGTTCTGGAATTACAGGCGTGAGCCACCATGCCCAGCCCCAGCTCATTTTTTTAAAGTTATTTTGTAGAGATGGTGTATCTCTGTGTTGCCCAGACTGATCTCAGACTCTTGGCCTCAAGCAGTTCTCCCACCTGGGCCTCCCTAGAGTGTGTTAACTGGCTCCAGTTAAGTTTTTATTTATTTTTAAAGTTTTTACTATATGATTACTATGTAAGATAGTTTTTGGTACTGGATGATCTTTAAAGCATGTTATGATAGGAAAAATATTGAACTGAGAAATCAGATGGCCACAGCTTTAACCTTGTTTGATACTACCTGGGTGTGATACTCTGAACAGGCCTAATATTAGTTTTCTCATGCGTAAAGTGTGAGAGGCAGGTCAGCTTAATCAGGACTTTGAAGCTTCTCTTTCATCATTTTTTTGTTGTTGTTGGTAAAGTAGTGGAACATTGTGCCCAAGAAATCTTATAGAATATGAATACATAAAACAAATAAAAGAAAGTAGAGATTGTTGGCCAGGCGTGGTGGCTCACGCCTGTAACCCCAGCACTTTGGGAGGCTGAAGTGGGTGGATCACGAGGTCAAGTGTTTGAGACCAGCCTGGCCAGCATGGTGAAACCTTGTCTCTACTAAAAATACAAAAAATTAGCTGGACATGGTGGTGCGACCCTGTTATCCCAGCTACTCGGGAGGCTGAGGCGGGAGAACTGCCTGATCCCGGGAGGCAGAGGTTGCAGTGAGCCGAGATCGCGCCACTGCACTGCAGCTTGGGTGACAGAGTGAGACTCCGTTTCAAAAAAAAAAAAAAGTAGAGATTGTTTACTTGGCCTTCTGCTTGCCCCTCAAGGTGGTTTCTAAGGCATATCTGAAAAAACAGTTTGAAAACAGTTTGGCTGGCTGGTCTCTGACATACTCACTGGTTCTAAAATTACATAAAGTTTTGATTTATGACTCACTTGCCTCTGCATTTGAGACATCTCTTCTTCTGAAATTGTGACCTTTGATTTTCAGAGATGTATTTTCTTGCCCCAACTTTTGCCTTAGAATGTAAGAGATGTACTGTTAATATATGTGTTTTGGGGGACATTTTAAAATTTCTAATTAGTAAAGTGAAACACCATATTAAAAAGTGCTATTGAAAAAATCATTTTTGAGTGTCCTGTGGGTTATGTCAGAAAATTTATAAACCCTTGTAGGAAAATAGGTATTGGTTAGTTGCCCACAGTTGTTTGTTTTTTATATAGTTAATTCGTAAGAAATTTGACTTCATAGGTTAAGTGTAATCTATTTAAATTATTTTTCTGACTTTTTATTCCATTTACTTTTATAGTAGCACAGGAGATGTTATTTTAAAATTATGTTAATAGCTGGGCATGGTGGCACACATGTGTAGTCCAAGCTGCTCAGGAAGCTGAGATGTGAGGATTTTTTTAAGTCCAGGAGTTCAAGGCCACCTGGGCAATGTGGCGAGACCCATCTCTAAAAAAAGAGAAAACAAAGAAAAGAAAATTATGTTAATCAAGTTCATTTACTTTCACTTTTTCCCACCCTTTCTTTCCCTTTCCCTCCCTCCTTTATTTCCTTCTTTCCTCTTATGATAATATTCTTTTTTAGAAAGTCTATTTTGTAGAGTTTAGGTAGATGGAGAAGAGGACTTTGATCTAGCTTATTTGTATTGAAATAATTTTTACTCGTTTAAAACAGAAATTAAGGAAGCGCATAAAAGAAAAAGAATAATGAAAGAACGATTTAAGCAGGAAGAAAATATTGCAAGTGCAATGGTAATTTGGATCAATGAAATACTGCCCAATTGGGAAGTAATGTAAGTAAGCAGACTTTTCCTGAATTCCCATTTGTCTCTGAAGATCTCCTGTTTCTGATTCTGTATTTTTATTATTCCCAGCATGTATTTTATGCTTTGGCTAAATTATACTATTAATTAATGCCTGAAAATTTCCATATTTATGTCTGTGCCTTTGCTTTTGTAAGTCCCTCAGTGTCTACCACCTACTTCCCTTACTGACCATCCTCTGTGTCTGCTAAGTCTTACCTATCCTTTGGGACCCAACTGAAATGCTAATTGATGTATAAAACTTTTAATGTCTTTAGTTACTGTATTTTCTTAATGCAACATACCATCAATTGTAAGATGCACTATTGATGTAATAGCTATTTGGAAAGAAAATATTAAATATGTAAATGCATTATAAGATGCATTTATTAATATTAAAGTGGTTTTTTTTTTTTTTTTTTTTGAGATGGTGTCTTGCTCTGTCACCCAGGCTGGAATGCAGTGGCCGGATCTCCACTCATTGCAAGCTCCACCTCCTGGGTTCACGCCATTCTCCTGCCTCAGCCTCCCTAGTAGCTGGGACTACAGGTGCCCGCCACCTCGCCCGGCTAGTTTTTTGTATTTTTTAGTAGAGACGGGGTTTCACCATGTTAACCAGGATGGTCTCGATCTCCTGACCTCGTGATCTGCCCGTCTCGGCCTCCCGAAGTGCTGGGATTACAGGCTTGAGCCACCGTGCCCGGCCTAAAGTGATTTTTAAAGTGCTTATCTCATAATCAAGGAAATATGTTATGTATGATCTTTCCCTTATGTAAATGTCCCATCATCATACTTTGAGACTAATATACTTACCTTGCCTTTGCATTTATTTATTCATTTAAAATTTATTGGCCGGGTGCGGTGGCTCAAGCCTGTAATCCCAGCACTTTGGGAGGCCGAGACGGGCGGATCACGAGGTCAGGAGTTCGAGACCATCCTGGCTAACACGGTGAAACCCCGTCTCTACTAAAAAATACAAAAAACTAGCCGGGCGAGGTGGCGGGCGCCTGTAGTCCCGGCTACTCGGGAGGCTGAGGCAGGAGAATGGCGTAAAAACCCGGGAGGCAGAGCTTGCAGTGAGCTGAGATCCGGCCACTGCACTCCAGCCTGGGCGACACAGCGAGACTCCGTCTCAAAAAAAAAAAAAAAAATAAAATAAAATAAAATTTATTTTGCCAGCATCTTTTTAAAGATAAATAATAATTGTATATGTTTGTGTGGTACAGTGTGATTTGTTTGTTTGTTTGTTTTGAGATAGTCTCCCTCTGTCACCCAGGCTGCAGTGCAGTGGCATGATCTCAGGTCACTACAACCTCTACCTCCTGGATTCACATGATTCTTATGCCTCAGTCTCCCTAGTAGCTGGGACTACAGGCACCTGCCACTATACCTGGCTAATTGTTTTGTATATTTAGTAGAAATGGGACTTCACCATGTTGGCTAGGCTAGTCTCAAACTCCTGGCCTCAAGTGATCAGCCTGCCTCGGCTTCCCAAAGTGCTGGGATTATAGGTGTGAGCCACTGCACCCTACCATGATGTTTCTTGAGGTTTTTTTTTTTTTTTTTACGAGGTCTCACTCTGTTGCCCAGGCTGGGGTGTAGTGGCACGATCATGACTCACTGCAACGCCGACCTCCCTGGGCTCAGGTGATCCTCCTCCCTCAGCCTCCTGAGTAGCTGGGACTACAGGTACGTGCCAACATGTCCAGCGAAGTTTTGTATTTTTGATAGATATGGGGTCTCATCGTGTTGCCCAGGCTGGTCTCGAACTCTTGGGCACAAGCAATCTGCCTGCCTTGGCCTCCCAAAGTGCTAGGATTACAGGTGTGAGCCACCTGCCTGGTGCAATGTGATGTTTTGATATATGTTTACATTATGGAATGATTAAATCAAGCTAATTAACAAATCCATCAGCTCACGTACTTCTCAGTATTTTGTGGTAAAACATTTAAAATCTGCTCATTTGGCAATTTTGAAATACACAGTTCATTATTATTTATTATAGTCACCATTCTATGTAATAGGTCATTAACACTTATTTCTTCTAATGGAACTTTGTACCCTTTGATCAACATCTCACCTTTCTCCATTCACTTTACCCTCCTCCGCCCATAACCACCATTCCACTCCCTACTTTTATGAGATTGACTTTTTTGGATTTCACATATGACTGAGATTATGTGTTGATTTTTCAGTGCCTAAGGTTTATTTCACTTGGCACAATATCCTACAGGTTCATCTGTGTTGTTGCAAATGACAGAATTTCTTTCTTACTGCCTTTTAACATAATATTTTAAAATGTGCCTTATCTTCCCTCTCGACTAGAGGGTTGGGGATATCTTCTGCAATGCCTACTGTAGTTGGTACATTGGGAATTTGTTGAATATTGGCACAGTGTGACATATTATTTGAGGTACTTTACATAAGTAATTATATTTGATTTTTAGAACTTTTATCAGGTTTATGTATTTTTACTCCCATTTATAAGGAAATTCAAGGTCAGAGAGGTTAAGTGATTTGCCCAGGGTTATACATTTAATTAATGGTTAAATTAGATTGGATCTCAGATCTATCTGACTTTAAAGCCGACAGTTTTTTTTTTAGCAGACTTCACTGCTTCTCAAAAACTAGGGCTTTACCCACTGTAGATTCTTGGTTGTTTTGTTTTTGGTACTGAATTGGTGGCACATTTTTATGTCCCTTTTATCCTGTTTTTTAAATAATTGACTGCATATTTCTGATTTCTCATTGGCATTTATAAAACGCATTTCCCTTTAGATTACTGTTGTCCCTTTGGGATCCTATACATCTTGTAGGATGTTGTTGCCTGCAAGCATGAACCCAAAGAAAAGAATGCATTACATACTTAATTCTCAATAGTCCTAAAAATGATTTGATCACTTGGCCATAGACTAAACATAATCCATCATGCAACTAGTATTTTTGGTATAAAAAGTAACTTTCTCCTTTTTTCTCCTCCTTTAATTCTAGGCGTAGTACAAGAAGAGTTCGAGAATTGTGGTGGCAGGGATTGCCCCCTAGTGTCCGTGGGAAAGTTTGGAGTCTAGCTGTAGGAAATGAACTAAATATCACTCCTGGTTTGTATTCTACGTTCAGTTACTCCCACATGTAGAAATAGCCATCTACAGAGTCACATAGCAGATTAGTAGAGTGACCATTAAAATAAATGGCCATTACCATATATAATGTCATTTCAAGAGCATGCTTCATCCCCCCAAAACCTGTTATGATTTAATAAGTTATTATAATTTATATAAGGATTTATGGGTTTTCCTTTAGTTTACAACTATCAATAATCTTCTTGGCATTCAAATATCAAAAACTTCTGGGATTCTACATGGCAGTGGATAGTAAATATATATATAAAAAAAGAAAATAGTCAATTATGAAAAGGCTCCACTTTTGCACAAAAAACACATAAATACTGGAGGAAGGCTAAAAGTTTCTTTTCCTCTCTGTTTACCTAACTAAACCAGTCATTTTGGGATTTTTTTTTTTTTAATTTAAAAATTTTAGGCCAGGCACAGTGGCTCATGCCTGTAATCCCAGCACTTTGGGAGGCCGAGTCAAGTGGATCACCTGAAGTCAGGAGTTCAAGACCAGCCCGGCAAACATGGCGAAACCATGTCTCTACTAAAAATACAAAAAAAATTAGCTGAGCATGGTGACACACGCCTGTAATACCAGCTACTCAGAAGGCTGAGGCAGAAGAGTCACTTGAACATAGGAGGCGAAGGCTGCAGTGAGCCGAGATCGCACCTGTGCACTCCAACCTGGGCAAAAGAGCGAGACTCTGTTTCTGAATGAATGAATGAATGAATGAATGAATGAATGAATAATTTTAAAGTTTATAACTTGATTAGCTATATAAAGAAAAAACTTTAGCCGGGCATGGTGGCTCATGCCTGTTATCCCAGCACTTTGGGAGGCTGAAGCAGGTGGATTGCCTGAGTTCAGGAGTTTGAGACCAGCCTGGGCAACACGGTGAAACCCCTTCTTTACTAAAATATGAAAAATTAGCCAGGTGTGGCAGCGTGCGCCGGGAGACTGAGGCAGGAGAATTGCTTGAATCCAGGAGATGGAGGTTGCGGTGAGCCAAGATTGAGCCACTGCACTCCAGCCTGGGCGACAGAGTAAGACTGTCTCAAAAAAAAAAAAAAAAAGAGAGAAAACTTTAAAGAACAGAAGAAGAAAGAAGACTTTCAAAGAGTTATATTATTTTTCTTAAGTTTCTTAAACTTTGGTAGATAGGAGCAAAATGTAGACTAGTTTTTTTGTTTTTGTTTTTGAGAGGGAGTCTCGCTCTGTCGCCCATGCTGGAGTGCAGTGGCGCAATCTGGGCTCACTGTAACCTCCACCTCCTGGGTTCAAGCGATCCTCTTGCCTCAGCCTCCTGAGTAGCTGGGACTACAGGTGTGTACCAACACATCCGGTTAATTTTTTGTATTTTTAGTAGAGATGGGGTTTTGCCATGCTGGCCAGGCTGGTCTCAAACTCCTGGCCTCAAGTGATCCACTCGCCTCAACCTCCCAAAGTGCTGGGTTACAGATGTGTGCCACTCTGCCTGGCTTGCAGAGTAGTTTTGATGAATTTTTTAAAAATTAAGCTGGACGTGGTGGCTCATGCCTGTAGTCCCAGCTACTTGGGAGGTTTAGATGGGAAGATTGCTTGAGCCCAGGAGTTTAAGGTTACAGTGAACTATGATTTTGCTGCAGCACTCCAACCTGGGCTACAGAGCATGACTCTGTCTCTAAATTAATAAATAATTTGGCCGGGCATGGTGGCTCACGCCTGTAATCTCAGCACTTTGGGAGGCCAAGGCGGGCGGGTCACCTGAGGTCAGGAATTCGAGACCAGCCTGGCCAACATGGATAAACCCCATCTCTACTAAAAATATAAAATTAGCCCGATGTGGTGGCGCATGTCTGTAATCCCAGCTACTCGGGAGGCTGAGGCAGAATTGCTTGAACCCGGGAGGCGAAGGTTGCAGTGAGCCGAGATTGCACCATTGCACTCCAGCCTGGGCAACAAGAGTGAAACTCCATCTCAAAAATAAAATAGAATAAATAAATAAATTTTTTAAATTAGACAAAATTAGAATAATATCAAATAGAAGAAAGTAAAATACTTTATAGACCAGGCATGGTGGCTCGTGCCTGTAATCCCAGCACTTCTGGAAGCTGTGGCAGATGGATCTCTTGAGCCTAGGAGTTTGAGACCATCTTGGGCAACATAGTGAGACCCTGTCTTTATAAAAAAATCCCAAAATTAGCCAGGCAGCCCACATGTGTGGTCACACCACTTGAGAGGCTGAGGTGGGAGGATCACTTGAGCCCAGGAGGTGCAGTGAGCAGCTGTGATTGTGCTACTGCATTCCAGCCTGGGTGACAGAGTGAGACCCTGTCTCTAAATAAATAAATAAATAGTTAATAATAAAATGTGCTAAATTGGCCTAAATGATAATGTTAATGCTAGACAGTGGCACCACATAAAGACTTAAGGACTTTAGTATAATACTAGAAATAATATATTGTCACTGTTACTTCTAAAATTTTTCTTTTTATATTTATTGAAAAAAATTAAAGTAATGAGAAAGTACAAGTGTCTGCTCTTCCACCTAAATTGCTATTCTTGATCCTACTGTAAACACTGTTAGCAATTTGGTGTATATTCTTTCTGGTCTTTTTTCTATGTACATAAAGTGTGCATCTACATATGATCAATTTTTTTTTTTTTTGAGATGGAGCTTCCCTCTGTCGTCCAGACTGGAGTGTAGTGGCGTGATCTTGGCTCACTGCAGGCTCCGCCTCCCGGGCTCGCGCCGTTCTCCTGCCTCAGCCTCCCGAGTAGCTGGGACTAAAGGCGCCTGCCACCACCCCCAGCTAATTTTTTGTATTTTTAGTAGAGACAGTGTTTCACCGTGTTAGCCAGGATGGTCTTGATTTCCTGACCTCGTAATCTGCCCGCCTCGGCCTCCCAAAGTGTTGGGATTACAGGCGTGAGTCACCGCGCCCGGCCCATATGATCAATTTTAAAGCTTTTCTTTTATTTTTCCCCCACAATTTATGCCATAAGGTTATTCTGTGGCTTGCTTTCTTCACCCTGTAATCTATAAACATCTTCCATGTTAGTGCATACAAGTCTGCCTCATATGTACTGTAGCTACATTGTATTCCACAATTTGGATGTACTATAATTTATTTAACCATTTTCCTTGTGATAACCAAATCAAAGACATATATTTTTTCCTGCCATTCTATAAGAAAGACATATATGTTAACATCCAAGTACTGTTTTTCATCCCTCAAAAGAGATTAAAATGAATGAGAATTACCCATACAGGGATGACTGAAAATCATTCATAAATATTTACCAAAGGTCTCAAACAAACTTTGACTGTTTATTTCAGTTCTAAGAATTTACTCTAAGGAAATAATCAGGATTGGATGCAAAAGCTTTTCTGCAATCAGCATTATATATAATTGGACAGAATTATAACAAAAATTTAAATGTTTACCCTTTGTCTGAAAAGCAGTGCCAACTTTGGATATTATGATTATGTATGATTTTAAAATTTGATGTTCACAAGTCTCCTGTAATAAACATATTATTTTATTTATTTATTTATTTATTTTGATATGGAGTCTTGCTCTGTTGCGGAGGCTGGAGTGCAGTGGTGCTCTCTCAGCTCACTGCAACCCCCACCTCCTGGGTTCAAGCAGTTCTCCCTGCCTCAGCCTCCCAAGTAGCTGAGATTACAGGCGCCTGCCACCACACTGACTAATTTTTGTATTTTTAGTAGAGACGGGGTTTCACTGTGTTGGCCACACTGGTCTCGAACTCTTGACCTCAGGTGATCCGCCCGCCTTGGCCTCCCAAAGTGCTGGGATTACAGGCGTGAGCCACCGTGCCCAGCCAACATGTTAATTTCAAAGAACTTAAAAACTTTTAAAATAGAATTTAAAGGAAGAATTAAGTTTTTATTTAACTTAGAAAAAATTAGAGTTTATATGACTTAAGTGTTCTTTCCAAATATAAACTGAGATTACCTTTTCTTTCTGAGTTTGAAACAGATTGAATGTTTTTAACTTATAGTCAGAACTTTCAGTTAGATTTTCTAAATCCATAATAAGAATTTTTGAACATACTGTAATTGTTTAAAGTCTTAAGAATCAATTTTGCAAACAGATAATGAGGTATTGATGGTTATATGAAGTTTTGTTTGCAGTTTTTATTGATAACTTTGGCTTTAGAATCTGAGTTATCTTGATAACTTAGACATTAAAATATTGGTTAAATTGGTGTTAATGTTTTGTGATACTATAATCAAAAGGTTCTTTTTTAGCTTGAAATTTATAGTTTTGTAACATAACTGAGTCATTTATTTCCAACGTAATTTTAGATTTTCTTCACTAAATATTTATGTATTCAAGAATGGAATGTGTGTTTATTCTCTTTTTTATTAGTGTGGAAAAGATGCTATAATTGGATTGAAGTACATTTATTTTTGTTAATTGTTTACTTTTGAATGGCTTTAGTAATTTGACTTGTTTTAGTCATGAAGTTTATACTCATTAGAATAGTAGCTAAGAGTGAGGGCTCTAAAGTCAGTCAGATATGGTTCAAATCTTGGTTCCACCATATATATTAGGTTTGTGACCTCGGGCATATTACTTAACATCTAGAAGTCTTAGTTTTTCTTCATCTGTAAAATAGGGGTAAGAATATGAAAGGATTGTTCTAACAGTTATTTGTGATAATATAAGATGATAGTGAAAGTGCATTTTGCTGAGAGTATGGATAATATCATAATTGTCACAAAATCAGAAAGCAAAATATACACTGAAATCAAAGTATTCTCTGTTCAAGTCCAAAGTATCATCTTTAAGCCTGCTTCAGATTCTCCCTTTGCAGATTCAAAGCAAAGTAAGTGTGACATGAGGACCCAAGCATCAAATTGAACTGAGATGCAGGTCTTCTTAACTGTAAATCTTACTGGAGAGATGTCCTTTGATGTTTTGAAACGCATTACCACATGTTTATTATTGGATCAATTTTATGACTTCTAAAACTGATGGGTTTGTCTGGTGAGCCCCCCGTTTTTTGGACAGTTTTAAAATTTGGGTAGAATATTGAAGCTGACTGTCTTAGAACCAGTTTGAAATTTTTTTTAAAACTTACAATTTTATACCTAATAACCCCCAAATTTATATGTATAAATTTTAACATATTCATCTCTTCTATGTAGTCATTGATGGAGCCAGGCATAAATAATAGGAATTTTGCCTGGTGTGGTGACTCATGCCTGTAATCCTAGCACTTTGGGAGGCTGAGGCCGGTGGATCACATGAGGCCAGGAGTTCAAGACCAGCCTGGCCAACATGGTGAAACCCTGACTCTACTGAAAATACAAAAAATTAACTGGATGTGGTGGCACATGCCAGTAATCCCAGCTATTCAGGAGGCTGAGAATTGCTTGAACCCAGGAGGGGGAGGTTGCAATGAGCTGAGGTCACGGCACTGCACTCCAGTCTGGGCAACAGAGCAAGATCCTGTCTCAAAAAATAATAATAGGAATATTAAGTTTTTAAAAATTTTTTTCTTTCCAAACTGTTAGTAGTAATGAAAAGTAAATAGAAGGGAGAAAAGATTAGAATAGTAAGAGTGTGTTTGAAATATATCTAGTCAGGTATTTGATAATGATACGCTTCTTGGCAATATAAGAATACTTGTTATGGTATAGTCATTACTTTGGAAAATTATGCAGTTGTTTAAAAGAAACAACAGCAGATCTGTATCTACTAATGTGGAACAACCTCTAATATAACAAAGTAAGATACAGATCGGTGCATGAAATACGTTGCCACTTCAATTTTTTAAAAAAGGATTATATATATATATGTATATACTTGTGCGAGCATATTTTCATTCTTGGAAGAATTAGAGCTCTGATAACCACACTCGCATCTGAGGAAAGGAAATTTATTTTTCTCTCTATACCGTTTTGTACTTTTTGAATTTTTTTTTTTTTTTTTGAGACGGAGTCTCGCTCTGTTGCCCAGGCTGGAGTGCAGTGGTGCGATCTCTGCTCACCGCAACCTCCACATCCCAGGCTCAAGCGATTCTCCTGCCTCAGCCTCCCAAGTATCTGGGATTACAGGCACGCACCACCATGCCCAGCTAAATTTTTTGTATTTTTAGTAGAGACAGGGTTTCACCGTGTTGGCCAGACTGATCTCAAACTCCTGACCTCAGGTGATCCACCTGCCTCGGCCTCCCAAAGTGCTGGGATTATAGACATGAGCCACCGTGCCTGGCCTCCGTTTTGAAATTTTTAAAAACCATGTTCATGTATTACCTTTAAAAAGGAATAAAATTTTAAAAAGAATTAATTGAAGCAAGAAAAGTTATTTTGGACAATATATAAACTTTGGTGTTTGGGCAAGACATATTTTTTCTATTCTTCTGTCCCTGAAATGTCCTATTTTTATGTAGTTTCAAATATCTGCAATAGTTAGTTACAAAATAGAGACAAATAAAATTTGGAAATTGAGAAAATTTTTAAAATCTTTCCTGTCCTGAAGTTTTTATGAGATCCTGCATATGGGAGTGCAGTAACTAGGCACTTAAATTAAAAAGATAGGGGTAGAGATTTTGTTTGTTGGTGACAAACACCAAGTCTATGTGAAACATAAGTATCTTTAGATAGCAATATCATGATGGAGAAACCAGTTTCAGGAGTGATAGAAAGCAAGATCTAGCATCTATTGAAGTGCTAGGAGGTTCCAGGAGCTTTACCTATATTATCTTATTTAGTCATCAGTAACCCTATGAGTAGGTGGTGTTTTTCTCTGGTTTACAGATGAAGAAAGCTGAGTTCCAGGGTAGCTAAGTAACTTTCTTGTCCCTCAGATAGTAAATGGCAGAGCTAGAATTTGAATCTAGGTCTGATTGACCTCAAAAACCATTTTTTCTGCTGTTCCACAATGATACTTCTTAGCAGAAGCATCTCTTTCTGCCTCATAGGTACATTCTATATTGTAACTACTTGATGATTGCTCTGCAGTAATTTGCTTTCTTTCTGAATAGCTTTGGTAGAATCAAGTACTTAGATTTGCCACTTTTTTGATGCTTGCTACATCAGAGAGACCTGACCTGTAATAGGTGAAGAGTAAAAATTAAAAATTTGCAAATATATTTCTTTCGTATTATTCATAAATTTTTGTTCTCCCCATTCCCTCCAGAACTTTATGAAATCTTCCTCTCAAGAGCAAAAGAACGGTGGAAAAGTTTCAGCGAAACAAGTTCAGAGAATGATACAGAAGGTGTGATTTCTTTTTTTATATAAGAATTTTAGGGCTGGGCGCGGTGGCTCAAGCCTGTAATCCCAGCACTTTGGGAGGCCGAGACGGGTGGATAACGAGGTCAGGAGATCGAGACCATCCTGGCTAACATGGTGAAACCCCGTCTCTACTAAAAAATACAAAAAACTAGGCGGGTGAGGTGGCGGGTGCCTGTAGTCCCAGCTACTCGGGAGTCTGAGGCAGGAGAATGCCGTGAACCCGGGAGGCGGAGATTGCAGTGAGCTGAGATCCGGCCACTGCACTCCAGCCTGGGTGACAGAGCGAGACTCCGCCTCAAAAAAAAAAAAAAAAAAAAAAGAATTTTAGGGTGAAAATTCAGCTACTGAGCATGATTTTGTACCGTGTATCAGAAGCTGTAGTAATTACTTTACATATATCATCTTATTTAATCTTAATAACCCTTTCAGTAAGCAAGGCTAGAGAAAAGACTTGATTTACAGAAGAGTTCATGTAAGTATCATCCTAAGGCCTTTTAGCTATGTCAGCTATTTGTGGAGAACTAAAAGTACATAAAAGGTAAAGAAGTTTTATACTGGCAGACAGCAGCTATTTCATCATTCTTTGAAAACTCATTTTTATGAAGCAATGAAATTATAAGAATTAAAATTATAAGTATTCACTTCTGAAATATTTTTTCAAGAATAATTGGTGAGGCTGGGCAAATGGCTCACACCTGTAATCATAGCACTTTGTGGGGCCAAGGCAGGTGGATCACCTGAGGTCAGGAGTTCAAAACCAGCCTGGACAACATGGCAAAACCCTGTCTCTACTGAAAAAAACAGACAATAGCCGGGCGTGGTGGCAGGTGCCTGTAATCCCAGCTACTCGGGAGGCTGAGGCAGGGAGAATGGCTTGAACCTGGGAGGCGGAGATTGTGGTGAGCTGAGATCGCGCCATTGCACTGCAGCCTGGGTAACAGACTTCGTCTCCAAAAGAAAAGAATAAATGGTGAAAGTTGCACTTCAGTAGAAATTAATTGAATGTAATGAAGAGTTCCAGTCAGAAGCAGTGTCTACATAAATTACTGTTTTCTTATTTCCTGGATATTTATAATTTGCATGTGTCATTTAACTTTTTGGTCATTGCCTTTTTAAATATTGCTTCTGCCCTATCTTGCCTGTTTTCCTTCTAGACTCCAATTACATGTATAGTAGACCATTTAACAGTGTTTCACATACGGCCGGGCGCGGTGGGTCAAGCCTGTAATCCCAGCACTTTGGGAGGCCGAGACGGGCAGATCACGAGGTCAGGAGATCGAGACCATCCTGGCTAACACAGTGAAACCCCGTCTCTACAAAAATACAAAAAAAACTAGCCGGGCGAGGTGGCAGGCGCCTGTAGTCCCAGCTACTCGGGAGGCTGAGGCAGGAGAATGGCGTGAACCTGGGAGGTGGAGCTGGCAGTGAGCCGAGAGCGCGCCACCGCACTC
Source organism: Macaca nemestrina (assembly GCF_043159975.1). Classification (NCBI taxonomy): domain Eukaryota; kingdom Metazoa; phylum Chordata; class Mammalia; order Primates; family Cercopithecidae; genus Macaca; species Macaca nemestrina. The sequence goes on along the minus strand of NC_092133.1, from coordinate 39,405,565 downwards.
CAGCCTGGGCGACAGAGCGACACTCCGTCTCAAAAAAAAAAAAAAAAAAAAAAAAAACAGTGTTTCACAAGCCTCTTACACTCTTTTTTTTTTGGGGGGGGGGGGAGGTAGGGGATAGATACAATTCTATATAATTGAAAAAAAATTTTTAATTTATCATATAGGGATGGGGTCTCTCTATGTTTCCCCAGCTGGTCTGAAACTCCTGGCCTCAAGCCATCCTCCTGCCTTGGCCTTCCAAAGTGCTGGGACTGCAGGCATGAACCCCTGTGCCTGGCCAACTCTTTTTTTTCTCTCTCTCTCTCTCTTTCTCTGCTTCAGTTTCATTGATTTTTATTGATCCATCATCAAATTCACTAATGCTTTCTTCTGGTTTGTCTAGTCTGCTATTAAATCTAAATCTGTATAATGGGCTTTTAATTTCAGATATGCTTTGTAACTGTAGAATATTCACTTGGTTCTTTTTATACATTCTATTTCTCTGTTGAAATTCTTCATCTTCCCATCCCATGTTCCTTCCCCCATCTTTTCCTCTATTTTCTCTTAAAAATTTATTATTATTTTTTTCTCTAGCGCATATCAGCCAGATATTTTCTTTAACATATTTATAATAGTGTTGTCGTCTGTTAATTCCAATACTGCATCATCTGCAGGTCTGCCTCCGTTGGCTGTTTTTCCCCCTTATTTCCCCTTTAAAGTGGTTGTAAGTCACATTTTCTGCTTCTTTATATATCTTAAATGTTTAAATTGTATGCCAGACATTGTATATAAAAAGAATGTAGAAACCAAAGCTGAGGTTTCCACTGCAGAGAATACTGCTCTTTCCTGTTAGGCAGTTTGATTAAGGGCTTATCACCTCAATTCAACCATTAATTGATCTCGGTTGGGGCAAGGTTGCAGCTTTCGATAGATTTAGTTTATCTTGAGTTTCAAATTTCTTGATGGGGAAAAAGTGTTTTTATTTTCTTCAGATTGAGTCTCGCTCTGTCGCCCGGGCTGGAGTGCAGTGGCGCAATCTCAGCTCACTGCAACCTCCGCCTCCCAGGTTCAAGCAATTTTCCTGGCTCAGCCCCCTGAGTAACTGGGATTACAGGCACGCTCCACCACGCCTGGCTAATTTTTGTATTTTTAGTAGAGATGGGGTTTCACCATGTTGGTCCGGCTGGTCTCGAACTCCTGACCTCAGATGATCCACCCACCTTGGCCTCCCAAAGTGCTGGAATTACAGCACTTTGAGCCCCCACAAAGTGGTGCCACTTTGGAGCCACCACACCCAGCCCAAAGTTTTCTATTTTGATTACAGGTATCTCCCTCCAATGATAGGCCCTCTCAAGACCTTGTGACTTTGGGTGATTTTATTCGGCATTTCTAGCCCGGCCTTCTGCATTCAGAAAAGTCCCATAGGGAAAACCAGGTACACATTCAGGACTCCTCCAGATTCCTGTCTATCACATCAGTTTTATTTGGCCATGTGTAGCTTTTCTGGTTTCTCTTCCTTCAACCAGAGTGACTTTGTCTATGGCAAGCTTGATCCTAAGCCCATACCCAGACCTGGCAGATACCCCTAGGAAGAAAAATGGACACTGGTGTCTACTTATTGGGGGAACCAGCCCCTGATATTTCAACGTAGGTTCTTTTCTGTTTTCCCTAAGTGTCGGCTGGTCTGAGAAATAAAGGGAAAGAATACAAAAGAGAGAAATTTTAAAGCTGGGTGTCTGGGGAACGCATCACATGTCGGCAGGTTCCATGATGCCCCTTGAGCCACAAAAACCAGCAAGTTTTTATTAGGGGTTTCAAAAGGGGAGGGGTATACGAATAGGGAATGGGTCACAGAGATCACATGCTTCAAAGGCAATAAAATATCGCAAGGGCAGAGAGACAGAGTGAGATCACAAGGCCATGGTGAAACTAGAATTACTGATGAAGGTCCATGTTCTGCTGGGCACACGTTGTCATTGATAAACATCTTAACAGGAAACAGGGTTCGTGAGCAGACAACTGGTCTGACTGGAATTCACCAGGCTGGAATTTCCTAATCCTAGCAAGCCTGGGGGTGCTGCAGGAGACCAGGGTGTATTTCATCCCTTATCTTCAACTGCATAAGACAGACACTCAAAAAGTGGCCATTTTAGAGACCTTCGCCTGGAAATGCATTCGTTTGTCCAGAATTATTCCTTGCTGAGAAAAGAATTCAGCAATATTTCTCCTATTCGCTTTCTGGAAGAAGAGAAATATGACCCTGTTCTGTCTGGCCCCGCAGGCCGTCAGACTTTATTGTTATCTCCCTTGTTCCCTGAAAATTGCTGTTATCCTGTTCTTTTCAAGGTGCTCAGATTTCATATTGTTCAAACACACATGCTTTACAAACAATTTGTGCAGATAACGCAATCATCACAGGGTCCTGAGGTGACATACATCTTCAGCTCATGAAGATGATGGGATTAAGAGATTAAAGTAAAGACAGACATAGGAAATTATAAGAGTGTTGATTGGGGAAGTGATAAATGGCCATGAAATCTTCACAATTTATGTTCTTCTGCTGTGGCTTCAGCCCGTCCCTCTGTTTGGGTTCCCTGACTTCCCGCAACATCTGCTCACCAAGGAAAGCCTCTTACTTTTCTGGACTTTAAATCCTATTGATCTCTCTGTATCCATAGCTCTCTGATGATTTTTTAAATTTGATATTTGTAGTTTTTTTCCTAGTTGTTACCATGAAAATAATGGTCTGCCTTTATCTTCTGTAAAAACTAGAACTAGAAATCTTTTACCATATAACTTTCTGATAAATGTATAGCTATCTTTTTTGTACAAGAGACTAACAAGTTCTTTTTTTTTTTTTTGAGACGGAGTCTCGCTCTGTCGCCCAGGCTGGAGTGCAGTGGCGCGATCTCGGCTCACTGCAAGCTCCGCCTCCCGGGTTCACACCATTCTCCTGCCTCAGCCTCCCGAGTAGCTGGGACTACAGGCGCCCACAACCGCGCCCGGCTAATTTTTTGTATTTTTAGTAGAGACGGGGTTTCACCGTGGTCTCGATCTCCTGACCTTGTGATCCGCCCGCCTCGGCCTCCCAAAGTGCTGGGATTACAGGCGTGAGCCACCGCGCCCGGCCTAACAAGTTCTAACAAAAGCTATGTGACATTTCTTATAATTTCTTGATTATTCAGCTTTTAACTTTAATTAAATAGCACATATGCTGTGTGATCATTCTGTATTTATAAAATTGAACTTGTTACAGCCAAGTGATCATTTAAATTGTATCTGCTTGGTAAATGCAGGTGTATCTGTTGCTGATCGAGAGGCCAGTCTGGAATTAATTAAGTTGGACATATCCCGTACATTTCCATCTCTCTACATCTTTCAGAAGGTGAGGGTTTCTAACCAGCTTGTCATTACTTAAAAAAAAAAAAATCTATCAATATCCAAGGCAACAGATTATTTAAATGAATAGCTATTACTTTAAAAAAGGCAAAACTATAGAAATTGGGAACCTTGTATAAAAGTCTAAAACTAGTTATAAAATTATAAAGGAATTTCTATTATTTTATTCCACTGACCAAAATACATTGTAGTTAGCATAGCATTTAATACCTTTTATGTAGTAGGTACTTGATGAATTTTATTACAGTGAATTTGTTTTGCTTTTTATTTTGTAAGATATATGAATTATTAATGTTTTGGCCTAGTATATTGTTAAAGTATAAAGAACTTTGTCACAAAACTTAAAATGTTTCAGAATTATCATTAAAATAGGAAGAAATGGTTTTTTTTGGTACATAGGCTATTATGAAGTTGATTATACCTTATTGAAAGAGAAATGACTACATTATATATACTTTATCTTTGGCTGAAGTCTTTATTTTTATTTCTTTTTAAATTTGAGATCAGGTCTTGCTATGTTGCCCAGGCTGGACTCGAACTCCTAGGCTCAAGCAATCCTCCTGCATTGGCCTCCTGAGTAGCTGGGATTATGGGATTACAGGCATGTGCTACCACACCCAGCTGATTCAAGTCTTTATACATGGAATTCTTCTATGTTTAGATTTATAAAAATAAAATGAGATAAAAATTTTTACCATTAAGATTAAAATTATTGGCGGGCGCAGTGGCTCAAGCCTGTAATCCCAGCACTTTGGGAGGCCGAGACGGGTGGATCACGAGGTCAGGAGATCGAGACCATCCTGGCTAACACGGTGAAACCCCGTCTCTACTAAAAATACAAAAAAAAACTAGCCGGGCGAGGTGGCAGGCGCCTGTAGTCCCAGCAAAGTAGTCCCAGCTACTCGGGAGGCTGAGGCCGGAGAATGGCGGGAACCCGGGAGGCGGAGCTTGCAGTGAGCTGAGATCCGGCCACTGCACTCCAGCCTGGGTGACAGAGCGAGACTCCGTCTCAAAAAAAAAAAAAAAAAAAAAAAAAAGATTAAAATTATTAACACGGTTTAGTGTAGCTTGATGATTTTTTTTGCTGATGCTGTATTATATAAAATGAAACAGTCTGTATTCATCATACTCTTATTATACCAAATGTAGAAGGTTTTAAAACTGTTGGCAAATTATATAGCTTGTATCCATCAAGTAAGTTTATTTGACTTTTAGTACTAAATATTTCTTTTTTCTTTCTTTCTTTCTTGTTTGTTTTTTTTTGGAGCGATTCTCACCCTTTTGCCCAGGCTGGAGTGCAGTGGTGCAATCCTGGCTCAGTGCAACCACTGCCTCCTGAGTTCAAGCGATTCTTCTGCCTCAGCCACTCGAGTAGCTGGGATTACAGGCATATGACACCATGCCCAGCTAATTTTTGTATTTGTAGTAGAGATGGGGTTTTGCCATGTTAGCCAAGCTGGTGTCAAACTCCTGGCCTCAAGTGACCTGCCCATCTCGACCTCCTAAAGTTCTGGGATTACAGGCATGAGCCACTGTACCCATCTGCAGTATTAAATATTTCTTATTAATAATTTGGAAACATCTTGGCAGAGTACATTTATAATATTTTTTATTAAATATGCTAAAACTAGTCATTTAGGAAATGTTACAGTTTATTAACATGTTATATAAAAATTAACTTAGAGACAATTATTTGTACAGTTTCAAATTTCATTTTTCTCTCCTAAGGGTGGCCCATATCATGATGTCTTACATAGTATTTTAGGGGCATACACGTGCTACAGACCTGATGTTGGTTATGTAAGTATTTGTTTCAATCTGTTTTTTGAATGTAAGCATTTTATCTACACTCTTTATCAAAATATCCTATGTTGTATTAGCTCCCAAATGTCTGTATCTCTATGTCTGTTTTTCTTGGGCTTATCAATTTACCCAGTGAAGAATCTTTCCATCTCTTGCTGAGCTTATATGTACTTGAGACTGTCAGTTTTCTGGGGGAGCTATGGGAGATTTCACCATGCAATTTCTAAACTTTTATTTCATGTCCTGATGTCAGGGGGGTGCCTTGTCCCCCTCTTTTAACCTTCTTTTCCATGACTGTGCCTCTAGAGAGTAAACCTCCTGTGTTCCACCAGGTTAAGGGAAGGATAGGTACCTGTCCCTAAAGGATAGGGGAGGGGATTTGCTCCTTTTACAGACTTTCACCCAATCCTATTTTTAGCTCTATTTCACAGGTACCTGACAACTTCGGCTTCTGAGCCTTCAGGGTTTTACAGCAGAATTGGCTTGCTGATTGTTGGCTTCCTCCTCTGTAGATATTTTAGTTTTAACATTCTACACTTACTTAATTTACAATTTCTAAAACACTATTAACTATCTACTATATAATTTTTCATTCTTGTAGTCCTCATGGGTTAATATTTTTTTCTTTACTGTATTTTTAGTTGGATTTTTCAGGAGAACAAAGAAAGATGTGATGTTCAATTGCCATTTTTAACTAGAAGTTATAGAACTTTCATCTTCGCACCTTTGCCTTAAAATAAAAGAATGTTAGACATCTCTATAGGGTGACTGTCTGGTACAAGTTACTTTGTTCTGTTGCATGTTCATTTCTATGTTTGTTTACTCAATAAATATTGTGCAGTTATGACTATATGTCAGGCATTGTTCTAGGTACTTGAAATACCTCAGTGAACAAAATTATTTCTTTCCTTACAATGCTTACAGTTTAGAAGAAAGAGACAATAAACAACAAACAAGTAAATCATGTTATATTAAAAGATAAGTGCTGTGGAAAAGTGTGGGATGATAAAGGGGGAAAGTGCCAGATTTAGGGTGGGGCAGGTTGTAGTATTTGGAAAGATCATCAGATAGTCCTTATAGAGAAAGTTAGATTTAAGCAGTCTTTAAACTCTCTTACTCAGGTATTCTGTGAATGAATTGTAAGAACACCTTGTATCCCCTTCACATGTTTAAGCTGAAGTTTAAAGTTTTTTATTATAAGTTTACTTGTAAATAATTTAATTTTTTAGCACTGGTTAAATTTGACATCTTATAGTTTTTTTAAAATGTCCCCAGGCAGGCCAGGCGAGGTGGCTCACACCTGTAATCCCGGCACTTTGGGAGGCCAAGGCAGGTGGATCACGCGTTCATGAGTTGGAGACCAGCCTGACCAACATGGCAAAACCCTGTCTCTACTAAAAATAGAAAAATTAGCCGGGCATGGTGGCATGCGCCTGTAATCCCAGCTACTCAAGAGGCTGAGGCAGGAGAATTGCTTGAACCTGGGAGGCGGAGGTTGCAGTGAGCCAAGATCGTGCCACTGCACTCCAACCTGGGCAACAAGAGCGAAACTCTGTCTCAAAAAAAAAAAAAAAAAAAAAAAATGTCCCCAGACTGGGCACAGTGGCTCGGGCCTATAAATCCCAGCACTTTGGGAGGTTGAGGCAGGAAGATCGCTTGAGCTCAGGACTCCCAGGCTGCAGTGAACTAGGATTGGACCACTGCATTCCAGCCTGCACAACACAGCAAGACCCTGTCTCAAAAAAAAACAAAAGAAGTCTGTAGTGGAATTTAAATACTGTAATGAATTTACATATATCATAGTCCATTTAAAAAAGTATATATTAACAAACTTTTCATTAATATTTTACATTTTTTGCTTTTTCTCTGAACTTGTATCTCTTTCTTTTTTTATTTTTTTGAGACAGGGTCTCAGTCTGTCACCCAGGCTAGAGTACAGTGGCGTGATCATGACTTACTATAGACTTGACCTCCTGGTCCCTTGGTCCCTGGTGAGTCTTCCACCTCAGCCTCCCAGGTAGCTGGGACGGCAGGCACAAGCCACCATGCTTGGCTAATTTTCTGTATTTTTTGTTAAGACAGGGCACTATGTTTCCCAGGCTTGTCTTGAACTCCTGGCTCAAGTGACCCGCCCGCATTGGCCTCCCATAGTGCTGGGATTACATATGTGAGCTACGGTGCCTGACTGATACTATGATTTTTTAATATAATGTTGTATAATTAAAACAAAGTAGTTAATCTGCCCAACATCTGAAATATTTGACCTTTTTTGTAATGATAGTATTTGAGATTTACTCTCTAAGAGATTGTGAAATGTACAGTACTCAATCATTAGTTGTGTTTGCCATGTTGTGTGATAGATATTAAAAAAAAAAAAAATCAGGCCAGGCATGGTGGCTCATGCTTGTAATCCCAGCATTTGGGAGGCCAAGGTGGGAAGATCGCTTGAGCCCAGGAGCTTAAGACCAGCCTGAGCAACACAGTGAGACCTCATCTCTGCAAATAATAAAAAATTAGCCAGGTGTGGTGGTTTGCCTGTAGTCCCAGCTACTCAAGAGGCTGAGGTGGAAAGATCGCTAGAGTTCAGGCTCTTGAGGCTGTAGTGAGCCGAGATCGTGCCTGGGCAACAGAGTGGTACCTTGTCTCAAAAAAAATGAAAGTTACTCCTCATTTCAACCTGGAGCTTTTTGTACTCTTTGATTATCATCTTCCCTACCCCCAAGCCTCTGGTAACTACCATTCTGCTCTCTGCTTCTATGAGTTCGGTGGTTTTAGATTACACATTTAAGTGAGAACATGCAATATTTGCTTTTCTGTTTTTGCCTTATTTCACTTAGCATAATGTTCTCCAGTTCCATCCATGTTGTCCCAAATGACAGAGTTCCTTCCTTTGTTAAGGCTGAACAGTATTCTTTTGTATACACACACACACACACACACACACACACACACACACACACACACACACACACTCTCTCATCCCATTCATCTGTTGATGTACACTTAGGTTGCTTCCTTAACTTGGCTATTGTGAGTAGTGCTGTAGTGAACATGGGAGTGCAGGTATCTTTTTGATATACTGATTTCAAGTCTTTTGGGTAATAGCCAGAAGTGAGATTGCTGGACCACATAGTAATTCTATTTTTAGTTTTTTTGAAGAACTTCATAGAGTTTTCTCTAGTAGCTGTACTAATTTACATTCCTATTAACAGTGTGCAAGTTCTTTTCTCAACAACCTCACCAACACTTATCTTTTGTCTTTTTGGTAATAGCCATATACAGCAGTCCCCACTTATCCTTAAGGGATATATTCCAAGACACCAAGTGAAATATATAAGTTTGGGTTTTTTTGTTTTTGTTTTTGAGACGGGATTTTGCTCTTTTTAATTTTTTCTTCCTTTTTTTTTTTTTTTTTTTTTTTGAGATGGAGTCTTGCTCTGTTGCCCAGGCTGGAGTGCAGTGGTGCTATCTTGGCTCACTGTAAGCTCCACCTCCCAGGTTCACACCGTTCTCTTGCCTCAGCCTCCCGAGTAGCTGGGACTACAGGTGCCTGCCACCACACCTGGCTAATTTTTTTGTGTTTTTAGTAGAGACAGGGTTTCACCATGTTAGCCAGGATGGTCTCGATTTCCTGACCTCATGATCCTCCCACCTCAGCCTCCCAAAGTGCTGGGATTACAGGTGTGAGCCACCATGCCCGGCCAAGATGGGGATTTGCTCTTGTTGCCCAGTTTGGAGTGCAATGGCATGATCTTGGCTCACTGCACCCTCTGCCTCCTGGGTTCAAGCAATTCTCCTGCCTCAGCCTCTCGAGTAACTGGGATTACAGGTGCCCGCCACCATGCCCGGTTAATTTTTTGTATTTTTAGTAGAGACGGGGTTTCACTATGTTGGCCAGGCTAGTTTCGAACTCCTGACCTCAGGCAATCCACCCGCCTTGGCCTCCCAAAGTACTGGGATTACAGGCATGAGCCACCGTGCCTGGCCTATATAGGGTTTTGTACTTGTCCTGAAACTGCAGATAGTGCAGAATCCTATAGATACTATGTTTTTTCTATACATACATACCTATGATAAAATTTATTGATTAGGCACAATAAGACATAAACAGCAATAACTAATAATAAAGTAGTACAGTTATAACACTCTTCTAACAATTTAGGTAAAAGAAGCAGTACTCGAACACAAGCTCTACAATACCACAACAGTTGATCTTATAACTGAGATGGCTACTAGGCAGGTGGGTAGCATATACAGCATGGTTATGCTGGATAGAGGGATGATTCTCTTCCTTGGCAGGATGAAGCAGGACCACTCCAGATTTTACCACCCTATTTAGAATAGCATGCAGTTTAAAATGTATGACTTGTTTATTTCTGGAACTTGCCATTTAATATTTTCAGACCACTGTTGACCACAGGTAGCTGAAACTTCAGAAAGCAAAACTGGGGAAAGTGGAGGACTACTGTATTTTATTTGATTTCTGTCACAGAATTTTATTCTAATGTAACACTCTTCTACCCAAAAGTCTTTTAGTAATCTCATTATACTTCTGCTACAAATATATAAATTAATTAAAAATGAAAAATCAGCTTTATTTCTGATATACATAATATTCTACATATTAAATGTTTTTTCTAATTTGTTATTACAATTATTAGTATAACTGATCAAAAAAAATAGACTACATAAATGAAAAAAAAAACAAATTTTTAATTATCTCAGTAACTCAATTAGATTCTCCTTCAACTTTATTAAAAACAGAAGACTGTTAAGTACTTGAGTTGCAAAAACATTTTGTTACCAATCATTAGAATTGTTCATTTTCTCAGTTTCTGTAAAGTATCCCAAAAGCCTTTATTGAGACTAGTCAAAATATCTATTACTGACATTTTATGCTAAATTTTATTTTGTGTTTTGTGTTTTTTGTTTTGAGACAAGGTTTCACTCTGTTGCCCAGGCTGATCTTGAACTCCTGGGGCTCAAGTGATCCTCCCACCTCAGCCTCCCAAAGTGCTGGGTTTATGTATGAGCCGCTGCACCCAGCCTACACTAGATTTTAAAAAAAGAAAAAAAATCTATTAAAATTATATCTTCAGGCTGCGTGCGGTGGCTCGTGCCTGTAACCCTAGCACTTTGGGATACTGAGGCAGGCAGATCACTTGAGGCCAGGAGTTCAAGACCAGCCTGGCCAACGTGGCGAAATCCTGTCTCTACTAAAAATACAAAAATTACCTCAGCGTGGAGGCGCATGCCTGTAATCCCAGCTACTCAGGAGGCTGAGGCACGAGAATTGCTTGAACCTGGGAGGCAAAGGTTGCAATGAGCTGAGGTTGTGCCACTCACTCCAGCCTGGGTGACAGAGTGAGATTCTGTCTCAAAACAAACAAACAAAAATCCTCACTTAAAGGCAGTTGTTTAACCTGGTATACTGAGAAAAATTGGGGAAAATTAAAATACCATTACTTTTATTACACTTATGATTTTTTTAGAATATGTTTTAAATATATTTTTTTTAAACCCTGGCTGCAGACTTATTAGGTCATTGTATATTTGCTGCCGAAATGAGCTCTGTTAGGTCACTGAATTTATGTAAAATGACCACTATATAACTTAACTGGTAGTATCGAGGCTCATTGACAAACCAGTCAGTCAAATCATACTTACTTTATAAGTTAAAAATAGTGTAGATTATATTGGAATACCTATTTCATGTCATGATTTGACCAAATACGTTTTTTTAGCTATGTTAATGAATAACATATGCTGAATCTATAAATAACTCATATGAACGTTTTATCTGTAGTTTTTATTCTTGAAAAAATTTGGTAATCTTGGTTCATGTTTCAGTTATACTTATTTAAAAGAACCACAGTGTCCAGGTGCGGTGGCCCATGCCTGTAATCCCAGCATTTTGGGAGGCTGAGGCAGGTGGATCACCTAAGGTCAGGAGTTTGAGGCCAGCCTGGCCAACATGGCGAAATCCTGTCTCTACTAAAAATACAAAAATTAGTCAGGTGTGGTGGCACCGGCCTGTAATCCCAGCTACTCGGGAGGCTAAAGCAGGAGAATTGCTTGAACCCAGGAGACGGAGGTTGTAGTGAGCCGAGATCCCACCACTGCACTCCAGCCTGCGTGATGGGGCTCTGTACTGTAGGTGCTGTTCTCTTTGTTCTCCTGGATCTCCTGGAACTCTCCCTCAAGGACTATGCATTCTTTTTTTTTTTTTCGAGATAGAGTCTTGCTCTGTTGCCCAGGCTGGAGTGCAGTGGCACGATCTCAGCTCACTGCAACCTCCGCCCTTGGGTTCAAGCAGTTCTCCTGCCTCAGCCTCCCGAGTAACTGGGATTACAGGCACATGCCACCATGCCTGGCTATTTTTTGTATTTTTAGTAGAGATGGGGTTTCGCCTTGTTGGCTAGACTGGTCTCCAACTCCTGACCTAAAGTGATCTGCTGGCCTCGGCCTCCCAAAGTGCTGGGATTATAGGTGTGAGCCACTGCGCCAGGCCGAAGGCTATGTATTTTTTGATATTACATGTGATATGGAAGAGGTGAGGTCACTGTATTGTCATTACTCATTCCCATTCTACCATGTACTAGAATTCAGTCTTATTTAGTCGTATATGTGACAGGAAGCCAGAAGGTTTCCCCAACCAATATTTAGAATTATCCACATTTCATGCCTCCTAGCAATTCCCCCTAGTAATTTTTGTCATGGGTGAGGACTGTGACTTTCACTTGTTACTGTGGCATTGTCAGCCAGATCATGTTTAGAAAAGAAGACATATGTAAATTGAGGATCTGGGATTGAATTCCCTTAAAATATCCATGACTGTGTACTTTCTGGATACTGTTTGTGGCTATAAAACACACTTATCCCAGTTTAAAACCACTACTGTCTAGATTAAGGTTATTGAATTGTCTTAGTTTTCTACTTTCAAGACATGGTTATAGATTGCTTTTGGGTAGAGCAGTTGTGGATGAATGTTGAGTGTTACCTGTCTGTAGATCCACTGATGCAAGTTTTCTTTTTTTAAGCAAGGAGGTGGCTATTAATTTGCCTGGCACTTACAGTGAACTGGGCCTGCCCTATGATGGGGATTTAAGGTGGGTGTATCATAAAAGTAGAAGTGAGAAGACAAACAAGTTTCCCAGTATCTCAGGTGGAGTAAAAAATGTAGACCAGGAATCAAATATTACTCTAAGAACTTCGTAAGATTTGTATACTCCCCCACCTTGTTTTTTGTTTTGTTTTGTTTTGTTTTGTAAAAACAGAGCCTCACTGTGTTGCCTAGGCTGATCCTGAATCTCTGGGCTCAAGCAATCCTGCCTTGGACTCCCCAATTACTAGGATTACAGGCATGAACCACCATGCCCGACTCATTTATTTTTTGTTATAAGTCCTTGTTTCTCCATAGTTATTATCAATAAGACACCAAAAATAAGAAGCCTGTGTGTAAGCCTGCAAGAACAATAAAGGGTGGGGAATTTAAGTGGATTGTCTTGTCCCATATCCTAGCTAGGCATAGAGGAAGAGAGAAATTTCAAATGACAGAAAGTGGGTGGGTTACACAGGTGCTTCAACTGGTAAAGTATTATTTCTTAAGCTGATCTTGGTTCACTGCAACCTCAGCCTCCCGAGTAGCTGGGATTACAGGCGCCTGCCACCACACCTGTCTAATTTTTTTTGTATTTTTAGTAGAGACAGGGTTTCACCATGTTGGCTAGGCTGGTCTCGAACTCCTGACCCCAGGTGATCTGCCTGGCACCTATAGATAGGTATCTTTTTGTTGTCTGTGTTTTTTTGTTTGTTTGTTTCCCACATTTTTATTTTGAACAACTTCAAATTAATAGCAAAGTTACAGCAGTTTCCTCCTGGTTCAGAATCCACTCAGGGTCATGTGTGGTATTTAGTTGCTCTTTTTAGTTTCCTTTAAAACAGAACAGTTCCTCAGCCTTTTGTATGTGTCGTAACAATGTCACTTTTCAAAAGTTAAGGCTAGTTGTTTGCGGAATGACCCTTAACTTGAATTTGATTATTTTTTCATGATTAGATTCAGGTTAGACAGTTTTGTCAGCAATACTACATAAACTATGTGTCTTTTTCAGTGCATCACACCATAAGTCAATAAATAATGCAAAATATTTAGAAGAATTGGACTCTGAAGAAATTATATAAATAACTGTTTTTCTTATTTTCTTTTTTTTTTTTTTTTTTTTGAGACGGAGTCTCGCTCTGTCGTCCAGGCTGGAGTGCAGTGGCCGGATCTCAGCTCACTGCAAGCTCCGCCTCCCGGGTTCACGCCATTCTCCTGCCTCAGCCTCCCGAGTAGCTGGGACTACAGACGCCCGCCACCTCGCCCGGCTAGTTTTTTTTTTTTTTGTATTTTTTAGTAGAGACGGGGTTTCACCGTGTTAGACAGGATGGTCTTGATCTCCTGACCTCGTGATCCGCCCGTCTCGGCCTCCCAAAGTGCTGGGATTACAGGCTTGAGCCACCGCGCCCGGCTCTTATTTTCTTTTCATATATGAACAAGAGTGATACATGATAAATCTGAATGAGCTATAAATAGCTTTAAAAATATGCATAAAATAAATATTCTGGGCTGGACACGGTGGCTTACGCCTGTAATCCCAGCACTTTGGGAGGCCAAGATGGGTGGATCACCTGAAGTCAGGAGTTCAAGACCAGCCAGGCCAACATGGTGAAACCCCGTCGCTACTAAAAATACAAAAATTAGTCAGGCGTGGTGCCACCTGTATTCCCAACTACTCAGGAGGATGAGGCAGGAGAATCGCTTTAACCTGGGAGGGGAAGGTTGCAGTGAGCCGATATCGTGCCACTGCACTCCAGCCTGGATGATAAGAGCTAAACTCTGTCCCCCAAAAAATTAAGTAAGTAAATAAATATTCCATGTGATAAGGCATTATGCCATTGCTTAATTGGCAGCATTTTTTCTTTTTTAGTGGTATGTAAAATAATGTTACTTATAATAAACAACATTTTAGATGCAATTAAATGTAATTTTAATTCTTTCTATTTACTTTGCTACCATTCTATTACAGATCATTAACACTTTGCCCCTTGTATTCATTCAGCAAATATTGTGGTACTAAGAATACAACTATGAACAAAAAACATGGTGTGGTCTCTGTACTAGTTTCCTATGAATACTGTAAGAAACTACCACAAACTTAGTGGCTTTAAACAACACAAATTAGACTGGGCACCGTGGCTCATGCCTGTAATCCCAGCACTTTGGGAGGCTGAGGTGGGAAGATTACTTGAGGTCAGGAGTTTGAGACCACCCTGGACAACATAGGAAAACTCTGTCTCTACAAAAAAAAATGTAAACACACATACAACAACACCACAAAGTTATTGTTTGACAATTCTGGAGGTCAGAAGTCTGAAATAGACTTCACTGGGTTGAAGTCAAAGTGTTGGCAGGGTTGTGCTTCCTCTGGAACCTCTAGGGCAGAATCCATTTCCTTGCTTTTTCCACCTTCTAGAGGCTGCCTACATTCCTTCGCTCATGGGCCTATAGCTCCATCTTGAAAGCCAGTAGTGTAGCATCTTCAAATCTCTCTGACTAGCTTGCCTTCTTTCTTCACTTATAAGGAACCTCATGATGATTACTTTAGGCCTACCCAGATAATTCAGGATAAGCTCCCTATCTCAAGATCCTTGACTTAATCACATCTGCAGAGTCCCCTTTACCGTGTATGGCAACATTTTCATAGCTTCTGGTAATTAATAAGGACTTGGACATCTTTGGTGGGCAATTATTATGCCTACTACAGTCCCTGTCTTCATGGAACTTAAGTTCTAGAAAATAAAGTAGGCAATTACTATAGAATCTGCAAAAAATACTCAGAAGACAGAGAAAGAGAAATAAGATGAGAACAAAGAAATAATTGGATTGCAGAAGCTAAGGGAATGCTGTTAAGAGAGACAGCACCCACTGGGTTTTACAATAAGTATCATTGGTCATGCTGGCAAGAGAAATCTCAAAATAGTGTGGTAATGGAGTGGGAATACATACTGAAGTGTATTAAAGAGTGAAAAGGGAGCTGAGAGCTGGGCGCGGTGGCTCATGCTTGTAATCCCAGCACTTTGGGAGGCCGAGGTGGGTCGATCACCTGAGGTCGGGAGTTCAAGACCAACCTGACCAACATGAAGAAACCCCATCTCTACTAAAAATACAAAATTAGCCGGGGTTGTGGTGTATGCCTGTAATCCCAGCTACTCGGGAGGCTGAGGCAGGAGAATCACTTGAACCTGGGAGGTGGAGGTTGTGGTGAGCTGAGATCGCACCATTGCACTCCAGCCTGGGCAAAAAGAGCGAAACTCTGTTTCAAAAAATAAAATAAAAAAAAAAAAAAGAAAAGAAAAAGGAGCTGAGAAAGTAGAAATAGTGATTGTAGGCATACCTTTCAGAACACTAGGCTGAGAACAAGAGACAAAGTTAGCATTGCAGTTTTTTGTTGTTGTTGTTTTGTTTTGTTTTGAGATGAAGTCTCGCTCTGTCACTGGGTCTGGAGTGCAGTGGTGCCATCTTGGCTTACTGTAGGCTCTGCCTCCCAGGTTCACGCCATTCTCCTGCCTCAGCCTCCCAAGTAGCTAGGACTACAGGCACCCGCCAGCACTCCTGGTTAATTTTTTGTATTTTTAGTAGAGACAAGGTTTCACCATGTTAGCCAGGCTGGTCTTGAACTCCTGACCTCAGGTGATCCGCCCGCCTCAGCCTACCAAAGTGCTGGGATTACAGGCGTGAGCCACTGCACCCAGCCCATTGCAGTTATTCTTAATGGTCTCACTGTGTAAGTCCATTATACAAATCTCTTCCAGAAGTGTGTGTTTGATAACTTTTTTTTTTAATTAAAGAAATGTATGGGCTGGGTGGGCGTGGTGGTAAACACCCATAGTCTCAGCTACTCAGGAGGCTGAGGCAGGAGGATAGCTTGAGCTGGGAGGCAGAGGTTGCAGTGAGATGATATCATGCCACTGCATTCCAGCCTAGGTGACTGAGTGAGACCCTGCTTCAGAAAAAATAAACCAAAAAAAAAGGAGAAGTGTATGATAGCTGCCAATAACTCACAAGCAAGAAGCAAACATCTATACAGCTTAGCCTTTTACTCGAGGTTTTTCACAACATAAACACATCCTACCTTCTCTAAATGCCTTTCCTTATTCCAGCTGAGCTGGTCCTATTGTTCCCATTTCTGTGTCTTAGTTCATGCTTCTTTTCCATTTTAGGTTTTTTGCCATTTTTTGTCTCTTGCTTTTCCAGGACTCCAGGCTCATTATCTCAACCCCCACAACGTCTCCTTTCTTGGTATTTCAGCAGCACTTCTCATAGATCTCTTTTATTTTGAGTTCTTCATTTTTTACTCAGATGTGTTATAACAATGAAAATAATCACCTGATTTTTATTAAATTTTGTGATTCTGTACTCTATTTTGAAAGAATTCAGACTGAGAGGAAATGAAAACTAGGTAATACACTGAGATAGCCTTTTGTAGCAGTAAAATCTGAACTTTTTTCTTTTTTCAAAAATTCTTCCTAATGTTGAAAAACCACACCATATGAACAAGAAATTAGGGAGATTTCATAATCTTTAGGGGCTTTCTGTATTTACCTTTGCTGGGAAGGAAAAAAGAAATCTTGGTTAATTCTACTTTGTAATGTCACTATAATTTTTCAGGAGTACAATAAAATAAACTGTATAGATTTATTATTGTAAGTCCATTTTGACTAATTTCTTCTCCCTTTGAAGGTCCAAGGGATGTCCTTCATTGCAGCTGTGCTCATTCTCAATTTGGAAGAGGCAGATGCCTTTATTGCATTTGCCAATCTCCTGAATAAGCCATGCCAGTTGGCCTTTTTTCGTGTGGATCACAGCATGGTATGAATGGATCATGTTTTCCTTTGTTTCTGTAGTTTTAATGCCCTCTTAGAGTGAAAAACAGTAATTGAAAGACCAAGATAATCTCATCTATTGTAAACTTATTATATTATAGTTTATGAATGAATGTTTGCTGAGAAGACTCAGAAAAAGATGAGATTCTTAATGAGCAAGATTTCCTGTTAATGTTTAAGCATTTAATTTCCTTATTTCTAGACTATATACTTTCATAATTTTATTGATTTTTTAATCTTTAGATGTTGAAATATTTTGCAACATTTGAAGTATTCTTTGAAGAAAATCTCTCCAAATTATTTCTTCACTTCAAATCTTATAGTCTTACACCAGATATATACTTGATAGACTGGTAAGTCATAACATACATAATATATAATAATGAAATAAAGTATAACTTTTTTTGTGTTTTAGAAACTAGAGTGAATCTCATGTACAGGATTTTACATATAAAGAGCCTTCTTTTACAAATTGGGAAACTTCCAAATTTGTGTGGGGATGCATTTGATTTAAGAGCATGGACTTGGCTGGGTGTGGTGGCTCACGCCTGTAATCCTGGCACTTTGGGAAGCCGAGGTGGGCGGAGCACCTGAGGTCAGGAGTTCAAGACCAGCCTGTCTTACATGGCAAAACCCTGTCTCTACCAAATATACAAAAACTTAGTCTCAGCCAGGCATGGTGGCTCACGCCTGTAATCCTAGAACTTTGGCGAGCGTATCACAAGGTCAGGAGTTCGAGTCCAGCCTAACTAACATGGCGAAACCCTGTCTCTACTAAAAATACAAAAATTAGCCAGGCATAGTGGCATGCACCTGTAATCCCAGCTATTTGAGAGGCTGAGTCAAGAGAATCGCTTGAACCAGGAGGCGGGAGGTTGCAGTGAGCCAAGATTGCGCCACTGCACTCCAACCTGGTGACAGATCAAGACTCCGTCTCAAAAAAAAAAAAAAAATCCGTAGCTGGGTGGTGTAGTCTCAGTAGGCTGTAGCACGAGAATTGTTTGAACCTGACAGGTAGATGTTGCAGTGAACCGAGATCACGCCACTGCACTGCAGCCTGGACAACAGAGCGAAACTCCATCTCAAAAAAAAAAAAAAAAAAAGACCATAGACTCATAGACTCTGGGTTGAAATCAGAATCTCTCAGTTTGTATTTCAGTTTTTTGTCTATAAATTGGGAGTAATACTATCTTTATCTTGAGTTGTAGCGAGGGTGTTTTACATGGATTATCTCATTCAATGCCTAGCACATACTAAGCTCTCAGAGTTAGTTGCTGTTTATTTTATTTTTAACACACAGGGGCTTATGATAGTTATAATAGTGTTTCTTTACTAAGGGCTTCATATTGTTTTTTTATTTCAAGGCTTTGTCCAGCCTTTTTTCCCCAAGATGACACCAATTTGATTTTTTTAATTTGATCTTCCTTATATATTGTCTGAAAATTTTTTTAAAAATGTAATAAATGTAAATACAATATACCTTCTCCAAGTTACACATATGAATAGCTCAGATTTTTTCTGTTCCACACACAATTTTACTTCCTAGACTTTCTCTAGCTTAAGGAAAAAAAAAAAAAAAAAAAGGCCAAGTGCAGTGGCTGACGCCTGTAGTCCCAGCACTTTGGGAGGCCAAGGCAGGAGGATTGCTGGAGGCCAGGAGTTTGAGACCAACCTGGGCACCACAGCAAGACCCCATCTCTACAAAAAATTTCAAAAAAAATTAGCCAGACATAGTTGGGCATTCCTGTAGTCCCAGCTACTCAGGAAGCTGAGGTGGAAGGATTGCTTGAGCCCAGGAATTTAAGGTTACCGTGAGCTGTGATTGCACCACTGTCCTCCATCCTGGGTGACAGAACAAGATCCTGTCTATTAAAAAAAAAAGTTATATATGTTGCCAAATCATGTATACTGTAGACAGGATCACCATTTTATTACTTGTGTTTAAAGTTCAAAGTTTTTTAGACTTTTCGTTTGTCATATTAAGACTAATGATATTAATGGTGTTCCTAATAGGCATACAGCTCTCCTACAAGCTGTAATTGAGGCACCAATGTTTCTTCCATTTTTGTACTTCCGCCATCTTTAACAAGGCGTTTCCAGGGTTTTCACGAAAGGGGAGAGAACAAGGAGACTCACAAGGGAGATTTTGGGAAGCTAAGACTAGAAGTATTTGGCATCTCCTCCTCTCACATTCCACTGACCAGGGCTCAGTCATGTGGCCACAACTAACTGCAAGTGAAGATGTAAAATGTGGTTTAGCTGTTTGCTCAGAAAGAAAAAGAAATGGTTTAGTAAACAGCCAGTTTCTACCACACATACTTTTTTTCTGTTTAATCATAGTAACCACTTAAGATATGTACTGTAATTTACACTACTTACTGATGGGCAACCTGAAATTTTGTTTTTTATTTTTTTCTTTCATTAAAAAAAATTTTTATTTTTATTTTTTATTTTTTGAGACAGAGTCTCATTCTGTTGCCCGGGTTGGAGTGCAGTGGCGCAATCACAGCTCCTCCCACCTGGAACTTCTGGGCTCAAGCATTCCTCCCACCTCAGCCTCCTGAGTAGTTGGGATTACAGGTGTGCATCACCATGACTGGATAATTGATACTGAAATTCTGATAGGCTTGAGTACCATACCTGATATTTCACAGTTAATAAATTGCAGAATAGAAACTAAAACCTCAGCGTTCCAGTCCCAGAAACCATATTCTTTATAAAATTAACTATGACATGACCAGTACTCATTTTACTGAAGAAGAAGATTTATGGTTTTTTTACTTGTCAGAGAGGTGGGATTTTAGAACTGGAAGTAATCCAAACTCATTATTTTAGAGCTGAAGAAATTGAGATGCGGAAGTAGAATGTCATAGCGAAGGTCAAATCGTTGCTGTTTAAGTGTTATACAATATAAAGAAACAGTTTTTAAAGAAAATATAATGGCTGGGCATGGTGGCTTATGCCTGTAATCCTCACACTTTGGGAAGCCGAGGTGGGCAGATCACCTAAGCTCAGGAGTTTCAGACCAGCCTGGCCAACATGGTGAAACCCTGTCTCTACTAAAAATACAAAAATTAGCTGGATGTGGTGGCCCGTACCTGTAGTCCCAGCCACTTGGGAGGCTGAGGCACAAGAATTGCTTGAACCCGGGAGGCTGAGGTTGCAGTGAGCCAGGATCACACCACTGCACTCCAGCCTGGGCTACAGAGCAAGACTCTGTCTCAAACAAACAAACAGAAAAACAAAAAACATAATTGCAACAACGTAACAATGTATATTGCATTTTCTAAAAGTTAATTTCTTAAGCTATGTGGTTTAATGGAATTAAAATAAGATTTCTTTTTCTTTTCATTCTTTCGAATTAAAAAAAATTTTTTTTAGTTGACACATAATAATTGTACATATCCATGGGGTACATAGTGATGTTTGTGTACATATAATGTATAGTGATGAGATCAGGGTAATTAGCATATCCATCATCTCAAACATTTATCATTTCTTTGTGTTGGGAACATTCAGTATAGTTGTCCTATTTGAAACCGTATGTTATTGTTAACTATAGTTACCCTACAGTGCTATAGAACACTAGAACTTATTCCTCCTATCTGGCTGTAATTTTGTATATTTTAACAAATTTCAGCCTATCTCTTCCTTCTCTCTACCCTTCCCAGCCTCTAGTATCCTCTGTTCTACTTTTTACATTTATGAGATTAGCTGGCCAATGCTATGGCTCATGCTCATAATCCTAGCACTTTGGGAGGCTGCAGCAGGCTGACTACTTGAGCTCAGGAGTTTGAGACCAGCCTAGGCGAGATGGTGAAACCCTGTCTCTACAAAAAATACAAAAATTAGCTGTATGGTGCATGGTGGCATATGCCTGTAGTCTCAGCTACTTGGGAGGCTGAGGTAGGAGGATGGCTTGAACCTAGGAGGCTCAAGTGAGCTGACATTGCACCACTACATTCCAGCCTGAGCAACAGAGCCAGACCCTGTCTCCGAGAAAAAAAAAAAGAAAGGAAGAAAGAAAGAAAAAGAGAGCAACTAGCATTTTTTAGCTTCTACATATGAATGAGAACATGCAGTATTTCACTTACCATAATGTCCTCTGGTTCTATCCATGCTGCCACAAATGACAGGATTTCATTCTTTTTTGTGGCTTAGTAGTATTCCATTGTGTGTATGTACCACATTTTCTTTATCCATTCATCTGTTGTTAGATACCCAGGTTGATTCCATATCTTGGCTATTGTGAATAGTGCTGCAATAAACATGGGAGTGCAGACCTATCTTAAACACACTGATATGAATTCCTTTGGGTATATACCCATGAGTGTCATTGCTGGATCATATGCTCCTTCTATTGGTAGTTTTCTGAGGAACCGCCATACTGTTCTTCATAGTGGCTGTACTTTACATTCACAACAACAATGTATAAGAGTTCCCTTTTCTTTGCCTCCTTGCCAGCATTTGTTATTTTTTGTCTTTTTGATAATAGCTGTCCTAACTGGGGTAAGAGGATACCTCATTATGCTTTTGATTTACATTTCCCTGATGCTTTTTATGTTGAGCATTTTAAAATTATATTGGTTGGTCATTTGTATATCTTCTTTTGAGAAATGTCTGTTCAGATCATTTGCCCATTTTTTAGTTGGATTTTTTTTTTTTTTTGTGTGGGATGGAGTCACTCTCTGTTGCCCAGGCTGGAGTGCAGTGGCGCGATCTCGGCTCACTGCAACCTCCACCTTCAGGGTTCAAGTGATTCTCGTGCCTCAGCCACCCAAGTAGCTGGGACTACAGGTGTGCACCACCACACCTGGCTAATTTTTGTATTTTTAGTAGAGATGGGATTTCACCATGTTGGCCAGACTGGTGTGGAACTCCTGACCTCAAGTGATCCACCGCCTCAGCTTCCCAAAATGCTGGGATTACAGGCATGAGCCATGGTTCCTGGCTTTTTTTTTTTTTTTTTTGCTGTTGAGATGTTTAAGTTCCTCATATATTTTGGCTATTAATTTCCTGTCAGATGAATAGTTTGCAGATATTCTCTCCCATTCTGTGGGGTCTTTTTTCTTTTCTTTTTTTTTTTTACAGTATTGATTGTTTTATTTGGTGTGCAGAAGCTTTTTAGTTTGATATAATCTGCAAATGGGAATTCATTTGTTTTTGGTTTTGGTGCCTATACTTCTGAGATCTTACTAATAACATTTTTTCTTTTTTTTTTTTTTTTTTTTTTTTGAGACGGAGTCTCGCGCTGTGTCACCCAGGCTGGAGTGCAGTGGCGCGATCTCGGCTCACTGCAAGCTCCGCCTCCCAGGTTCACGCCATTCTCCTGCCTCAGCCTCCGAGTAGCTGGGACTATAGGCGCCCGCCACCTCGCCCGGCTAGTTTTTTGTATTTTTAGTAGAGACGGGGTTTCACCATGTTAGCCAGGATGGTCTCAATCTCCTGACCTTGTGATCCACCCGCCTCGGCCTCCCAAAGTGCTGGGATTACAGGCTTGAGCCACCGCGCCCGGCCTACTAATAACATTTTTTCTAAGACTAATGTCCTGAAGCATTTCTCCTGTGTTTTCTTCTGATAGTTTTATAGTTTTGTGTCTGACATTTAGATAGTTGATCCATCTTGAGTTGACTTTTGTATAGAGTGAGAAGTGGGGGTCTAATATCCAGTTTTTCCCCCAGCACCATTTGTTGAAGAGACGGTCCTTTCCTGAATTAGTGTTCTTGGCACCTTTGTCAAAAATCGGTTGGCTAAAGATACATGGATTAACTTCTGTATTCTCTATTCTGTGCCATTTTTCTATGTATCTGTTTTTATGCCAGTACCATTCTGTTTGGGTTACTATGACTTTGCAGTATATTTTGAGGTCTGGTAGTCCAACGTTTCCACCTTTTTTTTTTTTTTTTTCTCCTTAAGATTACTTTTGTTGTTTGAGGTCTTTTGAGGATTTATATAAATTTTAGGATAGTTTTTTTTTATTTCTGTGAAAAATGTCATTGGAATTTTGATAGGGATTGTATGGAATCTATAGATTATATTGGGTAGTATTGTCATTTGAACAATATTAATTCTTCCGATCTGTGAACATGGGATGTCTTTCCATTTGTTTGTATCCTCTTCAATTTCTTTCATCAGTGTTTTCCTTGTAGAGGTCTTTCACCTCCTTGGTTAAATTTACTCCTAAGTTTACTCCTTATTATTTTTGTACCTATTATAAATGTATCCAGTTTTCTGATAGAAGAATGATGCCTTATTTAGGCACTAATGTCTTTTATCATCTCTTCTGTTGAAAATCGTTTGTTTTAACTTGGAGAGTTTGCCTTTCAAGCAATACCCAGTAGATTATAGAATGGTGAGTGAATTTTGCCAAAGAGATGGAGCAGTTGATCTTAAGACAGGTTATTGTTAAGAATATGCATGGGTGCAGTGGCTCACACTTGTAATCCTATTACAGGTGGCTCATACTTGTAATCCCAGCACTTTGGGAGGCTGAGGTGGGTGGATCGTCTGAGGTCAGGAGTTCGAGAACAGCCTGGACAACATGGTGAAACCCTGTCTCTACTAAAAATACAAAAATTAGCCAGGTGTGGTGGCAGGCACCTGTAATCCCAGCTACTCGGGAGGCTGAGGCATGAGAATCGCTTGAACCCGGGAGGCAGAGGTTGCAGTGAGCCAAGATCCTGTCACTTCACTCTAGCCTGGGAAATAGAGCAAGACTCTGTCTCCAAAAAAAAAAAAAAAAAAAAAAGGCCGGGCGCGGTGGCTCAAGCCTGTAATCCCAGCACTTTGGGAGGCCGAGACAGGCGGATCACGAGGTCAGGAGATCGAGACCATCCTGGTTAATACGGTGAAACCCCGTCTCTACTAAAAAGTACAAAAAACTAGCCGGGCAAGGTGGCGGGCGCCTGTAGTCCCAGCTACTTGGGAGGCTGAGGCAGGAGAATGGCGTGAATCCGGGAGGCGGAGCTTGCAGTGAGCTGAGATCTGGCCACTGCACTCCAGCCTGGGCGACAGAGCGAGACTCCGTCTCAAAAAAAAAAAAAAAAAAAAAAAAAAAAACCACATACACACACAAAAGAAAGAATTCGCATGGTATTCAAGGGATAATTTGAGGAGGCAAGAAGAGTACAGATGACATATTTAAACTTTAATTCTTAACAGTTCACAACCAGTGGGCTTCATGTAAATGGTATTAAGCTTTAATGTACAAAAATAAGTAATGGCATTGGTCAAATGTCTTTTCAGATCTTCTTTTGTTTAGGATTTTTAGTTTTTTAACTTTTTTGAGACAGGGTCCCACTCTGTCACCCAGACTGAGTGCAGTGGCATGATCACAGCTCACTGCAGCCTCAAAATCCCAGGCTTAAGCAGTCTGCCCACCTCAGCCTCTCAAGTATCTGGGGCTACAGGCACACCACTACACCCAACTAATTTTTGCTATTTTATAGAGATGGGGTCTCACTATGTTGCCTAGGCTGGTCTTTAACTCCTGGATGCAAGCAATCCTCCCTCATTGGCCTCCCAAAGGCTGAGATTATAGGCATGAGCCACCACACCCGACTAATTTAGGCTTTTTAAAAAAATTAAGTTATTGGCTGGGTGCGGTGACTCACGCCTGTAATCCCAGCACTTTGGGAGGCTGAGGCAGGCAGATCACCTGAGGCTGGAAATTTGAGACCAGCCTGGTCAACATAGAGAAATGCTGTCTCTACTAAAAATACAAAATTAGCCAGGTGTGGTGGCACATGCCTGTAATCCCAGCTACTCAGGAGGCTGAGGCAGTTGCGGTGAGCTGAGATTTCACCATTGCACTCCAGCCTGAGCAACAAGAGGGAAACTCCATAAAAAAAAAAAAAAAAAGAAAGAAAAATTAAGTTATTTTTCAATGTATTCTCTTTCCATCCCCCAAGAGCATTAGAGTTAATCAGGAAAGGACCCAAGAAAATGGGAGAAGGGTTTTTTAATATGGGACTGAGATCTAAGTTAAAATACTAATTCCATTAAGAAGGAAAAAAAAAAATCCTCCATTGTCAGTCTTGAGAAGTATGAGCATGGGGGATAGCAGGATCACAATTGATGTAGGGGACAGGAGAGAACTAATGAAGAGTAAGTACTGTGTACTAGAACCTGAGACTAGGCACTCCTCATTTTGAACAGTGAGTATAGTCTCTGTACTATCAAAAGTGGTTTTTGTCATATAATTAAATATGTGTTTGTAATTTAAGAAGTAGGGATGGACTTTTGTTTCATGTCTGTGTTGAGTTTATTATATACAAATCCCAGAGACATTTTTGTGGGATAGGAATGAGTAAGTGACAGTGTAAAAGGACTTTTTAAAAAATTATTTTGGCGAGAAAGCTTTTAGTTCCCTTCCTCAAATCCCATCAGCACTACCTCAAATAAACACACAATCAGTGTAAACAATTGTGCCCTTTCTTTACCAGTGCAACTTCAAGACAAGTCCTGTAATAGTTACTCTCCTCACTTCCCCCAACCAGAATGCCTCCCAAAGAACCACTGGATAAAGAATTACATGGTCAGCCATTGTCAGAAAGGTTGGGAAAAACCATTTTGGTGGTTCTATGGGAAGGTATACATGCTTCAAAAGAAGTAGTAAATAAAGCTGGGTGGAAGGAAAAAGACAAAACAAAACAATGGATGTTTGTGCAAGGGGAAGAGAAAAGAGAGAAGTCAGATTTTGGGTTTATATTAGGTGACTAAAAGATGATATTTGGGTTCTTCATACAATAATAATAACTAATTTTTATTTAGCATTTCTTACATGCCAAGCACTGATGTAAACACTTTTACATTTATTAACTACTATAATTTTTAAAACAATCCTGAGAGGTAGATAGTTTTCTTATAATTTACTAATGAAGAAACTGAGGCACAGTAAAGACAACTATCCTGCTTAAGGTAACACAACTAATAAGTGGCAAATTCAAGATTCAAATTCAGGCATTCTGATTTCAGAGCTCATACCCTTAACTACCAGACTGTTCTACCACTCTAGTAGATATTAGGCCTTTCCTCTACATAAGGTTGTAAATTCACATACTTCTGCTATTTATTATTTAATTTCCCGCTACTCAAGTTTGAGGGAGGAAGGCTATTTTATTTTATTTATTTATTTTTTTGAGACAGGGTCTCACTCTGTCGCCAGGTTGGAGTACAGTGGCATGATCTCGGCTCGCTGCAACCTCCACCTCCCGGGTTCAAGCGATTTTCCCACCTCAGCCTCCCACATAGCTGGGACTACAGGCGTGTGCCACCATGCCCAGCTAATTTTTGTATTTTTAGTAGAGATGGGGTTTCACCATGTTGGCCAGGATGGGAAAGCCATATTTTATTTGCCTTTTTATCCCTAATAAACACTGTTCTTTTTTTATAGAGCTGCTTACTGAGTAAATGAATCAATGAATGAATGAAAAATTTCAGTGACCATTTTTCCCTCTAATTTTAGGATCTTCACACTATATAGCAAATCACTACCACTTGATCTGGCCTGTCGAGTCTGGGATGTATTTTGCAGAGATGGGGAAGAATTTTTATTTAGGACTGGATTAGGAATCCTCCGATTATATGAAGATATTCTCCTGCAGATGGACTTTATTCATATAGCGCAGTTTCTAACTAAATTGCCAGAAGATATCACATCGGAAAAGCTATTCAGTTGTATTGCAGCCATTCAGATGCAGAATAGCACCAAAAAATGGACTCAGGTAGAGTGACATTTTCCTCTCTCTAACAGATGTGTTAAAACAGTTGACTTATTGTAAAAAAAATGTGTATTTCTTAAATGTTAGTGCTGAAAAATATGTCTTTTAAAAATAATTTTTGACTTCTAAGAAGCAAGAATTTTTTTTTTTTTTTGAGACGGAGTCTCGCTCTGTCACCCTGGCTGGAGTGCAGTGGCCGGATCTCAGCTCACTGCAAGCTCCGCCTCCCGGGTTTACGCCATTCTCCGGCCTCAGCCTCCCCAGTAGCTGGGACTACAGGCGCCCACCACCTCGCCCAGCTAAGTTTTTTTTTTTGGTATTTCTTAATAGAGACGGGGTTTCACCGTGTTAGCCAGGATGGTCTTGATCTCCTGACCTCGTGATCCGCCCGTCTCGGCCTCCCAAAGTGCTGGGATTACAGGCTTGAGCCACCGCGCCCGGCCAAGAAGCAAGAATTTAAATCAAGGCCGGGCGCGGTGGCTCAAGCCTGTAATCCCAGCACTTTGGGAGGCCGAGACGGGCGGATCAGGAGGTCAGGAGATAGAGACCATCCTGGCTAACACGGTGAAACCCCGTCTCTACTAAAAAATACAAAAAACTAGCCGGGCGAGGTGGCGGGCGCCTGTAGTCCCAGCTACTCGGGAGGCTGAGGCAGGAGAATGGCGGGAACCCGGGAGGCGGAGCTTGCAGTGAGCTGAGATCCGGCCACAGCACTCCAGCCTGGGCGACAGAGCGAGACTCTGTCTCAAAAAAAAAAAAAAAAAAGAATTTAAATAAAATTGCCCACTTTTCAGCTATCCAAACCTAGGGCTTTATTTTATTTTATTTTATTTTATTTTATTTTATTTCATTTCATTTCATTATTTCATTATTTCATTTCATTTCATTTCATCTATTTTTTTGAGACAGAGTCTCACTCTGTCGCCCATGTTGGAGTGCAGTGGTGAGTTCTCTGCTCGGTACAATCTCCATCTCCCAGGTTCAAGCGATTCTCCTGCCTCAGCCTCCCAAGTAGCTGGGATTACAGGCACATGCCACCACGCCCAGCTAATTTTTTGTATTTTTAGTAGAGACAGGGTTTCACCGTGTTAGCCAGGATGGTCTGGATTTCCTGACCTCGTGATCCACCCACCTCGGCCTCCCAAAGTGCTGTGATTACAGGCGTGAGCCACTGCTCCCGGCTGGGCTTTATTTTATTTAAGTCCAATAATATCAATTTAGTGAAGTACAACCCACCGTAGTCATTTATTTGCCAGAGTAGTTATTACTTTGGTATTTCAAATAGACAACAATTTTATATATTAAATACCTGCTGTGTACTAGGGTTTGTAGTGGAAAGAATATATAATGTATGGTCCTGGCTTTTTAGTCTTGTTAGGAAAGTAGTCTTTCCTAACTTAGTCTTGTTAGGAAAGTAAAAGTATTGGCAATCTAAGTTAAGTGACATAAAAGGATAGCAGTATCATTTAATCCATGAATGATATAAACGATTGGCATTATTAAATTCACAATCTTATTTGTTCAGAAAATGTTAGTTACCAAATAGTAATTTCAGAATATTTGGCAATTGGTAAAAATTAGAATATAATCGTATTTCACGATTAGAAAAAAATAAAGAGGATTTGAGAATGGCACACTTTCAGGGGACAGAGTTAAGTATAATAAAGCTTTTTCCCATTTATAGTTATTTAAATCTCTTTAATCTGGGTGGTAGTTTTTGAGGATTAATCTTTATTTCATATAATTTTCAGGTCTTTGCATCTGTAATGAAGGATATTAAAGAAGGAGAGAAGAACAGTAGTCCTGCTTTGAAAAGCTAGTCTTCAAAATTGACAGACTAATTGACATCTAAAATGTGGTTTTTGGATAAAGGGTTTTGTTTCCTATGTACAAGGCGTGGAAGAAAATGTTGGAGATATCTAAAAGAATCAAGAGGTGGAAGACTGCTGATTTTACATTTTATGGCTGAAGTAAATGAAATGAATAACTTATTGTCAGTATTGAACTATTATTTTGTAGGTAGAGTCATTTTTCAAAGGAAAAAGTTTAAATGGTGAGTTTATACTCCACAATTTGGAGTAAACAGTTTAATGCAATAAATTTTTAAAATAGCTTTGGAGATACTTCAGATTTTTACATCTTTTCTTTTGTAACAATTACCACAAAGATACTCTGGAGGCTAGAGTAGGATTGTTAAATACTATTGTTAACCTCCAAAGTACTATAGTACAGACATTGTTTCCAGTTCTGACCTTTTGAAGATATTATAGACCAGTAATAAACAAATTTGATTGTAAATTAATTTAAGTCACTGAAGATGTCATTTATCTTCATTCACAAGTTGAGGCAAATTTGAGTTACCCAGGAAATGGAAATGTTGGTGGGAGATTGTTTATTGTTTGTTTAGATGTTTTTCCACAGTATCGTGTCCATTTGTTTTTTAAGGGAAATTTGTTGTCTTCCTTAAGGAATTCCTATCACTCAGATAATTTTAGCTGTTCTGGTTCTAGTGTAACAAATTATTCATCTAATAATTTGACATTAAGAAAACTATAAATAACTGGTAGAAGGAAAGTTCTTTGCACTTCAGTGGATTGAAGACTTGACTTTGAGAGTAAGTCCAAAAATATATATGATGTTTCTCAGTGATAAGAGTAAAAAGTAATGAATCCTCAGAGTTTTTAAATAGCATGCTACTTGGCAAGACTTCATATTTTTTAGTTACAATTCTTCCACTGCCCATAGAAACAAAATTTGTTAACTCCAGTTTGAAGTTTGAAATCTAATATGTAGCTAAATCTGTGACTTGTAAAACTCTATGCATAACTTTTCTTAATCAGTGGAAATAAGAATAAAAGAAAAAGGTAAAGTTAATTTTTTTTTCTAAGTCTACATCCTAGCCCTTGATTCAATTGCCTGAAGAAGCTGTGTGAGATTAGTCTGGTTATTGGTTCCTTTATCTGTCAGTGCCATCTTAATCTCTTCACATGTTACACTAAATGCTGCCTATAACCCATCCTCATCTTCTTTACTCATCATTGCTTTCTTCAAGGAAGGTCTTGATACTGCCTCGTCTACCTCATTATCTGCTAGTCTAGATAGTGACTCTTTGGAAGATTGGTAGCCCTGAATGAGTTATCCAACTTCCGCTTCCTCACATTGGCCACTTTGCATAGGTTTGGGAACTTAGCACGTGCTAAATCCTCATGCCCATAGAGGCGAAATACTTTGAGGAATGGGAGCGTCTCTTCACTGTGTTCTTGAATCAGCCTTCTCTCATCCGCCAAGAAATGCATGGATTTCCCTGCCAACTCTAGGAAGTAGTGCTGCATGATTGAATCATTCTTTGATGAATTCTTTCATTGTAACATAGGGAGTCATTTCCAAAAAGGTAGATATGAGCTTAAAGTACATTGACTTATGAATGCTTTGCCTGTGGGCCCAACAGTGTCATGACCCTCCAATTGGAACATAGCATGAATTATTTTTATGTCAAGTTCTTGAACTGCTAATCAGGTGTATGTTTCCTTGAAGTCCAGAGCAGGATCCAGGTCAGATGAAGGAGGTGGTATGCCTGGCTTCCCTGCTGAAAATAGAACATTGAAACTTTTCACAATGTGCTGCATTGGGTTTCTGCTTGGCTTTCTCACTGAATAGTAAATTGGGGAAAATGCTGCTTTTACTATTTTGTGTTTTATAGCAACATTAATAGCATTTTCCCAGTCAGGTGCTGTCCAGGAACATTTCCCTTGGAAGGTCTGAACAGAATGATCTGGCTTGATGTATTTCTTGAGCTCTAGTACCATATCATAAAATAGGTTAAATGTAGCCAACAACAATGTCAGGACAATTGACATTGTCCTTACAAGAGTGAATGCATTGTCTTTTGGAACTGCTACTAGAGCCATACATGAGGCAGCGAACGCATCTTTAGGTGGTGGCAAGGCTATATCTGATTGACAGAGATCTCTGATCTCTAATGACATATTGCTATTGTCCTATTATGTTTTAAATTTGAATCTAAATCACTTGAGTGTTATGAGTGATGGCTATATAACATGCCATTTAGTTAGAGTTACAGTGTTTTTTTTGTTGCAGTTTAGTTTGAAACAGCACTTAAGCACACTGTTTCTGTTAGTGCTATATAGTTTTCAAACTAACAAGCCTGGGATCGTTGTTAGTGTAGTGACTGCCTCTTTAGGAGTATGGGACCCTAGGGTGCCCATATATTTTTACCCCATGGGTCATTCTAGTCTACGGACTACTGGTAGAACCCTCAAAAGGTAACTGCTATTATAGGGACTTACTTATTGGAAACTGGTATTACAATAAAATATTGAAGGAGGGGCCATGGTCTTAGTAGGTTTTAGGATGACCTTTTAACTCCAGTAACTACTTCCTTGGTATTGGTATCCCTGATAGAGGGAATATAACCTCTGGCAGTAATCTCATTCAGTTTATACTACCTGACTAAATTTAATCATACTTTTATGTATTTGTTTCCTCAGTTGGACCTAAGTTACTATATTTCTTTTTCTTATTTTTTTTATTATTGTACAGTTTCTTTACTTTTCAAGTATAAATGTGTATATAAAATGTAAATACAAGGAATTCACTAAAAACCACTCATAACAATTACTGTGTAAATAAAACTGGTAAGCTGAGTAATTACTTGAAATGAGTCTTCATTACTTTGGGGATATCTGTTTTATTTAACTACATCTCAAGGAAAAAAAGGAAATAATTTTTGTTTTTGTTTGCCAAATTTGTCTTCCAAGGAATGCACTAAGCCTTCAGTCTTTTTAGACTGGCAGTACTGGCAGCTAAAATACTGTACTGTATCTTCTCTTGAGACCAGTATGTAGGAAATATGTGATAATTCACATGGTCAGTATATGGCAGTTTTTGTTGTTATTGTTAAAGTATATTTTCAATTAAAAAAACCTTTTCCTAAAATACTCAAAATAATGTGAAATTTAATATGTGTTTCATTTGTTTGTCTACTCAATATATATATATCTTACTTAATGTTCCTTTAGTCCAGGTCTACATTGCCTTATTTAAATGCTGTTAGAAAAAAAAAAATGCTGTTAGAAGACTCCGGTAACTCACAGAGTTTTCTACAGTCAGCCTTTGCTGATGTCTATTGCATTTGTGACCTTTGAGTATATTTGTTTGACTTTATAAAATTAGGTAGCATTTGCAAAAGGACATTGACATTTTCAAAATCTCTGACTTCAAGATAATAGCTTTACTTGTAGCTTAGGAACTAATGTTATTTTGACCTAGGCCTGTCAACTCTTTAGAGTCTACACTACTGAAGGGTATAATTCTAAAGCAGATAATCATGAAATAATTTATCTTACTTCATAATGTCATATGATTTATTTTTACTTTTCATTTTGTTTTTGTTTGGGTAAGATAAAATTATTTTATATTCCAAGAGTGTATTCAGACAGCAGAGACTAGTATAAAAAAAGAGTCAAAAAGGCCGGGCGCGGTGACTCACGCCTGTAATCCCAGCACTTTGGGAGGCCGAGACAGGAGGATCACGAGGTCAGGAGATCAAGACCATCCTGGCTAACACAGTGAAACCCTGTCTCTACTAAAAATACAAAAAAATTAGCCGGGCGTGGTGGCAGGCGCCTGTAGTCCCAGCTACTCTGGAGGCTGAGGCAGGAGAATGGTGTGAACCCGGGAGGCGGAGCTTGCAGTGAGCCGAGATCGCGCCATTGGACTTCAGCCTGGGTGACAGAGCGAGACTCCATCTCAAAAAAAAAAAAAAAAAAAAAAAAAATTAAAATTTGTCATGACTAACTGATAGTGTCAGAAAACAGTCCTCTGAGAGGAAAAAATGTTTTTGTATTGATTCATATTATTTTGCTGTTTGACAAGCATTGTCTAAAATATTCTCAACTGTAATAAAACTTCATTAATTAGAACTTCACTGCTTTACAACATGTAAAAACTAAAATGAAATCCAAGATTTCAGGGAAACTAACCACTCCAGAGAAAGCCCTGCTCTTTAAAAATATTGTTTGCTTGGTAAGAGTGTAGTTGCAAAAGTGGGAAATTTGAATTAATACACTTATATTTCTTAAGCCCTGATTATTGCCAAGCACTGCCTCTTAACATTTTGTTAGTCTACATAAAGTTTTAAAGGCTTGGGAAATTCCAAAATTGCCTTTCTTTCCAGATACTCTGCTGTTCATATTGATCATCCCTTGATCTCAGTTAATGAGAATCTGTTTATGTGCATTTTATTTTGTAGGTTTGATTTATTTTCTAGTAAACACAAGGAAGGAAATTTGACTTAAAATTATATTATGAAAGTGTTTCATTTGAAAATTTACGTAAACAATACTAACTTTATTAAATTTAAAGTAAAATGACTTTTGTACTATTGCAATGTATTTGAAAAATCATTTTTACAATAAATATGTAAATGATAAATGAATATAGACTTGAAGGAGTATATGAAATTGACAACAATGGGGTATATTTGTTCTCATTTTTCATCCTCAGGCATAATGCTATACACGATGGTATAAAAGCAGAAAGCAAAGCTTGAAATTCTGGTCACAGCTGAGCGCAGTGGCTCATGTCTGTGATCCTAGCACTTTGGGAGGCTGAGACAGGAGCATCACTTGATCTGAGGAGCTCCAGATTAGCCTGGGCAACATAGTAAGACCATCTCTTCAAAAAATTTAAAAATTAGCTGGTCATGGTAGCATGTGCCTGTAGTCTCAGCTACTTGGAAGGCTGAGGTAGGAGGATTGCCTGAGCCCGGGGGCGTTGAGGCTACACTGCGCTGTGATCACACCACTGGACTCCAGCCTGTGCAACAGAGTGAGCCCCTTTCTCAAAAACATTAAAAAAAAAAAAAAAAAAAAGGCCGGGCGCGGTGGCTCAAGCCTGTAATCCCAGCACTTTGGGAGGCCGAGGCGGGCGGATCACAAGGTCAGGAGATCGAGACCACAGTGAAACCCCGTCTCTACTAAAAATACAAAAAATTAGCCGGGCGCGGTGGCGGGCGCCTGTAGTCCCAGCTACTCAGGAGGCTGAGGCAGGAGAATGGCGGGAACCCGGGAGGCGGAGCTTGCAGTGAGCCGAGATCGCGCCACTGCACTCCAGCCTGGGCAACAGCGTGAGACTCCGTCTCAAAAAAAAAAAAAAAAAAAAAAAAAAAAAAAAATTGGGCCAGGCGCGGTGGCTCATGCCTGTAATTCCAGCACTTTGGGAGGCCAAGGCGGGCGGATTACCTAAGGTCGGGAGTTCGGGACCAGTCTCACCAACATGGAGAAACCCCGTTACTACTAAAAATACAAAAGTAGTCAGGCTTGGTGGCGTATTCCTGTAATCCCAGCTACTCGGGAGGCTGAGGCAGGAGAATGGCGTGAACCTGGGAGGTGGAGCTTGCAGTGAGCCGAGATCGTGCCACTGCACTCCAGCCTGGGTGACACAGCGAGACTCCATCTCAAAAACAAACAAACAAAAATTGGGGGAAGTTAGGCAACAAAAAAGCCTCTTATGTGAACCCTTGAAAAGCAAACACATCTTATGAAATTTTAAATTAGATTGCATGTTTTATTACCTTTAAACAGTCTAAATCAGCTGGGCATGGTGGCTCGCACCTGCAATCCCAGCACTTTGGGAGGCTGAGGTGGCGGATCACTTCAGGTCAGGAGTTTGAGACCAGCCTGATCAACATAGTGAAACCCTGTGTCTACTAAATGTACAAAAATTAGCTGGGCATTGGTGAGTGCCTGTAATCCCAGGTACTTGGGAGGCTGAGGCAGGAGAATCGCTTGAACCCAGGAGGTGGAGGCTGCAGTGAGCTGAGATCACGCCATTGCACTCCAGCCTGGGCGACAGAGCAAGACTGTGTCTCAAAAAAAAAGTATAAGTCAATTTCATTTTTTTTGCTCAAGATCCTCTAATGGCATTCCTCATAATAAAAATCCACACTCTTATCCTAGTCTCCATGGTCCTACTTGATCTGGTCACTACACATCTTTCCAGTTTCAGCTACAATTTATAAACATTCTGCCTGTAGGCACCAGTGGACTTACTGCCATTTTTCAATTTGTCAACCTTCTATCTACCTGAGATCTTTCTTCCCTCTGAAGTGTTTTTTTGTCTAGGTCTTTGTATGGCTTATACTTTATACCGCTGTTTAAGGTCACTTCCTCAGAGGACTTTTCTCTAAACATCTATCCTCTATTCTCATGACCTTACTCTGCTTCATATTTCTTTACAGTTTCTATTATATATCACCAACTGACACTGTTTTATAGTGTTGTCTGTTGTTTCCACTACAGTGTAAACTCTGAGGTCAAAAACGTTGCCTTATTTACTGCTGAAGTGCTAGTACCCAAAATAGTGCATATCACTACCCTATGGTAGATATGGATGATTGGATTGTTTTTATTTTGATCCACTCCTCACTGAACTTACCTTTTCATTTAAATTTTTTTCTATTGTAGATATTATGCAATTGACCAGAAACTCAGTTTCTGGTTCACTAGGAAAGTTAAACATTTAAAGGTTGGGTAGAAGAGAATGAACTAGTAAAAGTTGGGAATAGGAATATCAAGAGAATGTGGGATCAGAAAAGACAACGGACAAGAGTGTTTCCATAAAGGAGTGATTAACAGTGTT
The DNA here is from genome assembly GCF_043159975.1 of Macaca nemestrina. NCBI lineage: Eukaryota > Metazoa > Chordata > Mammalia > Primates > Cercopithecidae > Macaca > Macaca nemestrina. The sequence continues at coordinate 39,370,076 of NC_092133.1, read as the reverse complement.
ATGTTGCAGTGAGGTTCAAATAAGAACTGAGAATGTCCATTAAACGTAGCAGCGTCAAAGTCATTAAACCTTAGTGGGCTACTTTGGTGTATGCTGAATGTTGCAATCAGAAGGTTGAAGAATCAGTGGAAGGCAAGGAATTAAACATTGCTAGTGTAGATAATTATAAAAGTAAGCTTTAGGCCGGGCGCGGTGGCTCAAGCCTGTAATCCCAGCACTTTGGGAGGCCGAGACGGGCGGATCACGAGGTCAGGAGATCCAGACCATCCTGGCTAACACGGTGAAACCCCGTCTCTATTAAGAAATACAAAAAACTAGCCGGGCGAGGCGGCGGGCGCCTGTAGTCCCAGCTACTCGGGAGGCTGAGGCTGGAGAATGGCGTGAACCCGGGAGGCGGAGCTTGCAGTGAGCTGAGATCCGGCCACTGCACTCCAGCCTGGGTGACAGAGCGAGACTCCGTCTCAAAAAAAAAAAAAAAAAAAAAAGTAAGCTTTAAAGGGGAAGAGAGAACTGACAATAGTTGGTAGGGAAATAGGAGGTTCCAGCTGGGGGCAGTGGCTCACGCCTGTAATCCCAGCTACTTGGAGGCTGAGGTGGGAGGATTCCTTGAGTTCAGGAATTAAAGGTTACAGTGAGCTATGATGGTACCACTGCACTCCAGCCTGGGCGACAGAGTAAGATTTTATCTTTTAAAAGAGGGAATAGTGATTTCTAATATAAAATAATTTCTGAATAGGCAGCAGGGAGTTGGATCCAGAGCACAAGATGAGAGAGTGAGAAAGGTATTGAGGATGCAGATGGGTTTGTAAATTTGACGTTGGTAAGCTGAAAGGGGACTTCTGTCTTGAAGCTATTATTTCCTTTGTGAGGTAGGCCAGAAGTGGGGCTATCTACTATAACAAGAGGGAACCAGGGTTTGGTTTTGTTTTGACTTCTGTGATTGGATGGATGGTTATGCACATTAATATGAAAAGGATTCTATAAGAGGAAGACATTTTGTGTGGGTAGGGAAAAATAACTTGTAACACCATACTTAGAAGAAAATCCCCAGTGCCTCATCTGGAGGGTCTGCCTCTGACTTTTTGTGCCATTCCCCCTTGCCAATTCGGCTTCAGTCATGCTGGCCTTCTTTCTGATACTCAAACATGCCCAAGTGTATTCCTGCTTTACTCTCTGTACACCTGTAGTTTCTGCTTGGATTGCTCTTCCCCCAGGCTGGCTAGCTTCTTGGCATTTGGTTCTCTGCTTAAAGTGCCTATCACTTAGGCCAGGTGTGGTGGCTCATGCCTGTAATCCCAGTACTTTGGGAGGCCGAGGCAGTGGATCATCTGAGGTCGGGAGTTTGAAACCAGCCTCACCAACATGGAGAAACCCCATTTCTACTAAAAATACAAAATTAGCCAGACTTGGTGGCATATGCCTGTAATCCCAGCTACCTGGGAGGCTGAGGCAGAAGAATTGCTTGAACTTGGGAGGCGGAGGTTGCGGTGAGCCAAGATTGCACCATTTCACTCCAGCCTGGGCAATAAGAGCGAAACTCCATCCAAAAAAAAAAAAAAAAAAAAAAAGTGCCTATCACTTCTTCAGACACCCAATTACTCAATCTAAAATAACTATCCAGTCACTCTCATGCCACCCTATTCTAATATTTCACAATTTCCCTCTTTTCACCCCAACTCCTAGAATGTAAGTTCCATATCAACAGGGATGTAGTCTGTCTGGTTCATTGCTGTGCAGCTCCTATGATAGTTCCTAGTATCCAGGAGGCATTTTAATTTTATTTTTAATTTTTATGGGTACATAGTAGGTGTATATGTTTATGGGGTATGTGAGATGTTTTGATATAGGCATACACTGTGAAATAAGCACATAAAATGGGGTATCCATCTTTATCCTTTGAGTTACAAACCATTCAGTTATATTCCTTAAGTTATTTAAAAATGTGCAATTAAGTTATTATTGACTATAGTAACCCTGTTAGGCAATCAATAGGAGGTGTTATTCATTCTTTCTAACCAGTCATTAAAAAAAGCAAAAAAAAAAACCCAAAATAAATGTAGACTCTTAAATAAAAGTGAATGAACAAGCGTGTTCACAGCCACTTTGAAGGGAGGGTTTGCACAATGGCAAAGACGTGCCAGGAAATGCACCAATGCACTTTTATTAGCAAGTGTGGGGCCAGATGTCAGTTGAGATGTCTGTTCTTTGAGAATCAGATGAGATTTTCTTGAACTCCATTTCGTGTATTTGGACAAATTCTCTCTCTCCCTTGCCCATAGAGCAGAAGGTCCAAGGAAGAAAGTTTCTAGAGAAAAACAATGGATGGAGAAAAGATTTAGGGAGGTGGACCACAATTGAATTTGTATTAGTCCATCTTCACGCTGCTGATAAATTACCCAAGACCGGGTAATTTATAAAGAAAAAGAGGCTTGATGGACTCAATTCCACGTGGCTGGGAAGGCCTCACAATCATGGCAGAAGGCAGAAGATGAAAAGCACGTCTTACGTGGTAGCAGGCAAGAGAGAGAATGAGAACCAAGCGAAAGGGGTTTCCCCTTATGAAATCATCTCATCTGGATCTCGTGAGACTTATTCACTACCACAAGAACAGTATGGGGGAAACTGCCGCCATGATTCAATTATCTCCCACTGGGTCCCTCCCATAACGTGGGAATTATGGAAGCTGCAATTCAAGATGAGATTTGGGTGGGGACACAGCCAAACCATATCAGAATTCAAAAGAAGGAACAAGGAAAGGTTTTTCAGCACATTAGGGAAAACCCCATAAAACGTGTTTCAAAAGTCAAAGGGAAATAAATTTTGGAGGATAGGTTGGTAAAAGGGCAAAAATCTTTTTTTTTTTTTTTTTTTTTTTTGAGATGGAGTCTCGCTCTGTCACCAGGTTGGAGTGCAGTGGCACGATCTTGGCTTACTACAACCTCTGCCTCCCAGGTTAAAGTGATTCTCCTGCCTCAGCTACCCTAGTAGTTGGGATTACAGGTGTGCACCACCACACCCAGCTAATTTTTGTATTTTTAGGAGAGATGGGTTTCACCATGTTGGCCAGAATGGTCTCGATCTCTTGACCTCATGATCCACCCGCCTCGGCCTCCCAAAGTGCTGGGATTACAGGCATAAGCCACCGCTCCCGGCCCCAAAAATCTTAAGTAGAGTGAGGGTGGTGGGTAATGTGGCTCATGCTCTGACATGCCTGTTATTTCATACTCTGGGAGGTCAAGGTGGGAGGATCCCTTGAGCCCAGGAGTTCAAGACCAGCCTGAGCAACATAGCAAAACCCTGTCTCTACAGAAAAATTTTAAAAATTAGCTGGGTGTAGTGGTATGTACCTGTAGACTTAGCTGCTCAGGAGGCTGTTGTGGGAGGATCACTTGAGCCCAGGAATTTGAGGTTGCAGTGAGCTATGATTGTGCCACTGCATTCTAGCCTGGGCAACAGAGCAAGACCCTGTCTCAAAACATAACAAAGCAAATCTTAAGTAGAATGAAATGGACAGCTATGCTTTAGATTAGAAGGAGATAGGATTTAAGAGTAGCTATTAATAGAGGCTACATTTTATCTTGAAATAATATTGAATGAACTAGGAGTAAAAATGTTATCAAGCAAATGGACTCACTGCCCATTACACACAAAAGCCAATAACTATGGCACCTGCCTTTGAGAAAAGAAAGGCTTTATTGCAAGTGGTCAGCAAGGAGATAGGAGTGGGCTCAAGTCTGTCTCCCTGATTTAGGGTCTAGGGCAAATTTTAAGGGATCAGAGAGCAAGGGAAAAGATTTAGGAATGTTGGCTTGGCAGGGTCTGATTGGAGGGCTTCAAATTGTCCCATTTAACATAAGGTGCTGTTACAGAACTGAACTTTGGTCCACTCGCCTGGCGCAGAAAGACAAGACTTCCACACTGAGCTTTTGCAGCGGTAGGAATTGGGGCAGCTCATGCTTAAGACCCAAACTCCCTGATGGCTTGCAGGTAAGGATTTTTAAAGGCAGGGGTAAATTTCAGGAAAGCAGAAATTACAGGCAAAGTCATCAATTAATACATGGAGTCTCTGCATTGTTTTGACTGCCATCTCAAAGGGTAGGGGAATGGGGCTTGGGGAACAGGTCATAGATGGATTAAAAGATTTTCTGATTTGCAGTTGGTTCAGGAGGTGAAGTTTTGTCTAAAAATTTGGCGAGCTGGGTGTGGTAGTGTGTGCCTGTAATCCCAAAATTTCTTTCCCTTTGACTTGGGAGGCTGAGTGGGAGGATGGCTTGAGCCCAGGAGTTTGAGACCAGTCTGGGCAACAGAGTGAGACTCCATCTCAATTTTTAAAAATTAAAAAACAAAAATTTGGGATCAGCGGAAAAGAACGCTAGCTCTGCTTGTGTGTGTGACCTCCTCCAGGCCCCTAGGAATAAATTTAGAACAAACGAGGCAAGAGAGTGCCAGCAGATGTGTTTGGTGGGGCTTGGGGTTTCTAAAAAACATCTTAGAGACATGTGTTAAGATATTACCTCTAGTTTTAACAGAGGAACCAAACATCTCCTGAATCCAACTTCCTGGGCTATTGTTTTAGGCTACTGTTACCTTCTTCCTTATCAAGTTGCTTATTTACCTGTCAGGGCTAGCTAGGTTCCTAGAATTTCCCTTGAAGCAACTCAAGATTTTCCTTTATTCCCAAGGTTGGGGGGCCCACAGGCCCCTAGAGAAAGGGATCCCTACTCCATCTCAGTATGTTGAGGACTTTTTTTTTTTTTTTGAGACAAAGTGTTGCTGTATCACCCAGGCTGGAGTGCAGTGTTACAATCTCAGCTCACTGCAGCCTCGACCACCTGGGCTTAAGTGATTCTCTCACCTCAGCCTTCCAAGTACTAGGACCACAGGCACCCGCCACCACACCCGGCTAATTTAGGAAATTTTTGTAGGGGCCAGGCACAATATGTCACGCCTGTACTCTCAGCACTTCCGGAGGCCGAAGTGGGAGGATCCCTTGAACCTAGGAGTTCGAGACCAGCCTGGATAACATGGCGAAAACCCGTCTCTAGCAAAACACAAAAACACACAAAAACCCCAAACCAACAAAAATCAGCCTGGTGTGGGCTAATGTCCACCACTAAAATGTCCCGGCGTGGTGGCGTGCACCTGTAGTCTCAGCTACTTGCTAGGCTGAGGTGGGAGGATCAACTGAGCCCAGGAGGCGGAGATTGCAGTGAGCAGAGATCGCGCCATTACGCTGCTGCCTGGGCGACAGAATGAGACCCTATCTTAATAAAATAAAATATAGAGACTAGGTTTCGTTTCTATTTTTTTTTTTTTTTTTTGAGACGGAGTCTCTCTCAGTTGCTCAGGTTGGAGTGCAATGGCGCGATCTAGGCTCACTGCAACCTCTGCCGCCCGGGTTCAAGCGATTCTTCTGCCTCAGCCTCCCGAATAGCTGGGACTACAGGCGCCTGCCACCGCGCCCCGCTAATTTTTGTATTTTTTAGTAGAGACAGGGTTTCACCATCTTGGCCAGGCTGGTCTTCAACTCCTGACCTCGTGATCCACCCGCCTTGGGCTCCGAAAGTGCTGGGATTGCAGGCGTGAGCCACCGCAGCCAGCCGGTAAACTCTTAAATTTTGTGCAGACACAATCATACAAGTTTTGGGAAGTCAAAATGAAGGAAACAGGTGGTTACATGGCAGGTATATTTAATGCCATACGTCCTAAGAAATTGGAGGTGGGAAAGGGAGCTCTGGAGAGGGAGACAAAGGAAATAGTTGAAAAGGAATGCAAACAAGAAAAGGAGGAATTGAAAGCTGAAGTGAAAACCAGGGGCAAGAAAAGCTCCACTCCTTCCTTCACTGCCCACTCGAATGAATGAATCCTGTTTGGTTTCCTGAATCTTCCTTCTGCTGGCCACTCCGCTTGGTCCATCACTGCTTTCAGCTCGCCCTTACCCTAAACAGCTTTCTTTAACCCAGTCATAATCTTAATATCCTGTTCCTTCTCTCTCCCGTCCCATCCACAAAAAAGCCCTCCTCTTGGTCATTTTGGGGGATTTTCACTCAAGATGTGAGCCGCGCGCTGCGGGTGCGGCGAGGCTGGCCCTATAAAAATGTTTCTGACATCCTTGTGCGGATACGCAGACTTCTCCACCTATAGGATCACGGGCTAGGGGGTGATCGATCACAGCAGCCAACGTGTGAAGGCGCCTTGCAAAGTATTAACAGCGCTATCAAATTTTAATTGCGTAGTTCGGAACCATCAGTTATGTGAGGAAACTGGGTCCTCCACGATCGGCCGCCTCGCCCAATCTCAAAGGATAATTACAGGCTGAGTTCGGCACCAGGACCCAGTTTCCTCCTGGCAGAGGTCCAGGTACAGACTCACGGTCGCCACGGGTCAGTCTGAGGAAAACCGCAAGCTGCGCCAAATCTCGCGCAGCGGGGCTGGAGGGCGGGCGGGGAATGTAACGTATCGCGAGATGACAGGATTTTCCCGCGAAGTAGAAGCGCGCTTTTTTCCCTGGCGGGGGATTTGGCCAGAAGGCTGGGCCGGCAGAGGCTGTGAGGAATTAGCTCGCGGCATTGCAGGCGCTGAGTGGAGGGGACCCGGTTCCCGGGTGCGTGTCGAGGCATGCCAGCGGAACGGCCCGCGGGCAGCTGCGGTAAGTGAGGAGAGCCTTCTTTCGGGCGCGGGTGGCGGCATGCGGGGCTGAGGTGGGCAAGCATGGAGACTGCGGCGGAGCTTGGGGGAGGGAGCCGACCCCGGGCAGGGATTGAGGAGGAAGAGAGGGTTGGGAAACTGCCACGGTGAGTGGAGGAGACCCCGGAATTGCACATATTAGCATGCCGGTGAAGATTTCACATAGGGAACTGCATTTTCCGAGCATCCCGAGTTGTAAACTGTGGTCCAGGCACTTGTAGACTTTGCGAAGACCTACGGTGTCTTCTGAGAGGTGATGCTGGCGTCCCCTGGGTCTTCACCTTGTGCTCCAGTGCATCTCGGGTGGGAGAAGGGCTGTTTCATGTTGGAGTTGAGTAGTTAGTAATTTTTTAAAAACTGCAACTTGGAAGCTTTCTCTCCCGTCAGGCTCCCAGGCTCCAGCAATGGTTGAACAGCTGGACACTGCCGTGATTACCCCGGCCATGCTGGAAGAGGAAGAACAGCTTGAAGCTGCTGGACTAGAGAGAGAGCGGAAGATGCTGGAAAAGGTAATTTAGGCATCAGGTTCGTCGTCGTGAAAGCCCGTGGTAACCTCGGCTTTTACCCGGAGGTGTGGTTTGTGTTCGTTGCTTTCCTATTTAGTGGGCTTTGTCGTAAACTTGAATGAAAACAGCTTTATTACTTGTCGTTTTTGTGTGTTTACAGATACTGCCTTTGAGAATCCTTTCGCACGTGCTTTGAATGGTGTGTTTCTATGAGATGTAGTCTTCGTAGTCCTATCTATTTTAAGGGAGAATTTCAGATTGCTTGTTTAGCCATGAAAAGTCTTTCAAAGTCGATAGTGAGTTTTTTCCTTTGCCATCCTTATTTCCTTTAAAAATTACCTTAAATGTATGTCTAATGGCAAACAGGAATCGCCAAATCCTGCAGAAGTGATGTACTAGACTGAGGGCAGGAGAAGTTAGCATCAGTCAAAGGCTGGGCTGAAATCCAAGTCTAATGATTTCCTTTTAGTGTAGTGCTGTTTTCCACCTAAGTGATCAACTTGCTGTTTGTTTTCCTTTTGGTTTCATGGCCTGCGTATTGCTACATAAGATTCTTTAGCTAAAAATGTGCTGTACTTTTTCAGTGACAAGTTGCTGTAGTTTTCTTGTAGAGAGTATTTTGTAAATTACTAAAAGCAGTGTTTAACCTGAAAAATTCTTGTTTATTCTAAAGTCCTACCCTGCTGCTTGATTCAGTCATATGCAAGAAAAAGAATGATAGTTGAGTCTTTAAGTACTGCCTAATAGGTGGTTTTCTTGTGCTTTATTAGCTTATTAAACTCTACCGATATTATGATATAGGTTATTTTTTGTTATCTTCTTTTATATAAGAGGAAACTGAGAGAGAAGGGCACATAGTAAGTGTTGACATCAAATTTCAACTCAGGCTGCCTCCAGAATTTCTGTCCTTAATAATAGTGAATTAACTCATGATTTATAAAACTACTTAAGTTGGAAAATAATGCAGTCCAAAAACGAGTAATGAGGCCGTTGGTTCCATTATCTCAACAATAATTTTTTTGTCAGCATTGTTAATACTTCATGAACATCTATTAGGAGTCATGCATTTTGAATGCTTTATATGTATTTACTCATTGAATCCTCAACTATTCTGTGAAGTAGATGTTCACTATTACTATTACTACTATTAAACTTACTAGTTGAATTACTAGTACAAACAATTGCTATTATTGAACTGCACAACCAAATAGGTTTTATTAGTCATCTTATTTTATAGATGAGGAAACTGAGGCACATAGAAGTTGTTTGGGAGCTACAGTTAGTAAATGGCAGAGCTAATATTCCAGTGTAGGTCATGTGGTTCAAGAATGCACATTTTTTAACTACCATGCTATGCTTTCACTCCAGTAATACTCCTTCTGTTATTACTGATGCTCTCTGGTTGGCTATAACCAGCTAAGGTAATATATTAACAAATTTTCTTTTAAGTAAAATCAATACTTTTTGCTTCAGGGTAGATGTGAATTAATAGAATCGAGAGGTCTGACCTGAACCACCTTTGCTCATTCTTTGAATTTTCATAGTACTTTATTACACAGAATTTACCATGATCAAATAAGTAATGATAAATACTTCATATTACTTTTTATTCTTTCTCACTTTGTTTCTTAAGGATGCATCACTTGCTGTTTTGTTTTTGTAGGCTTTGCTCCTGGCACATAGTAGGCAATCAGTAAATGCTTATTGAATAGCTAACGATGATAAAATAGTATTTTATAATATACAAGATTATATACATACACTAAATATACTTATTAGCTATATAACCAGGTGAATTATAAAGTATAGATTCTGGGGCAAGTGACCAGAATGGAATCAACTGAAGAGGTCTAAGATGGATGTGATAATTTTGTTTTCAGTAATATATCTTCACTTTTATCTTGTTTCTTCTTATATCCATGATGAGTGTTGGGTAGGGAAATAGCATTTAAAGAAAGATATGCCTGAGATTTGACAACAGTACATTTTCAGAAGGCATTATTAGTTCAAGGGATGAAACACTTCATTCACATAATTATGCATCATAGAACCTAAAGAGTAATTTTTAATCCATGTTCAATCCTTCCATTAAAAAAGCATATAGCTGTTTTCGTGGCCTGGCGTGGTGGCTCATGCTTGTAATCCCAGCACTTTGGGAGGCTGATGCGGGTGGATCACCTGAGGTCAGGAGTTCAAGACCAGCCTGACCAACATGGAGAAACCCTGTCTTTACTAAAAATACAAAACTGGCCGGGTGTAGTGGCACATGCCTATAATCCCAGCTGCTAGGGAGGCTGAAGCAGGAGAATCGCTTGAACCTGGGAGGTGGAGGTTTCGGTGAGCCGAGATCATGCCATTGCACTTCACCCTGGGCAACAAGAGTGAAACTCTGTCTCAAAAAAACAAAAAAGTGATTGCCTAGGTGACACTAGAAAATTCTAAGAAAAGTTTTCAGTCTCTCACTACTTGAGATTAATAAACATGTCTTTGGAGGCCAAACAATTCACTATGCAAAGGTAGAGATTCCTTTTCTTTTGGGAGAATGCAGTCTGTATGGGCATGTATTTAGAGGTACTTAACAGAGGAAGAGAGCTATCTTAAGTTCCTTAATGAGAAGCATTTGGCTTTAGGAAATCCTAAGTTTTGTGAGGAGCCTAGAAAATGACTTTGACATTCATTTGCTACAGTTATTTTCTTTGACTTTTCACATGTATTTCCCTTTAAAAGAAGTCATTGTTAGTCTAGGAGATTTGAGTACCGATAATGCCTGTGAAGTGGCGGAGGGGGAAGGCTGGAGTCAGGAGATTTCTTAGAGAGGTAAAAGGATCATAATACGTGTAGGCTAAAATAGAACTCCTCCCACCCCCCAGTAAAAAATCTGGGACTGGTGTTGGGAGAGATAATGGGGTAGATAATGAGGAATTTCTGCCCTCGGTGTCCATTGGCATACTCTGTACTGTAGTTACCCAGAGTTGTTTCCTGCCAGGCACTCAGTGCTTTCAATAGATGAAGTTGCAGTTTACCATAATATAATAATCAAATTGATAAGAAAAAACAGTGATAGGAAGATATTGAAATATAGACCAGGTTTAAGGATTAACCACTTGTATGGTATTATTCTAATATTAATTGTATATTATTGTTCCATGATGGCATCTTAAAGCCTTAGTGATTTTTTTTTTTTTTTTTTTGAAACAGAGTTTCACTCTTGTTGCCCAGGCTGGAGTGCAATGGCTCAATCTCTGCCTCCCGGGTTCAAGCAATTCTCCTGCCTCAGCCTCCTGAGTAGTTGGGATTACAGGCATGTGCCACCAAGCTTGGCTAATTTTGTATTTTTAGTAGAGATGGGGTTTTTCCACTTTGGTCAGACTGATCTCGAACTCCCGACCTCAGGTGGTCTGCCCGTCTAGTTCTCCTAAAGTGTTGGGATTACAGGCATTAGCCACCATGCCCGGCTGGTTTTTTTTTTTTTTTTTTAAGAAAAATTTTCTCAGGACCACCAGGCAAGTATTTAGGGTTTGTTTGTTTGTTTGTTTTGAGACGAGTCTCCCTCTGTTGCTAAGGCTGGAGTGCAGTGGCATGATCTTGGCTCACTGCGACCTTCGCCTCCCCGGTTCAAGCGATTCTTCTGCCTCAGCCTCCCAAGTAGCTAGGACTACAAGCACGTGCCACCACGCCTGGCTAATTTTTTTTGTATTTTTAGTAGAGACGAGGTTTCAACATACTGACCAGCCTGGTCGCAAACTCCTGACCTCGTGATGTGCCTGCCTCGACTTCCCAAAGTGCTGGGATTACAGGCGTGAGCCACCGTGCCTGGCTGTATCTAGTTATTTTAAAAATATGTGCTGGCCAGGCACCGGCACATACAAAAATTAGTTGCGCATGGTGGCAGGCGCCTGCAATCCCAGCTTTACTAGGGAGGCTGAGGCAGAGAATTGCTTGAACCCGGGCGGAGGTGGGGGCGGGGACGGAGGCGGGGGCCAGCCAAGATTGCGCCACTGCACTCCAGCCTGGGCAGAAGGAAAATGTAAGGCAATATAGCCGGGCGCGGTGGCTCAAGCCTGTAATCCCAGCACTTTGGGAGGCCGAGGCGGGTGGATCACAAGGTCAGGAGATCGAGACCACAGTGAAACCCCGTCTCTACTAAAAATACAAAAAATTAGCCGGGCGCGGTGGCGGGCGCCTGTAGTCCCAGCTACTCAGGAGGCTGAGGCAGGAGAATGGCGGGAACCCGGGAGGCGGAGCTTGCAGTGAGCCGAGATCGCGCCACTGCACTCCAGCCTGGGCAACAGCGTGAGACTCCGTCTCAAAAAAAAAAAAAAAAGAAAATGTAAGGCAATATAAAATGATATCTTAGAGATATTGACAAGCTGGAGCAGCAAAACTACCGAAGTGCTAGGGCATCATTTAGAGTATAAAAATGAGCTTATATCCCGCATTTCAAACACTCTGTAAATGCTCAGTTACTTTTCTCTAAGTTGAAACCACCAATTACTGGGGAAAGGGGCAGTTAGATTTTATTGGTTGACTTTGTGTTTTCATTAATCCTTGTTGAAAAGTAGGGGAGTTGGTTTAGTTGAGAAAACAAAATACTAAAAAATCTGCCACTAAACTCTTTTAAGAGTTTGTCTAGACTGTATAAAATGAAAGATATCTACTATGTAATCTCTGAAAGTATTTTTAATTCTAAAGTTAAGTGTGATTTTTAGTGCTGTTGCTGAGGCCAATGTTGCTGAATTCAGGAACTTCTACAGTAATTGACAAAACTTGAGTTCTTATGCTCTCATTTATCTAATCCTTCAGACCCCTCAGATGTTATCTATTTCCTGAAATCTGACTTCTCTGATCTTAGTGATTCTTAAACTTTTCCAGGATTTAGATAGTATTGTACAGTTTGCTGCTATGTGTATCTGTCTTTAATACTTGTTGTTTTCAGATATATTAATGCCTCATTTGTTGTATAAATCAGACTTTCTGTCTTCTACCAGTTATGTAATTTATATAATTGTTGCAGTACATGTTTGTTGATTTACTAGGCTGGATTGATGTTACAGAATTGGTAATCTTGGTTGGGCATGGTGGCACATGCCTGTAATCCCAGTACTTTAGGAGGACAAGGCAGATGAATCTCTTGAGTTTAGGAGTTGGAGACCTGCCTTAGCAATAAAGCGAAACCCTGCCTCTACAAAAAAAAAATACAAAAATTAACAGGGCATGGTGGCATCTGCCTAGAGTCCCAGCTACTTTGGAGGCTGAGGTGGGAGGGTCCTTTGATCCTGGGATTTCAAGGCTTCAGTAAGCTGCAATTGCACCATTTACAGCATGAGACCCTGCCTTAAAAAATGGGGTGCGGATGTTTTTTTTTTTTTTTGAGACGGAGTCTCGCTATGTCACCCAGGCTGGAGTGCAGTGGCGCGATCTCGGCTCACTGCAAGCTCCGCCTCCCGGGTTTACGCCATTCTCCTGCCTCAGCCTCCGAGTAGCTGGGACTACAGGCGCCCGCCACCACGCCCGGCTAGTTTTTTGTATTTTTAGTAGAGACGGGGTTTCACCATGTTAGCCAGGATGGTCTCGATCTCCTGACTTCGTGATCCACCTGCCTCGGCCTCCCAAAGTACTGGGATTACAGGCTTGAGCCACCGCGCCCGGCCTAGGGTGCGGATGTTAATCTTGGCTAGATGTCTGTTTTGATTGTTAGGATGAATTGTGTTCATAGTATTTTTCTAAAATGTTCTATCCAGATAAACTTGTTTATTCATCTCAAACAGGGAGAGACTCTGAAAACTTGTCTTAGAATTTCCTAGTGTCACCTAGGCAGTTACTTTTTATGAGGGTCAAGTGCAAAATTAATCAAAAATTTCCCTTCTCTGTACGTAACAAGGTAATGTAATAACACGGAACCACAACATGAGTGTTTTAGCAAATTACACATTTAAGATTGAAAATGGCTACTTTTTTTTTTTTTTTGAAATGGCGCCTCTTTCACCCAGGCTGGAGCGCGGTGGTATCATCTCAGCTCACTGCAACATCGGCTTCCCGGGTTTAAGCAATTCTCCTGCCTCAGCCTCCTGAGTACCTGGGACTACAGGCATGTGCCACCACGTCCAGCTAATTTTTATATTTTTAGTAGAGATGGGGTTTCACCATTTTGGCCAGACTGGTCTCAAACTACTAACTTCAGGTGATCCATGCTCTTCGGCCTCCCAAAGTGCTGGGATTACAGGTGTGAGCCACCGTGCCTCGCCCCAATTTTTTTTTTTTTTTAATTGATATAGAGTTTTGCTCTTGTTTGGAGTGCAGTGGTATGATCTCGGCTTACTGCAACCTCTGCTCCCTCCCCGGGTTCAAGTGATTCTCCTACCTCAGCTTCCCAAATAGCTGGGATTACAGGCATGCGCCACTACGCCTGGCTAATTTTGTATTTTTAGTCGGGACGGAGTTTCTCCATGTTGGTCCGACTGGTCTCGAACTCTCGACTTCAGGTGATCCTCCCGCTTTGGCCTCCCAAAGTGCTGGGATTACAGGTGTGAGCCAGTGAGCCACCGGACCCGGCCTTCAGTTGTTTTTTAAATAGACCTTCCAACTCAGTAGATGCCAGAAACCATGTGTTCAGTATTTGAAATTATAATATTTTGATATACAAACTGCATCTATCAGATGGCCTGTTGAACCCAAAAACTTTTCTTTTGAACAGTTATTCCAGTTTTTGGTTTGAAAAAGTGTTTGGTTTAAAAAATGTTACTTTAGCCATTTTTATTAAACTTTATGCCAAAAAAAATCAATGTATGTCAGAAAGTGTTCATAATTATGGAATTTTTCTCTTTGGATAGGCTCGCATGTCTTGGGATAGAGAGTCGACAGAAATTCGGTACCGTAGACTTCAACATTTGCTTGAAAAAAGCAATATCTACTCCAAATTTTTGTTGACGAAAATGGAACAGCAACAATTAGAGGTACGTATATGTAACTGACTATAAGTGAAAGCTTAAAAAAATTTAAAAATAGCTTTATTGAAGTGTACATTATATACACTAAAATATACAGATTTTAAGTGTACAGTTTGCTGAGTTTGACTAGTAAATATATAGATCTGTGTAACCACCAGCACAATCAAGACACAGTGCATTTCCATGAACTCCAAAAAATTGTCTTGTGCTGACAGTGATCCCAATGGCTGGTGTCCAGCAACCACAGTGCTTTCTGTCACTATAGACCAGTATTGTTTTTTCCTAGAAAATTGTATAAATGAAATCATGGTATTGTGCTTTTGTGAGTAAATAGTTGGTCTTCATCACCATTTGCTGGTATACAACTCTTAAAATCCTTGGAATCTTCAACGTTGTGTTTTTTTTTTTTTTTTTTTAAATGCTGATGATCAGTGGCTAGCAGCCCTTAGGTAGCTTCAGGATGGAAGCCTATGAAAGACAAAGCCTGGATTAGAGGGTTGGGATTTAGCCTCACCCTCAACCTTGAGGGAAAAAAGGGGGACTGAAAGTTAAGTTGTTCACCAGTGGTCATGATTGAATCAATCATGTCTATGTTATGAAGCCTTCATTAAAAACCCAAAAGGGCTGGGCGTGGCTCATGTCTGTAATCCCAGCACTTTGGGAAGCCTAGGTGGGTGGATTTCTTGAGCCCGGAAGTTTGAGACCAGCCTGGGTAACATGACAAAACCCTATCTCTGATAGACAGATGAGCTAGGTAAGGCGGCATGTGCCTCTAGTCCCAGCTACTTGGGAGGCTGAGGCAGGAGGAGGCTTGAGCCAAGGATTGAGGCTGCAATGAGCTGTGATGGCACCACTGCATTCTAGCCTGGGTGACAGAGCAAGACCCTGTCTCAAAAATAAAACACAACAGGCTGGGGGCTGTGGCTTACGCCTGTGATCCCAGCACTTTGGGAGGCCATGGTAGGTGGATCACTTGAGCCCAGGAGTTCGACACCAGCCTGAGTAACGTAGTGAAAACCCGTCTCTGCCAAAAATATGAAAATTAGCTGGTCATGGTGGTGTGTGCCTGTGACCCCAGCTACTTGGGAGGCTGAGGCAGGAGGATCGCTTGAACCTGGGAGGCGGAGGTTGCAGTGAGCCGAGATTGCACCACTGGAGCACACCATCATGTCTGTCTTATTTTTGTATTTTTGGTAGAGACACAGTTTTGCCGTGTTGCCAAGGCTTGTCTAGAACTCCTGGGCTCAAGTGGTCTGCTTACCCTGGCCTCCCAAAGTGCTGGGATTACATGTGTGAGCCACTGCGCCCGGACTATCATATTCTTTATAATAAACCAATAAACTTTAGTGTTTCTTTGAGTTCTGTAAGCTCCTCTAGCAAATTAGTCAAACCCAAAGAGGGGCTTGTGGGAACCCTGATTTATAGCTGTTCAGTCAGAAGCACAGGTAAAGTGACTTGGGCCTTGTGATTGGCATCTGGAACTGGTAGGTAAAGTCTTGGGGACTGAACCCTCAACCTATGGGGTATGGTAGATAGTGTCAGAATTTAATTACAATAGAGGACACCTAGCCGGTGTCACTGCAGAAATGCTTTTTGGTGTATAGGGAAAACCCCCACACATTGGGTCACAGAAGTCTTTTGTGTTGATTGTTGAGTGTGTAGGGAGAAACTGAGTTTTTTTTTTCTCAATATTCTTGCACATATGCATTCTTTGTCTTGTTACTTTTGCTCAGTGTATTTTTGAGATTAATTCATGTCATGTTTTTCTGTAGGTTATTCTTTTTATTCCTGAGAAGGATTCCATTAAGAAATGTCGTTATTGGAGTGTAATTGACATACACTAAACTGCACATATTTAAAATGTACAATTCCCTAAGTTTTGATATAGGGATATACTTGTGAAGACATAACAATCATGATAGTGGACATACCCACTGATTCCAAAGAATTCTTTCGGCTCATTTATAATTCTTCTTTCCCATCCCTACCCCATGTTCTATCCACAGATAGCCAATTGATCGGTTTTCTATTATTATAGGTTCATTTGCATTTTCTGTTGGTGATGTGTTCTTTTAGCTTTCATATATCTGAATGTCTTCACTTACCTTCGTTTTTGAAATACATTTTTACTGGTAAAGAATTGTTTTTCTTTAGTACTTTATTTCTTAGAGTACTTTAAAGATGTTTCACTGTCTCCTAGCTTATGTTGTTTCTGAAAAGTGAAAGTCCTGATAATATCTATATGTCTGTAAGCAGTTTGATTGCCTCCCTCAATCCCATTACCTTTCAGACCTGTCTCCAGATGTGTTTCCTGTCTTGGGCTTTTGCCCTTGCTATTTTATGCCTGGAACCTTCTTCCTCTAAATAACTGCATGGCTTAACTTCATCTTCAAGCCTTGACTTAAATGGTTTCTAGATGAGACCTGCCCTCACAATTTTAAGAAAGTTGCTGACACACCTGATTCTCTTTACCTTGTTCTGTTCTTCCCATTGCACTTTTCATCTGATATACATCTTTTTTTGTATTTATTGTTTGTCTTTCCACTAGACTGTTATGAAGATTTAAAAACTTGTGCAAATTGAGAGAATACAGTAAGTCCCTGTGTTCCCATCACCCACATTTACCAATTATCAGTTTAAATTTTGCTGTGTTTATAAAATCTCCTTTTTCCTTTGTTTGAAACCCTTTTATTGCTTTTTTATGATAAAGTAAAACAAATGGAAAAACAAATATTCAACTTAATGAGTTACACAGCATCTACCCCTTTCATCACCTCTTGGAAATGGTTTGAATTTTTGGTGTATTTTAAACATTTGTAAGAGTATGTCTAGAATAGCTTTTAGTCTAGGAATAAGTTGATCCCTTTCTTGAGCACTCTACTTGATGCCCTTTATATTAAGAGGACTTCCCACTTTGGCTGAGAGAATGTGAGATATACCTTATTATGCCTGACCCCTTGGAACATGAGCCTTTCCACCTACTTCTTTCTGGTGACTTTTCTCCTGGCCTTGGTTACCATGCACTTACCAGTAGTCAGCCCGAGAGAGAGGTAACAGTAGTCAGCCCGAGAGAGAGGTAACAGCTGCCTTTGTGCAGCTCTGTCCTCTCTGGTACTTGACCCTGGGAATGCTACTGCTTTGTTTTTTAAGTTTTTTGTTTTTTAAGTTTTGGGTTCTGTCTCCTCAACACAAAGAGACTGTTGGGCTCTGTTTGGAGTTTTCTCCATTATTTGTACTTTAAAATTGTATCAGGCAGTAAGCTGGGCAGTCAGAAGATTAACCTTGTTTCCCTTTTGTCAATGTTTATAGTTCGTTACTGCATGTTGTCTGAAAACCACTGTTTAATAAATTTTATCTGGATTTTAGTTTAAGGCAGGATGGTAAATCTGTCCCATTAGTCCATAAAGGCTTGTTGAAGTACAAGTTCCTCCCTGTTTTTTAATTATGATAGACCTTAGTTTCTCATTGTAAACGTAAGTTATTTGATAATTGATATGCGTTTTTTTTTTTTTTTAATGGTGCACTTCCCACTTGTGACATAAGAAAAAATTATCTTACAGGAACAGAAGAAGAAAGAAAAATTGGAGAGAAAAAAGGAGTCTTTAAAAGTTAAAAAGGTAATATAACCAGCCAGAATATTTTTTATGTCATTTAAATATTGAAGAAATACTTTTGTATTCTTCTGACTTTTTTGATCATCTGTTTAACTTTAACTTTTTTTTGGTTTTTTTTTTTTTTGAGATGGAGTCTCGCTCTGTCGCCTCATCTCACTGCAAGCTTCGCCTCCTGGGTTCACGCCATTCTCCCGTCTCAGCCTCCCAAGTAGCTGGGACTACAGGCGCCCGCCACCACGCCCGGCTAATTTTTTGTATTTTTAGTAGAGACGGGGTTTCACCGTGTTGGCCAGGATGGTCTTGATCTCCTGACCTCGTGATCCACCCGCCTCGGCCTCCCAAAGTGCTGGGATTACAGGCATGAGCCACCACGCCCAGCCTGTTTTCTCTCTCTCACAACAGTTCTTATTAGGTAGAGGTACTTTTCTCCCCCATTTTACATAAATAGGCTGATGCAAGGAGATAAAGAACAGTCATTCTTCATTATTCAAGGATTCTGTGTTTGTGAATTTGCCAACTCACTTAAATTTATTTGTAACCCCAGAGTCAAGATTCCTAACACCGTCATGGTCATTTTTGGACATGCTTATGTTCAGAGCAGCAAATAATTTTAGTCTTCCAATACATATGTTCCAAGCTCAGCTCAAACATGGGTTGCTACTGTATGTATGTCAAGCATATGTCCTTCTCATGGTCTTCATTTAGCACCATGATTTTTGCATTTTTGTGTGCTTTTCCTGGTGATTTTGCTGTTAAAATGGCCCCCAAGTGTACCAAAGTGCTATCTAGTGTTTCTAAGTACAAAAAAGCTGTGCCATATGGAGAAAGTATGTCTTGGGTAAGCTTCATTTAGGCATGAGGTACAGTGCTGTTGGCCATGAGTTCAATTTTTATTTTATTTTATTTTTATTTTTATTTTTATTTTTTTGAGACAGAGTCTTGCTCTGTCGCCCAGGCTGGAGTGCAGTGGCGTAGTCTCAGCTCACTGCTACCTCCACCTCCTGGGTTCAAGCAATTCTTCTGCCTCAGTCACCCGAGTAGCTGGGACTACAGGTGTGTGCCACCATGCCTGGCTAATTTTTGTATTTTTAGTAGAGACGGGGTTTCACCATATTGGACGGGCTGGTTTCGAACTTCTGACCTCGTGATCTGCCCACCTCGGCCTTCCAAAGTGCTGGGATTACAGGCGTGAGCCACTGTGCTTGGACATAATATGTTCAGTATTAATCAACATATATATTAAATAAGATATCTTTAAAAACAGAAACACAAAGAAAACAGGGTTGTGTATTGTTGGTTGAAAATGTCATAACCAGAGTCAGGAACCCAATTGTATTTTTCCTAGGGGCAGTAAGTCATTAGTCATAGTGATTTTATTGAACCACAAGTACTGCAGATAATGAGAGCTGACTCTCATTATCTGAAATGAGAATTGCTGAAAAGTATGGATTTGAACCCAGGATTAGTTTAAGAACTTCTACTTAGCTTCTATGCTAAACTGCCTTTATTTTTATTTATTTATTTTTTTGAGATATAGTCTCGCTCTGTCACATAGGCTGGAATGCAGTGGCGTGATTTCGGCTCACTGCAACCTCCACCTCCTGGGTTCAAGCAATTTTTTGCCTCAGCCTCGGGATTATAGGCGCCTGCCGCCACACCTGGCTAATTTTTGTATTTTTAGTAGAGACAGGGTTTCACCATCTTGGCCAGGCTGGTCTTCAACTGCTGATCTCATGATCCTCTTGCCTTGGCCTCCCAAAGTACTGAGATTAAGTCCAGTTATTTGATTCTTAGGCTAGTTAATGGTGATGTTAAAATGCCTGATAAAGTATTTTGCAGACTATTTTGCAACAAAACCCATTATTTAAAACTGGTAATACTGCTAGGTGTGGTGGCTCACGCCTGTCCCAGCACTTTGGAAGTCTGAGGCAGATGGTTTCCTTGAGGCCAGGAGTTCGAGACCAGCCTGGTCAACATGGTGAGACCCTGTCTCTGCTAAAAATACAAAAAATTAGCTGGGCGTGGTGATATGTGCCTGTAGTCCCAGCTACTTGGGAGGCTGAGGCACGAGTATCACTTGAACACGGTTGGCAGAGGTTGCAGTGAGCCAAGACTGTGTCACTGTACTCTAGTCTGGGCCATAGAGGGAGACTCTGTTCCTAAATAAATAAATAAATAAATAAATAAAACTGGTAATACTGAGTCTACTGAGAGAGAGTATTAAAAAAATAAAAATGGGCTGGGCATGATGGCTCATATCTGTAATCCCGGATCACCTGAGGTCAAGAGCTGGCGACCAACCTGGCCAACATGGTGAAACCCAGTCTCTACCAAAAACACAAAAATTAGACAGGTGTGATGGCAGGTACCTGTAATCCCAGCTACTTGGGAGGCTGACAGGAGAATCACTTGAACCTGGGAGGCGGAGGTTGCAGTGAGCTGAGCTCATGTTACTGGACTCCAGCCTGGGTGACAGAGCAAGACACCATCTCTAAAAAAACAAAAAACAAAAAAACCGCTGATTCTTGACTCACTTGCTAATTTCAGAGACCTAGAGCTTTTCAGATTTTTATTTTCATAGAGACAAGGCTTCACTGTGTTGCCCAGGCTGGTCTCGAACTCCTGGGCTCAAGCTGTCCCCCACACCCACACCTTGGCTCCCAAAGTGCTGGGATTACAGGCATGAGCTAGCACAACTGGCCTTACCTAGGGGTTTTGAACAACATGTTTTTATTTATATGATAATTTTACTGGCTTAGTCATTTATTCCCTGCTCTTGAACCTGTTAATTTTAATATATCCTTCACTTAATTCCACCTAGCTGTTTATATCAGGGTTTTGATTTTTTTCCCCTCTGCTTTTTTCTTAAAGGTGTCAACTGTTCTGCCTACTCTAATGGCACCAGTCCTTTTTCGGTATTTTCTTGTTTAATCTTCAGACTTTGTAACTTAATTTAAAAATTCATTATATATATATTTTTGTCATTTTATCATACATATTGTTCACCTATTCTTGATATAATAGTTTCCCAACTCTTATTTTGAAACTTAAAAAAATTTTTAGAGGCGATGTCTCAGTAGCCCAGGCTAGAGTTCAATAGCTCCATAGTAGTTCACTACAGCTTTGAACTCCTGGGGTCAAGCCATCTTCCCACCTCAGCCTCCTGAGTAGCTGAAACTACAGGTGCACACCACCATGTTCAGCTAATTTCTACATTTTTTTTTTTTTTTTTTTTTTGAGACGGAGTCTCGCTCTGTCACCCAGGCTGGAGTGCAGTGGCCGGATCTCAGCTCACTGCAAGCTCCGCCTCCCGGGTTCACGCCATTCTCCAGCCTCAGCCTCCCGAGTAGCTGGGACTAGAGGCGCCTGCCACCTCGCCCGGCTAAGTTTTTGTATTTTTAGTAGAGACGGGGTTTCACTGTGTTAGCCAGGATGGTCTCGATCTCCTGACCTCGTGATCCGCCCGTCTCGGCCTCCCAAAGTGCTGGGATTACAGGCTTGAGCCACCGCGCCCGGCCAATTTCTACCTTTTTTGAAGAGATGGGGATCTTGCTTTGTTGCCCAAGCTGGTCTTGCACTCCTGACTTCAAGCAGTCTACTACCTAGTCCTTCTAAAGTGCTGGGATTATAGGCGTGAGCCACTGCACCTGGCCAGAAACTGTTTCTTAACATCTCATTTCCCTTACCTTCCTCATAATAATTTTCAGTTAGTATTCTCTTTTATTTCTGCTTTGGGTTATATTTAATGTATGAATTTCATTCACAATGAATATTCCTTCAATTCCCTACCTATTGAATATCTTTAGCGTAATGTATAAAGATGTACATATTTACAAATAAAATTTTGTAAATTTTGGTATTTCTAAATAAAAATGCCAACTGTGGGCTGAGCGCAGCGCCTCACGCCTGTAATCACAGCGCTTTGGGAGGCCTAGGCGGGTGGATCACCTAAAATCAGGAATTCAAGAGCAGCCTGGCCAAAATGGTGAAACCCCATCTCTACTAAAGATACAAAAATTAGCCGGGTATGGTGGCAGGTACCTGTAATCCCAGCTACTCGGGAGGTTGAGGCAGGGGAATCTCTTGAACCTGGGAGGCAGAGGTTGCAGTGAGCCGAGATTGTACCATTGCACACTAGCCCGGGCAACAAGAGTGAAACTCCATCTCCAAAAAACAAACGAAATGCCAGCTGTGTTTAATTTTGAAATTTCTCTTCTAAATGGAAAAATAATGGACGGAAGTAGAACCGTTGGGAAAAAGCAGAGATTATGAACAAGTTGTAGTAGGGAAATACTGAAAATATTACATGTAGGTAAGTATAATAGTGAAAAACTATATGTGAATGTGGCTCAACTGCAAGAAACATTTTTCCTCAAGTTAATCAGTGCCTTTTAATGTATAATATTATAAAGTTCATTAGTAAAATCAGTATTCTGAATCCTTGTTTTGTAGGGTAAAAATTCAATCGATGCAAGCAAAGAGAAGCCAGGTAAACATCCTTATTCTAGTTTTGAATAATATATGTTTATATTTCTATTTTAATTGCTATCAAAAATAAAATTTTTTTTTATAGTTATGAGGAAAAAAAGAGGAAGAGAAGATGAATCATACAATATTTCAGAGGTCATGTCAAAAGAGGTAAAAATAAAAGGGAGAGGGTACCTAACATTTGATGTTGAGTAAAATGTAGGTTTTAAACTACCTTAAAGCTGTAAGGATTGAATATTCAATATCACATCAAATATGTTTTTAATTTAATATTATATATCATTTATAGATGAAGTTGCCAAAATGTTTGAAGCTATCTACCAACCTACAGTAGACTTGAGACTAATCTGAAACTAATGTCATCTGACCTTCATAGACTTTTTTTTTTTTTTTTTGAGGTGGAGCTCTGTGGTCCATGCTGCCTTGGCTCACTGCAACCTCCACCTCACGGGTTCAAGCGATTCTCTTGTCCCAGCCTCCCAAGTAGCTGGGATAACAGGCGCCCACCACCACGCCTGGCTAATTTTTGTATTTTTAGTAGAGATGGGGTTTCACCATGTTGGCCAGGCTGGTCTTGAACTCCTGACTTAAGGTGATCTGCCCACCTCGGTCTCCTAAAATGCCAGATTACAGGCGTGAGCCATTGCGCACATCCTCACTTAAGTGGCAAATAGATTTACACCTTTAGGTTGTTCTGGTTTTCTTTTCTTTCCTTCTTTTGTTTCCTTCCTTCCTTCCTTTCTGCCTTTCTAGCTTCCTTCTTTTTTTTTCTTCTTTTCTTTTTTTGAGACAGGGTATCACTCTGGGACTCAGGCTGGAGTGCAGTGGCACAATCATGGCTCACTGCAGCGTCAACCTCGGGCTCAAGTGATCCTTCTACCTCAGCCCCCTGAGTAGCTGGGACTACAGGTGTGTGACACCATGCACAGCTGGCTAATTTTTAAATTTTTTGTAGCGATGAGGTCTCATGTTGCTTAGGCTGCTCTTGAACTCCTGGGTTCAAACCATCCTCTTGCCTTAGCCCCCCAAACTGCTGAAGAGTACATGTGTGAGCCAGTGTGCCCAGCTTTATGCTGGTTTTCTTTTTTTTGGGGGGGGCGGGCGGGGGTGAGACAGAGATTTACTGTTGTTGCCCAGGCTGGAGTGCAATGGTGCAGTCTCAGCTCACCGCATCCTCTGCCTCCCAGGTTCAAGCGTTTCTCCTGTCTCAGCCTCCTGAGTAGCTGGGATTACAGGCATGTGCCACCACGCCCAGCTAATTTTGTATTTTTAGTAGAGATGGGGTTTCACCTTGTTGCCCAGACTGATCTTGAACTCCTGACCTCAGGTGGTCCGCCTGCCTCGGCCTCCCAAAGTGCTGGGATTACAGTCATGAGCCACTGCTCCCGGCCTATGCTGGTTGCTTTATTTGGGTTATTATAGAAAACAGTAATAGCTTTGACTCTACTAATTATCTTGTGGTTGTAAAGTACCTAGTGGACTTGTATTTTGCAAGGAACAGTGGAAACAACAGGTGTGGCCATACAGCTTAAAATTACATATAATATGTTGTGGAGAGGTGGGGGGAAAGGGTAGGGTAGTAAAGACACTGACCAGAGCAGAGAAGTGTTTTAGGGAAAAAGATGGTATCTTGTTAAAGGAGTCTGAGCCTGGCCTAGTCAGAAATTGTTACTATAATTTAACTTTTTGTAACCCCTAACCTTGTCTTAAGAACTTTATTCTTGTTCTTTGTTGAAGACTTTTACGAAACTGAAATCATATGCTCATTTCTAAAACCAACTTCTTTTTTTCATTTCTCACTTTTTGCTTCAAAATATGAATGAATTAGAGCATCTTCAGTTCTGACAAACCAATTCCTTAGCATGTTTTTAATGTGTCACATTCTCTTTTTTCTTGGAGACAGTCTTGCTCTGTCCCCAGGCTGGAGTGCAGTGGCACGCATGATCTAGGCTCACTGCTGCAAGCTCTGCCTCCCAGATTCAAACAATTCTTATGCCTTAGCCTCTGAGAAGCTGGGATTACAGGCGCCTATTTGTATTTTTAGTAGAGACAGGGTTTTGCCGTGTTGGCCAGAATGGTCTTGAACTACTGACCTCAGGTGATCCTTACGCCTTCGTCTCCCAAAGTGCTGGGATTACAGGCGTGAGGCACCACTCCCGGCCACATTCTTATATTTAATAAAAAGCACAACTCTATTGTCTACTGTTGTTCTTTTACCTGAAGTTCAGACTTTTTAGCTCTTCATAAGAAAAATTTACATAATACTTTTCCTTTAGGGATGCAGCGATAGTTTTTCATTGAAAAATAATTGTCAGGGGGCTGGGAGCAGTGGCTCACGCCTGCAATCCCGGCACTTTGGGAGACTGAGGCGGGTGGATCACGTGAGGCTAGGAGTTTGAAACCTGTCTGGCCAACATGGTGAAACCCCATCTCTACTAAAAATACAAAAATTAACTGGGAATGGTGGCTCGCGCCTGTAGTCCTAGCTACTCAGAAGGTTGAGGCAGGAGAATTGCTTGAACCTGGGAGGCAGAGGTTGCAGTGAGCTGAGATCATGCCACTGCACTCCAGCCTGGGCAACGGAGCAAGACTCTGTCTCAAAAAAAAAAAAAAAAAAAAAAAAAAGTTAGGGCCCACCGAAATTGATTATGGTATCCATTCAACTTGCAGTTTAAAACACTTTTAGGTTGGGCGCAGTGGCTCATGCCTGTAACCCCAGCACTTTGGGAGGCCAAGGTGGGAGAATCACCTGAGGTCAAGAGTTCCAGGCCAGCCTGACCAACATGGAGAAACCCCATCTCTACTAAAATTAGCCGGGCGTAGTGGCACATGCCTGTAATCCCAGCTACTCGGACAGACTGAGGCAGGAGAATCGCTTGAGCTCTGGAGGCGGAGGTTGCGGTGAGCCAAGATGGCAGGCACCATTGCACTCCAGCCTGGGTAACAAGAGTGAAACTCCGACTCATAAAAGAAAAACCACTTTTAATATGCCATACTGAAGTTTAGCCAGTCATACAGCTGTTTATTTAATTTGTTAAATGGTTGTGGAATATTGGTTTGGAGCAAACTTTGTCATAGGTGGATGAAATCCATTAGTAAAGAAAGGTAAACGCTGTCTTCACCTTAGCCTACATACAGAGAGATATATAGGAGTAAGTAGTAAATGAAATTGAATTTTTTTTTTTTTGAGACAATGTTTCTATTACCCTGGCTTGAATGCAGCTGGCATAATCTCAGCTCACTGCAGCCTCAACCTCCCAGACTCAAGTGATCTTCCTATCTCAAACTCCCCAGTAGCAGGGACTCTGTGCATGTGCCACCAGGCCTGGCTGAGTTTTGTATTTTTTGTAAAGATGGGGTTTTGTCATGTTGTTTACGCTGGTCTTGAATTTTTGGGCTCCTGCCTCGGCTTCCCAAAGTGCTTGGATTACAGGTCTGAGCCACTGTGCCCGGTTGGTAATTGGATGTTTATATACCGTATTAGAGGGCCTCTTCACTCAGGCATGCAGTTCCTGAACGTTTTCATCTAGGAAAAGGAAATGATATCTATGTTGTGACTTGAAGGATAAAAGTTAAATTATTTAAAGGTGGGATTAATAGGGAAAGAGTAAATTAAAGGGAAGATAGTAGGGGGGGCGTGTTTTAGGAAGAAATTAAAGCATTGAACAAATGTCCAGGGTCTAGAGAGACTGGCAGTTTAAAAAAACTTGAAGGAAATTATATTTGCCTCCAATTTGTATATAAGTGAAAAGAGTGATGAAGGAAGGATGAAGCTGTAGATGTAAGCATGGTCAGGACTTTAAGGCTGCCCTAAGTAAAGTAGGAAGCTATCGAAAGATTTTAAGCAATTTTCATTTTGGTGAATCACTTGGCTAGTGTATTCAGAGATCTGTGGGCATATCAGTTTTTCTTTCTTTCCTTTTCTTTTTCTTTTTTTTTTTTTGAGACAAGGTTTCACTGTGTGGCCCAGGCTAGAGTGCAGTGGCGCGATCTCGGCTCATTGCAACCTCCGTCTCCCAGTTCAAGCAATTCTGTTACCTCAGCTCCCTGAGTAGTCCAGCACCTGGGACTACAGGCACGTGCCACCACGCCTGGCTAAGTTTTTGTATTTTTTGGTAGAGAGGTGGTTTCACCATGTTGGCCAGGCTGGTCTCAAACTCCTGACCCAAAGTGATCTGCCTGCCTCTGCCTTCCAAAGTGCTGGGATTACAGGTGTGAACCACCATGCCTGACCCTATACCAGTTATTCTTTCATTTACTGTTATTTCTTTCTTCTGTGTATTTACTGAATTTCCTGCTCTCTTATTCTCTTTGCCTAAATTCTTTTCATTGTTTGCATCTCACGTTACTTGCTGAAGAATCTCTAAATCTACGAATACATTTGGAGATGTGTTACCCCTATTGAATGTTCTGTCACTGTGAACCCTGCTCCTCCAAATTATCCCATCTATTTATTCACCTTTTCCTTCCTCACTGGGTCTTTGCCTTTCAATTATAGATACATTGTTTTCGTGTCTGCAGAACAAAAATTTTTGAACCAGTCTTTCTAGATTGTCCTGTTTTCTATTCTTTATTTCCAAGTTTTTTTTTGAGACAGAGTTTCGCTCTTGTTGCCCAGTCTGGAGTGCAATGGCACCGAATTGGCTCATTGCAGCCTCCGCCTCCCAGGTTCAAGTGATTCTCCTGTCTCAGCCTTCCCGAGTAGCTAGGATTACAGGCATGTGCCACCACGCCTGGCAAATTTTGTATTTTTAGTAGAGATCGGGTTTCTCCATGTTGGTCAAGCTGGTCTCAAACTCCCGATCTCAGGTGATCCACCCACCTTGGCCTCCCAAAGTGCTGGGATTACAGGCGTGAGCCACTGCACCACCCTATTTTTAAGCTTTTTAAGAGTAGGCTGGACTGGACATGATGCCTGACACCTGTTATACCAGCACTTTGGGAGACCAAAGTGGGAGGATCACTTAAGCCCAGGAGTTTGAGACTAGTTTGGGCAACATGGTGAAATCCTGTCTCTACAAAAGAAAAAGAAATTAGCCAGGCGTGGTGGCGTACAGCTTTGGTCCCAGCTGCACAGGAGGCTGAGGTAAGAGGATCACCTGAGCCTGGGGAGGTCAAGGCTGCAATGAGGTGAGAATGTGCTACTGCACTGCAGCATGGGCAAGAGAATGAGATCCTGTTTTTTTTTGTTTTTTTTTTTGTTTTTTTTTGGAGGCAGAGTCTTGCTCTGTTGCCAGACTGGAGTGCAGTGCTGCAATCTTGACTCACTACAGCTCAACTCTGCCTCAAGCGATTCTCCTGCCTCAGCATTCCGAGTAGCTGGGACTACAGGTGTGTGCCACCACACCTAGCTAATTTTTGTAGTTTTAGTAGAGATGGGGTTTCACCATTTTGGCCAGGATGGTCTCAATCTCTTGACCTCATGATCCGCCTGCCTCAGCCTCCCAAAGGGCTGGGATTATAGGCGTGAGCCACTGCGTCCGGCCCTTTTTTTTTTTTTTTTTTTTTTTTTAAAGAGTAGCCTGTACATATTTCCTTACACATTGTGCAGTTGAGCAGTTTTACGTCTGTCAGTTGAATTTATTGGGATCTTTGAAATTGATAATCTAGCCCAAAGCAAGCAATTTATCTTTTCCTCTCTTTCTTCCCAATCTTGCTCTTTTGTTTTCTCTTTGATGTTAGTGTCAGAACCAGTATCTACTGTGTCATTCAAAACAGAATTTAGGAGGTTATCTGAATTTCCTTATATATCTAGATTTTTATCAATTTCTGTGAGTCATTTCATTCGCTGCTACTCTGGTGTTTATGCCCTTACTCTGCCCTATTGTTAGTAGTTTCTTAATTGATTTTTATAATCCTAGTATAGCTCTCATTCATTGTCAAGAGTACCAGATTGGTTTTTCTGAAGCAAATTTAATCACTCATAACCTCCATTACTTTTTATGGTTTCACAAGGAATTGCATTTTCTTGTAGAAAAATTTGAGACTAAACAAAATACAAGAAAATCACCTGAAAAGCTGTCAAACAGATAATCACTAACATTTTCGTATATGTATATTCTTTTTCTTTGTATTATGGAAAATCTGAAAAATTACAAATATTTAGAGGATAGTAAATTGAATGTCACTTTTTTTTTTTTGAGATGGAGTTTCCCCCTTCTTGCCCAGGTTGGAGTGCGATGGCATGATCTCGGCTCACTGCAACCTCTGCCTCTCAGGTTCAAGCAATTCTCTTGCCTCAGCCTCCCGAGTAGCTGGGATTACAGGCATGTGCCATCACACCCCGCTAATTTTATACTTTTATTAGAGACGGGGTTTCTCCATGTTGGTCAAGTGGGTCTCGAACTCCTGACCTCAGGTGATCTGCCTGTCTTGATCTCCCAAAGTGCTGAGATTATAGGCATGAGCCACCCTGCCCAGCCAATCACTTTTTAATTCTGGGATTTTTTTTTTTTTTTTTTTTTTTTTTTGAGACGGAGTCTCGCTGTGTCGCCCAGGCTGGAGTGCAGTGGCGCGATCTCGGCTCACTGCAAGCTCCGCCTCCCGGGTTCACGCCATTCTCCTGCCTCAGCCTCCGAGTAGCTGGGACTACAGGCGCCCACCACCACGCCCAGCTAGTTTTTTGTATTTTTAGTAGAGACGGGGTTTCACCGTGTTAGCCAGGATGGTCTCGATCTCCTGACCTCGTGATCCACCCGCCTCGGCCTCCCAAAGTGCTGGGATTACAGGCTTGAGCCACCGCGCCCGGCCTTAATTCTGGGATATTTTTAGAAAAAGCTGAGCAAGACTTTTTTTTTTTTTTTTAAGATGGAGTCTCACGCTGTCACCTGGGCTGGAGTGCAGTGGCGGGATCTCAGCTCACTGCAACCTTCGCCTCCTGGGTTCAAGCGAGTCTCCTGTCTCAGCCTCCCAAGTAGCTGTGATTACAAGTGCCTGTCACCACGCCCAGCTAATTTTTTGTATTTTTAGTATTGACACCGTGTTGGCCAGGCTGGTCTCAAACTCCTGACCTTGTGATTTGCCCGCCTTGGCTTCCCAAAGTGCTGGGATTACAGGCATGAGCCACCGTGCCCGGCCAAGACTTTTGAACCATAACCACAATACAGTTATCACACTTTTGAAAGTCAATGGTAATTCCTTAATATTTAAATTTCTCAATAGGCTAATTTTTGTTTTTAGGGATGGGGGCTTGCTGTATTGACGAGACTAGAGTGCAGTGGCTATTCCTGAGTATTGTCATAGTGACTACACCTCAAATACTTGGGCTCACATGATCCTCCTGCCTCAGTGTCCCGAGTAGCAGTACAGGGAGTATAGGCACTTCCCACTGTGATCTGCTTAGCTCATACCTTTTTAAAAAATGATTGGTTCAAATCGGGATCCAAAAAAGTTACATAAATTGCGTTTGATTAATGTGTGTCTTAGTTCTCTTTTAGATCTAGAGTGTCTCTCATCTTTTTTAAGAAACGTTATTTGTTGAAGAAAATGGGTAATTCTGTATAATTCCCCACATTCTGGACTTTACTGATTGTATCCCCATGATTTCTCTGCCTCTTGTGTTTCCTGTTAACTATAGTAACTATAAGTTAAATACAGAAGTTTGTGATTAAGGTTTTTTTTAATTTTTGTTTTTTTTTTGTCGAGGGAGGTAGGGTCTTGCTCTGTTGCCCAGGGTGGAGTGCAATGGTGCCATCTCGGCTCGTTGCAACCTCTGACTCCTGGGCTCAAGCAATCCTCCCACCTCATCCTCCTGAGTAGCTGGGACTACAGGTGTGCACCACCAAGCCCAGCCAACTTTTATATTTTTTGTAGAGATGGGATCTCACCATGTTGCCCATGCTTGATTTTTAATAAGAATACTTCATTGGTGCTATTTATAGATTTTGATTTATTTCTAAATTGTTCTTTCAAGTTTCATTTTATCTAGTCATTTTACAGGACAGCTTTATCAGTTCCTGGTATAAATTCCTTTTAGTCTCAGCCTTAGAATATGAATATGTATACGTACATAATACTTCATATGCACACGATATACACATATTCCCGTGTGTATATATGTGTGTGTGTCACCTACTTACATGTCCTGTTACTCTTCTGTGAATCTTAAATTTGATAATGCTGTTTTGAATCTACTTCATCCCCTATACCTTCTGTATTCTCTCTGCTTGAAATCTACCCTCACTATCTTGAATGATGAAGCCTGGTGACAACTTTTTAGATCATTTTATGTAAGATAATTATTTGCTAAGCCACCCAGTGACACACTCAGGTATTGTTTGTCTCCTTACCACCAGCATCTAGTAGGTACTTCAAAATCAGAGCACTTTATTCTGTATTTTTAATCTATCTGTCTTTGCCTCTTACCCAGGAATGCAAACTCAGATGTCTATCCACAGAGGTCTAAAGTGGGCTGTAACATGGTTTGCCAGACCTTTTCTGTAAATAGCCAGATAGTAAATATTTTTAGCTTTTGAGTAGTTTTGTGGGCAACTACTTAACCCTGTACTTTGCTATTGTCGTTTGAAAGCAGCCATACACAAACCGTAAACAAGTGAGGCTGACTTTGTTCCAATTTATCCCATTTCTTTGCTTTTAAAAAAGTACCTATGTATTCGCTTAGCTGGAGTTGGTGTACAGGCTGTAGTTTGCTGACCACAGGACTAGAGGTTTGTTGCCATATGTGAATTTGTACTTAATCTCAGACTAAAAGAAAGAAAAGCTGGAAAACCACTGTATTTGATGAAATATCTCATTGTATAAATGTTCCCAAATTAGCTTAGAATGTTAGGAAATATTATGAGCCAGTAATGTTTATAGGCTTATTTATGCCTGAAGACCACTAGTTTTAGATCTCTATATTTTAATTATCTTGAGAATCTCATCCTCATTGCCTGGCAAAATAAGCACAGAACAAATGCTTGTTGAATAAATAAATAAATGAACCTCATACATTATTAATTTGTTTTTGTTTTCTCAAACTATTAGGAAATTTTGTCTGTGGCTAAAAAAAATAAAAAGGAGAACGAGGTAAGAGATTTATGATTAAGTTTAGAAGTCATATTTACTCCCCAGTTATTAGTCCTTTTTCTGTAATCACCAGTGTACGTTTTTCTCACTTTATCCCGTTTCTTTGCTTTAAAAAAATACCTATGTATTCATTTCTTCCATATCCAACATTTTTCTTTTTTATGTATCAACTTTAGTTAGGTATTTTATTGCATGATTATTGATGTATAAGTGTTAATTTATGGGTCTAGCAATGTTGCTTTTAACTTGTGAATCTGGCAGTGATACAACTGCTCGTAGCCATGTGGATATAAACCATGAGTCATCTTATGGAAGCTGTGAGGGGTGCCTTTGATGAGGGATGCCTTAATCTTGCTTCAGACCTTAAAGATTTTTTAAATTTCTTAAAAGTTCTGTTTGAGAAGGCTTGATTTTCGAGCCACCTCTTCACTTATCCCATTTTATGTAGAGAGGTTCCTTGTTATCTCACTTTTTATTGTTCAAGTACTTAAAATTAACAGGTTGCATAGGGAAGCAAAATAATCATGACATGAAAATATTCGTGAATGGATGTGAACTTCAAGTAGTTAATTTACATATTAAAGATTTTTAGGCCTTTGAGAAATTAATGTAATGTTTATAAAATGAGAGATACTCTATTTGGTCATACAATTTTGTCCAAAATTTATACTATAAAACTGTCTTGATTTTTATTCTTTTGTTAAGTATAAGGACTGGTTTATGGGTGCAGTTTAATTGGATTTTTCAAGATTTAGTTAGATAAACATTTAGTTGGATTTTTAAGATAAAGTCTTGATGTAATCTTCTATAATTTACCATGTGATTTTGGCTTCATTTTATAACTTACAGTCAGTCAGGAAGAAATAATTGTTAAGTACTGTATTTTAATGAATTTTGACACTTGCGTACACTTGTGTAACTGCCATCCAAATGAAGGTATAGAACATTTCCATTGTAGAGGGATCTCTTCTGTGTTTTTCTAATTCTTTTTCCACCCCTAAACCTAGAGGAGGCCACTTTGTACACCTTTTATAGGATAACTTATTATTTCCTTTCCACTCAACATGTCTATGATACTCATTTATGTTGTTGAGCATTTTAGTGACTGGTTTCTTCTTATTGTTGACTAGTATTCTGTTGAATGAATGTTACAATTTTCTCATCCATCCCCTTATTGATGGGCATTTGGGTTGTTTGCAATTTGTGACTTTTATGAGTAAGGTTGCTATAATAATTTGCATGCAAGTCCATGTGTAGACATGTTTTCCTACTTTTTGCCTGTGTACCTGGGAATGGAATTGTTGTGTTACATGGCAAATGTATGTTCATAAGAAAGTACAGATTTGTTCCCCCCAAGGTAAATGCATCATTTTATTCTCTTGCCAGCAATGTTTGAAAATTCCAGCTTACATTATTGTCAGCATTTGATAGTCTTTTTAATTTCAGCTATTTTATTAAATGAGAAATGGCAGTGTGTGTGGTTTTTAACTTGCATTTTCCTAATTACTACTGAACATAAAAATATGTTCTTGATGACTGTATGTTTTCTTTCTTTTTCTTTTTCTTTTTTTTTTTTTTTTGAGATGGAGTCTTGCTCTGTCGCCCAGGCTGGAGTGCAATGGTACGATCTTGGCTCACTGCAACCTCTGCCTCCCGGGTTCAAGCGATTCTCCTGCCTCAGCCTCCCAAGTAGCTGGGATAACAGGTGCACGCAACCACGCTCAACTAATTTTTGTACTTTTAGTGGAGACAGGGTGTCACCATTTTGGCCAGGATGGTTTCGATCTCTTCACCTCGTGATCTGCCCGCCTCGGCCTCCCAAAGTGCTGGGATTACAGGCGTGAGCTGCCATACCTGGCCTATATGTTTTCTTTTGTAAAGTATCTGTTAGTATATTTTGCCCGTCTCTTTTGCCCGTCTTATTTATGCATACTGTATTTTCTGTGTAACAGTTCAATAAATTACTGAGTGTCACAATATTAGAAGTTTGGAAGAAAGGTATAATTCTAATGATCTTTTCAAAAGTATGTGCCTGATTTTAATTTGTAAGGGTTATTCTCAGATTTTTTATATTTTATTTTATTTTAGTTTTTTGAGGCAGTCTCCTGTCACCTAGGCTGGAGTGCAGTAGTTGTGTTCTTGGCTCACTGCAGCCTTGACTTCCTGGGTTCGAGTGATCCTCAGCCTCCTGAGTAGCTGGGATACAGGCAGTTGCATGCAACGACACCCAGCTAATTTTTTGTATTTTTAGTAGAGACAGGGTTTCGCCATGTTGTCCAGGGTGGTCTTGGACACCTGGATTCAGGTAATCCTCCTGCCTCAGCTTCCCAAAGTGCTGTGATTATAGGATTAGCCACTGTGCCAGCCTGTTATTGTTTTTTTAAGTAGCTTTTCATTTGTAGAGGGATGGAGATGTCTGCAGTTTTTTAATCCAGATGTAATCTTAGTCTTCTGTACTTGATTATAGGACTCAGTAGGGTTTGTTAGTTCCATTTTCTGATAAATGGTGGCATACAGCAGCATTTTGTGTAACATCTTATTAAACTTTTTTTCTCTACAGGATGAAAACTCCTCTACTAATCTCTGTGTAGAAAATCTTCAGAAAAATAAAGATTCGAATAGTATAATTAAAGATAGATTGTCTCAAACGGTTAGGCAGAATACTAAATTCTTTTTTGACCCAGTCCGGAAGTGTAATGGTCAGCCAGTACCTTTTCAACAACCAAAGCACTTCACGGGAGGAGTGATGCGATGGTACCAAGTAGAAGGCATGGAATGGCTTAGGGTAATGAATTGTAATTTTTAATATAACATATTGGTTTTATTTCTATAGTAGCCTAATAATGTGATGTACCACAAGTGGAGTCATTTCTGTCATGTTTCATTATTATACATTTGTGTGTGAATACCTACTTTCTGATTTCTTTAACCTGAATTTTTTTTTTTTTTTTTTTTTTTTTGAGACGGAGTCTCGCTCTGTCACCCAGGCTGGAGTGCAGTGGCCGGATCTCAGCTCACTGCAAGCTCCGCCTCCCGGGTTCACGGCATTCTCCTGCCTCAGACTCCCGAGTAGCTGGGACTACAGGCGCCCGCCACCTCGCCCGGCTAGTTTTTTGTATTTTTTAGTAGAGACGGGGTTTCACCGTGTTAACCAGGATGGTCTCGATCTCCCGACCTCGTGATCCGCCCGTCTAGGCCTCCCAAAGTGCTGGGATTACAGGCTTGAGCCACCGCGCCCGGCCTAACCTGAATTTTTAGACGTGGAAATTACCTTGTTATTGACTTCCAACACTTTTATGGCTTTAATAAAGGATTTTCCACAGTGTTGTTATAATTTATGGTGTGAATATATCAGTTTTAACATAATTCTCATCTTTGGGTGTGATTTTTTTTTAAAGAGAAGAAATGAAATATTGTAACCCTGTAGTTGCTTATATCCGAGTTTAAATACAGTATCTATTATTTCATCCAGATGCTTTGGGAAAACGGAATTAATGGCATTTTAGCAGATGAAATGGGATTGGGTAAGACGGTTCAGTGCATTGCTACTATTGCATTGATGATTCAGAGAGGAGTACCAGGACCTTTTCTTGTCTGTGGCCCTTTGTCTACACTTCCTAACTGGATGGCTGAGTTCAAAAGATTTGCACCAGATGTAAGACATGCTTCCTTATGTTAAAATTATAATTTTACATGTTTTTTTATGCTTCGTTGTTGTAGGAATTAAATTGTAGAACTCCTATAATTATATTGGTTCCTGTATAAATATTTTGTCTGATTTGACTTAATCTGTGGAGTACCCTAATTTAAATTTATATAGTATAGGTTTTGGAAATCCCTGACATCTTTCCTAAAATATTTCAGAATGATTTTCATTGCATTGGTTAATTTGATTCAACTGAGACAGACTTAGGTAGAGATCTTATTCTTCACTTGATCTTTGCCAAAAGGCTGAGAAGAGAGGAAGAGAGTTTTCTGTTTTTTGTAACTTTTTTTCTATACACGTTACCTTCTGTGTTTTTTTTTTTTTTTTTTTTTGAGATGGAGTCTCTCTTGCCCAGGCTGGAGGACAGGGATGCAATCTTGGTTCACTGTAACCTCTGACTCCCATGTTGAGTCGATTCTTGTGCCTCAGCCACTCGAGTAGCTAGGACTACAAGCATGTGCCACCATACCCAGCTAATTTTATGTTTTTAGTAGAGACGATTTCTTGCTGTGTTGGCCAGGCTGGTCTTGAACTCCTGGCCTGAAGAGATCTGCCCACCTTGGCCTCCCAAAGTGCTGGGATTATAGATGTGAGCCACCGTTACCCCGCACCCAGCCCTTCTGCACATTTTTGCCTTATGAGAAATTCTAGAAGTAGTGTCACCATCTGCCTCATTTTATATATATATATATATATATATATATATATATATATATAAAATTTATTTATTTATTTTGAAATGGAGTCTCTCTGTCACCAGGCTGGAGTGTAGTAGCTGGGACTACAGGCGCGCACCAGCACACCTGGCTAATTTTTTGTATTTTAGTCGAGACGGGGTTTCACCTTGTTGGCCAGGATAGTCTCGATGTCCTGATCTTGTGATCCACCCACCTTGGCCTCCCAAGTGCTGGGATTACGAGCGTGAGCCACCGCGCCCGGCCTATATGTATTTTATGTATTTATGGGTTTTTGTTGTTGTGTGTGTGTGAGAGAGAGAAAGAGTTTGGCTCTTGTTACCCAGGCTGGAGTGCAATGGCACTATCTCGGCTCACTGCAACCTCTGCCTCCTGGATTCAAGCGATTCTCCTGTCTCAGCCTCCCAAGTAGCTGGGATTACGGGTGTGCACCACCACGCCCAGCTAATTTTTTATTTTTAGTAGAGACAGGGTTTCTCCATGTTGGTCAGGCTGGTCTGGAACTCCCAACCTCGGGTGATCTGCCTGCCTCAGCTTCCCAAAGTGCTGGGATTACAGGCATGAGCCATCCCGCCCGGCCCTTGTATTTATTTTTATGACTTTATTATTTTTATTTTTTCTTCAGACAGGATGTTGCTCTGTTGCCCAGGCTGGAGTGCAGTGGCGCCATTCTGGCTCACTGTGGCCTTCACCTCCTAGTCTCATGTGAGCCTGCTATCTCACACCTGAGTAGCTCATGTGAACCTCCCATCTCACTCCACTGGGTGAGTAGCTGGCACTACAGGTGCATACCACCACACCCAGCTAATTTTTGTATTTTGTGTAGAGATGGGATTTCTCCATGTTGCTCAGGTTGATCTTGAACTACTCGCAGACTTTAGAGATCTGCTTGCCTTGGGTTCCCAGAGTGTTGAGATTAGAGGTGTGAGCCATTGTGCTTGGTCTGACTTTTTTTTTTTTTTCATTTTTCTCCCATAGTAGTTCAATGATTTGTTAGAATTGCTTGGCTTATTTTGCTATAGAAAAATAGAACTGAAATTTTAAATTATATTTTTTCCCTCAGAATGATTTATATTCTCTAAATAGTCAATTTTTACATTTTGTTCTTAAGTTTGATATAAATCAATATAAAATTTTTCAGATCCCTACAATGTTATATCATGGAACCCAGGAGGAACGTCAAAAATTGGTAAGAAATATTTACAAACGGAAAGGGACTCTGCAAATTCATCCTGTGGTAATCACGTCATTTGAAATAGCCATGAGAGACCGAAATGCGTTACAGGTACAAATGATCTTCATTGGTTTCTTTGTAATACATAAAAGATGTTTTTCTTAATTTATAACACTTTCTTACCATCTGGGAGCATTTGTCTAATTTGTTGTTGAAATTATAGATTATATTGTGCATATACCTGTAGAATCTGGAGACTTTTATTAACAGAATGATTGAGATGAAGGCCATCATTTGTAACAATATAATTAAAGCTTATGGCAGTTTAACATATGGCTTAGAATCATCCAGAAATAGACCTAATCTCTGAATGTATTACAGATATATTTGTGACAGTTACTTTGAATATACGGAATTTACCTATCGTATTTTAATCAAATAAGAGTATTTGAAGACAAGTTATTTTTAGAGTATCTTATTGGACTATTTGTTAACATTTTCATTTGTTTTCTTGATGTTGTAGCTACTTACTTAAATAATTTCCTGTTAGCATAACACAATTGAAAAATTGTGCCTTCTTCTTTTGTGCCTTCTGTTAATTCATTTATTGATGTTTTGAACTTCTTCCTCAATGCTCTACCTCATTCATTTATAATTCTTGACTGCTTTGTTTTTCCTTTCTCTGGCCGTGTGAGAACCCTCTTAGTGCGGTACCCTGAGGTTTATCTAATTGCTTGGAAATAGGAAAGTACTTAATGGTTTCAACATAAAATTAAAACACATAAGTCATAAGTGGAATAATTATGACTTGCATAATTATGACGAGTATTGTCAGGTTTTGTGTGTGTGCTGGTAAAACTTTGGAATATGATTTGCAGAAATCTTAGCTCAAGAGTTTAGCAAAGTTGACACATGTGTACAGCATTAAAAAGTATTTAAACCAGGCTGAGCTTGAAGGCTCATGCCAGTAATTCCAGCACTTTGGGAGGGTGAGGCGGGCAGATCGCTTGAGGCCAGGAGTTCCAGACCAGCCTGGCCAACATGACAAACCCGTGTCTCTACTAAAAATACAGAAATTAGCTGGGTGTGATGGTGCACACATCTGTAATGGCACGAGGATTGCTTGATCCCGGGAGGTGGAGGTTGCAGTGAGCTGAGATTGCGCCACTGCACTCCAGCCCGTGCTACAGTGAGAGTCTGTCTCAAAAAAAAAAAAAAAATTCAAACCAGCAGTCTGCAACCATTTGGCACCAGGAACTGGTTTTGTGGAAGACAAGTTTTCCATGGACCATGGGTGGGGGATGGTTTCAGAATGATACAAGTGCATTACAATTATTGTGCACTTTATTTTTATTATTACAAAATTGTAATACATAATGAAATAATAGGGCCGGCCGTAATGGCTCATGCCTATAATCCCAGCACTTTGGGAAGCTTAGGTGGGCAAATCACTTGAGGTGAGGAGTTTGAGACCTTCCTGGCCAACATGGTGAAACCACATCTCTACAAAAATACAAAAATTACATGGGCACAGTGGCCCAGCTCCTTGGGAGGCTGAGGCAGGATAATTGCTTGAACCCGGAAGGCAGACATTGCAGTGAGCGGAGATCACGCCTCTGTACTATAGGCTGGGCAACTGAGTGAGACTGTGTTTCAAAATAATAATAATAATTTTATAACTCACCATAATGTAGAATCAGTGGTAGCCCTGAGCTTGTTTTCCATCTAGGGATGATGGGAGACAATGACAAATCATCCAACATTAGATTTTTATAAGGAGCGCACAACCCAGATCCCTTGGATGTGCAGTTTGCAATAGGGTTCATGCTCCTTTGAGAATATATTGTCTCCTGATCTGACAGGAGATGGAACTCAGGCCATAATGTGAGCAGTAGGGGGTCGCTGTAAATATAAATGAAGCTTCCCTTTGCTGTAAATACACACAAAGCTTCCCTCCCTCACAGGTGCTTACTTCCTCCTGTGTGGCCTGGTTCCTAACATGCCATGGACCCCTACAGGTCTGTGGCCTGGGGGTTGAGGACCCCTGATATAAACCATTTCTTTACAGTAAAAGTAATATATACCAATTTTTTTAAAGGGTAGTGTACAGGAAGATGTAAAAGCACCTGTAATTCTACTTGAGAACTACTACTTTTTTTTTTTTCCTTCCTGTTTTTGAGACGGAGTCTTGCTCTGTCGCCCAGGCTGGAGCGCAGTGGCGCGATCTTGGCTCACTGCAAGCTCTGCCTCCCAGGTTCACGCCATTCTCCTGTCTCAGCCTCCCAAGTAGCTGGGACTACAGGCACCCCCTGCACGCCCGGCTGATTTTTTTGTAATTTTAGTAGAGACGGGGTTTCACCGTGTTAGCCAGGATGTTCTCGATCTCCTGCCCTCGTGATCTGCCCACCTCAGCCTCCCAGAGAACTACTTTATACTCAATAATTATAGCTAACATGTGGGTATAATTTACACATATGATCATACTATACATTCATTTTTTTTTTTGGTCCGAGACAGGGTCTCACTTTGTCACCCAGGCTGGAGTCCTGTGGCACGATCTCAGCTCACTGTAGCCTGAACCTCCTGGGCTCAAGTGATTCTTCTACCTCAGTCTCCTGAGTAGCGGGGACTACAGACGTCTGTCACCACACCTGTTTCTTGTATTTTTTTGTAGGGACAGGGTGTCTCAAGCCATCCACCTGCCTAGGCCTCACAAAGTGCTGGGAGTACAGGTGTGAGCTACTGCTTCCGGCCTGCATTCACTTTTGCAATTTGTGTTTTCTACTCAGTAATATAACATGAAGACCCTTCTAATCTGTTTTCCGTACCCGTCCTGTAATGAAATAGTTAAGCTTCCTTGTCCATTTCATTTGCTAGTGGCTAGAAACTTTCGAGTTTTCCATTTCAGTGAGCTTATGTTATCATTTCGAGGATCTTAGCTTACTCTGAGTGTGAGGTTCCAGGGCTTTTGTTGCTGAGTGCTAGCGGAAGTGACTGAGTTCACTTGCTAATTTGGCTTTCAGATTGCTCATCATTTGTTTCCTTGTTTTTTTTCCCCTCTCACCCATTATAAAAGGATATATATACATATACATTTTTTTTTTTTTTAAATTGGAGACGGAGTCTCGCTCTGTTGCCCAGGCTGGAGTGCAGGGGCGCAATCTTGGCTCACTGTAACCTCCGCCTCCCAGGTTCAAGTGATTCTCCTGTCTCAGCCTCCCAAGTAGCTGGGATTACAGGCACTCACCACCACGCGTGGCTATTTTTTGTATTTTTAGTAGAAACGGGGTTTCACCATGTTGGTCAAGCTGGCCTCGATCTCCTAACCTTCTGATTCCCCTGCCTTGGCCTCCCAAAGTGCTGGGATTACAGGCATGAGCCACCATGCCCGGCCCGATTTTTTTTTTTTTTTTTTTGAGACAGTCTCACTCTGTCACCCAGGCTGGAGTGCAGTGGCAGGATCTCGGCTCACTGCAGCCTCTGTCTCCCTGGCTCAAGCAATTCTCCTCCCTCAGCCTCCTGAGTAGCTGGGATTACAGGCATGTGCCACCACATCCGGCTAATTTTTGTATTTTTAGTAGAAATGGGGTTTAACCAAGTTGGCCAGGCTGGTCTCAAACTCCTGACCTCAGGTAATCTGTCTGCTTCGGCCTCCCAAAGTGCTGGGATTGCAGGCCTGAGCCACTGCGCCCGGCAAAGATATTTTATATTTTTATCTGGCATTTTTAGATAGCTGTCTTACAGTGAGAGATAATTCAGGTTTTCCGGTTTTACCATATTGCCAGGAAAATAAATCTCTTCCTAGTTATTTTAATAAAGAAGACACAATGCTATAAACTGTTTTGATTCTTTTGGGATATATAAAGCAAAATGCAAAACATTCTCTATACTCTTTCCTCAATTTGTCAGTCCCATTTTTTAAGGGTACCTATATTTTTCAGATTGTTATTTATATTTCCAGAAATACTTTGTATTTCTGTATGTTAATATAAATTAGATTAATTATAAATTTTCCTGATACAGATACCTGAGAAATCACAGATATTAAAATGAGAAAGTTAAAACATTTTCATGATAACTTTGTGAAAGTAAATGGGTGACTTTCTGTGAAAATATAAATTGCTTAAATAAAGAAGGGAAAATTCTAGTGCTATTTGATGTTTCAGCACGTATGGAACTAATAAAAACTCAATTTTTAGTAGTCTAGCATAACATTAATATCAAAACTTGGGAAAACATTAGAAAAGAAAGCTACAACTGCGTTGACTAAGGTCTGAATAGGGAAATCTTTTTTTTTTTTTGAGACGGAGTCTCGCTGTGTCTCCCAGGCTGGAGTGCAGTGGCGTGATCTCAGCTCACTGCAAGCTCCGCCTCCCGGGTTCACGCCATTCTCCTGCCTCAGCCTCCCAAGTAGCTGAGACTACAGGCGCCCGCCACCACGCCCGGCTAGTTTTTTGTATTTTTAGTAGAGACGGGGTTTCACCATGTTAGCCAGGATAGTCTCGATCTCCTGACCTCGTGATCCACCCGCCTCGGCCTCCCAAAGTGCTGGGATTACAGGCTTGAGCCACGGGAAATCTTAAATTCAGAATAGGTGGAGTTCAAGCTTTATTGCGTATTTTAGTAGATAACTCTTCCAGGAACTGAAATTATCAATTTTAGGAATCCTTGTAAGTGGATCAAATGAAAACATGATCATCTCAGTAGTTACTGAAATTACATTTGATAAAATTCAACATCCATCCTTCATAATAGATGTTTTATTTTTAGAATTCTTGTTAGAAAAATTGTGAGATCATTGTTTAAAAATCTTTTTCCTCAATTCATTTTCTAGCATTGCTATTGGAAATACTTAATAGTAGATGAAGGACACAGGATTAAGAATATGAAGTGCCGTCTAATCAGAGAGTTAAAACGATTCAATGCTGATAACAAACTTCTTTTGACTGGTACTCCCTTGCAAAACAATTTATCAGAACTTTGGTCATTGCTAAACTTTTTGTTGCCAGATGTATTTGATGACTTGAAAAGGTGGGTAAGCCAGTTATTTAATGATTTAACCTCAAAAATCTGTGCTGTTAGTTAAAATTACTTTCTTTTCAGTAACTGAATTAAAATGCCAAATATTTGGCAAGTTCTTTTTGGTGTAAATTGTATGTTCTACTCCTGTCACAAATTATGTGAGAGCAGATTAAGAAAAGATTATTTAAAACTTACTTGCATTGGTTAAAGGAAGACTGCTGAATGCTACTTTAAGATAATATTTTTATAATAAGGTTCTTTTATGTGTTACCTTTGTAAAACATTTTAAGACGGATTTTTCTCATTATATCCTCATGAAACAACCAGGGACAATAGAGTTGTTAAATTATTCCCTATCTCACATAAAAGAAAACCTAGGTGTAGAGTTGTTACAAGGTAAGACTAGTTAGCCCCAGAGCCAAAGTTAAAACTGAGGTCTCCCAATGTAAACATAGTGTTTTAATTCTCGAAACTATGTTTGAATCTTAGCTTATATAATAAAATCAGAAATAAAAGTAGTTTCCAGAAAGTAATTAGTAACTTCAGAATGGAGGAGGAGGTAATGTTAACATAATCTAAAACTGATTACAACGGAAATACAACCTGGGCAAAAAAGGTAATTTATACTTGTTTTGGCATCAGTGAAGGAAGTAAGCTAATTGGATGTGGAAATATAATTTTAAATTATGGGAATTTATTTCAAATCTGGTTACTGAATGGTGTCTCAAGGTAGGCTACCTTATTGTGACTCTAGGCGCTATTATTGAAAGACAAGAATTCCAGGTACTGTGCAGACATACTGAATTACAGTGTCAAGATAGGAGTTGAGAATCTGAGTTTTTTGAACATCTTTCTGGTGATCCAAGTTTGGGAACATCTAGTCTACTGCATAAATGTTACTAGCATTTTCCACAGTTGGATGTAATGTTACCTATTATATATTATTAATCTGCATGCTCATACTTAATTGCTCATTGTAATATATATATATTTAACAGTGGGAAGGAATAAGCATGTATAATATTGTCAAGTTATGTATATGTTGAATTTTAAAATATTGTAGTGGGCCATACTTAAGACTGGTGGAGAAAATCATATGACTTTGGTTTTCAGAGATAGTTCTCACTTTTGTAAAGTAAAATTATAAATATATACCTTAATCTTATTTGATTTTTATACTATTGTATGGTTGTTAATCTATTTATAAATCAGAAAAGTGTTTCCTTTAAGCTCACAGTTCTTGATGGTTCAAAAATCCAATCAATTTATCTTTGTTGTTTGAATGTGTTCTTTTCCATTATAATTTTTAAAAATTGCACCTAAGGATTTGGTGCAACAATACTATGTTTCAGTATCACAGATTATTACTGTAAATAATCATGTATCATGTTGACATAACTGAATTTATGTGGTTAACTTAAACATTTTTCTCTTCCAGCTTTGAGTCTTGGTTTGACATCACTAGTCTTTCTGAAACTGCTGAAGATATTATTGCTAAAGAAAGAGAGCAGAATGTATTGCATATGCTGCACCAGGTTTTCTATGTTTTCTTATTCTGCTTAACCATAGGCTCAATAGAGTATAAAAGGAACTCTGGAGATCACCTGTCTAATCCTTTGTAGTGGAGATTTGAAAAATGAAGGTCCTCCTACATTTAAATGACTCCTTTGTTTTTTCTTCTCTTGAGTTTTATGACAGAACTCAAGTGCTTACCTAAGTTTTGTCCTTTTCAGATAGTATACTCATTTTACCCCAATGGTTACGGAGAAGTTTGTCAAGCACAAAACAGAAATTTGTGGTTTTTATGGAATGGTTTTTATGGAATGCTTGCCAATAATACTTTTACAATTTACATCCTTGCATGACTGCTGTCTCATCTATTTTTATTGCTTTCTGTAATCCCTACCCCATCCTACCTATCTTTAATTTAGAGAAACATTATCTTTCAAAGGTAATCTAGTCACATGAGCCTGAAAAGCTTCTCAGTTGTGGTGTAGCAATTTTATTTGAAGTCTATCATTTTTTCTGATATTAAAGTTTATACATGTTCATGAGAAAAATGTGAAGCAGGAGAGAACTGAAAAGTAAAAATATCACTTCCTTTTAAAATTGTACTTCCTAGCAGTGTATGTGGAATGATTGTGTTGTGTTATATGACAGTCCAGACTCTTTTCTGTCTTTGTGTAAACATGTGTGTTTTATCTATATTTTATGAAGAAAAAGATTGTAAAAATAAAATTCCTTAAGATATTCTTTTAAACAGTTACCAGAAGATTATTTTCCTTTTACTACATGTAGATTTAAATCAGTGGTTTTTAATAACTGCTTATTATCCCATTGTCCTGTTCTACTATAATTAATTATACCTATATCTTCCTCTTTTCAAAATTTTCTACAATATAAACAAGGTTGTAGTATCTCTACTTAACACTACACCTTTGCCCATTACTGGCTATTTCCTTAGGAAAGAATTCCTAGAATGTATGTGT
The DNA here is from genome assembly GCF_043159975.1 of Macaca nemestrina. Classification (NCBI taxonomy): domain Eukaryota; kingdom Metazoa; phylum Chordata; class Mammalia; order Primates; family Cercopithecidae; genus Macaca; species Macaca nemestrina. The sequence continues at coordinate 39,325,721 of NC_092133.1, read as the reverse complement.
TAGAATTTACAGATGATGGCTTCTTTGAAGGCAAATTGCCCTCCAGAAAAGATTTATATGACATACGTCCATATGAAAATACTTATTTACTCAAGCTTCATACCAATTTTGAGGTTAGAAGTCCTTTACAGTGTGTTGCAGAGATTAAAAAGGATGATTATTGCTGAATTGAGATGTTTATAGATAGTTCCTTGTGACCATATTCCAACATATGTTGGAATAGTTATTTCTTAATGGTTTATAATAACTATGTTAAAAATAAGTTAATGGTCTGTATGTTGTGAAGAATTTCTTTCCCCTCCTCACTTTTTGGGATAAACTTTGTTTATGGTGTCTTTTTGTGTGTTCATGTGCACAAGTGTGTGTGTTTATATTTAAAATTTTCTTTTTTTCCTGCTGTGACTAGCCAGTGATCGAAATTTCAATGTGTCAATAGTTATAGAAGTTTTTAAATGTCCCAGTATGAATTATTGGGGTAAATGACTTATTTAGGAAGAGATGTGTTTCGACATCACATCCTCATCAGTAGTTAAATCCATATAGTGTAGCAAAGGATTAAGTTTCTCTTCTTAGGAAATTTAATTAGAGAGTCAAGACAATGAATATTTATAGAATTGGTCACTTACAGGTTACCTCACAGAGTATACAGGTAGATAGATATTCCTGAGAAATGATAATCTGCCTTTTGATTGAACATTTGTAGTGCTTGTCGTAGTTGATAATTCACTGGAATTATCCAGTGAATAATTGGAATTGAAGATAACTTCAAATTTCCATTAATACTACGATATGATAATGGACTTTTATTATATCTATCCAAATTCAACAGTTTATCAAAAATAGGGGCTGTTTTTGAATGTTCTAGCAATAAGAATATTCTGTGCAATACTGTGCTTAAATTTGAGTTGATATTACTTTTATGCTTTGTCCTAATTATGTTTTAATGCATTACTGGAGGAAAAAGTTTTCATTCAAAGTGAATTCAGATTAGTTGGAGATAGTTTTAAATTGCTAGTATATTTTCTTAACTATTTTCTATATGCAAGAATTCTTTCCTTTTTTTAATGCAATGTTTGCATAGAGACGGGGTTTCACCATGTTAGCCAGAATGTTCTCCATCTCCTGACCTCGTGATCCGCCTGCCTCGGCCTCCCAAAGTGCTGGGATTACAGGCGTGAGCCACTGCGCCTGGCCGGAAGTATTTTAACATGTTTATGAAACATTTACATATTTTTCCTGATTTGCCTGTGGGCATATTTGTTTTTGGATTGATGTCTGTAGATAAAACACTGGTAATGTGTTTACTGTCTCTGTCAATAGTCTGGTAATAGTTTGTATAAACATTGCATAGTAAAAAAATTTTTTTTTTTACTTTCCATTTAAAGTTATCTAAGCTTGCTACTTTTCTATTTCCGCCCCATATAGAAGGCCAAAAGCAGTATAACTTTTACAAATTATGTATTTAAAATTTTTTATTTTAAAATTGTGTGTACACAGTAAGATATTTTTAAATATAAAAATTTAGAAAATAAAAAGTAAAAAGCAACACTTTCTGTTTTCCTTCTGCACTTACTTTCTTATCTCCAAAATATAACTAATAGATTTTTTTTTTTTTTGGAGACAGAGTTTCACTCTGTGCCCAGGCCTGGAGTGCAGTGGTGCGATGTTGGCTCACTGCAACCTCTGCCTCCCAGGTTCAAGCGATTTTTCCTGCCTCACCCTCCTGAGTAGCTGGGATTACAGGCATGTGCCACCACACCTGGCTAATTTTTTTGTATTTTTACTGGAGATGAGGTTTCCCCATGTTGGCCAGGCTGGTCTCAAACTTCTGACCTCAAGTGATCTGCCCACCTCAGCCTCCCAAAGTTCTGGGATTACAGGTGGAGCCACTGCACCTGGCCAACAGATTTTTTTTTTTTTTTTTTTTTTTTGGGAGACTCTGACATCCAGGCAGGAGGAGAGTAGTGGTGCCATCGTTGGTCATTAGGTTGGTATCTGCAGCCTCCGACTCATACTTCTGGGTTCAAGTGATCCTCCTGCCTCACCCTCCTGAGTTGCTGGAACCAAAGGTGCATGCCACCAGGTCCAGCTTATTTTTGGTCGATGGGTCTTGTATAACTCTTACTTGTTTCTGTCTGCTTAGAAAGCTTGTATACTAGGAAAAACATATAAATACTTTTTTTATACATGTGTTTCAGTGGTATGGTGTGCCCCTTCTTCTACATATTTGCCATTTCAGTTAACATCAAACTATAATATTTGTCAGTGGATGTGGTAGAAAAATATCTTGTTATTTCATGTTTTTCTTAAAGACGTGGACATGTTTTATTTTTTTTATTTTTCTGAGATGGAGTCTCGCTTCGTTGCCCATGCTGGAGTATAGTGGTGTGATCTCAGCTCACTGCAAGCTCCGCCTCCCGAGTTCACGCCGTTCTCCTGCCTCAGCCTCCCAAGTAGCTGGGACTACAGGCGCCCGCCACCACGCCTGGTTAATTTTTTCTATTTTTTAGTAGGAGACGGGGTTTCACCGTGTTACCCAGGATGGTCTCCATCTCCTGACCTTGTGATCCGTCCGCCTCGGCCTCCCAAAGTGCTGGGATTACAGGCGTGAGCCACTGCACCTGGCCGGACATGTTTGTGGGCATATTTATGAAACATTTATGTATTTTTCCTGATTTGCCTGTGGACATATTTGTTTTTGGATTGGTATCTGTAGTTACCAACACTGATGATGTGTCTACTATCTCTGGTAATAGTCTATGATTAGCCCTATACCTGTTGGGTATTTAAATCCAGAGTCCTGAAAATGAGCTTTATTATATATGATTACTATATGTAAACCATTGTTAGTATTTAAAGGCAGGGGTATAAAGAGTATACAATTTTTTATTTTTTATTATTATTACTTTTTTTGAGTCGAAGTCTCTGTCGCCCAGGCTAGAGTGCAGTGCCACGATCTTGGTTCACTGCAACCTCCGTCTCCCAAGTTCAAGCCATTCTCCTGCCTCAGCCTCCGAGTAGCTGGGATTCTGTAATCCCCCCACCACACCTGACTAAATTTTTTGTATTTTTTTTAGTAGAGACCGGATTTCACCATGTTGGCCAGGCTAGTCTCAAACTTCTGACCTCAGGTGATCTGCCCACCTCTGCCTCCTAAACTGCTGAGATTACAGGTGTGAGCTACCGCGGCTGACCTAGAGTATACAATGATTTTAAACAAGTGTTTGTTCTCTTTTAATGACCCAAATATTTTAATAATGGCATAATTGTCTGTTGCTTCTGTGTTCTCTTTATAAATGTGATAATCATTTGTAACCACCTCAGCTAATGAAAGAATAATTTTAAACCTGAAACTTTAGAACTTACAGAAGAAACTTGTATGTCTGCATCACTAGGTCAGCTGGCTTTTTACTGAGTAAAACCTCATTCTATTAAAAAATTTAAGTTTTTTTTAAAGTTTTTAGTTTTTTGGGTACATGGTAGGTGTATATATTTATGAGCTATATGTTTTGATATTGATACAGAAATGTAATGCATGATAATCATATCGTGGAGAATGGTGTATCCATCCCCTCAAGCATTTATTATCCTTTTTTAATTTTAATTTTAATTATCCTGGATTAGTGATCCAGTTACACATGATCCAGCTATATACCTTTTTTTTTTTTTTTTTTTTTTTTTTTTGTAGAGACAGAGTCTTGCTCTGTCACCCAGGCTGGAGTGCAGTGGCATATTCCTGGCTCACTGCAATCTCTGCCTCCTGGGTTCAAACAATTCTCTTGCCTCAGCGTCTTGAGTATCTGGGATTATAGGCACCCACCAGCAAGCCCCGCTAATTTTTGTATTTTTAGTGGAGATGGGGTTTTACCATTTCACCAGGCTGATCTCAAACTCCTGACCCAGGTGATTCTCCTGCCTCAGCCTCCCAAAGTGCTGGGATTACAAGCGTAAGTCACTGCACCTGGCCTCCAGTTATACTCTTCCTTATATTTTAAAATGTAACAGTTAAATTACTATTGACTGTAGTCACCCTTTTGTGCTACGAAATACTAGGTCTTATTATTTCTACTTTTTGTACTCATTATTTAAAAAAATTTTTTTAAATTTTTTTCATTTTTGTTTCCCCTTTTGTATGGTGCTGATAAAATCTAATTTTAAAAGTTGTGGGCTATAACTGAAATTTTAACCCTAAGAAATACAAATGCTACCTTTATATTTTTACTTTTAAAATTATTTGAGATAGATTCTTAACAGTTTTTAAGAGAAAAGTAAATTCTGAAATGCTGCGGACAAATACTGTGAGTTTACCATTTGGTCTGGTCTGGGAAAATCTCAAGAAGATATTTTCACCTTTTGAGATTTGATATTACTTATATAGGAAGTCAAAAGATAAGGTAAAGGAATATATGGGGACAGTATTCCTTGAAAAAATAAGAATGTTTAGTACTCATATTTTTCTGTTCATGTTTTAATTTTAGATTTTAACACCTTTCTTATTGAGAAGATTGAAGTCTGATGTTGCTCTTGAAGTTCCTCCTAAACGAGAAGTAGTTGTTTATGCTCCCCTTTCAAAGAAGCAGGAGATCTTTTATACAGCCATTGTGAACCGTACAATTGCAAACATGTTTGGATCCAGTGAGGTATAGTGGTTTTGAAGTGTATTGTAAAGGAAACTTGACATAAAATTTCTCTTTTTTCCCTTTTTTTTTGAGACAAGATGTTGCTTTGTCACCCAGGCTGGAGTGCAGTGGCACAATCGCTGCTCACTGCAGCCTTTACCTACCTGGCTAATTTTTTTGTAGAAACTGGCTTTTTGCCATGTTTCCCAGGTTGGTCTCAGACTCCTGGGCTTAAGCAGTCCGCCCACCTTGGTCTCCCAGAGTGCTGGGGTTACTGGTGTTAACAATTGTGCCTGGCCTAAATTCCAGTTTTAATGGCCCCTTGTTTATTTTCAGGACGTGGGTGAATTTGTATCTGGGGTATAAGGCATAAGGCCAAGTGGCAAAAGTTGTTTCCTAGTATCTGCAGTCCTGCTAAAATGTAAGTGATAATCCTTGTATTAATTACTTTGCAGTCATCTGGAATACTTATTAAAAATTTAGGCCTGGCACAGTGGCTCATGCCTGTAATCTCAGCACTTTGGGAGGCCGATGCGGGCAGATCACCTGAGGTCGGGAGTTTGAGACCAGCCTGACCAACATGGAGAAACCCTGTCTCTACTAAAAACACAAAATTAGCTGGGCGTGGTGGCACATACCTATAATCCCAGCTACTCAGGAAGGCAGAGGCAGGACAATCGCTTGAACCCGGGAGGTAGAGGTTGGAGATGGAGGTTGCGGTGAGCCGAGATTGCACCATTGTACTCCAGCCTGGGCAAGAAGAGCGAAAATCCGTCTCAAAAAAAATAAATAAAAATTTAGATTTCCGTGCAGATTAACTCTAAACGCTTTCTGGGAATGAACTTGGAAATTCATTTTTAACAAGCACACAGTTATTTGAGAATCCCTGTACTAAGGACTTGGCAACTAGACTAATCTCCAAATATACAGCATCCAAAATCTGAGTTGCTCCAAAATTTGAAACTTTGTGAGTGCTGATACGACACTCAAAGGAAATGCTTATTGGAGCATTTCTGTTTTCCCGTTAGAGATGTTCAACCTGTACAGTTTCCTTGCTGAAGGTTATTGAGAACCAAAAGGATTAATAATCACTTTGATGATGATGATGATTATTTTTTTTTTTTTGAGACGGAGTCTTGCTCTGTCGCCCAGGCTGGAGTGCAGTGGCTGGATCTCAGCTCACTGCAAGCTCCGCTTCTGGGGTTTACGCCATTCTCCTGCCTCAGCCTCCCGAGTAGCTGGGACTACAGGCGCCCGCCACCTCGCCCGGCTAGTTTTTTGTATTTTTAGTAGAGACGGGGTTTCACCATGTTAGCCAGGATGGTCTCGATCTCCTGACCTTGTGATCCGCCCATCTCGGGCTCCCAAAGTGCTGGGATTACAGGCTTGAGCCACCGCGCCCGGCCGACTTTGATGATTATTATCACCCACCATATTATAGGAGATAGAGGTAGGATGTTATTATCATTTAACTCAAGGAGACCCTTAAGTTTTGTTTAACTGTCCAGATTTTTTATTGTCGACTATGGACCTATAGATTTTCTTTTCAAAATGTTTATTGTCATGCATTTTTAAACAATAGAACCACCAGACTCTCTTCTCCCCCTTTTTTTTTTGTTTTTCTTTGAGACAGAGTCTTGCTCTGTTGCCCAGGCTGGAGTGTAGTGGCATGATCTTGGCTCACTGCAAGCTCCGCCTCCCGGGTTCACGCCATTCTCTTGCCTCAGCCTCCCAAGTAGCTGGGACTACAGGCACCCGCCACCATGGCTGGCTATGTTTTTCTATTTTTTTAGTAGAGATGGGATTTCACCATGTTAGCCAGGATGGTCTCGATCTCCTGACCCAGGTGATTCACCCGCGTTGGCCTCCCAAAGTGCTGGGATTACAGGCGTGAGCCACCAAGCCCGGCCTCTTCTCTCTTTTTAATAATTAATTATAATTAAAGGAAAGGTCTAGCTATTTACAAATTTACATTATTTGTCTGTTAATGAGCAATTTCATGCAGTGTTAACCAGTCTGAAGAAATATCCTCTGTAGTGCAAATTTCTGGAGCCGTATTTCATCTTTAAGGTATTGAATCCTTTTGTGTATGTTCAAAGTAGTTTTATTCGCCCTTCATTTTTCCCTATTGAGATACGAAGGCCCTTCCTCTTACTTTCAGATATTATCGTCCATGTTAAAATTAAACTAATTTCCTACAACATTTGTATTTGTCTATAGATTGTCATTGTGTACATAAAGTATGCCTTATTTTGTTTACATTTAGAACCTAAGGATATAGCTTTATAAACTGGCTTTCCTTTAATTCGTTCCCTTTCAGAAAGAAACAGTTGAGTTAAGCCCTACTGGTCGACCAAAACGACGAACTAGAAAATCAATAAATTACAGCAAAATAGATGACTTCCCTAATGAATTGGAAAAATTGATCAGTCAGATACAGCCAGAGGTGGACCGAGAAAGGTTTGAATTTGAAAATGAATTTAAGTATTCTTTAAACTGGGACCATTTTTTGTGTTTCTCATGTATATGCATTATTTGTTTTGGTAGAACTGTTGTGGAAGTGAATATCCCTGTAGAATCTGAAGTTAATCTGAAGCTGCAGAACATAATGATGCTACTTCGTAAATGTTGCAATCATCCGTATTTGATTGAGTATCCTATAGACCCTGTTACACAAGAGTTTAAGGTGAATACTAGTTAATTCTAATTTACTGTTTTGATTTATATTACTTTATATTGGTGGAAAATGTTACTTTGTTTTGATTATAATTATTAAAAATAGTATGGTGCTATTTGTCATTAAGATTGTAATCCTTCAGTAAGCTAAGACAATCTTCTCTCCGAAATTTCAGAGAACCTTTTCAGGGTTAGAGAAATGGTCACTTTCTATGAGCAATTAGTTTTTTTTATTTTTTTATTTTTTATAGAGACAGGGTCTTGCTGTGTTTCTCAGTCTGGTCTCAAACTCCTGATTTCTCAGGCAGTCCTGCCTCAGCCTCCCAGAGTGCTAGGATTACAGGCAAGAACCACCATGCCTGGCCTCTATGCAACTAATATTTTTATTTACATGTTTTATGTGAACAGCTAATAATTCTAAATTTAGTAATTGATTTGTACTCTGCATATTTACTTGCTATATTTTAGAGAGAGTGGTCATCTTTTCACTGTTTCTTTTATTATTAATATGTGGCTTATCAAAATCAGCCTTGTTGCTCATTACTTAAAGATCAACAGATAGCCATAGAATAAAACTAATTTTTATTTGGAGGTTTTCACATTAAATAAATGAAGTTGCTTTCTTCGGTAGTTGATAGAAAGATAGCATAATATTAATAGAAATCAATTCTTAGTAACCCTCAATAACCCTTGTTTTGAAGTAGTTTACAATAGACTTTTCCACTTCTGGCAATATTGACATTTTGGGCCAGATAATTCTTTCTTAGGAGGTAATGTTCCGTGCACTTAGGACATTTAGCAGCATCCCTGTCTTCTACCCGTTAGATGCCAATAGTATTCACTTTCCTCAGTTATGACAACTAAAAAGTTTGCTGCCACCACCAAATATACCCTGGAGATCGGTGGAGGGCAAAATTGTCCCCATTTGAGAGGTGCACTGCTTTACATCTTTATTAGAGTAAGAAAGAAGACAAAACTTTCCCACTCAGATGGAAGTAGCTCTCTCATGAAGTCATTTCACCAGAAGGTGAAAGAGTGTTTATCCACAGTATTTGGATTACTTATCAGCTCCTGTATTTTCTCTAATTTCTGGTAAGAATTCTAGCAGTAGTTTACCTATACATTTAGTTGGAAATAATTCAATTATAAAGAATAAGCCTGAGTATGTACCCATTAAGTTTGACATAATTGTTCTCTTTCACAACGTCTTGGAGGGAGGAGTGTTGAGGTTAGATCAAAGTTATATTTGTATTTTATTTTGTTTTTGTGAAGTTGCTGGTTTTACGTTCTAGAGTACGTCTTTGAGTAATAACTATCTTCTGATTTACAAAGATTGAATAACAGGTCAGTTTTTAAGTTTTTTAAGTGACTTGGCATTGAAAATTGAACTTTCCAAATGGCTTTCGTTTTAACAAAGCAAATGACATTTTTCTCTCAATTTTTTCTCTCTTTGCCCATTTTTAAGATCGATGAAGAATTGGTAACAAATTCTGGGAAATTCTTAATTTTGGATCGAATGCTACCAGAACTAAAAAAAAGAGGTCACAAGGTGATACTTTTGATTGGAATTTTGGATTGTTCAATTATTTTTTTATTAATTGGTATAAATATTTAAGATGTTTTATTTCAGGTGCTGCTTTTTTCACAAATGACAAGCATGTTGGACATTTTGATGGATTACTGCCATCTCAGAGATTTCAACTTCAGCAGGCTTGATGGGTCCATGTCTTACTCAGAGAGAGAAAAAAACGTAAGACTACTTATGTCATACATCCCAAACGATTCTTTTGTAATTCCTATCTTGATTTCTGAAGTAATATTCTGAATAGACCCACAAATTGATAAAAAGATACAAATGACCAGAAACCCTGTGGTTTTATCAAAAACAAACATTTTGATTTAGTACTAAGAAGTCTTAATTTTTGATTCAAGTATATATATCTTCTGGCACAATCTTAATAATATCCTACTTAACCATCACTGTAAGAATATTGGGATAGTAGGAAATTTTTTGTCTTTTTGCCCTGTTCTTAATTTTCTCTTGTGAAAATATCAACTGTATAGCAAAGTTGAAAAGAAAAAAAGCAACTGTAAATCCGCCTACAATCTGCTGCTAACATTTGACTATACCTTTTTAAAAACACGTTTCCTGTAATAGCAGCGTTGCTGTATCCATTCAACATTTAATCCTGTTTTTTTTGGTGCATTTTAAAATAAATTATAGATGATACTACCCTTTTCTGTAATAACTTCAGCATATTTTATCTTTTGGGGTAAAATTTACATATACTGAAGCAAATAATGTATACATTTGCTGAATCTTTCTGACAAATGGCGTATGTAAATTTATACCTAATCCCTATTAAGATATAGATGTTACCATGAGCCCAGAAAGTTTCCTGTGCCCCCTTCTAGTCAGTTCACCCTCCTAGTCACCCCATGTGTAAAGACAACAACTACAATTTTTTCGTCATTTTTTGATACTAGCTTTTCTTATTTAAACATTGTTGTGATACATGGTTTTTAACAAAATTAAGGTCTCTTTAATATAGGTGCTTGGATGATAAAAGGTAACAGCACAGATTTTGTTAACATAATTGTTTTATAGATCTGAATGATTTGTTTGGCCTCCTTTAACTCTTTAATAGTTGTAACAAAACATTTTTCTCCTTCAGTCTTGTTGGTAGATTTCTTTTAATCTGTTGTATTTACATCCTTTTTGCTTTTAGATGCACAGCTTCAACATGGATCCAGAGGTATTTATCTTCTTAGTGAGTACACGAGCTGGTGGCCTGGGCATTAATCTGACTGCAGCAGATACAGTTATCATTTATGATAGTGATTGGGTAAGTTGGATGTACAGAAAGGAATATGCTGATTATATTTCCATTTAGATTTTTTTTTTTTTTTTGAAATGGAGTCTCAGTCTGTCGCCCAGGCTGGAGTACAGTGGCATGATCTCGGCTCACTGCGACCTTCACCTCCCGGGTTTAAGTGATTCTCTTTCCTCAGCCTCCCAAGTAGCTGGGACTACAGGTGTGCACCCCCATGCCTGGCTACTTTTTGTGTTTTTAGTAGAGACAGAGTTTCGCCATGTTGGCCAGACTTGTCTCGAGTCCTTATCTCAGGTGATCCGCCCACCTCGGCCTCCCAAAGTGCTGGCATTGTAGGCTTGAGCCATCACGCCCAGCCTGCATTCTGAATTTTAAAAGTTTTTTGAGATGGAATTTCGTTCCTCTTGTCCAGGCTGGAGTGCAATGGCGCAGACTCAGCTCACTGCCTGCGCCTCCTGGGTTCAAGTGATTCTCCTGCCTCAGCCTCCCAAGTAGTTGGGATAACAGGTTCCCGCCACCATGCCCAGCTAATTTTTGTATTAGAGATGGGGTTTCACCGTGTTGGCCAGGCTGGTCCCGAACTGACGTCAGGTGATCCACCCTCCTCAGCCTCCCAAAGTGCTGGGATTACCAGCATTACCAGCATGAGCCACCACGCCCAGCCATTCTGAATTTTTAATTTTTAATTGTACATGTTACAAATTTACTTATCTATTTTGAAAAGATACCCATTTTCAGCTAAGAGTTATTTCTTCATAAAGTTTTCTGCATGTTAAAATTGAATTTTTTTTTTTACTTTTGTTTTTAGAGACAGGATCTCACTTTATCACCCAGGCTTCAGTGCAGTGACACCATCACGGCTCAGTAGCCTTGACCTTTTGGGTTCAAGTGATCCTCCCATATCATCCTCTTGAGTAGCTGGGTTTATGAGTATGTGCCACCATGCCCACAAAAAATGTAAAAATTAGTGAGACCACGCCTCACTGTTTTGCCCAGGCTGGTCTTGAGCTTTTATCCTCACATGATTCTCCTGCCTTGGCCTCCCAAAATGCTGAGATTACAGAAGTGAGTCATTGTGCCCAGCCTGAAATGTTTTCTTTGGGGTATTTAAACTTTTTTGTTAATATTGCCAAGGATCCGTGGAATGATAATTTTATCTATGAAGCCACTCTGGAAGTTTAAATTAAGACACCACTATTTAGAAGTTCGTGACTACATTATTCATGTTGAGTTTATCCACATGAGTTTACGTTAATTTTAAGCTAATACCGTTAAATGTTATTTTTCTTTTTAACTTTAAGAACCCCCAGTCGGATCTTCAGGCCCAGGATAGATGCCATAGAATTGGTCAGACAAAGCCAGTTGTTGTTTATCGCCTGGTTACAGCAAATACTGTTGATCAGAAAATTGTGGAAAGAGCAGCTGCTAAAAGGAAACTGGAAAAGCTGATCATCCATAAAAGTAAATAACACTTACGTAGTGCTTTATTGTTTAAATTGTACATTATGTGTTGTGGATTTTTGTAATTGTTTTTATTTTCTTTATGAAATGTTACAGCCTGGGCTGGGTGCTGTGTCTCACACCTATAATCCCAGCACTTTGGGATGCCGAGGTGGGTGGATCACGAGGTCTGTTTAAGACACTGTTTAACTTTTTTACCCAGGTTGTTCTTGAACACCTGGACTCAAGTGATCATCCTGCCTCTCTTAGTGTTGGGGTTATAGATGTGAGCCACTGTGCTCAGCCTTATTGTCAGTTTTTTAGTAGATTAATTTTGTAGAAAATTTTGAAGGGATTTTTTTAATGCTGACATTTTTCAGTTATTACATATATAAAGCAAAATGCACAGATATTAAATGTACAGGTTAATGAAGTTAGACCAGATGTATGTACTCATACGTAACTATCATCCAGATCAGGGTAGCATTTTCATCATCCAAGAAATTTTCTTTGTTCACCCTTTCCTGTAATTCCTATGCTCCGCTTAACATCACTAGGAAGCAACCAGTATTCTGATTTTTTTCACATTGTTGAGTCTTTTCTTTGTTTAACTGTTTCGTTGAATGTATTTTTTCAGAGTCATCTGTGTTGTTTTTAGTAGAATTTTTTTTTAAATTGGTGAATAGTTAGTTTTTTCCATTCCCTTGTTGGTCGACATTTAAATTATTTCTAGATTCTGGTTATTATGAATAAGCTGGTCCTGTACAAGTCTTTGTGGACATATGCATTTTTTGGTCCTTCATCTTAGGGAGGGTGCGTGTTTAACTACTGGAAACTACCAACCTTTTCCAAAGTGGACGTACCATTTTCCACTCCTACCAGCAAAGCCTGAGAGTTTTATTTGCTTTTATTCTTTATCAACACTTGTTTTTTGCCATCCTTCTTAATGCAAGCCATTGTGATTGGTTTGTAATATGTTGTGTTGTAGTTTTAAAAGGAATTTTAATGTTTTTAATTTCTCATTTTTTTTAGATCATTTCAAAGGTGGTCAGTCTGGATTAAATCTGTCTAAGAATTTCTTAGATCCTAAGGAATTAATGGAATTATTAAAATCTAGAGATTATGAAAGGTGAGTTTTTAATTTTAGAAAGATTTAATTTGTAGCTTTGAATTATTCACATATACTTGAATATTTTGTTTTCTATAGGGAAATAAAAGGATCAAGAGAGAAGGTCATTAGTGATAAAGATCTAGAGTTGTTGTTAGATCGAAGTGATCTTATTGGTAAGTATCATGCTTTTTCTTAATGGAAGCTTCGAAACATATAGATAATTAGCATAATATAATGAACCCCTTTTATAATTCATTCAGCCACACATATCTAATCTTGTTTTATTGTCATTTTTCTTCTCAGAGTATTAAAATCAAATCTCAGACATAATGACATTTTGCCCATAAATGTCATTGTCTTTAACTTTTTCCGTAATTCAGATATTTTCTGTAAACTGGTAAATAACACTTTTGTAAATATATTCAAGTTCCTGTCTTAGTTAAGAATACCAGTGCTTTGTTTTCGTATTTTTCATCATACCAGGAGGCACATCATGTCTGGGTTTCTTATTTCCAGTGAGCTAAGATTAATCAAGATAATATTACAAAATGTCTTGTCAGCCTTCATCCTTTATTTAATATGATGGTTTAGTTTAGTTTAGGTTAGTTCAGTTCAGTTCAGTTTATTTTTGGAGACGGAGTCTCACTCTGTTGCCCAGGCTGGAATGCACTGACACAATCTCAGCTCACTGCAACCTCAGCCTCCTGGGTTCTAGCAATTCTCCTGCCTCAGCCTCCCCAGTAGCTAGTATTACAGTCACCTACCAGCACGCCTGGCTAAGTTTTGTATTTTTAGTAGAGACAGGGTTTCGCCATGTTGACCAGGCTGGTCTTGAACTCCTGACCTCAGGTGATCTGCCCACCTCAACCTCCCAAAGCACTGGGATTACAGGCGTGAGCCACTGCGCCTAGCCTAACATGATTTTTAGTATCCTTTAAAAATGGTTGATTAGAACCATTATTAACTAAATCATTACAAAGTGATGATTTTCTTTTTTTTTTTTTTTTTGAGACGGAGTCTCGCTCTGTCACCCAGGCTGGAGTGCAGTGGCCGGATCTCAGCTCACTGCAAGCTCCGCCTCCCGGGTTCACGCCATTCTCCTGCCTCAGCCTCCCGAGTAGCTGGGACTAGAGGCGCCTGCCACCTCGCCCGGCTAAGTTTTTGTATTTTTAGTAGAGACGGGGTTTCACTGTGTTAGCCAGGATGGTCTCGATCTCCTGACCTCGTGATCCACCCGTCTCGGCCTCCCAAAGTGCTGGGATTACAGGCTTGAGCCACCGCGCCCGGCCTCAAAGTGATGATTTTCTTGTTCTGTTATTCTTTTATTAGCTGGGTTATTTAAGAACTTTCCCTTACAGTTTTCCTGAGATAGAAGAGAGGCAGGATATATTGCTTCTTTTTTTCATCAGTTTTTAGAATACCACCTTATGATCTGACACCTACAGTGATGACCATGGATTATTTTGAAAACAAAACAGTTTCTTATTCTCTGTGGCCTTTCTCTTCACTTTCTTGCTTTGGTATCTTCTGAAGAGCAAAATTTTTATATTTTGATGAATTCCAGTTTTAACGAATTTTTTCTGTCACTCATAAATTTTGTGTCGTGTCTAATTACTTTTTTCTTAATTCAAGGTGTTGATATTTTCTTTTAACAGTTTTATAGTTTTTGCTCTTACATTTAGGTCTATGATCTATTTTCAGTGAATTTTCATCTTTTTGCATGTTAATATCCATTTGTTAGAAGTTGTTCCTTTTTTTTGTTGGATTGCCTTGTCATCCTTGATGAAAATCATTTGATCATAAATACAAGGTTTTACTTCTGTATTCTTAATTCTGTTCCATTGATCTCTGTGGTATTCCTATGCCAGTATTGCACTGATTTAATTAAGGTAGCTTTATGGGAAGTGTACTTTCTCTGGTTTTGTTCTTTTTCAAGATTGTTTTAGATATTCTGGATTATTTGCATGTTTATTTGAATTTTAACTTTGAAATGGTTTAGGGAGAAATATGAGAAATACAACATTATGGTGAAATATTAAATATATTAAAAAACAACATTATATGAGGTATGTAAGGGCTGTTTAACATCTGATAATATTAATACAATCCATATTAATTAAATAATGGAGAACTAGATGATCACCTAATTAGATACCAAAACCCAACTTGTCATCTTCATAATTTTTTTGGTTTGAGACAAGGTCTCGTTCTACTACGGAGGCTGGAGTTCAGTGGTGTGATCATGGCTTACTGCAACTTTAACCTGCTGGGGGCAGTCAATCCCTACACCTCAGCCTTCGGAGTTAATGGTACTGCAGGTGTGATTACTACACCCTGCTAATTCTGTTTTGTGTATTTTGCCATGTTGCTCAAGATGGTCTCACACTCCTGGGCTCAAGTGATCTGTCTCCCTCGGCCTCCTAAAGTGCTGGCATTATCGAAATTGCTTTTATTTGCAAGTTTTCTGGTTTGATTATCTTCATTGGAAGTCCAAGGGAATCCAGAATTTTTTAAAACAGAATTTAAGAAGATTGCTTATTAATAATATGTGTAACAGCAGTAATTGTTCAATAATGAGGGTTTTTACAACAGCTACAAAACTACCATGCCTACAATTAAAGTTTAACAGTTTTTAACACGTTTATGTAAGGACAGAATTATGCAACATTGAAAGACATTAATAGAAAGACTGAGTAAACATACAGGTTTAGCTGTATTTGTGGATATGAATGGTTACTACAAAGTATAAGTCAGTGTTCCCCAAAACTAACTTATATTCTTGAATTTTTCTTCTAATTAAAATCCTAGAATGACGACCGGGTGCGGTGGCTCACGCCTATAATCCTAGCACTTTGGGAGGCTGAGGCAGGTGGATCGCCTGAGCTCAGGAGTTCGAGACCAGCCTGGGCAACATGGTGAAGCCCTGTCTCTACTAAAATAGAAAAAATTAGCTGGGCATGGAGACATGTGCCTGTAATCCCAGCTACTCGGAAGGCTGAGGCAGGAGAATTGCTAGAACGTGGGAGGTGGAGGTTGCAGTGAACGGAGATTGTGCCACTGCACTCCAGCCTGGGTGACAGAGTGAGACTCTGTCTCTTAAAAAAAAAAAAAAAAAAAAAAAAAAATCCCAGAATGACTTTTTGTAAGACAGACTGTTAAAATTTATATGAAAGAGTAGTAAAGGGCCAGAACCAAGACAGTTTTGAAAAACAAGGTATTCTATACCGGGTATAAAGTCTTATTAAAAATTAAATAGTCATAATAATCAGATGGTAGAATTAGCACATGGTGTGATACATTGGCTAGAAGTACAATATGGTGAATCTAGAAGGGCAACTTTCGTGAAAAGCTGGTAAATGTCAAATGGAATTTCATACCACTGATAGGAAATTCCAATTAATCAATAGATGATCTGGGGAAATAGTAATTAATAGGGGAAAAATTAACTTAGATTCTCCTCACCTCACAATACACTTACAGACTTCAGATTGAGCAATCCATGTGTTCAAAACCTAAATATTAAAGGTAGAATTTAACCAAAAATATAGGAAAATATATTTATGATTTTAGAATTAGAAAATAATTCTTTATAATACAGAAATCACAAATTATATGATAGGTTTCATAGATTTTAATTACATTAATAGGAAGGACTACTATAAAACAGATGCCACCATAAAGAGATAAGAGAGAAGCCACAAATAATATTTGCAACATATAACAAGAAGTGTTAGGATATGCAAGTAAATACAAGTTGATAATAAAAATGGATAATATAAGAGCAGGCTGTTACCAAGAGAGAAAGAAATGTCTAATGAACATACAAGGATGATTAGAAATCAGTAATACAAATTAAAATCAGAGATTTCATTTCACAGCTGTCATGTTGATAAAAATTTAGGAGACTTCATATTGTCATTGATTCAAAATGTTTCTCAAGGTAAGCTTTTCATACTGTGTTTTCAGCTTTTAAATGAACCATAAATGGGCCTCTTTTTAAAACATTTCTGAAAGCATGATTCAAATTGATGTTGTTTATTGCTCTTTAACTTGTTTATCTTACCTTAAATTCAGCAAAAGAGATTTTGACTAGCAAACTGATGCTTTAGATTGTATGCTCCCAAGAGGCTGATTCTAGTTGTTGTATTAAGAATAGGGTACCTTTTTGCTTTCACTGCTATTAAATCTTGGTGATTAAGGAAGATAGTACCCTATATTACTGTGAGTTTTGTAATTTTGGATAGATGACTCACTTCTGATAACATTATATTGGATGTTTCTTTTACTATTTCTTCTTCTTATACTTCTAAAATGTACCTGTTTTAATATTTTTCCCTTAGATCAAATGAATGCTTCAGGACCAATTAAAGAGAAGATGGGGATATTCAAGATACTAGAAAATTCTGAAGATTCCAGTCCTGAATGTTTGTTTTAAACTGGAGCTCAAAAATAGATTTTATGTTTACATCTAGTGATTTCCCTGTATTGGGTTTGAAATACTGATTGTCCACTTCACCTTTTTTATTATATCAGTTGACATGTAACTAGTACTATGCGTACTTAAATAGATGGTAATTTTCTGAGCCTTACCAAGAACAAAGAAGTACCCATATTAAGTTTAGATTTTCAGTTAATTTTTGAGACTGAGTAGTATTCTTGGATACAGGCCGATGTGTACTTAACTACTTCCAGATTTATACAGTCTTCCTGTGGAAGTTTAGTAAATGTCTTTTTCCCTCCTTTCTTTTAGTAATGCAGTTTATGGGTACTTCAGTTATGAAGTAGGCTTTTCATGGGGAGAGATTGGGATTATGCTCTCTATTGTTTAAGACATTGTTTGATTTTAGAGTCTATTTCTGTGAGATAGTTTACCAAATAAATGTTCCTTATAAGATGATCTCATTAAATTATTTTTTCAGGAATAGCTTAGGTGCAATAATAGCAAAAGACTTGACTGTCGGTAGGATTTGATTATTTTGCTTTCTTGGTTTCATTCACTAGTACTATAGGAGTGTGTCATATAAAAGATTTCAAGTGGACGTTCTGTTAGCACAAGAGAAGTTTCTGAATGAAACTTTAGGGCGTTGACAAATGACTAGAAATTGGAAATGGTAGTATATCGTGCAAAACAAGACAGATCCTGAAAATTTATAGTGGTTAACTAGAACCAAATAGAAGAGAACAGGCCTTAGGAGTATGTAAGTAATGCAAAATCCGTAATAGAACAGCATAAAGGCCAAAAGGGGTACAATTTAGACCCTGTGTGAAAGGATATCAGGCAGTGAGGAAGAGAAATCCTGAATGTACCCTGGAGAGGGGACATACTCCATGAGCCATACATTTCTGTGCTGGTGTTTATGTCATGGAAAAGTATTGCTGTTGCCATCCATATTCAAATGTAGATCAGATGATCTGTTTGGGATAATGAAACTGTCACTTAAGAAAAACTTAAATTGTTTTTTTCCTGTGTCCTGTTTGCACAGGTCTTTTTTCTTTAAAAGTTTTATTTCAGTAGTTTTGGGTTACAGGTGGAAAGTTTTGGTTATATGAGTAAGTTCTTTGGTGGTGAAGAAAAACTTCAGGTAGAACATTTGGTTAAATAAAAGACTATAGAGCGGGTTTATTTGTTTTGTAAGTGAAAATGTTAACCCGTCACATAAGCATGCTGACCTAGGCTTGCTTGAAACTCGTGATCTTGTCCTTAGCGACCCAGTCTTTTCTGTTACATTGTCCTAAATGACTGATTTCATAGTTTTACTCTGTCATTGCATGTCTCATATCTTCTCCCTCTCACTTTGCTCCCTATTGCCCTGAGAAAATAGACACAATCAGAAAAGAATCTTTAAAAGTTGTCACCATTGCATCTGTAAACCTAGCATCTATGCCCATCTGTCCTTTATTATATACTATGGATATATTGTTTGTCCTAGCTTGAGCCAATTGCAATGTCTCATTTCTTTCATACCAAAACTCCTTGAAAAAGAATTCTATTATCGCAAAACTCCTTGCCTGTATTCATTGTTTTTAGTTTGTTCTGTTTTTTTTCTGAACCAATTCCAATCAGATATTCATTTCCATTGGAGCCGTTTTTTTTTTTAAGGTCTCGTGACGTCAGTGAATTCATTTTACTTGTTCTATTAGCAGCATTTCATACAGTTGTTGACTCTTCTCTATTAAAACACTTACTTTATTTGGCTCCTAGCAAACATATTTGCCTGCTTTTTCTTCCTATTTCTCTGACTCTTTTCTCAGTTTCCTTTGCTGTTTCCTTTTCTGTCCTCTAAATATTGGAATATCCTAAGCCTAGTTTGGGATTCCCTTGATGGTCTTCATTTCTTTAATAGGAGCTGTGCTGATGACTCAAATTTGTATCTCCAACCAGAACCTTTCTCCTGAATTCCAGATTCACATATCCAACTGTTTACTAGGTGCTTGATAACTATATCTGTACTTTTCATCTTGTTTAATCCGAATTTACTTCTTTTGCATTTTCCTTAGTTCAATAAATGACAACTTTATTCTTCCAGTTGTTTAAACCAAAAATCTTGTCTTCTCTTTCTTCCCTCACATTTCACATTTCACATCTGATTCTAAAGGAAATCTCATTGTCTATACTTTTTCTTTTTTTTTTTTTCCTTTTTTTGAGTCTTGCTCTGTTGCCCAGGCTGGAGTGCAGTGGTGCAGTCTCGGCTCACTGCAACCTCTGTGTCCTGGGTTCAAGCGATTATCCTGCCTCAGCCTCCTGAGTAGTTGGGGTTATAGGCGCATGCCACCATGCCTGGCTAATTTTTATATTTTTAGTAGAGACTAGGTTTCACCGTGTTGGTCAGGCTGGTCTCAAACTCCTGACCTTGTGATCTGCCCACCTTGGCCTCCCAAAGTGCTAGGATTATAGGCATGAGCCACCGCATCTGGCATTTTTTTTTGCATCTGGCATTTTTTTTTTTTTTTTTTTTTTAATAGAATCTCAGTTTGTCACCTGGGCTGGAATACAGTGGCGTGATCTTGGCTCACTGCAACATCTGGCTCCCGGATTCAAGTGATTCTCATGCCTCGGCCTCCCGAGTAACCGGGACTAGAGGTGTGCGCCACCACGCCTGGCTAATTTTCTTATTTTTAGTAGAAACGTTTCACCATGTTGGCCAGGCTGGTCTCGAACTCCTCACCTCAAGTGATCCATCTGCCTCAGACTAAGTGCAGGGATTACAGGCGTAAGCCATTGCGCCCAGCCTACTTTCTATAAATATCATCCTGTCCGCGCCCCCCCCCCCCGCCCCCACCTCCCGTACCCTGCATAGTCTGTTTCATTTGATTCTTTCCTTAGTTTGGTGTTTTGTTTTGATGTGTCTTCTTTAGATGCCTTGGGATCATTTACTGTTCCTCATATTTAAGAGCAAATGCTTAAAAGTTCTTAGAAATACCTTCTTGAAAAGCCTGCATTCCTACTATCTCTCACCACTTCAACATGAAATAATGATCCCTTACATCTTTTTAGTGTAGTTATATAATAATTTTTGAGTGACTCAGTTTTATTATGGCTCTGTAAGTATTATTAAAGCTTTAGATAAGCCATAGAATATGCTATGGTTTTTTCATTCTTGTGCAGCTTTTTTTTTCCTCCTTGAAGTTAATACTTACTTTTTTTTTAACCTATCAGTAATTTATATCTAATTTCTCTGGAAGTATAAACCTCTTATTATATTAAAACAGATCTCGTGATTCAGTAATAAACCTCCCCCTCCAAATATATCCCATCATCTCTGCTCCCTGGAACATTCTTCTAGTTTGGACTGTAGAACTGATTCCATCTGCAACCTTCGTTTACCATCCTGTTGGGTATTCCTGTTGGCTGTTTCATGTTTTGGAACTACTGTTTGCTGCGTCTCACTTTTGTTTTCTTTTTTTTTCCTTTAAGATGGAGGTGCACTCTTGCTGCCCAGGCTGGAGTGCAGTGGCTCGATCTCGGCTCACTGCAACCTCTGCCTCCCGGGTTTAGGCTATTCTCCTGCCTCAGCCTCCTGAGTAGCTGGAATTGCAAGTGCCTGCCACCATGCCCAGCTAATTTTTGTATTTTTAGTAGAGACGGTTTCACCATGTTGGCCAGGCTGGTCTCGAACTCCTGACCTCAGGTGATCCACCATCCTCGGCCTCCCAAAGTGCTGATATTACAGGTGTGAACCACCGCTCCTGGCTGGATCTCACTTTTTTTCCTCCTTGGTTTACTCCTTCATTTTGATGGATTGTATTTCTTGTGTTTTCCTGAGAAAAGGATTCAAGAGAAATGAATATTTTGAGAACTCAGAGAAAATCTGGATGTATTTTTGTTGAATTCCTACATTTAATGGATAGTAGTTTTGGTTTGAGATTTTAGATTAGGAATTATTGTCTTCTCAGAATTTTGAAAGTTACTGTGTTGTCTCAGAACTTCCAGTGTTGTGGGAGAGAAAATTAATGATACTCTTTTTTTTTTTTTTTTGGAGACAGGGTCTCATTCTGTCACCCAGGCCTAAATACAGCTCACTGCAGCCTTGACCTCTCAGGCTCAAGTGATCCTCCAGCCTCAGCCACCAGTTTAGTTTGGACCACAGCCATGCACCAAATTCCCTGCTAAGTTTTTAATTTTTCTGTGGAGACAGGGTCTTGCCATTTTGTCCAGGCTGGTCCTGAACTCCTGGGCTCAAGAAATTCCCCGCCGCTTGGCCTCCTAAAGGGCTGGGATTACAGGTGTGAGCTCCTGCACCTGGCCCCCGAATGCCCCCTAATGCCACTTTGATTTCCAGTCTGTTGAATGTTGGGAGAATCTGCCTTTTGTTAATGTGAGCTTCTAATGTTTGTCTTTTGTATTCTAAATTAATAATATGTGTCCTTGATATGGGTCTTTTTTTTTTTCTTTTTTTTCAAAGAGACTTCTGCTATGTTGCACAGACTTGATTTGAATTCCTGGTGTCAAGTTATCTCCTTCTCAGTCACTAGAGTAATGTGGACTACAGACATGTGACACCATGCCCATCTTTATGTTGTGTATCTTATTTTTGTTTTGTTTTACTCTTGAAAAAGCTCAGGCTGAAAATCTGTCTTTTAATTCATGGGAATTTTTTAGAATGACTTCTTGGAGGCTTTTGTCTTTTGAATGTGTGATCCCTTCTCTGCCTGTAACTTTTTTTTCTTTTTTTTTTTAATGAGACATGGTCTTGCTGTTGTCCAGGTTGGAGAGCAGTGGTGTAATCATAGCTCACTACATTCTTGAATTTCTGGGCTCAAGCCATCTTCCCACCTCAGCTTTCAGAATATCTGGGGCTACAGGCATGTGCCACTATGCCCAGATAATTAAAAAAAATTTGTAGAGATAGGGTCTTGCTATGTTGCCCAGGCTGTTTTTGAATTCCTGTCCTCAAGAGGATCCTTCTGTTTGCTTCCCAAAGCATTGGTATTATACGTATGAGCCACCACCACCAGCGCTTCTGCCTAGAACTTGTAGCAAACTTTCTTTCCCCCGTCTGCATAGTCTGTTTCATTAAATGATTCTTCCCTTTTTTTAGTCTTTTATTTTGATGCTTCTTCAAATGCCTTGGGATCATTTACTGTTCCTCAAATTTAAGAGCTAGAAGAAATCTCTCTAAGCTCCATGCATGAGGGTTCTCAACAGGTGGATTTTACTCCAGTGTGAATTCACTAGACCATTTATTTGAGGGTCACTGAATTGTCAGTATATGTATATGAGAGAGAATATGTACATATGTATCTGAGAGAAATTCTGTAATCACTTGTCCTGTGTGAGTATATGTACTTTGCCAGTTTTCTTTTGGGGTGAGGAGGAGGGACGGTATATTAGAGAGTTCACTATTCAAAATGTAGACTTCCTCAGTTTTCAGTAAAATACTGTACCCTGTTTATATCTGGATTCCCCTATTCCAGACATCCTCTGATTCACCCTTTTCAGGGAGTTAATAATGACATTTCTTCCATTGTGAGGGGGAGTGGTAATCACTTCACAGGGAGGTATGGGGCCAATGTTTTTTAGTGAAAACCTCTATCTAACACTGAGACTTTCATTTCTCGTCTGTTGAGTCAATTAACACTGATACATTTATTTTTCAGTTCCCAAAATCTTACTTTGCCTTTGCTTCTATTTTATTGTCTGGGGGTGTTTAACACCTGTTTCATTTTTTATAGTCATTTTAGTTTCCAGATTTTAGTAAGGGACAGAGGGGAAGGAATAGATAGACTCATTTCATGATATAGAAACAAATACTCCCTCTCTTGTCTTACATGAAAAATTATTCTTAAACCAGGCCTTGTCTTTCAGAACCTGATCAAAGTATAAAAAATACTTTTTAGCTTTATTTCTTTAATGAGTCACTATTCCATATTTTGAAGGTGTTAAGAGGTATGGTGAAGGTGGTACTTGAACATTTCCAAGCAAACGTGTGATGAAATCTTTCATCAATGTCTTAGCAATTGTATATGATTTTTTTAGTCTTAGCAATTTGAGGTAAGTTTTTGTGTTTTTGTTTTTTTGAGATGGAGCCTTGCTCTGTCGCCCAGGCTAGAGTGTATTGGCGCGATCTCGGCTCACTGCAGCCTCTGCCTCCCAGCGGGGTCCAGCGATTCTCCTGCCTCAGCCTCCTGGGTAGTTGGGATTACAGGTGCATGCCACCACACCTGACTGATTTTTGTATTTTTAGTAGAGACAGGGTTTTGCCATCTTGGCCTGGCTGGTCCCGAACTCCTGATCTCAGCTGATCCGCCCAACTCGGCCTCCCATAGTGCTGTGATTATAGGCATGAGCCACTGTGTGTGGCCTGAGGTAAGATGTTATAAGAAGCCTACAAAGCCCTAATTTTAACATTAAGAACATTAAGTGCTTCTGATAGTTTTAAGTTCTGTAGTCTTTATTTCAAAGAATTATTTTGTTCTGAATTTCTGTTTAAATTAGTCTAGAATATGTTTATAAATTTATTTACATTTGGTTGAAATATATTCTTAAAACTTCTTCCTGAGCTTATGTCCACAGGTTCCAGTTTGAGGATAAACGAGGTCTAAAGACGGAATTAACTTGTTCATAATTTTTCCTGTTCTTTTTAGAAATCCTAGGTATCCTTAGGCTAATGAATCTATAGATTGGCCCTGCAAGCATGTCACTGGATTTTTTATGTCTTCTTGAGTCTTAGCACTTTAAATTCCTCTATATCCTTTACTGTCTTTCTTACAGCACCCTAAAAGAGTAGCATGTGAAGTATTGCTCTTCTCTAAGGTATTTTAGGACATTTAAAAAATAATATATGATTGGTTCTCTTCATGCTAAATACTCTACCACAACTCATACAATTAAAGTGGTCAAAGAAAGGTCTCTTTCATTTCTGTTTTCAGTTTAAAAAGAAATGTTATTTGTAAAATAGTATAGTCATAACACAAATATGGCAGTTTTTTAGTGTTTTTTTTCTTTTTCTTTTTTTGTGAGACGACTTCTCGCTGTCATCCAGGCAGTAGTGTGATTGTAATTCACTGTAGTCTCCAACTCCTGGGCTCGAGGGATCCTCCCACTGAGCCTCCTGAGCAGCTGGGACTGCAAATGTGTGCCAGTACCTGGTTAATTTTTAAATTTTTTTGTAGAGCTTAGGTTTTTTTTTTGTTTGTTTTTGTTTTTTTTAAAAAGCTTTGTTTGCACAAACTGTTATCCAGGCGTCTCCAATTTCTGGCCTCAAACAATCTTCCTGCCTTGGCCTCCCAATTGCATAAGCTACCACACCCAGCCCACAGTTTTCTTTTAGTACAATACAAAAATCTTGTCAGTGCTAGCTTAATTTATACTGTATCCAACTTTTTTTTTTTTTTTTGAGCTGGAGTTTCTCTCTTGTTGCCCAGGCTGGAGTGCAATGGTGTGATCTTGGCTCACTGCAACCTCCGCCTCACAGATTCAAGCGATTTTCCTGCCGTCTTCTGAGTAGGTGGGATTACTGGCATGTGCCACCATGCCCGATGAATTTTGTATTTTTAGTTAGAGACGAGGTTTCTCCATGTTGGTCAGGCTGGTCTCGAACTCCCGACCTCAGGTGATCCACCCACCTCAGCCTCCCAAGGTGCTGGGATCACAGGCGTGAGCCACTGCGCCCAACATATATCCACCTCTTTACCATCCACATTAGCATTTCATAAGCTTCTGTTTGCCCTCTTAGTTAATAACCCCATCCCACGGTGAATCACTTTAGTAATCCGTATTACAATGGATTAGTTCTGCATAGCAAAAACTATGATAGGTGTGTTAAATAATGAAGTTTAGGGAATGTTAATAAGACGATTTCTCTTACTATAGATGAAATACTTGGTAAGAGAATCCCTGGTGAGATCAGATCAGTTACATGTATATCTTGCCTCTCTTAAGTCTCTACTATTTATTACTAGACTTGAGTTAGGATTTGGGAGTGCCACTGAACACTAAAATTATTCTGTCTGAGTACATGAATGGTATGAGAAAAAAATCCATTTTAATATTTTATCAAGTTGAGATGTCTCACGTGAATAGTTAGTGCTGAGAATCAGACACAGGCACATTTGGGAGCATGGGGTGGCAAGAAGCTTTGCTTTGTCCTGTTCATGTTGTACTCATACGTGTTTCTACATTTTTCATTGATGTCTCTTCGTACTAGCACTAGGGCACGGGAGAAGCTGTACTGGAATATTACACTGCTCAGCACGAGACAGGTTTAATCTTTTCTTGGGGTACAAGATTGGGAAATTGAGTTCTGAGCAGACCTGAAGAGAGGTCTGCAACTCAGATTAAATTCATCATTGATTAATTCATTGTTGTTTGGAATTGACGTTTAGCTGTGTTCCTCACTCAGATACGTGCATTGATAGCTGCTTGCTAATTTGGTCTTAGCTCACATTTAACCTAGAATGTATGATCTCCCTCTCCCCCACTGTTGCTAATCTGTCTGCCTCATAATTTCCGTGAGATTGAGCATCTTGTCTGTTTTGTCACCACTATATAATAGCCTGTTGGAAACAAAGCAGTAATAAAGCTAGAAAAACCAAGCGAATACACTGGATTTAAAAAAATACTGTTTCCTAGAATTAAAAAAATAAATGAGGCTGGGCCCGGTGGCGCCTGTAATCCCAGCAGTTTGGGAGGCTGAGGTAGGTGGATCACGTGGCCGAGATCGTGCCACTGCACTCCAGTCTAGCGACAGAGCGAGACTTTGTTTCTTACTTTAAAAAAAAAGACCTCATTGGGATAGTTTATTAACTGTTAAACAGAAAACTTAAGAAATTCCCCACACATGTATGCATTATAGAGCAAATAAGAGCATCAAAGACAATCTTCCAGATCTTTCAGAGAAAGGTCACCTACAAAGGCACATCGATCAGATAATAGATTTTTTGTTTTGTTTTGTTTTCAGATGGAGTTCCACTCTTCTCGCCCATACTGGAGTGCAATGGCGCAATCTTGGCTCACTGCAGTCTCCGCCTCCCAGGTTCAAGCAGTTCTGCAGCCTCAGCCTCCGAGTAGCTGGGATTACAGGCGCCCACTACCATGCCCAGAATTTTTGTATTTTAATTAGTAGAGACGGGGTTTTGCCATGTTGGCCAGGCTGGCCTCGAACGTCACCTCAGGTGATCTGCCCGTCTAGGTCCTTCCAAAGTGGTGTGATTACAGGGCATGAGCCACCGCACCTGGCTGATAACAGACGTTTTAATAGTAAGATAAAAAGTAAAATTTCCAATGTGTCGAAGGAAGAAAATTACAGCCTAGAACTTTTATCTTCATGTACATTATTTAAGTGTGAGGGAATAGTTTCAGTGACATTATGTCACTGAAGACCTTAGAAGATTCTCTCGCTAAAGAAGATAAAGTGACTGACACAACATGTATTTCTCTGAGTAATTAGAAGTGTTCTTTTCTGGCTGTACTGAAGAGACTTTAATGATTTCTTCATGTTTTTATACTCTTAGTTTATAATATTGCATAGTAGCTAAGGCCTGGCTCTAGCAATTATAAATTGTTCTGCATGTGCGGGCAGTAATAGTTAATCCTGCCTCAAGGATGTGGGGTTTATATGGGTTAGTGCACAAAAGGACATTTATTAAGTTTAGTCATAATCATCTCAAAGACATGGTAAATTAAAGAGTGTACGTAAAGTACTTCATGTAATGTCTGCCACTTAATGTTCAATAAGTCAAAGAGACCACCACCACTACTACATTTTGCTTTTATTAGTAATTAATAGTAATAATTAATAATTAGTAATTCAGTGATAATAGGTATACTACCAAAGAAAGTAAACAGAGCCAAAATTCAAACCATAGAATCATTTTACTGTGCTTTTATTCCACCTCAAACACTAATCTCCAGTCCTTGGATAAAGGCATTATTTCTCTGAAGGGGAAAGGTATCCTCTTTTTGCCCAAGTCACACTTGTCTCATTTCTTATACTGTAAACATGTGGTTCCAATTCTGAGGTATTTTCCTGACTTGTAGGACCCAAAAAGAAATTAGGCTTGAGAAATTTTAAGTGAAGAGAACAATTCTAGTTAAGAGTGATTGGATCTTCCTAAAAGCTGACATTGGACTGAAAATTTTGAGGGGAGGGAAGACCCTTTATGGCATGTAATAGGAAGAAGACCTGGATTTTAGTTGCTGCTCTGTCTGATGTCCCAACTTGGGTAAGGCAACATATGTAAATGTCAGTTTCTTCGAATCTGTGATGAAGCTGATAATCCATGCTCAGCTTCCTTTATGGGTCTCTTGCCTATCAAGGTACAGTATGTGAAGATACATTGCAGATTATTTCATGCATTGCTTCAGGGGATGATTAAACCATCCTTTATTACAGCCAGAGTCTAATCTAAGGGAAGAGGGTTATTCTCTATACCAGTGAAGGATCCATCCAAACCAGTGTTTGGAGGCATAGTCATAATTGAAAATCGATTATTTTCGTTATCTGTAAAACAGGTAAATAGTATGAATCATCAGGTGGTTGTGAGGATTAAATGATACATGTAAAAAAAAGAAAGCTTTGGATAGTACCTATTATAAGAAACTCAGTGTTGCTACAATGTTTGTATTATAATGGAATTTAAATTTACGCTAACCAAGTATCACAGGCAGAAAGAAAGGAAGTTAATGTATCTCTTGATCACCATCTTGATGTGGTCTGGAAACCTCAAGATCCTTTTCAGAGAATATGTGAGATCACAATTTTCATACTGGCACTATGATGCTATTTGCCTTTTCCTCATTTTTCCAAGTGAACAGTGGAGTTTTCCAGAAGCTACATAATGTCGTGACATCACTGATGGGTAATAGAATGTGTGCTTGTATATTCAGAAACTTTCAGTTCCAATTTCTTCGATCAATATAATAATCCTCATAAATAAAAGTTACTTGAGGACCTCAGACATTTTTTAAAATGTAAAGGGGGTGTGGTCAGGCACAGTGGCTCATGACTGTAATCCCAGCAGTTTGGAAGGTTGAGGCGAACGGATCACTTGAGGCCCGGAGTTTGAAACCAGCCTGGTCAACATGGTGAAACCCCATCTCCACTAAAACATTTTCTGGGTGTGGTGGCACACATGCCTATAATCCCAGCTGCTTTGGTGGCTGAGGCACGAGAATTGCTTGAACCCAGAAGACAGGTTGCAGTGAGCCAAGATTGTGCCACTGCACTCTAGCCTGGGCCACAGTGAGACTGTCTCAAAAAATAAAGGTGTACAGAGATTGTGTATTTGACAACTTGATATGTAGGATGTGCTACCTCTAATGTTCCATGCTGTTAGTTTTCACTCACTACTGTATTTTGAAGATTTGTTCATATTGCTCTGTGTACATTTAATTCTATAGTGTATATCCACCACATTTAACTTACTTACAGAAGTATGCAAGAATTTCTCTGGTAAATTTCACTAAGTACTTACGAGTGTCTTTTCAGAACGATTGTATGAGTTTATACCCCTACCAGCAGGACTGAGTACCCATTTCCTCACATCCTTGCTAGTACTTAATTTGACTTTCTAATTTTTACTATTCTCGTAATGTGGCATATTGTTCAATTTTGTATTTCTTCCATTTTATTTTTTTGCATCTCTGCTTTTCTTTTGGTCAGTTTTGCCAGTTCTGCCTATTATATTAATCTCCCAGAATCAGCTTTTAGTTTTGTTAAATCTCTGACATGTTTCGTTGATTTCTGCTTTCATCTTAAACATTTCTTCGTTGTTAATTTGTTTCGTCTAAAATAAGCAACATCTTAAATTCTTGATTTGCTTTTGATGTTTATTCTCTAATAAGATATTTAAAGATACAATTTTTTCCCTAAATGCTCTATTAGACTTTTCTCTTAAGTTTTGACTGGTAGTGTTTTTTCATCATTGTTTAATTTTGTGTTTTTTAACTGCTTTCATGATTTTCTTTTAATCAAAAGGTTTCTTAGATATTTAGTTTGCTGGTATATTCTTTTAAAATTGTCTCATTGCTTGCTTTCTATATTGGATTATTGTCAGAGAACATAATTTGCATGATGTTAACTTTTGGAGTATATTGTTGCATCTTTGTGGCCTAGTACATGGTTAACTTAGTGAATGCTTCCATTTGTCCTTGAAAAGAATGTATATTTTCTGGTTATTGAGGGTGAATTTCTCTTTTCCTGTTTAATAAATACATAGCTATATATTTGCTTATGTTTTGACTGCTCAGTTAATTATTTTCTGAGAAATATGTGTTAAAGGCTCCATATTTCTGTACACAACTGATATTTGCTTATTTCAAGGTCTTTTTAGTAATGGGTGATGTACAGAGAAAGTAGAGCTGGCTCACCCATCACTTGGGTCATACCCTCTATCTTTAAACAGTTGTTCATGTGCAGGTGGACGCATCATTGAAGCTTTTCTTTCTTTGGGCACCAGAGTCACGGATAGATTCAGGCCCCAAAGGACCCCTCGGTACTTCCTGGGACCTTGGGCTCTGTCCTGAACTTCTGTGTCCTGAAATCCTGCTTGAGTCTTGAGTCGTGGGACTCAAGTCCCAGAGGTCCCCTCCCCAGACAACCTCCAGTTCCTGACATCATAGGAGACCATCACTCCCTCCAGCCCTCAGTAAGTGCATTTTCAGTGTACAGTTACATGAATTTTGACAATTTTTTATATCTATAAACTACTTGTAATTTTACTTATCTATAAAATATCTTTATATATCTATAAGCTACCTATAATTTATATTTACTTATGTATATATGTTTGTATAACGACTGATAAAACCTAGATACAGATCATTTCTGTTATCCCCAGTTGTTTCCTTGTGTTGTAACCTAGTCAATCCCTGCCCTACCTCCAGCTTCAGGAGCAACCACTGATGGGATTCTTTTCCTCCAGTATAGATCAGTGATTCTCAATTGGGTGATTTTGTCCTCCAGAGGACATTTGTCAAGATCAGGAGACATTTGGTTGTTAAAACTGTAGAGTGCTGTTGTAATCCAGTGGGTAGATGCTAAACGTAAACCACAGGACAACCCCTCACAACAATGATGCAGTCCAACAGGGTGGTTTGAAGTCACAGAAAGGTGTGAACACAAGGAGGTGGGAATCACGGAGGCCATCTTCAAGTCTGTTTGCCATGTACCGCATTCTCTGTCTCCTTTCAGAGATTCTAACTTTAGATCTTTTGGATATATCTCATTCACTACTTTAGTCTTCTCATTATTTTTTTTTTCTCTGTGCTCAGTTTGAGATTTTTGACCTGTTTTCTAATCTCATATATAACTGGAAATTATATAATCTTCCAGTTTGTTGGTAAAATCCATTCAATGACTTCTTATTTTAAGATGTTTCATTGTTCAGTTCTAGAATGCTTATTTAACGCCTGGTAATACTACCAGCTGAAATTTTTTATCTTCTAATTGCTTTTCTTTTTTTTTTTAAACAACATATTACTCATGAGGGGTGGGTGTCTTCAATCCCATCAGGGTTATTGGGTTCGGACTAGGTTGAAATCTTGGTCAAACTCAGTTCACCTCTAGTTTATCTCTTTTTTTTTTTTTTTTTTTTTTGAGACGGAGTCACACTCTGTCGCCCAGGCTGGAGTGCAGTGGCGTGATCTGGGCTCACTGTGAGTTCCGTCTCCCGGATTCACGACATTCTCCTGCCTCAGCTTCCTAAGTAGCTGGGACTACAGGCACCCGCCACCACGCCTGGCTAATTTTTTGTATTTTTTAGTAGAGAGGTGGTTTCACCATGTTAGCCAGGATGGTCTTGATCTCCTGACCTTGTGATCCGCCCACTTTGGCCTCCCAAAGTGCTGGGATTGCAGTTGTGAGCCATCGCGCCTGGCCTAGTATCGCTTTTCTATGAGCATGGTTCTCCTTGGCTTTTGATTTATAGTCTTGTGAGTCTCTGGCTCCTTATCCCTGAAGGACTAATTTAGTTTTGCCATTTAGAGGTTTTTATCTAATTGGCTCTTGAGCCTTGGGTTTCCCTGCATCTTCAAAATCTGGCAAGTGTCTTGAGGTGGAGGACTCTTAGTAGAATCTTGTTTTCTAAGTAATTTGAGATTATGGGAAATTTCACTCTTTTTAGAGGCCACCAGTCTCACTTTTTCATTTGTAGCCACAGAATTCAGCAAATGTCCTGTGGAGAAAACTGTATGTATTACGAATTTGTCAAAGTTTAAATTTGTCATGCCAGACTCAGAAGCAGCCAAAAACCCTGCTGATCTTTTTTTCTCTTCTAGAGATCCTCTCTCTGGACCAATCCTGCCTGATCTACACACACACACACACACACACACACACACACACACACACACGCATGCACACACACGCACATGTTCAAACTTACTCAAATCGTTTATATCATTTCTTAAGTGAACTGCTTGATTTTGAGGGAGGTTTTTAAAATATTTTATCTTGATTATGGATGTACAGAATTTCTATTTTGCCAGTTTTTTGCTTTTCGTATGTTGAAGCTATGCTGTCAGATGCTTTAAGGCACACAATTATATAATTTGACAAAACAGTCTTTATCCTTAGTTCTCTCTCTCAGGCCTTGTTAATGTTATTCATTTTAATTTGCTTAATAGTAATAGTGTTATCCCATTTTCACTTGTTTAGTTTTTATCAGAAATATATTTTTTCATTTCTTAATTTTCAGTACTTTAGTTCCATCCCTTATAAACAGCATTATTTTAGTTTTAACCAGAAGATTTATAGATTTCTCATGACTGTTATATTTTCACTCTTTTGTGGCTCAGTTTTTCCTTCTGTTGGAGTTCTATGAGATTTTTTTCTTCATCTCCTCTAATCACTGCTATTATCAACTAAGATTATTTTGATTGGGAGAGCCTCAACTCAGGCTGGTTTAAAAAACAGGGAAA
Source organism: Macaca nemestrina (assembly GCF_043159975.1). Taxonomy (NCBI): domain Eukaryota; kingdom Metazoa; phylum Chordata; class Mammalia; order Primates; family Cercopithecidae; genus Macaca; species Macaca nemestrina. The sequence continues at coordinate 39,293,681 of NC_092133.1, read as the reverse complement.
TTTCAGTGCTTACTCTAGGCAGGGATAATAAAATAAAAACAATAGGGTCGGAGGCTCACACCTGTAATACCAGCACTTCGGGAGGCTGAGTCAGGCGGGTCACTTGAGGTCAAAAGTTCAAAACCAGCCTGGCCAACATGGTGAAACCCCATCCCTACTAAAAATACAAAAAGGCCAGGCATGGTGGCTCACGCCGGTAATCCCAGTACTTTGGGATACCGAGGTGGGTGGATCATCTGAGGTCAGGAGTTCAAGACCAACCTGGCCAACATAGTGAAACCCTGTCTCTACTAAAAATACAAAAATTAGCTGGGCATGGTGGCGGGTACCTGTAGTCCCAGCTATTTGGGAGGCTGAGGCAGGAGAATCTCTTGATCCCAGGAGGTGGAGGTTGCAGTGAGCCAAGATCGCGCCACTGCCCCCCAGCCTGGGCGACAGAGCAAGACTCTGTCTCAAAAAATTTAAATTAGCTGTGCATGCTGGTGCATGCCTCTATTCCCAGCTACTTGGGAGGCTAAGGCAGGAGAATTGAACCCAGGGTTCGGAAGTTACAGTGAACCGAGATGCGTCACTGCCCTCCAGCCTAGGCGACAGAGCTAGACTCTCTCAAAAAAAAAAAAAAAAAAAAGGGATAATTTACTACTTCACATAATAGTATTACAGTAGCCATGTGGCTCAGATATGTTCCGTAGTGGTAAGAAATCTCTACACCTCACCTTTTTTTGTCTAGAGGTATTCAACCCCCATACGTGGTTTTCTTTCCCCTTTCTCCTGCTTACTAACCAGCCCCCAGAACAATTCCTGTTGGCCCAAATATGTTACTGGTGGCGAATCCATACGGTTCTGCAGCAACCTCAATTCTTGCCTCTTCAGAAGAAATAATTTGAGGGGCACAAGGCAAAAGAAGACACCGATGCAAATATTAGAGGAGGAGTGAGTTTATTACAAAGTTTTAGAGCAGGAAATGAAAGGAAGTACACTTGGAAGAGGGCCAAGTGAACATCTTGGAGGTCAAGTGCACTATTTGACCTTGGACTTAGGGTTTTATATGCTGGGTCTGGCATCTTGCATCTCTTTTCTGTTGGAATGCCCCTGAAAGGTAATATACCAGTTAAACTGCCATTTTGCCTGTTAATGTGCATGCTTGAGGTTACTTGCCCAACTCCTGAGATCTTAACAGGAAGCTGCTGATCACTAGTCTCAGGTGTTTCCTATATGTTGGGAGACTGCCTTTCCCTGGTGCTGGCTGTGACCAATTATTATTTTATGTTGACAGTTAACCACCTGATAATCACCTGATGGTCACCTGACTTTCCTGGTGGGATATGGGGGGAACGCGCTCCTGCCCCACTTATGCCTGTCTAGCTACCTACTGTAACAATAGGAAGTCTACCATTGTGGAAAACAGTGTGGCGATTTCTTAAGGATCTAGAACTAGAAATACCGTATGACCCAGCCATCCCATTACTGGGTATATACCCAAAGGATTATAAATCATGCTGCTGTAAAGATACATGCGCACATATGTTCATTGTGGCACTTTTCATAATAGCAAAGACTTGGAATCAACCCAAATGTCCATCAGTGACAGACTGGATTAAGAAAATGTGGCACCTATACACCGTGGAATACTATGCAGCCATAAAAAAGGATGAGTTTGTGTCCTTTGTAGGGACATGGATGCAGCTGGAAACCACCATTCTCAGCAAACTATCGCAAGAACAGAAAACCAAACACCGCATGTTCTCACTCATAGGTGGGAATTGAACAATGAGATCACTTGAACTCGGGAAGGGGAACATCACACACCGGGGCCTATTATGGGGAGGGGGGGAGGGGGAGGGACATCATTGGGAGTCATACTTGATGTAAATGACGAGTTGATGGGTGCTGATGAGTTGATGGGTGCAACACACCAACATGGCACAAGTATACATATGTAACAAACCTGCACGTTGTGCACATGTACCCTAGAACTTAAAGTATAATAATAATTTAAAAATACCATCCTGGCTAACCCGTTGAAACCCTGTCTCTACTAAAAAATACAAAAAACCAGCCGGGCGAGGTGGCGGGCACCTGTAGTCCCAGCTACTCGGGAGGCTGAGGCAGGAGAATGGTGTAAACCCGGTAGGCGGAGCTTGCAGTGAGCTGAGATCCGGCCACTGCACTCCAGCCTGGGTGACAGAGCGAGACTCCGTCTCAAAAAAAAAAAAAAGAAATAGGAAGTCTACATTTGGACATGCTTCAGAGCGGGTTGACTCTTTGGTTCAGTGATGTCATGCGGGTGTTTCTCTCTCATCATGCCCTTCTTCAGTGGCAGCTCCATACTCATACTGGTAGCAAGTGTTTCCAGGCATCACACCCAGAAACAACCACATCAAGAGAGACTACCTTTTTGGTGCTCTCCTAAGAACAAGATAACTCCCTCAAAACTTGCCATGAGCGTTCCCATCATGAATCCTTGTGTCAAATTCCTGAGGCAATCTCCGGCAGTATATGCAAAATTATGTTTTGCTGCTCCCTGGATGTAGGGGTTGGATCAGCTTCCACCAGGGTGTATTTAGCTGCCTGGGGAAATGGGTGGATAACTGAATTACATTGGTATTACTCTGTTAGGAAGAAAAAAGTAGGTAGGGGAGAATGTTGAATAAGCCAGGAATAGTGTCCCCTACAAATGTTCAAGGATTTTCCTTTCATTTATTCATTCTATTATTATTTTTGAGAGAGGGTCTCACTGTTGCCCAGGCTAGAGTTCAATAGTGCAAACATAGCTCACTATAGCCTCAATCTCCTTGCCTCATATGATCCTCCTGTCTCAGCCTCCGAAGTAGCTGGGACCACAGGTGTGTGTCACCACACCCAACTAATTTATTTATTTTTAAATTTTTGTAGAGACAGGGTCTTGCCATGTTGCCCAGGCTAAGAAATTCTACTGGAGAGATTAAGTAGTCTTGGTTCTTTGCTGGAAAACAAAAATTCCATAAACAAAATTTTGCTTTATGAAAGATGGAATGGTTTTATAACGTAACTTGACATACTAGTAATTTAATATTTTTATTATGAATCTAGTCATTGTTTGGCATCAGGGCACATCATCCCAAAGTCTCTTATGACGGTAGGAGACTATAATATACCACCCCGAAATATGCCTCTTTGATAAATTATTTTGAACTGCTTATTTTAAGAAACTGCAGATGCAGGAGTAGTTCTGAAAAGGTGCCCATTTGTAAGATAAATTTACACCGCAAATCTCCACTTTAAGTGCCAGGCAAGATGTCAAAGCCCGGACAGTGAAGACTGGTTGGCTTCCTGGTGGTAAAAGAATTTACCAACAATAGTATACGTTTGAAAAGGAAAGTTTTATTAGAACACTGTGGCAGTGTGTCTGGGACACTTCAGCAAGAGAGGACTGAGTGTGCAGCAGTGATTTTTCCTTAGGGGTATTTATGGACCTTAAAGCAGGAACTTAAGGGTACTTTGGACCATATTAGTCATGTAGGTCATGATAAATGGTTACATGTGTGGACATTTTGGTGCCTTGATGTCAGCGAAGTTTGCACAATGAGTTTCAACATGCATGCATTCTGGAGATGTATTGAAATTCTTGTTACTTACACATTTTTGGGAAAGAGGCCTGATACCACTCTATCATTGATGGGCATTTGGGTTGGTTCCAAGTCTTTGCTATTGTGAACGGTGCCACAATAAGCATCCCTGTGCATGTGTCTTTATAGCAGAATAATTTATAATCCTTTGGGTATATACCCAGTAATGGGATTGCTGGGTCAAATGGTATTTCTAGTTCTACATCCTTGAAGAATCGCCACACTGTCTTCCACAATGGTCGAACTAATCTACACTCCCACCAACAGTGTAAAAGCATTCCTATTTCTCCACATCCTCTCCAGCATCTGTTTCCTGACTTTTTAATGATCACCATTCTAACTGGTGTGAGATGGTATCATTGTGGTTTTGATTTGCATGTCTAATGACCAGTGACGATGAGCTTTTTTTCATGTTTGTTGGCTGCATAAATGTCTTCCTTTGAGAAGTATCTGTTCTCATATCCTTCACCCACTTTTTCATGGAGTTTTTTCTTTTAAATGTGTTTAAGTTCCTTGTAGATTCTGGATATTAGCCCTTTGTCAGATGGATAGATTGCAAAAATTTTCTCCCATTCTGTAGGTTGCCTGTTCACTCTGATGATAGTTTCTTTTGCTGTGCAGAAGCTCTTTTTCTTAATCAGATTCCATTATTCAATTTTGGCTTTTGTTACCATTGCTTTTGGTGTTTTAGTCATGAAGTTTTTGCCCATGCCTATGTTCTGAATGGTATTGCCTAGGTTTTCTTCTAGGCTTTTAATGGTTTTTAGGTCTTACATTTAAGTCTTTAATCCATCTTCAGTTAATTTTTATATAAGGTATAAGGAAGAGATCCAGTCTCAGCTTTCTGCATATGGCTAGCCGGTTTTCCCAACACCATTTATTAAATAGGGAATCCTTTCCACATTGTTTGTTTTTGTCAGGTTTGTCAAAGATCAGATGGTTGTAGATGTGTGGTCTTATTTTGAGGCCTCTGTTCTGTTCCATTGGTCTATGTATCTGTTTTGTTATAAGTACCTTGCTGTTTTGGTTACTGAAGCCTTGTAGTATAGTTTGAAGTCAGGTAGCGTGATGCCTCCAGCTTTGTTCATTTTGCTTAGGATTGTCTTGGCAATGCGGGCGCTTTTTTGGTTCCATATGAACTTTAAAGTAGTTTTTTCCAATTCTGTGAAGAAAGTCAATGTTAACTTGATGGGGATGGCATTGAATCTATAAATTACTTTGGGCAGTATGGCCATTTTCACAATATTGATTCTTCCTATCCATGAGCATGGAATGTTTCTCCATTTATTTGTGTTCTCTCTTATTTCCTTGAGCAGTAGTTTGTAGTTCTCCTTGAAGAGTTCCTTCACAAACTTTGAAAGTTGGATTCCTAGGTATTATATTCTCTTTGAAGCAATGGTGAATGGGAGTTCAGTCATGATTTGGCTCTCTGTCTGTTATTGGTGTATAGAAATGCTTGTGAGTTTTGCACATTGATTTTGTGTCCTGAGACTTTGTGAAGTTACTTATCAGGTTAAGGAGATTTGGGGCTGAGATGATGGGGTTTTCTAAATATACAATCATGTCATCTGCAAACAGACAATTTGACTGCTTCTTTTCCTAAAGGAAGAAGTTGAATCCCTGAATAGATCAATAGCAAATTCTGAAATTGAGGCAGTAATTAATAGCCTACCAACGAAAAAATCCAGGACCTGACAGATTCACAGCCGAATTCTACGAGAGGTACCAAGAGGAGCTGGTGCCATTTCTTCTGGAACTATTCCAAACAATAGAAAAAGAGGAAATTCTTACTAACTCATTTTATGAGGCCAGTATCATCCTGATACCAAAACCTGGCAGAGACACAACAAAAAGGAAAATTTCAGGCCAATATCCCTGATGAACATTGATGCGAAAATCCCCAATAAAATACTGCAAACCAAGTTCAGCAGCACATTGAAAAGCTTATCCACCACAATCAAGTCGGCTTCATCCCTGGAACACAAGACTAGTTCAACATATGCAAATCAATAAACATAATCCATCCCATAAAGAGAACCAATGACAAAAACCACATGATTATCTCAATAGATGCAGAAAAGGCCTTCGACAAAATCCAGCAGCCCTTCATGCTAAAAACTCTCAATAAACTAGGCATTGATGGAACGTATCTCAGAATAATAAGAGCTATTTATGACAAACCCACAGCAAATATACTGAATGGGCAAAAACTGGAAACATTCCCTTTGAAAACTGGCAGAAGACAAGGATACTCTCTCTCACCACTCCTATTCAACATAGTATTGGAAGTTCTGGCCAGGGCAATCAGGCAAAAGAAAAAAATAACGGATATTCAGTTTGGGTTGTACAACATTTTGCCTGCCTTGGGCCAAATTGGAAGAAGAATTGTGTTGGGCCACACATAAAATACAGTAACACTAATGATAGCTGATTAGCTAAAAAATAAAAAAATAAAAAAACATAAACTCTTACAGTGTTTTAAGAAAGCTCATGAATTTGTGTTGGGCTGCATCCAAAGCTGTCCTAGGCCTCATGCAGCCTGTGAACTGTGGCCTAGACAAGCGTGCTTTAGATTGTGCACCCAAAATATCTGAGATGGGTCTCAACCAATTTAGAAAGTTTATTTGGCCAGCGTTAAGGATGCACCTGTGACTCAGCCTCAGGAGGTCCTAATGACATGTGCCCAAAGTGTTTGGGTTACAGCTTGCTTTTATACATTTGATACATATATATGTATCATCAATCAATATGTGTAAAGTGTACATTGGTTTGGTGGGGTAAGGTGGGACAACTTGAAAGGGGAGGACATGGGGGGCCTTCCAGGTCATAAGTAAATAACACAAAAGGTTGCATTCTTTTGAGTCCTTGACCAGCCTTCCACTGAATACACAATTTAGTATGGCTCAATGAATCTGTATTTTTACATGAACAATAGCGCAGAGGAGCAATCAGATATGCATTTGTCTCAGGTAGCAGAGGGATGACTTTCTGTGCTGCACCTGTGAAGATAAGCTATCAGTTTATTGTCAGAGTTAAATTCAACAGAACTCCTTTAGGGTAGAGATCTTGAGGCCCACAAGGAATTTCCTTGTGGGCAAATTGTGAGCCAGGTATGTAGCTCTTTTATCTTTTTAGCTAGCTAATTTTGGAATAAAATGGGAGTCAGGTTTGCCTGATGTAGTTCCCAGCTTGACTTTTCCCTTGGCTTTGTGATTTTGGGGTCCTGAGATTTATTTTCCTTTCACAAGATAATAGGGAAGTGTAATTACTTTTTGAATTCCTCAGATAAGGGGCTTTACCTCCAGATGGTCTGCTTGATGGCCGAGGTGATCTTTCCTCAGTAAGGATATCTTCTTTGCACAAAGAAGAGAGGGATGACTAAATGGAGAAGGTGCACTCACATAACAAATCTTACCTTTGTGTAAGGTGCTTTTCCTGGGTCTCATCTTAACCAGGCTTTTTCCGCACACTTTTTTCTGTACTCTAAAAAATTACTTATTCCTTACATGTCTTTCTTGTGTATATGAAAATATACATGCTAATAAAGTTTTTCTCTAGTTAACCTATATATTGTTACAGGGAATCCCAGTGAAGAACTATGAATGGTAGAGAAAATTATTTTTTCTTCCTTACATTATTATCACATTGTTATAGATAACAAGGGTATTCCTGAACTCATGACTGCAGATCGTTATATTGGCCTTTTTGTTTACCATATATTTACCCTACTTCCCCATAAGAATCACAGAACCTTTTCTGGTCAACAGAGAAGTTTCTTCTTAATAAAGAATCTGGCCTCATCGGAGGAGAGACCTGGCCTTTGTCTTGGCAACTAGGAGGTAATCTTTAAGCTATTGAAATTTCGTAAGTGATAGGAATGTCTTTGTGGGCCCCTCAGAGGACAAGGCTAGTTAGTGTTAATAAGGTGGTTCATGGTCTGAGTGCTGTGGTTTATGCCCCTAATTCCAGCACTTTGGGAGGCTGAGGTGGGAGGATAACTTGAGCTCACGAGTTGGAGACCAACTTGGCTAATGTGATGAGACCCCATCTCTACAAATAATAATTTAAAAAAATCAGCCAGGCATGGCAGCGTGTGCCTGTGATCCCAGCTACTTGGGAGGCTGTGTTGGGAGGATTGCTTGAGCCCAGGAGGTTGAGGCTGTAGTGAGTTATGATGGCTCCACTGTACTCTAGCCTGGATGACAGAGTGCCACCCTATCTCAAAATAAGGTGTGTAATGATGGGCCCCCATGATGTCAGCCTGACCTGGGAAGCAGGGAGAGCTGATGCCTACATTCAACCTGTGGCCAATGAATCAATCATTAAGCCTGAATAAAACTCCTGGACACAGTAAGGTGAGCTTTGCCTTATGTAGGTATTGTAGCCCACTGTGGCTGGGAGGAAGTACCACTGGCTATAGATCCACGGGTAGAGGTTAACGGAAAGCTCAGCATTTGTGATGCGGACAGGAGACGGAAATACTGGATAGAAGAAGGTGTTTCCCCAGCAAAGGCCCCATTCTCAAGCCTGGAGACCTATGGCCCTAACTGAGAACAGGCACTTCTGTTTTTGTGCCCCAAAAGTTGCCTTTTGGTTTGCCATGGCTCCGTATCCTGTACCCAAATAAACCCCGAGCCACAGGCTCCAGAAGCAGATGAGGAGACAGAGACAACGTGCCAAGTGGGAGAATGGCACAACAGAGAAAGAAGAGAAGGAATGTCTGAACACCAAGAGGAGTTCGGCTGGGGGTGGTCCGAGAGGCGTTCAGCTGCTGGCTGACCAAACTCCAGGGGAAGATCATCTTCCCACTCCATCCCCACTTCCAGCTCCCCATCTATCCCGGTGAGAACCACCTCCACCACTCATTAAAACCTCCGCATTCATCCATCAAGCTCGTGTGTGACCCAATTCTTTAAGGACACTGGGCAAGAGTTCAGGATGCAGAAAGCTGTCACAATGGCCCTCTGCCCTTGTGAAAAGCCATCTGAGGAAGGCAAGGCTAAAAGCGCATTGTAACACTGGGGCCACAGGCCCCCACCCCTAGAGACTAGTATGGGGCCGGAGCCCAAAGCACTCACCCTAGGTACTCCACCTGCCTGTCTGCATGCTCCCACTCCTGTCAAGGATTTGAGCAGCAGCAGCAGTGACCAAACATGAGCCCCACCCCTGTTGCACGTCCTGAGAGGGGGGTCAAGGAACTCTCCTGTTTCGTTTGGACCCGTCCACAACTCCACCTGATACATCTCTTCTTTTGGCTGGTTACTGAGACAAGCTTTCAGTCTATGAATCTTGCAAGAAAATTATTGAATCTCAGGGTGATTTTGGGAAACTCAAAACTTATAGTTGCTGTCAGAAGGCTCGCAGTCTGGAGAATTGTGCCCTCACTTTTCAGTTAGTCTAATTCGAGGTACACTGCTATATCATATAGTAGGAAGAACCTGTCTGTGGGTCTTATTTGTACCTTTGCCTGGAAGTTGACTGTCAAAGATTCAGTTGGAGATGGGGGAGGCTGACAAGAAGATACTCACAGGAAGGTTATCACACAACTATCTATGATAATAGGGCTTGTACCTGTAGTCTTTGACACTTAGAACTGTCTCCCTCTTAAGACATGCTATATTTTTTTCTGCTTGGCCAGCCTTTGTCATCATAAAGTTATACCTATTTTCCACCTGTCCCCAGATTGGAATTATGGTCAGAGGACCTTGAAGGTATATTTGAACCACAACAGTGATAGTAGAGCATCATGCATAAACAAATATATTTAAATTTAGGAGTCCAGTTTTTATTTTATTATGTTATATTATGTTATGTTATGTTATTTTAGACTGGGTTTTGCTGTCTTGCCCAGGCTGGAGTACAGTGCTATGATCATGGCCTACTGCAGTCTTGACCTCCTGGGCTCAAGTGATCCTTCCCGAGTAGCTGGGACCACAGGCATGTGCCACTATGCCCAACTAGAATCTTCCTTTCTTTTTAAGACAAGAGTCTTGCTCTGTCACCCCGGCTGGAGTGCAGTGGCACCATCTTGGCTCACTGAAACCTCCACTTCCTGGGCAAGAGATCCTCCACCTCAGCCTCCCGAGTAACTGGGACTATAGGTGTGTGCCACCATACCCAGCTATTTTTTAAAGTATTTTTTGTAAAGAGGGGGTTTTGCCATGTTTTCCAGGCTGGTCTTAAATTCCTGGGCTTAAGTGATCTGCCTGCCTTGGCCTCCCAAAGTGTTAAGATTACAGGAGTGAGCCACCACACCTTTCTAAACTCTTATTTTTAAAATAAATCTCTTTTCATATCTGATGTTTTGAATTTAAGTTGGTTGTATTTTGTTGTCAATTTATTTCTGTATACTTAGTCTTCTAGGAGTTTCTCAATTTTATGGTCTGTTATTCAGCTCCTGGATTTTTGATGCTGCTATAGATTAATTTTTATATTTATTTTGTCATTTAAAATAAGATATTGGGAGGGAAAGTAAGACATATTTTACAAATCAGAAAGTAAGACATATTTTATAAATCAGAATAAAAGTCATTTTTTGACCAAGAAGTTGGGACAAGAATAAAATAAGCAAAACACCCTGCGATGGTAATTATGGAATTTACTAGTTTGATATTGCCAGATACAAAACCACCCTCAAAGCTCAGTGGCTTAAAATGCTTATTCTGAGTTTGTGAGTTGGCTGTGGACAGCTGGTCTAGGCAGGGCTTGAGTGATTGGCTCAGCTGGCCTTGGCTGGACTCACATCTGTGGCCAGCTGGTAGTCAGTTGATTTAGACTCAGTGGGGTTGAGGAGACTGCTGAGAAGGTTTTCTCATCCTTCTGCCACTAAAGAGCTAGCTCAGACATGCTCTTCTCGTAACAAAGGCAGAGACACAAAAGTAAGTGAAATTGAGGGAGTACTTTTCAAGCCTCTACTTGCATCCCAGCTAATATCCTATGGCTAAAGGAAGTCACAAGGGCAAGCCCAGAATCATGGTTGGAGGACACTGCAAAGTTACATGACAAAGGTTATGGGTACAGAGAGAAGTGAAGTGTTTATGCAAACTACCCTCCAGAATTATTTCTCAGAGTTAAATTGTGATTCTCAAATGCAAGGAAATAGAAAACCAGTTGGAGATATTTGAAATGGTCTTTGGAAGCAATGTGCATTATTTTGGCAACCCAACCTATTATTTAATGCTTAATTTAAATATCACCTTTTTCATTAATGTTTCGTGATTGTCATAATGGTTAGTATTTTCATCCTTTTCAGATTTGTCACTGAGATATGAATCAGCATTTTGAATCACATGCTGTTATAATCATCCAAAGGGCAGTAGTTTGGTTTTGTTTTGTTTTACTCAGCATTTTGTGAGTTATGCTGGTGTTTTTGTTTGTTTGTTTTTTTTGTCAGAGGCAAGCTTGTAGACAACAAGAAAAACATACTATAGTGATAGTCTGATGATAATTGCTACCATGTATGCATAGTGTATTGTACTACTCTGCACTGTTCAAAGCACATGACTTATACTAAATCTTTTTAGTAAAACTTCATGTGAGAGTTCAAGTTAGCCAACCAATATGCTTTTCTGCTTCAAAAATTAATGTCTATTAAATAACAGCATAAGTCATTGATCTCTTTTCTAATAGTTGCTTTTATTTTTATGTTAAGGGAATGATATGTAAACCAGAAACAAAATTCTGAGGCCCCCCAACCATCTAAATGGACTTCCTCTTCAGCTAGGCCACTCTTAAAACTTAACCTGAAAGACTGGTTCAGGCCATGACAGGAAGTGGGGGTAGGACATGCCTCATTATACCTGTCCAGCATTAACATCAGCACAGACTTTAAGTCTGATAAGAAACATATTATGACCTATTCCTTTTACTACCTGAAGGCTTCCTCTGCAAATAAGAATTTTGGTCTCCACAGTCCTTTATCTTAACCCAGACATTCCTTTCTATTGATCTCAGGTCTTTAGATAAACTCAACCAATTGTCAACCAGAACATTTTTAAACTACCTATAAGCTGGAAGCTCTGACCCACTGCCCCCACCACTTTGAGTTGTCCTACTTTTCTGGACCAAACCAGTATATTTCTTGAAAGTATTTGATTAAAGTCCCATGTCTCCCTAAAATGTATAAAACCAAGCTGCACCCTGACCACCTTGGGAATATGTTCTTAGGACATCCTGATGGCTGTGTCACAGGGGCATGGTCCCTCATATTTGGCTCAGAATTAATCTCTTCAAATAATTTACAGAGTTTGACTCTTTTCATCAACAGATGTGATAAAGATTGTGCCATTTTTTGCCAGATTTTCACTGTTACTAGTTACTGCTTGGTTTTTACTTGTTCTCTGCAACTTTGTTTTAGATCTTTTTGCTTTAAAAAAAATTACCTTGGAGCAATTTTTAGCTGAATAACCTATTAACCACCTGTTTAGGCCTCCAGCTAAGGCAGTATTCTGCACCAACTGCCCCCACCCCAACCCCGCCCCACCCAGCACTAATAATCTTCTTGTTGTTACTGTGCCTGCAAGGATCTCACTTGGGCCTGGGCAGGTTTGGACCAGGGCCCAGTTAAATGGCTTCATTGGTGAGCTTGGCTTCTGAAGTGTCCTTCAGACCTTTTGTTTTCCACTGAACAATGAAGGTAAAAATTTTGTTAGTGACTTCAGTCTCTCTCTGCAGCCAGTATAAAAATTTAACTCCAAACGTAAAATTACAGTGTTTCAGTTGGGAACAACCCTTATTTTGGAATCAGCCAACTCAGATGATTTTCTGTTATTGATAGTAGTGGTTCATTATATATAAACATTTTATGTATTCATTATAACCATCTCATTTATTTTTTTCTTCAACTTTTAAGTTCCATGGTACATGTACAGGATGTGCAGGTTTGTTACGTAGGTAAATGTGTGCTATGGTGATTTGCTACACAGAGCAATCCATCGCCTGGATATTAAGCCCAGCAAACATTAGCTATTCTTCCTGATGCTCCCCCTGGCCCCAACAGGCCCCAGCGTGTGTTGTTCTCCCCATGTGTCTCTGTGCTCTCATCGTTCAGCTCTCACTTGTAAACTCATTTCTTTTTATGGCTGCATAGTATTCCATGATGTGTAGGTACCACATTTTCTTTATCCAGTCTATCATTGATGGGCATTTGGGTTGATTCCATGTCTTTGCTATTGTGAAGAGTGCTGCAGTGAACATACATGTGCATGTATCTTTATAACAGAATGATTTTTATTCCTCTGGGTATATACCCAGTAATGGGATTGCTGGGTCAAATGTTATTTCTGCTTCTAGATCTTTGAGGAATCACCAGACTGTCTTCCACAATGGTTGAACTAATTTATATTCTCATCAGCAGTGTAAAAGTGTTCTTTTTTCTCTGCAACTTCACCAGCATCTGTTGATTTTTGACTTTCTAATTATTGCCATTCTGACTGGTGTGAGGTGGTATCTCATTGTGGTTTTGATTTGCATTTCTCTAATGATCAGTGATGCTGAGCTTTTTTTCATATGTTGGTTGGGCACATGAATGTCTTCTTTTGAGAAGTGTCTGTTCATGTCCTTTGCCGACTTTTTAATGGGATTGTTTATTTTTTTCTTGTAAATTTGTTTAAGTCCTTTGTAGCCTCTGGATATTAGACTTTCGTAAGATGGATAGATTGCAAAATTTTCTCCCATTCTGTAGGTTGTCTTTTCACTCTGATGATAGTTTCTTTTGCTGTGCAGAAACTCCTTAATTTAATTAGGTCCCATTTGTCAGTTTTTGCCTTTGTTGCAATTGCTTTTGGCATTTTCATGATGAAGTCTTTGCCTGTGCTGATGTCCTTGATTTTCTTCTAGAATTTTTATAGTTTTGAGTTTTACACTTAAATCTTTAATTGATCTTGAGTTAATTTTTGTATAAGGTGTAAGAAAGGAATCCAGTTTCAATTTTCTGCATATGATTAGCCAGTTGTCCCAGTACCATTTATTAGTGAATCCTTTCTCCATTGCTTGTTTTTGTCAAGTTCGTCGAATATCAGATGATAACTATCTCATTTAATAGGCAGCACTTTTCTTTGTGTCAAGTAAGTTGACATGATATCGTAAGAGGCCCTCTACTTACAAGCTGGAGAACAATCTCAAAATTTAGTAATAACTGTATCCTGAAAACGGTTATATTTGGCAATATACTAAATTACCACGAGGTGGCATAATTTCCTTATTAAAACTGACTTTCAGGGCTCTAAATTGGATTTCCTCTAGTCTTTTGACTTAACAGGGCAAGATTTCAATTTTATTTATTTTGTTTCTCCTGTTGGAAAAGAGGAAGAAAAACAATTTATTAACTTCTTTACCTGTAACAGCAAGGGAAAATTTTAAATTCTTCTATTATGTATATATTTTAAATTTTATATATTTAAGGTGTACAACATAATGTTTTCATATACATGTTCGTAGTGAAATGAATTCAGCCAAGCAAATTAACAAGTGCAGTGGCCTGATCATGGTTCACGGCAACATCTATCTCCTGGGCTCAAGTGATCCTCCCACCTCAGCCTCCCAAGTAGCTAGAACTACAAGCATGTCTACGCTTGGCTATTTTTTTTTAAATTTATTTTTTGTACAGATGAGGGTCTCACTAGGTTGCCAGGCTGGTCTCGAACTCATGGACTCAAGCAATCCTCCTGCCTCAGCCTCCCAAAGTACTGGAATTAGAGGCGTGAGCCACTGCACCCAGCCAGTTACCTTTGTTTGTATGTGGTAAAGTACCTAAAACCTACTCTTTTTGCGAATTTCCGGTATACAATACAATATGTATTATTAACTGTATTCCTCATGCTGTACTTTATATCTCTAGGGTTATTTATCTTACATAACTGAAATTTTGTACTCTTTCACCTCCATCTCTCCATCTCCCCCCCCCGCTCACCTTTGGCAACCACCTTTCTACTCTCTATTTCTATGTATTCGAGTTTTTTTTTTAAGTTTCCATGTATAAATGAAACCGTGCAGTATTTTCTATATGTGTCTGATTTGTTTCATTCACTATTCACTTAGCATAATGTCCTCTAGGTTTATCCATGTTGTGGCAAATGGCAGGATTTCCTTCTTTTTAAAAAATTTGTTTTTATTATGTATTATTTTTAATTGTATTATTTTTTATTTATAAATATATATTATATGTTATAAATATATGTAATATATTACAATTATGTTATATATAATTATAATATAAATATATATTTATGATATATTATATAGAATAATGTATATAAGAGAATATGTAATATATAAATATATTCACATATATTTATGTTTAGTATATTAGTATTATTATCTTTCATGAATTTCGTTCTTTGTTAAGGCTAAATAATATATATCCATATTTTGGCTATTGTGATTAATGCTCTGATGAACATGGGTGCACTTTTGCTCTGTGTCACTACCCAAATCTCATGTCAAATTGTAATCTCCAGTGTTGGAGGAGGGGCCTGGTGGGTGGTGATTAAATCATAGAGACTGACTTCACCCTTGCTGTTCTCATTTAGTGAGTTCTTATGAGATCTCATTGTTGTAAAAGTATGTAGCACCTCCCCCATCTCTTTTTCTGTCTCCTGCTCCACAGTGTGAAGATGTGCCTGTTTCCCCTTCTGCCGTGATTATAAGTTTCCTGAGGCCTCCCCAGCCGTGCTTCTGGTACAGCCTGTGGAACTATGAGTTAACTTAACCTCTTGTCTTCATAAATTACCCAGTCTCAGGTAGTTCTTTATAAATTAACCTGTCTCAGGTAGTTTTTGTTTTTTTGTTTGTTTGTTTGTTTTTGAGATACAGTGTCACCCAGGCTGGAATGCAGTGGCACAATCTTGGCTCACTACAACCTCTGACTACCAGGTTCTAGTGATTCTCCTGTCTCAGCCTCCCAAGTAGCTGGGACTACCAGCACCCGCCACCATGCCTGGCTAATTTTTGTATTTTTAGTAGAGACGGGGTTTCACTGTGTTAGCCGGGGTGGTCTTGAAGTCCTGACCTCATGATCCACCTGCCTCGGCCTCCCAAAGTGCTGGGATTACAGGCGTGAGCCACCACACCCAGCCTCAGGTAGTTCTTTATGTTAATGTGAGGATGGACTAACACAGAAAATTGATACCAGAGAAGTGGGGCATTGCTACAAAGATACCTGAACATGTGGAAGCACCTTCAGAACTGGGTAATGAACAGAAGTTGGAACAGTTTGGAAGGCTTAGAAGAAGACAGGAAGATGAAGGAAAGTTTGGAACATTCTACAGACTTGTTGAATGGTTGTGACCAAAATGCTGATAGTGATATGGACAATGAAGTCCAGGCTGCGGAGTTCTCAACTGGAGATGAGGAACTTACTAGGAGCTGGAGATAAGAAGTTTCTAAGCAGCAAAGCATTCAAGAAGGGACCTGGCTACTTCTAACAGCATACACCCATATGCATGCACAAAGAGATTATCTGAAACTGGAACATATATATACATATATATTTTTTGAGAGGAAGCCTGTCTCTGTCAACCAGGCTGGAGTGCAATGGTGTGATCTCGGCTCACTGCAACCTCCACCTCCCCGGTTCAAACAATTCCCCTACCTCAGCCTCCTGAGTAGCTGGGATTATGAGTACATGCCACCACTCCTGGCTAATGTTTTTGTAATGTTAGTAGAGACAGGGTTTCACCATGTTGGCCAGACTGGTCTCGAACTCCTGACCTTAGGCAATCTGCCCACCTTGGCCTCCCATTGTGCTGAGATTATAGGCGTAAGCCACCATGCCCAGCCTGGAACTCATATTTAAAAAGGAAGCAGAGTGTAGATGTTTGGAAAATTTGCAGCGTGATTGTATGGTAAAAAAGAAAAACCCATTTTCTGGGGAAGAATTCAAGCCTGCTGCAGAAACTTGCATAAGTAAAGAGGAGCCAAATGTTAATAGCCAAGACAATGGAGAAAGTGCTGCCAAGGCATTTCAGAGACCTTCACAGCAGCCCCTTCCATTACAGGCCTGGGGTCTAGGAGGGAAAAATGATTTTGTAGGCCAGGGCGTCGCTGCTCTGTACAGCCTCAGGACATCTCAGGACAGTGCCCTGCATCTTGGTGACTCCAGCTCCAGCTGCGTCTAAAAGGTGCCAAAATACAGCTCAGGCCATTGCTTCAGAGGGCGCAAGTCCCAAACCTCGGCAGCCTCCATGTGGTGTTAAGCCTGTGGATTGGCAGAGGGCAAGAGTTGAAGCTTGGGAGATTCTGCCTAAGTTTCAGAGGATGTGTGGAAATGCCTGGATTTCCAGGCAGAAGTCTGCTGCAGGGGTGGATTCCTCATGGGGAACCTCTACTAGGGAAGGGTGAAGGGGAAATGTGGGATTGGAGTATTCACACAGAGTTTCTACTGGGGCTGCCTAGTGGAGCTCTGAGAAAAGGGCCTCTGTCCTCCAGACCTCAGAATTATAGATCCACTGACAGCTTGCACTATGCACCTGGAAAAGCTGCAGGAACTCAGTGCCAGCCCATGAAAGCAGCCAAGGAGGCTGTACCATGCAAAGCTACAGAGGCAGAGCTGCCTAAGGCTTTGGGAGCCCACCCCACATGTTAGTGTGGCCTGGATGTGAGACATAGAGTCAAAGGAGATTATTTTGGGGCTTTAAGATTTAATGACTGCCCTGTTGGGTTTTGGACTTGCATTGGACCTGTAGCCCCTTTGTTTTGGCTGATTTCTACCTTTTGGAATGGGAGCATTTATCCAGTGCCTGTATCCCCATTGTGTCTTGGAAGTAACTAATTTGTTTTTCATTTTACAGGCTCACAGGTGGAAGGGACTTGCCTTGTCTCAGATGACACTTTGGACTTGGACCTTTGAGTTAATGCTGGAATGAGTTAACATTTTCAGGGACTGTTGGAAAGGCATGATTGTCTTTTGAGATGTGAGAAGGACATGAGATTTGAGAGGGGCCAGAGGAAAATGTAATTATTTGGCTCTGTGACCCCACCCAAATCTCATGTTGAATTGTAATCTACAGTGTTGCAGGAGGGGTCTAGTGGGAGGTGATTGAATCATGGGAGCAGCTTTACCGCATGCTGTTCTCATGATAGTGAGTGAGATCTCATGAGATCTGGTTGTTGTAAAAGTATGTAGCACTTCCTCCAGCTCTCACTGTATCTCCTGCTCCACCATGTGAAAATGTGCCTTCTTCCCCTTCCACCATGATTGTAAGTTTTCTTTTTTATTTAATTAATTAATGTATTTATTATACTTTAAGTTCTAGGGTACATGTGCACAATGCGCAGGTTTGTTACATAGGTATATGTATGCCATATTGGTTTGCTGCACCCATTAACTCGTCATTTACATTAAGGTATTTCTCCTAATGCTATCGCTCCCCCTGCTCTCCACCCCATGACAGGCCCCAGGGTGTGATGTTCTCTGCCCTGTGCCCAAGTGTTCTCATTGTTCAGTTCTCACCTATGAGTGAGAACATGTGGTGTTTGGTTTTCTGTCCTTGTGATAGTTTGCTCAGAATGATGGTTTCCAGCTTCATCCATGTCCCTGCAAATGACACGAACTCTTTTTTTATGGCTGCATAGTATTCCATGGTGTGTATGTGCCACATTTTCTTAATCCAGTCTATCATTGATGGACATGTGGGTTGGTTCCAAGTCTTTGCTATTGTGAATAGTGCCGCAATAAACATACGTGTGCATGTGTCTTTATAGTAGCATGATTTATAATCCTTTGGGCATATACGTAGTAATGGGATCACTGGGTCAAATGGTATTTCTAGCTCTAGATCCTTGAGGAATCATCACACTGTCTTCCACAATGGTTGAACTAGTTTACAGTTCCACCAACAGTATAAAAGCATTGCTATTTCTCCACATCCTCTCTAGCATCTGTTGTTTCCTGACTTTTTAATGATCGCCATTCTAACTGGTGTGAGATGGTGTCCCATTGTGGTTTTGATTTGCATTTCTCTGATATCCAGTGATGATGAGTATTTTTTCATATGTCTGTTGGCTGCATAAATGTCTTCTTTTGAGAAGTGTCTGTTCATATCCTTTGTCCACTTTTTGATGTTTTTTTTTTTTTCCTTGTAAATTTAAGTTCTTTGCAGAGTTTTGGTATTAGTCCTTTGGCAGATGGATAGATTGCAAAAATGTTCTCCCATTCTGTAGGTTGCCTATTTACTCTGATGGTAGTTTCTTTTGCTATGCAGAAGTTCTTTAGTTTAATTAGATCCCATTTGTCAATTTTGGCTTTTGTTGCCATTGCTTTTGGTGTTTTAGTCATGAAGTCCTTGCCCATGCCTCTGTCCTGAATGGTATTGCCTAGGTTTTCTTCTAGGCTTTTAATGGTTTTAGGTCTAACATTTAAATCTTTAATCCATCCTGAATTAATTTTTGTATAAGGTATCAGGAGGGGATCCAGTTTCAGCTTTCTCCATATGGCTAGGCAATTTTCCCAGCACCATTTATGAAATAGGGAATCCTTTCCCCATTTCTCGTTTTTGTCAGGTTTGTCAAAGATCCGATGGTTGTAGATGTGTGGTGTTATTTCTGAGGCCTCTGTTCTGTTCCATTGGTTTATATATCTGTTTTGGTACCAGTACCATGCTGTTTTGGTTACTGAAGCCTTATAGTATAGTTTGAAGTCAGGTAGCATGATGCCTCCAGCTTTGTTCGTTTTGCTTAGGATTGTCTTGGCAATGCGGGCTCTTTTTTGGTTCCATATGAACTTTAAAGTAGATTTTTCCAATTCTATGAAGAAAGTCATTGGTAGCTTGATGGGGATGGCATTGAATCTATAAATTACCTTGGGCAGTGTGGCCATTTTCACAATATTGATTCTTCCTATCCATGAGCATGGAATGTTCTTCCATTTGTTTGCATCCTCTTTTATTTCGTTGAGCAGTGATTTGTAGTTCTCCTTGAAGAGGTCCTTCACATCCCTTGTAAGCTGGATTCCTCGGTATTTAATTCTCTTTGTAGCAATTGTGAATGGGAGTTCACTCATGATTTGGCTCTCTATTATTAGTGTATAAGATTGCTTGTGATTTTTGCACATTGGTTTTGTATCCTGAGACTTTGCTGAAGTTACTTATCAGGTTAAGGAGATTTTGGGCTGAGACAATGGGGTTTTCTAAATATACAATCATGTCATCTGCAAATAGGGACAATTTGACTTCCTCTTTTCCTAATTGAATACTCTTTATTTCTTTCTCTTGCCTGATTGCTCTGGCCAGTACTTCCAACACTATGTTGAATAGGAGTGGTGAGAGAGAGGATCCCTGTCTTGTGCTTGTTTTCAAAGGGAATGCTTCCAGTTTTTGCCCATTCAGTATGATATTGGCTGTGGGTTTGTCATAAATAACTCTTATTATTTTGAGATACATTCCATCAATACCTAGTTTATGGAGAGGTTTTAGCATGAAGAGCTGTTGCATTTTGTTGAAGGCCTTTTCTGCATCTATTGAGATAATCATGTGGTTTTTGTTGATGGTTCTGTTTATGAGATGGATTACATTTATTGATTTGCATATGTTGAACCAGGCTTGCATCCCAGGGATGAAGCCCACTTGATCATAGTGGATAAGCTTTTTGATGTGTTGCTCAATTCAGTTTGCCAGTATTTTATTGAGCATTTTCGCATCGACGTTCATCAGGGATATTGGTCTAAAATTCTCTTTTTTTGTTGTGTCTCTGCCAGGCTTTGGTATCAGGATGATGTTGGCCTCACAAAATGAGTTAGGGAGGATTCCCTCTTTTTCTATTGATTGGAATAGTTTCAGAAGGAGTGGTAACAGCTCCTTTTTGTACCTCTGATAGAATTTGGCTGTGAATCTGTCTGGTCCTGGACTTTTTTTGGTTGGTAGGCTATTAAGTATTGCCTCAGTTTTAGAGCCTGTTATTGAGATTCAACTTCTTCCTGGTTTAGTCTTGGGAGGGTGTATGTGTCCAGGAATTTATCCATTTCTTTTAGATTTTCTAATTTGTTTGTGAAGAGATTTCATAGTATTCTGTGATGGTAGTTTGTATTTCTGTGGGATCAGTGGTGATATCCCCTTTATCATTTTTTTATTGCATCTATTTGATTCTTCTCTCTTTTCTTTTTATTAGTCTGGCCAGCGATCTATCAATTTTGTTGATCTTTTCAAAAAACCAGCTCCTGGGTTCATTGATTTTTTGAAGGGTTTTTTGTTTCTGTGTCTCTTTCAGTTTTGCTCTGATCTTAGTTATTTCTTGCCTTCTGCTAGCTTTTGAATGTGTTTGCTCTTGCTTCTCTAGTTCTTTTAGTTGAGATGTTAGGGTGTAGATTTTAGATCTTTTGTGCTTTCTCTCATGGGCATTTAGTGCCATAAATTTCCCTCTACACATTGCTTTAAATTGTCCCAGAGATTTTGGTATGTTGTGTGTTTGTTCTCACTGGTTTCAAAGAACATCTTTATTTCTGCCTTTATTTCGTTATTTACTGATTAGTCCTTCAGGAGCATGTTGTTCAGTTTCCATATAGTTGTGCAGTTTTGAGTGAGTTTCTTAATCCTGACTTCTAATTTGATTGCACTGTGGTCCGAGAGACAGTTTGTTGTGATTCCTGTTCTTTTACGTTTGCTGAGGAGTGCTTTACTTCCAACTATGTGGTCAATTTTGGAATAAGTGTGATGTGGTACTCAGAGGAATGTGTATTCTGTTGATTTA
The DNA here is from genome assembly GCF_043159975.1 of Macaca nemestrina. NCBI lineage: Eukaryota > Metazoa > Chordata > Mammalia > Primates > Cercopithecidae > Macaca > Macaca nemestrina. The sequence goes on along the minus strand of NC_092133.1, from coordinate 39,272,394 downwards.
GGGTGGAGAGTTCTGTAGATGTCTATTAGGTCCACTTGGTGCAGAGCTGAGTTCAAGTCCTGGATATCCTTGTTAACCTTCTGTCTTGTTGATCTGTCTAATATTGACAGTGGGGTGTTAAAGTCTCCCATTATTACTGTGTGGGAGTCTAAGTCTCTTTGTATGTCTCTAAGGACTTGCTTTATGAATGTGGTTCCTCCTGTATTGGGTGCATATATATTTGGGATAGTTAGTTCTTCTTGTTGCATCTTTTTAACATTATGTAATGCTCTTCTTTGCCTCTTTTAATCTTTGTTGGTTTAAAGTCTGTTTTATCAGAGACCATGGTTACAACCCCTGCTTTTTTCTTTTGCTTTCCATTTGCTTGGTAAATATTCCTCCATCCCTTTATTTTGAGCCTATGTGTGTCTTTGCATGTGAGATGGGTCTCCTGCATGCAGCACACTGATGGGTCTTGACTCTTTATCCATTTTGCCAGTTGTGTCTTTTAATTGGGGCATTTAGTCCGTTTACATTTGAGGTTAAGATTGTTATGTGTGAATTTGATCCTGCCATTATAATGTTAGCTGGTTATTTTGCCCATTAGTTGATGCAGTTTCTTCATAGTGTTGATTATCTTTACAATTTGGCATGTTTTTGCAGTGGGTGGTACCAGTTGTTCCTTTCCATGTTTAGTGCTTCCTTCAGGACCTCTTATAGGGCAGGCCTGGTGGTGACAGAATCTCTCAGCATTTGTTTGTCTGTAAAGGATTTTATTTGTCCTTCACCTATGAAGCTTAGTTTGGCTGGATATGAAATTCTGGGTTGAAAATTCTTTTACGAATGTTGAATATTGACCCCTGCTTTCTTCTGGCTTGTAGGGTTTCTGTAGAGAGATCCGCTGTTTTTCTGATGAGCTTCCCTTTGTGGGTAACCTGACCTTTCTCTCTGGCTGCTCTTAACATTTTTTCCTTCATTTCAGCCTTGTAAGTCTGTTGATTATGTGTCTTGGGGTTTCTGTTCTCATGGAGTATCTTTGTGATGATCCTTATATTTCCTGAATTTGAATGTTGGCCTGCCTTGCTAGGTTGTGGAAGTTCTCCTGGATAATACCCTGAAGAGTGTTTCCAACTTGGTTCCATTCTCCCCATCACTTTCAGGCACACCAATCAGACGTCGATTTGGTCTTTTCACATAGTAGCATATTTCTTGGAGGCTTTGTTCATTTCTTTTCACTCTTTTTCCTCTAATTTTGTCTTTTTGCTTTATTTCATTGAGTTAATCTTCAATCTCTGATGTCCTTTCTTCTGCTTGATCGATTCGACTATTGATACTTGTGTATGCTTCACAAAGTTCTTGTGCTGTGTTTTAAATCTCCATCAGGTCATATATGTTCTTCTATAAACTGGTTATTCTAGTTAGCAATTAGTCTAACCTTTTTCAAGGTTTCTTAGCTTCCTTGCATTGGATTAGAACGTGCTTCTTTAGCTTGGAGGAGTTTGTTATTACCTCCTGAAGCCTACTTCTGTCAATTCATCGAACTCCTTCTTTGTCCAGTTTTGTTCCCTTGCTGGCAAGGAGTTCTGATCCTTTGGAGGAGAAGAGGCATTCTGGTTTTGGCTTTTCAACCTTTTCACGCTGTTTTCTCCCCATCTTTGTGGAGTTCTCTACCTTGGGTCTTTGAAGTCAGTGACCTTCAGATGGTGTCTCTGAGTGGACGTCCTTTTTATTGATGTTGATACTGTTCCTTTTTTGTTAGTTTTCCTTCTAAGAGTGAGGCCCCTCTGCTGAAGGTCTGCTGGAGTTTACTGGAGGTCCACTCCAGACCCTGTTTTCCTGGATATCATTGGCAGAGGCTGCAGAACTGCAAAGATTACTGGCTGTTTTTTCCTCTGGAAGCTTTGTCCCAGAGGGGCACCTGCCAGATGCCAGCCAAAGCTCTCCTGTATGAGGTGTCTGTCAGCCCCTACTGGGAGATGTCTTCTAGTCAGTATACATGGGGGGTCAGGGACCCACTTCAGGAGGCAGGCTGTCCCTTCTCAGAGCTCGAATGCTGTGCTGGGAGATTCGCTGCTCTCTTTAGAGCTGCCAGGTAGGTATGTTTAAGTCCACTGAAGCTGCACCCACCACCACACCTTCCCCCAGGTGCTCTGTCCCAGGGAAGTGGTGGTTTTATCTATAAGTTCCTGACTGGGGCTGCTGCCTTTTTTAAGAGATGCCCTGGCCAGAGAGGAGGGAATCTAGAGAGGCAGTTTTGTTTCAGTGGCCTTGCTGAGCTGCGGTGGGCTTCACCTAGTTCGAACTTCCTGGAGCTTTGTTTTCACTGTGAGGGTAAAACTGCCTACTCAAGCCTCAGCAATGGCAGATACCCTTCCCCCCCACCAATCTTGAGTGTCCCAGGTCACGCTTAGACTGCTGTGCTGGCATGAGAATTTCAAGCCAGTGGATCTTAGGTTGCTGTGCTCCGTGGGGGTGGGACCTGCCAAGCCAGACCGCTTGGCTCCCTGGCTTCAGTCCCCTTTCCAAGGGGTGTGAGCGATTCTGTCTTGCTGGCATTCCAGGTGCCACTGGAGTATGAAAAAAACTGCTGTGGCTAGCTCAGTGTCTGCCCAAATGGCCGCCCAATTTTGTGCTAGAAACCCAGGGCCCTGGTGTTGTAGGCACTGGAAGCAATCTCCTGGTCTGTGGGTCGTGAAGGCCGTGGGAAAAGTGCAGTGTCTGGGCCAGAGTGCATGGTACAGTCCCTAATGGCTTCTGTTGGCTAGGAGAGGGAGTTCTCCCACTCCTTGCACTTCCCAGGTGAAGTGACGCCCTACCCTTCTTCAGCTCAGGTCCTTGGGCTGTACCCACTGCCCAACCAGTCCCAGTGAGATGAACCAGGTACTTCATTTGGTAATGCAGAAATCACCCCGCTTCTGCACTGATTTCGCTGGGAGTTGCAGACTGGAGCTGTTCCTATTTGGACATGTTGCCAGCAAATCAGACTGACCTTTTTCAACTATCAATTCCTTAGCTGAAAAATAGGAATTGCAGAAATACGTGTCTGGATTTTCCGTGGAGGCGTATGGTGAGAAAACAAACTTGATCAAGGTACTACTGATGCTTTTAAAACAGTAAAATGGAATGTAATATAAAAGATGAATATTACCTTTGATTATCTTTCTAAGATCTTACCTTAAATGCTAAGTTTAATATGTTTGAAATAAAGTATTATGTTTCATGCATGATTATATATTTGTTAGTGGTAGGGATATGTAAATATATATGTTATGTATATATAGTTAATATATATATACATATATACACACATAACATGTATGTTACATGTTTCAATCTATCTCTTCCTTGTGCTTGGCAAAGTTACACATAGTAGAAACCTATAAATGCTGCTGAATAAATTATTAGATTTATCCTTTTTTAGCTCTATAAGGCTTTTCCTGTTTTGATTAATAATATTGCTTCCCTCAAAACTCTGTTTTGGAGAATGTTAAAAAGCTCTTCTGTGTCTCAGCAACCATTAAGAGTTCATTGGCTGTTTCCTGATCAATAGGGTACAGGTAAAATGTGACCCATTGAGTGGCTGCTTGGTTCTCACTACTTATGTAAGTCACTGACTGATTGTTTCTCCCATTGACATTTAGGTGTGCCACAAACATGATATCTGAAAGATGTTTAGATACCTAAGAACTATATGTGATTTTCACACTTTATAAGCATTAAAAAATTTAAAAGGTAAAATATTTAGAAGTTATGATTCTTGCTACATAAAAGCCGATGCTAGATAGAAGACACATGCACGTGTGCACGCCCACACACGATAATGATAAGCAATGTGCTGTCATATTTAAATGAGTCATTACAGAAGATTGTGATTAGGTTAGGCTGATTAGATTAACAGATGTGATTAGATTAGGCTGATTAGAATCTGGAAAGGATTCATCAAAGAAATCACCCGAGGCAATGTTAACTTGAAATGAGAGACTGAGGGACACAGAAAATCCAGGGAATGATGGGCCAGGGATCAAGAAGAATAGGGCAGATACAGAGGTTGACTGGATCCACATGAATGGGCATGGAAGGTGTGTCAAACAGTAGGTGTAATTAATAGAGGCAACTGTTTGAATCTGAGTTCTGGATGACAGTTTTGAATCTGATAAAATAGCAGAGTAGGGGCATGAGTATCAGTAAAGGCATGATAAAAATGTTTACATTCTGAGGTATTGGGGGTTGGAACTTCACCATGTGAATTTTGGAAAGCACAATTCAGCCCATAACAAACTTTACAAAAATAGAATAATTCAGTCTGTATGTCCTTGTGTCTGACTTTTTACATCAGCATTTTGTCTTTAGAATTCTTCTAAGTTGTTTAATGTATCTCAAATTTATTTTCATTCCTATACAGTATTTCATTGTATGAGCATATAAAAATTTTATTTCTAGTTTTTGACTGTTGGGAACAATGATGCTATAAAAATAATTACACATTTACCCTGGTACACATGCACATACATACATATATGCACTTTGAATTTTAATACACTCAAATTTGCCCTTCTTTCCCTTTATGGTTAATGCTTTTTGCAGCTTATGTAAAAAAATTCTTCCCTTTCTTAAAATAATTCAGATTTTCTTCTATGTTATTAAAAACTTTATAATTTGGCCTTTTATATTTGGCCTATAATACATCTGAAGGTGATTTTTGTGTATGGTAGCATGTAGTAGTCCATTTCATTTTTTTTTTTTTTTGAGATGGAGTCTCACTCTGTCACCCAGGCTGGAGTGCAGTGGCACAATCTCAGCTCACTGCAACCTCCACCTCCTGGGTTCAAGCAGTTCTCCTGCCTCAGCCTCCTGAGTAGCTGGGGTTACAGAGGCCTGCCACCATGCTTGGCTAATTTTTGTATTTTTAGTAGAGACAGGGTTTCACCATATAAGCCAGGATGGTGTCAAACTTCTGACCTTGTGATCTGCCCACCTCAACCCCCAAAGTGCTCAGATTACAGGTGTGAGCTGCCACACCCAGCCCATTTCCTTTTTTCATAATGATACATATTTAATAATTTTACCCGCACTATTCATTGAAAAGACTATGCTGCCATTTTCATAAATCAAGAATCCACATATTCTGTTCTGTCACTGTGTCTATCACCTATTACTTAGTTTTATAACAAGTCTTGATTTCTGGTAGAGTAAAACTTTATTTCTTCTTTTCCTCTTCCTTTTTCTCCTCCTCCTCCTATTACTTGTCTTTGCATTTTCAAATACATTTTGGAGTCAGCTTGTCAAATTGTATTACAAAAAGGAAAAAAGTTAGACATGGTGGCTCATGCTGTTATGCCCAGACCGTTTATTCCCCGAAGAAGACCACCAGAGTCCAGAGTCAAAGCTAAGCAGCAAGGATCTTTATTACAGGTTCGAACCTGGAGCTCTCACTTGCTCGTGAAACGAGACGGGCAGGAGAGCTCCCCCACTGAGCTCCGAACAATGTTATATAGTCTAAGGAAAGTAGGCATAGAATCATTATACAAATTAGAGGTATGATTGGCTGGAGTTTGAACAAAGCGATTTGGCAAACTATGATTGGTTCCTGCCATTTCTGATATTTCAGTACAACCCTTGAGGCGGAAGAGCAGTTTTACACAAAGGCAGTTAATTATATTGCGTCAGGTTGCACAACCAGTTTATGGCTATCTTGCTTAAACACACCTTGTGACCTGGCTATCTTACTTAAACATTCCTTGTGACCTGGCCTCAGAAAGAAAAACATGTACTTACAGAACTTACGAAACCTCTGGTACGTGCAGAGATTAGAAAGCAGAACAAAGAGTTTAGCAACATCGGGGGGAGGAAGGGAGGGTACGCATTTTTGTATCTTTGTGTCCTTTCATTTCCCCCTCCCATAAGTAACTGGATGTCCAATCTTGGATTTCCAGAGTCTTATAATGTAGCCTCACTTTCTGGGTGCAGGAGAGGCTGGTGATGGCTACGGAGGACCATTAATTGGATGGTATCAAACCTTTCTCTGACAAATTGTAAAATTTTATTTACCACACAGGGGCCTATAGTGAATAGAAGTAGTAAAGACATTAGGGGGCCTAAAAGGGGTGCCAGAAGGGAAAACATTGAAGAGCTCCACCAATTGTTAGTGGCTGTAGTTAATTGTTGCTTTTTCATTTCTAAGCTTAGTTTGTGTAGGTGTTGGACCCTTTCCTCAACTAACCCTGACTCATTTATATAGAAACAGCATTCTTCTTTGAGGAACATACAGGTACCTCCTTTCTCAGCCGTGAGTAAGTCTAAGGCTCTGCGGTTTTGAAGGGTGACCTGTGCTAGGGAGGTGAGCTGCCGCTGAAGGGAGGCTAGGGAATAGGCGGAGTCTTCCATAGCAACAGAGAATTGTTGTAACAGCTTGTCGTTTTCTATCATGGAGTGTTGTAGGGCCCCTCCTGCTAACCCCGCTGCGATGACAGAGGTGGTTAAGGATATTCCGGCAATTAGTGGTAGAAAAACTGCTCGTCTATGTCGCGCAGTTTTAGTTGGGGCGGTCCCTGTCCAGCCTATGAACTCTGCCGGGGTTAGCAGTGTCAGTCAGGGAACTAGGGTAACAGGGATACACAACTGTCCGTCAGAGATGCTTTTGGACAGAGTTTTTAACAGAGTCATATTACACCAGAAGAACACACCAGGGGGAGCATATATGGGACTATTAGGGTATGTAGCCGATTGGTTACAGAGGCTGTTGCTAAATGCCGAATAACAATAGGGGTATTTCTCTTGGTATGGGTCACGGTACAGGGCCACATCGGGTATCGTGACTATTGATGAGTTAAAACCTGTATAGTTTGTGGGAGGGGAGGATAGAGGAACAGCGGTTAATGGTGGTCTTCCTAGGGTTGCACACGTAAAGCAAGAGGACAGGTCGCCTAAACCGGTGAGGTTGGCGAATGCTAGCCCTTCCTGTAGTAGGGTTAGCCAGGAGAACGGCTGTAAGTCTTGTGATAGCTTAGTTTCTTGCCTGTGGATTTGTGTATGGATTAAGGGTTGAATCTGGACTAGACTTCTCCACAGATATAAATGGCTACTGGGCCAGGTACTAGTTGATGAGTAATATACTCCCCCATGTTGTGGGGTTGTCCACCGAGAGTCCCATGGGTCTCTAATTATCCAAGTGTAAGTGACGGGAGACTCAGTTTTGTAAAAATACCACCCTTGTTGTTCTCTCCAGTATCGGACAGAGTGCGTCTTACAGTAGCTATATGGGCAACCTGCACTCTGGTGCCACCAATAATTTTTACAATTATATTCAGTTTGATCATATTCAAAACAGATCATGGGTATTGCTGGTTGGGCAATCCGGAACCTAGTGAAATTGAGGTAAACTATAGTATTACACCCTGAGGGGGGGCAGTCTGCGCTAGCTAGCAGTTTACCCGCTTGGGGGGTTTCCCCGGGGTGAGTTTTGTTCTCATAGAGCCAGAACCTCCAGACATAGGGATTAGACGGCGCAGCAGTGAGGAGAGTCAGATGCATAAGACATAAAAGCATAGGTAAGCTAGACATGGTTACGGTTATGGGGATGACGGCGCAGGGTTAGCTTTAAGGGATTGTTCTTAGCTTTGTCTACAGTCCATGTAACCGGTGCTCCAGACGGCCCAAGAAGGTCGGATGCTGGGTCCACTAGTTTGACGTGTGTGTAGTGGATCCACGAAGCGATGCCTTCTACCTTGAGAGCGGTGGGAGTAGTCAGGAGTACTTGCAGTGGTCCTTTCCACCTGGGTTGAAGAGTTTCTTGCCGGTGGCGCTTGACTAGGACCCAGTCTCCTGGTTGGAATGGATGAGGCGTCGGCGGAGGTCCTGCCTCATACAGTTCTCGTAGTCTGGGCCAAATTTCCTGGTGAATTTTCTGTAAGGCTTGTAAGGAGAACAAGAGCTCAGAGACATTTGCAGTTTCAGGTTTGAGTAAGTCATCTTTTAGACTGGGGACCAGGGGTGGGGGTCTGCCATACATGATTTCATATGGTGTGAGGCCCAGTCTGTAAGGAGTATTTCGGGCCCGGAACAGAGCGTAGGGGAGAAGTACTACCCAATTAGCACCAGTCTCCATGGTCAATTTAGTTAAGGTCTCCTTTAGAGTCCGATTCATCCTTTCTACCTGTCCTGAGCTTTGGGGCCTATAAGCACAATGTAATTTCCAATTTCCCCCAAGAATGGAAGCCAAATCCTGACTTACCTTAGCAACGAAGGCTGGTCCATTGTCTGACCCTATTTGGACGGGAAAGCCATACCTGGGGAGGATTTCTTCCAAAATTTTCTTTGCTACAACCTGAGCAGTTTCTCTCTTAGTTGGGAACGCTTCTGTCCATCCTGAAAAAGTATCTACAAAGACAAGTAAGTACTGATACCCATATTTTCCAGGCTTTATCTCAGTAAAGTCTATTTCCCAATAGATACCAGGCCTAGTTCCTCTACACCTGATTCCTGCGGCGGTCTGGGTTTGGGGGCAAGCGTTGTTCAGTTGGCAGGCTTTGCAATTTGTTGTGACATCGCTGGCCAGTTCAGCTATGCGTCTGATTCTGAACTTGGCGTGCCTGATTAAGTCTATCATTCGCCGGGCACCCAGGTGGGTTGTCCAGTGGATATGTTCCAACACCTGCCGTCCTAATTTTTCTGGTAGGATGGTTTGGTCATTTATATCAGTCCACCACCCATTTTGAACCTGTTTTAGGGGAAGCGTGTCCATCCATTCGCGATCCTGTTCGGTATAGTCGGGAAAACATGGCAAATTTCGCGGGCCAGGATCAGGGAGCTGGAGCGCGAGGAGCTGACTGGGAGCTTTTGCTATGCTCTGTGCGGTTTGGTCAGCGAAGAAGTTGCCTCGAGCAATTGGCGTAGTTGGTTTCTGATGCCCAGGGCAATGTACAATAGCCAATTTCTTTGGTTTCCACAAAGCAGTTAATAGAGCTAGGATCTCTTGCTTGTTTTTTATTTCTTTGCCTTCAGCTGTTAATAGTCCCCTCTCTCTGTAGATGGCCCCATGTATGTGCGCAGTAGCGAAAGCATAGCGGCTATCCGTGTATACTGTTAGTTTTTTCTCTGCCCCTAGGGTGAGGGCCTGTGTGAGTGCTATCAACTCGGCTCTTTGGGCCGATGTCCCTGGAGGCAAGGGTTCCGCCCAGATTACCTCAGTCTCTGACGTTACAGCTGCTCCTGCATACCGCTGGCCTTGGTGGACGTAGCTGCTGCCATCAGTGAACCAGATGAGTTCTGTGTCGGGGAGCGGACGATCTTGCAGGTCCTCCCGCACCCCATGCACCTGAGCCAGTATCTCAGTGCACTCATGGGACGGGGCGTCCAAGTCTGGATTTGGCAGCAGTGAAGCAGGGTTTAAAGAGGTTGGGGGCAGAAAAGTTATTCTGAGGGGGTTTAACAGCAGTCCTTGATAGTGGGTGAGCCGGGCGTTACTCATCCATCGGTCCGGCGGCTGCCAGAGGACGCCTTCAATGGCATGCGGGGTTATAACGTGCAACTCTTGCCCCATGATAAGTTTATCAGTGTCTCGGACCATTAGGGCGGTCGCCGCGATTATCCGGAGGCAGGGTGGCCAGCCAGCAGCCACTGAATCTAATTTTTTTGACAAATAGGCAACTGGCCTCTGCCAGGGGCCTAGGTACTGTGTTAACACGGCTTTTGCAACACCCTTACTTTCATCCACGTATAAGTGGAAGGGCTTGGAGACATCAGGGAGCCCCAGCGCGGGGGCTGATAACAAGGCAGTTTTTATTTGCTGAAAGGCCAGCTCAGCCTCTTCCGTCCAATTGAAGGGCTGCCGTTCCTTTGTTGCCTGGTATAGGGGCTTGGCTAACTCAGCAAATCCGGGTATCCATAACCTACAGAACCCTGCCGACCCCAGGAATTCTCTCACTTGCCGTGTTGACTGGGGTCTAGGGATGCGTAGGACTGTTTCCTTTCGGGCTTTGGTTAGCCAGCGTTGCCCCCCTTTTAATAGGTACCCCAGATAAGTTACCTCCGACTTGCAGATCTGAGCCTTTGTTGCTGAGGCTTGGTAGCCTAGCTCCCCCAGAGTCTTCAGGAGGTCCTCAGTCCCTTGAACACAAGTTTCCGGGGACCTGGCCGCTATTAAGAGATCATCAACATATTGCAAAAGAGTTATTTCAGGGTGTTGCCGCCGGTACTCACCCAGATCTTCATGAAGGGCTTCATCGAACAGGGTTGGCGAGTTCTTGAACCCTTGTGGCAGTCTGGTCCATGTTAGCTGACCGTTGATGCCCCTCTCAGGATCCGTCCATTGAAATGCAAAGAGTTCTTGACTTTTGGGAGCCAGAGGAAGGCTGAAGAAAGCGTCTTTTAGATCAAGAACGGTATACCACTGTTTTTCGGGATGTAAGGCACTCAGAAGGGTGTATGGATTGGGCACAGTGGGATGTATGTCCATGACCCTTTTATTAACTTCTCTTAAATCCTGTACTGGCCTGTAGTCCGTACTGTTGGGTTTACGAACAGGTAACAGTGGAGTATTCCAGGATGAGTGGCAAGCCCGTAGGACTCCCTGGTCTAGGAGTCGGCGGATATGGGGCGTAATTCCTTCTCTTGCCTCCAGGGGCATAGGATATTGCCGAACCCGAACCGGGTCCGTCCCTGGCTTAACTTCCACAAATATGGCAGGTCGATGTTTAGCTAGCCCCAAGCCCCCAGTTTCTGCCCACACTTCAGGGAAACGCTGGAGCCAAGAGTCAATTTCCTGATTGGGGGGCTTTTGCTCTTGATGGAGTCAGTACTCATCTTCTAAGGTGACAGTCAGGATAGATATTGGCCTGTTTTGGGAATCAGTTATCTTGGGCCCTTCTGGCTCAAAGTGGATTTGGGCCCCCATCTTTGTCAGCAAGTCCCTCCCTAGTAGAGGGCAGGGGCTCTCTGGGATGACTAGGAAGGAATGGGAGACTTTTCCCGTTCCTAAGTCTACAGTCCTCTGGGTTGTCCAGGGGTATTTTTTAATGCCTGTGGCCCCTTGCACCCAGGATGTTTTCTTAGACATTTTTCCAATTGGTTTGGTTAGGACTGAGCGTTCCGCCCCAGTATCGACCAAAAAGTGAACTGGGGACCCCTCCACTTGCAAAGTTACCCTGGGTTCGGGGAGGGGGTCCGAACCCCGTCCTCCCTAGTCAGAGTCCTGGGTAACGAGTACGGAGGTAGGGTTAGCTGGTCTCCGTTTCTTTGGGCAGTCTTTAATCCAGTGGCCACGTTCCTTGCAATAAGCACACTGATCTTTTTCTAATCCTTGCCTAGGGCCTTGCTTTTTCTGCTTTCTGTTTTGGCCATTTCCTGCCTGGGGGAAAGCTGCTACTAAGACTTTGGTCATTTCTTTGGTTACCTTGAACTGTTTTTCTTCTGGAGTATCCCTATTATTATAAACTCGCTGGGCCATCTGAAGGAGGTCCTGAATCTGCTTTCCCTCTAAACCTTCTAATTTCTGGAGTTTTCTTTTAATATCTGGTGTTGCCTGGTTTACAAAGGACATTACTACCACTGCCTGATTTTCCGGTGCTTCCGGGTCCATAGGGGTAAACTGTCTGAAGGCTTCCATTAATCTCTCTAAATATACAGCGGGGCTTTCTGTCTTACCTTGTAACACAGAATATACTTTAGCCAAATTGGTGGGCTTGCGAGCTGCAGCCCAGAGACCCGCCATTAGAGTCTGGCGATAAATGAGCAGTCGTCCCCTACCTTCTGCCGTGTTGTAGTCCCATCTGGGCCGGGTCAAAGGAAAAGCCGCGTTAATGAGGTCAGGATTTGCAGTTGGCTGGCCGTCATCTCCTGGAACCAGCTTTCTGGCCTCAACTTGGATTCTTTCCCGCTCCTCCGTTGTGAACAGGATTCGGAGGAGCTGTTGACAGTCATCCCAGGTCGGCTGGTGAGTAAACATGACACTGTCTAACAACGAGGTTAGATCTTTGGGATTATCTGAGAACCGAGCATTTTGGGACTTCCAATTGTATAAATCACTGGTGGAAAAAGGCCAATACATGAGACGGGAGAGCCCGGTATCATCGAGCAATCCTATTTCTCTGAGAGGCAGGGCTACAGTGGAGTCAGGGAGTCGGGAAGCTTGGTCCCTCTGTACGCGGCCTCGTGTTCGGCCGGCCGGCCCCCCCAGGTTACTTTCGCTCTCGGCTGCTTCCGCTTCTCGGTTTCCCTCTACGGAAGCACCACCCTGGGGGACTGGGTCCTGCAGGATAAGGTGCGGATATGGTGGGGGAAATGTGGGTTCTAACGTTAGGGGGTCCTGGCTGTCCGGCAGCACAGGGGCCGAGGGAGCAGAGGGAGTCCTTTGTCTTGTAGGTCGCGTTACTAGGACCTTGCAAGGCTCAAGGATGAATGGAGTTATCCAGGGCGGTGGGTCTTCCACAAGATTTTGCCACACTAGAATATAAGGAATTTGATCAGGATGTCCTGACTGCCCTGGCAGGAAAATCTTAGTTTTTACCTTAGTAATAATAGAGAGACAGAAAGTTCCTTCGGAGGGCCACCCTACGCCGAAAGAGGGCCATTCCGAACGGCAGAAAGTAACTAGCTTTCCTTTCTTTAGCTCTACGCTTAAGTTATGCCCCCGAGCCTTCACATCCTTAAAATTGGTAACAAGGAGTGAGAGCGGCGTGCTCTGGTTGTTGCCCATCTTTGGACTGCTCCTACAAAGAGAAGGGGGGACGAAAATGAGTGTGAAGCAGAGGGGAGTATCCGACAGGTCCGGTCCTGGAAGGGGAAGAAAAGGTTTTATGTTTCGTTTTGGGCTTACACTTAACACTTAACAATAACGGACAGACAGTGATAACGATGAGCATTCGCGAGCACGTGTCGGACTTCCGACCTGAGTCAGACGGGGCAACCAAGGATGGAGGCCCCCAGATGGGCACTGGGGAACGTCTCCCACCAGTCCCGAGTGGCTGTCTTCTAGCGCATCCACCAAGACCGTGCCACTTACAGAACAGACCAATACAGATTACAGATTACGGATTTCGCGAAATTTCAGGGAGACAGACAGAGACAAAGACAGAGACAGTGACAAAGCCGGCTTACCTACAGATTAAGATCCATTGACTTGGGGGTCTGGTGGGCTTGGGGGAAATCCCGGACGAGCCCCCATTTGTTATGCCCAGACCGTTTATTCCCCGAAGAAGACCACCAGAGTCCAGAGTCAAAGCTAAGCAGCAAGGATCTTTATTACAGGTTCGAACCTGGAGCTCTCACTTGCTCGTGAAACGAGACGGGCAGGAGAGCTCCCCCACTGAGCTCCGAACAATGTTATATAGTCTAAGGAAAGTAGGCATAGAATCATTATACAAATTAGAGGTATGATTGGCTGGAGTTTGAACAAAGCGATTTGGCAAACTATGATTGGTTCCTGCCATTTCTGATATTTCAGTACAACCCTTGAGGCGGAAGAGCAGTTTTACACAAAGGCAGTTAATTATATTGCGTCAGGTTGCACAACCAGTTTATGGCTATCTTGCTTAAACACACCTTGTGACCTGGCTATCTTACTTAAACATTCCTTGTGACCTGGCCTCAGAAAGAAAAACATGTACTTACAGAACTTACGAAACCTCTGGTACGTGCAGAGATTAGAAAGCAGAACAAAGAGTTTAGCAACATTGGGGGGAGGAAGGGAGGGTACGCATTTTTGTATCTTTGTGTCCTTTCAATGCCTGTACTTCCAGCAATTTGGAATGTCAAGGTGGGAGGATGGCTTGAGAGCAGGAGTTTGAGACCAGTCTGGGCAACATAGTGAGACCCCTGTCTCTACAGAAAAGTTAAGAAATTAGCCAGGCATGATTGTGTGTTCCTGTAATCCCAGCTACTTGGGAGGCTGAAGTGGGAGGATCGCTTCAGTCCAGGAGGTCAAGGCTGCAATGAGCTGTGATTGCACTACTGCACTCCAGCCTGGGTGAAAGAGTGAGACCTTGTCTCAAAACCCAAACCAAAAAAAAACAAAAAGGAAAAGAAAAAAAGCCTATTAGGGTTTTGATTTAAGTTGCACCAAATCTACTGGTAAGTTTGGAGAGAATTGACAATTTATAATAAGAATTGAGAGTGTATATTATTGAGTCTTCCCATCAATGGACTTGGTATATCCCTTCATTTATTCATTTTCTCAAATGCCTCTCAATAAAGTGTTACAGTTTTTTAAAGAATTTTTGCATGTAATGTCTTAGATTAATGGTTACATAATTTTTTGACATTATAAATGACAGTTTAAAATTTTCATTCTTGGCCAGGCTCATGCCTGTAATCTCATTTTGAGAAGCTGAGATAGGCAGATTGCTTAAGTCCAAGAGTTAGAGACCAGCCTGGGCAAAACCTCATCTCTACAAAAATTAACTGGGTGCTGTAGCATGCGCCTGCACTCCCAGCTACTCAGGAGGCTGAGGGAGAAACATGGATTGATCCCAGGAAGTCAAGGCTGCAGTGAGCCATGATGGTGCCACTGTACTCAATCCTGGGCAACAGAGCAGACCCTGTCTCAAAAACAAAACAAAATAGGCCGGGTGCGGCGGCTCATGCCTGTAATCCCAGCACTTTGGGAGGCTGAGGCAGGTTGATCACTGTCACGCGCGTCCATGTGAAGAGACCACCAAACAGGCTTTGTGTGAGCAATAAAGCTTTTTAATCACCTGGGTGCAGGCGGGCTGAGTCCGAAAAGAGAGTCAGCGAAGGGAGATAAGGGTGGGGCTGTTTTATAGGATTTGGGTAGGTAAAGGAAAATTAGAGTCAAAGGAGTGTTGTTCTCTGGTGAGCAGGAGTGGGGGTCACAAGGTGCTCAGTGGGGGAGCTTTTTGAGCCAGGATGAGCCAGGGAAAGGAAATTCACAAGATAATATCATTGCTTAAGGCAAGGACCGGGCATTTTCACTTCTTTGTGGTGGAATGTCATTGGTTAAGGCAAGGCAGGGCATTTGCACTTCTGTGATTTTCAGTCACAAAAGTGTGATTTTCTTTTGTGATTCTTCAGTTACTTCAGGCCATCTGGGCGTATATGTGCAAGTCACAGGGGATGCGATGGCTTGGCTTGGGCTCAGAGGCCTGACAATCACGAGTTCAGGAGTTTGAGACCAGCCTGGCCAAGATGGTGAAACCCTGTCTCTATTAAAAATACAAAAATTAGCCAGGTGTTGTGGTGGGTGCCTGTAATCCCAGCTACTCAGGAGACAGAGGCAGGAGAATCTCTTGAGGCGGAGGTTGCAGTGAGCTAAGATCACGCCACTGCACTCTAGTATGGGCGACAGAGCAAGATTCCATCTCAAAAAACAAAACAAAACATTGTTTTCAACTTCATTTAAACCTACTCTTGGATCTCCTGTGTGGACTGCATGTCACAGAAGGCCACGGTGGCTAGGTTTTTCATGATAGGCATCTCCACAGTGCAGTGGCCTCAGTCCAGGAATGCCACTGGGGCCTGGGGGTTGCTGGGGTGCAAAGAGCCTATTCACGGTCTGAAAGCGGATACCTTCACCCTTCACAAATTCCGTTCAATTGCTGTCTCTTGACTTTGTGCTTATCCATAGGGCCATTATTTATTGAACTTTGCAACTCAGATTCAAAAGCTAAAGCAACCCTCTAAGAGCTTAGGGAAACTTGGCTGAACCTGCGTGCCTGATGGCACAATGAACCCAGTGTAAATCTGTCCACAGACGCTGT
The DNA here is from genome assembly GCF_043159975.1 of Macaca nemestrina. Classification (NCBI taxonomy): domain Eukaryota; kingdom Metazoa; phylum Chordata; class Mammalia; order Primates; family Cercopithecidae; genus Macaca; species Macaca nemestrina. The sequence goes on along the minus strand of NC_092133.1, from coordinate 39,256,705 downwards.
AGGTCGCATGATGGGTGGTCCGTCTTTTTAAGTAAATACAGCTTCATTGGTTCAAAACCTGTTTCCTTGCAAGTCTGCTACCATTGTGCAATCAACGAACCTCCTTGAGAGTCCACTAGAGGGGCCAGGAACCCCACGACTCCAGGTCTTTAGCTCCCCGAGTCTGCGATCACTGGGAGTGGAGGTGGCTCATACACAGTCCTGCCAGGTCCTTGCTGCTTCCGTAATCCTTGGTCGCAGGCTAGGGCCCCACCCCAATATCCCTTGTGGTCTTGTGTCTTCTCCTCTACCAGGCCCCACAGATACGAGGGGCACCAGTGACCTCGCTGGTGTGAGGCCCTGCTGGGTCAGACCCCCACTTTGGTCCAAGCTGGCCCACCCAGCACCTACTTTCTTTTTTATTGAGATAAAATTTAGCACAGGAAAATGTATTTTTTCATTGTAAGTTGACAATGTACAATTGTATAAATTTATGGGATACAAATTGATATTATAGTTTATTAAAACAATGTAGAATAATTAAATGAGGCTGGTTAATATACCCATCATCTCAAATCCTTAGCATTTTTAATGATGAACACTTGAAATTTACTCTCTTAGCAATTTTGAAATGTACAATACTCTATTACGAACTATTCACTATGCTGTGCAATAGAACTCAAAAAATGAAAAAAAGATATTCCTCCCATCTGAGATTTTGTATCCTTTGACTATTATATCCCCATTCCTCCCATCCCCCAGCCTCTGTAACCACCATTCTACTCTCTCTATGAGTTCAATTGTTTTGGGTAGAACAGCAATTGCCTGCCCCCTGCAATTGCAGCCGATGAGGCCCACCATCTTTCTCAGGATGCAGGCTGCTCCCGAGGTGACCTCGCGGATCTGCTTCATGCTCTGTACCCGAGTCGATTCCACATAATGAGTGAGATCATTCAGTATTTATCTTTCTGTGCCTGACTTATTTCACTTAGCATGATGTTCTCCAATTCTATCCATCTTGTCACAAATGACGGAATTCCCTTCTTTTTCGAAGGTTGAATAGTATTGCATTGCATTGTGTATATATACCAGACTAAAAAAAATCTAAGCCAGGCATGGTGGCCCAACCTGTAGTCCCAGCTACTTGGGAGGCTAAGGCTGAAGGATTGCTTGAGCCAGGCAGGTTAAGGCTGCAGTGAGCTATGATGGTGTCACTGCACTTCAGCCTGGGTGACAGAGCAAGACCCCATCTCAAAAAAATCTGCAGGTCAAGGCTGCAGTGAGCTATGATGGTGTCACTGCACTTCAGCCTGGGTGACAGAGCAAGACCCCGTCTCAAAAAAATCTATCTGTTCATGGACACTTACATTGATTCCATAACTTGGCTATTGTGAATAGTGCTAATAAAGAACATTGGGTGTAGTTGTCTCTTTGGCATATTGATTTCAGCTCTTTTGGAGAAATACCCAGAAGTGGATACCCAGACTCCTGGATCATATGGTAATTCTGTTTTTAGTTTTTTGAGGAAGCTCCACGCTGTTTTCCATAATGGCTGTACTAATTTACATTCCTACTAACAGTGTACAGGGTTCCTTTCCTCCATGTCCTCCCCAATACTTATTATCTCTTATTTTTTTTGATAAAAACTATTATGACAGATGTGAAGTGTTATTTCATTATAATTTTATTTCCCTAATTAAGTTTGTTACATAGGTAAATGTGTGCCGTGGTGATTTGCTGCACAGATCAACCCATCACCCTGTAGTTTAGTACCCACTAGCTATTCTTCCTGATGCTCTCCCTCCTACTTGTGCCCCCTCCCAATAGGCCTCAGTGTGTGTTGTTCCCCCACAATGTGTCCATGTGTTCTCGTTGTTCAGCTCCCAGTTATAAGTGAGAAATGTGGTGTTTGGTTTTCTGTTCTTGCATTAGTTTGCGGAGGATAACGGCTTCCAGCTCCATCTATGTCCCTGCAAAGGATGTGATCTCATTCTTTTTATGGTTGCATAGTATTCCATGGTGTATATGTGCCACATTTTCTTTATCCACCCTATCATTGATGGGCATGATAGGCATTTGAGTTGATTTCATATCTTTGCTATTGTGAATAGTGAGGCAATGAACATACATGTGCATGTATCTTCATAATAGAATGATTTATATTCCTTTGGGTAAATACTCAGTAATGGGATTGCTGGGTCAAACGGTATTTCTGGCACTAGGTCTTTGAGGAATCACCACACTGTCTTCCACAATGGTTGAACTAATTTACACTTCCACCAACAATATAAAAGCATTCCTTTTCTCCACAATCTTGCTAGCAATTGTTGTTTCTTGACTTTTTAATAATCACCATTCTGACTGGAGTGAGATGGTGTCTCATTGTGGTTTTGATTTGTGTTTCTCTAATAATCAGGGATGCTGGACTTTTTCGTGTATGTTTGTTGGCCTCATGAATGTCTTCATTTGAGAAGTGTCTGTTCATGTCTTTTGCTGACTTTTTAATGGGGTTTTTGTTTTTTTTCTTGTAATTTTGTTTAAGTTCCATGTAGGCTCTGGATATCAGACTTTTGTCAGATGGTGTGATGGTTAATCACAATCCAATCAAGTTGACACTCAGTATTCTGACACTCAGACACAATCCAATCTTGACTGTATTGAAGGATGCAAAATATTGATCCTAGGTGTGTCTATGAGAGTATCACCAAAAGAGATTAACATTTGAGTCAGTGGGCTGAGAAAGGCAGACCCACCCTTAATCTGGGTAGGTACCATCTAATAAGCTATCAGTGAGGCCAGAATGTAAAGGAGGAAAAAAAAAAAAAAAGTGAAAAGACTAGACTGACTTAGCCTCCCAGCCTACATCTTTCTCCTGCACTGGATGCTTCCTGCCCTCAAACATTGGACTCCATGTTTTTCAGCTTTGGGACTTGGACTGGCTTCCTTGCTCCTCCGTTTGCAGATGGCCTATTGTGGGACCTTATGATCATGTGAGTTAATACTACTTAATAAACTCCATATATATATATATATATATACACACACACACATACACACACACACACATATATATACACATATATATATACACACACACACATATATATTAGTTCTCTCCCTCTAGAGAACCCTGACTGATACAGATTTTGGTACCAGGAGTGGTTCTAGATGAACAGAATATTAAGCATGGAGTTCTTTCATTGGTTTTGGGGTTTCTGGAATTGGCTGCTTAATATGATTTGACCCCAAAATGCTAAGGGCTCTACTTCTAATAGTATGGAGAACACTGATAGTCCTTGGTGTGAACTGTTTAGAGAGTTATGCAAAATAGATGCATTTGACACTTCTGATTCACAGATCGTGAGATGCAAGGAGTTTAGGTTCTCTATACATAATACCTTTGACTACATCTGGAGAACCAAGGAACATAATGAAGTTGGTTGGTTGCTACTAAGTTCACTGGACAAAGTGATGAAAGAAAATGATGAACTCAGGGATTCTAACTCCAAGCTTCAGAAGCAGATACTGAGCCTCAAATCTACTAAGATTGCTCTGAGTGAGAATCTTGTCTCCTGTAGAGAAAGAGCTGAAATTGTGGAAAAACAGGCACAAGCTCTTATCATACAAGTGGCTGACCTGCAATGAAAGGTGAATGCATAGCCTTGCCAGGAGTCTACTGTTAAAGTGAGGGCATTGATTGGAAAAGAATGGAACCCTGCAACTTGGAATGGGGATGTGTGGGAGGACCCTGCTGAATCTGGGGACACTAAGCTAGTGAACTCTGATAAATCTTTTTTTGCCAGAAGAAACAGCTTCCCCATCCCCAGTAGTGGCAACATCCCCTCTGTGACCCATGCTACCATCAACCTTTCTTCCTTTGTCTGAGTAGATAAACCCTGTGCTATCTGAGGCAGTAGTGACGGCCTCCCTTGAGGCCAGGCAAGATAATGTTGATTCTCCTCAGGAGCCACCCCCAACACTCCTGTTTGCTTCAGACCTATAACTAGACTAAAGTTCTGGTGGGCCCCTAGAAGTGAGGTTCAGAGTGTGGCCCATGAGGAGGTGTGTTACAATAGAAAAGAACTGCTTGGCTTTTCTAATTTATATAAGCAGAAATCTGGAGAACAGTCATGGGAATGGATATTAAGGGTGTAGGATAATGGTGGAAGAAACAGAGTTGGATCAGGCTGAATTTATTGATTTGGGCCCACTAAGTAGAGATTCTGATTTTAATGTTGCAGCTCAGGGAGTTAAAAAAGGTTTTAATAGTTTATTTGCTTGGTTGGCTGAAATGTGGATTAAAAGAGGGCCCACTGTGAGCAAGCTGGACATGCCTGATCTTCCTTGGTTTAATGTAAAGGAAGGGATCTAAAGGCTTAGGGAGATTGGGATGGTGGAGTGGATTAGTTACTTTGGACCTACTCATCCCAGCTGGGAGGGTGCAGAAAATATACCCTTGACTAGTACTTTGCAAAATAGATTTATGAGGGCAGCACCTGCATCTTTGAAGAGCCCTGTAATTGCTCTTCTCTGTATGTCAGATCTAACAGTGGGAATCACAGTTACTCAACTACAAAAGTTAAATACAATGGAAATAATTGGATACCGAGGTGGCAGGGGCTAAGTGGTGGCACTCAAGCATCAAAGGCAAGGTGGATGTAGTTACTGTAATGGACTGCAGAAGCAAAGCAGCAATCAGAATAATCTGACTCATGGAGTGTGCTGGCATTGGCTAATCATGGTGTTCCTAGATATGAAATTGATATAGGAAGCCTTCTCCATTCCTACTTAATTTATATAAGCAGAAAACTTCCAGGTCAAATGGACAAAAGACTAATTTGAATTATAAAACAGAGAATCATGGCCCCTCAATCAACTTCCAGACTTGAGCCAGTTTACAGACCCTTGAATGAAGGGAAGACTAGGTCCTCTTGAGGAAGGACCCCACTTAACTATGAACAACTTATGCTGTTGATCTTTCTCCTATCCTTCCCCAAGAAGACCGCCAGCCTTTTACTAGGGTAATTGTGCATTGGGGAAAGGGAAATGATCAGACATTTCAGGAACTACTAGACACTGGCTCTGAGTCGACGTTGATTCCAGGGGACCCAAAATGTCATTGTGGTCCTCCTGTTAAAGTAGGGGCTTATGGAGGTCATGTAATTAGTGGAGTTTTATAGCTCATGTCTGACTTACAGTGGGTCCCTGGACTCATCCTGTGGTCATTTTCCCAGTGCCAGAATGTATAATTGGCATATGCAGCCTGCAGAACGCCCACATTGGCTCCCTGACTGGTAGGTTGAGGGATATTATGGTGGGAAAGGCCAAATGGAAGCCATTAAAGTTGACTCTACCTAGAAAAATAGTAAATAAAAACCAACATCACATCCCTAGAGGGATTGCAGAGATTAGTGATAACATCAAGGACTTGAAAGACCCAGGGGTGGTGATTCCTACCACATCCCAATTCAACTCTCCTATTTGGCCTGTGCAGAAGACAGATGGATCTTAGAGAATGACAGTGGATTATCATAAGCTTAGCCAAGTGGTGACTCCAGTTGCAGCTCCTGTACCAGATGTGGTTTCATTGGTTGACCTAATTAACACATCCCCTGGTGCCTGGTATGCAGCCATTGACTTGGCAAATGCTCCTTTCTCCCTTCCTGTTCATAAGGCCCACCAGAAGCAATTTGCCTTCAGCTGGCAAGGCCAGCAATATACCTTTACTGTTCTACCTCAGGGGTATATCAACTCTCTGGCTTTGTGCCATAATCTTATAAGAGATCTTGATAGCTTTTTGCTTCCACAAGATATCACACAGGTCCATTACATTGATGACATTATGCTAATTGGATCCAGTGAGTAAGAAGTAGCAAACACACTGGACTTATTGGTGAGACATTTGTGTGCCAAAGGATGGGAAATAAATCTGACTAAAGTTCAGGTACCTTCTGCCTCAGTAAAATTTCAAGGGATCTAGTGATGTGGGGCCTGTTGAGATATTCCTTCTAAAGTGAAGGATAAGTTGCTGCATTTGGCCCCTCCTACAACCAAGAAAGAGACACAATGCCTAGTGGGCCTATTTGGATTTTGGAGGCAACACATTCCTCATTTGGGTGTGTTACTCCAGCCCATTTATTGAGTGACCTGAAAAGCTGCCAGTTTTGAGTGGTGTCCGGAACAGGAGAAGGCTCTGTAACAGGTCCAGGCTGCTGTGCAAGCTGCTCTGCCACTTGGGCCATATGACCCAGTAGATCCAATGCGCTTGAAGTGTCAATGGCAGATAGGATGCTGTTTGGAGCCTTTGGTAGGCTCCTATAAGTGAATAACAGCAGAGGCCTCTAGGATTTTGGAGCAAGGTCCCACCATCTTCTGTAGATAATTACTCTCCTTTTGAAAGACAGCTCTTGGACTGTTACTGGGCTTTGGTGGAAACTGAACATTTGACTGTGGGTCACCAAGTCACCATGAATGTGACCTGAACTGCCTATCATGAACTGCGTGCTTTCTGACCAATCTAGCCATAAAGTGGGTCATGCACAGCAGCATTCCATCATCAAATAAAAGTGGTATATATGTTACCAGGCTCAAGCAGTTCCTGAAGGCACAAGTAAGTTACATGAGGAAGTGGCTCAAAGGCCCATGGGTCTCCACTCCTGCCACTCTGCCTTCTCTTCTCCAGCCTGCACTGATGGCCTTATGGGGAGTTCTCTATGATCAGTTGACAGAGGAAGAGAAGACTAGGGCCTGGTTTACAGATGATTCTGCATGATATGCTGGCACCACCTGAAAGTGGACAGCTGCGGCACTACAGCCCCTTTCTAGGACATCCCTGAAGGACAGTGGTGAAGGGAAATCTCCCCAGTGGGTAGAACTTTGAGCAGTGCACCTGGTTGTGCACCTTACTTGGAAGGAGAAATGGCCAGATGTGTGATTATGTACTGATTCACGGGCTGTAGCCAATGGTTTGGCTGGATGGTCAGGGAGTTGGAAGAAGCATCATTGAAAAATTGGTGACAAAGAAGTTTGGGGAAGAGGTATGTGGATGGGCCTCTCTGAGTGGTGAAAGACTGTGAAGATATTTGTATCCCATGTGAGCACTCACCATGTATCCCATGTGACCTCAGCAGAGGAGGAGTTTAATAATCAAGTGAAAAGGATGACCTGTTCTGTGGATACCACTCAGCCTCTTTCCCCAGCCACCCCTGTCATCAACCAATGGGCCCATAAACAGAGTGGCCATGATGGCAGAGATGGGGATTAGCTGAGTGCCCAGTTTGCCAGCACCACAGACCAGCACTGAGCCCTTGATATGGCACCACTCCTCGGGGTGATCAGCCAGCTACTTGGTAACAGGTTGATTATACTAGACCTCTTCCATCATGAAAAGGACAAAGGTTTGGCAAATCCATATCTGGAATAAGGGCATCATGAAAAGGGCAGAGGATAGGTAAACTCATATCTGTAGTAAGTGTCTATTTCTCACTGTTTTATTAGAACCTAGGATTGTAACTCCTGCTTTTTTTCTGTTTTCCATTTGCTTGGTAATTTTTCTTCCATCCCTTTATTTTGAGCTTATGTCTGTCTTTGCACATGAGATGGGTCTCTTGAAGACAGCATACCAATGGGGCTTGAATCTTTATCCAGCTTGTCCTTCTGTGTCTTTTAAGTGGGGGCATTTAGCCTATTTACATTTAAGATTAATATTGTTATATGTGAATTTGATCCTGTCATCATGATGATAATTGGTTATTTTGCATACTTATGTGGTTGCTTCATAGTGTTACTGGTCTGTGTACTTCAGCATGCCTTTGTAGTGGCTGGTAACAGTTTTTCTCTTTCATATTTAGTGCTTCCTTCAGCAACTTTTGCAAAGCACTGCTTCGTCGTGACGTATTTCATCAGCATTTGCTTGTCTGAAAAGGATCTTATTTCTCCTTCCCTTATGAAGCTTAGTTTGGACAGATAGGAAATTCTGAGTTGGAAAGTCTTTAAGAATGTTGAATACTGGCCCCAATATCTTCTGACTTGTAAGGTTTCCACTGAGGTCTGCTTGTCTGATAGGCTTACCTTTGTAAGTGACCTGGCCTTTCTCTCTGGCTGCCCTTAACATTTTTTTTTTCCATTGTCACCTTTGAGAACCTGATGATTATGTGTCTTGGGGGTTGATCTTCTCCTGGAGTATCTTTCTGGGGTTCTCTGTATTTCCTGGATTTGAATGTTGGCCTATCTTGCTAGGTTGGGGAAGTTCTCCTGGATGATATCCTGAAGTATGTTTTCCAACTTGATTCCATTCTCCCTGTCTCTTTCAGGTACTCCAATCAGTCATAGGGTCAGTCTTTTTACATAATCCTATATTTCTCAGAGGTTTTGTTTATTCCTTTTCATTTCTTTTTTTCTTTTCTGCCTGCCTTATTTCAGAATGATAGTCTTCAAGCTCTGAGATTCTTTCCTTGGCTTGGTCTATTCTGCTATTGATACTTGGAATTGCATTGTCAAGTTCTCATGTTGTGTTTTTCAGTTCCATCAGGTCATTTATGTTCTCTCAACTGGTTATGCTGATTATCAGCTCCTGTAATGTTTTATCATGATTCTTAGCTTCTTTGCATTTGGTTAGAACATGCTCCTTTAGCTGAGGGAAGTTCATTATTACCTACTTTCTGAAACCTATTTCTGTCAGTTCAGCCATCTCAGCCTCAGCCCAGTTCTGTGCCCTTGCTGAGGAGGTGTTGTCACTTGGAGGAAAAGAGGCACTCTGTCTTTTTGAGTTTTCAACATTTTTGCATTGATTCTTTCTCCTTTTGTGGGTTTATCTACGTTCAGTCTTTGAGGTTGCTGATCTTTGAATGGGGTTTTTGTGGGGTCTTTTCTATTAATGTTGTTGTTGCTTTCTCTCTGTGTGTGTGTGTGTGTGTGTGTGTGTGTGTGTGTGTGTGTGTGTGTGTGTGTGTGTATGTATGTTTTAACAGTTAGGCCCCTCTTCAGTGGGCCTGCTGCAGTTTTCTAGGTAGGGGCACACTCCAGACCCTAGTCACCTTGGACCCTCCTGCACCTGGAGGTATCACCGGGGAAGCCTGTGAAACAGCAAAGATGACAGCCTGTTCCTTCCTCTGGGAGCTCTGTCCCTGGGGGCACCAACCTGGTGCTGGCCAGAATGCTCCTGTAGGAGGTTTCTGGAGATCCCTGTTGGGAGGTCTTACACAGACATGAGAAACAGACTCGGGGACCCACTTAAAGAAGAAGTCTGACTGCCCCTTGGCAGAGCAAGTGTGCTGTGCTTGACCTCTGGCCTCTCCAGAGCCAGCAACCTGGAAAGACTTAAGTCTGCTGAACTGCAGAGAGAGAAGCTGCCCTTCCCCCTGGGGACTCTGTTTCAGGGAGACATCAGAGTTCTCTTTGTATAATCATGGCTGGAGTTGCTGAAATTCCTGCAGGAAGGCCCCACCCAGTGAAGAAGGATGGATCGAGGTCCCACTTAAAGAAGCAGATTGCCCATAATCTGGTACAGCAGCTGTGCTGCACTGTGGGGAATTTCTCCCAGCGCCCCCATACTGGCAGGCTAGAGTGGCCAACTGTAACCACAGATATGGCAGCCAGCTCTCCCCACTCCCCTAACTTTAGTCCATGTCAGGCCATCTCCAGCCTGCTGCCACTGGCTGGCTGGAATTCCAAGCCAGTGGGCCTTGATTTGTGAGATACCATGGGATTGGGGCCCACAGAATGATGCCGCTTGGCTCCCTGGATTCAGCCCCTTCCTAGGGGCATGCATGAGATCTTCTGCTTTGTCAGAATTCCTGGGGCTGGAATATGCAAATCTCCTGGGGTTCTCTGCATGCCGAATGAATGAGTGGCTACTCTGCTGAGATGCCACACAGCTCTGTGCTGTGGACCCAAGGCCCTGGTGATGTGGGCTCATGAGGGGATCTCCTGCTCTGTTAGGTTGCAAAGATGTCTAGGAAAAGCATGTTTTCCTGGGCAGGGTTGCACAGTCACTTGCTGCTTCCCTTGGCTGGGAGTGGGGCTCCCCTGGCTCCATGCCACTCCTGGGTGGGCTGTTACCCCACCCTGCTTTCCTCACTTTCCATGGGTCTAGCCATCTGCCTAGTCAGTCTGTGTGAGAAACTGGATACCTCAGGTTTGTTTTTTTTCCCTCTCCCTTTCTCTCTTTCTCTCTTTCTCTCCTTCCTTCCTTCCTTCCTTCCTTCCTTCCTTCCTTCCTTCCTTCCTTCCTTCCTTCCTTCCTCCCTCTTTCTCTTTCTCTCTCTCTCTCTTTCTTTCTTTCTTTCTCTCTTTCTTTTCTTTCTCTTTCTTTCTCTTTCTCTCTCTTTCTTTCTTTTTTTTCTTTCTCTCTCCCTCCCTCCCTCTTTCTTTCGTTCATTCCTTCCTTCCTTCCTCCTTCCCTCCTCCCTCCATCCCTTCCTTCCTTCCTTCCTTCCTTCCTTCCTTCCTTCCTTCCTTCCTTCCTTCCTTCCTTCCTTCCTTCCTTTCTTTTTTCTGTCTTTCTTCCTCTTTTTGAGACAGTGACTTGTTCTGTTGCATAGGCTGGAGTGCAGTGGTGTCATCACAGTTCACTGCAGCCATGAACTCCTGGGCTCAAGTGATCCTTCTGCCTCAGCCCCCTGAGTAGCTGGCACTATAGGTGCACCCCACTACACTTGGCTAATTTTTTAATTGTTTTTGTAGAGATGGGATTTTGCTATGTTGCCCAGGCTGGTCTCAAACTCTTGCATGTTTTCTTTTAGTAGTTTTAGAGTTTCTGGTCTTATGTTTAAGTATTTAATCCATGTTGAATTGAATTTTGTTTATAGTGTGATATAAGGGTCCAGTTTTATTTTTCTGCATGTGAAACTCTGGTTTTCCCAACACTATTTATTGAAGATACTCTCCTTTTCCTGAAAATGTACGTATCTTGTGTACAATTTGATGTTTCAAAAAGTTTCTGCATTCATGTAACAACCACTCAAATCAAGATAGAGAACATTATCAATCATTACCTCTGAAAGTTCTATCGTGTTCCCCCTAGGCAATTGCTGTCCCCAGTTGTCCTAAAGGAATACTTATCTGATTGCTATTACCATAAATTAAAATTTTTATTTCTTGAAATTTGTATACGTGAAATAATATAGTATGTATCCTAGGTATATGACCTTTTTTGCTAAGCAGTATGTTTTTGAAATTAATTGGTGCTATTGATGACATTTTCTTGTGCATATCGGCCATTCATATATCCTCTTTTGTGAAGCATCTGTTTCTTTTGTCCATTTTTAAATTGGATGGTTTGTCTCTTCACCATTGATTTACTAAGATTCTTGGCTGGGTGTGGTGGCTCACACCTGTAATCCCAAAACTTTGGGAGGCCAAGGTGGGCAGATCACAAGATCAGGAGTTCAATACCAGCCTGGCCAATATGGTGAAACCCTGTCTTTACTAAAGTACAAAAAATTAGCTGGGCGTGGTGGCATGCACCTGCAGTCCCAGCTACTTGAGGGGCTGAGGCAGGGGAATCACTTGAACCTGGGAGGTGGAGGTTACAATGAGCTGAGAACGTGCCTCTGCACTCCAGCCTGGCAACAGAGCAAGACACCGTCTGAAAAAGAAAAAAAAAAAAAAAAAGATATCTTTGTGTGTATTCTAGATATAAGTCCTTTGTTGGGTATATGTCTTGTGAATATTTTCTCCCAGCCTATTGCTTTTATTTTCATTTTTTAAATAGGATCTTTCAATGCAATAAACTTTTAAAGACATTTCTGCCTCAAAATTATGAAGATATATTCTTAGTTTTCTTCTAGGAAATGTATAAATTTAACATTCATGTCTAAACCTAATATTAATTTTGATATTTGGTATGAAGTAGATATTAAGGTTCATTATTTTCCATAAATTTATCCATTTGTGCTATTAACTTTTTTTGAGAGAACTGACATATTCTCTATCAGTCAGGATTCTACCCGAGAAAAAGAACCAAGAACCAGTAGAAGATTATACATATCTCTTACTGAGAGATAGAGAGTGAGTGGGAGGCCAGTAGGGGAAAGAGAAAAAGAGACTGAGAGAGTGAGAGAGAGAAAGAGAGAGAGAGAGAGAGAGAGAGAGAGAGAGAGAGAGAGAGATTATTGCAAGAAATTGGCTTACATTATTGTGTAACCTGGCTAGGTAATCCAAAATTTGTAGGGCAGGCTCACAGACTGGAAACTTGAGGGCAGGAGCTGACACCACAGTCCACAGTAGAATTTCTTCCTCAGGCAAACCTCAGTTTTGTTTTTTAGGCCTTTCAACTAATTAGATAAAGTCCAAATACATTATCAAGGAAATACATCTTTACTTAAGGTCAACTGGTTATAGATATTTATCCTGTCTACAAAATATCTTTGCAGCCACATCTAGATTAGTGTTTGATTACATAACTCAGTACTATAGCCTAGCCAAATTGACCCATAACTCTCAGTTTTATCGCAGTTCACTCCTTATCAACTTGGCACCTATACATGTCTTAAATCATACCTAATCTCTAAATAATAACAACAACCAAGTCATACTTCCACCTAATACAACTGTAAACATGCTAATTCTTTACCCAGAGGAGGATACAAGTCTTTGAATGATGTTCACTCTTTTCTTTAATATTCTGTAATTTAAATACTGTGATACAAAGTGAAGTTTTATGAATATCTCATGTTAGATGATAAAGGAATGAGAAAAAAGAAAATAAAAATATTAATACTTGTATATATAAAATGTTTGATAAAATAAGGAAAAAACACTCATAATTATAGTCCTCAGTTTTGCAAATGGTTATGTGGTCATAGCTAGTATTTATGACTACCTCCTTTGACTGTCCACCTCATATTTGCCTTCAGCAAGCAACTGACAGTGGTTCTTTGCCTAGTGGAATGACCCAAACTTGTATTCCTAAACAGTCTCAGCCATAGGAAGTCTTGCCTGGATTGGTCTTTTGTAGGTTTTCATTGACTTTCATCGTGGTAGTACTATGAGACACTCTAAAAGAACCCTCTGTGTTCCATACATGCTCTTTGTACCACCATTGTGTAGTAGCAGCTCAATTTCTCTTTGGTAATCAGGATCAGTTACCTCAACCAGTGTAGTATCTTCCTTTTTTGCCTGTTGATTCAGAAGCATGTGGAGCCCACAGTGGCTGAGTGGGAATTTAACTTATAGTTTAATGGAATTGTTGTTGTATCTCCTGGTGGGAACAATTCTGTCTAAAACTAAGGTCTCTAGACCAGCAGAGCATAAAGTTATAGAAACAGGAATAGAAAATTTTGCTAGTGGATCACTAGGGGGAATAGTGAGTGATGCCATTCTCATTTTCATACCTTGATTTCTGGACCCATGAATCCTGGCTAGGGAAGAAACAGCTGTGTATGTTGAATGCTGATTTAGAGCATATACATCCTCCTGGAGGACACTGCTGCAGTCATACAAGATATTGTCACGAACTTGGCACTGTAAGTTTGTTCAAAAGGCCATTTCAGCATTCTATCATGCTAACTTTCTAGATTATGGGGAACATGGTAAGACCGGTGAATTCTATAAGCATGGACCCATCATTGCATTTCATTTATAGTGAAGTGAGTTCCTTGATCAGAAGTAATGCTTTGTGGATTACCATGATGGGTGGATAAGACACTGTATTCTGTATGTTCGCAGATGGTGCTTTGGCAGATGCATTTTATCTAGCATAAGTGTTTATTATGGTAAGAACAAAACGCTGCTTTTTCCATGATGAAGGTGGTTCAGTATAATCAACCTGCTACTAGATGTCTGACCGATCACCCTGAGGAATGGTACCATACTGAGGACTCAGTGTTGGTCTCTGTTGGCAGATTGAACACTCAGCAGTGACTGTAGCCAGGTTGGCCTTGGTTAGTGGAAATCCGTGTTGCTGAGCCCATGCATAACCTCTATCCCTTCCACTATAGCTACTTTCTTCATGAGCCAATTAAGCAATGACAGGAGTGTTGTGGGAAGTCAGGGACCCCAAACGGAGGGACCAGCTGAAGCTGTGGCAGAAGAACATAAATTGTGAAGATTTCATGGACATTTGTTAGTTCCCCAAATTAATACTTTTATAATTTCGTATGCCTGTCTTTACAGCAATCTCTGAACATAAATTGTGAAAATTTCATGGACACTTATCACTTTCCCAATCAATATCCTTGTGATTTCCTATGCCTGTCTTTAATCTCTTAATCCCATCATCTTTGTAAGCTGAGGAGGATGTATGTCACCTCAGAACCCTGTGATGATTGCGTTAACTGCACAAATTGTTTGTAGAGCATGTGTGTTTGAACAATATGAAATCTGGGCACCTTGAAAAAAGAATAGGATAACAGCAATGTTCAGGAAACAAGGGAGATAAGACTTTGGACTCTGACTGCCAGTGAGCCAGATGGAACAGAGCCATATTTCTCTTCTTTCAAAGGCAAATAGGAGAAATATTACTGAATTCTTTTTCTCAGCAAGGAACATCCCTGAGAAAGAGAATGCACCCTGAGGGCAGGTCTATAAACAGCCCCCTGGGAGGCGGCCATCTTTTATGGTCAAAGCTGAAGGGATGAAATAAGCCCTAGTCTCCTGTAGTGCTCCCGGGCTTATTAGGATGAGGAAATTCCTGCCTAATAAATTTTGGTCAGACTGGTTGTCTGCTCTCACACCTTGTCTCCTGATAAGATGTTATCAATGACAATGCGTGCCCAAAATTTCATTAGCAATTTTAATTTTGCCCCATCCTGTGGTCCTGTGATCTCACCCTGCCTCTATTTGCTTTGTGATATTTTATTACCTTGTAAAGCATGTGATCTCTGTGACCCACACCCTATTTGTACACTCCCTCCCCTTTTGAAAATCACTAATAAAAACTTGCTGGTTTTATGGCTCAGGGAGCATCATGGAACCTGCTGACATGTGATGTCTCCCCTGGACACCCAGCTTTAAAATTTCTCTCTTTTGTACTCTTTCCTTTCTCAAACAAGCCGAGATGCTTAGGGAAATAGAAAAGAACCCACATTAACTATCGGGGGCGGGTTTTCCCAATACAGGAGCAGCTGGGGAGAGGCTAGCTAGTATTCACAAAAAGGGTCATCCTATCCACCTGATGATTAAAATCCTTCCCTGCCAAGGTCACCTTGTAGTGAGCACTGAGATGGGCACAAATATCTTCTTCCTTTTTTTCCATTCAGAGAGTTCTATCCAGATACTTCAGCCCCACGTCTCCTTGTTACTAATTTTCTAAACATTTTTCTTCCAAACCCTTGTCTACCCAGTAAAACCATTGGCCACAGCTCATGAAATGGTATAGACTTGTACCTCTGGCCTTCCAAGCAAAATGAACAAGGAGGTGCACTGCTTGAAGTTCTACCTACCTGGAGCATGTTGCCTCATCACTGACCTTCAGGGATGTTATAGAAAGGTGCTGTAGTGCTTCAGTTGTCCACTTTCAGGTGATGCCTACATGCCATGCTGAACTACCTGTAAACCAGGCCCAAATTTTCTCTTCCTTAGTCAACTGATCATAAGAAACTCTCCATGAGGCCATAGTAGGCTGGAAGAGAGAAGGTAATGTATCCGGAGTGGGGACAATGGGCATTTGGGCCACTTCATGTAGGTCCAGTCAACGTAATATCATCAATGTAATGACCAGCGTGATGCCTTACAGAAGGGAAAGGTGATCGAAGTACCTATGGACTAAATTATGATACAAGGTTGGAAAATTGATAGACTCCTGAAGTAGGAGAGTGAAAGGGCTGTTACTATATTTCCCAGCTTAAAGCAAACTGATTCCAGTGCTATTTACTAACATGTATCAAAAAAAGTATTTGCCAGATCCATAGCTGCATACCAGTTACCAGAGGATATCTTAATTTGCTCAAACAATGAAATCAATCTGGAACAATGGCTTTAGTTGGAGTTGCCACCCGGTTAAGATTATGATAATTCACTGTCATTCTCCAGAACTATTTGTTTTCTTCATAGGCCAAATAGGTGAGTTGAATGAGAATGTGATGGGAATCACCATTCCTGAATCTTTCAATTCCTGATGGTGAAAATAATATCTGCAATCCTTCCAGGAATATGGTATTGCTTTTGGTTTCAATTTTCCTAGGCATAGGCAGTTCTAGGGGCTTCTACTTTTTCTTTCCTACCATAATAACTGCCACTATATAGGTCGGGGAAGCAATCTGGGAATCCTACCAGTTGCTGAGTACATTTATTCCATTATGCATTCCGGTACTGGGGAAATAAACACAAGATGATTTTGAAACCCTACTGGGCTCACTGGGAGACAGACCTGAGCTAAGCCTCCATTGATCACCTGACTTCCATAAGACTTTACTCTGACTGGTGAATCAAAGTGGTGTTTTGGGTCACTCAGAATTACTGTCAATTTAGATCCTGTTACAGTAATTTCCCCAAAGTCCGATTATTTGCTCTTTCTCAATGCACATTCACTGTGGTAAAACATCAGATTTTGGGAAAGTCTGGAAGAAAGATTCACAGTATACATTTTTGGGAATTTAGCAGGGCAATTCTTTAAGGGGAACTGGATGCCTCTTCAACAGGGTTCTAGGTCTGTAAACTGTCTCAAATCCAGGAATAGATTGAGGGGTCATGATTCAATGCTTGGGTGATTCAAGTTAGACTTCTGTTCACTCACTCTAGAACTCCTCTATTGTCTATACAGACCAGCTGAGAATTTGGTAGACTGGTCATCCATTCCTCTTGTAGGGACACTATGACCAGTGCCATAAGTAGATAAGAGTCAGATTATTCTGATTATTGCTTTAACTCCACTGTCCATTATGATAACTACGAACATTTTGTCTTTGGTGGCTAAGTGCTACAATTTGGCCCTTGTTAACCTGGGATTCAATTATCTTCATTGTACCAAAGGATTCTAGTTCAGTTCGCATTATAATTTCTAACTTACAGAGAAGAACACCCACAGAGTTCTTCAAGGATGCTGGGGATCCCCTTACAAATTTATTTCTCATAGCTGTGCTGAATGGTGATCCACTGGACCCTCCTTGGGATGTGTGAGCAGTTTTGATAAGATAAATTCATTCTGACATTTGAGTCTCTCTGAGTCTTTGAATCCCTTCATCTACAGTGTACCAAGAAGTTCTGGCATATTAACTTTGTTTGGTGTAGGCCTTTTTTTATTCTGTGTTTCAGCCAAGCAACTACCAACCAACCAAACAGGCTCTTTCTAGCCCATCAAGTTACAACATTGAATTTAGAATTTCTGCTTAGTGAACTCATGTCAATAAATTGGCCTGATCCAACTTTGTATTCCATTCACCATTATCCCACACTCTTAGTATCCGCTCTTACACATATTATGCAGATTACTATCTGCATGAATTGGAAATATCACGCAATCATTTTGGTGTTTAGGCTACCTCTTCATGGGTTACCCTTTCAGGCCTGCTGGGGCTTGAGTCTAGTTGTAGGTCTAGAAGCAAAGAAGGTTGTTGGGGGCCCTGCAGTGCCATGCAAGGCCTCAAAGAAGGCCATTATAGGTTCTTCAGGCAAAACAATAATAACCTCCACAGACAGGGCTGAAGGGCTGCTTCTACTGGCAAAGGAGCCACAACAGATTTTAAGGTTCAGTCTTCCCAGCTGCATTGGGATCTACTCTATATTCTCCTATTCCAACGTTTACAATTCCATTCCTTCCAAGTCCAGGCCCTCACTTTAACAGCAGACACCCTGCAATGTTGGGAATTCAATTTGTGTTGTAATTTTGCCACTTACAGAATGAAAGTCCAGGTTTGGTTTTCAGCAGTCTTAGTCTTGTAGCTACAGGAGATAAGGCTTTCTTTCTCTTTTTTTTTGAGATGGAGTCTCACTTCTGTTGCCCAGGCTGGAGTGCAGTGGTGCAATCACAACCCACTGCAGCCTCAACTTCCTGGACTCAAGTGATCCTCTCCACCTCAGCCTCCCAAGTAGCTGGGACTGTAAGCACATGCCACCACAACTGGCTAATTTTTTTTTTTTTTTTTTTTTTGTAGAGATGGGGTTTTGCCTTGTTGCTCAGGCTAGTCTCAAACTCCTGGGCTCAAGTGATACACCCACCTTGGCCTTCCAAAGTGCTGGAATTACAGCTGTGAGCTACTATACTGCACCCTGCCTTAAGCATATTTTTCAAGGAAGACATAGACACTTTCAGGTCATTTATGTGGAGCTTATGTGGAATTTGAAGCCCTGAGTTGAGAATTTGAAGCCCTGAGATCATCCTCTATCCCCACTTTCTCCAGAGTGGTTAGGAGCAGCCAACCAGTTGTTATATTCATTACTAACATGTTCTAAGGTATCAAATACATGGCACTCAGACCGTGCCCTTTATAAATATTTAATTATGAGTATTCAATGGCAATATCTTGCATATTTCTATTGCCACATTATGCCATGACCAATGATCTCATTATCACTGGAAATAAAGTCATTAGTGCCTTTAAATCTAGTCAGATGAGAGAACCAATTTCAGACAGACCAGAACCAATTTAGAAAACTCATCCTTAAGATTCTGTTCCTTTAGAACCACTCTACGTACTAAAATCTGTGTTATTCAGGTTTCTTCAGAGAAACAGAACCAATAGGACATACACACACACACACACACACAGAAGGATTGGCTTACCTGTTTGTATGGGCTGACAAGTCCAAAATCTATAGGGCAAGCATGGAGGCTGGAAACTTGGGCAAAAACACGAGTTTTTTTTTGTAGTTCCTAGGTGGAATTCCTTCTACTTCAGAAAAACCTGTTTTGCTCTTAAAGGCCTTTCAATTAATAGGGTGAGCCCTGTCCACATAATCAAGGATAATCTTCTGTACTGAAAATCAAGTGACTATAGATGTGAACTATATCTACAAAATACCTCTACAGCAATACCACATTACTGCTAGATCAAATAACCTGGGCACTACAGCCTAAACAAGTGATACATCAAGTTAACCATCACAAATGAGAATAACTTAAATAATATTGATTTAATATGACTATCCTAAAAATTATATTACATTCAGGATATTTCAAAATTGCTGTAAGAGTAGATTTTTAAATATTCACACCATACAAAAATAAATAGGTGAGGTGATAGATATGTTAATTAGCTTGATTTAATCATTCCACAATATATGCATATGTCAAATACATATATAAAAACATTACATTGCACCCCATAAATATGTGCAATTATTATTTGTCATTTAAATACTTTTATGAGTGGTTTTACTTTCCTCATGTTGCATTTTTAAAATTATTAATAATTAAATAATTATTAATATTTTGTCCCTTCTCTTTTGTGTGAACACAGAGAGAAGTAGCCATGTATGAACCAGAAAGTGAACCCTCACCAGGCACTGAATCTGCCAGCACTCCATTTTTGAAAAATACAAAGTGAGCAAAGTAAAACCACTCATATAAAGTATTTTATGCTAAAAATAAAGATATAGATTGTAGAAATACTTATGAAGAAAAAAACCATAGACTGTCCCACAGGCCAGGCAGCTGCTCATCTCATAGTGGACCCATTTGAGCATAAACTTCCACAAAAAATCTACAGGAAAACTAAGAAACAAAAACCTATCTAGAGCAGCTACATGATTCTGGTGACTGTTGGCCTTATTACTAGTAGTCTGGGTGCTTTCATTGGTTTATAATATGGAGCCCTTAGTTCTTCAGATAAGACATTGTTACCTTTTTCTTTCCTTCTTCTGTTTTTTTTTTTTTTTTGAGACAAGATCTTGCTTTGTCACCCAGGCTGGAACGCAGTGGCATGATCATAGCTCACCGCAGTCTTGACCTCTCAGGCTCAAGTGATCCTTCCACCTCAGCCTTCTGAGTAGCTGCGACCACGTGTGCATGCCACCATACCCAGAAAATTTTTGTATTTTTAGTAGAGACAGGGTTTCACTGTGTTGCCCAAGCTAATCTCACTACACCTGGCCATAGGCCATTGTTTCAACCAAGCATGGTAAATATGAAGACCCATATTCACTCAAATGTGTATGCCCTTAGAAGGGACACCATGATCCCACATCCCAGATGACATTACCTTGGCCCAGGAGTTCCCTACTAGAGATTATATCACCTCAGATGACATCACTCAAGTCCAAGACCTAATCAATGGAGATGACTTCACCCTTTTATCAGGGATGATTTCATCCTAGATACTAAAACCTCTGCCCCAGCAACACCCATGGATTACCTTTCACAAGGCACAAATTGAACACAGGACATTTATTTCTTTTCTTTCTCTGATATTAGAGGTCCTATTGTATTTCTGAGCTTGTTGACTGTTTAGCTTACCATCCTGGTATTCTCCTTGCTGTCTGCCAAAATGTACATCCTTACACTCCTATGCCTAAAGAAAAATCTGGTAGAGGTTTGCTATTGAGTGAATGTGTCCCTCCAAAATTCATATGTTGAAACCTAATCTCCAGTGTGATGGTATTTGAAGGTGGGGCCTCTTGGAGGTGAATGGGATAGTTCCCTGATAAAACAGGCTCCAGAGAGCTCCTTTATCCCTCCTGTTATGTGTGAACGTAGCAAGAAGGGACAAAGGGACATCTGTGAACCAGAAAATGGCCCCTCACCAGACACTGAATCTGCCAGCTCCTTGATCTTGGTTTTCCCTGCCTCAAGTACTGTGAGAAATAAATTTCCGTTGTTTATAACTCATCTGGTCTAAGGCATTTTTGTTATAGTAGCCCAAATGGACTAAGACAGGATTAATATTCTCTGTGCCATTCTAAAAATTAGAGGAGATTATTGCTTTCCCCAGGGAGCACCTGCCTCATCTCAGTTAACCCCTTGACCCCTGGAGAGAGAACCATGCACTCCTCCATGCCTTCTCCCATTAACACCTCTCCAGCTTTCACCATGGCCTTCTGCCCTGCATCTCTAACTATAACCCTCTTTTCCCCCTTAGTTACACACAACAACCACATCACTTTCATATAATTTACTAACTTATTATTTCATATTCTCCAATAATATAACTGCTGGACCTGCCACCTTAACTTGAGAAATACAATGAGATATTATTGTCAAACTCATATTTTCACTTTACAGCTCCACAAAGCTATTGTTAGAAACCTCTCAAAATTTTAGACCCATTTTATTGACTAATGCCATATAAGTGGGAACTTAGGACTCCTTATACCTCTAGTTGTGTTCCTCCTTTCTACTATCATAACACAATATTTTCTGTGCTCTTGAGGGCAACGTATGCTCTACTCTTTAAAAGTCCCCACTATTATCACCTTAAAGTTCTCTTAATATGATGTCAAACCATTAGAGGACAAATCATACTAATCGTGCTTTTTATTTTCTATGTTTTACGAAGTTTTAACATCGGGTCCTCACTGACCAGGGAGAGATTGCTTCTCCCTCCCTGGGTTAACTAATTCCTAGAGATAGTAACTGACTTTCCTGTGAGCATGCCATGCAGACCAAGCAATCCTGCGTTCATACTCTCACCCATCCTCTCTATCTGGCTCATACACTCCAAGACACAATATTCCTGTCCCAATCATCCCAGGGCAGCTTGGGTCAGTTCTTACACCCCAGAGCCTGCTGAGATAATTCAAACTAGCCAGTCCTAAACTTACTCAACTTACCTACTCGGTCTTGCCCGTTACTTCCCACAGAAACTGCAACAAAGGCTTTTGCTCCTGCTTCTCTTATGCCCCTCTTCTGGCTCCTGACCAACATGGGTGCTTCGCACGTGGCCTGCATCACATGGGGAATCTTGTTTGTAGGGGATAGTGAGTAAAAACCTCTTCCCTCATGACAAGAGTTTCTGTGTCTGCATGTCCTACCATACCTGATTAAAACCAATCTCAGGCACATTTTATTGCAAGTAGTTTTTAAGAACAAATGGGTTAAGTTTTCTACATATAAGTTCATGCCTTTGTGAAGAGGGAAAATTTTACTTCTTCCTTTCCAACATTCTGATCTGTTTTCTCTTTTCTTTGTCATGTTGCATTTACTAAGTCCTCTACCTAATGTAGAGTAGAAGTGAGAGCTTACCTTATTCTTAAAACTGTTGGGAAATTTTTCCATCCTTCACCATTAAAGATAAAGCTAGTTTAGACTCTTTATAGGTAAACTTTATTACATCCAGGAAATCTCCTTGTACTTTAATTTTACTGAGTTTTTTCCCCCATAATGAAATGTGATGAATTTTTTCAAATTATTTTCTTGAGTGTATTGAGGTGAATTTATGCTTAAATTTATCATTTAGTTAACAAAGGTGGACTTCAAATATGGATTTAAAAAAGTTAACATGCCTTTCTGTTGATAAATACCATTGGTTATGTTGTCTTGTTCTTGTCATACGTTGCTGGATCAATATATGTACCTTTTGTTAACACTTTGTATAAACATGCTCTTGAGACATACTGGTATGTTATTTCATATGATGCTTTTGGCATGTTTGGTGTCAGGGTGAGACTGGTGCTCTACAACAAATCAGGAAGTGTTCTTTCTTCCTCTTTCTGAGAGCGTTGTAAGGCTGGTGCTTTTACTTCCTTCAACTTGATAGAATTTGTGAGGAAACTCATCTAAAGTTGAAGTTGACTTTGTGTAGTCAATTTTGATTATAAAATCAATTTTTTTTAACCAATGTTGCTTACAGATTCCCTATTTTATCCTGTGTCATTTGTGTGACGTTTAATACTTAGTGTGTCTTGGGGCCTGTCCTTAGTTGAAAAGCTGTACACGTAGAGATCTCACTCCTTGTAGTTTCTGCTTCTCAGGTAATCCCCTCTAGGATCTGCTTGATTTGAGTGGCTTTTGAATGCATTCTGTGAATTATTTTCTGATGAATAAGTTGTTCAGAATTAATAATTGTTATCTGTAAGAAAGTGAGGCTGGACTAGTGACTCACCATTATTAGAAAGTGAACTCTCACACTGTATCAGTGAACAGAAATGAGAGGACCCCTCTTGCCTACAACACCCTTTTGCTCCAGCACCAAACAGTCTGCCCTTAAATGAATCACTGGGAATTAGGCTGGGCAACTCCGCTGCTAATTCTAAAGAATTTTGGATTTGGAATTTATTTATATTGGAAGCTTCCCAGGACCTCTGATATGCATTGATATGATTTGGATATTTGTCCCACCCAAATCTCATGTTGAAATGTAATCCCTAGTATTGAAGACTGGGCCTGGAGGGAGGTGTTTGGGTCATGGGGGCAGATCCCTTATGGCTTCAGGCTTGGTGTTGTCTTTGTGATAGTGAGTGAGTTTGTGTGAGATCTGGTTGTTTTACAATGTGTGGCAAGCCCCCGCAACCCCCACTCTCCCTTCTGTTCTCATTTTCACCCTGTGAGATGCCAGATCCTCCTTTTGCCCTCCACCATGATTGCAAGCTTCCTGAGGCCTCCCCAGAAGACAAGTAGATGCTGGCGCCATGCTTCCTGGACAGCCTGCAGAACTGTGAGCCAATTAAACCTCTTTTTTTTTTTTTTTTTGAGAAGGAGTCTCGCTCTGTTGCCCAGGCTGGAGTGCAGTGGCCGGATCTCAGCTCACTGCAAGCTCCGCCTCCTGGGTTTATGCCATTCTCTTGCCTCAGCCTCCCGAGGTAGTTGGGACTACAGGTGCCCGCCACCTCACCTGGCTAGTTTTTTTGTATTTTTTGGTAGAGATGGGGTTTCACCGTGTTAGCCAGGATGGTCTCGATCTCCTGACCTCGTAATCCACCCGTCTCGGCCTCCCAAAGTGCTGGGATTACAGGCTTGAGTCACCACACCCGGCCCTCTTTTCTTTATAAATTACCCAGTCTCATGTATTTCTTTCTTTCTTTCTTTTTTTTTTTGAGACAGGGTCTTACTTCGTCACCCAG
The DNA here is from genome assembly GCF_043159975.1 of Macaca nemestrina. Classification (NCBI taxonomy): domain Eukaryota; kingdom Metazoa; phylum Chordata; class Mammalia; order Primates; family Cercopithecidae; genus Macaca; species Macaca nemestrina. Next base: position 39,232,852 of record NC_092133.1, on the reverse strand, counting down.
GCTGGAGTGCAGTGGCTCACTGCTGCCAGGGTCCAAGTGATTCTCATGCTTCAGACTCCCGAGGAGCTGGAATTACAGGCACGTGCCACCATGCCTGGCTAATGTTTTGTATTTTAGTAGATATGGGATCTCGCCATGTTGCCTAGGTTGGTTTTGAACTCTTGGACTCAAGCAATCCACCCACCTTGGCCTCCCAAAGTGCTGGTTATTACAGACATGAGGCACCTCACACGGCCTCAGGTATTTCTTTATAGTAATGCAAGAACTGCCTACTACAGGCATTTCGTAATATTGGATCCACATACAGATAGGAAACCTGAGACTCTGTGGTAGTCAAACAGTCTGCAGTTTCAACAGTGTCATTACAAACTTTGATCTGGCTGACACCAAGGATCTGTGACACAACTCCGCTGAGGACTCTGACAGCTGCTTTGCTGAAAATGTTTGTGGCTCTGGACCAGGCTCAGAATCAGCGCAACCTCATCTGTCATTTGTAGTGTAAGATGGGTCTGAGCCTCAGACACAGGACTTGTTGCCTAAATTCCTGAGACCTCAGCTATGCTTTCTTCTCTCACACCTTCCCACATGCCAACCCTGGGGATATGCTTGACTCTGTTTCAGCCCCCTGTGGCTGCTGAGCAGAACTACCTCTGTACTTTGTCCTCAAGCAGCAAAGTCCCACACTCAAGCTTTTGGGGAAGATGTCAATGATGACAATAGCAGGTGAAGCCCAAAGACAGCATTTTGACAAGGAGGCGATATTGGGATAGGATTATTTTTCTTATGAAACGTTTGAGGGCCCCAGTGACCATCAGGTCTCCTGATAAGTTGGAACAGAGGAAGGGAGTCACAAGTCTAAGTCTTCCTACCTCTTTAGTGAGAATCTACAATAGGTGCTTGTAATCCCAGCTGAGGCAGGAGGATTGCTTGAACCCAGGAGGCAGAGGTTGCAGTGAGCCAAGGTCTCGCCACTGCATTCCAGTGTGGGTGACAGAGCAAGACTCTGTCTCAAAGAAAAAAAAAAAAAAGGAAAAGATGAGCTATAATATCTTGCTGTGCCAGAAAGTAAGGAATTGCTTAAGGATTGAGGGGGGCATGACAAAAGGACTCAGAATCCAGTCATTAGAAGATAATTTGAGCACCAAAGTAAGCAATGTTATAATGGATTATAACCCATTGAACACAACTGAATTCGTGATTCCATAATGATATAAATAAATACATGAATACATTAAAAACTTGATGAGGAATATATAGTTATGTAGTATCAAAGAATCTACCCACAAAATATTTCTTTTTTTTTTTTTTTTGAGATGAAATCTCGCTCTTGTCACCCAGGCTGGAGTGCAATGGTGCGATCTTGGCTCACTATAACCTCCGCCTCCCAGGTTCAAGCGATTCTCCTGCCTCAGCCTCCTGTATTTCTTAATTACAAATGCAGGAAGAATGACATTATGGTGGAGGACACAACCAGACACCATAATCAAAAATCAAAGTAAACATCACCCGTAATGGAACAGATTGAAGTTATTTGTCACTAGATATGATGCAATGAGAAGTCAAAGCATCTTCTGTGATATTCCTGCCAAAGTTGCATAGCCAGAATCTGATTATGAAGAAACTTCAGATAATCCCAAATTGAGAGAAATTTTAAAAACTCCCAACCTATGCTTTTCAAAAGTGACAAGGTCAAGGAGGTTGAGGAAAGACTGAAGAACTGTGTCAGGCTGTGGTTGACTAAGGAGACATGAAAACTAGTTGCAAAATGTGATTCAGGATTCTAAACTGGATTCCAAAATGAATATAATGAATATCATTGGGATTTATTGAGGAAACACTAATGAAAATGAGGATTAGATGGCCCTAATGCATCAATGTTAATTTCCTGAATTTGAAAGTTATATTTTGGTTATATAGTCAAATTGCCTTGCTTATAAGAGCTGTATACTAAAATATTTCAGGTTTGGAGCTTCAGGTCCAAAATTACTCTCAAATGTTCAAAATAGAGAAAATTCTCTGTTTGTACCTCCAACTTTTTATTACATTTATAGTTATTAAAGTTATACAAATATATATGCATTTGTGTGTATATATATAGATATGCATACATATAGATATGCATATACATAGATAAATGATACATATAAAACCAACAATGGACTCATATCTAATCTATGCAAGCCCTTCACAAAAGATTTGATATTGCCAAAGGACATTTGAAAAATCACCCGGCATCATGAAGCTCCACTGAAATGAAAATTAAAACTACAATAAAATATTATTACACATACATCAGAATGCTTAAAATGAAAAAAGACAATATACTAAGGGTTGGCAAGAAAGAGAAGCAGTTGGCACTCTCAGTAAAATTGTAGATTTATTAAACCATTTGGACAATTATTTGGCAGTCATTAATAAAAGTGAACACATGCACATCCAGCAATTATGCTCATAGTTGTATCAATAGAAATCCTTATACTGGGATAACAATGTATTACAGTAATAACAGCACTATTCACAATAGCCACAAACTAGAATCAACTCAAAAGTCCATAACAATACAATGAAAAGATAAATTTTGGAATTGTTATAAAATAAAACACTCTAATGTAACCCTAACTTATCTACTGCTATTTGTGACAACATGAATGAATCCTACAAACACAAAATTAAGTGAAAATACTAGATACTTAAAAATACATAATGTGATTCCATTTATATTAAGTTCACAAACAGGCAAAACTAACCTATGGCATAATATTGGAGATATCTATTGGGGGAGGAAGGTAGGAGGAGACATAAAGGGACTTCTGGGGTCCTGGCAAAATTACTTTTCTTGATCTGTGTGTTGATTACACAGATATGTTTAATTCATGATAATTCATTGAGCTATATACATTTAGGATGTTTCCAACATTCTCTTTGTATATTACATTCCAGTGAAAAGGTTTATTTAAAAAGAAGCAGTTTGCATTCACCCAATTTCACCCAAGCTGAGGTTTGCATTACTCTGTCACTGTGGAGGGCTTCAGCCAGACGCCCTCCTGACAATCCATTTGGGCAATAATAGGAAATCTCTGCAATGTGGCAATCACTGAACTGGGAATTAAAACCTGGATTCAAAAAAAAAAAAAAAAGATTATATGCTGATGCACTGGTGACAGTTCACCTCACTTACTCACCAATTCCTTATTTCTAATAATACAGTAGGGATTAGGCTAGTGGATCTCTGAGACCCCTTCTGTCTCTGTCTATGTTTCTTTCATTCTTTGACCGGACCAGGCAGAAGTCTCAATAGAAAGAAGGAATAGAAACCCATTTTTCAAGAAATAAAATGATTGTTTTAAAGAAAGACATTGAGGTCATTTTATCTAAAACAAAGTAGTGCACTTCTTTTAGAGTTCAGAGCTATGTGAACCAAGCAGTAAAATAACTGTTTCTCTTTGTCTCAGATAAATTATTCACCACAACCTGGACTGACTCAAATTCCAAAGGTTACAAAACCACACCCTAATTGTAATCAACCTATGTTGCACATGTTGAGTTGGTTAATGTGTATTTGAAAGTCACTGATTATCCTGAGTAATGAAATATTGCCTCAGAGTACATGGTGAGTAAATGTTGGTGACTCTGGTTGAACTGAATTTCTTGCTTGGAGGGAATGATGTAAGAGTTAGAAGATAGGGTTCCAGCCTCGGCCCTATAATTTTCAGCCTCTGTGTCCTTGAACAAAATACTGAATCTCCAAGGCCCAGCTTCCTTATCTCTAAAGTGGGAATAATTTTACCATAGGCAAGGGTAATTGAGAGGATCAAAAGAGTTATGATGGGTATAAAAATTCTCTGTGAATTGTCAGAATCCCTGTAAACATGTTTGATAAAACATTGTTGATATGGGATCTTGACAAAACTTAATTTTTCCTTATTGCAGTTAGAAATAACTGCACGAATCCAGTATTATTTCCAATAGCCAAGATATAGAAACAACCTAAGTGTTCATTCACAAATAAATGGATGAAGAAATTGTGGTGTTTATTTATATACACAATGGAATATCTTTTAAACTTTAAAAGGAGATACTGCCATTTGCAACAACAAGGAATGAACCTGGAGGATATTATGCTAAGTGATATGAGCTAGATACAGAGGAAAAAAGATTGCATGATTTCACTTATATGAAGAATCTTTAAAAAGTCAAGTACATAGAAACAGAGAGTAGAATGGTGGTTACCAAAAGTGGAAGGGGGAGAAAATGGAAAAAAGCGCGTTAAAGAGCCCAAATTTGCGGTTAGATAGGATGAATAAGTCTAAAGATCTAATATACAGCAAGAGGACTATAGTTAATATACTATACTGAAAATTTGCTAAAAGAGTAGATTTTAGGTGCTTATACCACAAAAAAGAAGGTAATTATAGAATTGATGGATATGTAAATTTAACTGTAGTAATCATTCCACTGTTATGTCTACCAATGTTGTATACCTTAAATATATACAATGCAAATAAATAACTGTACTAGTCATTTAGAATACCACAATGATATCTTTACAGAATATGCCTTTGTACAAGCATTGCCATTAATGATCCAGAAATGTGTGTATCATTTTAGTGATATATAGAGCCTCATGACCACTAAATGTCATATCCTGTTCAGGTCTGCACAACTGTGTTTGTTCTGTGCTGTGGCTCTGTTTAATGATTTCCCTACCTCCCATTCACCACTGAAGCACATGCCTGTTGTTCTGCCTATAGTTCCCCTTCCTTGCTGTGGAATATTTCATTCCATTATTTCTGACATAGACCAAAAAAGCAATAGAAACAGTTGTGTCTGGAGGCGAGTGGGAGGTGGAGAAGCCATAGTTGCTGAGCTCTTACCCACTTAATTCTCTGAGATTGGCTCTTTCCTCAGTTACACTGAGTAAGTTTCAGCTCTTCAGTAACAGAGAGGGGAGAAACTCTAGCTTTTATTTCTTCTCTTGAGAATGTACAGCCCTGTTATTTTGTGAACAGTGTGGTGTAGATTCAGACTGATGAATGTTTTTAGGATTTATTTTATTTTGCTAAAACTGTTCACAAGGCAGCTCAGGTGTAAGTGATAATATACTGCAGTGGGCATCAGAAGATCTCAGTTCAAATCCCAGCCTGCCATTTATGAGCTATGGAACACTGAATAGGTCATCTCTTCTCCTAGAGTCTCCCTTTCCCCATTTGAAAAATATGAAATAATATTCTCAGCTGTCCAGGTTTTTCAGGGGGGTTAATGGAAAAAGGTGTGTATGTTTACTTAGTTAATTGATAACCGGTTTAGGCGTTTAAGATGAATGAGTTTGTTAGCTGCGCTATGTTTAGGCAGCTGTAATGTTAGTACTACACTAAAACATTTCAAAAGGATCTCATTTTCAAGGAAAATGATCCCAGTGCTTGAGAAAGCATTATAGTGTTGCAGTCTTGCTGATCCTTAGCTCAGCTAGGTCCGAGTTGCTATCTTATGCAGGAAGAATTAGGCACACAGACACCAGAGAGTGAGTGGAGTAGAATTTATTAAGTGAAAGGAAAACTCTCAGCAAAGAGAGAGGCCCTGAAAGCGGGTTGTGGATTGCCACTTCACAGTTGAATACCAGGATTTTTATAGAAAAGCTGATGAGGCTGGGATCCTTATTTGCATAAGGCGTGAATTCCTGGTGTTTCCACCCCCTTCCTTCCATTGCGCATGTGGACTCTTAGTGTAAGCCACTCCATATTGATTTAATTCCGTTACTGCACATGTGTTAAAGGTAGGAATTTTTCACTGCGGGCATATTTAGGCAAGCTCCTTGTGCAAGTTCCCTTATCTGCACAAAACATCTAGTGTAAGTACTTGGGGTTTTTGTGGATTGGGCGATGACCTGGAAGGGTTGGAGGTTCTCTGGGGACCCTTCCCTTACTGCCTACCTAAAGCAAGCTGGCTACCTCCTCTCAATAGGATAAATATTATTTTACATACAAGGGATATAATACACAGATTCCCTTCAAGGTCATATTTCCAACTGTTCATCAATCTAAGAATCCAAAATTTTGAATACTTTTTTGATGAAATAATTTATTTCATTTGTTCTCAATTTTGGCTGCACAGTGGAACCACCTGGGGTTTTGAAAAAAACCTAGGCCTGGCCGGGCACGGTGGCTCATGCCTGTAATCCCAGCACTTTGGGAGGCCAAGGCGGGCAGATCACCTGAGGTCAGGAGTTCGAGACCAATCTGGCCAACATGGTGAAACCCTGTCTCTGCTAAAAATACAAAGTCAACCAGGCATGGTCATGCATGCCTGTAATCCCAGCTACGCCGGAAGCTGAGGCAGAATCGCTCGAACCCAGGAGGTGGAGGCTGCAGTGAGCTGAGATCTTGCCCTTTCACTCCAGCCTGGGCAACGAGAGCGAAACTCCAGCTCAAGAAAAAAAGAAAAACAAAACAAAACAAAAAAACCCTGGGCTCTGCTTCAGACTAGTTAAACCAGAATCTCCAGGGTGGGGCATTGGAAATGAGAACAAGAAAAAAGAACACCTTATTTTTATTTTTTTCAGTGAGCCAATGTTCATTCAGAAGAGAGATTAAAGTGCTTTTTGCTGACTAGTCACAGTCAGAGTTAGAATCACAGGTGGATTAACAGCGAGTGTTATAAAAGCCTTGAAGTGAAAGCCCACAGTTTTCTTACTAAGAAGAGAAGCCTTCAATGGATCCAGCTGTGGCTCTGGTGCTCTGTCTCTCCTGTTTGTTTCTCCTTTCACTCTGGAGACAGAGCTCTGGAAGAGGGAGGCTTCCGTCTGGCCCCACTCCTCTCCCGATTATTGGAAATATCCTGCAGTTAGATGTTAAGGACATGAGCAAATCCTTAACCAATGTAAGTATGCTTTATGCTCCTCTAGTAATTTACAAGGTGTATTTAACCTCACGATTCCTAAAGTTTTATTTCATTTCAAAGTGATAAATGGTAATTGAATATATTAATGGGGTGCAATATTACATTTTGACACATGTATACATTGTGAATTGATCATCAGGATAATTAGCATATCCATCATCTCAAATATTTGTCAGTTCTTTGTAATGAGAACATTTAGAATCCTCTTTTTTAGCTGTTTTGAAATATACAGTATATTAACATTAATTATAGTCACCTTGCTGTCCAGTAGAACACCCGATCTTATTCCTCCTATCTAACTGTAACTCTGTACCTGTTGACCAAAGTATTCCCTTATTTGGCACATTTCCACCTGCCAGCCTCTGATAGCCACCATTCTAATCTCTACTTCTATGAATTCAACTTTTTAAGATTCCACATAGAAGTGAGATCATATATGATATTTGTCTCTATGCCTGGCTTATTTTATTAATATGATGTTCTCTAGATTCATCCATGCTGTCATAAATAAGAATATTTTTTCCTTTTTAAAAGGCTGAATAACATTTCATTGTACATATATGCCACATACAAAATCAATTAATTTATTGATGAACACTTAGGTTGTTTCCATATCTTGGCTATTATCAATAGCACTGCAATAAACATGGAAGTACAGACATCTCTTCCACATACTGACTTCAATTCCTTTGGGTATATACTGGTAGTGGGATTGCTGGATCATCTGATAGTTCTATTTTTAGTTTTTTGAGGAACATCCATACTGGTTTCTCAAATCACTACGCTAATTTACATACCCAAGGTTCACTTTATTCCACATCTTTGTCAACACTTGTTATCTTTTTATCTTTTTGATAATAATAATATCTACAAGTTGTGATGAGATATCTCATTGTGGTTTTAATTTGCATTTCTCTGATTAAATTTGTTGAGTATTTAAAAAATATATCTGTTCACCATTTATATGTCTTCTTTTGAAAAATGTCTACTGAAATCCTTTGCCCATTTAATTAATTAATTAATTAATAGAGACAGGGTTTTGCTCTGTTGTAGGCTGCAGTGTAGTGATAGGATCACAGTTTGCTGCAGCCTTGAGCTCCTGGGCTCAAGCCATCCTTCCACCTTAGTCCCCCAAGTAGCAGGGACTACAGGTGTATGCCACCATACCTGGATAATTTTTTAATATTTTGTAGGGATGTGGTCTCTCTGTTGTCCAGGCTGGTCTTGAACTCTTGGGCTCAAGCAATCCACCCACCTTGGTCTCTCAAAGTGCTGGAATTATAGGCATGAGACATTGCACTTGACCCTTTTGCTCATTTTAAATAGAATTATTTGTTATTGAGTAATTTGAGTGTCTATATATTTTGAATATTAGTCCCTTATCTTATGTCTGAGTTGCAAATATTTTCTCCCAATCCGTGGATTGTCTCTTGACTCTATGACTTGTTTCCTTTGCTGTGCAGAAGTTTAGGTGGTCAGAATCTCATTTGTCTAGTTTTGCTTTCGTGGCTTGTGCTTTTAGAATCATATCCAAGAAATCATTGCCTAGACCAATGTCATGGACTTTTTCTCTATGGTTTCTTTTAGCAGTTTTATTTTTTAGTTTCAGGTCTTATGCTTAAGACTTTAATTCATTTTGAGTTAATTATTATATAAGGGGTGAGATTAGGATTCTGTTTTATTCTTTGCATAAGAATATCCAGTTTTCTCAACATCTTTTGCTGAAGAGTGCTTTCCCCATTGTATGTTCTTGGCACCTTTGTCAAAAATCAATTGATTATAGATGTGTGGGCTTATTTCAGGGTTCTCTATGTTTTCCTTTAATCAATGTGTCTGTTTTTATGCTAATGCTATGTTGTTTTGCTTACTATAGCTTTGTCACATATTTTGCAGTTCAATAGTGTGATGCCTCCAGCTTTATTCTTTTGGTTAATTTGCTTTAGTTATTTGGGGTCTTTTGTGGTTCCATACAAATTTTAAGATTGTTTTTTCTATTTCTGTGAAGAATGAGATTAAAATTTTTATAGGGATTGCATTGGATCTGTATATTGCTTTGGGTAGTATGACATTTTACCACTATTAGTTTTTCCAATCCATGAACATGGGATAGCTTCGCCTTTATTTGTGTCACCTTCAATTTCTTTCATCAATGATTTGTAGTTTTCAGTATATAGATCTTTCTCTTCTTTGGTTACATTTATTCCTAAGTATTTTATTTTTTGATGCTACTATAAATGAATTGTTCTCTTAATTTCTTTTTTAGATATTTTGTTGCTAGTGTATAGAAATGCCACTGATTTCTGCATGTTGATTTTGTATCCTTCAAGTTTACTGAATTTGTTTATCCGTTCTAGCACTTTCGTTCTGAAGTCTTTAGGATTTTCTACATATAAGATTACATCATCAGGAAACAGACAATTTCACTTCATCCTTTCCTATATGAATATTCCTATATTAATATTTTCTATTTTTAGTCTAATTGCTCTGACTAGGACTTCCAGTACTCTGTTGAACAGAAATGGTCAGAGAGGGCATTCTTCTCTAATTTCTGATCTTGCAGGAAAAGCTTTTAGCTTTTCACTGTTAAATATGATGTTAGTTGTGGGCTTGTCACATATAACCATTAATGTCACATAGAAACTTCTGTATTACCAGAGGCCAGTTATTAAAGGTTATATGTTATATTATAGGAACATTCCTCAACATTCCTCCTGTACTACCAGAGGCCAATTATTAAAGTACGTTATTGTAAAGCAAATACTTCCTGTGGAGTATGTTTTTCTTTTGTGTCATTGTCAGAAATAGTGGAATAAAATAATGCATTTTGCCAGAAGAGAAACATTTTAAGTTGTAAGGTAGAATCAAAATGATAAAGGCCTGCTGCTTTTCTTTGCTTCACAGTCATTTGCTATAATTTTTTTGCCTGAAAGAAAATGGTAATGGAAGTGTTTTGTGATTAAAGGTTTTGAGAAGTCAGTAACTGTATATGCTATGTATTTTGCTTATATTAGCTATGATCATTAAACTTCTTAAAAAGCAAGTCATGCCTGATGTCAAAGAAATATCTATGAGTTCATCATAAACATAAATGAATGAAAGAAAGAATTAGTCAGGGCCATCTGGGTGGTAACAGAATATTTATGGCCTCTGTACAAAGCTGCTGTCTGTGACCTATGAGTGTACAGCATGGAAAACATTGTTCCTCTGTGAGATGCCACACATCTTGATACTATCTCTGTAGGGTCCACTGTCTTTCTGTGGTGATTATACCAGTGGATCTCAAAGTAGGCTGGGCACTAGAATCATCTGGGTGATTTAAAAAGGTGTAGATTTTTTAGTATTGATGACAGGACTCCTGCATCAGGATCCCTATGGGATGAGCTTTGCAGGGGATCCTGAAGCAGTGTCCCAGTGGCTGAATATTGGTCAAAATATGGACATTGGAAACTGATAAATTGCTCAGGCATCACAGGTTGACTAAGCAGGCTTCAAATTTGGACGTTCTGTTTATCAGTTGTGGGACACTGACAATGAATTTGAAATTCTTTAAAATTCAATTTGTCTTATCTGTAAAATAAAGTAAACAAATCTAGCTCAAGGTGTTGATGTGATGACTAAGTTTAATAACCTGCATACTAATTTCCTGGGCCACTGCCTGGCACATTGAAGGCACTGTATATGTGCAGCTAAAACAATAATCATCATCTTTATGTAAAATCCACAAATATTTGAAGCTGTATTTGACAGAATAATCATATCAACATTATGATGCTAGTATCAGTCTGAATCACGGACAATATATAGACCAAATACTGAGCTTTGCTACTATTTGAACCTCCTTTTCTATGTTCAGTTCTCAAAAGTCTATGGCCCTGTGTTCACTGTGTATTTTGGCCTGAAGCCCATTGTGGTGTTGCATGGATATGAAGCAGTGAAGGAGGCCCTGATTGATCATGGAGAGAAGTTTTCTGGAAGAGGAAGTTTTCCAGTGGCTGAAAAAGTTAATAAAGGACTCGGTAAATGTGCATGTATTGTGTGTATGTGTACATGTGTATGTACTGGGCAGTGGTTATAGGGATGGGGAGGATGGAAAACAGAGGCTTGAAGAGCTCCTGAGACAGAACTTGACCCATCCACGTGGCCGCCGAGTGTCAGCTCTCTTGTCCTTGTTTGGAATCTCCCTCCTAGTTTCTGTTTTCTGTTCTGTTAGGAATCCTTTTCAGCAATGGAAAAAGATGGAAGGAGATCCGGCGTTTCTCTCTCATGACTCTGCGGAATTTTGGGATGGGGAAAAGGAGCATTGAGGACCGTGTCCAAGAGGAAGCCCTCTGCCTTGTGGAGGAGTTGAGAAAAACCAATGGTGGGTGACTTTTTTTTTTTTCCTGTAAAATGTTTTCTAAAATTTATTTTAATTTATTTTTAAATTGATACATAACTTTATACATATTTATGGGGTACATATAATATTTTGTTACACGTGCAGAATGTGTAATGATCAAGTTAGGGTGTTTAGGATATGCATCACGTTGAACATTTATCATTTCTATATGTTGAGAACATTTCAAGACTTGTGTTCTAGCTATCTTGAAATACACAATACTCTGACATTAACAGACTGCTCTCTTCTCTAATGACATCCCTGGAAACCTCCTAGGGGTGGCCAGATCTCTCATGATAGGCAGTGGTTGTCAGTCCTCATATGGAGGGGGGAGGTTTGAAGCAGAGAGCCAAGGGAGCTTTTGTGCACCTATGCATGTACACAATGACTATGCATACAGTGTGAGTATAAAAGGCTTATTTAATCCTATTCTGTCCCAGGCTTGGTTTGTTTTCAAATCATTACAGCATTAATTTAGAAGGTTTTGTCTCATTTTTTTCAAATTATTAAAGAGTAATGTTTTTCCCATAGTGTAATTGTGGATTATCTATTCTAGAACATTTCACCAGGGAATACTTGTGGCACAGACATAGTGGGAATGATTTCTTTACATCTTTTAGGCATGAAACAACTGACATGTACTTTCATTTGGTTGGTCTATATTTGTACAGTCAGCCTCACTAACATATCTGGGGGTTTCTTCTGAGGTGTGTGACTATAATTGCTACCATAATGATGCTTATCTATGGTTTTAAGAGACTAGGCATCTTTAGTGTAGCTTTTATCAATTTTAATTTCCCTGTTAATTAAGAACTAATTAAAATTATCAGCTGGAGTTATTTAATGTTACTATTTACTGTAATGTTTTATATATTTTAAGAAAATAAATGCTATAACATAGTCTTTCAATTAAAAACAATGCCAAATTATAAAATGTTTATTTAAATAAATTTTAAGTATTATTAATAACTCTTTATCCTACTTTCCCTAGTTGTACGTTAGCTCTGTATTCAGCTTTCTTTGTATTTTCCTTCATCTTTATTTGTGTATTAATCATGTTTTTTATTTTCTATTTTTTTATGATGCTTCGACATCTTGGGGATTTTGTGGTCCTAGAAGGGACTGCCTCTCCCAAAGTCAGACAGTTCCTAGAGATAGCAAATATCTTGTCCACAGCATGTCTCTGATTTACAAAGCAAACTCTCCAGAGCTCAGAGCCCCATCCACCTTCTTTATCAAACTCTCACACATGAATCCAATATAGTTGTCCCTCCTTATCAGTAAGACATTGGTTCTAGGACTCCTCTTGGATACCAAAATCCACATATGCTCAAGTCCCTTAAATATGGCATAATATTTGCCATATATTTGGAGAATATTGACAATATTGTTTATAATATTTCCCAATATTAGAGAATATTGACAAGAAAAAAGGTCTGTACATGTTCTGTACAGATACTTGTTTTTGCTCTGAATATTTTTGATTTGGGGTTGGTTGAATCCATGATACACCATGGATACAGAGTGCTGACTGTATTCTCCTTGTCTTAAATCATTACAGAGCCAGTTATGGGACAACTATGGACCACCCCTATATCCCAGAGCCCACAGAAATTGTTCAAACTATCTATTCCCAGGCTTACTCAGTCTACCCACCCTATCTCACTCATTTCTTCCTGTGAAAACACCAATAAAGGCTCAGCCCCATGGTTTCTTTTTGCTCTTGCTGCCTCCTGACCAACCCTGGTACTTCCCCATGTGGCTCCCCACACCCTCAACGTGGTGTGGAGTGCCCCTCCTCTAGGAACTGCGAGCAATGAACTGTCTTTTCAAGGGCAGTCTGTTTTGGGGCTACCTGATCTGTTGACCTCACCAAATCTAAATAGAAACAAAATCCACGGTGAATATTAAAACAATTGGATTTAGGATTAAAAGTTATTTATCCTCTCCTCATCCCAGTTGGACTCACCTATAAAGTTCTTGTCATAATAAGTCTGATTTTCAGCTTGGATTACAAATTACCCTGATTTTTATTATCACCCTGATATAGTATGGATGTGTGTTCCCATTCAAATCTTATATTGAAATGTAATCCCTGTACTGGAGGTGGGGCCTGGTGAGAGGTGATTGGATCATGGGGCTGGATTTTTCATGAATAGTTTAGCACCAACCCTTTTGGTACTTTCCTCATGATAGCAAGTGAGTTTTCATGAAATCTAGTCATTTAAAAGTGCGTAGCACCTCCCGCCTCCCTCTCTTGCTTTGGCTTTTGCCATGTGAGTGCAAGCTCCTACTTTGCCTTCTGCCATGCATCATGCTTCCTGCACAGCCTGCAGAACTGCGAGCCAATTAAATCTCTTTTCTTATAAATTACCTAGTCTTAGGTATTTCTTTATAGCAATTCAAAAACAGCCTAATATACTCCCCCAATTGAAGTGAAAGGAAAGATCATAAACTAGATTTTCACTATGAATATCATGTGCATGGGCATGTACAAACACACGTGCACGTGCATGCACACACACACAGAAATCTCAAACTAATAATCCCAAATTATCCCCTGCCTTCCAGGCTAGAATAAAAGATTTTCTGAAAACTTAGTGCCCTGGCATGTTTCAGCTGAAAAGAAGCCTGGCATAGGAGCAGTTAACTAAACACAGTCCTATTATTTAATTCCCCATCATTACCACACAGCATTTTTGTTCAAGTCACTCTTAATTACATTTATGATACTCTCATGTGTAAAGTTCATTGATGATTTGATTATAACAATTTTATTTAAAAATTGCTCACAAATAATCACTTTCCTCTATAATAATTTATTGATTTGTGAAATGATGGAATTACCTAAATGATGATCAAATTAAAAAATTTATAATAACATAAGGTATTTTTTTGGATGGCTAGATGGAACAATAACCGAGGATTCTATAAGAGGTCAGGCTTTGTTCAAATAAATTGAAGATAGTGCCCGGTGATAATAGACACAATTTCTTAGAGCCGGAAATTCTTTTTTTTTCTTTCAATATCGAAATAAGGAAACAAAAGGACTCCATTTATCAATTTAAGTTTTTCTGTCTGCCCTATTTGTAATTTAGGTTTGAAATGAAAGTTTCTTATTTACTTTTATTTTAGGCAAACCAGTCTATCTTCTTCTTTGTGTTAGCTTTTTTCTTGTATAACATAGATGACTTTTGCTTTTTTACATTTGTTCCATCAATCTGAATTTTCCCATACTCTTTCTCTCTTTAGTCTCCTCCTCTGCTGATTCTACACACAGTTACTTCAACTATTCATTATATAGAAGAGGTTTTCAGGTTCCTATTTTCTCCCTTCCTCTATCAATCAATTGTCTACAAGCTTTCCAGATAAATGTTATTCTGCACTGATAACTTGAATTATTAAGTGGTTTTAAATGTGGCCTCTTTAAATTTTTTTGTTTTCTCTTCAAAATAACAGGCATCTTGGGTCAGAATTGTATAAAGAAATGCAGTGAAGTAAATGCAGTATTTGGAAAACCATTATTAAATAGCTAGGATGGAATAATTAATTCAATTTTAAGGAAAAAGTGAGGTATTAAATTTCAATATACTATAGTTTGTGTTGATAAGAGAATTTCTAGGTAGATATTGGTTTAGAGTTTCTAAAATTACTTTTCCCTGTTATCCAAGACAAAGTATTTTATATATATATATTTTAATGATAATTTAAAATATTTCCAATCCTTTAGCCTCACCCTGTGATCCCACTTTCATCCTGGGCTGTGCTCCCTGTAATGTGATCTGCTCTGTTATTTTCCATAATCGATTTGATTATAAAGATCAGAGATTTCTTAACTTGATGGAAAAATTCAATGAAAACCTCAGGATTCTGAGCTCCCCATGGATCCAGGTGAGATCATGAGCTTCTCTTCCTGAGATATTATTTTTCTTATTTTATCAGACAGTTGAAAATTTTTTAAATTTTTAAAAATTATACTTTAAGTTCTGGGATACATGTGCAGAATGGGCAGATTTGTTACATAGGTATACATGTGCCATGGTGGTTTGCTGCACCCATCAATCTGTCATCTACATTAGGTATTTCTCCTAATGCTATCCCTCCCCTTACCCCCTACCACCCAACAAGCCCTGGTGTGTGATGTCCCCCTCTCTGTGCCCATGTGTTCTCATTGTTCAACTCCCACTTATGAGTGAGAACATGTAGTGTTTGGTTTTCTGTTCCTGTGTTAGTTTGCTGAGAATGATGGTTTCCAGCTTCATCCATGTCCCTGCAAAGGACGTGAACTCTCTCAGCGTCTGCTTGTCTGTAAAGGATTTTATTTCCCCTTCACTTATGAAGCTTAGTTTGGCTGGATATGAAATTCTGGGTTGAAAATTCTTTTCTTTAAAAATGTTGAATATTGGCCCCCACTCTCTTCTGGCTTGTAGGGATCTGCACAGAGATCTGCTGTTAGTCTAATGGCCTTCCCTTTGTGGGTAACCTAACCTTTCTCTCTGGCTGCCCTTGACATTTTTTCCTTCATTTCGTCCTTGGTGCATCTGATGATTATGTGTCTTTGGGTTGCTCTTCTCCAGGAGTATCTTTGTGATGTTCTCTGTATTTCCCAAGTTTGAATGTTGGCCTGTCTTGCTGGGTTGGGGAAGTTCTCCTGGATAATATCCTGAAGTGTGTTTTCCAGCTTGGTTCCATTCTCCTGTCACTTTCAGATACACCAATCAAACATAGGTTTGGTCTTTTCACATAGTCCCATATTTCTTGGAGGCTTTCTTCATTCCTTTTCATTCTTTTTTCTCTAATTTTGTCTTCTCACTTTGTTTCATTAAGTTGATCTTCAATCTCTGATATCCTTTCTTCTGCTTGATAGATTTGGCTATTGATACTTGTGTATGCTTCATGAAGTTCTTGTGCTTTGTTTTTCAACTCCATCAGGTCGTTTATGTTCTTCTCGAAACTGGTTATTCTAGTTAGCAATTCCTCTTTTTATCAAGGTCCTTAGTTTCCTTGCGTTGGGTTAGAACATAATCCTTTAGCTTGGAAGAGTTTGTTATTACATATCTTCTGAAGCCTACTTCTGTCAATTTGTCAAACTCATTCTCCGTCCAGTTTTGTTCCCTTGCTGGCGAGAAGTTGTGATCCTTTGGAGGAGAAGAGGCATTCTGGTTTTTGGAATTTTCAGCCTTTTTGTGCTGGTTTTTCCTCATCTTCATGGATTTATCTACCTTTGGTCTTTGCTGTTGGTGACCTTCGAATGGAGTTTTGCGTCATCATCCTTTTTGTTGATGGTATTGCTTTCTGTTTGTTAGTTTTCCTTCTGTCAGGCCCTCTTCTGCAGGTCTGCTGGAGTTTGGTAGGGGTCCACTCCAGACACTGTTTGCCTGGGTATCACCAGTGGAGCCTGCAGAATAGCAAAGATTGCTGCCTGCTCCTTCCTCTGGAAGCTTTATCCCAGTGGGGCACCAGCCAGATGCCACCCAGAGCTCTCCTGTATGACATGTCTGTTGACCCTTGCTGGGAGGTGTCTCCCTGTCAGGAGGCTCAGGGTCCAGGGACCCACTTGAGGCAGTCTGTCCCTTAGCAGAGCTTGAGTGCTGTGCTGGGAGATCTGCTGCTCTCTTTAGAACCATCAGGCAGAAACATTTAAGTCTGCTGAAGCTGTCCCTACAGCCACCCCTTCCCCCAGGTGCTCTGTCCCAGGGAGAGGTAGTTTTATCTATAGGCCCCTGACTGGGACTGCTGCCTTTCTTTCGGAGATGCCCTGCCCAGAGAGAAGTCTAGAGAGGCAGTCTCGCTACAGGGGCTTTGTGGTGCTGCGGTGGGCTCTGCCCAGACTCAACTTCCCAGAGGCTTTGTTTACACTGTGAGGGGAAAACCGCCTACTCAAACCTCATTAATTGTGGACACCCCCCACTCCCATCAAGCTCGAGCATCCTAGGTGGACTTCAGACTGCTGTGCTGACAGTGAGAATTTCAAGCCAGTGGATCTTAGCTTGCTCAGCCCCATGAGTGTGGGATCCTCTGAGCTAGACAACTTGGTTCCCTGGCTTCAGCCCCATTTCCAGGGGAGTGAATGGTTCTGTCTTGCTGGAATTCAGGCGCCATTGGGGTATGAAAAAAGACTTCTGCAGCTAGCTTAGTGTCTGCCCAAATGGCCACCCAGTTTTGTGCTTGAAACCCAGGGCCCTTGTGGTGTAGGCACCTGAAGGAATCTCCTAGTTTGCGTGTCGCAAAGACCATGGGAAAAGTGTAGTATCTGGACCAGATAGCACTGTCCCTCACAGCTTCCCTTGGCTAGGGGAGGGAGTTCCCCGACCTGTTGTGCTTCCCAGGTGAGCCAATTCCCTACCCTGCTTCTGTTTGCCCTCCGTGGGCTGCACCCACTGTCAAACCAGTCCCAATGAGATGAACCAGGCACCTCAGTTGCAAATGTAGAAGTCATTGGCCTTCTACGTTGGTCTCGCTGGGAGCTCCAGACTGGAGCTGTTCCTGTTTGGCCATCTTGCCCCAATCCCAGTCCAAAACTTTGTATGTACCAAGCTGTGAAGTGAATGTTTGAAAACTGGAAATTTTGGATACTCTTATGCAGTAACTCTGGAAATCAGAGTCTTTCCTCTCCTTAGGGTGTTTTGTTGCCTGCTATAGTTTTTTTTTTCTTCTGAAGGCTATATCTTTCTTTAGTGACTTTTCAAAACTATTTTTGCAAATCATGTGTGGTTTCTGAAGTCTTTTCTTCAGCTTATGTTCAGATAGTTTTGACAGAAATTTTCTTAAATGTGGAGAGGCAAAAAAGAGACATAGAAAAAAATATATGTATTTATATATATATATAAATAGTAGAAGAAAGATGGAAGGAAGTAAGGAAAGAAATGAAGGAAGGAACGAAGGAAGGAAAGAAGGAAAGGAGGGAAGGAGGCAGGCTAGTCTTTCAGATTGGTTGGAGCACTCCTTGTCATAGCCTTCACTTACTGTTGAGCCTGGATATCAGCCAGAGGTGAAAGTTCAGGATCTTCTCACGTTTTTCTAATTAGCCTGTCCTGCTCTGGGCATGTTGATAACTTTCTAAATTTCTTAGTATACATAGGCACTTTTGAACATCCCAGTTTTCCAAAGAAACTGTCTCTCAGCTTTTATTTTCAGGATTTTAGTGCTGTACTGTGTGCCTCAACTGTTATCATTTGCCCCAGGTAGCTTTGGGTTGTTCATTTGTCTTAGAAGGTTTTTGAGAAATGGCCATTGCTTTTCCATCCTGAATGAATTTTGAATCAGGTGAAACAAAGTTGAGTGCCTCATGTTAGCCCATGGTAGTCCTCAGACAGGTGAGAAAGAGAAACATACTTTTTTGCAAGTAAGGTCTTCTGTGGTCTCTCTGGAACCAGGAACCAGGGTCCTCCACTGGGAACAGGGCTACCCTTGACAAGATCACTGCCAAGCTGATGACAGAGGTGGGACAAGAGCAAATAAACATACCACAAAGCTTATGTAGCCATAAGCCATACTATGTAGCCATAAATACTTCATCATCATGGAATACTATGTAGCATAAAAAGGAATGAGATTATGTCCTTTCCAGGGACATGGGTGGAGCTGGAGGCCATCATCATCGGCAAACTAATGCAGGAGCAGCAAACCAAACACCGCATGTTCTTACTTATAAGTGGGAACTGAACAATGAGAACACATGGACACAGGGAGGGGAACAACACACTAGGGCCTGTTGGGGGGTTGGGAAAGGGAGAGCATTAGGAAAAATAGCTAATGTGTGCAGGGCTTAATACCTAGGTGATGAGTTTATAGGTGCAGCAAACTACTGTGGCATACATTTATCTATGTAACAAACCTGCACATCCAGCACATGTACCTTGGAACTTAAAATAAAAATAAAAATAAACCCACAAAGCTTTTCTACTATTTTTAAGTTGCCATTTTCTTTATTCAGCTTTCTCTTGCTTGCTGTAAACCTTTGACTGATTTCCAGAGTTCTGTTAAAGTTGATTCTGACTTTTTTGTTTGAAGTTTTGGGTGTTTTCATGGAGAGATGGGCCCATGGAACTGTCTTTTGTGCCAATTTTGTAGGCATTATTACTCTGTGAAGTGAGTGGTTGAACACTACAGCTTGTCCATATCTTAGCATTGTGGCATTAACATCTGGGAAAGATAGATGATTTCTTTATTTTACAGACAAGAAAAGAAATGCCTGAATATAGAGCTGGAATTCAAGCCCATTAGCTAGTGTTTTTTTTTTCCACCAAACCCCCAAATCCAGTTTCTGGCAGTACTTTGGTGACTGTCCAAAAGCACACACTCAATGGAAATCCAAGTCCCTTGTTGAAAAGCTGGCATTACTCACAGGCTTTTCCTCTAATTCACAGCTAGAGACCTCTTCATCACATTATTTGGCTAAAGGGGAGAATGTTTGGGAGCACAGATGCTACCAGGAAGTTCTGAATAGGATAGGGGTGTTTGCTGCTTCAGCAAGGCAATTAAGGTTAAGATGACAAAATGATTGGGTTTTGGGGTGTATGAATCATTAAAAAATTACAGTTTTGCCCTGTGCTGAGCTAGCGTGTCCCAAACTCTGTCTAAAAGATAATTGTGTGATTATCTTAACTACTCACGGAAGTATCTTAACTACTCTGGTGTACGGGTACTTATCCATAAAATGCTGAATTACATTTTATGGTATCTTTGTACCCCTCCCAGTTACAAAAGAGTGATTCTATTTCTGAGGCTTCCTGCTAGGAGTAGAAATAGCAGGGAACAGCTCTGTGGTCTATTTCATGTTATTCAAATTTCCTTAACCTCTGTTCTTATCTGCAAAATGGGAATTAAAGCAATTCATGTAATTCTATATTTCAAGGCTATAGAGAAAAATTAATGTAAAAAATGAGATAATTGACATGAAGATATTTTAATATTCTGAAAACAATATATGAGTATAGGAAATTATCATCTTTGATCCCTTGTTGAGAATTTTCTAACTTAAATCTTTCAGTATAGAAGACTACTTTGTACGTACACTCAAATGCTCCTCTTAAAGAGGGAGACAATTTTTAAAAATTTACTTCAGTTTTAAACCAGCAGTTAACTTATGGTATATGTCTTCAATACATGTGTTTAATTTAATTAATTTTAAAAAAATCTTTAAGGTCTGCAATAATTTCCCAGCTCTCATCGATTATCTCCCAGGAAGTCATAACAAAATAGTTAAAAATTTTGCTTATGTTAAAAGTTATGTTTTGGAGAGAATAAAAGAACATCAAGAATCCCTGGACATGGACAATCCTCGGGACTTTATTGATTGTTTCCTGATCAAAATGGAACAGGTAAAATGTTATTTGTTTGCTTACATCTTGTGGTTCATTGATTAGTTCTATAATGATTGCTTAAGTGGTGAGGCAAGAAACTCTTCACGATCACTTTAAGTACTTATTATGAGTATGGATCTGGGTGAAGCACCATGGAGAATTTATAATTGAATTGTTAAACAATTAGAATATGTGAGCAATATTTTTAGGTACTAATAATTTATCTGAGGAAAGACGGAATGCATGCCTCAGATGAAAAGGAAATACAAATAAGTTAGAAAATGCAAAATATATAGTCATAAATTGAAAGTGGGCATGGTCATATCACACAGCATATGGGAGAGTTAGGTGAAAGGCTTTAACCTAAATGGGCCTCCTGCATGTCCTGATGTTTGGCGTAAATCTTAAAATATTTACAATGAATAACGATGCAGTCAATTTTTTAGTGTGCAGAACAGTGTGATGAGAGGTTCAGAGGTGTGTGGTGGCAAAGAGACAGAGAAGGGAGGCCTTAACTGAATGGAACCAAAAGTAAATCTGGACACATATGGAATTGGAGGTGTCTAACCTGCAGACCTGAATGCTAGCATGGAGAGTTTTGATTTGATCAGGTATATGTGTGAGCCCTAACAAGAGTGGGATGCATATAATTATTAGAGAAAATAATCCTAGGAGTTGTGTAGAAGGATATGTACAATGAGAATGGAGGTCAAAAACTTGCTACAAGACTTTTCATATCTTTGAATTTCAGCTTGCTGAAAGTGTGGGCTACAGAAACACAGATTCTGAAATAAAATCAAGTTGTCCATTTTGTCATATTGCCAAAAATCTGTAGATATTAGTTTCAGTTAGAGGATCAGATAGGAGCCAAATGATGAATAATAGTGGTAGGGTCAATATGGAAACTGAGAAGGGTAATATAGATACCCTCAGGACACTAAGGTGCAAAGTACTCTTTGAACTGAGAAGTGGCCCAATCCAGAACAAACTGAAAAGAGTTAACTCTAGAGAAGAAAATTCTTCCTGTGAGGTCACCATTATTTTATTCAACCACTTTACAACACTGGGTGGAAATGAAGAATCAGCCAGTAGGTGAAAATGGCACGGAGTCAAAGATGCTAATGAAGGTGACTTTCATGAAATTGCCCATGGAATGTTAGCAGGACTGCTCGAATAATGTGTTCTAGATAGAGTGAAGTGAAGAAGATGAGATACTTTGAGGAAACTGGAGAAGGGAAGAAGCAAATTATTCTTACTGTCCACCTTCTCTACTGCTAGTTCAATGGTTCTGGGATCTAATTAATTTGAGAATCTCATTAAAATGTGGACACTTTGCCAGAAAAATGAAACTGTATGAGTTCTCCATTTTTGTACACATTTAGAGGGCTTTCCTTAATGCTATGAATCCTCTCCGTTAATTCCAGGTTAAGGAGAACTGTAAGGTCTATGGTGTTTCAGTGACCAGTGGCTATGTCCTCATTACTGTATTTAAAAAGTGTGTTGTTCCTTTGACCTCACTATAATATTTAGAATCTAGCTTATTTTATTTTTTATAACATTTTTATTGAGTTTAATTCACATATTGTACCCTCATACATTTTAAATACAATTCAATAGTTTTAGTATTTGTCACAGAGCTGTGCAGCCACCACCACAATCAATTTCAGAACATTTCCATCATCCTGAAAAGAAAACCATATGCTTAACAGTCACCCCATATTGGGGTGGCTCTAGGCAATCTAATATACTTTTTCTCTCTATAGATTTGCTATTCTGGACATTTCATATACATGAAATTACACAGTATGTGGTCTTTTTTGTCTGACTTCTGTCACTTAGCACAATGTTTTCAAGATTCATTGACGTAGCATATATCAGTACCTCATTCCTTTATATAGACAAATAATATTTGGGTGTGGCTATATCATATTTTATATTTCCATTCATTAGTTGATGGTTTTGATTGTTTCTGTTTTGGCTGTTATGAATAATGTTGGTATGGACATTTGTGTACAAGATTTTGTGTATAGATAAGTTTTTATTTCTCTTGGGTATATACTTGGCTGTGGAATTGCTGGATCATGCAGCAATTGTATGCTTAATCTTTGAGAAACTGTGGCTGGATCAAAGACCTAAATGTAAGAGCTAAAAATATAAAATTCTCAGAAGAAAACCTAGGCATGAAATTTGCTGCACCATTTCGTATTCTCACTACAATGTTTTGAGGGTTCCACTTTCTCCACAACATTGCTAATGCTTCTTATCTTTTTGATTCCAGCCATCCCAGTGGGGTGAGGTGGTTCCATGTGGTTTGGTTTGCATTTTCCTGACACCAAATAATCTTTTCTCTTGGTTATTGTTCATTTGTATTTGTCTTTGGAGAAAAATATATTCAGATCTTTTGTCCATTTTAAAATTAGGTTATTATATTTTTGAAATTATTGAGATGGAAATGTTTTTGTATATTCTAGATAAAAGTCCCTTATCAGATGTTATTTAAAGATATTTTCTCCCATTTTGTCAAGTGTCTTTCACTTTCTTAATAGTGTCTTTTGAAATACAAGTTTTTAATTTTTGTGAAATCCAATTTATTTGCTTGGTTTCTTACAATTTTCTTGTCATGTTTAAGAAATGATTACTTAGTCCAATATCACAAAGATTCACCCCAAGTTTTCTTCTAATGGTTTTGTAAGTTTAACTTTTACATTTGGGTCTAAGATCCATTCTGAGTCAATTTTTGGTTATAGTGTGAGGTGTGGGTAGAACTTCATTCTTTGCATGTGCATATTCAGTTGTCCTAGTACCATTTGTTGAAAAGACATTCATTCCCCATTGAGTGACCATGGTACATTTGTTGAAATCAGTTGACTACAAACACAAGGATTTATTTTTAGACTCTCAATTCTATTTCATTGATGGCTTTCTTTATGCCAGTATGACAGTACTTTTTTTTTTATTTTGAGACAGGGTCTCACTCTGGTTGCCCAGGCTGTAGTGCAGTGGCATGATCTTGGCCTCTACCTCCCGTGCTCAGGTGATTCTCCCACATCAGCCTCCTGAGTAGCTGGGATTACAGGCATGTGCCACTACAGCCAGCTAATTTATTGTATTTTTAGCAGAGACAGGGTTTTGCTATTTTGTCCAGGCTGGTCTCCAACTACTGGCCTCAAGCGGTCTGCCTGTCCTGGCCTCCCAGATTGCTGGGATTACAGAAGTGAACCATGCACCTAGATGATGGTAGCTTTTATGTAAGTTTTCAAATTGGAAAGTGTCAGTTCTCCAATTTTGTTCTTTCCCAAGATTGTTTTGGTTCTTAGCTATTTTGGTTATGTAAAGTTCCACATGAATTTTATGGTAATCTTGTCAATTTCTATTAAAAAGATATCAAATATTTTGATATGGATCACTTTGAATCTGTAGATCAATTTGGGAAGTAATGCCATTTTAACAATATTAAGTCTTCCAATAGATGAACACGGGATGTCTTTCCATTTATTTAGGTCTTCTTTAATTTCTTTTAACAATGTTTTTTATCAACTAGCTTAATTTTGATAGGCTATTTGTACATAACCGCTGATTTTTCAAATTCACTTAAGCAGACGGAAATATTACTATTGGTTTACAAGTGCTCTACTCTCCTTCCTGGCCTTGGTGTAATTTTGAGTTGATAAGCTTAGAAAACTGTGTTAAGTTTCTAAATGTTACCAATGGGCATGATGACCTTTGTCTGGCAAGTACATCTGTTGAGAGGATTTGGTTTGTCTTGCTGTGGTTGATTACATAATATTAGGCATGCCACAGGTAACATGGAGATTATAACAACCTTATTAAATTAATGCTGCTCTAGAGGATTGAATAGGAAGAAATCATTTTTTGTATGTTAATTACTCCCTGTAATCAGTATTTTAAACTGTCCCATTGTTATGGTCAATTTTGTGTTACATATTTCCCTCATCTTAAACCAGCCTTAGTTGCCTTGTGAAGTGCTTTGTTCTTCCACTCTCCATTTTATTATTAATGGCATAAACTGCAATTACTTTTTCACCAACCAAATATAAGAACTCAATTCATTCAGTCCCTTGTCCTAAGCATCTCCATTGCCCTTACTCTCTCCTTCATCCTGTATAGGTGGTTAATGTCTAAACTCTCTGTCTTCATGTCTGTAGTGTATCTTCAATTTCTATATTCTTATTCATTGCTGTGCTTGTTTACTAGGTCAAGTTGATTATTACCTTACATCTGGAATACAATAATGGCTGGCCCCACCTTGTCTTGTCAATCTGTTCTCTTTCTCCATAATTTTGGATATTCTACCATGTTATCTTTTGCACATTTCCAAGTTCATAATGAGTCTGCAGGTAATATTGAGTCTAACTAAATTCTTTTTTTTTTCTCAGAGTTTTGCTCTGTTACCCAGGCTGGAATGCAGTGGCATGATTGTGGCTCACTGTAGTTTGACCTCTTGGACTCAAGTGATCCTCCCACCTCAGCCTCCCCAGTAGTTGGGACTGCAGGTGCACACCACCATGCCCAGATAATTAAAAATTTGTTTTTATAGAGATAGGGTGTCACTGTGTTTGCCCAGGCTGGAGTGGACCTCCTGAACTCAAGCAATCCTCCTGCCTCAGCCTCCCACAGTACTGGGATTTAAGGCGTGAGCCACTGTGCCCAGTCTAAATTACTTATAATTCCTAATACAATGTAAATGGTTGTTATACTATATTTTTTAGGGAACAATGACAAGAAAAAAGTCTGTATATGTCCAATACAAACACTTTTATTTTCCGAATTTTATTCTTTTTTGTTTTAGAGGCAGAATCTTGTCCCGTTGTCCAAGCTGTTGTGCAGTGGTATGACCATAGCTCACTGCAGCCTGGAACTCCTGGGCTCAAGCAATTCTTCCACCTCAGCCTCCTGAGTATGTGGGACCACAGGTGCATGCCACCATGCCCAGCTAATTTTGTTTTTTTGTAGAGAGAGGGTCTTTCCATGTTGCCTAGGCTAGTCTTGCACTTCTGGGCTCAAGCAATCCTCCATCTTGGCCTCCCAAAGTGCTGGGATTACAGACATGAGCCACCTCTCCTGGCCTCTTTTTCCAATTTTTTTTTTTTTTTTTTGATTTAAGGTTGGTTGAATCAATAGATGTGATATCCATGGATAGGAAGGTGGATTGTACTCTATTATTACCTATATTCAACTGGCTGTGCAATTTATTATTTTTTAAAAGAGAGATCAGATTTTCTCCTCCATTCTAACTGAGGCTTTATAGCCTTTGACTATCATCTCCCCTTTTCCCCCAACCCCCAAGCCCTCTGGCAATCAGTATTCTACTCTCTTCTATGAGTTCGGTTGTTTTAGATTCCACATATAAGTGAGAATATATGGTATTTGTTTTCCTGTTCCTGACCTGACTTATTTAACTTAGCATAATGTTCTGCAGTTCCATTCCTGTTATCACAAATAACAGAATTTCTTCATTTTTAAGACTGAATAGTATTCTATTGTATATATATGCCACATTTTCTTTATTTATCTATTGATGGACACTTAGGCTGATTCTATATATTAGCTATTGGGAATCGTGCTGCAGTTTACATGGGAGTGCAGACATCTCTTTGACATACTGATTTCAAATCTTTTGAGTAAATGTCCATAAACCAAATTGCTGGATCATGTAATTCTATTTTTAGTTTTTTGAGGAACCTTTTACTGTTTTCCATAATGGTTGCACTAACTTACATTCCCATCAACAGTGCACAAGTGTTTCCCTTTTTCCATATCTTCACCAACACTTGTTTTTTTTCTCTTTGATAATTGCCATTCTAACAGATGTGAGGTGATATCTCACTGTTTTTAATTTGTAACTTTCTAATGATTAGTGTTGAGCATCTTTTTCATGTATCTCTTAATCACTCATATGTCTTCTTTTTAGAAATATTCAGGTGATTTGCCCATTTCTTAATTGGATTATTTATTTTCTTTCTATAGAGTTAAGTTCCATATATATGATCGTGTGTGTGTGTGTGTATATATATATAGGTTTTTTTTTGAGACAGTCTTACTCTGTTGCCCAGGGTGGAGTGGAGTGCAGTGGTGCAGTCTCGGCTCACTGCAGCCTCTACCTCCTCGGTTCAATAGATTCTCCTGCCTCAGCCTCCCAAGTAGCTGGGATTAGAGGCATGCACCACTACACCTGGCTAATTTTTAAATTTTTAGTAGAGATGTGGGTTTCACCATGTTGGCCAGGCTGGTCTCGAACTTCTGACCTTGGGTGATCCACCTGCCTTGGTCTCCCAAAGTGATGGCATTACAGGTATGAGGCACCGCTCCCAGCCCTCTTATATATTTTGGATATTAATCCCTTATTAGATATAGGGCTTACAAATACTTCTCCTAATCCATACGTTGTCTCTTCACTCTGTTTTTTCCTTTGCTGTGCCGAGGCTTTTTAGTTTGACTTAATCCCATTTGTCTATCTTTGCTTTTGTTGCGTCTGCTTTAGGGTTAAAATCTAAACAATTATTGCCCAGACCAATGTCCTGTAGTTTTTCTTCAATCTTTTCTTCTAGTAGTTCACAGTTTCTGGTGTTATATTTAAGTCTCATGTTGAGTTGCTTGAGTATATGGTGTGAGATAAGCATTCAATTTTATTTAGCATATGGATATCCAGTTTTCTCACCATTTGTTTAAGAGATTGTCCCCTTTCCATTGCATATTCTTGGTACCTTTGTCTAAAATCAATTGTAGTGGCATGAGTTCTTTTCTGGCCCTCTATTGTATTCTGTTGGTTGATGTATCAATTTTTATGCCAGTACCATGCTGTTTTAATTACTATTAATTTGTAGTACAGCTTGAAATCAGGTAATGTGATGCCTCCAGCTTTGTTCTTTCTACTAATGATTGCCTTGGCTATTTGGGTATTTTTTTGGTTCTATATGAAGTTTTTTGGAATGACTTTTCCTGTATCTATGAGAGATAACATTGGAATTTTGATAGAGATTTCGATGAAACTGTAAATTGCTTTAGATAGTATGGACATTTTAATAATATCAACTCTTCCAATCCATGTATATGGTATCTCTTTTTAATTTGTGTCTTCTTCATTTTTTAATTTTTATATTTTTCAGTGACTTTCACTTTTTTGGTTAAATTTACTCCTAAATACTTTATTCCTTTGATGCGATTGTAAATGGGATTGCTTTTAAAATTTCTTTTTCATATCATTTGTTGTTAGCGTGTAGAAACACTATCAATTTTTGTGTGTTGATTTTGTATCCTGCAACTTTACTGAATTTAATTATCAGTTCTAAGAGTTTTTTGATGATGTGTTTAAGATTTTCTGTATGTAAGATCATGCCATCAGCAGAGACAATTTTACTTCTTTTCTTATTTGGATGTCTTTCATTTACTTTTCTTGTCTCATGCTCTGGCTAGTACTTCCCATACTATGTTGAATTGAAGTAGTGAGAGTGGGCATCCATATCTTTTTCCTGATCTTACAGGAAAATCCTTCAACTTTTCACTATTGAATATGAGGTTAGCTGTGCACTTGTCATATATGGACTTGTGTTGAGGCTAGTTAGAAGCTCCACTGTCAGGAGCAGCAATTTACAGAACATGCTAATAAGTCTCATCTAGGCAGAAACTTGGACTTTTGAGCTTCGTCCCTTTCTCTGCCCTGATCCTAGAGAATTAAACCTCTGGAAGTGCTTGTTTGCCAATATAATACTGGTACTTTTTCTGGTGGTCTAGAGAGAGACTCCTGCATACTTAGCCCTCTCTGCTCCCAGAGTTGGTAAGTTAAGTGGATAGCTGTGGGGAACCTTAGAGTTAGGGTGTTAATGTGTGGTCTAAACCCTCTTTTCCCCAGGGAGAAGCTGAATGTTGGGGATTCCTTCTCAATTGTATGGTGTAGTGCCTGGGTGAGGTTGGTGCTGTAGCTTTTTCTTCCCAGTCTATGTGGATTTTTTTTTTTTGTTGCCCCGTATATAGAAGTCTCTCAACTTGTTTCCGACTTTCTCTCAGAGGGAATTGATCTGTGAATGGTTATTTATTTTGTGTATCCTTGGGTGGAAGGAGAGACTGGAGCCTCCTATTCTGCAATGTCACTATTGTGACACTGAGAATTGCAAAACCCTTGATTATGGTTTATAATGTATTTATGTCTCTAATTTACTTACTTCTATTTCTAGCAATTAAGATTGTGTGTATACAAATAAGAAAAAAAAACCAATTAACATGGCTTAAACAAATAATGTGTTTATTTATTTCACATAAAGTGTGTCATGTTGGACAGTGCAGAACTAGTACTGTAGCCCTGAAGCATCCTAGAACCAGGTGCCTGCCATTTTTGATCCCCACACTTACAACACGAACCTTCATCTTGATTATTTTTTTTTTTGAGACAGGATCTCTCTTTGCCATCCAAGCTGAAGAGCAGTGGCATGAACATGCTTCACTGCAGCCTTGACTTCCTGGGCTCATGTGATTCTCTGCGTCAGCCTCCCTTGTAGCTGGGACCACAGATATGTGTCATTCACCTGTTTCATTTTTTGATTTTTTTTTTTTTTTTTTTTGAGAAAGAGTTTCGCTTTATCACCCAGGATAGAGTGCAGTGCTGCAACCTTGGCTCACTGCAACCTCCATCTCCTGGGTTCAAGAGATTCTCGTAGCTCAGCCTCCCAAGTAGCTGAGATTACAGGCACATGCCATCATGCCTGGCTAATTTTTGTGTTTTTAGTAGAGACGATATTTTACCATGTTGCCCAGGCTGGTCTCAAACTCCTGACCTCAGGTGACCTGCCTGTCTTGGCCTCCCAAAGTGCTGGGATTACAGGCATAAGCCACCATGCCTGGCCAATTTTTTGAATTTTTTTTTTTTTTTTTTTTTAGAGCCAGGGAGTCTCACTTGCTGCCCAGGCTGGTGTCAAACTCCAGGACTCAAGTGATCCTCCTGCCTCGGCATCCCAAAGTGTTGGGATTACAGGCATGAGCCACCACAGATGGCTTTGTTATGATTCTTAAATATGCATGTTCCAATGTGATATCTATACCAACTCTACCTTCATATATGTGTTTTGAGTAAAAAGGAGAGAGAGAAAGTACCATGAGCAGGTACCTGCTTATGTGTCATAGACAAGAAATATGTTTCATGGCCAACACAGCTTCCACTTACAAGTGAGAACATTCTATACTTGGAAATATAATTTTTAGGCAAGCAATGGATAAGCAGGAATGGGAAATGAACTATTTTACATTCTCTGCAACACTGTGCAATTGTTGTAGTTTTAATACTGCACTCTGTAGTTTCCAAATTTCCTTATCTTTAGATCGACCTGATATATTTTGGATTTTTTGTAATTTCATATGCTGGCACACTATCAAATAATTAAATGATGAAATAATTTTTAGGAAAAGCACAATCTACAGTCTGAATTTACTATTGAAAGCTTGATAGCCACTGTAACTGATATGTTTGGAGCTGGAACAGAGACAACAAGCACCACCCTAAGATTTGGACTCCTGCTCCTGCTGAAGTACCCAGAGGTCACAGGTATGATGATACCATAGGTGAGCAGGGTGATTTTCAGAAAAGATGTTGGGAAGACACTGCTATTGTCCTCCATCTTGTTTCTCTTAGAGAAGCTTCATTATTGAAATTTCTGTGCCATTGGCTTTAAGTTGTCTAAATACGATGAAGGGGTGAGAATGAGATGAATTTGCATAACAGGGAAGAGGGACTGAGAGAGGTGAAGACAGTGTGATCACTAGCAAAAGTAATAAAGCCCTGGATTTAAGTGACTAAATACTCTGAATAAAGGGTCTAGATTTCATGGGAGAGGATTTGTAGCAGGCACAGACATGATGAATTGGCCTAGGATTATATGTTGGTTTTCTTAAGAACAGACTACTTTGTTGCAGTTTCTTTTTTGAAATGAGTAGAAATTTTATTTCACTAAAAACCATGTCTACAAAATTCCATTTTCCAGCAGAACAGACCACTTTGAGTGATAGATATGCTCTTTTTTTCTTTTTTTGAGACAGAGTCTCGCTCTGTCGCCCAGGCTGAAGTGCAGTGGTGCAATCTTGGCTCACTGCAACCTCCACCTCCCGGGTTCAAGTGATTCTCCTGCCTCAACCTCCCGAGTAGCTGGGATTACAGGTGTACCCACCATGCTTGGCTAATTATTTTGTATTTTTAGTAGAGACGGGGTTCCACCATGTTAGTCAGGCTGGTCTCGAACTCCTGACCTCAAATGATCCACCCACCTCAGCCTCCAAAAGTGCTGGGATTACAGGCATGTGCCACTGTGCCCAGCCAGGTATGCTCTTACAGATCTTCCCTTATTCTGAAAATGTAGTGTTTTAATGCTGGAACAGTAAAGACAGAGACTTTTTATTTTTAATTTTTATTATTGGCAATTCTTTTATGGTTGGTTTGATACCATTTTTTAATGTTTTGGTAAATTTCTATTTTTATAGACTTAGGGGTACAAGTGCAATTGTGTTCATGAATATATTCCCTAATGGTGAAGTATGGGCTTTTAGTATACCCATCACCTGAATAGTGTACATTGTTCCCAATAGGTAACATTTCATCCCTCACCTCCCTCCCACCTTTCCACCTTTTGGAATCTCCAGTGTCTATTATTCCACTCTGTATGTCTCTGTGTACCCATTGTTTAGCTTCCACTTGTAAGTGAGAACGTGTGGTTTTTTACTTTCTATTTTGAGTCTTTGCACTTAGGATAATGGCCTCCAGTTCCATCCAGGTTGCCACAAAAGACATGATTTCATTCTTTTACATGGCTGAGTAGTAGTGCATGGTGTGAGTTTGTGTGTGTGTGTGACACTACTAGATGCAGATTTTTAAACCCCACACGTAACTTTTTAAATCCAATCATCTGTTGATGGACACTTACGTTGATTTTATGAATTTGCCTTGGTGAATAGTGCTGCAGTAAACATATGAATGCAGATGTCTTTTTGATAAAATGATTTCTTTTATTTTGGATAGATACCCAGTAGTGGGATTGCTGGATCAAATGATAGTTCTATTTTTGATTATTTGGGAAATACTATTTATTGAAGTGTATAATGGATATTCTAGAAATTTGATGAGATAGCTTGAGAAAATCTGCGTAGTCTGGGAAGTATTTTAAGCATGTAGCTGTATAATAAAGGTGTACGCTATTTAAGTAGAAAATGTGCCTGAGGAGTTTTATGATTATCAAAATTTGCACCTAGAAAAATGGTACTTGTCAATATTTTTTCTTAGGGTCAATAGTTTTATCTTTTACAAACAACTTTTTTTTTTTCCTTCAAATTCTGTATTTATCTATGAGCAGATTCTGGCTCTGCATAGCCTATTAGCCACACACTTGTTTTTCTGGGGTCAGAATCACACTGAAATGATGACAAATTTATTACATATGAGAATTACTCCTGTTAAGGTTAGAGTACAACTATCAAGTCTTTAACAAACTTCTGAGACACAGGGAGCAGATAGAAGGATGGTAACCAATTTGGCAGAGAGATTGAAGTTGCAACCTAAGGGCCACAAGAATTTGTGTTGCTATAGTCCCTGTAAGGCTGAGTATTCAAAAGAACAGAGACTCCCAAAGAACACAGAGGGAGAATAAGGCAGAAAACAGAAAATTCTCCCTGCCTAGATTCCCTCCACAACTCCATTTGTAAACTAATTGTTTTTTCCCCACAGAAAAGGGAGGTTCACTCTCTAGAGACACTGAACCTAAGAGGCTTACTCATAAACAACAGACAGAGACAGGGAAAGAGTGAGGGGTTAAGTAAGAGTCCACTTGAATTCTGAGGCCTTTAGCGCCTTTCTGCATCTTGTTCCTAAAATTCAGCAGTCAGGTGTAAACTCCTGAGAATAAGTAGCACCAGTGGAAAGACCTCCATTTTTCACCATTTAGATAGAAAATGCTTACCAAATGTCCAGCAAAGTGAATGAAATGGAAAATATTCATCCAAGACACTAGGCCATGAAATTTTAGAACATCAGAGTTAAAGGGAAAGTGATAAAAACATTCAGAGATAAATTAGTTCACCTATAAAGGATCAGGAATCAGAATGACATTAGAATTCTCAAGAGCAGCCGTCATCTTGTGTATTTATAGATAAAGAATATTTTCAGACCTGCAAGTGGGCAAAAAAATTTTATCCTTTGTGTTTATTTTCTTAGATACTAGAGAATATTTTCCATCTAAATATCTGAAACCAAGTCAGAGGAAGTCAGGGACTGCAGGTCTCAGGAGACTTCATGTAGGAGAATGGAAGTGTCAGGGAGGCTGCTGGACACCCGGCCTAGAAAACAAATGCTTTAGAATGGACCAGGTGGATAATGGAGGTGTGAGGGAAGACATTAAGGGCAAAGAGAAGTTGATTGATTATTTGATTATTTTTAGTATTTAGAGAATTATTAGTGAGAGTTTGAAACATTTCTGAGCATTCGCAGTAATTCTAAATTGGCATAAAATTAGAATTGAAATAGATACACTTAAGTCCAAGAATATACAAAAAAGGAGACATAATTACAGCAGCCCCACTTGTGATCAATATTTATGAAATAATAATGATGTGAACATGAGTATTAATATAATACAAATGTGATATAAATACACTGGGGAAACTAGAGTGGGGGAAGTGTGAGTGTGTGTGTGTGTTTCTGTTTGTGCGTGTGTGTCTATTTGTTATGGGTTGGTGATGGAGAAAGTCCTCATCTTTCTTACCATGAAATTTTAGAAATTTTCTAAAAATAAATTTAAAAAATCAAAAGAGAGTCATTATTTAGAAATATGAATATAAATTTCAGAAGAAACTTCTAGAATGTTTCAGCATGGCCACCTTTGTGGAGTGTGAGGATGAGAGAGAATATCATTTCAAGTTTCAAATAAACATATGCACACAATACACAAATCTGCCCATACATATAGATCTGTTAGTAGAATTAAAGTTTTAAAACGTTA
The DNA here is from genome assembly GCF_043159975.1 of Macaca nemestrina. Lineage (NCBI taxonomy): Eukaryota > Metazoa > Chordata > Mammalia > Primates > Cercopithecidae > Macaca > Macaca nemestrina. The sequence continues at coordinate 39,199,283 of NC_092133.1, read as the reverse complement.
TATATTATTCTGATACAACATTAATTTGATTTTTTTCTTTCTTCAAGAACAGTAATTTCTTGAGTTTATAATATACTAAATATTTATATTTTGAAGCATTTTATCATTTATATTTGTACTGATTATCCTGTATGCTAATATGTAGATGGTTACAGATTTATCTTAATACTTAGCTTGTAGCAGAGTTAGATGTATCTATAATGTAGTAATTTCTTCTCTAAGTCTAGGTGTACTTTCAGTCCTATAATTTAAGTTTATAATGATGTCGGGACCCCTTCATTATGCTTCTTGTAACCTGAATTGCTACAGCAAATGTGCCATTTTTGTCCTTTTCCATCATTTCTTACTTGTGTCTTACCAGCTAAAGTCCAGGAAGAGATTGAATGTGTGGTTGGCAGAAACCGGAGCCCCTGCATGCAGGACAGGAGTCACATGCCCTACACAGATGCTGTGGTGCACGAGATCCAGAGATACATTGACCTCATCCCCACCAACCTGCCCCATGCAGTGACCTGTGATGTTAAATTCAGAAACTACCTCATCCCTAAGGTAAGTTTGTTTCTCCTACACCTCCATGCTCTTGAAGTCCCCAGATTCATAGTATGGTCCCAATCCTCTAACAACACGTGATGAGAGACATGTAAAATTCATGCTTGGGGCAGCTTTCTGGACTCTGCTGTTTCCATTCCAGTTTGTTCCTATGAAGGTTTATAACAGTTCTCAGTATCTAGCAGTTTATGTCTTCCAAATTTGTTCTGCTTCTGTAATAATTTTTTGTGGCTATTCTCAGGTGTTTACATTTCCAAATAAATGTTTAAAGTATCAATTTGTCAATTTCCCAAAACACTGTGCTGGGATTTTTATCATGGTGACATTAAATCTTTAGATCAATTAAGAAAGAATTGAGGTCCTGACAGGTTGAATCTTTCAATTCATGGATATGATTATGCTCTTAATTTATTTGGACTTTCTTCTATTTTGTCAGTAATGTTTTGTCTTCAGTTCAGTGGCTTTCACATGTATTATATTTTTTTCTGAAATAAATGATATTTTGATGTAATTGTAAGTTGTGTATATAATATATAATAGTAAATATGTAATATATAATATAAAATAAATATATATAATATTAAAAATATTTTCAAAACAGAGTCTTGCTATGTTGCACAGATTGATCTTCTGGCTCAAGAAATCCTCCACCTCATCCTCTTAAGTAGCTGGGATTAGAGATGTGTGCCACTGCACCTGGCTTTTAAATAATATACTCAAAAAAATGCCTTTTCCATTTCTTTGTTTCTGGCACATGGAAATATAATTGATTTTATTATTTTGATGATCTTACATCAAGCAAATTTACTTAGCATTGCTAATGTTTTGTTTGTAAATTTATTTGTAATTTCTATGTATCCTGTGATCTGTTTTAATATTTATTTCTTATTTTTCAATTCTTATAACTCAATTTTATCTTTATTGCTTTATTTCACGGTTAGGATTTCCAGGACAGTGTTGAATAATTCATGATGGTGGGCATCCTTGTTTCATGTATGATGTTCAGGATGAGTGGAGGTTTAACATCTCACCAGTGAGAACAATGTTTTATGTATATTTTTGTAATTAAAAAATCAGATTAGAGAAGGTTGCCTTCTCCTACTTTTGATGATTTTTTTCTGGTCATGAATGTTTATACAATTTGATCAAATGGAGTCTCTGCATCAATTAATATGGCCATATATTTTGTCCTGCATATACATATAATATATATATTAGTTAAAATACACACAAATGCACACACAGAGACATACACAGCTGGATTTTATTCGCTACATTTTTTTCAGGTTGTTTGAACTTATGTTTATAAGAGACATCAGTTTGCAATTTTTCTTCCTCAAAATTTTCTTGTCAGATTTCTGATATTGAGGAAATGTTGGCTTTATAAAATAAGGAAGATAATGTTCCCTATTATGATTGTTTTTATAACCTTTTCTCACTCTCTATTCTTTTTGTGCTCACTTAATTCTGTCTTTGGAGTGACTCATAAGTTTTGGTTAAGTGCCAGTTATGACATATGAAAAAATGCAGAACGTCAGATGAAGTTCATCTTCTTCCAGAAAGGGTTCATCCCTCCTGTGCTAGGCAGACAGAATTATGCAACACCTTCTACCTTCATTCAGAGTTAGATATGAACACGGTTGAAAAATTTTTTTTTTCAATTTTTTTATTATACTTTAAGTTCTGGGATACATGTGCAGAATGTGCAGTTTTGTTACATAGGTATACACGTGCCATGGTGGTTTGCTGCACCCATCAACCTGTCACCTACATTAGGTATTTCTCCTAATGTTATCCATCCCTTAGGCCCCCCCCCACCCCCTACAGGCCCTGGTGTGTGATGTTCCCATCCTGTGTCCTTATTGTTCAACTCCCACTTATGAGTAAGAAAATGCGGTGTTTGGTTTTCTGATCTTGTGATAGTTTGCTGAGAATGATCGTTTGCAGCTTCATCCATGTCCCTGCAAAGGACATGAAATCATCTTTTTTATGGTTGCATAGTATTCCATGGTATACGTGTCACATTTTCTAAATCCAGTCTATCATTGATGGACATTTGGATTGATTCCAAGTCTTTGCTATTGTGAATAGTGCCACAATAAACATATGAAACACAGTCAGAAATTGACTGTAGCCATCAGCTGACCTCTCTGAGGTTCCCCTATGTCTGCAACCCTGAGTAATTTTTGTCTCAGCAGCTTTTCCAGTGCCTTCTAACACATGGCTTCTGTGTTTACTGAGACTTTTTAGTTGCTATGCTGCAAGTTGCTCCATTCCACTTGAAGCAAGTACATTATGCCATTATAAAGAAATAAAATAACAAAAATTTAACTTTGAGAGGAAAAAGGATTGGAGTTTGTTAAGGATGAAGTCACTATTGCCATCTTATAGGGAAGAGGGAATTCTGAATGTCTGTATTGTGCCGTGTGGAATCCACTAGACACAGGTACCTATTGAGCACTGGAAATGTAATGAATGCAACTAAGGAACTGGAATTAACATTTTATTTAGTTTTCATTACTTTAAATTTAAATACAAATAACCATGGATTATTCATGGCTACCATACTACACAACACATATCTAAGTTTCTAATTTTCTGTAATACAGGGTTGGAAATATCTCATTCTCAATTATGCTGTACTAAAAGCCTGAATAGCTAAAAACAATTTAAGGTGGGTGCAATTTCATTTGGCTAAACCTTTACTTGCATGGATTGAATGTATTTTTATTCCTTATTTATCATACTTTGTATAAATATTTATGATTTGCTAAAGAAAAGGCCAGCCAGGTGTGGAGGCTCACACTTGTAATTCCAGCACTTTGGGAGGCCAAAGTGGAAGGATCATTTGCACCCAGGAGCTGGAGGCCAGCCCGGGCAACATAGTGAAACCCTATCTTTACAGAAAATAAAAAAAATTAGCTGGGTGTAGTGGCATGTTCCTGTAGTCCCAGCTACTTGGGAGGCTGAAGTGGGAGGATTGCTGGAGCCCGAGTGGTTGAGGCTGCTGTGAGCTATGGTCATACCACCGCACTCCAGCCTGGGTGACAGAGCAAGGCCCTGTCTCAAAAAAAAAAAAAAAAGGAAAAAAGAAAAGAAATATCACGTATTCAATTATTTGGTATCTCCCCACTCCCACATTATTGGGAGTATTAGAAAATCTATAGCAACTATTATGTATCATAATATCTTTCTAGAATGAATATATTTGTGTGTAGGCATATAGTATACATATAATATATGGAAATGTTTATACATCTACATTTTACTCTGTACATTTATCTGCATTTATCTATCATCTATCTACCTATGTAATCTAATCTGTCACATTTAACACCTAAGTACTTCGGTATATAATTCCCCAAAACAAGGACTTTCTCCTACATAATAATAATAATAACATTCACACTCAATGAATTATTATCAATAGGTTAATATTATCTAATATCTTACAATTACATTTTCCCAGTTATACTAAAATATCTCTTATAGCTTTTTTTTGGTGGACTTCCTGTAGTCCAGTCAAGGAACAAGCTTTTAATTTGGTTATCTTGTTTTGTTAGTCTTCTCTCATTACTAACAGTTTTTTTTAGTTTGTTTCACTTTAATACACTGACAGTTTTTAAAAGTCCTGTCCCCTTGTTATGTAAAATGTTGCTCAGTCTGGTTTTGTTTGAATGCTTTTTTGACAAGTAGATTCCAGTTATGTGTTTTTGGCAAGAAAGTTACGTAGGTGATGTTATATATGTGCTACTGCATCACGTGTGCAGTCCACATTTTGTAACGGTGTGTCTGCTAGTCTCTCCATTGTTGGGGTTCTGTTTTTCATATACAGTTAATAAAAAGATGGCATGGTACTTTAAGGTCTTGTGAATATTACTTTCCCAATTAATTTACCCAGTAGTTTTAAAGTTAATGGATGATCCTTGCTTGAATCTATGGTCCTACCTGAATGGCTGCAAAAATGATGATTTTTCTACTTTTATCATTCCTTATGTGTTTTTTAGGTTGGGTTCATCTATAATGAAGAGTTCTCCCACATGTTTTAATGAAAAGAAACGTATAACACTTCTGTGATCAACCCTTCAATTGATTTTAGTGTACTTGTTGATATTATCTCAGAAGTCATTTTTAATAGATCAGACCTCCATTTAAAAAAACCCTATGAACAGATTCCAAATTCTCCTGACTCTTTAAGTGCCAGCAGAGGCTTCTATTTAAAAATCTTCATCTGGAAGTCCTTGTCAGAGCAATCAGGCAAGAGAAGGAAAGAAAACGTATTCAAATAGGAAAAGAAGAAATCAAACTATCTCTCTTCACTGACGATATGATTGTACACCTAGAAAACCCTGAAGACTCTGCCAAAAGGGCCCCTGGAAGTGATAAATGACTTCAGTAAAGTTTCAGGATACAAAATAAATGTACAAAAATCAATAGCATTTTTACATATCAGTAACGTTCAAGCTGACAGCCAAATCAAGAACGCAATCCCATTTACAATAGCCACAAAACATTAAATCCCTAGGAATACATCTAACTAAGGCAGTGAAAGATCTCTATAAGGAAAACTACAAAACACTACTGAAAGAAATCGTAGATGACACAAACAAATGGAAAATCATTCCATTCTCATGGATTGGAAGAATCAATACCGTTAAAATGGCCATACTGCCCAAAGCAATATACTGATTCAATGCTATTCCTATCAGACTACCAGTGTCTCTTATAAAATTCATATGGAAACAAAAAAGAGCCTGAATAGCCGAAACAAACCTAAGCAAAGAGAGCAAAGCTGGAGTCATCGTGCTACCAGACTTCAAACTATGCTATAAGGCTACAGTAACCAAAAAAGCATGGTACTGGTACAAAAACAGATACACAGACCCATAAAACATAATAGAGAACCCAGAAATAAAGCTGCATATCTACAGCCATCTGATCTTCAACAACGCTGACAAAAAATAGACAGTGGGAAGGGACTCCCTATTCAATAAATGATGCTGGGATGGCAGGGTAGCCATACGCAGAATGAAACTGGACCCCATCCTTTCACCATATACAAATATGAACTCAAGATGGATTAAAGTTTTAAATGTAAGACATCAAACTTTAAGAATTGCAAGAGAAATACCTAGGAAACACCATTGTGGACATTGGCCTTGGGAAAGAATTCATGACTAAGTCCTCAAAAGCAATCACAATGAAAAAAAATTGATATGTTAATTAAAATTGATACATTAGTTACAAACTAAAGAGCTTCTGCATAACAAAAGTAACTATTAACAAGGTAGACAGATAACCTACAGAATGGGAGGAAATATTTACCAAGTATGCATCTGACAATGGTCTAATGTCCTATAAGGTAATTAAACAATTGAACAAACAAAAAACAATGCCATTAAAAAGTGGGGAAGACATGAACAGACACTTCTCAAAAGACAACAAGTGGCCAATAAACATGAAAAAATGCTTCACATCACTAACCAGAGAAATGCAAATCAAAACCAAAATGGGATACCATCTCACATCAGTCAGAATAGCAATGATTAAAAGGCAAAAAATACTATTCACAATGGCAAAGGATTGGAATCAACCTAAATGCCCATCAACAGTGGACTGGATAAAAAAAGGTGGTACAAATACACCAGGAAACAGTATGCAGCCATAAAAATGAATTAAATATTGTCTTTTGTAGCAACATAGATGCAGTTGGAGTGAATTAACGCAGGAACAGAAAACCAACTATTGTACATTCTCACTTACAAGGGGGAGTTAAACATCGGTACTCATGGACATAAAGATGGCAACAGTAGACACTGGGGACTGCTAGATGGGGGCTGGAGGGAAGGAAGGGTTGAAAAACTACCTGTTGCATGCTGTGCTCTCTACTTGGGTGATGGAATTATTTGTACCCCAAACCTCAGCATCACACAATATACCCGTGTAACAATCCTGCAAACAAACAACAACAAAAAAAGGTAATCCATGTGTGAGATATGTGAAAACTGAAGTGATGAAATACGACAGCAAGTGGGGATGTACACCAGGGTCCAAGCTTGATGATAAACGGGATTCAGAAGGATACCCCATGTACTCAAATGCTCAGGACTTCAAATGCAATTAATTGGAGGGGACTTTATTAAAGTCACTGCCACTTGCCTTAAATTCATCCTGCTTCTTACTAGGTCTGTCTACGTGGGAATGTAACTTCTTTGAACCTCAATTTTCTTATCTATTGATCAAAGAGATTGGACTAGGTGATTTCCATCGCTTCTTCCCACTCTTTGACTTCTTTATAACTTAGTTTGTCTGTTTTGCTGTTTCCAGGGCACGACCATAATAACATCACTGACTTCTGTGCTGCACAATGACAAAGAATTCCCCAACCCAGAGGTGTTTGACCCTGGCCACTTTCTGGATAGGAGTGGCAACTTTAAGAAAAGTGACTACTTCATGCCTTTCTCAGCAGGTAATAGATATTCATTTTCATCTGTCCTTCAGGTGACATGATACCTTTTTGGGATCATTTGACTCTTACATGATGCCTCCTGTGGGGTCTGGCTGAATTGCTTTGCAGATCATTAGCACCGTTCCATATGCCTATGCGATTTCCCTGCTGATGAACATCCCCATTATTGGGCCAGATTAATGGGGCTTTGGGGAGTTGATCCAGTTTTTCAAACTGAAAAAGCTAGAGTGTAGGTTAATTTAATTCTGCCTCTAGATACATCACTGAGCTACCCAAGAGCTCCTCTTACTGGGTGAAACTTATTTAGACATTTCTCATCTGCTATGAGAAAGGTATCTAATTCCATGACTTTGAATATCTGCCCTGTGGTGTCCTTTGCTCCCTAGACTGAGCTCTAGGTATCTGAGCTCAGAAGTATCTGAGAGCAGAGAATGGGCTCCTAAGAGGCTCACTTCTGATTTAGAGAAGTAGACAAGTAAACAGATCATTGTAATATAGTAGGAGGAAGGCTGCCAGAGGGGAAAGCACAGGATGTTGGGGAGCTCAGCAGGGGAAGCTGCCTGCTTCCTGCTCATTCACAGGCCATAACACTTCCAAGAGGAAGGAAACTTAAGCTACCTCATTGGAGCAGGAAGCCGGACAAGAAGAGAAGGCAGGGAACTTTTACAGAGGTAATGGACCACAGTAGCAGGACATTTTTTGTAGATCTAGGTGGTTAGCACCTGCCAACAAATTTCAGGGTCAGGAAACCCTGAGAATATGGAAGAATAGTCTGCGATTATTCCAGAGTACCTTGATCTCCCTTCACTCATGATCATACATCTTGGATATTCAATCTCTACAGCTAAAGTGTGTGGTGAGTCTGTGGACATAGAGTTCCCTTCATTTTTTTCTCTGGCTTTTGATCTCTGCTTTGGATCTGGCACTGTATACACTAATAATGTCAAGAACTGAGACCTTTTAAGGATCTCACGTTTTAGCAGGATAGAAAAACAATACACAGATAATAGAATTCCAGGTGATTCATGCTTCAGCGGAAGCATGAATATGATGAGGAAACCTAGAGAGGGTGAGTTTCTATTGACTAGGGATCACAGAAATCAAAAAGAGGAAATGACATGAGACATAAATTCTGAAGGAAGCATAAGAGTAGAGCTTTTTAGACAGATGGGACGGCAAGGGATAACGCTTGAAACTTTGTGGTGTGTTGGAGATTGATGAAGAATGGATATGCCTGGAGCTGAGAGTGGAGGAGATGAACAATGGAAGATGTGATATAGAATGTCAGCCTGGAAACAGAATGGGAAGAGTCAGGTCAAGCCATTTGGCCCTTATCCCATAGGACAGATGGGTGTCGTTTAAAGTTGTAAAATGAGAGAGTGACATGTTTAGACATGTACTTTTGAAAGTACACTAGGAAAAAATCTTTGGCTAAATATTGTGCCAGAGGTACAAAGGGGAACACAGTATATGAGCCTTCTCCTTTCAGCCCTTCTTCCCTGTGAGTGCATTTCTAGAAAAAGACTGATGGAAACTAGTAGTGTCAAAAGAGCAGTTATAATGTGGGAATACTTAGTGAAGTGCATGGCATAGAGCTGATACTCTATAAATATTTGTTGAGTGAAGGGTACTTAGTAACATAAGATATTAAGTAGATAGGAAGTGTATCCATTTTTCTTTCTGTGTATCCAACCTTCCTTCCAGCCATTCTGCCTTCGATCCATCCATCTATTTAATCATTTTTCAAATAGTTACTGCATACTTTTTGTGACTGTTTGTGACCTAATGTTCAGGGAACAAATCGTCTATGTCTGTTATTTTCAGGAAAACGGATGTGTGTGGGAGAGGGCCTGGCCCGCATGGAGCTGTTTTTATTCCTGACCACCATTTTGCAGAACTTTAACCTGAAATCTCAGATTGACCCGAAGGATATTGACATCACCCCCATTGCCAATGCATTTGGTCGTGTGCCACCCTTGTACCAGCTCTGCTTCATTCCTGTCTGAAGAAGGGCAGATGGTCTGGCTGCTGCTGTGCTGTCACCTGCAATTCTCCCTTATCGGGACCATCACCCTCTTCCTTCCCACCATGAGAGATATCTTCTCTGACTTGTCAACCCACATCTTCCCATTCCCTCAAGATCCAGTGAACAACCCCCATTAAAGAGAGTTTCTTGGGTCACTGCATACATATATCTGCTATTCTCCACACTCTGTAACACTTGTATTGACCACCACATATGCTAATACCGATCTACTGCTGAGTTGTTAATATGTTATCACTATAAAACAAAGAAAAATGATTAATAAATGACAATTCAGAGCCATTTATTCTCTGCATGTTCTAGATAAAAAGGATTATTATTTGCTGGGTCAGTTCTTAGATTTCTTGCTTTTGAATAAAATGAAAGTGAGAAATGAAAGAAAATAGAATGTGAAGAGGCTTTGCTGGACCTCATAATGTTAAGCACAAAAAGGGAGAAAGGTAAGAGGGTAGGAAAGCTGTTTTGGCTGAGAATCACCTAGAATTACTAGAGATCTGGATTTGGAACAGAAAAATTATGTCCAGAAGCAGCTGCAACCTGTAGGGAAATACTGAAACAATCAGCCATAAGAGGAATGAACATTAAGTATTTGAATTCATGATCTGATTTTGTGTTACTGTAAACACAAGATCAAGATTTGGATAATCTTTTTCCTTTGTGTTTCCAACTTAGGTCATGTCTAAATATATGCTTTCATATTGCTAATCATGTGTTAATGGCTGTTATTTTTCTCTTCCAAACAAGAGCAAAATCTCCAGAAATCCTCACCAGGTTTTATTTTTTTCTATTTTACACCGCATACTTTTTTTTATTTTTTATTTTTTTATTTTACTGAACATAAATGCAATGGTAATTAGATGCTACGATCCTGAAATTATTAGCCTTATGTCAACTCTAAAGCTTAAACAAGTGAACAACTCATAGACATCAAATTCTAGTCATCTTTTTTTCCTTCCTTCTGTCTTGAAGTGTATGAAATGAGAAGTGACACATTAACTTTTTCTCAGCTCATCTCCAAGAGAAAGCCATTTATACTTATTGTGCATTTGTAAGATTACACATGTGTATAGTTTTATAAACATACACACATATGTCTGTATAGGTGTATATTTACACATAATATATACATGCATGTATATATGAGATTAATAGTGGCTCTTTAATATACTGGGTTTATATTGCACACATAATATTATATAACTTGCTGTTTTTTTTTTTAACTTTTATTTTAGGAGGTCCACATGCAGGTTTGTTATATTGGTAAACTCATGTCACAGGTTTTTTTTGTACATCTTATTTCATCACTCGAGTACTAAGCCTAGTACTCAATAGTTATCTTTTTTTCTGCTCTTCTCCCTCCTCTCACCCTCCACCCTCATACTGTCCCTAGTGTCTGTTGTTCCTTTCTTTGTGTTCATGAGTTCTCATCATTTAATGCCCACCTATAAATGAGAGCATGTGGCATTTGGTTTTCTGTTTCTGTTAGTTTGCTAATGGTACTGGCCCCAGATCCATCAATTTTCCTGCAAAAGACATGTTTTGTACTAAACAATACACCAGGAAAACTTCCAAGGTAGTAGAAACATGGGCAAGTCATTTCATTGGGCAGATTACAGAAGAGAAAATGGAAATGGCTATTAAAAGTATTAAAATAGCTTAAAAATAAAAAGGATACATGAAAGCTACATTACTTGTAGTATTAGCAATAAAACAGACATTTCCTTATTTAACCAATAGATAATATAGAGGAACTTTTTCACCAACACTACAATCCCATGACTGTGTTGAGCTTAAAGCAGGGAGTGAGCAATGGTTGTATTGGCAATGCTGTCCAAAGTTGCCCTCCAGGTGGACTAAAGATTCTCTAAGTTAAGTGAAAATCATAGGCATTAATAGTGATAAGAGTCTTACAATACGGAGTCTTTTTCCAGTGTTGTGGGACATGCTGTCAATAGCATGAAACCATGAAGTCATTGACTTCTCATCCTGGTTTGCAATTTTAATATCTCTGGTTATTGGCATTGGGAGGTTTGGTAAATTTTGTGTGCCCCACACATCAGGAATGAGGCTCGTCCCTTAAAATTAATCTAGTTTCAGATTACAGGGCTTCAGGAACAGTATCAGGTCCCAGCTTTAGTAATTTCATAGAAGAAAATGGGATTAGAGAAATCTAGAAGAATTCAGGATCTAGTCTAGCCTATAGGTAGATAACAAGAACTAGAAAACAATGTACAAGGCTACAATCCAATAACAGGTCTAACTTTTCTCTACAAACATACTTTTTCTCTCTACATTGATTATAGAGGAATCTCAGATTTATTGAGAAATAAATAAATCTGAGAAATAAATCTCAGATTTATTTCTTTTTTTAACTTTTAGGTTCAAGTTACATGTGCAGGTTTGTTATGCAGGTTAATTTCATGTCACAGGAGTTTGGTATACAGATTATTATTTCATCACCCAGATAATAAGCATAGTTCTTGATAGTGTTTCGATTTTCACCCTCCACTCTCAAGTAGGCCCCGAAGTCTGTTGTTCCCTTCTTTGTACCCATGTGTTCTCAATGTTTAGCTCCCACTTATAAGTGAGAACATGCACTACTTGGTTTTCTGTTCCTATGTTAGTTCTCTTAGAATAATGGCCTCCAGCTCCATCTATGTTCCTGCAAAGGACGTGATCTTGTTCTTTTATATGGCTGTGTAGTATTCCTCAGTGTATATGTACACATTTTCTTTATTCAGTATACCATTGATGTGCATTTAAGTTGATTCCATGTTCTTGCTATTGTGAATAGTGCTGCAATGAACATATGTATGCATATGTCTTTATGGCAGAACAATTTATATTCCTTTGGGTAGTATATACCCAATAATGGGATTGCTGAGTTGAGTGGTAATTGTGTTTTAAGTTCTTTGATAAATCACCAAAGTGCTTTCCAACGTGGCTGAACTAATTTACATTCCCACCAGGAGTCTATAAGCATTCCTTTTGCTCTGCAGCCTTGCTAGCATGTGTTATTTTTTGACTTTTTATTATGATAGCCATTCTGACTGGAGTGAGATAATATGTCATTGTGGTTTTGATTGGCACTTCTCTAATGGTTAGTGATGTTGGACATTTTTTAATGTTCATTGGCTGTATGTATGTATGACTTCTTTTGAAAAGTGTCTGTTCATGTTCTTTGCCCACTGTTTAATTGGATTGTTTGTTTTTTGCTTTTTAATTTGTTTAAGTTCCTTATGGATTCTGCATGTTAGACCTTTGTTGGATGCATAGTTTGCAAATATTTTCTCCCATTCTGCAGGTTGTGTCTTTACTTTGTTGGTAGTTTCTTTTGCTGTGGAGAAGCTCTTTAGTTTAATTAGGTCTCATTTGTCATTTTTTGCTTTTGTTGCAATCACTTTTGGCATCTTTATCATGAAAGTTTTGCCAGGCCTTATGTCCAGAATGGTATTTCCTTGATTATCCTCCGAGGTGTTTATAGTTTTAGGTTTTACATATAAGTCTTTAATTAATCTTGACTTTTGTATATGGTGTAAGGAAGGGATGCACTTTCAGTCATCTGCATATGGCTTGCCAATTATTTCAGCACCATTTATTGAAGAGGGAGTCCTTTTCCCATTGCTTGTTTTTGTTGACTTTGTTGAAGATCAGATGGATATAGGTGTGTAGCATTATTTATGGGCTCTGTATGTTGTTCCATTGGTCTATGTGTCTATTTTTGTACCAGTACCATGCTGTTTTGGTTATTGTAGCCTTATAGCATAGTTTGAAGTCAGGTAATGTGATGCCTTCATCTTTGTTCTTTTTGCTTAGGATTGCCTTGGCTATTCAGGTTCTTTTTTGGTTTCATATAAATTTAGCATAACTTTTTCTAATTCTGAGAATAATGTCATTGATAGTTTGATAGAAATAGCATTGAATCTGTAAATTGTGTTGCGTAGTATGACCATTTTAATAACATCGATTCTTCTAATCCATTAGCATGGAATGTTTTTCCATTTGCTTCTGTCGTCTCTGGTTTCTTTCATCAATGATTTGTAGTTTTCTTTATAGAGTTCTTTCATTTCCCTGGTTAGCTGTATTCCTAGGTATTGTGTTCTTTTTGTGGCTGTTGTGAATGGGATTGTGTTCTTGATTTGGCTTTCAGCTTGGATGTTGTTGGTATATAGAAATGCTATGAATTTTTGTACATAAATCTTATATCCCAAAACTTTGCTGAAATTATTTATCAGATCAAGGAGCTTTTGGGAACAGACTTTGGGTTTTTGAGGCATAGAATCATATCATCTGCAGTGATAGATTGACTTCCTGTCTTCCAATTTGGGTGAGTTTTATTTCTTTCTCTTGCCTGATTGCTCTGGCTAGGACTTGCAATACCATGTTTAATAGGAGTGGTAAGAAATGGCAACCTTGTCTTGGTCCTGTTTTTAAGGGAAATGCTTCTAGCTTTTGCTCATTCAGTATATGTGGCTGTGGGTGTGTCTTTGATCACTCTTATTCTTTTCTTTATTCCTCCTTTGTCTTTCTCTGTTTCTTTTTAAATTATTATTGTTTACTAGATAAGATGGCTCTTACTATTTTGATGCATGTTTCTTAAAAGCCTGCTTTGTTGAGGGTTTTTTAACATGAAGGGATGTAGGATTTTATCAAAGGCCTTTTCTGCGTATATTGAGATAATCACATAGTTTTTATTTTTAATTCTGTTTATGCGATGAATCACGTTTGCTGATTTGTGTATGTTAAACCAATCATATATCAGAGATAAAGCCTAATTGACTGTAGTGGATTAACTGTTTAATGTGCTGCTGGATTCAGTTTGCTGGAATTTTGTTGAGGACTTTTGCATCAATATTCGTCAAGGATATTGACCTGAATTTGTGGGCATTTGTGTGTGTATGTGTGTGTGTGTGTGTGTGTGTGTACCAAGTTTTGATATTGGGATGATGTTGGCCTTAAAGAATGGATTACTGAGGTATCCCTGCTACTCATTTTTTGGGAATCATTTCCATAGTAATAGTTCCTGTTCTTTATACATCTTGTTGAATTCAGCTATCGATCTATCTGGTCCTGAGCTTTTTTTTTTTTTTCCTAGTTGGTAGGCTTTATATTGCTAATTCAATTTTGGAACTCATTATTGGTTTGTTCAAGGATTTGATTTCTTCCTGGTTCAATCTTGGGAGGTTGTATGTCTCCAGAAATTTGCCTGTTTCTTCTAGGTTTTCTAGCTTGTGTGCATAGAGTGTTTTTGGTAGTCTCTGATGGCTTTTGTATTCTTGTGGGTTTGATGGTAATGTGCCAAGACCAGCTCGGTCAGGGAGACCCTAAACCAGTGGCGCTAGAGGAACACACACACAGAAATATAGAGGTGTGAAGTGGGAAATCAAGGGTCTCACAGCCTTCAGAACTGAGAGTCCCAAACAGAGATTTACCCACGTATTTATTAACAGCAAGCCAGTCATTAGCATTGTTTCCATAGATATTTGATTAACTAAAAATATCCCTTATGGGAAGTGAAGGGATGGGCCAAAAAAAGGGATGAGTCTGGCTAGTTATCTGCAGCAGGAACATGCCCTTAAGGCACATATTGCTCATGCTATTGTTTATGGTTTAAGAATGCCTTTAAGTGGTTTTCTGTCCTGGGTGGGCCAGGTGTTCCTTGCCCTCATTCCGGTAAACCCACAATCTGCTAGTGTGGGCATTATGGCCATCATGAACATGTTGCAGTGCTGCAGAGATTTTGTTTATGGCCAGTTTTGGTGTCAGTTTATGGCCAGATTTTTGAGGGGGCCTGTTCCCAACATGTCCCCCTTATTTTATTTGCAAAGCGATAAAAGCAAGGGCAGCTTTGTCATGGTGAGCTACTTCTCTCAGGATTCAGGATCTGCATCTGCAGACTACAAAGACAAACAACACAGATTAAAAGCACAATCATCATTGAAACCACAGAGCTTCCAAGTGTTTTTATGCTGCTAATTTGTCTGCAGCTCCTTCAAGCACCCCAGTGCCTGGCATTAAGATCAGGTGTGCCTGGGATGCTTTACGTATTTGTTCTTTTCATTTCGCAATATCTAAAAACAAGTTTGTAGAGTGTCCTTATAGATGCTTTTTTATTCTTTCCTAAATTTTGATCTTATTAAGCCACAAATCCTTATGTTTAGCTCCTACAACAGGCCATATCATTTGAGGTTGAGGTGCCACTATACTGCCATGGTTCCAGATAATAGGAACTTTTCCCATATTTCTTATCATTTCTACCATCTGACCATTTTGTTCAGACCATCTGAACATAGTGTGGCCTTGGCACATATACTGAGAGGTGCAATTCAAGTTAAACATCTCCTTAGGGGACCAATTAATAATGATTCCATGGGAATCATTGTGCAGCACCTCTGCCTGTTCTGCAATGCAATCTTCCTAAACAAGTATGTTCATTATTTCTGACCAGGTTCTATTTTGTTTACAAATAGGTTTTTGATGGCAGTATGCTAGTATGCCTCAATTACAGGAGCAGATTTATCATGGTAAATACTGAGATCAGAAAGCATGTGTAACTGTGTCATAGAGTGATTACATCTAGGCATTATTGCCAGCCAAGATTGATAAATATGCCCAATAATATTTATCAATCTTGTGTCAGCCCTTATTGAAGGAATACTCATGGCAGTGGTGATAACTGCAATCATAGCTACCATTAAATTATTCATTGTGACTGGTTGTCCCACTTTCCTCAGGTTTTCTTCTACCATCTGTGACAGCTTCTTGATCTCTCCCCAGGTGGGTGGCTGTGTTCGATGGGTGTTGCTCATGACAGTTGTGGTCCTCCTCAGTGTCAGTCTTGGCATGGCTGCAACAGGGGGGTCCTTGGTATCCTCCTGGAGTCTCTTCCTCAGCATCTGGCTCATGATAGGGTTTCAGGTATCTTGATGGTGTCCAAATTGGCTTTTGATTTTGGCCTGGAGAAATACAAGAATAACTTCTACCCTAAGTTATTATTTTACCTATTTCCCAAATTTTTGTTATCAGATCTCACCACCAAATCAGTTGTTCTGCTTCTGTCATTGCAGATGATTTCTGTAGATGCTGTTCAGCTGCTGATAGCATCTGGCCTTTGGGCAGGCTCAAAAAATTTAAAGTTAATAATGCTAGATTCAGTTGCATCTATTGGGTTCCATATTCTCTATTTTCCCCTTTCTGCTTTTGCAACTGTTTTAGGGAAATATTAATTCTTTCCACTATTGCTTGTCCTTGAGAATTGTATGGGATTCCAGTAATGTGTTTAATAGCATTAACATAGGTTAAATTGTGAAAGTGACTAGCATTAGATATTGCATTAGCAACTAGGCAATCAGCCATTTGATTCCTTTCAGTCAAAGGTCCTGGAAGAGCTGTATGAGCCCTAATGTGAGTGATGTAAAAAGGGTGCATTCTACTTCTAAGTGCTGTTTGCAGTTGGATGAATAAAGTTATCAGTTGTTCATCTGTATGAAATCATAACTGAGCATTTTCAATTAACTATGTGGAATGAACCACATATGAAGAATCAGAAAACACATTAATAGGCATATCAAAAGCAGTCAATACCTCGATTACAGCTACAAGTTCTGCTTTTTGAGCTGAAGTATAGGGTGCCTGGAAAACTTTACTTTCGAGCCAGAATAAGAAGCTTTACCATTACTAGACCCATCTGTAAAACAATGAAAACACTTAGCAGGCTACAGGTTGTTTACTGCAGGAATTGTAAATGCAAACCGCTCACAGTCTTGCTCAGCTAAAGGGATAGTAAAGAAACAGTCTTTTAAATCTGTGACTATTAAAGACCAACTTTTCGGAATTATAGCAGAAGCAGGCAGTCCTGGCTGTAATGCTCCCACAGGTTGTATAACTGAAGTGATGGCTCTTAAGTCAGTTAGCATTCTCCATTTACCTGACTTTTTCTTAATTATGAAAACTGGAGATTTCCAAGGGGAAAATATTGGAGCTATGCGTGTGTTTTCTAATTGTTTGGCAACTAATTTCTCTAAAGCCTCCAGTTTCTCTTTACTTAGTGGCCATTGTTCTATCCAAATTGGCTTATCTGTTAACCATTTTAAAGGTATAGGTTCTGGATTCTTAACAATGGCCACCATCAAAAATGATATCCTAAACCTTGGCAGGAACTTTTTCTTTCTGCTTGAAGTGGTTTTTCCAAACCTTGCAAATTTTTTTCTAGTTCCATCCCAGGGACATGCCCCATTTCATTCATATAGACTTTGAAGGCTCTATAATTGTTCTGGAATTAGAACTTGTGCTCTCCATTGTTGTAATAAATCTTTCCCCCATAAATTTATAGGTACAGAAGTTATCATTGGTTGAATAGTCCCAGGTTGTCCACTGGGCCCTTCACAATGCAAAATATGCGACTTTGATATACTTTAGGGGCTTTACCAACTGCAACTATGTTAAATTGAGCAAGTTGAATTGGCCACACAGACAGCCAGTGCTGTAGAGAGATGATTGAAATGTCTGCTCCTGTGTCTACCAAACCTTTAAATTTCTTTCCCTGAATACTTATTTCACAAGTAGGACATTTATCAGTAATTTGATTTACCCAATAAGCTGCTTTGCCTTGTTTATTTGTGCTTCCAAATCCTCCTGTTCATTTAATTTCACTTTTTCCCATTCCCACATATGGCACAATCAGGAGCTGTGCTATGCACTTTCCTGGCTCTGCTTTCCAGGGAACAGAAGTACATATTACAATTTGAATTTCCCCATTGTAATCTGAATCAATGACTCCTGTGTGCATTTGTACCCTTTTTAAATTTAAACTAGACCTGCCTAGAAGTAATCCTATCATCCCTGCTGGCAACGGTCCACAGACTCATGTTGGGACCTACGTGGGGGTTCCCCAGGCAGAAGGCTCACAGCTTTTGTGCAGTATGAATCCACTGTGGCACTACCAGCTGTGGCAGGGGACAGACATTGTCCAGGGGTGAGGGAATGGCTTGAGCTGGAAATGCCCCAGTTTAGAATGGGGCCTGGGATGGGCCCCCTCATTGCATTTCCTGCAAACTTAGAGTGACACTGATTAGCCCAATGTTTTCCTTTTTCACGTTTTGGACATATTTCAGGCTCAGCAGTTTTCTTTTTTCCCCTATCTGGTGGCCTGACTGGCTGATTTTTTTCTACATTCTTTTTTAGTATGACCATGCTTCCTACAGTTAAAACAAGCTGTGGGAAATGGAGTATTTCCCTTATCCACTCTCAGTCCTGCCATTGCCTGTGCCAACAAAGTAGCTTTATGCAGCTTACCTCTGATACCATCACAGGCCTTGATATAGTCAACTAAATGTGCTTTCCCTCTGATAGGTCACAGAGCAGCCTGGCAATTGGGTTTAGCATTGTTGAAAGCTAATAACTGCAGCACTATATCCTGAGCAGCCGAATCTGCAATCACCTTTTTAAGAGACTCCTGTAACCGAGTTATAAAATCCACGTATGGTTCTTTTGGTCCCTGTTTTATAGCACTAAAGGAAGGGTATTGTTCCCCACCTGAAATGATTTTTTCCTAAGATCTAATGCACACTCCTCTAAGTGTTCTATTGTATCATCCTGCATGACCACTTGTGCATCTAAACCAGCCCACCTGCCAACCCCCAAAAGTTGGTCTGCAGTTATATTAATTTGAGGTTGGGCCTGGGCATTGCAAGCAGCCTGAATGGAAGCTTCATCTGTCCACCAAATTTTAAATTGTAAGAACTGAGCAGGAGTTAGATAAGCTCGAGTAAGAGTGTTCCAGTCAGTAGGAATCATCTGACTAGAAACAGCAACATTCTTTAACAGTCCTATTACAAAAGGAGAACCTGGTCCATACTGATTTATAGCTTGTTGAAATTCTTTGAGTAATTTAAAGGAAAAGGCTCAAGTGTAGCTATAATATTTCCCTGTTGATCTGGGGGGTGTATTCTAACAGGGAACTACCAAGCCTTTAAATCACCCTCTAGTCTAGCTTGCTGAATTCCTGCCTGAAAAGAATTAAGAGTGGTTGCTCGAGGAACTGCTTGAACAGTCATTGGGGCAACTACTTTTTGCCCAGTGTCCTCCAGAAAAGAAAGATCTGGAGGGTCTTTTTCTTCAAAATAATAATGAGAGGGTGCAGAAAGGTAGGGATGAACCTCTCCCTCATTTGCCACTTTAGCTGGCAAATAAACTTGCTCTTTAACCTCTTCTATTACTTCGTTATACTCTCCTTCCTCCTCCTCATCAGTGTGAAAAGGTTCTGAGGTGGAATGAACCAGAGCCCACACTTGTTCCATTGTTACCCTGATGCTTCAAGCTCCCCTTCTTACTCACCATGGGGATTGCTTTAAGAGTACTCAGGGGTCCTCCAGCTAGTTCCACATTCTCCAGCTGTTGCTCTGGTGACACTTTGACCTGGATTCAAGCCCCCATGATGGACATCACTTGCCAAGACCAGCTCGGTCAGGGAGACCCTAACCCAGTGGTGCTAGAGGAATTAAAGACACACACACAGAAATGTAGAGGTGTGAAGTGGGAATTCAGGGGTCTCACAGCCTTCAGAGCTGAGAGCCCTGAACTGAGATTTACCCATGTATGTATTAACAGCATGCCAGTCATTAGCATTGTTTCTATAGATATTAAATTAACTAAAAATATCCCTTATGGGAAATGAAAGGATGGGCCAAAATAAAGGGATGGGTCTGGGTAGTTATCTGCAGTAGGAACATGCCCTTAAGGCGCAGATTGTTCATGCTATTGTTTGTGGTTTAAGTATGCCTTTACGCAGTTTTCCGCCCCGGGCAGGCCAGGTGCTCCTTGCCATCATTCCGGTAAACCCACAAACTTCCAGTGTGGGCGTTATGGCCATCATGAACATGTCACACTGCTGCAGAGATTTTGTTTATGACCAGTTTTGGGGTCAGTTTATGGCCAGATTTTGGGGGGCCTTTTCCCAATAGTAATGTCCCCTTTATCACTTCTTGTTGCATTTATTTGGATGTTCCCTTTTTATTAGTGTAGCTAGCAGTCTATTGATCTTATTTATTCTTTCAGAAAACAAACTGGATTCATTGGTCTTTTATATGGCTTTTCATGTCTTGACTTCCTTCAGTTCAGCTCTGATTTTGGTTATTTCTTGTCTTCTGTTAGCTTTGGGGTTGTTTTGCTTATTGTTTTATTGGTTTCTGTAGGTGTGATGTTAGGTTGTTAATTTGAGATCTTTCTAATTTTGTTTTGATTTCCAACTCTTATTTTAAATTCAGGGGTACTTGTGCAGGATATTCAGCCTTGTCACATACTTAAACGTCTGCCATGGTGGAGTGGCTGCACAGATCATCCCATTACCTAGGTAAGCCCAACATCCATTAGCCGTTCTTCCTGATGCTTTCCCTCCTCTAACTCCTAACCCTCTGACAGGTCCCAGTGTGTGTCTTTCCCTTAACGTGTCCAGGTATTCTCATCATTCACCTCCCGCTTATAAGTGAGAACACAAGGTATTTGATTTTATGTTCCTGTGTTAGTTTGCTGAAGATAATGGCTTCCAGCTCCATCCCTGTCCCTGCAAAGGAAATAATCTTATGTCTTTTTATGGCTGCATAGTATTCCATGGTGTATATGTACCATATTTTCTTTATCCAGGCTATCATTGATGAAAATTTAGGTTGATTCCATGTATTTGCTACTGTGAATAGTGCTGCAATAAACATACACGTGCATGTATCTTTTATTTATTTATTTATTTTTGAGGCAGATTCTCACTCTGTTGCCCAGCTGGAGTGCAGTGGCATGATCTCAACTCACTGCAGCCTCCACCTCCCAGGTTCAAGTGATTCTTCTGCCCCAATCTCCCGAATAGCTGGGATTACAAGCCTGCATGACCATGCCCGGCTAATTTTTCCATTTTTTTCCCATAGAGACAGGGTTTCACCATGTTGGCCAGGCTGGTCTCAAATTTCTGACCTTGGGTGATCCACCCACCTCCCAAAGTATTGGGATTACAGGCATGAGCCACCACACCTGGCTGGATGTATCTCTATAATATAATAATTTATATATTTTTGGGTATATGCTCAGTAATGAGATTGCTGGGTCAAATGGCATTTCTGCCTCTAGGTCTTTGAGGAATCACCACACTATTTTCCACAATGGTTGAACTACTTTACACTCCCACCAATGGTGTAAAAGTGTTCCTTTTCCTCCACAATATTGTTAGCATCTGTTGTTTTTTGACTTTTTAATTATAATGCTGCTGACTAGGAGATCCTTTTAACTTTTTGATGTGGACATTTAGCACTAAATGTTTCCCTCTTAACACTGCTTTAACTGTGTCCCAGAGATTCTGGTATGTTTTATCTTTGTTCTCATTAGTTTCAAAGAGCTTCTTGATTACTGCCTTAATTTCATTGTTTACCCAAAATTCATTGAGGAGCATGTTGTTTAATTTCCACGTAGTTGTATGGTTTTGCGTGATATTCTTAGTATTGATTTACATTTTTATTGCACTGTGGTTCAGGAGTGTGGTTGGTATGATTTTGATTTTTTTGAATTTGCTGAGAATTGTTTCATCATTAGTTGTGTGGTCTATTTTACTGTATGTGCCATGTGGCAATAAGAATATATATTCTGTTGTTTTAGGGTGGAGCATTCTGTAGATGTCTACTAGGCCCACTTGGTCATGTGTTGAGTTCTGTTTCTAGTTTCTGCTTTGATGATATGTCTAATATTGTCTGTGGGGTGCTGAAGTTTCCCACTATTATTGGTAGTTATCTGAGTCTCTTTGCGGGTCTCTAAGAACTTACTTTATGAACTACGTGCTTCCGTATTTGGTACATAAATATTTCAGATAGTCAGATCTTCTTGTTGAATTGAACCCTCTACTATTATGTAATGCCTTTTTTGTCTTTTTTTGATCTTTGTTGGGTTGAAGGCTGTTTTTTCTGTAATTGGAATAGCATCTTCTGCTTTTTTAATGTGTTTTCCATTTGCTTGGTAGATTTTTCTCTGCAAATTTACTTTTTGCCTATGGGTGTCATTGCTTGTGAGGTGGAGGTCTTGAAGACAGCATAGTGTTGAGTCTTACTTTTTTTATCCAAATTGCCACTCTGTGCCTTTCAATTGTGGCATTTAGCCCATTTACAGTCAAGGTTAATATTGACATGTACAGGTTTGATCCTGTCATCATATTGTTAGCTGCTTGTTATACAGCCTTTTTTTTGTGTGTGTGTGTGATTGCTTTATAGTGTCATGGATCTGTGTTTTTGTGGCACTTTTCTTTCCATATTTAGCACTCCTTTCAGGACCTCTTGTAAGATAGGTCTTGTTGTAACAAATTCTCCTAGCATTTGACTGTCTGAAAAGGATCTTATTTTTCCTTCACTTATGAAGCTTAGTTTGACTGGATATGAAATTCTTGGTTGGGATTTCTTTTGTTTGAGAATGTTGAATATGAGCCCCCAATCTGGCTTGTAAGGTTTCTGCTAAAAAGTCTACCATTAGCCTGAGGGGGTTCCCTTTCTAGGTGACCTGCCTTTAATATTTTTTCTTGCATTTCAACCTTGGAGAATCTGTGTGTCTAGGGGATTTTCATCTTGTATAGTATCTCACAGAGGTTCTCTGCATTTTCTGAATTTGAATGTCAGCCTCCGTAGGTGAGACTGGGGAATTTTCAAGGACAGTATCCTGAAATATGTTTTCCAAGTTGCTTCCTTTGTCTTCCTCTCTTTCAGAGACACCAATGAGACTTAGATTTCATGTCTGTTATGGTTGGGCTATGTCACCACCCCAAATCTCATCTTGAATTGTGAGCCCCATAATCCCCATGTATTGTCGGAGAGGCCTGGTGGGAGGTAATTGAATCATGGGGGTTGGTTTTCACAATGCTGTTCTTATGATAGTGCATAAATCTCATGAGATCTGATGATTTTATAAAGGACAGTTTCCCTCAATGTTCTCTTGCTGTTGTCATATAAGATGTGCCTTTGCTCCTCCTTCACCTTCTGCCAAGATTGTGTGGCCTCCTCAGCCATGAGGAACTGTGAGTCCCTTAAACCTCTTTTTCTTTATAAATTACCCAGTCTTGGTATTTCTTCATAGCAGTATGAAAGTTGACTAATGCAGTAAATTGGTCCTGGAAGTGAAGCACTGCTATTGAGATACCCAAAAATGTAGAAGTGACTTTGAAACTGGATAACAGGCAGAGGTTGGAACAGTTTGGAGGGCTCAGAAGAAGATAGGAAAATGTGGGAATATTTGAAACTTCCTAGAGACTCGTTGAATGGCTTTGATCAAAATGCTG
The DNA here is from genome assembly GCF_043159975.1 of Macaca nemestrina. Taxonomy (NCBI): domain Eukaryota; kingdom Metazoa; phylum Chordata; class Mammalia; order Primates; family Cercopithecidae; genus Macaca; species Macaca nemestrina. The sequence continues at coordinate 39,175,925 of NC_092133.1, read as the reverse complement.
ATAGAGATATGGACAATAAGGTCCAGGCTGAGGTGGTCTCAGACACAGATGAGGAACTTTTAGGGAACTGGAATAAAGACCACTCTTGCTATGCAAAGAGACTGGTGGCATTTTGCCCCTTCCCTAGAGGTCTGTGGAACTTTGAACTTGAGAGAGATGATTTAGTGTATCTGGCAGAAGAAATTCATAAGTGGCAGTGTTCAAGAGGAAGCAAAATATAAACGTTTGGAAAATTTGCAGCCTGATGATGCAATAGAAAAGAAAATCCCATTTTCCAGGGAGACATTCAAGCCTGCTATAGAGATTTGCATAAGTAACAAGAGCCAAATGTTAACCGCTAAGACAATGGGGGGAAATGTCAAAGACCTTTGTGGCAGCCCCTCCCATAACAGGCCCAGAGGCCTAAGAGAAAAAAAATTGTTTCCTGGGCTGGGCCTAGGGTCTCCCTGTTTTCAGTTTAGGAACTTGATGCCCTGTATTCCAGCTGCTCCAGCCATGGCTAAAAGGGGCCAAGATGCAGCTCGGGCTGTGGCTTCAGATGGTGCAAGCCCCAAGCCTTGGCAGCTTCCATGGTGTTGAGACTGTGGGTGCACAGAAGTCAAGAATTAAGGTTTGGAGGCTAGGTGTGGTGGCTCATTCCTGTAATCCCGGTGCTTTGGAAGGCCAAGGCAGGCAGATCACCTGAAATTGGGAGTTTGAGACCAGTCTGGCCTACATGGAAAAACCCTATCTCTACTAAAAACACAAAAAAATTAACCAGGTGTGGTGGTGGACACCTGTAATCCCAGCTACTCGGGAAGCTGAGGCAGGAGGTGGAGTTTGCAGTGAGCCAAGATTGTGTCACTGCACTCCAGCCTGGGTGACAGAACAAGACTCCATCTAAAAAAAAAAAAATAGAGATTTGGGAACCTCTGCCTAGATTTCAGAGGATGTATGGAAAGGCCTGGATGTCTAGGCAAAGTTTGCTGCAGGGGTGGAGCCCTAATGGAGAACCTTTGCCAGGGGAGTACAGAGGGAAATGTGGGGTGGGAACCCCCACACAAAGTCCCCACTGGGGCATTGCCTAGTGAAGCTGTGAGAAGAGGGCCACCATCTTCCAGACCTCAGAATGGTAGATCCACCAACAGTTTGGCTTGTACTGTGTGCCAGGAAAAGTTGCAGATACTCAACACCAGCCTTTGAAAGCAGTCAGGAGTGGGGCTGTACCCTGCAAAGCCACAGGGACGGAGTGCCCAAGACCATGGACACCTATCCCTTGCATCAGTGTGACCTGGATGTGAGTCACAGAGTCAAAGAAGATCTTTTTTGAGCTTTAAAATTTGACCATCCTGCTGGATTTCAGACTTGCGTGGAGCCAGTATCTCCTTTGTTTTGACCAAATTCTCCCATTTGCAATGGGTATATTTATCCAATGCCTATACCCCCATTGTATCAAGGAAGTAACTAACTTGCTTTTGATTTTACAGACTCATAGGCAGAAGGGACTTGCCTTGTCTCAGATGAGATTTTGAACTGTGGACTTTTGGGTTAATGTTGGAATGAGTTAAGGCTCTGGGGGACTATTGGGAAGGCATAATTGGTTTTGAAATGTAAGGACATGAGATTTGGGATGGGGCAGGGGTGGAATAATATGGTTTGGCTCTGTCCTCACACAAATCTCATCTTGAATTGTAGGTTTCATAGTACCCACATGTTGTGGGAAGGACCCAGGTGGGAGGTAATTGAATTGCGGGGCAGGTTTTTCCTGTGCTGTTCTTGTGATAGTGAATAAGTCTCATGAGATCTGATGGTTTTATAAAGGGCTGTTCCCCTGCATATGCTCTCTTGCCTGCCACCATGTAAGACATGCCTTTGCTCACCTTCTGTCATGATTGGGAGGCCTCTCTAGGCATATGGAACTGTGAGTCCATTAAACCTTTTCTTCTTTACAAATTATCCAGTCTCAGGTATTTCTTCATAGCAGTATGAAAATGGACTAATATAGTGTCTTTACATAATCTCATTTTTTTTGGAGGTTTTGTTCATTCTTCTTTTATCTTTCTTCTTTATTTTTGTCTGAATGAGTTATTTTAGAGAACTGGTCTTCAAGCTCTGAGATTCATTCCTCAGCTTCGCCTATTCTGCTGTTAATACTTATTATTGCATTATAATATTCTTGCAGTGGTTTTTCAGCTCCATCATTCTAGCTAGTTTGTTTCCTAAAATGATCATTTCATCTTTCATCTTACAACTCATCTGTTAATTCCCTATGGTCATTTGATTTTTCAATTGGTTACCTTTAAACCTAGGTTCATGGCTTAAAACTATTTTGCAAACTGAGGTTATCATGCTACTATTAATTTGCTTGAGGCTTCCAAGAGGAGAGTTTTTATGCAATCACTGTAAAATGGGGAGCCCTAGAAGCCAGGTTTTTACACACTGTAGCTTGTTTTTTCTTGTGGTTTTACCTGTAACTTGTTAAATTTCTGCAGAAGTGCAATTCTTAACAGAAGAATGCTGGTCCAGCACTTTGAGATTATAGCCATTACCTAGAGAACAGACAAAATTAACTTAACAGCCTGGGGACCACTTTTCTGAATCTTCTTTGTTGTTCAGATGTGGCTAAAAGGGTTTTGGCACTGACTCCTAGTCACTGATCACTTCCTTCCAATGTGGAAGGGACCACATTGGAAGGGACTGGAAGGGACCCGTCCAAATCAAACAGGGAATGCTTCTTCTCAGCACCAACAGACCTCAGTATTTATCTAAATGAGTTGAAAACTTATTTCTACACAAAAACCTGCACATGAATGATTTTAACAACTTTTTATTTGTCATTGCCAATACTGGAAGCAACCAACATGTCTTTCAATAGGTGAATTAAAAAGTAGTAAATCCATACAATGGAATATTGCTTATTGTTTAAAAAATGAGCTGTCAAGCCATGAAAAGACATGGGGGAAACATATGTATACCAGTAACTGAAATAAGCTAACCTAAAAAGGCTATATACTGTATGATTCCATCTACATGACATTCTGGAAAAGGCAAAACTCTGGTGACACTAAAATATTATATTTTTAACCAAGAGCTTGGGGAAACAGAGAAATGAATAGGCAGAGCACAGAGGACTTTTATGGGATTGAAACTATTCTGTATTATACTAACATGCTGGATACATGTCACACATTAGCCAAAACTCATCGAATGTACAACACAAAGAGTGAACCCTATATAAGCTGGACTTTGTGGATGGTGATGTGTCAATACTGGTCTATTGATTGTAGCTATGAAACCTCACTGGTGAGAGTAACTAATTGTTGGGGAGGTTATCTGTGGGTGAGAAGAGAGAGTATGTGGGAACTATGTATTTTCCAGTTAGTTTTGCTGGGAACCCAAAACAATCCTAAAAAATAAATTCTAATTAAAAAATCCCCACTGTAATCCACAATTCTAGCCATGCTGAGGTTTGCATTATTCTGTGACTGTGGAGGGCTTAATGCTGATACTCTCCTGATCATTTAATTGAGATGTGTGTTTTACAGGATGGGATGTGCAGTATCATTAAACTGGGAGTTGAAAAACTGATTCTCACACACTTTTGCATTGGTGGCACTTTATCTCATTGAGTCACCAAATGCTCATTCCTTAAAAATGAATCAAAATTAAAGGTCCCCTCTATCTTTAACTTATCTATGATTCTTTCATTCTATAAAAGGCCCAGGCAGGAGACTCAGTTCATCAAAAGGGAGGAGGGCAAATCAGGGACACTCACTTCTCAAGGAATAAAGTAATTGCTGTAAAGAGAGCAGTTGAGGTTATTTTATCCAAAATAAAGTGGTGTAGTTGTAGTTCTTCTAGAATTTGTAGGTATGGGAGTTAGGCAGTAACTCTTCACTCTGGGTACGGAATTAACTAAGATCTAGACTCACTCAAGTTACTAAAGTTGTATAAAACTATACTCTCTCATCCCCATTTTAATTGATTGGCACTGTAATTATTAACTAAATTAATATTTACTTTGCAAATCTCTCACTAGGCTGACTCATGAAATATCAAAACACAGCACACAATCAGTCAATGTTAGCAAACCCAGTTGAACTGAATGTTTTATTTGGGAGAAAGGGTGCAAGACTCAGAGGTTATGGGTTCCATAGCACCTGCAGACACCATGTCCTTGGTTAAGGTATTGAATTTCTGAGGCCCAACTTCCTTACCCCTAAAATAAGAGTACTTTTACCTTAGGCAAAAGTAATTGAGAGAATAAAGAGGAGTATGATGGGTGTGAAAATTCTATGTTAATTGTCAGAATCCCTGTAAACATGACTGATTAAACATTGTGTAACTGCATATTAATTTTTTTAATTTTAATTTTTATGGATACATTGTAGGTACTTATATTATGGGGTACATTTGATGTTTTGATACACGTATGCAATGTGTAATAATCACATCAGGGCAATTGGGGTCAAGCCAAGCATTTATCATTTTTTTGTTGTAGGTACATTCCAATTCTACTCTTTTAGTTATTTTCAAATATACAATAAATTATCGTTGATTGTAGTCACCCTACTGTGCTATCAAATACTAGATCTTATTCATTATATATAACTATATTTTTACACTCATTAACCATACCCCCTTTATCCCCCAATTTCTGCTACCCTTCTCAGCCTCTGGTCATCATCATTCTACTCTCTATCTCCACGAATTCAATCATTTTATTTTTTAGCCCCCACATATGAGTGAACATGTATTTGTCTTTCTGTGCCTGGCTTATTTTATTTAACATAATATCTTCCAATTATATCTATGTTGTTGCAAATGACAGGATGTCATTCTTTTTTATGGCTGAATAATATTCTGTTGTGTAAATGTACCATATTCTTTTTATTCATTTATCTGTTGAACACACTCCAAATCTTGGACATTATGAATAGTGTTGCAATAAACATGGGAATGCAGGTATCACTTTACTATACTGATTTTCTTTCTTTTGAGTATATATCTAGCAGTGGGATTGCTGGATAATACAGTAGTTCTATTTTTAGTTTTTGAGGAACCTCCATACTAGGTTGCTGAAATGTTTTCCATAGAGATTGTACTAATTTACATGCCCACCAACAATATACAAGTGTTCTCCTTTATCCACATCCTTGCCAGCATCAATTGTTGCCTATCTTTTGGACAACAGCCATTTTAAGTGGGTTGAGATGACGTCTCATTGTAGGTTTGATTTGCATTTCTGTGATGATTAATGATGTTGAGTATTTTTCATATTATCTGTTTGCCATTTGTGTGTCTTCTTTTGAGAAATTTCTATTCAAATCTTTGGCCCATTTAAAAAATAGAATTGTTAGGTTTTTTTTTCATATTGAGTTGTCTGAGCTCCTTAAATATTCTTGTTATTAATCCTTTGTTAGATGGATAGTGTATAAATATTTTCTCTAATTCTGTGTGTTGTTGCTTCACTTTGTTGAATGTTTGCTTCGCAGAATCTTTTTAAACTTGATAAGATCCCATTTGTCCATTTTTGCTTTGGTTGTCTGTGCTTTTGAGATATTACTCAAGAAATCTTTGCCAAGACCAATGTCCTGGAGAGTTTCCTGGATACTTTCTTTTAGTAATTTCATAGTTTGAGGTCTTAGATTTAAGTCTTCAATTTATTTTATTTGATTTTTGTATACGGTGAGAGATAGGGGTCTAGTTTCATTTTTTTCTGCATACAGATGTCCAGTTTCCCCAGTACCATTTATTGAAGAAAATATCCTTCCTCCAGCTTATGTTCTTGGCACTTTTGTGAAAAATGAGTTCATGGTAGGTGTGTGGATTTATTTCTGGGTTCTCCATTCTGTTTCATTGGTCTGTGTATCTGTTTTAATGCCAGTACCATGCTGTTCTGGTTCCTGTAGCTCTGTAGTATAATTTGAAGTCAGGTAATGTGATTCCTTCAGTTTTGTTCTTTTTGTTTTGGATAGCTTGGCTATTCTGGGTCTTTTGTGGTTCCCTATAAATTACAGAATTTTTTTCTATTTCTGTGAAGAATGTCATTGCTGTTTTGATAGGGATTGCATTGAATATGTGGAGTGCTTAGGATAGTATGGACATTTTAAAGTATTAATTATTCCAATCCATCAACATGGAATATCTTTCCATTTTTTGTGTACTCTTCCATTTCTTTTATCAATGTTTTATAGTTTTTATTGTAGAATCTTTGGTTAAATTATTCCTAGATATTTTATTTTGTGTGTAACTATTGTAATGGGATTACTTCTTCTATTTATTTTTGATTGTTCACTGTTGGCACATAGAAATGCTACTGATTTTTGTATGTTGATTTTGTATCCTGCAACTTTACTGAATTTGTCAGTTCTAATAGTTTTCTTGGGAAGTTTTTAGACTTTTCCAAATATGTGATTATATCTTCTGCAAACAAGAGTAATTTGACTTCTTCCTTTCCAATTTGGATGCCCTTTATATCTTTCTGTTATCTGATTGCTCCAGCTAGGACTTCCAGTACTATGTTGGCATCTTTGTCATGTTCCAGGTCATAGAGGAAAGGCTTTCAGTTTTCCCCATTCAATATGATACTAACAGTGGGTCTATGATATATGGCTTTTATTATGTTGAGGTATGTTCCTTCTATCCCCAGGTTTTTGAGGGCTTTTATCATGAAGTGATGTTGAAATGTATCAAATGCTTTTTCAGCATAAATTGAAATAACCATATCACTCTTATTCTTCATTCTATTGGTATGTCACATTGACTAATTTGTGTATATTAAACCATCCTTGCATCCCAGTGATAAATCCGACTTAGTCATTATGCATCATCCTTCTAATATATCGTTAATTTTGGTTTGCTAGCATTTTGTTGAGGATATTTGCATCAATGTTTATCAGAGATATTAGCCTCTAATTTTCTTTTTTTTATCTGGTTTTGGTGTCAGGGTAATACTGGCCTTGTTGAATGAGTTTGGAAGTATTTCCTCCTCCTCCTCTGTTTTGAAGATTGGTTTAAGTAGTATTGGTATTACTCTTCTTTAAATGTTTGATAGAATTCAGCAGTGAAGCCATTAGGTCCTGGGTTTATCTTAACTGAGAGATTTTTTCTTAAGGCTTTGCTCTTGTTCCTTGTTACTAGTCTGCTCAGGTTTTGGTTTTCTTCATGGTTCAATCTTGGTAGCTTGTATGTGTCTAGAAAATTGTCAATTTCTTCTAGATTTTCCAATTTATTGGCATGTAGTTGCTCATAGTAGCCATTAATGATCCTTTGAATTTCTGCAGTATCAGTTGTAATGTCTCCTTTTTCATCTCTGATTTTATTTATTTGTATTTCCTCTCCTTTTTTCTTAATCTGGCAAAAGGTTTGTCAATTTTGTTTAACTTTTCAAAAAACAAATGTCTTGTTGCATTGATCTTTTGTATTGTTTTTAAATTTCCGTTTTATTTATTTCTGTTCTGATCTTTATGATTTCTTTTTTTCTATTAATGTTGGGTTGGTTTGCTCTTGCTTTACTTATTTATTAATTTTTTATTATACTTTAAGTTCTAGGGTACACATGCACAACATACAGGTTTGTTACATATGTATACATGTGACATGTTGGTGTGCTGTGCCCATTAACTCATCATTTACATTAGGTATATCTCCTAAAGCTATTCCTCCCCCTTACCCCCTGGCTACAATAGGACTCAGTGTGTGATGTTTCCCTTAATGTGTCCAAGTGATCTCATTGTTCAATTCCCAACTATGAGTGAGAACATTTGGTATTTGGTTTTCTGTTCTTGCGATAGTTTGCAGAGAATGATGGTTTCCAGCTGCATCCATGTCCCTACAAAGGACACGAACTCATTCTTTTTTATGGCTGCATATATTCCATGGTGTATATGTGCCACATTTTCTTAATCTAGTCTGTCACTGATGGACATTTGGGTTGATTCCAAGCCTTTGCTATTGTGAATAGTGCTGCAATAAACATACGTGTGCATGTGTCTTTATAGCAGTGTGACTTATAATCCCTTGGGTATATCCCCAGTAATGGGATGGCTGGGTCAAATAGTACATCTAGTTCTAGATCCTTGAGGAATTACCATACTGTTTTCCATAATGGTTGAACTAGTTTACAATCCCACCAACAGTGTAAAAGTGTTCCTATTTCTCCACATCCTCTCCAGCACCTGTTGTTTCCTGACTTTTTAGTGATTGCTATTCTAACGGTGTGAGTTGGTATCTCATTGTGGTTTTGATTTGCATTTCTCTGAAGGCCAGTGATGACGAGCATTATTTTCATGTGTCTGTTGGCCGTATGCATGTCTTCTTTTGAGAAATGTCTGTTCATATCCTTTGCCCACTTTTTGATGGGGTTGTTTATTTTTTTCTTGTAAATTTGTTTGAGTTCTTTGTAGGTTCTGGATATTAGCCCTTTGTCAGATGAGTAGACTGCAAAAATTTTCTCCCGTTCTGTAAGTTGCCTGTTCACTCTGATGGTAGTTTCTTTTGCTGTGAGAAGCTCCTTAGTTTAGTTAGATCCCATTTGTCAATTTTGGCTTTTGTTGCATTGCTTTTGGTGTTTTAGACATGAAGTCCTTGCCCAGGCCTATGTCATTAATGGTATTACCTAGGTTTTCTTCTAGGGTTTTTATGGTATTAGGTCTAACATTTAAGTCTCTAATCCATCTTGAATTAATTTTCATATAAGGAGTAAAGAAAGGATCCAGTTTCAGCTTTCTGCTTATGGCTAGCCAATTTTCCCAGCACCATTTATTAAATAGGGAATCCTTTCCCCATTTCTTGTTTTTCTCAGGTTTGTCAAAGATCAGATGGCTGTAGATGTGTGGTATTATTTCTGAGGGCTCTATTCTGTTCCATTTGTCTATATCTCTGTTTTGTACCAGTACCATGCTGTTTTGGTTACTGTAGCCTTGTAGTATAGTTTGAAATCAGGTAGCATGATGCCTCCAGCTTTGTTCTTTTGGTTTAGGATGTCCAGGCAATGAGGGGTCTTTTTTGGTTCCATATGAACTTTAAAGCAGTTTTTTCCAATTCTGCGAAGAAAGTCGTTGGTAGCTTAATAGGGATGGTATTGAATATTTAAATTACCTTGGACAGTATGCCCATTTTCACAATATTGATTCTTCCTACCCATGAGCATGGTATGTCCTTCCATTTGTTTGTGTCCTCTTTGATTTCACTGAGCAGTGGTTTGTAGTTCTCCTTGAAGAGGTCGTTTACATCCCTTGTAAGTTGGATTCCTAGGTATTTTATTCTCTTTGAAGCAATTGTGAATGGGAGTTCATTCAAGATTTGGCTCTCTGTTTATCTGTTACTGGTGTATAAGAATGCTTGTGATTTTTGCACATTGATTTTGTATCCTGAGACTGTGCTGAAGTTGCTTATTCGCTTAAGTAGATTTTGGGCTGAGACAATGGGGTTTTCTAAATATACAATCTTGTCATCTGCAAAGAGGGACAATTTGACTTCTTCTTTTCCTAACTGAATAGCCTTGATTTCTTTCTCTTGCCTGATTGCCCTAGCCAGAACTTCCAACACTATGTTGAATAGGAGTGGTGAGAGAGGGCATCCCTGTCTTGTGCTGGTTTTCAAATGGAATGCTTCCAGTTTTGCCCATTCAGTATGATATTGGCTGTGGATTTGTCATAAATGGCTCTTATTATTTTGAGATACGTTCCATCAATACCAAATTTATTGAGAGTTTTTAGCATGAAGGGCTGTTGAATTTTGTCAAAGACCTTTACTGCATCTATTGAGATAATCATGTGGTTTTTGTCTTTGGTTCTGTTTATATGCTGTATGACGTTCATTGATTTGCATATGTTGAACCAGCCTTGCATCCCAGGGATGAAGCCCACTTGATCATGGTGGATAAGCTTTTTGATGTGCTGCTGGATTCAGTTTGCCAGTATTTTATTGAGGATTTTTGCATTTATGTTCATCAGGGATATTGGTCTAAAATTCTCTCTTTTTGTTGTATCTGTGTCAGGCTTTGGTATCAGGATGATGTTGGCATCATTAAACGAGTTAGGGAGGATTCCCTCTTTTTCTATTGATTGGAATAGTTTCAGAAGGAATGGTATCAACTCCTCCTTGTACCTCTGGTAGAATTTGGCTGTGAATCCGTCTGGTCCTGGACTCTTTTTGGATGGTAGGCTATTAATTATTGCCTCAATTTCAGAGCCTGCTATTGGTCTATTCAGGGATTCAACTTCTTCCTGGTTTAGTCTTGGGAGAGTGTAAGTGTCCAGGAAATTATCCATTTCTTCTAGGTTTTCTAGTTTATTTGCATAGAGGTGTTTATAGTATTCTCTGATGGTAGTTTGTATTTCTGTGGGGTCGGTGATGATATCCCCTTTATCATTTTTAATTGCATTTCTTTGATTCTTCTCTCTTTCCTTCTTGTTAGTCTTGCTAGCAGTCTATCAATTTTGTTGATCTTTTCAAAATCCACCTCCTCGATTCAATGATTTTTTGGAGGGTTTTTGTGTCTCTATCTCCTTCAGTTCTTCTCTGATCTTAGTTATTTTTTGCCCTCTGCTAGCTTTTGAATGTGTTTGCTCTTGCTTCTCTAGTTCTTTTAATCGTGATGTTAGGGTGTCAATTTTAGATCTTCCCTGCTTTCTCTTGTGGGCATTTAGTGCTATAAATTTCCCTCTTCACACTGCTTTAAATGTGTCCCAGAGATTCTGGTATGTTGCATCTTTGTTCTCATTGGTTTCAAAGAACTTCTTTATTTCTGCCTTCATTTCGTTATGTACCCAGTAGTCATTCAGGAGCAGGTTGTTCAGTTTCCATGTAGTTGAGTGGTTTTTATTGAGTTTCTTAGTCTTGAGTTCTAGTTTGATTGCACTGTGGTCTGAGAGACAGTTTGTTATAATTTCTGTTCTTTTACATTTGCTGATGAGTGGTTTACTTCGAACTATGTTGTCAATTTTGGAATAAGTGTGATGTGGTGCTGAGAAGAATGTATATTCTGTTGATTTGGGGTGGAGAGTTCTGTAGATGTCTATTAGGTCTGCTTGGTGCAGAGTCGAGTTCAATTCCTGGATATTCTTGTTAACTTTCTGTCTCATTGATCTGTCTAATGTTGACAGTGGGGTGTTAAATTCTCCATTATTATTGTATGGGAGTCTAAGTCTGTTTGTAAGTCTCTAAGGACTTGCTTTATGAATCTGGGTGCTCCTCTATTGGGTGCATATGTATTTAGGATTGTTAGCTCTTCCTGATGAATTGATACCTTTACCATTGTGTAATGGCCTTCTTTGTCTCTTTTGATCTTTGATGGTTTAAAGTCTGTTTTATCAGAGACTAGGATTGTAACCCCTGCTTTTTTTTTTGTTTTCCATTTGCTTGGTAAATCTTCCTCCATCTCTTTGTTTTGAGCCTATGTAATCTCTAAGCATTTGCTTGTCTGTAAAGGATTTTATTTCTCCTTCACTTATGAAACTTAGTTTGGTTGGATATAAAATTCTGGGTTGAAAATTCTTTTCTTTAAGAATGTAATGTTGGCTCCCACTCTCTTCTGGCCTGCCGAGTTTTTGCTGAGAGATCTGCTGTTAGTCTGATGGACTTCCCTTTGTGGGTAACCCGATCTTTCTCTCTAGCTGCCCTTAACATTTTTTCCTTCATTTCACCTTTGGTGAATCTGACAATTATGTGTCTTAGAGTTACTCTTCTAGAGGAGTATCTTTGTGGGGTTCTCTGTATTTCCTGAATTTGAATGTTGGTCTGCCTTACTAGATTGGGGAAGTTCTCCTGGATGATATTCTGCAGACTGTTTTCCCACTGGGTTCCATTTTTCCCGTCACTTTCAGGCACACCAATCAGATGTAGATTTGGTCTTTGCACATAATCCCATATTTCTTGGAGGCTTTGTTCATTTCTTTTTACTCTTCTTCCTCTACACTTCTCTTCTCACTTCCTTTCATTCATTTGATTTTCAGTCACTGATACTCTTTCTTCCAGTTGATCGAGTCGGTTACTGAAGTTTGTGTATTTGTCACATAGTTCTCGTGTTATGGTTTTCATCTCTATCAGTTCTTTTAAGGACTTCTCTATCTTGGTTATTCTAGTTAGCCATTCCCCTAGCCTCACTGCCACCTTGCAGTTAGATCTCAGACTGCTGTGCTAGCAACAAGGGAGGCTCCGTGGGTGTGGGACCCTCTGGGCCAGGTGTGGGATATAATCTCCTGGTGTGCCCTTTGCTAAGACCCTTGGTAACGTGCAATATTAGGGTGTGAGTTACCTGATTTTCCAGGTGTAGTGTGTCTCAGTTTCCTTTGGCTAGGAAAAGGATTCCCTTCCCCCTTGCTCTTCCCAGTTGAGGCAATGCCTCGCCCTGCTTCAGCTCTCTCTGGCCGGGCTACACTCGTGGACCACTACCAACTGTCTGACATGCCCCAGTGAGATGAACCCAGTACCTCAGTTGAAAATGCAGAAATCACCTGTCTTCTGTGTCACTCATGCTGGGAGCTGGAGGCTGGAGCTGTTCCTATTTGGTCATCTTGGGCATGCCCCCTACTTATTTTTTAAGATGCATTATTAGATTTATTTTCTGAAGTTTTTCCTGTTTGTGATGCAAACAGTTATAGCTGTGAACTCTCTCTTTGTACTCCTTTTGCTGCATTCCATAGGTTTTTGTATGTTATGTTTCAATTATTTTTTTTTTCACGAAGTTTTTCAATTTCCTTCATAATTGTTTATTGACCTGCTGGTCTTTCAGGAGTGTGTTGTTTAATTTCCATGTATTTGTATAGTTTCCAAAATTTCTTGTTATTAATTTCTAGGTTTTTTATTTTTTATTTATTTTTTTTCTTTTTGAGATGGAGTTTTGCTCTTGTTGCCCAGGCTGGAGTGCAATGGCATGATCTTGGCTCACCACAACCTGTGCCTCCTGAGTTCAAGTGATTCTCCTGCCTCAGCCTCCCAAGTAGCTAGGATTATGGACATGCACTACCACACCTGCCTAATTTTTGTGTTTTTAGTAGCGATTGAGTTTCTTCCTGTTGGTCGGACTGGACACAAACTCCTGACCTCAGTTGATCTGCTCACCTCAGCCTCCCAAAGTGCTGGGGTTGCAGGCATGAGACACTGCACCTGGCCGATTTCTAGTTTTATTTCATTGTAGTCAGAGAAGATGCTTGATATTATTTCAATATTTTTGTGTGTGTGTGAGAGGAAACATTACATTTCTTCCTATCTAGGACATGGAGCTGGTGCAGCCCACTTACCCTTTACAGAGACTTCAATGAATCTTACCAGGATCTCCTCTCAGCCATACTCCTCAAATCCCATGCCTATGCTCATCACTGAGGTATTTATGGGCAAGCCAGCTTTGCCCAGCTGTGGCTCTGCATCCCCACAGAACAGGAAGCTCAGGGAACTGGGTACTCTAATGTCCAGCCTATCACTTGAAACAACAGAGAACATCTCACAGTAAACAATGATGCACTACATACCCATATGCTTGTGCCACAGCTGGTTCTTACCTGTAAGTGCCATCTACTTGCTTGTAAGTTGAATCAGACAGTTTAACGTAAAATCTGTTGACAAAGGGCATAGGGCTGTAGAAGAAAACCCAAAAGACCTTACCCAATATACTCTACAGTCACACTCCATAGGAAGGGAGAGAAGGATAAAGGAAAAGAAAAAAATAAGAAAAGAAAATATTCTATCCACAGAAAAATAATTTCAAAAACTAAAAGTGGCAGCCTCTCCAAATGAGAAGGAACCATCATGAGAATTCTGACACCATGAAATATCTGGACATTGTAAACCACCAAAAAATCATGCTAGCTCCCCAGAAATGAACTGTAAGCAAAATGGGAACTCAGAAATGACATATAAAGGATTCAAAATATAGATCGCAAAGAAGATCAATGAAATTCAAGATAAAATTGAAAATTAACACAAAAAAACTACCAAAGCAATCTGGGAAATGAAGAAAAAGATACACATCTTTAAAAAATCAATCAGAATTCTGGAATTGAAAAATTCATGTAAAGAATTTCAGAATACAATGGAAAGATTTATCAACAGACTAGACCAAGCCAAAGAAAGAATTTCAGGGTCTGAAGACCAGTCTTTTGAACTAACCCAGTCCGATAGAAAAAAAGAAAAATAGTTTTAAAAAATGAAGAAAGCCTTTGAGAAATACGTGATTATGTCTAACAACCAAACCTATGAATTATTGGCATTCCTGAGAGACAAGATAAAGTAAACAACATGGAAAATGCATTTTAGGGAATACTTCAAAAATTTTCAAGAAAAAAGAGCAACAAAATCTGGATGACAGTGCATCAGTGTGCATCATAATTTGCCCAATATCTTAAGATGACTTTTGAGATCTACCACTCAGAAAAAATTTCTTTTGAAAATATTACTGCTCCTTGACAATTCACCTAATCATGGCACCCATAAGCTCTGATGGAGATGTATCAGGAGAGTTATTTTCATTACTGACAACACATTTATTTTGCAGTCATGAATCAAGTAGTAATTTCAAATTGTAAGTCTTTTTTTGTGTGTGTGTGTCACAAAATCTTTAATATTGCAGTTTTATAATGTATTATAGTATTTGATAGGAAAAACATAATCATTACTCTGTTTTTTGTATTTTTTATAATTCTTAAATACTTACACTTTTACAGTAACTATAAGATTATTTTGTGATATGAGATTTTGCCTAAGATAGTATTAAATTTCTTTATTATTATTATTATACTTTAAGTTCTAGGGTACATGTGCATAACGTGCAGGTTTGTTACATATGTATACTTGTGCCATGTTGCTGTGCTGCACCCATCAACTCGTCATTTACATCAGGTATAACTCCCAATGCAATCCCTCCCCCCTCCCCCCTCCCCATGATAGGCCCCTGTGTGTGATGTTCCCCTTCCCGAGTCCAAGTGATCTCATTGTTCAGTTCCCACCTATGAGTGAGAACATGCGGTGTTTGGTTTTCTGTTCTTGTGATAGTTTGCTAAGAATGATGGTTTCCAGCTGCATCCATGTCCCTACAAAGGACACAAACTCATCCTTTTTGATGGCTGCATAGTATTCCATGGTGTATATGTGCCACATTTTCTTAATGCAGTCTGTCACTGATGGACATTTGGGTTGATTCCAAGTCTTTGCTATTGTGAATAGTGCTGCAATAAACATACATGTGCATGTGTCTCTATAGCAGCAAGATTTATAATCCTTTGGGTATATACCCAGTAATGGGATGGCTGGGTCATATGGTACATCTAGTTCTAGATCCTTGAGGAATCACCATACTGTTTTTCATAATGGTTGAACTAGTTTACAGTCCCACCAACAGTGTAAAAGTGTTCCTATTTCTCCACATCCTCTCCAGCACCTGTTGTTTCCTGACTTTTTAATGATCGCCATTCTAACTGGTGTGAGATGGTATCTCATTGTGGTTTTGATTTGCATTTCTCTGATGGCCAGTGATGATGAGCATTTTTTCATGTGTCTGTTGGCTGTGTGAATGTCTTCTTTTGAGAAATGTCTGTTCATATCCTTTGCCCACTTTTTGATGGGGTTGTTTGTTTTTTTCTTGTAAATTTGTTTGAGTTCTTTGTAGGTTCTGGATATTAACCCTTTGTCAGATGAGTAGATTGCAAAAATTTTCTCCCATTCTGTAGGTTGCCTGTTCACTCTGATGGTAGTTTCTTTTGCTGTGCAGAAGCTCTTTAGTTTAATTAGATCCCATTTGTCAATTTTGGCTTTTGCTGCTGTTGCTTTTGGTGTTTTAGACATGAAGTCTTTGCCCATGCCTATGTCCTGTATGGTACTACCTAGGTTTTCCTCTAGGGTTTTTATGGTATTAGGTCTAACATTTAAGTCTCTAATCCATCTTGAATTAATTTTCATATAAGGAATAAGGAAAGGATCCAGTTTCAGCTTTCTACTTATGGCTAGCCAATTTTCCCAGCACCCAAATTGTAAGTCTTATCATTAGACATGTACAGTTCAGAAGGCGATACCTGCTAGAGATAGTCATTCCTCTGAATAATGACGGCAAAGTAAATTAAAAACCTTTTCAAAAAGGTTAAGAACATTGGTAATTCATGGGAAGATTCAAACTACCAATATTAACATGAGTTAGAAGAAATTGATTCCAACCCTCATAGATGACTTGGAGGTTCAAGACTTCAGTAAAGAAAGTAAATGCAGATGTGGTGGAAATAGCAAGAGAATTAGAAGTGGAGCTTGAAAATGTGACTAAATTGCTGCAATCTTATGATCAAACTCTAATGGATGAGGAGTTGTTTCTTACAGATAAGCAATGAAATTGTTTCCTTGACAATGAATCTACTACTGTTGAACATTGTTAACATGACAAAAGAAAGGATTTAAAATATTATGTAAATTTTGTTGGGGAAGAAGTAGCAGGATTTCAGAGGATTGATTCTAATTTTGGAAGGAGTTTTACTGTGGATGAAATGTTATCAAATAGCATCACATGCTATAGAAAAGTCTTTTATGAAAGGAAGAGTCAGTGTGGTAGACTTCATTGTTCTCTCATTTAAAGAAATGTTTACAGCCACTCAAAGATTCAGTAAGCACTACCATGATCAGTCAGCAGCCATCAACACTGAGCTAACACCCTCCACTAGCAACAAGATTATGACTTGCTGAAGACTCTAATGATTATTAGCATTTTGTAACCATAAAATATTTTAAAATTGTTATGCACACTTTTTAGATGTAATGCTATTGCACACTTAACCTACAGTATAGTGTAAACGTAACTTTTATACATACTGGGAAACCAAAAAATTCACGTGTCCTGCTCTATTGAAATATTTTCATTATTGTGGTGGTCTGGAATTGAACACACAATATCTTCAAGATATGCCTGGTCATCCTTATAACCAAAAATGTAGTTTTCCATCCAGTTTTGTACATTGTGGTCATTCTTCACTGTGTGTCTGTTTAATAATACACCTACCTCCCATATATCACTGAAACACATTTTTTTGCTGTTCTATCAGTTTCCTTTCTTGGTGTGCATTATTTTATTATTTCTGACAATGATAGGGAAAAAAATTACAGATAAGCTATGTCTGGAGGTGCCTAAGAGGTGGGAGAAGCATAATTTCTCAAGTTTTCTCTACTAAATCCTCTGACATTGGCTCTTCCATTGGTTATTCTGAGCACGTTTTACTTCTGCAGTAATGGGGAGAGGAGAACCCTATATTTTTTCCATTCTCTTGAACACCTATGACCTTTGTCTCCTTGGAGTGAAATACCAGCCTTCTATTTGATGTGATGACTTTTTTGATGAAGGAACAGAGTTACTAGAGTATACATTCAGGGAAACTAATGCTTTTGGAGTTTGTTTTGTTTTGCTAAAATTGCTCTTGAGAAAGCCGTAGTATAAGCAATAATGTACCACAATGCAAATCGTAAGATCTCCATTCAAATCCAAGTTCTGCCACATAATGAGATATGTGACACTAGATAGATCTCCCTTTCCTCATTTAAAAAATAAAAAAAATTATTCTTTGCCTTCTAATGCTTTGGAACAAGTTTAATGATAAAGTGGAGAAAATTCTCTTTAGTTGCTTTCAGAATCTCTGTCACTTTTTTTTTTTAAATTTTTTATTATTATTATACTTTAAGTTCTAGGGTACATGTGCATAACGTGCAGGTTTGTTACATATGTATACTTGTGCCATGTTGCTGTGCTGCACCCATCAGTTCGTCAGCACCCATCAACTCGTCATTTACATCAGGTATAACTCCCAATGAAATCCCTCCCCCCTCCCCCCTCCCCATGATAGGCCCCTGTGTGTGATGTTCCCCTTCCCGAGTCCAAGTGATCTCATTGTTCTTGAAAATTAAGTTATAATGTGTCTTATGTGGGTCTCTGAGGATATATTGATTGGAGTTTCTTGACCTTCCTTAATGTTTATATTCATGACTGTCATCAAATTTGGGTTGTTTTAAGTCGTTGTTTCTTTAAATATTCTGTCTGTTTATCTCTTTTCCTCCTTGGATTTCCATAATGCATATGTTGGTCTGCTTGATGGGGTCCTACAGATCCCTTAGGCTCTATTTCATTTTCTTTAATCTTTTTTCAGTCTGTTCATCAGGCTTGATACTTTCCACTGACCAATCTATCTTCATGATCTCTGATTCTTCTGCCAGCTCAAATCTGCTTTTGAATCCCTCTAGTGAATTTTTAATCTCAGTTATTATACTTTTAAGCTCCAGAATTTCTTTTTGGTTTAATTTTAGGTTTTTATCTCCTTATTAATATTTATATTTTGTTCATACATCTTTTGTTTAACCTTTATCATATCTTAGTTTGTGAGTTCAAAATACCTGAGACAAGTCTCAGTCAATTTAGGAAGCTCATTGTGCCAAGATTAAGGATACATCCATGACACAACCTCAGGAGATCCTGATTACATGTGGTCAAAGTCGTCAGGGAACAGCTTAGTTTTATACATTTTAGGGAGACATGAGACATCAGTAAATGAATTCAAATGTATTTGAATTCATTTGATCTGGAAAGATGGGACAACTCAAAGTGGGGAGTGGGGTTCAGGACATAGGTAGATAAAAGACAAATGATTGCATTCTTTTGGGTTTCTGATTAGCTTTTTGCTGAATACACAATTCACAGCAATAGTCACTTATTCCTTAGTCTGGGTTAGTAAAACAATAAGGAAGAGGAAACAATCAGATATTTGTCTCACATAAACAGAGAGATGACTTTGAGTTCTGTCTGTCCCTTGTCCACAAGTAATTTTCTTGTGGGCAAATTGTGAGGGAGATTGGTAGCTTTTTAAACTCTTTGTCGCTATCTTATTTAGGAATAGAATGAGAGGCAAGTTTGTCCAACACAGTTCTCAGCTTGACTTTTCCCTTTGGCTTAGTGATTTTAGGACCCTGACATTTATTTTCCTTTCACATTTTCCAGCATTTTTTTTTTTTTCAATCTTTTGGAAAAAGCATTTCTCAAGAAATTGAGTCTCTGGTTTCAGGTTTTGTCTGATCTCTCATGGTTAGAATAATTTATTATTAGATGAATAAGTCCCATATTATTAGGAAAACTCATTTTTAGCAGGTGGTAAAGTCCTACATTTTATGAAGTGAAAATCAGGAGAGGAAGGGAGAAAAACAGCAACAAACAACAACAACAAAAAGAACATGAAGGGCTGTTGAATTTTGTTGAAGGCCTTTTCTGCATTTATTGAGATAATCATGTGGTTTTTGTCTTTGGTTCTGCTTATGGGATGGATTACGTTTACTGATTTGCTTATGTTGAACCAGCCTTGCATCCCAGGGATGAAGCCAACTTGATCTTGGTGGATAAGCTTTTTGATATGCTGCTGGATTCGGTTTGCCAGTATTTTATTGAGGATTTTTTCATCGATGTTCATTAGGGATATTGGCCTAAAATTCTCTTTTTTTGTTGTTTCTCTGCCAGGATTTGGTGTCAGGATAATGCTGACCTTATAAAATGAGTTAGGGAGGATTCTCTCTTTTTCTATTGATTGGAATAGTTTCAGAAGGAATGGTACCAGCTCCTCTGTGTACCTCTATAGTATTCTGTGATGGTAGTTTGTATTTCTATAGGATCAGTGATGATATCCCCTTTATCATTCTTTATTGCATCTATTTGATTCTTCTCTTTTTTCTTATTTATTAGTCTTGCCAGTGGTCTCTCAATTTTGTTCATCTTTTCAAAAAACCAGCTCCTGGATTCATTGATTTTTTTGAATTTTTTTTTGTGTCTTTATCTCTTTCAGTTCTGTTCTGATCTTAGTTATTTCTTGCCTTCTGCTAGCTTTTGAATGTGTTTGTTCTTGCTTCTCTAGTTCTTTTAATTGTGATGTTAGGGTGTCAATTTTAGATCTTTCCTGGTTTCTCTTATGGACATTTAGTGCTATAAATTTCCCTCCACATACTTCTTTAAATGTGTCTCAGAGATTCTGCTATGTTGTGTCTTTGTTCTCATTGGTTTCAAAGAACATCTTCATTTCTGCCTTCATTTTGTTATTTAAGCAGTAGTGATTCAGGAGCAGGTTGCTCAGTTTCCATGTAGTTGTGCAATTTTGAGTAAGTTTAATCCTGAGTTCTAGTTTGAATGCACTGTTGTCTGAGAGACAGTTTGCTTTGATTTCTGTTCTTTTACATTTGCTGAGGAATGCTTTACTTCCAACTATGTGGTCAGTTTGGGAAGAAGTGTGATGTGGTGCTGAGAAGAATGTATATTCTGTTGATTTGGGATGGAGAGTTCTGTAGATGACTATTAGGTCCACTTGGTGCAGAGCTGAATTCAAATCCTGGATATCCTTGTTAACCTTTTGTCTCATTGATCTGTCTAACATTGACAGTGGGGTGTTTAAGTCTCCCATTATTGAGTGGGAGTCTAAGTCTCTTTGTAGGTCTCTAAGGACTTGCTTTATGAATCTGGGTGCTCCTGTATTGGATGCATATATATTTAGGATAGTTAGCTCTTCTTGTTGAATTGATCCCTTTACCATTATGTAATGGCCTTCTTTGTCTCTTTTAATCTTTGTTGGTTTAAAGTCTCTTTTATCAGAGACTAGGACTGCAACCCCTGCTTTTTTTTTGCTTTCCATTTCCTTTGTAGATCTTCCTCCATCGCTTTATTTTGAGCCTATGTGTGTCTTTTCATGTGAGATGAGGCTCCTGAATACCGCACACTGATGGGTCTTTACTCTTTATCCAAAGTGTCAGTCTGTGTCTTTTAATTGGAGCATTTACCCTATTTACATTTAAGGTTAATATTGTTATGTGTGAGGGGTGGAGCAAGATGGCCGAATAGGAACAGCTCCAGTCTCCAACTCCCAGCGTGAGCGACACAGAAGACCGGTGATTTCTGCATTTTCAACTGAGGTACTGGGTTCATCTCACTAGGGAGTGCCGGACAATCGGTGCTGGTCAGCTGCTGCAGCCCAACCAGCGAGAGCTGAAGCAGGGCGAGGCATCGCCTCACCTGGGAAGTGCAAGGGGGAAGGGAATCCCTTTTCCTAGCCAGGGGAACTGAGACACACAACACCTGGAAAATCGGGTAACTCCCACCCCAATACTGCACTTTAAGCAAATGGGCACACCAGGAGATTATATCCCACACCTGGCCGGGAGGGTCCCACGCCCACGGAGCCTCCCTCATTGCTAGCACAGCAGTCTGCGATCTACCTGCAAGGCAGCTGTGAGGCTGGGGGAGGGCCACCCTCCATTGCTGAGACTTAAGTAGGTAAACAAAGCCGCAGGGAAGCTCGAACTGGGTGGAGCTCACAGCAGCTCAAGGAAACCTACCTGTCTCTGTCAACTCCACCTCTGGGGACAGGACACAGTAAACAACAACAAAAGCAGCAGAAACCTCCGCAGACGCAAATGACTCTGTCTGAAAGCTTTGAAGAGAGCAGTGGATCTCCCAACACGGGGGTTGAGATCTGAGAATGGACAAACTGCCTGCTCAACTGGGTCCCTGACCCCTGAGTAGCCTAACTGGGAGACATCCCCCACTAAGGGCAATCTGACACCTGACACCTCACAGGGTGGAGTACACCCCTGAGAGGAAGCTTCCAAAGCAAGAATCAGACAGGTACACTCGCTGTTCAGAAATATTCTATCTTCTGCAGCCTCTGCTGCTGATACCCAGGCAAACAGGGTCTGGAGTGGACCTCAAGCAATCTCCAGCAGACCTACAGCTGAGGGTCCTGACTGTTAGAAGGAAAACTATCAAACAGGAAGGACACCTACACCAAAACCCCATCAGTACGTCACCATCATCAAAGACCAGAGGCAGATAAAACCACAAAGATGGGGAAAAAGCAGGGCAGAAATGCTGGAAATTCAAAACATTAGAACGCATCTCCCCCGGCAAAGGAGCACAGCTCATCGCCAGCAACGGATCAAAGCTGGACGGAGAATGACTTTGACGAGATGAGAGAAGAAGGCTTCAGTCCATCAAACTTCTCAGAGCTAAAGGAGGAATTACATACCCAGTGCAAAGAAACTAAAAATCTTGAAAAAAAAGTGGAAGAATTGATAGCTAGAGTAATTAATGCAGAGAAGGTCATAAACGAAATGAAAGAGATGAAAACCATGACACGAGAAATACGTGACAAATGCACAAGCTTCAGTAACCGACTCGATCAACTGGAAGAAAGAGTATCAGCGATTGAGGATCAAATGAATGAAATGAAGTGAGAAGAGAAACCAAAAGAAAAAAGAAGAAAAAGAAATGAACAAAGCCTGCAAGAAGTATGGGATTATGTAAAAAGACCAAATCTACGTCTGATTGGGGTGCCTGAAAGTGAGGGGGAAAATGGAACCAAGTTGGAAAACACTCTTCAGGATATCATCCAGGAGAACTTCCCCAACCTAGTAGGGCAGGCCAACATTCAAATCCAGGAAATACAGAGAACGCCACAAAGATACTCCTCGAGAAGAGCAACTCCAAGACACATAATTGCCAGATTCACCAAAGTTGAAATGAAGGAAAAAATCTTAAGGGCAGCCAGAGAGAAAGGTCGGGTTACCCACAAAGGGAAGCCCATCAGACTAACAGCAGATCTCTCGGCAGAAACTCTACAAGCCAGAAGAGAGTGGGGGCCAATAATCAACGTTCTTAAAGAAAAGAATTTTCAACCCAGAATTTCATATCCAGCCAAACTAAGTTTCATAAGTGAAGGAGGAATAAAATCCTTTACAGATAAGCAAATGCTTAGAGATTTTGTCACCACTAGGCCTGCCTTACAAGAGACCCTGAAGGAAGCACTAAACATGGAAAGGAACAACCAGTACCAGCCATTGCAAAAATATGCCAAAATGTAAAGATCATCGAGGCTAGGAAGAAACTGCATCAACTAACGAGCAAAATAACCAGTTAATATCATAATGGCAGGATCAAGTTCACACATAACAATATTAACCTTAAATGTAAATGGACTAAATGCCCCAATTAAAAGACACAGACTCGCACATTGGATAAAGAGTCAAGACCCATCAGTCTGCTGTATTCAGGAGACCCATCTCACATGCAGAGACATACATAGGCTCAAAATAAAGGGATGGAGGAAGATTTACCAAGCAAATGGAGAACACAAAAAGGCAGGGGTTGCAATACTAGTCTCCGATAAAAGAGACTTTAAACCAACAAAGATTAAAAGAGACAAAGAAGGCCATTACATAATGGTAAAGGGATCAATTCAACAAGAAGAGCTAACTATCCTAAATATATATGCACCCAATACAGGAGCACCCAGATTCAAAAAGCAAGTCCTTAGAGACTTACAAAGAGACTTAGACTCCCATATGATAATAATGGGAGACTTCAACACTCCACTGTCAACATTAGACAGATCAACGAGACAGAAAGTTAACAAGGATATCCAGGAATTGAACTCAACTCTGCACCAAGCAGACCTAATAGACATTTACAGAACTCTCCACCCCAAATCAACAGAATATATATTCTTCTCAGCACCACATCACACTTACTCCAAAATTGACCACATAATTGGAAGTAAACCACTCATCAGCAAATGTAAAAGAACAGAAATTATAACAAACTGTCTCTCAGACCACAGTGCAATGAAACTAGAACTCAGGACTAAGAAACTCAATCAAAAGCGCTCAACTACATGGAAACTGAACAACCTGCTCCTGAATGACTACTGGGTACATAACGAAATGAAGGCAGAAATAAAGATGTTGTTTGAAACCAATGAGAACAAAGATGCAACATACCAGAATCTCTGGGACACATTTAAAGCAGTGTGTAGAGGGAAATTTATAGCACTAAATGCCCACAAGAGAAAGCAGGAAAGATCTAAAATTGACACTCTAACATCACAATTGAAAGAACTAGAGAAGCAAGAGCAAACACATTCGAAAGCTAGCAGAAGGCAAGAAATAACTAAGATCAGAGCAGAACTGCAGGAGATAGAGACACAAAAAACCCTCCAAAAAATCAATGAATCCAGGAGTTGGTTTTTTGAAAAGATCAACAAAATTGATAGACTGCTAGCAAGACTAATAAAGAAGAAAAGAGAGAAGAATCAAATAGACACAATAAAAAATGATAAAGGGGATATCACCACCGACCCCACAGAAATACAAACCACCATCAGAGAATACTATAAACACCTCTACGCAAATAAACTGGAAAATCTAGAAGACATGGACAATTTCCTGGACACTTACACTCTTCCAAGACTAAACCAGGAAGAAGTTGAATCCCTGAATAGACCAATAGCAGGCTCTGAAATTGAGGCAATAATTAATAGCCTACCAACGAAAAAAAGTCCAGGACCAGACGGATTCATAGCTGAATTCTACCAGAGGTACAAGGAGGAGTTGATACCATTCCTTCTGAAACTATTCCAATCAATAGAAAAAGGAAGAATCCTCCCTAACTCATTTTATGAGGCCAACATCATCCTGATACCAAAGCCTGGCAGAGACACAACAAAAAAAAGAGAATTTTAGACCAATATTCCTGATTAACATTGATGCAAAAATCCTCAATAAAATACTGGCAAACCGGATTCAGCAACACATCAAAAAGCTTATCCACCATGATCAAGTGGGCTTCATCCCTGGGATGCAAGGCTGGTTCAACATTCGCAAATCAATAAACATAATCCAGCATATAAACAGAACCAAAGACAAGAACCACATGATTATCTCAATAGATGCAGAAAAGGCTTTTGACAAAATTCAACAGCCCTTCATGCTAAAAACGCTCAATAAATTCGGTATTGATGGAACGTACCTCAAAATAATAAGAGCTATTTATGACAAACCCACAGCCAATATCATACTGAATGGGCAAAAACTGGAAAAATTCCCTTTGAAAACTGGCACAAGACAGGGATGCCCTCTCTCACCACTCCTATTCAACATAGTGTTGGAAGTTCTGGCTAGGGTAATCAGGCAAGAGAAAGATATCAAGGGTATTCAGTTAGGAAAAGAAGAAGTCAAATTGTCCCTCTTTGCAGATGATATGATTGTATATTTAGAAAACCCCATTGTCTCAGCCCAAAATCTCCTTAAGCTGATAAGCAACTTCAGCAAAGTCTCAGGATACAAAATTAATGTGCAAAAATCACAAGCATTCTTATACACCAGTAACAGACAAACAGAGAGCCAAATCATGAATGAACTTCCATTCACAATTGCTTCAAAGACAATAAAATACCTAGGAATCCAACTTACAAGGGATGTAAAGGACCTCTTCAAGGAGAACTACAAACCACTGCTCAGTGAAATCAAAGAGGACACAAACAAATGGAAGAACATACCATGCTCATGGATAGGAAGAATCAATATCGTGAAAATGGCCATACTGCCCAAGGTAATTTATAGATTCAATGCCATCCCCATCAAGCTACCAATGAGTTTCTTCACAGAATTGGAAAAAACTGCTTTAAAGTTCATATGGAACCAAAAAGTAGCCCGCATCTCCAAGACAATCCTAAGTCAAAAGAACAAAGCTGGAGGCATCACGCTACCTGACTTCAAACTATACTACAAGGCTACAGTAACCAAAACAGCATGGTACTGGTACCAAAACAGAGATATAGACCAATGGAACAGAACAGAGGCCTCAGAAATAATACCACACATCTACAGCCATCTGATCTTTGACAAACCTTAGAGAAACAAGAAATGGGGAAAGGATTCCCTATTTAATAAATGGTGCTGGGAAAATTGGCTAGCCATAAGTTGAAAGCTGAAACTGGATCCTTTACTTACTCCTTATATGAAAATTAATTCAAGATGGATTAGAGACTTAAATGTTAGACCTAATACCATAAAAACCCTAGAGGAAAACCTAGGTAGTACCATTCAGGACATAGGCATGGGCAAAGACTTCATGTCTAAAACACCAAAAGCAACGGCAGCAAAAGCCAAAATTGACAAATAGGATCTAATTAAACTAAAGAGCTTCTGCACAGCAAAAGAAACTACCATCAGAGTGAACAGGCAACCTACAGAATGGGAGAAAATTTTTGCAATCTACTCATCAGACAAAGGGTTAATATCCAGAACCTACAAAGAACTCAAACAAATTTACAAGAAAAAAACAAACAACCCCATCAAAAAGTGGGCAAAGGATATGAACAGACATTTCTCAAAAGAAGACATTCACACAGCCAACAGACACATGAAAAAATGCTCATCATCACTGGCCATCAGAGAAATGCAAATCAAAACCACAATGAGATACCATCTCACACCAGTTAGAATGGCGATCATTAAAAAGTCAGGAAACAACAGGTGCTGGAGAGGATGTGGAGAAATAGGAACACTTTTACACTGTTGGTGGGACTGTAAACTAGTTCAACCATTATGAAAAACAGTATGGTGATTCCTCAAGGATCTAGAACTAGATGTACCATATGACCCAGCCATCCCATTACTGGGTATATACCCAAAGGATTATAAATCATGCTGCTATAAAGACACATGCACACGTATGTTTATTGCAGCACTATTCACAATAGCAAAGACTTGGAATCAACCCAAATGTCCATCAGTGACAGACTGCATTAAGAAAATGTGGCACATATACACCATGGAATACTATGCAGCCATCAAAAAGGATGAGTTTGTGTCCTTTGTAGGGACATGGATGCAGCTGGAAACCATCTTTCTTAGCAAACTATCACAAGAACAGAAAACCAAACACCGCATGTTCTCACTCATAGGTGGGAGTTGAACAATGAGATCACTTGGACTCGGGAAGGGGAACATCACACACCGGGCCCTATCATGGGGAGGGGGGAGGGGGGAGGAATTGCATTGGGAGTTATACCTGATTTAAATGATGAGTTGATGGGTGCTGACGAGTTGATGGGTGCAGTACACCAACATGGCACAAGTATACGTATGTAACAAACCTGCACGTTATGCACATGTACCCTAGAACTTAAAGTATAATAATAATAATAAAAATATTGTTATGTGTGAATTTGTTCCTGCCATTACGATGTTAGATGGTTATTTTGCCCGTTAATTGATGCAGTTTCTTCCTCGCATTGATGGTCTTTACAATTTGGCATGTTTTTGCAGTGGCTGTTACTGGTTGTTCCTTTCCATGTTTAGTGCTTTCTTCAGGATCTCTTGTAAGGCAGGCCTGGTGGTGAGAAAATCTCTCAACCTTTGCTTGGCTGTAAAGGATTTTATTTCTCCTTCCCATATGAAGCTTAGTTTGGCTGGATATGAAATTCTGGGTTGAAAATTCTTTCTTTAAGAATGTTGAATATTGGCCCCCACTCTCTTCTGGTTTGTGGAGTTTCTGCTGAGAGATCTGCTGTTAGTCTGATGGGCTTCCCTTTGTGCATAACCCATCCTTTCTCTCTGACTGCCCTTAACATTTTTTCCTTCATTTCAACCTTGGTGAATCTGACAATCGTTTGTCTTGGGGTTGGTCTTCTCGAGGAGTATTTTTGTGGTGTTCTCTGTATTTCCAGAATTTGAATGTTGGCTTGCCTTGCTAGGTTGGGACGTTCTCCTGGATAATATCCTGAGGAGTGTTTTCCAGTTTTGTTCCTTTCTCCCTTTCACTTTCAGGTATATCAATGAAAGGTAGATTTGGTGTTTTCACATAGTCCCATATTTCCTGGAGGCTTTGTTTATTTCTTTTTACTCTTTTTTCTCTAATCTTCTCTTCTTGCTTCATTTCATTAATTTGATCTTCAATCACTGATACCCTTTCTTCCACTTGATTGAATCAGCTTCTGAAGCTTGTGCATGCATCATGTAGTTCTTGTGCCATGGTTTTCAGCTCTATCAGGTCATTTAAGGTGTTGTCAACATTGTTTATTCTAGTTAGCCATTTTTCTATTCTTTTTTCAAGGTTCTTAGCTTCCTTACCATGAGTTCAAACATCCTCCTTTAGCTCAAAGAAGTTTGTCATTACCGACCTTCTGAAGCGTACTTCTGTCAACTCATCTAAGTCATTCTCCATCCAGCTTTTTTCCATTGCCGATAAGGAGCTATGATCCTTTGGAGAAGACGTGATCTGGTTTTTAGAATTTTCAACTTTTCTGCTCTGGTTTCTCCCCATCTTTGTGGTTTTATCTACCTTTGGTCTTTGATGATGGTGACCTACAGGTGGGGTTTTGATGTGTATGTCCTTTTTGTTGATATTGATGCTATTTCTTTCTGTTTGTTAGTTTTCCTTCTAACAGTCAGGTCCCTCAGCTGCAGGTCTGTTGGAGTTTGCTGGAGGTCCACTCCAGAACCCGTTTGCCTGGTTATCACCAGTGGAGGCTGCAGAACAGCAAATTTTGCAGAACAGCAAATATTGCTGCCTGATCCTTCCTCTGGAAGCTTTGTCTCAGAGGGGCACCTGGCTGTATGAGGTGTCAATCAGCCCCTACTGGGAGGTGTCTCCCAGTTAGGCCACATGGGATTCAGAGACTCACTTGAGGAGGCAGTCTGTCTGTTTTCAGAGCTCAAACACTGTGCTGGGAAAATCATTGCTGTTTTCAAACTGTCAGACAGGGACATTTAAGTCTGCAAAAGATTCTGCTGCCGTTTGTTTAGCAATGCCCTGCCCCCAGAGGTGGAGTCTACAGAGGCAGGCCGGCCTCATCGAGCTGTGGTGGGCTCCACCCAGTTCGAGCTTCCTGGCTGCTTTGTTTACTTACTGAAGCCTCAGCAATGGCGGATGCCCCTCCCCCAGCCAGGCTTCCACCTTGCAGTCTGATCTCAGGCTGCTGTGCTAGCAGTGAGCAAGGCTCCATAGGCGAGGGACCTGCTGAACGAGGCACAGGATATAATTTCCTGATGTGCCCTTTGCTAACACCATTGGAGAAGTGCAGTATTTGGGCGGCATTGCCCCAATTTTCCCGGTACAGTCTCTCATGGCTTCCCTCGGCTAGAAAAGGGAAATCCCCCAACCCCTTGTTCTTCCTAGGTGAGGTGATGCCCTACCCTGTTTTGGCTTGCCCTACATGGGCTGCACCCACTGTCCAACCAGTCCCAATGAGATGAACCAAGTACCTCAGTTGGAAACGCAGAAATCACCCATCTTCTCCGTCGATCACCCTGGGAGCCATAGACTGGAGCTCCTATTCAGCCATCTTGGAATTGGGGGGCCTCTATTTTTATTATTTTTTATCTTTAGATATCAGCAGTCTGATTGTAAAGTTTATATGGAGAGGCCAAAAAACCCAGAACAGCCAATGTTAAGGAGAACAAAGTCAAATGATTAACCTTACCCAATTCAACTTCAAGACTTATTTTGAAGCTACAGTAATCAATAGAGTGTGCCATTGGTGAAAAAATAGCCAGATAGATTAATGCAAATGAGTAAAGAGCCTAAAATAGATAATCAGAAATACAGCCAAGTGATCTTTGAAAAAAAGCAAAGGCAAGTCAATGGGAAAAAATAGTCTTTTCCACAAAGACTAATGGAGTAACTGGAGATTCACATACAGAAAAATGAATCTGGAAATAAACCTTACATCTTTAATGAAAGTTAACTTCTAAATATAAAATGCAAAACTATGAAACTCTGATAACATAAGGTAGGAGAAAATAAATTACCTTGATCTGGCAATGGTTTTTAAAATACTACAGTGAAGGTACAATCCATGAAATAAAGAATAACTAAGCTGGCCTTTATTAAAATTTAAAATTTCTGCTCCACAAAAGACACTATCAAGGGGATGAGATGACAAGACACAGATTGGGACAAATATTTTCAAAAGATATTATCTGATAAATGACAGCTATCTAAAATTTTTTAAAACTCAACGATTAGAATTCAGACACCTTGATTAAAAAAATGGGCAACTGAGCTGAACAGATACCTCACCCAAGAAGACATACAGGTGACAAATAAATATATGAAAAGTTCTCATCATTAAATGTCATTAGGGACCTGCAAATTAAAACCCCAATGAGACACTATTACACACTTATACAATGGCTAAAATTCAAAACACTGAAAGAACCAAATGCTGACAAGGATGTGCAGCGATGAGAACTATTAGTCATAGTTCTCATTGGAAATGAGAAATGGTACCGACACTTCAGGAGACAGTTGGGCGGTGTCTAATAAACCTAAGTATGTTTACTATGTTATCTAGTAGTTGTGCTCCTTGGCATTTGCCAAATGAATTGAAAATATATTTCCACACAAAAATGTGCACATGGATATTTATAGCAGTTTTATTCATCATTGTCAAAAATTAGAAATCAACAAGATGTTCTTCAATAGATAAATGAATGAACAACGTGGTAAGCCTATACAATGAATGTTATTTAGTGTTAAAAAAAATGAACTATCAAGACTTGAAAAGATATGGAGAAACTTTATACATATTAGTAAGTTAAATCTTAAAAGGCTACCTACTGTATGATTCCAAACACATGACATTCTGGAAAAGGCAAAACTATGCCGACACTGTAAAGATTATTTGTTGCTAGGGCTCACAAGGAAGAGAGGGTGAACCGGTAGAGCACAGAGGGTTTTAAGGTCAGTAAAGCTGTTTTATATGATATTACAATGGTGGATAAATGTCATTATGCATTAGTCAAATACAATAGAATGTACAACACAAAGAATGAACCCCACATAACCTATGAGCTTTGGTTGATGATGATGTGTCAATATTGGTTCATTGATTGTAACCCATGAGAGTTCTTAATTGTGAGAGAGGCTGTGTATGGGTGCAGGGAAAGAGGCATTGGTAATTATATACTTTCCACTTAGTGTTGCTGGAAACCCCAAACTGCTGTTAAGAAATACATTTTTCTAAAGCCTACTCTAACCCACCATTCTTGTCAAGCTGAAGTTTGTATTACTCAGTGACTGTGGAGGGCTTAATATTGATACTCCCCTGATCATTTGGACTGAGATGTGAATTCTATGAGATGGGATATGACATGTCACTGAACTGGGAATTGAAAAACTGGGATTCTAAGTCTTATACTGAGGCATTGTGATACTGTCTCACTGAGTCAAAAATTGCTCATTTCTAAAAAACAAAACAAACCCTGTTTAGAATAGTTGATCTCAGAGATCCCTTATGTCTTCAAATTATCTATAATTCTTTCATTCTATAAACTGAAAGGTCTAAGGAGAAGCCTCAGCTCAGCAGAAGAGAGGAGGAGCAGAGCTGGGACACCTAGCTCTCAAGGAATGAAATGATTATTCTAAAGAGAGCAACTGACATTATTTTACCTAAAATAAGGTAGTATATTTCTGTTAGGGTTCAGAGTTACGTGAGTCAGGGACCAAGTTGTTGCTTTTCTTTACTCTGTATAAAGGTTTCTCCAAGGCCTTTGACTTACCCAAGTACTAAAGGTTATAAAACCAAACTCTTCTGACCCCCAATCTAGTCAATTTGGGCTGTAATTATTAATGAAATTAATGTTTATTTTGAAAATCATTTACTAGACTGAATCACAAAATACTGAACCTTAGTACATAATCAGTAAATATCTGTGGACTCAATTGAACTGAATGTTTTGCTTGAAATGTAACCTTCAAGATGCAGGGCTTATGGGTTCTTGTCTCAGCTCTAGCAGCAGCAGACACCATGTTCTTGGCTACGGTACTGAATCTTCAAGGCTCAGCCTCCTCATTCCTGAAATGGGTCAATTTTATTGTAAGCAAAGGTAATTGAGAGATTCCCAAGGGACATGAGGTGTGCGAGTTCTCTGTAAATTTTTAGAATCCCTGTTAAAAATGACCAGTAAAACATTGTGCAATTGTGTCTTAACATAACTTAAGTTTTCTTTTCTTTTTTTTTTTTTTTTGAGACGGAGTCTCGCTCTGTCTCCCAGGCTGGAGTACAGTGGCCAGATCTCAGCTCACTGCAAGCTCCGCCTCCCGGGTTCAGGCCATTCTCCTGCCTCAGCCTCCGGAGTAGCTGGGACTACAGGCGCCCGCCACCTCCCCGGCTAGTTTTTTTTGTATTTTTTAGTAAAGACGGGTTTCACCGTGTTAGCCAGGATGGTCTCGATCTCCTGACCTCATGATCCGCCCGTCTCGGCCTCCCAAAGTGCTGGGATTACAGGCTTGAGCCACTGCGCCCGGCCAACTTAAGTTTTCTTAATAAGACAACTAGAAATAACCTCACTAGGGAATTTAGAACAAATATGATGATATCTTCAAAGAAAATGGCTTTGCATAAGTATTGTCATTAGTGATCTAGTAAAGTGTATCTTTCTAGTTGTATTTAGGCCCTCAACTCAAAATGTCAGTTCCCATTAAGGTCAGTGGTTTTGTGCTATGAGTCCATTTAGTGATTTCCCTACCTCCCACCCTCTATTAGATTCACAGCTGTTGTTCTGTCCATAATTTTCTAGGCTTGCTTTGCTTTTTTACATTATTTTTGAAAATGAGAGACCAAAAACAATAGAAAGCAGCCATGTCTGGAGGTGACCGGGAGGTCAAGAAGCCTTAGTTTCTCAAGCCCTTAGCACCAAATTCTCCGAGATCAGCGGTTCCCTCAGTTACACTGAGGTTTCACCTCTGCAGTGATGGAGAAGGGAGAACTCTTATTTTTTCTCATGAGCATCCCTGGGGCTGTTTTGCTTAGATAACTAAGGGGTTCTATTTAATGTGAATCCTGTTTTATGAACAGAATCAATGTGGTATATATTCAGAATGACTAACGTTTGGAAGTTTGTTTTGTTTTGCTAAAACATAGTTCTGCCAGCTATGAGCTGTGTGGCACCAACAGGTGTCCTGTTCTCCCAGGGTCTCCCTTTTCCCATTTGAAAAATAAAAAATAACAATTCCTGGCTTCATGTGTTTTTTCAGGGGGTTTAATGGTAAGGGTATTTATATCTGCTAAGCTAATTTACTTGATATATGTTTGGTTATTTAAGATATATGAGTTATGTTAGCTATTTCATGTTTAGGCTGCTGTATTTTTAGTAGGCTATATTAAATAGATGATTTCATTATAAAGGACAAAGTCTCCTAATCTTTGATGTAGCATTGACATACTTTCAAAATATACAAGGCATAGAATACATCAATTTCCCTCAAAATCATAAATTCCCAACTGGTTATTAATCTAAGAATTCAGAATTTTGAGTAATTGTTTTTGCATCAGATTATTTACTTCAGTGCTTTCAATTATGATGGTGCATTGGAACCACTTGGGTTAACTTATTTATTTATTTATTTTTTAAATTACCAATACCTAGGCTCCAAAGTGGGCACTGGAATGAAGGAGAACAAGACCAAAGGACATTTTATTTTTATCTTTATCAGTGGGTCAAAGTCCTTTCAGAAGGAGCATATGGTGGACCTAGGTGATTGGTCACTTTATACGTCAAAAAGGCACACAGTGAATTAGCATGGAGTGTTATAAAAGGCTTGGAGCGCAAGCTCGTGGTTGTCTTAACAAGAAGAGAAGGCTTCAATGGATTCTCTTGTGGTCCTTGTGCTCTGTCTCTCCTGTTTGCTTCTCCTTTCACTCTGGAGACAGAGATCTGGGAGAGGAAAATTCCCTCCTGGCCCCACTCCTCTCCCAGTGATTGGAAATATCCTACAGATAGATATTAAGGACGTCAGCAAATCCTTAACCAACGTAAGTATGCTCCTTCAGTGGCTTGCAAAAGGTAAGTAAATTCACCTGTAGATTTTGAATAAAATATATCCCTAGAGGTACATTGTTACAAGAGATCATTGTAAAGTAAAATACTTTGAAAGGCTTTTGTTGCCTTTTCTCCATCACTGCAGAGGTGAAACCTCAGTGTAACTGAGTCTGTCAGGGTCAGAAATAGTGGAATGCAATCATGTATTTTGTGAGTAGAGAAAGATTTAGGTCTTTGCATGTTAGATTCAAAATAACAAAGTGTCGATAGTTTGAAATGTTGTGTTCCTTCTTTATTTCATAGTCATTTGCTATAATTTTTGGCTGAAGGTAAATGGTAAGGGATGTGTTTGTTATTAGAGATTTTATTATGTAGGTCCTCTACTATATTAGCCATGTATTTTATTCAGAATAGCCATGAAAATTGAACTTTTCTGAAGAAATAATTTATGCCTGTTGCAAAGGAAATAGCTGTGGGTTCAGGACCAGCAAAAGCAGATAAGTAGTAGATAGGACGTTATAGACTTCCATTATTGGATCCACAAATTAATGTTTTAATTAAACTATAGCTACAATATATAAACCCCAAAATGACCTTAGGGTTTAGTAATAGTAGGAATAGTGGTAGAAGATGTATAATTATTAGGGTTTTTTTCTCATGTGAAAGATGGTTTAACAGTGTTCATATGATATGTGAATACCCCTCATTGTGTAATAATTAGCACATACAGAAAGTAAAGGGCTGCGATTAGTATAGTATAGTAAACCTTGTAAGCATGCTGGTATGATTAGACCAAGAGAATGAGGTATAGTTATGAAGACTACTACTAGAGTGATGGTAGGGGGCAGGGCAAGGTTGGCAAGGCTAGTTAGGAGTCATCATGTGGCTATCAGGGGGAGAAGTGTTTGAAGGCCCCATGTTATTAGTATGGTTTGGCTGTGTGTTTGTTTGTAGTTTGAGTTTGCAAGACAGAATAGTACAGATGAGGTTAGTCCTTGGGCAATTATTAGGGCAGTTGTGCCTGTAAAACTTCAGGTGGTTTGAATGAGAATAGCCATGCTAATAAGCGCCATGTGGCTTATGGAGGAGTAAGTAATGAGTAATTTTAGATCAGTTTGGCACAGACAAATAGAGCTTGTTATGATTATTCCTCATAGGGATAATATGAGGGAGGAATAAGCTATAAACTCTGTTAGGGGGTTAAGGATTAAGGTGATTCGTATAATCCCATAGCCACCTAATTTTAGGAGTACTGCTGTGGGGACTATTGATCCAGCAATGGGGACCTCTACGTGGGCTTTTGGGAGTCCTAGGTGGAGTCCATAGAGAGGTGATTTTACTGTAAATGTTATGATGCATGCTAATCATAAAAGGCTATTAGACCAGGAAATTATTAGTTTTTGAAGGGATATTTGTGCTAAGGTAGACATGAGAGTGCTGCTGATAAATTTCTCAAGCATGAGTGTTTGGGTAAGTGGAGTTTCAAATTTGGGTCTTCTGTATATTAGCTGTGGGACACTGCAAATGAATTTATCATTCTCTTAGCTCAGTTTGTTTGTTTAAAGTAGAACGAATAGACCTGCTGAATATGTTGATATGAAGATTAATTGTAATCTGTGTAGCAATTGTCTGACCATTGCCTTGCACATCATAGGCCATCTGAGTGGCAAGTATAATAATAATCATCATGTTTATATGTATAATTCAGAAATATTTGAGCCTGTATGACTGAATAAAAGCTTACAAATACAATGAAAATATGAATCTAAGTCAGGCTTAGTAAATGGATGAAATAGTGACTTCATTTGCTGTTACTTGTATCTCCTTTTCTAGCTCTCAAAAGTCTATGGCCCTGTGTTCACTCTGTATTTTGGCCTGGAACGCATGGTGGTGCTGCATGGATACGAAGCAGTGAAGGAAGCCCTGATTGATCTTGGAGAAGAGTTTTCTGGAAGAGGACATTTTCCATTGGCTGACAGAGCTAACAGAGGATTTGGTAGGTGTGCATGTGCCTATTTCAGCATAGGTCATGGGGATGGGGAGGATGGAAAACAGACTAGCAGAGCTTTTCATGCAGAGCTTGGCCCATCCACATGTCTGCCCAGTGTCAGCTTCCTCTTTCTTGCCTGGGATCTCCCTACTAGTTTCTGTTTGTCTTCCTGTTAGGAATCGTTTTCAGCAATGGAAAGAGATGGAAGGAGATCCGGCGTTTTTCCCTCATGACACTGCGGAATTTTGGGATGGGGAAGAGGAGCATTGAGGATCGTGTTCAAGAGGAAGCCCGCTGCCTTGTGGAGGAGTTGAGAAAAACCAAGGGTGGGTGAACCTACTCTGTATCACTGACCTTACTGGACTGCTCTCCCCTCTACTGACATTCTTGGAAACATTTCAGGGGTGGCCAGATCTTTTATTATGAATCCTGGTTGTTAGCTCATGTGAAGCGGGGTTTGAGGCTGAGAGCCAAGGGAATTTGCACATATTTGTGCTGTGTGTGTACAGGCATGATTGTGTATACAGTGTGGGTATAAAAGGTTCATTTAATCCTATGTTCTCCTGAACTTTGCTTCTTTGTTTTCAAATAAGAAATCATGAATATAGGTTTGAGTTCATTTTTTGAAAGAGTTAAAGAGCAGTGTTTTTCCCATTACCTATTCCACAACAAGTCACCAGAGAATACTTGGCAAGTGGACATGGTGGGAATGACCCTATCACACCCCTAGGGAGCATGAACCAAACGGCACATGCTTTTATTTAATTGGACTGTGTTTATATGGTCAGCCTCACTGACTTGTCTGGGGTTTCTTTTAGGCCCCTGCTTGCCGTTCTGGCCAGTAATGACATTCTACAGTTTGTATTGCTTAGGCATATCTTATTGCAGTTCTCATCAATTTTTATTTCTCTGTAAACACAGCATTATTTAAAAAATAGTGTCACTTCTTGTTACTCTATTGATTTATGTATTTTGAGTAAACATATGCTGTAGCATAATTCTGTGACATACACAAATGTCAATTTATAAAATGATTTATTTACCTAGATTTTAATTATTAGTAATAACTCTGTAATCTGTATTCCTTAAGTACAATTTGGCTCCATTTCAGTTTTGGTTATCTTTTTCTAACCATATTTATGAAATTTTGGCTTAGAAACTTATGGTAATTATTATTTTCCACTGCCAACTCTGCTCACCTATGAAGCTTTACAATGAATCGGTTTATCAGCTTGGATACCAAATTACCTTGTTTTTAAATTCTGTTTTCCATATGAAATGAAAGACTGAAAATCAGATTTATCTGTGAATGATACACACACACTCAACAGACTTCCAGCTGTTCAATGCCTTGCTATTCATTCAGAGTACTTTTGATTAAAGTCACTATTTAGGGCTTATGGGTGTGAATTTGGAAGCTGTTTAAGTATAAAGTTTAATATTTCAAAATAATAAGAGCTATGCATAACAAACTCATAGCCAATATCATATCAAATGGGCAAAATCTGGAAGAATTCCTTTTGAAAACCAGAGCAAGACAAAGATGCCCTCTCTCACCACTCCTATTCAACATAGTATTAGAAGTTCTGGCCAGGGCAATCAGGTAAGAGAAAGAAATAAACGGTATTGAAATAGGATGAGAGGAAGTCAAATTGTCTCTGTTTATAGACGACATGATTGTATATTTAGAAAACCCCATTGTTTCAGCTCCAAAACTGTTTAAGCTGATAAGCAACTTTAGCAAAGTCTCAGGAAACAAATTCTATGTGCAAAAATCACAAGCATTCCTATACACCAATAATAGATAAGCAGAGAGCCAAATCATGAGCGAACTCCCATTCACAATTGCTACAAAGAGAATAAAATGCCCTGAAATACAACTTAAAAGGTATGTGAAAGACCTCTTCAAGGAGAACTACAAACCACTGCTCAGGGAATTAAGAGATGATACAATCAAATGGAAAAACATTCCATGCTCATGAATAGTAAGAATAAATATCGTGAAAATGGCCATACTGCCAAAAGTAGTTTATAGATTTAATGCTATTCCCATCAAACTGCCATTGACTTTCTTCACAGAACTAGAAAAAACTACTTTAAATTTCATGCAGAACCAAAAAAGAGCTTGTAAAGCCAAGACAATCCTAAGCAAAATGAACAAAGCTGGAGGTATCACACTACCTGACTTCAAACTATACTACAAGGCTACAGTAACCAAAATAGCATGGTACTGATACCAAAACAGATATATAGACCAATGGAACAGAACAGAGGCCTCAGAAATAAGGTCACACATCTACAACCATCTGATCTTCAACAAACCTGACAAAAACAAGCAATGGGGAAAAGATTCCCTATTTAATAAATGGTGTTGGAAAAACTGGCTAGCCATATGCAGAAAACAGAAACTGGATCCCTTCCTTACATCTTCTTCTTCTTTTTTTTTTTTTTAATTATACTTTAAGTTCTATGGTACATGTGCACAATATGCAGGTTTGTTACATATGTATACATGTGCCATGTTGGTGTGCTGCACCCATCAACTCGTCATTTACATTAGGTATATCTCGTAATGCCATCCCTCCCCACCCCCACACCCCACAACAGGCCCTGGTGTGTGATGTTCCGTACACTGTGTCCAAGTGTTTTGACCATTCTGTTCCCACCTATGAGTGAGAACATGTAGTGTTTGGTTTTCTGTCCTTGCAATAGTTTGCTCAGAATGATGGATTCCAGCTTCATCCATGTCCCTACAAAGGACATGAACTCATCCTTTTTTATGGTTGCATAGTATTCCATGGTGTATATGTGCCACATTTTCTTAATCCCATCTATCATTGATGGACATTTGGGTTGGTTCCAAGTTTTTGCTATTGTGAATAGTGCCACAATAAACATACATGTGTATGTGTCTTTATAGCAGCATGATTTATAATCCTTTGGGTATATATCCAGTAATGGGATGGC
This sequence comes from Macaca nemestrina, assembly GCF_043159975.1. Classification (NCBI taxonomy): domain Eukaryota; kingdom Metazoa; phylum Chordata; class Mammalia; order Primates; family Cercopithecidae; genus Macaca; species Macaca nemestrina. The sequence continues at coordinate 39,137,395 of NC_092133.1, read as the reverse complement.
TGGGTCAAATGGTATTTCTAGTTCTACATCCTTGAGGAATTGCCACACTGTCTTCCACAATGGTTGAACTAGTTTAAAGTCCCACCAACTGTGTAAAAGTGTTCCTATTTCTCCACATCCTCTTCATCACCTGTTGTTTCCTGACTTTTTAGTGATCGCCATTCTAACTGGTGTGAGATAGTATTTCTGGTTTTGTAGTATTTGTGGCATTGTGGTTTTGATTTTTCATTTCTCTGATGACCAGTGATGGTGAGCATTTTTCATGTGTCTGTTGGCTGCATAAATGTCTATAAATGTCTTCTTTTGAGAAGTGTCTGTTCATATCCTTTGCCCACTTTTTGATGGAGTTGTTTGATTTTTTCTTGTAAATTTGTTTAAGTTCTTTGTGTATTCTGGATAAAAGCCCTTTGTCAGATGGGTAGATTGTAAAAATTTTCTCCCATTCTGTAGGTTGCCTGTTCACTCTGATGGTAGTTTCTTTTGCTGTGCAGAAGCTTTTTAGTTTACTTAGATCCCATTTGTCAATTTTGGCTTTTGTTGCCATTGCTTTTGGTGTTTTAGTCATGAAGTCCTTGCCCATGCCTATGTCCTGAATGGTATTGCCTAGGTTTTCTTCTAGGGTTTTTAAGGTTTTAGGTCTAACATTTAAGTCTTTAATTCATCTTGAATTAATGTTTGTATAAGGTGTAAGGAAGGAATCCAGTTTCAGCTTTTGCCATATGGCTGGCCAGTTTTCCTAGCACCATTTATTAAATAGGGAATCCTTTCCCCATTTCTTGTTTTTGTCAGGTTTGTTAAAGATCAGATGGTTGTAGATGTGTGGTATTATTTCCGAGAGCTCTATTCGGTTCCATTGGTCTATATCTCTGTTTTGGTACCAGTACCATGCTGTTTTGGTTACTGCAGCCTTGTAGTATAGCTTGAAGTCAGATATCGTGATTCCTCCAGCTTTGTTCTTTTGGCTTAGTATTGTCCTGGCAATGCAGGCTCTTTTTTTTGTTCCATATGAACTTTAAAGTATTTTTTTCCAATTCTGTAAAGAAAGTCATTGATAGCTTGATGGGGATGGCATTGAATCTGTAAATTACCTTGGGAAGTGTGACCATTTTCACAATATTGATTCTTCCTATCCATGAGCATGGAATGTTCTTCCATTTGTTTGTGTCCTCTTTTATTTTGCTGAGTGGTGGTTTGCAGTTCTCCTTGAAGAGGTCCTTCCCATTCCTTGTTAGTTGGATTCCTAGGTATTTTATTTTCTTTGAAGCAATTGTGCATGGGAATTCACTCATGATTTGGCTCTCTGTTTTTCTGTTATTGATGTATAGGAATGTTTGTGATTTTTGCACATTGATTTTGTATCCTGAGACTTTGCTGAAGTTGCTTATCAGCTTAAGGAGATTTTGGGCTGAGACGATGTGGTTTCTAAATATACAATCATGTCATCTGCAAACAGGGACAATTTGACTTTCTCTGTTTCTAACTGAATATCCTTTATTTCTTTCTCCTGCCTTATTGCCCTGGCCAGAAGTTCCAACACTATGTTGAATAGGAGTGGTGAGAGAGGGCATCCCTGTCTTGTGCCAGTTTTTGAATGGAATGCTTCCAGTTTTTGCCCATTCAGTATGATATTGGCTGTGGATTTGTCATAAATAGTTCTTATTATTTTGAGATATGTCCCATCAATACCTAGTTTATTGAGAGTTTTTAGCATGAAATGCTGTTGAATTTTGTCAAAGGCCTTTTCTGCATCTTTTGAGATAATCATGTGGTTTTTGTCTTTGGTTCTGTTTATATGATGGATTGCCTTTATTGATTTGCATATGTTGAACCAGCCTTGCTTCCCAGGGATGAAGTCAACTTGATTGTGGTGGATAAACTTTTGGATGTGCTGCTGGATTAGATTTGTCTGTATTTTTTTGAGGATTTTTGCATTGAGGTTCATCAGGGATATTGGTCTAAAATTCTCTTTTTTTGTTGTGTCTCTGCCAGGCTTTGGTATCAGGATGACATTGGCCTCATAAAATGAGTTAGGGAGGATTCTTCCTTTTTCTATTGATTGGAATAGTTTTGGAAAGAATGGTTCCAGCTCCTCTTTGTGCCTCTGGTAGAATTCAGCTGTGAATCCATCTGGTCCTGGACTTGTTTTGGTTGATATGCTATTAATTATTGCCTCAATTTCAGAAGCTGTTATTGGTCTATTCAGGGATTCAATTTCTTCTTGATTTAGTCTTGGGAGGTTGTATGTGTCCAGGAATTTGTCTATTTCTTCTAGATTTTTTAGTTTTTTTTACGTAGAGGTGTTTATTGTTTTCTCTGATGGTAGTTTGTATTTCTGTGGGATTGGTGGTGATATCCCCTTTATCATTTTTTATTGCATCTATTTGATTCTTCTCTCTTTTCTTCTTTATTAATCTTGTTGACAGTCTATCAATTTTGTTGATCTTTTCAGAACACTGGCTCCTGGATTCAGTGATTTTTTGAAGGGTTTTTTGTATTTCTATCTCCTTCAGTTCTGCTCTGATCTTAGTTATTTCTGCCTTCTGCTAGCTTTTGAATGTGTTTGCTGTTGCTTCTCTAGTTCTTTTAATTGTGATGTTAGGGTGTCAATTTTAGATCTTCTCTGCTTTCTCTTGTGGGCATTTAATGCTCGAAATTTTCCTCTACATACTGCTTTAAATGTGTCCCAGAGATTCTGGTATGTTATATCTTTGTTCTCATTGGTTTCAAAGAACATCTTTATTTCTGCCTTCATTTTGTTTTGTACCCAGTAGTCATTCAGGAGCAGGTTGTTCAGTTTCCATGTAGTTGAGCAGTTTTGAGTGAGTTTCTTAATCCTGAGTTCTAGTTTGATTGCACTGTGGTCTGAGAGACAGTTTGTTGTGATTTCTGTTCTTTGACATTTGCTGATGAGTGGTTTACTTCGAACTATGTTGTCAATTTTGGAATAAGTGTGATGTGGTGCTGAGAAGAATGTATATTCTGTTGATTTGGGGTGGAGAGTTCTGTAGATGTCTATTAGGTCTGCTTGGTGCAGAGTTGAGTTCAATTCCTGGATATTCTTGTTAACTTTCTGTCTCATTGATCTGTTTAATGTTGACAGTGGGGTGTTAAAGTCTCCCATTATTATTGTATGGGAGTCTAAGTCTCTTTGTAAGTCTCTAAGGACTTGCTTTATGAATCTGGGTGCTCCTGTATTGGATGCATATATATTTAGGATAGTTAGCTCTACTTGTTGAATTGATCCTTTTACTATTTTGTAATGGCCTTCTTTGTCTCTTTTGATCTTTGATGGTTTAAAGTCTGTTTTATATCAGAGACTAGGATTGCAACCCCTGCTTTTTTTTTTTTTTATTCCATTTGTTGGTAGATCTTCCTGCATCCCTTTATTTTGAGCATATGTGTGTCTTTGCATGTGAGATGGGTCTCCTAAATACAGCACACTGATGGGTCTTGACTTTTTATCCAATGTGCCAGTCTGTGTCTTTTAATTGGGGCATTTAGTCCATTTACATTTAAGGTTGACATTGTTATGTGTGAATTTGATCCCGTCATTATGATGTTAGCTGGTTATTTTCCTCAATAATTGATGCAGTTTCTTCCTAGCATGAATGGTCTTCACAATTTGTCATGTTTTTGCAGTGGCTGGTACCGGTTGTTCCTTTCCATGTTTAGTGCTTCCTTCAGGATCTCTTGTAAGGCAGGCCTGGTTGTGAGAAAATCTTTCAGCATTTGTTTTTCTGTAAAGGATTTTATTTCTCCTTCACTTATGAAGCTTAGTTTGGCTGGATATGAAATTCTGGGTTGAAAATTCTTTTCTTTAAGAATGTTGAATATTGGCCTCCACTCTCTTCTGGCTTGTAGGGTTTCTGCCGAGAGATCTGCTGTTAGTCTGATGGGCTTCCCTTTGTGGCTAACCTGTTTTTTCTCTCTGGCTGCCCTTAACATTTTTCCCTTCATTTCAACTTGGTGAATCTGACAATTATGTGTCTTGGAATTGCTGTTCTCGAGGAGTATCTTTGTGGCATTCTCTGTATTTCCTGAATTTGAATGTTGGCCTGCCTCGCTAGGTTGAGGAAATTCTCCTGGATAATATCCTGAAGAGTGTTTTCCAACTTGGTTCTGTTCTCCCTGTCACTTTTAGGTACAGCAATCAGATTTGGTCTTTTCACATAGTCCCATATGTCATGGAGGCTTTGTTCATTTCTTTTTACTCTTTTTTCTCTAAACTTCTCTTCTCACTTCATTTCATTCATTTGATCTTCAATCACTGATACCCTTTTTTCCACTTGATCAAATCAGCTACGGAAGCTTGTACATGTGTCACGTAATTCTTGTGCCATAATTTTCAGCTCTATCAGGTCATTTAAGGATTTCTCTACACTGTTTATTCTAGTTAGCCATTCATCTAATCTTTTTTCAAGGTTTTTAGCTTCTTTGCAATGGGTTTGAACATCCTGCTTTAGCTCGGAGAAATTTGTTATTACTGATCATCTGAATCCTTCTTCTCTTCACTTGTCAAAGTCATTCTCCATCCAGCTTTGTTCTGTTGCTGGCGAGGAACTGCATTCCTTTGGAGGAGAAGAGGCACTCTGATTTTTAGAATTTTCAGCTTTTCTGCTCTGGTTTCTCCCCATCTTTGTGGTTTTATCTACCTTTGGTCTTTGATGATGGTGATGTACAGATGGGGTTTTGGTGTGGATGTCCTTTCTGTTTGTTAGTTTTCCTTCTAACAGTCAGGACCCTCAGCTACAGGTCTATTGGGGTTTGCTAGAGGTCCATTCCTGACCCTGTTTGCCTGGGTATCACCATTAGAGGCTGCAGAATGGTAAATGTTGCTGTCTGATCCTTCCTCTGGAATCTTTGTCTCATAGGGGCACCCAGCCATATGAGGTGTCAGTCGCCCCCAACTGGGAGGTGTCTCCCAGTTAGGCTACTCAGGGTCAGGGACCCACTTGAGGAGGCAGTCTGTCCATTCTCAGATCTCAAACTCCATGCTGGGAGAACCACTACTCTCTTCAAAGCTGTCAGACAGGGATTTTTAAGTCTGCAGAAGGTTCTGCTGCCTTTTTTTCAGCTATGCCTTACCCCTAGAGGTGGAGCCTACAGATGCAGGCAGGCCTCCTTGAGCTGTGGTGAGCTCTACCCAGTTCAAGCTTCCCAGCCACTTTGTTTACCTAGTCAAGCCTCAACAATGGCAGCTGCCCCTCCCCAGTGTCAGTGCCGCTTCACAGTTTGATCTCAGACTGCAGTACTAGCAGTGAGTGGGGCTCCGTGGGTGTGGGACTGTCTGAGCCAGGTGTGGGATGCAATCTCCTGGTGTGTCATTTGCTAAAGCCATTGGAAAAGCGCAGTATTAGGGTGGCAGTGTCCCAATTTTCCAGGTGCAATCTTTCATGGCTTCCTTTGTCTAGGAAAGGAAATTCCCCCACCTCTTGCACTTCCCAGGTGAGGTGATGCCCTGCCCTGCTCTGTGGGCTGCACCCACTGTCTGACAAACCCCTGTGGGATTAACCCAGTTCCTGAGTTGGAAATGTAGAAATCACCCATCTTCTGCATCACTCACGCTGGGAGCTGCAGACTGGAGCTGTTCATATTTGGTCATCTTGGAGCCTCCCCCCTTCCTTACATCTTATACAAAAATTAACTCAAGATGAATTGAAGACTTAAATGTAAAACCTAAAGCGATAAAAACCCTAGAAGAAAACCTAGGCAATACCATTCAGGACATAGGCATGGGCAAAGACTTCATGATTAAAACACCAAAAGCAATGGCAACAAAAGCCAAAATTGACAAATGGGACCTAAGTATACTAAAGAGCTTCTGCAAATGAAGCTATCATAAGAGTGAACAGGCAACCTACAGAATGGAAGAAAATTTTTGCCATCTATCCATCTGACTAAGGTCTAATATCCAGAATCCACAAGGAACTTAAACAAATTTACAAAACAACAACAACAACAACAACAACAAAAACTACTGGGTCTGTCCTGCAGACCCTGGCCAATGGATGAAACGAATACTCATATACAGGTATGCAGTGTAAGAGCAGCTAGGGGGCTGTCTGGCTTAAGTGGCCAGAGTGTAGCCTCGAGAAGCTGGAGCTGCATGCTTTTATTCAGTGTAGGCACAATGCTGAAAACCTGGAGCCCACATAATCTGTAGGTAATTAATATTTATTGTTCCCCTTTCAGGGAACATCAAGCAGGGATGATCAAAGGTCAGCTCCTGGTCAATATAAGTAAACAAGCCTATTCATGATGACTTCCCCTTCCCTCCCTTGTGCATATTCTTGCCCTATGCCTCAGGGTCAGAGAACAGCTGCCTTCATCTATTCTTACCTGAAGCTATGCAGAGCCTTTTCACCTTTCAGAAGAGCTGTTCCTTTCCCTATACTTTCTCCCACCACTCTGACTGATCTCCTACAAACAACTCCATCAAAAAGTGAGTGAGCAGACACTTCTCAAAAGAAGAGATTTATGCAGCCAACAAACATGAAAAACAGTTCATCATCACCGGTCATTAGAGAATGCAAATCAAAACCGCAATGAGATACCATCTTATGCCAATTAGAATGGTGATCATTAATAAGTCAGGAAACAAGAGATGCTGGTGAGAATGTGAACAAATAGGAACACTTTTACACTGTTAGTGGGAGTGTAAATTATTTCAACCATTGTGGAAGACAGTGTGTTGATTCCTCAATGATCTAGAACCAGAAATTCCATTTGATCTAGCAATCCCATTACTGGGTATATACCCAAAGGATTATAAACCATTTTACTATAAAGATACATGCACATGTATGTTTATTGCAGCACTATTTACAGTAGCAAAGACTTGGAACCAACCCAAATGCCCATCAATGACAGACTGGATAAAGAAAATGTGGGACATACACACTACGGACATACACACAATACTATGGAGCCATAAAAACTAATGAGTTCATGTCTTTTGCAGGGACATGGATGAAGCTGGAAACCATCATCCTCATCAAACTAACACGGGAACAGAAAACCAAACACCACATGTTCTCACTCATAAGTGGGAGTTGAACAATGAGAACACATGGACACAGGGAGGGAAACATCACACACCAGAGCCTGTCGAAGGGTTGGGGGGCAAGGGGAGGGAGAGCATTGGACAAATACCTAATGCATGTGGGGCTTAAAACCTAGATGACAAGTTCATAGATGCAGCAAACCACCATGGCACATGTATACCTATGTAACAAATCTGCACAATTCTGCACATGTATCCCAGAAATTAAAGTAAAATTAAAAAATTAAAAAAGTTTATCAATCACTTCATTACAACTTTATTTCAGAGATCCTCCACCAAACAAGAAAATCTTTCCTATAATTTAATTTATTTAGCTATTAAATGATAGACTTGGCGTAATCAATGTCAAATTTCAAATAAGTTAAATATGAAGGATGATTAGAGATGATAGGCATTTAGTTCCTAAAGAAGAAAATTCATTTTTAAAAAACTAAAGAAGAAACAAAAAACTCCTTTTATTAATTTACCCTTTCTTTCTCTTTCTTTCCTTTCTTTCCTTTCTTTCCTTTCTTTCCTTTCCTTCCTTCCCTTCCTTCCCTTCCTTCCCTTCCTTCCTTCCTTCCTTCCTTCCTTCCTTCCTTCCTTCCTTCCTTCCTTCCTTCCTTCCTTCCTTCCTTCCTTCCTTCCTTCCTCTTTCTTTCTTTCTTTCTTTCTTTCTTTCTTTCTTTCTTTCTTTCTTTCTTTCTTTCTTTCTTTCTTTCTTTCTTTCTTCCTTCCTTCCTTCCTTCCTTCCTTCCTTCCTTCCTTCCTTCCTTCTTTCTTTCTTTCTTTCTTTCTTTCTTTCTTTCTTTCTGTCTGTCTGTCTGTCTGTCTGTCAGAGTCTTGCTCTTTTGCCAGGCTGAAGTGCACTGGTGCGATTTCAGCTCACTGCAACCTCTGCCTCCTGGATTCAAGAGATTCTCCTGCCTCAGCCTCCCAAGAAGCTGGGATTACAGGCACCCACCACCACACTCGACTAATTTTTGCATCCTTAGCAGAGATGGGATTTCACCATGTTGCCCAGGCTGGTCTTGAACTCCTGACCTCAGGTGATCCACCCGCCTCGGCCTCCCAAAGTGCTGGGATTACAGACGTGAGCCACCGTGCTCCATCTAATTTACTTTTCCTTGTTTGCCTTGCCTGGGATTTACATTTCAAATAAAAAGTTTTTGTTTAATTTTTTTTGACAAACTAATCTATGTTAGACATACTATTCATTTATATTTGTTTTCCTTCTCATAAAACACATTCTGCTTCTTACATTTATTTTCTCAAATACATGAATTCACCCATAGTCTCTCTAGTTCCTCTCTACTGATTCAACGCATGATTCTTTCAGCTATTCATTATAATATAAAAAGCTTTGAAATCCCCAACCATTCTCACGCTTTCTATCTCAGTGCTTTGTTGTCTACAGACTTTGCAGACTGATGTGATTCCCTCTGAAACTTGAATTACTAGGTTTTAAAAAAATTCTCCTTTTTTTCCTTTCCAAAGTAAAAGACAAATAGGCCAGGAATGTAAATTTAGCATTTGAGCAACCATTATTCAATCAGCTAGGTTGTAATGGTTATTTCAGGATTAATGTAAAAGTGGTGCGTTGATTTTATGCATGCCGAACTCTTTTTTTTTTGCTGTTAAGGGAATTCATAGGTAAAACATTGCTTAAAACTTCTAAACTATTATTATCTGTTAACAAATACAAAGTGTTTTATAACTACAGTTTACTAGTATTTTAAAATTGTTTCCAATTCTTTAGGCTCACCCTGTGATCCCACTTTCATCCTGGGCTGTGCTCCCTGCAATGTGATCTGCTCCATTATTTTCCATAAACGTTTTGATTATAAAGATCAGCAATTTCTTAAAGTGATGGAAAAATTGAATGAAAACGTCAAGATTTTGAGCAGCCCCTGGATCCAGGTAAGGCCAAGATTTTGCTTCCCGAGAAACCACTTATGCCCTTTTTTTCTGACAAATTCAAAATCCTATATGGACCAAACCCTGAAGTGCATTTTTGAATACTACAGTCTTGCCCATACAGCCATGGGGTAAATATCTGGGAAAGATGGCAAAGCCCTTTATTTTATGCACAAGAAATGAATGTCCCAATATAGATCTGGCTTCTAAGTCCATTAGCTCCCTGATCAGTGTTTTTTCCACTAAACTCCAAAGCCCTTTTTCTATAAAGTACTTTGGTGACAGCCCCAAAGCGTGCTCATATCACTCCATGGACATCCGGGCACTTTGGAGGCTTCCATTACTCAGAAGTCTTGTCCTCCAATTCACACTTTGTCATATTATGTGGCAGAAATATCCTAATCTAAAAGATGTTATCTCCTTCAAGGAGGGAGAATATTTGGAACCATAGAAGCTGCCAAAAAACACTGAATAGGGCAGGGGTGTTTGATATCTCAGTTGGGATTCTAGCTGATGAGATAGCTGGGTTAGGAATGACAAAATTATTGTTTTTTTGTGTGTGTATGAACCATAAACAGACATCACACTTTTACCCTGTGCTGAACTGGCATGTTTTATACTCTGCCTAGATAATAACTGTGTGATTTTAGAGAAGTCATTTAACTGCTCTGGTGCACAGTTGGAATTTGAAGCATCTTTGAACCCCTCCAACTTCTAAAATACTAATTACATTTCAGAGGTTGCTTGATAGAAATCAATATAGTAGGGACTATCTTTGTACTATCAATCAGATTTTCCAAATTCTTTTAACCTATGCTGTCATCTACAAAACGTGAATGTAGTAATTGACACCATCTTATATTTCAAGATTGTAGAGAAGAATTGTAAAAAGTAAGAGAATTAATATAAAGATGCTTTTATACTATAAAAAGGAGATATGAGTCTAGGAAATGATTATCATCTTTGATTCTCTGGTAAGAATTTTCTTCCTCAAATCTTTTATAATCAGAAAATTACTACATATGTACAATAAAAATTTCTCCATCAAGATATAGAATATATTTTATTTATATTTATATCTTTAAATTACAACCAGAGCTTGGTATATGGTATGTAAGCTTTTATTAAATGCTTTTAATTTAATAAATTGTTGTTTTCTCTTAGATATGCAATAATTTTCCTCCTTTCATTGATTATTTCCCGGGAGCCCATAACAAATTACTTAAAAACATTGCTTTTTTGAAAAGTTATATTTTGGAGAAAGTAAAAGAACACCAAGAATCAATGGACATGAACAACCCTCGGGACTTTATTGATTGCTTCCTGATGAAAATGGAGAAGGTAAAAAGTTAACAAAAGCTTAATTATGTGACTGCTTGCGTATTTGTGATTCATTGACTAGTTTTGGGTTTACTATGGATGTTTAAGTGGTCAAGGAGTAATGCTTGAGAAGTATTTTAAGTTTTTATTGTATGGATGAATATCAAGTAAGCATCATAGAAAATATAAAATTAAATTGTTAAATATTTAGAATACATAGACTCGATTGTTTAGATAAATATAATCTACCTGAACAACAAAGATGGCAGAATAGGAAAAGCCCTGTTCTGCAGCTTCCAGTGATATCAACGCAGAAGGTCGGTGATTTCTGCATTTCCAACTGAGGTGCCCAGCTCATCTCATTTGGACTGGTTAGACAGTGGTTGCAGCCCATGGAGAGTGAGCAGAAGCAGGGTGGGGCATCACCTCACCTGGAAAGCTCAAGGGGTCAGGGAACTACCTCCCCTAGCCAAGGGAAGCTGTGAGAGACTCTGCCATGAGGAACTGTGCATTCCCACCCAGATACTATGCTTTTCCAACAGTCTCAGCAACCTGCAGACCAGAAGATTCCCTCAGGTGCCTACAGCACCAGGGTCCTGGGTTTCAAGCACAAAACTGGGCAGCTGTTTGGGCAGACACCGAGTTAGCTGCAGGAGTTCTTTATTTCATACACCAGTGGCACCTGGAACACCAGTGAGACAGAGCTGTTCACTCCCCTGGAAAGGGGGCTGAAGCCAGGGAGCCAAGGGGTCTAGTTCAATGGATCCAACCCCCATGGAGCCCAGCAAGCTAAGATCCATTGACTTGAAGTTTTCCCTGCCAGCACAGCAGTCTGAAGTTCACCCAGGATGCTGGAGCTTGGTGGGGGGAGGGGCATCTACCATTACTAAGGCTTGAGTAGGTGGTTTTCCCCTCACAGTGTAAACAAAGCCACAAGGAAGTTAGAACTGGGTGGAGCCCACTGCAGCTCAGCAAAGCCACTATAGCTAGACTGTCTCTCTAGATTCTTCCTCTCTGGGCAAGACATCTCTGAAAGAAAGGCTGCAGTCCCAGTCAGGAGCTTGTACATAAAGTGTCCATTTCCCTGGGACAGAGCACCTGGGGGAAGGGGTGGCCATGAGCGCAGCTTCAGCAGACTTAAACTTTCCTGCCTGCCAGCTCTAAAGAGATCAGCAGATCTCCCAGCACAGTGCTTGAGCTTTGCTAAGAGACAGACTGCTTCCTCAAGTGGGTGCTTGACCCCCAAGCCTCCTGATGGGGAGACACCTCCCAGCAGGGGTCAACAGACACACATCATACAGCAGAGCTTTGGGTGGCATCTGGTGGGTGCCCCTTTGGGATGAAGCTTTCAGAGGAAGGAGAAGGCAGCAATCTTTGCTGTTCTGCAGCCTCCACTGGTGATACCCAGGCAAAGAGGGTCTGGAGTGGACCTCCAGCAACTCCAGCAGACCCGTTGAAGTGGGGCCTTACTGTTAGAAGAAAAACTAATGAACAGAAAGAAAAAGCATCAACATCAACAAAAATCTCATACAAAGGTCACCAGCATCAAAGACCAAAGGTAGATAAATCCACAAAGATGAGGAAAAACCAACACAAAAAGTCTGAAAATTTCAAAAACCAGAATGCCTCTTATCCTCCAAAGGACCACAACTCCTTGCCAGCAAGGGAACAAAACTAGACGGAGAGTGAGTTTGATGAATTGAGAGGAGTAGGCTTCAGAAGGTGGGTGAAAACAAACTCTCTGAGCTAAAGGAGCATATTGTATCCCAATGCAAGAAAGCTAAGAACCTTGAAAAAAGGTTAGATGAATTGCTAACTAGAATAACCAATTTAGAGAAAAACATAAATGACCTGATGGAGCTGAAAAACACAGCATGAGAACTTCGTGAAGCATACACAAGTATCAATAGCCAAATTGATCAGGCAGAAAAAAGAATATCAGAGATTAAAGATCAAGTTAATGAAATAAAGCATGAAGACAAGATGAGAGAAAAAAGAATGAAAAGGAGCAAACAAAGCCTCCAATAAATATGGGACTATGTGAAAAGATCAAATCTACATTTGATTGGTGTACCTGAAAGTGATGAGGAGAATGGAACCAAGTTGGAAAATACTCTTCAGGGTATTACCCAGGAGAACTTTCTCAACCTAGAAAGGCAGGCCAACATTCAAATTCAGGAAATACAGAGAACACCACAAAGATACTTTTTGAGAAGAGCAACACCAAGACACATAATTGTCAGATTCACCAAGGTTGAGATGAAGGGAAAAATGTTAAGGGCAGCCAGAAAGAAAGGTCAGGTTACCCACAAAGGGAAGTTCATCAGACTAACAGCAGATCTCTCGGCAGAAACTCTACAAGCTAAAAGACAGCAGGGGCCAATATTCAACATTCTTAAAGAAAAGAATTTTCAACCCAGAATTTCATATCCAGCCAAACTAAACTTCATAAGCAAAGGAGAAATATCATTTTTTTACAGGCAAAAAAATGCTGAGGGATTTTGTCGCCACCAGTTCTGCCTTGCAAGAGCTCCTGAAGGAAGCACTAAATATGGAAAGGAAAAATCAGTACCAACCACTGCAAAAACATACCAAATTGTAAAGACTATTGACACTGTGAAGACACTGTATCAACTAATGGGCAAAATAATCAGTCAACATCATAATGACAGGATCAAATTCACATATGAGAATATTAACTTTAAATGTGAATGAGATAAATGCCTTTCTTAAAAGACACAGACTGGCAGGTTGGATAATGAGTCCAGACCCATAGGTGGTCAGGACACCCATATCATGTACAAAGACACATGTAGGCTCAAAATAAAGGAATGGAGGAAGATTTACCAAGCAAACGGAAAGCAAAAAAAAAAAAAAAAAAAAAAAAAAGCAAAAAAAAAAGCAAAAAAAAAAAGCAAGGGTTACAATCCTAGTCTCAGATAAAACGGACTTTCAACCAACAAAGATCAAAAGAGATGAAGAAGGGCATTACATAAAGGTAAAGGGATCAATGCAACAAAAAGAGCTAACTATCCTAAATATATATATAGCCAATACAGGAGCACCCAGATTCATAAAGCAAGTTCTTAGAGACCTACAAAGAGACTTAGACTCCCACACAATAATAGTGGGAGACTTTAACAACCCACTGTCAATATTAGACAGGCCAATGAGACACAAAATGAACAAGGATATCCAGGACTTGAACCCAGCTCTGGACCAAGTGGACCTAATAGACATCTACAGAACTCTCCACTCCAAATCAACAGAATATACATTCTTCTCAGCACCGCATTGCACTTATTCTAAAATTGACCACATAATTGGACATAAAACACTCCTCAGCAAATGCAAAAGATGGAAATCATAGCAAACAGTCTCTCAGACCACAGTGTAATCAAACTAGAACTCAGGATTCAGAAACTCACTGAAAATCACGCAACAACATGTAAACTGAACAACCTGCTCCTGAATGAATATTGAGTAAATAATAAAATTAAGGCAGAAATAAATAAGTTCTTTGAAACCAATGAGAACAAAGACACAATGTACCAGAATCTCTGGGTCACATGTAAATCAGTGTTTAGAGGGCAATTTATAGTAATAAATGCCCACAGGAGAAAGTGGGAAATATCTAAAATCAACACTCTAACACCACAATTAAAAGAACTAGAGAAGCAGGAGCTAACAATTCAAAACTAGCAGAAGACATGAAATAACTAAGATCAGAGAGAACTGAAGAAGATAGAGACCCAAAAGCTCCTTCAAACAATCAATGAATCCAGAAGTTGTTTTTTGAAAAGATTAAGAAAATAGACCAGTAGCTAGACTAATAAAGAAGAAAAGAGAGAAGATCAAATAGATACAATAAAAATGATAAAGGGCATATCACCACTGATCCCACAGAAATACAAACTACCCTCAGAGAATACTATAAACACCTCTACGTAAGTAAACCAGAAAATCTAGAAGAAATGGATGAATTCCTAGACACATACACCCTCCCAAGACTAAACCAGGAAGAAGTAGAATCCATGAATAGACCAATAACAAGTTCTGAAATTGGGGCAGTGATGAAGAACCTACCAACCAAACAAAACAAAACAAAAAACAAAAAACAAACAAACAAAACAAGACACTGATTCAGAGTCAAATTCTATCAGAGGTACAAAGAGGAGCTGATCCTATTCCTTCTGAAACTATTCCAAACAATAGAAAAAGAGGGAATTCTCCCTAAATCATTTTATGAGGCTAGCATCATCCTGATACCAAAACCTGGCAGAGACACAAGAGAAAAAGAAAATTTCAGGTCAATATACCTGATGAACATCAATGTGAAAATCCACAGTAAGATACTGGCAAACCAAATCCAGCAACACATCAAAAAGCTTATCACCACGATCAAGTTGGCTTCATCCTTGGAATGCAAGGCTGATTCAACATACACAAAACAATAAATGTAATCCATCATATAAACAGAACCAATGACAAAAACCACATCATTATCTCAATAGATGCAGAAAAGGCCTTCAAAAAAATTTAATACCTCTTCATGCTAAAACCTCTAAATAAACGAGGTATTGATGGAACGTATCTCAAAATAATAAGAGCTATTTATGACAAACCCATAGTGAATATTATACTGAATGGGCAAAAGTTGGAAGCATTTCCTTTGAAAACTGACTCAAGAAAAGGATGCCCTCTCTCACCACTCCTATTCAACATAGTATTGGAAGTTCTGGTGAGGTCAGTCAGGCAAGAGAAAGAAATTAGGTATTCAAATAGAAAGAGAGGAAGTCATATTGTCACTGTTTGCAGATGATGTGATTGTACATTTAGAAAACCTCATCGTCTCAGCCTCAAACCTCCTTAAGCTGATAAGAAACTTCAGCAAAGTCTCAGAATACAAATTCATTGTGCAACAATCACAAGCATCCTAGACACCAATAATAAACAAACAGAGAGCCAAATCACGAGTGAACTCCCATTCACAATTGCCACAAAGAGAATAAAACACCTAGGAATCAACTTAGAAGGGATGTGAAGCACCTCTTCAAGAAGTACAAATCACTGCCCAAGGAAATAAGAGGCGACATAAACAAATGGAAAAACATTCCATCCTCGTGGATAGGAAGAATCAATATCGTGAAAATGGCCATACTGCCCAAAGTAATTTATAGATTCAATGCTATCCCCATCAAGCTACCATTGACTTTCTTCATAGAATTGGAAAAAACTACTTTAAATTTTATGTGGAACCAAAAGAGAGCCTGTATAGCCAAGAAAATCCTAAGCAAAAAGAACAAAACTGGAGGCATCACGCTACCGGACTTCAAATTATACTGCAAGGCTACAGTAACCAAAACAGCATGGTATTGATACCAAAACAGATATATAGACCAATGGAACAGAACAGAGGCCTCAGAAATAAAGCCACACATCTACAACCATCTGAGCTTTGAAAAACCTGACAAAAACAAGAATTGGGAAAGGATTTCCTATTTAATAAATGGGTGTTGGGAAAACTGGCTAGCCATATGGAGAAAAATGAAACTGGACCCCTTCATTACACCTTATACAAAAATTAACTGAAGATGGATTAAAGACTTAAACATAAGACCTAAAACCACAAAAACCCTAGAAGAAAACTTAGGAAATAGCATTCAGGACATAGACATGGGCAAAGACTTCATGACTAAAACACCAAAAGCAACAGCAACAAAATCAAAAGAGATCTAATTAAACTAAAGAGCTTCTACACAGCAAAATAAACTATCATCAGTGTGAACAGGCAACCTACAGAATGGGAGAAAATTTTTACAATCTGTCCATCTGACAAAAGGTTAATATCCGGAATCTACAAGGAACTTAAACGAATTTAAAAGAGAAAAAAAACCAACTCCATCAACAAGCAGGTGAAGCATATGAACAGACACTTTTCAAAAGAAGACATTTATGTGGCCAACAAACATGAAAAAAAGCTCATCATCACTTGTCATTAGAGAAATGCAGATAAAAACAATGAGATACCATCTCATGCCAATTAGAATGGCAATCATTACAAAGTCAGGAAACAACAGATGCTGAAGAGGATGTGGAGAAATAGAAATGCTTTGACTCTGTTTGTGGGAGTATAAATTAGTTCAATCATTGTGGAAGGTAGTGTGGCAATTCCTCAAGGATCTAGAACTAGAAATACCATTTGATGCAGCAATCCCATTACTGGGTATATACCCAAAGGATTATAAATTATTCTATTATAAAGACGCATGCACACATTTGTTTATTGTGGCACTATCACAATAGCAAAGACTTGGAATCAACCCAAATGTCCATCAATGACAGACTGGATAAAGAAAATGGGGCACATATACACCATGAATACTATGCAGGCATAAAAAAGATGAGTTCATGTCCTCTGCAGGGACATAGATGAAGCTGGGAGCCATCATTCTCGTAAACTAATACAGGAACAGAAAACCAAACACCGTATGTTCTCACTCATAAGTGGCAGTTGAACAATGACAACACATAGACACAGGGTGGGGAACATCACACACTGGGGCCTGTCAAGGGGTGGAGGGCTAGGGGAGGGAGAGCATTAGGAGAAATACCTAAGGTAGATGACAGGTTCATAGGTGCAGGAGACCACCATGGCACCTGTATACCTATTTAACAATCCTGCACATTCTGCACGTGTATCCCAGAACTTAAGGTATAATAATAATAATAACAACAAAAATCTACCCAAGGAGAAACAAAATACATGTTTTAGGTGAAATGGAAGCAATTATCAACAAGTTAGAGAATATAAAATATTATGTCATAGGATGAAAATGAACATCATTATTACACACAGTTTATTTGACAATGGTAAAGAATGGCTTAACCTAGTTGGGTTTCCTGCATTCCGGCGGATTGAAATAGGCCTTAAAATATTTGCTGTGAGAATCAGAGTAGGGGTTTCAGATGGGTTGGGATGCTTTACATAGAGGTGTAGAGGTGTGTGATGGGAAAGAGTAGGTGGATGGAAGAGGGAAGGATTCACTGAGTGTAAACTAAAATGATTTGTACAGGTAAGAATTGGAATTTGGTGTCTATCAGATACCGTGTAAACATCACCTCTGTTGTCATTGCATCATTTTTGGAAAGGCTATTTTTTCCCCCTGTTGAATTGTCTTGACAACCTTGTCAAAATCCAATTGACTATAAATGTGTGAAGGGTTTTTTGGGGGGCTCTCAATTCTACTCCATTGATCTATATGTCTGTTCTAATGCCTATAGTACACTGTCTTGAAGTCTTAATTACTGTACCTTTGTATTAATATCAACTTACTAAATCAAGGAGTGTGAGTCTTTTGTTGTCCTTTTTCAATACTGTTTTCACTATTCTGGGTCCCTTGAATCTTCATATGAAATTTAGGATTAACTTGTCAATTTCTTCAAAGGAGCCAATGGGGATTTTGACAGGATTGCACTAAATCTGTAAAACAGGGAGTTAGGCCATTTAAAAAATTGAAGTAAAATTCACACAACATACAATTAACCAGTGGAAAGCATACACCTAAGTGGTATTTAATGTATTCACAATGTTGTGCAACTGTCAGCTTTCTCTGGTTTCAAATGTTTTTATCACACCACAAAAACACATTATATTCGTTAAATAATTACTCCATTCCCCCACTCCATCACGTAATAACCTCTAATCTTCTTTCTGTCTCTATGGGTTTGCCTGTTATGGATATATAAAGAACTCATAGCATATGTGACCTTTTGTTTCAGGGTCCTTACACTTACAATGTTTTGGAGGCTCATCTAAGTTGTAGTATACATCAGTACTTCATTCTTTTTCATGGATAAAAAATATTTTATTTTCCATGCACATATATCACAAATTATTATTTATCTGTTTATGGACATTTGCATTTTTTCCAACTTTCTGTTCTTATAGATAATCTTGCTTTGAACATTTGTGTATGTTTCTTTATGGGCATGTTTTCATAATTCTTGGGTATATACTCAGGAGTTGAATGGCTGGGTCAAATGGTGATTTTATGTTTCTCTTCTTGTATAAGAGCCAAACTTTTCTACGATGAATGTGGCATTTTATATCCCTTCCAGCAATGTATAAGGATTTCTATTTTTCCACATAATTGTGAATACTTGTAATTTTCTGTGTTTATTAAAGCCATCCTAGTGAATGTAAAGTGGTATCTCAGTATGGATTTATTTATTTATTTATTTTGAGACAGAGTCTCACTCTGTTGCCCAGGCTGGAGTGCAGTGGCATGATCTCAGCTCCCTGCAACCTCTCCCTCCTGGGTTCAAGCAATTCTCCTGCCTCAGTCCCCAGAGCAGCTGGGATTACTGGCATGTGCCACCACATCTGACTAATTTTTATATTTTTGGTAGAGATAGGGTTTCACCGTGTTGGCCAGGCTGGTTGCGAACTCTTGACCTCAGGTGATCTGCCCACCTTGGCATTCCTAAGTGCTGTGATTACAGGTGAGGGCCACCACACCCAGCTCTCATTGGGGTTTTAACTTGTATTTAATGACCAGTGATTTTGAACTTCTTTTAATATACTGCTACCCATTTGTATATCTTCTTTGGAGAAATGTCATTCAAGTCCATTTCTTATTTAAGTTTCCTTTATTTTTCTTTTTAAGCTGTTAGAATTGTTTATGTTTTCAAAACAGTAAACTCTTACATATACATAATATGAAAATATTTCCTCCCATTCTGTCAGTTGTCATTTCACATTGCTAATTATATTCTTGATGCACAAAGTTTAATTTTGATGAAGTTTGGTTTATCTATTTTTTCTTTTGCTATTCTGGTATCAAATTTATGAATCTATTGCCAAATATGAAGTCATGAAGATTTACCTCTATGTTTTATTCTAAGAGTTTTATAATTTTAGCTCTTATATTTAAGTTTTTCCATCCATTTTCAGTTATATTTTTCATTTGGAGTGAGGTAGGGAAGGTCTGAGCTTCATTCTTTTGTATTTTGTCATCTAATTGTATCATCACCATTTATTGAAGAGATTCTTTCCTCTGATTGAATGGTCTAGGCACCCTTGATACAACTAAATTGGCCATAGATGTTTAGGTTTATTTCTTGATTTTGGTTTTATTCCATTGGTCTTGATGTCTATCTTTATGCTAGGACCACACTTTTGATTATTATACCTTGTAGTAAGTTTTGAAGTTGGAAACTGAGAACTCACTGATACAGAAATTAAGAAGAAATTACTTAGGCAGATAGTAAGCATTTGGGAGTCCTCGGTAGGATTTTTCTTTTTAATGAAAAGCCAACCTCAAATCATTTTCTGGGAAAGAGCAGCCTGTAAAATCGAGCTGCAGACATAGAGAAACAAGCTGGAAGCCTGCACCGGTGAATCTGGTAGGAAAGAACTACCTGTGACTAGGTATGTTCAAAATGGCGGCTCCATCTTCCCTTCCCTTTGCCAGCCACATGTACAGTAAGGAGCAGACAAGATGGCACCAGTCAAGTGGAAAGTTCATTTGCACAATAAGATTAGAGTGAGGTGGCCCGCCTTCCCTGTCCACTATGTAAATGCCACACCTGATTGAACCAATCTTTGGGCTCCATGTAAATCAGACACTGCCTTTTCCAGCCTGCCTATAAAATCTGCTGGGTCTGCCTCCTTCCCCCTCTTCCCCCTGTCTCGTAAGAAGTTGCTCTTTTCTCTCCTTTCTTCTATTAAATGTTCAGCTACTTAACCCACTCAGATGTGTCTGTGTCCTAAATTTTCCTGGGGCATGATGACAAATCTGTAGGTATATATCCCAGAAAACGTAGCTGCTTCATCACCATGTAGTTGCATATAAATTGAATAATCAACTTTCTCATTTCTGGAAAAAAGACCATTGGTATTTTGGTAGGGATTACATGAATTTTTAGATCACTTTGAGGAGTATTGCCATCTTTAAGTCTTCCAATCTTTGAACATGGGATAGTTTTCAATTTATCTAGGTATTAGATATTCTTTTCTTCTCTGTTGCAAGGGTCTGGTTTAGTTTAAAAGGCAAGTTTATCTTAAATTTTGTATTTAGTTATGACCATTGATTGCCTGATTTTAAAATGATACCATACTAAATGCCTTCTTTTTTAAAAAAATTTTTGACTTATTTTAGATTCAGGAAGTGCATGTTCACATTTGTTACATAGGTATACTGTGTGATGCTGAAGTTTAGGGTACAAATAATGCCATCACCCAGGTAGTGAGATGAGTACCCAATAGGTAGTTTTTCAGCCCTTGCCTTTATATCTCTTTACCCTCTATAGTAATTCCGTATGTATTGTTTCCATCTTTGTGTCCCACTTTTGTATGAGAACATGTGGTATTTGGTTTTCTGTTGCTGGATTAATTCTCTCAAGTCAATGACCTCCAGCGGCATCTATGTTGCTGCAAAGACATGATTTTTTTAATGGCTGCATAGCATTTCATGGTGTATATATACCACATTTTCTTTTCTTTTCTTTCTTTTTTTTTTTTTTTTTTGGGATATGACCTTTATTGAGCTTATCCACCAGAGTGGAAATAATGTCTGTACAAAACCAAATGTTTGTTACTGTAACTTCTGCATCACAATTAAAATCCAAACAGTTTTTTAAAAACAGTCAACTCAATCAAAACCCACTACTTCAGAATCAATAGCTGCTTTGAAGCCACAGTAACACTTAAATATGGTTAAGACTCGAATGCAGAAATTTGATTGGTTGGAAAGCGAATTAAACTTCCAACTTGCTCAAATAGAATTACCAAAAGGCAAAATTGTGTTTTTCACAGAGATACAGTCCACTGGAATCACCAACACAGGACAGCTGTTAGAGTATTTAGAGTCCTGAGATAACAAGGATTCCTCCAGGCATCCTTTAGACAGTCTTCTGTTGTCCTTTCTTCCCAATCAGAGATTTGTGGATGTGTGGAATGACACCATCACCAACAATTGTAGCCTTGATGAGCAAATCCAATTCTTCATCTCCACGAATAGCAAGTTGTAAGTGACAAGGAGTAATACGCTTTACCTTTAAGTCTTTTGATGCATTTCCTGCCAGTTCGAGTACCTCGACGGTGAGGTACTCCAGGATGGCAGCGCTGTACACAGCGGCAGTCGCGCCCACACGTCCGTGACTGGTCGTCCTAGATTTCAGGTGTCGATGAATAAAGCCCACTGGGAACTGCAAGCCGGCTCTCTGCGCGCGGGAAAGCGCCTTTGTCTTGGCCTTTCCGGAGTCCTTTCCAGCCTTCCCGCCAGCCATTTCGAATTCTGCTGAAGCTGAAGCAAGCAACGCAGAGAAAAGGCTAATTGGACCCACGGTGAGATCTCACCACCTACTCCTTCGTCGCACCGCGATTCAAACTGCACCACATTTTCTTTATGCGACACATCATTGGTTGGCTCTATGTCTTTACTGTTGTGAATAGTGCAGGGATGGACGTATGAGCACATGTGTCTTTTTAGTAGAACAATTTGATTTCCATTGGGTACATACCCAGTAGTGGAATTGCTGCATCAAATGGTAGTTCTGCTTTTAGTTCTTTGAGAAATCTCCAAACTGCTTTCCATAGTGGCTGAACTAACTTACATTCCCACCACTAGTATATAAGTGTCTTCTTTTCTCTGCAGTCTCACCAATATCTGTTATTTTTTGGCTTTTTAATCATATCCATTTTGACTGGTATGAGATGATATCTCACTGTGGTTTTGATTTGTAGTTCTCTGATTATTAGTGATGTTGAGTATTTTGTCATATGCTTGTTGGCCATGTGTATGTCTTCTTCGGAAGGACATATGTCCTTTGCCCACTTTTTAATGGGGTTACTTGTTTTTTAACTTATTGAATTGTCTAACTTCCTTATAGATTCTCACTGTTGAATCATTGTTGGATTTACAGTTTGCAAGTATTTTGTCCCATTCTGTAGGCTGTCTGTTTATTCTGTTGGTAGTTTCTCTTGCTGTGCAGAAGCTCTTTAATTAGGTCCCACTTGTCAATATTCATTTTGGTTCCAATTGCTTTTGAGGAATTATTCATAAATTCTTTGCTAAAGCCTGTATCCAGAATGGTATTTTACAGATTTTTTTTTCTATAGGATTCTTATAGTTTGAGGTCTTAAATTTAGATCATTAATCCATCTCAAGTTAATGTTTATATAAAGTGCAAGGAAGTGTTCCAGTTTCATTCTGCATATGGCTAGTCAGTTATCCTAGTTCAATATACTAAATAGAGAATTCTTTCCCTCACTGATTATTTTTGTCAACTTTGTTGAAGATGAGATGGCTATAGGTGTGTGGCTTTATTTCTGGCTGCTCTACTTTTGTTCAATTTGTGTTTTGTACCAGTTACATTCTCTCTTGGTTACTGTAAGCTTACAGTATAGTTTGAAGTCACCTAATATGAAGCTTCCCAGTGTTCTTTTTGCTTAGGATCGCTTTGGATATGGGCTCTTCTTTGGTTCCATATGAATTTTAGAATAAAATGACATTGGTAGTTTGATAGGAATAGCATTGAATCTGTAGATAGCTTTGGGCAGTCTAGCCATTTTAATGATATTGATTGTTTCAATCCATAAGCATGAACTGTTTTTCGTTTGTTTGTGTCATGTATGATTTTGTTCAGCAGTATTTTGTAGCTCTCCTTGTAGAGACCTTTTTGCCCCATTTGTTAGTTGTATTCCTAGGTTTTTTCCTGTGGCTGTTGTAAATGGGATTGAGTTCTTGATTTGGCTTTCAGCATGAACATTTTTGGTGTATAAAAATGCTACAGATTTTTGAATATGTATTTTGTGTACTGAAATCTCACTGAAGTTGTGTATCAGTTCCAGGAGTTTTTGGAAGGTTCCTTAGGGTTTTCTAGGTCTCAGATGGTTCTTCTAGGTCTGAGACGGGTCTTCTACTTCTACTAGTAGAAGATGGGCCTCGCAGTCTTGAGGACAGTAGAAGGATGGGTCTTATTTTTAATCCAACTTCCTGCTCTTTGCCTTTTATGTGGAGCATTTAGACTGTTTATCTTCAATGTTAACATTGATATATGAGGTTTTGATTCTATTGTGAAGTGGTTAGCTGGTTGCTTTGTAGTTTCTATAGTGTGATTGCTTTATAGAGTCTGTGGGCTACATACTTAAGTGTGTTTTTTTGGTAGCAGGTATTGTTCTTCCATTTCCATATTTAGAATTGCCTTAATGATCTCTTATAAGCCTGGTCTAATGGTAACAGATTCTCCTGGCACTTACTTGTTTGGACAACATTGTATTTCTTTGCTTTTGAAGCTTAGTTTGGCAAAATATAAAATTCTTTTTTTGTAATTTTTTTCTAAATGAATGTTGAAAATAGGCTGAGCATCCTTTTAGCTTGACAAGGTTCTCTTTGTATGAAATCTGACCTTTTTCTCTAGTTGCCTTTAAAATTATGTTTTAGCCTTGGTTTTGGACTGCCTGGTGAGTAAATGCCTTGATGATATTAATTTTGTATAGTGTCTCACATATATTCCCTGAGTTTATTGTATTTGGATGTCTACCTGTCTAGCAAGTTTGGGAACATTTTCTCAACTTATTAGCTCAGATATATTTTCTAGATTGGTTACTTTTACTTCTCTCTCAGGAATGCCAATAATCACTAGGTTTACTCCTTTGAAATAATCAAGTATTTCTTGAAGACTTTGTTCCTTTATTAAAATTATTTTTTCTTTATTTTTGTCTGAGTTAGTTCAAAAGACTGGTGTTCAAGCTCTGAAATTGGTCCAGTCTATCGATAAACCCTTCAATTGCATTCTGAAATTCCTTAAGTGAGTCTTTCAATTCCAGAAGCTTTGATTGATTTCTTTTTAAGATGTTTATCTGTCGCTCCATTCCCTGGACTGCTTTAGTAGTTTATTTGCATTGATTTGCAACCTTGTCTTGGATCACTGAGCTTACTTGCAATCCATATTTTGAATTGTTTATCTGTCATTTCTGGGTTGCCAGTTTGGTTAGGGTTCATTGCTGGGGAGTTCATGTGATGCTTTGGTGGTTTTACAACATTCAGACATTTCATGGTGCCAGAATTCTTATGCTGGTTTCTTCTTATTTGAAGAGGCTATCCCTTCTGATTTTTGAAATTATTTTTGTGCAGATAGAATTGTTTTTCCTCTCCCTATTTTTTTTTTCTTTCCTTTTTCTCTCCTGCTTCCAATGGGGTGTGACTATAAAGTATGCTGTGTAGGGCCTTTGACTTTGATTCTATAGCTGTGTTCACCTCTGTGGGTAGTTTTATATTGGCCTGTGCAGTTTGACATACAAGTCAGTAGATGGCACTTATGAGCAAAAGCCAGCTGTGGCTAGTACAACTTGATACAGCACAGCTTGATCCTTGTTTTCTGGGGGAGCTTCTCTGTTTCCTCAGACCTTCTGTTAATCTGTGGAATTCAAAGTAGTCTGGGCTCCCCGCTCAGCCCCAAGGGGATCAAGATGGGTGTTGCTGGACTGGGCAGTCCTATGTACAGGTCCCATAATGGCAGGCACTAGCATCAGCCCTGAGAGAACACTGATTTTTGCATTGATCTTGTACCCTGAAATTATGCTGTAATCATTTATTATCTCTACTTGTTTCTATCTGTACTGTATGAGATTTTTCTATATACAGAATCATGTTATCTTCAAATATGATCTGAATTTTTCCTTTCCTATTTGAATGTGTTTTCTTTCATTTCTTGCCTAATTGCTCTGGCTAGAACTTCGAATACTATTGTTTAATAGCAGTAAAAATGGGCCACGCGTGGTGGCTCACGCCTGTAATCCCAGCACTTTGGGAGGCCGAGGTGGGCAGATCACAAGGTCAGGAGATCGAGGCCATCCTGGCTAACATGATGAAACCCCATCTTTATTAAAAATAAAAAAAATTAGCCAGGCGTGGTGGCGGGCGCCTGTAGTCCCAGCTACTCAGGAGGCTGAGGCAGGAGAATGGCGTGAACCTTTCACTGCGGAGCTTGCAGTTAGCCAAGATCGCGCCACTGCACTCCAACCTGGGCGACATAGGGAGAATCTGTCTCAAAAAAAAAAAAATAAAGTAGTAAAAATGGACATCCTTGTTTTTTTTCTTTTCTTTCTGATTTTAAGTGATAAGCTTTTAGTCTTTCACAATATAGTATGCTTTAGCATTGGAGTTTTCATAAATATGCTTTATTTGGTAAGGTAGTTTTATTTCATTTAGAGTTTTCTGAGTGTCTTTGTTATGATGGGTATTAAAAGTTGTCAATTTTTTTTTTCTGCATCTAATGAGATGAACATGTTTTTCTCTTTTATTCTAATATGGTGTAGTACACTGATCGACTTTCTTGTTGAACCACTTTTGCATTTCTGGGATAAATCTCACTTGTTTATTGTGCATAATTTTTTAAATTTTGTAAAAAAGATTGTGGCAAAATACACATAACATTAAAGTTTCTGTATTAATGATTTTAAGCGTATAGTGTGTTGGTATTAATTACATTCACATTGTTGTGCAAACATCACTGCCATACCTCTCTAGAATTCTTTTCATCTTGCAAAACGGAAACTTTATACCCATTTAATAATAACTCTTGGCCGGGCATTGTAGATCATGCCTGTAATCCCAGCCCTTTGGGAGGTTGATGAACTCAGATTGCATGAGTTCAGGAATTTGAGACCAGCCTGCGTAACATGGCAAAATCGTCTCTACCAACAGAGTAATCAACAAACAAAACCAAGTAACATAATTTCCTCAACTATGCAAACTAATTTATATTAATAATTCCATGAAGTGCATCCATAGTAACACAAGAACAGAAGATGGGCCTTGTAAAGGTGGCCCACCACATTCTTTGAGGTCTTTGTCAGTCTTATTTGCCAGAGACTGTGTTCCCTTATCTCTTGCCCTGAAATTTATCTGAAGTCAAAGGGAATGGGTTGCCCAAAGAGAAGTGTCCAGAGGCGTAGATGATGCAGGAAGAAATGTTGTAGAACCCCACGCCCACCTCAAATGATAACTCTACATTTCTCCCTTCCACCATCCCATGGCAACCAACATTCTACTTTGTGTCTCTGTAAAATCAAGTATGCTGGGTACCTCATAAATGTGGAATCATTACATATTTGCCCTTTTGTGACTGGTTTATTTCACTTAGCCTAATGTTATGTTCTCAGGGTTTATTCATGTTTTTGCATGTGTCAGATTTTTCTTCCTTTCTAATGGTGAATAATATTCCATTGTATTTATAAATCAAATTTGCTTACCCATTTATCTGTTGATGGGCACCCAGATTACTTTCACCTTTTGACTTTGTGAGTAATGCTATTATGAATATGGGTAAACAAATATCTCTTTGATGTGCTGTTTTCAATTCTTTTGGGTATATAACCAGAAGTGGCATTTCTGGGATATGTGGTAATTCTATTTTTAATTCTTGAACTGCCTTAATATTTTCCTTAACAGCTGCACCATTCTACATTTCTATCAGTAGGACATGAGGGTTCCAATTTCTCCATATTCTCACCAACACTTGTTGTCTTTTGTTTTCTTAGCCTTTATTTATTTGATTTAATTATTTATTTAGTAATAATTTATAAATATTAAAAATTATACTGCAATGTATAAAATATTGCATATTATAAATATATTATAAATTTATATTATATATAATATATAAATTTATATTATTATTGATATATTATAATAAATTTATAATTTATTATTTCAGTGGGCACAATAATTGTACATATTTATGGGGTGTACTGTAATATTTCAGTACATGTATACAATGTGTAATGATCAAGCAGGATGATTAACATATCTATAACCTCAAATGTGTTTCATTTCCTTATGCTGGAAACATTAAAAATCTACTCTTCTAGCTATCTTAAAGTATATAATAAAGTGTTGTTAATTATAGTCACCCTATTCTGCTATAGAACACTATAACTTATTCCTTTTATATAGCTGAACTTTCGTATCTGTTAACCAATTTCTGGCTATCTCCCTTACTTCTCTACCTCTACGAACTACTATTCTGCTATTTCTTTCTTTTTTTTTTTTATTGCACTTTAAGTTCTGGGACACATGTGCAGAACACGCAGGTTTGTTACATAGGTATACATGTGCCATGGTGGTTTGCTGCACCCAACAACCCGTCATCTACATTAGATATTTCTCCTAGTGCTATCCCTCCCCTAGTCCCCTAACCTCCTGACAGGCCCTGGTGTGTGACATTCCCCTCCCTGTGTCCGTGTATTCTCATTGTTCAACTCACACTTATAGGTGAGAATATGTGGTGTTTGGTTTTCTGTTCCTGGTTTAGTCTTGGGAGGGTGTATGTGTGAAGGAATTTATCCATTAATTCTAGATTTTCCAGTTTATTTGCATAGAGGCGTTTTTAGTATTCTCTGATGGTAGTTTGTATTCCTGTGGAGTCAGTGGTAATATCCCCTTTATCATTTTTTATTGTGTCTATTTGATTCTTCTCTCTTTTCTTCTTTATTAGTCTGGCTAGCAGCCTATCTATTCTGTTAATCTTAACAAAAAACCAGCTCCTGGATTCATTAATTTTTTGAAGAGTTCCTGAATCTCTGTCTTCTTCAGTACTGCTCTGATCTTAGTTATTTCTTGTCTTCTGATAGCTTTTGCATTTGTTTGCTCTTGCTTCTCTAGTTCTTTTAATTGTGATGTCAGGGTGTCAATTTTAGATCTTTCCCTCTTTCTCCTGTGGGCATTTAGTGGCCTAAATTTTCCTCTAAGCACTGTTTTAGCTGTATCCCAGGGATTCTAGTATGTTGTGTGTTTGTTCTCATTGATTTCAAAGAACTTGTTTATTTCTGCCTTAATTTCATTATTTACCAAGTAGTCATTCAGGAGGAGGTTATTCAGTTTCCATGTAGTCATGCAGTTTTGAGTTTCTTAATCCTCAGTTCTAATTTGATTGTACTGTGGTCTGAGAGACTAAGATTTCTGTTCTTTTACATTTGCTGAGGAGTGTCTTACTTTAAATTATGTGGTTGATTTTAGAATAAGTGCAATGTGATGCTGAGAAGAATGTATATTCTGTTGATTTGGGGAGGAGAGTTCTGTAGATGTCTATTAAGTCCAGTTGGTCCAGAGCTGAGTTCAAGTCCTGAATATCCTTGTTAAATTTTCTGTCTCATTGATCTGTCTAATATTGACAATGGGGTGTTAAAGTCTCACACTATTATTGTGTGGGGTCCTCAGTTTCTTCGTAGGTCTCTAAGAACTTGTTTTATGAGTCAGGGTGCTCCTGTATTGGGTGCATATACATTTAAGATAATTAGCTCTTCTTATTGCATTGATCCCTTTACCATTATGTAATGCCTTTCTTTGTCTTTTTCTTTAATCTTTGTTGGTTGAAAGTCTGTTTTATCAGAGACTAAGATTGCAACCCCTGCTTTTTTTTGCTTTCTAATTGTTCAGTAAATCTTCTTCCATCCCTTTAATTTGACCCTAGGTGTGTCTTTGCATGTGAGATGTGTCTCCTGAATGCAGAACACTGATGGATCTTGACTCTTTATCCAATTTGCCAGTCTCTGTCTTTTAACTTTGACATTTAGTCCATTTACATTTAAGGTGAATATTGTTATATGTGAATTTGATCCTTTCATTATGATGCTAGCTGGTTATTTTTCCCATTAGTTGATGCAGTTCCTTTATAGTGTCAATGGCCTTTACAATTTGGTATGTTTTTGCAGTGGCTGGTACCAGTTGTTCCTTTCCATATATAGTGCTACCTTCAGGGGCTCTTGTAAGGCAAGATGGTGGTGACAAAATCTCTCAGCATTTGCTTGTCTGTAAGGGATTTTATTTTATTTTTTCACTTTGAAGCTTAGCTTGGCTGGATATAAAATTCTGGGTTGAAAATTCTTTTCTTTAAGAATGTTGAATATTGGCCTCCACTCTCTTCTGGCCTGTAGGGTTTCTGCAGAGAGATCCACTGTTAGTCTAATGGGCTTCCATTTGTGGGTAACCCGACCTTTCTCTCTGGCTGCCCTTAACATTTTTTCCTTCATTTCAACCTTGGTGAATCTGACAGTTATGTGTCTTGGGGTTACTCTTCTCGAGAAGTATCTTTGTGATGTTCTTTGTTTTTTCTGAATTTAAATGTTGGTCTATTTTGCTAGGTTAGGGAAATTCTCCTAGATAACATCCTGAAGAGTGTGTGCTAACTTGGTTCCCTTTTCTCCACCAATTTTAGGTACACCAATCAAATGTAGGTTTGGTCTTTTCAAATAGTCCCATATTTCTTGGAGGCTTTGTGTATTCCTTTTCATTTTTTTCT
The DNA here is from genome assembly GCF_043159975.1 of Macaca nemestrina. Taxonomy (NCBI): domain Eukaryota; kingdom Metazoa; phylum Chordata; class Mammalia; order Primates; family Cercopithecidae; genus Macaca; species Macaca nemestrina. The sequence continues at coordinate 39,107,808 of NC_092133.1, read as the reverse complement.
CCAATCTTGTGTTCAGGCTTTATTTCATTAAGTTGATCTTTAATCTCTGATATCCTTTCTTTCACTTGATCGATTCAGCGATTGATACTTATGTATGTTTCATGAAGTTCTTGTGCTTTGTTTTTCAGCTCTATCAGGTCATTTATCTTCTCTCTAAACTGGTTATTCAAGTTAGCTATTCATCTAACCTTTTTTCAAGGTTCTTAGCTGCCTTGCATTGGGTTAGAACATGCTCGTTTCTGTCAGAGGAGTTTGTTATTACCCACCTTCTGAAGCTTACTTCTGTCAGTTCATCAAACTCATTCTCTGTCCAGTTTTGTTCCCTGCTGGCAAGGAGTCATGATTCTTTGGAGGAGAAGAGGTGTTCTGTTTTTTTGAATTTTCAGCCTTTTTGCACTGGTTTTTCCTCATCTGCATTGATTTATCTACCTTTGGTCTTTGATGTTGGTGACCTTCGGATGGCGTTTTTGTGTGGACATCCTTTTTGTTGGTGTTGATGCTATTGCTTTCTTTTTGTTAGTTTTCCTTCTAACAGTCAAGCCCCTCTGCTGCAGGTCTGCTGGGGTTTGCTGGAGGTTGACTCCAGACCGTGTTTGCCTGGGTACCACCAGCGGAAGCTGCAGAGCAGCAAAGATTGCTATCTGTTCCTTCCTCTGGAAGTTTGTCTCATATGGGCACCTACCAGATGCCAGCCAGAGATCTCCTTTCTGAGGTGTCTGTTAACCCCTGCTTGGAGGTGCCTCCCATCAGGAGCCATGGGGCTCAGGGATCCACCTGAGGAGGCAGTGTGTCTTTTAGTAGAGCTCAAGCACTGTGCTGGTAGATCTGCTGCTCCCTTCAGAGCCAGAATGCCAGAACATTTAAGTCTGCTGAAGCTGCACCCACAGCTGCCCCTTCCCCCAGGTGCTCTGCCCCAGTGGGATGGTAGTTTTACCTATAAGCCCCTGACTGGGGATGCTACGTTGTTTTTCAGAGATGCCCTGCCCAGAGAGGAGGAATCTAGAGGGGCAGTCTGGCTACAGCTGCTTTGCTGAGGTGCAGTGGGCTCTGGCCAGTCCGAACCTCCCAACCATTTTGTTTATACTGTGAGGGGAAAATTACCTACTCAAGCCTCAGTAATGGTGGATGCCCCTTCCCCTACCAAACTCGTGCATCCCAGGTAAACTTCAGACTGCTGTACTGGCAGCGAGAATTTCAAGCCAGTGGAACTTAGCTTGCTGGGCTCCATGGGGATGGGATCTGCTGAGCAAGACCACTTGGCTCTTTGGCTTCAGCCCCCTTTCTAGGTGAGTGAAAAGTTCTGTCTCACTGGTGTTCCAGGTGCCACTGGGGTATGAAAAAGTCTCCTGCAGCTAGCTCAGTGTCTGTGCAAATTGGTTCCTCATTTTTGTGCTTGAAACCCAGTGCCCTTGTTGTGTAGGCACCTGAGGGAATCTCCTGGTCTGCAGGTTGAGAAGACCATGGGAAAAGCATAGTATCTGGGCCAGAGTGCACTATTCTTCATGGCACAGTCCCTCACTGCTTCCCTTGGCTAAGGTAGGGAGTTCCCTGACCCTTTGGGGTTCCTGGGTGAGGTGACATTCAACCCTGCTTTGGCTTGCCCTCTGTGGGCTGCACCTATTGCCTAAACAGTTTCAATGAGAGGAGCTGGGTACCTCAGTTGGAAATGCAGAAATAACTTACCTACTTTGTTGATCTTGCTGGGAGCTGCAGATGGAAACTGTTCCAATTCGACCATCTTGCCAGCCACCCCCCTTATTTAGTTTCTTCAAGGTAATTATTTTGAATTCCTTTTTTGAATATATGTTGATTTTGTTTTCATCGAGTTCTGTTATTTGAGAGTTATTATGTCTTTTTGGTGGTGTAATATTTCTTGATTTTTCATGTTTTGTCCCTGCATTGATGTCTATGCATGTGGTGGGACAATGTCTATTCCAGTTTCTAGAGTGGATTTCATAGAGAAAGACTTTCATCTGAAGTTGAGTGTTTGTGTGCAGGTGATGAAGAGTGGGTAACTCAGTTTTTGAATAGATGCAGTGTGATAGTATCTGTGTAGTTTCTCTAGCTGTGGTCAACATCAGAAATAATTTTGGGTGCCTCAGTGGCCTAGGCTGTAGAAGTTTGCAGCAGTATCAGGAGTAGTGTAGGTTGTTAATGTCCCTGGTGTCAAAGTATTTGGGTGTCCTCCCATTTTTATTTTCCTAAAATTAGGGTGACTTAGCCTAAGGGATTCCTTTTGATGTCAAATCTGACATGGCATACATGCAGCTGCATTGGTGCTGGGTTACAGGTATACATCCTTGAAGTTGTCATAGAAACATTATTCTAGACTCAAGGTATTTTAATCAGGTACTGTGACACCTGGGTCTTGGGGTACAGGTTCACTCTCTGTGGCAGAGTTGAATGTAGATTGCCCACAGAGCCAAGATCTGTGACTCTATAGCACACCCTAGCAGCTGAAGCCCACAGACTGAGTTGTAGCTGTGAGTCTGTTTCTGAGGGCGAGGTGCAGGACAATGTCCTGGCCTGTGTCTGAGGTAGAGGGGTGCTCTTTAGATATGAGCACAGCAAGTAGAATATGGCTACTATCATTAATAAGGTAGGATAGGCACATAACTGCTAAATAACCAAGCTGAAGTCAACAGATGGAAATGTTAATACTGGTTTGTGAGTGCACTGTTCTTACTTAAGAGTAATTTTTAACATGACAAGCTTAGAAAACTGTGTGAAGCTGATGTTACCAAGGGATAGGACCATCTTCATCTAGTAAGTAGACATGTTGAGAGGATCTAGTCTATTTCAGTGGTGTTGATTAAACAATATTCAACATGACACACATCACTTGGAGACTCTGAAAACGTAATTAATTTATTACTGGCCTAGAGACTGGTTAAAAAGTAATATGTTTTGTATATTGATGATCTCTTTCAACTAAGTATTCATTATTTGTTGCTTTCTTTCTCCTAACTTCCAAATTATGAAAACTCCAGTCTTTGAGCCTTGGCATATGCATTACCCTTACTCTCTCCTTTATCCCCTGTGACAATTAATCCCTTTATTCTCCATATTCATCATTGTCCTTTCTCTTCATTTTGCATATTTTTATTTATTCCTGCACTGCTGCACCCTAGAAAAAGTTGTCTGTTGCCTCCCATCTCGATTATAATAGTGTGGGCCCATCTTGTTATTGTAAACCCATTCTCTTTCTCTATAATTTATCCTAGGTTTTGCTGTCATATTGCTTTTTTCATATTTATTTTTACAAAATTTCAACTTTATAATGAATCTGGAGGCAATGTTGAGTCCATGTACCTTTCTGACAGAAGAAGATAATTGCAGACTCTTGATTCAGGCTCACAGTATCTAATGATATGGCCCTAATTTACCTTTTTACTAATTTAGATTGTAGTTGTCTACAGGTAATAATGGCTTTAACACATAATGTCTTTATTTATCTCAAATACAGGGAATCTCACAGAGGGGCAATCTAGGGATAATACAGCAGCCCCAAAGCAGCAGAGAGTCAAGGGCCTTCCTTTTTTCCCACTAAATTTAGTATACAGACCTTCATTTTCATTATTAAATCCCAGGATGGGGTCTATTCTACCTCCTACTTCACATTTGTGTTTTGAGTATGAAAGAGGAAATGAAAGTGGACCTAGAGACCTTCTGCTTATATCTTTTGGCAAAAAAAAAAAAAAAAAAAAAAAAAAAAAAAAAGCTGTGTGACTCAGCCAGCTGCAGAGAGCCTGATGAATGGAATTTTTAGGCAAGCATGGAATAAGGGGGTAGCAAATAAAGTTTGGGCCAGATGGCCTACAGCCTCCGCTACACCACACAGTATTTTTTTTCTAGTACTATACTTTCCAGTTTCTATGTTGGTAACCATATAACAATGTGAGTAATTTTGAATTCACTGTAATCAAATATGCTGGTAAATAATTTGTCAGATAATTGCATCAAATCATTCTTAGGAAAAGCACAACCAACAGTCTGAATTTACTATTGAAAACTTGGAAAACACTGCAGTTGACTTGTTTGGAGCTGGGACAGAGACGACAAGCACAACCCTGAGATATGCTCTCCTTCTCCTGCTGAAGCACCCAGAGGTCACAGGTATGATCACAGATGAAGAGTTAATTGACTTTCAGAGAAGATGTTGGGAAGGTGTTGCTAGTGTCCTCCTTCCTGTTTCTCTTAGAGAAGCTTCATTACTTAAACTCTGCTCCCAGCTGTAATCTGTTCCAAACTAATGGTGTGATTAAAATGGGATATCTTGGCCTGGCATGGTGGCTTACACCTGTAATCCCAGCACTTTGGGAGGCTGAGGTGGGTGGATCACTTGAGGCCAGGAGTTCAAGACCAGCCTGGCCAACATAGCCAAATCCCGTCTCTAGTAAAAATGTAAAACCTAGCCAGGCATGGTGGCACGTGGCTGTAATCCCAGCTCCTCGGGAGGCTGAGGCACCCGAATCACTTGAACGCAGGTGGTGGAGGTTGTAGTGAGCCAAGATTGTGCCACTGCCCTCCAGCCTGGGCAACAGAGTGAGACTCTGTCTCAGAAGGAAAAAAAAAAACAAGGAAAAAAAGGTAAAGGGGGCATGTTTACACAGTAGAGGAAGATAACTGAGACAAATGAAGACAGACAGCAGTAGCAAAAGCAATAGAGCTCTGGTCCAAGGTGGGTAGGGCATCTCTGAAAAAAAAAGATAATGATTTATGTCAGGAAGAGACAAGATAAATTGGCCTAGTATTACATGTTGGGTTTATTATGAGAAGCCCATTTTTAAATAGCAAGTATGTTTTTGAAGATAACTTTTCTCATTCTCAAAATTTCAGGTTCGAATGCTGGAGTAGGGAAACTGGAAACTCCACTTATTGAAAGATAAATGGTAATCCTAGAAATGTAGCGAGTCTGCCTGAGAAAATTCCTAGTCTGCTAAGTATTCTAAAAAGTTAGATTCATAAGGAAGGTAATTCTGTTTACTAGAAGAGGTACCTAAAGAATGTTCCATTTAGGCAGAATATGTACCTGAGACAGTTCCCATGAAATTGGTGTTGGACAAAATAAGATTTTGTTTTGAGGGGGTCAATAATTTTATCTTTTATGTACAACTTTACTTTAGAAATTTACTTTTAAGGCCTTCTGCTTATGCTGCAGATAAGAAATATTCTTTTTTTCTCCTCTGTCAGTATCCCCCATTGACATGACAATAACCTAATTACAAATAAGAATTAGGCCTTTTTTTTGAACAGTTACTAACCTATAGAGTTCTACAAGATTTTTTGTCAACTTTCATTATAGATTAAAGGGTTCAAATACAGGTTTGTTACATAGATAAGTTGTGTAATGCTGAGGCTTGGGGTCCCAGCTATTCCATCACACTGACAGTAAACATATTACCCAGCAGATGGTTCTTCAGCCCACATCCCTTTCCTCCCTCCCCCATCTAGTGATCCTCAGTGTCTATTGCTCCCATCTTTAAGTTCTTGTGTATTCAATGCTTACCTCCCACTTATAAGTGAGAACATGCGGTATTTGGTTTTCTGTTCTTGTATTAGATTGCTTAGGATAATGACCTCCCACTTCATCTATCGTCCTGCAAAATACATAATTTTTGTTCTTTCTTGTGGCTGCATAACATTCCATGGTGTATGTATTAGTCTGTTCTCATGCTGTTAATAAAGACATACCTGAGACAGGGTAATTCATAAAGGAAAGAGGTTTAATGGACTCTCAATTCCACATGACTGGAAAGGCCTCACAAAAAGTCTCTGGTAGAGACTTATTCACTATCATGAGAACAGCATGGAAAACTCCTGCCTCCATGATTAAATTACCTCCCATTGAGTTCCTCCCATAACATGTGGGAATTATGGGAGCTACAATTCAAGATGAGATTTGAGTGGGGACACAGCCTAACCATATCAGTGTATATTTACCACATTTTTCTCATACAATCCACTGTGGATGGGCACATAAGTTGATTCCATTTCTTTGCTATTGTGCACAGCACTACAGTGAACATATTGGGGTGTGTGTCTTTTTGATAGAATGAATATTTTTGGGACATATACTCCATAGTGGGATTGCTGGGTCAACTCGTAGTTCTATTTTAAGTTCCTTCAAAAATATCAAAACTGGTTTCCACAGTGGCTGACCTAGTTTGCATACCTACCAACAGTGTAAAAGCATTTCCATTTCTCTGCAACATCACCAGCATCTGTTGTTTTTGGACTTTTTAATATTAATAATTGCTATTCTGACTGGTGTGAGATGGTACCTCATTGTGATTTTGATTTGCATTTCTCTGTTGATTAGTGATGTTGAAGCACTTTTTCATGTTTGTTGGCTGTTTGTATGTCATCTTTTGAGAAGTACCTGTTCATGTCCTTTGCCCATTTTTAATTGATTTTTTTTTGTTTTTGCTTGTTGATTTATTTTATTTTATTTTATTTTTATTTTTTTATAGATTTTGGATATTAGACATTTAGGTCCTTTAAGATAGGAAGAGTACAGGAGATAGTCAAGAAGACTTTAACAAATTTCCTAAACACAGAGAGCATATAGAGGATTGACAAATCTGTACAGAGAGGATAAACTTGTAACCAAAAAGTCAGAAGAGAAAAATTTATCAAGGAGGAAAAGTTAATCAGTGTCCCTTAAGTCTCTCCAATAGTAGTATTTGGAAGTTTCAAGGGTTAAAGAATGGTGGAGAATGAGGCTGAAAAAGGAGGCTTTCCCTGCCTACGTTTCCTCCACAAGCCTTTTCATCAGGTAACTGATTTCTTCCCACAAGAAGAAGGAGGCTCGCTCTCTAGAGAAACTGAGCTTAAGAAGCCCTGTACTCAGAGACACAGGGTAGTGCCAGAAAAGGCATGAGGTGTAGGCTTGAAAGGCAGATTTGGTACGGGTCTGCTCCTTCAATTAGGAGACTCTTAGCTCTTTTATTCATCTTGCTTCCTAAAATTCAGCAGCTAACTTTATCCAACACAAAGGGAACTGATCTAGAGAAATGACATTTTTCTTTCACCATCTTAATGGAAAATTCTCTTCAATGTCCAACAGAGTGAATGAAATGAAAACACATACTGCTAGACACAGGGTTATGGAATGTCAGGACATGAGAATTAAAGGGAAAACCACAAAAACTTTCAGATCTATACCAGGTTATATTGAAACAATTAAGATTCAGAATTCTCAAGAACTATTAATATTATCTTGTATATTAATAGAAATAGGGTGTTTTCATACTTGCATGTTTGCCAAAAATTTTACCTTCTATTTTCCCTTTCTTAGAAAAATATTGGAGAATATGCTTCATTCAAATGCCTGAAACCTAGTTAGAGAAAGTCCTGAGCTCCAGCAATCAGGAAACCTCATGTAGGAGAATGAGAATGTCAGGGAGGCTGCCTAGCACCATACCTAGAAAACAACTACTTCAGAATGGACCTGGTGGATAATTCAGAAGTGAGAGGAGACAGCAAGAACAAAAGAGATGTGACAGATTTTATGAGAGTTTCCAATAGCTCAAAAAGGAGTTTCAAACATCTGCCTGAACATTTGTCAATAATTCTAACTTGGGAAACAGAAATTACAAATTGAAATAAGGAGACATGGTTAAGCCCAGGATAGTACTAAAAATACAATTTAATCATAGTTGTCTTACCAGAGAACCATATTTGTGTAGTCAGAATGATGTAAGCAATGAATACTGATATAAAAATTGTCATCTAAATATATTCTGGAAAAAGGAGTGTTGTAAAGTGAGTGTGTCTATCTGAGGGTGTGTTCAAATATGAGGTGAAGTTGAAGATTAAAATTCTCATCTCTCATAATAAAAAATTATTAATATAATCCACAAAAAGATAAGTAAGAAATAGAAACAGAGTCTTTATTTAAAAATGTGAATGTATGTTCAGAAGAAGCTGCTGGAATGTTGAAAATGGTGAATTTGGAAAGTGTGAGAATGAAGAGAATACCATTGCAATTTGCGACCCCTCCCACACACAGATGCATAAATACAGTCACATATATGCATAAATCTGATAGTATAATTTAATGTTTAAGCAACATGTTATTTTGATATGAAATTAATCCTTGTTTTTTCCAAGACAGTAATTTCATGACTAAATTATATGCTTACTTTATGTTTGCAAACATTTTATTATTTTTATTTATATTAATTATCATATATACTAATGTATATGTATATATAGATTTTTCATTTTTATCTTTTTTAATTTTTATGGGTACATAGTAGTATATATTAATATGTTTGGGGGTACATGAGATGTTTTGATACAGGCGCGCAATGTGAAATAAGCATGTCATGGAGAATGGTGTATCCCCTCAAGCATTTATTCTTTGAGTTACAAACAATTCAATTACATTCTTTAAGTTATTTTAAAATGTACAATTAAGTTATTATTGACTATAGTCACCCTGTTGTGCTACCATATAGTAAGTCTTATTCATCCCCACCTCCCCTCCCAGGCCCCACTACCCTTTCGAGTCTCTGGTAACCATGCTTCTATACTTTATGTCCATTGGTTCAATTCTTTTGTTTTTAGATCCCACAGATAAGTGAGAACATGCTATGTTTATCTTTCTCTGCCTGCCTTATTTCACTTAACATAATGATCTCCAGTTCCCTTCATGTTGCTGAAAATGAGTGAATCTCATTCTTTTTATGACTGAATAGAACTACATTGTGTATATATACTACATTTTCTGTTGATGCATATTAAAGTTGTTTCAAAGTCTTAGCTATTGTGTACGGTGCTGCAACAAACATAAGAGTGCAGATACTTCTTCGATGTACTTATGTCCTTTCTTTTGGGTATATACCCAGCAGTAGGGTTGTTGGATCATATGGTTGCTTTATTTTTAGTTATTTGAGGAATATTCAAACAGCTCTCCATACTGGTCATACTAATTTACATTCCCACCAACACTATACAAGGGTCCACTTATCTCCACATCCTCACTAGCATTTCTTATTGCCTGTCTTTGGATATCAGCCATTTTAACTGGAGTGAGATGACATCTCATTGTAGTTTTGATTTATATTTCTCTGATGATCAGTGGTGTTGACCACCTTTTTGACCACCTCTTACCCATTTAAATGTCTTCTTTTGAGAAACATCTATTCAAATCTTTTGCCCACTTTTGGATTGGATTAGTATATTTTTTTTCTATAGAGTTGCTGGAGTTTCTTATATAGTCTGGTTATTAATCTCTTGTCAGATGAATAGTTTGCAAATATTTTTCTCCATTCTGTAATTGTCTCTTCCCTTTGTTGATTGTATCTTTGGCTGTGCAGAAGCTTTTTAACTTGATGTGATCCCATTTGTTCATGTTTGCTTTGAATGCCTGTGTTTGTAGGGTATTGCTCAAGAAATTTTTGCCTAGACCAATGTCCTGGAGATTTTTCCTAGTGTTTTCCTATGTTAGTTTCAGAGTTTGAGGTCTTAGAGTTAAGCCTTTAATTGATTTTGAGTTGATTTTTGTATATGGCAAGAGATATGAGTTCAGTTTCATTCTTCTTTGTAGGATATTAAGTTTTCCCAGCACATTTATTCAAGAGACTGTCTTTCCCTCAGTGTACATTCTTGGCACATGTGTTAGTCTGTTCTCATGCTTCTAATAAAGCCAACACAAGACTGGGTAATTTATAAAGGAAAGACGTTTAATGGACTCACAGTTCCACATGGCTGGGGAGGCCTCACAATCATGGCGGAAGGTGAATGAGGAGCAAAGTCACGTCTTACATGGCAGCAGGCAGAGAGCTTTGCAGGGGAACACCCATTTATAAAACCATCAGATGTTGTGAGATTTATTCACTACCATGAGAAAAGTATGGAGGATACCACCCCCATGATTCAATTATCCCCACCTGGCCTCACCCTTGACTTGTGGGGATTATTACAATTCAAGATGAGATTTGGGGTGGAGACACAGCCAAACCGTATCAGCACCTTTGTCAAAAATGGGTTCACTCTAGGTCTGTGAAATTGTTTCTGGATTCTGTATTCTGTTCCATTGGTCCATGTGTTTGTTTTTATGTCAGTACCATGCTGTTTTAGTTATCTCTGTAGTATAATTTGAAGTGAGATAATGTGATTCTTCCAGTTTTGTTCTTTTTGCTTAGGATAGTTTTGACTATTCCGGGTCTTTTGTGGGTCCATATAAATTTTAGGATTTATTTTTTCTATTTCTGTGAAGAATGCCATTGATATTTTGATAGGGATTTTATTGAATCTGTAGATTGTTTTGATAGTATGGACATTTTTAACAATATTGATTTTTCCAATCCATGAACATGAAATATTTTTCTATTTGTTGTGTCCTCTTAAATTTCTTTCCTCAGTGTTTCATAGTTTTCATTTTAGGCGTCTTTCAGTTTTTTAGTTAAATTAATTCCTAAGTATTTAATTTTACTTATGGCTATTGTAAATGGGATTACTTTTTAAATTTGGTTTTTCTTTTTGTTCACTGTTGGCATGTAACAACACTACTGATTTTTATGTTGATTTTGTATCCTTTAACTTTACTGAATTTGTTCATCAGTTCTAATAATTATCTTGTGGAATCTTTAGGTTTTTCCTAATATAAGGTTATATCATCTGAACACAAGGATATTTTGACTTTTTCCTTTCCAATTTGGATAGCCTTTATATCTTTGTCTTGTCTGATTGGTCTTGCTAGGTCATCCAGTACTATGATGAATAACAATGGTGACAGTGGGCATCCTTGTCGTGTTCCTGATCTTAGAGGAAATACTCTTGGTTTTCCCCATTCAGTATAGTAGTAGTTGTGGCTCTGTCATATAACTTTTTTATGTTGAGGTATGTTCCTTCTATCTCAGGTTTTTTTAAATGAATTTTTATCAGGAAGGGATGTTAAGTTTTATCAAATACTTTTTAAGCATCAACTGAAATGATATAGCTTTTATCCTTCATTCTTTTGATATGATGTATCACACTGCTTGATTTGCACATGTTGAACCATCCTTGCATCCCAGGGATAAATCCCACTTGGTCATTGTGAATGACCTTTTTATTGTATTGCTGAATTTGGTTTGCCAGTATTTTGTTGAAGATATTTGCACTAGTGTTCATCAGGTATATTGACCTGTAGTTTTCTTTTCTTGACGTGTCTTAGTCTGATTTTGGTATCAGGGTAATACTGGTCTCACAGAATGAGTTTCAAAGTATTCTCTTCTCCTTTATTTTTTGGAATAGTTTGAATAGGATTGGTATTAATTCTTCTTTAAATGTTTGGTAAAATTCAGCAGTGAAGCTAGCCAGTCTTGGGGTTTTCTTTACTGGGATACTTTTTATTTCTCATTTGATCTTGGTACTGGTCATTGCATGTTCAGGTTTTGGATTTTTTCCTGCTTCAAACTCGATGGGTCATATTTGTCTAGTGATTTGTCCATTTCTTCTAGACTTTCCAATTTATTGGCATATAGTTGCTTATAGTAACCACTAATTATTCTTTGAATTTCTGCAGTATCAGTTGTAATGCCTCCTTTTTAATTTGTTTTTATTTATTTGAATCTACTCTGTTTTTTTTTTTAGCCTGGCTAAAGGTTTGTCAATTTTGTTTAACTTCTCAAAAAAGCAACTTTTATTTCATTGATCTTTTGTTTTTCTTCGTTTAAATTTTATTTATTTCTGCTCTGATCTTTATTATTCCTTTTCTTCTATTAATTTTGGGTTTAATTTGCTTTTGCTTTTCTAATTATTTAGGATGCATCATTAGATTGTTTGTCTATTTTCTCCATTTTTGATATAAGTTCTTGTAGCTATAAACTTCCCTTTTAGTACTGGTTTTGCTGTAGCCCCTTGGTTTTGGTATGTTGTGTTTCCATTAAAATTTGTTTCAAGAAATTTTTCAATTTCCTTTTTAATCTCTTCATGGGCCCACTCCCCATTTATGAGTATATTTTTAAATTTCCATTTATTTGTGTAGCTTCCAAAATTCCTCTTGTTATTGATTGCTGGTTTTATTACACTGTGGTCAGAGAAGATGCTTGATATTATTTCAGTTTCTTTGTATATTTTAAGACTTGTTTTGTGACCTAACATATGGTCAATTGTTGATAACAATCCATGTGCTGTGGAAAAGGATGTGTATTCTGTAGCAGTTGGATAAAATATTCTGCAAATATCTATTAGATCCATTTGGTCTATAGTGCACATAAAGTTGAATGTTTCCTTGTTGATTTTCTATCTAGATGACCTGTCCAATGCTGAAAGTGGGATGTTGAAGTCTCCAGCTATTATTGTACTGGGGACTATCTCTCTCTAGTTCTAATTATATTTCTTTTATATATCTGGGTGCTCCATTGTTGGTTGCATATATATTTAAAATTTTTCCATCTTCTTGCCAATCTGACTACTTTATCACCAATAGTGATCTTCTTTGTCTCTTCTTATAGTTTTTGTTTTGAAATCTACTTTTTCTGTTTTAAATATAATAACTCCTGCTCTTTTTTTCTTTTCTATTGGCATGTACTGTCTCATTCCATTCCTTTATTTTCAACCTATGTGTGTCTTTATAAGTGAAGTGTGTTTCTTTTAGGCAACAGATTAATGGGTCTTGTTTATCCATCCAGTCAGTATGTCTTTTGATTGGAGATTTTAGCCCATTTACATTCAGTGTTATTATTGATAAGTAAGGACTTACCCTTGCCCTTTTGTTATTTGTTTTCTGGTTGTTTTGTGGACTTCTCTTCCTTTTTTCAATCCTTCCTGTCTTCCTTTATTGAAGATAATTTTCTATGCTTATATGTGTACAGATTTTTCTTAATGCCTAGTTTATGGTAGTTACACATTTGTGCATCTGTAACAGTCCTCTCTTTACATTTGCATATACTTCCATCACTATAATTTAAATTTCTAATGATGTTTGGATACCTTCATCATGATTCATGTACCCCTGAATTGCTACAACAAATGTGCCATTTTTCTCCTTTTCCATCAGTTTTTACTTGTGTCTTATCAGCTAAAGTCCAGGAAGAGATTGAACGTGTGATTGGCAGAAATCGGAGCCCCTGCATGCAGGACAGGAGCCACATGCCCTACACAGATGCTGTGGTGCACGAGATCCAGAGATACATTGACCTTCTCCCCACCAACCTGCCCCATGCAGTGACCTGTGATGTTAAATTCAGAAACTACCTCATCCCCAAGGTAAGTTTGCTTCTCCTACACTGCAACTCCATGTTTTTGAAGCCCCCAAATTCATAGTATCATTCTTATCCTCTACCATCACTGGGTGAGAGAAGTGCGTAACTCATATGTATGGCAGTTTAATGGGACTTTCTGTTGTTTCCAGTTTGGGGCTACAAAGTTTTGTAACAGGTCCTAGTGTCTGGCAATGTGTGTTTTCCAGATTTATTATCTTTCTTCAAGATTGGTTTGGCTACTCTCAGGTGCTTATATTTCCAGATAAATTTTAAAGGCATTTGTTTGTCAATTTCCCAAAACATTGGGCTGGAATTTCTGTCAGGGTGACATTAAATTTATAGATCAGTTTGGAAAGAGCTGAATCTTGACATGTTGCGTCTTTCCATTCCTGAATATAATTATGCTTCCAATTTATTTGGGATTTCTTTTATTTTCCCAGGAAATTTGTGATTTGTTGTCATGGCTTTCAAGTCTTTGGTTTTCCCTAGATAATTAATATTTTTGTTGTGGAACATAATTAGTTTTTGTCATTCTGATGATGTTAATCTGTCAACTTTGCTAAATTTACTAATCGCTGTTCATAATTTATTTCTGGATTCATTGTAATTTCTGTATAATTATATTGTATCTGGGTTAATACTGTTTTATTACTTATTTTCCATTTCTCATGGGCTTAATGTCTCTTTATTGCATTAATTATTGCATTGGCTAGAATTTCTAGGAGAGTGTTGAATAGAATTGGTGACAGTGGGGATCCTTGTTTCTCATTTCTCATCTGCAGGAAGCAGTGGAAGTTTTCCATTTCAATATCGAGAATGATGCTTGAAGTAGATTTTGGTAGATATTTTTGATCAGATTAGAGAAGTTTGCTGTCATATATATATGTCATAATTGTGTGTAAAATCTTATCAAATCAATTCTCTGCATCTATTTCTATAATTGTGTGTTAGTCTGTTTCCATTGCTATAAAGGAATATGTTTGACTGTCTTTGACTGGGTAATTTGTAAATAAAAGAGTTTTATTTTGTCTCATGGTTTTGCAGGCTGTGCAAAAGGCATAATGGGGGCAGGCATCTGCTCCTAGTGAGGACTTCAGGTAGCTTTCAATCATGGAAGAAGGTGAAGGGGAAGCAAGCATGTCACATGGCAAGAGAGGGAGTAAGAGAAAAAGGAGTGGAAGTGACTTTAAACAACCAGCTCGTGTGTGAACTAACAGAATATGAACTCACTTATTATCATGAGAAGAGCTTTAAGCCACTCAAGAAGAATTCACCCTCATGTCCTAAATACCTCCCACCAGACTCCACCTCCAACATTGGGAATCACATTTCAACATGAGATTTGGAGGGGACAAATATCCACACAACATCAGATTATATGTATTGGGCTTACATTCCTCAATAAATAGAAATAAGTATGCACATAGAGATGAATTGACCTTCTTCATATTGTTTAGGGCTTCAGTGTTTACATTCACAAGAGATTTGGTTTGTAATTTTTTTTCTTAGAATTTTCAGGATTTTTGATATTAAGATTATGCCAGCCTTATAAAACTAGGCAAGAAAAGTTTCCTAATGCGAGTCTGATTTTATTGCCGTTCCCTCTCCCCACTTTTCTTCTTGTGATCACTTAGTTGTATCTTTGAAATGCCTGATAACTTTTGGTTAAATACCAGATGCTATATATAAGAAACTGCAGAATTTCAGAGGTTTATATTCTTCAAAGAAAGATTCATTCCTCTCCCATAGGCAGTCATAATGACATAACACCTGTTGTCATGATTCAGAATTGGACATAATGTGAACCCAGTCGAAAATTGAGTGTCAGTGTTAGCTTAGCTCTTGAGGTTCTCCTACCTCTGGAACCTTGAGACCAATTTTTGTCTTGGCAGCTTTACAATGCCTTCTATCACATGGTTTCTGTATTTATCCAGACACTCCAGTTGCCATCTCAAACCTACTTTTTCCAATTAAAACCAATACATATGATTAGTAAAATAAAAAATAATATAACTGAAAGTTGTATTTTCAAGAGGAAAAAGGAATGATATTGGTAAGGTTGCAATTACTAATGTCATCTTTTGAAGAAGACAGGATTGATAATTTACTGAGAGATTATGGGGCTTACTCTAGTGGTCACTGATTTAGTACAAGAGATAAGACTTCAATGCACTCTGTTATCACAAACACAGGAGGTAACCAGGAGAAGACTTTTGTTTCTCAAAATTAGGGTCTGAGGGTAATAGTAATGAAACTTACTTCTCCTCCTATAACTAACTAAATGAGAAATATACTGAAGAATCAGCTAGGAGCTGCCAGTCTCCCCAGTTCACTGCATCATCTTTGGTGAACAGCTGGAAGGGAATACTACATCTGATGAGCTTCTTCATTCATCCCCCTGCAGGGCAGCTCATGCTGTGCCTGGTGTCTTTTGAGCCCTGAGAAGCCAGAGCCCAAGGGAATCACCCATTGAATCCCTTCTTCATGGAATAGCCCAGTACAGAAAAATGCAGCACTGTGTGGCCAATTCTACCCTCTTTACATATCAGATACATGTGTTTTTCTGCTACAGGCTGGATCCATTTATCTAGCTGGAGATAATAGTCTGAGACAGGAGTTGGCAAACTGTTTCTGTAATGGGCCAGATAGTAAATATTTTAGATTTTCCGGCCATGTGGTTTCTGTTGCAATACTTGACATCTCTTATTGTAGCATGAAAGCAGTCATAAACAATCTGCAAATGAATGAGGATTGATATGTTCCAATTTTTATAGAAACAAATGTAAATTTCCTATAAAATGTGTTTCAAAAA
Source organism: Macaca nemestrina (assembly GCF_043159975.1). Lineage (NCBI taxonomy): Eukaryota > Metazoa > Chordata > Mammalia > Primates > Cercopithecidae > Macaca > Macaca nemestrina. Next base: position 39,091,797 of record NC_092133.1, on the reverse strand, counting down.
TATTATTTTTTATTTGCATTTGTTCAATGTGAATACTTTTAGCTCACATACCATACAAAAACAGGTGGCAGGATGGACTTGTGCAGGGAGTATTTTTTATTGATGCCTAATATAAGACATTCCTGTCCAGTAGAATTTTCTGCAAATATGTGTGATTGATTTGTGCTTTTGTGTCCTATTAAAGAATATTTGTCAGCACAAGATTCCAAAGACTGGCTTTTAACCTTCCTGGAATATTTTTGCTTGAGCTCTTATATTTAGATCAATGACATATTTCAAATGAATTTTTATTTGTAATATGAAGTAATAATTGTCATGCTTCAATGCCTATAAATTTCTAGTTATTCAAGTAACATTTGTTGAAATAAATCTGCTTTGGTTCTTAATAACATTTTAATATAGTACTTGTTTATAAATATTCAAGGGAATATTTTTGAAAAACCAAATCATAGACTATTGATATGAAAATTTAGGGGGTAGAATTTTTCTTCACCTTTTTATTATAAAATATTTTAAAATCAGTAACATTACACACACATATGTATATGTACATATGGCAGTATGTGTATTTATCTACTTTGATATCTGTCCATCCATCTATTTATGCTTCAGTACTTCAGTACGTATAGCACAATAACAATGGTTTTCTCCTACATGACAATAATAGCATTCATAATGTGGAGTTATTAATACAATAATATTATTAACTACACAGCTTATATTTAAAATTTTCCAATTTTTAAAGAATATGTTAATCGCTTTTTTTCTTGCAATTCACTCTCCAGTCAAGAAACAGGCACATAATTTCGGTATCCTGTTATTTTCATCTCCCGTAATCAAGAAGAGTCCATTTCCTCTGTTTCCTTTCGACATGTTGACCTCTGTGAAGAGTTGAGACCGTTAGTCATTTAAATTTTCCTGGGGCTCATTTTGTATGATTCTTTTCTAGATATTATATTCCAGTTATGACTTTGGCAGGAAAACTACATAGTACTTTGAATATCCCACTGAATCACAGTGGTGAGGCAGGGGCACATAATGTCACATATGTCATTATTGGTTATGCTAAGATTCTCACCAAATAAGTTGGAATCTGCCAGATCTCTTCATTGATGGGGTTCTGATTTTCATGTGTGAATGATGAAAATCTATGGCATGGTACTTTAAAACTGAACACCCTGCTTCCCAAGTCACACATCCAATAGTTTTATCTTTCATTAATGATCCTCACCTGACCTGATGATTTTGACCTGAATGGTTACAAATACGTGATTTTTCTAATTTCATTGTTCCTTCTGTATTTTTAAGCTAGGATTAATCTGTAATGAATATCTCTCCCATATCTTTAAATGAAGACAAACAAACTGCATGGCAATGACAAGAACTCAATAGTTTTATACTTGTGACTATACTAGTTATCATCCCAGAAGACGTCATTTGAAACTCAATCATGTGTTTATTCACAAATGCCCTGTGAACAGATACTGTGGCCATTTCCCATGTCAAAAGAGACTTCAACTTTAAGTCATACTCTACACATAAGGTTGGTGAAAACCAAAGTGATGGAATAGAGCAGCAAGTGTGGACAGCCACTAGTGTCCAAGCTTGATGAAAAGGAGGACAGATTCAGAAGGTTGCACCCAAGTATCCAAGTACTGAGGACTTCAAATGTGATTGCAGGGCACTTTAGCAAGATTATTGTCACTGGTCTTAAGCTAATGCCTCTTATTACTTGGTCTATCCATCTGGAAATGGTACTGCTCTTCTTTGGAATGGTGTTTCCTCATCTGCACATCAAAAGATTCAACTATGTGATTACCACTATTTCTTCAACCTTCATGACTTCTTTACAGCTCAGTTCATCTATGTCTCTTGTTTATAGGGCACGACCATATTAATTTCCCTGACTTCTGTGCTACATGACAACAAAGAATTTCCCAACCCAGAGATGTTTGACCCTCGTCACTTTCTGGACGAAGGTGGCAATTTTAAGAAAAGTAACTACTTCATGCCTTTCTCAGCAGGTAATATAAATGTATTTCCATTTGTGTCTCAGGGTATAAGATAACTTTTTTGATCAGTTGGAACTTACATGTGCCTCCTCTGCAGTGGTACAATTACCCTTTGTACACGATCAAGAGCACTGTTCTGAATGTCTGTGTGCTCCCTGCTCATGATATATCCTAATTATTGAGCCAGATTAGTGGGCTTTGGGGAGTTAATCCAATTCTTCCAAATTGAGAAAGTTGAAGTATAGGTTGGTTGAATTCTGCCTCTAGATACACCACTGAGGTACCCAAGAACTCCTCCTAGAAGATAAAACTAATTACATTTTCCTCACTAGCCATGAGGAAGTTATCTCACTCCAAAACTTCACTGAGTGTTTTCCACATGGTGTCCCTCACCCCCTAGGCTGGGCCTGTAGGATAAAATTATCCTCAAACACTGAAGAGGGTCTTAAAAGGCTCGCTTCTGAGTTTTGAAAGCAGAGTAAACAGATCATTGTAGTTCAATAGGACTGAGGCTGTGATATAGGAAAGAACAGGCTGTTGGGGTTTGAGAGGTAGATGGAAAAGCTGTCTGCTTCTTGTTCTCTTATACCCCAAAGTGAGGCATAAGTAACATTTTAATAGCAGTAAAGACATTTGAGCTATCTCAAAGGAGGCAGAGAGGATGAAAGGAAGATAATGCAGGGCTGTTAAAGGAGATAATGAGCCACAGAAGCAGGACATTAGCTCTAAATAATGGATATTAGAACCTTTGCCAAATAACTGTCAATGGGAGGAGAGGGACATTGGGAATGTAGCAGGATACTCTGCAGTGATGCAGAGCACCACGTTCTTCCCCTAGTCATGGCCATGTATCTTGGATGTTGGATCTCCACACCTGAAATGTGTGTGCTGAGCGTCTGGTGGTAGAATCTCCTTTCTTCATTCTGTGGCCTTTGATATCTGCTTTATATCTGGCACTGTAGATACCAAGACAACAAGAAAAGAAACCTTCCTTCAAGCATTCACATTTGGCACATGTATTAGTCCATTCTTACATTGCTATAAAGAACTACCTGAGACCGGGTAATTAATGAAGAAAAGAGTTTTAATTGACTCACAGTTCCACAGGCTGTACAGGAAGCATAGCTGGGAGACCTCAGGAAACTTGCAATCATGGTGGGAGGCAGAGTGGAAGCAAACACATCTTTCCATGGCAGAGCAGGAGAGAGAGAGCAAAGAGGAAAGGCTACATACCTTTAAACAACCAGATCTTATGAGAACTCACTATCATGAGAACAGCAAGGGGGAAATTATCCCCCATGATTCTATCACCTCTCACCAGGTATCTCCCCCAACATTGGGAATTACAATTTGACATGAGGTTTGGGTAAGGACCCAGAGCCTAACCATATCACATTCTAATAAATAAACAAATCAGTAATTATTATTCTAGGTGACCCATGCTACCTGTTTCTTTGGCCATGACAAAATATCCAGGACTAGGCAATTGATGAATAATGGAAATATATTTCTCACAGTTCTTAAGGCTGGGAGTTCCAAAATTGAGGTGTCAGCAAGTTCAGTGTCTAGGGAGGGCCTATTCCTTATAGATAATGCACCCTCTGTATCCTTATATGACAGAAGGGCAAAAAAGGCAAAAAGGGTGAAATGGCTCCCTTGTATCTCTTGATGTTATTAGTTTAGCAAGGACAGATCCCTCCTTACTTATTCACTTCCTAAAAGGAGCCATCTCTTTAGTAATGTTGCATTGGGTATTATTTGTCAACATATGAATTTGGGGGCGGCATATTCAGACCATAGCACATTTTTCAATGGAAGCATAAATATAATGTTGAGGAAACCAAGAGAAAGCAACATTTTTCTTGCTCAAGAAGATGACAAAGAGGGTAAAAAAGGAGATAAAATGTGACCTATGTCCTGACTGCAGTAACAGAAAAGTTCATCTTGATCAAAAGGAGCAGCATGCTGTAAAACTTGAAACCTTGTGGTGTGCTGGAGACTGATGACGAGTGGCTATGCCTAGAGTTGACAGTATCGAATTTGAAGAGTGCAAGGAGTGATATGGATCATCAGACTGGAAACAGAATGTGAGGTCCAGGTCAATCCATTGGGACCTTATCCTATAGGACAGACAGGGAAGCCATTTAAAGTTTTAAAGTGAGAAGGTGGCATGTTTAGACATGTGCTCCTGAAAGTACCTAGGGGAAAAAAAAATATTTGACTGCATGTTGAGCCAGAAATACAAAGGGAAATACAGTATGTTAGCTTCCTCCTCTAAGCCCTTCTCAGTTAAATCCACTTGACAAGGAATGTATGTTTCTAAAGAAAGATTGACGAAGGCATTTAAAGTCTGTAGAAAGATTTTAATAAAGTGCTTGGCATGTAGCTGGTACTCAATAAATATTTGTTCAATATAGGGTGGCTGTTAAGATCTGATATTAGGTGAAGAGTCAGTATGTCCATTCATTTTTCAGTTGCCTATCCATCCATCCATTCATCCATTTATCTATCCACCCATCCATCCATTCATTCATGCATGCACCCATCCACCCATCTATCTCCTCATCCCTCTTACAATTCACTGAACAGTTATTGCATATTCTGTTTGTGCCAGTTACAGAGACAGTGTTTGTCACTGTCACAGTTATACATGAGGAGTAACTGCTCTCTGTGTTTGCTATTTTCAGGAAAACGGATTTGTGTGGGAGAAGCCCTGGCCCGCATGGAGCTGTTTTTATTCTTGACCTCCGTTTTACAGAACTTTAACCTGAAATCTCTGGTTGACCCAAAGGACCTTGACACCACTCCAGTTGTCAATGGGTTTGCCTCTGTGCCACCCTTCTACCAGCTGTGCTTCATTCCTGTTTGAAGAAGAGCAGATGGTCTGGTTGCTGCTGTACTGTCCCTGCAGCTCTCTTTCCTCTGGGGCGTTATCCACATTTCACTATATGTGATGCCTTTTCTGGCCTGTCATCTCACATTTTCCCTTCCCTCAAGATCTAGTGAACATTCAGCCTCCGTTAAGGAGAGTTTCCTATGCTTCACAGTGCAAATATATCTGCTATTCTCCATACTCTGTAACGGTTGCATTGACTGTCACCTAATGCTGATACTTATCTAATGTTGTTATTAATATGTTATTATTAAATAGAGAAAGATGATTTGTGTATCATAATTCAAAGGCATTTCTTCTTTGCATGTTCTAAATAAAAAGCATTATTATTTGCTGAGTCAGTTTATTAGACCTTCCTTCTTTTATGCATAATGCAGGTCAGAAGTTAAAGAAAAATAGAGTTCCAGGAGGCCCTGCTGGTTCTCAAAACGATAAGGACAGAAAGGACAAAGGGGAAGAGGGTAGGGAAGCTATTTTTGCTGAGTGTGAGAGTTATTTGAGGATTGGATTTGAAAGTGAGAAACTGTTCAGGAGCAGCTTCAACCTGTAGGGAAATATTAAGAGGATCAGCCAAAGGGAGGAATGGACATTAAATGTTAGAATTCTTATATCCACATTGATGTTCCTTTTTTTTTTTTTTTTTTTTGAGACAAAGTCTTGCTCTGTCACCTAGACTGGAGTACAGTGGTGGGATCTCGGCTCTCTGCAACCTCTGCCTCCCAGGTTCAAGTGATTCTCCTGCCTCAGCCTCCTGAGTAGCTGGGATTACAGGTGCATGCCACCATGCCTGGCTAATTTTTTGTATTTTTAGTACAGACGGGTTTTCACCGTGTTAGCTAGGATGGTCTCGATCTCCTGACCTCGTGATCTGCCCGCCTCAGCCTCCCAAAGTGCTGGGATTACAGATGTGAGCCACTGCACCTGGCCTGGTGTTACTTTAAAGTGTCATTACTTTATCTCTGAAGAATCAGATTACTTTTATTACTTCATGTTTCCAACTTATAATGATGTAATGAAGTATAAATATATGCTTTCATATTGCTTCTCATGTGTCCTGTCATGCTTCTGTCTTCAAACATGAACAAAATTTCTTTTCTTTTTCTTTTTTTTTTCTTTTGAGATGGAGTCTTGCTTTTGTTGCCCAGGCTGGAGTGTAATGGCATGATCTTGGCTCACTGCAATCTCCACCTCCAGGATTCAAGTGATTCTCCTGCTTCAGCCTTCCAAGTAGCTGGGATTACAGATGCCCACCACCACACCAGGCTAATTTTTGATATTTTTAGTAGAGACAGGGTTTCACCATGTTGGCCAGACTAGTGTTGAACTCCTAACCTCAAGTGATCCACCCACCCCGGCCTCCCAAAGTGCTGGGATTACGGGTGTGAGCCACCACGCTTGGCTGGACAAAATTTCTAAGAAGAATTACCAGGATTTAATCTTTCTCAGCTTCTCCTATATTATTTAACTTTTAACCTAAGTGGGATGATAATTTTATGCTATGGTCCTAATATAATTAGCCTCAGGTCATCTCCAAAGCATAGACAGTTAAGTATCTTATGTTAAATTATATTCACCACTCTCCTGTCTTCTATTTGGAATGTAAGAAGAAGTAACATAATTCGTAATGCTTCTCACAGGTCATCTCCCAGAAGAAGCTACTTACACTTTGGAATACATTTTAAAGATAATATGTGGGTACAGGTGTACATGTACATCTATATATGGATGTGTACATTATGTGTGTATATATATAATATATATATATACATGTATATATTATATATACATTATACATTATACATATATAATATATACAAGTATATATAATATATACATGTATATAGGTATATATATATACATTTATATAGATATATATCTTATGCAAACATACATATAGGGCTAAATGTTTACAATATTGGGCTTATATCACACATCTTATATTAAAACTTGCTATTTTCCTATCAAGTAATATGCCAGCAAATCCTCTAAGGTGATAGAAACATAGGCAAAAGATTCAGAGAGATAATAGAGGAGAAAGTGGAAATGGGTATTACATTAATGGGAAGATCAAATGGAAATTACACATTATACCTTTTAAACCTTCATTGGGAAATGAAAATGTATTTTATTTATTTATTTATTTATTATTATTATTATCTTTAAGTTCTAGGGTACATGTGCATAATGTGCAGGTTTGTTACATATGTATACTTGTGCCATGTTGGTGTGCTGCACCCATCAACTCGTCAGCACCCATCAACTCGTCATTTACGTCAGGTATAACTCCCAATGCAATCCCTCCCCCCTCCCCCCTCCCCATGATAGGCCCCGGTGTGTGATGTCCCCCTTCCCGAGTCCAAGTGATCTCATTGTTCAGTTCCCACCTATGAGTGAGAACATGCGGTGTTTGGATTTCTGTTCCTGTGATAGTTTGCTAAGAATGATGGCTTCCAGCTGCATCCATGTCCCTACAAAGGACACAAACTCATCCTTTTTTATGGCTGCATAGTATTCCATGGGGTATATGTGCCACATTTTCTTTCTTGTTTTTTTAAATTCTTATTTATTTATTTATTTATTTTTTATTATTATACTTTAAGTTCTAGGGTACATGTGCATAACGTGCAGGTTTGTTACATATGTATACTTGTGCCATGTTGCTGTGCTGCACCCATCAACTCGTCAGTTACATCAGGTATAACTCCCAATGCAATCCCTCCCCTCTCCCCCCTCCCCCTCTCCCCTCCCACTTCCCACTTCCCCCCTTCCCATGATAGGCCCTGGTGTGTGATGTTCCCCTTCCTGAGTCCAAGTGATCTCATTGTTCAGTTCCCACCTATGAGTGAGAACATGCGGTGTTTGGTTTTCTGTTCCTGTGATAGTTTGCTAAGAATGATGGTTTCCAGCTGCATCCATGTCCCTACAAAGGACACAAACTCATCCTTTTTTATGGCAGCATAGTATTCCATGGTGTATATGTGCCACATTTTCTTAATCCAGTCTGTCACTGATGGACATTTGGGTCGATTCCAAGTCTTTGATATTGTGAATAGTGCCACAATAAACATGCGTGTGCATGTGTCTTTATAGCAGCATGATTTATAATCCTTTGGGTATATATCCAGCAATGGGATGGCTGGGTCATATGGTACATCTAGTTCTAGATCTTTGAGGAATCGCCATACTGTTTTCCATACTGGTTGAACTAGTTTACAATCCCACCAACAGTGTAAAAGTGTTCCTATTTCTCCACATCCTCTCCAGCACCTATTGTTTCCTGACTTTTTAATGATTGCCATTCTAACTGGTGTGAGATGGTATCTCATTGTGGTTTTGATTTGCATTTCTCTGATGGCCAGTGATGATGAGCATTTTTTCATGTGTCTGTTGGCTGTATGAATGTCTTCTTTTGAGAAATGTCTGTTCATATCCTTTGCCCACTTTTTGATGGGGTTCTTTGTTTTTTTCTTGTAAATTTGTTTGAGTTCTTTGTAGGTTCTGGATATTAGCCCTTTGTCAGATGAGTAGATTGCAAAAATTTTCTCCCATTCTGTAGGTTCCCTGTTCACTCTGATGGTAGTTTCTTTTGCTGTGCAGAAGCTCTTTAGTTTAATGAGATCCCATTTGTCAATTTTGGCTTTTGCTGCCGTTGCTTTTGGTGTTTTAGACATGAAGTCTTTGCCCATGCCTATGTCCTGAATGGTACTACCTAGGTTTTCTTCTAGGATTTTTATGGTATTAGGTCTAACGTTTAAGTCTCTAATCCATCTTGAATTAATTTTCGTATAAGGAGTAAGGAAAGGATCCAGTTTCAGCTTTCTACTTATGGCTAGCCAATTTTCCCAGCACCATTTATTAAATAGGGAATCCTTTCCCCATTTCTTGTTTCTCTAAGGTTTGTCAAAGATCAGATGGCTGTAGATGTGTGGTATTATTTCTGAGGACTCTGTTCTGTTCCATTGGTCTATATCTCTGTTTTGGTACCAGTATCATGCTGTTTTGGTTACTGTAGCCTTGTAGTATAGTTTGAAGTCAGGTAGCGTGATGCCTCCAGCTTTGTTCTTTTGACTTAGGATTGTCTTGGAGATGCGGGCTCTTTTTTGGTTCCATATGAACTTTAAAGCAGTTTTTTCCAATTCTGTGAAGAAACTCATTGGTAGCTTGATGGGGAAGGCATTGAATCTATAAATAACCTTGGGCAGTATGGCCATTTTCACGATATTGATTCTTCCTTTCCATGAGCATGGTATGTTCTTCCATTTGTTTGTGTCCTCTTTGATTTCACTGAGCAGTGGTTTGTAGTTCTCCTTGAAGAGGTCCTTTACATCCCTTGTGAGTTGGATTCCTAGATATTTTATTCTCTTTGAAGCGATTGTGAATGGGAGTTCACTCATGATTTGGCTCTCTGTTTGTCTGTTACTGGTGTATAAGAATGCTTGTGATTTTTGCACATTAATTTTGTATCCAGAGACTTTGCTGAAGTTGCCTATCAGCTTAAGGAGATTTTGGGCTGAGACAGTGTGGTTTTCTAAATATACAATCATGTCATCTGCAAACAGGGACAATTTGACTTCTTCTTTTCCTAACTGAATACCCTTGATTTCTTTCTCTTGCCTGATTGCCCTAGCCAGAACTTCCAACACTATGTTGAATAGGAGTGGTGAGAGAGGGCATCCCTGTCTTGTGCCAGTTTTCAAAGGGAATTTTTCCAGTTTTTGCCCATTCAGTATGATATTGGCTGTGGGTTTGTCATAAATAGCTCTTATTATTTTGAGATACGTTCCATCAATACCGAATTTATTGAGCGTTTTTAGCATGAAGGGCTGTTGAATTTTGTCAAAAGCCTTCTCTGCATCTATTGAGATAATCATGTGGTTCTTGTCTTTGGTTCTGTTTATATGCTGGATTATGTTTATTGATTTGCGAATGTTGAACCAGCCTTGCATCCCAGGGATGAAGCCCACTTGATCATGGTGGATAAGCTTTTTGATGTGCTGCTGAATCCGGTTTGCCAGTATTTTATTGAGGATTTTTACATCGATGTTCATCAGGGATATTAGTCTAAAATTCTCTTTTTTTGTTGTGTCTCTGCCAGGCTTTGGTATCAGGATGATGTTGGCCTCATAAAATGAGTTAGGGAGGATTCCCTCTTTTTCTATTGATTGGAATAGTTTCAGAAGGAATGGTACCAGCTCCTCCTTGTACCTCTGGTAGAATTCAGCTGTGAATCCATCTGGTCCTGGACTTTTTTTGGTTGGTAGGCTATTAATTACGGCCTCAATTTCAGAGCCTGCTATTGGTCTATTCAGGGATTCAACTTCTTCCTGGTTTAGTCTTGGAAGAATGTAAGTGTCCAGGAAATTATCCATTTCTTCTAGATTTTCCAGTTTATTTGCATAGAGGTGTTTATAGTATTCTCTGATGGTAGTTTGTATTTCTGTGGGGTCGGTGGTGATATCCCCTTTATCATTTTTAATTGCGTCTATTTGATTCTTCTCTCTTTTCTTCTTTATTAGTCTTGCTAGCGGTCTGTCAATTTTGTTGATCTTTTCAAAAAACCAACTCCTGGATTCATTGATTTTTTGGAGAGTTTTTTGTGTCTCTATCTCCTTCAGTTCTGCCCTGATCTTAGTTATTTCTAGCCTTCTGCTAGCTTTCGAAAGTGTTTGCTCTTGCTTCTCTAGTTCTTTTAATTGCAATGTTAGAGTGTCAATTTTAGATCTTTCCTGCTTTCTCTTGTGGGCATTTAGTGCTATAAATTTCCCTCTACACACTGCTTTAAATGTGTCCCAGAGATTCTGGTATGTTGTATCTTTGTTCTCATTGGTTTCAAAGAACATCTTTATTTCTGCCTTCATTTCGTTATGTACCCAGTAGTCATTCAGGAGCAGGTTGTTCAGTTTCCATGTAGTTGAGCGGTTTTGATTGAGTTTCTTAGTCCTGAGTTCTAGTTTGATTGCACTGTGGTCTGAGAGACAGTTTGTTATAATTTCTGTTCTTGTACATTTGCTGAGGAGTGCTTTACTTCCAATTACGTGGTCGATTTTGGAGTAAGTATGATATGGTGCTGAGAACAATGTATATTCTGTTGATTTGGGGTGGAGAGTTCTATAGATGTCTATTAGGTCTGCTTGCTGCAGAGATGAGTTCAATTCCTGGATATCCTTGTTAACTTTCTGTCTCGTTGATCTGTCTAATGTTGACAGTGGAGTGTTGAAGTCTCCCATTATTATTGTATGGGAGTCTAAGTCTCTTTGTAAGTCTCTAAGGACTTGCTTTATGAATCTGGGTGCTCCTGTATTGGGTGCATATATATTTAGGATAGTTAGCTCTTCCTGTTGAATTGATCCCTTTACCATTATGTAATGGCCTTCTTTGTCTCTTTGGATCTTTGATGGTTTAAAGTCTGTTTTATCAGAGACTAGTATTGCAACCCCCGCTTTTTTTTGTTCTCCATTTGCTTGGTAAATCTTCCTCCATCCCTTTATTTTGAGCCTATGTATGTCTCTGCGTGTGAGCAGACTGATGTGTCTTGACTCTTTATCCAGTTTGCCAGTCTGTGTCTTTTCATTGGAGCATTTAGTCCATTTACATTTAAGGTTAAGATTGTTATGTGTGAACTTGATCCTGCCATTATGATATTAACTGGTTATTTTGTTCATTAGTTGATGCAGTTTCTTCCTAGCCTCGATGGTCTTTACATTTTGGCATGTTTTTGCAATGGCTGGTACCGGTTGTTCCTTTCCATGTTTAGTGCTTCCTTCAGGGTCTCTTGTAAGGCAGGCCTAGTGGTGACAAAATCTCTAAGCATTTGCTTATCTGTAAAGGATTTTATTTCTCCTTCACTTATGAAACTTAGTTTGGCTGGATATGAAATTCTGGGTTGAAAATTCTTTTCTTTAAGAATGTTGAATATTGGCCCCCACTCTCTTCTGGCTTGGAGAGTTTCTGCCGAGAGATCTGCTGTTAGTCTGATGGGCTTCCCTTTGTGGGTAACCCGACCTTTCTCTCTGGCTGCCCTTAAGATTTTTTCCTTCATTTCAACTTTGGTGAATCTGGCAATTATGTGTCTTGGAGTTGCTCTTCTCGAGGAGTATCTTTGTGGCGTTCTCTGTATTTCCTGGATTTGAATGTTGGCCTGCCCTACTAGGTTGGGGAAGTTCTCCTGGATGATATCCTGAAGAGTGTTTTCCAACTTGGTTCCATTTTCCCCCTCACTTTCAGGCACCCCAATCAGACGTAGATTTGGTCTTTTTACATAATCCCATACTTCTTGCAGGCTTTGTTCATTTCTTTTTCTTCTTTTTTCTTTTGGTTTCTCTTCTCGCTTCATTTCATTCATTTGATCCTCAATCACTGATACTCTTTCTTCCAGTTGATCGAGTCGGTTACTGAAGCTTGTGCATTTGTCACGTATTTCTCGTGTCATGGTTTTCATCTCTTTCATTTCGTTTATGACCTTCTCTGCATTAATTACTCTAGCCATCAATTCTTCCACTTTTTTTTTCAAGATTTTTAGTTTCTTTGCGCTGGGTACGTAATTCCTCCTTTAGCTCTGAGAAATTTGATGGACTGAAGCCTTCTTCTCTCATCTCGTCACAGTCGTTCTCCATCCAGTTTTGATCCGTTGCTGGCGATGAGCTGCGCTCCTTTGCCGGGGGAGATGCACTCTTATTTTTTGAATTTCCAGCTTTTCTGCCCTGGTTTTTCCCCATCTTTGTGGTTTTATCTGCCTCTGGTCTTTGATGATGGTGATGTACTGATGGGGTTTTGGTGTAGGTGTTCTTCCTGTTTGATAGTTTTCCTTCTAACAGTCAGGACCCTCAGCTGTAGGTCTGTTGGAGATTGCTTGAGGTCCACTCCAGACCCTGTTTGCCTGGGTATCAGCAGCAGAGGCTGCAGAAGATAGAATATTTCTGAACAGCAAGTGTGCCTGTCTGATTCTTGCTTTGGAAGCTTCCTCTCAGGGGTGTACTCCGCCCTGTGAGGTGTGGGGTGTCAGACTGCCCCTAGTGGGGGATGTCTCCCAGTTAGGCTACTCAGGGGTCAGGGACCCACTTGAGCAGGGAGTCTGTCCCTTCTCAGATCTCAACCTCCGTGTTGGGAGATCCACTGCTCTCTTCAAAGCTGTCAGACAGAGTCGTTTGCGTCTGCAGAGGTTTCGGCTGTGTTTGTTATTGCCCTGTCCCCAGAGGTGGAGTCTACAGAGATAGGCAGGTTTCCTTGAGCTGCTGTGAGCTCCACCCAGTTGGAGCTTCCCAGCAGCTTTGTTTACCTACTTAAGCCTCAGCAATGGTGGGCGCCCCTCCCCCAGCCTCGCTGCTGCCTTGCCGGTAGATCACAGACTGCTGTGCTAGCAATGAGGGAGGGTCCGTGGGTGTGGGACCCTCCCGGCCAGGTGTGGGATATGATCTCCTGGTGTGCCTGTTTGCTTAAAGCGCAGTATTGGGGTGAGAGTTACCCGATTTTCCAGGTGTTGTGTGTCTCCGTTCCCCTGGCTAGGAAAAGGGATCCCCTTCCCCCTTGCACTTCCCAGGTGAGGCAATGCCTCGCCCTGCTTCAGCTCTGGCTGGTCGGGCTGCAGCAGCTGACCAGCACCGATCATCCGGCACTCCCCAGTGAGATGAACCCAGTACCTCAGTTGAAAATGCAGAAATCACCGGTCTTCTGTGTCGCTCGCGCTGGGAGTTGGAGACTGGAGCTGTTCCTATTCGGCCATCTTGCTCCGCCCCGAGAGAGTGAATTTAAAAAGGTAATTTTTTATCCCGGCTGATAATCACATTGATTATAACAAGCACTTCATAGGTGAGTAAACTGGCAGTGGGAGAAAAACGATTTGCACAAATTTTAAAGCTAAGATCCAATACAGGGGAAAAAAGATGACAGAACTGAAAACATAGCCAAATTACATTTAAGGAAGATAAGATAAAGAGTTTTTCATAATAGTTAAAATCTAGTTAAACAAATTATTTACTGATTAGTATTTGTGTATTTTGCTGAGTTATACTGTAGATTATATTTACTCAAAATATATAAATTGTTACAGTAAGTAGTGGTTAACAAGAAATAATTAATCCTGACAGTTTTCAAATAGTACCGTGTTTCCTGAGAAATAACAACTGATGAAAACTGTACTGAGATATACCTAAGAAAGTGAAACCATGCATAGTGTCATTACTGGCCAGAGCTGTAGGCATGGACCTGGAAGGAATTTCCAGACATGTGAGTCTGACCATATGAAAAAACTCTAATCAAATGAAAGCACATGTCACTTGGTTCATGTTCCATAGGGTGTGATGAGGTCATTTCCACCATGTCTACTTTCCAAGTGTTCTCTGGTGAAATGTTCTGGTGGAGGCAATGCAGATTTATGTTATGGGGGGAAACTTTCTTTAACTCTTTTCAAAAATGAACTCAAGACCCTTATTTATGATTTCTGATTTGAAAACAGGGAAACAAAATTGAGCAGAAAATTGGATTAAATGACTTTTTATTCCTACACCCTATGAACAAACACATTTATACAGCTAAAGCACAGGTACACAAAACCTCCCTTGTCTCTGCTTCAAACCTCCCTCCACCACCTGAGGGCTGACAACCAGGATGCACAATGAAGATCTGGCCACCCCTGAAATGTTTCCAAGGATGTCATTGGTGAAGACAGCTAACTGTTAAGGTCAGTGATGCAGAGTAGAGTCACCCACCCTTGGTTTTTCTCAACTCCTCCACAAGGCAGCGAGCTTCCTCTTGAACACGGTCCTCAATGCTCCTCTTCCCCATCCCAAAATTCCGCAAGGTTGTGAGGGAGAAACGCCGGATCTCCTTCCATCTCTTTCCATTGCTGGAAAATCCTAACAAAAAAAAAAAAAGGGCAGAAACTAGGAGAATTCACAACCAAGGAAGAAAGCACTGCAACACTTGGCAGCCAGGCAGATAGGCTAAGCTCTACTGAGAAGCTTTTTAGGAGTCTGTTTTCCATCCTCCTCACCCCAGTTACCAAAGCTGACACAGGTATATGCACACCTACCAAGTCCCTTAGTAGTTCTTTGAGATATTGGCAAAATGCCTCTTCCAGAAAACTCCTCTCCATTATCAATCAGGGCTTCCTTCACTGCCTCATATCCATGCAACACCACTACAGGATTCATGCCAAAATACACGGTGAACACAGGACCATAGACTTTTGAGAACTGGGAAAGGAAATGCAAATAGCAGCAAAATAAGTCGTTATTTGCTCCAAATATTATGTATGATTCAGACTGATATTTTCATTGTATTTTTTCATGTTATATTTGCCACACGTAGATTCGATATTTCTGAATTTTGTACATAAATGTGATGGTGATTGTTATAGCAGCCACTTATAGATGGCCTATGATGTGCTATGCAATAACCCAGGCAATTGGTACACAAATCACAGTTCATCCTCACTTCAACACATTGAGCACATTCATTTGCCCTGTTTTAAAAATGAAGAAACTGAGGCCAGAGAATTCCAAATTCATTCTCAGAGTCCCACAGGTAATATATAGAAGCTCCAAACTTGAACCTCTGCTAATTTAAGCTTATGCTTGAGCAATTTATCACTCCCCCATGTCTGCCTTGAGGCCAATACCCAGCTAAGGACTTCAGGGTCACCTGTAAAGCTCTTACCATGAGGATTCTGATTCAGCAGTCCTGTGATGAACCCTAGAAATCTGTATTTTCAGTGTCACCCTAGGCAATTCTAATGCCCAATCCAGTTTGTAACTACTGATATTACCAGTATGGAAAGATGAAACACCACAAAGTTAGAATCAGGACATTCAGCATCTCCTGGAAGAAGAATTTCTTCCATTCTCCAGCAATCTTGGCCACAGACAGTGGCTTTGTTCAGAATCCAGAAGAATTCTGTTAACCACCAATTGGGCCCTGACTGGTTACTTCTTTCTTTCATGCACTTATGCTTGCCCTGAACCCATAGATATTTCTTTCATATCAGCCATGAAAGCGATCTTCAGAGAAGTTTGATTTTCATGACCACTCTGAATAAAACACATGACTACTCCGGTAGAGGACTTATTGGATGAAATTTCTAATCACACACATTTACCTTCACCTTCAGTCAAAAATCATAGCAAAACACTCTGAAACAAAGAGGGGAAACAGCACTTCAAACTTTTGACATTGTATTAAATGATTCTATCGTACAATGACCCCAATGACTGTGTATTCACAAAATGTACCAACACACTCTACTATTTCTGACAATGACAGACTTAGAAAGACAAAAGAAACATCAAAGAAGTTCAGAGGGAGTATTTTGCTTTACAATGATCTATTGTAATAGTGTGCTTCCAGGAATATATTTTTTTCTAAAAATAACAGTCAAATAACTTACCCTTTGCAAGTGACTGGAGGAACATAAAGCATACTTACATTGCTGAAAGATTTGCAGATGTCCTTAACATCTATCTGTAGCATATTTCCAATAATAGGAAGAGGAGTGGGGCCAGGAGGGAGTTTCCTTCTCCCAGAGCTCTGTCTCCAGAGTGAAAAGAGAAGCACAAAGGAGAGACAGAGCACCAGGACCACAAAAGGATCCATTGAAGACTTCTCTTCTTACTAAGACAGCTGAGAGCTTGCACTCCAAGGCTTTTATAACACTCCCTGCTAATTCAGTGTGTGTCTCTTTGACATGTAAAGTAAGCAATCACCTAGGTCCAATTTATACTTTTTTTCTGTGTGGACTCTGGCCCATGGATAGAGAAAAAATGTTCTTTTGTCCTACTTCTTCTTTGCAGTTCCCGTCTAGGAGATTCTGGTTTAATTATATTGGATTGGAGCCCAGGTATTGGTAATTAAAAGTCCCTGGTTGTTCCAATGTGCTGTGATGATGGAGAAATACTGAAGTAAATGATTCTGTGTTCCAATATACTCAAAATTCCATATTATCAAATTAATGACACAGTTGGGAATTTATGACTTTGAGGGAAATCAGTGTATTCTATATGTCGTGTATAAAAAGTGTACATTGTAATGCTATATCAAAAAATAAGAGACTTTGCCCTTGATAACAAAAGCCTTTCAAATATTTATTATAGTTCACTTAAAATACTGCTGCCTAAACATGAAATACTGAATATAACTCATACATGTTGAATGACCACACATATATCAAAGCATTAACTAATAAATTATATATGTATTTAAATTGTATATAAACAATATACATAAATCTGTATTTATGTTATTACATAATATTTATGTTATTATTACATTATTATAATAATAGGTGATTGTTTACATGTCAAAGAGACACACTGAATTAGCGGGGAGTGTTACATACATTATTACATAATAATAACATAAATACATATTTATATTATTAAATATATCAAATGTATAAAATAATATATCTATGTATATTCATCGTTAAAAGAGACTGGAATGTAGAGATTATCATTTTTTATTTTTTAAATGGGGAAAGAAACTCTGGGAGAACAGGACACCTGTCAGTGCCACACAGCTCATCACTGGTAAAACTGGGATTTGAGCAGAGATCTTCTGATGCCCATTGGGGTGCATTACCACTTGCACCAGAGCTGGCTCAAGAACAATTTTAGAAAAACCAAACAAACCCCAGACACTAGTTACTCTGAAAATACACCACCTTGACTCTGTTCAGAAAGCAACAGGCTTCACATTAAATATAAGTCCATTATTTGTTTATAAGGATAAGAGGACAAGAGATGCTCAAAAGAAGAAATAAAAATTAGAGTTCTGCCCTCTGAATCACCTCACAAGTGAAAATTGTTCAGCACTGTTAAGGAAAGGGCCAATCTCAAATAATGTATAGCAGCGGGCTTGAAAATCTATGGCTTCTCCTCCTCCCAGTCACCTCCAGACATAGCTGCTTCTATTGTTTTTGGTCTGTTATTGTTACAGATAATAGAATGTAATCATACACAGCAAGGAAGAGAAATTATATACAGAACAACAGTTGTGGATTCAATAGAAGATGGAACACAGGGAAATCATTGAATGGACCCAGGGCACAGAACGACTGTAATGTGCAGACCTGAATGGGAACTGATAGTCAATGGTCATGAAAATCTGAATTCAACTGGATTTATGAACTTTCCTAGATCACTAATGACAAAGTGTATGTACAAAGGCATGCTCTGAAAAGATTACCTTTATTCTAAATTGACCAGTACAGTTATTTCCAGCTCTTTCTTTAGGAAAATATTAAGACCTAGTTATACAATGTTTTATCGATTATGTCTACAGACATTATGACAAATTTACAGAGAATTTTCACACTCGTCACATCTCTTTTTATTCTCTCAATTATCTTTGCCCCCTGTAAAATTATTCCCAGTTTAGAGAGGAGAAAGTTAGACTATGGAGATTCAGTACTTTAGCTAAGGGCACACAGAATGCAAGTGACCAAGCTGGGGCTGGAAACCATAACCCCTGCATCTTGCTGCGTTTCTTTTAAGCAAAACATTCAGTTACTAATAGAATGTACAACACAAAGAGTAAACCCTATGTAAACTTTGAACTTTGGTTGATCATTATGTCTTATTGTTGGTTTACTGACTGTAACTAATGAACCCCACTGATGGGGGTTGTTGATTGTGCACCAAGATTTACTAAAATTCCACACTTGTGGATTAATCTAATCAGTGACTTTCAAAATAAACATTAATTTAGTTAACAATTCTAGCACCAGTTGAGTAAAATGTAGGTCAGACGTGTTTGGTTTTACAACCTGTAAAAGGTGAGTGAGTCCAGGTCCTGGTGAGTCCTTTATCTAGGCAAAGGGAAGCAGTAATTTACTGCCTCACTGATATAGGTATAAGCTAGTTTATTTGGATAAAATAAGTTCACTTTCTCTCTTTAGAGCAATAATTTTATTCCGTGAGAGACAGTTGTCCTTGCTCTGCTCCTTGTTTCTTCTCTTGAGCTGAGGCTCCTGCCTTGACCCTTCTTTTTAAGAATAAAAGGTAGGTAGATAATTTAAAGACAGTTAGGATCTCTGAGATCTACTAATTTAATTTTGTTTTGTTTTTCAGGAGTGAGCAATTGGTGACTCAGTGAGTTAGAGCATTATCAATGCACCAGTAAAAGATTTTGTATTAGAATCCCAGTTTTCCTGTTGGTGGTTCAGTGAAATACCCCATCTCATAGAAATCCCACCTGAGTCCAAATGATCAAGAGTGTATTAACATTAATTAAGCCCTCCACAGTCACAGATTGACACCAACCTCAGCTTGGTTAGAGTGGTGAATTAGACACGATTTTTTTATTAATAGAATTTATTTTTATAGCAATTTTAGCCTCCCAGCAACAGTTCCCACAAACCCCTTCGCAGCACCTACAAATAGTCTTTCCCACAATCAACAACCTCCATCAGTGGGGTTCATCAGTTACAGTCAGTGAACCAACAATAAGACATAATCATCAATCAAAGTTCAAAGTTTACATAGCGTTTACTCTTTGTGTTGTACATTCTATAAATTTGACTAATGTATAATGCTATATATCCACCATCGTAGCATCATACAGAATAGATTTGCTCTCTGAAAAATCCTCTGTGCTCTGCCTATTCTCTCCCTTCCCTGCAAGTCCTTGGTAACAAGCGAACCATAGTTCACTTTAGTGTTGCCATAGTTTTGCCTTTACTATAAGAGATTGTTATATAGTTGGAATCACACAGTATGTAGCCTTTTCAGACAGGTTTCCTTCACTTACTAATACGCAGAAGGTTTCTCTATGTCTTCTCATGGCTTGAAAGCTCATTTCTTCTTACCACCAAATAGTAATATAATAATATTCCCTTGCATTGATGTACCACAGTTTATTCATCTAGTGAAGAGTATCTTGGTTGCTTCCAATTTTGGCAATAATCAGTAAAGATACTATAAACGTCCATGTGTAAGTTTTGTGTGGACATATGTTTTCAACTCATTTGGCAAATATCAAGGAGCACAACTTCTGGATCATATGGTAAGCATATTTTAGTTTTGTGAGAAGCCACCAACCTCTCTTCCAGAGCGTCTGTAACATTTTGCATTCATACCATCAATAACTAATAGTTCCCATTGCTTCAAATCCTTGCCAACATTTGGTTTTATCAATGCCTTAGATGTTCTTATTGTAAAGGTATATGTCATTGTTGTCTTCATTTGCGGGTCCCTAATTATGTGTAATGTTGAACAGTTTTCATGCTTATTTGACATCTGTTTATCTTCTTGGGTGGGGTGTCTGTTTAAATCTTTTGCCATGTTTCTATTAAGGGTGTCCAGTTTTTTATTGTTAAACTTTAAGAGTTCTTTGAGTATTTTGGATGACAGTGTTTTATTCTTATAAAGATATATTCTTGTATCTTCTGGAACTATTATTCCTCTTTTAGATGGACTTCTCCTTTCCTTGATAATGTCTTTTACAGAGTAAAACTTTTTTGTTTTAACAAAGTTCAGATTATTGATTGTTTCTTTCATGGATTGTGCGCTTGTTGTTGTATTTGAAGAACCATTGCCAAAGTTTTCTATATTTTCTCCTATGTTATCTTCTCAGAGTTTTATGGTTTTTTTGTTTCACATTTAGTTCTATAAACAATTTGCAGTTAACTTTTGTGAATACTGTGAGATCTACATCTAGATTCTTATTTTTGCAAAAACATCTTAAGACAAGCGGGGCTTAATTAAACTAAAAAGCTTCTGCACAGCAAGGAAATAATTAACAGAGTAAACAGACAACCTACAGAATAGGATAAAATATTTGCAAACTATGTATTCAGAAAAGAGCTAATATCCAGAATTTATAAGGAACTCAAAGAAGTCAATAAGACAAAACAAATAACCCCATTAAAAACTGGGCAAGGTTAAAATTGTCACAGGCTATTTTGCATTTGTTTTAGAGGTCTTAGTTATGAATTATTTGCCTAGGCCAATGTCAGAATTTTTCCTAGGTTTTCTCCTATGATTTTTGTGGTTTTAGGTCTCACATTTTTCTTTCATCCATCTTAAGTAAATTTTGATATGTAGCGAGAATTAGGGGCACAATTTCATTCTTCTGTTTATGGCAAGTTTATTTTCCCAGCACCATTTATTGAATAGGGTATCCTTTCCACAGTGTATATCTTTGTCAACTTTGCCAAAGATCTGTCGTCCATAGGTATGTGGCTTCATTTATGGATTTTCTATTCTGTTCTAATACAGGAGTAAGTATTTCACAGTATATTTGTAAGGTTTACAGTAGAGAGACTCTCTTTATTTTGGAATTCATTTTATTTATATTTCTTTAATTTTTAATTTCTGTGGGTACAATGTAGGTGTGCTTATTTATGGAGTACATGAGATGTGTTGATACAGGCATGTAATGTGTAAAAATCAAATCATGAAGAATAGAATATCCATCCCCTCAAGCATTTATCCTTTGAGTTACAATACAATTATACTCTTTTAGTTATTTTAAAATGTACAATTCAATGATTAATGACTATAATCACCCTGGTTTTCTATCAAATAGTAGGTCTTTTTTACTTTAACTATTTTTTTGCAATCATTAAGCACTCCAGATACCCCCCACCCTCCCACTGCCCTTCCCAGCCTCTTGTAACTATGAGAGAGTAACTTCTCTAATAGAGAGAAGAGTTACCAGAGGCTGGGAAGGGTAGTGGAAGAATGGGGGGTATGAAATGAGTTAAATTTCTTTGATTTTTAGAACTCACAAATAAGTAAAAACATGCAATGTTTGTCTTTCTGTGTCTGACTTATTTCACTTAACATAATGATCTCCAGTTGAATCTATATTGTTGCAAATGACTGGATCTCATTCTTTTTTATGGCTGAATAGAACTTCTTTGTGTATATATGCCACATTTTCTTTATCCATTCATCTGTCGATGGACACTTAGGTTCATTCCAAATCTCAGCTATTGTGAACAGTACTGCGACAAACATAGGAGTGCAGTTATCTCTTTGACACACTGATTCCCTTTCTTTAGGGTATGCACCCAGCAATGGGATTGCTGGATCATATGGTAGCTCTATTTTTAGTTTCCAAGAAACCTCTAAACTGTTCTCTCATAGTGGTTGTAGTAATTTATCTTCCTGCCAACAGTGTATGAGGGCTCCCTTTTCTCCACATTTTCTTCATTTGTTATTGCCTGTCATTTGGATATAAGCCATTTTCACTGAAGTGAGATGATATCTCATTGTAGTTTTAATTTACATTTCTCTGATGATCAGTGTTAAGCACATTTTTATATGCCTATTTGCCATTCATATGTCTTCTTTTGAGAAATATTTATTCAAGTCTTTTGCCTATTTTTTGATCAGATTATTAAATATCTTTCTATAGAAATGTTTGAGCTCCTTATATATTCTGGTTACTAATCTCTTGTCAGATGGATAGTTTGCAAATATTTTCTCCCATTCTGTAGGCTGTGTCTTCACTTTGTTGATTGTTTTATTTATTATGCATAAGTGTTTTAACTTCATGTGTTCTAATTTGTCTATTTTTGCTTTGGTTGTCTGTGCTTGTGGGGTATATAGCTCAAGAAATCTTTGCCCAGACCAGTGTCTTGGAGATTTTCCTCAATGTTCTTTCATAGTATTTTCATAGTTCAAGGTCTTAGAGTTAAGTCTTTAATCCATTTAGATATGATATTTGTATATGATTATACAGGTCTAGTTTCATTTGTCTGCACATGGATATCCAGTTTTCCTAGCACCATTTATGAAAAAATGGTCTTTTCCCCAGTGTATGTTCTTGACATGTTTGTCAAAAGTGACTTCACTGTAGTTGTGTGAATTTGTCTCTGGACTCTCTATTCTGTTCTATCGGTTTATGTGTCTTTTTATTATGCCAGTGCCATGTTGTTTGGGTTACTGTAATCTTGTAGTAAAATTTGAAGTCAGGTAATGTGGTTCTTCTGATTTTATTATTTTTGTTTAGAACGGCTTTTGCTATTCTAGGTCTTTTGTAATTCCTTATAAATTTTAGGATAGTTTTTTTTTGTCTATTTCTGTGAAGAATGTCATTTTTTTTTTGGTAGTGATAGCATTGAATCTGTAGATTTCTTTGGGTAGCATGAATATTTTAACAATATTGATTTTTCCCATCCATGAACATGAAATATCTTTTCATTTTTTTGCTGCTGTCTTCAATTTTTTTGATTAGGGTTTTATAGTTTTTATTGTAGAGCTCTTTCTCTCATATGATTAAGTTAATTCCTATGTCTTTAATTTTATTCATGACTATTGTAAATGAGGTTACTTTTTAATTTTTTTCAGGTTGTTGACTATTGACATATAAAAATACTACTTATTTTTGTATGTTGATTTTGTATCATGCAACTTTACTAAATTTCTAAATCAGTTCTAATAGTTTTTTTGGTGGAATCTTTAGGTTTTTCCAAATATAAAATTATACCATCTGCAACAAGGGTAATTTGATTTTGTCCTTTTTCATTCAAATGCCCTTTATTTCTTTCTCTTGTCTAATTACTCTAGCTAGGACTTCCAATATTATGTTCAATAACAGTGGTGAAAATAAAAATGGGCATTGTTTTTAAACTCTAGATCTTAGAGAAAAACCTATCAATTTTTCCTCTTTAGATAAGATAATAACTGTCATAATTAATAGTTCCATCATATATGAGTTTTACTATGTTGAATTTATTTCCTTTATTCCCCATTTTTTGAATGTTTTTATCATGAAAGGATGTTGAACTTTATCAAATTATTTTCCAGCATTAATTGAAATGATCACATAGTTTTCATTCTGTTGATAGGATGTATCACATTAATTGATTTACATACGTTAAACCATCCTTCCTTCCCAGGGATAAATCCCACTTGGTCATGATGAATGGTCCTTTTAAAATATTGTTGAACTCAGCTTGCTAGCATTTTGTTGAGAATTTTTGCATCAATATTCATCAGTGAAATTGGCCCATCATTTTTTTCTTTTTGATGTGTTTTTGCCTGGTTTTATTGTCAGGGTAATACTGGCTTTGTAGAATGAGCTTGGAAGTATTCCCTCCTGCTCTTTTTTTTTTTTTTTCTTTTTTTTTTTTTTTTTTTTGGCATAGTTTAAGTAGACTTGGTATTAGTCCTTTTTTAAATGCTTGGTGGGATTCAGTAGTGAAGCTTTCAGGTCCAGGGCTTCTCTTTACGGAAGATTTTAAATACAACTTTGATCTCATTGCTTGTTATTGGCTTGTCAGGCTTTAGATTCCTTCATGTTTCAATCTTGATAGGTTGTATATGTCTAGGAATTTGTCCATTTCTTCTAAATTTTTCAATTTATTGACTTATAGTTGCTCATAGTACCACTAATGATCCTTTAAATTTCTGCAGTATCAGTTGTCAGGTCTCTTTTCTCATCTCTGATTTCATTTATTTGGGTCTTCTCTTTTTAAAGTTAATATTGCTAGAGCATTTTCAGTTTTGTTTAACCTTCCAAAATCAACGTTTTGCTAATTCATCTTCTATATTGTTTTCTTTTCAATTTCATTTATTTATGTTTTGATCTTTATTATTTCCTTTCTTCTACTTTTGGTTTTCATTTGCTCTTGCTTTTCTTGTTCTTTAATGCATTGTTATGGTTATTTTTGGAAGGTTTTTCTCCTTTTTTGATGTAGGCACTTACAGCTATAAAATTCCCTCTTAGTACTGCTTTTGCTGTATCTCATAGGTTTGTTATGCTGTGTTTCTACTATCATTTATTTCAAGAAATTTTCAATTTCCGTCTAAATTTCCTCATTGACTCGCTGGTCATTCAGG
Source organism: Macaca nemestrina (assembly GCF_043159975.1). Classification (NCBI taxonomy): domain Eukaryota; kingdom Metazoa; phylum Chordata; class Mammalia; order Primates; family Cercopithecidae; genus Macaca; species Macaca nemestrina. The sequence continues at coordinate 39,067,111 of NC_092133.1, read as the reverse complement.
AGCACACTGTTTAATTTTCATGTATTTGTTTATTTTCCAAGATTCCTCTTGTTATTGACTTCCAGTTTTACTTTACTGCAGCCATAGAAGTTGGTTTATATTATTTCAATTATTTTTGAATGTTTTAAGATTTGTTTTGTGACTTAAAGTGTGGTCTATTATTGAGAATAATCCATGTGCTGAGGAAAAGAGTGTGTGTTCTAGAGTGACTGTATAAAATCTTCTGTAAATATCTATTATATACTGTTTGGTGTGTAGTGCAGATTATGAAAGATGTCTCCCTGGAGGGGCGGAGCAAGATGGCCGAATAGGAACAGCTCCAGTCTCCAACTCCCAGCGCGAGCGACACAGAAGACCGGTGATTTCTGCATTTTCAACTGAGGTACTGGGTTCATCTCACTGGGGAGTGCCTGACGATCGGTGCTGGTCAGCTGCTGCAGCCCGACCAGCGAGAGCTGAAGCAGCACGAGGCATTGCCTCACCTGGGAAGCGCAAGGGGGAAGGGAATCCCTTTTCCTAGCCAGGGGAACTGAGACACACAACACCCAGAAAATCGGGTAACTCCCACCCCAATACTGCATTTTAAGCAAACAGGCACACCAGGAGATCATATCCCACACCTGGCCGGGAGGGTCCCAAACCCACGGAGCCTCCCTCATTGCTAGCACAGCAGTCTGTGATCTACCGGCAAGGCAGCAGCGAGGCTGGGGAGGGGCGCCCGCCATTGCTGAGGCTTAAGTAGGTAAACAAAGCTGCTGGGAAGCTCGAACTGAGTGGAGCTCACAGCAGCTCAAGGAAACCTGCCTGTCTCTGTAGACTCCACCTCTGGGGACAGGGCACAGAAAACAATAACAAACGCAGCAGAAACCTCTGCAGACGCAAATGACTCAGTCTGACAGCTTTGAAGAGAGCAGTGGATCTCCCAACATGGAGGTTGAGATCTGAGAAGGGACAGACTCCCTGCTCAAGTGGATCCCTGACCCCTGAGTAGCCTAACTGGGAGACATCCCCCACTAGGGGCAGTCTGACACCCCACACCTCACAGGGTGGAGTACACCCCTGAGAGGAAGCTTCCAAAGCAAGAATCAGACAGGTACACTCGCTGTTCAGAAATATTCTATCTTCTGCAGCCTCTGCTGCTGATACCCAGGCAAACAGGGTCTGGAGTGGACCTCAAGCAATCTCCAACAGACCTACAGCTGAGGGTCCTGACTGTTAGAAGGAAAACTATCAAACAGGAAGGACACCTACACCAAAACACCATCAGTACATCACCATCATCAAAGACCAGAGGCAGATAAAACCACAAAGATGGGGAAAAAGCAGGGCAGAAAAGCTGGAAATTCAAAAAATAAGAGTGCATCTCCCCCGGCAAAGGAGCGCAGCTCATCGCCAGCAACGGATCAAAGCTGGACGGAGAATGACTTTGACGAGATGAGAGAAGAAGGCTTCAGTCCATCAAATTTCTCAGAGCTAAAGGAGGAATTACGTACCCAGCGCAAAGAAACTAAAAATCTTGAAAAAAAAGTGGAAGAATTGATGGCTAGAGTAATTAATGCAGAAAAGGTCATAAACGAAATGAAAGAGATGAAAACCATGACACGAGAAATACGTGACAAATGCACAAGCTTCAGTAACCGACTCGATCAACTGGAAGAAAGAGTATCAGTGATTGAGGATCAAATGAATGAAATGAAGCGAGAAGAGAAACCAAAAGAAAAAAGAAGAAAAAGAAATGAACAAAGCCTGCAAGAAGTATGGGATTATGTAAAAAGACCAAATCTACGTCTGATTGGGGTGCCTGAAAGTGAGGGGGAAAATGGAACCAAGTTGGAAAACACTCTTCAGGATATCATCCAGGAGAACTTCCCCAACCTAGCAGGGCAGGCCAACATTCAAATCCAGGAAATACAGAGAACGCCACAAAGATACTCCTCGAGAAGAGCAACTCCAAGACACATAATTGCCAGATTCACCAAAGTTGAAATGAAGGAAAAAATCTTAAGGGCAGCCAGAGAGAAAGGTCGGGTTACCCACAAAGGGAAGCCCATCAGACTAACAGCAGATCTCTCGGCAGAAACTCTCCAAGCCAGAAGAGAGTGGGGGCCAATATTCAACATTCTTAAAGAAAAGAATTTTCAACCAAGAATTTCATACCCAGCCAAACTAAGTTTCATAAGTGAAGGAGAAATAAAATCCTTTACAGATAAGCAAATGCTTACAGATTTTGTCACCACTAGGCCTGCCTTACAAGAGACCCTGAAGGAAGCACTAAACAAGGAAAGGAACAACCGGTACCAGCCATTGCAAAAACATGCCAAAATGTAAAGACCATCGAGGCTAGGAAGAAACTGCATCAACTAACGAGCAAAATAACCAGTTAATATCATAATGGCAGGATCAAGTTCACACATAACAATCTTAACCTTAAATGTAAATGGACTAAATGGTCCAATGAAAAGACACAGACTGGCAAACTGGATAAAGAGTCAAGACCCATCAGTCTGCTTTAATCAGGACACCCATCTCACACGCAGAGACATACATAGGCTCAAAATAAAGGGATGGAGGAAGATTTACCAAGCAAATGGAGAACAAAAAAAAGCGGGGGTTGCAATACTAGTCTCTGATAAAACAGACTTTAAACCATCAAAGATCCAAAGAGACAAAGAAGGCCATTACATAATGGTAAAGGGATCAATTCAACAGGAAGAGCTAACTATCCTAAATATATATGCACCCAATACAGGAGCACCCAGATTCATAAAGCAAGTCCTTAGAGACTTACAAAGAGACTTAGACTCCCATACAATAATAATGGGAGACTTCAACACTCCACTGTCAACATTAGACAGATCAACGAGACAGAAAGTTAACAAGGATATCCAGGAATTGAACTCATCTCTGCAGCAAGCAGACCTAATAGACATCTATAGAACTCTCCACCCCAAATCAACAGAATATACATTCTTCTCAGCACCACATCGTACTTACTCCAAAATCGACCACGTAATTGGAAGTAAAGCACTCCTCAGCAAATGTACAAGAACAGAAATTGTAACAAACTGCCTCTCAGACCACAGTGCAATCAAACTAGAACTCAGGACTAAGAAACTCAATCAAAACCGCTCAACTACATGGAAACTGAACAACCTGCTCCTGAATGACTACTGGGTACATAACGAAATGAAGGCAGAAATAAAGATGTTCTTTGAAACCAATGAGAACAAAGATACAACATACCAGAATCTCTGGGACACATTTAAAGCAGTGTGTAGAGGGAAACTTATAGCACTAAATGCCCACAAGAGAAAGCAGGAAAGATCTAAAATTGACACTCTAACATCGCAATTAAAAGAACTTGAGAAGCAAGAGCAAACACATTCGAAAGCTAGCAGAAGGCAAGAAATAACTAAGATCAGAGCAGAACTGAAGGAGATAGAGACACAAAAAACTCTCCAAAAAATCAATGAATCAGGAGTTGGTTTTTTGAAAAGATCAACAAAACTGACAGACCACTAGCAAGACTAATAAAGAAGAAAAGAGAGAAGAATCAAATCGACGCAATTAAAAATGATAAAGGGGATATCACCACCGACCCCACAGAAATACAAACTACCATCAGAGAATACTATAAACACCTCTATGCAAATAAACTGGAAAATCTAGAAGAAATGGATAATTTCCTGGACACTTACACTCTTCCAAGACTAAACCAGGAAGAAGTTGAATCCCTGAATAGACCAATAGCAGGCTCTGAAATTGAGGCAATAATTAATAGCCTACCAACCAAAAAAAGTCCAGGACCAGATGGATTCACAGCTGAATTCTACCAGAGGTACAAGGAGGAGTTGTTATCATTCCTTCTGAAACTGTTCCAATCAATAGAAAAAGAGGGAATCCTCCCTAACTCATTTTATGAGGCCAACATCATCCTGATACCAAAGCCTGGCAGAGATACAACAAAAAAAGAGAATTTTAGACCAATATCCCTGATGAACATCGATGCAAAAATCCTCAATAAAATACTGGCAAACCAGATTCAGCAACACATCAAAAAGCTTATCCACCATGATCAAGTGGGCTTCATCCCTGGGATGCAAGGCTGGTTCAACATTCGCAAATCAATAAACATAATCCAGCATATAAACAGAATCAAAGACAAGAACCACATGATTATCTCAATTGATGCAGAAAAGGCTTTTGACAAAATTCAACAGCCCTTCATGCTAAAAACGCTCAATAAATTCGGTATTGATGGAACGTACCTCAAAATAATAAGAGCTATTTATGACAAACCCACAGCCAATATCATACTGAATGGGCAAAAACTGGAAAAATTCCCTTTGAAAACTGGCACAAGACAGGGATGCCCTCTCTCACCACTCCTATTCAACATAGTGGTGGAAGTTCTGGCTAGGGCAATTAGGCAAGAGAAAGAAATCAAGGGTATTCAGTTAGGAAGAGAAGAAGTCAAATGTCCCTGTTTGCAGATGACATGATTGTATATTTAGAAAACCCCATTCTCAGCCCAAAATCTCCTTAAGCTGATAAGCATCTTCAGCAAAGTCTCAGGATACAAAATTAATGTGCAAAAGTCACAAGCATTCTTATACATCAGTAACAGATAAACAGAGAGCCAAATCAGGAATGAACTTCCATTCACAATTGCTTCAAAGAGAATAAAATACCTAGGAATCCAACTTACAAGGGATGTAAAGGACCTCTTCAAGGAGAACTACAAACCACTGCTCAGTGAAATAAAAGAGGACACAAACAAATGGAAGACATACCATGCTCATGGATAGGAAGAGTCAATCTCGTGAAAATGGCCATACTGCCCAAGGTAATTTATAGATTCAATGCCATCCCCATCAAGCTACCAATGAGTTTCTTCACAGAATTGGAAAAAACTGCTTTAAAGTTCATATGGAACCAAAAAAGAGCCCGCATCTCCAAGACAATCCTAAGTCAAAAGAACAAAGCTGGAGGCATCATGCTACCTGACTTCAAACTATACTACAAGGCTACAGTAACCAAAACAGCATGGTACTGGTACCAAGACAGAGATATAGACCAATGGAACAGAACAGAGTCCTCAGAAATAATACCACACATCTACAGCCATCTGATCTTTGACAAACCTGAGAGAAACAAGAAATGGGGAAAGGATTCCCTATTTAATAAATGGTGCTGGGAAAATTGGCTAGCCATAAGTAGAAAGCTGAAACTGGATCCTTTCCTTACTCCTTATACGAAAATTAATTCAAGATGGATTAGAGACTTAAATGTTAGACCTAATACCATAAAAATCCTAGAGGAAAACCTAGGTAGTACCATTCAGGACATAGGCATGGGCAAAGACTTCATGTCTAAAACACCAAAAGCAACGGCAGCAAAAGCCAAAATTGACAAATGGGATCTCATTAAACTAAAGAGCTTCTGCACAGCAAAAGAAACTACCATCAGAGTGAACAGGGAACCTACAGAATGGGAGAAAATTTTTGCAATCTACTCATCTGACAAAGGGCTAATATCCAGAACCTACAAAGAACTCAAACAAATTTACAAGAAAAAAACAAACAACCCCATCAAAAAGTGGGCAAAGGATATGAACAGACGTTTCTCAAAAGAAGACATTCATACAGCCAACAGACACATGAAAAAATGCTCATCATCACTGGCCATCAGAGAAATGCAAATCAAAACCACAATGAGATACCATCTCACACCAGTTAGAATGGCAATCATTAAAAAGTCAGGAAACAACAGGTGCTGGAGAGGATGTGGAGAAATAGGAACATTTTTACACTGCTGGTGGGATTGTAAACTAGTTCAACCATTATGGAAAACAGTATGGCGATTCCTCAAGGATCTAGAACTAGATGTACCATATGACCCAGCCATCCCATTACTGGGTATATACCCAAAGGATTATAAATTATGCTGCTATAAAGACACATGCACACGTATGTTTATTTCAACACTATTCACAATAGCAAAGACTTGGAATCAACCCAAATGTCCATCAGTGACAGATTGGATTAAGAAAATGTGGCACATATACACCATGGAATACTATGCAGCCATAAAAAAGGATGAGTTTGTGTCCTTTGTAGGGACATGGATGCTGCTGGAAACCATCATTCTTAGCAAACTATCACAAGAACAGAAAACCAAACACCGCATGTTCTCACTCATAGGTGGGAACTGAACAATGAGATCACTTGGACTCTGGAAGGGGAACATCACACACCGGGGCCTATCATGGGGAGGGGGGAGGGGGGAGGGACTGCATTGGGAGTTATACCTGATGTAAATGACGAGTTGATGGGTGCAGCACAGCAACATGGCACAAGTATACATATGTAACAAACCTGCACGTTATGCACATTTACCCTACAACTTAAAGTATAATAATAACAAATAAATTAAAAAAAAAGAATAAGAATAAATTAAAAAAAAAAAGATGTCTCCCCTCTCCTCCCCTTCCCTCCCCTCCACTTCCCTCTCCCCCTTCCCCTTCACCTTCCCCTTCCCTTTCCCCTTTCCTCTTTCCCTTCCCCTTGCCTTCCCTTCCCTCTTTATCTTTTTCTTTTTTCTTTTTGGAGTAGGAACATTGTCCCAGTATGTTGCCAGTCTGGTCTCAGACTCCTGAAGTCATCTGTTCACTCTGGCCTCTTAACGTGCTGGGATTACAGGTGTGAGCCACTGTACCCAGCCTCTTTGTTTACTTTCTGTCAAGTGAACCTATCCAATGTTGAAAGTAAAGTGTTGAAATCTCCAGTTATTATTGTATTAAAGTTTACCTCTCTATATATCTCTAATCTTATTTGCTTTACATATCTGGGTGCTACAATGTTGAGTGCATATATATTTAAAATTCTTATATTGTCTGTCTGAATTGACTCCAGTCATCAAAAGTGGATTTATTTGTTTCTTCTTATAATTTTTGTCTTAAAATCTATTTAGTCTGACATTAGGATGGCTACACCTGCTCTTTTTTGGATTCCAGTGGTATGAAATATATTTTTCCATTTTTTTACATTCAGTCTATGTGTGTCTCTATAGGTGAAGTGTGTTTCTTGTAAGCAGCAGGTCAATAGATCTTGTTTTTGCCTCCATTTAGACACTTTATGTGTTTTGATTGGAGGGTTTATTCCATTTACATTCAGTGTTATTTTTGATAAGTAAGGACTTACTCCTGCCGTTTTCTCATTTGTTTTCTGGTTGTTTTGTGGTATTTCCTTCCTTCCTTCCTGTCTTCCTTCAAGTGAAAGTGATTTTCTCTGTTGATACAATTTAGTTTCTTGCTTTATATTTTTTGTGTATCCATTTTATGTATTTTGGCTTGAGGTTCCCATATGGGCTTGCAAATACTTTCTCAGTACCCACTATTTTAACCTGATAGCAATGTAACACTGTTTACATAAACAAACAAACAAGCAAAAATGAACTAATAAAAGCTCTACACCTCAACTTCTTCCACCTGCTTTTTAACTTTTCGTAGTATCTATTTATATCTTATGGCACTGCCTATTTCTTGAAAAGTTGTTGTAGTTATTATTTTTGATTGGTTCATAATTCAGCCTTTCTATGTAAGACAAGAGTAGTTTATGGCCAGATGTGGATCACACCACTGCACTCCAGCTTGGGCGACAGAGCGAGACTCTGTCTCAGGGAAAAAAAAAAAAAAAAAAGAGTAGTTTATACACAACAGTTTAGAGTGTTGTAATATTCTATGTTTTCCTGTGTACTTACTTTGTCAGTGAGATTTGTATCTTGAGGTGCTTACTTATTGCTTATTTACGTCCTTTTCTTTCTGATTAAAGTACTCCCTCTAGCATTTCCTGTAGGACAGGCTTTGTGTTGACAAAATCCCTCAGCATTGGTCTGAGAAAGTATTTATGTCTCCATTTTTGAAGGATTTTTTTTTTTTTTTTTTTTTTTTTTTTTTGCCAGATACACTATTGTAGGGTAAAAAATCTTCTTTCTTTCAGCACTTTAAATATGCCTTGCCACTCTCTTCTGGAATGTAAGGTGTGCACTAAATTCTGCTATCATACTTACTGGAGCTCCATTGTATGTCATTTCTTTCTTTTCTGTTGCTGCTTTTAGAATCCTGTTTATTTTTAATCCTTAACCTTTGGGAGTTTTATCATTAAATGCCTTGAGGTAGTCTTCTTTGGATTAAATCTGCTTGATGTTTCATAATCTTAGATACTAATATCTTTCTCTAGGTTTGAGAAGTTCTCTGTTTTTATTCATTTGAATAAACTTTCTATCCTATCTCTTTCTCTACCTCCTCTTTAAGGCCACTAGCTCTTAGATTTTATGTTTTGGGGCTATTTTTTAGATCCTATAGTAGTGCTTCATTGCTTTTTATTTTTGTCTCCTCTGACTGTGTATTTTTAAATGGCCTGTCTTTAAGCTCACTAATTCTTCTTTTGTTTGATCAGTTCTGTTATTAAAAGACTTTGATGCATATTTCAGCATGCCAATTGGATTTTTAAACTCCAGGATGTCTTCTTGATTTTTAAAAAATTATTTCAATCTTTTTGTTAACTTTATCTGATATAATTCTGAATTCTTTTTCTGTATTATCTTGAATTTCTTTGAGTTTCCTAAACAGAGCTATTTTGAATTCTCTGTCTTAAAGGTCACATATTTCTGTTGCTTCAGGATTGGTCTCTGGTGCCTTATTTAGTGTATCTGGTGAGGTTATGTTTTCCTGGATTTTCTTAATATTTGTTCATCTGTGTCTGGGTATTGATGAATTAGGTATTTATTGCAGTCTTTGCAGTCTGAGCTTGTGTGTCAGTCCTTCTTCGTAGGCTTTTCAGTTATTTGAAAGAATTTGGGTGTTGTCTAAGCTGTATCTGCTTTAGGTGGTAATGAAAGCTCAGTAATGCTGTAGTTCTTGCAGACTTATTGAGTTACCATCGTGATGTTCTTGGACAAGATTTTGGAGAATTCTCTGGATTACCAGACAGGTACTCTTTTCTTTCTTTGTACTTTCTCTCAAACAAAGTCTCTTTTGAGCCACCTGAAGCTGCAGGTGGGTGACACAAGCATCCCTGTGGCCATCACCACTATGAATGCACTGGTTCAAACCTGAAGCCAACACAGCACTGGATCCCACCCATGGGCTTCTGTAACTATGCTTTGTTTATGTTTGCTCAAAACTCTAAGGCTCTACACTAAGCAGGTGGCAATGCCAGCCAGGCTTGTGTCCTTCCTTTCAGGATGGTGAGGTCCTCTAGGCCATAGGTGAGTCCAAAGGTCCTGTCAGGAGCCAGGGACTAGAGTCAAAATCTTTAGAAGTCTATCTGATGTTTTGTGGTACTGTGGCCAAGATGGCATTCAAACTACAAGATGCAGTCCTTCCCACTCTTACTCCCCTTCAAAAGGCAGAAGAGTCTCACTCCATGGCCACCACCATGACAGACCCCTGGAAAGTTCTGCAAGATGACCACTGATGGTCTATTAAGGCTTAAGGGCCTCAGTCAGCTTGTGTTTAATGCTGCCTGGCCTGTAATTCATTCTTCAGGGAAGTGGTCTCCCCTCTGGTCCTGAACAGGTTCCAAAATGCTGTCCAAGTGCCAAGTCCTGGAATCAATGACTCCAGTAGCCCACTTGGTACCTTGCCCCTCTGTGGCCAAGTTGGTACTTGAAGCCTGCAAGTCTCAGAGTTTCACTCAAAGTTTCCAATTTAGTATCTTAGTATCGCCATTGATTATTCAGGGCTTAAGGATTATTCATTTATCAGGTGATGGATGCTGCTAGCACTGGGTCTTTCTCTTCATCACAGCCTTTCTGGCCCAGAGTTGTCTAGAAATATCATCAGGGAGCTAGAGACTAGAACCAGGGCCTCATGAGTCTGACTGGTGCCCTATCTTGCTGTGGGTGACTGGGTATCCAAAATGCAAGACAAAGTCCTTTTGACTCTTCTCTCTCCTTGCCTCAAGTGGAAGAAAAGGATCTCTTTTGGAGCTGTGAGCTATGCAGCCTGAGGTTTTGGGGAGGGGAGGTGCCATCACTCCCTTAGCCATCACCAGCTGATGTCTCAGTAGGTCACGTTCCCCACCCACCCTAAGTCTCCTGACTCTGGGCCCAGTTCAGCACTAGCACTCACCTAAAAGTTGGAGTCCTTGTGAGTTAGGTTGCCTTTTAAGAGTATTTAGATACTCTAGACCACATTAGCCCATGGTGGAAAGGCTTGAGAGAACTCAAGTTCCATCTCCTGGATTGACAATTCTCTCTGTCTAGGGCTGGTTTAAATGCTCCATTTGTGGGCAGGTATCAGCTGAGTTTGTTCTGGCTTTCCTTCTGCTATAACAGAACAGCACTGAGTTCAATGCCTCATAATTGCAGTGTGTTCTCTCCCCCAGCACTCAGAAATGCTTTCTGCACCACACAGTAGCTGCAGAGGTGGGAGGAAGAGATGGGGGGAGGTGATATTGTTTATTCAAGACTGTTTTTTTTCTAACAGATAGTTGTTTAATTGGTGTCCTGTCAGGGAATGATTACTGGAGCCTTCTATGTTGTCATATTGCTCCACCTTCCCCCCAGTATTTATTTTTAAGAGAGAGAGAGAAAAAAAACTTGTTCTGTTTTGATATTTGGTTTTTTTCTTTTAACTTTTAGTTTGATTATGCTGTAGTTAGTATGAGTGACTCTTTTTGGTTTGGTCTGGTTTGTTAAGGCCTAGCGCATGAATTTAGTTTAACATATATGGCTTTAAAATATTAAATTTTTTTTATTTTTTATTTTTTTATTTTTTTATTTTTTATTTTTTAATATTTTAAAGCCATATATGAAAATCCATGGTCAACATTATACTGAACAGGCAAAAGCTGGAACCATTTCTCTTGAGAACTAGAACAAGACAAGGATTCCCATTCACATCACTCTTATTCAGTATAGTACTGAAAGTCCTAGCCAGAACAATCAGTCAAGAGAAAGAAAGAAAAAACATCCAAATAAGAAGAGAGGAAGTAAAACTAACTCTCTTCACAGACAATATGATTCTATACCTAGAAAACCTCAGACACTCTGCCAGAGGGCTCCTAGAACTGACTAACAATTTCAGTAAAGTTTAAGGATAAAAAATCAGTGTACGAATATTAGTAGCTTTTCTATATAACAATAAATTCCAAGCTGAGAGCCAAATCAAAAATACAATTACATTTACAAATGCCACAAAAAATAAAATATTTAGAAATATGGCTTACCAAGGAAGTGAAAGGTTTCTATGATGAAAATTAGAAAACACTGCTGAAAGAAATTAGAGGTAATGAAAACAAATGGAAAGACATTCCACTCTCATGGATAAAAAGAATCAATATCATTAAAATGACCTTATTGTTGAAAGCAATTTAAAGATTCACTATTTTTTGTTATTAAGCCACCAGTGCCATTTTTCCCATAATAAAAAAATTAATGTCATTTTTCCTGTAATTAAACAAAATTATTCTAAAATTCATATGGAACAATAAAAAGGGGCATGAATAGCCAAAGGAAAAGTAAAAAGAACAAAGCTAGAGGCACCATATTACCTGACTTCAAAATATACTACAAGGCTACAGTAACCAAAATAATATGGCACTGACACAAAAACAGACACATAGACCAAAGGAACATGTTATAGAACCCAGAAATAAAGCCACACATGTACAACCACATGTTCTTCAACAAAGTCAACAATAACAAACAATGTGGAAAATACTCCCTGTTGAATAAATGATGCTGGAATAACTGGCTATCCATATGCAGAAGATTGGAACTGGTACCCTTCTTTTCACCCTATACAAAAAATAACTCAAGATGGATTAAAGACTTAAATGTAGATCTAAAAAAAAATAAGAAAAGCTAGGAAATACCATGTTGGATATCAATTTTGGCAAAGAATTTATGACTAAGACCTCAAAAGAAATTGTAACAAAAACCAAAATTGGTAAGTGGGATCAATTAAAGAGCTTCTGCAGAGAAAAAAAAAAAAACTAAATATAAACAGACAACCAGAGAATAGTAGAACATATTCACAAAAGATGCATGTCACAAAGTCTATTATCCAATAGCTATAAGGAAATCAAACAATTCAACAAGCAAAAACCAAATACCATATTTGAAAACCGGCACAAGTCAAAGATACCCTCTCTCATCGCTCCTATTCAACATAGTGTTGGAATTTCTGGCTAGGGCAATGAGGTAAGAGAAAGAAATAAAGTATATTCACTTAGGAAAAGAGGAAGTCAAACTGTCCCTGTTTGCAGATGACATGATTGTATATTTAGAAAACCCCATGATTTCAGCCCAAAATCTTCAGCTGGTAAGCAACTTCAGCAAAGTCTCAGGATACAAAATCAATGTGCAAAAATCACAAGCATTCTTATACACCAATAACAGACAAACAGAGAGCCAAATCATGAGTGAACTCCCATTCACAATTCCTACAAAGAGAATAAAATACCTAGGAATACAACTTACAAGGGATGTGAAGGAACTCCTCAAGGAGAACTACAAACCACTGCTCAATGAAATAAAAGAGGACACAAACAACTGGAAGAACCTTCCATGCTCATGGATAGGAAGAATCAATCTCATGAAAATGGCCATACTGCCCAAGGTAATTTATAGATTCAATGCCATCCCCATCAAGCTACCAATGAGTTTCTTCACAGAATTGGAAAAAACTGCTTTAAAGTTCATATGGAACCACAAAAGAGCCTGCATTGCCAAGACAATCCTAAGCCAAAAGAACAAAGCTGGAGGTATGAAGATACCTGACTTCAAACTATATTACAAGCCTACCGTAACCACAACACCATGGTACTGGTAACAAAGCAGATATATACACGAACAGGATAGAACAGAGGCCTCGGAAATAACACCACACATCTATAACCATCAGATCTTTGACAAATCTGACAAAAATGAGAAAGGGGGAAAAGATTTCCTATTTAATAAATGGTGTTGGGAAAACTGGCTAGCCATAGGTAGAAAGCTGAAATTGGATCCCTTCTTTATACCTTGTACAAAAATTAATTCAAGATGGATTAAATACTTAAATGTTAGACTCAAAACCATAAAAGCCTAGAAGAAAACCTAGGCAATTCTGTTCAGGACATAGGCAAGGGCAAGGACTTCATGACTAAAACACCAAAAGCAATGGCAACAAAAGCCAAAATTGACAAATAGGATCTAATTAAACTAAAGAGCTTCTGCACAGCAAAAGAAGTTACCGTCAGAATGAACAGGCAACCTACAGAATGGGAGAAAATTTTTGCAATACGTTCATCTGACCAAGGGCTAATATCCAGAATCTACAAAGAACTTAAACAAATTTAAGAGAAAAAAACCGTCACCCCATCAAAAAGTGGGCAAAGGATATGAACAGACACTTCTCAATGAAGACATTTATGCAGCCAACAGACACATGAAAAAATGTTCATTATCACTGGTTATCAGAGAAATGCAAATGAAAACCACAATGAGAAACCATCTCATGCCAGTTAGAATGGCGATCATTAAAAAGTCAGGAAACAACAGGTGCTGAAGAGGATGTGGAGAAATAGGAGCACTTTTATACCGTTGGTGGGACTGTAAAGTAGTTCAACCAGTGTGGAAGACAATGTGGAAATTCCTCAAGGATCTAGAACCAGAAATACCATTTGATCCAGCCATCCCATTACTGGGCATATACCCAAAGGATTATAAATCACACTGCTATAAAGACACATGCACACGTATGTTTATTGTGGCACTATTCACAATAGCAAAGACTTGCAACCAACTCAAATGTCCATCAATGATAGACTGGATTAAGAAAATATGGCACATAATCTCCATGGAATACTATGCGGCTATAAAAAAGGGTGAGTTCATGTCCTTTTCAGGGACATGGATGAAGCTGGAAACCATCATTCTCAGCAAACTATCTCAAAGACAGAAAACCAAACACCACATTTTATCACTCATAAGTGGGAATTGAACAATGAGAACACTTGGACACAGGGCGGGGATCATCACACACTGGAGCTTGTCAGGGGGTGGGGAGCTGGGGGAGGGATAGCATTAAGAGAAATACCTAATGTAAATGAAGAAGTGATGGGTGCAGCACACCAACATGGCACATGTATACATATGTAACAAACCTGCACATTGTACACATGTACCCTAGAACTTAAAGTATATATATATATATATAAAAATAAAATAAAATAAAAGAACAACAAATAAATGACCATAAAATGTAGGAAGAGATTTCAAATTGCATCCTAGGGTGAGTCTGCTTCTGACAAATTTTTCAAACTGTAATGGTAGCCTCTAACTTTTCACGCCTTTGTTCTGATTATCTGTCTACAACGGGGTAAAGAGGAGGGGGCTATAGGTAAAACAGCGTGTGACTGGATGAGCCATAGTGACAGTTAAATATAAAGCTTTTGTCTAGAAACTATATCTCAGTAAAATCAAACAGGGCATTGGATTGAATGTCTTAGATGGAAGAAAAGAACTAGTCTCTGAATTAAAATAGACAAAGATTATGGTAGTCAGTGTTTGTACAACAAGAAAAAAATAAGCAATCACAGACTGAAGAGGTTTCAAATTGCATCCTAGGGTAAGTCTACGAACTGCACAAATCCATCCATGTGAACTACATAAATCTCTCAAAATATACTTCTTACTCTTGGATGGAAACAAGTCAGAAAATATGCAAATTTCATCCCGTCTTATGTATCATGGGACAAGTTCCTTAGACTGTGTGTGCATCATTATCCCCATTTGTAAAAAGGAGATAATAAATATACCTATATCATAGAGTTATGTAATAAATATACCTATATCATAGAGTTATGTGAGGGTTAAATGAAATACTTTCATTAGAACACAGCCTGGCATGTAATAAACACTCAAAAGTCAATAGCTATTATTGCCATTATTGTGCAAAAGTTTTACTTTTCTCAAGATAGTATATTTCTCATTTTAAATATGCTAACTTCTGAGTGATGGTCAGGTTACCCACAGCATTTTTAGTTCATGACATTGTCAAGCAAGAATACTTATTTATTGCTTCTAATGTGGCTTGAAATTTGGGGAGATAGTCCATTAAAGCAGTATTCCTGGTCTTTCTCTGCTCTTCTATAGAGGGAGGGGACTGAACTATTGGTGAATCTAAGAGAAGGTACTTGTTCATCTTGACACAATTTCTCTTCCCTGTCCTCCTTTTTGCCTACAGAGAGCATTCACTGTACTCTGCCCCTCTGTGCTCAAAGTTTTACAGGGGCTGGTCCCCTAAAAGAGTTGACCAAATTTATTCAATGCAGCTGGTGGCTGTATGATTCTCACTCTGCCCCTCAGTAGTGTCAGAATCAGAATCTAGACCATTTCTAGATTCCTGTACTAGAGAGTAATGACAGTGATTGTTTATTATCTTCATGCCTTACTCCTGAGCCTCACTGAATTGTTCTAAACATAAGTGGGAAACTAAGGGGAAACAGTATTGTATGTTTTGAAAGTGCTAAAAGAAAAGATCTTAAATGTTTTCACCAATAAAAGAAAAGTAGGTGAGGTGATGGAGATGCTAATTCACTTGATTTCATCATTCTGCATTGTATGCATATATGAAAACATGTTGTACCCTATAAATATATCTAATTCTTATTTAATTAAAAATAAACACTTAAAAATAAAATGGGCAAAGAAGTTGTATTTGTATTTCCAATCTGGAAAACGAAAAGTCTAAAGAACTTGCCACTAAACTGGGTTAAATGTACATGGTTGAGTTTTCAGTATACAAAAATAATAAAAATCATCCTTCTAAAAACACAGGTATCAATGTAATAAAAAGCTGATATTCTTAAAAGTTAAACAAAAATGATAAACCAGTAGCTTTACTAACCAAGAAAAGAGAAGAGAAGACCCAAATAAACAAAATCAGAAATGCAAAGGGAGACATTATAAAGTATACCACAAAATACAAAAGGCCTCAGAGACTATTATTAAAAATTATATGCTCACAAACTAGAAAACCTAGATGAAAGGAATACATCCTTGGAACTATACAACCTCCAAAGAATTAAAGAGAAAGAAACAGAAATTCTGAACAGACCAATAATGAGCTGTGAGATTGAGTCAGTATTAAAATAACTTCCCAACAACAACAGAAACTCCAGGACCAAATGGATTTACAGCTGAATCCAACCAATGTACAAAGAAGAAACAATGCCAATCCTTCTGCAACTATTATAAAAAAATGGAGGAGGAAATTATTCCTAACTAATTTTAGAAGATTTGCATCACCCTGATACTAAACTCAGAAATAGACATAAAAAAAAAATAAAAGTAGAAATCAATATTGTTGATCAATGTAGATGCAAAAATTTCAGCAAAATACTAGCAAACTGAATCCAACAGCACATCAAAATGGTAATACACCATGATCAATTTGGTTTTATGTTAGAAATTCAAAGATGGCTCAACATACACAAATCAATATATGTGATCTATCAAATCAACATAATAAAGGAAAAAATAATATAATCATCTCAAAAGATGTAGAGAAGGTCTTTAATAAAATTCAACATCTCTTCACAACAAAACACTTGACCACCTAAGCATAGAAGGAACATACCTCAACATAATAAAAACCATATATGACAAACAAACAGCTAACATCTTATTGAGTGAGGAAAAGCTGAAAGCCTTTCCACTAAGACCTGAAGCAAGACAAAGATGCCCACTTTTGCCTCTCCTACTCCACATAGTACTGAAAGTCCTAAGCAGAGTGAGAAGAGAAAGAAATGGAAGCCATCCAAATTGGAATTGAGGAAGTCTCATTATCCCTGTTTGCTAAATATATGATCTTATGTCTAAAATAACTTAAAGACTCCACCAAAAACCTCTTGGATTTGATAAATGACTTAAAAAAGTTATAGGATACAAAATCAAACTACAAAAATCAGTAGCATTCTATACACAAACAATGATCTAGTTGAAAAAGAAATCAAGAAGTCTATCTAATTTGCAATATATACAAAAGTAAAATATCTAGAAAACTATTTAACAAAGGAAATAAAATATCTCTACAGGAAGACAGCAAATCACTGACAAAAAACTTGTAGATGACTCAAACAAATGAAAAAACATCTTATGATCATGAATAGGAAGAATCAAGACTGTTAAAATAAACATACTGCTCAAAGAAATCTAGAGATTCAATGAAATTCTTATAAAAGTACATATTTTTTCACAGAATTAGTAAAAATAATGCTAAAATTCATATAGAACAACAAAAGGTCCTAAACAGTAAAATAAAATCCTGAGCAAAATAACAAAGCTGGAGGCATTATATTACCTGACTTCAAATTATACAGTACAATGCCATAGTAAGAAAAACAGCATGGTACTGGTGTAAAAGTAGATGCATAGATTGATGGAAAAGTATGAAGAACCTAGAAGTCACTTAGGTTCAGCCAAGTAAGCTTTGACAAAGCCAACACAAACATACATTTGGAGAGAGGACACCATCTTCAATAATTATTGCTGAGAAAATTGGACTCCATATGCAGTTAAGTGAAGCTGGACCCCTGTCTCTCACCATATACTAAAATAAACTCAAGATGGATTACAGATTTAAAGCTAAGGTGCAACATACAAAAATACTAGAAAAAAATCCTAGAAAAAACCTTCTAGATATCGGTATGGGCAAAGAATTTATGATGAAGACATTGAAAGTACAGACAACAAAAACAAAGACAAGTAAGAATTAGTTAAACTCAAAAGTTTCTACACAGAAAAAAAAAAAGATAAATAGAATTAACAGGCAACCTGTTAAGTGAAAGAAAAATTCATCTGACAGAGGACCAATATCCAGAATAATGATCAGTGAACAAAAGGAAAAAATGCTTAATATTACTAATCATCAGGCAAATGCAAATCAAAACCACAATAAGGTATTGTCTTACCCCACTAAGAATGGCTATTACTAAAAAGAAAATAATAACAGGTGTTGGTGGGTATGCACAACAAAGGAAACGCTTATATATTGTTAGATGGAATGTAAATTAGTATACAGCCTCTAAGCAAAACAGTACAGAAATTTCTCAAAGAATTAAAAATAGGACTACAATTCAATCCAGCAATCCCATTACTGGGTATCTAAACAAATAGAAAAACATTAGTATTTCAATAAGATATCTGCATTTGTATGTTTTCAACAGCACCATTTACAACATCAAATATGTGGAATCAATTCAGGTGTTCAACACGAACAGATTCAAAAAATGGTGTATATGCAAAATGAAATACTATTGAGCCATAAAAAAAGCCTGAAATCATGTCATTTGCAGTGATCTTAATATAACTGGAAGTTGTAAGTGGAATAAGCCAGGCACAGAAAGACAAATATTGCATTTTCAACCATATGTGGGAGCTTAAAAATGTGTTCACATGGACTTTAGAGAGCAGAATGACAGATAATGGAGACTCAGAAAGATGAAGAGTGACAGGGGGAAGGATAATGAGTTATCAATTAATTAGTACAATGTACATTATTTAGATGATGAATACCCTATAGTCCTGACTTTGCCACTACACAATCTACATATGTAAAAAAAACTGCACATAAATTCCATAAATGTATACAAATAAAATAATAACAATAAAAAATATACTTTGCATAATTACAAAATGTTTTTAAGTTGGGTCAAGTAGGGTCAATCTTCTGACTTTGTTCTTCAATAGTGGCTATTCTGGATTTGTGTTCTCACCACATAAACTTTGTAATCAGGTTGTCAATATCTAGAAAAGAAGTTGCATGATATTGATTGTAATGGCATTGTGTCTATAGATTAGACAGCAACTGACAATAATGAGACTTCATGAACCTAGAATATCTGCATTTATTTAGATATTTTGGTTTCTTTCATCGAGTTTTGTTGCTTTCCTCTGTAATCTTCTTCCTATTGTGACAGACTTATACCTAGTTATGTCGTATATTTTGCCACTGATATGAATGATACTTTGTTTTTAGTTTCAAGTTACAATTGTTCATTGCTAGTATATGAGAAAGTAATTGACTGCTGCATAGTAACCTTGCATCCTGCAACCTTACTATAATTGCCTGTTAGTCTCAAGAGTTTTTTGTTTTTCTTATTTCCTTTTGATTTTTTTAGAGATTTTTTTAATTTGGGGGGATTTTCTACATAGATAACCATGTGATCTGCAAACAACGACAGTTTTAGTTCTTCCTTCCCTATTGGTGTATCTTGTTTCTTTTTCTTTTTCTTATTGCATTAGTTAGGATTTCTAGTATGATGTTGAATAGGAGTAGTGAGAGGAAACATTTTACTTTGTTCTTGTTCATAGCGAGAAAGTTTCGTCTCTTACCATTAATAATAATATTAGTTATAAGATTTTTGTAGATGCTCTTTATCAAATTGAGAAGATTTCTCTTCTATCTTTACTTTGCGAGAGAGCATTTATGATGTATTAGTGTTGGATTTTGTCAAAGACTTTTCTACAACTGTTAATTTGATCATGTTGATTTATCTTCTTTAGCAAGATCATGTGATGGAGCACATTAGCTGATTTTAAAATGTTGAACCAGCCTTGCATACCTGGAATAAATCCTACATGATTAGAAATATAATTATTTTTATGTATTGCAGAATGCAGTTTGTTAGTATTTTGTTGAAATTGTTGGCATCTATTTTCATTAGATATATTTGTCAGTAGTGTTCCTTTTTATTAATATCTTTGCCTAGTTTTGCTGTTAGGTTAATGCTGCTCTCATAGAATGAGTTAGAAATATTTTTTCTGCTACTATTTTCTGGGAGAGATTAAAGAGAATTGGTATAAATTTTTCCTTTAATGTTTGGAGGAATTCGGGAGTGAACATAATTAAGCCTTGTGCTTTCTTTCTTGGAAGTTATTAATTATTGATTCAATTAAGTTAGTAAATAAAGACTTAATCAGATTACTATTTCCTCTTTCCTGAGTTTTGGAAGATTGTATCTTTAAGAAATTAATTTATTTCATCTAAATTACCATGTTTGTGGGCAGCGAGTTGCCTGTAATATATCTTTATTATCATTTTAATGTCTAAGGTATCAGTAGTGAGGGTCCCTGTTTTAATTCTGACATTATTAAAATGTGTCTTCTCTCTTTTTTCTCTTGGTGAAACTGGCTAGAGTTTTGTTAAATTTATCTTCATAGAATAAGCTTTTGGTATCATACATACAGTTGGACCCTGTTTTTTATCCACTCTGATAGTTTGTGTCTTTTAGTTGGTGTATTTAGTTATGTTTAAAGTGATTTTGATATAGTGGGATTATATCTACCACATATTTGTTGCTGTTTTCTACTCATTGCTCTTGTTCTTTTTTCTGTTTTTGTCATCAATTCTTGTTCTTCCTCCTGTGGTTTTAAATGAGCATTTTATATAATTTAATTTCCTCTTCTTAACACATTATATTTCAATATTTACTTTAGGAATTTCCCTACAGTTTGCAGTTTGTATTTGTAATTAATTCAAGTTCACTTTCTAATAAGACTACACTGCTTCATGAGTACTGCATCGACCTGTAACAAAGTATCCCTAATTCCTCCCTCCAGTTCCTTATGTCATCATTGCCATTCATTTCACCTATCCATAAGGTACAATTACCAAGTATATTGTTGTCATTATTATTTTGAACAAACTACTATCTGTCAGAATAATTAAAAAAAGAAAAATAGAAGTTTTATGTTGCCATCAATTACTCCTTCTCTAACATTGTTCTTTTCCTTATGTGGGTCAGTATTTGACTTGTATCATTTTCTTCTTTCTGAGGAAATTCTTTTTTTTTTATTATTATGCTTTAAGTTCTAGGGTACATGTGCACAACGTGCAGGTTTGTTACATATGTATACATGTGCCATGTTGGTGTGCTGCACCCATTAGCTTGTCATTTAGCATTAGGAGATATACCTTTCTGAGGAAATTCTTTTAACATTTCTTGCAAAGCAGGAACTAAAGACAAATTTTCTCAGCATTCTGTGAGTGACAGTCTTCATTTCTCCTTCAGTTAAAAAGGATGTTTCCTGGATACAGAAAGCAAAATGAGTGAGAATGTTTTCCAACACTTTAAATATTTTGCTTTACTCTCTTCTTATTTGGATGAACTTTTAAGAGATGTTTGATGTAATTTTTATTGTCATTCCTAGATAGCTAGGATGTTTTCTTCCCTCAGCTTCTTTCAAGACTTTCGCTTAGTCTTTATTTTCTTCATTTAAATATCATGTGCCTAGGTGTAGACTTTTGGGTACCTAACCTACTTGGTGTTCTTTGAGGTCCTTGAATCTGTGGTTTGTTGTCTGTTCTTTTTTTTTTTTTTTTTTGAGACGGAGTCTCGCTCTGTCGCCCAGGCTGGAGTGCAGTGGCCGAATCTCAGCTCACTGCAAGCTCCACCTCCCGGATTCCCGCCATTCTCCTGCCTCAGCCTCCCGAGTAGCTGGGACTACAGGCGCCCGCCACCTCACCCGGCTAGTTTTTTGTATTTTTTTAGTAGAGACGGGGTTTCACCGTGTTAGCCAGGATGGTCTCGATCTCCTGACCTCGTGATCCGCCCATCTCGGCCTCCCAAAGTGCTGGGATTACAGGCTTGAGCCACCGCGCCCGGCCTTGTCTGTTCTTAATTTTGGGAAATTCTCAGTCGTTACTGCTTCAAATATTACTTCTGCAGAACATTTTGTTTTTATATAAGCTTTTTCATTGAACTATAATATACATAGAAAAAGATGCACATATTCTAAAGTACAGCTCAATGTGTTAACATAAAGTGAACATATTTATATAACCTACAAACAAGGCATAAAAAAGAATTTTGTTGCTAAGGCATTCTCATTCTTTCTACTGCCACACCCTCTCATAAAGTATATAGTATCATCGCATGGGTTAGTTTTTAAAAATTTTGTGGTATTATACAGTCAGAATATACATGCTCGTATTTCTTACATGGGTATGTTGTGTACTGGTGGGGACTGGGCTTCTAGTATACCCATTACTCAAATGAGGAACATTACATCCAATAGGTAATTCACCAACCCTTGCCCCCCAGTCCATCCTCCACACTTTTGGAGTCCCCAGTGTCTATGATTTCCATCTTTATGTCCACATGTACCCATTGTTTAGCTCCCACTTATAAGTGCGACCATGTGGTATTTGATTTTCTGTTTCTGAGTTAGTTCACATAAGATAACGGCCTCCAACTCCTTCCAGGTTGCTGCAAAAAACATAATTTCATTCTTCTGTTTTTTATGACTATGTGGTACTCCATGGTGTAAATACACCACATTTTCTTTATCTGAACAACCATTGATGAACATTTAGAGTGGGTCCCTGACTTTGCTATTGTGAATAGTGTGCAAGAACATTATTGAAGGTGTGTTTTTATATAAGTATTTATTTTCTTTTGGGTATATACCCAGTAGTGAGATTGCTGGATTGAATAGTAGTTCTATTTTTAGTTCTTTGAGAAATCTCTATACTATTTTCCAGTGAGGTTGAAATAATTTATATTCCCACCAACAATGTGTAAGTACTCCCTTTTCTCTACATCCACACTAACATTTGTTGTATTTTGATTTTTTTAAAATTATGCTTTATGTTCTAAGTTACATGTGCAGAACGTGCAGTTGTGTTACATAGGTATACACATGCCCTGGTGGTTTGCTGCATCCATCAACCCATCATCTACATTAGGTATTTCTCCTAATGTTATCCCTCCGCTAGACCCCCACCCTCCTTCTGTTCTCATTCTCACCCTGTGAGATGCCAGCTCCTCCTTTTGCCCTCTGCCATGATTGAAAGCTTCTTGAGGCCTCCTCAGAAGCCAAGCAGATGCTGGTGCCATGCTTCCTGGACAGCCTGCAGAACTGTGAGCCAAGCAAACCTCTTTTCTTTATAAATTCCCAGTCACTTCCTTTCTTTCTTTCTCTTTCTTTCTTTCTTTGTTTCTTTCTTTCTTTCTTTGTTTCTTTCTTTCTTTCTTTTCTTTTTCTTTCTTTTTTTTTTTTTTTTTTTTTTTTTTTTTTGAGACAGAGTCTTGCTCTGTCGCCCAGGCTGGGGTGCAGTGGCCGGATCTCAGCTCACTGCAAGCTCCGCCTCCCAGGTTTAGACCATTCTCCTGCCTCAGCCTCCCGAGTAGCTGGGACTACAGGCGCCCGCCACCTCGCCCGGCTAGTTTTTTGTATTTTTTAGTAGATATGGGGTTTCACCGTGTTAGCCAGGATGGTCTCGATCTCCTGACCTCGTGATCCGCCCGTCTCGGCCTCCCAAAGTGCTGGGATTACAGGCTTGAGCCACCGCGCCCGGCCTTTTTTTTTTTTTTTTAAACAAGGTCTGTCTTATTCACTCAGGCTGGAGTGTAGTAGTGCGATCTTGGCTCACTGCAACCGCTGCTGCCAGGGTCCCAGTGGTTCTCATGCCTCAGACTCCCAAGGAGCTGGAATTACAAGCATGTGCCACCATGCCTGGCTAATTTTTTATATTTTAGTATACATGGGGTCTTGCAATGTTGCCCAGGCTTGTCTTGAACTCTTGGACTCAAGCGATCCACCTGCCTTGGCCTCCCAAAGTGCTGAGATTACAGATGTGAGGCACCTCACATGACCTCAGCTATTTCTTTTTTTTCCAATATTAAAAAAATTTTAATTGACACATAATTGTACATATTTATGGGATACAATTTGATGTTTCAATACACATATATGTTATATAATGATCAAATTAGGGCAGCTAGCATTTTCCTCATCTCATGTATTTACCTTTTTTTTTTTTTGTGGTGAGAACATTCACAAGCCTCTCTTCTAAATATTTTGTATTATACAATACATTATTGTTAAGCATAGTCACCCTATTGTGCAACAGAACACTAGAACTTATTCCTTCTATCTAATTGCAACTTTGTACCTGTTGACCTACCTCTCCCCATCTTTCTTTCCTCCCTCCCCTCCCCACTCAGTCTCTGGTAATTACTGTTCCACTTCCTGCTTCTACAATATCAACTTTCCTATTTGTTTTTCTGTGTTTGACTTTTTCACATAAAATTATATCCTCCAGGTTCATCCATGTTGTCCAAATGACAGGGTTTCATTTTCTTTTATGGCTGAAAAGTATTTCATTGTGTATATTTACCACATTTTCTTTATGTTTATCCATTGTTGGACACTAATTTGATTCCGTATCTTAGTTATTGTAAATAGTGCTGCAATAAACATGGGAGTGCAGATCTGTTTTCAACGTGGCACATATACACCATGGAATACCATGCAGCCATAAAAAAGGATGAGTTCGTGTCCTTTGCAGGGACATGGATGCCACTGAAAACCATCATTCTCAGCAAACTATCGCAAGAACAGAAAACCAAATACCGCATGTTCTCACTCACAGGTGGGAATTGAACAATAAGATCACTTGGACTCTGGAAGGGGAACATCACACACCAGGGCCTATTATGGGGAGGGGGAGGGGAGAGGGATTGCATTGGGAGTTATACCTGATATAAATGACGAGTTGATGGGTGCAGCACACCAACATGGCACAAGTATACATATGTAACAAATCTGCACATGTGCCCTAGAACTTAGAGTATAATAATAAAAAAAAAAAAAAAAGAAAAAAGAAAACTATTGGCAAGGATGTGGAGAAAAGGGAACACTTACACCTGGTTTTGGGGATTGTAAATTAGCACAGCAATTATGAAACAGAGTAGGAAATTTCCTCAAAATATTAAAAACAAAACTACCCTATTATCCAGCAATCCCCCTACTAGGGATATATTCAGTTATTTCTTTATAGCAATGCAAGCACTGCCTACTACAGGCGGTTCCTAATGTTGGATCCACATACAGATAGGAAACCTGAGACTCTTTGGTGGTCAAACAGTCTGCAGTTTCTACAGTGTCATTACAAACCTTGATCTGGCTGACACCAAGGATCTGTGACACAGCTCCACTGAGGACTCTGACAGCTGCTTTGCTGAAAATGTTTGTGGCTCTGGACCAGGCTCAGAATCAGCGCAACCTCATCTGTCATTTGTAGTGTAAGACGGGTCTGAGCCTCAGACACAGGACTTGTTGCCTAAATTCTTGAGACCTCAGCTGTGCTTTCTTCTCTCACACCTTCCCACATGCCAACCCTGGGGATATGCTTGACTCTGTTTCAGCCCCCTGTGGCTGCTGAGCAGAACTACCTCTGTACTTTGTCCTCACGCAGCAAAGTCCCACACTCAAGCTTTTGGGGAAGATGCCAATGATGACATTAGCAGGTGAAGCCCAAAGACAGCATTCTGGCAAGGAGGCGATACTGGGATAGAGTCATTTTCCTTATGAAGCATTTGAGGGCCCCAGTGGCCATCAGGTTTCCTGGTGAGTTGAAACAGAGGCAAGGAGTCACAAGTGTAAGTCTTCCTCCCTCTTTAGTGAGAATCTACAGTAGGTGCCTGTAATCCCAGTTGAGGCAGGAGGATTGCTTAAATGCAGGAGGCAGAAGTTGCAGTGAGTCAACATCTCGCCACTGCATTCCAGCCTGGGAGACAGAGCAAGATTCTATCTCAAAAAAAAAAAAAAAAAAAAAAAAAAAAAAAGAAGAAGAAGAAGAAAAGATGAGCCTGGAATATGGTAAAGAATTGCTTAAGAACCGAGGGGGACTTGACAAAAGGACACAGAATCCAGTCATTAGAAGGTAATTTGAGCACCAAAGTAAATAATGTTATGATGGATTATAATCCATTGAACACAACCGAATTTATGATTAATTTATTTATATCATTATATCCATAATATCCATAATGATATAAATAAATACATGAATACATTAAAACTTGATGAGGAATATCTAGTTATATAGTATATTTACACAGTAGCAAAAATCGACCCACAAGTAGATATAGAATCAATGAATCTACCCACAAAGTGTTTCTTAATTACAAATGCAAGAAGAATGACATTACGGTGGAGGACACAACCAGACACTGTAATAAAAAATCAAAGTAAACATCACCCATAATGGACAGATTGAAATTATTTATCACCAGATATGATGCAATAAGAAGTCAAAGCATCTTCTGTGATATTCCTGCCGAAGCTGCATAACCAGAATCTGATTATGAAAAAAACCTCAGATAATTCCAAATTGAGAGAAATTTTAAAAACTGCCAACCTATGCTTTTCAAAAGTGACAAGGTCAAGTAGGTTAAGGAAAGACTGAGGAACTGTGTGAGGCTGTGGTTGACTAAGGAGACATGACAACTAGTTGCAAAATGTGATTCAGGATTCTAACCTGGACTCTGAAATGAATATAATGAATATCATTGGGACTTATTGAGGAAACACTGATGGAAATGAGGATTAGATGGCCCTAATGCATCAATATTAATTTCCTGTATTTGAAGGTTTTATTTTGGTTATATAGTCGAATTGCCTTGCTTATAAGAGCTATATACCAAAATACTTCAGGTTTGGAACTTTAGGTCAGAAATTGCTCTCAAATGTTCAAAATAGAGAAAATATTCTGTACTTTCAACTTTTTGTTACATTTATAGTTATTAAAATTACATAAATATATATGCATTTGTGTATATATGTGTATATATAGATATGCATATATATATAGATATGCATATACATAGATAAATGATATATATAAAGCCAACAATGGACTCATATCTAAACTATGCAAGCCCTTCACAATAGATTTGATATTGCCAAAGCACTTGGCATCATGAAGCTTCACAGAAATGCAAATTAAAACTACAGTAAGATATTATTACACACACATCGAAATGGTTAAAATGAAAAAAGACAATACACTAAGTGTTGGCAAGAAAGAGAAGCAGCTGGCACTCTCAGTACAATTGTAAATTTATTAAACCATTTGGATAATTCTTTGGCAGTCATTAATAAAACTGAACACATGCACATCCAGCAAGTATGCTCATAGTTACATCAACGGAAATCCTTATACTGGGATAACAATGTATTAGAGTAATAACAGCACTATTCACAATAACCACAAACTATAATCAACTCAAAAGTCCGTAACAACACAATGAAAAGATAAATTTTGGAATTGTTATGAAATGAACACTCTAAAGTAACCCTAAGTTACATACTGCTATTTGTGATAACATGAATGAATCTCACAAGCAAAATAAAGTGAAAATACTAGATACTTGGCTGGGCACAGTGACTCATGCCTGCAATCCCAGCACTTTGGGAGGCCGAGGAGGGTGAATCACCTGACATCGGGAGTTCAAGACCAGCCTGACCAACATGGAGAAACCCCATCTCTATTAAAAAATATAAAATTAGCTGGGCATGGTGGCGCATGCCTGTAATCCCAGCTACTTGGGAGGTTGAGGTAGGAGAATCGCTTGAACCCGAGAGGTGGAGGTTGCAGTGAGCTGAGATTGCGCCATTGCACTCCAGCCTGGGCAACAAGATTGAGACTCCATCTCAAAACAACAACAACAACCACAACAACAACAATAACAACAACAATAACAAACCCAGAAAAAGAAAATACTAGATACCAAAAACTACATAATATGATTCCATTAATATTAAGTTCACAAACAGGCAACACTAACCTATGGCATAATACTGGAGTTATATAGTGAGAGAGGAAGGTAGGAGGAGACATAAAGGGGCTTCTGGGGTCCTGGCAGAATTATTTTTCTTGACCTGTGTGTTGATTACACAGATATATTCAGTTCATGATAGTTCATTGAACTATATAGAGTTAGGATGTTTCTAACATTCTATTTGTATATTACACTCCATTGAAAAGGTTTATTTAGAAAGAAGTTGTTTGCGTTCACAATTCCACTGAAGCTGAGGTTTGCATTACTCTGCCACAGTGGAGGGTTCAGCCAGATGCCCTCCTGACCATCCATTTGGGCAATGATAGGAAATCTCTGCAATGTGAGAAGCACTGAACTGGGAATTAAAACCTGGATTCTAAAAACAAAGATTATGGACTGATGCACTGGCAACACTTCACCTCACTTATTCACCAATTCCTTTTTTCTAATAATACAGTAGGGATTAGGCTAGTGGATCTCTGAGACCCCTTCTGTCTCTAATTATCTATATTTCTTTCATTCTTTGAAAGGACCAGGCAGAAGTCTCAACAGAAAGGAGGAACAGAGACCCATTTTTCAAGAAATAAAATGATTGCTTTAAAGAGAGCCATTGAGATCATTTTATCTAAAACAAAGTAGTGCACTTCTTTTAGAATTTAGAGCTATGTGAGCCAAGTAATAAAATAACGGTTTCTCTTTGTCTCAGATAAATTATTCACCAAAATCTCGACAGACTCAAATTCTAAAGGTTACAAAACCACACCCTAATTGTAATCAACCTATGTTGCAACTGTTGAGTTGGTTACTGTGTATTGGAAAGTCACTGATTATCCTGAGTAATGAAATATTGTCCCATAGTACATGGTAAGTAAATGTTGGTGTTTCTGGTGGACTGAATTTCTTGTTTGGAGGGAATGATGTAAGAGTTAGGAGATAGGGTTCCAGCCTCGGCCCTGTCATCTTCAGTCTCTGTGTCCTTGAACAAAATACTGAATCTCCAAGGCCCAGCTTCCTTATCTCTAGAGTGGGAATAATTTTACCATAGGCAAGGGTAATTGAGAGGATCAAAAAGGTTATGATGGGTATGAAAATTCTCTGTAAATTGTCAGAATCCCTGTAAACATGTTTGATAAAACATTGTTGATATGGGATCTTGACAAAGCTTGAATTTTCCTTATTGCAATTAGAAATAACTGCACGAATCCAGTATTATTTCCAATAGCCAAGATATGGAAATGACCTAAGTGTTCATGGACAAATAAATGGATGAAGAAATGGTAGTGCATATTTACATACTCAGTGGAATATTTTTTAAACTTAAAAAGGAGATATTGCCTTTTTCATCAACCTGGAATGAACCTGGAGGATATTATGCTAAGTGATATAAGCTAGGTACGGAGGAAAAAAGATTGCATGATTTCATCTATATGAAGAATCTTTTAAAAGTCAAATACATAGAAACAGAGAGTGGAATGGCGGTTACCAAAAGTGGAAGGGGGAGGAAATGGAAAAAAGTGCATCAAAGAGCCCAAATTTGTGGTTAGATAGGATGAATAACTCTAAAGATCTAATAAACAGCAAGAGCACTATAGTTAATACTCTATCCTGAAAATCTGCTAAAAGAGTAGATTTTAGGTGCTTATACCACAAAAAAGAAGGTAATTATAGAATTGATGAATATG
This sequence comes from Macaca nemestrina, assembly GCF_043159975.1. Taxonomy (NCBI): domain Eukaryota; kingdom Metazoa; phylum Chordata; class Mammalia; order Primates; family Cercopithecidae; genus Macaca; species Macaca nemestrina. The sequence continues at coordinate 39,037,803 of NC_092133.1, read as the reverse complement.
TAAACTTTTTTAACTATAGTAATAATTCTACTCTATATATGTCTACCAAACAATGGTTTATAGCTTAAATATATACAATAGAAATAAAGTAAACAAATAACTGTGCTAGTAATTTAGAATACCACAATGATATCTTTACAGAATATGCGTTTGTACAAGCATTGCCATTAGTGATCTAGAAATGTATGTATCATGTGATATATAGAGCCTCATGAGCACTAAATGTCATATCCTGTTCAGGTCTGCACAACTGTGTTTGTTCTGTGCTGTGGGTCTGTTGAATGATTTCCCTACCTCCCATCCACTACTGAAGCACATCCTGTTGTTCTGCCTATAATTCCCCTTCCTTGCTATGCAATATTTCATTCCATTATTTCTGACACAGACAGACCAAAAAAGCAACAGAAATAGCTGTGTCTGCAGGCAACTGGGAGGTGAAGAAGCCATAGTTTCTGAGCTCTTACCCACTAAATTCTCTGAGATTGACTCTTTCCTCAGTTACACTGAGTAGGTTTCACCTCTGCAGTGATGGAGAGGGGAGAAACCCTAGTTTTTACTTCTTCTCTTGAGAATGTACAGCCCATTTTTTGTGAACAGTGTGGTGTACATTCAGAGTGACAAATGGTTTTAGGATTTATTTAATTTTGCTAAAACTGTTCTCAAGGCAGTTCTGGTGCAAATGATAAAGCACCACAGTGGGCATCAGAAGATCTCAGTTCAAATCCCAGCCTCCCATTTATGAGCTGTGTGACACTGAATAGGTCATCTCTTCTCCTAGAGTCTCCCTTTTCCCATTTGAAAAATATGAAATAATCTTCTCAGCTGTCCAGTGTTTTCCAGGGGGTTTAATGGAAAAAGGTGTGTCTGTGTACTTAGCTAGTTAATTGATAATCTGTTTAGCCATTTAAGATGAGTGACATTGTCCGCTGTTTTATGTTTAGGCAGCTGTAATGTTAGTACTACACTGAAATATTTCAAAAGGATCTCATTTTCAAGGAAAATGTTCTAGTGTTTGAGACAGCATTATAGTGTTGCAGTCTTGCTGACCCTTAGCTCAGCTAGGTCCGAGTTGTTGTCTCATGCAGGAAGAATTAGGCACACAGACACCGGAGAGTGAGTGGAGTAGAATTTATTAAGTGAAAGGAAAACTCTCAGCAAAGAGAGAGGCCCTGAAAGCAGGTTGTGGATTGCCACTTCACAGTTGAATACCAGGCCTTTTATAGAAAAGCTGATGAGGCTGGGATCCTTTTTTGCATAAGGCGTGCATTGCTGGTGTTTCCACCCCTTCCTTCCATTGTGCATGTGGGCTTAGTCTAAGCCACTCCATATTGATTTATTTCCCTTACTGTGCATGTGTTAGAAAATGGAATTTTCCACTGCGGGCATATTTAGGCAAGCTCCCTGTGCAAGTTCCCTTATCTGCACAAAACATCTAGTGTAAGTACTTGGGGTTTGTGTGGATTGGGTGATGACCTGGAAGGGTTGGAGGTTCTCTGGTTGGAGGTTCTCTTCCCTTACTGCCTGCCTAAAGCAGGCTGGCTACCTCGTCTCAATAGGATAAATATTATTGTGCATACAAGGGATATAATACACAGATTGCCCTCAAAGTCGTATTTCCAACTGGTCATCAATCTAAGAATCCAAAATTTTGAATAATTTTTTGATGAAATAATTTACTTTATTGATTCTCAATTTTGGCTGCACAGTGGAACCACCTGTGGTGTTTAAAAAAACCTAGGCCTGGCCAGGCACACTGGCTCACGCCTATAATCCCAGCACTTTAGGAGGCCTAGGCAGATGGATCACCTGAGGTCAGAAGTTTGAGACCAGCCTGACCAACATGGTGAAACCCCATCTCTACTAAAAATAAAAAATTAGCCATATGTCTTGGCACATGCCTGTAATCCCAGCTACGCTGGAAGCTGAGGCAGGTGAATCTCTTGAACCCAGGAGGCGGAGGCTACTGTGAGCTGATATCGCACCATTGCACTCCAGCCTGGGCAACAAGAGCGAACTCCATCTAAAAACAAACAAACAAACACCTGGGCCCTGCTTCAGCAGAATCTCCAGGATGGGGCACTGGAAAGGAGAATAAGAAAGAAGAACACCTTATTTTTAGCTTTTTCAGTGAGCCAGCGTTCATTCAGAAGAGATTAAAGTGCTTATTGCTGACTGGTCGCAGTCAGAGTTAGAATCGCAGGTGGATTAACAGGGAGTATCATAAAAGCCTTGAAGTGAAAGCCCACAGTTGTCTTATTACGAAAAGAAACCTTCAATGGATCCAGCTGTGGCTCTGGTGCTCTGTCTCTCCTGTATGCTTCTCCGTTCACTCTGGAGACAGAGCTCTGGAAGAGGGAGGCTCCCATCTAGCCCCACTCCTCTCCCGATTATTGGAATATCCTGTGGTTAGATGTTAAGGACATGAGCAAATCCTTAACCAATGCAAGTATGCTTTATGCTCCTCTAATAATGTACAAGGTGTATTTAACCTCACGATTCTTAAAATTTTTATTTTATTTTTAAGTGATAAATGAAAATTGTATATATTAACGGGGTACAGTATTACATTTTGACACATGTATACATTGTGAATTGATCATATCAGGGTAATCAGAATATCCATCATCTCAAATATTTGTCATTTCTTTGTAGTGAGAACATTTAAAATCCTCTCTTTTTTAGCTGTTTTGAAATATACATAATAATAGCCAATCTAAGAGTTGTGATGTGATATCTCATTGTGGTTTTAATTTGCATTTCTCTGATGATTAAATTTGTTGAGTATTTAAAAAATATATCTATTGACTTTTTGTGTGTCTTCTCTTGAAAAATGTCTACTCAAATCATTTGCCCATTTCACTAACTTACTTATTTATTTATTTATTTATTTTTAGAGATAGGGTTTTGTTCTGTTGCCTAGGCTGGAGTGTAGTGATGGGATCATGGCTCACTGTAGCCTTGAGCTCCTGGGCTCAAGCCATCCTCCCACTTTAGTCCCCCAAGTAGTTGGGACTACAGGTGCATGCCACCATGCCTGTATAATTTTTTAGTATTTTGTAGAAATGTGGTCTCATTGTGTTTTCCAGGCTGGTCTTCAATTCTTGGACTCAAGTAATCCACCCACCTTGGTTTCTCAAAGTGCTGGGATTATAGGCTTGAGTCATTGCACTTGACCCCACTGCTCATTTTAAGTAGAATTATTCATTTTCTTGTTATTTAGTAAGCTGAGTTTCTATACATTTTGTATATTAGTCCCTATGTCTGATTTGCAAATATTTTCTCCCAATCCGTAGATTTTCTCTTGACTCTATGACTTGTTTCCTTTGCCATGCAGAAGCTTTTTAGGTTGTCAGAATCTCATTTGTCTGCTTTTGCTTTCATTGCCTGTGCTTTTAGGATCATATCCAATAAATCTTTGCCTAGACCAATGACATGGAGTTTTTCTCAGGTCTTATGCTTAAGGCTTTCATTCATTTTGAATTAATTCTTGTATAAGGTGAGATTACAGTTCACTTTTATTCTTTTGCATATGAATATCCAGTTTTCCCAACACCCTTTGCTGAAGAGTGCTTTCCCCATTGTATGTTCTTGGCACCTTTGTCAAAAATCAATTGACTATAGATGTGTGGGCTTATTTCATGGATTTCTATCCTTTTCCTTTAATTAATGTGTCTGTTTTTATGCCAGTGCTATGCTGTTTTGCTTACTATAGCTTTGTAACATATTTTGCAATTCAATAGTGTGATGCCTCCAGCTTTATTCTTTTTAGCTAAGATTGCTTCGGCTATTTGGGGTCTTTTGTGGTTCCATACACATTTTGAGGTTTTTTTTCTGTTTCTGTAAAAAATGAGATAAAACTTTTGATAGGGATTGCACTGAATCTGTATATTGCTTTGGGTAGTATGGACATTTTACCACTATCAGTTTTCTCAATCCACGAACATGGGATATTTTTGCATTTTTTTGTGTCATCTTCAATTTCTTTCATCAGTGATTTGTAGTTTTCAGTATATAGATGTTTCTCTTCCTTGGTTAAATTTTTTCCTAAGTATTTTATTTTTTGATGCTACTGTAAATGGATTGTTCTCTTAATTTCTTTTTCAGGTTGTTTGTTGTTAGTGTATAGAAATGCCACTGATTTTTGCATGTTGATTTTGTATCCTGAAAGTTTACTGAATTTATCAATTCTTGCATTTTTGTACTGAAGTTTTCAGGATTTTCTAGATGTAAGATTATGCCATCAAGAAACAGACAATTTCACTTCATCCTTTCCTATATGAATGCATCCTTTTCTATGTGAATATTCCTATATGAATATTTTCTTTCTTTAGTCTAATTGCTCTTACTAGGACTTCCAGTACTCTCTTGAATAGAAATAGTCAGAGGGAGCATTCTTGTCTTATTTCTGATCTTACAGGAAAAGCTTTTAGCTTTTCACTGTTAAATATAATGTTAACTGTGGGCTTGTCATATATAACTGTTAATGTCACATAGAGCCTTCTGTATTACTGGAGGCCAGTTATTAAGCTTATGTGTTATATTAAATGAACATTCCTCAACATACCTCCTGTATTACTAGAGGCCAATAATTAAAATATGTTATTGTAAAGCAAATACTTCTTGTGGAGTATTTTTTTTTCTTTTGTGTGTCATTGTCAAAAATAGTGGAATAAAATAATGCATTTTACCAGAAAAGAAACTTTTTAAGTTGTAAGGTAGAATCAAAATGATAAAGGCCTGCTGCTTTTCTTTGCTTCACAGTCATTTGCTATAATTTTTTTTGCCTGAAGGAAAATGGTAATGGAAGAGTTTTGTGATTAGAGATTTTATTTGAGAAGTCAGTCACTATATATACTATGTATTTTGCTTATATAAGCCATGATCATTAAACTTCTTAAAAAAGCAAATCATACTTGATGTTAAAGAAATATCTGTGAGTTCATCATAAACATAAATGAACAAAAGCAAGAATTAACTAGTCGGGGCCATCTGGGTGGTAACAGAATATTTATAGCCACTGTACAAAACTGCCATCTGTGACCTATGAGTGTACAGTGTGGAAAACATTGTTACACCGTGAGATGCCACGTGTCCTGTTACTATCTCTGTTGGATTCACTCTCTTTCTGTGGTGATTATACCAGTGGATCTCAAAGTGGGCTGGGCAATAGAATCATTTGGGTGATTTAAAAAGATGTAGATTTTTTAGTATAGATGACAGGACACCTGCATCAGGATCGCTATGGGAGGAACTTTGCAGGGGATCCTGAAGCAGTGTCCCAAAGGCTGATTATTCATCAAAATATGGACATTGGGAGCTGAAAAATTGCTCAGACATCACAGGTTGACTAAGCAGGCTTCAAATTTGGACGTTCTGTTTATCAGTTGTGGGACACTGACAATGAATTTGAAATTCTTTAAAATTAATCTGTCTTATCTGTAAAATAAACAAATCTAGCTCAAAGTGTTGATGTGATGATTAAGTGTAATAACCTGCATACTAATTTCTTGGGCCACTGCCTGGCATATTAAAGGCACTGTATATGTGCACCTAAAACAATAATCATCATCTTTATGTAAAATCCACAAATATTTGAAGCTGTATTTGATGGAATAATCATATCAATATGATAATAATATCAGTCTGAATCACAGAAGATATATAGACCAAATACTGACTTTTGCTGCTATTTGAACCTCCTTTTCTATGTTCAGTTCTCAAAAGTCTATGGCCCTGTGTTCACTGTATATTTTGGCTTGGAGCCCATTGTGGTGTTACAAGGATATGAAGCAGTGAAGGAGGCCCTGATTGATCATGGAGAGGAGTTTTCTGGAAAAGGTAATTTCCTACTGGCTGAAAAAGTTAATAAAGGACTCGGTAAATGTGCATGTATTGTGTGTATGTGTACATGTGTATGTACTGGGCAGTGGTTATAGGGATGGGGAGGATGGAAAACAGAGGCTTGAAGAGCTCCTGGAACAGAACTTGACCCAACCACGTGGCTGCCAAGTGTCAGCTCTGTTTTCCTTCTTTGGGATCTCCCTCCTAGTTTCTGTTTTCTGTTCTGTTAGGAATCCTTTTCAGCAATGGAAAGAGATGGAAGGAGATCTGGCGTTTCTCCCTCATGACTCTGCAGAATTTTAGGATGGGAAAAGGAGCATTGAGGACCGTGCTCAAGAGGAAGCCCACTGCCTTGTGGAGTTGAGAAAAACCAATGGTGGATGACTTTTTTTTCCCCCAAAAATGTTTTCTAAAATTTATTTTAATTTATTTTTAAATTGATACGTAACCTTTATACATACTTATGGGGTACATGTAATATTTTGTTACATGCACAGAATGTGTGATGATCAAGTTAGGGTGTTTAGGATGTGTATCACGTTGAGCATTTATCATTTCTATATGTTGAGAACATTTCAAGACTTGTGTTCTAGCTATCTTGAAATATGAAATACTCTGACATTAACAGACTGGATCTTCCCTAATGACATCTCTGGAAACCTCCTAAGGGCAGCCAGATCTTTCATGATAGGCAGTAGTTGTCAGTCCTCATATGGAGGGGGGAAGTTTGAAGCTGAGAGCCAAGGAAGCTTTTGTGCACCTATGCTTGTTGTGTTTGTACACAATGACTATGCATATGGTGTGAGTATAAAAGGCTTATTTAATCCTATTCTCTCCCAGGCTTAGTTTGTTTTCAAATCATTACAGCATGAATTTAGAAGGTTTTGTCTCATTTTTTCAAATTATTAAAGAGCAATGTTATTCCCATAGTGCAAATGTGTCCCTAGAATGTTTCACTAGGGAATACTAGTCGCACAGACATAGTGGGAATGACTTCGTATTTTTTTTTTATTGTTATACTTTAATTTCTAGAGTACATGTGCACAACGTGCAGGTTTGTTACATATATATACATGTGCCATGTTGGTGTGCTGCACCCATTAACTCATTATTTACATTAGGTATATCTCCTAATGCTATCCCTCCCCCCTACCCCTTCCCCACAATAGGACTCAGCGTGTCATGCTCCCCTTCCTGTGTCCAAGTGATCTAATTGTTCAATTCCCACCTATGAGTGAGAACATGTGGTATTTGGTTTTCTGTTCTTGTGATAGTTTGCTGAGAATGATGGTTTCCAGCTGCATCCATGTCCCTACAAAGGACACAAACTCATCCTTTTTGATGGCTGCATAGTATTCCATGGTGTATATGTGCCACATTTTCTTAATCCAGTCTGTCACTGATGGACATTTGGGTTGATTCCAAGTCTTTGCTATTGTGAATAGTGCCGCAATAAACATACGTGTGCATGTGTCTCTATAGCAGCACAACTTATAATCCTTTGAGTATATCCCCAACAATGGGATGGCTGGGTCAAACAGTATTTCTCGTTCAAGATCCTGGAGGAATCGCTGCACTGGCTTGCACAATTGTTGAACTAGTTTACAGTCCCACCAACAGTGTAAAAGTGTTCCTATTTCTCCATCTCCAGCACCTGTTGTTTCTGATTTTTTAATGATTGCCATTCTAACTATTGTGAGATGGCATCTCATTGTGCTTTTGATTTGCATTTCTCTGATGGCAAGTGATGATGAGCACTTTTTCATGTGTCCATTGGCTGTATGAATGTCTTCTTTTGAGAAGTGTCTGTTCATATCCTTTGCCCACTTTTTGATGGGGTTGTTTGTTTTTTTCTTGTAAATTTGATTGACTTCTTTATAGGTTCTGGATATTAGCCCTTTGTCAGATGAGTAGATTGCAAAAATTTTCTTCCGTTCTGTAGGTTGTCTGTTCACTCTGATGGTAGTTTCTTTTGCTGTGCAGAAGCTCTTTAGTTTAATTAGATCCCATTTGTCAATTTTGGCTTTTGTTGCCATTGTTTTTGGTGTTTTAGACATGAAGTCCTTGCCCATGCCTATGTCCTGAATGCTATTTCCTAGGTTTTCTTCTAGGGCTTTTATGGTTTTAGGTCTAACATTTAAGTCTCTAATCCATCTCGAATTAATTTTCGTATAAGGAGTAAGGAAAGGATCCAGTTTCAGCTTTCTACTTATGGCTAGCCAATTTTTTCAGCACTATTTATTAAATAGGGAATCTTTTCCCCATTTCTAGTTTTTGTCAGGTTTGTCAAAGATCAGATGGCTGTAGATGTGTGGTATTATTTCTGAGGGCTCTGTTCTGTTCCACTGGTCTATATCTCTGTTTTGGTACCAGTACCATGCTGTTTTGGTTACTGTAGCCTTGTAGTATAGTTTGAAGTCAGGTAGCATGATGCATCCAGCTTTGTTCTTTTGGCTTAGAAATGTCTTGGCAATGTGGGGTCTTTTGTGGTTCCATATGAACTTTAAAGCAGTTTTCTCCAATTCTGTGAAGAAAGTCATTGGTAGCTTAATGGGGATGGCACTGAATCTATAAATTACCATGGGCAGTATGGCCATTTTCACAATATTGATTCTTGCTATCCATGAGCACGGTATGTTCTTCCATTTGTTTGTGTCCTCTTTTATTTCACTGAGCAGTGGTTTGTAGTTCTGCTTTATATCTCTTGTAAGTTGGATTCCTAGGTATTTTATTCTCTTTGAAGCAATTGTGAATGGGAGTTCATTCATGATTTGGCTCTCTGTTTGTCTGTTACTGGTGAATAAGAATGTTTGTGATTTTTGCACATTGATTCTGTATCCTGAGACTTTGCTGAAGTTGCTTATCAGCTTAAGGAGATTTTGGGCTGAGACAATGGGTTTTCTAAATATACAATCATGTCATCTGCAAATAGGGACAATTTGACTTCTTCTTTTCCTAACTGAATACCCTTGATTTCTTTCTCTTGCCTGATTGCCCTAGCCAGAATTTCCAACACTATGTTGAATAGGAGTGGCGAGAGAGGGCATCCCTATCTTGTGCCAGTTTTCAAAGGGAATGCTGCTAGTTTTTGCCCATTCAGTATGATATTGGCTGTGGATTTGTCATAAATAGCTCTTATTATTTTGAGATATGTTCCATCAATATGGAATTTATTGAGAGTTTTTATCATGAAGGGCTGTTGAATTTTATCAAAGACCTTTTCTGCATCTATTGGGATAATCATGTGGTTTTTGTCTTTGGTACTGTTTATACGCTGGATTATGTTTATTGATTTGCATATGTTGAACCAACCTTGCATCCCAGGGATGAAGCCCACTTGATCATGGTGAATAAGCTTTTTGATGTGCTGCTGGATTCAGTTTGACAGTATTTTATTGAGGATTTTTGCATGTTCATCAGGGATATTGGTCTAAAATTCTCTTTTTTGGTCGTATCTCTGTCAGCCTTTGGTATCAGGATGATCTTGGCCTCATAAAATGAGTTAGGGAGGATTTCCTCTTTTTCTATTGATTGGAATAGTTTCAGAAGGAATAGTACCAACTCCTCCTTGTACCTCTGGTAGAATTCGGCTGTGAATCTGACTGGTCCTGGACTTTTTTTGGTTGGTAGGCTATTAATTATTGCCTCAATTTCCTACCCTGCTATTGGTCTATCCAGGGTTTCAACTTCTTCCTGGTTTAGTCTTGGGAGAGTGTAAGTGTCCAGGAAATTATCCATTTCTTCTAGGTTTTCTAGTTTATTTGCATAGAGGTGTTTGTAATATTCTCTGATGGTAGTTTGCATTTCTGTGTGGTCGGTGGTGATATCCCCTTTATCATTTTTTATTGTATCTATTTCATTCTTCTCTCTTTTCTTCTTTGTTAGTCTTGCTAGTGGTCTATCAATTTTGTTGATCTTTTTAAAAAACCAGCTCCTGGATTCATTGATTTTTTTAGAGTTTTTTTTTGTGTCTCTATCTCCTTCAGTTCTGCTCTGATCTTAGTTATTTCTTGCCTTCTGCTAGCTTCTGAATGTGTTTGCTCCTGTTTCTCTAGTTCTTTTAATTGAGATGTTAGGGTGTCAACTTTAGATCTTTCCTGCTTTCTCTTGTGGGCATTTAGTGCTATAAATTTCTCTCTACACACTGCTTTAAATGTGTCCCAGACATTCTGGTATGTTGTATCTTTGTTCTCATTGGTTTCAAAGAACATGTTAACTTCTGCCTTCATTTCGTTTTGTACCCAGTAGTCACTCAGGAGCAGGTTGGTCAGTTTCCATGTAGTTGAGGGGATTTGATTGAGTTTCTTAGTGCTGAGATCTTGTGTAATTGCACTGTGGTCTGAAAGACAGTTTGTTATAATTTCTGTTCTTTTACATTTGCTGAGGCGTGCTTTACTTCCAACTATATGGTCAATTTTGGAATAAGTGCAATGTGGTGCTGAGAAGAATGTATATTCTGTTGATTTGGGGTGGAGAGTTCTGTAGATGTCTATTAGGTGCGCTTGGTGCAGAGTTGAGTTCAATTCCTGGATGTCCTTGTTAACTTTCTGTCACGTTGATCTGTCTAATGTTGACAGTGGGGTGTTAAAGTCTCCCATTATTATTGTATGGGAGTCTAAGTCTCTTTGTAAGTCTCTAAGGACTTGCTTTATGAATCTGGGTGCTCCTGTATTGGGTGCATATATATTTAGGTTAGTTAGCTCTTCCTGATGAATTGATCCCTTTACCATTATGTAATGGCCTTCTTTGTCTCTTTTGATCTTTGATGGTTTAAAGTCTGTTTTATCAGAGACTAGTATTGCAACCCATGCCTTTTTTTGTTTTCCATTTGCTTGGTAAATCTTCCTCCATCCCTTTATTTTGAGCCTATGTGTGTCTGCATGTGAGATGGGTTTCCTGAATACAGCAAACTGATGGGTCTTGACTCTTTATCCAATTTGCCAGTCTGTGTCTTTTAATTGGACCATTTAGTCCATTTACATTTAAGGTTACTATTGTTATGTGTTAACTTGATCCTGTCAGTATGATATTAGCTGGTTATTTTGCTCGCTAGTTGATGCCGTCTCTTCCTAGCATCGATGAACTTTACATTTTGACATATTTTTGCAGTGGCTGGTACCTGTTGTTCCTTTCCATGTTTAGTGCTTCCTTCAGGATCCCTTGTAGGGCAGGCCTGGTGGTGACAAAATCTCTAAACATTTGCTTGTCTGTAAAGGATTTTATTTCTCCTTCACTTATGAAACTTAGTTTGGCTGGATATGAAATTCTGGGTTGAAAATTCTTTTCTCTAATAATGTTGAATATTGGCCCCCACTCTCTTCTGGCTTGTAGAGTTTCTGCCGAGAGATCTGCTGTTAGTCTAATGGGCTTCCCTTTGTGTGTAACTCTACCTTTCTCTCTGGCTGCTCTTAACATTTTTTCCTTCACTTCAACTTTGGTGAATCTGGCAATTATGTGTCTTGGAGTTGCTCTTCTCGAGGAGTATCTTTGTGGCATTCCCTGTATTTCCTGAATTTGAATGTTGGCCTGACTTACTAGGTTGTGGAAATTCTCCTGGATGATATCCTGCAGAGTGTTTTCCAACTTAGTTCCATTTTCCCCATCACTTTCAGGCCCACCAATCAGACATAGATTTGGTCTTTTCACATAATCCCATACTTCTTACAGGCTTTGTTCATTTCTTTTTACTCTTTTTTCTCCACACTTCTCTTCTCGCTTCATTTCATTCATTTGATCCTCAATCGCTGATACTCTTTCTTCCAGTTGATCGAGTCGGTTACTGAAGCTTGTGCATTTGTTACATATTTCTCGTGTTATGGTTTTCATCTCTATCAGTTCTTTTAAGATCTTCTCTGCATTGATTATTCTAGTTATCCATTCATCCATTCTTTTTTCAAGGTTTTTAGTTTCTTTGAGCTGGTTATGTAGTTCCTCCTTTAGCTCTGAGTAGTTTGATCGACTGAAGCCTTTTTCTCTCAACTTGTCAAAGTTGTTCTCCGTCCAGCTTTGTTCTGTTGCTGGTGATGAGCTGTGTTCCTTTGGAGGGGGAGATGCGCTCTGATTTTTTAATTTCCAGCTTTTCTGCACTGCTTTTTCCCCATCTTTGTGGTTTTATCTGCCTTTGGTCTTTGATGATGGTGACGTACTGATGGGGTTTTGGTGTGGGTGTCCTTTCTGTTTGTTAGTTTTCCTTCTAACAGCCAGGACCCTCAGTCGTAGGTCTGTTGGAGTTTGCTTGAGTTCCACTCCAGACCCTGTTTGCCTGGGTATCAGCAGCAGAGGCTGCAGAAGATAGAATATTGCTGAACAGCGGGTATTGCTGTCTGATTCTCATTCTGGAGGCTTCATCTCAGCTTCCAGACTTCTTTATAGCTTTTGGGCATGGAATGAGTTCTTTATAGCTTTTGGGCATGGAACAAGTGACATGTAGTTTCATTTGGTTGGTCTATATTTGTACAGTCAGCCTCAGTAACATGTCTTGGGGTTTCTCCTAAGGTCTATGTCTACAATTTCTACCATAATGATGCTTATCTATGGTTTTAAGAAACTAGGCATCTTTAGTGTAGCTTTTATCAATTTTAATTTCCCTGTTAATTAAGAACTAATTAAAATTATCAGCTGGTCTTATTTAAAGTTAGTATTTACTGTAATGTTTTATTTATTTTAAATAAATATATGGTATAGCATAATCTTTCAATTTAAACAAATGCCAAATTTTGAAATATTTTTTAAAATAAATTTTAAGTATTATTAATAACTATTTACCTTACCTTCCCTAGTTGTACATTAACTCTGTATTCAGCTTTCTTAATATTTTCCTTCATCTTTATTTGTGTATTAATCATGTTTTTATTTTCTATATTTTTATGATGCTTTAACATCTTGGGGATTTTGTGGTCCTAGAAGGGACTGACCCTCTCAAAGTCAGACTGTTCTTAGACAGCGAATATCTTGTCCACAGCATGTCTTTGATTTACAAAGCAAACTCTCCAGAGCCAGAGCCCCATCCACCTTCCTTATCAAACTCTCACACATGAATCCAATACAGTTGTCCCTCCTTATCCGCAAGACATTGGTTCTAGGACTCCTCTTGGATACCAAAATCCACATATGCTCAAGTCCCTTATACATGGCATAATATTTGCCATATGTTGGAGAATGTTGACAATATTTTTTATAATGTTTCCCAATATTAGAGAATATTGACAAGAAAAAAAGGTCTGTACATGTTCTGTACAGATGCTTGTTTTTGCTCTGAATATTTTTGATTTGGGGTTGGTTGAATCCATGATACACCATGGATACAGAGTGCTGACTGTATTCTCCTTGTCTTAAATCATTACAGGGCCAGTTATGGGACAACTATGGACCACCCCTATATCCCAGAGCCCACAGAAATTTTTCAAACTATCTATTCCCAGGCTTACTCAGTCAACTCACCCTATATTACCCATTTCTTCCTGTGAAAACCCCAATGAAAGCTCAGTCCTATGGTTTCTTTTTTCTCTTGCTGCCTCCTGAACAACCCTGGTACTTCCCCATGTGGCTCCCCACACCCTCAACGTGGTGTGGAGTGCCCCTCATCGAACTGTGAGCAATGAACTATCTTTTCAAGGGCAGTCTGTTTTGGGGCAACCTGATCTGTTTACCTCGCCAAATCTAAATAGAAACAAAATCCTCAGTGAATATTAAAACAATTGGATTTGGGATTAAAAGTTTATCCTCTCCCCATCCCAGTTGGACTCACCTATAAAGTTCTTGTCATAATGAGTCTGATTTTCAGTTTGGATTATAAATTACCCTGATTTTTATTATCTCCCTGATATAGTTTGGATGTGTGTTCCCATTTAAATCTCAAACTGAAATGTAATCCCCCATGTCGGAGATGGGGCCTGATGAGAAGTGATTGGATCATGGGGGTAGATTTTTCATGAATAGTTTATCACCATCCCTTTTGGAACTGTCCTCGTGACACTGAATGAGTTTTCATGAAATCTAGTTGTTTAAAAGTGTGTAGCACTTCCTGCCTCCCTCTTTTGCTTCGGCTTTTGTGCTTCTGAGTGCAAGCTCCTGCTTTGCCTTCCGCCGTGATGGTAAGCTTCCAGAACAACTCCAGATACCAGCATCATGCTTCCTGTACGGCCTGCAGAACTGTGAGCCAATTAAAACTCTTTTCTTATAAATTACCTAGTCTCAGGTATTTCTTTATAACAGTTTAAGAATAGCCTAATATACTCCCCCAAGTGAAGTGAAAGATCAGGAACCAGATTTTCACTATGAATATCATGTGCGTGTGCATGCACAAATACACTCGTGTGCATACATGTGCACTCGCGCTCACACACACACACACACACAGAGATCTCAAACTAATAATCCTAAATTAACCACTGCCTTCCAGACTAGAATAAAAGATTTTCTGAAAACTTATTGCCCTGGCAGGTTTCACCTGAAAAGAAGCCTGGCATAGGAGCAGTTAACTAAACAGAGTCCTATGATTTAATTCCCCATCATTACTGTACAATATTTTTGTACAAGTCACTCTTAATTACATTTATGACAGTCTCACATGTAAAGTTCATTCATGATTTGATTACAACAATTTTATTTAAAAATTGCCCACAAATAACCACTTTCCTCTCTATCAATTTATTGATTTATAAAATGATGGAATTACCTAAATGATGATCAAATTTAAAAATTTGTAATAATGTAAGGTATTTTTGATGGCTAGATAAAACAATAACCTAGGATTCTGTAAGAAGTCAGGCTTTGTTCAAATAAATTGAAGACAGTAAGAAGTCAGGCTTTGTTCAAATAAATTGAAGATAGTGCCTGGTGATAATAGACATCATTTCTTAGAGCAGGAAATTCTTTTTTTTCTTTCAATATTGAAATAAAGAAATGAAAGGACTCCATTTATCAATTTAATTTTTCTGTCTGCCTTATCTATAATTTAAGCTTGAAATGAAAGTCTCCTGTTTACTTTTATTTTAGGCAAACCAATCCATCTTCTTATTTGTGCTCATTTGTGTTAGTCTTTTTTCTTGTATAACACAGACGACTTTTGCTTTTTAACATTTGTTCCATCAACCTGAATTTTCCCATACTCTTTCTCTCTTTAGTCTCCCCCTCTGCTGGTTCTACACACAGTTGCTTCAACTATTCATTATATAGAAGAGATTTTCTGGTTACTATTTTCTCCCTTCCTAAGCCAATTGTCTACAAGCTTTCCAGATAGATGTTATTCTCCACTAATAACTTGAAAGATTAGGTGCTTTTAAATGTGGCCTCTTTAAATTTTTTCTTTTTCTCTTCAAAATAACAGACATCATGGGTCAGAATTGGGTAAAGAAAGGCAGTGAGGTAAATGTAGTATTTGGAAAACCATTATTAAACAAGCTAGGGTGGAAAGATTAATTCAATTTTAAGGGAAAATTAATGTATTAAATTTCAATATGCTGTAGTTTGTGTTGATAAGAGAATTTCTGGGTAGATATTGGTTTAGAGTTTCTAAAATTACTTTTTCCTGTTATGAAAGACAAAGTGTTTTATAGGTACATTTTAATGGTAATTTAAAATATTTCCAATCCTTTAGCCTCACCTTGTGATCCCACATTCATCCTGGGCTGTGCTCCCTGCAATGTGATCTGCTCTGTTGTTTTCTATAATCGATTTGATTATAAAGATTACAGATTTCTTAACTTGATGAAAAGATTTAATGAAAACCTCAGGATTCTGAGCTTCCCATGGATCCTGGTGAGATCAAGAACTTCTCTTCCTGAGATATATATGTGTTATTTTATCAGACAGATGAAAATTTTTGTAATTTTTAAAAATTATACTTGGGCAGGGTTGTAGTGACTCATGCCTGAAATCTCAGCACTTTGGGAAGCTAAGGCAGGTGGTTCACAAGGTCAGGAGATTGGGACTATCCTGGCTAACACGTTGAAACCCCGTTTCTACTGAAAATACAAAAAAATTAGCCGGGCCTGGCAGCATGCACCTGTAGTCCCAGCTGCTGTGGAGGCTGAGGCAGGAGAATGGCTTGAACCCAGGAGATGAAACTTGCAGTGAGCTGAGGTCGCACCACTGCACTCCAGCCTGGGCAACAGAGCAAGACTCTGTCCTCCACCGCAAAAAAATTATACTTTAAGTTCTGGGATATGTGTGCAGAATGGACAGGTTTGTCACATAGGTATATGTTAGGAACAAGCCGCCCCAAATCTGGCCATAAACAGGCCCCAAAACTGGCCATAAACAAAATCTCTGCAGCGCTGTGACATGTTCATGATGGCCATAACACCCACGCTGGAAGGTTGTGGGTTTACCGGAATGAGGGCAAGGAACCCCTGGCCAACCCAGGGCAGAAAACTGCTTAAAGGCATTCTTAAGCCACAAACAGCATGAGCGAACTGTGCCTTAAGGACATGCTCCTGCTGCAGTTAACTAGCCCAACCTATTACTTTAATTTGGCCCATCCCTTCATTTCTCATAAGGGATACTTTTAGGTAACTTCATATCTATAGAAACAATGCTAACGACTGGCTTGCTGTTAATAAATACATGGGTAAATCTCTGTTCAAGGCTCTTAGCTCTGAAGGCTGTGAGACCCTGATTTCCCACTTCACACCTCTATATTTCTGTGTGAGTGTCTTTAATTCCTCTAGTGCCACAGGGTTAGGGTCTCCCCAACAGAGCTGGTCTCGGCAAGTGGCATCCATCATGGGGGCTTGAATCCAGGTCGAAGGGTCACTGGAGCGACGGTTGGAGAACATGGACACCCGAGTATTCTTAAAGCAATCCCCTTGGTGAGTAAGAAGGGGAGCTCGGAAGCATCAGGGTAAAAATGGGACAAGTGTGGGCTGTGGTTTGTTCCACCTTGGAACTTTTTCACACTGATAACGAGGAGGAAGGAGAGTATAATGAAGAAACAGAAGAGGTGACAGAACATGTTTATTTGCCAGCTGACGCTAAAGCAGCAAAGGAGGGAGAGGTTCATCCCTACCTTTCTGTATCCCCTCATTATTATTTTGAAGAAAAAGAGTTTCCTGACTCTTCAGAGCTTTCTTTTCCAGAAGACACTGGGTGAAAAGTAGTTGCCCCAGTGACTGTTTGAGCAGTGCCTGGAGCTACCATTCTTAGTTCGATTCAGGCAGGAATTCAGCAAGTTAGACGAGAGGGTGACTTAGAGGCTTGGCAGTTCCCTGTTAGAATACACCCCCCAGATCCATAGGGAGATATTATAGCTACATTTGAGCCTTTTCCTTTTAAATTACTCAAAGAATTTAAACAAGCTATAAATGAGTATGGACCAGGTTCTCCGTTTGGAATGGGACTGTTAAAGAATGTTGCTGTTTCAAGTCAGATGATTCCTACTGACTGGGATGCGCTACTCGAGCTTGTCTAACTACTGCTCAGTTCTTACAATTTAAAACTTGGTGGGCAGATGAAGCTTCCATTCAGCCTGCTCACAATGCCCAGGCCCAACCTCAAATTAATATAACCGCAGACCAACTTTTGGGGGTAGGTGGCTGGACTGGTTTAGATGCACAACTGATCATGCAGGATGATGCCATACAACAGCTTAGAGGAGTGTGCATTAGAGCTTGGGGAAAAAATCACTTCATGTGGAGAACAATACACTTCCTTTAGTGCTATAAAACAGGGACCAAGAGAACCATATGTGAATTTTATAGGTCGGTTACAGGAGTCTCTTAAAAAGATGATTGCAGATTCGGCTGCTCAGGATATAGTCTTGCAGTTATTAGCTTTCGACAATGCTAATCCCGATTGCCAGGCTGCTCTGCAACCTATCAGAGGGAAAGCACATTTAGTTGATTATATCAAGGCCTGTGATGGTATCAGAGGTAATCTTCATAAAGCTGCTGTGTTGGCACAGGCAATGGCAGGACTGAGAGTGGATAAAGGAAATACTCTGTTTCCTGGAGCTTGCTTTATCTGTGGGAAGCATTGTCATACTAAAAAAGAATGTGGAAAAAATCAGCGAGTCAGGCCACCAGATAGGGAAAAAAGAAAACTGCTGAGCCTGAAATATATCCAACATGTAAAAAAGGAAAACATTGGGCTAATCAGTGTCACTCTAAGTTAGATAAAGATGGGAACCCAATTTCGGGAAATGCCATGAGGGGCCCGTCCTGAGCCCCGTTCTAAACTGGCGTTTCCAACTCAGGCCATTCCCTCACCCCCGTACAATGTCTGTCCCCCGCCACAGCCAGTAGTGCCGCAGTAGATTTATGCTGCATGAAAGCTGTGAGTCTTCTGCCTGGGGAACCCCTGCAAAAGGTCCCAACAGGAGTCTGTGGACCCTTGCCAGCAGGGACAATAGGATTACTTCTAGGCAGGTCTAGCTTAAATTTAAAAGGCATACAAATACATACAGGAGTCATTGATTCAGATTATAATGAGGAAATTCAAATTGTTATACCTACTTCTGTTCCCCAGAAAGCAGAGTCAGGAGAGAGTATAGCACAACTCCTGATTCTGTCGTATGTGGGAATAGGGAAAAGTAAAACTAAATGAACAGGAGGATTTGGAAGCACAGATAAACAAGGCAAAACAGTTTATTGGGTAAATCAAATTACTTATGAATGTCCTACCTGTGAAATAACTATTTCAGGGAAAGAAATTTAAAGGTTTGGCAGATACAGAAGTGGACATTTCAAACATTTCTCTGTAGCATTTGCCGTCCACGTGGCCAATTCAATCTGCTCAATTTAACATAGTTGAAGCTGGAAAAGCTGCTGAAGTATATCAAAGTAGTTACATTTTGCATTGTGAAGGGCCTGACGGACAACCTGGGACTATTCAACCAATTACAACTTCTGTACCTATAAATTTATGGGGGAGAGATTTATTGCAACAATGGGGAACACGAGTTCTAATTCCAGAACAATTATATAGCCATCAAAGTCAAAATAAGATTCATGTAATGGGGTATATTTCTGGTATTGGACTAGGAAAAAATTTGCAAGGTTTGAAAGAACTGCTTCAAGCAAAAGACAAAACTCCTGCCAAAGATTAGGATATCATTTTTCATGGCGGCCATTGTTAAGCCTCCAGAACCTATGCCTTTAAAATGGTTAACAGATAAGCCACTTTGGATAGAAAAATGGCTGCTAAGAGAAACTGGAGGCTTTAGGGAAATTAGTTACTAAACAATTAGAAAATGGGCATCCAGCTCCAACATTTTCCCCTTGGAATTCTCCAGTTTTCCTAATTAAGAAAAAAATCAGGTAAATGGAGAATGTTAACTGACTTAAGAGTCATCAATTCAGTTATACAACCTGTGGGAGCATTACAGCAAGGATTGCCTGCTCCTGCTATAATTCCAAATAATTGGCCTTTAATAGTCATAGATTTAAAAGGCTGTTTCTTTACTATCCCCTTAGCTGAGCAAGACTGTGAAGGGTTTGCATTTACAATTCCTGCAGTAAACAACCTGCAGCCTGCTAAGTGTTTTCATTGTTTTACTGACGGGTCTATTAATGGTAAAGCTTCTTATTCTGGATCAAAAGGTAAAGTTTTCCAGACATCCTATATTTCAACTCAAAAAGTGGAGCTTGTAGCTGTAATTGAGGTATTGACTGCTTTTAATATGCCTATTAATGTGATTTCTGATTCTTCATACGTGGTTTATTCCAATAAAAAATGCTCAGTTATGATTTCATACAGATAAACAACTGATGACTTTATTTACCCAATTACAAACAGCAGTCAGGAGTAGAATGCACCCTTTTTACATCACTCACATTAGGGCTCATACACCTCTTCCAGGACCTTTGACTGAAGGGAATCAAATGGCTGATCGCCTAGTTGCTTAGCAACATCTACTGCTAGACATTTTCACAATTGAACCCATGTTAATGCCGCTGGTCTCAAACACAGATACAGCATTACCTGGAAAGAGGCTAAAGCTATTATACAGTGATGACCAACTTGCCAAATGGTACATACCTTATCTTTTACAGGAGTAGTTAATCCTTGAGGACTGGAACCTAACTCTCTTTGGCAAATGGATGTCACACATGTTCCCTTGTTTGGGAGACTAGCTTATTATGTACATGTATGTGTGCACACCTTTTCTCACTTTGTCTGGGCTACATGTCAATCAGGAGAGTCTTTTACATGTGTTAAATATCACCTTTTGCAGTGTTTTGTGGTGATGGGCATTCCAGCTTCTATTAAAACAGGCAATGCCCAGGTTATACTAGCCAAGCTCTAGCTACATTTTTCTTTATGTGGAATATTAAACACATTACTGGTATCCCAAACAATTCTCAAGGACAAGTCATAGTGGAAAGAATGAATCTCTCCCTAAAACAGCAGTTGCAAAAGCAGAAGGGAGACAGAGAATATGGAACACCGCAGATGCAACTGAGTCTAGCATTATTAACTTTTGAGCCTTCCCAAAGGCCAGATGTTATCAGCAGCTGAACAGTGTCTACAGAAACCAGCTGCAAAGACAGAAGCAGAACAACTGATTTGGTGGAGAGATCCAATAACAAAAAGTTGGGAAATAGGTAAAATAATAACTTGGGGTAGAGATTATTCTTTTATTTCTCCAGGTCAAAATCAACAGCCAATTTGCATACCATCAAGACACCTAAAACCTTATCACGAGCCAGATGCTGAGGAAGAGATTCTGGGAGGATCCCAAGGACGCCCTGGTTACAGCCATGTTGAGACTGATGCTAAGGAGGACCCCAAGAGTCACAAGTAACACCCATTGAACACAGCCACCCACCTGGGGACAGATTAAGAAGCTGTCACAGATGGCAGAAGAAAACCTGAGGAAAGTGGGACAACCAATCACAATGAATAATTTAATGGTAGCTATGATAGTGGTTATCACTACTGCTGTGAGTATTCCTTCAATAGGGGCTGACACAGAGAACAATTATACTTATTGGGCATATTTATCAATCTTGGCTGGCAATAATGCCTGGATGGAATCACTCTATGACACAGTTACACATGCTTTCTGAACTCAGTATTTACCACAATAAATCTGCTCCTATAATTGAGGCATACCACCTCAATGTTTTTGAAATTATTGACATGGAAAAGTTTTTATATATTGTAGATAAAAGTCCCTTATCAGACGTTATTTAAAGATATTTTCTCCCATTTTGTCAAGTGTCTTTCACTTTCTTAACAGTGTCTTTGGAAATACAAGTTTTTATATTTTGTGAAATCCAGTTTATTTATTTATTTGCTTGGTTTCTTGCAATTTTTTTGTCATGTTTAAGAAATGATTACTTAGCCCAAAGCCACAAAGATTCACCCCAAGTTTTCTTCAAATGGTTTTACATTTTTAACTCTTACATTTCAGTCTAATATCCACTCTGAGTCAGTTTTTGATTATAGTGTGTGGTATGGGTACAACTTCATTCTTTACATGTGCATATTCAGTTGTCCTAGTACCATTTGTTGAAAAGACTATTCATTCCCCATTGAGTGATTGTGGTATATTTGTTGAAAATCAGTTGACTACAAACATGAGGATTTATTTTTAGATTCTCAATTCTATTTCATTGATCTATATAGCTTTTTTATGCCAGTATGACAGTACTTTCTTTTCGAGACAGGATCTCACTCTGGTTGCCTAGGCTGGAGTAGGGTGGCATGATCTTGGTTCACTGCAGCCTCTACCTCCTGGGCTCACGTGATTCTCCCCCCTCAGCCTCCTGAGTAGCTGGGATTACAGGCTTGTGCCACTATGGACAGCTATTTGATCGTGTTTTTAGAAGAGAGAAGGTTTCGCTATTTTGCCCTGGCTTGTCTCCAACTACTGACCTCAAGCAGTCTTTCCGCCATGGCCTCCCAGATTGCTGGGATTACAGGAGTGAAGCAAACACCCAGATAATGATAGCTTTTATGTAAGTTTTGAAATTGGAAAGTGTCAGTTCTCTAGTTTTGTTCTTTCCCAAGATTGTTTTGGTTCTTAACTATTTTGGTTATGTAAAGTTTCACATGAATTTTATGGTAATCTTGTCAATTTCTATTAAAAAGATAGCAAATATTTTGATACGGATCACTTTGAATCTGTAAATCAATTTGGGAAGTAATGCCATTTTAACAATATTAAGTCTTCCAGTAGATGAACATGGGATGTCTTTCCATTTATTTAGGTCTTCTTTAATTTCTTTCAACAATGTTTTGTATCAGCTAGCTTAATTTTGATAGGCTGTTTGTACATAACCACTGATTTTTCAAATTCACTTAAGAAGAAGGAATTATTAGTATTGGTTTGTAATTGCTCTACTCTCCTTCCTGACCTTGGTGTAATTTTGAGTTGATGAACTTAGAAAACTATGTTAAGTTGATGTCACCAATGGGCATGATGACTTTTTTCTAGCAAGCACATCTGCTGAGAGGATTAGGTTTGTCTTACTGTCATTGATTACATAATATTAGGCATGCCACGGGTCACATGGAAATTATAACAGCCTTATTAAATTAATGCTGTTCCAGCGGATTGAATAGGAAGAAATCATTTGTTTGTATGTTAATTACTCCCTGTAATCAATATTTTAAACTGTTCTTTTTTGTGGTCAATTTTGTGTTACATATTTCCCTCATCTTTAACCAGCCTTAATTGCCTTGTGAAGTGCTTTGTTCTTCCACTCGCCATTTTATTATTAATGGCATAAACTGCATTTACTTTTTCACCAACCAAATAACTCAATTCATTCAGTCCCTTGTCCTAAGAATCTCCATTGCCCTTACTCTCTTCTTCATCCTGTATAGGTGGTTAATGTCCAAACTCTCTGTCTTCATGTCTATAGTGTCTTTTCAATTTCTATATTCTTATTCATTCCTGTGCTTTTTACTAGATCAAGTTGTCTATTACTTCGCATCTGGAGTACAATAATGGTTGGCTCCATCTTGTCTTTGTCGATCTGTTCTCTTTCTCCATAATCTTGGATATGTTACCATGTTATCTTTTGCACATTTCCAAGTTCATAATGAGTCTGCAGGCAATATTCAGTCTAACTAATTTTTTTTTTTAAATCTGAGACAGAGTTTTGCTCTGTCACCCAGGCTGGAATGCAGTGCCATGATTGTGGCTCACTGTGGTTCAACCTCCTAGACTCAAGTGATCCTCCCACCTCAGCCTCCCCAGTAGTCAGGACTGCAGGTGCACACAACCATGCCCAGATAATTTTTAAAAATTTTCTATAGAGATAGGATCTCACTGTGCTTGCTCAGGCTGGTCTGGACCTCCTGAACTCAAGCAATCCTCCTGCCTCAGTTTCCTACAGTGCTGGTATTAAAGGCATGAGCCCCTGTGCCCAGTCCAAATTACTTATAATTCCTAATACAATGTAAATGCTATATAAATAGTTGCTATACTGTATTTTTTAGGGAATAATGACAAAAACAAAAAATCTGCACAAGTTCAATACAAACACTTTTTTTTCCTGAATTTTGTTTCTTTCTTTTTTTTTTTTAGAGGCAGAATCTTGCCCTGTTGTCCAGGCTGGTGTACAGTGGTGCGACCATAGCTCACTGCAGTCTCAAACTCCTGGGCTCAAGCAGTTCTTAAACTTCAGCCTCCTAAGTAACTGGGACCACAGGTGCATGCCACCATGCCCAGCTAATTTTGTTTTTTTTGTAGAGATAGGGTCTTTACATGTTGTCTAGGCTGGTATTGAACTTCTGGGCTCAAGCGATCCTCCCATCTTGGCCTCCCAAAGTGCTGGGATTACAGAAATGAGCCACCTCACCTGACCTCTTTTTCCGATTTTTTTTTTTTTTTTTTTTTAAATTTAAGGTTGGTTGAATCCATGGACGTGGAATCCATGGATGGGGAGGTGGCTTATACTCTATTATTAGTTATATTCAGTGGGCTGTTCAATTTATTATTTTCTAAAAAAGAGATCAGATTTACTCCTCCATTCTAACTGAGGCTTTATACCTTTTGACTATCATCTCCTCTTTTCCCCCAACCCCCAAGCCCTCTGGCAATCAGCATTCTACTCTCTTCTATGAGTTAAGTTGTTTTAGATTCCACATATAAGTGAGAATATAGGGTATTTGCTTTTCTGTTTCTGACCTGACTTATTTAACTTAGCATAATGTTCTCCAGTTCCATCCCTGTTATCACAAATAGCAGAATTTCTTCATTTTTAAGGTTGAATAGTATTCCATTGTGTATATATACACTACATTTTCTTTATCCATTTATCTATTGATGGACACTTAGGCTGATTCTATATATAGCTATTGGGAATAGTGCTGCAATTTACATGAGAGTGCAGACATCTCTTTGACATACTGAATTCAAAACTTTTGAGTGAATGCCCATAAGCCGAATTGCTGGATCATGTTGTAATTCTATTTTTAGTTTTTTGAGGAACCTTTTACTGTTTTCCATAATGGTTGCACTAACTTACATTCCCATCAACAGTGCACAAGTGTTCCCCTTTTTCCACATCTTCACCAATACTTGATTTTTTTTCTCTTTGATAATAGTGATTCTAACAGATGTGAGGTGATAGTTCATTGTGTTTTTAATTTGTACCTTTCTAACTAATGATTAGTGATGTTGAGCATCTTTTTCACGTATCTCTTAGTCATTCATATGTCTTCTTTTTAGAAATATTCATTCGGTTTATTTCCAATTTCTTTTTCTTTCTTTCTTTTTTTTAAAATTTATTTATTATTATTATACTTTAAGTTGTAGGGTACATGTGCATAACGTGCAGGTTTGTTACATATGTATACTTGTGCCATGTTGCTGTGCTGCACCCATCAACTCGTCATTTACATCAGGTATAACTCCCAATGCAGTCCCTCCCCCCTCCCCCCTCCCCATGATAGGCCCCGGTGTGTGATGTTCCCCTTCCTGAGTCCAAGTGATCTCATTGTTCAGTTCCCACCTATGAGTGAGAACATGCGGTGTTTGGTTTTCTGTTCTTGTGATAGTTTGCTAAGAATGATGGTTTCTAGCTGCATCCATGTCCCTACAAAGGACACAAACTCATCCTTTTTGATGGCTGCATAGTATTCCATGGTGTATATGTGCCACATTTTCTTAATCCAATCTGTCACTGATGGACATTTGGGTTGATTCCAAGTCTTTGCTATTGTGAATAGTGGTGCAATAAACATACGTGTGCATGTGTCTTTATAGCAGCATAATTTATAATCCTTTGGGTATATACCCACTAATGGGATGGCTGGGTCATATGGTACATCTAGTTCTAGATCTTTGAGGAATCGCCATACTGTTTTCCATAATGGTTGAACTAGTTTACAATCCCACCAACAGTGTAAAAGTGTTCCTATTTCTCCACATCCTCTCCAGCACCTGTTGTTTCCTGACTTTTTAATGATTGCCATTCTAACTGGTGTGAGATGGTATCTCATTGTGGTTTTGATTTGCATTTCTCTGATGGCCAGTGATGATGAGCATTTTTTCATGTGTCTGTTGGCTGTATGAATGTCTTCTTTTGAGAAATGTCTGTTCATATCCTTTGCCCACTTTTTGATGGGGTTGTTTGTTTTTTTCTTATAAATTTGTTTGAGTTCTTTGTAGGTTCTGGATATTAGCCCTTTGTCAGATGAGTAGATTGCAAAAATTTTCTCCCATTCTGTAGGTTCCCTGTTCACTCTGATGGTAGTTTCTTTTGCTGTGCAGAAGCTCTTTAGTTTAATGAGATCCCATTTGTCAATTTTGGCTTTTGCTGCCGTTGCTTTTGGTGTTTTAGACATGAAGTCTTTGCCCATGCCTATGTCCTGAATGGTACTACCTAGGTTTTCTTCTAGGATTTTTATGGTATTAGGTCTAACATTTAAGTCTCCAATCCATCTTGAATTAATTTTCGTATAAGGAGTGAGGAAAGGATCCAGTTTCAGCTTTCTACTTATGGCTAGCCAATTTTCCCAGCACCATTTATTAAATAGGGAATCCTTTCCCCGTTTCTTGTTTCTCTCAGGTTTGTCAAAGATCAGATGGCTGTAGATGTGTAGTATTATTTCTGAGGGCTCTGTTCTGTTCCATTGGTCTATATCTCTGTTTTGGTACCAGTACCATGCTGTTTTGGTTACTGTAGCCTTGTAGTATAGTTTGAAGTCAGGTAGCGTGATGCCTCCAGCTTTGTTCTTTTGACTTAGGATTGTCTTGGAGATGCGGGCTCTTTTTTCATTCCATATGAACTTTAAAGCAGTTTTTTCCAATTCTGTGAAGAAACTCATTGGTAGCTTGATGGGGATGGCATTGAATCTATAAATTACCTTGGGCAGTATGGCCATTTTCACGATATTGATTCTTCCTATCCATGAGCATGGTATGTTCTTCCATTTGTTTGTGTCCTCTTTGATTTCACTGAGCAGTGGTTTGTAGTTCTCCTTGAAGAGGTCCTTTACATCCCTTGTAAGTTGGATTCCTAGGTATTTGATTCTCTTTGAAGCAATTGTGAATGGAAGTTCATTCCTGATTTGGCTCTCTGTTTGTCTGTTACTGGTGTATAAGAATGCTTGTGATTTTTGCACATTAACTTTGTATCCTGAGACTTTGCTGAAGTTGCTTATCAGCTTAAGGAGATTTTGGGCTGAGACAATGGGGTTTTCTAAATATACAATCATGTCATCTGCAAACAGGGACAATTTGACTTCTTCTTTTCCTAACTGAATACCCTTGGTTTCTTTCTCTTGCCTAATTGCCCTAGCCAGAACTTCCAACACTATGTTGAATAGGAGTGGTGAGAGAGGGCATCCCTGTCTTGTGCCAGTTTTCAAAGGGAATTTTTCCAGCTTTTGCCCATTCAGTATGATATTGGCTGTGGGTTTGTCATAAATAGCTCTTATTATTTTGAGGTACGTTCCATCAATACCAATTTTATTGAGTGTTTTTAGCATGAAGGGCTGTTGAATTTTGTCAAAAGCCTTTTCTGCATCTATTGAGATAATCATGTGGTTCTTGTCTTTGGTTCTGTTTATATGCTGGATTATGTTTATTAATTTGCGAATGTTGAACCAGCCTTGCATCCCAGGGATGAAGCCCACTTGATCATGGTGGATAAGCTTTTTGATGTGTTGCTGAATCTGGTTTGCCAGTATTTTATTGAGGATTTTTGCATCGATGTTCATCAGGGATATTGGTCTAAAATTCTCTTTTTTTGTTGTGTCTCTGCCAGGCTTTGGTATCAGGATGATGTTGGCCTCATAAAATGAGTTAGGGAGGATTCCCTCTTTTTCTATTGATTGGAATAGTTTCAGAAGGAATGGTACCAACTCCTCCTTGTACCTCTGGTAGAATTCAGCTGTGAATCCATCTGGTCCTGGACTTTTTTTGGTTGGTAGGCTATTAATTATTGCCTCAATTTCAGAGCCTGCTATTGGTCTATTCAGGGATTCAACTTCTTCCTGGTTTAGTCTTGGAAGAGTATAAGTGTCCAGGAAATTATCCATTTCTTCTAGATTTTCCAGTTTATTTGCGTAGAGGTGTTTATAGTATTCTCTGATGGTAGTTTGTATTTCTGTGGGGTGGGTGGTGATATCCCCTTTATCATTTTTAATTGCGTCAATTTGATTCTTCTCTCTTTTCTTCTTTATTAGTCTTGCTAGTGGTCTGTCAATTTTGTTGATCTTTTCAAAAAACCAACTCCTGATTCATTGATTTTTTGGAGGGTTTTTGTGTCTCTATCTCCTTCAGTTCTGCTCTGATCTTAGTTATTTCTTGCCTTCTGCTAGCTTTCGAATGTGTTTGCTCTTGCTTCTCTAGTTCTTTTAATTGTGATGTTAGAGTGTCAATTTTAGATCTTTCCTGCTTTCTCTTGTGGGCATTTAGTGCTATAAATTTCCCTCTACACACTGCTTTAAATGTGTCCCAGAGATTCTGGTATGTTGTATCTTTGTTCTCATTGGTTTCAAAGAACATGTTAATTTCTGCCTTCATTTCCTTATGTACCCAGTAGTCACTCAGGAGCAGGTTGTTCAGTTTCCATGTAGTTGAGCGGTTTTGATTGAGTTTCTTAGTCCTGAGTTCTAGTTTGATTGCACTGTGGTCTGAGAGACAGTTTGTTATAATTTCTGTTCTTGTACATTTGCTGAGGAGTGCTTTACTTCCAATTAAGTGGTCGATTTTGGAGTAAGTACGATGTGGTGCTGAGAAGAATGTATATTCTGTTGATTTGGGGTGGAGAGTTCTATAGATGTCTATCAGGTCTGCTTGCTGCAGAGATGAGTTCAATTCCTGTATATCCTTGTTAACTTTCTGTCTCGTTGATCTGTCTAATGTTGACAGTGGAGTGTTGAAGTCTCCCATTATTATTGTATGGGAGTCTAAGTCTCTTTGTAAGTCTCTAAGGACTTGCTTTATGAATCTGGGTGCTCCTGTATTGGGTGCATATATATTTAGGATAGTTAGCTCTTCCTGTTGAATTGATCCCTTTACCATTATGTAATGGCCTTCTTTGTCTCTTTTGATCTTTGATGGTTTAAAGTCTGTTTTATCAGAGACTAGTATTGCAACCCCTGCTTTTTTTTGTTCTCCATTTGCTTGGTAAATCTTCCTCCATCCCTTTATTTTGAGCCTATGTATGTCTCTGCGTGTGAGATGGGTCTCCTGAATACAGCAGACTGATGGGTCTTGACTCTTTATCCAGTTTGCCAGTCTGTGTCTTTTCATTGGAGCATTTAGTCCATTTACATTTAAGGTTAAGATTGTTATGTGTGAACTTGATCCTGCCATTATGATATTAACTGGTTATTTTGCTCGTTAGTTGATGCAGTTTCTTCCTAGCCTCGATGGTCTTTACATTTTGGCATGTTTTTGCAATGGCTGGTACCGGTTGTTCCTTTCCATGTTTAGTGCCTCCTTCAGGGTCTCTTGTAAGGCAGGCCTAGTGGTGACAAAATCTCTAAGCATTTGCTTATCTGTAAAGGATTTTATTTCTCCTTCACTTATGAAACTTAGTTTGGCTGGATATGAAATTCTGGGTTGAAAATTCTTTTCTTTAAGAATGTTGAATATTGGCCCCCACTCTCTTCTGGCTTGGAGAGTTTCTGCCGAGAGATCTGCTGTTAGTCTGATGGGCTTCCCTTTGTGGGTAACCCGACCTTTCTCTCTGGCTGCCCTTAAGATTTTTTCCTTCATTTCAACTTTGGTGAATCTGGCAATTATGTGTCTTGGAGTTGCTCTTCTCGAGGAGTATCTTTGTGGCGTTCTTTGTATTTCCTGGATTTGAATGTTGGCCTGCCCTACTAGGTTGGGGACGTTCTCCTGGATGATATCCTGAAGAGTGTTTTCCAACTTGGTTCCATTTTCCCCCTCACTTTCAGGCACCCCAATCAGACATAGATTTGGTCTTTTTACATAATCCCATACTTCTTGCAGGCTTTGTTCATTTCTTTTTCTTCTTTTTTTCTTTTGGTTTCTCTTCTCCCTTCATTTCATTCATTTGATCCTCAATTGCTGATACTCTTTCTTCCAGTTGATCGAGTCGGTTACTGAAGCTTGTGCATTTGTCACGTATTTCTCGTGTCATGGTTTTCATCTCTTTCATTTCGTTTATGACCTTCTCTGCATTAATTACTCTAGCCATCAATTCTTCCACTTTTTTTTCAAGATTTTTAGTTTCTTTGCGCTGGGTACGTAATTCCTCCTTTAGCTCTGAGAAATTTGATGGACTGAAGCCTTCTTCTCTCATCTCGTCAAAGTCATTCTCCATCCAGCTTTGATCCGTTGCTGGCGATGAGCTGCGCTCCTTTGCTGGGGGAGATGCGCTCTTATTTTTTGAATTTCCAGCATTTCTGCCCTGCTTTTCCCCCATCTTTGTGGTTTTATCTGCCTCTGGTCTTTGATGATGGTGATGTACTGATGGGGTTTTGGTGTAGGTGTCCTTCCTGTTTGATAGTTTTCCTTCTAACAGTCAGGACCCTCAGCTGTAGGTCTGTTGGAGATTGCTTGAGGTCCACTCCAGACCCTGTTTGCCTGGGTATCAGCAGCAGAGGCAGCAGAAGATAGAATATTTCTGAACAGCGAGTGTACCTGTCTGATTCTTGCTTTGGAAGCTTCCTCTCAGGGGTGTACTCCACCCTGTGAGGTGTGGGGTGTCAGACTGCCCCTAGTGGGGGATGTCTCCCAGTTAGGCTACTCAGGGTTCAGGGACCCACTTGAGCAGGGAGTCTGTCCCTTCTCAGATCTCAACCTCCATGTTGGGAGATCCACTGCTCTCTTCAAAGCTGTCAGACAGAGTCATTTGCGTCTGCAGAGGTTTCTGCTGCGTTTGTTATTGTGTACTGTGCCCTGTCCCCAGAGGTGGAGTCTACAGAGACAGGCAGGTTTCCTTGAGCTGCTGTGAGCTCCACTCAGTTTGAGCTTCCCAGCAGCTTTGTTTACCTACTTAAGCCTCAGCAATGGTGTGCGCCCCTCCCCCAGCCTCGCTGCTGCCTTGCCGGTAGATCACAGACTGCTGTGCTACCAATGAGGGAGGCTCCGTGGGTGTGGGACCCTCCCGGCCAGGTGTGGTATATGATCTCCTAGTGTGCCTGTTTGCTTAAAGTGCAGTATTGGGGTGGGATTTACCCGATTTTCTGGGTGTTGTGTGTCTCAGTTCCCCTGGCTAGGAAAAGGGATTCCCTTCCCCCTTGCGCTTCCCAGGTGAGGCAATGCCTCGTGCTGCTTCAGCTCTCGCTGGTCGGGCTGCAGCAGCTGACCAGCACCAATCGTCCGGCACTCCCCAGTGAGATGAACCCAGTACCTCAGTTGAAAATGCAGAAATCACCGGTTTTCTGTGTCGCTCACGCTGGGAGTTGGAGACTGGAGCTGTTCCTATTCGGCATCTTGCTCTGCCTCTTTTTCTTTTTTTTGAGACAGAGTCACGCTCTGTCACCCAGGCTGGAGTGCAGTGGCGTGATCTCCACTCAATGCAAGCTCCACCTCCCAGGTTCACGCCATTCTCCTGCCTCAGCCTCCCATGTAGTTGGGACTACAGGTGCCCACCACCACGCCCAGCTAATTTTTGTATTTTTTTTTAGTAGAGATGGGGTTTCACCATGTTAGCCTGGATGGTCTCGATCTCCTGACCTCATGATCCACCCATCTCGGTTTAAGTTTCATATGTGTGTGTGTGTGTGTATATATGTGTGTGTGTATATATGTGTGTGTGTATATATGTGTGTGTGTGTGTATATGTGTGTGTGTGTATATATACAGTTTATTTTATTTTATTTCTTTTTTGAGACAGAGTCTCACTCTATTGCCCAGCCTGGAGTGCAGTGGTACAATCTCGGCTCACTGCAGCCTCCGCCTACTGGGTTCAAGAGATTCTCCTGCCTCAGCTGCCCAAGTAGCTGGGATTAGAGATGTGAGTCACCACACCTGGCTAATTTTTGTGTTTTTAGTGAAGATGCGGTTTCACCATGTTGACCAGGCTGGTCTCGAACTCCTGACTTCAAGTGATCCACCTGCCTTGGCCTCCCAAAGTGGTGGGATTACAGTGTGAGGCACCATGCCCAACCCTCTTATGTATTTTGGATATTAATCCCTTATCAGATATATGGCTTGCAAATACTTCTCCTAATCCATAAGTTGTCTCTTCACTCTGTTGTTTCCTTTGCTGTGCAGAGACTTTTTAGTTTGACATAATCCCATTTGTCTATCTTTGATTTTTCTGCCTCTGCTTTTGGGGTAAAATCTAAACAATTATTGCCCAGACCAATATCATGTAGTTTTTTTCTCAATCTTTTCTTCTAGTATTTTATCATTTTTCGTGTTATATTTAAGTCTTTAATCCATGTTGAGTTGCTTGAGTATATGGTGTGAGATAACGTTCAATTTTATTCTTTAGCATATGGATATCCAGTGTTCTCACCATTTATTTAAGAGACTATCTCCTTTCCATTGCATGTTCTTGGTACCTTTGTCTAAAATCAATTGTAGTTGCATAGGCTCTTTTCCAGCTCTCTATTGTATTCTGTTGGTTGATGTATCCATTTTTATGCCAGTATCATGCTGTTTTAATTATTACCAATTTTTAGTATAGCTTGAAATCAGGTAATGTGATGCCTCCAACTTTGTTCTTTCTGCTAATGATTGCCTTGGCTATTTGGGTATTTTTGTGGTTCTATATGAATTTTGGGGGGATGACTTTTCCTGTATCTATGAGAGATAACACTGATATTTTAATAGAGACTTCAATGAAACTGCAAATTGCTTTAGATAGTATGGACATTTTGACAATATCAACTCTTCCAATCCATGTATATGGTATCTCTTTTTAATTTGTGTCTTCTTCATTTTTTAAATTAATGTTTTATGGTTTTTGGTGACTTTTCTCTTTTTTGGTTAAATTTACTCCTAAATACTTTATTTCTTTGATGCTATTGTAAATGGGATTGTTTTAAAGTATCTTTTTCATTCCATTTTTTGTTAGTATATAGAAACGCTATTAATTGATTTTGTATCCTGCAACTTTATTGAATTTATTTATCAGTTTTAAGAGTTTTTTGGTATTGTGTTTAAGGTTTTCTGTATGTAAGATCATGCCATCACCAAACAGAGACAATTTTACTTGTTTTCTTATTTGGATGTCTTTCATTTATTTTTCTTATCTCATTGCTCTGGCTAGTACTTCCCATACTATGTTGAATTGAAGTAGTGAGAGTGGGTATCCATGTGTTTTTCATGGCCTTACAGGAAAATCCTTCAACTTTCCACTATTGAATATGAGGTTAGCTGTGCACTTGTCATATATGGACTTCATTGTGTTGAGGCTAGTTAGAAGCTCCACTGTTGGGAACAGCAGTTTGCAGAACATACTAAGTCTCATCTACGCAGAAACTTGGACTTTTGAGTTTCATCCCTTTCTCTGCCCTGATCCCAGAGGATAAAACCTCTGGAAGTGCTTGTATGCCAATATATTACTGGTACTTTTTCCTGTGGTCTAGAGAGAGACTCCTGTATACTTAGTCCTCTCTGCTCCCAGAGTTGGTAAGTTAAGTGGATAGCTGTGGGGAACCTTATAGTTAGGGTGTTAATGTGTGGTCTAAACCCTCCTTTTCCCAGGGAGAAGCTGGATGTTGGGGATTCCTTCTCAATTGTATGATGTAGTGCCTGGGTGAGGTTGTTGTCATAGCTTTTACTTCCCAGTCTATGTGTATATGTTCTTTGTTGTCCAGTACATAGAAGTCTCTCAACTTGTTTCTGACTTTCTCTCAGAGGGAAATGATCTGTGAATAGATGTTTACTTGGTGTATCCTTGGGTGGAAGGAGATACTGGAGCCTCCTATTCTGCAATGTCACCATTGTGACACTGAGAATTGCAAACCCTTGATTCTGGCTTATAATGTATTTGTGTCTCTAATTTAATTATTTCCATTTCTGTCAATTAAGATTGTGTGTATACAAACAAGAAAAAACAGTTAACATGGCTTAAACAAATAATGTGTTTATTTATTTCACATACAGGGTGTTATGTGGGCAATGCAGAACTAGTACTGTAGCTCTGAAGCATCCTAGAACCAGGTGCCTGCCATTTTTGATCCCCACACTTATAACATGAATCTTCATCTTGACTAATTTTTTTTTTAGACAGGATCTCTCTTTGTCATCCAAGCTGAAGAGCAGTGGCATGAACATGGTTCATTGCAGCCTCAACCTCCTGGGCTTATGTGATTTTCTGTGTCAGCCTACCATATAGCTTGGACTACAGATATGTGTCATTCACCAAGTTAATTTTTTTTTTTTTTTTTCTGAGATGGAGTCTTGCTCTGTCACTCAGGCTGGAGTACAGTGGCACGATCTTGGCTCACTGCAAGCTCTGTCTCCTGGGTTGACACCATTCTCCTGCCTCAGCCTCCCAATTATTTTATTTTTATTTTATTTTATTTTATTTTTTTGAGAAGGAATCTCACTCTATCACCCAGAATAGAGAGCAGTGGCACCATCTTAGCTCACTGCAACCTCCACCTCCTGGGTTCAAGCGATTCTTATACCTCAGCCTTCTGAGTAGCTGAGATTACAGGCGCATGTCATCACGCCCAGCTAATTTTTGTGTTTTTAGTAAAGACGAGATTTCACCATGTTGCCCAGGCTGGTCTCAAACTCCTGACCTCAGATGATGTGCCTGTCTTGGCCTCCCAAAATGCTGGGATTATAGGAATGAGCCACCACGCCTGGACAATTTTTTGATTTTTTTTTTTTTTTTTTTTTAGAGACAGGGGTTCTCACTTGTTGCCCAGGCTGGTGTCAAACTCCTGGGCTCAAGTGATATTACTGCCTCAGCATCCCAAAGTGTTGGGATTACAGGCATGAGCCACCACAGACGGTCTTGTTAGGACTCTTAAATACTCACGTTCCAAGGTGATGTCTATACCGTCTCTACCTTCATATATGTATTTTGAGTAAAAAGGAGAGAAAATGCCATCAGCAGGTTCCTGCTTCTATGTCATAGACAAGAAATACATTTCATGGCCAACACAGCTCCAAGATATCCTGGGAAATGGAATTTTTAGGCAAGCAATAGATAAGTGGAAATGGGAAATGAACTTCATCGTATCCCTTATCATATTTACATTCTCTGCCACACTTTGCAGTGTTGTAGTTTTAATACTACACTCTCTAGTTTCCAAATTTCCTTATGTTTAGAACAGCCTGATATATTTTGGATTTTTTGTTAGTATGCTGGCAAACTATCAAATAATTAAATGATGAAACAATTTTTAGGAAAAGCACAATCAACAGTCTGAATTTACTATTAAAAGCTTGATAGCCACCGTAACTGATGTGTTTGGAGCTGGAACAGAGACAATGAGCACCACCCTGAGATTTGGACTCCTGCTCCTGCTGAAGTACCCAGAGGTCACAGGTATGATGATGTATGATGAGCAGGGCGATTTTCAGAAAAGATGTTGGGAAGACACTGCTATTGTCCTCCATCTTGTTTCTCTTAGAGAAGCTTCATTATTGAAATTTCTGTGCCATTGGTTTTAAGTTGTCTAAATACAATGAAGGGATAAGAATGAGACAAATTTGCACAATAGGGAAGAGTGACTAAGAGAAGTGAAGACAGTGTAATCAGTAGCAAAAGTGATAAAGCCCTGGATTTTAGTGACTAAATACTCTGAATAAGGTGTCTAGGTTTCATGGGAGAGGATTTGTAGCAGACATAGGCATGAGGAATTGAACTAGGATTGTATGTTGGTTTTCTTAAGAACAGACCACTTTGTTGCAGTTTCTTTTTTGAAATGAGTAGAAATTGTATTTCACTAAAAGCCATGTCTACAAAATTCCATTTTCCAGCAGAACAGACCACTTTGAGTGATAAGTACGCTATTTTTTTTTTTTTTTAAAGAACAATCTCACACTGTTGCCCAGGCTAGAGTGCAGTGGTGCAATCTTGGCTCACTACAACCTCCACCTCCCAGGTTCAACCGATTCTCCTGCCTCATCCTCTGGAGTAGTTGGGATTACAGGTGTACCCACAATGCCTAGCTAATTATTTTGTATTTCTAGTAGACATTATATATTATTCTGATACAACAGGGTTTCACCATGTTGGTCAGGCTGGTCTCGAACTCCTGACCACAAATGAACTGCCTGCCTTGGCCTCCTAAAGTGCTGGGATTACAGGTGTGTGCCACTGTGCCCAGTCAGGTATGCTCTTACAGATCTTCCCTTATTCTGGAACTGGAGTGTTTTAATGCTGAGACAGTAAAGACAGAAACTCTTTTTATTTTTAATTTTTATTATTGGCAATACTTTTGTGGTTGGTTTGATGCCATTTTTTAATGTTTTGGTAAATTTCTATTTTTATAGACTTAGGGGTACAAGTGAATTGTGTTCATAAATATATTCCATAGTGGTGAAGTCTGGGCTTTTAGTATACCCATCACCTGAATAGTGTTCATTCTTCCCAATAGATAGCATTTCGTCCCTCACCTCCCTCCTACCTTTCCACCTTTTGGAGTCTCCAGTGTCTATTATTCCACTCTGTATGTCTCTGTGTACCCATTGTTTAACTCCCAATTTTAAGTGAGAACATGTGGTTTTTGACTTTCTATTTTGAGCCTTTGCACTTAGGATAATGGCTTCCAGTTCCATCCATATTGCCACAAAAGACATGATCTCATTCTTTTACATGGCTGAGTAGTAGTGCATGGTATGTGTGTGTGTGTGTGAGACACACCATGGAATACTAGATGCAGATTTTTAAACCGCACACATAACATTTTTAATCCAATCATCTGTTGTTGGATGCTTAGGTTGATTTTATAAATTTGGCTTGGTGAATATTGTTGCAGTAAACATATGAATTATTTCAATTAGAATTAAAATAGACACTCAAGTCCAAGGATATACAAAAGAGGAGACGTAATTATAGCTGTCCCACTTGTGATCGATGTTTATAAAATCATAATGATGTGAACACGAGTATTAATATAATAAAAATTGATATAAATACATTGGGGAAGCTTGAGTGGGGGTAAGTGGGAGTGTGTGTGAATGTTTCTGTTTGTGGGTGTGTGTCTATTTGTTATGGGTTGGTGATGGAGAAAGTCCTCATCTTTCTTACCATGAAGTTTTAGAAATTTTCTAAAAATAAATTAAAAAATCAAAAGAGAGTCATTATTTAGAAATATGAATATAAATTTCAGAAGAAATTTCTAGAATGTTTCAACATGGCCACCTTTGCGGAGTGTGAGGATAAGAGAATATCATTTCAAGTTTCAAATAACGTATGCACATAATACACAAATCCATTCTTACATATAGATCTATTAGTAGAATTAAAGGTTTAAAACATTATATATTATTCTGATACAACATTAATTTGGTTTTTTTCTTTCTCCAAGAACAGTAATTTCTTGAGTTTATAATGTACTAAATATTTGTATTTTGAAGTATTTTATGATTTACATTTGTACTGATTACCCTGTATGCTAATATGTAGGTGGTTACAGCTTTATCTTAATACTTAGCTTGTAGAAGGGTTAGATGTCTTTATAGTGTGGTAATTTCTTCTCTAAAGTCTAGGTGTATTTTCAGTCCTATAAATTAAGTTTATAATGATGTTGGGACCCCTTCATTATGCTTCATGTAACCTGAATTGCCACAGCAAATGTGTCATTTTTCTCCTTTCCCATCATTTCTTACTTGTGTCTTATCAGCTAAAGTCCAGGAAGAGATTGAATGTGTGGTTGGCAGAAACCAGAGCCCCTGCATGTGTGACAGGAGTCACATGCCCTACACAGATGCTGTGGTCCACAAGATCCAGAGATACATTGACCTCATCCCCACCGACCTGCCCCATGCAGTGACCTGTGATGTTAAATTCAGAAACTACCTCATCCCTAAGGTAAGCTTGTTTCTCCTACACCAGACCTCCATGCTCTTGAAGTTCCCAAACTCATAGTATGATACCAATCCTCTAACAACACACGATGAGAAAAGTGTAAAATTCATACTTAGGGCAGCTTGATGGACTCTGCTATTTCCATTCCAGTTTGGACCTATGAAGGTTTATAACAGGTCACGATATCTAGCAGTGTATGTCTTCCAACTTTGTTCTGCTTCTTTAATAATGTTTTGTGGCTATTCTCAGGTGTTTCCAAAAAAATGTTTGAAGTGTAGTTTTGTCAATTTCCCAAAACACCGTGCTGGAATTTTTATCATGGTGACATTAATTCTTTAGATCAATTTAGAAAGAATTGATGTCCTGACAGGTTGAATCTTTCAATTTATGGATATGATTATGTTCTTAATTTATTTGGGCTTTCTTCTATTTTGTCAGTAATGTTTTGGTTTCAGTTCAGTGGCTTTCACATGTATTATATAATTTTTTCTGAAATAAATGATACTTTGGATGTAATTGTACATTGTGTATATAATGTATAATTATAAATATATAATATGAATTATTATGAAATATTTATGTATCTTTTTTCTTTTCTTTATTATACTTCAAGCTCTAGGGTACATGTGCACAATGTGCAGGTTTGTTACATAGGTATACATGTGCCATATTGATTTGCTGCACCCATCAACTGGTCATTTACATTAGGTATTTCTCCTAATGCTATCCCTCCCTCTGCCCCCAACCCCATGACAGGCCCTGGGGTGTGATGTTCCAGGCCCTGTGTCCAGGTGTTCTCATTGTTCAATTCCCACCTATGAGTGAGAATATGTGGTGTTTGCTTTTCTGTCCTTGTGATAGTTTGCTCAGAATGATGGTTTCCAGCTGCATCCATGTCCCTGCAAAGGACATGAACTCATCCTTTTTTATGGCTGCGTAGTATTCAATGGTGTGTATGTGCCACATTTTCTTAATCCAGTCTGTCACTGATGGACATTTGGGTTGATTCCAAGTCTTTGCTATTGTGAATAGTGCCACAATAAACATACTTGTGCATGTGTCTTAATAGTAGCATGATTTACAATCCTTTGGGTATATACCCAGTAATGGGATCACTGGGTCAAATGGTATTTCCAGTTCTAGATCCTTGAGGAATTGCTACACTGTCTTCTGCAATGGTTGAGTTAGTTTACACTGCCACCAACAGTGTAAAAGCGTTCCTATATCTCCACATCCTCTCCAGCATCTGTTGCTTACTTACTTTTTAATGATTGCCATTCTAACTGGTGTGAGATGGTATCTCACTGTGGTTTTGATTTGCATTTCTCTGATGACCAGTGGTGATGAGCATTTTTTCGTGTGTCTGTTGGCTGCATAAATGTCTTCTTTTGAGAAGTGTCTGTTTATATCCTTTGCCCAATTTTTGGTGAAGTTGTTTGTTTTTTTCTTATAAATTTGTTTAAGTTCTTTGTAGATTCTGGATATTAGCCCTTTGTCGGATGGGTATACAGCAAAAATTTTCTCCCATTCTGTAGGTTGCCTGTTCACTCTGATGGTAGTTTCATTTGCTGTGCAGAAGCTCTTTAGTTTAATTAGATCCCATTTGTCTATTTTGGCTTTTGTTGCCATCGCTTTTGGTGTTTTAGTAATGAAGTCCTTGCCCATGCTTATGTCCTGAATGGTATTGCCTAGGTTTTCTTCTAGGGTTTTTATGGTTTTACATCTAACATTTAAGTCTCTAATAAATCTTCAATTAATTTTTGTATAAGGTGTAAGGAAGGGCTCCAGTTTCAGCTTTCTGCGTATATGGCTAGCCAGTTTTCCCAACACCATTTATTAAAAAGGGAATCCTTTCCCCATTTTCTTTTTTTTTTTTTTTTTTGGTCAGTTTTCTGAAAGATCAGATGGTTGTAGATACGTGGTGTTATTTCTGAGACCTCTGTTCTGTTCCATTGGTCTGTATATCTGTTTTGGTACCAGTACCATGCTGTTTTGGTTACTGTAGTCTTGTATACTTTGAAGTCAGGTAGCATGATATCTCCAGCTTTGTTCTTTTTGCTTAGGATTGTCTTGGCAATGCAGGCTCTTTTTTGGTTCCATATGAACTTTAAAGTAGTTTTTTCCAATTCTGTGAAGAAAGTCATTGGTAGCTTGACGGGGGTGGCATTGAATGTATATATTACCTTGGGCAATATGGCCATTTTTGTGATATTGATTCTTCCTATCCATGAGCATGGAATGTTGTTTTATTTGTTTGTGTCCTCCTTTATTTTGTTGAGCAGTGGTTTGTAGTTCTACTTGAAGAGGTCCTTCACATCCCTTGTAAGTTGCATTCCTAGGTGTTTTATTCTCTTTGTAGCAATTGTAAGTGGGAGTTCACTCATGATTTGGCTCTCTGTTTGTCTGTTATGGGTGTATAGGAATGCTTGTGATTTTTGCTCATTGATTCTGTATCCTGAGACTTTACTGAAGTTGCTTATCAGCTTAAGGAGATTTTGGTCTAAGACGTTGGGGTTTTCTAAATATACAATCATGTCATCTGCAAACAGGGACAATTTGACTTCCTCTTTTCCTAATTTAATACTCTTTATTTCTTTCTCTTACCTGATTGCCTTGACCAGAACTTCCAACACTATGTTGAATAGGAGTGGTGAGAGAGGGCATCTCTGCCTCGTGCCAGTTTTCAAAGGGAATGCTTCCAGATTTTGCCCATTCAGTATGATATTGGCTGTGGGTTTTTCATAAATGGCTCT
The DNA here is from genome assembly GCF_043159975.1 of Macaca nemestrina. Classification (NCBI taxonomy): domain Eukaryota; kingdom Metazoa; phylum Chordata; class Mammalia; order Primates; family Cercopithecidae; genus Macaca; species Macaca nemestrina. The sequence continues at coordinate 38,997,881 of NC_092133.1, read as the reverse complement.
TATTATTTTGAGATACTTTCCATCAATACCTAGGTTATTGAGAGTTTTTAGCATGAAGGGCTGTTGAATTTTGTCAAAGACCTTTTCTGCTTTTCTATTGAGATAATCATGTGGTTTTTGTCATTGGTTCTGTTTATGTTATGGATTATGTTTATTGATTTGTGTATGTTGAACCAGCCTTCCATCCCAGGGTTGAAGACTACTTGATCGTACTGGATAAGCTTTTTGATGGGCTGCTAAATTCAGTTTGCTAGTATTTATTGAGGATTTTCACATTGATGTTCTTCGTGATATTGGTCTAAAATTCTCTTTTTTGTTGTGTCTCTGCCAGGCTTTGGTATCAGGATGATGCTGACCTCATACAATGAGTTAGGGAGGATTCCCTCTTTTTCAATTGATTGGAATAGTTTCAGAAGGAATGGTACCAGTTCCTCCTTGTACCTCTGGTGGAATGTGGCTGTGAATCCATCTGGCTCTGGATGTTTTTGGTTGGTAGGCTATTAATTATTGCCTCAATTTCAGAACCTGCTTTTTGTCTTTTCAGGGATTCAACTTCTTCCTGGCTTAGTCTTGGAGGGTGTATGTGTCCAGGAATATATCAATTTCTTCTAGATTTTCTAGTTTATTTGTGTAGATATGTTTATAGTATTCTCTGATGGTAGTTTGTATTTCTGTGGGATCAGTGATAATATCCCCTTTATCATTTTTTATTGTGTCTATTTCATTCTTTTGTATTTTCTTCTTTATTAGTCTTGCTGGCAGTGTATCAATTTTGTTGATCTTTTCAAAAAACCAGCTTCTGGATTCATTGATTTTTTGAAGGGTTTTTTGTGTGTCTATCTCCTTCATTTCTGCTCTGATCTTAGTTATTTCTTGCCTTCTGCTAGCTTTTGAGTTTGTGTGCTCTAGCTTCTCTAGTTCTTTTAATTGTTATGTTAGGGTGTTGACTTTAGATCTTTCCTGCTTTCTCTTGTGGGCATTTATTACTGTAAATTTTCATCGACACACTGCTTTAAATGTGTCCCAGAGATTCTGGTACATTGTGTCTTTATCCTCATTGATTTTAAAGAACACTTTTACTTTTGCCTTCATTTCGTTAGGTACCCAGTAGTCTTCAGGAGCAGGTTGTTCAGTTTCCATGCAGTTGTGCAGTTTTGAGTGAGTTCCTTAATCCTGAGTTCTAGTTTGATTACACTGTGGTCTGAGAGATAGTTTGTTGTGATTTCTGTTCTTTTACATTTGCTGAGGAGTGCTTTACTTACAACTATGTTGTCAATTTTGGAATAAGTGCGATGTGGTGCTGAGAAGAATGTATATTCTGTTGATTTGGGGTGGAGGGTTCTGTAGATGTCTATTAGGTCTTCTTGGTTCAGAGCTGAGTTAGAGTTCCAGATATCCTTGTTAATTTTCTGTCTCATTGATCTGTTTAATATTGACTGTGGGGTGTTATAGTCTCCCGTTATTATTGTGTGGGAGTCTAAAGACTACCTTGGAGTTGCACTGCTCTAAGGAGTTGCTTTATGAATCTAGGTGCTCCTGTATTGGGTGCATATATATTTAGGATAGTTAGCTCTTCTTGTTGAATTGATCCCTTTACCATTATGTAATGGCCTTCTTTGTATCTTTTGATCTTTGTTGGTTTAAAGTCTGTTTTATCAGAGACTACCATTGCAACTCCTGCTTTTTTTTTTTCCCCCATTTCCTTGGTAGATCTTCCTCCATCTCTTTATTTTGAGCCAGTGTGCGTTCTTTGCATGTGAGATGGGTCTCCTGAATACAGCACACTCATGGGTCTTGACTCTTTCTCCAATTTGCCAGTCTGTGTCTTTTAATTGGGGCATATAGCCTATTTACATTAAAGGTTAATATTGTTATGTGTGAATTTGATCCTGTCATTATGATGCTAGCTGGTTATTTTGCCCATTAGTTAATGCAGTTTCTTCCTAGCATTGATGGTCTTTACAATTTGACATGTTTTTGCGGTGACTGATACCAGTTGTTCCTTTCCATATTTAGTGCTTTCTTTGGGAGCTCTTGTAAGGCAGGCCTGGTGGTGACAAAATCTCTCTGCTTTTGCTTGTCTGTAAAGGATTTTATTTCTCCTTCCCTTATGAAGCTTAGTTTGGCTGGATATGAAATTCTGGGTTGAAAAAATTCTTTTCTTTAAGAATGTTGAATATTGGCACCCATTCTCTTCTGGTTTCTAGTGTTTCTGCCAAGAGTTCCGCTGTTAGTTTGATGGGCTTCCCTTTGTGGTAACCCGACCTTTCTCTCTGGTTGCGCTTAACACATTTTCCTTCATTTCAACCTTTGAGAATCTGACAATTATGTGTCTTGGAGTTGCCCTTCTACAGGAGTATCTTTGTGGTGTTCTCTGTATTTCCTGAATTTGAATGTTGGCTTGCCTCACTAGGTTGGGGAAATTCTCCTGGATAATATCCTCAAGAATGTTTTCCAACTTGGTTTCATTCTCCCCATCACTTTCAGGTACGCCAATCAAACATAGATTTTCTTTTTTCACATAGTCCCATATTTCTTGGAGGCTTTGTTCATTTCGTTTTACTCTTTTTTTCTCTAACCTTGTCTTCTTGCTTTATTTCATTAATTTGATCTTCAGTCACTGATATCCTTTCTTCCACTTGATCAAATTGGCTACTGAAGCTTGTGCATGCATCACATATTTCCCGTACCATGGTTTTCAGCTCCATCAGGTCATTTACAGTCTTCTCCACACTGTGTATTCTAGTTAGCCATTTGTCTAATATTTTTTCAAGGTTGTTAACTTCCTTGCAATGGGTTCCAACATTCTCCTTTAGCTCGGAGGAGTTTGTTACTGCTAACCTTCTGAAGCCCACTTCTGTCAGCTCCTCAAAGTCATTCTCCATCTAGCTTTGTTCTTTTGCTGGCGAGGAGCTGCAATCCTTTGGAGAACAGGTACTCTGGTTTTTAGAATGTTCAGCTTTTCTGCTCTGGTTTCCTCCCATCTTTCAGGTTTTATCTACCTTTGGTCTTTGATGTTGGTGACCTACAGATGAGGTTTTGGTGTGGATGTCCTTTTTGTTCATGTTATGCTATTCCTTTCTATTTGTTATTTTTCCTTCTAACAGTTGGATCTCTCAGCTGCAGGTCTGTTGGAGTTTACTGGAGTTTACTATATCCTGTTTTCCTGGATATCACCAGCGGAGGCTGCAGAACAGCAAATATTGCAGAGCAGCAAATATTGCTGCCTGATCTTTCCTCTGGAAGCTTCATCCCAGAGGGACACCTGTCTGTATGAGGTGTCAGTCACCCCCTACTGGGAGGGGTCTCCCAGTTAGGCTACACAGGGGCCAGGGACCCACTTGAAGAGGCGGTCTGTCTGTTCTCCAAGGTCAAACACTGTGCTGGGAGAACCACCGCTCTCTTCAGAGCTGTCAGACAGGGTTGTTTAAGTCTGCAGAAGTTTCTGCTGCCTTTTGTTCAGCTATGCCCTGCCCCCAGAGGTGGAGTCTACAGAGGCCTTGCTGAGCTGCAGTGGGTTTCACCCACTTCAAGCTTCCTGGCTGCTTTGTCTACCTACTCAAGTCTCAGCAATTGCGGACGCCCCTCCCCATACCAGGCTCCTGCCCACAGGTAATCTCAAACTGCTGCATTAGCAGTGAGCAAAGCTCCATGGGACCCACTGAGCCAGGTGCGAGATACAATCTCCTGGTGTGCCATTTGTTAAGAACTTTGGGAAAATGCAGTATTTGGGTGGGAGTGTTCCATTTTTCCAGGTACCATCTTCAGTTAAGGTATGGCTTCCTTTGGCTAGGAAAGGGAATTCCCCTGACCCCTTGCACTTCCTGGGGGAGTCGACACCCCACCCCATTTCAGCTTGCCCTCTGTGGGCTGCACGTACTTTCCAACCAATCCCAATGAGATGAACCAAGCACCTTAGTTGGAAATGCAGAAATCACCCATCTTCTCTGTCAACCATGCTGGTGGTTGCAGACAGGAGTTGTTCCTGTTTGGCCATCTTGGAATGCAATTTGAATTCTTTTTAAGACAAACACATTTGAGCCTCCTCCTCGTGATGAACCCCAACCCCAGGTGCCGAGCCTGGCCCCATGTCGCTGGTCACCTGACAGGGTTGAACCAAGTCCAAGATATATATCATATTTTTTAAAATATGTTTTCAAAACACAGTCTTGCTATGTTGCACAGATTGATCTTCTGGGCTCAAGCAATCCTCCCACAACATCCTCCTGAGTAGCTGGGATTAGAGATGTGTGCCACTGCACCTGGCTTTTAAATCATATACTTTAAAAAAAAGTGCCTTTTCATTTCTTTGTTTCTGGAACATGGAAATATGATTGATTTTATTATTTTGATGACCTTACATCAAGCAAATTTACTTAGCATTGCTAATTTTTGTTTGTAAATTTACTTGTAATTTCTATGTATTCTGTGATCTGTTTTATTTTATTTCTTATTTTTCAATTCTTATAACTCAATTTTCTCTTTATTGCTTTATTTCACTGGTTAGGATTTCCAGGACAGTGTTGAATAAATCATGATGGTGGGCATCCTTGTTTCATCTATGATATTCAGGATGGGTGGAGCTTTAACATCTCACCAGCGAGAATGATATTTTATGTATATTTTTGTATTAAAAAATCAGTTTACAGAAGATTGCCTTCTTCTTTACTTTTGATGATTTTTTTTGGTTATGAATGTGTATACAATTTGATCAAATGGATTCTCTGCATCAATTGATATATTTTATCCTGCCTATATATATAACATATATATGTGTGTGTGTATATATATATATATAAGTTAAAATACACACAAATACACACACAGAGACATGCACAACTGGGTTTTAGTTGCTATGTTTTTTCAGGATATTTGAATTTATATTTATAAGAGACATTGGTTTGCAATTTTTCTTCCTCAAAATTTTCTTGTCATATTTCTGATATTAAGGAAAGGCTGGCTTCATAAAATAAGGAAGACAATGTTCCCTATTGTGCTTGTTTTTATAACCTTTTCTCTCTTTTCTATTCTTATTGTGCTCACTTAGTTCTGTCTTTGGAGTGACTCATAAGTTTTGGTTAAGTGCCAGTTATGATATATGAAAAAATGCAGAATGTCAGATGAAGTTAATCTTCTTTCAGAAAAGGTTCATCCCTCCCGTGCTAGGCAGACAGAATTATGCAACACCTTCTACCTTCATTCAGAATTAGATATGAACACAGTCAAGAATTGACTGTAGACATCAGTTGAGCTCTCTGAGGTTCCCCTATGTCTGCAAGCCTGAGTAATTTTTGTCTCAGCAGCTTTTCTAGTGCCTTCTAACACACGGTTTCTGTGTTTATTGGGACTTTTTAGTTGCTATTCTGCAAGCTGCTCCATTCCACTTGAAGCATGTACATATTGCCATTATAAATAAATAAAATAATGAAAATTTAACTTTGAGAGGAAAAAGGATTGGAGTTTGTTAAGGATGAAATCACTACTGCTATCTTACAGGGAAGAGGGAATCCTGAATGTCTGTATTGTGCCATATGGAATCCACTAGCCACAGGTACTTATTGAGTACTGAAGTGTAATGAATGCAACTGAAGAATTGAAATTAACATTTTAATTTACTTTTCATTACTTTAAATTTAAATACAAATAACCATGGATCATTCATGGCTACCATGCTACAGAACACATGTCTAATTTTGAAATGTTCTATAATACAGGGTTAGAAATATCTCATTCTCAATTGTGCAATACTAAAAGCCTGAATAGCTAAAACCAATTTGAGGTAGGTGTAAATTCATTTGGCTAAGCCTTTACTTGCATGGAGTGAATGTATTTATATTCCTTACTTATCATACTTTGTATAAATATTAATGTTTTGCTAAAGAAAAGGCCAGGTGTGGAGGCTCACACTTGGAATCCAGGCACTTTGGGAGGCTAAAGTGGAAGGATCATTTGCACCCAGGAGCTGGAGGCCAGCCTGGACAACATAGTGAAACCATATCTCTACAGAAAATTTAAAAAATGGCTGGGTGTAGTGGCATGTGCCTATAGTCGCAGCAACTTGGGAGGCTGCAGTGGGAGGATTGCTGGAGACCAAGAGGTTGAAGCTGCTGTTAGCTATGGTCGTACCACTGCACTCCAGCCTGGGTGACAGAGTGAGGCCCTGTCTCAAAAAAAAAGAAAAAAAGAAAAAAAAGAAAAAAAAGAAAGAAAGAAGAAAAGAAATATCATGTATTCAATTATATGGTATCTCCCCACTCCCACATTATTGGGAGTATTAGAAAATCTATAGCAACTATCATGTATCATAATATCTTTCTAGAATGAATATGTGTGTGTAGGTATATAGTATACATATAATATACTGAAATGTGTATACATCTACATTTTCATCTATACATTTATCTGCATTTATCTATCATCTATCTACCTATGTAATCTAATCTGTCACATTTAACACCTAAGTACTTCAGTATATAATTCCCCAAAACAAGGACTTTCTCCTACATAATAATAATGACATTCACACTGAAGGAATGATTATCAATAGGTTAATATTATCTAATATCTTACAATTACATTTTCCCAGTTATACTAAAATATCTCTTATAGCTTTTTTTTGGTGGACTTCCTGTAGTCCAGTCAAGGAACAAGCTTTTAATTTGGTTATCTTGTTTTGTTAGTCTTCCTTCATCATGAACAGTATTTTTTAGTTTGTTTCACTTTAATGCATAGACAATTTTTAAAAGTCCTGTCCTCTTGTTATGTAAAATGTTGCTCAGTCTGACTTTCCTTGAATGTTTTTTGAGAATTAGCTTCCAGTTATGTGTTTTTGGCAAGAAAGTTACATAGGTGATGTTATATATGTGCTATTGCATCACATGTGCGGTCCACATTTTGTAACGGTGTGTCTGCTAGTCTCTCCATTGTTGGGGTTCTGTTTTTCATATACAGTTAATAAAAAGATGGCATGGTACTTTAATATCTTGTGAATATTACTTTCCAAAAGAATTTACCCAGTAGTTTTAAAGTTAATTGATGATCCTTGCCTGAATCTATGGTCCTACCTGAATGGTTGCAAAAATGATGATTTTTTCACTTTTATCATGCCTTCTGTGTTTTTTTAGGTTGGATTCATCTGTAATGAAGAGTTCCCCCACATATTTTAATTAAAAGAAACATATAGCACTTCTGTGATCAATCCCTCAATAGATTTTAGTGTACTTGTTGATATCATCTCAGAAGTCACTTTTAATTAAATCAGATTTTGATTTAAAAAAACCCTATGAATGGATTCCAAATTCTCCTGACTCTTTAAGAGCCAGCAGAGGCTTCTATTTAAAAGTAATCATCTGGAAGTCCTAGCCAGAGCAATCAGGCAAGAGAAAGAAAGAAAATGTATTCAAATAGGAAAAGAAGAAATCAAACTATCTCTCTTCACTGATAGTATGATTCTACACCTAGAAAACCCTGAAGACTCTGTCAAAAGGGCCCCTGGAAGTGATAAATGACTTCAGGAAAGTTTCAGGATACAAAATAAATGTACAAAAATCATTAGCATTTTTATATATCAGTAATGTTCAAGTTGACAGCCAAATCAAGAACACAGTCCCATTTACAATAGCCACAAAACATTAAATCCCTAGGAATACATCTAACCAAGGAGGTGAAAGATCTCTATAAGGAAAACTACAAAACACTACTGAAAGAAATCATAGATGACACAAACAAATGGAAAAACATTCCATTTTCATGGATTGGAAGAATCAATACTGTTAAAATTGCCATACTGCCCAAAGCAATCTACTGATTCAATGCTATTCCTATCAGACTACCAGTGTCTCTTCTAAAATTCATATGGAAACAAAAAAGAGACTGAATAGCCAAAACAAACCTAAGCAAAAAGAAGAAAGCTGGAGTCATCACGCTACCAGACTTCAAAATATGCTATAAGGCTACAGTAACCAAAATAGCATGGTACTGGTACAAAAACAGACACACATACCAATGGAACAGAATACAGTACCCAGAAATAAAGCTGCATACCTACAGCCATCTGATCTTCAACAATGTTGACAAAAATTAGGCAATGGGAAAGGACTCCCTTTTCAATAAATGATGCTGGGATGGCAGGGTAGCCATATGCAGAATGAAACTGGACCCCATCCTTTCACCATATACAAATATGAACTCAAGATGGATTAAAGTTTTAAATGTAAGACATCAAACTATAAGAATTGCAAAAGAAATACCCAAGAAACACCATTCTGGACATTGGCCTTGGGAAAGAATTCATCACTAAGTCCTCAAAAGCAGTCACAATGAAAAAAAAATGATATGTTAATTAAAATTGATACATTAGTTACAAATTAAGAGCTTCTGTGTAACAAAAGTAACTTAACAAAGCAAACAGACAACCTACAGAATGGGAGGAAGTATTTGCAAACTAGGCATCTGATAAAAGTCTAATATCCTATAAGGTAATTAAACAATTGAACAAACAGAAAAACAATGCCATTAAAAAGTGGGCAAAAATCATGAACAGATGCTTCTCAAAAGACATACAAGCGGCCAATAAACATATGAAAAAATGCTTCACATCACTAACCATCAGAGAAATGCAAATCAAAACCAAAACGGGATACCATCTCACATCAGTCAGAATGGCTATGATAAAAAAGTCAAAAAACAGTGGATGATGGCAAGGCTGTGGAGTAAAGGAAACACTTATAGGCTGCTTGTGGGAATGTAAATTATTTCAGCTACTGTGAAAAGCAGTTTGGAGGTTTCTCAAAGAACTTAAAACAGAATTACAATTTGATCCAGCAATCCCATTACTGGGTATATTGCCAGAAGAAAATAAATCATTCTAGTAAAAAGACACATGCACTTGTATATTCATTACAACATTATTCACAATGGCAAAGGATTGGAATCAACCTAAATGCCCATCAACAGTAGACTGGATAAAGAAAAGATGGTACAAACACACCAGGAAACACTATGCAGTCATAAAAAAGAATGAAATCTTGTCCTTTGTAGCAACATAGATGCAGCTGGAGTGAATTAACGCAGGAACAGAAAACCAAATATTGTATGTTCTCACTTACAGGGGGGAGTTAAACATCAGTACTCATGGACATAAAGATGGCAACAATAGACACTGGGGACTACTAGATGGGGGCTGGAGGGAAGGAAGGGTTGAAAAACTACCCGTTGGGTACTGTGCTTTCTACTTGGGTAATGGAATTATTTGTATCCCAAACCTCAGCATCACACAATATACCTGTGTAGCAATCCTGCAAACAAACAACAAAAAAGGTAATCCGTGTGTGAGATGTGTGAAAACTGAAGTGATGAAATACAGCAGCAAGTGGGGATGTACACCAGGGTCCAAGCTTGATAATAAATGGGGGATTCAGAAGGCTGCCCCCAAGTACTCAAATGCTCAGGACTTCAAATGCAATTAATTGGAGTAACTTTAGCAAAGTCACTGCCACTTGCCTTAAATTCATCCTGCTTCTTACTAGGTCTGTCTGGGTGGGAATGTAACTTCTTTGGACCTCAATTTTCTTATCTATTGACCAAAGAGATTGGACTAGGTGATTTCCATCGCTTCTTCCCATTCTTTGACTTCTTTATAACCTAGTTTGTCTGTTTTGCTATTTCCAAGTCATGACCATAATAACATCACTGACTTCTGTGCTGCACAATGACAAAGAATTCCCCAACCCAGAGGTGTTTGACCCTGGCCACTTTCTGGATAAGAGTGGCAACTTTAAGAAAAGTGACTACTTCATGCCTTTCTCAACAGGTAATAGATACTCATTTCCATCTGTCCTTCAAGGGACATGATACCTTTTTGGGATCATTTGACTCTTACATGATGCCTCTGCTGGGGTCTGGCTGAATTGCTTTGCAGATCATTAGCACCGTTCCCTATGCCTATGCGATTTCCCTGTTGAACATCCCCTTTATTGGGCCAGATTAGTGGGGCTTTGGGGAGTTGATCCAGTTTTTCAAACTGAAAAAGCTAGAGTGTAGGATAATTTAATTCTGCGTCTAGATACATCACTGAGCTACCCAAGAGCTCCTCTTAATGGGTGAAACTCATTTAGACATTTCTCATCTGCCATGAGAAAGGTATCTAATTCCACAATTTTGAATATCTGCCCTGTGGTGTCCCTCACTCCCTAGACTGAGCTCTGGAGATACAAGTATCTGAGAGCAGAGAATGGGCTCTTAAGAGGCTCACTTCTGATTTAGAGAAGTAGACAAGTAAACAGATCATTGTAATATAGTAGGAGGAAGGTTGCCAGAGGGGAAAGCACAGGATGTTGGGGAGCTCAGTGGGGGAAGCTGCCTGCTTCCTGCTCATTCACAGGCCATACCACTTCCAAGAGGAAGGAAACTTAAGTTGCCACATTGGAGCAGGAAGCAGGATAAGAAGAGAAGGCAGGAAATTTTTACAGAGGTAATGAACCCCAGTAGTAGGACATTTTCTGTAGATCTAGAGGATCAGAACCTGTCAACAAATTTCAGGGTCAGGAAACCCTGGGAATATGGAAGGATAGTCTGCAATTATTCCAGAGCACCTTGATCTCCCTCCACTCATGATCATACATCTTGGATATTCAATCTCTACAGCTAAAGTGTGTGGTGAGTCTGTGGACATAGAATTCCCTTTATTTTTTTCTCTGGCTTTTGATCCCAGCTTTGGATCTGGCACTGTATACACTAAGATGTCAAGAACTGAGACCTTCATTTAAGGATCTCACGTTTTAGCGGGATAGAAAAATAAATACACAGAGAATAGAATTCTAGGTGATCTATGCTCCAGCGGAAGCATGAATATGATGAGGAAACCTAGAGAGGATGAGTTTCTATTGACTAGTGATCACAGAAATCCTAAAGAGGAAATGACATGGGACATAAATTCTGAAGGAAGCATAAGAGTAGAGCTTTTTAGACAGATGGGACAGCAAGAGATAATGCTTGAAACTTTGTGGTGTGTTGGAGATTGATGAAGAATGGATATGCCAAGAGCTGAGAGCGGAGGAGATGAAAAATGGAAGGAGTGATATAGAATGTCAGCCTGGAAACAGAATGTGAAGAGTCAGGTCAAGCCATTTGACCTTTATCCCATAGGACAGATGGGTGTCATTTAAAGTTGTAAAGTGAGAGAGTGACATGTTTAGACATGTACTTTTCAAAGTACACTAGGCAAAAAATCTTTGGCTACATATTGTTCCAGAGGTACAAAGGAGAACACACTGTATGAGCCTTCTCCTTTCAACCTTCTTCCTTGTGAGTTCATTTCTAGAAAAAGACTGATGGAAACTAGTAGTGTCAAAAGAGCAGTTATAATGTGGGAATACTTAGTGAAGTACGTGGCATAGAGCTGATACTCCATAAATATTTTTTGAGTGAAGGGTATCTAGTAAAATATGATATTAAGTAGATAGAAAATGTATCCATTTTTCTGCCTTTCTATGTATCCAACCTTCCTTCCAGCCATTCTGCCTTCGATCCATCCATCAATTTGATCATTTATCAAATAGTTACTGTATACTTTTTGTGACTGTTCATGACCTAATGTTCAAGGAACAGATCCTCTATGTCTGTTATTTTCAAGAAAATTGATGTGTGTGGGAGAGGGCCTGGCCTGCGTGGAGCTGTTTTTATTCCTGACCACCGTTTTGCAGAACTTTAACCTGAAATCTCAGGTTGACCCAAAGGATACTGACATCACCCCCATTGCCAATGCATCGGTCGTGTGCCACCCTTGTACCACCTCTGCTTCATTCCTGTCTGAAGAAGGGCAGATGGTCTGGCTGCTGCTGTGCTGTCACCTGCAATTCTCCCTTATCAGAGCCATCACCCTCTTCCTTCCCACCATAAGGGATATCTTCTCTGACTTGTCAACCCACATCTTCCCATTCCCTCAAGATCCAGTGAACATCCAACCTCCATTAAAGAGAGTTTCTTGGGTCACTGCATACATTTATCTGCTATTCTCCATACTCTGTAACACTTGTATTGATCACTACATATGCTAATACCTATCTACTGCTGAGTCGTTAATATGTTATCACTATAAAACAAAGAAAAATGATTAATAAATGACAATTCAGAGCCATTTATTCTCTGCATGTTCTAGATAAAAAGGATTATTATTTTCTGGGTCAGTTCTCAGATTTCTGTCTTTTGAGTGAAATGAAAGTGAGAAATGAAACAAAATAGAATGTGAAGAGGCTTTGCTGGACCTCATAATGTTAAGCACAAAAAGAGAGAAAGGTAAGAAGGTAGAAAAGCTGTTTTGGCTGAGTGTCACCTAGAATTACTGGAGGTCTGGATTTGGAACAGAAAAACTATGTCTAGGAGCAGCTGTAACCTGTAGGGATATACTGGAACAATCAGCCGTAAGAGGAATGAACATTAAGTGTTTGAATTCATGCTCTGATTTTGTGTTACTGTAAACACAAGATCAAGATTTGGATAATCTTTTTCCTTTGTGTTTCCAACTTAGATCATGTCTAAATATATGTTTTCTTATTGCTAGTCATGCATTAATGACTGTTATTTTTCTCTTCCAAACAAGAGAAAAATCTCCAGAAATTCTCACCAGGTTTTATTTTTTTCTATTTTGCACTGCATCCATTTTTTTTTTCTTACTGAACATAAATGCAGTGGTAATTAGATGCTATAGTCCTGAAATTATTAGCCTTATGTCAACTCTAAAGCTTAAATGAGTGAACAACTCATACACATCAAATTCTAGTCTTTTTTTCCTTCCTTCTGTCTTGAAGTGTATGAAATGAGAAATGACACATTAACTTTTTCTCAGTTCATCTCCAACAGAAAGTTATTTATACTTATCATGCATTGACAAGATAACACATGTGTATAGTTTTATAAACACACACACATATGTTTGTATAGGTGTATATTTACACATAATATATACACGCATATATATATAAGATTAATAGTGGTTCTTTAATATACTGGGTTTATATTACACACACTATATTATACAACTTGCTGGCTTTTTTTAACTTTTATTTTAGGTTAGGAGGTCCACACGCAGGTTTGTTATGTTGGCAAACTCATGTCACGGGGTATTTTTGTACAGATTATTTCATCACCCTGGTACTAAGCCTAGTACTCAAGAGTTATTTTTCTCTGCTCCTCTTCCTCCTCCCACCCTCTACCCTCATGCTGTCCCTAGTGTTTGTTGTTCCTTTCTTTGTGTTCATGAGTTCTCATCATTTAACGCCCACTTATAAGTGAGATCATGTGGTATTTGGTTTTCTGTTTCTGTTAATTTGCTATTGATAATGGCCCCAGATCCATCAATTTTCCTGCAAAAGATATGTTTTGTACTAAACCATATGCCAGGAAAATTTCCAAGGTAGTAGAAATATGGGCAAGTCATTTCATTGGTCAGATTACAGAAGAGAACATGGAAATGGCCAAAAATTAAAAATATTTTAATTTAATATTTAATTAAAAATATTAAAATAGCTTAAAAATAAAACGTATACATTAAGCTACATTACTTGTAATATTAGCAATAAAACAGACATTTCTTTATTTAATCAATAGATAATATACAGCAGCTTTTTCACCAATGCTACTGTCCCATTACTGTGTTGAACTTAAAGCAGGGAGTGAGCGATGGTTGTATTAGCAATGTTGCCCAAAGTTGCCCTCCAGGTGGACTAAAGGTTCTCTAAATTAAGTGAAAATCATAGGCATTAATAGTGATAAGAGTCTTACAATACGGAGTCTTTTTCTAGTGTTGTGGGAAATGCTGTCAATAGCATGAAGCCATGAAGCCATCAACTTCTCATTCTGGTTTGCAGTTTGAATGTCTCTGGTTATGGGCATTGAGAGGTTTGGTAAGTTTTCTGTGTGCCCCACACATCAGGAATGAGACTCGTCCCTTAAAATTCATCTAGTTTCAGATTATAGGGCTTCAGAACCAGAGCAGTTTCCAGTTTTAGAAATTTCATCAAAGAAAATGGGATTAGAGAAATCTAGAAGAATTCAAGATCTAGTCTACTCTGTAGGTAGATGACAAGAACTAGAAAACAATGCACAGGGCTACAATCCAATAACTGGTGTCACTTTTCTCTACAAACATACTTTTTCTCTCTACATTGATCACAGAGGAATCTCAGATTTATTGTTTTTTTTTCTTCTTTTTAACTTTTATTTTAGGTTCAAGGTACATGTGCAGGTTTGTTATGTGGGTTAATTTCAAGTCACGGGAGTTTGGTGTACAGATTATTATTACATCTAAGCTTTGTAAGCTTAGATGTTGTTGGTATATAGAAATGCTATGAATTTTTGTACATAAATCTTGTACCCCAAAACTTTGCTGAAATTGTTTATCAGATCAAGGGGCTTTTGGTTACAGACTGTGAGTTTTCTATGCTAATCAAGTACTTATTAGCATAGTACTTGATAGGAAGTTTTTTGATTTTCACCCTCTACCCTCAAGTAGGCCCCGATATCTGTTGTTCCCTTCTTTGTGCCCATGTGTTCTCAATGTTTAGCTTCCACTTATAAGTGACAACATGTACTACTTGGTTTTCTGTTCCTGTGTTAGTTCTCTTAGAATAATGGCCTCCAGCTCCACCCATGTTCCTGCAAAGGACATGATCTTGTTCTTTTATATGACTGTGTAGTATTCCTCGGTGTATATGTACACTTTTGTTTTTCCAGCATGCGATTGATGGGCATTTAAGTTGATTCCATGTTCTTGCTATTGTGAATAGTGCTGCAATGAACATATGCATGCATATGTCTTTATGGTAGAACAATTTATATTCTTTTGGGTAGTATATACCCAGTAATGGAATTGCTGAGTTGAGTGGTAATTGTGTTTTAAGTTCTTTGATAAATCATCAAAGTGCTTTCCAAAGTGGCTGAACTAATTTACATTCCCACCAGGAATCTATAAGCATTCCTTTTGTTCCGCAGCCTTGCTAGCATGTGTTATTTTTTGACTTTTTATTATGATAGCCATTCTGACTGGTGTGAGATGGTATGTCATTGTGGTTTTGATTGGCACTTCTCTAATGATTAGTGATGTTGGGCATTTTTTAATGTTTGTTGGCTGTATGTATGACTTCTTTTCAAAAGTGTCTGTTCATGTTCTTCACCCACCTTTTAATGGGATTGTTCATTTTTTACTTGTTCATTTGGTTAAGCTCCTTATGGGTTCTGGATATTAGACCTTTGTTGGATGCATAGTTTGCAAATATTTTCTCCCATTCTGTAGGTTGTCTCTTTACTTTGTTGATAGTTTATTTGCTATGAAGAAGCTCTTTAGTTTAATTAGGTCTCATTTGTCATTTTTTACCCTAGTTACAATCACTTTTAGCATCTTTATCATGAAATCTTTGCCAGGCCTTATGTCCAGAATTGTATTTCCCTTGTTATCTTCCAAGGTGTTTATAGTTTTAGGTTTTACAAATAAATATTTAATTCATCTTGACTTCGTATATGGTGTAAGGAAGGGATCCACTTTCAGTCATCTGCATATGGCTCACCAATTATTTCAGCAACATTTATTGAAGAGGGAGTCCTTTTCCCTTTCTTATTTTTCTCGACTTTGTTGAATATCAGATGGATGTAGGTATGTCGCATTATGTATGGACTCTGTATGCTGTTTCATTGATCTATAAGTCTGTCTTTGTACCAGTGCCATGCTGTTTTGGTTATTGTAGTCTTATAATATAGTTTGAAGTCAGGTACTGTGATGTCTTCATCTTTGTTCTTTCTGGTTAGGATTGCCTTGGCTATTCAGGCTCTTTTTTGATTTCATATAAATTTTAACATAGTTCTTTCTAATTCTGAGAAGAATGTCATTGATAATTTGATAGAAATAGCATTGACTCTGTAAATTGTTTTGAGTAGTATGGCCACTTTAATAACATTGAATCTTCCAATTCATTAGCATGGAATGTTTTTTCGTTTGCTTCTGTCATCTCTGATTTATTTCATCAATGTTTTGTGGTTTTCTTTGTAGAGCTCTTTCACTTCCCTGGTTAGCTGTATTCCTAGGTATTGTATTCTTTTTGTGGCTATTGTGAATCACATTCTGTTCTTGATTTGGCTCTCAGCTTAGATGTTGTTGGTATATAGAAATGCTATGAATTTTTGTACATAAATCTTGTACCCAAAAACTTTGCTGAAATTGTTTATCAGATCAAGGAGCTTTTGGGTACAGACTGTGAGTTTTCTAGGCATAGAATCATATCATCTGCAGTGATAGATTGACTTCTTCTCTTCCAATTTGGGTGAGTTTTATTTCTTTCTCTTGCCTAATTGCTTTGGCTAGGACTTCCAATACCATGTTTAATAAGAGTGGTAAGAGAGGGCATCCTTACCTTGTTCCCGTTTTTAAAGGAAATGCTTGCAGCTTTTGCTCATTCAGTATATGTGGCTGTGGGTTTGTCATTGATCACTCTTATTCTTTTCTTTCTTCCTTCTTTGTCTTTCTCTCTTTCTTTTAAAATTATTATTGTTTACCAGATAAGATGACTCTTACTATTTTGAAGTATGTTTCTTAAAAGCCTACCTTGTTGAGGGTTTTTAACATGAAGGGATGTTGAATTTTATCAAAGGACTTCTCTGCATATATTGCGATAATTGTGAATTTTTTGTTTTTAATTCTGTTTATGTGATGAATCACATTTTTACTGATTTGTGTACATTTGTGCACATACATGGTGTACATTATGTGATGAATCACAGTTTACTGATTTGTGTACATTAAACCAATCTGACATACCAGATATGAAACCTACTTGACTGCAGTGGATTAGCTGTTTAATGTGCTGCTGGATTCAGTTTGCTGGAATTTTGTTGAGAATTTTTGCATCAATGTTCATCAAGGATATTGACCCGAATTTGTGTGTATGCGTGTCTGTCTGCCAAGTTTTGATATTGGGATGATGTTGGCCTCAAAGAATGGGTTACAGAGGTATTCCTCCTCCTCATTTTTTTGGGAATCATTTCAGTAGTAACACTTCCTGCTCTTTATTCATCTGGTTGAATTTGCGTATTGATCCATCTGGTCCTGGGCTTTTTTTTTTTTCCTGGTTGGTAGGCTTTGCATTGCTAATTCAATTTTTGAACTCATTATTGGTTTGTTCAGGGATTTGATTTCTTCCTGGTTCAATCTTGGGAGGTTGTATGTCTCCAGAAATTTGCCTATTTTTCTAGGTATTCTACCTTGTGTGCATAGAGTGTTTATCGTAGTCGCTGATGGCTTTTGTATTTTTGTGGGTTTTGTGGTAATGTCTGCCTTTTCACTTCTTGTTGTGTTTATTTGGATGTTGTCTTTTCATTGGGCTAGCTAGTAGTCTATTGATCTTGTTTATTCTTTCAAAAAACAAACTGGATTCATTGGTCTTTTATATGGTTTTGCATGTCTTGACTTCCTTCTGTTCAGCTCTCATTTTGGTTGTTTTTTGTCTTGTGCTAGCTTTGGTGTTGGTTTGCTCATTGTTTTACTAGTTCCTCTAGATGTGATGTTAGGTTGTTAATTTGAGATGTTTCTAATTTTGTTTTGATTTCCAACTTTTATTTTAAATTCAGGGGTACTTGTGCAGGATATGCAGCTTTGTCACATACTTAAATGTGTGCCATGGTGAGTAGCCTCACAGATTTTCCCATTACCTAGGTTTAAGCCCAGAATCCATTAGCTGTTCTTCCTGATGCTTTCCCTCCTCCCACCCCCAACCCTCTGACAGGTCCCAGTGTGTATTGTTCCCCTCATGTGTCCATGTATTTTCATCATTCAGCTCCCACTTATAAGTGAGAACATGAGGTATTTGATTTTCTGTTTCTGTGTTAGTTTGCTGATGATAATGGCTTCCAGCTCTATCCATGTTCCTGTAAAGGACATGATCTTGTTCCTTTTTATGGCTGCATAGTATTCCATGGTGTATATGTGCATATTTTTTTTATCCACGCTATCATTGATGAACATTTAGGCTGATTCCATGTATTTGCTACTGGTAAATAGTGCTGTAGTAAACATACGTATGCATGTATCATTTATTTATTTATTTATTTTGAGACAGAGTCTCACTCTGTTGCCCAGGCTGGAGTGCTGTGGCATGATCTCGACTCACTGCAACCTCCACCTCCTAGGCTCAAGCGATTCTTTTGCCCCAGCCTCCTGAGTAGCTGGGATTACAGGTGTGCATGACCACGGCTAGCTAATTTTTGTATTTTTAGCAGAGACAGGGTTTCATTGGCCAGGTGTGGTGGCTCAAGCCTGTAATCCCAGCACTTTGGGAGGCCGAGACGGGCGGATCACGAGGTCAGGAGATCAAGACCATCCTGGCTAACACGGTGAAACCCCGTCTCTACTAAAAAAATACAAAAAACTAGCCGGACGAGGTGGCGGGCGTCTGTAGTCCCAGCTACTTGGGAGACTGAGGCAGGAGAATGGTGTAAACCAGGGAGGCGGAGCTTGCAGTGAGCTGAGATCCGGCCACTGCACTCCAGCCTGGGCGACAGAGCAAGACTCCATCTCAAAAAAAAAAAAAGAGACAGTGTTTCACCATGTTGTCCAGGCTGCTCTCAAACTCCTGACCTCAGGTGATCCATTTGACTCCCAAAGTGTTGGAATTATAGGCATAAGCCACCATACACAGCCATTAAACCTTTTCTTCTTTACAAATTACCCAGTCTTGGGTATTTCTTCATAGCAGTATGAAAATGGACTAATAGAGTGTCTTTACATAATTTCATATTTTTTGGAGATTTTGTTCATTCTTCTTTTATCTTCCTTCTTTATTTTTGTCTGAATGAGTTATTTTGGAAAACTGATCTTCAAGCTCTGAGATTCTTTCCTCAGCTTGGCCTATTCTGCTGTTAATACTTACAATTGCATTATAATATTCTTGCAGTGGTTTTTCAGCTCCATCATGGTAGCTAATTTGTTCTTAAAATGACCATTTCATCTTTCATCTCCTGTATTGTTTTATTGTATTCCTCAGAATTCTTGGATTAGGTTTCAACTTTGTTTTGAATCTCAATGATCTGTTCCTAGCCGTATTCAGAATTCTATCTGTCAATTCAGCCATTTCAGCCTGTTTAAGAACCATTGCTGGGGAACTAGAGTGGTTGTTTGTAGGTAGAAGACACTCTGACTTTTGGAGTTGCCAGAGTTCTTGCTCTGGTTCTTTCCCATCTGTGTGGGCTGATGTTCCTTCAATATTTGAAGTTTCTGTCTTTTGGACGGCTTTTTTTTTTTTTTTTTTTTTTTTGCTTTTTGCTTTTATCTTATTTGATGTCCTTGGGGGTTTGATTGTTTTGCAAGGTAGGTTCAGTTGACTGGCTTCATTTCCAGGAGATGTTAGGGTGCCAAGGTTCAGCTCAGCACTCCTGGGTTGCGGGCTCTAACTCTCAGGGACTAGCATCTGGCTCCCAGCTTTGTTCTCTCACCCCTTGAGGTTAGTAATGTGCTGAGCTGATGGGACTGCTGTGTTCCTGGACTGCTGGCCACAGTGTTCCAATGCATGGTACCAGCCAAAGTGCTTCACTGGGGTGGACACAGTGGGATCCATGCTTGTTTTTGTGTGCCAGCAGTGGTTGCAGTATGGCAGGGTGCATGAGTGTTGGCTGGGGCAGAGTACCAGTGGGATCAGGGCTGCAGCCTTCTTCCACATGCTCATTCTCATTGTGGTGATGACAGTGGTGGTGTGGCATTGGGGGGTAGGGTGCACACACGTGTTTGCAGCAGTGGTGGCGGTTGTGTGCATGGGATCAGGGTTGTTGGCCTCTGTGCATCTGTTTGTACTGTTGGCAGTGGCTGTGTGCTGGGGGCCAGGGTTGCCAGTATTTATGCATATGTTTGCACTGGCAATGGTGGCATGCCCTGGGACGGGGGTGGGGTATGCTCATGCTGGTAGCAGTGACACAGTGCGGTGTGTGCACACACGTGCACGGGCAGGTAGGGGAGATGAGATCTGTGTGCGTGTGTGGTAGCAAAGCAGTCAGTGGAGGGTGGGTGTGGGAAAGTGCATGCTGGCAAAGTGGTGTAGGAGAGGCTTCAGTGGGAAAAGGGTGTGGGTAGGCTGTTGCACATTGGTGGGGCTGCTCTCTTGAAGCTCTCTGATGGTCATGCAGGTTCTGTTGGCAAAGGAGCTATGATGAGGGCCCCAGGGAAGTACCCCAGGTGGGCATCTGAGGCTGCCCTGCAAATGGGCTTGGCCAGGCTGGGGCTCCTGGGGAGACCTATAGACAGAAAGCACTTGGACTGGCTCTGCCTCATGGGCAAGACCATCCTGCTCTGTCCAAGTCTGACAGTACCCCAAGGCTAAAGTCTTCTAGAGTAGTATGGTGACCCTTGGGGAATTGGTATGTTTTCCTGTGCTCCACTCCAGACAGTCTTATGGTCCCTGAGCCTACCTACAATCTTAAGGTTCTTGAGCCTGCCAAGAAAAGGCAGATTTTATGCCCTCACTGTAAGACGGGGAGCCCTAGAAGCCAGGTTTTTACACACATTCTCATGTATGATATTTGAGTCAAAGCCTTGGTAGAATAACTGTTTCCAATTGTATCCTGTTATAATAAGAGCAGATTTTTATTGAATTCATGCAAATAGCCATACTAGCATAGAAATACTCATGAACAGCTTCCCAATTTTGGAGGGATCAAGTAGGGGTAAAAAGTAAAAATTTCTACCTTTATTCACAGAAGTGTACTTTACCAAATTGCTATAAACTTTAAATAGCTGAAGAGAAAAGTTTCCTTAAATCTGAAAGGCAAAACATTAAAGAATCAACAAGATTTCAAGTGATAGTCATAAAATATCATCTTCATCAGTTATTTGATCTCATATAATTAATTTTTTTTCCTGTGGTGGGTTATCATGATGAACATTTACTTAATTTTTATTCTGCTTTATTTGGGTTAGAAGTTGTACAAATCCATCAGTTGCTTCTTTAGAGCCATGTCTATGCTATAGGTAATAATACATGCTCTGCCTGAATAAATTCCTCTGGGAGAGTTGAGGCCCATATATACAAAATAAGAAAATGGGCCACAGGGTTATAAGAAGTCTCACTTAATTCTCTACGGTCATTTGATTTTTCAATTGGTTGCCTTTAAACCTAGGCTCGTGGCTTAAAACTGTTTTGCAAACTGAGATTATCACGCTACTATTAATTACTTTGTATTTTCCTTTTTGCATTTTTACCTGTAAGTTGTTAAATTTCTGCAGAAGTGCAACTTCTAAAAGAAGAATGCTGGCCCGGCACTTTGAGATTATAGCTATTGCCTACAGAGCAGACAAAATTCAACTTAACAGTAAACTCCATGTAGACAGCCTGGGGACCACTTTTCTGAAACTTCCTTGCTGCTCAGATGTGGCTAAAAGGGTTTTGGCACTGACTCCTAGTCACTGATCACTTACTTTAAATGTGGGACCAGTCCAAATCAAATAGGGACAGCTTCAGGTCAGCACCAAGAGACCTCAGTATTTACCTAAATTAGTTGAAAAGTTATTTCTACACAAAAACCTGCAGATGGATGATTTTGACAACTTTTTGTCATTGCCAATACTGGAAGCAACCAACATGTCTTTAATAGGTGAATAAGAAAAGTAGTAAATCCATACAATGGAATATTGCTTATGGTTAAAAAGAAATTAGCTGTCAAGCTATGAAAAGACATGGGAGAAACATATGCATACCAGTAACTAAAATAAACTAACCTGAAAAGGCTATATACTGTGTGATTCCAACTTATATGACATTCTGGAAAAGGCAAAACTATGGTGACACTAAAATATTATAATTTTTGCCAAGGACTTGGGGAAAGAGAGGAATGAATAGGCAGAGCACAGAGGATTTTTAGGGGATTGAAACTATTCGGTATGATACCAACGTGCTGGATACATGTCATACATTAGTCAAAGCCCATCGAATGTACAACACAAAGAGTGAACCCTGTATAAGCTGGACTTTGTTGATGGCAATGTGTCAGTATTGGTCTATTGATTGTAGCTATGAAACCTCACTGGTGAGAGTAACTAATTGTGGGGGAAGTTATCTGTGGGTGACAAGAGGGAGTATGTGGGGACTGTGTACTTTCCACTTAGTTTTGCTGGGAATTCAAAACAATCCTAAAAAATAAATTCTACTAATTAAAACATTCCCACTGTAATCCACAATTCTAGGCAAGCTGAGGTTTGCATTATTCTGTGACTGTGGAGGGCTTAATGCTGATACTCTCGTGATCATTTTGATTGAGATGTGTGTTTTACAGGATGGGATGTAGGATGTCATTAAACTGTTGAAAAGCTGAAATTCTAACACACTTTTGCATTGGTGGCACTTTATCTCATTAGGTCACCAAATACTCATTCCTAAAAAAAAAAAAAATCAAAATTAGAGGTCCCTTCTGTCTTTAACTTATCTATGATTCTTTCATTCTATAAATATAAAGGTCTAGGCAGAAGATTCATTTCATCCAAAGGGAGGAGGGCAATTCAGGGACACTCACCTCTCAAGGAATAAAATGATTGCTGTAAAGGGGACCCTCAACCCTCAAGGAATAAGATGATTGCTGTAAAGAGAGCAATTGACCTTATTTTATCGAAAATAAGATGGCCTAGTTCTTCTAGAATTTGAGGTATGGGAGTTGGACAGTAACTCTTCACCCTGGATACAGAATTAACCAAGATCTAGACTCAAGTACTAAAGGTTGCATAAAACTATACTCTCTGACCCCCATTTTAGTCAATTGGCACTGTAATTATTAACTAAATTAGTATTTACTTTGCAAGCCACTCACTAGGCTGAATCATGAAATGTCAAAACACAGTACACAATCAGTCAATGTTAGCAAACCCAGTTGAACTGAATGTTTTATTTGGGAGAAAGGGTGCAAGACTCAGAGGTTATGGGTTCCATAGCATCTGCAGACACCATGTCCTTGGTCAAGACACTGAAATTCTGAGGCCCAGCTTCCTGATCCCTAAAATGACAGTACTTTTACCTTAGGCAAAAGTAATTGAGAGAATAAAAAGGAGTATGATGGGTAATTGGGGTCATGTTAAATATTTATCTTTTTTTGTGTGTGGTGGGCACATTCCAATTCCAATCTTTTAGTTAATTCAAATATACAATAAATCATCATTGATTGTAGTCACCCTACCGTGCTATCAAATACTAGGTCTTATTCATTATATATAACTATATTTTTACACTCACTCACCATCCCCACTTTATCCCCCAATTTCTGCTACCCTTCTCAGCCTCTGATAACCATCATTCTATTCTCTATCTCTATGAATTCAATTGTTTTAACTTTGAGCTCCCACATATGAGTGAACATGTATTTGTCTTTCTGTGCCTGATTTCTTTCGTTTAACACAATATCTTCCAGTTACATCCATGTTGTTGCAAATAACAGGATGTTATTCTTTTTTTATGGCCGAATAATATTCTATTGTATAAATATACCACATTCTTTTCACCCATTTACCTGTTGAACACACTCTAAATCTTGGCTATTAAGAATAGTGCTGCAATAAACATGGGAATGCAAGTATCTCTTCAATATACTGATTTTCTTTCTTTTGAGTATATATCTCTCAGTGGGATTGCTGGATAATAAGGTATTTCTATTTTTAGTTTTTGAGGAACATCCATACTAGGTTGCTAAAATGTTTTGCATGGAGATTGTACTAATTTACATGCCCACCAACAATGTATAAGAGTTCTCTTTTATCCACATCCTTGCCAGCATCAATTATTGCCTATCTTTTGGATAAAAGCCATTTTAAGTGGGTTGAGATTTAATGATGTTGAGTATTTTTCATATATCTGTTTGCCATTTGTATGTCTTCTTTTGAGGAATTTCTATTCAAATCTTTGGCCCATTTAAAAAATAGAATTATTAGACTTTTTCCTACTGAGTTGTTTGAGCTCTTTACATATTCTGGTTATTAATCCTTTGTTAGATAGATAGTATATAAATATTTTCTCCAATTCTGTGAGTTGTTGCTTCACTTCATTGAATGTTTGCTTTGCAGGATCTTTTCAAACTTGATATGATCCCATTTGTCCATTTTTGCTTTGGTTGTCTATGTTTTTGAGGTATTACTCAAGAAATTTTTGCCAAGACCAATGTCCTGGAAAGTTTCCTCAATACTTTCTTTTAGTAGTTTCAGAGTTTGAGGTCTTAGATTTAAGTCTTCAATTTATTTTAATTTGATATTTGTATATGGTGCTCTCACCATATACGGGTCCAGTTTCGTTTTTCTGCATATAGATGTCCGGTTTTCCCAGCACCATTTATTGAAGAAAATATCCTTTCCCCAGGGTATGTTCTTGGCAATTTTGTGAAAAATGAGTTCATTTTAGGTGTGTGGATTTATTTTTGGGTTCTCTATTCTGTTCCATTGGCCTATGTATCTGTTTTAATGCCAGTACCATGCTGTTCTGATTACTATAGCTCTGTAGTATAATTTGAAGTCAGGTAATATAATTCCTTCAGTTTTGCTCTTTTTTCTTTGGAGAGCTATGGTTATTCTGGTTTTTGTTCATTCCCTATGAATTATTGGATTTGTTTCTCTATTTCTGTGAAGAATGTCATTGGTGTCTTGATGGGGATTTCATTGAATATGTGAAGTGCTTAGGATAGTATGGACATTTTAACAATTGTTGAAGATTTTGCATTAAATCTTCCAGTCCATCAACATGGATTATATTTCCATTTTTTGGTGTCCTCTTTAATTTCTTTTATCAATGTTTTATAGTTTTCATTGTAGAGATCTTTGGTTAAGTTATTCTTGAATATTTTATTTGTGTATAGCTATTGTAATGGAATTACTTCCTTTATTTCTTTTTCAGATTGTTCACTGTTGACATATAGAAATGCTTCTGATTTTTGCATGTTGGTTTTATATCCTGCAACTTTACTGAATTTGCCAGTTCTAATAATTTTCTTGGGAAGTTTTTAGACTTTTCCAAATATAAGTTTATATCATCTACAAACAAGAGTAATTTGACTACTTCCTTTCCAATTTGGATGCCCTTTATATCTTTCTGTTGTCTGATTGCTCCAGCTAGGACTTCCAGTAACATGTTGAATAGCAGTGGTGACAAGTGGGCAGCTTTGTCATGTTCCAGGTCATAGAGGAAAGGCTTTCAGTTTTCCCCATTCAGTATGATTCTAACAGTGGGTCTATCATATATGGCTTTTATTATGTTGAGGTATGTTCCTTCTATCCCCAGTTTTTTGAGGGCTTTTATCATGATGGGATGTCCAATTGTACTAAATGCTTTTTCAGCATCAATTGAAATAATCATACCATTCTTATCCTTCATTCTATTGGTATATCACATTGACTAATTTGTGTATATTAAACCTTCTTTGCATCCCAGTCATAAATCCCACTTAGTCATGATACATGATCTTTCTAATGTATTGTTGATTTTGATTTGCTAGTATTTTGTTGAGGATTTTTGCATCAATATTTATCAGCGATATTAGCTGGTAATTTTTCTTTTTTTGTCTGGTTTCAGTGTCGGTAATACTGGCCTTGTAGAATGAGTTTGGAAGTATTTCCTCCTCCCCTATTTTTCGGAATAGTTTGAGTAGGATTGGTATTATTCTTCTTTAAATGTTTGGTGGAATTCAGTAGTGAAGCCATTAGGTCCTAGGTTTTCTTAACTGAGAGACTTTTTCTTAAGGCTTTGATCTTGTTACTAGTCTGTTCAGGTTTTGGATTTCTTCATGATTCAATGTTGGTAGGTTTTACGTGACTAGAAAATTGTCAATTTCTTCTAGATTTTCCAATTTATTGGCATGAAGTTGCTCATAGTAGCCACTAATGATCCTTCGAATTTCTGCAGTATCAGTTGTAATGTGTCCTTTTTCATCTTTGATTTATTTGTATTTTCTCTTCTTTTTTCTTATTCTGGCAAAAGGTTTGTCAATTTTGTTTAACTTTTCAAAAAACAAATGTCTTATTTTGTTGATCTTTTGTATTGTTTTTAAATTTCAATTTTATTTATTACTGCTTTGATCTTTATGATTTCTTTTTTCTTACTAATATTGGGTTTGGTTTGCTTTTGCTTTACTTATTTTTTAAGATGCATCGTTAGATTGCTTATCTGAAGAGTTTCCTGTTTTGTGATGCAAGCAGTTGTAGCTGTAAACTCCCTCTTTGTATTACTTTTGCTGCATTCCATAGGTTTTTGTATGTTGTGTTTCCATTTTTTTTAAAATAATTTTTTCAATTTCCATCCTAATTTCTTCATTGACCCACTGGTCATTCAGGAGTGTATTGTTTAATTTCCATGTATTTGTACAATTTCCAATATTTTTGTTATTGATTTTGAGGTTTTTTTTTTCTTTTTTGATAGAGTTTTGCTCTTGTTGCCCAGGCTGGAGTGCAATGGTGTGATCTTGACTCACCGCAACTTTGAGTTCAAGTGATTCTCCTGCCTCAGTTACTCTCCTGAGTAACTGAGATTATGGGCATGTACCACCACATCTGACTAATTTTTTTATTTTTAGTAAAGACGGGGGGGGGCAGTTTCTCCACATTGATCTGTCTGGTCTCAAACTCCTGACCTCAGGTGATCCACCCACCTTGGCCTCCAAAAGTGTTGGGATTACAGGTGTGAGCCACTGCACCCAGCTGATTTCTAGTTTTATTCCATTGTAGTCAGAGAAGATGCTTGATATTATTTAAATTTTGTGTCTGTGAGAGAGGGAAACATCATGTTTCTGTCTATCCAGGACATGGAGCTGGTGCAGCCCAGTCACACTTCATGGAGAGATCAGTGAATCTTACCAGGAACTTCTCAGCCATACTTATCAAACCCCGTGCCTGTGCTCATCACTGAGGTATTTATGGGTAAGCCAGCTTTGCCCAGCTGTGGCCCTGTATCCCCACAGAACAGGAAGCTCAGGGAACTGGGCACTCCAATGTCCGGCTTATCACCTGAAACAACAGAGAACATCTCGCAGTAAACAAAGATACCCTACATACCCATCTGCTTGTGCCACAGCTGGTTCTTACCTGTAAGTGCCATCTACTTGCTTATAAGTTGAATCGGACAGTTTGATATAAAATCTGCTGACAGAGGGTATAGTTCTATAGAAGAAAAGCCAAAAGACCTTACCCAATATACTCTATAGTTACACCCCATAGGAAGGGAGAGAATGATAAAGGAAAAGAAATAATAAGGAAAGAAAAAATTATATCCACAGAAAAATAATTTCAAATTTTAAAGTGGCATCCTCTCCACATGAGAAGGAACCATCATGAGAATTCTGATACCATGAAATATCTGAATGTTGTAAACCATCAAAAGATCATGCTAGCTCCCCAGAAATGAACCCTAACCAAAATGAGAACTCAGAAATGACATATAAAGAATTCAAAATATGGATTGCAAGGAAGATCAATGAGATTCAAGACAAGGTTGAAAATGAACACAAAGAAACTACTAAAGTAATTGGGGAAATGAAGAAAAAGAAAAACATCTTTAAAAAATCAATCAGAATTCTGGAATTGGAAAATTCACTTAAAGAATTTCAGAATACAATGGAAAGATTTACCAATAGACTAGATCAAGCAGAATAAAGAATTTCAGAGTCTGAAGACCAGTCTTTTGAACTAACCCAGTCAGACAGAAATAAAGAAAAAGAATTTTAAAAAATGAAGAAACCTTTGAGAAATATGTGATGATGTCTAGCAACCAAACCTATGAATTATTGGCATTCCTGAGAGAGAAGATAAAGTAAACAGCATGGAAAATGTATTTGACAGAATACTTCAAAATTTTTTTTCAAGAAAAAAGAGCAACAAAGTCTGGATGACAGCACATCAGTGTGCATCATAATTTACTGAATATCTTAAGACCACTTTTGAGATCTACCACTCAGAAAAAAAATTCTTTTGAAAATATTACTGCTCCTTGACAATACACCTAATCATGGCACCGATGAGCACTGATGGAGATGTATCAAGAGATGTTATTTTCATTATTGACAACACAACATTTATTCCGCAGTCATGAATCAAGTAGTAATTTCAACTTGTAAGTCTTATTATTTGATAAGTACATTTCAGAAGGCTATACCTGCCAGAGATACTGATTCCTCAGGTTAATGTGGGCAAAGTAAATTAAAAACCTTTTGAAAAAGATGAAGAACATTTGTAATTCATGAGAGGATTTAAACTATCAATATTAACCTGAGTTGGAAGAAATTGATTCCGACCCTCATAGATGACTTGGAGGTTCAAGACTTCAGTAAAGAAAGTAAATGCAAATGTGGTGGAAATAGCTAGAAAATTAGAAGTGGAGCTTGAAAATGTGACTAAATTGCTGCAATCTTATAATTAAACTCTAATGGATGAGGAGTTGCTTCTTACAGATAAACAATGAAATTGTTTCCTTGACGATGAACATACTACTGTTGAACATTGTTAATGTGACAAAAAAGGATTTAAAATATTACATAAACTTTGTTGGTGAAGAAGCAATGGGATTTCAGAGGATTGATTCCAATTTTGGAAGAAGTTTTACTGTGGATAAAATGTTATTAAACAGTATCACATGCTATAGAAAAATATTTCATGAAAGGAAGAGTCAATTAATGTGGCAAGCTTCATTGTTGTTTTATTTTAAGAAATTTTCACAGTCACTCAAAGATTCAACAAGCACTACCATGATCAGTCAGCAGCCATCAACACTGAGCTAACACCCTCCACTAACAACAAGATTATGACTTGCTGAAGACTCTAATGATCATTGCACTTTGTAGTCATAAAGTATTTTAAAATTAAGTTATGCACACTTTTTAGGTGTAATGCTATTGCACACTTTACCTCCAGTATAGTATAAACATAGCTTTTATACATCCTAGGAAACCAAAAAAATCATGTGTCATGCTCTTTTGAAATATTTGCATTGTTGTGGTGGTCTGGAATTGAGCACATAATATCTTCAAGATATGCCTGGTGATCCTCATAACCAAAAATGTAGTTTTCCATCCAGTTTTGTACATTGTGGTCATTCTTCACTGTGTGTCTGTTTGATAATATACCTGTCTCCTGTATACCACTGAAGCACATTTTGTTGCTATTCTATCATCTCTCTTTCTTGGTGTGTGTTACCTTATTCTATTATTTCTGACAATGACAGGGAAAAAAGTTACAGATGCAGCTATGTCTGGAGGTGACTAAGAGGTGGGAGAAGCATAATTTCTCAAGTGTTCTCTACTAAATTCTCTGAGATTGGCTCTTCCATTGGTTATTCTGAACATGTCTTACTTCTGCAGTAATGGAGAGATGAAAACACTATATTTTTTTTCCATTCTCTTGAACACCTATGACCTTTGTCTCCTTTGAGTGAAATAACAGTCTTCTATTTAATGTGATGACTTTTTTGATGAAGGAACAGAGTTACTAGAGTATACATTCAGGGAAACAAATGCTTTTGGAGTTTGTTTTGTTTTGCTAAAATTGCTCTTGAGGCAGCTGTGTTATAAGCAATAATGTACCACAATGGAAATCATAAGATCTCCATTCAAATCTGAGTTCTGCCAAATAATCAGATATGTGACACTAGACAGATCTCCCTTTCCCCATTTTAAAAATTAAAAAATGTTAATCTTTGCCTTCTAGTGCTTTGAAAAAAGTTTAATGATATACTGGTGAAAATTCCCTTTAGTTGCTTTCAACAACTCTGTCATTGTCTTTTGAAAATTAAGTTATAATATGTCTCGATATGGGTCTCTGAGGATATATTCATTGGAGTTTCTTGAGCTTCTTTAACGTTTAAATTAATGTCTGTCCTTTGTCCACAAGTGATTTTCTTCTGGCCAAACTGTGAGGGATATATGTAGCTTTTTAAGCTCTTTGTAGCTATCTTATTCAGGAATAGAATGAGAGGCAGGTTTGCCCAGTACAGTTCCTAGCTTGACTTTTCCCTTTGGCTTAGTGATTTTGAGACCCTGAGATTTATTTTCCTTTCACATTTTCCAACTTTTATTTTCTCTTGGAAAAAGCATTTCTCAAGAAAATGAGTCTCTAGTTTCAGATTTTGTCTGATCTCTCCTGATTAGGACAATGTATTCCTAGATGGGTAGGAATTATTAGGAAAGCTCATTTTTAACAGGTGGTAAAGTCGCACATTTTATGAAGAGAAAATCAGGAGAAGAAGGGAGAAAAACAACAACAAACAACAACAACAAAAATAACAATCCTGGAAAATTGATACAGACCATATTACCCTGAAGTCCATACATTAGTAGGCAGGTATGAAAGTAGTTTATGTATGTAAATAGGTTACTGTTATTTTCTTCTGAAGTTTAAGTTGTCTAGCTTCAGTTTACAGGGCTTTAAGAAAGAACAGCTTAAATTTTAGTTACTTCAAATCAGGAAAAAATTGGGAGAAAAGGAAGGAAGAAAAAAAGAAAAACATTATTTCAGAGACTTGTAGGCAGGAAAAATTCTCAAATGCAGTCCAAACTTTAGAAAATAATAAAAATCAAAACTGTTAGACAAGACTACAGTCTAAAAACAATTGTGCTATAGTTTATTGTGAAACAATTTTTCTCTTTGTAATCCCATTTTCACTACAGACAAATCATAGGACAAATTCATTTGCAAAATAAATTTTAGTCTTATACTTGTCCAGAGTATTTGCATAAAGTCAGCAAAAATAATTGTTTGCCATTTCGGCTCCTTTTTTTTTTGTTTTTTGTTTTTTGTTTTTGTTTAAATTGGCTTTACTAGAACTTCATTTGAGAAAAAATCCCAGATTTAGCTTCAATGCCTTAGGCCCAGCTTGTACCTACGAATTCCTGTGTTAATTGGAGGAATTCCTCACCTCAAGGTCCCAGGAAAATTTGGGGCCCCTGGACTTGTCAGAAAATGACATCCTTTAGTTATCATGGGACAGAAACCTGTACAGTGACTGTGTAAACAAGGTATGAGGCCAGCTTTCCCAGGGGGTTTTTATTGGTTCTGCAAGTCAATTTTGATTCCTTTAAAGAGCTTGTTTGTAATTGAATGCATGCCATTCCAGTCAAAACCTTAGTAAAATAACCAGTATCTCCTATTGTGTCCTGTTACAAAAGAAAATAGATTCTTAATAATCTTATGTAAGTAACTGTATTGTTATAAGAATACTCACAGCTAGTTTCCAAATTTTGAAGACATCAGGTAGAAAGAAACATGCTCCAAATTTTGCTTATAGGAGTAGAGTTTACTCAATTATTAAAAGCTGTATATAGCCCAAAAGCAAAGTTCTCTTGGCTCTGAAAAACAAACAAAGGATTAGCAATGTTTTAAGCAAAATGTCATAAAATAATTATTTCAATCTTCTGTTAGTTCAGCTCATGCAGTTAACTCTTGTTTTGCTTGATATTCATGAATATTTCAGTTCTCCATGGGAGTCTTGGAAGTTTTTCCTTTATTCTAGTGTCACAATCTCCAGAGTTATCAGAAACTTGCATTCAAGCACACTTGTCAGAGTCTTATAGCTGATTGTAAAACCACCTTTTGAAAAGGATAAAAGTAACACAACTGTGGATGACAGAAGTCTCAGAACAGTCATAGTTAAATACACAATTTACAAGGAAATTTGGTTAAATCTGTGGCATATAAGAATTTTACATAATAATCATAATTACTACTGATAACGTATGCTAAGATATATCAGAAGCACAGGAATTTCATAGAATTCAGGAACACATACTAATAACACATTTATATAAATATAATCCAAGGAAGGCTAAACATCACTTTATATATGACAATATTTTCTGTATGATTTTATTATATCAAATAAGCTAAATATATCTCTTTTGGACTTCAGGGGACTAATATCAAAATTTTAATAAGGACCAAAGGTAGAATTTGATTTTGGAAAGTTTGTTAAATATAAAAAGTTTAAGACACTTGATATCACAAAATTGGATCACAGGTTATTGTAAAATAAGTCATTCATTTAGCCAACATGATAACTCGAAGATTTGAGTGTTGGAAGCAAGGCTCCCAAAATCCTGGCTGTAAACTGGCCCCGAAACTGGCCATAAACAAAATCTCTGCAGCACTGTAACATGTTTGTAATGGCCCTAATACCCACACTGGAAGGTTGTGGGTTTACCAGAATGAGGGCAAGAAACACCTGGTCCCCCCAGGGCAGAAAACCGCTTAAAGGCATTCTTAAGCCACCAAGAATAGCATGTGAAATCTGTGCCTTAAGGACTTGCTCCTGCTGCAGTTAACTAGCCCAACCTATTCCTTTAATTCAGCCCATCCCTTCATTTCCCATAAGGGATACTTTTAGTTAATTTAATGTCTATAGAAACAATGCTAATGACTGGTTTGCTGTTAATAAATTTGTGGGTAAATCTCTGTTAGGAGATCTCAGCTCTGAAGGCTGTGAGAGCCCTGATTTCCCACTTCACACCTCTATATTTCTGTATGTGTGTTTTTAATTCCTCTAATGCCACTGGGTTAGGGTCTCCCCAGCTGAGCTGGTCTTGGCAAGTGGCATCCATCATGGGGGCTCGAATACAGGTCGAAGGGTCACCGGAGCGGCAGTTGGAATGGAAAACTAGCTGGAGGATACCCGAGTACTCTTAAAGCAATCTCCATGGTGAGTAAGAAAGGGAGTACAGAAGTGTCAGGGTAGCAATGGGACAAGTGTGGAGTCTGGTTCGTTTCACCTTGGAACTTTTTCACACTGATGAGGAGGAAGGAGAGTATAGTGAAGTAACAGAAGAGGTTACAGAGCATGTTTACCAGTTAAAGCTAAAGAGACAAAAGAAGGAGAGGTTCATCCTTACCTTTCTTCATCACTTCCTTATTATTGTGAAGAAAATGAACCTCCAGATCTTTCTTATCCAGAGGACACTGGGTGAAAAGTAGTTGCCCCAGTGACTGTTTGAGCAGCACCTCGAGTGACTGTTCTTATTTCTATTCAGGCAGGAATTCAGTAAGCTAGATGAGAGGGTCATATAGAGGACTTGGCAGTTTCCTGTTAGAATACACCCCCCAGATCAAGAGGGAAATATTACAGCTACATTTGAGCTTTTTCCTTTTAAATTACTCAAAGAATTTAAACAAGCTATAAATCCAAATGGACCAGGTTCTCCTTTTGTAATGGAACTATTAAAGAATGTTAC
Organism: Macaca nemestrina; assembly: GCF_043159975.1. NCBI lineage: Eukaryota > Metazoa > Chordata > Mammalia > Primates > Cercopithecidae > Macaca > Macaca nemestrina. The sequence continues at coordinate 38,964,686 of NC_092133.1, read as the reverse complement.
TGTTTCCAGTTGGATGATACCTACTGACTGGGATGCTCTTACTCGAGTGTGTCTAACTCCTGCTCGGTTCTTACAGTTTAAAACTTGGTGGGCAGAGGAAGCATCCATTCAGGATGCTTGTAACACCCAGGCACAACCTCAAATTAATATAACTGCAGACCAACTTTTGGGGGTTGGTGGCTAGGATGGTTTACATGCACCAGTGGTCATGCAGGATGATGCCATAGAACAGCTTAGATGAGTGTTCATTACAGCTTGGGAAAAAATCACTTCATGTGGAGAACAATACACTTCCATTATTGCTATAAATCAGGGACCAAGAAAATCATATGTTGATTTAATGGCTTGGTTACAAGAGTCTCTTAAAAAGATGATTGCAGATTCAGCTGCTCAGGATATAATGTTGCAGTTATTAGCTTTTGGCAATGCTAATCCCATTTGCCAGGCTGCTCTGCAACCTATCAGATGGAAAGTACATTTAGTTGATTATATCAAGGCCTGTGATGGTATCGGAGGTAATCTGCATAAAGCTACTGTGTTGGCACAGGTAATGACAGTACTGAGAGTGGATGAAGGAAATACTCCAATTCCTGGAGCTTGTTTCAACTGTAGGAAGCATGGTCATACTAAAAAAGAATGTGGAAAAAATCAGCGAGTCAGGCCACCAGATAGGGGAAAAAAGAAAACCGTTGAGCCTGAAATATGTCCACAATGTAAAAAAGGAAAACATTTGGCTAGTCAGTGTCACTTTAAGTTTGATAAAGATGGGAACCCAATTTCAGAAAATGCCATGAGGGGCCCATCTAAGGCCCCATTCTAAACTGGGACATTTCCAGTTCAGGCCACTCCCTCACCCCTGTACAGTATCTGTCCCCCACCACAGGCGGTAGTACCGCAGTAGATTTATGCTGCACAAAAGCTGTGAGCCTTCTGTATAGGGAACCCCCACAAAAGGTCCCAACAGGAGTCTGTGGACCCTTGCCAGCAGGGACAATAGGATTACTTTTAGGAAGGTCTAGTTTAAGTTTGAAAGGCTTACAAATAGATACAGGAGTCATTGATTCAGATTACAATGGGGAAATTCAAATTTTTATATCTACTTCTGTTCCCTGGAAAGCAGAGCCAGGAAAGTGCATAGCACAGCTCCTGATTGTGCTGTATGTAGGAATGGGAAAAAGTGAAGTTAAATGAATGGAAGGATTTGGAAGCACAAATAAACAAGGCAAAGCAACTTATTGAGTAAATAAAACTACTGATAAATGTCCTACCTGTGAAATAACTATTCGAGGAAAGAAATTTAAAGGTTTGGTAGATACAGGAACTGACATTTCAGTCATTTCTCTATAGCACTGGCTGTCCACGGGGCCAATTCAACCCACTCAATTTGACATTGCTGGAGTTGGTAAAGCCCCTGAAATATATCAAAGTAGTTATATTTTGCATTGTGAAGGGCCCCATGGACAACCTGGGACTATTCAACCAATTATAACTTCTGTACCTATAAATTTTGGGGAAGAGATTTATTACAACAATGGGGAGCACAAGTTCTAATTCCAGAACAATTATATAGCCCTCAAAGTCAACATATAATGCATGAAAAGGGGTATGTACCTGGTATGGGACTAGAAAAAAATTTGCAAAGTTTAAAAAGTTCCTGCTGAAGATTAGGATATCATTTTTGATGGCAGCCATTGTGAAGCCTCCAGAACCTATACCTTTAAAATGGTTAACAGATAAGGTAATTTGGGTAGAACAATGGCTGCTAAGTAAAGAGAAACTGGAGGCTTTAGAGAAATTAGTTACTGAACAATTAGGAAATGGTAACATAGCTCCAATATTTTCCCCTTGGAATTCTCCAGTTTTCATAATTAAGAAAAAAATCAGGTAAATGGAGAATGTTAACTGACTAAGAGCCATCAATTCAGTTATACAACCTATGTGAGCTTTACAGCCAGTATTGCCTTCTCCTGCTATAATTCCAAAAAATTGGTCTTTAATAGTCACAGATTTAAAAGACTGTTTCTTTACTATCCCCTTAGCTGAGCAAGACTGTGAATGGTTTCCATTTACAATTCCTGCAGTAAACAACCTGTAGCCTGCCAGGAGTTATTATTGGAAAGTGCTGCCACAGGGCATGTTAAACAGTCCAACAATTTGCCAGAAGTATGTGGGCCAAGCGATTAAACCTACTTGTAAAAAATTTTCACAGTGTTACATTATTCACTATATGGATGATATACTTTGTGCTACCCCCACTTGAGAAATATTACTCCAATGTTATGATCACTTGCAACATTCAATTTCTCATGCTGGTTTAATTATAGCTCCTGACAAAATTCAGACTACTACTCCTTACTCCTACATGGGGACCTTAGTAAATGACACTACCATTGTGCCACAGAAAGTAACCACACCTAGGGATCAATTAAAAACATTAAATGACTTTCAAAAATTACTAGGGGACATTAATTGGATACGACCTGCTGTAGGCATTCCTACCTATGCCATGAGTAATCTGTTTTCTGTCCTTAGAGGAAATCTTAGTCTCACCAGCTCTCAGCAATTAACAAAGGAGGCTGAGGCAGAGTTACAACTGACTGAGAAGCAAGTCCATAAAGCTCATATAAATAGAATAGATCCAGAGAAGACTCTAGATTTGCTAATTTTTTCAACTCAGCATTCACCTACTGGTGTTATTGTCCAAGAACAGGACTTAGTAGAGTGGCTTTTTCTTCCACATACTAATTCATGGACTCTAACTACTTATTTAGATCAAATCGCTACTATTACAGGGATTGGGAGAATTTAGATTGTTAAATTACATGGATATGATCCTGGAAAAATTATTATCCCTCTCATGAAGGCACAAATACAGCAAGCTTTTATAAAAAGTCTTACTTGACAAACCCATTTAGCTGACTTTGGGGTATTCTCAATAATCATTTTCCTAAAATGAAGTTGTTTCAGTTTTTGAAATTAACTAATTGGATTCTGCCCAAAATAACTAAATTTAAACCAATTGAAGGTGCTGAGAATGTTTTTACAGCTGGGTCTAGTAACGGTAAAGCTTTTTATTTCGGCTCAAAAAGTACAGTTTTCCAGACGCCGTATACTTCACTTCAAAAAGCAGAGCTTGTAGCAGTAATTGAGGTATTGACTGCTTTTGATATGCCTATTAATGTGATTTCTGATTCTTCATACGTGGTTCATTCCACACAGTTAATTGAAAATGCTCAGTTATGATTTCATACAGATGAACAACTGATGACTTTATTTACCCAATTGCAAATAGCAGTTAGGAGTAGAATGCACCCTTTTTACATCACTCACATTAGGGCTCATACACCTCTTCTAGGACCTTTGACTGAAGGGAATCAAATGGCTGATCGCCTAGTTCCTAATGCAATATCTAATGCTGGATATTTTCACAATTTAACCCATGTTAATGCCTTTGGTGTCAAACACAGATACAGCATTACCTGGAAAGAAACTAAAGCTATTATCCAGCGATGCCCAACTTGCCAAATGGTACATTTCTCATCTTTTACAGGAGTTAATCCTCGAGGACTGGAACCTAACTCTCTTTGCAAATGGATGTCACACATGTTCTCTCATTTGGGAGACTAGCTTACATACATGTATGTGTGGACATCTTTTTTCACTTTTTCTTGGCTACCTGTCAAACAAGAGAGACTTCTGCCTGTGTTAAATGTCATCTTTTGCAGTGTTTTGCAGTGATGGGCATTCCAGCTACTATTAAAACAGATAATGCTCAGGTTATACTAGCTAAACTCTAGCTTCATTTTTCTTTATGTGGAACATTAAACGCATTACTGGTATCCCATACAATTCTCAAGGACAAGCCATAGTGGAAAGAATGAATCTCTCCCTAAAACAGCAGTTGCAAAAGCAGAAAATGGGAGACAGAGAATATGGAACCCCACAGATGCAACTGAAGCTAGCATTATTAACTTTAAATTTTTTGAGCCTGATGTTATCAGCAGCTGAACAGCATCCACAGAAACCAGCTGCAAAGACAGAAACAAAACAACTGATTTGGTGGAGAGATCCAATAACAAAAAGTTGGGAAATAGGTAAAATAATAACTTGGGGTAGAGGTTATGCTTGTGTTTCTCAAGGACAAAATCAACAGCCAATTTGGATACCAACAAGACACCTGAAACCTTGTCATGAGCCAGATGCCAAGGAAGAGACTCCAGGAGGATGCTGAGGACCCACCAGTTGCAGCTGCAACATGTTGAGACTGATGCTGAGGAGGACCCCAACTGTCACGATCAGTGCCCATCGAACACAGCCACCCACCTGGGGAAAGATCAAGAAGCTGTCACAGATGGCAGAAGAAAACCTGAGAAAAGTGGGACAACCAGTGACAATGAATAATTTAATGGTAGCTATGATAGTGGTTATCAACACTGCCATGAGTATTCCTTCAATAAGGGCTGACACAGAGAACAGTTATACTTATTGGGCATTTTTATCAATCTTGGCTGGCAATAATGCCTGGATGCAATTGCTCTGACACAGTTACACATGCTTTCTGATCTCATTATTTACCATAATAAATCTGCTCCTATAATTGAGGCATACGGCCTTCAAAAACCTATTTGAAGTAGAAACAAAGTAGAACCTGGCCAGAAATAACAAACATACTTATTTAGCAAGATTGCATTGCAGAACAGGCAGCGGTGCTGCACAATGATTCCTATGGAGTCATTATTGATTGGTCCCCTAAGAGGATGTTTAGCTTGAATTGCACCTCTCAGTCTGTGTGCCACGGCCATACTATGTTCAGATGATCTGAACAAAATGGTCAGATGGTAGAAATGATAAGGAATACATCAAAAGTTCCTATTATCTGAAACCATGGCGGTATTGTGGCACCTCAACCTCAAATGATATGGCCTGCTCTAGGAGCTTAACATAAGGATTTGTAGAAACTATTAAATGCTCTTAATAAGATCAAAATGTGGGAAAGCATAAAAAAACATCCAGAAGGACACTCTACAAACTTGTTTTTGGATAGAGCAAAATTACAAGAACAAATATTGAAAGCATCCCAGGTACACCTGACCTTAATGCCAGGAACTGGAGTGCTTAAAGGAGCTGCAGTCAAATTAGCAGCTAGTAACCCATTAAAATGAATAAAAACACTTGGAAGCTCTGTGATTTCAATGATGATTGTGCTTTTAATCTATGTTGCTTATCTTTGTATAGTCTGCAAATGCAGATCCTGACTCCTGTGAGAAGTAGCTCACTGTGACAAAACTGTCTTTGCTTTTATTGATTTGCAAATCAAAGAAAGGGGACATGTTTGGAGCAAGCACCCCAAAATCTGGCAATAAACTAGCCCCCAAACTGGCCATAAACAAAATCTCTGCAGCACTGTAACACGTTCATAATGGCCCTAATGCCCACACTGGAAGATTGTGGGTTTACCGGAATGAGGGCAAGGAACACCTGGCCCATTCAGTGTGCAAAACTGCTTAAAGGCATTCTTAAGCCACAAACAATAGCATGAACAATCTGTACATTAAGGACATGCTCCTGCTGCAGTTAACTAGCCCAACCTATTCCTTTAATTTGGCCAATACCTTCATTTCCCATAAGGGATATTCTAATTAATTTAATATCTATAGAAACAATGCTAATGACTAGTTTGCTGTTAATAAATTCGTGGGTAAATCACTGTTAAGGGATCTCAGCTCTGAAGGCTGTGAGACCCCTGATTTCCCACTTCAAACCTCTATATTTCTGTGTGTGTGTCTTTAATTCCTCTAGTGCTGCTGGTTTAGGGTTTCCTTGACTCAGCTGGTCTCGGCATTTGAGGAAAAAAAGGTTGAAAATCTTTATTCTTTGAGAGAGAAAACGTAATTTCTCAAACAATAAGTCCTAATAGCTCATGTGGAACCAAAAAAGAGCCTGCATTGCCAAGACAATCCTAAACCAAAAAAACAAAGCTGGAGGCATCACACAACCTGACTTCAAACTATACTATAAGGCTACAGTAACCAAAATGGCATGGTACTGGTACCAAAACAGAGATATAGACCAATAGAACAGAACAGAGCCTTCAGAAATAACACCACACATTTACAACTATCTGATCTTTGACAAACCTGACAAAAACAAGAAACGGGGAAAGGATTCCCTCTTTAATAAATGGTGCTGGGAAAACTGGCTAGCCATAAGTAGAAAGCTGAAACTGGATCCCTTCCTTACTCCTTATACAAAAATTAATTCAAGATGGATTAGAGACTTAAATGTTAGACCTAAAACCATAAAAACCCTTGAAGAAAACCTAGGCAGTAGCATTCAGGACATAGGCATGGGCAAGGACTTTATGTCGAAAACACCAAAAGCAATGGCAACAAAAGCTAAAATTGACAAATGGGATCTAATTAAACTAAAGAGCTTCTGCACAGCAAAAGAAACTACCATCAGAGTGAACAGGCAACCTACAGAATGGGAGAATGTTTGCAATCTACTCATCTGACAAAGGGCTAATATCCAGAACCTACAAAGAACTCAAACAAATTTACAAGAAAAAAACAAACAACCCCATCAAAAAGTGGGCAAAGGATATGAACAGACATTTCTCAAAAGAAGACATTTATGTAGCCAACAGACACACGAAAAAATGCTCATCATCACTAGCCATCATAGAAATGCAAATCAAATCCACAATGAGATACCATCTCACACCAGTTAGAATGGTGATCATTAAAAAGTCAGGAAACAACACATGCTGGAGAGGATGTGGAGAAATAGGAACACTTTTACACTGTTGGTGGGACTGTAAATTAGTTCAAACATTGTGGAAGACAGTGTGGCGATTCCTCAAGGACCTAGAACTAGAAATACCATTTGACCCAGTCATCCCATTGCTGGGTATATACCCAAAGGACTATAAATCATGCTGCTATAAAGACACATGCACACGTATGTTTATTGCGGCACTATTCACAATAGCAAAGACTTGGAACCAACCCAAACGTCCATCAATGACAGACTGGATTAAGAAAATGTGGCACATATACACCATGGAATACTATGCAGCCATAAAAAAGGATGAGTTCATGTCCTTTGTAGGGACATGGATTCAGCTGGAAACCATCATTCATAGGAAACTATGGCAAGAACAGAAAATCAAACACCGCATGTTCTCACTCAAAGGTGGGAATTGAACAATGAGAACACTTCAACACAGAAAGTGGAACATCACACACTGGGGCCTGTTGTGGGGTCGGGGGAGGGATGAGGGATAGCATTAGGAGATATATCTAATGTAATTGACGAGTTAATGGGTGCAGCACACCAACATGACACATGTATATATATGTAACCAACCTGCACGTTGTGCACACGTACTCTAGAATATGAAGTATAATAATAATAAAATAAAATTAGACCAGCGTCGTGGTGGGTGCCTGTAGTCCCTGCTACTCGGGAGGCTGAGGCAGGAGAATGATTGGAACCCGGGAGGTGGAGCTTGCAGTAAGCAGAGATCGTGCCACTGCACTCCAGCCTGGGCAACAGAGCGAGACTCCGTCTCAATAAATAAATAAATAAATAAATAAATAAATAGTCTTATACTGACGCATTGTGATACTTTGTCTCACTGAGTCAACAATTGCTCATTTCTAAAAAAAACAAAGCAAAGTTTAGTTGATTTCAGAGATCCCTTCTGTCTACAAATTATCTGTAATTCTTTCTTTCTATAAACTGAAAGATCTAGGCAGGAGCCTCAACTCAGTAGGAGAGAGAAGGAGCCGAGCTGGGACACCTAGCTCTGAAGGAATGAAATGATTATACTAAAGAGAGTAACTGAGCTTATTTTACCCAAAATAAGGTAGTATATTTCTGTTAGAGTTTAGGGTTACATGAGTCAGGGAAAAAGTTATTGCTTTTCTTTGTCCTGTGTAAAGGGATCTCCAAGGCCTTTGACTTACCCAAGAACTAAAGGTTATAAAACCAAACTCTTCTGACCTCTCAATCTAGTCAACTGGGGCTGCAATTATTGATGAAATTAATGTTTATTTTGAAAATCATTTACTAGACTGAATCACAAAATACTGAATCATTGTACACAATCAGTAAATATTGGTAGACTCAATTGAACTCAATGTTTTGCTTGAAATGAAACCTTCAGGATGCAGGGCTTATGGGTTCTAGTCCCATAAGACATGGAACATGGTGCTGGCTAAGGTAGACACCATGTTCCTGGTTAAGGTACTGAATCTTCAAGGCTCAGCTTCCTCATTCCTGAAATGGGTCAATTTTATTGTAAGCAAAGGTAATTGAGAGATTCCAAAGGGACATGAGGCATAACAATTCTCTGTAAATTGTTAGAATCCATGTTAAAAATGACCAGTAAAGCATGGTGCAGCTGTGTCTTAACATAACTTTATTTTTCTCAATAAAAGAAATGGAAATAAACCCACTAGGGAATTTAGCACAAATATGATGATATAGTTAAAGAAAATGGCTTTGCACAAGTATTGTCATTAGTGATCTAGTAAAGTGTATCTTTCTAGTTGTATTTAGACCCTCAACTCAATATGTCAGCTCCTGTTAAGGTCTATACATTGTGGTGGTTCTGTATTGTGGATCCATTCAGTGATTTTCCTACCTCTCATCCTCTGTTGCATCCACAGCTGTGGTTCTGTCCATAATTTCCTTTGCTTGCTGTGCATTATTACATTATTTCTGAAAGTGAGAGACCAAAAACAATAGAAAGCAGCCAGGTCTGGAGGTGACTGGGGGATAGAAAAGCCCAAGTTTCTCAAACCCTTAGCACCAAATTCTTTCCTCAGTTACACTGAGCTTTTCACCTCTGCAGTGATGGAGAAGGGAGAACTCTTATTTCTTTTCATGAGCATCTCTGGTGCTGTTTTCGTTAGAGACAAATAAGGAGTTCTATTTAATGTGAAGCCTGTTTTATGAGCAGAATCAATGTGGTGCATATTCAGAATAACTAATGTTTAGAAGTTTGTTTTGTTTTGCTGTAATTGTTCTCAAGGCAGCTCTGGTGTAAGAGATAACACACTATGATGGGCATCAGAAGACCTCAGCTCAGATCCCAGTTCTGCCAGCTATGATCTGTGTGGCACCGACAGATGTCCTGTTCTCCCAGGGTCTCCCTTTTCCCATTTGAAAAATAAAAAGTAACAATTCCTGCCTTCACGTATTTTTTTTAGCAGGTTTAATTGTAAAGGTGTTTATATCTGCTAAACTAATTTATTTGATATATGTTTGGTTATTTAAGATATACAAGTTATGCTAGCTATTTCATGTTTAAGCTGCTGTATTTTTAGTAGGCTATATTAAATATTTGAAAGGATTTCATTATAAAGAACAAAGTCTCCTAATCTTTGTATAGCATTGACATACTTTTTAAATACACAAGGCATGGAATACATTATTTTCCCTCAAAATCATAAGTTCCCAACTGGTTATTAATCTAAGAATTCAGAATTTTGAGTAATTGTTTTTGCATCAGATTATTTACTTCAGTGCTTTCAATCGTGATGGTGCATTGGAACCATCTGAGTTAACATTTGTTTTTTATTACCAATACCTAGGCTCCAACCTAGTACAATGAAACAGGAATGTACAGAGTGGGCACTGAAATGAAGGAGAACAAGATCAAAGGACATTTTATTTTTATCTCTATCAGTGGGTCAAAGTCCTTTCAGAAGGAGCCTGTAGTGGACCTAGGTGATTGGTCACTTTATTCGTCAAAGAGGCACACACTGAATTAGCATGGAGTGTTATAAAAGGCTTGGAGTGCAAGCTCATGTTGGTCTTAACAAGAAGAGAAGGCTTCAATGGATTCTCTTGTGGTCCTTGTGCTCTGTCTCTCCTGTTTGCTTCTCCTTTCACTCTGGAGACAGAGATCTGGGAGAGGAAAACTCCCTCCTGGCCCCACTCCTCTCCCAGTCATTGGAAATATCCTAAAGATAGGTATTAAGGATGTCAGCAAATCCTTAACCAATGTAAGTATGCTCCTTCAGTGGTTTGCAAAAGGTAAGTAAATTCACCTGTATTTTTTGAATTAAAGTATATCCCTTGAGGTACATTGTTACAAGAGATCATTGTAAAGTAAAATACTTTGAAAGGCTTTTGTTGCCTTTTCCAGTCTGTCAGTGTCAGAAATAGTGGAATGAAATCATGTATTTTGTGAGTAGAGAAAGATTTGGGTCTTTGCATGTTAGATTCAAAATAACAAGTCAATAGTTTGAAATGCTGTGTTTCTTCTTCATTTCATAGCCATTTGCTATAAATTTTGCTGAAGGTAAATGGTAAGGGACGTGTTTGTTGTTAGAGATTTTATTAAGTCCTCTACTATACTAGCCATGTGTTTTATTCAGAATAGCCATGAAAACTGAACTTCTCTGAAGAATTAATTTATGCCTGTTGTAAAGGAAATAGCTGTGGATTCAGGACCAGCAAAAGCAGATAAATGGTAGATAATTAGTTACAGGCTTCCATTATTAGATCCACAAACTAATGTTTTAATTAAACTGTAGCTACAATATATAAACCCCAAAATGACCTTAGGGTTTAGTAATGGTAGGAAGAGAGTCAGAAGATGTATAAGTATTAGGGTTTTTTCTCGAGTGAAAGATGGTTTAACAGTGTTAATATGATATGTGAATACCCCTTGTTGTGTAATAATTAGCATATACAGGTAGTAAAGGACTGTGATTAGTGTATTAAACCTTATGAGCATGATGGTATGATTAGACCAAGAGAATGAGGCTATAGTTATGAAGACTACTCCTACTAGATTGATGGTAGGGGGCAGGGCATGGTTGGCAAGACTAGTTAGGAGTCATCACATGGCTATCAGGGAGAAAAGTGTTTGAAGTTCCCGTGTTAGTAGTATGGTTTGGCTGTGAACTCATTTGTAGTTTGAGTTTGAAAGACAGAATAATAGGGATGAGGTTAGTCTGTGGACAATTATTAGGACAGTTGCACTGCTGAAACTTCAGGAGATTTGAATGAGAAAAGCTATGATAACAAGTGCCATGTGGCTTATGGAAGAGTAAGTAATGAGTGATTTTAGATCAGTTTGGCACAGACAAATGGAGCTTGTTATGATTATAACTCATAAGGATAGTATGAGGGAGGAATAAGCTATAAGCTCTGTTGGGGGTGAGGGATTAAAATGATTCGTATAATCCTATAGCCACCTAATTTCAGGAGTACTGCTGTGAGGACTATTGACCTGGCAATGGGTGCCTCTATGTGGGCTTTTGGGAGTCCTAAGTGGAGTCCATAGAGAGATATTTTTAGTATAAATGCTATGATGCACGCTATTCATAAAAGGCTATTAAACCAGGAAATTGCTAGTTCTTGAAGCTGGGTATTGGTCTTAAGGTGGTCTCAAGAGTGCTGATAAATATATCAAGCATTAGCATTTGAATAAATGGAGTTTCAAATTTGGGTCTTCTGTATATTAGCTGTAGGACACTGAAAATGAATTTGTCATTCTCTGAGCTCAGTTTTTATTTATTTATTTATTTATTTATTTTTGAGACAGAGTCTTGCTCTGTAGCTCTGGCGGGAGTGCAGTGGTGTGATCTCAGCTCGCTGCAACCTCCATCTCCCGGGTTCCCGTTCAAGCAATTCTCCTGCCTCAGGCCCCCAAGTAGCTGGCATTACAGGCATGTGCCACCATACCCAGCTAATTTTTGTATTTTCAGTAGAGAAGAGGTTTCACCACATTGGCCAGGCTGGTCTTGAACTCCTGACCTTGTGATCCACCTGCCTCAGCCTCCAAAAGTGTTGAAATTACAGGTGTGAGCCACCACACATCGCTGTTTGTTTAAAATAGAGTAAATAGACCTGCTGAATATGTTGATGTGAGGATTAATTGTAATCTGTGCAGCAATTGTCTGACTATTGCCTTGAACATCACAGATCATCTGAGTGGCGAATATAATCATCATCATGTTTATATGTAAAATTCAGAAATATCTGAAGCCTGTGTGGCTGAATAAAAGCATACAAATAGAATGAAAATATCATTCTAAGTGAGGCTTAGTAAATGGACGAAATAGTTGCTGCATTTGCTATTATCTATATCTACTTTCCTAGCTCTCAAAAGTCTATGGCCCTGTGTTCACTCTGTATTTTGGCCTGGAACGCATGGTGGTGCTGCATGGATATGAAGCGGTGAAGGAAGCCCTGATTGATCTTGGAGAGGAGTTTTCTGGAAGAGGCCATTTCCCACTGTTTGAAAGAGCTAACAGAAGATTTGGTAGGTGTGCATGTGTCTGTTTCAGTGTCCATCTTGGAGATGGGGAGGGTAAGAAAACAGAGACTTGCAGAGCTTCTCAGGCAGAGCTTGGCCCATCCACGTGGCTGCCCAGTGTTAGCTTCCTCTTTCTTGCCTGGGATCTCCCTCCTAGTTTCTGTTTCTCTTCTTGTTAGGAATTGTTTTCAGCAATGGAAAGAGATGGAAGGAGATCCGGCGTTTCTCCCTCATGACGCTGCGGAATTTTGGCATGGGGAAGAGGAGCATTGAGGACCGTGTTCAAGAGGAAGCCCGCTGCCTTGTGGAGGAGTTGAGAAAAACCAAGGGTGGGTGAACCTACTCTGTATCTCTGACCTTACTGGACTGCTATTTTCTCTACTGACATTCTTGGAAACATTTCAGGGGTGGCCATATCTTTCATTATGAGTCCTACTTGTTAGCTCATGTGAAGTGGGAGTTTGAGGCTGAGAGCCAAGGGAATTTGCACATATTTGTGCTGTGTGTGTACAGACATGATTGTGCATACACTGTGGGTATAAAAGGCTCATTTAATCCTGTGTTCTCCTGAATTTTGCTTCTTTGCTTTCAAATAAGAAATCATGAATATAGATTTTGAGTTCATTTTTTGAAAGAGTTAAAGAGCAGTTTTTCCCATTACCTATTCCAGAACAAGTCACCAGAGAATAGACATGGTGGGAATGGCCCTATCACACCCCTAGGGAGCATGAACCAAATGGCATGTGCTTTTATTTAATTGGACTGTATTTGTATGGTCAGTCTCACTGACTTGTCTGGGGTTTCTTTTAGGCCCATGCTTGCTTAGGCATATCTTACAGCAGTTCTCATCAATTATTATTTCTCTGTAAACATGGTATTATTTAAAAAATAGTATTAATTATTTCTTGTTACTCTTGATTTATATATTTTCAGTAAATATGTGCTGTAGCATAATTCTGTGAAATACACAAATGTCAATTTACAAAATGATTTATTTAACTAGATTTTAATTATTAGTAGTAACTCTGTAATCTATTTTCCCTAAGTATAATTTGCTCTGTTTCAGTTATGCTTATCTTTTTCCCACCATATTTATGAAATTTTGGCTTAGAAATTTATGGTAATTATTTTTTCCACTGCCATCTCTACTCATCTATGAAGTTTTACAATGTATCTGTTTGTCAGCCTCGATACCAAATTACTTTGTTTTAAAATTCTGTTTTCCAAATGAAGTGAAAGACTGAAAATCAGATTTATCTGTGAATGCCACAACAAACTAACAGATTTCCAGCTGTTCGATGCCCAGCCATTCAGAGTACTATTGAATAAAGTCACTATTTAGGACCCATAGATGTGAATTTGGGAGCTCTTTAAATATAAAGTTTAATATCTCAAAATAAGAGCTATTTATGACAAACCCACAGCCAATATCATTTTGAATGGGCAAAAGCTGGAAGCATTCACTTTGAAAACCAGCACAAGACAAGGTTGCCCTCTCTTACCACGCCTATTCAACATAGTATTGGAAGTTCTGAACAGAGCAATCAGGCAAGAGGGTATTCAAATGGGAAGAGAAGTCAAATTGTCTCTGTTTGCAGGTGACATGATTGTATATTTAGAAACCCCATCATATCAGCCCCAAAACTCTTTAAGCTGATAAGCAACTTCAGCAAAGTCTCAGGATACAAAATCAATGTGCAAAAATCACAAGCATTTCTACACACCAATAATAGACAAGCAGAGAGCCAAATCATAAGTGAACTCCCATTCACAATTGCTACAAAGAGAATGAAATGCCTAGGAATACAATTTACAAGGGATGTGAAGGACGTCTTCAAGGAGAACTATAAACCACGGCTCAAGGAAATAAAGAGATGATGTAAATGGAAAAAAATTCTATGCTCACGAATAGGAAGAATTAATATTGTGAAAATGGCCATACTGCCCAAAGTAATTCATAGATTCAATGATATATCTATCAAGTTATCATTGACTTTCTTCACAGAACTAGAAAAGACTACTTTTAATTTCATATGAAGCCAAAAAAGAGCCTGTATAGCTAAGACAATTGTAAGCAAAAAGAACAAAGCTGGAGGCATCATTCTACCTGACTTCAAACAATACTACAAGGCTACAGGAACCAAAACAGCATAGTACTGATACCAAAACAGATATGTAGTCCAATGGAACAGAACAGAGGCCTCAGAAATACTACCACACATCCACAATCATCTGATCTTTGACAAACCTGACAAAAACAAGCAATGAGGAAAAGATTCCCTATTTAATAAATGGTGTTGGGAAAACTGGCTAGCCATATGCAGAAAACAGAAGCTGGACCCCTTCCTTACACCTTATACAAAAATTAACTCAAGATGGATTAAAAACTTAAGCATAAAACCTAAAACCATAAAAACCCCAGAAGAAAACCTAGGCAATACCTTTCAGGACATAGGCAGGGGCAAAGAGTTTGTGACTAAAACACCGAAAGCAATGGCAGCAAAAGCCAAAATTGACAAATGGCATCCCATTAAACTAAAGAGCTTCTGCACAGCAAAAGAAACTATCATCAGAGTGAACAGGTAACCTACAGAATGGGAGAAATTATTTGCAATCTATCCATCTGACAAAGGGCTAATATCCAGCATCCACAAGGAACTTAAACAAACTTACAAGAAAAAAAGAAATACCCCCATCAAAAAGTGGACAATGTTTATGAACAGATATTTATCAAAAGAAGACATTCATGGAGCCAAGAAATGTACGAAAAAAAGCTTATCATCACTGGTCGTTACAGAATGCAAATCAAAACTACAATGAGATACCATCTTATGCAGGTTAGAATGGTGATCCTTAGTAAGTTAGGAAACAACAGATGTTGGTGATAATGTTGAGAAACAAACACTTTTACACTGTTGGTAGGAATGTAAATTAGTTCAATCATTGTGGAAGACAGTGTGGTGATTCCTCAAGGATCTAGAACTAGAAATTCAATTTGACTCAGAATTCCCATTACTGGGTATATGCCCAAGGGATTATAAACCTTTCTACTCTAATGACACATGCACATGTATGTTTATTGTGGCACCATTCACAATGGTAAAGACTTGGAACTAATCCAAATGCCCATCAATGATGGACTGGATAAAGAAAACGTGGCACGTATACACCATGGAATACTATGTGGCCATAAAAAAGGATGAGTTCATGTCTTTTGCAGGGACATGGGTGAAGCTGCAAATCATCATCCTCAGCAAACTAACACAGGAACAGAAAACCAAACACCACAAGTTCACACTCATAAATGGGAGCTGAACAATGAGAACACATGGACACAGGGAGGGGTACATCACACACTGGGGCCTGTCAGGGGATGGGAGGCCAGAAAGGGAGAGCATTAGGACAAATACCTAATGCATGAGATGCTTAAAACCTCGATGACAGGTTCATAGGTGCAGCAAACCACCATGGCACATGTATACCTATGTAACAAACCTGCACATTCTGCACATGTATCCTAGAACTTAAAGCAAAACAAAAGAAAATTTAAAAAATATAAACTTTATCAATCACTTGATTATAACAACTTTATTTCAGAGATCCTCCACCAAACAAGAAAACCTTACCTATAATTTAATTTATTTAGCTATTAAATGATGGGCTGGGCCTAATCAATATCAAATTAAATAAGTTAAATTTGCAGATGACTACAGATGGTGGGCATTTAGTTCCTACATAAGGAAATTCATTTTTAAAAAGCTACAGAAGAAAAAACTCCATTTATCAATTTACACTTTCTTATTTGCCTTACCTGGGATTTATATTTAAAATAAAAACTTTTTGGCCAGGCGCTGTGGCTCATGGCTGTAATCCCAACACTTTGGGAGACCAAAGTGGGCAGATCACCTGAGGTTGGCATTTCGAGAACAGCCTGACCAACATGGAGGAACCCGTCTCTACTAAAATACAAAATTAGCCGGACATGGTGGCACATGCCTGTAATCCCAGCTACCTCTGAAGCTGAGGTGGAGAATTGCTTGAACCCAGGAGTCAGAGGTTGTGGTGAGCTGAGATCATGCCATTCCACTGCAGCGTGGGCAACAAGAATGAAACTCCATCTCAAAACAAACAAATAATAAATAAAAACAAACAACAAAGTTTTCATTTAAATTTTTACAAACTGATCTATGTTAGGCATATTATTCATTTACATTTGTTTTCCTTCTTATAAAACACATTCTGCTTCTTACATTTATTTCCTTAAATACATGAATTCACCCACAGTCTCTGTAGTTCCTCTCTACTGGTTCAACACATGACTCTTTCAGCTATTCATTATATATAAAAAGTTTTAAAATCCTCAACTATTCTTGCCCTTTCTATCTCAGTGCCTTGTTGTCTACAGACTTTGCAGACTGATGTGATTCCCTCTGAAATGTGAATTATTAGGTTTTTAGAAAATGTCTTTTTTTTCCCCCAAAGTAAAAGACAAATAGGCTGGCAATGTAAATTTATCATTTGAACAACCGTTATTTAACCAGCTAGGTTGTAATGGTCAACTCGGGATTAATGTAAAAGTGCTGTGTTGATTTTATGCATGCCGAACTCTTTTTTGCTGTTAAGGGAATTCATAGGTAAGATATTGCTTAAAATTTCTAAAGTACTATTATCTGTTAACAAATACAAAGCATTTTATATCTGAAGTTTAATAGTGTTTTAAATTGTTTCTAATTCTTTAGCCTCACCCTGTGATCCCACTTTCATCCTGGGCTGTGCTCCTTGCAATGTGATCTGCTCCATTATTTTCCATAAACGTTTTGATTATAAAGATCAGCAATTTCTTAACTTGATGGAAAAGTTTAATGAAAATGCCAAGATTTTGAGCAGCCCCTGGATCCAGGTAAGGCCAAGATTTTTACTTCCTGATAAACCACTTATGCTCTTTTTTTCTGACAAATCCAAAATTCTATATGGATCAAGCTCTGAAGTGCATTTTTGAATACTACAGTGTTGCCCAGACAACGATGGGGTGAATATCTGGGAAAGATGGCCAAGTCCTTTATTTTATGCATGGAAAATAAATGTCCCAATATAGGCCTGACTTCTAAGCCCATTAGCTCCCTTATCAATGTTTCTTCCACTAAACTCCAAAGCCCTGTTTCTATAAAGCACTTTGGTGACAGCCCCAAAGCGTGCTCATATCACTCCATGGACATCCAGGCACTTTGGAGGCTTCCATTACTCACAAGACTTGTTCTTCAATTCACACTTTGTCATATTGTGTGGCAGAAATATCCTAATTTGAAAGACATCTCCTTCAAGAAGGGAGAATATTTGGGACCATAGAAGCTGCCGAGAAACATGAATAGGGCAGGGATGTTTGATGTCTCAGTTTGGGATTCTAGCTGATGAGATAGCTGGGTTAGGAATGATGAAATTACTGGTTTTATGGTCTATGAACCATAAACAGACATCATACTTATACTCTGTGCTGAATTGGCATGTTTTATACTCTGCCTAAATAATAATTGTGTGATTTTACAGAAGTCATTTAACTGCTGTGGTACACAGTTGGAATTTGAAGTATATTTGAGCCCCTCCTACTTCTAAAATACTAATTCCATTTCAGAGGCTGCTTGATAGAAATCAATATAGTAGGGACTACCTTTGTACTATCAATCAGGTTGTCCAAACTCTCTTAACCTATGCTGTCGTCTACAAAACGTGAATGTGGTAATTCATGCCATCTTATATTTCAAGATTGTAGAGAAGAATTGTAAAAGGTAACAGAATTAATATGAAGATGCTTTTATACAATAAAAAGGAGGTATGAGTCTAGAAAATGTTTATCATTGGGTTAGAATTGATTCTCTGGTCAGAATTTTCTTCCTCAAATCTTTTATAATCAGATAATTACTACATATGTACAATAAAAATTTTCCCATCAAGATATATGATATATTTTATTTATATTTATAACTGTAATTTACAACCAGAGCTTGGTATGTGGTATATATGCCTTTATTAAAATCTTTTAATTTAATAAATTATTGTTTTCTCTTAGATCTACAACAATTTTTCTCCTATCATTGATTATTTCCCGGGAACTCATAACAAATTACTTAAAAACATTGCTTTTGTGAAAAGTTATATTTTGGAGAAAGTAAAAGAACACCAAGAATCGATGGACATGAACAACCCTCGGGACTTTATTGATTGCTTCCTGATCAAAATGGAGAAGGTAAAATGTTAAGAAAAGCTTAGTTATGTGACTGCTTGTGAATCTGTGATTCATTGACTTGCTCTGTGTTTACTCGGGATGTTTAACTGGTCAAACAGTAATGCTTGAGAAGCACTTTAAGTTGTTATTGTATGAATGAATATCCAGTAAGCATAATGGAAAATATAAAATTAGATTGTTAAATACTTAGAATATGTAGACTAAATTGTTTAAATAAAAATAATCTGCCCAAACAATAAAGACGGCCGAATAGGAACAGCTCTGGTCTGCAGCACCGAGCGAGATCAATGCAGAAGGTGGGTGATTTCTGCCTTTCCAACTGATGTACGTGACTGATCTCATTGGGACTGGTTAGACAGTTAGTGCAGCCCATGGAGGGTGAGACAAAGCAGCGTGGGGCCTCGCCTCACCCAGGAAGGGCAAAGGGTCAAGGAACTCCCTCCCCTAGCCAAGGGAAGCTGTGAGGGACCCTCCCATGAGGAATGGTGCATTCTAGCCCAGATACTATGCTCTTCCCACGGTCTTCACAGCCTGCAGACCAGGAGAGTCCATCAGGTGCCTACACCACAAGGGCCCAGCACAAAACTGGGGGGCTGTTTGGGCAGACAGAGCTAGCTGCAGAAATTTTTTTTTTTTCATACCTCAGGGGCACCAGGAACACCAGCGTGACAAAACTGTTCACTGCCTTGGGAAGAGGGCTGAAGCTAGGGAGCCAAGTGGTCTGGCTCACTGGATTTCACCCCCACAGAGCCCAGCAAGCTCCACTGTCTTGATTCTTACTGCCAACACGGCAGTCTGAAATTGACCTGGGACATTTGGGCTTAGTGGGGAGAGGGGCGTGCGACATTACTGAGGCTTGAGTAGGCAGTTTTCCCCTCACAATGTAAACAAAGCCACTAGGAAGTCTGAACTGGGTGGAGCCTACTGCAGCTCCAAAAAGCTGCTGTAACCAGACTGTCTGTCCAGATTCTTCCTCTCTGGGTGGGCATCTCTAAAAGAAAGGCAGCAGCCCGTCAGGGGCTTATAAATAAAACTCCCATCTCCCTGGGAAAAAGCACCTGGGGGAAGGGGCGGCTGTGCATGCAGCTTCAGCAGGCTTCAATGTTCCTGCCTGCTGGCACTGAAGAGAGTAGATCTCCCTTCAAAGCACTCGAGCACTACTAAAGGACAGACTGCCTCCTCAAGTGGGCCCCTCACCCCCATGCCTCATGACTGGCAGACAACTCCCAGCAGAAGTTGACAGACCTCATATAGGAGAGCTCCATCTGGCTGGCATCTGGCAGGTGCCCATCTGGGATAAGGCTTCCAGAAGAAGGAACAGGAAACAATCTTTGCAGGGCTGCAGCCGCTTCTGGGAATACCCAGACAAATAGGGTCTGGAGGAGACCTCCAGCAAACTCCAGCAGACCTGCAGCAGAGGGGCCTGACTGTTAGAAGGAAAGCTAACAAACAGAAAGGAATAGCATTAATATCAACGAAAGGGACATCCACATGAAAACCCCATCCAAAGGTCACCAGCATCAAAGACTAAAGGTAGATAAATCCATGAAGATGAGGGAAAAAAAAAAAACAGTGCAAAAAGGCTGAAAATTACAAAAACCAGAATGCTTCTTCTCTAAAGGATCACAACTCCTCTCCAGCAAGGGAACAAATTGGATGGAGAATGAGTTTAATGAATTGACAGAAATAGCCTTCAGAAGGTGGGTAATAACAACCTCACCGAGCTAAAGGACCATGTTCTAACCTAATGCAAGGGAGCTAAGAACCTTAAAAAAGGTTACACAAGTTGCTAATTAGAATAACTAGTTTAGAGAAGAGCATAAATGACTTGAAGGAACAAAAAAAAAACAGCACAAGAACTTTGTAAAGCATACACAAGTATCAATAGCCAAATTGATCAAGCAGAAGAAAGGATATCAGAGATTGAAGATCAACCTAATGAAATAAAATGCAAGGACAAGATTAGAGAAAAAAGAATGAAAAGGAACGAACAAAGCCTCCAAGAAATATGGGATTATGTAAAAAGACCAAACCTACGTTTGATTGGTATACCTAAATGTGATGGGGAGAATGGAACCAAGTTAGAAAACACTCTTCAGGATACTATCCAGAATAACTTCTTTAACCTAGCAAGACAGGCCAACATTCAAATTTAGGAAATAAAGAGAAGACCACAAAGATACTCCTTGAGAAGAGCAACCCTAAGACAAAGGAAGTCCATAAAACTAACAGCAGATCTTTTTGCAGAAACAGTATAAGCCAGAAGAGAGTGGGAGCCAATATTCAACATTCTTAAAGAATTTTCAATCCGGAATTTCATATTCAGCTATACTATAGCAAAGGACTATAAATCATCCTACTATAAAGACACAGGTGCACATATGTTTATTGCAGCACTATTCACAATAGCAAAGACTTGGGACCAACCCAAATGTTGATGAATGACAGACTGGATAAAGAAAATGTGGCACATATACACTGTGGAATACTGTGCTGCCATAAAAAAGGATGAGTTCATGTCCTCTGCAGGGATATGGATGAAGCTGGAAACCATCATCCTCAGCAAACTAACACAGGAACAGAAAACCAAACATTGTATGCTCCCACTCATAAGTGGGAGTTGAACAATGAGAACACATGGACACATGGAGGGGAGCATCAACGCCGGGGCCAAGATGGGTGCAGCAAACCACCATGGCACATGTATACCTATGTAACAAATTTGCACCTTCTGCACATGTATCCCAGAACTTAAAATATATATATGTATAAATCTACCCAAGAAGAAACAGAATGCATATTTCAGGTGAAATGGAATCAATTACCGACAAATATGAAAATATAAAATATGCCATATGATGAAGATGAGCATCATTATTGCACACAGTTTATTTGAGAATGGGAAAGAATGGCTTAACCTAGGTGGGTTTCCTGGATTCCTGCAAATTGAAATAGGCCATAAAATATTTGCAGTGAGAGTCAGAGGAGGGTTTCAGATGGATCAGAATGCTCTACATGGAGGTGCAGAGGTGGGTGATGGAAAAGAGTAGGTGGATGGAAGAGGGAAGGGAAGCCTTCATTGAGTGTAAACTAAAATGATTTGTACAGATAACAGTTGGAATTTGGTGTCTATCAGATGATGTGTAAACATCAATCCTGTTGTTATTGCACCATTGTTGAAAAGGCTATTTTTTCCCCTATTGAATTGTCTTGGCAACCCTGTCAAAATCCAATTGACTATAAATGTGTGAAGGTTTTTTTTGTGTGTGTGCGCTCTCAATTGTACTCCATTGATCTATACGTCTCTCCTAATCCCTATAGTACACCATCTTAATTACTGTAGTATTGCATTAATACCAAGTTATTAAATCAAATCAAGGCGTGTGAGTCTTTTGTTATTCTTTTTCAGTACCATTTTCACTATTCTGGGTCCCTTGAATCTTCATATGAAATTTAGAATAAACTTGTCAATTTTCTCAAAGGAGCCAATGGGGATTTTGACAGGATTGCATTAAGTCTGTAGATCAGGGAATTATGTCATTTCTTAAATTGAAGTGAAATTCACACAATATATAATTAACCATTTTAAAGTGTACACTTGAGTGGTATTTAATGTATTCACAAAGTTGTGCAACCACCAGCTTTCTCTGGTTTCAAAATGTTTTTATCACTCTACAAAAACATATCATATTCATTAAATTATCACTCCATTCCTCCACCCCATCATGTAATGACCTCTAATCTTCTTTCTGTTTCCATGGATTTGCCTGCTATGGATATATAAAGGACTCATAGCATATGTAGCCTGTTATTTCTGGGTCCTTTCACATATAAAGTTTTGGAGGCTCATCTAAGTTGCAACGTGTATTAGTACTTCATTCTTTTTGTCGCTGAAATATATTTTATTTTCCACGCACATATCTCACAATTTGTTATTCATCTGTTTATGGACATTTGCATTGTTTCCAACTTTTGGCTCTTATAGATAATCTTGTTTTGACCATTTGTGTGTCTTTATGAGCATGTTTTCATCATTCATGGATATATTCTCAGGAGTTGAATTGCTGGGTCAAATGGTAATTTTATGTTTATTTTCTTGTATAGGAGCCAAACTTTTCTACAGTGAATGTGGCATTTTATATTCCTTCCAGCAATGTAGAGGGATTTCTATTTTTCCACATAGTTGCTAATACTTGTAATTTTCTGTATTTATTGAAGCCATCCTAGTGAATGTAAAGTGGTAGCTCATTGTGGTTTTATTTATTTATTTATTTAGAGACAGAGTCTTACTCTGTCACCCAGGCTGGATTGCAGTGGCACGATCTCAGCTCCCTGCAACTTCTGCCTCCTGGGTTTACACAATCCTTTTGACTCAGTCCCCAGAGTAGCTGGAATTACAGGGATGTGCCACCACACCTGGTTAATTTTTATGTTTTTGGTAGAGATGGGTTTTCACCAATTTGGCCAGGCTGGTCTCGAACTCTTGACCTCAGGTGATCTGCCCATCTTGGCCTCCCTAAGTGCTGGAATTATAGGTGTGAGCCATTGCGCCCAGCTCTCATTGTGGTTTTAACTTGTATTTAATGGCCAATGATTTTGAACTTGAATAATAATATGTTATTATTATTCAATATATATATAATATTATATATAGTATAATAATATAATATATTATTACTCATTTGTATATCTTCTTTGGATACATGCCATTCAAGTACATTTTCTATTTAAATTAAGTTGCTTTTATTTTTCTTTTTAAGCTGTTAGAATGGTTTGTGTATTGAAAACATTAAACTCTTACATATACATAATATGAAAATATTTCCTCCCATTCTGTTGGTTGTCATTTCACATTCTTAATTATATTCTTGCTGCACCAAGTTTAATTTTGATGAAATTTCGTTTATCTATTTTTCCTTTTGCTGCCCTGGTATCAAATTTATAAATCTATTGCCAAATATGAAGTCATGAAGATTTACCCGTACGTTTTATTCTAAGAGTTTTATAGTTTTAGCTCTTATATTTAAGTTTATCCATCCATTTTCAGTTATATTTTTCATTTGGAGTGAAGTAGGGAAGGTCTCAGCTTCATTCTTCTGCATTTCACTGTCCTCTTGTCTCATCACCATTTGTTGAAGAGATTCTTTCCTCAGATTGAATGGTCTAGGCACCCTTGATGAAAGTAAGTTTGCCATAGATCTTTAGGTTTATTTTGTGACTTCAGTTTTATTCCATTTGTCTTGATGATATCTTTATGCTAGTACCACACTGTTCTGATTATTATACTTTGTAGTAAGTTTTGAAGTTGGAAACTGAGTACTCACAGATATAGAAATTAAGTAGAAATTACTTAGGCAGATAGTATGCCTTTGGGAGTCCTCAGTAAGGTTTTTCTTTTCAATGGAAAGCAGCCCCAAATCATTTTCTAACAAAGAGCAGCTTGTAAAATTGAGCTGCAGACACAGATGAGGAAGCTGGAAGCTTCTTGGGTGAATGCTGGTAGTACAGAACTACCTGTGACTAGGCATGTTCAAAATGGCGGCTTCATCTTCCCTCCTCTTTGCCAGCAACGTGTATAGTAAGGAGCAGATAAGATGGCACCGGTCAAGTGGAAAGTCCATATGCATAATAAGATTACAGTGGGGAGGCCAGCCTTGCCCACTCGCTATGTAAATGTCACACCTGATTAAACCAATCTCTATGGGCCCTATGTAAATCAGACACTGCTTCCTCCAGCCTGCGTATACGATTTGCTGTTATCCACCTCCTTCCCCCTTTTCCAATGTCCCTGTCTCGCACAAGAAACTGCTCTTTTCTCTCCTTTCTTCTATTAAATTTTCTGCTACTTAACCCACTCGGATGTGTCCCTGTCCTAAATTGTCCTGGGGCGTGATGACAAACCCGAGGGTGTACATCCCAGACAACGTAGCTGCTTCATCACCATGTGGTTGCATATTAATTGAACAATCAACTTTCCCATTTCTGGAAAAAAGACCATTGGTATTTTGGTAGGGATTGCATGAATTTTTAGATCACTTTGAGGAGTATTGCCATCTTAACAATATTAAGTCTTCCAATCGTTGAACATGGGATAGTTTTCAATTTATTTAGGTATTAGATATTCTTTTCTCCTCTGTTGCAAGGGTCTGGTTTAGTTTAAAAGGCAAGTTTATCTTAAATTTTGTATTTAGTTATGACCATTGATTGTCTGATTTTAAAATGATACCATATTAAATGCCTTCTTTTTAAAAAAAATTTCAACTTTTAGATTCAGGAAGTGCACGTTCACATTTGTTACATGGGTATATTGTGTGATGCTGAAGTTTAGGGTACAAATAATGCTGTCAACCAGGTAGTGAGACTAATACCCAATACATAGTTTTTCAGCCCTTGCCTTTATATCTCTCTACCCTCTATAGTAATTCCGTGTGTATTGCTTCCATCTTTGTGTCCCACTTTTATATGAGAACATGTGGTATTTGGTTTTCTGTTGCTGCATTAATTCTCTCCAGATAATGGCTTCCAGCTGCATCTATGTTGCTGCAAAGATATGATTTTTTAATGGCTGCAAAGCATTTCATGGTGTATATATACCACATTTGCTTTATGTGACACATCATTGGTTGGTTCTATGTCTTTACTATTGTGAAAAGTGCAGGAATGGACATATGAGCACATGTGTCTTTTTGGTAAAACAATTTGTTTTCCATTGGGTACATACCCAGTAGTGAAATAGAATGATAGTTCTGCATTTCGTTCTTTGAGAAATCTCCAAACTACTTTCCATATGGCTGAACTAACTTACATTCCCACCAGTAGTATATAACTGTTCTCTTTTCTCTGAAGTCTCACCAACGTCTGTTATTTTTTTGACTTTTTAATCATATCCATTTTGACTGGTATGAGATGATATCTCACTGTGGTTTTGATTTGCAATTCTCTGATTATTAGTGATGTTGAGTATTTTGTCATGTGCTTGTTGGCCATGTGTATGTCTTCTTTGGAAGGACTTATGTCCTTTGCCCACTTTTTAATGGGGTTACTTGTTTTTTAACTTGTTGAATTGTTTAACTTCCTTATAGATTCTTGCTATTGAACCATTGTTGGATTCACAGTTTGCAAGTATTTTGTACCATTCTGTAGGTTGTCTGTTTATTCTGTTGGTAGTTTCTCTTGCTGTGCAGAAGCTCTTTAATTAGGTCCCACTTGTCAATATTCATTTTGGTTCCAATTTCTTTTGAGGAATTATTCATAAATTCTTTTCTAAAGCCTGTATCCAGAATGGAATTTTATAGATTTTTTTCTATAGGATTCTTATGGTTTGAGGTCTTAAATTTAGATCATTAATCCATCTCGAGTTAATTTTTGTATATGGTGCAAGCAAGTGTTCCAGTTTCATTCTGCATATGGCTAGTCAGTTATCCTAGTTCAATTTACTAAATAGAGAATTCTTTCCTCATTGACTATTTTTGTCAACTGTTGAAGATCAGCTGGCTATACGTGTTTGGCTTTATTTCTGGCTTCTCTACTTCTGTTCAATTTGTGTTTTGTACCAGTTACAAGCTCTCTTGGTTACTGTAAACTTACAGTATAGTTTGAAGTCACCTAATGTGAAGCTTCCCAGTGTTCTTTTTGCTTAGGATTGCTTTGGATTTGGGCTCTTCTTTGGTTCTATATGAATTTCAGAATAAAATGACATTGGTAGTTTGATAGGAATAGCACAGAATCTGTAGACTGCTTTGGGCAGTCTAGCCATAATGATATTGATTGTTTCAATCCATAAGCATGAACTGTTTTCCCGTTTGTTTCTGTCATCTATGATTTTGTTCAGCAGTATTTTGTAGCTCTCCTTGTAGAGACCTTTTTGCCCCATTTGTTAGTTGTATTCCTAGGTTTTTTCCTGTGGCTATTGTAAATGGGATTGAGTTCTTGATTTGGCTTTCAGCATGAATATTTTTGGTGTATAAAAATGCTACAGATTTTTGAATATGTATTTTGTGTACTGAAATCTCACTGAAATTGTATATCAGTTCCAGGAGTTTTTTGGAAGGTTCTTCAGGATTTTCTAGGTCTAAGATGGGTCTTCTAAGTCTGAGATGGTTCTTCTACTTCTACTAGTAGAAGATGGTCCTTGTAGTCCTGAGGACAGTAGAAGGATGGGTCTTATTTTTAATCCAACTTCCTACTCTTTGACTTTTATGTGGAGCATTTAGACTGTTTGCCTTCAATGTTAACATTGATTTATGAGTTTTTGATTCTATTGTGAAGTGGTTAGCCAGTTGCTTTGTAGTTTCTATCGTGTGATTGCTCTATAGAGTCTGTGGGCTACATACTTGTGTGTTTTGTGGTAGAAATGAAATGTTCTTTCATTTCCATATTTAGAACTCCCTTAATGATCTCTTTTTTTTTTTTTTTTTTTTTTTTTTTTTTTTTGAGATGGAGTCTTGCTCTGTCGCCCGGGCTGGAGTGCAGTGGCCGGATCTCAGCTCACTGCAAGCTCCGCCTCCCAGGTTTACGCCATTCTCCTGCCTCAGCCTCCCGTATAGCTGGGACTACAGGCACCCGCCACCTCGCCCAGCTAGTTTTTTGTATTTTTTAGTAGAGACGGGGTTTCACCGTGTTAGCCAGGATGGTCTCGATCTCCTGACCTCGTGATCCGCCCGTCTCGGCCTCCCAAAGTGCTGGGATTACAGACTTGAGCTACCGCGCCCGGCCTAATGATCTCTTATAAGCCTGATCTAATGGTAACAGATTTTCCTGACACTTACTTGTTTGGACAAGATTGTATTTCTTCTTTGCTTTTGAAGCTTACTTTGGCAAACTATAAAATTCTTTTTTGTAATTTTTAAAAAAATGAATGTTGAAAATAGGCTGAGCATCCTTTTAGCTTGACAAGGTTCTCTTCGTATGCAATCTGACCTTTTTCTCCAGCTGCTTTTAAAATTATTTTTTAGCCTTGACTTTGGACAGCCTGGTGAGTAAATGCCTTAGTGATGTTAATTTTGTATAGTGTCTCACATATATTCCCTGGATTTATTGTATTTGGGTGTCTACCTGTCTAGCAAGTTTGGGAAAACTTTCTCTACTTATTAGCTCAAATATATTTTCTAGATTATTTACTTTTTCTTCTCTCTTCAGGAATGCCAATAATTCCTAGGTTTACTCCTTTTCAATCATCACATATTTCTTGAAGACTTTGTTCATTTGTTAAAATTATTCTTTCTTTATTTTTATCTGACAGGGTTAGTTCAAAAGACTGGTGTTCAAGCTCTGAAATTGGTCCAGTCTATTGATAAACCCTTCAATTGCATTCTGAAATTCCTTAAGTGAGTCTTTCAATTCCAGAAGCTTTGATTGATTTCTTTTTAAGATGTTTATCTGTCGCTCCATTCCCTGGACTGCTTTAGGTGTTTACTTGCATTGATTTGCAACCTTGTCTTGGATCACTGAGCTTACTTGCAATCCATATTTTGAATTGTTTATCTGTCATTTCTGGGTTGCCAGTTTGGTTAGGGTTCATTGCTGGGGAGTTCATGTGATCCTTTTTTGGTTTTACAACATTCAGACATTTCATGGTGCCAGAATTCTTTATGCTGGTTTCTTCTTCTTTGGAGAGGCTACCTCTTCTGATTTTTGAAATTATTTTTGTGCAGATAGAATTGTTTTTCTCTCCGTATGTTTTTTTCTTTCCTTTTCCTCTCCCCCTTCCTATGTGGTGTGACTATAAAGTATGTTGTGTGGGACCTTTGACTTTGATTCTATAGCTGTGTTCACCTCTGTGGGCAGTTTTATATTGGCCTGTGCAGTTTGACATACATGTCAGTAGATGGCACTTATGAGTGAAAGCCAGCTGTGGCTAGCACAACTTGATATAACACAGCTTGATCCTTGTTTTCTGGGGGAGCTTCTCTGTTTCCTCAGACAATCTGTTTATCTGTGGAATTCAGAGTAGCCTGGGCTCCCTGCTCAGTCCCGGGGGCATCAAGATGGGTGTTGCTGGACTGGGTAGTGCTATCTACAGGTCCCCTAATGGCAGGCACTAGCACCAGCACTGAAAGACAACTGATTTTTGCATTGATCTTGTACTCTGAAATTATGCTGAAATCATTTATTAGCTCTACTTGTTTTCTGTCTGTATTGTATGAGATTTTTCTATATATAGAATCATGTTATCTTCAAATACACATGACTTGAATTTTTCCTTTCCTATTTGAATGTGTTTTATTTCATTTCTCGCCTAATTTCTCTGGCTAGAACTTCCAATACTATGTTTAATAGTAGTAAAAATGGACATTCTTGGTTTTTTTTTCTTTTCTTTCTGATTTTACGTTATCAGCTTTTAGTCTTTCACAATTTAGTATGCTTTAGCATTGGAGTTTTCATAAATATGCTTTATTTGGTAAGGGAGTTTTATTTCAATTAGAGTTTTCTAAGTGTTTTTGTTATGATGGGTATTAAAAGTTGTCATTTTCTTTTTCTGTGTCTAATGAGATGAACATGTTTTTCTCTTTTATTCTAATATGGTGTAGTACACTGACTTTCTTGTTAAACCACTTTTGCATTTCTGGGATAAATCTTACTTGTTTATTGTGTATTTATATATTTTTTAATTTTGTAAAAAAACTGTGGCAAAATACACATAACATAAAAGTTTCTGTATTAATCATTTTAAGTGTATAGTGTATTGGTATTAATTACATTCACATTGTTATGCAAACATCACTACCATACATCTCCAGAATCCTTTTCATCTTGCAAAACGGAAACTTTATACCCATTTACTAATAACTCTTGACCAGGCATTGTAGATCATGCCGGTAATTCCAGCCCTTTTGGAGGTTCAGGTGGGCAGACTGCATGAGCTCAGGAGTTCGAGACCAGTATGGGTAACATGACAAAACCCTGTCTCTACCAGCAAAGTAATCAACAAACAAAACCAAAGTAACATAATCTTCTCAACTATGCAAACTAATTCATATTAATATTTCCATGAAGTGTGTCCATAGCAACACAAGAACAGAAGGTGGGCCTTGTAAAGGTGGCCCACCACATTCTTTGAGGTCTTTGTCAGTCTTATCTGCCAGAGACTGTGTAGACTAGCTGCAGATAAAATTCCCATTCCCTTATCTCTTGCCCTGAAATTTATCTGAAGTTAAAGGGAATGGGTTGCCCAAAGAGAAGTGTCCAGAGACGTAGATGATGCAGGAAGAAATGTTGTAGAACCCCACCCCCACCTCAAATGATAACTCTACATTTCTCCCTTCCACCATCCCATGGCAACCAACATTCTACTTTGTGTCTCTATAAAATCAAGTATGCTGTGTACCTCATAAAAGTGGAATCATTACATATTTGCCCTTTTGTGACTGGTTTATTTCACTTAACCTAATGTTATGTTCTCAGGGTTTATTCATGTTTTCTCATGTGTCAGATTTTTCTTCCTTTCTAAGAGTGAATAATATTCCGTTATATGTATAAACCAAATTTGCTTACCCATTTATCTGTTGATGAGCATCTGGATTACTTTCACCTTTTGACTTTGTGAGTAATACTATTATGAATATGGGTAAACAAATATCTCTTTGATGTGTTGAGTTTAATTCTTTTGGATATATATCCAGAAGTGGCATTTCTGGGATATGTGGTAATTCTGTTTTTAATTCTTTAACTGCCTTAATATTGTCCTTAACAGCTGCACCATTTTACATTTCCATCAGTAGGACCTGAGGTTTCCAATTTCTCCACATTCTCACCAGCACTAGTTATTTTCTTTTGTTTTCTTAGCCTTTACTTATTTGATTTAATTATTGCTTATTTAGTAATAAATGTATAATACAGTATTACACATTATATATTATAAATTTATATTATATATCATATATAAATTTATATTATTATAAATGTATAATTTATAATTTAATGGGCACAATAATTGTACATATTTATGGGGTGTACTGTAGTATTTCAGTACATGTATACAATGTGTAATGATCAAGCAGGATGATTAACATATCTATAACCTCAAATATTTTTCATTTCCTTGTGCTGGAAACATTAAAAATCTGCTCTTCTAGGTATTTTAAAATATGCAATAAGATGTTGTTAACTATAGTCACTCTATACTGCTATAGAACACTATTACTTATTCCTTTTATATAGTTGAAATTTTGTATCTGTTAACCAACTTCTGGCTATCTCCCTTACTTCTCTACCTCTACTAACTATCCTGCTATTTCTTTCTTTTTTTAATTGCATTTTAAGTTATGGGATACATGTGCAGAACATGTAGGTTTGTTACATAGGTATACATGTGCCGTGGTGGTTTGCTGCACCCAACAATCCATCATCAACATTAGGTGTTTCCCCTAATGCTATCCCTCCCCTACTCCCCCAACCTCTCGACAGACCCTGGTGTGTGATTTTCCCCTCCCTGTGTCTGTGTGTTCTCATTGTTCAACTCCCACTTATAGGTGAGAATATGTGGTTTGGTTTTCTGTTCCTGGTTTAACCTTGGAAGGGTGTATATGGGAAGGAATTTATCCATTTATTCTAGATTTCACAGTTTATTTGCATAGAGGTGTTTTTAGTATTCTCTGATGGTAGTTTGTATTCCTGTGGGGTCAGTGGTAATAACCCCTTCATCATTTTTTATTGTGTCTATTTGATTCTTCTCTCTTTTCTTTTTTATTAGTCTGGCTAGTAACCTATCTATTTTGTTAATCTTAGCAAAAAACCAGCTCCTGGATTCATTAATTTTTTGAAGAGTTTTTCACATCTCTATCTTCTTCAATACTGCTCTGATTTTAGTTATTTCTTGTCTTCTGTGAGCTTTTGAATTTGTTTGCTGTTGCTTCTCTAGTTCTTTTAATTGTGATGTTAGGGTGTCGATTTCAGATCTTTCCTGCTTTCTCCTGTGGGCATTTAGTGCTCTAAATTTTCCTCTAAATACTGTTTTAGCTGTGTCCCAGGGATTCTGGTACATTGTGTGTTTGTTCTCATTGGTTTCAAAGAACATCTTTATTTCTGCCTTCATTTTGTTATTTACCCAGTAGTCATTCAGGAGCAGGTTGTTCAGTTTCCACATAGTTGTGCAGTTTTGAGTGAGTTTCTTAATCCTGAGTTCTAATTTGATTGCACTGTGGTCTGAGAGACTGTTTGTTATGATTTCTGTTCTTTTACATTTGCTGATGAGTGTTTTACTTTCAATTATGTGGCTGATTTTAGAATAAGTGCAGTGTGATGCTGAGAAGAATGTATATTCTGTTGATTTGGGGTGGAGAGTTGTGTAGATGTCTATTAGGTCCTCTTGGTCCAGAGCTGAGTTCAAGTCCTGAATATCCTTGTTAATATTCTGTCTCATTGATCTGTCTAATTTTGACAATGGGGTGTTAAATTCTCACATTATTATTGTGTGGGGGTCTCAGTTTCTTTGTAGGTCTCTAAGAACTTGTTTTATGAATATTGGCGCTCCTGCATTGGGTGCATATACATTTAGGATAGTTAGCTCTTCTTGTTGCATTGATCCCTTTACCATTATGTAATGCCCTTCTTTGTTTCTTTAATCTTTGTTTGTTTAAAGTCTGTTCTATGAGAGACTAGGATTGCAAGCCCTGCCTTTTTTTTTTTTTTTTTTTTTTTTGCTTTCTAATTGCTTGGTAAATCTTCTTCCATCCCTTTTATTTGAGCCTTGGTGTGTCTTTGCACGTGAGATGTGTCTCCTGAATGCAGAACACTGATGGGTCTTGACTCTTTGTCCAATTTGCCAGTCTGTGTCTTTTAACTGGGGTATTTAGTCCATTTACATTTAAGGTTAATGTTGTTATGTGTAAATTTAATCCTGTCATTATTACGCCAGCTGGTTATTTTGCCCATTAGTTGATGCAGTTTCTTTATAGTGTTGATGGCCTTTACAATTTGGTATGTTTTTGCAGTAGCTGGTTCTGGTTTTTCCTTTCCATATTTAGTGTTTCCTTCAGGAGCTCTTGTAAGGCAGGCCTGGTGGTGACAAAATCTCTCAGCATTTGCTTTTCTGTAAAGGATTTTATTTTATTTCTTCACTTTGAAGCTTAGTTTGGCTGGATATAAAATTCTGGGTTGAAAATTCTTTTCTTTAAGAAGGTTGAATATTGGCCCCCACTCTCTTCTGGCTTGTAGGGTTTCTGCAGAGAGATCCACTGTTAGTCTAGTGAGATTCCCTTGGTGGGTAACCCTACCCTTCTCTCTGGCTGTCCTTAGCATTTTTTCCTTCATTTCAACCTTGGTGAATCTGACAGTTATGTGTCTTGGGGTTACTCCTCTCAAGAAGTATCTTTGTGGTATTCTTTGTTTTTTCTGAATTTGAATGTTGGACTGTCTTGCTAGGTTGGGGAAGTTCTCCTGGATAATATCCTGAAGAGTGTATCCCAACTTGGTTCCCCTTTCCCCATCAATTTCAGGTACACCAATCAAATGTAGGTTTGGTTTTTTCACATAGTCTCATATTTCTTGGAGGCTTTGTGTATTTCTTTTCTTTTTTTTTTCTCCAATCTTGTGTTCAGGCTTTATTTCATTAAGTTGATCTTTAATCTCTGATATCCTTTCTTCCACTTGATAGATTCAGCTATTCATACTTATGTATGTTTCATGAAGTTCTTGTGCTTTGTTTTTCAGCTCCATCAGGTCATTTATGTTCTTCTGTAACCTGGTTATTCAAGCTAGCCATTTGTCTAACCTTTTTTCAAGGTTCTTAGCTCCCTTGCATTGGGTTAGAATATACTCCTTTCTCTCAGAGAAGTTTGTTATTACCTGCCTTCTGAACCCTACTTCTGTCAATTCATCAAACTCATTCTCTGTCCAGTTTTGTTCCCTGCTGGTGAAGAGTTGTGATTCTTTGGAGGAGAAGAGGTGTTCTGTTTTTTTTTTTGAATTTTCAGTCTTTTTTTACTGGTTTTTCCTCATCTTCATTGATTTATCTACCTTTGGTCTTTGATGTTGGTGACCTTCAGATGGGGTTTTTGTGTGGACATCCTTTTTGTTGGTGTTGATGCTATTGCTTTCTGTTTGTTAGTTCTCCTTCTAACAGTCAAGCCCCTCTGCTGCAGGTCTGCTGGGGTTTGCTGGAGGTCGACTCCAGACCGTGTTTGCCTGGCTATCACCAGCGGAAGCTGCAGAGCAACAAAGATTGCTGTCTCTTCCGTCTTCTGGAAGTTTGTCTCATTGGGGCACCCACCAGATGCCAGCAAGAGCTCTCCTTTCTGAGGTGTCTGTTAACCCCTGCTTGGAGGTGTCTCCCATCAGGAGCCACGGGGTCAGGGACCCACTTGAGGAGGCAGTGTTTCCTTTAGTAGAGCTCAAACGCTGTGCTGGTAGATCTGCTGCTCTCTTCAGAGTCAGCACGCCAGAATGTTTAAGTCTGCTGAAGCTGCGCCCACAGTTGCCCCTTCCTCCAGGTGCTCTGCCCCAATGAGATGGTAGTTTTACTTATAAGCCCCTGATTGGGGCTGCTGCCTTTTTTTCAGAGATGCCCTGCCCAGAGAGGGGGAATCTACAGGGGCAGTCTGGCTACAGCTGCTTTGCTGAGGTGCAGTGGGTTCTGGCCAGTCCAACTTCCCAGCCATTTTGTTTACACTGTGAGGGAAAAATTACCTACTCAAGCCTCAGTAATGGTGGATGCCCCTTCCCCACCAAACTCGTGCATCCCAGGTAAACTTCAGACCACTGTGCTGGCAGTGAGAATTTCAAGCCAGTGGATCTTAGCTTGCTGGGCTCCATGGGGATGGGATCTCCTGAGCAAGACCACTTGGCTCTTTGGCTTCAACCCCCTTTCCAGATGTGTGAAAAGTTCTGTCTCTCTGGTGTTCCAGGTGCCACTGGGGTATGAAAAAAATCTCCTGCAGCTAGCTCGGCGTCTCCAAATGGCTCCCCAGTTTTGTACTTGAAACCCAGTGCCCTTGTGGTGTAGTCATCTGAGGGAATCTCCTGGTCTACAGTTTGCAAAGACCACGGGAAAAGCCTAGTATCTGGGCCAGAGTGCACTATTCTTCATGGCACAATTCCTCCCTGTTTCTCTTGGCTGGCGGGGGGGGAGTTCCCTGATCCTTTGGGGTTCCTGGGTGAGCTGATGCTCCACCCTGCTTTGACTTGCCCTCTGTGGGCTGCACCATCTAAACAGTCCCAATGAGATGAGCTGGGTAATTCAGTTGGAAATGTAGGAATAACCTGCCTTCTTTGTTGATCTTGCTGGGAGCTGTACATTGAAACTCTTCTGATTCGCCCATCTTGCCAGCCACCCCCACTATTAAGTTTCTTCAAGGTAATTATTTTGAATTCCTTTTTTGAATATTTGTTGATTTTATTTTCATCAAGTTCTATTATTTGAAAGTTATTATGTCTTTTTGGTGGTGTCATATTTCTTGATTTTTCATGTTGTGTCCCTGCATTGTTGTCTATGCATGTGGTGGGACAATGGCTGTTCCAGTTTTGGAGTGGATTTCATAGAGAAAGACTTTCATCTGAAGTTGAGTGTTTGTGTGCAGGTGATGAAGAGTGGGTAAGTCAGTTTTTGAATAGATGCCGTGTGATAGTATCTATGTAGTTTCTCTAGCTGTGGTCAACATCAGCAATAATTTTGGGTGCTTCAGTGGCCTAGGTTATGGAAGTTTGCAGCAGTATCAGGAGTAGTGTAGGTTGTTAATGTCCTTGGTGTCGAAGTATTTGGGTATCCTCCTATTTTTATTTTCCTAAAATTGGAGTGACTTAGCCTAAGGGATTCCTTTTGATGTCAGCTCTGACATGGCATACACGCAGCTGCATTGGTGCTGGGTTACAAGTACAGGTCCGTGAAATTGTCATAGAGGCATCATTCTAGACTCAGGGTCTTTTAATCATGTACTGTGACACCTGGGTCTTGGGGTGCAGATTCACTCTCAGGCAGAGTTGAATGTAGATTGCCCACAGAGTCAAGATCTATGACTCTGTAGTACACCCTAGCAGCTGAAGCCCACAGACTGAGTTGTAGCTGTGAGTCTGTTTCTGAGGGTGAGGTGCAGGACAATGCCCTGACCTGCCTCTGATGTAGAAGGAGTGCTCTTTAGATTTGAGCACAGCAAGTAGAATATGGCTACTATCATTAATAAGATAGGACAGGCACACAACTGCTAAATAACCAAGCTCAAGTCAACAGATGGAAATGTTAATACTGGTTTTGTGAGTGCACTGTTCTTACTTAAGAATAATTTTTAACATGACAAGCTTAGAAAACTGTATGAAGCGGATGTTACCAAGAGAGAGGATTGTCTTCATCTAGTAAGTAGACATGTTGAGTGGATCTAGTCTATTTCAGTGGTGTTGATTACACAATATTCAATATGACCCATGTCACTTGGAGAATCTAAAAGCATCATTAATTTATTGCTGACCTAGGGACTGGTTAAAAAGTAATATGTTTTGTATATTGATGGTCTCTTTCAACTAAGTATTCCTTATTCGTTGCTTTCTTTCTCCTAACTTCCAATTTATGAGAACTCCAGCCTCTGAGCCTTGGCATATGCATTACCCTTAATCACTCCTTTATCCCCTGTGACAATTAATTGCTTTATTCTCCATCTTCATCATTGTCCTTTCTCTTCACTTTGTACATTTTTTATTTATTCCTGCACTACTGCATCCTAGAACAAGTTGTCTGTTGCCTCCCATCTAGATTATAATAGTGTAGGCCCATCTTGTCATTGCAAACCCATTCTCTTTCTCTATGATTTATCCTAGGTTTTGCTGTCATATTGCTTTTTTCATATTTGTTTTTACAAAATTTCAACTTTGTAATGAATCTGGAGGCAATATTGAGTACATGTACCTTTCTGACAAAATAAGATAATTGCAGACTCTTGATTCAGGCTCACAGTAGCTAATGATATGGCCCTAATTTACTTTTTTTATTAATTTAGATTGCGGTTGTCTACAGATAATAATGGCTTTAACACATAATGTCTTTACTTATCTCAAATACAGGGAATCTCACAATGGGGCAATCTAGGGATAATACAGCAGCCCCAAAGCAGTAGAGAGTCAAGGGCTTTCCTTTTTCCCACTAAATTTAGTATACAGAACTTCATTTTCATGATTAAATCCCAGGATGGAGTCCACTCTACCTCCTACTTCACATTTGTGTTTTGGGTATGAAAGAGGATATAGAAGAAGTGGACCTAGAGACCTTCTGCTTTTATTTTTTGGCAAAACACTACACTGTGTGACGCAGCTAACTACAAAGAGCCTGATGAATGGAATTTTTAAGGCAAGCACGGAACAAGGGGGTAGGAAATAAAACTTGTGCAAGTTGGTCTACAGCTTCTGCTACACCATACAGTATTTTTTTTCTAGTAGTATGCTTTCCAGTTTCTATGTTGGTAACTACATAACAATGTGAGTAATTTTGAATTCACTGTAATCAAATATGCTGGTAAATAATTTGTCAGATAATTGCATTTTTAAATCATTCCTAGGAAAAGCACAACCAACAGTCTGAATTTACTATTGAAAACTTGGAAAACACTGCAGTTGACTTGTTTGCAGCTGGGACAGAGACGACAAGCACAACCCTGAGATATGCTCTCCTTCTCCTGCTGAAGCACCCAGAGGTGGCAGGTATGATCACAGATATTGAGTAAATTGATTTTCAGAAAAGATGTTGGGAAGGTGTTGCTAGTGTCCTCCTTCATGATTCTCCTAGAGGAGCTTCATTATTTAAATTTCTGTGCTTCCAACTGTAATATGTTCCAAACTAATGGTGATTAAAATGGGATATATTGGCCTGGTATGGTGACTCACACCTGTAATCCCAGTAGTTTGGGAGGCTGAGGTGGGTGGATCACTTGAAGCCAGGAGTTCAAGACCATCCTGGCCAACATGGCCAAACCCCATCTCTAATAAAAGTACAAAATTTAGCCAGGCATTGTGGCACACGGCTGTAATCCCAGCTGCTCAGGAGGCTGAGGCACCGTAATCGCTTGAACCCAGGTGACGGAGGCTGTAGTGAGTCAAGATTTTGCCACTGCACTACAGCCTGGGCGGCAGAATGAGACTCTGTCTCAGAAAGTAAAAAACAGAAGAGGAAAATAAAAAGGTCATCTTTGCACGGTAGAGGAAGATAACTGAGAGAAATGAAGACAGCATAGCAGTAGAAAAAGCAATAGAGCTCTGGTCCAGTATGTCTGGATTTCATAGACAACAATTTCTGGCAGGAAGAGACAAGATAAATTGACCTGGGATTGTATGTTGGTTTTATTATGAGAAGGCCATTTTAAATAGCAAGTATATTCTTGAAGATAACTTTTCTCATTCTCAAAATTTCAGGTTTGAATGCTGGAATAGGGAAACTGGAAACTCTCCTTATTGAAGGATAAATGGTAATCCTAGAAATGTAGTGAGTCTGCCTGAGAAAATTCCTAGTCCGATAAGTATTCTAAAAAGTTAGATTCATAAGAAAGGTAATTCTGTTTACCAGAAGAGTTACCTAAAGAATGTTCCATTTAGGCAGAATATGTACCTGAGACAATTCCCGTGTAATTGGTGTTGGACAAAATAAGATATTTTAAGGGAGTCAATAATTTTATCTTTCATGAACAACTTTACTTTAGAAATTTACTTTTAGGGACTTTTGATTATGCTGCAGATAAGAAATATTCTTTTTTTCTCCTATGTCAGTATCCCCCATTGAAATGACAATAAGCCAATTATGAATAAGAATTAGGCCTTTTTTTAAGATGGCCGAATAGGAGCAGCTCCAGTCTCCAACTCCCAGCGCGAGCGACACAGAAGACCGGTGATTTCTGCATTTTCAACTGAGGTACTGGGTTCATCTCACTGGGGAGTGCCGGACGATCGGTGCTGGTCAGCTGCTGCAGCCCGACCAGCAAGAGCTGAAGCAGGGCGAGGCATTGCCTCACCTGGGAAGCACAAGGGGGAAGGGAGTCCCTTTTCCTAGCCAGGGGAACTGAGACACACAACACCTGGAAAATCGGGTAACTCCCACCCCAATACTGCGCTTTAAGCAAACAGGCACACCAGGAGATCATATCCCACACCTGGCCGGGAGGGTCCCACACCCACGGAGCCTCCCTCATTGCTAGCACAGCAGTCTGTGATCTACCGGCAAGGCAGCAGCGAGGCTGGGGGAGGGGCGCCCGCCATTGCTGAGGCTTAAGTAGGTAAACAAAGCTGCTGGGAAGCTCGAACTGGGTGGAGCTCACAGCAGCTCAAGGAAACCTGCCTGTCTCTGTAGACTCCACCTCTGGGGACAGGGCACAGTAAACTAAACAAACGCAGCAGACACCTCTGCAGACCCAAACGACTCTGTCTGACAGCTTTGAAGAGAGCAGTGGATCTCCCAACACGGAGGTTGAGATCTGAGAAGGGACAGACTCCCTGCTCAAGTGGGTCCCTGACCCCTGAGTAGCCTAACTGGGAGACATCCCCCACTAGGGGCAGTCTGACACCCCACACCTCACAGGGAGGAGTACACCCCTGAGAGGAAGCTTCCAAAGCAAGAATCAGACAGGTACACTCGCTGTTCAGAAATATTCTATCTTCTGCAGCCTCTGCTGCTGATACCCAGGCAAACAGGGTCTGGAGTGGACCTCACGCAATCTCCAACAGACCTACAGCTGAGGGTCCTGACTGTTAGAAGGAAAACTATCAAACAGGAAGGACACCTACACCAAAACCCCATCAGTACATCACCATCATCAAAGACCAGAGGCAGATAAAACCACAAAGATGGGGGAAAAGCAGGGCAGAAAAGCTGGAAATTCAAAAAATAAGAGTGCATCTCCCCCGGCAAAGGAGCGCAGCTCATCACCAGCAATGGATCAAAGCTGGACGGAGAATGACTTTGACGAGATGAGAGAAGAAGGCTTCAGTCCATCAAATTTCTCAGAGCTAAAGGAGGAATTACGTACCCAGTGCAAAGAAACTAAAAATCTTGAAAAAAAAGTGGAAGAATTGATGGCTAGAGTAATTAATGCAGAGAAGGTCATAAACGAAATGAAAGAGATGAAAACCATGACACGAGAAATACATGAAAAATGCACAAGCTTCAGTAACCGACTCGATCAACTGGAAGAAAGAGCATCTGCGATTGAGGACCAAATGAATGAAATGAAGCGAGAAGAGAAACCAAAAGAAAAAAGAAGAAAAAGAAATGAACAAAGCCTGCAAGAAGTATGGGATTATGTAAAAAGACCAAATCTACGTCTGATTGGGGTGCCTGAAAGTGAGGGGGAAAATGGAACCAAGTTGGAAAACACTCTTCAGGATATCATCCAGGAGAACTTCCCCAACCTAGTAGGGCAGGCCAACATTCAAATCCAGGAAATACAGAGAACGCCACAAAGATACTCCTCGAGAAGAGCAACTCCAAGACACATAATTGCCAGATTCACCAAAGTTGAAATGAAGGAAAAAATCTTAAGGGCAGCCAGAGAGAAAGGTCGGGTTACCCACAAAGGGAAGCCCATCAGACTAACAGCAGATCTCTCGGCAGAAACTCTACAAGCCAGAAGACAGTGGGGGCCAATATTCAACATTC
The DNA here is from genome assembly GCF_043159975.1 of Macaca nemestrina. NCBI lineage: Eukaryota > Metazoa > Chordata > Mammalia > Primates > Cercopithecidae > Macaca > Macaca nemestrina. Next base: position 38,924,606 of record NC_092133.1, on the reverse strand, counting down.
TTAAAGAAAAGAATTTTCAACCCAGAATTTCATATCCAGCCAAACTAAGTTTCATAAGTGAAGGAGAAATCAAATCCTTTACAGATAAGCAAATGCTTAGAGATTTTGTCACCACTAGGCCTGCCTTACAAGAGACCCTGAAGGAAGCACTAAACATGGAAAGGAACAACCGGTACCAGCCATTGCAAAAACATGCCAAAATGTAAAGACCATTGAGGCTAGGAAGAAACTGCATCAACTAACGAGCAAAATAACCAGTTAATATCATAATGGCAGGATCAAGTTCACACATAACAATATTAACCTTAAATGTAAATGGACTAAATGCTCCAATGAAAAGACACAGACTGGCAAACTGGATAAAGAGTCAAGACCCATCAGTCTGCTGTATTCAGGAGACCCATCTCACACGCAGAGACATACATAGGCTCAAAATAAAGGGATGGAGGAAGATTTACCAAGCAAATGGAGAACAAAAAAAAGCAGGGGTTGCAATACCAGTCTCTGATGAAACAGATTTTAAACCATCAAAGATCCAAAGAGACAAAGAAGGCCATTACATAATGGTAAAGGGATCAATTCAACAGGAAGAGCTAACTATCCTAAATATATATGCACCCAATACAGGAGCACCCAGATTCATAAAGCAAGTCCTTAGAGACTTACAAAGAGACTCAGACTCCCATACAATAATAATGGGAGACTTCAACACTCCACTGTCAACATTAGACAGATCAACGAGACAGAAAGTTAACAAGGATATCCAGGAATTGAACTCATCTCTGCAGCAAGCAGACCTAATAGACATCTATAGAACTCTCCACCCCACATCAACAGAATATACATTCTTCTCAGCACCACATCATACTTACTCCAAAATTGACCACGTAATTGGAAGTAAAGCACTCCTCAGCAAATGTACAAGAACAGAAATTATAACAAACTGTCTCTCAGACCACAGTGCAATGAAACTAGAACTCAGGACTAAGAAACTCAATCAAAACCGCTCAACTACATGGAAACTGAACAACCTGCTCCTGAATGACTACTGGGTACATAACGAAATGAAGGCAGAAATAAAGATGTTCTTTCAAACCAATGAGAACAAAGATACAACATACCAGAATCTCTGGGACACATTTAAAGCAGTGTGTAGAGGGAAATTTATAGCACTAAATGCCCACAAGAGAAAGCAGGAAAGATCTAAAATTGACACTCTAACATCGCAGTTAAAAGAACTAGAGAAGCAAGAGCAAACACATTCGAAAGCTAGCAGAAGGCAAGAAATAACTAAGATCAGAGCAGAACTGAAGGAGATAGAGACACAAAAAACCCTCCAAAAAATCAATGAATCCAGGAGTTGGTTTTTTGAAAAGATCAACAAAATTGACAGACCACTAGCCAGACTAATAAAGAAGAAAAGAGAGAAGAATCAAATCGACGCAATTAAAAATGATAAAGGGGATATCACCACCGACCCCACAGAAATACAAACTACCATCAGAGAATACTATAAACACCTCTACGCAAATAAACTGGAAAATCTAGAAGAAATGGATAATTTCCTGGACACTTACACTCTTCCAAGACTAAACCAGGAAGAAGTTGAATCCCTGAATAGACCAATAGCAGGCTCTGAAATTGAGGCAATAATTAATAGCCTACCAACCAAAAAAAGTCCAGGACCAGATGGATTCACAGCTGAATTCTACCAGAGGTACAAGGAGGAGTTGGTACCATTCCTTCTGAAACTATTCCAATCAATAGAAAAAGAGGGAATCCTCCCTAACTCATTTTATGAGGCCAATATCATCCTGATACCAAAGCCTGGCAAGGACACAACAAAAAAAGAGAATTTTAGACCAATATCCCTGATGAACATCGATGAAAAAATCCTCAATAAAATACTGGCAAACCGGATTCAGCAACACATCAAAAAGCTTATCCACCATGATCAAGTGGGCTTCATCCCTGGGATGCAAGGCTGGTTCAACATTCACAAATCAATAAACATAATCCAGCATATAAACAGAACCAAAGACAAGAACCACATGATTATCTCAATAGATGCAGAAAAGGCTTTTGACAAAATTCAACAGCCCTTCATGCTAAAAATGCTCAATAAATTCGGTATTGATGGAACGTACCTCAAAATAATAAGAGCTATTTATGACAAACCCACAGCCAATATCATACTGAATGGGCAAAAACTGGAAAAATTCCCTTTGAAAACTGGCACAAGACAGGGATGCCCTCTCTCACCACTCCTATTCAACATAGTGTTGGAAGTTCTGGCTAGGGCAATTAGGCAAGAGAAAGAAATCAAGGGTATTCAGTTAGGAAAAGAAGAAGTCAAACTGTCCCTGTTTGCAGATGACATGATTGTATATTTAGAAAACCCCATTGTCTCAGCCCAAAATCTCCTTAAGCTGATAAGCAACTTCAGCAAAGTCTCAGGATACAAAATTAATGTGCAAAAATCACAAGCATTCTTATACACCAGTAACAGACAAACAGAGAGCCAAATCAGGAATGAACTTCCATTCACAATTGCTTCAAAGAGAATCAAATACCTAGGAATCCAACTTACAAGGGATGTAAAGGACCTCTTCAAGGAGAACTACAAACCACTGCTCAGTGAAATCAAAGAGGACACAAACAAATGGAAGAACATACCATGCTCATGGATAGGAAGAATCAATATCGTGAAAATGGCCATACTGCCCAAGGTAATTTATAGATTCAATGCCATCCCCATCAAGCTACCAATGAGTTTCTTCACAGAATTGGAGAAAACTGCTTTAAAGTTCATATGGAACCAAAAAAGAGCCCGCATCTCCAAGACAATCCTAAGTCAAAAGAACAAAGCTGGAGGCATCACGCTACCTGACTTCAAACTCTACTACAAGGCTACAGTAACCAAAACAGCATGGTACTGGTACCAAAACAGAGATATAGACCAATGGAACAGAACAGAGTCCTCAGAAATAATACCACACATCTACAGCCATTTGATCTTTGACAAACCTGAGAGAAACAAGAAATGGGGAAAGGATTCCCTATTTAATAAATGGTGCTGGGAAAATTGGCTAGCCATAAGTAGAAAGCTGAAACTGGATCCTTTCCTTACTCCTTATACGAAAATTAATTCAAGATGGATTAGAGACTTAAATGTTAGACCTAATACCATAAAAATCCTAGAGGAAAACCTAGGTAGTACCATTCAGGACATAGGCATGGGCAAAGACTTCATGTCTAAAACACCAAAAGCAACGGCAGCAAAAGCCAAAATTGACAAATGGGATCTCATTAAACTAAAGAGCTTCTGCACAGCAAAAGAAACTACCATCAGAGTGAACAGGCAACCTACAGAATGGGAGAAAATTTTTGCAATCTACTCATCTGACAAAGGGCTAATATCCAGAACCTACAAAGAACTCAAACAAATTTACAAGAAAAAAACAAACAACCCCATCAAAAAGTGGGCAAAGGATATGAACAGACGTTTCTCAAAAGAAGACATTCATACAGCCAACAGCCACATGAAAAAATGCTCATCATCACTGGCCATCAGAGAAATGCAAATCAAAACCACAATGAGATACCATCTCACACCAGTTAGAATGGCAATCATTAAAAAGTCAGGAAACAACAGGTGCTGGAGAGGATGTGGAGAAATAGGAACACTTTTACACTGTTGGTGGGATTGTAAACTAGTTCAACCATTATGGAAAACAGTATGGCGATTCCTCAAGGATCTAGAACTAGATGTACCATATGACCCAGCCATCCCATTACTGGGTATATACCCAAAGGATTATAAATTATGCTGCTATAAAGACACATGCACACGTATGTTTATTGCAGCACTATTCACAATAGCAAAGACTTGGAATCAACCCAAATGTCCATCAGTGACAGATTGGATTAAGAAAATGTGGCACATATACACCATGGAATACTATGCAGCCATAAAAAAGGATGAGTTTGAGTTCTTTGTAGGGACTTGGATGCAGCTGGAATCCATCATTCTTAGCAAACTATCACAAGAACAGAAAACCAAACACCGCATGTTCTCACTCATAGGTGGGAACTGAACAATGAGATCACTCGGACTCAGGAAGGGGAACATCACACACCGGGGCCTATCATGGGGAGAGGGGAGGGGGGAGGGATTGCATTGGGAGTTATACCTGATGTAAATGACGAGTTGATGGGTGCAGCACAGCAACATGGCACAAGTATACACATGTAACAAACCTGCACGTTATGCACATGTACCCTACAACTTAAAGTATAATAATAATAAATAAATTAAAAAAAAAAGACAAATGTTTATATTTGTTCTAGCTCATGAGTACACAGGCATTTGATGAATTACCCTGTACATTTTCTGTACTTGTATTTTCCCCTAAATTTCTAAAAACAATAAAGACAAAATTTTTAAAAATAAAAAAAATAAAAAAATAAAAAAATAAAAGAATTAGGCCTTTTTTCGGAACAGTTACTAGCCTATTGAGTTCTAGATGATTATTTTTCAACTTTTATTATAAATTAAAGGGTACAAATACAGGTTTGTTCCATAGGTAAGTTGTGTAACACTGAGGCTTGGGGTCCCAGCTATTCCATCACACTGACAGTAAACATATTACCCATCAGATGGTTCTTCAGCCCACATCCCTTCCCTCCCTCCCCCATCTAGTGATCCTCAGTGTCTATTGTTCCTGTCTTTAAGTTCTTGTGTATTCAATGCTTACCTCCCACTTATAAGTGAGAACATGTGGTATTTAGTTTTCTTTTCTTGTATTAGATTGCTTAGGATAATGGCCTCCCACTTCATCTATCATCCTGCAAAAGACATAATTTTTGTTCTTTCCTATGGCTGCATAACATTCCATGGTGTATGTATTAGTCTGTTCTCATGCTGCTAATAAAGACATACCTGAGACAGGGTAAAGGAAAGAGATTTAACGGACTCTCAATTCCACACAGCTGTAAAGGCCTCACAATAAGTCTCTGATAGAGACTTATTCACTATCATGAAAACAGCATGGGAAAGTCCGGCCTCTGTGATTAAATTACCTCCCAATGAGTCCCTCCCATGACGTGGGAATTATGGGAGCTAGAATTCAAGAGGAGATTTGGGTGGGGACCCAGCCTAACCATATAAGTGTCTATTTACCACATTTTCCTTATACAATCCAATGTTGATGAGCACATAAGTGGATTCCATTTCTTCGCTATTGTGAAAAGCACTACAGTGAACATATTGAGGTGTGTGTCTTTTTGAGAGAATAAATATTTTGGGGGCATATACTCCCTAGTGGGATTGCTGGGTCAACTGGTAGGTCTATTTTAAGTTCTTTCAGAAATATCCAAACTGGTCTCCACAGTGACTGAACTAGTTTGCATACCCACCAACAGTGTAAAAGTATTTCCATTTCTCTGCAACTTCACCAGCGTCTGTTGTTTTTGGACTTTTTAATATTAATAATTGCTATTCTGACTGGTGTGAGATGGTACTTCATTGTGATTTTGATTTGCATTTCTCTGATGATTAGTGATGTTGAGCATTTTTTCATATATTTGTTGGCTGCTTGTATGTCACATTTTGAGAGGTGCCTGTTCATGTCCTTTGCCCATTTTTAATTGATTTTTTTGTTTAATGCTTGTTGATTTGTTTACATTTTTTATAGATTTTGGATATTAGACATTTAGGTCCTTTAATGTAGGAAGAGTACAGGAGATAGTCAAGAAGACTTCAACAAATTTCTAAAACACACAGAGCATATAGAGGAATGATAAATCTGTACAGAGAGGATAAAACTGTAACCAAAAAGTCAGAAGAGAAAAATTTATCAAGGACAAAAAGTTAATCAGTGTCCCTTAAATCCCCCCAATTGGTATTTGGAAGTACCAAGGGTCAAAGATGGTGGAGAATGAGACTGAAAAAGGAGGCTCTCCCTGCTACGTTTCCTCCACAACTCTTTTCATCAGGTAACTAATTTTCTCCCACATGGAAAAGGAGGCTTATTCTCTAGAGAAACTGAGTTTAAGAAGCCCTGTACTCAGGGACACAGGGAAGTGCCAGAAAAGGCATGAGGTGTAGGCTTGAAAGGCAGATTTGGTACGGATCTGCTCCTTGAATTCAAAGACTCTTAGCTCTTTTATTCATCTTGCTTCCTAAAATTCAGTAGCTAGCTTTATCCCACAGAAAGGGAACTGATCTAGAAAAATGACGTTTTTCTTTTGCCATCTTAACAGAAAATTATCTTCAATGTCCAACAGAGTGAATGAAATGAAAACATATACTGCTAGACCCAGGGTTATGGAATTTCAGGACGTGAGAATTAAATGGAAAATCACAAAAACTTTCAGAGCTATACCAGGTTATAGTGAAAGAATTAGGATTCAGAATTCTCAAGAACTATTAATATCATCGTGTATATTAATAGAAACAGGGTGTTTTCAAACTTGCATGTTTGCCAAAAATTTTACCTTCTATTTTCCCTTTCTCAGAAAAATGTTGGAGAATGCACTTCATTCAAATGCCTGAAACCTAGTTAGAGAATGTCCTGAGCTCCAGCAATCAGGAAACCTCACATAGGGGAATGAGAGTGTCAGGGAGGCTGCGTAGCACCAGACCTAGAAAAGAACTACTTCAGAATGGACCTGGTGGATAATTCAGAAGTGAGAGGAGACAGCAAGAACAAGAGATGTGACAGATTTTATGAGAGTTTCCAATAACTAAAAAAGAGTTTCAAACATCTGCCTGAACATTTGTAAATAATTCTAACTTGGGAAACAGAAAATTACAAATTGAAATAGAGACATGGTTAAGCCAAGGAAAGTACTAAAAATATAATTTAATCATAGCTGTCTTACCAGATAACTATATTTGTGTAGTCAGAATGATGTAAGCAATGAATACTGATATCATAAAAATTGTCATCCAAATATATTCTGGAAAAAAGCATGTGAAAAAGTGAGTATGTCTATCTGTGGGTGTGTTCAAATATGAGGTGAAGATAGAGATTAAAATTCTCATCTCTCATAATAAAAAATTATTAAATATAATATACAAAAGGAGGCCGGGCGCGGTGGCTCAAGCCTGTAATCCCAGCACTTTGGGAGGCCGAGACGGGCGGATCACTAGGTCAGGAGATCGAGACCATCCTGGCTAACACGGTGAAACCCCGTCTCTACTAAAAAATACAAAAAAACTAGCCGGGCGAAGTGGCGGGTGCCTGTAGTCCCAGCTACTCAGGAGGCTGAGACAGGAGAATGGCCCGAACCCGGGAGGCGGAGCTTGCAGTGAGCTGAGATCCGGCCACTGCACTCCAGCCTGGGCGACAGAGCGAGACTCCGTCTCAAAAAAAAAAAAAAAAAAAAAAAAAAAAAATATATATATATATATATATATATATATATATATACACAAAAGGATAAGTAAGAAATAGAAACAGAGTCTTTATTTTAAAATGTGGATGTATGTTCAGAAGGAGCTGCTAGAATGTTCAAAATGGTGGATTTGGAAAGTGTACAAATTGCAAACCATTGCAATTTGCGACCCTTGCCACACACAGATGCACAAATACAGTCATATATACGCATAAATCTGAGAGTATAATTTAATGTTTAAGCAACATATGTTATTTTGATATGAAATCAATCCCTGTTTTTTTTAAGACAGTAATTTCATGACTAAATTATATGCTTACTTTATGTTTTCAAACATTTTATTATTTTTATTTGTATTATTATATCTACTAATGTATAATTTATACACAGATTCATCTTTTATCTTCTTTAATTTTTATGGGTACATAGTAGGTATAAATATGTTTGGGGGTACATGAGATGTTTTGATACAGGCATGCAATGTGAAATAAGCATGTCATGGAGAATGCGGTATCTATCCCCTTAAGCATTTATTTTTTGAGTTACAAACAATTCAGTTACACTCTTTAAGTTATTTTAAAGTGTACAATTTAATTATTATTGACTATTGTCACCCTGTTGTGCTATCATAGAGTAGGTCTTATTCATCCCCACCTCCCCTCCCACCCCCCACTACCCTTTTGAGTCTCTGGTAACCATCCTTCTATACTTTATGTCCATTAGTTCAATTATTTTATTTTTAGATCCCACAAATAAGTGAGAACATGCTATGTTTGTCTTTCTGTGCCTGGCTTATTTCACTTAAAGTAATGATCTCCAGTTCCCTTCATGTTGTTGCAAATGACTGAATCTTATTCTTTTTACGTCTGAATAGAACTACATTGTGTATATGTACTATGTTTTCTTTATCCATTTGTCTGTTGATGGATATTTAGGTTGTTTTGAAGTCTTAGCTATTGTAAACAGTGCTGCAACCAACATAAGAGTGCAGATGTCTCTTCAACATACTTATTTCCTTTTATGGGGGGTATATACCCAGAAGTAGGGTTGTTGGATCATATGGTTGCTTTATTTTTAGTTTTTTGAGGAACATTCAAATAGCTCTCCATAGTGGTCATACTAATTTACATTCCCACCAACATTGTATGAGGGTCCACTTATCTCCACATCCTCACTAGCATTTGTTATTGCCTGTCTTTTGGATATCAGCCATTTTAACTGGGGTGAGATGACATCTCATTGTAATTTTGATTTATATTTCTCTGAGGGTCAGTGGTGTTGACCACCTTTTCGTATGCCTGTTACCCATTTAAATGTCTTCTTTTGAGAAACATCTATTCAAATCTTTTGCCCACTTTTGGATTGGATTATTAGATTATTTTCTATAGAGTTGCTTGAGTTTCTTATATATTCTGGTTATTAATCTCTTGTCAGATGAATAATTTGCAAATATTTTTCTCCATTCTGTGGTTTGTCTCTTCCCTTTGTTGATTGTATCTTTTGCTCTGCAGAAGCTTTTTAACTTGATGCGATCCCATTTGTTCATGCTTGCTTTGAATGCCTGTGCTTGTGGGGTATTGCTCAAGAAATTTTTGCCTAGACCAATGTCTGGGAGATTTTCCCTAGGGATTTCCTACAGTACTTTCACAGTTCGAGGTCTTAGATTTAAGTCTTTAATCCATTTTGAGTTGATTTTTGTTTATGGCAAGAGATATGAGTCCAGTTTCATTCTTCTGTGTAGGATATTAAATTTTCCCAGCACAATCTATTGAAGAGACTGTCTTTCCCCCATTGTACATCCTTGGCACCTGTGTTAGTCTGTTCTCATGCTTCTGATAAAGCCAACACAAGACTGGGTAATTTATAAAGGAAAGAAGTTTAATGGACTCACAGTTCCACATGACTGGGGAGGCCTCACAATCATGGCAGAAGGTGAATGAGGAGCAAAGTCACGTCTTACCTGGCAGCAGGCAGAGAGCTTTGCAGGGGAACTTCCATTTATAAAACCATGAGATGTTGTGAGATTTATTCACTACCATGAGAAAAGTATGGAATAAACCACGCCTATGATTCAATTATCCCCACCTGGCCTCACCCTTGACTTGTGGGGATTATTACAATTCAAGATGAGATTTGGGCTGGGAACACAGCCAAACCATATCAGCTCCTTTGTCAAAAATGAGTTCACTCTAGGTCTGTGAAATTGTTTGTGGATGCTCTATTCTGTTCCATTGGTCAATGTGTTTGTTTTTATGTCTGTACCATGCTGTTTTAGTTAGCACAGCTGTGTAGTATAATTTGAAGTGAGATAATGTGATTCTTCCAATTTTGTTCTCTTTGCTTAGGACAGTTTTGACTATTCTGGGTCTTTTGTGGGTCCATATACATTTTAGGATTTATTTTTGCTATTTCTTTGAAGAATGCCATTGATATTTTGATAGGGATTTTATTGAAACTGTAGATTGTTTTGATAACATGGGCACTTTAACAATGTTGATTTTTCCAATCCATGAACATGAAATATTTTTCTGTTTGTGTCCTCTTAAATTTCTTTCCTCAGTGTTTTATAGTTTTCATTACAGAGATCTTTCAGTTCTTTGGTTAAATTAATTCCTAGGTATTTAATTTTATGTATGGCTACTGTAAATGGGATTACTTTTTAAATTTTCTTTTTGTTCATTGTTGGCATATAACAACACTACTGATTTTTATATTGATTTTGTATCCTTCAATTTTACTGAATTTGTTCATCAGTTCTAATAATTATCCTGTGGAAGCTTTAGGTTTTTCCTAGTAAAAGGTTATATCATCTGCACACAAGGATATTTTGACTTCTTCCTTTCCATTTTGGATAGCCTTTATATTTTTCTCTTGTTTGATTGCTCTTGCTAGGTCATCCAGTATTATGATGAATAACAATGGTGACAGTGGGCATCCTTGTCGTGTTTCTGATCTGAGAGGAAAGACTTTGCATTTTCCCGATTCAGTATAGTACTAATTGTGTGTCTCTCATATAGCTTTTTTACGTTGAGGTATGTTTCTTCTATCTCAAGTTATTTTTCATGAATTTGTATGAGGAAAGGATGTTAAATTTTATCAAATCCTTTTAAAGCATCAACTGAAATGATCATATGGTTTTTATCCTTCATTCTTTTGATATGATGTGTCACACTGCTTGATTTGCACATGTTGAACCATCCTTGCATCCCAGGGATAAATCCCACTTGGTCATTGTGAATGACCTTTTTATTGTATTGCTGAATTTGGTTTGCTCACAGTTTGTTGAAGATTTTTGCATTCGTGTTCATCAGGTGTATTGGCCTGTAGTTTTGTTTTCTTGATGTGTATTAGTCTGATTTTGGTATCAGGGTAATACTGGCCTCATGGAATGAGTTTGGAAGTGTTCTATTTGCCTTTATTTTTTGGAATAGTTTGAGTAGGATTGGTATTAGTTCTTTAAATGTTTGGTAAAAATCAGCAGTAAAGCTAGTCAGTCTTGGGATTTTCTTTACTGGGATACTTTTTATTTTTTGTTTGATCTTGGTACTGGTCATTGCATGTTTAGGTTTTGGATTTCTTCCTGATTCAATCTTGATGGGTCATATTTGTCTAGGGATTTGTCCATTTCTTGTAGATTTTCCAATTTATTGGCATATAGTTGCTCATAGTAACCACTAATAATTCTTTGAATTTCTGCAGAATCAGTTGTAATGCCTACTTTTTAATTTGTTTCAATTTATTTGAATCTACTATGTTTTTGTTTGTTTGTTTGTTTGTTTTTTGTTTTTTTCTTATTCTGGCTAAAGGTTTGTCAATTTTGTTTAACTTCTCAAAAAAGCAACTTTTTGTTTCATTGATCTTTTGTTTTGTTTTCTTCATTTAAATTTTATTTGCTTCTGCTCTGATCTTTATTATTCCCTTTCTTCTACTAACTTTGGGTTTAATTTACTTTTGCTTTTCTAGTTCTTTAGGATGCATCATTAGATTGTTTACTTGTCAATTTTTCTCCATTTTTGATATAAGCTCTTGTAGCTATAAACTTCCCTCTTACTAGTGGTCTTGCTGTAGCCCCTAGGTTTTGGTATGTTGTGTTTCCATTATCATTTGTTTCAAGAAAATTTTCAATTTCCTTTTTAATCTCTTCATGGACCCACTGTTCATTTGTGAGCATATTTTTAAATTTCCATTTATTTGTGTAGTTTCCAAATTTCCTCTTGTTATTGATTGCTGGTTTTATTACATTGTGGTCAGAGAAGATGCTTGATATTATTTCAGTTTCTTTGAATATTTTAAGACGTGTTTTGTGACCTAACATATGGTCAGTTCTTGATAACAATCCATGTGCTGTGGAAAAGAGAATGTATTCTGTAGCAGTTGGATAAAGTATTCTGCAAATATCTATTAGATCCATTTGGTCTATAGTGCAGATGAAGTTCAATGTTTTCTTGTTGATTTTCTCTCTGAATGCCCTGTCCCATGCTGAAAGTGGGGTGTTGAAGTCTCCAGCTATTATTGTATTGTGGTCTATCTCTCTCTAGTTCTAATTATAGTTCTTTTATATATCTGGGTGCTCCATTGTTGGTTGCATATATATTTAAAATTGTTCCATCTTCTTACCGAGGTGACCACTTCATTACCAATAGTGATCTTCTTTTTCTCTTCTTACAGTTTTTGTGTTGAAATGTGCTTTGTCTGTTTTAAATATAGTAACTCCTGCTCTTTTTTTCATTTCCATTGGCAGGTACTGTCTCATTCCATTCCTTTATTTTCAGCCTATGTGTGTCTTTATAAGTGAAGTGTGTTTCTTTTAGGTAACAGGTTAATAGGTCCTGTTTTCCAACCACTATGTCTTTTGATTGGAGATTTTAGTCCATTTACATTCAGTGTTATTATTGACAAGTAAGGACTTACCCCTGCCCTTTTGTTATTTGTTTTCTGGTTGTTTCGTGGACATTTCTTCCTTCTTTCATTTCTTCCTGCCTTCCTTTATTGAAGATAATTTTCTCTGCTTACATGTGTACGGATTTTTCTTAATGCCTAGTTTATAGCAGTTACACATTTGTGCATCTGTAACAGTCCTCTCTTTAAGGTTGCGTATACTTCCATCACTATAATTTAAATTTCTAATGATGTTTGGATACCTTCATCATGATTCATGTAGCCCTGAATTGCTGTAACAAATGTGCCATTTTTTCTCCTTTTCCATCAGTTTTTACTTGTGTCTTGTCAGCTAAAGTCCAGGAAGAGATTGAACATGTGATAGGCAGAAATCGGAGCCCCTGCATGCAGGACAGGAGCCACATGCCCTACACAGATGCTGTGGTGCACGAGATCCAGAGATACATTGACCTCCTCCCCACCAGCGTGCCCCATGCAGTGACCTGTGACGTTAAATTCAGAAACTATCTGATACCCAAGGTAAGTTTGTTTCTCCTACACTGCAACTTCATGTTTTTGAAGTCCCCAAATTTATAGTATCATTCTTATCCTCTACCATCACCGAGTGAAAGAAGTGCCTAACTCATATGTATGGCAGTTTAATGGGACTTTCTGTTGTTTCCAGTTTGGGGCTACAAAGTTTTGTAACAGGTCCTTGTGTCTGGCAGTGTGTGTTTTCCAGATTTATTATCTTTCTTCAAGATTGGTTTGGCCTCTCTTAGGTGCTTATATTTCCAAATACATTTTAAAGGTATTAGTTTGTCAATTTCCCAAAACATTGGGCTGGAATTTCTGTCAGGGTGACATTAAATTTGTAAGTCAGTTTGGAAAGAACTGAATCTTGACACCTTGAGTCTTTCCATTCCTCAATATAATTATCCTTCCAATTTATTTGGGGTTTCTTTTATTTTCCCAGGAATGTTGTGATTTTGTTGTCATGGCTTTCAAGTCTTTGGTTTTCCCTAGATAATTAATATTCTTGTTGTGGAACATAATCAGTTTTTATCATTCTGATGATGTTAATCTGTCAACTTTGCTAATTTTACTAATCACTGTTCATAATTTATTTCTGGATTCATTGTAATTTCTGTGTACATTATATGTATCTGGGTTAATATTGTTTTATTTCTTATTTTCCATTTCTCATGGGCTTAATGCCTCTTTATTGCATTCATTATTGCATTGGCTAGAATTTCTAGGAGAGTGTTGAATAGAATTGGTGACAGTGGGGATCCTTGTTTCTCATTTCTAATCTGCAGAAAGCAGTGGAAGTTTTCCATTTCAATATCGAGAATGATGCTTGAAGTAGATTTTGGTAGTTTTTCTTTTTATAAGATTAGAGAAGTTTGCTGTCATATATATATATATGTCATCATTGTGTATAAAATCTTATCAATCAATTCTGGGCATCTATTTATACAATTGTGTGTTAGTCCATTTCCATTGCTATAAAGGAATATCTTTGGCTGGGTAATTTATTTAAAAAGAGTTTTATTTTGGCTCATGGTTCTGCAGGCTGTACAAGAGGCATAATGGGAGCAGGCATCTCCTCCTAGTGAGGACTTCAGGTAGCTTTCAATCATGGAAGAAGGTGAAGGGGAAGCAAGCGTGTCACATGGCAAGAGAGGGTGTAAGGGAAAAAGGGGTAGAAGTAACTTTAAACAACCAGCTTGTGTGTGAACTAACAGAATATGGACTCACTTATTATCATGGGAAGTGCTTTAAGCCACTTATGAAGAATTCATCCCTATGTCCTAAATACCTCCCACCAGACCCCACCTACAACATTGGGAATCACAATGAGATTTGAAGGGGACAAATATCCATTCAACATCAGATTACATATATTTGGCTTACATTCCTCACTAAATAAAAATAATTATCCACATAAAGATGAACTGACCTTCTTCATATTGTTTAGGACTTCAGTGTTTACATTCACAAGAGATTTAGTTTATAATTTTCTTTCCCAGAATTTTCAAGATTTTTGATATTAAGATTATACCAGCCTTATAAAACTAGGCGAAAAAAGTTTCCTAATGCGAGTCTGTTTTTATTGCCGTTCCCTCTCCCCACTTTTCTTTTTGTGATAACTTAGTTGTATCTTTGAAATGTCTGATAAATTTTGGTTAAATACCAGATGTTATATATAAGAAATTGCAGAATTGCAAAGGAAGTTTATATTCTTTAAAGAAATATTCATTCCTCTCCCATAGGCAGTCATAATGACATAACACCTGTTGTCATGATTCAGAATTGGATGTAATGCAAAGACAGCCAAAAATTGAGTGTCAGTGTTAGCTAGCTCTCTGAGTTTCTCCTACCTCTGGAACCTTGAGACCAATTTTTATCTCAGTGGTTTTACAATGCGTTCTATCACATGGTTTCTGTATTTATCCAGACACTCCAGTTGCCATCTCAAACCTACTTTTTCCAAGTAAAACCATAGTCTCCAATGCACTGCAATATTATTAGTGAAATAAAAAATAATATAACTGAAACTTGTATTTTCAAGGGGAAAAAGCAATGAGATTGGTAAGGTTGCAATTACTAATGTCATCTTTTGAAGAAGACAGAATTGATAATTTACTGAGAGATTATGCGGCTTACCCTAATGGTCACTGATTTAATACAAGAAAAAATACTTCAATGCACTCTGTCTTCACAAACACAGGAGGTAACCAGAGAAGATTTTTGTTTCTCAAAATTAGGGTCTGAGGGTAATAGTAATGAAACTTACTTCTTCTCCTATAACTAATTAAATGAGAAATATACTGAAGAATCAGGCAGGAGTTGCCAGTCTCCCCAGTTCACTGCATCAGCTTTGGTGACCTGCTGGAGAGGAAATGCTGCATCTGATGAGGTTCTTCACTCACCCCCATGCAGGGCAACTCATGTTGTGTCTGGTGTCTTTTGAGCCCTGAGAAGCCAGAGCCCAAGGGAATTACCCATTGAATCCCTTCTTCATGGAATAGCCCAGTACAGAAAAATGCAACACTGTGTGGCCAATTCTACCCTCTTTACAAATCAGATATATGTGTTCTTCTGTCACAGGCTGGATCCATTTATCTAGCTGGAGATAGTAGTCTGAGACAGGAGTTGGCAAACTTTCTGTAATGGGTCAGATAGTAAATATTTTAGACTTTTCCGGCCATGTGGTTTCTGTTGCAATTTTTGACATCTGCGATTGTAGCATGAAAGCAGTCATAAACAATCTGCAAATGGATGAGGATTGATATGTTCCAATTTTTATAGAAACAAATGTAAATTTCCCATAAAATGTTTGTTTCAAAAATATTATTTCTTATTTGCATTTGTTCAATGTAAATACTTTTAGCTCACATACTATACAAAAACAGGTGGCAGGATGGATTTGTGCAGGGAGTATTTTTTCTTGATGCCTAATAAAAGAAATTCCTGTCCAGCAGAATTTTCTGCAAAGATGTGCGATTGATTTGTGCTTTTGTGTCCTATTTAAAAAATATTTGTCAGCACAAGACTCCAAAGACTGGCTTTTAACTTTCCCAGAATTTTTTTGTTTTAGCTCTTATATTTAGAACAATGACATATTTCAAATTAATTTTTATTCATAATATGAAGTAATAGTGGCCATGCTTCAATGTCTATAAATTTCTACTTATTCGAGTAACATTTGTAGAAATAAATCTGCGTTGGCATCTTAATAACATTTTAATATAGTACTTGTTTAGAAACATTCAAGGGAATATTTTTAAAAAACAAAATTATAGACTATTTATATAGAAATTTAGGGGGTAGAATTTTTCCTCACCTTTGCATTATAACATTTTTTAAAATAAATAACATTACACACACATATGTGTATGTACATATGGCAGTGTGTATATATATCTACTTTGATATCTGTCCATCCATCTATTTATGCCTCAATACTTGAGTATGTATAGCACAATAACAATGGTTTTCTCCTACATGATAATAATAGCATTCATACTGTGGAGTTATTAGTAAAACATTATTATTTACTATACAGCTTATATTTAAAATGTCCCAATTTTTAAAGAATATTTTAATCACTTTTTTCTTTCAATTCACTCTCCAGTCAAGAAGTAGGCACATAATTTCGGTATCCTGATATTTTCATCTCCTGTAATCAAGAAGAGTCCATTTCCTCTGTTTCCTTTCAGTATGTTGATCTCTGTGAAGAGCTGAAGTCATTAGTCATTTAAATTTTCCTGGGGCTCATTTTGTATGATTGTTTTCTAGATATTATATTCCAGTTATGACTTTGGCAAGAAAGCTACATAGTACTTTGAATATCCCACTGAATCACAGTGGTGAGGCAGGGGCACATAATGTCACATATGCCATTATTGGGTTGTGCTAAGATTCTCACCTAATAAGTTGGAATCTGCCAGATCTCTCCATTGAAGGGGTTCTGCTTTTTATGTGTAAATGATGAAAATCTATGGCATGGTACTGTAAGACTGAACACCCTGCTTCCCAAATTACACATCCAATGGTTTTATCTTTCATTGCCTGACCTGATGATCTTGACCTGAATGGTTACAAATAGGTGATTTTTCTAATTTCATCATTCCTTCTGTATTTTTAAGCTAGGATAAATCTGTAATGAATATCTCTCCCATATCTTTAAATGAAGACAAACAAACTGCATGACAATGACAAGAGCTCAATAGTTTTGTCCTTGCCACTACACTTGTTACCATCCCAGAAGACGTCATTTGAAACTCAATCATGTGTTTATTCACAAATGCCCTGTGAACAGATACTGTGGCCATTTCTCATGTCAACAAAGACTTCAACTTTAAGTCATAATCTACACATAAGGTTGGTGAAAACTGAAATGATGGAATAGGGCAGCAAGTGTGGACAGCCACTAGTGTCCAAGCTTGATGAAAAGGAGAACAGACTCAGAAGGTTGCACCCAAATATCCAAGTACTCTGGACTTCAAATGTGATTTCAGGGCACTTTAGCAAGTTTATTTTCTCTGGTCTTAAGCTCATGCCTCTTATTACTTGGTCTATGCATCTGGAAATGGTACTGCTCTTCTTTGGAATGGGATTTCCTCATCTGCACATCAAAAGATTTAACTACATGATTACCACTCCGTCTTCAACCTTCATGACTTCTTTACATTTCAGTTCATCTATGTCTCTTGTTTCTAGGGTACAACCATATTAATTTCCCTGACTTCTGTGCTACGTGACAACAAAGAATTTCCCAACCCAGAGATGTTTGACCCTCGTCACTTTCTGGATGAAGGTGGCAATTTTAAGAAAAGTAACTACTTCATGCCTTTCTCAGCAGGTAATATAAATGTATTTCCATTTGTGTCTCAGGGTATAAGACAACTTTTTTGATCAGTTGGAACTTACGTGTGCCTCCTCTGCAGTGGTACAGTTACTCTTTGTACATGATCAAGAGCACTGTTCTGAATGTCTGTGTGCTCCCTGCTCATGATACATCCTAATTATTGGGCCAGATTAGTGGGCTTTGGGGAGTTAATCCAATTCTTCCAAATTGAGAAAGCTGAAGTATAGGTTGGTTGAATTCTGCCTCTAGATACACCACTGAGGTACCCAGGAACTCCTCCTAGAAGATAAAACTAATTACATTTTCCTCACTAGCCATGAGGAAGTTATTTCACTCCAGAACTTCACTGAGTGTTTTCCACATGGTGTCCCTCACCCCCTAGGCTGGACTTGTAGGATAAAATTATCCTCAAAATCCTCAAACACTGAAGAGGGTTTTAAAAGCCTCACTTATGAGTTTGGAAAACACAGCAAACAGATCATTTTAGTTCAATAGGACTGAGGCTGTGATACAGGAAAGGATAAGCTGTTGGGAGTTGGGAGGTAGATGGAAAAGCTGTCTGCTTGTTGTTCTCTTATACCCCAAAGTGAGGCATAAGTAACATTTTAATAGCAGTAAAGACATTTGAGCTACCTCAAAGGAGGCAGAGAGGATGAAAAGAAGAGAAGGCAGGGTTATTAAAGGAGCAGGACATTGGCTCTAAATAAAGGATATTAGAACCTTTGCCAAATAACCATGGATGGGATGAGGGGGACAGTGGGAATGTAGCAGGATACTCTGCAGTGATGCAGAGCACCACGCTCTTTCCCTAGTCATGGCCATGTATCTTGAATGTTGGATCTCCACACCCGAAATGTGTGTGCTGAGCGTCTGGTGATAGAATCTCCTTCCTTTATTCTGTGACCTTTGATGTCTGCTTTATATCCGGCACTGTAGATACCAAGAAAACAATAAAAGAAACCTTCCTTCAAGCATTCACCTTTAGCACATGTATTAGTCCATTCTTACATTGCTATAAAGAACTACCTGAGACTGGGTAATTTATGAAGAAAAGAGGTTTAATTCACTCACAGTGCCACAGGCTGTACAGGAAGCATGGCTGGGAGACCTCAGGAAACTTGCAATCATGGTGGGAGGCAGAACATAAGCAAGCACATCTTTCCGTGGCAGAGCAGGAGAGAGAGAGCAAAGAGGAAAGGCTATATGCCTTTAAAAACCGGATCTCATGAGAACTCACTCATTATCATGAGAACAGCAAGGGGGAAATTATCCCCCATGATTTTATCACCTCTCACCAGGTATATCCCCCAACATTGGGAATTACAATTTGACATGAGATTTGGGTAAGGACACAGAGCCTAACCATATCACACACTAATGAATAAATAAATAAATACATAAATAAATAAATGATTATTAGTCTAGGTGACCCATGCTGTCTGTTTCTTCCGCCGTAACAAAATATCCAAGACTAGGTAATTGATAAATAATGGAAATTTATTTCTCACAGTTCTGAAGGCTGGGAGTTCCAAAATCGAGGTGTCAGCAAGTTCAGTGCCTGGTGAGGGCCTGTTCCTTATAGATAATGCCCCCTCTGTATCCTTATATGGCAGAAGGGCAAAAAAGGCAAAAGGGGAGAAATGGCTCCCTTGCATCTCTTGATGTTATTATTTTAGCAAGGACAGAGCCCTCCAGACTTATTCACTTCCTACAAGGCCTCATCTCTTTAGTAATGTTGCATTGGGGATTATGTTTCAACATACAAAATTGGGAGAAGCCATATTCAGATCATAGCACATTTTTCAATGGAAACATAAATATAATGTTGAAGAAATCCAGAGTAAGCAACATTTTCTTGCTCAAGAAGATGAGAAAGCGGGTATGAAAGGAGATAAAATTTGACCTATGTCCTGACTGTAGTAACAGAAAAGTTCATCTTGGCCAAAAGGAGCAGCGTGATATAAAACTTGAAACTTCGTAGTGTGCTAGAGGCTGATGATGAGTGGCTATGCCTAGAGTTGAGGGTAGGGGATGTGAAGAGTGTAAGGAATGATATGAATCATCAGACTGGAAACAGAATGTGAGGGTCCAGGTCAATCCATTGGGACTTTACTCTATAGGACAGACAGGGAAGTCATTGAAAGTTTTAAAGTAAGAAGGTGACATGTTTAGACATGTGCTCCTGAAAGTACCTAGGGGGAAAAAAAAATCTTTGACTGCGTATTGAGCCAGAAATACAAAGGGAAATACAGTATGTTAGCCTCCTCCTCTAGGTCCTTCTCAGTTCAACCCACTTGACAAGGAACGTATGTTTCTAAAGAAAGATTGATGAAGACATTTAAAGTCTGTAGAAAGATTTTAATAAAGTGCTTGGCATGTAGCTGGTACTCAATAAATGTTTGTTGAATACAGAGTGCCTGTTAAGATTTGATATTAGGGGAAGAGTAAGTATGTCCATTCATTCTTTCAGTTGCCTATCCATCCATCCATTCATCCATTTATCCATCCACCCATCCATCCATTCATTCATGCATGCACCCAACCACCCATCTATCTCCTTGTCCTTCCTGTGATTCACTGAACAGTTATTGCATATTCTGTTTGTGCCAGTTATAGAGACAGTGTTTGTCACTGTCACAGTTACACATGAGGAATAACAGATCTCTGTGTTTTCTATTTTCAGGAAAACGGATTTGTGTGGGAGAAGCCCTGGCCCGCATGGAGCTGTTTTTATTCCTGACCTCCATTTTACAGAACTTCAATCTGAAATCTCTGGTTGACTTAAAGGACCTTGACACCACTCCAGTTTTCAATGGATTTGTCTCTGTGCCTCCCGTCTACCAGCTGTGCTTCATCCCTGTCTAAAGAAGAGCAGATGGTCTGGCAGCTGTTGTGCTGTCCCTGCAGCTCTCTTTCCTCCAGGGCGTTATCCACCTTTCACTATCTGCGATACCTTTTCTGGCCTGTCATCTCACATTTTCCTTTCCCTCAAGATCTAGTGAACATTCAGCTTCCATTAAGGAGAATTTCCTATGTTTCACTGTGCAACTATATCTGCTATTCTCCATACTCTCTAACAGTTGCATTGACTGTCACATAATGCTAATACTTATCTAATGTTGAGTTATTAATATGTTTTCAGTGTTAAATAGAGAAAGATGATTTGTGTATTATAATTCAAAGGCATTTCTTCTTTGCATGTTCTAAATAAAAAAACATTATTATTTGCTGAGTCAGTTTATTAGATCTTCCTTCTTTTATGCATAACGTAGGTGAGTAATTAAACAAAATAGAGTTCCAGGAGGCCATGCTGGTTCTCAAAATGATGAGGACAGAAAGGACAAAGGGGAAGAGGGTCGGGAAGCTATTTTGGCTGAGTGTTAGAGTTACTTGAGGATTGGATTTGAAAGTGAGAAACTGTGTCCAGGAGCAGTTCCAACCTGTAGGGAAATAGTCAGAGGATTAGCCAAAGGGAGAAATGGATACTAAATGTTAGAATTCTTATATCCACATTGGTGTTTTTTGTTTTGTTTTGTTTTGTTTTTGTTGTTTTTTTTTTTTTTTTTTTTTTTTTTTTTTTTGAGACAAAGTCTTGCTCTGTCACCCAGGCTGGAGTGCAGTGGTACGATCTCGGCTCTCTGCAACCTCCGCCTCCCAGGTTCAAGTGATTCTCCTGCCTCAGCCTTCTGAGTAGCTGGGATTATAGGTGCATGCCACCACGCCTGGCTAAATTTTGTATTTTTAGTACAGACAGGTTTTCACCGTGTTAGCCAGGATGGTCTCGAACTCCTGACCTCGTGATCTGCCTGCCTCGGCCTCCCAAAGTGCTGAGATTACAGGTGTGAACTACTGTGCCTGGTCTGGTGTTAAAGTGTCATTATTTTATCTCTAAATAAAGAATCAGAGTACTTTTATTACTTCATGTTTCCAACTTAGAACCAGGTAAAGAAGCATAAATATATGCTTTCATATTGCTGCTCATGTGCTCTGTCATGCTTCTCTCTTCAAACATGAACGAATTTCTCTTTTTTTTTTTTTGAGATGGTGTCTCACTTTTGTTGCCCAGGCTGGATTGCAATGGTGTGATCTTGGCTCACTGCAATCTCCACCTTCAGGGTTCAAGTGATTTTCCTGCTTCAGCCTCCCAAGTAGCTGGGATTACAGGTGCCCACCACCACACCAGGCTAATTTTTGTATTTTTAGTGGAGACAGGGTTTCACCATGTTGGCCAGACTGGTCTTGAACTCCTGACCTCAAGTGATCCACTCACCTCAGCCTCACAAAGTGCTGGGATTATAGGCATGAGCCACTACGTTTGGCTGTACAAAATTTCTAAGAAGAATTACCAGGATTTTATCTTTCTCAATTTCTCCTATATTATTTTACTTTTAACATAAGTGGGATGATAATTTTATGCTATGGCCCTAATATAATTAGCCTCATGTCATCTCCAAAGCATAGACAACTAAGTATCTTATGTTAAATTATATTCACCACTCTTCCTGTCTTCTACTTGAAATGTAAGAAATAAGAAGTAACATAACTCATTATGCTTCTCACAGCTCATCTCCCAGAAGAAGTTACTTATACTTTGGAACATGTTTTAAAGATAATATGTGGGTGCAGGTGTACATGTACATCTATATATGTATGTGTACTTTATGTGTATTCACCCATTTTATATATTATATATAACTTATGCACATACACATATAGGGTTAAATGTTTATTTACAATATTGGGCTCATATCACACATCTTGTATTAAAACTTACTATTTTCCTATCAAGTAACATGCCAGCAAAACCTCTAAAGTGATAGAAACATAGGCAAATGATTCAGAGAGATAATAGAAGAGAAAGTGGATATGAGTATTACGTTAATGGGAAGAACCAAATGGAAATTACACATTATACCTTTTAAACCTTCTTCAGTGGGAAATGAAAATGTATTAATGTAGTGTTAGTAGAGGTGTTGGCAAACATCCCTAGGTGAGATACATCAAGGAGTTGTTAAGTCTGTTTTCTTCTGGAGACTGTAGTGAATAATCTGTTTTCCTGCCTATTTTAGCTCCTAATGGCTGCCTGCATTCCTTGGCTCATGAACTCTTCCTTCTTTCACTCCAAACACTTGCTTCTGTTGTCACATCTCCTACTCCTACTACTGACTCTTATTCTCACATCTCCCTTACGTTAGAAATGCAAAATGTTTTTTCCCTGGTACTGCAAATAAATAGCACTCAAACATAAATTTAATTTTCTCAGCAAGGCAGTTTTTACTTTCTGCAGAAAGAGTGCTCCTTGTAGATGGAACAAGGGTGAGAGCACACGTGTACAGAGGAGGGGAAGAGGTTCTTATTCCTGATGGAGATAGCCTCTACTGCTGTGTCATTCCCCTGTTTTCTAGAGTTGGACTGCATAGTCTAAACTAATTTCGACTGGTTATTTTAAAAAAGAGCAAGAGTATGAGCCAGAGTGGTGAGGCATGTAGTTTGGCAGGAAGGGCAGTTACAGAACTAGTGGCTCAGGGTGAGTCAGGATGGAGCAGGTGACCGGGGTGACTCATTTCAAAGCAAGTGACCAGGGGAACAGATGTGAACTACTGATTAGGACTGGAGGGAAAGTTGTTTACTGAAATTAGAAGCAACTGGGTGAAGGGAACCAGGAAGTTAAACTTTAAAATGGAGAATCAATAATAGAGCTGAACATACTGACATGCTGATTCTTTGAAGAGAAACTTGGGGTTCACTATATTTAACAATTCTTCATCTTGAATTTTTCCAATTCTTTCTCTTCAAACTTCCTTAATATGTCTTGGCTTAGCTGTTTGGCATGATTCTCTAAAAGAAAAAGCTTCTCTGAATAAGGTGGAGGACAATTAAGGGACGTTTTAGTAAGTGCTGCCTGTATGAGTCTGTGCATCAGCCCACAGATGCATGGTATGACACAACACCCAACAAGAATGAATATGCCCACTACGGCCATGAGAGAAGTAAGAACTGAGGCTATGATTTTTTTTCCATTTACTGAATGATTTTTCTAGCCACCTTTTAAAGCGGTCATTTACCCCTGAGTTTTTGGTTAACTCACTGGACAGAGCAGTTAGACCTTGCAATGCATTTGTTATACTTCCATCAGGGGCAGTATTATTTGGGATGAAGGTACAACATTGAGTTTTAATCATGAGGCAAACTCTTCCTCTTTCTGCTGATATAATGTCTAAGGCTATTCTATTTTCCCAAGCCATCTGGCTAGCAGCCCCTAATTTCTCTGCTATTTCTTTAACAGCATCTCTAGTGTAGTTAATAAACCACTGTTGACCATAATAGATGTAATTTATCCAGACTACATTTTTATTAATTTTCACCCACCAGAATATTGACTGAAATCCTGAAGTTATTTGATCACGGGTTTTAAATTCATCTGGCACTCCTCGTTGAGCTCTAATAGCATTTATATAAACAAGGGGGTCAAAGGACCCATATAGGGTACTTCTTCCTTTACAATTTTCTCTTTTCTTTGTAATTGTGTTGACGGAATGCTAGAGTCAAAGGGAAAGCAAATTGGACTAGAGCACAAGAGCTGCTCTAATTACTTGGCAGAGTACCCAGCAATAGTCCCCCATACTACCACCACACTTATGCTCAGGGATGAACAAGGACAGACTGATTGGTAAGCTCTTGAAGAGGCTTGGTTTCACTACACCCTGTTAAATCTTCAAGGAATGCTAACTTTTCCCCCTGCTGTGAAAGGCATGAGGTGAAGTTAATATCAGGGGCTGGAGGCCAGATGGCCCTTGAGGGCTGACCCACAGGGCTCTTAACCTCAGGGTAAAGCAGTAAAAGAGTCTTGCATGACCCATCACCCCAGGTTGTGGGGTTCTGGAAGAGAGCTACCATACAACTCATGCCCAGTCCCTGAGACGACCATCCAAGTAGAAAGGGAACATCTGGGTGTCTGGCCTATCGCACAAGCGTTTCAGTCACTTTTGTTTAGTGTGCAAACAGAATATTTTATCCATTCCAGCCAAGCATTTGCATCTTGATACCCTTTTTCAATTGCTATAGTTTGTTTTAAATAGTTAACTTCTACAACAACTACTTTGATTTTATCATCGGGTATATAACAAGAGAAGGTTTGGTTAGGGGAGAATGTAGGAGAGGGAGAAAAGGGTGCAGGAAGTGAGGAGGCAATGAAGCACATTTCAAAGGATCCTGAGACTTCTGCTCCTATACCATAGAAATGGCTTAACGAAGGGAAGAACTCTGGGGAGCAGAGACAGTAATCTGTACTGGATTACATTGGTTTAGCTGACAGTGGGGAGGGATAACTCCTTTAGTAAAATGAATATATGGTTTTAAGAAATTGCAGGTACTGGTTGGGGTGGTCCATCCTTGCTCTTTAGTATTTTATAGAGCATTGAACCAACTTTGGCAGAGAAGCTCTGATCTAGGAGGACAAGATTTCCAGTTAATACTGGAATCTTCATCAAACTCTTCTCAAACTAACTTATCCCTGTTAACAGATTTTTAGTCTGAGGAGAGCTAGGAAGGATAAAGTACTTTTCTGAAGTGGAGAGTTGCCTCTAACTTGGCAAGTCTCCACAGGGTGTAACAAGGCAATCATCAAAAGTAATAGTTTGAGGCAAAATCTACTTGGTACATCAATAACTAGGTGGTCAGCAATAGAGCAAGGAAAGAAGAAGGAGTAACAGAGTAGATGAAAGGAGTTAAATTTTTCTTAGCTTTAGTTCGATAGGGTTTTCCCCTCAGACTATGGCCCATGACTCTGGAAGGGGCGGCACTTTCTTGACTAGGGTGTGATGGGTCCATCCTTTTTCTGCTGTCCAGACTGCGGTTTCGGGAGTTAGGAGCACTAGGTAAGGTCCTTCGAAGGCCGGTTCGAACCTTTCATTTTCTTCAACTTTTGACAATGACGTGGTCCCCAGGCTGACGTTGGTATGCTGGAAACTCTAGGGGTGGCACCTG
Organism: Macaca nemestrina; assembly: GCF_043159975.1. NCBI lineage: Eukaryota > Metazoa > Chordata > Mammalia > Primates > Cercopithecidae > Macaca > Macaca nemestrina. The sequence goes on along the minus strand of NC_092133.1, from coordinate 38,898,964 downwards.
TGCTAAAAGACCTTTTGTTCTGAGGGAAGGGAAAGTGGAAGATAAACCAAGTATATAATTTCTGAGAAACTGATCTTTTGTTTCAAATGTAGGGAGATCAGTAGTTGAAAGTAGATAAGGCAATCTATAAAGCATCTCATAAGGGGATAGGCCTATGTCTTTTCAGGGAGCAATTCAGACTCTCAACAGTGTAATAGGCCTTCTTACCTTACTTGTTGAAGGTAGGTGTCAGAGAGTATGATATTCACATGTTATATCCAGTACCTGAGCTCATTTCTTAATAACATGTACAGTGAAATGAGTCCTATTATCTGAATCAATGTTTTCTATTAATCTAAACTTAGGTATAATATTTTCAGCTAATGCCTTGACTACACTATTAGCAATTGGACTTGAAAAGAAAATAGCTTCTACCCAATGAGTAAGGTGATCTACTATTACTAATAAATACTTTAGACAATCAATTGGAGGCATCTCTATGCAAGCAATCTGGATATTCTGGAATGGCGTTAAGCTTGGATTCCTTCCCCTGAGGATTAATGTTTCTATAGCTTGTTTATTAGTTTTCTTATATGCTAAGCAACTGTCTGTAACTTGTTTGGCCAGGGTATAAATTTCTATACCACTATAAACTCTGAGAACTACATCACACATGCCTTGGGGTCCCCAGTGGGTCCCTTGATGCAGTTGGAACAATATTTCCCCTCGTAAGATGTTTGGATAACATTTTTCTCTGGTTTAGCACTCTCCTTTTTCCTTCTGAATTTTTTTAGCACCTATTTTTATTAGTTTTTAGACAAAGAAAGCCAAATGTCATTTTATATTTGACAATGCTTTCTGTAAGATTTTATAGCAGATAAGCTAAATTTTACCTTTATATTAGTATACTATTAATGTTAAACTCAATTTTTGTAAAACCTTGTAGACATTATTTATCCAATTTTAATGTCTGACCATAAGGTAAGATTTTTATAGACTCTTTTTAACCCTTTATAATTTTTGTTAAAGAGCAGGTTAGTGCTTAAAAAAAAACTGATATGCTTTTTATGTCTAGTTCACAGAAAAACTGGATGATACCCCTTTAACTTTAGCCAATGTTTACCACAGAATTTCCTTTATAATTAACGTTTCAGAGTTTGCTTAAGCCTTCAAAACAATTTTTTAAATCTTTAATGTAGGTAAAATTCACATTTTTATGCCTCCTTATAATCCTTTTACCAAAAGTACATTTTACTTTCCTTACACACCTTGCACGTAAACTGTTTCTTCAATAGTTTTACATTCAAGAGGCCTAATTACTTTCAATTTATACAATAATTCTTGCATAAATTCCCTTTTATAGCATTTTTCATGACTTTCACAGACAGTCTTTGACATGGCTCAACTTTCTGACTTGTAAACATCCCTTTCTTGAAACAACCAATTAATCTATTTTAGGACAAGAAGTTACCACATAACATTTCTTTTACATAAATTCTCTCCTCCCCCCCTTTTTTTTGGTCAAAGATGATAACTGTTCTTTTCCAAAGTGAACTTCCTTCATGTCCATGGACTAGATTGCCTAAGGCCACAAGATTGAAAGTTAGGATAATACATGTTACACTGTTAATTTTTAGCTAACTTTACTTTTGTTGAAAACCTTGTAAGTTTGGGATTTTTATTATCCTTTGCTATTAATAAGACTTCATTTGGTCTAAATTTTTTTCCCAAAGTATAAGCCACTTCAAAGGCATACTTACAACTGGTGTAGATGGTTCTTCCCTGGTTCTGTGAGTACTTTAAGGCTTGGCTGAGTGCAAACAGCTCACACGTTTGAGCAGACCAATTATTATACAATTTTCCTAACTCTATTTTTACAAGAGTTTCCCAATCAATTACTGAATACCCATTCTTTCTTTTTCCCTCAATCACCCAGGTGGCACCACCTATAAATAAGTGTTGTCCCATCCTGAAGGGAGTTCCTCTTAGGTCTGGTTGGGCCTTTGTAAGGTAATTAATTAAGATTTAGATCCCCTGTTAGGAAACCTGCTGCATTAAGTGAATTATCAGTGGCTAACGTGAAATCACACTTTTCTAACAGAATAGCATCATACTTCAAGATTCTTTTTTTTGTTTTAACTTTTCCAAAACTCTTTACTAAATATGCCTCAGATTACCACACTTAATGCCCTTCATTGTTTAAAAATAAAATACTTCAAGATTCTTGAGTCAGTAAGCTACCTTTTTGCTTTTTTTGACTTAGGATAGTTCTGAATTGGTAAGGTGTGCTCACAATGAGGTTTCCTCTAAAAGTCATTTTTCTACTTTCTTCTGTTAGCAAAGCAGTTGCAACTAAAGACTGAAAGCATTTGGACCATCTGCAGGTTACTAGGTTAAGAATTTTTGATAGGAAGGCTACGGGTTGTCAGTGCTTTTGGGTATTTCTAAGGCTACGCCCTTGTTTACACCGAAAACAAGATGGAATGGCTGTTTCAGGAAGGTAAAGCTAGGACAGGGGCAGTTACTAATAGATGTTTTGACTTTTCCACCTGTTGGATTTCTGGTATTTGGCAAATGACGGTGTTTGGCCCATCTTGTGTGAGGTTTTTTTAACAAGGGTTTTGTTTTTAGGGCATAAGAGTCTATCCATAGATGACAGTTTCCAACTAATCTTGAAATTTTCTAAGATTGTTTGTTTCTAAGATAAGCTTGTTTAGTCTCTAGCAGAGGCATGGATATGATGCCTTCAATCTGTTCAAGCTTAATTTACTGTTTACCTTTGGTAATTAAATGACTTGTTCTAATATTTGACTAAATAAATTTGGAGACTCTGTAAACCCTTGGGGTAAGATTGTCTATGGGTATTGGCTATTTTCAACTGGAGTGAGGGTCTTCTCACTCAAAGGCAAATAGGTCCTGGCTCTCCTCTGCCAATGGACAAGCCCAGAAGGCATTTTAAAAATCTATTATCGTAACAACAGGGTGGGTCATTTGAACTGTCTGATTAATACCTCTAAGGTCTTGCACTTACTGGTGTGACCCATCTGGCTTCTTTACAGGCAGTATTGGAGTGTTATAGGGTCACGAAGAAGGCCTTCAATGATCACTTACAGGTTTTAAATTTACCCCGGCTTTTAAAGGAATAGGGTACATTGCTTTCACTTTACTACTCTCTCTCTCTCTGTCTCTCTATTTTTTTTATCCTTCTAATATTTTAACATTAGGCCTAGGGGATTATTAGGGGGAATATTATTGTTGTTAGCTTTATCCTTCACCTTACTTGGGGTATTTTCCGTTTGGGGGGTTAGGCTCAATTTCCCTTACCAGAAATGTTTCACATTTTGGGGTGAGGCTCAATTCCCTTACTGGAAATACCTTGCCTTTTTGGGTGAGGCTCAATTTCCCTTACTAGAAATGTCTCACCTCTTTTTCATCCCCAAGATATCCTGACTAAGGAATACTTCATTGCCCCCCATGGCTTCTCTTTCCTTAGTCCCAACTAAGGAATGCCTTACCACCCCTGTAGCTTCTCTTTCCTTGGTATGTCCCAACCAAGGAATGCTTCATTGCCCCTGCGTTTTTTCTTTCCTTAGTCCTGACCACCAAGGAAATACTTTACCATTTCCTCCAGTGTTTCCTTCCTTGGCTTGTGCAGGAAGTTGTCTGGTCCACGAGGTACGTGAGGATCCTTTACTCCAGGTCACCAGCCCGTGTCTTTCCGCCTTGCTGAGAGTTCGGGTTTATTCAACACAGCAGGGTTTCAGTTCCTCACCCCTGAGGTCACCACAATGAGGCAGCAGGGCGCCTCCTTATGAGAGAAGACTGGAGACCGCCCCCAGAGGAGAATAGGTCCCCGTACGGGCCACCAAATTGTTAGAAATGCAAAATACTTGTTCCCTGGTCCTGCAAAGAAATAGCGCTTGAATATAAATTTAATTTTCTCAGCAAGACAATTTTTATCTTCTGCAGAAAGAGTGCTCCTTGCAGGTGGAACAATGGCGAGAGCACACCCGTACTGAGGAGGGGACGAGGTTCTTATTCCTGATGCAGGTAACCTCTACTGCTGTATCATTCCCCTATTGGCTAGGGTTGGACTGCACAGTCTAAGCTAATTCTGATTGGCTATTTTAAAAAAGAGCAGGCGTATGAGCTGGAGTGGTGGGGTAAGTAGTTTAGGGGGAAGGGCGGTTACAGAACTGGTGGCTCAGGATGAGTCAGGATGGAACAGGTGACCAGGGGTGACTCGGGTCAAAGGAAGTGACAAGGAGAACAGATGTGAACTGCTGATTGGGACTGGTAAGAAAGTTGTTTACTGAAACTGGGAGCAAGGGGGCAAAGAGAATCAGCAAGTTAAACTTTAAAACAGAAAATCAAAGAATAAGATAGCTGAATATACTGACTCTTTGAAGAGAAACTTGGGATTCACTATATTTAGCACTTATGTAAAGACCCTTGTGATTACATGAAACCCACCAGCTTAATCTCTTTATGTCAAGACATTATTTAGCCTACCATACTATTATTATACCCATTTGAACACTCAAACAACTGCACTGATGATCTGTTAAGTATCTTGTTCAAGGTGACACAGCTTTTTAAGTGTCAGAGCCAACAGTTGAAAAATGACAATCTGACTGGAAAGTAGAAGGTGCTAACAACTTTGCTAAATCTCTGCGTTTATTTTTATTGTTTATATTTCATCCCTCAAATATACGTTTCATATGAGCAGAGAACTTTCTTGGGCTCACTAACGAATACCAGCCATCTGAAACACTGTTTAGAAGATATTGGCTAAATAAATACTAGATAAATTAATGACTACTTAGTGAATGAATGAATGAATGAATGTGGCAAAAAAGAGCGTGTGAATTTGTTTATTCTCTTATAAAGCCAATGGGACTATATTCATAGAAATGTGTATAAACACCTCCATCCTTCAAACAGTTACACTTCTTGAGTATAATGGATATCACTGAATGTATATATTAATTACTCTATATATGAATGCTTATTTTATGATTGTTTGTAATAGATTTGAAACAAAAATCTTCCTGGAGGTTGTAAATAAATTATGGTGGATCTTAAAAATGGAAAAGTATGCATAGTTTCAAATGATTTTCTTTTTTTTTTTTTTTGCAAAAATATATTTTATTTTATTTTATTTATTTATTTATTTATTTTTTTAAATTTATTTATTATTATTATACTTTAAGTTGTAGGGTACATGTGCATAATGTGCAGGTTTGTTACATATGTATACTTGTGCCATGTTGGTGTGCTGCACCCATCAACTCATCATTTACATCAGGTATAACTCCCAATGCAATCCCTCCCCCCTCCCCCCTCCCCATGATAGGCCCCTGTGTGTGATGTTCCCCTTCCTGAGTCCAAGTGATCTCATTGATCAGTTCCCACCTATGAGTGAGAACATGCGGTGTTTGGTTTTCTGTTCTTGTGATAGTTTGCTAAGAATGATGGTTTCCAGCTGCATCCATGTCCCTACAAAGGACGCAAACTCATCCTTTTTGATGGCTGCATAGTATTCCATGGTGTATATGTGCCACATTTTCTTAATCCAATCTGTCACTGATGGACATTTGGGTTGATTCCAAGTCTTTGCTATTGTGAATAGTGCTGCAATAAACATACGTGTGCATGTGTCTTTATAGCAGCATGATTTATAATCCTTTGGGTATATACCCAGTAATGGGATGGCTGGGTCATATGGTACATCTAGTTCTAGATCCTTGAGGAATTGCCATACTGTTTTCCACAATGGTTGAACTAGTTTACAATCCCACCAACAGTGTAAAAGTGTTCCTATTTCTCCACATCCTCTCCAGCACCTGTTGTTTCCTGACTTTTTAATAATCGCCATTCTAACTGGTGTGAGATGGTATTCAAATGATTTTCATAATTATATAATGATGAAGTATTTATTGTATGGCAGACACTATTTTAATCATATGAAAACATTAATTAATTTCTTATAACAATACAATGAATTTGGTACAATTATAATTCATCTTCATTTAACAGATAAGGTCGTGGAGGAATAGAGATGTTTATTAACGTGTCCAATGTCACAAGGCAAATAAGTGACACAGATGGGGTAAATAGAAGATCTGACTCCAGAGTCTACTCCCAAACTCTATTTCTGGGGAGTCTCATCTGTACAGTCCTTCTAGGCTCTGGCTCTGAGAGACATGGCCTCCCTTCTTCCGCCTCATGCTATCCTGATATCTATGTTCTCCTTTCCATTGCTCTTCAATGCTATTCCAAATCTGGGTAGAAAAGCCTTAGCTTCACAGTCCCTCAATAATAATGAAATGGGTGTTTCCTTATCCCCCTCGCAGGATGTGTGACAGTGGTGTGGCTCACCTCCTTGGTGCTTCGCTGCTTAAGGGAGCATGCAGATGGGCAGGTACAGAGGCTGTGGGGAGTGCTTTTTGGACTCTGGCCCCATGGCAGCATCTAGGGGTGTCTGTGACTCCTGAAGCCCAAGTGGGCTGTGTTACAGTGTGCTTTTTCAGCTTTGCTCTCTGCACATGGCTTGTGTTAATCAGCTGAGCTAGACCCTCTGCCTTATTGTAAGGACATAGGGCTTTCTGTATCCTGGGTTCTTGCCCTAGTTACCAGAGAAATGAGATCCCATGTGGGTTTGGAGGATGAGTGCAAAGTTTCATTGTGTGGTGGAAGTAGCTCTCAGAGAGATGGATTAAGATTTAGAGGGAGGGCCGGGCGCGGTGGCTCAAGCCTGTAATCCCAGCACTTTGGGAGGCCGAGACGGCCGGATCACGAGGTCAGGAGATCGAGACCATCCTGGCTAACACGGTGAAACCCCGTCTCTACTAAAAAATACAAAAAACTAGCCGGGCGAAGTGGCGGGCGCCTGTAGTCCCAGCTACTTGGGAGGCTGAGGCAGGAGAATGGCGTGAACCCGGGAGGCGGAGCTTGCAGTGAGCTGAGATCCGGCCACTGCACTCCAGCCTGGGCGACAGAGCATGACTCCGTCTCAAAAAAAAAAAAAAAAAAAAAAAAAAAGATTTAGAGGGAGATGGGGTGGGAAGTGGTCTTCCCTTGGAATAGGGCTGGTCAGTGGCTGGACTCTCCTCCAAGCACCCCCGGATGAATTTCCCTTGGCAGCATACTATCTGTACCCCAATAACTTATGGAAAAATAAAAAAGAATAAATAAATCTGTAACATTAAAAAATAAATAAATAAAACTGATGCACCCCTCCCCCGCAAAAAAAGAAAAGAGCACAGGGAACAACATAAGGGCTTACATAGTGCTAGTAAGAATTTCTGTAACCATCCTCCAGAGAGAAATACCTCTAATTCATTGGATATCAGGTAGAGTGTTCAAAGAGTATTTCCTCAGTAAAAGGGAAAAAAATAATCCATAGGCTAAGAGCTGCTCTGATGTGCTCTAATAAAGTTAAATACAAACTTCAAAAGGATAAAACTGTTTTCTAGTAACTTAACTACATTTTGGAAGAACACACAAAAGTATTTATAAGATCATACAAATTTTCTGCAGCCTTAACATAAAATCACAATGGTTTTTATCCAAACAAGAATTATCAGACATGCAAGCAAAAGGGAAGATATGAGAAAAAACGTAATATATAGAAATAGGTTTAAAAATTATGACAAGGAAAATAAGATAGTTATAACTGAATATCTAGCTTCCATGTGTTCAAGAAAGCAGAGGGAAGATTGGCCATACTACTTATCAAAAGGGGATATATTAAAAAAAAACACAGATTGGAAACCTAGAGAAAAAAGTGCAAGGTCTGAAATGAAAAGCACACTGGATTGAATTGTAGATTAGAAACTACAAAAAAAAATAAGTGAATTTGAAGACATAAGAGAAGAAACTATTCTAAATTAAACAAAGGGAAAAAAAAAGACTGAAATAAATTGCTGGGTATATACCCAAAGGATTGTAAATCATGCTGCTATAAAGACACATGCACACGTATGTTTATTACGGCACTATTCACAATAGCAAAAATTTGGAATCAACCCAAATGTCCATCAGTGACCGACTGGATGAAGAAAATGTGGCACATATACACCATGGAATACTATGCAGCCATCAAAAAGGATGAGTTTGTGTCCTTTGTAGGGACATGGATGCAACTGGAAACCATCATTCTCAGCAAACTATCGCAAGAACAGAAAACCAAACACCGCATGTTCTCACTCATAGGTGGGAACTGAACAATGAGATCACTTGGACTCGGGAAGGGGAACATCATACACCGGGGCCTATCATGGGGAGGAGGGAGGGGGGAGGGATTGCATTGGGAGTTATACCTGATGTAAATGACGAGTTGATGGGTGCTGACGAGTTGATGGGTGCAGCATGCCAACATGGCACAAGTATACATATGTAACAAACCTGCACGTTGTCCACATGTACCCTAGAACTTAAAATAAAAAAAAAAAAAGACCAAAGAATAAATAAGTGGTGGGACAACTTCAACTAGATTTTAAAATGTGCAATCATTGCTCATAAATGTGGATAAAAGAAATATGGAAAATATAATAGCTATATTTTCCCCAAAAGACAATCTTAAAAGCAACCAAAAGGGATTTTAAATGTGGGCAAGTGAAATTAAGGTGTATGGTCTTTCTTAGTTCTCTTTTTGCTTTTTTTTTTTTTTTTAAATGCACACAGTGTTAAGTTGTTGTCAGCTTAAAATAATGCATTATAAGGTAGTATTTTCAAGTGCCATGGTAACCTCAACCCCCCACCCAAAAAGAAAAAAAATACAATGGAGACACAAAAGTTAAAAGCATGACACTAACTTATATTGTAAGGGAAAATAACCTTCATTAAAAGGAAGACAAGAAAAAAAAGAAAGAAAGAAGGAAGAAAAGACTAAAAAACAAACAAAAGCAAAGAACAAAATGACAGGAGTAAGTCCTTACTTATCAATAATAATATTGAAAGTAAATGGACTAAACTCTTCAATCAAACTTTGTAGAGTGGCTAAATGGATTAAAAATAACCCAGTGATCTGTGGCCTAAAAGAAACATATTTCACCTATAAAGACACATAGACTGAAAATAGAAAGATGGAAAAAGATATTCCAAGCCAATGAAAACCAATAAAGAGCAGCATTGCTATACTTATATCAGACAAAACAGATTTCAACACAAAAACTATAAGAGACAAAGAAGGTCATTATATAATGATAATGGGGTCATTCAGCAAGAGGATGTAACAATTTTAAATATATATTCACCCAACACTAAGGCATCCAGATATACAAAGAAAATATTAGAGCTAAAGAGGAAAATAGGCCCCAATAAAATAATAGGAGATTTCAACTCCTCACTTTCAATATTGGACAGAATTCCAGACAGAAAATCAATAAAGATACATCAAACTGAATCTGCACTATAAAACAAATGGATCTAATAGATATTTATAGAACATTTTATTCAAGAGCTACAGAATACACATTCTTTTCTTTAGCACACAGATCATTCTCAAGGATAAACTATATGTTAGGTCACAAAATAGTTCTTAAAACATTCACATAATTTGAAAGAATATCAAGCATCTTTTTTGGCTGCAATAGAATAAAACTAGAAATCAGTAACAAGGGGAATTTTGGAAACTATTCCTATACATGGAAATTAAACAGTATGCTCCTGAATGACTAGTGAGTCCATGAAGAGATTAAAAAGGAAATTGAAAAATTTCTTGAAACAACTGATAATGGAAACACAGCATATGAAAACCTGGGGTCTACAGCAAACTAGTACTAAGACGGAAGTTTATAGTTACAAGTTCCTACATTAAAAAGAGGAAAAACTTCAAATAAACAATCTAATGATGCATTTTAAAGAATTAGAAAAGCAAGAGCAAACCAAACCCAGAATTAGTTGGAGAAAAGAAATAATAAAAATCAGAGTAGAAAGAAATGAAATTGAAATGAAAAACAATACAAAAGGAAAACTGATGGACCCAAAGGAAAATACTAAGAGAAACAGACAATTGGGATTCTCACAGTGGAAATATAAGTTGTCAACAATGACATCGGTACAAGACATAAAATGTAAACCTTGATGCATAAATACAGATTTTGGATAAGTTATTTTTAAAATAAATATATGAAAAAAGATCAATGAAGCAAAAAGTTGTGGGTTTTTTTTTTTTTTTTTTTTTTGCGGGGGCGGGGGGAAGTTAAACAAATTGATGAACCATTAGCCAGACTAAGTAGGAAAAAAGTAAGAAAAGCCATATGAATGAAATCAGAAATAAAAAAGGAGATATCACAACTGATACCAAAGAAACTTGAAGAATCATTAGTGGCTGATATGAGCAACTATATGACAATAAATTATGAAATCTAGAAGAAATAAACAAATTCCTAGATATATAGAACATACCAAGACCAAACCATGAAGAAATAAAAAAGCGTGAACAGACCAATAACAGGTAACAAGATGGAAGTCGTAATAAAAAGTTTTCCACTAAAGAAAGACCTGGGACCTGACAGCTTCACTGCTGAATTCTACCAAATACTTAAAGAAGAATGAATACCAATCCTACTCAAAACATTCCAAGAAACAGAGGAGATGGGAAGACTTCCATAGTCATTCTTTGAGGCTGGTATTACTTTGATACCAAAATCAGACAAAGACACACACAAAAAGAAAACTGTAGCTCAATATCTGTGATGAATATCTATGCAAAAATCCTCTACAAAATACTAACAAGGTGAATTCAACAATACATTATAAAGATCATTCATCATGACCAGGTAGGATTTATCCCTGGAGTGTAAGGATGGTTCTACACACTCAACTCAATCAATGTGATACATTATATTCACAGAATGAAGCATTAAAAACAATATAATCATTCCAATTGATGCTGAAAAAGCATTTGATACAACTTAACATCAATCCATGAAGAAAACCCTCAAAAAACTGGGGATAGAAGGAACATACCTCAACGTAAAATCCATATACAACAGACACGCAACTAGTATCATATTGAATGGGGAAAAACTGAAAGCCTTTTCTCTAAGATCTGAAACACAGTAAAGATGCCCACTGTCATCATTGTTACTCTAGATAGTACTGTAGGTCCTAGCTAGAGCAATCAGACAAAAAAAAAAAAAAAAAAAAGACATAAAAGCCATCCAAATTAGAATGGAAGATGTCAAATTATCTTTATTTATTTATTTTTCCATTAGTTATTGGGGTACAGGTGGTATTTGGTTACACGAATAAGTTCTTTAGTGGTGATTTGTGAGATTTTGGTGCATCCATCAGCTGAGCAATATACACTGTACCATATTTGTAGTCTTTTATCCCTCACCCCCTTCCCACTCTTTCCCCCAAGTCCCCACAATCCATTTTATCATTCTTATGACTTTGCATCCTCATAGCTTAGGTCCCACATATCAGTGAGAACATATGAAGTTTGGTTTTCCATTCCTGATCTACTTCACTTAGAATAATAGTCTTCAATCTCATCAGGTTGCTGCAAATGCTGTTAATTCACTCCTTTTTATGGCTGAGTAGTATTCCATCATATATCTTTATGATGGTATGTATACATGATGGTATATATATATGTGGTGTGTGTGTGTGTGTATACACACCCCACATATACACACACCACAGTTTCTTTATCTACTCTTTGATTGATGGACATTTGGGTTGGTTCCATAATTTTGCAATTGTGAATTGTGCTGATACAAACATGCATGCATGTGCAAGCATCTTTTTCATATAGTGACTTCTTTTCCTCTGGATAGATACCCAGTAGTGAGATTGCTGGATCAAATGGTAATTCTACTCTCAGTTCTTTAAGGAAGCTCCACACTGTTTTCCATAGTGGCTGTACTAGTTTACATTCCCACCAGCAGTGTAGAAATGTTTCCTGATCCCCGCATCCATGCCAACATCTACTGTTTTTTTATTGTTTTGATTATGGCCATTCTTGCAGGAGTGAGTTGGTATTGCATTGTGGTTTTGATTTGCATTCCTTGATCATTAGTAATGTTGAGCATTTTGTTCATAAGTTTGTTGGCTATTTGTATATCTTCTTTTGAGAATTGCCTATTCATGTCCTTAGCCCACTTTTTGATGGGATTGTTTGTTTTTTCTTACTGATTTGTTTGAGTTTGTTGTAGCTTCTAGATATTAGTCATTATTTAGATGTATAGATTGTGAAGATTTTCTCCCACTCTGTGAGTTGTCTGTTTACTCTGCTGACTGTTCTTTTTGCTGTGCAAAAGCACTTTAGTTTAATTAAGTGTGAACTATTTATCTTGGTTTTTATTGCATTTGTGTTTGGGTTCTTGGTCATGAAATCCTTGCATAAGCCAATGTCGAGAAGTATTTTTTTCAGTGTTATCTTCTAGAATTTTTACAGCTTCAGGTCTTAGATTTAAGTCCTTAATCCATCTTGAGTTGGTTTTTGTATAAGGTAAGAGATGAGGATCCAGGTTCTTTCTCCTACATGTAGCTAGCCAATTATCCCAATACCATTTGTTGAAAAGGGGGTCCTTTCCCTATTTTAGGTTTTTGTTTGCTTTGTCAAAGATTAATTGGTCGTAAGTATTTGGGTTTATTTCTGGGTTCTCTATTTTGTTCCATTTGTCTCTGTGCCTATTTTTATACCAGTGTCATGCTGTTTTGGTGATTATGGCCTTATAGTATAGTTTCAAATTGGGTAGTGTGAGGCGTCCAGATTTCTTCTTTTTGCCTAGTCTGCTTTGGCTATGTGGGTTCTTTTACGGTTTGGTTTGATATGAATTTTAGAATTGTTGTTTTTCCAATTATGTGAAGAATGATGGTAGTATTTTGATGGGACTTGCATTACATTTGTAGATTGCTTTTGGCAGTATGGTCATTTTCACCATATTCATTGTACCCATACAAGAGCATGGGATGTATTTCCATTTGTTTGTCTCATCTATATTTCTTTCAGCAGTGTTTTGTAGTTTTCCTTGCAGAGGTCTTTTGACTTCTTGGTTAGGTATATGCTTAAGTATTTTATTTTATTTTTGCAGCTATTGTAAAAGGGGTTAGGTTCTTGATTTGATTCTCTGCTTGGTCGCTGTTGGTGTATAGGAGAGTTACTGATTTGTGTACATTTATCTTGTATCTGGAAACTTTACTGAAATCTTTTATCAGTTCCGGGAGCTTTCTGGGGAGTCTTTAGGGTTTTCAAGGTAAAGGATCATATTACCAGCAAACAGTGACAGTTTGACTTCCTCTTTACTGATTTGGATGCCCTTGATTTTTTTTCTCCAGTCTTATTGTTCTGGCTAGAACTTCCAGTACTATGTTGAAGAGGAGTGGTGAGAATGGGGATCCTTGTCTTGTTCCTGTTTTCAGGGGCAATGCTTTCAACTTTTTCCCACTCAGTATTATGTTGACTGTGGGCTTGTCATTGATGGCTTTTATTACATTGAGTTATGTCCCTTGTATGCCAATTTCACTGAGGCTTTTAATCATAAAGGGATGCTGGTTTTTGTCAAATGCCTTTTCAGCATCTAGTAAGATAATCATGTGATTTTTGCTTTTAATTCTGTTTATGTGGTGTATCACATTTATTGACTTGCATGTGTTAAACCATCCTTGCATCACTGGTATGATGCCCACTTACTCATGGTGGATTATCTTTTTGATATACTGTTGAATTATGTTAGCTAGTATTTAAGAATAGTATAAATGAAGTATATAAATGAAGTATATCTTAAATGAAGTATATTCTTAAATGTTCTTTGGTGAAGTGTTCTGGAAGAGATAAACCACATTTATGCTATGGAGAAAGCATTGTTCTTTAACTCTTTCTGAAAATGAACTCAAATCTTGTGTTCATGATTTCTGATTTGAAAACAAACAAAGTTGAAGCAAAAGGATTAAGTGACCTTGTATACACACACTGTATGCACTGTTATGCCTATGTAAACACAGCCCAGGTACACAGCAGCAATCTTGGCTCTCTCCTCCAAATAATCCCTCCTCTACATCAGGACTGACAACCACCACCTATAATGAAAGATCAGGTCACCACTGAAATTTTCCAGTGTTATCTGTGAAGATGGCTGACTGTTAAGGTCAGTGATGCAGAGTAGAGTCATCCACCCTTGGTTCTTCTCACCTCCTGCACAAGACAGTGGGCTTCCCTTTGAACATGCTTCCCCAGTGCTCCTCTTCACTACCCCACAATTCCATAGGGTCATGAGCAAGAAGAGCCAGATCTCCTTACATGTCTTTTCATTGCTAAAAATGATCCTAACAGGAAGAGAAACAAAAACAAGGAGGGAGGTCCTAGGCAAGAAAGAGGGAGCTAATTTTCAACAGCCACACATATGGGCCAAGGTCAGTTTTCGGAGCTCTTCAAGTGTTTGCTTTCCATTCCCTTTCTGCCTCATTACCCATACAAAGGCGTGCACACACACACACACACACACACACACACACACACCCCTACCAACTCCTTCCTTGCTTTTTTTGGATACTGGGAAAATACCTTTTCCAGAAAACTCCTCTCCATGATCAATTACCACTTCATATTCATGCAACTCCAGGATAAGCTTTATGTCAAAGTACACAGTGAACACTGGGACATAGACTTTTGAGAACTGGGAAAGGAGATATATATACACATATTTGATGATTACTCTAGTTGCCACTTATGGATGGCCTGCAATGTGCCATGAAATGGCCCAGACAACCGGTAGACATTAAAATTTATCCTCACATCAATACACTCAGCATGTTTATTTGCCTTGTTTTGCACATAAAAAAACTGAGGTCCAGAGAATCTCAAATTCATTTTCAGGGTCCTAAGGTCAATATATAGAAGATCCACATTTGAATCTCTACTTATTCAAACTCTTACAGTTGAGCAATTCATCAGTACCCTCAGGGTAATCCTTCTTTTTTTGTGTGACTAACATGTTTTGTAATTCATATGTAGCGTCATTTTTAATACACACATATTTCTATGAGATGAGCATTATTACCCCATTTTACAAAGGCAAGATTTTATTAATGATAAAGATGGTATTTTTATTTTATTTTGTTTTATTTTATTATACTTTAAATTCTGGGATACATGTGCTGAACGTGCGAGTTTATTACATAGGGATACATGTGCCATGGTTGTTTGCTGCACCTATCAACCCGTCATCTAGGTTTAAGCTCCGCATGCATTAGGTATTTGTCCTAATGCTCTCCCTTCCCTTGCCCCCCAACCCCCGACAGAGCCCGGTGTGTGATGTTCCCCTCTCTGTGTCCGTGTGTTCTCATTGTTCAACTCCACTTATTAGTGAGAACATGAGGTGTTTGGTTTTCTGTTCCTATGTTAGTTTGCTGAGGATGATGGTTTCCAGCTTCATCCATGTGCCTGCAAAGGACATGAGCTAATCATTTTTATGGCTGCATAGTGTTCCATGGTGCACATTTGCCACATTTTCTTTATCCAGTCTATCATTCATTGGCATTTAAGTTGGTTGCAACCCTTTGCTATTGTAAACAGTGCTGCAATAAACATACCTGACCATGTATCTTTATAGAAGAATGATTTACAATCCTTTGGGTATATACCCAGTATTGGGATTGCTGGGTGAGATGGTATCTCATTGTGGTTTTATTTGCATTTCTCTAACGACTAGTGATGATGAGCTTTTTTCACATGTTTCTTGGCTGCAGAAATGTCCTTTTGTGAAGTGTCTGTTCAGATACTTTGCCCACTTTATGATGGGGTTGTTTATTTCTTGTAAATTTGTTTAAGTTTTTTTGTATATTCTGGATATTAGCCCTTTGTCAGATGGATAGATTGCAAAAATTTTCTCCCATTATGTAAGCTGCTGTTCACTACAATGATAGCTTCCCTTGCTGAGCAGAAGCTCTTTAGTTTAATTAGCTCTCATTTGTCAATTGTGGTTTTTGTTGCCATTGCTTTTGGTGTTTTAGTCATGAAGTCTGTTCCCATGCCTATGTCCTGAATTGTATTGTCTAGATTTTCTTCTAGGGTTTTTATGATTTTAGGTTTTACATTTAAGTCTTTAATCCATCTTGTGTTAATTTTTGTATAAGGTGTAAGGAAGAGGTTCAGTTTCTGATTTCCTCATATAGCTAACCAGTTTTCCCAGCATCATTTATTAAGTAGGGAATCCTTTCTCCACTGCTTGTTTTTGTCAGGTTTATTGAAGATCAGATGATTGTAGATGTGTGCTGTTGTTTCTGAGGCCTCTGTTCTGTTCCACTGGTCTATCTATCTATTTTTGTACCAGTACCATTTTGTTATATTGCAAATACTGACTAAGACAGAGCATCGGTATACTTCTGCTTTTATTTCTGGGGAAAGAAATATTCTGTGTGACTAACCTAAGCAGCATATGATTTCATAAATGGAATTTTAGGTCTGTCAGGAAAAAAAGTTTAGGTCAACTGATCTGCAGTTTCTGCCAAACCATACAGTTGTTTTTGTTTTTGGTTTTGTTTTCTAACACTGTACTGTCCAGTTTCTCTTTTGGCTAACTTCATAATATAGTATATTTTTTAAAATTTAGTATAATTAGATATGCTGGCACATAATTTGTCAGATAATTGCATGAAATCATTTCTAGGAAAAGGACAACCAACCACTGGAATTCACTATTGAAAACTTGGTTGGCAATTAGCTGATCTATTTGTTGCTGGAACAGAGACAACAAGCCACTCTGAGATATGGATCTCTGCATCTGTTGGTTACAGGTAGGACCACAGATGATGAACAAAGTGAATTTCAGAACAATGCTGAGAAGACAGTGCCAGTGTTTGTCATCCTGTTTCTCTCAGAGAAGCTTCATTCTTTAAATTTCTGTGTCATCAGCTGTAATCTGTCTAAATTTGATGACATGATTAAAAAGGACATCTTTGCACAATGGAGGAGGATGACTGAGATCAGTAAAAACAGTATGGCAGTAGCAAAATAAATAAAGCCCTGATGAAGTGTTTGGATTTCAGCAGAGGTAATTTGTGGTAGGGAGAGTCAGCAAAATTGGCCTAGTATTGAATGTTGGTTTTATTATGAAAAGTCCACTTTGAACAGTAGGTACATTCTTGAAGATATCTTTTCTCATTTTGAAAACTGCATGCTCTGATACTGGGGTAGGGAGATGAAAACGATTTTTGTTGAAGCACAAGTGGAATTCTAGAATTGTACTGAGGCATCCTGAGATAAATTCCAGTCTGGGAAGTAATCTAAAAGTTAGACACCTAAGAAACATGTTTCCATTTAAGCAGAGGCCATACCTAAAGGAATTTTATTATTCCAGAAGCGTGTTTCATAAAACTGCTATTTGACCAAATGGGAATATTTGGAAGTGGGGGGGGGGTTAATAATTGCTTCTTTCACATACAACTTTTCTTTAGAATTTACAATTTACCTTTAGAGTAAACTCTACATTTCCTTAGAATTTACATTTAAATAGTAAATGTAGCAGATTTTGTTTGGTAGCAGATAACATACCTTCTTCCCTGTGTCAGGATCCTACTGAAATTTCAATAACTAAATTACAAATTAAAATTAGCCTGTTGAAGTAAAAGGAGAGGAGAATAGAAAACAGCCTATAAGTCTCTGGCAAATTTCTGAGACACGGAGAGACAATGGAGGGCTGACAATTGAAACAGCATAGGGGATGCAGTTGTAACGTAAGTATCAGCAGAGGAAGATTTATCAAGAGGAGAAGCTAATCTATGTCACTATAATTCTCATAAGGTTCAGTATTTGGAGGCACCAAGGACCAAA
Source organism: Macaca nemestrina (assembly GCF_043159975.1). Classification (NCBI taxonomy): domain Eukaryota; kingdom Metazoa; phylum Chordata; class Mammalia; order Primates; family Cercopithecidae; genus Macaca; species Macaca nemestrina. Next base: position 38,881,197 of record NC_092133.1, on the reverse strand, counting down.
GGTAGGGAATGAGACTGAAAAGGGAGCCTCTCCTACTCAGGTTTCCTCCATAACTCCTTTTACCAGGAACCTGATTTTTTCCCACTGGAAAAGGGAAGCACACTCTCCAGAGAAACAGAGCCTAAGAAGCCCTGTACTCGGGGACACTTTACAGGGCCAGGAAAGTGTGAGGTGTGAAGCCAGCCACTATTTTCTGGAAGAGATTAAAGATAATTGGTATAATTTTTTTTCTTAAATGTTGGAGGAATTCAAGGGTGAATATAATTAGGGCTTATATCTTTTTGCTTTGGAAGTTACTAATTATTGATTCAACTAAGTTAGTAAAAAAGGCTTAAGCAGATTATCTATTTTCTTTTGTCTGAGTTTTAGAAGATTTGTCTTTAAGAAATTAATCGATTTCATTTGAATTACCGTGGTTGTGGGCAAAGAGTTGACCATAATATATATTTATTATCATTTCAATGTCTAAGGTATCAATAGTTATACCCCTTTTAATTTTGACGTTATTAAAATGTGTTTTCTCTCTTTTTGCTCTTGGTGAAACTGGCTAGATGTTTGTTAAATTTATTTTCAAAGAACAAGCTTTTGGTATCATACACATAGTTGGACCTTGTTTTTTATCCACTCTGATAGTTTGTGTCTTTTAGTTGGTGTATTTAGTTATGTTTAAAGTGATTTTGATATAGTGGGATTATATGTACCACATGTTTGTTGTTGTGTTCCACTCATTGCCCTTGTTCTTTTTCTATTTTTGTCGTCAATTCTTGTTCTGCCTCCTGTGGTTTTAAATGAGCATTTTATATAATTTAATTTACTCTTCTTAACACATAATATTTCAATATTTACTTTAGTAATTTCCCTAGAGTTTGCAATTTATATTTGTAATTAATCCAAGATCACTTTCAAATAACACTACACTGCTTCATGGGTAGTGCATCTATCTGTAACAAAGTATTCTTAACTCCTCCTTCCAATTCCTTATATCCTTACTGCCATTCATTTCACCTATCCATAAGCTATAATTACCAAGTACATTGTTGTCATTATTATTTTGAACAGACTACTATCTGTCTGACAATTAAGAATAAGAAAAATAGAAGTTTTATATTGCTCTCAATTACTCCTTCTCTAACATTGTTCTTTTCTTTTTGTGGGCCAGTGTTTGGCTTATATCATTTTCTTCTTTCTGAGGAAATTTTTAACATTTCTTACAAGGCAGGAACTAAAGACAATTTTCTCAACTTTCTATGAGTGAGAGTCCTTATTTCTCCTTCAGTTAAGAAGGATAAGTTTTCTGGATACAGAAAGCAAAGTGGATGAGAATATTTTCCAACACTTTAAATATTTTGCTTCACTCTCTTCTTATTTGCATGAACTTTTAAGAGATGTTTGATGTAATTCTTATTCTCATTCCTAGATAGCTATGATGTTTTCTTCCCCTAGCTTCTTTCAAGATTTTTGCTTAGTCTTTATTTTCCTCATTTGAATATGATGTGCCTAGGTGTAGGCTTTTGGGTACCTAACCTACTTGGTGTTCTTTGAGGTTCTTGGATCTGCAGTTTGCTGTCTGTCCTTAATTTTGGGAAATTCTCAGTCATTACTGCTTCAAATATTGCTTCCGCAGAACACTTTGTTTTTAAATAAGCTTTTTTCATTGAAGTACAATATACATAGAAAAAGATGCACATGTTCTAAATGTACAGCTCAATGCATTAACATAAAGTGAATGTCTTTGTACAACCTACAAGTAAGGCATAAAAAAGAACTTTGTTTCTAAGGCATCCTCATTCTTTCTACTGCCACATCCTCTCTTAAGGTATCCACTATCATTCCACAGGTTAGTTTTTAAAAATTTTGTTGTATTATACAGTCAGGGTATACATGCTCATATTTCTTAAATGGGTATGTTGTGTACTGGTGGGGACTGGGCTTCTAGTGCACCCATTACCCAAATGATGAACATTACACCTGATAGGTAATTCACCAAACTTTGCCCCCCAGTACATCCTCCACACTTTTGGAGTTCCCATTGTCTATTATTTTCATCTTTATGTTCATGTGTACCCATTGTTTAGCTCCCACTTACAAGTGAGACCATGTGTTATTTGATTTTCTGTTTCTGAGTTAGTTCACATAAGATAATGGCCTCCAGCTCCTTTCAGGTTGCAGCAAAAAACATGATTTTGTTCTGTTTTTTATGACTATATGGTACTCCATGGTCTAAATACACCACATTTTCTTTACCTGAATAACCACTTATGGACATATAGGTTGGTTCCCTGAATTTGCTATTGTGAATAGTGTTGTGAGAATATTAATAAAGGTGTGTTTTTATATAATGATTTTTTTTCCTTTGGGTATATACCCAGTAGTGAGATTACTGGATTGAATAGATTGAATCCTTTCCGCATTGCTTGTTCTTTTCAGGTATGTCAAAGATGAGATAGTTGTAGATGTGTGGTGTTCTTTCTGAGGTCTCTGTTCTATTCCACTGGTCCACCGTTTTGGTACCAGTGCCATGCTGCTTTGGTTACTGTAGCCTTGTAGTATAGTTTGAAGTCAGGTAGCATGATGCCTCCCACTTTGTTCTTTTTGCTTAGGATTGTCTTGGCTATGTGGGCTCTTTTTATGTTCCATATGAAATTTAAAGTAGTTTTTTCCAATTCTCTGAAGAAAGTCAATGGTAGCTTGAATGGGGATAGCATTGAATCTATAAATTACTTTGGGCAGTATGGCCATTTTCACGACATTAATTCTTCCTATCCATGAGCGTGGAATGTTTTTCCATTTGTTTGCATCCTCTCCAATTTCTTGAGGAGTGGTTTGTAGTTCTCCTTGAAGAAGTCCTTCACATCCCTTGCAAGTTGTATTCCCAGGTATTTTGTTCCCTTTGTAGCAATTATGAATGGGAGTTCACTTATGATTTGACTCTCTGTCTATTACTGGTGTATAGAAATGCTTGTGATTTTTGCACATTGATTTTGTATCCTGAGACTTTGTGAATTTGCTTATCAGTTTAAGGAGATTTGGGGCTGAGAAAATGGGTTTTTCCAAATATAAAATCATGTCATCTGCAAACAGAGACAATTTGATCTTCTCTCCTTCTATTCAAATATCCTTTATTTCTTTCTCTTGCCTGATTGCCCTGGACAGAACTTCCAATACTGTGTTGAATAGGAGTGTTGAGAGAGGACATCCTTGTCTTATGCCGGTTTCAAAGGAAATACTTCCAGCTTTTGCCCATTCAGTATGATTTTGGCTGTGGGTTTGTCATAAATAGCTTGTATTATTTTGAGATACATTCCATCAATACCTAGTTTATTGAGAGTTTTAGCATGAAGGGGTGTGGAACTTTATTGAAGGTCTTTTCTGCATCTATTGAAATAATCATGTGGTTTTTTTCATTGGTTCTGTTTATGTGATGGATTACGTTTATTTATTCATTTATTTTGAGATAGAGTCTATCCCCATTATGCAGGCTGGAGTGCAGTGGTGTGATTTCAGTTCACTGCAACCTGCGCCTCCCAGGTTGAAGTGATTTTGCTGCCTCAGCCTCCTGAGTATGTGGAATTATAGGCACATGCCACCACAACTGGCTAATGTTTGTATCTTTAGTACAGACGGGGTTTCGCCATGTTAACCAGACTGCTCATGAGCTCCTGACCTCATGATCCACCTGCTTTGGCCTCCCAAAGTGCTGTGATTACAACCATGAGCAGCCTCACCTGGCCTACATTTATTGATTTGTGTATGTTGTACCAGGCTTTAATCTCACAGATGATGCCAACTTAATCATGGTGGATAAGCTTTCTGATGTGCTGCTGGATTTAGTTTGACAGTGTTTTATTGAGGTTTTTCACACTGATGTTCATGAGAGGTATTGGCCTAAAAGTTTATTTTTTTGTGTCTCTGCCAAGTTTTGTTATCAGGATGATGCTGGTCTCATAAAATAAGTTAGGGAGGAGCTACTCTTTTTCTTTTGCTTGAAACACTTTCAGAAAGACTGGTACCAGCTTCTCTTTGTACCTCTGGTAGAAGTCATCTGTTATTCTGTCATGTCCTGGGCTTTTTTTGGTTTATAGGCTATTAGTTACTGCCTCAGTTTCAGAACTTGTTATTAGTCTATTCAGGAATTCGACTTCTTTCTGGTTTAGTCTTGGGAGGGTGTATGTGTCCAGGAATTTATCCATTTCTTCTAGGCTTTCTAGTTTATTTGCATAGAGGTGTGTATAGTATTCTCTGATGGTAGTTTGTATTTCTGTGGGATCAGTGGTGATATCCCCTTTATCATTATTTGTTGTGTCTATTCTTTTCCCTTTTCTTCTTTATTAGTCTAGCTAGTGGTCTATTTTGTTGATCTTTTCAAAAAACCAGCTCCTGGATTCACTGATTTTTTTGAAGGGTTTTTCAAGTCTCTATTTCCTTCAGTTCTTCTCTGATCTTATTTATTTCTTGTCTTCTGCAAGCTTTTGAATTTGTTTGAATTTCTTTGTAGAGTCTGGATTTTAGCCCTTTGTCAGATGGATAGATTGCAAAATTTTTCTCCCATTCTGTAGGTTGCCTGTTGAACCTGATGATAGTTTCTTTTGCTGCGCAGAAGCTCTTTAGTTTAATTAGCTTTCATTTGTCAATTGTGGCTTTTGTTGCCATTGCTTTTGCTATTTTAGTCATGAAGTCTTTGCCCATGCCTGTGTCCTGAATAGTATTGCCTAGGTTTTCTTCTAGGGCTTTTTTGGTTTTAGTTTTTAAGTCTTTAATCCACCTTGAGTTAATTTTTCTGTAAGGTGTAAGGAAGGGACTCAGTTTCAACTTTCTACATATGGCTAGCCAGTTTTCCCAGCACCATTTATTAAATAGGGAATCCCTTCCCCTTCCCCCATTGTTTGTTTTTGTCAGGTTTGTAAAGATCAGATGGTTGTGGATGTGGGGTGTTATTTCTTAGGCCTCTATTTGGTTCCATTGGTCTATATTTATATGTTTTGGTACCAGTACCATGCTGTTTTATTTACTGTAGCCTTGTAGTATAGTTTGAAGTCAAGTAGCATGATGCCTCCAGCTTTGTTCTTCTTGCTGAAGATTGTTTTGGTTATGCAGGCTCTTTTATGTTCCATTTGAACTTTAAAGTAGTTTTTTTCCAATTCTGCAAAGAAAGTCAGTGGTAGCTTAATGGGGATAGCATTGAATCTATAAATTACTTTGGACAGTATGGCCATTTTCATGATATTGATTCTTCCTATCCATGAGCATGGAATTTTTTTCCATTTGTTTGTGTCCTCTTTTATTTCGTGGAGCAGTGGTTTGTAGTTCTCCTTGAAGAGTTCCTTCACATCCCTTGTAAGTTGGATTCCTAGGTATTTTATTCTCTTTGAAGCAATTGTGAATGGGAGTTCACTTATGATTTGACTCTCTGTTTGTCTGTTATTGGTGTATAACAATGCTTGTGATTTGTGCACATTGATTTTGTGTCCTGAGATTTTGCTGAAGTTGCTTATCACCTTAAGGAGATTTTGGGCTGATACAATGGGGTTTTCTAAATATAAAATCATGTCATCTGCAAACAGAGACAATTTGACTTCCTCTTTTCCTAATTGAATACCTTTTATTTCTTTCTTTTGCCTGATTGCCCTAGTCAGAGCTTCAATACTATGTTGAACAGGAGTGGTGAGAGAGGGCATCCTTGTCTTGTGTCCCAGAGATTCTGGTACCTTGTGTCTTTGTTTTCAATAGTTTCAAAGAACATCTTTCTTTCTGCCTTAATTTCATTATTTACTCAGTAGTCATTCAGGACCAGGTTGTTCAGATTCCATGGAGTTTTTGAGTGAGTTTTGAGTGAGTTTCTTAATTCTGAGTTCTAGTTTGATTGCACCATGGTCTGAGAGACAGTTTGTTGTGATTTCTGTTCTTTTACATTTGCTGAGGAGTATTTTACTTCCAATTATGTGGTCAATTTTAGAATAAGTGAAACGTAGTGCTGAGAAGAATGTATATTCTATTGATTTGGGGTGGAGAGTTCTGTAGATGTCTATTAAATCCACTTTGTTCAGAGCTGAGTTCAAGACCTGGATATACTTGTTAATTTTCTGTCTCATTGATCTGTCTAATATTGACAGTGTGGTCTTAAAGTCTTCCATTATTGTTGTGTGGGAGTCTAAGTCTCCTTGTAGCTCTCTAAGGACTTGCTTTATGAATCTGGGTGCTCCTGTATTGGGTGCATATATATATATAGGATAGTTAACTCTTCTTGTTGCATTGATCCCTTTACCATTATGTAATGGCCTTCTTTGTCTCTTTTGATCTTTGTTGGATTAAAGTCTGTTTTATCAGAGACCAGGATTGCAACCCCTGCTTTGTTTCACTTTCCATTTGCTTGGTAGATCTTCCTCTACCCCTTTATTTTCAGCCTATGTGTATCTTTGCACATGAGATGGGTCTCCTGAATACAGCACATTGATGGGTTTTGACTATTTATCCAATTTGCCAGTCTGTGTGTTTTAATTGAGGCATTTAGCCCATTTACGTTTAAGATTAATATTGTTATGTGTGAATTTGATCCTGTCATTGTGATGATAGCTGGTTATTTCACCTGTTAATTGCTGCAGTTTCTTCAGTGTTGATGGTCTTTATAATTTGGCATGTTTTTGCAGTGGCTGGTACTGGTTGTTCCTTTTTATGTTTATTGTTTCCTTCACAAGCTCTTGTAAGGCAGACCTGGTGGTGACAAAATCTCTCTGCATTTGTTTGTCTGTAAAATATGTTATTTCTCCTTCACTTATGAAGGTTAGTTTGGCTGGATATGAAATTCTGGATTGAAAATTCTTTTCTTTAAGAATGTTGAATATTAGCCCTTACTCTCTTCTGGCTTGTAGGGTTTCTGCTGAGGGATCTGCTGTTATTCTGATGGACTTCCCTTTGTAGGTAACCCAACCTTTCATTCTGGCTGCACTTAACATTTTTTTCCATCATTTAAACCTTGGTGAATCTGACAATTATGTGTCTTCGGGTTGCTTTTCTCAAGGAGTATCTTTGTGGTGTTCTCTGTATTTCCTGAATTTGAATGTTGGCCTGCCTTGCAAGGTCTGGAAAATTCTCCTTGATAATATCTTGAAGAGTGTTTTCTAACTTGGTTCCATTCTCCCTGTGATTTTCAGGTACACCAATCAAATGTAGATTTGGTCTTTTCACATAGTCACATATTTCTCAGAGACTTTGTTCTTTTCCTTTCACTCTTTTTTCTCAAATCTTGTCTTCTTGCTTTATTTCGTTTATTTGATCTTCAGTCCTTTGAAAGGATGTCCTTTCTTCTACTTGATTGAATCAACTATTGAAGCTTGTGTATGCTTCATGCAGTTCTTGTACTGTGGTTTTCAGTTATATCAGGTCATTTAAGGTCTTTTCTACACTGGTTATTCTAGTTAGCAATTCATCTAACCTTTTCTCAAGATTTTTAGCTTCCTTGCAATGGGTTAGAATATGCTCCTTTAGGCTAATATCCAGAAACTACAAAGAACTCAAACAAATTTACAAGAAAAAACAAACAACCCCATAAAAAGTGGGCAAAGGATATGAACAGACACTTATCAAAAAAAGACATTTATGCAGCCAATAGACACATGAAAAAAATGCTCATCATCACTAGCCATCAGAGAAATGCGAATCAAAACCACAATGAGATACCATGTCACACCAGTTAGAATGGCGATCATTAAAAAGTCAGGAAACCACAGGTGCTGGAGAGGATGTGGAGAAATAGGAACACTTTTACACTGTTGGTGGGACTGTAAACTAGTTCAACCATTGTGGAAAACAGTGTGGCGATTCCTCAAGGATCTAGAACTAGAAATAACCATTTGACCCAGCTATCCCATTACTGGATATATACCCAAAGGTTTATAAACCATGCTGCTATAAAGACACATGCACACGTATGTTTATTGTGGCACTATTCACAATAGCAAAGACTTGGAACCAACCCAAATGTCCATCAGTGACAGACTGGATTAAGAAAATATGGCACATATACACCATGGAATACTATGCAGCCATAAAAAAGGATGAGTTCATGTCCTTTGTAGGGACATGGATGCAGCTGGAAACCATCATTCTCAGCAAACTATCGCAAGAACAGAAAACCAAACACCACACGTTCTCACTCATATGTGGGAAATGAACAATGAGAACACTTGGACACAGGAAGGTGAACATCACACACTTGGGCCTGTTGTGGGGTGGGGAAGGGCGAAAGGATAGCACTGGGATATATACCTAATGTAAATGATGAGTTAAGGGATGCAGCACACCAATATGTCACATGTATACATATGTAACCAAGCTGCATGTTGTGCACATGTACCCTAGAACTTAAAGTATAATAAAAAAGGAAAAAAAAGGAATATGCTGCTTTAGCTCAGAGAAGTTTGTTATTACTGATATTCTGAAGCCTACTTCTGTCGATTTGTCAAACTCATTCTCCCTCCAGTTTTGTTCCCTTGCTGGTGAGGAGCTATGTTCCTTTGGAGGAGAAGAGGCATTGTTTTTTTGGAATTTTCAGTCTTTCTGCTCTGCTTTCTCCCCCTCTTTGTGGTTTTACCAACCTTTAGTCTTTGATGTTGGTGTCCTACCGATGGGGTTTTGGTATGGGTGTCCTTTTTCTTGATGTTGATTCTATTTTCCTTCCAACAGAGAGGCCCCTCAGTGACAGGTCTGTTGGAATTTGCTGGAGGTCCACTCCAGACCCTGTTTGCCTGAGTATCACCTGCGGAGGCTGCAGAGCAGCCAATAATGCTGTCTGATCCTTCCTCTTGAAGCTTCATCCCAGAGGGGCACCCACCTGTATGAGGTGCATTTTTGCCCTTCCTGGGAGGTGTCTCCCAGCCAAACTATACAGAGGTCAGGGACCCACTTGAGGAGGCAGTCTTTCTGTTATTGGATCTCAAACACTGTGCTGGAACAACCACTGCTTTCTTCAGAGCTGTCAGACAAGGACTGACAGAAGCTGACAGAAGTCTGCAGAAGCTGTCTGCTGCCTTTTGTTCAGATACATCCTTCCCCCGGAAGTTGAATCTAGAGCAGCAGTAGGCCTTGCTGAGCTGTGGTGGGTTCTGCCCAGTTTGAGCTTCCCTGCCGCTTTGTTTACACTGGAACCGCCTACTCAAGCATAGAACCGCCTACTCAAGCGTGAGCAATGGCAGACACACCTGCACCCTGCCAAGTTCCAGTGTCCCAGATCAATCTCAGACTGCTGCACTAGCAGCAAGCAAGGCTCCATGGGCTTGGGACCTACTGCACCAAGCATGGAAAGGAATCTCCAGGTCAGCTGATTGTGAAGACCATGGGAAAAGTGCAGTATTTGGGCAGAAGTATACTGTTCCTCCAAGTACAGTCACTCACAGCTTCCCTTGGCTAGGAAAGATAAATCCCCCGACCCCTTGTGCTCCCCAGGTGAGGCAATGCCCTGCGCTGCTTCAGCCCACTCTCTCGTTTCAACCTTGTTGAATCTGACAGTTATGTATCTTGGGGTTCCTCTTCTCAAGGAGTATTTTGTGGTGTTCTCTGTATTTCCTGAATTTAAATGTTGGCCTGCCTTGCTAGATTGGGAATGTTCTTCTGGATAATATTCTGAAATGTTTTCCAACTTGGTTGTATTCTCCTCATCACTTTCAGGTACACCAATGAAACGTAGGTTTGGTCTTCTCACACAGTCCCATATTCCTTGGAGGCTTTGTTCATTTCCTTTGATTCATTTCTTTCTAATCTTGTCTTTACACTTTATTTCATTAGTTTGATCTTCAGTCTCTGATATCCTTTCTTCCACTTGATCTGTTTGGCTATTGATACTTGTGTATGCTTCATGAAGTTCTTGTGCTGTGTTTTTTAGCTCCATCAGGTCATCTATGTTCTTTCCTAAACTGGTTATTCTAGTTAGCAATTCGTCTAACTTTTTTTCAAGGTTCCTAGCTTCCTTGCATTGAGTTAGCACACATTCCTTTAACTCAGAGTAGCTTGTTAATACCCACCTTCTGAAGCCTACTTCTGTCAATTTGTCACTCATCCTTCATCCAGTTTTGTTCCCTTGCTGGCAAGTAGTTGGGATTCTTTGGAGGAGGAGATGCATTCTGGTTTTTGAAATTTTCAACCTTTTTGTGCTGAGTTTTCCTCATCTTTGTTGATTTATCTACCTTTGGTCTTTGATGTTGGTGACCTTCATGTGAGGTTTCTTTGCAAATGTCCTTTTCGTTGATGTCGATCATATTACTTTCTGCTTGTTAGTTTTCCTTCTAAATGTCAGGACCCTCTGCTTCAGGTCTGCTGGAATTTGCTGCATGTCTTCTGCAGACCCTGTGTGCCTGGGTGTCACCAGCAAAGGTTGCAGAACAGCAAAGATTGCTGCTTGTTCCTTTCTCTGGAAGCTTCTTCCCAGAGGGGCTCCCACAAGATGCCAGACAGATGGAGCTCTCCTGTACGATATGTCTGTTGACCCCTGCTGGGAGGTGTCTCCAAGTCAGGAGGCACAGGTGTCAAGGACCCACTTGAGGAGGCAGTCTGTTCTTTTGCTGAGCTTCAGCACTGTGCTGGGAGATCAGCTGCTCTCTTCAGAGCAGGCAGGCAGAAAAGTTTAAGTCTGCTGAAGTGTGTCCTCAGGCACCCCTTCCCCCAGGTGCCCTGTCCCAGTGAGATGGGAGTTTTATCTATCACCCTCTGCCTGGGGCTCCTGCCTTTCTTTCAGATATGCCCTGCTCAGAGAGGAGGAATCTAGAGAGGCAGTCTGGATATAGTGACTTTGCCAAGCTATGGTGGGCTCTGCCCAGTTCAAACTTCCTGGTGACTTTGTTTACACTGTGAGGGGAAAAGTGCCCACTCCAGCCTCTCTAATGGTGAATTCTGCTCCCCCCATCAAACTCTAGTATCTTAGGAAAACTTCAGACTGCAGTGCTGGCAGCGACAATTTCCAGCAAGTAGAACTTAGCTTCCTGTGCTTTGTGGGGTGAATTCCACTGAGCTAGGCCACTTGGCTCCCTGGCTTCAGCCCCCTTTTCGGGGGAGTGAATGATTCTATCTCCCTGGTTTTCCAGATGCCACTGAGGTATGAAAGATAACTCCTCCAGCTAGCTCAGTGCATGCCCAAATACTGCCCAGTTTTGTGCTTGAAACTCTGGACCCTGGTGGTGTAGACCCTTGATGGAAACTTCTGGTCTGTGGGTTGCGAAGACCATGGGAAAAGCATGGTATCTGGGCTGGAGTGCACCATTCCTCAGGCACAATCTCTCATGGCTTCCTTTGGCTAAGGTAGGGGTTCCCTAACCTCTTGGGCTTCTGGGGTGAGCCTCACCCTGCTTTGGCTCACTCTCCATGAGCTGCACCCATTGTCTAACCAGTCAAAATGAGATGTGCCATGTACCTCAGTGGGAAATGCAGAGATCACCAATCTTCTGCATTAATCTCGCTGGGAGCTGCAGACTGCAGCTGTTTCTATTCAACCATCTTGACAATGTGTGGGTGTTTTCAATGAGATTTACTTTCTGATATAGTTCTTATCTTGAATCTTATTGGTGTATACAAATTCTACAGATTTTTGTACCCTGAACATTTACTGAGGTTGTCAATTAAGTCTAGAAGACTTAAAAAGAGGTTGTTAGATATTTCTAGGTATATGATTCTATCATCAACTAGCAGAAATAATTTGAGTGCCTCTTTTCCAATTTGAATGTCTTTTCTTTCTTTTTCTTTCTTGGTTGCTCTGGCTATAGCTTCCAGTGCTATGTCCGGTAGGGAGTGCTGAGAGTGGACATCCTTGTCTTGTTGCAGTTCTTAGGGATTGTTTTCCCTTCTGCACATTCTACATGATGTTGGTTGTGTGTTTGTCATAGGTGGGTCTTATTAATTTGCAGTATGTTCCTTTAAAGCCTAATATGTTGAGGGTTTTTTTTATCATAATTGCCTTTTCTATATCTATCGAGATAATCATATGGTTTTTGTTTTTAGTTGTGTTTCTTTGATGACTCACATTCATTCATCTGTGTACGTGGAAACATTCTTGCATCCCTGGAAGAAAATCCACTTGATTAGGATTTCTGTTTACTTATTTGTTTGGTTTTTTAAAAAGTCAATTTTTATTTTAGATACAGGGGCTACATGTGGTGATTTGTTACATTGGTACATTGTGTGATGCTGAGATTTGGAGTATGGATCCAATCACCCTGGTGGTAAGCATAGTACCTGACAGGTAGTTTTTACCCCCTCTCCCACCTTATTGTTGTCCATAGTGCTATTTTTTCCCATGTTTATGTCCATGTATGCTCAATGTTTAACTCCTACCCACAAGTGAGAATGCTCATTATTTGGTTTTCTGTACCTGTATTAGTTTGCTCAGGATTATGGTGTCCAGTTCCATCGATGTTGCTGCAAAGGACCTGATTTCATTCTTTTTATGGCTGCATAGTACTTCATGATACATATGTACCACATTTTCTTTATCCAATCTACCATTAATGGACACATATTTTGATTCCATGCATTTGCTATTGTGAATAATGCAGTGATGAAGATATGCATGCACATATCTTTTTGATAGAATGATTTATTCTCTTTTGGCTATATACCAAAGTGCTGGGGTTGTTGGGTTGAATTGTGGCTGTGCTTTAAATTCTTTGAGAAACCATCAGAGTGTTTTCCACAGTGACTGGACTAATTTGCATTACCACCAACAGTGTATAAACATTTTGATGTGCTGTTTTATTTGGTTTGCTAATATTTTGTTGAGGATTTCTGCATCTGTGTTCATCAAGAATATTGGCCTGTAGTTTTCCTTTTTGTGTGTGTGGATGTCCTTGATTGTTTTTGGTATTAGGGTGATACTGGTTTTATAGAATGAGTTAAGGAGAAATTACTGCCCCTTCACTTTTTGGAGTTGTTTCAGAAACATTGGTGTCAGCTTTCCTATGTACAACTGACAAAATTTGGCTATGAATCTGTCTGGTCCTGGGCATTTTTTGCTAAAAGATTTTTTATGACTGATTTGATTTCATTACTCATTATTGGTATATTCAGGATTTCTATTTATTCCTAGTTCAGTCACGTGAGGTTGTATGTCTCTAGGAATTTATCTATTTCCTTTAAGATTTTGAGTTTGTTTGCATAGGTGTTCTTTGTAGTTTCTGATATCTTTTGTATTTCTGAGGTATCCGTTATAATGTCACATTTATTATTTCTGATAATACTTATTTAAATCTTCTCCTTATTTCTTGGGTACTCTAGCTGTAGTTGTCTATCATTTTTGTTTGTTCTTTCAAAGAACCACATTTTTGTTTCATTGATTCTTTGTATCAATTTTGGGGGGCCTCAGTCTCATTTATTTATGCTCTGAACTTTGTTATTTCCTGTCTCACTTAGTTCTGCTCTGATCTGATCTTTTTTATTTCCATTCTTCTCTTAGCTTTGAGATTGGTTTGTGCTTGTTTTTCTAGTTCCATGATGTATGACATTAGGTTAAGTTGGAATCTTTCTATGTTTTTTGATATAGACATTTAACACTATAAACTTTCTCCTTAGCATTGCTTTTACTGTATCCCAGAGGTTTTGGTATACTGTGTCTATATTTAATTTATTTCAAAAAATTATTTGATTTCTGTTTTAATTTCATTGTTTACTTAAAGGTCATTCAGGAGCAAGTTGTTTGGCTTCCACATACTTGTTTAGTTTTGAGAGTTCCTCTTCGTATTGATGTCTAATTTTATTCCACTGTGGTCTGAGAAGACACTTAATATGATTTTGATATTTTTTGAATGTATGAGGCTTGCTTTATGGCTAAGCATATAGTGGACTTTGGAAAATGTTCTATGTGCAATTGAGAAGAATTTATACTCTGAATTTGTTTGATAGAATGTTCTATAAATGTCTACTTGGCCTATACGATCTATAGCCAAGTTTAAGTCCAGAAATTCTTTGTTGATTTGCTGCCTCAATGATCTTCTAGTGATGTCAGTGTGCTGTTGTAGTCCCTCATTATTATTCTATTGCTATCAGTCTGTTTACTTATATGCAGTATTATTTGTTTTATGAATCTGGGTGCTCTGGTTTTGGATGCATATATATTCAGGATATTTATTTTTTCTTGTTGTATTGAACTCTTTATCATTATGATCCTCTTTTTTTTCAATTGTAGGTTTAACATCTGTTTTATCTGATATGAGCGTGGCTACTTCAGCTCACTTTAGCTTTCCATTTGCATGATATATCTTTTCCCCCCTTTACTATGAGTCTATAGCTGTTTTAGCTGGTAGGTAGGTCTCTTGAAGGCAGCAAATGACTAGGTCTTGTTTTTCAATCAAATTTGCCATTCTGTATTTTTTAAGTAGAGTCTTTACATCACTTACATTCAACGTTAATATTGATATGTGGCCAGGCATAGTGGCTCACACCTTTAATCCCAGGACTTTGGGAGATCAAGGCGGGCAGATCACCTGAGGTCAGGAGATTGAGGACCAGTGTAACTAACATGGAGAAATCCTGTCTCTACTAAAAATACAAAATTAGCCAGGTCTAATGGCACATGCCTGTAATCCCAGCTACTGAGGAGGCTGAGGCAGGAGAATCGCTTGAACCTGGGAGGCAGAGGTTGCAGTGAACCGAAATTGCACCATTGAACTCCAGCCTGGGCAACAAGAGCAAAACACCATCACACACACAAAAAAATTGATATGTGATGTTTTGTTCCTGTCATAGCGTTGTTAGCTTGTTGCCTTTGAGTTTCAATTGTAAAATTTGTAAAATTGTTTTTATCAGATGTGTGAGCTTTGTATTCGTATGTCCTCTTACAGTGAGTATTCCCATTTTGTTTCCAAGTTTAGGATTTTTTTGATCAGTTCTTGTAGCACCAGGCTCATGGTGAGCAATTCCCTTAATGTTTGTTTGTCTGCAAATGACTATTTCTCTGTCATTTCTGAAGTTTTGTTAGGCATGATATGACATTCTTGGTTGGCAGTTCTTTCTTTAAGGATGCTAAAAATAAATAGTCCCCATCTCTTCTAGCATGCAGGGTTTCTTCAGAGCAGTCCAGTATTACTCTGATGAGATTTTCTTTATAGGTGATTAGAAATGTCTTTCTTGATGCTCTTAGGATTTTTTTCCTTCACGTTGACTTTAGATAGTTTGATGACTATATGCCATAATGAGGTTCTTCTTGCAAAAAATCTTCCAGAAGCTCTCTGAGCTCACAAATCTGAATGTCTCAAATTTCTCCTAAGACCAGGGAACTTTTCCTGAATTTTTTCCTAAACTAGGTTTTCCCATACTTTTTAGTTTTTTCCCTTCTCCCTTTGGAGTGCCAGTAACTTGTAGTTTTGGATGCTTTACAGAATTCCATATTTTTCAAAGGCATTGTTCATTTCTAAAACCCTTTCCTCTTTATTTTTGATTGACTCGATCAATTAAAAGACCTGTCTTCCAGGTCTGAAATTCTTCCACTTTGTCTAGCCTTTTGTTAAAGTTTCAACTGTATTTTGTGAATCCTTCATTTTTTTTTTTAATTGCCAGAAGTTCTGTTTGGTTTCAAAAATGATATCTATTTCTTTTTTCATATCACGAATTGTTTTTCTGATTTATTTGTGTTGGTCTTTAACTTTCTCTTGGACCTCACTGGGCTTTTAAAAATGAATACTTTGCATTATTTATTTGGTATTCAAATATTTTATTTTTGCTAGTATGATCCTTTGGAGGTGTTATACACTTCATCTTTTCATACCTTTAGAGTTGTTTCTCTGCTTTTCTCTCATTTGAATGAGCTATTTCACCTTCTTGTTTTTTGAATTAGCTTTTGTTTGAATAACAAATTCCCCCCCTTAACCCATTCCCCATTTGCACTGAGAGTGCTCTCTGTTGGCACTTGCAGCTGCAGCATTTACCCTGAGATAACACACCAGGTTTTGGTATAAGAAATTCTTTTACCACCTTTTAAACATTACTCTGCTCACATGATCAGTCATGCAAACTTCAGAGTGACGTTGATAGAAAGAATGCTGGAAAAGCATCACAAGCAAGGGCAGCAACCTCTTCAAGACCCTCCATGCTGTGATGATGTCACACCACATTGCCTGTCTAGATGACATTTCCCCAAAAGCATACCACCAACGTCAGGGAAACAGAATTGGCTGGTTGCTGTATCATTTGCTGCTCACACAATGACAAGGATGGCAAGAAGATTCAGAGAGAAATGCAGTACATTTTTGTGGAATGTGATGTTCCACTTTGTGTTGTTCTATGGTTTGAAATTTACCACACAGAAAAACTATTAAATACTGATCTTTACATATACTTTTGTTACATTAGGATTAGAGACAAGTTCTGTTTGGAAACAACTCCAAGGAAAGTTTTTATATTTTATTTTCACATTCAAAACCTTTGCTTCAGCCTCAAAGAGAGTGTTTATGTAAAATTAAATAAATGCTGACAGTGAGCTGTACTTTTTTTTGTCTAATGGGAAAAGATTTAAGAAAGTGTATTACATATGCTGTTTAGGGTCCTTTGGCTTTGGTTCTGGGTGCTTTCAGTGGCAAAGTGTTTGTAAAAGTTCCTTGGTTATAAATAGCCTTTGTATAATGGCTTTCTCAGATGCTGGTTGAAATAGTGCTGTGCATGGTACGTGAGCAGGCTCATTTTCTCCTCTGGGGCTAGAGTGTGGAGTTCTCAGAAAGTATATATTGTTCCCCAGTGCTGTGCATTGTGTCAGTAGATTTTCTATTGTGTTATGCATTTCAACCTCCAGGACCACTGGTGGTACTCATAGGTAAGAGCTGGCTAAGGTTAATGCAGATGTGTATATACTTGATCCTTGTTTACTGGTAGAAGCTCTCTGTTACCTCAGGCAATGGGCTGATTAGTGGCATGCACATTTGTCTGAGCTCCCAGATTAGCCCTCAAATGGAGGACCAAGACTGGTGGGGTGATGAGACAGGCCTGCCTACAGGTCTCCTAGTGTCAGGAACAAGCATCAGCTTTGAAAGCAGGTCTAGTGGACCATAGCCAGGCATCTGGAGGTGTGCTAATTCATGTTGTCAGGAAATCCTGGCTGCCCCAAGTTCTCTGCATGGGTGGGGTAGCCTGAACTTCTAATTTAGAATAGTGAGTGCTTCAAGTGCCTGGAGATATTTCTGGCCATCAAGCAGAGAGGCCATGGCTGCACCAATATTTCTTCACCTGAAGGGAAGGGTACTTCAGGATCCTTATCCAGGGAATCAGGTGTACCAAATGCCTGGAAATATGCCTGAGGAGGTAGCAGAAAAACTGCTGCTGCCAAAAGGTCTTTGCAGGGGATAAGAGGGGCAAGTCAAGCTCCTAATCCCAGAGAGTATGTGCCGCTCAAACTGTGTGTGAGATGACTAGGGAATGAGCACAGAAATCGCCACAACAAGGTCTTTGCATGGGAAGGTAGGGGCTGTTCAAACTCCTAATCATTGAGAATGGGTTTGCAGAATGCCTGCAGTTATGTCTGGGTGTGCAGCAGAGGAAGTGCTACTGCACTAAGGTCTTTGTGTGGGAAGAAGTGGTGACTCAAGCTCCTATTCCAGTGAGTAGGTACACCCAAAGCTTGGTGTTATGTGTGGGTATGGAGCAAACAGTGTGCCTCTGCGCCAAGGTCTCTGCGTGGGAAGGGAGGGGAAGCTCAGGCTGCTAATCCATCTGAGTGGGTGCTCCAAATGCTTGGAAAAATGACCAGGAGTGGAGTGGAGGGCACATGTACCACCTTGCTAAGATCTTAGTAAGGAAAGGGTAACTTGGCTCAGGCTCCCAATACAGGTAAGCAGGAGTGTGGTTTGCCTCTCTCCTGTTTCTCAGAACTGGTGGGACACTCTGTCATGACTGAACAAGGGAGCAGGATGGGGCATCCAGCAGTGACACAGGCAGACCAGTTCCAAGTCACAAAGCTGTCCCAGACTGCAAGCTGTGATGCCCAAGAGAAACCTCGATTTCAGCAACTCTCCTCCCACTCCAGTCCAGTGATGGGAGAGAGCTCAATTCCAGCGCTTACTGTTGGGGTGCTCACCACACTCACCGCTCAATTCTGACTGTGGGTGCCCTTTCCCTGCTCCAGAACAAGTGCTTCTGTCTCTGTCCTGAGACTAAAATGCCTACAGTGACTGCTGCTGCCAGGTCACCAATGACTGACTTTCCAGGAGCGCAGATTAAAAATGGCAACGTCTTCTCAGTTCTGGGTCTGGGAAACACATGCAGATTTTCCTAGTGTCTTTCCCTTTCATCACTTTCCAGCCTCCCTCCAAGTAAGTTCCAGCATTTGGGGCCTGGATCTCTACTGGAAAGGAGATTCAGAGAGGGAGACTCTCTGGCCCTCTCACATACTGGGGGCTTCACCTGTTTTGATAAGCTGAACACCATCATGGGGCCTGCATTCCCACCTCCTTCACTTGGGATCTGAAGTGTGTTTCACTATTTCAGTGAATTCCCACATTTTTTCTTGAATTAAAGCTCACAGAATTGATCTTTACACACTATTTTGCTATTTCCAAGTGGCTGAGGCATGTTAAAGCTTCTAATCTACCATCTTGGCAAAAAAAACCACACACTTTTTTTTAAAAAAAGAAACAAAATGATAGTTTTATTTATTTGTCAATTTATATCAATAGAATCATCCCATAGTACTTATTTACTGTCAAGTACTTTCATTTAAGGTATTGTGACATTCAATCAAGTTGTTGCAGACAGCAATAGTTGTTATCTGTTTCTTAGTGTTTCACTTTATGAGCATTTTACAATTGTTTTATGATACTGCTTCAAACATTTGCATTGCTTCCAGTGTGAGGCTATTTTGAATAGTGCTGTTATGTACATTCCGATACGTTTTTTTGCTATCACAAGGTATTGCTGCATTTCTGTTCAGTACATACCTACAACTGCAATTGCTAGATATGCATGTATTTACTTTAAGTAAATTCCACCAAAGGATTATCCAAATGGTTGAATTATTTTATTATTGTTTCTATGAGACTGTGATTGTTTCACTTTCTTGTCAACAGACAACATGATCTGTCCTTTTTTCATTTGAACCATTCTGATGAATTATATAATAATATCTAATTGAAGTTTTAATTTGTATTTCCATGAAGCTTAATGATGTTGAGCAATTCAAGTTGCATTGTCAGCAGTGATTCTTCATTTGTGAAAGCCTAGTTTATTTTGCATATATAAGCACACAGTTGGCTTTATTTGTTTTTAAAACAATCACAGGTATATAGAAGAACTGCTTGTTCTTATAAATAATTGTTTTACATGGAACCGTTTGAAAGTAAATACTGACCTGATTCCAGATAGTTGAAGTATTTTCGTATGTATTTACTCAAAACAATGTGCTTCTCTTATATAACTATAGTAAAACCATCAGGATCAGAAAATCAATATTAATGCATTGGAACTTTCTAATTCTTGTTCCTGTTGGTGTTTTACCAAAAGTCCTAAAATATATGCTTTTTGTCCCTCTTATAATTTAGTTCAGAATCCAGAATCTCATGCCACAACTAGCTGTCACATCTCTTTCATCTACTTCAGTGTGGAGCAGTTCTTCAGTCATTACTTGACTTCCAAGACATTGCCTCTCTTTGAGAGTATAGGCTGAATATTTATAAAATGTCCCTCAATTTAGGCCTGTCTAATGTTTTTTAATGATTAAATTGAGCAGATGAATCTCTGCCAGGAATATCAGAGGATACTTTTCATTTTGGAGTGATAGACAATTTCAATGTGTTTTATTAGAATGATGTCATTTGATTACTAGGTTCAGATAGTGTGTGGCTGTCTTCTCTATTGTAACTATGTTCTTCTCAACTATGTAACTTAGATGTATTCTGTGGGTAGATTCTTTGAAATTTTGTAATTATTGTAAACTAAAAATAAATCCCAAGCCTGCTTGGACAAGGGAACCCCAGCAAAACCTTAAAAACTGTACTCCCGGCCATGAGAGGATGGGAGATCAGACATGTCTCTTTAGACCCCCTCCCTTTTGTGGTTGACACAAAACAACTCATCAACATTAGTGTTAAAATAGAGACCATGAGACTGATGGGGTGGACTCTTTGTGGCAATAAGATACCAACTTATAAATAGGACCTAAGGTCATGGCAGGCAAGAGTTAGGTCATTCACCCCCACACTTAAAGAATAAACTGTGTTCTAACTGGCTCAAGATTTTAATTTTTCTCTAGCAACTATACAAGCACTGGCCTCCATCAGATGCCAACCTCTACCCACGGTTCCACAAGCCATAGCTACAACTTTCATGGGACAAGAGACGGATTTCAGTAACCTTATTCCGATAAGAGGACCACTGAACCTGCTGTAGTGGTTCTGACTGTTTACAGAGGCTTTGTGCTTGAGTGCCCTCATGTCCCTGCTCAATTTTTTCACCTATGGGGTTAAAGATGAGTGGGTCAGTGAAGAAATGGAGATTAAGTGTCTAAATTCATGCCTCTGTTTTGGTATCATTGTGAACACTAAATAAAAATTTGAATTTTTTTTCGCTTTATGTTTTCAACTTGGAGTCAAGTATGAATATATACTAATCATATTGCTAATCATATGTTCTGGGGTTTATTCTTCTCTCTCCAAACAAGAACAAAATCCTTGGAAAGTCTCAACAGATTACATTATTTTTCTAATTTCTATTTCTTGTTTTACACTTAACATAAATGCACCGTAAATTGATTCTGTGGCCCTGAAGTAATTAGCCTCATTTTATCTGCAAATAATACACAACTGAACTGATTCTCTCAATATTTCCCTGAAGGTTGTTTCTTCCCTTAGACAGACTTTTTCTGTTATAAAGCCAAACCTTCAGTAACTCTAGATGGCAAACATCCAGAGACCTTCCTCACCCTCTTCTCCTTTGTCACTCTCTCTGTTTATTATTATGAGGACAAGCCTGGCCTCCTGGCACTCTCTTTTCTTTTATTTCTTGCATTATGCACAAAAGAGGGAAAGTCTGAGAACTGAACCAGCAATTAATAACACTTTTTATTTAGCACATTCACAAAAGAAATGGATCTAAATTATCATTCATTAATCACTTTTCCGTGTTTTACAGTGATAACATATTAAAAAGTCAGCATCAGAAAAGTATTAGCATATGTGACAGTCAATACAAGTGTTACGAGTATGAATAATTACAGATATATTTGTGCAGTGACCTGAACAACTCTCCTTAATGGAGGTTGGATGCTCACGGGATATTGAGTGCATGGGAAGATGTGATGAGAGGTCAGAGAAGACATAACAGTGGGAATGTCATTGATAAAAAAGAGTTTCAGGTGATAGCAGATCGGCAGCCAGATGGGCTAGCATCTTCAGACAGGAATGAAGCAGATCTGGTACGAGGGTGGCAGAGAAATAATCCCTCTGGTAGCTGAAGTAGTATTGAGGTTCTTTAAATCAGCAACAGATTTCAGGTTAAAGTTCTGTAAAATTGTGGTTAGAAATAAAAATAGCTCCATGCGGGCAAGTCCCTCTCCTGCACAAATTCGTTTTCCTGAAGATAACAAAGAGAGAAAGTAGTTACTCCTTGTGTTTAACTGTGACTGTGACAGTATGTTTGTGACTTGCACAAACAGAATACACAGTAAATAATTGATTAATGATAGGGTAGATGAATGAACATGTGGATGAATGGATGGATGAAATGATGAATGAATTAATGGATGGTAGGACAAACAAATGTACAAAAAGAGACACATTTGCTATCTGTCTAACATCTAATCTCAATAGGCACCCTTCATTCAGCAAATATTCATTGATTATCAGTGCCATAACAGTCGCTTCATTATTTATTTCCACATTAAAACAACTCTGTTGCCATTTTGAGTTTCCATCTGTCATTATAGAAATACATGCACATTCTTGTTTCCTGTTCCAAGCCTGATATTCCATGATCTTTCCTTCCACTTTTCACATAATCTGTTCGCAACTCTAGTCATACACACTCTTCATCAATTTTGAACACACCAAGAAGTTTCAAGTTTCATATCCTGTTGTTCGTTTTGGCTAAGATACATCTTTATTAGGCTACATTCAGGACATAGGTTCAATTTCATTTCATCTTCAGACTCTTTACAATTCCCTCAAGTAATAAAATCCTATGCTCTCTGGTTTTCCTCAACATCATACTCATGTTTTCATTAAAACATGGATCACCAGGAATCATAATTCTGTATTTATTTATCTATTGTGCTAAAATGTGAATTATTGAAGGAAGGTCTCTGTCTTTGTCATCTTGGTATCTACAGTGCCAAATATAAAGCAGACATAAAAGATCAAAGAGTAAAGGAAGGAGATTCCATGGCCAGAGACTTAGCACACAAAGCACAGGTGTGAAAATCAAGTATCCAGGATATATGATCATGATTGGAGGAAGACAGGGTGCTATGGAATCACTGCAACATAACCTCCTCCCTTGCCAATGTTTCTGGAACCCCATAATTTTTTGGAAAAGGTTCTGACATCCTTGATCTAAAGCAAATGTCCTGCTCTGTCATTCATTATCTCCCTCAAAATGCCCAGCCTTCCCTTAAATTTTATCACCTCCTTTGAAGCACATCAAACGTCCTCTGAGTTTCTTACCCCATTTTATGCCTCACTGTGTTGTATGAGAGAGCAGGAAGCATGCAGATTCCCCCTCTAGCCCCTAGAGGGGCCTGTGCATTCCTGTCTCACTGTCCTGGTCTGTCTAAATTACAATGACCTGTTTACTCTTCCTCCCTAACTCAGGAGTGAGCCTCTGTTCTCATTGAAAGTTGTGCCCTTGGAACTCAGCCTGGGAGGTGACAGACACCATGTAGAAGACACTCAATGCAGTTGTGGACTCAGATACATTCACCAAGGCAGGTAAGGACAGATCAGATGAATTTTACTTTCCAGGAGGAGCTCTTGGGTGCCTTAGTGATGTATCTAGTGGCAGAGTTCAGTCAACCTAGATGTTAGTTTTCTCAATTGGGAACAATAGGGTTAACTCCTGGAAGCCCCACTATCTGGCCCAACAATGAGGGTATATTGTGAGGGTGGAGCACATGGGTATTAAGAGTGGTGCTCTTGATCATGGACAAATAGCAATTCTACCAGCCCCAGAGGGGGTGCCATGTAAATTCCAACTGATTCCAAAAAGTTCTCTCTTTCCTTCAAATGCAAATGGAAACGAGATTCTATTACCTGCTGAGAAAGGCATGAAGTAGTCACTTTTCTTAAAGTTGCCATTCTCATCCAGAAAGTGGCCAGGGTCAAAGATCTTTGGATTAGGGAATTCTTTGTCATCGTGCAGCACGGAAGTGAGTAATGTCATTATGATTGTGCCCTGGAAGTAAAAAAACAGATAATCTGATTTATAAAGAAGTCCAGAAGTGAGAAGAAGTAGTGGACATCATGTAGCCCCATATCATTGATCTATAGGTGAGGGGACTAATGTCCAGCCAGACACAGTAATTTACATGGATGAGCTAAATGCCAGTGGTGGAAGCTTGCTAAAGAGCTTTCCAATCACATTTGAAGTCTTACATTTTGGATACTTGTGTGCAACCCTCTGAATGTGTTCTCTAGATCATCAAGTTTCGATGCCCTTGTCTGTCCCCATCACTTCAAATTTCACAAATCTTGTATTTAGATTATGTAGATTACAGTTTAAAATGGAAGTCTCTGTTGACACTTGAAATGTCCAGAGTATCTGTTCATAGAACTTTTGTAAATAAACATGTAATCTATTTTAATATGATGTCATCTGGGATGCTAACCACAAGTGCAATAACCAGTAAAAACTATTGAGTATTTATTATTGCCATGCTACAGATTAATTTTAGCTTAAAACACTGAAAAGATGATGAAATTAGAAAGATTATCACTTTGCTACAATTCAAGTCAGGATCATCAGGTTAGGTAAGGATCATCAATTAAAGCTAGAACCATTGGGTGTGTGATTCTGGAAGCAGGAGTTTCACATAGTCTTAATGTACTCCCATAGACTTTTACTAGTTGTGTATAAAAAGCAGAACCCCTACAATGGTAAGATCTGGAGGATACCACCATATTATATGAGGAACTTAGCGTGACCAATAATGACATATGTGACATTTTATGCTCCCACCTCATCAATGTGATTCAGTGGGATATTCAGTGGGATTCAGCACCTATGTAGTTTTCTTGCCAAAATTGTAGCTGGAATCTGCCTCTAGAAAACAGTCACACAAAACTAGCCTGAGGAACATTTTAAATGACTGCTGGTCTCAAAAAGGTCAACTGATGGAAAAGAAACAAACAAGGAAAGGAACTTTCCTTGATTACAGGAGGTGAAAAGGTCAACATAAGTGAATTATATGCTTGTTCCTTGCCTGGATAGTAAATTGCAGAAGAAAAAAGGCATAAAAATATTCTAGAAAAATTGAGATAATTGAAATGTAGGCTGTATTATTATTTGAACAATAGCTACTGAGTGTGAATACTCTATTATTGTGTATAAGAAAAATCTTTGTTTTGGGGCATACATACTGCAGTATTGAGGTGTAAATAAACCTTGTATTGAGAAAGAAAAACCTCTTCTGGTTGTGTGCTTTGGTAAAAACAGTGTGGATTGAAGTCCTAATCCTTGTAAAAAATCAGTGATAATTAGGGAAAACCCTATCGCATCTTGATAAATTATGAATTCTGTCTTCTCTGGAGGATAACATTAGTAATTGAAATCTTATCAGTCTCATTGTTTTCCTTCATGAAAATATAACTTTTATTACTTTTAATTGAATAATAATAAGTGGAATTGTGTAGTTTATAGCATAGCAACTAAAACATCTGGATGAATACAGAAACCATATGATAGACAGCATTGTAAAGCTGCAAAGACCAAAACTGGCCTCAGATTACAAAGACAATAATTGGCTCCAGTGACAGGAGAACTTCAGAGGGGTGAGCTCATACCTACAGTCAATTTTTGACTGTGTTCATGTAATATTCAATTCTGAATCGGGACAGGAGGTGTTGTCATTATAACTGCCTATGAGAGGTGAATGAATCCATTCTGGAAAAAGATAAACACTCTCTGAAATTCTGCATTTTTTCATATATAATATCTGTACTAAGCCATAGGGTTTCAGGCATTTGAAAGATACAACTAAGCAGTTATAAGAAGAAAAGTGGAAAGAAGGGAAAGCAATGAAAACAGACCCACATTAGGGACCATTTCTCAACTAGTTTTATGCAGCCAGCATTATCTTGTTATCAAAACTCTGAAAAGAAAATGTTGAGGAAGAAAAATTACAGACCAAAATATCTTATGAATATAAATACAGAAGTCCTGAACAGTAAGTAACAGAGCAAATCCAGCTGTTTGTGTATACTCTGTATATTTAGTGAGGGATGTGAGGCCAGTATATACAATCATATAAATAGATGCAGAGAATCAATTTGATAAAATTGCACACACATTCATGACAAAAATTTATATAAAAATAAGAGAAGAGGAAAAACTTCCCTAATCTGATAAAGAATATCTACTAAAATCTTAAAGATTTCTGATAAAGAATATCTGCTAAAATACTTAAAGCATCATTCTCAGTAGTGAAATATTAATATTCTTGTAGTCTACCCCCCAGCAGATCAGAAATGAAATAAGGATGCCCTCTATCACCAATTCTATTCAATGCTATCCTGGAAATCCTAGCCAGTGCAGTAATGCAATAAAGACAAATTGAAGACAAAATCATTGGAAAATAAGAAATAAAATGCATATTAACCTAGATAGCAAAATAATGTACATAGAAATTCCAAATATATCTATAGATAAATTATTAGCAATGATCAGTAAATTTAGGAAAGTTATTAGATATAAGGTCATCAAAATAGTATAATTGAATACAATTACATATACCAATTACAAAGAAATAAAAAAAAGCATTAAAAGTTTGTAACAACAAATTATTAATTATCTAGGAAAAACCTGATAAAAGAGTTGTAAGTCACTGCACTGAAAATAAAACATTACTGAGAAAATAGAATAAAACTCAATAAGTTGGGAGCACAACCATATTCATGAATTTAAAAATTCAATGCATGAAGCTTGCTCTGCTTGGCTCCCTGCCTCCGCACCACAGCCCCTGCGGTAGCCGCCTCGGAGCCCGCCGCTACTGCCTCTGAGCAGAAGATGGCTGTGCCACCCATGTATGCTGATCTTGGCAAATCTGCCAGGGATGTCTTCACCAAGGGCTAAGGATTTGGCGTAATAAAGCTTGATTTGAAAACGAAATCTGAGAATGGACTGGAATTTACAAGCTCCGGCTCAGCCAACACAGAGACCACCAAAGTGACGGGCAGTCTGGAAACCAAGTACAGATGGACTGAGTGCGGCCTTACGTTTACAAAGAAATGGAACACCAACAATACACTAGGCACCGAGATTACTGTGGAAGATCAGCTTGCACGTGAACTGAAGCTGACCTTCGATTCATACTTCTTACCTAACACTGGGAAGAAAAATGCTAAAATCAAGACAGGGTACAAGCGGGAGCACATTAACCTGAGCTGCGACATGGATTTCGACATTACTGGGCCCTCCATCCGGGGTGCTCTGGTGCTGGGTTAGGAGGACTGGCTGGCCGGCTACCAGATGAATTTTGAGACTGCAACATCCCGAGTAACCCAGAGCAACTCTGCAGTTCCTACAAGACTGCTAATTCCAGCTTCACACTAATGTGAATGACAGGACAGAGTTTGGCGGCTCCATTTACCAGAAAGTGAACAAGAAGTTGGAGACCGCTGTCAATCTCTCCTGGACAGCAGGAAACAGTAACAGGCGCTTCGGAATAGCAGCCAAGTATCAGATTGACCCTGACCCCTGCTTCTCGGCTAAAGTGAACAACTCCAGCCTGATAGGTTTAGGATACACTCAGACTCTAAAGCCAGATATCAAACTGACACCGTCAGCTCTTCTGGATGGCAAGAATGTCAATGCTGGTGGTCACAAGCTTGATCTAGGACTGGAATTTCAAGCATAAATAAATACTGTACAATTGTTTAATTTTAAACTATTTTGCAGCATAGCTACCTTCAGAATTTAGTATATCTTTTAATGTTGTATGTCTGGGATGCAAGTATTGCTAAATATGTTTGCCCTCCAGGTTAAAGATGATTCAGCTTTAAGATGTTACCTTTCCAGAGGGACAGATAAAATCCATTTCCAAAAAAGGTCCTTTCAGTGGTAGACTTGAGGGGGAACTTGGTGGCCCCTTTGAGATGCCAGGTTTCTTTTTTATCTAGAAATGGCTGCAAGTGGAAGCTGATAATATGTAGGCACTTTGTAAATTCATATTGAGTAAATGAATGAAATTGTGCTTTCCTGAGAATCGAACCTTGGTTTCCTAACCCTGATTGATGAGAGGCTCGCTGCTTGATGGTGTGTAGAAACTCACCTGAATGGGACTTTTTTAGACAGATCTTCATGACCTGTTCCCACCCCAGTTCATCGTTACCTCTTTTACACCAAAAGGTCTGCAGGGTGTGGTCACTGTTTCTTTTGTACCATTTTGGAGTGGAGAAGGTGGATGTGATGAAGCCAACAATTCAGGACTTAGTCCTTCTTGTGTTGTTGTTGTTGTTGTTGTTGTTGTTTTTTGCCCTTGCACCAGAGTATGAAATAGCTTCCAGGAGCTCCAGCTATGAGCTTGGAAGTGTCTGTGTGATTGAATCACATGGTGACAACACTCAGAATCTAAATTGGACTTCTGTTGTATTCTCACCACTCAATTTGTTTTTTAGCAGTTTAATGGGTACATTTTAGAGTCTTCCATTATGTGTGAAATTTGATCCTCCAAATGCTGTAATTAACGTCACTTAAAAAAAACTTGAATAAAATATTGAAACCTAAAATAAAAAATTCAATGCATGAACATGTTAAGTCTTTCCATATTGAACTACACAATGAATGTCACTTTGATAAAAATTTCAGAAGTGTTTTGGGAGATTGACACACTGATATTTTCAACAATTATTTGAAAGTGTAAACACCTAAGAGTAGCCTATTAAGGAGACCTAGCTTTATAAATCTTTATAGCCCCAAACAAAATAGCAGAAAGTCCATCAAGCTGCCACATGTATGAGTTTTGCACTTCTCTCATCTTCTGTTGTTAGGGGATTGGAGCTAAACTAGCACTTTGGAAATTTCAGAAGCACAGAAATATAGTGTAAGAGAAGCAAGCTTACCTTGGGGATGAGGTAGTTTCTGAACTTAATATCAGTGGTCACTGCGTGGGGTACGCCGGTGGGGACAAGGTCAATGTATCTCTGGATCTCGTGTATTACAGCATCTGTGTAAGGCATGTGGCTCCTATCCTGCATGCAGGGGCTCCTGTGTCTGCCAATTACATGATCAATTTCTTCCTGGACTTTAGCTGACAAGACACAAGAAAGAACTGATGGAACATTTGTCATAGCAATTCATGGCCACATTAAACATGATGTAAAAATCCCAGCAACGTTACAAACATGAGTTACATGTGCAGAAGTACAACCAGCCATATAAAAAGAATTACCATAATATAGATACATATCATTCTCCTACAAACTAGTCATTACAGTGCACAAGTACATTTCTATAAATTAGCATATATGACAACTAATACAAATTTAAGTAATACGTTATTTAAAAAATAAACAGAAGTCAAGAAATTACAGTGCTTGCAAACAGAAAAACAGGAATCAAATATTATATGTATTACCAAATAATATATGGGGTATAATGTTAAATTGCAATGGTTTTGTAAATATATTTGCGTGTGCGGTGGCGGGGCAGGGGCGGTGATGCAATTAGCACTGGTACTGTCTTCATTTTTCCACTTCCCATTGTGGCCACTTTAAGCATGCTAGTAGCTTCTTCTGAAATTTATATTTACATTTCTAAATATCCACTATTTCTTTCTATGTTTTACTAAACAATTTTTAGACAATATTTCATAATTTTCTGGCATGCGAGATGAGAATTTTTATCTCTATCTCTGTTCCATATACAGACGCATGCCCACAAAGTGATATTTGTACACACAGACACACACACATGCACGTATACACACACACAATTCTCCTCCTTCTACTTACCAGAATATATTTAGACCACAATTTCTGGTTATATCACTATTCATTCTTTATATCATTCTAAATATACTCACACAAGCACACACACACACACACACACATATTCTTCCTTGGTTCTTTAGTTAAATCACAATTTTCTATTCTTCAAGTTAGAGTATTTGCACATGTTTGAAACTCCTAGTAATAATTTCCCAATTATAGGGAAATCTCAGACTATCAATCACATCTCTTTGGTTCTTGAAGTCTCCTCTACATGTATTATTCACCTGGTCCCTTCTGAAGTGGTTGTTTCCTAGGAGCCCAGCAGCATCTCTGACACTCTCATTCTCTTACATGGGGTCTTCTGATTCCTGGCACCCTTAATTTCTTCTGACTTGGTTTCAGACATGAGATGGAGCACAATCCCCAGTATTGGAGAAAGTTAGTATAGAGGGTGAAATTTGTAACAAGCCTGTAGGTCCCAAATACTTTTTTCTATGAATACATAACATAGTATGATTGGGAATTCTGATGCTGTCTGAATGCTGGTATTTTATATATGACTTGATATAACTGTCTGAAAGATTTTAATTTTCCCTTTACTTCTGGTGCTCTGAAATTCCATGACTTTGTGTCCTGTGATGGATGTTTTAATTTCATTCACTCTGCTGAACACTTGTAGATAACTTTCTATTAAGATGGCAAAATACGAAGGTCTTTTCTCTAGACATGTTTCTTCTCTGGAGAATATCTAGCTGCTGAATGTCAGGAAGCAAGATGAAGAAAAGTGCTGAGTCTTTGAATCTGAGGAATAGATATTTCCCAAAGCTTTTTTTTCTGGCTTCACACCTCACACTTTCCTGGCCCTGTAAAGTGTCCCCGAGTACAGGGGTTCTTAGGCTTAGTTTCTCTGGAGAGTGTGCTTCCCTTT
The DNA here is from genome assembly GCF_043159975.1 of Macaca nemestrina. NCBI lineage: Eukaryota > Metazoa > Chordata > Mammalia > Primates > Cercopithecidae > Macaca > Macaca nemestrina. Next base: position 38,851,179 of record NC_092133.1, on the reverse strand, counting down.
TCCAGTGGGAAAAAATCAGGTACCTGATAAAAGGAGTCATGGAGGAAACCTGGGCAGGGGAGGCTCCCTTTTCAGTCTCATTCCCTACCTTCTTTGGTCCTTGGTGCCTCCAAATACTGACCCTTATGAGAATCATAGTGACACAGATTTGCCTCTCCTCTTGATAAATCTTCCTCTGCTGATATTTGTTACAACTCCATCCCCTATGCTGTTTCAATTGTCAGCCCTCCATTGTCTCTCCGTGTCTCAGAAATTTGCCAAAGACTTATAGGCTGTTTTCTATTCTCCTCTCTTTTTACTTCAACAGGCTAATTTTAATTTGTAATTTAGTTATTGAAATTTCAGTAGGATCCTGACACAGGGAAGAAGGTATGTTATCTGCTGCCAAACAAGAACTATTTAAATGTAAATTTGAAGGAAATGTAGAGTTTACTCTAGAAGTAAATTGTAAATTCTAAAGAAAAGTTGTATGTGAAAGATGCAATTATTAACCCCCTTCCAAATATTCCTATTTGGTCAAAGAGCAGTTTTATGAAACACACTTCTGGAATAAAAAAATTCCTTTAGGTATGGTCTCTGCTTAAACAGAAACATCTTTTTTAGAAGCCTAACTTTTAGATTACTTCCCATACTGGAATTAATCACAGGATGCCTCAGTACAATTCTAGAATTCCACTTATACTTCAATAAGGATGTTTTCATCTCACTACCTCAGCATTAGAGCATGGAATTTTCAAAATGAGAAAAGATATCTTCAAGAATGAACCTACTGTTCAAAGTGGACTTTTCATAATAAAACCAACATTCACTACTAGGCCAATTTATGCTGGCTCTCCCTACCACGAATTATCTCTGCTGAAATCCAGCCACTTCATCAGGGCTTTATTTATTTTGCTACTGCCATACTGTTTTTACTGATCTCAGTCATCCTCCTCCATTGTGCAAAGATGTCCTTTTTAATCATGTCATCAAATTTAGACAGATTACAGCTGATGACACAGAAATTTAAGGAATGAAGCTTCTCTGAGAGAAATAAGGTGGAGGACACTGGCACCATCTTCTCAGCATTGTTCTTAAATTCACTTTGTTCATCATCTGTGGTCCTACCTGTGACCTCTGGGTGCTTCAGCAGGAGCAGGAGTCCATATCTCAGAGTGGTGCTTGTTGTCTCTGTTCCAGCAACAAATAGATCAGCTACAGTGCCAACCAAGTTTTCAATAGTGAATTCTGACTGTTGGTTGTCCTTTTCCTAGAAATGATTTCATGCAATTATCTGACCAATTATGTGTCAGTATATCTAAATATACAAAATTTAAAAAAAAATACTATGTTATAAAGTTAGCCAAAAGAGATACTGGACAGTACAGTATTAGAAAAAGCAACTGTGTGGTATGGCAGTAGCTGCAGATCAGTTGACTCAAACTTTATTTCCTGATAGGCCTACAAGTTCCATTCATGAAACCATTTGCTGCTTAGGTTAGTCACACAGAATATTTCTTTCCTCAGAAATAAAAGCAGAAGTATACAGATGTCCTGTATTAGTTCAATTTGTGTTATATAACAGAATACTATATACTTGGTAATTTGTAAAGAAAAGAAATTTATTTCTGATGATTCTGAAGGCTGGGAAGTCCAAGAGCATGGCAGTGGCTTCTGGCAATGGCCTTCTTGCTACTTCATCATGTGGCAAAAAGTGGAAGGGCAAGAAAGAGTAAGAGTGAGAGCAAGGGTGGGGGCACAATCACATTTATAACAAGCTGTCAAGAACTACCCCACTCTTGCAATAATGACATGAGTATATTTATGAAGGCAGAACACTGATGACATAGTCATGTTTTGTTAGGCTGCACCCACCAACTCTGTTGCATTGGGCATTCACTTTTAACACATGAACTATAGAGGACACATTCAAACCAGAACATGAATCTTCTTCTATTTTTTCCTTATTACTCAAAACACAAATGTGAAGGAGGAATAGGATTGACATCATCTTTGGACATGAGCATTTGATCATAGTAATGAAGACTTCTATACTAAATATGGTATATATATAAAAAAAAAAAAAAGAAGGCACTTGACTCTCTCATGCTTAAGGGCTATCATGTTATTTCTAGTCTAGCCCACCATAAGGCTTCTTGTATTTGAGATATATAAGCCAACTATTTGATTATGCTCTTGATATAGTTTGGATAATAAATATTTATCTCTCCCATCCTGATAATAAATGAGTTCACATAAGATCTGGTTGTTTAAAACTATTTCTCCAACTTGTTTCTCCTCTTGCCATGTGATGTGCCTGTTCTTGCTTTGCCTTCTGCTATGAGCAAATACTCCCTGAGGACTCTGCAGAAGCTGAGCAGATGCCAGCATCATGCTCGTACAGCCTGCAGAACTGTTAGTCAATTGGGCCTCATTTTCTTATAAATTATCTGGCCTCAGATATTTCTTTGTAGCAATTCAAGAACAGCCTAACACATTCATTTTTATGATTTTTTATTATTTGTAAGTGAACACGATTTTAGTGTATAAATATAAGTAAATTAGGGCTATATCATGAAAAGTGTTACACTCTTGAATCAAGAGTTTGCAATTTTCTTCTGTCAAAAATTTACAAAGACTCAGTTACACCTACATATTCATTACAAAGCTGAAATGTGTGAAACAAATATGTCAACAAAACCAAGAATGAAATATAGTGAAAGATAATGAGTTCACAAAGACAAGACAGGTCTAACAAAATTGTAATCTAGATGGGAGGCAACAGGCAACTTGTTCTAAGGAATAAGTTCAGGAATAAATAGGAAAATACAAAGTGAAGAGAAATAGCAATTATTAATACAAAAACGTGAGGCATTAACTGCCTATATTGGATAAAGAAGAGTAGGGGTAATGCAAATGCCAAGGCTAAGGGACCAATTGAATAAAGTTCTCATAAATTGAAAGTGTGAATACACCTACAATGAGTAAAGTATTTGAATTAGTAATCAAGAACTCCACCCCACCCTCCCCACAAAAAAAAGTTCCAACTCAAGATTACTTCACTAGTGAATTCTACCAAAATAGTTGAAAAGAGCTCAGATCCAAGGGAAAAGGAAAGGGAACTTGTGTGAACAAGGTAATGTTCTTGAGAAGTCTCAAAACCACAGCCCACTCCAGTACTTGTGCTTGTGAAGGCAAAGAAGGTCACCTTGACTTCAGATCCCAGCAGACTGCCAAATTGGGTAGGGAGGCTGAGAACACTCCTACCTGCCCTTTCCATGGATTACTAAGTCTCTCAGGGTTTCACCTCTGCCAGCTTCTTTTTACTTTATTTGTGTGTGTGTGTGCATGTGTGTATGTGTACATGTTTGTGAGTTGTAGATTCTTCTTATGAATTGACCAATAAGCTCCATTGCTGTCTCTTTAACAGTCCATTTGGCGTATGATTATTCACCTGTAATATTGGCTCTTCCTTCTGAGAATAATTGATGATTGACATCTTTGTCAGCCAACTGGAAATCTCTGATGCTTCAGGCTATGGAAAGGTCGGAGAGATATACAGTGCTTGGGTTCCACTCTTTGCGACAAAGGAGGGCAATATTGAGTGGGGGCTTAACTGGGCCTAACTGTGCTTGGTCTCCCAGGAGCAGGTGTAAGCACCACCTCTGATGAGGGTGGCAAGAGAGTGACATAGACTCTGTAAGATTTACTCGGTTATAAATAGGCTTAGTGTGGTGATTTTCTCAAATGCCAGCTGTACTAGCAATGTTCTGGGTTTGTGTACACACTGAAGACATTCTAATTAGCTGGGGTGATGTGGGTATAGTGTTAGCTGAGATAAGACAAAAGTTTTCTTCTTCCCAAATGTTGTGTTATTTTGCCAGCAGATGTTGTAATAGGCTGTGCCTATTGGCTTCCAGCTAGGAGGTGGTTCTTGCAGGAGAGAGCCACCTGCACTAGTAGCTGTGGGATTTGTGCTTGGCTTATATTACCCAGGGGAACATGTAGAAGAATGAAATATGATTCCTATATCTCACCATATACAAAAATTAACTCAAGATGGACTAAAGACTTAGATATGAGAATGAGACTTGAAATCATAAAAATTTTAGACAAAAACCTAGAAAAAACTCTTCTGAGCATTGGTGTAGGCTAAGGATTTATGACTCAGTGTTTAAAAGCAATTTCAACAAAAATAATTGACAATAGGACCTAATTAAACTAAAGAGCTTCTGCACAGCAAAAGAAATGACAAGCAGAGTAAACAACCTACAGAATGGGAGAAAATATTTGCAAAATATACCTTCAACAAAGGACTATTTTCCAGAATCTACAAGAAACTCAAACAGCAAGAAAAAAAAATCCAAATAATCCTATTAAAAAGTGGGCAAACAACATGAACAGAAATTTCTCAAAGGAAGATATACAAATGAGAGAGTGGAGCAAGATGACAGAATAGAATGCTTCACTGATTATTCCCCATGCAAGGACACCAACTTAACAGCTATCTACACAAAGTGTACCTTCATAAGAACCAAAATCAGATGAGCATGCACAGTACCTAGATTTAAATGTATATCACTGAAAGAGGAACAGAAGAGATAGAAAAAATACTATTGAATTACTGACATCCTCTCTTCCCCTGGCAGCAGTGGCATGGTTCAGAGAGTGTTTCTGAGTACTGAAGGAGGGAGAACACAGTAATTATACAGCATAAAATTAATGCTGTTCTGTTATGGCAGGAGGGAAAACAGGCCAAATTCAGCTGATGCCCACTCACAGAGGGAGCATTTAAACCAGCCCTGGCCTGAGATGAATCTCTGATACCAGTGGTTGGAACCAAGTTTCTACAAGCCTCATCACTGTGGACTATAGGGCTCTGGGACTATAAATAAACTTGAAAGACAGACTTGGCTACAAGGATTGTAACTTTTATGTGAGTCCTAGTTCTGAACTGGGCCTAGAGACAGTAGAGCGGTGGCGGGAGGTGCAACTTACTGAAACACCAGCTGAAGATGGGTAAGGGGGCGCTGACATCCCCCCTCTCCTAATCCCAAGCTGCACAGTTTTCACTTCCAAAAGAAACTCCTTTCTTCTGCTTGAGGAGTGGGGGCTTGAATAGCTAGCAGCAATACCCAGGTACTACGTTGAGGGCTTTGGGTAAGACTTTGAGACTTGCTGGCTTAGGTAAGACTCAACACATTCCCAGCTAGCTGGCCATCAGGAAAGACTCCTTCTACTTGAGAAATCAGAGTAAAATATAAAGGCGACTTTGTCTTGCAACTAGGTATCAGCTTGATCACAGGAGGGTAGAGCACCAAGTGCACTCCTGGAGTCTCCAAAACCAGGACTTGGCTCTTGTGCAGGGTCTAGTATTCTCAATGGGCCTTTGATAGCACTGCTCAAGGGGTGAGACTCCACTGCCCTTGGAAAGGAAAGGGAAGAGTGAGAAGGACTGCATTTTGTGGTTTAAGTGCCAGATCAGCTGCAGTACAACATAACACCAAATAGATTTCTAAGGTTTTTGACTCGCCCCTGGCTTCTAGGTGGTACCTCTGGACATGCTTGGGTACTGGAAGAATTTGCTGCACTGAAGGGAAGGACACAGGCCTGGCTGGATTCACCACCAGCTGATTGTAGAGCCCCAGATGCTTGGAAACATAGGCAGTAGCCAGGGAGTGGTTGCAGCAGGCTTTGGGCAAGGCCCAGTGTTCTGCTGGTTTTAAGTCTGACCCAGCGCAGTCACAGTGGTGGCGGATACATGAGTGCTTGTGTCATTCTATCCCCAGTTTCAGTTGGCTCAGAACAGAGAGAGAGACTTTATTTGGGAGAAGCTAAGGGAAGAGAACAAGAGTTTCTTTCTGGTAATCCACAGAATTCTCTTGGATCCTGTCCAAGACCATCAAGGCAGTATCTCTACAAGTCTTCAAGAACCACTGCATTATTGGGCTTGGAGTGCCCCTAAAGCAGATAAAGCTTAGATCACAACACTTAACTCATTTCCCATTTATTAAAAAAAGTGCAGTTCACTGTCAGTGCAGTATTCTAGGGGCAAATTGAAAATAGGTTAAGTCCTTTTTAATATCTAGAAAGCCTACCAAGAAGGATGGGTACAAAAAAAATCCCAGACTACAAAGATGACAAAAATACCTAACTCTAGAATGCCCAGCCCCAGATGAATATCTACAAATATAAAGAAAATCCAGGAAAACATGACTTCACCACATTCACTAAATAAGGCACCAGGGACCAATCCTGGAGAAACAGAGATATGTGATCTTTCAGCCAGAAAATATAAGGTAGTTGTTTTGAGGAAACCTAAAGATATTCAAAATAACACAGAGAAGAAATTCACAATTCTATCAGGTAAACATAACAAAGAGACTGAAATAATTTACAAGTCAAGCAGAGATTGTGGAGCTGAAACATGCAATTGGCATACTAAAGAATGTATTAGTCTTTAGTAGAATCATAGAATAGTAGAATTGATCCAGCAGAAGAAAGAATTAGTGAGCATTAACAGAAGCTATTTGAAAATACAGCTAGAAGAGACAAAAGAAAAAAGAATAAAAAACAATGAAGCACACTTACAGGATCTAGAAAATAGCCTCAAAATGCAAATCTAAGAGTTATTGGCCTTAAAGAGGAGGTAGAGAAAGAGAAAGGAGTAGAAAATGTATTTAAGGGGAAATAACAGAGAACTTTCCAAAACTAGGGAAAGGTATCACTATCTAAGTACAAGAAGCTGATAGAACACCAAGCAGATTAAACCCAACGAAGACTACTTCCAGGTATTTAATAATAAAACTCCCAAGGACATCCTGAATTGTATTGCCTAGATTTTCTGCTAGGGTTTTTATAGTTTTGGACCTTACATTTAAGTCTTTAATCCATCTTGAATCTATTTTGTATAAGTTTAAATACATGAAAATTAAGCAATATGCTCCTGAATGAACAGTGGGAGAATGAAGAAATTAAGAAGAAAATTGAAAAATTTCTTGAAACAAATGATGAGAAAACACAGCATACCAAAACCTACGGGATTCAGCAAAAGTCGTACTAATAATAAAGTTAATAACTGTAAGTGTCAACTATCAAAATAGAAGAAAAACATCAAATAAACAACCTAACAATATACCTTAAGAAACTATGAAAGCTGGAGCAAACCAAATCCGAAATTAGTAGAAGAAAAGAAATAATAAAGCTCAGAGCAGAAATAAGTGAAATTGAAATAAAGAAAACAACAAAATATTAATAAAGCAAAAAGTTGTTCTTTAGAAGCATTAATGAAAGCTGACAAACCTTTAGCCAGACTGAGGAATAACGTGAGACGATCCAAATAAGTCAGTGATGAAAAAGAAGACATTTCAACTGATATCACAGGTATTCAAAGGATCATTGGTGGCTACCATGAGCAACTATATACCAATAAATTAGAAAACTTAGAAATAATGAACAAATTCCTAGATACATACAACCTACTGAAATTGAACCATGAAGTAATCCAAAACCTGAACAAAATTATAACAAGTAATCAGATTGAACTCAAGAGAAAGCATCCTAGTAGAGAAAAGCTCAGGACTCAATGACTTCAATGATGAATTCTAGCAAACATTTAAAGAAGAACTAATACCAATCCTACTCAGACTATTTTACAAAATAGTGAAGGAGGGAATACTTCCAAACTAATTCTATAAGGCCAGTATTACTCTGATAACAAAACCAAAGACATGTTTAAAAAAAAAAAAAAGAAAGGTATAGGCCAATGTCTCTGAGGAATATTGATGCAAAAATCCTCAAGAAAATAGCTGCAAACCAAACTAATGAATACATTAAAGAACTCATTCATCACAACCAGGTGGGATTTATCACTGTATGCAAGGGTGCTTTAACATATGCCAATTAATAGATGTGGTACATCCTATCAACAGAATAAAGAACAAAAGCATGTGGTGATTTCAATCGATACTGAAAAATTATTTGATAAACCTCAACATCCCTTCATGGTAAAAGCCCTAAAAAAACAAGGTATAGAAGGAATATACCTCACCATAATAAAAGCCATCTACAAAAGACCCACAGCTAGTAACATACTAAATGAGGAAAAAACTGAAAGCCTTTCCTCTAAGGTCTGGAAAACAACAAGGATGCTTACTTTCACCACTGTTATTCAACATTGTACTGGAATACCTAGCTAGAGCAATCAGAGAAAGATATGAAGGAGATCCCAATTAGAATGAAAGAAGTCAAATTATCCTCATTTGCAGATAATATTATCTTATATTTTAAAAAACCTGAAGACTCAACTAAAAAACTACAAGAAATAATAAACAAATTCAGTAAAGTTGGAAGACACAAAATAACATACAAAAATTGGTAGTATTTCTATATTCCTACAGTGAATAATTTAAAAAAGTAATCCTATTTACAATATCCACACATAATATTAACAATGAGATACCATCTCACACTAGTTAGAATGGCGATCATTAAAAAGTCAGGAAACAACGGATGCTGGCGAGGATGCAGAGAAATAGGAATGCTTTTACACTGTTGGTGGGAGTGTAAATTAGTTCAATCATTGTGGAAGACAGGGTGGCGATTCCTCAAGGATCTAAAATCAGAAATACCATTTGAGTCAGCAATCCCATTACTGGGTATATACTCAAAGGATTATAAATCATTCTACTATAAAGACACATGTACACGTATGTTTACTGCAGCACTATTTACAATAGCAAAGACTTGGAACCAACCCAAATGTCCATCAATGATAGACTAGATAAAGAAAATATGGCATATATACACCATGGACTACTATGCAGCCATAAAGAATATGAATCCATGTCCTTTTTAGGGACATGGATGAAGCTGGAAACCATCATTCTCAGCAAACTAACACAGAAACAGAAAACCAAACATTGCATATTCTCACTCAAAAGTGGGAGTTGAACAGTGAGAACACATGGACACAGGGAGGGAAACATCACACACCAGGGCCTGTCAGGGGGTGGAGAGCAAGGGGAGGAAGAGCATTGGGACAAATACCTAATTCATGTGGGGCTTAAAACCTAGATGATGGGTTGACGGGTGCAGCAAACCACCATGGCACATGTATACCTATGTAACAAAGCTGCACATGCTGCACATGTATCCCAGAACCTAAAGTATAACTTAAAAAATCACTGAAAAATATGAATAGAAGGGAAAATTCCTTATAATAATAAAATGTATTTATAAAAATTCCAAAGATATTTTATATCAAATTGTGAAAATCTAAAAGCTTGTGCCTTAAAATCAGGGGGTAAAAAACCCAAGTATATCTACTTTTACTACTGCTATTTGGCATTGTTCTTAAGGTCCTAGCCAAAACAATTAGACAAGAAAGATAAATAATATGACAAGTTGTATATAATGGATTTTTTTAAAATTAAGGATTATGCATACATTCGTACAGCCAACAGACACATGAAAAAATGCTCATCGTCACTCGCCATCAGAGAAATGCAAATCAAAACCACAATGAGATACCATCTCACACCAGTTAGAATGGCAATCATTAAAAAGTCAGGAAACAACACGTGCTAGAGAGGATCTGGAGAAATAGGAACACTTTTACACTGTTGGTGGGACTGTAAACTAGTTCGACCATTGTGGAAAACTGTGGCAATTCCTCAAGGATCTAGAACCAAAAATACCATTTGACCCAGCCATCTCATTACTGCATATATACCCGAAGGATTATAAATCATGCTGCTATAAAGACACATGCACATGTATGTTTATTGCGGCACTATTCACAATAGCAAAGACGTGGAATCTACCCAAATGTCCATCAGTGACAGACTGGATTAAGAAAATGTGGCACATATACACCATGGAATACTATGCAGCCATAAAAACGGATGAGTTTGTGTCCTTTGTAGGGACATGGATGCAGCTGGAAACCATCATTCTCAGCAAACTATCACAAGAACAGAAAAGCAAGCACCGCATGTTCTCACTCGTAAGTAGGAATTGAACAATGAGATCACTTGGACACAGGAAGGGGAACATCACACACCAGGTCCTATTGTGGGGAAGGGGGAGGGGGAAGAGGGAGGGATAGCATTAGGAGATATACCTAGTGTAAATGACAAGTAAATGGGTGCAGCACACCAACATGGCACATGTATACATATACAACAAACCTGCACATTGTGCACATGTACCCTAGAACTTAAAGTATAATAAAAAAAATTAAGGATTATATGTCATAACTAAATGGGATCTATATGAGTAGTGCAAGAGTGCTTCAATAAGAAAATCAATCAATGTAATACACCTTATTAGAAAGAAAGGAAAAATCTAACAAAATGACCATCTCAATAGAAGCTGAGAAAGCATAAGACAAAATTCAATTCTCTTCCTGATAAAATCACTCAAAAATATGAATAGAAGGGAAATTCCTTATAATAAAATATATTTATAAAAATTCCAAAGGTATTTTATGTCCAGTTGTGAAAATCTAAAAACTTATGCCCCAAAATCAGGGGGAAAAGATCCAAGTATATCCAATTTTGCTGCTGCTATTCAGCATAGCACTTAATGTCCTAGCCAAAACAATTAGACAGGAAAGAGAAATAAAAGGCATTTAGGTAACAAAGGAAGATGTAAAACTGTTTCTATTTTAAAATAACACAATTATATATAAAGAAAAGTTCATACAACTGACAAAACACAACGAGAGCTGACAAATGTTTTCAGCTTAATTTTAGAGTGTAAAATTGGTCCAGATATCTGTTGTGTCTGTTTATATCAGCAATGAGTGACATGAAAATAAAATCAAGGAAATAATTACATTCGCAATAGCATCAAAAGGACCAAAAGCCCTGAGAATCTATAATCAAGAAGATAAAAGATGGAAAACTATCAAATGTTGCTTAGAAAAATAAGGAGTACCTAAATAAATGGCAAACCACGTCATGTTAAAGGATTGAAAGACTTAAAATTGTTAAGATGGCAATGCTTCCAAAAGTAATCTAAAGATCGAACGTAATCACTGTCACAATTCCAATGTCCTTTTTAAAATTTTTATTTGTGCAAAAATGGAAAAGCCAATCCTGAATTTATATGCAACTACAGGGAGAGGACTCAATTTCCAAATTTCCAAACTTCAAAACAAAACTATAGTAGTCAAAACAGCATGGTACTGGCAAAAGGAAAGAAATAAAGACCAATGGAATAAATTGAAATCCAAACGTAAACCTAATCATCTATGCCCAGTTCATTTTCAACAAACGTGCCAAGATCATTCAATCTAAAGGAAGAGTTTCAAAAAAAATAAATAAATAAAGGAAGAGTTTCTTCAACAATCAGTGCTGGGACAACTGGGTAACCACATACAAAAGAATGAAGTTGAACCCCTATCTCACTCTTATGCAAAATATAACTGAAAGTGAACGAAAAACTCAAATGTGAACTAAAACTATAAAATTCTTAGAATAAAACATCGGGTTAAATCTTAATGCCTTCAGAATTGGAAGTGGATGCATAGATTTGACACCAAAGCAACTAAAATAAGAGAGATAAACTGGGCTTCACCAAATTTAAAATGTTTGTTCATCGAAGGACAAAATTAAGAATGTGAAATGACAATATATAGGATGGGAGAAAAGATTTGTATTTCATACATATTTAGTAAGCGTTTAATGCCCAGAATCCATAAACAACTACCTACAGTTGAACAACAAATGACAAGCAACCCAATATAGAAATGAGCAAAGGGCCAGGTGTGGTGACTCACACCTGCAATCCCAGTGCTTTGGGAGGGCTGAGGTGGGTGGACTGCGTGAGCTCAGGAGTTTGAGACCAGCATGTTTGTACAAAAAAATACAAAAATTAGCTGGGTGTTGGGGTTTGTGCCTGTGCTCCTAGCTACTTGGGAAGCTGAGGTAGGAGTATCACTTGAGCCCAAGAATCAGAGGTTGCAGTGAGCCAAGATGACAACAGTGTACTCCAACCTGAGGAACACAGAGAGGCCTGATCTCCAAAAAAAAAAAAAAAAAAAAAAGAGCAAGGGCCTTGAATAACATTTCTCCAAAGATCTTGTAAAAATGGTAAAAAGCTGATTAATATCATTGGTCAAGTCAAAACCACAACCACAATGAAATACCACTTTGAGCTGACACAAAAAAACAGAAAACTACAAATATTAGCTATAATATGGAAAAGAGGAACCCTCAAACATTGATAGTGGGATTTTAAAATGGTGCATTTACTGTAGAAATGTTTAGTTGTTTCTCAAAAAGTTAAACATAAAATCACCATATGACCCAGAAATAACACTCCTAGGACTATACCCTGGAAAACTGAAAATATGTTCACGAAGAAACTTGTGTACAAATGTTAACAGCAACATTATTTATAAGAGCCAAAAGATCATTTATATAACACAAATGATCATCAACAGATGAATGACAAGCAAATTGTTGTATGTGTACATGAAAATGGAATATTATTCAACCACAAAAAAAACAAAGTACCATCACATGCTAAAACTTAGTTGACCCTCCATATCATTATGCTAAGTGAAAGAAGCCAGGAAAAAGGTCACGTATGCCATGGGTCCTTTTAAATGCTATATTCATTATAGGAAAATCCATAAAGATAGTTGATTAATGTTTACTACATGATGGAGTGGGGAATGAGGTGTAACTATTTAATGATAGAGTATGTTTCTGTGGAGTGATAAAAAAGTTTTGAAAGTAGAGAGAGACGGTAGTTGTGATGTAGGGCAGGCGAGTCCCAATGTAGAGCTTAATCTGGGAGGGTTCTTGGCTTTGCCCAGAAAAGAATTCAAAGGTAGCTCAGAGGTAGAAGAAAACAGCTTTGTTGAACAGGCAGTGGTACAGGTCTGTGAGGGCTACTGCAGAGCAGGGCTATGGTATAGGCAGAGAGTAGGAACTCAGAGCAGTTTTGCAGTCATTTTTATACCCACTTTTAATTGCATGCATATTAATGGACAGTTTGTGAAGGGAAGGGGTCTTATCTTTTGGGTCATTGGGTGCCATGGAAAGGGGAGGTAACTCCTGGGTGTTGCCATGGGAATAGTAAATTGACACGGCACACTGGTGGGCGGGACTGATTGAAGGCGTCCTGGCCCTGTTTTAGCTAGCCATCAATCTGGTCCTGTGTCCAAGTCCCACTTCTGGAGTTGATTCCCGCCTCTTACCTCAGTTGCACAATATTGTAATTGAAATCATACCATTAAAGTGTACACTTTAAATTGGGTGATAATGGTACATGAATTTCATCTCAATATTTAAAATGTCATAATTTTTTGAATTAATCTATACATTTAATGCAATCTGTTAAAATCCCTATGGGCTTGTTTGCAGAAATTGACAAGTTTATTCTTAAATTTATGTTGAGACTGAATAAACCCAAAAAAGCCCAGATAGTCTTGAAAAAAGCTTTGAGGACCCACACTTTTTGATTTGAAAATTTGATACAAAGTTACAGTAATTAAGACTTCAAAATGAGGTACTACTGTCATAAGGACAGACAGATCAATGGAGTAGAATTGAGAGCCCACAAACAAATCCTCACATTTATATTTAGCTGGTTTATAATGAGGTCGTCAAGACAATTCAATAAATAGTGCAATGAAAACAGGATTCACGCTCACAGGTTACCTAATAAACATCAACCTCCAACTCCTTTGTGCAAATTCATTTTAGGTTACACCAAATTAAACCTTCTCTCTTCCATCCACCAACTCTTTCCCATCACATACCTCTCCACAATCTACTCAGTCCATCTGAAACCTTTTTTCTGTTCCACACTGCAAATATTTTAGGGCTATTTCAATATGCAGGGCATGCAAGAAGCCCATTTATGATAAGCCATTCTTTTCCATTGTCACATAATCTGTGTGCAATATTGATATCCATCTTCAGTTTATGGTAGGATATTTTATATTTTCTACTTATTTGTAATTGTTTCCATTTGACTGCAGTGTCTATATTATTCTACTCACGTAGATTACTTTTATTTCAAGAAGAGAGTCTATGCATTCTAGCTATTGGACAATTTTATATTTTCCATGATGTTTAGTACAGGCCCATAAATACAATACGTAATTAAGGTGCTTGTCAAGCATTGCTGGCCTGATCATTTAAACATCCTTAGTAAATTACAGAAGGATTCGATGAATCACAAAATGGACAAGAAATCAAATTACTGATCTGTTGCTAATATCTTACCTGCTCCATTTTGATCAGGAAGCAATCGATAAAGTCCCGAGGATTGTTAACATCCAGTGTTGCTTGGTGTTCTTTTACTTTCTCCCTAATGTAACTTTTTGTAAGAGCAACATTTTTAAGCAATTTGTTGTGAGTTCCTGGGAAACAATCAATGAGTAGAGGGAAATTATTGCAGACCTAAAAGAGAAAAGAATATTAAATATAAACACGTCATAAGACATATGTGTCTTACACCAAGCCTGATTGAAATTATAGCTATAAATATGAATAAAATGTTATGTACATTTTGATGGGGAAATTTTTATTGTGCATGTATAGCAATTTTCTGTACCTAAAGATTGGAGGGAGAAAATTTTGAACAGGAAATCAAAGATGATAATTATTTTCTTCACTCATACATCATTTTATTGTATAAAAACATTTTAATATCAATTTTCTCATTTTTAAACCAAGTCTTCCCTACCACCTTGAAATATAAGATGGCATGAATTACTATGATTTATATTTAGTTCATGACGCTAGAGGTTAAGGGGGTTTGGGCAACCTGATAGAGAGCACAAAGCTAGAACTCACTGTTTTTATTTCTGTCAAGTAGCTTCAAAAATGGAATCAGTATTTTAGAAGTGCGAGCAGCTCGAAGATACCTTAAAACCCAGCTGTGCACCTGAGCAGTTAAGTGATTTCTCTAAGATCACACAATCATTATTTAGGCAGAGTGTAGGACATGCCAACTCAGCACAGGGTAAAATTTGAATGTTTGTTTATGGTTCATACACCATGAAACCAACCATTTTTGTCATTCCTAACCTAGCTGCCTCATCAGCCAGGATCTCAACTGAAGCATCAAACACACCTGTCCTATTCAGTATTTCCTGGCACCTTCTATGGTCACAAATATTCTCCCTCCTTGATGGAGATAGTCTTTCCCTAAATTAGAATATTTCTGCCAAGTAATGTGAGGAAGAGGTCAGTAAGCATTGATTGGAGGATAAGCCTACTGAGTAATGGAAACCTTCAGAAAGGGCCCGGATGTCCATGGAGTGATATGGACATGTTTTTGGGCTGTCACCAAAGCACTTTATTGAAACAGTCTTTGGGATTTAGTGGATAAACCACTGGTCAGGAAGTCACTGGGCTTGAAAGCCACCCCTGTATTTGGGCATTCATTTTCTGTGTGTAAAATAAAAGACTTGGTCATCTTTTCCAGATGTTCACTTCATAAATTTCTGAGCAGTACTGTGGTGTTCAAACATGCCCTTCATATAGAACTTTGGACTTACCAGAAAACATAGCATAAATAGTTTCCCAGGAAGATAAAATCTTGGCCTTACCTGGATCCATGGGGAGGTCAGAATCCTGAAGTTTACAGTGAATCTTTTCATCAGAGTGAGAAAATTCTCATCTTTATAATCAAATCGTTTCTGGAAAACAACGGAGCAGATCACATTGCAGGGAGCACAGCTCAGGATGAAAGTGGGATCACAGGGTGAGGCTAAAGATTTAAAAATGTTTTAAAATATTATTAAAAAATAAACATTTAAAAGATCTGCATTTGTTAAGACATAAAGGAAATTTAGAAATTTTAAACAATATCTTACAAATTCCCCATGTGTCCAAAAAAAATCAGCATGCATGAAATAAACATATTACTTTTACCTTAAATATGAGTTGAGCATTCCAGTCTAGCTAAGCAATGTCATTTCACATGTGGTAATTCACATCCACTGCTTTTATTTAAACTCTTTTAACCCAAGGGTATCTTTTATTTTGGAAGGAAAAAGAAGACTTTTTCAAAATCCTAATAATTCAAGTTTTTAGAGCAGAATCATGTCTGTCTGCAAAGCCTCTGGACAATAAAACACACAGATAGGAAGAGAAAATTTGGGGACCTAGAAATGTCTTACATACAGTGAATAGCTGAAAGTATAATGTGCTGAACCAACAGGAATTAAAGTTAGGGAGATTGTGGGTGAATGCATGTGTCTGAGGGAACAAATGTGAAAAGCAGGTACATCCATATGGCATAGAAGAAAAACTAATATAAATGAGCATTAAGTATAACAGATTTGTTTATCTAAATAAGTAAAATGTTAACTTTTTATTTCAAATCTAAATCCCAGTAAAGCTAACCAAAACATAAATTGATAAATGGAATCTTTTTATTTCTTTTTCAATTTGTAAAAAATGAATGTCCTTCCTTTGGAATAATGTTTATCATTTTCAATCATCTTCCAAATTTAATTAATTTGGGCAAAACTACTCTTGTGGATTCTGGGATATTATTCAGTATAGTTATCAAGATAAGTATGTTTTAATAAAGTTTTAAATTTGACCATAAGTTAAGCCAAATCTGTCATTTTACAGGTAAATAAATTATTAAAAAGGCTTTTTTTTTTTGGTACAGGAATCTCTAAAATGAAATTGCTGTAACCAAGTGACTAGTGAACATAAATGGAAAGGGTGCCCAGATTCACATCGATAGGTACTAAATAAGAGTGACATGAAAGGAAAGGGTTCTGAATAAAGTTGGAACACTGAACAACAGGAAACCTGCTGAGTTAGCAACTTCTATGCCGGACTCCTTTAAACATTACTGGGCTCTAAAGTTTCAGAAAAACAGTTGTTTTAGCCAAGGGGGTGAAAGGTAATTTAGGAAGCCTTGGTGAGTGTGTGTGTGTGTGTGTGAGAGAGAGAGAGAGAGAGATTCTCAGGTACAATCTGATATCCAGGTTTTTTTTTTTTTTTTTTTTTTTTTACTGCATTTGGGAGAGTGAATTTAAAAAGGTAATTTTATATCCCAGCTGATAATCACACTGATTATAACAAGCACTTCATAGGTGAGTAAATTGGCAGTGGGAGAAAAATGATTCGCACAAATTTCAAAGCTAAGATCCAATACAGTGGAAAAAAGATGACAGAACTGAAAACATAGCCAAATTACATTTAAGGAAGATAAGATAAAGAGTTTTTCATAATAGTTAAAATCTAGTTAAATTATTTATAAATTAGTATTTGTGTATTTTGCTGAGTTATACTGTAGATTATATTTACTCAAAATATATAAATTGTTACAGTAAGTAGTGGTTAACAAGAAATAATTAATCCTGACAGTTTTCAAATAGTACCGTGTTTCCTGAGAAATAACAACTGATGAAAACTGTACTGAGATATACCTAAGAAAGTGAAACCATACATAGTGTCATTACTGGCCAGAGCTGTAGGCATGGACCTGGAAGGAATTCCCAGACATGTGAGTCTGACCATATGAAAAAAACTCTAATTAAATGAAAGCACATGTCACTTGGTTCATGTTCCATAAGGTGTGATGAGGTCATTTTCACCATGTCCACTTTCCTAGTGTTCTCTGGTGAAATGTTCTGGTGAAGGTAATGCAGATTTATGCTATGGGGGAAACCTTCTTCTTTAACTCTTTTCAAAAAATGAACTCAAGACCCTTATTTATTATTTCTGATTTGAAAACAAGGGAAAAAAACTGAGCAGAAAATAGGATTAAATGACCTTTGATTCCTATACCCTATGAACCAACACATTTATACAGGTAAAGCACAGGTACACAAAATTTCCCTTGTCTGTGCTTCAAACCTCCCTCCACCACCTGAGGGCTGACAACCAGGATGCACAATGAAGATCTGGTCACCCCTGAAATGTTTCCAAGGATGTCATTAGTGAAGACAGCTAACTGTTAAGGTCAGTGATGCAGAGTAGAGTCACCCACCCTTGGTTTTTCTCAACTCCTCCACAAGGCAGCGGGCTTCCTCTTGAACACGGTCCTCAATGCTCCTCTTCCCCATCCCAAAATTCCGCAAGGTTGTGAGAGAGAAACGACGGGTCTCCTTCCATCTCTTTCCATTGCTGGAAATGATTCCTAACAAAAAAGGGGGGCAGAAACTGGGAGAATTCATAGCCAAGGAAGAAAGTGCTGCAACACTGGGCAGCTAGGCAGATAGGCTAAGCTCTGCTGAGAAGCTTTTTAGGGCTCTGTTTTCCATCTTCCTCACCCCAGTTACCAAAGCTGACACAGGTATATGCACACCTACCAAGTCCGTTAGTAATTCTTTCAGATATTGGCAAAATGCCTCTTCCAGAAAACTCCTCTGCATTATCAATCAGGGCTTCCTTCACTGTCTCATATCCATGCAACACCACTACAGGATTCATGCCAAAATACACGGTGAACACAGGACCATAGACTTTTGAGAACTGGGAAAGGAAATGCAAATAGCAGCAAAATAAGTCGCTATTTGCTCCAAATATTACGTATGATTCAGACTGATATTTTCATTGTATTTTTTAATGTTTATATTTGCCACACATAGATTCAATATTTCTGAATTTTGTACATAAATGTGATGGTGATTGTCATAGCTGCCACTTATAGATGACCTATGATATGCTGTGCAATAACCCAGGCAATTGGTACACAAATCACAGTTCATCCTCACTTCAACACATTGAGCACATTCATTTGCCCTGTTTTAAAAATGAAGAAACTGAGGCCAGAGAATTCCAAATTCATTCTCAGAGTCCCACGGGTAATATACAGAAGTTCCAAACTTGAACCTCTGCTAATTTAAACTGATGCTTGAACAATTTATCACTCCCCCATGTCCACCTTGAGGCCAATACCCGGTTAAGGACTCCAGGGTCACCTGTAAAGCTCTTACCATGAGGATTCTGATTCAGCAGTCCTGTGATCAACCCTAGAAATCTGTATTATCAGTGTCACCCTAGGCAATTCTGATGCCCAATCCAGTTTGTAACTGCTGGTATTACCAATACGGAAAGATGAAGTACCACAAAGTTAGAATCAGGACACTCAGCAACTCCTGAAAGAAGAATTTCTTCCATTCTCCAGCAACCTTGACCACAGACAGTGACTTTGTTCAGAATCCAGAAGAATTATGTTAACCACCAATTGGGCCCTGACTGATTACTTCTTTCTTTCATGCATGTATGCTTGTCCTGAACCCACAAATATTTCTGTCATATCAGCCATCAAATGAATCTTCAGAGAAGTTCAATTTTCATGACGATTCTGAATAAAACACATGACTACTGCAGTAGAGGACTTATTGGATGAAATTTCTAATCACACATATTTCCCTTCACCTTCAGTCAAAAATCATAGCAAAACACTCTGAAACAAAGAGGTGAACAGCACTTCAAACTTTTGACATTGTATTAAATGATTCTATCATACAATGACCCCAATGATTCTGTATTCACAAAATGCATCAACTCACTCTACTATTTCTGACAATGACAGACTTAGAAAGACAAAAGAAACATCAAAGAAGTTCAGAGGGATTATTTTGCTTTACAATGATCTATTAAAATAGAGTGCTTCCAGGAATATATTTTGTCTAAAAATAGCAGTCAAATAACTTACCCTTTGCAAGTGACTGGAGGAACATAAAGCATACTTACATTGCTGAAAGATTTGCAGATGTCCTTAACATCTATCTGTAGAATATTTCCAATAATAGGAAGAGGAGTGGGGCCAGGAGGGAGTTTCCTTCTCCCAGAGCTCTGTCTCCAGAGTGAAAAGAGAAGCACAAAGGAGAGACAGAGCACCAGGACCACAAAAGGATCCATTGAAGACTTCTCTTCTTATTAATACAGCTGAGAGCTTGCACTCCAAGGCTTTTATAACACTCCCTGCTAATTCAGTGTGTGTCTGTTTGACATGTAAAGTAAGCAATCACCTAGGTCCAATTTATACTTTTTTTCTGTGTGGACTTTGGCCCATGGATAGAGATAAAATGTTCTTTTGTCCTACTCCTTCTTTGCAGTGCCCATCTAGGAGATTCTGGTTTAATTATATTGGATTGGAGCCCAGGTATTGGTAATTAAAAGTTCCTGGTTGTTCCAATGTGCTGTGATGATGGAGAAATACTGAAGTAAATGATTCTATGTTCCAATATACTCAAAATTCAATATTCTCAGATTAATGACCAGTTGGGAATTTATGACTTTGAGGGAAATCAGTGTATTCTGTATGTCGTGTATAAAAAATGTACGTTGTAATGCTATATCAAAAAATAGAAGACTTAACCCTTGATAACAAAAGCCTTTCAAATATTTAGTATAGTTCACTTAAAATACAACTGCCTAAACATGAAATACTGAATATAACTCATACATGTTGAATGACTGCACATATATCAAAGTATTAGCTAATAAATGTATATATATATTGAATTGTATATAAATGATATACATAAATATGTATTTATGTTATTACATAATAATATTTATGTTATTATTACATTATTGTAATAATAGGTGATTGTTTACATGTCAAAGAGACACACTGAATTAGCAGGGAGTGTTAATACGTTCTTACATAACAAAAATACATATTTATATTATTATTAAATATTATATTAGATATATATAAATGTATATTCACCATTAAAAGAGACTGGAATGTAGAGATTGTCATTTTTTATTTTTCAAATGGGGGAAGAAACTCTGGGAGAACAGGACACCTGTCAGTGCCACACAGCTCATCACTGGTAAAACCGGGATTTGAGCAGAGATCTTCTGATGCCCATTGGGGTGCATTACCACTTGCACCAGAGCTGGCTCAAGAACAATTTCAGAAAAACAAAACAACCCCAGACATTAGTTACTCTGAAGATACACCACCTTGACTCTGTTCAGAAAGCAACAGGCTTCACATTAAATAGAAGTCCATTATTTGTTTATAAGGATAAGAGGACCAGAGATGCTCAAAAGAAGAAATAAAAATTAGAGTTCTGCCCTCTGCATCACCTCACAAGTGAAAGTTGTTCAGCGCTATTAAGGAAAGGGCCAACCTCACATAATTTATGGCAGAGGGCTTGACAATCTATGGCTTCTCCACCTCCCAGTCACCTCCAGACATAGCTGCTTCTATTGTTTTTGGTTTGTTATTGTTACAAATAATAGAATGTAATCGTACACAGCAAGGAAGAGAAATTATATACAGAACAATAGTTGTGGATTCAATAGAAGATGGAACATAGGGAAATCATTGAATGGACCCAGGGCACAGAACGACTGTAATGTGCAGACCTGAATGGGAACTGATAGTCAATGGTCATGAAGATCTGAATTCAACTGGATTTATGAACATTCCTAGATCACTAATGACAAAGTGTATGTACAAAGGCATGATCTGAAAAGATTACCTTTATTCTAAATTGACTAGTACAGTTATTTCCAGCTCTTTCATTAGGAAAATATTAAGACCCAGTTATACAATGTTTTATCGATTATGTCTACAGACATTATGACAAATTTACAGAGAATTTTCACACTCATCACATCTCTTTTTATTCTCTCAATTATCTTTGCCCCCTGCAAAATTATTCCCAGTTTAGAGAGGAGAAAGTTAGACCATGGAGATTCAGTACTTTAGCTAAGGGCACACAGAATGCAAGTGACCAAGCTGGGGCTGGAAACCATAACCCCTGCATCTTGCTGCCTTCTTTTTAAGCAAAACATTCAGTTAAACTGGGGCACCAAGATTTACTAAAATTCAACACTTGTGGATTGATCTAATCAGTGACTTTCAAAATAAACATTAATTTAGTTAATAATTCTAGCACCAGTTGAGTAAAATGTAGGTCAGACGTGTTTGGTTTTATAACCTTTAAAAGGTGAGTGAGTCCAGGTCCTGGTGAACCCTTTATCCAGGGCAAAGGGAAGCAGTAATTTACTGCCTCACTCACATAGGTATAAGTTAGTTTATTTGGATAAAATAAGTTCACTTTCTCTCTTTAGCGTAATAATTTTATCCTCGAGAGACAGTTGTCCTTGCTTTGCTCCTTGTTTCTTCTCTTGAGCTGAGGCTCCTACCTTGACCTTTCTCTTTATAGAATAAAAGCAATGTAGATCATTTAAAGACAGATAGGATCTCTGAGATCTACTAATTTAATTTTGCTTTGTTTGTCAGGAATGAGCAATTGGCGACTCAGTGAGTTAGAGCATTATCAATACACCAGTAAAAGATTTTGTATTAGAATCCCAGTTTTCCTGCTCGGTGGTTCAGTGAAATACCCCATCTCATAGAATTCCCACCTGAGTCCAAATGATCAAGAGTGTATTAGCATTAATTAAGCCCTCCACCGTCACAGATTAACACCAACCTCAGCTTGGTTAGAGTTGTGAATTAGAGCGGGGTTTTTTAAATTAATAGAACTTATTTTTATAGCAATTTTAGGCTCCCAGCAACAGTTCCCACAAACCCCTTCCCAGCACCTACAAATAGTCTTTCCCACAATCAACAACCCCAATCAGCAGGGTTCATTAGTTACAGTCAGTGAACCAACAATAAGGCATATCATCAACCAAAGTTCAAAGTTTACATAGGTTTTACTCTTTGTGTTGTACATTCTATATGTACAACATTTGACTGATGTATAATGCCATATATCCATCATCGTAGCATCATACAATATGGATTTGCTGTCCTAAAAATCCTCTGTGCTCTGCCTGTTCTCTCCCTTCCCTGCAAGTCCTTGGTAAGAATTGAACCATAGTTCACTTTAGTGTTGCCGTAGTTTTGCCTTTACTATAAGAGATTGTTATATAGTTGGAATCACACAGTATGTAGCCTTTTCAGACGGGTTTCCTTCACTTACTAATACGCAGATGGTTTCTCCGTGTCTTCTCATGGCTTGAAAGCTCATTTCTTCTTACCACCAAATAGTAATATAATAATATTCCCTTGCATTGATGTACCACAGTTTATTCATCTAGTGAAGGATATCTTGGTTGCTTCCAATTTTGGCAATAATGAATAAAGGTGCTATAAATGTCCATGTGTAAGTTTTGTGTGGACATATGTTTTCAACTCATCTGGCAAAATATCAAGGAGCAAAACTGCTGGATCACGTGGTAAGCATATTTTAGTTTTGTAAGAAGCCACCAAACTCTCTTCCAGAGTGTCTGTAACATTTTGCATTCATACCAGCAATAACTAATAGTTCCCATTGCTTCAAATCCTTGCCAACATTTGGTTTTATCAATGTCTTAGATGTTCTTATTGTAAAGGTGTGTGTCATTGTTGTCTTCATTTGCAGATCCCTAATTATGTGTAATGTTGAACAGTTTTCATGCTTATTTGACATCTGTTTATCTTCTTGGGTGGGGTGTCTGTTCAAATCTTTTGCCCATGTTTCTATTAAGGGTGTCCAGTTTTTTATCGTTGAGCTTTAAGAGTTCTTTGAGTATTTTGGATGACAGTGTTTTATTCTTATAAAGATATATTCTTGTATCTTTGGGAAATATTATTCCTCTTTTAGATGGACTCCTTCCCTTGATAGTGTCTTTTACAGAGTAAAACTTTGTTGTTTAAACAAAGTTCAGATAATTGATTGTTTCTTTCACGGATTGTGCACTTGTTGTTGTATTTGAAAAACCATTGCCAAAGTCTTCTATATTTTCTCCTATATTATCTTCTCAGAATTTTATAGTTTTGTGTTTCACATTTAGTTCTATAAACAATTTGGAGTTAACTTTTGTAAATAGTGTAAGATCTACATCTAGATTCTTATTTTTGCAAAAACATCTTAAGACAAGTGGGACTTAATTAAACTAAAAAGCTTCTGCACAGCAAAGAAATAAATAACAGAGTAAACAGACAACCTACAGAATAGGATAAAATATTTGCAAACTATGTATTCAGAAAAGAGCTAATATCCAGAATTTATAAGGAACTCAAAGAAGTCAATAAGACAAAACAAATAACCCCATTAAAAACTGGGCAAAGTTCCAATTGTCACAGGCTATTGTTGCATTTGTTTTAGAGGTCTTAGTTATGAATTATTTGCCTAGGCCAATGTCAGAATTTTTCCTAGGTTTTCTTCTATGAATTTTATGGTTTTAGGTCTCACATTTGTCTTTTATCCATCTTATGTTAATTTTGATATGCAGTGAGAATTAGGGGCCCAATTTCATTCTGTTTATGGCAAGCTAATTTTCCCAGCACCATTTATTGAATAGGATGTCCTTTCCACAGTGTTTATCTTTGTCAGCTTTGCCAAAGATCTGTTGGCCATAGGTATGTGGCTTTATTTATGGGTTTTCTATTCTGTTCTAATATAGGAGTAAGGATTTCACACTATTTTTGTAAGGTTTACAGTAGAGAGACTCTCTTTATTTTGGAATTTATTTTTCTTTAATTTTTAATTTCTGTGGGTACATAGCAGGTGTACTTATTTATGGAGTACATGAGATGTGTTTATACAGGCATGTAATGTGTAAACCCCCCCCCCCAAAAAAAAAGAAAAAGATGGAAGGGAAGGGAAAGGAAAGGAAGTGGGAGAGGGGAATCTTGCTCTGTCTCCCAGGCTGGAATGCAGTGGCGAGATCTTGGCTCACTGCAACTTCTGCCTCCTGCGTTTAAGCAATCCTCTCCCACTTCCTTTCCTTTCCCTTCCCTTCCCTCTTTTTCTTTCTTTTTGTGTGTGTGTGTGTGTGTGTGTGTGTGTGTAAAAATCACATCACAAAGAATAGTATATCCATCTCCTCAAGCATTTATCCTTTGAGTTACAGTACAATTATACTCTTAGTTATTTTAAAATGTGCAACTCAATTATTAATGACTATAATCACCTTAGTTTTCTATCAAATAGTAGGTCTTTTTTATTTTAACTATTTTTTTGCATTCATTAAGCACCCCAAATACCCCCCACCCTCCCACTACCCTTCCCAGCCTCTTGTAACTATGAGACAGTAACTTTAATAGAGAGTAGAGTTACCAGAGGATGGGAAGGGTAGTGGGAGAATGGGGGGTATAAAATGAGTTAAATTTCTTTGATTTTTAGGACCCACAAATAAGTGAAAACATGCAATGTTTGTCTTTCTGTGTCTGGCTTATTTCACTTAACATAATGATCTCCAGTTGCATCTACGTTGTTGCAAATAACTGGATCTCATTCTTTTTTTTATGGCTGAATAGAACTTCTTTGTATATATATGCCACATTTTCTTTATCCATTCATCTGTTAATGGACACTTAGGTTGATTCCAAATCTTGACTTGTAAGTTGGATTCCTAGGTATTTAATTCTCTTTGTAGCCATTGTGAATGGGAGTTCACTCATGATTTGGCTCTCTGTTTGTTTATTATTGGTGTATAGGAATGCTTGCGATTTTTGCACATTGATTTTGTATCCTGAGACTTTGCTGAAGTTGCTTATCAGCTTAAGAAGATTTTGGTCTGAGACGATGGGGTTTTCTCAATACACAATCATGTCATCTGTAAACAGAGACAATTTGACTTTTTCTTCTCCTAATCAAATACACTTTATTGCTTTCTCTTGCCTGATTGCCCTGGCCAGAACTTCCAACACTATGTTGAATAGGAGTGGTGAGAGAGGACATCCTTGTCTTGTACCAGTTTTCAAAGGGAATGCTTCCAGTTTTGCCCATTCACTATGATACTGGCTGTGGATTTGTCATAAATAGCTCTTATTATTTTGTTAGACGTTCCATCAATACCTAGTTTATTCAGAGTTTTTAGCATGAAGGGCTGTTGAATTTTGTCAAAGGCCTTTTCTGCATCTATTGAGATAATCACGTGGTTTTTATCATTGGTTCTGTTTACATGATGGATTACATTTATTGATTTGCGTCCCAGGGATGAAGCCGACTTGATTGTGGTGGATATACTTTTGGATGTGCTGCTGTATTCGGTTTGCCAGTATTTTATTGAGGATTTTTGCATAAATGTTCATCAGATTATTGGTCTAAAATTCTCTTTTCTTGTTGTGTCTCGATGCTGGCCTCATAAAATGAGTTAGGAAGGATTCCTTCTTTTTCTATTGATTGGAATAGTTTCAGAAGAAATTGTACCAGTTGT
Source organism: Macaca nemestrina (assembly GCF_043159975.1). Classification (NCBI taxonomy): domain Eukaryota; kingdom Metazoa; phylum Chordata; class Mammalia; order Primates; family Cercopithecidae; genus Macaca; species Macaca nemestrina. The sequence goes on along the minus strand of NC_092133.1, from coordinate 38,825,080 downwards.
ACCAGCTCCTCTTTGTACCTCCGGTAGCATTTGGCTGTGAATCCTTCTGGTTTGGGACTTTTTTTTTTTTTTTTTGGTTGGTAGGCTATTAATTATTGCCTCAATTTCAGAGTCTGTTATTGGTCTATACAGAGATTCAACTTCTTCCTGGTTTAGTATTGGAAGGTTGCATCTGTCCAGGAATTTACCCATTTCTTCTAGATTTTCTAGTTTATTTGCATAGAGGTGTTTATAGCATTCTCTGATGGTAGTTTGTATTTCTGTGGGATCCGTGGTGATACTGCCTTTATCATTTTTTATTGCATCTATTTGATTCTTCTCTCTTTTCTTCTTTATTAGTCTTGCTAGCAGTCTATCAATTTTGTTGATCTTTTCAAAAAACCAGCTCCTGGATTTATTGATTTTTTGAAGGGTTTTTTGTGTCTCTATGGTTTTCAGTTCTGCTCTGATCTTAGTTATTTCTTGCCTTCTGCTATCTTTTGAATTTGTTTGCTCTTGCTTTTCTAGTTCTTTCAACTGTGATGTTAGGGTGTCGATTTTAGATCTTTCCTGCTTTCTTTTGTGGGCATTTACTGCTATAAATTTGTTGCTACACACTGCTTTAAATGTGTCCTAGAGATTCTGATACATTGTGTCTTTGTTCTCTTTGGTTTCAAAGAACATCTTTATATCTGCCTTCATTCCGTTATTTACCCAGTAGTCATTCAGGAATAGGTTGTTCAGCTTTCATGTAGTTGTGTGGTTTTGAGTGAGTTTCTGAATTCTGAGTTCTCACTTGATTGCACTGTGGTCTGAGAGACAGTTTGTTGTGATTTCTGTCCTTTTACATTGGCTGAGGAGTGCTTTAATTCCAATTATGTGGTCAATTTTAGAATAAGTATGATGTGGTGCTGAGAAGAATGTATATTCTGTTGATTTGGGGTGGAAAGTTCTATAGATTTCTATTAGGTCTGCTTGGTACAGAGTTGATTTCAAGCCCTAGATATCCTTGTTACCTTTCTGTCTCATTAGTCTGTCTAATACTGACAGTGGGATGTTAAAGTCTCCCATTATTATTGTGTGGGAGTCTAAGTCTCTTTGTAGGTCTCTAAGGACTTCCTTTATGAATCTAGGTGCTCCTGTATTGGGTGCATGTATATTTAGAATAGTTAACTCTTCTTGTTGCATTGATACATTTAACATTATGTAATGCCCTTCTTTGTCTCTTTTGATCTTTGTTGGTTTAAAATCTGTTTTATCAGAGACCAGGAATGCAACCCTGCTTTTTTTTTTTTTTTTTTTTTTTTTTTTTTTGCTTTCCATTTGCTTGGTAGATCTTCCTCCCTCCCTCCCTTTATTTTGAGTCTATGTGTCTTTGCATGTGAGATGGGTCTCCTGAATACAACACACTGATGGTTCTTGACTCTTTATCCAATTTGCCAGTCTGTGTCTTTTAATTGGGGGCATTTAGCACATTTACATTTAAAGTTAATATTGTTATGTGTGAATTCGATCCTGTCATTATAATGTTTCCTAGTTATTTTGCCTATTAATTGATGCAGTTTCTTCCTAGCTTCAATGGTCTTTACAATTTGGCATGTTTTTGCAGTGGCCGGTGCTGGGTTTTGTTTCTTTTCATGTTTAGTGCTTCCTTCAGGAGCTCTTGTAAGGCAGGCCTGGTGGTGACAAAATCTCTCAGCATTTGTTTGTCTGTAAAGGATTTTATTTCTCCTTCACTTATGAAGGTTAATTTGACTGGATATGAAGTTCTGTACTGAAAGTTCTTTAAGAACGTTGAATATTGGCCCCACTCTCTTCTGACTTGTAGGGTTTCTGCACAGAGATCCACTGTTAGTCTAATGGGCTTCCCTTTGTGGGTAACCTGACCTTTCTCTTTGGCTGCCCTTAATATTTTTTCCTTATTTCAACCTTGGTGAATCTGACAATTATGTATCTTGGGGTTGCTCTTCTCAGGGATTATCTTTATGGTGTTCTCTGTATTTCCTGAATTTGAATGTTGGCCTGCCTTGCCAGACTGGGCAAGTTCTCCTGGATAATATCCTGAAGAGTATCCTCCAACTTGGTTCCGTTCTCCCCATCGCTTTCAGGTACACCAATCAAACATAGATTTGGTCTTTTCACATGGTCCCATATTTCTTGGAGGCTCTGTTCATTTCTTTTTACTCTTTTTTCCCTAATCTTGTCTTCTTGCTTTATTTCATTAATTTGATCTTCAGTCACTGATATCCTTTCTTCCACTTGATCGAATTGGCTATTGAAGCTTGTGCATGCATCATGAAGTTTTCATGCCATGGTTTTCATCTCTATCAAATCATTTAAGGTCTTCTCTACACTGTTTATTCTAGTTAGCCATTCATCTAACCTTTGTTCAAGGCTTTTAGCTTCCTTGAGTTGGGTTTGAGCATGCTCCTTTAGCTCAGATAAGTTTGTTATTTTCGACCTTCTGAAGCCTACTTCTGTCAACTCATCAAAGGCATTCTCTATCCAGCTTTGTTCCATTGCTGGTGAGGAACTGTGATCCTTTAGAGGAGAAGAGGTGGTCTGGTTTTTAACTTTTCAGCTTTTTTTCTGAAAATTTAAATTTTCAGCTTTTCTGCTGTGGTTTTTCCCATCTTTGTGGTTTTATCTACCTGTGGTCTTTGATGTTGGTGACCTACAGATGGGGTTTTGGTGTAGACATTCTTTTTGTTAATGTTGATGCTATTCCTTTCTGTTTGTTAGTTTTCCTTCTAACAGTCAAGCTGCAGGTCAATTGGAGTTTGCTGGAGGTCCACTCCAGACCCTGTTTGCCTGGGTATCACCAGCAGAGGCTGTAGAACAGCAAATATTGCTGCCTGATTCTTCCTCTGGAAGCTTTGTCCCAGAGGGACACCCACATATATGAGGCGGCCCCTATTGGGATGTGTCTCCCAGTTAGGCTACACGGGTGTCAGGGAACCACTTGAGGAGGCAGTCTGTCTGTTCTCAGAGCTCAAACACTGTGCTAGGAGAGTGGCTGCTCTCTTCAGACCTGTCAGACAGAGAAGTCTAAGTCTGTAGAAGTTGTTTTCTGCCTTTTGTTCAGCTATGCCCTGTCCACAGAGGTGGAGTCTATAGAGGCAGTGGGGTTGCTGAGCTGTGGTGAGCTCTGCCCAGTTCAAGCTTCCTGGCTGCTTTGTTTACCTACTCAAACCTCTGCAATGGCAAACACCCCTCCCCGAGCCAGGCTGCTGCCTCACAGTTTGATCTCAGACTGCTGCACTAGCAGTGAGCAAGGCTCCGTGGGCATGGGACCCGCTGAGCCAACCATGGGAGAGAATCTCCTTGTCTACTGGTTGCTAAGACCTTGGGAAAAGCACAGTATTTGGGCGGGAGTGTCCCATTTTTCCAGGTACAGTCTGTCATGGCTTCCCTTGGCTAGGAAAGGGAAATCCCCTAACACCTTGTGCTTCCTGGGTGAGGCAATGCCCTGCCCTGCTTCAGCTTGCCCTCCATGGGCTGCACCCACTATCCAACCAGTCCCAATGAGATGAACCACGTACCTTAGCTGGAAATGCAGAAATCACCTATCTTCTGCATTGTTCATGCTGGGAGCTGCAGACGAGAGCTGTTGCTATTTGGCCATCTTGGAATGGAGAGCCAGACTTTATTATAGAATCTGCATTTCCATAGTCCAGACTTCCTTGAAGACAGAGGCCAAAGAGAGGAACAATCTCATAATCTGGTCCCTGAGTTCTGTTTTCATGGTATAAATCATTCTACAGAACTCCTAGTATAATTTTCTCTAATAATTATCCACATTCAACTCTTTTTCTGGTGCATACCTGACCAAATAAAAACTCTTCATGCCAACATTCAGGCTTGCAGATTATTGAAAGACATCCCCAATTCCATATCTATTCAAATTCATTTTTGTTTCCACTCAATTAAGGTTTCTCTCCTCCATCTTTTTGCCACCAAATACCTCTGGACCTCTCATCATACTGCAAGACAATAGTGGCAAACATATGGCTCTGGCCAGCCACATAGTCAGCCCTTGTCATGAAGAATCCATTTGTTCATTCTGCTTGTCAGCATGAATTCACAAAACTCTGACTCAGCGACTGAGTGCAGCTTTCAGGGAGAATAACTTGAAGGCTATAAGCAGGATACAGTACAGGTCTCCACGAATCTTTCCTGAATTATGGCATTTTAAAAATATATAAGTTTAATGATTATACCCCTTGCCTTTTTCTGTACCTAAGATAATATCTGACAGGTTTATTAATAATGCATCTGTAATTTATAAGTAGATGTACCTTTACATTGAAACTTTGATGAAATTTTGCTCTAAAGTAACTTCTAACCACATTTGATGTAACTTCTGAGCACATGCAGAATCTCCACCACCAGTATATAAGCTCTTGACTAACTCACTGCTTTGGAGTATTTTAACAGAAACTCTGAAAGACTACCCTAGATTGCAGTCCTCAGGAAGACTCTGAATAAAATTAACTTTAATTCTTTAAAAGCAAGGTGTTTTTCTTTAGTTGACAGCACCATTCTACTCATCCAAAATCCCCTCTCCTATGTTTCATGCAAATATTTAAAGATATACATCAAACCTCAGGGATTACAGGAGGCCCTCCTAGGTTTAACCCCTCCTTCTTTCTCTTCCATATGCTGTGATATGATTATGCCTACATTCAATTTATATTTGTATTTTTTAACTTGTTTGTGTTTCCATTTCACCTGACATATGCATTATGTCTTTCTTAGATTATTAGTAACTAAAAACAGTGTAATTAGTATATTCTAATTATTTAACAATTTAATTTTTAATTATTCCATGAAGCTTAGGCCACATGCATATACACAATACGTGCTTGTCAAACACTTCTGGATTGATCATCTCAATGTCTCCAATAAGTACAGAACTAATAAATAAGCCACAAAAATATAGGCAAGGAAATAACATTTTACATGTCCCATTTTGATACAAAAATTAATAAAATCTCATGGACTGGTACTGCTTAGGAATTATTGATGTTCTTTTATTTTTCCAAAAAATAACTTTTAACACAAGCAAAATGTTTACATACTTTATTGTGTTTATTTTTATATAATTCAATTTTTTAATTTTTTACTTAATGTTTTAGTATTTAGAAAATTCTGTGGGTACATAGTAGCTGCACGTATTTATGGGGTACATGGGATGTTTTGAAATAGCCGTGCAATGTGAAATAAGCACATCATGAAGAATGGGGTATCTATCCCCCAAGCATTTATCATTTCAGTTACAAAGAATCTGATTTCATTCTTTACATTATTTTAAAATATAGAATTAAGTTATTATTGAGTATAGTCACCCTACTCTTCTATCAAATAGTAGTTCTTATTTATTCTTTCTATTGTTGGTGCACATAAACTATACCCACCTTTCCTTGAGCCCCTCACCACCCTTCCCAACCTCTGATAACCATCCTTCTACTGTCTATGTTCAATCAGTTCAATTGATTTGATTTTTAGATGTCACAAATATATGATATGTGATGTTTCTTTCTGTGCTTGGTTTATTTTGCTTAACCTAATGATCTCCAGTTTTCATCCATGTTGCTGCAAATGACTGGATGTCATTCATTTTATGGCTAAAAAGTACTTCATTGTGTATACCATGTTTTCTTTATCCATTCATCTGTTGATGGACACTTAGGTTACTTCCAGATCTGGAATACTATAAACGGTGCTGCAGCAAAAATGGGAGTGCAGCTATCTCTTCAATATTCTGATTTCCTTTTTCTTGGGAAAAAGGATACCTGGATCATAGGGTAGCTCTATTTTTGTTTTTCTTGAGTAACCTCTAAACTTTTCTCCATAGTGGTTGTACTAATTTACATTCTCACCAACAGTGTACCTGGGTGCCCTTTTGTACACATTCTCACCAGCATTTGTTATTGCCTGTCTTTTGGATGTAAGTCATTTTAACTGGGATGAGGTAATATCTCATTGTAGTTTTGATTTTCATTTCTGTGATGATAATTGACATTGAGCGCCTTTTCATATGGCTGTTGTCCATTTGTATTTCTTCTTTTGAAAAATGTCTATTCAAAATTTTGCAAATTTTTAGATGGGATTATTAGATTTTTTTCTATAGAGATGTTTGAGCTTCTTGTACATTCTGGTAATTAATCCCTTGCCAGATGAGTAGCTTGCAAATATTTTCTCCCATTCTGTGGGTTGTCTCTTCAGTTTGTTGATTGTATTCTTTGCAGTGCAAAAGATTTTTAACTTGATGTGATACCATTTGTCCATGTTTGCTTTGGTTGCCTGTGCCTGTGGGGTATTGCTTAAGAAATCTTTGCCCAGACAAATGTCATGGAGATTTTCTCAAATACTTTCTTGTAGTAGTTTAATAATTTGAGGTCTTAAATTTAAGTATTTAATCTATTTTGATTTGATTTTTGTATATGGCAAGAGATAGGGGTCTGGTTTCAATCTTTAGCGTATGGCTATCCAGTTTTCTGAGCACCACTTATTGTGGAGACTGTCTTTCACCCCATGTATGTTCTTGGCAGTCTTGTCAAAAAGCAATTTACTGTAGGAGCGTGGATTTATTTCTGGGTTCTCTGTTCTGCTCCATTGGTCTATGTGTCTGGTTTTTTTTTTGTTTTGTTTTTGTTTTGTTTTTTTGTTTTGTTTTGTTTTTGAGACGGAGTCTCGCTCTGTCACCCAGGCTGGAGTGCAGTGGCGAGATCTCGGCTCACTGCAAGCTCCGCCTCCCGAGTTCACGCCATTCTCCTGCCTCAGCCTCCCAAGTAGCTGGGACTACAGGCGCCCACCACCTCGCCCGGCTAGTTTTTTTTGTACTTTTTAGTAGAGACGGGGTTTCACCATGTTCGCCAGGATGGTCTCGATCTCCTGACCTCGTGATTCGCCCGTCTCGGCCTCCCAAAGTGCTGGGATTACAGGCTTGAGCCACCGCGACCAGACTATGTGTCTATTTTTATACCAGTGCCATGCTGTTTGGGTTACTACAGCTCTGCAGTAGAATTTGAAGTCTGGTAATGTTATTTTTGCTTAGAATAGCTTTGACTATTCTGGGTGTTTTATGGTTCTATATAAATTTTAGAATTTTTTTCTGTTTCTGTGAAGACTGTCATTGGTATTGTTACAGGAATTTCATTGAAACTGTAGCAATGCAGTACTTTTGTTAATTCTTAGCTATTTAATTTTCTGTGTGGTTCTCATAAATGGGATTACTATATATTTTTTTCATATTGTTTACCGTTAGCATAAAGAAATGTCACTAAATTTTACATGTTGACTTTGTATCCTGCAACTTTACTAAATTTGATTATCAGTTCTAATAGTTTTCTTGTGGTGTCTTTTGGTTTTTCCCAATATAAGATTGCATCATCTGCAAACAAGAATAATTTGACTTTTTTTTCCAACTTGGATGCCTTTGATATTTTTCTTTTGTCTGATTTCTCTAGCTAGGACTTCCACTAATATGTTGACTAACTATGGGGAAAGTGGGCATCCTCATCTTGTTCCAGATCTTAGAACAAAAGCTTTCTGTCTTTTCCCATTCAGTATGTACTAGTCGTGGGTCTGTCATATATGCTTTTTATTATGTTGAGGTATGTTTCTTCTATTCCCGGTTTTTTGAGAGTCTTTATCATGAAGGGATGTTAAATTTTATCAAATGCTTTTCAGCATCAATTAAATGATCATATTGTTTTTATTCTTCATTCTGTTGATACAATGTATTACACTGATTTGCATATGTTGAACCATTTTTGCATCTCATGAATAAATGACTTGATCATGATGGACAACATTTGTAATGTACTGTTGAATTCAGTTTGCTAGGATTTTGTTGAAGATTTTTGCATCAATGTTTATCAGTGATATTGCTCTGTAGATTTTTTTTGTATGAATCTTTGATTGGCTCTGGTATCAAGATAATACTGGCTTCCTAGAATGACTTTGGAAGTATTCCGTCTTCTTCTATTTTTTGGAACAGTTTGAGTAGGACTGGTATTACTTCATCTTTAAATGTTTGGTAATATTCAGCAGTGAAGACATCAGGTCCTGAGCTTTTCTTTATGGGAAAACTTTTTATCATGACATTGATCTTATTACCTGTTACTGATCTGTTCAGGTTTTGGATTTTCTCCTAATTCCATCTTGGTAGGTTGTTTGTATCTAGGAATTTTTCCATTTCTTTTAGATTTTTAAATGTATTGGTCATAGTAGTCACTAATGATCTCTTGAATTTCTTAAGTATCAATTGTAATGTTTCCTTTTTCATTTCTGACTTTATCTATTTGGATCTTATCTCTCTTTTTTTGTTCATCTGGTTAAAGGTTTGTCAATTTTGTTTAAGTTTAAAAAAAACAACTTTTTGTTTCATTGATTAATTTTGTAAATGTGTAAATTTTGTAATTTTGTAAATTTAATTTTATTTATTTCTGCCTTGATATTTACCATTTCTTTTCTTCTATTAATTTTGTGTTTGGTTTTCTCTTTTTTAGTTCTTTAAGATGTGTTGTTAGATTGTTTATTTCAAGTTTTTTCTCTTTTTTGATGTAGGTGCTTAATAGCTACAAACTTTCCTCTTAGTACTGCTTTTACTCTATCCCATAGGTTTCTGTATAATATGTTTCCATTAACATTTCCTTCAAAAATTTTTGAATTTCCTCCTTAATTTGCTCATTGACCCACTGGTCATTAGGGAGCATATTGTTTAATTTACACATCTATTTGTATAATTTTCTAAATTCCTCTTGTTATTAATTTCTAGTTTTGTTCCATTGTGGTCAGAGAAGAGGCTTATTTTTTCAATTTTTTGACAACATTTTAAGGCTTGTTTTGGTACATAACATGTGGTCTATTCTTGGAGGAGACTGTATTAAACAAACTTATGGCACATAAGGAACACAATATGCAAACCTGAATGGGAGATGGAATTCAGTGAGCATAAGGAGCTATATATCATTAGGATTATATACATTGCTAGATAACTAATGGCAATGCTTGTGCAAAGGTATGTCCTGTAGAGATATTATCATATTTATTTTAAATTGGTCAGTATAATTATTTCTAAGCTGTTTTATAAGGAAAATTTAAGTTTTTGTCAAGACTCCAGTTACACAACGTTTAACCCTCATGTTTTAAGGACTCTGATAACTCACAGAGAATGTTCACACTCATTATTTCACTTCTGATTCTCTCAATTACCTTCACCTATGGTAAAATCATCCCCATTTTAAAGAAGAGGAAATCAAGACTCAGGGACCTATCATCTTAGCCAGGAACATGGTGTCTGCAAGTTGTAGAGCAGAGGCTAGTACCCATAACCTTTGCACCTCAAAAGCTTCTCTCTAAGTAAATTGTTCAGTTCAACATTCATGACGGAGTACTGTGATACACTGTTTCATTATTTCCTCTAAACAGCAACTTTCAAAATAAACATTGAGTTAATCATTGCAGCACCAGTTGATTAAAAACGGGGTGAAGAAAGTTTGATTTGGTAACTTTTTGAACTTGCATGAACCCAGGTCTTGGTGAACTTTTATACTAGAACAAAGATAAGCAGCAATTTGATGCCTGATTCACATTGCTCTAAATTCTGAAAGAAACACACTCCTTTATTATGGTTAAAATGAAAACTGGCCCTCTTTAGATCATCAGCTTTTTTCCCTAAGAGATGCAGGTGTCTACTCTCCTCCTCCTTCCTATCATAAGACTCCCGCCTGTATCATTTTATAAAATGGGAGAATTACAGATAACTGGAGATAGAAGGAACCTCAGTGACCCACTCTTCTAATTCCCTACTTTATCTTTAGGAGTAAGGAATGCATGTCTCAGTGAGGCGAAGTGTTACCTATGAATGACAATAAGACATTGTTTTCAAATCCAGGTTTCCAATTCCCTGTTCAGTGACTTTTCACATCAATAAGATTTTCCATCACTGCCTAAATGAATGGACAAGATGTCATTAGCACAAAGTGCTCCACAAAAAATCATCAGCCTTGCTTGACAAGAGTTGTTTGTTGCTTTGTTTAAATTTTTTTTTAAGTTCCAGGATACATGTGCAGAATGTACAGGTGTGTTACATATGGGTAAACATGTGCCGTAGTAGTTTACTGCATCTATCAACCCATAACCTATGTATTAAGCCCCACATGCGTTAGTTTTATTCTGATGCTCTCCCTCTCCCCACCGCCCCTGACAGGCTTCAGTGTGTGTTGTTCACTTTTCTGTGTCCACATGTTCACATTTTTCAGCTCCCACTTATGAGTGAGAACATGTGTATTTGTTTTTCTGTTCCTGTGTTAGTATGCTGAGGTTAATGGCTTCCAGCTTCATGCATGTCCCTGTAAAGGACATGATCTCTTTGCTTTTTGTGGTTGCCTAGTATTCCATGATATATATGTACCACATTTTATTTATCCACCCTATCATTGATGGGCATTTGGGTTGATTCCATGTTTTTGCTATTGTGAATAGTGCTGCATTAAACATATGTGTGCATATATTTTTATAATAGAATGATTTATATTCCTTCGGGTATGTGCCCAGTAATGGGATTGCTGGGTCAAATAGTACTTGTGGTTGTAGCTCCTTAAGGAATTACCACACTGTCTTCCACAATAGTTGAACTAAATTACCTTTCCGTCAACAGTGTATTTTTCCACAGCCTCACTAGCATCTGTTGTTTCTTGAATTGATATGAGTGGCATGAGGTGGTATCTCGTTGCGGTTTTGATTTGTATTTCTCTAATGATCACTAGTGTTGAACCTTTTTTCACGTGTTTGTTGGTTGTATAAATGTCTTCTTTTAGGAAGTGTCTGTTTATGTCCTTTGACTGCTTTTTCATGGGGTTATTTTTTTTCTTGTAAATTTGTTTAAGTTCCTTGTAAATTCTGGATATTAGACCTTTGCCAGTTGAGTATATTGCAAAATTTTTCTCCCATTCTGTAGGTTGCCTTTTGCTGTGCAGAAGCTCTTTACTTTAATTAGATTCCCTTTGTCAATTTTTACTTTTCTTGCAATTGCTTTTGGTGATTTCATTATAAAATATTTCTCCATACATATGTCCTAAATGGTGTTACCTAAATTTTTTTCTAGTGTTTTTGAAGTTTTGAGTTTTACATTTAAGTCTTTAATCCATCTTGAGTTAATTTTTGTATAGGGTGTAAAAAAGGAATCCAATTTCAATTTTCTGCATATGGCTAGCCAGTTCTCTCAGCACCATTTATTAAATATGGAATGCTTTTCCCATTGCTTGCTTTCATCAGGTTTGTTGAAGATCAGATGGTTGTAGATGTGTGGTCTTATTTCTAAGATCTCTATTCTGTTACATTGGTCTATATGTCTGTTTTAGTACCAGTGCCATGCTATTTTGGTTACTATAGGCTTGTAATGTAGTTTGAAGTCAGGTAGTGTGTGATGCCTTCAGCTTTGTTCTTTTTGTTTAGGATTGTCTTGGTTATACAGGCTCTTTTTTGGTTCCATATGTATTTTAAATTAGATTTTTCTAATTTTGTGAAGAATGTCAATAATAGTTTGATGGGAATAGCATTAAATCTATAAATCATTGTGAGCAGTATGAACATTTTCATGACATTGATTCTTTCTATCCATGAAAATGAAATGTTTTTCTGTTTCTTTCTATCTTATTTCCTCAAGCAGTGGTTTGTAGTTCTCCTTGAAGAGGCATTTCGTATACCCTGTTAGCTCTATTCTTAGGTATTTTATTCTCTTTGTAGTAATTGTGAATGGGAGTTCATTCATGATTTGGCTCTCTGCTTGTCTACTGTTGGTGTATGAGAATGCTTTTGATTTTTGCACATTGATTTTGTATAATGAACTTTGCTGAAGTTGCTTATCAGCTTAAGGAGATTTTGGACTGAGTCATGGAGGATTAAGTTGTTCAATTTACATGTAGTTGTGTGGTCTTGAGTACTAATTTGGTTGCACTGTGGTCTGAGAAACTGTTAGAATTTCAGTTCTTTTGCATTTGCTGCCGAGTGTTTTACTTCAATTATATGATCAATTTTAGAGTAAGTGCCATGTGACACTGAGAACAATGTATATTCTGTTGTTTTGGGGTGGAGAGTTCTGTAGATACCTATCAGGCCCACTTGATCCAGAGCTCAGTTCAAGTCCTAAATATCCTTGTTAATTTTCTGTCTCAATATGCCTAATATTGACAGTGGGGAATTAAAGTCTCCCACTTTTATTGTGTGGGAATCTAAGCCTCTTTGTGGGTCTCTAAGAACTTGTTTTGTGAATCCGGTTGCTCCTGTATTGGGTGCATATATATTTAGGATAATTATCTTTTCTTGTTTAATTAATCCATTTACGATTATGTAATGCCCTTCTTTGTCTTTTTCTCTTCATTGGTTTAAAGTCTGTTTTGTCAGAAACTAGGATTACAACCCCTGCTTTTTTCCTGCTTTCCATTTGCTTTGTAAATTTTTCTCCATCTTTTTATTTTGAGCCTGTATGTGTTTTTGCATGTGAGATGGGTCTCTTGAATACAGCACACCAATGAGTCTCGATTCTTTTTCCAGTTTGCCAGTCTGTGTCTTTTAATTGGGGCATTTACCCCATTTACATTTAAGGTTAATATTGTTATGTGTGAGTTTGATCCTGTCATCATTATTCTAGCTGGTTATTTTGCACACTAGTTAATGCAGTTTCTTTATAGTGTAATTGGTCTTTGTATTTCAGTGTGTTTTTGCAGTGGCTGGTACCGGTTTTTTCTTTCCATGTTTAGTGCTTACTTCAGGAGCTCTTGCAAGGTAGGCTTGGTGGTGATGAATTTCCTCAGCATTTGCTGTCTGAAGAGGATTTTATTTCTCCTTTGCTTATAAAGCTTAGTTTGACTAGATATGATATTCTGGGTTGAAAATTCTTTTATTTGAGAATGTTGCATATTGGCCCCCACTCTCTTCTGGTTTGTGGGGTTTCTGCTGAGATGCCCACTATTAGTCTGATGGGCTTTCCTTTGTAGGTGACCTGGGCTTTCTCTCTGGCTGCACTTAACATTTTTTCATTCATTTCAATCTTGGAGAATCTGGTAATTATGTATCTTGGGGCTGATTTCTCATGGAGTATCTTACTGTGGTCCCCTGTATTTCCTGAATTTGAATGTTTACCTCTCTTGCTAGGTTGGGGAGGTTCTCTTGGATGATATCCTGAAGTGTGTTTTTTAACTTGGTTCCATTCTCCCCATCTCTTTTAGGTATTCCAATCTGTTGTAGGTTCAGTCTTTTTACATAGTCCCATAGTTCTTGGAGGTTTTGTTCATTCCTTTTCATTCTTTTTTCTATAATCTTATCTGTCTGCCTTAATTCATCAAGATAGTCTTCAAGCTCTGATATTCTTTCTTCCATTTGATCAATTCAGCTATTGATACTTGTTTTTGCATTATGAAGTTCTTGTGCTTTATTTTTCAGCTCCATCAGCTCATTTATCTTCCTCTCTAAACTGGTTATTATCATTAACAGCTCCTATAACCTTTTATTGTGGTTCTTAGCTTCTTTGCATTGGCTTAGAACATGCTCCTTTACCTCAGCAAAGTTTGTTACTACACACCTTCTAAAGCCTACTTCTGTTAATTTGTCCATCTCAATCTCCATCCAGATCTGTGCCTTTGCTGGAGAGGTGTTTCAATCATTTGGAGAAGAGGCACTCTGGCCTTTTGAGTTTTTGCCATTTTTTCATTGATTCTTTCTCATTTTCATGTGTTTGTCTAGCTTTGATCTTTGAGGCTGTTGACCTTTGGATGAGGTTTTTGTGGGGACTTTTTTGTTGATGCTGTTATTGTTGCTTTCTGTTTGTCTTTCTTTCAATAGTTAGGTCCCTTTTCTGTAAGGCTGAAGCAGTTTGCTAGGGGTTCATTTCCTGTCATATTCCTCTGGGTCTCTCCAGTACCTGGTGATGTAACACAAGGAGGCTGGAGAATGGCAAAGATGGGTGCCTGCTCCTTCCTCTGGTATGTCTGACCTCAAGGGGCACCAACCTGATGTCAGTAGGCACACTCCTGTATAGGGTGTCTGATGATCCCCGTTGTGGGGTTCACCCAGTTGGGGTGAGTGGGAACCAGGACCTGTTTAATGAAGCACTTTGGTTGTCCCTTGGTGGAGTGGGTGTGCTGTGCTATGGGGAAACCCACTCATCTGGGATGATTCCTTCTCATCTCATGCAGATTCTTCAGAGCTAGGAGGGGGAAATAGTAAGTATACTGGTCTGTGGAAACCATAGCCACCACTCCTTTTAGAGACTCAGGCCCAGGGATATCAGAGCTATGTCCCTAAGTCCCTGGCTTTAGTTGCTGGAGTTCCTGCAGGGAAGCCCTGCCCACTGAGGAGGGATGGGTCAGGGTCCAGCCAAAAAGGCAGTCTGGCTAAGATTTTCCACAGCTGGTGTGCTTCATTGTGAGGAAATACTTTTTTGGAGCCAAGCCATTCAGTCTCCCCAGCTCCAGCAGGAAAAAAACATGGCCTGAGCTATGGTGATGGCTGCTGCAATTCCCCTCAAGGAGTTCAGTGTCTTAGGCAGCTAGCAGCCACAGTTATGGCTGCCATGTCTTCCCCAGGGAACTCAGTTTTCTTAGACAGTCAGCAGTTGCAGTGATGGCTGCCACCCCTCCCCGAGGGAGCTCAAATGTATTAGACAATAGGCAGCTGTAGTGATGATGGCTGCCCCTCCTTCTGGGAACTTGGTAATCTTAGGCAGGTTCCAGCTGAGTTGCTGTTGAGAATCTGTGTAGCTCTGTGGTTGAGACCCAAGGCCCTAGTAGTGTGGGATCAAAAGTGGGGTCTTCTGAACTGTGGGTTATACAGACCAATGGAAAAAGCACTGTTTCACAGGCTTGGTAGCTTGCTCACTAACCACTTCCCTTGGTTGGGAGTGGGAGTTCCCCTTGCCCCATGTAGCTCTCAGGTGGGGCAACCCACCACCCTGCTTTTCCTGGCTCTCTATGGGTCATGTCAACTGCTTAGTCAATTCTGATGATAAAACTTGGATGCCTTGGTTGCAGATGCAAGATTCTCATGCTGTTTTTGTTCCTCTGGTTGGGTGCCTCTGACTGACACTGCTTCTATTTGGACATCTTGGCTCCACCCCCTGTCTAGTTGTTTATTTTTAAATGGCAATTTCCATTGAAGAATAATATACATAGAGATTGTTGCACATGTCCTAAATATATAGCTCAATGAATTATTACAAAGTGAATGTCTGTTTAGCCAACCAACATGCCAAGAAAAAAAATCTCAGGACCACAGATGCTCCCTTATACTTCCTGTTAATACTTATGATTGCATCATGAAATTTTTGTGTGTTTAGTTCAGCTCTATCAGGTCATGTTGGTTCTTTTTTTTTTTTTTATAGTGGATATTTTGTCCATCAGTTTCTGTATTATTTTATTGTAATCCTTATATTCTTTGGATTGGGTTATCCTGAATCTCAATGATCTTTATTCCTATCCATACTATAAATTCTATATATGTCATTTCAGCCATTTCAGCCTGGTTAAGAACCCTTGCTGGGAATTAGTGTGGTTATTTGGAGAAAAAAGACAGTCTGGCTTTTTGAATTTCTGGAGTTTTTGCACTGGTTCTTTCTCATCTGTGTGGGCTGGTATTCCTTTAACTGCAGTGTAAACTGAGCACAGTCAGTAGACTTCTTTTCTGAATGTTTTAACAGGGCCAAGGGTTTGTGCAGGGTCTTATTTGCAGCTGAAAATTTGTCCTTGGTTTCATAGGGGTTATTTTATCAAAGTATTTTTGGTATTGAAGTTTTGGGCTGTGACCCCTTGGTGCAACTTAAGTGTGATGGTCAGTAAGCAGATTCTTGCTTGGCCACATGGCTTCTCTATTTCCTCATGATTGCAGCCATGCTCCCTCTCACTGCTCTGAAAGTGTGGGCTTCTCTCCCAATTGAGAGTTTGATAGGAAAGCAACAATTTTTTTGAGAAAAACATATATTCCCCCATTGACTTGCCATTAGGGAATAATTTTAAGTCTAGGTTATCTTTTATAATTTGTGATATGATTGGGAGAAATATGTTATTTTGTGGCTAAAGTAACTTTAGTGTTAACCTTGGCTAAATCTCTCCTGCAATTATTAATTCTTTCAAGACTTGCACAGACCATCTAGAAAATGCTTCAACTTTCTCACTTGTCCTAAACATGCCTCTTTTTAAACAACCAGTTATTCTCTTTAGGACAAGAATTTACCCTAAAAGATCATTTCTTATATAAAATCTCTTTTCTTTTTAACCTTCTTTGCATAGCTAGGGTGTGACCAAACTCAATAAAAAATACTAGCAGACTCAGTGATAGTAAAACTTTCATGCTTCCTTTTTGTTGGTAACTATTATCTCTGCTATAACGATAATAATTAAGCAAAATACTACAGCAATAGAAACTGTCTGATTTTCCAGTTAGAAGGTGCTACAGTATATAGTCCCACTGCAAATAGTAGAGTGAGTATAGCAGTTTCTGAAAGTGTGGTGTAGTAGATAAATTACATTTAAAATTTTACTCACCAAGACATAGCATTTCCCTTTGGGTGTGTATGAAGTTACAAATGCAATTCCATTAATAATTAAAAATCTCCCTGCAAGTATGTATGAAAAAATGTTTTAATATCTGGCGGTGACTCTCATGAGGAAAAGGAGAAATGACTAAATATATCTGGTAAGGTAAACATGGAACTAAGTAGGATGAGTAGCCCTTACACCTTTACTTATCTTTTATGATTTTCAGCTTGAAATCTCCTATTTCTTCACATTAATATCCAGGACACTCCTTTAGGTTGTCAGGGGTTGCTCTCTCAGCTTTCCAGGCTTTGACTTCAGTATGATGTATCCAGGAGCTGATATCTGTAACTTTTACTGTTGAGGGGACTGAAAGAAAAGCAATTCAGGGCCCTTCCTAGATTAGACATAGGGAAGTAGAAAGCGAAGGGAGAGCTTTTACCAATACCAAATCTTCTGGGTTAAATAAAGGTGGTCCTATTTCTTGCGGTTGGGCTTCTGCTAGTTGAGTTAATTTTCACAGTAAAGCCATGGGAAGAATAGTGACCCAATGAAGGTAGGTTTCATGGGACAGTTTCCTGAGGTGTCTTTTGATGATATCACTTGTCTTCTCTAACTTTCCTGAGGACTGAGGTCTCCAAGCACAATAGAGATTATACTGTATGTCTAGTGTCTTTGAGATGCCCTGTATGACTGCTGCCTTAAATGAGGTGCTGTTGTCACTTGGAGGTACTTAAGTAGACAGAACAGGGAATAATTTCATTAATTAACACTTGTATTACCTCAGAGGATTTTTCTCTATGGTATGGAAGTGCTTCTACCTAGTTAGTGGAAATATCTACCAATACCAGGAGGTATTGGATGCCTTTCATTTTGGCATGTGGGTGAAGTCTATTTGCCAGCACTCCCCTGGGTAGTTTCCCATCCTTTTGGTTTGAGAAGGAAGGAGCCATCTGTCAAGGGAATTATTTTTCAGACAGACTTCACAACCATTAACATCCTGTTTGACTGTTCTTAATAAGCTCTTTCCTGGAAACAATCTCTGGACACACTGATCAATTTTGTCCTTTCCCAAGTGAAAAGCTTGGTGAAGGAGTTTAAGGATTTTCCATTGGCTGGGGGCTGACAGGGCTGGCAAGTGGACCTTGCCATCCTCTGATTGTAGTCATTCTGAGGACTGGAGAGTGTACCCTAATGAAGTGCCCCATTCCATTTTTTCCAGGGCAGTACTGAGGTTTAATTTATTATGAAGCCTTCCCAGATTAAAGGGTGTTGAAGTGTGCTGATATCCTGAGGCTTCCTTGCTGCTGACTTGGCTGCCTGATCAGCTAACATGTTTCCAGTGGCTATTATATCTACTCCTTTCTTATGTCCCTTACAATGCATCACTGTAAACTCTCGTGGAAGGAAAACTGTTAATTTCCTGTTGGTATTTTATGGAAGATCTATTGGCAGTACAAAAGTGTCCTTCCTTCCGAATGGCAGCATGAGCATGGAGAAATAAGAAAGCACACTTGATGTCAGTGTAAATGTTAACTACCTTTCCCTTGCTTAATTCAAATGCTCTTGTAAGCGCTATCAGTTCAACTAGTTGAGTGCTTAGGCCTGAAGCAAGAGACGCACTTTCAATAACATAATTCAGAGTGATTGTTGCATATCCCACCCTATGAACTCCATGCTCCACAAAGGAGTTTCCATCTATAAAGAAGGTTCAGTCTGGATTTTCTAGGAAAGTTTCTCTGAGATCCTCCCTGGCTGCATAGGTCTGTACCACAACTTGTTCAAGTCATGCTCAGATTCCCCTGTTTCCTCAGGGAGAAAAGTGGCTGGGTTTAGGCAAGAGCAAGTTTTTACCTGGATGGTGGAACTCTCTAACAAGACAGCTTGATATTTAAGGAGCTGGCTATCTGTTAGCCAAAGGTTCCCCTGGAGGACAGTAATCCTGCCACATTATGTGGGGTGTAAACAGTGAAATCCTTTCCCAGGGTTAATTTGGAGGCTTCTGGGACCAGTAGGGCCACCATGGCAATATCTCAGAGGCATGCTGGCTATCCTTTAGCCACCAAATTAAATTCCTCACTCAGATAAACCTCTGGCTGTTGAGTTGGTCCTCAGGCATGCATTAAAACTCCCAGGGTCATTCCCTTCCTTTCTGATACATACAGAATGAAGGCCCTATGAAAAGACTGAGGACAGGTGCCTTAAGCAAGCCTTGTTGTAACTGGTTACAGGCCTTTTGAGCTTTGGGTTCCCAGTTTAAGAGATGAGTTTTAGCCACTTGAGTTTCTTTTATGAGGTGATATAGAGGACAAGCTATCTCACCATACCCAGGTATCCATAGCCTGCAAAATCCTATAATGCCCAAAAATCTTCTTAATTGCTTTAGGGTTTTGAGGAGGGAAAAGGAATAAATAAGGCTTAATCCTTTCTTCCCCTAATGCTCTGGTCCCTTCAGACAGCACTACACACAAGTACTTCACTGAGATTTTTCAAAGCTGGGCCTTAGATTTTGAAACCTTATATCCTCTGTCAGCTAATAAATTAAGAAGAACTTCAGTGGTTTTCTTAGAAGCTTCTTCAGTTGGGGCACAGAGCGGTATATCATCTACATGTTGCAAGACCCTGAACTGAGGATGGAAAACCTCAGAGAGGTCTTTTGATAGAGCCTGTCTAAACAAAAGAGGATTATCTCAAAATACCTAAGCAGCACTGTCCATGTTAACTGGGCAATTTGGTCAGAGGGATCTTCAAAGACAAGCAGGTATTGAGTCAGGATGTGATGGTATATAGAAAAAGGCCTTTTTTTAATCTAGGACTGGAAATCATTTAGTTCCCTCAAGTATTTGGGTCAGCACGGTATAGGGATTAGGTACTACTGGATAAATTGAGACTACCACCTCATGAATGAGGCAGAGGCCTGAAGTAGTCTCCATTCCTCATTGGGATTTTGCCTTCCTAATATTGGGGTGTTGCAGGGGCGTTACAGTGTTTGAAAAGGTCCTGCATCTTCAGGTTATTAATAATGGCTTCTAGCCCTTTCCTAGCCTCTGGCTTTAGGGGGTATTATCTTCAGTTGGGAAAATAAATGGGATCCTTAAGATGGATCTGGACTGAACTCGCGGTTACTGCTCAACCTACTCTTCCTTGGGTTGCTCACACTTCTGGATTGATATTAGCTTCCACCAGGGGGAGACAAAGAGTTTGTCCTGGAGCTATAAGGATAGTGGCGCCCATGTGAACCAAAATGTCTCTACCTAATAAAGGAGTGGGACTTTCAGGTCTGATTGAAAAGTCATGTGTAAATAATAGGTTCCTCCCAACTGCAACTAAGGGGTTGAGAAAAAATATAGATTAGAGTTTTTTCTGAGATGCCCCTCACAGTTATGGGAAGATGGGAAGCCTGGATTAGAAATGAGAAGAGAGAGGCTTGCTCTAGTGTCCAGAAGGAGGTGTACTTTTCTTCCTTCAATTTCCAGAATCACCTGGTGCTCCTGTGCTGTAGTGGCAGTTTGAGCTCCTGGAGCCAGAGGTTTGAGCCCCAGGACACATCAGCCCAGTGAGATTGGTTCTGAACCCAGCAACCTTTATCTCAAGGGACAATCCAATTTCCAGTGATCCTTGTCACATTCTGGACAGGGTCATGGTGGTTTCTTCTTGCTGCCTGGGCACTCCTTAAAGTGCCCTGACTTGCACTGATAGCCACTAATGGATGCACCTCAGGGATCCTGGACTTTGAAAGTTTCCAAAGCAGTTACTAGAGCCTCTTTTCTTCTCTTTCACTTCTTCTCTTTCTCCTGGACCTCCTCCTGGTCCCTATGATAAAAACGATGGTGGCCACCCTCAGGAGGTTCTTCAAGGTGCTATCTGATCCTATAACCTGCCTCTGTAGTTTCGTTCTAATATCAGGAGATTCCTGTATAATAAACTTGTCCTTTAGGATGAGCTGTGCATCAACTGAATTGGGGATTAAGGAGGTGTGTTTTATTAGTGCCTCTCTGTCTTTCCATAAAGGCTGTGGGATTGTCATCTGGCTTTTGGTCTATCATGGACAGTTCAGAGTAATTAAGATCTTTGGTCCTAATTCTTTGTAGGCCCTCCAATATGCACATTAGAAACTGTTTTCTTTTTCATTCATCTGTGGTGTCACTGAAGTTCCAATTAGGGTTGTCAAGACATATTGCCTCTCTTCTTATTGGGAATGGTTTTTCCCCTATTTCTTCACCTTCCCTATTCTCTCTTTTCCTTTTTGGCCTACTATAGAAGACATACTGCTAATCTCCTAATTTCTCTGCTGCCTGCAGAGCTTCCTGCTTTTCGCTGTGGTTAGGGTTTGGCTTAGGAGCAGCATAACATCCCTCCATGAGAGGTCAAACACCTGAGTTAAGTTTTGGAAAGCTTCTATATACCTAACAGTGTCACAAAAAATCCGCCTAAGTCTCCCTTTATTTGCCTAAGGTCCTGCAATAAGAAGGCAGCTTGAACCCTCATGACATCACCTCTGCTGGGCATTTCCTGTAGGCATAAGTGTGAAGGTGAGGAAATGGGGAATTTTGAAGATGGTGGGGGTGGAGGAGCTGGTGGTGCAGTATGAGGTTGCCCCAGGTAAGGGGGTTAGAAGGGTTATAACACCCAATAGCTGCCGCAGATGATTTCTCCATGATATGGTTTGGCTGTGTCCCCACCCAAATCTCATCTTGAATTCCCAGGTGTTATGAGAGGGACCTGGTGAAAGGTAATTGAATCATAGGGTCAGGTGTTTCCTGTGATGTTCTTGTGATGGTGAATAAGTCTCATGAGATCTGATGGTTTTAAAAATGGGAGTTTCCCTGCACAAGCCTTTTTGGCCTGTTGCTCCTCCTAGCCTTCTTCCATGATTATGAGGCCTCCCTAGCCACATGGAACTGTAATTCCATTAAAGCCTCTTTTTCTTCCCAGTCTCAACTATGTCTTTATCAGCAGTGTGAAAATGAACTAACACAGTAAATTGGTACCAGTAGAGTGGGGCACTATAGAAAATATACCCCAAAATGTGAAAGTAACTTTGAAACTGAGTAACAGGCAGAGGTTGGAACAGTTTGGAGGACTCAGAAGAAGACAGGAAAATGTGGGAAAGTTTGAAACTTCCAGAGGCTTGTTGAATGGCTTTAACAAAAATGCTGATAGTGATATGAACAATAAGGTCCAGGCTGAGGTAGTCTCAGATGGAGATAAACTTGTTGGGAACTGGAACAAAGGTGACTCTTGTTATGTTTTAGCAAAGAGACTGGCATCTTTTTGCCCCTATCTTAGATATTTATGAAATTTTGAACTTGAGAGAGATAATTTAAGTTGCCTGGCAGAAGAAATTTCTAAGCAGCAAAGCATTCAAGAGGTGACTTGGGTGCTGTTAAAGGCATTCAGTTTTAAAAGGAAACAGAACATAAAACTTCAGAAAATTTGCAGCCTAACAATGCAATAGAAAAGAAAATCCCATTTTCTGAGGAGAAATCCAATCCAGCTGCATAAATTTGCATAAGTAATGAGGAGCCAAAAGTTAATCCCCAAGACAATGGGGAAAATGTCTCTAGGGCATTTCAGAGGTCTTCACAGCAGTGCTTCTCAACACAAGTCCAGAGTCCCAGAAAGAAAAAGTGGTTTTTTGGGCTGGGCTTCAGTTCCCCATGCTGTGTCCAGCTTAGGGACTGGTGCCCTGCCTCCTGGCCACTCTAGTCATGACTGAATGGGGCCAATAAGGAGCTCAAGCTGTGGCTTCAGAGTGTAAACCTCAAGCCTTGTCAGCTTCCACATTGTGTTGAGCCTGCCAGTGCACAGAAGTCAAGAACTGGGGTTTGGGAACCTCCACCTAAATTTCAGAAAATGTATGGAAATGCTTGGATGTCCAGGCAGAATTTTGCTGCAGAGATGGAGCTGTCATGGAGAACCTCTGCTAGGGCAGTGCAGAAGAATAAGCCCACACACAGAATCCCTACTGGGGCACCACCTAGTGGAGCTGTGAGAAGAGGTCTACTTTCCTCCAGACCCTAGAGTGGTAGATCCACCAACAGCTTGCACCATGCACCTGGAAAATTCACAGTCACTCAACTTCAGCCCATTAAAACAGCCAGAAAGGAGACTTTACTCTGCAAAGCCACATGGGTGAAGTTGACCAGACATTGTGAACCCACTTCTTGCATCAGTGTGACCTGGATGTGAGACATGGAGTCAAAGGAGATCATTTTGGAGCTTTAAGATTTGACTGCCCCACTGGATTTCAGACTTCCATGGGGCCTGAAGCCCATTTTTTTTGGCCAATGTTTCCCATTTGGAATGACTGTATTTATGCAATGCCTCTACCCCCATTGTATCTAGGAGGTAATTAACTTGCTTTCAATTTTACAGGCTCATAGGCAGAAGGGACTTGCCTTGTTTTGGATGAGACTTCAGACTTTAGACTTGTACTTTTGAGTTAATGTTAAAATGAGTTAAGACTCTGGGAGACTGTTGGGAAGGCATCACTGGTTTTGAAATGTTAGGACATGAGATTTGGGAGGGACCAGCAGTGGAATTATATGGTTTGGCTGTGTCCCCACCCAAATCTCATCTTGAATTCCCACATATTGTGGGAGGGACCTGGTGAGAGGTAATTGAATCATGGGGGCAGGTCTTTCCTGTGTTGTTCTTGTGATAGTGAATAAGGGTCATGAGATCTGATAGTTTTAAAAAGAGGAATTTCCATGCATAACTTCTTCTCTTTGCCTGATACCATCCATGTAAGATGTGACTTGCTCCTCCTTGCCTTCCACCAGGATTGTGAGGTCTCCCAAGCCACATGAAGCTGTGAGTCCAATTAAACCTCTTTCTTTTGTAAATTGCCTAATCTTGGGTATGTCTTTATCAGCAGTGTGAAAACAGACTAATACACCCTGGAAGTTGCTTTTCTAGTCTTGGGGAATCATTCCCTTTGGGCCTTCCTGATATGATTGCTAGAAGGACTGGGTGAATTGTGCAATGCTTGCAAAGGTCTGGGTTTTCTCACAGGGCAAAGAAATCCTGTATATAATGGACCTTGGGCCATTTTCCCTCCCACCTGGAGAAAATATCTAATTGTTGGATAATATTTAAATTAAAGGTCCTTTCCACAGGTCAGGCTGTTTCAAGTGGGTAAGAAGGCCACACCTTTGTGGAAAAAAAAAATCCACTTTTCTTCATATCTCAGGGTAAAAGGAGTCCCAGTGTTTTGGAATGTACTCCAGAGGAGTACAGGCCAAAGATGATCTGTTACTCATCTAGAAATGAAAGCATGAAAAAGATGTCCCTTTATTCTCCTTCCTATTGGTGTGACCCAGGGTGGAGGGGAAGACGGTGGTGGCATATCCCACCTACTGCTTTTCCTCCTTGGCTCCTGGGTCCCGGCACCTTATTTTAAAGTGCTGCCCATGGCTGCATGCTTGCAACCCTGCAGCCATTTAAAAATACAGGACCAGAGGAACTAAGCAATTAAGATTAGTCATGCTTACCCATGTGACTCTAATCCTCTGATTGTGATTTCCTAGACTTATGTGACCTGTGTGGCTCCCAGAAAGATGGATCTCAGGAAAAATTATAATATTTGCATTTGAGCAAGGCTCCTTTAATGGATAGTGCATGTTAGATTGAACTCTATATCCTGCTATTATGGCCCATGCTAAAGCGTTTACGCTTAGAGAATGGTTCCGATTAACTTCCGAACTTAAAATCCCCTTACTATTTAAGTACCATTCTAATTGGAGGCAGAATAGGTGCCTTAAAAGAACATAGGGACAAACTGACAGTTTTCTAGCTGATGAGATAGTATCAAAACTAAAATTTGTCTTTGGAGGACATTTTAGTCCTAATCGTTGACAGCTGAGTTTTCCTATTCACAGAAGGAGCATGAAGCCTGGTCTCTTGTTGAGGGGCACAAAAAGGGACAAGAATTTGGAGGCTAGAGTGTTTCAGCAGAGGACCAACCATGTGCCTCATGGAGAAAATTCCCATTCCACTAGGTGGCACTGTTGACCTTGAAATTCCATGTGATCTCTAAGAGAACAGAGTGACCTTGACATGTCATGTGCTCTCCATACCAAGGGCAGAGAGTGAACTTCAAATGCCATGTGCTTTCCAGACAAGGGTAGAAAGTTACCTGGAAATGTCATATGCTCTCCAGACCAAGGGCAGAGAGTGACCTCACTGTGATGAGGGACCCTCTGTTCCTAGAAAATTACGATGGCATTCCTTTGAGCTATGCCCTAAGTTACTATGACATTTCCTGATCTTACCTAACAGGATTACTTTCCCAAACTGTAAAATTCCTGTAACATTGCATACAGAGAGAGGATGTGAGACATGGTGGTTGCAGACAGGAATGGAGGAAATTATAATATGAAAGCTGGAGATCCTGTTGCTGACACTCTCAGGCAGTCAGAGGATGGGGTCAGTCCAAATCGTTTGGATAACACCAGGGAGTAGCTTCAGCCAGAAATCCTCAGCTGCTTCAGGACTTTTTCCAGACTCATGTGATTGCTAGGTACTCTGTGAAAGAAAACTGGTTCAAACATGGCCAATATGCCTAGCAACATGTGGGTACTGGGGGATTCTAAATGTTTTCCCCAGCAAGCCTCTCCCCCAAGTCTTGTAAAGCTGGCAGCCATGTAATTATTTTGAAATGGCTGAAGGGAGCCCAGTATTTGGTATGATTTGATTCTAAAATGGAGGCTGAGAGCCTTGAAATGAAAGGACAGAGTTGAGGTTCACTCCTGTATTCAACATTCCAACGAAAGTACCTTGGGATTCTGGACGAGCCCCCAATATTAAGCTTCATTGTTGTCTAAGGTAAATACCTGAGGTTCATCGTCTTGCAACAATAAGTCTAAGGGCATGGACACATACAAGGAGTCAGTTTAGGAGTAGAAGTTTTATTTCCAAAAGAAAGAGAAAGGAGAATGGCTCTCTCTCTTGTGAGAGAGAGGGGCAACCAAATAAGAATTCTGTCCTATGGCAGAGTGAACCAGATTTTATAGACAGGCTTGAGGAAGCAGTGTCTAATTTACATAGGGCCCACAGATTTGTTGGACCAGGTGTGAAGTTTACATAGTGCATGGGGAAGCTGGCCATCCCATCCTAATCATCTTATTATGCAAATGGGATCTTTGCTTGACTAATGCCATGTTCCCTGCTCCTTACTGTACATATGTCTGGCAAAGAGAAGGGAAGATGGAGCTGACATTTTGAACATGCCCAGTCCCAGGTAGCTTTTCCTTATTGGCACGACTGATGGCATTCACTGGTGCAAGCTTCCAGCTTGTTTCTCTATGTCTGCAAGTCCATTTTATAGTCTGTTATTTGCTGGAAAACAAAAGTATTTGGGGGCTGCTTTTCATTAAAAGGAAAACCTTACTGAGGACTGCTGTGCTCTCACTGTCTGCCTAAATAATTTTTTTTAATTTTTTTTATTTTTGTATTATTATTATACTTTAAGTTCTAGGGTGCATGTGCATAACGTGCAGGTTTGTTACATATGTATACTTGTGTCATGTTGCTGTGCTGCACCCATCAACTCATCAGCACCCATCAACTCGTCATTTACATCAGGTATAACTCCCAATGCAATCCCTCCCCCCTCCCCCCTCCCCATGATAGGCCCCGGTGTGTGATGTTCCCCTTCCCGAGTCCAAGTGATCTCATTGTTCAGTTCCCACCTATGAGTGAGAACATGTGGTGTTTGGTTTTCTGTTCTTGTGATAGTTTGCTAAGAATGATGGTTTCCAGCTGCATCCATGTCCCTACAAAGGACACAAACTCATCCTTTTTTATGGCTGCATAGTATTCCATGGTGTATATGTGCCACATTTTCTTAATCCAGTCTGTCACTGATGGACATTTGGGTTGATTCCAAGTCTTTGCTATTGTGAATAGTGCCGCAATAAACATACGTGTGCATGTGTCTTTATAGCAGCATGATTTATAATCCTTTGGGTATATACCCAGTAATGGGATGGCTGGGTCATATGGTACATCTAGTTCTAGATCCTTGAGGAATCGCCATACTGTTTTCCATAATGGTTGAACTAGTTTACAATCCCACCAACAGTGTAAAAGTGTTCCTATTTCTCCACATCCTCTCCAGCACCTGTTGTTTCCTAACTTTTTAATGATCACCATTCTAACTGGTGTGAGATGGTATCTCATTGTGGTTTTGATTTGCATTTCTCTGATGGCCAGTGATGATGAGCATTTTTTCATGTGTCTCTAAATAATTTTTTGATTCATATATCACTAACATATGTTGCATCTTGGAGAAGTTTCCATATACATTGAAAAAAATGTATTTTGTTACTTGTGTGGAGTGCTTTGCATGTGTTTGTTAGATTCCAACTGATTATAGTATTGTTCAAGTACTGTATTTTCTTATTGAAGTCCTGTCTGGTTTTCTTTTCTTCACCATTAAACAATATTTTTTCTTTGCTGGATAAAGTATTATAGACTGGCAGTTATTTCCTTTTAGCATTTAGATTGTATCACTCTATCATCTTCTGAATTTCATTGCTTTTATTTAGAAGTTAGCAATAGTATTGCTACTTTGAAAGGTAATGCTCTTTGTTCTCTTTCAATTTTTAGGACCTTTCTTTAATATTTATTTTATAGTTTTTTTACTACTTTCTCCCTAAACATGTTTTCTTATATCTTGTTTCAGACTCGTAGTTCTCCTCCAATATGTAACTCAATATCTTTAGTCTGCTCTGAAAAATTACAGGTGCTTATCTGTTCAATAGCTTCTTCTCCATTCTATCTAATCTCTCCTTGGGAAGTCTAATTTCACCCTAAGCTCTATAAACTTCATTGCCTTTTCTCTATATTTTTTCTTAAGATGGTGTGTTGTTTTCTCATATATTTTCCAATTTATGAATTATGTAGCTATGAAATATCTGGTGTTAAACCCATTCATTAAGCAATTCACTGTAGTTAGTGTATTCTTAGTTGCAAAATTTTCATTTAATATTTTAAAATATTTTATATTGTTATACTGGTATTATTTATCTTTGAATTTATTTCTATAAATATATAGTAATATTTACTATTATACCACTTTCAGAGAACTCAGCTTCCCAAGAAGCTAGGGCATGCATCACTATACTTGGTATGCCATTTTTTTTTTTTTTTTTGCATATTTAGTTCTTTCATGTTTTCTTTTGCACTGTTGAAATATAAAATAAATGCAGTTAAGAGCAATGATATTAAGTGTAAACATTAATGAATATTTACACATGTATAAACCTTCATAAACACCATTTACATCAAGATCCAGAACACTTCTAACATACCAGATGCTCCATTATGCCTGTTACAAGGACTTTTGTCATTTTGTCAATGAGGCTTATATTCTACCAATGTAAAAAAAATGGAGGATTTCTGGCAAAATGGCTGAATAGGAACAGCTCCAGTCTGCAGCTCCCAGCAAGATTGACACAGAAGACAGGTGATTTTTGCATTTCCAACTGAGGTACCTGAGTCAGCTCATTGGGACTGGTTGGATAGTGGGTGCAGCCCATGGAGGGTCAGCAGAAGCAGGGTGGGGCATCGCCTCACCCTTGAAGTGCAAAAGGTTGGGGAATTCCCACCCCTACCCAAGGGAAGCCGTGAGGGACTGTGCCATGAGGAATGATGCACTCTGGCCCAGACACCGTGTTTTCCCCATGGTCTTCACAACCCCCAGGCCAGGAGATATCCTCCAGTGCCTACACCACCAGGACCCTGGATTTCAAGCACAAAAATGGGCAGTCATTTGGGCAGACACTGAGCTAGCTGCACTTTTTTTCCATAACCTAGTGGCACCTGGAATGCTATTGAGACAGAACCGTTCATTACCCTGGAAAGGGGACTGAAGCCAGGGAGCCAAGTGGTTGGCTTGGTGGGTCCCACCTGCACAGAGGCTAGCAAGCAAAGATCCACTGGCATGAAATTCTCGCTGTAGGCACAGCAGTCTGAGGTTGACCTGGGAAGCTCAAATTTGGTGTGGGGAGGGATGTCTGCCATTGTTGAAGCATGTGTAGGCAGTTTTACCCTCACAGTGTAAATAAAGCCACTGGGAAGTTGGAAATGGGAAGAGCCCACCACAGCTCAGCAGGTCCACTGTGGCCAGACTGCCTCTCTAGATTCCTTCTCTCTGGGCAGGGCATCTCTGAAAAAAAAGGCAGCAGTCACAGTCAGGGGCTTATAGATAAAACCCCCATCTCCCCAGGACAGTACCTGGGGGAAAGGGTGGCTGTGGGCACAGCTTCAGCAGAGTTCAATGTCCCCACCTGACAGCTCTGAAGAGAGCAGCAGATGACATAGCACAGCTCTTGAGCTCTGCTAAGGGTCAGACTGCCTCCTCAAGTGGTTCACTGACCCCCATGTATCCTGACTGGAACACACCTCCCAGTAGGGGCTGACAGACACCTCATATAGGAGAGCTCTGGCTGGCATCTGGCAGGTGTCCCTCTGGAATAAAGCTTTCAGAGGAAAGAACAGGCAGCAATCTTTGCTGTTCTGCAGCCACTGCTGGTGATACCCAGGAAAACAGGATCTGGAGTGGACCTCCAGCAAACACCAGCAAACCTGCAGCAGAGAGGCCTGTTAGAAGGAATACTAACAAACAGAAAGGAATCGCATGTTCAATCAGAGACCCCATCTGACGGTCAGTAACATCAAAGACCAAAGGTAGAGAAATCCACAAAGATGGGGAGAACCCAGTGCAAAAAGGCTGAAAATTCCAAAAACAAGAATGCCTCGTTTCTTCAAAAGGATAACTCCTCGCCAGCAAGGGAACAAAACTGGATGAAGAATGAGTTTGATGAACTGACGGAGGTAGGCTTCAGAAGGTGGGTAATAACAAACTCCTCTCAGCTAAAGGAGCATGTTCTCACCCAATGCAAGGAAGCTAAGAACCTTGAAAAAAGGTTAGACAAAATGCTAACTAGAATAACCAGGTTAGAGAAGAACATAAATGACCTGATGGGGCTGAAAAACACAGCACAAGAACTTCGTGAAGCATATGCAAGTATCAATACCCAAATTGATCAAGTGGAAGAAAAGATATCAGAGAATGATTATCAACTTAATGAAATAAAACGAGAAGACAAGGTTAGAGGAAAAAAAAAAACAAAAAGGAATGAAGAAAGCCTCCAAGAAATATGAGACTATGTGAAAACACCAAATCTACATTTCATTGGCGTACCTGAAAGTGACGGGGAGAATGAAACCAAGTTGGAAAACACTCTTCAAGATATTATCCAGGATAATTTCCCCAACCTAACAGGAAAGGCCAACATTCAAATTCAGGAAACACAGAGAACACAACAAAGATACTCCTTGAGAAAAGCAACCCTAAGACACATAATTGTCAGGTTCACCAAGGTTGAAATGAAAGAAAAAATGTTGAGGACAGCCAGAGAGAAAGGCTGGGTTACCCACAAAGGGAAGCCCAGCAGACTTATAGTGGATCTCTCTGCAGAAACCCTACAAGCCAGAAGAGACTGGGGGCTAATATTTAACATTCTTAAAGAAAATAATTTTCAACCCAGAATTTCATACATGGCCAAACTAAGCTTCGTAAGTAAAGGAGAAATAAAATTCCTTACAGACAAGCAAATGCTGAGAGATTTTGTCATCACCAGGCCTGCCTTACAAGTGCCTCCTGAAGGAAACACTAAACATGGAAAGGAACAACAGGTACCTGCAACTGCAAAAACATAACAAATTGTAAAGACCATTGACACTATGAAGAAACTGCATCAACTAATGGGCAGAATATCCAGCTTGCATCATAATGACATGATCTAATTCACACATAACAATATTAACCTTAAATAGAAACAGTCTAAATGCCCCCAGTTAAAAGACACAGGCTGGCAAATTGGATAAAGAGTCAAGACCCATCTGTGTGCTGTATTCAGGAGACCCATCTCATGTGAAAAAGACACACATAGGCTAAAAATAAAGGGATGGGTGAATATTTACCAAGCAAATGGAAAGAAAAAACAAACAAAAAAAAAAAAACAGGGGTTGCAATCCTAGTCTCTGATAAAACAGACTTTAAACCAACAAAGATCAAAAGAGACAAAGAAGGGAATTACATAATGCTAAAGGGATTAATGCAACATGAAGAGTTAACTATTCTAAATAGATATGCACCCAACACAGGAGCACCCAGATTGATAAAGCAAGTTCTTAGAGACCTACAAAGAAACATAGACTCCCACACAATAACAGTGTGAGACTTTAACACCATACTGTCAGTATTAGACAGATCAACAAGACAAAAAATTAACAAGGATATTCAGGACTTGAACTTAGCTCTGGACCAACTAGACTTAATAGACATCTACAGAACTCTCTACCCCAAATAAACAGAATATACATTCTTCTCAGCACCTCATTGCACTTTTTCTAAAACTGACCACATAATGGGAAGTAAAACACTCCTCAGCAAATGCAAAAGAATGGAAATCATAACATTCTCTTAGACCACAGTGAAATCAAATTAGAACTCAGAATTAAGAAACTCACTCAAAATTGCACAACTACATGGAAACTGAACAACCTGCTCCTGAATGACTACTGGGGGGTAAGTAACGAAATTAAGGCAGAAATAAAGATGTTCTTTCAAATCAATCAAAACAAGGATACAATGTACCAGAATCTCTGGGACACATTTCAAGCAGTGTGCAGAGGGAAATTTATAGCAGTAAATGTCCACAAAAGAAAGCAGGAAAGATCTAAAATTGACATCCTAACATCACAATTAGCAGAACTAGAGAAGCAACAGCAAAGAAATTCCAAAAGTTAGCAGAAGACAATAAATAACTAAGATCAGAGCAGAACTGAAGGAGATAGAGGCATGAAAAACCCTCCAAAAAATCAATGAATCCAGAACCTGGTTTTTTGAGATCAACAAAATAGATAGACCACTAGCCGGAGTAATAAAGAAGAAAAGAAAGAAGAATCAAATAGACACTATAAAAAATGATAAAGGGGATATCACCGCTGATCCCACAGAAATACAAACTACTAGCAAAGAATACTATAAACACCTCTACATGAATAAACTAGAAAATCTAGAAGAAATGGATAAATTCTTGGACACATACACCCTCCCAGTCTAAACCAGGAAGAAGTCAAATCCCTGAACAGACAAAAAATAAGTTGTGAAATCAAGGCAGTAATTAATAACTTTTCAACTAAAAAAAGTCCGGGAACAGACCAATTCACAGCCGAATTCTACCAGAAACACAAAGATGAGCTGATACCATTCCTTCTGAAACTATTCCAAACAGTAGAAAAAGAGGGAAACCTTCCTAACTCATTTTATGAGGCCAGCACTATCCTGATATCAAAACCTGGCAGAGAAACAAGAAAAAAAGAAGTTTTCAGGACAATATCCCTGATGAGCATCAATGAGAAAATCCTCAATAAAATACTGGCAAACCAAATCCAGCAGCACATCAAAAAGCTTATCCACCGTGATCAAGTCTGCTTCATACCTGGGGTGCAAGGCTGGTTCAACATACACAATTCAATAAATGTAATGCATCACATAAACAGAACCAATGACAAAAACCACATGGTTATCTCAATAGACGTAAAAAAGTCCTTTGACAAGATTCAACACCTCTTCATGCTAAAAACTCTCAATAAATTAGGTATTGATGGAACATATTTCAAAATAATAAGAGCTATTTATGACAAACCCACAGTCAACATGTCAATATCATATTAATTGGGCAAAAACTGGGAGCATTCCCTTTGAAAACCAGCACAAGACAAGGATGCCCTCTCTCACCACTCCTATTCAACACAGTTTTGGAAGTTCTGGCCAGGGCAATCAGGTAAATGAAAGAAATAAAGGATATTCAAATAGGAAGAGAGGAAGTCAAATCATCTCTGTTTGCAGATGACATGATTGTGTATTTAGAAAACCCCATCATCTCAGCCCCAAATCTCCTTAAGCTGATAAGCAACTTCAGCAAATTCTCAGGATAAAAAAATCAATGTGCAGAAATTACAAGCATTCCTACACACCAATAACAGACAGAGGGTCAAATCATGAGTGAACTCCCATTCACAATTGCTACAAAGATAATTAAATACCTAGGAATACAACTTATAAGAGATGTGAAGGACTTCTTCAAGAAGACAAAGCAAATGGAAAAACATTCCATGCTCATGGATAGGAAGAATCAATATCGTGAAAATGGCCAAACCACCCAAAGTAATTAATTGATTCAATGCTATTCCCATCAAGCAACAATTGACCTTCTTCACAGAATTGGGAAAAACTACTTTAAATTCCATATGAAATTTATGTCTTGGCCCGCATAGTCAAGACAATCCTAAGCAAAATGAAGAAAGCTGGAGGCATCACGCTACCTGGCTTCAAACTATACTACAAGGCTACAGTAACCAAAACAGCATGATACTGGTACCAATACAGATACATAGACCAATGGAACAGAACAGAGGCCTCACAAATAATACCACACATCTACAACCATCTGATCTTTGACAAACCTGACAAAAACAAGCATTGGAAAAGGATACCCTATTTAATAAGTAGTGTTGGGAAAACTGGCTAGCCATATGCAGAAAACTGAAACTGGACCCCTTCCATACATCTTATATAAAAATTAACTCAAGATGGATAAAACACTTAAACTTAAGACCTAAAACCATAAAAACCCCAGAAGAAAACCTAGGCAATACCACTCAGGACATAGGCATGGGCAAGGACTTCATGACAAAACACCAAAATTAATGGCAACAAAAGCCAAAATTGACAAATGGAGTCTAATAAAACTAAAGAGCTTCTCTATAGCAAAAGAAACTATCATCAGAGTGAACAGGCAACTTACCCAATGGGAGAGTGAACAGGCAACTTACCTAATTTTTTCAATATATCCATCTGACAAAGGGCTAATATCCAGAATCTACAAGGAACTTAAACAAATTTACAAGGAAAAAACAAACAACCCATGAAAAATAGGTGAAAGATGTGAACAGAGACTTCTCAAAAGAAGACATTTATGCAGCCAACAAACATATGAAAAAAAGCTCATCATCACTGGTCACAGAAATACCATTTGACCCAGTAATCTCATTACTGGGTATATACCCAAAGGATTATAAATCATTCTCCTATAAAGACACACACACACACATATGTATGTTTATTGGGGCACTATTCACAATAGCAAAGACTTGGAACCAACCCAAATGCCCATCAATGATAGACTGGATAAAGAAAAAGTGTCACATATTGCCATGGAATACTATGCAGCCACAAAAAAAGATAAGTTCATGTACTTTGCAGGGACATGGATGAAGCTGGAAGCCATCATTCTCAGCAAACTAACACAGGAACAGAAAACCAAACACCACATGTTCTCACTCATAAGTGGGAGTTGAACAATGAGAGCACATGAACACAGGGAGGGGAACATCACACACAGGGAGGGCTAGGGGAGGGAGAGCTTTAGGAGAAATACTTAACATAGATGACGGGTTGATGGGTGCAGCAAACCACCATGGCATGTGAATACCTATATAACAAACCTGTACATTCTGCACATGTACCCCAGAACTTAAAGTATAATTTTAAAATAAAAACCATAGAAGAAAATATAGGCAATACCATTGAAGACATAGGTACAGGCAAAGATTTCATGATGAAATCTCCAAAAGCAATTACAACAAAAGCAGAAATTGACAACTGGGATTTAATGCAACTTAAGAGCTTCCACACAGCAAATGGAACCATCATCAGAGTGAACAGACAACCTACAGAAGGGGAGACAATTTTTGCAATCTATTTGACAAAGATCTTATATCCAGAAGCCACATGTAACTTAAACAAATTTAAAACGCAAACAACACTGTTAAAAAGTGGTGAAGAACATGAACAGACATTTCTTAAAATATGATACACATGCGGCCAACAAATATGTGAAGAAAAGTTCCTTAATAATAAATGTGTTATTAGAGAAATGCAAATCAAAACCACAATGATATACATGACATACCATGTCATGCCAGTCAGAACGGCTATTATTAAAAAGTCAAAAATCAACAGATGCTGGCAAGGTTGTGGAGAAAAACGAAAACTTTTACACTCTTGGTGGGAGTGTAAATTAGTTTCACAATGGTTGCATTGTGAAAGACAGTGTTGTGATTTTTCAAAGACCTAGAGGCAGAAATATCATTTGACCTAGCAATCTCATTAGTAGATATATATATATATAATTCTATTATATATCAAAGGAATATATATCATTCTATTATAAAAATATATGCATGTATATGTTTATTGCAGCACTATTCACAATAGCAAAGATATGGAATCAACCTAAATGCCCATCAATGGTAAACTGGATAAAGAAAATGTGATGCATATACACCATGGAATACTATGCAGCCAGAAAAAGGAATGAGATCATGTCCTCTGCAGGGGCACAGATGGAGTTGGAAGGCATCATCCTTAGCAAACTAATGCAGGAACAGAAAACAAAATACCACATGTTCTCACTTATAAGTATTAGCTGGATGATAACACATGGACACATAGAGGGAAACAACCCACACTGGGGCCTCCCAGAGCAGGGAGCCAGGGGAGGCAGAGCTTCAAGAGGAATAACTAATGGATGTTGGGCTTAATACCTAGGTGATGCGATGATCTTTGCAGCAAACTACTATGGCACATGTTTATTTATGTAACAAACCTGCATATCCTGTACATGTACCCCAGAACTTAAAATAAAAGTTGAAAAAAAAAAAAGAATTTGCAGACGTACTGAGATCAGGGAATTGAGATCAGGATATCTGAAATCATCTGCCCACCACTGCCCCTAGTGACTCATTTTGGTGGGCGAGGGAGGAGCTATGGGGATGGACAGAAAGTGGGGCTTTTTAAATTAAAGTGGGGCTTTTAAAATTACAGTTTGATGATGAAATGGGGAGGCAGATTGTTCTGATCATGGTCAAGTAGTTTGATCAGACTCGCCTTCCCATGGATAGCTCTGCCTAAACTGGAGAAATTACTCACAGGAAAACAGTTCATCGAA
The DNA here is from genome assembly GCF_043159975.1 of Macaca nemestrina. Lineage (NCBI taxonomy): Eukaryota > Metazoa > Chordata > Mammalia > Primates > Cercopithecidae > Macaca > Macaca nemestrina. The sequence goes on along the minus strand of NC_092133.1, from coordinate 38,789,472 downwards.
GTCAGAGTCATCCACATCAAGTAGATTCTGGAGGTGATGCCTATAAAAAGGAATTGCAAGGAGTAAGGTATTTGAGGGCACAGCTTTTCACCAGCACATGCTCTATGAATGGTTTCTTTTACACTCTTTTGCATCTTCATTTTAATATAATTTTCAGGGTAGCTTTGTTCAATAAACACTAAGTATTCTGATTCTATTTTAATGTCTGGATAATATAAGTAGTGCTTTTTTTCAGACATGAATGACATTTTATTAACTGTGGTAACATATATGTAACATAAAATTAAATATATTAATCATTTAGGGTGTATATTTTAGCACCTGTAATTACATTCAAATTATTATGTAACCAACATCACTGTCTCAAGAACTCTTTTCATCTTGCAAAACTGAACTTTGTATCATTAAACAGTAACTACCCGTCCTCAATTTCCTCCTATTCCTAACAACCACCCATATAACAACCCATAGAAAATTTCTGTATCTATGAACTTGTGTATTCTGGGTACCTTAGATAAGCCAGTCACACAGTATTTTGTATGATTGTGATTGTCTTATTTCACTTTGCATGAATATCTTTAAATTTCATTCATGGTATAGCATGTGTCAAAATTTACTTTCTTTTAAGGATGAATAATCTTCCATTGTATATTTGCACCACATTACTTCCTCAATGGTCACTTGTGATGTTTCTACTTTTTGGATATTGTGAATAGTGCTGCTATGAACATGGGTGCAGATATAGCTCTATGATAAGTTACTTTCATTTCTTTCGGATATGTATCCAGAAGTAGAATTGCTAAGTGACATGGTAATTCTCTTTAAAATTTTAAATTCTTTAAAAAAAAAAAACTTATTTGACTACCTAAGAAATTCTGCCAAAAGCAAGAGAGCTGTGAATACCTGAACTATCACAGAATCCTTTCACCACCTCCCACTAATCCAGGGACACCAAGGTTCAGTTTGTCATCATCAGTGGGTTCTGCTATGGAACGCTTTAGAATCACAAGAGTTTACCACTAATCCAGACCTCCAGCAGGATGAAGTTTCTCCAAGTACCCAAATATCTTCTTGCTTGGAAAATTCTGAGGGCCCTGCAGACACCTTGGCCAGTTGGAAAACACCACACTGCACAGATCACTCAGTTGGGTTCCACTAGGCGTCAATCCTGTGCCAGCTGAACATGAAACATGTATTGTATTGAAAGAAAATAATCAATAAAGAATAAACACAATAAGAGTTAACAGCACACAACATGGATGAATCTTGAGGACATTATGATAAATGAAATAAACCAGTTACCAAAAGAGAAATACTGTATGATTTCACTTACATGAGGAACTTAGAATAGTTAAAATCATAGAGATAGAAAGTAAAATGATTGCTAGAAGCTGGGGGACAGGGAAATGGGAGTTATTATTCAATGGGTATAAAGTTTCAGTTTTATAAGATAAAAAAAGTTACAGAGATGAATGAGCATGGTGGTTGAATAACATTAGAAATTAGAATATATTTAATACCACTGCCCTTGTATTAGTCCAATTTCACACTGCTATAAAGAAATACCAGAGACTGGGTAATTTACAAACAAAAAAGATTTAATTAGCTAAGTTCCATATGGCTGAGGAGGCTGCAGGAAACGTACAATCATGGCAGAAGGCGAAAGGGAAGCAAGGACCTTCTTCACATGGTCGCAGGAGAGAGAAGTGCAAACAGGGGAAATGCCAGACGCTTATAAAGCCATTAGACCTCATGAGAACTCACTCCCGATCATGTAACTGCATGGGAGAAACCGCCCCCATGATCCAATCACCTCCTTCCCTCTACACGTGGGGATTACAATTCAACATGAGATTTGGATGGGGAAACACAGCCAAACCATAAAAACACTGTACACTTAAAAATGTTTAAGATAGTGAATTTTATTTATGTGTATTTTATCTTAGCACAAAATTGGGAGGAAAAAGAGTTAATAGCAAAGTGATTAGCAACTCCACTTTTCAGTCAGATAGCATTGGTTCCATTCTGGTCTCTGCACTTAAAATCTGTTTGACCTTGAGCAAGACTCATAACAAAACATCATCTCAGTTATTTGGTGATAAAATGGGTGTAACTGTAGTGTGGTAGGCTGATTAATAACCTCATCTCCTCACAAAATATCCTAATCCTAGCAACCTGTGTACCTATAAATGTATTACTTTTCATGGTAAAAGAAACACTCCAAATGTATTATGCTAAGGATATGACATGGGCAAATTACACTAGATTATCCAAGTGGGCCCAATGTAATCACATTGATCCTTCTAAGAGGGAAATAAGAGGATAAGAGTGGATAGTAGAAGATGTGATACCCCAAGCAAAGGACTCATGAGATGAGGAATGTTGGCAGCCTCTAGAAGCAAAAAAAAAAAAAAAAAAAAAGCGGGGAAATACATTCCCCCCTGAACCTTCAGAAGGAAACAGCCTTACTCAACACCTTGATCTTAGCCCAGTGAAACTGATATTGGACCTTCAAACTTCAGAACTGTAAGAAAGTCATTTGCATTATTTTACCACTAAGTTCGTTCTAATTTGTTATAGTACTCATGGAAACTAACACAAATTTTACATACCTCCTAGGTTTATAAGAAAGATTAACACAAAACATGCAAAATTCCAAAAAGAAATGTAAAGGGAACCAAAAGTTGACTGATGGGGAAAGGTGGTGATGAAGGGAAGATTACAAATTTCAGTAAGGTACTCAATGTATGCCTCATTGAGAAGTTGGCCTTCTGTATAAATGTACAAGAGTGCCTGTTTGTCCACACCTTGACCAATGCTTACATGAACATATTTTCATTTTCCACTCAAGAATGTTTAAAAGATATATAATATATACTTTTTTGTTTTCAAGCTATTTTCATGTTTAATAACCATTTCCATTTTCTTTTCCAATGTGTTCATTAGAATCATTTTTCCATGTTTTTATTATATTGGGGTGGTTCCTGGTATATCGTTTACTAGAAAAACATCAAGTTGTAGAAAATATGTGTAGTATGAGCCCAATTTTATAAAGAACCACACTTAATAGCATATGTATTTGTGTGTATATAATATATACAATGAGTGAATATATATTTATGCAGTCATATGTGTATAGATACATATATACATATATGTACATCAGTACACTTACATAATAGCTTAAAATGCATGACAAAGTGACTTCCTCTGGAAGATAAGCTCACAAAGAGTAATCACTGATGTCCATTCTCATTTCATAAACTTGAAGATAGAAGGAATGGGAATGGAAGACTAGAATTTGATGTGTGTTAGATGTTCAATTGTGTATATTTTGGCGATAAAATGAGGCTAATCACTTCAGGGCCATAGAATCAAATTATCATCACATTAATGATAAGTGTGAAACAATGAGGTATAAATTAGAAAAATAATATAATCTACTGAGGCTTTGCGGAGATTTTGTTCTTGTTTGGGGAGAGAAGAATAACATTCAGAACACATGAGTAGCAATTTGAGAGCATATATTTATACTTAATTCTAAGTTGGAAACATGAAGTAAAAATAATATTTCAAATTTGTATTTAGTGTGGACAGTAACACCTAAGTAAGGGCATGAGTTCTGACACTTAATGTTCATTCCTACCTATCACTTATCCTTTTAATATTTCCCTAAAGGTTAGTTTTGCTCTTTGACAGACCTTCTTTCTCAAATCCAAACCTTGAGAAACTCTAGATAACACGCAGCCAAGAAAGCTTCCCCACCCTCTTTCCCTTTGTCCCTCTCTATGCTTATCATTATGAGGGACAGCATGGCTGATACTCTGTTTCATTTCTTTCTTGCATTATGGACAAAAGAGGAAAAAGCTGAGAATAAGCTAGCAATTAGTAACACTTTTCATTTAGAATATTCACAGAAGAAATGAATCTGAATTATGATATGGTAATCATTTTTCTCTGTTTTATAATGAAAACATTAAAAACTCAGCACAAATTATTAGTATGTGTAGCAGTCAATAAAAGTAATACAGAATATTAATAATAACAGATATATTTATGCAATGACCCAAGCAAGTCTCCTTAATGAAGATCGGATGTTCAATGCATCTTCAGGGAATGGGAAAATGTGATTAGAGGTCAGAAAAGATATCCCTAATACTGGAACTCTCCCTGATTTAAAAAAAAATAAAAAAAGACTTGCAGGTGACAAAAGATCAGTAGCCAGGTGACTTAACCTTCTTCAGACAGGAGTGAAGCAGATCTGGTATGAAGGTAGCATAGAAACAAGTCCTTTGGCAGTGGGAGTGGCATTGAGGGCCTTTAAATCAGTAAGAGATTTCAGGTTAAAGTTCTGTAAAATGGTAGTCAGGAATAAAAATAGCTCCATGCGGGCAAGTCCTTCTCCAACACAAATCCGTTTTCCTGAAAATAATAAACAGAGATTGTAGTTACTCCTTGTGTGTAACTGTGACTATGACAATCTGTTTATGACTTGCACAAATAGAATATGTAGTAAATATCTGATAAATGATTGAGTGTATAGATAGATGAACGGAAGGATGGATGGATGGATGAGTGGGTGAATGCATGAAACAGATGGATGTATGGATGTTTGTATGGACAAATGAATAAAGAATGAACATACTTGCTATCTTTCTAGCTTCTGATCTTAATAGGCACCCTCCATTCAACAAATATTCATTGAGTGTCAGCTCCATAACAAGCACTTCATTAGGCATTCCCACATTATAACAGCTGTTTTGATATTTTGAGTTTCCATCAGTCTTTATAGAAACACTTGTTTCCTGTTCCAAGCCTGATATTCCATGATCTTTCCTCCAACCCTTCACACCCTCTACTCTCAGCTTTAGCCATACACATACTTTATCAATCCGCAACACACCATGAAGTTCAAGTTTTACATCATATTGTTCCTTCTGGTCAAGGTGTACCTTTGTTATGCTGCACTCAGAACACAGGTCAAATTTCATTTCCTCTTTACACTCTTTACAATCCCCTCAAGTAATAATATCTTACACTGTCTAGGTTTCCACAATGTCATATTAATGTTTTCATTGAAGCATGGATCACATATAATCATTATTCCCTATTTATTTATTTTTCTATTGTGCAAAAATGTGAATTCTTGAAGAGAGGTCTCTGACCTTGTCGACTTGGTATCTACAGTGACAAATATAAAGCAGACATCAAAGGTCACAGGATAAAAGAAGGAGATTCCATGGCCAGAGACTCACCACACAAAATGCAGGTGTGAAAATTCAGCATCCAAGATACATGATCATGATTGGAGGAAGTGCAAGATGGTCTGGAATCACAGCAAAGTATCCTACTACATTCCCAATGTTTCTGTAACCCCACGGTTGTTTGGCAAAGGTTCTGACATCCTTTATTTAGAGCAAATGTCTTGCCCTGTCATTTATTACCTCCTTGAAAATGCCAGCTGGGTTCTGCGGCTCATGCCTGTAGTTCCAGCACTTTGGGAGGCAGAGGCAGGTGGAACACTTGAGGCCAAGAGTTCAAGGCCAGCCTGGCCAACATGGTGAAACCCTGTCTCTACTAAAACTACAAAAAAATTAGCCAGGCATGGTGGCATGCACCTGCAGTCCCAGCTATTTAGGAGGCTAAGGCATGAAAATTGCCTGAACCCAGGAGGTGGAGGTTGCAATGAGCTGAGATTGCACCACTGCACTCCAATCTGAGTGACAGAGTGAGACTCTGTCACACAAAAAAAGTAAAAAGGAAAAGGAAAATGCTATACCTTCTCTTACATTTTCTCTGTCTCCTTTGAGGCAGCTCAGACATCATTTCTGTTATTAGAATGTTGCTTAGCTCATTTTATGCCTCACTGTGAGGCATGAGGAGCAAAAAGCACGCAGGTTCTCCCTCTATTGTCTATCACCCAGAAGCTTGCGATTTCCTCTCTCATAGCCCTAGTTCTACTGAAGTACAATGATCTGCTTCCCTAACTTGGCAGTGAGACTCTTTATAGTCCATTCTGTGCTTATGGTTATTTCTTGTATCCTCAGAGTTCAGCCTATGGGGTGAGGGACACCATGTGGAAGATAGTCAGTGGAGTTGTAGACTTAGATATCTTCCTCATGGCAGGTGATGAAAGTCTAAATGAGTCTCACCTCCTATGTGGAGCTCTTGGGTACCTCAGTGATGTATCTAGTGACAGAATTCAACCAACCTACACTTCAGTGTTCTCAACTGGGAAGAAAGGGGTTAACTCCCCAAAGCCCCACTAATCTATCCCAATAATGAGGTTGTATTATGAGGGTGGAGCACACAAGGAATGGAAGTCATGCTCCTAATCATGGACAAAGAGCAATTCTACCAGCCCCAGAGTAGATGCCACATATGTTCCAATAGATTCCCCCAAATTACCTTGTTCCCTAAAGTACAGATGGGGATGAATTTCCATTACCTGCTGAGAAGGGCATGAAGTTTTCACTTTTCTTAAAGTTGCCACTCTCATCCAGAAAGTGGCCAGGGTCAAATACCTCTGGGTTGGGGAATTCTTTGTCATCGTAAAGCACTGAAGTCAGTGATGGCACTATGTTTGTGCCCTGGAAGTAACAGAACAGATAATATGAGTTATAAAGAAGTCCAGAGTTGAAAAGAAATAGTGGACATCACATAGTCCAATAGCATTTACCTTTAGATGAGGAAACTAAGGTCGACCCAGATACAGTAATAAACAGAAATGGGTTTAAGGCCAGTGGCAGAATGTTGTTAAAGGGCTTCCCAATCATATCTGAAAATTTAAGTACTTGGGCACTTGGGTGCAAGCTTCTGAATTTGTTCTCCCTATCATCAAGCTTGGGCAAAGGTGTGTATCCTCACTTCCTGCTCTAGTTCATCATTTCGGTTTTCACACATCTCATATGTTGAGTATGACTTAAAATGGGAGTCTCTGTTGATGCTGGAAATTTCCAGAGTATCTGTTAATAGGACTTCTGTAAGTAAATATTTAATCTACTTTAAAATTATATCTTCTAGGATGACAGCAATAAATACAGTAAGAAGTAAACACCATTGAGGGTTTATCATTAACATGAAGTTTGTTTGTCTTTATTCAAAAATATGCAGAAGCTATTCATTCCAGATTAACTCTAACTTAAATCCACAGAAGGAACAATGAAATTTTAAAAATCATTATTTTTTAACAATTCAGGTCAGAATCATCAGGTCAGGCAAGGATCATCAATTAAAGCTAAAACTACTGGGTGTGAGATTTTGGAAGCAGTGTTTTCACACAGTCTTAAAGTACTGTCACAGATTTTTATTAATGACCTACAAAAAAAAGCAGAACCTCTGCAATAAAGAGCTCTAGCAATCACCACCTTATTAAATGAGAGACTTAGAATAACCTACAATGGCATATGTAATATTATATGCCTCCACCTGACCAATAACATTCAGTGGGATACTATGTCATTTTCTTGCCAAAATCACAACCAGAATCTAGCTCTATGAAACAGTCACACAAAGCCATCTGAGGAACAGGCTGCTGGTTACATGATTACTGGCTGAGACTCTTCAAAAAGTCAAGATACTGAAAGGAAACAAAGAAGGGAAAGGGACTGTTCTTGATTACAAGAGATTACAAACATGTGATAGCTGAATTATGTGCTGTTCCTTGCCTGGATAGCAAATTTCAAAAGAAAAAAAGCCATAAAATAGTCTAGAAAAGTTGATAAATTTAAATACAGGCTGTATATTAATTAATATAATGTTATTATATTAATAACTCCTGGTTGTGAATACTGTTATTATTATGTAGAATAAAATTTTTGTTCTTGGGACATATATGCTGAAGTATTGAGGTATAGATAGATCCTAATATTGAGAAATGGAAGTCTCTCTTGGTTGTGTGCTTTAGTGAACACAGAGACAATTCAAGTCCGAACCGTTATAACAAATTGGTGATTAGAGCAAGCGCCAAAACTTCCTAGTAAGTTGCCAATTCTGTCTTTTCCAGACAAGCTTACCAATATCATTGTTTTTCCCATGAAAAGACAACTTTTAGTTATATTATTTTTAATTTAATGATAATAATAAGTGGAATAGAGTAAGCTTATGGCATTGTAACTATAAACCAATACAGAAACTATATGATAGAAGGCATTACAGAGCTAAAAAGACAACATTTTGTCCCAAGGTTCCAGTGATAGTAGACCCTCAGAGAGCTAAGCTAATATCTGCAGTGAATTTTCAACTGTGTTCACATCAGTTCTGAATCAGGACAGGAGGTAAGTTATTCTGATTGCCTATGGGAGAGGAATGAATCTACTCTGGAAGAAGATAAACATCCACTGAAATTCTGCATTTCTTCATATATAATATCTGGTAGTTAGCCACAAGTTTTAAGTATTTCAAGGGTACAACTGAGTGATCACAAAAAGAAAGTGGAAGAAAGGGAAGACAACAAAAACAGACCCACATTACGGAATCATTTTCAAGAAGTTTTATGCACCCAACATTACCTTGATTTTAAAACCCTGAAAAGAAAATTTTGAGGGAGAAGAACTGGAGACCAACTCTCTTGTAAATAAAAATACAGAAGTCCTGAACAGTATGTAGAAGATTAAATCCAATTGCTCATGTATACTTATGTATATTTAGTGAAGATAGTGAGGCCAATATATAAAATCATACAAACACATTCAGGGAATCAATTTCATAAAATTGTACACATGTTCATCACAAAAATGTATATACAAATAAGACAAGAGGGAAAACTTCCCTAATCTGATAAGGAATATCTGCCAAAATCTACTGAAAGCACCATTCTCAATAGTGAAACATTAAACCTCCACCCCTCCCTGCAGATCAGAAATGAAACAAGGATGACTTCTATCATCAATTCTGTTCAACACTATTCTGTTCTGTTTAACACTATTCTGAATATCCTAGCCAGTGCAATAATGCAATAAAGATAAATCAAGGACACAAGAATTGGAAAATAGTAAATAAATAAAATAAATATTAACCCAGGTAGCAGAATAAGGTACATGGAAATTCCAAATGCATCTGCAGACAAAAAATGATTAGTAGTTTGTGATGATTAGTAAATTTAGCAAAGGTGCTAGGTATAATGTCATCAGAATGATGAAATATATTTCCAAATACTGGGTACAAAGAAATGAAAAAGGCACTTTATTTATAAAAACAACAAAACATTATTTATCTAGGAAAAATTCAGCAGAAGAGTTGCAAGTCAGTGCACTGAAAACAAAACATTACTGAGAAAATAGAAGAAAGCCAATAAATTGAGAGCATAATCATATTCATGAATTGAAAGTTTCAACACATTAAGATGGTCTTTCCAAATTGAACTGTAGATTTAATGTAATCCTGATAAAAATCCCAAAACAGTGTTTGAGAAATTGACACCAATATTTTCAACAATTATTTGAAAGTATAAACACAGAGTAGCCCAAACAATATTAAAGATATATATTATACAATTTTATAAATCTTTATAGTCCCAAAAGAAATAGCAGAAAGTCCATCAAGCCACCACGTGTATAAGCTTTGTACTTCTCTCATCTTGTGTTGGTAGAGGATTGGAACCACACTGGGAATTTGAGAATTTCAAAAGCACAGAAGTACGATGTAGGAGAAACAAGCTTACCTTAGGGATGAGGTAGTTTCTGAATTTAATGTCAGAGGTCACTGTATGAAGCAAGCCATTGGGGATAAGGTCAATGTATCTCTGGATCTCATGCAATACAGCATCCATGTAAGGCATGTGGCTTCTGTCCTGCATGCAGGGGCTCCTGTGTCTGCCAATTACACGGTCAATCTCTTCCTGGACTTTAGCTGATAAGACACAAGTAAGAGCTGATGAAAAAAGAAGATATGTGGCACATTTGTCATAGCAGTGAATGGCTCATAAACCATCAGGTAGGGGTCCCAACAGCATTACAAACATGATTACATGCCCAGAACCATATAGAGAATTGCCAGAGTATGGATACATACCAGTCTCCTACAAAGTAAGCATCACAATGCATAAGCATGCTCCTATAAATTAGTATACATGACAATTCATAAAAACATAATAAGTTATTTCAAAAATAAACAACATAAGTCAAGAAATTACAGTGCTCACAAAAAGAAAAACAGAAATTCAGTATTACATGTATACCAACATAATATATGGGGTTCAAAATTAAACTAATTTTGAACAGTTTAATTTTGAACAATTCAAATTGAATTTGAAATTCAAACAATTCAGTTTGAATTTTGAAGAATTCAAAACTGTAATTTTGAATGAATTTATATATATATATGTATGTGTTTTTGTGTGTTTGTGTAGGAAGGAGGTGTGCAATTAGCTGTGGTACTCTCTTCATTCTTACACTTCCCAAATGTGGCCACTCTGAGCATGCTAGCACTTTCTTCTGAAATTTATATTTATATTTCTAAATAATGACTCTCTGTTTCTATTGTTTTCCTTAACAATTTTTAGACAATATTTAATGGTTTACTGGTATGAGAGATAATAATTTTCATCTCTGTCTTCACCCCATATATAGACACACATCCACAAACTGATATATACACACACACACATATACACATAAACACACACACAATTCTCCTCCCTCTATTTACCAGAATACCTTAGGCCATAATTTCTGGTTATATCAATATTCATTCTTTACATATTTCTACTACATATTTACTCTTTCTTGGTAAGACAATGATAATATGATTACATTTTGTACTTGGTACTTTCTTGGATTTAACAGTGTCTTTTTACATAAATCATAGTTTTCCATTTTCAAGTCAGAATTGTTTCCAAATGCTCAGGCAGATGTTTCAACCTCCTAGTAATAATTTACAAATCATAGAGAAATCTCAGACTATTGCTCTCCTCTCTTTGGTCCTTGATGTCTCCTCCCACACCTGTGTTATCCACCTGGTCCATTCTGAAGTGCTTGTTTTCTAGGCCTGGTGCCCAGCAGCCTCCCTGACACTCTCATTCTCCTACATGAGATTTCCTAATTCCTGGAGATCATGACTTCTGACATGGTTTCTGACATTTGGATGGAACACAATCTCTATTATTAAAGAAAGGGTAAAGTTTGTGGCAAACATTCAAGTCTCAAAATAGCCTTTTTCTATTAATATACAAGGTAATATTTATGCTTGAGAATTCTGATACTGTCTGAATGTTAATCATTTATATATGACCTGATATATCTCTCTGAAAGGTTTTGATTTTCCCTTTAATCTTGGTGTTCTGAAATTCCATGACCCTCTGTCTTGGAGTGGATGTTTTTGTTTCATTCCCTCTAGTGAACATTTGTGGATGAGGTGATATTCAGATACCAAAATACAGAGGTCTTTCCTAGACCTTTGTATTTGGAGAGTTGTTTCCTCTCTGAAGAATACATCTGGCTGATAAATTTCAAGAAGGAAGAGGGTGAACAATTTGAGTCCCTGAATTCAAGGAGGAAACCCTTTCTGTACCTTTCTTTTGAGCCCTACACCTCACACTTTCCTGTCGCTGCCTAGCGTCCCTGAGTACAGAGCTTATTAGGCTCAGTTACTCTAGAGAATGAGCCTCCCTTTTCCTGTGGGGGATCATCAGTTACCTGAAAAAAGGAGCTGTGGGGGAAACCTGGGTGAGAGAGCCTCCTTTTTCAACCTCATTCCCTACCTTTTCTGACCCTCGATACCTCTTATACTGAACCCTATGGTATTGTAGTGATACAGATTAGTGTTTCCTTGTGATAAATTGTCCTCTTCTAACATTTATCAGTTAACTTCTGATATTGAAGTTAAGTTACAACTTCATCCTCTGTGCTGAGTTCATTATCACCCCTCTAACTGCTTGCTGTGTTTCAGAAATTTGTCAAAGACTAGTTGGCTGTTGCCTGTTCTTCTCACTTTTTATTAAAAGGCTAATTCTGATTTCTAATTAGGTTATTGAAATTTCAGTGACATCCTGACACAGGGACAAAAAGTATGTTATCTGCTGCAAAACCGAAACTCTTTAAATATAAATTCTAAAGAAAGGTGGAATTTACTCTAGAGGTAAATTCTAAATAAAAGTTGCTTGCAAAAGATAAAATTATTAACCCTCCTTCAAAAAATTCCTATTTTGGCAAACACCAGTTTTATGAAACATACTTCTGGAATAATAAAATTCCTTAAGTGCATCCTCTGCCTAAATGAAAACACCTTTCCTTTTTTTTATTTTTTTTATTTTTTATTTTATTTTATTTTATTTTTTGAGATGGAGTTTTGCTCTTGTTGCCCAGGTTGGAGTGCAATGGCACAATCTTGGCTCACCGCAACCTCCGCCTCCCGGGTTCAAGTGATTCCCCTATCTCAGTGTCCCGAATAGCTGGGATTACAGACATGCGCCACCATGCCCAGCTAATTTTGTATTTTTAGTAGAGACTGGGTTTCTGGTCTCAAACTCCCAACCTCAAGCGATCCGCTCACCTCAGCCTCCCAAAGTGCTGGGATTACAAGTGTGAGCCACTGCACCCGGCCCAAAACACCTTTTTTATTAGTCTAACTTTTTAGATTACTTCCTAGACTGAAATTTACCTCAGGAAGTCTCACTAAAATGATAGGATTTCCACTTTTGCTTCAGGAAAGAGAGTTTTCATTTTCCTACCCTAGCATTAGAGCATGGAATTAAAAAAAAAAAAAGAATGAGAAAAGGATATCTTCAATAATGTACCTACTGTTCAAAGTGGACTTCTGTAATAAAACCAACATTCAGTCTCAGGACAATTTATGCTGGCTCTGCTTACCACTAATTACCTCCACTGAAATCCTGACACCACCAGAGCTCTATTGCTTTTGCTACTGCCACACTGTTTTACTGCTCTCAGTCTCCTCCTCCATTGTGCAAAGATGTCTTTCTTAATCATGTCATTAAATTTAGACTGATTACAGCTAGTGACAGAGAAGTTTAAAAAATGAAGCTTCTTTAAGAGAAACAGGGTGGAGGACACTGGCACCATCTTCTCAGCATTGTTCTGAAACTCACTTTGTTCATCATCTGTGGTCCTACCTGTGACCTCTGGGTGCTTCAGCAGGAGCAGGAGTCCATATCTCAGAGTGGTGCTTGTTGTGTGTGTTCCAGCAACAAACAGGTCAAATACAGTGCTAACCAAGTTTTCAACAGTGAATTCAGACTGTTGGTTGTCCTTTTCCTAGAAATAATTTCATGCAATTATCTGACAAATTATGTGCCAGCATATTTAATTACACTGGATTTTTTGAAACTCATGTCATAAAATTAGACAAAAAAAGAGACTGGAGAGTACAGTATTAGACAAAACAATGGTATGGTATGTATGGTATGGTATGGTATGGTATGGTATGGTATGGTATGGTATGGTATGGTATGGTATATGGTATGGCAGAAACAGTGTATCAGTTGACCCAAACTTCATTTCCTGCCCTGTTTTCCCAGCTTGCCCATGAATTCCATTCATGAAACTCTTTGCTGCTTAGGTTAGCCACACATCATATTATTTTTCCAAATATATATATGCAGAAGCATTTTGGTGCACTGTCTTTGTACGATTTGTGTTATATAACAGAATATTACAGACTAGGAACTTTATAAAGAAAATAAATTTGTTTCTCATGGTTCTGAAGCCTGGGAAGGTCAGGAGCATTGCACTGGCCTCTGGCAATGGCCTTCATGCTGTGTCATTACATGGCAAAAGGTAGAAAGGCACGGAAGGGTAAGTGAGTGAGCCAGAGAAGGCCAAACAATTTTATTAGGCTCCACCTAATAAACTGGCATTCAGTTTTTACACATGAACTTGAGGGGATACATGCAAACCATAGTATGAGTCTTCTATTTACTCCTTCTTACTCAAGAGACAGATGTGAAGGAGGTGTTAGGATAAACATCATCTTGGGACATGACTACTTAAATCATAAAAACGAAGGCTTCTTATATGATTTGGATCTGCATTCCTACCCAAATGTCATGTTGAATTGTAATCCCCAGTGTTGAAGGTAGGACCTGGTGGGAAGTGATTGGATCATGGAGGCAGATTTCTTGCTTGGTACTATGTCACAATAGTGAGTGAGTTGACATAAGATCTGGTTGTTTAAAACTGTGTGGCACCTCCCCTTTTTCTCTCTGTTCCAGCTATGTAAGACATGTCTGCTTCCCCTTCACCTTCTGCCATAATTGTAAGCTTCCTGAGGCCTCCCCAGAAGCCAAGCAGATGCTGCCATGCTTCCTGTACAATCTATGAAACCATAAGTCTGTTAAAACTCTTCTCTTTATAAATGATCCAGTATCGGATATTTCTTTATAGCAATGCAAGAATGGGTTAATACAGCTTCAATACTAAATATGGTGAAAATAATCTAAAACACTTGGCTCTATGATGCTTCAGGAATACCATATTATTTCTAGTTTGACCCACCATAAAACTATTTGTATTTGAGATAAAGGAATCCACTGTTTAGTTAAGCCATTATTTACTATTTTTTCTTATTAGTAAATGAATATAATTTTAGTTAATAGAAATAGGTAATTTAGGTCCATATCATGGAAGGTGTTACAAGCCTGAATCATGAGTTTGCAATTGTCTTCTTCTGTCAAAAATTTACATAGGCTCAATATTGCCTAGAGACTCATTATGAAGCTAAAATTGTGTGTAAACACTAATGTGATGACAAAACCTAGAATGAAATATAGTGAAAGGGACACAATTCACAAAGACAAGATTAGGACAGCAAAATTATAATCCAGATAGAAGGCAACCTGCAACTTTTTCTAGGGAACAAGTTCAGAAACGAATAGGAATATAAAAAGTGAAGAGAAATGGCAATCATTAAGACAGAGTTTTGAGGCACCACCTGCCCATAAAGGGTAAAGAAGAAAACAGTAGGGATAATGCAGATAGATGCCAAGGCTAAGGGACTAACTGAATGAAGTGCTCATTAGTTGAAAGTCAAGATAGAGAAAGTAATTGGCAAAGATAAGTAGTTTCTTTTAGGACTGAGATGATATGACACAGAATTGACAATAAAGAGGCAGTCTTTAATATTGAGTACAGGGAATCATAAATATACCAATATATTACTTTCTAACCAATCCCTAGGCCAGCCTTACTTTGATAATATTTTTATAATCTACAGGTGACATGTGACATGTCTAATATTATGTAATAAACACCATTAAGATAAAACAAATACTCTCAAAACCTATACTTGCTAGACAAAGATAGTCATCTCCCTTGGTACCAACAGCTTCATGGTTTTCTAAACTCATGAAGGTAAAGTTACTTTTAAGTCACAGCCAGGCACAGTGGCTCACGCCTGTAATCACAGCATTTTAGGAGGCTGAGGCAGGTGGATCACTCAAGGTCAGGAGTTCAAGATCAGCCTGGCCAATATGGTGAAACCCCATTTCTACATTTTTTTTAAATACCCAGGCATGGTGGCAGGCACCTGTAATCCCAGCTACTCAGGAGGCTGAGGAAGGGTAATCACTTGAACCCAAGAGGCAGAAGCTGCAGGGAACCAAGATCATACCACTGCACTCCAGCCTGGCAACAGAGCCAGATTGTGTCTCAAAAAAATTACTGTTAGTAAGAAAAGCATTATGCTCATAAACTAATATTAATATGTCAATTCTGTTGAAGTGAATTTGGAGATTTTCAGGTAATATGCACATAGCCTATAATAATTAAGCTAGACTATACAAAACAATGTTTGAAGAAATTAAGAAAATCTAAATACATGGAAGGATATTTATTTCATAGATTGAAATGCTAATATTCTTATGGTGGCATTACTGGGGTAATGTCACAATTACTGGGAAGTTCAGGAATCAATGGCTGCACTAAAGCAACCATTGACCCTGCATAATCTGTCTGAAGAAATTATTTTGGGACTCTAAAGCCTAGTCAAACAATTGTAGCACCCAGGGAAGTAAGGGATAAAGAAAGCAACTGGTAAGTTTCAGTAAATTTGGCATCTTTCATAGAGGCTAACATCCCTTATAGCTGTTACATGGCAATTTGGGGAACAGTGTACTGTGTGGCCAGTGCAGTTTCTTGGTTCCAAACTGGACAACAGAAACATTTTCCTTCAAAAATCGGGGTTGTATCGTTTGATTGTTGATGAAATAGTACAGAGGCTGGCCAATGTTTCAATCCCCATGGGCTCAAGCGACTTCCCCAGTGACATTACATGTGATGAATTAAAGAGAAAAAACTTTTCTCTTTTATTTTTTGTCCTTTTGATGCTTAATCCAGGGACTTAAGAAAACCTTTGTCAGATCATTACCTGACTGTAGAAATAACAGTACAATGACTTAAGTGATCACATAAGACAAAAAATACAGTCTTTGCAATAATATTTTGGAAAAGTCACTAAACAAATTGATGACTGAAGCATTCATCAAGCAACATCAGCAATGGCTAGACGATGAAAACATCTTATTTTCAGGTTTAATGCCTTACAATATGTGAAATGTCTACTTCTCAACAAAAATTACGTAGCATATAAAGAATCAAGTAATATAGTGCATTAGCAACTAAAAAAGGAATTTGACAGAAACCATCCCAGAGGAAGCCCAGACATTGGACTTACTAAAAAAACCTTTAAATATCTAACATTTCCTCAGAGAGCTGAAGAAAATGATGTACAAGGAATGATATAACAGAAATTTTCAGGGAAACTACTACAAAAGAAACAAAATACACCAGGAAAGAAGTCAAGAAGGAATCAAAAGTTTCAGTAGATAAAAAATGATCAGACAAAAATAGGGCAATATTGTGGAAATTGAGGGAAAAATAAAGATACAAAACAAATTTAAAATAGCATTATAGCAGAAATAAGTCCTTTGATTTAGCTTATCACTTTCATTGTAAATGGAAATACTAAGGGCACATAGCATGACTGAATTTGCCATTTAAAATACAGGTCTGGAAGGAATGGGCTCTTTAATAGAAAGTTATATGCTGTCTATAAGAGGCTCACCTTATACCAAAAGAAACAATAATCCTGAAAGCAAAAAATAGAAAACTATTTTCCATGCAAATTTTGGCTGAAGCAAGATGGAATGGCTATATTAATACCACAAAAAGATTTTATGCTAAAATTCTTAAGATAAGCAAATAAAGGTATTTTCTGTTGGAATCAAGGATGAATTCATCACAAAGATATAAAATTATTAATGTGTGTGCACCAATCAATACACGTCCAAAATATGTGACACAAAATTTGGCAGCATTGAAGGGACAAATAGATTTCACACAAAAATAGTGAGAAATTTCAGTACCAAATTTTCACTAATAAAACATCTAGACAAAAGATTAATGGGAAACAGAAGACTTGAACAACACTAGATATTACTATACCTGACAAACATATAGAGAATATTTTATTCAACAACAGTAGTATATACAACTTCTCAAGTGCAACTTTCTCCAGGTAGAGAATAAACACTTTTGAATAATTTTTAAGACCAAAATCATACAAAATATCTTCTCAAGCCACAACATAATGGACTTAGAAATCAGTAAGAGGAAGAAAATTAAATATCAAACAACATGGTGTTTAACAACCAGTGTGTTAAAGAAAAAAAATTATTAGGGAAATTAGAAAATATTGAGAGATAAATGAAAATAAACACTAAATTATCAAAATAATGATACACAACAAAAGAAGTTCTTGGAAGAAAATTTACAGCAGTAGACATCTACATTTAAAAAGAAACAAGTGCTTGAATCAACA
Source organism: Macaca nemestrina (assembly GCF_043159975.1). Lineage (NCBI taxonomy): Eukaryota > Metazoa > Chordata > Mammalia > Primates > Cercopithecidae > Macaca > Macaca nemestrina. The sequence goes on along the minus strand of NC_092133.1, from coordinate 38,771,700 downwards.
TTACAACCTAGGAACTAGCAAAAGAATATCAAACTAAACTCAAAGACAATAAATGGAAGCAGAGATAAATGAAAAAAAGATAATTAAGTCCAATAGATTCTGGCAATACAACAAACAATGACACCAAATATTGGTTCTCTGAAAAGATCAACAAAATTGACAAATGTCTAGCAAGACAGACCAAATAAAAAGAAAAAGAGAAGACACCAATAACTAAACTCAAAAATGAGAGCAGGGACATTACCACTAAAGCCTCTCTTTATTTAGGTCATCTAATTTATTGGTGTACAATTGTTTATAGTAATCTTTTATAATCCTTATTATTTCTTATTTACCCTTCTATGGATTACAAATCCTCTCACAGTTTGATATCCGCCAGCTTCTTATTACTTTCTCTTTGTGTATGTTGTAGATCCTTCCAATGATCTCTCTGCTAGGTTCCATTACTCTCCCCTTACTCCATCTGGGCTATGATTATTCACCTGTAATTTTGGTTCTCCTTTCTGCAGAGAATCGGTCACTGACATCTGTTGTCAGCCAACTGGAGAAGCACTCTGATGCCTCAAGCTGTGGACAGATCTGTGGGATGTGCAGTGGCTTGGCTCTGTTCTTAGCTCCAGAGAAGAGCAATGTTGGGCAGAGCAGGACCAAGCTGACCTGTCCCCTGGTCCCCTAGCAGCAGGTGCAAGCACAACCTCTGATGAGGTTGGCAGAGGACTAATAGACACTCTGTGAGGTTTCCTTGGTAATAAATAGCCTTAGTGTGGTGGTTTTCTCATATGTCAGCTGTAGTAGTAATGTACTAGGCATGTGAACAGGCTCAAGACTTCCTGTCCAGCTGGGGTGATGTGAATAATGGTGTTAGCTGAGGTCACACAAAATATTTTTCCTTCCCAAAAGCTGTGCTATTGTGTCAGCAGATGTTGTAATGGGCTGTGTGTATTGGCCTCTGGCCAGTAGGCGGTACTTGCAAAAGACAGCCAGCATCAGTGGTAGCTATGAGATTTGTAGTTGGCTTCTGTTACCCAGGGGAACATGTAGAAGAATGAAATCGAATGCCTATCTCTTACCATAAACAAAAATTAACTCAAGATGGATTAAAATCTCAAATCTAAGACTTGAGACCATAAAAATTCTGGATGAAAACCTATGAAAAACTCTTCCAGACATTGGCCTAGGCTAATAATTTAAGCAATTTCAACAATAACAACAATTGACAATGGGACTTAATTAACTAAAAGAACTTCCACACAGCAAAAGCAACTATGAGCAGAATAACTAGACAACTTGTAGAATAGAAAAAAATATCTGCAAACTATACCTCCAACAAAAATCTAATATCCAAAATCTACAAGGAACTCAAACAAATCAACAAGAAAAAAAAAAACAAATAATCCCAAGAAAAAGTAGACAGGCAAGTCACAGCAGCTCACTCCTATCATCCCAGAATGTTGGGATGCCAAGGCAGAAGGAGCACGTGAGCCCAGGAGTTCGAGACCAGCCTGGGCAATATGGTGAACCTTTATATCTACAAAAAGAAAAAAGAAAAAATTTAGTGGGACATAGTGGCACATGGCTGTAGTCTGAGCTGCTCAGGAAGCTGAGGGAGTGGAAGGATCATTTGAGCCCCAAAGATTGAGGCTGCAGTGAGCTGTGGGCAAACCACTGTACTTCAGCCTGGGCAACAGAATATACACTGTCTCAGGAAAAAAAAAAAAGAAAGAAAGAAAGAAAAAAAAAACTGGGCAAATGGCATGAACAGATATTTCTCAATAGAAGATATACAAATGGCAAACAAACATATTAATTTTTTTGAAGTTCAACATCACCAGTAACCAGGGAAATGCAAATCAAAATGACAATGAGGCACCACATTTACCCTAGTCAGAATGACCATTATTAAAAAGTCAAAAAAACAATAGACGTTGGTGTGGGTACAGAGAAAAGGAACACTTATACACTGCTGGTGGGAATGTAAAATAGTATAACCTCTATGGAAAACAGTATAGAAATTTCTCAGACAACCAAAAGTAGATCTATTATTCAATCCAGGAACCCCACTCTTGGTTATCTACCCAAAGGAAAAGAAGTCATTATATCAAAAAGACACCTGCACATGCCTGTTTATTGCAACACAACTTACAATTGCAAAGATATGGAGTAAATTTAAGTGCCCATTAACTTAAGAGTGAATGAAAAAATAAGACATATTATAAGTGAGAACATGCAGTATTTGATTTTTCATTCTTGAGTTACTTCACTTGGTATAACAGCCTCCAATTCCATCCAAGTTGCCACAAAAGACATTATTTTATTCTTTTTATGGTACAGTGGTAGCATGAATGAACTATGCAGTTATCATGCTATGTGAAAAAGTCCAGTCACAAAAGACAAATATCGTATGATTTTATTTTTATGAAGTACCTAAAACAGTTAAATTCATAGACACAGAAAACAGGATGTTTTGGTTTGTTAGAATGGTTGCTAGGGGCTGGGAGGAGGGAGAAATTGTACATTGGGTATAGAGTTTCTATTTTGCAAGATGAAGTAATTCTGGAAATAGAGGTGATGGTTGTAAAACAATGTGAATGTACTTAATGTCCCTAAATTATGCATTTAAAATGTCTGATATAGCAACTTGTATGTTATGCATATTTTGACACACTTTTCAAAAATGTTTAAGGCTTATACATCATGACAAAGTAGAATCTATACCAGAAATGCAAGAGTGGTTCAACAAGAAAATCAATCACTTTAATACATCACATTATTAGCATGAAAGGAAAGAAACAATATGATTATCTCAAGAGAAGCAGAAAAAGCATAGGACAAAATTCAACACTCTTCAGGGTAAAATCACCCAAAGACTATGAACACAAGGAAAATTCATTATCATAATAAAATATATTTATAAAAACTCCAAAGGTACTTCATACTAAATTGTGAAAGTCTAAAAGCTTATGCCCTAACATCAGGGAGGAAAAAAAAAATGTATACACTTTCACCACTACTATTCAGCGTAGTACTTAAAGTCCAAACCAGTACAATTAGGCAACCAAAAGATATAAAAGGCATTTAGATAACAAAGGAAGATGTAAAACTATTTCTATTTAAAGATAACAGGATTCTATATAAAGATAAGTCCATACAATTCACACAAAAAAACTAGAGCTAATAAGTTATATTAGTCCATTCTCATGCTGCTAATAAAAACATATCTGAGACTTGGTAATTTATAAAGAAAAGAGGTTTAATTGGCTAGGGATGCCTCAGGAAACTTACAGTCATGGTGGAAGGGAAAGCAAGAGGATATGTTTATGTCCTTCTTCCCAAGGCAGCAGGAAGGAGAAGAATGAGAGCTGAGCAAAGGGGGAAACCCCTTATAACACCATGAGATCTCAAGAGAACTTACTCACTATCATGGAAATATCATGGGGGAAACTGCTCCCATGATTCAGTTACCTCCTTCCAGGTCCCTCCCACCACATGCGGGGAATATGGGAACTATAATTCAAGATGAGATTTGGGTGGGGACACAGACAAACCATATCATAAATGTTTTAGGCAAAATCTCAGAGTATAAGATCAATGCAAAACTCAGCTGTGCCCCAGCAATGAACAATCTGAAAATGAAATCAAGGAAATAATTACATTTGCAATAGCATGCAAAGGAATGAAAGCTCTAAAAATCTATAAACAAGGAGGTGAAAGATTCTCACACTGAAAATAATCAAACGTTGCCTAAAACAATATAAAAATATCTAAATAATAAAAAAACTCATACTCTAGGGTTGAAAGACATAAGATTGTTAAGATGGCAATGCTCCCCAAAGTAATGTAAAGATTCAGTGTAATCACTATTAAAATTCTAATGGCCTGTTTTGCAGAAATGGGAAAATCAATCCAGAATTTATATGCAACTACAGGGAATGGAATCAATTTCCAACTTGAAAACTTCGAAACAAAGCTATATTAGTGAAAGCAGTGTGGTACTGGCATAAGGAAAGACAAGATTAATGGAATAAAATTTAAATCCCAACATAAATGTAAACATCTAAAAGGTAAAATCCCAAACATAAATGTAAAAATGAAAATAGTGTGGTACTGGCACAAGGAAAGAGAAGAACATTGGAATAAAATTTAAATCCCAAACATAACTGTAAACATCAATAGCCAGTTCATTTTCAACAAGCATCCCAAGACCATTCAGTCTAAAGGAAGAGTTTCTTCAACAAACAGTGCTGCAACAATTTGATAACCAAATGCAAAAGAATGAAGTTAGACTCCTACTTCATTCCATATGCAAAATATAACTGAAAGTGGATGAAAAACTCAAATATGAGTTAAAACTATAAAATTCTTAGAATAAAACATAGGGGTAAATATTAATGCCTTCAGATTTGGCAATGAATTCATAGATTTGACACTAAAGCAACGAAAGATTAAATAGATAAACTGGACTTTAGAAAAGTAAAATGCTTTTGTACATCAAATCAAAAAATAGAGAAAAAAGGAAACAAACAAAATAAATTAATAAAACTAAAATGTTTGTACATCAAAGAACATAATTAAGAATGTGAAATCACAACCTACAGAATGGAAGAAACTATTTTTCTTATCATACATACATAGGGATTTAATGTTCAGAATGCACAAATAATTCTTACAGTTCAACAATAAAATGATAAGCAACTCAATTAAAGAATGCACAAAGGATTTGAATAACATTTCTATAAAGGACATATGAAAATAGGAAAAAATATATGAAAAGATGTTCATTTTTCATTGGTCATTAAGTATATATAAGTCAAGATCACAATGAAATTCCACTTTTCACTGACACAAAATACTGTAAAATTAAAAAATATTAACAGATGGAAAAATAGGAACCCTCAAATATTGCCAGTGGAATTGTAAAATGGTGCATTCAGTTTACAAATGTTAATTGCTTCTCAAAAAATTAGACATAAAATTACCACATGACCCAGAATTAACACTCCTAGGACTATACCCAAGGAAAATGAAAGTATGTCCATGAAGAAACTTATAACAAATATACATAGCAGCATTATTTATAAAAGCCATAAGATGAAAATAACACAAATATACACCAACAGATGAATAATAAACAAATTGTTACGTGTACATGTATAATGGAATATTAGCCACAAAAAACCAAAAATGCTGACACATGCTACAACTTTTTGGAGCCTCCATGTCATTATGGTAAGTGAAAGAAGTCAGAAACAAAGGTCACATATGCTAGCAATAGGGAAATCCATAGAGACAGAAAGCAGATTACTATTTACTACATGATGAGGTGGGAATGAGATGTGATCATTTAATGACTATAGTATATTTTTACAGAGTGATAAGTTTTGAAAGTAAAGAGAGCTGTTAATTGCACAACATTGTGATTACATTAAATACCAATAAAGTATACACTTTAAATTGGATAATGTATGGATTGTGAATTCCACCTCAATCTTTAAACGTCATAATTCATTGAATCAATCTACAGATTTAATGCAATTCTTGTCAAAATCCCAACTGAATTCTTTGGGGAAATGAACAAGCTTATCTTAAAATTCATGTGGAGACTCAACGAACCCGAAATAAACCAAATAGTCTTCAGAAGAACAAACTTGGCCGGGTGTGGTGGCACATGCCTGTAATCCCAGCACTCTGGGAGGCAGAGGCAGGCCAATTACAAGGTCAAGAGATCGAGACCATCCTGGCCAACGTGGTGAAATCCTGTTTCTACTAAAAATACAAATATTAGCTGGGCGTGGTGGTGTGCATCTGTAGTCCCAGCTACTCGGGAGGCTGAGGCAGGAAAAGCACTTGAACCTGGGAGTCAGAAGTTGCAATGAGCCAGGATTATGCCACTGCACTCCAGGCTGGCGATAGAGCGAGACTCCATCTCAAAAGAAAAGTAAAAATACAAATAAAAATAAAAAAAAATAAAAGAACAAACTTTGAGGACTCTCATTTCTTGATTTTAAAACTTGATACTATGGTATCAAACTATTGCATTTAAGATGTAGCTATAGTAATTTATCTATAGTAATTCAGTATAGTAATTCCGCTATAGTAATTAAGATTTCAAAATGATGTATTACTGGCATAAGGACAGAAATAGATCAATTGGGAAGAATTGGGAGCCCACAAACAAACTTTCCCCTTTATAATCAATTGGTGTTTGGTAAGATTGCCAAGACAATTCAGTAGGAACAAAAAGAGTTTGTTCAATAAACAGTGCAGTGACAACAGGATTCATGCTTACAGGTTACCTGAGAGACACCAACCTCTAACTCCTTATTGGTGCAAATTCACTTTAGGTTGCACCAAATTCAGGTTTCTCTGTTCCATCCACCTACTCTTTCTTACCATATACCTCTCCACAAACTACTCAACCCATCTGAAATCTCTCCCCTGTTCCTTACTGTGAATAATTTAAGGTATATTTCAATCTATGGGACATTCAGGAAGTCCACCTTGGTTAAGCCATTCTTTTCCATTCTCACATACATTATGTGTAATGATAATGCCCATATTCAATTTATGGTAATATTTTATATTTGCTACCTCATTTGTAATTGCTTCCCTTTGGCTGCAGTGTCCATTCTATTCTCCTCTGGTAGATTATTTTTATTTGAAGAAGAATGTCAATGTATTCTAGCCATTTGATAATCTTATGTTTTCCATGATGTTTACTGCAGACACATAAATACTATATATTCTTAAAATGCTAATCAAGCATTATGGGTCTGACCATTTAAACATTCCTAATAATTAGAGAAGGATTTAATGAAGCACGAAATGGAAAAGAAATCAAAATGCTGATCTGTTGCAAACATCTTACCTGCTCCATTTTAATCAGGAAGCAATCAATAAAGTCCCGAGGATTGTTAATGTCCAGTGATTCTTGGTGTTCTTTTACTTTCTCCAAAATATAACTTTTTGTAAAAGCACCATTTTTAAGGAATTTGTTGTGAGTCCCTGGGAAGTAATCGATGAGAAAAGGAAAAATATTGCAAACCTAAAAAAAAAAATTATTAAATATAAACACATCATAAAGACATATGTACCATATACCAAGTCCTGATTAGAAATTATAGCTATAAATATAAATAATATATGGTATAGATCTTAATGGGTAAATTTTTATTGTGAATGTACAGCAGTTCTCTCTACTCACAGAAAGATTTGAGGGAGAAAATTCTGACCAGAGAATAGAAAATGAGAGTTATTTTCTATACAATACATTATTTTTATTGAATAAAAGTATCTTTATGTCAATTTTCTCATTTTTACAACAATTCTTGCCTACAACCTTGAAATATAAGACGGTATAAAGTACTATGATTCACATTTTGTAGATGACACCAATGTTAAGGGAGTTTGGTCAACGTGACTGGAGCACAAAGATAGTCCCTGCTATTTTCATTTCTACATAGCAGCCTCAAAAAGTGGAACAAGTATTTTAGAAATTGGAGGCGCTCAAAGATACCTTGAATCCCAACTGTACACCTAAGCAGTTAAGTGACTTCCGTAGGATCACACAACTATTATTCAGGCAGAGCCTAGGGCATGCTAGCTCAGCACAGGGTAAAATTGGGATGTTTGTTTCTGGTTCATACACTATAAAGCCAATTATTTTGTCATTCCTAATCCAGTTACCTCATCAGCCAGGATCCCAAATGGAGCACCAAACACCCCTGCCCTACTCAGTGTTTTCTGGTAGCTTCTAGGGTCACCTATATCTATCTATATATATATACACACACACACACACACATATATATACACACACACATATATACACACATACATATATACACACACACACACACACACACACACACACACACACACATATATATATATATATATATATATATATATATATATATTTTTTTTTTTTTTTCCTTGAGACAGAGTCTCGCTCTGTTGCCCAGGCTGGAGTGCAGTGGTGCAATCTCGGCTCACTGCAAGCTCTCCCTCCTGGGCTCACACCATTCTCCTGCCTCAGCCTCCTCCTGAGTAGTTAGCACGACAGGCGCCCGCCACTGCGCCCGGCTAATTTTTGTATTTTTAGTAGAAACGGGGTTTCACCTTGTTAGCCAGGATGGTCTCGATTTCCTGACCTCGCGATCCGCCTGCCTCGGCCTCCCAAAATGCTGGGATTACAGGCGTGAGCCACCGCGCCTGGCTTATTCTTTCTTCTTGAAGGAGATATTCCCTTCCCAAATTAGGATATTTCTGCCAAGTAGTATGGTGAAGAGGTCTCTAAGTGTGAACTGGAGGACAAAACTAGTGAGTAATGGAAGCCTTCAGAAAAGGCCCAGATGTCCATGGAATGACATGGGCATGTTTTTGGGTGGTCATCAAAGTACAGAAACACGGCTTTGGGGTTTAGTAGGAAAGCCACGAGTCGGGAAGCTAACAGACTTGAAAGCCAGGCCAATATTCAGGCATTAAGTTTCTTTGTGTAAAATGAAAGGCTCAGTCATCTTTCCCAGATGTTTACTTGAGGACTGTGGCGTTCAAACATGCACTTCAAGGATTAGTTCACACAGAATTTTGGACTTAAAAGAAAAGACAGTGATTTTTTGGGAAGATAAAATCCTGGCCTCACCTGGATCCATGGGGTGCTTGCAATCCTGAAGTTCTCGTTTAATCTTTCCATTAAGGTAAGAAAATTCTTATCTTCATACTGAAATCGATTTTGGAAAACGATGGAGCAGATCACATTGCAGGGAGCACAGCCCAGGATGAAAGTGGGATCACAGGGTGAGGCTAAAGGATTGGAAACAACTTTAAAATTCAATTAAAATATAAATAATTTTAAAATATGCATTTGTTAAGATGTAAAGGAAATTTAGAAATTGTAAGCAATTCCTGACAAATTCCTCTTGCACCCCAAAAATAAAAATCAGCATGTGTGAAATCAGCGCATCAGTTTTACCTGAAATCTGAGTGGAGCATAACAACCTAGATCGTTAAAGACTGGCATTTCATATGTGGCAATTCACACCCACTGCCTTTATTTAAACCCTTATAACCCAAGGTATTTGCTATTTTGGAATTAAAAGAAGACGTTCTAAAAACTCTAATTGCGTTTTTCAAGCAGAATCACATCTGTCTGGAAAGCCTGTGGACAATAAAGCACAAAGGGAGAGAAAAGTTGAGGACCTAGAAACTTTTTATACATAATAAATAGCTAAAAGAATTGTGTTACATTAGTAAAGAGGAACTAAAGTTAGAGAGACTGTGGGTGAATTCACGTGGTTAAAGAAAAAAAAATGTAAAAAGCAGAATATGTCCATGCTATACGAGAAGAAAAACTAATATAAATGAACTATAAACATGAAAGTGATTTTCTTATCCAAAAAATAAAATGAAAACTTTTTATTTCAATATAAATCCCAGTAAGGCAAACAAAAAGTAAAAGTAAATTGATAATGGAGACTTTTTATTTCTTATTTCAATGTTTAAAACAATGAATTTCATTTCTTAGGAACTATTGTTTATTATTCCCAGTCATGCTCCAAATTTAATTCATTTGGACAAAACCACTCTTGAAGATTCTGGGACATTGTTCCATATAGCCATCAAGATAAGCATGTTTTAATAAATTTTTAAATTTTCACCATATGTTAGAGTAAGTATATCATTTTATGGGTAAATAAATTATAAGAAAGGTTTTCTTTTTTAGTAGGGGGGGTTCTCTAAGTGAAATTGTTGTAATCAAGTGATGAATAAACTTTATATGTAAGGAGTTCCCAAATTCACATCTATATATCCTAAATAAGGTGAAGTAAATTGAAAGTGTTCTAAATAAATGGAAGGACATTAAACAACAGGAAACCTGTTGAGTTAGCTGCTTTCAAGCTGGGTTCCTGTAAACATAACAGTGTTCTAAGCTTTCAGAAAAAGTTTTATTGTAGCTGAGGGCATGGAGGGTAATTTCAGAAGCCTTGAGGATTGTATGTGTGCATGTGTTTATGTGTTTACTGAGGTAAAATTTGATTTTCAGTCTTTCCATTCACTGCGCTTAGAAGAGATAATTTTTTAAAAGTTAATTTGGAATCCTAGCTGATATTCAGATTCACTGTGACAAGCCCTTCATAGGTAAGTAGAGTTGGCACGGGGAAGAAAGGAATTACCATAAATGTCCAAGCTAAAATCCAATAAACAAGAGGAAAAGATAAGCAAAACTGAAAGCAGAGCCTAATTACATTTAAGAAAAACAGAATAAAGAGTTATTCACAATAGTTAAACAGATCATTTATAAATTGGTATTTATATATTTTGCTGAAACATACCATAGCATATGCTTACTCGAAATTTATAAATTGCTATAATAAGTAATGGTTAATAAAAAATAATTAATCCTGATATTTTCCAAATAATACCATATTTCCTGAGAAAGAACAACTGAGAACTGCACTGAGATACAATTAAACAGGTAAAACCATACATAGTATCACCACTGGCCAAAACTATAGGCATGGACCTGGGAGAAATCCCCAGACATGTCAGTGAGTTTGACCATATGAATAAAGTTCAGTTAAATGAAAGCACATGTCACTTGGTTCACGTTCCATAAGGGTGTGATGGGGTAATTCCCACCATGTTCACTAGCCAAGTATTTTCTGGTGAAATGTTCTGAAAGCTGGAACCCAGGTTTATGCTATAGGGGAAACATTGCTGTTTAATGCTTTTCAAAAATGAACTGAAGACCTGCATTTATGATTTCTAATTTGAAAACAAGGAAACAAAATTGAGGAGAAAACAGGATTAAATGACCTTTTATACCCACATTGTGTGCATTATCATGCCTGTACACCCACAAAGACACACACAAGCTCCCTTTTCTCTCTGCTTTAAACCTCCCTCCACCACTCGGGGGCTGACAACCAGGATGCTCAATGAAGATCTGACCATCTTTGAAATGTACCAAGAACATCCTTAGTAAAGAGAGCTGACTGTTAAGGTCAGTGATGCAGAGTAGAGTCACTCACCATTGGTTTTTCTCAACTCCTCCACAATACAGCGGGCTTCCTTTTGAATGCAGTCCTCAATGCTTCTCTTACCCATCCCAAAATTTCGCAAGGTCAAAAGAGAGAAACGCCGCATCTCTTTCCATCTCTTTCCAGTGCTGAAAATGATTCCTAACAAAAAAAGAACAGAAACTAGGAGGGGATTCTCAGGTAAAGAAGATGAAGATGAAACTCAACAGCCATGCAGATGGGCTAAGCTCTGCCTTCAAGTCTCTGCTTTTCATCCTCCTAACCCTAATTACCAATGCTGACACAGGCACCTGCACACCTACCATGCCCTTTCTGACTTCTTTCAATTAGTGGCAAAGCACCTCTCTCGGAAAACTCCTCTCCATGATCAATCAGGGCTTCCTTCAGAGCTTCATATCCATGCAAAACCACAGTGGGCTTTAGGCCAAAATACACAGTGAACACAGGGCCGTAGAGTTTTGAGAACTGGGAAAGGAGATGCAAATAGCAGCAAAATAAGTGGCTGTTTGGTTCAAATATTATGTATGATTCAGACTGATATTATCATTGTATAGTTTAATGTTTATATTTATTACACACAGATTTGATATTTCTGAATTTTATACATAAATGTGATAGTGATTGTTATAGCTGCCATTTTAGATGGCCTGTGACATGCCGTGTAATGACCCAGGCAATTGGTACACAAGTCACGGTTCATCCTCACTTTAACACATTCAGCACATTTATTCGCCCTGTTTTATAAATAAAGAAACGGAGGTCAGGAGAACTCCAAATTCATTTTCAGAGTCCCACAGGTAGTCTATAGAAGCTCCAAACTGGAACTTCTGCTAATTTAAACTCTGATGCCTGAGCAATTTATCAGTCCCCCGTGTCCACCTTGAGACCAATACCCAGCTGACAATTTTAGTGTCACCTGGAAGGCTCCAACAGTAAGGATTCTGACTCAGCAGTCCTGTGATGAACACTAGTAATCCATATTTTATAAGGCACTCCAGGTGATTCTAATGCCAAGTCAAGTTTCTAACTGCTGCTACTGCCAATACAGAAAAAGTAAGCACCACAGAGACAGAAACAGGACATTCAGCATCTGCTGGAAGAACAATGTCTTCCGTCCTCCAGCAACCTTAGCCACAGATGGCAGCTTTATGCAGAATTCAAAAGAACTCTGTTACCACCAATTGGTCCCTGACTGAATATGTCTTTCTTTCATCTACTTATGTTGATCCTGAACCCATAGCTGTTGCCTTCACATTAAGCATTAATTTATTCTTCAGAGAACTTCAATTTTCATAGCAATTCTGAATAAAACATATGATTAATAGAATAGATGACTTATTGGATGACATCTTTAAACTCATACACTTTCCTTACAATTTACCTTCAGCCAAAAATTAGAGCAAAGTGGTATGAAGCAAAAAAGAGAACCATCACTCCAAACTTTTTCCATTATATTGATTTGATTCTACCGTATACTGACCAAAATGTTTCTCCACTCACAAAATGCATTAACTCATCCCACTATTTCCCACAATGACAGAATGGAAAAGACAAGAGAAATAGCAAAGTTTGCAGGGAGTATTTTGCTTTACAGTGATCCATTTTAATAGTGTGGTACCAGGAATATATTTTATTTAAAAATAGAAGTCAAAGAACTTACCCTTTTCAAGTCACTGGAGGAATATAAAGCATACTTACATTGCTGAAAGATTTGCTGATATTCCTAATATCTAACTGTAGGATATTTCCAATAATAGGGAGAGGAGTGGGGCCAGGAGGGAGCTTCCCTCTCCCAGAACTCTGTCTCCAGAGTGAAAGGAGAAGCAAACAGGAGAGACAGAGCACCAGGACCACAAAAGGATCCATTGAAGCCTTCTCTTCTTACTAAGACAACTGGCAGCTTGCACTGCAAGCCTTTTATATCTCTCCCCGCTAATTCAGGCATGCCTCGTTAACATGTAAGGTGACCAATCACCTAGATACACGTTATGCTATTTTCTGAATGGACTTTGGCTCATTGAGCAATTAAAAATATTTTTTAGTCTTGTTGTCTTTTTCTTTCCAGTGTCCACCTAGGACACTGTGGTTTAATTGCATTGGATTGGAGTCAAGGTAGTGATAATTACAAACATAAAAGACCCTGATTGTTTCAATGTGCAAAGATGATGGAGAAACACTGAAGTCATTTAGACTGGATGCTAGAAAATCACTCAAAAGTCAGTATTCTCACATTAATGACCAGTTTGGAATTTATGACGTTGAGAGAAATCAGTGTATTCTATGCCTCATATAAAGAAAAATGTATCTTAATGCTACTTCAAATAATAGGAAACTTTGATAATGAAAGCCTTTCAGATATTTAATATAATTGACTAAAAATACATCACTCTAAATCATTAAAAAGTCAGGAAACAACAGGTGCTGGAGAGGATGTGGAGAAATAGGAACAATTTTTACACTGTTGGTGGGATTGTAAACTAGTTCAACCATTGTGGAAAACAGTATGGCGATTTCTCAAGGATCTAGAACTAGAAATACCATATGATCCAGCCATCCTATTAATGGGTATATACTCAAAGGATTATAAATCATGCTGCTATAAAGATACATGCACACGTTATGTTTATTGTGGCACTATTCACAATAGCAAAGACGTGGAATCAACCCAAATGTCCATCAGTGTCAGACTGGATTAAGAAAATGTGGCACATATACACCATGGAATACTATGCAGCCATAAAAAAGGATGAGTTTGTGTCCTTTGTAGGGACATGGATGTAGCTGGAAACCATCATTCTTAGCAAACTATCACAAGAACAGAAAACCAAACACCCCATGTTCTCACTCATAGGTGGGAACTGAACAATGAGATCACTTGGACCGGGAAGGGGAACATCACACTGGGGCCTATTATGGGGAGGGGGGAGGGGGGAGGAATTGCATTGGGAGTTATACCTGATGTAAATGATGAGTTGATGGGTGCTGACGAGTTGATGGGTGCAGCACACCAACATGGCACAAGTATACATATGTAACAAACTTGCACATTATGCACACATACCCTAGAACTTAAAGTATAATAATAATAATAATAAAGAAAAACAAAAACAAGAAAAAAAAGAAAAAAATACATCGCTTTAGACATGAAATAGCAAAAATTACTCATACATCTTTAATGACCAAATTATTAGCTAATAATTAGCTAATAAATCAAATTATTAACTAATAAATTTACATGCCTTTCATCATTAAGTTAAGAACTGCAAGACAAAGATTATCATTTTTTAATTTTTCAAATGAGGAAAGAGAAACTCTGGGAGGACAGGACACCTGTCAGTGCCACACAGCTGATAGGTGGTAAAACTGGCATATGAGCAGAGATCTTCTAATGCCCATTGGGGTGTATTATCACTTACACCAGAGCTGGCTCAAGAACAATTTTAGAAAAACAAAACAAACCCCTAGATATTAGTTACTCTAAAGATACACCACGTTGACTCTCTTCAGAAAGCAACAGGCTTCACATTAAATAGAGGCTCATTTGTCTAGAAGAATAAGAGGACCAGAGATGCTCAAAAGAAGGAATAAAAATTAGAGTCCTCTCCTCTGCATCACCATATAGTGAAAGTTGTCAGCATTATTGAGGAAAAGGTCAATTTCAGATAATTTATTGGAGAGAACTTGAGAATCTGTGGCTTCTCCACCTCTCAGTCACCTCCAGACATGGCTGCTTCTGTTGTTTTTGGTCTGTCATTGTAAAAAATAATAGAATGCAATAATGCACAGCAAGGAAGAGAAAGTGATACACAGAACAACAGCTGTGGATTCAATAGATGACGGGAGGTAGAAAAATCATTGAATGGACCCAGAGCACAAAACTATCACTATGTGCAGACTTGAATGGAAACTGATATTCAGTGGTCATGAAGATCTAAATACAACTAGATTTATACATGTTACTAGATCACCAATGACAAAGTGTGTGTGCAAAGCCATGTTCTGAAAAGATATCATAATACTGATTTTACATTGACTAGTGCAGTAATTTCCAGCTTTTTAATTAATAAAAATTTAAGACCCACATATACAGCGTTTTATTGATTATGTTTACAGAGATAATGAAAAATTTACAGAGAATTTTCACGCTGATCACATATATTTCTATTCTTTCAATTATTCCCACTTTAGAGAGGAGAAACTGGGCCATGGAGATTCAGTACTTTGGCCAAGGACACAAAGAATACATGTGGACAAGCTGGAGCTGGAACCAACAACTGCTGCATCTTGCTGCCTTCTCTCTATCCTAAAAATTCATTTCAACTATATTACCAAGAACTACTGAAATTCAGTATTTCAGGACTGATCTAATTAGTGACTTTCAAAACAAACATTAATTTAGTTGATAATTCCAGCACCAGTTGAGTAAAATGTGGGTCAGAAGAGTTTGGTTTTATTACCTTTAAATCATGAGTCCAGGTCCTCATGAGCCCTTTATCCAGGGCGAAGAGAAGCAGTAATTTACTGCCTGACTCATGTAGCTATAAACTCTAAAAGAACCAAACTAGCTTAGAGCAATAAATTTATTCCTCAAGAGATAGTTGTTCTTGCTGTGCTCCTCCTTTCTTTGGCTACGGTAAGGCTCCTGCCTTGACAGTTTCTTTAATAGAATGAAAGAAATATAGACAATTTAGAGACAAAAGGGGTCTCTGAGACCAACTAATCTAAATTTTGTGTGTGTGTGTGTGTTTTGTTTAGAAATTAGCACTTGGTGACTCAGTGAGTTAGAGTGTCATTAATGCATCAATACAAGATTTTTCATTAGAATCCAAGTTTCCCTCCTTGCTGCTTCAGTGATGTCTCACATCTCATCCTACAGAATCCCCACCTCAGTCCAAATGATCAATAGGGTATCGATATTAAGCCATCTACAGTCACAGAATGATGCTAATCTCAGCTTTGCTGGAGTGGTGAATTTGAGGGTTTTTAAAGAAATTAATATAGTTAATTTTTACAGCGGCTTTAAGTTTCCAGCAACACTAAGTGGAAAGTATACAGTTCCCACTAACTCCTTCCCAGCACCAACACATAGTCTCCCACAATCAACAACCTTATTATTGAGGTTAATTAATTATGGTTAATAAATCAACAATCAGATATAATCATCAACCAAAGTTCATAGTTTACAAAGGATTCACTCTTTGTGTTGTACATTCTATATATTTTGACTAGTGTATAATGCCATATATCCACCACCATAGCATCATACAGAATCGTTTCACTGCCTAAAAATCTCAGTGCTCTGCCAATTTTTTTTTTTTTTTTTTTTTTTTTTTTTTTTTTTTTTTGAGACAGAGTCTCGCTCTGTCGCCCAGGCTGGAGTGCAGCGGCGTGATCTCGGCTCACTGCAAGCTCTGCCTCCCGGGTTCACGCCGTTCTCCTGCCTCAGCCTCCCAAGTAGCTGGGACTACAGGTGCCCGCCACCACGCTTGACTAATTTTTTGTTATTTTTAGTAGAGACGGGGTTTCACCGTGTTCGCCAGGATGGTCTCGATCTCCTGATCTCGTGATCCACCCGCCTCAGCCTCCCAAAGTGCTGGGATTACAGGAGTGAGCCACCCCACCCGGCCTCTGCCTATTCTTTAGGCCTTTCCCTGCTAGTCTTTGGTAACAAGTGAACATTTTAGTGTTGCCATAGTTTTGCCTTTACTAGATTATTATATAGTTGGAATAACACAGCATGTAGCCTTTTCAGGTTGGTATCATTCATTTACTAATATGCGTAAGATTTCTCCATATCTTGTCATACCTCAAAAGCTTATTTCTTTTTACTACTAAATAATAATAAAATAGTATTTCCTTATACTGATGTACCACATTTGTTTGTCTATTCATCTATTGAACATCTTGGTTGCTTCCAATTTTGGCAACAATGAATAAAGGTCCCGTGAATGTCCATGTGCAAGTTTTTTGTGGACATAATTTTTCAACTCATTTAGCAAATGTCAAAAGCACACCAGCTGGATCATACGGTAAGCATATTTTTGTTTTGTAAGAAATCACCAATTTCTTATTGTTGAGCTTTAAAACATCTTTGAATAATTTGGATAATAATATTTTACAAGATATATTTTTTGGAATTATTTATTCTCATTGAACTTAACTTCTCATTCCCGTAAAAGTGTCTTTCATAGAGTAGAAGTTTTTAATTTTAATGAAGTCCAGATAATTGTTTTTTCTTTCATGTATTGTGCATTTGTTGTTGTATTTAAAAAACCATTGTGAGGCCAAGGTCATCTAGATTGTCTCTTATGTCATCTTCTCGGAATTTTATAGTTTGTGTGTTACATTATCTCTATAAACAAATTTCAGTTAACTTTTGTAAACAGTGTAAGGTCGACATCTAGATTCTTATTTTTGCAAAACAATGCTTAAGAAAAGTGGGACAAACAAAAAAGCTTCTGCACAGCAAATAAATAATTAAGAGTTAACAGCCTACAGAATGGGATAAAGTATTTGCAAATTGTGAATCCAAAAAAAGCTAATATCCAAAGTCTACAAGGAACTCAACTCAAAAGACAAAACAAATAGCCCCATTAAAAATTGGACAAAATTCCATTTGTCTTGAACTATTGTTGCATTTGCTTTTGAGGTCTTAGTCATGAATTCTTTGCCTAGGCCAATGTCAGAGAGGTTTTCCTAGGTTTTCTTTTAGGATTTTTATGGTTTCAGGTCTTACATTTAAGTATTTAATCCATCTTTAATTAATTTTTATATACAGTGAAAGACGGGTCCAATTTCATTCATCTGCAAATAGCAAGCCAGCTTTCCCAGTACCATTTATTAAATAGGATGTCCTTCCTACAGTGTATATCTTTGACAACTTTGTCCAAGAGCTGCTGGCCATGGATATGTGGCTTTATTTATGAATTCTCTATTCTGTTCTAATGTAGGAATAAGACTTTAGGTTATTTTTTGGAATATTTAAAGTAGAAGTCACCTCTTTATTTTGGATTATATTTACTTTATTTTATTTTATTTATGTGGGTATATAGTAGGTATATTTATTTATGGGCAACATGAGATGTTTTGATACAGGCATACAATGTGTAATAATCACAACATGAAGAATGGGCTCTCCATTTCATCAAGCATTTATCCTTTGTGTTACAATCCAGTTATACTCTTTTAATTATTTTTAAATGTATAATTAAATTATTAATGACTATATTCACCCTGTTCTGCTGTCCACTAGTAGGTCTTACTTCTTCTAACTATTTCGTGGAACCCATTAACTGCGCCAGATCCACCCCACCTTCCCACTACATCTCCCAGCCTCTGGTAACCATCCATTTCCTCTCTACATCACTGAGTTTAATTGCTTTGATATTTAGAACCCACAAATAAGTGAGAACATGCCATATTTGTCTTCTGTCTCTGGCTTATTTTGATTAACATAATGATCTCCAGTTTCATCTATGTTGTTTCAAATGACAGGATCTTATTCTTTTTTATGGCTCAATAGTACTCCATGGTGTATATGTATTAATACCACATTTTGTTTATTTGTTCATCTGTTGATGGACACTTGGATTGTTTCAAAATCTTATCTCTTGCGAACAGTGCTGTGAGAAACACGGAAGTGCAGCTATCACTCCAATATACTGATTTCCTTTTGGGGGAATGTGGACCCAGCAGTGGGTTCTTCATTGACCCAGTGGTCATTCAGTAGGACATTGTTTAATTTACATGTATTTGTGTAGTTTCCAAAATTCCTCTTTTTATTGCTTTCCAGTTTTATTTCACTGTGGCCAGAGAAGATGTTGTATATTATTTCAATTTTTTGAATGTTTTAAAACTTGTCCTGTGACCTAACATATGGTCTATCCTTGAGAATAATCCATGTGTCAAGGAAAGGAATGTGTTTCCTGGAGTCATTGGATCAAATCTGTAAGTATCTATTAGATCCATTTTGTCTACAGTGCAGATTAAGTCTGATGTTTCTTTGTTGATTTTCTATCTGGAAGATCTGTCCAATACTTAAAGCAGGGTATTGAAGACTCCAGAAATTACTGTACTAAAGCTTATCACTCTCGTTAGGTTTAATCATATTCGCTTTATATATCTAGGTGATGCACTCTTTAAAGCATATATATTTAAAATTGATATATCCTGTTTTTGAACTTTCCACTTTATCATTATATAGTGTCTCTGTTTCTTCTTACAGCTTTTATCTTAAAATATATTTTGTCAGATATAAATAGAGCTACTTCTGCTCTTTTTTGTGTTCCAATGGCATGGAATATCTTTTTGCATTCCTTTACTTTTAGCCTATCTGAAGTAACCAGATCTGATATTTTCAATATCTTTATAGGGTGAAGTGTGTTTATGGTACACAACAGATCAATGAATCTTGTTCTGTCACCCATTCAGCCAATTTATATCTTTTAACTAGAGAGTTTAGTACATTTACATTCGGTTTTATTTTTGATAAGTAAAGATATACTTCTGCCATTTTGTTATTTGTTTTCTGATTGTTTTGTGGTTTTCTCTTCCTTTCTTTTTTCCTTTCTATCATCCTTTTAATGAGGGTGAATTTCTCTGGTGATACGATTTAGTTTCTTGCTTTTCATGTTTTGCATTACTGTTGTATGTTTTTTGGTTTGAGGTTATTATGAAGCTTGCAAATACTATCTTATAACCCTTTATTTTAAGCTGATAACAACTTAACACTGTTTATATAAACAGTGTTATGAACAATGAACAAGCAAGCAAAACTCAATAAAAACTATGTCTGAAATGCTTTTCTCCATTTTTAAACTTATTGTTGTTGCTATTTGTATCGTATTGTGTTCTATGTGTCTTGAAAAGTTTTCATAGTCATTATTTTTTATTGGTTTATCATTTAGTCTTCTACTTAGGATAACAGTAGTTTTACACACCACAGTTACACTGTTATAATATCCTGTGATTTTCTGTGTACTTACAATACCAGTGAGTTTTGCATCTTCAACAAAGTCAACAATAACAGTCAGAAAAGAACTCCCTATTGAATACAGTGTGCTGGGATAACTAGCCATATGCAGAAGATTGAAACTGTCTCCCTTCCTTTCACCATACACAAAAATTAGCTCCAGATGGATTAAATACTTACACATTAAACCTAAAACAAAAACACCCTAGAAGAAAACCTAGAAAATACCATTCTGGACTTTGGCCTTAGCAAATAATTTTTGACTAAGTCTCCAAAAGCAATTGCAACAATAAACAAAATTAACAATGGAAAGCAATTAAGGAGCTTATGCACAGAAAAAGAAACTATAAGTAAACAGACAATTCATAGAAAAATATAGTCAAAAATATACATGCAGAAATGTTCTATTATCCAAAATCTATAAGGTACTTAAAAAATTCAACAAACAGAAAACAAATAACCTCATTTAAAAAGGGCAAAGGACATGAACAGACACTTATCAAGAGAAGATGTAGATGCAGCCAATAAATATATGAAAAAATTCTCATAATTACTTGCAATAACACCATCTCACACTTGTCAAAATGGCTACTATTAAGAAGTCAAAACCAAGATATGCTGGTGAAGATGTGGACAAAAGGAAACATTTATACACTGTTCATGGGAATATAAA
The DNA here is from genome assembly GCF_043159975.1 of Macaca nemestrina. Classification (NCBI taxonomy): domain Eukaryota; kingdom Metazoa; phylum Chordata; class Mammalia; order Primates; family Cercopithecidae; genus Macaca; species Macaca nemestrina. Next base: position 38,751,017 of record NC_092133.1, on the reverse strand, counting down.
CTAGTTCAGCCACTGTAGAAATCAGTGTGCAAATTACTCAATGAACTTAAAATAGAAATGCCATTTAACTCAGCAGTTCAATTAATGAGTATATACCCAAAGGAAAATAAATTATTCTGCCAAAAACACACATGTATGTTCATTGCAGCACTATTCACAATAGCAAAGACATGTAATCAACCAAGATGCCCATCAATGATGGACTGCATAAAGAAAATGTAATACAAATGCATAATAGAATGCTGCACATCCATAAAAAAGAAAAGAAATCATATCTTTGCAGCAACATGAATGCAGCTAGAGGCCATTATCCTAAGTGAACTAATGCAGGAACAGAAAACCAAATACTGTATTTCTTGCTTTTAAGTGGGAGCTACATATTGATTACACATGGGCACAAAGACAGAAACAATAGATACTGGGGATTGCTTGAGAGTGGAAAGGGCACATGGATTGGAAGGCTTCTTAATGGGTACTATACTCACTACCTGGATGATAGCATCATTTGCACATTAAGCCTCAGTTTACTGATGTTACTCATGTTACACACACAATTTACTCATGTTACAAAATTGCCCGTGTACATCCTGAAAATAAAATTAAAAATAGAAAGAAAACTAACTAATTAAATAAATAAGCATCAGAAAAATTGGCCCCATAATTTTGTTTAAAAACTATTTTGGGTTTGGTTTTGATTTAGATGAGAGAATGACATAAATTTAGAACTTTGATGTTTCATTATTATTTTGCTTTTTGTCTTAGTACGAGTTTTAGTGATTTTATGACTATATTATATTTAAGTTTTTGTGTTTTAGTGGGAGATTATTTGACGTTTTATGAATGGCTGTATGTAAATTTTAAAGCTTCTGAGAGAATACAGTATATCAAGAAGACTATCATTATGACTATTAGGAGAATAATTTTAATAGTTTGAAGTCTTTTTTTGGTCAGGATTTTTATGAACCAAACTAATTAAAACAAAATAGATTAAAGAATGAGTTAGCTAAAGAGTCCATTTTTAACTAAATAGCCCTAGTTTTATCATTGAATTTTTATAATATTTGTCATATTTATGTGAATCAAGAAGTGTTAATAATTGGAAAGTTTTTGTGTTCAGTCACTTCAGTAATTTAGAGTCATTTTGTTATTTTGTATGACTCTAGTAAGGGAATTTAAAGAAGTCCGTTATGTCATCATAGCCTTTGTGGTATAATTTGTTAAAGAGCCTATTATGAGGGATACATTTTTAATTATTGTTTTATATATTTCAAGTAACTATGGAAAAGGGATCTAACAAATGATGTCTATCTAGAGTAGGGAATGCATTTTGTCAATTTTTTTTTTGAGATGGAGTCTTGCATTGTTGCCAGGCTGCAGTGCAGTGGCGTGATCTTGGCTCACTGAAACCTCCGCCTCTGGGGTTCAAGCGATTCTCCTGCCTCAGCCTCCTGAGTAGTGGGGATTACAGGCGTGTACCACCACACCCAGCTACTTTTTGTATTTTTAGTAAAGACGGGGTTTCACCATGTTGGCCAGGATGGTCTCCATCTCCTGACTTCCTGATCCACCCGCCTCGGCATCCCAAAGTGTTGAGATTACAGGTGTGAGCCACAGGGCCTACGATTTTGTCAATTTTTTAAAACAGTGTTATTGGTTAAGAGGAGTGGTCCAGTGTTTTGTTTTTTGACTGATTATGGAATATCAAAGGTACTATTCAATGTTTTTGCCCACAATGGCCCTTTTATTTTTATTTATTAAGCCATAAGTTTATTGTGTATAAGGTTGATTGTGAAATGTTTTATGCATGAAAGTATATCTTATGAGTGTACATAAGATCCTCTATTTTAGTTTTAATTTTTATAGACACATAAGTAAGAAAAAAGAAGTAAGAGTCTCTGTGATGTTAGAGAAATCTTGATGTGTTATTTTGGGATCACTGTCTACATCTAGGATGTTATCTGAAAAACATTTACCTTTAGATTTGTAATAAGTGTATAGTTTTAAGAGTCTGGATGACCATTTTGAGTTGTGAGATTACAAACCTAAGGTTTGAGATCTCAACGTTTTGTTGTAGTCTGGTCGGAAAAGGTCTTTGTTTGATGCTGTTTTAGAAGACCCAAATTTTAGGTTTTAGATTGTGATAGGTTTGATCATATTTAGTTAGTAAATTGTGAAAAGATTTTTTACCAGGGAAAATATATTTTTGTATAATGTATTAGAGTCTCATAAAATTTAGTGATATTAGAGTGCAAGTATGAATGATATATGAGGATTTATTACTAGTGGCAAAGGCCTTTTAGTGACCATTTTATAAAGGGTTAACTTGTTTTTTGTTGGAAGTAGATCTAATTGCCATTATTCTGTGTTAGTTTTACTAATGCAATCTAATTGATTTAGTCAACCTTATCTAATATTATTGTGTTTGTAATATTTTATAACTTTTATTGAAAGATATTGTTCAAAATGTCCTATGAGGGAAATGTGTTTTTAGCAACCTTTTAGTTACTGCTATAGTATTAATCTTTTTGTATGGGGAAATTTTTAAGTAGCTAGAAAACATGCATTGAAAATAATAATTGAATGAATAGCTCTAAAAATATCAAAATGGCCCATTAGGGTAGTAGAAATGTATGTGAAGTTTTAGTTGTCTTTTTAAGATTGTGGATTTGACCAACTAAATTAGTCATTAATTATTTTAGTAATTTAGAACAGTAACTACACAAATATATACATATGTATGTATATGTATATTATATATGTGTATGTGTGTGTGTATATATATACATATATGTACACACTTAAATTATTTGTTTTTTTATCATGAGTAACAAAGTGCAATTTTTTAAATAGTATAATAATGGAAGTTTTAAGGACTCAAGAAGGACCAGAAGGTATGTTGTATCTTTGTTCTCATTGGTTTCAAAGAACATCTTTATTTCCACCTTCATTTCGTTATGTACCCAGTAGTCATTCAGGAGCAGGTTGTTCAGTTTCAATGTAGTTGAGAGGTTTTGATTGAGTTTCTTAATCCTGAGTTCTAGTTTGATTGCACTGTGGTCTGAGAGACAGTTTGTTATAATTTCTGTTCTTTGACATTTGCTGAGGAGTGCTTTACTTCCAACTATGTGGTCAATTTTGGAATAAGTGTGATGTGGTGCTGAGAAGAATGTATATTCTGTTGATTTGGGGTGGAAAGTTCTGTAGATGTCTATTAGGTTCACTTGGTGCAGAGTTGATTTCAATTCCTGGATATCCTTGTTAACTTTCTGTCTGGTTGATGTGTCTAATGTTGACAGTGGGGTGTTAAAGTCTCCCATTATTATTGTATGAGAGTCTAAGTCTCTTTGTAAGTCTCTAAGGACTTGCTTTATAAATCTGGGTGCTCCTGTATTGGGTGCATATATATTTAGGATAGTTAGCTCTTCTTGTTGCATTGATCCCTTTACCATTATGTAATGGCCTTCTTTGTCTCTTTTGATCTTTGTTGGTTTAAAGTCTGTTTTATCAGAGACTAGGATTGCAACCCTGCCTTTTTTTTTTTTTTTTTTTCATTTGCTTGGTAAATCTTCCTCCATCCCTTTATTTTGAGCCTATGTGTCTCTGCACATGAGATGGGTCTCAGTGAACTCCCATTCACAATTGCTTCAAAGAGAATAAAATACCTAGGAAGTCAGAAGACAACAGATGCTGGAGAGGATGTGGAGAAACAGGAATGCTTTTACACTATTGGTGGGACTGTAAACTAGTTCAACCATTGTGGAAGACAGTGTGGCGATTCCTCAAGGATTTAGAACTAGAAATACCATATGACCCAGCCATCCCATTACTGGGTACATACCCAAAGGATTATAAATTATGCTACTATAAAGACACAAGCACACGTATGTTTATTATGGCACTATTCACAATAGCAAAGACTTGGAACCAACCCAAATGTCCATCAATGACAGACTGGATTAAGAAAATGTGACACATATACACCATGGAATACTGTGCAGTCATAAAAAAAGGATGAGTTCTTGTCCTTTGTAGGGACATGGATGTAGCTGGAAACCATCATTTTCAGCAAGCTATTGCAAGAACAGAAAACCAAACACCGCATGTTCTCACTCATATTTGGGAATTGAACAATGAGAACACTTGGACACAGGAAGGGGAACATCACACACCAGGGACTGCTGTGGGGTGGGGGGAGGGGGAAGGATAGCATTAGGAGATACACCTAATGTAAATGACCAGTTAATGGGTGTGGCACACCAACATGGCACATGTATACATATGTAACAAACCTGCACATTGTGCACATGTACCCTAGAACATAAAGTATAATAATAACAAAAAAAGGACCAGAAAGCCCTCTAAACGCTCTATGTATCTATGCTTAACACTGGATTTTCATCTTTTTATTTGTGTCTTTTTATTATACTTAACTTCTGGGATACACATACAGAATGTGCAGGTTTGTTACATAGGTATACATGTGCCATTGTGGTTTGCTGCACCCATCAACCTGTCATGTACATTAGGTATTTCTCCTAATGCTGTCCCTCCCCTACCCTCCACAGCTCCAAAGGCCCCAAAGTGTGATATTCCCTTCCCTGTGCCTATATATTCTCATTGTTTAACTCCTACTTATGAATGAGAACATGCCGTGTTTGGTTTTCTGTCCTTGTGTTAGTTTGCTGAGAATGATAGTTTCCAGCTTCATCCATGTCCCTGCAAAGGACATGAACTCATTCTTTTTTACAGCTTCATAGTGTTCCATGGTGTATATGTATCACATTCTCCATCTTTTTAAATACAAATTTTGTGTTTTGAATTTAGGTGTGCAATACTGTTTATTAAAAGGGTTACTATAGGCAATTGAACTCAGACCATGGAGTTTATTTAAATTATGTACCTTAATAATTTTAGCATTGGGTAATTTAGTCTGAAAATTTGACAGAGTATTCTTTGCTATTTGGTTATTATTATTTTTGTTTAGGTTAGAATTTTTATAAATGAGACAATCTCCTTATTAAAGTTTTGGGGATTTTTGTCTAGTCTAAATGATGTGAATATTAAAGTTATTAAAAACTTGTACTTAAAAATCTTTTGTCAGAATCCTTTTAAAGTTTTTTGTGTACCTCTTTGAAGACACAACGCTCCAGGATTTCACTTGTTTGTGAAGACCTTCTAGAAAAATATATTTGAATTAAGTAATTAACTGTGGGAATGATATAAAATGGCTACTGTTAAAGACAAAATTAACAGGGAAATTTGGTTAATTTTGTGGCTCATAATAGTTGCATGGGTCCCTGGACTTGATGAATAATCCTTCAATAGTATTTTTGAATTAAATTTACTAATACTTTGTTGAGGATTTTCCATCAATATTCATCAGAGATATTGGTGTGTAGTTTTCTTTTTTTTTAAGGTGTCTTTGTGTGGTTGAGGTATTATATAGTGACTTTCTTTGCCTCTTCTTATAGTTTTTGTCTTGAAACCAACGTTGTCTGATATAAGTGTAGCTACTCGTGCTTTTGTTTGATTGCCATTGGGATGAATTATCTGTTTTCATCCCTTTATTATCATTCTATATGAGTCTTTATAAGCAACATGTATTTCTTCAAGGCAACAGATCAATGGGTCTTGTTTTTCCATCCATTCAGCCACTCTGTATCTTTTGATTGGAGAGTTTAGTTCATTTATATTCAGTGTTATTATTGATAAGTGAAGACTTACTCATGGCATTTTGTTGTTAACTTGTTGTTTTCCGGTCTTCTCTTTCTTTTGTTCTCCCTTCCTATTTTCCATTTAGTGATTTTCTCTGGTGATATGATTTAGTTTCTTGATTTTTATTTTTTGTGTATCTGTTGCATGTTTTTTGGTTTGAAGTTACCATGAGGATTCCAAATACTATAGTATAACCTATTCTTTTAATGTGATAAGAATTTAACTTTGTTTGAATAAACATCCAGAGAGACAACAAGAAATAATAATTATTTGCCTTAACTTTGTTCCTTCACTTTTGTTGTTTCTATTTATATATTTTTGTATAGTCTGTCTTTAAAAGTTTTTGTAATTACTGTGTTTGCTCATTTTACCATTTAATCTTTCCATTTATAATAAGAGTAGTTTACACACAAAAGTTACAGTGTTATAATATTCTGTGGTTTTCTGTATACTTATTATTGTCAGTGAGTTTTGTATCACCAGGTGATTACTTATTGCTCGTCCACATACTTTTCTTTCTGATTGAAGTACTCTCTGGAGCATTTCTTGCAGGACAAGTCTGGTGTCAATCAAATCCCTTAGCTTTGGTTTCTCTGAGAAAGTATTTCTTTCTGCATGTTGGAGGAATTAAGTGGATATAGTATGCTAGGGTAAAAGTTTTTATCCTTCAGCACTTTAAATGTGTCACACCACTCTCTCCAGGTCTAAAAATTTTCCACTGAAAAGTCTGCTGACAGACTAACAAACAGAAAGGAATAGCACATATCAACAAAAAGGACATCCACTCAGAACCCCATCTGTAGGTGGGTTCAGACACTAAATCCATGAAGATGCAGAAAAACAACCTCAAAAAGGCTGAAAATTCCAAAAACCAGAATGCCTCTTCTCCTCCAAAGGATCACAATTCCTTACAAGCAAGGGAACAAAACTGGATGGAGAATGTGTTTGATGAATTGACAGAAGTAACCTCTCAGAAGGTGGGTAATAACAAACTCCTCTGAGCTAAAGGAGCATGTTCTAACCCAATGCAACAAAGCTAAGAACCACGAAAAAAGGTTAGAGGAATTGCTAACTAGAATAATCAGTTTAGAGAAGAACACAAATGACCTGATGCATCTGAAAAACACAGCACGAGAACTTCATGAAGCAAACACAAGTATCAATACCTGAAACAATCAAGTGGAAGAAAGGATATCAGAGATTGAAGATCAATTTAATAAAATAAACATGAAGACAAGATTAGAGAAAAAATAATGAAAAAAAATGAACAAAGGCTCCAAGAAATATGGGACTATGTGAAAAAACCAAAACTACATTTGTTTGGTGTACCTGAAAGTGATGAGGAGAATGAAGCCAAGTAGGAAAATACCCTTTAGTATATCCAGGAGAATGTCCCCAGCCCAGCAAGACAGGCCAACATTCAAATTCAGGAAATACACCGAACACGACAAAAGTACTCCTGGAGAAGAGAAATCCCAAGACACATAATCATCAGATTCACCATGGTTGAAATGAAAGAAAAAATGTTAAGAGCAACCAGAGAGAAAGGTCAGTTTACCCAAAAAGGAAGCCATTCAGACTAACAGCAGATCTCTCTACAGAAATCCTACAAGCCAGAAGAGAGAGGGGGCCAATATTCAACATTCTTAAGGAAAAGAATTTTCAACCCATATCCAGCCAAACTGAGATTCATAAGCAAAGGAGAAATAAAGTCCTTTACAGACAAGCAAATGCTGAGAGATTTTGGCACCACCAGGACTGTCTTACAAGACCTGAAGGAAGCACTAAATATGGATAGGAACAACTGGTACCAGCCACTGCAAAAACATATCAAATTGTAAAGACCATCGACACTATGAAGATACTGCATCAACTAATGGGCAAAATGACCAGCAAGCATCATAATGACAGGATCAAATTCATGCATAACAATATTAACCTTAAATGCAAATGTATTAAATTCCCCAATTAAAAGACAAGACTGGCAAATCAGATAGTAAAGACCCATCAGTGTGCTGTATTCAGGAGTCCCATCTCATGTGCAAAGACACACATAGGCTCAAAATAAAGGGATAGAGGAATATTTACCAAGCAAATTGAAAGAAAAAAAAAGCAGGGGTTGCAATCCTAGTCTCTGATAAAACAGTCTTTAAGCCAACAAAGACACAAAGAAACAAAGAAGGGCATTACATAATGGTGAAGGGATCAATGCAACAAGAGGAGCTATTGTAAATATATATGCACCCAATACAGGAGCACCCAGATTCATAAAGCAAGTTCTAGCAAGTTCTTAGACACCAACAGAGAGACTTAGACTCCCACACAATAATAGTGGGACACTTTAACATCCCACTGTCAATATTAGATCAGTGAGACAGAAAATTAACAAGGATATTCAGGACTTGAACTCAGCTCTGGACCAAGCAGACCGAAGAGACATCTACAGAACTCTCCACCCAAAATCAATAGAATATACGTTCTTCTCAGTACCTCATTGCACTTATTCTAAAGACTACATAATCAGAAGTAAAACACTCCAGCAAATGCAAAACACAGAAATAATAACAAACCATCCTTCAGATCACACACAATCAAATTGGATCTCAGGATTAATAAGCTCACTCAAAATCACACAACTACAGGAAACTGAACAATCTACTCCTGAATGACTACTGGGAAAATAAAGAAATTAAGACAGAAATGCATAAGTTATTTGAAACCAATGAGAACAAAGATACGTTCCAGAATCTCTGGGAAACAGCTAAAGCAGTGTTTAGAGGGAAATTTATAGCACTAAATACCCACAGGAGAAACTGAGAAAGATCTAAAATGGACACCCTAACATCACAATTAAAAGAACTAAAGAAGCAAGAGCAAACAAATTTAAAAGCTAGCAGAAGATAAGAAACACCTAAGATCAGAGCAGGACTGAAGGAAATAGAAACACAAAAAACCCTTCAAAAAATCAATGAATCCAGGGCCTAGTTTTTTGAAAACATTAACAAAATAGATAGACCACTAGTCAGACTAATAAAGAAGAAAAGAGAGAAGAATCAAATAGACATCATAAAAAATGATAAAGGGGATATCAGCACTGATCCCACAGAAATACAAACTACCATCAGAGAATACTATAAACACCTCTATGCAAATAAACTAGAAAATCTAGAAGAGATGGATAAATTCATGTACACATATATTGTCTGAAGATTAAATCAGTAAGAAGTTGAATCCCTGAATAGACCAATAACAAGTTCTAAATTTGAGGCAGTAATTAATAACCTACTAACCAAAAAAGCCCAGGACCATGCAGATTCACAGCCAGATTCTACCAGAGGTACAAAGAAGAGCTGGTACCATTACTTCTGAAACTATTCCAAACAATAGAAAGAGAGGGACTCCTCCCTAATTCATTTCATAAAACCAGCATCATCCTAATACCAAAACCTGGAAGGGACACACACAAATATTTCAGTCCAATATTCCTGATGAATATTGATGCAAAAATCCTCAATAAACTACTGGCAAACTGAATCCAGCAGCACATCAAAAAGCTTATCCACCATGATCAAGTTGGATTCATCCTTGGAATGCAAGGATGGTTCAACATGCACAAATCAATAACCATAATCCACCACATAAACAGAACCAATGACAAAAACCATACGATTATTTCAATAGATGCAGAAAAGGCATTGGATACAATTCAACACCACTTCAACTCTCAATAAACTAAGTATTGATGGAACATATCCCAAAGTACGTATCCCAAAAATATAATGGATATTTATGTATGGTAAATGTGATATTCCCTTTATCATACAGAATGGGCAAAAACTGAAAGCATTCCCTTTGAAAACTGGCACAAGAAAAGAATGCCCTCTCTCACCACTCCTATTCAACATAGTGTTGGAAGTTTTGGCCATGGAAATCAGGCAAGAGAAAGAAATAAAGCATATTTGAATAGGAAGAGAGGAAGTCAAATTGTCTCTGTTTGCAGATGGCATGATTGTATATTTAGAAAACCCCATCATCTCAGCCCAAAATCTCCTTAAGATGATAAGCAACTTCAGCAAAGTCTCAGTATACAAAACCAATGTGCAAAAATCACCAGCATTCCTATACACCAATAATAGACAAACAGAGAGCCAAATCATGAGTGAACTCCCATTCACAATTGCTACAAAGAGAATAAAATACCTAGGAATCCAACTCACAAGGGATGTGAAGGACCTCTTCAAGGAGAACTACAAACCACTGCTCAGAGAAATAAGAGAGGACACAAACAAATGGAAAAACATTCCATGCTCATGAATAGGAAGAATCAATATCGTGAAAATGGCCATACTGCCCAAGGTAATTTATAGATTCAATGCTATCCCCATCAAGCTACCACTGACTTTCTTCACAGAATTACCAAAAACTACTTTAAATTTCATATTGAACCAAAAAATACCCCATACAGCCAAGACAATCCTTAGCAAAAAAAAAAAAAAAAAAACAGCTGGAGTCATCATGCTACCTGGCTTCAAACTATACTACAAGGCTTCAGTAACCAAAACAGCATAGTACTTGTACCAAAACAGATATAAAGACTGATGGAATAGAACAGAGGCCTCAGAAATAATGCTACACACCTACAACCATCTCATGTTTGACAGCTGTGACAAAAACAAGCAATGGGGAAAGGATTCCCTATTTAATAAATGGTGTTGGGAAAACTGGCTAGCCATATGTAGAAAACTGAAACTGGACCCCTTCCTTACACCTTATACAAAAATTAACTCAAGATAGATTAAATACTTAAATGTAAGACCTAAAACTATAAAAAACCAAAAAGAAAACCTAGGCAATATCATCCAGGACATAGGCATGGGCATAGACTTTATGACTAAAACACCAAAAGCAATGACAACTAAAACCAAAAGGGACAAATAGAATCTAATTAAACTAAAGAGCTTCTGCACAGCAAAAGCAACTATCAGCAGAGGGAACAGGCAACCTATGAAATGGGAGAAAATTTTTGCAATCTATCCATCTGAAAAAGGGCTAATATCCAGAATCTACAAGGAACTTAAACAAATTTACAAGAAAAAAACAACACCATCAAAAATGGGCAAAGAATATGAACAGACACTTCTCGAAAGAACACTTTTATGCAGCCAACAAACAGGTGAAAAAAAGCTCATTATCACTGGTCATTAGAGAAATGCAAATCAAAACCACAATGAGATACCATCTCATACCTGTTAGAACGGCGATCATTTAAAAAGTCAGAAAACAACAGATGCTGGAAAGGATGTGGAGAAAGAGGAACACTTTTACACTGTTGGTGGGAGTGTAAATTAGTTCAACCATTGTGGAAGACAGTGTGGTAATTCCTCAAGGATGTAGAACCAGAAATACCATTTACCCAGCAATCCCATTACTGGGTATATACCCAAAGGATTATAAATCATTCTACTATAAAGACATATGCACACGTATGTTTATTGTGGCACTATTCTCAATAGCAAAGACTTGGAACCAATCCAAATGACCATCAAAGATATACTGGATAAAGAAAATGTGACATATATACACCATGGAATACTAGGCAGCCATAAAAAAGGATGAGTTCATGTACTTTGCAAGGACATGGATGAAGCTGGAAACCATCATTCTCAGCGAACTAACACAGGAACAGAGAGTTAAACACGACATGTTCTCACTCATAAGTGGGAGTTGGACAATGAGAACACATGGATACAGGGAAGGGAACATCACACACTAGGGCCCATCAGTGGGTGGGAGGTAGGGGATGGATAGCATTAGGAGGAATACCTAATGTAGGTGACGGGTTGATGGGTACAGCAAACCACCATGGCACATATATACCTATGTAACAGGGCTGCACGTTCTGCACGTGTATCCCCAAACTAAAAGTATAATTTTAAAAAATGAAATTTGAGTCAAATCAAACCAGATTAAACAAAAATAAAAATGGAGTGTCACTAGAAGCAATGGTAAACAAAATGAAAGAAGAAAAGAAGTAGCAGAGGATCTTAAGTTTGTTTTTGTTTTTCTCCTCTTCATAATGGAAAATCTCAATCATAATAAGAAATAGACCAGTATAATAAATCCTCCTGTGTACTCAGAAACAAATAAAAAATAAAAAAATAGACTATGTTTTTTACAGAATGAAATTAAATGATCTTTCTAAATTCACATTGTATGTGCAGTCATTGTGTACAACACAACAATCATAAGTGCTCTAAAGCTCCCTTGGCTCTCTGCTTTAAACTTCACTCATTGACTTAAGGACTCACAACTACCACCTATTATGAAAGACCTGGCTACCCCTGATATGTTTTCAAGGATGTTGTTAGACAAGAATGAAGTCTGTTAAAGTCAGTGACACAGAGTAAAGAGTCACCCTCCCCTAATTTTTCTCAACTTCTCAACCAGGCAGTGGGCTTCCTCTTGAACATAGTCCACAGTGCTCCTTTTTCCCTTCCCCAAACTCCACAAGGTTGTGAGAGAGAAGTGCTGGATAGCCATCCATCTCTTTCCATTGTTGAAAATGAATCCTAATAGAAGTGGGGCAGAAACTAGGAGAAATAATTTAGGCAAGGAAATAGGAGCTGAGCAGCCACATGGATAGGCCACATGCTGTTTAAGGAGCTCTACAAGTCTCTATCTCTCATTCTTCCCACCCCCACTACCAATGCTCACACAAGCACATACACATCTACCAAGTACTTTATTAAATTTTTCTATCATTTCCTCTTCCAAAAACCGCCTCTTCCAGAGAACTTCTTGCCCACATCAATCAGAACTTCCTATCCATGCAATAGCAGAATGGGCTATTCCAAGATACATTCATTCCAAGATACACAGTGAAAATGGAGTCACAGACTTTTGACAACTGGAAAATAGAAAGGACATGTCAATATTAGAAGATGATCAGTAAGAAAATGACTCTTAACAAAGAAAAGTTCAAGACTAGATGGCTTTACTGCTTAATTACATTTAAAAAAAAAAATCAATGAACTAACACCACTCTCCACAAATTATTTCAAAAAAATTGAAGAGGAAACAATCAACCTTAATTCAAACTCCAAGACCACCATTACCCTGATACTGAACCAAGAAAAAGACACAACCGAGGCCGGGCGTGGTGGCTCACACCTGTAATCCCAGCACTTTGGGAGGCCAAGGCAGGCAGATCATGAGGTCAGGAGTTAGAGACCAGCCTGACCAACATGGTGAAACCCCATCTCTACTAAAAAAAAAAAAAAAAAAAAAACACGAAAATTAGCTGGGCGTGGTGGTGCATGCCTGTAATCCTGGCTATTCAGGAGGCTGAGGCAGGAAAATCACTTGATCTTGGGAGGCAGAGGTTGCAGTGAGCTGAGATTGCTGAGACTGTGCCATTGCACTCCAGCCTGGGCGATAGAGCAAGACTCCATTTCAAAAAAAAAAAAAGAAAAAGACACAACTGAAAAAGAGAAATCTAGAGGCAAATATCCCTGATGAGCACAGATGCAAAAACTCAAAACAAATTACTAGCAAACTTAATCCAACAGCACATCAAAAAGATAACATGCAATAATCATGTGAAATTTTACTAAGGGATGCAAGATTATTTAACATACACATATCAATAAATGTGATACACCACATCAACAGAATGAAGGACAAATACCAAATAATCATCTCAATAGATGCAGAAAAAAAAAAATTTAATTCAACATTGCTTCATGATAAAAAGTGTCAACAAATTAGGAATAGAAGGCACATAACATAATAAAATCCATATATGGCAAATGTACAGCTAACATCATACAGAAGTTCCCTCTAAGAACTGAAAAAAGACAGGAACACTCACTTCTTCCACTTATATTAAACATAGCACTGAAAGTCCTAGCCAGAGCATTCAGGCAAAAGAAAGAAATAAAAGTCGTTCAAACTAGAAAAGAGAAAGTCAAATTGTCCCTCCTCACAAATGACATGATGTTATAGCTAGAAAATCTAAAGACTCCACAAAAATATACTTAGATCTGACAACTGTATTCAGTAAAGTTGCAGGAAAAAATATCAACATGCAAAACTCAGTACCTTTTCCATAAGTCATTAATGAAGTATCTGAGAAAGAAATAAAAAAGGCAGTTCCATTTACAACAGCTACAAAAAATAAAATATATAGGAATACATTTAACAAGGTGGTGAAAGACCTCTACAAGGAAAACTACAAAATATTGATGAAAGAAATTAAAGAGGAAACAAATGGAAAGACATCCCATGCTCATGGAATTGGATAAAATAATGTTGCTTAAATGCTCATACAGCCAAAATAATCTATGGATTAATTGCAATTGCTATCAAAATACCAATGACATTCTTCACAGAAATAGAAAAACCCTAAAATTCTATGGAGTCAAAAAAGAGCCACAATAGCCAAAGCAATCCTGAGCAAAAGAAACAAAGCTAGAAGCATCACACTACCTGACTGCAAAATATATAAGGCTGTAGTATGTAAAACAGCATGGTATTGGTATGAAAACAGACACACAGACCAAGGAACAGAATACAGAACACAGAAATTAATCCACATATTTAAAGCAAATTTTTGACAAAAGCACAAGAATATACATCCGGTATATACAGGATATATAAAGGATATATACAGGATATATAAAGGATACACCCCTTAATAAAGGTGTGCAAAAGATGAATATCTATATGCAGAAGAATAAAACTGGACCCCTAGCTCTCACAATATACAAATATCAACTCAAAATGGATTAAGAACTTAAACATAAGACCCATTACTATGAAAGCACTAGATGAAAACATAGTGAAATTCAGGACATTAGTCTACACAAAGATTTTATGGATAAAACGTGTAAAACACAGGCAACAAAAGCAAAAAGACAAATGGGACTATATTAAACTAAAAAGCTTCTGCATGGCAAAGGAAACAATCAACAGAGTAAAGAGATAATCTGTTTAATTGGGAAAAACACTTGCAAACTATTCACCCAACAAGGGACTAGTATCCAGACTATAGAAGAAACTCAAATAACATTTTTAAAACCCATCAAAAATTGGGCAAAAGATATGAATAAGCATTTCTTAAAAAAAAAAAAGACATACAAATGGCTAGCAGGCATATGAAAAAATGTTCAATATCACTAATCATCAGAAAAATGCAACTCAAAACCACAGTGAGGTACTATCTTACCCTAGTTAGAATGGCTATTATTAAAAGGACAAAAAACATACTGGTGAGGAGGTGGAAAAAGGGGAACTCCTACACGCTATTGATGAGAATATCAATTAGTACAGCCATATAGAAAATGGTATGGAGATTTCTCAAAAAACTAAAAATAGAACTATCATATAATCCAGCAATCCAACTACTGAATATGTATCCAAGGGAAATGAAATCAGTATGTGCTCCTGTGTTTATTGAAATACTATTCACAATAACAAAAATATGAAATCAACCTGTGTCTATCAACAGATGAATGGATAAAGAAAATACACACAATGGAATATCTGCAGAATGGAATACTATGTACCTTTAAAAAGGAATGAAATCATGTCATTTGCAGCACCATGGATGGAACTGGAGGACATTACATGAAGTGGAATAATCCAGGGACAGAAAGACCAATGCCACATGTTCTCACTCATATGTGAAAGTTAAAAAAAGTTGATCTCATGGGGATAGTAAGTAAAATAACAGATACCAGAGGTTGGGAAATTTGTATGGGTGTGGAGCAGGATGAAAAGAGGTTGCTTAATGGATACAAACATAGGAAGAATAAGCTCTGTTACACAGCAGGGTAGTGTGACTATAGTTAACAATAAAGTATTATATATTTCAAAATAGCTAGAAGAGAGGATTTGAAATGTTCCCAATACATAGAAATAATAAATACTCAAGGTAATTGACAACCCAAATACCCTGACTTTATCATTACATAGTCTGTGTATGTAACAAAATATCACATGTAGTCCCATAAATATGTACAAATATTATATATCAATTCAAATTTTAAGAAACCCTCAGGTGGTTTCAATCTGGATTCCCATACTGATGATCAGCTGGGAATCTATGACTTTGGGGAAAATCAGTGCATTCTATGGCTTCTATAGTGAAAGAATTGTATGTTGCAATACTTTACCAAGCACTATATTTTTTTCCTTGTAAATGAAATCCTTTTAAATATTTAATACATGCTACTAACTTCTCAGCTGCCTGAACATAAAATGCCTAGTATAATCCATACATTTTGAATACCCAAACACACATCAAGTAATTACTTAAGTAAATATACACAAATTTTACCATTAAGCACCCTAAAAACACTGGAAATTACCAAATATTGTTTGTTTCAAATGGAGAAAGAGAGTCTCTGGTAGAAGGAGACCTGTCAGTAATGCTCAGCATATATAAGTGGCAGAACTTGGATTTAAACAGATCTTCTGATGTCCATTGTGGTATACTATGATTAATAGTACTGCTACACTGAAAACAATTTTAGCAAAACAAATCCAATCTACTAAAGCATTAGTTACTCTAAATATACTCCCCACTGACTGTTTACAAAACCACAGGCTTCCTATTAGACACTTCTTACTTTACTCCAAGGATAATAAGTAGGCTATAGATGCTGTAAAAGGAGAAACAGGGTCCTGGAGCAAGATGGCTGAATAGGAACAGCTCCAGTCTCCAGCTCCCAACATGAGCAACACAGAAGACGGCTGATTTCTGCATTTTCAACTGAGGTACTGGGTTCATCTCACTGGGGAGCACCGGACAATTGGTGCTGGCCAGCTGGTGCAGCCTGACCAGTGAGAGCTGAAGCAGGGAAAGGCATCACCTCACCTGAGAAGTACAAAGGGGAAGGGAATCCCTTTTCCTTGCCTAGGGAAACTGAGACACACAATACCTGGAAAATCAGGTAAATCCCACCCTAATACTGTGCTTTACCAAAGGTCTTAGCAAATGGCACACCAGGAGATTATATCCCACACCTGGGCAGGAGGGTCCCACGCCCACAGAGCCTCCCTCATTGCTAGCACAGCAGTCTTAGATCTAACTGCAAGGCAGCAGCGAGGCTGGGGGAGGGCCGCTGCCATTGCTAAGGCTTAAGTAGGTAAACAAAGCCACCAGAAAGCTTGAACTGGGTGGAGCACACAGCAGCTCAAGGAGGCCTACCTGTCTCTGTAGACTGCACCTCTGGGGACATGGGAATAGCTAAACAAAAAGCAGCAGAAAACTCTGCAGATGTAAATGACCTTGTCTGACAGCTTTGAAGAGAGGAGTGGATCTCCCAACAAGGAGGTTGATATCTGAGAACAGACAGACTACCTGCTCAAGTGGTCCCTGACCCCTGAGTAGCCTAACTGGGAGACATTCCCCATTAGGTGCAGACCAACACCCCACACATCACATGGTGGGGTACACCCCTGACATGAAGCTTACAGAACAAGAATCAGACAGGAACCCTCGCTGTTCAGCAATATTCCACCTTCTGCAGTCTCCGCTGCTGACACCCAGGCAAACAGAGTCTGGAGTGGACCTCAAGCAATCTCCAACAGACCTACAGTTGAGGGTCCTGACTGTTAGAAGGAAAACTAACAAACAGGAAGGACACCCACACCAAAACACCATCAGTACGTCACCATCATCAAAGACCAAAGGTAGATAAAACCATGAAGGTGGGGAAAAAGCAGGGCAGAAAAGCTGGAAATTCAAAAAATAAGAGCGCATCTACCCCTCCAAAGGAACATAGCTCATCACCAGCAACGGATCAAAGCTGGACGGAGAATGACTTCAACGAGTTGAGAGAAGAAGGCTTCAGTCCATCAAACTTCTCAGAGCTAAAGGAGGAACTACGTATCCAGCGCAAAGAAAATAAAAATCTTGAAAAAAAATGGAAGAGGGTTAACTAGAATAATCAATGCAGGGAAGGCCATAAATGAACTGACAGAGATAAAAACCATGACACAAGAAATACATGACAAATGCACAAGCTTTAGTAACCAACTCGATCAACCGGAAGAAAGAGTATCAGCGATTGAAGATCAAATGAATGAAATGAAGCGAGATGAGAAGTCTAGAGAAAAAAGAGGAAAAAGAAATGAACAAAGCCTTCAAGAAGTATGGGATTGCGTGAGAAGACCAAATCTATGTCTGATTGCGGTGCCTGAAAGTGAGGGGGAAAATGGAACCAAGTTGGAAAACACTCTTCAGGATATCATCCAGGAGAGCTTCCCCAACCTAGTAAGGAAGGCCACATTCAAATTCAGGAAACACAGAGAATGCCACAAAGATACTCCTCGAGAAGAGCAACTGCAAGACACATAATTTTCAGATTCACCAAAGTTGAAATGAAGGAAAAAATCTTAAGGGCAGCCAGAGAGAAAAGTCTGGTTACCCACAAAGGGAAGCCCATCAGACTAACAGCAGATCTCTCGGCAGAAACTCTACAAGCCAGAAGAGAGTGGGGACCAATATTCAACATTCTTTAAAAAAAGAATTTTCAACCCAGAATTTCATATCCAGCCAAATTAAGTTTCATAAGTGAATGAGAAATAAAATCCTTTACAGACAAGCAAATGCTTAGAGATTTTGTCACCACCAGGCCTGCCCTACAAGAGATCCTGAAGGAAGTACTAACCATGGAAAGGAACAACCAGTACCAGCCATTGCAAAAACATGCCAAAATGTAAACTCCGTCGATGTTAGGAAGAAGCTGCATCAACCGACGAGCAAAATAACCAGCTATTTTCACAATGACAGGATCAAGTTCACACATAACAATATTAACCTTAAATGTAAATGGAATAAATGGTCCAATTAAAAGACACAGACTGGCAAATTGGATAAAGAGTCAAAACCCGTCAGTCTGCTGTATTCAGGAGACCCATCTCACATGCAGAGACACACATAGGCTCAAAATAAAGGGATGGAGGAAGATCTACCAAGCAAATGGAAAACAAAAAAAAGCAGGGGTTGCACTCCTAGTCTCTGATAAAACAGACTTTAAACCAACAAAGATCAAAAGAGACAAAGAAGGCCATTACATAATAGTAAACGGAAATTCAACAGGAAGAGCTAACTATGCTAAATATATATGCACCCAACACAGGAGAACCCAGATTCATAAAGCAAGTCCTTAGAGACTTACAAAGAGACTTAGACTCCCACACAATAATAATGGGAGACTTTAACACCCCACTGTCAACATTAGACAGATCAATGAGACAGAAAGTTAACAAGGATATCCAGGAATTGAACTCAACTCTGCACCAAGCAGACCTAATAGATATCTACAGAACTCTCCACCACAAGTCAACAGAATATACATTCTTCTCAGCACCACATCACATTTATTCCAAAATTGACCACATAGTTGGAAGTAAAGCACTCCTCAGCAAATGTCAAAGAACAGAAATTATAACAAACCGTCTCTCAGATCACAGTGCAATCAAACTAGAACTCAGGATTAAGAAACTCAATCAAAACCGCTCAACTACATGGAAACTGAACAACCTGCTCCTGAATGACTACCGGGTACATAACAAAATGAAGGCAAAAATAAAGATGTTCTTTGAAACCAATGAGAACAAAGATACAACATACCAGAATCTCTGGGACACATTTAGAGCAGTGTGTAGAGGGAAATTTATAGCACTAAATACCCACAAGAGAAACGAGGAAAGATCTAAAATTGACACCCTAACATCACAATTAAAAGAACTAGAGAAGCAAGAGCAAACACATTCAAAAGCTAGCAGAAAGCAAGAAATAACTAAAATCAGAGCAGAACTGAAGGAGATAGAGATGCAAAAACCCTCCAAAAAATCAATGAATCCAGGAGCTGGTTTTTTTAAAAGATCAACAAAATTGATAGATTGCTAGCAAGGCTAATAGAGAAGAAAAGAGAAAAGAATCAAATAGACACAATAAAAAATGATAAGAGGGATATCACCACCGACCCCACAGACATACAAACTACCATCAGAGAATACTATAAACACCTCTACGCAAATAAACTAGAAAACCTAGAGGAAATGAATAATTTCCTGGACACTTACACTCTCCCAAGACTAAACCAGGAAGAAGTTGAATCCCTGAATAGACCAATAGTAGGCTCTGAAATTGAGGCAATAATTAATAGCCTACCAACCAAAAAAAAAAGTCCAGGACCAGACAGATTCACAGCCGAATTCTACCAGAGGTACAAGGAGGAGCTGGTACCATTTCTTCTGAAACTATTCCAATCAATAGAAAATAAGGGAATCCTCCCTAACTCATTTTATGAGGCCAACATCATCCTGATACTAAAGCCTGGCAGAGATACAAAAAAAAAAGAGAATTTAAGACCAATAACCCTGATGAACATCAATGCAAAAATCCTCAATAAAATACTGGCAAACCGAATCCAGCAGCACATCAAAATGCTTATCCACCATGATCAAGTGGGCTTCATCCCTGGGATGCAAGGCTGGTTCAACATATGCAAACCAATAAACATAATACAGAATATAAACAGAACCAAAGACAAAAACCACATGATTATCTCAATAGATGCAGAAAAGGCTTTTGACAAAATTCAACAGCCCTTCATGCTAAAAATGCTCAATAAATTCGGTATTGATGGAACATATCTCAAAATAATAAGAGCTATTTATGACAAACCCACAGCCAATATTATACTGAATGGGCAAAAACTGGAAAAATTCCCTTTGAAAACTGGCACAAGACAGGGATGCCCTCTCACCACTCCTATTCAACATAGTGTTGGAAGTTCTGGCTAGGGCAATCAGGCAAGAGAAAGAAATAAAGGGTATTCGGTCAGGAAAAGAAGAAGTCAAACTGTCCCTGTTTGCAGATGACATGATTGTATATTTAGAAAATCCCATTGTCTCAGCCCAAAATCTCGTTAAGCTGATAAACAACTTCAGCAAAGTCTCAGGATACAAAATTAATGTGCAAAAATCACAAGCACTCTTATACACCAGTAACAGACAAACAGAGAGCCAAATCATGAATGAACTCCCATTCACAATAGTTTCAAAGAGAATAAAATACCTAGGAATCCAACTTACAAGGGATGTAAAGGACCTCTTCAAGGAGAACTACAAACCACTGCTCATTGAAATAAAAGAGGACACAAACAAATGGAAGAACATACCACGCTCATGGATAGGAAGAATCAATATCATGAAAATGGCCATACTACCCAAGGTAATTTATAGATTCAATGCCATCCCCATTAAGCTACCAATGAGTTTCTTCACAGAATTGGAAAAAACTGCTTTAAAGTTCATATGGAACCAAAAAAGACCCTGTATTGCCAAGACAACCCTAAGTCAACAAAACAAAGCTGGAGGCATCACGCTACCTGACTTCAAACTATACTACAAGGCTACAGTAACCAAAACACCATGCTACTGGTACCAAAACAGAGATATAGACCAATGGAACAGAACAGAGCCCTCAGAAATCATACCACACATCTACAGCCGTCTGATCTTTGACAAACCTGAGAGAAACAAGATATGGGGAAAGGATTCCCTATTTAATAAATGGTGCTGGGAAAATTGGCTAGCCATAAGTAGAAAGCTGAAACTGGATCCTTTCCTTACTCCTTATATGAAAATTAATTCAAGATGGATTAGAGACTTAAATATTAGACCTAATACCATAAAAACCCTAGAAGAAAACCTGGGTAGTACCATTCAGGACATAGGCATGGGCAAGGACTTCATGTCTAAAACACCAAAGGCAATGGCAACAAAAGCCAAAATTGACAAATGGGATCTCATTAAACTAAAGAGCTTCTGCACAGCAAAAGAAACTACCATCAGAGTGAACAGGCAACCTACAGAATGGGAGAAAATTTTTGCAATCTACTCATCTGACAAAGGGCTAATATCCAGAACCTACAAAGAACTCAAACAAATTTACAAGAAAAAAACAAACAACCCCATCAAAAAGTGGGCAAAGGATATGAACAGACATTTCTCAAAAGAAGACATGCATGCAGCCAACAGACACATGAAAAAATGCTCATCATCGCTGGCCATCAGAGAAATGCAATGCAAAACCACTATGAGATACCATCTCACATCAGTTAGAATGGCAATCATTGAAAAGTCAGGAAACAACTGGTGCTGGAGAGGATGTGGAGAAATAGGAACACTTTTACACTGTTGGTGGGATTGTAAACTAGTTCAACCATTATGGAAAACAGTATGGTGACTCCTCAAGGATCTAGAACTAGAAATACCATATGACCCAGCCATCCCATTACTGGGTCTATACCCAAAGGATTATAAATCATGCTGCTATAAAGACACATGCACATGCATGTTTATTGTGGCACTATTCACAATAGCAAAGACTTGGAATCGACCCAAATGTCCATCAGTGACAGACTGGATTAAGAAAATGTGGCACATATACACCATGGAATACTATGCAGCTGTAAAAAAGGATGAGTTTGTGTCCTTTGTAGGGACATGGATGTAGCTGGAAACCATCACTCTCAGCAAACTATCACAAGAACAGAAAACCAAACACCGCATGTTCTCACTCATAGGTGGGAATTGAACAGTGAGATCACTTGGACTCGGGAAGGGGAACATCACACACCAGGGCCTATTATGGGGGGTGGGGGGAGGGATGGCATTGGGAGTTATACCTGGTGTAAATGACGAGTTGATGGGTGCTGACGAGTTGATGGGTGCAGCACACCAACATGGCACAAGTATACATATGTAACAAACCTGCACGTTGTGCGCATGTACCCTAGAACTTAAATTATAATAATAAAGAAAAAAGAAGAAGAAACAGATAGAGTTTTCCCCATCCATCACTCCAGAGGTGAAATTTTATTACTGGGGAAAGAGCTCATCTCAGAGGATTTGGTGTGGAGGGCTTGAGAAACTATGGCTTCTCCAGTTTCCAGTCACCACCAGATAAAGCTGCTATTGTTGCTTTTTTTAGTATATCATTGTCAGAAATAATGGAACAAAATATAGTACATCAAGAAAGTAATATTGGAAGGAGAACAACAGGTGTGTGCATTGGAGGTGGATGTGAGGAGGAGACTTCATTAAACAAATGCACAGCACATAAGAACCATAATATGCAAACCTGAATGGGAGGTGACATTCAGTGGTCATGAGGATGTATATACCACTAGAATGATATACATTACTAGATCACTAATGGCAATGCTTGCGCAAAGTTATGTCCTTAGAGATATTATTATATTTGTTTTAAATTGGTCCGTGTAGTTATTTCTAAGTTGTTTTATAAGGAAAAATTAAGTATCTGTCAAGACCCCAGTTACATAGTGTTTAACCCTTGTATTTTCAGGGGCTTGGAGATGTTGTACCTTGGCCAAGAATATAGTGTCTACTGGTGGTAGAGCAAAAGCTAGTACCCATAACATTTGTACCTCATATACTTCTCTTTAGGGAAAATATTCAGTTCAACATTCACTGAGTGTGCACTGTAATACCATATTTCACGATTTCCTCTAATCAGTGACTTTCAAAATAAACATTGAGTTAATCATTGCAGTACCCGTTCATTGCAATGGGGACTAGGAAAGTTTGACTTTGTAAACTTTAGAACTTGCATGAATCCAGGTCTAGGTGAACTTTGCATACTAAGACAAAGAGAAGTAGTAACTTGATGCCTGATTCACAAGCTCTAAACTCTTAAGGAACCACACACTTCCTTATTTTGGGTAAAATAAACTCAGGCTCTCTTTAGATCATTGCTTTATTCCCTAAGAGATGTAGGTCTCTGCATTCCTCCTTCCTATCATGAGGTTCCTGCCTTGCCCTGTGTCTTGTTATAAAGTGAGAGAATTATAGATAATTGGAGACAAAGGGAATCTCAGAGGTCCACTCGCCTAATCCCCTACTTTATTTTTAAGAATAAGCAATTGGTGACTCAGCAAGGTTAAGTGTTACTAATGCATCAGAAAAAGACCTTTTTATGGAGTCCAGGTTTCCAGTTCCCAGTTTATAACTTCTCATATCAATAAGATTTCCCATCACTGCCCAAATGGATGGATGAGATGTCATTGGCATAAAGCACTCCACAGACACAGGGTAATGAACTTTGCCTGGCTAGAGTTTCTGTTTTTAAATAATTGTTTTCATTGAAAAAGAATATACATAAAGAATGTTGCACATGTGCTAAATATATAGCTTAATGAATTATAACAAAGTGAATATATCTGTTTAGCTAACACAGACATAATTCCTCTTGGGCCAGGGAAAAAAAAAAAATTTTCAGGACCCCAGAAGCTTCCTTATGCTTCCTCCTACTCACAGGTAGATAGATATTTAAAAATCACAAGTGTAAAGAAAAGTTGAATGTATATACAAAGACTTTCTTTTCTTTTAAACTATTTTACACTAAATTGCTGACTTGATGTTCCTAAGACCAAAATGTTAGTATGAATTTCTTAAAACAAGGCAATTCTCCTATATTAACTATAACACAACCATCTAAATCAAGGAATTAATATTAAGCATTAGAGTCATCTAATCCCAGACCCCATTTGTGTTTTCCCAATAAATTATAATGAAATCCTCTATGTGCACCTCAGAATTCATTCTCCAACTCCGAAACAAGGCAAGCTCTCCCAGCTTTCTCATATGGATGCCTTTCTTGCCTCTCTTGGGCTCTGACATCCATTCTGAATTGCCCCTTTATGGCGATGCTGTTTCTCAGTGGGAAGGCCTATGTAAACCTACCCCACAAAGTCGAAGAAGGCTGAGAGGCTGCAAAAAGAGGCTGAGAAATTCAGTTTCTTTAAAGAAATATTTAATAGAGACTAATGAACAAAATCCATGTCTGGGTTGTCATGGTGGTGAGACAAGGCAATGGAATCTGTCACCATTCCCCTGCAAGACCCAGGGATTATATACCATAGGAGAGGGTTACAAATGTCAGAAAGAATGGGTGGAAATTTGCCCTAAGGGCAGGAGTAACCTGTTTATTAAGGTTGACTTGCCCTAAGGGCAGGATTTAGGATAAGTACCTGCTCTTAAACAAGGGACAATAGGTAAACTGGAAATTTCAGAGGCCTTCCCAGAAATGGGGTTAATTAGAAGCTAACACTGCAGATTAGTATTCAAGATAGAGTTACTTCAGCCTCCACAGTTACCCTTTTCAACATGCTTGACTCTGAGTTCATTTGTCAGGCAGCCCTATTTTCTGCATGAATGTCCTCCTCACTTACTCAAGCCCTGATACCCCATGCCCAGTTCCCACAATGGATACCCTCTTCTTGCTTGGTTCGGTCTATGAAACTCCAAATTAGGTGATCATCAGCGTGGAGGTCCTGCTCATTTGCTCAGGGTCTGATCCGTCATTTCAGGCCACCTCTCTCTGCAAGCAACCTCTTCTCCCTGATCAGGGTTTCATATACTACCCCAGGATGCCTGTCTGCAAGAGTGTCATTTTCAACTTGATTGGGATCTGACAACTCACGGTGTACCTAGCTTATCTCTAGTGCCATAAACAACTAATTTGCTTGGACCCATAGTGGATTTGGTACTAATTTTTTTTAGAAGAAAAGGAACAGGAACCAGAGAAGGAAAGAGGGAAATCAGTCATATATTTTGCAAATGTCTTGTCAGTTGCGTGTTTTTTATCTTTTAATGAAGCCTTTCAACAATTCATTCATCTCTTTTATTATGGTTGGTACCTCTTTCATCCTAATTAGGGAATATTTTTCTTCTTGTGGTAGGCAGCATAGTAGACACCAAAATATGTCTACAACCTGATCACTGGAACCTGTGAATATGTTACTTTACATGAAAAAAATAGAATTGGCAGGTGTGACTAAATTAAGAATCTAGTAAAGATAATTACAGATTATTGTGTCTGCCTCTTTCTGTAAGTAACCAGTGATTGTGAGCTTAGAAAATTTCCCTACGTCCTGAGACCTGGCCTTGGGAGATGAGAGAGTTACTGAGAAACCATGGTTTACTCCATGCCCTATATGGTTGTGATCAGCATCACATGTGGTGAAGGTGAGGCATCAATTACATTACTGGAGAAACCAAGAGCTAGGGAAAGAACACAGGATTGAACTTCATCCCTGTCTCAGCCACAACCCAGGTTTGCTTTACTTCTGTTACACTGTTTCTTTCTTTTGAGAAGAATCCCACTCTTCTATTATGGAAATTCGATGACATGTTGCTTCTAAAATGAGGACTTTCATCAATATATTAATCTTTTCCATTATGATTGGTGCTTTTAAAAGTCCTACTTAAGGAATATTTTCCTACCTGTGGTAGGCAGAATAATGAACTGCCAAAATGTCCATGGCCTAACACCCAGAACTTGTGAATACATTATCTTACATGACTACAGCAAACTGAAGATGTAATTAAGTTAGTGATCATGACATACAGAATTATCTAGATGGGATGCATTTAATGAGATAGGTTCTTATAAGCAATAAGGGGAGGAAGGAGGGTTAATGTATTAGTTCATTTTCATACTACTATGAAGAAATACCCAAGGCTAGGTAATTGATAAAGAAAGAGAAGTTTAATGGACTCTTAGTTCCATGTGGCTGGGGAGGCCTCACAATCACAGTGGTAGGGAAGGAGGAGCAAAGGCACCTCTCACATGGTGACAAGCAAGAGAGCATGTGCAGGGGAACTGCTTTTTGTAAAACCATCAGATCTCATGAGAGTTTTTTACTATCATGAGAACAGTATGGGAAAACCTGCCCCCATGATTCAGTTACCTCCCACCAGGTCCCTCCCATTACACATGGGGATTATGGGAGCAACAATTCAACGTGAGATTTGGATGGAGTCACAGGCAAACCACATCAGTCAGAATCAGAGAGAGATTTGAAGATGCTGTGTTGCTTGCCTTGAAAATAGAGGATGGGACCACAAACCAAGGAAGGCAAATGGCCACTGCTATAAGGTGAAAAAGACAAGGAAACTTATTCTTAACTAGAATCCCCCAGAATAAACACAGCCCTGCAGACCTTTTAATTTTAGCCCAGTGACATCAATTTTGGACCTTTGACACCAGACCTATCAGATAATAAATCTGCATTGCTTTAAGCTACTAAGGTTGTGATAATTTGTTATAGTAGCAATAAAAAGGTAACATACTTTCTGAAATCACGAGTATGGTGTATGTGACCTAGACAATTAACTGTTTCAAATTTCACATTTGCATTTCACCTAGAATTGTTTTCTGTATACGTATGATATAGGGGTCAAATTCCATTTTTATTTATATGAGAATAGTAAATTTATGCAGCATTATTTATTGAAAAGTCTGTCTTTTTTACAAAACTGTATACCATCTTCATCATAAAGTGTTCACATGTGTGTGAGGCTGTTTCTTGAATCTGTTAAAATTGAATGATTTATTTATGTCATTATAGCAATAGTACATTCTATTCACTACTGTGCTTCAAAAATAGACTTTTATATCTATTAGAGTAATTGCTTACACTTCATTCTTTATGATCTCCTTAACTATTCTTTTTTTTTTTTTTTTTTTTTTTTTTTTTTTTTTTTTGAGATGGGGTCTCACCCTGTCACCCAGGCTGGAGTGCAGTGGTGTATCACAGTTCACTCCCAGACTCAAGGGATCCTCCCACCTCAGCCTCCCAAGTAGCTGGAACCACAGGTGAATGCCATCATGCCTGGCTAACTTTGTATTTTTGGTAGAGACAGGGTCTCACCATGTTGTTCAGGCTAGTCTTGAATTCATGAAATCAAGGAGATCTACCCACCTTGTCTTCCAAAAGTGCTAAGATTATAGGCGTGACCCAATGCAACTGGCCTCTTTCTTCTCCTTACCTATTGTTGGCCTTCATAATTTTTACATAAATTTTAGAATCAGAATGTAATTTTCACATGAAAAATCTATTTTGATCTTGACTATAATTGGTCCTTGATTACGATTGATATCTTTATATTATCAAGTTTCTAATCAATAAATATAACACATTATTCCATGTATATATAGTTTCCTTCATTTTTCTCAATAATATTTTATCTATGGCTTCTCCACCTCACCTCCCAGTCACCTCCAGACGTGTCTGCCTCTGTTATTTTTGGTCTGTCATTGTCAAAATAATATAATACACAGCAAGAAAGGGAAATTATACACAGAACAACAGTTGTGGATTCAATAGAGGATAGGAGGTAGGGAAATTGCTGAATGGACCCAGGGCTCAGAACCACCACAACGTGCAGACCTGAATGGAAACTGATAGTTAGTGGTCATGAAGATCTAAATACAACTGGATTTATACACATCACTAGATCACCGATGACAAACTGTGTGTGCAAAGGCATACTGTGTAAAGATTTCATATTTCTTCTAAATTGATTACTGCAGTTATTTCCAGATCTTTTATTAAGAGAAGCTAATTCTCTTAATTTATTAAGAGAAGCTAAGTCTCTTAATTTATTAAGAGAAGCTAAGTCTTTTAATTTATTAAGAGAAGCTAATTGAGAAGACTCAATTACATAATGTTTTATTGGTCATGTTTACAGAGATTCTGACAAATTTACAGAGAATTTTCATACTTATCATGTCTCTTTGTATTCTCTCAATTACCTTTGTCCAAGGCAAAATTGTTGCCATTTTAGAGAGGAGAAAGCTAGATCATGGAGATTCAGTACTTTGATGAAGGACACACAGAATACAGGTAAACAAGCTGGAGCTGGAAACCATAACCCCTGCCTCTTGCTGCCATCTGTCCAAGCAAAACGTTCAGTTCAACTGGGTCACCAAGATTTACTGATTGTGTAATGAAATTCAATATTTGAGGACTGAACTAAACATTAACTTTAAAAATAAACATTAATTTAGTTAATAATTCCAGCACCAGCTGAGAAAAATAGGGGTCAAAAAACTTTGATTTTACAACCTTTAAAATGTGAGTGAGTTCAGATCATGGTAAATAGTGATTTAATTCCTGACTCACATAGGTCTAAACTCCAAAAGAACTAAATCAGTTTATTTAGATAAAATAAGCCAATATTCTCTCTTTAGAACAATAATTTGATTCCTTGAGAGATGCCCCTGCTCTGATCCTTATTTCTTCTGCTGAGCCGAGGCTCCTGCCAAGACCTGTCTTTTCATAGAATGAAAGAAACAGGTAATTTGTTCTTCAAGAATGAGAGATTGATGACGCAGTACATTAGAGCATCACCAATGTTTCAGTACAAGATTTTGTATTAGAATGTCAGTTTTCTAACTTCCCAGTTCAGTGACATCTCACATCCCATCCCATGTAATTCCCACTTCAGTACAAATTATCAAGAAGGTTTCAGCATTAAACCCTCTACAGTCATGGAGTGATACAAACCTCAACTTGACTAGTTGTGAATTAGAACAGGTTTTTAAAAAAATAATAGAATGTATTTTTTAGAGCAGTTTTAGGTTCCCAGCAATGCTAAGTGGAACGTACATAGTCCCCATAGACCTCCTCCAATCACCGACACATTGTCTCTCCCACAATCAGCAATTCTTATCAGTGTGGTTCATTAGTTATAGTCAACTAAACAACAAGCCATAATCATCAACCAAAGTTTACAGTTTACATAGGTCTCACTCTTTGTATTGTACTTCCGTTGGTTTTGACTAATGTAGAATGACATGTATCCACCATTGTAGCATCACACAGAATATATTCATTGCCCTAAAAATCCTCTGTACTCTATTTGTCTCTCATTTCTCTCTAAGCCCTTGGTAACAAGTGAACATTCTAGTATTGTCATAGTTTTTTCCTTTACCACATTGTTGTATGGTTGGAATCATATAGTATTTAGTCTTATCAAGATTGGTTTCTTTCCTTTATTAATATTCATAAAGTTCTTCCATGTCTTCTCATGCCTTGAAAACTCATTTCTTTTTACCACTAAATAATAATTCAGTAATATTCTTTTGTATTAATGCACCACCATTTGTTTATCTGTTCATCTATTGAAGAATATCTTGGTTGCTTCCAGTTTTGGGAAATAATAAGTAAAGCTATTATAAATGTCCATGTGGAAGTTTTTGTGTGGATGCAAGTTTTCAACTTTTTTGACAAATATCAAGGAACACAATTGCTAGATCATATGGTAAGTATATTTCAGTTTTGTAAGAAACTACCAAACTCTCTAACAATGTGTCTGTAACATTTTGCATTCTTACCACGAACGATTAAAAGTTCCCATTGCTCCACATCCTTGCCAACATTTTATCAGTGCCCTTAATCACTGTATAGGTATGTGTCATTATTTTAGTTTGCAGATCCCTAATGATGTATGGTGTTGCACAGTTTTCATGCTTATTTGACATCTGTATGTCTTATAGGGTGTGATATCTGTTCAGACCTTTTGCTGATGTTTATAAAAAGGATGTCCACTATTATATTATTGACCTTAAGAGTTCTTTGTAACTCTTTCATATACATAATAGTCTTTTATAAGGTGTATCTTTGGGGATTATTTCCTCTCATCTAGCTTTAATTCTAATTCCTTGACAGGTTTTTCTCCTTTTTTTAGAGTAGAAGTTTTTAATTCAATGAAGTCCAGCTTATTGCTTCTTTATTTAATGGATTGTATATTTGTTGTGGTATTTAAAAAAAATTTCCAGATCAAGATTATCTAGATTTTCTCCTATGTTATCGTCTTAGGATCTTATAGTTTTTGTCTTAATTTCTGTGAACTATTTTGAGTTAACTTTTGTGAATAGGATAAGGTCTACATCTAGATTTTTATTTTTCCAAAAAAAAAAAAAAGGTTTAAGACATGGTAACTTAATTAAACTAAAAAGCTTATGCACAGCAAACAAATAATTAACAGAGTAAACACACAATCTATAGCATGGGAGAAAACATTTGCAAACTCTGCATCCAAAAAGGGCTTATTTGGAATCTATAAATAACTCAAACTCAATAAGATAAAACAAGTAATCCCATTAAAAATTGGGCAAAATTCCATTTGTCTTTAGCTATTGTCTCATTTCTCTTTAAGGTCTTAGTCATGACCTCTTTGCCTAGGTTCATGTCAGGGAGCTTTTCCTAGGTTTGCTTCTAGGATTTTTATGGTTTCAGGTCTTACATTTAAGTCTTTAATCCATCTTGAGTTAATTTTTATATACAGTGAGAGGTAGGGATTCAATATTATGCTTCTGCATAAGGCAATTCAAATTTCCTGGCACCATTTCTTAAATAGGATGTCCTTTCCACAGTGTATATTTTGGTCAACTTTACCAAAGATCTGTTGACTGTAGGTACGGAGCCTTATTTGTGGATTCCCTTCATTCTTGTGGAATAATGACTTTAGTTTATTTTTTGTAACAATTAGATTAGAAGGTACCTCTTTACTTTGGATTTTTTTATTTTTAAAAGAGAAAAAACTATTTGTTTTGGTATTTATTCTTTTCAAAATGTTTGTTTATTATGTTTATTTAGTATGAGTCACTCTTTTTTGGTTTGGTCTGCTTTTTTGTGGCCTAGTGTATGAGTCAAGTTTAAAATAACGGCCTCTTGGGACTCCTGGCAACATGGCCACATAAGAACAGCTCCAGTCTGTAGCTCTCAGTGAGCTCAATGCAGAAGGCATGTGATTTCTGAATTGGCAACTGAGGTACCCAATTCATCTCATTGGCACTGATTAGAGAGTGGGTGCAGCCAACGGAGGCAAGCCAAAGCAGGGTGGGGTGTCACCTCACCCAGGAAGTGCAAGGAGATGGAGAACTCCCTCCCCTAACCAAGGGAATCCTTGAGGGACTGTGCTGTGAGGAATGGTGCACCCCGACCCAAATATTATGCTTTTCCCATGGTCTTCACAACCCATAGACCAGGAGATTCCCTAGGATCCCTACATCACCAGGGTCCTGGTTTTCAAGCACAAAACTGGGTGACCATTTGGGCAGACACCAAGCTAGCTGAAGGAGTTTTTCTCATATACTAGTGGTGCCTGGAACACCAGTAAGACAGAACAATTCACTCCCCTGGAAAGGGGGCTGAAGCCAGAGAACCAAGTGGTCTAGCTCAGTGAATCTCACCCCCATGGAGGCTAGCAAGCTAAGACCCACTCCACTGGCTTGAAATTCTTGCTGTCAGCACAGCAGTCTAAGGTCAACCTAAGACACTCAAGCTTGGTGGAAGGAGGGGTGTTCGCCATTAGTGAGGCTTGAGTAGGCAGTGTTCCCCTCACAGCGTACACAAAACCACTGGGAAGTTCCAAGTGGGCAGAGCCCTCTGCAGCTTAGCAAAGCTGCCAGACGTTTCTCTCTAGATTTTTGCTGGATCTTTGCTCATAGCCAGACTGCCTCTCTAGATTCCTCCTCTTTGGGCAGGGCATCACTGAAAAAAAAAAAAAAATGGCAGCAGCCCTAGTCAGGGACATATAGATAAAAATCCCATCTCTCTGGGACAGAGTACCTGGGTGAAGGGGCGGCTGTGAGTGCAGCTTCAGCAAACTTAAATGTCCCTGCTTGCCGATTCTGTGCAGCGGATCACCCAGCACAACGTTCAAGCTTGGCTGACAGTAAGATTGCCTCCTCTAGTGAGTCCCTGAGAGGAGACACTTCCCAGCAGGGGCCAACAGACACCTCATACAGGAGAGCTCTGGCTGGCTTCTGGTGGGTGCCCCTCCAAGACGAAGCTTCCAGAGGAAGGAACAGGCAGCAATCTTTGCTGTTCTGAAGCCTCCCCTGGTGATATGCAGGGAAACAGGGTCCGAAGTAGGCCTCCAGCAAACCTCAGCAGACCTGCAGCAGAGGGGCTGGACTGTTAGAAGGATAACTAATAAACAGAAAGGAATAGCACTAACATCAACAAAAAGGACATCCACTCAGAACCCCATATGAAGGTCACCACCATCAAAGACCAAAGGTAGATAAATCCATGAAGATGGGAGGAAACCACTGTAAAAAGGCTTAAAATTCCAAAAACAGAATGCCACTTTTCCACTAAAGCATCACAACTCCTCACCAGCAAGGGAACAAAACTGGATGGAGAATGAGTTTCACGAATTGACAGAAGTAGGCTTCAGAAGGTGGGTAATAACAAACTCCTCCGAGCTAAAGGAGCACGTTCTAACCCCATGTAAAGAAGGTAACAAACTTGAAAAAATGTTAGAGGAATTGCTAACTAGAATAACCAGTTTAGAGAAGAACACAAGTGACCTGATGGAGCTGAAAAGCACAGCACGAGATCTTTCTGAAGCATACGCAAGTTTCAATACCCGAAATGATCAAGTGGAAGAAGGGATATCAGAGATTGAAGATAAATTTAATGAACTAAAGTGTGAAAACAGCATTAGAGAAAAAAGAATGAAAAGGAACACACAAAGCCTTCAAGAAATATGGGACTATGTGAAAAGAAGAAATCTACATTTGATTGGTGTACTTGAAAGCGATGTGGAGAATGGAACTAAGTTTGAAAACACTCTTCAAGATATTATCCAGGAGAACTTCACCAACCCAGACAGGCCGACCAACATTCAAATTCAAAAAATACAGGCAACACCACAAAGATACTCCTCAAGAACAGCAACTCCAAGAAACATGATCATCAGATTGACCAAGCTTGAAATGAAGGAAAAAATGTTAAGGGCAGCCAGATAAAAAGGTAAGGTTACCAACAAATGAAAGCCAATCAGACTAACAGTGAATCTCTCTGCAGAAACCTTACAAGCCAGAAGAAAGTGGGGGCCAATATTCAACATTCTTAAAGAAAAGAATTTTGAAACCATATTCAGCCAAACAGATTCATAAGCAAAGGAGAAATAAAATCCTTTACAGACAAGCAAATGCTGAGGGGTTTTGGCACCACTAGGACTGCCTTACAAGACCTCCTGAAGGAAGCACTAAGTGTGGATAGGAACAACTGGTACCAGCCACTGCAAAAACATACCAAATTGTAAAGACCATCAACACTATGAAGATACTGCATCAACTAATGGGCAAAATGACCAGCTAGCATCATAATGACAGGATCAAATTCACGCATGACAATATTAACCTTAAATGAAAACGTATTAAATTCCCCAATTAAAAGACACAGACTGGAAGATTGGATAAAGTGTTAAGACCCATCAGTGTGCTGTATTCAGGAGACCCATTTCACATGCAAAGACACACATAGGCTCAAAATAAAGGGATGGATGAACACTTACTGAGCAAATGGAAAGCAGAAAAGAAGTAGGGGTTGCAATTCTAGTATTTGATAAAACAGTCTTTACACCAACAAAGATCAAAAGAGTCAAAGAAGGGCATTACATAATGGTAAAGGGATCAATGCAATAAGAAGAGTTAACTATACTAAACATATATGCCCCCAATAAAGGAGCACCTAGATTCATAAAGTAAGTTCTTATAGACCTACAAAGAGACTTAGACACCAACGCATTAATAGTAGGAGACTTTAACCCCCAACTGTCAATATTAGACAGATGAATGACACAGAAAATTACCAAGGATACTCAGGACTTGAACTCAGTTCTGGACCAAGTGGACCTAATAATCATCTACAGAATTCTCCACCCCAAATCAGCAGAATATACATTCTTCTCAGCACCACATTGCACTTATTCTAAAATTGACCACATAATTAAAAATAAAATACTACCCAGCAATTGCAGAAGAATGGAAATCATAACAAACAGTCTCTCAGACCATGGTGCAATCAAATTAGAACTCAGGATTAAGAAGATCACTCAAAACCACAAAACTACACGGAAAATTAACAACCTGCTCCTGAATGACTATTGGGTAAATAAAGAAATAAAGACAGAAATAATGATAGTCTTTAAAACCAATGAGAACAAAGACACAAGGTGCCAGACTCTCTGGGACACATTTAAAACAGTGTGTAGAGGGAAATTCATAGCACTAAATGCCCACAAGAGAAAGCAGGAAAGATCTAACATCAACACTCTAACATCAAAATTAAAAGAATTAGAGAAGCAAGAGCAAACAAATTCAAAAGCTAGCAGAAGACAAGAAATAACTAAGATCAACCAGAACTGACGTAGGTTTGAACCAAAAAATGCTTCAAAAAATCAATGAATACGAATCCAAGGGTTGGTTTTTAAAAAGATCAACACAATGGATAGACTGCTAAAGAAGAAAAGAGAAAAGAATCAAATAAACACCATAAAAAATGATAAAGGGGACATCACCACCAACCCCACAGAAATACAAACTACCATCAGAGAATACTATAAACCTTTATGCAAATAAACTAGAAAATCTAGAAGAAATGGGTAAATTCCTGGACACATAAACCCATCCAAGTCTAAACCAGGAAGAAGGCGAATCCCTGAATAGACCAATAACAAGTTCTAAAATTGAGGCAGTAATAGCCTTCCAAAAAAACCATCCAGGACCAGAAGGATTCACAGCCAAATTCTACCAGAGATACAAGGAGGAGCTGGTACCTTTCCTTCTGAAACTATTCCAACCCATAGAAAAAGAGGGAAACCTCCCTAACTTATTTTATGAGGCCAGCATCATACTGATAACAAAAGTTGGCAGAGACACAACAGAAAAAGAAAATTTCAGGTCAATATCCCCGATAAACCTTGATGCGAAAATCCTCAATAAAATACTGGCAAACCAAATCCAGCAGCACATCAACAGGCTTATCCATCATGACCAAGTGACCTCATAACTGAGATGCAAGGCGGGTTGAACATATGCAAATCAATACGTAACCCATCACATGAACAGAACCAATGACAAAAACCACATGATTATCTCGTTAGATGCAGAAAAGGTCTCCGATAAAATTCAACACCCCTTCATGCTAAATACTCTGAATAAACTAGGTATTGGTGGAACATATCTCAAAATAAGAAGAGCTATTTATGACAAATGCACAGCCAATATCATACTAAATGGGCAAAAACTGGAAGCATTCCCTTTGAAAACCAGCACAAGACAAGGATGCTCTCCCTCTCACCACTCCTATGCAACATAGTATTAGAAGTTTTGGCCAGGGCAATCAGGCAATAGAAAGAAATAAAGGGTATTCAAATAGGAAGAGAGGAAGTCAAATT
Source organism: Macaca nemestrina (assembly GCF_043159975.1). Taxonomy (NCBI): domain Eukaryota; kingdom Metazoa; phylum Chordata; class Mammalia; order Primates; family Cercopithecidae; genus Macaca; species Macaca nemestrina. The sequence continues at coordinate 38,715,215 of NC_092133.1, read as the reverse complement.
GTCTCTGTTTGTAGATGACACGATTGTATATTAAGAAACCCCATCATTTCAGCCCAAATTTCAGCCCTTAAGCTGATAAGCAACTTTAGCAAAGTTCAGGATACAAAACCAATGGGCAAAATCACAAGCATTCCTACACACCAATAACAGACAAACAGAGAGCCAAATCATGAGTGAACTCCCGTTCACAATTGCTACAAAGAGAATTAAATATCTAGGAATCCAACTTACAAGGGATGTGAAGGACCTCTTCAAGGAGAACTACAAACCACTGCTCAAGGAAACAAGAGAGGACACAAACAAATGAAAAAACATTCCATGCTCATGGATAGAAGGAATCAATATCATGAAAATGGCCATACTGTCCAAAGTAATTTATAGATTCAATGCTATCCCCATCAAGCTACCATTGACTTTCTTCACAGAATTAGAAAAATCTACTTTAAATTCATATGGAAACAAAAAGGAGCTCGCATAACCAAGACAATCCTAAGCAAAAAGAACAAAACAAGAGTCATCACACTACCTGACTTCAAACTATACTACAAGTCTACAGTAACCAAAACAGCATGGTACTGGTACCAATACAGATATATAGACTAATGGAACAAAATAGAGGCATCAAATATAACACTACAAATCTACAACCATCTGATCTTTGACAAACCTGACAAAAACAAGCAATGGGAAAAGGATTCCCTATTTAATAAATGGTGTTGGGAAAATTGCCTAGCCATGTGATGAAAACTGATACTGGACCCCTTCCTTACACCTTATACTAAAATCAACTCAAGATAGATTAAAGCCTTAAATGTAAGTCCTAAAACCAAAACAAGCCTAGAAGAAAACCTAGGCAATACCATTCAGGACAAAGGCATGAGCATAGACTTTATGACTAAAACACCAAAAGCTATGAAAACAAATCCATAATTGACAAATGGGATCTAATTAAACTAACGAGCTTCTGCACAGCAAAAGAAACTATAAGCAGAGTGAACAGGCAAGCTATGGAATGGGAGAAAATTTTTGCAATCTATCCATCTGAAAAAGGGCCAATATCCAGAATCTACAAAGAAATTAAACAAATTTACAAGAAAAAAACAAGCAACCCTATCAAAAAGTAGGCAAAGGATATGAACAGATACTTCTCAAAAGAAGACATTTAGGCAGCCAACAAACATATGAAAAAAAGGATATCATCACTGGTTATTAGAGAAATGCAAATCAAAACCACAATGAGACAGCATCTCATGCCAGTTAGAATGGCCATCATTAAAAAGTCAGAAAACAACAGATGCTGGAGAGGATTTGGAGAAATAGGAATACTTTTTCACTGTAGGTGGGAGTGTAAATTAGTTCAACCATTGCGCAAGCCAGTGTGGCGATTCCTCGAGGATCTAGAACTAGAAATACTGCTTGACCCAGCAATCGCATTATTGGGTATATACCCAAAGGATTATAAATCATTCTACTACGAAGATACCTGCACACATATGATTATTGTGGCACTATTCACAATAGCAAAGACTTGGAACCAACCCAAATGTCCATTAATGATAGACTGGATAAAGAAAATGTAGCACATATAAACCATGGAATACTATGCAGCCATTAAAAAGATGAGTTCATGTCCTTTGCAGGGACGTGGATGAGGCTGGAAAACATCATTCTCAGCAGACTAACACAAGAACAGAAAACCACACACCACATGTTCTCACTCATAAGTGGGAGCTGAACATTGAGAACAGATGGATTCAAGGAGGGGAACATCACACACTGACGCCTCTCAGGGGATGGGTTATTATGGGAGGGAGAGCATTAGGAGAATTACCTAATGTAGATGATGGGTTGATGGATGCAGCAAACCACCATGGGATGTGTATACCGATTTAACAAACCTGTACTTTCTGCCCATGTATCCCAGAACTTATGGTTTAATTTTTTAAAAAAATATTAAGTTTTAATTTTTGTGGGCACAAGTAGATATATTTTAACCAAAACAGTGTGGTATTGGTACAGAAACAGACACATAGGCCAGTGGAAAAGAATGGAGAACCCAGAAATAAAGCCACACACCTACAGTCATCTGTTCTTTGACAATGTTCACAAACCTTAAGCAATGAGAAATGTCCTCCCTATTGCATAAATTGTACTGGGACAGCTGGCTAACCATATGCAGAAAAATAAAACTAGACCACTTCCTTTCACCATGTACAAAATTAATTCAAGACAGATTAAATATTTAAATGTAACAACAGAAATTATAAGAATCCTAGGGGGAAAAAAAAACCCGTAGGGAACACTATTTTAAACGTAAGTGTTGGCAAAGAATGTATGACTAAGTCCTCAAAAGTAATTGCAACAAAAAATACACAGTGGGTCCTAAATAAACTAAAAAGATTTTGCACAGAAAAAGAAACTATCGACAGAGTAAACACACAACCTACAAAGTGGGAGAATATGTTCATATACAACACATCTCACAATGGTCTATTATTGCAGAATCTGTAAGGAATTTAACAAGCAAAAAACAACTCATTCCATCAAAAAATATTCAAAAGACATGGGCACTTCTCAAAAGAAAACATATAAGCAGACAATAAACATATGAAAAAGTATTCCACATCACTAATTATCAGGAAATGCAAATCAAAACCACAATGAGGTATTATCTCACACCAGTCCGAATAGCTACTATTAAAAAGTGAGAAAAAAATAACAGATGCGGGAGAAAAAAGCATGCTGTAAATTTGTTCACCCACTATGGAAAGCAGTTTGGAGATTTTTCGAAGAACTTAAAACAGAACTACTATATGGCCTAGCAATCCTATTTCTGGGTATACATCCAAAATAAAACAAATCCGCTGCCAAAAGACACATGCACTCACATGTTGATCACAGCACTAGTCACAATAGCAAAGACACAGAATCAACCCAGGTGCTCGATGGTAAATTGCATAAAGAAAATATGGTACCTATACACCTTGGTTATATATTATGCAGCCATAAAAAGAATGAAATCATATTCTTTGAAGAAACATGGGTACAGCTGAAGGCCATTATTCTAAGCAAACTAATGCAGGAACAGAAAACCAAACACTACATGTTCTCATTTATAAGTGGGAGCTAAACGTCACATACTAATCGACATAGAAATGGCAACAATAGAAACTGGGGACTACCAGACAGGGGAGGGAGGAAATGGGGCAAGTGTTGACAAACTAACTACTGGGAAGTATACTCAGTACCTTGGTGATGGGATCATTTTTACTCTCAGTATCATGCAATATAGGAAACAATCCTGCATATGCACCTCCTGAATCTAAAACAAAAGGTGTGGAAAAAACAAAAAACCATTCAGGTACCAAGAAAAAACAAACAAAGAAGATATACAAATGGACAACAGATATATAAGAAAACGTTCAACATCCCTAATTATCAGAGTAACACAAATTAAAATCATAGTAAGCTATCACGTTACACATGATAGATTTGAGTATGATCAAAAAGGTGAATGACCTCAAATGTTGGTGAGAATGTGGAGAAAATAAAAACCTTATACACTGCTGGCTGTGTTGTATATCAGTGCCAGCCATTTGAAAAACAGTGTGGAGACTCTCAAAAACCTAAAAATAGAATTACTACCTGATCCAGCATTCCTAATTCTGGTTATAAACTCAAATGAACTGAAATCAATATGTTTAAGAGATATATACACCTTTATGTTTATTGCAGTATTATTCTTATAATGATGATACAGAAACCACCTCAGTTTCCATCAATGGATGAATGTATTTTTAAAATGTGGTATATAATCCAGGTCTCTGATAAAACAGATTTTAAACCATCAAAGAGCAAAAGAGACAAAGGACGCCATTACATGACAGTGAAGGGATCAATTCATCAGGAAGAGCTATTATTTTTATATAATATATAGGATATATTTAGCTATCCTAAATATATATGCACCCAATACAGGAGCACCCAGATTCACAAAGCATGTCCTTAGAGACTTACAAAGAGACTTAGACTCCCAAGCAATAATAATGGGAGACTTTAACACCCCACTGTCAACATTAGACAGATCAACCAGACAGAAAGTTAACAAGGATATCCAGGAATTGAACTCAACTCTACACCAAGCGGACCGAATAGACATCTACAGAACTCTCTGCCACAAATCAACAGAATACACATTCTTCTCAGCACCACATCACACTTATTCCAAAATTGACCACATAGTTGGAAGTAAAGCACTCCTCAGCAAATGTCAAAGAACAGAAATTAAAACAAACTCTCTCTCAGACCACAGTGCAATCAAACTAGAACTCAGGACTAAGAAACTCAATCAAAACTGCTCAACTACATGGAAACTGAACAACCTGTTCCTGAATGACTACTGGGTACATAATGAAATGAAGGCAGAAACAAAGATGTTCTTTGAAACCAATGGGAGAACAAAGATACAACATACCAGAATCTCTGGGACACATTTAAAGCAGTGTGTAGAGGGAAATTTATAGCACTAAATGCCCACAAGAGAAACCAGGAAAGATCTAAAATTGACACCCTAACATCACAATTAAAAGGACTAGAGAAGCAAGAGCAAACACATTCAAAAGCTAGCAGAAGGCAAGAAGTAACTAAAATCAGAGAAGAACTGAAGGAGATAGAGACACAAAAAACCCTTCAAAAAATCTATCCAGGAGCTGTTTTTTTGAAAAGATCAACAAAATTGATAGACCACTAGCAAGAATAATAAAGAAGAAAAGAGAGAAGAATCAAATAGATGCAATCAAAAATGATAAAGGGGATATCACCACCAACCCCACAGATATACAAACTACCATCAGAGAATACTATAAACACCTCTATGCAAATAAGCTAGAAAACCTAGAAGAAATGGATAATCTCCTGGACACTTACACTCTCCCAAGGCTAAACCAGGAAGAAATTGAATCCCTGAATAGACCAATAGCAGGTTCTGAAATTGAGGCCATAATTAATAACCTACCAACCAAAAAAAGTCCAGGACCAGATGTATTCACAGCCAAATTCTACTGGAGGTTCAAGGAGGAGCTGGCACAATTCCTTCTGAAACTATTCCAATCAATAGAAAAAGAGGGAATCCTCCCTAACTCATTTTATGAAGCCAACATCATCCTGATACCAAAGCCTGGCAGAGACACAACAAGAAAAAGAGAATTTTAGACCAATATCCCTGATGAACATCCATGCAAAAATCCACAACAAAATACTGGCAAACCGAATCCAGCAGCACATCAAAAAGCTTATCCACCATGATCAAGTGGGCTTCATCCCTGGGATGCAAGGATGGTTCAATGTACACAAATCAATAAACATAATCTAGCATATAAACAGAACCAAAGACAAAAACCACATGATTATCTCAATAGATGCAGAAAAGGCCTTTGACAAAATTCAACAGCCCTTCATGATAAAAACTCTCTGTATTTATATCATATATATAATATCATATATTATATCATATAGCCAAAACTAGTTTGAACATATTTTTCTTCTTTTAATTTCTGGAATAATTTGGGAAGAGTTTGTATTAGTTCTTCTTTAAATGTTTGGCAGAATTCTCTAGTTAAGCTATCATGTCCTGGGCTGCCTTTTAATGACTACCTTTTTGTACTGATTTAATTTTCTCTATATATATTTATCTGTTATATTTTCTATTTCCTCATAGTTTAATATTAGAAAGTTGTATTCCTCCAGAAATGTTTCCATTTATTCTGTTATTCAATTTGATGACATATAGTTGTTAATAACAGCTTCTTATGATCCTTTGTATTTTTTTAATATCATCTGAAATGTCTCTTTGCTATCTCTGATTTTATTTATTTATGTCTTCTCACTTTTACATAGGTATTCTAGCTAAAAGTTCATTGACTTTTTTCTTCTTTTCAAATACCAACTCTTTTTTTATGTTTTGAATTACTTCTCAGTCTCTAGTGCATTTATTTATGTGCTGTGGTTTATTATTTTCTTCTATTAATTTTGATTTTATTATTTCTTGCTTTTAAAAAGTGAGAGTCATCATTTAGTTACAATTTTAGGTGAAACTTAAGAACTAATCAATATTAAACTAAAGTTTTGTTTTTACTTCTACTATCAGTTCAAGGTATACTAAAGATAAAAAAATCAATCATCTAAAGTTCAAAGTCGCAGTACGTAATTGGTGAGAAGATTGCACTTGTGTTTACAAAATCTTTAGATACTTAACTTTCTTCTGCATTTTCACAGAACAGATCAATGGATTTCTATGTCATCCTGGTGATTTGTCTTTCTTGTCTGGTTCTTCTTTCTCTGTGGAATGAAAGCTATGCCAAAGGGAAGCTCCCACCTGGCCCAACTCCTCTCCCCATTATTGGAAATATTCTATAGTTACATACTAAGAATATTAGCAAATCCATAAGCATGGTAAATATGCCTAATTTTCTTTTAGTTTTCTGCAATGAGTGAGTCAGATAACCCCATAAGTAAGCAATATATGTCCCTAGATACCAAGTTTTAAAGAGATGCCTTTATATAGATGTGTCTGTTGGACACCCAGATATGATTTTACAATGTAGACAGATAGAAGAACATGACATCAGTTCATCCAAAAGAAATGAAGAAATAAGCAAATTCAGGGCAAATAAGTGTTTACTCCAGAATGGAGGTTTCAACTGGAAAGCAGGTATAGACTGCTTCACGTAAGAGAAATTTCACATAAGAGAAATGTTGGAGATAAATGCTTGGTGCTGCAAAGTGAAACAAGCACTCAGGCAAAATTTTCTCAGCAAGGCAATTTACGTTTTCAGAAGGGTGCTGCCTGCATCAATCAAGATCACAAGAGTACAATGAACAAAGGAGAGAAGGAATCTGTAACTCTAATGTGTAGTCTCTACTTCTGTATTACTCCCCTGATGGGCTAGGGTCAGACCACACAATCAAAGCTGACCTGATTGGCTATTTGTGAATATTTTCTTAAGAAAGGGAAGGGAGATGTGAGTTACGGTGGTGGGCCATGCAGTTGCAAAGGGAGGAATGTGTGCAGAGTGGATAACTAAGGGAACAGATGTGAGTTATTGATTGGAGGTGATGGGAAAATTGTTTACAGCAACTAGTGGCAAGGAGGCATGGAGAACAAAAAAGTTGAGTTTGAGAACAAAGAACAAGGAAGTTAGCAGGTTAAACTTTTGAAGAGAAAATTATTGTATCGTGCAAGGAATATGGGGGCTTCCATTTATATAGAAATTCATTTAGATTATATAAATTGTCTGTCAGATTACTTCATTTGTACATTAAACAAATAATGGATGATCAGTCATTAGTACAAGAGTGCATTTGCGTAAGTGAATCAGAAATAACATATACGAAGTTTCCTTCTACTGTGTATTGTTGAGAGCCTAGTTGTTTGTGAAGAAGATGGTTTTCACAATTCCTTATTGATGTCAAAGCTTATCAGAAGTCCAACATGGCAGCAGTTGCCCAAGAAGGGAGTCATTTTTGCCACCACTGGAACATTGCCAAGATTGTTGATCCATGTTATGATTGTTGACATTGCAAGGAGCAGAAATTTTTTGTTGATATTATTATTTTTTATTTTATTGTACTTTAAGTTCTAGGGTACATGTGCACAACGTGCAGGTTTGTTACATATCTATACATGAGCCATGTTGGTGTGCTGCGCCCATTAACTCGTCATTTATATTAGGTCTATCTCCTAATACTATCCCTCCCTCCGCTCCACTCCCCATGGTAGGCCCCGGTGTGTGATGTTCCCCTTCCTGTGTCCAAGTGATCTCATTGTTCAATTCCCACCTAGGAGTGAGAACATGCGGTGTTTGGTTTTCTGTTCTTGCAATAGTTTGCTGAGAATGACGGTTCCCAGCTGCATCCATGTCCCTACAAAGGACATGAACTCATCCTTTTTCATGGTTGCATAGTATTCCATGGTGTATATGAGCCACATTTTCTTAATCTAGTCTGTCACTGATGGACATTTGGGTTAATTTCAAGTCTTTGTTATTGTGAATAGTGCTGCAATAAACATACGTGTGCATGTGTCTTTAGAGCAGCATGATTTATAATCCTTTGGGTATATCCCCAGTAATGGGATGGCTGGGTCAAATGGTATTTCTAGTTCTAGATCCTTGAGGAATCACCACACTGTTTTCCACAATGGCTGAACTAGTTTACAGTCCGACTAACAGTGTAAAAGTGTTCCTTATTCTCCATATCCTCTCCAGCACCTGTTGTTTCCTGACTTTTTAATGATTGCCATTCTAACTGGTGTGAGATGGTATCTCATTGTGGTGTTGATTTGCATTTCTCTGATGGCCACTGATGATGAGCATTTTTTCATGTGTCTGTGGGCTGTATGAATGTCTTCTTTTGAGAAATGTCTGTTCGTATCCTTTGCCCACTTTTTGATGGAGTTGTTTGTTTTTTTCTTGTAAATTTGTTTGAGTTCTTTGTAGGTTCTGGATATTAGCCCTTTGTCAGATGAGTAGATTGCAAAAAATTTTCTCCCATTCTGTAGGTTGCCTGTTCACTCTGATGGTAGTTTCTTTTGCTGTGCAGAAGCTCTTTAGTTTAATGAGATCCAATTTGTCAATTTTGGCTTTTGTTGCTGTTGCTTTTGGTGTTTTAGACATGAAGTCCTTGCCCATGCCTATGTCCTGAATGGTATTACCTAGGTTTTCTTCTAGGGTTTTTATGGTATTAGGTCTAACATTTAAGTCTCTAATCCATCTTGAATTAATTTTCGTATAAGGAGTAAGGAAAGGATCCAGTTTCAGCTTTCTACTTATGGCTAGCCAATTTTCCCAGCACCATTTATTAAATAGGGAATCCTTTCCCCATTTCTTGTTTTTCTCAGGTTTGTCAAAGATCAGATGGCTGTAGATGTGTGGTATTATTTCTGAGGGCTCTGTTCTGTTCCATTGGTCTATATCTCTGTTTTGGTACCAGCGGCATGGTGTTTTGGTTACTATAGCCTTGTAGTATAGTTTGAAGTCAGGTAGCATGTTGCCTCCAGCTTTGTTCTGTTGACATAGGATTGTCTTGGCAATGTGAGGTCATTTTTTGTTACATATGAACTTTAAAGCAGTTTTTCCAATTCTGTGAAGAAAGTCATTGGTAGCTTAATGGGGATGGCATTGAATCTATAAATTACCTTGGGCAGTATGGCCATTTTCACAATATTGATTCTTCCTATCCATAAGCATGGTGTATTCTTCCATTTGTTTGTGCCCTCTTTTATTTCACTGAGCAGTGGCTTGTAGTTCTCCTTGAAGAGGTCCTTTACATCCCTTGTAAGTTGGATTCCTAGGTATCTTATTCTCTTTGAAGCTATTGTGAATGGGAGTTCATTCATGAATTGGCTCTGTTTTTCTGTTACTGGTGTATAAGAATGCTTGTGATTTTTGCACATTAATTTTGTATCCTGAGACTTTGCTGAAGTTGCTTATCAGCTTAAGGAGATTTTTGACTGAGACAATAGGGTTTTCTAAATATATAATCATCTCATCTGCAAACAGGGACAATTTGACTTCTTCTTTTCCTAACTGAATACCCTTTATTTCTTTCTCTTGCACGAATGTCCTGGCCAGAACTTCCAACACTATGTTGAATAGGAGTGGTGAGAGAGGGCATCCCTGTCTTGTGCCAGTTTTCAAAGGGAATTTTTCCAGTTTTTGCCCATTCAGTATGATATTGGCTGTGGGTTTGTCATAAATAGCTCTAATTATTTTGAGATATGTTCCATCAATACCGAATTTATTGAACGTTTTTAGCATGAAGGGCTGTTGAATTTTGTCAAAGGCCTTTTCTGTATCTATTGAGATAATCATGCATCATGCTACCTGACTTCAAACTATACTACAAGGCTACAGTAACCAAAACAGCATGCTACTGGTACCAAAACAGAGATATAGACCAATGGAACAGAACAGAGTCCTCAGAAATAATACCACACATCTACAGCCATCTGATCTTTGACAAACCTGAGAGAAACAAGATATGGGGAAAGGATTCCCTATTTAATAAATGGTGCTGGGAAAATTGGCTAGCCATAAGTAGAAAGCTGAAACTGGATCCTTTCCTTACTCCCTATACGAAAATTAATTCAAGATGGATTAGAGACTTAAATGTTAGACCTAATACCATAAAAACCCTAGAAGAAAACCTAGGTAATACCATTCAGGACATAGGCATGGGCAAGGACTTCATGTCTAAAACACCAAAGGCAATGGCAACAAAAGCCAAAATTGACAAATTGGATCTCATTAAACTAAAGAGCTTCTGCACAGCAAAAGAAACTACCATCAGAGTGAACAGGCAACCTACAGAATGGGAGAAAATTTTTGCAATCTACTCATCTGACAAAGGGCTAATATCCAGAACCTACAAAGAACTCAAACAAATTTACAAGAAAAAAACAAACAACCCCATCAAAAAGTGGGCAAAGGATATGAACAGACATTTCTCAAAAGAAGACATGCATGCAGCCAACAGACACATGAAAAAATGCTCATCATCAGTGGCCATCAGAGAAATGCAAATCAACACCACAATGAGATACCATCTCACACCAGTTAGAATGGCAATCATTAAAAAGTCAGGAAACAACAGGTGCTGGAGAGGATGTGGAGAAATAGGAACACTTTTATACTGTTGGTGGGATTGTAAACTAGTTCAACTATTGTGGAAAACAGTATGGCGATTCCTCAAGGATCCAGAACTAGAAGTACCATATGACCCAGCCATCCCATTACTGGGGATATACCCAAAGGATTATAAATCATGCTGCTATAAAGACACATGCACACGTATGTTCATTGAGGCACTATTCACAATAACAAAGACTTGGAATCAACCCAAATGCCTATCAGTGACAGACTGGATTAAGAAAATGTGGCACATATACACCATGGAATACTATGCAGCCATAAAAAGGATGAGTTCGTGTCCTTTGTAGGGACATGGATGCAGCTGGAAACTATCATTCTCAGCAAACTATTGCAAGAACAGAAAACCAAACACCGCATGTTCTCACTCCTAGGTGGAACTGAACAATGAGATCACTTGGACTCGGGAAGGGGAACATAACACACCGGGGCCTATCATGGGGAGGGGGTCGGGGGAGGGATTGCATTGGGAGTTATACCTGATGTAAATGACGAGTTGATGGGTGCTGACGAGTTGACGAGCGCAGCACGCCAACATGGCACAAGTATACGTATGTAACAAACCTGCACATTATGCACATGTACCCTAGAACTTAAAGTATAATAATAATTATAAAAATAACAATAATAATGTTGCTGTTAGAGGACAAAGAAAAAAAAAAGAAAAAATACTCATCTGAAAAGGGCATATAACTACAGAGTTCAAAGTTCACAGGTGTTATAAAGAATTACACAATTGAAACTTCAAATAGCTTGCTAAAAACACTATGGCAGGAACAAAATCTCACATACAAATATTAATCTCAAATTGCAAATGGCCTAAACATCCCATCTAAAAAGTGTAGTGTGGTAGAGTTAATGAAAATAAGACACAACTATTTATTGCCTACAAAAGACCCACCTAATGGCTAAAGACATCATCAGACTCAAAGGAAAAAAGTGGGAAAAGACATATCATGCAAATTGTAAGCAAATGTGAATAGAAGTATCCATTCTTATAACAGATAACACAGACTTTAAACAGACCACAGTTTATAAAGACACAAAAGGGCATTACATAATGATAAAGTTTTCAATACAAATGAAAAATTTAACCATCCTAAATATATTTGCACCCAACACTGGAGCACCAAGATTCATAAAACAAATACTAGTAGACCTAAGAAGAAAGACTGATAGACTGAGGAAAGATTACAGCCTTAAATGCCCACATCCAAAAGATAGAAAGATCTGAAATTGACAATTCAACTTGAACATCAAGCAAATAGAAAAACACAAACAAACCAAATCTAAAGATAGAAGAAGAAAAGAGATAACAAAGATTGGAGCAGAACGAAATGAGACTGAGATGAGAAAAAATAATACAAAAAATCAAAAAAATTAAGTTGGCTCTTTGAAAGAATAACAAAATGGTGAGACCCCTAAGTAGACTAACAAAAAATCAGAAGATTTAAGATAGACTAATCAGAAATAATAAAAATGGCATTACAACTGATACCACAGAAACATAAAAGATCATCAGAGACTACTATGAACACTTCTATGGACACAAACTAGAAAACCCAGAGGGAACAGACAAATTCCTGGAAACATACAACATCCCAAGATTGAACCAGGATGAAATAGAAATCTTGACTAGACCTGTAACTAGAAATGCATGTGAATTAGTAAATGTAATTCTTAAAGAAAAAAGACCCAGGACCGGATAGATTCACAGCCAAATTTTACCAGGTGTACAAAGAAAAGCTCATGGAAATTCCTGGAAATGACTGGAAAAAATCTCCTGGAAATGATGGAAAATTTCATGGATATGACTGGAAATCTCATGAAAATGATTTTTAAAATCTCATTGAAATGACCAGAAAAAAATTGAAGAGGAGACATTCTTCCTAATTCTAAAAATCCAGTATCTCCCTGATACCCAAATCAGGAAAGGACAACCAAAGTAAGAAAACTACAGGCCAATATCCACAATGCACACATATATAAAAATTCTCAAGAAAACACTAGCAAATTGAATTCAACAACACATCACAAAGTAAATGCATCATGATCAACTGGGCTGTCTTTCAGGGATGCAAGGATGGTTCAATATATGCACATAAATAAACATGATTCACTGATTCACATAGATAGAACAAAGAACAAAATCACATGACATTCTCAATAGATGCACAAAAAGCATTCAATAAAATCTAACACTCCTTCATGATAAAAGCCCTCAACAAACTAAGAGCCATATATCATAAATACATGGCCAATTTCATATTAAATGAAAACATTTGAAAGCATTTTACCCAAGAAGTCAAACAAGACAAGGAAGTCTATGATCACCACTCTTACTCAACATAGTACTGGAAGTCTTGCCCAGAACAATCAGTCAAGAAAAATAAATATAAGTCATTCAAATTGAAAAAAGAAAGTCAAATTATCTATGTTCATTGATGACATAATTGCTAACCTGGAAAACCCTACAGACTCCTCCAACAGTCTCCTAGACGTGACAAATGACTTTAGTAACATCTCAGGACACAAAAATGAATGTACAACAATCAGTAACACTTTAATGCACCAATAACATTCAAGCTGTGAAAAACAAACAAACAAAAAGCACTCCAGTTCACAATAGCCACACAAAAAATATAATACCTAGAAATACATTTAACAAAGTAGGTGACAGATCTCCACAGGAGAAAAACAAAACTCTGATTTTAAAAAATCAGAGATGGCCTAAACAAATGGAAATAAACGTCCCACCCTTATGGTTCAGAATAATGCATGTGGTTAAAATGAACATATTAATGAATTACAGATTGAGTGGAATATCAAATTACCAATGTCATTTTTCACAGAATTAGAAAAAAAATCCTTAATTCCATACAAAATCAAAAAAGCCCAAATAGCCAATGCAATTCTACGGAAAAATAACAAAATTGGAGTCATCTCATTGCCTGAGTTCAAATTATACTACTAGAGTCAATAAAACAGCACAGTATTGGTATGAAAACAGACACCCAGATGAATGGGGCTCAATAGAATACTCAGAAATGAAGCCACATACCTACAACCAACTGATCTTTGGCAAAGTTGACAAAAATAAACAATGGGAAAAGGACATCCAATTCAAACAATGGTGCTGGGAATACTGGCTAAAAATAGGTTAAAAACATGAATGTGTACTCATCTCTCTCACGCTATACAAAAATTAACTCAAGAGAGATCAAAAACCTAAACATAGAACTTGAAACTCTAAGATTGCCAGAAGTAAACCTAAGAAAATCTCTTTCTGGACATTGGCAGAGGCAAATAATCCATAAAGAAAACCCCAAAGCAAATGCAATTAAAAAAAAAACTAGACAAATGGGATCTAATTAAACTAAAAATACGATTCTGCACAGCAAAAGAAACTCTCAAGAGAGTACATAGACAACATACAACGTGGGAGAAACTATTTGTAAATTATTCATCTGACAAAGTAATAACATCTCGAATTCACAAGGAATATAAACAACTGAACAAGAAAAGAAACACAAAATCCCATTACAGATTGCACAAAACACATGAACAGATATTTCTCAAAAAAAGAAATACAACAGATGAGAAACACATGAAAAAATCCTCAACATTGCTAATCATCAGAGAAATGCAAATTAAATTCACAGTGACAACATTTTACACCAGTCAGAATGGCTACTAGTAATAAAATTTTTAGGAAAGAACATGTTGATGTGGATACAGAGAAAAGAGAACACCTGTACGCTGTAGGTGAGAATGAAAATTGGCTCAACCTCTATGGAAAACAGTATGAATATATTTCAAAAAAGTTAAAATAGAGCTACCATTCAATCCAGTAATCCCATTACTGGGTATCTATCCAAAGGAAAAGAAATTATTATATAAAAAAAAGACATCTGCACTTGTATATTTATTGCAGCACTGTTCACAATAGCAAAGTCATAGAAACAACCAGGGTCCATCAACTGTTGATCAAATAAAGAAAATGTAATATATATAAACCATTGAATATGAAACAGCCATAAAAATGAATGAAATCATATCCTCTGTAGCAACATAGAAGGAGCTGAGGCCATTATCCTAGGAAAACTCATTCAGAAGCAAAAAATAAAGTGTTGCATAATTTCATTTATAAGTAGAAGCTGAACAATGAGCATCCATAAAAGCAAAGATGAAAAAATAGACACTGAGGACTCCAGAAAAAGAAAGGAAGAAAGGAGGAAAGGGTGGAAAGATTAAAAATTGATACAGTGGTCATTATTTGGGGGACAGCTATACTAAAATCCCAATTTCCATTATTATACAATATACACCCAAGAAATAAATATGCACATGTACCCCCTGAATCTAAAAAATAAGGAAAACTTCAGGCTAATATTTTTGATGAACAATTTATGCTAAAATCCTTAACTAAATACTGGCGAACTGAATCCAGTAGCATATGAAATAGCTTTCCACCACAATCAAATAGGCTTTGCTCCTGGGATGCAAGGTTGGTTCAACAGACACAAATCTACAAATGTGATTTGTCACATAAACTGCAGACAAAAACCACATGATTATCTAATAGATGCAGAAAAAAAACTGTTGATAAAATTCAACATCCTCTCATTTTAAAAATTCTAAATAAAGTAGGGATTGAAGGAATATGTTTCAAAATAGACACTGAGCCAGCTGCAGTTTTTTTGTTTTTGTTTTTGTTTTTGTTTTTGTTTTGCTTTGTTTTCATACCCCAGTGGTGCCTGGAATGGCAGCAAGACAGAACCATTCACTCCCCTGGAAAGGGGGTTGAAGCCAGGAGCCAAGTGGTCTAGCTCAGCTGATCCCACCCCCACAGAGCCCAGCAAGGTAAAATCCATTAACTTGAAATTCTTGCTGTCAGCACAGCAATCTGAAGTAGATGCAAGATGCCCAAGCTTGGTAGGGGGAAGGGCGTCCACCATTACTGAGGCTTGAGCAGGTGGTTTTCCCCTTACAGTGTAAACAAAGCTGCCAGGAACTTTGAACTGGGAGGAGCCCACTGCAGCTCAGCAAAGCCGCTGTAGCCAGACTGCCTCTCTAGACTCCTCCTCTTTGGGAAAGGCATCTCTAAAGGAAAGGCAGCAGCCCCAGGCAGGGGCTTACAAATAAAACCCTTATCTCCCTAGGACAGAGCACCTGGGGGAAAGGGCGGCAGGGGGCACATCTTCAGCAGACTTAAAAGTTCCTGCCTGCTGGCTCTGAAGAGAGCAGTGGATCTCCCAGCACAGTGCTCGAGCTCTGCTAGGGGACAGACTGCCTCTTCAAGTGGGACCCTGACCCCCATGCATCCTGACTCGGAGACACCTTCCAGCAAGGATTGACAGACACCTCATACAAGAGCTCTCTGGCTGGCATCTGGCGGGTGCCCCTCTAGGACAAAGCTTCCAAAGGATCAGGCAGCAATCTTTGCTGTTCTGTGGACTCTGCTAGTGATACAGGAAAACAGGGTCTGGAGTGGATCTCCAGCAAATTCTAGCAGACCTGTAGCAGAGGGGCCTGACTGTTAGAAGGAAAACTAACAAACAGAAAAGAATAGCATCAACATCAACCAAAAGGACATCCACACAGAAATGCCATCTGAAGCTCACCAACATCAAAGACCAAAGGTAGATAACTAAACAAAGATGAGGAAAGATCAGTGCAAAGAGGCTGAAAATTCCAAAAACCAGAACACCTCTTCTCCTCCAGACAGATAATGAGTTTGAGGAATTGACAGAAGTAGGCTCAGAAGATGGGTAATAACAAACTCCTCTGAGCTAAAGGAGCATATTTTAACCCAATGGAAGGAAACTGAGAACCTTTAAAAAAGTTAGACAAATTGCTAACTAGAATAACCAGTTTAGAGAAGAACATAAATGGCCTGATGGAGCTGAAACACACAGCACAAGAAATTCGTGAAGCATACACAAGTATCAATAGCTGAATCCATCAAGCAGAAAAAAGGATCTCAGAGATTGAAGATCAACTTAATGAAATAAAGTGTGAAGACATAACAGAAAAAAAGAATCAAAAAAAAATGAACAAAGGCTCCAAGAAATATGGGACTTTGTGAAAAGACCAAACCTACATTTGATTGGTATACCTGAAAGTGACAGGGAGAATGGAACCAAGTTGGAAAACACACTTCAAGTTATTATCCAGGAGAATTTCCTTACCTAGCGAGATGGGCCAACATTCAAATTCAGGAAATACAGACAACACCACAAAGATAGTCCTCAAGAAGAGCAACCACAAGACACATAATCATCAGATTCTAATATTCAACATTCTTAAAGAAAAGAATTTTCAACCCAGAATTTCATATCCAGCCAAACTAAGCTTCATAAGCAAAGGAGAAATAAAATCCCTTACACACAAGAAAATGCTGAGGGATTTTGTTGCCATCAGACCTGCCTTACAAGAGCTCCTGAAGGAAGCACTAAACGTGGAAAGAAACAACAGGGACCAGCCACTGCAAAAACATACCAAACTGTAAAGACCATCCACACTGTGAATAAACTGCATCAACTGATGGGCAAAATAACCAGCTAGCATCATAATGACAGGATCAAATTCACACATAACAATATTAACCTTAAATGTAAATGGCCTAAATGCCCCCAATTAAAAGACACAGACTGGGAAACTGGATAAAGCGTTAAGACCCATTGCTGTGCTGTAGTCAAGAGACCATCTCATGTGCAAAGACACACATTGGCTCAAAATAAAGGGAAGGAGAAATAGTTACCAAGCAAATGGAAAGCAAAAATGTAGGGGTTGCAATTCTAGTCTCTGATAAAACCGACTTTAAGCCAACAAAGATGAAAAGGGACAAAGAATAGCATTACACAATGGTAAAGGGATCACTGCAACAAGAAGAGCTAACTATCCTAAATATATATGCACCCAGTATAGGAACACCCACGTTCATAAAGCAAGTTCTTAGAGATGTACAAAGACATTTAGACTCCCACACAATAATAGTGGGAGACTTTAACACCCCACTGACAGTATTAGATCAATGAGACAGAAAATCAACAAAGATATTCAGGAGTTGAAATCATCTCTGGACCAAGCCAACCTAATAGACTTCTACAGAACTCTATACCCCAAATCAACAGAAGATACATTCTTCTCAGCAACACAATGCACTTATTCTAAAATTGACCACATTTTGTAAGTAAAACACTCCTCAGCAAATGCAACAGAATGGAAGTCACAGCACACAGTCTCTCAGACCACAGTACAATCAAATTACAACTCAGGATTAAGAAACTCACTCAAAACCACACAACTATATGGAAACTGAACAACTTGCTCATCAATGACTACTGGGCAAATAAAGAAATTAAGGCAGAAATAAATAAGTTATTTGAAACCAATGAGAACAAAGACACAACGTGCCAGAATCTCTGGGACACAGCTAATGCAGTATTTAGAAATAAATTTATAGCACTAAATGCCCATAGGAGAAAGTGGTGAAGATCTAAAACTGACACCCTTACATCACAATTAAAAGAAGTAGAGAAGCAAGAACAAACAAATTCAAAAGCTAGCAGAAGACAAGAAATAACTAAGATCAGAGCAGAACTGAAGGAGACAGAAACATGAAAAACCCTTCAAAACATCAATGAATCCAGGAGGTGGTTTTCTGAAAAGATTAACAAAATTGATAGACTGCTAGCCAGACTAATAAAGTAGAGAAGAGAGAAGAATCAAATAGACACACAAAAAAATGATAAAGGGTATATCACCACTGATCCCACAGAAATACAAACTACCATCAGAGAATACTATTAACACCTCTATGCAAATATACTGGAAAATCTAGAAGAAATAGATAAATTCCTAAACACCCTCCCAAGACTAAATGAGGAAGAGGTTGAATCCCTGAATAGACCAATAATAAGTTCAAAAATTGAGGCAGTAATTAATAGCCTACCAAACAACAACAACAAAAAGCCCAGGACCAGACAAATTCACAGCCGAATTCTACCAGAGGTACAAAGAAGAGCTGGTACCATTCTTTCTGAAACTATTCCAAATAATAGAAAAGGAGGGATTCCTCCTTAACCCATTTTATAGCCAGCATCATCCTCATACCAAAACCTGGCAGAGACATAACAAAAATGAAAATTTTAGGCCAATATCCCTGATGAAAATTGATGTGAAAATCCTCAATGAAATACTGGCAAACCAAATCCAGAAGCACATCAAAAAGCTTATCCATCACGATCAAGTCAGTTTCATCACTAGAAGGCAAGGTCAGTTCAACATACACAAATTAATAGATGTAACCCATCACATAAAATGACAAAAACCACATGATTGTCTCAACAAATATACAAAAGGCTTTCAACAAAATTCAACCCCTCTTAATGCTAAAAACTCTCAAGAAACCAGGTATTGACAGAAGGTATCTCAAAATAGTAAAAGCTATATATGACAAACCCACAGCCAATATCATACTAAATGGGGAAAAGCTGGAAACATTCTTTTTGAAAACCGGCACAAGATGAAGATGCCCTCTTTCACTACTCCTATTCTACATAGTATTGGTAGTTCTGACCAGGGTAAACAGGCAAGTAAAAGAAATAATGGGAGCTCAAACAGGAAGAGAGGAAGTCAAATTGTCTCTGTTTGCAGATGACATGATTGTATGTTTAGAAAACCCCATCATCTCAGCCCAAAATCTCCTTAAGCTGATAAGCAGCTTCAGCAAAGTCTCAGGATACAAAATCAATGCGCAAAAATCACAAGCATTTTTATACACCAATAGTAGACAAACAGGAAACCAAATCATGAGTCAACTCACATTCACAATTGCTGCAAAGAGAATAAAATACCTAGGAGTACACCTCACAAGGAATGTGAAGGACCTCTTCAAGGAGAACTACAAACCACTGCTCAAAGAAATAAGAGAGGACACAAACAAATGGAAAAACATTCTATGTTCACGGGTAGGAAGAATCAATATTGTGAAAATGGCCATCCTGTCCAAAGTAATTAATACATTCAATGATATTGCCATCAAGCTACCACTGACTTTCTTCACAGAATTAGAAAAAGCTATTTTAAATTTCATATGGAACCAAAAAAGAGCCCACATAGCCAAGACAATCCTAAGCAAAAAAAAAAAAAAAAAAGAAAAAGAAAGCTGGAGGCATCATGCTACCTGACTTCAATCTATACTACAAGGCCACTGTAAGTAAAACTGCATGGTACTGATGCCAAAACAGATATATATATATATACCAATGGAACAGAGCAGAGGCCTCAGAAATAGCCATCTGATCTTTGACAAACCTGACAAAAACAAGCAATGAGGAAAAGATTCCCTATGTAATAAATGGTGTTGGGAAAACTGCCTAACCATATGAAGAAAACTGCCACTGGACATCTTACACTTTATACAAAAATTAACTCAAGATGGATTAAAGACTTAAATGTAAGACCTAAAACCATAAAACCCCTAGAAAAAAACCTAGGCAATACCATTCAGGACATGGGCATGGGCAAAGACTTCATGACTAAAACACCAAAAGCAAGGGCAACAAAAGCCAAAATTGACAAATGGAATCTAATTAAACAAAGAGCTTCTGCACAGAAAAAGAAACTATCATCAGAGTGAACAGGGAACCTAGAGAATGAGAGAATATTTTTGCAATCTATCCACCTGAAAAAGAGCTAATATCCAGAATCTACAAGGAACTTAAACAAATTTACAAGAAAAAAAACAAACAACCCATGAAAAAGTAGGTGAAGGACATGAACAGACACTTCTCAAGAGAAGACATTTATGTGGCCAAAAAACTTATGAAAAAAAGCTCATCATCACTGGTTATTAGAGAAATGCAAATCAAAACCACAATGAGATACCATCTCACACCAGTTAGAATGGATCATTAAAAAGCCAGAAAACTACAGATGCTGGAGAGGATGTAGAGAAATAGCAATGCTCTTACACTGTTGGTGGGATTATTAATTAGTTCAACCATTGTGGAAGACAGTGTGGTGATTCCTCAAGGATCTAAAACCAGAAATACCATTTGACCCAGCAAACCCATTACTGGGTATATACCCAAAGGATTATAAATCATTCTACTATAAAGACATATGCATACATATGTTTAATGCAGCACTATTCACAATAGCAAAGACTTGGAACCAACCCGAATGCCCATAAATAATAGACTGGATAAAGAAAATGTGGCACATATACCCCATGGTATACTATGCAGCCATAAAAAGAATGAGTTCGTGTCCTTTCTGAGGACATGGATGAAGCTGGGAACCATCATTCACAGAAAAGTGACACAGGAACAGAAAAGCAAACATCACATGTTCTCAATCATAAGTGGGAGTTGAACAATGAGAACACATGGACATAGGAAGGGGAACACAAAACACAGGGACCTGTTGGGAACTGGGGGCTATGGGAGGGATAGCATTAGGAGAAACACCTAATGTGCATGACGAGTTGATGGGTATAGCAAACCACCATGGCATGTGTATGTTTATATAACAAACCTGCACATTCTGCATACGTATTCCAGAACTTCAAGTTAAATTTTTAAAAACAGTTTTACTTTTTGTGGGCACACAGTAGATATACAGAAACCAAAACAGTGTGGTGTTGGCACAGAAACAGACACATATGCCAGTGGAAAAGAGTGGAGAACCCAGAAATAAAGCCACACACCTACTATCATCTGATCTTTGACAAAGTTCTCAAAAATTAAGCGATGAGGAAAGGACTCCCTATTCAATAAATTGTGCTGGGACAGCTGGCTAGCCATATGCAGAAAAATAAAACTAGATCCCTTTCTTTCACCATATACAAAATTAATTCAAGATAGATTAAATGTTTAAATGTAAGAACTGAAACAGTAAGAATCCTAGGGGAAAAAAAAAAAAAAAAACCCTAGGAAACACTATTGTGAATGTCAGTGTTGGCAAAGAATGTATGACTAAGTCCTCAAAAGTAATTGCAACAAAAAATTGACAAGTGACTCCTAGTTAAATCAAAAAAAATTCTTTTTCACAGCAAAAGAAAATCTCAACAGAGTAAACACACAACCTACAAAATGGCAGAATATGCTCACGAGCAACACATCTGACAAAGGTTTAGTATTCCAGAATTTATGAGGAACTGAACACGCAAAAAACTCATTCTATTAAAAAATAGGCAAAAGACACAGACACTTCTCAAAAGAAGACAGATAAGTAACCAACATATAAAAAAACACTCCACTAATTATCAGGAAATGCAAATCAAAACCACAATGAGGTATTATGTCACACCAGTCAGATTGGCTACTATTAAAAAGTCAAAAACAAAAAGACAAAAAAAACCAGATGCTTGAGAAAAAAGCATGTTTATGCACTGCTGGGTGGTAATGCAAACTAGTTCACCCGCTATGGAAAGTTCTTTGGAGATTTTTCAAAGAACTTAAAACAGAACTACTATTTAACCTAGCAATCCTATTGCTGGGTATATATCAAAAGAAAACAAATTCTCTGCCAAAAGACACATGCACTCACATGTTTATCGCAGCATGATTCACAATAGCAAAGACACGGAATCAACCCAAGTGCTCAATGTTACATTGGATTAAAAAAATATGGTACATACACACCTTGGAATATTATGCAGCCGTAAAATTAATGAAATCATGTTCTTTGAAGCAACATGGGTGCATCTGAAGGCCATGATTCTAAGCACAATAATACAGGAACAGAAAACCAAACACTACATGTTCTCATTTATAAGTGGAAGCTAAACGTCACATACTAATCGACATAGAAATGGCAAAAATAGAAGCTGGGTCTACTAGACAAGGGAGGGAGGAAATGGGCAAGTGTTGAAAACCTATTGGGAAGTATGCTCAGTACCTTGGTGATAGGATCAATTTCCCCTCAGCATCATGCAACATAAGTAACAATCCTGCACATGTACCTCTTGAATCTAAAATAAAAGTTATGGGGGGAAAAAAAAAGGATTCGAGTACAGAGAAACAAGAAACAAAAAAGATATACAAATGGCCAATAGATACATAAGAAAATGTTCAGCATCCCTAAATATCAGAGTAACACAAATTAAAATCACAGTAAACTATCACCTTACACCTGATAGATTGGCTGTGATCAAAAAGACGAATGACCTCAAGTGTTGGTGAGAATGTGGAGTAAACAAAAAACTCATACACTGTTGGTTGTGGGATATATCAGTGCCAGACATTTGAAAAACCATGTGGAGGCTCTCAAAAACCTAAAAATAGAATTACTATATGCTCCAGCATTCCTAATTCTGGTTATAAACTCAAATGAATTGAAATCAATATTTTTAAGAGATATATACACTTTTATGTTTATTGCAGTATTATTCTTATAACCAAGATAAAGAAACAACCTCAGTTTCCATCAATGAATGAATGTATTTTATAAATGTGGTATATATACACGATGGAATACTGTTCTGCATTTTAAAAAGACAAAATGTCCGTTTTTATGACAGAGTGGATTAACCTAGAGCACGTTATATTAAGATAAATACGCCAAGCACAAAAGAGAAAAATACCATATAATCTCACTTACATGTGGAATCTGAAAAAGTCAAACTCATAAAAGCTTAGAGTACAATGGTGGCCCTAAAAGTCTAGAAGGGGGTGTGGATGGAGAAAGGGGAGATGTTGGTCAATGGGTACAAAGTTTCAGGTGTTAGGAGGAAAAGGTTCTGGTGTTCCACTGAACACCATAATGACTACAGTTAATAATAAGGAATCATATATTTCAAAATAGCTAAGGAAGAAAATTTTGAATGTTCTCACCACAAACAAATGATAAATATTTGAGTTAACAGATGTGCTAATTACTCTGGTTTGATCCTTTCACAATGTATACGTGTATGATAACATGACGTTGTACCCTACAAGTATATACAACTGTTATTTTTAATTACAAATATAAGATTTGCAGACACATACAACCACTGTTCTACTAAAACAATACACAGCTGACCCTTAAACAACACACATTTTAACTGTGCAGATCCACTTTTAG
Organism: Macaca nemestrina; assembly: GCF_043159975.1. Classification (NCBI taxonomy): domain Eukaryota; kingdom Metazoa; phylum Chordata; class Mammalia; order Primates; family Cercopithecidae; genus Macaca; species Macaca nemestrina. The sequence goes on along the minus strand of NC_092133.1, from coordinate 38,691,432 downwards.
GCAGAGTTTTTTTTTTCAATAAAATTACACCAAGTGCCCCTGTCTCTCTTGACTTTCTATCCACCTCATCCATCTCTTCCATTTCTTCCAACCCTAGGACAACACCACCAATCTCCCCTTTTCCTCTTCCTCAGCCTACTCAATATAAACATGATGAATACAAAGACCTTTATGATGATTAACTTCCACTCAACGAATAGCAGCTATATTTCCCTCATTATTTTAATAACATCGTCTTTTCTCTAGCCTACTTTATTGTAAGAATATAGTATATAAAACATATAGCATCAAAAATATAGGTTAATGAAGTGTTTATGTTATCAGTAAAGCTTCCAGTCAGTACTAAGCTATTTGCAGTTACGTTTTAGGAGAGACAAAACCTATATATAAAATGTTGACTGCACAGGCTTTGGGAGTCCCTACTGCATTATTTAAGGTCAATTGTATTTCTAAGAGATATGGATATAGTTTTCTTTCTTGTAGTGTCTTTGTCTGATTTCAGTATCAGGGTAATGATGGCCTCATGCAATGAGTTTAAAACTGTTTTCTCCTCTTTAACTACTTGGAAGACTTTGAGAAGGATTTGTGCTAACTTCCCTTTACACGTTTGGTCGAATTCCTCAGAGAAGCCATCTGGCCCTAAGCTGTTTTTGGTAAGACTGTTTTTTGATTCATGTTCCAATTGCCTTATAAGTTACAGGTATATTCTAATTTTCTATTTGTTTGTGATTAGTCCTGGTAGGTTTCGTGGTTCTAGGAATTTTTCCATTTCATTGAGGTTATCCAATCTGTTGGAATACAATTTTCACCCTACTAATAAAGACATACCCAAGACAGGGTTATTTCACCCTAAGCCACTTAACAATGGCCTTACAAATACCCATTCACACATCCTGCCTATTTCACCCAAAGCTTTCTGCAAAGCAAAAGAAAAAATATTATAAGAGGCCACTCTTCTAAAGCTTTATACATAGTAATTACAGCTATCAGCACAGACTTATAGCTGCTTGCAAAGCCTGGAGACAGTTAAACGTTTGTAGAAAAAAATTAGGTGCTAAGAATCATGAAGCCCTTTCACATACTGAGAAGTAAAAGTAACTGAGTGTAGGTCTAGAGAAACAGAGAGAGACAAAGGCGGCAGAGAATAAGGTCAGATTATTTGAAAGATTACGGGCCGGGCGCGGTGGCTCAAGCCTGTAATCCCAGCACTTTGGGAGGCAGAGGCGGGCGGATCACAAGGTCAGGAGATCGAGACCATCCTGGCTGACACGGTGAAACCCCGTCTCTACTAAAAAATACAAAAAACTAGCCGGGCGAGGTGGCGGGCGCCTGTAGTCCCAGCTACTCGGGAGGCTGAGGCAGGAGAATGGAGTAAACCCAGGAGGCGGAGCTTGTAGTGAGCTGAGATCCGGCCACTGAACTCCAGCCTGGGCAACCGAGCGAGACTCCGTATCAAAAAAAAAAAAAAAAAGAGAGAGAAAGAAAGAAAGAAAGATTACAGGTGAAAAATTAAAAGTTGTCCATATTGTTTCAGGAGGAAAACTAAGACAAATGAGTAGACATTCCTAAAGGCAAGCATGTTTTGATTTTCATCTTTCCGTGACAGGAGAATAAAATAAGATATTTGTTTTCCAACTACAAGCATAGGTTTCAAATGAAGAAAGGTCTTGTTTCCTAGTTTTCATGAACCAAAGAGAAACTCTTGGGAAGTCTTGGATATTTAGGTCAAAGTTCTACTTTAAAGGGAATGCCTGCCATCTTGTGGCCTTTTAGGATATTGCCATGTAGAGCCTTTAACGAAAATAAAAGTGACCATAGTTTACTCAATTCCTTTATCTTACAGACGAACTTTCAAGGAATATGAAAGTTTCTTTTGAAGAAGTGTACATATAAAGTAAAACTATTATGATTTTTCTGCCTGAATACTGATTTGCTATCGATCTCCATTCATTTAGATTAAAAGACCATCCTAAAAAAAGTGGAGATATTTTCAAATGTAAGATGACAGTCAGCCATTGTGTGAGTTTAAGCCCTTGCAGAGTCAAGCACCATGTGGGTCATCAGAGCTGGTAGTGCGAGTTAAGTAATTACCACCAATGTTTTAACCCATTATCAACATTGCTATTGGAAGTTTGTCCTCTTCAAATCCCATGTTGACATTTAATCCCCATTGCGGCAGTGCTTGGACGTGGGGCCTTGTGGAAGGTGTTTGGGGAGTGGGGGTTAATCTCTCTGAACAGATCAATGCCACCCTGTGGAGGGAGGGGATGAGCTCCCCCTCTATTTCTTCCTAGGAGAGCTGCTTGTTAAAAAGAACCTGGCACCAAAGAACACGAACAGACACTCCTCAAAAGAAGACATTTATGCAGCCAACAAACATGAAAAAAGCTCAACATCACTGATCATTAGATAAATGCATGTCAAAACTACAATGAGATACCATCTCACGCCAGTCAGAATGGCGATTATTAAAAAGTCAAGAAACAACAGATGCTGTGGAGAAGTAGGAAAGCTTTTACACAGTTGATGGGAATGCAAATTAGTTCAACCATTGTGGAAGACAATATGGTGATTCCTCAATTTATTCCTCTATAAATTATTCTATTATAAAGCTACATGCACACATATGTTCACAATAGCAAAGACATGGAATCAACCCAAATGCCAATCAATGATAGACTGGATGAAGAAAGTGTGGTACGTATACACCATGGAACACTATGCAGCCATAAAAAGAAACGAGATCATGTCCTTTGCAGGGACATGGTTGGAGCTGGAAGCCATTATCCTCAGCAAACTAACACAGGCACAGAAAACCAAACACCACATGTTCTCATTCATAAATGGGAGCTGAACAATGAGAACGCATGGACACAGGGAGGGAAACACCACAATCTGAGGTCTGTTAGGGGGGTGGGGGAGGGATAGCATCAGGATAAATAGCTGATGCATGCAGGGTTTAATACCTAGGTGAGGGACTGATAGGTGCAGCAAACCACCATGGCACATGTGTACCTATTTAACAAACATACACGTCCTCCACATGTATCCTGGAAGTTAAAATAAAGTTAATTTTAAAAAAATAGAAAAATTGCTACCTTATGGAAAATCAGAAAATTAAAATCTACATTTTAAACCCAAAAATAGCCTGGACCTCCTCCACTCTCTCATTTCCTTTCTTGCCATGTATTCTCTGCACAAGCTGTCTCCTTCCTGCCTCCAGCATGAGTGAAAGCAACCTGAGGCACTCACACCATGCAGATGCTTATGTCATGCTTCTTATGCAATCTGCAAAACTGTAAGCCAAATAAACCTTTTTTCTTTATCAATGACGCAGCCTCTGAAATTTCCTTATGGCAACATTATTGTTCTTTCCAATGAAAGCAGGTAGAATACAAAATGAAAAAATATATATAGAGAGAGAGAGAGCACCATTAAACAAACTAAGAAAATATAACTTACTTAAGATAAACAATGTTGAAAATAGAACAAAAGTATTTACAGTGAACAAAGAGGAAGCAATGATTTTAAATATACCCATTTAGTAGGTGGTATCTGTGTGAATTCCATAATTGTTCTGTGGTCTACTGTTTCTTAAAGTGTTTATGATGAAACACTAATTAATAAATAATGGAGGAAATTTATACTGTTAATTTTAATAAACTGTATATTTAAAGAGAAACCACACTTAAAGAGAAACACTAAAAGATACTTAGACAACTAAATTCATTAAAACGTCCTTTAATTGATCCAGTTGCGTCAAAGCACCATGTGGACCCAGGAAAAAAGAGTCAAATCTGTATCTGGCAATAAAAATACAGTCATATTAAGTGACAACTACATCTGTGCCTACAGTTGTTTTATATTCCTTAGACACGAGATTATTTCATTCCAATAACACATGATATATTCACAGATAGCTAACACACAATTATTCTGTGAGAAAATATTGCCCTGTTACTGCTTGTGTAAATTCATTAAAATTGTTTCATCTTTGTGACATGCTGATTAAATTTTTAGAAAGCTTATTTGGGTATGAAATGGTACTCAAACGTCATTAGTAATCAAAGAAATGCAAATTAAAATGACAAGGGGATTTCACACACCCACCAAAATGTCTAAAATTTAAAAGACTGACAGCACCCAATGTTGGCAAGGATGAAAAACAGCTGTAACACTCTTTGATTGTGGAATGAAATGTAAATTGGTATGAGTACTTTGAAAAACAGTTTGGCAGTATCTCTTAACTAAACATTTATGTATTCTCTTCCCCGAGCAATTCTGCTCTTGAGTATATACCCAAGGGAAACAAATAAACAGTGAGATTGCCTATATAAAAATATCTATGAAAATCTATTGACAAATTAGCAGAATGAATAATAGAGTATGGCATATTTTATGGATTCAAGATCATAATCAAAAAGCAAATATATTTCTATCATTAATAAATGCTTTAAAAAGTATTTAAAAGCTACCATTTACAATAAAACATATCTAAAATATTGGTTTTTATGTATCCAACATAAATACTATTAGGTAACTATAAATAAATCTGAACATGTGAGGAAAGTATAAGAACTTTATTACTGAAGAATGTAAATAAGACCTAAATTAATTTTAAAAATGCCATATCAAAAACAACACTTAAAGATGGCCAGTCTCTGCCAACAAATCTATAGATTCAATGCTATAAATTCAAAAGACTCTTTCCCAAAGTTTGGTTACCTATGGCTAAAATTCATCAGAGGAAAAGGTCAAGACTAGGCAAGACAATTTTGAAGAGAAGTAATTAAAAGGCCATCACCCACAACATATTAAAGTGTTCCATAACGCTACATACAGTAAGTTAAATAGTGTGGCATCAGCACAGTAATAACTTCCAATATACTCATAGATCTGGTTTCAAGCTTTTATAAACATGTTAAATAAGATTCATTCATAGCTAAGTAATATCTCAATAAACACACAACTTCATCAGTAATCAGTAAAATACAAACCAAGGAGAAACTATTTTAAACCCATTTGGTTGGAGAAAAATTGTTAATTCAATAACCCAAATCAGTACCAGAGATGTTAGGAAAGGTTTTCACGTATACACAAACGCTGAGGTGCTAAAATTAATACAATTTGATTTATAAAGCAATTTGACAATACCTATAAAAGTTGAATGTGGGCATATCCTGTGAATCAACAATTCCACTCTTGCACATACCCACAAGATGAGGAAAACACAGATGTTCATTGGAAGACTACTGGCAAAATGTGGAAACAATCTAACCGTCCCTCAGTAGAAAAACATTTGAATAAACCGGCATGTCTGTTTAATGAATATTGTGCAGTAATTTAAATGAATGCAGTATCTACATGGATAAATCTTTAAAAATAATATTAAGGGTGAATAAAAGCAAACTGCAAAAAAGATAAAAAAAAAAAAAAAAAAAAAAAGAAAGCTTATTTGGGGAGAAAAATACTTGGGTCGGAATAGGACTAAAGAGTGAAATTTCACTTCTGGTTACATTGTAGATGGTCACAAAAGCCCATTGTTCCCATAGTGATATATCAAGAACACACTGGAGAGGCACCAAGATCTGAATGATCTAAAGGAGAGTTGAGGGTGCAACTCAACTCCAGAGGACGTTAAGTTCTTCCCTAGATAGGCCATTTTTACACCTAAAGAGTAAGAAGAATCAGCTGAATTTTCAATGACTGAGTGGCCTAGAGTAACAAAGAGTAATCTGTTGGGGCCTTAGACATAACACCATTCCTTACTGTCAGTGAGTTTCCCCCCAACAGACATTTACCATACACGCAGCAGAGTATAGCACACTGAGGATGGGCAGGAAGAAGAGGTCTCCTTAGTATGAAAAGCTGGAGCTCAACTGGAAAGCAAACAAAAAGCCTCAGGTGCTTATATCGCAAGCCCTGCTGAGGAAAGGGGCATGATCCTGCTCTCGTAACAATGAAGTGAATCAACTGAAACTAATTAAAATTGAATTCTAACACCAAAGGTACTCAATTTATAATTAGTGCAAAGAGTTTAGCTTTTCATTCGGCCTGATACAGAAAAAGGTATGGCAAACCTTCAGTTTTTACTGTTGTTTTATCCAGTGTCTCTAGCATGCAATCAAAACTTATGAGGTATGAAACAAAGCAGAAAAATGTAACATATGATTCAAGTAAAAACTCGTCAGAAGAAACAGACCCACAGATGATCAAGATGTTGAAATTAGCAGGAAAGGACATGAAATTATCTATTAAAAATATGTTAAAGAATTGAGAGACGGAATTGGAGACAATGAACAAATTTAGCAGAGAAAAAACTCTAAAATAAACCAAAGAGGCATTTTAGTATTCAAAATTGCAATATCTAAAGTGAAGAATGCATTGGATGGGCATAACAGCAAATGGAACCAAGTAGAAAATGTCAACAAAAATTACGCAAATTGTGGCACAGAGACAAAAAAGAATAAACAAAACTGAAAAGAAAAAAAGAGGACATTAGTTGACATCTGGTGTCATATTAAGCCTATATCTACTATACACCTAATTGGAGTCTCTAAAGGAGAAGAGAAGCAGAATGGAGAAAAGAAGATGTTGGAATAAATAATGTAGAAACTTTCACAAATGATTTTTAACTACATAAAATTATATACCCAAGGAAAACATTCTACAAAAGAAGGTGGCTATATAAAGAGATTTTCTGGATCCTACTGCACTTTCTACCCTGAAGTGCTGCTTTCTGAACCAGAGGCCTTTCTGAAAGACAGGACCCTTCATCCAGGGTCTTTACTGCCTTTGCTGTCCTAAGCTTTCAACATTTTATCTCAAATAAAAACAGGCATTTGAGTTTCCTCCCTGGATAGCCTTCTGCATGTGATGGATGTTTGGATTGAAATTTATCCTATTGTATTCAGTAAAAATTTAATTACAAGTGCTTATTAAGAAATACAGGAGAAACTACAAGATCTGTTATCTCCCTCCTTGTTTTCAACAAAGTATCAATTCTCTTTGAGGGAAAGAAGGCATTCAGCCTAAGGGATAAAATATGTAAATATTTCCCAGACTTTCATGCAACTACATATGGTCCTGTGACTAAATTGTGGTCAATAAAATGTAAATGGAAGAGTAGTGTGGCACTTCTTGGAAGGAGAAAGCTGGCTCATCTGAAATAGGGATTCCCCCAATAGCCATGTCTCCATTCCTCTTCCCTGCTTCCCTGATGCCTGGAAGTGTGTATGATTGCTGGAGCACCAGCTGTTAACTAAGACCACAAGGTAACCTTGGGAACAGAAGCCATGGGTATGGTTGCTGGAGCACACGATGGAAGGAGTCCAGATCATGATGCGCATGGAGCTGCCAACTCCATGCTCAGGTTTTTCTCTGTGAGCTTAGATGAGTTCTGCAGCACCTGTCTATGTCCTAGTTAGCTCTGCGATGAACTGACTGCCTCTCAGTGAAGGGTTTCACACCCACTCACACAGAGTGAAATAAGCTGTGGTTTCCCATATGTTTTAACAAAGCTGTCATCCTCAAGGGTTGATCCCCAAGTTGTTCGGCAGGCAAAGCTAATACTGGAACTTGATACAAAGTGTGGCTCATTACTTCCCAGCTGCTCAGGTACTCCAAGCAAAGGAGGAAAGTGCTGGTAGAACAATATCATCTCAGCATGAAAGAAGCACTTTTTTCCCCTAATTTCCTATGGTTGTAAATTGCCACTCTCTCTAAAGAACCCACCCAAATAGGGAGGAAGCTCAGGTCTCAGGTGTTCGGAAAGGAACTTTCTACTCAGAAAGGGCTCCCAAGGAAGCTGAATCTTCAGCTGTGGACCGTGAGGAGGGAGTTTCTTCTTCCAGAAAGAAATAAACTCTCAGCTGACATGTCAATTCCTTTACAAAGGCAGGTCTCACACACACATAATCACAAGGTGTACCCCCCACCCCAGGGAGCACGAACTATCTCTTTGCAGGTGGGCCCATGAGAGAGGTAAAGAGAGCATAGAAAGCAAGACCCCTCTGAGATGCCAAGCCTCAAGAAAGGGAGAGAGTGTGGAGAGCTGGGCATCACAGAAACTAGGAAAGGATGCAAATCCAGCTGTCTGGAAAAGTCTGCCAATGAGTATCACAGGAGGTGTTAATGAGGAACCACCAGGGAGGAGCAGAGCATGAGAACTGCTGATCAGGTTTATGAGGGGGGAAAAAGCATCCCTGATTCAATACATCCACCTGTCAGACTTTCTCACAATATGCCATTGTTGTTAAGTGAAGATACTTTTACTGCTATCTGCTTGAATATTATCATAATAAATATATGGTATATAGTGTATATACCATATACTATATACCATACACTGAGTATATGGTATATATACAGGAGAGCCTCTTGAGATTTGAAACATCACAATAATAATGAAGCACCCAGTTGGTCTTGGCGATGGATGTTTCACACAATTTGTGACATTTGACATCCATAAAAATTGTAGGAGGAAGGATTTTTATCCTGATGGACAGACAAGAAAACAGGCCTCAGAGGGTTCAGATATTTGCCTAAAGTCACATGGTAAGAACATGGCCACACGAGGGCTCTCAAGCTCTGAAGAGGACATTCCCCCAAGAGAAAAACCAAAGACATGGCCCCAGAGCAAAGTTGGCACCTGTCTTCACTGGGCACTGATTCAATCTCATTCTGCTTCTCATCACCCATGGTCTTCACCCACTCCCACTCCCACTCCTCAGCCACCACTAGAGTGTGGTTTGTGAGCTCAATCTCTCTCTTCCTCTCTCTCTCTCTCTCTCTCTTTCTCTCCCTCTCTCTCACTTTCATTTTAAAAGCCCGTGCCCTCCAAATCACACCGTGCTCTTTCCACCTAATCCAGGCTGTGTTCACCTGTTCTTCCACAATGGCTGACTCTTACACCTGACCTTGAATGACAGCTTGACTGCAGGTTTTCCAGACTCCAGAATTTCCTGCAAAGCCAGGAAAGACAGACTGTTTTAGGAGCTCATTCAACTCCTGTTTCTTTCTCTTGAAGCATCTTGTAAAGTTCACATTCTTTGCCAATGATAAGGCTACTTGGAGGCTGAGCACGGTCTAAGTTGTAAAGAATGTTTGGAAATTCATTAGGAAATGTCTGAAGTTAGAAGACACTTCACCAGGCACATCTTCCAGGCAAAGACATCCCTGATTCACAGGATTGACACAAATTATCCCAATGAACGAAGCCCTATCCAAACTCAGCCACAGACCTGCCAGCGTGGTGAAAATGAAGTATCTTTGAAGTTAGCTGCGGGCTGCTTCACTGCAATCGGGGGCTCTTGTTTCAAATAGCTTCAGTAATTTAATTACTTTGTGGCCTAACCCATCAGAATGGGAATGCATTCTTTCATTAGAAATTACATAAACAATATTATGTTCTCAGAAAATTGAGAAGAAAAATGCCAACCATAACCTGTCCGCTAAAATCTCAGCTGGATCCTTTCCATTCCAGCCACATGCATTCCTTTCATGAGCAAGAATCACAGTGTTCTTCACTCCTGATTATCTCGAAGTGCTTTCTCTGTCTCTATAAATGCCTTCTAATTCTCATGACTAGGTGCTTGGGTCTCCTCACCTATAACACACAGGCAATAGTACCTTCCTTGCCTGGTTCACAGGGTTGGCTGTGAGGATGGAACATGCAAGTACTTTGTGATCTGTCGATGTTCGGGCTCAGGGACTGGGCAAGCCAGGCCTTGCCTCTCACACTTTCCTTCTGTCATTCTGGGTGCTTCAGCATAGGATGAGATGTGCAGAGTGATGAGGCCTCTTTTACCCTGGGCTCCACTGTCTAAGCCATCCCATCCCTTACCAACATGGCTGACTAGCTGCCTATCTGGTTTCTTTGCTGTCATTCTTAGGCCCAGGACAGTCCTATTTTTAATCTGAAGGCAGAGTGATACTTTGCTTTATTTTTTTTAATTTATTTTTTTTAGAGATGGATCTCAGTCTGGTGCCCAGGCTGGAATGCAGTGGCATGATCATGGCTCACTGCAGCCTCAAACTCCTGGGCTCAAGCAATGCTCCTGCCTCAGCCTCCCCAGTAGATAGAACTACAGGCACACACTACCATGTATCATTAATTTTTGCCATCATTTTTTGTAGAGACAGGATCTTGCTATGCTGCATAGGCTAATCTTAAATCCCAGGCCTCAAGCAATTCTCCCTCCTTGGTTTCCCAAAACACTGGGATTACAGGCATGAGTAACCATGCCCAGTCCAGAGTAATATTTTAAACACACCAATCAACCCTGTCGTGCTGTAACTCTATGTATTCTCAACTGATTTAGAATCAAATACAGTTTTAATAGCAAAATACAACTTTAATCAAATTCAACTATTTTGAAGTAAATGTTTATCACAAAATGGACAAAGGCCCTAAAAGATGTGGCCTAGCTTCCGTCTCCAGAGATATCTCCTGCTATCCCTGACTCACCCTGCTCTACTTAGACTAGCCTTCCTGCTGGGCCTGTGACAAAACCACCACATAGCCTTTGTGCTTACTGTTCCCTCGGCCTGAAATGCCCTTCCCAGGTGCTACTATGGCTCCCATGCTTCATCTAGGACTTAAAACAGTCTACCCTATCCCCATCTCTCTTTACCCCCTAGAGAAAGTGTGAGAAAGCTCACACTTCAATCAGGGCTTACCGCAGCCTCAACAGTTCCTCTCCATTAGCCTCTTGAGTAGCTTGGACTACAGGACCAAACCACCATACCTGGCTAATTTTGTCTTTTTTGTAGAGATGGAATCTCACTATATTTCACAGGCTGGTATTGAACTCTTGGACTCAAGATATCCTCCCACCTCAGCCTCCAAAAGTGTGGGGATTAAAGGAATGAGCCACCATGACTGGCCTCCAGCCTTTCTTTGAGTTATATGTGTGACTCTTTCTTTGAGTCTTGCGTTTAGAACATGCTTTATAGTAAGTGTAGTGCACTATTTTGATAAATCTTTTTTCTATTACACTTAGAACTATTTTCAAATCAAGGTCAGATCATGGAAAGTACTGGAGAAGTTTTCCTCTTCTTTGGTATAGGTTATATCTGGAACCCTTCAAGGGAACACTAAAAATCATGAAATCCAAACCACAAGGCCATCACACAGTCACCCAGCAAATGGCTTCGTAAAGTATTTCCATGCTAAAAAGAAGAAAACAATTTCTCTTTTATGTCATAAAGATATGATAATACTTTTATGCCACTGGACAATTTACAAGGCACTTTCAATATCTATTACCTTACCAGATACAGCTGATTCAAAAATAACATCCTAAGAACCAAAGTCTAAGTCTTAAACATTAGACTATAAATATTGACATGACACCAGAATATATTTAAAAAGTAATTAGGACAAAAATATGAATAAAAATGGAGCAAAAATGTCTCATTTTATATTATTAAACAACAATAACAGAAATGAAAGAGTACTACGGTGCCATGGCTTCAGAAAACATAATGAACATGCTGGAGTCTCCACAGGAAAAAGTGTTGAGGGTGTAACACTGGAAGTAACACTTTCTTCTCAACACACTTTGCAAAAGTTTTAATAAGAAAATACAAGAGTTCAACCAAATACAACTCCTTTGGAGTAATGATACATTACACAAAGTGTCCTCATTCTTGTTTCTCACTTAGAGCTGATGTGTCACACTTAGAGCTGATGTGTACCAGTTTCCTAAAGGTTGAATATTTTCTCCCACTATTTTTGGCCCTGAGAGCCTGCCTCCCCAGGGATATTCTAGCCAAAACCTTCTGAGGCTGAAATAGCCAGGCAATAAGGATCCCAGTAGTCCTTAGAACATAAGAAGAAATCCTTCTTGAGCCCATCTCCCAGAGAGGGATTTTGGAGGCTGAACCTGAAGACTTCATGTGACTCTCAGGCTTGCTCCAGCCAAAAGAGCACCCAGGGTGAGGGTTAGAAGGTCAAGGACCAGGAAGTCAAGGGTGCAGTGAGCTATGATCATGCCACTGCACTCCAGCCTGGGTGATGAAGTGAGAATCTGTCTCAAAAAAAAAAAAAAAAATAGGTCAAGAAGGACAGAAAAGAGCAAACCCATAACTCTAGGATGAGCTACTACAACCAAACAGGATGAAAGTCTACCTCCTCATAATCATAGAGTGACCAGAGTGAGGATAAAGGGTCTGTTTTTTTAACTTGAGCCATCATCTCTTGTGGAGGCAAATTTTCTGCATATAACTCCTAGCTAAACAAGAAAACCATAAAAAAAAATTTCCCACAGCTGATACAACCTTAATAGGGGCATTTTCTCTCATAGTAAATGAATTTTTATATTTTAGTAAAACTACCTATTTACTAAATAAAGATTAGTATGTTATGAGGCAAAGATTGGAACAGAAAGGGGGATGACTTGAATTATGGAAAGCATCCAGACAGGAGAAGATGGTCTCTTCATAAAAATATTTTTCCCTGTTTTACTCACTCAATACAACTAAAAACTCTCAACTTTATATATAAAACAAAATGAGAAGTCTCTGACAGGGCAACAGAAGGCAGACTGGCTAGGGACCCCGCAACCTGAGGACCATGGTGGTGAGCTCCCAGGGTGTTCCTGTTGCCTTGGACATCCCAGACCTGGAGCTGAGGGCAGCAACCTGGAAAGGGCAATGGGCACAGACAGAAAAAGTCTCAAGAGGAGCCTGCTGTCTCTGACCAAATGGCCAGAATGGGGCAGCCCAGCAAGGCAGAATACTTTGAAACAGTAACACCTTTCCCCAGCCAAATGCCTGAAAAGGCCAAGTGGGGAGTCCAGGCTTCCACACTCAAAATACTATAATGAGGTGCCCCAAATACCCTACTGAGTTGGGGACAGAAAAGGCCCAATAAGGAGCCCATATTTCATCCCTACCCAGATGTAATGAAGAAAGCCTAGTGGAGAGTCAAAGCTCTCACCACTACTCAGCAGTACGGAGGACATCCCCAGTTGTGTCCGTGGAGGCCATGTGTGGAGCTAGATATCCCACCCCTACCCAGCAGTAATGAGGAGCCCCCAATAACCTCAGATGTGAATGTAGGCTGAGTGAGCAAACTAGAGTTTTACCCCCACCTGCCAGTACTGAGGCAGCACTGCCACCTCTTCCTTGGCCATAGGGTTCTGAAAGGAAGCCAGTGAAAGGAGGTTTTAGTAAGATCCAGAGTTTTATAACATCATAAAAAAATATATCCAGGATTCAACTGAAAATTACATGTCTTAGAAGAACCAGGAAGATTCAAACTGCAAATAAGACAATCAAAAGCTACCAATACCAAGATGACAAGAGATGTCAGAATTATCTGACAAAGCTATTAAAGCAGTCATCATAAAAATGTTTCAGTGAGCAATTATGAACACATTTGGAACAAATGAAAAATGTATAAAGTCTCAGCAAAGAAACAGAAAATAACAGCAAATAAATAGAAGATATAAAGAATGAAATAGAAATTCTAGAATAGAGAAATAAATAACCAAAATAAAACTACAGTTGATGGGCTCAGTGGCAGCATTAATGAAACAATGGAAAACTGACATTAATGAGACAAAGACAAAGTGAACTGGAAGACAGAACAATAGAAATAACCTAATATGAAAAACAGAGAGAAATGGACCAGAGAGAAAAAAGAAATGAGAAGAACCTCACAGACCTATGGGACTATATAAATGATCTAAAAATTATGTAAATGGAGTGCTGCCGGAAGAGAAGAAAATGTAGGGCTGAAAAAGTACCAGGAGAAATTTTGTCTGAAGATATCCCAAATTTGGAAAAAGACATAAACCTACAGATACAAGAATCATAGTGAACATCAATCTGGATAAATTTTTTGAAAATCCACACCAAACACTTCTGGGAAATTTTCCAAAAAGGAAAATAAATAATTTTCAAAGCAGCCAGAGAAAAATTACACCTTACCTAGTGGGGCAGACTTGTCATCAGCATCTACGGAGAAATAAAAATTAGCAGAACATTTTTAAGTGCTGGATAAAAAAAATCTATCGGCCTAGCATTCTGTATCTATTGAAAGTGTTCTTCACAAATGAAGAGGAATTCAAGACATTCTTATATGAAGGGAGACAAAGATAATTTATCTCTAGCAAACCTACCATAAAATAGTGTTTAAAGAAAGTTCTCTAAAGTTCTTTTATAGGAAATTTTAAAAATTAAAAAAAAAAAAACACAAAAAAAAAACAAGCATGGGTAAGGACGTGGAGAAATCAGAATTCTCCTACCCTGACAGTGGGAATGTAAAGTAGTGAACCTATGGTGGAAAACTGTGGCAAGGTTTCTCAAAAAATTAAAAGTAGAATGTCCATATGATCCAGCAATTACATTTCTGCATATATACACCAAAAAACTGAAAGCATCAAACTGATATTTGCACACCCATGTTCCTTGCAGTATTATTCACAATAGCCAAAAAATGGAAGCAACCCATTTGTCCATCAGCAGATGAATGCATGAACAAAATGTGGTTTCTACAGACAACGGAATATATTCAGCCTTAAAAATGAAAGAAAAAGTTGGATACATGCTACAACATGGAAGATGGATGATCCTTGAAGATATGATGCTAAGTAAAATAAACCAGTCACAAAAGGACAAATATTTTATGATTCCTCTTCCATGTGGTACCTAGAATAGTGAAAAAAAAAAAAAATCACCAAACAGAAAGTATAATGGTGGTTTCCAGGGGCTGGGAGGAGGAGGGAATGGGGAGGTAGTGTTTAATGGGTACAGACTTTCAGTTTTGCAAGGCGAAAATGTTGCTGTGCATGCTTGCTCCTGCCTGTAATCTCAGCACTTTGGGAGGCCAGGTGGGAGGATTGTGTCAGGCCAGGAGTTGGAAAATAGCCTGGGCAACAAAGAGAGACCCCATCTCTGAAAAACAATTAAAAATTACTTAAGTGTGGTAGAGGCTGAAGTGGGAGAGTCATTTGAGCCCAGAAATTTGAGGCTGCAGTGAACTATGAAGATAATCATTTCCTCTGTCCATTCTGTTTCACCACCAGCAATGCAACTCCATTCAAATACACATTTGTACTCTCAAGAACTAAATGAGGCATTTTTACTCCAGTTTGCTTTGTGTTTTAGTGGTTTCTCTGAAATAATTCTGTAAAGTCTCTCTTCTTTCTTATGTCAGCTTAATAAAGTCATTGTTCAATTAGCTTAATGCCCCACTATTAATGGGACAGAGATTTCCTTAGACATCAGAAACCAATAAATTTCCCAGTCTTTGCAAGAGGCTCTGTGTGCGTGTTGGGGAATGCCTTTAACACCTACCTGGGCACTTTAAAAATCTGCTAGCAAACTAAAAATCTTAAAAGAAGGAATTGAAAAATAAGATGTTCATAGAAGGCTTTGAAGAGTGGTGACACATTTCTGGAACATAGAAGGCCACACAGGCTTAGGAAATATCTGAGAATGCCCTAAGCCCTCGCCTCTGACTAACTTTGAGGCTCTATGAGAGCGGAACATTACGTTTCTCTAGCGAAAAATGTCTGCAGAAATAAGAAAATGTATAGGAGTGGATTATTTAAACCAAGACTATGGCCTTATGATGAGGCCTTTTCAACTGCAGGTTTATTCTAATCCTTGGTTGCAAACCTTCATATGGCCTTTAGGCTTCAACTGAAATAAAAGTGCTTACTTGGTCTTTCTCACTTGAAAAGTTCTGTACTCCATTTAATTTCCTCTAACTCTGAGAATTTGCCAGAAATTATTTCCGAATTCTAAAGTTTCTAAATGAAATTTTATAGCCAGAATTTCAGCCTTTCAGCTACTGATTTCAAATCAGCAATCATTTCAACAGATAAATTGCATAAAATATCAGGCTTGCCAAATGAATTTCCTAAACTGTCTGTTATTCTGTCTCTACAAATCTTTACAACTTTTATCAGTTTCCATAAAAATACATATTTGCATGTCTATGTGAGAGACAGATGGGTAACTGAGAGGAAACAGCAGAGACAGAAAGAGATATTGACAAAGATTTTCAGTAGGTGCTATTTCTTAAAACTTTTAGTTGTTACAGTGAAACATTATTTGCAGATGAAAGGATTTACTATTTGAAAACTCCATGAAAGGTAACCCAAAATTGCTAAAATTATCAAATAATTCAATCTTCCGTATTTACACGGATTTGGGGAAATACTCTTTCTATTATACTCATGTTAGAAAAGTAAACACATATATAAGTTTAGTGAACTATATTCCAGTATTTATGAAAAGTAAAAGATTATATACATTATGGTGCAGCCATTTTTATCTATAAAACCACCTTAAAGAAATAATATAAGAATATAAGATGTATGCAGATAGCAGCACTTGTAGTAAACAACAGTTCAAAAATAATCTAAACATCATTGAAGCTGGAAATAATTCTGAAAATATGGAATAGCCATTAAATAGGACATTATGAGCTACATTTCTTTATGTTACTTTTTAAAATATCTATATGTTACTGTACAACTGTCACCTCCAAATCAGCTATATTCTACATATACACATAAACACACATACACACATATTTCTGTTTGTTTATATTCAAATACATGTTCCCCTTTTCTTTGCCTTAATATGTCTGTACATCTGTGTGTGTCCCTGTATGTGTGTATTTAACCACTGGGGGAGAAAAGAATAAATAACCTTGGACAGACTGGCTAATTCAAGTTTATATCATGTCATTCCCTTTGGCTAAAGTGACCTTCTTTTCTTTTCTAACTGCATTTATACACATGCACATACATGCTAAAATAAACACATACACAACATATATATCCAACACATGCATATATATACATGTAATTATATTTTAATAGCCACGGGGGAAAAAAGAAAGTATACAATCTAATCTGTCAAGAGATCATTTGCCTAGACAGGTAGATAGGAGTGAGAGATTAATAAAGCTCATGTTTTAATACTTTCAACATTTTTAAAAAATCTCACGCAATAATTTCTGATTTCTCATTTGAGGTAACAAAGCAAAATATGGCATTTATCGGGTGCTTTCCATTTCATATGACTACAGATAAAATGTAGCATATGATCTTAAGATTGTGTTACAAACATAATTTTATTGGAAATGAAACAATAAATTTTCTTTCATACAGAAAAAATTGGAATGGATTTTGAAGGAAGGATACAATCAAAAGAGATAGGGCTCAGAGATGGCCTTCCTCCTATTAAGATAGGAGAGATAATGGTTGACACACAGGCAAGGAAACATCTGCATTTTTCACATGAGACTGAAGGACCTTGCTCTGCAATCTAGCAGCCAGACACTTCATCAGACTGGGATGAAACAAAGCTCATAGAAGGGTAGTATAGTGCCAAAGCCTTTGTGAACTGGGGTGGTGTCAATATCCTTTGGATCAACCAGAGGTTTCAAGGTAAAATTCTGCAAAATGGTGGTCAGGATTAAAAACAGCTCCATGCGGGCCAGGCCTTCTCCAGCACAAATTCTTTTTCCTAAAAATTACACACAAGATCATTACTCATTTAATTCTTTAGCTGAGTTAGCACACAGGGAGGCTGAAATTAATGTGGAATGAAGAAATATATTAATGAATGACTAATGAACCTACAACTTTTTCTATTTACACCCAAACCTGGTTTCTTTTCTATTCTTTAGCACATATTTCTGTGAATGTACTATATGAAAAAAATCTTTTCTGTCCATGCACATTGGAACTGCTGTGTTGCAGCTTGCCAGTGACATCTTTACACACACACACACACACACACACACACACACATCTATCCCAACTGGCATGATACACAACACTGTATCTACCTCTCCATATACTTCTGACCCTGGACTTGACAAATAGATTTATTTGTCCTTATCTGGATTCTAAAGGATAATCAATCTTGCCACATATCTGCTCTAAAAAAAATAGTCAAGAGCTTATTATTGCCAGGTATAAAAAGAAATGTCACCAAGTGGCCACAGGCAATTCTTAGGGCATCATTTCTTTCCACATCTTCCACCCAGTTCCCCTCACCTCAGCCATTACTAATGATTCACCACTCCCCAAAGAGATTGGCAATTTCAAGATTCTTCTCAGATTGCAGGTATTCTTCTATCTGGAATGGTCTCCTACTCTGCTCTGCCTGCCAATAGTCCCCATATTCTTCCAGATTCAGCTCAGATGTTATTTATTCTATGCAATCTTCTTTGATACATCAGGACATACAATTCACGCTCTCATCTGTTTTCCACAATATTCATTAATGCTTCTAATACACTACATTTCACATGAACTGTAAATTATTCATCTGTTTTACAAACTGGAGTACAAACTCTTAAGGTAAACCCTTAGATCTTATAATACACACAGTAATACCCACTGTCAGGACAAAAGCTGGCCTGCAAGCCATGTGAAACAAATAGAAATGTTGAGCAGGCTCATGGTACAATAGTGGACTCCAAAATACGAAAGGAAATAAGAAGTCACATAGCAATGGCTTTTTTGAGATTATCTCTGAGCAATGCACATAATCTTGAGAACACAACATCAAGGCTTGCTCTACACTTATTTTCTTATATAATTAAACAGGAACAAATCTCTTATTTTTGTCTCTGTTTCAGTTATTTCTGTTGGAAACATCTTCTACCCTCCTATCCTCCTCCTACTTCTTTGAAGTGTGCTGAATATTCTCCACTTCTTCCTATTTCCAGATCCATTTTGTTTTTATCTCTTGTGCCTTTCTAGTCCCAGGAAACTGACCTCTAAGAGCTGCATTAAACCAGGAGGTAGTACCTTTCTGGGTTCTGGATACATTCAGAGGCTCAAATGTTGAAAAGTTCAGAGTATTTGTTCCCTCCATCCTACCCCGTCAGGCTAGTTTAACAGTGGCAACATCCCTCCACCTAAGACGCTTCTCTTGATGAGGAATCTGCTCATTATTCAGGTGCCAGCAACACTCTCCTTCTCTTGAATCTTTTGATCTAGGATTGTAACATCTTCTTGCTGATGTTAGTCCTGAGTTCTTCCCCACATTTTGTTACTCCCCTTGCATGGCCCACACCTCTCAAAACCATCTCTTTATTAAATTCTCTTTTATTAACTTTTTTGACATTGCTGCACATCTCTTTCCAGGACCATCAAAAATTGAGGGAAGATACTCAAATGTGATTTATTGCAAGAAAATTTCACTTACTTTCCAACTATTCTGCCCCTATCCCTTTCAAATAAATCATCTGAATCTCTCTCTCTCTCTTTCTCTCTCTCTTGCTCTCGTTCTCTCTCTCTCCCTCCCTTTCTCTGGACTCCCAAAGAAACCTCAAGCATAGCATTTGTGATCTTGGAATTTCATTGCCTGTTCATTGGTTTTCCCTTCTCTTAGAGAAAAGATCTAATACTTACTCACATTTGTATGCCTGGACCTGAGCATAGCATTGCCATATATAAGGTACTCAGTGAAGTTTATTGAGTGAACTGGCTTCTCAGGGTAAATGAGAAAAGTTTTACTAGAACTGGACTCCTGGGAGGAAATTTTAATGACCTACATAGTGGACCAGGAAGCAGAATCTATGAACGCAGTCACCAATCCCATGAGAAATAACCATCTTTGGGAGTGGTGCCTCTGACCTTATGCAAATGGCAAATTGTTCAGCCCAGAGCAGCCTCCATGCAGAGTCCTTCCTTATCTTACATGACCCCGATATGCACATAAAAAGCTTGCTTGCCTGCTGAAAAAGCCATGAAATAATCACT
This sequence comes from Macaca nemestrina, assembly GCF_043159975.1. Lineage (NCBI taxonomy): Eukaryota > Metazoa > Chordata > Mammalia > Primates > Cercopithecidae > Macaca > Macaca nemestrina. The sequence continues at coordinate 38,671,687 of NC_092133.1, read as the reverse complement.
CTTCTTAAAGTTGCCACTTTTGTCCAGGAAGTGGCCAGGGTCAAACTTCTCTGGATTGGGAAATTCCTTGTCATCGTACAGGACAGAAGTCAGATCTGTTAAGATTGTTGTGCCCTGAAAGAAAAAAGATAAACCAGATCAAAATACAGTGTTCATGGGATGCAAAAGCCATGGATAGGAAAGGCCAACATTTTGTATGCATGAATTCTGCAGGGCTGACTATGGGACTTGAGTATATGTGCATTTTAATATCTACAAGGAGTCCTGCAACCAATTCCCCATGAATACCAAGGGATGACTTTAAATTAAAACCTGTATAAACAAAGAAGGTGATCATATAACGATAAAGGGGAATTTCATCAAGTGGGTATAAAAATTATAAATGTACATGAACTCAACATCAAAGCACTTAAATATATGAAGCAAATATTAATAGACCTAAAGGAAGAAATAGACTTCAAAACAATAATAGTAGAGAACGTAATACCCTATTTTCAGCAATAGACAGATCAAACAACAAACAGTGGTGTTAAACTGTTCTTTTGACCTGACTTAGCAGGTATGCGCAGTACAGTCCACCCAACAGCTACAGAATACCCATTCTTCTATACAGCATATGAAACATTCTCCAGGATAGATCGTATGGTAAGTCACCAAACAAGTTTTAACAGATTTTGAAATTTAAAATCAAATCAACTATTTTTTTCTGAAAATAGTACAATAAAACTAGCAATCATGAAGAACAGAAAATATACAAATACCTAAAAATTAATTAACATGCTTATAAAGATCCAATGAGGTAATGAAAAAATTAAGAGGAAATATTTAACAATTTCTTGCGACTAATGATAATGGAAGTACAACATACCAAAAATCTATGAAATACAGTAGAATCAGTACTAACAATGGAGTTTAAAACAATTAACCGTTACATCAAAAAAGAGAATACTCTCAATTAACAATCTAACATTGAAACTTAAGAAACTATAAAAACCAAAAACAAACCAAATCCAAAATAAGTAGAAGGACAAAAATTGTAAATATTATAGAATAAATCAATAAAATACGAAATAGATATAGAAACTAAAATACGAAGAAGTCAATGAAAGAAAGTTTAGGTTTTCTTGAAGTGATATACAAAACTGACAAGCCCTTAGCTAGACTATGAAGAAAGAGAGAAGACCAAAATAAGTAAAACGAGATATGAAAAAGAGGCCATTACAACTGTACCACAGAATTGCGAAGGATCATTAGAGACTATTATGAAGAAATATATGCTTACAAATTGGAAAATCTAGAAGGAATGGATAAATTTCTGGACTCATATAATGTACCAAGATTGAATCATGAAGAAATAAAAAATCTGAAAATGATAATAGTTGAATAACAAATTAAATCAGTAATAAAAATCTCCCATCAAAGAAAAGCCAAAGACTATTATTTTTGGCTTCACTGCTGAATTCTACCAAACATTTAAAAACACTCCAAGAAAAATTCTTTTGAAATTCTTCTGAAAAATTGTAAAGGGGGAAATCCTTCCATAATCATTTTATGAGGTCATGATTCCCCTAATACCAAAGACAAAACAAGAAAAGAAAACTGCAGACCATTATCTCTGAAGAACATAGATGCAATACAAGTAGGCCCAGGGTGGTGGCTCACGCCTGTAATCCTACCACTTTGAGAGGCCGAGGTGGATCACCTGAGGTTGGAAGTTCAAGATCAGCCTGACCAACATGGAGAAACCCCATCTCTTCTAAAATTAGCCATGCATGGTGGTGCATGCCTGTAATCCCATCTACTCGGGAGGCTGAGCCAGGAGAGTAGCTTGAACCCAAGAGGCAGAGGTTGCAGTGAGCTGAGATCATGTCATTGTGCTCCAGCCTAGGTGACATAGCGAGAGTCCATCTCAAAAAAAAAAGTGACTTGGGTGCTGTTAAAGGCATTCAGTTCCAAATGCAAATGGAAAAAGTTTCAAAAATTTGCAGGCTGACAATGCAATAGAAAAGAAAATAAAGAAAATCCCATTTCTGGGGAGAAATTCAAGCTGGCTGCAGAAATTTGCATAAGTAACAAGGAGAAGAATGTTAATCACCAAGAAAATGGGGAAAATGTCTCCAGGGCATGTCAGAGATCTTTGTGGGAGCCCTTCCATCACAGGTCTGAAGGGCTAGAAGGAAAAAGTGGTTTCATGGGCTGGGCCCAGGGTCTCAGTGCTATGTGCAGCCTAGGGTCTTGATGTCCTGCATCCCACATGTGGCTGAAAGGGGTCAACATAGAACTTTGGCTATGGCTTCAGAGGGTGCAAGCCTCAAGCTTTGGAGACTTCCAAAGGGTGTTTAGCCAGAACTTCTACTAGGGCAGTGCAGAAGGGAGATGTGGGGTGGGAGTAACTATACAGAGTCCCTACTGGGGCACCAGCTAGTGGAGCTGTGAGAAAAGGGCCACCATCTTTCAGACTCCAGAATGGTAGATACACTGACAGCGTGCACCATGTGCCTGGAAAAACTGCAGACACTCAACACCAGCCCATGAAGGCAGCTGGGAGGGAGACTGCACCCTGAGAAACTACAGGGGCAGAGCTGCCCAAGACTATGGGAACCTATGTTTTGCATCAGCATGACTGGAATGTGACACATGGAGTCAAAGGAGATCATTTTGGAGCCTTAAGATTTGACTGCCCTACTGGATTTCAGACTAGTGTGAGGCCTGAAGCCCTTTTGTTTTGGCCAATTCTCCCATTTGGAATGGCTGGATTTGCCCAGGGCCTGTACCCCCATTGTATCTAGGCAGTAACTAACTTGCTTTTGATTTTACAAGTTCATAGGCAAAGGGACTTGCCTTATCTCTTACGAGACTTTGGATTGTGGACTCTTGAGTTAATACTGAAATGAGTTAAGACTTTGTGGCACAGTTGGGAAGGCATGATTGCTTTTGAAATGTGAAGACATGAGATTTGGGAGGGGCCAGGGACAGAATGATATGGTTTGGCTCTGTATCCCCAGCAAAATCTCATCTTGTAGCTCCCACAATTCCCACGTTTCATGGGAGGGACCCGGTGGAAGATGATTGAATCCTGAGGGTAGGTCTTTCCCATGTTGTTTTTGTGATAGTGAGTGGGTCTCATATCTCATGGTTTTAAAAAGGAGATTCTCTGCACAAGCTTCCTCTTTGCCTGCTGCCATCCATGTAAGATGTAACTTGCACCTCCTTGCCTTCCACCGTGATTGTGAGGCCTCTCCAGCAATGTGGAATTGTAAGTCCAATAAACCTCTTTCTTTTATAAATTGCCCAGTCTCAGGTATGTCTTTATCAGCAGCATGAAAACAGACTAATACAAATGGATTTCAAAATGCTAATAGAGAGGTTCTTGAACACTCTCATCACAAATAAATAATAAATGTTCAAGGTGATCGAGATACTAATTACCCTGATTTAATCATTACACAACTCATACATGTTTCTAAACATGATGTTCTTCTCCAAAAATATGAACAATTATTAAGTGTCAATCATAAATAAAAGAGAATTGATCATGCTCACAGGCTGATAAAAAGGAGCCAGGAAGAAGGGAGAAGATGAAGAGGAAGGAAGAAGAAATAATTACTTAAGGAAGATAATTGAAAAAGTAAGAGAGAAGGGATCCATGCCACAGTTAAAACAGCTTATAGTAGAACAAAAGAAAGCCCATCTGTCACTGCAACTGACATGAAAGAGAATCAAAGGTTGTAAATGTAGCCAAGTATGTAAATCTAATGGAAAGCATTAGAGGAGTCCACTTCCAGTGACTAATTTTTCTGTGAGATGGAAGAGCAGGTCACCTATTAAAAGTAAGATAATGAAAGGTTGAGAAGAGTTCAAGGTTGAAAGTCATTGTGGAGTATGGTGAAGCAAGTTGAGTTAGATTATAAAGCAGGATTGTTGGGTAAGATTGACAATACTTTTGGCATTGATAAAAATTAAACCACCACATTTGGCATTGATGATAACAATATCAACCTGCTGGGCTGCATGGTCCTTTCCAGCACAGGTCAGTAGCCAATAATCAGGCAGGGAGGAAGGAGACTTTTATGTTGGACTTTTCACAAGTAAGTCATAGGGACAGTAGAGAAGGGGTGGGATATAGGATACAGGTTAATTGGTAAGAGTAATAAAACATAAAATTGAAAGGAAGGGACAGGATAGCACACTGGGCTAATGGACAGGCAGAGTGTGGAGCTATCAAAGCATGGAAGATCCTGTGGGAGTCTAGGCACTATCATATTTAGAAACTTGTATCAAAAACTAGAGGAAAAGAAGAATGTGGTTACAGGGTAGAATGCCTGAGTTATGAGTGTGCCATACCTGTAGAAGATTAGGCAATCTACAGTTCTACTGCTATGATATTTGATTGCCTAAGACACCTAAGGAAGGGTATAGACATAATATCTCTCACCTTTGGAATAAGATATTCTCTAAACCGAATGTCTTGAGTCACTGCATGGGGCACACTGATGGGGATGAGGTCAATATATCTCTGGATCTCATGCACCACGGCATCCGTGTAGGGCATCCGGCTTCTGTCCTGCATGCAGACACTTCGGTTTTTGCCGACCACATGATCAATTTCTTCCCGCACTTTAGCTGGCAAGGCAGGAGTCAGAATTTATGAGAAGAAAAAAACTTGAAGTACCATTTGTAGGATCCCTTCATCATTGTCCCATTGTAGTTGGAGATAGGACAATGACGGAAAATTATGTGTCACTACCTCCATAAGAGAAAAAAAAGGACACACAGTTTACGTTTTTGGGCAAACTGAAAGCGCATTAGACACAGGTATGCAGGTATGAAATACAATTGCACCATGACGTTCAATCCTCAACTTTGATTCCCTACTCTGTGTACTTTTTCTTGACAGACTCAGAGATCTGGGATCCTGAAGAATCACTGAAGACCTTGTAGTTTAACCATTTTGTGTATTTCAATTTTATCTTAAATATTTAAGTTTCAGTAATCTAAGAAGTACACAGTGCAGTTCAGGAAATGAGATATTAACTTGATTCAGCACAAAACTTAACAAGTTAAAATTTATTCAGAAGGTATTCATAATACAGGACAGACACACTGCACTCTTCATTATATTACTTTATAATTCTTCAAAAAACTTCTATGTGGTAGGTATAATTTCATATACTTTACAAAGAAACAAGTCCAGAGAAGTAAATAGTTTCCTAAGGATGCTCAGGGAATATGTGGTCTTTCCCATATTATCCCCCTTGAACAGATAAGGGATCACAGATATGGAGATTAATCATGTGTCTGCAGGTCAAGCCAGCCACCTATTAGTAGAATCAGAATTCAAAACCACTGCTATTGAAGTCTACAGCTCATTGTTCAAAATAACAATGCCACACTGCTGCATCTGTTCCAAACCAAATCAAGAATCCTATACCATCGCAGGGAGAATAATGGCCTCTGCTTTTCAAATCTCTATCATTATTTAAACATTTTATTCTCCTTTTATACTAGGAACTAATTTGAATTGAATCCACCCAGTGGTAGGTAGATGTACTAATGATGAGAAATTTTGTTGTACCTTGTGTTGGCAGGTAAACTGTGGGGTGGTTATCAGTATTTTCTGTCCGTTTCTACCTGAAATTTGATCCTGCCCATCATCTGTTCATACCTGAGATCTCAGGGTGCTTCAGCAGGAGCAACAGTCCATATCTCATTGTGGTGCTTGTTGTCTCTGTTCCTGCACTAAACATATCCCATATAGTAGCAACCAAGTTGTCCATGGTAAATTCAGACTCTTTATTGTGTTTTTCCTAGCAATGACATGTTACAATTACTTAATAAAAAGCTTTTCAAGTAACACAATACTATTCAGTACAACATCAGTACCTGGCCAATTAAGCCAGACTTTAGAGTGTGCTATGGGTGAAGATAATATTAGGTGAACTGTTAGAATTGCTTCAAATTTAAAATAACATCGGACTCACAAATATTCAAGTACTTTCTGATTCTTCAATTTCTGACCCACTAGAGCCAGTCAGTTCCTTTGTAATTTTTTAAACATACTTTTAATTAAGTCATCACTGCTAATCACTGTCAACTCTAGCATCTATTGTCTATTTCATCATATCTAATATTTCATTCAAGTTTCTTGAACTAATTACACCCAAACTACAGCAGTATTTACAACTCCATCAGTCATTACACCCAAGACTGCTCTTCAATTACAATCATTAGAGCCTCTTTGAAAATTTCACAAACTTGATTACTGTACTCATCATCTCCTGGATCTATTTTCTCCTCCCTGTTTAACTAAGTCAGAGTTTCTCAAACCTACCTCATCTGTAAATGAATATATCTTAGAGATTGCCCAAAAGTAAGCCTGTCTGAGTTTCTATCCATTCCTGTGTTCCCTCATTTGTTACATCTTCTCTTCATGGAACCATGATATGTTATCATCAGTCTTGAATGAATGTGTGCATGTGTGTGTTTGCATGTTTTGATCAGCCCCCAGATAAGGAATCAGCTTTAACATGGTAAACATAAAACCTAAGTCTCTTTGGGTGAGAATTTAGAAATATCCAGAGACATGCAATATGGCTTACACAGGTAATATGTTGCATAAACAATTAATACACTTTAGGATATAGCATTTGTTTTCATATCTCAGTTTCACTGGGAAAATCAAAGCATATCAATGAGTCACGACACCCATAAAGATAAAGTAGCAAATCAGAATTACATTGTACCTTTTCCATTCGAATCAGAAAATAGTCAATAAAGTCTCGAGGGTTATTGATGTCCAGAGATTCCTGATGTTCTTTTACTTTCTCCAAAATATAACTTCTTTGGAGAGCAAAATTTTTAAATATCACATTATGACTTCCTGGGAGAACCCGTAAAAAGGGGAAAGCATTGTAGAGCTGAAAGGAGGAAGAATCCATCATTAATTCATTCACCAAACACTGGTCCTTATCATTTATCAGACACTGGTTATATGCTAAGTAGATAAAGATGAATAGACATGCTTCCTGCACAGGAATGCATTCTGAATTTGAAGGAGAGAGCACTGAAAAAGTAGGCAGAGACAGTATGCACAGGTTACAAAGCAACTTCAAGGCCAATCACGTTGATTTCCTAACCATAACTCTCTGAAGGAAGTCAAGAAATTACCCCTGTTGTCACCTCTCTTCAGATGAGCAAATTGAAGTTCATAAGGTTAATCAACAATTCAAAGACACCAAACTAGTGATCTCAGAGCTAATACCCTGTGTTTGCACCAGTATACACAATATATGTTTTACCAGGGGATAGTCTAAAAATTTTGAAGACTCATACTCGTTTGTTGTAATGAGGAAATAGTACATCTGAAAGATTAAGAAACTGCCCAAATCACTTAGTGTATACATATATATAAAAAAACACAAACATACACATATACATATATATATATATATAATTTAAATATTACACCCCAAAGAATGTGCATATTTTCCTGACTCCTGTTTTTGCTGGTCCTAGAGCTTACAGAACATGCTTTAATTTAGACAACACCCCAATGACCTAATACCTTTGGAACACATCCACATAATATATTCAGGCTTGTAGCTTAAATCAAACTAGATACAGAATCAGGAATCAGGAATTCTAGATTCTAGATTTTGATGTTCATTTTCTTAGCTAGGCTATTTTGAAAAATATGCCTAATAGCTCTGGGTCAGTTTCCCATTCCAGTAAATAAGAGACATTAGACTCTTTCTTCTCTAGGGTCCTTTGAAGGTATGTCACATCAGGAACTTATGATCAGTATAGAATTTTAGTTGTTAGTGATTGTAAAACATAGGTTACTGACATTTTCTGACAGTGTACTTTAATAAGAAATACATCTTAAATCACTACCCTCTATATCTGACGATCTAAAAACAAACAAAAAAAGTTTCATCTAAACAAATCTTACTATAAATGTAGCACTCTGAGATTATGTATTTTTTTCTATTCTACCTTACTTCATATTTTCAATTTTATTGTATCACATTAGATTGATTTGATAACTCACTAATGTGTTGCAAACGATAGTTTGATAAGCATTGCTTTGGACATTTTTAAATAGGGCAGAGAGATGGGGTAGGCATGAGCTATAGATGAGCTAGAAAACTATTACACATTCTAAAAAGAACCTTGGCCTTACCTGTATCCAGGGGCTGCTCACAGTTTCAAAGTTTTCATTAAAATACTTCATCAAGGTTAGAAATTTCTGATCCCTGTAATCAAAACGATTCTGGAAAATGATGGAGCTGATGACATTGCAGGGAACACAACCCAGAAGAAAAGTGGGATCACAGGGAGATGCTACAAACAATGCCAGTCAGAAGTTAATACACAATTTTCATATAAATCTAAAATTGACTGCTTAAAATAATTGGAAATGATTGACTTCTAAGATCTTCTAGAAATAAAACCTACCTGGACATGCCACCATTACAATAAACTTCAAATGCTTAAAATACAATTTGCTGTATTTATCCAAATAAAACTGTCTAATCCAGTCCATTTTATTTGATAATTTTGCCCCAAGAAGTCTCCTATTTATATCATTTTCCAAAATGTTCTAATTCACAAGAAGGAATACAAAATAAAAAGAGGCCATTTAAAATATTTTTTAATGTATGGAATTTAATTATCAGTGTTGATACATCCTCATGATGCCAACAGAAAACTAAACAACTTAAAAAGAAAATCAAAATACTGAAGAAACTTGAAACACAACATGGAAAACAGAGTTGAAAAATTTGGTTGTCTTTTTTTGTAAAAGATAAAAATAATGAGAGAAATTGGAATTATAGTTACATATTTGAAAAACTACATTGTGGGTAGAAATAGACTTCGTATATGCAATAAAGAGCATGGCTCCATTTTTGGATGTCTGATTGCTAGAAGTTTTATAAGACTCACCCTGAACTCTTCCCCTTGTACCCACATCTGGAAATGCTTTAAAAAAAATATGTAACAGTTCCTTCCATTAACACAAATAGGCAGTTTAAGCCACACAAGCCCTGACCTGCACACAGGAAACTTCAACCCAGCCCTAAACCCTAATTGCCATGAAAACCTCATGCCACTATCCTCCTGCTGCTCTTTCAGTGTCATTTTGGACCTGGTTGGGTGTCAGCCTGCTCTTCATTGAACGCAATATTATGTGAGTAATAAACCTTTCATATCCTATTGGTGTTTGTGTCGAATCTTTATTGTAATCATCTAAACCAGATTTTGGATGACAGGTAGGTCCCTCCTGCCTCTGTGTGGTGACAACCACAACACCATAACTCTAGAAGGACAATGCAAGCTCAGATCAAAAATTAGAAGTTACTATGTAAATTAGCTCTGCTCAACCTGTGGAAATAACTTCCAACTGTTAGTGTTATTAGTGATTAAATGGGCTTCCCCAAGAGTGTGAGGTCCCTACAATGAAGTGGAATTAAGCAGATTTTGGACGACTAAAGGTCAGGGAGTTCAGAGAAGGCCATATTCGCCATGGGAAAAGTTTAACGAGTTAATAACAAGTTCTGCTTCAATACAAATTAAGGATACAAATAATTTCACAGATAATATGTGCCAAAATTCAATATTCATTGCTTGACTAATTCTATTTCCAAATTTTATTCAAAGAAAGTAGTCAGCGATTTACAATAATTAGTATGGGTTTCACTCTTGTATATTAAGAGCAGGAAAAACTAGAATCAACCTATCTGGCCAAAACAGAGGATTAGTTAAATAAACTCTGGTGTGTCCAAAATAATGGACTACTGTACTATCCAGCTAATAATGTTCTTGAAAAACATTTAGTTAAACACATAAAAATATTCATTCAATACACGACATTATAAAACCACATATATCTTATGATCTTACCCCTTGCTTGCCCTGCCTAGCCCTTTCTCTTCCACCTGCTCTCCCAGCCCTGCAGGTGCACACACACATCTACGCACCGCAGAGATCTGTGCTGCTGCAGTACCATCTCTTCATATCCACACTCCATTATGAGAGGTGAATGGCAGCCCCACACTTTGGGGGTAATTGGCAACCCCTGTATTGTTCTTAAACACTTTCCTAGAAAAGTTACCTAATTTTTTAAGTGTATGTGGCCAAGACTCATAGCTGATTGCCAAAATCCATGTTCTTTTCTTCCTGTGCACAGAGTAAACCACAGTTTCCAGCTTCTCTGGCAGTTAGGTGTGGCCTTCTTACTAAGTGGCACACATGAGAGAAGTTATGTGTGCCACTTCTATGCCTGGTCTAAAGTATTTGCTTTTTAACTTGCTCTTTTCTCCTTCCTGTATCACACAGAGATATGAACCATTGATGATATTCAAAGACATTTGCTGAAGATATCAAAGCCCAATTAACCTGGTACCTAAAAAGACTGTTATTCCAAACACTTCACCTCCTAATTACTGTTATGTGAGCAAAAAGTAAACTATGATACTTCAGCCATCATAATATTTTGTAGTCTATTTACAATACCATTTGTTCTACCCAAACTATTAGTGTTAGTTATATGAAGAAACAAACACCATTGGTTTTTTTTAATGCTTCCACCAGACACAAGGCCTCCTCTTGAATTCGGTCTTCAATTGTTTTCTTCCCCATCCCCATATTCCTCAAAACCATGAGAGAGAAACGCCGGATTTGCTTCCATCTTTCTCCATTGCTAAAAATAACTCCTATCAACACAAAAGAAAAAACAGAGAGAGAAAATATTCTTCATTGTTATGAATACGAGCTGACAGTTCTCATCTCAGGAGATGATATTGACATTTCAGCAGGGATGTAAATATAATGGTGTCAGCTTCAGGGATTCCCATTGAACTCTTCATCACACCTGCCTCCTCTTTGAACCTAAACTACTATTTAACGGTCAGGATTCTTAATTTTGCATATTGCTAAACTATTCTCAATCCACCAGCTGCACTAAACCTCAGAATAATTCTGTAAACTGAAGGCTTTGTCCTGTTTTACGGGATGCTAAAAATCATAAAGGCAAAATGCTTGCTCATGATCCTGCAGCAATAAACATGGTGAGTCCTGGTCATAGCTTAAATTTTCAGGGCTGGCTTTTCAAATTGTAAGTTAATTTTAAGAGAAATAACAAGAGGAGGGAATTATCAGGAGAATGTGAGACAGCACTTTTTCATTGGAAAATATCTCCTGGTAATCATTTCTCAGATAAGGGGTACAGTCATTAAACAGACAGCTAGTCTCATTTCAACATTTCCCCTCTATTTGTTAAATCTCTCCCATGAAATATGGAAGGAAACATCAAAGAAGTTCAATATTAGGCTGCCAGAGTCAAGACCAGATCAAGGGGAAAAAATAAGCTCATAGGAAACGTTTCCAGGGAGCCTCTTAGAGAACAGTGCAGAAGAGGTCAGGACCCCATTCAGGTCATATCTCCATTTGCCAGAACCCTGTGATCCACCAGAAGACTTGACAGTTTAAGGCTAGCTCCAAAAACAAATAAAAGAAATTTCCAGCACTTAATCAAAAAGCTTTTTCTAATATCAATCCTGATACATACTCATACTCTGACCATGTTTCTCCATGATCTTTTCAGAACATATGTTTACTTTATGCTTTGTCTTCTGTTGTATTCTAATAGTGCTCATGCTTTTTTAGAATCCTATTTCAAGGGGAGGATAGAAATACTCCAAACTGATGTGGTTCCATGCACACCATTCAGGTTTCCTAAAATAATCTCTGGGTATCCATGACTAAGACCCGGCAGCAAAATATTTGGTGAATAAGATAACTCAGTAATATCCCTCCTCTCTCTCATCTCTCTATTGTTTTTCTATTTTTTTAACTGACCATAATTTATGATGAACTTCTCTTTGTAACAAATTCGTAAAAAATTAGTAGCTGGATGGCTTGTTATCATTGAATTTAATGTTTAACAGGGACAGTGTGTCACTTTCACAGATTTTAAATATAGATTATTTAAATGATCCTTTATAGAAAAATTATTCTTAGCCTCAGGTAGAAAATATGAAAAGTGTGTTTCATAAATTTTTCTAAACACTTATGATTTCTCAATTTCTTCAAATTTTTCAAGTTTTTACAACTTACAAACCCACACACATACCCTAAAGGGAAGCATACCGAATCCTTGTGTAATTTTTTCTATCACTGGAAAACTCCCTCGGCCAGAAAATACTTCTCCCTGATCAATCAGTGCTTCCTTAATTGCTTTGTATCCATGTAACACCACGGTGGGCTTCATGCCAAAATAAACAGTGAACACAGGGCCATAATATTTTGCTAGCTGCAAAAAGAATAGCAGATGCAAATAAAGTGTAAATTTCAAAAATAAAATGTAGATAGCTTAGGGAAATATTTTTAATATTGCCAGAAAGATGTTTTAATACTTATCCACCTATTATATAAAATTTAATACTTTAGAATCAATTATTTGATAAGAAAAAAGTATTTGAATAGTAATTATCATCACTTTATTAGTAATAATTCTATTAGTGTTAGTATCAGCTTCAATATTTATTTCTTGTTCAGCCCCTACTATATCACAGGGGCTATATTATACATTTTGTTCCTATTATTTTATTAAATTTTTATGCCAAACTAATAATTATACCAACTTTCTCCCATCTTCTTACAATTACAGTAAATTCTGTGTTTCTTCTTTGGGTTAAGGGAAGTCCATCTACTTTGCTTCATGTGTAGTCTAATAATTGTCCCTCATTGTTCATTCTTGATTTTTTTTTAGCACGAGACACTGCCATATTTTTATAATGCATGATAACATAGGAGTGTGGTCATACATATTTCCCAGCTTCACTCAAAGCTACATGCAGCCATGTGACTCAGTTTCCATGAACTCATGTAAGCACAGTGTTGTGATAAAATTTGACATTTGTGCATAACAGACAATTGCTTCCCCTTCATTTCTGCCTCTGCCCATGGGTTGAAATAATAGCATGGAGATGCCCCTACTATGACTATGCAGATGAGAAAAATAGTCTAGAGGCAGAAGATACTAGAACTACAAAGATTTTAAAAAAAAACAAAACTGGTTCTCTTAATGACATCATGGAGGAGAGGCAAGCTGACAGCAAGCACCTAGACTTTCTTATGTGAGATAGAAATAATCTCCTATCTTCTTTCAGTATCATCTTCTGTAATATCAGCTAATGTGGTATCCTAAATGATATAGGACTTATAATATTTCAAATTTTCTATTGTAGAACTCCTTTTGCTGACCTAAAAATTCATACTACAAACTATAGTGACCTTTTCACAAGGAAGATGTTAACCTGACTGTCCTTTAAGCATGTTAATGGTATCACATTGCTCTTTTTTTCTTTCCATGTTTTTTGAGATGGAGTTTCACTCTTTTGCCCAGGCTGGACTGCAATGGCAGGATCTCTGCTCACAGCAACCTCCACCCCCCGAGTTCAAGCGATTCTCCTGCCTCAGTCTCCCAAGTAGCTGGGATTACAGGCATGTGCCACCATACCCTGCTAATTTTGTACTGTTAGTGGAGATGGGGTTTCTCCATGTTGGTCAGGCTGGTCTCGAACTCCCGACCTCAGGTGATCCTCCTGCCTCCACTTCCCAAAGTGCTGGGATTATAGGTGTGAGCCACCAGGCTCGGCCCATATTGATCTTATGATAAAAACAAGTGTTTTTTACATCCATGCAAGGCCTGCATGTCTTCTCCCCTGCTTCCCTCTCTACTCTCAGCTTGTACCATATTCTTACTTAGTCTCTGAACTACAAACACTTTTGTCCTCTTTTCAGGGTCTTAGGGAGAGAAGTGTAAACCAAAAATAAAATTCAAAGCACCCCTCTCACCGCCAGCTGGCCCCACTCCCTTACCACCAGCAATTTAAACAGACTTCCTCCTCTAGGCCAGGTCCCTCCAAATTTAACCTGAAAAACTGATTCATGCCATCATGGGAAGGGGGCATTGAACATGCCTCATTATGCCCTCTTCCGTTTTGGAATTCAACAAAAGCTGACCAACATTTAACATTAACACAGACCTTAACTCTGATAAGAAACAATTACCATCTATTCTCTCTGAAGACTCCTGCCTGGAAGCTTCATCTACATGATAAAACCTTGGTCCCCACAACTCTTATCATAAACCAGACATTCCTTTCTATTAACAATAACTCTTTCAACCAATCGTCAATCACAAAATTTTAAACTCTGGATATCATGGAAGCAGCCCCTCTCCCACTGCTTCGAGTTGTCCCACCTTTCTGGGCCAAACCAATGTATATCTTAAATGTATTGACAGGAGTCTCATGTGTACATACTCAAACGTATAAACGTATAAAACCAAACTGTGCCCTGACCACCATGGGCACATATTCTCGGCGTCTCCTGACAGCTGTGTCGTGGGTCATAGTCACTCACATTTGCTCAGAATAAATCTCTTCAAGTATTTTGCAGTTTGACTCTTTTCATCAACAGAAGCAATTCTCCCCCAGATTGAAAACATGTGAAATTGGGTTTTGTTGATATCTGATATGTTTAATTCCTAATCATTCTTACGATTATCAGCTCCAACTTCAATTACTCAGAGAACCCTTTGCTGAATTCTTCTCTAACTGGTTAGTCCCTTGAAATTACATGGTCTCTTTCTACCATGTCCCTGTTACACAGTTTGTAATCATATCTTTACTTGCATTGTTGTTTCATAAATGTATTCCTATCCTCTAAACTGTAAGTTCCTTAATGATGGGGTCACTTTAAATTTTCTTTTGCCATTGAAACTCACATGCACCATGCAAGGAGGTATTTAATTACTTATAGAAAATGTGGTGTACTTAAGTAACCTGTGCAAAATCTTTCTTATTTACATCTTCAAGAAATGGAAATTAAAGCGAAGAGAGGTTTTAATCCTGCTTAAATCTGTGAATTTAAATAATCAATAGATGAGCTGGGGTGCTGACACAATCTCTTTCAATTCAAAGCCAAGGCATAGGAAGAATGAGCTTCTAGAAGCAGTATTCCAGTAACTGGCTTTCTTAAGAGAAAGACAGATTCCACATCATTCTTCAGGCTTTAGAGAGCAACTGCTATATAAACAACTTGGAGTAGAGAAGTTACTCATTTATTGAGAACTACAGTATGAAATATGAAAGATCTGAACCCTTAGTAATTCCCTTGATTTCAATTCATATATGCTTTATGAAAATGTGGTGCTGTGACACTGTAAATTAGTGCTTATTTAAAAAACTAAAAGCCGTTCCATTTTCACTAGCATTTACCAAAGAAGAGTTAAAGCAACCTGGATTACAATATCAACAAAGAATTTCTGCTCCTGGCAATGTCAACAATCATAACATGGATCAATGATCTTGGCAATGTTCCACTGGTGACAGGAATGACACATCTTGAGCAACTACTGCCATGTTGAACTGCTGATAAACTTTGATGTCAATAAGGAATTGTGAAAAACATTTTCTTCACAAACAACTGGGCTATCAACAATATGCAATACAAGAAAACTTTGTATATAAGTTATATCTGATTCAAATATGCAAATGAACTCTTGTACTAATGACTGATGATGTATTGTTTAATCTACCAATGAAGAAATCTGACAATTTACATAATTGAAATGAGTTCCTATATAAATGGAAGCCCCCATATTCCTTGCATAAAATGAATTTCTCTTCAAAGGTTTAGCCTGTTAACTTCCTTGTTCTTTGTTCTCAAACTCAACTTTCTTGTTCTCCATGCCTCCTTGCCCGTAGTTACTTTCCCGTCAGCTCTAATCAATAACTCACCTCTGTTTACTTAGTTACCCACTCTGCACCCATTCCACTCTTTGAAACTTCATGGCCCACCACTGTAATTCCCATCTCCCTTCCCTTCCTTATTTAAGAAAATATTCACAAATAGCTAATCAGGTCAGCTTAGATTGTGTGGTCTGACCATAGTCCATGGGGTGAGTGATACAGAGGTAGAGACTACGTGGTAGAGATAAAACCTCCTTCTCTCCTTTGTTCAGTATACTCTTGTGATCGTGATTGATGCAGGCAGCACCCTTCTGAAGAAGTAAATTGCCTTGCTGAGAAAACTTTTTCCTGAGTGCTAGTTTCACTTTGTGGCACCAAGCATTTATCTCCAACATTTCTCTTAGGTGACACAGTCTATAATTGCTTTATAGTTGAAACATCCGTTTGGAGTAAACACTTATTTGCCTCAAACTTGCTGATTTCTTCATTTCCTTTGGATGTACCAATTGCATGTTCTTCTATATGTCTACATTATAAAGGCATATCTGGGTGTCTAATGGACACATCTCTATAAAGGCATCTCTTTAAAACTTGGTATCTGGGGACATATATTGCTTAGTTATGGGGATATCTGACTTACTGCAGAAAACTAAAGGAAAATTAGTCATACTTACCATGCTTATGGATTTGCTGATGTTCTTATTATTTAACTGTAGAATATTTCCAATAATGGGGAGAGGAGTTGGGCCAGGTGGAAGCTTCCCGTTGGCATAGCTTCGGTTCCACAGAGAAAGAAGAATCAGACAAGAAAGACAAATCACCAGGATGATGAAGAGATCCATTGCTGGGCTCTTTGAAAACGCAGTTGAAAGCTAAGAATCTAAAGATTTTGTAAACCAAAGTGCAAGCTCCTCACCAATTATGTACTAAGACTTTGAACTTTGGATGATTGATTTTTTTTATCTTTAGTACACCTTGAACTGCTGGTAGAAGTAAAAACAAAAATTAATTTAATATTGATTAGTTCTTAAGTTTAACCTAAAATTGTAACTAAATGATAACCCTCACTTCTGTAAAAGCAAGAAATAATAAAATCAAAATTAATAGAAAGAAGAAAATAATAAACCTCAGCACAGAAATACATGCAATAGAGACTGAGAAGTAATTCAAAACATAAAAAAAAAATTGGTATTTGAAAAGAAAAAAGAAAATTGATGAACTTTTAGCAAGAATACTGAAGTAAAAAGTGAGAAGGCTCAAATAAATAAAATCAGAGGTAAAAAAGAGACATTTCAGATAATATTAAAGAAATACAAAGGATCATAAGAAGCTGTTATGAACAACTATATGTAACTAACTTTAATAAAAGAATAATTGGATAAATTTCCAGAGACATACAACCTTCTAATATTAAATTATGAGGAAATAGAAAATATAGCAGATAAATATAGAGTGAGAAAATTAAATCAGTGCAGAAAGCTATTGCATCAAAAGAAAGCCTGTAAAGGATTTTATTTCTCCTTCACTTGGCTGGATGTGAAATTCTGGGTTGGAAATTCTTCTCTTTAAGAATATTGAATATTGGCCCCCACTCTCTTCTGGCTTGTAGACTGTGTGCCGAGAGATCTGCTGTTAGTCTGATAGGCTTCCCTTTGTGGGTAACCCGACCTTTCTCTCTGGCTGGCCTTAATATTTTTTCCTTCATTTCAACTTTGGTGAATCTGACAATTATGTGTGTTGGAGTTGCTATTCTCAAGGAGTATCTTTGTGGTGTTCTCTTATTTCCTGAATTTGAATGTTGGCCTGCCTTGCTAGGTTAGGGAAGTTCTTCTGGATAATATCCTGCAGAGTGTTTTCCAACTTGGTTCCATTCTTCCCGTCATTTTCAGGTACGCCAATCAGACGTAGATTTGGTCTTTTCACATAATCCCATATTTCTTGGAGGGTATGTTCATTTCTTTTTGCTTTTTTCTCTAAACTTGTCTTCTCACTTCATTTCATTCATTTGATCTTCAATCACTGATACCATTTCTTCCAGTTGATCTAGTCGGTGACTGAAGATTGTGCATTTGTCACATAGTTCTCGTGTTATGGTCTTCATCTCTATCGGGTCGTTTATGGACTTCTCTGCATTGGTTATTCTAGTTATCCATTCATCAAATCTTTTTTCAACGTTTTTAGTTTGTTTGTGCTGGGTTCATAGTTCCTCCTTTAGCTCTGAGAAGTTTGATTGTCTGAAGCCTTCTTCTCTCAACTCATCAAAGTCAGTCTCCATCCAGCTTTGATCCGTTGCTGGCAAGGGGCTGTGTTCCTTTGGATGGGGAGAGGCACTCTGATTTTTAGAATTTTTAGCTTTTCTGCACTGTTTTTTCCCCATCTTTGTTGTTTTATCTACCTTTGGTCTCTGATGATGGTGACGAACAGATGGGGTTTTGGTGAGGATGTCCTTCCTGTTTGTTAGGTTTCCTTCTAACACTCAGGACCCTCAGCTGCAGGTCTTTTGGAGTTTGCTTGCAGTCTACTCCAGACTCTCTTTGTCTGTGTATTAGTAGCAGAGGCTGCAGAAGAGAGAATATTGCTGAACAGCAAGTGTTGCTGACAGATTTTTCTTCTGGAAGCTTCAACTCAGAGGTATGCCCAGCCACGTGAGGTGTGAGGTGTCAGTCTGCCCCTAATTGGGGATGTCTCCCAGTTAGGCTACTCAGGGTCAGGGACCCACTTGAGCAGGCAGTCTGTCCCTTCTCAGATCTCAAACTCCATGCTGGGAGAATCACTACTCTTCAGAGCTGTCAGACAGGGACATTTCCATCTGCAGAGGTTTCTGCTGCTTTTTGTTTAGCTATGCCCGCTCCCCAGAGGTGGAGTCTACAGAGGCAGGCAGGCCTCCTTGAGCTGCGGTGGGCTCCACCCAGTTCGAGCTTCCAGGCTGCTTTGTTTACCTACTTAAGCCTCAGCAATGGCGGGCGCCCCTCCCTCAGCCTCGCAGCCGCCTTCCAGTTAGATCTCTAACTGCTGTGCTAGCAATGAGGGACACTGCGTCGGCGAGGGACACTGCGTCGGCATGGGACCCTCCTAGCCAGGTGTGGGATACAATCTCCTGGTGTGCCCTTTGCTAAGACCCTTGATAAAGCACAGTATTAAGGTGGGAGTTACCCGATTTTCCAGGTGTTGTGTGTCACATTTTCCCTTAGCTAGGAAAAGGAATTCCCTTCCCCCTTGCACTTCCCAGGTGAGGTGATGCCTCACCATGCTTCGGCTCTCACTCATTGGGCTGCACCCACTGTCCTACACTGACTGACACACCCCAGTGAGATGAACCCGGTACCTCAGTCGGAAATGCAGAAAACACCCGTCTTCTGTGTTGCTCACGCTGGGAGCTGGAGGCTGGAGCTCTTCCTATTAGGACATCTTGGCGCCCTCACCTGTATCTATTCTTTAGTGAAATTCCTGTTAAAGTCTGTTGCCCATTTCCTAATTGGATTTTCTTGCAGTTGAATTTTGAGTATTTTTCTTTTATCTATTCTAGACAGTAGGCCTTTGTCAGATAGGGGGCTTTCAGATGTTTTCTGCCATTCTGTAGCTTGTGAGGGGGAGTAGTAGAAGAATATTTCATTGCCACAAAGGATAGTCAAGACATAATTTTAACAAAACACCAAATTACAAAACATGTAAAATGTGTTCGCATTCCATATGTACATATATACATACAAATATATATATTATAATATATATACACATAGATTATATATTACACATATATTTATACATATATTATTACATATTATACATATATACACCTAACATATTGAAAGACTGCACGTCAAATATGAACTGGTTACATTTGAGTGGGGTGATAACCAGTATTATGTTTTTATTTTTGTTTATTCAAATTCCCTGTAGTGATTATTAGTTTCTTTTGAAACAAGGAAAACGGAAATTGAAATTATGACTAAGAATATATACAAGTCCATAAGGAGCTATGAGGTCAATAGTGATTCCCATAGAAGTGTAGGACAGTGGTCAAGGAAGGCTTCCAGAGGGAAGGGAAGGCACAAACTGAGGTGGCTCATGAAGGACAAGAGGACATTTGTTGTCACGATATTTCCTCAGAGACCCTGTGACCTCAGAACACCCTAATTGGTGTTCTGCTTCTTCAGGACTCAGAGACAGAAATGCAATGTATAGGCTGGGTCCTTGAGAGGTCCTCTTGACTAGTCTTAACCTAGTGGCCTCCTGGCCTGCCCTTTGTGTATATCAAAGTGACTTTAAAAGCTTCCTTCCGCAGAAGACCCTAGAGAAGTTCACAATTCTGCATCACTAAGGGATGCATATAAAGGTGCTATGGACTGAATGCTTATTTTCCCCCAAAAGTCGTATGTTGAAGTCCTAATCCCCAATATGATGGTATTTGGAGAGGATGCTTCTGGAAAGTTTTTAGGTTTAGGTGAGGCCATGAGGGTGTAGACCTTACAAGATTAGTGTCTTTATAAGAAGAGGATAGATTAACATCTCTCTTGTTCTATCCATCACAACTGAGGGGAAGCCACTTGCACACACAGCGAGAAGCCAGAAAGGGAGACCTTGCCAACAACAGATCTGCTGGCACCTTGATCTTGGATTTCTCAGTCTCCAGAACTGTGAAAAATACATTCCTATTGTTGAAGTCACCCAGTCTCTGGCATTTTGTTAGAGAAGCCTAAACAGACTCAGATACTAGGTGACCCCAGTGTCAGCATAAGCAATGATGTGGAGAACAGAATTCAGAGTGAAAGGAACAGGATGGATAACAAGTTCACCACTGATTAGCTGGGTGACCCTGCCTGATTCAGTGCAGTTCCGAGCTGAGATGCCTGCCTGTAAAATGGGGCAATGACTCTCTCCTAAGGCTTTTGTAAGGGACAACTGGCATAATTTTTGTGAAATTAATAAGAAAATAGGTGGGAAACGCCTTCTAGACAGTAATGATTTATAAAAGTTAGCAAGTAATTGTTCCACAGAAATTCACCAGAAGGTGCAGCAGTCCAGTCCTGTCAGATGACAGAGAAGAAAGCTACAATGTAGACTCTGCCTTCAAGGGCGTATCTCTACAAATCAGAAGGCCTGGACAGCAGATAATCAAATGATATTTGTAAGGATACACTGGGTAGGAAGTTACATGCTCCCAGCTCGCTCATCACAAAGAAAATCTCTCAGAGAAAGCATACTTCAACCAGAAGGGATGGACTGAAAGGAGCATCCCCCTGTGAAGCGGAAAGGAGCAGAAGGCACTTTAATACTGGGTACCCACTATGTGGTAGGAACCATATTATTTGTAATATAAGATCTTGCCAGGTAGCTATTATCACCCCCTTAGAAAGGCTCAGAGTGTTAAGTAACATGTCCAAGGTCACATAGTCAGAAAATGGCCTATCTTCACACTATGCACAGTGATTTACAGCTTACAGCAAAGCGGCTACCACCTAAAAAAGAGTTTTGTCACAGCCCCAATGGGGAGGTGGGGAGGGAACAAGGGGGAATTTCAGAAACTTTCTCAGCAACTCTACAGTAAGCCATTCTTGCACTGCTATAAAGAAATATTGGAGACTAGGTATAAGAAACGGGGTTTCATTGGCTCATGGTTCTCCAAGCTATACAAGAAATATAGTGACTTCTGCTTCTGGGGAGGCCTTAGGAAGCTTATAATCATGCTATAAGGCAAAGGGGGAGTAGGCATATTATGTAGTAAAGGCAGGAGCATGACAGAGATAGGGAGGGCCCACACACTTCTAAGCAGCCAGATCTCATAAGAACTCACTGTCATGAGGACGGCACCAAGGAGATGCTACTGGGTGAAGTGGTAAAAATAAGTACACCCTGCTGTAAAAGGGAGTCTATTATAGGTTCGATTCCACACTCCACATCTCATTACAGTGAGTACTTAGCTACCGATGGGAATGGCTTATTCCTTTTTCATGTAATGTCTACAGGTTCTGTACTCAGTACTAATCCAACCTCATTTGCACATGAAGCCCAGAGACGAGCTGGGATATCTCTTAAGATTGTATCCTCTTTGGAGGAATAAATCAAGATGGGATTCCAAGAGAGAGAGTAGGAAGTTTGACATTTGGTCTAAAGGTAGAAAAATAAAAATACCTTCCTTATTACATTTTATGATGGAATTAAAAGTACAGAACAAGTCTCTACCTAAAAAGATTATTGGTGAGAACTTAGGAAGTAGAAAGGCATGGTGCTTGTTAAAAGGGCATAAGGGTTGAGGGGCCGAGGAGGGTGGATCATGATGTAAGGAGATCGAGACCATCCTGGCTAAGATGGTGAAATCCCATCTCTACTAAAAATACACAAAAATTAGTGAGGTATGCTGGCACACGCCTGTAGTCCCAGCTACTCAAGGGGATGAGGCAGGAGAATCACTTGAACTTGAGAGGCAGAGGTTGCAGTGAGTTAAGATCATGCCACTGCACTCCAGCCTGGGTGACAGAGTGAGACTCTGTCTCAAAAAAAAAAAAAAAAAAAAAAAGGCATAAGGATATTGGGGTGGCTTGAGATATGTGCAATGAAATAGGTTTCCCAGAGACTCCAACAGCTTCAGTAGAATCAGAAGTGACAAGTGGAGATAACTCCTCTGAGAAAATCATACTGTTAAATCAAGTTTAGCCTAAAGCTGCCTCCTTACATATTTTAAGCTCAGCCTAAAGGTTTCTCTGTACATGGTGAACTACAACATCAGTGGACATGCAAACAGACTGTAACCTACTTCTCTGTCAATCAATGAGTTTGGCTAATCAAAGGGGGCCAATTGTTCAACCATGTTCAAATAAGCTAAATGCCAAGCTGTAACCAATTCGGCTGTTTCTGTACCTCACTTCCATTTTCTGAATGCACTTTTCTTTTTCTGTCTATAAATCTTCTTCACCACATGGCTGCACTCGAGTCTCTGAGCCTTCTCTGGCTTGGCAGATTTCTTGATTTGTGAACTGTTTTTTGCTCAATTAAACTCTGTTTAATTTAATTGGGCTATGAATTTTCTTGTATTAGATTATGTCAGAAGTGGGATTTGAAGTAGAGCTTCCAGTGACCCCCAGGAGTGCCAAGTGACCAAGCGAGGTACCTGCTAGGTCCATTGTGTTCACTGCTCTCTTGCAGCAACTGGGGATCATAGTAACTTATCTTTTAGATTCTGAAGCTCCACAGACTTGTGTTTTGAGCTCTCCAAATTTCTTCAAGCAAAGTTCTGATTGAAACTGGGTTTATAAGTCATGAGAGAAACTGGACTGGGTGCAGGATTGGGCTGGATTCAGTAGTTAATGGGCTTGGATCCAGTTACAGGCCTCTTATGTCTGACTGGATCAGAAAGAAACTGGTAATAAGTGGCAATATTACAGGGGGTATAACTTTTACGAGCCTTTTTTCATAGGTCCAGGACCTCAGCTACAGTAGTTCTGGAGCAAGCACTGTTCCAGCAAGTGAAGCAGAACCCCATATTTGGTGCATTTGGTGCCAGATTCAAAGGACTGCCAGAGATCTCCTCCAACGTCCCCTTAGTGCTTATAGGGGATCTTCAGCTGAATCTAGAAACCAAATTGACACCAAGCAGACTAACAAGAGAAAATGCATAAAAACTTTATTCGTTTTACATGTACATGGGAATCTTCATAACAGAGCTAAGTCCAAAGAAGTGGCCAAAGCAAGATGCTTTAATGGTATTTAGATAAAGAATGATAAATTTGTGAAGAAATGATTGGACAAAGGGAATCTACCTAGGGACAATCCATTTATAGGGACTCACTAGTGGATACACAATTTGCAGATAAGGAGAGATGCAGGGAATCTGGAACCCTCTATGCAGCACACATTTGTCAGTGCTCTATTTCTATAAGATGACACTGGAAATAGAATCAATATCATAGAAATGAGAAAGTTCCTAAGATAGCATGAAATCCAACTCCAGATGAAGAAACCATGGAGCACAGTAGTTAAATGATTTCTCAAAAATTACTCAGTTAATTAATAATTATGCAAAGTCCAAGGCATGTCAGGTCAGCACAGGGTAAAACTGTGATACATGGCTCTGATCCAAACACTTCCAATCATTTCAGTATTCCTAACTCAGCTAAATGGAAGCTGCCAAAGTCCTTACTTGGAGTATCCAAACTCAGACCTAGTTCAATTAAATAAGAGCAGTATCACTCACTGCAAAATTTGTACATCTCCAAAACCTAAAAGTACTTTGTTCCAGGGTGGTGCTTTCTGCTCTCCAGAGTAAAGTCAGCCACTTGGTCGGAGGACTGAGTCTCTGAAGTGTTGACTAGAGGGCAACCTCAAGGAATTGAAAGCATTTCAACAAGACCCTTCGGTCAGTGCTGACTGGTATGGGCAGTCATTTGAAAATACCACAATGCGTTACAGAAAACCAGCTAGAATACAGTGGAAAAAACCCTGCACAGGGAGCCAGTGGGCTTGCTTTATAGCCCTATTTTCTTTGCTTAGGTTCTAAGATTCTGAACAATCCTTAAAACTTTGCTTTCTATTTCTGAGAATTCCTTTCATCATCTACAAAATAAAGAATAGGACTATGTAATCACCAGGGTCTTTCCCGGATGGATGATTCTGAGCTCTAGGAAGGACTTCAGTGTTAAAACACTTGATGTCACAGATGGTCTAGGTAAATTTTAGACAAGAGCATAAATAATTGCTGAGGAAGACAGTATATTGGCCTCACATGAATTCCTGGTGAACTCAAAATCCTAATGTCTTCAGTTAATTTCTTCATCAAGTTAATAAAACGCTGATGTTTTTATTATTCTTGTGAAGGAAGTCTCACTTTGTCACATAGGCTAGAGAGCAGTGGTGCTCTTATGACTCACTGCAGCCTCAACCTCACAGAATCAAGCAATCCTCCCACCTTAGCCTCCCAGTAAGTTAGACTATCAGCATGCATCACCATATTCAGCTAATTTTTTTTTTTTATTTTTTGTAAAGACAGCATGTTACTATGGTGCCCAGGCTTGTCTGGAGCACCTAGGCTCAAGTGATTCTCCCACCTTGGCCTCCCAAAGTGCTGGGAATACAGATGCAAGCCCGTGCCCCTGGCCTAAACTCTAATCTTTAAAATGAAAATGATTCTAGAAGCTATACAAGCATATCACATCGCAGGAAGCACAGCTAAGGCAGAAAGGCAGAATCAAAGAGTGAGGCTAAATGGTAGAAAATATGTTGTATTGCTTGTAATATAGCATGTATTGCTTGCAATATAGCATATATTGCAAGTCTATCTTTGAGATTAAGGTCAAATTATCTTTGAAAAACTCTGAAGTAATATCCACCAAAAGAGTTTTACATCACCAAAAGTTACCATGTATAAAACCAGACATACCACCTTTCCTTCAAACTTGAATTAACTGTACCACCCTGAGTCACTTAACAATGGCCTTACAAATACCCATTCACACATCCTGCCTGTTTCACCCAAAGCTTTCTGTAAAGCAAAAGAAAAAATATAAGAGGCCACTCTTCTAAAGCTTTATACATAGTAATTACAGCTATCAGCACAGACTGATAGCTGCTTGCAAAGCCTGGAGACAGTTAAACGTTGGTATAAAAAAGCAGGGTGCTAAGAATCATGAAACCCTTTTACATACTGAAAAGTAAAAGTAACTGAGCATAGGTCCAGAGAAACAGAGAAAGAGAAAGAGACAAAGAGGAGAGAGAATAAAGTCAGATACTTGAAAGATTACAGGTGAAAAATAAAAAGTTGTCCATATTGCTCTAGGAGAAAAACTAAGACAAATGAGTAGACATTCCTAAAGGCAAGCATGTTTTGATTTTCATCTTTGCATGAAAAGAGAATAAAAATAAGATATTTGTTTTCCAACTACAAGCATGGGTTTAAACTGAAGAAAGAAAGGTCGTGTTTCCTAGTTTTCATGAACCTAAGAGAAAATCTTGAAAGTCCTGGACATATAGTTCAAAGTTCTACTTTAAAGGGAATGCATGCCATCTTGTGGCCTTTTAGGATATTGCCACATAGAACCTTTAACGAAAACAAAATGCACGTATTCATGTATTTCAACATTGACCATAGTTTACTCAATTCCTTTATCTTACAGATGAACTTTCAAGGAATATGAAAGTTTCTTTTGAAGAAGTGCACATGTAAAGTAAGACTATTATGATTTTCAGCCTGAATACTGATTTGCTATCGATCTCCATTCATTTAGATTAAAAGACCATCCTAAAAAAAGTGGAGACATTTTCAAATGCAAGATGACAATCAGCCATTGTGTGAGTTTAAGCCCTTGCAGAGTCAAGCACCATATGGGTCATCAGAACTGGTAGTGCGAGTTAAATAATTACCACCAATGTTTTAACCCATTATCAACATTGCTATTGGAAGTTTGTCCTCTTCAAATCTCATGTTGACATTTAATCCCCATTGCGGCAGTGTTTGGACGTGGGGCCTTGTGGAAGGTGTTTGCGGAGTGGGGGTTAATCTCTCTGAACAGATCAATGCCCACCCTGTGGAGGGAGGGGAGTGAGCTCCCCCTCTATTTCTTCCTAGGAGAGCTGCTTGTTAAAAAGAGCCTGGCACCAAAGAACACGAACAGACACTCCTCAAAGGAAGACATTTATGCAGCCAACAAACATGAAAAAAGCTCAACATCACTGATCATTAGATAAATGCATGTCAAAACCACAATGAGATACCATCTCATGCCAGTCAGAATGGCGATTATTAAAAAGTCAAGAAACAACAGATGCTGTGGAGAAATAGGAAAGCTTTTACACTATTGGTAGGAATGCAAATTAGTTCAACCACTGTGGAAGACAGTGCAGTGATTCCTCAAGGCTCTAGAACCAGAAATACTATTTGACCAAGCAATCCCATTAATGGGTATATAAACAAAAGAATAGAAATCATTGTATTATAAAGCACATGCACACATATGTTCACTGCAGCACTATTCACAATAGCAAAGACATGGAATCAACCCAAATGCCCATCAATGATAGAATGGATAAAGAAAACGTGGTACATATACACCATGGAATACTATGCAGCCATAAAAGGAAACGAGATCATGTCCTTTGCAGGGACAAGGTTGGAGCTGGAAGTCATTATCCTCAGTAAACGCAGGAACAGAAAACCAAACACTACATGTTCTAATTTATAAGTGGGAGCTGAACAATGAGAACACATGGACACAGGGAGGGGAACAACACACACTGGGGTCTGTCAGGGGGATGGGGACAGGGACAGCATCAGGATAAACAGCTGATGCATGCAGAGCTTAATACCTAGGTTAGGGATTGACAGGTGCAGCAAACCACCATGGTACATGTGTACCTATTTAACAAACCTGCACATCCTGCACATGCATCCTAGAAGTTAAAATAAATTTGAAAAAATAAACAATAGAAAAATTACTATGTTACAGAAAATCAGAAAATTAAAATCTACATTTTAAACCCAAAAAAAGAGCTTGGCACCTCCTCCACTCTCTCATTTCCTTTCTTGCCACGTGATCTCTGCACAAGCTGTCTCCTTCCTGCCTCCAGCATGAGTGAAAGCAACCTGAGGCATCAGGCCATGCAGATGCTAGTGTCATGCTTCTTGTGCAATCAGCAGAACTGTAAGCCAAATAAACCTTTTTTCTTTATCAATGGCGCAGCTTCTGGAATTTCTTTGTGGCAACATTATTGTTCTTTCCAATGAAAGCAGATAGAATACAAATTAAAAATATGTATGTAGCAACACTGAACAAACTAAAAATATATAACTTATTTAAGATAAACAATGCTGAAAATAGAAAAAAAGTATTGACAGTGAACAAAGAGGAAGCAGTGATTGTTAAATATGTCCATTTATTTACTGGTATTTGTGCGTATTCCATAACTGTTCTGTGGTCTACTGTTTCTTAAAGGGTTTATGAAGAAACACTAATTAGTAAGTAATGGAGGAAATTTGTAGGAAATTTATATTGTTAATTTTAATAAACTATATAAAGAGTAACCACACTTAATGAAAAACGCTAAAACGTAATTAGAAAGCAAAATCCATTAAAAGGCCCTTTAATTGATCTGATGGCACCAAAGCACCACAAATATGGACCCAGGAAGAAAGAGTCAAATCTATGTCTGGCAATAAAAATATAGTCGTATTAAGCGACAAATACATCTGTGCCTATAGTTGTTTTATGTTCCATAGACACGAGATTATTTCATTCCAATAACACCTGATATATTCACAGACAGATAACACACAATTATTCTGTGAGAAAATATTGCCCTGTTGCTGATTGTGTAAATTCATTCAAATCATTTTACCTTCGTGAAATGCTGTTTAAATTTTTCGAAAGCTTATTTGGGGAGAAAAATACTTGGGTCAGAATAGGACTAAAGAGTGAAATTCACTTCTGGTTACATTGTAGATGGTCACGAAAGCCCATTGTTTCCATAGTAACATCAAGAACACACTGGAGAGGCACCATAATCTTACTGACCTAAAGGAGAGCTGAGGGGGCAACTCAACTCCAGAGGAGGTTAGATTCCTCCTAGATGGCCATTTTCACACCTAAAGAGTAAGAAGAATCAGATGAATTTTGAATGACTGAGGAGCCGAGAGTAACAAACAGTAAACTGAAGGAGTTCTAAACATAACACCATTCCTTACTGCCAGTGAGTTTCCCCCCAATAGTCATTTACCATACACACAGCAGAGTATAGCACACTGAGGATGGGCTGGAAGAAGAGGTCCCCTTAGTACAAAAAGCTGGAGCTCAGCGGCAAAGCAAACAAAAAGCCTCAGGTGCTTACATCTCAAGCCCCGCTGAGGAAAGGGGCATGATCCTGCTCTCGTAACAATGAAGTGAATCAACTGAAACCAATTAAAATTGAATTATAACACCAAAGGCACCCAACTTATGATTAATTCAAAGAGTTTAGCTTTCCATTCGGCCTGATAGGGAAAAAGGTATGCCAAACCTGCAGTTTTTACTCTTGTTTTATCCAGTGTCTTTAGCACGCAATAAAAACTTATGAGGTATGAAACAAAGCAGAAAAATGTAACACATGATTCAGAAATCCGTCAGAAGAAACAGACCCACAGATGACCAAGATGTTGAAATTAGCAGGAAAGGACATGAAATTATCTATTAAAAATATGTTAAAGAATTGAGAGATGGAATTTGAGATAATGAATAAAATTATGAACAAATTTAGCACAGAAAAAAACCCTAAAATGAACCAAATAGACATTTTAGAATTTAAAATTGCAATATCAAAAGTGAAGAATGCATTGGATGTACATAACAGCAAATGGAACCAAGTAGAAGGTGTCAATAAAAATTATACAAATTGCAGCACAGAGAGAAAAAGGAATGAACAAAATTGAAAATCAAAAAAGAGGACATTAGTTGACATCTGGTATCATATTAAGCCATCTGCTATATATCTAATTGGAGTCTCTACAGGAGAAGAGAAGCAGAATGGAGCAAAGAAAATGTTGGAAAAAATAATGTAGAAAACTTTGACAAATGATTTTTAACTACATAAAATTATATACCCAATTAAAACATTCTACAAAAGAAGTGGCTATATAAAGAGATATTCTGGATCCTACTGCACTTTCTACCCTGAAGTGCTGCTTTCTGAACCAGAGGCCTTTCTGAAAGACAGGACCCTTCATCCAGGGTCTTTACTGCCTTTGCTGTCCTAAGCTTTCAACATTTTATCTCAAATAAAAACAGGCATTTGAGTTTCCTCCCTGGATAGCCTTCTGCATGTGATGGATGTTTGGATTGAAATTTATCCTATTGTATTCAGTAAAAATTTAATTGCAAGTGCTTATTAAGAAATACAGGAGAAACTACAAGATCTGTTATCTCCCTCCTTGTTTTCAACAAAGTATCAATTCTCTTTGAGGGAAAGAAGGCATTCAGCCTAAGGGATAAAATATGTAAATATTTCCCAGACTTTCATGCAACTACATATGGTCCTGTGACTAAATTGTGGTCAATAAAATGTAAATGGAAGAGTAGTGTGGCACTTCTTGGAAGGAGAAAGCTGGCTCATCTGAAATAGGGATTCCCCCAATAGCCAGGTCTCCATTCCTCTTCCCTGCTTCCCTGATGCCTGGAAGTGTGTATGATTGCTGGAGCACCAGCTGTTAACTAAGACCACAAGGTAACCTTGGGAACAGAAGCCATGGGTATGGTTGCTGGAGCACACGATGGAAGGAGTCCAGATCATGATGCGCATGGAGCTGCCAACTCCATGCTCAGGTTTTTCTCTGTGAGCCTAGATGAGTTCTGCAGCAACTGTCTATGTCCTAGTTAGCTCTGCGATGAACTGACTGCCTCTCAGTGAAGGGTTTCACAACCACTCACACAGAGTGAAATAAGCTGTGGTTTCCCATATGTTTTAACAAAGCTGTCATCCTCAAGGGTTGATCCCCAAGATGTTCGGCAGGCAAAGCTAATACTGGAACTTGATACAAAGTGTGGCTCATTACTTCCCAGCTGCTCAGGTACTCCAAGCAAAGGAGGAAAGTGCTGGTAGAACAATATCATCTCAGCATGAAAGAAGCACTTTTTTCCCCTAATTTCCTATGGTTGTAAATTGCCACTCTCTCTAAAGAACCCACCCAAATAGGGAGGAAGCTCAGGTCTCAGGTGTTCGGAAAGGAACTTTCTACTCAGACAGGGCTCCCAAGGAAGCTGAATCTTCAGCTGTGGACCGTGAGGAGGGAGTTTCTTCTTCCAGAAAGAAATAAACTCTCAGCCGACATATCAATTCCTTTACAAAGGCAGGTCTCACACACACATAATCACAAGATGTAGCCCCCACCCCAGGGAGCACGAACTATCTCTTTGCAGGTGGGCCCATGAGAGAGGTAAAGAGAGCATAGAAAGCAAGACCCCTCTGAGATGCCAAGCCTCAAGAAAGGGAGAGAGTGTGGAGAGCTGGGCATCACAGAAACTAGGAAAGGATGCAAATCCAGCTGTCTGGAAAAGTCTGCCAATGAGTATCACGGGAGGTGTTAATGAGGAACCACCAGGGAGGAGCAGAGCATGAGAACTGCTGATCCACAGGTCAGGTTTATGAGCGGGGAAAAAGCATCCCTTCTTCAATACATCCACCTGTCAGACTTTCTCACAATATGCCATTGTTGTTAAGTGAAGATACTTTTACTGCTATCTGCTTGAATATTATCATAATAAATATATGGTATATAGTGTATATACCATATACTATATACCATACACTGAGTATATGGTATATATACAGGAGAGCCTCTTGAGATTTGAAACATCACAATAATAATGAAGCACCCAGTTGGTCTTGGCGATGGATGTTTCACACAATTTGTGACATTTGACATCCATAAAAATTGTAGGAGGAAGGATTTTTATCCTGATGGACAGACAAGAAAACAGGCCTCAGAAGGTTCAGAGATTTGCCTAAAGTCACATGGTAAGAACATGGCCACACTAGGGCTCTCAAGCTCTGAAGAGGACATTCCCCCAAGAGAAAAACCAAAGACATGGCCCCAGAGCAAAGTTGGCACCTTCTTCACTGGGCACTGATTCAATCTCATTCTGCTTCTCATCACCCATGGTCTTCACCCACTCCCACTCCCACTCCTCAGCCACCACTAGAGTGTGGTTTGTGGGCTCAATCTCTCTCTTCCTCTCTCTCTCTCTCTCTCTCTCTCTCTCTCCCTCTCTCTCCCTTTGTTCATTTTAAAAGCCCGTGCCCTCCAAATCACACCGTGCTCTTTCCACCTAATCCAGGCTGTGTTCACCTGTTCTTCCACAATGGCTGACTCTTACACCTGACCTTGAATGACAGCCTGACTGCAGGTTTTCCAGACTCCAGAATTTCCTGCAAAGCCAGGAAAGACAGACTGTTTTAGGAGCTCATTCAACTCCTGTTTCTCTTGAAGCATCTTGTAAAGTTCACATTCTTTGCCAATGATGAGGCTACTTGCAGGCTGAGCACGGTCTAAGTTGTAAAGAATGTTTGGAAATTCATTAGGAAATGTCTGAAGTTAGAAGACACTTCACCAGGCGCATCTTCCAGGCAAAGACATCCCTGATTCACAGGATTGACACAAATTATCCCAATGAACGAAGCCCTATCCAAACTCAGCCACAGACCCGCCAGCGTGGTGAAAATGAAGTGTCTTTGAAGTTAGCTGCATGCTGCTTCAGTGCAATCGGGGGCTCTTGTTTCAAATAACTTCAGTAATTTAATTACTTTGTGGCCTAACCCAATAGAATGGGAATGCATTCTTTCATTAGAAATTACATAAACAACATTATGTTCACAGAAAATTGAGAAGAAAAATGCCAACCATAACCTGTCCAGTAAAATCTCAGCTGGATCCTTTCCATTCCAGCCACATGCATTCCTTTCATGAGCAAGAATCACAGTGTTCTTCACTCCTGATTATCTCGAAGTGCCTTCTCTGTCTCTATAAATGCCTTCTAATTCTCATGACTAGGTGCTTGGGTCTCCTCACCTATAACACACAGGCAATAGTACCTTCCTTGCCTGGTTCACAGGGTTGGATGTGAGGATGGAACATGTAAGTACTTCGTGATCTGTCGATGTTCAGGCTCAGGGACTGGGCGAGCCAGGCCTTGCCTCTCACACTTTCCTTCTGTCATTCTGGGTGCTTCAGCATAGGATGAGATGTGCAGAGTGATGAGGCCTCTTTTACCCTGGGCTCCACTGTCTAAGCCATCCCATCCCTTACCAACATGCTGACTAGCTGCCTATTTGGTTTTTTTGCTGTCATTCTTAGGCCCAGGACAGTCATATGTTTAATCTGAAGGCAGAGTGATACTTTGCTTTATTTTTTTTAATTTATTTTTTTAGAGATGGAGTCTCAGTCTGGTGCCGAGGCTGGAATGCAGTGGCATGATCATGGCTCACTGCAGCCTCAAACTCCTGGGCTCAAGCAATGCTCCTGCCTCAGCCTCCCCAGTGGATAGAACTACAGGCACACACTACCATGTATCATTAATTTTTGCCATCATTTTTTGTAGAGACAGGATCTTGCTATGCTGCATAGGCTAATCTTAAACCCCAGGCCTCAAGTAATTCTCCCTCCTTGGTTTCCCAAAACACTGGGATTACAGGCATGAGTAACCATGCCCAGTCCAGAGTAATATTTTAAACACACCAATCAGACCCTGTCATGCTGTAACTCTATGTATTCTCAACTGATTTAGAATCAAATAGTTTTAATAGCAAAATACCACTATAATCAAATTCAACTATTTTGAAGTAAATGTTTATCACAAAATGGACAAAGGCCCTAAAAGATGTGGCCTAGCTTCCCTCTCCAGAGATATCTCCTGCTATCCCTGACTCACCCTGCTCTACTTAGACTAGCCTTCCTGCTGGGCCTGTGACAAAACAACCACATAGCCTTTGTGCTTACTGTTCCCTCGGCCTGCAATGCCCTTCCCAGGTGCTACTATGGCTCCCATGCTTCATCTAGGACTTAAAACAGTCTACCCTATCCCCATCTCTCTTTACCCCCTAGAGAAAGTGTGAGAAAGCTCACACTTCAATCAGGGCTTACTGCAGCCTCAACAGTTCCTCTCCATTAGCCTCTTGAGTAGCTTGGACTACAGGACCAAACCACCATACCTGGCTAATTTTGTCTTTTTTGTAGAGATGGAATCTCACTATCTTTCACAGGCTGGTATTGAACTCTTGGACTCAAGATATCCTCCCACCTCAGCCTCCAAAAGTGTGGGGATTAAAGGAATGAGCCACCATGACTGGCCTCCAGCCTTTCTTTGAGTTATATGTGTGACTCTTTCTTTGAGTCTTATGTTTAGAACTTGCTTTATAGGAAGTGTAGTGTACTATTTTGATAAATCTTTTTTCTATTACACTTAGAACTATTTTCAAATCAAGGTCAGATCATGGAATGTACTGGAAAAATTTTCCTCTTCTTTGGTATAGGTTATATCTGGAACCCTTCAAGGGAACACTAAAAATCATGAAATCCAAACCACAAGGCCATCACACAGTCACCCAGCAAATGGCTTCGTAAAGTATTTCCATGCTAAAAGGAAGAAAACAATTTCTCTTTTATGTCATAAAGATATGACAATACTTTTACGCCACTGGACAATTTACAAGGCACTTTCAATATCTATTACCTTACCAGACGCAGCTGATTCAAAAATAACATCCTAAGAACCAAAGTCTAAGTCTTATACGTTAGACTATAAATATTGACCTGACACGAGAATATATTTAAAAAGTAATTAGGACAAAAATATGAATGAAAAATGCAGCAAAAATGTCTCATTTTATATTATTAAATAATAATAACAACAATGAAAGAGTACTACAGTGCCATGGCTTCAGAAAACACAATGAACATGCTGGAGTCTCCACAGGAAAAAGTGTTGAGGGTGTAACACTGGAAGTAACACTTTCTTCTCAACCCACTTTGCAAAAGTTTTTGTTTTTTTTGTTTTTTTTTTTTTTTTTGAGAGGGAGTCTCGCCCTGTCGCCCAAGCTGGAGTGCAGTGGCCGGATCTTAGCTCACTGCAAGCTCCGCCTCCCGGGTTCACGCCATTCTCCTGCCTCAGCCTCCCGAGTAGCTGGGACTACAGGCACCCGCCACCTTGCCCGGCTAGTTTTTTTTTTTTTTTTGTATTTTTTTAGTAGAGACGGGGTTTCACCATGTTAGCCAGGATGGTCTTGATCTCCTGACCTTGTGATCCGCCCGTATCGGCCTCCCAAAGTGCTGGGATTACAGGCTTCAGCCACCGCGCCCGGCCCTGCAAAAGTTTTAATAAGAAAATACAAGAGTTTAACCAAATACAACTCCTTTGGAGTAAGGATACATTACACAAAGTGTCCTAGTTCTGGTTTCTCCCTGAGTCACACTTAGCGCTGATGTGTACCAGTTTCCTAAAGGTTTAATCTTTTCTCCCACTATTTTTAGCCCTGAGAGCCTGCCTCCCCAGGGATATTCCAGCCAAACCCCTCCCAGGCTGAAATAGCCAGGCAATAAGGATCCCAGTAGTCCTTAGAACGTAAGAAGAAATCCTTCTTGAGTCCATCTCCCAGAGAGGGGTTTTGGAGGCTGAACCTGTGGACTTTATGTAACTCTCAGGCTTGCTCCGGCCAAAAGAGCACCCAGGGTGAGGGTTAGAAGGTCAAGGACCAGGAAGTCAAGGGTGCAGTGAGCTATGATCATGCCACTGCACTCCAGCCTGGGTGATGAAGTGAGAATCTGTCTCAAAAAAAAAAAAATAGGTCAAGAGGACAGAAAAGAGCAAACCCATAACTCTAGGATGAGCTACTACAACCAAACAGGATGAAAGTCTACCTCCTCATAATCATAGAGTGACCAGAGTGAGCATAAAGGGTCTGTTTTTTTAACTTGAGCCATCATCTCTTGTGGAGGCAAATTTTCTGCATATAACTCCTAGCTAAACAAGAAAACCATAAAAAAAAATTTCCCACAGCTGATACAACCTTCATAGGGGCATTTTCTCTCACAGTAAATGAATTTTTATATTTTAGTAAAACTACCTATTTACTAAATAAAGATTAGTATGTTATGAAGCAAAGATTGGAACAGAAAGGGGGATGACTTGAATTATGGAAAGCATCCAGACAGAAGATGGTTTCTTCATAAAAATATTTTTCCCTGTTTTACTCACTCAATACAACTAAAAACTCTCAACTTTATATATAAAACAACATGAGAAGTCTCTGACAGGGCAACAGAAGGCACACTGGCTAGGGACCCCGCAACCTGAGGACCATGGTGGTGAGCTCCCAGGGTGTTCCTGTTGCCTTGGACATCCCAGACCTGGAGCTGAGGGCAGCAACCTGGAAAGGGCAATGGGCACATACAGAAAAAGTCTCAAGAGGAGCCTGCTGTCTCTGACCAAATGGCCAGAAAGGGCAGCCCAGCAAGGCAGAATACTTGGAAACAGTAACACCTTTCCCCAGCCAAATGCCTGAAAAGGCCAAGTGGGGAGTCCAGGCTTCCACACTCAAAATACTATAATGAGGTGCCCCAAATACCCTACTGAGTTGGGGACAGAAAAGGCCCAATAAGGAGCCCATATTTCATCCCTACCCAGATGTAATGAAGAAAGCCTAGTGGAGAGCCAAATCTCTCACCACTACTCAGCAGTACGGAGGACATCCCCAGTTGTGTCTGTGGAGGCCATGTGTGGAGCTAGATATCCCACCCCTGCCCAGCAGTAATGAGGAGCCCCCAATAACCTCAGATGTGAATGTAGGCTGAGTGAGCAAACTAAGAGTTTTACCCCCACCTGCCAGTACTGAGGCAGCACTGCCACCTCTTCCTTGGCCATAGGGTTCTGAGAGGAAGCCAGTGAAAGGAGGTTTTAGTAAGATCCAGAGTTTTATAACATCATAAAAAAATATATCCAGGATTCAACTGAAAATTACATGTCTTAGAAGAAGCAAGAAGATTCAAACTGCAAATAAGACAATCAAAAGCTACCAATACCAAGATGACAAGAGATGTCAGAATTATCTGACAAAGCTATTAAAGCAGTCATCATAAAAATGTTTCAATGGGCAATTATGAACACATTTGAAACAAATGAAAAATGTATAAAGTCTCAGCAAAGAAACAGAAAATAACAACAAATAAATAGAAGATATAAAGAATGAAATAGAAATTCTAGAATAGAGAAATAAATAACCAAAATAAAACTACAGTTGATGGGCTCAGTGGTAGCATTAATGAAACAAAGGAAAAGTGACATTAATGAGACAAAGACAAAGTGAACTGGAAGACAGAACAATAAAAATAACCTAATATGAAAAACAGAGAGAAATGGACCAGAGAGATAAAAAGAAATGAGAAGAACCTCACAGACCTATGGGACTATATAAATGATCTAAAAATTATGTAAATGGAGTGCTGCCGGAAGAGAAGAAAATGTAGGGCTGAAAAAGTACCAGAAGAAATTTTGTCTGAAGATATCCCAAATTTGGAAAAAGACATAAACCTACAGATACAAGAATCATAGTGAACATCAATCTGGATAAATTTTTTTTAAATCCACACCGAACGCTTCTGGGAAATTTTCCAAAAAGGAAAACAAATAATTTTCAAAGCAGCCAGAGAAAAATTACACCTTACCTAGCGGGGCACTTGTCATCAGCATCCGTGGAGAAATAGGAATTAGCAGAACGTTTTTAAGTGCTGGGAAAAAAAAAATCTGCCAGCCTAGCATTCTATATCTATTAAAAAAGTATTCTTCACAAATGAAGAGGAATTCAAGACATTCTTATATGAAGGGAGACAAAGATAATTTATCTCTAGCAAACCTACCATAAAATAGTGTTTAAAGAAAGTTCTCTAAAGTTCCTTTATAGGAATTTTTTTTTTTAATTTAAAAAAAAAAAAACACAGAAAACAACAAGCATGGGTACGGACGTGGAGGAATCAGAATTCTCCTACTCTGATGGTGGGAATGTAAAGTAGTGAACCTATGGTGGAAAACAGTGTGACAGAGTCTCTCAAAAAATTAAAAGTAGAATGTCCATACGATATAGCAATTACATTTCTGTGTATATACCCCAAAAAACTGAAAGCATCAAACTGATATTTGCACACCCATGTTCACTGCAATATTATTCACAATAGCCAAAAAATGGAAGCAACCCATTTGTCCATCAGCAGATGAATGCATGAACAAAATGTGGTTTCTACATACAATGGAATATATTCAGCCTTAAAAACGAAAAAAAAAAAAGTCGGATACATGCTACAACATGGAGGATGGATGAACCTTGAAGATATGATGCTAAGTACAATAAACCAGTCACAAAAGGACAAATATTTTATGATTCCTCTTCCATGTGGTACCTAGAATAGTGAAAAAAAAAAAAAATCACCAAACAGAAAGTATAATGGTGGTTTCCAGGGGCTGGGAGGAGGAGGGAATGGGGAGGTAGTGTTTAATGGGTACAGACTTTCAGTCTTGCAAGGCGAAAATGTTGCTGTGCGTGCTTGCTCCTGCCTGTAATCTCAGCACTTTGGGAGGCCAGGTGGGAGGATTGTGTCAGGCCAGGAGTTGGAAAATAGCTTGGGCAACAAAGAGAGACCCCATCTCTGAAAAACAATTAAAAATTACTTAAGTGTGGTAGAGGCTGA
The DNA here is from genome assembly GCF_043159975.1 of Macaca nemestrina. Taxonomy (NCBI): domain Eukaryota; kingdom Metazoa; phylum Chordata; class Mammalia; order Primates; family Cercopithecidae; genus Macaca; species Macaca nemestrina. Next base: position 38,633,740 of record NC_092133.1, on the reverse strand, counting down.
GGTGGGAGAGTCATTTGAGCCCAGAAGTTTGAGGCTGCAGTGAACTATGAAGATAATCATTTCCTCTGTTCATTCTGTTTCACCACCGACAAAGCAATTCTATTCAATTATACATTTGTACTCTCAAGACCTAAATAAGGCATTTTTACTCCAGTTTGCTTTGTGTTTTAGTGGTTTCTCTGAAATAATTCTGTAAAGTCTCTCTTCTTTCTTATGTCAGCTTAATAAAGTCATTGTTCAATTAGCTTAATGCCCCACTATTAATGGGACAGAGATTTCCTTGGACATCAGAAACCAATAAATTTCCCAGTCTTTGCAAGAGGCTCTGTGTGCGTGTTGGGGAATGCCTTTAACACCTACCTGGGCAGTTTGTAAATCTGCTAGCTAACTAAAAATCTTAAAAGAAGGAATTGAAAAATAAGATGTTCATAGAAGGCTTTGAAGAGTGGTGACACATTTCTGGAACATAGAAGGCCACACAGGCTTAGGAAATATCTGAGAATGCCCTAAGCCCTCGCCTCTGACTAACTTTGAGGCTCTATGAGAGCGGAACATTACGTTTCTCTAGCGAAAAATGTCTGCAGAAATAAGAAAATGTATAGGAGTAGATTATTTAAAGCAAGACTATGGCCTTATAATGAGGCCTTTTCAACTGCAGGTTTATTCTAATCCTTGGTTGCAAACCTTCATAATGGCCTTTAGGCTTCAACTGAAATAAAAGTGCTTACTTGGTCTTTCTCACTTGAAAAGCTCTATACTCCATCTAATTTCCACTAAGTGAGAATTTGCCAGAAATTATTTCCCAATTCTAAAGTTTCTGAATGAAATTTTATAGCCAGAATTTCAGCCTTTCAGCTACTGATTTCAAATCAGCAATCATTTCAACAGATAAATTGCATAAAATATCAGGCTTGCCAAATGAATTTCCTAAACTGTTACGCTGTCTCCACGAATCTTTACAACTTTTATCAGTTTCTGTAAAAATACATATTTGCATGTCTATGTGAGAGACAGATGGGTAACTGAGAGGAAACAGCAGAGACAGAAACAGATATTGACAAAGATTTGTAGTAGGTGCTATTTCTTAAAACTTCTGGTTGTTACAGTGAAACATTATTTGCAGATGAAAGGATTTACTATTTGAAAACTCCATGAAAGGTAACCCAAAATTGCTAAAATTATCAAAGAATTCAATCTTCAGTATTCACACGGATTTGGGGAAATAGTCTTTCCATTATACTCATGTTAGAAAAGTAAACACATATATAAGTTTTAGTGAACTATATTCCAGTATTTATGAAAAGTAAAAGATTATATACATTATGGTGCAGCCATTTTTATCTATAAAACCACCTTAAAGAAATAATATAAGATGTATGCAGATAGCGGCACTTGTAGTAAACAACAGTTCAAAAATAATCTAAACATCATTGAAGCTGGAAATAATTCTGAAAATATGGAATAGCCATTAAATAGGACATTATGAGCTACATTTCTTTATGTTGCTTTTTAAAATATCTATATGTTACTATACAACTGTCGCCTCCAAATCACAGCTATATTCTACATATACACATAAACACACATATACACATATTTCTGTTTGTGTATATTCAAATACATGTTCCCCTTTTCTTTGCCTTAATATGTCTGTACATCTGTGTGTGTCCCTGTATGTGTGTATCTAACCACTGGGGGAGAAAAGAATGGATAACCTTGGACAGACTGGCTAATTCAAGTTTATATCATGTCATTCCCTTTGGCTAAAGTGACCTTCTTTTCTTTTCTCCCTGCATTTATACACATGCATATACATGCTAAAATAAACACATATACAACATATATATCCAACACATGCATATATGTACATGTAATTGTATTTTAATAGCCACTGGGGGAAAAAAGAAAGTATACAAGCTAATCTGTCAAGAGATCATTTGCCTAGACAGGTAGATAGGAGTGTGAGATTAATAAAGCTCATGTTTTAATACTTTCAACATTTTTTTAAAATCTCACGCAATAATTTCTGATTTCTCATTTGTGGTAGCAAAGCAAAATATGGCATTTATAGGGTGCTTTCCATTTCATATGACTACAGATAAAATGTAGCATATGATCTTAAGATTGTGTTACAAACATAATTTTATTGGAAATGAAACAATAAATTTTCTTTCATACAGGGAAAATTGGAATGGATTTTGAAGGATGCATACAATCAAAAGAGATAGGGCTCAGAGATGGCCTTCTTCCTATTAAGATAGGAGGAGATAATGGTTGACACACAGGCAAGGAAACATCTGCATTTTTCACATGGGACTGAACAGCCTTGCTCTGCAATCTAGCAGCTAGACACTTCATCAGACTGGGATGAAACAAAGCTCATAGAAGGGTGGTATAGTGCCAAAGCCTTTGTGAACTGGGGTGGTGTCAATATCCTTTGGATCAACCAGAGGTTTCAAGGTAAAATTCTGCAAAATGGTGGTCAGGATTAAAAACAGCTCCATGCGGGCCAGGCCTTCTCCAGCACAAATTCTTTTTCCTAAAAATTACACACAAGATCATTACTCATTTAATTCTTTAGCTGAGTTAGCACACAGGGAGGCTGAAATTAATGTGGAATGAAGAAATATATTAATGAATGACTAATGAACCTACAACTTTTTCTATTTACACCCAAACCTGGTTTCTTTTCTATTCTTTAGCACATATTTCTGTGAATGTACTATATTAAAAAAAATCTTTTCTGTCCATGCACATTGGAACTGCTGTGTTGCAGCTTGCCAGTGACATCTTTACACACACACACACACTCACACACACACATCTATCCCAACTGGCATGATACACAACACTGTATCTACTTCTCCATATACTTCTGACCCTGGACTTGACAAATAGATTTATTTGTCCTTATCTGGATTCTAAAGGATAATCAATCTTGCCACATATCTGCTCTAAAAAAAATAGTCAAGAGCTTATTATTGCCAGGTATAAAAAGAAATGTCACCAAGTGGCCACAGGCAATTCTTAGGGCATCATTTCTTTCCACATCTTCCACCCAGTTCCCCTCACCCCAGCCATTACTAATGATTCACCACTCCCCAAAGAGATTGGCAATTTCAAGATTCCTCTCAGATTCCAGGTATTCTTCTACCTGGAATGGTCTCCTACTCTGCTCTGCCTGCCAATAGTCCCCATATTCTTTCAGATTCAGCTCAGATGTTATTTATTCTATGCAATCTTCTTTGATACATCAGGATATACAATTCACGCTCTCAAGTTTTCCACAATATTCATTAATGCTTCTAATACACTACATTTCACATGAACTGTAAATTATTCATCTGTTTTACAAACTGGAGTACAAACTCTTAAGGTAAACCCTTAGATCTGATAATGCACACAGTAATACCCACTGTCAGGACAAAAGCTGGCCTGCAAGCCATGTGAAACAAATAGAAATGTTGAGCAGGCTCATGGTGCAACAGTGGACTCCAAAATATGAAAGGAGATAAGAAGTCACATAGCAACGGCTTTTTTGAGATTATCTCTGAGCAATGCACATAATCTTGAGAACACAACATCAAGGCTTGCTCTACACTTATTTTCTTATATAATTAAACAGGAACAAATCTTTTCTTTTTGTCTCTGTTTCAGTTATTTCTGTTGGAAACGTCTTCTACCCCCTTATCCGCCTCCTACTTCTTTGCAGTGTGCTGAATATTCTCCATTTCTTCCTCTTTCCAGAACCATTTTGTGTTTATCTCATGTGCCTTTCTATTCCCAGGAAACTGACCTCTAAGAACTGCATTAAACCAGGAGGTAGTTCCTTTCTGGGTTCTGGATACATTCAGAGGCTCAGATGTTGAAAAGTTCAGAGTATTTGTTCCCTCTATCCTACTCTGTCAGACTAGTTTAACAGTGCCAACATCCCTCTACCTAAAGACGCTTCTCTTGATGAGGAATCTGCTCATTATTCAGGTGCCAGCAACACTCTCCTTCTTTTGAATCTTTTGATCCAGGATTGTAACATCTTCTTGCTGATGTTAGTCCTGAGTTCTTCCCCACATTTTGTTACTCCCCTTGTTTGGCCGACACCTCTCAAAACCATCTCTTTATTAAACTCTCTTTTATTAACTTTATTGACATTGCTGCATGTTTCTTTCCAGGACTATCAAAAATTGAGGGAAGATACTCAAATGTGATTTATTGCAAGAAAATTTCACTTACTTTCCAACTATTCTGCCCCTGTCCCTCTCAAATAAATCATCTGAAGCGCTCTCTCTCTCTCTCTCTCTTGCTCACGTTCTCTCTCTCTCCCTCCCTTTCTCTGGACTCCCAAAGAAACCTCAAGCATAGCATTTGTGATCTTGGAATTTCATTGCCTCTTCATTTGTTTTCCTTTCTCTTAGAGAAAAGATCTAATACTTACTCACATTTGTATGCCTGACCTGAGCATTGCATTGCCATATGTAAGGTACTCAGTGAAGTTTATTGAGTGAACTGGCTTCTCAGGGTAAATGAGAAAAGTTTTACTAGAACTGGACTTCTAGGAGGAACTTTTAATGACCTACGTAGTGGACCAGGAAGCAGAATCTATGAACGCAGTCACCAGTCCCATGAGAAATAACCGTCTTTGGGAGTGGTGCCTCTGACCTTATGCAAATGGCAAATTGTTCAGCCCAGAGCAGCCTCCATGCAGAGTCCTTCCTTATCTTACATGACCCCTGATGTGAACATAAAAAGCTTGCTTGCCTGCTGAAAAAGCCATGAAATAATCACTCTTTTTAAAGTTGCCACTTTCGTCCAGGAAGTGGCCAGGGTCAAACTTCTCTGGATTGGGAAATTCCTTGTCATCGTACAGGACAGAAGTCAGATCTGTTAAGATTGTTGTGCCCTGAAAGAAAAAAGATAAACCAGATCAAAATACAGTGTTCATGGGATGCAAAAGCCATGGATAGGAAAGGCCAACATTTTGTATGCATGAATTCTGCAGGGCTGACTATGGGACTTGAGTATATGTGCATTTTAATATCTACAAGGAGTCCTGCAACCAATTCCCCATGAATACCAAGGGATGACTTTAAATTAAAACCTGTATAAACAAAGAAGGTGATCATATAACGATAAAGGGGAATTTCATCAAGTGGGTATAAAAATTATAAATGTACATGAACTCAACATCAAAGCACTTAAATATATGAAGCAAATATTAATAGACCTAAAGGAAGAAATAGACTTCAAAACAATAATAGTAGAGAACGTAATACCCTATTTTCAGCAATAGACAGATCAAACAACAAACAGTGGTGTTAAACTGTTCTTTTGACCTGACTTAGCAGGTATGCGCAGTACAGTCCACCCAACAGCTACAGAATACCCATTCTTCTATACAGCATATGAAACATTCTCCAGGATAGATCGTATGGTAAGTCACCAAACAAGTTTTAACAGATTTTGAAATTTAAAATCAAATCAACTATTTTTTTCTGAAAATAGTACAATAAAACTAGCAATCATGAAGAACAGAAAATATACAAATACCTAAAAATTAATTAACATGCTTATAAAGATCCAATGAGGTAATGAAAAAATTAAGAGGAAATATTTAACAATTTCTTGCGACTAATGATAATGGAAGTACAACATACCAAAAATCTATGAAATACAGTAGAATCAGTACTAACAATGGAGTTTAAAACAATTAACCGTTACATCAAAAAAGAGAATACTCTCAATTAACAATCTAACATTGAAACTTAAGAAACTATAAAAACCAAAAACAAACCAAATCCAAAATAAGTAGAAGGACAAAAATTGTAAATATTATTGAATAAATCAATAAAATACGAAATAGATATAGAAACTAAAATACGAAGAAGTCAATGAAAGAAAGTTTAGGTTTTCTTGAAATGATATACAAAACTGACAAGCCCTTAGCTAGACTATGAAGAAAGAGAGAAGACCAAAATAAGTAAAACGAGATATGAAAAAGAGGCCATTACAACTGTACCACAGAATTGCGAAGGATCATTAGAGACTATTATGAAGAAATATATGCTTACAAATTGGAAAATCTAGAAGGAATGGATAAATTTCTGGACTCATATAATGTACCAAGATTGAATCATGAAGAAATAAAAAATCTGAAAATGATAATAGTTGAATAACAAATTAAATCAGTAATAAAAATCTCCCATCAAAGAAAAGCCAAAGACTATTATTTTTGGCTTCACTGCTGAATTCTACCAAACATTTAAAAACACTCCAAGAAAAATTCTTTTGAAATTCTTCTGAAAAATTGTAAAGGGGGAAATCCTTCCATAATCATTTTATGAGGTCATGATTCCCCTAATACCAAAGACAAAACAAGAAAAGAAAACTGCAGGCCATTATCTCTGAAGAACATAGATGCAATACAAGTAGGCCCAGGGTGGTGGCTCACGCCTGTAATCCTACCACTTTGAGAGGCCGAGGTGGATCACCTGAGGTTGGAAGTTCAAGATCAGCCTGACCAACATGGAGAAACCCCATCTCTTCTAAAATTAGCCAGGCATGGTGGTGCATGCCTGTAATCCCATCTACTCGGGAGGCTGAGCCAGGAGAGTAGCTTGAACCCAAGAGGCAGAGGTTGCAGTGAGCTGAGATCATGTCATTGTGCTCCAGCCTAGGTGACATAGCGAGAGTCCATCTCAAAAAAAAAAGTGACTTGGGTGCTGTTAAAGGCATTCAGTTCCAAATGCAAATGGAAAAAGTTTCAAAAATTTGCAGGCTGACAATGCAATAGAAAAGAAAATAAAGAAAATCCTATTTCTGGGGAGAAATTCAAGCTGGCTGCAGAAATTTGCATAAGTAACAAGGAGAAGAATGTTAATCACCAAGAAAATGGGGAAAATGTCTCCAGGGCATGTCAGAGATCTTTGTGGGAGCCCTTCCATCACAGGCCTGAAGGGCTAGAAGGAAAAAGTGGTTTCATGGGCTGGGCCCAGGGTCTCAGTGCTATGTGCAGCCTAGGGTCTTGATGTCCTGCATCCCACATGTGGCTGAAAGGGGTCAACATAGAACTTTGGCTATGGCTTCAGAGGGTGCAAGCCTCAAGCTTTGGAGACTTCCAAAGGGTGTTTAGCCAGAACTTCTACTAGGGCAGTGCAGAAGGGAGATGTGGGGTGGGAGTAACTATACAGAGTCCCTACTGGGGCACCAGCTAGTGGAGCTGTGAGAAGAGGGCCACCATCTTTCAGACTCCAGAATGGTAGATACACTGACAGCGTGCACCATGTGCCTGGAAAAACTGCAGACACTCAACACCAGCCCATGAAGGCAGCTGGGAGGGAGACTGCACCCTGAGAAACTACAGGGGCAGAGCTGCCCAAGACTATGGGAACCTATGTTTTGCATCAGCATGACTGGAATGTGACACATGGAGTCAAAGGAGATCATTTTGGAGCCTTAAGATTTGACTGCCCTACTGGATTTCAGACTAGTGTGAGGCCTGAAGCCCTTTTGTTTTGGCCAATTTTCCCATTTGGAATGGCTGGATTTGCCCAGTGCCTGTACACCCATTGTATCTAGGCAGTAACTAACTTGCTTTTGATTTTACAAGTTCATAGGCAAAGGGACTTGCCTTATCTCTTACGAGACTTTGGATTGTGGACTCTTGAGTTAATACTGAAATGAGTTAAGACTTTGTGGCACAGTTGGGAAGGCATGATTGCTTTTGAAATGTGAAGACATGAGATTTGGGAGGGGCCAGGGACAGAATGATATGGTTTGGCTCTGTATCCCCAGCAAAATCTCATCTTGTAGCTCCCACAATTCCCACGTTTCATGGGAGGGACCCGGTGGAAGATGATTGAATCCTGAGGGTAGGTCTTTCCCATGTTGTTTTTGTGATAGTGAGTGGGTCTCATATCTCATGGTTTTAAAAAGGAGATTCTCTGCACAAGCTTCCTCTTTGCCTGCTGCCATCCATGTAAGATGTAACTTGCTCCTCCTTGCCTTCCACCGTGATTGTGAGGCCTCTCCAGCAATGTGGAATTGTAAGTCCAATAAACCTCTTTCTTTTATAAATTGCCGAGTCTCAGGTATGTCTTTATCAGCAGCATGAAAACAGACTAATACAAATGGATTTCAAAATGCTAATAGAGAGGTTCTTGAACACTCTCATCACAAATAAATAATAAATGTTCAAGGTGATCGAGATACTAATTACCCTGATTTAATCATTACACAACTCATACATGTTTCTAAACATGATGTTCTTCTCCAAAAATATGAACAATTATTAAGTGTCAATCATAAATAAAAGAGAATTGATCATGCTCACAGGCTGATAAAAAGGAGCCAGGAAGAAGGGAGAAGATGAAGAGGAAGGAAGAAGAAATAATTACTTAAGGAAGATAATTGAAAAAGAGAGAAGGGATCCATGCCACAGTTAAAACAGCTTATAGTAGAACAAAAGAAAGCCCATCTGTCACAGCAACTGACATGAAAGAGAATCAAAGGTTGTAAATGTAGCCAAGTATGTAAATCTAATGGAAAGCATTAGAGGAGTCCACTTCCAGTGACTAATTTTCCTGTGAGATGGAAGAGCAGGTCACCTATTAAAAGTAAGATAATGAAAGGTTGAGAAGAGTTCAAGGTTGAAAGTCATTGTGGAGTATGGTGAAGCAAGTTGAGTTAGATTATAAAGCAGGATTGTTGGGTAAGACTGACAATACTTTTGGCATTGATAAAAATTAAACCACCACATTTGGCATTGATGATAACAATATCAACCTGCTGGGCTGCATGGTCCTTTCCAGCACAGGTCAGTAGCCAATAATCAGGCAGGGAGGAAGGAGACTTTTATGTTGGACTTTTCACAAGTAAGTCATAGGGACAGTAGAGAAGGGGTGGGATATAGGATACAGGTTAATTGGTAAGAGTAATAAAACATAAAATTGAAAGGAAGGGACAGGATAGCACACTGGGCTAATGGACAGGCAGAGTGTGGAGCTATCAAAGCATGGAAAATCCTGTGGGAGTCTAGGCACTATCATATTTAGAAACTTGTATCAAAAACTAGAGGGAAAGAAGAATGTGGTTACAGGGTAGAATGCCTGAGTTATGAGTGTGCCATACCTGTAGAAGATTAGGCAATCTACAGTTCTACTGCTATGATATTTGATTGCCTAAGACACCTAAGGAAGGGTATAGACATAATATCTCTCACCTTTGGAATAAGATATTCTCTAAACCGAATGTCTTGAGTCACTGCATGGGGCACACTGGTGGGGATGAGGTCAATATATCTCTGGATCTCATGCACCACAGCATCCGTGTAGGGCATCCGGCTTCTGTCCTGCATGCAGACACTTCGGTTTTTGCCGACCACATGATCAATTTCTTCCCGCACTTTAGGTGGCAAGGCAGGAGTCAGAATTTACGAGAAGAAAAAAACTTGAAGTACCATTTGTAGGATCCCTTCATCATTGTCCCATTGTAGTTGGAGATAGGACAATGACGGAAAATTATGTGTCACTACCTCCATAAGAGAAAAAAAAGGACACACAGTTTACGTTTCTTGGGCAAACTGAAAGCGCATTAGACACAGGTATGCAGGTATGAAATACAATTGCACCATGACGTTCAATCCTCAACTTTGATTCCCTACTCTGTGTACTTTTTCTTGACAGACTCAGAGATCTGGGATCCTGAAGAATCACTGAAGACCTTGTAGTTTAACCATTTTGTGTATTTCAATTTTATCTTAAATATTTAAGTTTCAGTAATCTAAGAAGTACACAGTGCAGTTCAGGAAATGAGATATTAACTTGATTCAGCACAAAAACTTAACAAGTTAAAATTTATTCAGAAGGTATTCATAATATAGGACAGACACACTGCACTCTTCATTATATTACTTTATAATTCTTCAAAAAACTTCTATGTGGTAGGTATAATTTCATGTACTTTACAAAGAAACAAGTCCAGAGAAGTAAATAGTTTCCTAAGGATGCTCAGGGAATATGTGGTCTTTCCCATATTATCCCCCTTGAACAGATAAGGGATCACAGATATGGAGAGTAATCATGTGTCTGCAGGTCAAGCCAGCCACCTATTAGTAGAATCAGAATTCAAAACCACTGCTATTGAAGTCTACAGCTCATTGTTCAAAATAACAATGCCACACTGCTGCATCTGTTCCAAACCAAATCAAGAATCCTATACCATCGCAGGGAGAATAATGGCCTCTGCTTTTCAAATCTCTATCATTATTTAAACATTTTATTCTCCTTTTATACTAGGAACTAATTTGAATTGAATCCACCCAGTGGTAGGTAGATGTACTAATGATGAGAAATTTTGTTGTACCTTGTGTTAGCAGGTAAACTGTGGGGTGGTTATCAGTATTTTCTGTCCGTTTCTACCTGAAATTTGATCCTGCCCATCATCTGTGATCATACCTGAGATCTCAGGGTGCTTCAGCAGGAGCAACAGTCCATATCTCATTGTGGTGCTTGTTGTCTCTGTTCCTGCACCAAACATATCCCATATAGTAGCAACCAAGTTGTCCATGGTAAATTCAGACTCTTTATTGTGTTTTTCCTAGCAATGACATGTTACAATTACTTAATAAAAAGCTTTTCAAGTAACACAATACTATTCAGTACAACATCAGTACCTGGCCAATTCAGCCAGACTTTAGAGTGTGCTATGGGTGAAGATAATATTAGGTGAACTGTTAGAATTGCTTCAAATTTAAAATAACATCGGACTCACAAATATTCAAGTACTTTCTGATTCTTCAATTTCTGACCCACTAGAGCCAGTCAGTTCCTTTGTAATTTTTTAAACATACTTTTGATTAAGTCATCACTGCTAATCACTGTCAACTCAAGCATCTATTGTCTATTTCATCATATCTAATTTTTCATTCAAGTTTCTTGAACTAATTACACCCAAACTACAGCAGTATTTACAACTCCATCAGTCATTACACCCAAGACTGCTCTTCAATTACAATCATTAGAGCCTCTTTGAAAATTTCACAAACTTGATTACTGTACTCATCATCTCCTGGATCTATTTTCTCCTCCCTGTTTAACTAAGTCAGAGTTTCTCAAACCTACCTCATCTGTAAATGAATATATCTTAGAGATTGCCCAAAAGTAAGCCTGTCTGGGTTTCTATCCATTCCTGTGGTGTTCCCTCATTTGTTACATCTTCTCTTCATGGAACCATGATATGTTATCATCAGTCTTGAATGAATGTGTGCATGTGTGTGTTTGCATGTTTTGATCAGCCCCCAGATAAGGAATCAGCTTTAACATGGTAAACATAAAACCTAAGTCTCTTTGGGTGAGAACTTAGAAATGTCCAGAGACATGCAATATGGCTTACACAGGTAATATGTTGCATAAACAATTAATACACTTTAGGATATAGCATTTGTTTTCAGATCTCAGTTTCACCGGGAAAATCAAAGCATATCAATGAGTCACGACACCCATAAAGATAAAGTAGCAAATCAGAATTACATTGTACCTTTTCCATTCGAATCAGAAAATAGTCAATAAAGTCTCGAGGGTTATTGATGTCCAGAGATTCCTGATGTTCTTTTACTTTCTCCAAAATAAAACTTCTTTGGAGAGCAAAATTTTTAAATATCACATTATGACTTCCTGGGAGAACCCGTAAAAAGGGGAAAGCATTGTAGAGCTGAAAGGAGGAAGAATCCATCATTAATTCATTCACCAAACACTGGTCCTTATCATTTATCAGACACTGGTTATATGCTAAGTAGATAAAGATGAATAGACATGCTTCCTGCACAGGAATGCATTCTGAATTTGAAGGAGAGAGCACTGAAAAAGTAGGCAGAGACAGTATGCACAGGTTACAAAGCAACTTCAAGGCCAATCACGTTGATTTCCTAACCATAACTCTCTGAAGGAAGTCAAGAAATTACCCCTGTTGTCACCTCTCTTCAGATGAGCAAATTGAAGTTCATAAGGTTAATCAACAATTCGAAGACACCAAACTAGTGATCTCAGAGCTAATACCCTGTGTTTGCACCAGTATACACAATATATGTTTTACCAGGGGATAGTCTAAAAATTTTGAAGACTCATACTCGTTTGTTGTAATGAGGAAATAGTACATCTGAAAGATTAAGAAACTGCCCAAATCACTTAGCGTATACATATATATAAAAAAACACAAACATACACATATACATATATAGATATATAATTTAAATATTACACCCCAAAGAATGTGCATATTTTCCTGACTCATGTTTTTTGCTGGTCCTAGAGCTTACAGAACATGCTTTAATTTAGACAACACCCCAATGACCTAATACCTTTGGAACACATCCACATAATATATTCAGGCTTGTAGCTTAAATCAAACTAGATACAGAATCAGGAATCAGGAATTCTAGATTCTAGATTTTGATGTTCATTTTCTTAGCTAGGCTATTTTGAAAAATATGCCTAATAGCTCTGGGTCAGTTTCCCATTCCAGTAAATAAGAGACATTAGACTATTTTTTCTCTAGGGTCCTTTGAAGGTAGGTCACATCAGGAACTTATGATCAGTATAGAATTTTAGTTGTTAGTGATTGTAAAACATAGGTTACTGACATTTTCTGACAGTGTACTTTAATAAGAAATACATCTTAAATCACTACCCTCTATATCTGACGATCTGAAAACAAACAAAAAAAGTTTCATCTAAACAAATCTTACTATAAATGTAGCACTCTGAGATTATGTATTTTTTTCTATTCTACCTTACTTCATATTTTCAATTTTATTGTATCACATTAGATTGATTTGATAACTCACTAATGTGTTGCAAACGATAGTTTGATAAGCATTGCTTTGGACATTTTTAAATAGGGCAGAGAGATGGGGTAGGCATGAGCTATAGATGAGCTAGAAAACTATTACACATTCTAAAAAGAACCTTGGCCTTACCTGTATCCAGGGGCTGCTCACAGTTTCAAAGTTTTCATTAAAATACTTCATCAAGGTTAGAAATTTCTGATCCCTGTAATCAAAACGATTCTGGAAAATGATGGAGCTGATGACATTGCAGGGAACACAACCCAGAAGAAAAGTGGGATCACAGGGAGATGCTACAAACAATGCCAGTCAGAAGTTAAAACACAATTTTCATATAAATCTAAAATTGACTGCTTAAAATAATTGGAAATGATTGACTTCTAAGATCTTCTAGAAATAAAACCTACCTGGACATGCCACAATTACAATAAATTTCAAATGCTTAAAATACAATTTGCTGTATTTATCCAAATAAAACTGTCTAATCCAGTCCATTTTATTTGATAATTTTGCCCCAAGAAGTCTCCTATTTATATCATTTTCCAAAATGTTCTAATTCACAAGAAGGAATACAAAATAAAAAGAGGCCATTTAAAATATTTTTTAATGTATGGAATTTAATTATCAGTGTTGATACATCCTCATGATGCCAACAGAAAACTAAACAACTTAAAAAGAAAATCAAAATACTGAAGAAACTTGAAACACAACATGGAAAACAGAGTTGAAAAATTTGGTTGTCTTTTTTTGTAAAAGATAAAAATAATGAGAGAAATTGGAATTATAGTTACATATTTGAAAAACTACATTGTGGGTAGAAATAGACTTCGTATATGCAATAAAGAGCATGGCTCCATTTTTGGATGTTTGATTGCTAGAAGTTTTATAAGACTCACCCTGAACTCTTCCCCTTGTACCCACATCTGGAAATGCTTTAAAAAAAATATGTAACAGTTCCTTCCATTAACACAAATAGGCAGTTTAAGCCACACAAGCCCTGACCTGCACACAGGAAACTTCAACCCAGCCCTAAACCCTAATTGCCATGAAAACCTCATGCCACTATCCTCCTGCTGCTCTTTCAGTGTCATTTTGGACCTGGTTGGGTGTCAGCCTGCTCTTCATTGAAAGCAATATTATGTGAGTAATAAACCTTTCATATCCTATTGGTGTTTGTGTCGAATCTTTATTGTAATCATCTAAACCAGATTTTGGATGATAGGTAGGTCCCTCCTGCCTCTGTGTGGTGACAACCACAACACCACAACTCTAGAAGGACAATGCAAGCTCAGATCAAAAATTAGAAGTTACTATGTAAATTAGCTCTGCTCAACCTGTGGAAATAACTTCCAACTGTTAGTGTTATTAGTGATTAAATGGGCTTCCCCAAGAGTGTGAGGTCCCTACAATGAAGTGGAATTAAGCAGATTTTGGACGACTAAAGGTCAGGGAGTTCAGAGAAGGCCATATTCGCCATGGGAAAAGTTGAACGAGTTAATAACAAGTTCTGCTTCAATACAAATTAAGGATACAAATAATTTCACAGATAATATGTGCCAAAATTCAATATTCATTGCTTGACTAATTCTATTTCCAAATTTTATTCAAAGAAAGTAGTCAGAGATTTACAATAATTAGTATGGGTTTCACTCTTGTATATTAAGAGCAGGAAAAACTAGAATCAACCTATCTGGCCAAAACAGAGGATTAGTTAAATAAACTCTGGTGTGTCCAAAATAATGGACTACTGTACTATCCAGCTAATAATGTTCTTGAAAAACATTTAGTTAAACACATAAAAATATTCATTCAATACACGACATTATAAAACCACATATATCTTATGATCTTACCCCTTGCTTGCCCTGCCTAGCCCTTTCTCTTCCACCTGCTCTCCCAGCCCTGCAGGTGCACACACACATCTACGCACTGCAGAGATCTGTGCTGCTGCAGTACCATCTCTTCATATCCACACTCCATTATGAGAGGTGAATGGCAGCCCCACACTTTGGGGGTAATTGGCAACCCCTGTATTGTTCTTAAACACTTTACTAGAAAAGTTACCTAATTTTTTAAGTGTATGTGGCCAAGACTCATAGCTGATTGCCAAAATCCATGTTCTTTTCTTCCTGTGTACAGAGTAAACCACAGTTTCCAGCTTCTCTGGCAGTTAGGTGTGGCCTTCTTACTAAGTGGCACACATGAGAGAAGTTATGTGTGCCACTTCTATGCCTGGTCTAAAGTATTTGCTTTTTAACTTGCTCTTTTCTCCTTCCTGTATCACACAGAGATATGAATCATTGATGAAACTGAAAGACATTTGCTGAAGATATCAAAGCCCAATTAACCTGGTACCTAAAAAGACTGTTATTCCAAACACTTCACCTCCTAATTCTGTTATGTGAGCAAAAAGTAAACTATGATACTTCAGCCATCATAATATTTTGTAGTCTATTTACAATACCATTTGTTCTACCCAAACTATTAGTGTTAATTATATGAAGAAATAAACACCATTGGTTTTTTTTAATGCTTCCACCAGACACAAGGCTTCCTCTTGAATTCGGTCTTCAATTGTTTTCTTCCCCATTCCCATATTCCTCAAAACCATGAGAGAGAAACGCCGAATTTGCTTCCATCTTTCTCCATTGCTAAAAATAACTCCTATCAACACAAAAGAAAAAACAGAGAGAGAAAATATTCTTCATTGTCATGAATACGAGCTGACAGTTCTCATCTCAGGAGCTGATACTGACATTTCAGCAGGATGTAAATATAATGGTGTCAGCTTCAGTGATTCACATTGAGCCCTTCATCACACCTGCCTCCTCTTTGAACCCAAACTACTATTTAACGGTCAGGATTCTTAATTTTGCATATTGCTAAACTATTCTTAATCCACCAGCTGCACTAAACCTCAGAATAATTCTGTAAACTGAAGGCTTTGTCCCATTTTACGGGATGCTAAAAATCATAAAGGCAAAATGCTTGCTCATGATCCTGCAGCAATAAACATGGTGAGTCCTGGTCATAGCTTAAATTTTCAGGGCTGGCTTTTCAAATTGTAAGTTAATTTTAAGAGAAATAACAAGAAGAGGGAATTATCAGGAGAATGTGAGACAGCACTTTTTCATTGGAAGATATCTCCTGATAATCATTTCTCAGATAAGGGGTACAGTCATTAAACAGACAGCTAGTCTCATTTCAACATTTCCCCTCTATTTGTTAAATCTTACCTATGAAATATGGAAGGAAACATCAAAGAAGTTCAATATTAGGCTGCCAGAGTCAAGACCAGATCAAGGGGAAAAAATAGGCTCATAGGAAACATTTCCAGGGAGCCTCTTAGAAAACAGTGCAGAAGAACCCACATCTCCAAGACAATCCTAAGTCAAAAGAACAAAGCTGGAGGCATCACGCTACCTGACTTCAAACTATACTACAAGGCTACAGTAACCAAAACAGCATGCTACTGGTACCAAAACAGAGATATAGACCAACGGAACAGAACAGAGCCCTCAGAAATAATACTACAAATCTACAGCCATCTGATCTTTGACAAATCTGAGAGTAAGAAGAAATGGGGAAAGGATTCCCTATTTAATAAACGGTGCTGGGAAAATTGGCTAGTCATAAGTAGAAAGCTGAAACTGGATCTTTTCCTTACTCCTTATACGAAAATTAATTCAAGATGGATTAGTGACCGACTGGATGAAGAAAATGTGGCACATATACACCATGGAATACTATGCAGCCATAAAAAAGGATGAGTTTGTGTCCTTTGTAGGGACATGGATGTAGCTGGAAACCATCATTCTTAGCAAACTATCACAGGAACAGAAAACCAAACACCGCATGTTCTCACTCATAGGTGGGAACTGAACAATGAGATCACTTGGACTCGGGAAGGGGAACATCACACACCGGGGCCTATCATGGGGAGGGGGGAGGGGGGAGGGATTGCATTGGGAGTTATACCTGATGTAAATGATGAGTTGATGGGTGCTGACGAGTTGATGGGTGCAGTACACCAACATGGCACAAGTATACATATGTAACAAACCTGTACGTTATGCACATGTAGCCTAGAACTTAAAGTATAATAATAATAAAAAAATAAATAAATAAACTTAAAAATAAATAAATAAATAAAGGGGCTGACATGATTTAAAAACAAAAAAAGAAAAAAAAAGAAAACAGTGCAGAAGAAGTCAGAACCCCGTTCAGGTCATATCTCTGTTTGCCAGAACCCTGTGATCCACCAGAAGACTTGATAGTTTAAGGCTAGCTCCAAAAACAAATAAAAGAAATTTCCAGCACTTAATCAAAAAAACTTTTTCTAATATCAATTCTGATACATACTCATACTCTGATCATGTTTCTCCATGATGTTTTCAGAACATACGTTTGCTTTATGCTTTGTCTTCTGTTGTATTCTAATATTGCTCATGCTTTTTTAGAATCATATTTGAAGGTGAGGATAGAAATATTCCAAACTCATGTGGTTCCATGCACGCTATTCAAGCTTCCTAAAATAATCTCTGGGTATCCATGACTAAGACCCGGCAGCAAAATATTTGGTGAATAAGATAACTAAGTAATATTCCTTCTCTCTCTCATCTCTCTATTGCTTTTCTATTTTTTCAACTGACCATAATTTATGATGAACTTCTCTTTGTAACAAATTCGTGAAAAATTAGTGGCTAGATGGCTTGTTATCATGAATATAATGTTTAACAGGGACATTGTGTCACTTTCACGGATTTTAAATATAGATTAATGATCCTTTATAGAAAAATTATTCTTAGCCTCAGGTAGAAAATACGAAAAGTGTGTTTCATAAATTTTTTTAATACTTACGATTTCTCAATTTCTTCAAATTTTTCAAATTTTTACAACTTACAGACCCACACACATACCCCAAAGGGAAGCATACCGAATCCTTGGGTAATTTTTTCTGCCACTGGAAAACTCCCTCGGCCAGAAAATACTTCTCCCTGATCAATCAGTGCTTCCTTAATTGCTTCGTATCCATGTAACACCACAGTTGGCTTCATGCCAAAATAAACAGTGAGCACAGGGCCATAATCTTTTGCTAGCTGCAAAAAGAATAGCAGATGCAAATAAAGTGTAAATTTCAAAAATAAAATGTAGATAGCTTAAGGAAACATTTTAAAACTTGCCAGAAAGATGTTTTAATACTTCTCCACCAAGTATATAAAATTTAATTCTTTAGAATCAATTATTTGATAAGAAAAAAGTATTTGAATAGTAATTATCATCACTTTATTAGTAACAATTCTATTAGTGTTAGTATCAGCTTCAGTATTTATTTCTTGTTCAGCCCCTACTATATCACAGGGGCTATATTATACATTTTGTTCCTATTATTTTATTAAATTTTTATGCCAAATTAATAATTGTACCAACTTTCTCCTATCTTCTTACAATTACAGTAAATTCTGTGTTTCTTCTTTGGGTTAAGGGAAGTCCATCTACTTTGCCTCATGTGTAGTCTAATAATTGTCCATCATTGTTCATTCTTGATAAATTTACTTTTAGCACGAGATACTGCCATATTTTTATAATGCATGATAACATAGCAATGTGGTCATACATATTTCCCAGCTTCACTCAAAGCTAGATGCAGCCATGTGACTCAGTTTCCATGAACTCACATAAGCACAGTGTTGTGATAAAATTCGACATTTGTGCATAACAGACAATTGCTTCCCCTTCATTTCTGCACCTACCCATGGGTTGAAATAATAGTATGGAGATGCCCCTACTATGACCATGCAAATGAGAAAAATAGTCTAGAGGCAGAAGATACTAGAACTACAAAGATTTAAAAAAAAACAAAACTGGTTCTCTTAATGGCATCATGGAGGAGAGGCAAGCTGACAGCGAGCACCTAGAGTTTCTTGTGTGAGATAGTAATAATCTCCTATCTTCTTTCAGCATCATCTTTCTGTAATATCAGCTTATGTGGTATCCTAAATGATATAGGACTTACAATATTTCAACTTTTCTAGTGTAGAACTTTTTTTGCCAACCTAAAAATTCATTCTACAAACTATAGTGACCTTTTCACAAGGAAGATGTTAACCTGACTGTCCTTTAAGCATGTTAATGGTATCACATTGCTCTTTTTTTCTTTCCTTTTTTTTTGAGACGGAGTTTCACTCTTATTGCCCAGGCTAGACTGCAATGGTAGGATCTCTGCTCACCGCAACCTCCACCGCCCGAGTTCAAGTGATTCTCCTGTCTCAGTCTCCCAAGTAGCTGGGATTACAGGCATGTGCCACCATGCCCTGCTAATTTTTTACTGTTAGTGGAGACGGGGTTTCTCCATGTTGGTCAGGCTGGTCTCGAACTCCCGACCTCAGGTGATCCTCCTGCCTCCACTTCCCAAAGTGCTGGGATTACAGGTGTGAGCCACCAGGCTCGGCCCATATTGATCTTATGACAAAAACAAGTGTTTTTTACATCCTTGCACGGACTGCATCCCTTGTCCCCTGCATCCCTCTCTACTCTCAGCTTGTACCATATTCTTACTTAGTCTCTGAACTACAAACACTTTTGTCCTCTTTTCAGGGTCTTAGGGAGAGAAGTGTAAACCAAAAATAAAATTCAAAGCACCCCTCTCACCGCCAGCTGGCCCCACTCCCTTACCACCAGCAATTTAAACAGACTTCCTCTCTAGGCCAGGTCCCTCCAAATTTAACCTGAAAAACTTATTCATGCCATCATGGGAAGGGGGCATTGAACATGCCTCATTATGCCCTCTTCCCTTTTGCAATTCAGCAAAAGCTGACCAACGTTTAACATTAAGGCAGACCTTAACTCTGATAAGAAACAATTACCATCTATTCTCTCTGAAGACTGCTGCCTGGAAGCTTCATCTGCATGATAAAACCTTGGTCCCCACAACTCTTATCATAAACCAGACATTCCTCTCTATTAACAATAACTCTTTCACCCAATCGTCAATCACAAAATTTTAAACTCTGGATATCATGGAAGCAGCCCCTCTCCCACTGCTTCGAGTTATCCCACCTTTCTGGGCCAAACCAATGTATATCTTAAATGTATTGACAGGAGTCTCATGTGTACATACTCAAACGTATAAATGTATAAAACCAAACTGTGCCGTGACCACCATGGGCACATATTCTCGGGATCTCCTGACAGCTGTGTCATGGGTCATAGTCACTCACATTTGCTCAGAATAAATCTCTTCAAGTATTTTGCAGTTTGACTCTTTTCATCAACAGAAGCAATTCTCCCCCAGATTAAAAACATGTGAAATTGGGTTTTGTTGATATTTGATATGTTTAATTCCTAATCATTCTTACGATTATCAGCTCCAACTTCAATTACTCAGAGAACCCTTTGCTGAATGCCTGAATGCTCCTCTAACTGGTTAGTCCCTTGAAATTACATGGTCTCTTTCTACCATGTCCCTGTTACACAGTTTGTAATCATACCTTTACTTGCATTGTTGTTTCATAAAGATATTCCTATCCTCTAAACTGTAAGTTCCTTAATGATGGGGTCACTTTAAATTTTCTTTTGCCATTGAAACTCACATGCACCATGCAAGGAGGTATTTAATTACTTATAGAAAATGTGGTGTACTTAAGTAACCTGTGCAAAATCTTTCTTATTTACATCTTCAAGAAATGGAAATTAAAGCGAAGAGAGGTTTTAATCCTGCTTAAATCTGTGAATTTAAATAATCAATAGATGAGCTGGGGCGCTGACACAATCTCTTTCAATTCAAAGCCAAGGCATAGGAAGAATGAGCTTCTAGAAGCAGTATTCCAGTAACTGGCTTTCTTAAGAGAAAGACAGATTCCACATCATTCTTCAGGCTTTAGAGAGCAACTGCTATGTAAACAACTTGGAGTAGAGAAGTTACTCATTTATTGAGAACTACAGTATGAAATATGAAAGATCTGAACCCTTAGTAATTCCCTTGATTTCAATTCATATATGCTTTATGAAAATGTGGTGCTGTGACACTGTAAATCGGTGCTTATTTAGAAAACTAAAAGCTGTTCCATTTTCACTAGCATTTACCAAAGAAGAGTTAAAGCAACCTGGATTACAATATTGACAAAGAATTTCTGCTCCTGGCAATGTCAACAATCATAACATGGATCAATGATCTTAGTAATGTTCCACTGGTGGCAGGAATGACTCACATCTTGAGCAACTACTGCCGTGTTGAACTGCTGATAAACTTTGACGTCAATAAGGAATTGTGAAAAACATTTTCTTCACAAATAACTGGGCTCTCAACAATATACAATACAAGAAAACTTTGTATATAAGTTACATCTGATTCAAATATGCAAATGTACTCTTGTACTAATGACTGATGATGCATTATTTGCTTAATCTACCAATGAAGAAATCTGACAATTTATATAATTGAAACGAGTTCCTATATAAATGGAAGCCCCCATATTCCTTGCATAAAATGAATTTCTCTTCAAAGGTTTAGCCTGTTAACTTCCTTGTTCTTTGTTCTCAAACTCAACTTTCTTGTTCTCCATGCCTCCTTGCCCGTAGTTACTTTCCTGTCAGCTCTAATCAATAACTCACCTCTGTTTACTTAGTAACCCACTCTGCACCCATTCCACTCTTTGAAACTTCATGGCCCACCAAAACCACTGTAATTCACATCTCCCTTCCCTTCCTTATTTAAGAAAATATTCACAAATAGCTAATCAGGTCAGCTTAGATTGTGTGGTCTGACCGTAGTCCATGGGGTGAGTGACACAGAGGTAGAGACTACATGGAAGAGATAAAACCTCCTTCTCTCCTTTGTTCACTATACTCTTGTGATCGTGATTGATGCAGGCAGCACCCCTCTGAAGAAGTAAATTGCCTTGCTGAGAAAACTTTTGCCTGAGTGCTAGTTTCACTTTGTGGCACCAAGCATTTATCTCCAACATTTCTTTTAGGTGATACAGTCTATAATTGCTTTCCAGTTGAAACATCCATTCTGGAGTAAACACTTATTTGCCTCAAACTTGCTGATTTCTTCATTTCTTTTGGATGTACCAATTGCATGTTCTTCTATATGTCTACATTATAAAGGCATATCTGGGTGTCTAATGGACACATCTCTATAAAGGCATCTCTTTAAAACTTGGTATCTGGGGACATATATTGCTTAGTTATGGGGATATCTGACTTACTCACTGCAGAAAACTAAAGGAAAATTAGTCATACTTACCATGCTTATGGATTTGCTGATGTTCTTAGTATTTAACTGTAGAATATTTCCAATAACGGGGAGAGGAGTTGGGCCAGGTGGAAGCTTCCCTTTGGCATAGCTTCGGTTCCACAGAGAAAGAAGAATCAGACAAGAAAGACAAATCACCAGGATGATGAAGAGATCCATTGCTGGGCTCTTTGAAAACGCAGTTGAAAGCTAAGAATCTAAAGATTTTGTAAACCAAAGTGCAAGCTCCTCACCAATTACGTACTAAGACTTTGAACTTTGGATGATTGATTTTTTTTATCTTTAGTACACCTTGAACTGCTGGTAGAAGTAAAAACAAAAATTAATTTAATATTGATTAGTTCTTAAGTTTAACCTAAAATTGTAACTGAATGATAACCCTCACTTCTGTAAAAGCAAGAAATAATAAAATCAAAATTAATAGAAAGAAGAAAATAATAAACCTCAGCACAGAAATACATGCAATAGAGACTGAGAAGTAATTCAAAACATTAAAAAAAAAATTGGTATTTGAAAAGAAAAAAGAAAATTGATGAACTTTTAGCAAGAATACTGAAGTAAAAAGGGAGAACACTCAAATAAAATCAGAGGTAAAAAAGAGACATTTCAGATAATATTAAAGAAATACAAAGGATCATAAGAAGCTGTTATGAACAACTATATGTAACTAAATTTAATAAAAGAATAATTGGATAAATTTCCAGAGACATACAACCTTCTAATATTAAATTATGAGGAAATAGAAAATATAACAGATAAATATAGAGTGAGAAAATTAAATCAGTACAGAAAGCTATTGCATCAAAAGAAAGCCCAGAATATGATAGCTTAACTACAGAATTCTGCCAAACATTTAAAGAAGAATTAATATTAACTCTACTCAAACTATTCCAGAATTAAAAGAAAAAATATTTCCAAACTAATTTTGCAAGGTTAGCATAACCTGATTCCAAAACCAAACACGAACACACACATACACACAAACTACAGACCAATATATCTAATAAATATCGATATAAAAATCCTTAAAAGACACTAGCAAAGCAAATTCAACAACACACTGAAAAGAATATTCACTATGATCAAGGTGGATTCATGCCAGATATGCCACAATGGCTTATCATAGGGAAAAAAAATATGATACATCATATTGAAAGAAAGAAACACATATTAAAATTAAAATTAGAAAAAGACATATTAAAAGAAAGAAAGAAAGATTGCCCTAGCCAGAACTTCCAATACTATGATGAATAGGAGTGGTGAGAGAGGGCATCCTTTTCTTGTCTCAGTTTTCAAACAGAATGCTACAAGTTATTGCCCATTCAGTATGCTATTGGCTGTGTGTTTGTAATAATCAGCTCTTATTATTTTGAGATATGCTCCATCAATACCTAGTTTATTGAGTATTTTTAGCATGAAGGGCTGTTGATTTTGTCAAAGGCCTTTTCTGCATCTATTGAGATAACCTTGTGGTTTTTGTCATTGGTTCTGTTTATGTGATGGATTACGTTTATTGATTTGCATATGTTGAACCAGCCTTGCATCCCTGGGATGAAGCCAACTTGATCGTAGTGGATAAGTTTTTGATGTGCTGCTGGATTCAGTTTGCCAGTATTTTATTGAGGATTTTTACTTCAATGTTTATCAGGGATATTGGCCTATAATTCCTATTTTTTTGTTGTGTCTCTGCCAGGCTTAGGTATCAGGATGACACTAGCCTCATAAAATGAGTTAGGGAAGATTCCCTCTTTTTCTATTGATTGGAATAGTTTCAGAAGGAATGGTGCCAGCTCCTCTTTGTACCTCTGGTAGAATTCGGCTGTGAATTCATCTGATCCTGGACTTTTTCTGGTTGGTAGGCTACTAATTATTGTCTCAATTTTGGACCCTGCTATTGGTCTATTCAAAGGTTCAACTCCGGGAGTGTGCCCAAGATGGCCGAATAGGAACAGCCCCAGCCTCAAGCTCCCAGTGTGAGCGACACAGAAGACGGGAGATTTCTGCATTTTCAACTGAAGTACCGGGTTCATCTCACTGGGGCATGTCGGACAGTTGGTGCTGGTCCGCAGGTGCAGCCCAACCAGTGAGAGCTGAAGCAGGGTGAGGCATCACCTCACCTGGGAAGCACAAGGGGGAGGGGAATTCCTTTTCCTAGCCAAAGGAAATTGAGACACACAACACCTGGAAAATCGGGTAACTCCCACGCTAATATTGCACATAAGCAAGGCTCTTAGCAAATGGCACACCAGGAGATTATATCCCACACCTGGTACAGAGAGTCCCACACCCACGGAGCCTCCCTCATTACTAGCACAGCAGTCTGAGATCTAACTGCAAGGAGCCCGCGAGGCTGGGTGATGGGCGCCCGCCATTGCTGAGGCTTAAGTAGGTAAACAAAGCAGCCTGGAAGCTCGAATTGGGTGGAGCCCACCACAGCTCAAGGAGGCCTGCCTGCCTCTGTAGACTCCACCTCTGGGGACAGGGCATAGCTAAATAAAAAGCAGGAGAAACCTCAGCAGAGGTAAATGTCCCTGTCTGACAGCTTTGAAGAGAGCAGTGGATCTCCCAGCATGGAGGTTGAGACCTGAGAACGGACACACTGCCTGCTAATGTGGGTCCCTGACTCCTGAGTAGCCTAGCTGGGAGACATCCACCACTAGGTGCAGACTGAACCTCACACCTCACACGGCTGGGTACACCCTTGAAACGAAGCTTCCAGAGCAAGAATCAGACAGCAACACCTGCTGTTCAGCAATATTCTATCTTCTGCAGCCTCTGCTGCTGATACCCAGGCAAACAGTGTCTGGAGTGGACCTCAAGCAAACTCCAACAGACCTGAAGCTGAGGGTCCTGACTGTTAGAAGGAAAACTAACAAACAGAAAGGACACCCACATCAAAACCCCATCATATGTCACCATCATCAAAGACCAAAGGCAGATAAAACCACAAAGATGGGGAAGAAGCAGTGCAGAAAAGCTGGAAATTCAAACAATCAGAACACATCTCCTCCTCCAAAGGAATACAGCTCATCACTAGCAACAGAACAAAGCTGGATGGAGAATGACTTTGATGAGTTGAGAGAAGAAGGCTTCAGTCAATTAAACTTCTCAGACCTAAAGGAGGAACTACGTAACCAGCGCAATGAAACTAAAAACCTTAAAGAAAGATTTGACAAATGGCTAACTAGAATAGCCAATGTAGAGAAGTACTTAAAAGAACTGATAGAGATGAAAATCATAACACGAGAACTATGTGACGAATGCACAAGCTTCAGTAACCAACTCGATCAACTGGAAGAGTGTCAGCGATACCAGATCAAATGAATGAAATGAAGTGAGAAGTGTAGAGAAAACAGTAAAAAGAAATGAACAAAGTCTCTAAGAAATATGGGATTATATGAAAAGACCAAACCTGCATCTCATTGGTGTGCCTGAAAGTGACAGAGAAAATGGAACCAAGGTGGAAAACACTCTTCAGGATATCATCCAGGAGAACTTCCCCAACCAAGTAAGGCAGGCCAACATTCAAATTGAGGAAATACAGAGAACACCACAAAGATATTCCTCGAGAAAAGCAATTCCAAGACACATAATTGTCAGATTCACGAAAGTTGAAATGAAGGAAAAAATGTTAAGGGCAGCCAGAGAGAAAGGTCAGGTTACCCACAAAGGGAAGCCCATCAGACTAACAGCAGATCTCTCAGCAAAAACTCTCCAAGCCAGAAGAGAGTAGTGGCCAATATTCAAAATTCTTAAAGAAAAGAATTTTCAACCCAGAATTTCCTATCCAGCCAAACTAAGTTGCGTAAGTGAAGGAGAAATAAAATCCTTTAGAGACAAGCAAATGCTTAGCGATTTTGTCAGCACCAAGCCTGCCCTACAAGAGATCCTGAAGGAAACACTAAACATGGAAAGGAAAAATAGGTACCAGCCATTGCAAAAACATTTCAAAATGTAAAGTCCGTTGATGCTAGGAAAAAAACTGCATCAATTAACGAGCAAAATAAGCAGCTAATATCATAAAGACAGGATCAAGTTCACACTTAACAATATTAACCTTAAATGCAAATGGAATAAATGGTCCAATTAAAAGACACAGACTGGCAAATTGGATAGAGTCAAGACCCATCAGTTTACTGTATTCAGGAGACCCATCTCACATGCAGAGACACACATAGGCTCAAAATAAAGGGATGGAGGAAGATCTACCAAGCAAATGGAAAACAAAAAAAAGCAGGGGTTGCAATCCTAGTCTCTGATAAAACAGACTTTAAACCATCAAAGATCAAAAGAGACAAAGAAGGCCATTACATAATGGTAAAGGGATCAATCATCAGGAAGAGCTAACTATCCTAAATATGTATGCACCCAATACAGGAGCACCCAGATTCATAAAGCATGTCCTTAGACACTTACAAAGAGACTTAGAACCCCATGCAATAATAATGGGAAATTTTAACACCCCACTGTCAACATTAGACAGATCAACCAGACAGAAAGATAACAAGGATATCCAGGAATTGAACTCAACTCTGTACCAAGTGGACCTAATAGACATCTACAGAACTCTCCACCCCAAATCAACAGAATATACATTCTTCTGAGCACCACATTGCACTTATTCCAAAATTGACCACATAGTTGGAAGTAAAGCACTCCTCAGCAAATGTCAAAGAACAGAAACTATAACGGACTGTCTCTCAGACCACAGTGCAATCAAACTAGAACTCAGGACTAAGAAACTCAATCAAAACCGCTCAACTACATAGAAACTGAACAACCTGCTCCTGAGTGACTACTGGGTACATAACGAAATGAAGGCAGAAATAAAGATGTTCTTTGAAACCAATAAGAACAAAGATACAACATACCAGAATTTCTGGGACACATTTGAAGCAGTGTGTAGAGGGAAATTTATAGACTAAATGTCCACAAGAGAAACCAGTGAAGATCTAAAATTGACACCCTAACATCACAATTAAAAGAACTAGAAAAGCAAGAGCAAACACATTCAAAAGCTAGCAGAAGGCAAGAAATAACTAAGATCAGAGCAGAACCAAAGGAGATAGAGATACAAAAACCCTCCAAAAAAATCAATGAATCCAGGAGGTGGTTTTTTGAAAAGATCAACAAAATTGATAGATCCCTAGCAAAGCTAATAGAGATGAAAAGAGAAAAGAATCAAATAGATGCAATAAAAAATGATAAAAGGTATATCACCACTGACCCCACAGAAATACAAACTACCATCAGAGAATACTATAAACACCTCTACACAAATAAACTAGAAAACCTAGAAGAAATGGATAATTTCCTGGACACTTACACTCTCCCAAGACTAAACAAGGAAGAAGTTGAATCCCTGAATAGACCAACAGCAGGCTCTGAAATTGAGGCAATAATGAATAGCCTACCAACCAAAAAAAGTCCAGGACCAGACGGATTCACAGCCGAATTCTACCAGAGGTACAAGGAGGAGCTGGTACCATTCCTTCTGAAACTATTCCAATCAATAGAAAAAGAGGGAATCCTCCCTAACTCATTTTACGAGGCCAACATCATTCGGATACTAAAGCCTGGCAGAGATACAGCAAAAAAAGAGAATTTTAGACCAATATCCCTGATGAACATAAATGCAAACATCCTCAATAAAACACTGGCAAACTGAATTCAGCAGCACATCAAAAAGCTTATCCACCATGATCAAGTGGGCTTCATCCCTGGGATGCAAGGCTGATTCAACATATGCAAATTAATAAACATAATCCAGCATATAAACAGAACTAAAGACAAAAACCACATGATTATCTCAACAGATGCAGAAAAGGCCTTTGACAAAATCAACAGCCCTTCATGCTGAAAACTCTCAACAAACTAGGTGTTGATGGGACATATTTCAAAATAATAAGAGCTATTTATGACAAACCCACAGCCAATAGCACACTGAATGGGCAAAAACTGGAAGCATTATCTTTGAAAACTGGTACAAGACAGGGATGCCCTCTCTCACCTATTCAACATAGTGGTGGAAGTTCTGGCTAGGGCAATCAGGCAAGAGAAAGAAATCAAGGGTATTCAGTTAGGGAAAGAAGAAGTCAAATTGTCCCTGCTTGCAGATGACATGATGGTATATTTAGAAAACCCCATCGTCTCAGCCCAAAACCTCCTTAAGCTGATAAACAACTTCAGCAAAGTCTAAGGATACAAAATCAATGTGCAAAAATCACAAGCATTCTTATACTCCAATAACACACAGAGAGCCAAATCACGAATGAACTCCCATTCACAATAGCTTCAAAGAGAATAAAACACCTAGGAATCCAACTTACAAGGGATATAAAAGACCTCTTCAAGGAGAACTACAAACCACTGCTCAGTGAAATAAAAGAGAGCACAAACAAATGGAAGAACATACCAAGCTCATGGATAGGAAGAATCAATATTGTGAAAATGGCCATACTGCCCAAGGTAATTTAGAGATTCAATGCCAGGCCCATTAAGCTACCAATGACTTTCTTCACAGAATTGGAAAAAACTGCTTTAAAGTTCATATGGAACCAAAAAACACCCTGCATTGCTAAGACAATCCTAAGCCAAAAGAACAAAGTTGGAGGCATCATGCTACCTGACTTTAAACTATACTACAAGGCTACAGTAACCAAAACAGCATGGTACTGGTACCAAAACAGAGATATAGACCAATGCAACAGAACAGAGCCCTCAGAAATAATACCACACATCTACAGCCATCTGATCTTTGAGAATTCTGACAAAAACAAGAAAAGGGGAAAGGATTCCCTATTTAATAAATGGTGCTGGGAAAAGTGGCTAGTCATAAGTAGAAAGCTGAAACTGGATCCTTTCCTTACTCCTTATACAAAAATTAATTCAAGATGGATTAGAGACTTAAATGTTAGACCTAAAACCATAAAAACCCTCGAAGAAAACGTAGGCAACAACGTTCAGGACATAGGCATGGGCAAGGACTTCATGTCTAAAACACCAAAAGCAACGGCAACAAAAGCCAAAATTGCCAAATGGAGTCTAATTAAACTAAAGAGCTTCTGCACAGCAAAAGAAACTACCATCAGAGTGAACAGGCAACCTACAGAATGGGAGAAAATTTTTGCAATCTACTCATCTGACAATGGGCTAATATCCAGAACCTACAAAGAACTCAATCAAATTTACCAGAAAACAACAAACAACCCCATCAAAAAGTGGGCAAAGGATAACAGACACTTCTCAAAAGAAGACATTCATACAGCCAACAGACACATGAAAAAATGCTCGTCATCACTGGCCATCGGACAAATGCAAATCAAAACCACAATGAGATACCATCTCACACCAGTTAGAATGACCATCATTAAAAAATCAGGAAACAACAGGTGCTGGAGAGGATGTGGAGAAATAGGAACACTTTTACACTGTTGGTGGGATTGTAAACTAGTTCAACCATTGTGGAAAACAGTGTGGCGATTCCTCAAGGATCTAGAACTGGAACTATCATTTGACCCAGCCATCCCATTACTGGGTATATACCCAAAGGATTATAAATCATGCTGCTATAAAGACACATTCACACGTATATTTATTGCGGCACTATTCACAATAGCAAAGACTTGGAATCAACCCAAATGTCCATCAGTGACCGACTGGATTAAGAAAATGTGGTACATATACACCATGGAATACTATGCAACCATAAAAAAGGATGAGTTTGTGTCCTTTGTAGGGATATGGATGCAGCTGGAAACCATCATTCTCAGCAAACTATCACAAGAACAGAAAACCAAACACCGCATGTTCTCACTCAGAGGTGGGAATTGAACAATGAGATCACTTGGACACAGGAAGGGGAACATCACACACCAGGTCCTATTGTGGGGAGGGGGTAGGGGGAAGGGATATCATTAGGAGATATACCTAATGTAAATGATGAGTTAATGGGTGTAGCACACCAACATGGCACATGCATACATATGTAACAAACCTGCACGTTGTGCACATGTACCCTAGAACTTAAAGTATATTTAAAAAAAAAAAAAATACTAAATGGACAACCTAAAGCATGGAAGAAACTAATTGTAAATTATTCAGCTGACAAAGTAATAACATCTAGAATCTACAAGGAACACAAACTAAACAAGAAAAGAAAGACAAAACCCCATTACAGATTGCACAAAACACATTAACAGATATTTCTCCAAAGAAAGAATACAAGTAGACAAGAAACACATGAAAAAGTGCTAAACGTTGCTAATTGCAGATAAATGCAAATTAAACTCACAATGACAACATTGTACACCCGTCAGAATGGCTACCCTCTCTTTTTTTTTTTTTTTGAGATGGAGTCTCGATCTGTCACCCAGGCTGGAGTGCAGTGGCGCCATCTCCACTCACTGCAAGCTCCACCTTCTGGGTCCATGCCATTCTCCTGCCTCAGCCTCCCCATTAGCTAGGACTACCAGCGCCTGACACCCCAGGCTAATTTTCTTTGGTATTTTTAGTAGAGATGGGGTTTAACTGTGTTAGCAAAGATGGTCTCCATCTCCTGACCTTGTGATCTGCCCACCTCAGACTCCCAAAGTGCTGGGATTACAGACATGAGCCACTACACCCAGCCTGAAATGGCAACTATTTAAAAAATTTTTAATACAGATGTGATGGGGATGTAGAGAAATGAAAACACTTGTACACTATGGTGAGAATGTAAATTGGTTCAACCTCTATGGAAAACACTATGAATATATTTCAAAAACAATTAAAATAGAGCTACCATTCAATCCAGTAATCCCACTACTGGGTATGTATCAAAAGGAAAAGAAATTATTAAATAAAAAAGACAGCTGCACTTGTATATTTGCTGCAGCACTATTCACAATAGCAAAGTCATGGAACCAACCAGGGTCCATCAACAGTTGATCAGATAAAGAAAATGGGGGTATATATACATCATGGAATACTATACAGCCATACAAACCAATGAAATCATATACTCTGTAGCAACATAGAAGAAGCTGGAGGCCATTATCCTAGGAAAACTCATTCAGGAGCAAAAAATAAAGTGTTGCATATTATTTTTAAGTAGAAGCTAAACAATGAGCATCCATAAAAATAAAAATGAAAAGCAGACACTGAGGACTCCAGAAAGGGAAAGGAAGAAAAGTGGACACAGTGAAATGATTAAAAATTGATACAGTGGTCATTATTTGGATGACAGGTACAATAGAAGCCCAATTCCCATTATTATACAATATACCCAAGAAACAAACATGCACATATACTCCCTGAATCTAAAATTAAGCACATGTATGCTAGAACTTAAAGTATAATAATAAATAAATAAATAAATAAATAAATAAATAAATAAATAAAACAAAGAAAACTTCAGGCTAATATCTTTGATGAACAATTGATGCTAAAATTCTCAACAAAATACTGGCAAACTGAATCCAGCAGCATGTGAAATAGCTTTTCCACCACAATCAAGTAGGCTTTGTTCCTGGGACGCAAGGTTAGTTCAACATACACAAATCTATAAATGTGATTTATCACATAAACTTAACTAAAGACAAAAAACATGATTATCTCAACAGATACAAAAAAAGACCTTTGATAAAATTCAACACCCCTTCATTTTAAAAATTCTCAATAAAACAGGTATTGAAGGATTATATTTCAAAATGGTAAGAGCCAACTATAGCAAACCCACAGCCAACATTGCACTGAATGGGCAAAAACTGGAAGCATAGTCCTTGAAAACCAGCACAAGAAAAGAATGCCTTTTCTCACACTCTTATTCAACATCCGATCTAGCAGAAGAAAAAAAAGTCAACTTAAAGACAGACTACTTGAAAATACTCAAAAGAGCAGACAAAAGGGGGGGGGGGGAAGCACATATACAGGATGTAAAAAATACCTTCCAAAGGGCAAATCTAAGAGTTATTGACCTTAAAGAAAAGGGAGAGGAAGAGACAGGGGTAGAAAATTTACTCAAAAGGATATTAACAGGGAACTTTCCAAACCTAGAGAAAGATATAAATATCCAAATATAATAATGTTATAGAACACTAAGCTAATTTAACCAAAGAAGTCTACCTCAAGGAATTTCATAATCAAACTCCCCAAACTTAAGGATAAGAAAGGATTCTAAAAGCAGCAAGATAAAAGAAACACATTGCATATAATGGAGCTCTAATACATTTCACAGCAGACTTTTCATAGGAAACCTTCCAGGCCAGAATGAGTGGCATGACATAGATAAAGTTCTGGAGGAAAAAACTTTTACCCTAAAATAGTATATCCAGCAAAAATACCCTTCAAACCTGAAGGAGAAATAAAGACTTTCTCAGGCAAACAAAAATGGAGGAATGTCATCAACACTAGACCTACCCTATAAGAAATGCTAAAGAGAGTACTTCAATCAGAAAGAAAAGTACAATGATGAGCAATAAGAAATCATCTGAAGATAGAAAACTTACTGGTAATAGTAGGTACAGAGTGAAACAGAGAATATTATAACAGTGTAAGTGTGGTATGTGAACTACTCTTATCCTGAGTAGAAAGATTAAATGATAAACCTATCAAAAATAGTAACTACAGTAACTTTTCAAGTAATAATACAATAATATATAAATAGTAGCAACAAAAAGTTATAATGTGGAGAGATAAAAAGTCATAGATTATTAGGTTTTCTTTGTTTATAAAAACAGCATTAAGTGTTATCAATTAGAAAATTAGTTATAAGATAGTATTTCCAACCATCATGGTAACCTTGAACCAAATAACATACAAGGAAAAATAAAATATAATAAATAAAATTATAGCATCAGAGAAAATTACCATCACTGAAATGAAGACAGGAGGAAAAAAAAACAGAAGGAAGATAAGACCACAACACAACCACAAAGAAAAATAACAAAATGGTAGGAATTAGTCCATACTTAGCAGTAATAACATTGAATGTAAATGACTTAAACTCTCCACTGAAAAGACATAGAGCAGCTGAATGGATAAAAAAACAAGACCCAATGTTCTGTTCCCTATAAGAAACACACTTCACAGCTAAAGACACACACAGACTACAAATTAAATGATAAAAAAAAAGCCCATGCCATTAAAAACCAAAAAAGAGCAGAAGTAGCCATGATAACATCAAACAAAATACATTTGAAGACAAAAACTAAATGAAGAGACAAAAAGGGTCACTATATAATGATAAAGAGGTCAATTCAGTAAGAGAATATAACAATTGTAAATATGTATGCACCCAACACTAAAGCACCAAGATATATAAAGTATATTACTCGAGCTAAAGTAAAATGCAGGCCCCAATCCAATAATTGCTGGAGTCTCTTAACACTCCACACTCTAAACACTGGACAGATCTTACAGACAGAAAATCTACAAAGAAACATCCAACTCAATCTGCACCGTAAACCAAATGGACCTACGAGATATTTACAGAATATTTCATCCAAGGGCTGCAGAATATACATTCTTTTCCTCAGCACATAATCATTCTCAATGACACACCATATGCCAGGTCACAAAACAAGTCTTAAAACATTTTTTTAATTGAAATAATATCAAGTATCCTCTCTGATCACAATGGAATAAAATTAGAAATTGACAACAAGAGGAATTTGGGAAACTATACAAATACATGGAACCTTAAAAATATGCTCCTAAATGACAAGTGGGTCAATGAAGAAATTAATAAGGAAATTGGAAAATGTCTTGAAACAAATGATAATGAAACAAAACAAACCAAAACCTATGGGATACAGCAAAAGCAGTGTTAAGAGTGAAGTTTACAGCTATAAATGATTACAAAAAAACTTCAAATAAACAACCTAATGATGAATCTTAAAGAACTAAAAAGCAAGAGCAAATCAAATCCAATATTAGTGCAGAAAACAATAAAGATCAGAGAAAAATAAATGAAATTTAAATTTAAAAAAGAAAGATCAATAAAGCAGAGGTTTTTTCCTGAAAAGTTAAACAAAATTAACAAACCTTTAGCCAGAGTAACTAAAAAGGAGAGACAGAGAGAGACAGAGAGACAGAGAGAGAGAGAGAGACTATTCAAATAAATAAAAGTAGAGATTAAAAAAAAAAAAGACATTCCAACTGATATTGTAGAAATTTCAAAGGATTATTAGTGGTTATTATGAGCAACTATATGCCAATAAATTTGAAAATATAGAAGAAATGGACAGATTCCTAGACTCATACAACGAAACAAGATTAAACCATGAGGAAATAGAAAACCTGAACAAACCAATAATGTTGTTTTCAGAATGTGGTTATAAAAATAAATACATAAAGAGGCAACTAATAAGAAAAAAGAACAAAGCCATAAGAAAAATATCCCTTTGAAATAAGCTAACAAAAAACAAGAAGAATTGTCACATTTCTGAGAACGGGGTATCTTACTGCCAAACAAAGATTATTGATACTAATTCTCATCTTTGATTACATAGATAGATACAAACAACTACAATAGGCAATTTGTTAACTAAAAGTTTTATATATACCACCAAAACCATAATACCTTTTTCACAGTAGAGAAAATGCAAAATTATATAAAGGAAAGTTAATCCTGAGGACAATATAAGAACATGAGCTCTAATAAGCATTAGATAAAATTCATCAGATGAGAAACTAAGATGTCTCATTTTCTGCTAAGATGAGATAAGCATTTACAGGCAGCACCTCCTGAATATACTGCTCAGTG
Source organism: Macaca nemestrina (assembly GCF_043159975.1). Lineage (NCBI taxonomy): Eukaryota > Metazoa > Chordata > Mammalia > Primates > Cercopithecidae > Macaca > Macaca nemestrina. The sequence continues at coordinate 38,598,901 of NC_092133.1, read as the reverse complement.
ACCACTATGGACCAAATAAAAGGAAAGACTAAAAGTAAATTCTATGTATCAAAAATTAAGTGCAAAATAACAATGACAAAAACTACAAAGTTTGGTAGAATTGACAATAGTTCTAGAAATTTCTTCATTGCTAGCAAGTATATCAATCATGTATAAATACAAAATAAATCCTTCAGAAGATTTAAGTAGCTTTATTTCATAATACAGCTACATGAAGAAACAGCACATAACCAGCATCACAATAGTAAATGAAGAAATATTTTAGTGGCTCTTTTGCACCAGTTAGGTTATATAATCCTATTAGATAGACCCTGTTAAATCACTGAATCTTTAAAAAACTGTATCTGATAGCAATGTTTACAGCTGAATTAACCTGAGAAAATTCAGATATTTCCCTAACCAAATAAGGAATAAAGCTGGAATTTGAACCCAGGAAGACACAGCTGACACAGCACATCTGCCGATTATACTTAAAGAAGCAATAGGCACCAACACAACAGCAGCAGAAAGGGAAAGGAGTTCCCAGACTAGCAGCCATGTATATGCAGAGCCCAACACAGGACTCTCAATGTTCCTTAGTCTCCTACCCTGTTTTTGAAGAGCTGTGCTCGGTGTTGCAGCAGGCAGGGACAATCTACAGGAAGTCAGCAGAAAAGTTTGGAGAGAATTTCCTTCACATCTTCTGTCGCTGCAGGGAAACAAGGCTAATAAGGAGTTGTCAAGTTTATAAGTTAAGAGAGGAGGGTGGGGAAATGACTAGATCAAAAATACCTCAGTCCAGAAATAATACCATGTCCAGATTCCACAGAAAAGTACATGATATATTTAGATCAGGATCTAAATGTAATAAGATAAATGTTTTTGGTTTTTGTTTTTTTGTTTTTTTTACTTTTGTTTTATTTCTTCAAAAAAGGGGAGGGATACATGTGCAGAACATGCAGGTTTGTTACATAGGTATATGTGTGCCATGGTGGTTTTCTGCACCTATTGAACTATACTCTAAGTTCCGTCCCCTTGCCCCCAAACCCCCAACACACCCTGGAGTGTGCTGTTTGCCTCTCTGTGTCCGTGGGTTCTCAATGTTCAGCTCCCACTTATGAGTGAGAACATATGGTGTTTGGTTTTCTGTTCCTGTGTTAGTTTGCTGAGAATGAGGGCCTCAAACTCCATCCATGTCACTGCAAATAACATAATCTCATTCCTTTTTCTGGCTGCATGGTATTCCATGGTGTATATGTACCACATTTTCTTTATCCAGTCTAAACACCCATTGATGGGTGTTTGGGTTGGTTCCATGTCTTAACTATTGTAAATAGTGCTGCAGTAACATATGTGTGCATGTGTCTTTATAGTAGAATGATTTATATTCCTTTGGGTATATACCCAGTAATGGGATTGCTTGGTCAAATGGTATTTCTGCTTCTAGATTCTTGAGTAATAACCACATTGTCTTCCACAATGGTTGAATTAATTTACATTCCCACCAACAATGTGAAAGCATTCCTATTGCTCCACAGCCTTGCCAGCATCTATTATGTCCTGACTTTTTAATAATCACCATTCTGACTAGTGTGAGATAGTATCTCACTGTGGTTTTCATTTGCATTTCTCTGATGATCAGTGATGTTGGGATTTTTTTCATATGTGCATTGGCTGTGTAAATGTCTTCTTTTAACAAGTGTCTGTTCATAGAGAGGACACAAACAAATAGAAAAACATTCCATCCTCATAGATAGGAAGAATCAATATTGTGAAAATGGGCATAGTGTTCAAAGTAATTTATAGATTTGATGCTATTCCCATGAAACTACCATTGACATTCTTTACAGAATTAGAAAAAAGTATTTTAAATTTCATCTGGAATCAAAGAAGACCTTGTATAGCCAAGACAATCCTAAGCAAAAAGAACAAAGCTGGAGGCATCACGTTACCTGACTTCAAACTATACTACAAGGCTACAGTAACCAAAACAGCATGGTACTGGTACCAAAGCAGACAATATAGACCAATGGAGCAGAACAGAGACCTCAGAAATAACACCACACTTTTACAACTATCTGATCTTTGACAAGCTTGACAAAAACAAGCAATGGGGAAAGGACCTCCTATTCAGTAGCTGGTGCTGGGGAAACAAACTAACCATATACAGAAAATTGAAAGTGGACCCCTTCCTTACACCTTTAAAAAATTAACTCAAGATGGATTAGAAACTTAAATGGAAAACCCAAAACCATAAAAATCCTAGAAGAAAACCTAGGCAATATCACTCAGGAAATAGGCATGGGCAAAGAATTCATGACTAAAATGTCAAAAGCAATTGCAACAAAAGCCAAAAATGACAAATGGGATCCAACTAAACTAAAGAGCTTCTGCACAGTAAAAGAAACTATCATCAGAGTAAACGGGCAACTTACATAATGAGAGAAAATTTTTGCAATCTACCTGTCATGCACATCCATGTGAAGAGACCACCAAACAGGCTTTGTGTGAGCAACATGGCTGTTTATTTCACCTTGGTGCAGGTGGGCTGAGTCTGAAAAGAGAGTCAGCGAAGGGAGATAAGGGTGGGGCCATTTTATAGGATTTGGGTAGGTAAAGGAAAATTACAGTCAAAGGGGGGTTGTTCTCTGGCGGGCAGGAGTGGGGGTCACAAGGTGCTCAGTGGCGCAGCTTTTTGAGCCAGGATGAGCCAGGAAAAGGAATTTCACAAGATAATATCATGGCAAGGACTGGCCATTTTCGCTTCTTTTGTGGTGGAATGTCATCAGTTAAGGCGGGGCAGGGCATTAGCAATTCTTTTGTGATTCATCAGTTACTTCGGGCCATCTGGGCATATACCTCAAGTCACAGAGGATTCGATGGCTTGGCTTGGGCTGAGAGGCTTGACACTACCGATCTGAAAAGGTCTAATACCCAGAATTTACAAGAAACATAAATATATTTACAAGAAAAAAATCAAACAACCTCATCAAAAAGTGGGCAAAGGATATAAAGAAAATCAAAATGCCACTCTTGATATCACTTCTGTAAGAGAACTTAATTTTATCATTATCTTCTTTAAAAGTAATATTAGGTTTTTAAATAAGTGCCTAGAATTTTAAAGTTCTTTTTAAAAAGAAAATGTTTTTCTTAGTTCAAAAACAATATTTATTTTTATTTGTAGAGTTCTGTGAAGCTTATGATGTACCTTTGTGAATACGTTATTATTTGACTCTCATAATCAACCTATGACACAGGCAGGTAATTTTTATCCATTTTACAAAGGAGGAAAATGAACTGATGAGATTCACCCAAATTTCTACTGCTAAGGCAGGAAAAGATACCAACTCTGGTTTAACAACTTGTGAACTCTGCATTGGGAAGAATCTCAATTCAATTACCCTCCATAAATATTTTTTGAATACCTATTATGTAACACATAGACTCACTTTGGACTTAAACAATTTATTTAAAATTGAACAGTCACTAAGTCTATAACTTTTTCTACATAAATACAAATGAGAGTTCAGAAAAGTTTGTCCCTTTATAATCTTTAGAATTTAGGAAAACCAAGATTCAAGGAATTTGTTTATTACAAAGAAATGCAGTGATTAGTTATCCAATTCCATACAACTGCCTCAGTACATTTATGTTGTTGAAAGAAGGGCATATTTAAAAGTAAATGAAAAAACATATGTGTGTGTGTGTGTGTGTGTGTGTGTGTGTGTGTATCTATCAAAATATATAATATACTTGCTCCCTGTCTCATGTTTGGAGCAATCGCTTTGAAGTAAGAAATTAAGAAAATAACATAATAGCATAATAATAGTAAACATTATAGTAATAGTAAAAAAAATAACAATAGCTCATACAATGAATTGCTGTATTAACAAAGGCTAAAAAGAATTTAAGTAGCCCCTCTAAAGTTAAAGTTAAAGAGAATACTGTCTGTTTCAAGACAGATTGACCATATCTACCCTCCACATATTTTGCAAGCTCCATAAATTCCAGTTTCTTTCTTCCCTACATAGCTGCAAGGTCACAAAACAGATAAGCATAAGTTGCAAACCAAGTTTCCCAAAGATGTAAAATATGTTGCAAAAGAGACACAAAGGTCTTTGTTCTCACTTCTGCAAGCCTGCTTATTGCTTCACATAGCTCCTGCCTCAAGATGCTTAAAACGCACTGGTTTTCTTTGTTCAAGGCTCAGACTTTCAGGACGCATGTCTGCTGAGCCAGAGTATACCTAAAATAAAAGCTCTCCTGCCTCCGGATTGGTCTCTACAGTTTCTTAATTTTCTGCAACATTTTGGTGCCCAAACCTGGGACTGGGGATGGCAGGTTTCTATCTCTGCCTGTGGGACTGAGGCTCCTGGACAGGGAAGAACTGGGACGCTTGACACCAATGGGAGAGCTTCAACCCAAAAGGGGATCGGCCCTCCGTGTCCAGATGCCCTTTCTGACAGCGCAAATGGAACCAGTAAAGGGGATTGCTGGATAGTATCCGGAAATGAGAGCAGATATCTGAACCACGGTAAGGTTTGGGCCCTGAGGCACAACCGGTCCTTAAGGATGGAAGGGGAGCCTAATCACCTCCCAGGGTGTGAGGACTAATCCGACCCAGAAGGACTAGGAACAACGGGAGTTGCTCATTGATTTGGATGAAACTTTCACCCTAACTGACAGGGCGCAAGAGAGGCTTGTGGGTGGGTCAGGAAAGGAAACTGTAAGTAGTGAGAGGGGTTCGCCCCTTTTGACTAAAAGTAACCGACACAGGACAGGAGTGGCTCGCTAAGTTGGTTAGGATAAGAAACTGGAGGCGGTGAAAGTGGCTCACTGCCCTAACCAGGAAAGGGAATTAGGAGTGAGGACATGTGTGAGTGTGAGAGAGACAGTTCTGGGAAGAACCACTGCGAGAAGTCACGTGTAGGAGGCTGCAGGTTTCTTAGTAGAGGCTGTAAGCTCCCAGCAGTGTAGGACCAACCAGGTCCAATCATCCAGTGGGTCCAGAGTGAAAGGAAAGGTGAATGTGCTGCACCGTGAGAGGAGAAAGAGCATCAAAACCCACCACATTAGAATTAGAATGTATGTTAACGAACTTTAAGAAAGGCTTTGCAGGAGATTAAGGAGTTAAGCCCTCAGATGCTAAGAACTCTCTGTGAATTAGAATAGCCCTCTTTTAGTATTGGCGGCCTGCCAGAGATACTATAGATAAGGAAACAATTGGGGGTGTATTTAAGGTAGTGACTGGAGTCAGAGGACGGTCACGGCATTCAGACCAAATTTTCTTATATTGACTCATGGCTGGATGCAGTCTTGACTAGCAGCTTGTGGCAGAAATGCTCACAGCTTGAGCCGAAAGAAAGCAGCTTTGCGGGAAACCACAAAGTTAAAAAAGAAGTCCTAGATAAGTCAGCTGACTGTGCTGTCAGCTATGGAGAAAAAGAAAAGCTACAGGAAAAACCGTTTTGCAAGAACCACCAGAAGGAATGAAGACTCCTCCTCCATACTTTCCAATCTAGCCCCTTTTACCAAGGCTAACTGCCCCTGAGCAGCCAGGATCAGATGGATATATACCCCAGGCTATAACCCAGAAGGAGAAATCTGAGCCTTCACTCCAGGAAGTTAAAGTGGAAGCTGAGACAGCCAGGCAGGCTGTCTGAAGTCTAGTCATGCCTGAGTTATGCCAATGCCTGCCTCTCAAGCAACAAGAGGACCCCCACTTCAACAGACCTTGAACTGAGGAACTATTAGAAGGAAAACTAACAAACAGAAATAGCAGAAAACTAACGAACAGAAATGTAGAATAGCATCTACATCAACAAAAAGGACATCCACAACAAAACGCCATCTGTAGGTCACCATCATCAAAGACCAAAGGTAAATAAAACCACAAAGATAAGGAGAAACCAGAGCAGAAAAGCCTAAAATTCTAAAAACCACAGCTCCTCTTCTCCTCCAAAGAATCGCAGCTCCTCACGAGCAAAGGAACAAAGCTGGACAATGAATGACTGACAAGCTGACAGAAGTAGGCTTCAGAAGGTCAGTAATAACAAACTTCTCCGAAGTAAAGGAGGTTGTTCGAACCCATCACAAGGAAGCTAAAAACCTTGAAAACAGATTAGATGAATTGCTAACTAGAATAAACAGTATAGAGAAGACCTTAAATAACCAGTTGAAGCTGAAAACCATGGCACAAGAACTACATGACACATGCACAAGCTTCAGTAGCCAATTCGATCAACTGGAAGAAAGGGTATCAGTGATTGAAAATCAAATGAATGAAATAAAGCAAGATGAGAACTTTAGGGGAAAAAAAAGTAAAAAGAAACGAACAAAGCCTCCAAGAAATATGGGACTATGTGAAAAGACCAAATCTACATTTGATTGCTGTACCTGAAAGGGACGGGGAGAATGGAACCAAGTTGGAAAACACTCTTCAGGATATTACCCAGGAGAACTTTCCCAAGGCCTCCCAACCTTGAATGTTGCCAGGCCAACATTCAAATTCAGGAAATACAGAGGACACCAAAAAGATACTCCTTGAGAAGAGCAACCCCAAGACACATAACTGTCAGATTCACCAAGGTTGAAATGAAGGAAAAAATGTTAAGAGCAGCCAGAGAGAAAGGTTAGATTACCCACAAAGAGAAGCCCATCAGACTAACAGCAGATCTCTCGGCAGAAACTCTACAAGCCAGAAGAGGGGGGCCAATATTCAACATTATTAAAGAAAATAATTTTCAGCCCAGAATTTCACATCCAGCCAAATTAAGTTTCATAAATGAAGGAGAAAATCATTTACAGACAAGCAAATGCTGAGAGATTTTGTCACCACCAGGCCAACCTTTCAAGAGCTCCTGAAGGAAGCACTAAATATGGAAAGGAAAAACCGGTACCAGTCACTGCAAAAACATGCAAAACTGTAAAGAACATCAATGCAAGGAAGAAATTGCATTAGCTAATGGGCAAAACAACCAGCTAGCATCATAATGACAGAATCAAATATATACACATAGCAATATTAACCTTAAATGTAAACGGGCTAAATGCCCCAATTAAAAGACAGACTGGCAAATAGGATAAAGAGTCAAGACCCATCAGTGTGCTGTATTCAGGAGACCCATCTCATGTGCAGAGACACACATAGGCTCAAAATAAACGGATGAAGGAAGATCTACCAAGCAAATGGAAAGCAAAAAAAGCAGGGGTTGCAATCCTAGTCTCTGATAAAACAGACTTTAAACCATCAAAGATCAAAAGAGACAAAGAAGGCCATTACATAATGGTAAAGGGATCAATGCAACAACAAGAGGTAACTATTCTAAATATAAATGCACCCAACACAGGAGCACCCAGATTCTTAAAGCAAGTCCTTAGAGACCCAAAAGAAACTTAGACTCCCACACAATAACAATGGGAGACTTTAACACCCCACTGTCAATATTAGATCAACGAAACAGAAGTTTAACAAGGATATCCAGGAATTGAACTCAGTTCTGAACCAAGCAGACCTAATAGACATCTATAGAACTCTCCACCCCAGATCAACAGGATATACATTCTTCTCAGCACCACATCGTACTTATTCTAAAATTGACCACATAGTTGGAAATAAAACACTCCTCAGCAAATGTAAAAGAACAGAAATCACAACAAACTGTCTCTCAGTGCAATTAGACAGTGCAATTAAATTAGAACTCAGGATTTTAAAACTCACTTAAAACCACACAACTACAGGGAAACTGAACAACATGTTCCTGAATGACTACTGGGTAAATAAAGAAATGAAGGCAGAAATAAACATGTTCTTTGAAACCAGTGAGAACAAAGACACAACGTACCAGAATCTCTGGGACACATTTAAAGCAGTGTGAAGAGGGAAATTTATAGCACTGAATGCCCACAAGAGAAAGAAGGAAATATCTAAAATCGACAACCTAACATCACAATTAAAAGAACTAGAGAAGCAAGAGCAAACACATTCAAAAGCTAACAGAAGGCAAGAAATAACTAAGATCAGAGAAGAACTGAAGGAGATAGAGACACAAAAAAAAAACCCTTCAAAAAATCAATGAATCCAGGAGCTGGTTTTTTGAAAAGATCAACAGAATTGATAGACCGCTAGCAAGACTAGTAAGAAGAAAAGAGAGAAGAATCAAACAGACACAATAAAAAATGATACGGGGGATATCACCACTGATCCCACAGAAATACACATTACCATCAGAGAACTATAAATACCTCTACGCAAATAAACTAGAAAATCTGGAAGAAATGGATAAATTTCTGGACACAAACACCCTGCCAAGACTAAACCAGGAAGAAGCTGAATTTCTGAATAGACCAATAACAGGCTCTGGAATTAAGGCAATAATTAATAGCCTACCAACCAAAAAGAGTCCAGGACGAGAAGGAGTAACAGCCAAATTCTACCAGAGGTACAAAGAGGAACTGGTACCATTCCTTATGAAACTATTCAAATCAATAGAAAAAGAGGGAATTCTCCCTAACTCATTTTATGAGGCCAGCATCATCCTGATATCAAAGCCTGGCAGAGACACAATAAAAAAAGAGAATTTTAGACCAATATCCCTGATGCCCTGATGAACATGGATGCAAAAATCCTCAATACAATACTGGCAAATAGAATCCAGCAGCACACCAACAAGCTTATTCACCACGATCAACTCAGCTTCATCCCTGGGATGCAAGGCTGGTTCAACATACACAAATCAATAAACATAATCCACCACATAAACAGAACCATCAACAAAAACCACATGATTATCTCAATAGATGTAGAAAAGGCCTTTGACAAAATTCAACGCCCCTTCATGTTAAAAACTCTCAATAAACTAGGTACTGATGGAATGTATCTCAAAATAACACAAGCTATTTATGACAAACCCACAGCCAATATCATACTGAATGGGCAAAAACTGGAAGCATTCCCTTTGAAAACTGGCACAAGATGGGGATGCCCTCTCTCAACACTCCTATTCAACACAGTGTTAGAAGTTCTGGCCAGAGCAATCAGGCAAGAGAAATAAAGGGTATTCAATTAGGAAAAGAGGAAGTCAAATTGTCCCTGTTTGCAGATGACATGATTGTATATTTAGAAAACCCTATCGTTTCAGCCCAAAATCTCCTTAAGCTGATAAGCAGCTTCAGCAAAGTCTCAGGATAAAAACCAATGGGCAAAAATCACAAGCATTCCTATATACCAATAACAGACAGAGAACCAAATCATGAGTGAACTTCCATTCACAATTGCTACAAAGAGAATGAAATAACTAGGAATTCAACTTACAAGGGATGTGAAGGACCTCTTCAAGGAGAACTACAAACCACTGCTCAAGGAAATAAAAGAGGACACAAACAAATGGAAGAACATTCCATGCTCATGGATAGGAAGAATCAATATTGTGAAAATGGCCATACTGCCCAAGGTAGTTTATAGATTCAACGCCATCCCCATCAAGCTACCACTGCCTTTCTTCACAGGATTGGGAAAAACTACTTTAAAGTTCATATGGAACCAACAAAGAGCTGGCTTTGCCAAGTCAATCCTAAGCAAAAGAAACAAAGCTGGAGGCATCATGCTACCTAACTTCAAACTATACTACAAGGCTACAGTAACCAAAACAGCATGGTACTGGTACCAAAACAGATACATAGAGCAATGGAACAGAACGGAGAAATACCACCACACAGCTACAACCATCTGATCTTTGACAAACCTGACACACAAAAGCAATGGGGAAAAGATTCCTTATTTAATAAGAATGCTTTTACACTGTTGGTGAAAGTGTAAATTAGTTCAACCATTGTGGAAGACAGTGTGGCAATTCCTAAAGGATCTAGAGCTAGAAATACCATTTGACCCAGTGATTCCATTACTGGGTATATAACCAAAGGATTATAAATCATGCTACTAGAAAGACACATGCAGCACTATTCACAATAGCAAAGACTTGGAACCAACCCAAATGTCAATCAATGATAGATTGGATTAAGAAAATGTGGCACATATACAGCATGGAGTACTATACAGCCATTAAAAAGGATGAGTTCATGTCCTTTGCAGGGACATGGATGAAGCTGGAAACCATCATCCAAATACCATCACAGTGAGTATTAGGGCTTTAGTACATACATTTTAAGGAGACACATGATACTTCCTGGAGATCAGGATCAAGGAAGGAAGAGACTGGGGGTAGGACTGATCATTCATACGGATGTAGGAGGCACTAGGGATGACAGTGGGACCTGGAGTCAAAGGAAAGATCATGAACATCATGCTGAAAGCTTTAAGGGATAAGGAATGACAGAGAAGTTGGTAAATTATAACAACAAAGAGTGGTATAGGGTGGTAAAAGTAAGTGGCATGAATGTCAAAAAGACAAGGGGGTTGCACATAGCGTCAGAGAAGTAATAGTTAGAAGGTGGTATTGGGAGCTCAGAAGATGATGCCAAATCCAAGGAATATAAAAGGATCAACATCCCCCACTTGAAAAAAATAAGTAGAAACCTCTTCCCACGGAAGAGCCAGGTCTCTGGAAAGGCAACTGATGAAGACAACATCCAGTAAAGAGGATATAGATGTGGATGTAGAATAGTTCCTTAACCACTCAATTGATGTTCTATCTAGAGGGCACTGTGAAAAGTTTCTGGAGGGAGAGAAAGAGTCAGGAAACAAACAGTGCTGTTCCTGCAACATGAGGATGAGAATGCAGGAAAAGAGAAATAAGCAGAAAAGTTTACATGATGGAAACACCACAGATAGGAATGGAGAGCTGGTACCTTAGGCTGGTGGCCTAATTTTGACATGAATTGGTTTCAGTGTTTTCCAGGTAGATAGGAACAATAGAAAATAGGGAAGTGGGCCAGGAGCAGTGGCTCACGCCTGTAATCCCAGCACTTTGGGAGGCCAAGGTGGGCAAATCACAAGGTCAAGAGATCAAGACCATCCTGGCCAACATGTGAAACCCTGTATTTACTAAAAATACAAAAAATTAGCCAGGCGTGGTGGCACGCACCTGTAGTCCCAGCTATTCAGGAGGCTGAGGCAGGAGAATCACTTGAACCCAGGAGGCAGAGGTTGCAGTGAGCCGAGATCGCACCAATGCACTCCAGCCTGGCGACAGAGGGAGACTCCATCTCAAATAAAAAAAAAAAAAAAAAAAGAAAAGAAAGAAAAGAAAATAGGCAAGTGCTGCCTGGATTAACCGCATTCATGCTAGATGGTCCATAAAATAGGCTCTCTGAGAAGCAGAAACACAAAATATTTTTTAAAGAATTGAATATCCAATATTTTTAAAACATTCAAATAGTCAGCATGGAAAAAATAAGAATTTGGGGGTGGGGGGGCTGGCGTGTAGGGATTTCTTATGTTTGTTTTATATATTACTACTGTTTTTTTGAATTATACTAAGAAGGGAATTCCATCATCTTGGTAACACCAAAGCCTTTTTATAGGACTTAGTCCTTATACTTTCAAAAGCATTCTTTGGTGACTAGGAAAATCTCAACCTGTGTGGGAGAAGATGAAACAGTCAAATTGATAGCCCAGGCTCTGGGGAGAGGTCTATAGTTTGAGGACCCTGGTGGAGCTATGTAGTTCCATACGGTTCAGGAAACACTTTCACTTAGAAAGTGAAAGAAAATTCATAACACAAGGTTCAAATGTTTGAGACCTCAGAGTCAAGCTCACACTTGGCAGGCAGGTTACAATTAAAAACTGTAAAAGAGGGAACTTGAGAAATGATCAAATTCTGTCTCAGATTCTGTCTATACCACACTCACAGATCCATTTAATTTCATCCAAAGAGTTGACACTTTCAGCACACAGGACTCATTCATTGCATTATGTTTCCCCACTGATCTCAGGTTGTGAATGATTCTGTCTAGCAAGAAAACAGCACATCTTAGGCAACAATCATTTTGGCTTTATCTTTCTTTATATGAAATACAAATATGACACTCAGAACATCTGAAATAAGCAAGGTTGATACACCAAGTTGATCTGATTCCAGCAACACTTAATAAACTTGGCATTTTTAGTCAGTTATACAGCCTGCATAGGAGAAAATGTACATCTTCCATTTAATTGTAATGTACTGGCAATAGCTAAGCAGCCTTGTGTTTTGTGAGCATTATTTAGGATGCAAGTGACAGAAACGTATTTCAAACAAGCCTGAGTGAAAGTAGAAATTATAAGTCCATTTTGCTGGGAACAGCTTCAAGGCTTATGGAATCAAGACTGGAGGGGTGAAAACGCCAGGACTAAAAAATATTAACTCTTAAAACATCAGCTCGCTCTCTCTCTCTCCCTCTCAATTGCTCCATCTGCTTTTTTCTCTGAGTTGTTCTCTGATGAGTTTCTTACACAAAGCAGACAAGAATAACACCAGTAACTCTGGAGTCATCTCTCCTTCAGACAAGGTCAAAATAGCCCTACTTCTACTTCTACTTTGGAAAATTCTTGCAACAGACTCTGATTGACCATGCTTCTGTCATATGCTTTTCCCTTGAACTGTAACTTAAGAGGCCTAACCTGAGATATTTGTTCATCCCAAAAAGTGGATCTACGGGACCATGGTTAATAGTCCCACCAGATTACATGGAAGGAAGGAGGAGTTCTTAAAGGAACCATAAAACTAGTTATCATAGTACACTAGAGAGAGATCACTATGGCCATCCTCAAAAACATTCAGAATCTGGGGGCTCCAATTTGTTAGCATGTAAACACAAGAAAATATTAAGTCTCTTTTCCGTGTTAAGACTTAGCAATAAGTACTGGAGAAATAACCATGTAGAAGACAGAAATAATTCCTGTTCTAGACTGGGAACAGTGGCTCATGCCTATAGTCCCAGCATTTTAGGGGTAAAATTTAATAAAAAAAATTTTCTCCATCCCATTACACCCATGGTTGACTCATTCAAGATCCAGTTCTCATGTCCTCCAAGGTAGACCTCTGTGCCCTCTTCGGGGTGCCCTACATGTATGCTGAAGTATTTCTCAGCATCCAACAATTACTTATTTTTGAGACATTTGTCATTGAAAATCTCAAAAGACATACAAAAATAGACAAAATTGTATATTGAATTCCCATGTATCCACTGCCCATTTCAACAATTATTACCTAATCCTGTTTTATCATTATTCCTCTTCAATCTCAAAAGCTACATTTTTTTCATAAATAGCTTTAGCATATATATCTTAAAAAAACAAGGACTCCAAAAACAAACATATTCTCCAATTACACTTAAAAGTTAACAATAATTGCCTTTTATCAACAAATTATCTACCATTGACATTTTCATCCATCATCTAAGTCATACATGTTTTCTTGCTACCGTTTGTTCCAATTAAGCTCACACATTGTGACTAGTTGATAAGTTTTTTGTATACCTTTTAATCTATGAATTCCCTCATTACCTTCTTTTTCCCTTGCAATTTCTTATTTTAAAAAACTGAGTTGTTGGTTCTTTTGAATATTTCACAGCCTGGATTTTGCTAATTGTAGTATGGTTTACATGTTCTTCTGTTCCCCTGAATTTCCTGTAAATTGATCTAGAGGTTAATTTAGTCACACTCTTGCTTGATCTTTTTTTTTTTTTTAATCAAGATTTTGTTAGGCTGTGTAATGTTGTTCTGTTAGGAGGCACATAATGTCTGGTTATGATCAATGACTAGATCCATTAATTTATTGCTTTTTTAAAGAAAAACTTGTCTGCATTTCTTTAAACAGGGTCTACTCTGTGCCACTTCCAAAACAATAAAATTGAAGCCAGGCTCTCTGGGGAAGCCACTGCCACCTTATATTGTCCAGGTAGGAGATCATAGTAATGATTATGACAGCTATTATCAAGTGAGCTCTTGGAGTGGTTTATCTAAATTTCTAACATAAAGGTAGGCAACAAGGAAAGTACAGCATTCTCTAAATGCACCCCAAGGATAATCTCACATTACTGCTTTTATTTCCCCCTCAATATCCTTTTGGAATACAGAGCCCAGACACAAGAATGAGGGAAAGAGATGGTGACAATTTTGCAGAATATCCCTTTAATGTAGTGCAAGTTTCAAACATGGAGAAAGCAAAGAAAAAAAATATTTGCTATTAGAAAGATACGTGCAAAATAAAGGCAAGTATTTTGAATGCACCATAATAAGCGTTCTGTACTTGAACTAAAAATACACTAAAGTGGGAAGTCTAAGCCACGAGTCAGCTGCTCAGGTGTTGATTATTATAAACACTGTAGTGTGATTCCCAAATGATGTAGGTGAGCCCACAGTATGGGCATAGGTAGCAATATTAAGATGATAGGGCAAATGCTGTGTCTAGGATTTTATTACATAAAAGCAGGCTCAAATTAGCAGCTGTTATAAAACTACCATTATTCATTTTAAGATAGGGCTTTGCTTTCACACCTGTCTTGCCTTTTTTTAACACTGGTCAAGAGAAAATAGTAAGTTATCCACCTGAATGAAACAAATATTAGTACTTACTTTAACTATTGTATCATTCTGAAACCGACCCAATTTTGTTAAAGATAATGTTTACTGTAGAGTTCTATTTTTTGTTCTTTGCTTGCCTATCCAGTTTTACTACATATTATTTAACAGGGTGTGGAAGTTAACCTAATACATTGAGGTCTACATGTTTGTTTTTTCCAATAATCATGAATAGGTACTACATTATATTAAGTGTGTTTTCTGATCCTGTTAAAAAGGTAAAACAGTTTTTCTCTATTAATATGTTAGAGTTAATTAAAGATATTTTCAAATGTTAAATTTTCGTTGCATTTCTTTCTTCTTTTTATTTTCTTGGATTGAATTTCGTAATTTTTATTTGTTTGGGCCTTTGCATTTAGAGACATGAATAAAATGAGCATGTAATTTTCCTCTCAAAAAATAAGAAAAAATTAAAATGTTCCTTGCTTACTAAACAAAAATGAAATAAAAAAATAAAATGTTTCTTAGGATTTTCTTAGAAAAAAAATCTTCCCACAAAATCAACAAACCTTATAACTAAGAAAAACAAATAAGAAAAATACACAAAGAAATAAAATCTGGTGGCTCATGCCTGAAATCCCAACACTTTGGGAGGCCGAGGTGGGCGGATCACAAGGTCAGGAGATCGAGACCTTCCTGGCTAACACGGTGAAACCCCGACTCTACTAAAAATACAAAAAAAATTAGCCGGGCGTCGTGGCGGGCGCCTGTACTCGGGAGGCTGAGGCAGGAGAATGGCCTGAACCTGGGATGCAGAGCTTGCAAGTGAGCCAAGATCTCGCCACTGCACTCTAGCCTGGGCAACAGAGTGACACTCAGTCTCAAAAAAAAAAAAAAGAAAAGAAAGAAAATCAGAAGTGAAAGAGGAGACACTCCAACTCATGCCACAGAAATGTGAAGAATCCCTATAGAATCCCTACAAATAATTGCATGTCAACAAAGCCAGGTGTGGTGGCGTATGCCTGTAATCCCAGCACTTTCGGAGGCCAAGGCCGGTGGATCACTTGAGGTCAAGAGTTCAAGACCATCCTGGCCAACATGGTGAAACCCCGTCTCTACAAAAATACAAAAATTAGCCAGGCATGATGGCAGGTGCCTTTGATCTCGGCTATTCAGGAGGCTGAGGCAGGAGCATCGCTTGAACTCGGCAGGCAGGGGTTGCAGAGAGCCAAGATCATGCCACTGCACTCCAGCCTGGGTGACGAGTAAAACACCGTCTCAAAAAAAAGAAAGGAAAAAATATATATGTATCAACAAAATGGACAACTTAGAAAAAATGGATAAAGTCCTAAAAACATACAACCTACCAGGATTGAATCATAAAAAATTAAAAAGTCTCAACACTCCAATAACTAATAAGGAGATTAATTTAGTAATCAAAAGCCTTCCAACAAAGAAAAGTCCAGCACCAAATGCCTTCACAGATGCATTCTACCAGAATGAGGGACAGAGATGACATGATAATCACAAAAGACACAGCAAAAGCATTCCACAAGATTCAACACCCTTTGATGATAAAAATTCTCAAAAAATTGGGTAGAGAAGGAATTTACCTCGACACAATAAAGGCCGTATGTAAAAAACACACAGTTAACATCATACTCAATGGTCAAAAACTGAAAGCTTTTTCTCTCATATCTGGAACAAGGAAATGATGCACATTCTCACCACTTCTATCCGGCATAGTATTATAATTCCTAGCCACAGTAAGTAGAAAAGAAAAGGAAGAAAAAGTATTCAAATCAGAAAGGAAGAAGATTATCTCTGTTTGCACATTACATGATCTTATAGATGTGCAGAAAATTTTATTTCTTCACATGATACGTAGAAAATTCTAAAGATTAACCAAAAAAATTAAGATAAACAAATTTAACAAAGTTTCAGGATACAAGATCAATACACAAAAATCAGTTGTGGTTCTATACACTACAATAAATTATCAAAAAGGAAATTAAGAAAAAATCTTGGCTGGGCAAGGTGGCCCATGCCTGTAATCCCAGCACTTTGGGAGGCCAAGGCAGGTAGATCACTTGAGGCCAGGAGTTCGAGACAAGCCTGGCCAACATGGCAAAAACCCCACCTCTACTAAAAATACAAAAATTAGCCAGGCATGGTGGCACACAACTGTAATCCAAGCTACTCAGGAGGCTCAGGCAGGAGAATCGCTTGAACGCGGGAGGCGCAGGTTGTAGCGAGCAGAGATCGCACCACTGCACTCCATCCTGGGCGACAGAGCAAGATCTGTCTCAAAAAAAAAAAAAAAAAAAAGTCTAACTTATAGATCTGGAAAGTGAATTGGTGGTTGCCAGGACCTGGTGGAGAGGAGAAAACAGGAAGGTATTCACCAAGGGGTACAAAATTTCAGCTACACAGACAGTAACTGCTAGAGATCTACTGTATAGCATAATGCCAACAGTTAACAACACTGTATTACATACTTAAAATCTTGCTAAGGAGATATCTTATGTTAAGTGTTCTTATTACCAAAATAATAATAATAATAAGTCAGAGGGTGGGAGGAAACTTTTGAAGATGATGAACAGATTTATGGCACAGATTGTGGTGACAGTTCCATGGTTGTTTACTTATCTTCAAACTCATCAAGTTGTACACATTAAATATGTATAGCTTTCTGCATGTCAACTGTACCTCATTAGAGGTTTTTTTCTTAAATTCAGGTGAGAAAGGGGGAAGGGGGAAGATGAAAGAGATATTTTTTAATTTGTCAAAATGAAGTATCATAACTTCATTCCTTACACTCCCCATCCAAAACACACATACACACACATACACACACACACACACACACACACACTTCCCACAAAGAAAAAGCCAGGCCCAAATGGCTTTGTGGTGAATTCTATCCAACATTTAAGGAAGCATTAACATTAATCTTTCACAAACTCCCCAAAAACATGTAACACCAGGATTTTGGAGGCTGTGACTCAAAATGGGGTCATAGTATGAGCCAGGATCATCCTGATACCAAAACCAAAGACATCACAAGAAAAGAAAACCATAAATTAATATTTCTTATGACTGACTATAGGTGCCAAAAAACTCAACAAAATACCAGCCAACCTAACAAGGAACATATAAATGGATTATATACCATAACCAAATGGGACTATTCCAGAAATACAAAGTTGGTTCAAACTATAAAAATCAATTAATATACTGTAAAACAAAGTACACAAATCACATGATCATCTCAACAGACACAGAAAAATCACTGACAAAATCTAACACCAACACCTATTTATGGTAACAACCCTCAACAAACTAGCAACGAAACGGAACTTTCTCAACCTGACAAAGGGCATACAGAAACCCCACAGCTCACATCAGACTCAACAGTAAAAAACTGAAAGTGCTCCCACTAAGATCAAGACTTACAAGAATATTCACTCTTCCCACTTCTATTCAACATAGAGGTTCTATCCAAAGCAATTAGGCAAGAAAAAGAAATAGCATCCCAATTGGAAAGGAAGAAGTAAAACTATCTCTATTCAACATGACATGACCGTGTATACAGAAAATCCTAAGGAATACACACACACTATTAGAGCTAATAATTGAGGTCATTAAAGTTACAGGAAATAAGTTCAATATACAAAAAATTATTTTAATAGTATTTCTATATAGTATCAATAAACAATCAAAAACTAAAATAGAACAATTTCATTGAAAATAAAATTTTTTAAATCTCATTTAAAAATGTATTCTCTAGATAGTTCATCTAATTTACTAGACTTAGTACTAAATGCCACTTTTTTCCCCTAAAGTCTAAAGTTCATCATCAAAGTATAAAGATGTACTATCCCTGAAAACCCTCTGACCCTCAGGGCTGGTAGTTTCTACAGAAAAGTTTCAAAGTATTCAGCAAGGATAATAAATTCAAAATGAGTATGAATATTGCTTTTCAAGGTGAAAACTTAGAAGGTTGTAGCCCTCAAAATTGAGCTAGCATCTCAGTGTACTTTTTAACTCCTGTCACATTATTTCATGGTCATGCCTTCCATTTCAGGTCAATAAAGAAGCTACTCGGCTGAAATAATTCATTATTATCTTTCTTTTTTTTTTTTGAAACAGAGTTTTGCTCTTGTTGCCCAGGCTGGAGTGCAATGGCACAATCTCGGCCTCCCGGGTTCAAGCAATTCTCCTGCCTCAGCCTCCCGAGTAGCTGGGATTATAGGTATGCGCGACCATGCCCAGCTAATTTTGTATTTTTAGTAGAGATGGGGTTTCTCCATGTTGGTCAGGCTGGTCTCGAACTTCTGACCTCAGGTGATCTGCCCACCTCGGCCTGCCAAAGTGCTGGGATTAGAGGCGTGAGCCACTGCACCCGGCCAATAACTCATTATTTTCAAACTGTATTTTATTTATTCCTAACCTGCCCTCTAATTCTTAATAGGAAAAAATAACACCACCTCCTAGACTGTTACAAAATCTGTTTTTAAATTTTCATGTTCTTTTTATTTCTTTTCTTATACATAAGATAGCTAATTAAGTTCCTTGTTTGAAAGGCCTTTCTGAGATGCTGGCTTTCTTAAAACTTTGTACTAACCAGGCAATGGAGCCCTTACCTGTATCATCTTATTTCATCCTTATAATAAAGCTGTGTAATAGGTGCATTTTTAAATCTCTGATTTTCTAGATAAGGAAACTGAGGTTCAGAGAAGTATTCAAGGTTCTCAGAGTCAGAAGGTGTCAAAGAGTGGACACGCAAACCCAAATATTTCCAGCTCTGGCACCCTCACACTGATGACTGAACCACACTGCCTCTTAGGTTGCCCAGTATCTAGGTATGCCAACCAAGCACTTCCCTGGCATCTTAAATGGGGGTAGAAAAGCTTAAGTTTAGATCTTGTGGTGTTTTAGGAAGAGCACAAATGGTTTGTAAGGAAAATTCCTTTAGTGATTATCTAATTTCAAATTGTGGATGAAAACTCAAATATCCTGCCTCCAGGGGAAGAAGGAAATATTGCAATCCGCATAAAACTAAACCAATCTGCTTCTCTGTACTGTCCACGCACGGTAAGAAAATTTTCTTTTTTCGGCCGGGCGCGGTGGCTCAAGCCTGTAATCCCAGCACTTTGGGAGGCCAAGACGGGCGGATCACGAGGTCAGGAGATCGAGACCATCCTGGCTAACACCGTGAAACCCCGTCTCTACTAAAAAGTACAAAAAACTAGCCGGGCGAGGTGGCGAGCGCCTGTAGTCCCAGCTACTCGGGAGGCTGAGCCAGGAGAATGGCATAAACCCGGGAGGCGGAGCTTGCAGTGAGCAGAGATCCGGCCACCGCACTCCAGCCTGGGTGACAGAGCGAGACTCCATCTCAAAAAAAAAAAAAAAAAAAAAAGAAAATTTTCTTTTTTCCCAAATACTTTCATTGTTGCTACTAATCATAGTGCCATTTCTGTTGAGTACTTTATGATTTGCCAAATACTTTTGTCCCAACTTTTAATTTTGCAAATTTTTGAGTCTCCAAAAATGTTAAATAGTAGCACAATGAACACCTACCTGTACCTCTCTCACCTATATTCACTTCTTATTAAGATTTTGCCTCATTTACTTTATATTTGTACATTTTTGATGAGGCATTTGGGAGTAAGTGCAGACATTATGACACTTTGTCCTTAAATATTTCAGCAGCATTCTCCTAAGGACTTTCTTCTTAAACAACACCACCATCAAATCTATGAAAATTAAAAATAATTCTTTAATACTATTTAATATCTAGCCAATACTTAGCCTTTCTCAATTGTACTCAAATGTGTTCTACAGCTTTTGTAAATCCAGAATTCAATCAAGGTTCATGCATTTATTTGGTTCTCATATCTCTTTAGTTGTTTTTATCTGTAACTGTCCCACCACTACGTTTTTCATGACGTGGACATTTTGAAGAGCAGAGGACTGTTGTGTTAAAAAATGCCCCACTTTCTAGGCTTACCTATTTTGTTTCCTTATAACGAGATCCAGGATAAACATCTTTCTCAAGAATATTATGCAGATTATGTATATTTTTTATTTGCTTATAGAGGAGAAACATTAGGTTGTCTCATTTTGGGTGCTGATAATTTTGATCTTTTGATTAAGGAGGTGAGTGCCATTTCTCTCCATTATAAAGGTACATTTTCCTCTTTGTAATTAGTAATAATCTGTTGTGTAACAATTTGAGATTCTGTAAATATCCTATTCTCCAATTAACTTTCACCCAATCATTTTAGCATCCATAGATGATTCTTTTCTTTTCGGAAACAATTATTAAAATAGAGAGTGGCTGGGCACAGTGGCTCATGCCTGTAATCTCAGCACTTTGGGAAGCCAAGATGGACCAATCACTTGAGCCCAGGGGTTCAAGACTAGCCTGGGCAACATGGCAAATCGCCATCTCTACAAAAAAATATACAAAAATTATCCAGGCATGGTGGTGTGCACCTATAGTCCCAGCTACTCAGGAGGTGAGGTGGGAGGATAAACTGAGCAAAGGACGTCAAGGGTGTAATGAGCTGGGTGTGATGGCACAACTGTGCTACAGCCTGGGCAACAGAGCAATACCCTGTCTCAAAAACAAATAAATAAAATGGGGGTGCAGAATGGTGATTTTCAAACAGCTATTTCTTATACATTAATTAGGTGGCATTATTCATAAAGATGAGCAGTCCATTTTATCTATAAAGGGGGGCTTTAATTAATTTTAAAATATTTATTTAGCCTTTCCTGATAAAACTCGTGTTCAATATAGACAACTTTCAAAAATATAGAAAAGACCAAAGAAAAGCGTATTAACTCATAATGCCACCATTCTTAGCCACTATTAACATGTGATGTGTATATATCCTTCATTCTTTTTCTATTTATATGTTTTTGTTTATTTGTTTTTGTTTGTTTTGAGAAGGAGTCTTGCTGTGTCGCCCAGGCTGGAGGGCAGTGGCACGATCTCGGCTCACTGCAAGCTCCGCCTCCCGGGTTCACGCCATTCTCCCACCTCAGCCTCCCCAATAGCTGGGACTATAGGTGCCCGCCACCACGCCCGGCTAATTCTTTTGTATTTTTAGTAGAAACGGGGTTTCACTGTGTTAGCCAGAATGGATGTGTATTGTTGTATAAAAGTGGGATTGTACTCTATCAGCTTTTGTGAAGCCTGTTTTTTTACTTATGATTTTCAGATATCACTGAAATCTTATATGACAACTGTTTTTTTTTTTTTTGAGACAGGGCCTCACTCAGTCACCCAGTCTGGAGTGCAGTGACACAATCTTGGCTCGCTGCAACTTCCACCTCCGGGGTTCAAGCAATTCTACTGCCTCAGCCTCATGAGTAGCTGGGATTACCAGCTGTCACCACCATGCCCAGCTAGTTTTTGTATTTTAAGACAAGACCGGGTTTTACCATGTTGGCCAGGCTGGTCTGGAACTCCTGACTTCAAGTGATCTACCTGCCTCGGCCTCCCAAAGTGCTGACAGCCAATGCACCCAGCCCTTATATGAAAACACTGTTAATAATTTTATAGAATCCTATATCAAGGAGAATGATCATGACCTATTTAACATATCTACTATTGTTACAAATTTTGGTTACTTCCAATGTTTTATATTGTAAATACTTCTTCAATGAGTATTCTTGTTAACTCTTTAAACCCTTTTTGAGTATTTCTTGTGGGGTTTTTGAGTTAAAGCCTAGGTAAAACAGTTTAAATATTTTAATATTGTGAATTTCTGTGAGAAAGTTTAATATGTTCAAACTTTGATAAGACAACTTCAATACAGTGAGACTTTAAAATCATATTCTCACCCATAAGACAGATTCCAAAGAAGAGACCCAGATATCTCATGTACCTACTGGGATTATTGTGCTGTTTGAGAATGAGCTGCTTACACAGCATTTCACTAAAGTTTATTATAACTCTAATAAGCAGGTTGTCCATTAGATCTAAGAATCTGAACAAATTGGTGACATGGTCTCTACAGCAATGAGTCAGATGCTGTTAGAATCTGGTCAGGCGCAGTGGCTCATGCCTGTAATCCCAGCACTTTGGGAGGCCAAGGCAGGCGGATCACCTGGGGTCAGGAGTTTGAGAGCAGCCTGGCCAACATGGCGAAATCCCATCTCTACTAAAAATACAAAAAAAAATTAGCCAGGCGTGGTGGTCGGCACCTGTTATCCCAGCTACTTGGGAGGCTGAGACACAAGAATCGCTTGAACCTGGGCGGCAGATGTTGGCAGTGAGCCGAGATCATGCCACTGCACTCCAACTTGCGTGACAGAGTCAGACTCTGTCTCAATAAAAAGAAAAAAAAATTATCTGTGAACACTCCACAGAACGATCCTGCAAAATGGGCCAGTCTCATGCAAAGGGACATTTTCACAATCACTCTCATTGTGTTTCTGGTGTAAGAACCTTAAGCTAAAATCACCTTTTTCTGATGGAATTTTGGTCATGGGCAGTACGAAAATTAAAGGCACAATTCAAAGACAGGGAGCGGTGACTGCATCTGATGGATGATAAGCCAGAGAAAATAGCAGCCAACAACCCTTACACATAGTGTACCTGGCCCTGTGCTAAATGCTGTGTCCATGTTGCCTCATTTAAGCCTCAGGACAAACTTCTGAGTGAAGTGCCATCATTACACCTGTTTCTAGCTGAGACAAAAAAAAAAAAAAAAGTAGAAGTTAAAAGAAATGACCAAGGAAAGTTCTCCGTGTGCGTTAAGTTTTCTATGTGGGATCCCCTGGAGAGTGGGGATCCTGACTTATTTTTCTCAGTCTCCCCTGGTGCTAGCCAGAGTGCTCAATTCATATCACTAAATGATTGTGAAAGGGAAGTAAATGTAGATTTCTGGATTTTTCATTCTATCAGGTGAGCTTGGAGGAATATGCTTCAGCAAGAGGCCACATGCTTTTACCTCACAGGTGACAGAGGGATCATGCATGAAGACGGCTACTTCTGGTTGTCTGGTAGAGCTGATGATGTTGCCAATGCATTGGGTCAGAGATTGTGAATGCTGTGGTTATTGCTATTGAGCCTGGGGCTGTGGGAGTCTGGATAAGACTCTGGACTGCTTCCAATACATAGGAATATCTCTAAAGTGTAGAAAATGCAAACAACCAAAAAAAAAAAAAAAAAAAACCTCATCCACAATCTCATATTTTGGAGTATATTCTTCTAATCTTCTTTCTTCTTATATGTAACTTTTTTTTTTTTTTCTTGGTAGAAGTGAGTTCAGGGAGAAATGCTCTAGCATAACTTGCCTTTTTCACTCAACGATGTAATAGAAACATTTTTCTGGGCAATTAAATATAAAAATTCACTTTTTAAATTAGTTTATCATGACCAATAAGTACACAGATCTTACATGAATAGCTCAATGGATGCCTACACACATACACACCCCTGTAACCATCCAGATCAAGATATAGGATACTTTTTGCCTCCTGGGCTCTCATTCATGTCCTCATACCTCTGTGCAAGCTATACTTCTTTCATGAACTTTGGACTGAATTTCTATGCCTAAAGACAGTTTCAGAGATTGAGAAAAGAAGACTAAATTCTAAGGAGCAATAAATTCCAAGGGCAGATGGTGGCAAGTAGATACCATGGGTCATCCTGATTCAGAGCTTGCTGACCACAAAAATCACAGGAATACTGAGAAATAGAAATCAAGATCTAGGCTTTATGGGCTCATTGCTATTACATGCCACTGCTCCTGGGACGTGAGTCAAAAAAGGTGCTTTCTCACCACTATTCCACTCTGATCCTTGACCCAATTAAACAATCCCAACTAAATTCTGCTCATGAAGTCTCTCTCCCTTGACCACTCCTTGTTGCAGCAGCAGTGAACGAAGTGCTTGCCTCTGCCTCTAACTGCTATCGATTTTTACTTTGAGCCCCTCCCCCGTAAGTAGCCATTACTCTGACTTCTAAAGTGCAGGTCAAATTTGCCTGTTCCCGAACTTCATATAATGGAATCATACAGTTTGCACTCTTTTGTGTCCGTCTTCTCACAAAATAACGCCTGGACAATTCATTTATGTTGTTGTATGGATCAACAGTCCATTCTTTTTCACTGCTATACAGAATTCCATTATATGAATACACGCAGAATTTATCCATTCTTACGTTAATGGTGACTGAGGTTGTTTCCAATTTAAGAATGCCTCCTTTGCCCAACACCGCTGCACGTGGGAAGTTAGGCATTTTCTCTCACCCTTGGGATTGAGTGTATGGGTGGTTGAGAGGCGTCGATTCCCAAGACCCTCTCACAGCTCTCACAGCAGGCGTCACAAAAGAGTTTGCACCACTCCAAACAGTCAAAACGGGTCATCCCCCCCACCCCACCCCCGCCTTCTCTGGATTTTAAAGACTGAGTAGGAGGAGAAAATGGGGACGGAGTTCCCCTGGTTAATTCATTTATCTTAAGTTCCCGTAACCAAACTAGGCCCTCAGTTGAGGCTTTTGACCCTCAAAGTTCTTTCCGCTTCGTATAGTGAGATCAGAATCCCTGAAAAGAAGATGCTTGCCCTCCCCGGCTTACCATTCTTGGGCACTCGGCAGTGCGGGGATGCGGCTGCCCTATTTCCCGCGTAGAAACAACTGCAGGTGGCGCAGCCCGCTGAAGAGTGCAGAACTGTGGCCCTGAGCCAAGCTGGGGCAAATATGGAAGACGCGGGATGAGAGAGGGTGGGGCGAAAGGACGCTATGAAGATTCCTGGAGGGAGGGACCAGAGCAGAGGCGGTGAGTGGCAGGAGGAGGCAAATGTTCCCGCGACCGGGAACTTTATCGAGTTGAAGTTTCCTCTGCCGTCGCCTCCTGCTCGCGAGCAGAGCTGAGCCTGTTGTGCGGCCTTTCTGGAAAGCAGGTCGCCACTACCCTCAGCTTGGGACGCCGGCCCGCAAGGAGCCTCGGAGACTCACGCGTGGCCGCGCCTGAATCTGGCTACGCAGTGCGACTCTGCCGCGCATGCGCAGCTCCGTCCCCTTCAGAGGCGCGCGTGTACTCGTGGAGGGGGCGCTTCCTCCAAAAGGAAAGCCAGAGGCGTTCAGGCCGAGATTGCCTCGCCAACCCCCTGCGCCCTCTCCTACAGACTGGTGCATAGTATTTTTAAAACATCTGCGAGGACGACGTCTTTCTGCGAGCCTGAGGAAGGGGCAAAACCAGGGGAAGAGGTGAGATGTATCCAGTTAACCAGGTAGAAATTGTACCTCCGGGACTCATCAAGGCTAAATATAAGAGTTGCGTGCTTTTTTTTTGTTTGTTTTTTTGAGACTGAGTCTCGCTATTGTCGCCCAGGCTGGAGTGTAATGGCGCAATATCGGCTCACTGCAACCTCTGCCTCCTGGGTTCAAGCGAGTCCCCTGCCTCAGCTACGATTGATTACAGGCGCCCGCCACCACGCCCGGCTTTTTTTTGTTTGTTTTGTTTTTTTGTTTTTTTTTAAGTAGAGATAGGGTTTCACTATGTTGGCCAGGCTGGTGTCTAACTCCAGACCTCAGGTGATCCGCCTGCCTCAGCCTCCCAAAGTGCTGGGATTACAGGCGTGAGCCACCATACCTGGCCAAAAGTTGTGTGTTTACCAGGACAACCCTGTGCTTTGAGTTCTCCCTGAGCTGTCAATCTCCTGTTATTACTAATCTGTCTACAGATGAGTAAACTAAGGTTCAGAGAGATTACATGACTTATCCATGTTATACAGTGATCAAGAAGTGGAGCCAGGAATTGAACCCATGAAGTCCCACTCCAAATTCTTTCATATAAGTTTACACGGAAAAAAATTTAGATAAGATGTTCAGGTGCCCTCTTTCCTGCCTGCTTAAAAAAAAAAAAGCTGAAAGAATTTTTTAATTGTTTTTGTTTTCATAATTGATAATCGTGTGGGGAGTACTGATTCCCCAAGTGGGTCACAAGGAGTTATCCTGAGCAGGAATGCTCTTGCTGTCCCCCTTGCTCCTGTACTCAGTCTATCTCTTGAGGACACAGCACCAAGTAAATTTCACCGATTGAGTGCTCCTACATTCTAGAAAATGGCGCTCTACACTCACAAGGGCACGTATATAAATTGGCATTTCAACTGTGTCTTCAACAGGCCATACCATCGCTCTTTTATGTTGGCCATTTCTGGGTGGTGCAGAATGTGTTAGATCCAGTGGACTCCGTGGTCATGTGCCCACTGCTGTGCCTCCTTTGCAGTAAAATGGGTCCTTGGTCCCACAAGGCCGTGTGGGGTCCTGCGCTGGTGGATCTAAAGGTCTTTATGTCCTCAGAAAGTGTTGTGTTTGAGGCCCTGTGGACAGCAAAGGCAAACCCAACATACTATATGGGTCTATTTCTGACTAAATACATAAATCATTGCACTTTCCAAAATGGAAGGGATCCAAGCTAGTCAGCTTGCCACCAAGCGGCTTCGCTGGTGTCTTCAAAGATAGCACTGTTCAGTTGGTCATTCTTGCTGGAAGGTTAAACATTTGGCAGCAGCAATAGCTAGATTGGCCTTGAAATAGAAGCCCATCTTTACTGCAACCACGTAGAGCCTCTATCGCCGACAATCATGGCTACTCCACCCACGCACCCATTATGCCAACATAGGGGTGGCCAACAACAGGCTGGTTCATGTCCATTGGCTAATTCATTTTGTCAACCTGATCCCTTACTATCTCTTCCATGGTTTATTCTAATGAGGGTTAACAGAGGTCCATCCACATTCCTCTACGCCAGACCTCCTCGTCCTGATCTTCTCATCTTTCCCCTCTGATCAGCCAACCACGTCATTCACCACTGTCCATAAGTCCAGACACATTTATACTGAAGCCACTCCTCTTGCCACAGAAAGTAGATCATTAGGAACACTACCGGAAGCTCTGCCTAGTGGGAGGACTTCTTTTCTTCTTACAAGGCCAGCTCAAGAAGTACAGCAGTGCAGCCACCATTTCAGCATGCCCCCACATGCCTAGCCAACTCATCCATGAATCAAGTGTGGGCTTCCTCTTCCACCATCTGCCGCTCATATGTGATCCCCTATCAGCCATGGGGAAGAGCTGAGGGAGGGGCACAGCAGTAGACAGCATGAGGATCCAGGCTTCTGTGCTCCTACAGTTCACGTATTTCCTTCAGCCCTGCTCAAGTCGTCCTTCCATCTCATGAGGGATTGCTCTTGGAGATGCCTGACCTTCTGACCTAATGAGAATGAGAGAACCCAAATCATGATGAGCAGTTCTGCCACCTGATGTCCCACGGTCAGGGTTTTGTCTCTATCCAAGCTATGGAAGAATGCCAGGAGTTATTTTATGAAAAGCATAAAGTTCTGTACTGCAGATGGCAGTCTTGTTCTAGAACCCAAGGGGCTTGGGTTTTTATTCTCCCACTGGTTCACCATCTTGAAAACTCTGACATCATAGGATCTCCTAGATCATATGAACCAAGCACAGAGCCACTTCTACCACACAGCCTGCACCTGCTGCAGATCACTCTTCTGCTGTGGGCCAGATCAAAACTGGCAGCCTTGAAGGGAAGCAGAAATCCAAAATGTCTTTAAGATGAGTTTAAAGTTGTGTTGTTCAATACAGTAGCCACTACCCCCATGTGTGTACTGAGCACTTGAA
Source organism: Macaca nemestrina (assembly GCF_043159975.1). Lineage (NCBI taxonomy): Eukaryota > Metazoa > Chordata > Mammalia > Primates > Cercopithecidae > Macaca > Macaca nemestrina. The sequence goes on along the minus strand of NC_092133.1, from coordinate 38,570,801 downwards.
ATGTGGCTTATGACAAATGTTGAAATGGTAATACAATTGTGTTCGCAGCCGCCGCCGCGCTGCCTCTCGCTCCCCGAGCTCCAGCCGAAGGAGTAGGGGGGTAAGTAAGGAGGGCTCTGTACCATGGCTCGTACAAAGCAGGCTGCCTGCAAATTGACCGGTGGTAAAGCACCCAGGAAGCAACTGGCTACAAAAGCCGATCGCTACTGTGCGCCCTCTACCGGAGGGGTGAAGAAACCTCATCGTTACAGCCCTGCTACTGTGGCGCTCCGTGAAATTAGACGTTATCAGAAGTCCACTGAACTTCTGATTCCCAAACTTCCCTTCCAGCGTCTGGTGCGAGAAATTGCTCAGGACTTTAAAACAGATCTGCGCTTCCAGAGCGCAGCTATGGGCACTTTGCAGGAGGCAAGTGAGGCCTATCTGGTTGGCCTTTTTGAAGACACCAACCTGTGTGCTATCCATGCCAAACGTGTAACAATTATGCCAAAAGACGTCCAGCTAGCACGCCGCATACGTGGAGAACGTGCTTAAAAATCCACTATGATAGGAAACATTTCATTCTTAAAAAAAAAAAAAAAAAGATTTCTTCCTGTTATTGGTAGTTCTGAACGTTAGATTTTTTTTTTCCATGGGGTCAAAAGGTACCTAAGTATATGATTGCGAGTGGAAAAATAGGGGACAGAAATCAGGTATTGGCAGTTTTTCCATTTTCATTTGTGTGTGAATTTTTAATATAAATGCAGAGGCGTAAAGCATTAATGCAAGTTAAAATGTTTCAGTGAACAAGTTTCAGCGGTTCAACTTTATAATTATAAATAAACCTGTTAAATTTTTCTGGACAATGCCAGCATTTAGATTTTTTTAAAACAAGTACATTTCTTACTGACGGCAACTAAATGGTGTTTGTAGCATTTTTATCATACAGTAGCTTCCATCCATTCACTATCCTTTTCTGAGTTGTCCCACATGCAAGTACATGTTTTTAATGTTGTCTGTCTTCTGTGCTGTTCCTGTAAGTTTGCTATTAAAATACTTTAAACTATAAAAAAAAAAAAGAAACGATAATACTTTGCATATATAGCATTATATAAAATGTATTATTGGCTGGGCATGGTGGCTCACACTTGTAATGTCAGCACTCTGAGAGGCTGAGGTGGGCTAATCGCTTGAGCCCAGGAGCTCAAGATCACCCTGGGCAACATAGCGAAACCCCACCTCTATTTAAAAATATAAAAATTATATTTTTTATATAATTTCCAAAATGGAAGGGATCCAAAATAAATAAAAATTATATATATTAAAAAATATATATATGTAACTGTTGAGAGCAATTTGTGATTTGGCCTATTTTTTGTGCATGTGTATAACTACAGGCATGGTGGCCTATTTTTTTTGTGCATGTGTATAACTACAGGCATGGTGGCTTGTGCCTGTAGTCCCAACTACTCAGGAGACTGAGGTGGGAGGATCACTTGAGACCAGGAGGTCAAGGAAGCCATGATTGTGCCACTGCACTCCAGCCTGGATGACAGAGCAAGACCTTGTCTCAAAAAAATAACAAAGAAAGTATTATTGGCCAGGCATGGTGGCTCATACTTGTAATCCCAGCACTTTGGGAGGCCAAGGTGGGTGGATCACAAGGTCAGGAGTTCGAGACCAACCTGGCCAACACAGTGAAACCCCTTCCCTACTAAAAATACAAAAATTAGCTGAGCATAGTGGTGCGTGCCTGTAATCCCAGCTACTTGGGAGACTAAGGCAGGAGAATGGCTTGAACCTGGGAGGTGGAGGTTGCAGTGAGCCAAGATTGTGCCACTGTACTCCAGCCTGGGCAACAGAGCTAGATTCCATCTCAGAAAAAGAAAGTATTATTACAATTAATTTTACCTGCTTTTTTCTTTTCACAATGCTACTAGAGAATTTTAAATTACATTTATGCCTTGCATCATACTTCTATTTGACAGCAATGAAGCAGCAATCACCCATTTACAGATTTACCTAGCTTGTGGACTATCTGCCACTTGTGAGGTACTGAGCTGAGTGCCAAGGAGAAAAAGCTGAAAAAGACAAAGGATCAGCTCTCATGGAAGCTTCTTTCCTTTCAGGAGATGAGTGATTAGTGTCTTGTGTGATGCATGCCAAGAAGGAGGTGTCCCCTGGGTATGGGAGCATAGGAGAGTCGCATCCAAGTCATGCTGGGCAGTCAGGAAGCCTGTCTGGAGGAGGGGGTGGCTCAATCTCAAAAGACAACAGAACTTTATTAAACGTTAAGTAATCCAGAGGTGCAGGAAGAGCATACCAAGTCAGAGAAAACAGCTTGACCAAAGTCTGCATGACTCTGGCTGACTTTTTCCTTTTCAGGAAATTTTCTGAAAGCTTAGTAATTAAAGACGGCTATAGAGTTAGACTGTTCCTTCCAATCTTTTTTCCCTTTAGAGGAAGCATGAAAGAGAAACAATCAGATAAATATGGTAGGCATGAAGCACAAAAAAATAGGCCAAATCACAAATTGCTCTCAACAGTTTTTTGTGTATATATATACACACACACACACATATATATACACACACATATATACACACACACACACACATATATATATATATTTTTTTTTTTCTTTTTTTTTTTTTTTTTTTTTTTGAGACAGAGTCTCACTCTGTTGCCCAGGCTGGAGTGCAGTGACGCGATCTCGCCTCACTGCAACCTCTACCTCCCAGGTTCAAGTGATTCTCCTGCCTCAGCCTCCGGAGTAGCTGGAACTGCAGGCATGCACCACTACGCCCAGCAAACTTTTGTATTTTTAGTAGAGACAGGGTTTCACCATGTTGGCCAAGCTGGTCTGAAACTCCTGACCTCAAGTGATCCACCCACTTCAGCCTCCCAAAGTGCTGGGATTACAGGCGTGGGCCACCACACCTGGCAGAGCAGTAAATATTTGTATGTGCCAAATACTGGGGGCCAAAGGGAAGGGCTTCTTTGCCACATCACACAGCTTGCACTTAGGGGTGGTAATGCTGACAATTCTGTTTCATTTATTCAATCAGGAAATGAACTCCTCATACAGGCTATATTGAATAGTAATAATGGTCACCTGAAATTGTTACTATTTGGCCTCCCCTGGAAGCCAAGATATCTGTATGAAAGACCCACACCTAAGAAGTAATACTGACAAATGTCAGACATTTGATTGGCACAGTATCTGAGGAGAGGGATTAGAGAAAGTTCTAAGAATCTATGACTCATCTATTCCATACAATCAAAATCCAAATCATAACTGTTAATGTCTTTGTAAATGAGTCAGACCTGCTGTGGTTCAGAGACTTTTCATTTTATGTTGATTTCTAAGAATTGCAAAGTTTAAGCCTCCTTGACTTTTACAAGCGTAGAAACAGATGGGGTTTAAAGAAAGAACTCATTAACTGCCAAAAAAAAAAAAAAAAAAATCGAGAGCTTTAACATGACATGATTTTCTGCCTGAACAGTTTAGTTCTGCTTGTTGTGGCACTAAAATGGCTCATGTGCATAAACTGTCCATCGTACATTCTGGCTTCAGAGTCTGTGGTATGAAATCCTGGTACTGATTAAAATTCTTATGCTTAGAGTATGTACCACGTTAGTGCATTCATAATTAAAGGTCATGAACGATTAGTGAGGGTGGTGGGCATGCTCAAGAATAGACGGTTGCTCCTTTGGAGGAAGGAGGGTTGCCTGGAGTACCCTGTCTGCCTCTCATATAACTTAGTCTCAGTGTCTGGAGGGATGGGGGCACCACTGTTTGCTCAACTGACCCTATGAGGGATTAGTCACCAGGAGATGAACTGTGGTGACCTCAGATCTTGACTCAGGACTCTTTCTTAGCAGCCAGGGTCCCCAGTCTCCTCTGTGAGGAGGACACAGTGGCCATGTCCTGGCCTCTCTGCTGCTGCGGGACACTTTCCTGAGGTTGCTGCCCCTCACAAAGGGGAGCAGCTGTGATGTCAGCAACCAGAATGAAGAGGGACTTACTAGGGAATGTTTCCAAGCCAACTGCTAACGCTCCCACCTATTATTTGAGAAGCAAGAAACCCAAAACAAGAAGACAGGCTTCAGAACTCTCATCAGGCTTGAGTAGGAAACGCCACACATGATCAGATAACAGACACCACACTGCTTTGGAGTCTATAAATTTATTGAGTAAAAACAAAATCAACGTCAGACACATTATATTTGATTGGGTTCAAATTTGGCTGATGTCCAAATGCAGCAGAGAAGAACAGAGGGGAGGAAGGGATATGGTGTTGCTGACAAGGGGACACTGAACAAAACAGTTTTCCTTTCATTGTAAAAGCAGGCATCGCACAGCTGGTGTGAGTCAATTAACCAAGGCGTGGAGGGAACTCAATGTTTTAGAAGCAGAGGGAAACCCAAAGTAAGCAGAGACTTTCAAGAGAGGAGAGGGCCAGAACACTGAGAGAAAAAGCTGCAGCAGAGGCCGGCTGGAGAACAGTGGTCAGATCTGCTGGGTCACTTGGGGAACACGGTGACCACTTCATAGCCCTCAGGTGGTGTGACTCGCTCCCGGGCATGCTTCTCACAGTAGATTTGATCCTCCACAAAGAAATGGCCCTTCTGTTTCAGGTTGGTGCCACAGTCAGTGCACACGTAACACTCAGGGTGGCGGTGATGGTCCCGCAGCTTCACGAACACACCGCTACAGAAGCAAGGCAGGGAAGGGACTCCATCAGTGACAAGCACCTGCAGGTGGCACCCAAGCAGGTGGCACCATCCTTCCTGAGCAGGGACCTGGGGCTTCACCCAGAAACCAGGGCCTCCCAACTGGCCTCCAATCATAAGGGACTTGCTTCTCCTTCCCAGGGTCCAGAGACATTTTTCCAAAAACCCCTCCTACTTCAACAGGGCAGCCCTGATTTTTCTCATTTTACATGTTCATAACCTAAGGGCTCCACAGTGAAGGAAAACCTTCACAACCTGGCTCTGGGACACGGGACTTTCCTGGTCTCTCTGCTGCATTTTTCTGGGATGGATTTGTCTCCTTCACAAGCAAAATGTGCAACATCCAGCACTTTCCACATTTTCATGGTTTACCCAACCTGCAGAGTCTACAAAGGCTGTGGGAAGCAGATACTCACACAATCCCAGTGCCACATTTGTCACACATAGGCAACTTCTGAGCATTTCCAATCGATGCAGCCACTTTAGTGACAGGAGCTTTAACACTTCTGAATCCTGAGGGCTTGTTGGGATCCCCTGAAATGAGGAAAACACACTCATTGGCCAGGAAGGGCAGAATTGCTTAAGTATCACTCAGCTCTTCAGAAGCAGTTATAAATATATGTTCAAGCAAGGCCATGGGAACTGGAGTGACTCTGCTGTGTGATTCTGGGCAAGTTACTTAACCTCTCTGGTCCCCAGTTTGTTTTTCTATAAAACAGGAGATTGACACCTGGCCAAAAAAAAAAAAGCCCAATAAGCCAAGACAATCCTAAGCAAAAACAACAAAGCTAGAAGCATCATGCCACCCAACTTCAAACTATATTACAAGGCTACAGTAACCAAAACAACATGGTACTGATAGAAGAATAGACACGTACACCAATGGAACAGAATAGAGAACCCAGAAATGAGACCACACACCTACAACCATCTGATCTTTGACAAACCTGACAAAAAACAAGCAATGAGGAAAGGATTCCCTATTTAATAAATGGTGCTGGGAGACCTGGCTAACCATATGCAGAAAATTGAAACTGGATCCCTTCTTTACACCATATACAAAAATCAGCTCAAGATGGATTAAAGACTTAAATGTAAAGCCCAAAACTATAAAAACACTAGAAGAAAATCTAGGCAATACCATTCAGGACATGGGCATGAGCAAAGATTTCATGATGAAGACTCCAAAAGCAATTGTAACAAAAGCAAAAATTGACAAATGTGATCTAATTAAACTAAAGAGCTTCTGCACAGCAAAAGAAACTATCATCAGAATGAAGAGACAGCCTACAGAATGGGAGAAAATTTTTGCAATCTATCCATCTGACAAAGATCTATTATCCAGCATCTACAAGGAACTTAAACAAATTTACAAGAAAAAAATAAGCCGGGCACAGTGGCTCACTTCTGTAATCCCAACACTTTGGGAGGCCAAGGTAGGTGGGTCACCTAAGGTCAGGAGTTTGAGAATAGCCTGGCCAACATAGTCAAACCCCCGCCTCTACTAAAATTACAAAAATTAGCCAGGTGTGGTGGCATGCACCTATAGTTCCAGCTACTCAGGAGGCTGAGGCAAGAGAATCACCCAGGAGGCGGAAGTTGCAGTGGGCCAAGATTGTGCCACTGCACTCCAGCCTGGGTGACAGGGCAAGACTCTGTCTCAAAAAAAAAAAAAAAAAAAAAAAGGGCAAAGAACATGAACAGAACCCCATTAAAAAATGGGCAAAGAACAGAACTTTTCAAAAGAAGACATACATGCGGCCAACAAACATGAAAAAAAGTTCGACATCACTGATCATTAGAGAAATACAAATCAAAACCACAATGAGATACCAACTCATGCCAGTCCGAATGGCTATTATTAAAAAGTCAAAAAACAACAGATGCTGGCAAGGTTGTGGAGAAAAAAAGAACACTTTTACACTGTTGGTGGGGTGTAAATTAGTTCAAACACTGTGGAAGACAGTGTGGTGATTCCTCCACGACCTAGAAGCACAAATACCATTCAACCCAGCAATCCCATTAATAGGTGTATACCTAAAGGAATGTAAATCATTCTATCATAAAGATATATGCCCTCTTATGTTCATCACAGCACCATTCACCATAGCAAAGACATAGAATCAACCTAAATTCCCATCAATGATAGATTGGATAAAGAAAATGTGACACATATACACCAGGGAATACTATGCAGCCATAAAAAGGAACGAGATCTTGTCCTTTGCAGGGACATGGATGGAACTGGACGCCATTACCCTCAGCAAACTAACGCTGGAACACAAAACTATATACCACATGTTCTCACTTGCAAGTGGGGGCTGAATGATGAGAACACATGGACACATGGTCGGGGGACAAGACACACTGGGGCCTGTCAGATGGTGGGGAATAGGGGAGGAAGAGCATCTGGAAGAATGGCTGATGGATGCTGGGCTTAATATCTAGGTGATGGGATGATCTGTGCAGCAAACCATCATGGCACATCATTACCTATGTAACAAACCTGCACATCCTGCACGTGTACCCCTGAACTTAAATGTTGGAAATTTAAAAATAAATAAAGTTTTTAAAAAAGAAAAGAAATCCACATCACAGAAAGAACAAAACCATCAGAGTACAGCATGCTACAGCAGCCAGATGACAATCATCTCCTACAGATCAGAGGAAGGAACCTTTCTGTAGACAGCCTGGTGCATGTAAAATAAGCCCCTAGTAGCTAGATGCTGAGCTGCCTAAGGCCCAGCTCATCACATCTTAGGTAACAAAGCCCTGTACCATGGTAGCTATTAATAATGGTAAAAATCACCTGGAGGCCTGGTTAACACACAGATTGCTGGGCCCCACCCCTAGAGTTTCCGATCCAGAAGGCCCAGGATGGGGCCTAAGACTTTGCATTTCCAACAAGTTCCCAGTTGCTGTTGATCCAAGAACCACTGAACAAGAGCAAAGAAACAGCTTCCTGTGCCAGGCGAGGGGATGAGGAGAGGGTCACCCTGTGACTGCAGTCACGCTGGGCAATCGTGGGGCTGACAGACAAGGGCCTTAACTCTCTTGTCCTTTCAGAAAGAGTCCCTGTATGCTGACCAATACTTCCAAACCAAAAATTGAGACACATGTTCACACAATGGACATTTATTAATTTTTTTATTTTTACTGATTAGAGATAGCGTCTCGCTATGTTGTGTTTCAAAGTCCTGCCCTCCAGCGATCCTCCCACCACAGCTTCTCCAGTAGCTGCTGCACCTGGCAACAAGGGGTGTTTAGAATACATGGTTGACTGTATTTTGACCACAATTACCCCGCCCGTCTCTTGCCATGCTTACCTCCTGTCAGTGGTTCCCTATTGGGGGCAATTGTGTCTCCTAGAGAGCAGTTTCGATTGTCACACTGAAAGGGGGTGCCACTGGCATCCAGTGGGCAGAGGTCAGGGATGCTGCTGAACATCCCAAAATACACAGGGCAGCCCCACAACAAGGACTCATATGGCCCAAAATGTCAATAGCACCAAGGCTGAGAAACCCTGCTGTCAATGGAGTAGACTTCCCCATCCCCAGCCTTTGGCCAGCGTGAGCACATGTGAGCTCTGTACCGGCAAAAGCACTAAGGGCTCTAGTGTGGTTTGGCCCTGTCCCCATAGAGCTATTGCCTCTGCCATGAAAACAGCAAGCACCAGAGTGCCTCTCCCTTCCCGGGGCTTGAATGAGAGGCCTCAGGGGGCCTGGTCCAGCCCTGCCAAGCCCAGCAGAGCCACAGTTGTCCGGTAGCCCTCAGAAATACAGGTTACCCACTGCTGACTAATACAATATGAGAGATGGTTTGGGGTACTTGGCTGGCTTATGGGGAACAACAAGAGGGTATATGTGAATGCAGCCTGAACTCTCAACAGCCCTATCATGGTGCCATGGCTCAGACTTAGGCTTCCCCCCTCAGAGCTGGGACTGTTCATCACTGGGAACCGATGCACACAGATGTCCACCTGGCAGCACATGAGATGGGGCAGACATTAGGAGGCTCTGTAGTTTTAAGTGGTGAGCTCTACGGATGGGCTTGGGGAAGACTCAGTTCTGCCCCACCAGCAGGTGCATAAGGAGAAACCACCTTGGTACTTCTGTTCTCCCTGAGCCTAAGGCACCTTCTTGCCCTTCCCAAGCCTTCCTCCCTTCCTTTGGGAGGAGGCCAAAGCTCCAATTTTATTCATCACATATTTTACCTGTATTTTTTTTAATATTGCATTTAAATGTCATTTTTGTCTTGATTATTGAGTTTTCCAGTGCCCCCTTAAATTCTGCACTCAAGGCCGGGCATGCTGGCTCATGCCTGTAATCCCAGCACTTTGGAAGGCCAAGGCGGGCAGATCACTTGAGGTCAGGAGTTCGAGACCAGCCTGGTCAACATGGTGAAACCCTATCTCTACTAAAAATACAAAAATTAGCCAGGCATTGTGGCACATGCCTGTAGTTCCAGCTACTTGGGAGGCTGAGGCAGGAGAATGGCTTGAACCCAGGAGGCGGAGGTTGCGGTGAGCTGAGATCACGCCACTGAACTCCAACATGGGCGACAGAGCGGCCTAAAAAAACAAAAATTTATGCACTCAAAGCAGTGCCTCCCTCACCTCACGCTGATCCTGGCCCTGCCTAAAGGGATCTCAGAAGGGCCTGGGGAGCATCTTGTCTAAGAATCATGCCTCCAGCATCCCAAACAGATTCCCTCATTTTCTGGCTGATGAAGACATCTGGCTGCCTGCCCACGACAAGAAGAAAATGGCAGCATCTCTACATACCTGGGCAGTTTGCAAAGGCACTGATTGGGCTGAGAACCAGCTCAGTGATGTGGGGCTCTCTTATCCAATGGGTTTTTTCACATTTCACACTTAAAGACCTGGAATCCACTCAATCCACAGAAAAATCACCAGGAAAGAAGAGAGGCTGCAAAAGGGTAGAATGAGAAAAAGCCAGGAGGGACATGAAATCTCCACTTAGTGGGAGAATCCACATCTGTTTCTAGAATGAAGAGACTTGACCTGGATAAAACTGAGCACAGCTGGGGCGGAGAAGGCTGCCTGCCCAACACAAGATTCACTATGGCCTGTTCAGCCCTACAGCGCCACCTGCTGGCTTCAAGGTTTTTTTCTCTCACATATCCAGCCAGCACTGCTAATCCAAAGAAATCTCTCTTCCTTTCTTCTCAACTAGCTTACAGTGAAAATACTAGCTTCCTTTGAACTCCAGGCAACTACAAAAATTTCCAAATTTCTCTTCTTCCAGTGAACGCTGTATCCCAAATATTTCTGGAAAAAAAGTGAAAATTAGCTAAATCACAGCTGTTTTTCTGTCCACTTCACTGCTCAACAACCTTGCATGGCTCCACACCCTTGCATGGCTCCACACCCTTGCGTGGCTCCCCACCCTTGCGTGGCTCCCCACCCTTGCGTGGCTCCACACTGCCTTTAGAATCAAGTTCATGATTCTTAACCTTGCACCTGGTGGTCCCCCGTATCTAACTCGAGATCACCCAAGGATTCACCTGGAACCCTGGGCACCAGCCAAAACGAGCTTTGGTACTTGCTGAACAAGTCTCCAGCTTTCTCATCTCAGAGCCTCTGGCCACCACTGCTTTCTCAGCCTATGACTGCTCCTTCTAAACCTCCAATCATTAAAAGTCTCCTTCTATGGACACAGGAATGGATAAATAAAATGTAGTATACACAAACAATGGAATAATATTCTGCCTTAAAATGGAAAGAATTTCTGATACATGCTACATGGATGAACCTTGAGGATATTATGCTAAGTGAACTAAGCCAGGCCCAAAAGGACAACTACTGCATGACGCCACTTATATAAGAGATTTAGAGTAGTCAAATTCATAGAGACAAGCAGGAGGGTGGTTACCAGGAGTTGGGAAGAGGGAGGAGTGGGGAGATACTCTTTAATGAGAACAGTTTCAGTGTTGCAAAATAAAAGAGTTCTATGGATGGATGGTGGTGATAATAGCACAATCACCTAAATGTACTTAATACCACTAAATTGTACGCTTAAAATTTGTTAAGATGGTAAATTTTATGTTAAGTATAATTCACCATTTTTTTTTTAATATAACGGCTTCTTCTGCCTGCAAGTTTTGGAATTTGATCCAGAACAAGATGAAGTTTGAGGAACCAAGAGCCCTTTATCCTAGAGGCTGAATTTTACCCAAAATGAGACAGCTGTGTTGGGTCTTCAAGGTTTATGACCAAATACTGCTGTAGCCAAGCTTCCTTCAGGGGCCTCACTCACTGTGCACCTGGCAGTTTACAGACGCGGCTTCACTTAACCCTGTAAACAATCCCGTCAGGTCCTGGCTATTAGCTTCATTGTAGCTGTGCAGAAATCACAGCAGGTCAGAGGCAGATCCTGGATGCCAGTCCTCTTTCTGCCCTGCAGCACTGCTTTCTAAACCAGAGGCCTTTCTGAATAACAGGACCCCTCATCAACTGATTTTACTGCCTTAACCTTTCATCATTTTATCTCAAATAAAAACAGACATTTGGGGCCAGGTGCAGTGGCTCACATCTGTAATCCCAGCATTTTGGGAGGTCCAGGCGAGTGGATCACCTGAGGTCACAAGTTCAAGACCAGCCTGGCCAATATGAAGAAATCCCATCTCTACTAAAAATACAAAAATTATCTGGGCATGGTGGTGTACACCTGTAATCTCAGATACTTGGGAGGCTGAGGCAGGAGAATCGCTGCAACCTGGGAAGCAGAGGTTGTAGTGAGCCGAGATCGTGCCACTGCACTCCAGCCTGGGCAACAGAGCAAGACTGTCTCAAACAAACAAATAACAACAACAACAAAAAAAACAGGCATTTGGGTTCCTTCCCCCAAGAGACTTCTGCATGTAAAGAATGTTTAGAATGGAATTTATCCTGTTACAGTCAGTAAAGATTTAATGCAGGTGCACATTAAGAGATATAGGAGAAACTACAAGATTTGCTATCTCCCTCTTCCCTTCCAGCAGAATCTTGATTCTCTTTGGGACAAGAACCATCCAGACTAAGGGATAAAATTTTCTTAAAAAGAATCCTAATTCCCAGACTCTCATTTAACTAGGTGTAGCCAGGTGACTAAATCACGGTCAATAAAATTTAAATGGAAGAGTAGTGTCGAACTTCTAGGAAGGAGAAAGCTGGCTCATCTGAAATAGGGACTCCCGGTTAGCCTTATCTCCCTTCTTCCTCCCTGTCACCTGGAGGTAAGCATGATGGTTGGAACACCAGCTGCCAACCAGGACCACGAAGTAAACTTGGGAATGGAAGCCACAAATTTGGTTGCTGGCATGCAGGGTAGAAGGCCAGATCTTGAAAAGCATGGAGCTTCCAAATCCATGCTCAGGTCCTTCTCTGTGAGCCCAGATGAGCCCTGCAGCATTTGTTTATTTGGGCATGGATGAACTTGACCTTGCCTCTCATTAAAGGGTTTCACATCCACATAAGAGTGAAATAAGCTGTGGTTTCCCACGTTTTAACAAAGCTGTCATCCTCAAGGGTTGGCCCCCAAGTTGTTTGTCAGGTGAAGCTAATACTGGAACTTGATACAAAGCATGGTTCACTACTTCCCAGCTGCTCAGCTACTCCAAGCAAAAGAGGAAAGCAGTGGTAGAACAGTATCATTTTAGCATAAAAGAAGCACATGCAAACACATGGCCCATGGTTTCCTGATTTCCTATGGTTGTAAATTGCCACCGTCTCTAAAGAAATCACACAAATGGGGAGGAAGCCCAGGTGTCGGGTGTGTTCAGAAGGGAACTTTCTTATCAGAAAGGGCTCCCCAGGAAGCTGAATCTTCAGCTGCGGACTTTGAGGGGGGAGGTTCATCTTCCAGAGGACACTAGCCTCTCAGCCAACATGCCAATCCCTTTGCAGCCTGGCTGAGGCAGGTCCCACACAATCACAAGGTGTCCCCTCACTGGGGCATCCACTGTCTCTTTGCAGATGGGTCCATGAGAGAGAGAAAGAGGGCATAGAAAGCAAGACCCCACTGAAGTGCCCAAGCCTCAAGAAAGGAAGAGAGTGTGGAGGACTGGGCATCACAGGGACTAGGAAGGGTACAAAACCCAGCTCTCTGGAAAAGGCAGCCCATGAGCATCACAGGAGGTGCTGATGAGGAACCACCCGGGAAGAAGCAGGTGTGAGGGCTGCTGATCCACAGTCACCTTTGTGAAGGGAATAAACCCTTCTTCAATACATGCACCTGTCACAATTTTTCAACGTATAGCATTGTTATTAAGTGAAGATAATTTTACAGCTATCCACTTAAACATGATCATAATAAGTATACGTTACATAATGTCTTCAGTGAGAAGCGTGTCTCCTGAGACCTGCAGAACCCTACGGGGTGACCCTGGGTGCCTCAACATCAAAGCTCACCCCAAGGACAAGAAAGCGTCTTCATGACATTTCAAACATCACAATAACTATGAAGCGAGCACTCAGTTACAATGATGGATGTTTTACACAACTTATGCCATTTCATGACTATGATAATCTTAGAGGAAAGGATTTTTATCCCTGATGGACAGATGAGAAAACAGGCCTGGGAAGGTTCAGAGATTTGCCACAGGTCACAAAGTAAGAACATGGCCACAAGGGGGTGCTCTCAGGCCCTCAAGAGGCCACCCTCCCTAGAGCAAAGGCAAACACAAGCCCCCAAGCAAAGCCAGCCCCTGGCTTCACTGAGCGCTAATGCATTCTCATTCTGCTGCTCATTGCCCATGGCCTTCATCACTCGCCTTCCTCAGCCACCACCAAGGTATTGCTTCTGGGCTCAAAGCAAATGAATGGCCAAGGGACAGACCAACAGTCTCCCACAGCAGTCAGGCTCTCCCCAACCTCAGCATCCTCTTGTACATATGACAGGACACAGTTGGCCAGGCCTGGAGTTGCTTAAATACACACCCAGATGAGAAAATGTGGTCAGCACCCTCTCTTCCTCTCTCTATCTCTTTTAAAGAATTTCAGCTTTTTTTTTTTTTTTTTTTGGAGACGGAGTCTTGCCCTGTCTCCCAGGCTGGAGTGCTGTGGCCGGATCTCAGCTCACTGCAACCTCCGCCTCCCGGGTTCACGCCATTCTCCTGCCTCAGCCTCCCGAGTAGCTGGGACTACAGGCGCCCGCCACCTCGCTCGGCTAGTTTTTTGTATTTTTTTTAGTAGAGACGGGGTTTCACTGTGTTAGCCAGGATGGTCTCAATCTCCTGACCTCGTGATCCGCCCGTCTCGGCCTCCCAAAGTGCTGGGATTACAGGCTTGAGCCACCGCGCCCGGCAAGAATTGCAGCATTTTAAAAGCCCACGCCCTCCAAAGCCGACTCCAGAGTGTGTTCACCTGTGCTTCCGCAATGACCGACTCTCACATCTGACCTTCAACAAGAGCCTCTGACTGCAGATGGAGCTGATTACCTTTTTCTTCAGACTCCAGGATCTCCTGCAAAACCAAGAAAGACGTGGACTGTTTCGGGGGCTCATTCAACTCCTGTTTCTCCTGAAGCATCTTGTAAACTTCAGATTCTTTGTCGATGACAAGGCTGCTTGGAGGCTGAGCATGGTCTAAGCTGTGAAGAATGTTTGAAAAATTGATTAGGACATGACAGAAGTTAAAAATAACTTCACCAGGAACCTCCTCCAGGCAAAGACACTGCTGATTTGAAGGATGGATAGAAATGATCTCAAAGCCCTCTCCTAAATCAGCCACAGACCTGCTGCCAGCGCAGTGAAACTGAGAAGTCTTTGTCGTCAGAGCTGGCTGCTGCTTCAATGCAATCAGAGGCTCTTCTTCTAAATAGCTTCAGTAGCTCAATTACTTTTGGGCCTAATCCCATGGAATGAGAATGCTCTATCTCTTTATAAATTCCATCAACAGCATTATGTCCAGAGAAAATTTAGAAGAAGAAAAAAAAAAAGTCAACCACAGCCCGACCATGAAGAACTCAGCCGGGTCCCCCTATGTATGGGCCACAAACATTGCTTTCACGAGCAGGAATCACAGTGTTCTCCATTCCCGACGGTCTCACAGTGCTTTCCCTGTCTATAAATTCTTCCTAATTCTCAAGGCCAGGAGCTTGGGTCTCCTCACCTATAACACAGAGGTAACAGTACTTTCCTTGCCTGGTTCACAGGTTGGTAGTAAGGATGGGACATGTAAGTGCTTTGTGAAGTGTTCATGTTCAGGCCCAGGGACTGGGCAAGCCAGGCCTTGTCTTCCTCACCTTCCTCCTGTCATTCTGGGTGACCCAGAACAGGACAAGACAGGCAGAGCCTGCCTCTTTCCCCCGGGGCTCCACTTTCTAAGTGGTGGACGGTGACAGGATGGTAGTCTCTCATCAGCTATACCTGTAAATCTATCCTGCATCTGAGCCCTTCTCACCTCCCCCACTCCCCCAGGTCCAAGCCATGCCGTGCCTTACCAGCACAGCTGACAAGATGCGTGACTTGTCTCTACTATCACTGACGGCTCAAGGACAGTCTTATTTTTGACTAGAGGCCAGAGTGATGGCCTGTATTCAAAATATCAGAGCGATGTTTTTCATGCTTTTTAGAGACAGGGACTCACTCTATCACCCAGGCTGGAGTACAGTGGTGCAATGAGAGATAACTGTAACCTCGAACTACTGGCCTCAATAGATAAATCCTCCTGCCTCAGCCTCCTGAGTGGCTAGGATTACATGTGTGCCACCATCCACCGCTAATTTTGTCATTATTTTTGTAGAGACAGGGTCTTGCTGTGTTGCCCAGGCTGGTCTCAAAGTCCTGGCCTCAAGTGATCCTCCAGCCTCAGACTCCCAAAGCGCTGGGATTAGAGGCATGGGCCAGAGTGTCTGGCCCAGAGTGATATTTTAAACATGAATCAGACTATGTCATGCTGTGGCTCAATGTATTCTCATTTGACTTAGCACAAAATATTTAGTTTTAATACTAAAATATGTTTAATCAAAATAAACTTTTTGGGAGTAAATGTTATCACAGAGGAAAAAGTCCCTCATATATGTGTCCCACGCTTCTCCTTCCATACACATACCCTGCGAGCCCTGGCTCACTTTACTGAGACCAGGCTTCCTGCTGTGCCTGGGAAACACTAGCTTCACGGCCTATGCACCTACTGTGCCCTCAGCTTGCAATGCCCTTCCCAGGTGTTGTCATGGCTCCCATGCTTCATCCAGGTCTTTGCTCAAGTGCACTCCTCAGAGAGGCCTTCCTGACCCCGACTCCAAACAGTCCGCCACATCCCCACCATCACTCTTAACTCCCTACCTGCTCTCTCCCCATGGATTCCACTTGCATTCCCTTATTTCTTTGTTGTCTGTCTCCCCCTGGAAAGTAAGCCCCAGGGGGGCAGGGACATGGCCTGTCTTGCTCCCCATCACACTCCGAGGCCTGGCTCAATGCCAGGCACAGGTCACAGTTCAGCAGGCATCAAGCAAGTGAATGTACACTGCAGAGTGGGTCCAGGGCCTCCTTCCTCCTTGCTGTGCTCCCCGTTCCTGTAGGCTCACAAAGTCCTCCAGGGCGGCCGGCCTCTGAGGGCTCTGCCAGGGACATGGGCAGCCACACCTCCTGGCCCCAAATCACCTCCTTCCGCACAGCCTGAGCTGCTAGGGAGGAAGGCTAGCGTGCCCAGTGGAACCAAAGAGCAAATATCAGATGGTGGGGCAATTTATTGATGCAGATGGATAGATTTGTATATAAACAAGTGATGCTTCCTGAGTAATAAAGCTATAAAGTCTCCAGCCCACCAGGCTGTCTCCCAGCTTTACAGATGCAGGCAGTGGCCAGGAGTGGTTTTATCCAGCAACTCTAACCAGTCTCTCTTTAGGGTTGGAGTCACTGAATTATATCAATTACGCTTACTCATTTCCAGGGTATATGTTTGCCCTGGGTAATTCTCTGCAAGTTACCTTTTCCTCTTCCTCTCTCCCTCTCCTTTCTTCCTTTCTCTTTTCTGAGACAACCTCTGGGGCATGTTCAGTACTCAGGTCCGCAGCTAAAGGCAGAGTCAATCACAGCAATCAAGATCCAGGTGTTTCCCTTCGACTCCAACCATGTTCTCACAATAAAGGAAAAGGCACCCAAAGAGTGACATATGCTTTGCGGCTGCCAAAGGTGGTCAGAATTTAAGTAGCAAGATTCATGGGTTGGTCACTCGGGCTGGCAGCATTTGGGGGAGGGAAAGCAGCTATCCCTGCCTGTCCTGCCCACTCCAGCTGCTCTCTGCTTGGCCTCTTCCCCCACCTGCAGGGACCTGTGGGTGCCTCCTAGGGCAGGCAATGGGGCCACCTGGGGGAGTTGTTTTAACCAAGGGTCTTTCTTTGTCTCACTTCCCAGCCCTTTCTTTGAGTTATATGCCTGACTCTTTTAGGAGTCCTGAGTTTGGAACTTGCCCCATAATAAGCATATTACATTATTTTTGGATAAATCTTTTTTCTATTACACTTAGGACTATTTTAAAATTGAGATCAGACTATGGAATGTTCTTGGGAAATATTTTTTCCTCTTCTTTGGTGTATGTTATGTCTGGAAGCCACCAACAGAACACACCAAAAAAATGACAGAACCCAGACCACAAGGCCATCAAATATTCTTCCAGCAAATCACCTTGTGAAGGATTTACATGATTTTTCTACTCCCACCTGTCAGTAATGAGTAATGATTAAAAAAAAAATAACTTACCATTTTTCCCCAATAATGATAGTATCTTTACACCATTGGATAATTTATAAAAGACTTTCTATATCTATTACCTTACTTAAGGTATTGATACACCTGAATCAAAAATAACATCCTAAGATCCAAAGTCTAAGTCTTAGACACTAGACTACAAGGTATTGACATGTTACCACAATACCTTAAAAAATAATGACAAAAATATGAAGGAGAAATGGAACAAAAAATTTCTCATTTTGATATTAATAACAGCAATGAGAGAAAGAATATTACAGTGATACGGCTTCAGAAAATATAACACACACCATTCAGTTTCCAGGAGAACAAGTTTTGAGGGTGGAACAGTGAAAATAAACACTTTCTTCTGAACCCACTCTGTACAGTTTTAATAACGAGTTTAAGGAAATTCAACTACTTTGGAGTAACAATACATTACACAAAGTTTCCTAGTTCTTGTTTCTCCCTGGGAGCTGATATGTATCAGTTTCCTAAACGTTGAATATTTTCTCCCACTATTTTAGGACCTGACCTGAGGGCCCCAGGGTTATTCTAGCCACGCCACTCCCATCCCTGCCGAATCAGGTGGTTGACAAAGCCAGGTGTAGGAGGGTCCCAGTAGTCTTTAGAACATAAGAAGAAACTCCCCTTGAGCCCACCTCCCAGATTTTAATGTCTGCTGAGCCTGCAGACATTATGCGACTCTCACACCTGCTCCAGCCAAAAGGGCAGCTGGGGTGAGGGTCAGAAGGACAAGGAGGATGGAAAGCAGTATGTCCATGGCTGTGGAGCATGGGTCAGCACAGCAACCCTGGGATGAAAGTCTACTCCATCAGAACCATGAAGTGCCCAGAGTGAGGATATAAGGGGCTTTTTTTTTTTTTAACTTGGGCTGTCATCTGTGGCAGCAACTTAATTATCTGTATATAAATCTCAGCTAGGCCAGGCACAGTGGCTCACGCCTGTAATCCCAGAACTTTAGGAGGCCGAGGCAGGCGGATTGACTGAGCTCAGGAGTTTGAGATCAGCCTGGTCAACACGGTGAAACCCCATCTCTACTAAAATACAAAAAAAAAAACTAGCCAGGTGCTGTGGTGTGCGCCTGTAATCCCAGCTACTTGGGAGGCTGAGGCAGTAAAATCGCTTGAACCTAGGAGGCAGAGGTTGCTAAAACAAGACAGCCATAAGAAAAAAATCCTCACTGCTGATATAACCTTAGTAGGGTCATTTTCTCACATAGTAAGAACATTTTGATACTTTAATAAAACTGCCTGTGAGACAAAGATTGGAATAGAAAGGGGCATTACGTTAATTATTGAAAGCATCCAGACAGGAGAAGATGGTCTCCTCATAAAAATCTTTTTCCTGTCTGAGAAGATGAGGTAGACATATTTTTCCCTGTTTCACCCAGTACAACCAAAATCCCTGGGCATTACGTATAAAACAACATGAGAAGACTCTGACACGGCAACAGAAGTCAGACTGGCTAGGGACCCCGTGTCCTGAGGACCATGACGGTGAGCTACCACGGTGTTTTTGTTTCCTTGGACATCCCAGACATGGAGCTGAGGGCAGCAACCTGGAAAGGGCAATGGGCACAGACAGAAGTCTCAAGAGGAGCCTGCTGTCTCTGACCAAATGGCCAGAGAGGGGCAGCCCAGCAAAACACAACACGTTGAAACAACAACCACTATTCTCCAGCCAAATGCCAGAAAAGGCCAAGTGGGGAGTCCAGACTTCCAGTCTCACCAGGCTATGATGTGGTTCCCCAACTACCTCACTGGGATAGGCTCAGAGAAAGCCCAATAGGGAGTCCATATTTCATCCTTACCCAGCTGTAATGAAGAAAACCTAGGAATCAGGACTCTCACCACTGCTCAGCAGTGTCTAGGCTACCACTCACCCATAAGGTGTCAGTGGAGGCCATGTGCAGAGCCAGAACTCCCACCCCATCCAGGAGTAATGAGTGGCCCCAATGACCTCAGGTGTGACATAGGCAGAGTGGGGAAATGAGACTTTCTACCCCCACCTGTCAGTAATGAGGCAACATCCCCAACCCCCTATCTGAGAGGAAGCCAGTGAAAACAGAAGGTTTTAATGAGATCCAGAATCTAATAACATAATAACAAGAATGTTCAAGAGTCAGTTGAAAAATCACATCTCTCAGAAGAATCAGGAAGATATCAAACTGTAAATAAGACAATAAAGAGATGCCAACACCAAGATGACAGAGATGTTGGGATTATCTAACAAAGATGGTAACACAGTCATCAAAAAAATGTTTCAATGAACAATTATGAGCACACTTGAAACAAAAAAAGTGAAGTCTCAATAAACAGAAGATATAAAGAATGAAATGGAAATTCTAGAACTGACAAAATAACTGAAATAAAACCACAGTGGATACACTCAGCAGCAGCATGAAGACGACGAAGGAAAGAATCAGTGAACTGGAAGGTAGAATATTAGAAATTATATAATTTCAGGAACATAGAAAAATAGAATGGGGAGGAAAAGAAAGAAATGAAGAGCCTCACAAACTTATGGGAATATATAAAAGATCAAAAATTCATGTCAATGGAGTCTTGGAAGAAGAGAAAAAAGGTGGGACTAGAAAAGTATTAGAAGAAATCATGTCTGAAGGTGTCCTAAATTTGGCAAAAGACATAAATAAGTGAAGTGAACAGGAAACAGGATAAACCTAAAAAAATCTACACCAAAACACAGCATAGTAAATTTCTGAAAACTACAACAAAGAAAGAATTTTCAAAGCAGTAAGAGAAAAATGACACCATATCTAGAGGGGAAAACCAATTCAAAGGACAGCAGATTTCTTATCAGAATCCATAAAGAAAAGAAGGAAATAGCACAATGTTTTCAGCTGCTGAAAGAAAAAAAACTGCCAGCTTAGCATTTTGTATACAGTGGAAATATCCTTCAAGAATGAAGAAGAAATCAAGACATTCTCAGATACAGGGAAACTGAGAGCATTTATCTCTAGCAAAGCTACCCTAACAATGTTTAAAGGAAGTTATCTAAATAGACAAAAAAAAAGAAAAGAAGGAACCAGCCAGGCACGGTGGCTCACCTGAGGTGAGGAGTTGAAGACCAGCCTGGACAACATGGCAAAAACCTGTCTCTACTAAAAATACAAAAATTAGCTGGGCGTGGTGGCGGACGCCTGTTAATTCCAGCTACTCAAGGAGCCGAGGCACGAGAATCACTTGAACCCGGGAGGTGGAGGTGGCAGTAAGCGGAGATCGCACCACGGTACTCCAGCCTGGGGGACAAGAGCGAGACTCTGTCTTTAAAAAAAAAAAAAAGGAACCTTGGAATATCGAGAATGAAAAAAAGAACCCATAAGCAAAAACATGGGTTTAAAAACTGCTTTCCTTCTTAATGTATTCTAATTCTTGTTGACAAGTAAAGCAAAAATTGTAACACTGTCTGATGTGGTTCTAAGTGTATAAAAGGATCTATTTTAACTATATTGTAAGCAGGGGAGGGCAAAGGTTCACAAAGAGAAGCAAAGTTTCAATACTTCTTTGAACTCCTGAAATGATGATACCAGTAAACTGTGATAAGTTATATATATATATATACACAATGTAATACCCAGATAACTACTGAAAAGGTTATACAAACACATAGAATAAAAAACACTACAAATAAAACTGTTATTCTAAAAAAAAAAAAAAAAAAGATGTCAAATAACCCACAGGAAAGCAGGCAAAAGAAAACAGAGAAATGGAAAACAGAAAACAAAAAATAAAATACCAGACTTAAGCCCTAACATATCAATCATTGCATTAATGTTCATCATCTAAATAAACCAACTGAAAGACAGAAACCAACAGGGTAGATACAAAACAGTACATTTTAAAACATGACCCAAACATATGCTATCAACATAAAACTCATTTCCGATATTAATATATAAGCAGGCTAAAAGTAAAAGGGTAGAGAATAATATATCATGCCAATATTAATCAGAAGAAAACAGGAGTGGTTGTATTATTAATAATATCTGATAAGTATACCTCTGAACAAGTAAATTTACCAGAGATGGAAAGGGACAGTATATAATCACAAAAGAGTTAACAACAGCTATAGCAATGCTAAATATGTGTGCATCAAACAACAGAGCTTCAAAATATGTAAAGCAAAAACTGACAGAACTGAAAGGAAAAGAGACACATTCACAATTTTAGCTGAAGACTTCTACACCCCTCTCTTAACAACTGATAGATCAACTAGACAGAAAATCAGAGAGGAAACAGAAAAATTCAACAATACTATCATGCCAGGCACGGTGGCTCACGACTATAATCCCAGTACTTTGGGAGGTCAATGCAGGAGGATTGCTTGAGCTCAGAAGTTGGAGACCAGCCTGGGCAACATGGTGAAACCCCGTCTCTACAAAAATTACAAAAAAAATTAACCAGATATAGTGACACATACTTGTGTAGTCTCAGCTACTCAAGAAGCTGGAGTGAGAAGATCACTTGAACCCAGGAGGCAGAGGTTGCAGTGAGACACTGCACTCCAGCCTGGGCAAGAGAGACAGACTGTCTCTAAGTAAGTAAGTAAATAAATAAATAAATCAGAAATGAAAGAGACATTACAGCTGATACCACAGAAGGATAGTAAGAGACTACTATGAACAATTATATATTAACAAATTAGAAAACCTAGAAGAAATGGATAAATTCCCAAAAACACAACCTACCAAGATTGAGTCATAAAAAAAAATTAAAAATTTCTAAACAGACCTATAACTAGTAAGGAGGTTGAATCAGTAATCAAAAACATTCCAACAAAGAAAAGCTCAGAACCAAATGGCTTCACTCGTGAATTCCATCAAACAATTTTAAAATAATTAAAACTAATGCTTCTCAAACTCTTCCAAAAAGCTGAAGAGGAGAGAATGCTTCCAAACTCATTCTATGAGGCCAGTATTACTCTGATACCAAAACCAGACAAAGATACCACAAACAAAAAAAAAAACTATAGACTGATATTACTAATGAATATTGATGCAAAAATACTCAACAAAATACTAGCAAACCAAATTCAACAGCATATTAAAAGGATTAAACACCATGACCAAGTGGAATTTATTCCTGTAATGCAAGGATGTTTTAACATATAACAATCAATCAATGTAACACATCACATTAACAGAATGAAGGACAAAAACTACAGTCATCTGAATGCAGAAAAAGCATTTGACAAAATTTAACAAAGTTTCATGATAAAAATACTCAACAGGAATGGAAGGAAATTACCTCCACATAATATAAGTCCATGTATGAAAAGCCCACAGCTAACATCTCACTCAAAATGAAAAACCAAAAGCTTTTCCTCTTAAGATCAGCAGCAAGGCAAGAACGCCAACTTTTACCACCTCTTTTCAACATAGCATTGGAGGTCCTAATCAGAGACCTTAGGCAATACAAATAAATAAAAGGCATCCAAATTGGGAAGGAAGAAGTAAATTGTATCTGTTCAAAGACGTGATGATCAAATACATAGAAAACTCTAAAGATCCCCCCACTACACACACACACACACACACACACACACACACACACAAACTATTGGAACTAATAAATGAATTCACAGTTGCAAAACACAAAATCAACAAACAAAAAACAGTTGTTTCTATACACTACCAATGAATAATCCAAAAAGAAAACTAAGAAAACAATCTCATGTGTAATCATCAAAAAGAACAAAATACCTAATAAACTTAACCAAGGAGGTGAAAGACTTGTACACTGAATAGAGTACATTTTAAAATTATGAAACATTTTTAAATGTTTAAAAATATAAAACATTGTTGAAAGAAACCAAAGAATGCACAAATAAACAAAGACATCTCATGTTCATGGACTGGAAGACTTAAGATTGTTAAAATATCTGTACTACCCAAAGCATCTACATCTTCAATGCAATCACTATGAAAACCCTAATGGCATTTTTTACAGATAAAAAAACACCATTGTAAAATTATATAACATCTCCAAGGACCCTAAATAGTCAAAACAACCTTGAGAAGGAAAAGCAAAAATGGAGGCCTCATACATCCTTATTTCAAAACATTTTACAAAGCTACAGTAATCAAAACAGTATGGTACTAGCATAAGACAGATATAGAGACCAATGAAATAGAATAGAGAGCCCATGAATAAACCTTTGGACACACTGTCAAATGATCTTCGACAAGGGTGCCACAGCTACACAATGGTTAAAGAATAATTTCTTCAATGGTGTTGGGAAAACTGGATATTCACATGTAAAAGAATAAAGCTGGACCCTTACCTAACACCATATAAAAAATAATTTGGCCAGGGACCGTGGCTCATGCCTGTAATCCCAGCACTGTGGGAGGCTGAGGCAGGAGATAACTTGAGGTCAGGAATTCGAGACCAGCCTGGCCAACACAGTGAAACTCCATCTCTACCAAAAACTACAAAAAAATTAGCTGAGAGTGGCAACACAAGCCTATAGTTCTAGATACTCAGGAGGCTGAGACCGAAGAAACACTTGAACCCAGGAGGCAGAGGTTGCAGTGAGCCAAGATCATGCCACTGTACTACAGCCCAGGCAACAGAATGAGACTTTGTCTCAATAATAATAATAATAACAATTCAAAATAGATTAAAGACCTAAACATAAGACCAGATACTATAAATATAAAACTTCTAAAAGAAAACATAGGGGGCCAGGTGCTGTGGCTGACACCTGTAATCCCAGCACTTTGGGAGGCCAAGGTAAGGAGAATCACTTGAGCCCAGGAGTTCGAGACCAGCCTGAGACTCTGTCTCTATTAAAAAATAAAAATAAAGCTTCCTAACACTGAATTTGGCGATGGTTTCTTGAATATGACACAAAAACACAAGCAACAAAAGCAAAAATAAACAAATAGAACTAAAAACTTTAAAACTTCTGCACCACAAAGGAAACAACAGAGTGAAAAGGCAACTTACGAAATAGGAAAAATATTTGCAAAACATACGTATGATAAGGAATTAATATCTAGAATATATTTAAAAATCCTACAACTCAACAACAAAAAAACAAATAGCTCGATTAAAAACTGATCAAATGATTTGAATAGACATTTAGCCAAAAATGATTAACAAGCATATGAAAAGATATTCAACATCACTAATCATTAAAGAAATGCAAATCAAAACCAAAATGAGATATCACCTCACATCTGTTAAGATGGCCACTATCAAAAAGACATAAAACAAATGTTGGTAAGGATGTGGAGAAATTGGAGCCCTTGCGTATTGATGGTGGGAATGTAAAATGGTACAGCTACTATGAAAACAGTATGGAGATTCCTCAAAAAATTAAAAATTTACCACATGATTCAGCAATCCCACTTTTGATTATATACAAAAGAAATGAAGAAGAATCTCAAAGAGATATTTGCACACCCACATTCATTACAGCATTACTCACAATAGCCAGGAGATGCAAGCAACCTAAACATCCATAAAAACATGTGTATTAGTGAGTTTTCTTGCTGTAGATAAAGATATACCCAAGACTGGGCAATTTACAAAGAAAGAGGTTTAATTGAACTTACAGTTCCACATGGCTGGGGCAGCCTCACAATCATGGTGGAAGGAGGAGCAAGTCACATCTTACATGGATGGAGCAGGCAAAGAGAGAGAGAGAGAGCTTGTGCAGGGGAGCTCCTCTTTTTAAAACCATCAGATCTTGTGAGACTTATTCACTATCACGAGAACAACATGGGAAAGATTTGACCCCATGATTCAATTACCTCACACTGCGTCCCTCCCACAACACGTGGAATTCAAGATGGGATTTGGGTGGGGACACAGACAAACCATATCAACATGAATAAAGAAAATGCGAAAAAAAAAATGGGATACTATTCAGCCTTAAAAAAAAAAAGGAAATTCTGTCATATACTACAACATGGGAAAACCTTGAGGACATTACGCTAATTGAAAAAAGACAAATGCATGACTCCAATTATATAAGATATCTAAAGTAATCAAACTCTTAGAAAGTATTACAGTGGTTGCTAGGGGCTCAAGAGATGGAGAAAGGTGAGGTTGTTTTTTAATGGGTATAGAGTTTCAGTTTTGCAGGATAAAAAAGTTCTAGAGATGTGTTTCACAACAATGTACATACAATAAACATCACAATAGATTTAAAAACGATTAAGATCATAAATTCCATGTGTTAACACAATAAAAAAAGACAAACTCACAGAACAGAAGGAACAAACTATTGATACATAAACCTATTGATACAAAAACCTAAATAAATCTCCAATCATACTGAGTAAAAAGGCTAATCCCAGGTTACATACTGTATGATTCCATTAATATAACATTCTTGAAATAATAAAAATATAAAGAGTAGATGAGTAGGTTGCCAGGGGTTAAGGAGGGTGAGGGGACAGGAGGGAAGTGAGTGTGGCTATAAAAGAGCATCATGAGAAACCCTTGCAGAAATGGAAATGTTCAGTATCTTGAGTGTATTGATATCAATATCCTGGTTTTGTTACTATTGTGTTTTCAAGATGTTACCACTGAGGGAAATTGGTAAAGGGTATAGGGGATCTCTCTGTATTATTTCCTAAAACTGCAAGTGAATCTACAATTATCTCAAAATAAAAATTTTAATTAATTTTAAGAAATATTTTCCCCAAATGGTAGAAGTTATGTGCTAACTGGAAATAATGTAGAGGAATACTTGTTTTTTTATGTAGGTGGGGGTAAAGGAGGTAGAAGGACCCAGAAAAATCTTTCCTATCTCATATCGCAAAAAATGAAATGTCCCAGCCTGATTACCCCAATGTTCACGCACAAACACCATTCTGGGAAACCCTATGTAATCATTTTCAGAAGGGAAGCCTGGCCTGTATGCTTCCTAAGTTTTGGTCTTCAAAGGCACACGTGTTGGTCCTGCAATAAGAAACCAGAGAGGTAATTGTGGGCACCAGAAAAAGAGAGAGGAACGTCCACACACCAGAGCCAGTTTTCTGTGGGTGGCAGGCAAGTTTAGCTAGAGGGGCAAGCAGCCTTCATCACAGAGGTGTACTTCTGATTCAGCTCTGAAGAAGCCAGGGTTAATATCATCCTTGTGATATCATTTGAATAGAAAATGATGCATCCCTTTATTTCCAGGGCAGCTGCTTATAAATCTCCCTCATGAGTGTTTGGGGGCAACATCTTACAACACAATTTGGAAGAGCTATTATCTAGGGCCTAGTATGTTGGTTATAGGAGCTCTCCAATCATTCCTTGAAGAGAACACCATCACCCCATCAGTAAGCTGATGAGCTGTGTGGGCTGGCTGAATTTAATGGGAAGGAAAGAAGTGTACCATAAGCCACAGCAAAGTCTTCTCCATTACATTTGTCTATGTGCTTCCACACTTCTGTAGCCGCCAGTTCTCAGAAGTGATGGGGATGGAGTTACTCATGGACACCAAAGTCAGCAATAATTAGCATTTACTGAGCACCTACCAGGGGCCAGGCACTGTGCTGAGTGTTCTGTGCATATCCCGTTGCATTGTCTCAACAATCTGGTGGTGAAGAAGTTAGTATTATTTCCACCTTAGATCTCAGGAGACTGAGTTTCAGATATGTTACATGGTTTTTCCAAGGTCACACAGCTAGTAAGAGGCAGAGCTGGAATTCAAGGCTCGGGCCCCTCTATCTACCAAGCCTTTAGGAAGTATCAGGCAGTGTCATATAAACAATGAAATCTGGGCTCTGAATTTTCTGATTTTGACCAGGTCCCCTCAACTCAATTAAAAGAGATCAGAGGAAAGGTGCTAGCTTTCTGCTGAACTGACATTTTCTTCGCCCACATGGTACACAGTAGGCACTCGATAAATGATTATTATGCTGAACTGACCTAGAGGAAAAAGGCCACTGAGGACCTCCCCCTCCACTGTGTGCACTGAGAGGAAGGGAAGCACCTGCCTTACCGGTTGGCAAGGCTATCTCTGTTCTTATCTGACTGGGACACAGCTCTGTAAAGACCTACAAGACAGATAGCCACAGACACACCATGATACCTTCAAGTGTGTAGGACAAAGAAATCCAGGGCAAGCCCCAGAGAATGGATGATGACCTCAGATGCAAAGTATGCAGCGAGCCAATTCTGGAACCTCAGCGAATTTCACAGACTAAACAGTGGGAGGGAACGAGCACTTGGGACTTGTGCTGACTGAGCAAGCAAAGTTACCAGGTGACTGCTGAGCTCACAGGAGAATCTTTCTTTGTGGGAAGGCACTAGAAATACACCAGTAAGCTGACACCCCGCCCCCCCATACAAGCAGCATGGCCAGTTAGGCAGCTCCTCTGCCTTAGGCTGTTGGTTTTCCCACTGTTTCTGGGTTCATCCTCAAAGAGTGTGGGATGGAACAGAAACGGGACCCTCTCTGCTGAGAAAACCTGCAAAGAGACAAATTTTGATACTCGGAAACTACTGCAGCCGAAGAGTCTGGGCCAGGGGCTAGAGGAAAGGCTTACACAGCCACCTGGTAGTTTCAGACTCGGGGGAGGGAGCATGCAAGGAACGTAAGAGAAGAAGAAAGACATTAATGAAGGAAAAATAGCCAAGGCCATACTAAAAATATTTCCCAGGCACATATTTCTCCCAATGCATAGCAGCTCTTTCAATTAAGGATGTGTCATTTCCTGGGTTATTAAGTCCAGGATCATGGAACATTCCACTCTGGGACAGTAAAAGAGGGTCACGTTCTCAGCCTCCCCAGCACCAAAGCAGCTAAAAACAAGGATCACAGCCCCTAGTGTTTCCACCACTCCTGAGCTGCTTGGAAGCTTCCCCTCAGGGTATGTCTGTGGAAAGCCTGGGGACCCAGTATGACACCTTTCTCAGGTGTCTCAAATGTCCCCACGGTCACCTGGAAGAGGATCATCATCTCAAGCCAGTAAGCCCTTGCAAGAACCAGAATTTGGGGAAGCAGCAGCACTGGCGGCGACTTTGCCTTGGTTACTATGATAAATGGCCAGTAACCTTTAACATCTTCTAAAGCCAAAGTCACACAGAAAAAAGTCTGCCCTACTAGACTCAAAGAAATGTTAAAAGAAATCTCAGTGTCAGCTGGGCACAGTGGCTCACACCTGTAAGCCCAGCACTTTGGGAGGCTGAGGCAGGCAGATCACCTGAGGTCGGGAGTCTGAGACCAGCCTGATCGACATGGAGAAACCCCATCTCTACTAAAAAAACAAAATTATCCGGGCATGGTGGCGCATGCCTGTAATCCCAGCTACTTGGGAGGCTAACGCAGAAGAATCACTTGAACCCAGGTGGTGGAGGTTGCGGGGAGGTGGAGGTTGCGGTGAGCCGAAATCGCTCCATTGCACTCTAGCCTGGGCAACAAGAGTGAAACTCCGTCTCAAAAAAAAAAAAAAGAAAGAAAGAAATCTTAGTGTCCTCTCAGTGTCGGGCACAGGGACGCGCATGCCATGGGTTTCCAATGACATCTGTGTCTCTGTGGGGAGGGGAGGGGTGACTATATGCACGGAATGGCCAAGGAGCCCTTGAGAGGTGTTCCAAACATTTAAGTAGTTTGGAACCGCTAGTATCTTCACATCTCTCAACCTGCATTTGAAGCCATTGGTTTGCAATTTAATTACCGTAAGAGTTGAGCAGGTTCTTGTTAAAGGTGAATTGGGGAGAAACTGAATGGCAAAGCAGGCTTCAGAGGCAATACAAAAATTGAGAATTCCAAGTGGGAAAGGTTCTCAGAGCTCAGGCAAGTTTGGACCACACAGTGTTTTCCACCAAAATTTAAATGTCACCAATACTTAAAAATCAGGAGATTTCCGATAAAAAGAGGCTTTCCAACTTCTGTTTTAATGGAAATAATCAGCAGAAACGAGACCTGCATGTGGCACGCAGCTGGAGCCAAGGAGCAGTGGCCCCTCTGGACCAGGAATGCAGGCTCCAGCTGCCACCCCCAACCCCACCCCTACCCGGCACCCTTGTTTACTCAGAGCTCTGCCTCAGTTCCTCATCCTGCCTGCCACTTTTGGGTATTTGAGTGGGAAATTCCTAACCTAGTCCACCTCCTTTACACCTACGGAGAATTGGCCCAGTCCCTTTGCTGGGATTCCCAGTGTTTCTGGATTCATCCTCAAAGAGTCTGAGATGGAGCAGACTGGGCCCCTCTGCTGGGAAGATCCAGGAGACTCCAATAAAGACTCAAAGGGCTTGGTGGCTCATGCCTGTAATCCCGGAACTTTGGGAGTCTGAGGTGGGAGGATCACTTGAGCCCAGGAGTTCGAGACCAGCCTGGGCAACACAGTGAGACCCCCAATCTCTACAAAACACAAAAATTAAAACTTAGCCAAGTGTGGTGGCACACACCTGTAGTACCAGATACTCAGGAGGCTGAGGCAGGAGGATCACTTGAACCCAGGAGGTTGAGGCTGCAGTGAGCCGTGATCAAACCACTGTACTCTAGCCTGGGTGACAGGGCAAAACTTTGTCTCAAAAAAAAAAAAAAAAAAAAGACTCAAAGGCAGCTGCAGCCAAATGATCTGTGACAGAAGAGGACATACCTCCCCAGTCCCCAGCAAGGCACTTCCTCAGATACTTCTCCCCTTTCCACCTGCAGCCCTACCTCTCCCCCAGTTAAGCCTGCCTCTGTCCCCAGATCAGAACCTATTCTTAAGGACAAGCATTTATATCCTCAGGGACCTCTCTTCTTTTATGACTTCTGGTCCACTCTGGGGAAAAAGCAAATACTGCTTCACCAAAACTGTGCACCATGAAGTATTTCTCCCTTAGTTCAGATGGTGAACACAAGCACAGGCTACTCTAGATTCTCTCAAACACTCCCCGACTAATAATACTGAAGAATTTCTCGGGAAGCAGCAGGCCTGTCAAGGAAGGACTGTGTTCAATTAGAAGATGATGATCACAGAAATCAAAACACAAATAAAAACAGTTCTGGAGGATTCACTGATTTGTTTGTGCTTGACACGATGCTGGGCATTTTACATGTTAATTCTTACTTTTACAGACACCCTATAAAGCAGGAGGTATTGCCCTCTTTGTGTAGATGAAGAAAATGAACACAGAAGTGTTCTGCTAATGTAGTCATTTTTCTCCCTGGAGTAGTGGCTCTTGCACCTGCCTGGGCAGCCCTGGGCCTGATGTGAAAGCCCCTACCAGGACCGGCTCAGAGTAGGACTACTTACGGTCTGCTGTTCGCTTCCACCCCGCTGGCAGCAGTCTTTGACTCCAGGGCATTGTTGAAGTTGGAGATATTTTCAGAAGAGTAGAGGCCAGCTGGGTTGTTGTACTGGTTTGTGATGACCCTGGTGGTAGTGCTGGAGGCAGGCGAGGCGGTAAAGGGCATGGCACTTCGGTTGTGGGCACTTCCTATGTGCAGGACCTCCTGCAGGCAGGGATCAGAGGACAAATCAAGGGGGGCATCCAATGCAAACCCCTTGATGGGCAGTGCAGGCTGAGTGCCAGGGAGAGGTGTTCCAGCTGCTAAGATGTCCCTAGTTCAACCCAAACTTTAGCTGAGGGGCACTGATACACCCACTGAGACACACGGGCAATGACTGGGGAAGTTTCCCACAATGGGCACCTTTGGGATTTCACATCCTCTGAATCATCTCTGCCTTTTGATTCTTCCTTGAGGCCCAGCAAAGCCTGCCCTCTGGGCACCCTCGGGCCAGACAGCCCTTGATGCTTTGGGCTGTAAGATTGAAGTCAGAGCTAAAACACGCTTTCAGGGCACATACCAAAGGGATTAAAGCACTAGGTGGAGAGAAACATGCAGCCACTTTGGTCAGAGCAAAACAGGAGATGATAAAAGGTGGAGATAAATTCTCCAGAAGTGAGCAAGTTAGACAAGCAAGATAAGAGGGTGTGGTGTCACAGGGGAAGCAGCTGCTGACTAGGCAGAGATGGCCTCAGTCTCCTGCAGAACAAGGGTAAAGGGAATTAAGGATCTATCTATTGTTTCTTCTGGGAGAAAGACAAGGCTAATCAGATAGAAGGTCAGGGGATACCTGTTACAGGGGCGGTACCCAGCAGAGCTGCAGAAGAGGACTTTGAGTTCCTTGTATTCTCATTCCCCTTTCTGTAATTTGAGAAAGTTCCCTCCACCCCCACCCTAGACTTGCTAGGAGTCAGGTGAATAATTACTACAGCTACAACATCTCAGAGCTCCTTTACAAACCCCCAAAACCACTTTTGAAATGAACATTCCTGTTTTCTAAAACTACAACTTTTCTACTTTTTCTTTCCCCCCTGCCAGCATCACAGTTTTTCTGATAGCCCAGTTATCAGGGTCTTTTCTATATGGGTGTCTGGATCAACCCATGGCTTCTAGGTGATGCATGCTCTGTGCAGCCTGCTGAATTCAAAATGTGTCTTACTGTCTGTGTTTTCCAGAAAAATCTTCCTGAACTCTAATCTCTTTCTTAAAACACGCAGGCCCAGAACAGCTGCCCCCAAAAGAGTTTCTGTCGTCTGTTGCACTTCCTTTTTTTTCTCTCCTTTTTTGTTAAATCTTTAAGTATTTTATGCTTTCTTAAAAAAAAAATATATGAAAACAGGTTTATTGAGTACCTAATTTAAAATAAAATAAAACAAATTGAAAATATTTTTATGTTTAAGAGTTCTCTTTTTGGCCAAGCGCGGTGGCTTACACCTGTAATCCCAGCACTTTGGGAGGCCGAGGTGGGTAGATCACCTGAGGTCGGGAGTTCGAGACCAGCCTGACCAATATGGAGAAACCTCATCTCTACTAAAAATACAATATTTAGGCCGGGCGCGGTGGCTCAAGCCTGTAATCCCAGCACTTTGGGAGGCCGAGACGGGCGGATCACGAGGTCAGGAGATCGAGACCATCCTGGCTAACATGGTGAAACCCCGTCTCTACTAAAATATACAAAAAACTAGCCGGGCGAGGTGGCGGGCGCCTGTAGTCCCAGCTACTCGGGAGGCTGAGGCAGGAGAATGGCGTGAACCCGGGAGGCGGAGCTTGCAGTGAGCTGAGATCCGGCCACTGCACTCCAGCCTGGGCAGCAGAGCAAGACTCCGTCTCAAAAAAAAAAAAAATACAATATTTAGCCAAGCGTGATGGCGCATATCTGTAATCCCAGCTACTCAGAAGGCTGAGGCAGGAGAATCTCTTGAACCCGGGAGGCGGAGGTTGAGGTGAGCCGAGATTGCACCATTGCACTCCAGCCTAGGCAACAAGAATAGAACTCTGTCTCAAAAAAAAAAAAAAAGATTTCTCTTTTGGCTGGGTGCAGTGGCTCATGCCTGTAATCTCAACACTTTGGGAGTCCAAAGCAGGAGGATTGCTTGAGCCCAGGAGTTCAAAACCAGTCTGGGCAACATAGTAAGACCCCAGTCCTAAAAAAAAAAAGTTAGACAGGCATGATGGTGCATGCCTACAGACCCAGCTACTTGAGAGGGCTGAGGAAGGAGGATAGTGTAAGCCCAGGAGATGGAGGCTGCAGTGTGCCATATCGTGCCACTGCACATCAGCCTGGGTGACAGAGCAAGACTCATCTCTAAAAACACAAAACAGGCCAGGCACAGTGGCTCATTCCTGTAACTGCAGCACTTTGGGAAGCCAACGCAAGAGGATCACCTGAGGTCAGGAATTCAAGGCCACTCTGGGCAAAATGGTGAAACCTCGTTTCTACTAAAATACAAAAATTAGCTAGGCGTGGTGGCACCTGCCTGTAATCCCAGCTACTTGGAGGCTGAGGCAAGAAAATCACTTGAACTCAGGAGGCGGAGGTTGCAGCGAGCCGAGACTGCGCCACTGCATTCCAGCCTGGGCGACAGAGCAACTCTGTCTCAGAAAAAATAAAAATAAATAATAAAAAATAAAAAACACCACCACAAAATTTCAGCAGTTATCAAAGAGTAGTTAAGTAAATTTTTTGGCACAGCTACCCAAAGAAATCATATATAGTAATTAAAGGCTACGGTCATGAAGACAGGAGATTTACAGATTGGTGGCCGGGGACCCTTGCCTACATATGTCGCAGCCAGGATGGTCATGCTTTCTTCTTCTCTCCATCCCCACGCCAATTCCTAGGAGCAGCAGAGGATGCAGAGCCCCAGGGAAGGGTCTTTATTTTTCTGCCTTGGCTCAATTTTTCCCTGCAATTTCCTGTTTGGCCATGAGCAAGGAATACCCCTCTGAGCCCATTTTTCATCTTTAAAATGTAGAAGAAAAAGCCTTCTTCACAAGGATTTGTATGAGTTCCCAGAGTGTCAAGTACAGTGCCTGGCTCGTGGCACATATTCATCCAGGGTCTATTCCCTTCTCCCTCCCCAGATACACATTTCCAATTAGAATGGAAGTCAATGGAAAATTCAGGTTGAAAATTCGGATGATTTCACTTTATAAAGAATCTTTCAAGAATGCATCTGGTTTGTACATAAAAGGAATATCTCTACCCTCATCTGAATACTGACTGGTCTTTCCAGAAAGCAGGCAGATTCAGGGCTTGCCTTTTAGAAGGGATGACGTAATTGTTTGGGCTTTGTATTTATCAGTCTCCAAGGAAACTCAATAATGAGGAAATACAAACTAGGTGTGTAACTATGCTGACCTCAGATAAGCTGGGGTGTTGGTTGGCATTACATGAACCAACAGATCTTTTTATTACAGATGAACTCTGCTCTTACTCATTTATCCTCTACTTTAGAATGGCTGAAAGTAAAAGACTTTGGAAAAATGATGGGTGGGAAGTTTTTCTTACAGTAATAAAGCATTACTGGAATCACAAGAAAAATACTAGGGTTGAAAGTATTTGAGAATTCTTGTAATCTGAAGAGAACTACCTTCAAATGATTAATACAGGTAACCAGTTTATAGATTTAAAATGAAAATTCAAATATACTACAAATGAAAACTATAACTGAAATTTACATAATTACCTTATTTACATGAAAATGAGGATTTCAGATAGACCAAGTTAAAACGAAATCATTCCTTGTGTGTTATAAAATACGTAAAAATTAAAATTTAACAGTTAAAATTTAACATTTATGGTAAATTTAATGAAGTAGCTGAAAACTCCCAAGGAAACTGAAACTAACTGTGGCACGTTTTAAATTAGTTTGCACAACGGCCAGTGTATAGACCAAGTGCCATTTTACAAACTTTTCTGAGAGGAGTTGTAGAGAAGAATATGTTCACGTCAGTTTTGAAATGATGCAAAATGATCCTTAAAATGACTCTTGGGATTTTTAATCATTATTTTTACTATCTTAAAATGGCAAAAAATTTGTGTGACTTCATTTTTGAAATTTTAATGGATTCTATTTGAGAAAATATGACTTATATCGAACCACCCAATTAACGCACACTAATATACCAAGTGAGTTCAACGTCATACAAGTTTCTGTTTTATGTATATAAGATAGCTAGCTATATATTGTATTTTAATTATATCTTAATTCACCATAAACACTAAATAGTATCCCCAATTTCAAAAAATAAATTAAATTTCAAATCTTCAACTTGGGTCAAATGCATAACCATCACAAACCAGTCTAAAATTTTCAAAAGGCATTATCAACATACTAGTTTATCATTACCAATTCATTAATGTATCCAACAGACACATACTTTATGACAAGTAGCATGTTGGGTGTGAGGAATTTTACAAAAGATGTTCTAAACATCTCTAAGTTTGTCTCTTATTTCAAAAACAATACCCATGCATGCAGATGTGTAGAAGACACACATAAGGCAGAAAGAAATAAAATCATCTATAATCTAACTTCTGAGAGATGTATTCACAAATATGGGATCTTAGGGCAGTCTACTGTCCTGAGAAATTCTGTCTGGGTGACAAATTGTGTACTACATACTGCTTTTTTTTATATTAATTGCCACTTTGTTTTAGTAATTTTAAAGTCTCACTAGAAGTTTCACTGTAACAAAAATAGAGATTTCCACTCCATGGCTCACAGAAACATAACAGGGGCATAAGGTGGGGAGAAGCAGGGCTTCCTATTACATATCCCCCGATTTCTTCCAGGCTCTAGGCCTCCAGACCTAAACTTATTTCCATCCCTGTCATGATTCATTTGTTGCTAAAATCCATAACGAGCTGAATAGCTCCTTGACTTCACTGTGATCCTGCCAACCCTTCCCACGCAGGAAGGCTTCCACCGGCTTCCCTTATTGCCTTCCGACCCCCTGCTTCCAGCCGAGGACACAGCGTCACTGCCCTGGGATTTTCCAGCCCTTTCCTCCTGCAGTTCCCTTACGGGAAGAACTGAACAAGAGCCAGATACCAGCAGTGACAGTGGAGGGCTCTCCCTGCGGTCTCATCCTCAGGCCTCCAGGGCAGGAAAAACAGGAATGTGCTGAGCAGTGTCAGAAATGGCAAACTGCTGGGTGGTGAGAGTAGTGGCAATGGTGAGCAAGAACTTACCTGGGGTTCAGAGGCTAAATTCATCTTGTATGGATGACGCTTCCCCCCTTCCTCCGTCACCAGAGGAGACCAGACTTTATGTTCAGATCTACAACAGATTAACAAAGCTGCTGTTTCACTCATGCAAAATAAATAATACATACCAAAGACAAACTGGAAAAATGCCCCCTCTTTCCTGCACCAGACTCTGAACTAGCACCCTCCCATCAGCCCTACCTTCCATTTGCCACCTGGTTGATCTTTTAAACACCCCCATCTGATAACATTCATAGCTGATGCCTCCCAACACTTTGAGAGGCCAAGGTGGGTGAATCACTTGAGGTCTGGAGTTCGACATCAGCCCGGCCAACATGGTGAAACCCCATCTCCACTAAAAATACAAAAATTAGCCGGGTGTGGTGGCATTAGCCTGTAATCCCAGCTACTCGGGAGGCTGAGGCAGGAGAATCGCTTAAACCCAGGAGGCAGAGGTTGCAGTGAGCCCAGAGAGTGCTACTGCACTTCAGCCTGAGTGACAGAGCGACTCCATCTCAAAAAAGAAAAAAAAAAAAAAAAGAGAGAGAGAGAAGAATGCCCCTCTTTTGTGCTTATAGACAATTTTCTTTGTACCAATCACAGAGCAATGATTTTACTTTAGTCTCAGTTTTCATTAGTGTAGTTGTTTCCTCTCTTGCAGGTAGAAAATATTTATACTTATCTTTACTTATTTTATTTTATTTATTTATTTATTTATTTATTTATTTATTTATTTATTTTTTGAGACAGAGTCTCGCTCTGTCGCCCAGGCTGGAGTGCAATGAATGGCATGATCTCAACTAACTGCACCTCCCAGGCTCAAGCAATTCTCCCACCTCAGCCTCCCGAGTAGTTGGGATTATAGACACCTGCCATCATCCCTGGCTAATTTTTTTGTATTTTTGTAGAAACAGGGTTTCACCATGTTGGTCAGGCTGGTCTTGAACTCCTGACCTCAGGTGATCCACTCGCCTTGACCTCCCAAAGTGCTGGGATTACAGGCATGAGCCACCACACCTGGCCATACTTAACTTTATATTTGTCACAATGTCTGTGCCAGATATATGCAAGATGTCCCTGTTTAACATGTCAGCAAATAAATTTAAAAATCAATTAATCAATCAATGAAAGAATGTCCTGAACTCAGGCTTGAAGGAGAAGATTTGGACTAAGATAGAAACGGAGATGAGAATGAAGGGCAGATGTGCTTTGGAGGGGGTAGTAATAACACGGTGTACCTTTCATGGGGTAGGTCTCTGAAATGTACAAAATATTTTGAGATACCAGTCCTGTGCCACAAGGCAAAAAAAAAAAAAAAAAAAAAGCAAAAAACATACTTCACAGATGAGAATGTAAGCAAAGGGTTCATGACAAAGAGCTATGGCAGCTAAGGTTAGTGAAATAACAGATGATCAGAATGAAACATCTGAATCTGATGCAGTAGAAAATAGGGAGCCACTGAGGGTTGAACCAAATCACTTCTGAAATCCTGCCTTTGCAGGGCATGTTCCAAGGCTAAATGAAAGAAGAATGGAAATTCTACCCTAATTACAGCTCCCGAGGTACTGTCCTCACTCATCCTTTTATCCCCAGCACTCCCTGCTTGTCGTGTACTTAAAGTTACACTCAGCACTCTGCTGCTAATGTGTCGAAGCTTTTCTCTGTTATAGAAATCTCCTGGCATGGTACCCACTGCTCACTGCTCAGTACAGTGCAGTAGGAGCAGCATCCTAAGGACATTTTTTTTTTTCTTGAGACAGAGTTTCGCTCTGTTGCCCAGGCTGGAGTGCAGTGGTGCCATCTCGGCTCACTGCAACCTCCGCCTCCTGGGTTCAAGTGATTCTCCTGCCTCAGCCACCCAAGTAGCTGGAACTACAGGCGCCTGCCACCACGCCCTGCTAATTTTCTAATTTCTAGTGGAGATACGGTTTCACCGTGTTGACCAGGCTGGTCTCAAACTCCAAACCTCAAGTGATCTGCCTGCCTTGGCCTCCCAAAGTGCTGGAATTACAGGCAGAGCCACCGCACCTGGCCAGGACATTTTACTTACTCAAAATTTTGGTTAGTTAAGTTGAATCAAATGAAAATGCAGATATCTTACTGAAAGAAGCCCACATCATAAGAAGCACTGTGAAAATTAGAGGTGGGCTGGGCATGGTGGCTCACACCTGTAATTCTAGCACTTTGGGAGGCCAAGTCAGGTGGATCACCTGAGGTCAGGAGTTTGAGGCCAGCCTGGCCAACATGGTGAAACTCCATCTCTACAAAAAATACAAAAATTAGCTGGCTGTGGTGGTGCAAATCCATAATCCCAGCTACTCGGGAGGCTAAGGCAGGAGAATCACTTGAACCCGGGAGGCAGAGGTTGCAGTGAGCCGAGATTGCACCACTGCACTCCAGCCTGGGCAACAGAGTAAGAATCCGTCTCAAAAAAAAAAAAAAAAAGAGGGGAAATAAACAATCTGAAGTTCAAATTCCACAGATCTTTTGGCATGCCTATAGTATATACACAGCACTGAGCTAGAAGGTCTGGGGGATTCTGAGATAGGAAAAACAGTCCCTGCCCACAAACAGCTTCTACTCAATCAGAAATGAACAAAACGTTTCCAAAGGCTTCACCTGGCGACAGTGAGAGTCATGTTGTCTGTGCAGCCTTTGATTCTGTTCTGAGCTTCCAAGTGCGTCATATTGCTAGTATTTTCCCCATCAATGGCTGTGATTACATCTCCGATACATAAATTAGCTAGAGCCGCCTTGCTTCCAGGAGTGACCTAGAAAAAAGGGGAGAGCAGGCTAGTTACTATTTGTCTCCAAACCACTAAGTTATCACCAACTATTCACTGATATGGAGCAAAGCCCTGAAAAACAAAAGAGGGGTGAAATCATAAGCTTAAATAATAACAATCATTTATATTATGTTATCATTGACAAAGAGTGCTTTTCTAATGTGATCTCATTGTATCCTTATAGCAACCTCATGAGAAAGGAGGACAAATAGCAGTCCCCATTTCCAAGACAAGGAACTGAGGCTTAGAAAGACCTATGGCTTACCCAGGATCACCCAACTAGTATATTATTATATTACTAGTCCTCCAATTAGTGTATTACTGAGCCAGGACACAAACCCTGAACAGATCTGATGTCCTTCCCACTGAACCATGTTTGCTTCCTTAAAATTAGTTAACAATTACATTTTTAAAAAACCACACATTTAGAGAACATTATATACTATAACACCGTTTCTTTAAAAATCTTAATGTTATATATACAAAAGAAAGTAGAAACACTGCACACTAAATTGTTCACAGTTATACAGTTTTGCAATGTTTTTTACAATAATATTGAATTACTTTTTAATTTAAAAAATTATTGGCCAGGCATGGTGGCTCACACCTGTAATCCCCAGCACTTTGGGAGGCCAAGGCAGGCGGATCACCTGAGGTCGGGAGCTCAAGACCAGCCTGGCCAACATGGTGAAACCCTGTCTCTACCAAAAATACAAAAAAATTAGCCAGGTGTGATCTCAGCTACTCAGGAGGCTGAGGCAGGAGGATCGCTTGAACCCGGAAGGTGGAAGTTGCTGTGAGCCAAGATCACACCTCTGTACTCCAGCATGGGCAACAGAGTGAGATTTTGTCTCAAAAAATAATAATAAAATAAAAATTAAAAAAATAAAAAATTGTTAAAAGCAATCAAGGATATCCTAAAGTATGGTAGTATAGGTTTATACTGGTTTAATCTCCCAAAATGACCAGGGTCATTCCATATAGGCAGCTGGTTTTCTGCAGACTGATGCTTCTAAAACCAGTGGTTCCAAACTGACAGATCACTGATGCTTGGGGGAAGCCAATCAATTACTGCAATAGGTCCTAATTCACCTGCCTACAGAGCAATACATGTGGACTCAATACATATCACATCTCCTACACTGATGGACAACTATTTTTCAAGTGAATATAGATGCTATTAAAATGAACAAGATCCAAACTCATTTTGAAATAGTACTCACAGACCAATGGAACAGAACAGAGGCCTCAGAAATAATACCACACATCTACAGCCATCTGATCTTTGACAAACCTGAGAGAAACAAGAAATGGGGAAAGGATTCCCTATTTAATAAATGAGGTGCTGGGAAAATTGGCTAGCCATAAGTAGAAAGCTGAGACTGGATCCTTTCCTTACTCCTTATACGAAAATTAATTCAAGATGGATTAGAGACTTAAATGTTAGACCTAATACCATAAAAACCCTAGAGGAAAACCTAGGTAGTACCATTCAGGACATAGGCATGGGCAAAGACTTCATGTCTAAAACACCAAAAGCAATGGCAGCAAAAGCCAAAATTGACAAATGGGATCTCATTAAACTAAAGAGCTTCTGCACAGCAAAAGAAACTACTATCAGAGTGAACAGGCAACCTACAGAATGGGAGAAAGGGCTAATATCCAGAACCTACAAAGAACTCAAACAAATTTACAAGAAAAAAACAAACAACCCCATCAAAAAGTGGGCAAAGGATATGAACAGACATTTCTCAAAAGAAGACATTCATACAGCCAACAGACACATGAAAAAATGCTCATCATCACTGGCCATCAGAGAAATGCAAATCAAAACCACAATGAGATACCATCTCACACCAGTTAGAATGGCGATCATTAAAAAGTCAGGAAACAACAGGTGCTGGAGAGGATGTGGAGAAATAGGAACACTTTTACACTGTTGGTGGGACTGTAAACTAGTTCAACCATTATGGAAAACAGTATGGCGATTCCTCAAGGATCTAGAACTAGATGTACCATATGACCCAGCCATCCCATTACTGGGTATATACCCAAAGGATTATAAATCATGCTGCTATAAAGACACATGCACACGTATGTTTATTGCGGCACTATTCACAATAGCAAAGACTTGGAATCAACCCAAATGTCCATCAGTGACAGACTGGATTAAGAAAGTGTGGCACATATACACCATGGAATACTATGCAGCCATAAAAAAGGATGAGTTTGTGTCCTTTGTAGGGACATGGATGCAGCTGGAAACCATCATTCTTAGCAAACTATCACAAGAACAGAAAACCAAACACCACATGTTCTCACTCATAGGTGGGAACTGAACAATGAGATCACTTGGACTCGGGAAGGGGAACATCACACACCAGGGCCTATCATGGGGAGGGGGGAGGGGGGAGGGATTGCATTGGGAGTTATACCTGATGTAAATGACGAGTTGATGGGTGCTGACGAGTTGATGGGTGCAGCACAGCAACATCGCACAAGTATACATATGTAACAAACCTGCACGTTATGCACATGTACCCTAGAACTTAAAGTATAATAATAATAATAAATTAATTAAAAAAAAAAAAAAAGGCCGGGCGCGGTGGCTCAAGCCTGTAATCCCAGCACTTTGGGAGGCCGAGACGGGCGGATCACAAGGTCAGGAGATCGAGACCATCCTGGCTAACATGGTGAAACCCCGTCTCTACTAAAAATACAAAAAACTAGCCGGGCGAGGTGGCGGGCGCCTGTAGTCCCAGCTACTCGGGAGGCTGAGGCAGGAGAATGGCGTAAACCCGGGAGGCGGAGCTTGCAGTGAGCTGAGATCCGGCCACTGCACTCCAGCCTGGGCGACAGAGCGAGACTCCGTCTCAAAAAAAAAAAAAAAAAAAAAAAAAAAGAAATAGTACTCACCTCGGAGTACTATTTCTAACCAAGGTATTTGGTTAGATTTTCTAAACTAAGGTATACTAAAAATATTACTGTCATCATCCCAGGGTAAGTCCACAACTTTTTTTTTCCACATTACAAGACCTTCCTGGATGGGAATTCCAAGCCCGCAGGAGCAGGGTGGCAGTAACACCCCAGGCTCCCAGTGCCCACAGGGCTCTGGCCACCCTTTGGAGAAGGCCCTTGACTCTCGGGATCCAGTTGAGAAAGATCTTATGAACACCTGGGTGTCTCCTTATGGCTGAACCACAGGTAACAGGTTCTTCAAGGCACCAAACCAGGACACACAAGTTAGGCCCTAAACCTCAGTATCTGATGCAGTTTTTAGCAGCTACAGTTTCCAATTAGCCCTCAGCGCAGCTAGTGTGGTGCCGCTATTATGGTGCATTCCCCATCAGCACCCTGACCCCATAAAATGAGGACAAGACAAGCTGATCCTTGAGGTCCCTTCTGGCCCGCACATTCTATGACTTTATCAGGCAAAACTCTCCTGGAATGTGGCAGGATATGGAAACCAGTACCGAGATCCTGACCTCCTAACCTTCCTTTCTGGCTTTCCCATCATTTGTTTACCAGAGATCTGGGTTTTAGGAAATGAAAGCAGCCTCTTGATTCAAGGTTCAGATCTTCCCCTCATCCAGCCACTGGGACAGGACTTTTTATCCAGGCAAGCACAGGCCGCTCTCATTTCAGTGAACAATGGAGAGTTAGCTTCTGAGTCATCCAGTGCGTGCAATAAAAATAAAAAAAAAAAATCCTCCATTTTCTGACCTATTGTCCTGAGAAGATTGATCTGGTGCATCCTCATATACATTTCACTGTTACTAAAGGACAACGTAGGCTTATTTTTTAAATGGCCCTAAGCATCACTTTATTTGGATTGGCAAGGGTTCTTGATGGGCAAACTCTAACTCCAAGGAGAGTAACCTGAATCAAGGAGAATAATGCCTGATGGAACTCACTTATCATGGCTAAATCTAGCAGTTTCAAAGAGCAGTCCCCTTAGGACGAAATCCAAAATCTTTAACAAGGCCGCTAAAGCCAGTGCCTCCCTCCCCAGCCGCATCATGCCTCTTCCCCACTGGGCTCCAGCTACAGGGTCTCAGGACTTTCACACCTGCTTTTACCTCGGCCTGATTAACTTCTCATCTTCCAGGTGTCTGTGTAAACAACCCTTCTTCTCAAAGAGGCCTTCCCTCAACGTCCAATCTAAGCTATACCCCCACAGTCTTTTTTTTTTTTTTTTTGAGACTGAGTTTCATTCTTGTTGCCAGGCTGGAGTGCAGTGGCGCAATCTCAGCTCACTGCAACCTCCACCTCCCGGGTTCAAGCGATTCTCCTGTCTCAGCCTCCTGAGTAGCTGGCATTACAGGCTACGCCACCATGCCCAGCTAATTTTTTACATTTTTAGAAGAGATGGGGTTTTTCCACCATGTTGGCCAGGCTGGTCTCAAACTCCTGACCTCAGGTGATCCACCCGCCTAGGCCTCCCAAGTGCCGAGATTACAGGCATGAGCCACCACTCCCAGTCATCCTTTTAATATACTTGGTTCTTCCTCATGGCACTGGTCACTTTATGTTTCCAAACCTCCTTGGTGGGTTAGTTTGTTTAATGTTGAAAGGCCTACTCAGCAGTAAGGAGCATGAGGACAGGATTTTGTCTGCCTTCTGTGCTGTGATATTGCAAAAATTTTAACAGTGAGAAAATTATGACAGTGAAAGAGATCTGGCCTAAGCAACTCCATCTTGCCTTTAATCTCCAAACTGTCCTTGATCATTCCTGGGCATCAGCAAAGCTAACTTTGGGAGAAATTTTAGTGTATAGTTTAAATGATGGTAGCACTTTCCAAAACTAAACTGTCTTTCAAAAACTAATGAAAGGCCACCAGGTTAGGAGGACGAGAGGGGCCTGAATTCTGCTAAGATGTAGGTATAGTTAAATGATTACCAGCCATTATTCCAGAGCTCACAATATTTGCAACTTCCCCAGTTACTCCTGTAAATAACACCCCTATTGTAGAACCTAAGACTGGCCTTTCACGATGTCCTTTCAGGCTTGTGCATTTCTGACTACCAGATGCCCCCCACCAACATGCAAACTCAACACACCATTTTCCATACCCCGGTGATGGCATGCCCAACCAATCAGCATTGACGTTCCCTAGCCCCCTGCCTGCCGAACTCCTAGCCTTCAACTTTCGTGGAGGCTGATTTGAGTAATAATAAAACTCAAGTCTTCCATTTAGTCAGCTCTATGTGTATTAAACTTTCTGTATCGCAAATCCTCTGTCTTGATAAATCAGCTCTATCTGGGCAATGGGCAAGAACCCATTGGACAGTTACAGTATCCTCAGCACCCAATAACTGGAACATAGTAGGTGCTCAATAAATATCTGTATAATAAACAACTGGCTCTAAAACACCTAGTGTTGTTAAATATGTAATCAGGCTGCTTCTTTTTATCTTTAAAACGAGTTATTTCAAAAACATCAAAAATATTTTTATTTCAAAAATCAAATAATCATTTCCCTCTACATTGCTATCCTGAAGCATGACCACTCACAAAACTCAAATAATGAGATTGGAACTGGAGAGGTTGAGAAGATGAAAAAAAAGGTTCCTTTCACTTTTTTACACTGAACTGCTGAGAAGTCCAGAATGTCCAGCATTTGGTTCCAACTGTTTTGTGGGAGAGACATTTCTGCTAAGTATATCCCAACAGGTCCTGGACAAGCTAGAACCAGTCTTAGGAGCCCCAAGCCTGAGTAATTGAGGTCTGGTCATCCTATCTTTCAGTCTAATTTCT
Organism: Macaca nemestrina; assembly: GCF_043159975.1. NCBI lineage: Eukaryota > Metazoa > Chordata > Mammalia > Primates > Cercopithecidae > Macaca > Macaca nemestrina. Next base: position 38,526,367 of record NC_092133.1, on the reverse strand, counting down.
TTGTTGCTTTTTTTTTTAAAGCCAAACTGGTAAGATGCCAAAGGAAATCTCAGAAAGTCACAAGCAACATCAGATAGGACTTGAAAGAAATTACACATACAGATTAAGTTCACATTCTTTTATGAGATATCTTTTTTGGAGGAAAAAGTGGATTTAAACAAATTATGGGATTTGCCTTTCCAAAGCCCTTTCATATACAATCTCCTATTTGAGATAATAATATGATTACCTCACCACCAACATATTAGATAAACTTTACCATTGAGAAAATTGAGATTCAGAGAGATTATGAGGGGTTCAAGTTCACACAGCTAAAAGCTAAGTCTGAACTTGAAAGGCTCTCTCATTGCAAATTCCATTCCTTTTTGCTTTAGCACACCGCCACAAGCAGAGGCTCCAAACTCAACTGTCAAAGCCAAAAAAAAAAAAAAAGTCCAGGAGACTCATCTGCAGTGGCCTTCTACATAGGACCTGGAGTGTCACAAAGTCCTGCTGCTGGCTGAGTGCCTCCCCACCACAGAACAGTCACTCCCCCACCCTGTACTGATCTGGGGCCCAGTAACCCCACCCATTATAAAATTAACAAATCCTAACACAGAGTGACAAAGGTTACAAGACAGAAGGCCTGTGCCTCTAACACTGGATAGTTCCTGTCTTGAATGGTGGATTCCAATCCTTGCCAAACACTATTAATCACAATCATAATCATAACGACAGCCATCAGTTAATGAGCGTTTAGGTACCAAGCATGACAAAGTCTTTAGCAAGGGTTAACTCACCAATATTCACGTGATGCTACCAGACAGGCAATGTTATCTGCATCATTACAGAAGAGGAAATGGAGGAACAGGGGTTAAGCAGTTTGCCTGAGGTTGCACAGCTGGTGAGCGGCAGGCCACAGCAGGCTCCAGAGTCCACCCACTTAACCAACTAGGCCACATTATCTGTTCTAATTTCCTTCTGACCATCAAGTTCATCAGAACCAGCTCCTAATGGAGTCAGCTTCAATTTCTTAAAAAAAAAAAAAACTTCTGGGCCAGACATGGTGGCTCATGACTATAATCCCAGCACTGTGGAAGACCAAGGTAAGTGGCTCGCCTTGAGCTCAGGAGTTCGAGACCAGCCTGGGCGACACGGCAAAACGCTGTCGCTACAAAATACAAAAAAATTTTGAGGGAGTGGTGGCACATGCCGGTAGTCCCAGCTACTCAGGAGGCTGAGGTGGGAGGATGGCTTGTGCCCAGGAGGTAGAGGCTGCAGCGAGCTGAGACTGTGTCACTGAACTCCAGCCTGGGTGATAGAGTGAGACTTTGTCTCAGAAAAAGAAAAAAAGCCGGGCGCGGTGGCTCAAGCCTGTAATCCCAGCACTTTGGGAGGCCAAGGCGGGTGGATCATGAGGTCAGGAGATCGAGACTATCCTGGCTAACATGGTGAAACCCCGTCTCTACTAAAAATACAAAAAACTAGCCGGGCGTCGTGGCGGGCGCCTGTAGTCTCAGCTACTTGGGAGGCTGAGGCAGGAGAACGGCGTGAACCCAGGAGGCGGAGCTTGCAGTGAGCCGAGATCACGCCACTGCACTCCAGCCTGGGAGACACAGCGAGACTCCGTCTCAAAAAAAAAAAAAAATTGTATACTCACCCCCATTTGTTCAATGAACATGCCATTCATTGCCAGCCTTCTTCGCCAGAGACCATACAACTAGATCACACAACTCTTGCTGCATAAGAATAAATGGGGACAGGAATGGTGGCTCAGGCCTGTAATCCTAGCACTTTGGGAGGCCAAGCACTTTTGGGAGGTCAGATGGCCAGATGGCAGGCAGATCACATGAGCTCAGGAGTTCAAGACCAGCCTGGCCAACATGGTGAAACCCCGTCTCTACTAAAAATACAAAAATTAGCCAGCTGTGGTGATGCACACCACCTGTAATCCCAATTACACAGGGAGCTGAGACAGGAGAATTGCTTGAACCCGGGAGGCGGAAGTTGCCGTGAACCAAGATCGCACCACTGCACTCCAGCCTGGGAGACAGAGTAAGACTGTCTAAAAAAAAAAAAGAGCAAATGGGTTTAGGCACAATTTCCACTAATGAACAATCTACCATTTTCTGCTCAATTCATTCTTGTGTCCCTCACTTTTTGTCCCCACCAGCACCCCCAGGTAGATACTGCTTGTTTAGAGGCCAACACGTTCTCTACTCCAAGTTCATAATGCATCTTTAAGACCTGTCCACTGCTGCCAGTCCTGAGCACATAAGAAGGCTTTTGAAGTTTAATTGCACTTCTAACTGGTGTAAATAAAATAGGATGACGATGTAGCTCTCCCACTTTCTTCAACTTACATTTAAATAACTGCATACCTAAATGACACTACTATCATACAGAACTGGATGCATACCCATGACAAATAAAAAGATAACTCTCCTCCTCCATGATAATGGCATGTTTCCACTTCATCCATCCCCTGTTCCCTCCTTCTCTCTCTGTTCATTCACTTATCAGACATCCTTATGCACATTCTGAAAGACAGTGTAACTTGTTCATTAAGATGTGGTTTCTGGAGTCAGATGGTCAGGGTTCAAGTCCTGCCTCGCTTGTGAGCTAAGTGTCCTTGGGCAGGATATTTTATCTCTGTATAAACAAGGATGCACCAAGGATGAAAAGAATAGCTTTGACATCAGAAGCCTGTTGCAAGGATTACATGAGGCAATGTAGGCAGAGCCCCCACTGTCAGGGCTCCAGAAATGTAAGCTATTGTTTGTAGATTCCAGGAACCACACAAGGCACTGGAATGCAGCTGTGAAAAGGGTGGTGCCTGCCATCAAGAAGCTCACAATCTCCTGGGGGAGACAAGCATGTACAACAGCTGATGAGTGTTGTGCTAGAACCAACAAGGCAGTAGAAGCCTAAAGGTGGAATCACGGAACACTCCCTGGAGCAGGTGCTGCTTAAAACTGTGTAAAGCCACAAAAGGAAAAAAGCAAAAGGAAAGAGCATGCCAAGTCTCAAGAAAGAAAGAAAAGAAAGAAAGAAAAGAAAGAAATGTAGCAAGTGAAGGGAGAGGACGGGGATGAGGCTGGAGATGTAAACACAGACTAGGAGACCAACAAAGAAGTTGAAATATAGCATCTGACATTGACTGCCCAGTTAACTGCCAAGAAACAACCACTGAGCCTTAGCTCTGCTGAGATTAAGCTGACTGCATTTGACAGATGCTCTCTAACAGCGGCTCAAAGCAGCAAACCCATTCAAAGGATCACCCGTTCGGCCTCTAGGTCAGCCATTCTGTGGCTGGCTTTCCCTAGTGGGTCTTTCAGAAGGCAGTCCTACTTAAAAATCACATGTTCTACTGACAGCTAGATGGGGTTCCTTTAACTCACTGGCTCAAGATTGAAACCTAGAGGCCCATGAAATGGACGCAGCCCGCAGTCTTGTTTTTTTCTTACATTTAAATTACATGCCAATATTCATATATCAGCAAATTTCACTCAAACCCCTAGATTCTCAGCTTCTTTTGAAAAATCAGAAAATCTGGCAATTCTGGGCCTAGATTCCCATATGGCAACAATCAGCACCAAATGAGGAGCCTCTGATCCTCTATATGAGACACATGCTCTCCATTTAGCCATAGGCTCTACTATGCTCTACTACCCCAGCCACAGAAACCCAGTACCTATTAACATTTATCATCATTCTTGCAGCTATTAATTTTCTGACTACCTCACCTACTCAAAACTCACTTATTATGGTATATAAGTTTCTAGACATTTTTTCCCATTCTAATATATACATATGATTATACTTTATACCACCATATAACTACCTTCTTGACTCTTCTAATACAGTATGAGGAAAAAATAATTGAGTAGAGCTTGCTGGGTGAGGCAATTCAAACCTCAAATCTAATGCTTTTCCTCTCCACTGCCTTAAAGGATGTTAGTTTTTAGGGGAAACCATTTTGGAGGTCTGGTCCATCATCATTTGTTGATTCAACCAACATGCTGAGCTCTGTATGCTACACACTGGGCAGAGTCAGAGTTCACTGTGATTATTCAGGGGAGCAAAACATTGTCCCTGTGCTAAAAACGGTTTGGACTAGGGATTATAAATTGCCTTCTGTAAAATTACTAAAGCAGAAATGAATGCAGCAAGAAAATATGATTCTAAAACAAGCCAAGCAACATTCTTATTTAATTCTCATAAGCAAAGAAACAGTGTTGGTGGGCAAAGACAAGACAGCAGAGATCCCATTGGGGGCCCACTGGGATTCAGAGATGAGGAAAAATATTATTTACCAGGCAACTTCCTGCTGCAAACAGGCCATATGCTTCAATTCTAGGCAACATAAACCCAATGCCAGCTTTTTTTTTTTTTTTTTTTTTTGAGACAAAGTCTCGCTCTGTCACCGAGGCTGGAGTGCGGTGGCGTGATCTCGGCTCACTGCAACCTCCGCCTTCCAGATTCAAGCAATTCTCTATCTCAGCCTCCCGAGTAGCTGGGATTATAGGCAAGTGCCACCATGCCCGGCTAATTTTTGTATTTTTAGTAGAGACAGGGTTTCACCATCTTGGCCAGGCTGGTCTTGAACTCCTGACCTGTGACCCACCTGCCTCAGCCTCCCAAAGTGCTAGGATTACAGGCGTGAGCCACTGCGCCCGGCCCCAGCTTCTTAAAAGTTGCATTTTTTAAAATGTTCTTTTACATATATAACATACAGAATTTAACAAAAATGAGTAAGTATGAGCATATTAGTCCTTTTTAGTAAATTTTCTTTTAAAAAAAACAAATTTTAGGCCAGGCATGGTGGCTCACACCTGTAATCCCAGCTCTTTGGGAGGCCAGGGTGGGTGGATCACTAGAGGTCAGGAGCTCAAGACCAGCCTGGCCAACATGGCAAAACCCCATCTCTACTAAAAATACAAAAAATTAGCCGGGTGGTGGCAGGTGCCTGTAATCCCAGCTACTCATGAGGCTGAGGCAGGAGAATCACTTGAACCTGGGAGGCAGAGGTTACAATGAGCCAAGATCACACCACTGCACTCTAGCCTGGGCAACAGAGCGAGATTCCATCTCCAAAAAAAAAAAAAAAAAATTTAAAAAAAAACTCTTAGATTGCCTCCTAGCCCCTTGATACAAATGAGTTTGTGACCACTGACTCAGTTTAAAAGTTATAGAAAGCAGGATTATATGTAGAAATACTTTATGACTAGGATTACCAAACACCCTGATTTGCCCAAAACAGCAACCTATTTTCCCAGCTTAACTATCAAGACCACCCCATTTCATTCTCAGAAGTACTCCAGCCTGGATGATAAACGGTACTGCTGCCTTTTTGACAGAGGTGGGGGTTTTAACCAAATACTTGTCAAATGGTTTAAATGGTTCTAAGGCAGAGGTTTTTGTTTTATTTTTTTCTTTTTCTTGAGGGAAAAGCCGTGTCTATTCAGAAGGTTTATTTGTGGACAGGTCTACAGGTCAATTTCCTGACTCTTCATGGAACATTGTTAACCTTGCCCCTTGGAGTTGGCATCTAAACCTCATGCCAGAAATCAACCCCGCTCACTAACACTCAGCCAACTGTGATATTTGCAAGGATGAGGCAATGGTTTCCAAACAGGTTGGTCTTCAGATCCCATGGGGGCAGGGATTAAAAATATAGATAGAGCTCTACACCCCATCTCAGATCCACCAAAGATAGCCTATACAGTGAAATCCAAGAACCCATATATTTTTAAAGCTTCCCAGAAAATGTTAATGCTCATCAGGTTTGGAAACACCAAGGGAGATGATGACTATCTTTTCCCCTTAAACTCTCTCCCTGAGTGAATGTTAAAGTCAACAGGTAGACAAAAAGTAATTAGACCCTAAAATCTGAGCTCCTCCAGAAACGCCTTCAAGGGCAGAACTTATACTCCTATAAAATACATAGAAAGTCCTTGAAAGGAGTATCCATTAGAACAGTATTTATCTATCTCGTACCAAAACAGACTTAAAAAAAAAAAATAGGCCAGGCAGGGGTGGCTCATGCCCGTAATCCCAGCACTTTGGGAGGCCACAGCAGGAAGATTGCCTAAGCCCAGGAACTTGAAACTAGCCTGGGCAACATAGTGGGACCCTGTCTCTAAATAAATTAAAAATTAGCCAGGCATGCAGTCACAGCTACTCGAGGAGACTGAGGTGGGAGGATCACTTAAGTTGGGAGGAGGTCGAGACTGCAGTTAGCTATGAGCACCACTACACTCCAGCTTGGGCGACAGAGCAGGACGCTGTCTCAAACAAAAAAATACAGCCCCTGTAATGTTGGTTAACACCCCTGAAAGTGCTATGCAAATGGAGCATTATATAAGTCATTTTGCTTTGTTTTTTTATTAAACAGAGATGGGGGTCTCGCTGTGTTGGCCAGGGTGGTCTTGAACTCCTGGCCTCAAGCAATCCTCACACCTCGGCCTTCCAAAGTGTTAGTTTCACAGGCATGAGCCACTGCGTCCATCCAGTAGAAGTATAATTAACTCCAAACAAGATTCTAAATAACTCGACATGGGTCCTATTTTCCCTTGGCCAGAAAACTCACAGCTAAATGTAGTGTGCAATTACAGAACCAACTGATTCAAAGTTCCTGGCACTTCTCTCTCTTTCCTCTTCTATGTTCCAATTTTTTGTTAAATCTTATGTGTGTTCTTGTGTTTTAAATATTGTAAATATGTAAGTAAGTGAAAGACAAGCCTGCAAGTAAGTGAAAGAGACAGCCTAAATAATGATAGTATCAATAATAATAATATACAACTGGGATAGAGAAATGTGAGATTCAAGTTCAATCTCAATGCTACACGCCTTTAAGCATAATCTCCGCTGATTTAATAGTTGTGTCGAGGTATCTGGGTACAAATTTAACAGTTTCTAAACTGGGGATAAAGCAGGACCCAGCCCTGTAGGATGCCATTTAGATGTGGAATTTGAACTCTCTTTAGTCAGAATCTTCTGACTCAGTATGTTTGTAGGGCCGAGGCTGTGGCACAGACTTCACAGTCACATTATAGCTGCAGAAGCTGTATGCACTTATACAGGGTGACCTGAAAACATAAGACTGTTTCAAAATGTTCTTGGTTAGTCTATGACCATTTTCTCAGGGAAGTGAGGCAATAAAATAGGGTAGGTGCTTGTAGATAAGTTGTGCCTTAATCCAGCTTCACACTGTGCATGATGCAAAAAGAAGTTATTAGTGCTAAGGGGTGACAGTTCAAAAAGATGTGCTCCTCTCTCAGTCTGAAAGACCAACAACCATTTCTCAGATAGGAATACAATAAAACAGGTAGCCAAATAGAATACCCTGACTAAATTCTTAAGAAGTCATCGAGGCCAGGCGCGGTGGCTCATGCCGGTAATCCCAGCACTTTGGGAGGCTAAGATGGGCGGATCACTTGAAGTCAGGAGTTCAAGGCCTGTTCACCAACATGGTGAAACTCCATCTCTACTAAAAACACAAAAATTAGTCAGGTATGATGGCGCATGCTTGTAATCCCAGCTACTTGGGAGGCTGAGGTGGAAGGATCACTTGAACCCAGGAGATGGAGGTTGCAATGAGCCGAGATCATGCCACTGCACTCCAGCCCAGGCGACAGAGCGAGACTCCATCATGAAGTCATCAAGTTCCTCAAAAGTTTCCAAACAAGCTCCTATGAGCCCTATGTGCTTTTAAATAGCTCCAACAGCTACCACCCATAACCCAAAGCCTAAACACTCACTAAACCTTGAGGGAATTACTCTCTCTGACTCAGTATCTTCATTTGTCAAATGAAATTCATAATACATCAACCTCATCAGGTTGTTGGAAGGGTTAAATGAGACTGCGTTTGTAAAGAGTTCAGAACAAAGCCTGGCATGTAATAAACACTCAATATACAGTAGCTACCATTAATATTTGTTTAATAGTACCACTAGGCCGGGCGCGGTGGCTCAAGCCTGTAATCCCAGCACTTTGGGAGGCCGAGACGGGCGGATCACAAGGTCAGGAGATCGAGACCATCCTGGCTAACACGGTGAAACCCCGTCTCTACTAAAAATACAAAAAAAAAAACTAGCCGGGCGAGGTGGCGGGCGCCTGTAGTCCCAGCTACTCTGGAGGCTGAGGCAGGAGAATGGCGTGAACCCGGGAGGCGGAGCTTGCAGTGAGCTGAGACCCGGCCACTGCACTCCAGCCTGGGCGACAGAGCGAGACTCCGTCTCAAAAAAAAAAAAAAAAATAGTACCACTAGGCTCTCTCTATATATCATATTAATCCTCACCACAACCTTTGAAGACAAGAGCTATTATTCCTACATTGCAAATGAGGACACTGAATTTTCAGGGGTTAACCTGTCCAAGAACATACAAGCTAGTAAATGGACAAGATAAGGTTTGAGCCAGATCTAGCAGATATCAAAAATGTATTTTTCCCTTGACATTAAGATATCTTTAATTCTTGATTTGTTACAGTAAAAATAAGGCAGAAAGCACAAAGCAATGAAGTCCAAATAGTTCACTGCGATATAGTAATTTGGTTTTAGAAATGCTATGTGTATGGAAAAAGTCTGGAAATGTTTGCAGCCAGCTGTTCACTGTGTTTACCTCTGTAAAGTAAGATTGGGAAAGCCTTTTACCTTATGCTTTCTGTAGGTTTATATTGTCCGATCTTTTAAACAATTACACGGGCTTCTATGTAACCTTTACTGAAGGATGACATGTATACAGCACAAATGCTAACTATACAGCTGATTGAATTCTCACATACAGAACACACCCAAGGAAACAGCATGAGATAAAGAAACAGAACATTACCTGAACTGCTAAACCTCCCTGTGCCCGCTTTCTGTCACTGACCTCCTAGCAAAGGTCTGCCATGATCCTGACTGCTAACACTGTAGATTAATTCTGTCTAATTTTATGTAACTGGAATCACACAGTATTCACTCTTTACTCTTAGGTATGGCCTTTTTCTCTCAATGTGTGTGTGTATGTGTGTGTGTGTGTGTGTGTGTGTCTCCTCCGTGTCACTGTGCATAGTTGTAATTTCTTCATTCTTGTTGCTGTGATGTTTTATATTATATTATTACACCCACTACTTATCTATTCTATTGCTGTTAGACATGTGAATCGTTTCAAATTTGGGGCTATTATGAAAAGTGTTGCTTGGAAAATTCTCAAATTTGTCCTTTAGCACTCATGTGGACCCAGTTTCTATTGAGTATTTAACTAGGAGAACTGTTGGGTTATATGGTATGGGTATGTTCAGCTTCAGAAGCATAAGGATTTTTTATATTTTTTTTTAAAGAAATGAGTGCAAACTATTTGCTGTATCAACCACATTTAATCTATCTGTATGGTTTTTTTTTTTTTAAGATGGAGTTTCGCTCTTGTTGCCCAGGCTGGAGTGCAGTGGCATGATTTCAGCTCACTGGAACCTCCACCTCCTGGGTTCAAGCGATTCTCCTGCCTCAGCCTCTTGAGCAGCTGGGACTACAGGTGCCTGCCACCACGCCCAGCTAATTTTTGAATTTTTAGTACAGACGGGGTTTCATCATGTTGGCCAGGCTGGCCTCAAACTCCTGACCTCAGGTGATTCGCCCACCTTGGCCTCCCCAAGTGCTGGGATTACAGGCATGAGCCACCGTGCCTGGCCTCCGTATGCATTTTCAATATCTTTATCCAAACTAGGTCCTATCTATGTTCTTATTGTGTTATTTGATATGAATGGTCATGTCTGTAAAAAGTAGTCCCTGAGTCTTCAGTCAGGAATCTGGCCTCCTACAAGACCACTGTGTTCTTCAGAAAATCATTTTTAGTATTTATGGCATCTACCAAGGAGACAGTGTACTACATATGGGAAAGTACACCACAGAACTCAGCCACGGATGAGCAGCCTGATTTACCCAGGATGAGACTAACAACAGTATCCATAATCACACAGGGTGCTAACAGCCATACAATATTCCTTTTTTGTCTTAGGTTTCATGGGTATATTCGGTTTTGGACTTAGCTTGGCTACCGCAAGGTGGAACTGTTCACTGCCTGGTCATCTTCATCTACCATAAGAACCGTTCCCAAATGTCCTCCTACCCGCCACAAACCGGTCTTTCTCTAGCCAATCCTTCCACTCCTCTGCTCTTCTGTTCTTCACTGTCCAAGTGGGCATGGAACCTCATAACTGGACTATAAATTCTCCCAGGTGGGGCCATGACTTCCAGCTTTTCAGGGGGGGCAGCGAAGGGAGGTGCTGCTTTGTGAGGTGCTCTGAGCTGAGGTTCTAAGGCAACCGGAGAGCTACCGCAGACAACCTCAGGGGCATGAGAGGCTCCAGGGTGTGGAGCCCAGGAGTGTCTCATCCCTCATGTTGAAGCCTGCACCACCCTTAGCACTTTTCAAAGCCGTGTGCTGGATTAACACCGTTAGCAATGAAATCTTGACAGTCATGGCTTATTAGGAGGCAGAACATAGTGGTTAAAGCTGGCCTGGAAGTGAGTCTGCCTGACTTCACTTCCCCGCTCTGCAATTGTCTAACTTTGTTTTCTGTGTCCCTCTGTCATGGGTTGTAGGGAATACAGAAGATAATGTAAGTGCATGCTTAGCACAGAGCAGGCACTCAAAAAATGTTAGCTGCTATTAATATATTACTATGGCATAGAGATTAAGACTACAGGCTTGGAAGCCGGACTCCCCAGCCAAACTCCAGCTCTACCACTCACTGGTATATGATGCAGGCTGTGTACTTAATGTCTCCATGCCTCAGTTCCCTCATCTGTAAAATGGGGATCTGAATCCTACCTCACAAAATACATGTGAAGATCACTGAATATATTATGGTCTTAGAATGGTGCCTGGCATATTAAAAGTCCTGTATATGTTTTAACTATGGTTATTATTGCAAGCAGATCAAATAAATTTTTCTCACACAAATCTTTCAAATGTAAATGGATGCTGCTGTGATTAACAGAACACAAATTCATCTGAAACACTCCTGAATTCATAGTGTTTTCTAAATCAACTTATGATTGAAGGTACAACTAATGCCATGAGAGACTAGGACACTCTAACAATAAAAAAAAAGTGGGCTCTTGGTTCATGCCTGTAATCCCAGCACTTTGGGAGACCAAGGTGGCAGGTCACTTGAGGCCAGGAGTTTGAGACCAGCCTGGTCAACATGGCGAAACCCCATCTCTACTAAAAATACAAAAATTAGCCACGCGTGGTGGCCCATGCCTGTGATCCCAGCTACTCAGGAGGCTGAGGCACAAGAATTGCTTGAACCCGGGAGGTGGAGGTTGCAGTGAGCCAAGATCACACCACTGCACTCTAGCCTGGGCGACAGAGCGAGACCCTGTCTCAAAAAAAAAAAACCTCTGGGTTTGCTTGCTTGTTTATTATTTTATCTTTACAGGGAATATTATTTTATCTTTATAGGGAACTGAACCCAAGAGAAGACATATGATTTTCCCACGATCACTCACCGAGGTGCTCAGGACTAGAACTCAGCTTGAGTCCCTGCCTTGGACATTGTACCAGGCCGCCAATTAAAGTCCTGGAAGCTTCCCCCAGGCTTTCCTCTGAGACCTACTGGAAGTAAAATAATCCTTTAAAAGTTGGTTTTCTAACACAACCACTTTTGCTCCAGTCTCTACTCTATCCTTTACAAGGAAGTTGAGTAGTAAGTTGGCCAGTGAGAAATTATGTAAATTCAAACAAATTACCTAACCTGTGGGCACCTGAGCTTTCCTATTTGCAAAAGGCAAAGAATGCTAGCTTTCCTCTCCTCTGTGGAGCAAGAGTAAGGCATGGCCTAAGAATGTGCCACTCCTATCCTGGTCCCAGCACACAGCAATTCCTTGGTGCTTTTCCCAGTCCTGGTCAGCCTAGGAGAATATGACCCAGATGGTTAGACGACACTGTCCTCTCAGTCATCTGCCTGGCTGCAATACCCTAAAGCCATTGTTCTTCCCTCTTACCTCCTCAAACAAACCAGCAAGGTTGGCATCAGGAGTTTGGGGAGGGGAGAGTATCTGGTCAGAGGGTGATAACGCAGTACGGGCTCAGGCATTCTCTTTGATTTGTCCTCTTCCCCCTCTCTCCTTAAGTCAACTGTGATCAGCTGAAGTCGCTAATATTTCCCAGGTATCAACTTCACAGACTAAGGGCATGCAGCACAATGGCCATTAAAACATAATGAGCCTTTTTGGACATTTCTTGCTTTTCATAATTTGACAGACAAACCCTTCTCTTTCTATCTTTAGGACATGATGTAAAATCTATCTGAATCCGGAAATACCACTCTTAAAAATCAGAAATGACCCTCTGGCCACAGTATCCATTATTAAGCACCCCTTGGGATACTTGAGAAAAGGCATAAGCATTGCATGTGCCACAAAACCACTCAGTTCTTAGCAAAGGGTTCCCCAGGACTCCAGAGACAAATGAGCAACTCCTCCAACTAAGGGCATCCCTTGATCTTGGCCTCACCCCTTCCTGTCTTTTATCAGTTGCTGGGAGAGAAAAACAGTCAACATAAACTGAGTTGCAATGTTGGCCTGAGTATTTCTCTGAAGGCTTCCCTTGAAAGTAACTAGAGGGAATAAGAAATAGGCATGGAAAATTTTTTTAATTAAAAAAAAAAAACACCTCAAGGAAATGGGCAAGTGTTGATTTGAAGCAGGAATTGACAGAAAAAAATATCAGAGAACAGTAGCAAATGTGTGGCCAGATCATCAGGGAACACAAGGCAAGAGCACTAAACAAGAGTATGGGTAAAAGAAGAAAGCTAGCCTATGTCCACTTAAAGTTGGAAATCTAGATTGAAATTTTAAGTTGATCACGATACTAGATGAAAACATTAAGGAGCTAAAGAAGCTGTTCACAGACACACACACACACACACACGTTCTGTATGAGTCTGTTCAGAAACAGGCAAAATTAAGCTATGGTATTTGGGATACCTCATTTAGGTGGTAAAACTAAGAAGAAAAGCAAGGATTACCATAGGTCAGGATAGCGTTACATTTAGGGAACTTTTGGTGCTACAATACTCTATTTCTTGACTTGGGTAGTGACTATACAGGTGCTTGCTTTATAATCATTTGCTATGCATTTGTATTTTATGATATTTTTATTCAACAATAAAAAATAAGTTAAAAATAAAAAAATTTCAAGTACATAAGATTAGCATTATATTAAGAAGCTTTAGCAGTTTAGCAAAAGACTGGAGCTAATACCAGAATAATTCATGCAAGAGAAAGCAAACATGGTCATTTAAATAAAAGGCACTCCTCTCCAAGCCTAATTTTATGGTTTGCTTTGGTGTGGAGGCTCAAAGTCTATCATATACAAAATCATACCAGCAAACTGCCCAGGATGATAAATAATGTAGCATACCTACCAATCAGAAAGTGTGTACAGCTCTTTGTCAATGCTCACATTTCCTCACTATCACTATTTATGGAGCACTGTCACATACCTTAACTCACAGCCAGCGGCTGGTGCTATCCACACTGCAGAGATTTTTTTTTTTTTTTTTTTTTTTTTTTTTAAGTAGCCTCAGACAGTGGAAGATTCACCCCAGGTACAGCTCAAGCAAGCAGACACTGGACCAGCACCAGATCTCAGATGGCCATCCCAGGGTCCCTTTATAACAATGACTTTCCCATTCCCATGAGGTGAACAGGCTCACAATTTTTCCATGTGTTAATAAGAAGCTGAAGAGAAACAAGTAAATTACTGTCAGTATGAAAAGGTTACCTCTTCTGAGTCACTTTCACTTTTCAATTAAAGCACCTGCCAAGGGCATTATAAAGATTAGCTTCCCTCACTAGACCATGAACACCTTGAGAATGGAGCTGTGCCCTCTCATTTCTGAAGAGTTTGTGTGGTTTCTGGAATATGATACCTGCTCATTAAACACGTGCACACGCCATCAATAAATAATATAAATAATAAATGAATTCATTAATATATGAAGGCAAAAACTGATGAATTCACAGTGTGGTGTTTTCCACCCCATTCCATCATTCATTCATGCATTAAGACTTTTAAAAGCAGCTAAAATGAAAGGCAGTAACTGCCCTTTTAACAGATTGCCAATACATCCTCCACTACTTAAAAAAGGGTTTCATGTCATATATAAATCTCAGAAGTGGAGAGGGCTGACAGGTTAATTATAGACACAAAGAACAGGGACAAATGGACTATGAGGTAAGCGAGTTGAAATGTGCAGAGGCAATGTCCTCCCTAGACAAGCATTTATTAATAAGCCTGCAAGGATTTACCCAGCCCGGCCAGGCACAGGTCTGCACCAAGCTTGGGGGCAATTTGGGGAAGGCACAGTTCCTGCGCTTGAGGAATTAGGCTGGTGGCTGGAAAGTCAGTGTGTACCTTTGAGAATAATCAGAGATCTCTGTGGGACGAGGCAAACAGGTGGAAGACAAGGCCCAAAAACTGACCTGCCTACTCTTTTTTTTTTTTTTTTTTTTTTGAGACGGAGTCTCGCTCTGTCGCCCAGGCTGGAGTGCAGTGGCGCGATCTCGGCTCACTGCAAGCTCCGCCTCCCGGGTTCACGCCATTCTCCTGCCTCAGCCTCCCGAGTAGCTGGGACTACAGGCGCCCACAACCGCGCCCGGCTAATTTTTTGTATTTTTAGTAGAGACGGGGTTTCACCGTGGTCTCGATCTCCTGACCTTGTGATCCGCCCGCCTCGGCCTCCCAAAGTGCTGGGATTACAGGCGTGAGCCACCGCGCCCGGCCTTGACCTGCCTACTCTTTTAGGGGGGTGAGATAGTCAGAGAAGATCTCCTCACTGGGCCAGGCCAACCCGGAAAGAAGCATGGGTAGGACTGTGGCTGGCAGACAAGTCAAGAGGAGGCCACCAATTCTTCTCCTGCAACTCCCACCCAAACTCCTTCAGCTGCTGGAGGCAGGGGCTTGAGTCAAAAGGATCCATAAGGATCATTCCCTTCCTTCTCCACCCTTCCCCCAACCCCAAGCAAAAAGAAGGATGTTTAGAAGGCGTGGGAGACAAGCTGAAGGGCCCAAGAATGGAATGTGCCGCCTACAGGCAAGGAGTGGCCATGGTTGGAGAAAAAGGGGACTTCTTTTTCTCCCTTTCCTCATTCGAGGAACTTATTGAGTCTCTTCTTGGTGCCCAAGCACTGAATGTGACATTTCTCAGTGGGACATCAACCTGTGTTTGGCCAGATTAAATGGCCAAAGCCCAGACCTCTGAACACTGAGTCTGGGTCTCCCTGGGGGTTTCACTTTATCAGGGGGGCAATGGTTCTGGTGGCCCCTGATACAACGTAAGTCCCTCTAAAGATCCGAGGCCCCTCTAAGATTTCAAGCACCACCACCCCACCCCAGGTGGAAACCCCATCCCAGTATCTACTCATGCCCTGAGAAAAAAGGGCTGGTGTGGGGAGGGGAAGGAGATAATCTGGGAATGCTAGGAAGAATGACGGCGGGGCCACGTTCCGCAGAGGGGAGAAGAATGAACAAGAGGGTTTACTTGAGTTTGTTTGTTGTGTTTATTTCCCAAATCCAGCACATTCTTCAAAAGGCATTCAAGGGGCGAGCCTCGGCCGTGGATCAAGTCCAAAGAGCGTGTTTCGGTTGTTTTTTTTTTAGGTTAACCCCACTTATCCCCCAACCCAGTAAACTTCCCACCCACCCCACCTCACTTTCCAGGTCTTTCCTGTTGCGTTCGGCTGCACTGCGATTTGGGAATAAGTGCCATCTCCCAGCGCCCCGGTCCCCTCGCTGGTCGACAAAGAACTAACACCCGCCCCGCCGCGCTTCCGGGGCCAAGGAACGAAAACTGCCTTCTTTTTTCTGGCATACACGGAGCGCGCCCGCAGCTGGTCGGCCAGCCCGGGAGCGCAGCCTCCGCGAAGGTGCGGCAGGGAGCTGCGGGGCCCGGGCGCTAGGAGAGCACTCAACGAACAGCGCACCTGGACGCGCCCCGCGGCGGTCCCGACTCCGTCCCAGACAGCGCCAGCGGGGCCCCAGTCTCCGCACATCCCCTCCCAGAGCGCCCCGCTTCCACGCGCGTCCCAGCTGCTCTTACCCGGGAAATGGCGAGAGGCTGCTCGAAGTCCTTGCCGCCCACGAGGCGGAAGCCCCACGGCCCCGGGCCCTGGAGGACGATCTGCTGGGTGGTCATGGCGCGGCTGTGGCGGGCGACTACCTGCGGGGACAGACGGGCAGGACGCGCGGCACGGCTTACAGGGCTCCACCGGCAGCTGTCGTAGAAAGAGAAGCGCGGCGCGGGCCCGGGTAGCCTGGGGCTGGCGGGGGCAGGGCAACCGCTAGGGCCAGGGCGGGGTGGGCTCCGCCCAGGCCGCGTAGCCGCCCGCCGCCCTCCGCCCCGCCCGTCCTCCCGCCCGCAGCCGCTCCCCGCCCTGCGCGCCTGCCTAGGGGCCCCGGCCCAGAGTCCCGCCAAGAGAACGCGAGTCAGATGCGGGGCCGGGGCTCTCGGCAGCTCTGCCGGGGACCCCACAGCGCCTCCCTCCCTCCTGTACGCACGGCCGCACCGCGGCTCTCAGGCCCGGGGCGGGTGCTAGGTGAGAGGGAAGCAAGTCCCAACAGCGAGACAAACTCGCGCCTGGTGCTTTGTAAAACGAGAACTTTTGAAGTGCTGTGCCAAATCAGCCCTCTGAGGTCAGCTCCGGCTTCCCATTTGCTTTTTGTAATCGGTAATGATGTTTAAAAGGTGCTTTCGAATGATCTCATTTGATGCTGAGGCAACCCGGGCGTTTAGTCCCATTTTACAGATGAAGTAACTGAGTCCGCTCAGTAGATGAGAAGACTTGCCCGAGGCTACACCACTCGTCAGCATCTGGACCACTGCCAGGTCCCAGTGCTACAGAACCCCATCCTGGAACTTTTATAATGCTAATGAGACCATCACACAGGTTATAACTGAACTTCAAGACCTTCCTAGAAATCTTTCCTCCAGGCTGGATGGAGTTCGTGGGTAGGTTCTGACCTCAACAGTTCAAACCTCAAGTTTGGGGCGGGCCAAGGGCTAAGTGCAAAAAAAGAGCTGAGTGCGGAGACCTGGATTCCCAGCCTCCCATCAGCCTCCTAGGCAGGCTCCCTGACACCCTCCCGGTCGAGTGTATTCTCCATGCCGGACCAGATCATGTCTTATGCTGTCCATGGCGTCCCCACCTCACCACGGGTAAAAACCCAGATCCTTACAATGCCAACAGGGCCACACCTAGAATGGCCCCAACTCCCTCTCTGACCCCAACTCCTCCTGCCCTTTCCTCACCTGCCCGCCACTCTGCCAGGCTGTGCTCCTTGCTCCTGACTCAGGGCCTTGCCTCAGGACCCTGTCTGCAATGCTCTTCTACCAGACATCCCCACCACTCTCTGTGTTCACATGTCATTTTCTAGGGGCTGGACACGTGGCTCCAGCCTGGAATCCCAGCACTTTGGAAGGCTGAGGCAGGAGGATCAGTTGAGCCCAGGAATTCTAGACCAGCCCCAGCAACATGGCAAGACCCTGTCTCTACAAGAAAATTAAAAAATTAAAATTAGCCGGGTTTGGTGGCGCACACCTGTCCCAGCTACTCGTGAGACTGAGGTGGGAGGATGGCTTGAGCCAGAGAGGTCAAGGCTGCAGTGAGCTGTGGTCGTGCAACTGTACTCCAGCCTGGGTGACAGAGTGAGACCCTATTTCAAAAAAATAAAAAATAAAAAAACATGCAAATGTGATTTTCTGAGGTCATCTCTAAGCATCATTTAAGATATCCTCTCTAGAATGCTCTATTACCTTCCCCTGCCTTATTTTTTTCCTTTGTATGTATCACCATCTGGCATACTCTACATTTTGCATATGTATTTGTTCCACCCCACTCTTAAGCATTAATTCCATGAGGACAGGGGTTTTTATCTGTTTAAATCATTGCTGTGCCCCAGTGCCTACAATAGTGCCTGGCACGTAGTACTTAATGGATGTAACACATTGGCCATCCTCAGGACCACTCACTCTCTCTGGGCCCAGTTTCTTCGCAGTTTTCTTGGCACCCATTCATCCTGGCACCCAGGCCCCAGCACAGTGCTTGGCATAGAGCTCATGCTCCATGAGTTTGTTCAGTGCACAGCTCTGTCTCCCTGTGATCCTGGCCTACCTACTGAGGAGCCCTGTATACAGATTTACACATAAAAAGATTATCTTGCTCGTCCAATTGTGTGACAGCACAAATGCCTATGTTTGGGAATAGTTTGTTTGCTTTTAGAAATCAAAGTGGAGGGCCGGGCACAGTGGCTCACACCTGTAATCCCAACACTTTGGGAGGTGGAGGCGGGAGGATCACCTGAGGTCTGGAATTTGAGACCAGCCTAACCAACATACAGAAACCCCATCTCTACTGAAAATACCAAAAATTAGTTGGGCGTGGTGGCACATGCCTGTAATCCCAGCTGCTCGGGAGGCTGAGGCAGAAGAATCACTTGAACCAGGGAGGTGGAGGTTGTGGTGAGCCTAGATCGTGCCATTACACTACAGCCTGTGCAACAAGAGCGAAACTCGGTCTCAAAAAAAAAAAAAAAAAAGGAAATCAAAGTGGAGCTATATCATTATACATCCCTCTCAACCTCTTGCATCCTGATATTCTTTCCTGAACCTGAGACAAAGGAATGGTGTTATAGGTGTTATAGCCAGTAACCAGCCACCTGCTTTATGAACACCAAAAATACATTCTCTTTGTTCAAGACTCTGTTGATTAGAAAGCATGACTGTGTTTCAAGTCCCTGCAGAATTTGCAGGAATCACCAAATTCTGAATCTGTCCCTAGATGTGTAACCATCTTGAATATTTTCTGTCCTAGAAGGAGAAAAGGGTTGAAAAGCCACAGTTTCTGTGCTTCTGAGGGCAGAGACTGCCTTTCATTCATTCCAAGTGCCCTGCTAGCATGGACCTCAATCATAGTAGGTGTCGATAAGTGTTTATTCCATACAATAGTCTATACAGACATAGTGCACTAGTGTGTTAGCAAAATGTCTGTGAGACTTGAGTCCTCAGTTGCTTTGTTGTTAAATGTTCTCGGTTGTAGTCTAGCTCTACATAGCAAGAGCTATAAAACAGTCAACGCTTTGACCCAGTCTTCCACTTTCTGGGCAACAATTCCAAGGACATAATTTTTAAAAAGAAAAATGCTATATGTATACAGATATTTATAGCTGCATTATTTATAATGACAAAAAACTGGAATCAACCAGTAACGGAAAAGTGGCTAAATATGGTATGGCTGTAAGAGGGAAGAGTATGCAGCATGAAAATAACCATGAAAACTATGAAGAGACAGGGAAATGTGTTTTCAAAATATATAAAAAGAGTGCAACAAAATTATTTGTATGCCATGTTAAAAAAATAAAAGCTTATATACCTATTGAAATTAAGAGAAAGTAGGAAAACTCCTGGCAGACAGAATGAGAATTTTTTTAATAATTGCCTCTAATGATGCAAAATTTTCATAATAAACATCAAAATGGTCCCAGCTCCTTGGATGGAGACTAAATGCTAGTCTTTCTCAGGATAGAGACCTGATCATTTAACTTTTTTTTTTTAGACAGAGTCTCACTCTATTGCCCAGGCTGGAGTGCAGTGCAGTGGCACCATCTCTGCTCACTGCAACCTCTGTCGCCCAGGTTCAAGCGATTCTCCTGCCTCAGCCTTCCAAGTAGCTGGGATTACAGGCTCCTGCCACCACGCCTGGCTAATTTTTGGTTTTTTAGTAGAGATGGGGTTTCACCATGTTGGCTAGGCTGGTCTCAAACTCCTGACCTCAAGTGATCCACCCACCTCGGCCTCTGGAAGTGCTGGAATTGCAGGCGTGAGCTACCGCGCCCGGCCTCCATTTATCTTTTTTATCTCCTCTTCTCTCCCCCAGCCAGCTAGCTCTGAACTGGGCACATAGCATATAAACTCAGAAAATACCCAGAAACAGATTGACGGCTCTCACCCCAAAACATAAACAATCTTCCCTTACTTTAAACACCATTACTTACTTATTCATGCTTTCCAGTTCCCTCAGACCCTCCACTCCTGCCCAGTGCTAGTTGAATGGCCTTAAGCAACCTCTCTGAACTTCAGTTTGCCTTATTTTTATTATTATAACATATTCCATGAAAGTTTGTTGACCTAAACAGCCTCCATTCAACATCTGGGTGTTCTAGGGCAGGCAGGGAGAATGAGAAGAGGAGGCAAGGCGGGTGGAATATGCAAGGGTGGGACAGTGGTCTCTCCAGCTCTCAGTCCAGTTTTACAATGTGACGTGGGTGGGAAATGGTTGCTGACCTGGCTCCCCCAGCCTGGCCTCTGCAGAGCTGGCAACCCCCACACCCAGGGTGCAATTGCCAGGACCTTTTAGAGCCACTGTGTGGAGACTGCTTCCTGGAACAACAGCCCCATTTCTTAAAGGCAGTAAGTCTAAGATTGTGCTCAGCTTTACAGTAAGTCTCGTTGACTTTGCAGAACAAGTCCTGGACTTGCCCAGCTAACTCAAGAGCCCTCTGTGGGGCTAGGCTTCTAGCTGGGACCAAGCGAAAGCGAGTGACTCCTGACTGGGAGGTCCGCTCTGGTCTGTAAGTGAGGCCAGGCTCTGCGCAGCCAACCAAAGAACCGCCGGAAGCTCTGGTTTCACCGCGGCTGAGTGCAGATCGCGCACCGGTTCTCACGTCTCCAAAGTGGTGCAACTGGCTGCCGCGGGCGCCCTGATCAAACAAGCAACTTGCTTCTCTTTGCTGTGAAAAGAACCGAAACTCAGGCTCAGAGCCTCGCAAAACAAAGACATCTTTACCCGCCCGGAGCTATCCTGTGTCACCCCTGACTCAGGGTCTGCGCGTCTTTGATGGAGCCCCACGCGTAACTCGTCGCGGCGCTGCTCCAGGCAGCTGGCTGCGTGCGAGACCCGGCGGGCAGAGGCTCTCCCGGCGGCGCTAGCGACTGGACGGGGAATTGAGCTCCCAATCCTTTTCTCCCGCTTTCTGCTCCAGCTCGGGAAATCTTGAAGTGTCCACTGGCAATTGGGTGCCTCTCGGATTCCAGTTGCACAAAGCATGCTCCGTGGGCTTCTGGATATAAAGACCCCTACCTGGGCACAGACCTGGCTGGCGTTCCCTCGGGGCTGGTGAGGTGTGAGCAGATGAACTGCCAGATCTGAGGCCTGCCGAATGCCTAGTAAACAAAGAACTGAGGGACGAGCCCAGGGACCACAGCTATGTCACCCACCTGCCTCGTGGTTCCCATTCCACCTGGATAGGTGGCACTAGTGTTCTCAAAAGCAGAGAGAAACTTGGGCGATAATGTCTCAAGCATCCTTGAATATCAAAACGAGAAGAAGAAATTCCAAAACAGGGTCATAAATACGGTGGCTCATATTAAATGTTTATATTGAAAAATTAAAACAAAAAGACAATGTAATATGTTAGTATTAATGAATTAGACGAGGCACGGTGGCTTACACCTGTAATCCCAACACGTTGGGAAGCCGAGGCAGGAGGATCGCTTGAGCTTTAGAGTTCGAGACCAGCCAGCACAACATAGCAAGACCCTGTTAAAAAAAAAATACAAAAGTAGCTGGGTGTGGTGGCACATGACCTTCTTTAAATAACATCCTGCCTGATAAACTGTCTCTGGGACCAGGGAATTCAGCCTGCAACAGATCCAGAGAGACTAAGAGACTTCCCTAAAATCACTCAGTAACCAAGGAACAGGGCAAAGGAGGCAGGAAAAGGGCTAGAGAGGCAGGCGAAGAGCTTTTGGATGTGAAGGGCCTTGTTAACAGGGCAGAAGGTTATTCAGAGGTTCCTGGTACCCCAGGAGACCCTTCAGGTCCACAATTCATGGAGTTCCAAAGAGCTAAATCTTCCTCCTGTGCTAACAGGGATGCCCACAGCCCAAGTGTCAGCATCTAGGAACTAGACTAGATCCTTTCAGGGATGGATTTTTCAGTTTCCTCCACGGAAGAAGTGGAATTTGAAACATACTTTAAAAGTACAAGCAACTATGGAGTCAGAAAGGCCATATGGGCAGCAGGGACAGAATGAACAAGGTAATGGGAAGGGAGTGGGGATGGCCTGGTGGAATAACGTTATTGATGATACGCAGGCTGGAAATTTTGCTGGGGAGGGCTCTGAATGTCAGTGATCTGATGTGGATGCGGTGGGAACAGGCAAAGGCTTCCCGTCAGCCCCTCTCATTCCACCCATACACTCTGTCTCTATAACTCCATCCTCCCCCACCAATCCATTTCCTCTCAGGGTTTGCCTGTGCTGCTGGCCTGGTCTGGCCATAGCTGATACTGAAGCTGACTATTTATAGTATTTGAGGACAGATAGAATGGCAGCGCCAGTTTCCATGACATCAGGGCTCCTAGAGGGCGACTTCCTCTCTGCTGGGTCCCCACCCACCTCCTCTAGGTCCACCTTCTCTGCAGTTACCTCCTACACTGCTTCCAGTGTCATTCCTTGGGTAGCATCAGGGCTGCTGCTAGGTGAGAACACAGCAGAAGACCAGCTAGCAGTGACAATGCTGGCTCCAGGTACCACCACCATTTCCCCCTCTCCTCCCGTCTTCACATTAGGGCACATACCAGGCTGGGGCTCAGCCATTACTACTGGGTAATGTGGGCCTGGGGTCCTCTTCTTCTACCCCCAGGCCTGCCCACTTAGCCTCTGCCTTCAACTCCTACCTACTGACCACCTGAAGTTATAAATCCCAGAGGGTAGGAAGAGAAGATACAAATGACAGAGGTCTGGAGATAGAAGAGGACAGAAAAACAATAATGGTGGGAAAATCACAATGAAGATTATCTGTTAATACTATCCTAGCCAAATTTAGCTCCTATTTGGAGTCTTCGAAGCATGGTTATAAAAAAAAGAGTTCTTCCATTTGTCAGCTATGAGGATTTGACAAGTCTTTCAGCCTACTAGAGCTGTTTCTTTATTGTCTTTTAGTCAACAACTATTTATTGAATTGGCTATACACTGTTCTATGTATTAGAATATCAACAGCAAACAACCCTAACCAAAATGTCCTCCGTTGTGGAGCTGACATCTTAGTGTAAGGGGACACAATAAAATAAATAAGTAAACTATATGGTATATTTTGTATATGTATATGTACGTGTGTATTTATATATGTATGTACATGAATATACATATGTATAGGTACTTGTATTTGCATGGATATGTTTTTCTGCCCCAAAGGCCTAAAAGCAAAAATACTCCAGAGCAATATACACACCCAGTACCCACACCTTGGTTTCTAAATGAAAAGGAACCATGATCCCTCAGAGAAATTCCAGAATAGGTTGCTGTGGCAGGATAGGTATAAGATGAGCCTGGAATAGCTTATTATGCATAAAGTAAAAAAGAACTTAAAAAAGTAAAAAGTGATGCGGGCATGTTAAAGGACACAGAAGCCTGCTTCAGGAGCTCCCACTGGCCACATGAGTGGCAATTTGAGCACTAAAATAATAAAGAATTGGCCGGGCGCGGTGGCTCACACCTGTAATCCCAGCACTTTGAGAGGCCAAGGCAGGCAGATCACCTGAGGTCAGGAGTTTGAGACCAGCCTGGTCAACATGGTGAAATCCTGTCTCTACCAAAAATACAAAAATTAGCTGGGTGTGGTGGGGCATGCCTGTAATTCCAGCTACTCGAGAAGCTGAGGCAAGAGAATTGCTTGAACCCTGGTTGGCAGAGGTTGCAGTGAGCGGAAATCATGCCACTGCACTCCAGCCTGGGCAACAGAGTGAGGCTCCATCTCAAATAATAATAAGAACAACAAGAAGAAATTATAACCCATTGGAGAAAATAAGAATCCACAAGTCCACACAGATAATAAGTCAATGGATGGATGGATGAGTGAAAAGCAAGGGTTCTTGATTATAGTAGAACTAATATGCCAACTAATAAATGTAGGGGAGTGCAGGAGTTTCAAAAACATCATTTTGCAACCATAATAGTAAAGATTATTTAGGCAAGAATCATCACTGGATGCAAAATCTAGGGCGAGAGTTTGATGATGAGCCAGACTCTTATAAGTCTTAAATATCTCCCTGCAGACTGCTTATTCGATGCAAAGGAAAAAACAACAATGATGTGTCTTAGTCTGTTGGGGCTGCTCTAACAAAAATACCACAGACTCTTTAGCTTATAAACAAAAGAAATTTATTTTTCACAGTTCTGGAGGCTGAGAAGTCCAAGATCAAGGCACTAGGGGATTATCATGTAAGGGTTCCCTTTCTCATAGATAGCATCTTCTTGCTGTGTCCTCAAATGGTGGAAGAGGCAAACAAGCTCCCTTGGGCCTCTTTTACCAGGGCACTAATTCCATTATAAGGATGGAGCTGCCAGGCACGGTGGCTCACACCTGTAATCCCAGCACTTTCAGAGGCAGAAGCAGGCGGATCACGAGGTCAGGAGTTTGAGATCAACCTGACCAACATGGTGAAACCCCATCTCTACTAAAAATCCAAAAATTAGCCAGGTGTGGTGGTGCACACCTGTAATCCCAGCTCAGGAGGCTGAAGCAGGAGAATCGTTTAGACCCGGGAGATGGAGGTTGCAGTGAGCCGAGATCGTGCCACTGCACTCTAGCCTGGGCGACAGAGCGAGACTCCGTCTCAAAAAAAAAAAAAAAAAGGCCAGGCGCGGTGGCTCAAGCCTGTAATCCCAGCACTTTGGGAGGCCGAGAATGGGCAGATCAGGAGGTCAGGAGATCGAGACCATCCTGGCTAACACGGTGAAACCCTGTCTCTACTAAAAAATACAAAAAAAACTAGCCGGGCATGGTGGTGGGCGCCTGTAGTCCTAGCTATTCGGGAGGCTGAGGCAGGAGAATGGCGTAAACCCGGGAGGCAGAGCTTGCAGTGAGCTGAGATCCAGCCACTGCACTCCAGCCTGGGTGGCAGAGCAAGACTCCGTCTCAAAAAAAAAAAAAAAAAAAAAAAATGGATGGAGCCTTTACAATCTAATCATCTCCCAAAGGCCCCACTTTGGGGGTTAGATTTCAACATATGTACTTTGAGGGGGGACACAAACATTCTTTCTTAGTCTGTTTGTACTGCTATAGCACAATACCTGAGACTAGGTAATTTATAAAGAACAGACATTTATTTTCTCACAGTTCTGAAGGCTGAGGGGGAGAAACACTATGTCCTTACATGGCAGAAGGCCAAGAGAACCACACGCTGTGTGAAGCCTCTTTTATAAAGGCCTTAATCTCATTGATGAGGGAAGGCTCCTCATAACCTAATCACTTCTTAAAGGCCCCATCTCTTAATACTATCACACTGGCCGTTAAGTTTTAACACCTGAATTTGGAAGGGGACACATTCAAACCATAGCATGGACTATAGCATGATACATGGCAAATTCCAACAATACCTTACCAGGAAATCAAAATTAACATCCCCGGTGAGGGGCAGAAGAACATTGTATAACTCAGATATGATACTTTGATAAGGACACACCTCATACATTACCTTCCAGGAAGGAATGCATAACCTGAATCTAATCATAGGGAAACATCACACAACCCCCTATTAAGAAAACTGAATGTGGGTGGAACTATGTCTTCAAAAAGGCAATATCCTAAGACAAAGAAAGGCTGTAGCTACGTTTCAGATTAAAGGAGAATAGGCTGGGCATAGTGGCTTAGGCCCGTGATCCCAGCACTTTGGGAGGCCAAGGCAAGCAGATCACTTGAGCCCAGGAGTTCAAGGCCAACCTGACCAACATGGCAAAACCCCATCTCCACTAAAAATACAAAAATTAGCTGAGTGTGGTGGCGCACACCTGTATTCCCAGCTACTCAGGAGGCTGGGATGGGAGGATCACTTGAGCCTAGGAGGTTGAGGCAGCAATGAGCAGAAATCATGCCAAGGATTGCTTGAAGTCAAGAGTTTGAGACCAGCCTGGCCAACATGATGAAACCCTGACTCTACTGAAAAAACAAAAATTAGTTGGGCGTGGTAACAGGGGCTGTAATCCTGGCTACTCAGGAAGCTGAGGCAGGAGAATTGCTTGAACCTGTGAGATGGAGGTTGCAGTGAGCTGAGATCTCCCAACTGCACTCCAGCCTGGGCGACAGAGTGAGACTCCATCTCAAAAAAACAAAAACAAAAAAAGACAATATTGGATCAACTGATGAAATTGGATACAGATGGTGGATTAGATAAAAGTATTGTATCAATGTTAAATTTACTGGTTGATAACTGGACTGTGGTTATGTAAGATAGTATCTTTATCCGTAGGAAATGCACACGGAAGTATTTAGAGATAAAGTGCCACAATATGTATAATTTATTCTCAAATGGTTCAGAAAAATGTTATGTGTATGTGAGTGTGTGTGTTGAGGTCAGGACGGCTATAGGGAGTAAAAGAAGCAAATGGTATAAAATGTTAACAAAAGGGGGATCTGGGTAAAGGACATATGGATGCCCTTTGTACTGTCCTTATTCTTGTAACTTTTATGTAGTTTTGAATTTATTCCCAAACAAAATGTTTTTTATTATTTTTTATTTTTTTGAGGCAGAGTCTCACTCTCTCCCATGCTGGAGTGCAGTGGTACAATCTCGGCTTACTGCAACCTCCACTTCCCAGGTTCAAGTAATTCTCATGCCTCAGCCTCCCAAGTAGCTGGGACCTACAGGTGTACACCACACCGCCTGGCTAATTTTTGTATTTTTAGTAGAGATAAGGTTTTGCCATGTTGGCCAGGCTGGCCTTGAACTCCTGACCTCAAGTGATCCACCTGCCTCATAGACACTGCGCCCAGCCCATTATTTATATACATATATATAATTATGAAAGGAATTATAACCCACTGGAGAAAATAAAAATGCACAATCCATACAGATAATAATAAATATATAGGCTAGGAGCGGTGGCTCACGCCTGTAATCCCAGCACTTTGGGAGGCCGAAGCAGGTGAATCACAAGGTCAGGAGATCGAGACCGAGACCATCCTGGCTAACATGATGAAACCCCGTCTCTACTAAAAATACAAAAAATTAGCTGGGCGTGGTGCAACTCTGGAGGCTGAGGCAGGAGAATCACTTGAACCTGTGAGATGGAGGTTGCAGTGAGCCGAGATCATGCCACTGCACTCCAGCCTGGGTGACAGGGCAAGACTGTGTCTCAAAAAATATAAATAAATAAATAAATGGATGGATGCATGAGTGGGTGGATGGACGGTTGGATGGGTGGGAAGCAAGGGTTCTTGCTTACAGTAGAATTATAAATACCAACTGATAAATGTAAGGGAAGTGCAGCAGTCTCAAAAATACCATTTTGCAACCATGATACATTTATATATAATATATATTAAGTATACAATATATATGTATTGTATGGTATATGTTTTTATATATTTATATAATATACATTATATATAATATAGTTATAAAAGGAATTATATATAATATAATTATGAAAGGAATTCTAACCCATTGGAGAAAATAAAAATCCACAATCCATACAGATAATAAATATTATTTACAGATAATACATATATATAAATATATATTTATATTTTTTATTTATATATATTTATATATATTTATTATATATTTATATAAATATATAAAAATATATTTATATATTATATATATTTATTATACATATTTATATATTTTATATATATATTTTTGAGACCGAGTCTCTCTCTGTTTCCCAGGCTGGAGTGTAGTGGCACAATCTTGGCTCACTGCAACCTCCGCCTCCCGGGTTCAAGCGATTCTCCTGCCTCAGCCTCCCAAGTAACTGGGATTACAGGCAAGTACCACCACGCCTAGCTAATTTTTGTAATTTTATTTATTTATTTATTTATTTATTTGTTGTTGTTGTTGTTGTTGTTGTTGTTGTTGTTTTTTTGAGACGGAGTCTCGCTCTGTCGCCCAGGCTGGAGTGCAGTGGCGCGATCTCGGCTCACTGCAAGCTCCGCCTACCGGGTTCACGCCATTCTCCTGCCTCAGCCTCCCGAGGAGCTGGGACTACAGGCGCCCACAACCGCGCCCGGCTAATTTTTTGTATTTTTAGTAGAGACGGGGTTTCACCGTGGTCTCGATCTCCTGACCTTGTGATCCGCCCGCCTCGGCCTCCCAAAGTGCTGGGATTACAGGCGTGAGCCACCGCGCCCGGCTAATTTTTGTAATTTTAGTAAAGACAGGGTTTCACCATATTGGTCAGGCTGCTCTCAAACTCCTGACCTCAGGTGATCCACCCACTTTGGCCTCTTCCAAAGTGCTGGGATTACAGGCATGAGCCACAGCGCTTGGTCAATTATATATATATATATATATATATATATATTATATATAAAACATATACAATATTATATATAATTATTAGAGACAGAGTCTAGCTGTGTCACCCAGGCTGGAGTGCATTGGCACAATCTTGGCTCGCTGCAGCTGCAGCCTCAACCTCCTAGGCTCAAGTGAGCCTCCTGCCCCAGGTAGGACTGCAGGTGCATGCCACCATGCCTGGCTCAAATAAAATGTTTTCTAAAACAAACAAACAAACAACTCTGTGTGTGTGTGTATGTATGTGTGTGTGTGTGTGTGTGTGTGTGTATAAAACTATATGCATATATATATATGGTACAATAGATGCTGTTGTGTTCTACAGAAGCAGGGCCAAAAATAAAACAAATGCCAACAGTAAGAGTAATGAAAGAAGACTTCTCTGGGAAAGTGAATTGAGGAAAGTCTGAACAGGGCGAATGAGCAATCCATGGAGATATCTGGAGGACAAGCAGTCCATGTGCAGGAAATAATACACTCAAAGACAGGAACAAGCCTGGAGCGTTCACCAGCAAGATGGCCAGTGGGGCTGGAGCTGAGGGAGTGAGGGAAAGAGTGGGGAAGATGAAGTCAGAGAAATAACAGGGAGTCTGACTGGACAGCACCTCGTGGACATTTGAGAAGCACCAGGAGTAGGAGGGAAGGTCGTGAGGGCTTTGTGCAGAAGATGAACATGGCCTGACTTATGTTTTCAGCACTCTGATTGCTGTGTTGAAAACAGATGGAGGAGGCAAGCCGCAGAAGCAGGGGAGCAGTAACCAGCTGTTGTTATCGTCCAGGCGAGAGCTGATGACTGGCTTGGGCCCAGGGTGGGAGTCGAGGAGTTTGTAGCAGCGCTTAGATTCTGGCTACATTTTAAAGCATCTGCTGAGAGATAAGAAGTAAGGTATAGGAGGGATGTTTGAGGATGAGTCATGTTTTTTGGCCTGAACAGCAGCTACAGGATGGAATTGCCATTAACTGAAAAGGGGAAGCAGCAGCTTTTGGGGATACTGCTGAGTTTAGGAATTTAGTTTTGGATATATTTAAGTTTCAGACACCCGTGAGATATTTCAGTGGAGATGTAAAGCAGGCAGTTGTATATAGGAGTCTGGATTCCAGGGGAGGGTCCAGGCAAGAGATCAGCATATAGAAGATATTCAGACGCAAGTGTGGATGAGGGCACCAGGGAGTAGGAAAGAAGATGGAGGCCAAGGATGGAGCCTGGGAAATGAGGAGGAACTAACAAAGGACACTGAGAAGGAGCAGGGAGAATCTAGAGAGGGTGCATCTGCAAGCAGGTGAAGAAAGCCTCTGCAGGAGGCAGGAAAGCTCAAGCATCCTAAATGCTGTTGAAAAGTCAAGGAAATTGAGAACTGAAAGTCAAGCATGGGGTTTAATACTGGGAAGGTCATTGAGGGTCCTAAGAGAATGGTTTTGTTAAGGCAAGAGGTCAAAATCCTAAACAGAGTGGTTCAAGAGAGGATGAGAGGACCAGAATTGGAGGTAGCAAGCATCCATAGCTTTTTTGAGGTGTTTTACCTTAAAGGGAACGAGAGAAATGAGGCAGGAGCTGGAGGAGGAGCAGGAACGAGAGAGGTTTTTCCTTAATTGAAAAAGAGGGGTATAGGCCTTCTCAGCAGGGTCATAGAAAGGCTGCTGTAATTGTATACAGGGCCCTTCATTGTTCTTAGGTAAATGGGGCACTATTGTTACTCTCCTTTCTGGTCTGACCCTGCCCTGGGTTGACCTTTCAATGCCCAGTGGATTAAAGCTTAACTTCCTACCTGTCACGTTTCTTTTTGCAGCTCTTCTGGAAAGCTTCTCTCTCTTCCTTGATTCCCCTTTCCCTGGTCCCATCTGGCCTTTTTCTGCCGTAATTTGCTAAGCACGCCCCCTTTACCACAGCTGCCTTCCTTGACTCCCAATGCCCTGTGTTAAGGACCCCCTCTTCAGTTCTCTGGAAACTTTTCAAAAATACTAAAGTCTGGTTCACCTGCAATTGGACTCCCAAACTGAAGGTGACAAGGGCACCTCTAAATCCACAACCATTTTGTGGGTAGGAAGCATTTTATCATAGAAGAAGAGATTTCAGGCAATGGTACGAGTTGAGGTACGGTGTAAGGTGATGATTATTAGAGACAGAGAGGAAGGACAAACCCAAGATAATTTAAAAGGAAGAACCGACAGGTCTTGTCAACAGTCAGATGACAAATATGTATGTGTCGAAATTCTTAAATACAGCATACCCTTTGATCTAGCAATTCCACTCTAGGAATTTATCCAGAAAAAAGTAGCCATTCAAGGTGTCAAGAGTATGGAAAAGGATGTTCATTATAGAATTCTCCATAATTACAAAATACTAAAAACATCCCAAGTATCAATTATAGAGGATTGCATGTTCATACTACAGAATATCATGTAACCATTACAGTGATGATGCAGACATGAATATATATTGTCAAGAAAGGACTTTTTAATCTAGTAAGTAAAAAAAGCAGTTTATACACATATCACCTATATATATATTTGGTAGAGCACTTTAAAGAGGTTATGTCTCAGCAGTGGTGATTATACAATTTATTTATTTATTTATTAGATGGAGTCTCACTGTCACCCAGGCTAGAGTGCAGTGGCACGATCTCAGCTCACTGCAACCTCTGCCTCCCAGGTTCAAGTGATTCTCCTATCTCAGCTTCCCGAATATCTGGGATTACAGACACGTGCCACCACACCCGGCTCATTTTTGTATTTTTAGTGGAGATGGGGTTTCACCGTGTTGGCCAGGCTGGTCTCAAACTCCTGACCTTAAGCGATCCACCCGCCTCGGCCTCCCAAAGTGCTGTGATTACAGACGTGAGCCCCCGCGCCCGGCTGATTATACAAGTTTTCGGTTTGTTTTACTTCTTAAAGTTTAGCTAACAACTTTGTTTTATTTAATTTAAAAAGTGGAAACAAGTAGTTTGCCGAGGGGTGATATTTGAAACAAAGGGAATAGATAAGATTGCCCAACTAACAGATTACAGAGAAAAACTTGGAAACATTCATATTTAGGGAATGAGAAGAAGGTGAAAAGCCAGGAAAGAACTCAAAGAAACTGAGGGAAAAGGCAGGAAGATCTCACAGAAACCTAAGAAAAAGATACAGCTCCCAAAAAGGGCTTGCTTACAAAACCCCCCCTGGTTGGCTTCTTCAAGGCCACTCCCAGTCCTCTCTGCCTTGTCCACTTCCTCGAAGCAATTTCTTCGTAGTTAGGAGTAGCCACATGGTCACTTCTAGCCAATGAGATGCTGGGTGGGTTGCGGGGGGTGTGGACGGGCTGCTTTTGGAAAAGATTTTTCTTCCCCGATGAGGGAAACATGCAAAGAGAAAACGTCTGTCCTGTGTTGTTGCTCCCTGCTTCCAACCTTCAAACGCAGTCGTATGAGGATGTGATGCTTGGAGCTGCCATGGTAGCCAGACTGCCATTATGAGAGAAAGGCCAAGGGACGTACTAACCCAGAGCCGTCTTCTTTTCCACAAGATAATGAGACACATCTGCATCACATAAGCTGGCATTCGTTGGGCCGTATGTTATTGCAGCTGGAGTTATTCTTAATTGATACAGAAAATAAGAGTGCAAGTTTTTGTCCACTTTTAGCTTTGCAGATCTATTAACACCACATATGGGAGCTACAGTGCAGGTGACAAAGAGTTCAGACTGGTGGTCAGGAAATACAGGTTCGAGGCTGGACCACACTTCTGAGAGGTTTGTGAGTGCTGGAGAGTAAGATGACATGAAATTGGCAGATTTCTTCTATGCCATTACTGCTGTCTCGGCTCTGGCAGAAGACTGACCGAGGAGGGACATACACCTTTAATGCAACTTTCAGTGTTCAAGCACATAGTAGGCGCTCATCAAATGGTTATCACTATTATTCAGTGAGGTAGCTTTTGAAGATGTTATAGTCTTTTGGTAAAGTTTAGGTGATCCAGAGGTATACTGGTCCACAGTCTTGTCCCAGCTCTGTGCCTTGCAGGCAGTAGAGTGTGATCAATGGAAAGGACACTGGCTTTGGAGTCAGACTGAAGCCATGTACTTGCACATATACCCTGGGGCTGAACTCCTTTGAGTCTCAGTTCCCTCACCTGTCAATGGAGATAGGAATACTTTCCTCACCGAGGTGGTATTAAAAGATAATGCATGGAAAGTGCTGGTATACAGTAGGCAATAGAAAGATTGGGGAGCTCCGATGTGGACATTGCAGATTGCCTTCCAAATTTCCTTTTCTTCCTCCTTCCTAGAAGAACCTCACTTTGGTCCAGGCATCTTTCCCTCCTAAATGAAAAAACTCAGACTCAGACAGCCTATGTGGCATTTCTGAGGTCTCACAAAGTAGGTAAGCCTAAGAGGTCTTTGAACTCACGTCTTCAGACTGCCAGCCCATTGTTCTTTCCAATACCTCTCCTTTTTTCAAGAATTCGTGCGTTTATCCAAAACAACAAGATACCAGAACTTAGAAGTTCTATTTTTTTTTTTTGAGACGGAATCTCTCTTTGTCGTCCAGGCTAGAGTGCAGTGGCACGATCTCGGCTCACTGCAAGCTCCACTTCCCGGGTTCACGCCATTCTCCTGCCTCTGCCTCCCAAGTAGCTGGGACTACAGGTGCCCGCCACCACACCCGGCTAATTTTTTGTATTTTTAGTAGAGACAGGGTTTAACCGTGTTAGCCAGGATGGTCTCGATCTCCTGACCTCATGATCTGCCTGCCTCGGCCTCCCAAAGTGCTAGGATTACAGGCGTGAGCCACCGCGCCTGGCCAGAAGTTCTAAACTGTAGTCCACTCCTCCCCAAGTGAGTGATCCAAGCATGAGACAAAAGCCACAAAGGTTTTTCTTTTTTCTTTTTTTCAGTGGCACAATCTCGGCTCACTGCAACCTCTGCCTCCAGGTTCAGGCGATTTTCCTGCCTCAGCCTCCCAAGTAGCTGGGATTACAGGCGCCCAACCACCATGCCCAGCTAATTTTTGTCTTTTTAGTAGAGACAGGTTTTCACCATGTTGGCCAGGCTGGTCTCGAACTCCTGACCTTGGGTGATCCACCCACCTTGGCCTCCCAGAGTGCTGGGATTACAGGCATGAGTCACCATGCCTGGCCAAAAGCCACAAAGGATTTTACAACCTTACCTTGGAAGTTGCACTTTTCTGCGACCTTCTACTGGTCACACAGACCAATCCTGATAGAATGGAGAAGGGGACCACACAAGGGCCTGAATACCAGGAGGTTACGGTGACTGGAGGCATCTTTGGACACTGACTACCACAAGTACCTTCACATGATTTGAAAATAGTTTTGACATTATGAATCTCTCAAAAGGGCTTGGAGATTCCAAAGGGACCATGAACCATGCTTTGAGATCATCAATTTACATTATGCTACTATTGAAGATGATTTGATCTCCCTTTTGCAGATTCGTCTGTTTGTCAGATATTACTTGAAAAACAAGTAAACCCTAAGGGTAGAGAGACTCTTAATCTACTCAGTATTTTGCCCCTGACAAGGCCAGAGTGAGGGTCCTGGAAGACCAGTGCAGTTGTCCTCCGGGACAGACTTCATAGTGTCACACGGTCGTTCACAACTTCTCATTATGGATTTTTGCATCTATGGATTTATCTTAAATGTTCTATAATATTTTCAATCTGAACCACTTTGTTGGCTAATTTGTTCCAAAAATTACCTGTATTAAGTGATAAGTTCTTTGATTTGTCCTAAAAGACCTTGGTTAAGTGTTCCTGAGACAGGTGTGGTGGTGTCTATGTGCTAAGACTTGGAAAAATACTCCCATGTACAACTCATCCAAACATCCTCTGTGACTTCTGAGACATTAACTTGGTTCCCTTCCATTAGAGTCCTGATATTTTTAGCATGAGATACGGTTGTGCTGTGCACCCCTGGTCACATTGGCCGCCGCCTCTGGGATTTCTCCTCCCACTCTATTCTTGTCAAGACCCTGGCTAGCAAAACTTCAGTACATAGCCTGCTTTCAGCTACACTGAAGTTTATACTGGGACAGGACAATAGTGTTCCATTTTCAAAGTGTGTTACAATAACTCTCCAAGTCCAGTGGACAATTGAGTTCTCTCCGGCTTCCTTTTCCCCTTCTTAGAGCAGACACCCCCTCCCCCGGCCATTCCTCTCCCTCATTCTTTGAGGTTTTGGTTGAGCTGCCAATCTACCCATCTCGGCCTCCCAGAGTGCTGGGATTACACGTGTGAGTCGCCATGCCGAGCCAAAAGCCACAAAGGTTTTTACAACTAAAGTTGCCTCTTTAGTCAAAGTGATTGGTCTAGGGAAGGGTAAATATCCAGACTGGGCCTGCCAGCATCTGGAGTTGTTTTCAGGGAAAGCCAAATAGGAAAGTACTTTTGCCTTGAGAATTTGGAGTCAGAGAGCTGGAAGAAGGAGGCTGGAGCAGCCTGCAACCATGTTTCCCACTGGGGCATTCAGTAGGTGAAAATGTAGCCAAACAAAACGCCAAGAATAAGACAAATACTGATGAGAGTTTGAGTCTCTGGATTAACCCCTGACTGAGGCTAGTTCCAGCGCCTTTTGGTATGTCTCAGCCAATGCAGTAGTGTTAGGTTTTTGTTTTTTTGAGATGGAATGCAGTGGCGTGATCTCAGCTCACTGCAACCTTGGTTTTTGTTTTTTTGAGATGGAATGCAGTGGCGCGATCTCAGCTCACTGCAACCTTTGCCTCGTGGGTTCCTGCAATTCTGCCTTAGCCTCCCGAGTAGCTGGGATTACAGGCGCACGACCACGGCCGGCTAATTTTAGTATTTTTAGTAGAGATAGGTTTCACCATATTGGTCAGGGTGGTCTCGAACTCCTGACCTCAGGTGATCCACCCACCTCGGCCTCCCAGTGTTGGGATTACAGGAGTGAGCCACCATGCCCAGCCTAGGCGTCTACCATTTAATCACTGAAAGGGCCTTCCCACAATTGACTCTTTGGGCCATAATTATATTGGGAGAGATCTGCTCTCCGCAGGAGCATGTATTGAGAGAAAATAACAGAGGGCTGAGAATGCAGTGAAGATCTAGAAAGAGGATGAAGAAGGGGCTGGCCAGCCAAAAGCAGGTGAACCAAGGAGCAGCAATTCATGGAAGCAGACAATGTAGGAGTTTTAACTGGGTGGTGGGAAACACAGTTCCATGGACTTGATGGGAGTATAATTGGAACTTTTGGGAAGGCAATTTGGAAATCTCTTAAGGTTTGAAATGTTCCTGCTCTATGAGCCAATAATTCTACTCAAAGCAGCATTGTTTGTTGTGGTAAAAAGCTGGCAATAACCTCAAATACTTGCATCATCAATAGAGGATGGGTTAAGTAAGTTATGGAAACACATCCAAGTTCTACCAAAGGAAAGTAAAAGTGTATGAGACTACATAAAGCATTTTAGAGACATGTGTGTTTAGTACGTGTAGAGAAGCAAGCTGGGAGGACCATATATTGGAGTGATCTCTGTGAGGAGTGTTATTACGCAGAACTTTCACTTTCTATGTTTGTATGAAACCAGCATAATATGAAAGATTAATTCGTTGTTTCTGCCACTGTAAGAAAATGGTTTCCCTTCTTTCATTGTTGGTAGAACATATTCTGAGTTCTAGGATCTCTGGTCTCAAGGGCTTCTTTATCCGTTTGTTTGATCAACAAAGGATTGAGTGCCACATTAGACTCTCTTCTTGGTGCCAGGCATATATTAGCAAAGCAGAGTCACTAATCCCACCAAATTTACAGGATTGCATGTGAAGACAAATCTCAGATGGTGGTAAGTGTTATGGAGAAACAGAGCAGGAAGAGGGGGATGGAACGCAGTGGGTGGGGACACTAGTTTCCTAAATGTATGTAAAGTAGTCACAGAAAGCCCCATTGAGAAGACAACAGGAAGACCTAAAGGAGGAAGAAAACCATGCAGCTCTTGGGGAAAGGGCCTTCCAGGGGATTGCAAACATGAAGACCCTAAACCTCAAATGTGCTTAATGAGTCTGAGGCCACAAAGAGGGCGGTGTGGCTGGAATGAAGGAGATAATTCAGGGGTCAGGGGGAGGGGAGGAGCAGTATGTCTACAGACTTGCCATTGTACCACATTAGCGAGATGAGAAGCCACTAGAGGGTTTTGGACCAACATTTAGATGATCACTCTGGTTGCTCTGTCTAGACAAGACTAGAGGGGGCAAGAGCAGAAGCAGGGAAGCCAGTTAGAAAGTTATTGCAATGATCCAGGTGAGAGAAAACGGCTTGGGCTATGATGGTAGAAGTGGTTGGCTTCTAAAAGTAGTTAGGAGGTAAGCTGACGGATTTGTTGGAGACAAGGGTTCATAGGGCCTGTGATTCAGGGCCTAGTGTTAAAGACTGTCAGACCCTTGAAAGAAGAGACTGTTAGGCCCCTCTCCTACACCTGTTTGAGGCCCAGGTACACCGAGTTACTCCAGAGGCAGCATTGCAAACTGGTGCATTTAGTTGGAGGTGGAGGACAGAACCCAGGGAGAGAGGGTAGAGGTGTGAGCTTTCCTATTAGGGGACAGATCCGTGCCTCATGTACAGCAGACCCCATCCCAGACTAAGATGGCGGTAGTTGTAGCCATGGGATGCCAGGGGAGACTGCATGCCTAGTGCCTTAACACATTTGGTTTGGAGGAGAAAAAGGACAGATTGCATTTTCGCCCACCCATACCAAGAGAGGACTCACAGCCAGATTAATTTTATTTAGAAAAACAAAGTGCTATGTCATTTCCCATACCCATGTTTTACACAGCAAATCTAGACCCGTTATACATATTTTATAATGTTTTACTTTTGTTTTTAAAGACATTTGTGCATTACTTTTGTTATCAGAACAAATACAAACATATTTTAGAAATAATGGCAAAATGGTCAACAGTAATCAATTAATTCAGAGGGTCAGGAGTTTGGTTATTCAGAAAAAAGGTAAGAAGTGGTGTCTTCAAGGAGGTGGCAGAAGGCAGATGGTAAATGATTAAGAATGGAAAGGACGGTATGAGAAATTGAAGCAGTGAATTTAAGCCTCATTTGAGAAGCTTGGCAAAGGAAGGAAAGAAACAATGAATGACCAGAACAAACATATGCCACGCAATTCTGAATAAAGTTTATTAAATAATATGTACAGCAAATGTAGTAATTCAACACATCTATTTATCAAATCAATCCACTGCAATGAAGAAAAATAAACGAACAGAAAAATCTATGTCTGCATAGGACATGCTCTCAGTGTGTAATTTAAATGGCAATACTTTAAGTTAATTGGTTATATATGTCAGTTATTTTTCTTTCAGAATATAATCTTTTTTGTAGTAACCTATTCTAGCAATAGGACTTAATATGACTGCAGATAAATAGGACTGCAAAAACCAAAAAACCAAAATAATGAAATTAAAAAGGAAAAAAAACTATAACTGAGATCATAGTTACCTTCCCTCCCCAATAGAATAATTATCATAAATTTTAACACTTTACAATGGCTATTTTTGTGCTAAAAATCTGTAGGTGAGTTATTTGGAATTCCTTCATTTAAATAAAAATGCAAAAAACTTCATGACTTCCTTACTTTACCCCCTTCCATTCAAATTTTTAAAATTATTTTTCTATACAAGGTAGGTACATGGGCTATACAAAGTTAAATATACATATTTACAGTCCCACTTCTTAAGCACATGATGTTTTTTTTTTTCTTTTACTGATCCCAGAGAGACTGCAAAAGATAAGGAGTTTGGGGCTTGCCTTTACCCGGAAGCATGGCTAATATATCAAAATGTGTTGCAAGGCATGCCGCCAGTTAGTAGCACTTGCTATTAATAAACCTGTATAAACATTTCAGCATAAAAATAGGTACTTTATATTACTAAATGTCTGAAGACAAAAGAGCAATTGGAAACCTCTGTTCCTTGTTTCATCATACATAGGAAGGCGACGTGATGCAAATTTTAACACATGATTTCATTAAAGACGGGCAAATTGGTGAGGCATACCTGAATTTCTGGAGATATACAAATGCGTGAGGCTGGCATCATATGCAAATGTGGCTTTACGAATTGGTTTTATTTTCTAGCTGTATTTAAAGAGGTGTTCAAAATTACCTACTTAATCAAGAAGCACCCCTCAAAAAACTATTAGATAAGATAGTGTTATTAATCGTTTGCATCTAAAGACCAGGAAATACATTAGCCAATACATTCCAAAATCGGTGAAATGCTGCCGTGCAAATTGCACGTGCATATGCATTTTTACTATATTCCCTCAGAGACAGTAAAAAAAAAAAACACAACAACAACAACAACAACAACAAAACCAGTGCTCTTAGATGGTGGAGCAGACCTTCCAAAGCAAGACGTCTTACTCTTACTGGGTCTTAAGGAAAATCAGGACGTCTCCTTCTACCCAGAAAGCTCACCCCCTCCAGTGCCATAGCCTTTTCCCTTGGGATTAAGGCCCTGCTCTGTCATACTTAAAAACAAATGTCTGTGGGAAGAGGTAACTCATTCCTATTATCAATCACTTACACTTTAGTGTGAATGAATTAGTGGCAGTTTCTTTCCTGAGAACAGGATTTGAAAGAACAATAGGGAGAAAGTGAGGGTACCTCGGCTGTCTGGTGGAGGGTGGGAAGCTGGTGGGATCCTAAGATGGGTATTTGTGACAGCAGCTGAGCCACAGGCATTGAAAACAAATTTTGCCTACCTGTAAAGACTTTAGACTTTGGGACAATGGTCCTGGGGTAATTCTGGGCTATATGCAGACAGCCAGGGCTTCCTGTATACAACCCTACCACCTATAATTGTTACTCCTATTTGTGAGCTTGGATGTGTATCTGTGGGGGGAGATGACAGTTTGGAGACTCTGGAAAATATTCCAGGTATTTCCAGCTATGAACTACCCTCAGACAAAGGTTCTTCCAGCACCCTAGTTGTTTAAAAGTGAGCTAATGGAGATGGAAATATGACAATGCTTTCTAGGATTCCTCCAGGGAAAATTCATCTCTTCCTCCCTCACGCCCTTCTCAGCACTTATCACGGTCTCTCTTGATTAAGTTCATTTTCCTGTGTCTGTCTCCCCAATCACCTCGAGTTCCTGGTGGGCAGGGAATGGGTCATTTCTGCATTTGTCTCACTCGGGGGTCTAAGAGAGGCCGATAAACGTCCTTGAGTTGGACAGAGCTGTGACCACGCACCCCAGATGTCACAGGGGCCTCTCTCTTCTGATCTGGCCCCCACAAAGAACAGACGTCCTGGTTGCCGCTGGTAGTGGCAGAATTGCTGCTTCAGTCTGAAGAGAAGCCTTGCCAGGGTGTACTCAGATTCACAACCCTGGTTACTACATTTTGTGTGATCCTTGAACTCCTACAGGGAGTAGATCTGGAGCCACAGCAAACCCTGGGCATGTCTTGCTTTTGGTTGTCCCCCCAGCAGCCAGCATATATTGCTGTATGTTAAATGAATGAATGAACATCATTTTTGGTTTTCTATGAGAATAGGCCTTCCAATTCCAAACTGTCCCAGGCAAACACAAGCCAGAAAAGAAAGGTTAGCAACAGTGCTCTGAAAAATGCAGCTGCGCTGTCCTGAAGGTAACCATTTCTAAAAGCCAAGGATATGGGAAAAGAATGAACCACAAGTGGCCTCCAGAGCCACAGGGCTTCCTGACTTCATCACTCAGAAAACAGACATAACCTATCTGCTTGGCCATCTGCTCCCCAGTTCTCATGGGCAAACCTTGTGTGCTTTTCTGTCTGAACACCAGGGCAGTCAACGGCACTGCTACACAGCAGGCTGAATGCATTGGGCGCCTAAGTTTTGCCTCCGTTTCCCCATCCACACCTCAGCAGGTTGAGTGAGGGATTTGGTCTTGGGGCAGTTTGGGGGACTCCACCTTTGTCTAGGGGACAGTATTGGCAGCCCAGACTGACCTCCAGCAGTTAGAGGATCAGCTGGCTCCAGGGGAGCTGGGAAATGTAGGCTGGGGGTCTTGGTGCATCCTTGGGCTTGAAGCCTTCAGGATCAATGATTCCTTTGAGATGGGAGCTCTCTAAGGCTGGGGCAGGAGGAGGCATTTCTGGCTAACTCTGATCCCAGACTATGCTTCAGGTCAGATTACCCAAGAGGTGGAGGGGAGGGGAAAGGCTGGAGTGGCTCCCAGAAGCGGCTAAGTAAATACAATTTGTCTCAATTCTTTTTGTTCAGCACACTAGTTCAGCCCTGTCTAATACACAGTAACCTTAGACAGGCTTGGGTTTTAAACACAACACTTCTCTGCCCCTGTCTTTTGCTTCTTACTTTATCCACTGTATTAATTTTCCTACTGACTCAACTAAAAAGATCGGTTCATGAATGATGCTTCATCCTCCAATAAAAATAATCTCCATGGTTTTCAGTCTTCTTATAGATACAAAGGTTTTACATAGTTGCCTGGAAAAGTACCAAACTGCCTTGTCCTTCTTGAAGTACCTATAAAAAAGCACACACATACGAAACGTGAGAAGACCCACTCACTTGAGTTGAGACAGCACGCTGCAGGGATGTCTGCTCAAACGCCCCTTGTTAACAGTCCTGCAGCTTAGAGAACACCATATGGTTTCCAAAGTCCTTTCCCCTACCTTATCTCACTTAGGCTGCCAAATAATGCTGGGTGGTAAGCAATGTAGGCATTTCTAGTACTCCTGTTTTTCAGAAGAAGGAACCCAGGTTCAGAGAGTGGAAGTAACATGTCTGAGGTTCCACCGCTTAGTAAGTATCAGAGGCAGAATCTGAACCGAGGTCTTCTGACTCCCAGTCCATTGCTCTTTCCAACACTTCTGCTTTCTGGAGGAATTCACACATTTATCTGACACAAGAAGATACCTGGGATTTAGATTTTCTAGACCATGCAGTTTCTGAAAGCCCACTGACTATGGCCACCCATCAAAAGGAAATTCCTATCAAGCTTGTGCCTAAGACTCCAGTTGAGTCCCTATCTTTGGTACTAACCTTGTTAGGGCTCCTGCTAAGCCAGGAGCACTGAGCCATCTGGGAACAAAGCCCTTCCTGGGCTGCTCCACAGGCAGCACTGCTGATCCTTAATCTAGTTCCTTCCCTTGGGATTCTCTCTCTAAAGCAGGAGTGGCAGATATATGTTGTGTCATCATTATCCTCTCTTTAGCAGACATCCCAATTTGATAATTGCACCCTTATCACAATTGGCTTAGATTTGGCTTCGGAATCCTGTTGCACACAACATCTCAAGCAGCCACTACCAGTGGGTTGGAATTAGTACCCAAAGTGAAACTTCTAAGCTAAAAAAAAATATATTAAAGCTTAGGACACCTAAAACATCTAGTTGAACTCCTACGGAGAATGGCTAAGAAGGCTAGAGAACTGAGATGGTAAGGTCCAGAGATAATAAGAAACTTGCCTAGGGCCACATAGCTAGTTAGCATCTTCCCTTATGGATGAGAAAAATGAGTTCCGCTAGGCTACTTTATTTGTAGTTTGAAAACGCTACTTTTCGAAGTGACCAAGGAGGCTGGGCATGGTGGCTCACGCCTACAATCCCAGCACTTTGGGAGGTTGAGGCAGGCAGATCACTTGAGGTCAGGAGTTTGAGACCAGCCT
Organism: Macaca nemestrina; assembly: GCF_043159975.1. Lineage (NCBI taxonomy): Eukaryota > Metazoa > Chordata > Mammalia > Primates > Cercopithecidae > Macaca > Macaca nemestrina. The sequence continues at coordinate 38,484,414 of NC_092133.1, read as the reverse complement.
GGCCAAGATGGTAAAACCCCATCTCCATTAAAAATATAAAAATTAGCTAGGCATGGTGATGCTGACCTGTAGTCCCAGCTACTTGGGAGGCTGACCCAGGAGAATCGCTTGAACCTGGGAGGCAGAGCCTGCAGTGAGCCAAGTTCATGCCACTGTACTTGAGCCTGGGTGACAAACCAAGACTCTATCTCAAAAAAAAAAAAAAAAAAAAAAAAATAGTGAAGGGTTCAAGGATGCAAGGAAGATACTCATCCCAAAATACTTCCTTTACCCAGCTGCCTGGCAGGCCTTTGTTAGAGAACTGGTGCTCCTTCCCACACCTAAGTTCTCATAAAAAAAACATACTGCTGAACGAGTTTAACAGCTAGTGCTTACTAGCGCTGCACTCTCTAAAATGATAGCCATGTGTGACTACTGAGCACTTGAAATGCAGCTAGTCTGAAATGAGCGGCGCTGTTAACTATAAAATACACATTGGGTTTCAAAGACTTAGTATGAAAAGATGTCTGTAAAATAACTCACTAACAATTTTTAATATTGATTACATGTTCAGATGATAGCATTTTGAACGCACTGGGTTTACAAAATACATTAGAATTAATTTCACTGGTTTCTTTTTACTCTTTTCCATGGGGCTTCTAGAACATTTTAAATTTCATACACAGCTTACACTGTGTTTCTATTGGATTGTGCTGCCCTGGAGTGGTCATTGACTTCTCAGACCTGATTTCTTTTTTTTTTTTGAGACGGAGTCTCGCTTTGCCACCCAGGCTGGAGTGCAGCCGCGCGATCTTGGCTCACTGCAAGCTCCACCTCCCGGGTTCACGCCATTCTCCTGCCTCAGCCTCCCAGTAGCTGGGACTACAGGCGCCCGCCACCACGCCCGGCTAATTTTTTGTATTTTTAATAGAGATGGGGTTTCACCGTGTTAGCCAGGATGGTCTCAATCTCCTGACCTCGTGATCCACCCGCCTCGGCCTCCCAAAGTGCTGGGATTACAGGCGTGAGCCACCGCGCCCGGCCTCAGACCTGATTTCTAATGAACAGACGACTCAAGGTAGTGAGGGCTGTGGGCTTCTGTGGACCTTGGGAGAATGGGGTAGTTCTCTAAGAGGCTGGTGAACACAAAGTAAATCTTTCTGACTTCTCATTCATGTTGAGGTCTTGCTGTCCTCACCACCCCAGTCCTGATACTACTTTGCTTTAACAAAGCTTTGCCAGAAAAATCAGGGAAGGGCTGGTCTTTGGAAGGAAGATGAAGGTAAAGTCACTTCTATGGGGAGAAACTGAGGCAAAGAGTGGGTCAATATCTCCCAACATTATATGCATGCCTGAGCAGAAAGAACACAGATTTTAGGAGAGATGGGTGGCCTGAGTTCAAATCCTGGCCCCACTATTTGCTACCTTGGTGATCTTCTTGTTTGGGCCTCAGTTTTCGAATCTGATAAATGAGGATAATTCTTATCTTACTGGGCTGTTTGTTGAGAGAACGTCAATAAAAGCATAACAAACACAGTGTCTGGTTTGTAACAGAATCTCAATAAGTTTGATCTCTCTCCTTCTTATACAGGCAAATCCTTTAATTAAGCAGGCTGCTTTGATTAATACTACTGAAAGCCTGGAGGAAACAAGGTCTTTAGAATGTCTACACATATGCCTGAGTTTCATGGTGGAGACACAGGGTCAGTCAAAAATTTTCTTGTGTTATTTCACAAGGGTTTTAAAGATAAAATTTCCAGATGCAAAATAGACACATGCACAATATAAATGTAAGTGGAAACTAGGGCCAGGCACAGTGGCTTACGCCTGTAATCCCAACACTTTGGGAGGTCGAGGCGGGTGGATCACCTGAGATCAGGAGTTCAAGACCAGCCTGACCAACAAGGTGAAACCCCATCTCTACCAAAAATACAAAAATTAGCCAGGCGTGGTAGCAGGTGCCTGTAGTCCCAGCTATTTGGGAGACTGAGACAGGAGAATTGCTTGAACCTGGGAGGCAGAGGTTGCAGTGAGCCAAGATCACGCCACTGCACTCCAGCCTGGGCGACAGAGCGAGATTCTGTCTCAATAAATAAATAAATAAAAATAAAAAAAATAAAACATAAATGGAAACCCAATTAATAAATTTGACTACTGCTCTTCTGTGCAGCAGATTTGGTTTCAGGTTCAACATAAGCAACATCCACACCATCCTAATAGCAACACAGACTGGTGGCCCAGAATTCCCAAGGTTGTAAAAAGCTCAGAAGGCTCTTCTTTCTGTGCAGAGAAGATTGCTTTGCTTTTTGCATGGCTCTTCGCCCCCTGTTATTCCCTCAATACACAACTAGTAAGAAAAGCATGATGAGATTCTTACCAACAAACCATCCATCGTCACATTTTTCCATGACATCAACGATATCTCCATCGCGGAGTTCCAACTCATCATCATTCTGTGGTATATAGCTATATAATGCTTGATAGCTAAATCTATACATGAAAAAAAAGAATAGTAAGTGACTCAAATGTTGACAGGATTAAATAATGAATTTTTAAACTCCATTTCAAGTTCAATCAACATTTCAGTAGTGTTTCCTACTTATCAGTAGGGATAAAAGCATTTTATTGACTATTTCCCTAATAACTTAGCATTTGCGGAGATGCATTCCACATATAAGTTAATTAAGGCTGAGGGATGGAGAACTTCTGACAAGCAAGCCATGATCAGTCCTCTTACTTAGCTTCATTTGGTCACCACAGCCAAGCCTTTTTATCTAGAGCACCTCCCACTCTACCCCGACCTCTGCCTTTTTTTTTTTTTTTTTTGAGACGGAGTCTGGCTCTGTCGCCCAGGCTGGAGTGCAGTGGGCGATCTCGGCTCACTGCAAGCTCCGCCTCCCAGGTTCACGCCATTCTCCTGCCTCAGCCTCCCGAGTAGCTAGGACTACAGGCGCCCGCCACCTCGCCTGGCTAAGTTTTTGTATTTTTAGTAGAGACGGGGTTTCACCATGTTAGCCAAGATGGTCTTGATCTCCTGACCTCGTGATCCGCCCGCCTCGGCCTCCCAAAGTGCTGGGATTACAGGCGTGAGCCACCATGCCCGGCCGACCTCTGCCTTTAAAGCAGTGGTCCCCAACCTTTTAGGCACCAGGGACTGGTTTCGTGGGAGACAATTTTTCGACAGACGGGGTGAGGTCTGGGGGATGGTTTGGGGATGAAACTATTGGGACATTAGTTAGATTCTCATAAGGAGGGCATAACCTGGATCCCTCACATGTGCAGTTCACAATAGGGTTCATGCTCCTGTGAGAATCTAATGCACTGCTGATCTGACAGGAGGCAGAACTCAGGTGCTAATGCCTGGGGATTGGGGACCCCTGCTTTAAAGTAAACCTAGCCTTTTCCTTAACATAGGATAATCTATGTAGATTATGAAGCACAATCAGAAGTTATTTGGGCCCAGAGACATTACATTCTGGTCATACAAATGGAGAACATAAAACATTTGTTTTTTAAAAAAGTGTGTGTGTATAATAGCCATATATAATACATATAATAGCTATATATATGCTATTAAAAGTACATTCCAATTGCTTCACTGTTTAGCAAAACTATCTTGAGTTTCTTTACATGCCTGAACACATTTCATTCACTGCTTTTAAATGTGGATGTCATTTTTCTGAAACCCTTGAAAGCTTTTTTTCTTTTTTCTATCCCAGTGAGCATTGAGGGCAAGATTTTTATTTACTTGCTAGTTGGCCTAAGGCATTGGGTCTATGCTGTTTTGTCTGTTCTAACAGCCACTGCTTGTGGTGAAATCTGATCCTTGCTTTGGCATCAAGGAAAAGCTTTGTTTTTATTTATTTCTTCAACAAATACATAAGAGGCACCTACTATGCACCAACTTCACAACTCTGTTTATTATTTTGAGACACAACAGTAGCAGGCAAAACTGTAAATGGGCCAATCATCTACCATTTCCAGTAGATGTCAATGAATTCCAGTGTGTGAGCAAGAAAGACTAGAAACAAGCAAGTGGAGTCACTTCCCAGGAACGAGAGGTTCATTCTTCTCTGCTAAAACCAAAGGGACAACTTTACTTTCCATATTTATCTAAACGTATTGATAATTTGGTGGATGGATCTGGTTGCCAGAAGGAAGGTCTCAAATGAGGAATTAAGAGATGAAGATCAATTTCCAATTGGTAAATACTTTTTTTTTTTTTTCATGTTTCTGTATTTGCCTGCTGTCTCCTACTCAATTTGGAGTCCCCTACTGGCCTCCCAAAACATGCTCTTGCCAGTTTCTTAGAATGCCTGGGCCCTTTAACTCCCACCATGGCTGCTTTGCCAGCCTCAGCCCTGGGAAATAACTCCAATATCTGCTTCTCTGTTTTCACTCCCAGACAGTGGAGACTGGCTGGACAAAGTCCCACACTCTTGTTGCTTGGGTCCCCCAGTCAGTTCTAATTTGGGATGAACCTCATACTCCTCAGAACATTGTCCCATGGGGTCCTTCCCCCAGCTCTCCTGCCAATCCTGGTGTCCCCAGCTCAGCCAAGAGCTCTCACTCTACACCCATTTCTCGAGTTGGAAGCTTGCTGTGCGCAGCACCTTAATCCTCCTCCCCTCCAGATTTAAGTCTCTGTGCCTCCACTCACCTTCCTGCCTCTGCTCCCACACATGAGGAAAGAAAGGTCCCTTCTCCAAGCCATGTTGAACCCCCTTCCTGGGCTCTTCCTTCACTTACTTCTTTTTTTTTCCTTTTTGTTTTAGACAGAGTCTTGATCTATCTCTAGGCTGGAGTGCAATGGTGCAATCTCAGCTCACTGCAACCTCTGCCTCCTGAGTTCAAGCGATTCTCCTGCCTCAGCCTCCGGAGTAGCTGGGACTACAGGCGCGCACCACCACGCCCAGCTAATTTTTGTATTTTTAGTAGAGACAGGGTTTCACCATGTTGGCCAGGACAGTCTCGATCTCTTGTCCTCGTGATCCACCCACCTTGTCCACCCAAAGTGCTGGGATTACAGCTGTGAGCACCTGGCCTCACTTAGATCTTATTTGCGTTAATTGGCATTTTACTCTGGTACAAATGTGCTTGTCTCTGCACCCTAAAAACACCTCCCCTGCCTCTGCTATTCCCTTGATCTATAGCCCCCCGCCTTCCACTCACCATCGACCCTTCCTAACACAGCACCTGCTACCACTCCTACTAACACCAACCCTGCCATATCAGAGGTCACCAGGGATTTTTCCAATTGCCATGGAAAATGCCTGGTGGAAATTTCTCATTTCCCACTCTTGGCCTCTCTGGGCAGGTGACACTGCTGACCAGATGCTGCAGCTGTTCTGTGAAAGCGAACGTCTTTAGACCCTCACTGGCATCTCCTGTTGCCCCTTCTCTGTCTCTGTGGCTGGCTAGGCTTCTTCACCTGTATCTCTGTTGGTAATCATACTCACTTCGACGGTTACAAAATGCCCACTGTGTCCTGGCTCAGGCCCTCATGGCTTCTTAGCTGGATTGATGTCTTCTAACAAACATCTTTGTCCCTGGTCTATGAAATCTACCCTCCACTCTGTTGCCAGAGTTATCTCCCTAAAACAAAATATGATCAATATGTTCCTTACTTCAAAAACCTTCAGTGGCTCCCTAGTACCTACAGAATAAAATCCAAACTTACTTCAACTGCATTCTGGAATCTACCATCTGGTCCCATCCCACCTCTGAGCTTCATCTCTATCTCTTCCATGAAGCATATGCTGCAGCTACACGGGCTCTTTCAAGTTCTCCAAATACACCCACTCCATGCCCTTGCACATGTGGTCCTCACCTCTGGGAAGATATTTTCCTCCCTTTTCTAGCTCTCAGAAACCAATTTGTCTTTCAGTGCTTGGTCCAAATCTCTCTTTCTCTGTGCACAGAGTTTTCTCCTATGTGCTTAAAACATAGGAGGTATCCGATAATTTTTTATGAATGAATGAATGAAGCAACCCTTTCATTCATGGCTGGTCAGAATTAACCATTCCTTCCTCTCACTTCCTGCTACACTAGCACTGAAATCAGTCAGCACAGCTCTCATTTGCCATTCTACAGCAGTTAATCTTTATCTGTCTCTCTCTCCCAGCAGTCTATGACGGCCTTTATTTACCTGCCACCTGTTTTCACCTCGGCTGATGCGGAACATGTCCTTCACTAGAAATCCTTAGGAGAGAACCTGGGAGTAATTCACTCATTTCTGCAAACAACTGCCCCATATTCAGCCAGTGACCCGCTTTCTAAGACCAACAGTCCTCTGGGAACATGAGAACTGAAGTTCACCAGGAGTACTTACAAATCTTGTGAGGTTTGACTCCTGTCGGGGGTGACTCTTCGCTGCTGGGCTTGAGGTTGCTGAGAAATGATTAAAGATGATTTATTGTCAGAAGGGGATACCTTGTGATGAAAGTCAAGGGGATGAGAAACAGTGCTGCAGTAATGAACAGATTTTTCGGCAATGTTTATGATCTCATTGCAAACCGCTTCCTGTGAGGTGGCCCCAAGATATCCAGAAACCCCAATAAAACAGTCAACATGGGGACAAAAAAAAAGAAAGAGAGGAAGAGATGTAACATTCCAGACGAAGCACATAAGTCCAGGGAGAAAACAGAGTTGAAGATCCAGGTTAAAAAAATAGATATTCCAGTAGTGGAGTGCAGGAGGGATCCAGGCGTAAGCATGGAAAAACAGGTAAGATACAGAAGAATTTGGAATTTAGTAAGAATATTAAAAAAAAAAAAAAAGGAAGCAGCATAAAAGCCTGTAATTAGTGAGTAACTGTTACAAATGGAATACTTTAGGGTAGAAATGCAAGTATGTATCCCCGATCATGCACTAATACATTAATTTAATCCCACATATAGGCAAAGTAGAAATATTGTCTCTAAATTCCTCTGCTCTTTACCAGGGGCTGGGGGTAAGGGAGTGGCCTAACATCTCGTTCTACTATAATAGCCACAGAATTCTTGTAAATAATGTTTCTGTGGGTTAACCAGGCATCATTCTAGTCTAGATTCCAAAAGCAGGATCAGTAAAAATTCTCTTTGGAAAGGCTGCAGTCTTATTCAACAGGCATCTTACCACATAGCTCTTTTCAGATTCTGTGAGATCAGGTCCTGCTCTCAATGAATGATGAGAAAGCTGTGATCACCAAGCAAATTATAAGGGAGACATTTTAGCAGATGTCACATTGGAAAGGATTCAAAATAAAAGCATGAGCAAATCCACGTACCACACCATCACGCTTGGATGACACCGGATACTGGCGGCCTATGGCCACCAAGTCTCCACAACAACACGGTGGGTGCACAGAAGAAAATGCAAATGTAGAGTTAGAAGCAAGCATCCGGGAAATGAAATGGGAAACTGGAAACATGGCTGCAGTGAGGTGAGGATGAACAACACAGGGTCCCCAGATTGGTAGGAGAGAGACTCAGAAAGGCCATCTTAGCCATGTCCCTTCACACATATTGGTCCCCTCACGCTCGGCTAGTAAGTATCTAGGGAAGGCTGCTGAACCCAAAGCCAGTTTTGGTTATTTTGTTGACAGGAAGGCCCCTCTAGCAGATTAGGCCCGTAGAACCATCAGGTCTGCTGTATTTCAGAAACTTAGAAAAGGGAATAACATTTTGAAAACTTCCTTGGTAAGATTTGAAGTATCAACCAAGATCATTCCCCTGGAAAAATCTGCAAATGACACACTCCGGTGAGGTATGAGATGAGTTCAGATAGCTTGTAGGACAGAGCTTGCTTCCAGAAATAGGACTGTGTGTGACAAAACTGTCACTCTTCACTTACCAACCCAGGTACCACATGCTGACACAGAAACACATGGTCAAGCAGACCCGCCTTTTGAGTGGGGCTTCCATTGCAGGGGCCAGGCCTTCACTAGAAGAGTGTTTAGAACCATGTCCCCCAGAGAGGATTCAATTCTAAGCTCTAGGAAGTTTTTCTAAGTAAATACCCTGAAAAGCCAACCTTGAAAAAATCCTCCAGGTAACATGCAATAATAGCAACAGGCCGGCCAGGAATGGTGGCTCATACCTGTAATCCCAGCACTTTGGGAGGCCAAGGCAGGAGGACTGCTTGAGCCTGGGAGTTGGAGACCAGCCTGGGCAACAAAGCAAAACCTCGTCTCTATGAACAAAATACAAAAATTAGCCAGGTGTGGCAGCATATATCTGTAGTCCCAGCTGCTTGGGATCAACTGAGCCAGGGAGATTCAGGCTGCAGTGAGCCATGATTGCAACACTGCACTCCAGCCTGGGTGACAAAGCAAGACCCTGTCTCAAAAAAAAAAAGCAATAGGCCACAACTCCAGGGCCTTCTAGACGGGCACTTAGAAATCTTTTGTGTATGACCCACTGGTTTCACAGAGAGACAGAGAGAGTGAGAGCCTCCCCTGAGGTTACACAGCAAGTCAGTGGTAGGCTTTTCTCCTGGCTTCATCTATTGTCCCATCTGACCTTGTCTTTCATCCTCAGACCATCTTCTACTTTACAGAGTGTGCTCATTGACCTCATCTTCAGTGAGTCCCTCAGAAACCCTGGAGTCAGGAAAGACAGGGTTTGTCACTGTTTTCTTTAAAAACCAAGGAAGCTGATGCTCAAAGGGGTTTCGTGCATTCCTCAATATCACACAGCAAGTAAGAGGTAAAGTGGCTTGGCTGCTCTTTCCCCTCCACCAGACCACCCCCTCCTGTTCACCTCCACTGGAAATGTCTTCATCCGTTAGCAAGCCCTGCAGGACTAACTTCCATTGCAGGCATCATTTCAATACCACTGTCCTTTCAGGAAGCCTCTTCAAGTTCTCCAAACCCCCTCTAAACTGCAACCACTCAAACCAGTCACCCTGCACTCTGACAGGAGCAAAGGAAGAGGCACAACTAAAGGGGCCATGTCATGCTCCTTCTGCAATGACTCTGGATGTTAGGTCTTTGCCGGGTGACTGGGAGCCGACCTCGTGTGGCTCCACTTACCACCCACACTCCACTCACCGCCTCTGGATTAAGGTGTCCGTATCACAAAGGAAAGAAATGGACATTTCCAAGTAACTTCTATGTGGGCTTTCAGAAGAATGAAACTTACTCTGGGCACCTTGAGTGGGTGATAATGATATGCAGATTTTAACATGACAGAAGGGAGAACTTCCAAACAATCCAACAATACAAGGGGCTGCCACAAGAGGAAATGAGTTGGCTGCCATGGCAGCTGTTTAAGCTGAGGCTGCTGTGGACTATAACTAATTGGGATATTGTAGAGCCATCCTTCTTAAACTTTAATGTATATATACATATCACTTGGGACCCTGTTAAAATGTAGACTCTGACTTGATACACCTGGACTGTATTGTGAAATTCTGCATTTCTACTTGGTAGTACTGACGCTGCTGGTTCACAGACCAACTTGAGGCAGCAAGGGTGCAGAGGACCTCAACTGCCCTGCACTGAGATTCTTTGGCTACAGTATGCCAAGACCGGTAGTCTGGGTCACACCTCATGAAAACAAAAGTTCTCATAAAAAATAAAATATTTCCAAATTCCAGCTGGTGGCCTCATGACCTCAGGTCAAATGCAGTACAAAAAAAAAAGAGAGGATATAGACAATCTCTTGGCAAGATCTCCATAGCTTACAGAAACCTAGCATCCTTCCACTCAGCTTCACTCATCCCAAAGGAGTGACTGGAATCAATTATCTGGCAAACAATTTGGTGCTGAAAAGAGGATCAGTGAATCAAATACAGTAAAAAGAACCTGATATTTTACAAGGATATATAGGTCCTTTACATACCTGACTTTTGTACTAACCCTCTGACTTGAGGAGTGCAGAATAAGGAATTTAAGGCTCAGAGGAGTTCCATCCCAGGCACTACTTTTTTTTTTTTTTTTTTTTTTGAGACGGAGTTTCGCTCTGTCACCCAGGTGCAATCTGGGCTCACTGCAACCTCTGTTTCCCAGGTTCAAGCAATTCTCCTGCCTCAGCCTCCCAAGTAGCTGGGATTACAGGCGTGGGCCACCACAGTCAGCTAATTTTTTTGTATTTTTAGTAGAGATGGTGTTTCACCATGTTAGTCAGGCTGGTCTCGAACCCCTGACCTCAAATGATCCACCCACCTCGGCCTCCCAAAGTGTTGGGATTACAGGCGTGAGCCACTGTGCCCGGCCCCACTTCTATACTCTTGTCCTTTTCGGAAGAGTCTTTGAGTTCTCTAAACTCCTTCTAAACTGCAGTCACTCAAACAAGTCACCTCAGACTCTGACAGAAGTAAAGGAAGGGATAAAATGAAAGGGGCCATTTCATGCTTCTTCTACAATGTCTCAGGACATTAAGGCCTTTGCCAGGTGGCTGGGACCTGACCTTGTGAGGTTTGCACAAAGTAGTGTGAGAGCTGAGCCCTTTGACGTCTAATCTCCATATACCACCTGCCACCTCCCTCTTGAATCATGATTAGATTGCTTGTGTAACTATGATAGCAATACCCAATTTCTGCCTTGTCTGAAAACAGGCACTATCTATCATTTCTCTTCTTGAATACTTTTTACTCTAGGTGTTCAAAGACATTTCCTTATATAAAAGATACGGTGTATGGCAATAGCATCCAATCATTAATTGTGAACTATAGTACTGAAAGGGATATTGATGGCCCACCTTGTACCTTCCTTGGTCTCAGGCCATACCCCAAGCTAAGGATAATCATCATCATAGCTTTAACATCTGTATAGTACAAACTTAACCCCATTCCTAAGAGGTAGGGATGACTGAGTGCCTCACTTAGCATTTATTGAATAAATGAAGGAAGAAGTCAAGATAAACATTTATTCTATTAGCTAAGACTCAATTTCTCTCTGTTTAGATTTAAGTGAAATAGCTTACATAACTGAAATGTAAACCAGTTTTGTTTTGTTTTTTTTCAGGGGACGGAGACATGGCATGGGGGTAGACCCTCAGTGGAAACGGAAACCATCACTATCCATCACAAGAATCAGCCCTTCATTTTGCAGGCTGTTTATCCTCAGATTTTTTTTCCCCTCTAGGTATGTTTTTTTTTTTTTTTCCTGTCCCCATTTTCTAACCACTTTACAGCTTTGCATTGTGCTTCTTCTGGACCTGTCCTGTCCAAGATGGTAGCCAGTAGCCACAGGTGGCTGTTGGACACTTGAGATGTAGCAAGTATGAAGTGAAACGTGTTATGTGTAAAAATAGACACTGGATTTCAAAAACTTAGTACAAAATAAAGAATGTAAAATCTCAGTAATAATTTTTAGTTAAAATTTCAGTTGTTCCATTTTACTGTGTCTACTAGAACATTTTAAAATCACACATGTGGCTCACATTATATTTCTACTAGACAATGCTGCTCTGAACCCTCCCCAGGTCCTCAGGGTCTGCCCTTATTTAAGCCTAAAAGAAGATACAAATTCTAACAAGGACTTCATTAGGGTTAAGAATAAAGGGAGTATATCTCATGCGAAGGACATTGCCGACTCTGGTGATGGCATTCTAGTTTTTCACTTGTTTACAAAACAACAAGCCCAGCACATGCGCGCGCGCACACACACACACACACACACACTGCACTTCCCTCCTTTCCCCCATTAATAGTAAGCAGATGATAGTCCGTGATCTAGAAACTGCTTTCTTCTGTATTTGTACACAAGTCGCCTCTCCCGGCCTGGAGTGCTTGCTTCATTCTCCCCAGTTGGGTGAACCTGCATGCGTCCTTGCTGTTGCCCTTCTACTTTCAGTTCACAGAAATCCCCCAGAAATCAGATCTTAGCCTCCCTGGAGCTGTTAATCCCTTTGGATCCACAGAACACCTGGCGCTACTGTGGAGTTACTAAGCATCCGCTTCCAGCTTTGGGTGTGCGCCAAGGCCTTGTGGACCCAAATCAATTGCACACAGGCTACAGAACAGCAGGAAGTCCTGACGATGTGGACAGGACAGAGAAACTCAACTTCTCCCGGCCCCAAATCCCCTCTAGAAACAGCGCGAGGCTCTGCTGCTCCCCTAATCTGCCCAAGTCTCACAGAGACGGCACTCCTCTAGTCGTCTCACGTCCCAAGTCTTCTCAGACCCCACCCCACCTTTCTCATGACCTACCCTGACCTCCCAGTGGGACAGTGAGAAAATCCGGGTTCCAGGCCATGCTCTGTACTAACTGATTGTCTTGTGAACAAAATGCTTAATGTCTTAGGACTTCGAGTTCTAAAATACATAAGAGGATTGGACATAATTTACATAAATGTCCTTTTTGGCTTTAACGCTCCATGATTGCAATGTGCCTGTCCTATGGGTTAAGAAGTAGGAGTGGGCAGGGGCTGAGCTGGCTTAAGGGAGGCAGCACTCTACTCATTGCTTACTGAAGACTGGCAGGGGGAAGGCTTTTGACTACAGCCTCCAGATATGGCTGGAGTGCTCACTTCTGGAAGCATCCCAAGTGACTGCCCCAGAATAGTCATAGAAGATTTGCACCTACTGGAACATCATGGGCAAACTCTTCCAGGGGAGTAGAAAGGCCCGAATGATTCAGTCTCCTGGGTTTGAGCTTCAGGAAATCACCAGAGCACCCTCTAAACAGCCTCTGACTCCACTGAGTTATCTTATTAAGTTTACTGAGAAAAAGATCACAGCTTAAATATAAAATGAATTACAAACAACTAGTTCAATTGCTTACCACCTAGATTTTATCTCCTTGCTAATCACTCAATAGACAACACATTTACTTTGTTGTAATTTGAATCTGATTACAACACTAAACTTACATGCTCAGTAAATATTCACCCAGTGCTCAGCCTTCTCTTCATAGACTATCATACAGTCTTCTCTTTCTTTCATAAGACAGTTAGGGGAGTAATGGCAGATACATACTCAAGTGTAAAGAAACCAAAGGCTTTCCAACAATAGCTTATGCCTTTATACTGAAGGTAGAAGAAACTAATTTGGGGAGCACAAATTCCAAATTTTCTAAATTCTCGATTTGTGTAACCCAAAGTAAAATGATTTTCCCATTCTCTATTTTCTTCTCTTCCCCCCACCGTCCTCCGCCACCATTTTCTCTCTTAGGTGGAACAGGGTAAGGTGGATAAAGTAAACTACTTTTGTTTCATTTCCGTGGTACCTTGACATCACACAACAGGTTATTTATGATTCCATTACAGGCTCTGCGCTAGCTGCTTTCATCTCTATTATATTTCATTTAATTCTCATAGTAACCCAAGAAGGTGCTCAACATTGACCTCATTTTACAAATGAGAAAACGAAGACCTGCCATGTCTGAGTTGGGAATGTGAACAGTTAGTATTGGAACATCTGTCTCTCAGACTCCAAGTTCTGCACACTCCACCACACCCCAACCTTCGAGGTTTGTGTTCTGCCAGAGGAAGATATCGGAAGAGCTAGAGAGGGATGCTGACCAACAGGTCACCTTAATTTGTCCAGTACCCTGTGGCTGGCACTTTCTACTGACATGCTCCATTCTCCTAACACTTTCATAAGGGTACACACTTTAGCTTTGGGTCTTAGTCCCTTACCCTTTTTTTTTTTTTTCTTCCTGTTGTTCAGGTTAGACTGCAGTGGTGTGATCATGGCTCACTGTAGCCTTGACCTCCCAGACCCAAGCATTCTTTCCATCTCAGCTTCCCAAGTAACTGGAACCACAGGTACTCGCCACCACTCCTGGCTAATGTTTTTATTTTTGTAGAGACGTAGTCTCCCTGTGCTGCTCAGGCTGGTCTCGAACTCCTGAGCTTAAGAGATCTTCCTGTGTTGGCCCCCGAAAGTGTGAGCCACCATGCCCGGCCAGTTCCCTAACATTAGTGTTGAGAGAATACCTGCTGCTTATTTTTGTAAGTACTGCAGCCAACGTCTCTCCCCATCCCGTAAGCTGTTAAATGCCCTCTATTTAGAGATTTCCCTTCTGAGTGAGTCAAAGGAAAATGTTTCCTATATTTACTTGAGTATCTTAACATTTAAATTTTCTTTTTTCTTGCAGGTTACATCACAGCTTCCTCTTCTATTTCTGATTTCCATCCTCAAGGCAGGCCTATGCCTCTGTTCTTATCTTTCTGGGAATGAACTTAGTTTCCTTGTGTTGAGAAGTGTTCCCTCTGAAGTCACATCTTTCTGTCTTGAGTCACTTTGCCTCCTTCTCCCTTCTCTAAGCCTATAGTTTGTTCTCATGCTTCTCAGACAGATGCTTTGAGGACACACAGCTTTCCTGTATATTGAGATTTTATTTGATTAGCTTCCTTCCCTTTAGGAACCAAACTAACATCACAAAAGTTTTGTCACTTTCCTCAGGCCTTGGTTTTCTCATCTCATTGTAAAAGACTGGAGGCTCTTAACCTACTGGTCTGTCACAGATGGACTTGGGTGTGGGCCTCTTGAAACGATACAAAACTGTGTGTCACTCTCCTCCCCAAACTACTGGCCTACAGTCCTCAGCTGATCTCAGATTCTCAAAGGTTCTTGATCTAGAAAAAGTTATCAGTTACTGGAGTAGATGGTCTCTAAATATTCTTTTTAATTCAAAAGTTCTAGGAGGTACTCTCACACATTGTAAAAACTCTTAAAAACCAAGGCTGGATGCCAGTCAACAAATAGTGCTTCTGTCATGGAGAAACTCCGTAAATATTTGATCATGCAAGTGATGGGCTTTTTCAAGATGATCTTCCCTTTGCTTTCTTTTTCTATTTTTTAGTGGAACAACCAATTTGATCTGTAACTGACTGTGAACAATGAATTGAGATAACTCACTACCATCAGACCTGTGCCCCTTACTTTCTTTTCCTTTGTTTACTTTTTAAAATTTTTTTGAAGTAGAGTCTTGCTCTGTCACCCAGGCTGGAGTGCAGTGGCATGCTCTCAGCTCACTGCAACCTCCACCTCCTGGGTTCAAGCAATTCTCATGCCTCAGCCTCCCGAGTAGCTTGGATTACAGATGTCTACCACCATGCCTGGCTAATTTTTCTATTTTTAGTAGAGACAGGGTTTCGCCATGTTGGCCAGGCTGGTCTTAAACTCCTGGCCTCAAGTGATCTGCCTGCCTCGGCCTCCCAAGTGCTGGGATTACAGGCATGAGCCACCATGCCCAGCGTACCTTCTTGATTGTTCTAAATGTTGTTGGCCAAAATTGCGCTCAAGAAAATCCAAGAACTTCGGTGATAATTCTGAATGCTTGGGCATTTTGTATGCACATTTTTCATCCAATAAGTTGTCTCTCAAAAATTAAAAGGAAGAGCTTCTATTTTTCCATTGTGAAGGTCTGTAAATTGATTATAAACCCCTGACTTAAACTTTTGTATGTGTTCTTCTTTCTCATACCTAATCAAAGGATATCAAAGCTAAAAGGAATGGCATTTTTCTTGTCTGAATCTTTTGTTTATGGACAGAGTAGCTGCCAGGAAAGAGAAGTGACTCAACCAAAGATACCTGGCAAACCAATGGCAGAGCTAGAGCTAGAACTTGGAACCCTGACTCTCAATCCAGTGCTCTTCCCACCCCTTCCTGATGTCCCTGAAGACCCTTGCATTCATTTCACTCACTCTCTTCTGCTGTTCAGATAAAAAACACACCTAAAAACATGGGCAACTGACCCAGTGTAAACCAGTTTAGGAGGGAAAAGTCAAACCATTTCACACGAAGTGTCCACACATTTGCAGAGTTGAAGGAGGTGGGCAGGTGACTGATTCAAAGGGTCACCGTGACTCCTGACGTAGGTTCTGGTCCCACAGCCCCTTCTCCAGAAATCCCCTTTTCTATTCACATGTGGACACCAGAAGCCTCACCCAAACCAGGAATGCATCATTCTCCATGCATACCTTTCATGGTCCTACCTCTGGGCCTTTGCTTGAGCTATTTGCCTTGAGTCCCACCCTCCTGTTGTACACCTGTGAGAAAAACTCTTATTCTTTAAGGCTCAGATTAAATGCTACTTTTTTGAGGAGAGCAAAATCACCTGGTGACCATCCAGCAGGCCCCAGAGGCAAAAACTCCTTATCTGAGGAATTTAGAAGGGAGCAATGACCACCTGGTGACCATCAAACAGGCCAAATTCTTTATCTGGGAAAATCAGAAGTAATTAGACTTCCCTATCATTTAAAGCAGGCATCTGGTCCCAGATTTCTTTCCCTCCAAATTTATAAGTAACTAGAATTTCTACACATCTCTGGAATGGCATGCTGAAACTCATTGTGCAACCCTTGCTGACATTAAGGCACCAAAACATCTACAGATGTAATCATTTATGACCTATGTGGCCAGTATGGTCCAAATTGCCCCTAAGCTTCCGCCTTAAGGTCCATAAACACTCCTGAAGAAAATCCACCACAGTGCGCTCAGTCCTCTCTCACTGAGTACCCTGCTGCACCCTTTTGCAGTATTCTTTCTTTCTAATAAACTTTCCTTCTTCAAACCTATACTGTTATCAGTCAATTTTTCTTACCAACACTCAAGTCAACCACCTCCTCGTGCTGGGGCTCTGACATCCTGCCCAGCATTTTTTTTCCTGAGGTTTCCAGACAACCACCTTCCTCCCTTGTTATTATTTGTCCCCATCTTGATCTTCCAGGGGGTGTAGTTTGTGACTCTCTTTCCTTATTTGCATTATAATTATTTGGGAACAGATCTTACTCCCCTGTTGGAGATCCTAAACTCCTTTAGTTGGGGTCAGTCATTGTTTGTCTTGTCTTGTCTTGTCTTGTCTTTTCTTTTCTTTTCTTTTCTTTCTTTCTTTCTTTCTTTATTTCTTTCTTTCTTTCTTCCCTTTCCTTCCTTCCTTCCTTCCTTCCTTCCTTCCTTTCTCTTT
Source organism: Macaca nemestrina (assembly GCF_043159975.1). Classification (NCBI taxonomy): domain Eukaryota; kingdom Metazoa; phylum Chordata; class Mammalia; order Primates; family Cercopithecidae; genus Macaca; species Macaca nemestrina. Next base: position 38,467,595 of record NC_092133.1, on the reverse strand, counting down.
CTTTCTTTCTTTCTTTCTTTTTTTTTTTTGAGACGGGGTCTTGCTCTGTCACCCAGGCTGGAGTGCAGTGGCCCTATCTCTGCTCACTGCAATCTCTGCTTCCTGAGTTCAAGTGATTCTCCCACCTCAGCCTACCAAGTAGCTGGGATTACAGGCATGCACCACCACGCCCAGCTGATTTTTTTTATTTTTTAGAAGAGATTTTTGTATTTTTAGAAGAGATGGGGTTTCCCTATGCTGGCTGGTCTCAAACTCCTGACCTCAAGAGATCCGCCTGCCTCAGGCTCCCGATTACAGGTGTCTGGCTTGCCTTTTCTTTCATTCAACAAATATTCACTGAGTGCCTTCCATACATCAGGTATCATGGTCTTGCCCTTGGAGCACTGATACTTTATGGGAACACAGGGAAGCAAAGGGGGCTGAGAGAGGCTCACTCACTCAGACCATTGCAGGGGCTGTGGCAGCACAAAGTCAGAGCACTGAATCCACTCATGCAGGGGTGGGGGAGGCTGTCAGGAAAGGTGTTAAAGGAAATCAGAATATTTTACTCCAAAATATATTTTTTGACATATTTTGGGATGGCTGTCAGAGAGCCAGCAAAAACAGGTAGCTCTGCAAAGCTGTCTTTTGTGCAGGAGATTTGTATTTATAGAGAAAAATCTGCATTGATGCAGCCAGGTTTTCTCTGAGGCTTTCCCTTGTCTAGATCTAGAAAAGATGAACTGACAGGCTGACACCTTTAAAGGCCTAAAAGAAACATTTACCATCTATTCTCTCTGAGGCTGCTACCTGTGAGCTTTCATCTAAATAACAAGACCCCCTTTGCTAGCCAAGCCTTACTTTTCTCCCTCCCATAACGTGTCTTGCTGCTTAAAATCTGATTTACCACCATAACCTGTCTTTGGCCATCCTCTGAGCCCCCATTCTTCTGTAACCTCAAGATGGTATAAGCTTCTGCACTCCATTGGGGGGTTGGGTCTTCATTCTGAAGGCTCCTATGTCACATAAAACTGTATGCCTTTTCTCCTATTAATTTGCTTCTTGGCCGGGTGTGGTGGCTCATGCCTGTAATCCAAGGAGGCCGAGGCGGGAGGATCACTGGAGGTCAGGAGTCTGAGACCAGCCTGACCAACATGGTGAAACCCCGTCTCTACCAAACAAAACAAAAATTACCTGGACATGGTGGCATGTGCCTGTAGTCCCAGCTACTCGAGGAGGCTGAGGTAGAAGAAGTCTTGAATCTGGGGGCAGAGGTTGCAATGAGATTGTGCCATTGCGCTCCAGCCTGGATGACAGAGTGAGACCTTGACTCAAAAAAAAAAAAAAAAAAAAGAAAAAAAAAAGAAAAGAAAGAAAAGAAAAAAATTTTTTTGCTTCTTATCAGTAATTTTTAGGGAAACTTCAAAGGACAAAAGGGAAACTTTCCCTTGGCCCCAACAGCTTCCTAGAAGTTACATGTAAATGGAAGCCCTGATGATGTTCGCCCCTCTCTGTCTCTTGCAGCAAACTGCCTGAAATATCCTAAATGCTTCAAAGAGTAAATGATCATAACATTTCAGAATATCTTTTCATTTAAGGTTCTCAGGTAAAATTCCCTCTCATTGGTCAGATTCTCAACCTACCTCCCCAATACCTATAATAAAAGTGAACTTTTGTTTCAGCTCTTTAGTTCAGCAAGGATCATAATGGCTGACAGTTCTCTTGATACGCAAACTGGTCCGGAATGCATTTTTCCAAATAAGCAACAGCCTGTGGTCACGTCATTCTGATGGGGCTGCCAGAGAACGGTTGTCATATAAGTCCTTTCCATTTTTAGCATGTCTGTCACCCAACGGGGGCCCAAGACACAGGAGCCTCTTCCGAAGGACCCCGTTTCCAGAGTTGTCAGCTCCTGCTCCAGCCACAGGAGGGGAAAGTGAGGTGGCTAAAGGGGAGGTGTGGGCGCAGCCCTTTTCACACAAATGCCAGCTCTCAAGGGGGAGCGAGCCCCAGGCCACAGCCTGGGCACACCCATGGAAAAGGGGCTTGTGCCAGGAGGTCAGAAGGAAGGGAGGGGACAGGAAGTGGTACACTTGGGGTCTGGAGGCCCACCAAGAAAGGAACACCAAGTTTCAACAAGCCTGACTTTCCAATCAACATAATCTTCAGTGTTGCCAGCTACTCCACTCCTATCCTGCCTTAGGAAGCAGGAAGCGTATACTCCTAACCTTACTCGGAGATCCGGCACCGTGCGCACTTCCTATACACACAGGATCTTGGAATTGGGCCGGGATGATGACTCAACACTGACGATAAGGATGTCCTCGGGTGCCTTGGGTTGACTTAGAACGTTTATAGAATTATTCCTGTGTCAGAGACGTTTAATTCTTTTCAGCTAGCCACTTTACCACCTCTTCTATTTTTTCCTCAACCTGTTCCAGGGCCAGGCAAAGCCTTTGCCAGGTATTGCTGCTTTCCTACGGCCCCACACAGCAGCGGGAGATCCCACACATGGAGCCTTGGCACGTGCCAAGCACCAACTTCCATTAATTACCTCATTGAATCCTTGCCCTACAAGCGATGGACTGCCTCCACTCCTGTTTTGCATGTGAGAGGTTAAGTGGCTTTCTAGCAAAAGACTAAGCCTCATTTCTTATAAACTACCCCATCCTGGCTCACCCTCAGTGATCCCTACTCCTGATGTGCTGGCCCACCCATGGGCCCACATGTGCTTGGCTGGAGCTGGAAGTCTGGCCTAGTGTGTCTCAAGCCTCTGTGCTCCTGTGTCCCCCAAGCATGCCTCTATTATTGCCCTGGTGGTATTGCTATGTTTGTAGGCTCCTCCTTGTTTTGAGGAGGCTTGAACTTAGGGTCCTCAAGAGGAGAGACAAATGACCCTTGTATTCTGCCCAGAGGCTGGTACCTGCAGGTCTTATTCATAGACGGAATAACTACAGCCTCAAAGGGAAACTGAGGTTGCAAGCCTAAGGGTTAAGCACTATTTACTGTGGACATCATACATACTAGATACTTAATAAATGGCTTGCAGACATCTTCAGGAACTCGATCTGGGTCTAAGGCGGTTCTAAGAATATTCTCAGTTCTAGAAGCAGTTCTAGATCACCCAAGATGGTGGCTCTATAGCTTCCATTTATAAAGTGCTGACCATGTTCCCAGGATCATAAGCCCTTGTACTCAACCACTCTTTGACATAGGTGCTATCATCTCCATTTTAAAGATGAGGAAACTGAGTCTCAGAGAGGGGAAGTAACTCCCAAGTCACTAGACAGTAAGAGGTGGAGCTGGCATTCAAACCTGGTTGCTTCAGAGGAGTTGCTTAAGTCTTTGACTTTAGCAGTAGTAAACAGCAGAGCCAAAATCAGAATTGTGATTTGTTTAGTTGCTAATTTCATGTCTCCAAAAAAATTTTCAGGTCTCAAAACACCCTAAGGCTACCTTTGCCCAAATGCTGCACTCTTTGTAGCTGACCCAGAGAGAAGATGGGACACTCACCCAAAAACCTGGCATGCCTACTCAAGGATACCCCATGCCAGTCAGGGCCCCAGGAGGCCTGCATTCTCCTCTCCAGAACCAAAACACCTTTGTTGCGTGGCAAACAAAGGCCCCGCGTGCCCACACAAACACGAGACAGGACAAAGACCTGACAGAACCGAGCACTAGCAGAGCACCATGGGTTATGGAAACAAAGTGCATCTTACATAAAAGCAAACCACACCACCACACCAAAGCCTGGTGTTCTCAGCTGTGTTAGTCAAAGCAAACCGAGGGTCATCTCCAAGGCATACATGGGACGTGAGGAAGGTCTGCCTTCTCAGAGGCCCTTGCAGCAGGCCAGGAGGCATTCAAAGTAGAGATAACTTCCGAATGACCTCAAGTGGTCAGATACAGCCTGTCCTTTCCCTCCAACTGTATCCAGCCCTGGCACCTGAATTCATGTCCCCCCATTCCCTCCGGGGCCATCTCTTTGCTCCCGAGGCAAGCAAATGGTCTCACCAGCATTCACTTGTCCTCCGTAGATGGACCGGGGCGAGACGTGCAGCCCACCCTGCCAAGTGAGACGCCAAGTGCACACGCGGCATGCTGCAGGCCTACCTGGCTCCCACCTCTCCGAGCAGCTTTCCTCCCCGCCTGCTCGCCACCTCTATGCCGCTCTGTCTGCTCAGCCTCACTTCCTGGAAAAGCGCTACCCAGGGGCTTGCCGGGCCGGCTCTCCTCAGGGGTGTTGAGATCTGAGAGTCTGTGTTCAGTACTCAGGCACCTGACCACGTCTGAAGGCTTCAAGCAGCTCTTCTTAGAGATCTCGGGTCCGCCAGGGCCTCTCTGGCCTGCCTCCCTCTCTGCTTTCCTCTCATATTGTCCACTCTCTTCGCGCCATGGCTGCCTCTTGCTCTGGCTGCTAAAGGCATCACTAAGCTGGGAGATGACACTATCAGAGCTCCCCAGTGGCAGCTGCGAGAAGCTATCTTGGTGGATGCCTGAAGATGGCGTGTGGACACCACCGTCTCCATTCATGTGAAGGGAGGCCTGGGAAGCGGGTGCTAGGGCGTAGGTTTTGTGTGGGGAAGGTAGGGCCAGTGGAGAAGCTACTGACCGTGGGGTGGGACGATCTGACCAACTCAAATGGGGGAGGCTGAGAGACAGGGAGGGACTGGCCCTTGGTGACAAGGCGAGGTGGTCAGTGTTATAGACAGAAGCCTCTGGCAGAGGAGGCAAGGGTGGGGTCAGGGCCAGAGAACGCCTGCCTGGGACCCCCACAGTCAGCGAGATCCACTCAGAGGTGACGGCGTGCATCTCGGGGGACAGGGCTCGGCGGGAGTGGGGCAGAGATGAGGGTGCTGGCGTGATGAGCTTGCTGTGACTGGAAAACTTAAAAAGAAGAAGAGAGAGGAAAACAAAAGAAAGAAGCAAAAGGTACAAGTGTCAGCATAAAGGAAAAAGAAGGAAAATAATCACAAGGGGTATATAAAGAGGAATGAAATGGAGAGGATGCGCAAGGACACTCTGGTGTCCAAAAAGGAAATCCTTGGGTTACATCTGGGGAGAAACCAGGATGGGTGAGTGTACGTGTGAGCATGTGCGAACATGAGCCTGATGTGTGCAGGCAGTGGGTGGAGGAAGCAGCCACAGGTGTGGAGATGGAGAGAGGTTCCCGTCAGAGTAGTGACGGATGAGGCCGGCCTGCTTTGCAGAATTGGAGTTTCAAAGGGACCCACTGGAAGCTCCCTATCCCAGCCCCCCAGCCCCTGTGCATCCAGATCCCTGACCCGGAACCATGGGGAAAGGTGGCCCCGCACTGCCATGGCCCTTCCCTGAGGTTTTATTTTCTCTGGGAGCTCAGCAGAGTCTTCCAGAGAGGAGTATGAGTAGTGTACTAGTTTTGTTTTACAATCACTCTTGGCTACAGTCAAGTGAAAAATGTAGCTGAGTTCTCTGCATCCTTACAAAGCAGAATGTCCCGCCCCAGTCACACACCCTGTCCTATAAGACAACAGGATGCGGCTGTCACTGTGCAGGAAGCCCTGGGTCAGCCTGTTTAATGCTTTCTGCCAAGAACCCTCTACTGGGGTCAGTGATGAGCAGGTGTCAGAGAAGGAAACAATTAGAGGACTAGACAAGAGGCATCGTCTCAGGGTCAACCTGGGCCCCCAGGTCCTACTCTTGTTCCTCTGCCAACCTCCTTACAACATACATGGTGGTTTGGCTGGACTTTTTCACAGGATGTCACCCCCACCATATCACCCTGAACTCAAGGTTCTGACATTTTCTTGGCTTTGGGAAAGTGGGGATCAGTTTGGAATAGTTTATATTTCTAAACAAGTTTATTCATAATTAATGTTTGGGAGAGCCAACATCTTACCATGCCTATAAACCTACATCCTTTCAGCCCACTGAGACTGAGATGCTATAAGTTACTTGTTCCAGTCAACCTGGTTCCGGTGAATGCAAACACTTTGGACCTGGTCTACGTGGCTGACGAGAAGAAGGTGTAAGTCTCTCTTTCAGCCTTTGTCTTCTGCAGGCCAACTTTGGCCAAGATGACTGAGGACCACATTTGGACCATGGGATTTATGACACAGTGGTGGTCCCCACACCAACAGCTTCACCCAGGAGGGACCAACTGATAAAGGCTCTTGTTTCTCTTTCCCTAGTCACTTTATTCCCAGAGCAATTATCTGACTCTTTCTTTTCCTCTGAGATAATATATCTTCAACCAAGCACTGGAAAAGGCCATTTGTATGCATGAAGACAAAGTCCAGTGTACAGTCTGCTTTCCTGCAGTTTTTTTTTTTTTTTTTGAGACAGAGTCTCACTCTGTTGCCCAGGCTAGAGTGCAGTGGCGTGATCTCAGCTCACTGCAACCTCCGCCTCCCGGGTTCAAGCAATTCTCCTGCCTCAGCCTCCCGAGTAGCTGGGACTACGGGCGCCCGCCATCTTTTTTTGATTTTTGAATTTTTAGTAGAGACAGGGTTTCACCATGTTGGCCAGGCTGATCTCGAACTCCTGACCTCAGGTGATTCACCCACCTCAGCCTCCCAAAGTGCTGGGATTACAGGTGTGAGCTACCACACCCGGCCTCCTGCAGACAGTTTTTAATTGCAGTGCTCAAAAACCTCCCCAGAGAGGCTGTGTGCCAACAGCACTGTTGACTAAGAAAACTCACACACTGAGTATGAAAACCAGTGACAAGAAGCTTAGATACCTGAGGGCTTGCAGTGGCACTGCGACTTGGGGAGGCAGAGAAAGGCAGGTCCATGTAATCCACAGGGTTTTTCACCAGTGGCCGCTTGATCACATCCACATAGGTGATGGGGAAGATGCCTTGTCGGGATGTCCCTGGGATCCTCCCTTCGTACCAGTTCTCATCTACCTGCCGGAGCAGTGTTATCCTCTCACCCTGGAAGACACAGCAAAGACAGGGTCCTTGTCCTAGCATGCCTCTGCATGCCTGGGGCCTCTGCCTGCATGCTTCAATGTCCTGCATTGTTTACCACATTCTTAGCTCAGCAAAAACATTCCCTGCTGAACACGGAGGGAATTACCACCACTGGGATGAGGATGCTAATGGCAGAGGAGCTACCTTGATGCTGGGAAGTTTACCTTGGTTCTTTAAGTATTTTAGTAAAGGAGAACATCAGATTTGTGCCCCTAAGCCAGGGAACAAATATAGTGTTTTTGACTCATTTAATGTGAAACAGATATCCAATCTTCATCTCTAAGGCAAAGATTTTGGGGGGTTTCTCTTTTTCTTTCTTTTGTAGAATTATAAATACTTATAATGTATCATTATAGAAAAATCAGAACACAAACATAAAGCAGAAAACAATCTTCACCCATCACATAGTCATTTGGGGATAAACACTATTAATATTTGGCATATGGACTTCCCAGATTTACTTCTACGCATGTGAATTAAACCTCACATATTTTTTCTTATAAAAATTGAGTATAAACTGTGTTTCCATACTTTTCCAACTTGCTTTTTAAAAAATACTTAATAGTACATAGTAAACCTCCTTCTTTATCAAAAAATAGAATTCTAGATTTTTAATGGCATTGCACAGCTTAATGGACCACTGCAGGGTATTCTGTTGCACACACATATAATGATTTAATTACTGATCCCCTGCTGTAGGGCAAATTGGGTTGCTTCCAGTGTTACATAAGATGGTTCATCTTTTTCTAACCCATGTGCTCACTTCCCTCAATCCTCAATAAAATCAGTAACTTAGTAACTTTAGGAAGCCAGAGAATTTTGCCAGGTAGAGTGTTTGGATTCTGGAAAGAAGAACTTCTCTGCACAGTGTAATTGCGTCTGAATAAGCATGACGGTGATGATAATGATACTGGCATCTCCTGTTTACTAAGCACAAACCAGATACCATGTGTCATGCTGGGGGCTTCACATAAGCTGTTTCACCTAAGTCTCTTACAACCACCTAGGGGAGAGCCATCTATCTTCATTATTTTCTATAAGAAAATGGTGGCTTGGAAAAAGTATTTAACTCCCACATTCTGCACAGCTGGTTTGTGCCTTTTGGGTTCAAAGCTTTTCAAACTTCTCCTGGTATCAATGCACCTGTTTCTTCCACTAGATCACACCAATATATTGTAAAACCCAGTCCCCAACACAGTGCATTATCACATCATTAGTTGGTAAGTGTTGGTTGAAAACAGCTTATAAAAGATGTCTAAGACTCCAGAAATACTATCTTTAATCAGTGAGCTCAATACAGTTAAACCCTGACATTAGCCTAGGGTTTATTTTAAAAATACCTTACCTCAGAAAATTCTCCAATTGCCCTTAATGCAATTCTTTTAGCTTTTTTCTTCAATAGAGATGGGGTCTTGCTATGTTGCTCAGGCTGGTCTTGAACCCCTGGCCTTAAGTGAGCCTCCTATCTTGGTTTCCCAAAGTGCTGGGATTACAAGCCTTAATGCAATTCTTTTTTTTTTTTTTTTTTTTTTTTTTTTGAGATAGAGTCTCACCCTATTGCCCAGGTTGGAGAGCAGTGGAGTAATCTCAGCTCACTGCAACCTCTGTCTCCCAGGTTCAAATGATTCTCCTGCCTCAGCCTCCTGAGTAGCTGGGATTACAGGAACCCACTACCATGCCCAGTTAATTTTTGTATTTTTAGTAGAGACGGGGTTTCACCATGTTGGCCAGGCTAGTCTCAAACTGACCTCAAGTGATCTAACCACTTCGGCCTCCCAAAGTGCTGGGATTACAGGCGTGAGCCCCCGTGCCCAGTCCTTAATGCAATTATTGATTAGCATACTTCTCTTAAGGGTACAGACAGCACCCCCAGACTGGGAAGTGATAGCAACACCACACTTCCCCACATAGCTGTGCCATCCAAGAGAGCCCCAAAGCAAGGCATGAGAAGGGCAGCTTACCTTTCTGAAGGACATTTCTACCTGTGTATCACCATTAAAGTTAAACTTAGCAATAGCTTCTCCATATTCCAAAACCTGCACTGGTGTCAACTTTTTGGGCTGAGCCTTCTCAGCAGGAGGAAGAAGCTGAGAAAGGGAAACAGGTAAAAGAGAACAAGGGAAGAGAAGAAAGCAGGGAAACAAGAGGAAAAGGAGGAAACAAAACATAAGCATTTAGTAAATAAATGGTGCTTTGGGCACAGTCAGGCTTTTCCTTAGAAAGAAAAGGGGCTGCGGTACCTCAATATAGGTGCGTGGGAAGATTCCCACCCGGCCGTGGTGTTCTCCTTCATACCAGTTCTGATCAATTTGCTTATAAATGTAAACAATATCTCCCTTCTGCAGAGGAAGCTCCCTGTCGACAGAGGGTCAACGGCATTTTAGCAGATGTTTCAGTATGTGTAAGATTAAGACACTTCAGTTTTGTAGCAAAGGAAGACTTTTAAGTGGGGTCAAAGGGTACAAATTCCAGAGAGGGGACTCCATATTTGGAAGTAAGAACCCCACTATTCAGGAAATTACATCACATTTGGCATTTTTCCAGTCTTTTGCAGGATGGATGTTAACATTCAAATTGACTAGCCCTTGAAAGTGCTCAGAGGCCTTATTAATTTGTTGTGGTTTTCTAAATGCATTTTTTGTGAATGCTGTCTTATGCTCAGAATATTTATGCAACACACAGCAATGCACTCAGCTGCCTTAACTGATGTTTATTAAACGAAGAAAAGCGTCTCCTTCTGGATACCTTCACTATCCTCTACTATGCCCTAGCAGGACATGCTTTCGTTGCTTTAAATTGCCCTCAAATTATTTGTGATATATTGGCATCCTTCTATCATTCCATCAATTTCACCATTTGTCCACCCATCCATTTTACCATCCGTCTTTGTATCATCATGCAGTAGAAAGGTTCTGAAGTTAGGCAGATCTGGTCCAAAACCCAGTTCTGAAATTTAGTAGCTCTGGGACCAGGGACACAATACTTAATCTGAGACACTGTTTCTTTAGCTAAACTTGGAGCTAACTCAGAGTTGCTGGAGAATGCTTCAACAAACTAAAAATAAACAGCTAGGATGGTGCCTGTTGTACAGGTAGGTAACACTCAATAAATAAATGTTAATTCCATTACTTTTTTTCATGAGACAAGGTCTCATTCTGCTGCCCAGGCTGGAGTGCAAGTGGCATGATCACGGCTCATTGCAGCCTCAACCTCCTGGGCGCAAGTGATTCTCCTACTTCAGCCTCCTGAGTAGCTGGGACTACAGGCATGCACCACCATGCCTGGCCAATTGTTACATATATATTTTCGTAGAGATGGGGTTTTGCCATGCTGCCCGGGCTGGTCTTGAACTCCTGGGCTCAAGTGATCCTCCTGCCTCAGTCTCCCCCAAAATGCTGAGATTACAGGCATGTAGTCACCGCGCCCGGCCTAATTCCTTTGCTTTTTAACATGGAAAAGTGATGTTGGAAAGAAAAGTAGATTTTCCTTCAAATGCTCTTTGTGCCCCTTTGCAACTTTTCCATATCCATTCTTTTGTTTGCCTTAATAATGATGATGTTATTATTATTATTATTATTTTTTTTTTTTTGAGACAGTTTCTCACTCTGTCACCAGGCTGGAGTGCAGTGGTGCAATCTCAGCTCACTGCAACCTCCACCTCCCAGGTTCAAGCAATTCTCCTGCCTTAGCTTCCCGAGCAGCTGGGACTACAGGCATGTACCACCATGCCCGGCTAATTTTTTTTTTGTAGAGACGGGGTTTCACCATGTTGGTCAGGCTGGTCTTGAACTCCTGACCTCATGATCCACTTGCCTTGACCTCCCAAAGTGCTGGGATTACAGGCGTGAGCCACCGCGCCTGGCCCAGATGATGTTAATTTTTAACCAGGACTCTTTTTTTAAAAAAGTTAGACAAAGGCAAATTTTAAACAAAATGAAAACTTAAGGATAAAAATTAGAACGTTTTCTTTTTTTTTTTTTTTTTGAGACAAGAATTTTGCTCTTGTTGCCCAGGCTGGAGTGCAATGGTGTGATCTCAGCTCACGGCAACCTCTGCCTCCCGGGTTCAAGCTATTCTTCTGCCTCAGCCTCCCCAGTAGCTGGGATTACAGACATGGGCCACGAGGCCCAGTTAATTTTGTATTTTTAGTAGAGATGGGGTTTCTCCAAGTTGGTCAGGCTGGTCTCGAACTCCCAACCTGAGGTGATCCGCCCGCCTCGGCCTCCCAAAGTGCTGGGATTACAGGCGTGAGCTACTGCGCCTGGCCCTTACAACTTTTTCTTGAATTAAATAATTTTAAAATTGTAACATTTTCTTGAATTAAAAAAAAATGACCTAGATCTTTTTCATTTGTGTCAAACCAATAGGATGGAAAAGTCTCCAATTGTAACTTGGAAGGGGTGTGCTCACTTTGCAGGATGCCAGGAAGTCCCACGGTATGTGAGGGGTGCTGGCCGAACAATGAGGGCACATCTGGAAAACTATAGAAAGTCAATTCTGTGCTGAATAAAAGCACAAGGCAGCCTTTGTGGGTCTCACATTAGCAGACAGGATTCTAACCCTCAAGAGGTCTGTAAAGGGGATGTGGGCATTTGTCTCTGTGAGAAGGAATGTCTCGGGCCACATTTTTGCCACAGCCCTCTTTGGGGGGCATTATGAATTCCCTCTTCCTTTACCCCCAACCACAGGCACATAGATGAGCAAGACCCTCAGCATATTCACTGCTGTGGAGACCTGCAGGCTCCTGACTCTACTATACTAAGTATCTTGCAGCTGTGGAGGGGGGCGGGAGCGTAATGGTCCTACTGTTAAGCAAAGGATACACTTGTGTGTGAGAAAGGAACTGAGGGGTCAGTAGTTGTGGCTGATGGAAGTCTACCATGGGAAACCTGGGGCCCTATTCTGCCACTACTGTGGACTATACTCCTAGCTCCCAAAGAACCATGCGACCAGGTCTGCTGGTGAGAGGGTTTGAGAAATATGATTCGCTTTAGATCTTTTTTTGAGCATCACAGTGTACATCAGCACAGCAGAGGCTCTGAGAAGACCCAGGGGAAAGAAACTTGTTTAACTTTGTTGAACCAAGTATTCCATAACATGCTTTTTATTTTTTTTATTTTTTTTATTTGTTAAAATTTTTTAGACGGAATCTTACTCTGTTCCCCAGGCTGGAATGCAGTGGCGTGATCTTAGCTTACTGCAACCTCCACCTCCTGGGTTCAAGCAATTCTCATGCCTTAGACTCTTGAGTAGCTGGAATTACAGGCACTTGCCACCACGCCCCGACTAATTTTTGTATTTTTTGGTAGAGACAGGGTTTTGTCATGTTGGTCAGGCTGGTCTTGAATTCCTGACCTCAAGTGATCTGCCAGCCTCAGCCTTCCAAAGTGCTGGGATTACAGGCATGAGCCACTACGCCTGGCCCCGGCAGCATGCTTTTTTGAGTAACTGACTGTGGGGAAATGTAAAACCAAGTGACTGAAGGGCTTAAAAGACCATGGAGCTAGAATTTACTTTTTTCACTAAATTTTGTGGACTTTTTTTGGAGGCAGCATGTCGTGATGAAAACACGGAATCAGAAGGAAGGAAACCTCTCTCCGGCATTAGCAATGTTGATAAAAGGTGACAATTTCTGTGGATCTAAGCTTTCTCACCTGTTCTATTTGACGGGGTTGCTCTAAAAAAAAGTTGTTTTAAGACTCTTTATGAAATCTGGGAAAATGTACTATTATCATCACTAGACCATTTAATAAATCTTACATAGACCTTTCTCAATTCAAAGAAAAAGTGTATTAATTAAATTGCAAATTAATTTATATATCTCTGTTATCTTGTCTGGTTTAAAAAAAGGGGGGTAAGAGGATAACATATTTTGAGCACTAAATTTTGGTACACTACGCAAAATGTTTTACAGGTATTACCCCAGCTTCCCTGAAAGAGAGGCATTTTTACCCATATCTTGCAGATAAAGAAAATTGAGTGGGGGAGAAGTTGATAACTTGACTACACTCACAGAGATAGTAAGTGGCATAGTCAGCATTTGAACACAGTACTTCCTGACTCTAAAGCTCGCAATCTTTGCAGTATGGTACGCAGCCACCTCCTTTAGCTGACCAACTAAAGGACTGGAGTAATACACACAAACCCAGCTATACCAGATTTGTGCCTAGGTTCTAGACACTGTGGCCTGGTCACTCATTTTGTGGGATAGAGGAGATCAGAACCATGGTTGGTTAGCTCCACATAGCATTTCCCAGCATCTAAGGACAGGGAGCTCTCCCTCTGATCACCAGATGCATGACCGTCCATCTGCAGGACAATGAGGTGGCCACTGTCCATTGTACTTTTAGCTGCCAATGAGAACTCATGGACTATTTAAATCCATAATTAGATAAAAAGCCAGCTGTTTCCTTATGGAACCCAGTCTTTGGTAGCATTTCCCAAATCGTGTTTCAGGTTCTTTTCTTGAAAGACTTCTGGAGCTATTAACATGCCATCAACAAAGTATTTCTTCAAAGTGGGTGGGAGGTATAGATATAGCATGCACTGTTTCCCAACTCATTCTACAACAGAACTCCCTTTTTGAGAAAAATCTTATAGGGCTAGCACTCTGAGGAACACACTTAGAGAAACGCTAGTCTCCGGTGGGTTCATGTAAGCCTTTAATCTCTTGGGATGTTGTAGCAAAATGGGTAAAGTTATCTCCCTAGAGACTGGTCTAGATCCTTCCACAGAAAAGATGGGTCAGATCAAGCCACCACTTAAGCAAATAGAGCCCCTACATAGGAGGAGGCAGGGTGGGACAGGGTATAAGAGCCCAACCTCTGCCTAGGTTTGAATTCCAACTCTCTCACACCAGCTTGAGCAGGTTCCTTAACCCTATAGTCCCTTGGCCTTTTCATTTGAACAGTGGGGATCATCACAGCACCCACTCCATAATGAGTTAACATATGCAAAGTACTCTGAATAGTGTTTGGCACATAGCAAACTCTATGAACTACTGTTTTGTTCTTTTTTTTTTTTAACAACAATTTTGGTAATTGTTATTTCTCCAACTCTTCTCTACAAACAAACTGTTGTGTTTCAAAGAGACAACTAAAAAGATAAATAAATATAACTGGTAGCACTTACTTTAGTGTCTGAGCTTTAAAGTCAAATTTGGCTCTGGCAGGTCTCATCTGAACATAAGAAACAATGACAAGTTAAAATCAGGATTCATGTACAACAAGGACACATTTTCACAAATTTCTAGAAAGCAAAGCAGAGAAATTCACTCTAGCCAGTTTGTTCTAGTGTAGAAATCTGGGCAAAATTGCATTTGTCTGACCTTAGTAGAATACTAGATAAATGTTTAGTTAACTATGTATGTCATGCATGAGAATCCCCTAAAAACAACCAGATCTGGGGAAGAGATGGTTAGAAAGGTCCCAAAGCTGAGGTACCAGTTCCTCAAAACATGCAGACCATGGCTATTAAAAAAACAAACAAACAAAAGACAAAGTCAGCCAGAAGTCCTAAGATGTTCCTTATCTACTGTCTTATTCCTTAGGGACATTTATTTGCTTAAATTATGATATGCAAGTAGATGAAACGCCGACTCACTTCTCACATCATCTCCAACTCCATATATTTCTTACGGTCTGTGACCTCATCCAAAAAGCCAGATAAAGTGGTCCCTGAGCTCAAATGACTCCTGCCAAGACTTCCAATCCTGTTGGGTAGTCCTCTCTTCCCAGATGCCCAGGTCCGAGTCAGCCTCTGCCCCTTCTCCACTTCCTGATCAAGTGTGTCATTAAGTCAGGAGGGACCTCCCTCCACACCTCCATCCCTCCGCAACCCTGTAGCTCAAAGCTGACGCCTAGTTTCCATTGACACAAAGCTTCCTTTGATTTCACATTCTCTTCACTCTAATCTGTCACCCGGGAGCACAAATAACATTCCTAACATTCTTCCTCACATCTCTTCCTTGCTTTGAAGTTGGCTGCTGCTCTCAACTTTCCCTCAGTTCAAATCTCAATTCCTGCCATAGGTGAAGGCCTCTGGGTAGTTTCTCCCTACTCTTAACCGAATTGCCTTTATCTCTACTACACTGTTCCTGTTCCAGTCAAATCTATTTGCTACACCTCAACTGAACCCCCTCCTATCCCCTCCTCTCTCTGAAATTTCTTTTTTCTTTTCTTTTTTTTTCTTTTTTTTGAGACAGGGTCTTGCTCTGTCTCCTAGGCTGGAGTACAGTGGCACGGTCTCAGCAACCTCTGCCTCCCAGGTTCAAGCAATTCTTCTGCCTCAGCCTCCTGAGCAGCTGGGACTACAAGCATGTGCCACCATGTCTGGCTAACTTTTGTATTTCTCAGTAGAGACTGGGTTTTACCATGTTGGCCAGGGAGGTCTCTAACTCCTGGCCTCAAGTGATCCGCCCACTTTGGCCTCCCAAAGTACTGGGATTACAGGCGTGAGCCACTACGCCTGGCTGTGGAATTTCTTTCTTTTTTTTGAGACAGCATCTTGCCGTGTTGCCCAGGCTGGAGTGCAGTGGCACAATCATGGCTCACTGCAGTCTTGACTCCCCAGGCTCAGATGATCCTACCACCTCAGCCTCCTGAGTAGCCTGGACTACAGGCACGCACCACCAAGCCTGGGTAATTTTTGTACAGATAGGGTCCACGATGTTGCCCAAGCTGGTCTCAGATTCCTGGGTTCAAGCAGTTCTCCTGCCTTGGCCTCCCAAAGTGCTGGGATTACAGGTGTGAGCCACTGTGCCTAGCCTTCCGCAGGTATTTTTAAAGTTTGCATTTTCACATTGATGTTTCCATCTATCTACCTATCTATACCATACATACTGGGGCCACGCGAATGATCACCTTATAATCAAGTTAAAGCCACACAATTTCAATACCTGTGTTTGTGTCTGTAACCAAAGGGCATAATTTCACAGTTGCAGGTGAACAAGAAAAGAACGCATGTGGGGTTAATGATAAATGACAAGTTTACAAGAGAAAACTAAATGACCAAAATTATAAGGATACGAATTTTACAGTGATTCCAATAGAAAAACACAAGGAAGTAGGTTACCTCATGTCACCCAGCTGTAGAGCTGTGTGAACTTTAAAAAATTTATACCAAAGCAGCACCACATTCACACTCTGGTAACTGAGTTCTGTCAAAACAGTATCTCCTATCAATTAAATCAATATAATTATATAGATTTGTAGTTTATGATTAATTTGTAAGTGGACTTAGGTTAATAATGGGGGGTGGTGAGATTTTTTTCACTGAAGGCCTGTTAAAATTCACTGATTCCATTAAACTCTTGAGACGTGTATGTGAGTCACTGGTAGTTATACAAAGCAGCATCCTCTCCCTCTTTATCTCCCTGTAGCTCCAAGACTGAATCCATCTTTCCCTCCTCTGGCTTTCACAGTATTGTATTACTTACTATAGGACAGAGATAACTGTGTAAGAGGGAGACTCTTCCACTATCAGCTCCCCAAGGGCACACAGACAGAGTTCTTTCTGCCTCCCATAGGGTCTTACACAGAACCAGTGGTCACCCCAGTCCTACTGAATGGGACTGAAGTGCCTTGACACAGTGTGGTGCACCTGGGATGTGTTGGTCTCTACTTTTTCAAGTCCATCAGTCAACTTCTAGGGCAGTAATTCTCAAAATGTGGTTTCTAAACTGGTATCACCAATATCACCTGGGAAACTGTTAAAAATGTAAATTTTCAGGCCCCACAGCAGAATCAGAAACTTTGCAGATAGGATCCAGGGTTTGTATTTTACCAAGCCCTCCGGGGGATGCTAACGCACTTGTCAGAGTTTGCTCTAGAAGGGAGGCAGGCTCACTGAGCAGAGTTTGCCTGCCTCTGTCCATGGTTATTCCACCCATGGTGCATTTCTGTTTGCATGTATCAAGTACATGTGTAAGTGTGCAGCCCTAGTGCCTTTACCTGTTCCCATCTTCTTCTACCTACAAGCAGGCAGGACTATCGGTGAGGACAAACCATGCTCAGAGCCTTCTGAGAAGGGCCATTTTGAGGAGGAGCTGGAACGTTGAGGACTCAAGGGCTATCTTTCCCTTGCAATTAACACTTGCTAACTTTTGCTTCTTCCTTGATAGATTTTCTTTTTCTCCATCACTTTAGAGTCTCCTTCTCTTCCCCAGCTTTCCTTTTTCTTTTAATTTGAGACAGGCTCAAATTTCTTTTAATTTGAGACAGGATCTTACTCTGCCACCCAGGTTGGAGGGATGTGTTCATAGCTCATTGCAGTCTTGAACTTTTGGGGTCAAGTGATCCTCCCACCTCAGCCTCCCAAGTGGCTATGACTACAGGCATGCACCACCAAGCCTGGCTAATTTTTCTATATATTTTATATATACATAAAATATAATATTATATATATTATAATATGTATATTATATATATACACACATATTTTTAACTGTAAAGATGAGGTCTCCCTATGATGTGTAGGCTAGTTTCGAACTCCTGGCCGTGAGTGATCACCCTGGCTCAGCTTCTTATAGTGCTGGGACTATAGACTTGAGCCACTAAACCCAGCCAGCCTTCTTTCTTTTAATTTGGTTCCCTCTTTTCACTATCTCTTCTTCCCAGACACTTTTTTTTTTTTTTTTTTGAGACAGGGTCTTGCTCCGTTGCTCAGGCTGGAGTGCAGTGGCATGACCGTGACTCACTGCCTTGACCTCCCAGGCTCAAGCAACCCTCTTGCCTCAGCCTCCCCAGTAGTTTGGACTACAGACACGTGCCATCACATCTGGCTATCTACCAATCTATCTACCTACTTAATTAATTAGAGATGGAGGTCTCACTATGTTGCCCAAGCTGGTCTCGAACTCCTGGGCTCAAGCAATTCTCCCACCCTGACTTCCCAAAGTACTGGGATTACAGGTGTAAGCCACTATGCCCAGTCATATTTCTACAAAAAAAAAAAAAAAAAAAAAAAATGACTAGGCAATGATGCTTCTAGAGAGAAAAATAAAAATTAAAAAATAAATAAATAAACATAAATATTAAGCTACTGTATTGAAAGGATATAAAACAGTACATACTTTGGGTGTTATTCCCCCATTTCCCTAGCTCCCACCCCAAATCCCAGATACGCCCATTTTCCCTAAAAGAGATCATCTTCAGTGGGGCTACTTAAGGGTTACACGGCAAAGCATAAACTCTTACGCAAGATCCAGCATTTGGCTAGCATGAGAATTTCAACATGTTGACCTTAGTGTAGGAGGCCAAGATCTGGATAAAAATCACTTCAAAGTTTGTTCTTCTCTTTCCTTTTATAATATTAAGCTTTCATAACCTAGGCTTGGAAATGTCAAAACTAAAAGAACAAATGAAACATCCCTTGGAGAACTCTCTTACTCTCTGTGGGTTTATCCTAACTGCGAAAGTCTTTGGGCTTCAAAATTCTTCAGTGAGGCGTACTACTGCAGCACTACTGAACGCTTCACACAGTTCATCCACCTACACGTGAGCAGCAGCATTGTTCTCTATTTCAAAATTAATGGCACTAAATTTGGAGGCCTTCGTAAATGGTACAAAGTATTGTTAAGCTAACTTTTGTAAAGTTTCATTAACCATCTCTTCAAAGAAGAATTGTGTAACTGTCCACACCATAGCTACCAATGCATATGGACTCAGGTATCAGGTTTCTAAGCAGAACGCACAGGCAACACAGTAGCATGATAAAATGCAGGATGTGGAGGGCTGGACTCACGAAGGCAGCCAATGCTCTAAGGCATGCAACAGGGGCATGTGCCAGCAGACCCCGGTCCCCCAGCCAGGCATGCTTGAACATACAGAGCACAGGACATAATGAGGTCATGTCTATTTACCAGCCACAAGAAGCCAAAGCAAGCCTAAGGGAGGCCAGGATGACAAATGCTGTTTGGAGAACTAAATTGGCCTACAGAGGGCAATGCTGAGGGGAGGCAAATAGGCAAATATTGCTTTGGGTCAAGCAGCAGATTGAGGTGACCAAAACAGACCTCTGACCCAGATTTCCTTTTGGCGGTATCGTCTATATTGAGGAGGTCCCCAAAGCGCTCATTAGTGATAAACTGATGGTGCGTCGGAATGACGCCTGTGTGGCGTCGAGCTGCAATATCAGCCTCTTCTTGCTCGCGCTTAAGTCGTCTCTGGTCCGCTAAAAGTTTCTGCCATAAAATTGCATAAAATGGGCAGTGAATCATCTGTTCCAGCGTATTAGAAAACTGCCAACAAAAGTAATTAGGGAAGGAGGTGGTGGGTGAATGGGGCAGAGGCTTTAAGGGTCAGCTGTCACAAGGGCCTTAGAGCCACAGCTACTACACTCCCATCGTAACCACCCTCCGAGCACTATAGAAAGGAGGCGGCACTTCACTGGGAAAGCCGGGATAGGGGAAGGATGATTCCACATGATTACACTGTCCAGCAAACTACCTACCCCCAGCGCAGTCCAAAGCCTCCTGCTCCTGGCAGCAAAAGGCCAGGTGAGCCAGGGGCATTCCCATCCAGGGCATCTCCAACCATGCTGGGCTGGCAGCGGGAGGCTGGAAGTGCCATCTCTACCGTGTTTTTAGGCAAGGATATATTCCCACAGCATATTCCCCTGGCAGGACCAGGGCTGGCCAATTCCTGCTGCCCATCTCAGGCCTATTAAACCTGCTACAGGCTTTTGCTAGTGAAGTCTATGGCACCAGGTCGTTTTTGTGATTCCTGTATCTATTACTCTAATATGCTCTTGACAGAGTGGAGCAGCCCATTTTAGAAAAGATGAAGCCCCTTCTAGACAGCCAAGTCTTCCCCTAGGCACAATTTTTAGAAGGCCTTAGGATATACACCACAGGCTAATTATGTGGCTGACAGAGAGCATCAGTTGCTTTCTTACTGAATGATTTCTTCACTGGGTGAAATGAAGCTGAGTTAAAGGGAATGACAAAGAATATAAATATAAAAAAAAAAAAAAAACCCTAAGAATAATGGTACCTGAGATTAGAAGAAATATTCTCTCTTAGAGTAAGGAAAAAGTCATCTATTTCTATTTTTAAAGGCTTCTCTGAAAAATCAAACAATGTTGCTTTTTACCAAATGCCCTCAATGCCTATTAAAATGACCCCACGGAACAGAATTTTAAATGTGTTTTCTGATACTAGACAATCTTAATTTCCTGGGATTAACTTTCCTTATAGGAAAGCATGAATTAGAACTGATTCTCAGCATTGGAAAACAGTAGGCTTCTTCCAGCAGGCAATTAAATGCCTCATGTGACATGCAACCCCAAAGGAGGGTGGGCCGATTCTCCAGAGACTACAAATAACAAAGTGACAACTCATCAAATGGCTGTGGGATTTCCAGTACTCAAGTAAGTTGTAAAGATAAATGAGAAAAGACATGAGAAAGTCCTCTGAGAAGCCCAGTGCTATAGAAAGAGTGCTGGTCCAGGCATCTGGAGCCCTGGTTTCTAGCTCTGCTATTGGTATAGGTTAACTTACTATGCAGCCCTGGGCAAGCTTCTACCTTGCTGTGGTCCTTTCCTGGACTAAACCAGGGGCTTGGCTACATGACCACTGATGTTCCTGCCAAGTCTGATATGTTCTCATTTTCTGAAAATCCATGTTAATGATAAAGCATTTGCAATGGGGAGGGCCTGACTAACATCCCACGAGCTGGGAAGTGTGAGCTGCTTCTGTAGCCATGGGAGTGGAGTGATGCTTGAGACTGCCACAGTTCTTACTCACGGCCCCTTGTGTTCTGGCTGGAGTTAAACATAATCAGTGGAAGTGGACATCAAATGGGGCAAAGCTCCCAATCCAGTACTTTAATCTGACCTTAGTAAGTCCCTCAGCACTGTAGTTTAACCAGATAAGCCAAAAACCATGGATAAAGACACAAAACTTTTAAGGATCTATGAGCCAGTGTTATTCAGGAGACAACTGCTCGCCTTCTTATGTAACTTCTAATATATCCATTGCTAAGCCACTAGATAAACTACACCTCCCATGTGGTAGGCAAGAATTGTCCCATAGAACCTTCTAGGTCAGAGACTAGGGCTTATATTACTAACATGGAATTTCATCTTCCTTCATCATAGCAGCCCCGGCCTACATACATGGGAATCTTGTATCTTGTGGCAGGAAATATTTAACAAAGAGCTATAGAAATGAATCTGCTCTATGGCCTGATGGATACTCATCATTAGTGAGTTATCACAATAATAACTGTACATCAGATGCTTTATCTTGTTTCTTTCCATGGACAGGTGCAAGTTTCTTATTGAATACTGTTCAATTGTGCCCGGAGATGGGGAGAGGTACAGCGGTTTAACCTTCTTTCTTTCTTTTTTTTTTTTGTCGAGACAGAGTCTCGCACTGTCGCCTGGGCTGGTGCCCAGTGGTGCGATCTCAGCTCACTGCAACCTGTGCCTCCCGGATTCAAGCGATTCTCCTGCCTCAGCCTCCTGAGTAGCTAGGATTACAGGCGCCCGCCACCACGCCCGGCTAATTTTTTTGTATTTTTTTAGTGGAGATGGGGTTTCACCGTTTTAGCCAGGATGGTCTCAAACTCCTGCCCAAGTGATCCACCTGCCTTGGCCTCCCAAAGTGCTGGGATTACAGGCATGAGCCATCGCGCCTGGCCATGGTGCTTTTATTTTTGTCTTTTGTTTCGCCATCTGGTGGCAATAATTATCATCATCCCACTGGTCCCCAAGTCAGCCTTATCCTAAATCCTTCAGGAAACCCCACCTAAACTCTGGAACTACTCAACAAGGCATAACAACAGAGAAAAAGGGCTTCAGACTTGAACGTGAATGGGACAGAGTTGTGTACACATGCACTCCCTCCCCGACTCCTACCAGGTCAATGTGATTTTTCCATCTCTTAATTCATTTCAGGAATATGGGCTCGGGAGCTTGTTTAATCTCTAGGACTCTTTTTCTTGGGGATGTGAGGCCCAGAAAGCATGTATCATCACAATGCTTTATCCCAGCAGAAGCTTGTGATTTTGCCCATTTGACTGATACAAAGAATCACCTCTTCCCAAATCCCCGAGAAAAGGGGCTCTTTCCCAGGCCCTGCCAGTCACCCCATGGCAGGACAGGCATTTCAGTAGCTACCAGAAAATATCCACATTTTGAAGCTCTTGGCTGGGGTTTTCCAGCATTTCTTGGTGTATCTGCCTTCTTCTGAATTGAAGGCAACAGAGTTACAGGCAACTTCCTCAAATTGTTTTATAAAATGTATCAAGGCCATTACTGTTTTTCATTTTCCTTTCTCCTATTGCACCCTTCTCAATTTGAACAATGCTTCATGCCAACAGAGGGGTGGGCAGTACTGGAGAAATATGCGGGCAGATTTCCTTAGGGATTATCAAGCGTGGGGTTGAGGGGGGATGAAAGAGCGAACTCTGGTTTCCAGCTTACAGGGCATTAAGTACAGCAGTGGACAATCTCTTTCTGTATCTCCCATGCAGCAGTGCTGGCTGGACTTGGCATTTATAACCTAGTGCCTGTGGGGAAATCAGTCCTACTTTTTGGAAAAGTTGACCAAAAAAAAAAAATAATAATAATAATAAGTTGACAAAAATTGAGGCTTTCACAAGTGATTTTTTTTATATGACATTGAGCCTATGTCATATAAAAAAAATCACTTGTGAAAGCCTCAATTTTTGTCTCCAATTGCTAGACCATGTCACCTCTCTGACAGATGTCTAGAATCTTTATTTTCTTCATAAATTTTTCCAAGCAAAAGCTAAGAGATTTAAAAGATGGGATTTACCTCTTTATCATCATGACGTCTTCGAATAAATTCTTCTGTGGATTCCAAGTAATCAGCTGGTATAAAATGTCTTGGCGATTCTGAATCTTTAAAACAACAAAGTAGAGTTAAAACAGGCAAAGATTTCGCTGGAAACCAGCTTGGGAAAATAGTTCACCTTTCATCTATTATAAATATCAAAATTTTAAAGTCATTCTTGATCAATGATCAATGGTCGAATTCTGAAGGAAAAAAAAAATTCCACCCCCTGCCCCATTTTTTGGATTTATTTGTCAACTACTTTAATGCAAAGAAAACTACTCAGAAGGCAAAAGGTGAGCAAAATGAGAGAACTTTCTTTGTAAAGTTTCCCTAACAAAGAGGCGTGCAGGACCTTATAGGGACAAGGCACACACTCACACACATATAGGGCCATTGAGAGAGGCTGCCTCTCAAAAAACCACGGGATATGTTGGGGATTGGTACAAACAGCAAGGGGTTCAAGAGTTCAAATGAACACATTTCTCAGTTGAGCTAAACGGCCAATTTTTCTTTCGAAACACAGTTTGGTGGTTAGTCTAAATGACATGGGGGCTTTGTTTTTAAAGAAGTGCAGCCACTATGAGCCATGATTAATTGCCAAGCAAAACAAACAGAAAACAAAGGACAGACCAGAAAATGAGCACCAAGGGCACAGAGGAGGAAGGGATAATGCAAGCAAAGTGGAGGGACGGGCAGGTGAGACTAGGCAAACACACAAAATGCCACCTCCGCGGGATGGTGCCAGTTCACTTTGTGGGTTGTTGTTCCTGTCCAGGCTGTGGTCTGAGTATGGCACGGAGTTTCCATTATTAATGGCCCTTGGGTAGTCCTCCAGGGCCGTGGGTCTCTCCTGAGAGGGCTCTGAGATGCGGCTAAGCCTGGCCATGGTTTGTCGGGAAGACAGGCGTGTGGGAACCACGGGCTTCCCCCCAGAAGGGGGCCGGTCCTGATGGGGCTGACTGGGGAGGTCTGGCTTCTGGCCTACCAGGAGGCCTGAGGAGTCACCAGGAGAAGGTTGTCTGGGGTGGTGGTGGAGGGGCTTTTTCAGCCGGAAAGGAAGGGGGCTCATTAGGTAGATGTTCCTGAGGAGGGTGCTCTTGTCCCCTCTGGAATCCAGGCGCCACTCGGGCTGTCTAGAGGTCTGCTGCTGCTCATGCTTCCGGATGGTGGTGAAGCGAGTGTATGAGGCCGGGCAGGTGCCCTTGCACTTGTTGAGGCGATGTTTGGGGAAATCTCCGTGAACGCTGCTGCTACTGCCTTCTCTGCTGTCAGTGGAGATATTTGAACAGCGGTCCAGGTCATCAGAGCAGGTGGAGAGGGGCTCAGAAGGCACAAGGCCCCTGAAGCTCAAGGCATGGTGCGCCATATTGCTACATGTTGGGGAGGCATAGACCCCACTGGAGTTCATCCCATCCATCTCCTTGGGACGGAGCTTGGTTGACTCAAGGAGGGACTCGGCCGAGCGGGCTGAGGTCAGGTTGCCCCGGGACAGCACAGGTGTGGGAGACTTGCTCAGCCTGCCGGACAGGTCCAGGGATGGCATGGAACGGGACCGCTGAATCAGCTGCTCAAAAGCGGTGATGCGGGAAGAGACGGTGTGCTTGGGGATGTGTTCCGAGCCCTCCTGGCTGGGGCCCAGCTCACCCCTGGACAATGCCAGGCTACTCTTTTCAAAGTGGGAGGCAAGATCCCGCACACTCGAGGAGGAGGAGATGGAGCCCAGGAAGAGGCCAGCTCGGTTGATCTGGTGCATGTCCCGATAAAGCATCGTGAACTGCATCCCAGCCTTTCTTGAGAGAGGGCAGGGCCTCCTGCCACTGGTGCTGTACTCCTGGAGGCTCATGGTACTGCTCGACTTGCTGTCATAATCCCGTCGGGAGCGCATGAGCAGGTTCTCAATGCTCCCTCCCACTTGGAGCGGGAGGCCTCTTTTGGAATCATTCAAAGAACCGGAAACACAAAGGTTCTCACAGCTTTGAGCCTTCTCTGAGGGCAAGAGGATACTCTTTTGTTCCTGCAAAAGAGTGCTGGGAGCCGAGAGCCTGGGTTTGAATTTGGAAGGAAGGATTTCCGAAATGCAGGCTTTCGCCGCTGACAGGGGCTTCTTGTGCTTACACACAGGGCCTAACGCATTGCTAGTGTTAAACGTTCGGCTATGGACTGAAGATGAAGAAATCATGTGAGCATTCCCACCTTTACGATCCACTGGTAAGCATGCAGAATAAAATAAATAGACCCATTAGGTTAAAGCTGAAAGCTGCTAAAAAGAAAAAGGAAAGGTAACATGCTCATTTGTCATAAGGGCTTTTAAAAAATCTCCAGTCGATGTCCGGAAGCAAAATAATCTGTGCTGCAAAGCAGGTGCAAGGATGCAACAACAAAAAATGCCTACCCTGCTAGAGTTAGGAATGGCTAAAGCTCAGCTAATTTTTAAGAAAAGGTAATTAGAATGAGAGAGAGAAAGAGAGAGAGAGAAATCTTCAAGGAGAGCAAGGTTGGGGGTGTCAAAGGAACAGAAACTATTAAAACCAGAAAGAAAAATGGCCGGTAAGAAAATAGGGGAGGGAATTTAAGAGGGCTCTGAGGCCTGGATGTGGGTCTGAACAAGGCACGACTAATCCCCATTGCTGGAGGTTCACCACGGCCGACGCTCAGTGAATGGAGGTGGATGGGAGATGGAGGCCTTGCAGGCTTCACCCAGTTAATTACCTTTAGTGGAAGCCGAGCTGGATGGTCGCTTGAGCCCACTCAGGCCCTGAAGAGGGATGTCGCCACCTTCCAAGACACTTTTATAAATTTGTCTCTCATTCTCCAAGCTAGTGAGATCCCCAGGAGCCCCATCTGATTCCCTCTTCACTGCATGGAAGTTGGAAGAATATATACTATGAACAGGTAATTTTGAAAGAAAGAGAGAAAAGGGAAAAAATAAAGGTAAGAATAGGAGTTAGTGCTTTTAACATTTTTCAAACAGCACATTACCTGCTGAGGACAAGAAATACAGCCAGCATCCTAATCAACAACTGTCCTTTCTAAAGAGTGCTCTTTTTAGACACACATTTCTACAGACAGGCCCATGGAGCCCCGAATGCTCAGGAATCTTGCCCAAATAGCAAAGTTCTCTAACTGAAATGGCTGCATTTGCGCTTTAAAAGAAAAATTCTGTGGAACGCCGCCGCCTGGGGAAAAAGGGTTGGAGGAAGGATAGGGAAGAACAGGGGGAAGATCACACACAGGGGAGTGCAGGAGGACCCAATGGCTGCACGCAAGATGGTGCAGTCGAGGACATGAGGGGTGCCTCTGTCATGTAGCCAGGCAGTGCCAGCTACTCCAAGTCCACTACCTGGATTATTTTTCTGGGTTATTCTTCGTAAGCATTTGGAATATTAAAATCATCAATGAAAGGGGGAGGCCCAACTGTCTTGGGTATCCAGGAAAATCAGTGACCAAGTGAAATTGGAACCTGGGATTCTATGGGCTCTTAGTGTCACGGCCACATTGGCACTCACTTCTTTCAAAGTTTGTGTTCAGAAGATTATGACATGACATGCAGTATGAACATAAATGATTGCTCATTTATAGCCTCCATTTATTTTTATCTTGTTAAAATCAAGGTATTTCTGCAAGTTACCACAAATTCCTTTTGGAATGAGGTGAGGCACAGAAAAAAAAAATTAAGGGTACTTACTCACCGAGTCCCTCCCTTCTCCTAATCCCACTTTTCTATGCCTGCCACTAACACACTGTCATTCACACACACACACGCACACAAACAGACACGTACATGCACAGACATGCACATGCATACACACACACACACACACACACACACACACACACACATATATTTCTCAGTTAAGTGAATGACTCCTGTCCCGGAGAACCACATAGGCTTCTGCTGGGCTTCTTTTATTCCTACCGAACTCAGGTTACTGGTATCAAAATAGATTTTTCAGCTCTGAAGACCCATTGCTAGGTGGAATTCCTTCATCCCTCTGTTTCATTGTGAACATCAACTAACATATAGAACAGCTTAAAGAATTACAGAGTGAACACCCATATTCCCGCCACCTAGCTTCTACAGGGGCCACAAACTATGACTGCTCGATCACACATCTGTCCAGCTATATTTCCCTCTACTCATCCAGCAATGATGAATAATGTGATGCTTTTACATTTCGGGAAACTGGCCTTTCTTTCTGTGCATAACTGCAGCCTCTGAGTCCCCATGGTCACTGATAATGACAACAAAAACAACTCTACACGCCTCTTGGTGAGCATCCTACATGGCAGGCACTGTGCCTATTGGTCATTCTCACTTCAATCCTAACAATC
This sequence comes from Macaca nemestrina, assembly GCF_043159975.1. NCBI lineage: Eukaryota > Metazoa > Chordata > Mammalia > Primates > Cercopithecidae > Macaca > Macaca nemestrina. The sequence goes on along the minus strand of NC_092133.1, from coordinate 38,440,527 downwards.
CTACTTCTGCCATTTTTCAGATGAGGAAACATGGCACTGAGAGATTCAGTAACGTATCAAAGTAGGCAGGTTAGCAGGATGGCAGGGCTGGAACTTGAACCAGGCCATTGAGTACTACACAGATAATATTCTCTCTCAGCTCCTGTTTTATTTCACTGCTTATTAATTTATTTTTTTGTAGGGACAGGGTCTCGCTATGTTGCCCAGGCTGGTCTTGAACTCCTAGCCTCAAGTGATCCTCCCACCTTGCCCTCCGAAAGTGCTGGGATTACAGGCATGAGCCACTGGGCCCAACCTTCAGCTCCTGTTTTATTGATAGATACAACATTTCCCTACAACTAAGAAGGCAGTGGCTTGCACACTATGGGAACCAGAGGGGAGCTGAGGGATGCGCCAGCTCCCTATACACCATCACCGCTGAGTGTTACTCACCATATATACACCCCTAAGATGAGTGGCACCAGATGCAGAAGTCAGAAACGGAAACGAGGTGGGGACTCTGGTAGAATACCACATCTCCACCTTAGAATAATAAAGTTCCCTGAGCACTACTATTGCTTCTGGCACTGACAATCCCCTCACAGAGCTGCCACTTACTGAGTCTCACCTTGTACCCACCTCGGGCTTAGGGCTTTACCCACCCTATTTCAAGGGACTGCAGAGGATGGGGGTCAGAGCTCCCCCAGGGCCCTCTTCATTCACTCTGGCCTAGATGTGGGGGTCAAATGCTTTTCCTCTTTACTTAGAGGAGTTGGAAGAACCTGAGGGTAGCTTGCAAGGCTGCGGCACCATATGCCAATTTAAATAAATGTGAGTTGATTTAAACTGGCTTATAATTTTGAATTTCCTAATTAAAAATAAATATGTCCCTTTTCTAAATTTCCTATTCATTATCCACCCTCTTCCCTTTGGTTGCATTTTCTGATTTTGCCCTTCAGTTTAATGCTATGTTTCCTCTTTTTGTATAACCCCAACAGCAAAAACATCCATGAATAGATGTCCTTTATCCTTGCTGACCAACAGTTGTGGTGACTGAGGTCTCTTTTGAAGGTACGGTGTCTGAAGCCCCGCCCACCCTGGTTTGGGGCTACCACACCTCCTTCAGCATTGGAGAGCAGTAAACTAAAATGGGCTTGAGGCTGCCTCCATACTTTGAGTTCCTATTCTTCTGCAACCTAACTACGTAAACAAACTACAATCTAAAAGTATGCTCTTATAACAAGTAGCTGAGTCTCAGCCAATCACAGCAGCCAAGCTTCAGCCAATCCCAGGCTACCAACTGATCAGCCCATGTCTATATAAATGCCCAAACAGGCAACTGTGGAGCTGCAACCAATCCAGCTGTAGCTGTACTCACTGTCTTTTGTTGTTTATAAATGCTGCCTGCCCATGTTGCTGGGTGAAGCTCTCTGAACTGCCCCTGGTTCTGAGGGCTGCTGGAACATAAATCCTTCTATACCTTAAATAAATCTGCTAAATTTAATTTGTCTAAAGTTTTTCTTTTAACAGAGTGACTGACAACAGCTTCCATTCTGCTGTGCCTGCTATCCTTTGAATTGCCTCAGCTTTGGCCAGAACTTTTTTTTTGAGACAGAGTCTCACTCTGTCGCCCAGGCTGGAGTGCAGTTGCACCATCTTGGCTCACTACAACCTCTGCCTCCTGGGTTCAAGTGATTCTCCTGCCTCAGCCTCCCGAGTAGCTGGGACTACAGGCGTGCGCCACCACGCCCGGCTAATTTTTGTATTTTTAGTAGAGACGGGGTTTCGCCATGTTGGTCAGGCTGGTCTTGAACTCCTAACCTCAGGTGATCCACCCACCTCAACTTCCCAAAGTGCTGGGATTACAGGAGTGAGCCACCACACCTGGCCTGGCCAGAACTTCTAAGTCATCTTCCTAAGTTCCTAATAACTTTGTTCTGTCATGACTCTTGGCCATAACTGGCTGCCTGACCTCATACCTCTGCTCTACTTCACCAATGGTCAGATCTCACCCTACCCCAACCCCTCAGCCACCTCACTCTCTGGCCTTATTCCACCCATTATCACCATTTTTCCCTGCTTCCTACCAGAACGATAAACCAGCACTCAGGAAATCTCTCAGAATGGATTTGCCACAGCCAATTGTTTTTCTGATACCAAAGCTAACAAAACATGCTTTTTCCAGATGTGCAACATTTTGAAACCGAGGCACTCCTCATTTAAAAACAATACCTAAGAGCTCTACAACAATGCTGTGTCGCCCAGGCTGGAGTGCAGTAGCGTGATCTCGGCTCACTGCAACCTCTGCCTTCCGGGTTCAAGTGATTCTCCTGCCTCAGCCTCCCAAGTAGCTGGGACTACAGGCGCCTGCCACCACACCCGGCTAATTTTTTTTTTTTTTTTTTTGCATTTTTAGTAGAGACGGGGTTTCATTATGTCGGCCAGGCTGGTCTTGAGCTCCTGACCTCATGATCTGCCCACCTTGGCCTCCCAAAGTGCTGGGATTACAGGCGTGAGCCACCGTGCCCGGCCACAACAATGTTTTTAAGTGTATCATATCCATCAGCACTTCTAATGTTGAAGAGAGACCATTTGTTTCGCCGTACAAAAGGGGAAACTGAAGACTAGAGTGTCAAAGTCATTTGCCCAAGGTCACAGAGTACTTGCTCTGTTCAAGGGTACCAGAGAGGATGAGAGAAGCCGCCTTATCCCCTCAGCTGGTTGAGAAAGGCCCAATCAGGAATAGCAGCTGAGTACTTAACCAAACAAGTTAAGTTCAGAAGCTCAGCTCTGAGCAGCCTTGATTAAGCCAGATTTTGGTTCAGGAAGAGCAAGCAAGAAGAGCTAGCACAGAGAATTCAGCCTCTGGCTAAGATGCAGAGCTGGCTGCTGAGTTTCAAGGGGATTCAACAAAAACACACTTGCTGGAAGAATAAAGTGAGAGAACAGAGCAATTATCCTAGGGCCAACTATTTCCAATTGTGCTAATGGGCAGGCTCTGGAGGCAGTGGACAGAGTCCTGGAGACTGGGATTCCCACTTGACTCCAGCAAGGAATGTGGATCAGTGGAGGCAAACCCATTCTTGTTGAAAAACTTGCAGTCTGTTTCTCTTGGCCTCAATTTCTTTCACTTGCAAAACTAATAGGCATGGGGAGATTGTACAAAAATCCACCTGCAAATCTGTTATGTACACAGACGCTTCTTTTGAGCTCTAGACACATACATTCAACTGCCTTCTAGACATCCATCTGAATGTTTCTCAGGTATCCTAAACTCAACATGTCCCAAACCATCATCCATCGCCTAACCCAGAAAGCTCAGGAAATCGGTCCCCTTCTCCCTCTCCTTGCTCCTTAAGCCTAATCAGTTATCAAGTCCTGCTTCTTCCCTGTCCTGGACCCAGCTCACATTAATCCCTTTGCCCTCCACCTCCCGCCTTATCATCGCTCACCTACAACTGTACAACAAACACACATTGCTCCCCGAGTCTGCAGCCCTGACGCCCTCCAGTCATCTCTGTCTAGAAAAGATCTCATCATGTCATTCTACTGCTCATTTATTTGGTCAACAAATATTTACTGAGCATAAACAGGCAACAGAACAGACACAAAGTTCCAGCCTCACAAAGCTTACATTCACCATTCAAAATTATTTACTTATTTCAAGAAGAAGAAAAAAAAAACCTAACTGTTGTTAACGGTGGCTTTGCAGGAGGGAGTCTAGATAATCCTCTAGAAGTTTCATTTTATAGTCTTTTGTACTGCATGAAAAACATTATATTTATGATGATATTGTTATTCACATTTGATTTGCAGCTTCTCTATAAAGTTTAACCTTTCTCCCTCCACAGAACAATAGGTGCTCACTCCTCCCTCCTGGGCTCCATCATTGCATTTACCCCACTGGACTCTGGTTATTTACAAATCTGTCTCCCCTATTACACCTGGAACCCCTTGAGGGCAGGAAGTTTATCTGCTTAATCTTTGCATGTCTGGTGCCTTGCGTGGTTGTTCAATAAATATTAGTAGAATAAATGATTCTATAAAATTAAATGCCTACATGCATACAGATTTCTGACACATTTGTAAAGAGCAGGAGGACCTCTGCTGTTTCATACAGTTCTTCAGGTTATTATCTGTGTTTTGTTCTCAAATCAGATTAAAGGGAAAAAGTGTTTGCTAGTCCACCCTCACCATGTAGAGAAGAACTGCTTGTTCTTGAGTGCCACCTGCTGGTCAAATAGAGTAAAGCTCTTTGGTTAGGCAAAGAAGTTAACGCTGAAATACATTGAAATGAAAATAATGAGTAGTTAAGACTACTGATTTATAGATCTGAAATACTAGGAAAATAAAGTACAAAACTGGACACACACTGTGATGTTAACTATAAAAAATATATATATAGAAGGCAAGGACTTGTAGTTGTATTAGGATACTGGGACTATGGGTGAATTCCTCTCCATTCCCAGTTCTTTTAATATTATCATATGTAATCAGGGTTAATTAATAAAATTCTCAACTGAAGTCTGTCCAAGATATTAAAGTGGACTTAAAACAACGCCATCACTTCTCCGGTTGCCACAAAACGGTGAACCTGGGCCACCTGTGACTACTCCTTCTTCATTCTTTGGGTTAAGGTCAAGTCCTGCCAATGTTTCTGCCTACCCATCATTCCTGTCCAACCAGTGAAAACGGCTACATTCAACTTACAAGCTGCCTGCCTCAGTGCTAACCAAGTTGGATTTCGGTTAATTAAGATTTATAGATCCATCCATTCATTGAGCAAACATTTACTGTAAGCTTTCCTTTGTGTCAGGCGCCCCACTTAGGCTGGTTCCTCACCAATTTCAGATATAAGAAAATCTTACTCATTTGGATAAACTGGGGGAAAACCAAGCCCGATTACTGAAAAATCCCCAAATGGGAGAATAGTAGGAGGAAAAAAACTCATTTATTCCTGCCAAGTATTTCATGAGAGCTGAAAAACAGAGACTTTGAAGACCTATTTTCAGTGATATAAATAAGAATTCTTGGTAAATTAACAGATTGAATGTCTTCATGCACATTCAGAGTGTCTGAAAACAATTTGCTCTTTTAATCAGCTTACATTAGTACCCTCCAATCCTGCTAACTCAATGTCATAAATAGTTTCTTAAATTGTTGGCAGGGGTTAAGGTTGTTTTTTGTTTCTTCTTGAGACAGAGTCTCACTCTATCACTCAGACTGGAGTGCAGTGGTGTGATCTTGGCTCACTGCAACCTCCGCTTCCCGGGCAAGCAGTCCTCCAGCTCGGCCTCCCGAGTAGCTGGGACTACAGGCATGCACCACAAAGCCCAGCTAATTTTTAAAGTATTTTTTGTAAAGAGGAAGTTTTGCCATGTTGCCCAGACTGGTCTTGAACTCTTGGCCTCAAGTGATCCCCCCACCCTGGCCTCCCAAAGTGTTGGGATTACAAGTGGGAGCCACCATGCCAGGTCTAAATTGTTTTTTAATAGCTCAAAAACATCAAACCTTAGTATATCTTCCGCTAACTTATTACCAAATTTTGAATCAGTATGGAGCACATGAGAGTTTACTGTCAACCCCAGTGCCTTGGTCTAGAGCTTCACTGTTCCTAACCTGGATATGGCTCTGCCCTGAACCTGCTGAGGAACTACGGCATTACACTGCTTTGATGTGCCTATTTCCTCATCTATAAAATGGGGATTAAAAATAATGCCTCGGCCGGGCGCGGTGGCTCACGCCTGTAATCCCAGCACTTTGGGAGGCCGAGGCGGGCGGATCACAAGGTCAGGAGATCGAGACCACGGTGAAACCCCGTCTCTACTAAAAATACAAAAAATTAGCCGGGCGCGGTTGTGGGCGCCTGTAGTCCCAGCTACTCGGGAGGCTGAGGCAGGAGAATGGCGTGAACCCGGGAGGCGGAGCTTGCAGTGAGCCGAGATCGCGCCACTGCACTCCAGCCTGGGCTGGGCGACAGAGCGAGACTCCGTCTCAAAAAAAAAAAAAAAAAAAAAAAAAAATGCCTCATCTTGGAATGTTCAGAAGATTAAATGAGGTAAGGTAGATAAAATACCAAGCACAGGACCTGGCACATAGTAAATGCCTGATAAATTGTTAAAATGGTGTTATTCAACGCCTGTGCTCCTTTCTCCTGACTGCCTGTGGTAGCATTTGCCACTTTGCCTTTTCATTTACTAACCTTACTTGTGTGTGTGTGTGTTTTGTCCCAAAACTATTAAGGGACTATATCTACATTCCTATTAGAATGCAGAGCTTAGTGCCTTGGATCCAGTAGAGCTAGGGAATTCCCTCAGCCAGCTGTCCCATGAAGCCCTTTCTGCCTTGTGCAGTTTTGGGGGATGGAGGTGAGGAGGTAAAGGAGGGGAGCAGGCAGCAGGGTTAATACAGGCAGTCGGGACTGCCAAAGTGACAAGCTGAGGATAAAGAGGTGGCCTGGGGGGACCAAGGAGAGTTTGCTTGGAGCTGTGGCCTTGAGGACATCCTTTATCTGCAGGTAGCCTAGGGTCATCTGGTGGGCTTCACCTCTGAAGGCACATCTCTAGGACCTAGAGGACCTGTGACTTATTGTCATTTTTAGAGCTGAAGGCCTGGCTCAATTGGAAGCTCTTTAAAAGGGAGCAAGCTGCAGAGCCAGAGTGGGGGACATGGGTCCCGATGCTACACATGAGCCCTGACACCTGTCATATTGGTGACTTAGTCACCAACCCCACAGTGAATGCAAGAGACTTTACACCAGTCCTTCTTCAAGGCGGGAACTGTCCCCTAAGGCAGTGCTTCTCTAGCTGCTATCTTAATATGTCTTCTTAATTTCTTCTTACGCTCCTGGGTATATTAATCATGAAACATACATATTTATAGAAGAAAAATTAACATGATGGATCTAGCTAGAGCTTTTGATCACTACCCTAAAAAGATGAGAGTTTTTCCATTTTTCCACCCAAATACCCAAATCCCTGCTGACTTTCAAATGAAACTCTTCCTGTAAAGCACGTTCTCCAGCAATGTAGGTAGGATATGTCCCAGAGACCACAGTATCTGTCAAAAAAAACTTATACACTCAGCAACTCTGCTCATTGTGGATTTATCCAACCCTACTAGAATAGGTAATAGGGGTGTCTTCCCCTCACTGTCATATTTCAAAGAACAAGACACAGATGTGATGGTGGCAAAATAAGAAAAGCTCCTACCAGAACAAGCTCCTTTCGTAAATTCATTGGGTGCACCAGGCACTGTGAAGACTGGGGCCTTGCCCTTGAGGAGTTTATAATACACTAGCAATTATAAAAATACAAGAGTATAACTCAGGTATACAGCAACAGAAGTAAGGGCCATAGAGGTACTAACGTGAGCCTGGGTACAGGAAGGCTCCACGAGGGCTTATCTATACAAGCTAAAATGTTTGCTATTTAACACGTGTAGAACAGGAGGTGAGGGTAGCACTGAACGTTTTCAGCTGGGATAACAGCTTCATAGCAAAATGCTGAGAAAGGCTACAGGATTCTCTTCCTACTATAGGATTCAGGATGGTTTGGCAGGGGGAAGAGGCTGGTGGCACCCCACGAAGGAGCGGGGTATGCATGCATCATCCAGACAGAGTCCTAAGAACTGACAGAGGAAAACAGATGCCCGTCTATGTGAGAATCAGGTAAATTAGCCCCTTCTCGGCCCCCTCTTGGCCCCTCCCTCCCCTGGTCTTTTTTTTTTTTTTTTTTTTAGATGGAATCTCACTCTGTCACCCAGGCTGGGGTGCAGTGGCGCAATCTTGGCTCACTGCAACTTCCGCCTCCCAGGTTCAAGTGATTCTCCTGCCTCAGCCTCCTGAGTAGCTGGGACCATGCCTGGCTAATTTTGGTATTTTTAGTAGACAGGGTTTCACCATGTTGGCCAGGCTGGTCTCAAACTCCCGACCTCAGGTGATCCACTTGCCTCAGCCTCCCAAAATGCTGGGATTACAGGAGTGAGCCACTGCACCTGGCCCCCTCCCCCAGTCTTTACACCAGATGTGGCCTGTCTCAGTCACTCACCTCCCCACAAGAACCAGCAAATGAGATTTTTTTTCTTTCTTTTTTGGGACACAGTCTAGCTCTTTCACTCAGACTGGAGTGTAGTGGTACGATCTCAGCTCACTGCAGCCTCAATGATCCTCCTACCTCAGCCTCCTAAATAGCTGGAACTACAGGTGCATACCACCATACCCAGCTTTTTTTTTTTTTTTTTTTTTTTTTTGGTACAGACAGCGTCTATGTTGCCCAGGCTGGTCTTGAACTCCTGGGCTCAAGTGATCCTCCTGCCTTAACCTCCCAAAGTGCTGAGATTACAGGCATGAGCCACCATGCCAGGCAAGAACTTTGATTCTAAACTTAGACAAATAAACTCCCATTCTAAAGGTAAAGATGCCGAAATGGGGAAAGTTCATGAAAGGTAATACAAATCATCACAAAATTAATTTGGAAGAGGAGAGAACAGAAGAAAAATAATTTGAAGACTACTATTAGATCGCTTCTTATCACCAAACTGTACATCATTCAGAGCCATTAGGCTGATACAAACAAAACACACTTTGGGTCCAAAACATAAGCTTCTTTCTTCCCATTTCTGACATTTAACATAGTAAGCAATGTAAACAAAATAAAATAGCAACTTACTATCCAGGAGTCTCTGAAGAAATTTCCGGAGTGGGGCTGATGGCTGAGCTCTGTAAATGTCCAAAAAAGAAAAAAAAGAAGAAAAAATAATAATGTAGATGATTTATTTTGACTCATATGTTTCAAGTCAAGAGGAAAAAGAGAGAGGTCAATTTCTTTTCCTAGTTTAGATCAGGATCTCTGGAAGTCACGGGGGCTGGATGGAAAAGGTCTTCAGTGCTGGTGGAGGGTGGTGCTCTTTCTCTGGGAGGAGACTGTATGGGCAGGTGGGCCTTCCTAATTTTTTGCCTTCCAGTGGATGCAGCCAAGGCCCTCTGGGTGGGTCAGGAGAAGGCCTCCTGGCTCATACTTATCTTCCGTCACAGGTCACTAGGTGACGGCCCACCGTGGGCCAACATGCTTTAGTGACATGGACAGCACATCCTCCACCAGCTTCTCCACAGCCCTCAGACCCCCTCTGAGCCCACTGCAGATCCCTTCATGCACCCCAAATGCCACATCCAGAGAGAGGGTCACCCAACACTTTAGGTCCAGAATGTACAAAAGCGTATTTTAAAATACCACGCTGTATTTAGATAACTTGTGTATGCCTGCAAATTTAGGAGTGCAGAAATGGGGAGATTTGCAATTTCACCAACCCTATTAATGACCATTTCGGCATGAATAAGGGAATGTTTTATAAAATTACCAGGCACCACGCAAAACGAAGAAAACAACCAAGAGCTACATGCAGAGAAAAAGCAACATAATTCTGTAGTTTAGGGTTTCTGTTGTCTTTGAGAGAAAAATGCAAAGGCTTTGACATGCTTGTTTTTAAAAATAAGGTAGTAGTTGAATAAATCAATGCAAAGGTTAATTTTAAAGATACTTCTACCTTAAATAATGCCCTTATCTCTAATAATGACCATTTTAAGAAAAACTAATTATTTGGAGAAGAGACATTTAAGGAAAGGAGAGAAAGAAAAGGAAGAGATTGTGAAAGAGAGAAAAGGAAATGACAGGGAAGAACAGGCAAACTCACCCACTAGCCCCCTGCCTGCTGAAACCTGGTGGGCTTGTGTGCTTTCATTTCTGAGGGCACCTCTGCTCCGCGATGAGGACTGTACCCCATGCCACCCCTATTATTCCTCAGAAAGCACACCCCTCTTACCTCCACATCCATCCTCCAGCCCTCATGGCTGCACTGTCTTGCCTGCCCATCCTCTCCTTCTTGAGTCTCCTACCTCTGAACACCTGTCCTGTCTGGTCTTCCACCTTGAAAAAACTTTGACCCTGTAGAATCCTCTGGGAACACTCCCCTCCCCTCCTTCCTCCCATGGCCACATCTTTTCACTCAGTGCTATACCTCTGCAGGCTCCCGATTCTTTGCCGTATACTCTAACTGCCATGAACTACTCACCCAGCAACCTCCAAAGCCTTTGGAAACATCTTAGTCAGCACATCCACTGACCTTCCTGGGAGTCCATCTTTCTGGACCTCTGGGAAGATCTCACACTTTCTCCTCTTGCTCCACCACTCGCTTTTCCCTCTGCTTCTGGGAACTCTCCTTTCTCTCCCTCTCCCCTTCTACTGTTCCACGTCACCCAACATCCCCATGGGTAGTCCTTGGTTTCACATCCTTTCTCTCAACACAATTCCCTCTTCAGTCTTTCATCTACTCCATCTACTCCCTAGTTGGGTGTCTTCTTCTACTCCCAGAGTTTAACCATCGCCTCTCCTCAGGTGACTCCAATCCCCATCTTAAGCCCATGCCTCCTGCAAGAACCCCAGTCTTAAAGTTCCAATGCCTACCGGATATTCCCTACATGACACCCAACCAACACCTCAAAGGTCATTACCTAAAGCCAACTCCCTCACCTTGCCTCTGCCCTGATCTTCTTCCCGGCTTTCCTCTGTGACGTGCTCACATCCTCATTCTTCCAGCTGCCTGGCCAAAACCCTAACGTTGTCTTCGTCTGAATCCCATCCCTCAATTCTTTGCTCTTCACACCAGTTAAACTGTCCCACTGCAACATCCTCAGTGACCTGGCCTGCATCTGTCCGCCTCACTGCACGCTGGCACACCCAGCATGGGCTCTCACCACAGCCACAGTCACTATTCTCACTCCAGGACTAGTTGTGATCTCTTCTCACCTGGGACTTTCAGTTCCACAGTGGCTAATCTGGTCCCTTCACCCTAATTGGAAACTCAGCCCCTAACCCTCCCCCGCCGCCTGCCCCACCCATCACCTGTCTGCTTCACCCATGTGTGCAGTGCCTCTGGTGGCTCCTTCAAGTGCTGAGGGAGAGTATGAGCCTAACCCCTGGCCCTGCTGGCTTCCTCACGCTCTGCTGTCTCTGGATTCCCAATTCCTAACACCCTCAAGCAACCTGCAGCTCCTTGGCTCCTGACTCTCTTATCCCAGACCCCTTGGCCAAATCCCCGGTCTCTTCACCCCTTCCCTGGTTTGAGTCTCTGATGCTCTCATGACTTCTTTTGCGCCCAAGTCACTGGGGCTGGAGACCTGACTCCCCTTGTCTCCGTTCTGCTTAAGTGTGGTATGGGTCCATCAGCAGTTTCCACTTTTCCTGTCATGGTTTGTGGACCTTCCTGGCCTCCTCAGCTCCATATTCCTTCTGTATCTTTTTTTTTTGAGACGGAGTCTTGCTCTGTCACCCAGGCTGGAGTGCAGAGATGTGATCTCAGCTCACTGCAACCTCTGCCTCCCGAATTCAAGCGATTCTCCTGCCTCAGCCTCCCAAATAGCTGGGAATACAGGGGCCCGCCACCATGCCTGTCTAGTTTTTGTATTTTTAGTAGAGACAGGGTTTCACCATGTTGGCCAGGCTGGTCTCGAACTCCTGACCTCAAGTGATCCACTTGCCTCGGCCTCCCAAATTGCTGGCGTTGCAGGCGAAGCCACCTCCTTTTGTATCTTCTCTAAAGATATCTTTTCCTTTTAAGAGTCTCTTTTGTTTTGTCAGGGAGCCCTCCAGGCAATTCTATGAACATTTGGTTTTTTCCTGTTTGGAAACCTACTTGCCATGGTGTCTTTCTCTCTCTCTCTTACTCTGTCTCATATACCCTTTAATAAACCACATTTTGACATAGCTCCCTTTAAAATATCAATGCAGGCTCAGTTTCAAACACTCTTTTTGTGTGTCCAGGCCATCTGACCTCTGAGTGCATTTTTCATTGACAACTTTCTGACCTTTAAAATAACAAACACTACTACTCTGACAGCGCCATGCACAGAAAGGGTACCCAAAGCACTGCTGCTGAGTTTTTGAAACTGATCTCTGAGGTTGGTATCTCCCAGGGCTGCAAAAAAGACAAGGAAACTGCCAAAAATGGCTCCCTGAAAATTCAGAGAAGGCAGAGAGAGGCGAAGGAAGGGAACTTAAAAGGTCGCCCCTGGAAAGCAGAGGAAGAGAGTAAGGTAGAGTAGTTTAGCAGCCTCTCTGCATATATTTGAAGAATCCCCTTTAAGGAAGATGCCAAGCTCAAAAGAAAACCAAGCAAAAATGAACTGGGTAGGGGTGGGGGAAGGAGTCTAAAACAGGAGTCAGAAAGCCATGCAGCCTAAAATAGCCAGCATCACTGTCCGTCACCTCAACTACATCAACAACCATAGAACAAAGAAGAAAACAAAGCACAGCTTGAAAAGGAACTGATGGCATGAGAAAAACTAGGAAATACCTGTGGCACGTTTGCACTGGGTGCTTTATTAAGCGTCTCCATTTTTTCTAAATCTGCCTCTAACTCTGTCTGGCAGAGGCTGAGATCTTTGTCTAGATTAGTCTGGTTCAAGAAAGAAAAGATGGGAAAGAAGGTTTTAGTTTAGACGAAAGGGAGAAAGAATGGAAGGTTAAGTTAGAAAAAATGAATTTTTTTCTTAGTGTTATACTTTCATATGGCCAAGATAGCATGACTAAAACACGAGAGCTCACTGGAAATTAGTTGAAGACATGAAAACAGAGAATGTAACATTAGGCATATAAAACAGAAATCCTGAAGTCATCAGAGCTTCAAAAAGCCATTCTACTTGCCAAAGAGAACTATAAAAACCTACCTTTAAGGAAATGCCTATTTTCTCTTTTTTCAGAGTGTGGTGATGGTGACAAATACTATTGGTCAGAAGAACACATAATTGCTTTAAAAACCTCTAAACATTAGTATATGTCTTAGAGAATTTGTTAAATAGTTTTATTACCAAACCAAAAAAAAAAAAAAAAAAAGCATCAAGTTTTTAAAAAAGTGATTTAAGAAAAAAAAACAAAAACCAAAAAACAAACCCACAACACACTCACACTAACCAAGGCTAGAGAGCACACACAGTCCAACGGAGGAGGCACAGCGGAATTACCTTTCTATCCTCTCTAGGAAGGATAGAGCAGTCTCCAGGAGTATAATCCCATATCTTTTTGGGAGGCTGACGGGAAGCAGAGGAGGAAATGAAGAAATGAGCATAAAGACATAAAGACAAACATGGAGACTGGCTCAAACAAGGAGGGGCACACTAGGAGAACTGTATCAACACAGAAAGGTGAACTCAAAAGTAAGGGGAGTGGGTGCTGCCTACAGACACAAGGCTGCCTGCTGGAGCAGAAGCCTGAGGACTTGGGAGCTGGGACCATGACCTAGGAAGTCTGTTTCTATGTCTACGTTTCAAGAGCAAATCATCATTGGATTCTAAATATTGAAAACTTAAAAAAAGAAAAGAAGGGGGAAAGAAAAGCATTAACACACATTTGAACAAAAATAGAAACTTTTAAATTCCTCATTGTTCTTTTCAAACTAAGATTGACACTGAAGATTCTACATTTTTGAGGCAGTCTTCTGCTGTAAAATTCATTGTGTATTAACACGTATGTGAATCTATGATCACTGGATTGATCAATGGACTGAACCAAATGTACTTTCCGTGGTTTGTAGCAACGAAATCCACATATAAAATGAGTGTTAAATAGTGCACTAGGCAATTTCATACCAGTAGTTTTAAAATCTCCTTTTACAATTTAACTAGACCTTGATAGTGGTGGAGACATACTTTTCATCCCCTCTTAGAGAACAGAGTTTAAACCCAGAATTTAAAGAGGGGACTATAAGGTTATTTTTGTTTTGTCTTTTAACTCTTCAAGTCAGATTTAGAGCTGCATTCCTAAGACAGAAATTTGCCAAAAGATTGTTGTAAGTTTAATGAGGGAGGAGTCCAGAGGGTGGAACATTCAGAGGTTACAGGTGACTTTTAACTCTGGATCCTCTCTTCCACTTTTCTGCCCATTTAGACTTGAGTTTTCTTACATAATGACCTCTAGGGGGATAAGAAATAGGAGATCACTAACAGCTCCTAAACTTTTGTGCAAATTTCATTATAGCCAACTCTATGGAAGCATTCAAACTGGTTCACATTATGAAATTCTGACTTGCTCTTACATATAGAAATAACGTCAATTTCTATAGAAATTAGAGGAAAACAACTTAGAAGAAAAAGCTGATTCCCAGGCTCTTTGTAATACATCTGCAAATGAGAAGTAATCTGATTCCAAGGTGTGTTCACCACTGACAGCAACAGGTCAGTAATGTCATCTCTGCACATGTATATTCTGCATTTCGTCAAGTAAGTGATATTAGCAATTACCATTCATCTTTAAGCACTTGATACACTTGGACTGTTCATCTGCAGAAGCAGACTTTTTAAAGTCTAATGACTTATGATCATTTCTTTCTTTACTGCAATAAACAGGACAGTGTTTACAAATTAAACTGGTTTTAAATAATCCATCCAAAAATGGTCCCTGGAGTCTTGAACTATTTGCTATTCTAACAACTTGTTGGAGCTAAAAAGGTATCTTTTTAGTGAGAATCCTGCTGAAATTTCAGTTCGTTTTGGGTGGTTTAAGCGAAGGGGTGGAGGAAGCAAGGAGTTCAGGGTAAATGTCTAGTGTCAAAGTTCTGACAGGCTTTACTGGGGGAAAGTGGTTCCCAGTTGGTGTGACAAAAAAAAAAAAAAAAAGTAGAAATGCTAATTCCCATGATCTGGTAGTTTTGATTCTGCTTCTGAATGGCTGAAAAACTTTCCAAAACAACTTCCATGGTTTATGCCACTTTATTTATTTATGTCTCTTATTCTTTTGTGGCAGAGTGGTTTGAGTAGTAAGTGAAGAAAAAATTTTTCCTTACCACACCTTCCTCCCAAACCCTGTTGGTTCAACTAGGTCATAAGCCCACCATTAGGATGCCTCAGACCATAAAGAGCTGTTCATTTCAGGGCTATTCCTCAGGATATGGGCATTGATTTAGTTAATTTGGCAAGTCTTCACAAGTATTACCTTTTAAAATAAGACCTACACAAAAAGGAACAGTCTCATTAGAAGAACTCTGAGGCCTGTGCAAAGAATGCATGTGGCTTCAGAGAAAATGCTATTTTGAAAAAGCATCTCTGAGTCTTTAAATAATTAAGAGGCAGTTAGAGCAATGGGGTAGGGATACAAGCTAGAGGAAGGCCCCAGTATACAACTGGACTGCGTTCTCAACATTTGTTTGAAGTTAGATGTGTGGTACCTGGAGTGAAGTTTTTGGCAGCAATACTGTTAATTTATCAAGCTATGCATGGAGACTATTTAATGTATGCTGGCATCAAAATACTATATATTATCCTCAAAAATTATTTGTAATGATAGATTTAGTAAAACATTCACAACTAATTAGGAAAAAGTTCCACCATGTTTCCTGAAAGCTAACATTTTAGACAAACCTGATTTAGCTGTTTGGCAGATGAGATAGGCAGAAATTCGTGGATTCTGAAACAGACTTCAAAAAGCAATGACACGGACTCTATGAAATGTAATTTAATAGCTTTTGCTCTCCTTGATTAAAGTGTGGCATTATTGTTTCATATACCAATCATGGTCTGTTTTGGGGGTGGGGAGACAACTACACATAGCAAAAGCTTTTCTTGGTGACATAATTGACCAGGTTTTAAGAAAAAGAAGAAAAGTGAAAGGGTTAGGAGACTGTTAAATACTGCACATGGAAAAGATTTCCTGAGGTAGACTTAACTGATGTCTGAATGGTGAACAGCAGAGGGGGGAAAAAAAGGAGAGGAAGGAGAAGAAATGAGGTGTGCACCAATGCTTTGGGAAGGGGAGAAGGAGGGTGCAGACTTTGGGTCAGATGCGTCCCTCTCCACTGGTCACTAGGTGGCGCTGTTCATCCAGGACAGCTCAGCTGCTATCGGGAGACAGTGTCTAGGAGGGACCAGAAGAGAGGAACAAGCAGGCTGTTTGCAAGTCTGGTGCTCTTAACTCAGAAGATGCCTGAACTTTCAAAGCTCAGCACCGCCAAATCAAAGAGCAATTCCTAAGCACTAGCTTAATTTCTCTTTGTCTTTGTTTTAATAAAAAATCTTAAGACATTTTACTGAACTATAAAATTCATTCCTGTCTGCAAATAAAACTATCATCCAGACCATAGAAACTCAAAAGCTGGATCCAATGCTTAAAGTCTCATACAATCATTGAATAAAATGTGTTTATACACTTAACTCCTCTACCTGTAAATTCTTTTTGCAGCTATAATAATTAAGACTTTAAAGTAACTAGAGTTTTAAAGTCAGTTTCCAGTTATCTCTAGAGGAAGGATGAGCTCAATTCTCCCTTCTATTTTATATTCCTTTGGGTGCAAGGCTAAGAAAATCCTCCTTTAAGTGCCAAAAGTCAATTTGTACCAGAGCCGATTCAGAGATATCATGGGGCAAGAGTAGGCTGAATACTAAATATGCTCAAATTCCTTACTCTCATTTCAAACTTTGGGAAATAGAAATCATCCCCTAAAAGTCACCTATAATGGGGTTGCATTTGTGGGTCACATCTGTGTAAAGAGGTCCTTGTTGGCCTGTTCTGGGACTTCATTTACATATGTGCTTTTACAAATGCTATTTAAAGCAGAGACAATGCTGGTCTTCTCAGTGTGTAATGCATTTTCAGCTTGTCTTTCACAGGCCATAAAGACTTTGGTCAAGGAAGTGAACCAGTGACTGAAATAATGCCATCCACAAGGCATGTGATACTTGTTGTTAGTCGGGGGAGGTCTAAGACAAGCAATGATTATTATTTGTGTTTCTCTGGGATATTCCAGCAAGATATACTTCCAGAGCTCACTATCCTTTCTCAGTGAAGTAAGGCAAAGGAAAGCTTAGAGGTTGTAGTGAGAATAGACAATCCCACTACGGACAACTAACATGACTGCTCCCTGCTTTCTGAATTCCTTACAAACATCTGATTCTTTAGCAGCAACAATGCATCCACAGCATTAGTTTAAAAGGTGTATAACCACTGAAGCTATTAAACTTACCGGTTTCCCAAACTCCAATTCCGAAAAGAATTTATACCAAGGTTCATTCTTTAAATCTATCTCTTCTGGGCTTATATCCCGACTCTATAGGGGTTGGTGATAGGGAAATGGAAGAAAGAGAAGGATAACATTATGCAAAGATTACATAGGAACAGGCCAGTAGAGATGCAGTGGTTTCCAGGTATATATAGCAGCTGCATTCAACAGCAGCAATCATCTGTTTTTACTGACAACAGCAAAAACAGGAGGGAGAGGACAGGTTTACAAAAACAGGGAAATTGAGGCAGGGGACAGTGAGTGAATCATTCTCAGCCCTAAGGCAGAAGAAAATGGACTACAGATGGACAGCTCTGTACCACACTGCTGCCCACACAACAAGTCTGAATCTGGGCATAACAGCATTCCGCAATAATCTTCAGTAATGTCGAAGAAAAGAAAGCCCTTTACAAAGAACTATTAGTTATGAGCAAATTACCTGGTGAGCACACCAAACATTTAGCCATCTATGCCAGTTGAGTAGAGCAGATTTTTATGGGCTAGTACAACTTTAGTACTTATTTGCAAAGCCACCTTAAGGTTTTCGAAATAAACGCAAATATTGACACTTTATAAAAGCCAATTGGTTAATACTGCATCTTTAATGGCACATGAGTAGGTAGGAAACCATGTCCCGTACATAGTAAAGTAAAAGTGAAAAATGATATAAGTAAAGACAGAGGACACAGTGAAAAAAACATTTTAAACAAGCATCCATGGTGGATGAATACAGACAGAATATACTTCGTATTTTAACAAATAAATGTTAAAGAATTGGGAAAAAATAAAGTGAAAGAAAAGCTAGACAAGACAGATAACAGAACAAAGGGGAAAAAACTTCTGAGTTATGTGACAAAAATAAGTTAGATTTCTCACTTTATATAATACTATGAGGTATCAATAGACTGATAATTTGATTCCATGGGATATAATATTTAACCAAATAAAGTTCTGGCACCTATTTCATGGAATAACACGTGTTTCTGGAAGAAACTCGTTGGAAAACGAACGCGTGCAAAGCAAATCAGGTTTTCCCCTTAATAAATTGGAGAAATGTTTACATCAGGCAAAAGTGTTTGAGGTTCATGACTAATTAAATATGTATATATGTTTCAAAAAAGTTTGGTAATCACGAAAAGAGGGTTGGGGTGATTTTCTACAATAACCTGAAATATAAAATGCATACACTTTCTACTGAGATTGAAAACACTGCACAACAAACTTCACTACTTCTGGGCTATAACATCTGAGGTAGGGGGTTGCCATGTCTGGTGTGCAGGTCTTTAATGCTAGTGCTTCACAAACCAGCTCTTCTTGACTATACTTTTCTCACAACATAGTTAACATCCCCTTTGCAGCTTGTAGAAATGGCTGCTAACTTTCTTAGTGACCTTTACCAATCCCTTTTTCTAAGATCTTTAAAAGAATCTTTAGCATTACTTTCACTTTTGCTACAGGTAGAGGACGATATGGACATACAGCAGGGAACCTTCCTTTAACTGAAATCAAGCTAGGTTGAAATCGGAGGGAAATACATACTGAAACACAAGGCCTGTCCTCCTGCATGCAGATAAAACCTCCTCCAGTTGTCTTTAGGGACTTAGGGTTTAAATCCTGAAGGAGAAGGCTTGCTCTCTCTGTAGTAAATGGATTCTATATTTATTCAATTCAGCAAAAGGAGGTACGATATGTACAAAAACACAACTATTCAGGAGTGGCAATTTAGACACTGGGACTTTCTAGATCCTACTATGATGGGGTTTCATGAAATCTATTTCATGTTTGTTATTTTTACAAAGATTATTTATAAACTGCCCTCTGGGGATGGTTAGGCTTTTTTTCTCTTTTCTTAAATAAAATGTACCAACTCTTTTGGGAAACTGCCTGAAAGTTTTGGTACTCATGATCCCGAAGTAATTAACTCATTTTATTCCCAAAGGTTGTCTGCAGATTGTTTTACTGTGGAGGTTAATGCTGTGCCCATAATAGAATCAGGAGGTTATGTCAAACAGCGATGGGTGAGAGCAACCAGCCTCAGTCCTTTGAGCTGCCCAGAGATAAAGCTAAAAAGGTGATACCACACAGCCCTCACATCTGCATTTGATTCTGCCAAGTATAGCTCAGCTGTGGATCCTGTTATGGAACAGACCAATAGAAAAACATCCTTCTGGACACAGAGCAGGAACTCTGGCCTGGCAGACAAGGAAAATTCCATAACGCCTGGGGAAGTTCCTTAGTACCACAGGCTATTCTCCCAGCTCAAAAAAAAAAAAAAAAAAAAAAAAAAAAAAAAATCCTTGGAAAAGGGCAGGTAACTCACCAGAAAATTGCCAGCTTCTCCTCAAAGACAGTTTTGCTTCTTGAATAGAAGCCAGAGACCAGCTTCAAATTCCAATTAAATAAATCACCTGAATGTGGTATGTCTGTGTAGTACTTTATTAATATTCATAGTTACTGTACCCATATTATCACATTTGACCCACCCGATCTTCCAATTCCTAGTCCAGTGTTCTTTACACTATACCACATTCCCCTTTTCATATTCCACATCACAGGGGGATAGGCCCACTAAGTTTGCGATGACACCAAGCTAAAGCAGGGCTAAATGACCACGCTGAAAAGTCAGGGAAGGAACTCAAAGTGAGGGTGAACTGGGAAGAAACCAAGCTGCATAAATCCCCTTGTTTTACACTTCCAAATGTATACTGTGTCTGTAATCACTCTTTTAATATCTATCTGTCCTACCACACACACACACACACACACACACACACACACATATATATATATATATATATATATATATATATGTATTTAACTGAGCTGAACTTCTGTAAGAGACTTAGAGGAAGGTATGATGAAGAATGAGTCCTGAAAAAGGTCATTTTTGACAAAGCAAGGACTGACCAATAGATCTCCAATTCCAAGGCTAGAAGAGAAAAAGGTATCCTACTATGATAAGAGGGGACCAAACAGAGATAAAGACCCTCATACGTGCCAGGCTTGGTGGCTCAAGTCTATAGTCCCAGCATTTTGGGAGGCCAAGAGGGGTAGATTGCTTGAGCCGAGGAGTTTGAGACCAGCCTGGACAACATGGTGAGACCCCATCTCTACCAAAAAAAAAAAAAATCAGCTGGGGCCAGGCACGGTGGCTCACGGCTGTAATCCCACATTTTGGGAGGCAGAGGTGGGCGGATCATTTGAGGCCAGGAGTTTAAGACCAGCCTGGCCAACATGGTGAAACCTCATCTCTACTAAAAATACAAAAATTAGCTGGGTGTGGTGGTGCATGCCTGTAATCCCATCTACTCGGGAGGCTGAGGCAAGAGAAGAGCATGAACCCGGGATGCAGAGATTGCAGTAAGCTGAGATTGCACCACTGCACTCCAACCTGGGCAACAGGGCGAGACTCCGTCTCAAAAAAACAAAGAAAGACAGCTACTCCGGAGGCTGAGGCAGGAGAATGGCGTAAACCCGGGAGGCGGAGCTTGCAGTGAGCTGAGATCTGGCCACTGCACTCCAGCCCGGGCTACAGAGCAAGACTCCGTCTCAAAAAAAAAACAACAAAGAAAGAAATTAGCTGGGGATGGTGGTGCATGCCTGTAGCCCCGGCTGCTTGGGAGGCTGAGAGTGAGAGGATTGCCTGAGCCTGGGAGGTCAAGGCTTCAGTGAGCCATGATCACATCACTGCACTCCAGCCTGGGTGATAGAGTGAGACCCTATCTCAAAAAAAAAAAAAAAAAAAAAAAAGACCTTCATATGAGTCTTTCAAATAGATGACTAGGTCATCAAGGTTGTAAGTCTTCTGTAGGGAGTTTTGAAGGCAGTACAGTGTTTCTTCCATCTTTCTGGAATGATTTGAGTATGCTCCAGGGGCAAGGTGAGCTCCAGGGCAACCTCTCCTGCTAACCATGCATAGATGTGCCTATGAAGTCACAATTTAAATTGCCAGAGTCAAGCAGACATCAGTACCTCAAATGGAAAAAGCAGTTTTTCTCCCAAAATGAGGTAGTGAGTATCTGAGAGCAGGCTTAGATTCTACATCTGTCACTAGTGAGTATACTTACCCACAGTTAACAATGCAAGTGTGTGTTTTGGGGGTGTATGCTCAGATTCTGGCAAACCAGATACTAGATACCAAAAGCCAAGACTCGCATGCTGAAACTCACACTTCACCTTTTCTGTCCATGTGATAAAAATAGCAGGAAATGAAATCAAACATAAAGGATGAATTCGACTACTGTGAAGGGCAGACTGTCAAAAGATTAAGATTCAACTAAAACTTCTCTTTGGAGGAACAGAGCTAAATTGGGTGAAACTATTGGACATTCCTACTCCGCCCTGGCCTGCCTTGGGTGTTCAAGCCCCATTAGTGGCTTGGCCTAGGGCTTGGTACTACACAGAGCAGCTTTGCAATCCATGTGCATGCTCACCACCATTCTCCAAGAGGGCCCCGTGGGGCACTATGTGTTACTTTTCAGGGTCTGTAAAAACAACGTAAATGATCCCAAGAAGTGTGGTATGGAAGATTCTCATAAACTACTGCAGTATCAATGAGAAAAACAAAACTATGTTGTCTTTCCTAGTTCTCAGTAGTGGTTAAATGACTAAGAACCAGGGAAAGGAGCTGGAAACAAAGGAGAAATTGAGAAAAGGGAGCCTTCAGTAAGAGCCATGAAAAACTATAAACGGTGATACTGCCAAGACAAAAACACCCAAAGGTCTACAGAGTCCCTGAAATCATTTAAATGTATTCATATGTAATGGTGGGTCCCAGACTTATTATTAATGTTGGAAATAAACCCAAGGAGCATGACTTTCTTTGCAGGGGCACCTGGGTGCAAGGTTACCTTCCACGTTTCTTACGTACGGTATCTTCTAACAGCAGAGAACCTCCAAAGAAGGGCAGTGGTAAAACTCTGTGCTCCTCTCTGAACTTTCTGCTTGAAATAACTGTGGTGGATGGTGAACGCTACAGAACGACAACTCCAAGTATGTCTGTGACCTGTTGACCTTTTTTCCTAATTAAAATGAGTTATCGTTCAGTTCTTTTAGAGATGTCACATTTTTATCTCAGTAGAAGTCAAATCGATTCTTCTTTCAAAACATGTAGAGCCGAAGAGGCAAAGGGAACATAATTGGAGCCTGCATTTCAGAGGCCTGCTTATTCTGCACATGTTGTGGTGACCATATT
This sequence comes from Macaca nemestrina, assembly GCF_043159975.1. Taxonomy (NCBI): domain Eukaryota; kingdom Metazoa; phylum Chordata; class Mammalia; order Primates; family Cercopithecidae; genus Macaca; species Macaca nemestrina. The sequence goes on along the minus strand of NC_092133.1, from coordinate 38,418,314 downwards.
TTAATAAAAACCAACCCCCAGCATAATAATTCCATCCTGCTGTCCCGCTGGAGGACTGCAATGTTTATGAAGCTTTGGAGAACCCCTTAACTAGGATCACAATTCCAAACCAGCTTTTCCTAATGAAGGGTGAATAAAAGGACGCATGATTGGCAGGTATGAAACTACTGAATGTGTAAGAATTCTCCCTGCTTCACAGAAGAGGCCGCTTTTCCAGGGTGGTCTGCTATATGCATACACACCATTTCCCCCACTCAAAATTGCTTAGAGATGTGAACTGTTATAGGGAATCATAAACCAGGTCGAATATGAAATTAGTCCGCAATATCGCACTTGTCAGAAAAGGAAGACCTAAAAGATAGATTCTAACAGCCTGGGGCCTTTTTTCCAAGTCACAACATCCTATTAGTTATGTAGCTTTTAATGATGTTCTAGCAACTTGTACAAAATTTATGCCTGTTCAGAGTCACTTAAAAAAAACTGGACTTCAGTCCACTTAATGACAAGCCTGATAAATGAACACTTAGACATTTAAAAAAAGACAGCAGCAAAATCAATCTTTATGTTAGTAGAAAAATTAATATTAGTTAAAACCATGCACAAAAAGAGCAACAGAGCCACAGTAAGAGGATTTTTTAAAAGCAGACTCGCGGGACTTGTTTTATGAACACCTGCAAAAATGAAAATGGTAAAAGTATTTCATTTTTGTCATTATCTTCAAAACAAAGCAAGTCTGTCTCAAGGGGGAAAGAATGTAATCCAACTGCACAATGCATTCTGATTAAAGAACATGGGCAAGGTGAGACAAAAGAACTTTAATATGCACATTACCATCTTTTCGTTGGTCAAAACGGAAGACTTGCCCGGCTGATATTCGTAAATGCTTTTGGGCTCTGCACGGTATTTTCTTGTATCTACTTTCTTATCTGGGGGTTCCCAGTCATTTCTGTAGAAAGAAAATTCTATTAGAGCTATTTTCATGACAACTGGCATTCGCTTCTGACACAGTCTGACTTTGGATGGCTGCAGTGTAATCAAAGAACTTTATATCCAAAGCATAAAATCGGAGTCAGGGTGAACAATTTAGTTGTGCTGGTTTGCTTCTCAAAACAACCAGTTAAACTTTGGTGTTCGCTTCACAAAAGGTTTGAGATGTCCTGTGCTCAAAACCAGGCACCAGGAAGGGGAGAGGAGAAAGCAACAGGAAAGGAGGTGGCAGCAGCATCAAAGCTGGCTCTGGAAAAATCTTTCACCTTGCTTCACTCTCATGGGCTTTTCATTCCACAGACATGCCTGTACTTCCCACTCACACTAGCGCAGTGAGAGAGAACACAGGTCCTGGAGCCAGTTGACTGTGGTTCAAATCCTGCCACACCCCTTGCTAGCGAGGTGATCTTAGACAAGTATTTCACCTCTTGGTATCTCAGTTTCCTCATCTGAAAAATGGGGTTGTTGTAAAGACTAAACAATTTACATGAGACAGCGCATGTAAATCACTGAGCAGAGTACCAGGCCCATGGTAACCACACAATAAATGTTAGCTGCTACCATAACTGCATTCTTCCCTGTTCCATACTGGAATAGGGAAGAGGTAACTGGGTTACCTCTTCACATTGTTGATTGTATCCTTGGCTGTACAAACACTTTTTAACTTGATATGATCCCATCTGTCCATTTTTGCTTTGGTTGCCTGTGCTTGTGAAGTATTACTCAGGAGATTTTTGCCCAGACCAATGTCCTGGAGATTTTCCCTAATGTTTTCTTATAGCAGTTTCATAGTTTGAGACCTTAGATTCAAGTCAGTAACCGATTTTGATATATGGTGAGAGACGGGGGTCTAGCTTCAGTCTTCTGCATAGCCAGTTTTCCCAGCACCACTTACTGAAGGGACTGTCTCTCCCCCAGTGTGTGTTCTTGGCACCTTTGTGGAAAATGAGTTCACAATAAGTGTGTGGATTTGTTCCTGGGTTCTCTATTCTGTTCCATTGGTCTACATGTCTGCTTTTATGCTAGTACCAAGCTGTTTTGGTTACTCTAAGCTCTATTTTGCAAATTTTTTATTTGTGCATTACTGTACTTTGCTCTGTGATTATATTAAGTTTTTCATGCAAGGCTGTAAACTTCTTGAAGGCAGATAATGATTTTTATATACCTATATCCTTCCATAATACATCTGCAGAGAACACACCCAGTGGGTTCCGGATGAAGGCACCTATAAGGGATTTGCAGGTATACCCAGCTTTCTTTTCAAATTAATTATCAAACCCCTCAGGCAGATGCCACTTAAGTTTGTGTGGTGCTTTTAAAACAGCCATTAATTTGTCTATGAGATTGGAAAAGGTACAGAGGTATGAAATTGGATGTGTATTTAAGGAAGAAGTAAATAATTTTGTTTGGCCAGAGCCTTTTGTGAGTTGAGAAGTGGTGTAAGTTGGGGCTGGAAGATGCATGGAACACCTGTCCAAATAGCATGAGAAAGTTGCTTCAGAGGGCATTTTTAGGGATAAGAACTCAAGTCAGGTGTTTGGGACCAGCCTAGCCAACATGGTGAAACCCTGTCTCTACTAAAAAAACACAAAAATTAACCGCAAGTGGTGGTGCCCACCTGTAGTCCCAGCTACTTGGGAGCCTGAGGCATGAGAACTGCTCGAACCCAGGAGGCAGAGTGTTGCAGTGAGCAGAGATCGCACCACTGTACTCCAGCCTGGGCAACACAGCAAAACTCCATCTCAAAAAAAAAAAAAAACCAAACAAACAAGCAAAAAAAACTCAAGAAGAAGAAAACTGTGTTGTTTGGTGCTGGCGTTTTAAGAGATTTATTAATGTCGCCACTAGAACAAGTCCAAGGCTTATGTCTCAATAATACATGTTGTATGAGTAAATGGACATTAAAAAGTGTGGCTTCTTTTTAAAGTTATAGTCATTGCTATGAATATGTGAACACAGTATGCACAAAGAATGTGACAACATGTGACAAATCTTGCAGTTAAGATTTCTCTTGTGAAAATGTAAAAAGTGATGATAATGATAGTCAATATTAATTAAGCCCATACTCTGAGCCAAGGGCTACCAGGAATGTTTACATGCATTATCTCATTTTATCCTCGCACTATCCTTACTAGGAACCACGCTATTTTTATCCCCATTTGACAGAGGAGGACATTGAGGCTAAGAAATAAGAAGTCACTGCTACAGGTGACAGGGGACAGACTCAAATTCCACATTCTTAAGAATGGAGGCTCCTAGGTCTCAATGAACACTGACGAGGCCCAGGCTGGATGAATGAGAGACAAGCGGGCACTTACCTTTCTGGGCTTGACTTCAGTGAGGAAGAGCGGGCTGGGAGGGGTAGCGTGGCCGACCTCTTGACTACCTTCTCACCATCAATGTAGCTCATCTCACTTTTTGAGCGAGGCACAGAAAGGGGAGATTTTGCTGGAGAAAGAGTGCAGATAAAAGACTTAAAACTCACGAAAACTGAAAACAGGGTGATTATCTTCCTTCATCCACCACTTTCCCTTCCTCCCCCACAACCAGGTTATTCGAAGTCACTTACTGTCTTCAGAAAACGAGTATCTGGGAGAGTACAGATCTGAATCATCATCTATTGAACAAAACAAAACGTAATCAGGAGAAGTCTGGCGAAGGTAAGAGAACCAAGTTGTATGTTCCCCATTTCCACAGTCCGGTACAAGCATCCAGCCCCACTAGGGATCCCAGCAGAGAGAGGTAGAGTGAAGCGCCGGAAGCTACACCACGGCAGCGCACGTTTGAGAGGAGCAAGGTTTGTAGAGCACATCCAACCAAACCTGTAGTCCAGGCAGGACAGTCACAACTGGCGGATGCTGCTGCCTGACATCAAGAAATGCATGGGGACAAACAGCCAAGGGTCCTCCTCCAGAGGATCCACACAACCAAGCTGGAATGCAGGGTCTGGGTCTGGCTGAATGGGAAGCAGGGGCTGAGATGGATCCCCAGCTGCGCCAGCTCAGTGTATGGTTAAGCCCACCAAGTTCAACAATGTCTTGAAAGGCCTCTTAGCAGGGCCTCGGGCTGCTACTGGATGGGAAGGAGATGCCCAGAAGGTGGGTTTTCTAGCTCCTTGCCTCAGCTTTGACCTGTTTTATATGGTAAGCTTTCATACACATCATTAACAAAGAAGTTCTGCAGCTAAGGGAAGAATTTAAGAAAATCTTCATCAAAATTTGTTTTGATTCCACCTCAATCTGGTTCCCTGAGTAGATTTGTTTCCTTGGAACACAAGGGACCCATGGTTAAACGGCTTCCTCTGCAAAGGTACTACTCAGAGTGAGTATCTAAACTGCAACTCTGGAACAAATCAAACTCACACGTGTCTCTATGGTGGGAGGTGGCTCTCCAAAGGCATGACACACATCCCTATGTAGGCTTGACACTGGGTTCTAAAACTTGCAGAATGTATAAAGATCTGAACCCCTTGTGGAAGTGGTTGTACTTTCTGAACTAAAAATCAGACCACAGGCACATCGATGGGAACAGGTTTTTAAAGTGGGACTGTCCCGAAAATGCATTCTATCTAGTCACTACATCCATGATGATCCCTCCAAAGCACTACTCCAAAACAAGTTAGTCTGAAATAGCCTTTCCCGTGTTCTAACATCTTGCTAATCTGGATTCAAAATTCACATACATGGAATGAAGACCCAACTCCTTCCCTAAAGTTCATGACAACTTTAGCAAAGCACATGAACTAACCCGCAAAGCCAAGTCAAAGAATTCACTGTATGGAGGTGACTTCGTGTTAATCAAGTCCTTGTTTCTATACAAATCATTTGAAATTTCAGAAGAGACAAGGCCAGAATATTTTGTAAAATATAAATAAGCTAACATTGCTATTAGTTCAGACAGCCTCTCTAACAATCACTACTTCTTGTCCCCTCTTTTCCCCATTTTTATTTGTCTCAGGTCTCCCTTGGCCCAAATAAGGGACAGGCATCAGGTACCAAAGTGCCTTTTCCCCTACTTCCTTGCCTCACTTTTAAGAATTTATCAATATCAAGGTTGAACAGGGCTTAAGGTTTTTTTCCTACCAATAAGCCTTTCACTATTTTAAAGTGAGTGTGTAAGCTTATTTATCTTCTAAAAATAGAACAGGGGAAGGAGATAAAGTGGGATCCAGAAAAAGATTTTTTGAAAGATTATTCTGAAAAATTGTGTGTTTCCAGTTTTTTGTTTTTTTAAACAGAACGTCTGATTATACTGACAAAATGACATGATGTCAAAGAAAACTAAAAATGAGCTTTGATTACAGGGACTTGATTAGAAAAAGTGCTGCAATGAAAATGCCCGAATGAAAAGTTAGTTTAGTTATAAGCTGATGTATGCACTGCTTAAAATGTAGCCTAGCATTTTAGCTCAAAACTCTGCACATCTCACGGAGAAATTACAGCTTATTAGTAGATGATGAGATGAAGGTTAATTTATAACTATTACCTGGTTCATGAAGTAAGAATCAAAGTTTTCACTGGGTGGAGAGGAGTGGCATTTAAATATTCAGAGGTTTTTTTTTCGTCGTTTTGTTTTTTAAGCCTGAGCTCTTTAAAAAATGTTTCTCTCTAGAGCTTTCTAACGTGGAACTCTAGAAGGTTTATTAGAAGAAAATAAGAAATACTGGTTGAGCGTGGTGGCACACGCCTGTAACCCCAGCACTTTGGGAGGCTGAGGTGGGTGTATTGCTTGAGGTCAGGAGTTTGAGATCAGCCTGCCCAACATGGTAAAACCCCATCTCTATTACAAATACAAAAAGTAGCCAGGCGTGGTGGCATGCGCCTGTAGTCCCAGCTACTTGGGAGGCTGAGGCAGAAGAATTGCTTGAACCCCAGAGGCGGAGGCTGGGGTGAGCCAAGATCATGCCCCTGCACTCCAGCCTGGGTGATGGAGTGAGATTCTCTCTCAAAAAGAAAAAAACAAAAAAAAAAGGATGAAGAAAATGAGAAATAGTTCTTGTAAGATGGGGAAAAAAAGAGCACTACTTGGGAAGTTTAACAGTGTATGTACTTTGAAAAGGAGAAGGAGAAGCAGGAAAGTTGGAGTTGGGGGATGCAGGTAACAGAGGCGTCTGAAGAACTGAATGTGCTTAAAGCTCCTTTCTTGGACGGGACTGGTGGCTCACACCTGTAACCCCAATGCTTTGGGAAGCTGGGGAGGGAGGATGTCTTGAGGCCAGAAATCCAAGACCAGCCTGGGCAACATAGCGAGATCCCATCTCTACAAAAAATTTTTAAAAATTAGCCACGCATGGTGGCGCACAGCTGCAGTCCTAGCTACTTGGGATGCTGAGGTGGGAAGATGGCTTGAGTCTAGGAGTTTGAGGCTGCAGTGAGCTACGACTGTACCATTGCACTCCAGCCTGGGTGACATGACAGAGCAAGAGTTTCTCTCTAAAAAAAAAAAAAAAAGCCACTTGTTTCTTATTCAGTGTCGGTAGAGAAATCTTACCCACGCCAGGTTAAAACGGAGCAGGGGAGTCTCTGTGAACAAGTTTTCATTTCTCTCAAAGATCCACAGGTTCTGTTATGTGGATTTCAGCTCATGAACTTTTAACAGGACAAACTGAAGTCATATAGATTCATCTGAACAACTATAACGCAGGACAAGTTCTAGGGCATGTAAAATCTATTCTTTTAATTTTTGATGCTTGTCTTGTAAATCTAATGCAAGAATATTTTACCTCAGCTTATGAATAAAAATAATAATTATAGCTCCCATTGTTAAGTGACTAACAATGGCTGGTAATTTACTAATGTCATCTCACTTAATTAAACCTTGCAAAAAACTCAAAGTTCCTCATTTTACAGACAAGGAAACTAAAGCCCAAGTAGGTTGTGAAGATTTGCCCTTGGCTGCAGGGTGAGAAAGACAAAGTAGAAATGGATTCAAGGTCTTTCGGATTCCACTTCCCTATGTCATCTCGTAGCCCCGGGACAGAGATGCCCACTGTGTTCTTTCACCCCAGCTTCATCTGCCCAATCCTGGGAAAACTGAAAGACTGGCTACTCTATTACCATGTTCTTATAGAAGAGGTAGAGAAAGATGCTGTCTTGAAACTCAAGGCATGCACTGCACTGTTGGCTGAGCCAATTTCCGGCCCCTGAAGCCTTTGCCCGATTTTTGCATCCCCCCCGCCCTCAGTGATGTTTAAGCAAGTTTTCTGAGTTGCCTCACATTTCTAGTTTTCCTCTTGCTGGTCTCCAGGGACAATGGGTAACACTGAGTCACTCTTGCTACATCTGTTTCTTTTTTTTTTTTTTTTTTTTTTGAGACAGAGTCTTGCTCTGCTGCCCAGGCTGGTGTGCAGTGGCGCGATCTTGGCTCACTGCAAGCTCCGCCTCCTGGGTTTAAGCAGTTCTCCTGTCGCAGCCTCCCAAGTAGCTGGGACTACAAGCGCCCGCCACCATGCCCAGCTAATTTTTGCATTTTTAGTGAGACAGGGTTTCACCATATTGGTCAGGCTGGTCTCGAACTCCTGACCTCAGGTGATCCACCTGCCTCAGCCTCCCAAAGTCCTGGGATTACAGGCATGAGCTACCGCACCTGGCCTGTACACCTTTTATTAATAGTTGCTGCTCCTTGCTGCCTTTTCCTGGGAGGCTAAGTCCACAATGGGGAAGATGGGTATGCAGTTAGAAATACCAAGGAATGGGAAAACAGTGTAAGGAGCATGTCTGCATTTCTCCACACTAGAGCCAGCCAAATGAGACAAGTGTGCTTAACATAGTTAAGACACGTTAAATGAAATGTTTCTCAAATTGTCTATTACCTAGCACCTGAAGCTCTGCCTTCAGTATTTCTCCAAAGGCCTTTAAAACAATGCCAGAGTGGGCTCAGCTGTGCAGAAATCTTGTGGTTCCTGCTCATGGTGGAACCACGTGCTAATTGTGCTCCTCAGAGCTCCAGGCAGCAGACATCAAACCTTGGCAGCAACACTCCGACCTTCCTATGCCAGTGATTTCCAGGAAGCTGTAACACTGCATGGGATTTACACAGGGCAAACAACTCACTTAGGCCTCTGAAGGTCCTGCTGGGCTCTAATGTTTACACAATGATTCTTCTCTGGGCTTTGGCAATCTGTCCTTGGTAGCTCAATTTGGGGACAGCCACTCTCCTACAACTGCCAGGAGCCACATAATTGCTTTTTCAAGCACAGTGACTTTAAATGAGCTTCCAAATCACTTTTTTTTTCTGTTGCTTTTTCTTTAATTTATAAAAATCTCAAAGACAACTGAAGAAAGTACTGGTTGAAAGTTGTTCTGAAAAACTACATAACTAACTAAAATGGGAGGATGGACAAAAATCATTTGCATAACCACTTGCCTGTATCAATTAAATTTCAATTTTATGCATTTCTCAGGCTTTTAAACTTAAAACAATTTTCCAAATATTAATGGCTCATTTTTGACACAATCTTTCTTTCACTGCTCAACTTAAATCCTCCTCTGGCTTTACCCCTCACACTTAGGAAGAGAAAGGATAAAAGGGTAAAGATAGTCATACATGACCCCCATGAACAAAAATAGTAGTCAAGGGAAAAGACACAGATGTAGAGTTGGGTACTGAGTCTGGGTGGGGTGGGAAGGGAAGAACAAACAAAAGGGCAAGGACGTCAGGAAGCCCAGCTTGGGGGAAAGCGTTACAAAGCTGTCTACATTTTAGCTAAAGGCCATCAAGTTATTTTCTTTTTCTTTCTTTTTTTTTTTTTTTTTTTAAGAGACAGGGTTTCGCTTTGTCGCTCAGACTGGAGGGAGTAACTCACTGCAGCCTCAAAATCCTGGGCTCAGGGGGTCCCCCTGCCCTGACCTCCTGAGTAGCTGGGATTACAGATGTGGCATCAAGTTCTAAAGAATGCAAAAAAAGATCAGGCTAGGGTGTACAGTAATTATAGAAGACATAGTCAGAGAAAAAACAGAACTCTGAAGAAGAGAATGAGGTGGAGCAAAAAATAAGTTAAAGGAGAAAGTTTGGGAGAACCATAGGGTTAGAAGAAGACTCACCGTCTTCATCTGCTATCGAACTCCTGGGCTGTGAAGGTGCAAAGGGAGTAACTGCTACGTTTCTTAACTATCCCGCAGGCCAGTCAATGGCTTTTGCACTTGCTAGGCGGAGATCTCCCGGGAGGCTCTCGTTAGGAGAGCAACTCGGCCCCTCCCCTGGGCAGTACTGGCTGGAGTCTGGGGCAGGAGGCACAGATCCTGGCCAAGCATCTTCACAATAGAATTATTTGCTTGAAATCAAGCAAAACAAAGCTATTCTTGCAAATCCTGTAAGGCCAGTAGAGAATTATTTTAACTCAACTACAGCTGTGCCTAAGAAGATGAGCATCTTTAAATCATTGCCTTAGTGCAATCTCTTCTAGGAATGAGGAAGAAGCACTGAGACAGACCATTTTGACACCACAACCTGGGGATGCCTAGAGGTGGTGTCTTGAGGGACATCACTGAGAGGTGGCAGTGGCCACCACCAGCCTGAAGTGGTAGAAGAGGGATCCGAAAGCACAGGAAAAAAGCTGGTCTCGGGGCTTCACCCGGACTCACCTTCTTGCTGACATGGTCCAGCGGGTCCTCACAGGCCATGGAAAGTCAGGAGAGGCCACGGACCATGAAGTAACATACCAGTTATTTGGTTCTGCTGCAAATTCTGAGCCATTATTTGAAAATATTTTCCCTCTTCTTGACATCAAATGTGCCAAGTGAGCCAACATCATTTGGGCATGTTCAGAGTAGGGGGCGCTAATTCTTTAAAATCTGCATTCTCCATTCTCATCCTATATCCATATTCCCAAAATTGCATCTGGCCAATTTTCTTCACCTCTTTTTGGGGGCTGGGAAAGACCAGTATTTCCCCATCCCCGTGGTTCTCAATCCTGTCTGTCAATCACTTGGGGAGTTTTCCTAACTATATATTCTTTCTTTCTTTCTTTCTTTCTTTTTTTTTTTTTTTTTTGAGACAGAGACTCACTCTGTCGCCCATGGTGGAGTGCAGTGGTGCAATCTTGGCTCACTGCAACCTCTGCATCCCAGATTCAAGTGGTTCTCTTGCCTCGGCCTCCCAAGTAGCTAGGATTACAGGCACCTGCCACCACACCCACTGGCTAATTTTTTTTGTATTTTTAGTAAAGACAGGGTTTCACTATGTTGGCCAGGCTAGTCTCGAACTCCTGACCTCAGGTGATCCGCCCACCTCAGCCTCCCAAAGTGCTGAGATTACAGGCATGAGCCACTGTGCCTGGTCCCTATTTATAAATTCCCAGGCACCATCTGGGAGGTACTGGCTTAGCAGACTGAGGCAGGACTGACTCAGGGGAAGCTGAATGCCTGCAGTCGGGTACCAGAGAGCCTCTGGGCAAGAAGAGGACAACCAAGAACACAGAGTCAGGAGGGGGAAAGGAATCCGCAGGGCAGTATAGCAGCGTGAGTAAAAGCCTATGTTTATAGAGCCCCAAACACCTAGGTTTGAATCCTGGTTCTGCTACTTACTGTGTAATCTTGCATATATTACTTAATCTCTCTGAGCCTAATACTCCTCATTGATAAAATGAAGAGTTACTTCACGGGGCTGCTGGGAGAATGAAAATGAGATAACAATAGTGATATATTCAGCAGAGAACCTTGTATGTGGCAAGGGCTCAATTAATGACAGCCACATAGTCACTGAGGTGGTGGTGATGTCATTATAAGACTATTATTATTAATAGGATTACCACTCTGGGCTGCTGAGATGTTGGCCACCACACTGCTGTTCCTTAAAGCAGCAGGGGAGAAGGTAGGGGCTGCATTTCTGAAGCTGTTTCTGCACAGTTTGCCCCTCTGCCTTCTGCTAACATCTCTTCCATCCCATAGACAACAGTCTCCAAGATTACAAAATGACTAAAAGTGACTGCCCCTTCTTGGAATTTACAGTTTTCTTTTTTAAAAAAGAACAGTTTAACCCTCATTGACTGAGACATGATAACTCTATTTATAGTCTAAAAGTCTGGCCAGAAGTTTGCTTTTTCACTGTAGCTGGGGGAAAAAAGAAGGTTGCTAAGCCAGCATAAACAAACTTTCACACGGTCGCTTACTACTGAGGAGAATCAGCTTCAAGATCTTCAGAAATGTCTGTTTTATACCGCATAAACAACTAGAATTTAGACAGGGAAGGCAGCCCTTAGGCTAGGCTTTGATAGGTCTATCATAAATAATTCTAGTTCCAAATCCTGAATTAAAACCAAACAAACAAACAAAAAACCCAGCGGTAAAAACAAACTTCTCCCCAGGAGAGACACTCTGGAATGATGGCTCAGATTTCTCAGTAGCGTTGTTTCTTAATGCACATTAACATCTATGGGTAGAGCCTCCACTCGGTGCCAATCTGTCTTGAATGGCTTTCTTTGAAAGGCATACATCTTTCCTATGTTAAGAAGGATGTGCACAGAGCGCAGGGCCACCTACTGAGGAGCACAGGGCTGGAGCAGCACCACGGACAGGGCTGATGAGGACCTGCCGGAGCTCACAGACAACATGAAAACCACAAATCAAGGATTAAGAAATCCAGAGACTCTCTTGAAATGGTTTAAAAAAAAAAAAAAAAACCCCTCAAAACCAAAACCCTGTGATTATTTAAAACGATCTAGCTCAAATGTTTCCTTCACTTGTAAGAAGCCTTGATCTAATTGAACACATCAGTGATCTATGCCTGGATATGTCATCTAGGCAGGAGTGGGGGCGTGAGATGGAATTTACCCTATTTTTAAAAGATCTCCAGGGAGGATGTCTTTTTAGAAACTTGTGTTAAAGTCTAATCATCTTTGCTATTAATTTTTTTATGTTCAATCTAATTTTTTCCTTTTTATTTTTTAAGACTATTTCTTCCTTTCGGTCTCTGAAAATTAAAAAATAGTAAGGTTTGCTTCTAAATTATATGTGACAAGTTATCATGACATCCCTTACTGTTTATGCCTCTATGAAAAGAAATTCAGTTCCTTCATATGCTGGACTCGATGCATGCCAAAAATCAGACACGATCATCAGCAGCGGTTACTAGGTGTGGTGGCTGATGACACGGGAGCTCTGGCTGTGCAGCCATGAAACCTTGTCTTTGGACCAACAGCCAAGCTGACTGTGGAAGCTGTGGGTGCTGCCTGTGGCAGGCCTAAGGCAGTCTTCTAGTCCGATGGGAGCCACTGCTCCCCTCCACAGGACTTCTTCAAGTGGGCCTTCCTTTGCCTGTGTCCGTGGGATACTGTGCCTTCTGCATGCTCTGTGCTTTTTGCCTTAAACGAAACTCTTATCTTACGAGTTTGGCTGGGTTCACAAGTCCAAATGAAGCACAAATCAAAAACTGCAACTAGTCAAAATTATTCTGAAAAAACTCCCTAACTCAACTCAGTCAGTTGTGTTTTCACCAATGCTTGTGTGTGGTAATCAGTACCATGAGACAGAAAGACTGGGCTCTCTACACCAAATAGACTCTTCTTGGCCTTGAGGAAGTCACTGATCAGAATTAAATTATCAGCTTTTAGTTCTGCAAGTCTGGGTTTATTTGGTAGACCTTTCTTTTCATTCAAAATAGGCCCCAGGCATGAAATGGTTGGAAACCAATTACTGGGGCATATGAGAGACCAAAAATGGACTATGGTATTTTAACTGTATCCAACACATCCCAGTGTGTCATCTCATATATGACTGATCAATAAGAGTTTGGTGAATGATCAAATGAATAACTTTACCAATGATGAGAAGGGCTGAGAGGGATGGTCTGCTGAGCTGATCAGAGTGGAGAAGTATCAAGATTGTGGCACCAGCATTCATCCCTAAGAAAGAACTCTGGCTCCATAGTCCAGAGCCTTCACTCATCAGTGTTTCCAGGTATTACTGAGGACCCACTGTGTGCCAGCAAGGTTTTCTGTGGCATTCTGGACACATGCTGTCACAACTGCCCCCACACTGGACACAGTAAGCTGAAGTGGCCTTGCTGAACTCTCTACCAGATGGGAACTTCTGAGGACAGGGTACCTGTCCTATTCATGGCATTACTTCCAACGACAGCGCCTGGCACACAGCAAGTGTTCAATACTACTTGAATGAATGAAGTTCAGAGCACTCAATGTCTCATCCTAGAACAGTATTTAACAAAACTTCCTCCTCCATACCATATCTATTCACCCTGTTCTGGGTTACTCATCCAAAGATCAGATAAGCCCTGCTATTAGGATAATTCTTAAGACGTTGCCCCTAACTCACCTTTTAGAAACTTCCTTGACACTTAGACTTTTTGCCCCCAAAATAATATTTCTTAGACACAAATGTGGCTGTCTTCTCCAGCAGGTACAAATTCCCATCCAGCTCTTTCATAAAATGTTTTCCAGCTTAGCTAAAACCCTTGTTTTCAAGAAATGTCATCTCCCACTATGACTGAATCTTATACCTGGATACCTCTTTAGGAATTCCCTACCAAAGAGACATACCCTGAGGGCCCATGAAAAGAGGGCCCCAGCAATGAGTTAGTTGCAGGCATGAGAACCGGGTAATTTTCCTGTTGATGGTTGCCGATCTACCTCCTGCCCACCCACTATAATGACTCAGCTTCCCTGAGTCACTGCTCAACCACCAGCATCAGGTGACCACCTCAGGTACAAAGCCGTGGGTAGTTGGGTAAAGGCAGCTTTTACCAGAGCCCCACATGTTCAAAGCATTATAACTAAGCTAACACTGGCTACCCTGTTAATCATGTAAACCCTAAGGGAATAGGACTAAAATACCATCTGGATAGACACCGGTGATACAGTCAGCAAGGAGTGAGACAACACCACAAAACACAAGGTTAGAGGGAAGCAAATGACTGAGAAGCAGCCCTTAGCCACCAGAAAAAACCCCAAGGTAAAAAAGAAAGTAGCAGCACCAGTACAAAGAGAGGCACACAGTTTTCCTTTAATTACCTTCGGACTTAGGACTAGGAGTAGATGCAGGAAACTGGTAGGTGGGAGTGTAAGGATTGTCCTCTGTAGCAGAGAAAAGCAGTGGATTTTGAAACTATCCACCAGGAAGTAGAGGAAGTGACAAATCCCAATCGACTCTTTTGAATGACTGATTACCTAATATTTTAGTGTTATTAAAGCACACGGGCATCACACTTAAAAACAGATTAATGAATTAGGAAGGATTTAGTTATTTTCACATAGCACATCATGCAAATGAGTGAAATAAAATTTTCACCAGCCAAAAACGACTATGAAAACAAAATCTAAAAGCCCAAATCTTATGCCTACAATGGAACTATAAGAATTAATTTAAAGCTCGGACAACAGATATGCTGTCTAAGTTTATGGTACCTTCAGAAGTTTGCTGGATTTCAGGAAGTTCAGGGAATTTGTACGTAGGGAAATAAGGGTTTTCTTCAGGAGTGTCTAGGCAGAGGAGCAGGTTTGGGAGAGAGAATAGAGGAAGATACAAATGGAGAGAATAAACGAGTAGGAATCCACATACAAGTTAGGCTCCTTGAATTCTGGAACATACTAAGCTTCACTGGTGATATGAAAGAAATTCAAACTGCTTTTAAAAATCCAGTCCTTTTGCCTGAATTACCAAGACACATCAAAAGAGACAATACCATTACTCTTCTTGGACAAAGAATTCCCATGAACAGGCTCCAATGGGCAAGAAACATTTAACATAAAGCTTCAGGTTCTTACTTTTGATAGGCAAGAAATATTAAGTATGATAATAAATAGTATGTAATAAACAAGCTATCCTAAAACGTTTTTTAAAATCAAAGCTTGTGTTGGGACATTCAGCAAACAAGTAGATCATTAATTTTTCAAATACCTAAGGCACGTAGTTTTGTTTAGCACCTACAATTTAGATTAAGAACTATAACATGAGAAGACCAAAGCTGCCTGTGGGGCAAAATTACATATTTTGCACATTTACATGCATTCATGTCTCTGTAATTAGGCTTCCAAAGCAGGGTCTAAAGGTGAGAGAGTCACAGATTGCAAGAGGAAATGGGCAGTGACTGCAGGAAGTGATGAGTGGAGATGACCCCATCTGATCACAGAAATCGAAGCATTTAGTTTCACCACTGTGACCACGCTCATCCACCCAACCACAGTGGATTTACTCTTGACTTGGAAATGCTAAACGCCTCAATATTTGGAGCACTTCGATATTGAGAAATAGTTTGAACAGGGGCACACCCGGGTTCACTTTGAACCCAGAGGGAGTTAATTAACAGTGATGTTAGCTGGCATCTGCAGCTCATCAGACAGACTGGGCTTAGGTGGGAACACTGACCAGAACATTTCTCTTTGCCTTCATGTGTCATCCATGCCAGGCAGCCAGACTGGATTTGGGTAAGGGGAAGGGCAGGATGCTCTGCCCGTGGGAGGAGTGGTACCCCTCCCATGGTGCAGGTACATCCCGCCTATCAGCTGACTGGCGGCACAGGCAGCGATGGGAGCCAGTAGGGTCATGTCCTGCCCAAGCACTGGCCTGCGATTCTCCATGCTGGGTCACCTGCTGATAGCCCAGCCGGCATCTGATTTGGAAGCGCTGCTCTTTCAGCTTGAGCGGGCTCTGGTGTGTCAGCTCCTGACTGACTCTCAGGGCTACCTGCCAAAGGCTGGCTCTCAGCTGGGGAAGATTGTTGTTCATATGAACACAGCCTGAGAAGCGTACTATAAATTCTACCTCATAAGGCCAAATGTGTTCTCCTTTAGACCCTGTGACATCCTCTGGAGGAAGGGAAGCAGAACAAACACAGAAAGGTACATGATTGGTCCAAGGTTACCTGAGTGCTTGGGGAACTCAATCCAGGGGAGAACTTTTTTTTTTTTTTTTTTTTTTTTGAGACAGTTTCACTCTTGTTGCCTAGGCTGGAGTGCAATGGCGCGATCTTGGCTCACCGCAACCTCCGCCTCCTGGGTTCAAGTGATTCTCCTGCCTCAGTCTCCAAGTAGCTGGGATTACAGGCATGCACCACCACACCTGGCTAATTTTGTATTTTTAGTCGAGATAGGGTTTCTCCATGTTGGTCAGACTGGTCTCAAACTCCCAACCTCAGGTGATCCACCCGCCTCAGCCTCCCAAAGTGCTGGGATTACAGGCTTGAGCCACCGCGCCCGGCCAGAGAACAGTGTTCTTAATTCCCAGTTTGGTGCGTTCTCAACTCACTCTGCCCACAAGGCAGTCATGGGCTGACACAGGGAGATGTACCTAAAGCTGGAAGCAGGTGGGAGATGGAGCTGCTCACATCCCAGGCAGACAGATGCTGGAGCACAGGCACAGTGCTGGGCTCAGTCTGCTGCACTCCACATCTGGGAGGGAGGATTTGAGAGCAGATCTCAAATTCCAGCTCTGAGGCAGGCACACAAGTGCTTCCTCCCTGTGCTCTGAAGGTGCATGGCTGGGCTCAGGCAGACCAGCACCTAATGAGGTCCAACTGCAGGACCCAGTCTTCTGGGATCCTAGCAAAGTGAGTTCAGGCCCACAAAACAGTGTATTGGCACATAGCACAGCACAGCTTCTACAAATGAAAATCAGTACCTCTGTTTAGTTTGTGGATCTGTTTAAACATAGTCTTGTACCAGTCTTTTGATCTCTCAGTGTTCTGTAGAAAAATAAAGGCAAAGAGAAAAAGTAAATGAATATCTTGACACATTTCAGACCTCCTATGATTTCAAAATCAAAATGGAAAGTAATGATATCTGAATTCAAAACTCAGCCACATTTATCTTTTTTAAAAAGGCAAAACTTTTTAGAAAGAGAAAACCAAGCGTCCCAAACCTCAGTCTACAGAGTAATATTTGACTGAAAGGATACAGAGTGTGAAAACAGTGGATGAGGATACACTTGAAAGGTATCCATTTTTAAATTTTTTAAATTTCATTTTTAGAGAGAATCTCGCTATATATAGACTGTGCTAAACTGAAGGAAAGTCTCCTAGAAATATAAGAGAAAAAGGATATTTGCTCATCATGCTGTGCCCCCACCCATTCTAGATTATTCAATAGCAACGTATCCGAGTCACCTTGCATAGGGCCAGATTTAGAATGCATACATTAAAACATAACTCATTACAGCATCCACTGCCAGAGTTTTCACCCTAACCACAAAGTTGGAATGGCTGGGTTTTTTTGTTTTTTTTTTTTAAGATAAAAATAAAACAAGGAAGGTGACAGACAGGTGGCTAGATATTTTCACTCCCACTTTACAGAAGAGAAAATGAGATACAGAATGACAAAGCAAACTGCCCAAAGTCACAGAGCTAATGAGAAGGTGAGTGGAAGGGCCATCCAACACGATGGTTAGTGGGTAAGGGTTTGGGAGTCAGACAGACCATTCTGTCACCCACAAGCTGTGTAATCTTGGATGAGTAACAAATCCCTCTGAGTCCCTGTTTCCTCATCTATAAGATGGAAATGATATTAGTATCCATTATTCACTTGGGTGAGTGATGCTTAAATGAGATAATGTACTCAGCAAATGGTAGCTGCGATTTCTCTTAGGAATAACTCTCCTTCTATATTACTGCTTAGGACCAGAGAAGAGTTATTTTGAGGCTTAGCCCACTGTGGTTTCTATTGGCCTCCTCCAAAAGGACACATTTATTAAATGGAATTCACAGTGGAACATATTGCAGGCAATGGTCTGATAGACACACGGAAAAGAACGGAATTCACCCGAATCCAGTTCCAAAAGTTGCCCAGCTTTAGGTTAAATGTTTCTTGCCCATCGGAGCCTGTTCCCTGGAATTCCTTAGGGCCTGCAGGACTGGCAGGCCTGTGTTACTGGGCAGAGCTGGGTCAGGGATGCCACGAGACCTGCTCTGTCCTGGAGGCTTGGCTGGTGGAATCCATTCTGAGGTTCCCTTAGTGTTCCCTGCTCACTAGGGATGACACGTGATCTCCCATCCAGGGAGATCTTCTTCCTGAACCTGTCAATAGGGACCTTGGGCCTCCCACTCTCCCCAGGACTGTCTAACCCTAGACCAGGAATTTCTCAACATACATCACACAAAACGATAATGAAGGAAGACTGCCCATAACATTGTCCCTAGAACACTCAGATATTCAAAGCCTCTGAAAAGTTCTATAGCAGAGAAATCTCTCTGACTTGGTCCCACTCAGCTTTTCCTCACATTTACTTGACCACGAAATGCTTTATTCATAGGACTTATAACATCCAACACCCACTTTGGGAAAAGCTGTTGTACACCAAGTCTGGAGCACAGCTCCTGGGGGCTCTGGCACTCATGGGGCTTATAGAGATGATGGTGTGATGGGGTTCACATGTACTCAGGGTGTACACTTGTCACAGCTTAAGATGAAGCCTAAGAAGGACTTCTAAGTGTACCCGGAGTGGGATGCCCACTTCATCCATGGAAACATCACTTAGGTCCTGAGCGCTCTTCACCACCCGCCTACTGTCATCCTTTGCTCTTTTTTCAGCAGCCCTGCCAGGTGAGGTGGGTTTTTCCTGGGTTGGTGCTGAGTCCTGCTCTCCCACTCTTCTTTCTGAGACAGGATCTGGAAATGAAAAGCAATTGTTAGCTGAAGCTCTTTTGGTAGCGGCAAAGCAAAACACTCCTGAACAGGCTAGCTGGGGGGAAGTGTATCTGCTAATTCTCAACTGGAATTAGTTCTGCTTAGAGCAGGGGTCAGCAAACTTTGGCCCATGGGCTGGTTTTACTGGAACATAACCATGCCGATTCCCTTACATATTATTTATGGATGCTTTTGCACTACTATGGCCGAGCTGAGTAGCTGTGACAGAAACCATATGGCCTGCAAAGTCTAAAATATTTATTATCTGGTCCTTTAAAAAAAAAAAAAAAAAGGCTTGCCAACAGTGTGATCAGAGCTTTGCAGAGAAGTATGCACGTCGTGCTCTGGTCAACTGAGTAGTTCTGACTGTTCTAGAAATTCAGGAACAGGTAGAACCACAGGAGGGGGCTAAACATTACTTGAAAGTTTTTGATTCCTCTTGAGGAAGTCACTTAACTTTTCTGTGCCTCAGTTTTCCCATCCAAAAACAGGGATAATACTTCTATTGGCAAACTCACAGCAATGTGGTGAGAGGAGTTATCAGGGTAACTTATGCCAAAGTGTTCAGGAAGCTGTACATTTCTAAGTGTATATTATAGATTATTTTTGTTCAAGATTGGAAGTTATAGAGCACTAATAAAGATACCAGATATGATCTACAGATTATAAAATTACTTAATAGAATCTGGCTTCCAAGCTATGACATTTATTTATTGGGCAGACATTGCGCTCTGCCTTGTGGACATGAAGGTGAGCATTCCAGAATCTTAGCCTCAGGGAGCTTACAGTCTAGTGGGCAGAAAACCAAGGGAGCCAGCAATGAGAATGCAAGGGTGACAAGGCCTGACTCTCAGAAGAGAAGCCAACCAGACCCACAGGAAATGAAGGGTGCTCCAGAGGAACAGCTTAAATAAATGCTTGAGGGCCTCTGGACTACTGGGCTAATTATGTGCCAAGCAATGCACTAAACTCTTCATAGACATTCTCTCATTTTATCCTCCCAAAGATCCATGAGGAAGAAACTATTACACCTCTTTTTTTTTTTTTTTTAAATAATTAAAGGATCAATACACAGAGAAGTTAAAGTACCCTGCCTGGGGCCACATAACCAGCTCGTGGCCAAGCTGTGATGTGGCCTAATGTCCACCTGACTCTAGCAGTCCTCTCTGAACCACATCCTGTCTTGCCTCCTTCAAAGATAGTACCAAGGTTTCAAGTCTGGGAGCCTGGCCTAATTCAAGGAGAAGTTAGAATTGGGTTGGGAAAGGGAGGGAGAAATGGCTGCTTCCATTTGGACCATGGTAACTCTGAGAAGACAGCAAGATACTCAAGTAGGAATGCCCTAGAGACCCCTAGAGGAAATATGGAGGGGCCCAGGTGAGACACCCTGACAGCAGTACAACTTTGGAGGCATCAGCCCAAAAGTGATGGCTGATGCCAGGGAGATGGCAGAGCTCAGCTGGGGACAGAAGCAAGGGCAGAGTGAAGCGCTAAAGTCATGCATGGAAGGACACCACAGTTACAGCTGCAAGGCAAAACAATCCCCAAAGGGATGCAAAGTCATCCGAGGGACAGGAGATGAACCAGGAAAGTACACAAGGTACCAGTGAACCAGGAAAGACAGAACTCCAAGAAGTGGGTGGTTAAATGTCTCAAAAAAAAAAAAAAAAAAAAAAAACCCAGAAATTGAAGCAGAGGAGGAGGCGGCATTAGATTAGGCAAGAGAGAAGTCACAGGAACACTCAGAGAGAGCAACTTCAGGAGGGCAGTGGGGGTGGGTGCCAGATTGCAGGGAAAGGGTTGAAGGTATGAGCAGGAAGTTGGGGGAGTGAGTGGGGAGTTCAGCACAGAGGAAGGAGTGTGCTAGATGGTAATTCAAGAGTTCAAAAGATTAGGGGCAAAAAGGTTTAAGCCGGCTGGGTGCCGTGGCTCATGCCTCTCAACACATTGGGAGGCTAAGGCAGGAGGATTCCTTGAACCTAGGAGTTCAAGACCAACCTGGGTAACATAGCGAGACCCCATCACTACAAAAAATTAAAAAATTAGCGAGGCACATGCCTGTTGTTCCAGTTCTTGGGAGGCTGAGTTGGGAGGATCTCCTGAGCCTGGGAGTTCGAAGCTGCAGTAAGCCATGATCATGCCACTACACTCCAGCCTCAGCAATAAAGCAAGACTCTGTCTCAAAAATAAATACTAATAAAAAAGTTTAGGCCAAGGGAGCCTAAAATCCTATCAGTGAGAGTGAGGCCCATGAGGTAGGGATGAAGGGCATCAAGACGTGCTGTGGCAATTAGTAAGTGCTCAGTTAAAACCTGCTTATTGATTGACTGCGGACAGGTTCTCATCTTTGAAAAAGGAAAAGGTGCAGACTGCTGACTGGGGGGACTACACTTGGGTGAAAAGGAAGAACATGAGGACACAGGCAAAGTTGTGAGAAAGTCAGATGTCTG
Source organism: Macaca nemestrina (assembly GCF_043159975.1). Taxonomy (NCBI): domain Eukaryota; kingdom Metazoa; phylum Chordata; class Mammalia; order Primates; family Cercopithecidae; genus Macaca; species Macaca nemestrina. The sequence continues at coordinate 38,397,308 of NC_092133.1, read as the reverse complement.
TGAGTGGAGGAGACGCTGGAGAAGTGGGGGAAACAATGACTTCAGTATGCTAAGGTTTTACAACTTTCAGTCTCCTCCATGGGGAGACTGCCTACAGCCAAAAGATTTCTAAGCTTAGTAAGTGATTCAGAAAGCCTGATCCCTGGCATTATCACCGTCAATGTCAAACGATGTTAAAACCAGATTGGCTTTATGGAATGAATTCTCATGCTCCCAGAAAATTCCAACGTGAAGCCAAGGATTTGGCAGGAAGCCTGGAAGTGTAGAGGGATTTCAAGTCACCCAAGTCTACCCTTAATATGGCTCTGCTGAGCATTCTCCTCCCACCTGGAAGGGCCTTCTGTTGAACGTGAGCAGAAAAGAGGCTGAGTTCAAGCTCAATCTTACATGGTGATTCAAGATCATGGTGAGGATCACAGACATGCCATTCTCAGGGTCAGGGCAGGTGGCTCTAATAACAATCACATTTGAGTGCAAAAATCAGGCTGATAGTTCATGGATTTCTCCTAAAGCTGTCAGAGTCCTTTTGATCTACAAAATTTAGCCCTGAATTGTTTTACTTGAGAAGCTTGTGGTCATGTGACTCATCATTGAGTGGATTTCAATATACAGAGAGTCCCTGAAGAAAAAGTGTCACTTTATATCATGAAAACCCAAAGTGACACTTAACTGTACCATGCAGGTGACAGGATCAGGCGTTGCCATCCGTATTACAATGAGGGCTTGCTGTTTTCTCAGTAGGAAAATGCCGATCCTTCACATGACATCCTGGGGGCATTTCCTTCTAGTCTTTTTTTTTTTTCTAATTACACAGGGTCTTGTTCTCTTACCCAGGCTGAAGTGCAGTGACATGATCACGGCTCACTGCAGCCTCGACCTCCCTGAGCTCAGGTGATCCTCCCACCTTTGCCTCCCAAGTAGCTGGGACTACAGGTGTGCACCACCACACCTGGCTAGTAGTTTGTGTTTTTTTTGTGGAGATGAGGTTTTGCCATATTGCCCAGGCTGGTCTCAAACTCCTGGGCTCAAGGAATCTGCCCATCTCTGCCTCCTAACTGCCCACCTCTGCCTCCAGAAGTGTTAGGATTACACATATGAGTCACTGCACCTGGCCCCAGCTAATTTTTTGTATTTTTTTTTTTTTTTTTGAGATGGAGTCTTGCTCTGTCACCCAGGCTGGAGTGCAGTGGCGCAATCTCGGCTCACTGCAAGCTCTGCCCCCCGGGTTCACGCCATTCTCCTGCCTCAGCCTCCCAAGTAGCTGGGACTACAGGCGCCCAACACCACGCCCGGCTAGTTTTTTGTATTTTTTTAGTAGAGACGGGTTTTCACGGTGTTAGCCAGGATGGTCTCGATCTCCTGACCTTGTGATCCGCCCGCCTTGGCCTCCCAAAGTGCTGGGATTACAGGCTTGAGCCACCGCGCCCGGCCTGTATTTTTTTTTTTTTATAGAGACGGGGTTTCACCATGTTGCCCAGGCTGGTCTCAAACTCCTGAGCTCAGGCAATCTGCCCACCTTGGCCTCCCAAAATGTTAGGATTACAGGTGTGAGGCACTGCAAATCTAGCCTCCTTCTAGGTTTATACTGTGCTTTAAAAAGGAAGGTTCTAGGCCACTAAATAAATGACAATACTGACAACCTCAGATGGGGCCTCTGTTTGTAGGAGGTGGGATAGCCTCCCTTTTCTTCACGCTGAGAGCTGATGACTGAAGATTATAGCAATGTTCATACTTCTCTGCAGAAGAATCATGGCCTCTCTACACCCTACGCCAGCCTCTCTCTCCTAGCCCTTATCTTATTATCCCATCTGTCTCCCCAAGGGGACGGAGAGGTACCTGAGAACACCATGTAGGCTTCATTCCCAGATGACTCTCCCTGAACATCAAGCCCCATGGAGCCTCAACAAAAATCTGCTACAGAGAGGGAGGCTGGCAGCCCTGGAGTCCCATCCCCGCAGGTGATGGCTAAGCCTTACTTGATCTAAGAGACTAGAGAGTGCCAACCCAGCCAGCCCTCTCTCTTTCAGGAGCTCCTGAACACAGCAGTACTACTTCTTTTAAAGCATAAACTAATATTTAGTGAGCACCTACTTTAGGCCCCACTCTTTCAAACATCATCAGTGGATCTGTCCCAAAACTCAGGGAAAGCGATGGCATCAGGCTTGTTTTAGAGCCAAGGAATAAGCCTGAGCTACCAGCACAGTGGAGCCACCCTGGTTTTTTTTTGTTTGTTTTGAGACAGAGTCTCACTCTGTCACCAGGCAGGGGTGCAGTGGCGCGATCTCAGCTCACTGCAACCGCTGCCTCCTGGGTTCAAGCAATTCTCCTGCCTCAGCCTCCTGAGTAGCTGGGACTACAGGTGCGCACCACCACACCCGGCTAATTTTTGTATTTTTAGTAGAGACAGGTTTTCACCATGTTGGCCAGGATGGTCTCCATCTCTTGACCTCATGATCCACCCGCCTCAGCCTCCCTAAGTGCTGGGATTACAGGCGTGAGCCACTGTGTCCGGCCCACCCTCACATTTTTACTGTCTTTTCTCAATGCACAAAACTTCCTCCCACTTCCTATCACAATAACACCTCCTCCAGGCTGAGCAAAGGATTACCACCCTTGTTTCCCATATGAGGAAACTGGCTTAGAGGGATGAAGTCACTCACACAGAAACACAGCTCCAAGAAGAAGGAGCTAGGACCAAACTCTGTATCTCCCAATGTGTGGCTGGAGGCCTTTTTCAGCTATTCTACCCTTCTTTCAAATTCCCACCAGCAGGAAGGAGCCCACAGGAGCCACCTTTTTTTTTTTTTTTTTTTTTTTTCAGAGCCACCACTCTTAGCACCTTGGCTGGGACCAAGGAATGAAGTGGGCTGGAGAGTGGCAGCTGAAGGAGGGGCAGCCAAGGACACCTTGAGGTCAACCACAGACTGTCTTGGTCTCACAGCCAAGTCCTGACAAGGCTGCGAGGTGTGAGAACCCCATGTCCTCCCCCCCATCCAGGCTGGCCACCAATCACAGAACAGCAGTGGCATGAAGTTGCACAGAAACCATGTAGCAGCTGTTCAGAAAACAGTAGCTCTTGTTATCTACCAATCAGGGATTCTTAACCCTGAAGTTCATGAGTGTGTGCAAATCCATAGAAATCATGTGCACATGTTTACACGTGTGTGGCTTTTTTTTTTTTTTTTTTTTTTTTGAGAATCAATCTATTGCCTTCAATAGTTTCTCTCAAAGAGTCCATTAACAAAGAAAAGTTACACCACACTATTAGCAGCTCAAGGGCAGCACAGTTCCCTGATGTAGCCTCAGAGTCCGGGGCAGTGCAGGATACAAAGGAGGCCCTGAATACAAGGGTAAGTGAACCCACAGAGCGCCGCCTGGTAACAGGAATGCACACCTATTAAGCCACGCATCTATTAAGCAGCAGCTCAGGGCTGAGCTGTTAATGAGCAGAATCTCATTTGATCGTCATACAACCTGGGAGGCACTGCTGCTTTCCTCACTTGACAGTAAGAAAATTGAAGCCCAGAGACATTAGATAACCTGCATGAGGCAGCACCAGACCCAGGATTCAAAGCAGAATGGCTACAGGAAGCCACAAGGAAATAGCTACACATTCCCCTTCCTGGGTTCCCTCCCCGCTCTGACATGGTCCCAATCCTCCACACTTTATCAAGGGTGAGCTAATTATATTTGTATATGTCTGATTATATTTGCAGTCACTCCCCACCGTCGACTCTTGCCACCTGCCACACTCTAGTGTGGTCAGCACAGAGGGCAGCACTGGCATCACCAGGGAGCTGGGCAGAAATGCACATTCTCTTGGCTAGGCACAGTAGCTGGTGCCTGTAATCCCAGAACTTTAGGAGGCTGAGGGGGGAGGATTGCTTGAGGTCAGGATTTGCGACCAGCCTTGGCAACATAGTGAGACTCCAGCTCTACTAAAAAAAAAGAAACTTTAAAAAAACTAGCTTGGCATGGTGGAGCACACCTGTAGTCCCAGCTACTCAGGAGGCTGAGGTAGGAGGATCACATGAGCCCAGGAGTTCAAGACTGCAGTAAGCTATGACTATGCCACTGCACTCCAGCCTGGGTGACAGAGCAAGACCCTGTATCTACAAAAAAAAAAAAAAAAAAAAAAAAAAAGAAAGAAAGAAAGAAAAGGAAAGGAAAGGAAAGAAAAAGAAATGCAAATTCTTACCCATACCCATTAAATCCAAATCTCTAGGGGGATGGCCCAGGAATCTGAGTTTTGACAAGCTCTCCAGGAATTTCTGTATGCCAGATCAAGCTCAAGAAGCAGTTTTCTCACACTGTCTTCTGGGCACTGCTGGTCTAAAGGTTCTCACTTGGACCCACCACCCCATGGGCATCTACTGGCATTTGGGCTTGGCACCCAAAAAGGAGAGAACTTGCCCACATCTCCTAACCCCTGACTCCTCACATCCCAGAAGGGAGATAGAAGCAGCAGAAAGACGACCTCTTCAGAGACGCCTGCCATGAACACTGCATCTACAGCTGGACTCCTGGTTCTTTTTAACCCAGAACATCCTGTTCTTACCCATCAAGGCTCTTATCACAGTTCCATGGGACATGTTTATTAGTGTGGCTCACTGGTCTGGTCTGTCCACCACCCTGCAAGCTCCAGGGAGGCAGGAACTATGCCTATTTTCATCATCTTGGTAGTCCATCAACAAAGAGTCTCCCAAGACATCAGAGGATCTCGGAAGATATTGCTGATTGAACATCGGGCGGTGACCGGAAGACGATTTCAACAGGAATGGGGTTAACACATAAATAAATATTTCTCACCTACCTGAAAGGCTACTGAGTCGTTTTTGCTGTTCTGTGATAAAAGAACACACAGTATAAGTAAGATTTATACAGCACATAGTAAGACCAAGAAGCCCTGGCATAACTCGTTAGGATCTCAACCCTGAGTCCTCACTGTCCTCTGGACTTAGATGGTACAATGTGCATGCAGCCAGCTGACTGCTGGGGTATTAGTGTGGCTCCCATTATGCCAGTGTGGTGTCTCCCAGCCCGCCCCGCTTCCAGATCTGCACCAGGATTCAGGGGACTGCCACAATTTTCTAGTTGTTTACACATTTCAAGAGGATTCCATAATAGAAGGGAATCCACCCAACCCTCCAACTTCAAGTGAGCAAGACCTTATATGACCCCAGTCTTCGTACCTTTTGAGGGAAATGTAATTATAAACACAACCATGGCAGTGACTGTCTCCTGAGAGCTTGCTAAATGCCAGACGCTGTTTTAGGGCTTTTACAAATAACACTTGTAAACTTTGCAACAACTCTAGTCGTTGGGTACGATTATTCTTTCCCATTGTACAGAGGAGGAAACGAAGGCCTAGCCTTAGTCACGATAGTAATCTGGCTTGTCCAGAGTATAAGAGAAGTCCTTAAAAAATCAGCAATGGCCAAGAAACTTCAGATGAGGGGCACAAATCGCCCAAGAGAACACTGAAAATCAGTTGGATCTAGAACCTGGGTCCCTGACTCCTAGTCCACAGTTCATTCCAATTCTAGTCATCAAGACCTTGCTGGTCCTTGGCATTGAAGGGCTATTGGTTTCTCGCCATCCTGGGCACTCGCATGGAAGGTAAGCCACTATCTCCTTTGTGGAGTCCTATGTGTACGTGCTATGAGATGACAGCACAAAAATGACCTTTACCTTCCACAGCTGCTAAATATAAAGCAGCCACATAGATAAAAATAGAACGCTTGCCAACCCACGGGTACTGTCATCATTCCCCTTGGCTACATTCCCACCCTCCCGCTACAATCAGTGTGAACCAGAAGTAAACAGCGGACAGCCCAGGAGCTCACAGCCTGGGAAGCGTTGCCTGGCCACCTCTGCCATGTGGATGAGGTTCGTACTAGCTGAATATGCAGAAGCCCAGTGCAGCTCTGGCCTCAGCTCTGCCAGCAACTTTCAGATGACAATGGTCAATCCACTAAATCTCTCGGCCTCAGTTTCCTTGTGTTATGTCAAAGGGCCCTATTCGTACTAAGGGAACCTATGGTTCCCACACACTATTCTGAAGGCTGCTGAGCTCCAGCTGGCAGAAGTGAATGTACTCCACTTAAAAGACCATGTTGCCAACACAGCGAAACCCCATTTCTACTAAAAAATACAAAAATTAGCCAGGCGTGGTGGCACACACCTGTAATCCCAGCTACTCCAGAGGCTGAGGCACAAGAATTACCTGAACCTGGGAGGCAGAGGTTGCAGTGAGCCAAGATCATGCCACTGAACTCCAGCCTGGGTGACAGAGAAAGACTTTGTCTCAAAAAAAAATAAATGAATGAATGAAAAAGACCACGTTGGCCAGGCATGGTGGCTCATGCCTGTAATCCCAGCAATTTGGGAGGCTGAGGCAGGCAGATCCCTTGAGCCCAGGGGTTCAGGACTAGCCTAGGCAACATGGTAAAACCCCGTCTCTACAAAAAATATTTTAAAATTAGCCAGGTGTGTTGGTACACGCCTGTGGTCCCAGCTACTGGCATCGAGAGGCTGAGATGGGAAAATCACCTGAACCTGGGAGGTTGAGGATGCAGTGAGCCATGACTGCACCACTGCACTCTAGCCTCAACAACAGAGTGAGACCTTGTCTCAAAAAAAAAAAAAAAAAAAAAAAGACTATGTTGTCTCCAGTTTTGAGGTGTGAAATGGCCTTTCTTTCATAGCATGACATGCAACACAGATAACAGTAGCCACTTTCCAGTGGTGTTATTTTAAAGCATTAGAATGAAAAGCCCTAGGGTGATCCCTAGACTGCTTCATGTATCCATAAGTCTGGGAACCTCTGAGCTCTAGTTCTCAAAGTGGTTTGTGGGCCGATGGCACTGGCTTGCCCAGCAAGCTCGCTGAAAACGTAGAATCTCGTCTCCTCCACCCCAAACCTCTTGAGGTTGAACCTGCAGGTTAACAAGACTCTCAGGATCCGATGCACATAGACGGAGAAGCCCTAAGCAAGGGGACCCATGCACCTCTTTTCATCCTGACAGCTTTCCGATTCAAAGCCTCCCTCCCAGACAGATGGTAAGTGACTGGCCTTCAAACCCATGAGGTGTGAAAACTCAGGAAAGAGGGGGAAAGGGCTGTGTTGTTCACAACCATGAGCGCCAGGCCAGAGGCTCAGTGCCCCTCTGTTTCCAGCAGGGGGAAGCTGGCCGGGAAAGACAGCATTATTGCCACACTATGCCCTGGGACAGTCTAGGCAAAAAAAAAAAAAAAAAAAAAAAGGGCAGGGAGGGAGGCATTTTTTAGGATGACAAAACTAGAATTCCAGAAGTGGAGTAAAGTTATTCCCTCAGGAGACTTTGCAATAGTTAAGAAATTATTTTTATGGGGACTGTTTATGAAGCAAAGCAGAGCTGCCAGGTTAGGCAAATTCCAAAGCAATGCCAAAAACACTTGACCTAAACCCCATTTATGATTAGTAATACGGGGCTGGGCCAGTGAGGCTCTCCTATTCTTCTCGACTCTTCCTGCCCTACCTGCTTAGTGAACATATGGTTTTGCTCTTTATGGAAATCTATCATTTAATTCCAAAAAATGAATGCCATTACTTGTATCCTTTTCTGAAGGATGTGTGTCTCAGGCTGCACAATTCTGATTTTTAAACCCAAGGGCAGGACTTGGACAAAAGAGAAAGGCAAGAACCAAAGGCATTTGGGTAAATAAAAGGTATCCATCTATTCAAGGAAGAAACAAAAAGGAACTATAGGCATTTCTGTGCCCAAAGATGTCTCACTAGGTGTCATCAGAGGGGAACCAGCTGACATTACACTTGGCATTTCCCAAAAACCAAGTTGCCTTGAGAATAAATCCCATTTTTAAAGAAACTGCCTGTCCTTCTGGGAACTAACTTAATTCTGTTTGACTGAATTTTTTTTTTTCAAATATGAGTCACAAGGAAGTTCAGAGAAACAAAATTTCACTTTGTCCCGCATTACAGACACTTTCTGGGCAAGGAGAGCCACTGCCAGGAAGGGGCATGGCACCGCTGAAGCAGAATGGGCTCCTGCATGGTTCCGTGTGGGAGCTGGGACCCTTTTTTTCTTTTCAAGAACCCAAATTCATGCGTGAAAATTAATGCAGGAGCCATACATAGTGAAAAAAATAACAAAACTACTAAAACAACCTTAAGATTTTAGTGGAAAGATCTGAAGTGAAAGAAAATGTTTTATTCATCTGCTTTTCAAGTTAGAAGCAGGAAACAGAAAAACTCTATTTAGTATGGAAAACAATTAAAAATAGACTCCAGTCCCATTCTCATTCAAATTAATGCAGAGAGGAAGAAGGAGGGGGGAGGAGTGGAGGAAAACTATGAAGTCAGAGAGCACAGTGTCAAAAGGAAGATGTGAGCTCTGAACAAAATAATTAAACCTCCACTGTTATCGGAAATTCAGACAAACGAGCCCTTTCTACGTGAGGAAACAGCTTGAAAACCTTACATTTCATGCTGCAAAGGACTTTTGTAAAGAGAAAATTTATTCCTGTATGGAATTCCAAAAAGGAAAGCTTGGGATTTAGAATCATCGTCTGGAATTTTAAAGCAGAAGAGTCAATATATACCCAAAGAACTTCCGCTTCACCCCACCTCAAAGCTTCTCTGCTTTTCAGAGAAGCAGAAAAACCAACCGGAAGCAGTCAGACGCTACAGAAAACAAACGCGAAAACTCTAAGCAGGGCTTCCTAGAGCCACATAGTACAGAGACAAACAGCTGGCAAGAATGAAGGCCAGTGAGTCGTCAAGAAAAATTCAATAGTCTCTGTTTTCAAGGCACAAAAACATGTTTTACATTCCACAAAATTTTCTACACAATATGTTTTCTTTTCTAAATTTGATACTAAAAATTCTGCTCTCTCTAAATTTCATGTCAAAAAACTAAATCATTTAAGATACTACTTAAAAGAGGTATTATTGTACCTAGATTTTCGAAGCTAAATCTCTATTACCATCAAGAGACCAAACTTTTTCCTTTCTTCTTTTTTTGGTGTTACGATTTGAAGAAGACAACCATGAACACCCAAGGAGTGGAACGAACCCAGCTTACTTATTCAGACCCCTGACATCACCTCAAATCAGGGGCCTCTGTCTGTCTGCTGGGGTTTATTTTAGGGGCCACGAGAGTGAGTAAACGGGGGCAAATGACCTTGGGAAACAATGGGATTTGTGAACATTTCTGTGAAATAACAGAATTTTTGACCCAGACAGATGTCATGGAAGAGCTATGTTGATTCCAGTGGGCTGGGAGTGGGGCACAAGCCTCTCTTACCTCGATTGTGCTGCAAGAGCACAATAGTCGGATTGACAATCGTGGTGGAGGGATAGGCGGACGAAGGCTTGCTAACTGGTGGAAAGGCTTGGGAATCAGTTCCAATAAGGGAAGAAGAAACTTCGTTTAGTAGAGGACTGGAATCCTGAAACGAACAAACAAACAATGTAACTAACTGTAAATATAAAAAGCTAGTGTTAATGTTTTTTAAAAAGAAGAAATTTAAAGCTTTACAATGATCTTAATTATAAAAAGAAATGCAATCAATGAGATATATCATATCATTAATTCCAGTTAGAAGGTTCAGCTGGAATGCTTATTCTCTTTGTTGGTATTAGTATGGGGCGGAGGAGAGAGGGAAGGTGAATGTTACTGCAAGTCTCAGCAACATCATTCATTAGGTCCACCTGCTAACAGTTGTGGGTCAATCCGGTTACTGAAAAAACAAATTCAAATCCAAGTAGAATAACATGCAAAAACCATGCAATTCCAAATGCGATCCAAGAACAAGAGCTGGTTTAATTGGGAAAAATCAGGGAAGTTTAGTACTCTGTACAGAGAAATGTAAGACAATGTGAGGACAAGAAGACATCAAGTAAGAACAGGGAGGAGTTGAGCAACAGTTTTTTCAGAAAGCTACCCTTAGCATCAGCATCACTGAGCAATTTTACTGATGTTTGCTTCTGAGATTTGGATATTATCCTATCCTACTGTGACATTTTTTCACTCTCATATTAAAGTGACAAAGATCCCTAAGACTTGTGAGAATCCTGACTTTAAAAACCTGAGATCTCTGCCAGAAATACCAATAAAATTATTAATACTAAAATTATAAGCTGCATATTGGGGATAATACCAGTCTTTTAAAACAAAATAAGACCCCAAAAGGTACTAGGGATATTTAGATAGTTTCCTTCATGATATTTATACATTTCTATTTTTGAATTTATAACTCGTAAATTGAGGATGCTTTTCTTAAAGGGCTTTAAGAACAAGATTTTGATAGTTACTTTTAAAGCAATAATTATCTGGAAGCAATAATCAGAGATCAACTCCTGTGAACGTACCCACAGGATGAGGGCCACCCCCTCATTCACACCTAGCTCAATGCCCTGCAGATAGCAGGTGCTAGTAAATGCTACGTGAATGACAGGCGGCATCTTTCAGCAATGGTGTGTCTGAGCAAATGTTTGTAGCAAGAAAACAAATGCTTATCAAAAGAGGATATAGGCATCAGCACCCAGGACAGCTCCTGACACACAGTAGGAACTTCACAACACTGCCTAGGTCAGTCTATCTCTTCTGATAGTCTGCTAAATAGCCGCCACTATTTAGTTATGAGGGGCAGCTCAATTTCATGAATAAAACCTTTTCTCAAGACTTGAGAAGCACAGTATGATTTTATACAAAAGTGCCTCACCTTGATTCCTCCATTTAGAAAGTGGAAAATAATTACACTTTTCCTAATTTATCTCCAAAGTGATATAATTATGATAAATGACATATCATTAAAAACTGCCTGAATGCATCCAAGAAACACAAAATATCAGGCATACAGCTCTTTAAAGTATAAATGCCTAATGTGATGTTTGGGTGGATCATAGGAGCATTAAGCTCTTCACAAATTTTACTTTGTGTCTTATTTCTGGAACATCACAAAAACAGCTATTGACTAAAATAACTCAAATCAATTAACATGACTTTTATTCTTCCTTCTTTCTCTCAACTAGCTACAGATGGAGCAGGCATCAGCTCACAGCTCAGACACCATCCACAGGGGTTCCTCCTCTGTCAAGAGGAATCCAAGGAGTTTCCTTTTTCACCTCTGTTTCCCAGGGCCAAACCCGAAGCTATCAGGCCAACTGAGGTCCTTCTGGGAGCTCTACAACAGGCTGATTAGTCAGGTTTGAGACATCGAGGACACTGTCCCAACTAATCTGTCCTGGTACACCTAAAACCAACTTGATATGAAAACCTAGGTCTACACAAATGATAAATTATAGGATACACAATTAAACTATTCACAACGGTCTATGAAGACACTAAACATAAGACTCACTTTACCCTACTCCAGACAAACATAATCCATGTCAAAGGGAAGATGCCTGCAGTCCCCAAAACAAGAGTGGCTTCTAAATTCTAAGTTTGGCTGAAGGTAGAGGGGAATAGATCAGGGAACAATCTAGCATTTTTCTCCAATGGGACTGAGCTGCAAAATTCAAAGCTAGAAGGATATCCAAGCCCATGGGCCACACTGGGCCTGGTGCTGACCTAACTACATTGCACAGCACTAGAGATTTCAGAACAGGCCGCAGCTCAGGACCTAACAGTTCCCAGCTTTGATGTGCTTGATGCCTCATTATAATTTATCTAATAAGCCAAATAAAAAGTTTCCTTCCTGCTTTCTGCATGACTGGCTTCAGCTTAACAAGCCATTTGGAACAGTTTTGCAGGCATCCATCTTTACACGAAGGGATGTCAGTAAACGCTTAGTTCCATCAGCCAATTAATTGCATGACCCACTAGATGACTGTATCTCAAAGTGTAGTGTGTGGACCCCAGCATCTGAAAGCCCTGAGCACTTGCTCCCAAGAGAGATTCCCAGGCTCTTCTCCAGACCCACTCAGTCAGAAATTCTAGGAGTATAACCTGAGGGTGACGATTTAAACAAGCCTCCCTGACCCTCAGATGATCCCATGTACGCAAAGCTTGAGAAGTGACCTCCTACTCCAAAAATTCCTTTGGAACAAGGCCCTGACTCATGGTTGTGCCCGGGTACTTAGCAGAATGCCTAGACCACGGTAGAAACTCAATGATGAACTGTTAACTAACCAGTTACTTGCTTTTGAGTGACCCTGGCCCTCATTTGCCAGGGCAAGTCCTCAGCAACATAGCTAACATTCACTAGGCACCTTCTCTATGTCAAGCCCCATAACAGGAACTTTTACTACTCGGTCCCACTGAACCCGCAGCCCTGTGAGTAGATTCACGTATCCCCATATTACAACTCGCACTGAAGTTCTCAGATTCTCTCAATTCCCAGGGCTCCTAAGGAAAAAGGAGACCCAAGCACTTTGACTCAGCTTTTACTCTAAAGCAGCTGGGCTTTCTTGGCTGTGACGGGAACTCATTCCCTCACCCGCAGGATGGGACCTGAGGCATCAGGGCCCTTTGACTTCCTGGGGCCACTGGTGCACTGTTTTGCCACAAAGGCTCCTGGGGCCTCCTCCTCAGGGGCCCTAGCAATTGCCTGCCTTTTGAGGTAAAAGTCCTAACATCTGTACAGGGCTTTCAGACCCACTTGCTCACTTAAACCCAACTCTCTCACTTAAAAAAAAAAAAAAATCTAGTCTCTGTCATTTCTGCATAGTACAGAGAGTTTATTTGTTTATTTACTCACTAGGTCAACATAAGAATCTCTTCCTCCCGAGATCTCCCCACTCCCTGGCAAGTAGCACCCACCACACCTGCCGTTCCTTTTCCCCATAATTCTTCAGCTTTCCTCAGCTCTCTACATGACCCCCCGACCTGGCCTGTGGAGAGCATGGCCAGTCAACATAAAGGCCACAGATGTTGTCTTCAGAGGGAGAAAGATGTGCATTCCCAACAGGACAGAGCAGACGAGGCACTGCAGAGATGGGGAACAACCCGAGAGACCCAGGGAAGACACACGGGAAGCATGCACGCTAGTGACAGGGGACACGGCTCCAGTCATCACGCAGGCACAGCAGCAGCCAGTGCTGTCCTCAGAGCTCAGAGCTTCAGTGAGAAAGGGAATGTGACTGCTGGGAGGAGACATTCAGAAAAGCCGTGAGGAGGGGAGTCCGGCAAGCTTACGGTACTCGAAACAGCTCCCGTGAGGTCAGGCTCCGAGACTCTGCGGAGGTCCTCCGGGGCAGGAGGGACCAGTGGAGGTGGTGGTGAGAAGGATGGTGGTGTCTGGCTAATGGGGGCAAAGGAGCCAGAGGCGCGGGCTGGCTGGCTGTGGTGGGACCACCTCTGCAGATGAGGGGGAATGAAATCATCTAGAGTCGGGAAGGTCAGAGGTGAGGCGGCAGAGGCGGTCGCTGGGATTGTGGGGACGCAGCCAAGAGGCCCCAGAGGTGCTGGAGGTCTGGCAGTGCCTTCTTGCCCTCTGTCAGTATTAACCAGGTAGAGAGGGACAACTATTACCTCCGGCTGGGCTGCACTGGAGGAAGTGGCATCCTGTGGAAATAAGGGGGTCGTTATGGAAAGGGGTATGATACGAGGAAAGAATTCCATATTTAAACGGTTGAGAGTGGGCATGCAGTGAGGTACTCTGAGAAACATTTAATCAGTGCCCTTTCCTCAGAGTACATGAGACAGTCGGAGCTGGCCAGCTGGCCTTCTGACACTCCATGACACAGAGGGAACCCCATCCAACTCCGCTTTTCATCCATCTATTTTTGAATCCTTTTAACACTTTATGAGAGAGAAAGAGAGAACAACAGAACAGGCAGGCAGGCTGTGTTTAACCCCACAACACCACCATAGAGCCTGAAAGCTTGGAAGTAAATACAATTTCTTTGGCACCTTGTAATAAAACATGAACAATGAGTATCTCACCATGTTATTAGTCTCTGGATTCCACGCTCCGGCATACTTACACATTTACAGAAAAGAGAGACAGACAAAGAGAGTACTGTGCTGAGAGGTTCAGACTGAAGAATTCAGGATTCAAGCCACAACAATATTAATGAGGAAAGGGAGGGTAGGGCAGCCCAGTGAACAATGAGCTGCTCGCAACAGTTTTGAAAGAGACAGTGGAGAAGACACACAAACATTCCTAATTTCTTGCCTTGGCTGGATAACTCGGCTGCAAAAGGTAAGATTCTTTGCTCTTCCGGTTTTCGGGATCAGAGGTAACCCGGGGGCCTAGCACAGGTGGTCTCACATCTGGGAACGAAGCCCGAGTCCCCAGGGAAGGACTCTCGCCACGGTTAACGGCATCTTTACGGATGTCAAAGAATAGCTTGGGAGGGTCAGGAGGAGGAGCAGGGGGTGGTTTTCCTGTGCCGGCTGTGCGGGAGACAAGGCTGGGAGCCGGTGCTCGGGTGCCCGCAGCCTCCGAGGGAGTGCCTTTGGCAGGGTCACGTGCAACACGAGAGGAGTTTTCTGACGCCGCCAGGCAAATGTTATTGGATAAACAAGGTACATATAAGCTGCTGACCTTTTTAATCCCAACTGCCTCATGACATGGGTTAGAGCTCACATTCTTATGATAAACTGTCCTGGTGGCTGCATAGCGCTGCTGGGGTTGGGATGAAGCACTGGGGAACGTGGAGTCCGGAAGCAAGGAACCAGGGCACACCACACCTTTGGTAGCCGATCCAGCGGCCAGGAGGACAGAGATGGGCTGGGGTTGTGAGGGGTTCTGCTGGCTGGGGGTGCTGAGTGGGACATAAGGCTTTGGTGAGCTCAGGTAGAGGGAATCCTTGTAGGTATTGTGGATGGTGGGGGACTGCCATGCAAAGCGGTCCTTTTGAGGGAGAGGAGGGCGTGGGGGAGAGAAAACCTTTAGCAATATTTTCAAGATATGTTATCAAACAGGGAAAAAAGAAAGAGGAGGGAAATGGAAAGAAGGACGATCATTAGAAACGACAGCATAACATGATCTAAGCAAAAACAATTCTTAACACGTTTTTCAGCACATCCTCAGGTTAGACTCCTCCTAGTATCCACAGTTCTCTCTGAGCGAAGCCAAAGACTGAATCCCACTCACCTGGAGAGGTAGGCCTGACTCTCCTTTGCATCCAGGGAGGCTGAGCCTAGCCCATAGCAGGCCACATGCTACATCAATTTTGACACCAATCCTTGGCTGACTGCATCTTTATGAGACGTCCTGACTCAAGAAGGGCGCCAAGTGAACTAAACACCAGTGGGAGAGGCCCCAAAGCCCCCAACTCCCTCTCAAACCTCCTTCCCTCAAGATTTATCTTTGAGCCTTTGGCCTTAGAAGTTTATGTTCACTGGAACTCTTTTGAGTGCCTTTCATTCTTTTCCCTTAGGAAAAGGAGAATTGGAAGAGCCATCCTTATTTGTGTTCACAGGAGACAGATGTCTTAACTGAGTCACTGAGATTTAGCACTCAATTCCGTAAGCATAACAAATTAAAGCGCCCTAAGAAGAGAATGCCAAGGATTTTTGAATACACATGTGCTCTTTTCTCAGAGGAAAGAATCTGATGAAGCTAATTATTAGAAGGAAGACAAGCATGAGATTAAAAGCACACAGTCTCCCATTTTTGATGTACACAAAAGAGGGGACCAGGCAATGAAGGACTGAATTGGCCTTTACCAGATTGGACTGTGCCTAGTTTATCAAAATCCGGCCCCATGGCCATCTCACCCAGCCCACCACCACACAAAGGGAATCAGCCCCAGAGGTCAATGATCAGCCTCAGATTCACAGCTTAAGCCCAAAGCTCTGGTTGCAGGTCCAGAGGCTCACATAGCATCCCTCTCTTCTCAACACTGCTCCCCTTTGGGTCTCAGTGGAGAAGAGGGTCAGGAAATGGGATAACCCTCTAGTCTGATCCTCACATCAACAAGAGTCATCTGCCAACCTGTGGCTCAACTGGGAATTAGACTATAAGATGAGGAAACTTCATTTTGCTAGATTTTCTTTTTTGTTTTGTTTTGTTTTGAGATGGAGTCTCGCTCTGTCGCCCAGGCTGGAGCGCAGTGATGTGACCTCAGCTCACTGCAACCTCTGCCTCCTGGGTTCAAGTGATTCTCCTGTCTCAGCCTCCCAAGTAGCTGGGACTACAGGCACATGACACCACACCCAGCCAATTTTTTGTATTTTTAGTAGAGACGGGGTTTCACCATGTTAGCCAGGATGGTCTCGTTTTTCCTGACTTTGTGATCTGCCCACCTCGGCCTCCCAAAGTGCTGGGATTACAGACATGAGCCACTGCACACGGCCTAGATTTTCTTTAACGGCTCCTTTTTTTTTTTTTTTTTTTTGAGATGGAGTCTCACTCTGTCGCCCAGGCTGGAGTGCAGTGGCATGATCTCGGCTAACTGCAGCCTCCGCCTCCCAGGTATAAGCAATTCTCCTGCCTCAGCCTCCCAAGTAGCTGGGACTACAAGCACATGCCACCTCACCTGGCTAATTTTTTGTATTTTTAGTAGAGACGGGGTTTCACCATGTTGGCCAGGATGGTCTCAAGCTCCTGGCTTTGTGATCCACCTGCCTTGGCCTCCCAAAGTGCTGGGATTACAGACGTGAGTGGCTCCTATTTTTAAAGATATCCCAATTCTAGAAGAAAACCAGAACTTTCCTTCAAATTACACAAGTGAAGTATATTAGAGTTTGGTCAATATCTGGTAAGTGAATTTTGACCAAAAATGAGGAGGGTGCAAGACCTGGGTCTATTTTGATTTTATTTTTAATTTTATTTCATTCTTTTTTTTTTTCTTTTTTGAGACGCAGTCTCGCCCTGTTGCCCAGGCTGGAGTGCAATGGTGTGATCTCAGCTCACTGCAACCTCCACCTCCTGGGTTCAAGCGATTCTCCTGCTTCAGCCTCCTGAGTAGCTAGGATTATAGGTGCCTGCCATCACAACTGGCTAATTTTTGTATTTTTTTTTTAGTAAAGACAGGGTTTCACCATGTTGGCCAGACTGGTCTCAAACTCCTGACCTCCGGCGATCCACCCACCTCAGCCTCCCAAAGTGCTGGGATTACAGGCATGAGCCACTGTGTCTGGCCTATTTCATTCTTATATTTGTGGCATACAGGTGGCAAAAAGAAAGAATGTTAGAAAGGGTGAATAGATGAAAAATATTTAAAAGTTTTATGGGTTGGGCACTGTGGCTTAAGCCTGTAATCCCAGCACTTTGGAAAACCAAGGCAGAAGGACCACTTGAGCTCAGGAGTTTGAGACCAGCCTGGGCAATACAGTGAGACTCTGTCTCTACAAAACATTTAAAAAAGAAATAGCCAGGTGTGGTGGCACACACCTGTAGCCCCAGCTACTAAGGAGGCTGAGGAGGGAGGATTGCTTGAGCCCAGGAGGTCAAGGCTGCAGTGAGTTGTGATGGCACCTCTGCACTCCAGCCTAGGTGACAGAGCAAGACTATCAAAAAAAAAAAAAAAAAAAGTTTTTGAGTGCGGATTAGACCATCAACCCAGAAACAGTAAATAACCTGTTCCTTAAACTCAGTTTTCAAGGTACAAATAAGCTCATTGGAGAAGCAGCTCACTTGGATACCCTTGGCTAATCCAATGCCTATCCTTTCCACAGGGCACCCATGGCAGTGCTAGTGAATATGTACCAGACAAAAAAAACAAAATGAATAGCCCCTCTCTAGTAGTAAGCAACAGCAAAAACTTTCAGGTGAACTCACTTGGTTTCAGTGAACATGTTTACAGACTAAACGATTCTAGAAACAAAACACTGGAGCTAGCACGCACCAAAGGGACTGGTAATGGCAGTAGGGAGGTAAGCAAAAGACCATTTTGATTTGAGCTCAGATTTACTTTTACTTTCAGCTCAAATGTCCCATATGTGATTTCTTGTTGTCCAAAGATAGAAATCAGCTTCAGTGAGTTTCTAACTTATTTCGGCTCTCACCATATATGGTGCCAGGGATGCATTACATCAGGCATGAGCCTTCCCAGGGCTTTGACCCTGTAGAGAGGACGCTTCCCCAGAGCATCAACAGTGCACTCAGATCCAAAGGTCTCCTGCCCTGGGGCTTCTTTTAGTCCTGAAGAAGAAAGGGGATAGGCACAGTGACTTTACATGCAGGGAACTACTTTTTGTTGTAAACATTGTAGGAACCACACAGGCAGTCTGCATTCTGCCCAGTTGGCTACAAATGAAATTCTATTTATCTTTTTAGAAGGTGGGTCAGTAAAAATATGAGGCTTCTGGAAAATCATGGTATGTTTATAGTTTATACAGTTCTGTAAACTACCAATTCCCTTGTCTAAGCCACTGCATACTTAAAGCTTTGGCAATCACTATACAGACAAGAAGTCACGTTTCCATTTAGAAAACACATCTAAGAGGTAATGCGTGACCTAAAGATCCCTGAAATTTGAATGGCTGATTTTACATTGAATATGCAGGATAAAAACCTCTTTATCAACAATTTACCAGGTTCCCTTAAAGGGAACCCCAATAAAAGGAAAATTCTTGGATAGTGACAGATAAGAAAACATACTTTGTAAAAGATATTATAGGGTGTTCACCCTTATCAACCTCTTGAGGGCAATGCTTTACACAGTGATCTGAACACCACGGAGATGCTCAATAAAGCTGTGTTAAATAAATCTATTTTAAAAGAATTTTTATTTACTTCACATGCTTTTAAAATTATCTTTTCAAAAGAGCTGCTTAAGAAGCCAAAAAGAATTACTGAGTTACCCTTTGAACTAAGTCACTGATAGTAGAAGAGGACATGCTTCCACATTTGCTCTGAATTAATCAGCACTGTTTCTCAATCTGCATAGAGCTGATGGCATCCGTTCTTGAGATGGCTGAAAAGTAGTATGTCTGCCACAGGCAGCACATTTCTACACCGTGAGAGGGTTTAGGAATGGGAAAACCATGGCAAGTCCTTTACCGGACAAGTGACCTCCCCAGTCCCTGTGTCTAATGAGGACTTCAAAAAGCCAGGCTCATTTACAGCTCCTGGTTCTAACCGGTGACCCAGGATGCATATGGCTGTACCTAGAGAGGCAAGTGATGGCAGGTGGCAGAAAGGCTAAATGTGTTTGTTGCTCAGCATACAAGGCAGACAGTTAAGCAACCAATTCCACGCTGGGGAAGATAAGCATCTGTAGGGAGGGAGAAAAACATCATCTCTGATTCTGCTTCATTTCAGCAGCAAATGCAATTTTACATCCTCAGGAGCAGGAACCAGAGGATCATTGGAGAAGTGGGGTGGGAACTAGGAAGGACCTGCAGAATTTCCAGACCCCTTGTGAGTTCAGGGAACACCTTCACAGAAGGAAGGCACAGGGAAGTGGACCACATAAGGAACACATTTCTGCAATAGTTTTTGAGCAGTACAGCTTCCTTTAAGAGAAAAGACTAGGCTAGGTGTGGTGTCTCACACCTGTAATCCCAACACTTTGGGAAGCCAAGGTGGGAGAATGGCTTGAGGCCAGCCATCGGAGGCTTCAGTGAGCTACGATGACACCATTGCACTCTGGCCTGGGCAACAGATAGAGACCCTGACTCCAAAAAAGAGAGAGGAAGACAGAAAGAGAGAGAGGGGAGACAGAGAGAGAGAGAGAAAGGAGTAGTAGTCGATTCCACAGATGTGGCTCCTGTATGCAAAAATGTTCATCACAGATCACCTAAATTAAAACATAGTCTATTCCCTTTATCAAAATGACAAAGTAACAACAGGAGAGGGAAGGAAGAAAGATCAAGAAAGCCACCTAGGGGGAAAGACTTAAGCAAAAGTATCCTTATTCCAATTTGTACAGCTTTGGGGGATTTTCTTTTGTAGGATACAGCTGGGCTGTACTGTCATTTTGCCTGTGTCTGGGTTGCTGGACTTAGAGCCTGGCCACAGCTACCTGATCTTAATCTGTAAGGATACTGTTGCTGGAGTTCTTACAGCCCCATCTCCAGAAAACAATTGGAATAAACACAAGATGCATTCTTCTCTCAAATATTACACTCTAAAGAATTAAAAAAAAAAAAAAAATCTCAGACCTTTTTCCTACGTATCCAAGGCTAAATGAATTCCCTCTTTCAGAACACTTCTACATACATAACAAACCTAAATAGGCATCAAGGCCTATTTCCAACACCCAGGTACAGACCAACCTCATTCCATGCCTCTGCTTCCCTTGACCCCAACTTTCCCTTAGCTCGGTCCTTGCAGAGCTTATCTGGAGTTGTCCCAAAGCTTGAAACCTACTCCATTATCCAGTTGGGGAAGCAGGAAGTCACCAGTCTAAGTTAAGAGACTCAAGAACAGGTACCACTCACCAGTCCCCACCCTGCCCTTGGGCACATGCCTACCTGGGACTTGTCGGAAGGAAGATTGGGATGTACACTCCTGTAGCCCTTGGCAGCAAGTGAAGATGGCTGGGCATTTCCATTGGCATCAGCACTGGAAGAAAGCCTCCACTCATCTGAGAAATAGGGAGGAAAAAAAGCTCTCACTCACAGGGAATAACTCCCTGGTTCCCCTGTAACTCCGGGGTCCTTAGTAGAAGGCCAGAAAGGTGAGAATGCAAGAGAAGCCATACCTGCTGAAGAAGGCTCTGGCTCCAGACCTACACGTGGTGCAGAAAGGATGGAAACAAGAAAAGGGGAAAAACAGAAATGGTTACATTTGCAGGAAACAAGCATGAACTGCATAGAAGGTTGAAAATCCAGCACCCCGTTGTCTGACACAAAATGCCCTCAGTCACGATGGCCTGATTACCATAGGAACCCACTCAAAACCATGATGTGCTCACAGGCACTGACCTTTGAAAACACAAGGCTCACATTCACAGGGATGAAGAAACAATTGTTACTTGACATTCTTATTTTACAGACAAAAAGGCAACAGAATTCTCTACTGTCCAGTCCCTCCTCACTGCCTCTCATTCCCCTTCCTCGAGCCTGCTGTGGGCTCAGAATGACCACTCCCAACCAACTAACAAGCCCAGGAGAGAGAGAAGTGGATCAACACTTTTTCCAGGGGTGAAGGTGCTGGGCTAAGGGACAGAACATGACTTAAGCCAGGAGGTATCTGCTGCGATAAAGACTTTTTTCTCCCTGCCTGCTTTTCTTCTTTCCATTAAATGAGCCACATAAACATTTCAAAATCTAATCACCCTTCCTGAGTGTTCATCACATCACAAAGCACCCTTGTCTCCCTTCAGCCTTCCCAGCCACTGCCTGATGCATTTCAGAGACCCTAAACTTCTCCTAGTTTGATCCACATAGCACATAGCACCATAAGGCAGCAGACTGCAGTGGTTACGAACCTGACTGGAAAGGCAGCTGGGCCTCAATTCATATCCTGGGTCTACCACCTAAGGGTTCTATGACCCTGAGCAAGTTATAAGCCTCAGTTTGCCCATCTGAAAAATGGAGATAATGATATGCCTGTTTTATAAGTGTTGTTAATAAGAATATATATGCATGCGAAATGCTTACCACAGTGCCTGGCAAAGTTCAGAAAATGTTTGCTATTTATCATCTACTGTATCATCTCTTGTCTCTACTCTCTATCCTTGATCTAACCCAGGGGTCCAGAGACTTTTTTCTATAGAGGACCAGATAGTAAATATTTTAGGTTTTATGGGCCATATGGTCTCAGATGCAACTACTTGGCTCTGCTATTGTAGGACAAAGGCAGCCACAGATGATATGTAAATGAATGAGCATGGCTGTGTTCCAATAAACCTTTATTTATGGACACTAAAATCTGAATTTCATAAAATTTTCATGTGGCATACAATACCATTCTTCTTTTGATTTTTCTTTCAACCATTAAAAAATGTAAAAGCCATTCTTAGCTCGAGGGCTGTACAAAAAAAGGCACAGGCCAGATTCCGCTCACAGCCATGGTTTGCCAATCCCTAATCTAGCCAAGCCTTAACCCCTTCCTCTCCCAGGCTGTCTCCTCTTGCCTTATCATGTAGAAAAAGAGGGACTAATACTGCAGTCTCACTGCCCAAGCCTCCATTTCAATGTGGGTCCCTCAGGGGCTAGACACGGGCTTTCCAGATGCCAAGTTAAGATTTACAGACATTTACTGAACACCTCTCTAAGTGCCACTGTGAGTCACTGTTACCCCCACTTAGTTTTTTTTTTTTTTTTTTGAGACGGAGTCTCGCTCTGTCGCCCAGGCTGGAGTGCAGTGGCGCGATCTCGGCTCACTGCAAGCTCCGCCTCCCGGGTTCACGCCATTCTCCTGCCTCAGCCTCCCGAGTAGCTGGGACTACAGGCGCCCACAACCGCGCCCGGCTAATTTTTTGTATTTTTAGTAGAAACGGGGTTTCACCGTGGTCTCGATCTCCTGACCTTGTGATCCGCCCGCCTCGGCCTCCCAAAGTGCTGGGATTACAGGCGTGAGCCACCGCGCCCGGCCTCCCCCACTTAGTTTTAGTTCAGTGTACACAACAACTCTGTGAAGTAGGTAATCACTCTCCTTCATGGATGAGGAAACAGAGAGGCCAACTGACTTGCCCAAAGTCACACAGCCAGGAAGTGACAAAGCAGTCAGCCCAAGTCTCCAGAATCCAAACCTAGCACCCTGCCTACCACCTCCACAGCCACCAGCCTCCCCATCAGCCAGGAAGAGGATGCTATGCTTCAGAGAGGTGGTGGGAGCCAAAAACAGCTGGAGCAAAAGGCAAGGTAGGGTAAAGGTTCTGAGTGATTGGCATTCACATATAGCAGTGGTGTGGCTGCATCAGGGCTTGCTGAAACACAGGTGGCTGGGCCTGGCTCCCGCAGCTTCTGATGCAGTAAGTGTGAGGTGAGGCCCAAGAATTTGCATTTCCAACAAGTTTGCAGGTGATGCTGAGACTGCCAGTCCATAACCTACACCAGGAGAACCACCGATGAGAGGTACACTCAAAAACTTCCTTATTCTGGAAAACTAGCTGTATCCATTTTATTTTTCCGCCTTTAAAACAGTTTTTAAATTCAGCTACATATTCTTTTAGCAAGTTGCCTGTTACATTTCTGCCACTTCCTTATGGACAATTCACTGCTATTTGTCTTCTCCACCCCACAAAAACCGCATGCGGTCGGCCCTCGATACCCACGGATTCCACATCTGTGAATTCAACCAACTGTGGATCAAATATTGGCAGAGAAAACAAAGAATAAGAAAACAATAATAATATAACATTAAAAAATACAGAATAACAACTATTTACATAGCACTTACATTATATTAGGTGTTATAAGTAATCTAGAGATTATTTAAAATATACAGGAGAATGTGCATAGGTTATATACAAATACAATGTCATTTTATATAAGGGACTTGAGCATCCTCAGATTTTGGTACCTGTGAAGGTCCTGGAACCAATCACTGGCAGATACCGAGGGACGACCATAGTTGGGAAAGGTACAGGACATATGTTTTGCTCACATACTGCAATGTACCGGCTTGTATGACCAGGAGCAAGTTCACCAGCCATGCTAAATTTTACTTTTCTCATCTACAAAATGTAATCCTTACCCCATACTCCTCACAGGGAGTATGATTCTTTGATTCTCTCCAATCGAAGAACTGGAGAATCTTTGAGAATCAAAGATCAGGTTCGTGAAAGTACCTCTGAGTGCACCACACTCCCTGTCGCATCCAGACGGCTCCCTGGCCCAGAGCTCCCCTCACACCTGGCAGGCCCTTAAACACCTGGTGACATGCCGTGACAATGGTCCACTTCCTCCCTCACAGCTATCACTTGTACTGTTCCACCTTCTTTTCTAAGTTGCTATTTCTAGTCCACCTTTGTCAAATAAGTCTATCAAATTTATTAGATTTTTGCATATACTAACATCAACAGGTTTTGAATGAAGGGCTATCTAATGAAGCATGTAAACTTTGTACATGGAACTGGGGACACATTATTTTGCCCACTTTCTGGTTCTCAGTTGGGTTGGTTCTATTCAAGTGATGCTAGCAAACAGCTATGCCATGGAAAGCTGAGATGTGAACTATTCTTCCAAACCTGCAGGTATCACTGTGACATCAGATTGCCTAGTTTCAGCCCTGAGTCTCTATCTTGCTAATTGCATATCCTGTGGCAAATGACCTGGCCACATCTGTGAAATGGAGATAATATCTACCTCTTTTGAATCATGAGGACTAAATGAAAGTATCTGGCATAAAGCATGTGCTTTGCAAAATCAGAATTCAAAG
The DNA here is from genome assembly GCF_043159975.1 of Macaca nemestrina. NCBI lineage: Eukaryota > Metazoa > Chordata > Mammalia > Primates > Cercopithecidae > Macaca > Macaca nemestrina. The sequence continues at coordinate 38,373,134 of NC_092133.1, read as the reverse complement.
CATAAGGGGGGAAAATAACCATGGACAAGAATGAGCATTGTTGATCTCTGCCATGTGACAAATAGCTTTAAGAACATAAGATCCTTACGGATACATCCACTTTTTCCTCTCACTCCAAGTCTTTAAAACTGTTCCCCTTCCCCTATCCCAAAAAGGCAGTTCCCAGGACCTCTTAAATGTTCCTTTCTTCCTTGTTAAAGGAGAGCTGTATTTCTGACATCTTACTATCCTTCATCTATTACCTCATCTTCTGAACCTGGAAGGTTGGTAGAAGCCTGGGGCCATCTGTGCCTGTGTGAGGCAGTATGAAATTTTGCACACACAATCATCCATTATTAACTCCTGATTGAAGAGACTGTCAAAATGCTTCTTTCAATAAATGTTACCTTACAGCTCCCAAGGTGGGGGGAGTGCCTTGGAAAGTTGGATCCTAGAGAGATTTCGCAGTCCTGAGAGATCTACCCCTTCTGCAAGACGCATAATTTACTTTGCCTTATCTTTTCCTCCAGCTGTTCTTTATTTCAATCTTTTCTGGCCTGTGGCTGTAGCCTCCTGATATTTTATTTTATCTCATTCTATGCTAATTTCATTTTGACCTGTTTTAAAGTCTTTTGCTGATCAGTCAGTTCTTCTTGGGATCTTAGGATAATTTTCACTGACTGAGTCTTGATGTGTTCTGGGTAAGAGTATTTAAGAGGTAGATGATAGATGTTAATAGTGAGTCGAAGGGTGTTCCAAATCTTATTTGTGTTTATTTTGTATTCATGCTGTATAGCAGAGAATTTCACTTTATCCAAAAAGAAGTCTGGCCGTGGCCCTCAGCTTCTGGGATGTAATCTCTGAGCTCCTGGGAAGTCCTGCTTGATAGGAGTGATTTTGTTTATCTGGGACTTTGAGTCACACCAACTATGTGACTTGGGGTGGGGCCTTTGAGCCACTAGGAGCTCGATCGATTAGGAAGTTGGACTGGAGACTGAGATCTGCCCTGTGGGCAGTGGATCATGCCTATGTAATGGAGCCACGGTAAAAATGCTGAACACAAAGGCTCGGGTACATTTCCTGGTCGAAAATGCTCTGAGAACACTGTCACACATCACTGCTGGGAAATAATATGTCCTGACTCCACGCAGAGTGGGCAACAGAAGCTCCGCATTTGGTACCTTTTCCAGACTCCACCCTATGTGCATCTTCTCTTGCCTTTTAAAATCTGCATCCTTTCCCTATAAATAAACCATAACCCGGAGCGTAGCAGCTTTCAATACGTTATGTGAGTCCCTCTAGCATTGCACCAAATCTGATAGTTGTTTTGGGAATCCCCTGAACTTGCAATTGGCGTCAGAAGGGAGGGTGCACTCTCGTGAGGACTTTTCCCTCCAACTTCTCAGTTGGCCCTAATGTTCACACGTGTACTCATCAAAAACACTCAAATTTAATGGAGGTATGGGGTACCTTTAACTGCTTCAATGTTAACCTTCCTATGGTACCTTTTTGCTGCTGCCATTTCTGGAGAGCAAATGTGAGAGTCAAACCAGAGGAAATAATTTGAATGTGGGTCCAAGAATCTTTATGTCCAAAGCTAACTTTGCATTCAAGAATCAGGCAGTAAGGACTGGAGCCAACTGGTACAGAATTAACAAAATATAAGGGCTGAACTGGACCCTGGCACCTAAGTCAGAACACAGGAATTGATACATCAAGCCACAAGATCTTTAGACTATACCAAACAGGAAGCTTGGTATCACACCCACCACCACCAGCTCAGGCTCCCTGTCTGGAGTGAAAACACCCTGACCTGGGACATGATCAAGTCACTCTGAACCAATATGGCCAACGCTCAGACCTGGTGTGGCAATGAGGTCAGGAGGCAGGGATAAGGTGATGAGGTTTCTCCTGGGGGCAGGGAGTCGGTACTAAGATTACTGCTATTCCTTTCAGATGGTTCTGATCCAAAAACCAAGGTCCACATTCAGAGTTGAGGAGGCTGATCAGGAAGCTGTGGTCAGGGATCTTGAGTTAAGCCACCACTTGAATGGAGGAGTCTGGAGAATGAGTGTCAACTGGGCAATTTCCAGGGCTCTCTCTGTCACTCCACCCCCAAGAATGTCTCCATTCTCTCAAAGTTCACGTGGCTGCAGATGGCTTCCAAATCCACACACTAGACTCCAAATTTCCAAATTCCCATTAGAAACATTCTCCTGGAAGTCCTTCCCTTGCCAAGAAACTCAACATGTCAAAAGATGGAATTCAACATTCTTTTCAGCACTCTTCACAAATCCCTCCATCTCCATGAGTGCCACAGTTACTCTCCTAGACAACCAGGGAAGACATCTCCTGGGCCACATGGAGTCTTACTCTCTGTGGTCCTTAAATATACCACAAGGAGCCCTGCTCATTTCATTCTCCAAAAGGCACTTTGATCCTCAGCCTCTGCTCTTCACTCCCATTGACACCATGCTAGGGTAAGACCCTCATGACTTCAAACTGAACGTATTTCAAATCTTTAACAAGCCTCTTGACCTGCAGGAACTAGAATGGTTACCCTTAAAGAGCACTTGCTTTGGGCCTGTGCCAAATGCTTGACATGAAAGAGCTCATTTAGCTGGGTGCAGTGGCTCATGCCTGTAATCCCAGCATTTTGGGAGGCCAAGGCAGGTGGATCATGAGGTCAGGAGTTTGAGACCAGCCTGGTCAACATAGTGAAACCCCATCTCTACTAAAAATACAAAAAAAAAAAAAAAAAAAAAAAAAAAAAAAAAAAAAGGTAGCCAGGTGTGGTGGCGGGCGCCTGTAGTCCCAGCTACTTGGGAGGCTGAGACAAAAGAATCGTTTGAACCCAGGAGGCAGAGGTTGCAGTGAGCTGAGATCATACCACTGCACTCCAGCCTGGGTGACAGAGTGAGACTCCATCTCAAAAAAAAAAAAAAAAAAAAAAAAAGAGCTCATTTAATCTCAACAACTCTGTTATGGTCATCTCCAATTTATAAATAAGGCAACTGAAGCCCTGTAAGGTGGAGTAATTTGTCCATATCACAAAGACAGTAAGTGGCAGTGCTCAGCCTCAGTAGAGAACTGTGTGAAACCAAAACTATATCAACTCTCCCAGGTGAGGGGGTTGGGACAAGGACTAGAAATAGGGGGCACTGCTGAAATGTGGGTATCAGAGGGCCAGGTAGGGACTAGAGCTTCCAGTCCAGGCAAATAATCAGCAACCTGGACACCTATAGGCATTGAAGAAGGTAGCAAACAGGGAGCAAGTCAGTGAGGAAGCAGAGAGAGCAGCTGGGGGACAAATGCTGTCCCTGGTGAGAAAGGAGGGAGCCAGACGCCATCTGACATTAGCTATCCGCAAAGGCATTGGGAGTAGGAAGCAATCCTTGGCAAGAGCCATCCACCGCCTCACACTTGGGCTCCCAGTCCAGACTGGGCATGGCTGTCTGCAAATACTGCTGAAAACTGTTATAATGAAGCCAGGGAAGGCCCAGGAGCTCCCAGGCCCCAGGATGGGATAATAGACTGGTACAGGCCAGCAAGTTGTCAATCTGGAGGTTGACATGGACACTGTCAGAGTCAAGAGCCAGCAGGATGCTAGCCAATAGGTAGCATAGTAAGGGGACAAGATTTCCATTCCTGAATTGTCTATACTCACATTCTCTCTTTTTTTTTTTTTTTTTTTTCTTTTTGAGATAGAATCGTGCTCTGTCTTCCAGGTTGGAGTGCAGTGGCGTGATCTCACTCACTGCAACTTTGCCTCCTAGGTTCAAGCAATTCTTCTGCCTCAGCCTCCCGAGTAGCTGGGATTACAGGCATGCACCACCATGCTTGGCTGATTTTTGTATTTTTAGTAGAGATGGGGTTTCACCATGTTGGCCAGGCTGGTCTTGAACTTCTGGTCTCAAGTGATCCGCCCATCTCAGCCTCCCAAAGTGCTGGGATTACAGGTGTGAGCCACTGCGCCCGGCTTACTGACATCCTCTTTTAAGCCCACTCCCCAGTGTTAACCCATTCTAGCCTGCTTCGTACGCATCAATGAGCACGTGGGGTTTTCTTGTTTCCTCTACTCAAACCCAGCTTATTCCTTTTCATCCAAACTGCCCTTCTGTACCATCTTAAATTTATCGCCAATCAAAAGGATTCCATTTGTGTCAGGCTAACTTCCAAACTTCCTAAGGTCACAGAGCATTCTGGAGCTAGAAAGGCTTGGAAAGCATCTGGCCCAAGTTCCTCATACTTGATATGGGCTCAAAGACACTAGGACTTACCCACAGCCTGAAAGCAAGATGGCTGACTACAAGTCCACACCTGACTCCTGTTGCAACATAGTGCCTTTTTCCTTACCTAATGCACCTAGAATTGCTCTCTTTTCCTCCTTTCTCATCACAATTCCAAGTGACTTACTCAGCACCTGGCACATAGATAATGCTGAATGAATGTATGCTTATTTGGATTCGATGATCTCAATTTACAAAGATGAACTTACTGTAAGGTGTGAATGACTGACAGCTATCCCTTAATTCTTCCGAGTATAGTATTTGCATTTTAAAATAATCTGGTGATGGTTTGGTGAGAAAGATTTGGTGAAGTTTCTTTTCACCACATTAGTTGGTAGAAATTTGTAAGACACAAACGTATTTTAGGACAAGAGAGTGTTTCCAAAAGTGCCTCAAATCCACACACAGGGCCGGGCATGGTGGCTCACACCTGTAATCCCAGCACTTTGCCAGGCCGAGGCAGGTGAATCACTTGAGCCTACAAGTTCGACACCAGCCTGGGCAACATGGAGAAACTCTGTCTCTACAAAAAATATAAAAATTAGCCAAGTGTGGTGGCGTGCACCTCAGCTACTTGGGAGGCTGAGGTGGGAGGACAGATTGAGCCTGGGAGGTCGAGGCTGCAGCGAGCAATGATTGCATCACTGTACTCCAGGGCTGGGCAACAGAGTGAGACCCTGTCAAAAAAACAAAAGAAAAGAAAAGAAAAAACAAATCCACACACGGTACTGGTAGCACAGGCGTGCACCTGGTAGGCATATTTGTGTTCTACGTCAATGCCACATTGTAACCACTAGAGGGAGCCCCAGGCTCCCTCTCCACCACCTCCATTTACTGCCAGAGGATGGGACAGCCGGTTTGTAAGGTCATTTGACTGCACATAAGGCCTTTCTCTTTGCATCATCCCTTAGGATTCTCTTTTCTCCAAACGTTCTCTAGCTTGGGAGCTGGGTCTTCCCAGTTAGGCTTGGAGAGGCTGGATGAGGTTAGCCTTAGAATAAAATAACTTTGCCTTCTCTCCTCAACCCCACCTTTCCAGTGAGTTAGGAATCAGGGCTGGACTCAGGGATGCAGGACCAAGAAGCTACTCTGTTGACTTTCAGGGCTGTGGGCTGCTCGGGCCTGCTGTCAGTCTAAGGATAAAGAAGCCCTCACAGGGACCAACATCACCAGAAAGGGGTTTGTGCTCAAACCCTAGCCTGGCCTCATCCGCCAGCATGTGACCCGGCACCTGTTATGGGTGGCTGGGCAGGAAGAAAGTCAGTTTCCAGGATGCTAGGTCTGGCCATTTCCATGCTACATATCATATCTGTCTTATCACAACACACCACTCTCGCTGCCCCAGAGGGGTCTGCGTACCCTACTGCCTATCTTCTCTGGTCCCAAGGGAGTGGTCCTCCCCTCCATTCAATTTCTCCCTCCCTTTCCTTCAAGAAAGCAAGCTCCCATCCCCTACAGCAGCAGCTCTCAGATGCGGTCCTTGCACTAGCTGCATCAGCATGACCTAAGAACCTGTCAGAAACGCGAACCTTCAGACCCTATCTCAGACCTGCAAGCAGGAACCCTACATTCTACAACTCCGGGCTGGGGCCCAGCAACCTACCTTTTTACTCTAAGTGATTCTGATGCAGCTAAAGCGTGAAAGACACTGCCCTACAGAGTGGAGAGGTGCTGTCTCACCCTAAACTAACTGTGCCTGATCTCAAAGTCAGCATTTGCCAACTCCCAGAATACTTGGGCTGTGCAAAGTCGTCTCTGGAGAGGCCAAAATAATCTAATGATAATCAAATAGCAGCTAACATCTAACAGCCTATTCCATGCCACCAGGCATGACACACAGCACTTCATACACTTCTTCCTCACAATAATCCTATGAGGCAGGTGCTATTATCAACCCCATTCTACAGTTCATTAGGGTTGAGAGAGAGTGAATAACTCAACCAAAGTCGCACAGCCGACACGTGGTGGGGGCAGGGTGTGCACAGAGATCTGTCGGGTTCTGAAGTCCCAATTCTAAAACTCAATACCTCAGGTTTCCCAAGTGATGGGTTAAGGTGGGGAGATGGGCTTCATGTGGCTTCTTTGATCTCCCTTTGCTCCTAGTTTACACTGGGCCTTTGAACTACTCTCCTGATCCTGCTCCTGCAGCTGGCTGGTGATCATCCCAGGCCTGAGCCCTGCCCACCTCTGCTTTTCCGGGAGCAAGGTCATCGAGTCATCCACACTTCTCAGTCTCCCCTGGCTGCACCTCCAGCCCAGCCTGGACAGGTCACAGTGAAGCTCTAGGAAGCAGGGATGAGCTCTAAGAAGCCCAACCTCTAGCCCATCCCACTGCTTATCCCCTATGCCCTAAGCTATTTCAGTCTGCTTGAGTGCAGTCTGCAGAGTACTGGCTCTTGTCACAGGATGACCTGCTCAGTCAAAGCTAACATAAAGTGGTGGTCATTGCTGTGCCTTCACCCGCAGCACGTGACTGTCAGTTTGAAGCTTTGACCACTACCCATCCAAAGGAGCTGACCGTCCCAGGGGTCCCTAAGAGAACCCAGAGTTATCTGATGAACTCACACCCTCCTGAGCAAAAACACCAGAGCCTCCTCCCGCCCTTCCCACGTGGCTCTGAACATCTTCCCCAGCCTCAGCGCACCTGGTTTGCTTTCGTGTTGCGGGGTTTCCTGAGGGCTCACAGGGCTACTGCTTGGGGTTTCCCTGTAGGAAGACGAGGCCCGGAGAGTCACCGCTCCCTTCCCAGTGCAGATTTTTGTAGGATCCATGTCTGAAAAGAAAAGGTCCAAAATTGAAGACTGAATCCAAGACTCCTGAAGGATTAAAGGACAGTTGGTTAGCAAATTGTTACAGCTGGGGAATGAGATGAACCTGGTTACAGCCACGCGAAGTCTTTGAACACTTGTGGTCAATGAAATTAATCTGTGGGTGGTGGAGAGGGGCAAGTTTTCAGAGGTTTACTGTGCATCAGGAAGTTAGGGGAACATGGCGGCAATAGTGAGTTCTGAGTAAATGGATGAGTTATAATATCAGCTGAAAACATTTCAGAATGAAAGCAGGTTTATTCCTTTTATTAAATGAAGTTTAGGTTGGTGAGCAGACTTCTGACCAGTTAGTAAGGCACAGTTCAAGAAAGAGTTTATGAAAGACGTTTCAAGCTTCCAGACCATTCTTCTCATTGAAGACCAAGTTGGCAACTAAGGAAGTTGGGGGGCGGGGGCAGTTCCATGGAGAACAACTACTCCTTGCAGTTTTCCAGTGGGAAAAGGAAAAGCAAATCTCCTTGGATTAGCAAGTCAAGACTCCCGAAATGCTGAGACAGAAGGATATGCTACCTGGCAAGAAAGCTCATGAGTGACAGCCTCACTTTTCAAACATAACAAAGAAAACTCACAGCAACAAAAACGACCTGGAAGGCTAAATCCTTCAATGAGCAGTGTCCACTGAGCCTCAGCTGTCTTCACAGGGTCCTGGCGTCTCCTACAGTTTCACTAGGGCCTAATAACAGACGCGGGTCAACTTCGAGAGTTTCCTTGAGAAAGATTTCAAAATACGCTTCAAAAGATCTGAATGCCATCCTGCAGGAAATCAGTCACGGAGGCAGGGAACCGGGGCAGACCACACAGTTCTGGGAGGCACACGCACTGAGTGTTTCTTTTTGTGCAGCTGAGCTATGCAGAACGCCACAGTTTTGTTTTGTTTTCAGACTGCTCACAGCCTAGATCCCTGACCTAAAATTGTCACAATTAGGATTACAGGTTGATGTTCAGGGTGTGCGTTTGGGCAGGATGTGAGTTCAGACACCGGACTCATCCCATTCCTGTTTGAGGGCAGAGAGAAGCAAAGCCTCTTCTCTCCTTGCTTTCCACGCCAGCAGCCCACTTCCAACAACTCAGGGAGAATGATCATTAACGTTAGACAAGAGAATGGACCTGCCTCGTCAGCACCTCTTGTATTGAACGCAATGCACAAAACGCACAATGTGTGGCAGGGCAAGTGTCAGCCTTGGAGAGCATCTGACTTATCCAACTCTATCAAGAGGCTGAGTGACTGATGTCACCAAACTATTGGGAAAACTGGTTCATAGTCACTTCAAAAGGATGAGGGGCACACTGATGGATGCAGCCCATCCATAGGTTCCTGGACACACAGCCCAGTTACTTCTGAAAGCACCATTGGATAAAGTACTGTGTAGGCCTCGTGTGTCCCACTTTGTACAGAAGGAAGCGATGAGCCGGAGCTGACATCTGAACCGTACTCCCCCACCCCCTGGAGGGGAGAGGCAGGAAGGGGCTGCAGGTAAAATTGGGGAAGGCATGGGGGATGCTCTGGGATGGCCCGGTGAGCATCAGAGGCAAGTCTAGGTTGGGCACCTAAGGCAGCTGCTTCAAATTCAGTCGTTCAGAGGTTCTCTGTGACACCAGGTTAATTCTCAGGGAGACTGCAGTTTTTGCTAAAGTACTGGGAGTTGGAAACCTCTAGGGAGAGCCTAGGATGTCCATGCACCTCAGACTCGTCCCAAAGGGAAAGCTGAGCCTCCAGACTGACCCTTCTCCTAAAGAAAAGAGGGGCGAGCCCTCTGTCCTCAGTTCTTCCCCACATTCACTGGCTCCCAGGAAAACGCACACAGACATTCACGTACGCAGAGGAAGTAAGGAAGCAAGCTGAGGAAGTGAGACGGAATGCCTACTAAACATGCAATGATTCAACTCAAAGTGCGTGTTAGAAGAAAAGAAGAAATGAAAACCATGCCATGATCCGCTCACAATTACAGAAAATAAACCGACCCAAGGAGATACCTGTAGGGAGAACTAGGCCTGAGGCGTTTTTCACTGTCTTCACAGGAATGATTTTAACAGCAGAAATAGAGCGTGCACGTAAAGGGTCGGCAGTTGCTGAAAACACAAAAGGGTAAATGGTGCATCCAGAAAGAACATTTGGGAAACACTCAGGCAGTTGAGGAACTGGGCAGGGACAATAGGAGGAAGTCGCCCACACAACAAGAACAATACAAAGGGCAGTAGATGCAGTAATTAAAAATAACCTGCTTTCTCTCTTTAGAGTTCTAGGCCAAGACAACAGACCCCTCCCCTCCAACCATCACCCAAATACAGCTGGTCAGTGTTGATCGGTGCCTCCTGCCACACCAGGAGCTTGCCAAGGCTCTGGACAATGATTTACAGAGGCACACAGATGGCCTGGCAAACAGAGGAAGGGGAGAGCACTCAGGGTCCACAGGGCCTCCTGGGAGCATGCTGGGGAGGGGGTTCCAAGGAGGAGGGCGGTGGCCCATGGGCTGCAGATGAGTGCAAGAACAAAGGAACAAGATCGTGAGTTGCCTGGTCCCTTCAGCCATCAGAGCTACTTCCGCCATAGCATAACTTCTGGGGTCTTGTGCCTGCTCCGACAATTGTAGCCCTCTGGCCCCAAGCAAATCAGAACCTCCATCTGCTAAACAGCAGATGGCCTTGCTCAAACCCACCCTTTCCTGGTCAGGAGGTGCCAAGTGTCCAAGTGCATATGTAGTCTCTGGGGCAGCACCCAAGTGCACAGCCCAGGACCCCGATGCCCGGCTGAGCTAAGGCAGAGCAGGGATGCCTGCCTGGGACACAGTGAAGGCCACCGCTCAAACATCCTGGGTGCTCAAACTTATCTATCGGCAGAGTCTCTGGGCTCCCTGCCTGCCCAGATTCTGGAATCTCATGGTAGGCACGTCCCCTAACTCTCCTTACACGGAGCCTGTTGTGAGGCCTCCCCTCATCCTCTCCTTTAAGGGCAGCACATAAAGAGGGATGGGAGCTCTGTGTGAAGGTGCCAGAGTCAACTGTGGCCGCCTATCTACAGAAACACAGCGGGTGGGGCTGTCTGGGAACAAGACCACCACTGCAGAGTCAGCATTGGTGAGCCTGTCAAGGCAACAGAAGGGAGGCATGTCGGCCAGGGACAGTGCGCCTTCCAGTCCATCCTGCTGTCAGCTCACCTCCTGAGGCATGAGGCAGTCACACGGCGCCTGGTCATTAATGACTAGGTTGCTAACGACGCTACTGCATGGATTAAGACACACATGTGCTCTCACAGCATCTTCCTGTCTGCTCCACCTGGGAGATGGGCTTGGGGGAGACTTTTGTAACCATTTTCAGAGGAAGAAGCAAGAGGCTCAGCGAACTGCTCAGGCTCATTCAGTTCTCAAGCAGAGAGGCTGAGACTGGAGCTCGGCTATCCCAGCTCTGGTTCAGTGACCTCAGGCCACCCTGATGCCCTTCAGGTCACCCCTGCCTGCTTGTTTGCAGACAAAAGTGAGTCTCACCAAGGAGAGGGTGGGACCCACTCCACCTGCCACCCTCCCCCACATGCCTTAAGTCTCTTGTATAAATGAGTTCACATGGATGGGGTCGATGACTCCACAGGTTTTAAACTAATAGGGCCCCCACCCCTCTCCATGCTCCTCACTGGATGCTAAACACATGCCTGCAGCCACTCCACAGGCACTGCCCCTCAGTTCCCTAAGTGCAACTTGGTCGAGACTGTCCAGGGCCCCACACCATGGGTGCAGACGGGCGACCAGGCAGGGAGGCAAGAACAGGAGCATGGCAGGTCCCCTCCGGCCACCAAGGAACCCACCCCCACACCACCTGGGCCCTGTACCCCAGCCCCTCCTAGTCTCTGGGCATACCCTCTACGGCTGGTTCCTCTTAGTTCACACTTTGCCTTGTCTTAAAAGGAACACTCTGTTGACCCAGATGGAAATTACACAGATCAAAATGCCAAATTGTTTGAAATTATTCTTTGAGATGCATCTTGACTTAAATGCCCAATGCGAGGATTCTGGCCCTTCCTCTTGTATACCATAAAATTTAGCTGGATGAGCATTCATTCCAATTCTGAATTTGAAGCAGAAATAAATATGGCAGAGCATGAATTCCCTCATCTTATAGATAAGGGAACCCACACCCACAAAGATAAAGGGCCTCTCAAGATGTCCTGTTCATGGTGGCAGAGCTGGGACTTGAACCCATGCCTTGTCACTCCAGCTTGAGTGTCCATCACACCACTCAGTAAAAGTGGTACCGCAAGCCCCGTCGCCAGGCTATCTGCACAGCCACACTGAGGTCAGGATGAAAGTCTCCAGGCCAAGCAGGACCTCAAAGGTCATTCATCACATCCATCATTCATTTCACATTTAAATCTTTTATCCTAAAATTTTTAAAAACTGAAACTATGAGAGGATGTGCATTAAATTAATGCCACTGAAATAATTTATTTTAATGATTTAGGCTCTTACCTTAGGGTCAGGACTGTGAACACATCACTGTTTATTATAGGTGAAGGTGAAAGGCTGAGCAAGGGATATTTCAGGCTGATAAATGCCATCTGTACCAGGCATGAAGTATGCATTGGTCCACGTGCCTGATCTGTCATTCACAGCATCCTTGTGTGCTAGGGAAAGTTTTTAATACCTCACAGTGGGAAAATGGCAGCCTCAGACTCCCGAAATGCAAGAATAGGCTCCAGGTCTCAGCAAATCAGTGTAGGGAACTGGTCCCCAGTTTAGGGCTTGGTTAGGCCAATGGTGTTCGCACCAGGCAGATGGGATGGCCCCGGCCTGACATACTCCACACCTTTAGAAATGCTTTCCAGTACCAATCCAGACTTCTCTCCAAGAACCTTACCTTTGTCTTGACCATTGCTGCCAGGTGCCAAGCCATTCACCACAGCTTTGGAACTACCATCACATTCTGCAAGAAAGAAAGAGAGCATGAAGTTTGTGAGTAAACTGCCCCAGCACTTACTGAGTCCTGCATGGCAGAAGGTGCTGGGGTCAGAGTCAGGAGGAAGCAGAGGGGTCCTGCCCAGATACCTTCAGACCTCTAGGCCTCGGTTCCTAAGAGGCCCTCTGCCGAGAATGCCTCATCCTCCCTTCTCACCTGATGGAAATTCCACGCATCCCTGGGGCTCCCCTCAGATGTCATGTCCTCTGGGTTGGCTGAGACTTTCCTGAGTTCTGCTCAGTCACAGAAGCTGAGACCATCCCTGCTCACCTGCAGCCTAAGCCCCACCCAGGTCCCCATCCCAAAATAGATAGAGGCAGGCCGAGGAAGGTAGGCCGGCAGGCCCTGTCGCCCTAGGACATGTGTGCTTGGAGGAGCCCCTCCAAGCCCAGAGTTAACCAAGCTACAAACATAATCACGACTAGCTATGGGTTTTTAAACACTGACTTGCCCAGGTCTGAGGATCCATGCTTAGCACTGCATAATTAGCATCTCATTTTATCCTTAAGACCCAGACCTCCAGAACTAGGAGTTAGGAATGCCTATTTTATAGATAAGAAAATTGAGGCAGAGAGGATTCCAGGCCTGCCCGAGATCACTAAGCTGAAATTTGAACTCGGGTCTGCCCATCTCACAGCTCATCTTCTTCCTCCCCAAATAGGATAAACATTTGGGTTTCCTGATATATACATACATACATATGTATACACATATATTCTGTTTCTCCAAATGCTGGGACTGAAGCTTAGTCCCACACCCCTGTAATTCATTAGGCTGAGACCTAAGTCACCTTACCTAGGCCCTTAACAATCAGCCTCCCAAAATGGGGGTCGCCTGCTATAAGCCACACTGACAGGCCAGTCTGGATGCTGCCAGTGGCCATACACGAGCAGGGCCACTGCCCCACCCAGTGCCTGGACTTCCCCATGCTGGCCTCACAGGCTGTGGCCTGTTAATTGCCCACACCCACCTACAGGTGAAGGCTAATTCTTCTAGATGTCAGAGTCTTCCTTGAGCTCTGAGATGAGTGGAAGAAGGGTGCTGGTGAGAAGGCCAGAAATCCAAGTACCTGCTCTAGTTCCTTCTGTGATTGTAGGCCTTGCTCCAGGCCTCCCCAGGCTAGTGTGGGGCAGCCTCTGAGCTACCAGCAGGCCCAGCCCCATGTTCTTCCTTTCTTTTAATTAAATGTAACAACCCAACTTGACATTTTGGAAAGGTATTTAAAAATTAGTAACTCCATCTCCCGAAACTCAAACCTCTGCAGCATAATGTTGGTGTCCAGCTTCCTGAGTTTGATTCAGCCACAGCACACACTAGGTGAGTGATCCCAGCCATATTATTAACCCCTCAGGGCCTCAGTTTTCCCATCTGTGTAATGAGGGTGGCAAACCACGCCCCACCTGTGAGGGTTTTCCAGGAGAATGTAACAAGATCACACAGGTAAAGCACTTCACCTGGTGACTGGCAGCCCAGCCCAAACTTGGAATAAAAAGAATCCACCATTTTTACACTGCTCTTTCCACCAGCATTAAAACAAATATTTCCCATGTAGCTACTTTTCTCCTAATGACCATTTTAATAGCGGTGTAATATTCCATCAAGTAAATACACATAACGTACTTACTCGTACCCCCCACTTCATGTGGGTGATATTTTTGTTTCCTTGGAATTAAGATAGAAATTCCCAAGAGTGGGATCATCGGGTCAAAGGCTCCAGAGTTTCTGAACTCTTCCTAGGCAATGCCTCCTTCCAATCCCCCACGTTGAGAGAGAGATTCTGGGGAGAAGTCTCCTGGGCTTTTCCACACCCATACCCTTCTTCCAGGCCTCTCCCTTCCTCCTTCTCTGGCCCTTAATGCCAAGAGGAGTAAACCAAAGTTAGGCCAGTTCTGCCACTGGACGAGAAAGTAGCTTTAGGCTACAGAGAAAAAGTTTAAAACAAAATAAAGCCAAACACCATGGCCTATTTTAAATGACAACAAAAGCAAAAAGCCAAAGAGACAAAAATGAGTTATGAAGCAGGAGCTACTGGCAGTACCTGAGCCTGCTTAGAGGGGAAAAGGTGCACGGCCTCTTCGCACACAGCAAAAGCACTCAAGGAATTGGTGAGAAGCCAAGTCCCTGGCTTTGCAGGGAGGAACTCTGAACTCATAACAGTACGAGCCCAAAGATGAAGCCCTTGCCATGCCTTGGACACAGAGCCCAGCACTTTAAAAGCACTGCCTCAGGCCAGGCACGGTGGCAGAGAGGGGCGGATCACCTGAGGTCAGAAGTTCGAGACCAGCCTGGTCAACACGGTGAAACCCCGTCTCTATTAAAAATACAAAAAAATTAGCCAGGCGTGGTGGTGGGCACCTGTAATCCCAGCTACTCAGGAGGCTGAGGCAGGAAAATCACTTGAACTCAGGAGGCAGAGACTGAAGTGAGCCAAGATCATGCCACTGCACTCCAGCCTGGATGACAGAGCGAGACTCGTCTCAAAAAAAATAAATGAAAGCATTGCCTCACTTAATCCTCACTAAATCCCAATGAACTAGGGCTTTTATTATGTCCATTTTGCAGAGGAAAATGCAGAGAAGGGTCCACCACGGGTCCAAGACTATGCAGCCAGTAAGCAAAGAGGTCAGGGTGTGGGCCTCAGCTATTCCACCCAGAGCCTTCCTAGGTCTTAACTACATACTGTCCTGCTCAGAACTTGGCTAAAAGGATATTGTATGCAAATAAATGGAAAAGGATGATTTTTAATCCACAAAGGTCACTGACAACACTCACGAAATACTGCAGGATTGGGAGACCCCTGAATGAGACAGCCACATGGTCATATTCCCACCCCACAGCCTGCCCCACCTGCAGGTCTCAGGAGGCTCCAGGGTATGCTCAGTAGCCTAGGTGGGGCTTAATCTCCAGATGGAAACTTCTCTGCTCCAATTCTGGGTTGGAAAGCTGACAGCTCTTGGCTGCATGATGAGCAGGGATCTGTTCCCATCTCTGTCTTCCCTAACCCACGTTTTCTACCTCAGCTCAAAACTAAAAATACTCAAAACTGATTATTTCTTTAGGTCTTGACTTTTACTACCAAAGGCAAAGCAAAAGAGAGAGCAGACTGCTCTACTAGCCTGGATGAAGGAAGCATTAGATTAGTTCACATCCTGGGGCAATTATGGCCACTCAGTTTACTTTTGCTGCAGTCACTCAGATTAAGAAATGCCATGGAGGTGTACACATATGTCAAATTTTATCAAATTGTATACTTAAAATATCTGTGGTTTATAGTATGCCAGTTACATCTCAATAAAGAGAGGGCTAATGTGCATGTAAAGTGTATAGCACAGTTCTTTGGCAATAGTAGTAGGCACTCAAAAAATCATTAACCATGAAGGTGATGATAGTCATGATGACAACTTATGACAAAGCTTTGGCATTCACCCAGTTTGCAAAAAATAAAAAATATAATGCCAGAGTGGGGCCTTCGGGGTGCATGGGAAATCTGGGTAAACGGCCCAGTCTGGTAGATGAGAGAAAGATGAGTTTAAAATGACTTACCAGAGCTCATGGTGGTGGCAGGACAAGTCGTCTGCAACTGGGGCTCTGAACTGCTCTGTAGAAAAACAAACACCACACAATGCAATTGATGAATGGCAGGTTCGCGATAAATCCCAATGGTTAGTATTAAAAATGCAAACACTGTAACCCTTGATAAAACAGAGCTGAACCAGGAGTCACCTGGCCAGGCTTCTGGTTCATGGTCACCCACATATTACTGTGACCTTGGGCACATCACTCAACCTCACTGGTTTCAGTTTTGTTGCCCATACTTGATGCTAATGTTATCTGAGATCCCTTTCAGCTCTAACATTCTATAAAAAAACCTCAAGCTACATGAGTGCACGTGGTTTAAAGAGAGGGTAAAGGAAAGGGAAAAAACACATTTTAGGAGAAAGAGGTAAAATCACGACACAAACTGATTTGAGAACTTACTGATCATACTGAATGCTTATACATAGCTTACTATGCACAAGGAAATGTTCTAAATGCTTTAAATATATTAATGCATTTGACCTCACAACCCTAGAAGGTAAGCACTAATGTCATGTTAGTTTTCACAGATGAGGAAACCGAGACACAGACAGGTGAAGCTGTGTGCTTGCCGCAGTGGAGGAGCTGATACTGGAACCCAGACAGCCTGACTTTCTGGCCCACGTTCCTATGCACTGTGCTCTACCACCTGGAGCTGGGAACCAATGCCTGATGTTCAAATAGATAACCCCTTAATTTAGTAGGGTCTCAAAGAAAGCTTAAATTGTACTGACAATGCCCTAATATATATCTAGATCTTTTACTGAGTTATCGTTTGCATACAACCGAATATATCCATTTTAATTTTACAATTCGATGAGTTTTGACAAATATATACATCCTATAACCACCACTGCAATCACAATATACAGCCTTTCCATCACCCCAAAAAGTTCCCATGTGTATCTCTACAGCCAAGTACCATCTCAGGTCCCTGTTAACAACTGATCTGCTTTCTGTTACTATTGTTTTACCTTTTCCAGGATTTTATATAAATGGTATCATAGTATAGGTAATTCTTTGCGTCTGGCTTCTCTTGTTTAGCATAACACTTCTGAAAAGCGACTGGTTAGATATGGCTGGGTCAGTTTCTGGACTCTTCTATTTCAGTGAGCTGTCTTTATCTAATAACTCACTGTCTTGATTACTATAGTTTTACATAGCCTTGAAATCAGGCAATGTGAGTGATAGAGTTTGGATATTTGTCCCTGCCCAAATCTCATGTTAAAATGTAATCCCCGATGTTGGAGGTGGGCCTGGTGGGAGGTGTTTGAATCATGGGGGTGGATCCCTCATGGCCTGGTGCTATCTTTGCAATAGCGAGTTCTCACAAGACCTGGTCATTTAAAAGTATGTGGCACCTCCCCCACCCTTACTTATGCTCTTGTCGTGTGACACTCCTGCTCCCCCTTTGCCTTGCACCATGATGGGAAGCTTCCTGAGGCTTCCCAGAAGCCGAGCAGATGCCAGCACCATGCTTCCCGTACAGCTAGCTTACAGAACTATGAGCCAATTAAACCTCTTTTCTTTATAAATGACCCAGTATCTGGTATTTCTTTACAGCTGTGCAAGAATGGCCTAATACAGTGAGTCTTCCAACTTGAGTTTTTTTTCCAAAATCATTTTGGCTATTTCAGGTCCTTTGCATTTTCATATAAAGTTTAAAACCACCTTATCAATTTCTACCAAAAAAAGTCTGTTCAGATTTTAACTGGAATCGTGTTGAATCTGTGAAAAACTAACATTTTTAACAATATCGAGTCTTCCAGTTCATGAGTATGACCTATCTCTCCCTTTATCCAGGTCTTCTTTAATTTCTCTTGGTAATGTTTTATAGTTTTTTCAAAGTACAAGTCTTGTACATACTTCAACTAATAAAGTCTTACTGAACACATCTGAAGGTCACACAATCTGAAAAACAAGTCCTTGGGATACGCAGAACCTTGATACTTCAAGTGTGGTCCACAGGCCAGCAGCATTCGCATTAGCTGGGAGCTTACTGAAAATGCAGAAGCGGCCAGGCGTGGTGAGTCATGCCTATAATTCCAGCACTTTGGAAGGCCAAGTTGGGCAGTTCACCTGAGGTCAGGAGTTCGAGACCACCCTGGGCAACATGGTGAAACCCTGTCTCTACTAAAATACAAAATCAGCTGGGTGTGGTGGTGGGTGCCTGTAATCCTAGCTACTCGGGAGGCTGAGGCTGGAGAATTGCTTGAACCTGGGAGGCGGAAGTTGCAGTGAGCCTAGTCCGTGTGTGCCACTGCACTCCAGCCTGAGTGACAGAGTGAGACTCCATCTCCAAAAAAAAAAAAAAGTAAAGAATATGCAGAAGCTCAGACTCCATCCTGTACCTACTGAATCAGAATGGGCATTTTAACAAAATTCCAGGTGCTCTCTTTGCATTTTAAGGTGTGAGAAGCAATGATGCAGAGGAAAGCTCCCGTTCACAAATTCTGTAATAGGGATGTGATACGGTATGAAGGTCTGCAAAAGGAGACATGCTTTAGCTTCTTTTTTTAAAAAAGCTGAAGTTGGACACTGATTTCCTTTCTGGATGGTTGCTTTGCTTACTGTCCTTGTAATTAACAGAGTAGAATGCTAAGGATGAAAAGGAAATCATCCTAAGCCCATCTCTGCAGCCCAAATCAGCAGTAACTTTGCCTCTGTCACTGGCAAATACATCTGAGACTATCTATGACCTTCAGTAGCTGTCCACACAGCCAGTTTTCTAAGCTGTGGAAACATCTGTTCTTTCAATTGAGAAACACACAACCTGCTGTTATCTGTATGTCCTCATGTTTTCCAATCCTAATTTTTTGATACCTTAGTTTGTCTCCCAGGATCAAAAGGGTTGTTGTGATACCATCCAAATGCTTTTATTTTATAAATAATTTTCATGAGCAATTGTATTATGTTAAAGTTTTTATTCCTTATTTTTTCTTTTTTTTTTTTTCTTTCTTTTTTTTTTTTGAGACAGGATCTTGCACTATCACCCAGGCTGGAGTGCACTGGTGTGATCACGGTTCACTACAGCCTCAACCTCCTGGGCTCAAGCAGTCCTCCCACCTCAGCCTCCCAAGTAGCTGGGACTAGTTGTGCACCACCACATGTGGCTAATTTTTTAAATTTTTATTTTTTGGAGATGGGGTCTCTCTATTGCCCAGGCTGGCCTCAACTCCTGACCTCAAGCGATCCTCCTGCCTCAGTCTCTAAAAGTGCTGGGATTACAGGTGTGAGCCACTGCACCTGGCCTTTCCTCAATTTTTAAAGCAGTATTGAAGAAATCTTCTTGATTCAACTGTGAAGCTATCTTAACTGAAACTATTTTCATTCTTTTAGGAGTCCTTTCTAGCCTCTAGATACATAAATAGCATGTACACTGCTGTAAACATGCTATCTGGACAGCTTTGTGTTCTAATTTTTAAATCAAATATTTCATGAACATTTTTCTAGGATTCTACATAGTCAGCATATCCATCATTTTAATGGCTGTATTTCATTGTAATAACACTCCATAATCCATTTACCAATTTCCTTTGTATAGCTTAATTCATCTTAATTTAAAAAACAAGTACAAAGCACACAGCATTCTTAGGCTGGAAAAGGAATGAATGGAGATGTCTTATGAACCAAACAAAAAGGGATACCTCAACTCATACATGATGAGTAATCACTGTCATATGCAGGTAGCCCTTTGCACATTTCACATTTCTCAATATAGAAACTACTAACTTCTAAGTGTCAGCCCCTCTTACTTACAAACTGACCTAAAATAGACATGGTCAGAGATAATCTTCAAAATATTTAACCATCA
This sequence comes from Macaca nemestrina, assembly GCF_043159975.1. NCBI lineage: Eukaryota > Metazoa > Chordata > Mammalia > Primates > Cercopithecidae > Macaca > Macaca nemestrina. The sequence goes on along the minus strand of NC_092133.1, from coordinate 38,353,704 downwards.
TTTTGCCACAAATGTCTACCAACTGGAGCAGACACCAGTTGTAGCACTCTCTGGGAGGCCCCTCCCTGTGCCTGCTATTAACCATTTAATGGCTGGATGGTTAGAGGGTAGAAGGCGAATGGATCCTGGGTGTTAACAGACTACTTTGATATTTTAAGACCTTGTATGATGATAGTACGTGACAATGACAATGCACAGGTGAGTACCAGCTCTTGCACACGAGGACTTTTTGAGTAGCAGGTTCTGTTGTGTGTTCACTCTGGCGATTAAATCTCCAGCAGTTGATACTAACAAACAAGGACATTTTAAAATAAAATTAAAAGTGCTGAGGATGAACGGGCTGATTGAAGAAAAGGAACTGCAGCAATGGCAGCAGTGCCAAGGACAGTGCCCCGTGTCCAGTCCTCCCCTGTGGTGGCAACAGCAGCAACGTCCTATCCAGACTATTCCAGGGCCTGATTCTGGCTCTGATCCCAGCCAGCTCAGCCTCCTGGAATTCCTGCCCCAGTTCTGAGTGCAGTTCTCCAACCTTCCATCAACTCCGTGAACTACCCAAGATCTTGCCAATAAATCCCTTCTCAGTTTGAGTTCACCAGAGGTGGTTTCTGGTTATCTGCCACCCAAGAACTTTGACCAGTAGAAGATGGGAGGGAGAAGTCTCCAAGATTTCATCTGAAGAGGAGAATCTTCATTCCTGTCTCCTGACATGAGGCTGACCAGATCTGAATCCCAAGTGGCTTGGCAGTGGTTGTGTCTCTACAACCTTAAGTGCTCAGAGCCTGGGAAGTGAGGATGCATCCATGAAACTACACAAACTGAGCTTGACCAGAACACTGAAAGCTTTGAAAATCATAGTCTAGTCCCTGCTGTTTATTTAGAGGTAATAAGGGTCATTACAGTCAGATGAGAACTTGAGAGTTTATTTTACATAAAAAACCTCTAACACTTAATATTTATTTAAAAACTAAGCTGTAAAGAGCCTGATTTGGTTGAGTACATGATGGCATGACTTTGGAATGTCTCTTACAAGTCCCCCCTCCAAATGAGCCAGGCACCGTTGGGTAAAAGCCAAAAGGACGAACAGTGTACCATCTAGTGGCAAAATCAGACAACTACAAGTGGGCAGTTAATTCCCTTAGTGAGTTGCAGGAGCCTATGCAGTGTTACAGCTTGGGTGTGCCAGCGGGGGGTCAAACCGCCATTCCACGCTTTGAGCTGCTTGGACCTGCCGTACTTGGTCCAAGTACCACAGCATCAACACAGACATTCCATGAGAAGAACAAGATGTGAAGTGGCCAGAGTCGTTAAGAAAGCATCCAGATAATTAATCTTTCCATATTGTCCACCTACCCCGCCAATTCCAGGACCCTATACTAAGACAAGTTTTGATGACACAAAGTGATTAATTACTAAAAAGCCAAATTTATACTCATGCTTCCAGCTGAAAAACAATCAACTAAATATGGGTTGGTTACTGGGAAAGGAAAGAAGGTCCTTATATGGATAGTTTAGGGATATATGACTAGGGAGAAATTGAGTATGTCTGTAAAAATGAATTCAAGGTCCTGCAAAGGTTCTTGGAAAACAAAGAGCCTATAAATCTCCCAGCCAGCATGCTCCAGCTTCTCCTATGCTCTATGGTGTTTTGCCTCCATAGCTCCCCCATCCCCAACAATAGAGTGTAAATATCTGGAAAGGAAAAACTACATCATCCTCAGCACTGGGCATGCAGGAGGTGCTCAGTCATGGCCTTTCTCGCCCCTGTTTAACCTTCAGAACCTAACTTCAGAGTCTTACCTTCAAGATAGCCAAGAGCCTCCTTAACTCCACTGTGGCTCCTTAAAAGGGAGCCAGCTCCCGACTTGTACAAAATGCTGGTTATGCCTTAGCTTTAAAATCCAATCTTGGGCCGGGTGCAATGACTCACGCCTATAATCCCAGCACCTTGGGTGGCCGAGGTGGGAAGATCACTTGAGGTCAGGAGTTCAAGACCAGCCCAGCCAACAGGGTGAAACCCATCTCTACTAAAAATACAAAAATTAACCAGGCATGGTGGTGGACGCCTGTAGTCCCAGCTACTCTGGAGGCAGAGGCAGGAGAATCACTTGAACTTGGGAGGCGGAGGTTGCAGTGAGCTGAGCTTACACCACTGCACTCCAAACTGGGTGACAGAACAAGACTCTGTCTCCAAAAAAAAAAAAAAAGAAAAGAAAACCCAGTCTGATACTGGGCGCCGTGGCTCACACCTGTAATCCCAGCACTTGGGAGGCCGAGGCAGGCAGACTGCTTGAGTCTGGAGTTCAAGACCAGCCTGGGTAACATGATGGGGATGCCCTGTCTCCACCAAAAATACAAAAATTAGCTGCACGTGGTGGTGCACGCCTGTAGTCCCAGCTACTCTGGAGGCTGAGGTGGGAGGGTCGCTTGGACCCAGGAGGCAGAGGTTGCAGTGAGCCAAGATCGCGTCACTGCACTCTAGCCTGGGGAACAGAGTGAGACCCTGTATTTAAAAAAAAAAAAAAAAAAATCTAATCTGGGACTTGATTTTATATATGTACAGCTACTTCCAACAGCTTGAAAAGAATAGAGACAGCGCACAGAGCCCCAGAATAAATGCTTGGCCTTATTTCTTTGTACTTTGCGGATCCACTAGCAGAGCCACATTTCTCCAATTTTTCAACAGCGCCTTCTCTTCTCAATCTCTATTAATGTCATTTCTCTTCAAATGCACCCTCTACATTATTGCAAAGGGTGCAGAAGGTTCTTCAGAAGCCAGAAAGGATAAACACTGAGTCGCTGATACTTCCTTTCAAGGGGAAGAAAGTGGGATAAACTTGACCCTGACATTAACTTCAGTCTAGAATCCCATGACACTCCTGGGAGCTCAGAACACAACAAGCACGAAGTTTCTGTAAAAAGACCAATGTTTCTGGAGAGGGAGCAATAGGAAAACACATCAGAAAGGCCATCCTCCACATCCTCTCATTTCCTCCTGGAGTCCCTCCAACTCGGTTTCCGTTCTAACCAATTATCTGAAATGGCCTTCAGAAAGGTTTCCAGTGCACATGCATGGCCAAGTCCAACGGTTTCTGCACTGGTCCGGGCTTCACTGATCTTTCCACTGCATTTAAGACAGTTAACTCCTTCCTCCTCCCGACACTTTCCGGTCTTGATTTCTAAGTGTCACTGTGAACTGATTTACATTGGGCCATGAGGATCCTTCTAGAACAGGGCCGCTGTAGTTCTTCAGGAGTTTAGGGAGCCAGAGGGCCCTAAGCTGGTCTTTATTCTGTTTCAACTACATGCTCACTTCTTTAGAACCAGAAGCATCTATGTAGGTTACCCAGACCATTTTCCTGGTTTTCCAGCTGTGTTGGAAGGAGGTTCCATGAGCCCCCTCCAGCCACTGTGCTGGCACCCACCTATGTACTCCCCAGCTTTCACTTCAACGTGGGTCAAATTTCAACGGGGAAAAAAAATCCACAGGGCTCCTATACACTCAGAGGGGTTGGCTGGGCAGTATGGCGGGCAAGGGAAAGGGAGCAAAGCTTCCGGGAAAGAGTTTTATATCTAAAACACAGGCCTGATGATACCATTCAAAAACAATTCTTTAGTACCTACTTTGCATCCAGGAAAGTGCTTGGCCCAGTGGGGACCAACAGGATCAGACAGGATTGCTGTCTTTGAGGCCATCACAGGGTTGTAGGGTGGCAGACATGGCCCTTTTAAATGTAACACAATGAGATAACCCTTCTGCTAGCAATCTGGCTTAAGTGTCATGGGAGCACAATGAGAGAGAGAATCAAGGAATGAGTAAATACCAAAATGTCCCAATGTTCATGGACATACCTTCTAAAATCACCTCAAATGTCACACTTTTGGAAACACTGATCTAAAAATTCAAGTCCAAATTTAATGTGCCATAAGGCCCTGCAGGATCACGTCCCAGTTATTTTTCCAGTCTCATCTCCCTCACATCCTCCCATGAGTCCTAAACTGTACATGTACCATACTTGCTATTCCTACTGATTTATGATAAGAGTTCCCATTTCTAAGCCTTTAATCTTGTTGCTTCCCACTAATGCCCTTTCCCTCATCTCCCCAAATTTAAGGCCAATCCCAATAGCCAGATGCACTGGTTCAACAAAAACTAAAAGTTTTTATTTTCATCTAGTTTTTATTTTATTTTATTTTATTTTATTTTCTGTAGTTACACTGGCCGGAAATAGTTTTGGTTTTGATCCCCATATCAAGTCATGAAGATGAAGAACTTTTTTATTTTGGAGACAGAGTCTCACCTCTCATCCAGGCTGGAGTGCAGTGGCACAATCTCGGTTCACTGCAACCTCCGCCCCCTGGGTTCAAGTGAGTCTCGTGCCTCAGTCTCCCAAATAGCTGGGATTACAAGCACGTGCCACCTTGCCTAATTTTTGTATTTTTAGTAAAGATGGGGTTTCACGGCCGGGCGCGGTGGCTCAAGCCTGTAATCCCAGCACTTTGGGAGGCCAAGACGGGCGGATCACAAGGTTAGGAGATCGAGACCATCCTGGCGAACACGGTGAAACCCCGTCTCTACTAAAAAAATACAAAAAATTAGCCGGGCCCGGTGGCGGGCGCCTGTAGTCCCAGCTACTTGGGAGGCTGAGGCAGGAGAATGGCATAAACCCGGGAGGCGGAGCTTGCAGTGAGCTGAGATCTGGCCACTGCACTCCAGCCTGGGTGACAGAACAAGACTCCGTCTCAAAAAAAAAAAAAAAAAAAAAAGATGGGGTTTCACCATGTTGGCCAGGCTGGTCTTGAACTCCTGACCTCAAGTGATCCACCCGCCTCGGCCTCCCAAAGTGCTGGGATTACAGGCATGAGCCACTGCACCTAGCCAAGAACTCATTTTAATAAAACCTATTTATGATCACAATATTCAGAAAGCCCATGCCCAAACTCCACTATCAACATCAAACTTTCGTTCCAGGTTCGTGCCAGAGAAGGGGCAGATTTGGAGCTAGAACATTCACCACCAATAAATCTGCAATCATTTTAAAATACTTGAGTGGAGCCTTTAAATAAATATAAAATGTTGACTTCCATCCCAATAAGCAAATTCAGCCCCCCAAACAGTTTCAAGTCTTATAAATGCAGTATTCTTTGAGCTTCAAACAACAGAATTTAGGAGATAATTTGTAATGATATATTACATTGTCTAACGTATTAAAATGCATGGCTTGCAGCAAACAAAATGATGGGTTAATATCCTTAATCTAATGTAATCATACTAATTGCCAAGAAAAAGATTTTTAGACACATGAAGAAATGATTCCCAGAAGACAAAATGCAAATAATAAACAAATCTATGAGAAAATGTTTACTTAACCCAACCAGTTAAAAAATATAGGCCGGGCGGGGTGGCTCACGCCTGTAATCCCAGCACTTTGGGAGGCCGAGGCAGGCGGATCACGAGGTCAGGAGATGGAGACCATCTGGGCCAACACAGTGAAACCCCGTCTCTACTAAAAAAATACAAAGAAATTAGCCGGGCGTGGTGGCGGGTGCCTGTAGTCCCAGCTACTCAGGAGGCTGAGGCAGGAGAATAGCGTGAACCCGGGAAGCAGAGCTTGCAGTTAGCTGAGATCGCGCCACTGCACTCCAGCCTGGGCGACAGAGCAACACTCCATCTCAAAACAAACAAACAAACTATATATATATTTATATATATAAATAATGACTAACCATTTTTTCTGCTTCTTATATTAGTCCAAAATTTTTTTAAAACTAATAATGTGGGCAAATGCAAAGACATTGGCTTTTTCCTACACGGCCAATGACACTACATTTTTATCATTATCTTCAGCAATACACACCAAGAGCTATGCACCTCATACCCCTGTGCTTTAGGAGAATCTAGTCTAAAGAAAGAACCTTGAATGACAATAATGCTATACATACAGAGACATTTACCATAGCTTTATTAGTAATAGTGAAAGCCTTGAAACCCTCTGGTGTTCAATAACAGAGGGGCTAATTACCTGACCACATACCCACTGGGGGGACTGTTGAACAGTTATGAGAAAAACTAACATTGACCATACAACATGGGAAAAGACTTCTCATAAGATTAGGTGACTAAAGCAGGGTATAAGTCTGTGTGACATATGTGATTACAATTTTTTTTTTTTTTTTGAGATGGAGTCTCACTCTGTTGCCTAGGCTGAAGTGCAATGGCACGATCTGTACTCACTGCAACCTCCACCGTCTGGGTTCAAGCGATTCTCCTGCCTCAGCCTCCTGAGCAGCTGGGACTACAGGCACCCACTACCACGCCCAGCTAATTTTTGTATTTTTAGTAGAGACAGGGTTTCACTATGTTGGCCAGGCTGGTCTCGAACTCTTGACCTCAGGTGATCTGCCCACCTCGGCCTCCCAAAGTACTGGAATTACAAGCATAAGCCACTGTGCCCGGCTCTGTTATTATAATTACATAATAGGCAAAACACATGTACACAGTTAAAAGAAAATATGTCCAAATTCTAATAGTGATTGTGGTAGCATGGAATTATGGGTAACTTTTTTTTTCTATTTTCCAAACTGTTTATAATGTGGTTATAATACATTTCTTTTCTAATGACAAGTATCTTTTTTAGCTCCTACATGACATTTGATATGCAACTGTGTAATATTTAGAACTTGAAAGAAAAAATTCTAGGAGAGAAGTTAAAAATGCCACTGACAGTCATGTCCATTAGAACATGGCAGAGCCACCTGATGCCATCTTCCACAGAACTTGTGGGATTCTAACATTCATCATCAGTGATTGCTTTTGTTTAATGAAGCCAAACTACTCCCATGAAGCTCCTTAGGAGGATGAAGGGGCAATAAACGGACTCGACTGTTCAGCTAGATTTCCTAAAGAAGCAATCGCACCAAAACATTTTATCTTAAAATAGTCAGCAGGAGCTGCCAGGTGACAACACACAAACCACCCCCATTGCTCCCAGTGCCTGCTCACTGCCAAGTCCCTGCTTCTAACCCCACTTCATGGCATTCCAGAGCCCTGAGCTCCTTCTCAAATCCTTTATATGTAAAACTCTGGGCACACACAGTTTCTAAAACACGCGTTGTTAACCAAGACAAGTCTTAAAAGCAAAAACTGGCCTATTTGTGTTTCCCAAATATGGTTGTGTCTACAGAACCAAAACAAAGCTGTCTAACTGTGGCATTCAGCACATTTGGAGCCTTCTCCTTAGACAATCTAGATAACTCAAAATAGGGCAGATTCCCAAATTCATGAGATAAAAGCAAGACATCTTAACTCTGTTTAAATCATAAATACATAACCTCAAAAGAATAAAGGCAAGCCCAGAACACAGAAGCCATTTTTCTTCTGCAGCAGTGGCTATACAATGTCTGCCAGTGAGAGGTCATGAATGAAAGCATTTTGGATTCTCAGGAGAATCCAGGTTGGGCCATAGTCCACAATATAGGTAAACGAGATGAAGAAGTACTGTGTATGGCTGGGAAAAAAAAATGTTAAAAAGCTGAAAAGCAGTCTGTTAAGAGCTTGAAAATGGGAAAGCAGGGTGGGTTTGATATGGCAGGAGAGGGCTCTGCTCTTACAGACAATCCACAGTTCCCTCTCAACTTTTCTTTTAAACCACAAAATCCCTGAGGCTATGTATTTACCACATCATATATTATACAGACATCTGCAGTACAGACCCATACCATGCTCAGGAAAGAGGGAACAGAGGCTCCATTCAGTAAAAAGACCTTGGGTCTTTCGCAAACACATAACTTAAATACTTCAGTTCATAACACTGGCTTGTTCAGGAATTGCTTATTTTCCTTAAGAAGTTTTGAACTTGTAACTGAATATATACTAACCTACCAAAAAGGTAATACGAAACACTGTAAACACCGTCTTTTCTGAGAAAAGCTCTCTTCTCGGTGGCATTTGTTTAATAACTGAGGTGGAACACATATACACAGGCCCAAAATCAATAATCCCTGAGCACAGGCTCTGGGGCCATGGACCACGTCAGATCATTAGCACCTCACTGTAATAAATGCAAGACCTTGGCTCCCATCACTCATCCAGTGAATGTATCATGTTAGCTACTTTTACCTATCCTCATTTATTTTTACCCTAATTTTAGGCAACTTTTGAATATATCAGTTATAAAAGCAACGACATCCAACCACTGAAATTACAATACAAATTTCTGTAATGAGTTTTCTTCAAACCAAGATAAAACCACTAAAACATTCAACATAATATCAAGCTCACAGCAAAAATTCAATGAAAGTATTTTTTTTAAATCTATATTGTCTCCCAGACTACTTAGAAATAGGTTGGCATTATACATTTATATATTAATATATAAAAATTAGTATCTCTGTGTTTATATTTATACAAACACACATACACACACACATACATACAATTTACCTATATTATAGGCTTACAAGGACTCTGCCTCAATTGGCATCTGGCACACACTTCTGACTTGAGTTGTATATGTGCCTGGTGGCTGCGGGAAAGCAGCAAAAAGCTGGGTAAGAAGAACTCAATTAGAACCCAAACTTTGGCAGGGCTGTGCAAATTGAGAAGTCCCTTAATTTGTCAGTCTCGGTTTACTCATCCATAAAAGAGAATTTAAAATACTACTTTAATCTGGGTATGGTGGCTCACACCTATAATCCCAGCACTATGAGAGGCCAAGGCAGGTGGAATACTTGAGGTCAGGAGTTCGAGACCAGCCTGGCCAACATGGTGAAACCCTGTCTCTACTAAAAATACAAAAATTAGCCAGGTGTTGTGGTGCACGCCTGTAGTCCCAGCTACTTGGGAGGCTGAGGCATGAGAATCTCTTGAATCTAGGAGGCAGAGGTTGCAGTAAACCAAGATTGTGCTACTGCACTCCAGCCTGGGTGACAGAGTAAGACTGTCTCAAAAAAACAAAAACAAAATTAAAAACCCTACTTACATTAAGTGTGTTTTGTTTGTTTGTTTTGTTTTGTTTTTTTGAGATGGAGTCTCACTCTGTTGCCCAGGCTGGAGTGCAGTGGCACCATCTTGGCTCACGGCAACCTCTACCTCCCAGGTGGAAGCAATTCTCCTGCCTCAGCCTCCCTAGTAGCTGGGATTACAGGCACGCGCCACCACACCTGGCTAGTTTTTGTATTTTTAGTAGAGACAGGGTTTCGCCATATTGGCCAGGCTGGTCTCGAACTCCTGACCTCAGGTGATCCACCCACCTGGGCCTCCCAAAGTGCTGGGATTGCAGGCATGAGCCACTGTGCCCGGCCCATTAAGTGGTTCTTAAGATTAAATTTTAAAATACAGTTGACCCTTGAACAACACACATTTCAGCTGTGAGGGTCCACTTATATGTAGATTTCTTTCAACCAAACTCGGATCGACACAGCATTGTAGGATGTGCAAGCTGCATATGTGGACGGCCAATTTTTCCTGTGAGTACTGCAGGGCCCACTGCAGGACAAAAGTCTGCTCAGATTTGGGTATGCATGGGGTCCTGGACCAACCTCTGTTGCATACTGAGAGATAACTGTATATAAGAAACACTGTAAATTGTTGTGTTATAAAAGGAAAAGTATTCTAGCAAAGGTATTGGGTCTATTCTTTGTTATCCTTTGTTTATTATTTTAACAGACTAATGAATGTGATCATTGAATATCTGATTATGAGGTTGATATTACTAATACTTACCTGTACCAAACGTCAGGTTTTATGAACTGAAGCAGGATTCAAGAACCAAACAGTCAAAAGTTTCCAGGTCTGCCTTCCTATGCCAAGTCTGGCAATGAAGGACATTCTTGATAAAAAGCATCATATTTTAAAAGACTTCACAGTTGCTCCCTCCTTAGGTTCAGGTGCCAAAGAACCAAACCGTTATTATCAAGACACACTGAGTGTGTATGCATTCTGCGCAAGGCCCTGTGCTCACACGACAGAAACAGAGGTGAACCGTCTCTTCATTTCCTAAATGCTCACTGTGAACCAGCCACTTGACACATCACGTTATTTTTAATCCTCAGAACACCTAGTAAGGTTTCTGCACCTATTCTGCAAATGGAGAAACTGAGCTTCAATAAAAGTTGGAAGGCTCATTGAAAAGTCTTGCGGAAGCAAGCGGGAAAGCTGGAATACAGGTCCTGGCTCCGGCTCCCCAACCCAGGCTCCTTCCACTTTGCCACATGACCTCAGCCAAGGAGGCACAAAACAGTCCCTGCCTGCAGCAAGATGCTCTTGTGTACAAAGGTTGCTTGGAGAATATACAGACTTAAAGATAAACGGATTGTCTTTGGGGGCTTTTTCATCCAGCTGTGGCAATTAAATTATCAACGTTATCAATCAAGATAAGAGATGGTGCTTGCCCTCAGAGACTTTATATTCTAATTGGAGAGATAAGACTAACCCTTAAAACCCTGATGAGTTACTACAAACAGCATGGAAGAGTATCCATGGACTGCCCTCTGCTGCAGGAATCTTCTAGCTAAGAGAATGCCAAGCTTCACAACTTACCTGGGAAACACCCAAGCACATGCTGACAAAAGCACAAAATAGCCCGTACTTCTCATGGTATCAATTTCTTCATAGAAAGTCTTCATTAGGGGAAGTTAAAAGGGAATAAGATCACATACAGCATTTTCTAACAGATTTTAGGAAGCAACAACACCCATCAACATCCCTAGACTTAGTATAACGTGGATTTGAGCTGCTATTCTGACGCTTACTACATGCAGTTAGTCAGTTAACCTTGCTAAGTCTCAGTTTCCTCATCTATAAAGCGGGAATAATAGCAGCCATCAATATCATAGCATTATGGTGAAAGATTGAATAAGGTTCAGTACATCCAGTGCCTATTACAACGTTGGAAAATGATTAATAAATTTTAGCTGTGTTCAGCATAATGATCATCATCAATAGCATCTGGGGCGGGGGTCTGAACCACTTTCTCCTCATCTGGTTTCTCTGAGTAGCAGCAGATGTTCTATGTCCAACATAGAGAGGTGAGTCTTTTCAAGCTAATTAAAAGAATAGTCTCGGTCAGTGCTCCTTTTAAGAGCTTACAGCACCTTTCTCTCCCTCATGAGGTGACATATCCCGTCTTTCCCCAACAGCACAATCTTCTCATAACTTTCCATAAGAAGTAAAGTAACTAGTCTCCTCTTTCTCCCCACAGTTAATACTCATGGATGTTACTGGCTAGGTATTATTTGATTTACATATAAAACTTTTTTTTAACTTTACCACTTCTTCCAGGATATATAAAACCTGTCTTCCACACTGCTTGTGGCAGCTCATGCCTGTAATCCCAGTACTTTGGGAGATCAAGGTGGGTGGATCGCTTGAGCCCAGGAGTTTGAGACCAGCCTAAGCAACAAGGTGAAACCCCATTTGTGCAAAAAATATAAAAATTAGCCAGGCATGGTGCCATGTACCTGTAGTCCCAGCTACTCAGGAGGCTTATGCCTGTCATCCCAGCTACTCAGGAGGCTGACGCAGGAGGACTGATTTTGAACCTGGGTGGTCGAAGCTGCAGTGAGCCAAGATTCTGCCATTGCACTCCAGCATGGGTGGCAGAATGAGACCCTGTCTCAAAACAAACAAACAAAAACTTGTGTACCATGTCTTTTGCTTTTAACAAACTATTTTCCTCACAAAGTGTCTAGAGTTTCCAAAGCAGTTCTCACATAGGTAATGTTTGGAACATAGCACAGAACACACAAAGGGTTTCTATTGCAGAGTATATGGAAATAACATTAGGAAGATGGTGTACACAGACCATAAAATGGCCTTGAATGCCAGGCAATGACATTCTGTTGGGCCATGAAACCAAGGAGAGTTCTGTAGAAGAGAAGTTTCCAAATTCAAGATTGCAAAGGTTTGAAGGTCTCCTCCAAGGCTCATGTTGAAATCTAGTTGTCATTGTGATAATATTAACAGGTAGACCTTTAAGAGGTGATTAGTTCATAAAGGTTCTGCCCTCATGCATAGATTACTGTCATTATCAAGAGAGTGGGTTAGTTATTGCCAGAGTGGGCTCCTGATAAAAGGATGAGTCCACCATGTTATGATGCAGCAAGAGGGCCCTCACCAGATGCAACCCCTCCATGATCTAGGACTTCCCAGCCTCCAGAACTGTGAGCCAAACAAACTTCTACTCTTCATAAATTACCCAGTCTGTGGTATCCTGTTATATAGCAAGAAACAAGTTGAGACAATGATTGATCCAGCTGAAGCAGGCAGAATGCACTGCAGAGGCGGGGCCCTGGGGCAGAGAGGGCATGCAGGCTAACTGCCTGTAAGCTGGCTGGGCCACAGGAGGGGCAATGGTGCCCAGTGCTTTTTATGAGACCAAAAAAAAAAAAAAATGAAATATGCCTCAACCATATACACCCTCTCTGCCCAGGAGAGGAGTTTCCAGCAAACTTGTTCTGCTCATTTGGCTGTGAAAACTCCATAGAAGCCTCGATGGCAGCAAACATAGGTGACAGTTTCTACATTTGTCTTCTCTTGCTTCTGGGTAGAAAAAACTGCTGCTAAGAGAGAATCTGATTTTCTGAGTAAACTCCCTAAATCTCATTTTGCCACTTTTGTCCACAGTGAAGCTTTTTTTCTGCCCAATTGCCTTGGTGTATGACAAGATAAAATTATCAGAAAATAAAAGGTGTCGAAAAATCCTTTAGAACTCAAAGAAGCTTATTAACTAAATGAAGACACTATGATATCAACCACTACAATGGAATAAAAGGTGACAGAGTTAGGGATGTTTAGATCATTTCCAAACTAATAAATGTTAAAGAGAATGGTTCTCAATACAAAATGGCCTTGTCATCACAATTCACAACTTGTATCAATAGAACACACCATGTTGGAAGAAAAGAACTATGTATTCTATTCCAATCAGTGTAGGATGTTTACAGCAGGGGCCAGGGAGGGAGTGTGTTGAGATCTTAAGAGACTAATTAAATTATTCACACACAACCCTGTTAGCAAAGAATTCTAGGTGCTCAGGCAGTGACATTACCACTGTACAGTTTCCCTACATGAAAAACAGGAATAAAAGCAGCACTAACCTCCCTGTTGTGAGGATTAATCGAGATAACCATTTACCCACATAGCACAGTGCTTGACACACAGGAAGAACTCAGTAAATGGTCACCTATTGACATAATTGGTTTATTTATCCTGTTCTAACTCCAAAAATGAAGTGTGAGGAGAGTCAGAAGTAGGAATCCTGGTTAATAAAAGGCTCCAGTTAGTCACTGTTTTACTTTAACAACAACGTACTGAACCCTGCGTGGAGACAAGGGCATTGCCAGGAATGAAGGCTTTTTGCCTTGGGCAGAGAAAACTCAACACAAATCTTGTAGTGACCCCATCCAACACCTTGCATTTGTGCAGAACTCTGCAGGTTACAGGACAGCATTGCCCTTGGCTGCCTGCAAAACAAGCCAGTAATTGAGTTCAATCTCAAAAAAACAAGACCAAAAACAAGGCACTATCATCTTTAAGAATGTTTCATGAGGCCAAAGGTCTCAGAGCATCATAGAATTTCAAGGCTGGAGACTTCACCACTATGTAATATATCCATGTAATACAACTGTACTTGCACCCCTAAGTCTATTAAAAAATATATATATATCCCTACCAAAAAAGAAAAAAAGCATTTCAGGGCTAGAAAAAACCACAGTTTCCAAATGTCATGGGCTTTACAGTCCTGATCAATCCACTGAGATGAGAAAATGCAATGTCCAGGTACGCGTCCTCCCTAAAACAAAGAACTCTCATCCTGCCAAGCCCTTCCAACAGGACAAGGAGCAAGCCATGTCAGCAGCAGATGTTATAATTACTATGTCTGTAGTCCTGCTCTGCTTTCTAGATGTTACACTCCCTAAAGACAGTCATCTGTGTTTAGCTGTATGATGTTTCTTCAGTCACGAGGGCACTAAAATATTTCTAAATTGCTTTTAAAATTTCATTGTGGCATTCCCTTCCTCTCTTGAAAAGGAAAAGCCAGCAGTTGAGAATTAAAATCTAAGGTTTCTTAACATTTATACAGGTCCAAGTGTCTCTAAAACTAAAGTCATATATACAAGTACTGAGTTGGAGCATAAATGGATATCTAGCTATGTCTGTCTATCTAGAGAAAGGGCTTTGTTATGTTGCCCAGGTTAGCCTTGAACTCCTGGTCTCAAGTGATCCTCCCGTCACAGCCTCCCAAGTAGCTGGGACTACAGGCATGCACCACCTTGCTCAGGTCAGCTTTCTCCTAAAAATTAAAAAAAAAAAAGAAAAAGAAAAAGAAAAAAATCCTTAACTTAAAGCAAGTCCACAAACAAATGTCCTTTGGTGCTTCTGAGCTCATTCATTCAGTAAAAGCTCACTAAATGTGAACTAAATATGGGGCACTGAATAGTGGATCTCACTGTTTAAATTTACGTCTTGAATATCTAGAGAACAAACCATCAAAAAGTCTGACAGAGGGCATTTTAAGAAGACTATAGAGATGTGGGAAAGGATAAAGGTCCCATACAAGAATCCCCACCTCACCTCCCCTGCACCTTTTTTTTTTTCTCCCCTAAGTATTCAACAAAAATCCTTCAGGAAAATCGTAACTTTAGAACTCTTGGGTTGGTTCCCAATATGCTTAAAGGGAGCTTTGGTATTTGTGGAGTTTGGTGAATATATTACACTTGTGGAGGAAATCCAGCTTAAGAGGCATATAATTGTAGACTTTTTTCCTATCTGTTTAATAATAAAAGTACAAAAATAAATAAGCTTTTTCTTCTGTAAGAATATAAAGCCTAAGTTAAAAAGATTTTTATACACTAGATTGTAAGGGGAAAAAACTAAAATATGTGTTTTAAGCACTTACTAAAAACAGAAATAAAAAACACTTGAACTCTCAGAATGGCAACGAAGCATTTCAAATTCCCCTCTGCTAATATCGCAGCTCTAACAACTAACCAGCAAGCTCGAATGCAGAGAATCAGGTGCAGGGAGGCCTTTGGTAGCATGAAATCCTGGATGGTTACACGAGTTTGCCAACAGGCTTTGATAAATTGTCTGACCAGTGGATAGGGACAGAAAATCCCAGCGACTCCAAAAGTTACATCTACATGTGATCTAAAATACATTCCTGCTCACTGCTGGTTACACTAAAGTCCAAAGAGAAGAAAAGGAGGAGCAGGCAGGCTCAGGAATGTGCACTAGACACTGACCACATGGAAACTGGCTGGAAAAGCCCTTCCTTGGAGTCACCCAGCAGTGAGCATTTACTCTTTTAATAGGGACAAGCAGCAGAGTCCTTCCAACAGGGGAAACCCTTCCGTGGCCCCTCAGCTCTGCAACCTCATTAAGTTCAGAGTGAAGCCAGCTGCCGGGAAAGCAAAGGGTGACCCAGCCATGGCTCTAGAAATTCCTAGCAAAGAAAATAAATTGAGTTCCTGAGAGCTCATAGATCACAGTGCGAGAAGGGAGATTTCAGGCAACTGTCAGGAAGATAAGGAAATCATCCTCAAAGTGTGCCTCTTCCAATGTGAGGATGCCTTTGCAGCATCGGGGTTGCCTGGGAGCTGCAAAACCAAAATGCTGCCTAGTCAAGTACTTCTGATCTTGCCTGATCTCTGTAGGATGTGTCAGGTCCACATTCAGTCTCCTTGACCCCATTGCTGCCAAGCAGAGACAGGAGATGGAGGAAGATGAGACATGGGGGTAAGGAGTCCCCAGAGACAAGCAAAACAGAGCGGATGAAAAAGAGACCAATGTTTCCCAGCCCAAACACTATTTCAGCAGGGGATAAAGAAAGGCCAATTCATTATAAGAATCATTAAATTATGAAGATAAAAATATATATAAATTTATTCGCTAAACGGAGGGTTAAAGTTTATTTAAATCTTATTTATTTCTTCTATCACTGAAGTCTACACAAGTGACATGAAGAAATTATATTTAAGCACAGATACATTATGTGAGATCACTTTTAAACTCAAAGAAGTTTTAAGATATTCAAAGTGATTGCTTCTCTCTAATCCCAATTGTCAATCCCTTAAAAACATCTTTAGGCAGTTGTGGTGGCTCATTCCTATAATCCCAGCACTTTGGGAGGACAAAGCAGGTGAACTGCTTGAGCTCAGGAGTTTGCGAGCAGCCTGGGCAACATGGAAAAACCCCATCTCTACAAAAAATACAAAAGTTAGTCGGGCATGGTGGTGAGTGCCTGTAGTCCTACCTACTCAGGAGGCTAACGTGGGAGGATTGCTTGAGCCCAGGACATCGAGGCTGCAGTGAGCTGTGATCGCACCACTGCACTCCAGCCTGGGAGACAGAGAAAGACCCTGTCTCCAAAAAAAATAAAAATAAAAATTAATAACTTTATACAGAGTATAGCCAGATACAAACCGACCCCTTTTTGGCTTTGATTTCTTTACTTTAAAAGCCAAAAATGCTGCCTAATGTAAGTATGTGGTTGGAAGACCCTAATAAAACCATCATCATCTCTTTTGCAGATAACTGAATATTCTCTTTACATTTACCCTCAATTATATTTATTGAACTAAATATTAGTTACAATCCTTGATATAACATTGGGTCTCTGTCTTCATCCCTTTTTCTCCAAATTTGCTGTTTTATGAATTCACAAATGATTTAATAATCAGAGATTTTCTCAAATGCAAGTGTTCTTATTGATATTGAGAAAGCATTTTAAATGACCACTTGCAATGCTGTTCCAAGTCAACTCTGATGAATTGGAGAATTTGGAAAAACAGCAAGAACATTTTTAAATTATTCTCACATGTGCCCTTCAACTAAATTTCTAACTTGTACTTTGAAAATTAATTGTATTGCACAAATTGAAGACACTATCCACAGTGCCTTGAAGTCTCAAATCTCACTTAGAAGTAGAAATATGGACCCAAAATAAGTCAGCTTTGCTCTCAAACTTTCATTACACATTTGTATTCTCTGGATTTAAAACTAAATATCTT
Organism: Macaca nemestrina; assembly: GCF_043159975.1. Lineage (NCBI taxonomy): Eukaryota > Metazoa > Chordata > Mammalia > Primates > Cercopithecidae > Macaca > Macaca nemestrina. Next base: position 38,336,694 of record NC_092133.1, on the reverse strand, counting down.
AAATTGATATAACAAATAATCTTTGCAAACGTTCCCACTGTACTAGAGGGCCTCGACAAAACTGCTTTACGTGGATCATCTGGGGAGGAACTTATTTAAAATGCAGATTACAAGTTCTGCAGCCAGATATGCTGATTCTGAAGTTCCAAGGGGCCCTGGAATCTGCATTTCTGGCAGATGTCATTTAGGGCTATATTTTGAGAAATGTTGGTCAATACAACCAAGTGACTGCAACACCAAGTATTAAACAATGATGCTCAACCCTAAACTGTCACGCAAAGCTGGAAATGTTCATTAATTTGTACCATCACTTTAAATGTAATTTATAATTTGTACTGATCATGTCAGAATTGCATTAAGCAGGGAGACAGTTTTTCCTTTTTTTCCTGCAAAAATGTTCACAGTGAATAAAACAATGTGCAAATGTGATTCTACTTGCTGGGCCTGCCAGTCATGACTGCTGCCCCATCTGCACACAGTCTGGCACAGGGTTTCCAAGTGAGAAGTTTACTAGGAGTATACTCATCCATTAACTTAAATATTTCTAAGACTGGACGTTTAGGAAAGCAAAGAATTGAAAGGCATCCTACCTTTAAGACTGTTTCATATCATAATCTACAAAATGACTATAACTTTAAAAATGGATATATTTGACACATCTGTGATGCCATCTAAAGAGTGTTTACTTTTTAATTAGACAGGCTTTGATTTCTAATAGTCCATTAATACTTTATCCTATCATATTATTTTCAAAGGAAAATTTCCATTTTGCATCAAACTCTTAAATTCCCAACTTCTCGATGTGTTTTCACTAAGTATAGTCTTTATTAATTATTCTGCAATAGAAAAAGTTTCTTAAAGAAAACAATTGGAAAAGCAATAAAAACCAAAAAATTCAAAAGCGGCCATTCAAGTATCAAACTTTTTTTAAGAAGACTCTTTTTCATTTCATTTCAAGAGTGAAGCTTTTTTTTGAATAGGTTTGTTTTATTTTTGAAAGCATTTTTTAAACTACAAAAGAAATATAAGCACACAACTAAACATCTGAAAATGAAATAAAAAGATAATGTCACTACCCTAACACAATCTCATTATTTGCTGAATTTCCCTGTAATCTTTCTTTATATTATCTGGTTATGTTCACAGTATATGAATAGTATTATCTCATAAGTATTTTTCTTCCTGCTATAAAAGCTTTGAAATATGGTTCTAATTCTGCATGTTTTCTATATAAAGAGTTTTCCAGACTTCAGAAATCTGTTGAACTACATTTCCACAACGACCACTCATATCCTGCTGAATTTGCCTCTGATCCAGATAATTGCAAAATATTCAGTACTATACCACTCTGTAACATGCAAACTTTTTTTCTTTGGTCAGGGAGGTAGCATATACACAAGTTCTGCTTCCCACTTCTTTTGAATGGCAGCTAAATTTGATGTATTTTATTTATTGCTAGGGGAAAAAAACCCTATTGTTATCATCAAGAACCTCACCTCATGCTTAGCACATTACATACAATATCTCATTTAATCTTAGTAGCCTTACTGAGTAGGCACTGTTACCAATTTAGAAAGGAGGCAATGATCCAGTGTCTTCTCTAGGGTCACCCTACCAGTAAATGGTGGAATTGTGATGTATAACCCAATCTATCTGACCCTAAATCCCAGGGCGCTTAAGAACTATTATGCCTCATACTACAAAGCTGTGCCTTGCAATGCATTTCCCTTCCTTGCACTCACCTCATTTTAAAAACATCTTTCCATTGCATTTGTTTGTATGGTGATTAAAACAATGTGCTCAACAAATAATTTGCCAAGTGCTTATGGAGTGTCTCCTTGGTACCACATGCTGTGCTCAGTGCCAGGCTATGGAGATGAACATTATCACTGCCCCTCAAGGAGGCAGTACTCTTTTTTCTTTTTCTTTTTCTTTTTCTTTTTTTTTGAGACGGAGTCTTGCTCTGTCGCCCAGGCTGGAGTGCAGTGGTGTGATTTTGGCTCACTGCAAGCTCTGCCTCCCAGGTTCATGCCATTCTCTTGCCTCAACCTCCAGAGTAGCTAGGACTGCAGGCACCTGCCACTGCACCCCGCTAATTTTTTGTATATTTAGTAAGACGGGGTTTCACCATGGTCTTGATCTCCTGACCTCGTGATCCACCTGCCTCGGCCTCCCAAAGTGCTGAGACTACAGGCATGAGCCAGTGTGCCCAGCCAGCAGTGGTCTTATAATCCAAGGCACAGAGGGTGCTTAAAAGCAAGACACTGGTTTTTTGTTTTTTTTTTAAGCCATGTGATGCCTGGCCAGTGTCCCACTGATGATGGCTGCTGAGAGAGTGACAGTGAACAGAAGTTTGTCCTGAGCCCCCTGAGCAGATACAAGTGATCCCTTCCATCCAAGAAATAAACTGAAAGCTAATGAGGATGCTTCGCATTGTTCACTCTGACCGACCCTTTCACAGCACAAATTCCAGAACTGGGAGTTTTTGGTTCTGCAAATGGAGGCATTAAAAGGAAAATATCAGTTTAAAGTAAAACCAAGTTTTGGAAAATTTGGAAAGGGGTTTTTTAAGTCTTTGCATAGTTATACTATTGGGGTCACCCTCCAATCCCAAGTGGCTGTTTCAGTCCAGCTCTTTATTCCCTTGACTTGGCTCTGGCCAACTCAAGTGGAAAAGATATCCCAAGTTCCAGTAAACACAAGGCTCTTTTTAGCACTGGCAGAGTGCTGGAGGGGGCTGGCAGGAGGTTTTTCTGGCCAAGCTTGAGCCAGAGTCTTAATAGACAGGCAGTACCCCCCAGGGCCCACAAGGCAGTGACAGGTAACCAAGGTGAGAGGACCCTCAGGAAATGGGTCCACCTAAATAGCCCATGGTCACAAATGTCCCGATTCTCCTGCCATTGTTAACCCCTGGCAATTCCATGCTTTCCTTTAATGAGACAGTCTTTTTTCTTCTCTCTATCCATGCCTCCATCTTCTCTTAGAGGCAAGGCAATTAAGAATGTAGGCTCAGGCCAGGGCAGTGGGTCACACCCGTAATCCCAGCACTTTGGGAGGCTGAGGTGGGAGGATCACTACAGACCAGGAGTTGAAGACCAGCCTGGCCAACATGGCAAAACCCCACCTCTACTAAAAATACAAAAATTAGCCAGGCAAGGTGGCACGTGCCTGTAATCTCAGCTACTTGGGAAACTGAGGAACGGGAATCACCCGAACCTGGGAGGTGGAGGATGAAGTGAGCAGAGATTGCATCATGGCACTCCAGCCTGGGAGACAGAGCGAGACTCTGTCTTTAAAAAAAAAAAAAAAAAAAAAAGTAGGCTCAAATTCAAGTACCAGCTCCACCACTTGCTGGCTATGGAAACTTGGGCAAATTATCTTGGTGTCTTCGTCTGTAAGAAAGGGTAAACACAGCACTCCTCTCATGTGGTTACTACGAGGCTTGATTAGGATATTATAGGTAAAGCAATTAAAAGCACCTGGAAGAGTCGGGTATGGTGCAAGTGTTTGATAAACGACAGCTGTCACTCAGGGCACTCGCTGTCTAGCCTACTCTCTGTCCCACGTATGTGACAGGTCCTGTATTATTTATTCTTCTCCAAGCCACACATAACTCTCTGGAGGGGCTGAATACTCTGCACACTCTGGCATTCTCTCTGCTCTTGCAGGATGACCAACAAACATGTTTTCTTGGTTTACTTATCTATGAGGGACCTTTGAAAATACCCAGGTGTGACATGCTCTCTTACAGTTGGAACTATCTCAGGACCCTGCGAAGTGGAAAGTAGTCAATAAAAAACATTGTTGGGTTTACTGTGTTGTGAAAGACCTTAGAAACGATCTAGTTTGACATCTTCACTGTATAGAAGAGGAAGCAGTCCAGGTGGAAAAGGAGAAAGTCTATCCACAAAGTCACAATGAGCTTGGGACCTGGACAGGAATGAAACAAGGGCTGTAACTTTCAACACAGCGCTGCTTCCCCCAAAGGATGCTGTCCTGAGTTAAGTTGCAGATAACTGACTTTGCTTTCCTACAGACCAAACGGTAAGGAGAATGTCATGCTAGTGTCATGTTTAAAGAGGAGCAAAATTCTTTAGTCACTGCAAATATGCCTTCTGAATTTTAACACGGTGCCTTGGATGAAGTAAAGGGGCAAGAGACATTTTGTTGCTTTGATTTCACATAAAAAGGCAAAAGAAGCCAGTCTTGGCGGCTCACGCCTGGAATCCCAGCACTTTGGGAGGCCGAGGCGGGCGGATCACGAGGTCAGAAGATCGAGACCATCCTGGCTAACACAGTGAAACCCCGTCTCTACTAAAAATACAAAAAATTAGCTGGGCGTGGTGACGGGTGCCTGTAGTCCCAGCTACTCAGGAGGCTGAGGCAGGAAAATGGTGTGAACCCAGGAGGCAGAGCTTGCAGTGAGCCGAGATCACGCCACAGCACTCCAGCCTGGGCGACAGAGCGAGACTCCTTCTCAAAAAAAAAAAAAAAAAAAAAAAAAAAAGACAAAAATATCCTAGGACGTATACCCTCACTTTTGAAATTTCTAGTCAATTCAAACACTTGCCAAATACAGAGTTAATGGAATGTTCTAGATAATGAAATATACTGGTAAATTAGCAAGTTCAATTTTTAAAGAATGAGGAATATCACGAAATGAAGTATGCTAGCATCTAAATATCATTGACTCTTCCTATGGACAAAAGGCATCTATGCAGCATCACTTTGGGCACTGATGACCATGACTCTGTGATGTAGCACATATTCCAGACTTGTTACGACAGTCCCAGCTCAAATTATCTACCTTTGTCCCAATAATTAAAAATTCTGGGCCAGGCGTGGTGGCTCACACCTGTAATCCCAGCACTTTGGGAGGCCGAGGCAGGCAGATCACGAGGTCAGGAGTTTGAGACCAGCCTGGCCAACATAGTGAAACCCCATCTCTACTAAAAATACAAAAAACTTAGCTGGGTGTGGTGGTGGGCGCCTGTAATCCTAGCTACTTGGGAGGCTGAGGCAGGAGAACTGCTTGAACCCAGGAGGCAGAGGTTGCAGTGAGCCAAGATTGTGCCACTGTACTCCAGCCTGGGCAACAGTGCAAGACTCAAAAAAAAAAAAAAATTATGGCTGGGCACAGTGGCTCATGCCTGTAATCCCAGCACATTGGGAGGCTGAGGTGGGCTAATCACGAGGTCAGGAGTTCGACCAGGCTGGTCTCAGAAGGAGACCAGCCTGGCCAACATGATGAAACCCCGTCTCTACTAAAAATACAAAAAATTAGCTGGCTGTAGTGGCAGGCGCCTGCAATCCCAGCTACTCAGGAGGCTGAGGCAGGAGAATCGCTTGAACCCTGGAGGTGGAGGTGGAGGTGGCAGGGAGCCAAGATCACGCCACTGCACTCCAGCCTGGCAAGAGAGCAAGACTCCATCTCAAAAAAAAAAATAAATAAATAAATTCTTCCTAAATTCCAACTTTTCAGGAACTAGTAACTGAATAAATCAAGACAGTAAGCATTATAAATAGAAATAAATCTAAGCCACAACACTGAAAAACCACAAAAGGAAGGAAGGCTCACAGGCTCATGTACAGAAGCATGTGCACACGAAAAAGAGCTCGTTAGAGCTGCAGCTATAGATGTGACACATATTTGTAAGAGCCCCAATGTGGAGCCAATGTGACAGCAGACACAGCTTGAGCAACAATGCAAATTCTGCAACCAGAATCTTTAATTACCTATATTCATGAGAAAGAAGCAAATGGCAAGAAAGGTGGATATCACAGATTTCTTTTTTTTTCCCCCCTAAGGAAATAAAATCAACTTTATAGGTATATTCTGGTCAGAAAACACTGAACTCCAACTCCTATACTTCCTACATTATTATCAGTTTGAACCATTTCAAATAACCTTTTTAAAGTAAAAAATGGTCAAATATTGGAATATCATGTTGTTCAAAGTAACATATAGCATTATGAAGAAACATAAGACTTCAGTCATCAAAGACAGCCTCCAACATGGGTTCAGAAAAATCATCTCTATTTTTAAATTATTGTCTTCAACGAGTTCTGGGGTAGAAAAGGTAGGGTGATTTGGGGTTAACAGTTGTATAAGTTACCAAAAACTCCATTGACTAGAACTCTTCGTTTTCTAAGCATTCCTATGAAAGTTTTACTGCAGAATAATTTATGAGATGTCTGAGGCATGTTGTGAAAAAAAAAAATATGTCTGACATTTAAGACTATTTTAAAACATCTCTCTTGCAAAAAGAGCCAGAGGTGTGGCAAGTTTGGGCCTTGCTCGAGCCTGGGGGAGAGCTGGGGTTTCAGCAGTTTGGGGCAGGGAGCTGGCCCAGCTTCAAAGGCCGAGCGAGGCTGGCTCTCCACGCACCCTGAGGCGCTATTGGGCAAAGACAGCAACTGTGTTCCTATCTGGGGCCCCAGCCCTCTGTTTGCCCTTCAAGGTTCCCTGCTGCCTGAGGAAACATGTGAAATATTTCCGTGAAGGGCCGGCTGTGTGGAAGCAACAGGAAATAAAGGTTTACCCCGGTGACTTCCCACTAACCAAGAGGCGGGGGTCCATCTGAGAATCACAGTTTTCCAAGTGACTTGTTATTTTTACCAGATGTTTTCAAAGGCAGGTCTTGTGCAGAGGATTTGAGAGGTGTTTTTGTTTTTTGGAATAGAAAGTACTTAACCATAAGAAGTATTCTAATTGAGCATTAAAAGCCAACCCAAATTTAAACTCACATGGGGAAAAGAAACCTCCACAGAAACATGACTTCTAAATTGTCTTTGGGCTTAAGAGAAATTGAGCACTGATATACTCTGAAACTTCCCAAAGGAAGAAAAATCACTTCTTAGAAAATTCAGTCTTTACCGTCTCCTAACAAAGGTGTTAGGCTAAAGAGACTCCACTGGAACAGCATGGCCCAGATGTAAAAACTGGTGGTCAGCAGCACCCTCAGATCCCACGGTGACCCCTTCTCCAAACCGCCCACACTGCCATTTGGTTAAGGCACCCGCGCAAGGAGAACCCTTGCCTTCCACTCTCACTGCCAGGCTTTCCCCAGCAGCACCCCCTTGTCTGAAAAATTTTCCCTCTCCCTCTTCCCAGCCCCTACAAGCTAAGCTGCCACATCATGTCCTTTACATGGCTCCTACCTCCTCCAGAAAGATTTTTCTAGGATGGATGGATCCTAGGAAAGAATGGATGACAGATTTCCACAGCTCCAACTCGGCCAGACATGAAAATTCGTGTTTACGATCTTTCTTTCCCACGTATGGAACCTGCACGCTTTTATTATTAATGTACATATTTGCCTAAGGTGCTATTTTCTCCTGTCTACTGATTGCTCAGTGCAACGCACCTAGCTCCAAACATGAGCTTCTACAAAGCAATGTTTTTAGCCTCATTACATAGAGAAAGATTGAAGGAAATAAGGGGGCTCAGCCTAAAGAAATGTGAACCAGGAGGCGCAGGCTGGGGGCCTGGTAGAGCAGAATGGAGTTCTGTCTCCTCCATCTCAGGTCCTATCTAAGGGCATTTTGCTTTGCCTCTTTGGGCTTCACTCCTCTTCTGCAAGGTATGAAATAATAAGACCTGCTTTGGGGCTATGACGATGACAATGTGCTACATGTAAAACCTTGGGTACACAGAGGAATCAAGTCCTGCATCATTGCCGATGCTTTTCCCAAGCTCTGCCCACATCCTTTATAAATAGTTCCTTCATTAAAATCGCATTAAATTACCGATTTAAATGTGCCATATGTTTTCTGCCAGGCCTCCCAAACGCTCAGTAAATGACATTTTCCCTTCCTTATCTTCCCCACCTTGACCCTAATACGCCATTTTCTACCTAAGAAAAACTCACTTCTTTTAAAAATATAACCCTTTACTCTCTAATGTTTAATTACTTCCATATCATCTCAATTTTCAACTTGCTGTATAAGCCTGGTTTACCCAAATTATAGATTCTGGCACCGGGTCTGACTAAACCTGTATTTGAAGTTTCTAAATGTCTCACTGATTTACAAGGTCATAAAATCTCGAGGCTCAAAGCACCCTTAGATTAGCTAAGCCAACATTTCCCAAAATGTGTTCCACAAAACACTGTGTGTTCCCGGAAAAAGCAGGTATGCAGCAGAAAATGTGTTCCAGGGGCTCGCAAGTTTGCAACATCCATGGAGACTCTGAGACCTTCAGTGACATACTGAGGCATCTGAAAAGTTTTGCCCAAAAGAATCCGGCTTAAATTAGCCACAGCAGCATTTCACCAACTTATTTGGCCACAGGACCCCTCACCCACCCCTACCCTTAGGGTACCCATTAACATCCCGCATCATACATGTTCACAAAATACCCCTAGAAGGGGAGAGAAGACAGACAAATTCACTTTCCCAAAGTCAGAGAGTAAATGGTGAAGCTGGCTTCAAACTCAGGTCTCTTAGACCCTCAGTCCCCTGCTCGTACCACTACACTAGAGGTTCTCAAAAGTCAGCATACAGCAGAGTCACCAGCAGGGCTTGTTAAAGGGCAGACTGCTGAGCTCTGGCCCCAGACTTTCTATCTACTTCAGTGGGTATGAGCACATTTCTAACTAGTTCCCAGGTGATCCTGATGCTAGGAGGCACCTGTTGAGAACCACTGAACTACATCCATCGGCAGGGGTACAGGAGATGGGTAGCACCTTGCCCTAAAGAGTAAAGACCTAGTGGGTGACCAAGGCATAAACACGTGAAAACACCTAAATGACAACAGGTTTAAGGAACTACTCTTCAACATAAAATGCCATATCTAACTAACTGCCAAAAATTCCAGAGTCAAAGAACTACAAAAGTTAGACAGTGAGAACTGAGCTAGACCTTAAAGGATAGAAAGGTCAGTATAAGGAAGAGATGAAGAATGGGAAGAGCATTCCAAGTGGAAACAGTGGTTCCTATTATCCCAATATTTGTGTTTGTAAAATCATAGCTTTTGGAGCTGGAAGAGACCTGGCCTGTATGTCTTTGGAAAACACACTGGTTCTTACATTTAAATATGGGTGTGACTGCTATCTCAAAAATTCACAGCAAAACACTTAATGCAAAATAGAGTAGTTCCTCTACAAATAAGTGATTTGGAGGAGCTAGCAAAGGTCTTCCTGCTCCCTTTCCATCTGCAGCTTTACTTCCCCAGGTCACCACCCCCACTGCCTTGTAGCCCATCCCCAACAACCTAAACTGAGGACCACTAAATCTGCAAGCCAACAGTTCATGCTTTCTTTTGAAAGTGGAGAGCAAAGGAGTCAAAGTAGTTCTCATGCAAGTGCGATTCTAATAGAGCTTTGATGAGATGAAACCGTTTCTTGACATTGCCTCTACGTCCTGCCACATTCCCCAACAACAACCAATAGAATCTGGGGAAAGGGTTGGGCGTGGTGGCTCAAACCTGTAATCCCAGCACTTTGGGAGACCAAGGCGGACGGATCACCTGAATTCAGGAGTTTGAGACCAGCCTGGCCAACATGGCGAAACCCTGCCTCTACTAAAAATACAAAAAATTAGCTAGGCGTGGTGGCAGGTGCCTGTAATCCCAGCTACTAGGGAGGCTGAGGCAGGAGAATTGCTTGAACCCAGGAGGCGGAGGTTGCAGTGATCCAAGATCACGCCATTGCACTCCAGCCTGGGTGACAGAGCAAGACTCTGTCTCGAAAAAAAAAAAAATATATCTGGGGAAAGGATTTTGTAAGTGGGCCATGGCAAAATGCTTCAAAGGAATAATCAAGGTCGAAACTACCATTCTCTATTATCACTTCAGGGGCTACCATACATCACTGTGCCCCCAATTCTCATTTCACAATGCCACTGCTAGTTACTGCTGTCAGAGAAATAGTAATGACCTCCTTGGAGTAGGGAGATGATAAGCCTGCCTCTAATTCACTCATGTACAGGCATTTATTCATTGAACATTTGGTTAACGTTTAAGGTAGGATGCTATTGACAACAATTGAGCTGTAAACTGCCCTCCCAGTAAAGGCAGAAAAAGCACACTGGTAAATCATAGGGCATGAGTCAGGAGGAGAGTGGAGAGGAAGAACACTGAGGTTAAGATGGAGTAGGGGTCAGGTGCAGTGGCTCACACCTGTAATCCCAGCACTTTGGGAGGCCAGGTGGGAGGACTGCTTGAGCCCAGGAGTTTGAGATCGGCCTGGGCAACATAGTGAGACTCCATCTCTACGAAAAATAAAAATAAAAATTAGCTGAGCATGGTGGTGCACACCTGTAGTCCAAGCTACTTGGGAGGCTGAGCAGGAAGATCAGTTGAGCCTGGGAGGGTGAGGCTGCAGTGAGCTCTGATCACACCATTGCACTCCAGCCTGGGTGACAGAGCAAGATCCTGTCTCAAAAAGAAAAGGTGAAGGAGGGTACTTCCAGGCAACCGTGGGGCAGTGACAGGAGGAAGTGGAAGGCAGAAGAGGGAAGGGAAGAACAGATGGCCCTTGAGCACCTGCCCTCTGTTGCACACTGCTGAGTCCTTCGCCTGCTCTCTCCTGTTATCCTCATAAAGCTCCATGAGGTGGAACCATTTGTAAATGAAGAACCAAAGCTTTGGAAGCTTAAGTGACTTGCCCACAGTCAGACAGCTAACAAACCCCGCTGTGGCAATTTTAGCTCTGGTTTGTCTGAATCCAACTGGTAGTCTTTTAAGGTGATGTAAGGCCCTGGAACATCCACCTCCAAAGTCGGCTAAAGCAGGGTAAGGACACTGAGCAGTCTTTTCCAAAGATTCAACTTATAACTTAAAACTTGATGAAATGATTTACTAAATATTGAGTCATACATACACATGAGCTATATATTTGCCTAAATGTAAATATTTAAGTATTGTAAGGTTCTAAATTAACTATGAATGGAGCGGGGGGGAGTCAGACAATTTGTTTAAAATTATCACCATTGACAATACATTTTATACCTCTAAAGGGGTTTGAACACATGAGTACAGTGGCCTGAAAAACCATCTTCCCTATTCTCCTCCAGGATGTTACACAAAAGTTACAAGGGAATGATGAAGGACAGGAGGACAAATGTGACATCTGAACAAATCAAGGAAACAGATATAACCCAGAGACCCAACAATTGTGGTATGGCTTCTGAAAGCCACTGAGATGGTTCAGAAACATGCAGAGATAAGAACAGCTTAGGATTCGTATGTTTCCAGATCATATGAAATAACACTAGTAAATACAAACAGGCCTGTCTACATGTCCAGCACAGGTCTATAAGCTTTAGATAGACTAGTGTTTTTAACCATTACATCCTGCCTACAAGATAAATTCTATCTTACAAATGAGGACACTGAGACACAGAGAGATAAAGTAACTGGCCAAGACCACATACTTCAATAGTAAATGAAGAAACTAGGGTTCAAACCCAGGTCCTTGGGCTCCAGAGCCCTGCTTGTAACCACTGAGACAGACCACCTATCCTACAGCAGATGTATAAGATTATTCATTGTATCATGACTTTACGGGCACAAGATTAAGACAGCCTAACTACCGTTCGTAGGCAATTGTTTATGTATTATGGCACATCTACTTAATGGAAAATTAGACAGCTGTTAAAGAGAATGAAGTATCTTAATGTGTGATGTGGAATGATCTCCAAGATTAGAGTTAAATAAAAATGGTTCAAAATAGTGTAGCTCGCCGGGCGCAGTGGCTCACGCCTGTAATCCCAGCACTTTGGGAGGCCGAGGTGGATGGATCACCTGAAGTCAGGAGTTCAAGACCAGCCTGACCAATACGGTGAAACCCTGTCTCTATTAAATACAAAAATTAGCTGGGCGTGATGGTGGGCACCTGTAATCCCAGCTACTCGGGAGGCTGAGGCAGGAGAACTGCTTGACCTGGGAGGTGGAGGCTGCAGTGAGCCGAGATCACACCATTGCACTCCAGCCTGGGCAACAGAGTGAGACTCCATCTCAAAAAAAAAAAAAAAAAAAATTGTAGATAATATGTGTCATTTATATGAACTATATGCATAATATATACACACACACATACATATTTATAAATATCTAGAAAATCTCCAGAATAGTATAGAATAAAATGGTGCTCAGGATTTCTTCCAAAGAGAGTACCTAGATCCTAGATAAGAGAGAGGTAGAAGATTTACTTTTCACTGAAAATGTTTTTACTAATTTTTACATTTTGCACATGGTCAATTTCGTATATCACCTACTTATTTAAAGCAAATTCAAAAACAAATTAAAACTGTTTTCCAACCTAATGCACAGTTTTGGGGAAGATGGATAGAATAAAAGTAATCAGAACGGTCTCTTTTGACAGACATCCTCTATTCATTCCTTAGAGAGAAGTGAATAACTTCCTGCAATTTTTCACAGTAGAGATTCTGAAATGCTTAGGAAAAAGGAAAAAAAAGCCATTCACTTCCCTCAGCCCAGACATTTGTTTCTTAAAAATGCAGTGGACAGATAGCAGGAAAGAACTCCCTGTATAGATTATAGGAAAAGGAGTTCAATGTTTGTGCGTGGGGTATATGTGAGAGATCATAAGAAATCCTTAAAAAAGAATAAAGATGGCAGGTAATGAACCAGCACCACCGCTGTGTGGCTGAAATAGAAATGGGTATGTCACCTCCATGCCACCAAAGAAACGGAGTCTCTCATGTCCCACAAAGCATGCAAGGCATCTTGCCTTGCCAAATTTAAACAGGGATATTATTTTTAAGTTACTATAATTAGTTTCCATTTGTCTGTGAATCAGCCTTTATGAGGCAATAGCATCTAAAGCCCTATCAGATGAAACATGAAGCCACATCATGTCTGTTTATTATTTTGAAGAGAGAGGGTGCCAAGTTTCCTGTAACACCCAATTCAAACACTGAAATTTGGAGGACAGAATGTCCTGTTGTCCATGTTTGAAGATAGGAATATATTTTCATCTAATACATCAGAGTCCCAGGTTCAGCTGGCAACAGGAAGGAATTGAATTCCACAGCTCAAAAATAGGACTTAAGTACTAAAGCACCTTTCGTTGCTCATATAGGATAATATTTATGTTTTAACCCCTCATGTGGCAGCATGTGTTAAAGTGCCCATGTTTGGGAACAAATATGAGAATGTTTTAATCTAAAGATAACTGCCTAGGTGACAAGAGATTGGCAAGTGTTTTAAAGCTATGTTTACACTCCCTGATAATATGGCTCTCCTAATTAAGTTTCTCAAGACCAATGAAGAGTTTCTATCGCAAATAGAAAGGCAGGGGGACGGGAGCGTTCCTATTTAAGCCTGAGCTTCCAGCAAATGACATGGCTCCTCTAAGGGGTTCTGAAATCAGGTATTGGAATATAGTAGAATCTTCTGGTCTCCAAAGGAAGTCCAGCCAGAGAGCAGGTAACACGAACTTTGATGCAGTTAGAATCTGGAAGAGGTTTAAACTGGCTGCCTTAGTAAGCCCCAGAGACCCAATGAGAGGGCACAAGCTCAATGCCATCATTCACAAAGAACATCAGTGAGCAGTATGCCAGCAGATCTGGCACATGGTGGTGGGGGCGGTGGTGCAGAAGAGGGAGATACACTAGTCACTTGTCTTCAGATTTATTACAGTAAAGCCTTAATATCTTCATGCCCTTGATAAATGTGTACAGGTGCACCTGTATCTTTTATAGCAAGTACCATGGGTTCTGGTTCTAGTTATAACATATACTAGCCAGGTTCCCTTCAGCAAACCACTTTAACCTTTCAGAACTTCATTTTTCCCCCTCCAATACAAAACAAGCAATAACAACAAACAGGGAATGAGGCAGTGGGGAGTAATACTTGCCCTGTATCTAACCTCACAGGATTTCTATAAGAACCAAAATGAAATAATTAATAATAGTTTCACAGTCTTTAAGGTTCAGCAAACATGTATATAATGTTTTCTTATGGCTGGGATGAGGTGCTTGACAATTCTCACATCTAACAACCCTCTGATAAGGGTACTATTATTATCCTTGTTTTGTAGATAAGAAAATTAAGGCCCAGAGAGGTTTAATAACTTGCTGGAAGTTACGACACTAGTAAGGGAGATTTGAACTTTAGCAGCCTGACTCGAGTTTGTGGTACTATATACCACAATATGCAGCCTGTCATAATTATCATATGAACATTAATATTATATAATAAAGTTATGTTTATCTCAATTTCACAAATGAAGAAAAGGAGGCTCAGAGAGGTAAGTCACAAGCTAAGATCGTGGAGCAAGCAAATGGCAGAGCCAGGATTTGAAACTGAGTCTATGTGACTGCAGACCCTGAACTCTCGACCACAAAGTTAATAAACTTCACTCCACAAATATTGACTCTGCATCTACTGCGCTCCGGGCTCCGTGTTCTAAAACACAATTCTTTTTTTAAAAAAGATAAGGTGGCAGTTGTTCGCCCAGGAGCTAAAAGGTTTTCACATCATCTCCAGGCCAGATCAGCCCCACCCCCGCTCTCCAGGGCAAAGTCCCGGCCTCAAACAGCAGGTGCCCAGTGATAGCTGATGCCAATAACGACAATTACGACAGAAATATTTTAAATGTTAGACTCTTGCTTCAAAAGGGAATTAGACTACTCAATTTCCAGGGCAAAAACATCCTTCAGGGCAAAATGCTGTTTCTAAAACAATGTGAACAGGTGTGGCCTATCTCAACAGGTGAAATATTTGAGGAACACTGCTCATTCCTGCCAGCCTTTCAACTCCCAAGGTAGGTTTTGCCCAACTCAACCTGGTTCTTCTCAGGCTTTCCTGATAGTCTTTTATCCCAGGGAAACCCCTCAGTTGGTCGCCCTAGAGGGCAAGGGCTAGGTTTTATACTCTTGACCAATACAAACACACACAGTGGTTCTAGCACAGTGCCTTGCAAATAAAAGGACCTAATGTCTTAGTGGATTCAATGGGTGGAACAATATTTTATTATTTTCAAAGTACACTCATTTCCACTTCATAAGTGTTGCCAAGCAGCAGTCCCTGCACTGCTAAAATGACGATGTGAGAATCATTTTAATTAGCACTTTCATTGTTTGTATGCAAATGCACATTCCTAAAGTGGGTTCTTTAGAAAGTTTTCCTAAATCGACATCCCTCACAGTGATTTTTCTCCTTAAATCCTTTTCCATAGACACTAAAGAGATAAATTTCAATCCAGCCTGAGTCTTAATGATCCTGAATCTTTAATAATGGAATTAAGCTGCTTTTCTCTATAGGAATAGCAAACCTAAAATGAGGAAATGTGAGGCACTTCCAGGCACCAAGATAGAGCTACCCCTTTGACTCAGTCATCCCAAAGTAGGATGGGTGACTCCAAGAGAAAGCACACTCCCAGCACCGAGCTGCAGAAAAGTGAACAGTTTGGTGGACTGAGTCCCCCTGGGACAAACCCGAGAGTCTTCAGAGTCATCACAAACTTTCCAACCTCTTCCTCTTTTCCCTTCCCCAAATACTCTACTCCCAGCTCGGGGAGCCCGAACTCTCGGCCAGCCCACCCCTAGCCTGTTCCTTCCTTTAGTCTCTGACCTAGGGGCTGGGCAGCCTTGGTCTTATGCCTCAGCTCAGGGAGAGGCCCAGATGCTCCTGGAGAACTCAACCCTGGCAGAGGCATTGGTGGACCCAGCCCAGCCCTGCCCTGGGTGGGAGTCCTGAAGAGCTGGTCTCTTGGGGAGTAGGAGTGGGAATAAGTTCTGGGTGGTCAGCACAGCTGAATCCTGACCTGAGTCACTAACTCAGCCCTGTATGGTTATGCGTGGCAGCCCAGAGGGCCAGTCACAGCTTAAAATGAGAGAGAACACCATGGTGAGAAGCAAAGTTTTTGGAAGGGCAAATGAGGAGTCAGAGGTTATCTGAGCTTGGAGAAAAACTCTGTGGTCCAAAGAGGGTGGGGAAAGTCGGGAGCCAGGAAAGCACTAGAAAATCCTTTAAGGGGCTGCAAAGCACTCCTAACGTTGGAATGCCCTATCTGCATGTCTGGGCTACAGGAAGAAGGAATGGAGTCAAAGCTGACCAAAGAACAGCAGCATTTATGGTCACAGGAAAGTCCAAAAGGCTAAGGCAGGGGTGTCCAATCTTTTGGCTTCCCTGGGCCATGTTGGAAGGAAAAGAATTGTTTTGGGCCACACATAAAATACACTAACACTAGTGATAGTTGATGAGCTAAAACAAAACAAAACGCACACAGACACACACATCCCATAATGTTTTAAGGAAGTTTACAAATTTGTGCTGGGCCACATTCAAAGCCATCCTGGGCCATATACAGCCCGCAGGCCTTGGGTTGGACAAGCTTGGTCTAAGGTCCAGGAAGAGTTAAACCAGGAGAAATCAAAATAACCATCAGGGTTTTTGTTTTGGAGGTTGTTTTTAAAAAAATCTATGATCACCAAGAAGAAAAGCAAAGCGTATGATAACAGACCTGCTTGAAGAAGCCCTCGTCATATTATAAAAGAAGCCATTTCTCCCCGTGTTGCTTCCACCTCCTCCAACGATGAGAATGATCTTACTGGAAAGGGAGACTCTGGTAAGAGGTGACTGAGGCAGAAGACAGGTGTGGAGCTAGGAGAGTCACAGCCCCTTTGAGTGACAGCTACTCCTTTTCAGGTTTTCAGGCTCAGGTGAACCACATCCATAGACACCTGAAAGAATCTGAACTGTCACTGATGAATCACTATCAGTAATCTTTCAGAAACCTCTGAGAGGAGGAAAGGTGATAAAAATTGAGGAACTAAATAATTAACACTAAGAAGGGTCTAGAAGTATACACTGAGAAGCCTGGCGTCAACATCCTGAAGAATTCTAGCCTGGAATATTAAATAGATGAATAGCTAAGAAAAGAAAGTGGTGACTCTCTTTTGGTGTCACTCCAAGAACTGACACAGGCTCACCGTGAAAAGGTATCAATTAATTTCCCTTTTTAAAATAGAATTATTAGACCAACAGCTCAGATGAGCATAACTTTACAGACAGGATCCCAACACATTTCTGGGACCCCCACACAGCCCCTTCTCTCTCATTTATAACCACAGTTCCCTGGCACCACATGGGAAAATGATGCACACCTGGAGGAGAGCTTGAGGTTAGGGCGCAAGGAAGGACACCACTGAGGATATCCCCTAAAGGTCACAGCCAAGCAGTGTGATGGCTGACACCTTAGAAATACATGATTGTTAAGGCCTGCTAGTCCAAGCTGGATCTGTCTCCGGACTGTCATTCTCAAAACTAGCCAGCATAAAGACCACTGCAGGCAGGAGGGGACCGGGGATGTCAAGAACATTTTAAGTGTAGTGACACCCTTCTCACTCAGTGACCTGTGACTGCCAAGCCAAGATCCCTGAATGGAAACGCCTGGTTGGAACTCCTTCTTAGCTCATCAGTCAGACAAGCATCTTTGGAGCTATTTTTTCCAAGGAAGGGGACGTCCCTGAAGGAAATGAGTAGATGCCAAGCAGAGAATATAGCAAATCAAAATACTTCCTGACACAGCCAAATCCTTGGCTGATGTACTTCCAGCTCAATGCCTGGAACTCAAGACCAGCCCAGGGAGGATCAGACACAGGCTCCCATGTGGCTGGAAGCCAAGAAGGTCCAAAGCGGCTTCAGAAATCTCTAAGACTGAAGACACTGGGCTTGTTCCAAGCCATAGGATTTCCGAGCTAATGGGAGGATTGAACATCATCTTACTTTAAAAAAAGAAAAAGAAAAAGGTGAGGGGAATATACAAGTACTCAGGGAAACAGTATTGCAGAGTTCCTTAAAGTAGCGAAGGATTTAAAGACTGGTCTCCAGAGTCCTTTTCCCCAAAATAGACACTTTTAGCCACGCACTGTTTAGTTAATTAACCGAGGAGACAAAAGGTTCAAACCAATCACCCCCACTCCCAGCACTCAGTCCTGGAACTGACCCTGAGGTACTTCGGGCCAGGGTGATGGGGAGAGAGGTCAGATGATCCGTGGCGATCTGGAACCAACCTCACAAAACTGCGTCATCCATGGACAGGCTGTAAGGGAACTAGCCACACCCCAGCCTCGGTCACGCTGCAAATTTAACCCTAAACAGAACATACTAAACATCAGTGTTGCTCAAAAGCTCAGAGACACACTTTGGAGAAGGGAGGTGTACACACAAGCCTTTCTAGATGGCCGTCTTGTATGCCATCTTCCAGGGATGGGTCCAGAAACCAGCAGATACACTTTGGTTTGTTTTTTTTAACTGACACAAAATGGTTCGGAGATGTGCCCACTCTCTCTGTCTCAAAGATTCCCTTTTCAATGCTCTGTCCGTTCTTCTGCTTGCCCCAAGCAAGAAACCTCCATCATGCACTATCAGTCTTCAACACATGCTAAATTGGGGCAATGTGGAGACAGGGGAGGCAGTGATGGCAGCCAGGAGGGGACAGGCCGAAGCAAAAGACACTGAATACTTGAAACCACAAATCCTGAATCTGCAATTCCTCTGTTTACTTAGAAACAGTTGCTGATGCTTACCCGGCCCAAAGATAAACTAGGACAAACCGGAAAGGGAAGGGGAAGCAGTGAGGTAAGGGCTGTTGTAAACCTGGCACCACGCATGCAGAGGAAAAGCTCCCCGCGTGGTCAGGACATAGTTTTCCTCCCGATGAGAAAAGTTAGATAACAGTATGAATAGTGATGTTAGGCTGAATCCAGGCGCTAAGCAGAGGCAGAGGGCTGCTGTCTTCACACACATAAAAAGCATTTGGAGACCACTGTGGTGTGGTGGAAAGAGCATGGCATTTGGAGTCAGAGGGGGTGAACTTGAGTCCTGGCTCTGCCTAGAACAAGCTGTGTGACCTCAGGCTAGGCATTCAACCCCTCTGGGTTTCAATTCTCTGTGAACTATGAAACGAATGACTTAGACTAGCTGATCTTGTAGGTGTCTTTCAGTTCTATCATTCTGTTATGCCACTAATGATGCAACAAAAGCGTTAATGCATCCACTCAGCAAGCATTTCCTGAACGCATTCTGCATGCCAGCAACTCCGCGCTTGGTATGAGGGACAATCTTGCACCCAAGGAACCTTCCAATCCACATATGCGAGAGACTTGTAAATGAGTCTGTACAGTACGAAGGGAGAGATGTGTGGACAGGGTGAAGGGTTCTAGCAGTGGACAGGGCAGACAGCAATCGGAAACAGTTGCCCAGGAGTGATTCCTGGGCTAACACTTGAGGTAGGAGGTAATTAGGCAAAAGGAAAGAAAAAAAGGAATAGTATGTATGCATGATAGTATGCACTCAGGAATGGCCCAGTAGGACATGCAGGGTGGGAGGAGTGCTAAGAGATCAAAGGCCTTATAAGCTAAACTAAGAAGAGCTACTGCCAAGCACCTCCAGGCCCCTGTACCTCCCCTGCTGTTCACCTCAACAACTCCCTATATGGCCACATCAGGGTCAGAAACAGCTCCTCCAAGTCCCCTTATGTCGACAGTCAAGCAACCATCCCACCCCTGCCCCCAGCCATCTCCTTTTGTCCCCAAGTCTCATCTAGCTCCACCTGCCGCCCTGCACATCCAGGCCACACCTGCTGACACAGAAGCTTCCTCTCAGTCACCCAGCAGGCCTTGCTTTCAGCTCTTGCTCAGCCCTCAGTGCCCAACCCATGTCAGCTGTTCCAAATAGTTTCCATCTTCCTCAAAGCCACAACCACATCCCTCCCACCCACCCCACTCTCATACTTAGTCGATGACTCCCACCTCCTCTGTTCCTGGGAATGACTGTCCAGCACAACTCCCATAGCAACCCTCCTGCCCACCTGTCCTAAGTTCCTTCCTAAATGGTGCAGACAAAACCATGGGTATCTCTGCTTACAAACACAAAAGAAAGCAAAGAGAAAAACTCTAGGAAGAAATAGAGATTGCATTCATCAACCAATGCAGGCTGTTGCCCATGCATGTGACTGGGCTCTGAAACAAGCACACTTAGGTGGGATAAGGTATATGAATGTACTCTGCATGGCAAAAGGCCCTGTGTAAATATTAGAGCTATTCCATATGTGTTGGTTGAATAAATGAATAAACAAATCAATGAATTTGAGGCAATCTAAAGAGCTGCAAAATACTCAGTATCATCAGCACGGGGACCAGGAATGCAGTCTAGAATTCGGCCAAGAGGATCCTTTCTAAAACCAGAGTTTTCAAAACTCTGATGCCTCCTTTGCTCCTACACACACAGCCCACTTAATGCCAACCTGAGCAGTGCTGAATCATTTTAATGATGTATTTTGGCTATTTTGGAAATAACTTCCTAAAACAATATATTTAGTATAAAATATAAGCACAACAGGTTTAGTATATTGCACATATAGTACACTATACTTTGTGGGTGTATATATACATTTGTGCCATGCTCTAAGTGCCATTATAAGCTCTTAGCCAATGACTGCTGACATAGGCCCACCGCAAGACACCCACTGCAGCCTCCATTACACCATCCTGTGCTGAGCATGTTCTACAAAATGTTTTGTTTCCTCTGCTAAAGCTCTGTACCATTTATTTTTTGTACTGGTCACAATTTTGACTCATCACGGCCAAGAGATGGTGTTCAACTGGCTTTGGACCCACCACAAAAAAAAAAAAAAAAAAAAAAAAAATCAAGAAAAAATATAACCTAGGATTGTAAAATCCAATTATTAGAGTAGTCCAAGTGTCATGAGCACCGGTGAACACGGGTA
This sequence comes from Macaca nemestrina, assembly GCF_043159975.1. NCBI lineage: Eukaryota > Metazoa > Chordata > Mammalia > Primates > Cercopithecidae > Macaca > Macaca nemestrina. Next base: position 38,315,992 of record NC_092133.1, on the reverse strand, counting down.
GGCTCACAGACGTCAGAGCTCTAGTCATCAGAAATATTCTGTGGGATGACAAGAAGATGAAAAGCCTTCTTCCTGGTTTACTCTGTACCATCTACTGAACGGAGCTACAGAATTTCCTCCCAGTGCTGCAAGTTCAGGATGATCCCATGAGCTGGTGAGTATATAATTCACTGTATTTAGTTCTTCTTTGGTGTTTATTACAGGCAGCCATGAGAAATAAATGATGACATTAGGAACCCATCTCTACTGAGACTCTGCCCTTTGAACCCCACAGAAGTTGTTACATGGCCAGTACTCCAGGTTTCCCCAGCACTGAGTGTGTGCGGCATGGGACAGGATAGCGGAATTCTAGAATGTCTGAGCTTGAGGAAGGCCCAGACATGATCTCATTTATATCAGAAACAACTAAAGCTCAGAGACAGCAGGTTGTTGTAGGGTTGGTGGCAAGGCACGTATACCAACAGTCTGATGAACTCTCACCCTAAAACCAAGAAGCTAAAAATGAAAAACATTGAAATTCAGTCTCCATCTGGGCTAGCATTTAGTCTTCAGCAGTCTAGAAGAATGATTTCAGAAAGGCAACGGTGATATGAGAAGAAACAGAAAATGTGGATCATGATGGCTCATAAAATAGGAATAACTCGGATTAAGTTCAGTTATTCAAGTTTTGGGTTCATTGGGCTTTTTTGTTGGTGGTAGTGGTGTGAAGTTCCTTTTCTAGAATCTATAGATGCTTTAGAAGGTACCAGACCCAAAAACTAATTCTTTCTTTCATTAAAACACTGGCGACTTCTATTATCCAGTTTTATATTTTTGTCTGACTATTAAAAGGAAAAAAAACTAAGAAATGTTCAACTCCTTTGAGTTCAGTAGTTCACTTCTATTTGAAAAATAAAACGAAAATATTTAAGAGCAAATGTAATGAGTAAATTTGTATAAATGTTCCCAACATGGTATTTTTATGAGTAAATCACATTATACAAAGGACATTGTATGTTTCAAAACTAATATAATGACTTGATTTTTGTAAAGAATACTTTTTAAAAATTATATTATTGCTTTCTTTCCTTCCCCTTAGTTAAAAACACACAAATTTCTTTCTTTCTTTCTTTCTTTAGACGTAGTTTCGCTCTTGTTGCCCAGGCTGGAGTGCAATGCAATGGCGCCATCTCGGCTCACTGCAACCTTCGCCTCCCAGGTTCAAGCAATTCTCCTTCCTCAGCCTCCCAAATAGCTGGGATTATCGGTGCCCGCCACCATGCCTGGGTCTTGAACTCCTGATCTCAGGTGATCCACCCACCTCAGCCTCCCAAAGTGTTGGGATTACAGGCATGAGCCACCAGGCCCAGCCATAAAACACACAAATTTCTTTAAAGAAAAAAATATTTGGTTTACCCTACTGTCCCAACATTTTTTTCCCTATCATTTACATTTTAGTTTTGTTATTTAAAAAGAGAGGTATCAGGCCGGGCGCGGTGGCTCACACCTGTAATCCCAGCACTTTGGGAGGAAGAGGTGGGTGCACAGCTTGAGCCTAGGAGTTCAAGACCAGCCTAGCCAACATGGTGAAATCCTGTCTCTACAAAAAATACAAAAATTAGGTGGGCATGGTGGCACACACCTGTAGTCCCAGTTACTAATGGGGCTGAACGGGAAGATTGTTTGAGCCTGGGAGGTCGAGGCTGCAGTGAGCCATAATCGCACCACTGCGCTCCAGTCGGGACAACAGTGTGAGACCCTGTCTCAAATAGAAAGAAAACAAAAAGTGTAAAGGTGCTTCTGCCTCCTTTTTTAATTAAAAGAATTAGCAACTTATATAAGAGACTATTTCCAGCTTCTGAGTCCATGCTGGGACAATTCTGGAAGTTGTAAATTTTATTGAAGTTAGGCTGCCTTGAACATAGCTATCTTCCCCAATCTTTCACCTAGATCTAATCAGAAAAGCCATCCTTTACAGCAGGCACCTACCTGCCACACAGAGCTATCCAGAAGCAGACACACTTAGAATGGGATGTGTGACTAAGCATGATAACTGGGCAGGGGAATGTCATCTCCTAAAAATGTAGAAGTGTTATATATGGAAATTGTGTATGTGCACATGTACCTTAAAGGGGTTCCTGACCCTTTACCCGAAAAGCCTAAAAACCAGTACCTTACTGATTATGATAGGGAATGCTGAATTATCCAAAGTTCAACAAGCACAAATAATAGTCATTTTTTTCAAGCATACCTCTGCTGGAACCATTTTTTATTTAATCACTGCTGTAATCAGCAGACTAGAGAAATTCTCTCTGAGTGAGGAAAACATGGAGTGAGTCATCTCTATGTTGATAAGGAGACAGCAGGATGAGGGCACTGCTGTGAAGTAGGCATCAGATGGTGCCTTGTCTAAATTAGTCAGTGGGACAATCAGAATGATTTCTTCCCATGACGTGCAGTAATCACCGGAGATGATGCTGATCTCCTTGTTTTAGTGACGACCCCAACACAATTTCATGTTTACTTCTCCAAACCAGGGCAAAAAAAAAAAAGGAAAGACAAAAAATGTATTCCACTCAGTATTTGTAGTCACTAGATGGAAAAAGAGAAAGTATCTTGTTTTTACATGTGGCTGGCAAATGTGCTACAACTTCCTGTTTGTTTAAAAAGTACAAGTTCAAATGTGTAAAGCTCTTGGAGAAACACCAACACCTAAGAGATGTCGCTCTTGCATGAAATGGATATGATGTCATTGTAGGTCACGATAACTTTGGCCAGAAAGTGGCCTTATGAACCTCTGGTGACATAAAGCAATATGGCAGCCCAGGGAGATACTTCTAGACAATGACCCCTGAGAAGCTGCCCCCAAAAGCACACAATCCAAACAGCAGTGTGGTGACTGGTATCATTGGTTCTGGACACTGAATTCTACCCTACTCTTTCAGAGAGGTGGCAACTTATACCAATTCTATTTTGAGCATTTTCCTAGGGAAGCTGGGATTCTTAAGAGAAAGAAAATGGGTTTGAATTGCTTTTTAATGTGTCTGAACTCTGCAGTTAGAAACTATCAATCACAAAGGATTCCAAATCCTGTTCTGTTCCACAATGCAAGAAGACCTTTCCCTAAAGGGCAGCAGTGAGATGTTCAGTTGAAATGGCAATAATCTGTGGCTCAACTCATGGCAACCACCTCATTTCAAATCCATATTTGTCTAAAGCTGCTGAATAAAGAAAATATTGAGCACAAACAGCTTTAAATCCTTTATAGAAATAAGGGAAAGGATGGAAGAAAGAAATTGGCCTGACTGACATATCCCCATACATGCAAAATTTGAAACTCAAGTCAAAGTACTCAAGTCCCAAGTTGTTAATAAACGTGAAGCCTCAGACCAATTAAAGGCCCTGTGAACAGGCAATGCCCTTAATCAAAACACATTGAGCAAGAGGAGTTATAAAGCCAACTGGTGAGGAAACTTTCAATGTTTCTAGATCATTTATAAAGAATAAAAGGGATACTATTATTATCCTTTTTAAAGATAATACATAAACATACCACAAAAAAAATTTAAAATAGCTACTCATCTCAGGCATCTCCTCCTGAGATGGTCTACAAATATACAAGCACTGAAGACTATTCTACAGCCTCAGCAGTTTGTGTGTGTGTGTGTGTGTGTGTGTGTGTGTGTGTGTGTGTGTTTAACTTAAGAAGGATACCACCAGTTTTTAAACGTCCAACCACTCTAAGTCTCCAGAGGCATGGGAAGGTCCCATACCTTTTTAATTCCTGAAATCACTTACTGAAGGAGGAAGCAGAAGGAAAAATCCTCCCCCTGTAATTACCAGTAAGTTTCACTCTTTTTAATTTTATTTAGGTTCCATTCTGTGAGAAAAGACAACAAATGAAAACCAGGGTTGATGCCATTCGTCATAAATACCATTCCACTGAAACCCTCATTTGCCATAAACCATTGGTCATAGACAGAGAACACTACATAATCAATGCTCATTTTTCTAGAGATTCCAAGTTCCGGAAGTACCACTCAGAGTGTTTTCACTCAAGCTGGGGAGTCTTTAAACACATGTAGAAGCAAATCAGCACTGCCCATGCCCACGGGAGGGAGAGACCCCATTCTAGAATGCTGCTGATCATCCTGTCCTCTCTTTTGTCATCATTTCCACAAAAGGCCTGAGAAGACCACATGGGGTTGGGGTTGAGGGAAGGAGTGAAAATGTTTTCAAAGAAGGAAATCTTGAGGCTATTAAAAAGCTTTGGAGGCAGGGGGATTGGGGGGGATCCTAATCTGAAAGGCTTACAAAGGCAGTCAGAGGGAGGAGGAGGCAAATAGGCTTTGGAGCCAGTGATGGTGGGAAGAGGCAAAAATGTCTATGGCAGCTGGAGACTGCAAGACTAAAGGAACTCACTAGGAGCCTCAAAATGGGAAAACTCAGGCGCCCAGTGAGAAGATGGAAGAAGCTCAATAGGACGATTTGTCTGGGAAACAGACAAAGCAAATATGGAGCAGCTGCATTTTATGCCAGAAGCCCACAAATAGATGAAGATGTGTGTGAGTCAGAACTGATTTTCGCATATCAGTCAATGGTGGTTGAGGGGTACAGGTGGGATGCATACATCTACCACAACCACCACAGTATACTTTTTTTTTGAGACTGAGTCTCACTGTCGCCCAGGCTGGAGTGCAGTGGCGCGATCTCGGCTCACCGCAAGCTCCGCCTCCCGGGTTTACACCATTCTCCTGCCTCAGCCTCCCGAATAGCTGGGACTACAGGCACCCGCCACCTCACCCGGCTAGTTTTTTGTATTTTTTAGTAGAGACGGGGTTTCACCGTGTTGGCCAGGATGGTCTCGATCTCCTGACCTCGTGATCCGCCCTTCTCGGCCTCCCAAACACAGTATACTTTTTATCTTGTAGCATTTATCCTTGATATTTTGAAGATAATCATAAATATCTTCTAACTTGTAGCCCTGTAAGTCATGGTGCCTGTTTGGCTTTCTTCAGAAAATTTTATCATATCTAACTTTTCATTGCAAAATTACTGATTTTCAGGTATGTTTTCACTTAGTGAGCCCTCAATTAATGAACTTTTGGATGATATAACTATTGAATGAGAAAAATCCCTGAAATGTAATAACAGTAAATTAAACTTAGTCATTGAAATGGCTTGTAGAAGTTCCAGTGCCCAAGATGTAGCTTACAGGTTATTGGCAAAGGCTGCTGGATGTTCCTGCTTGCTAATAATTCACTCAGCTGACCAGATTTATAATTATGCAATCCTGAAACTAATTTTCTTGATTTGGGGAAGTCATAGCACTTGAAATTTTTTACATAAGGTGAGACTTTATGACTGCTTTTATATCACATTATCTCATTTGTATAATTCATATTTGCATACAGTAGAAACCATATTCATTAGCATGTCTTCATTTACTTCTTAGTAGGGACTTGATATGGAAAATCTACCCTTTGCCTTCGCCTTCCCTCTTTCCTCTGTCAAAAATCCTATGTATCTCTTCCTTTCTCTCCCTAGATGATCTCATTCAGTCACATGGCTTTAAATATCATCTATATGCCGATGACTCTGAGAGATACCATTTCCAGCCCCAGCCAACTCTACATCTCTATGGGAATATCGAACGGGCATCTCAAACCTAAGATGACACAACAGAACCCTTAGGGTCCCTCTTTGCTCCTTATCTCAGTGAACAGCAACGTCATTCACCTAGCCAAAAACACGGGACTAACCCTTGACTCTTGTTTTTACTTATACCCCACATGCAACCTAGAAGGCTCTACCTTCAAAATATATCCTGAGTCTGACCACTTCTTCGTATCATTCAATCATCACTACTCTAATCCAAGTCACACCCTAATCTCCTGCCTGGATCACTGGAAGGACCAGTGATATAGGTTATACAGATTCTACTCTTGCCCCTAGAATCTATTCTGCACTCAGGATCCAGAGAAAAAATGTTAAAGCACAAAGAAGATCACATGGACTATGGAATCCAATCACTCTCAGAGTAAAAATCAAACTCCTGGCCAGGTGCGGTGGCTCACGCCTGTAATCCCAGCACTCTGAGAGGCCGAGGCGGGCGCATCATGAGGTCAGGAGATCAAGACCATCCTGGCTAACACAGTGAAACTCTGTCTCTACTAAAACTACAAAAAATTAGCCAGGCGTGGTGGCGGGTGCCTGTAGTCCCAGCTACTTGGGAGGCTGAGGCAGGAGAATGGCATGAACCCGGGAGGCGGAGCTTACAGTGAGCGGAGATCCTGCCACTGCACTCCAGCCTGGGCGACAGAGCAAGACTCCGTCTCAAAAAAAAAAAAAAAAAAAAGGAAAGAAATCAAACTCCTTACCATAGCCTACAGGGTCTGGCTCCCACCTACCACTCTCATTTCACATCACTCTCCCTCCCTATCAACACCCCCAGACCAAGACCAGACAAACTGGCTGCCTTCCTGTTCCCCTACCAAGCCAACCTTATCCTATGTCAACGGCCTTTCTTTTCACTTGCTATTCCCTCTGCCTGAACACTCCTCCTCCTCCCCTGATTCCTTTACTCCACTCAGGTCTCTACACAAAGTCAATCTTCTTTTTCTCCCTCACACACATAGAACCCTTTTTGGACCATTCTTTCAAAAAGAGCCCCGTCAGCCCCTCACCTTGTTCTACTGTTTTCGTACCACGCATTACCACCTGAAATTATATTGTCTATTTAGTTATTCATTTGCTTCCTTCATAGTATTGCTCACAATACTTAGTGAACACCCATCAGGTGTGAGGTGCTCTTCTAAGAGCTGAGGATACAACAGTAAACAAGACAAGACACGCAAAGACCCCTGCACTCATGGAGCTCACATTCTTATCATTCCCACTCAAATCTAAGGTCCAGGGAGGCACAGACACGGTCTGTCTTATGACCACTGAATCCCCAGAACAGTGCCTTGGCACAGAGCAGGCATTAATACATATTTGTTGAACGCATTAAGTGTCCTGCTACCTGATGCCATTTGCTTCCCTGAGGACTTCCACTACAGAGCTCTTCCTGCCTACCAGATGGAATTCAGGTTCTGGGACTCAGAATGTCACTATGTCCCCTTGGACAGGGCAGTCTGGACAGCCAGCCTCCTGTGGCTGAGCTGGTTTCCTAATCCTGGGCCTGCTTATCCTGACTGCCCTTCCTTCCTGTTCCAACCCCCAGCACCCTGCAAACTCACCAGGTGACCATCCCACTGGGATCTGTCTCAGTGGGTCACGAGAGCACCTGATCTACATCATAGGAGCTGACCAGGTAGTCAGTGTTAACCAGGCCAGCTTTTCTCTACAAAGAGTAGCTGAAATAAAGATGCAAGCATTGTTCAGCGTCCCTGGCCCACGGTGGTCCTTACCCTCAGTATCTCACCTAAGACCTCCAGCACCAACTAGCTATCATACCTGGAGGCACTCTCACCTCAGCACTGGAACACACTGTTATTAAGGACATATTTTTGCCTCTTTCAACTGTCATAGAAGCAAGACGTGTACCTGCTGTGATAAGTAATTAAGTTTCTTTCAGAAAAAGAAGAACATTTGTTAACTGTGAAATTCTCTGATCTCAAATAAAAATGAAAGTAATTGTGAAATGTCGTTAATTCATCTTTCAAGAAAATGGTAGCTATACTGGTAGGAAGGGGAAAAAAAAAAGAGAGAGAATGGAAATCTGTTGAAGAACCACTCTGGAAGTCTCAGAAAATAAGTATTTAAACCCCATTGTTTCCAACATATCAGTTTTCACACTTAAATGTATCTGTTGGCTCAGAAGTGCCCTGCTTGAATACCCCTATGAGACTAGCAGATGAAGATGTCTATGACCATCACAAAAGTCAAGGTAGAAAGCCCCAAACTGGTGATCAGTTGAATTGGGCTGAGTATGGCAGCTACACTGTAACACTTACATCTGGAACTCCAACTTGAAAAAGTGTGTTAATAAAGTTAATAAATGTAGCAGGTAGGGCGAGAATTGCCTTGCTCTACATCTCAGAGCCAAACAGTATTACCTTCTATTTGCCTAGGACTTTATTCTCCCTGGGCAAATATAAGCATTTGTGCATACATTACTTCTTGCATAGATTATCTCTTTTAGTCTGCAAAGCAAACATATCCTTAAACAGCAGGATATGTTTCTCTGTCTGGGGCCTGGGAGGTCAAAGAATTCACCTACAATCCCACAGTAAAAATGGCAGAACCAAGTAAGTACCAAAACCCAGATATGCCTAGGCCCAGCTCAGTATCCTTCCTTCTCTAATAGAAAGGACAAATAACATTCTACAGTTAACAAAGTATTTCCCTTCACTGAGAAGAAGGAAAAAAACACATATATTCACCAGTGGTTTAAGGTGGTGGGAAGACGCATTGGTCCAGGAGCTCTGGGCAGAAAGGTTTCACGAACTCTTCCAAACGATGCCAACTCCTGCAATCACAAATGTACAAAACACCTGGTGTGAATCACAGGCACCCTGTGGCCTCTCCCCAAGGGGACTCATTTAAACACCATTTGCCAGGCAATTTAGGCCTAAACCCCTATCTCTTTTAGCCCAATTTCCTTCCCCACTCTGACTTCCCAAAGCAGAACAAGAATCTTTAATTCACCAGCTGAAATGGTACTCATTAGAATCACAGGATCTTGCGCAGAAGGCAGCTTCACAGATCATCTTTAATGGAGATCACAAACCGAAAGCACAAGGGGTGACATCCAGGGTGGAAGTGTTACATTTCATCTGTGGATATGCTTAGAAAATCTGAGCCAAACATAAAAATCAGAGTTATCACACAAAAACTCAGATTTCTGGCTTCTCTTAAAGAAAGAAAAAAAAAATCAGACCTGTCAACATGGCCCACATTTATGTCTGAAAATGATCAGGTGTTGCTAAGCATTAAAAGCAGTCACACTTCATAGGCAGGCTTGGCTGCTCCAACATACCACAGTTCCCACCACTCGCTACTGTCTCCTCAACACAGAGAAGAACTGGGGTTGTCATTAGTCATTACCCTTGCATTATTGTTTTTCTTGTGGTACAGAAATATTTTCTACTTATAATTCTAACAAAAGTGGGAAAACAAAAGGGGTCTAGTTCCATGAAAAAAAAATGGTACAGCACATACAGTAACTCAAGTTGGTGGCCTCACTCCTGCAGACATTTGCAACCCCCAAACAAGTACAACACTCCCACTTTACATGAATTAAATGAAAGCAGGAAACTGACTTGCCCGCTCCCATAGTTAGATGCAGAGGTCAACCTGGGTCTCTCGATTGCCTAATCCAGGACTATTTCACTATGCTGGACTACATACTAGTGTTATACTATTTTATAAGCAAAAAAATTAATACAATAAACAAATACACACAATTAATTAAAAATAATTATCAAAAATAATACTTTCAGAGAAGTATCAAAGTCAAGGAAATACAGTTGAAGCACCCCACTTTCCACTAAAATGCTTGCCATACATCAAAAGTGCTCAGTGTCCCAAACTGTCTGGCATACTTTGTCTGCTAGGAAAATCTCCCTTAGTATGCATCTTGAATACAAGACTGTAAATAAGTTTATGTACAAGGTAACAGCACTGTAATAAGAAAGCAATGTTCAACAATAAGCTCTTGATAGTACTTATTTATATCACTCCCACAAAGAATTTATTGATTCATTCACTTAAATATTTATTGAGCCCCATTACACTCCAGGAAGTATGAAAGGTGATGGAGATACAAAAGTGAACAAGACCCTCAAGTTGCTCTATCTGCATAAAAGATAGATCCAGACACTCAAAATGAATTATAAAATAATGGGTAAGTGTAGTGATCTGCAGTCAAATGCTTTGCCCCAGAGCTAAACCCTCTACGGTAAGTGTAGTGATCTCAGTATGCACCTGTGTTACGGGAGCACTGAGCAGGGGCACCTGATATAGTGGAGGTGAAAAGATACTTCCTAGCATGGACAGAGGCCTCAGGAAATCCCAACGCTTGGATGGGAGTGGACCAGGCACAGGGAGAAATGGAGGACAATGGAGGCAAAAGCAAGGAGGTGAGAACAGCCCCTACAATTTGGTCTTGTCCAGATCTCTTATTAGCCTTGGGTCTTAAAAGCCCCTGCCTAATGCCACGTGACCCAACATCTGCTGGAACTTGATCCACAGCCCTACATATGCACTTACAGAAGTTTATCTTGACAAGTGCCCATAACAAAAATGTCACCGATTCAGCCCTGCTTCCTGGCAGTGCCTACCTATGACTCCCTGGAGTCTGCTGTCCCAGAGTCTGCAGGACGTAAGAAACATGGTGGTAGAAATACTCAGCCTTCAGGTGCAGTGGCTCCCACCTGTAATCCCAGCACTTTGGGAGGCCGAGGCGGGTGGATCACGAGTTCAGGAGTTTGAGACCAGTCCGACCAACATGGTGAAACCCCATCTCTACTAAAAATAAAAAATTAGCTAAGCATGGTGGTACACGCCTGTAATCCCAACTACTCAGGAGGCTGAGGCAGGAGAATTGCTCGAACCCAGGAAGCGGAGGTTGCAGTAAGCCAAGATCGCGCCACTGATGCCAGCCTGGGTGACGGAGTGAGACTCCGTCTCAAAAAAAAAAAAAAGAAAAAAGAAATAAAGAAATACTAAGCCTTTCATGATGGACAGAAGACAGTAAATAAAGATGTTTTTCTCATACCAGTCAAGGCTGCCCTGTCTATCTCCACCCCAGGGCCTGGATTTCCACAGCAAGAAGCTACTATGCATTTGAGCCTCAAGCAGGAAGCTTTGTGAAAAAATGTTCCAGAATATCTGCCCATCAAAATCCGCACATAGAGTCGTCCTTTTCTTCATAGATAAGAAAGAAGTGAGTCGCCAGCCCTGATCTAGACTGAGGCAAAGCTGGGGAAAAGCGCTCCAAAACACAGGCTGGAAAGAAGCACACAGAGGAGTAAAGACCGAACAGGTAGTCAAGGGTAGGGTTCCAGTTCAAGGCCCGTATGAGGAAACAAAGAGGCAGAATTCACCTGAAGAATCGGAAGAGCCTCCCTGGATCAGTAACTAGTGGGCACGTTCCCGAGTATGGCTGAAAATTGGAAACACCTGCAGAACTACAGCAACAAAATAATCCCCTACGTACCAGAGCCATTAAATCAGAATCTATGGTCTGGAGGTCCAAGCACTGTCCAGAACCTCCTCACACGTGATGGTGATGTCCAATATCAAAAGAGTGTATTTCACCTAGAGGTCTCAGAAGCTCCAAAACCTCTTCAAGGACATGAATTCAGCATCCTCCAGGAAGGAGCCAAGGATCCAGATCTTTAGGGGAGTAGCACATCCCTGGTATGTTTACCCACTCTCTGCATCACACTATGACAACAATCACAACTTCTTTTAAATAAATGTAAAAAAAAAAAAAGAAAAAAAAAAAAAAAAAGGAATGCCAGCAGCCGGAATAGCAAATGGGTAGTGAAGTGGCCTTCCTCTTTGCCCCATCCCTTGTACACCATGACCCAATGTCAGTGCCTCTTGATAAACGAATGGAGGTGTCCAATCTCAGCAGCAGATCTGAGCCTTCATACACCTGTGTGGGTTCACTGCTCTGGCAGAACAAAGGATGTGGGAGTATCCAGTTATGCAGATGGCCTTCGAGGAATAGCTCCAAAGCACTCTGATCAGGTCCTTCCTGCCCACCAAAGGGCAGAACTCTACCGATCAATGCAGCACCTGCAAACCTGCCAAGCCCGGCTGAGCACTTCTCTTTCCAGATTTCCACTTTGTGGTCATGTAACAACCTGAGTAATCTCAAGCTAAGACTGGCAAACTAAATGCCGTGTACCGCAAAGATGATGGACGGATCAGAGTAAACTGGCTCCCTGAATGCACCAGCCTGCAGAAATCTCTTCCCCCAACATTACAAGGTACCACTAGGTGACCTTCAGGCAGCAGCCAGCACCAGAGAAACCCACAGCTGACCAAGGTCAACCTTCCTGATTGCAAGGCCCAGCAGCAATCCATACTATCCTTCCAAGGAACAAGGAGACAGGCAGGTGTTCCCATCAACCTAAGGATCCTCCATGTGAGCCATAATGCAAACTTGGAAGAGCATGGTGGAAGAGGAAGTTTAGGAAAAGCTCAAGATCATAATTTGCCCCTTCTTGGTGGCCTTTAATTTTTATTTTTATTTATTTATTTATTTGTGTTTTTTTGAGAAGTAGTCTTGCTCTGTCTCCCAGGCTGGATCTCGGATCACTGCAAGCCCCACCTCCCAGGTTCACACCATTCTCCTGCCTCAGCCACCTGAGTAGCTGGGGATACAGGCGCCCGCCGCCAAGCCCGGCTAATATTTTGTATTTTTAGTAGAGAGAGGGTTTCACCGTGTTAGCCAGGATGGTCTCGATCTCCTGACCTCGTGATCCGCCTGCCTCGGCCTCCCAACATGCTGGGATTACAGGCGTGAGCCACCACGCCAGGTGGTGGTCCTCAATTTTTAAAAGATTCACTAATTTTCCCTGCAGTACTGTTATATTCTGGCCTAAAACAAGACCTTTCTCTGTCCCAGCTCTCCAAAAGACCTCACAAGAGTCATCCCAGGCCCTGCCAAAGACCTCGAACCATCATCTCCCTTATTCGTCCCCCATCCCAAGAATACAGATCAATACCAACCATTGTGAAAGTTGCCTCTGCCACCCTCATTCCTACCAAACATCAATCCAGACCACCCAACCCACTCTGGAACACTCTGGCCTCTCCTGTTACAAGTTCTCATAGCCCATGTATCTCTCCTTCCTAGCATGAATCACTTATATTTTCACATTGTTGTCCCACTAGCCTATATATGGACAGGGATCCATATAATCATTTCTGCTTTGCCTTGTTACTGCTGTTGTTTTAAAATTTTAAGGGGTCTTTGTTTGACTGGCTCACTGTATCCCAATATAGCACCTTGGAGCCCTCAGGTTTCCTTCAAAATACACCTCGAATTTCATGCCACTCAGCTCAGACTTGGTCCCTCTCTTCTTGTTCCAAATCCAAGGCCCAAGCTGCTTTCTGAGCTCACGACATATTCTCTTCTCCTTCTCCCTCCACAAATTCCAACTCTTCCATCAACAAACACGGGCAGTCCAGGGGAGAAAATACCCAACTGGCCCTGAGGCTGACTAACTTGGGAAGGAAACAAATCAGAAGTCATCTATTTCATGTTTGGGCAGTGTTTTTTTGTTCTTTGTTTTTTGTTTGTTTGTTTTTTGAGACAGAGTCTCACCCTGTCACCCAGGCTGGAGTGCAGTGGCATGATTTCAGCTCACAGCAACCTCAGTCTTCCAGGTTCAAGCAATCCTCCTGCCTCAGCCTCCTGAGTAGCTGGGACTACAAGCACGCACCACCATGCCCAGCTAATTTTTGTATTTTTAGTAGAGACGGGGTGTCGCCATGTTGGCCAGGCTGGTCTCGAACTCTTGACCTTGTGATCTGCCTGCCTCGGCCTCCCAAAGTGCTGGGATTACAAGCGTGAGCCACTGTGCCCCGCCATGGGCAGTGTTTTTTTAAATCACACTGCATTATTTTATTTAAGATGATGTTCTAATATGTAAAATGAATCCCTTTTCTGACCTTGAAAAAGACTTCTCTCTTTTCCATAACAAAACCCACTGGGGCCATAACCGGTGCCAACATCTCCAGGATGTGAACCCCACTGAAGCTTCCCGGGTCCTCAGTGCTGAGGTGGCTCCCACTTCCCAACCACCTCCTGGCTGTGTTCCCATTGCCCAGCTGTCCTCCTCCTGCATCCATTGGCAAAGGAAGATGAATCCTCAAGAGCTTTTTAAAGCTCTTCCACCTACTCCGCTGATTTAGTAGGAGGGAGAATGAATGTTTCCAAGTTCTCTGAATGACACAAAGCTCATAAAGTATAACGAAATTAGTTGAAAAATAGCAAAATGAGTTTAGCTCCCCCTTCAAAAAAAAAAAAAAAAAGGAAAGCATGCCTACTTTCAATGATTCACAATGACTTCACAATTTTTCCTCCACTAGGATATGTATTCTTCCTCCCAAAGCTAATGGTTCTCTCTCCTCCCCCTCCCTAAGACAGTGTAGGGCCAGATCTCCAGAAACCTTTTCTATCTGATTTGAGACCCCCTGAAAAAATCTCGACGAAGCCCAGGGTACCCCATGCCAGAGGGTCCTTCCCCACTAGGGTCTTTGCATTTGCTGTTCTCTCTGCCTGCAAAGCTCTTCCCCTTTTTCTCACCAGGGAAAGAGAGCGTTCTCACTTTTGAGAGCTCAGATCAAATATGCTTTTTCACTGGGGCCAGCCCAGACTCCCTAACCTTACTCTCGCCAGCAAAAGCCGCTTTCCTTGTAGACCCTCTCACAATCTGTAATTATCTTATTTATCCATATTTCCCTTTAGGCGGTAAGAATCTTGCCCAACTTGTTTACTGCTGTACCCCCAGCAACACAACACATAGCAAGTACTCAGTAAAATGTTGCTGAGTGGGTGGGCGGGTAAACAAGGAGGCGGCGGCAGGCCGGTGGGAACAGGCCTAAGAGCCCTTTAAAGATGCCCCGTGGCATCTTCATCATGGCATGAAGCATGGGCAGGACTTCACCATGGCCTCTCTTGGGTCTCTTGGTTTCTCTTGCCTTGATTCTTCTCAAGTCTGTTGCTACTTAGATACTGGTTCCACCACCATATACCCCCAGTTCCACCCCAATTGTTCAGACCTGGGTATTTCCCAGGAAACCTAGTTCCCATGTTTGGCTTCTCTTACTCTGCTCCCATTCAGCCATCCTCAGCTTGAAAAATTCAGACATCCACAGGGATGTCTGACCTTTTATGACTTCAAGACCTTCAAGACTCTAACCCAAGCCCACCCCTCGAACCATATCTCCAATACCCCATTTCGCCCTCCATCACCACCAATGAGCTCATGGCTCAGCTCTCTGGATCCCATGCCTAAACCTTTGCTCAGGTCTCTACTGCTTAAAACATCTTTCTGCTACCTCATTACCTGGTAGCTTCCTTCCACCCCTTAAGTCATCCCTCACCACCACCACCACCCCACCCCCAGGCTAGAACTGATACCCTTTCCCTCTGCCCCACAGTCATATTTGCCCTCAACATCTGGAAATTATCTTTAATCTCTTTGTTTGCCCCAAATGACTGCTCCTTGATGGTTGGGACCCATCCAATTCATCCCTGTTGGCCCAGAGCCTGGCACATAGTAGGCACTCAATAAACACACACTGAACTAAACTATCTTGTTTGCTCCTTGACAATTCCCATTTCCAAAGTGACTCTTTGCAGAATATTAATACTCAGTACAAGTAACAGAACTATTGTTATTATGCATGCTTACTTAAGCCAACTGATAAGAAATAGCTGGGGTGGTAGTTTCACCATCATCATCATCAAACTGAAGACCTGAATGCTAACAAGCAGAAAGGTATGGTACACAGAGTACTGGTTCTGGGTTCAAGTCCAGACTAGGGTGCTTGCCAGCAGTATAATTATGGGCATGACACCTTCCTTCTCTGGCCCTAAGTCTCTTCCTCTGTAAGATAAAAGGCCCAGTCAGACACGAATGGTCACATACTATATGATTCCATTTACATGAAATGTCCAGAATAGATAAATCTATAGAGACAGAAAGTAGATTGTTGGTTGTCAGGGAAAGGGGTAGAGGGGAATGGAGTGAAAATGCTAAATGGAGCGTCTTTTTGGGGTGACAAAAATGTTCTGGAATTAGTAGTGATGGTTGCAAACCTTTGTGAATATACTAAAAAAAAATGTCTACTTAAATGGTTAAAACAATGAACTTTGTGTTATGTGAATTTTATCTGAATAAAAGAAAGAAAGGGCTAGACTAGAACAGAGGTTGAAAATTGGAGGTCCAGCAGGCCACACCAGGCCCATGGCATGTTCTTTAGACCTAAACAAAGTTTTCAATATGTTATATTTGCACAAATAATTCAAAAGCCAAAGATTTTCTTTTTAACTATTTTTTTTTTTTACAGAGATATTGTCTCATGTTGCCCAGGCTGGTTTCAAGCTCCTGGGCTCAAGCAATCCTCCCGCCTGGCCTCCCAAAGTGCTGGGATTACAGGCATGAGCCACAGTGCCCAGCCTCAAAGGTTTTCTTGATTATGGTGGTGACTATACAAATCTGCATAGGATTACATACATGTGTGCACACACACAAATGAGTACATACAACACAAGTGATATCTGAATTAGAACTATAGATTGCAGCATGTCAATTTCCTGGTTTTCATGTCATACTATACCTACCTAAAATATTAACACTGGGGAAGTGGGGTGAAGGACACACAGGATCCCTCTGTACCATTTGTTGCCACTTTCTGTGAGTCTATAATGAATTTTTTTTTTTTTTTTGAGACAGAGTCTTGCTCTGCCGCCCAGGCTAGAGTGCAGTGCCATAATCTTGGCTCACTGCAACCTCCACCTCCCAGGTTCAAGAGATTCTCCTGCCTCAGCCTCCCCAGTAGCTGGGATTACAGGCAGCCGCCATCACGCTCAGCTAATTTTTGTATTTTTAGTAGAGATACGGTTTCACCATGTTGGCCAGGCTGGTCTCGAACTCCTGACCTCAAGTGATCTGCCAGCCTCAGCCTCCCAAAGTGCTGGGATTACAGGCACGAGCCACCATGCCTGGCCTTATAATGATTTTTAAATTATGATAAAATTTATAAAGCCAAACCTTTTATAATTTCAAAATGTGGCTTCTCCTTAAAAATAACAGGATCTGGCAACACTGGGCCTCAAGGAGAACAACTGGATGGAGCCGGGTAGTAGCTGCTGCCCTGTAAACGGCCATGGCTCTCCGATTCATCTCCCTAACACCAAAGCTGAGTGTTGGCTGCCATTGATCCCAACTGCACGCACCGGGTTTTCTCTTACAAAAGATAAATATTTATCTATCCAAAACAGGAAAACGAAAGGTCAAGAGTCTTATGTTTCCAGAAAAAAGGAAGACCACAACATTTTTGTGAGAGAGGAGAACATTCCTAACAGTTTGGTCTTCAATCTCTTACCCTTCATCTCGTGCTACCTGCCTGACCTCTGAAGCATTTGAGGTTTAGACTCCTGGACCCAATTTCTTACTCTAAGTCAGCAAATAAACTTTAAAATCAAACTACTGGAAAAGAACACAGCTTAAGTACACAATATCTCATTCTCCCCTAAGTATGTTGGTTCTTTCATCTCGCCTTTCCTAAGAACACAGGATCCTGCTCTCAGCCATCAAAAGGAAAGGTTCCACCCCTTATGCAAGATCACATTCAGAAAAATAAATAGGATTTCTTTTCTCCACTGAAACTATAGTTCTATTTAGTAAGGTAGGGAAAAGACCCTCAGGGTGTGCATTCCCCCACCTTTCTTACCACCCCACCACCCCCCCACTCCTAGAGAACGTGCTTGGAATGCAACTGTCCCTGAAAAGGGGGCGGGCATAGTCACAGACAACCCAAGTAAATTGCCAGTGAATGTTTTTAGCACAGCCATTTCCAACCAGGTTACACAAAAAGATCACCTGGGGCTCCAGCCTGATGGATGAATTTTAATATCCTCTCCTCAGGTGACACGCAAGCAGTCTGCCCAGCATGAATCCATCCTGGGGTGCCTGGAAATCAGTGATCTAGAAAACTCTGATCCCTGGCTACCTGGACAGCAGGGTGGGACATACGTCGCCAGCCACCAGCCACAGGTGGCAATTGAGCCCTTGAAATATGGTTAATGTAGGCCAGGCGCGGTGGCTCAAGCCTGTAATCCCAGCACTTTGGGAGGCCGAGACGGGCGGATCACGAGGTCAGGAGATCGAGACCATCCTGGCTAACATGGTGAAACGCCGTCTCTACTAAAACATACAAAAAACTAGCCGGGCGAGGTGGCAGGCACCTGTAGTCCTAGCTACGCGGGAGGCTGAGCCAGGAGAATGGCGTGAACCTGGGAGGCGGAGCTTGCAGTGAGCTGAGATCCGGCCACTGCACTCTAGACTGGGTGACAGAGCGAGACTCCGTCTCAAAAAAAAAAAAAAAAAAAAAAAAAAAGAAATATGGTTAATGTGACTTGAGATGTGCTGTAAGAGTCATGCACACATTGGATTTTGAAGACTCAGAATTTTTAAAAAGAATGTAAAATATCTGAGAGGTTTTTTTTATACAATTACATATGGAAATGATGATAATATTTTGGATATACTGAGTTAGAAAAAAGTGTTGTTAAAATTAATTTTGTCTGTTTCTACTTTTTTAACGTGGCTACTAGAAAGTCTTAAATTACCTATGTAGCTCATATCATATGTCTACTGCACAGCCAGACTCAAGGAGGCACTCATCATTCTAGAGTGGGGATTACAGTCATAACTGAAAAGGCAAGAAGGTTGGCCACACTGGTTTCCACCTACCAACTGTGTGATGTTAAACGAGTTCTCAGTCTCTGATGTTCAGTTTCCTCCCCTGTACACAGGCACGATAACATCCACACCCTGGGCTGCTGCTGAGCGCACATAAAAGAAGAGAGCTGGAAGCACTAACCACACATCTTCTCCCAGCTGGTACTCAACACCTGCACACCGCCGGCCCTTCTTCCTTCCCCGCCTTCCTTAAGGACACAAAATTTGAGTTCAGGATCATCTGGCTTCAAACTTACTCACCACAATGTCCAGTTCTGCACAGTGGCAGGAAGTAGGACAGTGGTTCTCCATCTACAGGGTAAAAGGAATCATCTGGGATGCCCGAACCCCCCAGAGATTCTGACTCTGTCCACCCGGTATGGGTCCAGGCACACACATTTCCCACGAGCGCCTCAGAACATCCTGATGCCTGGGGTCTAGAAGTCACTTTGAGAAACACTGACACAGCTGAGAAATAGTGACCAATATCAGCAAGACTCCCTGGGGACTTCCCCAGCCAGTCAGACAGACCAGCCTGAACAAGGCAGGTGTGGCCCACGGAGAGACCAGGAACTGGTCACAAGCCTTTTGCCAGCATAGGGCTGCTTTCCTGAGATCTTTCAAACCTAGGCAGGCAATCACCGTCTGCCCTGGGCACTGCTTCAAACATCAGAAGGCAGCTGACACTTCCTGCCCTCACACAGGGCCCCTTACGGGGGTCAAAAAATATGGACAATTTCAAGGTACCCAACAGCTTGGCCAATGGGCTAAAAAGACCTTGCTGAAGCCAGGCATGGTGGTGTGGGTCTGTAGTCCCACCTCCTCGGGAGGCTGAGGCAGGAAAATGGCTTGAGGCCAAAACTTCAAGGCTGCAATGTGCTATGATCGCACCTGTGAACAGCCACTGCACTCCAGCCTGGGCAGCATAGCATGACCCTGTCTCTAAAAAAATAAATAAATAAGTAAATAAGACTGTGATGCTTATTTACTTACCAGCAGTACCAGGCGGGTCTTTTTTCCTGCTCTTGCCTGGTACTCTTGCCTGAAATCTGAGTGTCAGTCTTCTGGATGTCACTCTTCCGCAGAAGCATTGCTCTGCCCTTCTAGGAGGCAACAGAAAGAAGCTCCATGCGCAGACCTGCAAGTCCCAGCAGCCTGTTTGTTCTGGGGCCTTTAGCCACTCAAAGAAGTCATCTCACTGAACGTGAATGTTGGACAGGCAGCTCACACAGATCGATTCGACCCCACGAGGCACAGATAGAAGAAAGCACTCTCTTTATCTAAGCTAAACAGTCACTGCTCCTTGCCTTGGTCTAAAAATCCACTCTGTGCTAAACCACCTCCACCTCAAAGCAGAACAAAAGAGCAATTTCTTGGAGAACAAAAATTAAAATATCCTTCCCCAATAATATTTCTTTCAGCAAAATGTGGCCTAGAAACTCAACCTATTCTTTCTTCTCAAAGCAAATTTCCTTTCTATTTATGGAAAAAATACAGTCTGAATGAATTGCCACATTTCCCCACTAAATTCAAACTGCCTCAAATTATTTTTGAAGAGAGGGTATGAAGTAAATAAGCACTGAATCTGAGAACTCTGACATATTTCTTTATTTTTAACACAGGAAAATGATCTGGGATTTGTGCAGAATGAAGTAACAAGCTGACTTCAGCAAATCAGCCTGAGGCCCCCCCGCCACAGAGCACTTCCGCCATCACCCACCTTCCAGAATGTGCTTCTCACACTCTACTGCCTCACCATCAGCCCCAGATAGAACAGACCAGTGTCGCCTGAACATAACTGGGTCTCCACGTAGCCCAGCGTCCATTTGGTGGCCATACAAGGAAGCAATCCAACTCAAACATAATAAAAATTAACTTAAAATGTTAGGGGATCTCTTGTGGAGCACCAAAAGAAGGGAATTAAATTATTAATGCACAGGAAAGTATCTTCAAAGTCCTTTCTCCTTCTCTACCACTTGATATCCTAAACACAGACAGTTCCTCTAGAAACTTCCTTTTACTTTTCATCTCCTCACTCTCCCTAAACCCCAGTTGATAAACACTTTCCTCTCCCTCCTCCTTTCCTTTGGCCTTCATTCTCTCCTCTCACCTACAAGTATTGGCCCTTTCAGATGCCAGTAGCTGCTTACACACATACACACACACAAACACACACACACAAACACTCTGACCATCCCTACTTCCTAGTTCTCTAATTCAGCCTCTACTCATTGCCCTGACTCCACATGAAAAAGGCCCAGGCACTAAACTAACCAAGAGAAACTTCTCCTTAGAAGGTAGTGTTACTAAGAAAGTTGAGTAATAGACAATAGAATTCTCTTTCACAGACAGAAGAGGAGAAAGTCCATGAATACTCACAGTGGCATGTGGCAAGAGGTGGGAGATGCTAGAAGCTAATGCCTAGTAGTGCTGAATGTCACCGCTCAGATCAGCTGGACCCAGCTTCAGAAAAGATGCTCTTTATATCTAATTTAGACCTCTGCTGCAGAGAGAACTCCAGCACAGCCATTAATAAACCATACCACCCTGACCTCCAAAAGTCTCTCAACACACCGCCTGGCTATATCTATCCCTACATTACCTGGGATAACACAGTAAATAGACAGGGATATTTCCCAGGTCTCTGTCTACAGCAGAGATTCATCTTGGTGCTTAGAGAAGTTTAACAATGACCTGAAAGTGAGGAACTGTGGGCCTAGCGCCGTGAAGAACTTCTAAAATGGCTCTGCTTGTACAAATAGTTTGTTCCTCCATTCTCCATGCACTGAGGAAGTTTGAGAGGCAGTGAGGACGAAAACAGAGAAACTATGATGAATATGACCCAGCCTCTACTCCTATGGATTAGCTGTGTGGCCCTGGGCAAGTTTCTGCACCTCTCTGAGCCTATTTCCATTTCTGCACAATGGCATGGCTGGCCATAGGTGATCAAGTTCCTTTCCAGCACTGACATTTCACAGCTCTGTGATTTTAAGGATACCTGCCATGGGGGTCATGGCCAAACAGGTGGGAAGAAGGGCAGACAGAAGAGGGGGTACAAGCTATTATAAAATCTTAATTATTACTAATCATTGATTGGAGCTCTAAGAAAACATTCACTGCAACTCCAAAAACTGCAGATGTCAAGTGTGGTCAGCAGTCACGGGTCAGTTTCTGGGAGCCCTAATCTTAATAAGAAAAAGATGTGCACACTATTTCTAACAGGCCACTTATGGGCCACAGGAAGATGCACTAAAGGCAGTGACTTCCTCTCACTGTAGCAAGACCCTCCCAATCCAGTGAAGTCCAGAGTTCATTCTCCCTGGTCTGCAGATGAGCGCACAGGGTCTGAATGACTCCCCAAGTCGCACAGTCTGGTGGTAGCAAAACCAAGAGAGAAGCCCAGATTGTCTGACTTCCCAGCTCACATTAAATGCCAATTAGATAACTGTGTGGGATCGCTGCAAAGCATAGACACTTAGAAACCCACACACAGATTCACCTAATTGGTCGAAGAGGACGGGGGAGGACTCTGCAAATGGGGAGCCAAGAGCAGCCTTTCCCTTCCTTCTCCACCCTGCCAAGCAGGTTGGTCACCAGCCCTGGGGGTTAGTATCCACCTGCTACCCTGTTACATGTACAGACATCTGTCTTTAAGTAATTGCAGGTGGTGGCTCATAATCTAGAGCTGAAGATCTTAACCTGAGCACCAACTAAAATTATATGCAAAGACTCCACAACTTTTGATACGTGTATCCCTGGACAAATCTTTTAACATCTCAGTGGCTCAGTGTTCCCATCTGCAGAACAGAGATAACAGTGCCTACACCTCACAGGGTTGTGATGAGCATCAAAAGAGATAATACACCTAAGTGCTTAGCACAATGTCTACAACATAAATGTTAGTTATTTTCATATAATTTTTCTGGAAAAAGTGTCCAAAGCTTTCATCAGATTCTCAAAGGGGTCCATGTTCCAATAAAAACTAAAAACTCTTGTTCTATACCCTATCCTTGGAATGGAACTGAGGTCATCCTGTAAGAACACAAGTGCCCCCTCTAGCTTCGGGACCTGTCCAGATGAAAGGGATGGGAGGCTTTCTACGCCCCGCTATTCCTGGAGGGCTGTGGAGAGTGAGGAGATGAAAAGTAAAAGGGAGTTTCTAGAAGAGCAGCTGCCATCGTGTACGAGATACCAAGTGGTAGAGACGGAGAAAGAATTTCATTTTCCTAGGCATTAATAATTTAATTCTCTCCCGTTGGTGTTCAACAAGAGATCCACTAACATTTTAAATTAATTTTTATGATGTTTGAGTTGGATTGCTTCCTTGTATGGTTACCATTCTTTGTTTTCACAGTTCCCCAGCAGGAGCGTCAGAAAGGGGGACCAGAAAACTGGAGCACAGGGCTGGGAAACGGTGCCAGAAGCTCCTCCTCCCGTATTCTGCGGGACTCCACGGGAGCGGGTTTAAACCCGAGTATGTGGACACTGGAGTTGGGGAATTTGGCTCTCTTCTTCCTCATTTAGATTAGGACCAAAATGGATTGGAGGAGGCATTTCCCAGCCACAAAAAATGCCTATTTCTGGCCTCCAGTGTCAGAAGGAATACGGGGATCCTAGGTCCAAAACACAGAAGAGCCCTAACCGCAGAGCCTCAGCCTTGGGTCCACAGCCCAGAAAACTCCACTCAGGTAGAAATGAATGTAGAGGACATAGATGAATGTCTAACACGAGAGTCAATTCAAACATCACACATCTTTACTCTCAGCTGGAACAGTAGCAACTCCATAAAGGCTCGGGTAACTCTAATAGGCAGTTAAGTCTATCTTCGACTGATCAAGGGTGGGGAAATATATTATTACTTAATAAACATGGTGTTGGGTTGGATGAAATTTTTCAGAGCAAGGGGTATTTAGAAGAAAAATAAATAAGTATAAAAACAAAAGAAGGGCGTCTCTGATGACAAAAAGGCTGGGAACAACAGTTCCCATGGCAGCCCCGGCTCCCGACGTCCCTAAGCTCCAATCTGTCATCCCTCCTGTATTCTCTACCTTGTTATCCCATCGGCAGACTGAGAATGAATTTCAAAGCAACCATGCTTTTTTACAAATCATTTTCTCTAATATAAAAGTAATACATGTTAATCATAGAAAGCTGGGAAAACAAAGGAAGTCTCAGAGAAAACACAAGAATCTGTCCACCAATGTTAACATGTTAATTTATTGCTGCCAGTCTCTCTCTTTCTCTCTTTCTTTTTCTTGGTTTAAAGCAAATTATTTGTATCTTTATTTAAAGACTTAATATCATACTAAATTTCCTAAGATAGCAAGCATCCTGAAGATTCAGTAAAAGCAGAAAGTCCAGAAAAGCTTAAAACTTGTCAGCAAAATGAAGACAGTGCAAATGTGAGTGTATGTTCACATGTGTGCACACACACACTCACACACACACACACATGCAGGTCTTGCTTCTCAGAGGCCTCTTAAACTCTCACAACACAGGACGGTCACTGGCCACCCCGAAATAAAAAGTTTAAACTTAGAAGATCAAAAAAGAACTCCACCCACTAAAACAATGGTCTTTAAGTATCAAAAAGCCTAGCATTTCCAATTTTCAAAAACCTAAAACCTATTATGTGTACCTTGGCACCAATCTGGGTCAGTTCCTGGTGGGGTTCCAGGATAGAATTTCAAAAGATGCTGTAATTATTCCTCATGTCACTGATACCATTCTATCAGACTCAAATAAATCAAAATCATAAGAAAAACAAAACTGAACCTCTGGCAATACACTCACTACTTAGAAAACAAGAGTTTTCTAAATACTGAGAAAACCAGCTCCTTTTACGGTTGCCTCATAAAATCATTTCTAATGAGACTTATGCCAGACCTATGGAAACAATAATTTGCTGACCAGTTTCAACAAACTGCACCCAAGTGATTTTTCCAAAGAGAAAGCATTTAAGGGTGAAGGTAAGAGAAGTAGGGCAGGTGGGAGAACGTGTAACACTGCATGGTTTCTTTGTTGTTGTTGTTTTGAGAGGGAGTCTCCCTCTGTCACCCAGGCTAGAGTGCAGTGGCATGATCTTGGCTCACTGCAACCTCCACCTCCCGGGTTCAAGTGATTCTCCTGCCTCAGCCTCCTAAGTAGCTGAAATTACAGGCACCCACCACCACGCCCGGCTAAGTTTTGCATTTTTAGTAGAGACGGGGTTTCACCATGTTGGCCAGGCTGGTCTCAAACTCCTGACCTTAGGGGATCCGCCCACCTCGGCCTCCCAAGGAACTAGGATTATAGGCGTGAGCCACCGCACCCGGACAACAGCTGCGTGTTACACTCATTTTTATCAAGACTCAAATACAGTTAGAAGATACTTGTTCTGGTATGTACAAAACTGGTCCTCCTCCCTAACCATATCTAGTCACAGGTGGGTGAGGACTTGGGAAGGAATACAGGCACCTAGAAGTGAGGGATGGGTAGGCCCTGGAATTACAGAGCCACCACCACTCAAAAAGCCTGTTCTTAACCTTCTGATATCCCTTCCTGAAAAGCAGCCTGATCTTCCCTTGCACAAAACAGGATACTTTCTTCCTGGAAAGTATCAATTAATAAAATGTATAAGTAATTTAATCTTCAACTTCCAAATTTCATTTTTAAAGGTACCATAGTTAGCTCTTACTTAATATCTTTCTTCTCTAAAAAAAAAAACAGAATTTTAAAACTAAACATACACACACGTTCACATAGAGGGAGATATGTGAAAAACAAAATGGGACACACAGAAATTAAAGGGCTACCAGGCACGGTGGCTCACGCCTGTAATCCCAGCACTTTGGGAGGCCAAGGAGGGTGGATCACCTGAGATCAGGAGTTCAAGACCAGCCTGGCCAACATGGCAAAACCCTATCTGTACTAAAAACACAAAAATTAGCTAGGTGTGGTGGCACACGCCTGTAATCTCAGCTACTCAGGAGGCTGAGGTAGGAGAATCACTTGAATCCAGGAGGCAGAGGTTGCAGTGAGCCAAGATCACACCACTGCACTCCAGCCTGGGTAAGAGAGCGAGACTCCATCAAAAAAAAAAAAAAAGGAAAGGGAAAGGGAAAGGAAGAAATTAAAGGGCATCTAAGTCAAAACAGTAGTGGCCCAGACTTTTTTTTTTTTTTAGACAGAGTCTCACTCTGTCATCCGGGCTGGAGTGCAGTGGCGTGATCATACCTCACTGCAGCCTCAAACTTCTGGATGCAAGAGAACGTCCTGCCTCCACCTCCCAAGTAGTTGGACTGTAGGCGTGCAACACCATGCCCAGTTAATTTTTTAGTATTTTGTAGAGACGGGATCTTGACGTTTTGCCCACGCTGGTCTTGAACTCCTGGGCTCAAGCAATCCTCATACCTCAGCCTCCCAAACTGCTGGGATTATAGGTGTGGGCTGGCACACCCAGCCCAGACTATTCAGACATATAAATATGTGACACTTTTGTGGAATAAAGGCTGAATATGGTATTTTTCTACACTGACTAAATCTCCAGGAAACTGTTTCCTAAAAAAGGTCACTGCAATGTTCTCAACTAATGGAGTATATGATGCTGAAAGTTCAAGTCAGACTCATCTAAGCCATAAAAGCCAATCAATAATGTTTCTTGCATTTGTATGGTGCCATTACTTTTTCCAAAATGCATCTATTACCTCATTTTATACCACTTATGTCAGAACAAAAGGAAGAGTAATATGTTGACTGGTTGGACAAACTGTACCGTCAAGAATGCTCCTATCCTCTGAAATGGATGAAAGTTCCAGACAAGAATGTCAGATGAGCGGGAAAGAGCTTTCCAATGAGAAGAGCTATCCAACATTAGAAAGAGTGGCTCCTAGACAGTGAGTTGCTCATTACCAGAGGTACACAAGTAGAGCTGTTAAAACCATGTGGCTTCCAACTGCTCTAATAACTTTAAGATTCAGAGTCTTCAAGTTTCTTACAGTGGAAGCCATGGGGGCATTGCCCTGTTGCCTTCTCTCATTCCTCATTCATGAGAAAGATGTTAAGCTCACTGACGTCAGTCCCATTGAAGTCTTCTGCAGAACTCAGAAGGGCCATAAATAGAGAGACAAAGGGCAGGAGGTGGGAGTTATTCACTAGCGTGGAGGAAGCAGGATAAACCCAGAGGAATGGCCTCTGGAATTATACAAAGAATTTGGAGGTGACTGGGGGTGGCCCTGGGAACAAAGTAAAACTGTCAGAACTCAGATAACAGTCCACATTCCAGAGATTGGATTGTAGCAGCCCTTCTGGAAAAGGGGCACTTCTTGGGACTTTATAGAAATCCAGCTGGGTCCCCCAGACACAGGCATCTCCACCGCTGCCCCACAAACCCTGTACATCACCAAACATGAACAGAAGACATCTTTTGAGAGTTTTCTGAAACTGAGAGCTCAAGGAAGGTGCCTTCTAGGAACCCCACCCCACCCCCGCCAAGTTTTCCAGAGTCTAGCAAACAATTTACTAGGGTTGTATATTTTTCTCTACACTCTACTTTTATGACCAAAGGATAATAAAATAATTGGTAATCTGTAATTTGGTCCAAAAAATAACCTCCAGGAGATGCCTTAAATTCAATCCAGATTCTGACAATCCCCTGGTTTTATTTGGTCTACAGAGCTCATAGCAACACATGGCCCAATTCAAGCCAATAACTTAGAGTTTTGGAGCAGACTTTAAAAGTCTTACTGGCAAAATCACAAAAGGCCAAAGAATGCTCACGTTATTCCAAATAAGGAAAGCTTGTCCCTCTCGGATAAGGCCTGACACCCAAGATTTTCAGAGAAGAAGACAGGATTTTTCTTCCAAAAAAAAAAAAATGAGGATGGAAAGGGAAGGAAAAGAGAACCAAATCTTCATCTTACATGGTGATAAGTTAACAGATGATGTCCAAAAGACAGATTTACTACCAAAAGGAAGTAAAACATACAGGTTACTATCAAATGTGGAAGTAAATATCAAAAGAATCAGTTAAGAGTTTAAAGTGGCTGCCACCCGGGCAGCAGGGGGCTAAAGGTGACGGTGCCGGAGACTGTGGTCCTATAGAAATATTTGATTCTTGAAACTCTATGCCTGTGTAACTTTGGTAAAAACTACAAATTTTAAAAGCTAGAAGAAAGCAGGGGAAGGGCTAATATACACTAAATGCATGCATTTCCAAACTTTAGCTATAAAAAGTAAATAATACTTTTGGTAAATGATAATACTGTATGTAAATATTGTTTATCCATACGTTTCAACCAGAGCATTACATCTTAATAACTCCTTTTCTGATTAAAGTAATACTGTTCACTGTTTTTAAAAAGATAAAAAATAACTCACCCTTCCCCCACAAAAAAAGAAAAAATAGTCATAAAATTACCACCCAGAAAAAAACTGCTGGATGATATGAAGGTATTTCCTTTTCTCTTTATATATATGTATATATGTATATTCATGTATCAATACAGACAATTTTCTTTAACTCTTTGGGCTCATCCAAAGACAAAAAGGTTTTTGTTTAGGGGAAAGAAAGCTTTTTTTTTTTTTTTTTTTTGAGACAGAGTCTCACTCTCCCACCCAGGCTAGAGTGCAGTGGTGCAATCTCAGTTCACTGCAACCTCCGCCTCCCAGGTTCAAGGGATCTCCTGTCTCAGCCTCCCAAGTAGCTGGGATAACAGGCACCTGCCACCACGCCCAGCTAATTTTTGCATTTTTAGTAGAGACAGGATTTCACCATGTTGGCCAGGCTGGTCTTGAACTCCTGAGAAAAAGCATTTTATTTGGAAGATTATTAAATAAATTGCGTCTTTGCTTCTTACAGCACCATCGGTCAATATCAAGCGTTCATTCTAAAAGGACAGGTAGGTATGTCAGGTTGTCAAAAGTTTTTGAAAAGTGAAGGTATTAACAGGCATGGTGGCTCACACCTGTAGTCTCAGCTACTGGGGAGGATCACTTGAGCCTAGGAGGTTTGAGACCAGCCTGGACAACATAGAGACCCTGTCAAAATTTTTTTTTAAGTGGGAAAAAAATGAAAGCGAAGATGTAATTTTTCAGAATTTCTGGACATAAATTACAGCATTAAAGAGAGGACCCTTATGAGGATGGGAAGGGAAAGGAAAAGAGAACCAAATCTGGTTCCCCCTCAAATTGTGCTGTTTTCTAACTCTGCTCACAAGCCCGCTCATGCACGTTTATTTCATTCCATGCAAGCCTGTCTTTGCTTTCTCCTCCCCACAACCCTACTTGTCACTAGCTTTCCTCTCCACCCCAACTTCCTGTTTTATTCCACTCTCTCACACCTGTACCTTTTCCGTGCCACCTGTAACCTGATGCAATGTGGAACTAAGATCACATCCTTACTACATTTGCAAAATCAAATTAAATGCTGCTTATTTGTAAGTTATAAACTGAAATACAAAGCCTTCTGTTTATAACTTTTTCTTTTTCTTTTTCTTTTCCTGAGCAACAGGATCTCACTCTGTTGCTCAGGCTGGAGTGCAGTGGCAAGATCAGGACTCGCTGCAGCCTCGACACTCCAGGCTCAAGGGAGGCTCCATGCTCCCACCTCAGCCTCCTAAGTAACTCCAACTACAGGCATGCACCACTACATCCAGCTAATTCTACTTTATTTTTGCAGGGATGGGGTCATGCTATGTTGCCCAACCTGGTCTCGAACTCCTGGCCTTAATCAATCGATCTTGGCTTCCCAAAGTGCGGGAATTACAGGCTTGAGTCACCATGCCCGGCCTGTTGATATGTCTCCTAAAGCCTATGTTGCTGCCTTGTTTCTTGCTTGTTTTTGTTGTTGTTTTGCAACATCAAAGGCAGCTGCAGCCTTTGGGACTGAGTTAGAAACCCTCAGAAATGAGAAAAGCCCTGGCTCCTGCCTGGAGAAGCCAGTGTAGACACGGAAGAGGCCTTGCATCAGGGAGAGGGTAGTTTTCTAGAGAAGAGACAGCTAGTGGGAAGACGGCTAGTGTCAGAGCCAACTTACTCTGCTCCTGAAGTACGAGCCCAGCATCACCCCATTCAGGAGAGTCAACTGCCCCAGAAGACAAACCCAAAGCTATCAGAGCACGCTGCTAAAGAACCACCTCTTCCTCCAGCCCTCTAAGGAGGGCCTTCTTTTTCTGGTCATCCAAAATGGCTAAGTCTTTCTTCACAAGAGCTTCTTTTAAAATCAGGTCACCCCCATCCTATACATATAGGATTTTTTTGTAACCTAGATGCTAGACACATGTTAAAAGAGCTGTTAAGTGCTGATCACTCTTTGAAGTGTAAGCTCTCTCTCCCAGCTCTGAGAGATCTGCCCACTTCACAGGGCTGCCCTCCAGAGCTCCAGTATCTGATCAAAAATGACCAGGGCCAGGCATGGTGGCTCACGCTTATAATTGCAGCACTTTGGGAGGCCAAGGCAGGCAGATCACTTGAGATCAGGAGTTCGAGACCAGCCTGGGCAACAGAGCAGAACCCCATCTCTACTAAAAGTACAAAAATTAGCCAGGCATGGTGGCACATACATGTAGTCCCAGCTATTCGGGAGGCTGAAGGCACGAGAATCGCTTGAACCCAGGAGGTGGAAGTTGCAGTGAGCCAAGATCGTACCACTGCACTCCAGCCTGGGCAACCGACCGAGACTGTCTCAAAAAAAAAAAAAAAACAAAAGACCAGAACAGGTCCAGGCACAATTCTAAGCACCATAAGAAGCCTCCTGAATCGAGGATGTAAATCTGATCTAATAATTCAGCCAACAGTGCATCTACCTGTAGCCTTATCAATCCAGCGCCCACATCCTATTTCAGCCACAGGTTTCTGGTTAGATGCTTCCCTGAATTCAGCCCACCTGCTGCTGTATCTGCAGCACATCCCTGAGTCCATGTCAAAAACAGAATCCGAGCCCTCTGACACAGCTCACGCTCCAGGAAATCAGACTGGAGTACACAGCTGCATTCTTCTTGGTAACTATTTCCAAGCCATCTCCTTATGAAGACACACGGGGGAAAAAGAAAGGAAGACTAGGAGCGCCAAAAAGGCAGTTCAACTTTCTCTAAAAGAAACTCAGGCAAATAGCTCCTGTTCTGGGAAACCAGTAAATTTCCAAACAGTAAGTTTTCCGCGAATGATATTGGCAACTTGGGGGGTCAGGGAGAAGTAGTGGACCAGTTCTCATCGAAGAGCAGCAAGATGAGACAAGTTTCATACAGTGGCAAATGTTCCTTTTGGATTTGCTTCAAACCTGTGTGTGGGCTGATTCTCCGAAATAAACAAATTCTCTTGTATAAGGTTATGGGGTGACTGAGAGGGTGAGGATTCTGACGGAAAGAAATCACCCACAAGTCACCTTTGCCTAAGCAGGAGGGTCAGTTCTGCCTGCCCTGGGTCTTGACGCAGTGAAACCTCAACAGGGATGTGGGGAGCATCAAAGTGTCCATGTAACCCAGATGGACAGGTATATGCTACAGTTAAGTTCAACTGCACCCTTGACTGGTATGGCATTTCAGAGCATTGAGACACCTTTCGATCCAGCAAAGAGCCAATCCTGGCTTCAATCAGCACCCATGAGCCGCTGAGGGAGGCACAATGTCCCGAGTAGCAGTTGGCCAAACACATGTGAGGGAGGTGCAGCTGCCGAGCCCTTCATGTTTAGCAGGAAGAAAGAGTGTTGATTTTGCAGATTTTTGATAATGTTTTCACAGCCAGTGTTATTCCCAACCCATTTTTAAATGCAATCTGAACAACACCCCTTTCCACACCGGATTCCTTGTACTTAAATGGTTCCATCTACCTCAGGCCTGAGAAACCTATTTCTCTCTATAGGCCAGACCTCAGTTTGGTTGAGGGAAGAGCAGAGGGAAAGCAGGATTGCAAAGATGGCAGGTACAGGGCTGGGAGAAGAAAATTAAATTCACCAGACATGGGACAACTGGGCTTAGGACCCTGACACCAAGGAGCTCAAGATCTCTGTGGGCCAGATGGGACCATCTAGAAAAGACTCTTGCAAGTCTAACCATCTTTGGGTCTGTGGTTGTGCTGTATTGATTCCATGTTCTCAATTTAAGTGAGCTAACAAAATGCAGCAAGCCATGAAAATTTAAAAGGACTAGAATGAATTGAGAAGTTATTTAGACTGAGAGCAAAGAACAGGCAAAGCAAATGGCAATCTTGTTGGATGGATCTGGCACGCCACCACACAAGCAACCCAGGCTAGAAAGCACCATTGACAAAATGTTGACAGTTTGCCCAGGCCCTTTTGAATATTGGGTTCTTGGATTATTTCCTAATTTTTTTTTTTTTTTACAAAATCTTGAACATTGACTATTATGTAGAAAAAAAGAAACATCTGGGGGGAAAAAAAATACATCCTCAGGAGACACGGGAAGAATGCTGTTTGAAGTAAGAATCTTTTTTCTCTCTGTCTCTCTCTGACACACACACACTCATACACACACATTCAACTAGCCTTATGAGTCATCTTCTGCTGTGACTGATGCCAGCTAACTCTGTCCTGCCAGCAGCCTCTGCCACCCACTGATGCAGTGGAACAGTGTTTGACCAGCTCTCTTCCTGATGCTGGTTTATTTCTGGCTAAAACCTCTGGTTTCAGTTAGGACCAAGACTTGCCTGGGGTTCCCCCTGGAAGTACTATTTGATGGCACTGATACTCAAAGCCCTGTGCCTAAAATGTCTTTGCATCTAAGAGATACTGTGGAGATCAGGCCAATTCTAGACCCTTATTGCCATGGTTTTGATATCTGTCAAACCAGGTATCAAACAGAGGTCACTCCATCCCAGAAACATCATGGTGAACCAAGTTATCCATAATCACTGATAACTGCATGCCCAACACCATGCAAACCCCATAATCTCCATGACGCTTACAATATAATTTCAGAAATAAAATCAGTCCAATGGAAGCTAATCAGACAGCCATACAAGGCAAAAGAAAAACCAAAAGACCCATCATCATTCAGAGAAGTTGTGAGAAGGAACCAAGTATGGGCTACAAAAGTCACTGTGACTTCAGAGTCATACTGGGCCTTGAGGCAGAAATAGCGTGTATACGAGGCAGAATATCGATGGAAGATACTGCAGGTAAAAAGACCTCTTTAGAAGCCATAATGGAAACTCTGAAGCTAGCTGACCAAGAAAGCAACCTTAAGCAAGCCCCACTCCCCTCCCACTCTGCGGCTTCGTCTCTCAAATATGGGGTATAGGCTTTCAGGCAGAGACTCTAAAGAGGACAGATGTCCAAGCAGGGGCTCGTGGGCACTGGGTAGCTGGAGTAAAGTGGTATCCACATGTCAGCAGACTGAAAAGCAAATCCAATTCTCTTGGATTATCTCCCTAAGTATGGTTCTCAGACCCCTGCATCAGAATTTCTGAGATCTCTCCAGACCTGAGAAATCAAAACATTTGAGGGGATAGCCAGGGAATCTGCATCTTTAACAAGCCACTCAATATGATCCCAAAAGTGCGAAAATTGCTACTAGCCTGCTCCAGCCTGTCCTCTTCTGAAATAGGGGGTAATTTTGTAAAAAGTTGTCTATCTCAATTAAGAAAGAGATTTAAGAAGAAATCACACATGGGCTGGGGGGCAGGAAGGAGTGTGGCTGGAGCAGGAAGTAGGAAATCTCTTAGGATGAGAGACAGGATATGATGATCAGTCACCCAGCCTCACAGGGAAACTCTCCCTTCACTGCACCCTTGGAAAATCATTAGAAAGAAGGTGATTTCTTTACAGAAGCCCAAGGGGGCTTGAGTTTGGATGGATCAGAGTTAGCCTCAAGAAGGAAGGAGTTCACCAATGTGGATAGGTCTATCTAAGTTTGGCCTAAAGCACCCTATGAGAGAGGTACCTTCTGCACCACACACCATAGCCCCAAGAAATGGTGATTGCCAGTGGCCATATTAAGTCCTGAGGGACCCAAGGGAGCAGAGAAGCTGCCTCCACCCTGCTCCAGACATCACAGTCCCTGACCTAGGCTCGCCAATGCCAACTCAGCTCTGTCTGGCCACACGATAGCCCTGAATTGACATCCACACCCACCCTCCACCACGGTCAGTGGGTTTTACCTGTCACTCTCTAGGCCTGAGGCACCAACTGGGCCTGGCAGCTCCAGATCTGGGTGGTGTAGTTCTCCAGGTGTGGTCACCAGCCCAGCAGCATTGCCTGGGAACCTGTTAGAAATAAAAATCCTCTGGCCCCACCCTATAGCTTCTGAATCAGAAATTCTGGAGGAGGGGCCCAGCAATCTGTGTCTTAACAAGCCTTCCAGGTCATTCTAATATAGCTCAAGTTTAAGAACCAGTGTGTTGTGCTATTAATAATAATATGAACCATGGTGGTAAATCAATAAAAGTAGCATCGTATACACAGGCCTACAAAACACTTTCAAATGTATTATCTTCTAATCCTAAGGCTCTGTAGTTCATTCGAATCTCACAGCAATGCTGAAGCAGATAAGCTGCATTATCCCAATTTACAGAGGAGACTGAGGCTCAGATAGATGAAGTAACTGGCATAGATTACCCCTACCCAGAGCCCACTCATTAACAAAGCGCATGAAAATGAGAGACTTAACTCTAAATAATTAAAAGTTACCAGCCCACACCCATTTCTTTTTCCCATGGTCCATGGGGATACTGGCCACAACAGGGGTGAAATTGACTTTCTTTTTATCTGGTCCATTGTTACTCACCTCAGGTGACTATTTCCAAGACCATCTTCCATTAATTATGGATTTGAACTGAAAAGGTGATTTTAAAACCACCGCAAGACAGATCCACTTAGTCTCAATGCCAGTCTGACACAGAATTAAGACAATAGCCCTCAACTGATAAACAGGTCATGCGCCAAAAGTTCATGCTCATGTTGGAGGGTTGGAACTCAGATTGCATTTTCCCTCGGACGTGACATGGAGATAGTGGTTGGATCCCAAGGTCAAGCCACAAAGCTGTCTGTGAGAGGGAGAGGCAGAGGACACAAGAGTGTTTGGCAATGGGCCAAAGGGTTAAAATCCCAGCTTTCTAATCAGTAACCAACTTGAGACAAAAGCCCAAGTTACTTAGCCTTTCTCCGAGCCTCAGTTTGTTCACCTGGGAATCCTTATACTGACCTTCCAGGGTTGAGAGGATTCAATGAAAATGCATACTGTGTCTGGCACGCAGTTGATATCCAACAAGTGGCTGCAGTTTATATTGCTGAACTCCTAAAGTAGAGGCCATACTTTATTTTTGCCCTGAAAACTATGCAATTAAAAAGAAGTAGCATACATCTGAAGACTGACTGCAAGACTGATTGCAAGAGGATTAACTGCCTCCTAAAGGACCAAGAAAATGAAGGAAGGGTATTGGGCTCAGGGGACAGCACAAGAGTCAGGTCCTGCCCTCACCCACTCCTCACCACTTTGGCCTTCCTTCAGCTCACTTGCCGCTTCTTTGGGAACCTTCCGTGGACTTCCAGCTTAGGTCAAATCTCTCTAGTACCTGCTTCAGTAGCCCCATGTACTTGCTCTTCATAGCCTTGCACTGATTATAATGTTACCCTCATTTGCTTAATGCCTGTTTTCTCCACAACCTCACAAACTCCATGAAGTCAGGGCTCAGGTCTGTTTCCGCTCATCAACGTGTCTTCCCCTGGTACTTTGTCCTGTGCCTGGAACACAGTAGGTACTCAAATATTTGTAGAATGAATCACACCAGAGCAGCCGGGCAGGGAAGGGGAGGTTGTGCGCAGCTGACTATGCATACGTGCAGATAACAAATTGGCGGTCTGTGACTCAGGGCTACTCGGAGAAGTACACAGCTCTTTTTCTGCCCCAGTAAAATCAATCTGCTGCTGCCATATCACTCAGCCAAAAAGGCTGATTATTAAACACACAAGTTATTAAACCCAAAGGCATCCTCTTCCAATGGGTGCGCATGCCCCAGGCTGCTCAAAGGGCATGTGCTGAATGAAGCAAAGATGGCACAGGAATCCAGGCAGGTCTGGGACGTGCCGCAGTTCTCCCTACCTCAATCTCAAAGTGGAGGGATGCCAGCCTCACCACAGCTGGCAGCCTCACTACACTTTGGAGCTCTACAGCAAGGTATGGAAAATAATGCTGCCAGCTGCAATGTACTGAGTGTCTACATGCACCAAGCAATAGTCCTGGGTGATCCTCAAAACCTAATGAGGTAGTTATTGTCCCCTTTCTACAGATGAAGAAACTGAGACTCAGGGAGACCAGGAACATACTCATGATCACATAGTGAATAAGTAGCACAGCCAGAACTATTAACAGAACCCAAATCAGATTGCAAAGTCTGTGCTCTTAGCCATATTCCCATATTCAGCTATCCATCACCATATTACGTATAAGTTTCTCTAAGAGTCTGTGAAGGATGTACAGACCTTGGAGACTCAATGCAACATGATATAAAACAGAAAAGAGATACAATTCTAGTGTGGGTTCTTCCACTACTATGTGACCCGGAGTAAGTCATTTCACCTCCCTGGGCCCCAGGGAGGCTTCCTCCCCAGTAATGTTAAAGGATGAACTAGATGGCCATTAAGAGAAGAGATAGGATGCTGTTGAGCACATAAAAACACCTGCCAGTCAGAACCTACCATGAAACCACATCTGCCTGGCCTTTACCCAGGACCCAGCCACACTGCCTCTCAGCTCTCTCTCTCATCCAAACTGGAGGCTAGCCGGAAACTTGGAGCTTTCTGGTAGGGAGGGAACGACAGAGGACGCTTACTTTTCTACTAGGCCCCCGAAACTGGCTTGGAATGAACCAAGGATAAGTAATAAAGGAAAGGAGACTGTTTACCATACATTTAAATACCCAAACCTCCCTCCCTCCTGCGGAGAACTGAAAAAATGCCATATGCTGCCAAAGAAGCAGGTGTCAGTCTCCAAATCTCCCATGGGCTCACGCCCTCGGCAGTCTTCTGTGCGCCCCACCTCCCTCTGGGATGTGTTCAACACACACCCAAGACCAACTGCAGGGACTGCCTTCAGAGGCCAAGGCCATCCGTCTGAGTAACAGATCTTCCCTCACTTCAACCCCTGCACTGCTGTACAGAGTGATCTGGAATTTACAGTCTCTTCTACAAAGCCTTACAAGGTCAAAAATGCTCAAGTTGTGTGATTCCTCGGATGAAAAGGCTATGAAACAGAACAGGCTAAATGGCCGATACAAACGACACTTCAGAAAGCCAAAACCCAACAGCCAAATGCAGTTAGCAACAGGCAGAGCTGCAGCCAAGGCACCTGGTGCTGGCCAGGCTTCAGCAGCACACAGGCCTGCGCTGCCACCAGCACCTGTGGATGTCACCACCTCCTGCTGGTCCCCTCCAGCACACAGACCAGTCCTGCCACCAGCGCCTGTGAATGTTACCACCTCCTGCTTGTCCCCACTAAGAGTGAGCACAGTCACCCCAGAACCAAAATAGGAGTCACAAAAGAACTGACATCCATTTTTAGATGACTCCTGAGCTCCATACTCTGCAAAACCCATGCTGACTTTTACAGGTATGGCAGGGTATGGAGGAAATGGCCAAAGATACTTTGTAAAATGTTCCTCAAAATCAAACCTGAATTTTAAGCAAGAGCAGAAGGGGAGGAGTGGAGGAAGGAAGGAAAATCCCTCTTCTTTACCATAATCCTAGATGCACTAAATCCAGCAATGTATATGAAATATTTCAGGAGCAGGAAAGTAGGGAGAAACAAGGGAAAGAAGAGGGGCAGAATGGAAAATACAGAAAGGGGAACAGGGTAAAGACAAAGTCCCATGCTAAGTCATCCCAACCTGAAGCTGCCTCGTAGCCTTGGTCCTGCTCTCCTCTCCCCCTACTTACCAAGGCCTTTCAAAAGGGAGTTCTGCAATTCCACTCTAACCATCACACACCAAAGACACAACAAACCCTGACAAAATAATTGTACTAAGTCAGCACCCAATCTCCTGCAAAATCAGAAAAGCAAACTGACAAATATTAAGTGGACCACCATAAATACCAGACACAGAATTTGAAGACATTTCCAGCTTCTTAAAAAAAGCTGTGCACGGTGGCTCACACCTGTAATCCCAGCACTTTGGGAGGCCGAGGCAGGTTGATCCTCTGAGGCCAGGAGTTCGAGACCAGCCTGACCAAAATGGAGAAACCCCATCTCTACATACAAAATTAGCCAGGCATGGTGGTGCATGCCTGTAATCCCAGCTACTCGGGAGGCTGAGGCAGGAAAATCGCTTTAACCCAGGAGGTGGAGTTTGCAGTGAGCCCGGACCACGCCATTGCACTCCAGCCTGGGCAACAAGAGCAAAACTCTGTCTCAGAAAAAAAAAAAAAAGCTTCTAGGCTGGGCATGGTGGCTCAGGCCTATAATCCCAGTACTTTGGAAGGCCGAGGTGGGCTGATTGCCTGAGGTCAGGAGTTTGAGACCAGCCTGGCTAACATGGTGAAACCCCATCCCTACTAAAAATACAAAAATTAGCCAGGCGTGGTGGCGCATGCATGTAGTCCCAGCTACTAGCTACTTGGGAGACAGAGGCAGGAGAATCGCTTGAACCAGAAGGCGGAGGTTGTAGTGAGCTGAGATCTCACCACTGCACTCCAGCCCGCGTGACAGAGCAAGACTCCATCTCCAAAAAAAAAAAAGTTTATAAATGCCTAAATATACTTAAGTAAACCCCTTCAAATTAAATAGTAAAATGCAACTTTATGAAATTAAAATTTTAAGGTATTTAAAAATAAAGGAAGTGTTATGCATGCATACTCAAAGGGCACAAAATGCTCCCACAATCTGGCAATAAATGCCTGGGGGCCTAAGAGGATGCAGAAAGACTGAGAAACTAATCTATTAGATCTAGCTATGGTTCTCCAAATTAGGGAAAAGGGTAGTTGGCAGCTAAACTGAAATCAACAGACTTTTACTCTCTGTAAAATTTGCTAAAATGGACATTTCTACAAAAAGATGTTTAAAGTGTTTTTTTATATATTAACTTCAGTACTCTCAATACCATCTGTCCTACTGCTCAAATATATTTTAAAAACAATACACACACAAAGAATGGTTCCAGTTCTATCCAAGCCCTGAATTCAAAGTAATTACCACAGATGGATTCTGAACCAGGAAACCAGACAGACAAGTGTTTATTAAACACCTACTATGTGCCAGACCTCAGTGCTAATAGGATACCCCCTTTGCCTGACCCTTTGTCTTCCCAGTCCCCAATGGCCATGATAGGTTAAGAATGAAGAGGGACTGAATGCCATACCACATCTTCAGATACAGCTGATATTTACCAGCAGGCAGAGGTGAACGGCACACAGAGAGCTAGGTGCTCAGTGCAACTGAGGAGCATGTCAGCCTAAGTTATGTTTTTCACCTTAAGAGGCTGACAAAAGTAACTCTTTCATCTTCCTTTCTCTCTCAGCATTTTTTGTTTTTTTTTTTTTTGTTTTTTTTTGTTGTTGTTGTTGAGATGGAGTCTTGCTCTGTAGCCCAGGCTGGAGTGCAGTGGTGCGATCTCAGCTCACTGCAACCTCCGCCTCCCGGGTTCAAGGGATTCTCCTGCCTCAGCCTCCCAACTAGCTGGGATTCAGGTGTGAGCCACCATGCCTAACATTCTCTCTTAACTTATAAGCCTATCTTCCCACCCTTTAGGCCTTCCTGATTGAGGACAGAGCTTCCTCCCATAATTTTTTTTCTTCTTCTTTGAGACAGGGTTTCATCTCTGTCACCCAGGTTGGAGTGCAGTGGCATGATCACAGCTCACTGCAGCTCAACCTCTGGGGCTCAAGCCATCCTCCCGCCTCAGTTTCCTGAGTAGCTGGGACTACAGGCACCCACCACCATGCCCAGCTAATTTTTGTATGTTTTGTAGAGACAGGGTTTCGATACGCGTTGCCCAGGCTGGTCTTGAACTGCTAAGCTCAAGTGATCCCCTTGCCTCAGCCTCCCAAAGTGCTGGGATTACAGGTGTGAGCCACCACATCTGGCCTTCCTTCTCTAATTTTATCTTGTTTCTGGTCACCAATAAGACTGAATCTGGAATTTAGTAGAATCTCAGAGTGGCAGAAAAGTGAAAATGGGGGCGTCTGGAAAAAGGATGAAGACACATGACTAACTTCAACAACACAAGTTTGCCAGGCCTCATAAAGCTCACAGCCAGGTCCCAGTGTGGTTATAGGTTAAAGAGAGACAGGAAGGGTGCAGAAGCTCTGACAGGGTCCCACCGCCCAACTGAAAGGCGCCTCCTTTTCTCCCTTTCCTTCCCCTTGTTGCTGATTATTTCCCTTTTGTTCTTCTATTCAACCCGTACTTACTTCTCGAGTCCCTACTTAACACATGCAGTTTAACACTGCCTTCATCAATATAATGCCATCACACACATAGCACCTGACATTTCATGAACACAACCCTTCAGCAATCTTACAGAAAGTCTTTTGTGGGCTGGGCGCGGCGGCTCAAGCCTGTAATCCCAGCACTTTGGGAGGCCGAGACGGGCAGATCACGAGGTCAGGAGATCGAGATCATCCTGGCTAACACGGTGAAACTCCGTCTCTACTAAAAAATACCAAAAAACTAGCCGGGCGAGGTGGCGGGCGCCTGTAGTCCCAGCTACTCGGGAGGCTGAGGCAGGAGAATGGCATAAACCCAGGAGGCGGAGCTTGCAGTGAGCTGAGATCCGGCCACTGCACTCCAGCCCGGGCAACAGAGCAAGACTTCCGTCTCAAAAAAAAAGAAAAAAGAAAGTCTTTTGTGAAAAATAATCTCTGAAAAGAAATGTCATTGAACATTATTTTGTGTTGCTGGACCACAAATCCCACTAGTGCTCCACATCCCGCTAGTGCTCCACAGCTCACCAACTTCAAGTCAACATTCAGAACCATGGGGCAGATCATTCATATGGGTGCAAAATACTGATAATGAATGCTTGGCAAGGGTTCTTTCTGCATGACCACTTAGGGGACACACAAGAGCCGATTTCCAAGGCTGGCACTAACAATCAAACAGTAATAATGAATAAAAGCAGGCATGCTGTATTAGGTACCTGTTTACAGGACAGGCATTAAGCTGGTGCTTACATACACTATCCAGTTCAATCAATCCTTACAACTGAGGCCAATTTTATCATCCCAATTTAATAGCGAAGAAAAGCTGAGCGCCAAGACTTTGCCCACAGTCACACAGCAAGTTAAGAAGCAGCACTAAAGTCTGGACCCTAGACAACGCAACAACTACACTTCTCCTTTCTCCAGAGGTGGACAGGAGTGAGACAGGACTTCAGAATGTCTGGAGACCCTCCTCAGTTCTGGGTGCCCTCTCTTCTGCCTGTGGATAAGGCAGGTGGAAACGAATGCTGGGGATGGGAAATCTGTGCGTCAGAAATAAACGTGTAAACAGTTTCTCTATGCCCTGAATAATGTCACTTACCTCCCGAACCAATACCTCACGCTTCTGCAGTTGAACATTTTAAAAGCAAGTAATTCTTGCTAAGTAAAATACTTCAGCATGGAAAAGCAAGGTCTCACCTATTCAGACTGGGTTTCAAAGAAGCAATCTGCACTATTGTATTCGAGTTTTATTCCAAGATTTGTCTAAAACTTTCAGGTTCCAAGCCTAAGACTAGACTACTCCCAGGGCTGGGCTACCACAGAAGTATTCGATTCTCTACTTCATCCTCAGCTACCACTAATGAAAAAGTCAGGGGTGCATGGAACACGGCTCCAAGCTCCCTGACCCTGCAGCAGACTGCAGCCAAGCTCTGCGGCCCTGAGTTCCCGAGGACAGGGACATGCATGTGTTGCATTAAGAAAAATAATTATAAGAGGCAATAGACTCCCATTTGGAAACCCAGAGAAAATAAAACCACATTCATCAACATTCCAACCACAATATTCCAACCACAGTATTATTTTAGGACAGTTCCCTGCAGTTTTTAAAGAATACATTTAGCACATGGTTGTAACCATAGTTCGTATGCAATTCTGTTTTGTTTCAGCTACTTCTACTTGATTATCAAGGGTCATCAGTTCCACGGAGCCTTTCCCAGACATCCACTTGTTCAGGTGAAACAAACCCCTTTCTCCTCTCTGCCTTCACTATCCCCTAAACACATATGAATTGTGCCCCTCTAAAAGGTTAAGTAGCTTACACATCAGGCTCCCCCTATAAGCCATACCCCTTCCACAGCAATATGATTGTGAGCTTTGATGACTTCTCATATATTTGGCAAAAGCAACACCAACATGTTAGCAGGG
The DNA here is from genome assembly GCF_043159975.1 of Macaca nemestrina. Lineage (NCBI taxonomy): Eukaryota > Metazoa > Chordata > Mammalia > Primates > Cercopithecidae > Macaca > Macaca nemestrina. Next base: position 38,274,304 of record NC_092133.1, on the reverse strand, counting down.
ATAACACTGGAGCAGCAAGGCCATGGCTGATTTCCACTTTTTGATGTGGCTCCGATTTTTCTTTTGAGAACATATAATTTCTTGCATGCATATTTAGCTGATTATAAGTTTCTTTTTTTTTTTTTTTTTTTTTGAGATGGAGTCTTGCTCATTGCCCAGGCTGGAGGGCAGTGACACGATCTCGGCTCACTGCAAGCTCCGCCTCCCGGGTTCATGCCATTCTCCTGCCTCAGCCTCCCAAGTAGCTGGGCCTACAGGTGACCGCCACCATGCCCGGTTAATTTTTTTTTGTATTTTTAGCAGAGACGGGGTTTCACCGTGTTAGCCAGGATGGTCTCAATCTCCTGACTTCGTGATCCACCCGCCTCGGCCTCCCAAAGTGCTAAGATTACAGCCACCGCGCCCAGCCTATAAGTTTCTTAGAACTGCTATTGATCAACTTCAAAGTCACACAAAGTTCGGGGTCTAAGGGTAGGAGACACAGGCCAATGTCTCAATTTTAAAGCAGGAAAGTGGGTGATCATGACATCCACAAATGAATAAGCCTGGACAACTACAGACCAATAATGGCTCCTGGCAAAATTGTAGAACCAATGGTTTGGGAACATTTCGAAAAAAATGTGAATGTTGGGAAAAGGCAATGTGCGTCCACAATGACAAAGGCATGCCAAAAACCAATCTATTTTTCTCTTGTGGTTACCAAGTTGGTAGATCAGGTGAGATGCCAAATATATCATGCACCTAGATTTCAGCAAAGCATCTAGAAAAACCTCTTACGATTCACTTGTAGATAACACAGTGAAATAGAGTGAAGCTGCTTGCACTACTGTCTATGTAGCCAGACGGTTACTACCCCACTGACCATACATCACTCCCTCCTTTGGGCCACCATTGTGCCCTGTGCATATGCTCTCAGAGCACTTATTAAACTTGATTGAGTTACTTGTCTTTCTACTAGAACAGGTGTCAGCAAACAATCACCCACAGGCCTAACCCAGCCCATCGCCTGTTTTTGCAGTTTTATAGGAACAGCCACGCCACTTGTCTCCATCCTGTCTATGGCTACTTTGGTGCCACAACGGCAGAGCTGACTAGTTACAACAGAGAATGTATGGCCCGCAAAGCTGACAATATTTACCATCTAGCCCTTTAGAGAAAAACTGCGTCAATCATGACCTCTTTTCAAGCTGATGATCTCTTTCCAAGCAGGACAGTTGTCTTATTCCTTTGTACCTTTGGCACTGGCATAGTGCCTAGCACATAATGGGCACATAATAAACATCTGGTGAGTAAATGCGTACACTGGCATCACTAATGGCATGATGACAAGCTAGAGAAGGGTCACTGGTGGCATGATGCAGGGTTCAATTCTTAGGCACACACTGTCCACTGTCTTTTTAACAATGACTTGACTAGAGATAGACATGAAGGGTAGGCTTATCAAACCCTTAGATGGCACAAAACTGGGAAGAAGAGCTAATGCTATAGATGCCAGAATCAAGATTCAAATGACCCTAATAACCCAGCATTCTGGGCCAAAAACAAAGGCGATTGTGCAAGTACAGGCTGGGGGCAGGTCTAAACTTCCTGAAGTCCACGAGACCTGCCCTGGCAACCATTCATGGGAAACAGAGAAGGGTGCCATCCTGACCACAAGGTTCATCAGAGCCCACAGTGCCCAGAGTAATGCAATCTTCAATGGCATTAAAAGTAGGACAGCATCCGGTTCACAGAAAAAATAGTAATACTCACACTGTACCCTGCTGTGGTCAGGCCACAAGCGGAGGATTCAGCTCGGGGCATCACACTTCTTTTAATGTATTGTTTTTAATAGATTCCAATCACATGGTTTAAAAGACACCCCATGGTTTATAGTGAAAAGTCCCTATTCCACCCTGAAGTCAAAAGCAACCAACATTACCCATTTCCTTTGTACCCTTCCAGGCGTAGTATATGCACATACAAGCAAATGTCCTGTCCTGTTTTTGCACAAATGGTAGCACACCATACAGTTGCACATTATTTTTTCACATAAAAATATATGCTACAGAGTCCCATGTCAGTACTTAAAAAGCTGCCTCATTTCTTTCTGTGACTGCACAGTCTTCAATTGCAAGAAGACGCTATACTGATGGACATTTAGGTTTTCCAGTCTTTTGCTACCACAAACAATGCCGTCAGAAAGACATACATCTTTTTTCACATATGCAGGTATATCTGTAGGACAGATTCCATAAAGTGGAATTATAGGATAAAGTGGGTATCTTTGTAATTTTGATAGATACTGTCTGTCAAATTGGATACCACCTTTTAAAGAGAGAAATGGACAAAATGGAGTTTTCTAAAAAAGGGGACTGGAATTTATGTCCCAGATGGAAGAGCTAAAGAGGCTTAGTATGGAGCAAAGAGGGCTGCAGGGAAAGGTGAGCACCCTCAGATACCCACAGCTACCATCAATAAGTTCAGTCCTCCTTCACCAATCCTGTGCCTGACACATGCTTGCGGGCTTGCATACATCATTTGATCGACTGTCACAACAACCCTGAGAGATGGACATTTTTATCCTTAATATGCAGATAAGGAAACTCAGGCCAGAGTCCTCCTGCCAAAGGCCGCAGAGCCAGGAAGGGGCAGAGCTCAGACTCAAACCAAACCAGGTAACTCCAAGGCTGCCGCACCTTACCTTAAGCCCCTGTCCCTCCGGGCTGGGCCCTGTGGCCACAGCAGCATTCTCAGACCTGGCGCATCTACAGATGACCCAGCAGCCTCTGCACAGGCCCCACCCCAGATTCTGATCTAACTTTTGGGGGGAGTTGGGGGGAACAGACATAGTTTTGAAAGCACACCGGCCCCCCGCCCCCCTCAGGCAAATCCAATGTGCGGGCAAGGCTGAGAATTATTGCTCTAACCCACAGCAGTAGTCCTCCAGCTAGGAAAGGCATCAAATTCACCTGGATTACTTGTAAAAAAGATTTTGGGGCCCCCACCCTGTGAGTTTCTGAATCAGTAGGTCTGGGGTGGGGCTGGAGAATTTGCACAAGTTTCCAGGTGATGCTGATGCTAGTGATCCAAGGACCATGCTTTAAGAACTACTCTATAGAAGCAAGAGCTATTATTCCTCCTCTTAGTAATACATAGCAATTAACATTTTTCAAGGTACATTATCCCAGCGAGCCTTCCCTGTTCTGGAAGGTCCAATGGGATAATGTCCTCCGTTAAGTGAAGTGAAAACTGATACTCAAGTGTCTTAGCCAAGTTTATAAGTGTTATACAACCTTCATATCTTCTTTTCTTTCTTTCTGTAAAATTCTTTGACTGATACTTAGGTTTTGTGACATATAGTTCAATCTTCTTTCCACTGTACTAATACCAGGCTCTGAATTCCAAGAGAGAAAAAGCCTTATCTATCTTGTTTACTCTTATTCCTCCTGAACCTAAAACAGTCGCTGCTCAATACATATGCTTGAATGGCGGAATGAATCATGGGGTGTAAAAACTAGTGTGACATGAGTCCTAAATGAGAAAACTGTATTACAGGATGATTTCAGCTCATATGAAATAATTTTAACAATTAGCCGGGCACAGGGGCTCATGCCTGTAATCCCAGTACTCTGGGATGCCAAGGCAGGTGGATCATTTGAGGTCAGGAGTTCGAGACCAGCCTGGCCAACATGCGGAAACCCTGACTTTGCTTAAAAAAAAAATACAAAAATTAGCCAGGCATGCTGGCAGGTGCCTGTAATCCCAGCTACTCCGGAGGCTGAGGCAGGAGAATCACTTGAACCCTGGAAGCGGAGGTTGCAGTGAGCCGAGATCACGCCACTGCACTCCAGCCTGAGCAAAAGGGTGAGACTCTGTCTCAAAAAATTAATTAATTAATTAATTAAGAATTTTAACAATTAAAATAATTCAAAAATAAAATGAACTGACTCAATAAGTAGTGAGCTCCCCGTCCTTGGAAAGATGCAAGCAGAGGCCAAATAGCCATGTAACAGAAATGTCACAAAGCAACTACACACCCCAAGACAGTGTATAGTTGACCTCCATCACCTCTAACATTTTTCACAAAGCCAAATTTAATTCCTGTGTGATCCAGTAGAGAGCCGGCGCTCTATGAATCCTTGACTACTGATCAGCAAGCCTGCCAACAGCTTCACTACGTAAGTTTACACCAATTGTTGCACTTCTCAGCCTCAGTTTCCCTGGACACAAAATGAAGGGGTTTCTCAATCTCTTGGGATTGTATAACAAAGTGACTGGCAAATAATAAACAACTAACAGATGTACCAAAGAACTTAAAATGCATACAGCGTCTGCCTTTTCCCCTCTCTGCCATTCTGCATCGCCACTAATCCTGCATCTAATTGGTATCTCCATGAAAATTAAACTTGAGGAAGAACCAAGGGCAAATGCAAAACCACACTGAGCTACCCTTTGAATTGCATACCTTTGCCAGTTTAATTATCAGTCCATTACTTTTTAAAAGTCCATTCTTCTAACAGCCACTTTCTGGGCACCCCCTGTGGGCAGAACACTATGCAAGACCCTTGTAGAATACAGAGAAGGCTCACGCCCTGCTCTGCCTTCTTGGGTGTGTACCTGCATCTACCACATTGTTTAAAGATAGCTCTGTATTTCCCCGACCAGGGTAATGTCGAGGGATTCATTAAAATTTACTAGTGTAGAGTTCTGTGTTTACAGATTGATTTCATCAAGGAAAACCAAAACACAGAATAATAGAATGAGGAGTGAACCAAGACCCAGAGGAAAACTTTTAATTTTTAAGATCTAGGATACCAGTTGTCAAGGTTTACCTCTTCATAACGCGTCAGAATACAGTGCTGTGCCTGGTCCAGCCCTTGTCTGAAATCCATTTCACTCACACCTGAATGATATAAAGGGGTCATCCTGAGAGTAGTTCTTAGGCAACAGCTTCTCAACATCACCAACACTGTGAAGTCTTAGAAGCAACTAGGAGATTTCCAAGCGGAAAGGATAAGAAACTGGGGAAGACTCCCAGCCAGCTATATAAAGCTTAAGAGTCTTTATTTACATACTTTGTACATTAAAAACTGTTTCTAGCTGGGCACAGTGGCTCACACCTGTAATCCCAGCACTTTGGGAGGCTGAGGTGGGTGGATCACCTGAGGTCAGGAGTTCCAGACTAGCCTGGACAACATGGTGAAATCCCATCCCTATTAAAAATACAAAAATTAGCCGGGTGTGGTGGTGGGTGCCTGTAATCCCAGCTACTTGAGAGGTTGAGGCAGGAGAATTGCTTGAACCGGGAGGCAGAGGTTGCAGTGACCCGAGTTCTCACCACTGCACTCCAGCCTGGGTAACAGAACAAGACTCTGTCTCAATAAAAAAAAAAAATAAAAAAAATAAAAAAAAAAAAAAAACTGTTTCCACAGACATGGTACCAACAAATGAGAACCCACGTAGCAGCTATTAAAACACTGAGAAAGGCCGGGCGCGGTGGCTCAAGCCTGTAATCCCAGCACTTTGGGAGGCCGAGGCGCGCGGATCACAAGGTCAGGAGATCGAGACCACAGTGAAACCCCGTCTCTACTAAAAATACAAAAAATTAGCCGGGCGCGGTGGCGGGCGCCTGTAGTCCCAGCTACTCAGGAGGCTGAGGCAGGAGAATGGCGGGAACCCGGGAGGCGGAGCTTGCAGTGAGCCGAGATCGCGCCACTGCACTCCAGCCTGGGCAACAGTGTGAGACTCCGTCTCAAAAAAAAAAAAAAAAAAAAAAAAAAAAAAAAAAAAACACTGAGAACCTTCCTGGAGGACCCTACAAAGATGGTCAGGTTGGAACCAAAGCGGAGATTCCATTTGTCAGAGAAGTTGAAACCTTTGGCTCCAATGTTAGACAATGCAAATGACCTCCTCAGAATGCAGGAGGCCAAGAGAGAATGACTCAGAAAAGGGAAGCAAGTCATATACTCCAAAGCCAGACATGAAAGGCTGAGATGAGTGTTTGCTGTCATGATTCAGCTCTTAAACAGATTCTGACAGCCACATTCGGGTGCCTGTTAACAAGGCTTTTCTTCCTTAAGGAATATCAAAAACAGCCTGCAGAAACAGCTCATAAGCACACATTGTCAAGATTCTGGACACTTAAACTACGAAGCAGTTTGCCGAGGGCATCATTGCAACAATAAAACATTCAAAAAGCTAACATTTTATTTGTCCAGTTCCTGTAGACACACAGCTGAGGAGATTAGGGAGGAAAAGATTGCAGGTTGAAATGTTGTAGCCCAGAGGTCCCAAAACTCTAAGATGTTTAAGAATCACCTGGAGTGCCGGATAAATGCAGAACCCCAGGACCAGCCCCTAAAGAGGCTAACTGTATGAATGCAAAAAAGGCATTGCCCATAAGGACTCTATATTTCAGTAAGCATCCCATGCCATTCAAAGGTAGGTAGTCCCTAGACAACTCTTGAAACATTGACCTGGTCCAATGGGCTATTTTTGTAAGAAAAATGAAGCCCAAAGTAATGAAGTGACTGCCCAAGTCCAACTTTCTAAGTCCAATAATGGCTCCACAAGGAAGAAAGCTAGAAATAAGAATAGATGCCTCACAGTATAACCCAAATTGTTGAAGGGCATGGTCAACCCCTAGGGCAGCAGACAGCAAGCTAGGTCCTTAAACAGAGCCTCTCCCCAATGAGAGAACCTGCAAAAGAGGTCCCCTGGGAGGAAGATTGATAAGCAAATAGCAATAACTGGATTCAGCAGGGCCCCTGTGTTTCTTGCCACAGACCTCTGTCTACACCCCAAACACTGTCACCTGCACCGCCGTTTCCTATTCACCTGACTGTGAACACCTGCATGGCAGGGACTGGGTCCCATCCATCTCTGCATCACCACTGTCACATATGAAGTCTTAATGAACTCTTTTATTCCAAGAATGAATGCTGTTACCACCCTCTGCATAGAATGCCTTCCAAGAAGCTGGTTCACCTGCCGCATTTCCCGTCATCCCAGCTCCAGCTCAGGTGTCACCTCCTCCCACCAGACACAACCAGGTGTTCCTTCCTACCTCTCCCAGAGGACCCTGTACTTACCTGTTAGCACTTATCACACAGCTTTGTGGTCACCTTGTTTACCTATGAGACGACGCCTTGAGAGTGATGATTTTGTCTTTGAAACCTCAGCCCCTAGCTCAGTTTGCCATGCAGAAGTTGCCCAACAAATGTTTAGAAGGTGTTCAATAAAGGGAGGGAGGCAGGAAGAATGAAAGGGAGAAAGTAATCTAAAATATCTCACTACAGACTCAAAACCCTACAAAGGTGTAGATGTGCTCTGCTGGGGGAAAGAAATACTTAAGCATTTCCTCTGCTCAAATCTGGAAAGTCAAGTCACCTTCTCTTCAGGCCACCATGATCAGAGAGTTGTTCTGGCAGCATTTGGAAAGGTCCTCCCCTGTCAATACCCCCACACACCTGTGGTCCACCCTCAACACATTCCTTCAACTCCCACCTCCCAGTTTAGCCAGAGCATCCCGAGCCTCAGACCCTCCCACAGCTGCCACAGTCTGTACCTTCTGTACTGAGAACTGGGCACTTATCTCTGCCCACCCTGTACATGTTACCTGCCCTAGGGCATCTGTAGAGGCAGCAGTCCCCATACCATACTCCCTGGTGCCAGGCAAAGCACCAAGGGAGGTTCTCCAAATGTCCAGAGCTAGAGAGGGGCTTTTCAGACAAAGATGATTTCTCTTTGAGAGGTCGAAGCCAGACTTTTGCCCTCAGCCCGCTCTGCCATGCTCTGCCACACCCCTGTGCTCTAGGCAACTACCAGCTCGCAGCCAGGTAGAGCAGCCACTAAACTTCCAACTCAGAGGTGCCAGGTCTGTGGTTTACACCTGCTACTGCCTCACCTTTGCAAGGCCTTGTGCAGCTGGCCAGCCTCCCTCTGCCCACCAAACTGCCAGCCAGAGCCCCATTTCACATGTGCAGAAACTGCCCTGAAAGGCTAAGCGACTTGCCAGAGGTCACACAGCTCAAAAGCAGCAATACTGGGGCTCACAGCGAGGTGTGCAGACTTTCCACTCATTGCTGCCACAGTGGCCACAAGTATCAGTCGCCTCCTGGACCCAGTATGGTTTTCTCACCATCTTAACAGGGGCCTTCTACTTTAAAGCCAATAGCCCTTGAAGCCTTTTTGAGAGTTTTCCCTATTTGTATTTTAGCTGCCATATAACAAACCAGATTTCCTGATTCTTTCATGTGTTTATTATGTTCAGGATATTTTTTCCTAATGCTCTGAGACTTATTCCCATAGGAAACATTCAGCTCATTTGGAACTCTTTTGACATGAAACCTCTTTCCCTGAGAACCTGCCTTCAGGGGCAAAACAAGGCTGGCTGCAGCTGGTAAGCCACAGTGTGGCATGGAGAAGCAGCATGGACTTTCAACCAGGTAGGACCCCGCTCCAGGTCCACTCCCGACGACGAGCTATGTAACCCACCACAGTCAACTTCACCTTCCCAAGTCTCGGTTTCCCCACCCACACAACACAAATAATAAAACCTAACCTAAGGGACTGTTGTTAGGATTTAAGATAACATGCACAGGGGCCAACATGTGCATTGTGTGATCTTAAATCCTAACAACGACCTCTTAAGTTACGTTTTATTATTTTAACTCCCCCCAGAATAGGAACTGATATTATTTCAATTACTTTCAGGCAAAGTCAACTTGGAGGGGAAAACACAGTATATATATTTTTCTCATGACCTGAGATTTCGTACCATAGGAAATACTCAGGAAGGCCTCCTGCCACAAATAAATGCAGTCATGGAGGAGAAATCAGAAATGAAGGGGGCAGCTTGGACACTTTAGGAAGGCAAAAGGGGATGGTTACTCTCTTGGGGCTAAAAAGGCCTCTCAAATGCCCCAGTTCCCTCAGTCCCAACCTCCACAACCTACAAGGCCTGTTATCTAAGACAAGCCACTAACCCTCACTGAGCCTCACTTCCTCATCTGCACGACACAGATAACCTCACCAACAACCCCCAACTGTCCAGGATGGTGGAAGGAAGGGTTTCTCCGAGTGTGGCCTGCACACCACCTGCAGCTCAGGCCCTGCTGGGGACCTTCCCAGCCTCTGGTTCCTGCTCCTTCCTTCCTGACAGAGCCTCCACTCTGTTTGGGTACCTGCCCCTCCTCCAGATGGCTCAGGAAATAGGATCCCCTTTCAGTCAACAGTGATTGATTCAGGGGAAGACATGTGACCCAACTCCAGCCAAGAGGGCATGATGAGAAGAGTGCTGATGGTGCCTCCAAAAGCTTCCTGACTCCTGAGAAGCGCCAGAATCCATTTATACCCTTCTTCCCAAGAATGTTGTGTCTGAGATGCTTGGAAATGCTGTGGCCGTCTCATTCCCAGCTTGCAAATGAAGATAATGCCAAGGATGACAGAGATGGGAAGAAGCTGGAGCCTCGTTGACATCACCAAGTCACTGAAACAATCAATCCCAAACCTGCCCTGTGTCTGGATTAAGAATGGCCCCATTGCACAACTCCAGGGGGCATGATTCGCACTGCAGTCCACATGAAACCACTCCTGTTTGAAAGACAATGAATTTCCCTATTGTCTTCCTGTGCGGCCTAGACAATTCCATCTTGGATATTAATCCGTCACGTTGACTTCTGATTAACCACTGTGCATGGAAGGCCTCTAAGATTTCCAGTGTATCGGTTCTTCTTTGTCTAAGAGCACATACATAAATCTTGCCCTTAGGTGAACAACCTTGATGTTATCATGCTTCAAATGTCCTACACATCCCTTCGTAAGTCACTCCCTCCCTATGGTACAGTATATAAACCGCGGGTCTAGCGGGTAATGGCGCAGGGATCCACCATGTTGTCTCGCCACTATCCAAAACACAGACATGGTTTCTGTTCACAAGTCCCTATTGAATGTTTCTGAGAAACCAGATATATCAGCCTCCTTCTTCAGCCTCTCAGCATCCTTGAACTTTGGGGGTAGGTTCGCATAGGCCTGCCCACTGCAGGACATAGCCAATCTGACTTAGGGTTTCTGACTTGCAGCTGAAAAAATCTGGGTCTGACCTGCATAACCTAGGGAATATGTTATAAATCACGATTTTGGGGTCCCACCAGGGAGTAATATACATTTTTCACAGGCACCCCAGGGGATTCTTACACTCCTCAAGTTTAAGAACCAGTGATTTAATGGAATGTAGAGATGTCCAGTGCAATTCCAGGCACACAGACAACACTATGCCACAGTCCAAAATGGACTTACCAGAGAAATACCATCTCACTTTTTCACTTCCTGTGAAAAACTGCAGAAAGAACAGATGAGGACAACCGAACGGGGAGTGTGAGCTGTCAAAAACAAATAGCACCTCTTCCCCTAAAAGGCTGCTTCTGCATAGTTTTAGGAAACCGTCTGCTAACATTCAGCCAAAATTATCTTCCAGGACAACCCATTGCTGCTGGTTGCCTCCACAGCCGCATAGCTGGAGTCTACCTGGACCTCTGTTCTTGTGGACCCCAGCACACAGCACAGCAAAGAGGCTCGTGGCCACATGACTGGCCGCCCCGCTCTCCCAGTAGCCCTTTCAACTTTATTAAAAGGTCATTTTCCTGGCCTGGTTATCTCTTATCCTGGGCAGATCACCCCCTGTGGCACCAGGAAATGGCAAAGGAAGCTGGATTTATTAGAAGAAGATAAAAGAAGGAGCTGGCTGAGCCACAAGGCTGTCTAGAAATCATTGTTTTTGAAATGTCAAAAATCCAGAAATCCTAAGGAGTCACAGCTATGCCCCTAATTCCAAGGGGGAAACCAAGACAAGAGAGGGGGTATGACTTGAGGCCCCCAATCATGCAGCTATTTTTTTTTTTTTTTTTTTTTTTAGACAGAATCTAGCTCTGTTGCCTAAGCTAGAGTGCAGTGGCACGATCTTGGCTCACTGTAACCTCCTCCGCCTCCCGGGTTCAAGTGATTCTCCTGCCTCAGCCTCCCTAGTAGCTGGGATTACAGGCGCCTGCCACCACGCCCAGCTAATTTTTGTATTTTTAGTAGAAACGGGGTTTCACTGTGTGGGCCAAGCTGGTCTGGAACTCCTGACCTCGTGATCCACCCAACTCAGCCTCCCAAAGTCCTGGGATTACAAGCATGAGCCACCACGCCCAGCCCATGCAGCTCCTTCAACACTAATCAGAGTCATACGGGTTTCCTACAACGGCAATGCTAAGGGATGATCAATGGGCAGAGACTGTGTGGCATGGATAAAAGGAGACTGGAAGGAGGCCCCAGCACCAATTTAGAGAAGCCCTTTTCAGGACGTGAGTTACATCAATAAACCGTGAAGGCCAAGGGCAGCAAAGAACATCTCACCTGCTCTTTCTGACGTTAAGATCCTATTTAATTCATTTTGGCTTTTTTCTCCATTCAATAAGTATTTGAGTGACTATTAAATGAAGAAGACTACACTAGGGGTTGCAGTGACAAGGGTGGGGGCCAGAGTTGAAGAAAGCATGAAGCATCTCAGTCTAACAGTGAGGATAAAGCAAACACAGTGTAGAAAGTGAAAAGCAAGTCCCATTAGGGGAAGTGTCTTCTTCAGAAGACCTCTCTACCCTCCCAAGCTCAGTGATCAGGAATCCTCCACTCTGTGCTTCCCCAACACCCTGGACATATCACTATCATTGCAGCTACCACACTGCACTGTATCTGTCTCTGTCTCCTGTAGCAAGAAGCTCACCATCTTGTTCATCCTCCTTATCTAGCACAAGTCCTGACACAAGGAGGGACTCTGTAAGCACTGGTTGATGAAATGGATAAATGAATGGATGGATGATGGGGTGGAGAAATGGATGGATGAGTGGATGGATACAGATGCCAAGGAATTCTGGTCAGCAAATCAGGGAAAGCTTCATGAGGGCTAAAACATCTGAGCTAGGCTTTGAAGGATGTAAACAAGTAAAGATGAAGAAGAGACCACTTCACACAAAGTGCTTAGTACCATGTTAGGGAGACATAAAGTTGGTGCTTCATAAATACATCCTGGATGGGTTTACTACTGAACTCAGTTTTCCTAAGTAAAGGAATCTGCCTTCACTTCCTATAGCCTGTCATTTCTCTCTAGGTAAAGAGAAGCAAGCCCTAAACAGCAATTAAACTGATAAACCAAGGGAACAGCAACTATCAGTCTCTACAAACATGACTCTCCAAAGACAGTTTAGCAGAATGAGGACACTCCATTTGTACTAATAAGAGTTTTCTAGGATACACTGTTAAGAGGCAAAAGCAATATATATATTATATACATGTATATATCTACATATAGAAATCTTGGAAGGATACACAAGAAATTAATAAAACTAATTACCTATCTGTTGGATAATATATAATTCATCACCTAAACTGGGACGCTTTTGAAAATGAAAGAGGGTGTGATTGATCATTCACTGGAACGAAGAAGGTAAACTGGAACTGCTCTGGACAAACTGCTTCATTCCAGCTAATGGGGGCGGGGTGAGGGAGGGAGTATAGTGGACCCAGCAGGGATAAAAATGAAATTTTTCAACATATACATTTTTATAGTGCCTTAATTTCCAAACCATGTGTATGTATCAAACTATTTTTACATTTAATAATCTTTTAATGGAAAGGAAAAGGCAAAAGAATTTAGCTTTCCAACTTGCTTAGACAAGGAAGCTCATTTGCGGGCACCACTGAACAGCCACCCTGAAGAGAACCCCTAGATATGAAATGAAATCACTGCTCATCGCACAGCCCTTTGGCAGCACCCAAGAAAACAGCCCCAAGAAGAGAGCCGCACATGGCCTAAAAAGGCTGGGACTCTGCAGGGCCGGCTGAGACAGGGAACATCAGGGGAATATAAACATTGTAAGACAGACGTAAAGCAGTTCAGGTTTTACACAATCATGGCAACAAAGTGAGATTGATTCAGGGCTGAATTAAGCTCTTTATATTGTTTCTACTTAAAAAGGAAATGTATTGACTACAGTCCTCCTCACAGATTTATCTTTCCTGACATCAAGCACATTCATAACCTATTTTGAATTCCAAGGAACAATGCCGGGGTTTAGGAAAGTGAATACCAGTGAGTTCCACCAGGCCATTTTGGAGTCTGGGCAGAAGCTTCTCTTAACTGCTAATTGCTCAGGAAGCGGGCACAATGTTTTTTCGTTTTGTTTTTTGTTTTTTCTTTTTAATCAGTCATAACCTCAAGTTAGAAAAATGCCTGTCTGGGATCCCTGAACTTTAGAATGGGTCTATCTTGGAAGAGCCACTTTGGAGCCTTTTTAGAGACCATGTGTGGGTGTCACTTGGATTTTCAGTCTCGTTTGTAACCACCTCCTCCTTTCAGAAGTCACTACAGCTCCTCCAGCTCAGGCCTGAAGTGCCTAGACCAGGGGACATCTCATCTCCTGCCCCTAGGCTCCAGCAGGCACTGTGGACACTGACCTTCCTAAGGCCAGCTTGACCATGGCCCACTGTGTAACCTTCAGGCGTGCCAAACAACCTTGAGGATGGCAAGATCATGTAATTTATCATCCAAGCAAGGACACTTGAGAGGGAAAGAGGGCGCTAGTAATAGTCACACTGGGACGAAGCACCCTGGGAAACTGGACCACAAGGTCATCCTACTATACAGAATAAATCCAATCCCTCTAACGGCTTGAATTCAAGATTCTCCACCATCTGGGCCTGACTTACTTCACAGTCTTTTTGCATTCTGACTGTGCCACATGGTCTAATCACAGTGGGCCTGCAGGTGCCCAGCATGCCTTGGGCTTCACTGCCTCTGTCCATTTGCTCGCGCCAGTCCCTCCTCCTGCCTCCATCCATCCCCATCCCCCACCAGTCTGTAATGCCCCCTTACCCATCTAGGTAGGTCTAAATCTCATCATGCATTCAAAACGCAATTTAACTAGTACTATTCGTTACTGCAGTCATCCAACAAATATGTACTGCCTGCCTATTATGGCACATGGTGAATAAGACTGAAAATATTCCATCTCCCCGGAACTTTAATTCAAGTGTTGGGGGTGGGGGTGCAGGTACATTCACCTAACAGTGATAACTGGTCCTAAGGAAGACACAGAGTGACATGCTGGAGAGGCTACCCTGTTATGGTTTTGAACAGACACAACCACCACCCCACAAGGCTGTAAGCTCCTTGAAGGCAAGGCCAAAAAGGTCTATTTCCCACCCCCACTGAACCTACCACACGCCCCTGGGTGGAGCACGTATTCAACAAACATTTGCTAGGTGAAGAATTAATATTAAAGAAGCTTACTTACTTAATCTGAAGAGAATTTGCTAACAACCAGTTCTCAATTCTCCATTAATCTGTATGAGATCAGAGGAGAACCTGAATTTCCACTGACCTGAGAGGAACACCACCCCAGGTCCCACAGCTATGACTCTCATTCCACCCCGATGCTGGAAGGGAAGTGATTCAGTGCTATGCTGCTTCCCCTGTGGTCACATAGCTAGCGAGTGGCTGGGCCACTGGAGAGGTCAGAAGGTGATCCAGGAAAGACTCAGAATTTAACGACTGGGTAAAAAGCCAAAAGAGGCCGGTGCAGGGGCTCACACTTGTAATCCCAGCATTTTGCAAGGCCAAGGCAGGCGGATCACTTGAGCCCACGAGTTCCAGATCAGCCTTGGCAATATGGCGAAACCCCATCTCTCCAAAAAAAATTGGCCAAGCATGGTGGCTCACACCTGCAGTCCAGTGACTTGGGAGGCTGAGGTGTGAGTATCACTTGAGCCTGGGAGGTTGAGGCTGCAGTGAGCCATGACTGCACCACTACACTGCAGCCTGGGGGACAGAGTGAGACTTTGCCTCCAAAAAAAAAAAAAAAAAAAAAAAAAAAAGAGCAAAGAAGTCACTGGAGCAGAGAGTGCCTGAGAACAGACACTGTTAGTTGGAATGATCAGAGAGCTTCGTGAAAGAGGCCTCGGGGTGAGTCCCAGGTGATAGAAAGGAAGTGGCCGGCAGGGTGAAGGCAGGGCCATAAGTATGTGTCTGTGGCCAGAGCAGTCGCTTGGCAAGGCAGTGCTAGCACTCAACCAGTGTTACAGAGGGAGGGGCTGCTGCTGGGCCAGAAATTAGGCCTGGGGAGGTCACCATCTGAGACATGCCCACAGAGCCACCTTTCTATGTCTAACTTGGAAGAGGGAAAGGAACGCAACAGCAGTCAGGGTAACGCAGTGGCCCCTTTCCTCGGCACTGCCCTCAGGAGAGAGGCTGCTCTGACTGACAGGTTCAGCATGGGAAGCTCCAGTAAAAGCCAAGGGTCCTGGGGCTCCCCACATTTGTGCGCAGTTCTCCAAGTGGATAGGGGCTGACTAGCATTAGATTAAACAGTACCTGGTAACAGAGGAATTTGGGAAGCAGCATACTTGTATCTGAGTGTATCTGCAACATGTAACCCTTCCTCAGAGGTTTCTGATGCTGAGCAGTCAGAGCAATAATTTAATTTTTTAAAAACCAGCACAATTACAGCACTTTGGGAAGCCAAGGCAGGAGGATCACTTGAGCCCAGGAGGTTGAGGCTGCAATGAGCTGTGATTGCGCCACTAAACTCCAGCCTGGGTGACAAAGCGAGACCCTGTCTCACAAAAAAATAAAAATAAATTTTACAAAAGCACAATTAGCTGCATCTGGATTCTTATTTCAGTTACACATGAAGTAAGCAAATCAATTATCAGTGGCCTAGAGTGGACCCCAACCACCTCTCACCTGCTACAACTAAGATGCTGCCCTGGGCCACCATGGCTGGTCACACCTTGCTAGAATTTTTCTTTCTAGCCTCCACACACCACTCCCACCACCTTGGCCCATCAAGGCGCAGTCAGTGACAAACCCAAACTATAAATATTCAGTAAGGTACAATGTAAGTCTCTAGAGCTAAAGCAAGAACTCACGTTCCTCAGATGGGACTTTCCGCTAGCACTGTGCTCTGAGTGGTAACGATACAACCAGGTTCCCAAAGGCCAGAGTTTCTCAACCTCAGCACTACTGACATTCTGCTTGGGGTAACTCTGTTACAAGGAGCTATCTTGTGCACTCTAAGATGTTCAGAAGCATGCTTGGCCTCTACCTATTATATGCCAGTAACATTTGTGACAAACAAAAATGACTCTAGACACTGCCAAATGTCTCCCGGGGGTAAAATCTGCGTCCCCATGAGAACTATTGCCAAAGGATGACCTCCTTAAGTTTGCTATTTCATATATCCTCATATGCTCAGGCACCTGGGAGCACCTAGTCCAATAAAATGCCTTGGGAGTTAAAGGGAGAGCTTAGGATCTGGCGAGTTGGAGTCCTGGTTCTACACTGTACTAATTCTATGACTTTAAATAGGTCACTTAGACTCTTGGAACCTCAGTTGCTTCATCTGCAAAATGGGAACAATTAAACAGCACCTACCTCATAGGGAAGCGATGGCAGTTACATAAAAGGACATGTAAAGACTGCCTGGCACAGTGGGTGTTCAATAAATGTTAGTGATTATTTACAGGCTTGGAAAATCCCTTTTATCCAAGCCTGGAGTTTAGTCTTCTATTTCTGTGGCTTCTGATCTTCCCCCTCCTTCCTATGCTCTTTCCACCTGTTAAATGCCTTTAGTCTTAACCTTTGGTCTGAAAGAATCCTTCCTGCTAGTTCAAAGGCATCTGAGGTTAAAGCAAAGGAAAGAAACACACACATACACACACACACACACACACACACCCTTTCATATTCAACCCTGGTCAGACCAACTCTCCAGACAAAGGTTCCCATTGTTGTCTAAAAACAAACTTTTACACAGGGAGCCTAGGAAGCCTTTAAACAACCACAAAAGCCAAAGTCTCCAGACTCTTCTAGTTCTAGAACATTCCCATTCTGCCCCTGACCTTGGCACATTCTCTTCTCCTTTGTGGGCCTCAGTTTCCTCATCTATAAATGAGGGTTTCAGACTCCAAGGAGCTCTAAGGGCCTCCCATCACTGCTCTCTAAGATTTGCACAGTACTGCAAAGCTGCAGCAGGGGTGGCAGCCGCAGCCGCATTTTAGGTAACTGTTTAACTTGGGAGTAAAGTCATGTAGACAAATCACTATCTGTTTTTCCTATATTACCAGAGTGCCAGCAGAATATAGTGGCATGGGTATTTGTTGCCATTGGAGTCAGAAATCTGAATAAAATGAAATCTCACCCTACCACTGAGACCCTGGGCAAAGTAGCTCACCCCTCTAATCCTACTGCCTTATCTGTAACATGGGCTAATAATAAGAAAGGCAGAAATGATGTAAAGATAACGAGACAAAGATCATGAAAGCACCTGGCAAACAGAGCTGGTAGGCATACTAGGTATTCAAAAAACGTATGCCTTCCTTTCTGGAATCTATTCTGTGAATTTTGTACTATAACTCCATGTCATTCTGGAAAGTTCTTTCTTCTCTCCTTTCCAACATACTATTCATCCTTCATGGCTCTGTCCAAGTCCTCCTCTGCCAGGAAGCCCTCCCTGTAGACCCTGTCTCTAAAGACCCAAGGCCTTAAGTTTCCCAAAGACTAGCTTTGTGGAGATTGGGTAGGAGTCCACAAGCTACTCGTTCCCTACCCTGAGAATTTCCTTTCTGCAAATTCAGGAAGATTAACCCCTTCCCTGCTGTGCCCCCAGAATACTGCACGTACCTCAACATCTGCATAAGCTTAGAATTCATACACCCCTTCGTCAAAGAGTCTCAAAACCACCCTGAGATGGGCCGGTTAAGTCAGGACAGCCCCTTCTTCCCCACAACTCCTCATCCAAGCTGGTCAGCCAGAGACCCTCCCCCAGGCTCCTGCTCACTCCAGAACAAGGAACAGGACAATGTGTTTCTTCTCTCACTCTAAGGGATGGCCTCACAAATCCCCAGCCTAGACCCTTCCCCTTGCCTGAGCCCAGGGCTGCAACTACTGCACTGAGGTGAGATGGAACCATAAAGGCAGCAACTCCTGCTGACAATGAAATGGAGCTCAGGAGATGAAGGGACTGGCCTGGGGTCTCTCCACTAGATCACAACCAGGGGTTAGAACAGGGCTCTTGGGGCTCTCAATATACCAAGTCCCCACTCACGCCCTCTTTCCCCAATAGCTGGTACCCCTCCTGTCTCAAGTATCTCCATTCTCCCAGGCTGGGACCTTGCAAACACCTCCAGCTCTTCCCTTGCCTTCTCGCATCCTCTCAGCACCAAGACCAGAACCCTTCCATGATAAGAAATTGCAGATGGCCCCAACCTCCCAAGCCTGGTCCCTACCACCTCATGCCCAGGAGCTGAGGCTGAGCTCCCCAGAGCCCATCCCACCAACAGGGCCGGATTCTTCTGGCCCTAACATGCCTTTTTCATGCCACTCACCTGTCCAACAATCTACCATGGCTCCTCTATCCCACTGGATCAATCCTGCCCAACACACCCAACCCCCAGAAACCAGTCTTACCCACCCCCGCCAAGCTGGTTTCACCCTGCTCCTGTATGTGCCCCTCCCCTCTTGCGGGGATGATCTCCTCTCTAATCCCTCTCTAGGTACCCATGTCATTCCCCTCCTTTGGAGGGTCCTCCCTTCTCCCTTTTCCTCCCTCCTATTGATCCTTCAAGGCTCTGTCCAAGTTTCCCTCCACACGGAGGCCTCCCATGACCTCCACAGTGCTCTCTGACTCCTCTGCACACAATCCCCACTGCACAGTCAGCGCCCAAGCCTGCTGGCCTCCTGGCTCTGAGTTGTCACTACACTGTCTGAGCTGTACAAACTTGACCCCATCACCAAACTGCAAAATGACCATCCATCGATATGGCCATGTTCCTTCCACCTCCAGCCTCAGCCTGGCATTCATTCCACAAATATTCTCTGAGTGTCTCTAACAGACCCAGAAAGTTCTTGTCCATGTTCTTGAAACCCTCCTTATGTTTCAAAGCACAAGTTAAATGCCACCTGTTCTATGAATCCTTCCCCACACCGCCCCCCACCCCGTCCCTAGGAGTCATCTCTTCACTTTATGCTCAGGCCCTATTCCCCCATTACCTCCCTGAGATCTAGGACTTCTGTTCCTTACTCATAGCTGGGCCTCCCACAATACCGTATACCAAAAGGATGCTCAATGAGTGGCTTTCACAGTGAACTGAAACCGAATCTGTCCAATTCTGAGGCCAGTCTGGGCTCTGGGGTGGCCTCAAGCTCCCTACATCCAAATGACCTCTCACTGTTCTTCCAAGATTGGATTTGGGCCCAGACTGAGTCAAATGACCTCTTATCATTCTTCCAAAATTAGGCTTTCCTCTTTAATTACACCTTATCTAGCCACACTCTTTGTGGATTCTAATTACGTAATTACTTCAAGCCCTGGGACTTGAAAACAAAAAAAGAAAAGAAGGGAGTGTGCATGATTACACAGGTAAGTAAACACACCAAATATGCTTATTTATATATACCATATGCCATTTTCTTGTTCCTATACAATGTTGTAACCTGCAAAATAAAACCTGAGGAGGGGTCTAAATCACATTACGATAAAAATCCCCCTGGGTAGAAGGAGACCAAGGAGAACGTCATTCTCCTGAGATGGGCTTTAAAGAGCCTTGAAGTCAACCTCCAGCGCCCTCCTCTTCCCCTTCTACAATGAACAGAGGGGCCTCTGTGATCTTGAGCATGTTCCATTTTTAAAGCATGACCAGGCCCGATCCCTCCTAAGCAAAATATCTACCCTCTTCTGAATGCCAAGTATTCCGCATGCTGTGTCTCTCCTAAGGCACATTTGCACCACTGCTAGACTATGCCCGTGCTGCAGGCAGGGGCCCAGTCTCATCTCTCTTGGTATTCCTAACTCTTAACCCCTCCCAATCCCAGTAGCAAGCCCTCCTCCTGCCTTACTAAAGTATGTGCCCTTCTCCCAATCCACTAAGCCTGCATGTGCTGGTCCATTTGTCCTCTGGTTGGATTCCAGCTCACCCCCCCAGCCCACATGCCCTCATGGTACCCTGTACTTGCCCTAACATATTGTTCATCACACTTTGGCATAAAAACCCTTTCGACTACAATCCCAGCTACTCGGGCGGCTGAGCCAGGAGAATTACTTGAACCTGGGAGGCGAAGGTTGCAGTGAGCTGAGATCATACTCCAGCCTGGGCAGCAAGAGAGAAACTTCGTCTCAAAAAAAAAAACTACCCTTTCATTTGCCTGCCTCTCCCTTCAGACCAGTAGTCTCCAAACTTTTTGATCACACCTTCCTATTTGTGAAATAGTTTTGAGGATACTTACAAAGTAATTATAAAATCTGTACTCCTATACATAGGAAAGCTAAGTCTTTCCTTTGGTTAAAGCATAAACAGAACTCCGACTGATAAAGCTTTCTTCCTGCCCTCCATGGCTATCTTGAGCACGGCTCATCCACTGCTCTGGTTTAGGAACTTGGTGAGGACAGCAGGGGTGTTCTATTCTCCTTGTATTCCCAGGATCTCTACCGAACCCAAAACACAATAAATGAAACAATGAATTAATTTACTTAATAGATAGCGGGGCCCCTCTGTAGGCCAGGCCCATGCTAGGTACTGGGGACATACCAGTGACAAGAAAGAGCCCTGACCACTGTCGTCATAACCCTACAGGCTGGTAGGGTGGGCAAACAATGATTTTCCAAACAAGTGTAACAAAGACCACTGAACCATAAGAGCCCTCAAACAGGAGAGTGTCACCTAGGAAGCAGGACCAGAGATAATTTCTCCAGAACATATGCTCCAGGTGAGATCTGAGGGGTAAGAGGCCCTAACCAGGTAAGGGAGGAAGGCTGCCTTCACACTCCAGGCTAAGGAAACCACACGTGCAAAAGTCCTGAGGCTGGACGGAGAATGGTAGGCACCAAGGACTAACAGAGGCCAGCAAAACAAAACAAATGCATAAACTCAGCAAGCCAAGAAGGACGGCGAGCTTTCCCTCTCCCCTTCACTCCTCTCCACTTGTCAAAACAGACCACACTCGACTACTACCCTCTGAGGGAGTGGCTCAGCCCCGCTACTGCCCAGCCTCTAAGCCAGGCAGAACAGGCAGGCTCTTGGCCTCCCAGACAGCCCTCCCAAGACTGGACCCCACATCACCCCTAACCCATGGACCCCCACATCACCCCTCTGAGGAGCCCAGGGACTCTGAGAAGACACTCCTGCAAACCACGCATGTTGCCACAGGCACTACTAATCAAAGACTCCTGGACAGTTAATTTTTTAAAGAGAGTGTTAAATATTTTACATCTTCTAACAACACTGTTTCTTCCTTGCCTACAACAAAAGGGAACACCCTATACTCCTCAAATGAAGGACTCACTCAAAATAAATGCCAATCTGCAAGACAGCCCAGGGCGGTCTGCACCCTACTGTCAAGGGCATGTTACGATGTCCTCATGACATCCTTGCATCCTTGAGGGAAGCACCTGGAGAACCCAGAACCATAGGCCACCAAATCCCTTCCCTGCTGGAGCATCTTTGACCCCAGGAAGGGAAAATTACTCACAATGACGCTTCAGGTGAGTATTTAAATAGCCCATACCTTTAATAATTAAAGACAAAACCAAGAACATAAACTGTAATGCAGGCTGGCGGCTGCAGAGCCTCCTCCCGGAGCAGCTGTCTTGATGAGAAGCCGTATCTTCTATCAGTGCTCAGGCATGACTAATATTTCCCAGTTCCTAGGGGGCCTCGCCCCCTCACACCTGCCATTGCTGGCTCTCTAATGTACCACGTCCAACATAGAGGCCCTGTGAAGCAGACACAGAATAGTCCTAAAAGGCCTAACATTGCGTTGGCCTCGGTTCATGGACCTGGCAACTTGACTTTCAGCAACCACCACCAAACCCTGCTTAGGCCCTCAGCTCTCCCAAGCCCCAGCTTTCTCCAGCTACTCTCATTTCTGTCCCTGTTGGGATTTTGCTTTCTTTCTCCAGAGCCTCTTTTCACTTTGTCCTGCTTAAAAGCAGTTCCCACTCCTACCTCACCTCTCCACCCACATTCCCCACTGGCCAGGCCACTGGGGCAGCGACTCAGATCTCCCAGCTCCAGTTCCAGCCTTTCTTACCTCATCCCTGGCTTCTACACTCTGCCCAGTCTCCTATCACCAGCCTCCTGTGTGCACTGTCTACAAAGAAAGGCCCTGTGGTGGCTCACGCCTATAATCCCAGCACTTTGGAAGGCCGAGGTGGGCAGATCACCTGAGATCAGGAGTTCAAGACCAGCCTGGTCAACATGATGAAACCCCGTCTCTACTAAAAACACAAAAAATTAGCCACGAGTGGTGGCAGGTGCCTGTAGTCCCAGCTACTCAGGAGGCTGAGGCAGGAGAATCACTTGAACCCAGGAGGCAGAGGCTACAGTGAGCCGAGACCGTGCCACTGTACTCCAGCCTAGGTGGCAAAGTGAAACTCCATCTCAAAAAAAAAAAAAGGGAGAGAAAGAAAGGCCCAAGCCCCGAAGAGTCAGCATTGTATATCTTACAGCAGCACTGGAAAGACTCCCTCACATCAATGTACCAGGCAAATAGTTCCATTTTCCTCCCTGTCAATTTGTTAAAAGCAATTACAACCCCTGGCCATAATTCTATGCTCACAGGAAACAGTCACCCAACACTGGATCTGCCCCAACTAAAGACAAATTCTAAGTGGAGAAAAGCAATATGCAAATGAATTATCTTTTTACACGTCAGACATACTGCTTGTATGCTCAGCCACCAGGTTTCACAGACTCCAGGCAATAAGAGAAACTGAATTTCACAAGGTATGTCCTAGTGGCCTTTCATACCAGGAAACCGAGGTCAGCCCACAGGCTGATGTTAATAATCAATGCATGAGCCATCATATAAATGTGTAATGAGCTTTCACACTGACATGTAAACAGAAGGACAATTCCGGGATCTACTAAGCACCCACTCCTATCATAACTGTTATAAGCTGGACCACCACCCAAGATGATGGAAGGTCAAGGCCCAAACAGGAATGAACTGGCAAAGCCAGTTACAGGCTGTATCAGTCCTTTCTTGTATTGCTATAAAGAAATACCTGAGACTGGGTAGTTTATAAACAGAGAGGTTTAATTGGTTCATGATTCTGCAGGCTGTACGGGAAGCATGATGCTGGCATCTGCTCGGCTTCTAGGGAGGCCTCAGGAAACTGACAATCAAGGCGGAAGGTGAAGGAGGAGCAGGCGAGGAGCAGGCATGGAGCAGGCATGGAGCAGGCATGGCACATGGCCACAGCAGGAGCAAGAGAGCAAAGAGTTAGGTGCTGCGCACTGTTAAATGACCAGGTCTCACAAGAACTCACTCACTATCGTGAGGACAGTACCAAAGGGATGATACTAAACCACTCATGAGAAACAGCCCCTACAATCCCATCCCCTCCCATCAGGCCCCTCCAACACTAGGAATTATGTTTCAATATGAGATTTGGGTGGGGACACACATCCAAACTGTACCATAGGTGAAGCCTCAAGCACTCAATACTTCTTTTTTGTTTGTTTGTTTTTGAGACAGAGTCTTGCTCTGTCTCCCAGGCTAGAGTGCAGTGGCATGATCTCTGCTCACTGCAACATCTGTCTCCTGGGTTCAAGTGATTCTTGTGCCTCAGCCTCCTGGGTCCAAGCAATTCTCATGCCTCAGCCTCCCGAATAGCTGGGACTACAGGCGCATGCCACCATACCTGGCTATTTTTTTTTATTTTATTAGAGACAGAGTTTCACCATATTGCCCAGGCTGGTCTCAAACTCCTGAGCTCACACAATCCATTCACCTCAGCCTCCCAAAGTGCTAGGATTACAGGCGTGAGCCACCGCACCCAGCCAAGCACTCAATACTCCTGATCACTGGTAATCAGGGAGAACCTGTATTTCTATGTCATGCTGAGAATCAGGCTTGCTAGGAACAGTCTCCTCACAGGTCAGCCCAGGGTCTGTCACTACTAGACACCTGACCTCAGATACATCTCTGGCCTATAGTACTTTCCCTGTGTGCCTCCCCTGGGTGAGGCAAGCTGCCACATCCATTATGTACCTCTAGAGCACCCTCACTACCTGCACCTCCACAGACACTGTATCATACTAGAACCTTCCTATTTCATAGCCTGAAATGCACTGTTGATGTCTGTTGGGGAAGACGAGAGCCCTGCCCTCTGGGTGTTCACAAAGAAATAAACTCCTGCAGGGCGGGGGCCATGTCTACACTGTTGATGAGACTGCTCTGTTAAAGTACTTCTTGGCTGGGCGCGGTGGCTCACACCTGTAATCCCAGCACTTTGGGAGGCCTAGGCAGGTGTATCACCTGAGGCCAGGAATTTGAGACCAGCGTGGCTAACATGGTGAAACCCCACCTCTACTAAAAATACAAAAAATTCTTTGGGAGGCCGAGACGGGCGGATCACAAAGTCAGGAGATCGAGACCATCCTGGCTAACCCGGTGAAACCTCGTCTCTACTAAAAAATACAAAAAACTAGCCGGGCGTGGTGGCAGGCGCCTGTAGTCCCAGCTACTCGGGAGGCTGAGGCAGGAGAATGGCGTGAACCCGGGAGGCGGAGCTTGCAGTGAGCTGAAATAGAGCCACCGCACTCCAGCCCGGGTGATAGAGCGAGACTCCGTCTCAAAAAAAAAAAAAAATACAAAAAATTAGCTGGGTGCGGTGGCAGGCACCTGTAAGCCCAGCTACTCGGGAGGCTGAGGTTGAACCCGGGAGGCAGAGGTTGCAGTAAGCTGAGATCATGCCATTGCACTCCAACGTAGGCGACAAGAGCAAAATGCTGTCTCAAAAAAATAAATAAATAAATAATTTCTTAAGCCAAAGTTCCACATATAAGCAGAGATTTACCTACCCAACGGGCACCCTCCCATCCCTGGGGCTAACATCAGAGCTCTCTGTCTCTTCATCCAGCAAAATGGAGCACCCCTAGAACACTGTGAAAGACTGAGCAACAGAGGGAATGACACCAACAAGAGATAGAAACCTCCAAGAAAATACCAGGGCCCAGCTGGGCTTCTGTCCCTGCTCTCTTCTGCATTCCTTCAATGCAGCCCTCTGCTCCACAGGGGTGATGGTAAATGTCCCACCCATTCCATGATGGAGATGTAGTGAGGGGAGAAAAAAATGTATGTGGACAGGGGAAAGGGCTGTGGGGACCAGCCTGCGTGCAGGCAAGCCAGGAGAAAGGAGACACTGAAAGGATCCTTATTCAGAGGACCAGTGACCCGTTGTGACACTCAGAGGGCTTCGTGGACATACTGGCATTTTCACATCAGCTTGCATGACTAAAGCAGCCCCTGGCTGAGAAACATTCCATTACATATCCCTCCCCAAGTGGTCAGTCAGCTCTAAAAGCATAGCCTTTCCTGACAACAGTCTTTCTCCCCTCCACTCTGCTGTTTGAAAATGCCTCCTTGGCTCTCCCTATACCTTCTGTCCCCTTCTCAGTCTCAATAATAGTAATCAGAATTCACTGAGTGATTACTATTTATGTGTCAGGCATAGTTCTTTTCTTTCCTTTTTTTTTTTTTTTGTTGTTGTTGTTGTTGTTGTTGTTGAGATGGAGTCTTGCTCTGTTGCCCAGGCTGGAGTGGTATAGTGCTTTGTTGTTGTTGAGATGGAGTCTTGCTCTGTTGCCCAGGCTGGAGTGGTATAGTGCTGTGATCATGGCTCACTGCAGGCTCAACCTCCCAGGCTCAAGAGATCCTCCCATCTCAGCCTCCCAAGTAGCTGGGACTACAGGCTTGCACCACCACACCCAGCTAATTTTTCAAGTTTTTGTAGAGATGGGGGTCTCCCCTATGTTGCCCCGGCTGGTCTGGAACTCCTGGCTCAAGTGATTCTCCCACCTCGACCTCCAAAATGCTGGGATTACAGGTGTGAGCCACCACGCCCAGCCCACAGTTCTAAAGACTGGAATGACTGGATCATCTAAACCTCCCTGCAATCCTGTGAGGCAGGTGCTATTGCTATTACTTCCTCCATTTCACAGGTGACACAACTGAGGCACACAGGGCAGTGACTTGCCCTAAGACCCAAATCCAGGAAGTAGCAAAGCCAGGAATTGAATCCAGGCAGCCTGAGTGCAAAGACTACACTCTCAGTTGCCCTACCTCGCCTCAGGGAGAGAAGAGCCACACTCAGAGAGAAGAGACCTGTTCCTAGCTCAGTCCCATCCAGCCACATAACCTCAAGCAAATGGCTTTTCTGTGCCTCAGTTGCCTCCACCATGAAATGCTAATCATAAATGTGATCTAGAAACACAGAATCTTAGCTCTATGATCAGCCTGCCTAAGAGATCCTCCTGAGATTACAGAAACACTCTACAACTGCCCATGCTGACCATAGGGCAGTCACTAGCCACACGTGCCTATTGAGCATTCAAAATGTGGCTAGCATGACTGAGAAGCTGAATTTTTAATGGTATTTCAAACTAATTAATTTCAATAGCCACATGTGGCTAGTAGCTACTATGCTGGACAGCTCAGCTCTAGGCTATAAATTCCAAGAGGGTAGGTGCCATTTCTCTTTGTTCGCTGCTATATTCCCAGAGCCCAGCATGGACGCTGGTCTATAACTGGTGCTCAATAACTATTTGATGAACAAATCAAAAGCAAAGGACTTTACAGGTGCTCTAATAGTACCTCATCTCCCACACAGGCATCAATTCTTCATGTTCCCTGGCGAGTGGACATTTAGCCTCGGCTTGACACAGAATTCAGGGCTTCCTAATGCAGTCTGGTAGGGAGTTGCTCTTACAATAAAAAATGTCTTCCACTGAACTAAATCAATCTCCCTAAAATTTCTAGTCACTAGTCCTGGCACATAAACTCACAAGTGTGGGAAAACCAAAAGAAGTTATGAAAAAACACTTAAATGTTTTTAAACACCTTAATGCAGGGATACATCTATAATTCATTTCCATGGTTAAGATGAATCTGATCTCAACTGGTAACAACAGTCTTTCTCCACTCCACTGTGCTGTTTGAAACAAATATATGACTACTATCTGTTTGGGAGAAAACAATCCTCTAGTGTCAGGGCTGGGGTCCAGAATTGCTGTCTCCATTGATTTTAATACTAATGCATTTGAGTCCCCCAACTCCATAAGTGGGCCAGGGACTGTGCAGCTAGGCCCTCAACAAGCTAGCCTTGTTCTCCAAGCCCATAGTTCTTTTCCACTCCTCAGTGGAAAAATCCAGTATTTCCTACATACCCCCTCTGTACCAACCACGGTGGCAGACACAGGAGATACAGAGGATGTCGATGTGGTGCTCACAAGGAGCCCTCGGTTTAGAAAAAGGGAGAGTCAAAATGTGCAGAGGAGTTACTCTGTACAAGGCGCTGAACTAAGCCAGGAGAAAGACATAGAAACCAAACACAATCAACTCAGTGTGGCCCATGCCAAAACAAACACACATACAAACCACCACACTGGCTGCCTTAGAAGAGACACGTGGAGAATCCCATCACCATGGCTTGCACACAGCAGGTGCTCAATGCACAGAACTGAATCAAACCCTGACCAACATCTCATTGTAAGGCTGGGAAAACCAAGGTCCAGATAGGTTAAGGGACTTCTCAAAGTGACTCGTGGTAGTTACTGACAGGGCTGAAGACAGCAACACTCTGGAACACTGTCTCCCTCCCAATGTGTCTTATCCTCCACTGCATGGGGAGAATAGGCAGGATCTGCTGCCTGTTATTATGTCTATCTCAGAATAAGCAACGGATTTATTTTTGTAACACTCTATGTTTGGGTCTCTTGAAATCTGATGACTAAATGTACGCATATCATCTTAGGAACAGGCATTCAATCATTTAACAAACATTTCTTGAGAATATACCCTATATCAGGCACAAATTTAAGTGTGTGAATGAAGAAATGAAATAAACTTTTGGTCAAATCAGAGAGCTGAACACCCATGTTTATCTCTGCTCTCTTCTGGACTCCCACTAAAAGGACAATAGATGGATACGTTTCTTAATGAAAAAGAGACCCCAGCAGATGAGCTATGTCAACAGCAGTGGAGAGCTGACCACCATGCAGTAGCTGATTTAGGTTTCTGCCTTGTCTGCTCTGCTAAGTGCAAGCAGGGCAGGAGCCACTAAACAAGTACCCAACTCATGGCACAGAATCCAGAGACGGCTTAGGAACTGGAGGCACCAAGGACTCTAAAGGGAAACAGGGTGGGGCTAAAAAGAAGGGTGCCTACTTGCCTGCAAGTTGGTACAAAGAGCAGTCAGACCCAGGGTCCCTCTTGCAATCTTCTCAGCCTGGTGATTTCCCTGCCTTAGCCAGCAGAAGGTGGAGATCCACTGATCAGGTAACTTACACCAGAGACACAGCGGAGGGAGGGACACAGCTGAGGGAGGCAGAGAGATGGGAGAGACGGATGGTGGGTGGGGGCAACTTTCAAAAGACCCAGGGATTGAGTGAAAGTCTGCATATCAAACAGACTAATACCTAGCCCCTTTCCCCATGGAGGCTCCCAGAATCCAAGAAGGCCAGGCTGTTACTCACCCCACCCCACCCTACCCACACCCAGGTAAAATCCTCTCCAAGAAAGCCCTATCCAGGAAAGCCCCAGAGAAAAGATCTACTGGCGCTGATATCTAGGTTGCTCCAGTAGAGAAAAAGGGGGCTCTCTGCTGGATCACTCTACAATGAAGTTAACAAGTCCCTTCCTTGTGGCACTGATGCCCAATCAGCATTTCGGTGTCCATTCTTAAAATATACACAGACAATCAAGGATCAGCATGCATGGAAGGATAGCTGCAATGGAAGATACAGTAACCAAAACAAGTGGAAAAAGGGACTTAGAGGAAACAACATCTTCCAAGGGACAGCAGGGAAGAGCAGAAAACCATCCAAAAAAAACGCTAATATAAAGGAATTTACTGCATCCATGAAACAAGAATAGAATGCCATCTAAAAAAGAAAAGCAAGTGTTCAGAGAACTAGGGAGCTCTTAGAAAGTAAAACATGCAAATATGTTTCATATAAATACATGAAAGCACAAAGTTTAAAATGGAAAAGGGTTGAAGATAAAGCTGAAGATAGCTCTCTGAAAGTAAGACAAAAATATAATAAAATGAAAAAAGGAAATAAAACATTTTAAAGTTATAAACTTGATACAGGAAGTCCAACATTCAACTAATAGGCATTCCAAAGACAAAACACAGAAAATGGAGAAAATGAAATTATTAAAAGGTATCTATTTAAGAAAATTTCCCCAAACTGAAAGACGTCAATCTTCAGATCAAAAAGGCACACACTGGCCAGATGCAATGGCTCACACCTGTAATTGCAGCACTTTGGGAGGCCGCAGCGGATCATCTGACGTCTGGAGTTCAAGACCAGCCTGGCCAATGTGGTGAAACCCCTGTCTCTACTAACAATGGGAAAACTAGCCGGGCGTGGTGGCACGCGCCTGTAATCCCAGATACTTGAGAGGCCAAGGCACAAGAATCGCTTGAACCTGGTAAGCGGAGGTTGCAGTGAGCCGAGACTGCACCACTGCACTCTAGCCTGGCCAACAGAGTGAGACTCCGTCTCAAAAAAAAAAAAAAAAAAAAAAAGGCACACACCAAAGACCCAGGCCAATCATTTTTAAAGCAAGGAAATTTCAAATACAGGAAAAGAAAGAAGATCCTAAAAACTTTCAGTGAAAAAGCAGGTTATCCATAAATGATCAAGAATTAGAATGGTATCCAAATTTTGATAGTAATATTGGAACCTAGATGACAGTGGAATGATGGCTTCAAAATTCTAACGGAAATGGCTTTCAACTTCAAATTCTAGATGAATCAAATCACCAATCAAATATGAATGTAGAATACGAACATTTTCAGACCTGCAAGCTTAAAATGATCAACTTCCACAGACCCTCTCTCAGAAACTTGTGGAGGAATAAATCAACAAAGGAAACAGGATTTCACCCAGGATAAGGTGAGGAAATTCCCAGAATGAGTCATGCCACAGACCTAGAGGTCAATGGGCAAGGACAAAGGAGAGATAATGGAGACCCATAGGAGGGAAGTCTCCAAAGGGGTGTAAAAAAAAAAAAAAAAAAAAAAAAAACAGTAATAAAATAAAAAGGAACAAGCCCAGGCACAGTGGCTCATGCCTGTAATCCTAGCACTTTGAGAAGTTGAGGAGGGAGGATTGTTTGAGGGCAGGAGTTAGAGACCAGCCTGGGCAATCTAGCGAAACTCCATTTCTACCAAAAAACTTTAAAAATTAGCTGGACATGGTGGTGCCTGTAGTCTTAGCTATTCAGGAGGGTGAGGCAGGAGGATCACTTGATCCCAGGAGGTCAAGGCTGCAGTGAGCTACAATCACACCACTGCACTCTAGCCTGGGGGACAGGGCAAGGCCCCATCTCAATAAATAAATAAACAGGAACACATGTTATAAAACAAATGTTTTAAGATGCTGTCAGATACTTTGCAAATTAGCAACAAGTACATAGAAACTAAGTAAACAGAAAATGTAAGATAATTATTAACTCAAAAAATGTACAAGAAAGAAAATATTATAGTATACTATATGGCTCTGTCATGAACACTATTTACACAGCCAAAATAATGTCAGCACCAAATATCAATGTAATCAAAAATTGTGATTTATCTATAATGAAAGAATAAGGCAAAAGGGAAGTATTGGGGAGCAGAGGAGAGGCTCCAATCCATAGTAAGACATCAAGACAAAACATCTAAAAGTAACCTCTAGGCTCAAACCTGTAATCCAGAACTTTAGGAGGCCGAGGTAGGAGTTCTTGAGGCCAGGAGTTAAAAGTCCACCCTGGCCTCAAGCAAAGTCTCAACATAGCAAGACCCTGTCTCTACAAAAACAAAAATAAGGAAAAACAAAAATAACATCTAAAATGAACAATCAGAAAACAGCGTTGTAAACAGGTAACAATAAATACGACAGTAATTTCAGGAGAAATAGCTCAGTGCATTAGAAGTAACTGTTGTAAACAGAGTAACAGCAGCCCCTCAAAGATGTCTACATCCTAACCACCATGCCGGGCTAATTCTTTGTATTTTGTGTAGAGATGAGGTTTTACTATGTTGGCCAGGCTAATCTTGAACTCCTGGCCTCAAGTGATCCACCGGCCTCAGCCTCCCAAACTGCTAGGATTACAGGCATGAGCCACTGCGCCCAGCCAGCCTTTATATTTTTCTAGTAGTATTATTTGACTTTTTTTTTTTCTTTTTTTGAGACGGAGTATGGCTCTGTTGCCCAGGCTGGAGTGCAGTGGCACGATCTCAGCTCACTGCACTCCCTGGTTCCCTCACTGCACTCCCTTGAACTTCCGCCTCCCTGGTTCAAGCGATTCTCCTGCCTCAGCCTCCAGAGTAGCTGGGATTACCAGCGCCCACCACCATGCCTGGCTAATTTTTGTGTTTTTTTAGTAGATATGGGGTTCTGCCATGTTGGCCAGGCTGGTCTCAAACTCCTGACTTCAGGTGATCTGCCCACCTGAGCCTCCCAATAGATTACAGGCATGAGCCACCACACCCAGCCTATTTGACTTTCAAAACTCTGTGTGGGGCAGGGGTGCACGGTGGCTCATGCCTGTAATCCCAGCACTTAGGGAGGCCGAGATAGGCAGATCACTTGAGGTCAGGAGTTCGAGACCAGCCTGGCCAACATTGTGAAACCCTGTCTCTACTAACAATAAAAAAATTAGCCGGGGGTGGTGGTGCTCTCCTGTAGTCCCAGACACTCGGGAGGCTGAGGCAGGAGAATCACTTGAACCCAGGAGGCGGAGGTTGCAGTGAGCTGAGATCACGCCACTGCACTCCAGCCTTAGTGACAGAGGGAGACTCCGTCTCAAAACAAACAAAAAAGAAACTCTCTGTGTACACACACACACACATATATATGTGAAATTTTTATACAAATTAAAATTTAATTTAAAAAGAGAAGAAACACAGACTCACTCTATTCCTAGAACTCACAATATGGGGGAGGAAACAGACAAGAGAACCAGCAATAACAACAGAAGTAGAAAGCTGAACGCAAGAAGAAAGGCATCTCCTTTTTTTTGAGACGGAGTTTCGCTCTTGTTACCCAGGTTGGAGTGCAATGGCGTGATCTCAGCTCACTGCAACCTCCACTTTCTGGGTTCAAGCGATTCTCCTGCCTCAGCCTCCTGAGTAGCTGGGACTACAGGCGTGCGCCACCATGCCCAGCTACTTTTTTGTAATTTTAGTAGAGATGGGGTTTCACCATGTTGGCCAGGCTGGTTGTGAACTCCTGCCCTCAGGTGATCCACCTGCCTCGGCCTCCCAAAGTGCTGGGATTACAGGCATGAGCTACCATGCCCGGCTGAAAGGCATCTCTTTAAGATGTGAGGGGAGTCTGAGGGAAGAAGGCATCAGCCAGGAAACGCAGAAAAAAGCCTTCTGGTGAGGGAACCAGTCCTGGTGGGAGGTGCAGGGGGGCCTGGCCTTTGGGGACGTGTAGTAGGGAACGATTGGGCATCTGGTGGTTTGGCAGAGCCGGCAGGAAAGCATGGAGGCTCAGCACCAGCAGGTTTGATGCCTACCCTATCCCTGGCTTCTTCAGCTGGGGTATGGGACTGATACACATATTTAGGGAGGGCTGGGACAAATGAGGGCCCACGATAAACACATTTTCCTAGAACATCAATTGTATTCAACAGTAAAGCAACTTAAATACTTTTATACTAAAACCAGCACAGATATATTACAGAGAATACAAAACTCATGTGATTTTTTAATACAAAACTGCAAACTTCAAGGTGACTTCTTGTTTGCAGGGCCCACTTTAGATTCTAAAGTACTTGCTGACCACTGAGCATCAAGAGTCAATCCTCTCTGTAACTAATTAGAGTCAGAAGAAAAGCATAAAGCGGTACAGCATCCATCCATCAAAGCATCTGGGGACTTTACACCAGCAACTGCTGGTGGGTGCCCACCCTCCCAAGGTGGGCAGAAGGCATACCTTGGGTCCCACTCAACACTAATCAGAAAGTTAACAAGCATCTCATTCTTTTCCAAAAGGGTCTGGGTCCTGCTACAGCCAGTTAGGTTAGCTCAGCCTGAGGAAACAGAGAAAACAATGATGCTAATTCTTCCTAGATGTGCTCTCTAGGCCATAGCCTGCCAGCCCCTATTCTAAGCAATACAGCAGTCACTGAGAAGAGCCCCACCTCTGCCATCAGCAGCCCTAGCCCTTACAGTACAGGCCTCTGTTACAGAATGCATTAAAGACACTTTTTCCATGGAAGGAAGCCTAGAAACAGGGTACACCCCTTGAGAGAGGGTGTCCCTTGTGGTCCACAATACAAGGGTGGAAACTTTTCTCTATTGTTGTAAAAACAATAACCGCATGACAGAGACCTGGGAACTTTTTTTTCTATAAAAAGCCACTGCTGACCACAGAAGAAGTGGGGGGGATAAATCAATGGAAGGCCACACAGAAGTAAAAAGCAATTTAGTTGGATTTGGTTCATTTGCCTCTTTTTTGTTTTGTGTGTAAAACCCATACACATTCGAAAAAGACTGAACTCAATTGATTTTATTTATTTATTTATTTATTTATTTATTTATTTATTTGGATGGAGTTTCACTCTGCAATCTCAGCTCACTGCAACCTCCACCTCCCAGGCTCAAGCAATTCTCTCTGCCTCAGCCTCCTGAGTAGTTGGGATTATAGGCACCCACCACCACACCCAGCTAATTTTTGTATTTTTAGTAGAGACGGGGTTTCACCATGTTGACCAGGCTGGTCTCGAACTCCTGGCGTCAGGTGATCCACCCGCTTCGGCCTCCCAAAGTGCTGGGATTACAGGTGTGAGCCACCGTGCCTGGCCCTCAACTGATTTGAAATGAAGAACAGAGAACATTAAATTTTAATGGCAAGAGATTAAAAGAAACTGCAAAGATATATTGTTGACAATAAGGAAAGAATGAGGGAGGAGGGCAAGGAGAAAGAGGTAAGAAAAAGAAATGGATAGAGGAGGGAGACGTAGGAAAAGAAGAATGGGGGACAGCAAGATTCAAGGACGGGCTTACATGCCTAACCGCACACAAAAACGGGCAGCCACCAAAGGACCCACAGAGATACTTCCTTGGGCTTGAAGAGTTAGCCAAAGTCAATTACATTGTTCATGGCCAGCTGTTGGCTATAGCTCCAGACCTTGAACTATTATCACCCTTTATCCTTGCCTTCGAATGGTTAATGCTCTAGTCAACCACTGTTCGCAGCTCTTTAATTGCTCATTGAAAATTCTGAGGCTTAGCTTAGGTCACAAGCCAGAAGCTCCCCCAAATGAGCCACAATTCAGTAGATCATTCATCTCCAAGTATCTCCTCTGAAAAGGGAGTATGTGAAACACCATCTCATAAAACGTTCAAAGCAAATGTTGAAAATCCAAGGAGAAAATGCCGCTTGCACGGAAAAGAAATCCACGGAAAAGTGTTTTGAGTTTTCCATTTACAAAAAAACGGGGACTTCAGCAGAACTGAGTCCCACCTCAGCATCAGCCAGCATCACCACCCACACACCTGACTTTCCACATGTCCACGTTCTGCATGCTCCCATGGATCTAAAGGCCTCAGTTGGCCCTGAAACTGAGCAGCCTCCACGACACTCTGCAATCTGAGGGTCAACAGCAGCAATCCCAAGGAGATTCCAAGTGAGTCTCAGGTTGAGGCTGAACTCTTAGTCCACTCCCCCACCCCCCATTCTAGTCTACCAAACCTCTCCTCACTTCAGCCCAAGGGCTGCAGAAGAGCTCAGCTGTTTCAGAGACAATAGAGCCTCCCCCTTTCAAGCTCCATCCTTTTCTCCTCCAAGCTTGGTTTCTGTGTTTTTCCCTTCCCCACATAACCTGTCCCCAGCCTCCTCCTTTCTCTTGTCTGTTTCTTCAATCTCTCTCTTCTTGTGCTCCTATTTATTCCTCATGTTTTCCTATTCCATCTTAGGATCCTTTCTCTCAGAGGAAGAGGGGGCTTAACAGATACATACAGGCCAGCGCAGTGGCCCAAGCCTATAACCCCAGCATGCTGGAAGGCTGATGCAGGCGGATAGCTTGAGTCCAGGAGTTTGAGACCAGCCTGGGCAACACAGCAAAACCCTGTCTCTACAAAAAGCACAAAAATTAGCTGGGTGTGGTAGTGTGTGCCTGTGGTCCCAGTTCCCCGGAGGCTGAGGTAGGAGGACTGCCGGGGCCCAGGAGGTCGAGGCTGCAGTGAGCTGTGACTGTGCCACTGCGCTCCAGCCTGGGTGACAGGTGAGACCCAGTCTCAAAACAACCACCACCACCAAAACACAAAAACAAACAAACAAAACAAAACAAAAAAACCCAGATACATGTGGAAACAAGATCTACAATCTCTCCACCTGAGCTCCCACCCCAGCTCCACGTCTTGCTAGCTGTGCGACCTTGGAAAAATGGCCAAACCTCCCAACCCCTCAAATTCCTCAGTTTGGCAGAGGAGGGGGCGGAACATGGCAATCACAGAGGTCTTTTATAACTCTCATCTTCTAGATAAGTAAACGTTCACCTGTAGAACCATAAATAAACCAGCAAGTTAAACATCCACAGGGAAAGAGAACAAATTACAAAAACTCCCTTTCCTCAGCAATCTATCATCGCATCCTCATCTCCCACAGACAACCACTCACTCTGGGGTCTCTCTCTGTGCCTCTCACTCTGGGCCATTCTAGCTCGGAATTATTTATGTACTTACAGTAAAACCTCACCAATCACACTAATCAAGGAAAAGGTAGATGTGAATCCAACAGAAGCCTGCGTCCTAGAATGCTTCTTTCACGCCATTGTGCAATACTTTGAATTTATTATCAGTTTAGCAAACAGGAAAGAACCTGAAAATGCCATCACAAACTGTGACTCTAAGAACAGGGGAGTTGTCAGGAACCCTGGAAGACCCTCTGCCCTATCATCCTCCACTTCACCAGCAAGGACACAGGCCCAGAGAGCAGAAGCCCAAACCCCAAAGATTGGTGGCCAGGACCAAAGCCAGCTGTCCTGCCTCTGGCCCAGAGCTCCTCCACCAAAGCTTTTTGAGACCATCCACGCCTTTCTCCTAGAGACAGGTCAAATCCTAAATTACCATAGAGTGCCCTCTACAGCAAATCTATCTCCACATCCAGGAAGGGGTCAGGAGATAAGTTTGGATGACCCGATGATTATCAATGCTGAACAATAAAAACTTTCTTTCCTGGCCCTGCCCTTTCATTCTTTGCAAAGAAAGCCCTAGACTCTGCTATCTGTTTTGAACTCTATTTTAGAGAAGGGGAGAGACGGGAATAGCTGAGCAGTGCTTTGTTCTACCAGGAAGAAGAATTTGCTCATCCTTTCCCATAACTCCTACCCACTCCCCAATATGCCCAATCTCTTCTGAAAAGTTTACAGAAACTCTCCAACTACAACAAATGAAAGCAGGCAGGCAGAAGGAAAGGGCCAACAAGGTGGGTATAGTCCACAAGATGACAATACCCCCCCAACTCTTTACCCCAGAGGGTAGACAGCACTTCATTTCAGTTGCTAATTCCCTGCAGGGAAGTCACTAGAGGAGTGGTCTCAGGGCCCTCCAGCTGAGAAATGTGCTCTCTGCAACCCCTGGAGAACTAACCGTTTCCTAACCATCTGCTCCAACAGTGCCTAGGGCAAAGGTGCCAACAGACCAACCCTTCCCTTCTTTCCCCTCAGGCCAAGAAGGAGACATCAGAGCTTGGTTGGCAAGGGGCTATTTAAGGCAGCATCCAGAGGGCGGGGCAGAAAACTGCTGGGGGCATCCTCCTCCTCCACCCCTCCCCCTCACAGCCCAAACACATGCCCCTCACTCTGTAGACAGCCATCTACCTCATGGGTGTCTGAAGGCTGTAGATATGTCCATCATCTGTTTTCTGTCATTGATGCTGCTGACCCCTCTGCTGCCCACCCCACTTTTAATCCAACCCTCCTTTCTTCGATCACCACCAAGATACCTTTTCAACCAAAAACACAGAACTGAATCTAAGCAGAGGAGCTCAAAACACAAGGAGAGTGAAGACATTCCCCGCCTCCACTTAAGAGAGGAAAAAGGGCGCGGGGGGCTGGGCAGGGGCGGGGGGTTGAGGGGAGAGATGGAGTCAGAGGCCTGACATGCCAGATAGGTTCCATGATGTCTCTAGATGAACCTCCCTCCTATTGACGGTGAAACCAATTCCAGCAATTTCAGCAGGTCGACCCTGTGACAACAGGGGCATCCCAACGCTCAGTGTTTAAAACAAAAATCCAAAGGCTCGCCCAGAACATGCTGGGAAAACCCAAGGACTGGATAAAACGAGCCACGCTCAGTGGGATCCCTTCTGCTTTTATGTAGCAATGTAATAGCGTAATAAATTCTTGTCTGCCTGGAGAAAGCAGGCACTGGTGAATTTCAAAGCCATCTTACGACAGCGGATGTATGGGGATGCAGAATTCGACAGCACATTCCCCCATGAAGGAAACATAATGACTTCAAGTCTCTTTCCCCCTCTATCTTGAATGGCGCTACCACGTATCAAGGAAGCCACGTCGGAAAGCAGCGAGGTGGGAGCAGCGGATGCCCGGGGAATTCGGAGAAAGGAGTTGCTTGCTGTACATGTCGGTGATGAGCTGCCTAGCAAGATGCTGTCAGCCACTTGGGGAGAAAAAGGGGCACGGGCGGCACGGGCAGGCGCGGTGTCCTCGGCGCATACTCGTCCCCGTTCATTCAGGCGGGTCCGGCCAGCCGCGTCGTCCTTGCGCCCCTCCCGCCGCCCTCTCCAGGGGATGCTGATGAATGAACACACCTGAGATGCCTCCATCCTGCCGCTCGCTCCCTCCGCCTTCCTCTGGCTGCTGCAGAGGTGCCCCTCCTTGGTAGTTTCACTTTACAGCACAAACCCATCCGGGCTTTGATGTCTCCTCCACCCACCCATATTGCAGCCACCCTGAGACGGGCGGACATTCTCTCCTAGCAGAGGCCACGATCGCACTACCCCCCACCCACCAAAAAAGGAAATTAAAAAAAAACCCAACCCTGGAAGCCCCCAGATCCTCCGCACCCTGGGGAACTTCCCTTGAAAGACTGGGGATCCGCCGAGCAGGCAGGATGGACGGTTCGACCGCGGGGGACCACCGCTTTCCCTGTGCCCATAGGGAGATGCTCTGGGGGAGGGGGTCCCCCAAGTCCTTCCAACAGCTGGTCCTTTAAATGCGCCTCCTCCGAGGGCTGAACAAAGGCGCCGCCCGCGGGGGCCGGGCCGCGCACACCGCCGGCGCCGCCGCTGCCGAGCGGGCGAGCGCGGCCGGGCGGGCGGGCGCGGGCTTACCTTTCTGGTCGCCGGGCAGGCGGGCTGCGCGCGTCCGCCCCACTCGCACTACACGCTGCAGCTGGCCCCGCTCTGTTTTTCTGGGATTCAGCGCTGACTTCACCGACACTCCGCGGACAACCAATGGGCTGCGGTGCCCGCCCCCTCATTAGCATGCCTCTGGAACCGTCCACTCTGGCAGCGCCTGGCCAGCGGGCGGAGCCAGGGGGCGGGGCTGGGCCCAGCAGTGACAGGAAGGGGCGTGTGCGTGGATGGGAGGCGAGAAAGCGTCCGGCGCCTGGCTCCTGGCATTGTGAGCCCGCCGGCCTCCTCCGGTAACTGGTGCGCGGGCCGACTGACCCTTTCAGTCCTGGCCGGGCCGGACGCTGGCCTGGCGTGCCTTCTGGTTCTTCAGAAGGGTCGCCCACGGGGAGCTTGGAAGGAACCTTAGACGTAAAATAACAGTGATAAATTATTTAACCCCAGGGCCTCAGTTTACCCATCTGTAAAATGGCATAATAGTACCGATTTCGTAAAATCTAGTGAAGATTAACATAGTTAACATAGGCGATGCATTTAGATCAGTGCCTGCTGGCCGTCGTGCTACATAAACGTTTGCTGTTATCATTCGTGTGCTCTGTACCAACCAGTATGCTTAATGCTTGCTG
Source organism: Macaca nemestrina (assembly GCF_043159975.1). Lineage (NCBI taxonomy): Eukaryota > Metazoa > Chordata > Mammalia > Primates > Cercopithecidae > Macaca > Macaca nemestrina. Next base: position 38,235,281 of record NC_092133.1, on the reverse strand, counting down.
GATATTTCCTCATTTGATCCTCTTAGCCTGATAAGAGAGGAACGATTACTAATCCATATTTTTCTAGTGAGAAAACGGAAAATAATTACTATTTTTATGCGGGAAAACTGAGGTGTAGTTTAAGTGACTTGTCCGAGGTCACACAGCAAGTGGTGCAACCAGGATTGGAACCCAGGCTCTGAGATTTCACTCATGCAACACACATATATTTAGAGGCTCTGTGGCATTGCTGGACCCCGGTGTTAAATGCAGAGAACAAGACAGGCAAGGCCTTTTCCCTCAGGAAGTTTCCATTTTAGTGGAGACAAGTAAATAAATAAGATCCTCTGCAATGTGAAAAGTAGAGTGCATACAATGCAACAGGGTCATTGCAAGTGGAAGGAAGGCATTGTGTTAGATGGGGTTCAGAGCTAACCACTGTGCTATACCATTCTCCTAACCTCCTCTAGTCCCCCTCAGAGTTATACAGAGACAGGGATCAGAGTGGGGAAACTGCTGGCCCAAGGTCACAGAGCCAGCAAGTACTGGTGTGGAACTTGCTCCCTCCATGCCCAGCTTCCCACATCCCTGAAGATAAGACAGTCGCCCCTTGGGCTGAGCACAACTGATTTTTGTCAACTGCCCTTGCAAGAATATTCAGCCAGCCAGAACACGTTCCCAGTGAACAGGCTGTGGGTGGTGGGGAAAAGACTGGCCTTGATGACTGCACAGACTGATCAGAAGCTCATCAGCAAAGATTCTTAGATGTCAGGGAATGGTGACCCTTTGTCTTTGGTGACCACCTGGTGTCCTCTGCTGTGTATTAAAAAAAAAAAAGAAGAAGAAGAAGAAGACTCCTAGCCGTCTGGAAGCTTACTGTACAAATGAGAAAACACTGGGGAACTACTCAACCTAGGGAGCCCCCAGCCCACACCTTCCCCTACCTGCACCTTATCCTGCAGCTTTTCAAAGAACACTTCCCAGGCTCTCCTATTTACTCCACGATCTGTGTAAAGACAGCTCTCTCTGGGCTATAAAGTAATAAAACAGCTAATACTTACTAAGCACATCTAGGCTGCTATGCACTGTACTGTACTTGTGCTAAGAGCTTCACATGCGTTAACTCACATCCACCACACAACCCCAGGTGGGAACAGTATTGTTATCCTGAGGTTATCCACAGAGGTGGAAAACAAAGGGTAGAGTTATCCAGCAAATTCAGGGCAACACCATTTTAGAATAGCCAAAAAAAAAAAAAATCAAAGCAATCCAAATATCCAATTTGAGTGCATTGGTTAATGAGAGTACAACCATATGACAGAAGATCATATATTAATAGCTACAAAAAATGAAGAGGTTTATTGACACATAAAGATGCTCCTAATAGGCTGGGTGTGGTGGCTCATGCCTGTAATCCCAACACTCTGGGAGGCCAAGGTGGGCAGGGGCGGATCGCCTGAGCTCAGGAGTTCGAGACCAGCCTGGGAAACATGGTGAAACCCCATCTCTACTAAAAAATCCAAAGTTAGCTGGGCATGGCAGCATGCACCTATGGTCCTAGCTACTTGGGAGGCTGAGGCAAGAGAATTGCTTGAGCCAGGGAGGCAGAGGTTGCAGTGAGCCAAGATCGTGCCACTGCACTCCAGCCTGGGCAACAGAACGAGACTCCATCTCAAAAAAATAAAAAAAAAAAAAAGATGCTCAGATTATTGAATGGAAAAATAGATTGAAAACTAGTTTTATACTGCAATCTCATTAGAACTATTCTTATGGGACTGCAAGTAATTATTTTTGCTCATCTATAGTTTTCTGATTTTTTTCTTCACAAACATCTACCAACTTGTCCAATGAAAATAAAACAAAATAATTCTAAGATGAAAGACCAGACTCTATCAATGAAGATTTCAACTATACCATCTCAAAGAATCAACTATACCATCTAAGGCTTCAAGTCATCCCTCAAATATTTAACCTTTCTGCTGTTTCCAGTCTGTGTCACTGTTGCTTGTCTCACTGTAAGGCATAACATTGCCATTAGGATTTATGAAAGAAATGGAAAAATAGTGGAAAGTCAAGAGAGAAGGAAAGTGGAGAAAACAGAAAGAAAAATCCTACTGGTGACTCACGCAATAATCCCAGCACTTTGAGAGGCCGAGGCAGGCGGATCACAAGGTCAAGAGTTCGAGACCAGCCTGGCCAACATGGTGAAACCCTGTCTCTACTAAAACTACAAAAAATTAGCTGGGCATGGTGTCACACGCCTGTAATCCCAGCTACTCAGGAGGCTGAGGCAGGACAATCACTTGAACCCAGGAGGTGGAGGTTGCAGTGAGCCGAGACCACGCCACTGCATTCCAGCCTGGCGACAGAGCAAGACTCCATCTCAAAAAAAAAAAAAAGAAGAAAAGAAAAATCCTACTGTCCTTCAGGACTCATCTCAGGTGTTTCCTCCAAGAAATGTTCAAAGTCACTGTCTTTTGACGGATTGTGTTTCTGTTTTTGAGACAGGGTTTCACTCACTCCTGTCACGCAGGCTGGAATGCCAATGGTGCAATCTCGGCTCACTGCAGCCTTGAACTTCTAAGCTCAAGGCATCCTCCTGCCTCACCCTCCCAAGTAGCTGGGACTACAGACACAGGCCACTGTGGCCAGCTAATTTTTTGTATTTTTGGTAGCGACAGAGTTTCACCATTTTGCCAGGCTGGTCTCGAACTCCTGAACTCAAGCAATCTGCCCACCTCAGCCTCCCCAAGTGCTGGGATTACAGGCGTGAGTCACTGCGCCTGGCCAGTCTTTCAATGTCTTAACACTGAAAGCAACCCAAGAAATCATCAGGTGTAATCGTGTTAGTTCATCCTATCTCCAGTCATTCACGGATTCATCTGGCCCTGAGATGAATGGCTAGGTGCTGGCTACAGGGTGGTGAGGGACATACTTGCTCCCTACTTCCCAAAGGTGAGCCCTAAGGAACCAGAGGCCCAGGGAGGTTCGTTTGGTCAGGGCCAGCCCTGTGGGGATGCAGCCTGTGCTGAGGAGGGCCCCACACTTGATTACATGCTCTGCCGTCACCATCTTGAAATTCTTCATTTTTGAACAAAGGGCCCTGCCTTTAATTTTTGAACTGAGCCCTGTAAATTATGTAACTTGTCCTGGGGAGGCCTTGTCAGTGCATCAGTGACTGAGCCTTGAGTAAAACTTCCCGTTCTCCAGTCTCAGTCTCCACAGTTTCTCTTAAACCTGGGTCCCCAGGGAAACGGGAGGACTCCTGCCTTCCAGCCCTACACTGCTTCATTTCTTCCTTTCTCATGGAACTTGCCATATTTGGCATAAACTCCTGTATATTTGTGTGTAGTCTTATCCCTCATTTCCTCTCCCCAGCAGATTGTAAATTCCATGAGGTCGTGCCTTGAGTCTGCTCATCTCAAACAGTGCTTAGTCCTGTGTTTTACACGCTGTTTAAAATGTGCTTAAGTTTAATTTAATCTTATTAGTGACTCCTCGTTTTCTCTTCATGTGTATCAGATTATTCCCAGCAGTCCTTCCACTGTTGGAGAAAAATAAAAATATCAGGCAGAGAGTCATGCACACAAACCAGGATCATAAACGTGCTGTGGGAAGCATCCCCCAAGCAAGTCATAAGTGTGAGGAATGAGGAGAGGAGGGAGCAGGATTTTTCAGAGGACAGTCCAGAGTCATCAGCCTTTACTTCATCTTCAGAGCCACACAGACTGGGAGAGAGGGAAATAAACTAGAGGCCCTGGAGCTGGCAGTAGCATAACAGTAAAGGCTGCGGGCTCCAGAGACACCTGGCAGAATCCTAGCTCAGTGCCTAGTGTGCAGACTTCCCTCGTCTGTAACCTGGAGAAAACACAACCCTCCATAGGTTTACTTGCAAGCTGAAGATGAGATCATGCATGGATAGTGCCTACACTGCCTGACACACATAAGCATCAATAAGTGAATATTATTTTAACATTACTAGGAGGCAGTGTTGAGAAAGACACCTTCTTAGAATACGTTGGTTTTGGTAAACTGTTTTCCCAGTCACCCAAAATATTGACCATAGTCGTTTTCAGAGATGTCATGTTGGAGAATGCCAGGAGAAAAGAAGAAAATCAAATGAGAGAAAGGGAGTTATGAATCAGAGTTTTGCTGCTGTATCACCAAAAACCCCTTGAATACGTTTGTCTAATGCCTTCTGTAGCATCTTACAGAAAGCAAAGCAAGTAGTGGAAAGAGCAAAACTCCTTAAATAACTGATTGTCTTGTTTCTTACTGATTAATTACTGATAAAAAAGCAAATCTACACACACGTGCCTCAGGGCACGGAACTGATTTGAAGATGATGGAGTGCCTGAGCCAAGAATTCCACATTCCTTAGAGGTTAATGCTGGTGGACGATGCTTTAGGGAAGTTTGGTGAAATGGTGGAGTAGGTCAAGAGAGGTCTATGGGGCCAGGCAGAAAACCAGAGGAGCGGCCGGGCGCGGTGGCTCAAGCCTGTAATCCCAGCACTTTGGGAGGCCGAGGCGGGTGGATCACGAGGTCAGGAGATCGAGACCATCCTGGCTAACATGATGAAACCCCGTCTCTACTAAAAATACAAAAAAAAAACTAGCTGGGCGTGGTGGCGGGCGCCTGTAGTCCCAGCTACTCGGAGGCTGAGGCGGGAGAATGGCGTGAACCCGGGAGGTGGAGCTTGCAGTGAGCCGATATCGTGCCACTGCACTCCAGCCTGGGCGACAGAGCGAGACTCCGTCTCAAAAAAAAAAAAAAAAAAAAAAAAAGAAAACCAGAGGAGCAGGAGGGATTACTGTGCTTGGGAAGCAGGGCTAGGATGAGTATGAGTAACCCCAGGACTCTGTTCACAGGGCCTCTGTTTACCAATCTATAAACACTGACTGGCTGGCACACCGGTGCACGCCTGTAATCCCAGTGCTTTGGGAGGCTGAGTTGGGAGGTCACTTGATCTTAGGAGTTTGAGGTTACAGTGAGCTATGATTGCACCACTGCACTCCAGCCTGGGTAACAGGGCAAGACGCTGTATCTAAAAGAAAATAAAAATAAAAACACTTGCTCCAGTGTGTCTTGTGTTGTTGCTTGAGAGAAAACTTGTACACATAATAGCACCCCAAATATTTTGTATTATATTTTTGTATTATATTTGTATTATATTTGACCAAATATCCAAGGTTTGGCTTGGAGATTATTTTATTCTATTAGATAGCCAAAGACATTTAAAATATTGGCCTGGCAAGACACAGTGGCTCATTCCTATAATCTCAGTGCTTTGGGAGACTGAGGCAGGAGTGCACTTGAGGCCAGGAGTTTGAGACTAGCCTGGGCAACAGAGGAAGACGTTATCTCTACAAATAAATTTTTTAAAATTAACTGGGCAAGACCAGGCACGGTGGCTCACACCTATAATCTCAGCAGTTTGGGAGGGTGAGGTGGGTGAATCACTTGAGGCCAGGAGTTTGAGACCAGCCTGGCCAACATGGCGAAAATCCATCTCTACTAAAAATACAAAAATTATCCAGGCATTGAGGCAGGTGCCTGTAATCCCAGCTACTCAGGAGGCTGAGGCAAGAGAATTGCTGGAACCCAGGAAGTGGAGGTTGCAGTGAGCCAAGATCATGCCACTGCACTCCAGCCTGGGCAACAGAGTGAGACTGTGTCTTGAAAAAAAAAAAAAATGCATAGATATTAGCTGGGCATGGTGGTGTGTACCTGTAGTCTTAGCTACTCAGGAGGCTCAGACAGGAGGATCACTTGAGCCCAGAAGTTCCAGCCTCCAGTGAGCCATGATCACATCGCTGCACTCCAGCCTGGGCAACAGAGCAAAATCCTGTAAAAAAAGAAGAAAAGAGGGAGGGAGAGAGGGAGGGAGGGAGGAAGGCAGGCGGGCAGGCAAGCAAAATCCTGTAAAAAAAGAAGAAAAGAAGAAGGAAGGAAGGAAGGGGATGGGAGAGGAGAGGAGGGGTGGGTAGAGGAGGGGGGGAGCGGAGGGGAGGGAACAAGAAGGGAGGAGAGGGGAGGGGAGGAAGGAAGGAAGGAAGGAAGGAAGGAAGGAAGGAAGGAAGGAAGGAAGGAAGGAAGGAAGGAAACAGGGAGGGGGAAAGAAGGAAGTTGACCTTGATGGACTTTTGAGAGAAATTACAAGTACAGAATGCACTTCTCTCAACTTCTACTGTGTCAGTGGAAGGTTGGGGTTTGGGAGAGGGTAAGACAAGGTGCCAATCTGAAGACAGCTGCTGAGAGATCAGTTTTTTTTCTGACTGGGGCGGGGGATTTATTGGTCAGAACATGTTGCGTTTACCTTAGAAGACTTCCTACTTTAAAGTAATTACATTAATGAAGTGTTTACTTGAGAAAACCGTTTTTAGGTTGGGGGATACAGCTGATAACTCTAGGAGAGGCATTGTGATTGAGGCTGGAGAGATGAGGAGAGGTGTCAGGAAGGAGGAATAAGGAGGGAGAGAGGAGGAAGAAGAAGGTGGCACAGGGAAATTGGGAGAGAGCCAGAGAAAGTAAGAGAGAAAGTGAGATCATCTTGATAGACTGAGAAAAAAACACTGCAACTTCAGAAACCGAGCAACTAGCGTCACTAATATAACCCTAACAAGGTTAAAAAATCAACAACAATGGTGTTAAGAGAATAACTGATGTTCCGGAAGCTGCTGGAAGCTTGTCAGAGGTGATTGGAAGAGTTCACTGAGGGAACTCATTACACAGGACCAAATCAAGTCACAGGGGTGCCCTGGGAAAATTAATTCCACTTCTTCAGCATTTCTCGAGTGGAGATGCGGAGTGCCTGGGGGAGTGGGGCAGGGCAGAAGTGAAGGTGGCTGGACCGCGCGTTGGGTATCAGCCCCTTCTCCATTACCTCAGCAAGTCTGTCCTGTCCCTGAACTTGCTTTCCCTGCCCCCTCTCAGCAAAGCCCAAACCTTGAGTTACCTCGACCCACTTTCTTGAAGGGCAGTTTAGTAACCATCTCTGGTCACCTGGCCATGCCCCGTAGGGATCTTACCACCTGCTCGCCCAACTGTCTGAACCAAGTGGTTCACTCAAGTGTACATGTCTCTCAGAGGAGGCCTGGGAAAGTCCTCTGTTTCCAGGGATGTTTGGAGCCCTCTTTCAATGGACAAATCTAAGCCATGCTTGCATGACCTACCTGTTTCTGTGGCTTAGTTTGTAAAAAGGAGATATTCTGAAAGAACCATGTCCTACAGCCAAAGGGAGTGAGGGCAACTGGACTTTGTTGACGGGAGAACTGGACAGAGATACCTATCTCCTCCCTTAGGCCAAAAGAACCAAGGACTTCTTCATTTGACCTTGAAGAGGAAGTAGAGCAGAAATAGACAGCATGCTAGAACCAGGTTTCCAGAACCTGTTGCAGCCCAGGCTGCCTCCTCCAGAGAAGAAGGGTTATTCATGGTGAATCCTCCAACAGGAGCAGAGTAAGGACTCCCAAGGGGTCAGTGGCAGCCCCTTTACTTGGGTTCAGTGTGGCCGCTATTGACAAGGCTCAATACGTTAAACTACGTGGTTCCCCCAGTTGGTATACAAACCACAGGCCACTGGGTGGATGAGCCCTACTCTTTGATTCCAGAGGATGTTATACCTGAACTAGGGCTGCTAACTCTCATATAGTTCTCAGAGGGTGGGGAGCAACCAGACAGGTGGCCCTGGGATTGTAGAAAGAGAACTCTCAAACTGTTCAGTTAACTAACATCATGTGCCTACTGTGTTCCAGGTCTCAGTGTTGGAGAACCAGAAAATAAGGATCCTGTCCGGAAGACACAACTGAGTGGAAAGACCAATAAATACACAGTGAATCACAAGACAATGTGACACACACACTCTTCTCTTTTTTTGAGATAAAATTCACATACATGAAATTTGCTGTTTTAAAGTGTATAATCCAGTGATTTTTAGTATAGTCATAATGTTGTGCAGACATCACCACAATCAAATTCTAGAATAGTTCATCACCACATGCACAAAAAGTTGTATCTATTAGCAGTCACTCCCCATTTTCCTTCTCCCCAATCCCTGGTGATAACTAATATACTTTCCATCTCTATAGATTTGCCTATTCTGGACATCTCATATAAATGGAACCATATTATATATGGCCTTTTGCATCTGGCCTCATTTAGCATAATGTTTTCAAGTTTCACCCTTGTTGTAGCATGTATCAGTATTTTGTCCCTTTTTATGGCTGAATACTATTCCATTGTACGTCTACACCACAGTTTATTTATCCATTCCTCAGCTGATAGACATTTGGAGTTGTTTCCACTTTTCTGCTGCTGTGAATAATGCTGCTATGAACATTTATGTACAAGTTTTTGTATGAACATATGTTTTCAAGTTTCTTGTGTATATACCTACGAGTGGAGTTGCTGACTCATATGGGAACTCTATGTTTAAGTTTTGGAGAAACTGCCAGACTGTTTTCCAAAGCAGCTGCACCATTTTACATTCACACCAGTAATGTATGAGTTGCAGTTTCTCCAAATCCCCACCAATACCTGTTATTGTGTGTAATTTTTACTATAGCCATCTCAGCAGGTATAAAGTAGTATCTCATTCTGGTTGGTTGGTTGATTTTTATTTTTCTTTTATTTTGATAAGAGACAGAGTCTCTCTATGCTGCCCAGGCTACAGTGCAGTGGCTATTCACAGATCTAATCATAGCACATTGCAACCTCAAACTCCTGGCCTCAAGTGATCCTCCCACCTAAGCCTTCTGAGTAGTTGGGACTACAAGCACTCACCACCCTGCCTGGCTTCTTATTGTGGTTTTGATTTGCATTTCTCTAATGACCAGTGATGATGAGAATCTTTTCATGTATTTATTGGCCACTTGTATATCTTCTCTGAAGATATGTCCACTCAAATATTTTGCCTTTTTAGCTGGATTATTCATCTTTTGATTGTTGAGTTGCATGAGTCTCAGTGAAGATCATTTATTCAAGAATGAGGGTAGAAATGATGAATAAAGGGGTGGTTGCTTAGAGAAGACTTCCTGGAGGAGATAATATCTGAGCCAAAACTAGAAAGATAATTAGGAAGAAGTAGAACCATCATTCCTGTATTCTAAAATATTTACTGAATTTCTCCTCCACCGGGCACTAAGGCTAGTACAAATTGATTCAGTCTTCACTCTCAAGGAGAGAGTCAATGATTTCACATTCCCCACAGGTTCTACAGGACCCCAGGATGGCCCCACCCTGTGTCTTCTTTGTTAGGCTGGGCCTTGGATCTCAAACCTCAGTTTGCTGGCCATCCTTGGGTTTAATCTGATGACCCCATAGGGGAAGGTGGGTGGACATTTATCCCCAGTGGTTGTGGTAGAGCTAGCTGACTGATTAGGCCTGTCAGACTTAGCTCCTTGCCTGGAACCCAGTTTCAGCAGGACACCCCTTATCCAGGATCAGACTTGGTGTTTCCTGATTCCTTCCCTACTTTTCTGAGCCAAACCATCTATTCTAATTAGGCCTCTCAAGAAGCAAGTGGGTTTCTGAACACACAGGGCATCAACAGAGGTTTTACCCGTCCAAGCAACACTATGACAGCAGAAAAGGCCTCTTTATTATCGAATAGGCAACTTCCAACAAATTACAACTTTTTAAAGTAGGTTATACAACAGCATGAATCACATGATCTTATTTTTTAAATAATTCTGCATGGAAAGAAATTTGGCAAGTATAAATAAAATTTAATAGAGATGAAGGACTAGGTGTGGTGGTTTACACCTGTAACCCTAGCGCCTTGGGAGACTGAGGCTGGAGGATTAATTGAAGCCAAGAATTAAAGACTAGCACGACGACATAGCAAGACCCCGTGCCTACCAAAAAAAAAAAAAATTGGCCAGGCATAGTTGCACAAGCCTGTAGTCCCAGCTCTTTAGGAGGCTGAGTAGGAGGATCGCTTGAGCCCAGGAGTCCAAGGCTGCAGTGAGCTATGATTGCACCACCGCACTCCAGCCTGGGAAAGAGAGTGGAACATGTTTTTAAAAAAATATATAACAGAGGCCGGGTGCAGTGGCTCACACCTATAATCCTAGTATTTTGGGAGGCCAAGGAGGGCAGATTGCCTGAACTTCGGAGTTCGAGACCAGCCTGGCCAACCTGGTGAAACGTCTCTACTAAAAACACAAACATTAGCCGGCTGTGGTGGTGCATGCCTGTAATCACAGCTACTTGGGAGGCTGAGGTACAAGAATCACTTAAACCTGGAAGGTGGAGGTTGCAGTGAGCCAAGATTGCACCACTGCACTTCAGCCTGGGTGACAGAGCAAGATTCTGTCTCCAAGAATTTAAAAAAAAAAAAAAAAAAAAAAAAAAAGAGATGACTTAACTTTTTTATTTCTGCTTATCAGTACTTTTTAAATTTTTTGCAATGATCATATCTTGCTAGTATAACATTTAAGGAAAAATAAACTTAGTGGCACAAAAATGATAGGATTTAAAAAATATTACTTTGCATTTTGTGTTATAAATGTGAATTAATTGTATAAAACTTTTGTGATTTGCTCTCATGCAAAGTTCATAATTATATTATTTGCTAATTACATTGCCTAATACAGAAGATGGTTTAGAAACAGAGGTTAGTGTTGTGTACAAAACAGAAAATCTTTGCTTCTTGCACATAGTGGTTGCCCAGACCTCCCAGTCTTAGCCACCAAATCTTGGCGTTTACAAGTCTCTAGAAGCATAAAACCCTGAGTGAGGGAGTTCGCCTGGCCTGGTCTACAGAAGCTTAGACAAGAATTGCCACAGAAGCATCAAAACAATAGAATGTGATGTCGTGGGCATCCCAGGGGGAAATAATGCTAGATTGAAATGAATTTTTGCATCACTGATTTTCCCTGCTGATTGAGCCCTGTTTATCTCATTTGGCAGATCAGCCTCAAAGTGCATGAACTATTTGTGCCTCATTAGTTTCCAATAGATTGATTTTGCTAGGATTGCGAATTGGCCATCTTGAATTGCAGCCTGCAGAAGCCGGCTCTGGCTCAGCCTCAGGGGCACAGACACTCGGAACAACAGCAGCCACTGCAGCCACCACCACTGAAAAAGAAACTGGAGAGCTGCTCTAAGGCTGCAAGGACAATAGTACCTTAAATGTTCTCTGGAACCAGGCAGCATAAAATATGGACTTCTAAGAAAACAGACGAGGATCATCTCTGCTTTCTTTTCTTTCTCTCTCATGTATTCTCCTTGGCAACTCTCTCATCTTTCCCCCAATCCCTCCCTCCCTCCTTCTCTCTCTCATCTTAGCCCCCTCTTCAAAAGTTAAAAAAATAAGAACAGTTTTAAGAGAAAAACATAAACAATTTGAAGACTAGTTTATAAAACAGTGAATGCTGAACTACTTACAATATAGTGATTAGAAAGAGAAGCAGAATATAAAACCGAACATACAGTACAGCTTTATATATTTAAAAAAAAAAAAACCATAGAAAAAAGGATTAAATTTAAAAAAGCATGCCAAATATAGACAGCAGTAACTTTGGCTGGTGGGGATATGGATGATTATCATTTTTTTCTTTAAACTTTTCTGCACTCAAAACTGTCTAAAATTATTAAGAGCACATTTATCCTCAGAAAATTTTAATAAAAATACATAAAGTAATAAAGGTGTATTAGCCTCTATAGGATATTTGCTGGCTTGGTAATTAAAATGTTAAGGGTAAATCTGGCTCTAGGCACAATTTGATCCAGCAATCCAAGAACCATTGTCGGAGCTCTCTCTTTTCAGTTCTGACTGTTTTTCTTTGGGTGTTGGCCACATCCTCTCCTACTGCAAACCAGGACACCTCCACCTTTTTCCACTTGAAGGGGAACGTGGTGGTCCCAGATTCATACCTTTCCACTTCTGGGAACCTAGAGGCGAGATATCTTTCCCCACCAGCTTCAGTGAGACAAATACTGGGAAAAGACCAGGGTTGGATGAGTTGGGGTCATGGACCATGATGAGTCATCCCTGGAATAATCAATGTGACAAGGGGATTGGGTACTATGAATGTCTGGTCCAGGTCGCACGTCATGGTGGGAAATGGACATGGAGGAGGGGATGGATAAAGCACAAAAGCACCCAAACAAAAATGTCCCTAAGACAGAACAGTCTCCCCTGCAAGGACTGTATGATCTAGTTAGAAAACTAAGACAAGCATAGAAAAGGGTAAAACAAAAACAAGGGATAAACAATAAGTTTATTTAAACATGGCACAAGGCAGAACATGATTAATTTTCCAACAATAGCATAGACAGTAAGTCCTAGGCCAGGAATTCAGGGGTGGGATAACCTGAGCAAACTTGGTGGAAGGAAAGGAATGTGAGCTGGGTTCTGAAAGATGGGAAGGTTTGGAGAACAGATGGAAATGGCAACATCAGTTCAAACTAAGAGAATGGCCTGAGCGTAGCCACGGAGATGGTCAAGTGAAAGATGTGTGAGAACAGAACACAGGGTCAGGAATGTGAGTAATTTTAGTCACACGCTAGAGATATTAATTGGGGCTGGAGTGCAGTGGCTTTGAAAGCTAAGCTCATGACTTTGAATTTATGTGGTAGCCAGTGAGGAGTCACCAAGGTTTTTAAACAGGGAACTGGTGAGATGCAGGTGGTACATAAGGACAACCTGCCTGGTGGCAGGAGCGGGAGGAACTGGAGCTGAGAAAGATCAGAGGCAGAACAACCAGTTGAGAGGGTGCTGCAACAATCCACGTGTGAGGTAATAAGGGCTGGAACAAGGGAGGTGACCATGAGGAATGGAAAGGAAGAGACATTTCATTCATCGACTCATTCATTCATCCAACAAGCATTTGTTAATCACTGACAACCAGGAACTCTACTAGATCGGCCACTAAGTTCATCAAGGAAGGTGTGCCATGACTTGCCTTCTGCTGGAATACCAGGTCCTAGGCAGAAGGTGACCAAAGATATTCCCCTAGGTGACTAGGACCATGGTGTGGCTGTTAAGAGAATAGTAAAGTCAGGAGAAAGAACTAGTTTGGGCATCTAAGAACAAATAATTCTGAATCTAGTTTGATGGTACAGCAGGGCAGGCAGATGGAACTATCCAGCAGGCAGGAGAAAATGTAGGACTTGACCTGGAGAGGGAGATCAAGGCAGAAGGTAGAGATGTGGGTACCTCTGTGCACAGGGGAGCATCACATCCACGGGAGCACTGTGAATTAGGAAGGTCTGAGCCAGCCTGACTGAGCTTCATTCTGAGCTCAGAGCAGGGACAGAAATGGAGATCTCTTTGCCTGCCCCCTCTACATTAGGTGCAATATAAACCTGATACGAACTTCTGCCTCTTTCCTATGATTCCTGACATGATGGCCCTATCAGCATCACACACGTTGAGATGATTTTCCAGAAGCTGATTACTTAAAACCTCTAATCCAACTCCTGTTTCACCTCTGGATTGAATAGTGCTCTTCTCCCTCTGTCCCAGCTAGAAAAGGGTGTGCTGCAACCAGATGGTAAACTGTGGACAGAAATAAACCCTGTTCACATGTAGCAAGAATATTTATATCCAATCCCATAATATCACTGCAGCATAATTATAGCCAATCCTGCAATTGTGCTGCTGGTATCAGGCATCAGAAAAACCAACCCAAAGTGCCACAGAGAGACCAGGGAGATATGGGAGCTGCAGAGGCAGCTGCTGCCCCTGAGAGACCCCTGGGCAGAAGTAGGGTGGGGCTATTTAGAGATTATGGAGGGGCTCTGCCAACAGTGGTGGAGAGGGACGTGATAATTTCACGGATTACATAGCTCAAACTCCAGTTTCAGTGGTACTGCATGCTTTTATTTGTAACTTTTAAGAAGTTATAAAATCAATGCTTATTCATTGTACCGGGTTTAGGAAATATGGGAAAGTATCTATAATCCCACAATCCAAAAATAGCATTGTTGCTGATATGGTGGCTTATGCCTGTAATTTCGGCACTTTAAGAGGCCAAGGTGGAAGGATGGCTTGAGGTCAGGCATTGAGGACCAGCCCAGGCAGCATAGTGAGACCCTGTCTCTACAGAAGTAAATAAGAGTAAATAGCCAGGCATGGTGACATGCACCTGCAGTCTCAGCTACTCAGGAGGCTGAGGTGGGAGGATCTCTTCAGCCCAGGAATTCAAGGCTGCAGTGAACCATGCTAGTGCCCAGAACTGTAGCCTGGGCAACAGGGCAAGACCCTGTATAAAAAAAAAAAAAAGTGGCTGGGCACAGTGGCTCATGCCTATAATCCTAACACTTTGGGAGCCCAAGGCAGGTGGATCATCTGAGGTCAGGAGTTCGAGACCAGCCTGACCAACATGGTGAAACCCCGTTTCTACTAAAAATACCAAAAAATTAGCCGAGTGTGGTGGTGCACACCAGTATTCCCAGCTACTCGGGAGGCTGAGACAGGAGAATTGCTCGAATCTTGGAGGCAGAGGTTTCAGTGAGCCGAGATCTCACCATTGCACTCCAGTCTGGGCAACAAAAGAAAAACTCCTTCTCAAAAAAAAAGCATTGCTTGCTAACATTTTAACATTTGTTGTTTTAGTATTTTGCCTTGCATATATGTGTTTTGTGTCATACTGTAAATAATATTCTACATCTTGTTTATTTCATTTAATATCATATTTCCTCATATTGTTAAGATATATTCCAAAATATTATTTTACTGTGGTATTTCAGGGAGAAGAAGATAACAAAAAAAAGCACAAAACATTATTTTAAAACCTCTTACTATAGTATTTTCATGAAATGGAATACGATATAGCCATTAAAATGAATAAACTAGAGCTTCATGTAGCAATACAAATAATTGTTAATATAAGGTTAATAAAAAGGTAATTTGCAGAGCCAAGTGTTAATATATAATTCAAAGTCATTTTTGAGAAGTTAAAAGGCCAGAAGCAGTGGCTCACATCTGTAATCCCAGCACTTTTCAAGGCCAAGGCCTATGGATTGCTTGAGCCCAGGAGTTTGAGATCAGCCTGGGCAACATGGCAAAACTCTGTCTCTACCAAAATACAAAAATTAGCTGGTGTAGTCCCAGCTGCTCCAGAGGCTGAGGTGGGAGGATTGCTTTAGCTTGAGAGACAGAGGCTGCAGTGAGCCATGATCGTGCCACTGCACTCCAGCCTGGGCAAAATGGCAACTCAATCCCAAAAAAAAAAAAAAAACTGAAACAATATTACACATTGTTTATGTTGACTTACATGTAAAAAGTATAGAGGCCAGGTGCGGTGGCTCACGACTGTAATCCCAGCACTTTGGGAAGCCAAGGCGAACAGATCACGAGGTCAGGAGATCCAGACCATCCTGGCTAACATGGTGAAACCCTGTCTCTACCGAAAATACAAAAAAATTAGCCGGGCGTGGTGGCACGTGCCTGTAGTCCCAGCTACTTGGGGACTGAGGCAGGAGAATGGCATGAACCCGGGAGGCGGAGCTTGCAGTGAGCCAAGATGGCACCACTGCACTCCAGCCTGGGCAACAGAGCGAGACTCTGTCTCAAAAAAGAAAGAAAAGTATAGAAAATGTATGGGAAAAATTTTCTCCAGGGAAGGAGGAAACAGATTGAAATTAAGGAGGAGTGTAAAGGAATTTTGATTGTTTCTGCTATTTGTTTTTTGGGTTTTTCTTTTTTTAAACATGATCTGGCTCTATCTCTCAGGCTGGAGTGCAGTGGCACCATCTTGGCTCACTGCAACCTCTGCCTTCCAGTCTCAAGCCATCCTCCTACCTCAGCTTCCTGAGTAGCTGGGGTTACAGGCATGCACCACCACGCCGGGCTAATTTTTGTATTTTTTGTAGAGACAGGGTTTCGCCATGTTACCCAAGCTAGTTTCGAACTCCCGAGCTCAAGAGATCCTCCACCCTGGCCTCCCAAAGTGCTGGGATGACAGGTGTGAGCCACTGCGCCCAGCCTGTTATTTCTTTTAAAAAGATTTAAAACAAATATAGCAAAATCTTAAAATGTATTAAATCTGTGATGAATAAATGTGTTCTTTATAGTCTGTATTTTTCTGCATGTTTGAAATATAGACATTATTATTTTTAAATTATTCATTTTTTTAGAGAAGTTTTAGGTTTACAGAAAAGTTGAGCAGAAAGTACAGGGACTTTCTTCTTAAATTCCCACCCCACAGTTTCCTCTATTATTACTGTCTTGCATTACTGTGGGTCATTTGTTACAACCGATGAGCCAATATTCATATGTTATTATTAGCTAAAGTCCAGTTTTCTTTACGATTCACTCTTTGTGTTATACATTCTATGGATTTTGACAAATGTATAATGACATAGATCCGCCATAAGAGTGTCATACAGAGTAGTTTCACTGCCCTAAAAATCCTCCGTGCCCCACCTATTCATCCCTCCTTCCACTCAAACACCTGGAAACCACGGATCTTTTCACTTTCTCCAGTTTTGCCTTTTCCAGAATGTCACATACTTGGAATCATACACTGCATCTTTTCAGATAGGCTCCTGAATAATTTATATTTTAAATCAAAAATTTAAAGCCAATCACAATGAAGAAAACAAAAATCATAAGAAGCTTCACTATTTCAAGATAATCACTATTAACCATACAATGGATTTATTTTTTTCATGTAAATAGGATCCTAGTGCGCAAAATATTGTATCGCCTTTCTTTTCCGCTTCACAACATAGTATGAAACTATGTAATTCAGGATTTTTCTTCTTTTTTTTTTTATTTTAAAGGGCTACAAGAATGTTTCAGGATGTGGATTAAATTAGTGAGCTAACTGAACCTTTACTTTCAGACCATTAGGCTTTCACCTATGGCACGAAGTTTTCCTGGCTTTGAGGATCCCCTCTTAAACTAGAAAAGGCCCTTGAAGTCTCCAGAGAAGTGGGGATATAAGGCTATTGGAAATACCTTTCTGGATATGTGTCACCTGTATGACATGTTTGACATTAAGTGTGAGTTCTCGGCAGTCAAGGACATTGTCAACCACTTCTCCCCTCATTGCCAAATACATGGAGCAGGTATTGATGAACACGGTGGAATGGATCCAACTTGCTCTGCAACAAGTCACTTGGGAGTCATCTGTAAGGAAATTCTCAAGCCACACAGGGTGCTGACTCCTTAAGAGCTGGTACTGTACACTAGGAACTAAGAAAGACACCAGAGTGGTAAGAGGGTGCCCCGTTCTCTAGAGCAGAGCAAGACAGATGCTATGAAGAACTGGGATGGCAGACTGGGTGGGGACAGAGGGCACTGGGTGTGTCTGCTCAGAGAATCTGGAGGGTGGGAAAGTGAGAGCCCAGCGCGACTACCCTGCAGCCCAGTAGCCATGAGGGGCTAGAGTTTTGTGTAGACGGAGGAAGTCCGCAGGCTCCTCTGAGAGCATTTACTCTTTTTAGTCAGTTTATCGCACTGGTTGAGAACTTGGGATCTAGTATGGGACTTCTGGTTTAAAACCCCACTCAACCACTCTCTGGCTATTTGGCTTTGGGCAATGGCTAAGCCATGATGGCTCAACCCCAGAAAGGGAATATAAGAGTTGTGAAGGTTAAGTGAGATTGTATGTGCAAAGTACTTGGCACTTAGTGAGTGCTTGGTGAATGCTAGCAATAATAATGAAGATAGTGATAACAAAGCTTAGCACCTGTTCTTTTAAAAAGAAAGGCAATCAGTCCCTGAGAGCAT
Organism: Macaca nemestrina; assembly: GCF_043159975.1. Lineage (NCBI taxonomy): Eukaryota > Metazoa > Chordata > Mammalia > Primates > Cercopithecidae > Macaca > Macaca nemestrina. Next base: position 38,217,614 of record NC_092133.1, on the reverse strand, counting down.
AAGATAGCCAAGCCAAGAAGATCAGCATGAGTCTCACACTGACACTCCCACCTAGAGAAAAACCCAGCACATTTCACCAAGGCAGGCATGGCCTGGATTCAAACGGGTGGGGCACGGCAGGAGCAGAAAATAAGGACACCCCATTAGCTAACTCAAAAGGAATTTGGGCAACTTTCATGATTTTTGCAAACTATCGCCAGCCTGTATGTATATCCTCTGTGTTCATGTTTGTTCTCATGTGTAACCATCTCTAGCTCCTACCATTTGTTCGGTTGCTGAATCCAGCCATTGCAGATGGATTTTCAAATGGATACACGGCCTTTGAAGTCACCTAGTTCTACTTCCCACCCAGTGAGGGGATTTCTGTGCAAAATACCTTTACACGTCCTCGTCTAATCTAGGGGATATCCTGGATTCCTCCCTTTCCTTCGGTCACTCCCAAGCAAACCTCATCGTTTCTATCTTCAAAAAAGATCTTAGATCTCTCCTCTCCTCCTAGCACCATTGGCACTCTCCTGGAGTAAGCCTCCTTCACCCCTCACCTAGGCAACTAGCCCTGTGAACAGATCTACTGGCTATTCTTTCCCAGGAACTAGGGTACCTTCTAAAAATGTAAATCAGATCATGACTCTCTCTCTAGATCCTAGGCTGTGTTCCCAGAAGCAGACCCTGACACAGAAATTCATGAGCAAGTGTTTTATTTAAAAAGAGCCCCAGGCAGAAACAGGTAAGAAAGTAGGGAAAGCTGGACAGGGGAGTGGAAGACATCAGGCAGGGAAAAGTCTAGAAGCCTGGATTTCAGGCCCAGACCCAGCCTCAGCCTGATTCCTCAGGAAAACTGCATAATAAATTGCAGCCAGAACTTGTTCCTCCTAAACGTAATGGGGCTGGGCTTTCATACCCTCACCTGACTAGCTGAGTGCTTGGCTAAGGCAGCTTTCCGTGCATGTAAGCAAAGAGCTCTGGTAGCTGAAGGGCTACCCTTGGAACAAAGTTGTATGTGTCCAGCCCTTAAAAATGAAAGTCCTCAGAAGCTGGGGGACCAGCACATCAAAACTGCAAACGTGATTCAAGAAAACCTCAGCAGAGCATCAACCAACAGGATCAACTCCAGTTCCCCTTATTTCTTATCTCAGACCCTTGTTCATTTCCTTTCTAGAACATGTCACGGTTTACAAGTAATTTGTGTAATTATTTGTCTCTATCCTTGTTTGTCCCCACTAAAATTAAATCTTCAGGAAGTAATATGTTTGTCTTATTGCCTTTTGTACCCCGGTCCCTAGAACAGAGATGACATATTGTGGATCTTCCACAAAAATTTGTAGGAATCAATGAATGAATCAATGAATGAATGATGGGACCTTGGTTTGGACACTTTCAGTGATGGGGAGCTTCTACAGCATGTAGCAGCTTATCCATTTTCAGAAAGCCTTAATTGAGGGTCTATCCCAAGACTGAATTGTAACCCACTTCCCTGTCATTTGCACCAACTGATCTCCTCTCTGGAACAACTCAGGAGATGATTGCTTTTTCTATGTCTGCACTTCAGCTATCCAATGTCCCACCTTTCTCTCAGCCAGACTAATCAACTCCAGCTCCTCCAAAGTTTCCTTACTTGACATGAATTTTTGTACCCATTGGCATCCATAAGTTTTTACCTCCCTAAATGGATAGCAATCCCTCCCATATTACCCTGAATACACCCTATCTTGGAAGAGAAACTGGGTCAGGAGAAACTAGAATTTGGAGGAGGGAAGTTGAGATAACCCAGCCAGAGCTCTAGAGTCAACAGATCCAAGCACAACTGAATCTCAGCTCCTCTTGCTATTGGAAGACTGATCCTAGGCAAAATGCTTACTTTCTCTGAACCTCAGTTTCTTCTTCTGTACAATGGAAAAAATAAGGGAATCCACATTACAGAGTTATTCTAAGAGTTAAATAAGGCAATAAATGCAAACCACTTTTAGCAGAGTGCCTGCCACATCTTTAAGGACTCAGAGCTTCCGCAAACTTTACCTCTGACCTAAATGGCTCTCCATGCCCCTACAAGCTCCATTTTTCCCAGTCAAATCTTCCTATTGGCTGGGTGTGGTGGTTCACACCTACAATCCCAGAATGTTGGGAGGCTGAGGCAGGAGGATCACCTGAGGTCAGGAGTTCGAGACCAGCCTGGCTGGCCAACATGTTTCTCCTAAAAATACAAAAATTAGCCAGGCATGGTGGCAGGTGCCTGTAATCCCAGCTACTAGGGAGGCTGGGGCAGGGGAATCTCTTGAACCCAGAAGGCGGAGGTTGCAGTGAGCAGAGATCATACCATTGCACTCCCAGCCTGAGTGACAAAGTCAGACTGTCAAAAAAAAAAATCTTCCTGTTAACTCCCCAGCTCTGTCTTGGACACCTCCACACTTTTTTTTCTTTTTTTCACACAGAGTTTCGCTCTTGTCGCCCAGACTGGAGTGTAATGGTGCGATCTCGGCTCACTGCAACCTCCGCCTCCTGGGTTCAAGCAATTCTCCTGCTTTGACCTCCCCAGTAGCTGGGATTACAGGTACCCACTGCCATGCTCAGCTAATTTTTATATTTTTAGCAGAGATGGGGTTTCACCATGTTGGCCAGGCTGGTCTCAAACTCCTGACCTCAGGTGATCCACCCACCTCGGCCTCCCAAAGTGCTGGGATTACAGGCATGAGCCACTGCGCCTGGCCTACCTCCACACTTTTTCAGTCATGATAAGCTTCTAGGTGATTTCCTGACTATTTTTCTTCCCATTTTCTAATTCTCATTTTCCACCTACCTCTCTGCTCTACTCATTATTCCGCTCTTACTCATTCATGTATCCACCGCATAGCCATTCTCTCTTTCTCTTTTATGTGTCTTTCTTGCTCAGTTAATTCTCTCTTGCTTATTTTCTTTCCCCTCATCTTTCTTTATAGCATGGAAACTCTAATCAGTAAGATTACAAAAAAAAAAAAAAAAAAAAATTCTCCCCTTCTGTTCTGACCTCTACCTTGGCTGCAGATAGCTAAGAGGAAATAATCAACATGGTAACAGTAAAATCAGTAAATGCTCATTTTCTCATCACTTAGGCATCTTAAGCTGCAGGCCATTTTTCATCTGCTCCTTGCCACAGATGGAAAGGTAAAAATCCAGGTCAGAAGGGAAGCAGTCAGCAGTGAGGACAGAGAAGAAGCAGAAAACTCTCTTACCCTCTCACCTATATGAATGATTCTGATTTCTTACCTGTTGTAATAGTAAAGATCTCCACTACAGTGATAGCTGTCTATCTTGTTCTAACTTTAATGGAAATGCCTTTGATCTTTTGCCATTAATTATGTTTTTGCTAGGTTTTGTACCAAATAGTCCTTATCCAATTGGGGGGAGATCTCTTCTGTGCCTAGTTTGCTAAGCTTATATAATATATAGCTGTGATTATTAAACTAGAGTTTCTAGGTAGAAAATCGAACACTGAAAGTCAGGGAAGCAGGGTGATAAGTAGGTTGGCTTAGGAGGTATCCTGGGAATATCAGAAGAAAGAATTGAGGCCAGGTGGGCAGGCTGGGGCATGGTGGAGAATCCTGTCCTGAGGGACTGTCATGGCACTGATAATTACTGCACATAAACTAACTGAGATGTTGCAGTTCAGATTTCAGGTGACCCTTGAGTGCAGTAATGATAAAACTAGGCTCTAGTTACAGTTCTTGCTTCTTCTTTTATTAATTTATACAAGCAACTCTGGATTTTCCAGGAGACTTTTGGTAAAAATTGGAGCAAATAACTGAAACTACATCCCTTTCAAGTGAAAGCTTTTTTGGAGGTGGATCTGATGCTGGTTTTCCATTCCAGTCAGTGCTGTGAAAGCCACTTCTTGTTCCTGCTATGAGCAGATTGAGCTTCTTTTTCTCCCTGATGGAAATTCAGGAAGGAAACCAAATAATTCCCAACAGAGACAAGAGTTGACCACAGTACCATCCAAAAGGGCTTTTAAAGATCTCAATCTTGCATGTGAGAATGTTGGCAAGTGAGGTTGGTTGCTCACGCTACATTGTCAGCTTGATGAGAGGCTGCGAAGGAGGACATGAAAATTGTTTTGAGGGAGAGGAGGTTGCAAGTGAAACATTGATGAAGTGCACTTAACACTGGAAACATTTCAGTAAAAATGTTTGTGATAAGCATCCAAAATAAAGTACTAAACACTCAGACATAGGCATCTCTCAGTAAACCAACCTGCACATCTGTGGGATTGGTGAAAGGACGGACATTCTAACATCAAAGCTACCCAATGTGGGCTGGTATGAAGGTAGTGGGATAACTCAATTGATTGTTCAGTCAGTTACAGATTGAAATCCTTGTTTTTTTGGTTTTTTTTGTTGTTGTTGTTGTTTTTTGAGATGAAGTCTTGTTCTTGTACCCCAGGCTGGAGTGTGATGGTGCGATCTCGGCTCACTGCAACCTCCGACTCCTCTGTTCAAGGGATTCTCCTGCCTCAGCCTCCCGAGTAGCTGAGATTACAGGCACGCACCACCATGCCAGGCTAATTTTTTATATTTTTAGTTTTAGTTTGCTAAGCTTGTACAATATGTAGTTGTGGTTATTAGACTAGAGTTTCTAGGTAGGAAATCGAGTACTGAAAGTCAGGGAAGCAGGGTGGTAAGTAGGTTGGCTTATCGGAGTTTCACCATGTTGGCCAGGATGGTCTCGATCTCCTGACCTCGTGATCCACTCGCCTCGGCCTCCCAAAGTGCTGGGATAACAGGTGTGAGCCACTGAGCCTGGCCCATACTCCTTGTTCTATTCCTTCCCCACCTTGTCACTACTGCGCTTCACCAGTCTTAAAAAAAAAGTTACCCAGTGTGGCATGTACTGCTTACTATTCTACCCCTATCACATAATTGTATTTGTTTTGTTTTCAGCATGATTGATAGGAAATTGGCCATCCTGCCCTGCGATAACCAGGAGTTGACTGTGCTTGACTTCTTTTCTGGCTCCCTTTTTCACTACGGAGGCGTGAAGAAAATAAGTGCTCAGCAACTTGTCATAAAGCGAAAATTTAAATTGACATTGGCAATGTATCAGACAGCTTTGGGATAGTCTCAGAAGGTGGAAAGTAAAGAAAATCTATGAAGAAAAGTTGGGCTGGGCATGGTGGCTCACACCTGCAATCCCAGCACTTTGGGAGGCCGTGGAGGGAGGATCACTTGAGCCCAGGAGTTTGAAACTAGCCTGTGCAACAAAGTGAAATCCTGTTTCTACAAAAAAAAAAAAAAAAAAAAAGAAAAGAAAGAAAGAAAAAAAGAAAAAAAAATTAAGAAAAAAAATTAAAAAGAAAAGTTGAAGAAATTGGCATCAATTAGTCTTAAAAAGAGAAGCTGACAGGCTAATATAGTGACTGTTCCCAGTATGTAAACGAGATCAGCTACACACTGCAAAGCACCGTCAGTCCTCAGCCAGTGGTGGCGCACTGGACAAGCAGAAGAGTGGGTTCTACAACCGGACTCCACTCTCACCTCTGCCAATGCGTGTGGCCTGGGCAGTCTCCCTGTCTAGGCCTTAGTTTCTGTCTCTGTAAAATTAAAAGTTTGGGCCACTTTGGAGTTCCCAGTCTTCCCTTAAGACTTCAAAAAAGAAGAAATGTTTGGACACACCATAAAGAGTACTTTTAAATTATTACATAATAAATGCATTGGCTGGGCGTGTTGGCTCATTCCTGTAATCTCAGCACTTTGGGAGGCCGAGGAAAGCAGATTATTTGAGGCCAGGAGTTTAAGACCAGCCTAGCCAGCACGGAGAAACTTATAAATAAATAAATACATTTATTAGGTGATGAGAATCTCCCAAACACACGACTTATGAGGGAAAAGAAAAATAAAATAGGTGCTCAGTGATAAGAGTTTGGGAACCAGACTCAAGTCACTCTAGAATAGGGATGGTGATGCATCATTTTAGAATCCTTAACACCTGGCACAGTGCCTTCTTGGCACACACACTCATGATGCGCTCATTATGTTTCAAACACACACACGAAAAGGACACATAGTAGACTCCTAGACTCCCATGTACCCATTACCCAGCCCCAAGAATCATCCCTCAAGGCCAATCTAGCTTTTCTATGCTCCTATTAGCTGACCTCTAAATGTCCCAAATATTATTTTGAAGCAAGTGCCAGAAATCATATAATTTCACCTACAAATATTTCAGTACGTCACTCTGAGATAAGTACTATGTAAATACAGCCATAAAATCATTATCAGACCTAAAATGTTAATAATACTTCCTTAAATATCATTTTTTATCATTATGGATTTTTGAGACAGGGCCCGGCTCTGTCACCCAGGTTGGAGTATAGTGGCATGTAGCCTCAACCTCCTGGGTTTGAGCGATCCTCCCAGCTCAGCCTAAAGGTACACACCACCATGCCCCAGCTAATTTTTTTTTTTTTCTATTTTTTGTAGAAAGCAGGGGTCTCACTTTGTTGCCCAGGCTGGTCTTGAATTCCTGGACTCAAGTGATCTTCCTGCCTCTGCCTCTCAAAGTCCTGGGATTACAGGCATGAGCCACCATGCCCAGCCTCCTTAAATATCATTTAATATTAATTCCATGTTCAAATTTCACTGATTGCATCATACAATTTTTTTTTTTTTTTTTTTTTTTTTGAGACAGAATCTCATTGTGTCCACCCAGGCTGGAGTGCAGTGGCACAATCTTGGCTCACTGCAACCTCTGCTGCTCTGGTTCAAGCGATTCTCCAGCCTCAGCCTCCAGAGTAGCTGGGATTACAGGCATGCACTACCATGCCTGACTAATTTTTGTATTTTTAGGGGAGACAGGGTTTTGCCATGTTGGCCAGGCTGTGTCTTGAACTCCTAACCTCAAGTGATCCACCCGCCTCGGCCTCCCAAAGTGCTGGGATTACAGGCGTGAGCCACCGCACTCGGCCCAGCTTTTTGTGTTTCCATGAGGAGGCACATAACGCCCTGTTATCTTTCTTTTTCTGATGTTAGCAGCTATTGATGATCATTGCCTAGCTCCATTATTTCATTATGAGTTGAAAAATTCCGAAATGCAAAAGGTTGATATGCTAACATTTCTTAGCTTCCTTTCTTCTTCATTTATTAGCTAGAATGTTTCTATAAAGAAAATCATCTTCTTATCAACTATTTGGTTATCATGACACACAGCTGGAAAAGAAAAGGCAGAATCAATGCTGTTTCTTTTCCCTTCTTGTCAGTTTCAAAATAATAGGTTGATTTCCTAGCATCTTTCACAAGATGACAAATGAGGGCCTGTTTTTTTTTTTCTAAGTGTCATTAAAAATTTAAAAATTTCTAAGTGTCATTAAAAATTTCATGGGTTTAATATATTTAATGAGTTTGAGTTCAGTGAAGTTATAATCCTCACTGATTCTTCTACCATTGACCAGTGGGACTGTGGGATCTCTTAATTTGCTCCTGAGCCCTCTTGACCCCACTCCAGTGGCATTTGATAGGTTCTTACTTTCTGTGAACTCAGCTTCTGAGATAATCTCTAAGGTCCTTCTTAGTCCTGTCCTCAGATCAAGCAAAGAATAGTGCCCACCCTTGGCCTCATATAGTATACACATTGAGACACAAAGGTTTTTTTATTCTTGGGTTTTACAGGAAAATTTTCTGAAAGGTAGGAGGAAGGGGGTGTGTGTAAACCCAACTCATCCTTTCAGGCTAGAGGAGGAGGCCTGAGGCTGTCACTGAGAGTGGGGTGAGGGTGGGGAGTAGGGGGACAGAATCACAGCTCTGTCCTGGGAAATCAGGGAGAGAGTGGTTGCTTCAACTTCAAGTTATCTCCTCAAAACAACCCAAGCGTGTGTCTCAACAGAACTGAATCCCAGTAACTCCTTTCCTGCCGATCCTCTCTTCCCCACTCCCTGCTCTTCAGTTAGGATAGTGTAGTTTGGGGAGGCACGTAAAAATGCCTGGAGATCCTAAGTTGGAAAAGTAAGGTGTGAGGAAAGTAACCTGGCCACCCTGGCAAAAAAGAGAGCTTGACTGAATCAGTCCCTATCCCAAGAATGGGTGGATCCAGTTACCACCCAAAAGTCCTGGGCCTGAGGCCAGCTTCTGCACTGCTCTGCCCTGTCCCAGCATAACCAGGGTATGACAACTCAAGCATCCCGATGGAAGGAATGATGCAAAGAGAACCTGGCTCCTTTAGCTTCCAAGACTCAAAGAAGTGAGCTTTGTGAGAGAGAAAAGCATGGTTGGGAATGTCGGGTAGAGGTGGGCATAACTCGATTTATAGCTTTTAAGCACTTAGACATTTGTCACATGGGACAATATTTGCACTTTTGCAAATGCCAGGGCAGTGTTAGTCCTTCTGGCTTGGGCATTCCAAGTGAGTGTTTGGATGCCCCAAGTGAGGACGTCTGGTTAGACTTCATGGTTCAGGCTAGTCCCTTGCCCAGGTTTTTCTTTTCCTTTCCCAGTCACCGTGGAAAAAAGACCGCCTTTGGCATTACTGAATTCTGAGCATGTCCAGAATTTGGCTTGGGGCTGCTGCTTTTTGTGTAAAGTTAGGGGAAACCTGCAGTTTTGGAAAAGCATCTGGGAGCAAGAGATACATCTTGGGTTCTTCCTTCTTTCAGAAAGGTCCTGATAGCCAAGGATGGTCCCTCTCAATTACCACATCTGTATGTCCCTGCCCCTTGGCCAAAGCCAATTAACACAGTGCAGACACCTTGCCCAAATGTCCTTATCTGAGAGCTCCAAAGAGAGAGGGATGTTCAGAGGAAGAGAATTTCTGAAACTTAATTCCTTCCTTGCCTAAATCTTTGCTGTTCATCTCTTCCTTCAATTATGTGACACACTCCATACCCTTAAAAAAAATGGCTTTTTGCTCATTTGAGCTAACCTAAGTCAGTTTCTATTGTCTGCATCCACACACAGATTAAAAAAACCCTTAACCAAAATTACTGTTCAAAGGTGCTCTGGATGAAGAGCCCAGGCACCTAAATTCATCCCTTTCCCTCTGACTCCCCCATCCCTGTCATCACGTCTTTAAATCCCAGACTCATTATCCTCTGCTTACAGCCAGAACTGAGACAATAAGGGGAAATAAAAATGAGAAAAAAATGATGACGATAATAATAATACTTATTTTTTGAGCACCTTTTATACCAGGAATTGTGTTAAGTGCTTTACATAAATCATTTTATTGAATCAAATCCTCATAAACAACTCTGGGTTTGTCAGGATGCTTTTGACTCCACGTAAGAGAAATCCCAACTCAAAAAAGCTTAAACATGAGGAAATGAGTTATTTTCTACGTCATAATAAGTCCCTACCAGGGGTAGCTTTAGGGTTGGTTAACTTAGAAGCTTGATGATGTCGTTGGGGACCCAGGTTCTTGCCATCTTTTCACTCTGTCATCCTTAGTTGGCTTGGATCTTCAGCCTGGGTCCCCTCATGACCACAATATTGCTGCTGCACTTTTAGGCATCCCATCTGGACACGACAGTATTTAGCAGAGGGATGATCTCTTCCTTGTATCTTTTTTAAGTAAAATAAAAGCTTCCAAGAAGCCTCTAGTTGATCACCCCTCTCATCTCAGTGGCCAGAATTGGGTCATACATGCATGCTTAATCCAACCATTGACCCAAAAGTGGGATTATTGCAATGGGCCTACACCAAGCATAATTCACCCCTGAGCTGAGAGAGGAAGAGATAAAACACTCTGAAAAAAAAAAAAAAGAGAGAGAGAGAGAGGTCTGACCGGGCGCAGTGGTTTACGCCTGTAATCCCAGCACTTTGGGAGGCTGAAGTTGGCAGATCACGAGGTCAGGAGATCGAGACCATCCTGGACAACATGGTGAAACCTCGTCTCTACTAAAAACACAAAAATTAGCTGGGCATGGCAGCGCGTTCCTGTAATCCCAGCTACTTGGGAGATTGAGGCAGGAGAATTGCTTGAACCAGGGAGGTGGATGTTGCAGTGAGCCAAGATTGTGCCACTGCACTCCAGCCTGGCGACTGAGCTAGACTCCGTCCCAAAAAAAAAAAAAAAAAAAAAAAAAAAAAAGGTCTTTTTCAGCAAAGAAAAGGGGAGGAGAAACCCATTCGGTAGTTAACCAACAGTGTCCGCTGCAAACCTTCGAGATACACATGAGCAGTTCAGAGGGGCAGAGCGATTTGCCCAAGGTCCAACAACCAGTTAAAGGCAGATATGGAGTCTGAATCCAGAACCGTCCATCTCTAAAATCTCCTCTTTTAACCTATATTCTGGGAGGCAGTTAGTCCACACTAAATTCTTTTGCCTTTGAGAAACTCAAGTTGCTAAGGCTGTCCTGAGTATTTCATGAAAATAACTGGTGTAGGAGCTACAAACTGATCAGATTCAAGAGACCAAGCCACACAGCAAACTTATCTAGCCTCACTAAATCTGTTCCCTCCTGGCTCACTCAAGTCTCCTCAAATACAGTGGTGAGGAAACTTCAAAGAAGCTCAACTCAGCAAACAGCAGGCTTCAGTCTTAGATATCTGGCTTTCTGAGTGGGCATATAAATCAACAAATATCCTTTCTGTGTCCTTTCACGTCTCCTCTTATTGGTATTACCCCCTTTGAGGAATTCTTTCTACCCAATTTCATTTATTTGATTCTGATAGGGACTTCCAATGACAGTACCAATACAAGACATCAAGTCTCAGCTTTTCAGGAGGCCAAGGAAGGACAATCACTTGAGCCCGGGAGTTTGAGACCCGCATGGGCAACACAGCAAGACCTCATCTCAGGCCAGGCGAGGTGGCTCATGCCCGTAATCCCAGCACTTTGGGAGGCCAAGGTGGGTGGATCATGAGGTCAGGAGATCGAGACCATCCTGGCCAACATGGTGAAACCCGTCTCTACTAAAAGTACAAAAATTAGCAGGGCATGGTAGCGCGTGCCTGTAATCCCAGCTACTCAGGAGGCTGAGGCAGGAGAATCGCTTGAACCAAGGAGTCGGAGGTTGCAGTGAGCCAAGATCACGCCACTGCACTCCAGCCTGGTGACAGAGCAACACTCCATCTAAAAAAAAAAAACAAAAACAAACAAAAAACAAACACAACCCCTCATCTCTATCAGTCAATCAATTAGTCAGAGATGACATCAAAATCAAAATAGTTAAACAATGAGAAAGCACAGACACCAACCAATCATAAGGGACACTTGCAGCAGTGGCAAAGCAGGCTCCTGAATGCCCCCGGCTGGGCTTGCCATTAACTCTTACTTGTTGGGCTGTGGGGAAGCCCAGGGTGTCCCAAGGAGGTCCAGGATGGCCAGGAGATGAGGACAGGGAACTTAGGAATCTTGGGCCAATAGGTATTTACCAACAGCTATGGAAATATTTCGCTTAATGAGTTCTTAATTACAGATATTGCATTTTTTAGTTCTAGAATGCCCATTTGGTTCTTTTTTTATAGATTTGAATGCACTGTTGAAATTTTTCATTTTTCATTTATTGTATTATTTTTCTCTACCATGTTTATAATACTTATTATAAAGTCTTTGTCTGCTAACACAAATATCAGAATCATTTGTGGGTCTGCTTCTACTCCCTGCTCTTTCTCTATTTTTTTTTTTTTTTTTTTTTTGAGACAGGGTCTTTCTCTGTTGACCAGGCTAGAGTGTGGTGGTGCAATCATGGGTCACTGCAACCCTCCTGGGTTTAAACAATTCTCCCTCCTTAACCTCCCAAGTAGCTGGGACTACAGGTATTGTTACCAAGCCCAGGTAATTTTTTAACCTCTTTTTTTTTTTTTTTTTTTTTTTGGAGACAGGGTCTTACTCTATCGCCCAGGCTGGAGTGCAATGGTGTGATCTCTACTCATTGCAACCTCCGCCTCCCGGATTCAAGTGATTCTCCCACCTCAGCCTCCCAAGTAGCTATGACTACAGGCATGTGCCACCACACCTGGCTAATTTTTGTATTTTTAGTAGAGATGGGATTTTGCCATGTTACCCAGGCTGGTCTCAAACTCCCGAGCTCAAGTGATCCACTGACCTCAGCCTCCCAAAGTGCTGGAATTACAGGCAGGAGCCACTGCACCCAGCCTATTTTTTTCTTTTTCCTTTTTCTTTCTTTTTTTTTTTCTTAGACAGAGTCTTGCTCTTGTCACCCAGGCTGGAGTGCATGGTGTAATCTCGGCTCACTGCAATCTCCACCTCCCAGGTTCAAGCAATTCTCCTGCCTCAGCCTTCTGAGTAGCTGGGATTACAGGTGTCCACGACCACGCCTGGCTAATTTTTGTATATTTAGTAGAGACGGGGTTTTGCCATGTTGGCCAGGCTGGTCTCAAACTCTTGACCTCAGGTGATCCGCTCACTTCAGCCTCCCAAATTGCTTGGGTTACAGGCATGAGCCACTGCACCTGGCTCCTGCCTTTTTTCTGATCAGTCACATTTTCCTGCTCTTTATATTCCTTATAATTATATAAAAGAAAACAGAGGCAACAGATGATGTTATTTTCCTCCAGTGATGAATCTCTTTTTCTTCTGTTAGCAGATGGGGTGAGGGATTGATCACCTCAATCTAGTCAAGAATTCAGTTGGGTTGAGGTGGGGTTGCAGTCTTAGTTAGTCCCAGTCCACTTCTGGGTCATCACTGGTCCTTGGATGGAGCCCACTCTTTTCATTGGCATGTCTCTGTCTTCTCATCCCTGAAAGCCTATGGAAGATTCAGCTCTGTTCTTAGGAGCTCTGGCTTAGTTCTAGATTCTAGCATTACAACAGATCACGTTGATCATCAAAAACTCTACCAGTTTCTCTTTGTTCCAGTAGAGACGCTATGCCTGGGTCAAGCCCTATCCTTGGCCTGTGCACAGATTTGACAAATACTCCCCGGGAAGAAAATGGTCAGAGACAATCAGCACATTTAGAAAGGGCTCTTTCTGGCCGGACGCGGTGGCTCACGCCTGTAATCCCAGCACTCTGGGAGGCCGAGATGGACAGATCACCTGAGGTCAGGAGTTTGAGACCAGCCTGACCAACGTGGTGATACCCCGTCTCTAATAAAAATACAAAATTATCTGGGTGTGGTGGCACATGGCTGCAATCCCAACTACTCGGGAGGCTAAGACAGGAGAATCAATTGAACCCGGGAGGCAGAGGTTGCAGTGGGCCTAGATTGCGCCATTACACTCCAGCCTGGGCAATAAGAGTGAAACTCTGTCTCAAAAAAAAAAAAAAAAAAAAAAGGGAAAGGCCTCTTTCCTCTCCAGAGTTTCAATTCATTAGTCCTCATTGATGGCACAACTCTGCAATGTCTTAAAAAGGTGATTTTTGTAACTTACTCTGTTTTTTCTAGTTGCTTCAGTAGGAGTGTTGAATTGTTCCTACATATACATCCTCTCCAGAAGAGGAAGCCCTCTGAAACCCTTTCAACATTTAACCATGGTGAGGTCATCTAGGTATACACAGCTGAATAAACCCAGAGCATACCATGGCCCCTGCTCCACACCTCCGCTACAGCGAGGACAGGCGGCCCAAGCAGACCAGAGTCTTTTCGCATTGAAACTGGGGACCGTGAGCCTTTTTGTTTTTACAGTGGGTGGAAAGTGTGACAAAGCTGTGAGAATAAGTCTGGAAGCTTCCAATGGCTATGCCCCATGCTCATGGAAGAGGCCAGTCTCCAGCAGGAGGAAATGAAGCCCTTCCACGGAAAGGAGAAGCATTGGGAGCACCCAGGGGATGTTGGAGTCCCTGATTCCAGTCACTTGCTCCTGCTATGGTTGGTTACCTGAGCCACACACTTCCCTTTTCTTCGTGAGTTAGTTCCAGTTTCTTTTTTTTTTTTTAAGTTATTTGTGTATATTTATGGGGTACATGAGAAAATCTGTTATATGTATATAATACATAGTGATCAAGAAGGGGCATTCAGGGTGTCCGTCATGTGAGTACAATACTTTTTTGTTAAGTTTAGTCATCCTACTCTGCTGTGGAATATTGAATTTATTCCTTTTATCTTACTGTATGTTTGTATGTTTTAACACTTCTCTTTATCCACCCGCCCCTCCACCACTGTCCCTTCCATCTCTATTAACTGTTTTTCCATTCTCTAGCTCCACGTGTTCAATTTTTTTAGCTGCTACATATAAGTGAGAAAATGCAATATTTGTTGTTCCGTGCCCGACTTTTTTCACTTAAGAGAATAACCTCCAGGCCTTGTGGCTCTCTGAGCAGCACCATGGTGGTTGGCAAGAACAAGCGCCTTACAAAAGGCAGCAAAAAGGGAGCCAAGAAGAAAGTGATTTATCCATTTTCTAAGAAAGATTGGTATAATGTGAAAGCAGCTGCTATGTTCAATATAAGAAATATTGGAAAGACGCTAGTCACCAGGACCCAAGGAACCAAAATTGCATCCGACAGCCTCAAGGGTTGTGTGTTTGAAGTGAGTCTTGCTGATTTGCAGAATGACGAATTTGCATTTAGAAAATTCAAGCTGATTACTGAAGATGTTCAGGGCAAAAACTGCCTAAGTTCCATGGCATGGATCTTATTCGTGACAAAATGTGTTCCATGGTCAAAAAATGGCAGACAATGATTGAAGCTCACATTGATGTCAAGACTACTCATGGTTACTTGCTTCGTCTGTTCTGTGTTGGCTTTACTAAAAAACGCAACAATCAGATATGGAAGACCTCTTATGCTCAGCACCAACAGGTCCGCCAAATCCAGAAGATGATGGAAATCATGACCCAAGAGGTGCCGACAAATGACTTGAAAGAAATGGTCAATAAATTGATTCTAGACAGCATTGGAAAAGACATAGAAAAGGCTTGCCAATCTATTTATCCTCTCCATGATGTCTTTGTTAGAAAAGTAAAAATGCTGAAGAAGCTCAAGTTTGAATTGGGAAAACTCATGGAGCTTCATGGTGAAGGCAGTAGTTCCGGAAAAGTCACTGGGGACAAGACAGGTGCTAAAGTTGAACGAACTGATGGATATGAACGACCAGTCCAAGAATCTGTTTAAAGTTCAGACTTAAAATAGTGGCAAATAGGCCTGGCGCGGTGGCTCAAGCCTGTAATCCCAGCACTTTGGGAGGCCGAGACGGGCGGATCACAAGGTCAGGAGATCGAGACCATCCTGGCTAACACGGCGAAACCCCGTCTCTACTAAAAACACAAAAAAATTAGCCGGGCGAGGTGGCGGCGCCTGTGGTCCCAGCTACTCGGGAGGCTGAGGCAGGAGAATGGCGGGAACCCGGGAGGCGGAGCTTGCAGTGAGCTGAGATCTGGCCATTGCACTCCAGCCTGGGCGACAGAGCGAGACTCCGTCTCAAAAAAAAAAAAAAAAAAAAAAAATAGTGGCAAATAAAAAGTCCTATTTGTGATTAAAAAAAATAATAATCTCCAGTTCCATCCATGTTGCTGCAAATGACATGATTTCACTCTTTACGGCTAAACAGTATTCCATTGTGTATATATACCACATTTTCTTTATTCTTCCATTGATGGACACTTAGGTGGATTCCATATCTTAGCTATTGTGCATAGTGCTGCAATAAATATGCAAGTTTGCTGATATCCTTTTGATACATTGATTTCTTTTCCTTTGGGTAGATACCCAGTAGTAGGATCACTGAATCAAATGGTAATTCTACTTTTAGTTTTTTTAAGAAATCTCTGGTCAGGCACGGTGGCTCATGCCTGTAGTCCCAGCACCTTGGGAGGCCAAGGCAGGTGGATCACCTGAGATCAGGAGTTCGAGACTAACCTGGACAACATGGTGAAACCCCGTCTCTACTAAAAATACAAAAATTAGCCAGGCATTGATGGTGGGTGCCTGTAATCCAAGCTACTCAGGAGGCTGAGGCAGGAGAGTTGCTTGAACCCGGGAGGCAGAGGTTGCAATGAGTTGAGATTGCACCACTGTACTCTGCCTGGGCGACAAAGTGAGACTCTGTCTCAAAAAAAAAAAAAAAAAGAAAAAAAGAAATCTCCACACTGTTTTCCATAGTGGTTGTACTCATTTACATTCCCACCAACAGTGTAAAAGACTTCCCCTTTTTCCATATCCTTACCAATATGTTATTTTTTTTTTGTCTTTTTAATAAAAGCCATTCTGATTGGAGTAAGATCTCATTGTGGTTTTGATTTTTATTTCTCTAATGATGAGTGATGGTGAGCATTTTTTCATACACCTGTTGGCCATTTACATGTCTTCTTTTAAGAAATGTCTATTTATGTCCTTTGCCCACTTTTTAATGGGATTATTTGTTCTTTCCTTTTTGAGATTTTTGAGTTCCTTTTATATTCTGGATGTTAGTCCCTTGTTGAATAAATAGTTTGCAAATATTTTCTCCCTTTCAACAAGTTGTCTCTTCACTCTGTTGATTGAAACAATCAACTGCTGTTCAGAAGATTTTTAGTTTAATATAGCCCCATTTGTCTGTTTTTGTTTTTGTTGTCTGTGCTTTCAAGGTCTTAGTCATAACTTCTTTGCCTGGGCCAATGTCCAAGAGAGTTTTTCTTAGTATTTTTATAGTTTTAGATCTTATTTTTCAGTCTTTAATCTATTTTGAATTTATTTTCGCATATGGTGAGAGAGAAGGATCCAATTTCATTCTTCTACATGTGGCTATCCAATTTTCCCAGCACCCTTTATGGAAGAGGGTGTCCTTTCCCCAGTGTAAGCTCTTGGCACCTTTGTTGAAGATCAGTTGGCTGTGTTCTCTAGTCTGTTCCATTGGTCTATATGTCTATTTTTATACAAATACCATGCTGTTTTGGTTACTATAGCCTTGTAATATATTTTGAAGTCCTGTAACATGATGCCTCTAGCTCCAATTTCTTGAGAGGCTCCATCTCTATTTTCTTTGCCCTTGGGCTTTATAAGACACCCCTATGTCCATATAATACATTATCCTTTTCTTCTTAGGCAGGGCAGAGGTGGTTTATGTTACCTGTAATTCAACGGGTCTTAACTAAGACTACTTCTTTAATGGCGGGGCAGTTTAGAAGGGTCTGGTGAAATGTGTCTCCCTCATTGCCCAGAAGGAAGAGAAAGAGGATGAATGGTGATATTTCTGAGACCACAACTTTGGATCATGAATCCTCAGGTCAAGGAGAAACCGACGCCTCTGGATTCTGATCACTCTACTCCACCATGGGAAGAAATTCAGACATGCCTAAGAAGTTGCCTGAATCTGTCGTCCAAAGCCAAACTGTCTTACCTTAATCTTTGATTAAACTGCATTCCCACCCCCAAACAATATTTTAAAATGAGGGGAATGGAAACAAGAGATTCCTGTGTTTGTACATTTCACTTACTCCTGGGGCTCCTGAGTTGCAGAGGAGCCTGAAGTTTACACCAGAGGGTAAAGAAGATAGCTATTTGGACATCACACACCACTTTGCCAGTTTCCGTTCTCTTGAATTATTTACCATCTAATTGTCTGCATTGAAACAGAATCTGGAAACACAGAGTCAGAGTTGTAGCCCTATTTGCAAGTTACAGAAAGAAAACTAGAGCTCAGTGAAATACCTGGGGCAGAAGCACTTCATGGGTTTCTGAAGTTCTCTTACCTTGGGAGGGCTGTGAATGCAGGGGGTGAAACCAGCCCAGCAGCAGAGAGAAAGAGCGCCTCGGTCTGGAAGGGGCCTTAGAAGTCACTAGTCCAGACTCCCCTTTGAGGTCACTGTCTCCCTCCTGTGTAAAGGTCTGGCGTCTAGTCTGTACTTTGCCTTCAACTGGCTATGTCACCAAGAGCATCTGAACCTTGATTTCTTCATCTGTAAAAGATAGAATACAAAGGAGGATGGGATGGAAAATAAACCTGTCTATAAATTTAAAAAATTGTTATCACAAATTTTATTTTCACCATTGTACCAATAATTCCTTCTTTCTTTTCCTTCTTTTATTCTTTTTTCTTTCTTTCTTTCTTTTCTTTCTTTCTTTCTTTCTTTCTTTCTTTCTTTCTTTCTTTCTTTTTCTTTCTTTCTTTCTCTTTCTTTCTCTCTCTTTTCTTTCTTTTGCCTTCCTTCCTTTTCTTTTTCTCTCTTTCTTTTCTGACTCTCTCTCTCTCTCTCTCTCTCTCTCCTTCCTTCCTCTCTCGCTCGCTCTCTCTTTTTCTTTCTTTTTTATTTTTTTCAAGACAGGGTCTCACTCTGTGTGGCCCAAGCTGGAGTGCAGTGGCATGATCTTGGCCCACTGCAGTCTCAAACTCCTGAGCTCAAGCAATCCTTCCACCTCAGCCTCCCTAGCAGCTAGTAGCTAGGACCACAGATGTGTACAACCATGCTTGGCTACTTTTTTTTTTTTTTTTTTTTTTTGAGACAGAGTCTTGCTCTTTCACCCAGGCTGGGGTGCAGTGACGCGATCTCAGCTCACTATAACCTCCGTCTCCCCCATTCAAGCAATTCTCCGCCTCTCCGGTTCAAGTCGGCCTCAGCCTCCCGAGTAGCTGGGACTACAGGTGTATGCCACCATGCCCGGCTAACTTTTGTATTTTTTTAAGGAGAGACGGGGTTTCACCATGCTGGCCAGGCTGGTCTCAAATTCCTGACCTTGTGATCTGCCCGCTTCAGTCTCCCAAAGTGCTGGGATTATAGGCATGAGCCACCATGCCTGGCCCATGCTCAGCTACTTTTTGTATTATTTTTCTTTTTGTAGAGACAGGGTCTCACCATATTGCCCAGGCTAGTCTCAAACTCCTGGGCTCAAGCAATCCTCTGCCTAGGATTCCCAGTCAGTGCTGGGATTACAGGTGTGAGCCACCATGCCTGGCCTGCACCAATAATTTCCCATTTCCCATTTTCTACTTTAAAATAAAGTAGAAAACTTAGAAAAGTATGACAAATAAAACTCACTTGTCTCACTGCTCAGTAGAAATCACTCATTAGCCGAGCATGGTGGCGTTTGCCTGTAGTCTCAGCTACTCGGGAGGCTGAGGCAGGAGAGTCACTTGAACCCGGGAGGCAGAGGTTGTGGTGAGCTGAGATTGTGCCACTGCACTCCAGCCTGGAAAACAGAGTGAGACTCTCTCTCTGTTTTTTTTTTTTTGTGTGTGTGTGTGTGTGTATATAATTTTTTTTTTAATTTGAGACAGGGTCTCACTCGTCACCCAGGCTGGAGTGCAGTGGCTTGATTATTGCTCACTGTAGCTTTAACCTCCTGGGCTCAGGAGACCCTCCTGCCTCAGTCTCCTAAGTAGCTGGGGCTACAGGTACACATAACATGCCTGGCTAAGTAAAAAAAAAAAAAAAATTGTAGACATAGAGTCTTGATATGTTGCCCAGGTTTGTCTTGAACCCTTGTCCTCAAGTGATCATCCAGCCTCAGCTTCCCAAAGTGCTGGGATTACAGTTGTGAGCCACTGTACCCAGCCCGTAATATTATTTGATACATTGTCTTTCAGTCTTTTTCTAACTAAATATGTATAATTGAGAATTTTTAATTATACTGTTTTATAGCTTAGTTTTTCCCATTCAATATTTTCTAGTGCATCTCTTCTCCATGTCAGTAAATATTCTTCAAAAACAAGAATTTTGGCCGGGAGCGGTGGCTCATGCCTGTAATCCCAGCACTTTGGGAGGCTGAAGTGGGCGGATCACAAGGCTGGGAACACAAGACCAGCCTGGCCAACATAGTGAAACCCTGTCTCTACTAAAAATACAAAAATTAGCCGAGCATGGTGGCATGCACCTGTAGTCCCAGCTACTCGGGAGGCTGAGGCAGAAGAGTCACTTGAACCCGGGAGGCAGATGTTGCAGTGAGCCGAGATCGTGATACTGCACTCCAGCCTGGGAAACAAGCGAGACTCCGTCTCAAAAAAAAATAAAAAATATTAAAAAATTAGAGACAGGGTCTCACTATATTGCCTAGGCTGGTCTCAGACTCCTGGGCTTAAGTGATCCTCCTGCCTTGGCCTCCCAAGATGCTGGAATGACAGGCATGAGCCACCACTCCTGGCCAATTTACGCATTTACTAGTTAGGGTCAATTTACACCACCAGTTTCAATGGAAATCAACATGATTTTTGATATTTGCAAGGAAAATTGTACACTTCTTACAAATAGACTTCGGGATGAAAAATGAAGGACGAGGCATACACATCTACAGTGAGGAAAAGGATGATGCCTCCTTTTTCCTCATAGGCAACTGGGGGGAGGGGAAAGGAGGTAAGTAAAGGCATGTTGGGGAATTCAGAGAAGCATCCACACCTGCTCATTATATCAAGTGTCTAGAGACTCTAAATAATTCAGGCACAGTCGGCTCCCTCCAGGGGCAGGTGTTGAGGAGAGTTTCCAGACAAGTGGCTCCTCTTGCAAAACTGGAGCAGACCAAGGATCTGATTACGTGAAAAGGGGTCCAGTTAGTAGCTGTGGCAACCTCCTTCTTCAGCCTCACAACTTGCCTTTGGGATCAGGTACAAGAAGCTTCTGGGAAAACACTACTGCTATGCCCCCTGTGGTGAAGAGTTTTGAAGCTCTGTTGTCTTGGGTTCGAATCCAGGTTCCTCCACTACAGTGTGATCTTGGGCAATTTACTGATCTTTAGGTTCTATACCTGTAAAATAGGGGTAACAATTCCCTCACTCAGATTATTGTGGCATCATACATAATTCATCTGGCCCCCTTACTATGATGCTTAGTACATAGTAGATCTGTCTTAAGAATGTCCTCACTTTATGTCCTAGGAATTGATGCTTGGACTTTAAATAAAAGAGGAATGTAGGGCCTGGTGCGGTGGCATGCACTTGTAACCCTAGCTATTCAGGAGCTGAGACAGAAGGATTGCTTGAGCCCAGGAGTTGAGTTTGAGAGCAGGCTGGGTTTTAGAGTGAGACCCCTGTCTCAAAGGGGAAAAAAAGCAATGTCAAGAACTAAGAGAAAGTCATTCCTGACAATCACTAATAGTAACAGCCAACAGTTACTGAAGGTTAACCACATGCTGAATACTGTGCTGAGTGCTTTACATTTACTCTCGCAAAACCATTTATGGATACATATTATCAAAATTCAGAGAAGTTAAGACACTTTCCCCAGGTCAAACAACTAGTAGGTGTTAGAATCAAGGTCCAAACCCTATTCTGCCTCTAAACTGAAAAGGCCAGTGTTCTTACCCTGTAGGTAAGAGGATCTCTGGAAGTTATTTTACTGATCAGCACTTCATTTCCAGGAGAGCAGCCTGAGGACGGGGAGGGGATAATTTGCTGGGCATTGATGAAGAGCAGGCCGACTTCCTTAGGTCTATGGGACCCGACTGCCCTCTAGCGTTAGAGGAATCCTGGGGCCAGATGGAATAAAGAGTGAGTTGATTTTCTTAGGTTATGGTGAATCCTTCTGCCTTCAGCATGGGATCATATCTGTCTAGTTTGGTGTTTTCCTACTGGCCAAAGGATTTCTCTTAGGGAGTAGGGTAAAACAGGCAGTAAAGGGCAGGAGTTAAGGATAAGAATTACCTGAGTTTAGAGCAGCAATTCTCAGACAGATCAACGTTTGAACCACCAGGGGGAGGAAATGTCTCTTATCTCCAGCATCTGGCACGTAGTGGGTGCTCACTGGATACTGAATGAGGCTTTAAAATCTCATTCTCACTAATAGCAGAGTTCTGCAAAATAGCAGAGATCTGCAAACTTACATGAGGTGCCCTTAAGAGTGGTTATGAAGTTATTCATCGATTTTTGCCAGAAGTGCCAGTGAAAAAGACATTGTAACATTTAACTCAATGTCTACTACAGGAGACTCCACGGGGCACTTTCATAAGGAAGAGAGAACAATGATACTCCTCAATGGTTTAGAAATAAGTTGGAGTCAGGGAAGATATGATCGTTTTAGACTGCCAGCCTCATACCAGCGTCCCTAATGGTCCATGGATCTCAGAGAAAGCCCCCTCCACCTCAATAGCTCTGCCCAAGTAGCCTGTTTCAATAGCTACTCAGTAAACATCTGTGTGCATTACGCCTTGCTAGGCTCAGTGGGGGATACAAAGACAGATATACCAGATGTGGCTAATTGTGGCCAACATGGATGGTGCTTCTTCCATGAGCTAGGTGTCCAGTCCATGACCTGATTATTTACTGACAGGAATCTTCAAGGTAAGTATTAGCTGTCTACTTTTTTCCAAATAAGGAAATTGAGGCTCATTGCAGCAAAAAACAATCCTGCAAGTTCCTACAATTTATAGATGGCAGTGCAAGTCATATCACTCCCAAATGCATACTCTTTCCGCTATGCCACTCTGGCCAATTCTTTGAAATAGTAGGACTCCTTTTCTAAAATGCAGGTACCTCTAAGACAATTATGTCTGTTTTTTTCTGCTTGGGCTGCCATAACAAAATATCATAGACTAGGTGGATCAAACAACAGAAATTTATTTTTCAGTCTGGAGATTGGGAAGTCCAAGATCAAGGTGCTGGCCAGTTCAGTTCCTAGTGAGGGCCCTGCTTCCTAGCTTGCAGGAAACTGTTTTGTCTTCTCCCGTCCTCACATGAAGGATGGGAGGTCAAGGTCTCTAGTATCTCTTATTTTACTTTTTACCCAACAGTTTGTTGAGAGACATGTTTACCCAACAGTTTGTTCAGAGACATGCCATCTCTTACGAAAGCACCAATCCCACCATGAGGGCCCCACCCTCATGACGTCATCTAACCCTAATTACCTCCCAAAGGCCCCGTCTCCAAACACCATCACATTGAGGGGTAGGGCTTCAACGAGGAATTTGGGAAGGGCACATTCAGTCCATAACAACATAACAACCTCCATCAAGCCATCAGTTTAAAAACAGATGGCTTTTCCTATACTTTGTTTCTTACATTTAGCTTTCTTTAGCCTAATTTCCTACTGACCCTTAGTTTGTAGCCTCTGCCTAGGGCAAGTCTACAACTCACTCTTTTTTTTTTTTTTTGGAGACGGACTTTCGCTCTTGTCGCCCAGGCTGGAGAGCAATGGCACGATCTCGGCTCACTGCAACCCCTGTCTCCTGGTTCAAGAGATTCTCCTGCCTCAGCCTCCCAAGTAGCTGGGATTACAGGCGCCCGCCACCACGCCCAGCTAATTTTTGTGTTTTTAGTAGAGACAAGGTTTTGTCACGTTGTCCAGGCTAGTCTTGAACTGCTGACCTCAGGTGATCCACCCACCTTGGCCTCCCAAAGTGCTGGGATTACAGGCATGAGCCACTGCACCGGCCTACGACTTACTCTTTCCTCTCCAAAACTGCCTGGGAATTTTGTCTTTTCTCCATCTCTTATGGAGCACTTTAGCTTTCCCATAGAAACCTGGATTACAAAACTTATCAATGAGCTCAAGGGAATAAAAGAGCCTTCCAAGAAAATCTACTCTTCAGAAAGTCACTAGGGGTAACTGTACCTAACATGGCTACCCCCTAATGTAGTAGCTTACCTGATTTTTATCTTCTCTTCCTCACAAAGAGGATCATGATTTTTGTTTGAGCAGGAATGTGCCCAGCTGTAAAACTCTATTTCCCAGCCTCCTCGCAGCTATAGTTGTTCACGTGGCCCCAAGAAACAGTTCCTCCTGATGAGATATAAGGGAAGTGACTGACTGGAGCTTCCAGGAAAGCTCTTTGAATGTGGGTGTGTTGGGCGAACTCAGCTGTGCACGCCTCTTTCCCCTGCCCTTCTTCCTGACTGGGACGTAGATGGAACACAGGTGTGGAGATGGAACAGCCATCGTGGTGCAAGGGAAGTTGCGGAGTTAAGAATGTCAGGGCTGAAAGTTGGAAAGAGTCTGGGTTCCTAATGGCATCAGAATTGCCTTGTTGGTCTTGAGCTACTTCTGGACTTCTCATTACAGAAGAAAAACAAAACTCTCAGGTTACTTACAGTAGTGGTAATGCTGGGATAAATCACATAAGGGGCTTACTAAAAATTCCAATTCCTTGCCCCATCCTCAGAAATTCAGGCTCAGCAGATCTGGGTGCAGCAATCTACAGTTTTAGCTAGCCCCTGTGGTCATTCTGTTACAATGATCCTTGAACTACAGTTTGAAGTAGTCTGAGGTCCACAAATCCAGCAAATAGCAGAGGGGTGTGTGTGCGTGGAGAAGAGCGGGTCAGTGATGTTGCGTTTAGCTTTCAATGCCTACCAAAGACTTGGCCAGCTATGGCTGTCACATAAAAAAATACCTTGTTCAGCTAATTTGCAATTTAGTGATGAAGAGCCTCCCATACCCCCATCTCACTAGGAAGCTTATCCAAGCTCCCATTTTGTGAGTGTGGAAACTGAGGCAAAAATGTTTAGTTACCCAAGGTCATAATGCCAGTCAGTGACAGAGCTGGAAAAAAAATTCTGGAGTCCCAGTTCAGTGCTCCCTCCATTACACTGGGCTGCAAATAGCACCATGAATCTTTAGTGTCTGCTCACCTCTCCTTTCCATTTCCTTTCTGTGAGGCAGTGCAGTGGGACATTGTGGCTACCTCTCTGGCCACAATCCCAGCCCTCTTTTGTTCTCCAGCAGCCATACTGTTTAGGTGAATGAATCCTGCTCTCAGCTCCACGAATCAATTAGGATAATCTTCTTCCCCTATCTGATTTTCCTCCTTCCTTACCAATAGCACCCTTACTTTCTTGGAGCTGCAGTGTGCCCAAATAAAAAAGCTACACCTCCCAGATCCCTTTTAGAGAAGGGAGGCCATGAGCTCGTTTTGGTCAAGCCACTGCGGGGGTCTTCCTGGAACGTCACTTAGAAGGGGCAGCGGGCAGACACTCCTCTGCCTATGGTTCTTCCTTCTTCCTGCTGGCTGGAATGCAGTCCTGATGGTTGGAATGCCACTACCATGTGGACAAGAGCCTTGCCCTAGGACAGAAGAGCATAAACCAAAAGCAGCCCCAGTGCCTGATGGCCTTCATGGAGGCATTACCTCAGCCTTGAAGCTGCCTACTTCCAGAGCTCTTTTTACATGAGAAAAAGGAATGATCAAGTTCAAGCCCCAATTCTTTGAAGTTTCTGTGGGATGCAGTTAAACTCAATGTGTGCATTTACAGCAATGATTGATGCAGGCCAGTTTAATGAGTGAAACTTGGGGTTTCTGTCTGATGATAGTGGTCTTTCTTAGGGCCCAGATGCAGGCCTGCCTTCTCAGTGGTCTTCCCCAAGGGCCCCAGCTCTCTTAGGCTGCCTTCTATTTAAGATACCTGGGCATTTGTTGTCTGGTTGGGAGCTCATTGTGGTGTTTGTGACAGTTTCAGGCAGGGCTGTTTATAGCCTTTTCAGGCAAGCTATGCCAGAACTTCCCATCCAGAGGGCAGGGTAGTCAGGGTGACTTGCCAGACCATGTAAGGGTCTGGATGAGAGGCAGGCTGTGCAGCCAGCCTGGGAACATGTTCCACACGACACCATCATTCTTGTGCTGGTGAAACATCCCCAGAGGAAAAGCAGCAGCATTGTAAGCGAGTGCTTACTTCTTTAGGAGGCCCCCATGAGACAAGAAATCTTTCAACTGCAGACTGTCAGGCACCAGGGGCCCTAAGGACAGGAGCTAAATGGAGGGAGAGTGGGGAGGGTCTGAACTGTCAGGTGATCCTGAGGCAACAAGACGGGCAGGGAGGAGCTGGGGGATGCAGTGAACTAAGGATGTCAGCTGGGGCTATGTGCCACCGTGGGAGCTCGCTCAGGTCGGACCCCACCAACTTCAGACCCTCACCGCACTTTTAGTCTTCAAGCTCTTGGGGCTTAATCTCCTGTTTTCCTTTCTTCTCTCCCCATCTGAGTCCCTCTGTGGGTTTTGCCTATGTTGCTTCCACCAACAAACACTGTTGAGGCAGATGTCTTGTCTCCCCAGACAGCTTTAAGAGAAGAGAACATGCCTGCAAGCAGGGCACAAGGGTCACAAGAGAAGAAAAAGAAGGGGGTAATGACAAATAAGGGAGAAAACTTTAATCATGCACAGGCTTTTCATAAAAAACTTTATTTCTCAAAAAGGGGGGAAGAATCCAAAGTATTAAAATAATCCTCTAATTTTTGTTTTGGAGGAAACGGGTAGGACGACAAAATAATTCATACAAAAATTTCAAGCATCACTGCCGTAGACGTTCCTCCGGCTCAGTGGGGAGCATCCTGAAACTCGCACCTCCCGTCTGCAGCTCAGCTTCCAGCTGCACCACGGGGAGCACAGCATCTCCTGGATGCAGGAAGCTGCAAGCATCTGGAATGCTTGTTAATTTACCCCACAAATAAATACAAAAGGTCAATCTTCCCAGTGGAAATGATTCCGTCTATTTTTGTGACTTTCTGATGAGAATGCTAAAAAGAAGAGTTGCCCCTCTTCTAAAATTCCAAATCTTTTTCCTTTTTGAAGATGACTATGTGTGAAAGAAATAAAATGTGAAAAGATTTGTTAAGGATGACTGGCTCTAGTACCAACTAAATGCCAAGGGGGGCTGTAACTCACTGAGGTAATACAAAGCAGCCATGGATTTTCCTCGCCTTTTATATGGGGAAAATGCACCTTTCAATCCTAGAAGATAATTGGACTTGGCAAAGTCTCTATTGGTAGCAATTATTTTCTTACTTTAAAAAAAAAAAAAAAAAGGGGTGAGCTGGGAGCCAGACTGCGCCCATCAGCCAAGACTGCTATTGCCAAACGGAGCCCAGAAGCATCCAAGTACACTTTCCAACAGGCAGACCCTACCAGGAACTGGGAGACAAGAGTGGGCTCTCTCCTGAGATAAGACAAGTTTAACTGCAAAGACCTTTGGAACATTCCCGGGTTTTCCTGGCTCTTTTCAGTTGGTGTTTCTCTGAGGAACCGGGAGGTTCTCATGAAGATACTTTAAACTTCCATGCTCTGAGAAATCTGAGACCACGTGGTCCTTCCCTCGCAGCAGCCACTTAGTAGTAAGCAGTCCCTCAAGTCCTACTGGTCCCCGGGCATGGATTCTCGATGTACTGATTCCCACTTCAGCTCCTGTGAAAAAGCATGAATAAAAGATGTAGCTTTTCCCAGCCTCTGCTTCCTGTCCATGCTCCAGACCCACCCTGCTGCTTTCCCCTCACTTGGTACCCTCTCTTCCTGCTAACTCCTCACCCATCCTCCCCAGGACAGCTGAGTCATCCTGTTCCCATAAACATGTCCTCCAATTACTATAAATCATGATACACCCCTTCTCGTGAAACTGTGTGTGAACCCCTCTTCTGTATTTTATCCCCAGTGCATTTTGACAATGCTATTAATACAAGTGCTGTCTCTGATACCAGTTTAGCATCTGAATTGCATACCATATTTTGACATTTGAGCATGTTTTGGGGGTACGACAACGTTTACCAAAATGGTTTCACCTCCTCCTCAAACACTCTTTAAATCTTAGAAAGAAAGGGACATGTTCTTGGTATCCCCTAGAAGTCTTGGCACAGGGGACTCATTAGACAGTTACTGAATACATCAAAGGGTTACTGTTCATTCACTTTCCTCTTGCTCCCAGCTCAGACCTAGGGAACGTCAGGGGTTTTCCTGGGCCTGGCTTGGTGTTCTGCAATGTATACAGTGGAGGCAGGGTTCCCTCATTATCACTTTACTGAGCATGTACTATGTACTAGGCACTGTGTTGAGCCCTGGGGATAAAGTAGTGAATAATAGATACAAGGCCCTGTTTTCGTGAAGCTGATATTATAGTGGGCGAGGCAGCCAAAGGACAGGTGAGTAAATAGTCTCCTGTGGTGCTCAAGTGCAGTGATGGGTGCTATGACAGAGGCTGTGTGGTGGAGCTAGGGACACGCTGGGAAGGGTGGTCAGGGAAAGCCTCCCTAAAGAAGTGCCTTTTGGTTGAGACCTGAACAGTGAGAAGGAGCTGGCTGGAGAAAACCAGACAGAGGTGCTGCAGGCAGAGAGAAGAGCAAGTAGGAAATGCAGCGAGGGTGGGATGTGCTTGGGGTAGTGGTTGGCAAGGAGAGTGAAACCAGCAGGATTCAGATTCTGGTTCAATAGCATAGAGACCACATGACTTTGGACACGCTACCTAACTTCATGCCTCAGTTTCTTCATCTGGAAAAAGAATTCATTTTGTAGAATGAAGTGAGAGCATGCTTGTGACACATTTAGCACAGTGCTGGGAATGTAGTAAATGCTCAATAAAATCTCTATTGTCATTAATGCATTTCACAAGGAATTTAACTCAACCAGCTTTCACTCTGAGCTGGTGTTGGAAGGACAATGAAATGGTCTTTTGTTCTTCCCTCATCCTGGATTTTCATTTGAATGCTGGGTGCCCCAGCCCTTAAAAATATATTGCTATTTCTTTTTCAAGTACATGGAGTATAAAGATCAGTGCAAGTGATGTGATAATTACATCAAATCCCAACATAAAAGAAATGGGGAACTAAAAATAAAGAGTATAATGACTAAGAATAACTGAGTTAAATTCCCTTTTATAATGTTTAACAATTCGGTGAGAACTATTTCTCCAGGCAGATCATCTACTCAAAAAGTTCAGAAGGATTAAAATGTGTGTCTTTCTGTTTTGTTTTGTTATAGAGATAGGGCCTCACTCTCTCCCAGGCTGGAGTACAGTGGCACCATCTTAGCTCACTGCAGCCTCGAACTCCTGGGCTCAAGTGATCCTCTTGCCTCAGCCTCCTGAGTAACTGGGACTACAGGCTCACGCCACCACACCTGGATAATTTTTTCATCTCTGTAGAGAGGAGGTCTTGCTGCGTAGCCCAGGCTGGTCTTGAACTCCCTGACTCATGAGATCCTCCTGCCTCAGCCACTCAAAGTGCCAGGATTATAGGTGTGAGCCACTGCACGTGGCCTAAAATGTTTTGAGTGGTTGAAATAATTCTCAAATATTCAGAAAACGTGTCATAAATGTATTATTGGAGGTTTTCTTTCTTTCTTTTTTTTTTTTTGAGATGGAGTTTAGCTCTTGTTGCCCAGGCTGGAGCGCAATGGTGCGATCTCGGCTCACTGCAACCTCGGCTTCCCAGGTTCAAGCAATTCTCCTGTCTCAGCCTCCCGAGTAGCTGGGATTACAGGCAAGTACCACCATACTCAGCTAATTCTGTATTTTTAGTAGAGATGGGGTTTCTCTATGTTGGTCACGCTGATCTTGAACTCCCACCTCAGGTGATCCGCCCGCCTTGGCCTCCCAAAGTGCTGGAATTATAGGCGTGAGCCACTGTGCCTGTTCCGGAGTTTTATATACTGGTACCCCTGAAAACCAGAGACTGTCCAAATAACCCCAACACGACAGAGGGCTGGAGATTTTATACCTAATGGAAGGGGAGAGAAATGTCCCTCTGAAGCTTTTTATTTCAAAGTCTGCTGTAGAAGGTAACCTTGTGCTTCTGGCTGGCCTGTTTGTTTTGATCCTGGTACTTAGGCCCACGGTACCTTCTTTTGTCCTACCATTGTGGGGTTTCCTATCTCTGAGGCAACCTGGCTGTGGGTGAAATAAGTCTGTAAAAGGAGTGCTCTCAAGGGACGCAGCATGTACCTCTGGCACAGCCTATGCAAAAAGGCAGGCTGCAGTCTGCCCATGCTGTAGTGGGAGAACCCAGGCTTTGGACTTGCACAAGTTTGGGTCTGAATGCCAGCTGTGAGACTTCGGGCAAGTTACTACACTTCTCTGAATCTCATTCTCCCTCTATGAAAAATGAAATACAAGTACCTGCCTTCTTAGCATGTGAAATGCTTAGAAGATAGGCCTTCCACCAACTCATGGGAGGTTTCATTAATTATTCTCCCTGATAATTCTACCTTGCCAGAAGTCTGTTTTTTTTTTTTTTTTTGAGATGGTGTCTCACTCTGTCCCCCAGGCTGGAGTGCAGTGGCGCAATCTCGGGCTCACTGCAACCTCTGCCTCCCGGGTTCAAGTAATTCTCCTGCCTCAGCCTCCTGAGTAGCTGGGATTATAGGCGTCCGCCACCGCGCCCGGCTAATTTTTTGTATTTTTAGTAGAGACGGGGTTTCACCATGTTGGCCAGGCTGGTCTCGAACTCCTGAACTCAGGTGATCCACCCGCCTCGGCCTCCCAAGGTGCTGGGATTACAGGCGTGAGCCACTATGCCCACCCAGCCTATCTCTCTCTCTTATCTTGACCAAGCATGTGAGTCAAGGGGAGGTGTCTTCCCCACCTCAACATACCCCTGGACCACACAGTGCTTCAAGAGGAACTTCTTTCTCCCCAACCAGGGTCTTTCTTACCCAGTCCAAAGCGGTAGCCATCAGCAAAGCGAGTGCTGGCATTCCAGAACACACAGGCACTGTCGACGTGCTGCAGGAAGAACTCTGCTGTGTCTTCTGCAGGGTAAAGAAAGAGAAACCAAGTCAGGATGATACCCAGCGAACATCCCCGTTTCCAGCCATTCATTGGTGACAGATCAGGGCAGGGTCTGGGTCCCCACTGGGCCTCCCCATGTGTTCTCACATATTAAATATTCAGGCTTGTGAAAAATCTCAACAGGGAGAAGACAAGTCAGCTTCATCAATCACAGTGTTGTGGAAAGACTGGGTTGGAATCCAGATCTCCCATGCAGGTGACCTGCCGAAACTTCCAACTTATGGGCTCCAGAGCCAGAATGCCTAGGCCTGAACTCCAGCTGTACACCCACCAGCTTTGTGACCTTCTGCAGGTGTATAAAACTCTCTGTGTCTGGGTGAAAAGGGACTTACATTACCTAGCTGATAGGGTTGTAGAGAGGATGAAATGAGTTAGCACCTGGGGAGTACTCATCCTAGTGCCTAGCACACAGTGAGTGCTTGGTAAGTGCTGGCTGTTAATATGGGTGGCACTGCTCTGGTGCCCCAATTAACTGACTGTAAATTCCTCGAGGGGGCCCTACTGGCATCCTCCATAGAGGCTCCAGTATCTGACACCCAGGAGTGTCCCTGCATACATATTTGTGGAATAAATGAATGAATGAATGTGCAGAGTTGGTTCTGCCCTTAATCTCCTGGGCCTTGGTTTCCTCAGCTGTAAAATGGGTTTACTTTAACTACTTTGTAAGATTTGTTGCATGCATTAAATGATAACGCCGCTGACAGGGTTAGTCATCTTCAAAGCAGAGCTAATCATCCCTGCCCCGCCTCCTCCGGCTGTGACATCAAAGTACCAAATGCAACCACTACTAAGCATTACCATAAGCCTACTCAAATGATGTTTTTCTGCAGGCCAAGAGGGGCTAAGAGGAGCAGGATCAGAAAGCAGCAAAGGCAGACACTATGCGGGAAGCATCTGGACACTGACCGTTCTCTGTGACGATGACATCCGTGTGGGAGCTGCCGTACTTGTGGATGTGGTCAATGGCATCCTGAACGTTGTCCACTACTTCAATGCATAATTCCAGGTCCCCATACTCAGTTCGGAGTGACTTCACTTCGGAGGGGCTGAAGGTCAGATAGGAGGCAAATTTGGGGCCTGCGTGAATTTTTACCTGGAACAGAGGAAGTACAGGGGCAACAACAAAAAAACAACTGAAATAAGCAAGCTCTAGGATAGAACAGAAAGGTGAGCCTGTAAAACCACAGCCCAAAGTGGCTCCTGTGGCCTCGACAACAGAACTAGTCCTACTTTCCTCCCTCCAGCATGATCTGACCGGCCACTTGCAAGCAAAGGGCCCTCAAAGCAGTTGGAACAGGGATTGAAGCAGGAAACCTTTGAACATTAAGGATGTGCAAGGTGGGCCGGGCACAGTGGCTCACGCCTGTAATCCCAGCACTTTGGGAGGCTGAGATGGGTGGATAACTTGAGGTCAGGAGTTCGAAACCAGCCTGACCAACATGGCGAAACCCCGTCTTTACTAAAAAATTAGCTGGGTATGGCAGGTCTGAATCTCAGCTACTTGGGAGGCTGAGGCAGAATTGCTTGAACCTCGGAGGCAGAGGTTGCAGTGAGCTGAGATCGTGCCACTGTACTCCAGCCTGGGTGACAGAGCAAGACCCCGTCTCAAAAAAAAAAAAAAAAAAAAGAATAAAAAAGAATGTGCAAGGCATTCAGTGGGTTATCAACATAAGGCCTTGACTTCTGGTATTTTACTAAAACGAATACTTAACAATAAAGATCCCAGTCCCTACATATGGTACCTAGGCACTGGACTTGCATGGAAAGAGGGAGGTGCCACATATACATTCCTACTCCCTGTACCCTGGCGAAGTCCCAGGTTTGCTTTAGAGGTAAGCAGTACTTGGTTAGGTACCTGGTTAGGTACCTAGTACTTGGTTTCAGCACCTCAAACTCTGGCTACTCATTTGATTTACAACTGTGTCACTCTGGCCCCACCTCTAGGTTCAGCTCAGCCCTAGGCTCTGGTTCTAATCCTGCTTCTGGTTGGAGGAATTTAAGTATTTTGAGGCTGGTCACTGAGGGCCCCAATCACAAGCTGGATCCCACTTAAGCCTTGTTCTCTGAGACATCCCCAGGACAGGCTTCATGCCTTGATTCTTTGGGACCAAGCTTTTGCCTTGGCTCAAGTTATGAGTGGTGTCTGCCCTATCCTCATGAGTCCCAAGGCCCTGCCATTGTTTCCTATCTGGGATCTCACTTCCTCTGTGTTCCTTGGAGACTGGAATCCCACCCCTGTGCAAGCCATCCTTCTGGCTTTACTTTATGCCATCCAATAGTGCTGGATGAAGTACACATAGTGACTCATTTTGATTTGGAATTTCAAGGCCATCCTCATTTTAATGACTGAGGATAACACTGGTGTGTTCAAATTAGGTCTAGGGGCAGGGTTTAGTCCTGGCTAAAGGAGAGCTTTCCTCCTGTCTAATCCAGTTCACTGTGGTGCTTGGCAAACACAGGTGCCCAACCAACAGGCTTCCTTACCAAAGTAAAGTAAGGCCCCCAAACATGAATGATCATGTGATCTAACTCCCTTGTAATCTGTGGAGTACAGTTTCATTTTCAAAACAATTCTTTCCAGTTCTCACCGGGACCATGCCACATTTATAAGCTAACTGGAGCCTTCCTTTCCAGTCAAAGGATGGAAGGGAAGAGACACATGCTCAGAGTCAAAGCAACCAAGGCCAATAAGCACATTCTCTACTGCCATGCTGCTTTATATAATTCTGAAAGTGTACTGTGACATCAGAAATTAAAGCTTAAAATGCATCCATGCAGAGAGTTTAACAGATTGTCCATTTCTGCCTTGAGGGCATCTATTATATTTTCTTGCAGGCATGAATTTAGGACACAGCACAACTTTATATTTGAAATTAATTGGCTTTTGGTTTGTTTACAACCTTAACAACATGGTAAAACATAATCCAGGGAGACATTCTACAAATTACTGAATCCCAAATATCACTGCATTAGGTACATTAATATTGGTAACCAAAGACACTGGGGGCAAGCAGTGAACGTACATAAGTTTTTGGTTTGAAACATTTCTGCACCATCTTTTCAAATCAAATTCAAAAAATAATATACGTTTGGGAACACCCTGATAGGTGAACAAAAGGTTGCCAGAAACAGTTCAGTCAGCATAGTGCCATGTGGTCTGTCTTACCTTTGAACCCTCTTTAGCACACAACACATTCCACTTTGTAATAAAGCTATTTGTGTATTGGTTTGGTTCAACTACTAGAGGGCGGGGGTTGTGTTTTACTCACCTCTGTACTTAGCATGGAACTTTGTACATAGGAGATATTAAAAAATATTGTTTCTTAAACTGCCTTATGTGGTATGGCTATGCCTGGTTTAATTCCGCAGGCTTCTAAGACAGGAAGTAATGTACTAGTCCTGTGGAACTCACCTGTTCCACTCTCAGCATATCAATGATCTGGTCAAATAATGGTGTCCTGAGCAGATCCCGGTGGATTAACAAAGTCTCCAAAGCATTACAGGCAGCTGGATATTCACATTTAGAGTCTCTGACTGAAAGATGAGCAAAGAATTGTTTCCACTAATATGATCCAGAGCTGCAGAGGACGTAATATTTCCCCCTTGTGAAAGAGGAGACCCCATCCAGCTCACCTAGCCTGGTGACCTTATCAACACTGGCCTCAGAATCCACATACATGTGACAGATCCCTTCGCTGTGCCCCATCACTGGAATCCCCTTAGCAGCTTTCTGGATGTCTCTGACCAGCTGGGAAGAGCCACGTGGAATGATCAGATCTATCATTTTGTCTAGGCGACAAAGATCTTCAACTTCTTCTCTGGTATTCACCTTTAGAAGGAAAGAAGAAAATGATAAAGATGACATCTTCTGACCACACAAAATATGAAAATAGCAGCTTCTCTTTTACAGATAAACATCTGTACATTCTGAGAACTAAGTGAGACACTGTGAAACTTCTTCTAAAAACAAAATTAAGCTCCCGATCATGGGAACCAAAAAGTTGTCCAGCAAATGCTTATCAAACACTATATATTCGGTGCTGTGCTCCACATCACGGATCACGCAGGATGCAGGGCATGCCCTCAAAGAGCTCAGCATCAAGTAGCGAAGGCAGCACTAGGGTACTGCTAGTCATAATATTGGGCAGACAATTTTTAAAATGCCAGAAGGAGCACAAAGGGGTATCTATGGAGGTTAAATGCAGTACACTACTTCAGGCCATGATCACAAAAGGGAGTGGCTGCTCTGTTGGTTTTCTATTCACAGCATTGAGGAAATGTTGGGTTGGTCTTGCTAGGGAGTCATGGTTCTCATGACTTCTGATGACAACTTCTACCCTGGGATGTGGACTGGAATGACTTAACGAGCCTGTGTGAGGATACTGAGATTATGGGCATTTTGTTTTCTCTTGATTTTTAATTTTTCTCCATATGGTCATATTACTTTTACAACAAATATATATATGTACCAGAATGTTCACAGCAACTTTTTTTTTTTTTTTTTTTGAGATGGAGTCTCGCTCTGTAGCCCAGGCTGGAGTGCAGTGGCCGGATCTCAGCTCACTGCAAGCTCCGCCTCCCGGGTTCACGCCATTCTCCGGCCTCAGCCTCCCGAGTAGCTGGGACTACAGGCGCCCGCCACCTCGCCCGGCTATTTTTTTTTTTTTTTGTATTTCTTAGTAGAGACGGGGTTTCACCGTGTTAGCCAGGATGGTCTCGATCTCCTGACCTCGTGATCCGCCCATCTCGGCCTCCCAAAGTGCTGGGATTACAGGCTTGAGCCACCGCGCCCGGCCGTTCACAGCAACTTTATTCCTCACAGCCCAAAACTGGAAACAACCTAAATATTCATCAACAGAAGAAAAGATGAACTGTAGTACATGCAGGTAAACGGAACACTACATGGCGATTAAATGAGAAAACTACTGCTAGATGCAACAATGGGAATGAATGCCACAGACATAACGAAGGAATGACAGGCAACATAAACGTGTGTTTTGTTTGATCTCATTTATATAAAGTTCAAGAATAGGCAAAAGGCCGGGCGTGGTGGCACATTCCAAGCACTTTGGGAGGCTGAGGCAGGCAGATTGCCTGAGCTCAGGAGTTCGAGACCAGCCTGGGCAACATGGTGAAACTCTGTCTCTACAAAAAACAAAAAAATCTCAAAAATTAGCCAGGTCTGGAGGCACACACTTGTAGTCCCAACTACTAGGAAAGCTGAGGTGGGTGGAC
Organism: Macaca nemestrina; assembly: GCF_043159975.1. NCBI lineage: Eukaryota > Metazoa > Chordata > Mammalia > Primates > Cercopithecidae > Macaca > Macaca nemestrina. Next base: position 38,182,135 of record NC_092133.1, on the reverse strand, counting down.
TGCTGGAGCCTGGGAGGCTGAGGCTGCAGTGAGCCAAGAGCTGAGATTGTGCCACTGCACTCCAGTCTGGGCAACAGAGCAAGACTATGTCTCAAAAGAGAAAGGCAAAAGTAATTTAATGTGACAGAAGGCAAAAAAGTAGTTTGTGGGGAAGGGGGCTACATATTGACTGGGAAGGGCACAGGGGCCCTCTAGGATGTTGGGCTGTTCTGTATCTTGATGTGGCTGGTGGTTATATATGTGTGTGTGTGTGTGAACAGTCACAGAGTTGTTCACAGGATCTGTATACTTTATGTATGTTACACATCAATAGGAAGAAAAGGAGGGAGGGCACCTGTGCAAGCTAGGATGTGGTAAAGCTGGGATTTGAATCCCTAAAATCTATGCTCTTTCCAACCACTATGTTGGCGTAAGAAAAAAACCAGATTCTGGTCACTGAGTGTGTAATGAGCAGGCTTGTAGACATTCTCCCAGTAGCCAACAGAATCCTGGAATGTTGGGGCAAATGAGCCACAAAAAAAAAAAAAAAAAAAAAGGATCTGGAGTCAGCCTAGGTCCAAATCTAAACTCTATCACACACCGTGTGACTCTTGGGGAATTACTTTACCTCTGAATCTGTTTTTCCCAATGTAGAAAATGAGTCTAATAATTAATGATATTTTCCTCATGGGACTGTTGTGACGATCAAATGAATTAATGGATAAAATGAGCCTTGCACATAGTAGGTACTCAACAAGTAGTAGCTATTATTATCAAACTTCATTTGACAGTTGAAGAGAATGAGAAATGGTCAGTTAAAGTAATGCCCTTAAATAATAATAGCGATAACAGCATGATCTGATACTCAACACACTGCATGACAGTTTATGACAAACTTTTGTAAAGTTTCTCATCTGACTTACCCTAGATCACTATGCCAATGACAGGCACATAGGCCTCACACTCTAGGTCTGGTACTCCTGCTGCCTTGTGACCCAAAAAATGAAGGTCTAATTGACATCCTTGTAAATAAATAGTGCCAAGATGCAGCTATAAGGCAGGGGCCTTCCTAAGTCACTGAGGACCCATCTGGCTCTGTAGAATGGCCTAAAGTCTGTGGGCTCACAGGCCTGCTGGAGTGTCAAGTCTGCCTGTAGTCTTGGCTCTGTGTGGCCTAAGTTTTGCTTTAAATTCCCAAACACCTGACCTGGCCCTTCTGGGCCTGACTTGGTACATTCCCAGGGACCTACCAGCTGCACGGCCTCCTTGACTCCATGGATTGAGAGGGCCTCCTGGGTCAGAAGGTGGAGAATCCGGTTGCTGTGTGCAGCCTCCTTCCCTCCTTTGAGTAACAAGCCGTTACCACTTGCGATAGCCAAAGCTGCCACCTGCAGATCAAAGGGAGAGCAGTGGATCAAAGGGGACAAACAGTAATAGCAACAGTGATGTTAGCATTCATAAGCACTCTTTCTGTGTGCTAAGTCATCACTGGGGCATTTCTGCAAGACAGGTATGTGGCCAGAGAGGTAGTGAGCCAGCATCAGCCAGGGATTGATGACAGGCCTCAGTGGTATGGGAGCCCCTTGGTGAACATACTGGTGTAAGGGGATGTCAGAGAGTACCCTTCACAGAGCATTCCAGATTCCACAGTCACCTATGTCTTATAGTAAAGAGGTGCTAGTTTTTTGTTTTTAAAATAGAATTTCCCTTTGAGACTTCGGGGCTAGTGCAAAGAAAGAGCTGGTATCCTATAGGACAGTCCAGTGGGGGAAATGCTCCCAGAATTCAGGGAGGGAGTTTAGGGTAATAAAGTGGGGCCACTCTCTAATGACACCTTGTATTTCCCAGCACAGCTGCTTGGCAAGAACTTTAACATATGCTTTCTCAATAGGAGGCTGTGATATGTCAACTTGCTTAAAGGGGGTTGCATTCTTTTCTTTTTTTGAGATGGAATCTCGCCCTGTTGCCAGGCTGGAATGCAGTGACGTGATCTTGACTCACTGCAACCTCTGCCTCCTGGGTTCAAGTGATTCTTCTGTTTCACCCTCCTGAGTAGCTGGGATTACAGGTCCCACCACACCCAGCTAATTTTTGTATTTTGTAGTAGAGACAAGGTTTCACCATGTTGGCCAGGATGGTCTCAATCTCTTGACCTCATGATCCACCTGCCTTGGCCTCCCAAAGTGCTGGGATTACAGGTATGAGCCACCATGCCTGGCCAAGCGTTGTATTCTAATTTTCATTAACTACTGAAAGTTCTTTTTCCTAACAGACGTACCTATAGGAAGCCATCAATGACGCTGACAATAAAGGTGTCCTTTTCACACGGGTCAAGCCAGTTATACATGAATGACAGCAGCAGGCTATCAGAGACTTGTGGTCAGAGAACAAAGTGAACCACAGGCTAAGATATTTGGAAATTTGCTCCTGCACTGTGGTATGGTAGGTTGATTTGGGCTACAGTCCCAGCTGCACCTTACAAGTGTGACAGGAATCTTACCTTCTATGAGGTTCAATTTCTCCAGCTCTAAAATGGACATATGAACAACTACTTTAGGATACTGGAGGAATCAAGAACATATATTACCTCAAGAACAACCTGAGAATAAAGTCTCAAAAATTATCTTTTTTTTTTTGTTAAAAGACCTTCACACACACACAACTGTCTTTGGGAAGCTTATCTCCAGTATTGAAAATATATCCTTCAGGATACAAAATCAATGTGCAAAAATCACAAGCATTCCTATACACCAATAACAGACAAACAGCCAAATCATGAGTGAACTCCCATTCACAATTGCTACAAAAAGAATAAAATACCTAGGAATCCAACTTACAAGGGATATGAAGGACCTCTTCAAGGACAACTACAAACCACTGCTCAATGAAATAAGAGAGGACACAAACAAATGGAAGAACATTCCATGTGCATGGATAGGAAGAATCAATATCGTGAAAATGGCCATACTGCCCAAGGTAATTTATAGATTCAATGCCATCCCCATCAAGCTACCAATAACTTTCTTCACAGAATTGGAAAAAACTACTTTAAAGTTCATATGGGACCAAAAAAGAGCCTGTATTGCCAAGACAATCCTAAGTAAAAAGAACAAAGCCGGAGGCATCACATTACCTGACTTCAAACTATACTACAAGGCTACAATAACCAAAACAGCATGGTACTGGCATCAAAACAGAGATATAGACCAATGGAACAGAAGAGAGGCCTCAGAAATAACACCACACATCTGCAACAATCTGATCTTTGACAAACCTGACAAAAATAAGAAATGGGGAAAGGATTCCCTATTTTATAAATGGTGCTGGGAAAACTGGCTAGCCATAAGTAGAAAGCTGAAACTGGATCCCTTCCTTACACCTCATACAAAAATTAATTCAAGATGGATTAAAGACTTAAATGTTAGACCTAAAACCATAAAAACCCTAGAAGAAAACCTAGGCAATACCATCCAGGACATAGGCATGGGCAAGGAATTCATGACTAAAACACCAAAAGCAATGACAACAAAAGCCAAAATAGGCAAATGGGATTTAATTAAAATAAAGAGCTTCTACACAGCAAAAGAAACTACCATCAGAGTTAACAGGCAACCTACAGAATGGGAGAAAATTTTTGCAATCTACCCATTTGACAAAGGGCGAATATCCAGAATCTACAAAGAATTTAAACAAATTTACAAGAAAAAAACACCCCCATCAAAAAGTGGGCAAAGGATATGGACACTTCTCAGAAGAAGACATTTATGCGGCCAAGAGACACATGAAAAAATGCTCATCATCACTGGTCATCGGAGAAATACAAATCAAAACCACAATGAGATACCATCTCATGCCTATTAGAATGGCAGTCATTAAAAAGTCAGGAAACAATAGATGCTGGAGAGGATGTGGAGAAATAGGAATGCTTTTACACTGTTGGTGGGGGTGTAAATTAGTTCAACCATTGTGGAAGACAGTGTGGCGATTCCTCAAGGATCTAGAACTAGAAATACCATTTGACCCAGTGATCCCATTACTGGGTATATAGCCAAAGGATTATAAATCATGCTACTATAAAGAGACATGAACATGTCTGTTTACTGCAGCACTATTCACAATAGCAAAGACTTGGAACCAACCCAAATGTCCATCAATGACAGACTGGATTAAGAAAATGTGGCACATATACACCATTCAATACTATGCAGCCATAAAAAAGGATGAGTTCATGTCCTTTGCAGGGACATGGATGAAGCTGGAAACCATCATTCTCAGCAAACTATCACAAGGACAGAAAACCAAACAACGCACATTCTCACTCACAGGTGGGAAATGAACAATGAGAACACTTGGACACAGGGCGGGAAACATCACACCCTGGGGCCTGTCAGGGGGTGGGGGACTAGGGGAGGGATAGCATTAGGAGAAATAACTAATGTACATGATGAGTTGACGGGTGTAGCAAAGCAACATGACATGTATACCTATGTAACAAACCTGCACGGTGTGCACATGTGCCCTAGAACTTAAAGTATAATAAAAATATATATATACACACACACACACATATATATTCTTCCTCCAATATCTGCACCAGCCCCCAGTGGCAGGGTATTTATTCACCTGGGGTATATACACACCTGGGGTAGGCAGTCAGGACGAGATTCAAAGATCACCAGCAGAACTCCAATTGGGACAGTCACTTGTTCCAGTTCCAGGTTTTTGGCGATCCGGGTGCGGCGCAAAACACGTCCCACGCTGTCCTGGGAGGAGGCTGCGATCTGCCGCAGACCGATGGCCAGGCTGTTCAATTTGGATGTGGAGAGGCTTAAACGTTTCAGCAGAGGAGCTGCAAGTCTCCCTGAAAAGCCATTAAGAGGATATGATGAAGTAGCAGACCTGGCAGGCTGCAGCTACCAACTGATGCGTCTTTTTTTTTTTTTTTTGAGACAGGATCTTACTCTGACGCCCAGGCTGGAGTGCAGTGGCATGATCTAGGCCCAATGCAACCTCCGCCTCCTGGGTTCAAGCAATTCTCCCACCTCAGCCTCCTTAGTATCAGGGACTACAGGCACGTGCCACCAGGTCTGGCTCATTTTTGTAGAGATGGGGTTTCACCAGGTTGGCCGGGCTGATCTTGAACTCCACACCTCAAGTGATCTGCCTGCCTCGACCTCCCAAAGTGCTGGGATTACAAGTGCAAGCCACAGTGCCTGGCCCAACTGATATGTCTTGATGTTTTACTGAACATGTGGGACTGCATTAGGAACAGACTCAGGAAGACAATGACATACCACTTAGACTGTCTTTCTTAGGCGTCCGTTTGGCAGTACATAGCATCATGTAAAGCTGTGTACCCTGATACCCTTTGTCCCAGCAATTTCAGTTCCAGAAATTTATCATTTGTATGAACAGGCAGGTATATAACGAGGATACTTACCACAACATTGTTGTAATACTGAGAAATTGAATTCTACCTAAATATTCAGACAATGGTTTATAATTCAGTTATTATAAAGACTATACCTAGGTTCACTGACATGGAAAGCTATCTAGGATATAGTCTACGAAAAAAGCAAACTATACAACAGCATGTACGATATGATCCTATTTATCAAACACTGTACATATATGTGTGCACAGGAAGAAATCTGGAATGCATCCAGAAAAGTAATAATCTTTCTATATTATTTTATTTTTTTATAATGAGTGAATTATTTTTATAATCAGAACCAACAAAGATGTTTTCTTCTAAAATAAAATGTTAAATATTTTGGGAAGGAGAATAGAATTTTAAAAAAGAAAACTTTTTTGCTTTTTTTCTTTTATAGACAGGGTCTCAGTGTGTCACTGAGGCTAGAGTGCAGTGGTATAATCATAGCTTATTGCAGCCTTGAACTCCTGGGCTCAAGTGATCCTCCTGCTTCAGTCTCCAGAGTAGCTAGGACTACAGGCATGTATCACCATGGCTGGCTAATTTTAAAACATGTATTTTTTTTTTTTTTTTTTTTGAGAAGGAGTCTCGCTCTGTTGCCCAGACTAGAGTGCAGTGGCACAATCTCGGCTCACTGGAACCTCTGCCTTCCAGGTTCAAGCAATTCTCCTGCCTCAGCCTCCCATGTAGCTGGGACCACAATTAACTGTGCCACCATGCCCGGTTAATTTTTGTATTATTAGTAGAGATGGGGTTTCACCATGTTGGCCAGGCTGGTCTTGAACTCCTGACCTCGTGATTCACCCGCCTCGGCCTCCCAAAGTGTTGGGATTACAGGCATGAGCCACCACGCCTGGCCAATTTTAAAACATATTTTGTAGAGATAGGGGTCTCACTATGTTGCCCAGGTTTGTCTCGAACTCCTGGGCTAAAGTGATCCTTCTGTCTCCACTTCCCAAAGTGCTGGGATTACAAGTATGAGCAACCACACTTGGCCGAAAAAAAAATAGAATTATGGCAAGCTCATAGGTAGAATTTTATTTTTTTATTTTTTTGAGTCTCGCTCTGTTGCCCAGGCTGGAGTGCAGTGGCGCGATCTCAGCTCACTGCAAGCTCCGCCTCCCAGGTTCAAGTCATTCTCCTGCCTCACCCTCCCAAGTAGCTGGGACTACAAGCTCCTGCTACTATGCCCGGCTAATTTTTTGTATTTTTAGTAGAGACGGGGTTTCACTGTGTTAGCCAGGATGGTCTTGATCTCCTGAAGATCCGCCCGCCTCGGCCTTTCCCAAAGTGCTGGGATTACAGGCATGAGCCACTGCGCCCGGCCCAGAATTTTCTTTAAAAACAGTAGTATACATGGTGTGATTCCCTCTCTCCACGCACAAACATGTATGTACATATTCATATATATACATGCATATACTCAGGAAAACCATTTGAAATCATATATCACAAATCATTACTGTGGTCAATGTTGAGATTACAAAAATTTTCCCTTTCCTTTTTTTACAGTCACAGTCACTAAGATAAAATAACAAAAAGATTTCTGCCTTGGGGGGAAGCAACTGACCTTATATTAAGAAAAAAAAATTAAACCATCTTTCTACCAACCAATTATACAAATTAATTAATTTTCTTTTCTTTTTTTTTTTTTGAGACGGAGTCTCGCTGTGTCGCCCAGGCTGGAGTGCAGTGGCCGGATCTCAGCTCACTGCAAGCTCTGCCTCCCGGGTTTTTACGCCATTCTCCTGCCTCAGCCTCCCGAGTAGCCGGGACTACAGGCGCCCGCCACCTCGCCCGGCTAGTTTTTTGTATTTTTTAGTAGAGACGGGGTTTCACCGTGTTAGCCAGGATGGTCTCGAACTCCTGACCTCGTGATCCGCCCGTCTCGGCCTCCCAAAGTGCTGGGATTACAGGCTTGAGCCACCGCGCCCGGCCTAATTTTCTTTACTTTTCCCCATATGCTAAAAAACAAGTTTTAATTATAGTGTATGTTAAATGTTACATCCTAGCTTTTCACCTCACAACCCAAGTACATTTTCCATGTTGCAAAAATTATCTTAATTACTACTAAATATTCCATTAATTTGATACAGCTGAACACACTTAACCACACCTATGTTATTAAATGCTCAGCTTGTTTCCAGTTTTTCAGTGTGATAAATCCTGCTCTAAAAATCTTTAGATAAAGAGCTATTTTCTTTTCTTTTTTTTTTTTTTTTTTTTTTTTGAGATGGTGTCTTGCTCTGCTGCTCAGGCTGGAGGGCAGTAGCGTGATAGCTCACTGCAACCTCTGCCTCCTAGGTTCAAGTGATTCTCCTGCCTCAGCCGCCCAAGTAGCTGGCATTACAAATTTGAGCCACCATGGCCGGCTTTTTTTTTTTTTTTTTTTGAGACGGAGTTTTGCTCTTGTTGCCCAGGCCGGAGTGCAATGGTGCCACCTTGGCTCACGGCAACCTCCGCCTCCCGGGTTCAAGCGATTCTCTTGCCTCAGCCTCCTGGGTAGCTAGGATTACAGGCATGCACCACCATGCCCAGCTAATTTTGTATTTTTAGTAGAGATGAGGTTTCTCCATGTTGGTCAGGCTGGTCTTAAGCTCCCGACCTCAGGTGATGCGCCCACCTCGGCCTCCCAAAGTGTTGGGATTACAGACGTGAGCCACTGCGCCCAGCCGTAAGTTTTGTATTTTTATAGAAATGAGGTTTCACCATGTTGGCCAGGCTGGTCTCGAACTCATGACCTCAGATGATCCACCCATCCTGGCCTCTCAAAGTGCTGGGATTACTGGCGTGAGCCACCGCACCTGGCCTAAAGACCTATTTTCTTTAGAAATAGTTTTTGAGGATAAATTCCCTGAACTGGGATTGCTAAGCCATGCTCATGTATACCCAAGGCTTTGTTTTCAACCCACTGTGTGTCCTTACGCATGTTCAGAGACGTACAGCTGGGATCAGGAGTCAAAGTTCTGCCAACAACAAGCTGTGGAACCTCGGGCAACAACAGCTTTACTCTCTGTGGGTCTTAATTCTTTTACTTTAAATTAATGAGTGGATAGTATCAAATATTTCTTCCAGTTCTGAAAATCTATTGTATGTTTTGTAATACTATAAAAATGAGATATAAACTCTAGAGGAGGTTCTAAAACAATGGTTCAAAAATGTTTTTTTGTTTTTTTTTTTTTTTTTTTTTTTTTTTTTGAGACGGAGTCTCGCTCTGTCACCCAGGCTGGAGTGCAGTGGCCGGATCTCAGCTCACTGCAAGCTCCGCCTCCCGGGTTTACGCCATTCTCCGGCCTCAGCCTCCCGAGTAGCTGGGACTACAGGCGCCCGCCACCTCGCCCGGCTAGTTTTTTTTTTTTTTGTATTTCTTAATAGAGACGGGGTTTCACCGTGTTAGCCAGGATGGTCTCGATCTCCTGACCTCGTGATCCGCCCGTCTCGGCCTCCCAAAGTGCTGGGATTACAGGCTTGAGCCACCGCGCCCGGCCCAAAAATGTTTTAAGGAATGAAAGTAATGTTGTTGAACCTTGCAAAATTTTCTTGAAACAAACACCATTAATATGATGTTCAAGATAATGCAGAGGAAATTCAAAACCCCATAAAATCAATCCCTCTTATTTTAAGGTGGAAAGGACAGAATTAAGAAAAAGAAGAGAAAGAGTCAGGGCCCTGACACGCTACATCTCTAGGTGTTCACAATGTGAGTTTAACATCTTACTTTACCATTAGCACCTCAAGGGTATTTCTGAATGGCACCTGGTGCTAACTTAGGGAAGACAAAAGACTGGTTAATTAAGAAACAAGCTATCTTTCTTCACAGGCTGCACAAACTATTTCTACAACTCTTTCACATGTACAGTCCATCTGTGTTTAAATCCTGGTCCATCACTGACCATATGGCTTTGGGCAAGTGACGCTTCTCTGAGCTTCAGTTTCCTTCTCTGTCAAATGGGGATAATAAGTAGCAGCTATCTCAGAGGCACTATGTTATGAAGATTAAATGACATCCTGACTGTATAGCCCTTAGCACAGTGCCTGTCAATACAGAAAGACCTCAATAAATGTTAGCTATTAGCTGAATGTCTTAAGCAGTGGTGTTCTCAATCTTGTTCTTTTTTGTCCTGACTGCCATAGTAGCCACAGCTTGTGACCTGCGGGGAATGAAAAAAGTTCCTTTGGGGATTATACTAAAGTATCTGGGGAAGAAGAATACCGATCACCCACCTAACCACAATGGAAATGATATATAATGTACAATTTCTTTTATAACAATCCTTATCTTTAGGCAGACATAAGAATTACTAGTAATACCAAAAACCAAAATAACCCACCCCCCTCCATAACATTGACTCTAAATTGTCTGGTCTTTACCCTCTGCCTCCTCCAAGTCTTTTTTGTTGGCTAACAGGATCTCATCACGCTGGTCCGTCAACAGATCAGCCAGATGATGGATAATTTCTGCTCTCTAGAAGAAAGGTACACCATTAAAAAAACAGAGCTGTTAATCCAAGAAGAATGCACACCACAGTTTTTAAACCTACTCTTCTGAGAGTGCCAGGCCTTGCTCCCACATCCAAGGTCACCACCGACTGAAATCTCCTGATTTCCCGTCACTTATTCCCACCACTGCTCCCCTTATTTCTTCCTTCCTCTCTCATTGCCAACCCCTAAGTCACTTCTCACTTTTCCTCTTTCTTTTTCTCTTATGACTCCTGATTATTATAATTAGCAAACCATGGCTAATTATAATAATCAGGAGTCATAAGGAAAAAAAAGGAGGCGGGGAAGGGGCATGATGGATACAATCTGTAAAAGATTGTATAATCTGGCCGGGCGCAGTGGCTCAAGCCTGTAATCCCAGCACTTTGGGAGGCCGAGACGGGCAGGTCACGAGGTCAGGAGATAGAGACCATCCTGGCGAACATGGTGAAACCCCGTCTCTACTAAAAAATACAAAAAACTAGCCGGGCGAGGTGGTGGGCGCCTGTAGTCCCAGCTACTCAGGAGGCTGAGGCAGGAAAATGGCGTAAACCCGGGAGGTGGAGCTTGCAGTGAGCTGAGATCCAGCCACTGCACTCCAGCCTGGGTGACAGAGCGAGACTCCGTCTCAAAAAAAAAAAAAGGCTGTATAATCTGTAGGAGATTATGTAACTGTACAGGGGCCAGGACTTTGAAGTAACACGATACATAGAGTCTTACTTATTTAATATCATTAACTGGTTTATTTCCAGGTAAGTTTTTACATCTGGTTCTTCCTCGTAAATTATTTATTTAAAGCATTTAATCAAAGTGAAAAAATTCAGTCCTAGGTATTTGAAGACACCCCAAACCTGACCCTGCTAGATTAGGAAACGTGGCAAATCAGTATGCTGATTATTGGAGGAGTAGAGGGAAGTGGTTTGAAAGGGAAGCTAGGCTCCTCCTCTGCTTTCCTTTCTCTGCTGTTGGAGTTACTTTCTCTTTTCTCAGGCCAAAGGATTCATTAGTATAAACCCATATACATCCTTACTCTCAAATCCATCCTCGATAATATAACCCCTGGGGGACCAGCTCCCAGCTTCCACTTGACCTCCTCACCACTTCCAGCCTCATCATGTTTGCTACTTAGACTAATTCATGCCAGACAGGTCAGGGCTACAACTAGGCAGCAGGCTCTCGAGCTTCCCATCTTCCAGACAAGTCAGGGGATTTGGAATGGGTTGGGATAAGTAATTTTCCCACATTTCCATGCCCAGTATGTGGCAGAATTAGGTAACCTTCCTAATCTCATCATTTTTATAATGCTTTTGATCAAAACATCATAGTGATGAAAAGTTATCTTGGGCCTCTGTCTATAAAAGATAAAAGAGAAAATAAAATTAAGAAAAAGAAAAAAGGCAGAGCAAATATGAATCAGACTTGTAACTCAGATAACTCTACGGCTCACTAGGAATAAAGACGGAGTCAGCAGGTTTGACTCCTGTAACCATACAGCATGACTCACTCTGAAAACTGTAACAATACTATCAGCTAAGGTTATTACCTGCTCAGGTTCCAAGGTGGCCAACATCCTTCCTCCAGATCGAGCCATTTCTCCCTGCTGCTCAACAGTAGGGCCTGCAAGAATATGTGCAAATATCAGGTCCTGGTCACCTTAGTTCTCTTTCACTTTGCCAGCACTTGCACAGGCTCATCACGCCCACAGAAGGAACACATGATGCTTGTTTCACACAGGGGATCAGTATGACCAATAAAATAGCAAAAGAATGTGCCAGATTCACTTGGGCATAAACATAAGAACTTGCCTGTATTTCTGGGGTAGACGATATATTTTAAGTTTTCTAGAATTCTTCTGAATTCCACTTCGGCGATATTTTTTAATGTGTTTACATTTCTGAATGCAGATTATGAGGTAATTCTGTCCTTTGTAAACACTCGACAGCACATACTATATCATATGCATCTTTGCATCTCTAGTGCTTATTACTACCTGGCATCTAACATAGGCCTAGCAAATGTTTCTTGAGAAAATCAATGCTTATATACTTTAACTGAGTGATTGTACAGAGAATAGGCCTAGCTAGGCAGGTTAGACAGAATTTCACAAAAGCAAAGCAAAATCCAATTTTGCAAATAGTGCTCAAAATAATGCCGTATTTCGAAATATTAGCATATCAATTTTGTGATCTCTAACTAAGCCAGGTGTCACTAGTTCCTATCACAGAACTTGGGACCTTATGAAGAACTATTTACCTGCAGGCTTTACTTCTGAAAAGAAGGTACCAACTTTCTTCCCCTCCACGATGTCTGTGATGACGTGCCCAGATACCTTTGGGTGGGTTCCATTGGCAATAACAACAGAAGTGCCACCTTGCAAAGCCCAGAGGGCTGCTTTCACCTAATGAGACAGGTTAGATTCAGCAAACATGAGATTCAGACCTACTCACCCACATTTTAAACTTGCAAAAAGATATAAAATACAAGTTGATATTGAACAACTTAAGTATACAAAATGTGTTTTTAAAAGCTTAGAAGCTCCAAAAACACATTACAGCTTACACACTTTCCAGCTCAACCTTGGCATGTGTTACTTAAAGGTAAGCCAACCTATCCTTTGTTTCCAGTCTGTTCTCTCTTCAGTCTCCCTAGTATGGGACTCATAACTCCTACATTTGATTTACTGTACCTCAACTTAGAAACAACTAAGGAGACCAACAGGCTGGGGTTTGACCAGAGTCTGATCTTGAGTACTTTCGGCTTTTCTAAGTGGGGATCTTGTCCTCATCTGTGCTGTTGATACATGTGATGCTGTACCATAGGGGTGTGACTTCTAAGAATAATTAATGGGACAAAATTTTTGAAAGATTTCATCAAGAAATATTTGAACTGATAAATGAGAGATTTATGAATTATGAAAAATATATAGGCCCTGCCCTTGCAGAGTTTACAACATGAACACACTGTTCATATAATATTAATGAAAAAAACCCACAGACACAGACATAACTAAATGTTGGAATGCAACACTCAATAAATCTATATTTAGGTATGTACATATTTAAGTGTGTATGTGCCTACTATCTGAACCATTAACCCCCAAATAGTTACAAAAGTAAAAAGGATACAATACAGTTTGGGCTTTAAAATTGTTATAGGCAGTTAAGGTACCAGATTCTTACCTTGGCTTCCATGCCACCCATTCCCACTCTAGACTTGGTTCCAAATGTCACAGACTGCTGATCTCCGGGATAAAATATATCAATAAGCTTTGCATCATCTGACCCCGGGGGGCTGTCAAAAAGGCCTAAAAAATAGACAAGAGTCAGTAATACCGCTTTGATGGAAGTGTCTCCAAGACAGGCCTCCCCAGGGCACCTGTCAATCACTCTGTACTTTACTCATCCAAATGAATGCCACTGCACTACCACCTGTTTTAACCAGAAAAAGAGAACAAAGGATTCGACACTGACAAACAGCTCCAGGAGGACTCACCTTATATACTCCTCTAACCTGGCTTGATAAATAAATGTTTCCCCACATCAGACCATGGCCATATCCTTGGCACATTTATTAGCCCTGCCCATATCCCTGGCAAGGTATCCTTAATTCTGCCATAGCTACTTAAGATGTTGTGCTTTAAGGACAGAACTGAAAAAGAAGGGTGGCTATTGCAGAAACGGCATAGTAGCCATATACTGTTAAATGTGACCGTTTCCAAGCAGATGAAATGCAACAGAGGTACTCATTAACTCTCACAGTACCCTTTGAAACAGTCACTAATTTACACTCCCAATTTTATGAGTGAGTCACTGTAGAGGTTAGGCTGAGTCAGCAGGAGACTGCATGACTCCTGACATTCAATCTGGATTTATTACCATAAAGCACATGTCCCTTTTATAACTAAGTGGAGTGACATAAAATAGTTACATGAAACATCACAAGCATACAATCCAAGATGAAAAATCCTCACAATTTCACTTTGAAAAAGAGTAAGTAGGAGCTTGGAAAAGAAAAAGGGGGGGGGTTAACAGGGGGCTAAGAAACTGGAGTTAAATCAAGACCTAAAGTGGACACAGATGGGAAGGCTGGGGACTGGCTGAAGGACATTTTGGGCAGTGATTTTTCTGGTTTCAAGTTACTGCTTTTCCTGTGCTATAATATACCTCTCCCCTCCATTATTCCAAACCTTTAAGACAATCTTGCTACATACTACCTCTCTGAGGAAGTAAGTGAATCAAGGAAGTGAGGAAATCGATGCCCATTGTAGAGCAGAGCAGTGACAACCATAAGCAGTGCAAATTATTACAGGAAAAGAAAAAATAACCTTTCACAATCTGTCAGTCTCAACCTACTACTCCACAGCTCTCCAGGATTTAGGGTTAGGATCTTCCCAGAAGATACAGTGCTGTGAGATCACAGATTTAGATTTGGAAGTTGTTTCAGTTTCATATATTAGTATAGGAAAGAGTGGGCAATTCTAGCCAAACCTTCTCCAAAGACAGTGAAGGGTTCCTAGCATGCTGATAATGTGCCTACTCCTCCTTTCCCTTTACCCCACCAAGAGCATAGTTAAAATTCAGATACTGTTCTAAAAAATCAACACTCAGTAGAAAACGAATTAGGATAATCACAGTAAGAATGCCAGTCTACCAGTGACCCGATTTTGGTGCTTGAAGCTGCATCAAAATGATTTGCTAGAGTGTTGTTTAAATTGGGTTTTATAAATTAATCTCGAAAACCTACTTTTTTTTTTTTTTTTTTTTACCTTGTCAGGCAGTATAAGAGAGAAGGAAGAGTGTAGCTTTTTTAATTGAACAGACTCAGATTTGAAACTGGCCTCTGTCAAGCACTTGCTATGTGACTTTAGATATACCATTTAATAGATCTTAATCTAATTTTAAACTAAATTTTAAAAAATTATTTCTTCTTCTCTCCCCTCTCCTCTCCCAACAGGGTCTCTGTTTCTGTCACTCAGGCTGCAGTGAGGTGGCATGATCACAGTTCACTGCAGCCTCAACTTCCTGGGCTCAAGTGATCTTACTGCCTCAGCCTTCCCAAGTAGCTGGGATTACAGGCATGTGCCACGTGCCCAGTTTGAACTTAATTTTTAATTTCTTTATCTGTAAAATTGGGTTAACCTACCTACTACCTACATTGTAGGGTTGCTATAAAGATTGAATAAATTACATTTATCAAGCACCTAGCACACTATGTGCTCATAGTAGACATTCAGTAAAAACCTGCTGATTGGCCAGGCGCCATGGCTCACGCCTGTAATCCCAGTGCTTTGGGAGGCCAAGGTGGGCGGATCACGAGGTCAGGAGTTCGAAACCAGCCTGGCCAACATGATGAAACCCCGTCTCTATTAAAAATACAAAAATTAGCCAGGCATGGTAGCACACGCCTGTAATCCCAGCTACTTGGGAGGCTGAGATAGGAGAATCACTTGAACCCAGGAGGCGGAGGTTGCAGTGAGCCGAGATCGTGCCACTGCACTCCAGCCTGGGCGACAGAGCAAGACTCCGTCTTGAGGGGAAAAATGAATAGAAAACCCACTGATTAACCAAAATGCCTTCTTTCTCCAGGGTGGCTCACACTTACTCCAACTTAGCTGTTCCTATCCTGGGACTTCAAATTACAGTGGATAACACAGGACTAAGACTTCTTACAGGTAAAGACATTGACATGTAGGTGTCTTATCTTTGACTTTCCACATGGGCAGAGACAGATCAATTCATCTATGTCTGCCCCTGCCTCCACTACGTAGCCCCTGCCCTTACCATACAACTGCCTGAGCATAAAACAGAGAACAGGTCTTCCCGTGTTAACCTGCCTTGGTGTGGGCTGGGAATTAAGTAGGGGTGTTCTAACCTTCTGGGAATGTAACAGGGGACTTCTGGAATCCTAGATTCTGGACACAGTTACTATATTTCTTATGGGTCAGACTGTGAAATGGAAATAGCTTAAGGAAGCTTGAGAAGAGTGAATGGAAAGATATATTAGAGCCAAGAGTGGCCCCTCTAGGAAGAAGGGAACAGCAGAGAAGAACAGAGCAACATATAAGAACACAGTAGCCAGATAGCCTAGACTTCTACAGTGGCTCCAACTTAAAACAATCTGTCCCAACAAAGAAAAAGAAAAAAACCAAAACAAAACAAAATAAAGCAAAACAAAACAAACAAACAAAAAAACCTATAATCTGTCCTATGGCTTACATTAAAAACTGAAAGTAATCAAAACCACAATGAGATACTACTTCACACCCATTAGGATAGCTATAATAAAAAAGGCAGATAAAAACAACTGAGTATGGCCGGGGGCAGTGGCTCATGCCTGTAATCCCAGCACTTTGGGAGGCCGAGACGGGCGGATCACGAGGTCAGGAGATCGAGACCATCCTGGCTAACATGATGAAACCCCGTCTCTACTAAAATACAAAAACAAAAACAAACAAACAAAAAAAAAAACAAAACAACTGAGTAACAGCAATGATGTAAACACATTAGAACCTTCATACAATGCTGGTGAGAATATGAAATGGTACAGCTGCTTTGGAAAACAGTCTAGTAGTTCCTCAAAAGTCTTTTAAACAGAGTTACCATGTGACCCTGCAGTTCTACTCTTAGGTGAAATAAAACATGTTCGCACAAAAACGTGTCATGAATGTTCACAGCTAATGTCCATCAATTGATGAACTGATAAATAAAACATGGTCTCAGAGTGGCATATTATTCAGCAATAAAAAAAATGAAGTATTGATACATGCTTAAAATAGATGAACCGTGAAAACGTGCTAAGTGAAAAAAGCCAGTCACAAAGGGCCACCATAAAATATGAAGCCATTTAAATAAAATGTCCAGAACAGGTTAATCCACAGAAACAGAAAGTATACTGGAGATTGCCTAGGGATAGGGAGTTTGGGTAGAAGTGGGGAGTGACTGCTAACGGTTATGGAGTTTCTTATTGGGGTGATGAAAGGGAAAGTGTTCTACAAATGACTGTGGTTTTGGTTGCACAATTATGTAAATACACTAAACATCACTGAATTGTACACTTTATTTATTTATTTTTGAGATAGGGTCTCGCTCTGTCACCCAGGCTGGAGTACGGTGGCGCGATAACTGCTCACTGCAGCCTGGAACCCCCAGGTCCAAGTGATCTTTCTGCTTCAGCCCCGAGTAGCTGGAACCATAGGTGCATACCACCATGTCCAGCTAACTTTTCTATTTTTTGTAGAAACAGGGACTCACTATATTGCCCAGGCTGATCTCGCACTCCTGGGCTCAAGTGATCCTCCGGCTCTGGCCTCCCAAAGTGTTGGGATTATAGGTGTGAGCCACCACGCCAGGACAGAATTATAAACTTCAAATAAGTGAATTGTATGGTATGTGAATTATATCTCTATAAAGCTGTTATTTAAGAAAAACAACTGAAAGCACCTGGAAGTAACATTTCAGTATTCAAACTACATCTCTTAGACTCGCCCACCCTGTTTTGAATCATAAAAGCCCTTTGTCTGAACACATGGCTAATGATCTATAGCAAAAAATAGATCAGAGGGACGCAAAGAAAGAGGGAAACTCACGTGCTCATACATGTAGCATTTAAAACAAAGGGCAGATAAAAGAAAAAAGCATTACTTTGTACCTTCTACATCTGAAAGAACAATCAAGAGGTCAGTTTTCATTTCCACAGCCAGTCGGGCAGCCAGGCTATCATTATCTTTAACACTAATAACCTAGAATGCAGATTAAAAAGTCATAAGTGAGTGAGCTAAGCAGTCCAAACAGAAATTCATGGAAGCACCCAGCCAAGCTCAGGCAAAACCAAGCTAGGCTCAGGCAAAACCAATGAACCCAAATATATAGATGACAGCTCTTGCAGGCCCCTTCTGTCTGCAAAACACAGTGTCTACTGGCAATCCCTTTCCCAAACATGCAGTCTTCTAGCCACTGAAACATACAAGCCATGCTCATTGCACCATCTTAAGTGACTATAGCACCTCACCCTGTTGAATGCAACCACAAGTTCAGAAGAGCTTATGCAGTCACTGCTCCATGACAACAGTTTCTCTCACAACTATTCCATCTTGTTTATGCCAAACTTCCGGTGTTAGTGCATGCAGCATAGCATGGTGTTAGTGTCTCCAGCATGCTGAACCTTTAGAAATACTTTACCCACATTTACCCCCTGCAGGTCACTGTTGGGCTCAGCTGGGGGGACAACAGCATCATTTGTGTTGACAATGGGGACAATGTTCATTCTAAGGAGTTCATGAAGTGTTCCATTGAGGTTCCGGCGCTTCTGCTCATCATGGAAATCCAAATTGGTCACCAAAATCTAAAAGGATTAAATAGATGGAAAATGCAGGAGGGAGAAAAATGCTAAACTTCCCAGTATACAAAAGATGCTAAGAGTAGGGGAGTTAAACTTTAGGTTTCTGGGGCCCCATACAGATTAGAATGAAATACGCATATCTGGGTGCTATCCAATTCTTTGTTTTCTTCAAGACAGGGTCTTACTCTGTTGCTCAGGCTGCAGTGCAGTGGCATAATCTCTGCTTACTGCAACCTCTACCTCCTGGGTTCAAGCAATTCTCATGCCTCAGCTTTCCAAGTAGCTAGGATTATAGGCATGCGCAGTTAATTTCTGTATTTTTAGTAGAGACAGGGTTTTGCCATGCTGGCCAGGCTGGTCTCAAACTCCTGGCCTCAACTGATGGGATTACAGATGTGACCCACTGCACCTGGCCCCAATTTTTGTAGAGATAAAAAAAATTACAATAATCTGAAAGATTTATGTAAGAATGTTCAAGACTTCTTGCAAAAGTACTTTAATCCTCAGAGAGCTAACAAATCCCAAAATCTCATCCAATTACAAAATTAAGAAATTAATGTATCTATTTTTAGAGGAATACTGGGGGAGTCAGTGATTATCCATTACTTTCTTTTCTTTCTTTTCTTTTTTTATAGAGAGGGTCTTGCTGTGTTCTCCTCGTCTCAAGTGATCCTCCCACCTCAGCCTCCTGAGTAACTGGGACTAAAGATGCACACCGCTGTGCCCCAGCAATTTCTAAAACATCTCTGTATCCTAGGATCTGATTCAGGGCCTGGCCATAGTAGGCCCTTAAATATTTGGCGAGTGAGTGAATAAATTATTTTCCCTGCTTAGAAAAGTGTGTTAGACAAAATGGAACAGGGTTGTGTTATCCCTGCTCTTGCTTTGAAGCAGACTATTACTGGAGTTAACTAAGACTGTGTGTGAGCATGTGGGGTTAGTCTGAGAAATTTATGGAGGTTAGTCTTTAGTCACAAGCTGAAAGAGGGGCAGAACACAACTTGGTTCAAGGGAGGAGATGAGCATAAGGTGCTCAAAGGTACAATGGAGATGGGCGTGTGGGCTGGTAAAGAGCTCTGCTTTCTAGCTTGAACTAGAATTTTATGCAATGTTTAGGAGAAAAAGATAAATGGGTAAATGGAGATAGCAAGAAACTAAATGGCAACAAACCTTGAGGCTCAACAGTAAATAATGTAATCTCTCTAATGTTTACGGAAGAGGGTTCTTGCTATGTAGGGCAGGCTAAGGTAGGAAAAGTTGGAAGCAAATAGTAAAGAAAGCAGGCACTGAAACAGTCAAAGTGAGGATGGTTAAGGGTCTGGCTATGGTAACTAAGAAGAATATAGCAATAAAACAGCAGCCTTAATGATAATAAAACACAGGAAACATACATAGAAAAATAATTCACTCGCTCACTTGATAAAAAATTTGTTAAGTACCTCTGAAATGCCAGGGTCTAGTTGCTGGAATGGAGAATAAGAATGTTGATGGTTTGGGGAAAAACAAAATGGGGCATATTTTTGAAAGGGAAGATCATGAACTCCTTTTCAGAAAAGCTTAGTTCTGCTGGACACAGGACTAGGTCAAAGCTGAACATACAGATTCTAGTCATGATGGTGAAAGATCGAACAATTAATATAAACCCGTGGGTAGGAGAGACAAGCAGGAGGTCTAAAGGTCCAGGAAAAATACCTGTCACTAAAATAGCTTCACAAACATGGCCTGGGGATCTCAGCACTAAGGTAGGAGATAAAGAGCCCCAAGAGGGAAATGTTCGTGTTTAGACAAGGGCAATCTGTTGAGGGAAAATCAGTTTCCCTTCTACGAAGAAAAAACAAGCTGTTTTAAGTGTTTAAGTCTTTAACCTGGCAAACTACCTACTGGAAGTTTTCAAAAGCCACTGATAATGGTCTTCTCTATAATATTACTGAAGAAAATAAGGAACCATAGGATAAGGTATAAAGGGCAAATATTTTCTGTAGATATGATGGCCTTGGGGGAAGACACAGGTGTGAGAGGAAACAGCCCAGGGATTGAAGCTTGTTGGGAACCGGAGGGGCAGAGCTCTTCTTCCACTCAGTGTAAATGGAAACAATGGCTGATACTGCAGGGACTCTTCATGCTACTGTCATTCAAAACAAAACAAAACAAAAACAAACTCTCAAAAAGTATCATCCCTGGGAAAAACCAAACCACAGCAAAACCATAGCTCTTGGACTTGAGCTTCCTCACCCAGCTCCAGGCACTTTAAAAAAATTAAAGACCAAAACTGTCACTGGACTGTGGAGACGAGAAAGCAGATAATTAAGAAGAGTGATAGAAATAGAGATTTATATTGCATTTATACTAAGAGAAAAAAGCTAAGATTACAGAAAGTAGGGTCCCCAGTCATAGGCAATGGGACAAGCCCATGCCTTTCTGTTTTAACTCACTGACATGAGGACACTCTGGTGTAATACCAGAACATCACTGTGGGTACAAACAGGCAAATGATGGAGAAACAAAAAAAAGTAACAGGAAATGAAGAAGCAAAACCTGAAACAATATATGTATACATAACAATATCACCGGTGTAAAATAACATCCGTGCATGTAGTGCACATGTAAAATAATATCCATAATATAAAATAACGGCTATTTACATCTTTACAGGTAAAGGGGTTTCAAAATAAAATAATTTGGGAGTTAGATTTTTTTTTCAGTTGTTTCCTGAAGTGACTGCTATTTAGATGTCTCTAGTGTGTAGCTGTACAGTTGATTAAGAATATAATTCAAAAAAATTCAGGAGATTTAGGTAAAAATGAAACAATGCAGAAAGAAGGTTCTAGAACATTTAGGGGTAGCCACCAAAAATTCATAAGTCCCATGATAACTGGAATCATGTCTGATTTGTTCACCACAGTATCCCCAATGCCCAAGACTGCTAGATACACCATAGGTGCTCAATAAATATTTGCTGAATGAGTGAAAAACCAGCCACCCACCAGCATTCCTCTTTCCCTTTAAAGCTTAATAAGTATCTGCTATAAAAGGCAACCAACCACATGCAAAGAGAAGCAAGCCACCTGAAATCAAAGAAGCAGTGAAATAAAGCCGTTTAACTTCTCTGTCTTCAGAAGTGTTAGCACTTGTAATCCTAAGTGTTATTAGGGTAACATGAGCTAATACTGAGAATGTATTATGTAGCAAACACTATACCAAATGCTTTTCATATATTTTCCCACTGAGTCCTTCCAAAAATTATCTGAAATAGGCACTGATATTATCCCCATTTTCAGATGAGGAAACTGAGGCACAAAAAGGTTAGATAAAAAACTTTCTTCAGATCTCTCAAGTAGCAAGTGATGAAGCTGACACCATATTCTAGTAGACTAGTTCCAGACCCCTTTGTTCCACAAGAACCACCCTCACAGGTCCCACACCCCTTTCAAAGCCCAGCCTCTCACCTGGGCAGCACAGATGCTGTACTGGGTAAACATAGCCTCATATAAGGCCATCAGCCCACTCTGTCCGGCAGCTGCACAGGCTCGTGCCTCTAAGACTGGAATTGCCTGTAATATACCAATGAGACAAGGTGTGGTAGGAAATGAGGGAAGAAGACCTGAAGGTCCATTTTAACGTGTGGGGAAGCAGCACTCACCATCTCTTTCAGCTGGTTCTGCCCCGAGTGTAGGGCCTGCCGCACGCTCTGAGACAGAAGGATCTCATGGCGCAAGCGTTGTTTGCCAAAGGCTACAGCTCCGCTGGTCACCAGCATCATCTCTCTGCCCTGATTCTGCAGTACTGATACCTGGCATTGAGAAAGGAAAGGGGATCACAAGTCACTGTACTGTCTCGTTCATCTTTTCACAAGGGATGGAGGTAGGGTGGACTATTGAGTAGATCCCGAATGCTGGTTTATGAACCAGCATGGGGCTGGCTCTGGAAGAATCAACCAGACTGTCTGGTAAAAACACAGATTCCTACATCCTGTCTCAAATTTCTGTTTAGCAGGTAGCAGATAAAAATCAGACATTTTAATTTATTTTTTAATTAAAACAATTGGCTGGGCATGGTGGCTCATGCCTGTAATCCCAGTACTTTGGGAGGCCAAGGCAGGCAGAAGGTTCCTGAGCCCAGGAGGTTCAAGACCACCCAGGCAACATGGCAACACCCAGTCTCTACAAAAAATACAAAATTTAGCCAGGCATGGTGGTGCATGCCCGCTACCTCGGGAGGCCAAGGTAGAAGGATCACCTGAGCTCAGGGAGGATGAGGCTGCAGTGAGCCATGATCGCACCACCACACTCCAACCTGGGCAATAGAATGAGAGAGATGCTGTCTCAAAAACAACAACAACAACAAAAAGAACCCTATGAAAAAAAATTTTTTAAGACAGAGTCTTGCTCTGTCACCCAGGCTGGAGTGCAGTGGCAGGAGTGTGGCTCACTGCAGCCTTGGCTGCCTAGGCTTAAGTGATCCTCCTGCCTCAGCCTCACAAGTAGCTGGAACTACAGGTTCATGCCACCATGCCCAGCTAATTTTTCTTTTTTAATGCATTTTTGTAGAAATGGAATCTCACTATGTTGCCCAGACTGGCCTCAAACTTCTGGTCTCAATCCATCCTCCTGCCACAGCCTCCCAAAGCTGTGGATTACAGACATAAGCCACCTGGCCTCAGACAGACATTTTTAATAAGGAAATTCTGGTGTCTAGCCAAGTTTGACATCTATAGGACATGATTGTATTAGGTTGGTGCAAAAGTAATTGCATGTCAATTACCATTGACAGTAATAGCAAAGACCACAATTACTTTTGTGCCAACCTAATATTTGCAGGGAGTGTGTAATACAGAAGGCCTCGTTGCTCCAAGAAATGAAGCCCAGAATAAAAGTCCGCAGGTAGGAAATGCAATGTAGACTCAGCAGATGGCTTCTCAGGTTCTAAGGCTTAACCCGGGTAAATGAGGCTGTTCTGGTGGCACATCTGATCCTATGGGTTGCCTCTGCCTACACCAGGGGCAAATGGTGACCTTGTTCTGCTCTGCCTGCCCAGAACCAAATGTGGTCATTTTGTTTCCTACCTTAAGCAGACTTATATGAAAAAATTAAAGACTCAAGATGCAATAAAGTCAATATTCCTAAACTGTCCTTTCCTTCTGATATCTGAACCCTTTTAACTGGTCCAGGAACTCACAAACAGCTATGATAAACCATGATTTAAAACAATAATAACTTTTTTTTTTGAAACAGGGTCTTGCTTTGTCACCCACGCTGGAGGACAGTGGCACAATCACGGCACACTGCAACCCTGACCTCCAGGACTCAAGCAATCTCCCCACCTCAGCCCCCTGAGTAGCTTCCCAAAGTGCTGGGATTACAGGTGTGAGCTACTGTGCCTGGCCCCGACAACAATATTTTATCACAGAAAGTTTCAGCTGCCTGAGGTGGGAGGATTGCTTGAGGCCAGGAATTCGAAGCCTGGGCAAAATAGCAAGACCCCATATCTATGAAAAATTAAAAAAAAAAAAACCAGCCAAGCAGCATGTGCCCATAGTCCCAGCTACTCAGGAGGCTAAAGAAGGATCCCAACTGAGCCCAGGAGTTCAGGGCTGCAGTGAGCTATGATTACACCACTGCATTCCAGCCTAGGCGACAGAGCAAGACCCTCTCTCTAAAATAAATAAATAAAAATCAAAAAAAAAAAAAGAAAATTTCATATTTAACTGAAGTGGTGAGAATAGTATTATAAATCCCCATGTACATACCACACAGTTTCACCAACTATCTCTCATGGCCAATTTCCTAGTCTCCAATAACCGCTCTATACCATTATCATCTGGAATATTTCAATGATTTCCTTTATATCAAATAGCCAGTGTTCATATTTTTCCAATTTTTTTTCCTTGCTCAAATTGAGATGCAAATTAAACCCTGCATTACAAATTAATTGAAGTGTCTCTCAAGTTCCTTTAATTCATGGGTTCCCCTCTCCATCAGTTTTCCCCCTTGTAATTTTTGTTAAACTGAGTTGTTTATTCTTTAGGATTTCCCAGCCTACATTTTCCCAATTGTGTCCTTATGATGTTAATCCTGCACTTTGTATATCCTATAAACTGATGTTTGGTATGAAGGCTTTTTTTTTTCCCCCAACAAGTCTTTATAAGTTGTGGTGTGCACATCCATCAAGGAGATACATAATGCCTGGTTATCTTTCTTTTTGTGATGTTAGCATCTGTTGATGATCATTGCCAAGATCCATTATTCCATTAGGAGCTGCAAAATGCTGATACTCTAACTCAATGATTCCTTCATTTATAATCTGGAAAAATTCCAAAAGGGAAACTCTCCTTTACTAACTATTTGATTACCCTGAAGGTACAGTTTGCCGATGAAAAGCAGGACAAATGTGTGTCTCCTCCCCTTTACTAATCCATTTTCAATATAATGAGTAGCTTCTCTAGCACCCTCCAAAAATGGCCAATGAAATTTTTTTTTTTTTTTTTGAGACGGAGTCTCACTGTCTCCTACGTTGGAGTGCAGTGGTGCAATCTCAGCTCACTGCAAGCTCCGCCTCCCAGGTTCACACCATTCTCCTGCCTCAGCCTCCCAAGTAGCTGGGACTACAGGCGCCCACCACCACACCCAGCTAATTTTTTGTATTTTTAGTAGAGACGGGGTTTCACTGTTAGCCAGGATGGTCTGGATCTCCTGACTTCATGATCTGCCTGCCTCGGCCTCCCAAAGTGCTGGGATTATAGGCATGAGCCACCACGCCCGTCCATGAAGTTTTTTTTTTTTTTAAGTGTAATTATGAACTCATGGATTTAAACATATTTTGTTGCATTGTGCAGTGATTCCCTTTTTTTTTTTGAGAATCAGTCTCACTCTCGCCCAGGCTGGAATGCAGTAGTGCTATCTCGTCTCACTGCAACCTCCACCTCCAAGGTTCAAGAGATTCTCCTGCCTCAGCCTCCCAAGTAGCTGGGATTACAGGCAGGTGCCACCATGCCTGGCTAATTTTTGCATTATTAGTAGAGACAAGATTTCACCATGTTGGCCAGGCTAGTCTTGAACTCCTGACGTCAGGTGATCCCCCCACCTTGGCCTACCAAAGTGTTGGGATTACAGGTATGAGCCACTGTGCCCAGCTGTGATTCCCTTTCTTGATGTTCAAATCATCCCATTTATGGCCAGTGGAAACCACTTTAAGTTGGTTCCTGAGTCCATCTGACATGATAAGATGACTATTAGGCAGGCCCTGATGGAGACAGCTCTTCCATTAGGTCCAAATGCAGCCCTACAAAGCTGGTAACCTACGCAAACCTTTACCAGGTTTTTCCTACTCTTTTCATCAAGTTTCTCCTCCGTTCAAAATCTTCAGTCTGCTTTTGAGACTGCACTCCAACTCACACAGTTGGCTTCAGAGCCCTGCCTAATGCAATGATCCATTTTTTTTTTTCATTCTTTCTAATGAGATGACCACCTCTACTTTCCAGCTTATCTCCTCCCTGGCCCACAGCATGCCACACTCATTCCTGTCTATCCTCGATCTGGAATCCGCTTGAGACCCTGTCCATTCCCCAGAACCACTGGACTGCACAACTGCAGAAGCATGTCACACTGATACTTATTAGCATGGAACTTTTCCCCTCTGTTTGTACAAATCCCATCAGTTGTCAAGGCCCAGGCTGAGTTCCAGCTCTCCTAGGAAGCCCCAGGAACAACCACACTCTCATCTGAGTTTCCCATCTCTGGACCCATCGCTCACTGTCATTTGGGCCCACTTATTTGGATATTTACTGCCCTGAACAGTCACCTTAATGTCTGGGGAGTCCCAGTTCTGGCTCCCAAAGGGTAGAGACTGTTATATCTCTAAAGTAGAGAGGGTAGAGAAGCTAGTGCCCCTCATAGTGTAGTCTCTTGATAAATATTTTTAAAATTTATCTGATGAACTCAATCTAGAAGGTGGGTTTGATTATTGCTGTTTTCTTTTTGTGTGTGTGGGGGGGTGGGGACTGGAGGTCAGGATTTTTCTCTGTTGCCCAGGCTGTAGTGCAGTGACTTTATCATAGTTCACTGCAACCTTGAGCTCCTGGGCTCAAGCAATCCCCCTGCCTCAGCCTACCAAGAAGTCAGAACTTTTTTAGACAGGGTCTTGCTCTGTCACCAAGGCTGGAGTGCAGTCAGTTGCGTGATTATAGCTCATTGCAGCTTCAACCTCCCAGGCTCAAGCAATCCTCCTACCTCAGCCTCCTGAGTAGCCAGGGCCACAGGAATGTGCCACCATGCCTGGCTAATTTTTTAAAAATTTTTTGTAGAGATGGGGTCTCACTATGTGGCTTAGGCTGGTCTTGAACTCCTGGGCTCAAGCAATCCTCCCGCCCCAGCCTTCCAAAGTGCTGAGATTACAGGTGCAAGTCACCACGCCCAGCGATTTCATTTTTGTAGAGACAGGGTCTCACTTTGTTGCTCAGGCTTGATAATTATTTAGAATAGAAAATCTAAGAAAGAAATTGTATCAAGTTTCAGGTTAGCAGTTTCCCAATATTAACGCCTCAGGAAAGTTGTTTTTTAAAAACTGAAAATTTAATTACGAGGGTAGTGTAAAATTTCAGATGCCATAGAAGAGCTCTTGCTTTATCTGTGGGATGCTGGGATGTCTGGATTTTTACTTTTGGCCAAATCTGGCATGCTCCCTGTTTTTGTAAATGAAATTTTATCAGCTCACGGCCATGCTCATTCATTTATGTATTGTCTGTGGTTGCTTCTGCAGAGCTGTGTACTGGAGACACAGAACATATAACCTACAAAACTAAAATATTTACTATCTGGTCTCTTGCAGAAAAAGTTTGCAGGCCCAGCACTTTGGGAGGCCAAGGCAGGAGAATCACTTGAGCCCAGCAGTTGGAAACCAACCTGGGCAACATAGCGAGACCCCCGTCTCTACAAAAACTACACAAATTAGCTGGGCATAATGGTTTGTGCCTGTAGCTGCAGCTACTCAGGAAGCTGAGGTGGGAGTATCACTTGAGCTCGATAGGTCGAGGCTGCAGTGAGCCATGATCATGCCACAACAGTCCAGCCTGGGTGACAGAGTGAGATCCTCTCAAGACAGACAAACACAGCAGCCCCATCCCAGAGATACTTATTAAACGGCTAGATGTGAAACCCAGGCATCTCCAGGCCCGAGATGATTCTACTGCATAGCCAGAACTAAGAATCTCCAACAGAAACAGCTCTTTATCACGAAGAAGTCTGAGGCATGAACTGCATGAAATCACCCCTACTCCTTAACATCCCCTTTTCTTGCCCTAAGATGCCATCTCTCACTGGCATCTACGTTGGGAAACAGTTTTCACATTGGGTTAAATCTATTGCACTGAAATCACAATTATTTTTATAAGTTGATGAGCAACTTAAACCCAATTTGAAGTAGTAACTTAAAACCCAAATTTCAGTACAGCATAATTTCTATCTTGGCAATCACCTGCTCAACAATAGATGCCAAGCGCCCCAGGGCCAGGCCACATTCATCCCCTCGGGTCACCACAGCACTGCCGAGCTTCACCACGATTCTCTTGGCATGCTTCAGTTCACCGCGGTGGGCAAAGGACTTGCCATGTGTACGACTGAGGGGTACAGTGATAAAGGGGATGTTGCTCCAAGAACGAACATGTCTGATGACTGAAGGCTGGATACAATCTGTAGCCATCAAAGTCAAATGCAAGAAAAAAAGAAATAATATAGTTTTTCAATAAAAACATACATGCTCAGTATTAACCAGTTTAGATACCAAAAAACAGCATTATCATTATTAACTGTGTAAAACTAGTACAGTATATCAAAAGCTCTATCTAGCATATTCTTATTTTACTATTGTATGGAGTTTACACCCAGGATGCAGGTCATAGGCATACTCAAATGCTGTTGGTGAACAGTACAAACAAATTAATCTCTCTTGAAGACAGGTTGGTAAATGTATCAAAAGCCTTTAAAAAAGTTATCTAAAAAAGAGATTTATCAGAAAGCTATTCATCACCGTGTTATTTATTATCAGAAAAATCAGAAGTAGAGTAAATGTTGGATAAAGGGAAAAAGATTAACATTTTTAGAATTTTTAATAATGTACAAAAATGCTTATATGTTAATTTCATATATGTATAAACACATAGATGGATAAAATTAATGGAAAATTAATATTTTATCTCTTGATAGGATTATAAGCAATTTTAAATTTTCTTCTTTGTTCTTTCTTAGGTTTTCCAAGCTTATGCAGTAAAGATGCATTGCTTTCATAATCAGAAAAATATGGGTGTTTCTAAAGAAACTATAAAAAGAGGAAAGAGCCGGCCAGGCATGGCAGCTCACACCTATAATCCCAGCACCTTGGGAGGCGGAGGCAGAAGGATCACTTGAGGTCAGGAGCTCAAGACCAGCCTGGACAACATAGTGAAACCCCGTCTCTACTAAAATACAAAACTTAGCCAAGTGTGGTGGTGGGCACCTATAATCTCAACTACTCAGGTGGCTGAGGCAGGAGAATCGCTTGAACCTGGGAGGCGGACGTTGCAGTGAGCCGAGATCGTGCCACTGCACTCCAGCCTGAGCGACAGAGTGAGATTCCTTCTCAAAAAACAAAAAAAGAAGGAAGAACCTGATTAGCAAAGACAGTAAAGAACAAAGTAAGTGTATGAATAATACAAAATCTCAACTAGCCTATCTACAATTTCTCTTTGATGAATTCAGATGCCTGTAACAATGATGAAAGAAACCAAAGAGCTTTCTGAAGGAAAAGCAATGTTAGAGTCAGATACTTTCTATCCCCTGGGACATCTGCCTCTAACCAATTTTCTTGATTCTTTTTCTTGTAACACTGTACAAGATTACAGATCATTTGTACAGATGAACAAACAAAAAAAATTATACAAGATTTCTAAGGAGGAAAAAAATCTTGATTAAAAGCCAAAGAGAAACCTGCATAAAGCCAGAAGTAAAAGAGTAAAAGCTGAATGTCAGGCACAGAACCCCTTCAACACTTCTCATGGGCCCAACACTTCCTGCTTCGCTGATTACTAATTACCCATTCGTCCTTTCTCACACAATTACCAGATCCCCAAGTATTGGCGAGGCATACTGCCATCAGTCTAAAGACTACATTTCCCAGCCTTTCTTGCTCAGATAGACAGGACCATGTGACCAACAAGCTATCTGACTAACAAGATATCTGGCTAACAAGATACATGTGAAAATGTTATGTGGAATTTCTAGGAACTTAAAAGAGACATGCTTTCTTCCATTCATCCCCACTGCTGCTTGGAACATGGGTATGAAGGCTGGAGCTCAATCACTCATTTTGAACTGGAAGGAACTGTGAAGCAACAAGAACGAAAGAGCAGGGATCTCTGATGATTCCACAGTGCTATTCTGGAAGCCCTGGACTGCCTACCTTCTTTCAGGACTGCTAGGCTTCCTTCAGGAGAAAGAGAGAAATACATTTCTATCCTGTTTGAGCCATTATTATTTTGAGTTTCCTGCTACATGCACATAATTGTAACTGACATAGAAGGAGAATGACTGCATAGGCAGATGGGCTGGGTGAAGTCTCCATGGGAGAGAAGATGCTGTCAATCAGTGGGGGTGGAGGAGCACTTACAGCAAATAGACCTTCCTTCCTGATAGCAAGAAGCAAGACATGGTGGGTAACATAGGTTCTCAGCAGGACTAAGCTTTAAGCAATTCCCTGCAAAGACTTTTCTATATCTCATTATAAGCAACTCATAAATATTCAAATGAATTACTAAAATAATCATTCCAAGCCACCTTTTGAACCACTGTTCTATTACTGTATTAGAGAGTTAAGTACCTTCACTTGAACCAACCATTATCACTTCCCTTTATATTGTCTGTCTATAAATGACAATTTTCTGAAAACCTCTTTAGACCTCTGACTCTCTCCTGGTCACTAACTCACTCCCTAACCATTATCTACTGATGGTGGGTAAAGTAGGCAGGAGCTTATTCTCATGAATGGGAAGGCGACTGTGGGTTCTCCTCCCTTCCTGTGTCCTTCACACACAAATCTTAGAACATTTCTAACAAAGTAGTGAAGATTCATTTCTTCCTTTCCTTAAATAACCATTTTTCAAGTGACTATGTTTCAGGTTTGTGGAGATATAAGAAAGATAATATGATCTTTTTTCACAATAGGCTTGGCATTGAGATCCGGGCACACAGCTACTTAGTAAGCCATTATCTGGGATGGAACTGGGATTCTGACGGCATTGCTGGATCCACAGGTGTATGGTCTCTTCCTGCTACGGGAGTCCCTGGGACTAAAAGACTGGTTTGTTGTTGAGACTAAGTTTTGCGGAGTGCTACTTTCCTTCATTAGGTTAATTATTAATAATACAGGTACCCTACTCTGTTTTCAGGAATATTATCCTAAGCAATATGTACACATAAGTTTTAAGTTTAAAAGTTGTACACATAATGGTTTGGTCTCACTGATCTGATAGAGAGAAGGGTGGTGGAGGGACAGGCTTACTTCCCTAGGGTTTGGACCAGGGATCATCAGTGGCTGTTTGCAGAGCTCAGAGCTATGCCAAGTATTATGTATTATCCCTTTGATAGCTGTCAGATCTAGGCTTTCTGGCTTTCTCTCCTGTCCGCTGGAGGGCCTATCCTGACCTGGAAGGGGTGGTGAGCATGGGTGGAGCAGCCTGAGAGGGTACCTCAGGAACATGGCTAGTGGCATGCGTGTCTGTCCAGCTGATCAAATGGTGATCAAATGGTAGAAGCCAATCAGAATCCAGCAGCCAGGCTAGCATGAAGGAAGCTAACCCACAGTCTGTATCAGAAGAGGGTGGGTGGCATGGCTCAGTGCCAGGTAGTCAAGGGTCATTCTGGCTGAAGACAATAGGGTAACAGCAGTAGATAAGGCCTGTTAGGGTTCAAGAGGAGGTCACCACTGTTAATAAGGTTTCATGCAGGTGACTCAGTCAAATCCAGTAGGTTCTAGCACAAAGGAGAGCTTCATGGGACCCAGAGCTTTTTGGGTTTCCTATTGAACAACACCTTTTACCTTCCAAGGTTGACCCTACATTTCTTGGGGGGTATTTTTTAAATGTTCTACAGTGTATTACACTTGTTAGGGTCCATACTGAAAACGGAGAAGGCCTTGATTAGTTAGGAAAATTCAAGGTTTCTAGAGAAGTAATTGTTTCCCATCTTCTAAGGAACTTTTAGGCTCTAAGTTCCAAAGAAAATCTGTCCCCTCCTAGTAGGTATGAGGGCATAGTGAGGTGTATGTGTGTACAGGTGTGGCATGGTGGGGGATGGGAGGGGTTGTCCATGTTCTTCTTAAGGGCCACAGATTATACTCTTATTACTCTTAAGGAGGAGAACCCTTTACTTCTTCAGCATCAGAGTCCTTATGCCCAGCAACCAATGAGGCTGTGTTCCAGGCCTCAGCAAGAAGGGACCCTGACATGACTTCTCTTTTTCTTTCTGGCCTTCCATTGCCTTCTCTGTTTGTCTCCATAAGCTTTCTCATTTTGCCTTTCTTTTCCTATTTTTTCCCCCTGCTATTCTGCTTATCATGATCAGTGAAAGAGCTCCATTCCAGAAAAATCCAAATCCCCAAATCCAAAAATCTAGGGAAACAATTAGAAAGTGCCTCCTTCTGCGAATGAGCCTAATGAGGATAAGTATCAATAATAAAAATACTGAAGTGAACACTTACCACATACCAGGAGTTGTACTAAGTATTCACACACCTTCTACAGGAGTAAAAAGGATAAGCGTTGGCTCTGGAGCCAGACTGCCTGAGTGGAATCTCAACCTCTTCACTTACTTGCTGTCTCCCTAACTATCTCATAAGGTTGGTATGGGGGATAAAACAAGTTCATGCATGAACAGAGATTGGCACAAAATAAATACTCAATGCGTATTAGCTGGTACTATGAAAAAAGTGTTACTTATTGTGACATGGCATATATATCCATGGTTCCTGGCTTATAACTCTAATAGTGCTTTTTAGTCTTTCGTTATAATGTTGGTGTAAGGAAACAGAATCTCTCTCTGATCTTCTCCTGAACTCCTTTCACCTGCTCAAGGCAGGACTCTAATTTGATTGTGGGTTGTAAGACTCTCAATCCAGAGACGGTCCTGCCCCATACCTTGGAGGAAGAAATATTGCACAGAAAGACCAAGATAAAATCTGAACAGACAGGCCTTGCTGGGTTACCCCACTCAGTCTATTAGTATTAGGTCACATCCTTTTTGTTCAATCACATTTCAACACAGTTGTCCATGCTTTAATCATGCCTACCCCAGTAAGTCTCCATAAGAGTTCCAAGGGGACAAGGTTCGGAGAGCTTCCAGACAGCTGAACATGTGGAGGTTCCTGGAGAGTGGTGTGCCCGGGACGGGCATGGAAGATCTGTGCCTCTTACCCCACACCTCACCCTACGTATCTCTTCATCTGCGTCCTTTGTAATAAACTGGTAAATCTAAGTGTTTCCCTGAGTTCTCTGCATGATTCTAGCAAATCAACCAAGCCCAAAGAGGGGATTGTGGGAACCCCAGCTTGAAGCTGGTCAGTCAGCAGTTCCAGAGGCCTGGACTTAGGACTGGTAGGAAGGTGGGGATGATCTTGTGGGACTGAGCCCTCAACCTGTGGGCTGTCCTCGGGGAGGTAGTGTCAGAATTGAACTGAAGGATACCCAACTGATGTCCACTGCAACCCCCACACATTTGGTCACAGAAGTCTTCTGTGTTGCTCGTTGTCATGGAGAGCAGAGGAAAAATAGTTTGAGCTTTTCTATACTCTACCTTCATCATCACTGTCGTCGTCATCACCATCATCATCATCTCACTGAATTCTCATGAATTAAGCCTCATAAGTTAGGTATTATTGAGTTCCTTATTCTTGTTATCCATTTTATAAATAAGGAAACCGATGCTCAGAGTAACTGAGTAATTTACCAGTGTTGCCAGATTACAAAAATGGCCACAATCCTTTTGCAGCTTCTCCATTAACAGGTGAGTCAATTTTCCAAACTTCTTAAATTTGGGCTGGCCCTGTAACTTGCTTTGACCAAAACAATGTGGCAGAAGGAACAGTATATAAATTCTGAGTTTACATCTCAAGAGGACTTGCAGCTACCATGCTTGCCCTTCTTGGGAACCCTGCAAGCATCACGCGAAGAAGCCACGAACAGCTTGCTGAAGGATGAGAAGCCACACGGAACATAGGTGATGTGTCATCCCAGCAGAGGCCCCTTCATCCCCAACAATCAGCCCTAAGTCAATCTGAGACCTGACACAGACACAGAACCACTGTGCAGCTGAGCCCAGTCCAAAATACCATCCCACAGAATTGTGACCTAAACAGACAGTTGTTTTAAGCTACTAAGTTACTTAATAAGGAGAAGGGCTAGTTTTAAAAACCCAGGACCTGGTTCCAAATCCTGAACTTTTAGCCCTTATACTCTACATGAATAGGAAAGAGATTTTTCTGTCTAATGATAAGCCTGATGAGTTGATTGGCAAGTCATCTTGCAATGAAACCTGGAAATGGACTACTGATAAGATTTAGGTGATATCGAGGAGCTAGCCAACTCAAAACATCGTAAACAGCCTTTCAACAAATGATGCTGGAACAACTGGTATTAAAAGTTGAAAGATGAACATTGACCTACACCTCACACCTTATACAAAAATTAACTCAAAATGGATCACAAAGCTGGGTGCAGTGGCTCACACCTGTAATTCCTGCACTTTGGGAGGTAAAGGTAGGAGGATCTTTTGAGACCAGAAGTTCGAGACCAGCCAGAGCAACATAGACTCCATTTCTATAAAAAATTTTTTTTAAAATTAAATGTGCCAAGACTGGGCAACATGGCAAAACCCTGTCTCAACAAAAAATATAAAAATTAGCTGGATGTGGTGGTGCAGGCCTATAGTCCCAGCTACTTGGGAGGCTGAGGCAGGAGAATCGCTTGAGCCTGGGACGTTGTGGCTGCAGTGAGTAACGACTGCACCACTGCTCTCCAGCCTGGTTGACAGAGCAACAACCTGTCTCAAAAAAATAAAATAAAAAATAAAAAATAAACAAAGAAAAAAATTAGCCAGGTGTGGTAGTATACACCTGTAGTCCTAGCTACCTGGGAGGCTGACGTAGGAGGATCACTTGAGCCCTGGAGGTTGAGCCTTGATCGTGCCACTATGCTGCAGCCCTGGGTAACAACAGAGCAAGATCCTTTCTCAAGAAAATAACAACAACAAAAAAATGGATCATGGATTTAAGTGTAAAATATAAACTATCAAGCTTTTAGGAAAAAAAATAGGAGGAAATCTTCAAAATCTAGGGTTATACAAAGAGTTCTTAGACTTGACCACCCCAAAAGTATAATCCATAAAAAGAAAAGCTGATAAATTTGACCTCGTCAAAAGAAAAACTTTTCCTATATGAAAGACCCTGTTAAAAGAATAAAATGACAATCTATGAGACTGAGAGAAAATATGTGCAAACCACCTATCCAACAAAGGACTAATACCTGGAAGTGCTATGGTTTGCATATGGTACGGCCCTACCAAGTCTCAGGTTGAAATATGATCCCAAGTGTTGGAGGTGGGGCCTGGTGGGAAGTGTTTGAATCACAGGGGCAGATCCCTGATGAACAGCCTGGTGCCATTCTCAGAGGGAATGCATGAGTCCTCACTCTTAGTTCCCATAAGAAATGCTTGTTAAAAAGGGCCTGGTTCTTTCTTTTCTCTCTCTTGCTTCCTCTCTGGCCATCTGATTTTGCACACACCAGCTCCCCTTCATCTTCTGCCAAGAGTAGAAGCAGCCTGAGGCACTTACCCAATGCAGTTATTGGTGCCATGCTTTTTGTACAGCCTGCAGAACCATGACAAATAAACCTCTTTCCTTTATAGCCTCAGATATTCCTTTATAGCAATAAAAATGGACTAAGACAGGAAGATATAGAGAATTCTCAAAATTCAATAGTTAAAAAACAAACAAACAAAAAGAAACAACTTTCCAATTCAAACTGAGCTAAAGGCCAGGTGTGGAGGCTCATGCTTATAATCCCAGGACTTTGGGAGGCTGAGGTGGGGGGATCACTTGAGGTCAGGAGTTTGACACCAGCCTGGCCAACATGGTGAAACCCTGTTTCTACTAAAAATACAAAAATTAGCTGGGCATGGTGGTGGGCACCTGTAATCCCAGGTACTCAGGAGGCTGAGGCAAGAGAATCGCTTGACCTGGGAGGCGGAGGTTGCAGTGAGCTGAGATCGCGCCACTACACTCCAGCCTGGGTGACACAGCGAGACTCCATCTCAAAAAACAAAAACAAAACAAAACAAAACAAAAACTGAGCTAAAGATATGAACTAACATTTCACTGAAGAGGATATAAACACATGAAAAGATGTTCAGTATCATTAGCTATTAGGGAAAGGCACATTAAAGCCACAATGTGATATCACTACCTACCTATCAAAATGGCTAAAATAAAAAAGAGTGACCACATCAAATGATGGTAAAGATGTAGAGAAAGTGAATCACTCATACAATGCTAGTAGGAATGTAAAATGGTACTGCCACCCTGCAAAGACAGTTTGACAGTTTCTTATAAAACTGTGTTAGGCCATTCTTGCATTGCTGTAAAGAAATACCTGAGGCTAGGTAATTTATAAAGAAAAGAGTTTTAATTGGCTCATAGTTCTGTGGGCTGTACAGGAAGCATGGTGCTGGCATCTGCTCAGCTTCTGGTGAGGCCTCAGGAAGCTTATAATCATGGCTGAAGGCAAAGGGGAAGCAGGCATCTCCAACAGTGAGAGAGAGAGAGCAAGAAGAGAGAGTGAGG
The DNA here is from genome assembly GCF_043159975.1 of Macaca nemestrina. NCBI lineage: Eukaryota > Metazoa > Chordata > Mammalia > Primates > Cercopithecidae > Macaca > Macaca nemestrina. The sequence goes on along the minus strand of NC_092133.1, from coordinate 38,146,050 downwards.
GGGTGGTGCCATACACTTAACCAGATCTTGTGAGAAGTCACTCACTATCTCGAGGACAGCACCAAGGCATAAGGGATTCACCCCCATGACTCAAACACCTCCCACAGGCCCCACCTCCAACACTGGGGATTACAATTCAATATGAGATTTGGTAGAGACACACATTCAAACTATATAAAAAACTAAACATGCAGCTACAATCTGACCCAACAACTACACTCTTAGGCATTTATCCCAGAGAAATGAAATTATGTTCACACAAAATCCTGTACATGAATGTTCATACCAGCCTTATTTATAACTGCCAAAAAATGAGAGCAACCCAGATGACCTTTAATGGCTGAATGGTTACAGTAACTGTGATACACTCATAGCATTAAATAGTACTCAGTAATATAAAGGAACTAACTGATACACACAGCAACTTGAATGACTCTCCAGAGAATTATACTAAAGAAAACAGAATCCCAAAAGGTCACATACTGGATGATTCCATTTATATAACATTCTTATAATGACAAAATTATAAAAATGTAGACCAGATTAATGTTGGCCGGAGGTTAGTAATAGGAAAGAGGACAGTGGCTGTTAAATAAAAAATCCTGTGGTGATTGAAATGTTCTGTATCTTGATCGTATCAATGTCAATACCCTGGTTGAGATACTAGGTGAAATTGGGTAAAGGGTATAAGGGACCTCTTTGTACTATTTCTTAAAACTGCAAGTGAATTTATAATTAGCTCAAAATCTAAAACTTAATTACAAAAAAAGTAATGAACAAAAATAGCATGGGGTTGGGCACAGTGGCTAACGCCTGTAATCCCAGCACTTCGGGAGGGAGGCCAAGGCGGGTGGATCACCTGAGGTCAGGAGTTCGAGACCAGCCTGGCCAACATGGCAAAACCCCATTTCTACTAAAAATAAAAAAATTAGCTGGGCGTGGTGATGCACACCTGTAATCCCAGCTAATTGGGAGGCTGAGGCAGGAGAATCGCTTGAACCTGGGAGGCAGAGGTTGCAGTGAGCCAAGATTATGCCACTGCACTCCAGCCTGGGTGACAGAGCAAGACTCAAAAAAAAAAAAAAAAAAGTAAAAATTTATTTTGGGGGCAATAAATACAGGAAACACTTCATTGACCCAAACACTCAGAACATTTCACCAGGAGACTACCTCTTTGTTTCCTTATTTGGCAGAATTTTGTCCAATTCTGCCAAATTACATCTTTTTGGTTTTTTTTCCCTCTTTTAAACCTATTTTCTTGGCTGGGCATGATGGCTCAGGCCTGTAATCCCAGCACTTTGGGAGGCCAAGGCAGGCAGATTGTTTGATCTCAAGAGTTCAAGACCAGCCTGGGCAACACGGCAAAATCCCATCTCGACAAAAAATTAAAAAGTTAGAGTCAGTGTGGTGGTGTGTGCCTGTAGTCCCAAGTACTTGGTGGGCTGAGGCAGAAGGATTGCTTGAGTCCAAGAGGTCTGGGCTCCACTGAGCTGTTTGTGCCACTGCATTCCAGCCTGGGTGACAAAATGAGACCCTGTCTCCAAACAAACAAACAAACAAACACTTTTTTTTCTCTTTGAAAACCTTGTTGAAACACACTTTGACTATCAAACTTCCCACATACTCATAAGTTATCTATGGTACATACGAGATCTGGAGACGGTTGTACACTGGACCCAGGGCAGGAGATGTTGGTTGAAAGGCTGGAACCCACAGCGGTAAACTTGACTCAACATGTTGCGATGTGGTCACCGACCAAAGTATCTGCAGAATACATTTTTTAAAAAGTGAGTAATGAAAAATACTGGAGAATTCATTTCCCTCTCCTTCCCCTTACTCTCAGAGTAAAAATCTGACTCTCCTGCTCTAAACTCTGCTGTATTAGACAAACTCCCACCTCCTCTATATTACAGAAAAGAGAGAAAGAGTAAGTGGCTCTTTTCTAGGTCTCAACCCTAGCCCTTCCTTTCCTAGGACCATCTTAGTTTTTATGTAAGCAAATAATAATGCAGGGTTAGGAATATTTTGTGACACAAAAAATACCTGCTGTTTTTGGTATCTTCCAAATTAAAAAAAAAATCTTTCAGGTGCAATGCTTATGTATTAATACTAAATCTTCATATAATTCCTGTAACGGATCCAATATCCTAAAACAACCATGTCCACTTTTCTCCTGACACCTCCCAACAGAACTGGGAAATGCACCTATTTGAAATGTCAGCTTGATCCTTGCCAGCCAGCCATGATAAGCAAGAGGAAAGGGCAGAGGCTGCTGCCATGTTTTTCTTCCTGATGCCCCAGGATTATAAAGTAACTCTTGTACCCCTGGAAGGCAGTGGCAATGTCTGCAAGTGGCTAACATCTAAATCCTGTGGAGGATGAGAACATGGCTAGAAATCTTGGTTGAGAATATGAGGCAGTTATGGGCATTTCCTCACCCTGGGTCAAATTTGAGACTTTAGACAAAGAATAGTTTATTTCACAAAAAAGTAGGGGACTCCTTCCTATATGTACAGGGAGAACAAGCCATTCATTATTGTAGCTCTTTTTTGTTTGTTTGTTTGTTGAAGACGGAGTCTTGTTCTGTCGCCAGGCTGGAGTGCAGTGGAACAACCTTGGCTCACTGCAACGTCTGCCTCCCGGGTTCAAGAGATTCCCCTGCCTCAGCCTCCCAAGTAGGTGGGACTGCAGGCACGGTGCGCCACCACACCTGGCAAATTTTTTGTATTTTAGTAGAGTTGGGGTTTCACCACGTTGACCAGGATGGTCTCGATATCCTGACCTCAAGATCCACCTGCCTCGGCCTCCCAATATTGTGGCTCTTTTTATGCTACAGAGACACTGCTGTTTACACAAGAAAAACACTTCGGTTTCTTTGTTTGTGGGCCTCCTTTTAACTTTTGTTCTATGGATTGGTGGATATATCCCAGCCCTCTTAAATGTGCCTCAGAAGACTAGCATTTAGCCCCATAGTGAAGAAGAATAAGGCATGGTGTTATTGCTTTACAATTTATACTGCACAAGGCACCGAAATAGGACAGAGAATGGAAGGATACAGCTGTTCTAAAACATATGGCATCTAGTAGGCAACACAGTATTAATTGATCTTTGTTATTTCAGTTTTTTCATAACACTGAAGTATGATTTTGGCACATGATCTATGTTTGCTGCTTATATAAATTCCTTCAATAATGGCTGCTAAACAATTATTTACATGTGAATTCTCCAAAATAACTATAGAAGAGCCAAAGGGTAGAACAATCAAATTCCAGTTCCACCTCCCTAAGAAACCTTCCCCAGCAACTCTAGTCTTCACAGCTGGATATATATTCCATAGGTTAGATTTTAAATAGCCCATGACTACTGCTTTTCCCATCTGGATTACAAACTTTCCATTGACAATATGGCAAAAACGATGAGGAACAAGGCCTTTGAAATTGGTCAGACTTGGGTTCGTGCTCTGCACTTGCTATCTGTGTGTGTGTCTCGTGGAGAGCTACCTAATTTTCCTAAGCCTCTGTTTCCTCACTTATAAATCAGGGATACTAACACTAAGGACCTCATGGAATTATAGCGAGAATTAAATGAGATAATGCGTGGAAAATGCTTGGGTACAACAGATGGTCAGTAAATGTCAGTTTTCCTCTTTTTGTCTTTTAGGCACTAATGATGCCTTACGATAATTTTCTCCTTAATTTCCTTCAAGACCCATCACAGGAACAAAGAATTCAACGAATATTCACTGATAGATACAATCACACACATATATTGACTGACTGTGTAACTCTCTGTTACCCAAGAGTGACTGAAAGCTCTGAACACTTACGGTCACTGAATTAGAGGTTGAAGACTGACACAGAAACTAAGCCTCCTGGCCTCTTCCGTGTACCACTATCTCTGACTGACCTCGGAGGTTACATCTACTCTGTCACTGTAATGGATAGCTCACTTTGCCAGAGTGTATTACGCCCTCGAGAAGCACACAGTTGATCCCAAGGAGCAAAGAGTGTGTGTGTGTCTGTCTAGACTCATATCTAGATTCGTGTGACTGCGTCTAGACTCTCTGTGTGTGTTTAGACTCCGTATCATCAGTTGAAAAAAGTTTTCATGTTCTGACTCAAGACATTTCTCAAGTATCTCTTTACAGACTAAACAGAAAGCCCTTATCTAACTGATTTGAACAGAGAAGTGAACTTCAGTCCCAACACAGTTCATCCACAAACACATGCTCGGTATATGGCTCACCACTTAAACACAAAGATCCGATGGGCCTCACCACCTCAGAGGGCAGGGGACAATGATGGGGGAAGGGATGAGGTGGGGTATCTGGGTGCACCCTGCTGTAACAGGAAGGCCCCAGCATACACAGAACGCCATACTGGAAAGGGAGTCTGGCTTTGAGGAGGGGATCACGAACGCCCGGAGGGCCGCGGGGAACTAGAGACCCAGGCCCGAGATGTCGGCGTGTGGCCAGCTAAAACCCGCGGCATCCCGGCGCCGCCACCACCGCCACCACCGCCACCACCAGTGCAGGCTCCGGACTCTCCGATCGAGAAGGGGCCCGCGGAGGCCTGAAGTCTCCACTTGGCCCAGTTCCTCACATGGTGTATCCAGGGGAGGCCGGGGAGGTGAGGGGCCCGGAGCCATCCGTAGATCCCGGGGCCGCCGCGCACCGGCATATGGGAGCGCGCCGGGGTTTTGCAGCGCGCCCTAGGCGGCCCGGTGCAGCCGCCATCCCTCGGCCAAGGCCCACACCTACCCGCGGGCCAGATCCCTGGGCCCCGGCACCTGCTCCGGCCGCGCCCCCGCTCCTCTGTGACCAGCGGCCCGGCGCTCACGCCCCTCGCGCTAGAGCCTGGACGCGCAACAGCTTCCGCAGAGACTAGGGCGCCTAGCCATCCCCGCCGCTCGCTGCGTACCTGCCTCACCACCGCCGCAGCCGCCGGGCACTGCCACGGGTCCGCACTCCACGCCGGGCTGATTCCAGCGCTCGCTCGCTCTCTTTTTTTTTCCGTCCACGTCCCGCACGATGACGTTACGTCAGTGGCGTAAAAGTAAACCTGGGCAGCTGGGCCTACGCTGTTGACGTCGGGCGAGGGCCTGGCCTGGAGCTGCGGCGCGGCAATGGCGTAGGCCCCTTTAGAGAATCAGGCCCGCGGTCCACGTGGCTGGCCCGCCCACTAGGCCCCGGCTAGCTCGAGGAGGCGGGACTCGAGTTCAGGGGGAACGCCCACGTCCTGGGAGGGGACATGGGCCGAGGACAGGGGCGAAGACAGCTTCCAAATGCCGCCCCAGCGGGCCTTCCAGGGAGGTAGAAGAGGTGCCTGGCATCCTCAGCTGCTGGTAGATTTCATAAGGTGTGTTTGTCAGTGTTAACCATATATGCCGGGCACACCTCGGAAATAGGTTGGATCAACTTACTTACGTTAGTTACTCCAGGCACATCCTGGGAATAGATTGGATCAGTTTACACACATTTGCAAACTTTGGCTCCTTAAATGGAAGCATTTTGACACTGCAATCAAATTGCTTGCCCCCTAGTCATCTGGAGATTTCCCCAGTGGTCCCATCTCAACTCTCTTTCATCAAAGGCAGTTGTAAGAATATTGCATTTTAAAATAGGATATTCAATCTCTGACAACTAGAACTATTCCAAAGGTGAATGCAGACTCACCTTTAAAGAGGGACCAAGAGAGACCACAAAAACCTGCCAGCACAGTGGTGTGTGCCTGTACTCCCAGCTACTTGTAGGTGGAGGCAGGAAAACCACCTGAGCCCAGGAGTTCAAATCCAGCCTGGACAACACAGCAAGACCCCATCTCTTAAAAAGAAAAAGAAAAAAAGTGAAAACAGAGATTTTTCTCCCTCTTTCTTTGCTGTGTTTTGCTCAAAGGACACATTCCTGCATAGGCACATAGTGCTGGGTGGTGGGAGGGCAGCACTTGATAGGAGGTTGGGCACAGAAACGCATCTTGCCCTTCTGTCGTCCCTGATAACACTGCTAAGTTTATTTATTCATTTTCTTGTTCATTAAACACTGGCTACTGCTATGGTCTGAATATGTCCCCCAAAATTCATATGTTTGAAACTTAATTCCCATGCAAGACTATTGGGAGGTGGGGCCTAATGGGAGGCATTTGGGTCAAGAGTGCTCACCTTTATGAGGAGAGTGACCCTCATGAATAGATTAATGCTGCTATCAAAAGTTTTGTGGGGGTGGGTGTCCTCTGCTGCTCTTCTGCCCTTCCACCATGTGAGGATACAGCAAGAAAACCCTCATCAGATGCTGGCACCTTGATCTTGAACTTCCTAGCCTCTAGAACTGTGAGAAATAAATTTCTATTATTTAAAAATTATCCAGTCTATGTTATTGTATTTTAGCAGCACAAAATGGACTGAGACAGCAAGTTAATGTACCAAGCATTCCCTGGGTGTGGAAGAAGACATAGTTGAGTCCACAGCCTTATGAAAGAGAGAGATATATGAGCAAATAATTACAATACCATGTGATAAATACTAAAGAATGGGATGGCCAGACATTCAGGGATGGCTGAAATGGTTTGACTTTGTGTCCCCACCCAAATCTCACCTTGAATTGTAATCCCCATAATCCCCACCTGTGGATGGTGGGACCTGATGGGAGGTGATTGGATCATGGGGGCTGTTTCCCCCATGCTGTTCTCGTGATAGTGAGTTCTCATGAGATCTGATGGTTTTATAAGGGACTCTTCCCGATTCACTTGTTTGCTCTTTCATGCCTGCCACCATGTAAGACGTGCCTCTTCTCCTTCCACCATGACTGTAAGTTTCCTGAGACCTCCCCAGCCATGTGGAACTGTGAATCAAGTAAACCTCTTTTTTTTTTAATAAATTACTCAGTCTTGGGTATGTCTTTATAACAGTGTGAAAACAGACTAATACATGGCTTTAAAAAGAGTTGATATTCAAATTGTGCTTTGAAGCGCTAGAAGTAAGGGGTTTACCTAAAAGAGGAGAGGAGTACAGTATCATATGAGGAAGAGGGAATAAGGGAATGATATATGCAGAGGTGTGAGACACCCTGTGAACAGAGGCTACTTGCAGTAGGACATGACAGGAGAGGGGTCTGACTGGGATCCTACCTTACAAAGTGTTTTTTGTGCTATGCTAAAGATTTTGAATTTTATAATCCTCAAAAACAGAGACATGACTTTGTAAGTGCTGGAATGGTATGACCAGATTTTTGTGCCAGAAATGAGTAAAGAGGCCTAGAGCTGGAATGTTGATTATCCTATTGCAAAGGCACAGGTAAGAAATGGTGGCCAAAAAAAAAAAAAACGCTTCAGCAGAGGAATGGGGGACAAAAAGGAGGGAGAGCTGACAGTACTTATTCAAAGTGGGAGAGTGAGAGCAGAGCAGTGCTTGGGAATCTGATGATGCTGCAATGCCATGAATCAGGAAATCTATGAGGTGAGTTCTCATGAGATCTGATGGTTTTATAAGGAACTCTTCATCCTTTACTGGTTTGCTGTCTCATGCCAGCCACCATGTAAGATGTGCCTCTTCCCCTTCCACCATGATTGTAAGTTTCCTGAGGCCTCCCCAGCCACGTGGAACTGTGAATGGGGAACAACAGTTCTTTTGGGTGACAAATGAGAATACGAAATGTGTTAAATGTGGAGCATTTTGGATTTGCAGTAGGGTAGAAAAAACAAAAGAAATTAAATTTCCCTCAAATAAGTTATATCTGGTATCTCATCTTTTAAGATTCTCATCATGTACTTAGAATGAATTAGGTGACTATGGGTATAGCTAGAGCCAAGGGACAGGGGCCTTCACTTTAGAAGGCCTGTTCTGGTTCTTAACTCACAGATTACCTTTTGGTAATAGCTTGTCTACCTTCCCTGCTAAAAGATAGGCTCCTGAGAACAGGGAAGTATATTCATGGAACATAAGAAATATTCAATAGATATTTGATAAATAAATAAAAGTAACTACTTTGGTTTAGTTTTCTCAAATAAGAAATAGGGCTAATGACACCATCCTTGTCTATCCCATAGGGTTGTGAAGAGTATAAAAAATGAACATCCTTTAACATTGTACAGACATTTTCTATTTTATTTATTGCTCTTATTTTTATTACTATTTTACTACTAATATTCTATTCCATCAATAAAGAGAAAGGAGTGGAATATGTAACTATGGATTAGGAAAAATTAAATTTCAGACATATGAGCTAGTTTTTCCCTCCATAGAAGTCAAGGAAGTAATTCAGCTATGATATTTTTCCTGTGTATGATAAAAAGACTGACTCTTTTTTTGACTGGAGAGATTTAATTTTTGTCTCAGCAATTAGAAATAAGGCTGGATATGACCAGACAGTCACACAGGAAGTAGGACATTTAGTATTGGTCTATAAGAAGGCAGGATTGAGAAGTGCTTCTTTAGATGCCATCTAAATTATTTTAGGCTTAAATTACCTTAATCTTAATCTCAAGTTATTTAATTATAAAAACAGACACTCATTCGAACAGGACAATTTACTAGAAGGAGTAACTTATAGTCTCCAAAGGCAGAAAGTCAAATTGGGTCTCACAAGGGGCAGGGACAAGAAACTCAAGATGGCTCTCCATCTCTAAGTCTTTGGCTAACACTTTTCTTTGCCCATCTGTTTCCTTTTCTCCACTTTTCCTTTAAGATAGAGTCTCCATTAGTGAATATTTGGTGGAAAATGGCTTCCCTAGCTCTAAAAAGTCTTTCCAGTTAGTGCCCACTCATGACCCATTTCAAGTCTTGGTCTAAATTCCAAGTTCCTGTGAGAGAAAATTGTACTGGTCTAGACTGGTTCAGGACTCCATTCTTGGTCCAGTCATGCATGTAATGGAAAGATAGAGGCTGTCTCCTCCCCTCCTTAAGCAAAGCTCTGAGCAGTTGGAATTCTGAGAAATGGTGGCCATATTCAGGAGTTGGCAATGATGGGACCCTAAATGAAACCAGTTTGAGCCACACTATGCAGCATTCCACAGTTTCACAAACCAAGCTGCACATGAGAAGCACCTAAAAAACTTGACAAAATACTGATCTTGGAGTCCTCACTTCCCAGAACTGCCTCTTCCACCAGGGATTCAGCATCTCTAGGGGTAGGGCCCAGGAATCAGTATTTTTATAAAGCACCCTAGAAGATTACTTTGTGACTAACCTTTGGGAACCACTGCTTTAAAAGACCCAGAATACTGAACAAACACAATGATAAAAAAGGGAAGTTACTCATAAATATGGAGTATTACATACAATACACAAGAAGTTGAGTTTTTTGTTTGTTTTATTTCTTTGAGACAGGGTCTCACTCTGTTACCCAGGCTGGAGTGCAGTGGCATGATCATGGCTCACTGCAGCCTCAACCTCCTGGGCTCAAGCGATCTTCCTGCTTCCACCTCACAAATAGCTGGGACTACAAATGTTCTGGTGATGGTTGTGTAACTCTGTGAATACATTTAAAACCAGTGAATTGTACACGTTAAGAGGATGAATTTTATGGTATGTGAATTATATTTGACATATACTTTGTTTAAAGGCACAGAATGGTCTCATAGCACTTCAGCATGAGGCTAAGGATCTGAATCACGGACCAAGAGGGACCAGATTCTGAAAGGGGCAGGTAGTCTGTCAGCAGTGGACTGGATGTCTGCTACCCCATAGATGAGGATGAGTTGTCACGTATTATTTTCCTTTAAGAAGCCCAAACCTGGAAAACTTAAATAGTTGTGGTCAGTTTTACTACAGGTCTCCTCGGAGGCAGGGTTACTGAATGAAATGTCTATGAAATGGACTATAGTGGGATCTGTGCTATCAGCTTCCCAGCTGCCGACTTCCCCTTGTACAGAAGCACTTCCTCTAATTTAATAACAACTGCTCAAAACTTTGCTTTTTCTTTCAGGGAAACTGGTTACTTTCCAAGTGCTTTGGAAAAGGGCAAAATGATAGAGATGATGTTTACAAATGTGCGTTTTCTTCTCATGAAGCAGGATTATAACTAAGCATATGCTTTATTAAAAGGCAGTTTTAATTTCAGAGCATTAATATGCTGTGAAGAAAACCAAACTATCTCCCAGTTCTGTCTGTCTGGCTTTCAAGTCCCCACAAAAGGAGCTGCCATCCTGCTTATCTTGGCTGTTTGGCCCATTCAGTGTTTCTACTAGTCACTTCAGGCCCCGAACCCTCCTGCCCATGAAAAACCCTGGGTCATCATGAGGGTTGCTCTAGGCTCCTGGGATCACCTCTCTCCCACTCACTCTCCCAGTCCCCTACATCCTGCCACGTTAGTTCCAAACTTGCCCCTCACTAGTCTAGGCCACACTGATTGCTTTTCTGAACAAATGTAGTCTCCTGTGTTACATGTCAATCTCCCCCCACTAAATTGTTAGGTCACTGAGGAGCTGCACCTTACAATTCCACATTCCAGAGTTTCACTGAAGTTGTTCTAGTACATTCTATTCTTTAGATTCAATTCTTTGTAAAATGGATTTAAAGTTTCAAACAAGTAGATTTGGTATCTTACACCAAAAATTTGCCTTAATTACAAGACTAGGATAATTCTGCTCCAGGCCTAAACCTTTTAATGTTTTCTATCATAGTTCCCAACCAATTCCTACCTGTCCAAGAGTGATAATAGGAAATTACCTTGTTTTCTCTGCAAGCCAGAATCTCTGAATTGGCAGGGCAGGCAAGGCCCTTTGTAAGCTGCCACTGCCTTGTGCTAAAACAAAAAATATTTTTTGCTGGACTCACTAAAGTCAGTGTCACAAAACTGGGGTCTTCAGAGTATATCTCCAAGGAAAAGAACCTAAGTCCCCTGATTTAAATGCTATTGTGTATTTACGAAAGTTTTCTCCCTCCCTGCACACCCCTCATCCTTTTTTTGGTACAGTCTTGCTCTGTTGCCCAGGCTGGAGTACAGTGGCATGATCATGGCTTCCTGCAGCCTTGACTCCCTGGGCTCAAGTGATCCTCCCACCTCACCTTCCTGAGTAGCTGGGACCACAAGTGTGTGCCACCATGCCTGGCTAAGCTTTTCTTCTTCTTTTTTTTTTTAGACAAGAGTTTTGCTCTTGTTGCCCAAGCTGGAGTGCAATGGCGCAATCTTGGCTCACTGCAACCTCTGCCTCCCTGGTTCAAGCGATTCTCCTGCCTCAGCCTCCCAAGTAGCTGGGATTACAGGCACCCACCACCATGCCCAGCTAATTTTTGTGTTTTTAGTAGAGATGGGGTTTCACCATGTTGCAGGCTGGTGTTGAACTCCTGACCTCATGATCCACCCACCTTGGCCTCCCAAAGTGCTGGGATTACAGGTGTGAGCCACTGTGCCCGGCCAGCTTTTCAATTTTTTGTAGAGATGTAGACTTGCTACATTGCTCAGGCTGGTCTCAAACTCCTGACCTCAAGCAGTCCTCTTGCCTCAGCCTCCCAAAGTGCTGCGATTATAGGAATGAGCCACTCTATCCGGCCTTTTTTTCCCAAACCTCACACACATAGACGCATAATCAGGAGGCAGACCACAGGCCAGCTGCCTTCTACCATGCTGCTGGAATTAATACAACAAAGCTCTCAACCAGTTTTATTTTTCCTCACCACAATGAACGGAAGAAAAAGGCAGAAACAAATGGTAGGGTCATTTGCTAGTAGAAAAGAAAGCTGGGATTCCCCGTTTACTTTGCAAACTGAGGAGAAAAAACTGCTTTCCCCACTCGTGTCTGGGCAAAGGGTGTGCCCAGATGTTGGCAAAGGAACCGGACAAAATCGACAGCCAGCAGTTTTCTGTTCCAAACAATTAGCTCCTCTACAGTCCAGAGGGAAGCTACTCCTGAGGACACTCAAGGTGACAGCAGAAGTGTTTCTCTTTCTGCTTGGCCCAACTGTGCCTGAGGGCAGATGGATCCAGACCTTGTAAACATTCAGCTAGGTGTAACATAACCAGAAAGGCTGAAGGAAGGCTCTTGGCCTTCCCAGCTTGAGAAGCAGAGGGCCTCCTGTGTACCTGGTGGTCTGCAGAGCCCAAAGCAGAGAGCTATGATGAATAAAATATTTTTATTGCTTTTCTAAAATAACTCCTTTCATATACAAGGATTCCTTCAGGTAGGTCCTCTATTATCCTAAATGCTCTTTGGTCATGAGCAGGTGAGGATCTATTTAGCCAAGATAAGTGGCTGTCTCAGAGTTTCCCACAGGGAAAATTGAAATCTGATTATTTTCTTTTCTTCATGTAGTCTCTAGGTTGAGAACTCCAAGTAGTAAGAGGCACAGGATAAGGACGGGAGAGACTGAGCATTTTTGAGAGGATACTCCTCTGCTGAATGCCACTCTGAAGGGAAAGAAGAAGTCAAATGGCAATTTCCAGTCCATTTTCGGTTGGCCCCTTGGAGGCTCTGGCTTCTGGGTAATGTCCACAAAGTTCACAATAGTTGTCAAAGATACTTCTGTAACTTGTTGAGAATCCTACAGGAAGAAAGTCAATGGCAGGTCAGCGCTTGGTACCCATTCATATAGCACTCTAACTTGGCTATTATCATTACTTTTCCTGAAGAGAGAAATTAATTATTTTAAGCAAGATATACCTTTATCTCATATTGGTCCTATGTATTTCTCTTTCAGTGAGACACAAGGAAATGAATATCTTAGCAACAGTCAATGATAGCAGAACTGAACAGTTAACACCTACCCAAACCCTGACTCTAGCTTCCCTTAGCTGGGGAGCTGCCTGATATCAGAGAGGCCACATGGCAAAACTGCTACTCTTACGTGCTTAGCAGCTCTACTCTATCAGAAGCCTCCAGGCTCTGAAACAGTACATATGTACAAGTGGAAGTAGTAGTAGCAATTCTATTCCTTCTCAAATGGCAGAAAGAAAGGTCACTCACAGACTCTCAGGGTTGGAAGGATCTTTCCAACCACCCACCGATTCATGTCAAATACAACAGATGTTCCTAGAAGGGATCTTGTCAGACTGACTCAAGTATCTGACCTAACAGATGTAGCTTTGGTAGATATAGCTGCAGCCTGATGATGTCTGGAATCATGTTTATCTAAAATGAATTCCCTTTGTTTTGACTCAGCTCAACAAGCAAACTTTTGATTATAATTTTTGGACAATAAATAATTATTTTGTTAAACTTGAAAATTTTCTTCATTCACCGTCCTTCACTCTGATGAACATATTATGCATTTGCTGTGGTCTTTGGCAACAGTAAGTACTAAGCTCTGGGAACATAATTTTGCTTGGAATAACTCTCCTAGGGACTGCCACTTGTTTGTTTTTAGAGACAGGATCTTGCTCTGTCACTCAGACTGGAGTGGAGTGGTGCAATCATCGCTCACTGCAGACTTGACCTCCTGGGCTCAAGTGATCCTCCTGCCTCAGCCTCCTGAGTAGCTAAGACTATAGGAGTGCACAACGACACCTGGCTAAAATTTTTTTTTTTTTTGAGATGGAGTCTCACTCTGTCACCCAGGCTGGAGTGCAGTGGCACAATCTTGGCTCACTGCAACCTCTGTCTCCCAGGTTCAAGCGATTCTCATGCCTCAGCCTCCCGAGTAGCTGGGATTACAGGCACCCACCACCATGCCTAGCTAACTTTTTTGTATTTTTAGTAGAGACAGGGTTTCATCATGTTGGCCGGGCTGGTCTCGAACTCCTGACCTCAAGTGATCCGCCTGGCTCAGCCTCCCAAAGTGCTGGGATTACAGGTGTGAGCCACTGCTCCCGGCCTGGCTAATTTTTATTATTATATTTTTTTTGTAGGGGCAGTTGTCAGTGTTGTCTATAAGTTGATTTAATCAATGTGCTATTCTAACTCATTTCAGAGCCAGATGCATAATATGTGCATCAGAATGAAGGAGGGTGAATGAAGAAAATCTTCAAGTTTAACAAAATAACTGTTTATAGTCCCAGGAAAATTTCCATGTTCATTTTGCTATGTTGCCCAGGCTGATCTCAAACACCTGGCCTCAAGTGATCCTCCTGCCTCAGCTTCCCAAAGTTTGTTTTTAAGTGGGTCTGGAGTTAGTCCCGTGCTAATCTTGCATTCAAATTAATTCTTTAGTTTTTTTTTTTTTTTTTTTTTTGAGATGGAGTCTTGCTCTGTCGCCCAGGCTGGAGTGTAGTGGCGCGATCTCGGCTCACTGCAAACTCTGCCTCCCAGGTTCACGCCATTCTCCTGCCTCAGCCTCCCGAGTAGCTGGGACTACAGGCGCCTGCCACCACACCTTGGCTAATTTTTTGTATTTTTAGTAGAGACAGGATTTCACCGTATTAGCCAGGATGGTCTCGATCTCCTGACCTAGTGATCCACCCACCTCAGCCTCCCAAAGTGCTGGGATTACAGGCGTGAGCCACCGTGCCCGGCCTTTTTTTTTTTTTTTTTTTTTTACATAGTAAGGCTCATGAGGGACTTGGCGTAGGATTAATATAACTTCTGAGGCACTGAAAGAACCACATACATTACAAGGATGGCCAGCCCAGGCTGAAGCTGCCGAGGGATTCCTAACTCCGGCCAGGCATTGAAGACTGGCTGAGACTAATCAGAGAAAGAAAATGGGTAAGAACTTATTCCCTATGAATAAGTAATAAACTTTCTTTTGACTTAAACTTACAAAAGGATTTAGTATTAGGACTTTAGTTTTCCTTCAGGAATTTTATAATGGGGAGAGGACATATATTCAATTTTTGGAGCAAATCTTCACAGCTGACATTACTGAAGCATGTTAATATTGTTATGTAAACCCACTGCAAAATGCCTGGTGACCTATACTGGCTGAAATGGTGAGAAATACTTTGGGATGGGAAATGGAATAGGGAATGATTTTTCAGCTATGGGTTCAGTGTCATCTAGAAGTTGATTGAATCAATGTGTTATTCTAACTTATTTCAGAGCTTTTAGGAGGGGGGCAGATTTGAAACTGCCCACTAGCAGTCCCAGGAGAATTCCCAAAGGAGCTGTGGTTGGAATTGGGATAGTGGTCTCATGATGGAAGAGTGTGGTATTGAACATTGCTATATACCCAAATCATATCCACCTAGTGTTAATTAGTAATAAAACTGATATCTGATTATCTTTATCTGACTCCTTTTAATTGGTTTCAAACTTAGGCAGGGAAAAAGAGTATCATTAGCCTCCTCGAACTCCCAAATCAGGGAATTTCTGTAGCCTTGAGGTCACCCCATACCCAGAATTGAACTCTAAGGTAACTATTAACCCAAGAAGGCAACCTTTAGGCCAATGTCTGCTCAAGTATATATATTAATATCTTTATAGTGGTGTTTCAGTGGCAGAGAAACCCCACATGACAAACATTGTTCAAACTGAGTTGTTCTTTCAGAGGCACCCAGAATATGTGCTCATTAAGAGCCACTACTAGATTTGAAGACAGCAGCATAAAGACGTGTCTTCTCCCTCTATATCTTCAAACCATTCCAATCCAACAAGAAACAGATACAAAACTCCATGTTCACTGGAATGGGGAGACATCATAATATGCAAAACCAGAAAGCAGATGGCAGCAAGGTTTAACAGAGGGAAAGAAGGCCAAGCCTGAAAGTTTTCAGAGACAAGACACAAGCAGATTTTCTCTGTGGAACTCTCAAGACTCAGTGACAGGAGGTAACAGAGGAAGGGTGAGGGATGGATGGAAAATCATTACTAAATGATATCCCTTCAATGCAATCAGGCAACTATTCCTTTTCCCCCTCAACAAGAGACTAAACAACTTAAGCCAGATAAATTCTGGACTCAGGGACATTGGGCATAGAGAAGGTCAGAGTGAGGCATGGAACGAAAAATGGAGAATTATCCCTTCTCTAATTTAGCTCTAAAATGCTTACGGATAACTGCTCCACAGTGAAGGCCACAAGTCAGTCAGTGTCACCCACAATCACAGAGCTTTCAGTCAGCTTAACAGCTTACTCTTATTTTGGATAGAGAGTTGAAGATTGACAAACATGGGGAAAGTTTCTCACAATAAAGAGAAAACCGTACCAAATGAACAGAATAAACAACTCAGAGGAAACACAGACAATGAAAGATGAAGATGCAAAGTTGTTAGTATCTTCAGGGATACATGAAAAAAGATACTATGAAAAGAAACAGAATAAGGAAGAGCTTAGGTATTAAAAATCTGATGGCCAAAATAAAAAATGCAGTAAAAAGGTTAAAAGATAAAGTTGAGAATCTTTTTTAGGAAGAACAAAAAGATAAGGAGATAGACAACAAGAGAAAAGAAAAAGAAATAGAGATTCAATCTAGCGACACCCTAAGAGATGAATAGGAGTTCCAAAAAAAAAAGAGATCGGAGAAAAGAGCGGGAAGGAAATTATTAATCATGTAATAATAATAGAAAATTCTCAGAACTGAGTTTCAGAGTAAAAAATTTGGTATAATCAATGAAGAAAAGATCTACTCAAGGTATAAACTTGTGAAAACTTCAGACTATCAAGAATAAAAAGATCTTAAAATGGCCTCTGAACAGCAATATTGGAAACTAGAAGAAAGAATGCCTTCAAAATTGTAAGTGAATCCGGCCACTGCACTCCAGCCTGGGCGACAGAGCGAGACTCCGTCTCAAAAAAAAAAAAAAGAAAAGAAAATAATTTTCAGTCTAGAATGTTACATCTAAACAAATGATCATTTAAGCATAATGATGATGATGATGTTTGAATAAAGATATTTTCAGACAATGTGAACTAAAGAAAAAAAAATACTTTACATGCATCTTCCCCCCAAAATTATTAGACTCAAACTCCATAAACACAAGAGAATAAACCAAGAAAAAGGAAGAAGTAGTTCCAGTAAACAGTGAATCAGTAAACTAAACAAGTTAAGAATAATACCCTAGTTGGCAGTACAAGAAAGTCCCTTGACAACTGCAGGGCAGCAACTAGTCCACACTACATCAGGTTATGGGATTATGGGGGTCTCCATGAAGAAAATATGTAGGAAAATGTGGAACTGATAGATAATATGGCACGTTTAACTGTTTGAAAAACTGCATTGAGAGAAATTTTACAGAGCTGTTGAACAGTGTGAGAAGCCTTAGCTATTAGTTCAAAGAAAACTAAGAGTGAAATAGGTAATTATTAATTTCAGAAAATTGAATACTTGCTGCAGCATGCATATTTACATAAACATCATGATGAAACATTGAATACTGATTTAATAATTTGATGCAAATACACTGGGAGAGTGGTGGGAAGGGTCGGAGGAAAATAACAGAGCTGAACTGACCTACAAAAATAGAAAGTCAATACATTATCTCAGAAACAGGTAAGTCAAGGATAACTAAGTGTTCAACGGCATAGTAGGGTGACTATATTAATAACAATATATTGTGTATTTCAAAATAGCTAGAAGAGGAGATTTTAAATGTTCCCAACCACAAAGAAATGACAAATGTTCAAGGTGATGGGTATCCTAAATACCGATTTGATCATCATATAGTGTATGAATTTATCAAAATAACACATGGATCCTTGACTCCTTCCCCCTCAACCTCCACATCTACACAGTCAAGTCTTATCTGTGGCATCTCTAAATCTGAATTCTGTCACTTCTCAAAGCCCTCCAAACTCCCACCCAAGTTCAGGCCTTCAGTATCTGCTGGTGAATTTCTACACAGATTAGAACTGATCACCTCAGCAGTACCTCACACCTTCTATGGATGATGTCTGTCTGCTTCACCTATCTATACCTAGTTCCAGGCATGGTACTTGGCACAGAGTAAGCACTCAATAAAGATTTTTTTTTAAACAAATGAGTGGAGATATTTTTTTGGAGGTAGGGAACTAACATACTAAGAGATTAACAAATCACAAAGTAGAAAGTATGTCACAGCTATTTAAGAGTTAGCAATTACAGATCTATTTGATCCTTTTTCCTTCCCATCACATGGTAATTAGGATCTTAATGGTTGTGCTTAATTAATTAATGTATTTATTAACAAATATTTCAAATGAAATGCTTATTCTGCATTTATTTTTAAAATTGCTTCCATAATTGTATAGAAGTTTGGAGTAAATGCAGCCTAGTAGATAGTCCAATTAAAAGAAGCTTAAATTGCACTTACTAGGTAACCAGGTAATACTAAATGTTACTGACCTATTTTATTTTTATTTATTTATTAAGACAGAGTCTCACTCCGATTGCCCAGGCTGGAGTGCAGTGGTGCAATCTTGGCTCACTCCAGCCCTGACCTCTCCTGGCTCAGGTGATTCTCCCACCTCAGCCTCCCGAGTAGCTGAGGTTCAGGCATGTGCCACCTCGTGCAGCTAATTTTTTGTATTTTCTTTTTTTTAGTAGAGATGGGGTTTCGCCATGTTACCCAGGCTGGTCTCAAATTCCTGGACTCAGGCAATCCACCCACCTCGGCCTCCCAAAATGCTGGGATTACAAGTACGAGCCATCACGCCTGGCCTATTTTATTTTTTGAGACAGGGTCTCACTCTGTCACTCAAGCTGGAGTGCAGTGGTACAAACATGGCTCACTGCACCCTCAACCTCTTAGAATCAAGCAATCCTCCCACCTCTGCCTCCCCAGTAGCTAGGACTACAGGTGCATGCCACTGGGCCCAGCTAATTTTTTGATGTTTTGTACAGATAGGGTCTCACTATGTTGCCTGGGCTGGTCTTGAATTCCTAGGCTCAAGTGGTCCTCCCTCCTCAGTCTCCCAAAGTGCTGAGATTACAGGTGTGAGCCACTGCACCAGCCTATTGATCCGTTTTAGATTTTGAATTTTAGTATCACATGAAGAACAAGGTTCTTTGAGTATATTCAGTGTGTTTTATTTTGATTCTCAAGTCTAAAGTTTTCCCATTTGTGTTTTAAAAGTTATAGATATGCAAAATTAGACAATTCACTGTTTATTTAGTGTGTGCAACAGGAAGAGCATTGGGGAAAAATAACTCCCTCAAAATCTGGTCACCTCATTTCTTTTATCAAGACAGACAAAAGATACATAGCCCAGTCAATACATTTCATTTACTGTGGGTCCAGTTCTGTTATGTATGGTTGACTTACTTTATTTCTACTTTAAGCTATAATATTTCATGATGTTTACTTAAGAAATTACCACCAGCAATTTGTTTTAACACTTTGTAAAGTTCAGGTGGTTATTTGCTTCAATTCAATCTACAGTACAATAAAATCCTTTGTACCAAAATAAGATTTACTTTGTAACAGCATGAAGAGCTTGGATTAGGTTACGTTAGGCTTTGGTAATAAGAAGTACACCCAATATATTACATCTGTATGATCACAATTTTTAAACCATTATATGTTAATATCCTATGTAAAATCGGTACAAATAAAAATTATTCAAGAAAAAGTTGTGGATACTATCTTTTAGGTGTGTTTTTGTAGCTGCATTCAGACTATCAATTATAACAAATTCATCTTTGGTACAAGTGTGTAACTTATTAATGAGCTGTAAGTGTTCCTTATTTTACATATACAAGAACTTTATCAGACACATATATTACAGACTCAGGCATGTGCCACCTTGCCCAGCTAATTTTTGTATTTTTTTTTAGTAGAGGCAGGGTTTCACCGGGAGGCTGGTCTCAAACTCCCGACCTCAGTGATCTGCCCGCCTCAGCCTCCCAAAGTGCTGGGATTACAGGTGTGAGACACTGTGCCCGGCCTCTCATGTTTTCTTAAATGTCTTTTTGTTTGGTTTTAATATTTTTATTGAGGTACAATTTATAAACAATAAAATATATACATCTTAAGTATTTAGTTCAATGAGTTTTGCCAATTATATATGCTTTATAGCCAATACCCAAAAGCAAGGTCTGGACTTTGTCCATCATTTCAGAGGTCCTTCGTGTCCCTTTCCCAGAAGTAGCCACTTTCTGACTTTTATCATTAAAGATTAATTATTATTATTATTTGTGTGTGTGTGTGTGTGTGTGTGTCTGGCTTCTTTCCCTAAAGATAAATGTTTCTGACATTCATCTATGTTGTTTTGTGTATCAGTAATTCATTCTGTTTTACTGCTAAGTAGTATTCCATTGTGTGAATGTATTGTAATTTGCCCATTCTCCTCAAGATGGATATTCGGGTTGTTTCCAGTTTTGAGTGAGTATGAATAGGGCTGTTATAAACTTTCTTGCACAAGCCTTTTTTGGGGCATATGTTTTAATGTTTCTTGGGTAAACACCTAGGAGTAAAATTGTGGATTCATACGGAAGATGCATTTGTAAAAGTTTAGACCAATTTTCATTTCTACTAGCAATGTATGAGAATTCCAGTTATTCTACGTTCTTGGAACATGATTGTCAGTCTTTTTTGTTTTAGCCATTCTTGTGGGCATGAAGTAGTAGTGCACGGTTTTAATTTGCATATCTCTAATGATTAATGATGTTGAATACCTTTCCATGTTTATTGATCAATTATTTATCTCCATTTGTGAAGTATCTGTTCAAATCTTTTTTTTATTTATTTTTATTTTTTTTATTTTTAAGATGGCGTCTAGCTCTGCCGCCCAGGCTGGAGTGCAGTGGCGTGATCTCGACTCACTGCAACCTCCGCCTCCTGGGTTCAAGCAATTCTCGTGACTCAGCCTCCAAAGTAGCTGGGACTACAGGCATGCGTCACCATGCCCGGCAAATTTTTGTGTTTTTAGTAGAGATGGGGTTTCACCATGTTGGCCAAGCTGGTGTCAAACTCCTGACCTCAAGTGATCTGCCCACCTCAGCTTCTCAAAGTGCTGGGATTACAGGTGTAATGGTCCTGTGGGTATCTTTCCAAACAACACAGGAACTAAAAAATGTAATTGAATGTTCTCATTAATACAGTTTCTGGTAACCTGAGTGTTGACCCCATTTCTAGGTAAAGAGAAGTAACTTGCCCAACCCTGTTGTGAGGGAGACTCAAAGGTATTTTACTTCTGACCTAAATGTAGTCTCAAGTTTACTTCATTTCTGGGATGTAAGTACAGTGCAAGGTAAGAATTTAAATCTGTTTGATTTTCATTATAAGTTACTAAATTGGCATGCCAGTTTATATGTGAATAATTTCACTAGGACCTAGTCATTTCTAAGTAAAATGAAAATACCGTGTTTTTAAACTTCTATAGCTAAGGATTGGTTCAAACACCAAGGCAGATGCTAAAGCTCTCCTAAGGCACATAATAAACAATAGGTATATGTTTGCTACAGATTAAAAGTGTTCATTTAATGGGGCAGATACAATTAAGAACTGGTGACTATAAACTAGTCACAGCGGTAACTTTAATCACAATCAACAGACTCAGGGACTCATATAACTGTGTGGCTGACAGACTGAACAATTATGGAAGGTGTTTTCTGTGGTTGAATCAATCAGAATAGTAATAATGGTGGGATTACTGAAAAAAAATTAACCTGTACTATAATCTGGGGTCAGATTTTTTTTTAAAAAAGGATATAAGCTGTATTCATGACAACACGTTAATTTCAGTAATCAGGCAGGGTGCATAGACTTGACAATTAATTATGTCAGCTCACTTTAAACAAACATTGGTTGCTAACATAAATTGACTCTTGGAAGGTAAAAAATGATTTGGTTAACAAATGGCTGATAAAACAATCTAGGCTTTGCAAGGCTTAGTGGTCCTTTATGAGCCATGACTTACCCGTATGGACTGGCACTGGTATAGGAATCGAACTCCTGATACATGAGCTTGTGGGTTAGACAGGAGACCTACATATGCCCATAATACCTGGATCTCCAGGGAAACTGGTATGAGACAGCAGGAAGTACAGATGATAGCCTGCAGAAGGGTAAAGAAGCATCTGCTTGAATTGCCTGATGGTTGCCTATAGTCAATCACCATGCATTAAGCCGTTGTTTCTCAAGCATTATTCAGTAATAAGGAAGGCAATGTAGCTTAGTGGAAAAACACAAAAGTTCACAATAAGACTATGTTATTATTCCTGATCCTTTTTTTTTTTTTTTAGACAAAGTCTCACACTGTCGCCCAGCTGGAGTGCAGGGGCGCAGTCTCGGCTCACTGCAACCTCTGCCTCCCAAGTTCAAGCGATTCTCCTGCCTCAGCCTCCCGAGTAGCTGGGATTACAGGCATCCACCACTACATCTAATTTTTTTTTTTTTGTATTTTTAGTACAGACAAGATTTCACCATGTTGGCCAGGCTGGTCTTGAACTCCTCACGTTGTGATTCACCCGCCTCGGCCTTCCAAAGTGCTGGGATTACAGGCGTAAGCCACCACGCCTGACCTTCGATCTTTTTTTTTTTTTTGAGATGGAGTCTTGCTCTGTTGCCCAGGCTGGAGTACAGGGGTGTGATTTCAGTTCACTGCAACCTCTGCCTCCTGGATTCAAGCGATTCTCCTGCCTCAGCCTCCCCAGTAGCTGAGATGCCTGCCACTACATCTGGCTAATTTTTGTATTTTTAGTAGAGACAGGGTTTCACCATGTTGGTCAGTCTGGTCTTGAACTCCTGACCTCAAGTGATCTGCCTGCCTCAGCCTTCCAAAGTGCTGGGATTACAGGTGTGAGCCACGGCACTTGGCTTCATTGATTAATTTAGATAAGTTACTGAGTAACTGGCTTGAGCAGATCATGTGGCTAAAGTAAAGGACTTGAACACAGGAGCAGTGTAAAGTCAAAGAAGATGATACCTAAGGGTTAGATTATGAAGTGCATCCAAGTAGTCTGTTTGGAAGCCATCAGAGAACCTCGAAAGTTTCTAGAATAGAAACATGGTATACCTAATGCAGTACTCCAGGAGGATTAATTGCAAGATGCAGAAAGGCATATCATTCTATATGGTTTTGATTTTTAACCAGATAATGCATTTTCATGCAAATGATTGTAAAAATATAAATTTTTATAATTACAACAGAAAGAGCACAATTTTAACCTCATGAAAGTCTGTGCTGACCAAATATTCAAGAATATAAAATATTTGAAATACATGATGAGATTTTTGAACAACAGAAATCTGTAGATTATCTGCCTTCAAATTTTTTTCTAAGTAAGGAAAATACATTAGGTATTTTAAACCTAACCTGAAATTACTTCAGGCTGGGAACAGTGGCTTATGCCTGTAATCCGAGCACTTTGGGAGGCCAAGCAGGAGGATCACTTGAGCCCAGGAGTTTGAGACCAGTCTGAACAACATAGTGGGACCTTGTCTCTACAAAAAAATCAAAAAATTATCTAGGCATGGTGGCATATGCGTGCGGTCCCAGCTACTCGAGGGACTGAGGTGGGAGGATCGCTTGAGCCCAGAAAATTGAGACTGCAATGAGCCATGATCATGCCACTGCACTCCAGCCTAGGTAATAGAGCAAGATCCTGTCTTTAAAAAAACAAAAAACAAACAAACAAAAAAAGGCCAGGCACGGTGGCCCACGCCTGTAATCCCAGCATTTTGGGAGGCCAAGGCAGGTGGATCACAAGGTCAGGAGTTCAAGATCAGCCTGCCCAATACGTTGAAACCTCGTCTCTACTAAAAATACAAAAATCAGCCAGGTGTGGTGGCAGGCGCCTGGTAGTCCCAGCTACTGGGGAGGCTGAGTGAGGCAGGAGAATCCCTTGGACCCAGGAGGTGGAGGTTGCAGTGAACTGAGGTCACGCAACTGCACTCTAGCCAGGGCAACAGAGTGAGACTCCATCTCAAAAAAAAAAAAAAAAAAAAAAGGGGGCTTTGAGTGGGCATGATTTCTTATACTCTTCCTTCTATGACAAACGCATTATCTATGGAGACAAGGCTGGTTTTAATCTTACTATCCATGATTTACAAAGGGGTAAAAATGAGTCTTCAACAGAAAGCGTATTTCTCTCCTTACTGAAATGTTGCAGTGCCTGTTGAGGATCCTGGTCCACCCTCCTTTCTGGGCTGGGTCAGCATTACCAAAGATGGCAACATGCTGCGGTCTGGGCCTTCCATGAAGAGTCTGATAAATCTCCTGCTGCAAGTAGCTGCAGTCTGCCTTCTTCAACCTGTAATTAAACACCATGGAGGCCGAAGTCTGATGCTAACATAATAATATACCCATATTAGTACTGTATATTAAACCAAACATTGGAAATATTATAAAATAGACCAGAGGGTATAATCCTTAGTAGGTATTAATGACTGCCAGAAAACTCTTAGCAATATTAACACTATCTAGAGTAAAACACTTCCTGATTTAGCATCTTCCGAAGTCATTAAAAATATAAAAGTTACCATATCAGCATATTCCCTACATATTCCCAGTGAAATTGCAGGAAATGATGTGGAAGCAAAGAACTACCTGAGCTTGCATCCAGATATTGCATTCACTCCAAACTGTACCTCATGTCTGTTAACAGAGCAACTTCCATTACCCTGGCTCCGTAAGAGGGTCATCCAAAGTGGAAAAGTGATGATCAAGGACATCATAACAGAAAAAAAAAAGGAGGCAGCATTGTAAAATGTGTGTTCTCATTCTTCCTTAATGCTATTTATTTTGTATTACTATCATAGTGTGCAAGTCACAAATTTGTTTTTTTCTCAAAAAATCACAGAGAGACAACTACGATTCCAAAAATGATTAACCATATATTAGTATATAAGTACCTCATTAAAACGAACAAAAAATTTCTCACCTTTGGCTAGTCTAACATAAGTTTGAAAGCCTTTGCCACTTTTCTCATTAGGTTGCAACAGGCCACCCAGCTCTAAAAAGGATACTGAATAACTTACATCACCAGTCAGAGCCAAGAGTGGCTTCCCAACTATATAGCCAGGATTCCCACTTCTAGGACTGGTGATAGAAGCAGCTGTGCTCTGTTGAAAAGCCTGCAGAAAGAGTGAAGAGAAGTCAATTATGGAGGTAAGCATGCTTTCCCACCTCCCACTGCTTGGCTTCACCATACCCTTCCTTAAGGCAACGCAATGCAATAAGTGAGCTACACTGAACGCTCTGGCTTCTTTCCACAGTGTAGCATTTTGCTTCTTTCACTTTTCTTAACTCACTAAAATAAATCCTTCATGATCTGAATATTGAAATTCACAATATGCTGCTTTTACCAAGGATTACAACCAAGAATCTACTAAGGATCCCTTAACCCTGTTTCTCAAAAATTACTAGCAATTTAGCAATAATAACACAGCCTGGTTAAAATCTGAAGATTTTAAATGTAATTTTAAAAATACATATTTTAATTAACTATAGATGTTCCAGAGATGAGTTCTGAGAGACACAGCAGTTGGTTGATCACCTGAGGGTAGAGTTGAGAAAATCTATGCTGGGTTCAAAAAGAGGAAAGAAGTAGCAGAAAGCCAAATGGCGGTGATTAAGACTGAACACTCAGATTAAGTGGGAAATGAATAAAATGCTGACTGCCCAGAAATATGAGAAAAGCTAGTTACAGAATTTTTGTAGGTGTTGGCTGAATTTATGATTCAAAATGACTATAAAAAAAGTTTTGATTTGAGATTGAAGTCCTGCTTTGTTGGGGGCCAGATAGAGAATTGGAGAAAATGTTAATGAGTAAACACTTGTAGAATAACTACAACTTGTAGTAAAACTATGGAATATTAAATGTTGAGGCCTCAATTGACAGAATGAACTAGGCCTTCATATTCTTATTCTATTTCACATGTATTAGAAAAGCAAAGGAACTATTTCTAACCCGATATTTCTTCCCCTCTAAATCCCCTATGAGAAAAGGGCCCTAACCCTGAAATGAAGGATGAAGTGTTGCTGTAAGGAAGCGCCTGGCTCAACAGTCAGGTTGGTTTGTCCCAAACTGACAGAAACCTTCTGGATTCCAAAAGTCCCATTGGTCTCTATCTCATAGGTGACCTGAAATGAAAAAAGAATCAATTAATAAAAAATAGTTATTGGGCCAAATATGTTCAGGACAGAAAATTTTCTGTCTTCAAGGGTGTTTTTATAACTAAATGAGGTAGACTGAAACAGTAATATTAAAAATACCAAACACAAATACTATGAAAGATAAAGATGATTTCATATTATATTTGTATATGAAAAAGAAACTGCATAGAGCCCTTTAAAAGGGTTTATGGGTAGGTGAGTTTATGGTAGGAATTGAAAGGGTAGAAAAAATAAGTTGATTATGGGCAGAGGAAGGCAAGCAGAAACAGGCAGAGGTGAGCATGAAACAGAAATCTGATTTACTTGACTCTCACAATATTTCAGAATTAATAAAGATAGTTGCTGGGGATACAACAATTGAAAGTAACCTTAAATTTCTGAGCATAGTCTTTAAGAAGATGCCTTAAGAAAATTCTTACTTTTTTAGCTTAGATTGTTTAGAGAAGAGAGGAACAGAAGTTGATTAATCTACTTCAGACTTTCAGATGATACTGACTGTGTCAAGAGAAGATGTGGTCAGTCAGTAAGAATCAGTAACAGACTGCAGGCGGGCAACGGAAGAGGTGTCAGAAATAATTTTAATGTCCTGGACCTGAAATACTGGAGGATGTGGTGATGGAAATAACTGAAACGTGGTAGGGAGGATAACGGGCTCAATTATTGACAAGTTTAATTTCAAAATTGTTGGGAATTGTTGAAATTCACAGTATGCTACTTTTAACAAGGATTACAACCAAGAATCTACCAATGCAACAAGTTTGCATTCCCAACATTGTTAGAGAATGCAGACAAAATTCAGTGGGGTCAGTCTGACACTTAATGGAAGATGAGGCACCTCTGGCAGTGTTGATCAACATACATCAGTCCAGAATCTGAGGTCAGTATCCCTACCTGGGAAACTACATTCTGACAAGTGTTTCCAGCCAACAGAGGAGCATTAGCCTGTGAGGTAAGTATTACAGGAACCTGGAACTAGCAATGAAAAGAAGCAAACAGTTAACTAAAACTGAAGGCGGTATTTTGTCTTGTATCTATTAATAGATATCATGCTAAGGTAAGTATTTTTCCTTCTCCTTGACCACCCTCTTTCTCTCTTCTTCCATCACCAGCCAACAACTTAAATTCAAAAGTCTTTCTAAACCAGCACTTCTTAAAACTTATTTCTCAGAACACTAGTTCTATTAAATATAAAACAAGGGTTCCATAGTCAAATAATTGTGAGAAATACTATATTCAGTATTCCCCTTAAAGATTAATAAGGCCCTCTAGCAAATTAAAGACTCCAGGTGGGGTGAGATGGCTCATGCCTGTAATCCCAATACTTTGGGAAGCCAAGTCAGGAGAATTGTTTGAGGCCAGCAGTTCAAGACCAGTCTGGACAACACAGCGAGATCCCCATCTCTACAAAATAGTAAAACATTAGCTGGGTGTGGTGGCACATGTCTATAGTCCCAGCTACTTGGGAGGCTGAGGTAGAAGGATTAGCTGAGCCCAGGAGGTTTAGGCTGCAGTGAACCGTGACCGTGCCACTGCACTTCAGCCTGGGTGACAGAGCAAGACCCTGTCTCTAAAAAAAATTAAGAAGCCCACCCTAAATATAGTTTATTTAACCCAATGTTTACAAACCTATCTAACACTTTATGGATCCTGGTTTCATATGAGGCTATTAATTGTATAGAACGTACTTGCAAAAGCACCATTTTAGATCTACTTAATTGTTTGCTATATCACGCTTACATTTATCTTTCAATAGTACAACTTAGACTAAAATTGCCTCAGATGCAGAGGAGCCAAATATTCTTTTTCCTTTTTCCTGGTACAACAGCATCATACCTCCATATTCTGTGGATCAGTCATGCCTCTTGGAACCTAGGAGAACAGCAGGGACATGAGTGTGCATCTACCTTACCAAAAATCACCAGGAGCTTATGGTTTCACACTACTAACAATAGACTTTGGTTTTTTTAGGGGGAAGGGAGAAGTCAAAATATTAGAATGATTTACTTCCTCTATTCCACCTGACTCTTCTTTACACTAAAATGCCAGGAAGTGGAGCCAGACAGGAGGGTATAGACTGTGAAGCCTGTCTACTCTGACAGAGCTCTACTGAATAGCAAAAGCAAGAAGTTTGGTGAAATAAGTGTTTTCCCCCTTCCACCCTCGCAAGCCGATCCCATTAGTGAGAAGGGTGATGATCTCTTATCCTGGATATATATCCCCAGTTATTGCATTTGTCTTCAGATATGGTTTCCAGCCCCTCTGTCTTTTACATGGCTCCTGGGGATTCTGACTTCTAGTTCAATGCTCTTTCCACAACCCACAACAGTGAGAAGCGTGTTCGCTTCAACTTCATCGTAGTGACAGTGTAGGGAGAGAAAGGACACCTACCTTTAAGACTGTGAAGTTATAGTAAGAGGCAGCATTGAGGGCTGAATCCAAGGTACAGCTACTAGCCAGGTTCTTGAAAAAACGAGTGCAAGTTGTGCTTTTACTCTCTAGGAAACCTTAAACACAAATAGTTAACAGAGTGGTACATGAGAAAGCCTGTTTTAAACTGAATGAAAAGGTTGGTACTTTTGCTCCGGATTCACCTGCAGGATTGCTTTCAGCACAGAGTCCCGCAGCTCCAACTCCTGCAGGTTGTCTCAGCAAGCTTATTACAGACCACTTGGGGAAGTAAGTAAGAATGGGGTCCCCAGCCTGAATAAAATATAAAAGAAAATTGGTTCATAGTGAGACTGGACTAGACGACAACAGAAAAGAAAGAGTAGAAACAAGGTTAACTCAAGGGCATGATTACGTGGACAGTACTGCCCTCCAAAGAGCTGACAATGGTTTAGCTAGCTGCAGGGTAGTGCTGCAAAGATACCCTGTCAGCTGTCTGCTATGAGAGTGAAAACCAAACCAAACAATCCCATCCCCTTCCCCAGGCTCACCCTGTAGAAAGACGGTGGTGATTGAGTTTGGAATGTTGAAGTGAATGATTCGCCTCCAAACTCTGCAGCCAGGTCCTGGAAGTTGGTTGCATTGACCTTTTGAAGCTTCTGGAAATAGTTTAATTTTGCTAAAATGTTTTTTAAAAGAAAAGGGAAGTTTAGATAAAAGAAAAATATGCCAAGTAACTAATTTAAAAAAATATTTTAATTGAAGCATAATATACAAGGTACAAATCTTAAGTGCAAACTCAAAGAATTTTTACAAATTTATATACTTATATTACCACTACTTAGATCAAGTTACAGAATATTTCCCCAGAAGGCTCCCAATCAATACTCCATCTCCAGAAATAACAATTCTAATTTCCATCACTTCTTAATTTATTCACAAACTACTAACTGAATTATTGTTTTAATAGGAAGATCTGAGATAAGAATATGGTCAATGAATGCCAGTCAGCTTCAAGTCACTGATGGCCAAGAATGTGTATGATCAGCAATTTGTGATGAAAATAGGAAGCTCAGCCAGGCGTGGTGGCTCAGGCCTGTAATCCCAGCACTTAGGGAGGCTGAGGCGGGCGGATCACCTGAGGTCAGAAGTTTGAGACCAGCCTGGCCAACATGGTGAAACCCGTCTCTACTAAAAATACAAAAAATTAGCCAGGCATGGTGGCAGGCACCTGTAATCAGAAGAATCGCTTGAACCTGGGAGGCAGAGGTTGCAGTGATCCGAGGTCACACCACTGCACTCTAGCCTGGGCAATAAGAGCGAAACTCCATCTCAAAAAAAAAGAAAAGAAAATAGGAAGCTCGATAATGCTCATGTCTGCCCCATATCAAATGAGTCTCTAACAGAATTGCACTATTTCCATAGGAACATGGAACAATTAGAGACAATTATGACAATTATTTGATCTGTCCTTCCCAAATCTTCCTGCTTCCTCTAAACTTCAACTGACCAGTCCTAACAATGTTTCTCTCTCTCAAGTTCATAGATTTGTTGCATTTTATTCCTTAAGCCTTATAATTCCTCCATTCAAGATTTTAGATACTTAAAAAGGGTATTTTCTGGAACAATTCTATAATTTCTATGATAGCAATGTATAAATCTACCCAAACTCCTGCAGTCTTCTCTTTATGGCACTTTAGAACCAGTAGAGAGATGTAGGAAAAGGGCTGTGATGCTGTCCCCTGCCCAGAGGATGGCAGGTGATTGACAACACTCTGTCTGCTTTACTACTCAGGTGCTAAATTGAAAAAAGAACATTGGGAAACATGCCCCTTGCCAGTTTCATTCTTCATATAATTAATGGTCATTTGTACAGAGTAAAAGAGGTTACAATACTTGCATCATTGAAAGCAAATGAGGATTCCACGTTAAATGAACCGGACCTTTATCCTCTGTGATAATGGATAACATCTTAATTATCTGACTTTTCAGCTCCTGAAAAGTCAGCATGAATGTAGCTCTCAATTCTGGGGCCTTTCAGACTATTCACTCTCCACGCATCTCCTAGATCCTTCTTATTCAAAGTGGGGTACACACATTAGTAGCTCAGGGATCACCTGGGAGCTTCTCAGAAATGCGGACTCTCAGGCCACTCCCCAGACCTGAATGAAAATCTTCATGTTAACAAGATCTCCAGGTAATGTGTATGCATATTAGAATCTGAAAAGCATTGCTCTGAAACAGGTGATGCTGATGCTGCTGGTCTATGGGCCACTTTCCACCTCTGATCTGAAATCTTCAAACCCTAACGCTTCCAAGAGCTATTTTAACATTTCCTTCGGAACTCATACCCTGAAAACCACATGGAAGAGATATTTACCTCATGTAAAATGCAGTTATTTGTATCTTTATAAATGAAATAAAAGTTAAAGTTACGCTAAGAAAGAAGGTGAACTGAGATGGCAAAATATCTATCTAGCTATTTTTTCATGGCTTAAATGAATAAGAGAAAGTTAACATTTTATCTCTCACTTCGGTGCAAAGATACTGGCGGTAGTGATGATAAATATAGGCTAAGTAGAATTTTTGCCTAAAATTTCTACCATCATAGATGATATATTACACCTAAAAGAGCTTAAAGGTATTTAGACTTCTATTACAATTTCAGATGTCAAAGGAAACCTACAGACCATCTGACCTAATCCCATGAGGAAATTTTGATCCTCAGAGGTAAAAGAGTAGCAAAAAGCCAGAGCACCAGCTTGCAGAGCCGAGAGTAGACTGCAGACTCCTATTCCTGGTGTTTTTCCCCACTCCAGTATGCTGCACAGACTTTGACTAAAAACATAATTTACTGATGATCATTATCAGTAGATACTTTTTTTTAAATTTTGTTTTATTTTGGAGACAGGATCTCACTCTGTTGCCCTGGCTGCAGTACAGTAGCATGATCACAGCTCACTGCAGCCTCGAACTCCTGGGCTCAAGCAATCCTCCCACTTCAGCCTCCCAAGTAGCTGGTACTACAGGCATGCGCCACCACACCCAGCTAATTTTACTATGTTTTGTAAAGACTGGGTCTCGCTATGTTGCCAGGATTGGTCTCGAACTCCTGGGCTCATGCAATCCTCCTGCCCTGGCCTTCCAAAGTGCTGGGATTACAGGATGAGCCACCAGGCCTGGCTGTACCAATAGATACTAAGCACCATGGGGAAACAAAGATATGGTCCATCCTTTCATGGTGTTGACAATTTACCTGGAAAGATATGATGTTTACATAAACTAATAACAATATAAGAAATCCTATAGGTTCTAAGAGGGTGACTCAAACAAAATGCTTTAGAACTTCTGAGGATGGGCTTACTTCCAATAGATGAGCAAGAAAACACTCATGGGAAATACAGGTATTTCAAAATGCAGAAAGAAAAAGGAACTATAGAGTCAGAAAGAAAAGCAAATACAAACTTGGGAAAAATACAGGGCATATCTTGAGGACAACGAGTAGATGAGTTCGGCCAAAGCAGAGGGTCAAGCAGAGAGTAATGCTAAAAGAGCCAGGAACACTGAGTTGGATCAAATAGGAGATTTGACTGGCCAGCTAAGAAGTTGGATGTTATTTTACGGGAAGTGGGAAGTAATGGAGGTTTCTGAGTAAGGAAGCAACATAATGCAATGTTATAGAAAGATTAATCTAGTGAAGTGATTCTCCATAGCTGTGTATACTTTGTGTATATGCTATGTGTATATATGTGAGGAAGGTGGGCAAATAATCAGAAGCAAAGGGAAACTTTTGTCTTTTTCAGACTAAACATGAATGTACACCCCAGCCTCATTCAGGGAAAAGTTCATTGATGTAATGAACCATAATTACTATTGGAAGTGGCCATATTCCTCCCTCAGGTGGTGTTGGTTAAAGAAAGTTCAGATCCACTGATCCCGAAGGAGTGTGCAGGATGGTATGGGAGGCAGGAGTGGGGATCAAAAGCAGGGAGCCCCAGGTAGGTGCCATTGCAATAACCCTGGAGCATGATTATAAGGCTGGATTTAAAAGGCAGTAAAATGTTTGGGAAAGAAGAGACAACATTACCTTTTTTTGAGACAGACTCTCGCTCTGTCACCCAGGCTGGAGTGCAGTGGTACAATCTCAGCTCACTGCAACCTCCGCCTGCCTCCCAGGCTCACATGATTCGCCTGCCTCAGCCTCCCAAGTAGCTGAGATTACAGGTGCCCACTACCATGCCTGGATAATTTTTTGTATTTTTAGTAGAGACAGGGTTTCACCATGTTGGTCAGGCTGGTCTCAAACTCCTGACCTCAAGTGATCTGCCCACCTCGGCCTCCCAAAGTGCTGAGATTACAGGTGTGAGCCACTGCGCCAGGCCACAACCTTATCTTAAAATGAAGTATTCACCTTGTTCCCTTTACCCTATTATGATCTAAATAACCACAAGGCTCCTGATAACTGCTTTCAAATTCAAGGCCCCTCAAACCAAAAATTGGTTGTTTTCTGAGACAAATATAGTTTTGCAAATCTTATTAACAGACAGATGAAATCAGGATGAGGTGACTTCCAGGATGCAAGAGACCTTTAAATCCATTTTGTGCAGGAACATTATTTTGCTTCATAGACATTTTAAAAAGATAGATTAGCTTAACATCTTTAGAAATGTTATAGCCATCACCAGCAAATTTTTAAGTCCACTCACCATCCCCAAAAATAATCTCAAATCTTTATTGTACTCTACAGTTGTAGAGCACTTTCGTATACAAAGCCAATGATACTATTTCTCACTTTGTAGTTGAAGAAACGGGCCTAGAAATGCTAAGGGATTTGCCCAAGTCTGTATAGCTGGTAAGGAAATGGCAGGACTGAGATCCTAATCCAATGCTCCTCCTACACTGTTGCCTCATGAAATGAAAATAAGGTTGGCATAGACTCATTTGTCAAAGATATTCATTCAAACATTATTTGGTGCTTACTATGTGTTAGGCACTGGGGATTCAGTTAGTACCCTCATGGAGATTGTAGTAAGTGGGGGATATAGTCTATCTGTGATTATCTGAGTTAAGAGGAATGATTAAAAGGATTGAAATTAAAGCTATTTATGAGTTTTCTGATCCGCAGCCAATAGAACATAAAATGTTGCAAATGTGGCTGGTTCACGGTGGCTCGCACCTGTAATCCCAGCACTTTGGGAGGTTGAGGCGGGCGGGTCACGAGGTCAAGAGATCAAGACGATCCTGGCCAACACTGCGAAACTCCGTCTCTACTAAAAATACAAAATTTAGCTGGTCCTGGTGGCACGCGCCTGTAGTTCCAGCTACTCGGGAGGCTGAGGCAGGAGAATCACTTGAACCTCGGAGGTGGAGGCTGCAGTGAGCTCAGATCATGCCACTGCACTCCAGCCTGATGACAGAGGGAGGCTCGGTCTCCAAAAAAAAAAAGAAAAAAAAAAAAGAAAAAAAAAGCAAATGTATTCAGTAATAAGAAAGAAAAGGCAGAAAGGGGTAGAGATTCAAAGGACAAAAGAAAAAAAAGTTTAAAAAAGAAGGAAATGGAAAAAAAGGCCAGAATAAAAGCCAATTCTCAATAAATGTTAGACCAAGCTTGTCCAACCTGCGACCCACCGGCCGCATGCAGCCCAGGACGGCTCTGAATGCAGCCCAACAACACAAATTCATAAACTTTCTTAAAACACTAAGAGTTTTTTTGCTGTTTTTTTTTTAAACTCATCAGCTATTGTTAGTGTATTTTACGTGTGACCCAAGACGATTCTTCCGATGTGGCCCAGGGAAGACAAATGATAACACTCCTGTGTTAGCAAATGAGAACAGCCAACATGTTTCTACTCACAGTTGTTCACATGTACACAAAACTGCCTGATTCCATTAGAATCCATGAAAACTCTTGAAGGAAATGGGGAATTACTCCTGAAGATAAGAGAGTTGTCTACACAAACCCAGCTTGAAGACCTGTGAGGAAAGAGGAAGGAGAAGATATATTTAGAAGGGGCGGGTGCCCCTTCTAGAAGAGTGCCCTAGCAATATCGGCCAGATGCCAAAGAGAGGACTCCTTGGACACCTATAGGACGACACGAAGGTCTTATTCTACTGGCCAGCCCTGCTCTAGAGAATCAGAAAAGGCAGTTCCTAGGAAAAACCAAGGGAATGTCCTAGGAGTGGAAGTAGGGGCAGGAGGCACAAAGCCTAACTCTTCTTACATCCAAATGTTACCCATTGTAGGCTCCAATCCCTTTAGGATTCCATCTGAGCAACGAAGCTCACCTTACACTGCCAGGAAGGCAGAAGGAGAAGACTGTCCTTGGATGGAGAAGATAGCAGTCCCTGTCGCAGCAGCAATTTATATCGCAGGCGCCAGGAGTCAAGTCACAGACACAGATCGGTAAGACTATGAAAGGACAACACAGACTGAGTGGGATGAGGATCCCCAAACTCTCCCAGGTGCTCACCCTCCTTCCGACTGCCCCACTCCTGCTTTGTGGCAGTTCAACTTTGCTCACAGAATTTTAGATCTCACAAGTAAGTTTCCACCCCCACAACGTTTTCCCTCACCTGGGAAGAGGTCCACAGTCCTATTCCCAGGCGCCGACGGGGTCACGAGAGTAGGGACCACTGTAGAGATCCCAGGCATTGCTGGGCGAGTTGCAGTCGCCTCTGAAGAGGACTGGAGGGTTCCGCCAACCGTTCCTGGCTGCAGGTCCAAAGACGTGGGCACTGCCCCTGATGGGGAGGAAGAGGGCTGGGGCCGGACGCCATCGGGGAACATCAGGAGGAACACTTGCAGGAGCGCGAGCTGTGGGGTGCGCATGGGGCAGTCAAGGCCTGCAGGTCCGACGTAAGCCACAGCGGTATCCAGACGCGTTGCCAGAGCGTGGGTGGGAGGAGTCGCATAGCGTCTGACGACATCCGCGTGCCTCTTCTCATTGGCTAATGAGAAGAATGAGAGCTCTTCAGCCAATCGAAAGTGGGGTTGTTACAGCTCTTTCAGTGTCCTTCGGTCTGCGCCCTCTCCTTAACGTGAGCCGGGGCGTGCCTTCGTTGCCTGGCAACCGCCAGTGGAGAAGGAGCCCTTGCGCCTTCGCTCCGCTAGGTGGCGGTAGGAGTTCGGCGGACGGACAGGTTCCGCGCCCACTTCGCGGCCCAGAGGACTGAGCCCGCCCTCAGTGCAAGGAAATCCCAGAGGCCAGAACTAGAATTGCAAATTTTTTTTCACCCCGGATTCCAATGGTGAGAAACCCTTTCTATGGAAGAATAATGTTCTCAGGTGGGGGAAACACACCTAAGGTCACATACCTTAAAAAACAGTCTCCGCTAAATATGGCTTTTTTATTTTTTTGAAAACACATTAGAAATAATGTTCATTCAGCTCCTTACATTTTAACATTGACAAATTTTAAAAACCCTAAATAAATGCATCAAATCATTAAAGATGGACTGCATGTTTTTGTTAGAAAAAGTAGTGAGAGAAAAATAAGAAAAAAGGATAGGAAAAATGTGAGAAAATAGGGAGAGAAAGAATAAAAAAAAAGAAACATTGTCTAGGACGTGAGAAAATAAGATGGAGGAATGGAAATAGAAGATTTTTTTTCCGTGTTAATGGCAAATTTTTTAAACCTCTCTAAGAGGTGTTTGTTCTTCCCAGGAATGGCGTGCCTCTTCTGATTCCCCACAGCAGCGCGGGCCATATGACTTTCCTACAGCATTGGAAATGTACCGTAGCTGCACTGTCCAGCATGGTAGTCACCGGCCTTATGTGGCAATTGTGCGCTTGAAATGTGGCTAGTGTGACTGAGGAGCTGATTTTTTCTTTTTGAGACAGAGTTTTGCTCTGTCACCCAGGCTGGTGTGCAGTAGTATGATCTCAGCTCACTGCAACCTCTGCCTCCAGGATTCAGGTGATTCTCCTGTTTCAGCCTCCCGAGTAGCTGGGATGACAGGCACATGCCACCACGCCCGGCTAATTTTATTTTTATTTTTATTTTTATTTGTAGAAGAGATGGGATTTCACCATGTTGTCCAGGCTGGTCTTGAACTCCTGACCTCAAGTGATCCGTCTGCCTTGGCCTCCCAAAGTGCTGGGATTACAAGTGTGAGTCGCTGTGCCTGGCCTGAATTTTTAATTTTTAAATTGTAATTAATTCAAAGTTAACCACAGGTGTAAGTAGCTACCATATGTAAAGTGGTACTGTAGATGATCAAAATCTTGCTCCTCTTAGAACCAGTGTTTTCCTGTGTCCACAGTTCTGGTATCTGGATTATTTTGGATACTTAGTTTTAGTATATAAATTCACATCTGTTAAGAGTTATCTAAAATCTAGTACACTTACGTAAAATCTGGTCAATACCTCCCTTTACAAGTGAATCACTTAACTCAGGTAAGTTTTAGGACGTTTGACTTTACTTGCATTCTCTTACAAGATCTTTATTTTCTAATGTTTTGAAGTCAGTAGCTAAATGTATCTCTGTATTATAAATATTTTCAAATATATTTTTATGTTGTTGTGTGATAGACAGCTATGGGAGATATGTGTTTGGTCTTAAAACATTTATTTACCTTAGCAGTATTTTCTATAGGAAAAGGCCAAGTTCATATTATTAAGATTATATGATCGGCCGGGCGCGGTGGCTCAAGCCTGTAATCCCAGCACTTTGGGAGGCCGA
The DNA here is from genome assembly GCF_043159975.1 of Macaca nemestrina. Taxonomy (NCBI): domain Eukaryota; kingdom Metazoa; phylum Chordata; class Mammalia; order Primates; family Cercopithecidae; genus Macaca; species Macaca nemestrina. Next base: position 38,109,146 of record NC_092133.1, on the reverse strand, counting down.
GACGGGCGGATCATGAGGTCAGGAGATCGAGACCATCCTGGCTGACACGGTGAAACCCCGTCTCTACTAAAAAATACAAAAAACTAGCCGGGCGAGGTGGCGGGCGCCTGTAGTCCCAGATACTCGGGAGGCTGAGGCGGGAGAATGGCGTGAACCCGGGAGGCAGAGCTTGCAGTGAACCGAGATCCGGCCACTGCACTCCAGCCTGGGCGACAGAGCGAGACTCCGTCTCAAAAAAAAAAAAAAAAAAAAAAAAAAAAAAAGATTATATGATCATATGTATATACTAGCATGTAAATTCCAAAAAACAGGGAGTTTTGTTTATTTTGTTCATTGAAATATCCCCATGCCTAGAACAGTGTCTGGGACATGTTAGATGTGCATTAAATATTTTAAAATATATTAAAAATTGTTTTGTTGAACTCCTTAGAATTAATCCTTAGGAATATTTTTAGTTTATTTTATTTGAGGATTGTATTTCTTTCTATAAAATTTCTTCTTTTTGCAACCAATTTACCACGTAATGATCTTTCTATAAAATTTCCATTGTACATCTGATCAGAGACTATTTTAGATTTCAAAGTTTGGAATTTAAATGGCAACTCTCAAACAGTGTTAAATTATTTCTGAATTTATTAGCATTGGCAAAAGACTGTTGGTTGAAGTAATTTTAGGGATGAGTGATAAGCAAATAATGTTTCAGGATCCTTTTGAGTTGCTTTTTCTTATTTTTGAATTTTAACACAACTTTTTTTTAGAAAAGTTAATTTTTTTTCTATTTTGTTATAGTTAAGCAAAAAGATTATTTGAATTGCTGTTTTTTAAACTTGCTTTATTTATTGATTTAATTAATTAATTAATTTACTTATTTATTTGAGATAGTCTTGCCCTGTCACCCAGGCTGGAGTGCAGTGGCTCCATCTCAGCTCACTGCAACCTCCACCTCCCAGGTTCAAGCAATTTTCCTGCCTCAGTCTCCCTAGTAGCTGGGACTACATGTGTACCCACCACACCCAGCTAATTTTTGCATTTTTAGTAGAGACAGTGTTTTACCATGTTGGCCAGGCTGGTCTCAAACCCCTCACCTCAAGTGATCTGCCTGCCTTGGCCTCCCGAAGTGTTGGGATTACAGGCATGAGCCACTGTGCCTGGCATGTATTGCTGTTTTGTATTTGTAAGAATCTCTGTAATACAGAACTCTCAATACTTTTGAGATCCAGTATTAAAATCTGAAAGATAATTTTGTGGATGAAGAATGAAATTTATTCACATGTGTCATACAGATGTCAGTTGTAGTATGGGCACCAAGTCTTAAATTGAGATCATATGACATAATCTCAGAAACAGAGATTTCCAAATTAGATCATATGATACTAGCAGTTGTCTGTGTTTGGGATTAAAAGAGTTGAATATGTAATTGGAAATTTAGCAAGGAGGTTGTATTGAGATGGCAGACAACAAATTCTGTCCTTTTCCCACTTCTCTTCCCTTTTCCAAAGATCTCTGAAAATTACAGAAAACTTAGATACACACACACTTGTGCATACATGAACATGCCCAGAATTTAAATACATGAAGGTGTGCTCTCATGGGCCAGACATTGTAAGAATACTTGAAAAATAGAAGGCACATGGGATTGAATTGAAGGTGAACAAATAACAGTTGCATAATAAAGGCCTTATTCAGAAGTGGAAGTGACTCTTGGAGTGTTGTAAGCACACAGAAAGAAGCTATTGGTTATCAATAGTGGCCCTTGGACAATTCTATGGGTTATTGATTGAAGTATCACTGTAGGAAGAGCCAGGTCAGCCTCTCAACCTTATCCCTACTTGTGCTTGCAGTGGATAGCAGAAGAATTTTCCCCAAAAGGTGGTGGCAAGAGGCAGTCCATGTACACTTTTACTGAAAAGGCAGGACAGTGCCCTGGATGGCTTCTGACATTTAGGAGGAAGAGAGAGGCCCCACAAGTTGAGACTGGTCCTAGCCCACTGCTAGGTTTGCGTGTCTCCTCCAAAATTCATTTCGAAACTTAATCCCCAATGTGCAGTATTGAGCGGTGGGACCTTTAAGAGGTGATAGGTCATGAGGTCTCTGCCTTCATGAATGGACTGATCCATTCATGGGTTAATGGATTAATGTGTTGTCATGAGAGAGGAAGTGGTGGCTTTACAAGAAAAGGAAGAGAGACCTGAGTTAGCAAGTTAACACGCTCAGCTTCCTCACCATGTGATGCCCTGTGCCGCCTTGGGATGCTGCAGAGAGTTCCCAGCAGCAAGAAGGTTCTCATGAGATGCCCCCTTGACCTTGGGCTTCCCGGCCTCCACAACTGTAAGAAATGAATTCCTTTTCTTTATAACTTATCCTATTTCAGGCATTCTGTTATAAGCAACAGAAAATGAACGAAAACAGAAAATTGGCACCAAGAAGTGGGATTTTGCTGATGACGAATACCTGAAAATGGGGAAGCAGCTTTGGAACTAGGTAATGAGCGGGGGCTGGAAGAGTTTGGAGGAGCAGGCTATAAAGTGACTGTATTTCAGTGAATGCGATATCAAGGGTGATTCTGGTGAGACTCAGAAAACAAAAAGACAAGGGAACATTTGGAACTTCTTAGAGATTTGTTTTTTTGTTTTTTTTTTTTGAGACTCTGTCGCCCAGGTTGGAGTGCAATGGCGCAATCTTGGCTCACTGCAAGCTCCACCTCCTGGGTTCACGCCATTCTCCTGCCTCAGCCTCCCGAGTAGCTGGGACTATAGGCACCCGCCAGCACACTTGGCTAATTTTTTCATATTTTTAGTAGAGGCAGGGTTTCACTGTGTTAGTCAGGATGGTCTTAGTCTCCTGACCTCGTGATCCACCTACCTTGGCCTCCCAAAGTGCTGGGATTACAGGCGTGAGCCACTGCACCCCGCCAGGATTTGTTAAGTGATTGTAACCAGAATACAGATAGAAATATGGACAGTAAAGGCCATTCTGCTGAGATTTGAGATGGAACTGAGGAAGGTGATATTGGAAACTGGAGTAAAGGCCATCCTTGTTATAAATTGGCAAAGAACTTGGCTGAACTGTGTCTATGCCTGAGGGCGTTGTGGAAAGCCAAACTTGAGACTAATGAACTAGCGTATCTGGCAAAAGAAATTCCTAAGCCAAATGTAGAAGGAGCTACATGATTACATTTGACAGCTTATGCTGATATTCAGGAGCAAAGAAATAATTTAAAGGTAGAATTTATCATGAAAAGGGAAGCAGAGTGGAACGATTTGGATAACTCTCAGCCTGAGCATGTAAAGAGTTAAAAAGCATTTTTAGCAGAGGAAACCAAGGGTGCAGCCCAGTGACTATTTGCTAAAGAGATTAGTTTGGATAAAAAGGAGACAGGTGCCATTCCTTTAGACGAGGGAAGAAAGATCCCAAAGGCATTTTGAAGATCTTAGAGGTTGCCCCTACTATCACAGGCCCAGAGGCATAGGAGGACAGAATAGTTTCAGAGGACAGGTTAGGGTACACTCCACGGGCTCACTGCCCAAGGCCACCACAAGGGAGTCCCCACCAGCAAGATGGCTCTCACCAGATATGCCTCTTTGACCCTGAACTTCCCAGGCTCCATAACTGTAAGAAATAAATTTTTTTCTTTATAAATTACCCAGTTTTAGGCATTCTGTTATAAGGAACAGAAAATGGACTAAGATACACACCTTGTCAAACTCCACATCTACCATTTTCTTCTTCAAAAATCCTGCAGGTAGAATGCAATAAACAGATCCCACCTGTTCTTAGGCTAACAGGGAATCTCAGTTACCAAGGTGGACACACACTCAAAAGATCTACATTTGAAAAAGAAAAAACCCAGCAAACAAAAAAAGGGTATAATATTCAAGAAACATTAAAACCTGAGGCCGGGTGCAGTGACTCACACCTGTTATCCTAGCATTTGGGAGGTAGAAGCAGGAGGATCGCTTGAGCCAGGGAGGTTGAGGCTGCAGTGAGCCATGATCACACCAGTACACTCTGCCCGGGTGACAGAGTGAGACCCTGTCTCTAAAAAAAGGAAAAAAAAAAATTAAAAAGGACAAATTAGAAAAAGAGTTTAGAACAAATATAATTAACATTTATAGAGAGACACAAGAGATTTTGCATCTATTAAAGATGAATCAACTAGGAATTGTGATTAAAGATGGAAGAAAAATGCACATTTGGGCCAAGTGTGGTGGGTCATGCCTGTAATCCCAGCAGTTTGAGAGGCTGAGGCAGGGTGATTTGCCTAAGTTCAGGAGTTAGAAACCAGCTTGGACAACATGGTGAAACCCTGTCTCTACAAAAAATAAAAATTAGCCAGGTGTGGTAGTGCACACCTGTAATTCCAGCTATCCAGGAGGCTGAGGTGGGAAGATCACTTGAGGCCAAGAGATTGAGGCTACAGTGAGCCTTGATTGCACCACTGCACTCCAGCCTGGGTGACAGAGCAAAATCCTGTAAAAAAAATAAAGAGAGAGAAAGAAAGAGAAAGAGAGAGAGGAGAAAAGAAAGAAGAAAAGAAAGAAAGGAGGTAAGAAGGAAAGAAAGATACACATTTGACCCCTCTTTTGAAATTTTATTAAAATACCTGTTAAAAGACTTAAAAGGGCATATATTTATAAAAACAAAAAGTAGGAGTTGTGGTTGACCATCAGCATGGTCAGTATGGAAGATTTTTCATACATTTTTGAAGAAATTGGAAGGATGTTGACTGAAGAAGCAGCAGCCTAGAATAACCATGGAAAGGGACTGCAGCCAAAGGAGGCAGCTGCCTTCCAGCAGAATACCACAGAATAGCCAGAACTAGCGATAGCAAGGAAGAGAGAAGATAAAAGGTAAAGTTGACAGAAATCAAGAAAATGAATTGAAGGTCTATATGGTATATGGAATAGTTTGCCTTTGCACTCAAAAGGACCTATAACTAGTTATTTTCTTTCAGGAAAAAATAGATAATTCTTTCTAGAAATTGATACACTGTTTAGTTAATACCTCAGAGAGATTTGAGAAGTAATTAATAAAACATTCATGAGAGCAGAATATTTGACAAAGGAGCAATCAGAATAAGAGCAAGCTCTTGGAAATTAAAACTATTAATATGATTACTGACCTTAACTTTTTTGTTTAAAATTTTGGAAGATAAATATAAGGACATCTACTCTATTGAACAAAAAGATAAATAAATAGAAAATATGAGACATTGAGGATTAAATCTATAAGTCCAATGTTTGATTAATATGAGTTCCAGGAGAAAAAAAGAAAATGGAAGGATTAAATTGGTTAAAGAAATATTAGGGGCTCACGGCTGTAGTGTCAGCACTTTGAGAGGCTGAGGCAGGAGGATCACTTGAGGCCAGGAGTTTGAGACCAACCTGGGCAACATATTGAGACTCCATTTCTACAAGAAATGAAAAAAAATACCTGGGCATGGTGGCATGTGTCTGTAGTCCTACCTACACAGGAGGCTGAGTTAGGAGGATCACTTGCACCCAGGAAATTGAGGTTACAGTGAGCTATGATCACAGCACTGCACTCTAGCCTGGATAATAGAGCAAATCTTTGTCTCTATTAAAAAGAAAAGAAAATGGTAAAACAATAAAACAAATAAGTCCAAATATATAAATAATTACAATAAATATGAATAAGTTTAATTCATCTATTAAGAAATAAATTTTTTTTTTTTTTTTTTTTTTGGAGACAGAATTTTGCTTTTGTTGCCCAGGCTGGAGTGCAGTGGCACAATCTTGGCTCACTGCAGCCTCCACCTCCCTGGCTCAAGCAATTCTCCTGCCTCAGCCTCCCAAGTAGCTGGGATTACAGGTGCCTGCCACCATGCCTGGCTAATGTTTTGTATTTTTAGTAGAGACGAGGTTTTGCCATGTTGGCCAGGCTGGTCTCGAACTCCTGGCCTCAGGTTATCTGCCAGCCTCAGCCTCCCAAAGTGCTGGTATTACAGGCATGAGCCACCGTGCCCAGCCAGAAATAAATTCTTAATAGGCAAATGCTAATAAGGAGGAAACAGATGTAGTAATAGTAATGACAGTCAGAATAGAATTCCAGCCTCGTGCAGTAGCTTGTGCCTATAATTTCAGCTACTCAGGAGGGAAGTTGAAGCAGAAGGACTGCTTGAGACCAGGAGTTCAAGACCATCCGGGCAACATAGTGAGACCTTATCTCTAAAAATATAAAGATAAAAATAAAATTCTAAGTGAATTATATTTAAGGGCAATATATATTTCATCTTTATAAACGTTACACACTACCTAGAAGATGTTAAATTAATGATCCTTGTGGATCTGAAGATATTGTTTTAAAATATAAAAGCAAATAACTAGTGGAAAGAGTAGACTAGGTAAATCCACCATCAGAGTAAAAGATTTTTATCATACCTCTTCCATAAATAGATAGATTAAATAATAAAAATAGAGAAAAAGATTTAAATAAGTGATTTTAAAATTCTCAATTTAATATCTGTAGGTGGTATAGAATTTGAACCCAATAAGCAAATAGTACTAATTCTTTTTCAATCATACTTGGAGCAGTGACAAAAATTGACCATGTGTTATGTCACAAAGAAAATCTCAATGAAGAGAAAAAAGGCAAAGATTTTATAGTACATTCTGCTTACCACAATATAGTAAAATTAGAAATTAACATAAAAGGACAGCAAAAATATCCTCTTGGAAATTAAGAAAAAAAAATCACATTTTTGAATAAATCTTGAGTTAAAAGAAAATAAACACAAAAATTACAAACTAATTAAAAATGAAAGAATGAAAGTTAAACAACTACAATACAAGGAATAAAGCCAATAGAACTTAAAGAACTTTTATATTTTCAAGTACTTTTTTTTTAAAAAGAAATATTTAAAATAATCCTAAACTTAATCTTATAATTTAGTAAGCAAATTACAAATTAAAAGAAAGTGAAAGAAGAGAATTAATAAAGATAATAGAAGAAATTAAAAATTAAAAACAAATAAAAATCAGTAGAGTAATTGATAAAACCAATAGCTGGTTATGTGAAAAGATAAACAGATAAATGTTTAGAAGATCAAATTAAAAAACACAAATTAATAATATTAGGACCCAATAAGAGGTCATAACTATGGGTGCAGAGTTAAAATATATACATGATTAATATATATTCAGTAACATAGCTGACAAAGTGGAGAATTTCACCAGAAACTGAAACCTGTGAAAATGTATCAAATGTAAATCCTAGAACTGAAAAGTACAATAATGGAAATTGAGAACTCTTAGATTGGTTTAACAGTGGATCAAACACAGCAGAAGGCAGGATTAGTGAACTGAAAAACTAGATTATTTGTTAAGATCTAGTATAAAACATGAGAAAATGTGTTGAAAATTCGGAAAAGAATGTAAGAGACAATGCGGAGAGAGTGGAAGAAATGTTGATATGTAATTGGGCCCCAGAAGGAAACGAGAGAGATAATGGGGTAGACACAGCAATATATTAGGATATTTTGGCTGAATATTTCCCCAAATAAATGAATGTTTTCAGTCTGTAGATTCCAGCTCTACAAAACCCAAACAAGATAAATTTAAAAGAAAATAATACATGGGGATATCTTACTCAAATCCCAAAAATTGACAAAGAGAAAAATCTTTAAAAAGTATAGCTTAAAAAGACATATTACTTTCAAAAGGGCAACAATAAAACTTACATCTGACTTTTCTTGAGACAGAGTCTCACTCTGTCGCCCATGCTGGAGTGCAACGGCGCGATCTCGGTTCACTGCAAACTCCGCCTCCGGGTGCAAGCAATTCTCTGCCTCAGCCTCCTGAGAAGCTGGGATTACAGGTACCCACCACCATGTCAGGCTTATTATTATTATTATTTTTTGTATTTTTAGTAGACACGGGGTTTCACCATCTTGGCCAGGCTGGTTTTGAATTCCTCACCTCGTGATCCACCTGCCTTGGCCTCCCAACGTGCTGGGATTACAGGCGTGAGCCACCATCCCCGGCCTACACCTGACTTTTCAACAAAAATAATGAAAGTTATAAAAAGTTGAATATCTTTAAAGAAGCTAACCTAAAATTGTATACCCAGCAAAAGATTCCTCAAAAATGAAGATAAGATAAAAATGTATTTATAAACCAAAAACTGAGGGAAAAATTACCACTAACAGACCCACACAAAGAATTGCTAAAGGGAATTCTTCATGCTAAAGAGAAAATGATCTTAGATGGATGCACGAAAATGCAGAAATAAATGAAGAGCAATGGAAAGAATAAATGTAATGTCAATATAGAAAATTCAATTGTATTGCTATATTATAGCCATAATAAATTAGAAAGTAAAACTTTTAGATGATAAAATGTACAATTACCTGAAGAAACATTTATACACAGGAATAAATCTGAAATAGTATAAGATCTCTACATATCACTGGGCACAGTGGCTCACGCCTGTAATCCCAGCACTTTGGGAGGCTGAGGTAGGTGGATCACTTGAGGTCAGGAGTTCATGACCAACCTGGACAACATGGTGAAACTCCATCTCTACTGAAATACAAAAAATTAGCCAGGCATGGTGGTGCGTGCCTGTAGCCTCAGCTACTCAGGAGGCTGAGGCAGGGGGATCACTTGAACCCAGGAGGCAGAGATTGCAGTGAGCTGAGATCGCGCCACTGCACTCCAACCTGGCAACAGAGCAAGACTCCATCAAAAACAAACAAACAAACAAACAAAAACCAAAACCAAAAACAAAACTACATATCCAAATATATAATATTTCTGAGAGGAATAATAGAAAACCTAAATAAATGGAGAGCTACACCAAATTCATGGCTAGAAAGACTTACTAATGGAAACATGTCAAGTCTTCCCAAATTCATGTATAGATTCAATACAGTCCAGTACAAATTTCATCATTTTTGGGTAAAAATTGACATGCTGATTTCAAATTTACATGTAATTTCAAAAGGTCAAAAATAGCCAAGAGAATCTTAAAGAAGAACAAGACTAGAAAGCCTCTACCTGCTAGATATCCCATCTTATTATTAAGATAAAATAATTGTTAGAATAAAATGGTATCGCTTTGGCTCCAAGACTGACAAATAGATCAATGGAAAAGAATAGTGTCCAGAAAAAGACCCACACATATGTAGTCACTTGATTTGTGACAAAGCTAATATTACAGCACAGGGAGGAAAGGGTGATTTTGTCAATAAACTGTGCTGTACCAGTTAGATATTTATAGGGATGACAGTGTGTCTGTACTCCTACCTTACATGTACCCAGACGTCAAGTTTACATAGATTTTATACTTAGGGAAAACAATACAGCTTCTAGAAAATAATGTAAGATAATGTGTTCTTGAGGTAGGCAAAGAGTTTTTAAACTGGACAAAAATCACTGATACTAAAGAAAAAGATTGTTTAATTGTATCTTGTTAACACTGAGAATTTCTCTTAATAAAAAGTCAATATTAAGAGAGTAAAAAGGCAAGCTACTCAATGGCAAAATATTATATATATGTGTATATATATATATGTAAATATACACATACACACATATAAAACACAGGATTTGTACCCAGAATATATAAAGAATCCATGTACAACCCCTCAAAAATTGACCAAAATTTTGACCAGACTTTTTATAAAGTAGGATATATAAATGAGTAATAAACATAAAAGAGCAACTCAACATCATTAGCAAAGAAGTTCAGATGAAGACAATAATAAGATGTAATTCCATATCTTTTAAAGTGGTTAAACTTTTTAACGGTAGAGGATATGGAGTTACTGGATATTTCATTTGCTACTGATGGGGGTATAAATTGGGGCTACTATTTACTGTTGGGCTTTATATAATAAAGCTAAACATATCCATACCCTATGACCTGGCAAAGTATACACTTTTAGGTGTAGACCCAGTAGGAAATGTGTGTGTGTGTGTATGGTAAATATATATATTTAACAAAAGACTTGTATGACAACATTTATAGCAGCATGATTTATAATAGCACCAAACTACAATCAACTTTATTATCCATCAAAAGCAAAATGTGTACAAATTGTAGTATACTCATACAACGGAATAATAATATTTCAATGAAAATGAACAAAGTACTGCCACACAACAATTTTTTTTTGTTGTTGTTGTTGTTTTGAGACAGAGTCTAAGTCTGTTGCCCAGGCGGGAGTGCAATGGCACGAAATCAGCTCACTGCAACCTCCACCTCCCGGGTTCAAGCAATTCTCCTGCCTCAGCCTCCTGAGTACCTGGGATTACAGGCGACTGCCACCACACCTGGCTAATTTTTGTATTTTTAGTAGAGATGGGGTTTCGCCATTTTGGCCAGGCTGGTTTTGAACTTCTGACCTCAGGTGATCTGCCCACCTTGGCCTCCCAAAGTGCTCGGATTACAGGCATGAGCCACTGTGCCAGGCCAACTTGGACAATCTAAATGATAATAATGTTGATTTGGCCAAGCATGGCGGCTCATGGCACTTTGGGAGGCCAGGTGGTTGAATTGCTTGAGCTCAGGAGTTTGAGACCAGCCTGGGCGATGTAGTGAGACCTTGTCTCTATGAAAAATTAAAAAATTTAGTTGGATGTGATGGCATGCACCCATAGTTCCAGCCACTTGGGAAACTGAGGTGGGAAGTTCACTTGAGCCTGGGAGGTCAATGGTGCGGTGAGCAGTGATCATGCTACTGCATTCCTGCCCGGGTGAGTGAGTGAGACCTTGTCTCAAAACAAAAACAAAAACAAATATAATGTTGATCTAAAGCAAGATACACAAAAGAACATATTATATTATTTCACTTATATAAAATTCAAAAAATAGGCAAAACTGCCTTATACTATTAGAACATCAGACAGTAGTTATGTTATGGGATCTTTGGGTTGTCGATTTTCTTCCTAGAAACCTCTGTGACCAGTGGCACCTTTGTTCAAGTTCTTGTCCTGTGTCCAGGAAGAATGAGGTACACAGACAAGAGAAGGATGAACAAGGTGAAGATAAGCTTTATTAAGTGTTAGAACAGCTCAGAGGAAACCCTCAGTGGGTGTCTCCTCTCTGCAGGTCCTCCTGTCAAGTGTTCAGTTCTCAGCATAGAGGAGACCCTGGAGAGGGTAGCTCCTCTCTGCCCACTGGTTGTCCCATCATCTGCTGCTCTCAGCAGAGAGGAGGCCCTGGAGAGGGTGGCTCTTCTCTGCAGGCAGGTTGTTTTCAGGTCTGTGCAGTCCTCTCAAACTGTCAGCAGATGGTAGCTCTTCTCTGCAACTGGTCATCCCCTCATCTCTGTCCTCTGCATCCTCTATCCTGCTCTGGCCATCCTCTCTAGTCCTGTGGCTAAGCCCCCGGCTTTTATGGATCTCATAGGGTAAGAAGTGCATGCAGATTGGTCCATGGGTGGCCATAGGCAGCAGGGAGTCCCTGCTCTGGTGTGTGGGACTGGTGACCTGGCTCTCAGCCTTCAGGCCCTCCATGACCTGAAGGTGGTGCCTTACTGGGGACCCCACCCCCTTCTGCCCAGCAAACTCTCTGACTCCTGCTGCCATTCGTGGCCCAGGTATTCGGCCCAACCCCACTTGGAGAGATCTGAGCAGGTGCTGGGAGAGGAGAGAGGTCAGGCAGTGGGAGCAGACACTCCTGAGCCTGCAGGGATTGTGGGGAGGGGGGCTTCCTGGCCACCAGAGGGTGCAGGCTGCAGAGATACCCAGGTCCTGTGTCTGGGAGGGTGGCCACAGCTGCACCTGGGAGCTCCCACCCTGCCAACTCGGGGATCCTGCTTGTTCCCAACTCCTGCCTACTCCGTGCAGTTGGGCCCAGGTCTGCAGCTGTTGGTCGTGGGGGCTGCAGCTGCACCCGGGAGGGCAGATCCTGCCTGCTCCTGGCCTCCTCCAAGAGCATAGGGAGGCTCAGATACACAGCCATAGTTTGGGCAGCTGTAGCCCTGCCCAGGAGGGCGGGGCTTCTACCTGCTCCATAGAGCATGAGGCCTGGGTCCACAGCCGCAGTTTGCGGGGCTGCAGTGGCACCTGGGTAGCTCCCACCCCAACTCAGAAAGTGCAGGCCTCCCACCAGCTCCAAGGAGTGCCCAGCTCCAGGGGTGCCTCACTGCTGCAGCTGGTGTGATGGTAGCAGCCGCTGCCATCAGTTATGTTTGAGAGGAGTAGTACTGGGTAGGAATGCAATGGAGATTTCTGAGCTGGTGGTAATCATGTCTTCAAATGGGCTAGGGTTACATGGGCAGGCTCACTTTTTTTGTTTGTTTTGTTTTGTTTTGTTTTGTGTTTTGAGAAAGAGTCTTGCTCTGTGTCTCAGGCTGGAGTGCAGTGGTGCAATCTTGGCCCACTGCAACCTCCACTTCCTGCCTTCAAGTGATTCTTGTGCTTCAGCCTTCTGAGTAGCTGGGATTCTAGGCATGTGCCACTATGCCCAGCTAATTATTGTATTTTTAATAGAAATGGAGTTTCACCATGCTAGCCAGGCTAGTCTCGAACTCCTGACCTCAAGTGATCTGCCCACCTCAGCATCCCAAAGTGCTGGGATTACAGGCATGAGTCACCTCTCCCAGCCATCACTTTGTAAAAATTGGTTGAACTATACATACATTTGGTTTATGCATTATTCTGTATTCATGTTTATACTTCAACAAAAAAGTTTACTTATAAAAAGATACTAGATTTTTCCAAATTAGATTGTCAACAATGGAAAGGTTTGATGACACCAAATGATGATATAAAAAAATGGGTACACTGCATTAGCAATGTAAACTGTTATAGCCTTTTTTGGAGGGCCATAGGTCAGTATCTATTAAGTTTTTATATGCATATGCCCCTTTATTCAGGTATTTAAGTTCTTCTTTTTTTTAATTTTTATTTTTACTTTTTTTGAGATGGAGTCTCATTCTGTCCCTAGGCTGGAGTGCAGTGCCGTGACCTCGGCTCACTACAACCTCAGACTCCCTGGTTCAAGTGATTCTCCTGCCTCAGCCTCCCGAGTAGCTGGGATTACAGGCATGTGCCATCATGCCCAGCTCACTTTTGTATTTCTAGTAGAGATGGGGTTTCACTATGTTGGCCAGGATGGTCTTAATCTCCTGACCTTGTGATCCACCCACCTTGGCCTTCCAAAGTGCTGGTATTACAGGCGTGAGTCACCCACCGTGCCCAGCCCAGGGATTTAACTTCTCGATAGCTACTCTGGAGAAATCCACATAAGTGTAGAAGAGGCAAATAAAAGCATATATATTGGCAAAAATGTAAATGTCTATCATTCCAGAGTGGATAAATAAACTATAATGCATTTGTTATGGAATACTCTGCAACAGCAAGAATGAGAATATTTATTTAGTGAAATGGAAATATCTCCAAGACAAATACATGAAAAAACCAAGTTATAGAACAGTACACAGAGCATACTGCCATTTACACTAAAAAAAGGCACATTTAAACTCTTTTAACCCAGTGTCTAATAAAAAGTTAAACAATGTTTGTGTGATAGTATGTATGTTGTGTGGTAGATTTTGAAAAAGAGTTCATAATAATTTCATGAAAAAAAATCTGCTCTGGTAGCAAAAGAACAGTGGCGAGAGATCTCTCAATACAATAATTACAAATTGAGCATTTTTTCATTTTTAAAAAATTAAGTGAATACTTGTAGAATCATTTTCATCAGCTGAGACTTTTTAAAATTAAATTTTCCATTTCGTGATGGAACCTACAGCCTTCATGTAGATTCATGAAGTTATAGGAAATTGAGGGTATTCAGAGCAATCCTGTGTACCCTCAAAGGTAACACTTCGCAAAACTATCACACAATATCATGAGTGAAATAATGGCATTGATACAACCCATCAATCTTCAAATTTTCCCCAGTTTTATTTGTATGTGTGTGTATATTTAGTTCATGAAATTTTAATGCATGTGTAGTTTCATGTTTCCACCACCATGGTAAAGATACAGAGCAGTTCTGTCTCCCTGAAAATCTCTTCTCTTTTCTTTTCTTTCTTTTTTGTTTTTTTGTTTTTGTTTGTTTGTTTGTTTGAGACAAAGTTTCACTTTTGTTGCCCAGGCTGGAGTGCAATGGCCTGCTCTCAGCTCACTGCAACCTCCACCTCCTGGGTTCAAGCGATTCTCCTGCCTCAGCCTCCTATATACCTGGAATTACAGGTGCCCGCCACCACGCTCGGCTAATTTTTGTATTTTCAGTACAGACGAAGTTTCACCACGTTGGTCAGGCTGGTCTCAAACTCATGACCTCAGGGAATCCGCCCGCCGTGGCCTCCCAAGTGCTGGGATTACAGGCCTGAGCCACCGCGCCGGAACTCTTGTCTTTTCATAATCAAACTCACCTTTCTTCTCCCACTCCTGCTCCCCAAGATGCAGTGTTTCTTTTTGTTGTTGTTGTTTGTTTTTGAGACGAAATCTCCCTCTGTTGCCCAGGCTGGGGTACAGTGGTGCGATCTCAGCTCACTGCAACCTCCATCTCCTGGGTTCAAGCGATACTCCTGCCTCAGCCCCTCTCCACTCCCCTCACCAACCAGTAGCTGGGATTACAGGCATGCGCCACCACGCCCAGCTAATTTTTTTATTTTTAGTAGAGACGGGATTTCACCATGTTGGCCAGGCTGGTCTTGAACTCCTGACCTCAAGTGATCCACGCCCCCCTCAGCCTCCCAAAGTGCTGGGATTGCAGGCGTAAGCCACTGTGCCCAGCCCCAAAGACATAATTTTAAACCATCATTAATTTTTATAATAAGCATGATAGGCCAGGCACGGTGGCTCATGCCTGTAATCCCAGCAATTTGGGAGGCAGAGGTAGATGATCACTTGAGGTTAGGAGTTCCAGACTAGCCTGGCCAATATGGTGAAACCCTGTCTCTACTAAAATTACAAAAATTAGCCGGGCATGGTGGCGCAGGCCTGTAATCCCAGCTTCTCAGGAGGCTGACGCAGGAGAATCACTTGAACAGAGGAGGTGGAGGTTGCAGTGAGCAGAGATTGAGCCACTGCATTCCAGCTTGGGCAACAGAGCCAGACTCTGTCTCAAACAAAATTTTTTCAAATGATACTCATGATTAATATAACTGTAATTTATCTAAATTATTGTTTACAAGCATTTATCTAAATAAATTGAATAAACAATGTCTACATGTTTAGTAGAAAACAAATGTTTAGTAGCTCTGGCAGAATTCATCTTGCTTTTTAAGAGATTAATGAACAATGAATACATTGTAGAGGCTAGAAGTATGTTTTCACTTTGAAACCTTTATAAAATTTTTCTTTAGCCGGTTAGTATTAACAACAAGCAAAGAGGGGTTTCTACTCCTTTTCTTTTTTTCTTTGCTCTTCTTCCTCATTTCATCCTTTGGAGACTGTCTATAGTACTACATTTTCTCCAGTTCTGAATCTGTGTAACTTTGACTCTATGGCAGAAACTGTTTATTGCTGACTATATGTTTGTTCTCTCTTCTCTCAAATAAACAGAACCCGAAATTTTTACTGAGCACATATAGCCAAAAGATGACATTGCCCAGCCTCTTTTGCAGATGGCTGTGCCTATTCCAGGATCCCAGAAAATGGCAGCCACACATGAAGGTCTCTGAAGCAGAACTGCCCTGGATCTTTACTGTGGTGGTGCCCTCTCGGACTTTCTCCTGCCCTTCTGTCTCTGGCCTCTCATTTTCCCCCGAGGCTAGCCATGGAAACTAGAATTCCTCTTCCCCCAGGTGCGTCATAGAAGCCAGCAACAAAACCTAAAAATATTACTCTAACTTTCTCTTTCTCCCGGCCTTTCTGTATAAAAACTGGCCATAGGCCGGGCACGGTGGCTCACGCCTGTAATCCCGGCACTTTGGGAGGCCAAGGCGGGTGGATCATGAGGTCAGAAGATCGAGACCATCCTGGCCAACATGGTGAAACCCCGTCTCTACTAAAAATACAAAAAATTAGCCGGGCGAGGTGGCGGGCACCTGTAGTCCCAGCTACTTGGGAGGCTGAGGCAGGAGAATGGGGTGAACCCAGGAGGCGGAGCTTGCAGTGAGCCGAGGTTGCACCACTGCCCTCCAGCCTGGACGACAGAGCGAGACTCTGTCTCAAAACAAACAAACAAACAAACAAACAAAACAACAAAAAAAAAACTCGCCATAAAGAAATGATCTGACCTGCCTCGTTTGACTGACTGTTCCAGATTGTTGAAATCCATTCCGAAGAGGCTTCTACCCCACATTTAGACTGTTGAATCCCATTCCAGACTGGGTCCTGTCCCACATCCGGAAGGAGGGAATGCATAGAGGTCAAAAAGAATCTAGATAGACAGCATTGCTGAGTTTCTCCCAGTCAGTCTATAGCATTAGATCATACTCTTTTTTTGACCCGTCATATTTCTACATGGCTGTCCATACTCGGTTGAACCTAAGCATAAAAGTGGACAATTTCCCCTGTATCTTTTATTTATTTTATTTATATTCACTTTTTAAGGGACAGGGTCTCACACTGTCACCCGAGCTGGAGCTCGGTGACACAATCACAGCTCACGCAGCCTCAAACTCCTGGGACCAGCATACCTGGCTAATTTTAAAATTTTTTGTACAGATGGAATCTTGCTTTGTTCCTAAGGCTGACCTTAAACTCTTGTCCCCAAGGCATACTCCCTCCTCAGCCTCCCAAAGTGCTGAGGTCACAGGCATGTGACACTGTGCCCAGCCTCCCCTTCAGGTCTTCATTCTGAAGTGTCCTGTGTACGTGTAAAACTGTGATCAAATAAATTTGTATGCCTTTTCTCTTATTAACCTGCCTTTTTTGTCAGCGATTTTCAGTGAAACTTCAGAGGACAAAGGGGAAGTTTTCATTGGCCCCTCCAGTTTTAGTGCTGTGAACAGGATACCAAAGCTGCTCTGCTCTTCTGGAAGCTGCAATGAAGGGAACCAAGGACCTGACAAGCCAGCAGAAGGGTAAGGAATTCTTACCAGTCAGGCTCCCGGCCTCTCTCCCTCTGTGGAATCTGGTAGAGCTGATGGTAAAATCACTGTTTGTCTCATATTCATCTCCAAAACCTTGATTAATGGGAAAAAAGGATTTGTGTGACTAGTTTTGTGTGTAGTGACTCTGGTGTCCTTTTTTGGTATGAATATTCACATTGTTCGGTCCCTTTCCTTCCAGAAATAGTCTTTGTCTTTCCGTGTTGTGCTGTCATAACGAAGGATGCCACAGGGTAGAACATGGGCCTAAACCCCCATAAACTGTTTGAGCTGGCACTGCAGATTGATCAGTTTTGCAGTTCTGTCTATAAACCTTGCTGTAGTCCGCAAAATAAAAACCAGATGAAGTTCTCCTATTGTCCTGTTTCATGTCCGTATAAGACCTTGACTTTTGAGAGCATTTTCTCTTGGTCCCTGCCCTTTTGGGGAGCGTGATTTTCAGGTCACATTAGGTGACCAGTCTAAAAATGGCTGGTCACGTAAGATTTTAAGCAGTATACTTTTTGTTCTAAATATGTCAAGCTCTCGGGGGAGTTTGTCTTAATAATTTCCATCTATAAGGGGCTCCTGTTGCCTGGTTAGGCTGGGAAAATTCCAATCCCAGGAGGGCCTCCCTGGTGCCAGTGGATTAACAGGTCTGTGACTGGTGGCCCCTGGCAAATTTGTGGGTTACTAGTGGCACCATATGCACAAACACCAGCCTTAATAGTCTGTGGCAACAAGAGTCTTTGTTATCTTAAGTCTACTTCTGAGTGAATTTTTGGGGATCATGGAGAGTGTCTCCTCTATATGCTCTCAAGGAACACCTCTTGTTTATATAGTAAAAACTTATTCTAAACCTGGAAAATTATCTCCTGAACTTTCCGTAAAGAGGCTTATTGTTGAGTCGCTACTGAAATTTGTAAACCGTTGGAAATTCTAATCATCAGTGGCCAAAAGATGGATCTTTTAAATTAGAAAGAACCTTAATTTTCTTTTTAAAAGAAGATTTTAGAGATCTCTCATTCTAAATAATTGTCTTACTTGTATTTATGGGACAATCAAATTAAAGAAAGACACAATAGTGTCTTGGCTTAGAAATTCTCTTGACAAAATTAAAATGCAAAAATCTAACCCCAAACAAAATTAAAATCATTTGTACACTCAAACTGCCTGCTTTGAATTCCCTGTGGGATTTACAAAGAAGGCATTCCATCTTGTGGTATAGTGGCTAAGATTCTGTGCTTTCACACCTGTGGCCTGGGTTTGATTCCTTGTCAGAGAATCAGTCCCTGTAGTACATGTAAGCTCTTTAACTCAATAGCACAAACATTTATAAAACTTGGTTTAATATTTGTGTGACTCTTGACTTTTGGGGTGCTCATTTGTTATTGATGGACAAATGTCCACAAAAAAGGTAGACAGGATATCCACTGCAGCTGGAGTAAGAGACTAGAGGTGGGTTAGCTCTACCATGAAGCAGCAGCAGAAAGGAAAAAAATTTATCAACTGGCCGGGCGCGGTGGCTCAAGCCTGTAATCCCAGTACTTTGGGAGGCCGAGGCGGGTGGATCACGAAGTCAGGAGATCGAGACCATCCTGGCTAACATGGTGAAACCCCGTCTCTACTAAAAATACAAAAAACTAGCCGGGCGTGGTGGCGGGCGCCTGTAGTCCCAGCTACTCGGAGGCTGACGCAGGAGAATGGCGTAAACCCGGGAGGCGGAGCTTGCAGTGAGCCGAGATCGCGCCACTGCACTCCAGCCTGGGTGACACAGCGAGACTCCGTCTCAAAAAAAAAAAAAAAAAAAAAAAAAAAAAAATTATCAACTATTTTTATATCCATCCATATAGCCATCCATCTATTCATCAATTTAAATAGTTACAGCTATTTTGGCATAAGTAGTTACAGCAAAAATTTTGGCAAATTTTTGTACAGATCAAAGTGTATTTAGTCTCTATTTTATTTATTTATTTACAGTCTAGAATAATTGCTCCATTATCACAGAAATGACATCTACATTTTTCTTAAGTTAAAGTTTGAGGCCTGGGCATGATGGCTCACTCCTGTAATCCCAGCACTTTGGGAGGTGGAGGTGGAGGTGGGCAGATTGCTTGAGCTCAGGAGTTCAAGACCAGCCTGGGCAGCATGGTGAAACCCCATCTCTACAAAAAATACAAAAATTAGCCAGACGTGGTGGTGGCATGGGCCTGTGGTCCTGGCTACTTGGGAGGCTGAGGTGGGAGAATCCCTTGAGCCTGAGAGGACAAGGCTACAGTGAACTATGATTGTGCCACTACTACTGCAGCTTGGGCAATAGAATGAGACCCTGTTTCGAAAAAGGAATAAAAATAAAATTTACATAAATAAATAAATAAATAAAGGTTAAAGTTTGAAAACTTAATTTACCAGTTATTTTTCTTATGTAATCAGTAATACATTACTTCTTTTCAGGTCTCAGTTTTGGATTGTAACTAACCACTGTTCTCTTTTGGAGGCATGGTGCCTTAATAAATGTATTATTTTGTCTACTGAACCATGTGTTTGTTGCCAACATGCAGTCTAGCAGTAAAGAAGCTAATTTTTTCACGAGTTTAAGATTATATTGAAAAATAGAATAGCTTATAACACTTTATGATATTATGTATTATACCAAACAGAGGTGAAACTAAATCAGTTTACAACCTCTTAACCTTTGCACAAATGCTATCATTTATTTATTCATTTGTGCATTACTTTACTTCATGGAAGGAATATATTTATCATTTATTTATTTTTCAAACAGAATTTCAAAAAAATTTTTTTAGAATATGCAGTGTTTATAAAACTACAACAGCAGCAGCAACAACAGTTTAAGAATAAGATTAGCCCACATATTATCAAAATAGCATTTTCAGGTCTGCTTTCTTACACCTTGTGAGAATGTACATTCTGGGTACTATCTTACTGTTTCAGTAAGTCTTGGAATTGTTTTGCAAAAGGACGACAGGAATGAAAAGAATCGTTAAGTTTTCATTGGAGACAGTTATTCTCCTCGGTTATCCCTGGAATCTGGAAATGTTATAAACTTGTTTAAATAAAAGGCTTATGCAATGATTCTTGTTATGCCTTTTTGATTTCTCCTGGAACTTCACTATAACAATATTTATTTTTTGTGAACGTTACTTAATCAGGAGTCATTTCAGTTAACTGAGACATACCCTCTTGTCTCTCCTTCCAATTCTGTCAGTATTTGCTTCATGTATTTTTGGGATCTGTGGTTAGGTGTTATATGTTTATAATTGTTATATTTTCCAGATGTTTTTATTATGATTAGATTTTTTATTATGATTAGATGTCCTTTTTATTATGATTAGATGTCCTTCCTTGTCTTAATGTGCCTTATCATAAAGTCTATTTCGTCTGATATTATATAGCCATTCCAGGTCTTTCATAGCAGCTATTTATGCATGCTATTCAACCTACAGTATATTTGAATCTAAACTGTGTTTCTTTTAGGCAATATGTAGTTAGATCTTGTTGTTGTTGTTTTTTTTAAATACATCCTGACAATTTTTGTCTTTTGATTGAACGGTAGTTCATTCACATTCAATGTAGTTATTGGTATGTTTGGATTTGTCTATTTTGCTATTTGTTTTCTATATGTCTTGCTTATTGTTTTTCCTCTGTTCCCCTTTTATTGCCTTCTTTTGTTTTAAATCAATATTTTAATTCATTTAGTGAGATATAATTCACATACCATTAAATTCACCCCTTTAAAGTATACAATTCAGTGATTTTTAATATATTTATAGAGTCATTATCTAATTTCAGAACATTTTAATCACTCCCAAAAGAAATCCTGTATCTATAAGCAGTCACTCCCATTTCCCTCTCCCTCATCCCCTGACAACTACTCATTTGTATTTTTGTTTGCTTGTTTGAGACAGGGTTTCATTCTGTCACTCCGGCTGAAATGCAGTGGTGTGATCATGGATCACTACAGCCTTGACCTCCCAGGCTCAAGTGATCCTTCCACCTCAGCCTCCTGAGTAGCTGGGACTACAGGTGTGTGACACCACATCCAGCTAATTTTAAAAAATTTTGTGCAGTCGGCGTCCCACTATGTGGCCCATGCTGGTCTCAAAGTCTTGGTCTCTAGCAATCCTCATGCCTTGGCATCCCAAAGTGTTGGTATTGCAGGTATGAACCACTGTACCCAGCTCATTTTTAAGTATATTTTTAAAGTTCATTTTTCAGTGGTTACTCTAGGGATTTTTATGTTTCTTGAACTTCATAACTTTAACTTAAAATCCACTTCAGGTTAATGGTGGTTTACTTGTGATACAATATGGCAACTTTGCTCCACTGTAGCTCAGTTCTCTCTTTGGTTTTGGTTGCAAAAGGCAGTCCTTTGGTTCCTATTTGTTCTTGCATTGCTGTGGTTTGAATATGGTTTGTCCCCACCAAAACTCATGTTGAGGCTTGGTCCCCAGTGTAACAGGTTGAGAGGTGGAAAGACTTTAAAAGGTATTTGAGTCATGAAAGATCTACTCTTATGAAAGGATTAGTGCCATATTGTGGGAGTGAGTTCTGTCTCTTGCAGAACTGGATTAATTACTGAGAGAGCAGGTGGTTATAAAGTGAGGTTTCCTTTCATGTTTTGTCTCTTTTGCACGCGCCTGCTTGCCGTCGTCACGTGTGCTCCTGCCATGTGATGCCATCTGCTATGTTATGATGCAATGTGAGGTCCTTGTCGGATGTGGCTTCCCAGTCTTAAACTTCCCAGTTTCCAGAACCATGAGCTAAATAAACTTCTTTTTAAAATCAATTACCCAGTCTCAGGTATTCCATTATAGCAATGTAAAATGAACTAAAACATGCATATTCTTGCTGAGCGTGACAGATTACAAGCTTTATTCATCTTCTGACACTGAACCATTTCTGTAGCTAGTCATATAGTCACTAGCTGGTCAAGGTGACCATAGAGTGGTACTGTGTCCCTGCTCTCTGCCTAAGGAGAGGGAGGGAAACTGAATTTGATGCTTGCTCAAAAAGTGCTCGGCCCTTTGCCTGAGTTGCAACCCACTGTATGGGTAGGCATGGGCCCTGTGGGATTTAGGCATAAGGAACTTAGGCAAATATTTTGATGTGCATTCTTCTTGCTGTTCTGTGAGTAATAAAATCTTTTGTTTATGATGCAGGAATCTTGTGTCTTCTGCCTGTTTCCATGAAACAGTGTCAGGATAATGGTAAGCTTTAAGTAAGCTACAATTCCAAATCCTTCACCTTTTAAATTTGTTTTCAGCAATTCACCTAGCTATCTAGATGTGGTTCTCTGTGTTTATCTTACACACATTGTTCATTGAGGTTCTTGGATCTGCAGGTTATTTTATTTTTTTTGCAGTTGCAAGATTTAATCGAGTGAAAACACAGCTCCCATAAAATGGGAGGGGACCCAAAGGGGGTTGCCACTCCCTGCTTGAATGCCTCAGTTTATATCCCAATCATTGTCCCTCCTCCTGTGCTGTCAGGCGATGTATGATTTGACTATTTCTTTACCTCCTGCTTTAGCCTAATTTGTATTCTAGTGAACCCTCTTTACTACCTGATTGGTCCGGCTTGAGCCGAGTTACAAGCCCCGTGTTTAAAGGTGGGTGTGGTCACCTTTCCCAGCTAGGCTTAGGAATTCTTAGTTGGCCTAGGAAATCCAGCTAGTCCTCTCAGTCCCCCCTTTCAACAGGAAAACCCAAGTGCTGTTGGGGAGGTTGACCAACGACCGCTCTTAACTGCTTCCTGAATTGAGGCATAGTAGGGGTTGTGCAGTTGAGATTTCCTCAAGAGGGGTGCCTTTGATGTCATTAACGTCGGAGCACGGGCTAGCAGGCCAGTCCAGGGGTCTGCAGTAGATCTTAGTCATGGACTGCATGTAGGGCTCCATTTGAAGAACCATTTGTAGTTTTACAGCTTTGATTCTGGAAGAGACAAACTTAACAAGGAGGTTAAACATACAGGGATTGTAATATATGGCCTGAAGTGCAGGGGCGTATAGGTGTGGGCGGTGAAAATGGGATTTTCTTTAGAAAAACTCCTATACGATGGGGCATCAATATTTCTGGGAAGTCGCGTTCTCCGTAGAAGCTCTTGGTAAGGAGAGCTACTGGTAGTACAGTGGCATGGAGGAGGTGCAGTGAGAGTGAAAGGTTTGGTGAAGAGTTTTAAGTAATTTCCATTGGTTAGCTGCAGGCCAAAGCATTTTTCCTTCTTCGGTGGCTAGCCATCCTGACAGGAGAAAACTATGTCCTTGTGACGTTCACCATTCTATTTTTTCTGCTGAGTACTGGGGCTTGGTTTCCCAGAGGGAATTATCCCATACTAAGGTCCTTCTATAAGCATTTCTAATGGAGGGTCCTGCCTTGCAGCTCTTCTGGCTTCAATATCCGCTTGGCGGTTCCCTTCTATTTCCCTTTCCTTTCCTTTCTGATGACCCCAGCAGTGTAAGACTGCCACCTCTTTAGGTTTCTGTACAGCCAAGAATAATCTCCTAATGGCTTCCTGATGTTTGATAGGTGTTCCCTCGGAAGTTAGGAATTCTCTTTCTCTCCATATTGTTGCGTGGGCATGGAGGACTAGGTAAGCATACTTAAGAGTCTGTATATATATTTACCCTTTTTTTTCTCCTAATTCTAGTGCCCTAGTGAGTGCTATTAGTTCTGCCAGCTGAGCGCTAGTTCCTGGAATGAGGGGATTACTTTCAAGTATTCCATTATTACTGACCACTGCATCCCCCGCTTTTCGAAGTCCATTTTCTACAAAGGAACTTCCATTAGTATGTAAGTTGAGGTCGGGATCAGTCAAGGGAACCTCTAGAAGGTCCCCTCAAGTGGCGTAGGTTTGAGCAATCACCTGTTGACAGTTATATTCTATCTTTTCTTTATTATTTGGAAGAAATGTGGCTGGGTTAAGAGTTGCACAAGTGCGCAGTCGCAGCACTGGCCCTTTTAGTAATAGAGCGTGATATTTAAGCAAATGGTTGTCTGACAGCCACAAGTCTCCTTTAGCAACGAGTATGCCGTTCACATCATGAGATGTCCACACAGTAAGATCTCTTCCCTGTATTATTTTAACTGCTTCAGATACTAAGACTGCTACTGCCACCACTACCCGTAAACAATGAGGCCAACCCTATACCACTACATCAGTTTCCTTACTTCAATATGCCACGGGTTGCAAGCTGGTCTCTCGGACCTGTGTAAGGATTCCTGGAGCTATTCCTCTTTTTTCTGTGACATATAAAGAAAAGTCTTGCCCCGTTGGCAAGCTTAACACTGGGGATTGGGTTAGGGCCTTCTTTAGGGCCTGGAAAGCCACTTCTGCTTCAGGTGTCCTTCTTACTAAATGGGTATTGGCTTTCTGAGTTTCTTTAATTAGTGTATATAATGGCCTGGCTATTTCACCGTACCTGGGAATCCATATTTGGCAGAGAAACCTGTTATGCCAAGAAACCCTCTTAGTTGCTTTAGGGTTTTGGGATGAGGATAAGCCAGTATAGGCTGGATACGTTCCTTACTGAGGGCCCTGGTGCCTTTGGATAATTTTAGCCCTAAGTATTTAACCTGCTGTGAGCAGAGTTGAGCCTTTGGTTTGGAAACCTTATAGCCACAGGTGGCGAGGAAATTTAAGGGTGGCTTGATGGCACAAGGTTTCTGAACAGGCGGCTAAAAGTAAATCATCCATGTACCAAAGGACAAGAATGTGCAGGTGTGAGAACTGGCTCAACTCTTGGGCTAATGCTTGGCCAAGTAGATGGGGGCTATCCCTGAACCCTTGGGGTAAAAACAGTCCAGGTGAGTTGAGACATTGGGTTCGAAGGATCTTCAAAGGCAAACAAGAATTGAGAGTCAGGATGTACAGGGATGTAGAAAAAGGCATCCTTAAGGTCCGGGACTGTAAACCACTCTGCTTCCTCTGGTATTTGGGAAAGCAGAGTATAAGGGTTAGGTACAACCGGGTATCGAGGGACAACGGCCTCACTGATAATCCTGAGATCTTATACTAACTTCCACTGTCCGTTGGGTTTCTGTACTTCTAAAATTGGAGTATTGCAGGAGCTATTGCATGGTTTTACTAGGCTTTGGATTTTTAGTTTCTTAATATTTTGGAGTCCTTGTTGGGCCTTGGGTCTAAGGGGGTACTGCCTTTGGTAGGGAAAGGAGGCAGAATCCTTTAGTTTAACTTGAACAGGATGGGCATTCTTTGCTTGTCCATATTGCCCTTCTGTTGCCCAAACTTCAGGATTAATTCCTTCCTCAAGCACGGGGCAACAAACAGGTGTTCCTTCTCCTATGTTCAGGTGTATAATTGCCCTGCTTTTGCTAGAATATCTCTCCCTAACAAGGGAGTGAGGCTTTCAGGCATAATTAGAAAAGCATGTGAAAAGAGTAAAGTTCCCCAGTCACAACTTAATGGCTGGGAGAAGTATCTAGTGACTGGCTGTCCTAGGACCCCTCGGATAGTGACAGATCTGGAGGACAGTTGTCCGGGACAGGAGAGTAAGACTGAGAAGGCTGCGCCAGTGTCCAGGAGACAGTTAGCCTCCTGGCTGTCAATGGTCAAGCATACCCGGGGCTCTGTGAGGGTGACGACATGGGCTGGTGCTTGCCCTGGGCACCCTCATTCAGGCTGCTGGATCATCTGGTTAGTGGCTTCTGACTCAGAGGACTTTCATCCCCTGGGGCAGTGGGCCTTCCAGTGATTCCCTTGACATAAAGGGCATGGACGAGAGGGCAGCTTATTTCTATTTGGACAATCTTTTGTAAAGTGTCCTTGTAGACCACACTGGAAGCAAGCCCTATTAGGCATTTGATGTGCTCAGCCTTTCCGTGTTCCAGAGCCTCCAAAGTCCGCTTGCCTGACTGAGGGCCATGACTGAAGCAGTGGCCTTTTTCTTATCTTGTTTGTCCCGTTCCACCTGCTCCTCCTGATCTTTATTATAAAAAACTGAGGTTGCCAAGTTCAATAGGGTTTTTAAGTTTTGCTCTGGGCCTAAGGTGGACTTTTGAGGTTTTTTTCTAATGTCTGCAGCTGACTGAGTAATAAACTTATCCTTTTAGATTAGTTGGCCTTCATTAGAGTCAGGTGACAGAGAGGTGTGCTTCCTCAATGCCTCCCTTAGTCTCTCCAGAAAGGCAGTAGGATTTTCTTCCTTTCCCTGTGTTATAGTGGACATCATTGAATAGTTTATAGGCTTCCTCCTAGTTTTCCTTAGTCCTTCTAGCATGCAAGTTAGCAAATTTCTGCCACACCTATCTCCATATTCTGATTCTGAGTCCCGGTGAGGATTTACACTGGGAACTGCCTGCTGGCATGTGGGGAACTGTTCTCTTTCCTCTGTTGTCATCCTATCATTGACCTGACTGAGACACCAGAGATCGCCAAACTCTCGGGCTGCAGTTAGGGCGGCACTTCTCTCATTTGAGGTTAGAGTTTGATCTAGCAGTAACATTTTATCTCTCCATGTCAGATTAAAGAATTATCCTAACCCTTGTGAAACATCAATATAGCCATCAGTGTTATTTGATAATTTACCTAGGTCTATTTTAATTTGCTTTAAGTCTGACAGGGAAAAAGGTTCATACACTCTTACTGGGCCGAATTCTCCAGAATACATTTTGGGGTGTTTTTGCCTTATGGCATCTGAAAAAAAAAAAACAACACAGGGATGCCAGCACCCCTAGTCATTTTCCGATGAGCATTAGTCCTAGAGCGTCCTCTATGGTCCTAATGCTTATTCCTTTCCAGGGTGCGTAACCACCCATGGACCTCTGCTTATCGGATTAGTTACGCTCACTGATGTAGCAGTCCTCCACCCCTTTTCCTGCCTTTCTTGACCACAAAGAAAGGGGTCCAGGCTGCTGGATTCTAGCAGTCCTTTACCAGGGTGCCCAACATTGCCTTTGTGCTCAAGGGTGAGTCCTAGAGCTGGGCTGGGTTCCTGGGTATTTCATAACAACCCAGTTGCCCCATCAAGATACATTCCAATAAACAACGGTTCTTATGCAAATTCGTGTCAGAGAGGGTGTAGGTAACCTTTTGAGTCAGGATTGAGATAGAGTTTTTTGATTCTGTAAGTGCTTTAAGGCTTGGCTGAGTGCAAACAGTTCTAACGTTTGAGCAAACCAATTATTAGGCAATTCTCCTAACTGCTTCCACAAGAGTCTCCCTATCAATTACTGAATACCCATCGTGTTTTTTTTTCTCAGTCACCTTGGAGGGACCATCTATAGTCCTGTCCTGAAGGGAGTTCCTGCTAGGTCTGGTTGGACCTTTGTATGATAATTAAGATTTAAATCCCCTGTTAGGAAATCTGCTGGGTTAAGGGAATTTTCAGTGGTTAAGGTTAAATCACCTTTTTTAACAGAATAGCCCCATACAAGTAAGATTCGAGTTAGTAAGCTACCTTTTTGCTTTTTTGACTTAGGATAATTCTGAACTGGTGAGGTATGCTCACAATGAGGTTTCCGCTAAAAGTCATTTTTCTACTTTCTTCTGTTAGCAAAGCAGTTGCTGCTACAGATTGAATGCATTTGGGCCCATCCGCAGGTTACTGGATTAAGGATTTTTGATAGGAAGGCTGCGGGTTGTCAGTGGTCTCAGTGTTTTCAGGCTATGCCCTTGTTTACACTGACAACAATATAGTATTGGAGTGTTATAGGGTCACGGAGAAGACCCTCAATTATCAATTATAAGTTTTAAATTTACCCTGACTTTTAAAGGAATAGGGCACACTGTTTTTTCTTTAGTACTTCTATCTTTCTCTTTCTTTCTCTCTTTGACTCCCTCTTTGTCTCTCTTTCTCTCTCTTTTCTCCTAGCCCTTTACAAACTTGGGGCCCTGGCAAGGGTGGTAGGGAACAGGTCCCACATAACTGCCCATGTCGAGAGCTGTATGCCTAAATTGGGAGGGACACCAGGGACAAGACTCCCTGGGTTCATAGCCTAGGGGTCTAAGGATGCAGTGTAGAGCTCCCTTAGATGCCTTTGGAGATACAACTTGCTAAAGCAAATCAAAGTCCGAACCATTAGTACCTAGGAGGCAAGGATGGAAGTAGATTCAGAGGTAAGGAGAATTTTGGGGCTACACTCTCAACCAGCTAACTCCAGGAGTTCGGGATGACAGCTTTATGCCTCTAGTCAGCTTCCCCAGGAAAGTTGAAAGTGGAAGCTGGTTCTAGGCAGAACAACGCTCTCAACCCACAAGGATTGGGGGTTGTTAGAAAGCCCTTTCCCAGGCTGGGCACAGTGGCTCACACCTGTAATCCCAGCACTTTGGGAGGCTGAAGCTGGCGGATCACGAGGTCAGGAGATTGATACTATCCTGGCTAACACAGTGAAACTCTGGCTCTACTAAAAATACAAAAAATTAGCCGGGTATGGTGGTGGACGCCTGTAGTCCCAGCTCCTCGAGAGGCTGAGGCAGGAGAAGGGCATGAACATGGGAGGTGGAGCTTTCAGTGAGCCAAGATTGCACCACTGCACTCCAGCTTGGGTGGCAGAGCAAGACTCTGTCTCAAAAAAACAAAAACAAAAACAAAAACAAAAACCCTTTCCCAGACAGCTTCACACCTGAGTGTTAAGTCCCGCAGCCACACTAATCATTTTTTACCGGCTGACAGGTGCCTGGTATTTTCCTCCAATTCTAAGGAAGGATAGGACAGAATAGCAAGCGAAAGTAGTCCAATATTACTCACCGCTTTGGATGTCCCTTCGTGGTTGCCAAAATGTTACCGGTGGGGGGCTCCTTGTTCTTAGAGCTCCCAAGATGGTGGTGGGTCACTTCTAAGAGGGCGGCAAGCCTCTTATTCTCTGACCTGGGGTTCTTGGCCTCACAGATTCCAAGGAATGGAATCTTGGGCCATGTGGTGAGTGTTATAGCTCTATTAGAAGCTGTGGGTCACGGAAGAGAACCATGGAAACCAGCGACTAGTGTTCAGCTCAGGATGAACCAGGGCACTTAGCCATGCAGGAACAATGGTGAGCCTTTAGCCTGATTGGGAGCAGCAGTGGGTACCTTGCTGGATCAGGAGTGCAGCGGATACCCTGCTGGATCCAGAGGGGTGGAAATCAGTGGCAGGTCTGCGACGGTAGCAAACAGCAGTGGTGGACGGCAAGTGGAAGCTCAGCTCAAGCCGTAACAAACATGGACCAGAAGAGTGTGCAGTTGCAAGATTTAATAGAGTGAAAACAGAGCTCCCATAAAATGGGAGGGGACCCAAAGGGGGTTGCCCAGGTTTAATTTTTAAAAGTAAAATTTGAGAAGTTTTGGGTCTTTATTTCTTCCAGTATGTTTCTGCTCATTTTTTCTCTCTCCTCTTTGTCTGCAACACTTCTTATATGTATGTTGGGACACTTTAAATGGTCCCATAGATCTCTGAGGCTCTGTTTATTTTTCATCAATCTATTTTCTCTCTGTTACTTGGATCAGATACTTTCTATTGATATATTGTTAAATTAACTGATTCCTTCTTCTGATACCTTCAATCTATTATACTTTTGGGCCCATCTAGTGAATTTTTCATATCAGTTATTTTGCTTTTCTTCTCCAGAATTTTTATTTGGTTCTTTGCTATGGCTTTTGTTTCTTATTGATATTTCCTATTGCTGGATCATTATATTTTTCTTTGATTTTTGAACATCATAATAACTTCTTGAAATCTCTGCTAAATCCTATATATCTGGCCCCATTCAAAGTCAGTTTATAATGACTTCTTTATTCCCCCTCTGTGAGTATGGGTCATACTTTCATAGTTTTTTGCGTATCTAGTGATTTTTAATTAAATACTGGTCATATGAGCTAATATGGCAACTCGGGGTTCTGTTTTATTTTTCTGAGGATTGTTGTTTTCTAGCAATTTGTCTGGGATTAAACTGCAGATTCTCTCTTCTCTGTGGTGTGTAGCTACTGATACCTCTGCTCAGCTTTTTATTCTTAATTTTTAGCTTGACTTTCTGCAAGTTGCCCTCATGTCTGCTTTAGTTTAGTGGACAGCCTGTACTTTAGGAGAGGCTGTGTTAAAAAATCTGAGTCTATAAGGATTCTACCCCATTCTGCTCAATCTGTTTGTGAGTTAGGGAATGCTTTCAGAGTTATAGCCAGTTCTCAAATCTCTGGCTTTCACTTTTTGCTAGACTCTCTTGGATTTCCACTATACACAGGTCAGAGAGAGAGATGTGGAGTGCTTATACCTTCTCAGATAATTCCATTAAATTTTTGGTTGGTCCACTTCTCATCCCAACTGGAACTACAAACCGTGGGGTTTTCCCCATTCACGTCTGACTAAGTCTGCCACATTTAGCTGGCAAAAGTGGTTTTCTCTTCCCACCTTGGGTTGAGCCTGCCCTCTCTGGAGGAAAGCTGCTGGTTTTTATAGCTGAACCACCACTCGTGCCAAGCTGTGTCCATGTTATGGGTAGAGAGGAATGGGGAGTCATCCCTGGCAAACAGGTCATAGTTTCCATTATTTTTACCCAAAGTTTTGGAGACTTTTCATGAATAAATGCTTTTCAACTTGTTGTCTGCCTTTACTCAATTTCTGGTGCACTGAAATGGCTGTGTTTGATAATAGAAAACTTCTCTCCCTTTAGATCACTTTACCCTCTTCTATTTATAATGTTCATAAACATATCATCTACATATACTAGAACCACAGTGTGTTATGACTTTTGCTTCTTTTATCGAATATAATTTTAAAAGCTAAAGAGAAGGAAAGCTTGTTATATTTATTCATATTTTTGTTGTGTTCTTCCTTTCTTCTTGTCTTCCAAAAATTCTTTTTTTTTTTTTTTTTTTTTTTTTTTGAGACGGAGTCTCGCTCTGTCGCCCAGGCTGGAGTGCAGTGGCGCGATATCGGCTCACTGCAAGCTCCACCTCCCGGGTTCACGCCATTCTCCCGCCTCAGCCTCCGAGTAGCTGGGACTACAGGCGCCCGCCACCACGCCCGGCTAGTTTTTTGTATTTTTAGTAGAGACGGGGTTTCATCATGTTAGCCAGGATGGTCTCGATCTCCTGACCTCGTGATCCACCCGCCTCGGCCTCCCAAAGTGCTGGGATTACAGGCTTGAGCCACCGCGCCCGGCCCCAAAAATTCTTATTTAACATTTCTTTTCTGCATAGAAAAGTCCTGCAACTATTCTTTTAGGATAGATATGCTAGTGATAGATTCTCTTCATTTTCCTTCATCTGAGGCTGTCTTAATTTTCATTTCATTCCTCAAGAATATTTGTGCTAGATATAGGATTCTGTGTTGACAATTCTTTTATTTTAGTAGTTGAAAAATACTGTGCCATTTTCTCTGGCCTCTGTGGTTTCTGATAAGAAAGCTACTGTGAGTCAAATTATTTTTCCTTCTATAGGTAAAGTGCTGTTTCTCTCTCTCAACTTTCAAGATATTTTATTTGTCTTTAATTTTCAAAAGTTTGATGATTGATCTGTCTTGGTGTATTTTGGGGGGTTTATCTATGAGAGGGTTCACTCAGTTTCTTGAATTTTTAGGTTTTTGAGTTCCCAGTATCATCTCTGCACACTGGGTCCTGAGCGACAGAAGTGACCGCCAGAAGTGATGCTTTTTCCCAAATTCATCCTTTTGAACTTTGTGCTCCCAGAGAAGTGGCACCACCTTCAAACTCAGGTCAGGGTCACTGGCTCACTGCTATCTCCAGTTTAGAATTTAAAATCCGGAGAGCTCCCAAGAACATGAAGCTCCTTCGTCAGTGTTTCCACAGTAAATTATGCCCCAGATCAGGTTCAGAAGTTGATGAAATGCCAATTTGTTCCATGTAGTCCAAGCAGTCTAGTCAGGTTATGAGATTTGTTTGGACAAAACATGGCGCTCTAACATTTGGAGATTCACAGTGTGACCTCTTGATTTGAGTCATAGTTTTGGTACACTGAATTTTCCCATTTATTTGAGGAAAAGAAAAGGAGAGACTCATTTAATCAAGACCAACTCTTGTATTATTAACAAGCCTAGACAACCTCCAAAACATAAGGCTTCCATTCATATTTGTTCTCTAGAAATTTTTTCTCTGTATCTGAGAATGGTGGTCAAAATTCAGTCTAGAGATGACCTCAAGGTCTCTACCTCCTGTTTGGAAGTTGTCTAGGAAATCCCTTTGATAACTTACATGAGATTCATATTTTAGAATCATAAAGATTTGTTTCATTTATTACCCATTTCTTTGTGGAAATAATTCCCTCACTTGTCAATCAGTTATAAGAAGGACTCAAAATGTGCTGTGGGAAGAATGCAATCTCTCTACCTCCAAACTCACCATTTGCTTGTGACATCAATGTTTTAACTCCTTTAAGCATGTGTATTTTCTTATTCTTCTAACCTACAAGTGATGTATGCTTGCGTTACTTTTCTCCTGGTTATTTACAACTAATTGTGGAGTAAATGAATTTAGCCATGTTTAAAAAATTTTAAGATGTCAGCAGGCAAGTGATAGAGGTTGTTTAATAGAAGTTCTCTTAGCAGCATGTTAAAAATAATGCTGAAATAATATCATCTACCTAAATGGTTGCTCCTAGCAGTCTGATGCCAAAATCTAAACAAATCAAGAATTTTTATATTTGGAGTGATGGTTGTACAAACATCACAGTATTCACATAAATATGTTGTATAAGTTAAATTATTTAAGTTTATTATTAAGTTATTATCCTTCCAATCCAAAATATTTTTTAAATCCTAAGACAACTTCATTGTAGTTTTAGTTATTACAAACGAGAGCAATCTTTAGCAAGTTTGGAATATGAAAATAATAGCTTATTTAGGCTATCTAACTGTTGAATTTGTTTCATATTTCAGTTCACCCTTGAACAATGTGGGGGCTATGGGCACTGACCCTCATCAAAAATTAGCATGTAACTGTTGCCTTCCCCAAAACTTATCTATTAATAGCCTATTATTGGCCAGAAGTCTTACTGATAACATAAACAGTTGATTAATACTTATTTTGTATGTCGTATGTATTCTATTTTGTATTTTTATAATTAAGTAAGCTAAGTAAAGAAAAGCTTATTAAGAAAATTGTAGGGAAGAGAAAATATATTTACAGTACTGTACTGTATTTATGGATACTGTAAGTTTATGTTGTCTGTTTATAAGGTGAATTGTCCATCTGAAATGGTGGGCAGCTGCAGCTGCAGACCTCAATTTATGGTACATGTCAAGCAATTCACCTTTTTCTTGTAATGGCATGATTTTTCTCTGCTTCTTGGGAGCACTTCCAGCATCACTAGTGGCACTTTATATGGATCCCACGGTGTTATTCAAGGTTTATAGTATTGCACTAAACACAATGAAAAATATGTGAGAGCCACGAGAGATCAGTTTTTACGGTGACACACAATTTACTGGAAAGATGAACTGCTCACACAGAGATGATTATCATCACACGGTGTTTTAAGCAGATGCTTGCAAGACTTGAGCTCCCCACAATGGTAACAGAAGGTAGCTATGAAATCATTACAATAGTACAGTATATTCTACAGTGAATTTTATGAAGTTATGATTTAATACTGCATCTTTATGTTTATTTCCATTTCTCTCAACTGCATATGGCACTATGTATAGTCTATGTTTGTGTAAGTTTTGATAAATTTTAACTTTTTATAATAGTTACATATGTTTTGTTAGTAAATGATAAAATAGACTAATATCTACATATATTTTATGCATTCATGACATACCTAACTTTTTCTTAATATTTTCAATATTTCTAGGCTAGATGGTTCATCTGCATGTTTTTTCAAATTGTTGCAAATTTCTAAAATTTTTTAAAAATGTATATATTTTTTGAAATCCACATATAAGTGGACTCTCAAAGTTCAAACCTGAGTTATTCAAAGGTACTTGAATTCTCTCCCGCCTTTCTCTTTCTGTCCTTAAACACATCAACTATCCTAGCATTTTAAATGGAGTTCCTACCAATTATATTCAGAGAAACACAGTATGAAGCATGAAAATTACCTATATGGAAAGTGACTTATCACTTCATAGAGATTTTTTAAAAGTAATTTCCTTGAACTTTACTGGGAAGGA
Source organism: Macaca nemestrina (assembly GCF_043159975.1). Classification (NCBI taxonomy): domain Eukaryota; kingdom Metazoa; phylum Chordata; class Mammalia; order Primates; family Cercopithecidae; genus Macaca; species Macaca nemestrina. The sequence goes on along the minus strand of NC_092133.1, from coordinate 38,075,109 downwards.
GGTTCTATGCAAAAATTTTATTTCCTGGCGTACTCAGTCTTAAGCTGCTGTATGTGTTACGCTTCTTACCAAAGTTCAGGAGGACACTATCTGTTTCCTCAGGATGGTGTCAAAATGGAGTGTTGGCAGTGTTCCTTATGTGAAGTAAAGAGATAACAGCTAGAAAGCTAATTAAAATAGAGTAGACTTGCTTTAAGGAAGTGGGCAAAACCTTTTCCTTCCCAGAAAAATTTCCTACTCCCACCCACTGCAGAGACTTGAAACAATAGAGTCAGCAATAAGAATGGCAACTTTATGTTCCCTTTTATGAAATTTCTAATTTTGTTTCCTTAAGTCTCTACCTCACTCTGTGTTGTCTTGGGTAGTCAAGAATTGACAAATGCTTATTTTCCTAGTAGTGGTACATTTAAAAACAATCTCCCCTCCTCTAATGTTCCTTTTCAGAAGCTTTATTCCAGCCAAGAGTGACTTTATGTTGGGAGGATCTTAAGACAATAACAGCGAGATAGCCCTAGAGGAAATAATTGCCTTTTGTTTCATGAATTTCTCTGACTTAGTGATATCCTGATTCCTGATTTGTAACAAGTCAGAAACACTGAAATCTCCACTTAGGAACATGAATAATATTTTCCCTAATTCACTGGATTTGATTATTACACACAGAAGTTATTCTTCCCAGTATTTCTTTCTTTCTTTTTGAGACAGGTTATCACTCTGTTGCCTAGACTGGAGTGCAGTGGCAAGATTACAGTTCATTGCAGCTTCAATCTCCTAGGCTCAAGTGATCTTCCCACCTCAGCCTCCTGAGTAGCTGGGAGTGCAGCTACGCGCCACCACACCTGGTTAATTTCTGTTTTTTTTTTTCATTACAGACAAGGTCTCGCCATGTTGCCCAGGCTGTTCTCAAACTCCTGAGCTCAAGTGATCTTCCTGTCTCAGCCTCCTGAAATGCTGAGATTACAGGTGTGAGCCACTGTGCCCAGTCCCAGTATTTCCCACTATAATCAAATGGTGCCACCACCATTGGCTTATATTTCTACATTAAAAGGAAAGTGAAAAGAGAAAGGACAAAGAATCAGTCATAAACTTGGGCATGATTACTGGGTCATTAAAAATGTTACAGCATATAAAGACAAAAGAGTAAGTTGTTGAAAAAGTAAAGTTCAGTGAAAAATAAAAGGAAATAATGGGAAAAAACTATGACTTTATTAGAAACTGATATATAATTAGAATGTAGATTTTTGGTGAGGGATTAGTGGTAAGAAAATAATTGTAAGTAAACTTGTGTTATTTATTTATACCCATTCTTAATTTTAAAAAGATATGTGGTGGTAAATATTTATGTAAATGTCTTCCTAATTGAAAAACACAATGAAAGAAAAATAGTGGCATTTCTTTTTAACAGTGTTATGTTTAACAATGGAATTGCTTCCTATCTGTCTGGAAAAGTGAAGGTATACTAATACCTCACACTTGTATAACCTTTGTAATTACAGAGCATTTTCTCATTCTTTTGATTTTCATAATAGCTTCATTAGGTCAATAGATCTTACTCTATTATGAAGGTGGGGAAACAGCCCGTGCTGCTAAGGACTTGCCTAAAGTGGAGTCATTAATAATTATCAGCACCAGAACTAGAGTTCAAGTCTCCTCTTATTTAGGATTTTTCTTCCACTGTTTGGACTCTCAGGTAACTTTTCCAAGATCTTTTCCAGTTTCTCTAGTTTTAGCTAATATATAAACATGTCATAATATTTTTATAGCCAAACAGTGCTGTCTGAGATTTTAAATCTTGAAATTTGAGAATGCCTGAAGGCTAGTGTGCTGGATATTCTCTATTCATTCTCCATCCTCCTCCGCCCTGCTCTGGGTCCTGGGAGACTGGCCAGAGTGAACTGCATCAGGGGGCTTCTGGTTAGGTTCAGCAGGAGATTGGAGGCTGGGAGGAGAGCAAGATCTGGTATTTATTCCTCAGCTCCTTCCCTGCTGGGCCATGGACTGGCAGTGGCTGTACTCCTTAACTGAAGGTGTAGCCAACCCTATGAGCCCCCTCCCCATGTCCTCAGCCCTCACCATTCCTTATGCATGGTGGTGGCTTCTTCTTTTGAAAATACCTGCCACTCTCTACCTCATGGCTTTTTCTGGCCCTAGAAACATGCTCAGCCCATGTGCAGGACCTGCCAGAGGTTCTGGATAGATGCTTTCTCCAGGGAACACCCCTTAATGAATGATGTGTAGGAATTGGTGGATAAATATCTCTGTTTCTGTTCCCCTGAGTTGGAACAGCTATGAGCTGTATTCTACACCCATTTCCCAGTGGGTCCCTATCAAAACAGAGCCCCAGATGCACTCAGTGGTGATCTCCTAATCTATGCATTCTGTATTGGCTTCTTTCCCTGCCCTGTCTCATTTACCCACTTACTTCCAGTGCCTCCTGGAATTGCCATCAAAATTTGCTAGTAGTGCGCAAATCCTTGCTTCAAGTTCAACTTCTAGGGGAACACAATCCAATAGAGAAGCCATAGCTTGTATAAGACAGCTGCCTCCTATAACCATAGCTTGCTCTACACATTCTGAGAACTTCTTCCTCCTCTTATCTCTTCAGGCTAGGCGTAGTCACAGAAACACATTGTTGCTAGCACCAGATGATTCACCATCCCTTATACATACAGCTGCAAGATAGACTGGGCAGTGTAGTCTTTATGCTGAGTGTGGCTAACACTGGATATTCTTTTTTTTTTTTTTTTTGAGACGGGGTCTCACTCTGTCACCCAGGCTAGAGTGCAGTGGCGCGATCTCGACTCACTGAAAGCTCTGCCTCCTGGGTTCACGCCATTCTCCTGCCTCAGCCTCCCGAGTAGCTGGGACTACAGGTGCCCACCACCACGCCTGGCTAATTTTTTGTATTTTTAGTAGAGATGGGGTTTCACCGTGTTAGCCAGGATGGTCTCGATCTCCTGACCTCGTGATCCACCCGCCTTGGCCTCCCAAAGTGCTGGGATTACAGGCGTGAGCCACCGCACCCAGCCAACATTGGATATTCTTTTAGTTAGGAAGAAGGTAAGAATTAGAGGAGTGGACATCTTGTTTTTTTTTTTTTTTTTGAGACAGAGTCTTGCTCTGTGACCCAGGCTGGAGTACAAAAAACATCTCGGCTCACTGCAACCTCCACCTCCTGGGTTTATGCTGTTCTCGCGTCTCAGCCTCCTGAGTAGCTAGGATTAGAGGCACCTGCCACCACGCCTGGCTAATTTTTGTATTTTTAGTAGAGATGGGGTTTCGCCATGTTGGTCAGGTTGGCCTTGAACTCCTGACCTCACGTGATCCACCTGCCTTGGCCTCCCAAAGTGCTGGGATTACAAACGTGAGCCACCGCATTCAGCCAGAGTGGACATCTTTTAGTAACTGCAACAGAGGCATGTTTCAAATACTATAAATTTTTGAGACACATGAGATAATTAAATGATTGACAACAATACTAATTAGGCCAGCAATGATTACAGTGCTATTGCCACCATAATGTCAGTACAAGGTTGGGGTTATTGGTTGCTGTCAGGATGGTGGCTGTTAGAAAAGAGCTTGTTCTGCCCTGGATGTATTCTTCATGGAGGCGAAGTTCTTGCAATTTTTCTGTAGTGCCAACCTGATGACACACTAACCATGTACTTCTTAGTTGCGACAAAGTTTTTAAACACCCAGCCGCCTAACTTACTTTGTTTCTCATCTCAGGCATTGCTGTGACAATATTTACACTCAGTTGTAGCAAAAATAAAAATTTTCTTTTTACATATCAATGAAAATTTGTAGGGGCTGCTGGGAGGGATTTGCTCTCCCAAATGCAGTGGTTGTGAATCCCCATGTTAGGTATTTTAGGAAATATAAAATAAGTAATAAACAGACTCTTCCCTCTGGGACTCCAGGTTTGGTAGTAATGGAGGATGGGGCGAGGAGCGAAGAGAAATTCTGTGTGGGAGGAAATGATAACACAAGCGTGAGTGGCAGAAATCTTTGTTAAGATGTTAATCATTGTGGGTTCCCAGTCCTACCTTGGCTCATTGTCAACATTATGCAAGCTTCCCTAAAGAAATAAGGTAATAGGGAAGAATAAAGGGGTACCTTTGAAGACCAAGAAAGAGTGGAAGTTTTGGGTCACTGGGAAGGGATGAAGGTTGGTGGGCCTATGGGTAATAGGGACTCTTGCCTGTTCCGTGGTCATGTCCTGCTGGGTAATACGTCAGAAAGGACAGCTGCATGGTGTCTCAGAGATGCTCCACTCCAAGCACCAGGGCGTCCAGCTGAGGCAAAGTCCCCTCACCACACTCCCCCTTTCCTACTTAGCATTGGAACAGAAAGGTTGGGCAGGGAGAATATCACACGGGATCAAGGTAGGTGTGAGATTAGAAACCCTTCTCCCAGTTTCTATAGATGCACTTTCCCCAGATTCTGGTGTAAGCCAAGGAGGTAAGAGGACTCCAGTAATGACAGTTTGAATTTCCTGCCAGCTCAGAGAGCCAGAGACTTGAGATGAATTTAAGTTGATATAAAAAAAATAAAGAGCAGAATTTTTTGGACACCTACATGTGGTGGAGTAAGATGGAATTTGCTCCATGCATAAAAAAACAGAGACAAAAAGGGCAGAATATGGCAAGGGCTCTAGGGGAGGCTAAGCAATGGAATGTAGCTATAATAAATCATGACATGTTATTTGCAATTTGGGAACATTGCAGTCTCTTCTCCACAGAGCTTCTTCCAACTGGGCAGAGGAAAGAACAGTTAAATGGAGAAGGGAAGGAATGATTTTCTCTCGGATTCTTTTCTTGCTTGCTCCAATTTCATAACATAAAGTACAATAACAAGTAACTGTACATGTAGTAAGTGTTTATTAGTTAAGTATTAAGAAAATAGTCTGTTAATTCCTTCTTTTATGGTAGTCATATGTCACACTGATTTTTATGTCACAAAATCCATATTGCCCATCCTCTGGATTATAGAGACAGACACAACATTGTTTGGTGTCAGTGTCAAGGCATCATGGCACACACGGTGAAGATCCCTTCGCCCTTCTATTTCTCCATCTCATAGACTCCTTTGTTATTCTGCAGGCTTCAGAGCAGAGACCTCTGTGCAATTTGTGTTTTTCCTGGAAGAAATTACAGTTGGGTGGGTAGGGTTTACAGGCATTTTCTACATAGAATCTGTATTTCCTGGATTCCAAAGCACTTGATGAAAATAGATTTTTTTTTTTTTTTGAGACGGAGTCTTACTCTGTCTTGACCAGGCTGGAGTGCAGTGGCACGGTCTTGGCTCACTGCAGCCTCCACCTCCAGGATTCAAGCAATTCTCCTGTCTCAGCCTCCTAAGTAGCTGGGACTACAGGTGTGTGCCACCGCACCTGGCTAATTTTGTATTTTTAGTAGAGACGGGGTTTCACCATGTTGGCCAGGCTGGTCTTGAACTCCTGACCTCAGGTGATTCACCCCCACTGGGCCTCCCAAAGTGTTAGGATTACAGGTGTGAGCCACCATGCCTGGCAAAAATAGATTTTTAATGTTTGGAATTCAACATGTGTCTTTCAGTCAAAGTCAAAAGAAATCTATTTGTTTCCAGAGAATCTCAAGTTATGCTGTGTTTGTCATTGTGTACAAGTATGCTTAGTATTTCATGGAAGATATCATTTAATCTGATCGCCAATGCAGATAAGTTATTTGTAACAGTACTTGATGCAGGTAAATTTTAATTCTAGACCTCCAATTGGCTTTTAAAACCTTTTAAATATTTAATACAATTCAGCAAAAACTAAACTTTATTTATTGATTTAATTTTTTTCTTTGTTTGTTTGAGATGGAGTCTCGCCCTGTTGCCCATGCTGGAGTGCAATGGTGCAGTCTCGGCTCACTGCAACCTCCACCTTCTGGGTTCAAGTGATTCTCTTGCCACAGCCTCTAGAGTAGCTGGGATTACAGGTGCACACCACCACGCTTGGCTAATTTTTTATATCTGTAGTAGAGACAGGGTTTCACCATGTTGTCCAGGCTGGTCTCTAACTCTTGACCTCAGGTGATCCACCCTCCTTGGCCTCCCAAAGGGTTGGGATTACAGGCATGAGCCACTGCGCCCAGCTGACTTTATTTTTTAATGTGGAAGATTGCCTGATCTAGCTGAACAATGAATTTTAAAACAATAAGGGTTGTTACGTACTTTGGGCTATGTTAGAAAATTTTCAAAGTTGTCGTTTGTTTGTTTGTTTGAGATGGAGTCTCACTCTGTCACCCAGACGGGAGTGCAGTGGCACGATCTCAGCTCACTGCAATGTCTGCCTTCCTGATTCAAGGAATTCTCCTGCCTCAGCCTCCAGAGTAGCTGGGATTACAGGCTCATGCCACCATGCCAGGCCAATTTTTGTATTTTTAGTAGAGACGGGGTTTCCTCATGTTGCCCAGGCTGCTCTCAAAACTCCTGGCCTCAAGTGATCCACCTGCCTCAGCCTCCCAAAGTGCTGGGATTACAGGTGTGAGAGCCTGTAATCTGGCTAGAAAATTTTCAAAGTTTTGAGCAATGTGTTTGACCAATTCGTGTGCTGAAGAAGAGTTTTGCTTGGGAATGGTACAACTATTAAAAGTTTCTAGCTAACCTTTTCCCCTAAAATGTTTATTGAAATGTTTAATATTTAACAGAAGTAATATGAAAATATATAAAGAAAAAGTTAATAACCCCCTTTCCCACCCCTCCAGCCATTTTCTCTTCTGTTCCTCCCTCAGAGGAGGATTCTTGTCCATCTTTTTTCATGCTCTTGCATGATGTGCATATATGGGATTTTTGTTAAAATGTAGCAATGACGGTTGCGCACACACACCCCCTCAGATCTCTTCACTATTTCTGTGCACTCCGACTCCTTGTGTAGTTATCTTCCCAACAGCCCAGCCCTGCATCACTTTATGAGCAAATGACCTTCAGGTTACTGGAATGTGCTTCATTTGTGCATACCGGAGGCCATAAGTGCTTATGAATTTATGCTTCCACCCCCCAACCGTTAACTAATGACTGATAGGTGCAAAAGTATAAACTTCAGCTCTTGCCCCCCTCATCAGTATAATTTGGTCAATCACTCCAGGTAGTTTCCCAGCTTTGGTTTGCTTTTTGACACTAAAAACAATGCTATCATATAAAACTTTCTACATATATTCTATATATTTACCAAAAGTATTTTTTTGTGTGTGTGAAAGAGAGCCTCCATTTGAGTCTACTAAAGTTGAACTAAGCCACTTTCTACAATATTGAGATAAAGTGTTGGAGCTGGAAGTATGAAGAGGGATTTATGGGGGGCTAGGCAAATGAATCTTTGTCCTTTCAACAAGTATTTACTGTCCTCCTACTATGTGCAGGCTCTGTGTACAGTCTACTATTCAGTGCAGGACAAAACAGAAATGGTTCCTGCCCTCACAGAGCTCGTCTAGTGGGGGAGTAAGATATTAAGCAATGATGTCATGTGTAAATCTTTGCAAATTGAATAAGTGCTATGAAGAATGAATAGAAGGTGCTCTGTGAGAATTAATTGGGGGCCTAATTTAGAAATAGAAAAACCTCTCTGGAGAATTGACAGTAGAAAAAAAATTAAAACTTTTTTTTTTTTTTGAGACAAAATCTTGCTCTGTCCCCCAAGCTGGAATACAGTGGTGAGATCTCAGTTCACTGCAAACTCTGCCTCCTGGGTTTGAGCAATTATTCTGCCTCAGCCTCCTGAGTAGATGGGATTACAGGCGGCTGCCACCACTCCTGGCTAATTTTTTTGTATTTTTAGTAGAGACAGGGTTTCACCATGTTGTCCAAGCTGGTCTTGAACGCCTGACCTCAGGTAATCCACCTGCTTCGGCCTCCCAAAGTGCTGGGATTACAGGCTTGAGCTGCTGCACCCGACCTAAAAATTAAAACTTTTACCCAATGTTTAAGTTATTTACACAGCCCTAAAATTCATTCTAAAGAATTTTATTTTGTATTTATTTGAATTGAATAGATTTGGAATTGAGCTTTGCTCCAACTCACAATGGCTGCGGAACAGCCACCTTTGCTGCAGAATTCCTCTCAAACCCTTATGATAGAGCAACAGGAAATCTGTAAGTATGACAGGTGGCCAAATTAGCTGGAAAAATGTTTGACTTGTAAATGTATCATGCTGGGGTATCTGGAGCATCTGAATCCCACCACCGCCACCACTCTGTAAGAGGAAAACCTGGTGGAACAAATTAATTGAGGGCTGGGACTTCTCGGGTAGGGAGAAAGGAAGGGAGGGAAGATGAAGGAGACCAGGAGAGGATCTCAATGTCCGAAAAAGTCCCTGGTACATGGTAGGTGTCCAGTAAATATTTATTGAATAAATGATTGCACGAATGATGCTCAGCAGGGGTATATTGCACATGGACTGCCCAGCAGCCTCATAGGGAGAAAACGCTGTTTTGCATTAGCCCCTGGAATCTCTATGTGTGCTTGGTAGTCTGATGATTAGATTGGTAATGTCTTGTGCCTGCCTTGATTTCTAGATGGTAAGGGCTCAAATAAGAATATGAACCAGCTTTTCCCAAGATGGGGTAATTGTCAGATATTAATGAAACATGGCAGTAGGCATACCTAGGGCCAAAACAGAAGTGAGGAAGGCCCCTTGCTTGGCCAGATCAGGAGTCACTGTCCAGAGGTTTAGATCCCATCATTTTCCTGCACCAAAGCTGGATGTAGTGGGCAGTCAGCAGGGAGCCAAGGACTTGTGTGTGGTCAGGGTCAAGAAAGGCAAAATTGGTCAGAGAAATGCATACCCTGTTGGTGAGATGGAGAAGACCTATTCCTTCTCACCTCAAACCAAGACTCACCGTAAATATGCTATACATAATCATGATGATCTCCTGACTATTTTGAGTAGCTTGCCAGAAGGGTAAGATGAGAAAAGAGATCTAATTTACATTTTTTAAAATGGCAATTAGAGGGAGATCACAATAGCCAAAAAAGATTAGCTATTTATTAAGCACATATGCACACTCTGGTTAGGTGCTGTGGGATATTGGAGGATTTAGATGGGGAGGAGAGAAAAAGAATTTGCACTCAGACTCCAGAATTTGAAATCACACGTTGGATTGTATACACAGGTACACTTCAGAGATATTGTAAGTTCAGTTCCAGGCTACCATAATAAAGCAAGTTACACAAATTTTTTGGTTTCCCAGCGCATATAAAAGTTATGTTTACATTATATTATATATTATATTATAGTCTATATTTGCAAAAGTACAATGTATATACCTCGATTAAAAATACTTTATTGTTGGCTGGGTGCGGTGGCTCACGCCTGTAATCCCAGCACTTTGGGAGGCTGAGGTGGGTGAATCACGAGGTCAGGAGATCGAGACCATCCTGGCTAACATGGTGAAACCCCGTCTCTACTAAAAACACAAAAAATTAGCCAGGCGTGGTGGCAGACGCCTGTAGTCCCAGCTACTTGGGAGGCTGAGGCAGGAGAATGGCGTGAACCCGGGAGGTGGAGCTTGCAGTGAGCCAAGATCGCGCCACTGCAGTCCAGCCTGGGTGACAGAGCGAGACTCCGTCTCAAAAAAAAAAAAAAAAAAAAAAAAAGAAGACAACAGTGAAGTTTGCCTCATCAATTGACTCTTCCTTTTATGACAGATTTATCTGTAGCATGTGATGCTGTTTGATAGCATTTTATCCACAGTAGGACTTTCAAAATTGGTGTCAGTCGTCTCAAGCCCTGCAGCTGCTTTATCAAGTAAGTTCATGTAACATTTTTTTTTTTAAATTATACTTAAAGTTCTAGGGTACATGTGCACAACGTGCAGGTTTGTTACATATGTATACTTGTGCCATGTTGGTGTGCTGCACCCATCAACTCGTCAGCACCCAGAAACTCGTCATTTACATCAGGTATAACTCCCAATGTCATCCCTCTCCTCTCCCCCCTCCCCATAATAGGCCCTGGTGTGTGATGTTCCCCTTCCAGAGTCCAAGTGATGTCATTGTTCAATTCCCACCTATGAGTGAGAACATGTGGTGTTTGGTTTTCTGTTCTTGTGATAGTTTGCTGAGAATGATGGTTTTCAGCTGCATCGATGTCCCTACAAAGGACACAAACACATCCTTTATTATGGCTGCATAGTATTCCATGGTGTATATGTGCCACATTTTCTTTTTTATTATTATTATACTTTAAGTTCTAGGGTACATGTGCATAATGTGCAGGTTTGTTACATATGTATACTTGTGCCATGTTGGTGTGCTGCACCCATCAACTCGTCAGCACCCATCAACTCGTCATTTACATCAGGTATAACTCCCAGTGCAATCCCTCCCCCCTCCCCCCTCCCCATGATAGGCCCTGGTGTATGATGTTCCCCTTCCCGAGTCCAAGTGATCTCATTGTTCAGTTCCCAACTATGAGTGAGAACATGCGGTGTTTGGTTTTCTGTTCTTGCGATAGTTTGCTGAGAATGATGGTTTCCAGCTGCATCCATGTCCCTACAAAGGACACAAACTCGTCCTTTTTTATGGCTGCATAGTATTCCATGGTGTATATGTGCCACATTTTCTTAATCCAGTCTGTCACTGATGGACATTTGGGTTGATTCCAAGTCTTTGCTATTGTGAATAGTGCTGCAATAAACATACGTGTTCATGTGTCTTTATAGCAGCATGATTTATAATCCTTTGGGTATATACCCAGTAATGGGATGGCTGGGTCATATGGTACTTCTAGTTCTAGATCCTTGAGGAATCGCCATACTGTTTTCCATAATGGTTGAACTAGTTTACAATCCCACCAACAGTGTAAAAGTGTTCCTATTTCTCCACATCCTCTCCAGCACCTGTTGTTTCCTCACTTTTTAATGATTGCCATTCTAACTGGTGTGAGATGGTATCTCATTGTGGTTTTGATTTGCATTTCTCTGATGGCCAGTGATGATGAGCATTTTTTCACGTGTCTGTTGGCTGTATGAATGTCTTCTTTTGGGAAATGTCTATTCATATCCTTTGCCCACTTTTTGATGGGGTTGTTTGTTTTTTTCTTGTAAATGTGTTTGAGTTCTTTGTAGGTTCTGGATATTAGCCCTTTGTCAGATGAGTAGATTGCAAAAATTTTCTCCCATTCTGTAGGTTGCCTGTTCACTCTGATGGTAGTTTCTTTTGCTGTGCAGAAGCTCTTTATTTTAACTAGATCCCATTTGTCAATTATGGCTTTTGTTGCCATTGCTTTTGGTGTTTTAGACATGAAGTCCTTGCCCATGCCTATGTCCTGAATGGTATTACCTAGGTTTTCTTCTAGGGTTTTTATAGTATTAGGTCTAACATTTAAGTCTCTAATCCATCTTGAATTAATTTTCATATAAGGAGTAAGGAAAGGATCCAGTTTCAGCTTTCTATTTATGGCTAGCCAATTTTCCCAGCACCATTTATTAAATAGGGAATCCTTTCCCCATTCCTTGTTTTTCTCAGGTTTGTCAAAGATCAGATGGCTGTAAATGTGTGGTATTATTTATGAGGACTCTGTTCTGTTCCGTTGGTCTATTTCTCTGTTTTGGTACCAGTACCATGCTGTTTTGGTTACTGTAGCCTTGTAGTATAGTTTGAAGTCAGGTAGCGTGATGCCTCCAGCTTTGTTCTTTTGACTTAGGATTGTCTTGGCAATGCGGGGTCTTTTTTCGTTCCATATGAATTTTAAAGCAGTTTTTTCCAATTCTGTGAAGAAACTAATTGGTAGCTTGATGGGGATGGCATTGAATCTATAAATTACCTTGGGCAGTGTGTGCGCCATATTTTCTTAATCCAGTCTGTCACTGATGGACATTTGGGTTGATGCCAAGTCTTTGCTATTGTGAATAGTGCTGCAATAAACATACGTGTGCATGTGTCTTTATAGCAGCATGATTTATAATCCTTTGGGTATATCCCCAGTAATGGGATGGCTGGGTCATATGGTATTTCTGTTCTAGATCCTTGAGGAATCGCCATACTGTTTTCCACAATGGTTGAACCAGTTTACAATCCCACCAACAATGTAAAAGTGTTCCTATTTCTCCACATCCTCTCCAGCACCTGTTGTTTCCTGACTTTTTAATGATTGCCATTCTAACTGGTGTGAGATGGTATCTCATTGTGGTTTTGATTTGCATTTCTCTGATGGCCAGTGATGATGAGCATTTTTTCATGTGCCTGTTGGCTGTATGCATGTCTTCCTTTGAGAAATGTCTATTCATATCCTTTGCCCACTTGTTGATGGGGTTGTTTGTTTTTTTCCCGTAAATTTGTTTGAGTTCTTTGTAGGTTCTGGATATTAGCCCTTTGTCAGATGAGTAGATTGCAAAAATTTTCTCCCATTCTGTAGGTTGCCTGTTCACTCTGATGGTAGTTTCTTTTGCTGTGCAGAAGCTCTTTATTTTAATTAGATCCCATTTGTCAATTATGGCTTTTGTTGCCATTGCTTTTGGTGTTTTAGACATGAAGTCCTTGCCCATGCCTATGTCCTGAATGGTATTACCTAGGTTTTCTTCTAGAGATTTTATGGTTTTAGGTCTAACATTTAATTCTCTAATCCATCTTGAATTAATTTTCGTATAAGAAGTAAGGAAAGGATCCAGTTTCAGCTTTCTACTTATGGCTAGCCAATTTTCCCAGCACCATTTATTAAATAGGGAATCCTTTCGCCATTTCTTGTTTTTCTCAGGTTTGTCAAAGATCAGATGGCTGTAGATGTGTGGTATTATTTCTGAGGACTCTGTTCTGTTCCGTTGGTCTATATCTCTGTTTTGGTACCAGTACCATGCTGTTTTGGTTACTGTAGCCTTGTAGTACAGTTTGAAGTCAGGTAGCGTGATGCCTCCAGCTTTGTTCCTTTGACTTAGGATTGTCTTGGCAATGGGGGGTCTTTTTTGGTTCCATATGAACTTTAAAGCAGTTTTTTCCAATTCTGTGAAGAAAGTTATTGGTAGCTTAATAGGGATGGCATTGACTCTATAGATTACCTTGGGCAGTATGGCCATTTTCACAATATTGATTCTTCCTATCCATGGGCATGGAATGTTCTTCCATTTGTTTGTGTCCTCTTTTATTTCACTGAGCAGTGGTTTGTAGTTCTCCTTAAAGAGGTCCTTCACATCCCTTGTAAGTTGGATTCCTAGGTATTTTATTCTCTTTGAAGCAATTGTGAATGGAAGTTCATTCATGATTTGGCTCTCTGTTTGTTTGTTACTGGTGTATAAGAATGCTTGTGATTTTTGCACATTGATTTTGTATCCTGAGACTTTGCTAAAGTTGCTTATCAGCTTAAGGAGATTTTGGGCTGAGATGTTGGGATTTTCTAAATATATAATCATGTCATCTGCAAACAGGGACAATTTGACTTCTTCTTTTCCTAATTGAATACCCTTGATTTCTTTCTCTTGCCTGATTGCCCTAGCCACAACTTCCAACACTATGTTGAATAGGAGTGGTGAGAGAGGGCATCCCTGTCTTGTGCCAGTTTTCAAAGGGAATGCTTCCAGTTTTTGCCCATTCAGTATGATATTGGCTGTGGGTTTGTCATAAATAGCTCTTATTATTTTGAGATATGTTCCATCAATACCGAATTTATTGAGAGTTTTTAGCATGAAGGGCTGTTGAATTTTGTGAAAGGCCTTTTCTGCATCTATTGAAATAATCATATAGTTTTTGTCTTTGGTTCTGTTTATATGCTGGATTACGTTTATTGATTTGCATATGTTGAACCAGCCTTGCATCCCAGGGATGAAGCCCACTTGATCATGGTGGATAAGCTTTTTGATGTGCTGCTGGATTCGGTTTGCCAGTATTTTATTGAGGATTTTTGCATTGATGTTCATCAGGGATATTGGTCTAAAATTCTCTTTTTTTGTTGTATCTCTGCCACGCTTTGGTATCAGGATGATACCAACTCATAAAATGAGTTGGGGAGGATTCCCTCTTTTTCTATTGATTGGAATAGTTTCAGAAGAAATGGTACGAGTCCTCCTCGTACCTCCGGTAGAATTTGACTGTGAATATATCTGGTCCTGGACTTTTTTTCGTTGGTAGGCTATTAATTATTGCCTCAATTTTAGAGCCTGCTATTGGTCTATTCAGGGATTCAACTTCTTCCTGGTTTAGTCTTGGGAGAGTGTAAGTGTCCAGGAAATTATCCATTTCTTCTAGGTTTTCTAGTTTATTTGTGTAGAGGTGTTTATAGTATTCTCTGATGGTAGTTTGTATTTCTGTGGGATCGGTGGTGATATCCCCTTTATCATTTTTTATTGCGCCTATTTGATTCTTCTCTCTTTTCTTCTTTATTAGTCTTGCTAGTGGTTTATCAATTTTGTTGATCTTTTCAAAAAACCAGCTCCTGGATTCATTGATTTTTTGGAGGGTTTTTTGTGTCTCTATCTCCTTCAGTTCTGCTCTGATCTTAGTTATTTCGTGCCTTCTGCTAGCTTTTGAATGTGTTTGCTCTTGCTTCTCTAGTTCTTTTAATTGTGATGTTAGGGTGTCAATTTTAGATCTTTCCTGCTTTCTCTTGTGGGCATTTAGTGCTATAAATTTCCCTGTACACGCTGCTTTAAATGTGTCCCAGAGATTCTGATATGTTGTATCTTTGTTCTCATTGGTTTCAAAGAACATCTTTATTTCTGCCTTCATTTCGTTAGGTACCCAGTAGTCATTCAGGAGCAGGTTGTTCAGTTTCCATGTAGTTGAGCGGTTTTGATTGATTTTTTTAGTCCTGAGTTCTAGTTTGATTGCACTGTGGTCTGAGAGACAGTTTGTTATAATTTCTGTTCTTGTACATTTGCTCAGGAGTGCTTTACTTCCAACTATGTGTTCAGTTTTCGAATAAGTGTGATGTGGTGCTGAGAAGAATGTATATTCTGTTGATTTGGTGTGGAGAGTTCTGTGGATGTCTTTTAGGTCCACTTGGTGCGGAGTTGAATTCAATTCCTCATGTAACATTTTAAATCCTTTGCTGTCATTTCAACAATGTTCACTGCATCTTCCCCAGGAATAGATTCCATCTCAAGAAACCAGTTTCTTTTCTTATCTATAAGAAGCAGTCCTCATCTACTCCAGTTGTATCATGAGATTGTGACAACTCAGTCACATCTTCAGACTCCACTTCTAATTCTAGTTTTCTTGCTATTTCTACCTCATCTGCAGTTACTTCCTTCACTGAAGTCTTGAACCCCTCCAAGTCATTTATGAGGGCTGGAATGGACTTCTTCCAAATTCTTGTTAATATTGATATTTTCACCTCCTCCCATGAATCACGAATGTTCTTAATGATATCTAGAATGGTGAATCCTTTCCAGAAAATTTTTGATTTACTTTGCCCAGATTCAACAGAGGAACTATCTATGGTAGCTACAGCCTTGTGAAATGTGTTTCTTAAGTAATAAGACTTGAAATTACTTCTTGATCTGTGGGCTGCAGAATGAATGTTGTGTTAGCATGCATAAAAATAACATTCATCTTGTACATCTCCATCAGAGCTCCTGGGTGATCAAGTGCATTGTCAATGGACAGTAATATTTTGAAAGGAATATTTTTTTCTGAGCAGCACGCATCAACCATTAGCTTAAAATATTCAGTAAACCATGCTGTAAACAGATTTATGGTCGTCCAGCCTTTTTTGTTCCAGTTATAGAGCACAGGCAGAGTAGATTTAACATAATTCTTTTTTTTTTTTTTTTGAGACAGAGTCTCTGTCACCCAGGCTATAGTGCAGTGGCATAATCTTGACTCACTGCAACCTCCACCTCTTGGGTTCAAGTGATTCTCGTGCCTCAGCCTCCCGAGTAGCTAGGACTACAGGCATGCACCACCAAGCCCTGCTAATTTTTTGTATTCTTAGAGATGGGATTTTACCATGTTGGCCAGGCTGGTCTCGAACTCCTAACCTCAGGTGATCTGCCTGCTTTGGCCTCCCAAAGTGCTAGGATTACAGGCGTGAGCCACCGTGCCTGGCCAACTTAATGTAATTCTTAAAGGCCCTAGGATTTTCAGAATGGTCAATTAACAATGGCTTTAACTTAAAGTCACCAGCTTCATTAGGCCCTAACAAGAGAGTCATCCTCTCCTTTGAAGATTTGAAGATTGACTTCTCCTCTCTAGCTATGAAAAACTCTACTGACCCCCAGAGGATGAAGGGCCTAATATGGCATCCAAGCTGGCATCTTATTCTAAAAGAAGGCTATTTCATTTACATTGAAAAGCTGTTGTTTCGTGTAGCCACTTTCATCAATGATCTTAGCATGCTCTTCTGGATACCTCGCTGCAGCTTTTCCATCAGCACTTGCTGCTTCACTTTGCACTTTTACATTATGGAGATGGCTTATTTTCTTAAACCTCATGAACCAACCTCTGCTGGCTTCTGACTTTTCTTCTGCAGCTTCCTCACCTCTCTCAGCCCTCATAGAACTGAAGAGAGTAAAGGTGCTGCTCTGGATTAGGTTTTGGCTCAAGGGAATGTTGTGACTGGTTTGATATTCTATCCAGAACACTCAGACTTTCTCCATATCAGTAATAAGGCTGTTTCTCTTTCTTATCATTTGTGTGTTCACTGGAGTAGTGTGTTTACTTTTTTTAAAGAACTTTTTCTTTGCATTCACAGCTTGGCTGTTTTCTGCAAGCAGGTTAGCTTTTAGCCTATCTCAGCTTTCGACATGCCTTCCTTGCTAAGCTTAATCATTTCTAGCTTTTGATTTCCAATGAGAGATGTGTGACTTTTCCTTTTACTTGAAGACTTATAGTCCATTGTAAGGTTATTAATTGACCTAATTTCAATATATTGTGTCTCAAGGAATAGGGAAGCCCAAGGAGAGGGGGAGATAGTGGGACAGCCAGGGAGTGGAACAATCAGACCACAAACAGCAGTTATCAATTAAGTTCACCATCTTATATGGGCATGGTTCATGGTGCTCCAAAACAGTTACAATTTTAATATGAAACATCACTGATCCCAGATCATCATAAGAAGTATAATAACAATGAAAATTTTTAAATATTGCAAGAATTACCAAGATGTGCTACAGAGACATGAAGTGAGCACATAATACTGCAATAATGGCAGTGATGGACTTGTTCAATGCAGGGTTGCTACAAACCTTCAATTTGTAAAAACTGCAATGTCTGTGAAACACAATATAGCCAAGCGCAAGCAAGTGGAGTATGCCTGTAAGAAACATACAATATGAAAAGTCAGCAGTGTGAGGCATTAAGCAATTCCCATGTTGCTGGGCACTTATGAAAGGCTCTTAGAATTTGGAGGAGAGAGAGTTAGCGGGAAGACTTGAAAGATTTAAGGTTTGAGCCAGACCCTGCAGGATGAGCTGAGAGAATCATCTTAGGCTAAGTAATGATCTCAAAAGTGTGAAAATTACTATTACTATAATCTTTTTCTGTTCTCCTATTTCTTCAGACTTTACTGGCCCCCAGAGGATGAAGGGCCTAATGTAAAGGAGAACAGGAGGCCTGATTTTGGCATTACCTCAAAGATTTGTCACCTTTGGCTGATCTCTGCAAAGGCGGAGGCATTAACAGCAACATAGGAGCTTCCTGCTATAGACTGGTCTGGTATTGTGGGATATTATTGTCCTCAAAAGCTGGGCGTGTGGGCCACGCTGATAAGGTCATCGGCATCAGTCTAAGGGCCATGTGTTCTTCAAAACTTTCCACTGACTCTTAGGAACAGCAAGGTCCAAAAGTGGAACACAGAGATTTATGCTGTTTGGAGTCTTGATTGCTTGGCAAGTATTAATACAATTCTGGGGCACTTAAGTTGGTCAGTGTGGTAAATTTTGCTCAACACCAGCTTTTCTGCCTCTCAGAGCTACTTTAAGTTCTCTGGCGATGTTCCCAAATAAGGGTAACCCCGTCTGGAGAAGCCTAGGCCTTTTCCTTCCTTTTGTTATTTTTTTTCAAGTGCTGCAACCAGCAGTCGGTACTCCTTCCTGCCCTCCCCCCGGGGAGTTGCTGACTTCTCCCCAGTGACATGTATTTGGAAACTTTTTAAGATACTAGAAAATCAGCTTAGAGACTTTCTTTTTCTTTTTCTTCTTCTTCTGTTTTTTTTTTTTTTTTTTAGACCAATGGGAATATTGCGTGTCGTGGATGGAAAGATTTGAATACTACTATGTTTTCACATTGAGTTCAATGTAACAAGGCCATTTCCGTGTCTTGGCACACAGCCTGAGTTAACTTTGCTTTGCTGGATGTGGACACAATGAATTCTGTTTGAACAAGAAATCATGTGTAACAAATGCTTATGCAAAATCATGTCATGTCATTAAAGTAGTTACTTTAAGAAAGATGGGCTTCACAACAGCTGCAGTTAAATATCTATACACTGTTAACATATTTTTAAAAATAAACTTTTAATTATAGAATAGTTTTCAATTTACAGAAAAGTTACGAAGATAGTACAGAAAGTTACCAGGTACTCTCTACCCAGTTCCCTGATTATTAACATCCTATATTAGTGTGGTACATTTAATACAATAAATGAACCAATATTGATACCTTAATATCAACTAAAGTCCATACTTTATTCAGATTTCTTTAGTTTTTACCCAATGTTCTTTTGTGTCCCAAGATTTCAAATTGCATTTAATCTTCATGACTCCTTAGGCTCCTCTTGGCTGTGAGAATTTCTCAGACTTTATTTTTGATGACCTTAGCAGCTTTGAGAAATACTGGTCAGAAATTTTGTATAATGTCCTTCAATTGGGATTTGTCTGATATATTTCTCATGATTAGACTCGAGTTATGTACTTTTTGGAGGAAGACCACAGAGTGCCGTTTTCATCACATCATACCAAGGATATGAGTTATCAACATGATTTATTACTGTTGATGTTGATCTAGATGGCCTTGCTGAGGTAGTGTTTGTCAGGTTTTTCCACTGTAAAGTCACCCTTTCTTACTCTTTTTCTCTGCTGCACTCTTTGGAAAGAAGTCACTAGGCAGGCCATACTTAAGGAGTGGGGAGTTATGCTTTACCTCCTAGAGAGTGGAGTATTTATGTAACTCATTTGAAATTCTTCTGTACGGATTTGTCTATTCTCTCCCATTTGTTTATTTAATAATTCATTTGTTAAATATTCTATTTCATAAATACACTAATAGTCTTAATAGTCTATTTCAGTATAGACTCATAGATATTTATTTTATACTTTGATTATCATTGAATACGATTCTATTTTATTGTTCAAATTATTCTAATTTTGGCTATTGGAAGCTGTATTGGCTCCTGTGTCACTTTGACACACCCCATCATTGTACATCATTGTAAGCTTTTTTTTTTTTTTTCTTAATTACTTTCTTACTTTCTGGCCCCACAAGATACTCTAGGATTACCTTGTAATATTTCCTGTCCCCAGCCTAGAGTCAGCTGTTTATCAGGGGAATTCTGGTTCCTTTTACTGGAGAATGGTTATAGAAACAAAAATCTGGGGGTTAGATGTACTTATTGCTACTGGAGTATCATTGCTTATAGGCCCACTCAGCTGACAGAGCAAGAAAATATAGATGTATTTTAAACCACATACATATATATATATATATATATATGCACAACGATAAATAGTTCTACATTTATTCATATGTATCCCTATTAAGGTAAACCTGAGTTCATACTGATGTCTGTAACCTTAATCCATTACCACATGGATCATTCTAGCCATTTCCCCTTACTTGTCTATAACCTTCCACTCCAACAGTGAGAAGCCTGACTCTTATTGTCTGTCATCCATTTATGTAATTTTCTGATTCCAGTATACATGTATAGTGGTTTCAGAATTATGAATCTTGGGAAACAGAGTAATGTACTTTTATACAGTTCCTTTTGCCTTTGGTCTTACAGACTTTACTCATATCTAAAGTGACTTAGGGCCGGGAGTGGGGACTCATGCCTGTAATCCTGGCACTTTGGGAGGCCAAGGCAGGTGGATTGCTTGAGGCCAGGAGTTCAAGACCAGCCTGACCAACATGGTGAAACCCCATCTTGACTAAAAATACAAAAAGTAGCCAGGCGTGGTGGTGTGCTACTTGCGAGGCTGAGGCACAAGAATTGCTTGAACCAGGGAGGCAGAGGTTGCAGTGAGCCAAGATCATGCTACTGAACTCCAGCCTCTGTGACAGAGTGAGACTCTGTCTCAAAAAAAAAAAAAAAAAAAAAAAAAAAAAAGTGACTAGGTTAGCACCCTTAGCACCCTTTTCCTCTACTTCCCTCTGTGAGGTGTTTCACACATTTATAATACAGTTCCATTATTTTGTCGCAATTTACATTTCATTCTGGGCTCCCTTGACTTCCTGAATAATTTTTGAAAACTTTGTATGGGTTAAGGTTTGTTCTTTGTGATTTAAAGTTCTATAGATTTTGACAAATGCGTATTGTCATGTATCTACTATTACAGTATCATACTGAAAAACTTTATCACTCAAAAAAAATCCCCTCTGCTTTGCCTATTCAACCTTTCCCTACCCTGATGAATCTTTGGTAATCACTCATCTATTTATTGTCTCTCCTTAAATTTAGCAGTTTTTAAAAAAATTTAAAGTTTTAAAAATATTTTTAGGTTTGGAGCTCTAATAAATTGATTGATCTTTCATAGATAATGAGTACTTTGTTTGAAAATGAGTATTTTTGACCTTAAATTATAGCTTTTATCAATTATACTTGGCAATTCACAGATTTGGGTTTGTGTTTTGAAGTAGCAATAACATCTTACTTTTTTTTTTTTTTTTTTAGAAATAGAGTCTTTCAGGTTGGAGTGCAGTGGCACAATCATAGCTCACTGCAGCCTTGAACTCCTGGGCTCAAGTGATCCTCTTGCCTCAGCCTCCTGAGTAGATGGGATATAGACATAAGCCACCATGCCCAGCTAATTTTTTAATTTTCATTTTTTAAAGATGAGATCCATTATGTTGTCCAGGCTGCTCTCCTGGCCTCAAGCAATCCTCCTGAATTGGCCTCCCAAAGTGCTGGGATTACAGGTTTGAGCCACTGCACCTGGCCAATCTTACCATTTTTGTTGAAGTGACAGTCACTTATTATCTTTGCAGACCTTTGAGACATTTAGACAAATTGAGGCACTTGATGTGGGGAGTAGGATAAAGGAGTTAAAGGGGATATTTCAACAGAACATTTATGTAAGAGAATCTACTCATGCAAGGCAAGAGAGAAGTAGTAGTTATAGCTAAAAAAATTAAGGTAATGCCTACACAGCACTGACTTCATTGAGTACTAGAGCTGGGTTAGATACTTGCCGTAGCATAGGATCTTCATTTCAGTTCAGCAAACTCTCACTGAGTGTCTGCTCTGCTTGAAGCTGCTGTGCTGTGTACTCTAGGCTTACCTTCTCCTGCTGCCACGTTGGGTTGTGTACTTTCACTTTGGAAAAGTTGGCCATTCTCCGACATTCAAGGGCTTCCCCAAGCTCAGTTAGGGCATTCCTCCCTGACTACCTGGAAATAGGAAGACATGGGTGATGTCAGGTCATACTTCAGTCCCTCTCCCAACATGGCCTCAGTCCCACAGCTGCTAGTTGAATACATAGAATCACTTAACTTTGGGAAAAGGGGTGGAGAGGCCCTTTGTGCTACAGAAGGGAAAGGACTTTGACTCTCATTTCCTTCAAGTACCCTTAGGTTACTTCTGAAAAATAAGTGGAAGATATCAGAGGGGGAAAAAGCAAGAGACACAAGTACAAAAGGCAACGTTTTGTTTAATCTGAACATAGATTAGCGCATAGTGAAGAAGAAGGGAACTTACACTTACTGAGTGCCACCTATGTGCCAGAGTCTGTGTTGGGAGTTCTCACGTATTTATTCTCTTTTTTCCCCCCAACATGGCTCTGTGAAGTAGATTTAAAAAAAACAAAAACAAACAAACAAAAAAAACCTTTATTTTATGGATACATTAGGGTTCAGAAGAGCTCACTAACTTGTCTAAGATCATACAAAAAGAATTGAATCCAGATCTTCTTAATGCCCTGGCAGCACTCTAAAATAATCTTGGCCTTTAAAAAAAAAGTCTGAAACCTACCCCAAACTCAATTAAATTCCAATCTCTGAGAGTTGGGATGGGCATTGGTATTTTTTATAATTGGGCCAAGTGATTATAGTGTACAGCCAAAGTGGAGAACTATGACTCTGACTAAAGAGGCAGTGCCTCTCCTATTACTCTCCACAAGAAGGGACGGGGCATTTTTTGAACGAGGGTGCATTCTAAATACTCTTGAAACACTTTCAGATACATCCCTTTTTTTCTGCTCCTTCTACCCTCCACCACAGGGTCCTCTTCATCTCTGGATATCTGTAAGTAAGCAGACGGAGTGAGGAGAGAAGTTGTTATTGATAGTAGAGAAATAAAAATTCAATTGAATTAATTTAATCAATATTTCTTTTTTGATAAAACATGTATGTGTAGTGCTGATAGACTGTCAAAGCACAATGTCAAGTAGTGTCAAGAAAATTTGATATGGTTTTCTAAATTTGTTGACAACTTTGGTTCGTTGAATATGCATTCACCAACACCAAATAGTACTGACTTATTATCTTGGTTTATAGGGATCATAAAAAAGATGGGGCATGGATCTCTTGCTGGTAGGAAAATAATTTTGAATTCCTGAGATTAGATTTGTTAATTGCCATATAACATGTAACATTTTACCCCCAAATTTTTGAAGTATTGTGATTTACCATATCTATGGCATCTCAATTATAAAAATCCATTCTTTTACAGTCTCCTTTTAACCTTGAAATTGACCATGAGCAATCATAATATTTTGATTCAAATCAAAATGTTCAAATGTCATAATATTTTGAACACTTTTCATATGTTATGAAGAACCTCTTTGTATATTCATCTATAACTAAAGGTGAATACATAAACACAGGCATTCTTGGAATTGGCAAAACATGTCATTTCATACAGTAGTTACCCTGGGCATTTATTTTAGGATATGTAAAACCAGAGTACCACCTCTCAAGAGTTTTATCAATAGACTTCTGTTTTAATGGAGAATTAGAAACAATACAGAGAACAGAATGTTCATCTTCCACGCTATCCGATTAGCTCCGTCCTTCCTGTCCCTACTATCTGGCCCCTAGTGATGCAGAAACTACCATTACTACTTAGTCCAATTTATGTGGTTCCTGCTTGGTCACTGTTGGGTTTATGGAGCCTGCCTTAAACTATCAAACCGCAACAACATATTGCATGTTGGACATTGTGTATGGTCCTTCCTGATTTCTACACCTAATGTTAAGTTCCACAGGGAAATCTAAGGAAACCTTGATATTGCTCCCTGATTATTACACTATAGACAAATTGCATGGTGAATATACGTGTCTTGCTTACACTCATTTAACAGTTTTTTTTTTTTTTTTTTTTTTTTAGCTTTGATCAGTTTATTGTCCAATTACTTATACTTTTCTGGCAAATGATTTCTTTTTCCTATTTGCCCCTAAAGTGAAATAGCCTATTTTGTGAGGATCATCTTGCCAAATTATAGCATTATTTTTAACTACCCAAGTCCATTTTGCATATGTCTACTGACTCAGGAAACATTCAGTTACATTCCTCAAATACCAGTAATAACACCCAATATAACCACTGCATATCAAATAATCTCCCACTTTTTCACCAGGATTCTTTTTTGCCTTTTATTGCAAAAAATTTCAAACATAGAAAGTCGAGAGAATAATAAAACATATCCCCGTATACCATCCAGCTTCAGCAGTTATAATGTCATCCCTAATCTTGTCTTATCTGTACCTCACCTGTTCCTCCTCTTTTTGAAACTAACCCCAGATTTCATCTGTACATATTTCAGTGTGTATCTCCAGTAGATAAGGACTTTGGAAAAATTACAGCCACAGTACTACTATCATACCTTAAAAGTTAACAGTTCTATAATATTATAAAATATCTAGTCCGTTTTCAAATTTCTTTGATTTTCTTTTTTTTTTTTTTTTTTTTTTTTTTTGAGACGGAGTCTCGCTGTGTCTCCCAGGCTGGAGTGCAGTGGCGTGATCTCGGCTCACTGCAAGCTCCGCCTCCTGGGTTCACGCCATTCTCCCGCCTCAGCCTCCCAAGTAGCTGAGACTACAGGTGCCCGCCACCACGCCCGGCTAGTTTTCTGTATTTTTAGTAGAGACGGGGTTTCACCATGTTAGCCAGGATAGTCTCGATCTCCTGACCTCGTGATCCACCCGCCTCGGCCTCCCAAAGTGCTGGGATTACAGGCTTGAGCCACCGCGCCCGGCCTTGATTTTCTTTAAGTTTCTTTTACATTGGTTTGAATCAGGATTTCAAGATCCTGGTATTAATTTTGTTGGTATATCTTTTTAAATCTCTTTTAATTATAGGTACCTCATTCTTTTTTTTCTTCTCTGCAATTTATTTGTTCAAGAAGTTGAGTTGTTTTATTGATTGCTTTAATCTAGTCTCCTACAAACCAGATTTTACTGATTGCATTCCTGTTGTATTTTTTTAACGTGTTTATCCGTGCCTTCTTTTTCCCATAAGCTGGTATTAGGTTTAGAAGCTTCCATTTTTGGGAAGACAGCTTCAGAGGATGTGATGTGTGCTTCTATCAGAAGGCACAAAATGAATGTTTGTACCCTCTTTTGTTATGTGAACAGTCATTGATGATTATTGTTTATATTCATTCCTTTGTGAGGTATTGCAAAATGGTGATACCCAAATGCTACCAATTTTAGTCTTTCATTATCTGGAATACTTTAAAGAGACTTTTCCCCATCAATGATTTGGTTGTCCAGGGGTACAGTTTGTGCAGCAAAGGGAGGTTGAGTGTTACTATTATCCCCCTTGTGTGTTTTCACAATAATGAATTGGTTCTAAAAGTGAACAGTGATTTCTTCATAGTATCATTATGACTATGTGGATCTCAATATATCTGATACATTTCAATCTATTGCAGTTATTCTTTTTATTGCTGCTCAAATTTCTTCTTTTTTTCTATTTTGGCCAGTAGGAGCCACTGAAAGTTGGCTCCTGAGTCCTTTTGACACAACCCTAGTAATTTTAGATAGTGTCCTTGCTTTCTGGTATACTTCCTGCCCCAGACTTGGTTAGCTATTTTTCCAAAGGGCTTTAGGCCATTTTAGTAGAAAATAGCATTTAGAAATAGCAATCTTGGTGCTGGGATAGAAGGTAATAATTTACTAAAAACCTATAGGGAAGGAGGGAATGAGCCATGTGGATATTCGGGAGGCCAGCATTCCAGGCAGAAAGAACAGCATGTGCAAAGACTCGGAGGCTGGAGCAGAGGGAGCAAGAAGAGGACAGTAGTAGGAAAGAAATAGAGGTCATGAGGAGCAGGCCAGGCAGGGCCTGGTGGGAAGCTGGAAGGACTTTGGCTTTTCTTGGGGTGAGATGGTGCCTTTTATAAATTTTGAGCAAAAGAGTTCCATAATCTTTTGTTTTCTTTAATTTTAACTGAATTGTTATGGGTTCTGGGTTGAAAATAGGCTGAGGAGTTTGAAGAGCAGAATCTGGGAGGAGACCAGTGAGGAGGCTATCACGATAATACAGGATACAGGCGAGAGATGACGTGGCTTGGATCAGTGTGGTAGCAGTAGAAGTAATGAGAAGAGTCAGGTCCTGGATGTATCTGGAAGATAGGACCCGCCGAATTTGCCAAAGGGTTGGACTTGGATTGTAAGGAAAGAGGATTCAAATATGACTCCAAGGTTTATGGCCTGAGATGTAAATGAAATTATAAAACATGATAACACGAGTGGCGTCTCTTCTGTGGGTCAGAACAGTGTGTCTGTGGGAAAGGAGCGAGGATGGGTCAGGCAAAACTTCACAGGGGATGATGTGGTTTGGATATTTGTCACTTCCAAATTTCATGTTGAAATGTGATCCCTAATGTTGGAGGTGGGACCTGGTGGGAGGTGTTTGGGTCCTGGGGGCAGATCCCTCATGAATGACTTGGTGAAAATGAGTTCATTTGAAATCTGGTTGTTTAAAACAGTCTAGCACCTCCCCTTTCTCTCTTGTGCTCCCTCTCTTGCTATGTGATGTACCAGCTCCCCCTTCACCTTCTGACATGATTCTAAGTTTCTTGAGGTCCTCACCAGAAGCAGGTGCTGGTGCCATGCTTCTTGTACAGACTGCAGAGCCATTACCTCTCTTTATAAATTACCCAGTCTCAGGTATTTCTTTATTGCAATGCAAAAACAGCCTAACACAGGGGACCAGATATTTGAGTCATGAAAGATACATAGGAGGACCAGGTGGATAAGAGGGGAAAGAGCATTCTGAGCAGTGTAATAGCTTGTATACATTTAGAGTTGTGGCCAGGTGTGGTGGCTCACGCATGTAATCCCAGCACTTTGGGAGGCTGAGGCGGGCAGATCACGAGGTCAGGGGTTCGAGACCAGCCTGGCCAATATGGTGAAACCCCGTCTCCACTAAAAATACAAAAATTAGCCTGCCATGGGGGCATGTGCCTGTAGTCCCAGCTACTTGGGAGGGTGAGGCATGAGAATTGCTTGAACCTGGGAGGCAGAGGTTGCAGTGAGCCAAGATAGTGCCACTGGATTCCGCCCTGGGCGACAGAGCGAGACTCCATCTCAAAACAAAAATTCAGAGTTGTACAAGGATTATGGGTTCTAGAATTAGATTCAGTTTTTGGAGTGCAGGAAGCCTATAACAGGAAATGAGTTTAGAGAGGTAGAGAGAGTCCTTACATATTCTATGACAGGAATTTAAATTTTATTTTACACATGATAAGGAGACTAGAATTTTTAAAGTCTGCCAATGACATGATCAGATATCGATTTCAGAAAGATGAGGAGAGTATGCACTATGGCAGAAGTGATGGGAATGGAGAGAGGAGATGAATTTGAGAGGTCTTAAGGTATAGAAACAATAGGATTTGGTAAACATTAAGATGTGGGATGTGGGGAGGGGTCTAGGAGGACCCTGAGGTTGCTGGGTTGTGTGACTAGGTGGATGGTGGTGCCATTATCTAATGTAGGGGTAGGGCGCAGTGGCTCATGCCTGTAATCCCAGGACTTTGGGAGGCCAAGGCGGCCTATCACCTGAGGTCAGGAGTTCAAGACTAGGCTGGACAACATGGCGAAACCCTGTCTTTCCTAACACAAAATTAGCCAGGCATGGTGGTGTGTACCTGCAATCCCAGCTACTCGGGAGGCTGAGGCACAAGAATTGCTTGAACCTGGGAGGCAGAGGTTGCAGTGAGCCAAGATTGTGCCACTGCACTCCAGCCTGGGTGACAGAGTGAGACTCAGTCTCAAAAAAAAAAAAAAAAAAAAAAAAGGAGGGAATACTGGTACCGGATGTAAGCAGATTTGGAAGTAAAGATACAGAGTACAGTTTGGATGCTAAGTTTGAGCTGCTTGTGGGATATTCTCTTGACACCCAGTAGGTGGATGGAAATATAGATCTGGAGCTCATGGGAGTGGATTTGGCAGAAATGTAAAGGCATGAGAAGTTATGACCTAGGTAGAATAAGTGAAGTAGGGAGAGAAGGCAAAGGGTGAAGGTCTAGGGAATACCAACATTTACGAGACACAAAAGTTGACTGAAAAGGAGCCATCGTACACAGATGGAGGAGGAAAAACTGACATGAGGGGGATTCTGGAAAATAAGGAGAGATCAATTTTCAAGAAAGAAGGAAGGCCAACAATGGCCCATGCTACAGAGATCCAAGAAGATAAAACACAAATTGGTCTTTGCTTTAGAGGCCATTGCAATCTTAGGGCAGTTTCATTGGGGTTGTGCGGTGAGAAACTGGAATGCAATGGAAGGAGGAGTAAATGAATGAGGAGAGAATAGAGGTGATGAAGGTAAGGCAAAGGTAGACCATGGTCTCTAGTAGCTTGTTTGTGAAGGAGCTGTTTTTGTTTTAATTAAATTTTTAAAAATTGTGATAAAATAGACATAAAAGTTACTATATTGCCAGGCCCGGGGGCTCATGCCTGTAATCCCAGCACTTTGGGAGGCCAAGGTGGGTGGATCCCCTGAGGTCAGGAGTTCAAGACCAGCCGTCTGACAAACATGGAGAAACCCTGTCTACTAAAAACACAAAATTAGCTGGGTGTGGTGGCACATGCCTGTAATCCCAGCTATTCAGGAGGCTGAGGCAGAATAATCGCTTGCACCCGGGAGGCAGGGGTTGCCATTGCACTCCAGCCTGGGCAACAAGAGCAAAACTCTGTCTCAAAAAAAAAAAAAAAAGTTACCATATTAATCATTTAAAATTTATTTTTATTTTTGTAGAGATGGGGTCTTGTTATGTTGCCTAGGCTGATCTCAAACTCCAGGCCTCAAGACAACCTACTGCTTCAGCCTCCCAAAATGCTGGGGTTAACAGGGAAGGCCAATGCACCTGGCCCATATTAATCATTTTTAACTGTACACTTAAGTATTTTTAAGTATATTCACATTGTTGAGCTGCCAATCTCAAGAACTTATTCATCTTGCAACACTAATATTCTATACCATTAAACAACAGAATTTGTTTTTAAGAATGAGAATTACTTAAATATTTTATATGCAAGGGGGATGAAAGAGGATGAAGGTGTAGGAAAAATGAAAATTCTACCATTCTAAGAACTTATAAGACCATTTCATCATTAAAAGACAGACAAATATCTTTACCCCTTTCTAACAACTTCCTCCATCTTTCTGAGTGCAGTTTTAATTTTCTACTTTCGATTACAAAAAACAACAAAATTGACAATGATGATAATTTTTTGTTAAGAAAGAAGATTTATTTTTTAAGATAAATTCTGAGGCCTTTAGAAAGATACACACAAACTCCCATCTCTTTTATAATTATTCTTGTATGAATTGGTGATAATACATACTTAACCATAGTATTTTCTTGATGATGAGGAGGGTGCGAACCTGGACAACATGATTAAATTGTAGCACAGAGCATATTACCTATAAAAAGCATTAAATATTGTCAAAAGGCTCATGTAATATGAGTTAGGGATTAAAACTATGTTTCTATTACTCCATATTCAGTGTGGATGAACTTCAAATATTTAAGAAGTGCTAGTTATTATAATGAGATTTTACCTCTCCTGGTTAAACCAGACGTTGGGTACTAGAACAATTTACTTTTTACTAACTCTTTCTCTCTCTGATGAAATGTAAAGAGAATGAGTCAATTGTCAAAGTAACCTTTTGTCGACAACGTCTGATAGAACATGATTGAAGTGACCTTGAATTTTAATTTTGTTTAAAATAGAGAACTGTGGCCAGGCACTGTGGCTCACACCTGTAATCCTAGCACTTTGGGAGGCCAAGGCAAGTGGATCACTTGAGGCCAGGAGTTTGAGACCAGCCTGGACAACATGGTGAAACCCAATCTCTACTAAAAATACAAAAATTAGCCGGGCTTAATGGTGCACACCTATAATCCCAGCTACTCGGGAGGCTGAGGCACAAGAATCACTTGAACCTAGGAGGCAGAGCCTGCAGTGAGCCAAGATCATGCCACTGCACTCCAGCCTGGGTGACAGAGTGAGGCTCTGTCTCAAAAAAAGAATGTAAGAATGTAGTAAAATAGGCCGGGCGTGGTGGCTCACGCCTGTAATCCCAGCACTTTGGGAGGCTGAGGCAGGTGTGATCACCTGAGGTCAGGAGTTCGAAACCAGCCTGACCAACATGGTGAAACCCCATCTCTACTAAAAATACACAAATTAGCTGGGCAAGGTGGTGGGCGCCTGTAATCCTAGCTACTTGGGAGGCTGAGGCAGGAGAATCACTTGAACCCGGGAGGCAGAGGGTGCAGTGAGCTGAGATTGCTCCATTGCACTCCAGCCTGGGAGACAAGAGCAAAACTCTTGTCTCAGAAAAAAAAAGAACTTAATGTCCTAATGTATTAAAGCAGAGAACTGTTGCCACAGCACCCACCAAAGTGTGTCTCTCATTGACAAGTTCAGGTACTTGTCTGTCTGTTTCTCCTGCCTACCCCTCAGCCTCTGGATATTCC
Organism: Macaca nemestrina; assembly: GCF_043159975.1. Lineage (NCBI taxonomy): Eukaryota > Metazoa > Chordata > Mammalia > Primates > Cercopithecidae > Macaca > Macaca nemestrina. Next base: position 38,045,074 of record NC_092133.1, on the reverse strand, counting down.
CTTTGATCATTCTTTTCTCTTTCTGGCTTTGATGTTTTGGTTTCCATTCTGTAATTCACAGAATATTTTGTGGACATGCTCTTTTCAAATTTGTCTCCAAAACAATAGTACAAAGGCAGTCAGTCATAAACTGATTATATTGTTGGTTTTTACAAAAAATCCCATCATATCACCCAAAACCAATTTTATCATAACAGGATGAATATCAGACCAATATTCATTATTAGAGATGTAGTCTAAACTGGCTCGAGAGAAGACATCCATTGAGTCTTTCATTCAATATAATTAGTTGTTATTATACATGCAAAATCCTATAACTATAAAGCATTTCAGAAATAAAGTGTTGTTATACATCTCCAAATTTGTTAAAGTATAAAAATGTATTAAGTATATACCATGTGGCACCGTGCAAAGTAACAGATGCCTAAACTAAAAGGTTATCCTTCATCATTATTAAAGTATGACTGAAAGTTCGCTGGAGAATATAGTTTCTACACAGAGTCAAAACAATCTTTAGGGCTCACAAATTTAATCATTTATATGGTATAATTGGCTTTAGATACAAAATTTTCATGCCAGACAAGTAATGTAGAAAAAGCAAGAACTAGGAAACAGGAAAACAGATCTACCTTTCTGCTTTGCTGTAATTCATTCACTTTTTCAACCATTCATCAAATATTTATTGAGAGCCCATGCTGTGAGAGAAACTGTATTAGGTGCTGGAGAGCATGGTAGCAAATAGGAGAGATCGTGTGTGAGCATGAGCAGGTGGCTTTACCTCTCCACATCTCTAACCTTGTTTAGACTCGATGTCTGAGGTATCTTTCAAACCTGAAATGCTAAGGTTTGCAACAGCCTTGTGGAGGGAGAAACTGCCAAGTTGCCTTGGGACTTGAGGACTTACCTTCCTTTCAAAGGGTAGCCCTTGTTTTGATTTCAAAATAATTTTGTTACACAGTTTAAAAATAATTTGCTCAGGTTCTCATCTACCTTGGGGTAATCTTGATAGTCTGGATGTGGCAATTCATGCTCATTAGACTTCAAAGGTAGGAAGTGAAAGTTGTGAAATGGTGGATGACTTTCATCAATTCACAGCCAGGCAGCGGTTCCCATGGAGCAGCTCCTCTGTGGTTCCACCCAGCCTTCCAACCAATAATGCAGCTTCTCCTGCAGGAAACTCATCGCTTGGGTCACCTGTTAGCCTTTGCTCTAATGAGCCTTGAGAAAGGATTGCTGGTCATGGGACCAGAGGCTTTATGGGGAGGGAAGAATTGTATTTGACTTTCAGTTTTTCGAGTGGGTTTCAAGGTAACAACTTTCTTATTATCTAGCTTCATAATTGCAGTAAGGAAATAGCTTTTTTTGCTTGCAGCCGAGACGACTTTTTCAAGGGAGAAAAAGGGATTTCTATAACAAAGAGAGGGAGAGAGAGATGAAGAGGGAGGGAGTAAGGGAGAGAGGAAAGAAGGGAGAAAGAGAGAGAGATTTGAATATACATTGCTTCAAGGATACAAAAAATTACAACCTGGAAAAGGCTTCGAGTAACTTTAGGAAAATGAGCTGCTGGACTCCTCAGTCAATCTGTCCTTTCTAGTCAATGAAAAAGACAAGGGTTTGAGGTTCCTTCCGAAACGGGGCCGGCTAATTTAGCCCCTCCCACGAGCCTAAGGGTCTGTTATATCTCTGTTTCCTTGAGTACCTCTCTCACGGAGACGGACCACAGCAAGCAGAGGCGGGGGGGGAAACACGAGGAAAGAGGAGGAAAACAAAAGCTGCTACTTATGGAAGATACAAAGGGTAAGACCAAAATTGATTTGATCTGAATCCTTAAAAAAAAAAAAAAAAAAAAAAAAGAAGGAAAAATAAAAGCCAGAGCAAAAAGCAAGTACTTGAAAGTTGGAGGCAAAAAGCCCTGAATGAACTTTCCCACCCTCTTCCTTCTGAGAGGAGGCAGAGAAAGAGCTTTGGGAAACTTTTTAGGAAGCAGAGTCCAGGGTTGCAGTCCAGGGTGGCTCTAGAGCAAGCTGGAGGGGCTCATGAATATTCATTACTAATTTGTATTCAGAGTTGGTTTTTCAGAGGCAAATGACTTTTTCTGTCCCCTTGCAGTTTAAGAGGCAGCTGCCTCATCTGCAGTCCGGACTCATCTACCCTCGGGTCTGTACCTCAGGGAGTTTACTTGAAGATGCTGGGCTCTGCGTGTAGATTTGTTTTGTTCTCGAATTTCTTGCATGCTTTCCTGTTGTGAAATTAGCAAAGGCTTCTTTGCTGGGAACAAGACAGAGAAGTTAATGTGGCACGAGGCTGTCACAACGGGACCCCAGAGTATGTCTTTCAAAATGCTGAAAGTTTCTTGAGATATGTGGGGGAGTTTTATGTGAGGGACAGAGTGGGGGACAGGGAGGGGTGGAGAGAGGAAATAGAATAATTCTATCTTAAAAGGGCAGGTCATATCTGACTACATTTAGATTTTGTCTAAAAACTACAAGAGCAGCCTGGTTTGCACAGATGGTGTGCAGTCTCTATCTTTTACCTCTTTTGGGCATTTTCTGCCAGGACGGAGAGCCAGCTGCTTGCCAGCGTGTGAGAGCCAGGAAGAATCTCTGCAGCAGTGAGGGAGCGGAGAGTTGTAAATCTCCTTCTCCTCCTCCTCTATCATCTCTAACTTCTAACATTCCCACATGCTTATACCATATAGAACATGGAAGAATAGCTTAAGTAGGCAACAGATTTCTTAATACTTAACAATAATGATAGCTGTTAATGTTGACTAAGTCTTTATTCTGTGTTGGGAGCTGTACCTAGCATATTACATGTGCTACTTACTTTTCACATGAACCTTACAAGTGCTATCATTGTCATTCCCATTTTCCAGATGGCAAAATTGAGGTACTGAGAGGATAATTCACCTTGAGATCTCACAGTTAGTAAGGGCCGAGTGTGGATGGAGGTGGTCTGAGGCAGGGCTGGTGGGCTTTTCCACTCCCCAATACTGTTTCTCTGCTTTTTCTGGTGCCCTGACATTGTGGATTTCACGTTCGCAAATCCTTGAACCTTCTGGGGCAATGATACTGATAAAGTCTTAAGTCTGTGAAGGAATTTGTACTTTGCACTCAAGTTCACATACATTTTCATCATTTGATGCTCATGGCCATTCTCTAGGAGAAGCAGGTATTGTTATTATGATCTTTTACAAAAAGGAGAAACTGAGGTCAGAAGGGGTTAGTTAGGTGACACCAGTCACAGCTAGTTGTCAAAAGTCTGGACTGGGGGGCTGGGCGTGGTGGCTGGCACCTGTAATCCCAGCACTTTGGGAGCTGAGGTAGGCGGATCACCTGAGGTCAGGAGCTCGAGACCAGCCTGGCCAACATGGTGAAACCCTGTCTCTACTAAAAATACTAAAATTAGCCAGGCATGGTGGTGTGCGCCTGTGGTCCCAGCCACTTGGGGAGCTGAGGAAGGAGAATCACCTGAACCTGGGAGGTGGAGGTTGCAGCGAGCTGAGATTGCACCACTGCAGTCCAGCCTGGGTGACAGAGTGAGACACTGTCTCAAAAAAAAAAAAAAAAAAAAAAAGTCTGGACTGGATCTGAAACCCTCTGCTTCTGGTTTTTCTTCCAACCTACAGAGCAGGCCCAGTTATCTCTGAACGTCTGTCCCCACCCCAAGCTGCGCCTCATTGAGTTACTTTCAGTTCCCCAGAGGAACTGCATCTTTCCTCAGACTGAAGCTAGGCGCTGTCTCCTGTTTTAAGGGCCTATCCGGTGCTCTCCTTCCCCTTTAGTCTGGAGCTAAGCTGCCTGGGTTTGAATTTCAGCTCCACCATTTACTGTGTGCCTCAGTTTCATCATCTATAACGTGAAAATAATAATAACATCTATCTTATAGGATTGTGGTAAGGACTGAATGAAGGATTCATGCAAAGTTTTTAGAACAGTGCCTGATGTATAGTATCGCTAAATAAATATTAACATTTGCTATCACTCCTTGAAGTCTCGTATTGGGTGTTATTCCCCTTTAAGCCTTCTCTAATCCTTCAAGTCTAGATTAGCCCCCATCTTGGATGCTTCTATAGTACCTCATCAGTTATGCCTAAGGTGGCACTTATCATACTTGTCCACACTCCTGCCCTCTGCATTACCTTCTGTCTCTCCCCAGTTGTAATTTATGTATTCACCTTTAGATCTGCAGTGTCTAGTGCAATTTTATTTTTAGTCTCTCAACTTATGGCAACTTTCTCATCAGTGTGGGCAGAGTGGTGGGAGAGGGGCCTCAGTCATGATAGGGGTACAGGAGGCAGCCACAGAGGGTGACCATATAGCAGTCATAGAGGGCCAGAAGCCATGCAGGAAGTGGACAGATGCTGAGTACTGATTCAGGAAGAGCACATGTGATTCAGCAGCCAATGGTGAAGGTGTCAGGTTCAGTGAACTCCTCCGTGAGGTCTGGGAGGTCCTGTGATGTGCTTATTGTGGGCCAACTTGGCAGCCACATTCATCAGCCCCTGGGACAGGTTCTTCAATTTGGTGTCCATATCAGAGAACATCCCAAGCTTTCCTTAGAGGGTGGTACACACCAGGCTCTTGTGCAAGTCCAAAAGGTCCTTGTCAGCCATTAGCACCTTGAGCTCCTTAATGGGAACTCAATAAATATTTAGTGAGTGAAGCATTATTATTTTAGCCAATGCTCATTTGAGACTCAGGAGGCTGGTTTAAAAGGGGGACCTTTGAGTTTGCAGTAGGGTTCCCCAGTGGTACATATAGATCTTTTGCACAATCTGTAAAGACATCTCTCTATGTGGATACACTGAAAAACAAAATGCATCCCTTTGGGTGGATGATTTTCAGAGATAATGTAACCCCATGCCAGAGCACCCTGTTGGGCAAGTGAAGCTCTGGCTGAACTTCAGCCCCCACTCCCTGCTCAGCCAAGGGCCAAACTGGAGATTTCAGGTGCCTCATAGCCAACTTTGCTTTCTCTGAACAGAATATCTGGTTCCATAAATAGTGTCTTTCTAGCCCTACTTTATAGTAACCTTGCTGTCTGAGATAATGTACTCTGGTAATGAAATAAAAACAAACACTACAGAAGTTGGCCCTGGGAAAAATCATAAAGTACACTACGGTTTTTTCCAGCACCCTCCCTTTCCCCTTCCTGGCATACCTTCAAACCAATTTGATACATATTATTGTGTGTCTACCATTTGTAAGTTCCCATGCCACACAGATCCTTGGATAAACAGTTTGCTTATGGTCTAGTGGGGAAACCTAATAATAATAGCTGGGAGTGCTAATAATAATAGCTAACATTGATTATTTATTATGTGCCAAACATTGTAATGCTTTATATGTGTTGTCTCGTGTAATCTTTACAAAAATTCCGTGATATTGGTTTCCGCATCTTCCAGCTGGTGGAAGAAGGTCATTTGGTTAAGGTCACACAGCTAATAATAGGCAGAGGGGAAATTTTGACTGATGTAGTTAGGCTGCAAAGTCTGGGATCCTAATGGATACATTCTACCTCCCTAAGAGCTGTAATATAAGTCTAAACCAAGTGCCATGACACAGTGGTACATGCTTGTAGTTCCAGCTACTCAGGAGGTTGAGGCAGGAGGATTGCTTGGGCCCAGAAGTTTGAGGCTGTAATGTGCTATATTTGCACCCGTGAATAACGACTGCACTCCAGCCTGGGCAACATAATGAGACTTTGTCTCTAACAAAATAAAAATAAAAAATAATAATACAAGAAAAAGTGCCATGAGAAGCAGAATAGGGAGTGATGGCTTCTGGAGAAACTTCTCAAAGGATGGGACACTTCAGTTGGATCTAGAAAAAGGAGTAGAATCTGGTGCCCATGGCAAGCCCCTTCACCCTCCCAGCAGTGCTTAAAGATCTTTTCTCTCTTTTACCTTAACTATAGTGTAGATTTAAGAGTAAAAAGCCCCCTTTTTTCCCAAGCTCTGAGCAGTCAACCTACTTACATGTCCATCTTGGAGATTTGAAGGCAGAAGTACAGAGTTTATCCTTCACTATGGGTCGTGTAATCAAATAAGCCTTTACAAAGCAATCAACTGCACATTAAATGATTTCCTTAATCATGATTGCACCCTTGGTAATAACCTACATCTGGTAAACAGTTTTTATAAATCATTGTGATTGGTATTGCCTTTACTTGGTCAAATTACGTTTTGAGAGGGCTTTCCCCCTTGTGTTGTCTTTTTGGTTGTTTCTCTGCTCTTTATAACTAGTGATGGTGCTCAAGGGCAGTAGGGTTTAATCCCACCCACTACTGTCCAGAGGTGATGGGCTGCATCTGTGCAGAGTGAAGGTGAGGCCTGGAGTAAATAACGTGGAGTCTATTCTTTTAAGTACTTCGGAGGAAGGCCAAAATCAAGGGCAGCCCCTGTGGTGAAGAATCACTAAATGTCTTGATGGTTTGGTGAAGTGTGCAAGAGTGGAATCACTTTTTCGTCTTGGTGATATTGGTGTGTATGTGTGTGCACGCGTGTGTGTTCTGAGGCAGTGCTTCTCAAACTTGAATATGGGTATGTATCATTAGAGAACTTGTAAAAATGCAGATTCTGATCCAATAGCTCTGAAGTAGGTCTACATTTCTAACAAGTTCCCAGGTGATGATAATGCTGCCCCTCCACAGGCCACACTTTGACTAGCAATGTGACAGGGTCATCACATGCCTTAGTCTCAGGGCTTATTTTGGTACTAAATGACCAAGCTCTTCCCACTCTCCACCCCCTCACCAAGCTACCACTTCTAGCACTGATCAGCTGTCATTGCAGGATGATGGGAAGCCTAATTCATTTATTCATTCAGCAGATATATGCCCTAAAACAGGAAACTGAGGCTCCCAATTTGCCAAATCCTAGAAACTGGAATCTTCAGTACACACAAACTACTGTTACACAAAAAGGCCTTGTGTTAGATTTCCTACATGTCTCCACCTTTTCTCCATGGCTCCAAGCTTCCCTAAACTTCCCTTATTCTCTGCCTTCAGCTTGAGAAGTACTGGAGCAGAATGTGTGGCTGCCTGCAGAACCTTGTGCTGGGTGTTGGAGTCCCAAGAAGCTAGAGGTAGCAGGGGCTCAGGGCTCTGAGATTGGGAACGGTGTGCCTGAGGCATTGTCTATGCTCTGCAGAAGAAAGGTGGGAATAAGTCTAGGAGCAAAGCAAGGAAAGTGGGTGCAGAGAGAACCGATGGAATTTCTTTAGGCTTGGAAACTTGAGGGAGTTGTGAAGAGAAAATAAGTTTTTGGAGAAAAGAATCCAAAGTAGAGGTTATCTAACATGTATGCGACATGCAGTTTTGTTAGAATATCAAAGTGACTTTAGAGATCCACAATGGCAGTACATGCCCTACACAAAGAGGTGTTTCCTTCCATAACCACTGCTTGATTTAAAAAATTAAAAAAAGAAGCCAAAAAAAAAAAAAATGAAGCGTTTCCTTTTGATTCATAGGAAGGATGTAAAGCATTGCTTTATGTCCATGAGGATAAAAGTAATGTAGCACATGCCTGTTAAAGAAAACATGATACTATAGATTACAGTAGGGAAGAAAAACAATCACTTGTAATATTTTGGTGCTATTTCCTGGCAGTTCTTTTTTGCTATGCCTGGGTTGTTTCTCTCATTTGGCATTCACTTGAGTAGGACCTTGAAAAATTATGAGATGGCACCATGATCATTAGGCCATATATACAGTTTTAAAGCCTGGTTTTACTGTAGCAGTGAAGCACAACTATTTTCCATTTTATAGCGTGGTCTTTGTTAGCGTATTTTTTATAGTCACATGGTTTATTTAACAGTTCTTCTGTTATTGAACACTGAGGTTGTTTCCATTTCCAATAAATGTCTTCGTGCAGGAAGTTTTTTTCCATATGTAGGATTGCACTCTGAGGATAGGATCTGACAAATAGACTTACTAGATTGAAACTTGTTAATGTTTTTTAAAGTTCTTGATTACTGTTGCCAGGTCACCTTCCCAAAGGTTGGGCCCTTCATGCTCTCAAAAGCAGTTACTGTTTTGTGGCATCCCTGACAGCTTTGGTGTTTTTGTTTTTAAATAATCTTATCAATTTTTAGATTGTTTTAGTTTGTATTTCTTTAATTACAGTAAATTTGACATTTTTCACATGATATACTTCTTTTGTATACTTTTTACATCCTTTTCCTGTTTATTATAATACTTATTTGGATTTGACGTTTTTAATCAACATATGTGAGTGCTTTATCATATAAAGGTATTCAAGTTTTCCTGCCATACTTACAATAGTTTTTCGGTATTTATTTATTTATTTATTTATTTATTTATTTATTTTTGTTATGATGGGGTTTCACCATGTTGCCCAGGCTGGTCTAGAACTCCTGCACTCAAGTGATCTGCCTGCCTAGGCCTCCCAAAATGCTGAGATTACAGGTGTGAGGCACTGCACTTCGCCTGTGATATTTTTTCTGAATCTGTTCTTACTGTGAATAGATCCAACACATTTTTATATGTGGTGTCATAGTTTTCTAAATAGTTTGACATCATATTTTTATTCTCTGTAGCCCAGGATATTACTTTTAGAAGATTCTAAATGATTTTTATTTTTGTTTAGCCATTATGATTAATTTTTCACTTTTTCCATGATGGTTAAAGAATATGGCTTTATAATTTCTGAGGTTTCCTTGTAACTAAGCATATGGTGGGTTTGTATAAATCTATGAACACTTGTGAAGAAGCTGTATGTTTTTAGGATATAAAATTGGATATTTATTAATCAATCCAGTCTTTTCAATTATATGGTAATTTATCTCCAACCATAATATTCTCTGATGGGTAGAGAGGAGCTTAGTCCTACCAACACCTTGATTTCAGTCCAGTGAAACTGATTTCAGGCTTCAGACTTCCAGAGCTGTAAGAGAATAAATGTGTGTTGTTTTAAACCACTGAGTTTTTAATGGTAATTTGTTATAGCAGGCAAAGGAAATGAATACGGTAAGAGTTTAATGAAAGGAAGTGCTGGTGGCTTTAGTTAGTTAACACACAGACTTATAGTGGATTAATTCAGTTAATTCAGTTTTCCAACAATCCTAGGAGGTTGGTATAATTTAATGTTAAGTAACTCAATTGTTAAAGTCTCTCAGTTGGTAAGTGCTGAAGTTGAGATTCAAATCCATAGTTGTTGATCTTATTATCTGGAGATATAATTGATATAATTCACATATCATATAATTCACCAACCTAAAGTTGACAATTCAGTGGTTTTAGTATATTCACAGGATTGTGTACCACCACCAAAATCAATTTTGGAACATTTTATCACCCTGAAAAGAAACCTCATACCTATTAATGGGCACTCCCCATTTCCTCCCTACGTGCCCCTCCACCCCTGCCCCCCCCGTCTTCTGAGTCCTAGGAAAATACCAATCTACTTTCTGTCTCCACAATTTTGCCTATTCTGGACATTCATTTCATAGCATATATCCCACTGAATGTATATACCACATTTTATTCATCAGTTGATGAATAGTTGGATTGTTTTTGTTTTTTGACGTTGTGAATAATGCTGCTGTGAGCATTCATGGACAAGTTTTGGTGTGGACTTATGTTTTTAATTTCTTTTGGTTATATACCTAGGAGCAAAATTGCTGGGTCACTTGTATGTCTATGTTTAACCATTTGATGAACTGCCAGACTGTTTTCCAAAGCAGCTGGACTATTTACATTTCCACCAGCAATATATGGTGATTCCAATTTCTCCACATCCTTGCCAACACTTGTTATTACCTATCTTTTATTACAGCCTTCCTAATGAATGTGAAGTAGTATCTCATTGAGGTTTTGATTTGTATTTCCCTGATGGCTGATGGTTTTGAAAATCTGTTCATATGTTTAGTGGGCATTTGTGGATCTTTTTTGGAAAAATGTCTGTTCAGATCCTTTGCCCGTTTTTTTTTTTTGAAGTGGAGTTTCACTCTTGTTGCCCAGGCTGGAGTGTGATGGTATGATTTTGGCTCACTGCAACCTCTGCCTCCTGAGTTCAAGTGATTCTCCTGCCTCAGCCTCCTGAGTAGCTGGGATTACAGGCACGTGCCACCACGCCCAGCGAATTTTGTACATTTAGTAGAGACGGGCTTTCACCATGTTGGCTGGGCTGGTCTCGAACTCCTGACCTCAGGTGATCCACCTGCCTCGGCCTCCCAAAGTGCTGGGATTACTGGCCCCTTTGCCCATTTTTTAAATTGGCTCACCTGTTTATAATTGAGTTGCAATGATTCCTTATATATTCCCTTTTCAGATATATGATTTCCAAAAATTTTCTCCCATTCTGTGGGTTGTCTTTTCACTTTCTTGACAGTGTTGTTTGCAGCACAAAATTTAAAAGTTTTAAATTTTGATGATATTCAATCTATAGTTTCTTTGGTTCTTATGCTTTTGTTGTCCTATCTAAGAAACTATTGCCTAATAGTTTGCCTAATTGCCTAATGTATGTCATGAAGACATACATCTATATTTTCTTCAAAGAGCTACATAGTTTTAGCCCTTGCATTTAGGTTTTTGATCCACTTTGAGTTAGTTTTTGTATATGTTATGAGGTAGGGGCCAAATTTCATGTTTTTCTATGTGAATATATAGTTGTTACAGCAACATTTGTTGAAAAGATTATTATTTTCTCCTGTTAATTGTTTTGGCATGCTGTTGAAAATCAATTTCCCATAAGTGTGAGCATTTTTTTCTAGACTCTCAGTTACATTCCATTTCTTTATATATCTAGCCCTATGTCAGTTCCACATTTCTTGATTACTACAGTTTGGTAGTAAGTTTTGAAATCAGGCAGTGTGAGTCCTCCAATTTCTTTTTATTTTAAAAATATTGTTTTGGGTATTATGGGTCTCATTACCTTCCCTATGAATTTTAAGATCAGGTTGTCAACTTTTGCAAGGAAGCCAGCTGAGATTTTAATAAGATTGCATCAACTCGGTAAATCTATTTGGAGAATATTGCCATCTTAAAAATATTAAATCTTCCAATCCATGAACATGTGATGTCTTTCTGTGTATGTAGGTCTTACTTAATTTCCTTAAGTAATATTTTGTAGTTTTCAGAGTGTAACTTTTGTATTTTTTTGTTAAATTTATTCCTAAGTATGATTTTCTTTTTGGTGCCGTTATAAATGTAATTGTTGTAAAATTTCATTTTTGGTTTGTTATCATAGATTTTTTGTTGTTGTATTAATTTTTCTATTTTGAAAGGACTTCAAAATTACAGAAAAGTTACAAGAACAATTCAAAGAGCACTTCACAAATATTTACCAAGTTAAAAAATTCTGCCACATTTCCTTTATCATTCTCTCTTCCCTTTTCTGTTTCTCCCACATATAACAGTCACATACAGTATTTTTCCTGAACCATTTGAGAATAAGTTGTATATATTATGTTCCTTTACCCCTAAAGATTTCAGTATGTATTTCCCAAGAACAAAGATATTCTCTTATATAACCACAGTACAGTAATCAAACTCAGGAAATCTAACACTGATAGAATACTTTCTATTGTAGTCTATAATCAAATTTTGTTAATTGGTGAAACAATTGTTACAGATTTACTTTTAACCTCAATTACCCTCAATACTGTATTCCTCATAAGTTCTTAGATTCTTTTTTTTTTTTTTTTTTTTTTCTTTTTTGAGACAGAGTCTCGCTTAGTCGCCCAGGCTGGAGTGCAATGGCGCGATCTCGGCTCACTGCAAGCTCCGCCTCCCGGGTTCACGCCATTCTCCTGCCTCAGCCTCCCGAGTAGCTGGGACTACAGGCGCCCGCCGCCTCGCCCGGCTAATTTTTTGCATTTTTAGTAGAGACGGGGTTTCACCGTGTTAGCCAGGATGGTCTCGATCTCCTGACCTCGTGATCCGCCCGCCTCGGCCTCCCAAAGTGCTGGGATTACAGGCGTGAGCCACCGCGCCCGGCAGTTCTTAGATTCTTTAACAGTGCTTCAAATAATAGTGACTTCATGCTCTTAATGCAATTAAGATTCATTTAATTCAATACAATTGTCTGTTGTCTATTTACCTCTACTCATGTTTTGTATGTTTTTGCAGTTCATATTTTGATAAAATTGAAATAACTCATTTTTATCTACTTTTTTAGTCTTAAATTCTGTTCCCCCCCCCCCATTTGGCTGATATGTTTTGTCTGTTTTTAATCTTTCTAAATCCAATTTGATTCTCTGTTTTAATAGAGGAATTTAAACAGTGCACATTTATTTTACCTGCCTTTTTTCATTTTATTCTCTTTAGTGTTTAATTTTTGTCTGTTATGCTTTTTACTCTACAGACTCTAGACTTTGTTATTTGTTTTTATATTTCCACAAAGCTGTGAATAATGGACATCTTATTTTTAATTGTACTTGTAGCAATCTTTTTTTTTTTTTTTTTTTTTGAGTCAAGGTCTTGCTCTGTCACCCAGGCTGGAGTGCAGTAGCATAATCATAGCTCACTGTAACCTTGAACTCCCGGGCTCAGGTGATCCTTCTGCCTCAGCCTTCCGAGTAGCTAGGGCTATGGGCGTGCACTACCATACCCAGCTGATTTTTTTATGTTTTGTAGACACAGGGTCTTGTTATGTTGCTCAGGCTATGGAAATAAAAGAAAATCATTCCATCCTGGCTAACATGGTGAAACTCCATCTCTACTAAAAATACAAAAAGAAAACACAAAATTACCTGGGCGTGGTGGCCGCCTATAGTCCCAGCTACTCGGGAGACTGAGGCAGGAGAATGACAGGAACCTCGGAGGCAGAGCTTGAGTGAACTGAGATTACACCACTGCACTCCAGCCTGGGAGACAGAGCGAGACTCCATCTCAAAAAAAAAAAAAAAAAAAAAAGAAAGCATTCCTGAGCTTAAATTTATCTTAATATCGAAGTGAAGTTAGTAATTTTTGACCCCATTATGAGAGAAGGATTAAGAGTTTTTGTGTCCCTGTGTCCTCCTTTTTCTTATTTTAAATATTTAATTTGACAATGTTATAAATTCAAATAGTAAAAATTATATTAGTCATTTATTTCACAGGATGTTTTTCTCTTTGTTTGGATATTAATAATCAAACTCATCCCTCCATGAATTTAATGAATTTTAATATAGTTCTTATCTCACTATGCCTTTCCCCATTCTTGGGTCCCTAATCTTGATTCCTTTCATAATGGTTTAGTAAGCATATTAATTTTTTAGAAAGGGAATCAGTGTTATAAAAGAGAGACAACTTCTCTTAAATATAGCAATCTTTCCCCCTCAAGTCATTGGAAATATTCCTCCATTGTCTTGAGAAGTTTGATGCTGTAAAGAAATTGCTATAGTTTGAATATGTCCCCCTAAAAGCATATGTTCAAAACTTAATCCCCAATATAACAGTGTTGGGAGGCAAGACCTACTGGGAGGTGTTTGGGTCATGAGGGCTCCTCCCTCATGAATGGATCAATGCCAATAATAAAAGGACTTGAAGCTGTGAGTTTGATCTCTTGCTCTTATGCTCTCTTGCCCTTTGCTTTCTGCCATGGGATGACACAGCAAGAAGGCCCTTGCCAGATGCTGGCCCCTTGATCTGGAACTTCCCAGCCAACAGAACTGTGAGCCAAATAAACTTCTGTTGTTTATAAATGACTCAGTCTGTTGTAACAGCACAAAACAGACTCAGAAGTTGAGGACAACTGTTTTTTAGCCTGAATGGTTTTTGTTCCTCATTTCTGAAGTTTACAACTTTCACAATAAGACAACTGGATATAGACTTCCTTTCAAAAATTTTTGCCTGGAATATGGTAAACCCTCTTGATTTCCAAATTTAGGACTTATTTAGGAGCAAGAAAGATTTCTTCTGTCACAACTTTGATTAATGCTCCTGTTTCCTTTGTTTGTTTTTCTTCTTCAGGGACCTATTATTTGAATCTCTTATCTCTAAATTGCCTGCCTGAGGCCTGCCTGCCTACCTTCCACCCTCCCTCCCTTCTTCCCTCCTTCCTTCCTTCCCTCCCTCCCTCCCTCTCTCTCTTTTTCTCTCATTCTTTTCTTTTTTCTTTTCTTTTCTCTTTGTCTGCCTTTCTTTCTTTCTTTCTTTCTTTCTTTCTTTCTTTCTTTCTTTCTTTCTTTCTTTCTTTCTTTCTTTCTTTCTTTCTTTCTTTCTTTCTTTTCTTTCTCCTTCCTTCTTTATTCCTTTCATTTTCTTCATTTATTCTTCATTGCATTCTGAGACTATTTTCCTAAGAATTTCCTCTATATCACTGATTCAATTTTCCTTAACTATCTCCAGTATAAACTTTCATTCAGTTACAATGTTTTTGGCTTCCATGAAATCTTTTATTTTAGCTTGTTTATGGCAACATCCTCTTGTACAGAGTTCAAAAAAAACAAAAGATTTCCATCTTATTCCTGCCTCATATCTATTTTAGAGGCAAGCTTTTCCTTCATTGTTCTTTCTATTTTCTTGCAAATTTATTTAATCTAAGGCCTTATCCTTGAAAGAAAAGAGATTCCTTTTGTATGTATGTATGGATGAATGTGTTTTTCACCTATCCTAAAAAGTATTTAAGGATGTATTGGGGGAGATTTATCCCAGTCTAACGTTAGATATGGATAGAATGCATAGTCTACCCATGGCTCCCTCAGGTTCTGTTCAGATCTTGGAAAAATGCAATCACCAAATGCTAGATCCCCATCTGAATATGAGGAGACATCTAAATCCTCTGAGCAGAAAAGTTCACTCAGATCCAAGAAAGAAGGCGAAAGTCTTCTCGCCATGTACAGTAGTCACGTTCCAGAAGATAAAGTTACTAGGGCTGTCAGAGCTTTATCAATATGGTTATCCAGAGGCATAAAGGCATTCAGGAATGAGCCTTTGTTCCTTCCCCACTGAGAGCAAACCTCTATTGAATTAGGGAGTGAGCTCCTGTTCCACTGCTTAGCAGTTTTCCTGAGCCTTTGTTGGATATCATTTCTATGATCTCTTTAGACTTGTGGTAGGTAGCATATGGCTGCTAATGTGGCTGTTTCTTTGAAGAACATTCCACGCAGAGGAACCAACATGTACAAAATTCTGGGGAGAAATTAGGTGTTTAAGAAACAACAAAGAATCCAGTGTGGTTGGAGTGGAGAAAGCAAGGAGGTGAGAGCTGAGAGGTAGGTTTGGCCTAAACAGAATGTCTAGCATCCTGCAGACCACTATATAGCCTTCGACTTTTACTTACAGAGCAATGGGAAACCACTGTGAGTGTTGAGCACAGGAGTGACTTTATCCAATTCACGTTTTAATAGGATCACTCTGGCTGCATTGTAGAGAATAGACATAAAGGGATATGAGCAGAAGAAGAGAGACTAGTTGGGAGACTACTGCAGTAATACAGGTAAAAGATGATGGTGTCCATTTCTAGATAGTAGCAGTGGATGTGGTGAAAAGTGATTGGATTTTGGACCTAGTAGAGCCAATAAAATCTGCTAGTTGGATTTGAATGGGAAACAAGAGAGAAGGAAACTTGACTCCAAGGTTTTGGGCCTTCCAAGAAACTGAAGGATGGAGTTGCCTTGAGATGAGACGACTGTAGGAGTAATAGCTTTGAGTGGGAAGATCAGGATCTCAGTTTTGGGTGTGTTAATTTTCAGATGCCTGTTTGACATGGGTCTTTCAAAGAGAGCAGAAGGATATACAAATTTGGAGTTTGGGGAAGAAGACTGGCTTGAGATATAAATTTAGGTCATCAGGTGGTGTTTAAACTGAGTGAGACAGGATTTAAATCCAATGAGACTGGGTAAGTGAGCGTAACTAGAAAAAACAGCAACAACAATGCTCTAAGCACTAAGCCAGATGCTCCAACTTTAAAGGTTGGGTACAGGATGAGAAACCGTCCAAGAAGGTTGAGAGAGAGAGAGAGAGAGAGAGAGAGAGAGAGTGTTGGAGTGGGGGAAGGGGGATAAACTAGGTAGGTGAGTATGGTGTCCTGGGAGCCATCAGAGAAAAGTGTTTCAACTGGGTCTAACTGAGTCTAATGCTGCTCATGGGTAAAATATGAAACTGAAAATTGACCCTGGCATTTGGCATAGTGAATGTTGAAGGTTGTTAGTAAAGATTTCACAAGTAGAGGAAGTCTTTTAGGGATGGAAATATTTACAGAAAGGTGTGTAACTTCCTGGTGCTGATGTCTATCCAAACTGCAGACATTTTCTGTGAAAGAAAAGCCAGAGGCCTTTCAGGGCAGGAAGTATGGTCTTTTTCAATTGTGTTTTTCTCAAAAAGCTTGCTCTAAGATTCAGATTGTGAAGAGACAGCCCAAACTCCAGGTGACAGTATGTTACTCTTCCCAGAACTGCCTTATGACTTCAGAGAGCAGATCTGTTTGCAAAACTAATGGAGGATTAGGGCTGGGGAGGAGTAGAAGATCACATTTCAAATGTGGTGTACGTATCTGCATTTGGCATTTTAAAAAGACTCAGTGGATTTTGGTGCTGGAAGACACTTAAATATCCTCAAATCTCTTAATTAAAATGAAATTAATTACATTTGCTATCTGTTTTAATTACAAAAATAATACAGGTTTATAACAAAATTTAGAATATATAAAGAATAAATAAGAAAATAAAAATTTGTGTAAGTTTACTACTTGTAACTCTGTCATATGACTTTTTAGTCTTTCTCTTGTTCCCTCTCTTTGGCTTACTTTTTATTTTTTTTTTGTATTTATTTTCTACAAATTTGGAGCCACGTTATGCATACCAATTGTAATCCTCAATTTTACTTTACAGTTTGTCGTGACAATTGAGTGGCTTTTACCATACGATCTTTTAATGGCTGCATATAATATTCCATCATTTGAATATGTACCATATGTCTATTTAACCATTTCCTTTTGGGAAGCATTTGGGAAACTTCCAATTATTTTCCAAATTGTTTTTCAAAAACATTTGCAAGTTATTTTCCAAATATATAATTATATTATAACTTCTGTGGATTAACCTCATTTCACATCTTTGACAATTTCTTTAGGACCAATTCCTTTAGGATCAATTCCTAAAAGTAGAATTTCCAAATTTCTTTCCAAATTTCAGCAGTGTATGAGTGAGAAACATTGAAGTCCTGAGGTGGGAAGGAATGTGCTCATATTGCACAACTGGTTGGTGGCTGAGTGTGTCCAGTTCCCTTGCCTGTTTTGAAAAAGCCCCTCTCCTTTTCTTGCTACCATGCATTCTATAGCATTTCAACCTCCTTTTAGTGATGTTCCATATGATTCCTTGGACCTTGATGACATTTAACTTTTTCCTGAAAACTCTTGGCTCCCACTTATCCCAAACTAGTCCCCCAGTGTATCTCTAAGCATGAACTCTGAACAATTAGAGATGTCCTTTTTCATGAGAGAAGATGTGCTTCTCAGATACATTCCCTCTTTAGGAGTACAAATGTTTTCCCGTTAGTGAAGAACAACCATCCATTAGATATTCCTTCATGTATCTGAAGGCTTCCTGGAGTTTTCCTGACTTCTTTTTAGCTTTACTGGTCATATATTTTCTCTCTAAAATCTTACTCACTGTAGTACAGACATACTTCAAAGTTATTGCAAGTTTTGTTCCAGACCGCTACAAAGGAAGTAATATGATTAAAAGAGTAATATGAATTTTTGGTTTCCCAGTGCATATAAAAGTTATGTTTACATGATACTGTATCATTAAGTGTACAATAGCATTATGTCTAAAAATCAATGCACCTTAATTAAAAGTACTTTATTGCTAAAAAAATGCTAACAATCATCTGAACCTTCAGTGAGTGGTACTCTTTTTGCTGGTGGAGAGTCTTGCCTTGATGTTTATGCTGCTGACTTATCAGGTGTTGATTGCTGAAGGTTGGAGTGACTATGACAGTGTATTAAAAGAAGACAATAATGATGTTTGTCACATTGAATGACTCTTCTTTTTATCACAGATTTCTCTGTAGCATGTGGTGCTGTTTGATAACATTTTACTAACAGTAGAACTTCTTTCAAAATTGGAGTCAATCCTCCTCAAGCACGTCTGCTGTTTCATTGAGCAAGTTTAAGTAATATTGTAAATCCTTTGCTATCATTTCAACAATGTTCACAGTATCTTCCCCAGGAGTAGATTCCATCTCAAGAAACTACTTTCTCTGCTCATCCATAAGAAGCAACTTGACACCTGTTCAAGTTTCATCACAAGACTGCAGTCATTCATTCACATCTTCAGGCTCCACTTTTAATTCTAGTTCTCCTGCTGTTTCCATCACTTCTGCAGTCACTTTCTCTGTTGAAGTCTTGAGCCCCTCCAAGTCATTCCTGAGGGTTGGGGTCAACTTCTTCCAAACTCCTGTTAATGTTGGTATTTTGACCTCCTCCCGTGAATCATGAATATTCTTAATGGCACCTAGAATGGTAATTTTTGTCCAGAAGGCTTTCAATTTACTTTGCCCAGGTCCATCAGAAAAATCATTACGTATAATATTTTTATACATACCTTACTAAATGTATTTATAAGTATAATACCTTACTAAATGTATTTCTTAAATAAGACTTGAAAGTCAAAATTACTTTGTTTTGTGTTGCTATAAAGGAATACCAGAGACATGGAAATTTATAAAGAAAGAAAAGTTTATTTGGCTCACAATTCTGATGACTTGAAAGCTAAAGACTGGGCATCTGGCGAGGGTTTCAGGCTGCTTTCACTGCTGGAGGAAGGTGAAGAGGAGCCAGAGTATGCAGCGATCACATGGTGGGAGAGGAAGCAAGGTATGGAGGGGCCGGTGCTAGCCTCTTTGTAACAACTAGCTCTCATGGGAACTAATAGAGTAAGAACTCACTCACCCCCAAAGAAGGTCATTGATCTATGCATGAGGGATCTGCCCCCATGACCTAACACCTTCCATTTGGCCCCACCTCTAACACTGGGGATAAAATTTCAGTGAGAGGCTTGGAGGAGACAAATATCCAAACCATAGCACTCCTTGAACCATAGGCTGCAGAATGGATGTTGTATTAGCAGGCATGAAAACATTTATCTTCTTGTATATCTTCATCAGAGCTCTTGGATGACCAGGTGCATTGTCAATGGACAGTAATATTTTGAAAGGAACATTTTTTTCTGAGAAGCAGACATCAACAGTGGGCTTAAAATATTCAGTAAACCATACTGTAACAGATTTATGGTCATCCAGCCTTTTTTGTTCCATTTATAGAGCACAGGCAGAGCAGATTTAACATAATTCTTAAAGGCCCTAGGATTTTTAGAATGGTCAATTAGTAATGGCTTAAACTTAAAGTCACCAGCTTCATTATCCTTTAACAAGAGAGTCATCCTGTCCTTTGAAGCTTTGAAGCCAGGCATTTCACCTCTCTAGCTGTGAAAGTTCTAGATGGCATCTTCTTCCAAAAGAAAGCTATTTCATCTACATTGAAAGTCTGTTGTTTCATGTAGCCACCTTCATCAATGATCTTAGCATGCTTTTCTGGATACCTTGCTGCAGCTTCTCCATCAGCACTTGCTGCTTCATCTTGCACTTTTACATTACAGAATTGGCTTCTTTTCTTAAACCTCATGAACTAACTTCTGCTGGCTTCTGACTTTTCTTCAGCTTCCTCACGTCTCTCAGCCTTCATAGAACTGAAGGGAGTTCAGGTCTTGCTCTGGTCAAAGCCCTAGGCTTTGGCTTAAGGGAATGTTGTGGCTGGTTTGATCTTCTATCCAGACCACTCAGACTTTCTCCGTATCAGCAATAAGTTTGTCTTTCTCATCATTTGTGTGTTCACTGTAGTAGTGTGTTTACTTTTTTAAAATAATTTTTCTTTGTGCTCACAACCTGGCTGTTTTATGCAAGAAGCTTAGCTTTCAGCCCATCTCAGCTTTTGACATGCCTTCCTCGGTAAGCTTAATCATTTCTAGCTTTTGACTTCGAGTGAGAGATGTATGGCTCTTCCTTTCACTTGAACACTTAGTGGTCATTGTAGCATTATTAACAGGCCTAATTTTGATATGTTATGTCTCAGGGAATAGGGAAGCCCGAGGAGAATGGTGGAGACAAGGAAACATGGTAGTGAAGCAGTCAGAACACACACTACATTTATTAAATTTGCCGTCTTACATGGTACAGTTCATGGCATCCCAAAACAGTGACAATAGTGACATCAAAGATCACTCATCACAGATCTACATAACAGGTCTAATAATAATGAAAAAGTTTTAAATATGGCAAGAATTACCAAAATATATTACAGAGACAGAAAGTGAGCATACGCTCTTGAAAAAGTGGAGCCAATAGCTTTGCTTGACACAGGGTCACCGCAACCTTTAATTTGTAAAAAATGCAGTATCTGCGAAGTTCAGTAAAGCAAAGCTCAATAAAATTATAGGAAAGTCATCTTTCAGTGAACTCCAGTGATTGATGAAAGCCTTCATCCCCATCCTATACTGCTTCTGTTTTACTGTGACTCACCCCAACCCATACACAGCAAGGCCCACACATTAGAGCAAGTTGAACTGCTGGCTCCTCGATAACTGAGAAACTCTTAAAAGGTAATGCTAATTTGTCCAATTCTTAACCTGCAATATCCCATTTTACAAATATTGGATTTTACAAATATTTATTAGGTTGAACAATTTGAAATGGACAGTTTTGTAAGTCAAAAATTGTCATCTTGGCAGTTTCTTATGATTCATCCTAATACGTAAAATGATCTTAGATATTGAGGACATGTTACAGAAAATATTGCAATTTATCTCCATGGTAGATTCTGAAAGGCCTGTCCGTGACTCCTACGTACCCAACCAGGTCTGCTGCATACAACCGGTAGATTGTTGGGGCATAACTCCAGTGGTATCCAGATGGTCTAGGGTGTAAATAACACCCCTGGAGTTGTGAAGTCCCCAGCCTACACAAACATTTAAAGCAATCATGAAAACTTCTTCTTTTTACATCCAAACTAACAAATCAATTGTTAAATCAAAAACAGCAACTAATTACTCAGATGCTTCCTAATTGCTCAGTGGTATAAGTAGGCCGTTCTCCACTCAGTTGCTGGGTTTTCATATAACAGTGTTTCAGAGGCCTTGATATATTTCTGTTTTATTGCCTATTCCAAAAACCCTCCTCACATATTACATCTATACTACTCAAAGATGCTTCTTTTTCTTTTTATTTTTTTTTGGAGACAGAGTCTCACTCTGTCACCCAGGCTGGAGTGCAGTGATGTGATCATGGCTCACTTCTGCCTCAGCCTCTTGAGTAGCAGGGACTACAAGTGCATGACACCATGCCTGGTGAATTTTTAATTTTTTTGTAGAGATGAGATCTCACTATGGGGCTCAGGCTGGTCTTGAACTCCTGGCCTCAAGCAATTGTCTCACCTCAGCCTCCCAAAGTGCTGGGATTACAGGCATGAGCCACCATGCCTGGCTATCAAAGATTTTGTTTTTTTAATTATACTTTAAGTTCTAGGGTACATGTATAAAATATGCAGGTTTGATACATAGGTATACATGTGCCATGTTTGTTTGCTACACCTATTAGCTCATCATTTACATTAGGTATTTCTCCTAATGCTATCCCTCCCCCTGCCCCCCCACCCCATGATAGGTCCTGGGGTGTGATGTTCTCTGCCCTGTGTCCAAGTGTTCTCATTGTTCAATTCCCACCTATGAGTGAGAACATGTGGTGTTTGGCTTTCTGTCCTTATGATAGTTTGCTCAGAATGATGGTTTCCAGCTGCATCGATGCCTTTGCAAAGGACATGAACTCATCCTTTTTTATGGCTGCATAGTATTCCATGGTGTATATGTGCCACATTTTCTTAATCCAGCCTATCACTGATGGACATTTGGGTTGGTTCCAAGTCTTTGCTATTGCGAATAATGCTGCAATGAACATACATGTGCATGTGTCTTTATAGTAGCATTATATTTATAATCCTTTGGTAGATACCCAGTAATGGGATTGCTAGGTCACATGGTATTTCTAGTTCTAGATCCTTGAGGAATTGCCACACTATCTTCCACAATGGTTGAACTAGTTTACACTCCTATCAACAGTGTAAAAGCGTTCCTATTTTTCCACATCCTCTCCAGCATCTGTTGTTTCCTGACTTTTTAATGATAGCCATTCTAACTGGTGTGAGATGGTATCTCATTGTGGTTTTGATTTGCATTTCTCTAATGGCCAGTGATGATGAGCATTTTTTCATGTGTCTGTTGGCTGCATAAATGTCTTCTTCTGAGAAGTGTCTGTTCATACCCTTTGCCCACTTTTTGATGGGGTTGTTTGTATTTTTCTCGTAAATTTGTTTAAGTTCTTTGTAGATTCTGGATATTAGCCTTTTGTCAGATTGCAAAAATTTTCTCCCATTCTGTAGGTGGCCTGTTCACTCTCATGGTAGTTTCTTTTCCTGTGCAGAAGCTCTTTAGTTTAATTAGATCCCATTTGTCTATTTTGGCTTTTGTTGCCATTGCTTTTGGTGTTTTAGTCTTGAAGTCCTTGCCCATGCCTATGTCCTGAATCATATTGCCTAGGTTTTCTTCTAGAGTTTCTATGATTTTAGGTCTAACATTTAAGTGTTTAATCCATGTTGAATTAATGTTTGTATAAGGTGTAAGGAAGGGATCCAGTTTCACTTTCTCCATGTGGCTAGCCAGTTTTCCCAGCACCATGTATTAAATAGGGAATCTTTTCCCCATTTCTTGTTTTTGTCAGGTTTGTCAAAGATCAGATGGTTGCAGATGTGTGGTGTTATTTCCGAGGCCTCTGTTCTGTTCCATTGGTCTGTCTCTCTGTTTTGGTACCATTACCATGCTGTTTTGGTTACTGTAGCCTTGTAGTACAGTTTGAAGTCAGGGAGCGTGATGCCTCCAGCTTTGTTCCTTTGACTTAGGATTGTCTTGGCAATGTGGGCTCTATTTGGTTCCATAGGAACTTTAAAGTAGTTTTTTTCCAATTCTGTGAAGAAAGTCATTGGTAGCCTGATGGGGATGGCATTGAATCTACAAATTACCTTGGGCAGTATGGCCATTTTCACGATATTGATTCTTCCTATCCATGAGCATGGAATGTTCTTCTATTTGTTTATGTCCTCTTTTATTTTGTTGAGCAGTGGTTTGTAGTTCTCCTTGAAGGGGTCCTTTACATCCCTTGTAAGTTGGATTTCTAGGTATTTTATTCTCTTTGTATCAATTGTGAATGGGACTTCACTCATGATTTGGCTCTCTGTTTGTCTGTTATTGGTGTATAAGAATGCTTGTGATTTTTGCACATTAATTTTGTTTCCTGAGACTTTGCTGAAGTTGCTCATCAGCTTAAGGAGATTTTGGGCTGAGACGATGGGGTTATCTAAATATACAATCATGTCATGTGCAAACAGGGAAAATTTGACCTCCTCTTTTCCTAATTGAATACGCTTTATTTCTTTCTCTTGCCTGATTGCCCTGGCAAGAACTTCCAACACTAGTTGAATAGGAGTGGTGAGAGAGAGGGCATCCCTGTCTTGTGCCAGTTTTCAAAGGGAATGCTTCCAGGTTTTGCCCATTCAGTATGATATTGGCTGTGGATTTGTCATAAATAGCTCATATTATTTTGAGATACATTCCATCAACACCTAGTTTATTGAGAGTTTTTAGCATGAAAGGCTGTTGAATTTTGTCGAAGACCTTTTCTGCATCTATTGAGATAATCATGTGATTTTTGTCATTGGTATATTCTGTTGATCTGGGGTGGAGAGTTCTGTAGGTGTCTATTAGGTCTGCTTGGTGCAGAGCTGAGTTCAAGTCCTGGATATCCTTGTTAACCCTCTGTCTCATTGATCTGTCTAATATTGACAGTGGGGTGTGTGTTAAAGTCTGCCATTTTTATTGTGTGGGAGTCTAAGTCTCTTTGTAGGTCTCTAAGGACTTGCTTTATGAATCTGGGTGCTCCTATATTGGGTGCATATATATTTAGGATACTTAACTCTTCTTGTTGAATTTATCCTTTTACCGTTACGTAATGGCCGCCTTCATCTCTTTTGATCTTTGTTGCTTTAAAGTCTGTTTTATCAGAGACAAGGATTGCAACCCTTGCTTTTTTTTTGCTCTCCATTTGCTTGGTAGATCTTCCTCCATCCGTTTATTTTGAGCCCATATGCATTCCTTGCATATGAGATTGGCCTCCTGAATACAGCACACTGATGGGTCTTGATTCTTTATCCAATTTGCCTGTCTGTGCCTTTTAATTGGAGCATTTAGCCCATTTACATTTAAGGTTAATATTGTTATGTGTGAATTTGATCCTGTCATTATGATGTTAGCTGGTTATTTTGCCCATTAGTTGATGCAGTTTCTTCCTCGCATCAATGGTCTTTACAATTTGGCATGTTTTTGCAGTGGCTGGTACAGGTTGTTCCTTTCCATGTTTAGTGCTTCCTTCAGGAGCTCTTGTAACGCAGGCCTGTTGGTGACAAAATCTCTCAGTGTTTGCTTGTCTGTAAGGGATTTTATTTCTTCTTCACTTATGAAGCTTAGTTTGACTGGATATGAAATTCTCAGTTGAAAATTCTTTTCTTTAAGAATGTTGAATACTGGCCCCCACTCTCTTCTGGGTTGTAGAGTTTCTGCCAAGAGATCTGCTGTGAGTCTCATGGGCTTCCCTTTGTGGGTAACCCGACATTTCTCTTTGGCTGCCCTTAACATTTTTTCCTTAATTTCAACCTTGGTGAATCTGACGATTATGTGTCTTGGGGTTGCTCTTCTTGAGGAGTATCTTTGTGATATTCTCTGTATTTCCTGAATTTGAATGTTGGCCTGCCTTGCTAGATTGGGGAAGTTCTCCTGGATAAGACATCTTGAAGAGTGTTTTTCAACTTGATTCCATTCTCCCCGTCACTTTTAGGTACACCAATCAAATGTAGATTTGGTCTTTTCATATAGTCCCATATTTCTTGGAGGCTTTGTTCATTTCTTCTTACTCTTTTTTCTCTAAACTTCTCTTCTTGCTTCATTTCATTAATTTGATCTTCAATCACTGATACCCTTTCTTCCACTTGATCAAATTGGCTAATGAAGCTTGTGTGTGGGTCACATAGTTCTCTTGCCATGGTTTTCAGCTCCATCAGGTCATTTAAGGTCTTTTCTACACTGTTTATTCTAGAGAGCCATTCATCTATTTTTTTTTCAAGGTTTTTAGCTTCCTTGCGATGGGTTCAAACATGCTCCTTTAGCTTGGAGAAATTTGTTATTACCGACCTTTTGAAGCCTACTTCTGTCAGCTCGTCAAAGTCATTCTCCATCCAGCTTTGTTCTTTGCTGGCAAGGTGCTGCAATCCTTTGGAGGAGAAGTGGAGCTCTGGTTTTTAGAATTTTCAGCTTTTCTGCTCTGGTTTCTCCCCATCTTTGTGGTTTTATCTACCTTTGGTCTTTGATGTTGGTGACCTACAGATGAGGTTTTCGTGTGGATATCCTTTTTGTTGATGTTGATGCTATTCCTTTCTGTTTGTTAGTTTTCCTTCTAACAGTCAGGTCCCTGAACTGCAGGTCTGTTGGAGTTTGCTGGAGTCCACTCCAGATCAGACCCTGTTTGCCTGGGTATCACCAGCGGAGGCTGCAGAACAGCAAATATTGCAGAACAGCAAATATTGCTGCCTGATCCTTCCTCTGCAAGCTTCGTCCCAGAGGGGCATCTGCCTGTATGAGGTGTCAGTCAACCCCTACTGGGAGGTATCTCCCAGTTAGGCTACATGGGGGTCAGGGACCCACTTGAGGAGGCAGTCTGTCTATTCTCTGAGCTCAAACACCATGCTGGGAGAACCACTGCTGTCTTCAGAGCTGTCAGACAGGGACGTTTAAGTCTGCAGAAGTTGTCTGCTGCCTTTTGTTCAGCAATGCCCTGCCCCTAGAGGTGGAGACTACAGAGGCAGCGCCCCTTGCTGAGCTGTGGTGGGCTCTGCCCAGTTGGAGCTTCTAGGCCGCTTTGTTTACTTACTCAAGCCTCAGCAATGGTAGATGCCCCTGCAGTCTGAGTTGATCTCAGACTGCTGCGCTAGCAGTGAGCAAGGCTCTGTGGGCATGGGATCCACTGAACCAGGCGCTGGATATAATCTCCTGGTGTGCCATTTGCTAAGACCATTGGAAAAGCATAGTATTAGGGCAGGAGTGTCCTGTTTTTCCAGGTACTGTCTGCCATGGCTTCCCTTGGCTAGGAAAGGGAAATCCCCGACCCCTTGCACTTCCTGGGTGAGGTGATGCCCCACCCTGCTTTGGCTCGCCCTCAGTGGGCTGCACCCATCGTCCAACCAGTCCCAATGCGATGAACCAGGTACCTCAGTTGGAAATGCAGAAATCACCCGTCTTCTGTGTTGATCACACTTGGGAGCTGCAGACTGGAGCTGTTCCTATTCGGCCATCTTGGAACCAAGATGTTTCTAATGACACACAGGGAAAAGAAAACTGACAAGACCCAGGCAGTTGACTTGACTCTTGTTAGAGGTCAACAGGTGGTTTGTAGGTGAGGAAGTGTCAATGGCTAAAGATACGAGAAAATATCCAACTTCACTGGTAGGCAAACAAAGTAAACTAAAACAATGAGGTACTATTTTTCACATGCCCAAAAGCAAAGATTTTTTTCTTAATATCCAGCGTTGTTGAAGATGTGGGGAAACTAATATTCCCCAACTGTTGGCTAGAATGCAATGGATAAAATTTGACATTTTGCTCTACT
This sequence comes from Macaca nemestrina, assembly GCF_043159975.1. NCBI lineage: Eukaryota > Metazoa > Chordata > Mammalia > Primates > Cercopithecidae > Macaca > Macaca nemestrina. The sequence continues at coordinate 38,018,368 of NC_092133.1, read as the reverse complement.
TTTTAGGATATGTCCTCAACCTTATATTTTAACTTTTTTGTTAAAATTTCTTATTTTTGATTATTACTGTTTATATATCTAAAAGCTTGTTTTTATTTTCTGATATTTTCTTTAAATACAATTGTACACTTTTTTGGTCTCATGGATGCAATATTTTCTCCTCTCTCTGATGATAGTAATTAATGTTTTCTTCTTTGTTTCCTCTGTTTTTTTAACTGTGTTTTAAAATTTTCATTTATATCTTTCATGTTGAAGACCTTTTCACATATTATCTTATTTAATCTTCACTTAGTTCTATCAGGTTGATATTATTATCCTTGTTTTATAGTTAATGGGTCTTAGAGAGTGTATCACTGTTTTATTTATCTTACCATGGGCAGCTGAAAAAATTGTTGGTCATAGACCAAAATTACTGGTTACAGACCAGCCAAATCCACAGTCCAGCTTCTTAATCTAGTTGGATTCTCTGTTGAATCCTTAAAATCTCTCCTCACCACCTCCCCAACTCCAACCCCAACACTTGTCTCACTATATTAGATAACTTTGTTGGAATTTTTCCAAGTTGAATTAAAGTCTTTCTCCTTCCCTTTATCTTTCCACTGTCATTAGAACTAGTTCTGTCCTGTAGACCATAGAGATCCTTTCCCCTTTCTACATCTCCTTCCATAGGAGATAGTCCCTCAAATATTTGAAATGATATTCCCATGATTCCTCCACATCTGCCATTCCCCAGCCTGAAGAGGCCTGGTTCTGCCTACTTTATTCTGCATCTTTGTGAAATTCTGCTTGGCTAATGTTTTTGGAATGCTTTGGACCATGTCCTGTCAAAGTCTCACTTTAAGTGTGTGTCTATAACTTAACATAGGGTCCAGATATGCTCTGAAAGACTTAACCTCAAATGGGATACTGTCATTTTATTAATGCATCCTGGAGTTGGCTTAGTTCCAATTTGAGGAGTTTCATGTGCTGCAACTTCTTTTCCTAGCAAGTGATAGTTTTGATGTTTCTCACAAATTTTCTAGGACTCTGAGCTGCCTATTTCTACTGACCTCCTTTTTAGTTAGGGTTGTGTGTGTGTGTTGTCCTTACTGGTTACTGCTTTTATCTCATAGGGTCTTTTTTTCCAAGGCCATTTTCACTTAACCTTAGCTATTAAGCCCAAGTGGAGGTGCTAAGGTGATTTGAAAATTGGAAATATCTTAATTTAAATTGCACAAACAAAAACTATCATGTGTATTTGAGAAGGAAAATACAATGTAAATGAGGGCTTTTCAGGCACCATGTTAAGCCCTTGGTATACATTATTTCATTTGACTTTGATAACAGCATTATGAGGTGAGAACTGCTGTTATTCTCAATTTAGATGTGAGGAAGTGTGGCTAGTTTGATACAACTAGTAGGGCCAGAGGTATATTCCAGACCTAAATACCAGACTCAAGCCTAATACTGCTGTTACCCAGAGAAATGAAGTTCACATATTATAATTTATGCCAATTATAGCTGATGTTGTTGGATGGAATTATATAATCTACTGAGGTATATTGCATACTTCTCATCTTTAACAGAACATACCAAACATAAAAACTTTTATTTGATAGGTTGAGGTGATGATATTGAACATCTGCCCTCCCATGTTCATTGCAGCACTATTCACAATAGCTAAGATTTGGAAGCAACCTAAATGTCCATCGAACATTAATTTTTGTGGCCCTTTAAGTATGAATAAATATGTGGCCCTATAAATATGAATCTTATTTATATTTGTATAGGCAGTGCCAAGCATATTATAGGCAACTATGATTCAAATCACTGCACACATGCATATTGAATGAGTACATGAATATGTACTGTATATTATATTCAAAAATGAATCAGTGAAGTTATAAAACAGCAATGACCTCAAGGTCTATTAAAGTTTTTAGAACTATTTGCCACTATACTAAATCTTTTATAAACTGTTTTGCTTTATGAGTCTATATGTCTGCTTTTTGTAATTTTTTCCCTTCTCCCTGTTGGTATAAATAGAATATCTATAGACATGAAATATGCCTGAAGTTCTTTGCAAATGGAAGACTGAAAGGAAGCTGCCCCAGGCAGTTCAGATCGTTGTGTCCAGTAGACGAACAAACTCATGTTTGATACAGGTCATGACTGTATTCAAGGACTTTGATCCTAGTTGTGGGGTCCAGCCGTAGGGGCATCAGGGAAGTACATTCTTGGTCTGTGTCCAAATCATTGGTCAGGGAAGTCTGTCTTAGCACCATGGAGACATAGGAAACTGAATTCAGACCTTATGTGACAGGAGTGGACTAAAACCAGTGCACGCATACGATTCAGCAATTCCATGGCTAGGTATACACCCAAAAGAAAGGAAATCTGTATATAGAAGAGCTATCTGCCCACCCATGTCCATTGCAGCATTATTCACAATAGCTAAGATTTGGAAGCAACCTAAGTGTCCATCGACAGATGAATGGATAAAGAAAATGTGATACATATACACAATGGACTGCTATTCAGCCATAAACACAATAAAATCCTGTCATTTGCAATAACATGGATAGAATTGGAAGTCATTATGTTAAGTGAAATAAGTCAGGCACATAAAGACAAACTTCACTTGTTCCCACTTATTTGTGGGAGCTAAAAATTAAAATAATTGAACTGAGAGAGATAGTGGAAGGATGGTTACTAGAGGCTAGGAAGGGTAGTAGGGGCTGGGGTAGAGTGGAAAAGGGGATGGGTAGTGAGTACAAAAAATAATTAGAAAGAATGAATAAGAGCTAGTATTTGATAGCACAACAGGGTGCTATCAAACCTGTTGCACTGGTTTGCAATAGGGTAACTATAGAAAATAATAATTTAATTGAACATTTAAAAATAACTAAAAGAGTACAATTTAATTGTAACACAAAAGATAAATGCTTGAGGTGGTGGATGCCTCATTTATCCTGATGTGATTGTTATGCATTGCATGCCTGTAACAAAATATCTCAAGTACCCCATAAATATAGATACCTACTGTGTACCCGTAAAAATTAAAAAAAAAAAAATCAGCATAGGGAGCCAGTCTCCTACTAATTTGGTCAACAGTTTAGGTGAGGTTGTAGTCTTAAGGGTGGAAACGAAAAGAGGGCCAGGACCTTGGTAGCCAGACCGAAGTTCACAATTGTGTTATATACTCTGGAATGGATTTAGCCAAGGAGGTTTGCCCAGATTCTCCCATAGGTGATGTTAAATTCATTCCAGGACACTTGACCCCAGGCATGGGAGTGATGGTGGGTTTTCGGGTGCTCTCCACTAACGCAAAAATGCCCATAATATATTCCAGGAATTAGGTGAGACAGAGCCTCAGGAAACAAGCCCATTATGCCTTCACCAAGGCAGGGCAGAGCTGGATAAGGGTGAACAGAAAGGGACAAATTATTGATGAGAGTTCTGTGAGTAGAAACTCCTTTCTCTTCTTTAGAACTTCTGCCTCCAATTTGTTAATGCCACTTCCAAAATACACTGCTCTGAGCTGAAGATAATACTGCAGATAGAGTGCCATGAAGGCATTGGTTTGCAGTGATCTGTAAAAGACTAATGTGCCAGGCTCTGTGCTAAGTGCTTGACTTTTACCACCTTGTTTACCCCTACAACAACACTTTTTAAATTGCCCTATTAAGATATATTAATTATATAGAGTATTTTATCATTCTAAGATGTTTCCTGTGATTCAGTATATATTTATTTACTTTTTGGTTGATTTATTGAGTGAAGAACTGAAAATCACTTTTCATTTCCTTTTTCGTATCACATCTGAAGTGAGATATTGACTAACTGGGTGGGTATGTCCAGAATGGGGAAGGATGCAGAGACTATGTCATATAAGGAACATGTGTCGAAGGAGGTAGTAAAAATGAATATAACTGGGGCTAGTAGTTCCAAGAAAAAAATGGAAATGTGCTCCTGGCTAATCAGAAGGTTTAGCTAAAATATTTTCAGAGCCTATCACGTGAACCTGGTAAAAACAACCCAGTATTGGGCAAAAGAGTTAGGGCCATTTGAGGAAATCCTGGGGCCTAGGCTAGGTGGTGATGAACAGGGAAGATGTGAAGGAAAAAGAAGAGAGAGAATTTTCCCCCTTGCCTTATTGACTTCATCCTGCGTTAGTTCATCTCAGCAATACTTTTCCCTCACCCTCAACAGTTTTTCTATTCTTTTATCTATTTTTGAATTGCTTCTCTGAAAGTACTAAGGCTGCTTTTTCAGCTCCTGGTCATCTGGATCACTACTGGTTTTAGGATTCTTGGGGATAATGGGATGGAGGCATGGGAGGAGAATGTCTAGGTTAAAAAGATACTGAGCTGGAAGTAGAAGCCTTGGTTGAATTTTACACTCAGCCACATACAGGTTGGGCAAGTTGCTTTGCTCTTTAGCTTCAGCTTTTGCACACCTGTAAAATGGGAGTGGTGTGTGTGTTTGTGTGTGTGTGTGTAGTGTATGTACCCTTTGTGTCCTAGGGAGTTTCTTTGAGGATCAAAAAAGAGAGTGGACATAAATGAATTTTGTAAACTGTTTCTGAGAGCATCTAAATGTAGTTTTATGAGTATCATTGTTACCATTGTTGCTGTTCTATTTGCTGAATCTAGTTTAATTTGGAAGCTTCCTAATTCACAATGATTTGTATAGTGGAGTCATCACTCTGTAGGAGCTCTAAATGGAGACTTTGTCCATGATTTCCAAAAGGTCACCCACCCCAGAGTCACATGAGACTAGAAAGCAAATCTGTTTTGTTAATTGGCTTCAAGTACTTTCAGCTTCAAATGGAGGTCTCTAAGGGTCCTTGGCTGGCACATCAACGGGGCATTTCAAAGGAAAGTGGCAAAATCTTGACTGAGCTTCAGAGCAAACACGCACTCTTTTCTTTGCTACTCCCTTTCTAAAAAGAAAAACAAGTTCTACTGGTCTGGATTTGTGTGAGCATGTGTGTATCAGCTTGTTCTAATTCTCTTTTCCCAACCCCTTCTTTGCTTGTCCCATTTTCAAGATAGGATAACACCCAGGTTTTTCTATTTCCTTCTATGTTAGGACTTTCTTAGGATTCCTAAAAATTTTGGCTAAGTAGCATTAGGCCTTCTCTATTTCATAGGTAGGCATTTAAAAAAAAAAAAAAAAAAACAACAACAGTGTCCACTTCTTCAAAACAGTATCCAATTCTTCCTGGCATTTTGATGTAGGAAAAATATTTGAATTTATTTTTAGGGCAAGTCACATGGCAGAAAGAATAACAAGTATTCATAGTTGCCTGGGGAACTCAGCTTCTAGATACTACTGATTATGGGAAAGAGAAACTAATTTTGAGATGAGGCAAATTTGGTGACCAAGAACTAGAATAGCTAGTGGCCTGGGAAGAGGTGGGGTGTGAAAGCAGGTAGAAAATCTATGCAAAATATAGGTTCCTAGTCATTTTTTTCTTTTGTCTCTTTCTGATTACTATATCCTGCCTTCCTGCAGGAGGCATGTAGTAAGATGCTTTGTATACAGGTACTTTGCTTGTTCTTTTCTTTTTTTTTTAATTGTAGAAAAGATCAGGGTAGCAATTTGACCATTTGCCAAATTACCCATAAGATAGGGTAGGCATTAAAAACCCAGGGACACTAAAGTCAGGAAATCCAGCTTCTTGTATTCCTGGATCTTTCTCAGAACAGCCTGTCACATATGACATCTAATGATGTAGCACCAGCTGCTCACAAATACAAGTTCATTAGAGTATATAGACATTATGGGGCCACTAAAAATGTCTTATGTGGCTTGCTGCCAGCATTTTCAGCAGTCTCTCACCAGCAGCCACTCTCTGTTTGCCCTAGCCAAGCTCAGTGACATGGGGACTCCTGTGAGCTCTGTTGTCTTGTGTAGAGAATGGGGATAACTGTAGAGTGTGAAGGCCTGGGGAGAAAAACTTGGGCTGTATTTCCTAGTCACCCCAAGACCTTGTAGACCCAGGAAGTAGCAGTTCCAGAGACAAATTGCTATATGGCTTTCTGCATGCCCATTGCTTTTATCTTGCTGTTGTCGCAGGAAACATCTAGTGTACATCCAGTGTACCCAGGGCCTTTTGGAAAACACCCATTGGCCTCAGTACTCTTTTCCCTCAGACTGGCAGACAATGAAGAAGGAGGAGAGAGAGCTACCCATTGGAGGAGGAAGTAAAGCTGGAGGCTGGGGTAGTGGCAAGATATGAGCATTCGGGTCTACAAGGCTCCAAGTCTCTCATTACTTCACTCCATCAGACCAGGACAATCATGGGGGTTTGGCAGGAGTGGTGTTGCAGGGAGTTTAGGCCTAAGGGAGTGTATGTGTGAGGCATAAAGTAACAAGGAATGGACTTTGTGACCTGAGGTGATGAGGGTGACAGGCCCGCATGGATAAATCAGGAAACACAGGCAACACGTTCTAAGGCTGCATATCAGAGACTCACGGAGTGGAAATCCCTTGGATGAGGGCAGAGCAGCAGCCCAGACGACCAGATAGCCACTGTGGAAGTCATCCCCTCATCACTTTTTCATTCCCAAAACTCAGCTTTTCTCTGACTCTGTTACTTTGTCGGCATCTCCTGTTGCAGTGTCTGGGCAATTTCTCTTAGTTGTTACAACTTGCATTCAAGAGCATCTCTTGTTCAAGGCCCACTCTATTGATCTCTGAAAAAATGGGAGTTAGAACAGTGTTCAAGCATTCAGATAAACCTACCTTCCAATCATAGTTTTGCTTCTTACTAGCTGTCCCACCTTAGGCAGGTAAGTTAACTTATCTGAATGTCAGTTTTCCTGCTTGTAAAATGCAGTTGGTATTAGTACTTAATTTAAAGCTTTGTTATGAGGATTAAATGAGATAATGCAAGTCCAGCCTATAGTTGACTTTGGCTTAAGCAGCAGTTGTTGGAACAATCTATTCTGGCCAAGATCATATGGTCTCAGGACACAAGGTTGGCCACAAAACCAACCCAGTAACTTACGAAGCAGAAACTACCTGTGGTAACTTTTCTCAGAAGGTGGCTATGTAAACTGGCCTCATTTGGTTGAAGGAAGTTGGGGGGTGAATAGGTGGAGAGAATAAAAGAGAAGAGTTAAATGAGTGTCAATGTCTCCTAATAATTAAAAGCTTAGAATCCCTGGAGTCAGGCAGGCTTATGTTCAAATTCCAGCTCTGTGCTTACCATTTGTATGACCATGAATATGTTATCAAACGTCTGGACCCCAGTGTTCTCAAGTGCAAAATAGGCTAATGATATCTACGGTGTTGTGATAATTTGATGAACAATGAGTATAAAGTGCTTAGCACAGTGCCTACTACCCAGTAAGCACATAACAAATGGGGAAGAGGATGATTGTGAGGATGGCAGACATTTTTATTGTCCTAGCATCCGGTGGTGCTGCTCTTGTTATCTAAGGAGGCAAGAAGGAGACAAGAGTGGGTTCTTGGTAAAACTGGATGCAGGTGAAAGAGATGTGTTTATCTGAGGGCCTCGTTTCTGAGCCTCACTTCTACCTCCTGACCCCTTTTGTCCTCCTACCCTGCTACCCAGTGCTTCAGTGCTGCTTAAAGCACTTTGTTCCAAACTCCCGAGGGATGGTTTGCCCCTCCCCTTCCCATAATGACTCAAAACTTCTGTTCATTCTGTTCAGCTTTGCCACAGCCAGGTTTTGGTGAGAAGGACCACACAGCTCCCTTTGACCTTTAAGGCCACCAGAGGTATTTCTTTTTAACTCCACCAAATTGGAAATTAGTGGAGCAATAAGCAATAGAGGATGGAGGGCACTTTGAGCACAGAGACTTCCATATTGCACGATCAGTAGGGAAGGGAGAAGGAATGCATATCCCCAGCTTCCATATTGCACCACCCTCCTTTGCCTGAGAAAGTGAACCCTGATTTTAGAATCTCAGACTAATGTTGTTCCTCAAGGAGGAAGGCAGCTCAGGACTGGTTCCCACCAAGCCAAGTGCAGTCCTAGATTCTGGCTCCCTGTGCCCACTGTCAGCAGGGAAAGCACCAAATCTAGTGAGAAAAAGTTTCTGCAAATGTTAAAATGACAGAAACCACCTTATCCAGCCTAGACTTTTCTGCCATGGGAAAAAGATGAAACCTGGCAATCTGGGAAACTTAACATTTTCAACACCATTTATAGATGTAAAAAGCCTCTAGTTACTTGAGTGTTGCACGTTTAGATATTTGATTTTGTATGTTGATTACAAATGGAGTTGTGGCCTTGTGAACCATCATAATCATCATTATAATCATTAAATTTATGGTTCATATGGCAGTTTCTTATAGATTATTCAATTCACTTTAATCCTCTTAACCCTGTCAAGTAAGTATTACTATTAATCCTCATTTTACAGCTGAGGAAACAAGGTGGAAAAGGTGACTTACTCAAGATCCCAGAGCTAGTAACCTCGAGGTTTTGTTTTACTTTTTGGTTTTGTTTTCAATTTAGGTAATGAGCTACCAACATTAGAATGATGCATAGAAAGATGCTGGGCCATGGTCTTTGCATCTTCCAATAAAGAATAATAAGATATATTAATTTCCAGGAAAAGAGCTGAGGGAGAAAAAAGGGGGAATATGATTTACTGATACAACTTTTAGGGAAATTAGATCCGCGTAGTATTCCAAGCTTTATTTTCATCATTTTCAAACCAAAGTTTAATCTGTTAAAATAGACATGCTTCTTTTACTCTGTGGAAACATGAAGCTCCACATATTACAAGAGGGCTTGGAAGGATGGGCCTACTAATTGGTACAGAGCAACACAGTCTATTTTTTTATTTAAAGATAAAGATGTTTTGGGAAGGAGAGGGGATGTTAAAGGTAGTATTTGGCTGTATGAAAATATAGAAGTATGAGACTGGCAGCTCTGTAGAGGGCTTTGGGTGAGAGAATACAAAGGAGAGAAAGTGAGAAAAACATTGTTGTATGAATATAAGATAAACCACCCCAGTTAAGTACAGGCTCTGGATGAAGTATTTCTATTACAAATTACAGAGCTGGGACAGAAGCAATGTAGACTGTTGATGGAGTATCTTGAGGGGAGTTTGCATACTGGATATGTAAATTATTATTGTTATATTCTTCCATCTTGGGGAAGTTGTTTAACCTATATCATTTGCATTTTTCTTATTTGCAAAATGAGACTAAAACAGTACAGTTCTTACCATATATAATCTTTGAGAGTATTAAATGAAAAAATTATGTGGAGTGCCTACTACAGTGCTTGTCATAAAGAAGGTTGCAGTGGATGTGGCAACACTTTCCTCCATCAACCCCCACCCTCAAAATCCTTTCAGTTATGAAAATTCTGAAACACTGTAACTTTACCTGTATATTTATTGAATATCTACTTTTCCAAAAGTAGAACATGTGAAGAATTCTTGATTTTTCCTTGGAGATACCTTTGCAAGTTAGAGGAAGATATTAGTGCCTGTCTTCCTTGGTTTAGTTTTAATTCAAAAGAAAGATATGATTGAGAAGGTAGGAGAAATGACTGACTAATTCATTTAGATATTAATAGTCCTAAAAGAGGGAACTGTAAGGAAACCAGATACATAGCCTCAATTTTTTTTTTTTTTTTTTTTTTGAGACGGAGTCTCGCTCTGTCGCCCAGGCTGGAGTGCAGTGGCCGGATCTCAGCTCACTGCAAACTCTGGCTCCCGGGTTTACACCATTCTCCTGCCTCAGCCTCCCGAGTAGCTGGGACTACAGGCGCCCACCACCTCGCCCAGCTAGTTTTTTTGTGTGTTTTTTAGTAGAGACGGGGTTTCACCATGTTAGCCAGGATGGTCTCGATTTCCTGACCTCGTGATCCGCCTGTCTTGGCCTCCCAAAGTGCTGGGATTACAGGCTTGAGCCACCGCGCCTGGCTGCCTCAATTTTTTAATAAGGCAGATTTGAAAATAAATATGTGCATAAATAAAATTTTAAAACAAAACCAGAAAATGATAGATGAATTTTCATGATCAAATTTACTAAAAAGAATATGGCTTTAAAAGATGAGTCTAGGCCAGGCACAGTGGCTCACGCCTATAATCCCAGCACTTTGGGAGGTTGAGGTGGGTGGATCATTTGAGGTCAGGAGTTCGAGACCAGCCTGGCCAACATGGTGAAACCCCATCTCTACTAAAAATACAAAATTAGCTGGGTATGGTGGTTGGCGCCTGTAATCCCAGCTACTTTGGAGGCTGAGGCAGGAGAATCGCTTGAACATGGGAGGTGGAGGGTGGAGGTTGCAGTGAGCTGAGATTTGTGCCACAGCACTACAGCCTGGGCGACAAAGTGAGACTCTGTCAAAAAAAAAAAAAAAAGAAGAAAAGCAAGTCTAAAAAAGAAATAACTAAATGAGAAATCTGATTATACAATAATAAATAATCATAATGGATGAGAAAAGTGAAAAGCAGTTAAAACACTTATTTGGTCAGAGGAACTTTACGAGGAGGCCAGAAAGTAGGGTGAGTTTAATTTTCTTATATATTGTTTTCTCTATTTTCTAAAAATTTCTATGGTGACTATGACTTTTATAAAATAAACAGTTTTCCTCCAAGGATTTGTACAATAGAGAAAGGGATGGCAAGTAATTGAGAAGAATGTTTAGAAGCTAGGATAATTCTTTTAAAAGTAGTATCGCTTGGACTAAATATCTGCTGGCGATGAGGCATGGAGGAAAAAATGCTAAAGATAACAAAAGTTATTTTGGTTACAGTTCAGTGCAAGAACATGAACAGGAAGAGCGATGCACAGTGATCATGGATGATGCAAAGGAATTGGAACCTCTGAACTTCTGTTTTGCTTCCATCTAGAAAAATGGAGTTCAATCAGTACAAAGTAAAACATACACAATTAAGAAGTCACTGAAATGGATGAGAATTTATTGAGAGCCCTTGACTTTTCTAAATGAGTTTAAAGAATTTTAGAGAGATATGCTCTTTAAATTATTGGAATTGGTAATCTAAATAGTAAAAGATGAAAGAGAATGTATCCAGGAAACTCCGTATGAGTTGATACTTGGCAAAGTCTTAAAATAAATATGGAAGATTTGTTAGCACCTAAAAAAGAAAGCTCCAGTCACTGGAAACTGGCTTGCATTTATTGAATCAACTTACATCAAATTACTCTAATTTGTGAAATATTTAGAAGGGCTCTAGGGTTAAGAAATTTTGGCAGTCTCTCAAATTCATAGAAACAGTGTACAGTTGACCCTTGCACAACACAGGTTTGAATTATATGGGTCCACTTTCAAACAATTGGAAAAACTCAAAGATGAACCATATAGCCTAGAAATATTGAAAAAAATTAGGTAAAAAGTATGCCACGAATGCACAAAATATATGTAGATATTAATCTATTCTATCATTACTACCACGAAATATACACAAATCTATTATAAAAAGTTAACATTTATCAAAGCTAACACAATTACAGACCATGCATGACACCACTTACAGTTGAGAGAAATTTAAACAAATATAAAGATGCAGTATTAAGTCATAACTGCATAAAATTAACTGCAGTACATACCGTACTACTGTAATAATTTTGTAGCCACTTCCTCTTGCTATTACAGTGAGCTCAGGTGTTGTAAGTATCTGCCTAGAATGCCATAAATTGCATATTGCAGTAAAAATGATCTCTCATGGTTCTCAAGTATTTTGAGTATTTTTCATTGTGTTTAGTGCAACAGTGTAAACTTTGAATAACACCATAGGACCCATGCAAAGTACCATGAGTGATATTGGAAGTGCTCTCAAGAAGCAGAGAAAAGTCATGACTGATGACATTACAAGAAAAAGTTGAATTGCTTGATATGAACTGTGGGTTGAGGTCTGCAGCTGTGGTTGCTCACCACTTCAGACAGATGATTCATCTTGTAGATGGGGGATCTTGCAAACTTACCATATTGATAAATACAGTACAGGACTATAATGTATTTTCTCTTCTTTATGATTTTCTTAATAACATTTTCTTTTATGTAACTTTATTATAAGTATAATCTTTTATGTAGCATATAATACATGTAAAATAGAAAATATGTGTAAATTGACTGTGTATGTTATTGGTCAACAGACTGTTAGTTAAGTTTTTGAGGAGTCAAAAGTTACATGCAGATTTTCAACTCCATGGAGGTCAGTACCCCCAACTTCCATGTTGTTCAAGGGCTAACCGAAGTTTATTTCATCAAGAGTTTAAAAATGGCCCTTCTGCGCGGTCACGCCGAGCCAGCGCCTGGGCCTGGAACAGGGCCATAGTCCCCCAGCTTCACCCACCACCTCTCTACCATGGACCCCCGCAAAGTGAACGAGCTTCGGGCCTTTGTGAAAATGTGTAAGCAGGATCTGAGCGTTCTGCACACCGAGGAAATGCGCTTCCTGAGAGAGTGGGTGGAGAGCATGGGGGGTAAGTACCACCTGCTACTCAGAAAGCTAAATCAGAAGAAAATACCAAGGAAGAAAAACCTGATAGTAAGAAGGTGGAGGAAGACTTAAAGGCAGATGAACCATCAAGTGAGGAAAGTGATCTAGAAATTGATAAAGAAGGTGTGATTGAACCAGACACTGATTCTCCTCAAGAAATGGGAGATGAAAATGCAGAGATAACGGAGGAGATGATGGATCAGGCAAATGATAAAAAAGTGGCTGCTATTGAAGCCCTAAATGATGGTGAACTCCAGAAAGCCATCGACTTATTCACAGATGCCATCAAGCTGAATCCTCGCTTGGCCATTTTGTATGCCAAGAGGGCCAGTGTCTTCGTCAAATTACAGAAGCCAAATGCTGCTATCCGAGACTGTGACAGAGCCATTGAGATAAATCCTGATTCAGCTCAGCCTTACAAGTGGCGAGGGAAAGCACACAGACTTCTAGGCTACTGGGAAGAAGCAGCCCATGATCTTGCCCTTGCCTGTAAACTGGATTATGATGAAGATGCTAGTGCAATGCTGAAAGAAGTTCAACCTAGGGCACAGAAAATTGCAGAACATCGGAGAAAGTATGAGCAAAAACGTGAAGAGCAAGAGATCAAAGAAAGAATAGAACGAGTTAAGAAGGCTCGAGAAGGGCATGAGAGAGCCCAGAGGGAGGAAGAAGCCAGACCACAGTCAGGAGCTCAGTATGGCTCTTTTCCAGGTGGCTCTCCTGGTAGTTTTCCCGGAGGAATGCTTGGAATGGGAGGGGCCATGCCTGGAATGGCTGGAATGCCTGGACGCAATGAAATTCTTAGTGATCCAGAGGTTCTTGCAGCCATGCAGGATCCAGAAGTTATGGTGGCCTTCCAGGATGTGGCTCAGAACCCAGCAAATATGTCAAAATACCAGAGCAACCCAAAGGTTATGAATCTCATCAGTAAATTGTCAGCCAAATTTGGAGGTCAAGTGTAATGCCCTTCTGATAAATAAAGCCCTTGCTGAAGGAAAAGCAACCTAGATCACCTTATGGATGTCGCAATAATACAAACCAGTGTACCTCTGACCTTCTCATCAAGAGAGCTGGGGTGCTTTGAAGATAATCCCTACCCCTCTCCCCCAAATTCAGCTGAGGCATTTTACAGTGGTTTGCCATTAGGGTATTCATTCAGATAATGTTTTCCTACTAGGAATTACAAACTTTAAACACTTTTTAAATATTCAAAATATTTAAAACAAATTTAAAGGGTCTGTTAATTCTTATATTTTTCTTTACTAATCATTTTGGATTTTTTTTCTTTGAATTGGGCAGGGAAGATATGTATGGAAGATTATTGCTCTAATTTGAGTGAAATAAAAGTTATTAGTGCGAGGCAAACATAACTCAGTTGAGGATAAAAAAAAGAGTTTAAAAATGTTTTTTAGTTGTAGAGATTTTCAAACAAATACAAGATGAAGAGAATAATATAATAAACCATTATATACCCATTACCCGTCATCACAAACTATCAATAGTCAGATTTTTTTTGTTTCATCTGTCACTTTTCTCCCAACCATACCTTTTTGTTGTTATTGGACTATTCTAAGCAAATCTCAGACATTATATCATTTTACTTGTGAGTACTTCAGTATGAAAAAAATGTATAGCAGAGTCTTTCATGATATGCTTAAAGATGAGTTGGAGAAATAGAGATTGGATAAGAATGAACTAAAAGGATTGGTACTAACATGAACCATGGCCAAATCATGTTGATAAATAGTTTGAAATCTTCCTTGAAGAAAGGTGGTAGGGAAATATACCACAAGATTCTGTCCTTGTTGTTGTCTTACATGGCACGATTTATCAATGACATGACTGAAAATTTAGAAAGCATGCTTAGCAGATTTGCTAACAGTACATAGCTTTTAGTGAGACTGCAATGTATTACATAAAAGGGTCAAGTATCATCAGGCTGGAAAAACGAGCTGAAACCGTAGGTTGACATTTAATTGATACACACAAGGTGAGATTCCTGACTTGGAAGTAGTTCATGTGAAGATCTGTAGGTTTTACCAGACCATAGCCCTCAGTATGAGTATCTAAAATGATGAGTCATATTTAAACAGTGTTAATTAATGTTTAGTTTCCAGATGAATGGCTATAATAACTTCACTATATCTGCTGTATTCAGTTCAGAGCAATGTATTTTGAGAGGGACATTACAAACTGAAGGGCATCTAGTGGAGGGTAATTAAGGTGACATAAAATCTGAAAATCATGATATGTGAAGAATGGTAAATGGAGCTTGAGCTATTTAGCCTGAAGAATAGGGGACTTGAGGATGGGGTCGATATACTGGCAACCCTTGAGGACTTGAAAAACAAATTTTTAATGAAGTAAACAAATTCTAACTTGCTTTGTAGCTTTGAGCTGGGATCAGAGAGTGGAAGTTAGAATGAAACAGAACTTGGGTCGAGATAGATTGCTAACAGTTAGACATGTCTGGCAATGGCTTGGACTATGTAGATTTGCACTTCTGTCCCATCAGTGGAGAATTTTACTGCAGAGGGTAAATACCCGTCTTTTAAACAGGATTGCCACTTGGAAGGAGTTGGACTAAGTCAGAGGTTCACAAGGGGAGAACCTTGGCTGTACATTAGAATCACCTGGCAGGAGGTGGGGGTGTTAAAAATGAACAGTGCCTGGTCCCCATGCCAGAGATTCTGATGCAATTGCCCCAGGCAGGACTACAGAAAGTCCCCAGGGAACTCCAGAGTGCATGAACTCTAAGGATCCTTTCAACTTTGAGATTTTTTTTTTGGTCCGAAAAAAAGAAATCGTGTTCATGGGGGCTATTTTAGAAGCCAGCATGGTGGAAAACCTGAAGATGACAGTGAAGTCAGGTACAAAACTGAGCTCAGGGGAGTAAAGAGAATTGCTTAAGAGAGACTAAAAGTGCCAGAGCTTACCAGGAGACAGCGCAGCTTAGAGGAGAGGGTGCCTTGCATAGTTAAAAAAACATCAAAAAAAGTGTGACTGAGTGGGAATGGTATGAGAAGAAAGCGTGGCTGAAGAAGATGGGAGTGTCCATCTGGCAACCCACCCTGGTTTGCCTGGGACTGAGAGGTTTCTTGGGATGCAGCACTTTCAGTGTTAAAACCAGGACAATCCCAGGGAAACTGGGATGGTTGGTCACCCGAGTGCCCCACAGGCCCCTGTCAAAAGACAAAATTACAACAAATTTAGTTTAAACATCTCAATAGGCTTTATTGCGATTTTAGAATTGGGCAACACTTCATTCCATAACATAGAGTAAGTGTTCCAATGAGTTGACCAGATGCGGCAGGCTTTCTAGACAGAGAAAGGTCTGAAGAAAGCAGAAACAAAGGACAAAGAGTAGATTGGTCATTTCAAAGTTACTTTCATTGTGGGGATAGGGAGATAGAAAGATGGAAAGATAACTGATTGGTTAACATCAGGTTACTCTGTTGTAAGAATTAAAACAGAGGGAACTTCATGATTGCCAATTGAAGACTGAAACTGGCCTGTTGAGAAATTAGGCTGTTGCCTCTCTCTCCTGATTTCACAGAAGGCCAGATAACAAACTCAAGGTTTGGAGAAGCAGAATCTTAGATAAGTGACTCTATTTTGGTTTTTAGTCTGGTCTGTTGGGGCCTAGTGCAGGAGTTTAGTCCAAAACAGTGGCCTCCTATAATTTTTGTTTAACACCCAGCAATGAAGGCAACACGGGAAACCATTTGTTATGCTAGTCACTCTTCCTGCAGAGTAAAGATGTGCTCTGCATTCATCTGAATTCATGGCTTTGGTGTGCGTAACTGCAAAGGCTGAAATGTCGCGTTCACTCTGGCTATGTATTCCAATCATAGTACCATGCTTGTGTGCCCAGCATCTTGCCAGGGTACTGGTCTTGGGCTTACTATGCTTTCTTTGGGGTGCCTTGGGATTCCTTACATCATTGCTTCCTCCCAACACCAGCTGAAACCTCCTAAAATGATTTTGAAGCTTGTTTCTTTGAATAGCTTCTTAGCAATTTCCTCACTGCTATTTCAGTTCCCCTCCCACCATTGTGTTAAACAGTCCCAAAAGCAATTTCATTAAACTGGCTGACTTCAAGGATGGTGAACTAGAACTGCTTCTAAAAAGCAGGCTAATAGTGACCGAGGGAATTGCCTAATAAGGAATAGACTGGAGGCCTGCTGCCCCTACATAATCTCTTTCTTATAAAAAGAGAAGTATGGATGAGATATGTTGAGTTGTTTATAAAAAAATAATGCAGGGAAAATCCCCCTAAAATTATGGGGAAAAGGCCCCTGGTTGGGCTTTAAGTATAGAGAATAACTTGGGTAGTCTTCACCCACTGTATCCCTAAAAGGCCTCACACTTGCTCTTCACTCTCTTTCTCCCCCTCTCATCCGCCATTAATTAGGGGGTTACTTATGTGTGTTATGAATTAAAGCAGTGGTTCTCAAAGTGTAGTCCCTCAACCTGCAGCAGAGCATCACCTAGCAACTTGTTAGAAATGCAGATGCCCTGGCCTCACCTCAGACTTACTGAATCAGAAACTCTGAGGATGGGGTCAAGCAATTGTAATAAGCCTTCCCGGTGATTCTGATGCAGGTTGTTGGTTAAAAATTGGATTAGAGAAACCATGTCTTTAGAAGGTTCTTTAAAGGAGAAGTTGTCCAGGGCCTCCCCTCTGACATGGGGCTGAACAGGAAAGCAGCAAGCAGAAGAAATTTCAGAACTAACCACTGAGTCGTGGTGGGTGGTGGTTTGACATTTACGTGACAAGACAGTTAATGTGACAGGAGAGAAAAATGAACAGAGAATTGTGAAATCAAATAGGATCAGAATGATGTCACAGTGGTCAATCCAATTAATCGTATCATTACAAAATCAGAAAGTCACTAATGACTGTAATTTCTAATACATATCTGCATAAAAGGGCATTGTATGATATGAATTAGATTTTTAAGTATACTGTATTTTGTTTCATTTTGGAGATATAGCTTTTAGTAAAAACATGTCTAGTAGGTTCTGGTCAATCCTTAATCGAAGCTCTATGTTGACAGGAAAATAGAAACTCATTGAATTTTTAAAAGATGATTTGGTTACTACAGTTTTATTATTATTATTTTTTAGAGTTCTGTGGCAAAGAATCACAGAGGCCAAAAATGTGAAAAAAAGTCATATGGTTTAATGATCTTTGTAATCATAACCCTATCAACCATAGCAAAAACAACAATTATAAGTACAGTTGCCATTTATCAAGTGCCTACTCTGTGCAGACACTGCTAAGTGCTCAGCACGAGGGATGAAGTCATAGATAAGCAGCGGACATGGTCCTTACCCTCCTACCCAGTGATTCCCAACCCTGGCTGCACATGGCACCAGGAAGCCATTAAAAAATGTCAGTGCCCAGGCCCCCCAATCCTCAAGGGATTCTGATTTAAGTACTTTGAGATGGGACCCCAGAGTTGGCATTTTTACAGAGGTCTCCAGTGAACCTAATGTATACATCTGGAATTGAGGACTGCTCTGGTGAAAGACTTACACATGTAGACAATTCATTATAATAGCCTTAAATGCTATGAACAAAAAGCTCCCAGAGTGCTGTGAAAGGCACCAGTTAGTGTGGGGTTCAGGGTAGGATTTTTTGAGGCATCGTTGAGGAAGTGACTTTCTGCTGGGATCTAGAAGGGTAAATAGAAAATAGCTAAGCAAAGAGGATGGGAAGAAAATGTTCCAGGCAGAGTACATAAATTGTGCTAGGGCTCTGGGCGGGGACAGCGTAGTGAAGTGAGGGCTGAAAGGGGGCAAACAGTGAAGGAAATATGGTGATTAGAGAAGCTGGAGACCCAGGGAGGGGCCAGAACATACACAACATATGGGCTAGATAAAGGATTGTGTTCTTTCTTATAAAAGTAATGGGAAGCTATGAAGTATTCTAAGTAACTAGTGGATGATGTGATCATATAGACCCTTTGAAAAGATTACTGTGGCTGTAGCTGGAAAGCAGATTGGTGATAGGTAAGAGTGGATGCAGGGGGACCAGTTAGGAGTCTTCTGTGGGAGGGCATGATGATGGGACTAAGAAGACACTAGAGTGATGGAGAGGGTTACATGGCATCAGAATCTTTGGGAGGTTCCAAGACTTGGTACAAAGTTTCAGAGACATTTGCTGAATTAGTGAGTTGCTTGGATATAAAGGGTGAGGGTGGGGAAGGAGTACAGGATGATGCCACTGTTCTTGGTGTCAGTAACTGGATGAGTGGTGATGTTCACTGAACTATGAACGTTGAGTTATGGAAAGCTGGAGGAGAAACAGTTTTGCAGAGGAAAGGAGAGCATGAATTCTGTTTGGGCACAATAGGTTTAAGGTGCCTGTGAGATATCCAAGCTAAAAGGTGAAGGAGGCAGCTGAAAGTTCAATAATACATATGTCTGAACCAAATATGGAGTATTTCCTACCTATGGACAGTGACTAAGACCATGGAGTCCGGTGAGGTCACTCTAATCATTTTTTCATACAGAGCTCACTATATCTTCACATCAACTTACCTAAATAAGTTACATCTTTAAAATTTTATCTAGAACATGAAAATTTAGACAGGTTAAATAACTTGCCTAGGTCATGCAGCTAGTAAGAGGCAAGGTTGAGATCCCATTTCGCAGGAGATGCATTGGTACCTAGTCATACTGCATTTCCTTAATCAGAATGACTGATTCTCAGATACAATGGAGAATTAACCATGTTTGCTAAGGAACGACCAGTGACCAGCTGAGTGTATATTTTCTTCCATTATAAACATGGCATTTGAGTCTACTATTCTTGGAAAGTCAGTGAAAAAATATCCCATGGAGTTTATGATTAAGCTCTGAGATCCAGATTTTGGGTTTACTGCCCAAACATCTGTCCCCTTGCTTCCTAGAAAACACACAAACTGAAGTTGAGGTTGCCTGGAAGGCTTACTAAAAATAGTGAGAATCATGGAATTGAGAAGTTAAAACACATTTGAAGTAGTCAAATATATACCTCCACTTTTTTGATGGAAAACATTGTGCACTAAAAGTCTAAATCCATTTCAGCCATTCAACTGACATATGTAACACTGCTATACGCCAGACCCTTTGCTGGACTCTGGAGAGGCACACCTTGTTCTTAAGGGGCTCTGTCTCATAGTGGAGGCTGACACAAGTTAAAGGCTATTATAGCATTGTGAGAAGGGTGCTATGAGAGGATTGCCAAGGAGGGTATTTCATCCATCATTAGAGAAGGGGAAAGCCTTTCTCAGAAAGACTTCCTGGAAGTGATAACACATAAACTAACTATTTAAGCCTCAATTTCCTCATAAGGTGAGTTAGTTAGATAAATAAGAGAGGAAAGAATACTATTTCAGGTACAAGAAAGAAACAGGAACATTTTACCATAAGGCAGGAGGATAGGAAAAAAAGACCCCATTTAGAGACCAACACCTTAAACTATACATGGGTTGTGTGGTTAGATGGTTAGCATGGTCTTAAAATTGTTGCTGAAGAGTTTGGCTTTTGAGAGACACAGAGGCATAATTGAAGAACTTCATACTGGTTAGGGCCACATACTGAGGTCTGCATTTTTAGGATGACTATGTTAGCTTTTAAGTAGATGATGGGTTGGAAGGGGAAGCACCTAGAGGTGGGGAGGCCTCTACAGAAGTTATTGTAGGAGTCCAGGGAAGAAATACAGAGAGAAATGGGCTGAGCATGGTGGCTTAAACTGGTAATCCCAATTACTTGGGAGGCTATGGAAGGAGGGTCACTTGAGGCCAGGAGTTTGAGACCAGCCTGGGCAGCATATTGAGACCCTGTCTCTACAAAAAAATTAGCCAGGTGCGATGGTGCACACCCATAGTCCCTAGCTACTCAGGAGGCTGAGATAAGAGAATCACTTGAGTCCAGGAGTTCAAGGCTGTAGTGAGCTATAATTATGCCACTGCACTCCAGCCTGGGTGACAGAGCAAGGCTCTATCTGAAAAAAACCCAAAAACAAAGTAAGGAGATAAACAAATAGATTTGAGAGGTATTTAGTGGGTGGAATCAACAACACTTGGAGATCGGAGGGAGAAGAGGGAATATAGAGGGACTTAAAGGGAAAGTGGTGATCTTTACGGAGCCGATTATGTAAAAAGATTAATTTAGAGTGGGTAAAAAGTTAAATTTTAGACATGGTGAGTTTGGCTGTAAAACATCCAAGCAGATATGTCCAGTAGATGACTAGCATTATAAATCTTGAGCTCAAGAGAAAGGTCTAGGCTGGAAATACAGATCAGGGAATCATGGCCATAAAGACTGGGGACTTGTCGTCCTAGAGGTTAGGAAGTTATCCTCATAGAGACTAGGGCATTGTGTTAGTCTGTTTGCATTCTGTAAAGGAATGCCTGAGACTGGGTAATTTATAAAGAAAAGAGGTTTATTTGGCTCATGGTCCTGCAGGTACAGCCTGTAACATGGTGCTTGCACACAAGCAGCGTAGTGCCAACATCTGCTTCTGGTGAGGGCCTCAGGAAGCTTACAATCATGGCAGAAGGCAATGGGCATATCACATGGTGAGAGAGGGAGCAAGAGAGAAAGGAGGAGGTGCCAGGCTGTTTTAAACAACCAGCTCTTGTGTGAACTAACAGAATAAGAACTCGCTCATTACTATGGAGAGGACACCATGCCATTCATGAGGGATCCACCCCTGTGACGCAAAAACTTGCCACTAGGCCCACCTTCAACATTGAAGGTCACATTTTAACATGATATTTGGAGGAGGAAAACATCCAGACTGTATCAAGCATTATCCCCATAGAAAGTAGGATGTCATTCCTATAGAGGTTGGGGAGTTGACCTCATAGAGATTAAGGACTTGCCATCCCCATAGTGAGTAGGGAGTCATCACCATTCAGTTGGCATATGTATATAAAATGAGATGAACCAACATCCCAAGATGGAACACTGTGGATCATTCATATTTAAAGGGTATGGTGTAAAAGAGAAGCTGGCAAAGTAGGGGAAGTAGGATGGTTACTGGAAGAACCTGGTGTCATGGGAGCCAGGAAAGGAGAGTGCTTATGTACTGAGATGTCAAATGTCAAATTGCACATGAAATGTAGATACTGAGATGTGTCCACTGGATTTGGCACTATGAGGTTGTTGGTGATATTTGTGTGAACAGCTTTAGTGGAATGGGGGCAGGAACCAGATGCAGTGGGTTGAACAAGTGGGTTGTAGGGAGGGGGAATTTAGAAAGGCACTTATTGCCAGGAGAATTAAAAAGAAAAACCAAGTTAGAGCAAGTCAAGTAATAAGAACTGGTGTGGCATGGATCCGCTCTCTGGGAATGCCGGGGGGAGAGAACTGAAGGGGAGAGAAGTGGAATAAACACTATAAAAAGCTCTGAGAAGAGAGGATGTGGCTTCACCCCACCCAATCCTGAGAGAATGGGTGGAGCGTGGGCCTAATATTGTCTTGGTTATCCAAATATTGTCTTTACTAGCTATCCTTTCCCTAAAGATGGGACAAGCCATTCCCAGAGGTCAGTTCTAGGCAACAAGACCTTCCCAGAAGGTGGGGTAAAATTTTCCTTTTTAACTCATGTGTTCCCAAGAGTCTTTGGGTTTTTAGGAATTTCTATGAAGAATTTCAAATATTTTACAAGTAATTTCCAAGTACCATAATATATTCTTCCCTCAGTTTGGTATCCCAAGCTTTTGTTAAGGTGGAGACACATTTTCCTCCACTCAGAACATTATTGTAACTCTGAAGGAGAAAAGGTATGTGGAGTTACTGTTGTCTGCATTGACCTTCCTTCTGTGGCTGCACCACTCCTACTTCTGTGAATCTGAGCAAATAAGAAAACAGACCACCTGTGTATGAGCAAGAAGCACACATATTTTGCTGAATATGTGGTTTCAGTGGTCTTCACATTGCTTCTGTGTTCTATAGGTAGCCCAGGTTTTATACAGACAGACAATCTATTTCGCCTGATGGAATGAAAAGAATGAGAATCACGTGAAACCAAACATATAAGAGATGGGTATCTAAGGCATAATACCCATTTAGGGATTACCAATGATCAGCTCATTGTTTTAACTTTTAAGTCCAGGGGTACATGTGCAGGTCTGTTATATATGTAAACTTGTGTCATGGGAGTTTATTGTACAGATTATTTCATCAGCTGGGTATTAAGCCTAGTTTCCATTAGTTATTTTTCCTTATCCTCTCTCTCCTCCCACCTTCCACCCTCCTGGGTGTGTTATGCCACTTTATATTTCCATGTATTCTCATCATTTGGCTCTCACTTATAAGTGAGAATATGTGGCATTTGGTTTTCTGTTCCTGCATTAATTTGTGAAGGATAATGGCCTCCAGCTCCATCCCTGTTCCTGCAAAGGACATGATCTCATTCTTTTTTATGGCTGTGTAGTATTCCATGGTGTATATGTACCATGTTTTCTTTATTTGGTCTACGATTGATGGGCATTTAGGTTGATTCCATGTCTCTGCTATTGTGAATAGTGCTGCAGTGAACACATGTGTGCATGTGTCTTTATAATAGAATGACTTATATTCCTTTGGGTATATATCCAGTAACGGGATTTCTGGGTCAAATGTTATTTCCTTTCTAGGTCTTTAAGGAATCACTGCACTGTCTTCCAAAATGGTTAAACTAATTTACACTACACTAACGTTGTATAAGCATTCTTTTTTCTCCACAACCTTGCCAGCATCTGTTATTTTTTTACTTTTTAATGATAGCCATTCTGACTGGTGTGAGATGGTGTCTTATTGTGGTTTTGATTTGCATTTCTCTAATGATCAGTAATGTTGAGCTTTTTTAATATGATTGTTGGCCACATGCATGTTTTATTCTGAAGAGTGTCTGTTCATGTCCTTTGCCCACTTTTTAATGGGGTTGTTTGTTTTTTTTCTTGTAAATTTGTTTAAATTTATTATGGATGCCAGATATTAGATCTTTGTTGGATGCATAAGTTGCAAAAATTTTCTCCCATTCTGTAGGTTGTCTGCTTAGTCTGTTGATAGTTTATTTTGCTGTGTATCGGGGGAACTCGCTCCCAATATTTCAACATAGGTTCTTTCTATTTTCCCTAAGTGTCAGCTGGTCTGAGAAATAAAGAGAAAGAATACAAAGAGAGAAATTTTACAGCTGGGCCTCTGGGGGTGTCATCACATATTGGTAGGACCTTGATGGTGACCCCGAGCTGCAAAACCAGCAAGTTTTCCATAGGGATTTTGAAAGGGGAGGGGGTGTATGAACAGGGAGTAAGTCACAAAGATCACATGCGTCAGAGGGCAATAAAGGTCACAAGGCAAGGCAAAATTAGAATTACTGATGAGGGCCTATGTCCCGTTGTGCACCCATTGTCTTGATAAACATCTTAACGGGAAACAGGGTTCAAGAGCAGACAACTGGTTTGACTAGAATTTATCAGGCTGGAATTTCCCAATCCTAGTAAGCCTGAGGGTACTGCAGAAGACCAGGGCTTATTTCAGTCCTTATCTCAACTGCATAAGACAGATACTCCCAGAGTGGCTGTCTACAGACCTACCCCCAGGAATGCATTCCTTCCCCAGGGTTACTCGTTGCTGGGAAAAGAATTCAGCGATGTTTCTCCTACTCACACATCCATCTATAGGCTTTCTGCAAGAAGAAAAATATGGCTCTATTCTGCCCGACCCTGCATGAAGTCAGACTTTATGGTTATCTTTCCTCATTCCCTGAAAATCGCTGTTT
The DNA here is from genome assembly GCF_043159975.1 of Macaca nemestrina. Lineage (NCBI taxonomy): Eukaryota > Metazoa > Chordata > Mammalia > Primates > Cercopithecidae > Macaca > Macaca nemestrina. The sequence goes on along the minus strand of NC_092133.1, from coordinate 37,994,160 downwards.
TCTGTTCTTTTTCAGGGTGCACTGATTTCATATTGTTTAAACACACATGTTTTATAAACAATTTGTACAGTTAATGCAATCATCACAGGGTCCTGAGATGACATACATCCTCAGCTTATGAAGATGACGGGATTAAGAGATTAAAGTAAAGACAGCCATAAGAAATTATAAGAGTATTGATTGGGGAAGTGATAAATGTCCATGAAATCTTCACAATTTATGTTCAGAGCTTGCAGTATAGACAGTTGTAAGAAATTATAAAAGTATTAATTTTGGGAACTGATAAAAGTCCATGAAACCTTAACAATTTATGTTCTTCTGCCTCGGCTCCAGCCGGTCCCTCCGTTCAGGGTCCCTGACTTCCCACAACAGCTGTGCAAAAGCTTTTTAGTTCCATTAGATCCCATTTATCAATTTTTGCTTTTGTTGCTATTGTTTTTGGTGTCTTCCTCATGAAATCTTTGCCCATTCCTATGTCTGGAATGGTATTGTCTAGGTTATCTTCCAGGGTTTTTATAGTTTTGGGTTTTACATTTAGGTCTTTAATCCATCCTGAGTTAACTTTTATATATGATATAAGGAAGGAGTCCAGCTTCAGTCTTATGCATATGTCTAGCCAGTTATCCCAGCACCATTTATTGAATAGGGAATCCTTTCCCCATTGTTTGTTTTTGTCAGGTGTATCCAATATCAGGTGGCTGTAGATGTGTGGCCTTATTTCTGGGTCCTCTATTCTTTTTTTAAATTTATTTTTTATTTTTATTTATTTATTTTTGAGACAGAGATTTGCTTTTGTTGCCCAGGCTGGAGTGCAATGGCGTGATCTCCACTCGCTGCAACCTCTGCCTCTGGGTTCTCTATTCTGTTCCATTGGTCTCTGTGTCTGATTTTGTACCAGTACCATGCTGTTTTGGTTACTGTAGCCCTGTAGTATAGTTTGAGGTCAAATAGCGTGACGCCTCTAGCTTTGTTCTTTTTGCTTAGTATTGCCTTGGTTATTTGGGCTTTTTCTTGGTTCCATATGAATTTTAAAATAGTTTGTTCTAGTTCTGTGAAGAATCTCAATGTAGTTTAATAAGAATAGCATTGAATCTATAAATTGCTTTGGGCAGTATGGCTGTTTTTATGATATGGATTCTTCCTATCAATGAGCATGGAATATTTTTCCATTTGTTTGTGTCATCTCTGACTTTTTAGATTTATTCAGATCCAAACATGAGTGACCATGGCCTGTCAGCCCTCGGGAGGTCCTGAGAACATGTGCCCAAGGTGATCGGGGTACAGCTTGGTTTTATATATTTTAGAGAGGCATGAGGCATCAATCAAATACATTTAAGAAATACATTGGTTTGGTTCAGAAAGGTAGGAGAACTAAAAGCGAGGGCTACCAGGCTATACGTAAATTTAAACATTTTCTGGTTGACAATTGGTTGAGTTTGTTAAAAGACCTGAGATCTATAAAAAGGAATGTTCAGGTTAAAGATTAAAGATTGTGGAGACCAAGTTTTATTGTGCAAAGGAAGCTCTCAGATAGCAGACCTCAGAGAGAGAGAGAGAACAGGTTGTAAAAATGTTTCTTTTTTTTTAGGGTAATTAGCATAGCCATGAATTTATTTATTTTTTGTTTTGAATGATTTATTTCCCACCTTCTTTTTTTAAAATTATACTTTGAGTTCTAGGGTACGTGTGCACAATGTGTAGGTTTGATACATGGGTATCGTGCCATGTTGGTTTGCTGCACCCATCAACTCATCATTTACATTAGGTATTTCTCCTAATGCTATCCCTCCCCAAGTCCCCCACCCACTGACAGGCCCTGGTGTGTGATGTTCCCCGCCCTGTGTCCACATGATCTCATTGTTCAATTCCTACCTATGAGTGAGAACATGTGATGTTTGGTTTTCTGTCCTTGTGATAGTTGACTGAGAATGATGGTTTCCAGCTTCATCCATGTCCCTGCAAAGGACATGAACTCATCCTTTTTTATGGCTGCATAGTATTCCATGGTGTATATGTGCCACGTTTTCTTAATCCATCATTGATGGGCATTTGAGTTGGTTCCAAGTCTTTGCTATTGTGAATAGTGCCGCAGTGAACATACATATGCATGTTTCTTTATAGTAGCATGATTTATAATCCTTTGGGTAGATACCCAGTAGTGGGATTGCTGGTCAAATGGAATTTCTAGTTCTATATCCTTGAGGAATTGCCACACTGTCTTCCACAATGGTTGAACTAGTTTACACTCCCACCAACAGTGTAAAAGCCTTCCTGTTTCTTCACAGCCTCGTCAGCATCTGTTCTTTCCTGACTTTTTAATAATTGCCATTCTAACTGGTGTGAGATGGTATCTCATTGTGGTTTTGATTTGCATTCTCTGATGGCCAGTGATGATGAACATTTTTTCATGTGTCTGTTGGCTGCATAGATATCTTCTTTTGAGAAGTGTCTGTTCATACCCTTTGCCCACTTTTTGATGGGGTTGTTTTTTGTCTTGTAAATTTGTTTACATTCTTTGTAGATTCTGCGTATTAGCTGTTTGTCAGATGGGTGGATCACAAAAATTTTCTCCCACTCTGTAGGTTGCCTGTTTACTCTAATGGTAGCTTCTTTTGCCATGCAAAAGCTCTTTAGTTTAATTAGATCCCTTTTGTCCATTTTGGCTTTTGTTGCCATTGCTTTTGGTGTTTTAGTCTTGAAGTCCTTGCCCGTACCTATGTCCTGAATGGCATTGCCTAGGTTTTCTTCCAGGGTTTTTATGGTTTTAGGTCTAACATTTAATTCTTTAATCCATCTTGAATTAATTTTTGTATAAGGTGTAAGGAAGGGATCCAGTTTCAGCTTTCTACATATGGCTAGTTTTCCCAGCACCATTTATTAAATAGGGAATCCTATCCCCAGTTCTTGTTTTTGTCAGGTTTGTCAAAGATCAGATGGTTGTAGATGTGTAGTGTTATTTCTGAGGCCTCTGTTCTGTTCCATTGGTCTGTCTCTCTGTTTTGGTACCAGTACCATGCTGTTTTGGTTACTGTACCCTTGTAGTATAGTTTGAAGTCAGGTAATGTGATGCCTCCACCTTTGTTCTTTTTGCTTAGGATTGTCTTGACAATGTGGGCTCTTTTTTGGTTCCATAGGAACTTTAAAGTAGTTTTTTTCGAATTCTGTGAAGAAAGTCATTGGTAGCTTGATGGGGATGGCATTGAATCTATAAATTACCTTGGGCAGTATGGCCATTTTCATGATAATGATTCTTCCTATCCATGAGCATGGAATGTTCTTCCATTTATTTGTGTCTTCTTTTATTTTGTTGAGCAGTGGATTGTAGTTCTCCTTGAAGGGGGTCCTTTACATCCCTTGTAAGTTGGATTCCTAGGTATTTTATTCTCTTTGTATCAATTGTGAATGGGACTTCACTCATGATTTGGCTCTCTGTTTGTCTGTTATTGGTGTATAAGAATGCTTGTGATTTTTGCACATTAATTTTGTTTCCTGAGACTTGGCTGAAGTTGCTCATCAGCTTAAGGAGATTTTGGGCTGAGACGATGGGGTTATCTAAATATACAATCATGTCATGTGCAAACAGGGACAATTTGACTTTGTCTTTTCCTAATTGAATACCTTTTACTTCTTTCTCTTGCCTGATTGCCCTGGCCAGAACTTCCAACATTGTGTTGAATAGGAGTGGTGAGAGAGAGGGCATCCCTGTCTTGTGCCAGTTTTCAAAGGGAATGCTTCCAGGTTTTGCCCATTCAGTATGATATTGGCTGTGGGTTTGTCATAAATAGCTCTTATTATTTTGAGATACATTCCCTCAATACCTAGTTTATTGAGAGTTTTTAGCATGAAGCATTGTTGAATTTTGTAGAAGGCCTTTCTGCATCTATTAAGATAATCATGTGATTTTTGTCATTGGTATATTCTGTTGATCTGGGGTGGAGAGTTCTGTAGGTGTCTATTAGGTCTGCTTGGTGCAGAGCTGAGTTCAAGTCCTGGATATCCTTGTTAACCTTCTGTCTCACTGATCTGTCTAATATTAACAGTGGGGTGTTAAAGTCTCCCATCATTATTGTGTGGGAGTCTAAGTCTCTTTGTAGGTCTCTAAGGACTTGCTTTATGAATCTGGGTGCTCCTATATTGGGTGCATATATAATATATATTTAGGACAATTAGCTCTTCTTGCTGAATTGATCCCTTTACCATTATGTAATAGCCTTTTTTGTTTCTTTTGATCTTTGTTGGTTTAAAGTCTGTTTTATCAGAGACTAGAATTGCAACCCCTCTTTTTTTTTTTTTTTTTTTTTTTTTTTTTGCTTTCCATTTGCTTGGTAGATCTACTTCCATCCATTTATGTTGAGCCTATGTGCATTCTTTGCACATGAGATGGGTCTCCTGAATATAGCACACTTATGGGTCTTGACTCTTTATCCAATTTGCAGTCTATGTCTTTTAACTGGGGCATTTAGCCCATTTACATTTACGGTTAATATTGTTATGTGTGAATTTGATCCTGTCGTTATGATGTTAGCTGGTTATTTTGCCCATTAGTTGATGCAGTTTCTTCCTCACATTGATGGTCTTTACAATTTGGCATGTTTTTGCAGTGGCTGGTACAGGTTGTTCCTTTCCATGTTTAGTGCTTCCTTCAGGAGCTCTTGTAACGCAGGCCTGTTGGTGACCAACTCTCTCAATGTTTGCTTGTCTGTAAGGGGCTTTATTTCTCCTTCACTTATGAAGCTTAGTTTGACTGGATATGAAATTCTCAGTTGAAAATTCTTTTCTTTAAGAATGTTGAATACTGGCCCCTACTCTCTTCTGGGTTGTAGAGTTTCTGCCAAGAAATCCGCTGTGAGTCTGATGGGCTTCCCTTTGTGGGTAACCCGACATTTCTCTCTGGCTGCCCTTAACATTTTTTCCTTAATTTCAATCTTGGTGAATCTGATGATTATGTGTCTTGGGGTTGCTCTTCTTGAGGAGTATCTTTGTGACGTTCTCTGTATTTCCTGAATTTGAATGTTGGCCTGCCTTGCTAGGTTGGGGAAGTTCTCCTGGATAATATCCTGTAGAGTGTTTTCCAACTTGGTTCCATTCTTCCTGTCACTTTCAGGTACACCAATCAAATGTAGATTTGGTCTTTTCATATAGTCCCATATTTCTTGGAGGCTTTGTTCATTTCTTTTTACTCTTTTTTCTAACTTCTCTTCTTGCTTTATTTCATTAATTTGATCTTCAATCACTGATACCCTTTCTTCCACTTGATCGAATCAGCTAATGAAGCTTATGCATAGGTCACATAGTTCTCGTGCCATGGTTTTCAGCTCCATCAGGTCATTTAAGGTCTTTTCTACACTGTTTATTCTAGTTAGCCATTTATCTAACCTTTTTTTCAAGATTTTTAGCTTCCTTGTGATGGGTTCAAACATGTTCCTTTAGTTCGGAGAAGTTTGTTATTACCTTCCTTCTGAAGCCTACTTCTGTCAACTCGTCAAAGTCATTCTCCGTCCGGCTTTGTTCCATTGCTGGCAAGGAGCTGCGATCCTTTGGAGAAGAGGCGCTCTGGTTTTTAGAATTTTCAGCTTTTCTGCTCTGGTTTCTCCCCATCTCTGTGGTTTTATCTACCTTTGGTCTTTGATGTTGGTGACCTACTGATGGGGTTTTGGTGTAGATGTCCTTTTTGTTGATGTTGATGCTATTCCTTTCTGTTTGTTAGTTTTCCTTTTAACAGTCAGGCCCCTCAGCTGCAGGTCTGTTGGAGTTTGTGGGAGGTCCACTCCAGACCCTGTTTGCCTGGGTATCACCAGCGGAGCCTGCAGAACAGCAAATATTGCAGAACAGCAAATATTGCTGCCTGATCCTTCCTCTGGAAGCTTTATCCCAAAGGGGGACCTGCCTATATGAGGTGTCAGTCGGCCCCTACTAGGAGGTGTCTCCCAGTCAGGCTACACAGGGGTCAGGGACCCACCTGAGGGGGCAATCTCTGTTTTCAGAGCTCAAACACCATGCTGGGAGAACCACTGCTGTCTTCAGAGCTGTCAGGCAGGGACGTTTAAGTCTGCAGAAGTTGTCTGCTGCCTTTAGTTCAGCTAAGCCCTGCCCACAGAGGTGGAGTCTAGAGGCAGTAGGCCTTGCAGAGCTGCGGTGGGCTCCACCCAGTTCCAACTTCCAGGCCACTTCGTTTACCTACTCAAGCCTCAGCAATAGTGGATGCCCCTCTCCCAGCCAGGCTGCCACTTCGCAGTTTGATCTCAGACTGCTGCACTAGCAATGAACAGGGTCCGTGGGTATGGGACCTTCCAAGCCAGGCACAGGAGAGAATCTGCTTGTCTGCTGGTTGCTAAGACCTTGGGAAAAGCACAGTATTTGGGTGGGAGTATCCCATTTTCCAGGTACAATCTGTCACAGCTTCCCTTGGTTAGGAAAGGGAAATCCTCCAACTCCTTGCACTTCCCAGATGGAGGCGACACCCTGCCCTGCTTCAGCTCACCCTCTGTGGGCTGCACCCATTGTCCAACCAGTCCCAGTGAGATGAACCAGGTACCTCAATTGGAAATGCAGAAATCACCCATCTTCTTGGTGAATCACTCTGGGAGCTGCAGACCAGAGCTGTTCATTTTCCGTCATCTTGGAATGGATCTGTCCTCTGACTTGTTTGAGTAGTGTTTTGTAGTTCTCCTTGGAGAGCTCTTCCTGCTTTGGCTCTCAGCTTGACTGTTGTTGGTGTATGGAATGTTAGGGAGTTTTGTGCATTGATTTTGGATCCTGAGACTTTGCTGAAGTTGTTAATCAGCTTAAGGAGCTTTGGGGCTGAGGCCATGGGGTTTTCTAGATATAGGATCATGTTGTCTGCAAACAGGGATAGTTTGACTTCTTATCTTCCTATTTGGATGCCCTTTATTTCCTTCTGTTGCCTGATTGCCCTAGCCAGGACATCCAATACTATGTTAAATAGGAGTGGTGAGAGAGGACATCCTTGCCTTGTGCCAGTTTTCAAGGGGAATGCTTCCAGGTTTTGCCATTTACTATGATGTTGGCTGTGGGTTTGTCATAGATGGCTCTTATTATTTTGAGGGATGTTCCCTCAATACCTAATTTACAGGGAGTTTTTAACATGAAGGAGTGTTGAATTTTATAGAAATCCTTTTCTGCGTCTATTGAGATAATCATGTGATTTTTGTCTTTAATTCTGTTTACATGAGGAATCACATTTATCGATTTGCATATGGTGAACCAACCTTATATCGCAGGGATAAAGGCTACTTGATTGTGGTGGATGAACTTTTTGATGTGCTCCTGGATTTGGTTTGCCAGTATTTTGTTGAGGATATTTGCGTCCATGTTCATCAAGGATATTGGCATGAAGTTTTCTTTTTTTGTTGCATCTCTGCCAGGTTTTGGTATCAGGATGATGCTCGTAGGCCTCATAGAATGAGTTATGGTGAAGTCCCTCCTCCTCTATTCTGGGAATAGTTTCAGCAAGAATGATACCAGGTCTTCATTTTTTACCTTGTAGAAAAATTGACATGGTAAGATAGCTTGGTAGACATGAAATCAGAAGTGGGGGAGTTAGTTTGATTATCTTAGAGGAGGCATTCTTCATCACTGTAGGGGAAAAAAACTTTCAAGGAAATGGTGTACTTGAGTCCACAGGCCAAGGCACCTTCTTTCCCCAGAGCATGCTAGAGATACATTGACAGATTATTTTAGTTGCCTTTTTTATTCTATGTAGATGACCCCATCCCCGCCATATTCACATATTACTTCTTCACTCGGGGTACAAAATTGAGTAGGACACTACTTTCTGAGTCATATGCTGGATTTGAGGAGACACTGAAGCCACAAGACTGAAAGAACTTTTAAAGTGTAGGTGATTTGGCTAAAAGCTACTCTCATCTATAATATATTCATCTTACTAGTTTTGCTCTCAGAGGAAATTCCTGTTTCCAAGGTAAAGGAACCTTTCTCTAACTCCTCCTACCTTCCTCCTCACTAAATGGGTACAGAAAATATGCTTGGAAAAAAACACAGGGGACCCTTATATTGCCATTCTGAAATATCAGTAGTATCTGTCACATTTTGACAGGAACTAGATACTAATCAATTTATAAGATTGAGTTTTCATGTATCTAAAGTGCAGATACTCTGTGTTGATGGTTAAAGAGAAAGCCAGCTGGTTAGGTGTCAGATGATCTGTGACAGTGTTACCGTAGACATTTAATTGCATGACCATATCTTATCCAGATGGCATTTCTCACTTACACTGATACATAACCCCAGAGGGACAGAGGGGCAGATGTCAAATTTCCCTCAAAATAAAACTTTGAGTCCACCCAAAGTCTACCAAGTGAGGCTTTACAATTCTGCCCAAAGAGTACAGAAATTACATTGATCTGGCAAGAAAGAATAAATGGGAACCCAAAGGTAGCTGCTTGAGTTAATCAGGTTGGCGAGTGGTTAGCAGGGTGCTAGAGTGGGCAAAGTCAACATTAAACCACCAGTGCACAACTTCCTAAGTACCCAATGTTCACCTTCCCAGCTCCTAGTATCTTTGCCACTTTACTCTTAACTGGAAACCCTCTGTACATTTTTTCCTCTTTGACTCAAAGCCTTTAGAACTCTCGAGCTCAAGCAATCCCCTCCTGCCTTAGCCTCCTGAGTAGCTGGGACCACAAGCACACGCCACCACACCTGGATAACTTTTAAATTTTTTGTAGAGATAGGGTCTCTCCCTATGTTGTCCAAGTTAGTCTCGAACTCCTAGGCTTAAGTGATTCTTCTGCCTTGGCCTCCCAAAGCACTGGGGTTATGACCCACCATGCCTGGCCCCACATCTTGCTTTTCACATAATGAAATGTTTTGAAGACAGTTTGCATCAACATTCGTAGATCTAGCTCAGTCTTTTTCATGTCCGCATAGAATTATGTAGTATGAATGTAGTAGAATTTATATATCCAGACACCAGTTGATAGACCTTTAGTCATTTTTAGTCTTTTGCCATTACAAACAATACTGCACTGAATGTCGCGATCTATGCACCATTTTTTCACATATTCATAAGTAGCAGGTTACATTTCTAGAAGTAGAATTCTTCAGTCAAAGGATATATGTGTTTACCCTTTGATAGATGTTACTCAATTGCCTCCCCGTCAAAGAGGTTCTACAAATTTTTACTCCTACCAACATACAAGAAGTATCTGTTTTCCCAAATCTTTGTCAACATGTCATTTCTTTACTGAATTTACAGTAAAATTCACTTTTTTAAGGTGTAAAGTTCTATGAATTTTGACAAATATGTAAAGTTATTTAACCACCACTACAATCAAAATCTAGAATATTTATATTATTTCCAAAAGCTCCTTTGTGGCCCTTTGTAGTCAATCCTCTGTCCCCATCCTGAGCCTTTGCCTACTGATCTAATTTCTGTTCTTAGTTTTGCCTTTTCCAGAATATCATATCAAAGAAAGCATGAAGTAAATAGCCTATTTGAGTCTGGTTTCTTTTACTTAGCATAATGCTTTTGAGATTCATGCATGTTGTTACATTTACCAGTAGTTTATTCTTTTTCTCTATTGCTGAGTAGAATTTCATTGTATGATTGTTCCCAATTTGTACACATTTGCCAGTTGATAGCATTTGGATTGTTTTGAGGTTTTGGCAATTATGAATAAAGCAGTTAGAAATATTTAGGTACGTATCTTTGTGTGGACATAGGTCTTTGCTTTTCTCAGGTAAATACCTCAGTGTGGGATTGCTCAATTTTATGGTGAGTTTACATTTAACTTTATAAGAAACTGCCAAACACTTTTTCAAAGTGGCTTTATTATTTTCCATCCCTAGCAGCAAGGCACAAGTGTTTCAGTTGCTCTGCATTCTTACCAACATTTCATATTGTCAATATTTTAAAAAATTTGGCCATTCTAATAAGTGTGTAGTGAATATTATGTATTTATCAAACTTTAAAAACGTTGCTATTCTGAAAATAATTTTTTTCATTTACATTTCTTTAATTAAGGGTAGTTAGAATACATTTAATATGTTGATAACACATATATTTCTTTTTCTTTGCTTTGCCTATTCATCATCTTTGCCCATTTTTCTGTTAGGTGAGCTGATCATTTTCTTAATGATTTTTAAATGATGCTTATATGTTAGTGAATCCAACTATTTCATAATTGTTGCAAACATTTTTTTCTGTTTGTCATTTTTTACTTTGATTTGTTAACTTACAGAAATACAATTTACAAATTTTGAAGAGAAGAGGAGACTTTATTTCTTATAAAAGGTTACAGCCTGCATGATGGCCATTCTGACAGGTTGGGAAGTATAGCCTCCAGTCAGAAGCCAGAAACATATTTGGAGGGAGGGGCAAAGGGAACAAGAATTTACACAGAGCTGGTGGCCAAATATACATATTCAATAAGCTATAGAAGGAGTCATGAATATTTATGAAGGGAGAACCATCTGCATGTGTAATTGAGCCTTCTGCTTCTCCATATTCAGAAAATAGTGGTGATCTTAGAAGGAGTTTTTGGCCCTCTGACATCAAAAGGTGAAGCAGAGGATGTGAAAATACTAGCTACCTATTCTTCATAGACCGGCCAGGACCACCCCATGGTTAGTGATCTCTTATCAGGCAGAAAAGGTGGGGCAGCACCAGGGAGTCAGTCGATTGATATCAGTGGTGGAGCCTTTTGAAAGGGCTGGTTTCTGTTAGGCCCTTGAGAAGGAAAGCCTAATCCTAGTTAGCAAGGGAGAGGGTCTGAGCCCCTCCCACCCTCCATTCCATCTTGGCCGAGAATGCAGTTTTCAAGGTTTCTCTGGGGTCCCCTTGGCCAAAAGATGGTCTGGTCAGTCAGTTGGGGGGCTTAGAATTCTATTTTGTATAGCTTATAGCACACTTTTCTAAGTAATATTTGTATGTAACCTCTAGATTTTGTACCTCATTGGTGCAAAAATAAGGTGGTAGAAATGAGAGAGTTTATAAAGGCAAGGTATATGAGAGAAGACTATAAGGCTAGGCACCCTGGTTGAGTCAGTTCACCCTGCTTCCCAACACTAGAGATGCATGGCCAATACAGATTTTCTTGCTTTTTCTCACCATCTGCAAGTAACCAAGGCTTGTTGACAAATGCAGCTGCTTTGAGAAAGCATAGAGTCCCCAGGGCACGATTTTTCAATTTCAGATGTGGAAGAAGACTCGTTTAGTGGAAGCAATGTGCTTATTGCTGAGGCCATCAATACACCAGATTGTTACGCCTTTTGGCTGGGACACAGGGAATTCCTGTCTGCAGTGTCAGTGACATCACTTTGCCGGAAACAGGCTTCCTCCCTGCCAACCCTACACTTAAACATGGGATTCCACACTGACCACAAAGGCCTATTATGCTCAATGCAATCTATGGGCAAAAGAATTCAGGGGAGGCTAGAAGGGGTGGGGGGAAGAGAGAATAGATGGTTTGGTGGGAGGAAGTGAGAAGAATCAGGGAAGAGGACTCCTTTGCTTCCTCATTTCCCACACATAGAGCCTCTGTCAGCATTTGATTTTTGCGATCATTAACATTTTTAGAGTCAGGTACAACCAAGTGCAAAGTCAGTTATGTGAGTTATGTGCTGCTAATCTGAGAAGAGCATGTTGCCCAAGAACTGTGGGTGGGGAGCCTCAGGTTGGCTGAATCTGATTTGCAGGAAGAGCTTGTTCTGCATCCCCACCCACATCTACACTATTTAGATATCACCAAATAGGCTCTCCCCACCCAAAACTGAGTCTCAAGGGGTCCACTCAGTATCAGCCAGGCTACGTTGTTAAAATACATGCAATTGTTTTCTAACTAAGAAGCTGCGAACTGAGAATAATCGGCTAATTAAAAGTTCAAAGAGTGGAAATAAAATAGCATTAAAAAGAGCCAGTAACTTCCTCTGATGTCTGTGGTTCAAGAGATCAGTGGAACAGGACATGGGTTATTTACTCCATTACCTTGTCTTTCTACCTTTCTTTTCATTCTCGCCCCCACGCCTTCCCTTCCTTCTTATTTCCTGGCTCTATTTTCTTGCCTGTGTCTCCCAAACCAATGTCCATCTTATTTTTCCTCCTTCTCTTTTGCCTTTCCCTTTAACTAACTGGTTATCATTGAGGTCTTTAGGATCAAAGTTTGTCTTTAGCAGTTGTGTTTCTCTTGATGTTTGTGCCGACTTCTTTAAGTAAAATATAGGCAGGAAAAAGCCCACTAAATTAAACTGCTTTATCCTTGAATGTGACTCTGGATTGGTTAATTGGAGAAATATGGGGTGGGGGTAGAATAAGACCTTTCCATTTAGATAGAATTTTGGACTAGTGCTTTTGCATTGAGTCAGCTGAGAAAGAATAAAACTGAAAAATTTCTATACATCTCTAATGCAGGATAATGATTTAAGGCATTGAAGTGGAATTGAGACACTTGGATCAAATCCCTGTTCTGCCATGTGTAAGGTGTATGACTTGGGCAAGTTCCTTAAGTTTCCTGAGAATCACAGTCTTAGCCTTTTGTCACTTAACTGTAAGCTTCTGACTGTCAGGGATCAGATTCATGATTTCAAAAGGTAGGACACTGGTGTGCTCAGTGAGAACAGTCCAGACAACCCTTCCAGTCAAATCCTCAATGTTGGTCACTTTTTATTTCTGGATAATGAGATTGGCTACCACATAGCAGTACTGGTAGCACAGCCCAGGCACTGTATGAGCCTCAGTCGTGTATTGTAGGGTAGGGTGGTGGTTGAAAACCTGGACCTTGAAGCCAGAATGCCCGTGTTTAATTCCTGGCCCCGTTACTGGTGGCAGCTATCTGGGCGAGCGTATCCATACAGGTCTACAGTGACCTCAATTCTTGCCTCCTCAGAAGAAAGAATTTGAGGGGCATAAAGTAGAAAAAGACTGAGTCAAGTTTCAGAGCAGGACTGGAAGTTTATTGAAAAGGCTTTAGAGCAGGAAAGAAAGGAAAGAACCCTTAGAAGAGATCCAAGTGGGCAACTTGGAGAACAAACACCGTGTTCAACTGTGATCCTAGGACTTTATAGGCTGCCATCTTGAGCCCTTTCCCTGTGATTCTTCCCTTAGGGTGGGCTGCCTGCACACACAGTGCCCTCCTTACCTTTGTGAATTGAGCATACAGTGTGTTTAGGAAGTTGTGTGCATGCTCATCTGAGGCTGTATTTCCTTTTCCGGTGGAGTGCTCCCGGCAAGTCATCTTCCTCCATTTGTCTCCTAATGTGCATGCCCAGGAAGTTGCTTCTCCCTGGTGCCTGAATTCAATGAACACTTTAATGTTACAACTGTGGATCAGCAGGAGATTTTCTGTCCCTGGCTCCAGCTACCAAATTACCATTTTTGGAGAGGCAATGTGATAATTGTCAAACCATCACCTGACATTTCTAGTGGGTAGGGGAGAAGAGCCATTTCCTGCCATGTCTGTCTAACTATCTGTAACAGCGCAACATTTACATCAGTGTAACTTTGGGAAGTTACTTAATCTCTCTGTGACTCAGTTTCCTCATCTGTAAACTAACGATAATTATAATAGTGACTGTGAGTGTGACTTTATTTGAAATATAGTAGGGTGTTCGGAGATGTAATTAAGCTAAGGATCTTGAGATGAAATCATCTTGAATTTAGGGTGGGCCCTAAATCTGATGACTGGTGTCCTTATAAGAGAAAGAAGAAGGAAACTTGACACACAGAACAACAGGGGAAAAGGCCATGTGAAGACAAAGGTGGAGATTGGAGTGATGCAGCCACAAGCAGAGGAATGCTAAGAAGCTGAAAAAGACAAGAAAGACATCCCTTCCAGAACCTTCAAAGGGAGCATGCCCCTTTAACTTTACCTTAACTTTACCTTAACTTTTGGACTTCAGGCCTCCAGAATTATGAAAGAATAAATTTCTGTTTGAAGCCAGCAAGTTCATGGTAACTTGTTGTGGCAGTCCTAAAAAACTGATACAGATTTTATAGAGAAGATGATAGTATTACATGCACCTTATAGGACTGTAGTGAAGGCTAAATTAATGGCTGCATTTAAAGTGCTAAGAGGAGAATCTGGAATACAGTAAGAAATCTTTAGTGTAGGCTATTATGTGTTGTTAGCTCATTGAAGCTTACATAGCAACCCTATGAAGCAGATACTGTTGTGACTCCCATTCTGCACATGAGGAAATGGAGGCTTACAGAGACTAAGCAAAGGTAAGCTTGTCTGAACTCTGCTCTAACTTGAACCATCACCCAGAAGTCTGTGGAGTTGGACTCTCTGCTGATGGATCCTGATGATTGTTGGCTCAGTGACTGTTCCTGATGATGGTCCCTCAGAAAAGACTCTCCAGTGCTGAGCTATGAAGAAGTCTAGAAGGTATTGAGAAGGCTGTCTCATGTGATTATGTTTACTCCTCCTGGATGCGTCTGCCCAGACAAGCTCTGCTCTGATGGAGCCAGGCTCTGTCCACACTTGGCTGTGTGGCCTGACCTCATGTAGCCTCAGCACATCATTACCACAAGAGGCAGGGATGTGCCACCCTAAAAGGCCACACCCTCACTCTCCATTGACTTCAACAGTCCCCAATGGTTCCTTGTTCACCCCTAAGTTGCTGAGCATGGGTTATACAAATGACATTAGAAGTAAGTCGCATCACTCAGAATAAGGCAAAGCCCTCACTAGTACCCTCAAGGACTTATGAGTAGGGCACCCCATTGTTCCTCTGACCAGTTCCTACTACTCTCCCCTCAGGGCCTTTCCATGTACAGTTCCAGTTTCTGTAAAGCTCTTGCCTCAGAGGTATGCAGGCTTTCTTCCTGCAATAGAAATCACCTTCTCAGGCCAGTCCTAATCACCACATCCTTCCTTTTTACTTTCCTTGATTTTTCTTCCTCCTCAGCACTTAAAATTATGTAATACACTGTAAATTTTACTTGTTTATCTTGCTTATTGTATTTTTCTCCAGACTAGAATATAAGCACCATGAGGACAGGGACATTTCTCATTTTGGGTTATTGCTGTAGCTCAGAGCCTAGGGCCTATCTAGTTCATAGTAATAATGTATTCAATAAGTAATTATTGAGTGACCAATTGAAGAAATGAATGAGGCATAGTCCCCTCTCCAACAACTATAGAACTCCCAAACTGAAATGGTTCAAACTATATCTAGAGGTAGCACATGAAGAGAGGACTACTGACATAACTGAGCTTTGTAGAGTGTGGGGGGAACATAGCTTCCAACTGAGCTTGATTTTGAAGGAGACAAAAAGACTTGGAGAATGAGGGGAATGGAATTACAAATGAAGGAAGTCCCATGCTGAAAAAAATTCAGAGAATCCAAAATTCATTCATCCATCCATCCATCCATCCATCCATCCATCCATCCATCCATCCATCCAACATGGGATATACCAATGGACAAGTCAGAAAAAAGTCCCTGCCCTAGGGAGCTTACATTCTAGTAGTCATAATGTCAGGAATTCTCATCTTGGACCCAAACAGATCTGTTGGTTGGAATGGTAAAATGAGAAGGGCTGAAATTTCTGAAGGGCTTGGAAGTCTAGGTAGACCAGTGTGGCTTTCATCTGGCACACAGCAGGCCATAGGTTCTTGATAAGGTAGAGTCTTAGGAATGTCAATTGTGGAAGATTTCTATAGCCACATGAAGGAGGGATTCTGATAGGGAAGAGAATTAGGAAGTGTGGGAGTCGCCAGAAAGGGCCATTGTAGAAGATCAGATATGAGGTAAGGGTGACTGGAATCAGGGGATGTGGATATCATTGTAGAAGAAGGTGGGTCTAAGGGGCTTGGGATGAAATAACTGAGAAAAGATCTTCAAGCCCCTGAGTGTGAGAACAACCTACATATGTATCCTCAAGAAGAGCTCCCTGAAGGAGAAGGAGGAAGGTAGCAGGGGTGGTGTACAGACTTTGACTCTGGGAGTTGGAGGAATGACAAGGCCAGATTAGGACCAGTCTTCTGAGCTACAGTGATTGTTCCATCATTAGGCTATGTAAACACAGGAAGGACCACAACATTCCTTGGATGTTTGCTCACCAATGCTTGTCTACATTTGCTGTTTTGTTCTCTATATGACAAGAAAAGTTTAGTCCAGATGTGACCCATAACAAATTGGAAACAATTTGAATCTAGTCAGTCACATTGGATCTGCAAAGCAAAACTTGTTTTTGCCTGAAATCCACCACATCTGTCAACACCCTAAATCTATTTATTAATGGAGTAACATTTTAAAATGTTATATTTTTGTTATCACAGAGTAGCAATGCTGGGATTTCTCTGTACAACAGAATTTTGACTATGGACAAAATTAAATAATTCGTTTGTTTGTTTTGGAGACAGGGTCTCACTCTGTTGCCCAGGCTAGAGTGCAGTGGTGTGATCTTGGCTCACTACAACTTCAGTGTCCTAGGCTCAAGTGATCCTCCCACCTCAGCCTCCCAAATAGCTGGGACTACAGGCCTACAGGCACTTGCCACCACGCCTGGCTAATTTTTGTATTTTTTTTTTGTAGAGACAGATTTTCACCATGTTACCCCCCAGTCTCAAACTCCTGGACTCAAGCGATCCACCCACCTTTGCCTCCCAAAGAGCTGGGATTACAGGTGTGAGCCACTGCACCCTGCTGAAATTAAATAATTCTGATTTTCACCTTAGTATGATTGTAACTGGACATCATGATGGCTGTTTCTATAAGAATCAAAAGAACCTTTGCTTCCTTTGATTCGTATAAAAATCTTGAAGGCATTTTTCCTCTGACACAGCTAGTTGGCTTGAAATCAGCCTGTGTTTTTTCAAAGCTTGGGTTTCCTTCAGTTTTGTCTCTCTGTCAGGTGACGAGTTGAAGTTAATATTACCTTGCTGTCTCACTTTAAGCAGAAAATTCCTCTCCCTTGTCTCATCACATGAAAAGAAAAAAATGCAAAGGAAGTGGCAGTCTTAAATTCTCCAGTACAGTAAGCCAATTCAAAGGGAAAACAATGATAACACTTTGCCATTGGATATTTTTGGTAAAATCGTTTGTTGAAATTCTGTTTCAAAATACCATTTCACATTGTATGACAGAAACCACATTTCTGTTAGCCACAAGGCAAATTAAGGGCTTTTCAGGGGAAAGACAATCAATGTGAATTTTCCATAACAGAGCTTGACTGTGGCAGTCATGGGGTCTGAAAGCACTCTGGGGGTCCAAGAAGAAGGCGCAGTTACCTAAGTAATTCTATTTTTATGAGCACATCCAAGATATGTCAACCTGCACCACACCTCTAGCACCTCTTCTCTGGCACCACTTCTGAGATGACTCTCCTGCTTCCTGGATGTGATCAGGGCTTTTGAAAACTGGCTTTCATATAGTCCATGGAAGACAGCATTTTAATTACTGCTCTCTGGATAATGTAGTCAGTTACATGAAAAACAAACTTAACCATTGTGGGTTTTTTGGTAATAAAAACATTTGAAAAATCACTTATGGAAAATTCCTAAATTTTCTCTCTGACCTAAAAGTCTTTTTAGGATGAAAGGCTTCCATATATTCTGGTAACCTGGATATCATTGCAAAAGCTGGGAAAATGTGGAAAAGTGTATATCCAACTCCTCAGTGACAAGAAGAAGTTAGTAAATATTCTCATTAGGAAAAGGAAGAAATAATTATAGTCACATCAAGTTGGTTCCCACCTCTGGGCTCTTGCAGTTTCTGTTCCTTCTCCCTCTTATGTTCTTCCTTCCTCTCCAAGCTGGTGTTTTCTCCTCAAATGTCACCTTCTAGGTCTGAGCTCAAATGTCATCTTCTGAGAGAGGCTTTTTTGACCCTCAATCTGATACCTTTTCCTTCATTCCCAATTCTACTGCAAGTCACTCTATCACGTTCCTTGGTTTGAATTTCTTCTTAGCACGTATCATGACCTGATATGACCTATTTATGTGCTTCTTTTCTGGTTTATCTTTTTCCCTAACTAGAATGTAAATTCCAAAGAGCAGAGGCCTTATCAGTTTTTCTTTTTTTATTGTAGTAACTTGGATGCTAAGAATAGTGACTGAAATGGCCATGGAAGGAAAATGAGATAGCAAGATGGTCATATTTACAAAAACAAAAGAAGTTAATAGATAGACCTTGTTGAATAGGTTGAGGGAGTAAAACATTCAAAATTTTATTATGGTAGAAACATTGGATGTCATCCCTTCCAGGCAGGACAATGTTTAAGGATGAAGAGAGAATGTTTTCTTTTTTCCCTAGACTTGCCCCAGAAGACTTCCTCCAGGGTCACATGGGCCATAATTAGGTGGCATACCCATTGTTAAACCAATCACTGGTGAGGGAATGAAATTACACAGACAAGTCCATCCCTGAGCTTGGGGGAAAGGCAAGCATCTGAACAAAATGGAGGTTCTTTTGGGAAGGGAGAAGTGGGAAAGTGCTGTATATTTCATCTGCTCTTCCTTGTTTGGAAGCAATAGATAATGATGTTGCTAAAACTTTTTCTCCTAAATTTTGCATTGCTTGGTCTGGTGGGTAAAGACTGCCTCAAGATTCTGGGGATTGAGGTGGATTGGAGACCCATACCTTAATCCAGGCTTAGAGTTGAATTAAGTTCAAGCTTCTGCTCAAGAGCTTCAGGGGGAGCTCCCATTTCAGTGCCTAGCCAGCTTCTACTGACAAAGGGGGAAAGAGAAAGAGGAGACTTGGGCTCCTCTTTTAGCTTTTTGATCCTACCCTCTGTCCTTAGAGAAGTATAAACTATTCTAGAGAACCCATCTCATTTCTGTATGCTTTTTAATTATGTTATCTTCTCCTTTCTTCCCAAAGCATAAGGAAAACATTTGGGGATAGTTTGGGGCGTTGAGAGAGGAGGAGGTTGAGTTGTCAAAATGGAGGGAATGGTGCAACCATTTCATTTCCTGTTTGCTTCCTCTATACAATCTGTTTACATCTGACCAAAGTAGCTTTTGCCCTTTTTTTGGAGAGGGAGTTTCACTCTGTCGCCACGCTGGAGCACAGTGGTGTGATCTTGGCTCACAACAACCTCTGCCTCCTGGGTTCGAGTGATTCTTCTGCCTCAGCCTCCTGAGTAGCTGGGACTGCAGGTGCACGCCACCACACCCATCTAATTTTTGGATTTTTAGTAGAGATGGGATTTCACCATGTTGGCCAGGATAGTCTTGATCTCTTGACTTCGTGATCCACCTGCCTCGGCCTTCCAGAGTGGTGGAATTACGGGTGTGAGCCACGGCACCCGTTTTCGGTTTTTAATTTTTTTCAGACAGAGTCTTGTTCTGTCACCCAGGCTGGAGTGCAGTGGCGCGATCTCAGCTCACCGCAACCTCCACCTCCTGGGTTCAAGTGATTCTCCTGCCTCAGCCTCCTGAGTAGCTGGGATTACAGGCGCCCACCACCACGCCTGGCTAATTTTTGTATTTTTGATAGAGATGAGGTTTCACCATATTGACCTGGCTGGTCTCGAGCTGCTGGCCTTGAGATCCACCTGCCTTGGCCTCCCAAAGTGATAGGACTACAGGCGTGAGCCATGACGCCCAACCACTTTTGCCTTTATATAACTCTACTATTGGAGCCTTTTTAATATCCCATGACAGAATGAGACTAAAGACAAAATAAATAAGATAATATGAATTCTGATCCAAAATGTTCAAGACTCCTCAGCCTCTATGCCATTACTAATTGCTTACTATATAAGGGTGGTCTAAATGCAAGGATTATGTATGTCAAGCCAGGAAATGTCGTGGAATAGTAGGATTTGTTGTTTGATGATGCATTCTTAATACTTTTTAACATCTTAAACATTTTGTGGTAGATTTCAAAAATGAGGAGGGCTATCCTTGTTTTTTGTTATTTGTTACTTGTACCTTGATAGATCTGTATGACCTGTTAAACAGCCAATTTGGGGCTCTTCTCACTCCTCATTCCATATCTGATCACTGACCTAGTTTTGTCCTTGCCACAGCCACTAACTCAGTCTTGGCCTTTGTCAAAGTATAAACAAATCCTTTTGTTCTTGAATTATTTCCCAATTACTTTGTAAGTGCCTCATTGATAAAAAAGATTGGCTTTTAATCTGTCTCTGATATCTCCAGGTAGCCATTACAAGACTAGACAGAAAGGGGAGGAAAATCAGTGTTTTTGATTTCTTGTTGGTATTTTTTTTTCTGCTTTTGGTTTTAGAGTCTAACGTGAAGACATTTTGCTCCAAGAATATCCTAGCCATCCTTGGCTTCTCCTCTATCATAGCTGTGATAGCTTTGCTTGCTGTGGGACTGACTCAGAACAAAGCATTGCCAGAAAACATTAAGGTAAGTCAAATATGTGTGTGTGTTTGTGTGTATGTAAGAGGGGATCTGGGTGGGACAGGGGGAAGAGGGTTAAGGTATGTAGAGCATAGGGGAGGAGTTGAGGTTCTAACAGCCCAGGAACAAGTCAATTTCCACTGGATTAGGCGAGTAAAATGGAAATAGATGCTCATTCTGGAAGAGTAAATGCCTTGAATCAATTAGTGGTGGGAAGATAACTGCCTTTATGATTGTTTAGCAAACTCATTAAATTGATACTCTGGCAGAGATTAATGCTTTATTCAGCTCATCCAGATCTGTGTAATACTATGCCAAGATTCTATATTCTAGTATATTTCCACTTCTTCATCATGGGTGAATCACAATACTGCACTCTGTTCTTTTTACTTCATTATTATCACTATCACCAAAACAATACGTTTATTATACAGCTCTGTATAAAGTACTATGGAAGTCAGAGATTGTGGAGAAGACATGTATCTTATCTCCAGATATAGTAAAGAATCAACAAAATCAATAAAAGCAAATCAGAAAACATATGTGTATCAAGTATAGTCATTTGAAATGAATTCATGGATAGGCAGATTTCTTGTGATATTTCTACATTTGAACAACTAGTTACTATCATTAAAGATCATTAGGCTCATTAACTTTAATGTATTTCTGTTTTCTTTCCAGTTCATCAAAGTAAAATTTCAGACATGAATATCTCACAAGTACTTTGTAATATGGTCATTAAATTTTTTAATCTGTTAATTAAAAAGCATGTGGTAAATAAAAATTTATATTATAGATATACCATTTTACACTTTCACTGAAATTACAGTAAACAAATATATAAGGGCCCAGATGACACCAATATACTAATAAGCATGTATGTATATGTGGGCAGTAATATATCCAAAAGTTAACTTGACCATGGAGGCCTGGGAATACACATGTAGAAGTATATTCTCTTGTATTTGAAGATGTTGAACTGGGAGCCTGGAAGGATGGTTGCATATGCCAGGCCTCTGAAACTTTTGCCATCCACCCAAATCACTGTATAGCAGAGGCGTGGGTGTCACACTGGCATCTTTTTGTCAAGTTCAACCCAGTGGTGCTGTGTACAGCAGTCCCTTTGTCAAGACAGAAAGCTGATACTATCTCATTGTTAAGGGTCGCTTGCCTTTTAATATTGAGTGATGTTGTTTCCTTGGCAAAACTTCACTCACAGTTGAAGTCTCATGACATCTTGGTTCCATTATTTGTTTACCAGTTCCAGAAATACATGATTGCCTTCTTAATTTGACCTTTTTACATGTTCAGTATTGCATCATTGGAGAGGGAGACGCCTAGCAGGCAAAATCCATGACAAACTTGAGTTATGTTCCCAAGAATATGTGTGGTCATGGACGACCTTCCCTCATTCACAGTGGTCTCCTTCAAGTCTGCTGTACTTCTGCATTGTTATATGGGCCTGGCAAAATGGAACAAGGTCTTTGGCGTTCTTTAAATAAAAGGGAGGAGTATTGAAGAGCAGTCATTGGCATCTGAAGTGAATCTTTTTAATAATATCACTGATTTATTTTATATAAAGATAGTTTTATATATGCAAACTAGTCATTTGTTGAGGTTACATAATTTTAGTAAGATTCCTGGCATATATTGGGGGCAAAATATTTCAGAAACTTGTATTCTGGTGATGGCTTTAAACCAGATGTGCTGTCCAATTTGATAGCCACTAGCCACATTCAGCTCTTTACACTTAAGTCAATTAAAATTATATAAAATAAAAAATTCTGTCCCTGTGTTGCACTAGCCACATTTCAAGTGCTCAATAGCCACACATAGCTGGTGGCTACTGTATTGGACAATACAGATATAGAATATTTCCATTGCTGTAGAAAGTTCTACTAGGCATTGCCACTTTAAAGCATACTCTTGAATGATAACTCTGAAGTCGTTCAAAACCAAGTTTAATGAATAAGGTGTATGATAAAACATTTTATAAAATCTAGAATAAGAAACAAAAAAACTTTTTTTCTTGCATGGTTTGTACACTAGTACCAAGATCATCCCAAATATCATGGGCTACTAAACTGGTTTGAGTAGTTTATTGAAATAAATATATTTGCTTCCAAAAATGACCATTTAAAAGATAACACTTATTTGGATATTTGTACTGATACATGTTTTTTTTTTGTTTGTTTGCTTTTTGTTTGAGTTTTTGTTGTTGTTGTTGTTGTTGTTGTTTTGAGACGGAGTCTCACTCTGTTGCCCAGGCTCGAGTGCAGTGACGCAATCTCAGTTCACTGCAAGCTCCGCCTCCCGGGTTCACGCCATTCTCCTGCCTCAGCCTCCCGAGTACTGGGACTACAGGTACCTGCTACCATGCTCGGCTAAGTTTTTGCATTTTTAGTAGAGATGGGGTTTCACCGTGTTAACCAGGATGGTCTTGACCTCCTGACCTTGTGATCCACTCGCCTCAGCCTCCCAAAGTGCTGGGATTACAGGCGTGAGCCCCCGTGCCTGGCCGATACATGTGTTTTAAGAACACACAATGACATGACTTTCTGACCATACCTAATTCAGCAGTTCTTCATTCATTTTTTATAAATTTATGCATTGACAATTATTTATTACACCCCAGCCTGGCTGACAGAATAAGAGTCTATCTCAAAAAAAGTAAAATAAAAAATATTCATTGTCTGTGTTAGGCACTGGGCTACACAATAAAGAAAGCCAGTATATAGATGTGACTGAGCTTACCATCTGGGGATGCAAACGTATTTAATAACACAAATTATTAATTGTAATTGTGATAAATTGCCACCAAATGAAAGTTTTGGGATCAGGCAAGTCTCCCCTGAAAAAATGATATTAGAATGATATCTGAGAAATGATTAGAAGATAGCTGGGAAAGACATAGGTAAAGGGTAGTCCAGGCAGGGCCGAGCGCAGTGGCTCACGCCTGTAATCCCAGCAGTTTGGCAGGCCAAGGTTGGCAGATTGCCTGAGCTCAGGAGTTTGAGACCATCCTGGGCAACATGGTGAAACCCCATCTCTACTAAAATACAAAAAATTAGCTGGGTGTGGTGGCACGTACTTGTCATCCCAGCTAGTTGGGAGGCTGAGGCACGAGAATCGCTTGAGCCCCAGAGGCGGAGGTTGCAGTGAGCCAAGATCACGCTACTGCACTCTAGCTTGGGCTGCAGAGTTAGACTCCATCTCAAAACAACAACAACAACAACAACAAAAGTATTCAAGGGAGAAGGAAAGCGGATGCAAGAGTCCTGAAACAGGAAGGGGTTGGGTATCTCCTAGGAACTAGTTGGAGAGCAGGAGTGGGCCACGTGTTATATAAAGATGGGGAGGTAGGTGGTGCAGGCCCTGCAAGACAGGTTGAGGATTTCAGTTTTAATCCTAAGAGTAGTGGGAAGCTAGTGGTATGATCAGATTTGTTTTTGCAAAGATCACTCTGATTTCAATGAATTAGAGGGGGGTGAGATGTAGGAGGATACCAGGAGGAGGCCACAAGAAAAATTTGGAAGGACGGGGAGGCTTTGGGTATAATTTTTGAAGAATTGTTTTGAATATTGGAAAGCCAATGGGAAATGTCAAGAAAGCAGTTGGATAATCAGATTTGGACCTTTCTTTTCTGAGCAAATGTCTACTGCCGTGCTCAACAAAAATATAAAACAAGCCAAATTTTAAATTTTCAAAGAGCCACATTTTAGAAAGTAGAATAAAAGAGGTGAAAGTAATTTTAATAATATATTTTATGTAGCCTAATGTATCCAAAATATTATTTCAACATTTCATCAAAATAAAGAATTGTTGGCTGGGTGCATTGGCTCACGCTTGTAATCCCAGCACTTTGGGAGGCTGAGGCGGGTGGATCACCAAGTCAGGAGTTCAAGACCAGCCTGGCCAACATAGTGAAATCCTGTCTCTACTAAAAACACAAAAAACATTAGCTGGGCGTGGTGGTGGGCACCTGTAGTCCCAGCTACTTGGGAGGCTGAGGCAGGAGAATCACTTGAACCTGGGAGGCAAAGGTTGCAGTGAGCCTAGATCACGCCACTACAGTCCAGCCTGGGTGACACAGCAAGACTCTGTCTCAAAAAAAAAAAAAAAATGTTTTTTTGTTTGTTTGTTTGTTTTTTGAGACAGAGGAGTTTCACTCTGTAGCCCAGGCTGAAGTGCAGTGGTGCGATCTCGGCTTACAACAACTTCCGCCTCCCAGGTTCAAGCAATTCTCCTGCCTCAGCCTCCTGAGTAGCTGGGACTACAGGCACATGCCACAACACCCAGCTAATTTTTGTATTTAGTAGAGATGGGGGTTTCACCATGTTGGCCAGGATGATCTCGATCTCTTGACCTCTTGATCCATCCACCTCGGCCTCCCAGAGTGTTGGGATTACAGGCGTGAGTCACCACCATGCCCAGCCAAAAAAAAATTGTTAATGAGATACATTCTTTTTTCATACTATCTTCAAATTTTAACTTATGG
The DNA here is from genome assembly GCF_043159975.1 of Macaca nemestrina. Taxonomy (NCBI): domain Eukaryota; kingdom Metazoa; phylum Chordata; class Mammalia; order Primates; family Cercopithecidae; genus Macaca; species Macaca nemestrina. The sequence continues at coordinate 37,969,359 of NC_092133.1, read as the reverse complement.
TGTATCTCAATTCCAACTAGTCACATTTCAAGTGCTCAATTGCCAGCTATTTGTTACCCTGGTTAGATAGCACAGGCCTAGATTAAAGCTATGTCTCTGATGGCATTGATTGACTGAAGTCTTAGAAATGGACGAGGTCATCTAGGAAGGGGTTATAAAATGAGAAGAGAGTCAAGGTCCAAGTCCTGAGAATCTCTATCATTTAAAGTAGGGGTCCCCAACCCCCAGGCCATGGACCAGTACAGCAGGAGGTAAGCAGCAGGTGAGCAAGCAAAGCTTCATCTGTATTTACAGTTGCTCCCCATCTCCTACTTTACTGTCTGAGCTCCATCTCCTGTCAGATCAGTGGCAGCATTAGATTCTCATAGGACCGCAAACCCTATTGTAAACTGCACCTATGTAGGATCGGGATTGCGTGCTCCTTGTGAGAATCTAATGCCGGATGATCTGTCACTGTCTCCCATCAACCCCATATGGGACTGTCTAGTTGCAGGAAAACAAGCTCAGGGATCCTATTGATTCTACATTATGGTGAGTTGTATAATTATTTCATTATATGTTACAATGTAATAAAAATAGAAATAAAGTGCACAATAAGTGTAATGCACTTGAATCATCCCGAAACCATTGCCCCCTTCTCTCCACCTCTGGGTCTGTGGAAAAATTGTCCTCCGAGAAACTGGTCCCTGGTGCCATAAAGGTTGGGGATCACTGATTTAAAGGGTGAATAGGGAAGGAATTCCTCCTAAAACATAATGATAATATTATTTAGTGCTTTGCAGTTATAAATCATTTCCACATGCATTTCCATTTTTTCTTCCCATGAATGCTGTGAAGAATGGAAGGTTATCTCCCTTTTGTTTTTTTTTTTGAGACGGAGTTTTGCTCTTGTTGCCCAGGCTGGAGCTCAGTGGTGCGATCTCGGCTCACCACAATCTCTGCCTCCTGGGTTCAAGCGATTCTCCTACCTCAGCCTCCCGAGTAGCTAGGATTATAGGCGTGTGCCACTATGCTCGGCTAATTTTTGTATTTTTAGTAGAGACGGGGTTTCTCCATGTTGGTCAGGCTGGTCTTGAATTCCTGACCTCAGTTGATCCGCCCGCCTCGGCCTCCCGAAGTGCTGGGATTACAGGCGTGAGCCACGGTGCCCAGCCATCCCTGTTTCATTATTTATTTATTTATTTATAAATTATATTTTAGGTTATAGGGTACATGTGCACAATGTGCAGGTTTGTTGCATATGTATACATGTGCCATGTTGGTGTGCTGCACCCATTAACTCATCATTTACATTAGGTGTATCTCCTAATGCTATCCCTCCCTCCTCTCCCGACCCCACCACAGGCCCCGGTGTGTGGTGTTCCCTACCCTGTGTCCAAGTGTTCTCATTGTTCAGTTGCCACCTATGAGTGAGAACATGCGGTGTTTGGTTTTCTGTCCTTGCGATAGTTTGCTCAGAATGATGGTTTCCAGCTTTATCCATGTCCCTACAAAGGACATGAACTCCTCTATTTTATGACTGCATAGTATTCCATGTTGTAAATGTGCCACATTTTCTTAATCCAGTCTATCATTGATGGACATTTGGGTTGGTTCCAAGTCTTTGCTATTGTGAATAGTGCTGCAATAAACATACGTGTGCATGTGTCTTTATAGCAGCATGATTTATAATCCTTTGGCTATATACCCATTAATGGCCATCCCCATTTTATAGATAACAAAATCAAAGCCTTAGATGTTCTCTCACCCAAGGCAGAGGGGGAGCTAAAACTAGAATTCAGTTTTCTGATCCAAAGACTAATGTTCTTTTCATTTGTCTTAATGAGTTTTTCCAAACAACACATCCTATTAACAGAAATTGCATGCAGGATGTTTATTTTGGGAAGTGATTCCAAGGAAACAAGGAAGAAGGGAAAGAGAGGAGCAAATTACCATGTTGGGCAACTGAGGCTTGATCCTCCCAGGGACCCTCTGAAGAGCTGTGGAGAGTGAACTTTAGAATTGTCTGCCCTGGGCATTTATCCCCTGGTTCTCATCACCTGTTGGTCAAGGGTTGCTCCCATCCGGTGTTGAGTCCCTGTCACTTCCAGGTTTGCACGTGTGTCAGAGGGGCCATGTGGGTACCACAGGTGACAACCTAGGCAGCAGGAGAGAAGCTCCTGGGCAAAAATAGAGAGATAAGGAGATACTGCTGGGGCTGGAGTAAAAAGTTGGCCAAGATGTAAAATGGCCACAGGAAGTATCTGAAGTATCATTGCACCTCCTGCTTTTTGTGGAGGTGAGGGTTCTTTGTACACATAATTTTAATACAATAGAGATATATTCATACAGAGACAGTGCTGTGGAAGCCCAGAGAAAGAAGCCGCTAGTTGTGCCTGATTACATGGAGACTTCACAGAGAAGGTAGCCTTGGAGCTGAGTCTTGAGTACTATGGCTTGAATGTTTGATCCCTCCAAAACTCATGTTGAAACTTAATCCCCAGTATAATAGTATTAAGAGGCAGGGCCTTTAAGAGGTAGTGGATCATGAGGGCTCTGACCTTATGAATGGATTAATCCATTCATGGATAAATGGATTGAGTTATCACAAGGGTGGGTTAGTTAGCATTAGGGATCAGCAGCTCAGTATGGTTAGATTGTTGAATATGGGGGCAGGAAGGAGTGGTGGAAGAGGAGGTCCAAGTCTGAACTTAGTATTTCTGGCTTACAAGTGGGCATCTCATCCATTAAACTGCAGTGGTGTTCAAGCTTGGATCCATATTAGAAGCACCTGGGGAGCTTTTCAAAAATATGGCTGGGCCCCATCTCAGGTCAATTAAACCATCTTTGGAGGTTAAAGTTAAATAAAAATTATTCAAAATATTGTAGATCACTGGGCGCGGTGGCCCATGCCTGTAATCCCAGCACTTTGGGAGGCTGAGGCGGGCAAATCACTTGAGGTCAGGAGTTCAAGACCAGCCTGGCCAATATGGTGAAACCCATGTCTTTAGTAAAAATACAAAAATTAGCCGGGCGTGTTGTCAGGTGCCTGTAATCCCAGCTACTCAGGAGGCTGAGGCAGGAGAATCACTTGAACCTAGGAGGCAGAGGTTGCAGTGAGCCGAGATCACACCACTGCACTTCAGCCTGGGCGACAGAGCGAGACTCTGTCTCAAAAAACGAAACAAAATGAAACAAAAAAGCCCAGGGACTGATATGTTTTAAAATCTTCCATGTGATTCTAATGAGTAGTTTTTATTGAAGACCACTGCTTTGAAGGGTTTCATACAAGGAAATGATGCCCAGATTTGTGTTCCCAAGATTCCTTTTGGCTGCAGAGCAGATTAGAGGAGGAGAGACCAGTCAGCATGCTCCTGCCATGGTCTAGGCAAGGCAGGTGAGGCCAGAATTAAGGCATTGTCTGTGGGGTGAGGGGAGGGGATAATGTGAAAGACACTTGGGTTGACCAGATTTTCGTGACAAAATTCCTTTGAGGACCTTTTAAAATTAAGATGGAACAGGTACCTTGGGACAGTAAATGCTGAGAGAAAAACTCCGAATGCCTCCGTTTAAAGACAGTGGTGGCCACAAGCCTCTCTTGGTGCAACTTCATACATAGAAAGACTTTCAGCTGTCCTGTACTCACTTCCTCTTTAATTTGTTATCCCTGTCCTCTTGCAGGGATCATTATTCTGCCTGCCTAGAGTACAACACAACATGGGCCATGGACTCACAGTGCCTTGGATTTGAATCTTCGCTCTGCTCTTAGGGTCACAGGAGTTAACGTCTCTAAGCCTTAGTTTCTCCACTTGTATGATGCAGCTGATGATTCTTCTCTTGTAAGATTACTGTGAGAATTCAGTGAAATAAAGTACATGCAAATGTGAGTGCAGAGCAGAAGGCCTGCCCGCTGCAGACACTCAGTGATTGATAACTCATGTCTTACCATTTTTGCAGCTTACCTGCCTTAGTGACAAATTGACAGTTATCTTTATTTTATTCCCACTGTTCCCCATTTGATTTGCCCTTGTGTAGTCCATTTCAGGTCAGCCCACCCCTGCTGATGATCCAGTCTTGTCATCTTCCTGCCTGACCTAGTTTGGGTTCAGCCCTGCTGGGGAGGTGGTGGCCTCATGCCTGGGCCACATGTGGCATAACACAGCAAGAACTCTTTATTGTTCTGATATGTTTACTTGCCCAGCTACCTAAAAGGTTATAAGCACATTGAGGACAGGGAATGGATTTCATTTGTCTTTGTGTGCATTTTATTTATTCATTGACTCCATTCATCCATTTAACAAATAGTCATTGAACATCAACTCTATTGTAGGCCCTGGCATATATTAGTAAGCAAGATGGGCAAAGTTATTATACCCTTGTTGAACTTATAGTCTAATGAGGGAGATAATCATTAATCAAATAATCATAAAATAAATGTTAAATTACAGCCAGCACAACTGATTTGGATAGTTGCTCCAGAGAAATTTGCTGACTGAATAGAGTAAGCACCTTGAACAGATAAAACTGCTCCCTCCTTGTATGTGAAGAGCCCAGGACCAGCCTGGTAGCCAGGCAATGTCAGTGTGGGAAAGAGACCTCTGTCTCAGAGTTCTCTAGAGATCCTAGTTGCCCACTCTTACCCTCAGAGACTTCTCAGTTTGAACCTCCAGAGTGCAGGGCCTCAGAAGCTACATGTGTTAGCAGGCATCCTGGGGAATTCTCATGCCACTGAAGTCTATGAACCACTGCCTGTGAGACACAATGATAACTTAAAAAAACAAAACAAAACAAAACAAAATATAGCCTTAATGAACTGAAGAGCCATTAGCTGTACCCAAGGCTTCCCCTGGGAAAGCACCTTTGTTCTGGTGGACCTAGGTGGGGAGGTAGCTTTGACGTCTGCTTGGTTCCCCACTTCCTTGTCTACTCATCACTGAACAGTGGCAGTTAGTGATTGTCAGATATTCCTTTTAGCACAAACATTCCACATTTTGGCACACACTGAGTCTCTGTCACACAAGCACCAGACTGACCCAATACCAAACAACTACCCTTCATTGAACGCTGCCTCTTCTGTGAATGCAGGCTTGGGGACCAGACCACTTTGATTTTAATTCCAGATATGCTACTTTCCTAGTTGAGACTTTGGGCAAAAAAATTCTCTCTATGCCTCCCCTTCTGTGTAAAAGCAAGATAGTAATAGTACCTACTTAGAAGATGGTTGTGAGAATTAAATGGAATAATACAAGTGACTTAATTGTCAGAGTGATGAGCACATCAGAGGTCCTCAATGGAGACTACCTGCTTTAATGAAGAGATGTGCTGTGGAAGACCCTTAGCTATTAGTGTGTCGTGGTCACTGAACCAGTACTCTGCAGGATTTCCAACTTCTGTTAAAGGGTAATGACCTTTCTTCATGCATCTGCTTTATAAAAGTGCTGTTCTTAGTTAAAGCATTTGTGATTTTATCTTTTTATGGAGACTTTGGAAAGATTTGCTCTGATTTCCAACCTCAAATACTCTTGGAAAATATTTGTATTCTTTTTACTCTATTGGATTTTAATGTGTGTTTTAAAAAGCAACATCTGCAGATAGATGGTGGTTGCACAATGTGAATATCCTTAATACCATAAACCTGCACTTAAAAATAGTGACATGGTAACTTTTATGTTATGTATGTTTTACAGCAATTTAAAAATAAAATAATAACAGAACTGTGGTTTGTATTAAAGATCTAGTAACTCTAATTAAAGAAAAAGGAAAGGAAGAAAATGGTCTCTAAATGTTTATAGGCCCTGCTAGCATCTCTGCTGTCTGGTTTGTTTATAGAGTACTAGAGTCTTACTCAAAATTATAAACTTTGTATATAAACCCAAGTTCACTGAGACAGACTGATGAGGCTGCTGAAGTTACCATTAAAGCTACAGGAACTTTTAAGAAAGTTTTTGAAGACACACTGCGTCTGAAGGGACCATGAGAAGTTAATGATCACACTTGTCTGTGTTACCAGATGTCTTAGTCTGTTTTGTGTGGCTGTAACAGAATGCGACAAACTTGGTAATTTATCAATATAAAGAACAGAAATTAATTGTCTCACAGTTCTGGAGGCCATGAAGCCCAAGATCAAGGTGCTGGCAGGCTTGGTGTCTGGTAAGGGCCTGGTCTCTGCTTCCAAGATGATGCCTTGAACTCTGCATCCTCTGGAGGGAGGAATGCTGTTCCTCACATGGCAAAAGAGTAGGAGATAGCAAACTCACTCCCCAAACCTCATTTAACTGTGGCATTAATCCATTTAAGAGGGCAGAGCGCTTGAATACCTAAATACCTCCCACTAGGGCTCACCTCCTGATGCTGATGCATTGGTGATGAAGTTTTCAACACATGAGTTTTGGAGGGGAAAACAGTCAAACCATAGCATCTGTCTTATGGGCTTTTTGGGGAAGGTGTAGGACAACTCCAATGGTACTACTTTATATTAGACAATGAAAATTAAACTCTTTTAGGGCTGGAAGGAATTTAGGAACCATCCAGTTCCAACCCCCTCATTTATCCATTTGATTCAATAATTATCTGTTGAATTCTTTCTTTGTGCCTAATGTATAGTAGGATATACCGTCATGGATGCTGTATATACTGTGGTAAACAAAGTAGACCTGCCCTCATGTAGCTTACAAGCTAATAAGAAAGATAGATATTAATCAAATAGCTGCATAAATTATACCATGTAACCAGTACTGTCTTTAGAGGGAAAATACAGGCATTCTGATCAGGAGGGTAGGATCTAAACTCAGGAGGTCAGAGAAGGCTGAGATGTCAAATGAAGGGCTTTCTGGGTAAAGGCCCTGGAGCAGAAGCCATGAGACCTATGGGCAACTGCAAGCAGGCCAGTTCCACCATTTTCTGAATGAGAAGAGGGTGAAATATTCTACTTCTGTGGAGCCAGGAAGCAGGCTGACTGATGCTCTAGTTTCTCTTTCTTTCTGCTTCTAAAGAGACTTACCCAGAAGCCTGGAACTATATGACATTTGTGTAGGTAGAATTGTTTCCATCCTAAGGAGAGATCTGCCCTACTTCTATGTGGCCTCCAGTCTCAGTGAGCTTAGGGTCTGTTGCGCCTACATTTCCAGGTCTTCACCAAGGCCCCTGCATTGGTGTTTCTATGAACCAAGCAAGGTCACTTCTACTGTTCCTCTTTCTGGACCACCACTTCTGTTCATGCAACCTAGCTCATGAAGATCATAACCGACCTTCATTCGGTTATGATCTTCGTGAGCTAGGTTGATCATGCATTATGTGCATAATCAAAAGCCAGCTTAGAACAAAATTGTATGCACAGTAAAATTACAACTGTATAAAAATAATATACAACTTTAAAAATTTTAAAATTTAAATTATTTTTAGACTCATGGGGCACATGCACAGATTTGTTTCATGGGTATATTGCATGATGCTGAGGTTTGGGCTTCTAATGATCCTGTCACCCAAGTAGTGAACATAGAACCTGATAGGTAGTTTTTCAACCTTTGACCTCCTCCCTACCTCCCCTCTTTCGGAATCCCCAATGTTTATTGTTCCCGTCTTTGTGTTCATGTGTAACCAACGTTTAGCTTCCACTTATAAGAATATACAGTATTTGGTTTTCTGTTCCTGTGTTAATTCGCCTAGGGTAATGGCCTCCAGCTGCATTTATGTTGCTGCAAAGGACATGATTTCATTCTTTTTTATGGCTGTATAGTATTCCATGGTGCATATGTACCATGTTTCCTTTATACAATTCATCATTGATGGACTCCTGAGTTGATTCCATGTCTTTGCTATTATGAATAGTACCATGATAAATTTACAAGTGCAAGTGTCTTTTTGGTAGAATAATTTGTTTTCCTTTGGGTATATACCTAGTAATGGAATTGCTGGGTCAAATGGCAATTCTATTTTTAGTTCTTTGAGAAATCTCTAACCTTCTTTTCACAGGGCTGAATAAATTTGCATTCCCACCAACAGTGTGTAAGCATTCCCTTGTATGCACAATCTTGCCAGCATCTGTTATTTTCTAACTTCTTAATAGCCATTCTGACTGGTACAAAATGGTATCTCATTGTGGTTTTAACATTCATGTCTCTGATGACCAGTGATGATGAACATTTTTTCAAAAGTGTATTGGTCACTTGTATGTCTTCTCTTGAGAAGTGTTTATTTATGTCTTTGGCCCACTTTTTAATGGGGTTATTTATTTTTTTCTTGTTGAGTTGTTTGAGTTCCTTATAGATTCTGAATATTAGTCCTTTGTTGGATACACAGTTGGAAAATATTTTTTCCCATTCTGTAGGTTGTGTGTTTACTCTGTCACTGGTTTCTTTTGCTGTGCAGAAGCTCTTTAGTTTAATTAGGTCCCAATTGTCAATTTTTGTTTTCACTGCATTTGCTTTTGAGGACTTAGTCATAAATTCTTTACTGAGGCCAATGTCTGGAAGGGTATTTCCTATGTTTTCTTTTATGACTTTTATAGTTTGAGGGTTTTACACTTATGTGTTTATTCCACCTTGAGTTAATTTTTGTATATGGTTAGACGTAGGGGTCTAGTTTCATACTTCTGTATATGGTTAGCCAATTTTCCCACCACAATTTTTTAAATAGGGAGTCCTTTTCCCATTGTTTATTTTTGTCAGCTTTGTCAAAGATCAGTTAGTTTTAAGTGTGTGGCTTTATTTCAGGGTCTCTCTTCTGTTCCATTGATCTATGTATCTATTTCTGTACTAATATCATGCTGTTTTAGTTATCATAGCTTTGTGGTTTAAAGTTAGGTTATGTGATGCCTCTGGCTTTATCCTTTTTGCTTAGGATTGCCTTGGCTATTTGGGCTCTTTTTTGGTTCTATATGAAGTTTAGAATAGTTTTTTTTTCTAATTCTACAATTTCTTTGGGCAATACTATGCATTCAAAAAAGACTTGGAAGGAAATAAATAAAAATAAAAGTGATATCTAATTGGTAGAATCTTAAACATCTTTTTTATACTTCATTTTATGAGTGATATTTAAGAAACTTTTAGTACTCTTAAAATAGAAAATAATATTGAAATAATCCTGAGGGAGTGTCAGATCTCTTCCTTACCACCCAAATCTTGCTGTTTTCTTTAAAGGATATACTCATAGGGACTTTTGGAAATATTTAAATATGAGCTACAGAGAAATGTTGGGTTTCTCCACTGCTAGACTTTGAGACATTCACTAGCTAATGGGCTTGTGAGCCTAGGAGGCAGAGAGAACATGAACATTCTCCAAACTTCTGGGAAGCTTTATTTACTGAAGCCCTTGTAGGCCTCGTACTCTCTGGAACATGCATTGGAAAATGCTAGTGTGGTGGAAAGAGAACAAAACGTTGTGGCTACCTGGGCCCTGATGGACATTGTAACAAAGAAAGGCAAACTCCCCAAATGCTCAAATTGAACTTTCAGTCAAGCTTTATCTGTCTCTCAAGCAGCAAACAATGCCAGTTTTTTATTCTGCAAGCCATTTCAGAAGACAAAATGTTTAGCACAGTTGCACAGGTTAGCGTGCTAGTGTACTGTGTACACAAGATGAAATGTCCTCAATTTCTGCATTAAAATATGCTTTACCCCCTTCTCAAACACTTATCAAATGTGACGTAGTAAAAGCTTTTGTTTCTCAACTACCTCACTGTGTAAGGCCTTAGAGAAAACAAGCTGACAAAAGCAAGCCTGGTTCTTTGGCTCTATGGGAAGAATGACTTTCATATCAACAATGTTAGAATAAAATGTCCTGATCCCAGATAAAGGCTGCTTGCTGCTTATACCTTGCCAGTGTTTGTCATATGCTGCTGTGGTTGGAACATTTTCTGGCAGGAAGCAATCAGGGGCCCTGTTAGGGAACAACAGAATTTTCTGCCATGTAATTCCTGAGCCTTTTTCTCCACTCTGGGAGGTTTCTCACGGGTCCAGTGGCCCCAGACCTCAGTCAGTGTTCCTCTCTGCCCACAGTGGCCACCACCTAAGCCATTTCTTGGATTCCTTTCACTGCAGGCCTAGCTGTAGAGGAGTCTGTCCAGCTTGCTTCCTTGCTGTGCCCAAAGCTTACAGGCCCTTTTCTTTCTAAAGGCATAATGCTAATTACTGGAGGGAATCCCCACTGTGTGTAACTAGGAAGAGAACACTGTGGAGGTGATGGCAGGTCAAGGGTCCTCACAAGGTCTGCACGGTGATACTCCCTGGTCTAGTGAAATGGAATAGGGTTTGACACTCAATAGGCTCTACTTTTAGCTTTTCCCAGTGGTCCAGGGAGGTCTCTTAAACCTATTTCTTGTCTCTTTTCTCCCTGGAGTCTCTTAGATTCATAGCAGGTGATATATATACCTGTTGCCACCTACATTTTCAGGTCTTCACTGGGGCCCACACATTGGTGTCTCCACGAACCAAACAAGGTCATTTCTACTGTTCCTCTTTCCAGACCACTGCTTCTGTTCATACAACCTAACTTATATATGTAGGGAGATTCACATATACACACCACACACACACACACACACACGGCTAAATTAAGCATTTTTAAAGTGGCAGACCACATTTTGAGGTCCGCAGCTTAAATAAGCAGCCATGTGACAAGAGTCATTGGCTCACATTTCAGAAGCGTCTCCTGTTTCTCTTCCTTTTGCTTCCCCATTTACTTCCCTCTATGTTTCTTCTCTAAGGAAGATTAAAAAGCACATGTGCCATCATGCTCTTCTCCCAAGTTCATGTCAGATGTCATTACTCAATCATGGCATTTTTTAATCCTGAATAAGCTCAGGGATGTAACCAAAGATGACTATCAGTTTATTAAAATGGGCATTGAGCAGTTTACTCCTGGGTAAATACCCCCAAAGAAATGAGAACTTATTTCAACAAAATGAAATGCACATGAATGTTTCTGGTGGCTGTATTTCCAGTAGCCCCAAACTGGAAATAATCCGAATGTCCATCAACAGTTGAATGGATAAAAATATAGTATATCCATATAATGAAATACTCTGCAGTGATGGAAAAGATGATCTACTGATACACACAGTTTGAGTTCATCTTACATAATGTAAAGTGAAAGAAGTTAGACATAAAGGAGGCATACTATGTGAGTTCATGCATCGCAGTTCAGAAACAGGCAGAACTCATACATGATGGGAGAAGTTAAGACAGTGGTAACTGACTGAGAAGGGCACCGGGAAGCCTTGTGAGGGTTAGAATGTGTTTTGTATCTTGATCTGGGCGGTGGTTATACGGATGTGCACATATACAAAAATTTATTGAGGTGTATGCCTAATATTTGCACACTTCACTGTAGCTACCCCTCATTTCATGTCCTTAAAAGGGGGCACCAATTTGAAAATTATTGCCCAGCCCTTGCTTCTGTGTTTCTAGATATAAAGTCTTGAGTCTGACTTTGATTCAAGTCCAGGCTCTGTCACCTATCAGCTGTGTATCTTGAGGAAATTACTGAACCTCTTCATACTTTAGTTTCTCACCTATATAGAAGGGGTAAAAATAGTACCTGCTCTATAGCACTGTTCTGAGAGTTTAGTTGGATAGTTCATACAGGTTGATTCATACAATACCTGCCTGGTACATTTAGTGCACTCGTGAAATATGACATGGTGACTTGTTCTTTCTCTTCTGATCATCTAGTTCTTTCTCCTGCTGTCATCTATCCTTCTTTTCTGCTGACTTTCTTTCCTCCTTTTTTCTTCTTTTCATCTCCCCCTACTCGTAAAGCCAAAAACATGAAGTTTAAGTACATATATTTTAAAATATATTAAATACAATTTTACAGTTGTATTCATAATTTAAAAGTGAGTGCATTTACTGTTTTTTACATCTCTCCTTAAAACAAACTCTGCATTTATTGAACTAAAATTAGATGAAGATATTTATTATGTCTTACTGGCACTCAATGGAGTAACTCAGTGGTTCCCAAACTTACCTGCACATTAGAATCATGTGGGACCTTATAAAAATTTCAAAGCCCAGGACACATACCAGATCAATTAGATCACAATATCTGGGTCTAGGACACAAGCATCAGTAGCCACTGAAGCTTTCCAGGTGATTCCCGTATGATTCCAATGTGTAGACAAATTTGGGGACTATAGATTAATGGCTTTCTATTCCTTCCACAGTGTCTCAGCTACTTCAGCATGTGGTTCTGAATCTTGGCTGCACATGAGAATCACCTAAGAAGCTTCTAAACAATACTGCTTCTTGGGCCCTGTTCTGCATAAGGTCTGAATATTTCTAACATGCAACCAGCATGAAAAGCCCCATTCTAGCAGGGTTGGTATCCTGGTAGATTTTGTGATCGGAGTGACTCCAGTGCCATCTCCTCAATGTTCCTCTCAAATGCTTTCTCCTCATGTTTTTGAAAATTCCAGTCCTTTCTCTTGCAAGCCTAATATGGAGATGAGTGATGTGATACTGATAAGTTTTTGGTCTGTTTTGCTTTCAGTATGGGATTGTGCTGGATGCGGGTTCTTCTCACACAAGTTTATACATCTATAAGTGGCCAGCAGAAAAGGAGAATGACACAGGGGTGGTGCATCAAGTAGAAGAATGCAGGGTTAAAGGTAAGATGAAGACCAAGGGAAGGGGAGGCCGACAGTGGGGCATAAGAACATGAGAGGTGTATGGCCAGTAGAACAGAAGAGAAAAAGGAGCCCCAAGCATAGGAAGCCAAGTGAAGAACACAGTGCAGCTGCTGTTATGTTATCGTTACATAAATCATATTGAAATCAGTCCTTAATGATCAAACCCTAAGAATAAACACACATAAATATAATTAATAGTAGCTCCCATCAACAGAACACTTCTGCATGCTATGTACTTAGTACTGAACATGTGTTACTTCATGTATTATTATACTAATTTTTGAAAAATGGGGCACTGAGGTTGACAGAGGTTATACCACTTGTTTGTTACTCAAGCTAGTAAGTGATGGGGCTGCGGTTCAAACCAAGTTCTGCCTAACTTCAAGTCTACATCTTAGCCAGTGCTTCTCAAACTTGAAACTGCTTGAGCTTGTCAAAAACACAGATGATGGGCCCCATCCCCTAGAGTTTCTGAGTCAGCAGATCTGGAATGAGGCCTGCGAATTTGTATTTCTAAGAAGTTCCTAGGTGATGCCGATCCGGCTGGTTCAGATATTGCTCTCTTAATCTTTATACCCTGATCTACAGCTTGGAAGACATTTTTCAAAGCTTTCAGCCTCTGTTTAGGGAGGAAAGACCAAATTATAGGTTCTTAGGGCTGGGAAAAGGAACTTACAGATCGTTTAAATTTTGTTTCACAGAGAAGGAAACAAAAACCTGGAGGATTAGTGCCTTGAAAGTAGCAACAGAATTGAGACAAGAATCTAGGTTCCCTAATTACACTCTAGGCTTCCTGCTACTCTGAGCTGCTGGATTATATATCAATAATTTTTTTCTTTTAAGGTCATAATATAAGTTAGAGTGGTTGACATTCCGCTTTCACTCCCTTTACCCAGTACCCCCCCCATGCACCATTGTACCACAATCTCTCTGACTTTTCTCTCTCTTAGCCTTTTGAGCTGGGAACCCACTGTTTATTTTTAGTCAGACCGATAGCCTACATCCTAGAAGATAATTGATTTTTAGTTTGATAGGCTATGGAATCCACTAATTTTCATAGTTTATCAAGAAAGTAGTAGAGAGGAGATATTTCCAAGAGAGCAAGTCATTCTACCCAGTAGCCCATCAGTACTGAGACTTTGGCTCCATCAATACTGAGACAGTACTTCTAGCCTTTCTTAAAGCCCAAATCCCTCATTTTATTGGCTTTTATTTAACCCACTGCCTTCCATTTTTAAAAGTTATTTTAAGGGCCGGGCATGGTGGCTCATGCCTATAATCCCAGCACTTTGGGAGGCTGAGGTGGGCAGATCAGAAGGTCAGGAGATGGAGACCATCCTGGCTAACAGGGTAAAACCCTGTATCTACTAAAAATACAAAAAAATTAGCTGGGCATGGTGGTGCGTGGCCAGTAGTCCCAGCTACTAAGGAGGCTGAGGCAGGAGAATCGCTTGAACCTGGGAGGCAGAGGTAGCAGTGAGCCGAGATTGCGCCACTACACTCCAGCCTGGGCAACAGAGCAAGACTCCGACTCAAAAAAAAAAAAAAAATCTAGAAGATACCTTTCTTCTGAGACTTAACCCATGAGCGTTTGGCCTAACAAATGCAGGATTTTTCCCTCTCAAAAGAGAGAGTTCTCTAGTTAATCAAATATTGAACACAAATTTTCTGAATCAGAACAATTAGCTGGTAACTTAGAGCTGATTTTCTCATGGTTATTAGGCTGTTTGAAAACCTGTGAATGATCTGGATAACTTATTTAAATAATTATCTTTAAAGCAATTACTCTGCTATGAAGCACTGATAGTGTAGATGTTTATCTTAATGTGAGATGAAAGTGTTGTTATAACTTCAAAAATCTTAAGGAATCTTGGCTCTAATCCTCCATAGCAACAGTCAGTTTTGCTCTCAAACTGGAAAAACAGTTTTGCTAGGGAGGCAGGATATCAGACTGGAAAAGTCACCGAGGAGATGTAGATTCTGTTTCTCTTTCTTGTAATAGGAAGCAGCTCCACCTCAGAAACTTTAAGGTGCTGGCCAGGATCAGATAGCTAGTTAGTAGCAGCTTTCATCTTTTCAGTAAAAGCCAATTTGTCTGCTGCTTAATTTTTATTCTAAGTGTCATCTTTAGGTCTTTTAGGAACTAGTGTCATTAATTACAATGTTGTGGAGGAAATATCAAAAAGCAGCTAATGGAGTAGCTATCTATAAGATTCCTATTAAAGTCTGAGAACGTTATGCAATTGAATATGAAATTGCGCCATCCAGTGGCAGAATTATTGAACACTGGCCAGACCCAACTTAAAGTTTGGAAATTAAATCCTCTCAAGGCTAGGTCCAGTGAATTACCCTCTAAGTACAATAACCTAATGTATAGTACATCAGGAAATTGTTTTCTTGTATTTTTTTCAAAACACCATATTTTGATCTACTACTGTTAAGGTATGTTTTATAATTTTTTTTAAAAGATTGTTATCTTCTACATCTTTTCCTAGGTCCTGGAATCTCAAAATATGTTCAGAAAGTAAATGAAATAGGCATTTACCTGACTGATTGCATGGAAAGAGCTAGGGAAGTGATTCCAAGGTCCCAGCACCAAGAGACACCTGTTTACCTGGGAGCCACGGCAGGCATGCGGTTGCTCAGGTATAGCAGCATGTAGGGACCAAGAGTATCTGGGAGTTAGGCGTGGCAGTGAAAGAGCCTCTGAAGTTATGGGAGAGGGCCACACTCCCTAATACCCCAAGTTCTACACACCCAAGTCCATACCTAAGAAAGGAAATTTCAGTAAGTGAATAAAATGTCCAAACTCTTAGCATATATAGGGATAGGATTTTATGTATGTTTAAAAAAAAAAAAAAAAAAGCCCCCTTGTGCATCTCCCTATGGGGAATTCAAGAGGGATGGGGCACAGGGAGAGAAAGACTAGGCCCGTATACTCTGGGGTTTGGGGCTACAGACTTAGCTACTCAATATCTAGGAGGAAGAGGATAAGAGGAGACTCATAGACATCCCATGTCATAAATATTCACAACTAGCACATCTTTATATCACTTGATACCTGTGTGAATTATTTGTTCACTTGTTCATTCATTCAGCATGTAAAGCCTGCTTTATCCAGAATATGAAAACTCAACCCTCAAGGAAATCAGTTTCAATGCAGGGTGATCAGTGTTTTAATAGAGAAGTGCTCAGAGCTGCTATGGGAGCACATTTGGCCCTGCCCAGGGTGAGAGGAGGTCAGGAAAACTTAGAGGAAGGGATGCCTGAACTGAATCATGAAAAATGAGTTTGAGGATCGGGGAATGGCTTTATCAGCAGAGCAGACAGCATGCATTCAGTAACTGATGTTTATTCAGCTCCTATTATATGTCCGGCACTGTTCTAAGTACTTAGGATACAACAGTGAACAGGACAAAGTCTCTGACTTCATGGAGCTTGTGTTCTACCAGATGTGCAAAGGTAGGGAAGTGTGAGACGCATATTCAGAGGACTGTAAGTAGTCCTGCCTAGATAGAAGTGAGTAGTGTAAAATAATAATGATGATAATAGTAGCAGCTCATATTTATTGAGCCCTTCCTATGTTCTTAGCACTGCGCTAAGCACTTAATTGAACCGTCATAACAACTCTATGAAATTAATTATTGTTAACAAGATACAGAAGCTGTGGCTTACAAATGTGAAGTAACTCACCCAAGGTCACACACCTGGGAAGTGGTGGAGCCAGGATTCTGAGTGGGATTCTGAAAAGGAAGGGTCCAGGTCACAAAGTGCCCCATGGGCCATGCTAGGAAGTTTGGAGTTTATCTTAGAGAAAGTAGGAAGCCATTAAAAGACACTACACAACTCGTGACACTGGTAGAGAAGATAGATTGGAGGGGAGAAAAGCTGGGGATAAAAGGAAGGCAGTTAGCAGGTGTGGAAGCCATTTAGATGAGAGATGACAGGGGCCTAACGCCAGCTAGAAGGTAGCATCCTCTCGCTCAGAGACTCCCAGTGTTGCGTAGCCTAGATCTTGGAAGCAATTACATCCCATCTTCATTAAGACAACCCTGGAAGATTCCTTCTTCAGGTCTCAAAGTCTCAAACAGACCCAAGAACTGAGTTACAATATGGGGAAGATTTTTCCCAGGCTGGCAGCAGAGGAGTTTGGATGTCTATTCCAGGTCATTTGCCACCTGGTTTCTACTAGAACCCTAATTAAAAACCTGGAGCAGAGTCTGGCCATGTAACCAGCTACGAGCCACCCACAGTAGCTAATACAGCACACAGCAGCTTCAGGTATGGTCATCAAACCATACCCAGCTATCACCACTACGGTAATTGTAAGAGCCTTTAATAACTTTTTGAGCCAGGGAACTTCAGAACAAAAATGGTATTTTTAAGGAAAACCAACCTATGAAAGGATTGGAAGGATGTGGATTTGGAGAGAGATAAACAAAAGATTAATTCTGCCTCATCCAAAAGAAGGGTTCCTTGGACAGACATATGCGAAGATCCCCATCTCTCCATTTATTCCAGTGTATTATGATTCACTTCTTAGTAGCAGTGTGTGGATGCTATAGCTGAAATGGGTAATGTAATTATTAAAGCAAAAATGATAACCTCAGCTCTTCCTTTGTACAGGATGGAAAGTGAAGAGTTGGCAGACAGGGTTCTGGATGTGGTGGAGAGGAGCCTCAGCAACTACCCCTTTGACTTCCAGGGTGCCAGGATCATTACCGGCCAAGAGGAAGGTGCCTATGGCTGGATTACTATCAACTATCTGCTGGGCAAATTCAGTCAGGTGAATATCTCACAGCATCCATGGAGGTGGCTCTCTGGAGGCCAATGCCATTGCTATCTCAGGCAGTACTTGGGTCACTAGCCAGAATGAATGAATGAATGCTGGATGGATGGATGCATGGATGGATGGATGCATGGATGGATGGATGAATGAATTTACTGTCACATTTGTAAGGGTCACTAGAGGTGTAATTTTCTTACAAGACCTTCTATTGGGAGAATAAGGAAGACATGTGTTTGCCTTAGGGAGGCATAAAGGAAATTAAAAATGTATCATTAAAAATTAGAATAGCTAACATTTGCCTTCTGCAATGTGTCTCGTGCTGTGCTCAGCACTTTTCATGTTTTCTCTGATTTCATCCTTAGAACAGTATGAGGTACTACATCATCCCCATTTTAGAGCCCCATATCGATGTCTAGAGAGGGTAATTATTCTGCCCATGGCTGTACAACTAACAAGTGACTGAGCGAGAATTTGAACTTGAATGTGTCTGGCCTCAGACCTCTTGTTTGTAAACACTAGTTACACTGCTTCTATGTCTGGCAGTCTGAGCTATGTCTTTGAAGCCCCTCTTTTCTTGCTGATAATCTGTTGTAGATCAGGAGCCTCTAGTGAGCTTTGCCTCATCTTTATGCACCTGTTTCTTTGCCTTAGGAAATCCCTGACTCCAATAGATAGTATGAAAAGCAGAGTGTCCAGAGACTTCTAGCACTGGTAACTGTACTGTCTTTCAGAAAACGAGGTGGTTCAGCATAGTCCCGTATGAAACCAATAATCAGGAAACCTTTGGAGCTTTGGACCTTGGGGGAGCCTCTACACAAATCACTTTTGTACCCCAAAACCAGACTACTGAGTCCCCAGATAATGCTCTGCAATTTCGCCTCTATGGCAAGGACTACAATGTCTACACGCATAGCTTCTTGTGCTATGGGAAGGATCAGGCACTCTGGCAGAAACTGGCCAAGGACATTCAGGCAAGTATAACTCAATCCAGACCTGCTCTCCTCACATCTGTGCCTCCAGCCCCCACATCCTGTTGTTTTCTCTTTCAAATTCAGTAGTTTGTCTGAACTTGGTTATTGTACTTTCCAAACCTTTTTAGGCAGGATATTGAACTACATCTGGTCGACCCCTATAAATTGTTTCAACCAGACATCACCTCCCATGTTTGTTTACTGCGTTATCTCCATGGACATAATTGAGATCTTCTCTCAGGAAATAATTTCTCACCCTCATGGGGTTGATAATGAAAATTATGTGGTAGAATATTGTGTGTTGGAGGGGGAGTTGCAATTTATAATCTCTTTTAGACCACTTTTTAAAGCTCTTTATCCTACAAACTACAATAAAACAGAGTTGTTAGAAATGACCTGGAGAGGAGAAGGAAACAAAAAACACTTCAGGAAAAGCACAAAATGTATCAATTGGCACTTCAAATCTTGTCATCTTGTCCCCAGATGCTTTCTGCATTTTGAAGACAAGAAAAGTTAAACACACTTTGGGAGGCCGAGGCGGGTGGATCACTTGAGGTCAGGAATTGGAGACCAGCCTGGCCAACATGGTGAAACCCCATCTCTATTAAAAATACAAAAAAAAAAAAAAATTAGCTGGGCATGGTGGCACATGCCTATAATCCCAGCTACTTGGGAGGCTGAGTCAGGAGAATCACTTGAACTGGGAGGCGGAGGTTGCAGTGAGCCAAGATTGTGCCACTGCACTGCAGCCTGGGCCACAGAGTGAGACTCTGTCTCAAAAAAAAAAAGAAAAAAAAAAAAAAAAAGAAAAAAAAAGTTAAACATACTCAGCATCATGTGAGTACCAGGCACACCCTGACAAGTAAACACAAAGCCAGGATGTCACATCCAGCTATTCCCTGTCTCCACTGAAAGGATAACCAGTTCTCTGCTCTCCTCCAAAGCATTCTCTCTTGTTTTCAAAACCACTATCAATAAGATGGTCCTGGGAGTAGGGGGCGCTGAGAGACATTCACTGAGCCTCAAAGCTCCATTAAGCTTCTTATCCACAGCAGCCTCCTTTCTTCTCTAGTAGGTTGTGGATTAGAAATTATTTTTATTGGGCCAAGCGTGGTGGCTCACGCCTGTAATCCCAGCACTTTGGGAGGCCGAGGCAGGTGGATCACTTGAGGTCCGGAATTTGAGACCAGCCTGACCAACATGGCAACACCCCGTCTCTACTAAAAATACAAAAAATTAGCTGGGTGTGGTGGCAAACACCTGTAATCCCAGCTAGTAAGGAGGCTGAGGCAGGAGAATTGCTTAAACCTGGGAGGCTGAGGTTGCAGTGAGCTGAGATTGTGACATTGCACTCCAGCCTGGGTGACAGAGCAAGACTCCGTCTCAAAAATACATATATATATATATATATTTTTTTTTTTCTTGGATAGGAGAATGCTTGAAGAAAAGAATTTAAAAAATAAAGAATTTTAAAAAACTAATTAAAAAAATTTTCATACTATTGGCTTAAATGATGTAAAAGTATCTGGGAGTTTCTGATTCTCTCCTTGGAGGGAGGCTTGGTCCATAATGACATCCCTGTCATTATGTAGACTGCTGGAGAACTACCCCCAGGCCCAAATTTTTGACAACCTTGAGAGTTTCCTTATGAATCTGCTCCTGACCTAGATGATTAGGACTAAGCACTCAGGGACATTTCAAACTAATGGCATTTCTGGGCCCAGTTTTAACTATATCAGCATTCTTTGAATAGTCAAATACATTTATATCTGATACCACTTCTGGCGCCTGTTACACAAATCCATTTGTCACATTTATTCCTAAGGGTGAAAAAGGCAGGGCAGGCCATGTTGATGCCAATAACAAGTGGTGGGATGTTGTACAGTGCCTACATATTGATTAAGTCAGACTGTGCCTTTTGTATCCAAAGCGTTCACACATGATGCTTTCAAGTGATTTTTCCATTCAGGTTGCAAGTAACGAAATTCTCAGGGACCCATGCTTTCATCCCGGATATAAGAAGGTAGTGAACGTAAGTGACCTTTACAAGACCCCCTGCACCAAGAGATTTGAGATGACTCTTCCATTCCAGCAGTTTGAAATCCAGGGTATTGGAAACTATCAACAATGCCATCAAAGCGTCCTGGAGCTCTTCAACACCAGTTACTGCCCTTACTCCCAGTGTGCCTTCAATGGGATTTTCTTGCCACCACTCCAGGGGGATTTTGGGGTAAGTTTGTGAAATGATGAGGTATAGGATGTCTTGTTTACAAGTTATAGAATATGTGCCTACAAAGGATTTAAATAATAGGATGTATTTTTTTCTTACATAATGTCTTGAAGTAGATGATTAGGGGTTGGTTCTTCAGCTCAACTATGTCAGAACTTGGGATCAGCTTTTTCCACTATCTTTGTGATCTTTTTGTATTAAGGTATGTTACTGCTCCAAGCACCATATCACTAGGTCACTGCTTCCTTTTTGGCTCTAGGCAGCACCTTGAGCCCAGGTTCATCTCCATTCTAGTCAACAATAGGAGTACTGCCTTTCCAGAATGGGGGAGGTCCCAAAGAGGTTAGCCCCAGCAGTGTGGGAAAACTGACTAGGGGGTTGTGCCCAGGAGACCTTGTGGGACAGACCTCCTACAGCCACAGAACAGCCACTCTGATTTGCTATCTCCTTTGGCCAAGTGACATAGCAGAGTTCCCAGGGCTGGGGATGCTAAATCTGCCTCTCCCTTGTCTCTGCCTGTCCCCAGGGATGTTTCTCTCTTCAGGATGTCACGATGCTTACTGCGGGTTAAGACAAGGACAGGTTTCCTGCTAGGGAACCCAGGATGGTGGGGAAGCTGATTGTCCACCTTGATCTCACTTTTTCCAGTGTAGAAATTGTGAGTTTGGGGGAAATTTTTCACAAGCTTGGTGCCAGGCAGAATGGGAGGAGAGGTGACATGCCTGTGAAAGTTTGATTCTCTTCCCATCTGCTTGGAGTTTTTTCACTTCTTTGTGGCCCTGGGAACTGTCTCATCTTCATATTTGATTTCTGGGATATTGCTGGTGATCATCTCAGTGCTGTACATTTGTTTCTGGTTTTCTGTGGTTGGGGAGCATGAAGCCAGCTTGCTTCCATGCCACCATTTTGGAATCAGACATCCAAGCATCATATTTTCTTTCACATGCAAAGCAAAAGCAGGAGAGACGTTTAAGGTTTTCCTTGCACACATCTCTTGCACACACATTTTGCGGAAGTGCCAACTGACATCTTTTCAGATCCTGCTGGCCAGAACTTGGTGAAATATATACTCTAAACCAATCTGTGCTAAAGAGAAATGGATCAATATGGTTAGTTTAGACAAATTATTGTTTATCACTTGAAGAGTCTTTTTTGAGCATATTGCTTTCCTCTACTTGGGTAAAATCAGGACTTCATAAGCGAGGAAGAAGGGGGCTAGCTATGGGGTATGCACCTGTTAAACAGTCTGCCATAGGTGGCTTCTCAAATGTCAGGAGGAGGAGCAGCAGTTAGATGACACGGCTGAGGGTTTTCCTCTATAAAGACATTTAGGAAGTAGAAACTCAGGAAATCCCAAAGAAACATTGAAGATAACATCATTGTCATTATGTTTTGAAGAGTTGGGGGATTATTTGAATCCTAGCTCCAAATTCCTTATTTTCTTAATAACGCCAGAATAAGATAAAATATTTGAGCAGAGGCAGAAGAGATGCCTCTTAATCGACTCAGTCTTCAAATTTCATATTTTGGTCCCAGAGGCTAAGCATTATTATAATCATAGTTTAGTAGCATATTGAAAAATTAGCTACCATCTGTCAAATGCCAATTATTGACTAAGCACTCTATGTATATTATCTCATTTATTCATTCAAGATATTCAGAGAAACAAGGCTTTTGCCTGCTTTCATGCTTTCTCCCTTTTAAGAAAACAGCTCAGCATGTGAGAAGGGAGGTTCAGCTCCTCCCCTCCAGGACCCCAGCAAGAGAGTTTCTCCCAAGGTCACCTGGTCTGGCCCAAGACAAAGCTCTATGAAGAGAACATAGGCACTGTCCTAATCAGATCTGATTCTGCTTCTGGCTTCTTATGAACTGTATGAGTTCTTCATTTTCTTGGTCTCTGAGAAAACAATAGGTAATGCCATAGATCCAGGCTTACCTTAACCATGGTCCAAACCACAGCCTCCCCTCCCCTCAAGGTTCCTGAGGGAAATACATGGCAAGACAATGACTGGCAGAGTAATATTTGGTTATTAGTTGGCTGCAAACCCAAATTCAGAAGAAACTGAACCTCACTTGAATGCCCTGTGGCTGAGCTGGCACTGGCTGCTCACCTAGGACTGTTTTTGGGCCAGGGCCCTTGCCTTAGATTGAACTCCTTGAAGAGGAAGGAGGGTGTCACCTTGGCCAAGGGACTTTTTCATTCCAGTCACTGCAAGGATGTAAATCTAAAGTCAGTGAACATACCCTTGTGTCTTGAGTTTGTAACTTCTCAGAAAGTTTCACTTCCTGGGAAACATGGCCCAATTCCTGCCTTCAAGCTTGAGCAAACCTTTCCTCCTCAGGGGACTGGAATTTCTTGCCTTTGAATGTGATTCATCCAACCACAGCAGGGAGAGGTAGGGGCTGGAAAAGGGTGGAGGAGTCTTGAACTCCCCCTGGAGGCTTTTCTGTTTGATCCCTTAGTTCCTCATTGAGATTGTTCTCCCAGCCTTCTGAACCTCAGTTTGGCAGTTCCTGAGACTATCTCATTGCCTACCTCTAAGTAGGATCTTTCTCCTCTGGATACAGCCCTCAGGGTCAGGACTGTCCTGTCCCTATTTCTGCATTGGCAGTTTCCTTCTGCTTCAGATTTTTGGTGTTTTTTGTTTTGTTTTGTTTTATGTCTTCTGTAATATACCCCTAAAACTTAAAGTCTTTTTGTCTGTTTCCTCATCTGTAAAACGGGGACAGAAATATCTACCTCATTTATAGTTGTGAGCCAGACAAGCAGTGATGGTCTGGGAAATGTCTAACAACCAACTCTCGGGGAATGGGGAGCTGATTTGTAGCACTTACCAGTTTCCATGGTGTAAGCAGTTCTACCACAGCCTATTTCAAGCTATCAGCATATCAACTGGCTCACAAAAATCTGGAAATTTTAAGAATCAGCTCTTGTGGGTGCATGAGAAAGAGTCAGCTCCAGCACACCACTTTAAATAGCAAAAAGCTGGCATACCCCAGCACCGCCCTTAAAAAGGTTAGGTCTTTATCCTAGCAGTCTTCATTCTATGCTGTCCTTCCTGCAGGGAGTTCTTATTATTGAGTCCTGCCTCTTGAAGAGTAACTATGTGCAACACAGATAGCCAGTTTCATTCCCATTATTTCCAGAACTAGTTAGCCTGGGTGTTCTCAAGCCACAGAGAATTTGTTGGGGAGAGAATTTTTGCCACAGTTGCATTCAGCACTGATGATCTGAGTCTTAGTCGGTAAATATAGTATTAAAAATTCTCAATGCTTTAGTCAGTCTGGCTACCCTGTAGCCTTGGTTGCTAAACAGAATCCAGTGTTGTGGACAAATTAGAAACACTAACAAGAAAGAGGGAACGCCTGTAGGGAATTACTTATGAGGTAATTTAGAAATTATGTTTAAAGACCACATTGTGCTGTTTATATAAATAAGAAAGAGAATAAACAAGTTCAATAGGAAACTGGAATTAAAGAACATTAAAAACATATTTGTCTACATATGCATACATAAATGTGTGTGTATATTTATATTTATGTTGGTGCAAAAGTAATTGTGGTTTCAGACCGTGAATTTTAAATCATTATAACTAGGCTGTAACACATCTTTATTAATCGTAATGGGAACCATTACAATCAACACATTTTTGCCAACGAGAAATAAGTTTATTTATTCCTGTAGCATAAAAATCTGTGCTTCAGTATTTGATGAACTCTTGGAAAGCATTTTCTGCACATCCTGCTGGTTGCGGAAGTGTTTTCCTTGCAAAAAGTTGTCGAGATGCTTGAAGAAGTGGTAGTCCGTTGGACAGCGATCAGGTGAATGTGGCAGATGAGGCAAAACTTCATAGCTCAATCTGTTCAACTTTTGAGGCATTGGTTGTGCGACGTGTGGTAGGGCATTGTTGTGGAGAAGAATTGCGCTTTTTCTGTTGACCGCTGCTGGCTGCAGGTGTGTTGCAGTTTTCGTTGCATGTCATTGATTTGCTGAGCATACTTCTCAGATGTAATGGTTTTGCCGGGATTCAGAAAGCTGTAGTGGATCACACTGGCAGCAGACCACCAAACAGTGACCAAGACCCTTTTTTTGGTACAAGTTTGGCTTTGGGATGTACTTTGGAGCATCTTCTTGGTCCAACCACTGAGCTGGTTGTCACCAGTTGTCGTATAAAATACACTTTTCATTGTATGTCACCATCTGATTGAGAAATGGTTTGTTGTTGCGCAGAATAAGAGATGACACTTCAAAATGACGATTTTAAAACAATTTTGGTCAGCTCATGAGGCACCCATTCATCAAGCTTTTTCACCTTTCCAATTTGCTTCAAATGCTGAACAACTGTAGAATGGTCAATGTTGAGTTCTTCAGAAACTTCTCATGTAGTTGTAAGAGGATCAGCTTCGATGATTGCTCCCAGTTGGTCATTGTCAACTTCCGATGGCCGACCTCTATGTGCCTCATCTTCAAGGCTTTTGTCTTCTTTGCAAAACTTCTTGAACCACCACTGCACTGTACATTTGTTAGCAGTTCCTGGGCCAAATGCATTGTTGATGTTGTGAGTTGTCTCTGCTACTTTACAACTCACTTTGAACTCGAATAAGAAAATCGCTCAGATTTGCTTTTTGCCTAACATTATTTCCATAATCTAAAATAAACATAAAATGAAAGGAAATAATAACTCATCAGCAAAAAGGCATAAAGAAAGAGATGCCCATTAAAATGATGTATAACATAACCACATTTATTTAAGAATGTACTCCAGCATCAAAGGGCAAATTCCAACAATGCAAAAACCATGATTCCTTTTGCACGAACCTAATACGTACCCCTGGGTTATAGATACCAATCAAGTAAGGATTATCAAGTAAGGGTGACTTCTAGTATGGACATTAAGGAGCTCACCACAGATTTTGACTTCAGTGGTGCAGCATCTCATTGACATCTAAAGGCAAACTCAGGAATTCCTAGAGCTGAGTCAGTATTTCTCTCAAGAGTTGGCTTTGGGTCCATTCTGGCAAAAGAACACCTATGGGATTGAATCCCTAAAACCTTACCCTAAAAACAGGATCAGGATGATTCCTAAAGACTTTTTTAAAAAAGTCATCTACCTTGGTCACAGGAACTTGGTGACGTGACCTTGAACCATCTGATTTTGAGCAATGTATCTTCCTGGGGTATTAAAAGAAGATAGTTTTTGTTCCTCAGTATAATTCTCGGGATTAAAAATGGAAGCATTCTAAACTGTTCTTTTTTTAATTTTCACTTTTTATTTTAAGTTCTGGGGTACATGTGCAGAACATGCAGGTTTGTTACATAGGTATACATGTGTCATGGTGGTTTGCTGCACCCATCAACCCGTCATCTAGGTTTTACACTCCACATGCATTAGGAATTCGTTCTAATGCTCTCCTTCCCCTAGCCCCTAACCCCCTGACAGGCCCCAGTGTGTGATGTTCCCCTCCTTGTGTCCATGTGTTCTCATTGTTCAACTCCTACTTATGAGTGAGAACATGCAGTATTTGGTTTTCTGTTCTGTGTTAGTTTGCTGAGAATGATGGCTTCCAGCTTCATCCATGTCCCTGCAAAGGACATGAACTCATTCTTTTTTTATGGCTGCATAGTATTCCATGATGTATATGTGCCACATTTTCTTTATCCAGTCTATCATTGATGGGCATTTGGATTGATTCTAAGTCTTTGCTATTGTAAATAGTGCTGCAATAACATACTTATGCATATGTCTTCATAGTAGAATGATTTATAATCCTTTGGATGTATACCCAGTAACAGGATTGCTGGGTCAAATGGTATTTTGGTTCTAAATCCTTGAGAAATTGCCACATTGTCTTCCACAATGGTTGAACTAGTTTACACTCCCACCAACAGTGTAAAAGCCTTCCTATTTCTCCACAGCCTCGTCGGCATCTGTTTCCTGACTTTTTAATAATTGCCATTCTAACTGGTGGGAGATGGTATCTCATTGTGGTTTTCATTTGCATTTCTCTAATGACCAGTGATGATGAGCTTTTTTTCATATGTTTGTTAGCTGTATAAATGTTTTCTTTTGAGAAATGTCTGTTCATATCCTTTGCCCACCTTTTGATGGGGTTGTTTTTTTTTTCTTGTAAATTTGTTTAAGTTCCTTATAGATTCTGGATATTAGACCTTTGTCAGATGGATAGCTTGCAAAATTTTTCTCCCATTCTGTAGGTTGCCTGTTCACTCTGATGATCTAGACCATTCTTAAAAGAAGATATACAAATGGCCAACAAACATGAAAAAATGCTCAATCTCACTAATTATCAGGGAAATGCAAATTAAAATCACAGTGAGACACTACCTTACTCTGCTGCAAGAATGGCCATAATTTAAAAATTAAAAAATAATAGATGTTGCTATGGATGTGGTGTAAAGGGAACACTTTTACACTGCTGGTGGGAATGTAAACCAGTACAACCACTATGGAAAACAGTGTAGAGGCTCCTTAAGAAACCAAAAGTAGAACTACCATTTGATCCAGCAATGCCACTACTGGATATCTACCCAGAGGAAAAGAAGTCATTGTATGAAAAAGACACTTGCACACACATGTTCACAGCAACACGATTTGCAATTGCAAAAATATGGAACCAGTCCAAATGCCCATCAATCAATGAGTGGACAAAGAAAATGTGGTGTATATATATATATACACACACACATATATGTATACATATATATACATACACACACTATGGAATACTACTCAGCCATGAAAAGAAATGAAATCATGGCATTTGCAGCAAGGAAACATGATGTATTAAGTAAAACAAAGTGGTATTATAAAAAATTATGTCTAGTATCATCATATTTAGGTTATATATGTACATATACACATATATAATTATATAAATATATATTCACTATTTTACATTACATATCAATTTGCTGTAGATATTAAACAGTAAATCGTTAAAAAGTGTACATCTCTAGAGGATGGTTAGATTAAGGACAGACTTCCTTTTTTGTTTGTTTGTTTGAGACAGAGTCTCACTGTGTCACCCAGGCTGGAGTGCAGTGGCGTGATCTCGGCTCACTGCAAGATCCACCTCCTGGGTTCACATCATTCTCCTCTTCAGCCTCCCAAGTATCTGGGACTACAGGCGCCCACCACCACGCCTGGCTAATTTTTTTGTATTTTTAGTAGAGACAGGGTTTCACCGTGTTAACCAGGATGGTCTTGATCTCCTGACCTCATGATCCGCCCATCTTGGCCTCCCAAAGTGCTGGGATTACAGGCGTGAGCCACCGCGCCCAGCCGAGACTTCCATTTTTAACTTGTATTTAAACTCTATATAATAAATGTGTTTCTTTTGAATAAGCCAGCATTATAAAGATATTTCTATTTTGAAGGAAAATAAATGAATAGGGAAACTTCAAATGTTGAGAAATAAATAAGAGCAAGATTCTGAGATGCCAGAGGGAGGCTTCTGAAGGTCATGGGAAATTTTTCAAGAGCCTATGGCATGTAGTGCCTTGGGGAGTTGGAGGTGGCATGGACCAGGAGGCCCTGCTGACTTGATCGCTGTGTATCCTACTGAAGGCTCAATATGTTGCTAAATCTACCTCATAGAAATTTTTTGTTTGTTCATCTGTTTTTTATAATTTGTACTTATTTTATAAAGCAAATGTCACCACTTAGCAAAAGCAAGAGAATTTCTAGATGCTTAACTCATTGAGACTTTTGCTAATAGAATAAGCTCTAGGACTGATTTCAGAAAGTCTTTTGAAAGGTAACAATTTAAGGAAATATTTATTATTGCTCTATTACATGCTCATTATAAAAAAATCAAACTGTACAAAAAGATTAAAGTAAAAACTAAAAGGTCTCCTCTCCCTCTCGCTCCACCATCAGTTCACTAGAGGAAAAATGAGAAATAGTTGTAGTAAACAGGAAGAACTTTTCCAGGTATTAGCTATGCGAATCCAAACATACACAGTCTGTCAGTTAACAGAGATTGTTGTGCCTTAGGAACTAGAGAGAGAGCAGTTTTCTGCCGCTTATTTATAGAGCACTCACATATGCCAAGTGCCATGTTAGTGAGGGCAGATTCAACCAAGAACGAGGGAGATTCCGTGCCTGCCATCACAGAGCTGGCATTCTCGAAGGCAGGCAGAGATGAGACCAGAAACACAAGCAAAGGCAAATCAGACTGCTGCTGATCAAAATCAGACAGCTGCAAATCAAAAGGAACTGCTGGGAAAAAGAGACAGTCCTGTGAAAGGACATAACAGAGGGTCCTAGAAACCCCTCTGAGGAGGGGATGTGGAAGTCCATGGAATTCCAGCAGAGGGAATAGCAAGTGTACAGGCTTTAGGGGAGGAAAGGCTTGGCAGGGATTGAAAGCCAGGGTGGCTGGGTATGGTGGGCATGGGGGCAGGGCCAGAATATGCCTGGTTTTCAGAGACCTTGTAGGATTTGATTTTTTTCTAAGTATAATTAGGAGCCACCAAAAGTTTTAAGCAGGGGAGTGATATGATCAGATTTGTTTTTAAAAGATTCCTGTGACTGCTGTTTGCAGGATGGGTTGGACTAGAACCAGAAAGCTAACATGGAGACTAATTAAGAGGCCATTGCAGTGTCCACACGAGATGATAGTGGCTTGGGTTAAGAGAGCTGAAATAGGACCGTACCAAGATCTTTTTCTGCACCTGGCATACAATGATAATTAAAGTGCTGGAATTCCTGAGTTCAGGACATATGGAGGCTCTCCAGTTTCTGGGGAGCTCGACTTCCTAGAGGAATGAGCATACCAGTTCAGAGGCTAAATGTATAGAGAGGTATTTATACCATTGCTCATAGGAGAAATTGCTGGTAATCAGGAGAATTACCAGTAGGGAGTTACTGAATGAATTAAGATACATCTACACCATAGACTCTTACGTGGCCATTAGAGTGGCCCCAGCTGACTTGGAAGGATTTCTATAAAGGATTGTTAAGAAAAGCAAGATGAAGAATCTGTTTAAAATTTCATTTCTAAAACAAACCCTTTATATGTATGTGTTTGTATATGATTATAGGAGCATGGGAAAAATGGAAGGTTTCATATTAAGTTGTTAGTATGAACTCCTGTTGGGACTGAAAGTGGAAGAAAAAAAGCCAAAAAAAAAAAAAAAGAAAATGTATTAAAAAGGACTAATATGTTCACACTTATTTTATTAGATATATATGTCTAAGAATATTGAAAAATGCAACTTATTTCAGCTGGAACTGAGGCATATGGCCTGTTTGCAGCAGGACATTTCTTTGCTGGTGGAGGATATTTTTCCTCATCTCCGAGTCACAGTGAGCCCCCAGTGGGATCTCTGTTACCTCCTGTTTCTTTGCCTACCAAAACTCTGTTTCTTTGCCTATGCAAATTCCACTTTGGGAATCACATTTTCTTTCTACATTCACTTCTAGTTAAGTAATTTTACAGAAGGCAAATTATAATCCCCAATCTAACCGTGTTTGCCACAGAGAAAACTCTATGCTCCCCTCAAATAATCCCAGTAAACTATGACTCAGCACAGTGCCTAGTAAACAGAGCTCAGTGTGTTTGCTGAATGAACAAATGATGTGCTCCTTTAATATCCAACATGATTTCCCCTAAAAACCGGCACCCTTTTGGGTAGGAAAGAAGAAAAGCACTAGAGTTGGGGTTTGAATTGCCTCATCCAGCAAGCTCTGCTCAATCATTTTCTCCCCTTTAAATTCATGCTCTATTAAAAGAGTAAAAAAGGCAGTTATAGGGTGGTATGAAGTATAATAAAAGTTACATATGTATCATAGAATGAGAAAAATGCTAGAAGCCTATATACTATATTTAATAGCAGTTGTCACTAAGTAGTAGAATTTAGAGGTCATTTTAATAGAATTTTTTTTTTTTGTTTTACTGATTTTAACTTTTAACTTTTTTATAGTTCTCATGTTTGATGATGATAATGATTTTTTAAAAATTCAGTTGTGTCTAAAATAGTACCTAGCCCATAGTAGACCTGTAATGAATATTTGTTGAATAAAGATGGATTTTTAAAGGAAAGCAGTACATATTCATTATAGAAAATAGGCAAAACATAAGCACAAGGGGAAAAAACCAATTTTGCTACTCAGAGATAACTCAATAGTGTTGTATAGAATTTTCTAGTTTTATATATTTATTAAACATCCATATGTAGTACACAGTATTTTTAAATGGGATTTTTGGAACTCCTCTCTCTTTTCTTATTCTCTTTCCCCATTTTTCTTTCTCCCTGACTCTCCTATTACAATTATGGAGAAAAGTAACTGCCAGGTGGCTTAGAAATGTGTGTCAGCAGCAGAGGGGCTCCTCTTCCAGGAAGGAAACAGCTCTTGGGCCTGCAGTATCACTTTGTGTGTTAATTTACTCAGCAGAGCTTTCCAGGCACCTGCACAAGGGATGCGGCCTTTAGGAGAGCAAGTTGGCATCCCTCTGTGTGGAACACAGCCTAAAACTGCAATTTTCTCTTGTAGGCATTTTCAGCTTTTTACTTTGTGATGAATTTTTTAAACTTGACATCAGAGAAAGTCTCTCAGGAAAAGGTGACTGAGATGATGAAAAAGTTCTGCTCTCAGCCTTGGGAGGAGGTAAGTGACTAGGCACAGCAACTCTAACAGCATGAGTGCCCTGTGCCCTCGCTGATGCAGAGGATGTGAGTCTGCTCTGAAACTCCTGCTGGTTTGACCAAGATCCAGCAAATGTGTTAGAGAAGACCAGGTGGTGGACTCAGGAATGAATGTATTGGCATTCCTTGTTAACTTGACATTCAGTGGCTTAAATAAGATCTTATATTTTTTCTCACCTAATACAAAGTCTGGCAGTAGGCAGCTGTTGGCATGGGGTCAGCAGCTCTGCTCTGTCTCAGCCATTGCTTCTTCAGCTCTGCTGTTGTGCCTATTTCTTTATGGACACAAGATGGTGGCTGTGGCTTCAGGCATCACAGCCTTGTTCAGAAAGTTCAGAAAAGGGGTAGAACCAGATACATCTGTTCATTTTTACAGGAAAGCAAAAGCTATCCCAGACTCAGCAGTCTTCCCCTTATATCTCAATGGCCAGGATTGACTGGGAAAACCAGGTGCAGAATTTTGTGACCAGCTTAAGCTTAGACCTATCATGAGCCACTTCCTTGAGCTGGGCACATTGTGGCCCACTCCCCTCCACCAATCCCCAAATCAGAGTTCTGTTAGCAAGAAAGCAGGCAATTTGCAGAGTCTGCCACATACACGATTGTGGTAAAATCCTCTCCATTTCCCAGGTCCAAGATATCTCCTACTTATTCATAAACTTGAAGCACAATTTTTTTCTTACCAGAGGCACTGAGCCATTCAACATCCAGTGCCACAAGATGAAAATCAAGGGATGAGAGGCATGAAGTCCACTCTGATTATAAAAGACATAGTCAGAACAGCAGCTCTTTTTAAGTTGACAGTTGCAAAAGTGAATGGTGTTTTCATTCTTAAGAAATGCTATCAATTAAAAATAGACGCTTATCCTTGTCTGCACTAACAAGGGGGAAGAGAGGCTGAGCAAGAGCTGGGAAGCTTGCCATTCTCTCCAGGTATTTTGTCTAGAACATGAAAGAAATGTGGTCAGGGCCTTCATCAAGAGTTGCTCAAATGTCTCAGCACTTTACAAAAAGGTTAGCGGTGGTTTTTTGCATCTGGTGGTAATCTGTGGAGGAAGATAAGCATGTTGGAGTGGAGGCAATTTGAGACCAGGCCTACATATGGCTGCTGAGGAAGCAGATTTAGGCTGCTCTTTGAAAAAAAATTACTTCTGGTTTAGATTAAAAGTTCTCATCCTGGCTAACACGGTGAAACCCCGTGTCTACTAAAAATACAAAAACATTAGCTGGGCGTGGTGGCGGGTGCCTGTAGTCCCAGCTACTCAGGAGGCTGAGGCAGGAGAATGGTGTGAACCCGGGAGGCAGAGCTTGCAGTGAGCCGAGATTGCGCCACTGCACTCGAGCCTGGGCGACAGAGCGAGACTCCATCTCAAAAAAAAAAAAAAAGTTTTGTCAGGTTTCCTCTCTTATCCACATCTCATTTTTTACTTCATAAGATTATGTTAGGCTGGGAATGCTTATATCTAGACCTGTAGGTCTGCTCAGGTAAGTCATGTGGGGAATTGTTCAGAGGCCCTGCAAGGAAGCTAAGAAGGGCCCGCATTTGGGAGAATTCCTGAAGCATTTGGGGAAGGGGTTGCAGAGTTAGACCCCTGTCCTCACCCAGAGCCTATAGCATTGAGGTGGATGTTATGACCCAGGGTTCACTTTCCCAAGCTGCATCATTCACCCAGATAGAAAACATAGTTTTGTCAAGTACATTGTTAGGAGGTGACGCTTTCCCTCCTAACTTAATCGTGGGGAAGGACTGCTACTCCAGTATGGCTTGTGTTTGGGAATGTTCCTTCTAAACACCTTTGGTAGAGAGATAATAGCAATGTTTAAGCATGTACTGTGTGTTGACAGTGGTGGACGTTTGCTTTCTGTGCTTTATGCATATCTATCATGCTGCCTTTCCCTGCTTTGGCAAGGGAAATAAAATGCAAACCATACTTGCTGACACTTCAGGTGCCTGAAGTCATTGGGTCTCTGAAGTGGAGAGACTGGGCGAGTGAGTGGAAGGGAGACTCCATGGTTGTCTTCTGGCAGCTTCATTAGAGGGCGAGTAGAATCTTTCAGCAGCCTGAACGCAGCCACTTTTCTATTCTGAAAATCTGGGCATCCAAGATCTGGTCAGTCCAAGTGAGCAACGTGATCAGATTCTATGTGTACTGATGACCAGTTATATCTCAGTGTACTCTGGATCCTCACATTCAGCCTCGTGAATATTCAGCCTTTCTAGGGAAAGGCATCCCATTTTTGAAGATCCGTCAATGCCCCTTTATGTGGAGGCCGGAAAGAGGATATCCATGAAGGGAAGAGAACCTCGTCATGTTCCACTGCCCTGGGAATAGAAAGGAGAGAAGAGAGAGGGGAAGGTGGGAGAGAAAGGAGAGAGGAAAGTAGACTTCCTCTCCCAATTTGGAGAGCACACAGTAATGAATCCACCTACAGGCATGAGCATGATCAATTCTGGATTGATGAAGAAGGTGGATGCCTTTTTCGCTTCTATATTTTTGGCTACTGTCATAACCTTCAGGAGGCCAGACTGCATAGCCAATGTACAGCTTTCCAGAAGGAGGAGGGGAATAGAAGTGTTAAAGAATTCAGGGAAATTAGGCCAAAATGGCATCTCCCAGCCCCCCCCCCGCCCCACCCCACACAAGGTATAGGCCAGCCTTTAAGGACCTACAGGGGCTCAGCACTTTCAAGTTGGACCTAAGAAGATTCTTGGGATTTTGTATCCCATAGGTATCCTTCAATTGACAGGCCCAAAACTACTTCGATAGGGGAGGAGGTCTTTTCACAAAGGGAAAGCAGAATGCAGTGACTGAAAGGAAGGGGTAGGGACCTGGACAGGCAATGTCAACTGATGTCCACACCAAGGTCTCAAGAGGATGTCACATGAAGAGGAATCAATCAAAGGGTAATTTCCAGAACTGTGCTGAAAAGACAAGCTCCAAGCTGGGTCATTCTGAGGATTTCATCAGAGCAAGACAAGGCAGTCTAGTTATGGACTTATCCTTTCAGAAACTGGGGACAGGCAGGAACCAAGTGAGAAACAGACCCCAGGCAGGAGTTAGGATTTGCAGATGGGATGACTCACGAAAGGGAGAGAAATCTGGGAAAATAGGGGTGTGATTTAGGCATCCAGGAGATACTACATATAAAACATCTGGCATAGGTCCAGATGGTACATGATGCAGGCATAACAAATGTTCTCTGTCTGCCAAGGGTGTCCAGGAGGCAATGCCTATCTGAAGGGCTGAGGGATGGAGCAGCAGACAGAAGTCCAGGCTGAACTAGAGAGGTCCTGGCCTGTTGTCCTCAAATTGAGGGCAGGAGAATTGCAGAGGAGGCTGTGGGCATCTGGGTGTATATTCACAACAGCTAGGCTAGGTAAGGGCAAGGGATGGCAAGCAGCTCTTAATATTTTTAGTAGGGAATAGGATGAGTAAACATAGGAAGGACTCAAGGAAACAACCACTTTGCATGACTCAGATGCAAAAAAAGACATTAAGACAGAAGATAGAAGGTGAGATGTTGGCAGTGCTAGCAGTCCTCAGCAAAATGCTGCCTAAACTGTGTTCCAGAGCTGTGTTTCTCAAACTTTACTGTGCACATGAATCATCTGGGAATCATATTGGAATGCAGATTCTGAATTGGTAGTTCTAGGGTGAGGACTAACCAGCCCCCAAGTGATGCTGATTCTGCCAGTCCAGGGACTAAAGTGAGTGGTAAGGCTTTTAATGACACTGTTAAGATGCTCACAGAGGCTCTGGGCCAAAGGCTCTGGTCAACAGCATACAGAAAACTCAGATTAAACAAAGTTTAGGGGATGAACAGAAGTGCTGAAATTTAGTGTTTCGGAACCTACTAGACCACAGGAACTACTTTTTTCCTGGAGAACCTATTATTATCTCACAGAAACCTGTGCAGGAAAAGCTTCCTTAAGAGATCCTAAACTATAAAACTCTGCTCGCACTGAAGGAGTGCAGCACCACCCCCAAAGCCCTCTGGAAGAGGCCAACCTTCAGGTGCACCGGAGCTGGGGCGTTCCCCTCCCTTCATCAGGTCTACTAGAGAAAAAGAGGGCCACAGAGAGATGCCTATTGTACGAGTATGATTTCTCCTTCACTTCACTTCTAGATAAAAACATCTTACGCTGGAGTAAAGGAGAAGTACCTGAGTGAATACTGCTTTTCTGGTACCTACATTCTCTCCCTACTTCTGCAAGGCTATCATTTCACAGCTGATTCCTGGGAGCACATCCATTTCATTGGCAAGGTAATTTGGGGGGGCCTGTTGGGCTAGGGGGAGGTTGGGGTTCGGTGGTAGTGACTGAAGCAGTTTGGGGCTTGAAAGAGGGGGAAGTCAGCCTGGTGTAGCTTTGGCCTGATGTTCTGTTCTACCATTCTGCTTCGAACCCTGGCATTCTGTGTCAAGCCCTCCTGGGTCTGTTGGCCCGCTGTGGGCAACCTCTCTAAGGACAGCTACTTGCATTTTCAGTTGCACCTTCCCACATAACAGTGACTAATTCCTTACAAAACAAAACACAAAATGAGATATATTAAAGTAACAGCATTTCAGCAGCTACAATGACTGTGTGCTGACTTCAGCAGCCCTCTGAAAGGCCCCTTCCATAAGCTGGGAAAGTATGATCATGGTTTCATCATCCTTGTTGGTTATTACTTCAAGGTTGACCAATCTGAAAGCTCAGTGTGAAGAAGGGGACTGAGTGGCTGTGAATGATAAGATCATTGTTTAGAAGCCAGGCTTAGCATGAGTCCGGAAGAAGCAACTTCAATGCTGTGCTTTACCATAGCGCCACCTGCAGGTATCCAGGAATAGAGAACTCAGCTGAGCGACTCATGCTTGACCAAAAATACCCAGAGCAGTGTGTCTCTACCTTTTTAAGCCCATGCTCACTAGTGGGGAAAACATTTTACCCCCTGTATTAAATATGGTGATTTCAAGCAAAACAAAGCATTGAGACAGAGGGCTGTAGAAGGCCTGAGGATACCAGTGTCCTTACACTCTTGTCAGTGCTGATCTTGCTAATTCAAACTTAAATCTTTTCCTTGTTATAATATTCCAGACTTCCTTTAATTCCAGCACTTTATTTTGTTTGAAAGATTATACCTATGTCAAATTTAGGACTGACACATGAGGTAGTCATAATGCATGTGTGTATATACATTTTTTTAAAGAGACATGGTCTCACCCTGTCACCCAGGCTGGAATGAAGTGGTATGATCAGAGCTCACTAAAGCCTCAAACTCCTGGGATTAAGTGATCCTCCCCACCCAGGCTCCCAAATAGCTGAGACTACAGACGTGTTCCACCGTGCCCAGCTAATTTTATTTTCTGGAGAGACAGGGTCTCACTATGTTGCCCAGGCTAGTCTCAAACTCATGGCCTCAAGTGATCCTCTCTCCTTGGCCTCCCAAAGTGCTGAGATTACAGGCATGAGCCAGCCAGTGATTTATATTGTTTGAATTCTTCCAATGCATGATCCAATAATTCTAAGCCCTAGGTGATAACTCCTCTAACGCCTCCAACCACAAACAACAGACTTTCCCCACTATTTGCAGATCCAGGGCAGCGACGCCGGCTGGACTTTGGGCTACATGCTGAACCTGACCAACATGATCCCAGCTGAGCAACCATTGTCCACACCTCTCTCCCATTCCACCTATGTCTTCCTCATGGTTCTGTTCTCCCTGGTCCTTGTCATAGTGGCCATCATAGGCTTGCTCGTCTTTCACAAGCCTTCGTATTTCTGGAAAGATATGGTATAGCAAGAGCAGCTGAAATATGCTGGCTGGAGTGAGGAAAAAAATTGTCCAGGGAGCATTTTCCTCCATCGCAGTGTTCAAGGCCCTCCTTCCCTGTTTGCCAGGGCCAGTCTTGACCAGTGTGAAGCTTCCTTGGCTTTTACTGAAGCCTTTCTTTTGGAGCTATTCAACATCCTCTGCCTCAAGGACTTCCGGCAGACACTGTCTCTTTCATGAGTTTTTCCCAGCTACCCCTTTCTCCTTTGTACTTTGTGCTTGTGTAGGTTTTAAAGACCTGACACCTTTCATAATCTTTGCTTTATAAAAGAACAATATTGACTTTGTCTAGAAGAACTGAGAGTCCTGAGTCCTGTGATGGGAGGCTGAGCTGGCTGAAAGAAGAATCTCAGGAACTGGTTCAGTTGTACTCTTTAAGAACCCCTTTCTCTTTCCTGTTTGCCATCCATTGAGAAAGCCATACAATGCCTTTGAAGAAGGCAGACACACATTCCACTCCCAGCCTGCCCTGTGGGTAGGAGAATTTTCTACAGTGGGCAAATATGTGCTAAAGCCAAAGAGTTTTTTAAGAAATATATGTGCTCATGCAGTAAATACAGTTCTCAATCCCACCCAAAGCAGGGATGTCAATAAATCACATTCCTAGGTGATACCCAAATGCTACAGGGTGGAACACTCAGACCAGAGACTTGCGAAAAGCGGATGTACATATATGCATTCAAACATCAGGGCTTACTATGTGGTAGGTGGTATACACATATCACAAAGAAAAATACAGTTACAACTCAGGGTCACAAAAAATGCATCTTCCAACGCATATTTTTATTATGGTAAAATATACATAAATACAATTCACCATTTTAACATTTAATTCATATTAAATACATACAAATCAGTGACATTTAGTACATTCACAGTGTTGTGCCACCATCACCACTATTTAGTTCCAGAACATTTGCATCAACAAGAAATTGTCTAGAGACAAGACTATCCTGGGTAGGCAGAAACCATAGATCTTTCTGTTTACAGCTGTGGAAACCAACTGTACCATAAAGATAGTTCGCTGAGTTTTAAAGCCAAGCCACATCTTATTTTTCCGAGGTTTAATTTAGTGAGAGGGCAGCATTAGTGTGGAGTGGCATGCTTTTGCCCTATCATGGAATTTACACATCAGAATGTGCAGGAACCAAGTCTGGAAGTGTTGCCACCCCTGTCACAAAACATGGGCTTTGTTTGCTTATTCCATGAAGCAGCAGCTATGGACTTTACCATGGAAACATGAAGAGACCCTGTACCCCTTTCCTTAGGATTGTTGCAAGAGTTACCTGTTGAGCAGGATTGACTGGTGATGTTTCATTCTGACCTTGTTCCAAGCTCTCCATCTCTAGATCTGGGGACTGACTGTTGAGCTGATGGGGAAAGAAAAGCTCTCACACAAACCAGAAGCCAAATGTCCCTATATCTCTTGAATGATCAAGTCACTTTTGACAACAGCCAGCTGAATATAAAAACTTAATAAAGCTGTGGAAAGGAACTCTTAATCTTCTTTTCTGCTACTTACGTTAAATTCACTAAATCTTGATTAGGAATCAAAATTCGAATTGGGACATGTTCAAATTCTTTCTAGTGGTAGTTGCCTATACTGTCATTGCTGCTGTTGGTTGAGCATTTGTGGTGTACCACGCTGTGTGCTCAAGGGCATTACATTCATCTTCTCATTTAATCCTCACAACAATCCGAAGAAGGTAGGTGTTACCATTCCCACTTCACAGAAACAGAAACTGAGGTTCAGAGAGGTTAAGTCATTTGCCCAAATGGCAGAGCCAAACCTGCCATGCACCTAACCATTATTTTCTTTCCCAAACATACCAGGCTGTCTCCTCATAACTTCCAAGCATGCACTTAAAACTCCACAAGAATACAGGGTTCATGGGACATGGTATTCATAGAAAGGGAGGCAGAAAGCTGGTCTGTTTCTGATAGGCTTGTGATTTAATATCATTCTGCTCATGTGCTTTGGATGGAAGCACGTGTGGCATATGATGCTAATCAGTGGTTCCCATACCCCCGGCTTCCTAATTTTAATGTTTGCTCACTGCACAGTAGATTGACATCAAATAGTGGCTGACGATGATGAAAATAAAGGTCAAATAAGTTAAGCCAATAGCAGCTCCCTTTTTCCTTCTGTCTGCATATACAAAGCACTGTCATGCACACAATCTATTCCGACCCTCACAACAACCCAGAAGGGTGTAAATAGTATTTCCATTTTACAAATGAGGGTCACACAAACGACTACATGGCAGAGCAGATACTGACACATCTGGTTGAAGCCTATTGCTTTTTCTTTTCTAAACACTTTCCCTCAGCAAGATGGAATTAGACTTCACAAGTCTCCTTCAGATAACACAAATCTTTTGTTATTCCATTCCTGTTTTGTTGCCTAGGTCCAATCTCCCGCTCCCCAGAGACGCAAAAAAAAACCCCCAAAACACCAAAAAAAACACCCCCCCCCCCACAAAAACCCTTTAAGGTATTTGGGAGCCAAACTCCACTTGTTAAAATCTCAAATTATGGAGACAATCAGCAGATACAACCTAACCCCAATTCTTTTGAAGGAAAGGTTGATTTAGAGGCAGATCCAGGAATCTGCTTTGGGCCACTTTGGGTGGGGTAGATGAAATAAGATGGGTCACTGTTAACTAATTTTAATATTGGATTGGCCATTGGTTATAACTGATTACCATTCTCCCCTGGATTTTCACCCAGGACTCAAAACTTGGTTCTGCTAATCCTGTTCCTTTATGAGGAACCTTTTAAAGTTTCCTTTATAAGGTAGGAGTTTTTAAATTAATTTATTTTTTTGAGACGGAGTCTCACTCTGTCACCCAGGCTGGAGTGCAGTGGCACAATCTCGGCTCACTGCAAGCTCCGCCTCCTGGGTTCATGCCATTCTGCCTCAGCTTCCTCAGTAGCTGGGACTACAGGCGCCCACCACCATGTCTGGCTAATTTTTTTTTTGTATTTTTAGTAGAGACGGGGTTTCACTATGTTAGCCAGGATGGTCTTGATCTCCTGACCTCATGATCTGCCCGCCTCGGCCTCCTAAAGTGCTGGGATTACAGGCATGAGCCACCACGCCTGGCCAGGAGGTTTTTTTTGTATGAACCTATAGGGGAGAAAAGAGATCAGCAGAAGTTGTTACTTTTTTTTTTTTTTTTTTGAGACAGTCTCACTCCGTTGCCCAGGCTGGAGTGCAGTGGCGCTATCTTGGCTCACTGCAACCTCTGCCTCCTGGGTTCAAGCGATTCTCCTGCCTCAGCCTCCCAAGTAGCTGGGATTGCAGGTGTCCACCACCATGCCCGGCTAATTTTTGTATTTTTAGTAGAGACGGGGTTTCACCATGTTGGCCAGGCTGGTCTCAAACTCCCAATCTCAGGTGATCCACCCGCCTTGGGCTCCCAAAGTGCTGGGATTACAGGAGTGAGCCACCATGCCCGGCCGGAAGTGGTTACTTCTGTAGACAAAAGAATAAGGCTACTTAATCAGGCTTTCTGTGTAACAGAAAGAGAAAGAAAACATAAAAGTTTCAATTCATCCAATTCTTAATAAGAAATATATAAATAAAAGTTTTTTAAAGTACACTTCATTTTAATGTTGTATCAGTCAAGGTCCCTGCAAGAGACAGATGGTACACTCAAACTGGGTAACACAGGAGAGTTTAAGAAAGCAACTAAATCCAAAATACTATCAAGGAATCAATATAAAAATTGTTAATATTTTTCTCATACTGTTTTCAAAATATATTGTGAATATTACATTTACAGCACATCTTAATTAGGACTAGCCGTATTTCAAGTGCTCAGCTCACATATTGCTTGTAGCTACCATATTGGACAGCACATGTCCAAAAAAATACATGTAAAGTTAAAGTTTAAAAGACACAGGAACTAAACCCTCATCGTCCTTCCCTTGGGAGGTAGTTTAGAGAGCTATAGATGCTGTAACATTTTTGCTATTGTTTATTATACATGACATTATTCCTAAAAAGGCTTTTGAGATCCTAGGTTGTATTCCTCAGGTTTTGTTGCCTTCCCATGAAGGTGTGAAGGCAGGGATGCCTGTTATTCAGTCCAGGATGCATGACGAGAGACCTTGGGAAAGTTCCATCTAGATTTAAAGAGAATTCTTGATGCTTACGTTCCATACTCAAAATGTTAATTTGAATATTAAAATAAAGATGATTTTTCTTTTGGAGCTAGTCTTGCTCTGTTGCCCAGGGTGGGATGCAGTGGCATGATCACTGCAGCCTCGACCTCACAGGCTCAAGCGATTCTCCTGCCTCAGCCTCCTAAGCAGCTAGGACTACAGGTGTGCACCACCATGCCTACCTATTTTTTTTTCTGTAGAGACAGGGTTTCCCTATGTTGTCCAGGCTGGTCTCAAACTCCTGGCCTCAAGCAATCCTCCTGCCTTGGCCTCCCAAAGTGTTGAGATTACAGGTGTAAGCCACTGCACCCAGCCAAGATGAATATTTTAATAGCTCACAGAACAAAGTTTGCCACATAATGATAAAATTACTATTAAAACATATTCCCATTTATTGTCAGTTTAAAAGATGAACTAAGTTTCACCCAAACTGGTCTGGCCCCTCTCTGATAAAACTTCCAGTAGTTGCTGTCCTGTTAGAACATGACAGTTGCTCATAACTAGCTTTGCTTACTAACCATGTTTCTTTCCATTTGTATTAGGTTCTTTTTATAACAGCTCAAAGTTTCATTAATTGCTGCAATAAACATTGATTTTCATGTTTGTGAGTCTGCAAGCCAGCTGGGCGGCTCTACTTCAGGTGGTAAGGGTGGATCAGAGCTATTCATATACCTCTTGTTCTCCTTGTCTAGTGGTTTCTAGGGATATGTTCTCATAATGAACCCCACAGAGGCTCGTGAAAGTGAGAGGAAACTAGGATGCCTCTTAAGGCCTTGGTCAGGATGGGGTCTCCTGTCACTTCCATCGCAGTCTATTGTAAGTCATATGACCAAGTTCAATAAAATATAAACAAGTTAGAAAAGCAATGGGAGGAATGGCAAAGTCATATGGCCAAGGCCATGAGTGATTAATTTTAACACAGGAAAAAAGTGAAGCATTAAACGCAATTATTTAATATATAGT
Organism: Macaca nemestrina; assembly: GCF_043159975.1. Lineage (NCBI taxonomy): Eukaryota > Metazoa > Chordata > Mammalia > Primates > Cercopithecidae > Macaca > Macaca nemestrina. The sequence goes on along the minus strand of NC_092133.1, from coordinate 37,927,150 downwards.
GCCTCATTAACTGAAATATAAAATGTGTTTACTGTAAAATATAATCTGCTTATCTCAGCAAAGAAATACTATCTTTAAAAAATATCATTACTTCTAAGACGTCATCAGTCTGCAACTTCTTTCCATAGCCTTAATCAGGATGCTCTGGCAGCTCCTACATTAGCCTCACATTGTAAACTGGTAGATTTCCTAGGAAACCACACATCTATTTATTTTTCTTATTTTATATGTTTAGGACAATGTATAGCTAATTACCCTACTTTTATTTGCATACAAATCTAATACAATCAGTTTTATCACAGATATAATGGATTTTTCAATAGTGAGGAGAGAGGTGCCTCCATGAGCCTTCTCTTTAGAAAAGTGGCATTCAAGACTCTTCATTTGAAGTGAAGATTGCTATATCTTTTGCATTGCTGTATTTTAGATAAATTAAGTTATAAATTGACACTATAATCAACTGACACCATGATCAGTGATGATGATCACCCTCATCAGCACTAGAGTTGACTTTTTGTTTTTATAACCCCTTTGCATGTATGTTGAATAGCAAAGTTCATCAGAGAACATGTATTAGTCAGTGGTAAGTAAGATATCCTCATCGAAGAAATAACATCGCCTCTTCTAATAAAGTTCTAAGAGAGGGAAGAAAAAGTCTTGGGAGCTAGTCAGGAAATAGTGTGTATTTGCAATTACCTAAACTGAACTCTACCATTACTCCTAACCCAGCTCCTCCTCCTGTGTTTTACATGATTAATGCCACCCCTGCCTCAACTAACCAAGATCAGCTTCATCACTGGGACCTCCCCATTCTTCCTGTGCAATATTTTTCTTTTTTATTTCTCCTTCTAATATTACTGTTATCGCTCCAGTAAAGATCTGTAATATATTTCATCTGGACTGATACCAGGAATGGTGGTGTTGCTTCCAATCTGTTGCTGCTAGATTAATCTTTGCAAAGCACAGGCTTAATTTCATTGCTCCTTAACTAAAACCACTGGTGGCTTTCCAATGCCTAAAAAATAAAGTCAACCTCCCCAGCAGACATTCAAGGCTTTCAGTGATCCATGGCTGTCAGCTCTCTCCAGGCTCACATCCCACTCCACTCCTCTGATGTTTCCTACACTACACTACACTACACTACACTACACTACACTACACTACACTACACTACAGCCAGGTAGAATGACTGTTCACCCAACACCATTCAGGTTGTCTTCTCAACCTGAAATACTCTTGCACCTTCAAAGCTCAGTTCAAGTGCCCCTTCATTTGTGAAGCCTTCTCCAAGTCTCCAAGTCAGAATGTCTCTTCCTTGTGCTACCACAACCCTTTACCTGAGCCTCCATTAGTGCACTGAGACCATTCTGTTCAGTGTTCGGGTGAAGCTTCTTGGTGCAAAATATGTTACCTATTTCTTTCTGAAAAGTTGGATTCAGGGATATTTTAGTAGGACCCAAGGTAATAGTTCTAGCCAACCTCCCTGTCCACTGCCAAGCCGACTACAAACCCTTCTGTTGCTGGCGAGCTGGTCCATGCCACTAGTTCTGCTTCATTCTATTTATCTCTTAATGTAACCATCTTCTTCCTCCAGGTTTTAAGAACCAGCCCAACTCCTGGTTCCCTGATGAAGCTTATATTCCTCTACCCACATCGAACTTTTTCTTTTTGGAACATGCCTTTAGTTTCTGTGTAGTTTGCCATGCAGCACTTTATTGTACACATTATTAAAACAGAATTTTAAGGATTAGAATGAACCTTAAAAGATCACGCGTCTCAAAATTTAATGTACATACAAATTACCCAGGGATTTTGTTGAGATAAAAATTATTTAATTTTAATTAATATAAATAATTCAATAGGTCTGGGGTGAGGCCTGAGGTTCTACATTTCCAACAAGTTGCCAGGTAAAGCCAATGCATCTGTCCAGGAACCACACTTTGAGTATCAAAGGTCTAGATGACATTATCATTCCAAAGAGTTTCTTTTACAGGCTCTCAGATCAGTGTTCATCTACTACCTGACTACCTGACTGCCATTCATAGGCAGTCTGTTCCATAGCGGGCCAGCTAAAGTGGCATTTACAAAGCTCACTCCTCTTATACAACAATCCAAGTGTTTCTTTTGTCAGTTTTCTGTGCCCCAGGAGATCCCTCTCTGCCTTGCCCTCTGCATTTGGGGGACCAGCACCTTGCACTCAGTGAAGGTCTGGAGTGCTTAAGAGGGATTTCTTCCAGCTCTCTTGCCCTGGCCTTCAGTGTATTAGGTGTATTACCTCCATGCTCTCAGTAGAGGCCCATAGGAAAGAGTAGGTAGGTTATGCCAGCTCACATGCATCCTTTAAAAATGGTTTAAAAGTTTAGCTGGTTTCTTATTATTCCTGTCTGTGGATGTTTCCTTCTCCTGTCACTCTACTAGGGATGAAACAGCTAATCATGTTCAAGAGTTCAATTTAGATGGTTTTTAAAAACTACGATTGAATTAGTTCGTTTTCATGCTGCTGATAAAGATATATCTGAGACTGGGAACAAAAAGGGTTTAATTGGACTTACAGTTCCACATGGCTGGGGACGCCTCAAAATCAGGCAGGAGGCAAAAGGTACTTCTTACATGGTGGCCTCAAGAGAAAAATGAGGAAGAAGCAAAAGCAGAAACTCTTGATAAACACATCAGATCTTGTGGGACTTATTCATTACCACAAGAATAGCACAGAAAAGACCGGCCTCCATGATTCAATTACCTCCCCATGGGTCCCTCTCACAACATGTGGGAATTCTGGGAGATACAATTCAAGTTGAGATTTGAGTGGGGACACAGCCAAACCATATCATTCTGCCCCAGGCTCCTCCAAATCTCATATCCTCACATTTCAAAACCAATCATGCCTTCCCAACAGTTCTCCAATGTCTTAACTCATTTCAGCATTAACCCAAAAGTCCACAGTCCAAAGTCTCATCTGAGACAAGGCAAGTCCCTTTCACTTATAAGCCTGTAAAAGCAAGCTAGTTACCTCCTAGATACAATGGGGGATACAGGTATTGGGTAAATACAGCTGTTCCAAATGAGAGAAATTGGCCAAAACAAAGGGGTTACAGGGTCCACACAAGTCTGAAATCCAGTGGGGCAGTCAAATTTTAAAGCTTCAAAATGACCTCCTTTGACTCCATGTCTCACATTCAGGTCACACTGATGCAAGAGGTAGGTTCCCATGGTCTTGGGCAGCTCTGCCCCTGTGGCTTTGCAGGGTCCAGCCTCCCTCCTGGCTGCTTTCTCAGGCTGATGTTAGTGTCTGTGGCTTTTCCAGGCACAAGATGCAAGTCGATGGTGGACCTACCATTCTGGGGTCTACCATTCTGGGACTGTGGCCCTCTCCTCACAGCTCCACTGAGCAGTGCCCCAGTAGGAACTCTGTGTGGGGGCTCTGTCCCACATTTCCCTTCCACATCACCCTAGGAGAGGTTCTCCATGAGGGCTCTGCCCCTGCAGCAAACTTTTGCCTGGGCATCCAGGCATCTCCATATATCTTCTGAAATCTAGGCAGAGGTTCCCAAATCTCAATTCTTGACATCTGTGCATCTGCAGGCTCAACACCACATGGAAGCTGCCAAGGCTTGGGGCCTCTACTCTCTGAAGCCACAGCCCAAGCTCTATGTTGGCGCCTTTCAGTCATGGCTGGAGCAGCTGGGACACAGGGCACCAAGTCCCTAGGCTGCACACAGCACTGAGACCCTGGGCCCTGCCCACAAAACCACTTTTTCCTCCTGGGCCTCTGGGCCTGTGATGGGAGGGGCTGCCGTGAAGGTCTCTGACATGATCTGGAGACATTTTCCCCATGGCCTTGGGGATTAACATTAGGTTCCTTGCTACTTATGCAAATTTCTGCAGCCAGCTTGAACTTCTCCTTTAAAAAAATGGGTTTTTCTTTTCTACTGCATCAGCAGGCTGCAAATTTTCCCAAATTTTATGCTCTTGTTTCCCTTTTAAAACAGAATCTTTTTAACAGCACCAAAGTCACTTTTTGAATGCTTTGCAGCTTAGAAATTTATTCCACCAGATACCCTAAATCATCTCTCTCAAGCTCAAAGTTCCACAAATCTCTAGGGCAAGGGTGAAATGCTGCCAGTCTCCTTGTTAAAACATAACAAGAGTCACATTTACTCCGGTTCCCAACAAGTTCTTCATCTCCATCTGAGACCACCTCAGCCTGGGCCTTATTGTTCATATCACTATCAGTATTTTTGTCAAAGCCATTCAACAAGTCTCTAGGAGGTTCCAAACCTTCCCACGTTTTCCTATCTTCTTCTGAGCCCTCCAGATAGATGAGATGTTGGTAGAAAAGTTACGAGAGAAAAACTGAGTAGTCACTGAAGAAATACCAAAATAACCCATACTAGGTTCAGGCAGGAGTTAACATCTAACCAGGTATATATAGAGAATAATGTCATAGATAACTGGAGAAAACATACTCTAAATCGGGGAAAGGCACATAATGACTTTCTCTCTACACCTCTTTGTCTCCTTTCAACCTTTTCTCTCTTCTGTGGCCTTATTTTTTATTCTAGTTTTTCTATTCCAGCACTTCTTTCTCTTTTCCTGGCTTTTCTTTTGATTTCTATACCTTTTTATATCTTTTCTTCTCTTGTTCTTTCCCTTTAGGGTGTCATGCTTCACCTTTCTCCTTGCCTTGCACTTCAATTTCTCGGGACAGTGATCTGCTAATGCTCTCGCCTAAGTGGTACAGATTTTAAAACTACTGAATGATAGAAGAAAGGACTACTGGGTTGCGTATGTTAAAAATATTTTTTGTAGCACATCTATAAGGAATATTTTCAAGGCCCTTGTCTAACAATCATGTTTCTGATTTTTTTTTTTTTTTTTTTTTGAGATGGAGTCTCTTGCTCTGTTACCCAGGCGAGTGCAGTGGCGCAATCTTGGCTTACTGCAACTTCTGCCTCCCAGCTTCAAGAGATTCTCCTGCCTCGGCCTCCCAAGTAGCTGGGATTACAGGCGCCCGCCACCACGCCCAGCTAATTTTTGTATTTTTAGTAGAGACAGGGTTTTGCCATGTTGGCCAGGCTGGTCTCAAACTTCTGACCTCAGGTGATCCACCCACCTCGGCCTCCCAAAGTGCTGGGATTACAGATGTGAGCCACTGTGCCTGGCCTGTTTCTGATATTCTTTATGGTCAATAATTAAACTATTTAAATCTAAGTTATATTTACTTCAATCCTGAGAAATAACTTAATGGGGTATTTTCAATTCATAGCAATCAGAAATAGCCTTGGTTGTAAATTGAATCTACAGCACAACAAATATGAATTTTAGTTTTGAGTTATAATTTTATACCACTTTTGAATGTTTATACAAATGCCCTAATTTGAAAGAAGTTTGAGTGTTTCATTGAAATAAAATACCATTCCTTAGTGTAGAGAACAAAATGACTGACTTGTTTAAATACCAATCAGGATTTATGTTAATAGGAAGTGGGTGGTCCTGACAAGATCTTGGTCTTTGTAAGAATGTTTCTTGGTCAAAGTCCAAGTCTTCTAATGGCATTTATTCTTGCGGCTCACTAGGTGGGTGGTAATAGTAAAATATTTGCCTTGGTTCAGTTCCATTGTTGAAAACAAAATTTCTTAACTCCATTTGTTTTTGAAATTTTTGAGAAGGTGGCGATCTTTGTCCACAACCTCTATTAACACATTTTTTTCAAGGGCATTTTCTCTGAAAAATCATTATTGGAATGGTCATGTAAAGGTCCCAGTGTATGATCTGATACTTTATCAGTACATTCTATATCTTCCAAATTCATTTCATCGTGAGAACAGTGTTGGTAGAAAGGTCTTTACCTTTGCAAACCACTTCTACTGAAGTAATGAAAACCTCGTACAGGTAACTGGTTCTGAAAATCCCCATGAGGTGAGTACTCACAGCTATACGGAAGAGTTGTTTTCGTCTCCAGCCTCTGTTAACAAAACCAAAATCTTTCATTGGAAGTGTTCCTGAAAGCTCCTATAGGTCTGGTTATGAACAGTATGCATCTTTTGTCCACAAGCTTTGCTAACAAAATCAAAATCATCTCCAGGGTCTGGTTCATGGAGGTCACTGTGAGGCTGGTGATCATTAAATGGTCTTCGTTTTGTTCCAGGCACCCGGTTAATGAACTCCGTCTCCTCTTGGGAGACGTTATAACACTGATGATTAGCAAAAAAATGAACATCTTGATCCTAGTCCCTTGTGAGCAAAATCCCAGTCTCTCAAGTGTCTCTTTTCTGGTATGCTGTCACTACACTGGTATTCATCAAAATCCCTATGCCTTTGGACAGGTTCATTGTTGACATAATCATAATTGTTTATCTGTATACCATTTTGAGGGTATTGATCATTAAGAAGCCTTGACTTTTTCCCAGACCCATGTGTGGTGGGAGAAATATGCTATACATTCCCAGTATTTTAACAATAAATAAAAGATAAATGCTATGCTATTAGCAAAAGCTCCCTTTATGCAATTCAACAGGACACAAGATGACTTTGGTGTGATGTTTCCTAAATTGGGTTGTGCCTCATTTTCATTTCTCCTTTCTATCTACTTGTGAGCCCAAAACACCCTCCCACTGAAGCAGCCTTGTTGTCTGGGGAGACACCTGAGGTTTGCTGTCTGACGGCCATAGAGATCAAGGATGCAGACATACAAAGAGTGAGGTTAAGATCAGAAATTTAACAGGTGAAAGAGAATAGCTCTCTGCTACAGAGAGGGGTCTGCCAAGGACTATTTTGCCTTCACTATCTGCCTAAATAATCTCTTTCTATCTCGTGTATTACTATCAGCTATCAGCTTGTAACTATAAGCTTTAAAAATTCCAAACAAAAGTGTTTTGGTGTTAAACAATAAATTTTTAGTAAAAACTGGTGAACACATTTAATGGCATCTTTTCATTTAAAGGAAAGTGTCCTAACCAGGTCACTTTTACTGTAATTTGATGCATTAAAGAAGTAATCTTACAAATATGGCTGATGACATGCTGGTTTATTGTACTGACTTCATGTCAAAAGAAACAATCAAAATATAATTTACTCCTAAAGACATTGAGCTGATAACATTAAAATATTTATTATATAAATAGCATATTTGGGCTGTTTCTTGTTCTTAGTTGCTATAAATACAGCTGCTATGAACATTCATATCAGATTTATGAGTGAACAAAAGTTCTCATTTCTCTGGGATAAATGCCCAAGAGTGAAACTGTTGGGTCCTATGCTAAGTTTCTGTTTCTATTTTTATAAGGAACTGCTAAACTGTTTTATAACATGAAAAACACACCAACCTGAAATAGAGATAAAAAAGAAGAATAGATTTCAGTTAGAATGAAAAAAGATAACTTTTAAAGACCTAGGATAAGATACTATAATTGACCACAGATTAGAACTGTGCTTCCTAGCAACAAGAACATAAAAGGAAAGTTTCATTAAAAAACAAAACAAAACCCAACCTAAACAAAAATAACCCCCCAATCCCCACAATATCACCTGAAAACAAGCCAACCAATTTCTGGCACTACTTTTTTTTGTTTTTTTCTTTTTTGTTTTTGAGACCAAGTCTTGCTCTGTCACTCAGGCTGGAGTACAGTGGTGCGATCTCGGCTCACTGCAACCTCCACCTCCCAGGTTCACGCCATTCTCCTGCCTCCGCCTCCCGAGCACCTGGGACTACAGGCACCCACCACCACACCCGGCTACTTTTTTATATTTTTAGTAGAGACAGGGTTTCACTGTGTTAGCCAGGATGGTCTCAATCTCCTGACCTCGTGATCCGCCCACCTCGTCCATCCAAAGTGCTGGGATTATAGGCGTGAGCCACCGTGCCCGGCCTCTGGCACTAACTCCTAAGACGGATTGTCCCAAGGATTTATAAGAAACAGGAATATAACAGTTATTTTCAGTGTTGAAGATAAATCCTTCCTTAGAATGGGAAAGCAGAGATTGTGTGAGGGAAAGGAACTGTGTCAAGGCAATATGAAGTGCTGTGGGAAGTTGAAGAGCTCTGTATACCCTTCCTGTACGTTATGTCCTGTGAGGCTAATGCCTAACAGTGCTTGGCACTGCTCAAGTGCTCCTTCTCCTGGGAAAGAGAAAATTCTGAATTGTGTCTGTTCTAACTTGTATTAAATCAGTTCACAGTAGATAATCTCAATGTATTGAAAATAAGTTATATATTTCATTTTTTTCTCAAAAAATCAAACCAAAGACAAACACAAATGATTTCTTATATTTAAACTAGTACTATGTATTCTGAAATTAGTTTTGTAGAGAAAAATGCCACCAAAGAGTGTAGAAACTTATCAAAGATAGAGAAGATTGCAAGATTTTTTTCTATTGTCTTGTCAGTTTATAAATATACACACACACATACACATTATATGTGAAAGTCATAGAAAAGATTCTAGTACCATTTGATAAACCTTAATTCAGTTTCTGATATATCGGTAGAATAAATACAAGTTATTACTAAGAATCATAGCATTTTAGATTTTGAAGAGCATAGAGATTATCTATTTCAACATTTCCCAGTTTGGAGAACCTTATTGTCCCATATCATAATGCTTGTTCTGTGGGGGAAAAAAGTGAGTTCTGTGTTTAAATAAGTTGGGGAAATGCTGGGCTAAATACAATTTAATAAGTTTCTTCAGGATGTCTAATGCTTTTAATGAGTGAATGTTCATGGTCATAGTGGGCTGCATTTCCCAAACTTATTTGACTTTAAAAAATACTTTTTATTCCTGTAAAACTAACAATATCTCATGAAACACTGTGTTTTTAGAATATAGCATAAGAATAGCTAACTGATCTGGTCCAACTCCTTATGTTATAAATTAAACATCTGTGGCCTAAAAAAGTTATCACTTATCTAGGTCACATACAATTAGTAAGTGGCAGAGCTAAGCACTGAACCCAAATTTCCTGATTCCCAATCCTATGGATTTCCCCCACTACTCTATTATTTTAAAAATATGTTTCATAATTTTTATAAAATATTCATTTAAAATCATGTTACTAATACCCATGAAAGTCTTTATTTAGAGGCCATTCTCTGGATTCTTCCATAGAATTATTGGTTGGGGGATTTGCATCTTCATCTGAATCCCAGACACCCATTCCAAGATTACTAGAAGAAAAGTATCAATAAACAACAGAAGCTTAAAATTCAATCAGAAACAGTCATAGGCTTTTAGAAACATAAGTTGAACATAAAATGAGAAAAAGGCAAATCTATACACCATTCATATCTTGGGAATCTATAGATATGTTGCCATTTGTCATAGTGGAAACAAGAATAACACATCATCAAGCACAATTTTAGAGAGTATTTTCAATTGTTAGGCTATACCCATTATCTCTTGTGGCCAAGAGAGCATAAAAATTATTAGGGGTTTAAAGAATATGCATTATGAGGAAAGTTTAAAGGAAGAGAGAGAGGAAGTGGGAAATTAGGTCAGGGGTACTGAAGTACTGAATTAACTAATGAGCCCTTATAAGTATTTTTAGCTTCACCAAAATATAATCAAAACAGTATACAAAATAATAATAATGGTATTTTAATATCTTTAATAGTGGAGATTTGGTACTAACTTTGCTTATTATTCCTCCCTTCATTAGAGACTTTTTAAGAACTCTTGCTTCAATAGATGGTTATAAATTCCCTTTTCTTCTTGTTGTAGTTAATACACAAGTATCCCGTGACTTTAAAAATGTTTTTACTTCATCACTTATAAGATGCATATAATCAATCTGAAATTCTACAGAAAAAATTCTTCATATTATAATTTTGTTTAAAAGGAATTTTAGCTGGATAGGGATTCCTTGTACAGTCCTTTAGTACATGAGTAATGACTATTTGAGGTATAAATCTCAGAGTTAATAGCTAACACTTATTTAGCTCCTACCATATTTGGCACTGTGCTAAGAGCTTTACTTGTATTAACTCATTTAATCCTTACAACAACCTGTGAGGTATTATCTCCATATTATAGTTCAGAAAACTGCGGCACAAAAATCGTAACGTGGAAGCAGTGAAATTTAAACATAGGCTTTCTGGCTCTGCCTCCCATGTTCTTAGCTAATGCTATGGATTGAATGTTTGTGTGCCCCTAAAATTCATATGTTGAAGTCCTAATCCTTAAGTGTGATGGTATTTGAATGTGGAGACTTTGAGGAGTAATTAGGTCATGAGGGTGGAGCTCTCATGAATGGGAACAGTGCTCTTATAAGAAGAGACACAAAAGAGATGATCTCTTTCTTGGATATGTGAGGATACAGCAAGAAGGTGTCTGTCTGCAAACCAGGAAGAGAGCCTTCACCAGGAACTGAATGAGCTGGCACCTTGATTTTGAACTTCCCAGCTGTCAGAACTGTAAGGAATAAATTTCTGTTGTTTAAACTACTCAGTGTATGGTATTTTTGTTACAGCAGTCTTAACTAAGACAGCCAAAAAGTTATATTGTCTCTTTCCAAGGAGGTAATTGATTTTAAGTACAAAGCAGTGGCCAGCCCCGTTCTATTTAGTACATGAGTCAACATGAGTTCAGGAAATTTTTACTTAAGTCTAATCTATTCCTAATTCAAATTATTTCTGGCTGGTTTGAATAAATCCTCCCAGATAATTCTAGTTTTCTTTCCAATACTGACCTCTAAATTGAGCAAGACCTGCCTTTTTCTGAGGATTACATTTAGTCTGAAATATCTTTTTTGTTGTTTTTGTTTTTGTTTTTTTTTGAGACAGAGTTTCGCTCTTGTTGCCCAGGTTGGAGTGCAAATGGCACAATCTTGGCTCACTGCAGGCTCCGCCTCCAGGCTTCAAGTGATTCTCCTGCCTCAGCCTCCCAAATAGCTGGGATTACAGGCGCCTGCTACCATGCCCGGCTAACTTTTGTATTTTTAGTAGAGACGGGGTTTCACCATGTTGGCCAGGCTAGTCTAGAACTCCTGACCTCAGGTGATCCACCCGCCTCAGCCTCCCAAAGTGCTGGGATTACAGGCATGAGCCACTGCACCCGGCCCTAGTCTGAAATATCTTGATGCTCACCCTCTACAAGCCTTTCCTCTAAGCTGTAGCTTACCTCGACACCTGAATTTCCTTTTCAGCTATCATTCATTGGAACCCAGACCTGGTAGGTGTTTCTTAAAATTTTCAGGCAGCTTATTTTCATGTTAGCTCTACAGCCTCACAGAAAATCAAAATCATGTAAGCAGTAGTATGTAACCAATATTTGGGTCCTAGACGTACCCAAGCATATTTTAAATGTTCATGGCACCTTGCAATCATCAAATCCAAATGTTTCATTTTATAGATAAGAAAAGTGGGCCGGGTGTTGTGGCTCATGCCTGTAATCTCAGCACTTAGGGAAGTCGAGGTGGGCGGATCACCTGAGGTCAGGAGGTTGAGACCATCCTAGCCAACATGGTGAAACCCCGTCTCTACTAAAAATACACACACACAAAAAAAATTGCCAGGTGTGGTGGTGTGCGCCTGTAGTCCCAGCTGCTTGGGAAGCAGAGGCAGGAGAATTGCTTGAACCCAGGAGATGGAGGTTGCAGTGAGCCGAGATCGTGCCACTGCACTCCAGTCTGGATGACAGGGCGAGACTCCGTCTCAAAAAAAAACAAAAACAAAAAAAATGACACACAGAAAAGACAGATTGCTTAAAGCTAGACAGTGGGAGAACAACAAAAGTAGTCATTTGTGGGTCCCCAAGACCAGTGTCATCCTTTTAAAGTAGACGAACAAATGCTTAAACCTCCTATTTTCAATTCAGTCCAACAAATATTTATGAAGAACTGAAGTAGTATTTTACTTAAAAGGGCTAGTCAAAGCTGGTCCATATTTACTATATTGTAATATAATTTCTGAAAACTGGCTGCAGTAGGCAGAATAATGCCCCTCATCCCAGAAAGATATCTACATTTTAATCCTTGGCACCTCTGAATATATTACCTTATATGGCAAATGGGAATTGGCAGATGTGACTAAGATGGGAAGATTGCCTGGATTATCAAGGTGGGTCCAATCGAATTATGTAGGCTCTTAAAATTGGAGAACCTTTCTGGCTGTGGGGATTTGACTACGGATGAAAGGTACACAGAGATGCAAAGTTGTTGACTTTGAAGATGGAGGGAGGGGGCCAATATCCACGAAGTGTGGGTGGCATCTAGAAGCTGCAAAAGGCAAGGAAACAAATCTCCTGTAGGGCCTTCAGGAAGGAATGCAGGCCTGCTGACACCTGATTTTAGCCCACTGAGACCCACGTTGGACTTCTAACCTACGGAACTGTAAGGTATTGTGTGTTTTTTAAGGCACTAAATTTGCAATAATTTGTAATAGCAGCAATGGAAAACCAACCCACTGGCACTGATCACAAACTCAAATTTCGAGTTTCCTCTCTGGGCCAAGTATCAACCCAAAAAGCAGGGATGTAAATTAGAACTCTGATTCATGAGGGCAGTGAATCTAGAAGGTTCTCAGATGTGGGTACATGAAATGATCACTTTTTAATTTTGATGTAATTGCTCTTGGGTGGGACCAGACATCAGGTTAAAAAAAAAGTCATGATAAATTCTAATGTATAATCAAGTTCAAAACTCTATTCTAGGAACAAAAGAAAATAAGCATCTGAATTGCCTGTTGGGGGAATAACTTTGTTCTCTAATAGGTACCCAGGACTTTTTCTTTTATTGAGAGACAGAGTCCCACTCTGTCACCCTGGCTGGAGTACAGTGGCACCACTATGGCTCACTGCACCCTCAACCTCCCAGGCTCTAGTGATCCTCCTGCCTCAACCTCCCATGTAGCTCGGACTACAGGTACACACTACCACACCCAGCTAAATTTTTATTTTTTGTAGAGGTGGGATCTTCCTATGTTGCCCAGGCTGGTCTTGAACTCCTGGGCTCAAGTGATCCTCTTGGCTCAGCCAAAGTGCTGGGATCACAGGTGTGAACCACTGTGCCTGGCCAGTAGCTAGGATTTCTTAGAAGACAAACACCATATCCTTACACCCAAACTGGTACAGCTAGCAGTTTTATAGAGAGCAGTCAGCACAGGTTGCCAAGATGAGCAAAGCTGTGTTTCATTAAAGCATTACAAGGGCTATCCTTCAGATTTTAGCCAAGGGACTATGTACACAACTGCAGTCACCTGTGCCCCAACAGTTCAATGACTTTGAGAGCTGGTGAGGCTAAATATCTCCTCTCTACATAATGCATCAATCTGGGTGATTGGTACCAAGTGAGAAACCTGGGAAATCAACCCATTCCTCCCCCCAACTCACGTACCTACATCTCTTCGCCATTATTTTAGTAAGTCTCTCTTTTAAAACCTTCAACTGTTTTCCTCACCATCTCTTCTGCCACCGCCTTAGATTAGGCCTTAATTAATTTTTCCTTTAATTTCTGTAATTGTTCCCACACTAATCTCTGTGCCGCCAACCTACTTCCATTCTTCCATACTGTGAAACATACATTTGGTCATAGTCCATTTCCTGACATACAACTCCCAAAACCCTTGGAATCTCCAGAGTGGTAAGAGTGCCTTCTGTATACTAATGAGATGACTGGTGACTGGGGCCCCTGATAGCCTCAGCATTATACATTAGAATTTCTGGTCCTCAGAAAAACCAAGGCAGGATTAAAGTGTTGGGACTTTCAGCTCTATCCCTTAACCTTTGGGGAGGGGAGAAAGGCTGTAGGTTAATCTCCTCACCAATGGCCAATGATTTCATCCCTCATACCTACCTAATGAAGCTTCCATCAAAATACAAAAGGCTTGGGTTTGGACAACTTCTGGATAGCTGAACACGTGGAGGTTCCTAGAAGGTGGCTTGCTTGGAAAGGGCATGGAAGCCTGGCTCCCCTTCCCACGTACTTTGCCCTGCGTCTCTTGTCTGGTTGTTCCTCTGTATCCTTTGCAATGTCCTTTTTAATGAATGGGTAAACATAAGTGTTTCCCCGCATACTGTGAGGCACTCTAGAATATTAATAGAATGATTTAGGAGGGGTTATGGGAACTCTAATCTATAGCTAGTTGTCAGAAGTACAGACTGCAACCTGGGGCTTGTGATTGGCATCTGAAGTGGGGGACAGTTTTGTGAGACTAAGTCCTCAACCTATGGGATCTGATGCTATCTCCAGGTAGATAGTGTCAACAGAATTGAATTACAGGACACCCAGATGGTGTCCACAGCAGAACTGCTTGATGTGTGTGGGAAAGTCCCCACACATCTGGTGTCAGAAGTGTTGAGTAGCTGTGTGAGAACAGGGAAAACACCTTTTTTCCTTCATGTAAACTATCTATTCGAATCTGTCTTACTCTCTGGTGCCAGAGTAATCTAAGATACATAACTTATTATGTGACTCGTACATAAAATGCCTCCATGACTACATTTTGCCTTTAGGCTGTAATTCAAATCTTCCTAAGACAAGTCAGCTCCTTCGTGCTCTCACCCTTGCTATCTGCCCCTAGGTGAACCTATAATCTAGGCATTCTCACTACTTGTGAATCCCCCATGCGCCATGCTTTCACACCTCTGTGATCCAGCTTACATTGTTTTCTTTGCCTAGCCAATGCTTCCTTTACATTTCTGCTCAGACATCAGAATACTCCGACTCTTCTCCATTAACCTTCTCTGAGTACCCATACTTTTCACTATCTGAAATTGCCTTATGTGTTGAATGCCTTTCTCCAGCACCATCCACACATTTGTTGTTTCATCCCATCATCAAATGTGTTTTAGGTGCCCAAAATATTCCACACACCGTTTAAACACTTAGAGATACCAAATCAATCAAAGTCCCTGCCCTCAAGAGGGACAGACCAAAAGCAAGTACATACATCATTTCTGATAGCAATAAGTGCTTTGAAGGAAATCCAAGATCATGCAATCAACAGTGACTAGAAGAGAGGAACAGCAGTAAATAAGACAGTCATGGAAGGCTGGCCCTCTGAGAAGGTGACATTTGAACTGAGCCATGCAAAGATAAAGCATTCTAGGCAGAGGAAACAGCAAGTGCAAAATCCCATCATATAAGGCCTTGCAAGTCCACACAGATTTACAACCTTCACGGCCTGGTGTGGGTTAACCTGAAATAATCAAAAGGATCAAAATCCAGTGGAGTTTATTCAAGTAAAAAGCTGGGAATAGCCATCTGGGAGACACAGACTCAGAGAAATAGGGTCAGTGTTCCAAAGTTCAAAGTTAAATTCTTGCATATATAGGCAGAAAACAAAGAAGTTTAGTAGGTTTCTAACACTTTCTAGAAGGCTAGTTTATGAGTTTCTTTTCTGTATGGCTTGTTTTCTTTACAGTTGGTTTTCATTTCCTTTCCAATTTAAAAGAGGTATTTAACACTCCATCTTAACACAGTGTGATAGCCATGAAATCTTTGGGTAAGAAACTAAAAGGAAAGTTAATCTATAATAAAAACCAACAGTAACAGGGAAGGGGTCTTTCCTGGAGCCCTTTAGTCATTTGTAACATTTTGTAAAACACTGTGAGCAAGGAGGATGGTTAATCTATAATCACAGAAACAAAGATTACAGCTTCCCAGGTTACAGCTGCTTGTAATGTGACTCAGGCCCCATAATCACATTTCTTTAAGGCTCAAAATAGTTTGGAGTTCCAACAGCTTAGATTTTGAATTACTTATTTTCACACCTGTCTTATTCATTGCTGAATCCTCAGAGCTAGCAGAGTGCCAGGACACAGTAGGTATTCCATAAATACTTGTGGAATGGATAAACTGTCTATTTGCTGGTTTACTTACCTATCTCCTTGAGGGCAAGGGCTCCTTCTGACCTCTGTAGGTCTAGTGTTGAGCTGTGTGCCTGGCACATAGAGGTGCTTAACAGAATTGCTGAGCAGCATATAAAAGATGTTGCTTGAGTACCATACAGCATATAAAAGATGTTGCATGAATACCATTATCTTCATTAGAGAAGATAAAATTAAATGGAAAGTATTCTTTAGGAATATGCCATTGAGTTTAGGCTAAAAGACACTAAGATTTTTGAATTGTTCCAGTGTTGTTTAGTTTCAAAAAGTAGAAAACTGACATCTAGGCATGTTATAAAAGCAATCTTCTCAGGGCTAAAGGCCAGAGAAGGCAGGAAAAATTATATATTAGTATCTATAAATAGCAATCACAACCTTAGATGGATGTTAATGTTGACATGAGCTCAGAAAATGACTTGTCTGAATTCTAGTAAAATGCCCCCAGAGTTAATTTTCTGGTATTGTTAATTTTCAGATGTCATCTATTGCGAAGAACATTTCTTTAGGTAGGGACTAAAAACAAGCACAAGCAAAAGGTTGCAAAGGGAAGAAGACTATAAGGAGAGAATATTTAATCAAGCAGCTCTTATAAGAGATTAGTAACCAATAAATTTTCCTCCCAGAATACCTGAATAAATATTGAGAAGAAAATCCCCAGCTTTCAGGCAAAATTCAGTTTCCGATTTGATTTTATTTAGCTTATGAAACACTGAAAGACCATAATGCAAACAAAACAGATGTGGTGTCAAAGAAACAAATATGCATAAAACATTCATTCTTTTTATGAGCTACACAAACTATCCCTAAGACCTGTGATTTGAAAAGAAAGTGTTCCTTAGAGAAGTGGGGATTTTGTACATAACTAAGGTATGAGAAATATTTAGGGGTCATCTGGCAGACATGACAGCCAAAGTGACAAGAGAATAGGAATAAAAGCAAAGCCAAAGAAAAAGTTTTATAAAACCTCTACAGTGAGAAGAATAGAGACAACCAAAGTGATTGAGAGCTATCAGAAAAGAGGCAAACCTGGATAATTACTGTGTCCAAAATAAAAAAATTTAAGTACAGGTTGAATATCCCTTGTCTGTAATGCTTAGGACCAGAAGTGTTTCTGATTTCAGATTTTTGTGGATTTTAGCATATTTGCACTATGCCAGTTGAGCATCCATAATCCCAAAATCTGAAATCTGAAATGCTCTAATGAGCATTTCCTTTGAGTGTCAGGTCAATGGTCAAAAAGTTCCATATTCTGGAGCATTTCAATTTTCAGATTTTTGGATTTGGCATTCTTTGTATGTGTAGATGCCAGATGCTGCAAAGAAAAGGCTGCAGGATTTGGCTAGGTTGTTGGTGATTTCTGAGAAGGCAATTGCATTAAGTGGTGAAAACAAACCACACATTTAAGAAGAGAATGGCACAGTAAAGAAATGGAGGTGGTGATCACAGACAAGGTGTTTTCAAATGTTTGACAATAGGCACAACAAGAAAATGGAATAGTAGTTCATACAAGAGAATAGAAACCAACAGAACACTTCTAGGTATGTTTGAAAGCAAGAGGAAAGCGGCCAGGTTGATTTAAGATGCCAGAGGGGAAAGTGATAGGGACAGTGAGATCCTAGAGCTAAAAAGGAAACACATTCTATAGACATGAAACATTTTTTTTCTTTAAAAAAAGTAAACTTTTTCTAAGAATAAGGCAAAGACTAATAAAAAGGGAAATGGTGTAGTGATCTATTCTTATAGTGATAATTAAATTCTATTGCCAATACTCATAAGCTTTATTGTAAAGAATCAGTCTAAATGGGATAATGGCAGAAAGCCATTCAGGAATACAAAATGCAAATTATAAATAGGGAAATGCAAATTAAAAGCACAATGAGATACCCTTTCAAACCCACTAAAATAATAAATAAAAATGATAGACAATAACAAATATTGGCAAGGATGTAGAGAAATGGCTAAACTCACTTTGGAAAATAGTTGGGCAATTTGTTTAAAAGTTAAATATAAATTTACCATGTGACCCAGAAATTTCACTCCTAGGTATCAATCCATGAGAAATGAAAACATGTATCCATACAAAGACCTCAATATGAATGTTCTTAGCAAACTTATTAACAGTAGCCCAAAATGGGAAACAACTGAAATGTCCACTGTGAACCCTGACTGAGATAGGTCTCAGTTAATTTAGAAAGTTTATTTTGCCAAAGTTGAGGACGCGTGCCTGTGAGAGAGCCTCAGGAGGTCCTGATGACATGTGGCCAAGATGGAGCACAGTTTGGTTTTATACATTTTAGGGAGACATGAGACATAAATCAACACATGTAAGATGAACACTGGTTTTGTCTGGAAAGGCCTGACAGCTCGAAGCTGGGAGGGGGCTTCCAGGTCATAGGTAGATAAAGAGATAAATGGTTGCATTCTTTTGAGTTTCTGATTAGCCTCTCCAAAGGAGGCAATCAGATATGCATTTATCTCAGAGAGCAGAGGGGTAACTTTGAATACAATGGGAGGCAGGTTTGCCCTAAGCAGTTCCCGGCTTGAATTTTCCTTTTAGCTTAGTGATTTTGGGGCCCCAAGATTAATTTTCCCTTCACACCACCAACTGATGAATAGGTAGACAAAATGTGGTTTATCTATATAATGTAATATTATTCAGCAAAAACAGGAATGAACTACTGATATATGCTGTATCTCATGGATAAACCTTAAAAACATTATGCTAAACGAAAGAAGCCAAACACAAGAGACCAATATTGTATGATTCCATTTATATGAAATGTCCACATGAGACAAATCTCTAGAGACAGAAACAACATTAATTGTTGCCTGGGGTGGGGGAATAGGAATGAACAGTTCATGAACATGAAGGTTCTTATTAGGGAGATAGAAGTGTTTTAAAACTGATATACAGTAATAGATGCATAAATAGGTAAATTTAATAAAAATCATGAATTGTATCCTTGAAGTGGGTGAATTATATGGTATGTTAAATACCTAACCAACAAACAAATGGAAACACAGCCCACGCACATGGATGGGCAGATTCAATATTGTGAAACTGACCATACTGCCAAAAGCAATCTGTAAATTCAATGCATTCCCATCAAAATAACACTGTCATTCTTCACAGAACTAGAAAAAACAATCCTAAAATGCATATGGAACCAAAAAATAACCCACATAGTCAAAGCAAGACTAAGCAAAAAGAACAAATCTGCAGACATCACATTACCCAACTTCATACTACACTATAAGGCCACAGTCACCAAAACAGCATGGCACTGTTAAAAAACAGGCACATAGACCAATGGAATAGAATAGAGAACCCAGAAATAAAGCCAAACACTTATAGCCAACTGATCTTCAACAAAGCAAAAACATAAAGTGGGGAAAGGATACCCTATTCAACAAATTGTGCTGGGATAATTGGCAAGCCACATGTAGAAGAATGAAACTGGATCCTCATCTCTTACCTTATACAAAAATCAATTCAAGATGGATCAAAGACTTAAATCTAAGACCTCAAACCATAAAAATTCTAGAAGATAACATTGGAAAAACCCTTTTAGACACTGGCTTAGGCGAAGACCTCATGAGCAAGAACCCAAAAGCAAATGTAACAAAGATAAATAGATGGGACTTAATTAAACTAAAAAGCTTCTGCACAGCAAAATCATCATCATCATCATCATCATCAACACAGTAAACAGACAACTCACAGAGTGGGAGAAAATCTTTGCAAACTGTGCATCCAATGAAGGACTAATATCCAGAATCTACAGGAACTCAAACAAATTAGCAAGAAAAAACAAACAGTCCCATCAAAAAGTGGACTAAGGACGTGAATAGACAATTCTCAAAATAAGATATACAAATGGCCAACAAACATATGAAAAAATGCTCAACATCACTGATTATCAGGGAAATGCAAATCAAAACCATAATGTGATACTACCTTACTCCTGCAAGAATAGCCATAATTTAAAAAATTAAAAAAAAAAAAAAGATGTTGGTGTGGATGTGGTGAAAAGGCAACACTTTTACACTGCTGGTGGGAATGTAAACTAGTACAACCACTATGGAAAACTGTGGAGATTCCTTAAAGAACTAAAAGTAGAACTACCATTTGATCCAGCCATCCCACTACTGGGTATCTACCGAGAGGAAAAGAAGTCATTATACAAAAAAGATACTTGCACATGCATGTTTATAGCAGCGCAATTCACAATTGCAAAATCTGCAAAAATATGGAACCAGTACAAATGCCCATCATCGAGTGGATAAAGAAAATGTGGTATGTGTATATATATATATATGTATACACACACACACACACACACACACAGACACACACTATAGACTACTACTCAGACATAACAAGGAATGAAATAATGGCATTTGTAGCAACCTGGATGGAATTGGAGACCATTATTCTAAGTGAAGTAACTCAGGAATGGAAAACCAAACATCGTACGTTCTCACTCATAAGTGGGAGTTAAGCTATGAGGACATAAGAAGGCATAAGAATGATACAATGAACTTTGGGGACTTGGGGGAAAGGCTGGGAGAGGGAGGAGGAATAAAAGACTATACATTGGGTACAGTGTACACTGCTTGGGTGATAGGTGCACCACTATCTCAGAAATCACCACTAAAGAACTTTTGCATGTAACCAAACATCACCTGTTCCCCAAAACTATTGAAATAAAAAAATATTAAAATGGATAAATGTTATATATAATTTGGTTTATCCAGCAAATGACTAACTTTAAGAGAAAATTCACAAATTGATTTTAAGTGATTTAAATTTTTGTAACAAATTAGAATCCCTTATGCTTGATAAAACAATTAGTAAAACTAAGTAGAATCAAGTAATCTTTTCTGCATTTTAGTGTTCCTGATTCTTTTGAGAAAATATAGAAGGCCTAAAGACAATTTCATTTTAGAGTTTAAGAATTCTTCAGAATTTGTTTGATCCAAATCCCTCCATGTACTGGGGTCACTTGTGACAAGAAAAAAGAAAACCTTGACCATGGTCACATGGTAAGTCGGTAGCAGAACTAGACAAAAACTCAGCTCTCCTGATTTCCAGTCTAATACTTTTTTCATTATCCCATGCAACCTCGAAACAGAAAAATTAGAAGAAGAAAAGTAACCCAAACTCATAGGACTGTATCTTTTTTGGATTTCTACAAATACTCTTGAGCTTTGTTTCAGGAGGCGGTTACTTGGAAACAGTTTGATCCTTTCAGGTCTTGCTGTTAAGACTTATTAGGTAAGATCAGAGTAATGTTTAGTCTAGGGCTCATTATTCCCCACTATTGAGACAAGGCCCTTCTGAATGCTACCCAGTATCCTGTGAATTATGAGGTTTTCCATAACCTCATAATAGCTGGTGGGAAAAGTCACTATTGCCAGCCCTATGTGAGCTCCAAGTACTGTCCCCTCTAACCTTCTAGAGCAGCTCTTTCTCCAGCCTCAGGTACTTTCCTGAAATGCAGGGAAACCTTCTGTATTCCAGGAAAGCACCTGAGGCTGGGGAAAGAGTACTCCAGAATACTCTCCCTGGGCAGTGCTCTCTTGTAGAAACCAGTGCTACCTGCCTTGGTTTCCCAGGCGTCTCACTTCTGTCCCCTTAACTTGGCAGTGACTGGCTCCTTCATGATTCCCACTTTCTGCACCATGACCTGGAATCTCTTTCAAGGCAGCAAGCTGCGACATTTTGAAAGGAGCTGGGCACATTCCTCAGCCCCGGGCTCAAAACTCGCTGAGCCTAGCACAAACACATCCCATCCTCCCATCCCACCACCATATATCTCTCAAACTCCCTGAGCCCAGTATAAACACCACCTGGAAAGTCTCCGATAAGGGGACAGCCGTTCAAGGTTACTGAAAGCGCAGGAGCCAAAAGAATTTCTTTGTTCCCCTACAACTTTCGGGCTATAAAAAGCAAACGCTCGCATTGTTCAGGGCCCTCTTGTATATTGTGTAAAGGAGGGACCAAGTTCGAACTTGTAGTAAAGATCCTTGCTGCTTGGCTTTGACTCTGGACTCTGGTGGTCTTCTTTGGGGAACAAACAGTCTGGGCATAACAATTTCTCAGAGATCACTGTCCTTCATTGCCTGATATCCAACTTGTGGAAATTGTTGTTTCATATATTTTCTTCACCTTTCTTTTGTTGTTTCAGGTGGGAGGGTTAATCTGGTCCCTGTGGTGTCTTTTTTTTTTTTTCTACTCTGAAATCTTGGGTCTAAGAACTCTCTCCTACTTTATGAATTGGCTAGTAACAATTCCTTTTCTTTTAATAGCCTTTTCTTTTATCTGTTCTCATAATGAGAAGCACAATTAAATTCTTATAAAGCTTTGGTAAGAGATACTTGGCAAAAATAAGCAATTTAAGTATGATGACAACTGACAAAGACTCTCCTTAAGCAAAATTTGGTCAGGTTCCTTTGAGCCCATTTTCTATTAGGCCCGGTACTCGGGCCTTGTCATCAAGAGCAAGAATCCTGTTAAGTCAGTTTTGTAAGAATCCCCATCCTCATATCTGACCTCCCTCAATAGCCGATCAAATTCCTCATCCCCCATTGCCCCCCAGGTGTTGTCCGATCATCCTGGCCTGCCTTCGGCAAGAATCCTGTTAGATCTGTTTAACCAGAATTCCCTCTGACCTTGATGTTTCCTCCTAGGAATTTTCCATCCACTGACCCCACTCTGTTCCTTGGTATAAATCCCCCCTTATTCTTGTTGTTTTCAGAACTGAGCACAGTTCTATACTCAAGTCCCTTCCTTTATTGCAATAGTTCCTGAGTAAAATCTAGTTTTTACTGCTTTCTTTACTGTCTAGCTCTGGTTTTAATACTACTATGTCCAATTTTACATAAAAATTCTTTATCACATATTCCACATTTTGAAACTCTAGCACTATCAACACCTAAGCTGAAAATGGTCTCTTATCCCTTAAAATTAAGGTTGTAGAAGTATAAACAATAAAAAAAAAATCCACCTTGTTGCCATTGGCTACAGGTGGCATTGGCTACCTAATTCCATATACTCCAAATACAAACAACTGTAGTGATTATGTCCCATTTAAGATTCTCTGCATTCTCTTTCTGCATATTGGAAATTTATTTCTATAAAGGCAGTAAGCAGGGTCAATGAAAACTTTACTCATTGCATTTTGGAGCCAAAGGGGACCTCAGAAAATCGATTTCTAATTGCTGTCTTTGTGGAGGTCAAAAACTGAAGTCTGGAAATAACTTAAACTGATTTACTACTATATTACAGGAGACATGAGTCTCAGTCATTATCCCTCTTGAATTTTTAGTGATTTAAAATGTAGTATTATAGGCTGGGCATGGTGGCTCACACCTGTAATTCCAAAACTTTGAGAGGCCGAGGTGGGTGGATCACGAGGTCAGAAGATCGAGACCATCCTGGCTAACACAGTGAAACCCCGTCTCCACTAGAAATACAAAAAATTTGCCGGGTGTGGTGGCGGGCGCCTGTAGTTCTAGCTACTTGGGAGGCTGAGACAGGAGAATGGCGTGAACCCGGGAGGTGGAGCTTGCAGCGAGCCAAGATCACACCATTGCACTCTAGCCTGGGCGACAGTGTGAGACTCCATCTCAAAAAAAAAAAAAAAAAAACTAAATAAAAAATGTAGTACCATAATTGAACTCAACACTTGAAAAATGGCAGAACCATCCACATGTATAGTAAAACTACTGTTTCCTTTGACTTAAATCTGGAACTTTAGAATATCAAACTTTAAAAGTGCATTAACTTTTTAATCAGCTGCATCATACTGCATCTAGTAAAATTCCCTGCTTTTTCACATGAACTGCTAAGACGGATGCTTTCATATCTTGTCACTGCAATTTTTGGTTTTTTCATAAGGTCTAAGAATTATTTTCCTCTGGAGAAGGGTTTTAAAATTCTGCTCTCCAGAGTGTCCTTCTGCCCCTTGGCCTGTGGATGGAAAGTGAAGGAAGGAGAATTATGATGTCAAGTGAACTGAGTCTGGATCCTCAATCCCCTACTTCAACCAACACAACTCCCCACTTACCGTATCTGCTTTCTATAACGGGTTTCGGAGCAAGATTTAATTGAAAGATTTCCCTTTTAAAGTTCAAAAACTACTGTTGTAATACCCATCTCACTTACATTTTTATCTCTTCTGTTTTCATCATATTGCTCTTTCCCTCCTTTTGTTTCTCTGCCCCTTTTTCACTTTTCCTATTTGCAACTACATTTCCTTCTAGTTATTTTGCTTTTTAAAAAGGATAAAGTTCAGTGTTTTTTCCCTCTTTGCACAACCCATGGTTTTTAGAAAAAGAATACTGTATGATTATATGAAGGACTAAAAACATTGCTAAGAGATTATTCATGGGCAATTCTGAAATTTATATTAAAATAACCAAGAGAATATCTTACTTCACTTTCTAAGTGCAGTATTAAAAAAAAGTTTCTCGCCAGGTGTGGTGCCTCACGCCTGTAATCCCAGCACTCTGGGAGGCCGAGGTGGGCAGATCATCTGAGGTCAGGAGTTTGAGACCGCCCTGGCCGACATGGCAAAACGCTTTCTCTACTAAAAATACAAGAATTAGCCAGGCATGGTGGTGGGCGCCTGTAATCCCAGCTACTCAGGAGGCTGAGGCAGGAGAATCACTTGAACTCAGGAGGCGGAGGTTGCAGTGGGCCGAGATTGTGCCACTGCACTCCAGCCTGAGTGACAGAGCAGGACTCTGTCTTAAAAAAACAAAACAACAACAAAAAACAAACTTTCTATTTTAAGACCTACCCATGATAACAATATACATTTGCAACTTTACCTTAACTTCATAATATCTTGGTGTATGTTAAATCAATAATTAATCCAAGCTCCTCATTTAGTTCTTTTATTACGCTAATCAAGTCTTTCAGTATAAACTTCGGGGTTGGAGTAAGTCTCTGATTTACCGTCTATGATGAAAAATGAAAAATAAGGTTACAAAATACAGATAAAATGTTAACATTAAACATAGAACAAAGAAGGAAGAGAAAAAACATAAGACAATAAGAAGAATTGGTGACAATTTCATAGCATAAGAACATTGTCAAAGCTTTTAACTAACTAGAGCTGTACAAAGAGCCTAAACATATTCACATCCTTTGCCTCAGTGATTTCATGTCTTGGAAATTATCCTAAGGCAAATATCAGAAATACTGGGGAAAAAGAGTTTGGGCGTAACATTCACTGCACCATTATGTATAATAGAAACACATTGGAATATCATGTTACTGTTAAAAATCACATTTCTCAAAGATGGTTATTATTATTTTTGAAACAGAGTCTCGCTCTGTCGCCCAGGCTGGAGTGCAGTGGCATGATCTCGGCTCGCTGCAAGCTCCGCCTCCTGGGTTGATGCCATTCTCCTGCCTCAGCCTCCTGAGTAGCTGGTGCCCACCACCACGCCTGGCTAATTGATTATATTTTTAAATGAGGTCTCACTTTGTCATCTAGGATGGGATGCAATGGTGCAATCATAGCTCACTGTATCCTTGAACTCTTGGGCTCAAGGGATCCTCCTTCCTCAGGCTCCCAAGTAGCTAGGATTACAGGTAGGCACTACCCTTCCCAGGTATTAATTTTTTGTGTGTGTGTGTGAGACAGGGTCTTGCTATGTTGTTGCCTGGGTTGGTCTTGAACTTCTGGCCTCAAGTGATCCTCCCACCTTGGCCTCCCAAAGTTCTTGGATCATAGGCATGAGCCACCATGCCAGGCCACAAAGACTATTTAATAAGGAAAAATCCTCAAAATGTTACATAAAGATCACATCGCAAAACTTTTACATGTAGTGTTATTCTGATTTTTTTTGAAGCGACAGGGAGAAGGAAAATGGTGTCTTAAAGAGAATATATCATTATTTTAAAAGTGGAATTTCAATTGTTTTTCTTCTATACTCATATATTTTCCATGTTTTTTTTTTTTCTATTTCCAACAGAAACTTTCTGTAAATGCTACTGTCATTACAGGATAAACTGGGAGGCGGAGGTTGTGGCAAGCTAAGATTGCACCACTGTACTCCAAACTGGGCTGATAGAGGCTCCGTCCCAAAAAAAAAACTGAGTTGGGTACTAAATTCCTTAATGAACATGAGTGACCAGGCAGCTGGTACATAACAGTGAGGAGAGGGAAAAGGGCTCATTAGAGAAGAGTTTCTGCTAAGGTTTACAAGGGTGGAATGGAATGGCCTTGCAATGGCCATAAGACAACAAATACAGATACCACCTGCGGCGCGGGGGCGGTGGCAGACTTTCGCTGTGGTGAATTGCTGGGAAAGCAGCGTCTTCAGGAGAGAGCCAGGTACCCAATATCACAAGGAGGAATGTTCTGTGAACAAGAAGATATAAAGATATAGAGGGGTTTACATATGGGGAGTCTAGAGAAAGAGTTTCCAGTTTCCAGACGAAGGCGGATAGTGAGATGATTAGCAGATGGAGGAGGTGTGGGAATGATGCTGCGAGAACGGATAAATTATCTGGGTGGTTACCAAGTATGACAGAAACTATAGGGAGGGTGGGATTTATGGTCTCAAATGAAACTCTAACATTGTTTCAGTGCCAAGCTGTCAGAAACACTGGGACTTTATTTTGCTTACTAAGGTTGAACACTAGCGACTAGTTTTGGTCACTACGCTATTAAAAAATAAAGACAATTCTAAGAAATGTAGTCAATTAATGAATATCAGAATAAAGATGTTAATAGTTTATTCCCTGTTATTAACATGTACATTTAGAAAGAAAATAAGAGCAAAGCTTAAAAATGCATGGAAGGTTTACACAGAACGACTGCTGGGGCACAATGCCTGACACAGAACGCAGTTAAACACCGTGGAAGGCTCGAATGAGTGAAAGCATACAAACCACCACTGTGCGGCTCTCCACACTAGCAAGTTTCCGAAGTTCGTCCCAGCCGGTTTCCCTGAACAAGTTCCCAACCGCATCACGTTTAGTTTATCTCGTTATTCTAACTCGGAGCGAGGCAATGGGAAAAAGAAAAACAACGAGGGCTATGCTCTGTTTATTAAGCAATGAATGACGACACGTGGGTGAGCGTGTCTGGCATGCCCTATTTTAATACTTTAAACATAGTACATTAGTAGGCTAACAGCAAGCTCTGGAAATAAAAGGAACCGCTTGCATATTTAGGGGGCTCTTTTGTAAGTCACAAAGCAATCACCCGAAGTCAAAGCTCACCTCTTTTCCTAGCAAGGCAGGGACGACGGAAAGCATAAAGTAGGTCCCAGTGCGCCGCAACCCGCGCAACTGGCTGGCTGGCGTCCTACGGCCTCGCGCCTCCACGCTGCGTCCTCCACGCTCTTCCCACGGCGCGCCCCGCAGCGTCCTCCCCGGGGACGCCAGCTCAACCGGGAGCTCGCGGCCGGTACTCACCCGCTGGGTATACGCCTCTTCACCACGACGAGAGGGGTGAGGGCCCCACGCCCCAGGCAACCCCGCTCTCAGGCCTCCTCCAGAACAGAACCCAGGGGACGCTACAACTCACACGCGCGCGGGCAGAGGCGAGGGGCGGGGGTGATAGACCCGGGCGGCGAACAGACTTGGCGCACCGAAGATTCCCCCAGGCGCGCGCTCCGCTCCTGCTGGCAGGCCAGGGGTCGCAGCACGCATGCTCCTGGGTCGCCGTGACTTGCAGCCGGCGGGTGCCGTGGGGCGGGCGCAGGGTGCGGTGGGGCGGTTGGTGATCGTCCTAGCCTGCGGTAGATGGTGTGCCCTGCCTTCGCTGCCCAGACGTTAAGAAAAGTGCACTGTGCGTCCAGGTGAATGTCGGGCTGCTGGTGAAGGCTTCTCTGATGCTTCCCTGTCAGACATTCCCGCACTTTTGTGGAGCTCTGCTCCATGGGAAGAACACGCAGGGCTGGGATAACGGGAGCCGGGTCCGCGCAGGCAGCTGGGACTTGTAGTCCGGGGGCCTGGCCGACCCGTTCGTTAGCCAATTTGGGAACGAGTACAATTGAAAATCACTCGAGGCGGGCGCGGTGGCTCAAGCCTGTAATCCCAGCACTTTGGGAGGTTGAGACGGGCGGATCACGAGGTCAGGAGATCGAGACCATCCTGGCTAACACGGTGAAACCCCGTCTCTACTAAAAAATGCAAAAAAACTAGCCGGGCGAGGTGGCGGGCGCCTGTAGTCCCAGCTACTCGGGAGGCTGAGCCTGGAGAATGGCGTAAACCCGGGAGGCGGAGCTTGCAGTGAGCCGAGATCCGGCCACTGCACTCCAGCCTGGGTGACGGAGCGAGACTCCGTCTCAAAAAAAAAAAAAAAAGAAAATCACTCGAGAGCAGTGTTTGATTTGTATCAAATACGGGTCGGCATATTATTAATTCAGTGCCTACTGTGTGTGCTGAACACCTTGCCCTAGTCCTGGTCTTCACATTAGGACAAGCAGAAAGATGAACTTGCACGGTAGAATGTAATGAACAAAATTCACATTACGAACTACAAGTGCTCTTGGAGATCAAGAGACAGAGTTAGGAAAAACTTCCTGGAAGACGTGGAGTTTGAATCAGCCTTTGAAACACGGAATGCTATCCAGTTGCGGGGAAGTTGTAAAAATTAAAGGATGGAGATGCCAGGGAGTGTAAACAAGAACTCCATCCAGCTATAGTTGAGGGATTATGTTGGAGAGTGGTCACTGCGGCTTAGATGGGGAAGTGGATGTGAGGGTTTTTTGGCTTCACTTTCAGAAAGGGCCTCCCGGTTGACTTCCTGTCTAATTGAGGTTATGAGTATAGACACAGAGGTACATCTTCAGGTTTGAATAAAAGGCATTACAGTACTTAATTGTTTCAAGTTTCTGGACCTCCTGGCCAGTGGTTGCTCTAAGAATTAATGTATTTTTATAAATCTTGTAATTTACTTTTGAGTAACAAAACTACATTGCATGGTGTGTGTTAGATGTAAATTTTCAAAATATAGTATGATAGTTTTTGTAACCTGTTTCCACATTAGTTTTCATGTACCAGAAGTCCCAAGATAGAGAAGTGGGCCCAAATCTTTCTTGATCTACAGGAGCAGGACGTGATGACTTGGGAACTGGTCCTGAGAGGAGTAGGTGATTTAGTTTTGTTGCCTTTCAAAGACTTAAATAAATTCACAGATCAGAAAATCTTTTGTCACACCACTTGTTCCTACGTTTTGATTTTGGAAAACAAGATACCAGTTAAGTTAATTTTTAAACTTGCCAGTTAATGCAATACGTGGAAGTCATAATGTTTTTTGTAGTACACTGAAATACTGCTGTATTCCACTGAACTAAGTAAAGAATTGTTAAGTTAAATTCTAATTCTAACATAACCTAATAACAATAAAGGGTAGCTGGTACCATATTTTTAATAGATTATTTTTACAAAATGCTATTGTTGCCTTAATTACATCATAACTGTGAATGAGTCCTTAATTCTGGACCTAGAATCCTAATTCAAATTAAGTCTGGAAGAGCATCCTTTAAGAAACATTGCTATAAGAGAGTTCAGAAAGGTGTCATCATACTGTGTGACAATAGATGAACTGAGATAAAGATAAAATTGGATTTTGGTCTGAATTCAGATCTGCTAAGGAAGGAAACTGCATTAATACATTTAGAAATATTTCTAACAAGAGCCAGGGGAAAATTAAAGGGAACCAAATTTCTGACTGGATCACAATTAAAGATATGTTACTATATACTAGGATATGCATTGTGTAACCATTTCCACATGCTAGAAATTTTTCCGTGGTTTTATTTTGCTAGCACTCCTGAAACCAAATGGCATGTGACAGAAGTAACCAAGGTGATTGAAAATTGTGCCAAAAAGAAGTCTTTGCTGATTCAGGGATCTCGCTTAGTCTTGTGCCCGCAGAACTGATTTAGAAATTTGTTTAGGCCAAGCGCAGTGGCTCATGCCTGTAATTCCAATGCTTTGGGAGGCCGAGGCAGGAGGATTGCTTGAGGCCAAGAATTCAAGAGCAGCCTGAGCAACATAGTGAGACCCTGTCTTCACATAATAATAATAATAATAACAACAATAATAATTAGCCGAGCCTTAGAGACACATGCCTGTAGTCCTAGCTACTCAAGAGGCAGAAGCAGGAGGATCGCTTGAACCCAGGAGTTCGAGACTGTAATGAGCTGTCATCATGTCACTGCACTTCAGCTTGGGTGAAAGAGTGAGACCCTGTCTCTGAAAAACAAACAGATAAACAAAAATTTGTGTGGTGTTCTAGTTTCTACAAATGTCTGGGGAATTGCATGAACTTGCATTTAACCGTCATGTTAAATGATACTCTTGTTTTAGGCCTTTCTTGCATTGTAACAGAAGAATACTAGGTAATTTATAAAGAAAAGAGTTTTAATTGACTCACAGTTCTGCAGACTATACAAGCATGGCTCTAACATCTGCTTCTGGTGAGGGCATCAGGGAGCTTACAATCATAGTGGAAGGGAAGGGGAACCAGCATGTCACATGGCAAGAGAGGCAGTAAAGGAGACAAGGGGGAGGTCAGGTCCTGGACAGACTTTTTTAAACAACTAGATCTCATGTGAAGTAACTGAGCAAGAACTCACTCATCATGAAGGGGATGGTGCTAAGCCAACCATGAGGGATCCACCCCCACAATCCAATCACTTCCCACCAGGCCCCATCTCCATTATTGGGAATCACATTTCAACATGAGATTTGGAGGAGACAAACATCCAAATCATATCATTCCACCCTTAGCCTCCCAAATCTCACATCCTTCTGACATTTCAAAATATAATCATGCCTTTGCAATAGTCCCCAAAGTCTTTTTTTTTTTTTTTGAGACGGAGTCTTGCTCTGTCGCCCAGGCTGGAGTGCAGTGGCCAGATCTCAGCTCACTGCAAGCTCCGCCTCCTGGGTTTATGCCATTCTCCTACCTCAGCCTCCCGAGTAGCTGGGACCACAGGCGCCCACCAACCTGCCCGGCTAGTTTTTTTTTTTTGCATTTTTTAGTAGAGACGGGGTTTCACTGTGTTAGCCAGGATGGTCTCGATCTCCTGACCTTGTGATCCGCCCGTCTCGGCCTCCCAAAGTGCTGGGATTACAGGCTTGAGCCACCGCGCCCGGCCGTCCCCAAAGTCTTAATTCATTCCAGCCTTAACTCAAAAATCCCAAAGTCCAAAGTCTTATCTGAAATTCAAGGCCAAATTCCTTCCACCTCTGCTCCTGCAAAATAAAAAACAAGTTATTTACTTCCTAGATACAATGGCAGTGCAGGCATGGGGGAAACATTCCCATTCCAAAAGGGAGAAATTGGCCAAAAGAAAGGAGTAATAGGCCCCATGCGAGTTTGAAATGCAGCAGGCCAGGCATTAAATCTTAAAGTTCCAACATAATACTTGACTCCATGTCCTGCATCCAGAGCACACTGGTGCAAGGGGTGGACTCCCAAGGTCTTGGGCAGCTTCGCCTCCGTGGCTTTGCAGGGTGCAGCCCACATGGCGGTTGTCATGGGTTGAAGTTGAGTGCTTGCAGCTTTTCCAGGCAGGGAGTGCGAGCTGCTGGTGAATCTACCGTTCTGGAGTCTGGAGGGTGACGGCCTCTTCCCACAGCTCCACGAGGCAGTGCCCCAGGGGAGACCCTGTGGGGGCTCCAACCCCACACTGCCCCTCAGCATTACCATAGTAGAGTTTATCTGTGAGTGTTCCACACCTGTAGCAGTCTTCTGTCTGGGCACCCAGGCTTCTTCATATATCCCCTGATATCCAGGTGGAAGCTGTCAAGCCTCCTTCATACTTGCATTCTGAGCGTCTGCAGACTTAACACCCTGTGGAAGCCACCAAGGCTGACAGCTTGCACACTCTGGAGCTGCAGCCCAAGCTGTACCTGGGCCTCTCTGAACCAAGGCTGGAGCCAGAGCAGCTTAGATACAGGGAGCAGTGTCTTGAGGCTGAACAGGGTGGTGGGGCCCTGGGCTTGCTCCCTGAAATCATTCATTCCTCCTAGGCCTATGGGCCTGTAATTGCAGGGGCTATCTGAAAGACTTCTGAAATGCCTTTGAGGCCTTATTCCCATTGTCTTGGATAATAGCACTTGGCTGTCTTTTAGTCAAGTTAATCTCTCTAGCAAGTGATTGCTCCACAGCCTGCTTAAATTCTTTCTCTGCCACAGGGCCAGGCTGCAAATGTTTCAAACTTTTATGCTCTACTTCCTTTTTAAATATAAGTTCCAACTTTGTTCCTTTGCTACCACATCTGATAATAGCCTGTTAGAAGCAGTCATGTCACTTTTTGAATGCTTAGATGTTTAGAAATTTCTTCTGCCAGATACGTCTAAGTCATCACTCTTAAGTCCAAACTTCCACAGATTCCTCGGACATGGACACAGTGCAGCTAAGTTCTTTGCTAGGGCATAACAGGGGTGATCTTCACTCCAATTCCCAGTAACTTTCTCATTTCCATTTGAGACCTCATCAGCCTGGCCTTCACTGTCCATATCTCTATCCGCATTTTGGCCACAACCATTTAGCCAGTCTCCAAGAAATTCCAAACTTTCCCTCATCTTCCCTTCCTGTCTTCTTCTGAGGCCTCCATACTCTTATAACCTCTGCCCCTTACCAAGTTCCAGAGCCACTTCCACATCTTCAGGTATCTGTACAGAATGCTTCACATCTTAGCATCAACTTTCTGTCTTAGGTCGTTTTTGTGTCACTATAAAGGAATTCCTGAGACTGAGTAGTTTATAAATAAAAAAAGTTTAATTGGCTCACAGTTCTGCAGGCTGCACAAATATGGCTGCAGCATCTGCTTCTGGTGACGGCCCCAGGAAGCTTACAATTGTGGTGGAAAGAAAGTTGTCATGCCATATGGTGAGACAAGGAGCAAGAGAGAGAAAAGCAAGGTATCAGACTCTTTTAAACAATTAGATCTCATGTGAATTGAGCAAGAACTCACTCATCACCAAGGGTATGGTGCTAAGCCATCCATGAGGGATCCACCCCCACAGTCCAATCACTTCCCATCAGGCCCCATCTCCAACATTGGGAATACATTTCAACATGAAATTTGGAGAGGACAAACATTCAGACTATATCAACTTTGCTGCAAAGGTATTTGTGGAGCCAAAAAAGAATGTGGAAAGAGACGTAAATCTCATAGTGTCTTTTCAGCCTCCACTGACTAACACTATTTTTATTAAATTTAATGATTTTTATAACTTAGAAATGTAATAATTTGAAATCAGTTAATTGCTCTAATTTTGTTGTGTTACCATCAACAAGTTGTTTTTTATATTTTTTTATTGAATTGATGTCTTACTGGTTTTCATTGTGAAATTTCGGAAGTTGGCTTCCATCCCAAAGACTCTTATGAATGACAGGATGAGACGTTAGGAATTCTGGCTTTTATAATCATAGAAAAGTAATGTGTTTGGTTTCATCTTTGACTTTAATTTCATTAATTACAAACATAAATTAAGAAACCACAGCAAAATCTATTGTACTAATACTAAAGAAGTTTATATATATATTTTATATATATATATATTTTTTTGAGATGGAATCTCACTCTGTCACCCAGGCTGGAGTGCAATGGCACAATCTAGGTTCACTGCAACCTCCGCCTCCCGGGTTCAGGCGATTCTCCCACCTCAGCCTCCCGAGTAGCTGGGATTACAGGCACCCGCCATCATGCCCGGCTAACTTTGGTATTTTTGTGGAGAGGGTGTTTCATCATGTTGGCCAGGCTGATCTTGAACTCCTGACCGCAGGTGATCCACCCACCTCAGCCTCCCAAAGTGCTGGGATTACAGGTGTGAGCCACTGCACCCGCCCAGAAGTTTTAATATTTTATCACATCTGTTACCCTGTGGGCATCATTAATAGAAAGATAAATGCTTACAAAACTACAAATTGGACATTGGACTTTTGTATACTTTCATATACCAAGCCTTGCTAGGAAGAGATCTCCTGACCAACCCCCACCTTTTTTTTGTTTTTTTTTTTTTAGCTTTCAGAAGTTCAAGTGATACATTTCTTTATGAATGTTAAACTTACCATATAAGCCCTAGGAAATTTCATTTCAGAAATCACCAAAGTGATAGAGAAACTCCAGGTCATCTGATACAAAAATAGCTAATCCTCAATTTCCTTGCCTTTTAGAAAAAGCTTTAACTGCAAGAATCATGAATCAGCAATAACCTCAAAGAGAAGATAGGGTTTAACTGTGG
Source organism: Macaca nemestrina (assembly GCF_043159975.1). Classification (NCBI taxonomy): domain Eukaryota; kingdom Metazoa; phylum Chordata; class Mammalia; order Primates; family Cercopithecidae; genus Macaca; species Macaca nemestrina. The sequence goes on along the minus strand of NC_092133.1, from coordinate 37,893,094 downwards.
GAGCCAATTTTCTAACACAGAGAATTGAATTGCTGTAAGAAGGCAGAAGTCTGCACTGTAATTTTTCCTTACTTTTGCATGAGAATTCAACAGAGCAGTGCAATATTCATCTAGATCTGTAATTTTATCCAAATTTTAAATGATTATTTATCTTATCTCTTATGTAGAATGATAAATGAACAGGTTAGGAACACTTCCAGGTCTGCAAAAAAAATGATTAATAATTTCTGCAATAACATTTTATTTGATAGTTTGTTATAATTTTACTGTCTACAGGATGTGTGCTACTTTGCCTAGTTGAGCAGACAACATTTACAATACAGTCATCAATAAACCAGGTCGTGATTTTAAGTGCAAAAATTTTAGAAGTTCTTGCAGAATGGATCATAAATTCAAAATTCTCTTTTCTCACCATTTTATTCTTCTGTCTTATTTTGGTATGTTAGTAGGAAGAATCTTAAGTGTGCTGGTAGTCTTTTAAGATTCTTTAATTTGTTAAGTGCCTTTTTTTTTTTTTTTTTTTTTTACTGATTATACAAATAATTTATTTTACTTAGACTTGATTATTTTCTGTTCCAAGTCTATTCATTATTTTTAACCACCTTCCAGATCTCTCATTTGAATGTCTTATAAGCATTTATAAGCAGTATCTCCAAATTGAACTTGTTAATCCCATCTCAATTACCTTTCTATTTTGACGGTACTTGAAATGAAGCTGCCTCTCAGTTGATCAAGCCAAAAACCTGAAAGTTCTCCTCCACTCCTCGCTCACTTTGTCTTGCATATCTAATTGGTCACCAAATCCTGTGAATTCTACCTCTTAAATGAATCTCTCTCTACTCGCCTTCTCATATCCTTTTTTTTTTTTTTTTTTTGAGATGAAGTCTTGCTCTGTTGCCCAGGCTGGAGTGCAGTGGCAGGATCTCAGCTCACTGCAATCTCTGCTTCCCACGTTCAAGTGATTCTTGTGCCTCAGTCTCCCAAGTAGCTGGGACTACAGGTGTGTACCACCATGCCCGGCTAATTGTAATTTTAGTAGAGACAGTGGGGTTTCGCCATGTTGGCCAGGCTGGTCTCAAACTCCTGACCTCAAGTGATCCTCTCACCTTGGCCTCCTAAAGTGTTGGGATTACAGGCGTGAGCCACCACACCCGGCCCTCATATCTATTTTAAAATTCAGCTCTCTAGTATCTATCAATAGCCTTTTAATCAATTTTTCTGCCTCCACAGAATATCTATATGTAATCATTGCTTCTTGGCCTTTTGGCTAAGATCAAATGTATATTTAATCAGATCCTTTTTTTCTTACTGTAAAGTTTTATACTTTTCGGGGAAAGGGAGTTCATACATATTTTAATTAAAATAATTCCTTAGTATTTTGAAGGTTTTTTTTGGTACCATTTTTGTGGAAGTGATTTTTTTTCTAGTATATTAGCATGTAGGGAAGATACTGACTTTTGCATATATTCTCTTGTATTCTGCCAATTCCAATTTTCTAATTATGTCTAAACTTTGTTTATGTAGTCTTTTGGATTTTTCATATATAAAAACCTATCATCTACAAACAATGATAATTTTATTTTCTTCTTCTAAGAGTGACACCTCTTACTTCCATCTTTTGCATATCTCTTATTGCATTAACCAGGATTTCTATTAAATACTAAAGGTGACCAAATACAAATATGAAATAGCACAAGTGATAGTATATTTGTTTTGTTTCTCTTTACATTTAAAAATTTTTAAAGCATACTTTTAACCTCAAGTATCACAATAGTCAGTTTTCTTATATGTGATTCTCAATAATATTTCTTATTTATTTAGAAAGTTGAAATAAAAGGACCATCATGAAAAATATTTCAAAGAGAAGATTTTTTTTTAAAAAGTAAGGTATTAATGGAGTTTATAATATTTTGATTATTCCAGATAACCCTATTGTAAATGGAGGATAATCCTGATAAATGTGATACATTTGTTTCTATATACAAATCATAAATTCATATGTTAAAAAAGAAACAATAAGAGAGTTTAGGGATGAATTGTATTCTTATTTGGTCTGTGAGTTATTTAGTAAGATGAATTATTTATATATGTATTTATTTAATCTCTTACTTCAATGTCTATTGTTTGTATGTTCTGTCACCTAGCCAGCAAGCTATTCCCTGCTTTGCTCAAAAAGATGTTTGTCAGTGAGTTAAATCTATATAGGAGCAATATTTACATGTCTCTTAGAGTAACTGCAATTAAGATTCATATTTTATCCCTACCTTCTAGATGGAAATGATAAGTTATGATTTATACAGGATTCTGGGAATGCTGGGCAAGATATTTGGGAACTAATTAGGGAGACCTCTATCAATCACTTGCTGGAGTCGTTCCCTCATACCTTAAGGGTTGCTCTCCCCTGGTCAAGAGTAGAATTAGGTATTTTTTATTGTCTTGAGGTAGGTACTGAAGGTTGAATAAGATATAAGGGAACGTCGCAGTCCGTGTTAACCTTATTCAGTAGTGTTTAATAGTGGCACAGGAACAACTGGTAGATTTTGAAGTTCTTTCAGAAAGTTTGTAGACTGGGCTCTTTTTATGATGTTTTTACTGTGGTCATGTCAATAGCCTGCTTTGGTTTTTGACACAAATTCATGTTTTTACTGTGATTGGAAAGCTTGAGCTTTCCAACTGCACATTAGTTTGGTTAGTATGTGCAGTTGTTATTTCAGGAGTCTTTGCTATTCTATATTTTAGCATTAAAATTAAAAAGAAATTCATACATCATATCATTCTAAAAAGGGTTTAACCTTGCTAGAATAGTTTACCTATAGAATATTGGGGTTTATAAAAACTGGAAAAGAAATGCTTGTTTTAACATACTGCATTTTTGTTGATGATATGACATTCAACTAGAATTACCAGGAGTCAGTGAGAAATATGGTTTTGATGCTTAGGAGAGTGAAGGCTGGAGACACAGATTTGGGAACCCATGGGAATACATGCACCCTCCAAAGCTTTGGAATGTACCCTACATTTAGGATATAAAGAGGTATGGCCATTGAAGGATACAGAGAATAAGTAGCTACAGAGGTAGAAGGGTAGAGGGCAAGGATATATAAAGTTTTCAAACAATAAGGGTGCTGAACATTGTCACACACTACAGGGTAATAAATCAAGTAATAGCTAACACTAGTATAGCATTGAATTTTCAAAGTATTTTTGTATATATCTGATTTAACTTGACCCTCTTAAAAGATACATGAAGTAGGCAATACATGAACACTAAGAACTAACTCTTGGATTTTCTCATTAAAAGGCCATTTTTTAATATTCCAGAGAGCAATTCCTTTTTGGAAATTTTTAACTTTTATGGATACGTTGTGTGTGTGTGTGTATATGTATATATAGGTACATGAGATATTTTTATACATGTGTAATAATCACATCAGGGTAAGTGGGTTATCCATTGCCTCAAGCATTTATCATTTCTTTGTGTTATAAATATTCCAATTGTACTCTTTCAGTTATTCTAAAATGTACTATAAATTATTGTTGACCATAGCCACCCTTTCATGCTGTAAAATACTAGATCGTATTCATTGCATTGTACCTATTACCCTTCCCCATTCCCTGCCTCCTACCCAATACTCTTCCCAGTCTCTGGAAACCATCATTATACCCTCTATTTCCATGAGTTCAATTGTTTTAATTTTCAGTTCTCACAAATGAGTGAAAACATGCAAAGTTTTTCTCTCTGTGCCTGACTTATTTCACATAACATAATGACCTCCAGTTCCATCCAAGTTGTTGCAAGTGACAGGATCTCATTCTTTTTTATGGCAGAATAGTACTCCATTGCATATATATACCACATTTTCTTTATCCATTTATCTGTTGGTGGACACTTAGGTTGCTTCCAAATGTTGGCTCTCGTGAACAGTGCTGCAACAAACATGGGAGTGCAGATATGTCTTCAATATACTGATTTTCTTTCTTTTGAGTATATACCCAGTGGTGGAATTGCTGGATCATATGGTAGTTATATCTTCAGTTTTTTGAGGAACCCCATACTGTTCTCCATAGTGGCTGTACTAATTCACATTCCCACCAACAGGGTGTTAGGGTTGCCCTTTCTCAATGCTTTTGCCAGCATTCATTATTGCCTGTCTTTTGGTTAAAAGCCATTTTAAGAGAGTGAGATAATGTCTCATTGTAGTTTTGGTTTGCATTTCTCTAATGGTCAATTATGTTGAGCATCTTTTCATATACCTGTTTGCCATTTGTATGTCTTCTTTTGAGAAATATCTATGTAGATCTTTTGCCCATTTTAAAATCAGATTATTAGATATTTTCCTATTGAGTTGTTTGAGCTCCTCGTATATTTTGGTTATTAATCCGTTATCAGATACATAGTTTGCATATATTTTCTCCCATTCTGAGGGCTGTTTCTTTGTTGATTGTTTCCTTTACTTTGCAGAAGCTTTTTAACTTGATGTGATCCCATTTGTCCATTTTTTTACTTTGATTGCCTGTGCTTTTGGGGTATTACTTAAGAAATCTTTGCCCAGACCAATGTCCTGGAAAGTTTCGCCAATTTTTCTTTTAGTAGTTTCATACTTTCAGATCTTAGATTTAAGTCTTTAATTCATTTTAATTTGATTTTTGTATATGGTGAGAGTGAGGGGTCTATTTTCATTCTTCTGCATATGGATATCCAGCTTTCCCAGCCCCATTTATTGAAGAGACTGTCTTTTCCCAATGTGTTTTTTTGGCACCTTGTTGAAAATGATTTCACTGTAGATGCGTAGATTTATTTTTGATTTCTTTATTCTGTTCCATTGATCTGTGTGTGTGTGTGTGTGTGTGTGTGTGTGTGTGTGTGTGTTTTAATGTCAGTGCCATGCTGTTTCGTTTAGTATAGCTCTGTAGCACAATTTGAAGTCAGTGGTATGGTTTGGCTTTTAGTATAGCTTTGTAGTACAATTCGAAGTCAGTGATACGGTTTGGCTGTGTCCCCATCCAAAATCTCATCTTGAATTATAATCCCCATAATCCCCATGTGTCAATGGGGGGACCACGTGGAGGTAATTGGATCATGGGAGTGGTTTCCCCCATGCTGTTCTTGTTAGAGTGAGTGAGTGAGCCTCACAAGATCTGATGGTTTTATAGGCGTTTGGCATTGCCCCGCTTGCACTCACTCTGTGCTGCTGCCCTGTGAAGAAGGTGCCTACTTCTCCTTTGCCTTCTGCCATGATTGGAAGTTTCCTGAGGCCTCCCCAGCAATGCAGAACTGTGAGTCAATTAAACTTCTTTCCTTTATAAATTACCCGGTCTCAGGTATTTCTTCATAACAGCGTGAGAATGGACTACAGTCAGGTAATGTGATTTCTTGAGTCTTGTGTTTTCCTGCTCAGGATAGCTCTGGCTATTCTGAGTCTCTTTAGGTTTCCTACAAATTTTAGGATTACTTTTTCTATTTTTGTGAAGAACGTTCTTGGTATTTTGATAGGGACTGGATTAAATATGTAGATTGTTTTGAATAGAATGGACATTTTAACAGTATTGATTCTTCCAATCCATGAACATGAAATATCTTTCCATTTTTTGTGTATCCTCTTCAATTTCTTGCATTTTATAGTTCTCATTGTGGACATCTTTTACTTCTTTGATTAAGTTAATTCCTAGGTATTTAATTTGATTTGTAACTATTGTAAGTGGGATTATTTTCTAGATTTCTTTTTCAGATTGTTTGCTGTTGGCATACAGAAACGCTAATGACTTTTGTATATCGATTTTCTATCCTGCAACTTTGCTGAATTTGTTCATCATATTTAATAGTTTTTTTTTGGTGAAATCTTTATGTTTTTCTAAATACATAATTATATAATCTCCAAACAAGGAAAACTTGAGTTCTTTCTTTCCAATTTGGATGCCCTTTATTTCTCTCGTCTGATTGCTCTAGCTAGGACTTTTAGTACATGTTGAACAACAGTGGGGAAATTAGGCATGCTTGTTTTATTCCAGATCTTAGAGGACAGGCTTTCAGTTTTTCCCTGTTTGGTATAACACTAGCTGTGGGTCTGTCACATATGACTTTTAGTGTGTTGGGGTATATTTCTTATATACCCAGTTTTTGAAGATTTTTTTCATGAAGTGATGTTGAATTTTATCGAATGCTTTTTCAGCATAAATTGAAATAATCGTATGATTTTTGTCTCTCATTCTGTTGATATGGTGTATCATATTGTTTGAATTGTGTATGTTTAACCACCCTTGCATCCCTGTGATGAATCCCATTTGGTCATAATGAATGATCTCTTTAATATGATGTTGAATTCGGCTTGCTAGTATTTTGTTGAGAATTTTTGCATCAATGTTCATCAGATACATTGGCCTGTACTTTTCTTTTTTTGATGTCACTTTGTCTGGTTTTAGTATCAGGGTAATACTTGTAGAATGAGTTTGGAAGTATTCCCTTGTCCTCTATTTTTTGGAACAGTTTGAGTAGGATTGATATTAGTTCTTTAAATATTTGCCAAAATTTAGCAGTGAAGCCATCAGGTCCCAGGCTTTTCTTTGCTTGGAGACTTTTTATTATGGCTTTGATCTTGCTACTTCTTATTGGTCTATTCAAGTTTTGGATTTCTTCATGGTTCAATCTTGGTAAGTTGTATGTGTCTAGGAGTTTATTCATTTCTTCTGGGTTTTTTAATTTACTGGCATATAATTTCTCATAATGGCCTCTAATGGATCCTTTAAATTTCTGCAGTATCAGTTGTAATGTCTCCTTTTTCATCTCTGATTTTATTTATTTGGGTTTTCTCTCTCTTTATCTTAGTGAGTCTGGCTAATGGTTTGTCAATTTTGTTTAACTTTTCAAAAAAACAACTTTTTGTTTCATTGGTATTTTCTATTTTTTTATTTTAATGTGATTTATTTCCTGCTCTTGTTTTTACTATTTCTTCCATGAATTTTGGGTTTGATTTGCTCTTGCTTTTCTAGTTTTTTAAGATGCATCTTTAGGTTGTTTATTTGAATTTTTTTTCTTTTTAAAAATTTTTTGACATAGACACTTATTGCTGTAAACTTTTCTCTTAGTACTGCTTTTGCTGTATCCCATAGGTCTTGGTATGTTATGTTTCAATTTTCATTTGTTTCAAGGAATTTTCTTAATTTCTTCATTGAGCCACTGGTCATTCAGAGGCATATTGTTTGTATAGTTTCCAAAGTTCCTCTTGTTATTGACTTTTGATTTTATTCCATTGTAGTCAGAGAAGATACTTGATATGATTTCAAAAGTTTTGAATTTTTAAAGATCTGTTTTGTAGCCTAACATATGGCCCATTCTTGAGAATGATCTATGTGGTGAAGAGAAGAATGTGTATTCTTCAGCCGTTGGATGAAACGTTCTGTAAATATCTATTAGGTCCATTTGGTCTTTAGTTTAGATAAAGTCTAAACTATTAGGTCCATTTGGTCTTTAGTTGAGATAAAAAATTATCTTTAGTTTAGATAATTTTTTGGTTGATTTTCTGTCTGGATGATCTTTTCAGTGTTGAAAGTGGGATGTTGAAATCTCCAACTATTGCTGTATTGGTTGTCTATCTCTCTGTTTAGCTCTAATAATATTTGTTTTATATATCTGGGTGCTTCAGTGTTGGGAGCACATGTATTTACAATTGTTACATCTTGATGAATTGATCGCTTTTATATCATGACCTTCTTTGTTTTTGTCTTGAAATTTATTTTATCTAATATAATTATAGCTATTCCTGATCTTTTTTGGTTTCCATTTGCATGGAATATCTTTTATCATCCTTTTCAGTGTTTATGTGTTTTTACAGGTGAAATGTGTTTTTTCACCTGTTTTACAGGTGAAATGTAGGTCTCACCCAAGGCCTATTGGTGAGAGTCCTGAGAGTCTTGATGTTTATTCAAGCCCCAAGGACTATTTAGTGAGAAAATGATGAATCCTGCCAGGACTAGGTCTTCCCCTTCAGTGAAGCAGTTCCCTTCTGGCCTAGGGTGGGTTTAGAAATGCCATTGAAGGGCGAGGGCCTGGGGTCAGGGGTTTTAGGAATTTGTTTGGTGCTTTATTTTACTGGGGCTGAACTGGTACCCAGATTGCAAGACTAAGTCCTCTCTGCTTTTCCCCTTTCCTTCCTCAAGCAGAAGGGCTGTCTGCTCATGGGCACCACTGCCCCAGGCCAGTGGTGACTATACCCTGACTACCACTGATGTTTATTCAAGGCCCAAGGGGTTTTTAGTCAGCAGTTGGTGAGTCCTACCAAGCCTGGTTCTCTCTCATCAGAGCTGCAGGTTCCTTTCTGGCCCAGGATGGGTCTAGAAATGCCCTCCAAGAGCTAAGGTCTAGAATCAGGGACTTTAGGAGTCTGCTTGGTACACTTTATTTGACTGTGGCTGAGCTGGATACCCAAATGTGTTATTAGTCCATTCTCACACTGCTATAACAATACTACCCTTTAAAATGTAATTTATAAAGGAAAGAGGTTTAATTGACTCACAGTTCCGCATGCTTGGGAAGGCCTCAGGAAACTTAGAATCATGGTGGAAGGTGAAGGGGAAGCAAAGACCTTCACATGGTGGCAGGAGAGAGAAATGCAAGCAGGGGAAACACCAGACGCTTGCAAAACCATCTGATCTTGTGAAAACTCATTCACTATTATGAGAACAACGTGGGGGAAACCACCCCCATGATCCAATCACCTCCCACTAGGTCTCTCCCTCAGCACCTGGGGATTACAATTCAAGATGAGATTTGGGTGGGGACACAAAGCCTAACCATATCACCAAGTTGCAAGACAAAGTCATGTTTACTCTTCCTCCTCCTCTTCTCGAGCAGAAGGTGTCTCTCACTGTGGCCACCACAGGTGGAAATGTGCTGGGTCACACCTGAAGCCAACACAATACTGGGTCTTGCCCAAGGTCGTGGTGACTACAGACTGGCTACCACTGATGTTTATTCAAGGCCCAAGGGTTCTTTAGTCAGCAGGTGGTGAATCTGCCAGGATTGCAACCTTTCCTTCAGGGCAGTGGGTTCTCTTCTGGCCCAGTGTCGGTCTAAAAATGTTATCTGGGAGACGGTGCCAGGAGTGGGGGCTTTAGGACTCTGCTTGGTGCTTTATTTTACAATGGCTGAGCTGGTATCCAAGTTGCAAGACAAAGTACTCTTTGCTCTTCCCTCTTATCCTGGAGCTGTGAGCTGTACTGCCTGAAGTTGGGGGAGGGATGATGCAAGCACTCCCTTGGCCACCCCAGCTGGTGTCTCACTGGATCTTGTGCACCCTGAATCCACTGGCTGTGAGCCCTGCACAGTACCAGGACTTGCCGGGGAATTGCGGTCCTTGTGGACTAGACTGCCTTTCAAATTCATTAGGACCCCAGAGTGCTTTAGCCAATGATGGTGGGCCTAGCTGGAAGTCAGGTTCTGACTGCTGGGATGGACAATTCCCCTCTGGCTAGGGCTTGTCTAAATGCTCCCTCTGTGGGCACTGGCCAAATTCTGCCCTGTGTTGCTTTCCGCTATGTTAGGGGAGCAGGGAATTCCAATGCAAAGTCCCCCAATCACTTTGCTGTCCTTCTCCACAAGTGCATAGATCCTCTCTTCCTGCCACACTGCCTGACGATGAGAGAGACGTGGTATAGGCAATTCAAGATCATCTTTCCTACTCTCTTCAGTACCTCTTTCCTTGATGTGATGTTAAAACTAGGCACTATGATTGCTCACCTGATTTTTGGGTCTTATGAAGGTGCTTCTTATGTGGATAGTTGTTCAATTTGTGTTCCTGCAGTGCAGATGATTGCTGGAGGATTCTATTCAGCCATCTTGCTTTACCTCCTAAGAGAGAATAATTTCACCGTATATAAAGAGCTCATACAAATTGATAAAAAGGTGAAATTTAAGAAAGCAAGCAAAAATATGTGAACTGGCATTTTAAAGGAGACGATGTTCAAAGGACTGATGAATATTTGAAAAGATATGAGAATACATAATGATAATGAGAACACATAGACACAGGGCGGGGCATATCACACGCCTGTTGGAGGGTTGGGGGCTGGGGGAGGGATAGCATTGGGAGAAATACCTAATGTAAATGATGAGTTGATGGGTGCAGCAAACCAACATGGCACATGTATACCTATGTGACAAACCTGCGTGTTGTGCACATGTACCCTAGAACTTAAAGTATAATAATAATAATAATAATAATAAAAGATGTTCAATGACAAAACAAGATGCAAGTTTAACCCTCCCTGCTTTTTTTGCAGATGTCAGAAGAGATGGATAATGTTACAGCTGAAGAAATTACAGACAAGCATCTCCAAAAAGGTTCTCAATAAGTATACCATAACTCTGATACTCTTCATTTTTATTTTTAAAAGATGTAAATGATTAATCCTGTGCCAGGGTTTCAGCTGGGAACACAATTTCCTAAGGAATCAGTTTAAAGAGAAATTAAATGTCCTAAATAAAACAAGATGGGCATAAGGAAATACGTAGAAAAGTCAATGGATGTAATAAAGCTGAATTTAATTTTCTTTTTGTCACTGCACACGTGGAGAGATTCCACTGGCGGTGAGACTGTTTTAGACCACAAAGATACATAGGTGCAGAACCTGCTTCAGCAAACTTCAAATCTCAGGGAGAAAAATACATAAATAATGGTTGAGCTCTGGTTCATTCACCAAGCAAATATTTATTGAGCATGTATTATATGCCATCTGCCATTCTAAGTTATGGGAATAGAGTATAAACAAAACCAACTAGTCATTTTTAAATTGTACCAAGAAATACTGTGGTTAAACATGGAGATTCTCATGACCTATAGTTAGTTATTTAGCTTTATGCTTACCCTTTATTTCTACAAACTTCTCTGTAACCTTTAAGCACTCAAAGGCAGGGAATAGAAAAAGTAAAAAGCAAGGCAAAGTGATCAATAGATCCTTAATTTTTTACTGTACCTAGGGTATTGCATGATCTTGCATGATCTCTTTTATTCCATCCAGTGAAGGAGCAGAAAATGACACATGACTTGGAGTACACACAAGGGCTTCAGACTTTTTTTTTTTTTTTTTTTTTTTTTTAAGAAACAGAGCCTTGCTCTGCTGCCTAAGGCTGGAGTGCAGTAGTGCAGTCATAGCTCACTGCGGCCTTAGACTTCTGGGCTCAAGCGATGGTCCCACCTCAGCCTCTCAAGTAGCTGGGACTACAGGCATGTATGTTAATTTTTTTTTTTTTTTTTTTTTGAGATGGAGTTTTGCTCTTGTTGCTCAGACTGGAGTGCAATGGCGCGATCTTGGCTCACCGCAATCTCCGCCTCCTGGGTTCAAGTGGTTCTCCTGCCTCAGCCTCCCGAGTAGCTGGGATTACAGGCATGTGCCACCATGCCCAGCTAATTTTGTATTTTTAGTAGAGATGGAGTTTCTCCATGTTGGTCAGTCTGGTCTCAAACTCCTGACCTCAGGTGATCTGCCCACCTCGGCCTCCCAAAGTGCTGGGATTACAGGCGTGAGCCACTGTACCTTGCCCCTCAATTTTTTTTTGTAGAGACAGAGTCTTGCTATGTTGCCCAAGCTGGTCTCAAATTCCTGGCCTGAAGCAATCCTCCTGCCTCGGCCTCCCAAAATGCTGAGATTGCAGGCATAAGCCTTCTTTATACCCTATAAAACTTTCCTTTTCTCTAATAGTTGGAAAAAGCAGGGGTGAGAATTTTGTAATGATTTTACAAAACTAACATAATTAAAATGGGTATCCAGAGACTTATCGCTCTTCTTTTTTAGATTCCTCTCTTTTCGGTTTAATAAAATTGAAGTAACCAGGCTTTGATATTTGTGTATTAGTATACTCCACAGAGATGTCTCACAGATTTTTAAAATCTGAGCTTTGTTTTTGTTTCGTTTTGTTTTGTTTTTGGCCAAAGATGGGCTCTGGCCAGTAGCTGAGGAAGCAACAAAAGAAGGTGACAGAGACCTACTATGTACCCACAATAATTAAAAATTTAAAACAGAGGGCTGAGTGCCGTGGCTCATGCCTGTAATCCCAGCACTTTGGGAGGCTGAGGTGGGTGGATCACCTGAGGTCAGGAGTTTAAAACCATCCTGGCCAACATGGCGAAACCCCATCTCTACTAAAAATACAAAAAAGAAAGTTAGCCGGGTGCGGTGGCGCACGCCTGTAATCCCAGCTACTCGGGAGGCTGAGGCAGGAGAATCGCTTGAACCCGGGAGTGGGAGGTTGCAGCGAGCCAAGATGGTGCCATGGCACTCCGGCCTGGGTGACAAGAGCAAAACTCTGTCTCCAAAAAAAAAAAAAAAGTTTAAAAAGAAAGTGACAGAGGATAGAAAAGTTGTCACAAAGAAAAACAAAAATCAGTGCTGAATGGGTGAAGGTATTTATTCCAGATGGAAAAGGGGAAAGGACATCTATTGGTCTTAGAGTCTAAGCTCTTGTAAGACAATAACCTAGTTTTCATAATTGTCATGAGGCTTAGAAATGCATGCAATTAAAGAATTTAATAAATACTTTTGCTGCTATTGTTGTTTAATTATAATAAAGTGTCATAAACTCTTTATTATGTTGGTTTCCTGATAGATTTAGATGCAGAAGAAAATCAAAATGTAGTAAAGACAATGAGAGGCAAAGTGAGAGAAAAGCTAAAAATTTCTAAGGTAATGCTTTTTAAAATTTCCTGTTTTCAAATTTACTATTTAAATGAGACATTTAGCACAGTAAAATTTTCTTTGTCAAAAGAGAGCTGAAATTCTGTGTTAATATAGCTCCTTAATTCCTAAAGGCTTCCTATATATATATTTTCCTTTTGTCTCATAACATCCTTATAATGTCAAACCTAAAGCCAGGAAGAGCTAGGTGATTTGGTCATAGTAATTATAAATGATATTTCAGTATGTTTACTGGTATTTCATATACACATACCATACTTTTTAAAAGAAAAGCATTGAAAAGTATTGAAATTTATAAATTTTGGATAAAAGACTTATGAGCACCATTATGTCTATTTCTGAAAAGATTTATTTCTGTTGTGTTTCAGATTAATAAAGGTGAAAAATCTTCAATGGAGCAGCTCGTTGAGAGCAAAATATATCAAAGGTCCAAGGTGAATAACTTTTCTCTGTTTTTACTTTTTAAAACAGCTTTATGGAAATAGAGTTTACATAGCAAAACTTCACCCATTTGAAGTGTGTGACTCAATGATTTCTAGTAAATTTCAGAATTGTTTAATCAATACCACAGTTTAATTTTTATCACCCAAAAAAGATTCCTCTTTATCAGTGATTGCCCATTTGCAATCACGCTCTATTCTTACTTGACATTACTTTTTATCCTAAAAAAAATTATAATAAAATATTGTTAAAAGATAAACTTAGGAACATTAACATTTTAAAGAGTTTCTTTGAACAGACAACAATTCATGAATTGAGGAGTGCCAGTCTGCAGATGGTTAGGGCTCCACCGAAGGGGCATGCAGGGAAAGCTTTTAAACGGTGCATGCGGAAGTAAGGCAAAGAAAACATTGATTGACTAGAATGGAGCAGTAGCCTTAAAGTTCCTCGTTAGAGATTAGTTGGCAGTTTCTGATTGGTAAAACTAAAGTTTCATTTTCGTTGGATAGCGCCATTCACACTGAGTTGGGTTTTGGTTTGCTTACATAGGAACTCAGGGCCCTAGAGCTGCTTCCGTCTAATGGCCTCCCAATTAATTATTTTCACAATGTTATAGGTGATATCCAACTTACAGATTTTTAATGTGTAATCAATATTTGAAAAGTCAATGTGTAATCACATATTTGGAACTTGAAATGACAAAACAACTCATATTTTTAGAGAGTTATATTATTTAGAGTACAAGCTAAGTAGCTGTAACAAAAAGATTCAAAGTAAAGTGTTTTCATTAAGATAGAAGTTACCTTTTTCTCTAACATAACAAGTCAGTAATCGGGGCTGATAGGAAAGTTTTGCCATCTCCAGTATGTGGTTTCCATCTGTGAGTCCAATGGCAAAGCTCTAGTTTTCCATTTGCTAGCGAAAGGGAAGGGGGAAAGAAAGAACCAAAGGATTTTAGGTTGATCTTTTAGGGGACAAGACCAGCAAACTGCACATATCATTTCCACCAAATGAATGTGGAAGAAGTGTCTAGGTTCCACTATTAGAGATGGGAGAAAAGACTGTAAAGAGCAAGTAATAGTTTCTGCCACAAGCACCTAGAGTATATAACTGCACATTTTAAAATGCAAAGGTTTTTTTTTTTTTTTTAATTTTTCTTTGGCTCCTCCACAGAGCCCCTCTTAGGTACTTAATAAAAATTATTTTAATTAAATGTAAAGGTAAAAGCAGACTAAAAAGTGATGTTTATGTGCATGTTATTCACTTAACACATGAATTAAAACATGCCTGAATTGGATTTAATTTCACTACGAATAGTAAAAACTATAAAGAGTTAAAAAGTTTGTCAAGGTCAATCCATTGAGTATCAGGAAAAGGGATTAAAAGGAAGAGAAATTGACTTCTAAGAAACACAATCCCAGTTACCACACAGGGGTATCTGCTCAGGAAGCAGATTTAAGCAAGCGATTTTGAGATATGCAGAGATGATGGGGGGTAAAAGTATATACTGACAGTTCATATAAGCAGCACTGTTACAAGGTGAATAACTTTTAAGTTAATGTCATGCCTACATTGTAGGTACAAACAGAATATAAAGATAAGCTTTTATCTTATAAGATAAAATCTTATAATTTTATACTTTATAAAATTATATCTTATATAAAATTGTATCTTATAATTTTATAGTTTACATATTTTAAATTATTTGATTCCTAGAAACTATGAGTTTTACTTTTTATTATAGAATTGATTGCTTTCCCAAGCCTTCCTTAAAACAGTTCATTTTAATATATGTGTGTGAGAAAGAAGTGATGTGATTTATCAATTCAAAGAGTCAGACTTTACAAGAGTGAAAAATGAGAGCTTCTTTATCAGTGGGTTTACAACTAAGAATATACCACTTTTCAGACTTTCAATTGCTTCTAACTCCATGAAAGATTGTGGGCTGAGGTGGCAGTCTGTGTGTGTGTGTGTGTATGTGTGTGTGCACGTGCACACACGCACACACCTTAACAGGACAGCACTAAAAACAAGGAGAAAAAAGAAAGCTCCACTGGAGCCAGCATTTTGGTCAAACTCTTTCCTCCCAGACTAGAGTGAGGAGATAGTTTGGGAAGATGAAGATTTTGGCTCTATATTCTGGCTTTTCTTGCAGTTACCAGAACATTAGAAATAGAACAAAAATAAAAAATTCATGAACCAAACAGACTCAAAGCTAAATACACCTTGATATTATCTGCCTTGGTGCTCCCTGTTCGCTAGCGAGGTAACAATTATGTTTACCCTATTACAGAAAAGTATTTCCTTTACTTATAAGCAGAAAAAGCATTTATGTCAACACTAAATACTGGTTTATCATAGTTGTCTCCACAGACCGAAGTCTCATTGGATGAAAGTCTTTCATTTTTCATTCTCAGTGGTGAAGAAGGTTCAGCTTTGGGCAAGTCTTCAGAGCAGGTTGGATTTATTCTCTTCCCTCCCACCATCTCACTCTCAGGAAAAAATGATTCCTTATTAAAAGCGCAGAATGAAATACTTGGATGGGAGATGAAGTTTTATTATCATGCCTCTTCTTTTTGAATTGAGAAGCTGTTCATAATAATAAAACCTAGCATTTATTGAGTGCGCTCTGAATGCTCAGTGATTACTAAGTTTTTAACGTGGATTGTAGCATTCAATCCTCATCTTAACTCTGAGGCAGGCCTTATGCTTATCTTTACAGGTGACGAAAATCAGGCAAAGAGGGTTAAGCCTTGATAGAGCTGGAAAGTCTAGGCTGTCAGCTCAAAAGCTAATCCAATCCCAAGGCCTCTTCTAGTCAGTCTCTCTCAGTCCCCCTCAGACTGTGTAGTCTCCCTGTTTCTCTGGGGTTGCCCTTTCCTCCAGTCCTACTTAGCCTCACTGGTCTTCCCCATCTCCTCTTGACTTGTCTCCCTATCTGCTGTTGTTCCTGGACACTTTCTTCTATCCCTCTGTACCTTCCAGTCTCCCCACAGTCTTCTTGAGCCCCCTGCTACCCAGTACCTCCTATTCCCAGTAGTTCTACATAATGTCTCTTGCCACCTCTTGGGCCCTCCAGATCGCTCAGGTCCCCTGTCAAGTCCCTCTGGGACCCCCATTTGCCTTTCTACTTCCACCTCCCAGTCCCTTCCAGTCACCTTTCTTTGCATTCTGCTCCAGTTCTTTCATTCTAATTTTGTTATTGTTGTTTTTCGCACAATTAAAAAAAAAACTATTTTAAAATTTTGAACAAGTAAAACATACACAGTATAAAAACGTAATGCAGAAAGCCACAAGGAAGAAAATAAAAATCACCTGAAATCCCACTAACCTAAGATAGTCACTATTATCATTTTTTTCATACTTTTCTCTATGCTTAGCCCTGTACATGCACACACACAGTTTTTATTACTACTATACTTTAAGTTCTGGGATACTTGTGGTGAACGTGCAGGTTTGTTACATCGGTATACACATGCCATGGTGATTTGCTTGCACCCATCAACCCATCATCTCCATTAGGTATTCTTCTAATGCTATCCCTCCCCTAATCCCCCACCCCCTGACAGGCCCCAGTGTGTGATATTGCCCTCCCTGTGTCCATGTGTTCTCATTGTTCAGCTCCCACTTATGAGTGAGAACATGCGATGTTTGGTTTTCTGTTCCTGTGTTAGTTTCCTGAGAATGATGGTTTCCAGCTTCATCCAGGTCCCTGCAAAGGACATGAACTCCTCCTTTTTTATGTCTCCATAGTATTCCATGGTGTATATGTGCCACATTTTTTTTTATTCGGTCTATCATTGATGGGTATTTGGGTTGTCCAAGTCTTTGCTATTGTGAACAGTGCTGCAGTAAACATAAACATGTGCATGTGTCTTTATAGTAGAATGATTTGTAATCCTTTGGGTATATACCCAGTAATGAGATTGCTTAGTCAATAATGGTATTTCTGGTTCTAGAACCTTGGGGAATTGCCGCAGTGTCTTCCACAATGGTAGAAGACACTCCCACCAACAGTGTAAAAGCGTTCCTATTTCTCTCTATGCTCTCCAGCATCTGTTGTTTCCTGACTTTTTAATGATCACCATTCTAACTGGTGTGAGATGGTATCTCATTGTGGGTTTAATTTGCGTTTCTCTAATGACCAGTGATGGTGAGCTTTTTTTTCATATGTTTGCTGGCTGCATAATGTCTTCTTTTGAGAAGTGTCTGTTCATATCCTTTGCCCACTTTTTGATGGGGTTGTTTTTGTCTTGTAAATTTGTTTAAGTTATTTGTAGATTCTGAATATCAACCCTTTGTCAGATGGATAGATTGCAAAAATTTTCTCCCATTATGTAGGTTGCCTGTTCACTCTGGTGATAGTTTCTTTTGCTGTGCAGAAGCTCTTTAGTTTAATTAGATCCCGTTTGTCAATTTTGGTTTTTGTTGCCATTGCTTTCGTGTTTTAGTTATAAATCCTTTGCCCATGCCTATGTCCTGAATATTATTGCCTAGGTTTTCCTGTAGGGTTTTTTTATGGTTTTAGATCTTACATTTAAGTCTTTAATCCATCTTGAGTTAATTTTTGTATAAGGTGTAAGGAAGGGATCCAGTTTCAGTTTTCTGCATATGGCTAATCAGGTTTCCTAACACCATATATTAAATAGGGAATCCTTACCCCATTGCTTATTTTTGTCAGGTTTATCAAAGATCAGATGGTTGTAGATGTGTAGCGTTATTTCTGAGGCCTCTTTTCTGTTCCATTGGTCTATATATCTATTTTCATACCAGTACCATGGTGTTTGGTTACTGTAGCCTTGTAGTATAGTTTGAAGTCAGGTAACGTGATGCCTCCAACTTTTTTCTTTTTGCTTAGTATTGTCTTGGCTATACAGGCCCTTTTTTGGTTGCATATGAAATTTAAAGTATTTTTTTCTAATTCGGTGAAGAAAGTCAATGGTAGCTTGATGGGGATAGCATTGAATCTATAAATTACCTTGGGCAGTATGGCCATTTTCACAATATGATTCTTCCTATCCATGAGCATGGAATGTTCTTCCATTTGTTTGTGTCCTATTTTATTTCATTGAGCAGCGGTTTGTAGTTCTCCTTGAAGAGGTCCTTCACATCCCTTGTAAGTTGGATTCCTAGGTATTTTCTTCTCTCTGTAGCAATTGTGAATGGGAGTTCACTCGTGATTTGGCTCTCTGTTTGTCTATTATTGGTGCATAAGAATGCTTTTGATTTTTGCACATTGATTTTGTATCCTGAGACTTCGCTGAAGTTGCTTATCAGTTTACAGAGGTTTTGGGCTGAGACGATGGGGTTTTCTACATATACAATCATATCATCTGCGAACAGACAATTTGACTTCCTGTCTTCCTATTTTAATACCCTTTATTTCTTTCTCTTGCCTGATTTCCCTGGCCAGAACTTCCAATACTGTGTTGAATAGGAGTGGTGAGAGAGGGCATCCTTGTCTTGCGCCAGTTTTCAGAGGGAATGGTTCCAGCTTTTGCCCATTTAGTTTGAGATTGCCTGTGGGTTTGTCATAAATAGCTCTTATTATTTTGAGATACGTTCCATCAATACCTAGTTTATTGGGAGTTTTTAGCATGAAAGGGTGTTGAATTTTATCAAAGGTCTTTTCTGCATCTATTGAGATAATCATGTGGTTTTTGTCATTGGTTCTGTTTACATGATGGATTATGTTTATTGATTTGCGTATGTTGAACCAGCCTTGCATCCCAGGGGTGAAGCCCACTGATCATCGTGGATAAGATTTTTGATGTGGTGCTGGACTTGGTTTGCCAATATTTTATTGAGGATTTTTGCATCGATGTTCATCAGGGATATTGGCCTGAAATTTTCATTTTTCGTTGTGTCTCTGACAGGTTTTGGTATCAGGATGATGCTGACCTCATAAAATGAGTTAGCAAGGAGTCCCTCCTTTTCTATTGTTTGGAATGGTTTCAGAGGGAATGGTACCAGCTCCTCTTTGTACCTCTGGTAGAATTCGGCTGTGAATCTTTCTGGTTCTGGGCTTTTTATGGTTGGTAGGCTATTAATTATTGCCTCAGTTTCAGAACCTGTTGTTGGTCTATTCAGGGATTCGACTTCTTCCTGGTTTAGTCTTGGGAGGGTGTATGTGTCCAGGAATTTATCCATTTCTTCTAGATTTTCTAGTTTATTTGTGTAGAGGTGTTAATAGTGTTCTCTGATGGTAGTTTGTATTTCTGTGGGATCAGTGGTGACATCCCCTTCATCATTTTTATTGCATCTATTTGATTCTCTTCTCTTTTCTTCTTTATTAGTCTGGCTAGTGGTCTATTTTGTTAATCTTTTCAAAAAACCAGCTCCTGGATTCATTGATTTTTTGAAGGGTTTTTTTGTGTCTCTTATCTTCTTCAGTTCTGCTTTGATCTTAGTTATTTCTTGTCTTCTGCTAGCTTTTGAATTTGTTTGCTCATGTTTCTCTGGTTCTTTTAATTGTGATGTTAAGGTATCAATTTTAGATCTTTCCCGCTTTCTCCTGTGGGCATCTTGTGCTATAAATTTCCCTCTAAACACTGCATTAGCTGTGTCTCAGAGATTCTGGTACATTGTGTCTTTGTTCTCTTTGGTTTCAAATAACTTTTTATTTCTGCCTTAATTTCGTTATTTACCCAGTAGTCATTCAGGAGCAGGTTGTTCAGTTTCCATGTAGTTGTGCAGTTGTGAGTGAGTTTCTTAATCCTGAGTTCTAATTTGATTTACACTGTGGTCTGAGAGACTGTTATGATTTCCATTCTTTTGCATTTGCTGAGGAGTGTTTTACTTCCAATTATGTGGTCAATTTTAGAATAAGTGTGATGTGGTGCTGAGAAGAATGTATATTCTGTTGATTTGGGGTGGAGAGTTCTGAAGATGTCTGTTAGGTCCACTTGGTCCAGAGCTGAGTTCAAGTCCTGAATATCCTTGTTAATTTTCTGTCTCATTCATCTGTCTAATATTGACAGTTAGGTGTTAAGGTCTCCCACTATTATTCTGTGGGAGTCTAAGTCTCTTTGTAGGTCTCTAAGGACTTGCTTTATGAATCTGGGTGCCCCAGTGTTGGATGCATATATATATTTAGGATAGTTAACTCTTCTTGTTGCATCGATCCTTTACCATTATGTAATGTCCTTCTTTGTCTTTTTTCATCTTTGTTGGTTTAAAGTCTGTTTTATCAGAGACTAGGATGGCAACTCCTGCTTTTTTTTGCTTTCCATTTGCTTGGCAAATCTTCCTCCGTCCCTTTATTTTGAGCCTATGTGTGTCTTTGCATGTGAGATGGGTCTCCTGAATACAGCACACCAATGGGTCTTGACTCATTATCCAATTTGCCAGTCTGTATCTTTTAATTGGGGCATTTAGCCCATTTACATTTAAGGTTAATATTGTTATGTGTGAATTTGATCCTGTCATTATGATGCTAGATGATTATTTTGCACATTAATTGATGCAGTTTCTTCATAGTGTCAATGGTCTTTACAATTTGGTATGTTTTTGCAGTGGCTGGCACTGGTTTTCCCTTTCCATATTTAGTGCTTTTTTCAGGAGCTCTTGTAAGTCAGGCCTGTGGTGACAAAATCTCTCAGCATTTGCTTGTCTGTAGAGGATTTTATTTCTCCTTCACTTATGAATTTTAGTTTGGCTGGATATGAAATTCTGGGTTGAAAATTCTTTTAAGAATGTTGAATATTGGCCCCCACTCTTTTCTGGCTTGTAGGGTTTCTGCATAGAGATCCACTGTTAGTCTGATAGGCTTCCCTTTGTGGGTAACCTGACCTTTCTCTCTGGCTGCCCTTAACATTTTTTCCTTCATTTCAACCTTGGTGAATCTGACGATTTTGTGCCTTGGGGTTGCTCTTCTCGAGGAGTATCTTGGTGGTATTCTCTGTATTTCCTGAATTTGAATGTTGGCCTGTCTTGCTAAGTTGGAGAAGTTCTCTTGGATAATATCCTGAAGAGTGTTTTCCAACTTAGTTCCATTCTCCTCGTCACTTTCAGGTACACCAATCAAATGTTGGTTTGGTCTTTTCACATAGTCCCATATTTCTTGGAGGCTTTGTTTATTTCTTTTCATTCTTTTTTCTCTAATCTTGTCTTCATGCTTTATTTCATTAAGTTGACCTTCAATCTCTGGTATCCTTTCTTCTGCTTGATCGATTCAGCTATTGGTACTTTTGTATGCTTCATGAAGTTCTCGTGCTGTGTTTTTCAGCTCCATCAGGTCATTTATGTTCTTCTTTAAACTGGTTGTTCTAGTTAGCAATTCCTCTAACTTTTTTTCAAGGTTCTTAGCTTCCTTGCATTGGATTAGAACATGCGCCTTTAGCTCAGAGGAGTTTGTTATTACCCACCTTCTGAAGCCTACTTCTATCAATTCATCAAACTTATTCTCTGTCCAGTTTTGTTCCCTTGCTGGTGAGGAGTTGTGATCCTTTGGAGGAAAAGAGGCATTCTGGTTTTTGAAATTTTCCACCTTTTTCTGCTGTTTTTTCCTCATCTTCATGGATTTATCTACCTTTGGTCTTTGATGTTGGTGACCTTTGGACGGGGTTTCTGTGTGGATGTCCTTTTTGTTGATGTTGATGCTATTCCTTTCTGTTTGTTAGTTCTCCTTGTAAGAGACCCCTCTGCTGCAGGTCTGCTGGAGTTTGCTGTAGGTCCACTCCAGACCCTGATTGCCTGGGTATCACCAGCGGAGGCTACAGAACAGCAAAGATTGCTACCTATTCCTTCCTCTGGAAGCTTCATCCCAGAGGGGCACCCACCAGATGCCATGCATCCAGAGCTCTCCTGGATGAGGTGTCTCTCGACCCCTGCTGGGAGGTGTCTCCCAGTCAGGAGACACAGCCGTCAGGGAACCACTTGAGGAGGGAGTCTGTCCCTTAGCAGAGCTTGTGCACTGTGCTGGGAGATCTGCTGCTGTCTTCAGGACTGGCAGGCAGGAATGTTTAAGTCTGCTGAAGCTGTGCCCACAGCTGCCCCAGGTGCTCTGTCCCAGGAGATGGGAGTTTTATCTATAAAACCCCCTGACCGGGGCTACTGCCTTTCTTTCAGAGATGCCCTGACCAGAGAGGAGGAGTCTAGAGAGGCAGTTTGGCTACAGCAGCTTTGCCAAGCTGCAGTGGGCTCCGCTCAGTTTGAACTTCCCCGTGGCTTTGTTTACACTGTAAGGGAAAAACCCACCTACTCAAGCATCAGTAATGGCAGGCGCCCCTTTCCTCACCAAGCTTCAGTGTCCCAGGTTGACTTCAGACTGCTGTGCTGGCAGTGAGAATTTCAAGCCAGTTGATCTTAGCTTGCTGGGCTCTGTCAGGATGAGATCCGCGAAGCTTGACTGCATGGCTCCCTGGCTTCAGCCCCCTTTCCAGGGGAGTGAATGGTTCTGTCTTGCTGGCGTTCCAGGCACCACTGGGGTATGAAAAGAAAAAAAAAAAAAAACCTCCTGCAGCTAGCTCAGTGTTTGCCCAAACAGCCGCCCAGTTTTTGTTGAAACCCAGGGCCCTCACACTTATTCTAAAATTGATCACATAGTTGGAAGTAAAGCACTCCTCAGCAAATGTAAAAACAGAAATTACAACAAACTGTCTCTCAGACCACAGTGCAACCAAACTAGAACTCAGGATTAAGAAACCCACTCAAAACCGCTCAACTATATGGAAACTGAACAACCTGCTCCTGAATGACTATTGGGTAAATAACGAAATGAAGTCGGAAATAAAGATGTTCTTTGAAACCAATGACAACAAAGACACAACATACCAGAAGCTCGGACACATTTAAAGCAGTGTGTAGAGGGAAATTTAGAGTACTAAATGCCCACAAGAGAAAGCACAAAAGATCTAAAATTAACACCCTAACATCACAATTAAAAGAACAAAAGAAGCAAGAGCAAACAAGTTCAAAAGCTAGCAGAAGGCAAGTAATAACTAAGATCAGAGCAGAACTAAAGGAGATAGAGACACAAAAACCCTTCAAAAAATCAATGACTCCAGGAGCTGGTTTTTTGAAAATATCAACAAAATTGATAGACTGCTAGCAAGACTCATAAAGAAGAAAAGAGAGAAGAATCAAATAGACACAATAAAAAATGACAAAGGGGATATCACCACCGATCTCACAGAGATACAAACTACCATCAGAGAATACTATAAACACTTCTATGCAAATAAACTAGAAAATCTAGAAGAAATGGATAAATTCCTGGACACATACACCCTCCCAAGACTAAACCAGGAGGAAGTTGAATCCCTGAATAGACCAATAACAGGCTCTGAAATTGAAGCAATAATTAAAAACCTACCAACCAAAAAAGTCCAGGACTGGACGAATTCACTGCCAAATTCTACCATAGGTATGAAGAAGAGCTGGTACCATTCCTTCTGAAAGTATTCCAATCAATACAAAAAGAGGGAATCCTCCCTAACTCATTTTATGAGGTCAGCATCATCCTGATACCAAAGCCTGGCAGAGACACACACAAAAAAAGAGAATTTTAGACCAATATCCCTGATGAACATCGATGCAAAAATCCTCAATAAAATACTGGCACACCAAATCCAGCACCACATCAAAAAGCTTATCCACCATGATCAAGTGGGCTTCATCCCTGGTATGCAAGGCTGGTTCAACATACAAATCCCAATAAACATAATCCATCACGTAAACAGAACCAATGACAAAAACCACATGATAATCTCAATAGATGCAGCAAAGGCCTTTGACAAAATTCAACAGCCCTTCATGCTAAAAACTCTCAATAAATTAGGTATTGATGGGACGTGTCTCAAAATAATAAGAGCCATTTATGACAAGCCCACAGCCAATATCATACTGAATGGGCAAAAACTGGAAACATTCCCTTTGAAAACTGGCACAAGACAGGGATGCCCTCTCTCACCACTCCTATTCAACTTAGTGTTGGAAGTTCTGGCCAGGGAAATCATGCAGGAAAAAGAATAAAGGGTATTCAGTAAGGAAATGAGGAAGTCAAATTGTCCCAGCTTGCAGATGACATGACTGTATATTCAGAAAACCCCATCGTCTCAGCCCAAAATCTCCTTGAGCTGATAAGCAACTTCAGCGAAGTCTCGGGATACAAAATCAATGTGCAGAAATCAAAGCATTCTTATACACCAATAACAGACAGACAGAGAGCCAAATCATGAGTGAACCCCCATTCACAACTGCTTCAAAGAGAAGAAAATACCTAGGAATCCAACTTACAAGGGATGTGAAGGACCTCTTCAAGGAGAACTACAAACCGCTGCTCAACGAAATAACAGAGAACACAAACAAATGGAAGAACATTCCATGCTTATGGATAGGAAGAATCAATATCATGAAAATGGCCGTACTGCCTAAGGTAATTTATGGATTCAATGCCATCCCCATCAAGCTACCAATGACTTCCTTCACAGAATTGGAAAAACCTACTTTAAAGTTCATATGGAACCAAAAAAGAGCCCACATTGCCAAGACAATCTTAAGCCAAAAGAACAAAGCTGGAGGCATCACGCTACCTGACTTCAAAGTATACTACAAGGCTACAGTAACCAAAACAACATGGTTCTGGTACCAAAACAGAGATATAGAACAATGGAACAGAACAGAGCCCTCAGAAATAATACTACACATCTACAACCATCTGATCTTCGACAAACCTGACAAAAATAAGCAATGGGGAAATGATTCCCTATTTAATATATGGTACTGGGAAAACTGGCTAGCCATACGGAGAAAAGTGAAAATGGATCCCCTCCTTACACCTTATACAAAAATTAATTCGAGATGGATTGAAGACTTAAATGTTAGACCTAAAACCATGAAAACCCTAGAAGAAAACCTAGGCAATACCATTCATGACATAGGCATGGGCAACGGCTTCATGTCTAAAACACCAAAAGCAATGGCAACAAAAGCCAAAACTGACAAATGGGATCTAATTAAACTAAAGAGCTTCTGCACAGGAAAAGAAACTACCATCAGAGTGAACAGGCAGCCTACAGAATGGAGAAAATTTTTGCAATCTATGCAATCTACTCATCTAACAAAGGGCTAATATCCAGAATCTACAAAGAACTCAATCAAATTTACAAGAAAAAAATAAACAACCCCATCAAAATGAGGGCAAAGGATATAAACAGACACTTCTCAAAAGAAGACATTTATGCAGCCAACAGACACATGAAAAAATGCTCATCATCACTGGCCATCAGAGAATGCAAATCAAAACCACAATGAGATACCATCTCACACCAGTTAGAATGGTGATCATTAAAAATTCAGGAAATAACAGGTGCTGGAGAGGATGTGGAGAAATAGGAGCACTTTTACACTGTTGGTTGGACTGTAAACTACTTGAACCATTGTGGAAGACAGTGTGGCGATTCCTCAAGGATCTAGAACTAGAAATACCATTTGACCCAGCCATCCCATTACTGGGTATATACCCAAAGGATTATAAATCAGGCTGCTATAAAGACACATGCACACGTATGTTTATTGCAGCACTATTCACAATAGCAAAGACTTGGAATCAACCCAAATGTCCATCAATGATAGACTAGATTAAGAAAATGTGGCACATATACACCATGGAATACAATGCAGCCATAAAAAAGGATGAGTTCATGTCCTTTGTAGGGATATCTATGAAGCTGGAAACCATCATTCTCAGCAAACTGTCCCAAGGACAAGAAACCAAACACTGCATGTTCTCACTCATAGGTGGGAATTGAACAATGAGAACACTTGGACACAGGATGGGGAACATCACACACCGGGGCCTGTCGTGGGGTTGGGGGAGTGGGGAGGGATAGCATTAGGAGATATACCTAATGTAAATGATGAGTTAATGGGTGCAGCACACCAACATGGCACATGTATACATATGTAACAAACCTGCACATTGTGCACATGTACCCTAGAACTTAAAAAAAAAAAAAGAACCCCAGGGCCCTGGTGGCATAGGCCCCTGAGGGAATCTCCTGGTCTGCAGGTTGAGAAGACCATGGGAAAAAGTGTAGTATCTGGGCCCATTCCTCATTGCACAGTCCTTCACAGCTTCCCTTGGCTAGGGGAGGGAGTTCTCTGACCCCTTATGCTTCCTGGGTGAGGCAATGCCCCACCCTGCTTCTGCTCACCCTCTGTGGGCTGCACCGTCTAACAAGTCCCAGTGAGATGAGCCAGGTACCTCAGTTGGAAATGCAGAAATCACTGGCCTTCTGCGTTGGTCTTACTGGGAGCTGCAGACCAGAGCTGTTCCTATTCCGCCATCTTGCCAGCCACCAGAGGTTTTTTTTGTTTGTTTTGTTTTGTTTTGTTTTGAGACAGAGTCTTAGTCTGTCACCCAGGCTGGAGTGCCTAGCTTCAAGCGATTCTCCTGCCTCAGCCTCCCAAGTAGCTGGGATTACAGGAGTGTGCCACCACACCTGGCTAATTTTTGCATTTTTAGTAGAGATGGGGTTTTGCTGTGTTGGCCAGGCTGGTCTCAAACTCCTGATCTCAGGTGATCCACCCACCTCGGCCTCCCAAAGTGTTGGGATTACAGGCGTGAGCCACCACACCTGGCCACACAGTTTTATATAAACAGAATCACAGTAGTCAATGGCAATTCCATTTTTCAAGTTGCTTGGTTGAACCTTGGTCTCATCCTCAGATTTCCTTTTACTCACATGCTTCAAATCCAATTTCTCACAAACCCTGTTTGTTCTGCCTTCAAAGTATTCCTGAATCAGACCCACTTTTCACCAGCCTCTCTGGTACTTCACCATAGCCTCTCATCAGAATCATTGCCACTGTCTCCATCTGTATTCACTATTGTCCCTGTAGTCCATTTTTCATATCATATAGTCATCAGAGTGACCCTGTTAAAATCTAAGACATACTTTTTTTTTTTTTTTTTTTTTTTTTTGCTTAAACCTTCTAATGGTTTCCTACCTCACTCACAGTGAAAGTCCTTACAGGGGCCTTCAAAATCTACATGATCTGGTCAGGTACTAAACCTCTCTGACTTTTATTTTTCCCTACTCTCCCCTCTGTCGTCTGACACCAGCCACATTGCCTTCCTTCCTGTTTCTCATTTACCGCAAGCTCCTGCCTCAGGGTCTTTGTACTGAGGTGTCTGCCTAGAAAGCTCTTTCCTTCTCCTTAAGCTGTGTCCCCCACAAACTTTGGATTTCTGTTCAAATGACGTATTATTAAAGATGCTATGCCTGACAACCCTAACTAAAATAGTACTCCCAACCTACCCAGTCTAGCATTCTCTATCCTCTTACCTTGCTTTATTTTTCTTCATAACACTTATCACCACTTAATATATAGTTCTTTGTCTATTTGTTTATTTTCTTCCTGGAATACATTAGGCACACAATGAATATTTGAATGAATATTGATTAAATGGGTATCAAACATTCCTGTGCTCTTAATCAGTCATCTGACTTCCCTGCCTCCCACAGTTTGGGGTAAGGGATAGGCTTTTCTGGAAAAACAAGCAGGCCCTGTCTCTGATCCTCCAACCCGGCAGAGTATGCCAGGGCTAGGTGCTGTGGCTGTGGCCACTTTTCCTTCTTGTAGGGCAAGCATATTAGGTCAGTAGGATTAAAGAGTGGGGCAAATGGGCTTCTTGGGCATGAGGAAGTCAAGGTTTAGATGTGAGCTGTTTAGAGGAGTTGTTTGGAAAAGCCGTCTGCCCTGCAGCTAGTGACTACTGTCCCCATCACAGAAAGGAGAATGCTATTCTTTTTGTAAGAGGCTGAGTTTGAGTGTGGTCCCTTCCTGCTGGGAGAAAGGGGAGCCCTGGTTCCACATATCCCATCTGGGCAACCCAGAGTGAAGCCTGGGGTTACTTTCAGAAGGTTCTGCTTGTCACACCACAGTTAACAAGGCATGTTCCTGTGAGAAGGGGCAGGGACACTACCCCTTTTGTACAGCACAAAACTCACTTGTATCCATCTAGACGTATATCTTCTGACCCCATTCTCCCTATCACACAATAGCCAACAGCACACACATTGCTCTGCTGTCAGCTGCAGAGTGAAGACCAAGAAAGTGATCTGGGATAGCAGATGGACTCAGACTAAGTGAGAAACAGTTGAGCAGGTAGGACTTGTATTGGTCGAGATCACAGCTTGTCTCAAGCTAAAAATATAGATAGATTGGGTAGGGCTCATAAAAAACAGACCTGCAGAGTCATAATTAGGCTAGAGTCCAAGATGATAGCCCGACATGGTCTACCATCAGGGCAGACCTTAGCTCTGAAGGCAGGTGGAAAGCCCTGGCCCACACAAGGGGTGTTTTAAAGGAAGCTTGGTTGTGAGAGCTCCAGTTGGAGCAAAGAGGCCTTTGTAGTCTGTGACTGAAATCTTCAAAGAGAACCCCCATGTGGAGATCCCCCAAACCTTGCTCCTAGATATTGGCATACTTTATTTGAATTCTGAAAAGGATATCACAAAGATTTCTGGATATAAAATATCCTGATTTCATGGCAGGGATATAGGAGGGAGGGTATGATTATATGATTTTATATGAACCTAGTTGACGTTTAATGACATTACTTATTTAACTTTGTCAGTATTGATCAAGGCCATGTAGGATTCTCTATTCAAAGGAATTCTGTGATTAACTTGTTAAATTTTATTATTTACCCTAAATGTTTGCTTTTGAGAATCGAGGGATTTTTGTCTGACTCACACAGTCTCTGTTGTTCAGTATGTGTATATTTCAAATTAGATAAAATCATCCAAAATAATGATTTTGCTTTCATGAATAGACTCATATTAAATTTATGAGTATGATATATTCATTTTAATATTTAGTAATGTATCTGTTTCCACATCTATGTTCAAATTGTTTATAACCTTTATATATATCATATATCAGAATTTCACTATAATCACTCTGCTACACTTCTATGCTGAATCTTTTCTTTCTTCTTTCGTTTTTTTTCATGAATACCTTGTAGAAAAAAGCATGCCTACTCGACAGCACTTTAGGTGGTACTGTTTTCTGAATGATGAGGAAAAAAGGGATTTAGGGTCACATGGTCTGATATATTTGGACCCTGCCCTACACTGTATTCTCAGTAGTTGAAATATTACAGTTCAGTATCTCAGAACATTTTCCATAGGGGAGGAAGGGCTATTTCAGTAGTCTTTCAGTGAAGAATTACAAAGATGGGCTATAGAAAAATCATATTTTATAATACTATACCTTAAATGAGTTCTAAGTTCAGTGAAATTTCATTGTAACACAAGTTCAGCTAGAACTTGGTCTGTGGGTGGCAGGATCAGACACACAATTCACAGTAAGTTTCCAGTACACTTCATTTATATGCATATTAATCACTGGAGACAAGCATGTAAACTTATTTTCCTTTTTGGTATTCAACAGAGACCAGTAAAAGATAGTTATCCCAAATGCTTTTCACTTGGTGTTAATTTACAAAATGTTGCTGAGAGTGAAGATGAAGAGTTTATGAAAGAATTCATTTTGACAGATTTACTCAAAGTAAAAGCTGCTGACTATGAAGATGATCAAGAACAAATAAAAAAACAGAAGGCAAATATTTTTGTACCAAGTAGTTCTCCAGGTAACATTCTTTTCCAGTAAAATATTCAAGTCATTAATGAATTATGTTATGGAATAATAGCTTTTCTGTATGCTGGATAAATAAAAAGTACTGATCTAAAATTATAGTAACTTTTCTATATTTGTTTTTCATGACTTCCCTGAATTAAGGGAACTGATTAAGAGAACTCATTCTTCATTGAAAAAAAAAAAAAAAAAAGTATATATATATATATATATATATATATATATATATATATATATATATATGTAGAGAGAGAAAGAGAAAGTGAGAGAGAGGCTTTCTGCTAGACTTTAGTAGTAGGGTGTAATTATAGTCGTTTGTACTACTTATTTGGTCAATATCCATTTAATATTTTGGACTTTAAAGTAATATCTAAGTTTTATTGTTATTAAGTGGTCAACCAGCACAAACTGCCAAAAGATATGATGCCACGTATTTTAGAAGATGAAGGATTCTATATTCAGAGAAAGCCAGAAATATATAAAAAGACCTGCAACAAAATGGAAAATCGCCTGCTTAAACTAGAAGAGGCAAGTGCACCAGCTAACAAGTTAAAACACTGACTAGTATGTGACTTATTTAGCAAAATATTTAATTACTATACTTAAATATTTTTGATAGGGAAAATGTTGGTTTGGAGAGAGTGGAGAAATAATGTCATTACCTACACCTATTAAACAGTCATGGAATTTCAGACTAAACGTAAGGAAGGAACCTTTAAATCCATTACTTAAGACCATATACAGGAAGGTAACCAACAACAATTTATTTGTAATTATGGTTAAAATTCTTGTAAAATCAATTATATCTGGTGGTTTTGTGGTGATGATTTATCCTTTAAAGACACTAAGTCTACTAATATAATATCTAAATCATGATGAAATGTTAAATAGCCCTTAAAATTATAGTTTCAAGGAATATTCAATGATATGGGGAAATATCCAAAATAAAATCTGAAGTGAAAAAAGCAGAATGCAAAATTATGTATGATGCTAATTTTACAAAAATAATGAATAAATGAATGATACTCAAGGTAACCACTACTGTAACTTCTACCACTATACATTACTCTTGTCTGTTAGTTTTACCTGTTTTATATAAATGAAATAATAGAATAGGTACTCTATATTGTTGTGTACAGCAATAGCTTGTTCATTTCTGTTGCTGTATAGAACTCCATAGTATGAAAAATACATTTATTTATTTATTAACCATTCTTTTATTGATGGATATAAGTTACATCCAGTTTTTGGCTATTACTAATAACACTACCATGAAAATTTGTACCTCTTCTGATAACTGTATGCATATGCATTTTCTGTTGGGTAAATATCTCAGAGTAGAAATGCTGGGTTATAGTTTTGTATATGTTTAGTTTTACTATATAGTGCCAAATGGTTTTCTGAAGTGGTTGTACCAAACTATACACAAACTAAGAAGTGTGTGAGAGTTTCAGCTGCTTTGTATTCCTGTCAACATTTGGTATATCTGTCTTTTAAATCACAGCCATTCTGGTGTATATAAGATGTATTTCATTGAAGTTTTAATCTGCATTTCCCTAATGACTAATGAAACTGAACACCTTTTCATGTCCGTTGGCTATTAGGACGGCCTCTTTTATGAAAGCTTGGTTAAGACTTTTAACCATTTTTTTCTTATTGGATTGTCTGCTTTTTCTTATTGATGTGTTGATTTCTGGATATGAGCCCTCATATAATCTACTCTATGGTTAATCTTCTGACTGTCTATTTTAGTCCATTCTCACACTGCTGTAAAATACCTGAGACTGGGTAATTTATAAATAAAAGAGGTGTAATTGGCTCATGATTCTACAGTTTGTACAGGAAGCGTGATGCTGGCATCTGCTTAGCTTCTGGGGAGGCCTCAATAAACTTCTGGGAGGCCTCAGGAAACTTGCAATCATGGTGGAGGACAAAGAGGGAGCTGGCACTTCACAAGGCCAGAATAGGAAGAAGGGAGAGAAGAGGGGAGGTGCCACACACTTTTAAATGACTAGATCTCATGAGAACGCTACCACTAGAACAACCCCAAGGGGATGGTGTTAAACCATTCATGAAGGACCCACCCCCATGATCCAATCACTTTGCACCAAGCCCCATCACCAACATTGGGGATTACGGCTCAACATGAGATTTGGGTGGAGACACAGATCCAAACCGTATCACTCTCTTACCTGTGCTTTTTGATGGGATATTCTTAATTTTAATGTAGTGTAATTTACCATTTTCTTTTTCTTTAGGGTTAGCACCTTTTATATGCTGTTTAAGAAACTGTGTTTACTCCAGGTGCCAAAAGTATTTTTCTGTTTTTATTCGAAAGAGTTTATTGTTGGACCTTTCTCATTTAGGGTTACCACCCATCTGGAAAGTACTTTCTGTGTATAGCATTAGGTAGGGGGTCATATTTCATTTTATCCACATGGATATCCAATTGACTTAATACCACTTACGGAAAAAAATCAATAAATCTTTTCTCATTATAATTCATTGTCATCTTTGACATTAGTCAGCTGACCATCTATGTCTTTAAAAATAAAGGACTAGTCAATGGAAAGACATCCCATGTTCATGGGTTAGAAGACTTAATATTGTTAAAAATATCCATATTACCCAAAGTGATCTGCAGACTTAGAGCAATCCATTTCAAACTCTCAATGACATTTTTTTACAGAAATGGAAAAAAATCCAATAATTAATAAGGAATCTCAAAGGACCTTCAAAGTAGAAGCTTTATATTCCTGTTGGGGTCCATGCCGGGGGTGGTGGAGAATGAAAGAACACACAAAAGACAAAGACACACAGAGAACATGGCGGCCGTGCTCAGAGCCTCCACCTCACTTTATTTATACCCCATAAACCCCACGTCAGCAGAAAGAATGCAATGCAAAACAAACTTTCTTTCCCAGATGTAACCCTCTACTCAGTTCCTTGTTTCTATGCTCTTCCTTATCTGCCCGCCTTCTTGGCGCCTACGGGGAGTTCATTAAAAGTTCAATTGGAGATACTGTCCTTGAGCCCTATCTATTCTCAGCATACTGTTTTCAAAGGCCCCTGCATTCCTGACTTCAAAATGTATTACAAAGCTACATTAATCAAAACAGGATGGTACTGGCATAAAGACAGACATATGGACCAATGGAACAGAATGAAGAGCCCAGAAATTAACTCACGTATATGCAGGCAAATGATCTTCAAGAGGATGCCATGACTACACAATGGAGAAAGGATAGTCTCTTCAACAAATGGTGCTGGGAAGACTGGATAACCACATGCAAAAGAATGAAATCAGACCCTTATCTTACATCATACACAAACATCAACTCAAGATTGAGTAACGACTTAAAAACAAGACCCGAAACTATAAAACTCCTAGATGAAAACATGAAGGAAAGCCTTTATAACATCGTTCTTGGCAGTGATTTCCTGGATATGACACTAAAAGCACAGGCAACAAAACAAAAATAGAGAAGTGAGACTACAACAAACTAAAATGCATCTGTTGCAATAAAGGAAACAATCACCAGAGACAGAAGGCAACCTATGGAATGGGAGAAAATATTTGCAGACCATACATCTGATAAGAGGTTGAAATCCAAAATACATAAGGAACTTATTGAACTCAGTAACAGGAAAACAACCCAATTAAAAAATTGGTAAAAGACTTGAATAGACATTTCTCCAAAAAAACCAAAAATGCATACAAATGGCCAACAGACATATAAAACATGCCTAACATCACTAATTGTCAGAGAAATGCAAGTCAAAACCACAAGAAGATACCCTCTCACCTGTTAGGATGGTCATTATTTTTTTAAAATCCCCTGAAAATAACAAGTGTTGGCAACAATGTAGAGAAATTAGAACCCTTGTACACTATTTGTGGGAATGTAAAATGGTGCAACCACTATGGAAAATAGTATGGAATTCCTCTGCAAATTTAAAATAGAACTGTAATATGATCCAACAATCTCACTTCTGGGTATTTATCCAGAAAAATTGAATTTAAGATTTTGAAGTGATATTTGCATTCCTATGTTCATTGCAGCGTTATTCACAATAGCCAAGAGGTGGAAACAACCTAGCTGTTCATTGACAGTTCAATAAAGAAAACGTGGTGTATGTAGCCATAAATAATAAATCTTGTCATATGCTAAAACATGGATGAAGCTTGAAGATGTTATACTAAATGAAATAATCACAGAAGAACAAATTCTGCATGATTCTGCTTATATGAGGTATCCAAAGTAGTTCAGCTTCATACAAGCAGAAGGTAGAATGGTAGTTGCCAGGGGATTGGGGGAGAGAGAAATAGGGAGTTGCTGTTCAAAGGGTATAGAGTTTCAGTCATGCAAGATGAAAAAGCCCTAGGGATCTATGGCACAACATTGTGCTTATAGTTAATAGTACTGTAAACTTAAACATTTGTTGAGGGGAGATCTCATGCTTTGTAATTTTTACCACAAAAAATAGGACCATTCAGATTTTATATTTTCTGTAATTTGTCTTCTACTTTTACTTTTTAAAAAATTATTTTTTCTCTCTGAATTTTAGTTTGCATATATTCTATTGACGTGTCTTACCATTCACTTACATAGTTTTCTGCCATATTTTATCTATAGTTAAATCCACCCAATGATTTATTTCCCTTTCTTTACTTCTTTCATATATTTAAAATGTCCCCTTCTTCACCTTAAGAAAAAGATTTGGTGGTGTTTATTTGCCCTTGTGTTCTTTCTAGTATAGGCTTAATTTCTAAATTTTAAATTTTTTTGCCATTTTCTTTCACCTAATTTCTGAGTTTAATTCTGATTTATGTTTTAAATGTCATATAACTTCCATATAAATTCAGCTCACTGTGAAAACCACATTTCTATTTATATCTGGTTTTGGATACCCTTCTGGTGTGCTTTGATTGCCTGTAGGCTGTTATTTTGCTCTTTATTCTTTTTTCTTGTAGAAACTTTGATGGATTTAATGTTGATCGCTTTCTTCCGCTTATTTTTATATAAAATTATTTTTCCTAAACTTTTATAAAAAGTCTCAGTTCAAATAACTTTTCTATTTTCACAGACCTGTTGTTTTTGTGTCGTGTTAAAATATATTGTGGCTGGATTTCTGTAATGTCTTGGCTCTATTCCCTTCCCCAGATTTTTTCTGAACCTCCTCTTTCCTTAATTCCTGTGGTCCCCTACTTCTTAGTTTCGATTTCGCTCCCAGTAGTTTCTATTCAGTGTGAAGCCTCATTCTGAAAATTCCTGGGAGCTAGACTCCTGCAGCTCCTTCAGTGCTTAACCCAACCATCCACAATTGGAGTGGACAAAACCTGTTCCAGTTTTAGCCGCTGTTTTTAAGTTGGCCTCCTGTACTTTCTGGTGCATTTCTGTTGGCTCTTTCAGACTCTTGTCAGGTCTATCAGATGTTCCATTGCTTCTCTCTGCTGTCTCCCACACAATCGCCAATGCTATTCAGACCTTCTGAATACTGATGATTTGTCTTCACTGACTTGTGTTTTGGGTTTCATGAGGCATTTCTTGAGAACTACTTCTGTTATAAATCTTGTCTGTGGATTTTTGGTTTTGCTGTCTAGTTGCTCTGCCTCTTTTAATATAGGAATTTGGGAAGATCTAAAACTGTACTGCCACCATATTTTCAGACCAGCCCATCTGCTGACTTCTTAATTTTACATATTTTCAATACATTTTTTGCTTGAAAGTGTTCATTCGACATTTAATTCTTCTGTAAATATTCTAATTTTCTTGAGATGTATTTAGTCTTTTCATGGGTTTTCGCTTCTATTTTTAATACAGTAATAATAGCTACTTTAAAGTTCATATCTGGTAACTCCAATATTTGGATCATTATGAATCTTTTTATGATCTGTTTTTGCTCTTGGTTTTGCTCATTTAGTCTTGCCTGTTATTATGACAGGTGATTTTAAAAATTGTATTCTACGTTATTATATATGAAAAATTATAGAAGCCCTAGATGATGTTGTCTTCCACCAGAAATGTTCCATCCTTTGCTTTGTTAAGCGTGTTGAGTGAGGATGATCATCTTCATCCAACTAGGGACTTAACTGATTTAAAGACTGAATTACAGTTTTGGTAAGGCTCAGTCTGTCTCTATATTTTCTGTTTACCTAGCATTTTCTCTGCTTGACTGCAAGCAGGGCAGAGTTTTTGTTTTGTTTTATTGTCAGCTTGTTTTATAATTTATTGCTAACACCTACCCAAAGGCCTAGCATTGAATGAATGCTTGTGTTATTTGTAATAGAACTCATCACCTCAGTGCTCTATGCTTTTAGGGTCCTAATATAATTTAGAAGATAAAGACTGGCAGAAGTTCACTGGCGTAATCTTAGAAAATGTTATTTCCTACAAGGTGCTTATCATACCACGAGAGACTAGCAATATCTCTGCCCCATCCTAATTCATAGTGGAACACAGTTGTCAAGATTTTATAAATGGCACCACCATACCAAACATTACAATGTCTTCATGTATTTTCCCAGTTGGTTTACTATAAAAGAATCTATCACCATGAAAATATAAAAACATAAAAGAATAAAAGAGGAGGGAAAAGCCCTGCTATTTGTCTTATTATTTGATATTATGTGGCATAATTTCTAGACTTAATAGTGACAATGCATTTTATCTAAATTTTGCTCTGGATATAGCAGAGATATTTTGGTGTAATTATCTGGGATCATTGCTTTTAGGAGAGAGGCCTTTGAAACAATAACAATTTGTTGAATGAATAAATAAATGAACAAATGCATCATAAAAAGTAAATGCATAATTTACAATTATTGGAGAAATATTAACCACCATTCAGGTTAACCTTTGTAATAATCTAGAATCCCAAGTTGGAAACCACTGGGCTGAACAAGTAACTTTCTTTTAGTGCATCTGTTCTAGCTTCATCCAAGCACAATTACAATATTTCATGGACTGCTATAATTTGGAAAAAATGTAAAGGCCATCTCACTAACTGTCTAAATTGAGTTTTAAAATTCATTCTTGCAGCTGCTGGGATTTGAATGTGTCTCCTCTAAAATTCAGATTTTTTTCAGTGTGATAGCATTAAGGGGTAAGACCTATAAGAGGTGATTAGGCCAACTAAGGCACCTCCGCCATTGTCAATGGGATTAGGTGCCCTTATAAAGGGGCTTTTGCCCTTCCACCATCTGCCAGGTGAGGACACAGCATTCTTCCCTTCCAGCAGACACAGCTAAAAGGTCCACACTGGACATGAGATGCAGTGTCTTACTCTTGGACTTCCCAGCCTCCAGAACTGAGAGATACATTTCTGTTCTTTATAATTTACCCAGTCTCAGGTACTCTGTTATAGCAGAACAAATTGACAAAGACAGTAGCATCCTTAACAGATCATGTTCTAGATTTTGTGTCAGACAAATGCCTCTACCTGCCTTTCTCTTCTATCTTCTTCACATTTTTCGTGTTGCCCAGCCAGCCTTGAAGGAAAAGCTGATCTACGGTCTCTCTCCAGAATAAATATAAGGGCAACCAAGGTAGATATAACAGTTGTATGCATATCAGAGTCCTGTCTTTGCTGCTGCCTCTGCCAGGTACTTTAACAGCTTGTTGTACCTCTGCTATCCCAGGTACCCTATTTGCCTGCTATTTGCTGATTAGTTTCATCTGACTATTTGACGATGACCTTCCCTCTGCTCCCATTTCTAGCACTCTTTTTATATATTTATGTAGATTTTATGTATGTCAACCAGCTTGGATGTTTTTGTACTTTTATGTAGCCTTTGATTCATTGCTGTTTAAAGCTTTATGCTTTTGGTATAACACACTTACCTAGTTCTAGAAGCCTACTTAACCCACTTAGTCAAGGGCTGCTTTTAACCAATGTGTCAGGGAGTTTGCTACCTCTCAAAAGAATTCATTCTAGGCCGGGCGCAGTGGCTCAAGCCTGTAATCCCAGCACTTTGGGAGGCCGAGACGGGCGGATCACGAGGTCAGGAGTTCGAGACCATCCTGGCTAACACGGTGAAACCCCGTCTCTACTAAAAAATACAAAAAACTAGCCGGGCGAGGTGGCGGGCGCCTGTAGTCCCGGCTACTCGGGAGGCTGAGGCAGGAGAATGGCATAAAAACCCGGGAGGCAGAGCTTGCAGTGAGCTGAGATCCGGCCACTGCACTCCAGCCTGGGCGACACAGCGAGACTCCGTCTCAAAAAAAAAAAAAAAAAAAAAAAGAATTCATTCTAATGTTGGACTTTTTTTTTTTTTGACGGAGTTTCACTCTTTTTGCCCAGGCTGGAGTGCAATGGCATAGTCTCAGCTCACTGCAACCTCCACCTCCCAGGTTCGAGTGATTCTCCTGCCTCAGCCTCCTGAGTAGCTGGGATTACAGGTGTGCACCACCACACCTGGCTAATTTTTGTACTTTTAGTAGAGATGGGGTTTCGCCATGTTGGCCAGGCTGGTCTCGAACTCTTGACCTCAGAAAATCTGCCCGTCCAGCCTCCCTAAGTGCTAGGATTACAGGCGTGAGCCACCGCACCCAGCGGACAATTCTAATTGTTCTTTGTTTTCTGTTGTTAAAGTCTGTCTCCAGGTCACTTCTACTTATTTGACCTTGTTTGGCCATAGGGAACACATAAAGTACTTCATCTATGTGACAGCTCCTCAAATGTTTGAAGCCTACAGTCACTTCCACCTTTAGTTTTTGCTCTCCAGTCTAAATTGCCTTCTTTGGTTGTTGCTAGATATTCCACCACCTCATTTACCCTCCTGTAGCTTCTTAGTACTGTAGTCAGCACGTGCTGAAGAGGCCAGGACCAAGGGCAGAGGCTTGTGTCACTCCATTAGAAACCCAAAGCAACTGAGCAACAGTTATTCAACCAGTGCTGGATCTGCTTAACAAGACAGGATTCTCTAGCTTAGGAACTTTAATTTTCAGAAGTTCATTTACAATTTAGTTGTTTTAAACTGAAAATGATTTTTCCTTGGTGTTTTCTTTCCTGTTTAATGGCCAATTTACCAACTTATTACCTATTGCCTAAATCTCTCAGGTGAAATCAAGAGCAGGTTTCCCCTTTTATGGGTTGGCTCTTACATAGAGAAGAGACTTACCAACCATAAACAAGCTTTATTGCTGTTTGTCTGCCTCCCTGAAACCCAGTAAGGAAGAAGCAAAGGTTTCTAACTCAGGAAAAAGTAAGGAGGCAGAGATTTGGGCACCGTACAGATGGCTTTCAGTCCATGAGGAGCATTGGGTCTGCCACACCAGGTTAGGGGTGAGACAACATTAGGTGTAATAGCAATAGCACAGACTGAAGAGCATATTACACCATATTACACCAGACTTATCCAGAGAGTGGGCTCAGTGTGCTCCTATTTGGGTTGATGCATTCATGGCTTTTGTCAGGAGTGGCTAGGCATTGATGAATCAAGCTGCATATGCTAAGTAACTCACCAACCCTTGTAAATTGCATTACTGAAAACCAATGATATTGAGCACATGCATATTCAAACATGTATATAAATTCAAAATAGTGGACTAAATATATATATATTATATATATATTTTATATATATATTATATATATATTTTATATATATTTTATATTATATATATTTTATGTATATATATTTTATATATTTTATATATATATTTATATATATTTTATATATATATATATTTTATATATATATATTTTTTTTTTTTGAGACAGAGCCTCGCGCTGTCGCCCAGGCTAGAGTACAATGGTGTGATCTTGGCTCACTGCAACCTTCACCTCCCAGGTTCTAGCGATTCTCCTGCCTCAGCCTCCCGAGTAGCTGGGATTACAGGCACCCACCACCACATCCGGCTAATTTTTGTAGTTTTAGTAGAGACAGGGTTTTGTCGTGTTGGCCGGGCTGGTCTTGAACTCCTGACCTCAGGTGATCCACCTGCCTCAGCCTCCCAAAGTGCTGGGATTACACAAGTGTCAGCCACCACACTCAGCCTATTCCTTTACTTTCTTAATAAACTTGCTTGTACAAAAAAAAAAAAAAAAAAAAAGGGTGGTCAGGTGTGGTGGCTCACCCTTGTAATCCCAGCACTTTGGGAGGCCAAGGCGGGTGGATCACGAGGTCAGGAGATCAAGACCATCCTGGCCAACATGGTGAAACACCATCTCTACTAAAAACACAAACATTAGCTGGGTGTGGTGGCATGCGCCTGTAGTCCCAGCTACTTGGGAGGCTGAGGCAGGAGAATCACTGGAACCCAGGAGGTGGAGGTTGCAGTGAGCCGAGATCGCACCACTGCACACTGCATTCCAGCCTGGTGACAGAGTGAGACTCGTCTCAAAAAAAAGATGGACTGAAACAGATGAATCATATTCCATATGATCTAAGGCCTATGGACTTCAGAAATTTAAGGACAATCTGGTATCCAAATGGAGACAATCTCATGTACAAAAACAGGTGCTTTTCTTATAGGAATTGCTTAGAGGCCCCAGTCTCCTGAAGATAATTTCCCAGAGGATCACCAGTGTATGCATTTATAAACAATGTTTTAATAAGTAATTCTAACTCTGGCCCACGGTTTTATACACCATTTGTCATAGTGTTTCCATAGGAAATTATTTTTGGTTTTATAACTTGAAAGTCCAACTTCCACTCCACCAGCACACAATGGTGAGATAGATGACAATAGTTAATAGCAAGATGATTAAAATGCTGTAATATAAATATATTTGATGAAATTAAGAGTCATAATCAATTTAAGGAAAAAGAATCAAATTATTGTTTTTTGTTTTTCTATATCTCTTGATTTTCCTTCAATTGAAATGTTACTTTTATAAGGAAAAGTTTCTTATAATTTCAAAAGAAACTGAATCAAATTAACATCGTGCACTTATTTTTCTTTATAAGGCAATAAAATATGACCTGGGAAGTTCATTTATGAACAAAATGGAAGGTCCAAGGGAAATATACCAATTAGACCTCAACATTGTGGGTTTGCAATTCAGCCATCATCATCTCTTCAATCAAGAACAAGTATTATGTGCTAGGCTTCTCCAACTATATGAATGTTTTCAGGACAGGCAGCAACAGAATGTATCTCAGCTGCTTTATGAGAAGGTGAGAATGGCTTTCATTATAAAGCTAAACATTTAATATTGAAAGAGAAAAAATTCCTTGTCCAGAGCAAATTATCAGAACATTTTCTAAATATTTAAGTAGAACAGTGGTTCAATTTCAGTTTCTCTGAAAAGAAACTGTAGGAATTGACTGACT
This sequence comes from Macaca nemestrina, assembly GCF_043159975.1. NCBI lineage: Eukaryota > Metazoa > Chordata > Mammalia > Primates > Cercopithecidae > Macaca > Macaca nemestrina. Next base: position 37,852,077 of record NC_092133.1, on the reverse strand, counting down.
GGGGAGAAAGCTTTAAATATATCCAATGGCATATTTATTTACCACAAATGGTTTACTAATCAATGGTATTCTTGGTCCTATAGCTCAAGAAGAGTATTTGAAATGATTGTTACTGAAAAGAGCCATGTGGCTTTTTTAAGTCTTGTAATAAAGTATTTTAATTAAAATATTAGAAATCTTGAATCTCGTAACAAATCTGAAGAGTCTTGGCCCGAAGCTGATTAATCCAAGTAGTCATCTCATGACATCATGAGGGTTATATGAAGTCTGAAGAGAAATAGAAGGAGTACCCACTGATTACTTTTACAAACTTGTGCCTCGTTTAAACTCTCTGCTAGGTTTCTGATATATGATCATTTTGTTGACTAGTGTTCTCTTGGGAAAGGTATTTTGATAGTATGTCTCATTCAACTAATGAATACATTTGAAATCAAATACTCATAAGATATTTAATGAAACATTCAATCCCGATGGAGCCACAAAGCCATTTCAATAAACTGGACATGAACTAATTATGAACCTTCATAAATATCTGTTATGAACCTTCATAAATATCTGCTTTTTTATTTTTATTTTTGAGACGGAGTCTTGCTCTGTCACCCAGGCTAGAGTGCGGTGGTGTGATCTTGGCTCCCTGCAACCTCTGCCTCCCGAGTTCAAGCGATTCTCTTGCCTCAGCCTCCCGAGTAGCTGGGACTACAGGTGCCCACCACATGCGTGGCTAATTTTTGTGTTTTTAGTAGAGATGGGTTTTGCCGTGTTGGCCAGGCTGGTCTCGAACTTCTGACCTCAGGTGATCTGCCTGCCTTGGCCTCCCAAATTGCTGAGATTACAGGTATGAGCCACCACACTCGGCCAATATCTGCTTTTTAAAATACAAGTTTAAAACCCACAGGACTTAATCCTTTTTTTTTTTTTTTTTTGAGATAAGGTCTCATTCAGGCTGCAATGCAGTGGCTCAATCATGGTTCACTGCAGCCTCAACCTCCCAGGCTCAAGCTGTCCTCCCACTTCAGACTCCTGAGTAGCTGGAACTACAGGTGTGCACCACCACACCTGGCTAAAGTTTTTTTCTCTTTCATAGAGACAGGCTTTTGCCATGTTGCCCAGGCTGCTCTTGAAATCCTGGGCTCAAGTGATTTGCCTGCCTCGGACTCCTTAAATGTTGGGATTACAGGTCTGAGACACCATGCCCAGCCAGGAGTTAATCTATTTGATTTGATGGAGCAACTGTGTGGGAGAACTTAATAGATGAACACCATGCATTAGCAATATCAGAATATTTCCTAAAATCAATATTGGATATTCTAACTTTTAGTAAAATATGGCCATTTTTTAAATGAATGAAGGAAACAACTCAGATTAAAATGCAGGTCATTTAAAAAGTGATTTGATCTACAGATTTCTGCTTTACAGAATTTTTTCCAATAATATTATAGAATCTTTAAAGTCTTATCTAACAATATCAATTGTAGTTTATTAGAGTACCATCTATTAAAGTATATATGGACTCTAGGTTTATTTTTCATGTATATGCATGGTTCTGTGCATAAAATAAAAACTTTTGGGGTTATTATTTGCAATATGTTTCAGTATTATTATTGTATTAGGAGCCAAATGTAATTTCTTAGCAGATTTTTACTTGTTTTCAATTTATTCTCTTATATGAATATAAATATTTTCTCTACCTCCCAGTAAATTGTAAAAAGAGAAATGTGGTTGGAAGTGTGCATAATCTTCTCTTCTAAGGTGGAAAAGAGCAGTGGGGAAGAGAAGAAAAGGCCACGTGGTGCAGAGCGTGTCCGTCGGCCTCCCACCAAAAGATTAATTTCTTACACATGGATAATTTAGACACTGGGTGTGAAATGTACAGCTTTGCCTGTTCCCAGTGTTTTCAAACCAATTCAGAGTAGTGGAAGAGTCATTGGCATCCAAAAAATTCTTAAACTGAAATATGCTCCTTTATATGAGTATGAATTCCACTTAAAGAACAAAGAGGGATGTTGCTGATAGTATGAGAGAGTAGAAAGGATGCTCAGCTATGCAGACTTCTGCTCTTTTTCCCTCTAGCTTTAAAAAATTGTACAAATAATACAGGAATACATTCACACTGGAAAAGATTAATTGTAGAAGTGTCAAGATGTGAAAGCCCTAATTCATTCCACACCTCATAGTTTGGACATCCTTTAGCTCTTTAAGTACATCCTTAAAGTTCTCTTCTCCCTGTATTTCTATATGTATGTATGCCATGATTGTTTTTAACATAAATTGGATCTTACCATATGTATTATTTGGCAACTTGGTTTTTTTTAGATACAGCATCTTGTTATGTTGCCCAGGCTGGACTCAAACTCCTGGGCTCAAGCAATCCTCCCACCTCAGCCTCCCAAGTAGGTGAGACTACAGGTGTGCACCAACATGCCCAGCTGGTTTTCTGAAATTAATACTCTATCTTGGAACTTTATATGTATCACTATTATATATATATATATGTCCATAATATAGGTTTATTTCAATATATTTAACATATTTAATCACTCCCATTCAATGGCACTTAGGTCATTTCTTTATGATTAATAATGAAGCAGTGAATATCCTGTACCTATATATTTGAGCACATCTATGAAAACTTCTATAGGATAGACCCATAGAAGTGAAGTTGCCTGGTCAAAGTTAAGGGTATATGCAGTTTAAACTTTGTTAGAAAGTGATAAAATGCCTTTTCCAAATGTTTTTCCAATTTGAATTTCCACTGGCAAGGCAGGACAGAGTCCACTTCCCAGAGACTTCACCAATATTCAGTATTATTTTCTAGCTTCATCTTTAATTAATTCACGAGTTAAAAAATAATATATAGGCCGGGCACGGTGGCTCACACCTGTAATCCCAGCACTTTGGGAGGCTGAAGCAGGTGGATCATGAGGTCAGGAGATCGAGACCATCCTGGCTAACATGGTGAAACCCCGTCTCTACTAAAAATATAAAAAATTAGCCTGGTGTGTTGGCAGGTGCCTGTAGTCCCAGCTACTCGGGAGGTTGAGACAGGAGAATGGCGTGAACCCGGGAGGTGGAGCTTGCAGTGAGCCGAGATGGTGCAACTGCACTCCAGCCTGGGTGACAGAGTGAGACTCTGTCTCAAAAAACTAAAAAATAAAAAAATAGTAATAATAATATATATATTTTTTTTCTAGATGTAAGTCCATAAAAGAAGTATATCTTTTAAATATGTTTTATATATTTTTGTCCTATTCTGTTACTTGATTTAAACTTTATTATATATTTCAGCGAACATTTTAAATTTAAAAAAATTATTTTTGAGAAAGGTCTCACTCTGTCACCCAGAGTGCAATTATAACTCACTTCCGCCTCTTAACTCCTGGGCTCAAGTGATGCTCTCACTCAGCCTCCCTAGCTGGGACTACAGGTACATGCCACAACAACCAGGTCATTTAAAAAAATTTTTTTAGAAACGAGGTCTTTCTATGTTGCCAGGCTGGCCTTGAAATCTTGGCCTCAAGCAATCCTCCTACCTCAGCTTCCTGAGTTTTCGGAATTACAGGCATGAGCCAGTGAACTTGGTAAGCATTTTACATTTTTACGAGGTCAAATCTGTTAATCTTTTCCCTTGTGAATTTTAGATTTTTTTTGTTTGCTTCCTAAGCTTCCTAAGACCTTCTCTAGCCCAAGTTTATCAATTAGCCTATTTTTGGTTGCAATTCAAGGAAAATTTCATCTCAGTTATTTCAGACAATAAGGAAAGGCATTACCTCATATTGTCCAAGTTAGGGCAGCTCTCGGTTTGGTTAATTTGGTGTCTCGACAATATTATCAACAACCCTAGCCTTTTCTGTCCTTCTCTTCATCTTCAGCAAGTCGACTTGGGGTTGGCCCCACTCATGGAAGCTAACCAAGTGGCTGCTCCAGTTCAAGGCGTGCTGGTCAGATAGATAATATGCAGTGTAGTGTCTCACGTTGAGAGCCTTCTCCAATCTCTCTCTTGTCCTGCAGCAGATTTCCCCTAATATCTCATTGACTAGAATTATTTCACATGATCATGCCTAAACTGTTCATTGGCAAGAATGAAATTGCTGCAAATAGCTGCACTAATCAGTTTACCTCAAAAACACATGGAAAATGGTTGAGCAATTGAACAAAATTGGTGTTCTGCCAACCAAGAAAAATGATCCTTTAAGGGCAATGAATAGTGTCTGACAGACCAAAATTATAAAGACTTCCTTTTATATATCCTTGTGGTATATATTATATATGCATTTGTATATGTATATACATATGGATGTGTGAGTATATGTGTGTGTGTGTGTCAAAGGGCATGTGTGTATATAATTTCCAGCCTTTTCTATCTAGAGTTTATATCTGTGTCTCAGGTGAGACTGGGCTCCAACTCCACTCTTTCTCCCAAAAGATCAGCCTAATATCCAAATACCATCATTTATTTCCCTATTGATTTAAAATACTAACTTTATCCTATACCAGCTGCACATATTTATTAACATATAGGTTTGCTTGAGGACTAGTATGGTCTAGTTCCATACTGTTTCATTACCATATTTAATTATTAAATTATATGTCATAGCACAAGTACCTCCTCATTGTTGTTCTTTTCTAGAATGTTTTTGGATACCCCATAGATTTTATCTTCCATATGAACCTTAGAATTAGCTTGTCACTTTCTATTTTTAAAATCCTGTTACCATCTTTATTGTGATTGTGTTGTAGTGTTACATTAATTTTGAAAGAAATTTGATCCTCATAAAAATTGAGTTTCCTCTTCCAGGAATATAGTTTGCTTTCCTATGTTTAGGTCTTCTCGTATGTCTTCCAGTAAAAGTTTATATCAATTGACTCTAGTCTAGAAGTTCCCACAAATTACCCCTACCTGTGACAGACTTCTCCTTTATGTGTTTTAGGGCCTAGTTTCCTCCTATTCTATTGCTCTATGGATGTTACTCTGTTTTATACCTTCTGTAGTATATCTTGTTCTCTTGATTTTATTCTTCTTGTTTTCCTACATTATGCACTTATCTGTAAAGACAGTTATCAATATATTTATATAGATATGGATGTGATGAGGGCAATGGATGTGGATAAAGACAGACATATGTTTTTTCTGTAACTATGGGATTTTAGGTGAAAGATAAGATTGGTACCTGTGCTCAATATTCCTTCTTGATCTAATGACATTTCTTTATATCAATTGATGAATTGATTGTCTAGTAATGTTCAAGATACTAGATGTTATTAGATACTAAATTGATGTTTATTGCCTACATAGATATTGAGGCTCTTCTCAGTGCCTCCCCAAGGTGCTTATATAAAATATGTTGTGGAAGATAGGCCAATAATACACACAAAGTTATACATTTGTTCTGCTGCTGCATACACCTTGATCTATAGGTGAGCTGGAGTAATGGTAACAGGCGGATAAAATATACCGAAGAGCTCTTTTTTTGTTGTTATAGCTGAAAGCACTGACAGATGCTACTGAATTGTCAAATGAAAATTCAGAAATAAACCAGCTGACGAGAAAATCTTTACAAGATTATTATTGGCAAATAAGGTAGGTTTTGAGCCATTCATGTTCATCAAGCATTCATTAGGTAACTTCTTTAGACAAAGTACTGCACTTGCTATGGAAGATAAAGAAAAGTACACAATCCCTACTTTTTAGGCAATTACAGAAATGGTTTCAATCTTTTTTAAGACCCACGTTTGTGTAAAAATATTTCACAGGGGTGCCATGTGAAAGTAATTCTAGTTTTAACATCCATTGATTTTTTTTAAAAAGTTGAAGAACTATAAGTTCATGAGTACTTTGAAATTGACTTGGATTATATTGATCTGAAGTGTTAGTGTATATTTGATAATTGGTGCACATTTACACGTGCCAGATATGTTATTATTTCAGAGTCTAAAGACACTATTTTACAAGTAGTGGATTTAAGGACCCCTGTAAAAAGCATGGTCTACAAGTTGGGAGCCATTGGCATATAGACTGGAAAGCGAAGTTATGAAAGTGTGAAATAACTGGAAAAGTAATTCCAAGACAAAACATATTCATGTGTCACAGAATCTCTAAGAGCAGGAAAATTCACTGGAAGGTATTCGTAATCAGAAGACAGCCTTCATTCAGATTTCTGACATGAATTTATACAACTTATTTAGCCTAAAATCTGTCTCAGATTTAGAATTTAACTTAAAATAGTCCCAGATTGGCATTGGCACCAAACAACTGGCAAAGCAAATACATATTTTTCCTGAAAGACCACAGTTTTAATCCTAGCTCAGAGATTATTCAAAGATATAACACTTTAAGGAACATGAGCTTACAGTTTACAACCTCTTCTATCACACACGCACAAAGACAGCATGAATAAGAGCCAGAAGAAATAATAGAAGGCTCATACAAAGCAAAAGCTTAAGAAAATAGAATGATCAAATATAGAAAATAATAGAACTTTTAAAAATATGATTTAAAAATAAAAGACAAGCTTGAAAATATGATCTACAAACAAGATAGAGTAAATTACTGAGTACTTCTTGAGCTATTTTTATATAAGAAGAACCAAAGAGAATTTATAGAATTGAAAAACATAAAGTGAAAATTAAAAAAATTCAATGGAAGGAATTTCTAGGAAGATAGAAGAAGCAGCAGCACTAGGAATTCATCTCCCCACCTAGACAGCAGTTGTACTAGCAGAGAACCTGTCTGATGTAACTACAGTTGTCCCTCAGTATCTGCAAGGGATTGGTTCCAGAACCTCCTACAGACACCAAAATTCATGGATGTTCAAGTCCCTTGTATAAAACGACATAGTATTTGCATATAACCTATGCACATCCTCTCATATACTTTAAATCATTTCTAGATTACTTATAATACCCACTACAATGTAAATGCTATGTACATAGTTGTTCTACTGTATTTGTTTTTTCACATTATTTTTTACTCTTGTATTGTTATTGTTATTGGCTTTTTTAAAAATGTTTTAAATCTGAGATTGGTTAATCTGTAGATGCAGAACTCATGGATATGAAAAGCCTATATTTTGGAACTCTGGAGTATATTGAAGGCTTGCAGCATCCAGAGGAAGGCTTGGGTGGTAAATTGGGGTTAATTTTGGTGAATGTCAGCTGTTAGCACAGTAGCAGCTATCTCCCCACCCCTGCCCCTCAGCCCCATGGCAGGCAGCTGTGCACATGTTCCTGGAGTAACCCACACACATTTTTCAGGAGCCCAAGGTAAGCAAAAAGGACCTTATCCTACAAATATTGGGAACATGTGCTCTGATCACTGCTTACTTCTAATCACAGAGGTGCAATGAGAGGGGAACCATTATTGTTGTACTTTTCCCCATTGTTGCAAGCCCCTCTATCTCTGGATAAAGTGACTTCCAGGGGATTTAAAAAGCTGGTGCCCCTTCCGCACCCCTTCATTGTTTCTTTTTCCTCTTTTGGGATCCAGATATTAAAGACTATGACATTTAAAAGCAACTGCATATACAGGGAAAATTAGAAAGTGACCACACATGCACAGGGAAAGGCATCGACTCAGAAAAGACCTGAGAGGACCTTATGTTTATACCTCAGCCTGATCCTGGGCACAGAGACAGCTGACAATGATGTTTTTGTTTGTTTGTTTGTTTTGGAGACAGAGTCTTGCTCTGTCACCCAGGCAAGAGTGCACTGGCACGATCTTGGCTCACTGTGACCTCTGCTTCCCGGGTTCAAGCAATTCTCCTGCCTCAGCCTCCCAAGTAGCTGGGACTACAGGCGCATGCCACCACGCCTGGCTAATTTTTGTATTTTCAGTAGAGATGGGGGTTCACCATGTTGGCCAGGCTGGTCTCGAACTCCTGACATCAGGTGATCCGCCTGCCCCGGTCTCCCAAAGTCCTGGGATTACAGGTGTGAGCCACCACACCAGGCCATGACTTTTTAAAAAAATAACAATAACAAAAAACAGCAAGCCCTGGGAAAGGAGGACAATGTGATTTCTAGAGTTACCACATTATTAGATTCAAATATCCAGTTTTCAACAACAGAAAAACACAAAGGTGTACAAAGAAACAGGAAAGTATGGCCAACTCAAAGGAAAAGAATAAATCAACAGAAACTGTGCCAAAAAAAAAAAAAAAAAAACCTACTAGATAAAGACCTACTCGATGGCAGATCTACCAGATAAAGACTTTAAAACAACTGTCTTAAAGATGTGCAAAGAACTAAAGAAAGATGTCAAGAAAGTCAAGAAAACTGTATGTTAAACCATGCATAAACAAAATAGGCCAGATGCGGTGGCTCCAAGCCTGTAATCCCAGCACTTTGAGAGGCTGAGGTAGGCAGATTGCTTGAGGCCAGGAGTGCAAGACTAGCCTAGCTAACATGGTGAAACCACATCTGTACTAAAAATACAAAAATTAGCCAAGTGTCGTGGTGTGCACCTGTAGTCCCAGCTACTCTGGAGGCTGAGGCAGGAGAATTGCTTGAACCTGGGAGGCAGATCTTGCAGTGAGCTGAGATTGTGCCACTGCACTCCAGCCTGGGCAACAGAGTGAGACTCTGTCTCAGTAAATAAATAAATAAACAAACAAACCACATATAAACAAAAAGGAAGTAACAATAAAGAGATAGAAAACTGAAAAAGAGAATGAAGCTGAAAAGTATAATTGAAATGAAAAAGTCACTAGAAAGATTCAAAGGCAGATTACAGCAGGCAGAAGAAAGAATTAGTGATCTTGAAGATAGGACAATGTAAATCATTGAATCTGAGCAACAGAAAGAAAAAAAAAATGAAGAAACACAAACAGAGCCTAAGAGACTTGTGGAACACCATTAAGTGGACCAACATATTCATTGGAGGAGATTCAAAAGGAGAAAATAGAGAAAAAGAAAAGAAGATAAAGGGTAAGAGAAATGAAATAACAAAGATAAACAGAAATTAACAATAAAACTATAATAGAGAAAATCAATACACTCAAATGTTGGATAAAAATTGATAAACTCTGGGAAAGCTGATCAAGTGGAAAAAGTGAAACAGCACAAATATACAATGTCAGGAAAAGAAAGGGAACATTACTATGGATGCTGTATATTTTAAATAACTTTATGCTAAAGAATGTAAACATTTGTATGGAAAAGACAAATCTACACAGAATACAGCTAATCAAACATATTCAAGAAGTGAAAGACAAGGAAGAAAAGAAAAACCTTAAGTAATTCAATAATTGTTAAAGAAATCAATTTGAAACCTTTCTGCAAAGGAAACTCAAGGCTCAGATGACTACTTTCTAGAACATTTAAAGCAGTGGGTCTCAAAGTATGGTCCCCAGACCAGAATCATCACCTTCACCTGGGAATTTGTTAGAAATGCACATCATCCAGTCTACCACAGACCACTGAATTGGAAACTCTACAGGTAGGGCCTGGCAATCTGTGTTTAGCCAGCCCTCCAGGTGATTCTGATGCACAAAAAAGTTTCACATCCTCTTATTTAAAGACAAGTACTCTTCTTCACAAACTCTTTCAAATGAAAGAAAAATAATCTACATTTTCAGCTCGTTTAATGAGGTTATCATATCCTTGAAATTAAAACCTGGCAACCGTATAAAAATATTGCAACTGAATTTCATTCATGAACATAGATACTAAAATACTAAACAAAATTTTATCAAATAATACATTATAACCAAATTTGGATTATTCCAAATTGGAATAATCCAAGGAATGCAAGGATGGTTTAACATTAGAAATTAATTAGTGTAACTTAACATACTAATACAATATGTTAATTAGCGTAATTTAACATACTAATATAATGTGTTTGCAAAGTTATGAAACATAGAAGAAACTTTTTTAAAACAGTATGTTACTTCAATATTCTAAAAATATGATTATTAGCCTATCAGGCAAAGTACCTTTAAATTTGAAGCAGTGTTCTAACTGTTAACCTGAAAAAAGTGTAATAAATACATTATACAATTTCCAGGAAATCTGGAAATACATGGAGAATAGTGTATTTATTTTTTTCTAATTAATAATTTGATCCATTGCTTTCAGTTTAGAGGTACTTCATTCAAATAGGTGTCAAGAGGTTGAAGAAAAATTGAGCATATGAAGACTCAGAACACTTAAGCAGTTTTCTTAAGTAAGTTGGAGAACCGCAGTTAACACTGGGTTTGTCGACTCCAAGTATCTTGCTATCCTTTCTACTATATCACACTTCTTTTTTTTTTTTTTTTTTTTTTTTGAGACGGAGTCTCGCTCTGTCGCCCAGGCTGGAGTGCTGTGGCCGGATCTCAGCTCACTGCAAGCTCCGCCTCCCGGGTTTACGCCATTCTCCTGCCTCAGCCCCCCTTGTAGCTGGGATTACAGGCGCCCGCCACCTCGCCCGGCTAGTTTTTTATATTTTTTTAGTAGAGACGGGGTTTCACCGTGTTCGCCAGGATGGTCTCGATCTCCTGACCTCGTGATCCGCCCGTCTCGGCCTCCCAAAGTGCTGGGATTACAGGCTTGAGCCACCGCGCCCGGCCCTATATCACACTTCTTATGGCACTCACTCAGAATGACCACACTCCTTTAAGTATTCTTGTTTCACACTTCAGCTACATGAGTGGACTGGGAGGTAATGGAAGCTTACAAAAAAATGTTGGTAACTGGAGGCTTACAAAAAATGTTGGTAACATTTACAATAAACACCTGTTATCCTGAAGTACTCTGAACCTTGATATCACATGGGGAAGCAGACATTGAATGACTTATTACAAGTGTGATGAATATTTAAAAGGAAAAGCATGAAGGGATATAAGAAAATTTAATTTTGTTGTGGGGGTTTTCAAGCAAAGCTGTACTGAGGAAGTGATATAAACTGAGTTATGAAATATATATTTTCTTTTTTTTGAGACAAGGTCTCCATCTGTTGCCTGGCCTGGAGTGCAGTGGCGCAATCACGGCTCACTGCAGTCTCAACCTTCTAGGCTCAAGTGGTCCTCCCACCTCAGTCTCCTGAGTAGCTGGGACTACAAGTGTGCACCATCATGCTCGGCTAATTTTCATAACTTTAGTAGAGACAGAGTTTCACCATGTTGCCCAGGCTGGTCTTGAACTTCTGGGCTCAAGTGATCCACCCCACCTTGGCCTCTAAAATGCTGAGATTATAGGCATGTACCACCATGCTTGGCCTTGAAATGCATATTTTCTATCTTCATGCACTTTAACTAAATAAGAATCCCTCCCCAGCACTTTCTTAGTGTGACTCAAACTCTATGGTACTAGGCTACCACCATCCTTTCCCATCAAGACCTCTTGAGATTTTGGCATCCTTAATCTAAGCCAATACCTCACCAGTGGCTTTGGAACCATCCAACTAGAACTTAGGTGGCAAAATAAAAGTTGTGGGAGCATGCATTGGAAGGGACATGCACCAGCTGATTTGCATCTTCTTTTTTGTAAATAATGAAGTGCCAACCAGAAATTAACTAAATCCTGAATAGACAGCAAGCACAATTATCAAAACGTAGGGGCTTTCCACTCCCTTTCTTTTATTGCTCCTTTCTTCCACTATTGCTCTTCTCTCTTTGGTACTTCAGAATCTTGTAGAGTTCTGGCAGGGCTCATTGGCTCACGCTTATAACCCCAGTGCTTTAGGAGGCCAAAGGCAGATCACTTGAGGTCAGAAGTTTGAGACCAGCCTGCCCAACATGGTAAAACCCCATCTCTACTAAAATATAAAAATTAGCCAGGCATGGTGGCACATGCCTGTAGTCCCAGCTACTTGGGAGGCTGAGGCAGGAGAATTGCTTGAACCCAGGAGACGGAGGTTGCAGTGAGCTGAGATCGCACCATAGCACTCCAGCCTGGGCAACAGAGTGAGACTCTGTCTCAAAAAAGAAAAAAAAATATCGTAGAGTTCTAGCTAGGCTATTTGTTTTCTCAGGAGCATTTGCATTTTAGCAGGGCACTTTTGAATAGTGAAAAGCCATTAAGTCATAAAGGAACGAATTTCTAATGGAATTGCAGTGGGTAACATAAAATATAGTAACATGGGGTTCAGGTGTGTATAAAATGAAAAAAATAAGGTGGGGAGGGAGTTCAAAAGAGTTATTGCAATACATTCTTCCATGCCACCTTTGAAGGCTTTTAGTTCTAATCCACTGACAAATTTTTGCTCTGCTATTTTTGTTGTAGTAATACAAAACAGATGTATGACTTAGAAAGGGGAAAGGACCTCTCCCTACTACGCAGTGTATTACGAACTTGGAAACAGATTAAATCTCTTCGACAGCGACAAGGGTTTACAAGCACCCCAATAAAGTTACAGGTTCAGAGGTAAGTGGCTGCTCTATTTGCTCTTATTGGTCTCCTGAGGAACTGCTCATGAATAAGTAGGAATTCACAGTGACTAGGAAGACATCCAGAAGCTAGGAAACTATTCCACTTAGTCAACAAAGAATTTGTATCTTAAATATATAAACATATATATATGCACATATATATTGAATATATAAAGTGGAATTCTTACAACTTAAGAAAACCCAATTAAACATGGGGAAAGAATTTGAACAGACACTTCACTCAAGAATGTATATGAATGGGAAATGAACACATGAAAAGATGCTCAACATTGTCATGTCATTCTCTATTGTCATGTCAATAGAGAAATGCAAATTAAAACCACAATTAAACAGTGCTACACACCTATTACAATGGCTAAAATCCAAAACTAAAGGAAAGAAAAGACAAGACATTAACAAATGCTGGAAAGGATGCTGAGCAATGGAAACTGATTCATTGCTGATGGGAATGCAAAATGGTACAGCCACTTTGGAAACAGTTTGGCACATTCTTTTAAAGATGAATGTGGAGCCAGCAATCATACTTTAGGTGAAACACATTTTAGATAATTTGATAAAATCATAAAACCATGTCTGATGGAGGAAATAATTTCAATTCAAACCCAAACACTTAAGCTGTTTGTGAACTCACAGGGAAATAACTAATTTTCTCCCCACAATCCATTGTCCTGGGTCTTTTGGTTTTCAAAAGAATAAAAAGTTAGTACAATTTCAGGCAAATAAGAAAAATGTTTATTTTGTTGATTTTTTTTTTCCTGCTGCAGTGTTTTGTTGTTTTTTTTTTTTTTTTTTTTTAACAAAAGTGCTTTGGACAGTTTCTAAACCTAAATCCAGCATTGAACTTTATCTTAGACTCCTAAATTAATGTAAATGTAATGACTTGCTTCTAATCCTTTAAACCAACCTGACACACCCATGCATCATGAATCCTGAGCAACAAAGAGGAGACACAAATGTCATAGGGTTACCCAAAACAATGTCTTTGGACCCATATTGCCTGCTCAACACTAACTCTTGTTGCCACTATTCTGAACTCCAGTCCCACCTGAGGCCCTTCGCATTTGTTCTTCCTGACATTCAACTTTTCCAGCTGACGTTGGCTTGAATTCGTCTCTCCAGACTGCCTCTCAGCTAAATACTGCACTGTCATTCACCAGGTTGGCCCCAGCTGGGCTAGCCCCAGCAACCCTAAATTGGGGCATTTAGCTTAAGCAGTTAAAAGTATCATTCTGATCAATTAGAGAAGCTATCTGTTTGAAGATGTTTCTCGGAACTGTTTCCTGGCCAACTTTACCACTGTTGACCTCACAACACACCTGGTCCTTGTGAGCCCTAACTGAATAAACTTGTAGCTAGGCTTCCTGGAGAGATAGTACTCATGATAAGAAGGTGTCGTACCTAGACACTGAGCTCAGGTTATCATTTCATCATGTATTTGGTTTGGGGCATGTTGAAGTTGATGTGCCTTTGAGATATCTCTAAATAAAGCAATTGAGTGGGCAGCTAGGTCCATGGTCTGTGGCATAGTAAATAATCATAATTGAAGATATGAGTGTGTATGAAACTGCCTAGGGAGAAGGCAGAGAATAAGATGAGGAGAGACCCCAAGCACTGAATCTTGAGAAATTGGTTTGAATAGCTTGGTAGAGGAGGAGAAACTAGAGGAAGGACAGAGAAGCGCCCGTTATAGAGTATTTTGCCCCAGAGGCAAGGAAGCGGGAGTATTTTAAGTAGGAGGAAGTGGTTAGCAGTTATTATCAGTTAAGTTCACTACTAAAAATGTTCATTGGATTTCCTGACATGGAGATTATTGATAATCTCAGCTAGAGCAAGTTTTAGAAAGTTACAGGGGCAGAAATGAGGTAGCAGAAAGTTGAAGAAATAGCCCTGTCTTCTCGTGCAGGTGGCAAACTCTCCTTGTTAAATGTTAGCAACACTGCATTCAGCTTAGAGAGACTGGATGTGTCAGTCGCTATAGGTGATAGATTGTATTGTCTTCTGCCCCTGAACCCAAACCACAGCACTGGCAAATAACACAGAGAACCCAGATTTCTTATATTGTCTTCACTCATGTTCTCTGTTTGGCACTGGCTACCTGGAGAAGATTCAGATAACTGCCAAAGAAACTTTTAAAATGAGAAAGAAAATGCAACCTATGCAAGCAGGAAATGCAACAACATTTGATAAAATAGCATCAGGACCTTCATCATTTCCCAGAGTCATTTGGCTCAGAATAGAAAGGAGGAAGCTATAGACCCTGCCTCAATAGTTTCCCTCAGAAGAAAATCTGGGTATAACACCCATTGTCTAAGTTACTCGTAACACTTATTCCCTAAATTATTATAGATTGAAATCACTTAGGAAGTTCTAAAACGACTGTTCTAATTTAATTAGTATGGGGTATGGTCTGGATATCATGAGTTTTAAAATGCTTCCCTGGTGATTTTAATGTGTAACAAAGGTTAAAAGCCATTGGTATTAAAGAACAGCAAGTTAATTGATGTCATATTGATTGCCCTGAAACCAAAGAAAATAATAACATTTATTAAGTGTTTGTTTTACTCCAAGTCCTGGGTTGAGCACTTTACTTAAATTAGTGCATTTAATCCTCACAACAACCTAATTTTCAGATGAGAAAAGTGAGGCATAGAGTTCTTAAGTAACTTGCCCAGATTCTGTAGTGCCATTAATGAGGCTGGGTTTTCAGCCCAGGATGCTACCATATAGATAATATCTGCACTTAGTCACCTGTATTCTATTTCAGAAGGCAAAAAGCATATAATAGCTTTTAAACAGCTCTATTGAGATATAATTCACATACCATATGGTTCACCCATTCAAAGTCTCCAGTTCAATTGTTTTTAATAAATTCCCAGAATTATGCAACCATCACCACAATGTAATCTTAGGATGTTTTAGTCACCCCCAAAGAAATCATCTTCCCATTAGTGGTCACTCCTCATGTGTGCAGACATAGGCTTTTATTTCTTTTGGGTATATGAGTGGAATTGCTGGGTCATGGTAACTCTGTAGTTAACATTTTTGAGGAACTGCCAGACTGTTTTCCAAAACAGCTGCACCATTTTACATTCCCAACAGAGCATATAATCCTTTTACCAAAGGATTTCCTTCTTGAATGATTAAAATGGAAAACCAACTTATACTGAAAACAATAAACTTTTACACTACCAGAAAAACTTGACTCCTAGATCAATAATTTTCTGACACTGCTCGGATAACTGAGATTTTATCGAACTACTAATAAAAGAGGAATAATAGTACTTACTTCATAGGGTTGTGATAATTAAATCAGTCAATACATGTAAAGTACTTACACTATTGCCTGGCACATACTTAGTAAGTACTCTATAAGGATTAGCTAGTAGTAGTAATAGTAGCAGCAGCGGTGGCAATAGTGCTAATGCCATGAACTGTTTACTGTTTATGCACAAACACCAACTATGACTTACCATTTAATATCACCATGATCACCTGCCCTTATACCTGCTCGGGTTCTCACAGCTTCAAAAATATGAGAGAAAGAAAAATGAGAGGAAACAGGGTATGTGTCCTTTAATTTTTATCTCCCCATTCCCCTGTTACTTATTCTCACCAGAGGAAAGGTTCTTGATGCCCTTAGAAAGGGCTGTAAACACTAATGGTAAATGTACTGAAAAAGGAGAAATCTCTGGAAGCTGAGAACAAGCTTATAAAGTTTTTTTTTAATATTTATCAAATTGGTAATTTCCTTAGAATGTAAAATTACTTGTAAGAGATTGGTTTTGTGTGTATGCGTGTGTGTGTGTGTGTGTGTGTGTGTGTGTGTGTGTGTGTGTGTGTGTTTTGGCAAAAACTGAAACAACTCTCAAATACCTCCATTATTTCTGCTTTCAATAATTCTGTTTATTATTAATTAGGATAAAAATGAATAAATGTGATGAACAAGAGCAAATCTCAGAAATGTCTGAAACTGAGAAGAAAAATGAAGGAAAAGAACTTAATGGGAAAAAACAGGAGGTATTTATATTGCAAAATAACATTAAACTCAACTAGTTGTAATATTTTATTTTTTGATAGAATATGAAATCTTGGTATTTCTAACAGTTATCCAACAAAATGACAAATACATGAAATAAATGAATTTTAAGAATAAATGTCCTACACAAGGGATATACATGATAAATTATATATTTATTTTTTTATTTCTAGAGCCTCTCATATCTAGCTTCAGATGAAACAGAAATTGAAAGAATAAAGCCAATTACCTTGAGGCCACAACTTTCTTTCACTGCAGAATTAACAAGCTTATCCAAGTGTTCATTGTAAGCATTAAATTGTCTATTAATTGGATTGTTTTTAATAATAAAGTGGGATTTCTTGAGTGAGTGCCATATGCCAGGCACTCTAAGTTTTTAAAAACACATTTTCACATTTAATTGTCACCATAGCTCTATAGAGTTCCATATTATCCTTATCTTAAAGCAGGAATGTAGCTTATGGGAAGTTAAATTGCCCAGGTTCACACATCTAATACATGACTGAGGTGGGACTTAAACCAGTTTGGTGTTCTATAGAAACTGTGGTGTCTTCACTGCTAGGCTTCATATATTGATAATTTGTGGGGGGTTTTTTGTTTTGTTTTGTTTTGGTTTTTGCTATGGTAATAATTTTTGTTCGGGTATAAAAAGATATAAAGCCACTGTAAAAAGTAATACACCATTGCCTTTGCTTGTTAAAGGAACTCTGGCTCTCATAAAAACTATTTCACATCAAGAGGGCCAGGCCCCCTAAACAATTTTCTTCTTTGACATTACAAACTTCTTTACTTCCCAGTTGTGATTTCTTCCTTGAGCTATAATGTTTTCTCTCTTTGCCTAGAACAGTATGCAAAAACGGACATCGTAGGTAACCCCATTTCTCCATCTACTAGGCCTATGGATCCCATCTCCCTTAAAGAGGATATGGCAACTTAGAGTACTAGGTCTAAGTTTTCAACATCTCTATCCCATGGCACACTTGGTACCAGTCCATCTTTGAGTATTGGGAATGTGCATCATTTAGCAGTGTTGGAACATACTGGGTACTCAATAAATGTTTACATTTATTAAATGAATGAATGGATGATTACATTAACAACCAAAAGAGCAGCAGACACAAAGTCACAATTATCACCACCCACTTTCTGACCAGAGAAGTGCAGCAGTGAAGAAATCCTTTATTTGTTCTGCACCTCCTTCCAAAAAGGGCCTGAGATATTTTGTTATGTAGGACACTCATATAAAAGGACTATCTAAATAAGGGTAAGAATACAGGAGCCATAAATTGAAAGTTGGAGTGAGAGAGAAGAAAGAGGAGGAATAAGATATTTGTGCTGGAAAACCTAGACTAAAACTTAGTGGAAGTCAAGGCAAAAGGATGTATGGTGTTTTATATCTTTGCAAAGCCATTGCCATCTGAAGATAGCATTGCCGTCATCTATTTAAAATATCCAATTGAATAAAAACTCATTCTCCAGAAAAGAATAATATGTCGATATAGAGGATAGATGTGAAAAGAATAGAGAGATTAGAGAGGAATTAAAAAGAGTTTACAGGTGAAGAGAATGGCAAGATTTCCTGAAGATAATTATAACCCTGAATCAACAAATTTTTATAATCAATTCATGAACTCATTGTTAAAACTACTTTTAGAGGGCAACAGAAAGGGTAGCTTTTACTTAGATATTTCTTGAAAGGTAATTGGGAATATGGTCAAAAGAGGCCAACAGGGAGATAAGAATAAGTAATCTTTTGTCCTCTAACTCTTTGAGAAGGTTACAGAGATGGACAGGTAATAGGGTAGAGACATACTGGGCCCATAGGGTGATTAGACCAGGGAGCAGAAGGGGATTTTATGTTTCAACTTAGGGTTTATCTTCCACCCAGCCTTCTCCCTTCTGAAAAAGAGGATCAAGTCTTAAACATCATTAGGTGAGTTCTCTTGCAGCTAGGAAGATATTCAATAAATGTTGGTTGACTGAATTAAAGAATGAATGAAAGACTCTAGGAGTTTTATATCAGTCAAGGGATCAACTTATGCCTCAACAAGTGTTTTCCCCAGGGAAATAACCTGGCTTGCTCCTTTGATCTTTGGGTTCAGAGATAGCGTGGCTTCCCCACTGTCCTGGAGAAAAGGGGTACACAGCCTAAGATGATTTACAGAGACCTTTAAGAGAACACAGCAAGCCTGTTGCCGTAGAGCCACATCTTTGAAGTTATTGACAACATGGTGTGTGGAGGGTTGTGTGTTTGTGTATGTAGTCTATGTGTGTGTCTTTTTAAAGTTAGAAAATATTTTTAAATTCTTGATTCAACCTCCCCTCGCCATTCCCAAGCCCTTCAGTTTTTTCCTCTCATAAGACATGTGGTAGATACGTGGTTTAGTCTCTTTAAACTGTAATTTAGTGAAATAATAGCTGAATGATTTATAGCACCTTGATGTTAGTTCTTCTAGTTTTGAATGCATATTTTGGGTACATCTCTTTCGTTAAAAACATTTGACTGGGAAGAAGAAATTTTTATCCACATGTAGACAAGTGTTATTTGATGTAAAGATAACATTTGTCCTCTGAAATTATCTTCTGTTTAACATGCTAATATACATTTTGAAAGAACAATATGTTTATTGTACTTTCTAAGGGTGATTTAAAGGTTTATTTAATTTTTAGGGATGAACAAAAAAGAAGAGCCAGAATTCAGAAGCTCAAATACTTTATTAAAATATTTTACAACAATAAACAGGTTTCTTGTACTTCAGTATCTCCCCTACAGTTTGATTTTAAAGTCATGTTTCAGCAAATTTTCAATATTCAGTTAATATATTGGCCTGAAGTGATTTGCTTGGAGGTATGCCATTGTCATTTACTTTCGTATCTTATTTTATGCCATACATAATTTAAAATTTTTTGTCAGCTACAGTTATATGTGATCAGTAATTTCTTTGATGTTAAGAGATGGACTGATCTTTATGTGTAGATGATATTTATAAATGTATAATTCACCACCAGTCTCTTATACTGTAAGTACAAAGTTATTTGATTTGTAGTGTTCCAAATACTCCTCTCCTGCTAAAATTTCTGCACCCCTGGATGTGCAGCACTACTATTCATTTGCAATGAGGTGGAAAAGTGCTGTTTAAAGTATTATGAGTATCATAGCTATTTTAAGTGTTGAATGATTTCTATAATATGAACTTCCACATCCCTGACTTGGTGGCTTCAGTCTCTTGCTGTATTTGTTCTTCCTCTTTTTTTGGATTTTTAGGTCCCTCTAAGAATCAGATGAAAGAATATACATACAAAAGATCCCCAGTCTCTGTGCAAAGATCCCACTGTAAGAACCCCCACACTAATGGAAGAAGAAAATAGGATGATGGAGAAAAATGAGAGACAGTAAAGGAGTCTAGACAGGAAGTCCTGGTGGCAATAATGGGGTTAAACTTGAAGCTAGACTAGAAAAAAAAGTTAGGAGGGAATAAAGATTTGTGTGTAGGAAGGGAGGCGCTTGAGGAGTAGGGAGATAATTGTAGTCACAAATATAAATCAAAATTATTTTTATAATGCCGAGAATAATTTTGCTCTCTCCCTGATAGATGTTCTATTCATTATTCATGTATTCAGGTTTCCACCATCTTACAATGTCCCTCTGTTGAAATTCCTACATTAAAAATATGCCGACTTTCCACACTGCATTCCTAATACAAAAAAACAAAACAAAACAAAAACAAACAAGAACTATACTTTCCTACTGTTGTCCCAAAGTAAATTGTGATATAATAATCCAATCACTTGAAGTTTAAAATCTGCCTCCCCAAATAGGTAAATGTGTATTTTGAGTCCTTTATCATCCTATCACTTAGCATGTGAGCCTAACAAACTAAGAAGCAGGGAGGGAGAGGAATCTAGTTAGAGATAAATTCACCATTAGCAAATGCAAAAATTCCAAAATAAATCAATATGACCTAGCCTAACAGACTTTAACCTACTTTTTTAATTCTTTTTTTTTTTTTTTTTTTCCTCAGATGAAGTCTCGCCCTGTTGCCCAGGCTAGAGTGCAGTGGCGTGATCCCAGCCACCACAACCTCCACCTCCTGGGTTCAAGCAATTCTCCTTCCTCAGCCTCCCAAGTAGCTGGGATACAGATGCTTGCTACCACGCCCAGCTAATTTTTGTATTTTTAGTACAAAAATACTAAACGGGGTTTCACCATGTTGGCCAGGCTAGTCTTGAACTCCTGACCTCAAGTGATCTGTCTGCCTCAGCCTCCCAAAGTGCTGGAATTGCAGGCATGAACCAACACGCCTGCCTTTAATTCATTTCTTACTACTACTCTTTATTCATTCATCACTTCAGCCAAACTGAGCTGCTTGTCTTTTCCCACACGTGCTTGTAATTTCCTACCTCTTAGCTTTTGTACCTGTTAGCTGCACCATTTAAAAATGCCCATTTTTTCATTCTTACCACTTTTAAGATGCTCAATCTCATCTGCATCATGGTGTTGACAGTTGTCATCAGGGGACAAGACTGGCTCCTGGGAACCCTCAACTGATAAAATTCTCTACCTCAGTACACTTACCTTGCTGTGCAGGGGTTGGCCTCCAGCCTTGTAGTCCAAGAACCTGGGTTTGACAGTCCACTGAGAATGCATCCTACATACCCTAAGCAAATTCACAAGGCTGAAGTGTAAATGCCAACTCAACAACTGAATATATCAGTTCATGTTCTCTGAAAGTTAGCCAATTTACTAATTTATAATTAAACTTATTTCACAGAGCTACAACTCCTACAAACCTTTCTGCAGTAGGGATGCCTTTGTCAAAGGGACCAGTGTGTTGTCTTAAATTCTCTCTTACAAGGAAGTAAAACCAGATAACCAGAAAAAATATGTGCCTCTTTGACTTTCCTTTTTCTTTGCTTTATTGGCTAATAAGTCATCACGTTGATTGGCACATTCTTTCTTATCTTTCAAGGAGCAATTTTCCCCTCTGATTTCCTTCTTAGAGCACATATCACTGTTTTCCCAAGCACTGACAACACAGTATAGGTCAAAATACGATTTTTTTATTGAAAAAAGTTTGCTTAGGCTGGGCGCGGTGGCTCCCGCCTGTAGTCCTAGCATTTTGGGAGGCCAAGGCAGGCGGATCACCTGAGGTCAGGAGTTCGAGTTCAGCCTGGCCAAAATGATGAAACCCCGTCTCTACTAAAAATACAAAAATTCGCCAGTCGTGGTGGTGGGCGCCCGTAATCCCAGCTACTCAGGAGGCTGAGGCAGGAGAATCGCTTGAACCTGGGAGGCAGGTGTTGCAGTGAGCCAAGATTGTGCCACTGCACTCCAGCCTGGGCAACAGAGCAAGACTCCATCTCAAAAAGAAAAAAACAAAAAGAAAAAGAAAAGAAAAAAGTTTAGCCTATAGTTATGGCAGTGAAGTTACATGGAATTGTAGTAAAAAACACACCATATAGAATTAGAAAACCTGGGTTTCATGCTCAGTGAACCTCTATGGGACTGTCTACTCAGCACCCCCTTTTCCTTTCTTCTGGAGCTTTTCCTGCCTGCCCGCTCCCATAGCTTGTTTAACTCATCCTTGAATTTCATGACCAATGACTACCTTTTTCCTAAGCAATTCAACCTGAGTCTCAGCCACTTATAATAATAACAAACATATTTTCATATAGAGCTTCCATTTCCTCACTTATAAAATGAGAATATTTATTTCCTATAATTTTTATCAGATTTACATGAAATCAAAAATTTTAAAGTGCTACACAAAATTAAGTTACTATGATATTATGTTATTTGTACCTCATATATGTATTCTCAGAACTATATTCATAATCCATTATATTCAATTCATTTTCTATGAAGTCAGTAAAAGGCATTACACTTTCAAGGACATGACTGGCTGCTTTTCTCATAATCATGTGGATGAAATGCTATAGAGCAATACTTATTTTATATTCTGGTATTTTAAAAAAATAAATAAAAATATGTTGTTAAGGGTGCTTATTTTTTCCTTTTTCTATGTTGTATTTTTAGTGAGCTATCAGCCATTTCTTTTATATTTAGGTTTATGAAAAAAGTAAAAGAACAAGCTTACTGGCAAAACTATATTTACCTTTACCTAACTACACAGAGCTGAAAGGCAAAACCGTTTTGCAATATGTAGAGTTTAGCTCTGATAAGCTGGTCATGCCTGCCGATGGAGAAGTAGGAAGCAGTGAGTTTATTAAAAATACTACATTCCCCCTATTTTCTTCCTGAGTACCATATTCCTAAATGACCCTGGCTCACTCACATAAGTACAAAATCCTGTATTTACAATATTCTTTTTTTTTTTTTTTTTTTTTTTGAGACAGTCTCACCCAGGATGGAGTGCAGTGGCTCGATCTCAGTTCACTGCAACCTCCACCTCCCAGGTTCAAGCAATTCTCGTACCTCCAGTAGCTGGGATTACAAATGCCCACCACCACGCCCATCTAATTTTTGTATTTTTAGTAGAGACAGGGTTTCACCATTTTAACCAGGCTGGTCTCAAACTCCTGATTTCAGGTGATCCACCCCCCTCAGCCTCCCAAAGTGCTGGGATTACAGGCGTGAGCCACTGCACCTGGCCCTGTGTTTACAGTATTCTGTTAAGAATGAATTAAATTATTCATTCAGATGTTAAACTAGATTGTTTAAAGCTTTGTCTTGGGTCAGATTTGGGGGAAATTTCAAATGAGCAGTTAGCACCCATGCTTTTTGTAGGCCATCCAAGACAAGGACAGAATACTGTCTGGAAAGCGAGCTCTGCTTTTGAGTGGGCTGGCTGCTCTCCCTCTACCTCTCCTTTAGTGAACCTATAGGTGCTCGCAGACATATGGATTTGTCTTTGAACTGCATGGGGAAGGGAAGAAGAAAATGAGGGAGGGAAGAAAAGAGGGAGGGACAGAGAAAAGGAGAGAAGAAAGAAGGGATGTTTCTGTTATTTGTTTTTCAATTGCTTTTACTCCTCTTATATGGTTAAATGTAAGTTAGTGCGTCTCTGAGAGCACTGTCATTCCTCTCCTTCTCCCCATTATTCCTTTCTTTCACCTTCCTAGGGGTTTTGAAACTACTTGGGCCTATTTGGTGAAAAGTAAGGAAGTATGAATGAGTGAGCGAGGAGGAGAGGGGAAAAAAAGGGCAGAGAATGAGGGAAGAATAGTTTGCTTCAAGTCCAGATGAAGCAGAAAAATAAGCTTATGGAGACCTGGGAGAAAAGACTCAGGACTCAAAAAATTTAGGGAACACTGGGCACTCAGCAAAAGTTTTAAGAAGTATTGTTAAACTCTGGAGATTAGATGCAGAAGACTTGGGAATGTAGGGAAAGAGGAGAAAGAACTGCTTGCTGGCCTCTTTTTCTGCTGCCAGTAGTCCTTTCTTGCTGGAAGCCACTCCCACAGAGAATGGTTAAGAAGCCTCCAGGCATAAAAGGAAGAAAATCGTGATATTCATCTCTACATATCATCTCAATCTTTACCTTATCTTTTGTAGTCCTTGAAGGATTTTAGAGAGGAGATGAGGGAGAGCACTAAGATAAGAGTGGGGTTTGGGCCAGGCGCGGTGGCTCATGCCTATAATCCTAGCACTTTGGGAGGCCAAGGCAGGTGGATCACCTGAGGTCAGGAGTTCAAGACCAGCCTGGCCAACATGGTAAAATCCCATCTCTACTAAAAATACAAAAAATTAGCCAGGCGTGGTGGTTGACACCTGTAATCCCGGCTACTCGGGAGCCTGAGGCAG
Organism: Macaca nemestrina; assembly: GCF_043159975.1. NCBI lineage: Eukaryota > Metazoa > Chordata > Mammalia > Primates > Cercopithecidae > Macaca > Macaca nemestrina. The sequence continues at coordinate 37,827,908 of NC_092133.1, read as the reverse complement.
GATAATCACTTGAACCCAGGAGGTGGAGGTTGCAGGGAGCCAAGATCACCCCATTGTACTCCAGCCTGGGCAACAAGAGCGAAACTCTGTCTCAAAAAACAAAAAAAAGAGTAGGGTTAGCACAGATCTTCCTTTGTGTTCCTAGAATTCCACAAGTAAAACTTAGGAAAAAACCCACAATGTGCTTCAACTGCACTTAAATCAATTCATATGTTTTTAATGCCCTTTATATACAGATGTGCCTTTTCTTCTTGAGGGAAATGGAACTGAAGAACTCTGTCTTTTGACATCAGGAAAACTTAGCTATTCTCTATCATGGAGCTTAGATGAAAATGGTCTTCCTCTGATACCTATGTCACAGTCATTGAGATCTTCTTACTGCAGGTAATAAACTTTTATCTTTGAAAAATAATGCCAGGTCTCAGCAAAGCATCACACAAAACATATTATGTGTAAAAGAGAAAACTTGAGCAGGAATAGGAAGAGTTTAGTTTATTTGAATGTTGATTTATCTTTTATTTAAATCATTCTACTAAGGTAGTATGTGTATTTATATGTAAGAGAATGTGTCCCTTCAATGCTTGGAATTGTAGCCACACAGATGATGAGAGAGTCATTCCCAGAGTCCTTCACTTGTAGACGAAGGTCAAGACTCCCAGGAACTTTATTTCTGGGGCCTGTATATCTCCCAGTCATTCTGGATTAGCAAAGAACCATTTATGCATTATCATGATTCTGGGAGTTCCCAGAAGAATTGGGGTTAATTTTCAGATTAATTATTTGTGGGATTACTAGAAATAAGTACAGTAAATTCTATGAAAATGATGATAATGCTGGCTTCCATAATGTGCTATGTTTGAGGGAAATGGTAAATATAAAGGAAAAAGTTTAGTTCATCATTTAAAATAATGAACAATGATAACAAAAAGATATCCTCTCCCCTCCCCATCTTAACACATATTTTTAAAAATAAATGGAAATGAAAAGCTTCATACAACTATATGGCATTCTAGAAAGGGCAAAACTATGGAGACAGTAGAAATATCAGTGGTGCCAGAGATTCCGGGGGAAGGGAAGAATGAATAGATGGAGCACACAGGATTTTTAGAGTAGTGAAATTATTTTGCATAACATTATAATGGTGGATACATGTCATTACACAGTTGTCAAAACCCACAGAATGTACAACACCAAGGGTGAACCCTAATGTAAACTATGGACTTTGAGTGACAATGATGTGTCAATGTGGGTTCATGGACTGTGAAAAAAAGGTACCACTCCAGCAAGGCATGTTGACAGCTGGGGAGGCTGTGCGTGTTTATGGGGATGGGGTGCATGGCAACTCTCTGTGCCTTTTGTTCAATTTTGCTGCAAATGTAAAGCTTCTCTAAAAAATTTTATTGAAAAATATAGTTTTGAAAATTGTTACCCATAACTAGATTAAATGGAAAATCAAAACTGAAATTAGAGACTGTTTAAAAAATAACAAGGAGAACATTATATATAAAAACTAGTAGCATGTGGCCAGAGTCATAGTAAGAGTTCATAAAGGCTTTTCTTTGGTATGTAAGAAATTGAAAGAGAAAAAAACTAAATGGCAGTAGCACAAGGAGATCATTGGTGTGAAAGAAACTGAGGTCGTAGGGGTAGTTTACTTACCAAGGAGTTTGACAATAAAAAATATGCTAAAAAAATAACAGAAGACCAAAAAATCAAGGTACAGATTTCTTAAAAATTGGGGCCATATTTATGTTCTTAAAAGAAGTGATTAAAAGTGATGAGCTTACAAAAGATTGAAATCAGTGGGGCAAAAAGACCTAATATATTGGAAAGAGTATGAAGTCCTTCAGAGTCCGGAAGGTATCAAACCAGAACCCAAGTGAATACCTGTGGTTCTGGAGAAGAGAAACTCTCTCTTCCTCAACTCAGGGAATGAGACAGTCACCACTATGAAGACAGAAATGGAACTTTGATGAATGTCCTTGTTTTGCTAAGTAAATGAGGTCATCTTCTTAGAGACCTGGAGAAGGGCATTTTAAGAGCAAATCTTACAGTTATTAAAGGTCATTCATTTTGGAGCCAGTGGAAAAGTTTTTAATACCCAGAACTATTATTTTATTATATTTCTTAATATTTCTCTAGCATAGTCTCCACAGCAGCTATTCCTAATCTTTGCCTCATCATAATATTCTTTGCATTTTTCTTGGAATGAGATGTTTGTCCTTCTCACTCTGAGGCTAACTTTTATGCAGGTAATTTGGAACTCTCTGTATTTTACAATTCTACTGATGCATTTATATCCTTTTCTTCCATTATCTTCAACTTGTCCATCTCCCTAGGCTGTTGGTCTTTTGTACCCAAAAGCCTTCTTTGTTTTAAAACGAACAAGCACAAACTCAAGCACCTGATTAAATCCTGAAGCCCATTTTGGCTAGTTTTTCCTGCCAGAGTTCTCCTGTGTGTGGCCTACTGGTCTGCATACATTCCCTCCACTTTCTGTTCACACATTCCCTTCCTAACCCTACCCACTTGTCACTGAAGGTTACCAGCAAGTGACCTTCAAGCCGTATTCATTGGCTTGTCTCCATTGTCTTACAATTCCTATTACTTGGAAACTCAAGCTTAAAAAAGATTGAAAACAGTTATATGCAAGGGTGGGACAGATGACAGATTTCAGCAGGAAGTATATTGCAAGAGAGGTTTTCAAAGTCCAGGGCCCTCTCTAAGTCAAGCTTTAATACCACATTAAACACAACTCTCTGGCTGGGCGCGGTGACTCACTCCCGTAATCCCAGCATTTTGGGAGGCCGAGGTGGGAGGATCACCTGAAGTCAGGAGTTTCAGACCAGCCTGGCCAACATGGTGAAACCCCATCTCTACTAAAAATACAAAAATTAGCTGGGCATGGTGGCACGTGCCTGTAGCCCCAGCTACCTGGGAGGCTGAGGCAGGAGAATCGCTTGAACCTGGGAAGCAGTGGTTGTGGTGAGCCAAGATCATGCCATTGCACTCCAGCCTGGCGACAGAGTGAGATTCTGTCTCAATAAACAAACAAATCAAAAAACAAAAAAACAAACAAACAAAAACCACACCTCTCTTATCTAAATGATCATTGTCTAGAGTTTTCATTTTTAAACATGAAAGTTTTTCTTACACTCGCTAGTTAATAACATTTTTAACATTTAATAACATTGACTTTTATGTTTACCTTATTTCTTATTTCCCATCCTTCATTCTCGATTTACTTTTCATGCTGAAAGCATGCTCCTTTAATGATTCTTTCAGTTAGTTTCTATGGATAGCAAAATTCTTTAGCCTTTCTAGATCTAAAAGTGTCTTTATTTTGTCCTCATTCTTAATAGTTTAGGTGAGTAGAAAATTTGAGGATGTTCTTTATTTCCCTTTAGCACTTTGAAGCTGTTACAGTACTGCATTATCTATTGGGATTTATCATTGCTATTTATAAGTCCGCTATTGGTCTAAATGTTGGACTTTTATAGGCTATATTTTCTCTCTGATAATGTTGAAATATTTCACTTTAATTCAGAGACAGAAAGTGGAATAAAGGTTACCAGGGATGGGGAAGGGAGAAATGGGGTTATTGTTTAATGTGTACAGAGTTTCAGTTCGGGATGAAGAAAAAATTCTGGAAATAAGTAATGATGATGGTTATACAATGCTGTGAGTATACTTAATACTACTGAATCGTACACTTTAAAATGGTGGTAAATTTTATATTATGTATCTTTTACCTTAATAAAAAAGGAAGAATTTGCCATGAAAAAAATTTTGCTTTATCCTTAAAGTACTGAAATTTTACTATACCATGTATGTGTGGATTTATCATTATTCCTTTTCCTGCTTAGCAGAATAAATTTTATGTTTAAAGACTCACATCTTTCATCAATTACAGAAACGTCTCAACCACTATTTCTTCAAATATTACTTCTTCACTATTTCCACTCTTCTCTCCTTCAGGATTTCTTACTGAATTTGTATTGGAGCCTCTCAGTCTATTATTCATTTATTTATTTTTGAGACAGGGTCTCACTCTGTCACTCAGGCTGGAATGTAGTGGTATAATCATAGCAGCCTCAAGCTCCTGGACCCAACAATCCTCCTGCCTCAGCCTCCCTAGTAGCTGAGACTGTAGGCAGGTGCTACCACGTCCAGCTAAATTTTTTCTTGCTTTCTGTGTTTTCTTTTTAAGAGACAAGGAGGTCTTGCTTTGTTGCCCAGGCTGATAAACTCCTGGGCTCCAGCAATCCTCTCACCTTGGCCTCACAAAGTGCTAGGATTACAGGCCTAAGCCACTGAGCCCAGCCAAGCCTCAGCCTAACTATTATTTCATATTTTTATGTTTTTATTTAATCTGCATCCTGGATGAATTTCTGGGTACTATTTTTTAGTTCCTTAATTCGTTATTCAACTTTGTCCAATATAAGTTTTATTTGACTTTTATGTTATAATTTTTACTTTTATTTTCTGCCGCCAAGTTTTCTGTTTGATTCTCTTTCATATCTACATTTTCTTATTTCATTTTGGCATTTTGTTCCATTATTTCTTGCATTTAAAAGTGAATTATTAATTTTCATTTGTTTTTACATCTTAAGCATACTTCATTAAAATGTGTTTGGCAGACTTCCATAAAATGAATTTCAGCTAGAATTAATTTAATGTTCTGATAGTTGATACTGTTGATTATTTTTCTGAGCATGGCTTCATTGCTCAGAAGTTTTGGTTAGCAGGGTCATTTTGAGTTGGAGAACTTTTGGGTGATTTTGATTTACAGGTTTCTGGGTGTCGGGTGGTTTTTTTTGTTTGTTTATTTTGTTTTGTTTTGTTTTGTTTCGATTTTGTTTTTTCTCTCTCTCCTTCTGTATCTACCCCTCCTTACCTGATGGTTCTGAATTTGACTTCATCTGTCCCCCTAAATCCAGAAATGGGCCGTAAGCCTACTTACTGGGTAGGTTGGGAGGTTGGGTTGTTACACTGGGTTGCTATTGGAGTCATCACAGATCTAGGCAACTGGTGAGCTGTGAGCCTGGTTCAGTTCCTCATTATGAGGCAGTGTCTGTGTCCCTTTGCCTCTCTAGACTCATAGCTTTCTAAAAGCCACAGCCGCATGCAGTGGTCAGTATTTTTTTAAAGGTCCCTTTATTTAAGCCCCGCCCGCGCCCTCAAATCTTTGGCTTAAAATGATAAACCTGGTGCTAGTTCCCTGTCTCAGGAACTGAGCCCACAACCACCATGGACTGCTCATCAGCCTGAAGCCCAGCAAGCCCACAGTGCTATCCCCACTCGCCACTCTGCCTTTCTTTTCCATTTCTGGTTCACAGGAATGTTTATCTTAGCTCTCAGCACAGTTATATTTTTAACTGTTTTTTAACATCTTTATTGAGATACAATTCACAAACCATAAAATTCAGCCAATTAAAATATGCAATGCAATGGTTTTAATGTATTCACAGAGTTGTACAACCATCATTACAATCTGGAAATGGATGGTGGTCATGGTTGCACCACATTGTGAGTGTACTTAATGCCACCGAATTGTGTATTTTAAAATAAAGTGGTAAATGTTATGTATATTTTACCTCAATTTAAAAACATGGTGGCTGTGGCCTTGCATTTGGGTGTATAAGCCAAGGTCTTGGGGCCTGCTAGAATTAAAGCTCGCCTCTTTCTTGGGGCCATGCTATACTTTGATTCTTTGGTCGGAAATAAGATGTAAATATCAGGGCTGCATTAGATAAACAACAATCAAAGAGTTTTCCATGACTTTTATAAAGTACTGCTTCCAGCTCTCCATCATCAAAGTAGAAATCTTCAATTGAAAAGAAGAGAGGGGGAGGAGAAAGGAAGAGAGAAAGGGAGGGAGGGAGGGAGGGAGGGAGAAATCTTCAATCATTTGACTGGTTTTGACCCAAGGAACAGCACTGCTGTGAACCATAGCCCACAGCTATAGGAGCAGCTGGGGGAATCATTGTAGCAAGGCTGTGAGATTTTTATTACTTTCTCTGAGGCAGAAACCATGGGACTATGTTGACATTCAATTACAACTTTCTTTGTTGTTTGTTGTTTTTGTTGTTGTTGTTAAAGGATATAATGGGAAAAGTTTCTCTCTAATCTATTCGTTAAGATTTAAGCTTTACCTGAGGCTATCTTCTAGGGGATCTGGGCTAAGATTGTTTCTAGAAGGAAAATTTATTACATGATGGTGTCAAGGGTGTCAGGTCCTAGCACTCTTGTGACATAGATATCAAAACAGTTCAAAATGAGGGCAGACATGGGAAGCAAAAGAAAAGAAGAATATGCAAACTTCACCTATTAGTAATTTTCCTTACATCTTACCATACCACACATTGGCTTTTGCAGCAATAGCCTCAGAAGATTCATCAAAGAAATATGAACGAATGGGAAGGAGACAGTGTAAAATCTGTGCCCATGTTTGGGCTAAGACATTGTTGAATCCGTGTCAGAACTGTATTTCTGGAATCCCAATTTATAGACAGGAACCTTTCTGGACTACTTTATAGAAAGGATTGTAGAAATTTGGATCGTAGTGCACATTCCTCTAGTTACACATGATAAGACAAATTCTCTATGAAGAGACAGATTAAATCGCTGGGATAATTGATGGCTCTAAAGAAATCCTTACTCATTAGAGTTGAATTCCTTTTGCACTTAGTCGCTAAGAATATTTTATGAGTCTAGCCTATCTTTTACAGCTTTCCAGCTTTTAAGATTATCTCATGGCTGGGCACAGTGGCTCACGCCTGTAATCCCAGCACTTTGGGAGGCCAAGGCAGGCAGATCACGAGGTCAGGAGATTGAGACCATCCTGGTCAACATGGTGAAACCCCCTCTCTACTAAAAATACACAAATTAGCCAGGTGTGGTAGGACTTGCCTGTAATCCCAGCTACTCGGGAGGCTGAGGCAGGAGAATTGCTTTGAACCTGGGAGGCAGAGGCTGCAGTGAGCCGGGATCGCGCCACTGCACTCCAGCCTGGCGACAGAGTGAGACTCTGTTTCCAAAAAAAAAAAAAAAGATTATCTCATATGATCAAGGATGGTCCTCTGGCACATACTTACCCAGTTACTTGCATTACTTTCTGTTATGTTTCCACTGTAAAGATGTAGCCTAAAAGTGGTTTTTATTTTGTGTGCTTTCTTAATTTTGCTTAAGTGAATATTTTGATTAAATTTCAATATTGTACACCCTGTGAAAAGAAAATTTTTTTTTTTTTTTTTTTTTTGAGACGGAGTCTCGCTCTGTGGCCCAGGCTGGAGTGCAGTGGCCAGATCTCAGCTCACTGCAAGCTCCGCCTCCTGGGTTTACGCCATTCTCCTGCTTCAGCCTCCCGAGTAGCTGGGACTACAGGCGCCCGCCACCTCGCCCGGCTAGTTTTTTGTATTTTTTAGTAGAGACGGGGTTTCACCGTGTCAGCCAGGATGGTCTCGATCTCCTGACCTCGTGATCCGCCTGTCTCAGCCTCCCAAAGTGCTGGGATTACAGGCTTGAGCCACCGCGCCTGGCCAAGAAAATATTTTAATAAGTTACTATGCTTAGGGTTTACATAATACATCCAATAAGCACCATTCATTTAAGCATCTACAATATTTTAGCTGTTACATACAATATAGATGGCAAGGATCAATATTTACGGACTATTCTTAATAAGGTTACTGTCTCTTACAAACATTTATCAAAAAGCTATGATACAAGTTAGAGTGAGAACTAGGAGAGATATCACATCTCAACTTTCTATTTTATCCATAAATACAGAGGATGGATAAATTTTATCTTCAAATACCCAGAATGGGTACGTTTTTACCCTATATAACAGTGTATTGTATATAATACATATATTGTTTATTGTATGCGAGTTCACAAAATATTTTTTCTATGTTAGTATGTTAAGGAATGTAGATGCGAGAAGTGTTCCTGGAATTCCATGGCTCATTAATGAACAGAAGCTTTTTGAATGGGCAAATGAAGTCAGAATTGATCCAAATAATCCAGAATATTCTGATTTAATGGAATTTGTTATGGTAAGTTAAAGCAAGTATCAATACTGTAAACATATTCTGTTTCCTAAGCTCTACCCCCCTTTCTCCCCCATAGTTTGGTATATATTTTTCTAGGCTCTAGGGTTTATGTAAAAGTAAATCTGAGGACAGAAACCATTTTCAACCAGTGTACAATACTGTAAAGACAATTAGAAACTCAGCAACTGAAATAATTCCTCCTTTAGGCCTGATGGATGGTCCTCTGCCACTACTTAGCAGCCACAGCACATCCGACAGTCTTTTTTTTTTTTTTTTTTTTTTTTTTTTTTTTTTTTTTTTTTGAGACGGAGTCTCGCTCTGTCACCCAGGCTGGAGTGCAGTGGCCGGATCTCAGCTCACTGCAAGCTCCGCCTCCCAGGTTTACGCCATTCTCCGGCCTCAGCCTCCCGAGTAGCTGGGACTACAGGCGCCCACCACCTCGCCCGGCTAGTTTTTTGTATTTCTTAATAGAGACGGGGTTTCACCGTGTTAGCCAGGATGGTCTCGATCTCCTGACCTCGTGATCCGCCCGTCTTGGCCTCCCAAAGTGCTGGGATTACAGGCTTGAGCCACCGCGCCCGGCCCGACAGTCTTTTATGCTAACATCTATTGTGCAGTTACCATGTGCCAGCCATAGTATTAGATACTGAAGATATTGAGATAATTTATAAACACACTCCTTCTCTCAGACTCTATTATGTAGTCACTTCTACTCTTCTTTATTGCCAGCTGAACTGCTGTATGTACCTCACACATGCTTTCTTTATACCTTTATTCATGCCACTGCTCTGCCTAGAAGGGCATCCATAACAGTTACCTTATTCACCCTGCAAGTCTAATAAATGCTTCCCTGGTAACCTCAGTTAGGCACTGCATCTTCTTTCCTTGCTTTCCTGTTAACCTTTCTTCTACTTTTTTAAAAAATCAACTCTTATGACTCTAATTTCATTCTGCCTTTTACTGTAGGTTTTTTTTTTTTTTAGACAGAGTCTCGTTCTGTTGCCAGACTAGAGTGCAGTGGCGTGATCTTGGCTCACCACAACCTCCGCCTCCCAGGTTCAAGCGATTCTCTTTCCTCAGCCTCCCGTGTAGCTGGGATTACAGGCATGTGCCACTGTGCCCAGCTAATTTTTGTATTTTTGATAGACAGGGGGTTTTACCATGTTGGCCAAGCTGATCTTGAACTCCTGACCTCAGGTGATCCACCCGCCATGGCCTTCCAAAGTGCTGGGATTACAGGTGTGAGCCACTGCACCTGGCCTACAGTAGTTATTCATTCATATATTTTATTTTTCCTTGTGGAACTACAGCTAATAAATCTGCGTCTCTCTGATGGCAGCTAGCACTATTCCTTGCATGTACTATGCACTCACATTTGCATTTGTTGAATAAAACAACCCATAAATTAGATTGCTGCAAGTAAGCTCCCTAGATAAGAGCTTCTCAGCTGAGGTGCAGAATTGGTTATAGGTATACAGAAGTATTGATCCTCTGTCAACTCAGGACAACCAGATAGGAACAGTCTCATCTGTCCTATCAGTGTACAATACAAAATTCAGTGTACAGTACAAATATTTTTGTTTTCTTTGTAAGTCATGACTGGGAAAAGGTTGGAAAGCCACAAAGGCTGGATTCTATTTTGTTTTGTTTTATTTTGTTTTTTATATGTTCTAGACTACAAACTCAATTGCTCCATTTCCTACTTATATTACCACTCAGATCTCACAGTTGAGGGGGAAAAAGTCTTTTGAAGTAATTCCTGAATTTTAAAAAATTAGTATTTTAAGTAAAGACTTTGCATTTTTATGTTTTACAGTACATGAGACTTAAGGGGCAGGATATTCCAAAGTATTTTCGTCTTGAACAGTTGCAAGATGAATTTAACTTTGTTTCTGAAGAGGAGATGGCAAAGAGTAAACGTTTCCAGCTATTGCAACTTAGAAATGCAGGTCAATTAGATAATTTCCTTCTACAGCAAATGCCCCTCCATGACACAGAGATTCCAGATTTACTCTTCCAGGTATTTGGTTTCTATTTGAATATGGCTTATTGTATGATAAAGTTAACAGTTTGCTGCTTTAACCCTATCTTAATTTATTTCTTTTTTTTTAAGCTAATAATCTGTAGACAGATTTCCTCCCTTCTCTATAGGCATTAAAAATGTACGTATCTCCCAAATTCCAGAAATTCTTCAGCTTGACTTTACAATTTAGTGTTGTCTAGTCTATTCAGTATTTAGCAGCCAAAATCCTTTAGGCATATTCTAAATTTATGTAACTATTGTATTTTTGTTATTGTAAAATGTATCACAGATTTAAAAGCGGCTTTGGGAGTAAGGGGGAGAGACACTACCGCAATAAACATTACTTATAAGGCCCATCTCAATGTTAGAATCTTTAAAATATTTCTAAAAGAAAACAAAAGCTGGAATGCAAGATAGGTTCTCACCAGCTGGTGCCAGCCAGCTCTAGCACACTATCAAATAAAGCTAGCTTTTCATATTAGTTGCTTTAAGTTTGCTACTTGGTGAAATTTGGATATGGATCAAATATTAGATAATACTGGAGAATTGCTGGTGGTGCTTATGGCATTGTGGTTATGTAGAAGCACGTCCTTAGTCTTTGGAGATTCATACTGAAGTATTTATCTAGAGATGCTTAAAGTGTCATGATGGCTATAATTTACTTGAGAATATGTTAGCCAAAAATAAAATAAATAAAAACAGGTAAAACACATATGATAAAATATTAATTATTTAATCAATGGGGTAGGGATATGAATTTTAATATTTCTTTTTTTCAGTCAGGTGCAGTGACTCATGCCTGTAATCTCGGCACTCTGGGAAGCCGAGGCAGAAGGATAGTTTGAGTCCAGCAGTTTGACACCAACCCGGGCAAAATAATGAGATCTCATCTCTACAAAAACATAAACAAAATTAGCTGGGCATGGTGGAGCACACCTGTAGTGCCAGCTACTTGGAGGCTGAGGTGGGAGGATCACTTGAGGTCAAGGCTACAGTAAGCTGAGCTCCTGCCACTGCACTGCAGCCTGGGCGACAGGGTGAGACCCTGTCTTAAAAAAAAAAATTATACACACACCCACATACACGTGTGTGTATATATATTTTTACTTTTCTACATGTTTGAAAATATGAAAAAAATTAAACAAAAATAAGTAGCATCTAATATACCAGTAAAACCCCACTAAAAATGTAATTTAACAAATATATAGGCCGGGCGCGGTGGCTCAAGCCTGTAATCCCAGCACTTTGGGAGGCCAAGACGGGCGGATCACGAGGTCAGGAGATCGAGACCATCCTGGCTAACACAGTGAAACCCCATCTCTACTAAAAAAAATACAAAAAACTAGCTGGGCGAGGTGGCGGGCGCCTGTAGTCCCAGCTACACGGGAGGCTGAGGCAGGAGAATGGCGTAAACCCAGGAGGCGGAGCTTGCAGTGAGCTGAGATCCAGCCATTGCACTCCAGCCCGGGCGACAGAGCAAGACTCCGTCTCAAAAAAAAAAAAAAAAAAAAAAAAAATCACTTGTAAGAGCAATAAAGACTGTAAGATACATAGGAATATATTTGACAAAAGTTGTGCAAAAACTCAACAGATAACATTTTGAAGTATTTTTGAATGATATACAAAAGAATCTGAGTAAATGTTCATTGATAGGAAGAGTCAACATTGTAAACTGCCAAAACTACCCATATTAAGCTGTAAATATAGAAATGCAATTCCCAACCAAAGAAATAGAATAGGCTTATTATGCATATGTGGAAATTTTATATTTGACAGCATTGTCTTTACAAATCAGTTGGAAAAAAATGAAGGATGCATTAACTGGTTCTGGAATCGTTATTCATACATGTGGAAAGAAATAAAATTAGATTCAGATATCAGAAAAGAAATAAATACCATGTGTAGTGAAGATTACTTGTGAAAAGCAAAACTTCAAATGGGCATTTCAATTTTGGGATACAAAGGTATTTCTTAAATAAGACATGAAAAGTATAAATGATAAAGAAGAAGATTAGTTAATTTTTCTTTGAGATGGAGTCTCACTTTGTCACACAGGCTGGAGTGCAGTGGCGTGATCTCGGTTCACTGCAACCTCCACCTCCTGGGTTCAAGTGATTCTCATGCCTTAGCCTCCCTAGTAGCTGAGGCTACAGGTGTGCACCACAATGCCTGGCTAATTTTTGTATTTTTAGTAGAGACGGGGTTTTGTCATGTTGCCCAGACTGGTCTTGAACTCCTAACTTTAAGTGATCTGCCTGCCTTGGCCTCCCACAGTGTTAGGATTACAGGCGTGAACCACAGTGTCTGGCCAGATTAATAAATTTTGTAACATTAAAATTAAAAGCCTACAGATTAGAAAAGTTATTCCTTACATATATAAAATTAAAATATTAATATCCAGAGTATTGTGTTAACTCCTAAAACTTAATACTTTAAAAGTAAATAAAGTGATGTGAGGCCGTGCACGGTGGCTCACGCCTGTAATCCCAACCCTTGGGAAGGCTGAGGTGGGCAGATCACAAGGTCAGGGGTTCAAGACCAGCCTGACCAATATGGTGAAACCCCATCTCTACTAAAGATAGAAAAATTAGCCAGGTGTGGCGGCACACACCTGTAATCCCAGCTACTTGGGAGGCTGAGGCAAGAGAATCACTTGAACCCAGGAGGCGGAGGTTGCAGTGAATTGAGATTGTACCACTGCACTCCAGCCTGGGCAACAGAGTAAGACTCTGTCTCAAAAAAAAAAAAAATGTAAATAAAGTGGTGTGAAATGGCAATATAATATTTTCTTAAATAAAAGTTGTTACTTGCAAAAGAATTAATTTCAGGATTTCTTATGGATAATTAGAAGGACAAGTAACTTACCTTCAGATAATGGAGCATGCGTTGTTTCATGGCTGAAGATTCTAAAGTATTTACTTCATTATTTTTGTATAGTCTTTAATAATATCTATAATATAAAATCATTTCCAAGTGCTTTGGGGATATATAATACTGAAAATGCATAAATAACAAATGCAAATTTACTTTATTTAGATGAAGCATCCTGACAAATAATCTTATACTGACTATATATGTCATATTAAAATTATTGATTATAGTCAACGCACGTTGACTACTTACTATATGCCAGGCCCTTTACATATATTGTTTCAATTAAGTCTCACAAACAATCTTGTGACAGAGGTATTATTATTATTATTATTGAAGAGGAAACTGGGGTCTGGAGCAGTTAATCAGCTTTTCCAAACCACACCAGTTAGTAAATGCCCAGGCCAACTTGAACCCAGGACTGTCTTCTTCCAATGCCCATGCTCTTAACCACTTGTTTTTAGTGATACAGGGCAAATGCATACATGAAGAATCTTTTCTCAATCCTCTTCACTTTTTAAAAAATCATTTTCTCAGTCACAAATCTTGTTCTTAATCATTACTCTAATTTAAAAGATGAATGGACTTCAATCTAGACCCAAACAGAATATAGTTAGAAACTGGTTTTAGCTCATCCTCAGTGGGAGAATCTAGAAGAAATGTTTTCTTCTCTCAGTCTCAGAGTGTTTCCAGTGTCTTACACATGGACTGAAGTGACTAGTGATATTTATTGCAATGTGTCATATGTAAACTCTTCGTTACATTCAAGAAGTGAAACTAACAATTCTGTATTTAGGAGTATGAAAGTCAGAAAGAGAAGGAGGTATCCATTTCAGATGTAAATTCTATTACAGCACAAAGGATTAATTCTGCCAATTTGCTGAAAAAGGTAACCACACAGTATCAGAAATATATTTGCATTTGTTTTTGTGAAAACTTGTCTGCTAGATCCATGGTATTATAGTCTTTCCAGAGAGTCAGATGGACGAATCCGCTCACTCGTCATCTCTTTCATATCACTGAGGAGTTTTCTGTTCTTTTCAGACCTCTTTATGAGAGTTAGGTTACCTCATTGACAGTGAACTCATTATTAAAGCACATCCCAAACTTTTCTGTTTAAACATAAATTTTAAAGACTTCCCATCTCTTCTTTGACTCTAAAAGTTCACCTTGAGAGATACCCCATCATTTTGCCAGAACCCCTGTATTTACTGGTGCCTCATGATGTCATGGACCATAGCAATTCAGGAGATGAAGGGATGAAGGAGCTACCAGAGGCACACAGACAGTATTAGAAAAATAGATATGCTTTGAAACAAAGCCAAATAGTGAACGTTTCCAAAACACTCTAGCAGAGCCTTAACCAGGTTTGAGTGGAATCCTTCACTGGATTTCATGCCTGATTTCTGTCGACCCCTCATCACGCCACTAGACTTTGTTAGCTTAGTGCAGGGGCCACATCTACAGATCCTTAGTGCCTAGCATAGTATCTTATACTTAGAAAATGCTGATAAATATTTGAGAAATTAATGAATTAAAGGATGGGAGCTGAGGTGGTTTCTACAACTCCTGCAAAGGTAGACTCTCACCCACCTACATCTTCTTTGCTGTAGAGCACCAGAGCAGCCTTGCAGGGTAATTTGAAAAGAAGCAGGGAAAGCTACGGAAAGATCTAAGAGATATATTCCAGATCCCTCATGGGGACAGGTGAGAGACAACCGTGTATAGCTAGTAGACCCCCAGGCAGGTGTGTTCTAAAGACCTGTTCTTACTACCCTGTGTGTCACCGGCAAGTAACCAAATCACTGAGTCCCACTTTATTTTTTACAAAAATGGACAATATTAATGCTTGCTTTGTTTTACATCCAATGTGAGGAGCAAATGAGATCAAACTGCAAGTATTCTTCTAGTTCATACACTATGACTGTGAGATGGAATGTGAACTACTGTAGCTCTCCCAGGCATGAGACAGCCCCCTTTGTCACTGGCAGCTGTTTTTCCCACTCATCCCTGACTCTCTTACTTCTTTACTAGCTCGCTCTATTTTTTAAGTTGGGATGTGCTTTAATAGTGAGTTTGTGCTCTCGGGAAATAAAGAAGTGTTCTTGCTTATAAGAAAAGAGAACACATATCCTTCTTATCCTGTTTCTTCTTTTTTATGTAAGGAGAAACCCACGAGGGATGGTAGCAGACGGTTAAGAAGGACATAAGAGAGCAAGTATCTGAGGATGCTTGAACTTCATACAGGAATCCCGGAAAGGCACTTTCCAAACATTTTGTATTTAGATTTTAACTCCTTGTGAAGACTTCTTTGCTATCTGAGGACAGTTTAAAACTACAGGTTTGAAAAATAAAATAAAATGAAACCACTGGTTTGGTAGTTTTATGGGATAATTACTATAATCAAAGATACTGGAGAAGTTTGCTCCTGGAGGCCTATTAGGGCCATAGGTACCTAAATCCTTCCATGGGAGGAACTCATGCAACTGTGAGTTATGTGCATTACATTTCCTGCTGTGTTACTGGAGTCAGTGATGGCTGAAGCCAGGGTTACAGCAGTACGGAATGAGGTCCCAGTAGTCTCAAATATTACTAGAGAAAACTTTTACTGAAATGTTTTCTCTAAGAGGGTAGCACATCTCTTCAATCTGTCCATTTCATCAATTTATTCAACAAATATTTATCGAGCACATACTATAATTCCTGAGCTCCTTGAGTATATATTCTATAAGTTAGATAATGGGAGACACATTATTAGTATGTTACAGAGTGAAAGGTGCTATGAAACATAAAGTAGGAAGAGGGAACAGGCGTTCTGGCGGAGGCGGAGGTAGGGGGCGTTGGGGTGAGTAGGGGCACAATTTTAAATAGAAGTAGTCAAAGAATCTGGTAAGAAGGTAACACTTCTGCAAAAGACCTAAACGAGATGAGGAAGATAGCCATGGAAGTTTAGGGAAAGAACATTCTAGGCCGATGGAACCAGCGTAGAAAACTCGGCATAGAAGCACACCTGGCCTGTGAGAGGAACAGCCAGGAGCTCAGCCTGCATCGTGCCAAGGGAGAGTGGGAGAAGAGAGAGAGAGTGGCCAGTGAAGGGGCCACCGAGGTCTTGTTCACCTTCAAGGGAAACAATTTGTTGTCCGTGTGGCAGGATAATTTTTAGGAGTTATGTTTTTCCCATTCGTCTCTCACCACTCTATTTTCCTACCTGCTTCAAGAAGATAACTAGGGTCTAGGTTACGTTGTCTCCAGAATGATCTTTGACAGGACAGAAAGCAGAAAATTGCCTCCAGACCTGCCTCTGTCTGGTTTCGTATCTGAAAAGCTAAAGACAGGGTAAAAGGAGAAAGGGAAGGATTTCCTCAGACTAAAAAGGAGATGTTCAGAGTCCTTGGAGGAACTAAGGTCTGTGGGTTCTCCAAGTAGGAAGAGCCCAAGGAGATGGCTTCCTTCAAGCACTGACTTTCTTGCCAGAATGAGGTCTTAAAGTCAGAATAGGATTGACTTGAAGGAAATACAGAAATGGGATCACATTTCCTTGTGTTTGTAGATCAAGACTCACATCCATTACTAGTGGCTATTGTAGAAGTGGATTCACAGGGCAGTCGTCTCCTTTGGTGAAAACTAGTTCTGGCCACATACACTGTGAGTTAGAGGAAAAAAATAACAGAGCAAAGAGTTTAGGATGAGATGAACTAGATGTAGGACAAAAAAAGTGGAAAGAAATAAACTACCTTTGGCGTGACAGTGTGAAAGTTGGAAATGACTTTCATAATGGCAGCAAACAGAATAGTATTTTCACTTGTCTAATCCCCCACTCCATTCATTGCTTGCAAAAATTAGGAGTAAAATATAGTGGCACCAGTAGCATTGTAAATACTTAACCTTAAAATATAAACAATACATTTATTTATTAAATTCTAAAATTTTTTTAGGTGAGAAGGTTGATAATGAAGAGAATTGTTAAAATTAGCAAATGTAACTTGTCAGATATTGTGACTGATTATGAAGAAATTGTATCTACAAGGTAATTGCTAAAGACTATTAAGTATGAAATATAAACCTTTAAGATAATCTCTTTAAAATCCTCTAAGTTCTCTATTTCTATTTTAATTAAGCCATATGTCAGAAGATGCAGTTTCAGATCATAACGTGAAATACAATGACTTAAAATATTTGGTCAATTTAAAGTTGCATTTTGGGATATCTACATGATATATTTTCAATTATATAGTATTTGGGGGCAGTTTTTTTGCCCTCTCCTTTGACAGGTTTTAGGGCAAGAAAGAAAAATTCAAGAAACATGTTTGTCCCAAATTAGTTTTGCCCTAAGATTTCCTGTCCTGAGACTGCTAAGGGAAAAGATGTTGCTGCTAGCACCATGCTAAGCCTGTAATCTCCCCTTTGCAAAACAGAAAATCCTCAGCTGTACAAAGGTGCTGAGATCCACAGGCAGCAGCTGGGAGAGCGTTTGGTGAAGTCACTCAATTCTCATACTGTTCTATCTGTGAACTAAGGGTAGGAACAGGGCTGTCTCTGGGAAAACTCCCTGGAGGACACATGCAGACTCGGAATGATCAATAAGGTTTTAACTCATTTAGGATGCTGAACTGTATTGTGTTTTACTTTTCAGTCCTTGAGGGAAAAATGAGTGAGAACATAAAACTATAATTCTATGGATTTGTGTTGCCCAGGTTGGCGGCATATACAACTAATTCTAGTTTCAGAGCCATGTAGAAAATGTTAATATTCGGGCACTTTCAAGAGAATGATTCCTGAACAATGAATACTCTTCCAAAAGATCATCATGTTTCATGGCTTTACCTCTCCATGTCCACATCTCTGTTTGGACCATGTACCCAAAGGGCAAGGAGCAATCACGGTCTCTCTCAACATGAGGGAACATAGCATCTCTCCCTTCCTATGCTAAGAAAAAGATTTCTCCTTAAGACAATTCAGTCTCCCCTCCATAATGCAGAGAATATGGTTCAGAATAATGGTCTCATTTCAATTACTCAAAAGACTGATATCTTTTAAAACCAAGAAAAGCAAACGAGGCTAATGATCAATTTTTACTCTTTAGCCAATTGACAGATGCAGTTTGTCAGTTTGTTGAAGCACGGAGAAAGTTAAAACCTCAGAGGAAAGAAAGGAAAAAAGTCAGAGCACAGACGATCTCTGATGGAGATATTAAGATTCTTGTCCGAATAGTGAGGGCCTATAATATTCCCACCAGAAAAACAACAATTAATAGGTAAGGCAATATGCCCCAATTTTTAGAGTTGCAAAAGGTCTACCTTAAATATGATAATTCTCCATGCTGTTCTATTTGTAAACCTTCGCACTTTGTTAATGCTCCATATACATAAAATGAATGAAAATTGAAATCTTCATTTGCATAGTCAAACCTACCGTCAGTGCCATGTATTAAGAGTTTTCTGAGGCCGGGCGCGGTGGCTCACGCCTGTAATCCCAGCGCTTTGGGAGGCCGAGGCGGGCGGATCACAAGGTCAGGAGATCGAGACCACGGTGAAACCCCGTCTCTACTAAAAATACAAAAAATTAGCCGGGCGCGGTTGTGGGCGCCTGTAGTCCCAGCTACTTGGGAGGCCGAGGCAGGAGAATGGCGTGAACCCGGGAGGCGGAGCTTGCAGTGAGCCGAGATCGCGCCACTGCACTCCAGCCTGGGCGACAGAGCCAGACTCCGTCTCAAAAAAAAAAAAAAAAAAAAAAGAGTTTTCTGGGGTTCAAGATTCCCGGAGTAACTTTAACATGTATATTTTGAGGGTATGGGCTGCATTCTCACCTTCTCATACTGTATCAAGTAAATGCCTTTGTCTCTATTCCCTGTTGTGAAAATTCTGAAGCTTCTGCTGCCAACTGCCCTATTCCATGCCACTGACTCTCTCAGTACTGGAAGCAGAAAGCTGGAGAAAATGAGTGGGACACTAATTTTGTTTTGGGAAATGCCCCAGGAAAGCTGTGAAGCAAATGTGGAATGGTGTGTAAAATCAGAATTGCTACAGTTGCACCCTGCTGTGTTTTAGACCTGCTATTTTTAGGTAACATCTACAAATTGTATGTGCCCCAGTGGGTTTTATTTGTGTTTTGGGGGCAGAGGATACATGGGGCCAGAGTGGACATCACCAGTGGATGGGCAAAGTATAGCATCATGAATATTAAGTGCCCACAGTTATTTAGTGTATCCTGGATATTTAGTGTCTCATATATTTAGTGTCAGTATGATTTATATATTACTAATATTTAGTACCCAAATGCCTTAAGAATGTTAGGCATTCCCCTCTGTCTGTGTTCAGTACATGTGCCCTGCTTGCTTACATTTATGCCTACCACAACTCATGAATTCTTCCTATGAAAAACAAACATTTTGTTTCCTGGCTACTAATCTATAGTTAACATCTCTTAAAGGTTTTGCCACTGTCTTAAAAATTACAGTATTGTTCATCTAAAAGGATTAAATATGCTCAAAACAAATGCATATTTCAAAGGCTGTTTTGTGAAATAAAGACATATAAAATCCCCACCATTTTCTATAACATCCTGCTGTTAAAAAAAAAAAAGAATATTGTAACACCAAAAAAGTAGGAGGGATATATTCTTAAAGTATAACTTGTAATATATATATATAGTGTGTGTGTATATATATACATAGTATGGTCTAGCCCTATGGGGCTTAGTGGGTGTTCTCCCCATGTGCGGAGATGAGAGATCATAAGAAACAAAGACACAAGACAAAGAGATGAAGAGAAAACAGCTGGGCCGGGGGGACCACTACCACCAAGACGCGGAGACTGGTAGTGGCCTCGAATGGCTGGGCGCACTGATATTTATTACATACTAGACAAGGGGGCAGGGTAAGGAGGGTGAGTCGTCCAAGTGATTGATAAGGTCAAGAAAGTCACGTGATCATGGGACAGGGGGCCCTTCCCTTTTAGGTAGCCAAAGCAGAGACGGAAGGCAGCATACATCAGCATTTTCTTCTATGGCACTTGTAAGAAAGATCAAAGACTTTAAGACTTTCACTATTTCTTCTACCACTATCTTCTGAGAACTTCAAAGAGGAACCAGGAGTGCGGGAGGAGCATGAAAGTGGACAAGGAGCTTGACCATTGAAGCACAGCACCACAGGGAGGGGGTTTAGGCCTCCGGATGACTGCGGGCAGGCCTGGATAGTATCCAGCCTCCCACAAGAAGCTGGTGGAGCAGAGTGTTCCCTGACTCCTCCAAGGAAACGAGACTCCCTTTCGTGGTCTGCTAAGTAACGGGTGCCTTCCCAGGCACTGGTGTTGCCGCTTGATCAAGGAGCCCTCAAGCAGCCCTTATGTGGGCGTGACAGAGGGCTCACCTCTTGCCTTCTAGGTCACTTCTCACAATGTCCCTTCAGCACCTGACCCTATACCCGCTGGTTATTCCTTGGTTATGTTAGTAATACAACAAAGTGTAATATTAAAAGCTAATGATTAATAACGTTTATACTAATGACTGATAATGTCCATGATCATCTCTATATCTAATTTGTATTGTAACTATTCTTTATTCTAACTACTTTCTCTATTACACTGCAACAGTTTGTGCCTTCAGTCTCTTGCCTTGGCACCTGGGTAATCTTCCACCCACAATATATATTTTAATTGACATCCATCATGAATAACTTGCCCTTTCTTCCCCTTTTACTGAATACCTGTGAATATTTTATCATAGACCAGATCTAATCCATAGTTCAGTATTTAGGAGTTGCGCTTCCAGAGTAGTAATTATCAAATGTTTAGCTGTAACCACACATGATAAGACAATTCAAAGCAAACTCAGTAAGAACCATAGATACTGACTTATATATCTTCATAAGCACAGGAAAAGCCCACCCACTCCTACCAAAACTAATTAAAACTAATTAAGGTGTATGTCTCTATATTGTTTTTCCTGAAGAGCCTTGGATATGCCTACTTGTTCAAAATCATCTATATCTTTCCTCAGACATAAAGAAACAATCAAATCAGTAGCCTCGGATGAGATCTTACATGAGATAAGTATTTAACACTTCTATAAAGTACAATATTGATTATGTTTATTTTGAATTACAATTGACTCTTAATTCATCTCTCCATCTATATTTTCTTTGGCTTCCAGTTTATTTTCCATGACACAGTAAAGGTGGCATTTATAAAATGTAATTCTAACCATTTCATTCCCTGCTCTCAGGGTCTGTATGATAAGGTATAAGCTCTTTAAAATGGCTACAAAATCTTCAGGCATCAGGCCCACGCCTACGATCAGCCTCATCTCTCTCTATCTTGCATATCGTGCTACTCCTTGTTCCATGAGGGCCCTACTAGTTGTTTCCTTTGCCTGGAATGGCCTCGACACATATCCATGTTATTGTCCAAATGAACTACGATTTAAAGTTTCAGAGCACACGCTCAAACAATGATACTCTCCTTATTGTCACCCCCCAAAAGTTAATAATTCCTTTTCCTGAATAATTTTCATACCTTAAAGATATTTCTCTAATTTCTCACATTTCATTGCACTTGTTTGTTTATCTGTATGTTTTCTCCTGATAGACTAAAATCCCTAAGAGAAAGTTCTGTTTATCTTTAGATCCTAGAAAAGTACCTGATATAGAATAGACACAATAGATGTTTATTCAATAGATAAATAAATAATGGTCGTTTGAAAAACTAGAAAAATTAAGCCATGTATTTGCCAAGTAATTTCCTAGGCCTCTATCTTTATCGTCTATATACAGTATTTCAAAATCTAGTCAATGTTTATTATGTGTTTCAGGATACTGTAAATCCATTCGTGGAAGTTTCTTTCCAGCACACTGTATACCAAACCAATACAGCAAGTGGATCTCATCCATGCTGGAATGAGGAAATTAAAGTAGATTTTATGTAAGTTGGAGTTCATTTTTCCATAGCTCCTAAAAAAAGAGCAATAACAAAATTATTTTCTTGAGCCACTTATTGAAAATAATTATTGAAATAGGCTTTATTTAAGCTTTTAAATTATGAAATATTTGATGCACATAAACTAATGTATATTGTATAGCATAATATATAATCTATATGTATATATAAACATAAGTTCTAAAGAAAAGTAAATGAATACCTATTTATTTACCATCCAGCTTAAAAAAATATAGTATTACCAACACCTTAGAAGGCCCTTTGTGCCATTACCTAATGGCATCTTCTTTCTTTCTCCCCAGAGGTAATAACCATGAATGTGTTTATCATTCTTTCTCTCCTGTATGATTTTACTTCATAGGTATTCATCCCTAAGTATGTATTATTTACTTATGTATGTTTTCAACTTTATATAAATTGAGTTATATTTGTGTATTCTTCTGTAATCTTGTTTCTTTAATCTTAATTATTTTGAAAGATTCATCCATGTTCATGCTTGTAGCTGTTTGCTGTGGTCTAAATGTGCTCCCCAAAATTCATGTGTTGAAAAAACTCCCAATGTTGGGAAGTGAGGCCTATTGGGAGGTGTCTTAGGCCATGAGAACTCCACCCTTATGAATAATGTCATTATAAAAAGGGCTTGCAGTGTAGGTTCACTTTCTTCTACTCTTCTGCCATGTAAGGACACAGCATTTGTCCCCTTTTTCCCTTCCACCTTCCACTATGTGAAGACACAGCAAGAAGGCCCTCACCAGACACCAGATGCTGACATCTTGATTTTGAACTTTGCAGCCTCCATAATTGTAGGAAATAAATTTCTGTTCTTTATAAATGACCTAGTCTCAGATACTCTGTTATGGCAGCACAAAATGAACTAAGACATTGTTATTTATTTATTTTTACTTCTATATTGTATTCTGTTGTATAAAAATGCCATAATTTATTTATACTTTCTTCTGTTGATGAACATTTGTCTTTTTGCTAGTTTTTGCCATTGCAAGCAATATTGCTTTGGACATTCTTGTACTTGTCTTCTGGAGCACATGTGCAAGAGTTTCTTTTTAAGATAGTGGCTCTCAGACCTTTTTAATGTATTCGAATCATCTAGACAGCTTTTTTTTTTTTTTTTTTTAATTAGGACAGGATCTCACTCTGTTGCTCAGGCTGAAGTGCAGTAGTATAATCATAGCTCACTGACTCAAACTCCTGGACTTAAGTGATTCTCCTGCCTCAGCCTCCCAAGTAGTGGAGACTACAGAAATGTAGCATCACACCCAGCTAATTTTTTTAAAATTTTTATTTTTGTAGCACTAGGGTCTCACTATGTTGCCCAGGCTGGTGTCAAACTCCTGGACTCAAGTGATCCCTCTGCCTGGCCTCCCAAAGTGCTGGGATTACAGGCATGAGCCACCACACTTGGCCTGCTTCTTAAAACACAGATTGGTAAGCCCACTTCTCTAGTTTCTAATTCAGTAGGTCTGGGGTAGGGTCTGATAATTCCATCTTTAGCAAGTTCCCAGGTGGTTCTAATGCTACTAGTCAGGTGACACTTTGAGAATCTGTTTTCTAGGATATGTGTTCAAAAGTGGAATTGCTAGGTTGTAGCTGAAGTCAGCTTCAACTTTACTAGACAATGCCAAACTCTTTTCTAAAGTGATTATATCAATACACACTCCCAACAGCAGTATATACAATTTCCTTTTGTGCCATGTCTTCAATAATATTTTGTATTTTAAAAATTATTTTTCTCAATATGGTGGATCTAAAATTATATTCTCATTGTGTTTTAATTTATAATTTCTTCTTTTTAAAGAGGCAGGGTTTTTTTTTTCAATTTTTTTTTTTTTAATTAAGAGACTTTATTTTTAGAGCAATTTTAGGCTCACAAGAAAATTGGGTGGGAAGTACAGAGTTAACCCCTTCACCACAGCACATTCACAGCCTCCCTCAGCATCAACATCTGCATTGTGTGATATTTGTTATAATCAATGAGCCAACATTGATACATCATTATCAACCATAGTCCATAGTTAACATTAGGGTTCACTCTTGGTGTTGTACATTCTATAGGTTTTGACAAATGTACAGTGACATGTATCTACCATTATAGTATCACACAGAATGGTTTCACTCCCCTAAACATCCTGTGTGCTCTGTCTGTTCATCCCTCCCTCCCCCTGGAACCTTGCCAACCACTGATCTTTTTACTACCTTCACAGTTTTGCCCTTTAAAGAATGTCATTGTGTACATCAAGGTTCTCCAGAGAAACAGAAGCAATAGGATGTAGACAGAGAGAGAAAGAGAGAGCGAGAGATTTATTTTAAGAAATTGGCTCACATGATTGTGGAGGCTGGCAAGCCCACAATCTGCAGGGTAGGATGGCAAGCTGGAGACTCGGGAAAGAGTTACAGTTTAAGTCTGAAGGAAATCTGCTGGCAGAATTCCCTTTTCCACAGGGGAGACCAGTCTTTTGTCTATTAAGGCTTTCAATTGATTGGCTAAGGTCCACCCTTATCATGGAGGATGATCTGCTTTACTCAAAGTCAACTGGCTTACACTATACCTAAAAAATACCTTCAGAGGCCAGGCGCGGTAGTTCACGTCTGTAGTCCCAGCACTTTGCGAGGCCGAGGCGGGCAGATCACTTGAGGTCAGGAGATCAAGACCAGCCTGGCCAACAGGGTGAAACCCCGTTTCTACTAAAAATACAAAAATTATCTAGCTGTGCTGGTGGGCACCTGTAATCCCAGCTAGTTGGGAGGCTGAGGCAGGAGAATCACTTGAACTCGGGAGGCAGAGGTTGCAGTGAGCAGAGATCACGCCACTGCACTCCAGCCTGGGTGACAGAGGGAGACTCTGTCTCAAAAACAAAAAAACAAAACAAAACAAAAATCTTCAGATAAACATCTAGAATAATGTTTGACCAAATATATAGAAACTGTGGCCTAGCCCAGTTGACACATAGAATTAGCCATCGTAGTCATATAGTTGAAATCATACAGTATGGAGCCATTTCAGATTGGCTTTCTTCCATGAAAAACATGCCTGTAAGTTTTCTCCATGTCTTTTTATAGCTTGATTGCTTACTTCTTTTTACTCCTGCATAATATTCTATTGTATGGATGTATCACAGTTTACTTATTTATCCACATTGAGCTTCTTTTCATAGGTTCATTGGCCATTGGTATTTTCTTTTCAGTGAAATGCCCTTTCATTACTTTTGTCTATTTTTCTTTTTTTTTTTCTTTTTGGAAATTATTTTATTTCTTCCATAATGATTTAGAGGGACTATCTTCAAACTAGTACAAATATTTCATAAATAATATCTAGCTGTTTTCTAACCAATTGAGTAATTTGTTGCACAATAAGCCATGTCACATCTAAGCAAGAAATACATTAAGTTTGACTAGTAAAGACATTACATGAATTAGGATACAATTAAAATTTGCTTTAAATATTTATTTGAGGGAGAGGACACCACACTTCTGCTCAATGAAGAGAAACATTTTTACAGTCCAGAAGTCTTTTATTATATATATATTTTTTAACACCAATTATGCCATGACTTCACAGGGAATAGGTTCCCCCGGCAGCTTAGCCTCCTTCCCATTGGTTCTCACAAAGGGTGCTTCTCTGAGTGGAGCAGGCTGGTGCTTCAGTTGAACCCAGGTACCTTTCTCTCTGGCTTCTTTTTCTGATCATTTTCCTTCACATGTTTCAGGAAGCTATCTCCGCTATTAGAGTGCTTATGTGCTCAATACACACATTAATTCTCTTGGCAAGAATCTTGCCCTTCTTTGTTTACAACAATGCCAATAGCATTACAGATTCTTCCAGTTTTGCCGTGGTAACACTTGTAGGCATTCCTTTTTGAACAGTACCCATTCCCTTGATGTCTACAATATCACCTTTCTTATAGATTCGCATATACATGGCCAAAGGAACAACTCCATGTTTTCTAAAAGGCCTAGAGAACAAACATTGGGTACCTTTCCTCTTTTCCTTTGTGTTCGTCATTTTGGCGAACTATGGAAGATGGCTGCTCTAGCCGAAAGGATACTTTTCTCTATTTTTCTATTGTTTTGTATTTATTTATTTATTTATTTATTTTTGAGACGGAATCTTGCTCTGTCGCCCAGGCTGGAGTGCAGTGGCGTGATCTCGGCTCACTGCAAGCCCCGCCTCCCAGTTCACGCCATTCTCCTGCCTCAGTCTCCCGTGTAGCTGGGAGTACTGGCGCCCGCCACCTCGCCCTGCTAAATTTTTTTGCATTTTTAGTAGAGACAGGGTTTCACCGTGTTAGCCAGGATGGTCTCCATCTCCTGACCTCATGATCCGCCCGCCTTGGCCTCCCAAAGTGCTGGGATTACAGGTGTAAGTCACCGTGCCTGGCCTGTCTTTATTTTTTTTTTTGAAGCAGTTCTTATCTTATGGATACCAGCCCTTTGTCAGTTATATGTGTTAAAACTGTCTTTCCCTAATGACTTGACTTTTCATTTTCTTTATGATGTATTTTGATGAAAAGAAGTTTTAAATTGTGCCAGTCCTTTCCTTTATGGTATGTCCTTTTTAAAAATCTTTAATAAATAGTTGTCCTCCTTTACTTTCCTTACTTTAGAACATATGTCAACTTGCATTAAAATTTTAGACCATTGCATTTTCTGAAGAATTAGTGAGGATATCTTTTTGAATAATATTCCTGTATATAAAAGTATTTTTAATTAAAATAGTTAATAAATCAGATTTTTAAATCCAAAAAGAAATATACACCTATGTTCCTGCTTGCTACCAAGAAGGAACAAAACAGATATAGACTAGAATAATCCTTTATGCGGTGTTTAGGGACACACACATACATGACCCAGTAAAATGAATCTAATTCCATTGCCATTTCCTTTAGTATTGCTATGCTTTACTGCTGGGTATAAATTTCTTTCATGAGCAGGTATGTGTAGCTATTAAACATCTAAACATTTTTTCAATTAATATGTTTCTTTTTATTTTGAAAGGTGGGAAAATTGACTTCTTATTCATACACGTAGAGCAGGATTGTCTTATGGATTAACCATCATTTTATATTATTTTTCTATAACTTATTTTCTATAATTTCCTATGAATATTTTATATTTCATGTTAGTTCATAGTTTATATGATTTTATAGGATTTCTATGCTTTGTCCGATACCTGTGTTAACATATATCCCTCACTAACAAAGGCTAAAGGAACTCTGAAGAACTGACATAATCACTTGCATATATGTGATGACATCTTGGAGGCTATGTAAACATTCACATCCCAGCCACCCCTTCTGAAAGTGAAAGGCTTCAAATCCTAAACAGGATTTGCAAAGAAAGGGAGACCCTGTTTGTGCCATTATTTCAACTTAGGGGTAGGGGAACTATAACGAAAAACACCTTAGAATTTTGTTAGCTTAGATGCTATGGAACTTCTGCTATTAGCAGAAATCAAATTCATTCTTCCGGATTCAACATAGGCTCAATTATATTTTCAGAGTTGTTGGCCAGAGTTCCTAAACAGATATTCTTGTTATTTGGCTACCTGTCTGAATCTTGTACCTCTCACTTTGCGTTGTTCTCTGACACTTGCTTTCTTGAACTATTTATTCTTTGTGTGTGAAGGAAATTATTGACTTAAAGGGAAATCTATTATATAATATCACATAATATCAAGTTAAATAATTAACATATAAAATGTATTTGTTTGAGAAGTTTGTAAATGTAAAATATGTGGTCATGTGTGTTTGGAAATACTTGGAATATTAATGTAGACATTAGAGTTAGAAGAAGTATACTGTATTAAATAAATTTAGGAGAACATAAAACAGTCAATAAGATACATAAACTTATAAGTGAACTAATGAGAAGATTTGGGAGTGTTTGCATCCTTGCAATTATAGCAGTGAAACAGGCCAAGAACAATGTGGAGTGCAACCAAGTGGATCACAGGCTTTGGATAAGGCAAAACCATCCAGCTACTACTTTTTGATGCCTTTGGTTTAAGACCCCAACTCCCCTCTTCTTGTGACAGTTTAGTGAACAAAAACCACAAGCAAATTGATAAGTAGTCATAATAAATAATATTTATAAGTAATAAATAATATTAAATAATTAGCTCCATGAGCCCTTCCTGGGGGAAGAATTATGGTAACATTTGAAGAACATTTTAATAGAATACAGAATGCAAAATAATGCAGAAGGACTTAAGTGATGTCAGGAATAGACTAATAAGCTAAAAAATGTTGTAAGGATGACAGTTGTCCTTTCTCCTGCTAGCGTAGTGTTGTAAATAAGTATTGCCTCCCCTGCCCTTTCTTAGGTTCTGGCAGCATGAATGAAAGGAAATCCTTGAGGAACAAAGTAGGGGAGTCAGCTAGTTATTTTATCACTAGGAAATACAAGGAAACTTCCACTTAAAATTGTTCTCTAAACTCAACTAGCATTTTTCAATCATCATTGCTTATAGGTTTCAAAAAGTTACAGAAGCTGTTGAAGATCCTTTGAAATAGTGGTTGCTTCCTTAAGCAACAAGATTCAACAAGTAATGTCAGTGGCAGCTGTACACTGAAAAGACCTGGTCTTTGGAGTTTGTCAGAACTAGGTGGTAGTACAACCTGTAGGCCCAGCTACTCGAGAGGCTGAGGTGGGAGGATCACTTGAGCCCAGCAGTTCAAGATCAGCCTGGGCAGGATAGACCCCTGTCTCTAAAAAAGTATATATTATATATATGTGTGTGTGTGTGTGTGTGTGTGTATACACACACACACTAAATAAAAATATTAAAAAGAAGAAAAGCTGGGTTCAGATCGGGCTCTGTCATTTGCTGGTGGCATTACCTTGAGTAAGTTATTTAACTTCTCAGAGCTTCAGTTTCTCTGTGTAAAGTAACCTATTGTACAAGATTGAGATTGCCATCACTGTTAAATGTTTGATGGAGATTCAGTACACAAGCTGGAGCTGAGAGTGAAAGTTCATTGCTCATGATATACACTATCCTTTCAACTACCTCCAAGATATACTTAATCAAGAATGCCATCAGCAGACAGCCTGCAAAATTAAATGCACTCCATTATCCCAGTTTCTGCTTGGAGAAAATTAACATGAGAAAGAGAATAAATTCTGTGATTTATTTATTTATTTATTTAGAGATGGAGTTCTAGTCTTGTTACCCAGGCTGGAGTGCAGTGGCGTGATCTCTACTCACTGCAACCTCCACCTCCTGGGTTCAAGTGATTCTCCTGCCTCAGCGTCCCGAGTAGCCGGGATTACAACCGCCTGCCACCAGGCCCAGCTATTTTTTTTTTTTTTTGTACTTTTAGTAGAGATGGGGTTTCGCCATGTTGGCCAGGCTTGCCTCGAACTCCTGACCTCAGGTGATCCACCCATCTCGGCCTCCCAAAGTGGTGGGATTACAGGCATGAGCCACCATGCCTGGCCATAAATTCTGTATTTAAAATCATATCTATTAACTGAGAATAAAAGAGCATTTTATCTCTATGGGAAACTAGCAGAATTTAAGATAGGTGAAAAATCTATACAATACTCCAAATAATCTTTGCAATTGATAGCTATAGTGAAAGCCTTTCTGTTCAACACTTAAACATTTTTATTTTTCATCTTAAGAGAGATGTAAATTACAAAGCACATGCTGGCTCTAACGAAAGGTAGCAGCCAGTCTTCAAAATATACAGCTTTTCCTTAGTTTATACTTCATAAAAGAAAACAACACAGGTGATTTTATAGTTCTTTATGAATAATGCTGTTAGGAAATAAGTGGATTTTGAGAAAATTAAGCATTTGAATATATTTTTCTTATTTGCAGCTCACCAGGACATGATTATAGCTTCTCAAGCTTATCTAAAATAAAAGATAATATATATATCAACATTTTTGATGAAATGATAACTGAAAAACATGAGGTAAAGTAGAATAATTATAATAGCCAATGCTGGAATAATTCTAAGGTCAAACTGAATGAAGTCTAGTAACACGTTTGTAAATATGCTTTTAGATGCAATGTCTATATCCAACATTTTCTTGAAAGGATTTGAGGCAACTTGCAATAAAATCAAACATATGACAAGTCAGTTAAAAAATAACAGAGATCATAAACCACATATAGGAGGAGGAGGAATAAATATACCAAGAACTTGGGAGAAGTAGGTTTCTGCAATAGAACATTACATTTAAATGTGAGCTTTCTGTAGCCAATACAGAAATATAATAGGTTACATATTTCTCATTATCTGATCAAAGAAAATACACTACTCCTACAAAAGAGATCAAATTATTCCTAAGGCTAAAATTCAGTTCTACTTAATCTAATTTCTAAAATTACTGACTATCTTCCTCATAGTTGTGTAAAAGTTCCTAGCACAATGCCCAGCACCCTAGCAAGCTCTAAAATAAACGTTAGTTTCCTCCCTATTGAACTTGCTACTAAAAATATAAAAATGCATACCCATAGTCTCTACTCTTTTAAGGTGTGTAGATTAAATGCTTTAATAGCAATGTTTTCCAAATTCTATGGCAATGCTACTGAAGGAGCAATTAATTCTACCTGGAGGGACTGGGGATCCATGTCAGAGAAGTTGAACAAGACCTTGGAGAGTAAGGTACAGGAATGAGCCTTCTGTAAAAACCACTGCAAATCATAATGACTATGTTTTCCAACCCAGTTTTCCAGGAGATACAACACATATTCTTCTTAAAGAAACTTTAAATCAACCATGGTAAACGCTAAGGGTAAAATATTTAGCAATAATTTGGCGATAGCTTTTCTCCAAGGAGTTAAACTGAGTAATGTTCTGATGATCAACACTGATAATGGGTAAAGCTTAGAAAACCCAAAAGAATGTCTAACCAATTTTCTCTCTCAAAAGTGAATTATCTCAAAGACTAATTTGGTCAGAATTGAGTAGCAGTTGATTAACAACTGAACCCTTGAAACTGCTTTGCATTGTTATTAGAGTGAGATTGTTGTTATTGGAATGAGATCCACATGCTTTAGGTGTCAGACTTGTTTGTGACAATATTGGCATGCTCTTTAAAAAAGGAAAGGGCCTTGCATTCTTGCCCTCCTCTCATGGACAGGGTTTTAGGGGAGCTATGGGCCAAAACATTCCATTGTCTTGTAAAAGACTAGAGCTAGGCTGAGCCCCGAGATAGCTACGCAGTTAAAAGAAGGTTTTAAGTTATCACTGAACATTATTTTGTCTAGAAATGTTTCATTTTTCCTCTGTGCCCCTCCTGTATATTTTCTTCCTGCTATCAACTGTTTTCTTACTTCCCACAGATCTCCCTTTCTTTAGTTATGTATTAGCAGAAAGCTGAAGAGTTGGAACTCTCACAGACACGTAGCCTATTTTTAATGCTCGGCATGAAAGAGATGGGCTGAACTGCCTTTGGAACTGGCAGAGCAAGCCCCATGCATACTCCAGATTTAAAACCTAGGTTAACTGAAAGTCTAACAGAAATCCCAGTAGCCACGGAAAGACCTTAAACTAACCCAAAACTCAGATATTGGTTTAAATACTTTTAAAAAATAGTTATTTTCAAGATTTTAAAATTTATTAGCATATAAATTTTCAGCATAGTCTCATAATTTTTGACTTGCCATTATCTACTCTCCTCTGACTTCTAACTTTATCCAACCTTGTCTTTCAAGTTTTAAAAAAATTATTTAATTTGGAAGATGTTTGACTATTCTTTAAAGAACCAACTACTGAAATTGTTTTTACTTTTCACTTTTTTGGTTTTCTAATTCATTTATTTCCACTTGTATATTAATTTTTTCTCCCTATTCCCCCAGGACTATAATGTTTGTATTTACTTTTGCCAAATGTATTGAATGCCTAGTTTGTTTGATCTCTTGCCTTCTCATAAATAATGGAAACATTTGGAGACTATAAATTTATCTCTGTAAACATCTTAGACTATGTATTTTATATTTAGTGACTTGTTTATTTTATATATGTAATATATATTATATACATATAATTAATATATATATATTACATTTTCTTGCTTGGCCTAACAGTCTTCTAATATTGTATCTTTGCATTTTCAAATGTTTGAAAGACTTTTGTATAAACTTTTGATTTTAAATTTCAGTTTTATTACCTTGTGGAAATCATACTGTACATTTGAGCCTTTAGTCCATGGTTCATTTAATCAAGCCACTGTCCCAACTCTATGACTGTTAATTAATATACAAAGGTGTTCATCCTGATGACAAGATAAGGAACCCTATTGGGCAAGCTATGTTGCTCACAAAGAAATTATCTTCCATGACAAAGATGAAGGGGTTACTTTGATTTACAAGGGGTTGAGAGACTAAGTATACAGATATCTGAGTTTTATTTATATGAGTTATTTAAAGAGATGGTCCAATCATAACAGCACCTCTTCCACCATTTAACCATCAGAGTGCCTGGCCCTGCTTCAACTTACACCAGGATATGCAAACTTACCACATACACATTATAGCTCTGGATATTAAGTCTTGTTTTTATCACTTGATATATACAGTTCCCACACTAATAGATTCCTTAAAGGTCGCTTCATATATAATTCATATTGTTGACCTTAAAATTCTTTCATTGCTTCTCAGAGAGGATGCATAAGGAACCAATTTTACATACTTTTTATTTTTATTTGACTTTGAAGTTCAGGGGCACACATGCAAGTTTGTTATACAGGTAAACTTGTGACACGAGGGTTTGTTGTACAGATTATTTCATCACCCAGGTATTAAGCCTAGTGTCCATTAGCTGTTTTTCCTGATCCTCTCCCACCTCCCACCCTCCACACTCCAATAGGACCCAGTATGTGTTATGTCTCTCTATGTGTCCATGTGTTCTCATCATTTAGCTCCCACTTATAAGTGAGAGCATGTGGTATTTGGTTTTCTGTTCCTGTGTTAGTTTGCTAAGGATAATGGCCTCCAGCTCCATCTATGTAGGGAACTAATTCTAAAGTGAACTTTGATAGAGCTATAATCTATAGCCTGAGGCAAGGTAGACCTAAGAAGCCTCCAGCATCCCTGGGACTTAGGATGGAAAGATTAATGCAGTTGAGAGCACATCCGTCAGAATTCCAAGAACTTGATTGCTACAAAGCTACCTAAGTCTGCCTATTACCTTTTAGACTAGAGCAGCACAGTCCATCTTGCTCAGCTCTATTGTTGCTGGTTAGCCTCTGGATCTAAAAGACCCTTCTCATATTCCCTGGTAAGTAGATGGGGTAACTTCTTAAGTACAAAAAGTTGGAAGGGCTCCTAATGTCCAAAGCAGTGGTTATGAACTAAAGGGAGGAATCAGGGTTTTGGCAGCTTTTTTCAAACTTCAGCTATTTTCTTTCATTTTCCCTGGATTCTCTGGCCTTTGGTTGATGAAATGAAAAATATAAGTGGCCAAAAGATCATAGGGTGCTGCCAATGGGAGGGGTGGTGGTGGGAGCGAATGCCAATCCCTTTTATGCCTAATTCCTGCTTCTCCCTACTACAAATACTTTCTCTAATTTTGAAAACAGTGTTATTGAGGAATGATTAGCATACAGTGATCTGCACATATTTAAAGTATATAATTTGACAAGTTTTGATATATGTATATACCAATGAAACCGTCATCGCAATTAAGATAATAAACATATCCATTACCCTCAAAAGTGTCCGCCTGCTCTGTTGGCATGTCTACCTCCTGCCAGCAACCAGTGATTTGTGTTCTGTCACTATCGTTTCTATTTTCTAGAATTTTATAGAAAATGGAATCCTATGGTATGTGTTTTGTTTTGTTTTGTTTGGTTTTGCTTCTTTTACTCAGAAAGATTATTTTCAGATTCATTCATGTTGTAGTTGTATCAAACCAGTTCATTTCTTTTTATTATATAGCAGTATTCCATTGATAAACATGCACTTCATTGCTTGTTTATATATTCACCTGTTGATGGACATTTAGTTTGTTTTCATTTTTTGACTATTATAAATAAAGCTGCTATGAACATTTGTGTAAAATCTTTTTATAGACAAATGCTTTCATTTCTCTTAGTAAATAAAAATAGCTGGATATTATGGTAAATGAATATTTAAGAAACTGCTAAACTGTTTCCCAAAGTGATTGTACCACTTTTTATGCCCGCCAGTAATGTAGGAGACTTCCAGTTCTTTCACTTTCTTACAAACTACTTCGTCAAACTTTTAAACTTTAGCCACCCTAATAGTTGTATGGTGGTTTCTCATTATAGCTTTAATTTGCATTTCCTAATGACTAATGGTGTTGGGCACCCTTCCATGTAAATATTTATTTGCCATTTATATATCTTCTTTGGTGAGGTGTCTGTTCAAGTCTTTAGTCTATTTTAAAAACTGGGTTATTTTCTTATTGAATTTTCGGGGTTCTTTGTATTCAAGTCCTTTGTCAGATACATGATTTGCAAATATTTTCTCCCAATATGTAGCTTATCTTTTTATATTCTTAACAGTGTCTTTTGAAGAGCAAGGTTTTTAATTTTGATGAAGTCAAATTTGTCAACTTGCTTTTGATGTCATGTTTTTTAGCTCTGTATTTTGCAACTCTGTTTCTGGGTTCATATGTGTTAGATATACATTACATATTACATATATATTTCTTTTTGATGAATTGATTCCTGTATCAGTATAAAATATCTCTCTTTATTCCTGATCAATTTCTTGTTTTTAAATATGTTTTGTCTGTTATAAATATAGTGACTCAGCTTTCTTTTAATTAGTGCCTGTATAATATATCTTTTTATTTTCTTTTAAGCTGTGTCTTTATATTTAAAAATGGGTTTACTCTAGACAGCATACAGTTGAGTCTTGCTTTTTTATCCACTCTGACAATCTCTTCCTTTGAACGTACGACCATTTACATTTTCTATAATTATTAACCTGGCTGTGTACCATCTTCCTATTTATCTTCTGCTTATCCCAACTATTCTTTATTCTTTTTTCCTGCCTTCTTTTGGATTGATGGCATAGTTTTATGTTTCATTTTATCTCCACTATTGGCTTATTAGCTATAATTGTTTGTTTTCTTAACTGTTGCTCTCAGGTTTATAATATTATCTTTAATTTACCACAGACTATCTGTACATAATATAGTGCCACTTCACGTACAGTGTAAGAGCAGGATACTATAATATAATGCCTCCAATTCTCCCTCCTTGCATTGTGCTAGTGTTGTCATACATTCTACTTTACACAAGTCATAAACTCCACAACAGATCATTTTCTCCCAGACTATTATTTTTTGCTTTAAATAGTCATCTTTCAAAGAAATTAAAAAGCAAGAAAAACACATCTTTTCTATTTACCTTTTCTTTTTTTAAAAGAAACAGAATGACTTTTTA
Source organism: Macaca nemestrina (assembly GCF_043159975.1). NCBI lineage: Eukaryota > Metazoa > Chordata > Mammalia > Primates > Cercopithecidae > Macaca > Macaca nemestrina. The sequence goes on along the minus strand of NC_092133.1, from coordinate 37,792,644 downwards.
TATTTACCTGAGTTTGTAGAACTATTCATCACATGATATTAAGTAATAAAAAATTATTTATTTTCATAGGATCACTGTCTCAAGAGCTGTAGTGCTCACTCATATATAAGAAAGAATTGGCTTGGATCCATTGTCTTCCCTTTTTCTGCTCTTCTGCAACAATCTGAGGTAAGAGAAAATGTTCTTTGCTCATTATTCTAAGTTTTGATCTCTGGCTAATAGAAACACTAATAGAAACACTTTCTGTTGTCTTTGAATCAGACTCTGTGATTGGCAGGCTGGTAGGTCAGTTAAGATGATCCTATATTAGAATGTTATGGGCTTCTGAAGTGTTTGAAGATTTGAACTGTCTCTAGACAGTTCTTCAGAGTGTTCACTAACAAAGAATAGGACAGTATCTTTAGAGTGTTCATTAACAAAGAATAGGACAGTATCTTTAGAGTGCTCACTAACAAAGAATAGGAAAACTAGTCTTAGGTCTTCAAACAACATTTATATTTGCATAAAAGAGTTCTATAAGATCAGATTATGAAACATTCTGATTAGTGGTGTTGCTTTGTAATCATGGGTACCAGGAGTTTCAGCTTGTCAACACTGTTTATTGACCATGGTAAGACTTATGATTTGCACCTAGTCTCTGTGAGACCCTCAGAGGGCTCTGCTGTTGGGTTATTATGTAGCAGGAAAATGCCTACATGACTAGCAAAGTAGAAAAGCCCCAGCCTAGACTTCATTGTTACTTCTTCACTAAGTGATGGTAGGCAAGGCACTTGACATCTCTGACGCCGTGGCAGACACTGGAAATGTGAAAATTCAGAAATGAATTTTCTACCTCAATGAGTTCAGTCTATGGAATAAAATGAACATTTCAGTACAATGTGATAATATTGTAGTGCTTTAATAGAGGTATGAGATAGGTACGTGGGAACATATAGTATGGAGTACTTTACTCTTCCTGGGTTGCAGGTGGAAATGCCAGGGGAGTGGTTCAGAGTTTAGTAGATAAGAAGAGACTAAGGAGGAGAATGAAAGATCAAAGAAGACTTAATATAGGTGATAACTTCTGAATTAAGTCCTTAAAGATGAATTTGTCAAGCAAATAAGGGCTTAACAAATTGGTCAAGCAAATAAGGGCTTAATTTAGATTGCCTTTTACTACCCTGCTTTTCCATCATGGGTTTCTTCCTGCCTATATGTCCTGACACCCAATTTCCAAGGAGATAACAGTGCTCTCAGATTTATTTCAGAGACAATCATTTAAATATATATATAAATCCTGGCTCCTTTGCTTGTCAAGAATTGTGAGCCTTGTTTATTAATTGCATGAAGTCACCACTGTACAGTGTCATAATAGTACATAAATGGCTGCCATTGTATACCAATTAAAGTGTTAATGAACTTTCTGTTCCTACTACCTGGCTGTCATGTTGCCAACTAAACTATTGGTAAGGAAGTGGGAAAGAACAAATATCACATAGGAGGGTAGAGGTGCCTGCACAGTGTGCAGTCACATGAAGTCATGACGGCACGTGTTTCAAAGACTGGCAATAGGAATAGACATTGTTGGAGGTACAGCTGCAGGGCTTCCTATGTTTGTAAGTCCCTGTGGACATTGCTCAGTCTTAGGCCAGACTGCAGGATACAGTGGTAGGAAAGAGTGTGGGCCTCAAAGGTGGACACATCTGGGTTGTAATCCTGGCTCCACTACTCATTAGTTTTGTGATCTTGCACAAATACTTCAATTCTCTGACCCTCAGTTTCCTTATTTGTGAAATGGAGATAAGGTCAGTGTCTACTCCATTGAATGATGCGATCTATATCAAGTACTTGGGGTCTTGCACATTAGTAAGCACTCGGTAACTATTAGCTATCATGTTTCTTTTGAGACAGCATCTCACTGTGTTGCCCAGGCTGGAATGCAGTGGAACAATCATGGCTTATTGCAGCCTCAACCTCCAAAGCCCAAGTGATCCTCCCACCTCAACCTCCTAAGTAGCTGGGACCACAGGTGTGCACCACCACTCCCAGCTAGTATTTATTATTATTATTATTATTATTATTATTATTTACCTCTTACACACACGCACATGCACGCACGCCCGCGCGCACACACACACACAAATTCCTCCTACTGTGGACCTGAGGGTTGTCTTTCTTGCTGTTATACATTTTCTCTTTCTAGACCCAATACAAAATGTAACATGATCTTTTAGCTTCTTCTCTGAGCCTGCATTAGATTTTCTAAGAGCTTTATCACTGGTATCGTAACTTGCTTGTTTCATTCCTTTCTTACTCCTACCCTCTCTACATAGTACATATTAGGCAGAGACCCAAGGTGTCAAGGGTACCTATGAACACATCACCACAGAGAACCTGCTCATTCCTGGGCAAGTACAAATGAGTGGAAGCCCATTCACACAAGCAAGCCAGCTTTCTGTGATGGAGTGGACTCCGCTGGGCCTTAATATTTGACTGATGTTCATTTTCATCATGCATAATCCATAATCCATTATGCTGATATACTCTTTCAGATTAGTGGAACATTTCAAGTAACTATTCCACCAGTTTTGCTTGGGTATACTTGGAGTAATACTTATGTATTTCCTAAAGAAGATTCTAATGAGCAGAATTTAAAAGAATGTACATTCTTAAATATTTTTGCTACCATTGAACCTCAAATATCGTATGTCACCTGTAATCCAACACTAGATAAGGTAGGTTTTTTACATTGAATTTCTTTTATATATACCATCAAAGAAGTATAAACTATTTTAAAAACCAGTAATAATAATTTGAAAGATGGCAAAAATAAACATTGGTTCTTGATATTTTCCTGTGAGAACAGTATAGTACAATGTTGAAATACTTTAAATTTTATTCCAGTTTTTAGATCAAACAGAGGTCTTGCAGAGAGCACAGATTTTTAAAAAGAATTGTAAGGCAATGTTTCCCAACCGAAGAATCATAACTACTGTTTTTAATGATGAAGGGATACAGTTCTTAGTCACAAGATATATCAAGGCATTAAATCCACCTCAGCAACTTCTGGATATATTTCTTCACAATTCTAATGCAACATTTGTAAGTTATAATTATTTTTAACAGCTTCATTGTGATTAAAGGGCATCTGTGAAGAATCACTTTTACCTTTTGTGTATTTGGGTTCAATCTAGTGAATTGTCTGTCCTCAGAATATTTGTCCTGTTTGTGAGTCATAAAGCTCCCTTAGCTGGACTCTTTAAGCTAAAATCAAAAGTTCTAATTTAGATTGCCTTTTGCTACACTGCTTTTCCATCATGGGTTTCTTCCTGCCTGTGTGTCCTGACACCCAATATCCAAGGAGGTAATAGTGCTCTCAGGTCTATTTCAAAGACTATCTTTATCTTTTAAAAAATATGTACAAATCTGAGCTCCTTTGCTTGTCAAGGATTGTGAACCTTGTTTATTACTTGCATGAAGTAACTAGTGTAGAGGGTCATAATAGCACATAAATGACAGCTATTGAATATCAGTTAAAATGTTCATGAACTTTCTATGTTAACACATTGTTTATTTGCACCCCTTTCTCCTTTCCTAGATTAGTCTGAGTCTTTGTCTCCGGCACTATAGGGGAAAAATACATAGTATAACTTCTATTGTTTGAGAAAGCACACTGTGCTACCCTAATATCTCCCTGCTGTGGCAGCTTATAATAAAGTTATATTCACAAAAATAATTGTGATAGATTTGAACCAAAAAACAAATAAAACATTTGCTATTCTTCAATATCTTAAAATGTTTTAACAGTTGTACTTTAAAGTATGTGTTTAATGTGGAAACATATTATTTTAATATTTAACATTTAATAATTAATAAATTACTAAATAATTACTAAATAAATATAAATACAATATTATGGTTACATGCACCCTGTGCAGTCAGTCCAACTTGGGCTCAGTTTCCCAGGGACTTCACATATTGTATTAGCCACGGAACCCAGGGCAAGTTATTTTATTACTCCAAGCTTATTTCCTCTTCTGTAATACTAGAATAATAATAGTGTCTCGGCCGGGCGCGGTGGCTCAAGCCTGTAATCCCAGCACTTTGGGAGGCCGAGACGGGTGGATCACGAGGTCAGGAGATCGAGACCATCCTGGCTAACACGGTGAAACCCCGTCTCTACTAAAAAATACAAAAAACTAGCCGGGCGCGGTGGCAGGCGCCTGTAGTCCCAGCTACTCGGGAGGCTGAGGCAGGAGAATGGCATGAACCCGGGAGGCGGAGCTTGCAGTGAGCTGAGATCCGGCCACTGCACTCCAGCCTGGGCGACAGAGCGAGACTCCGTCTCAAAAAAAAAAAATAATAATAATAGTGTCTCCTTTTATAGGCTTAGATTATATGCTAAATGAGACAGTGCATGTAAAGCATTGTGCTAAGCGATGGACGTACAGTACACACTCAATAAATGTGAATATTATTCTAGGACCTCGTTGCTCGATTTGTATCTTTGATTCCTTTTATGCCTAATACACCGGATGAAAATGATGGTTCTGATATATGGATGACATCAGAGGTAAATTACATGTTATAATTAAAATGTATAGTATTTCTTTTAAGGAAACCTTTTAAAAATATTATGTATTTATATATTACTTTGCCTTGTGAAATTTAAAAGTATTTGATAATTTTATACATCATCTTCAGCTCCATAACAATCTATGGAAATAATTCATGAATACCAAAAATCTTTTCAACATTCTAAGTGGTAGCTCATGAATATTTTGACTCAATGGGAATTCCAGGAGTATAATATTATGCCATTCTCCAAAGAGCAATATGACTTGTCACTATGGAGTTGGCCAGACCCTGAAGTCTTGTGCAAGTGCTGTCACTTCCCAAAAGCTTTCCCCCATTACCCCCATGTGAATGAAGAGCTCGTATAGCAGTGCTCTTCCTTAGCACTTAAAGTCCTCTTTAGTCTGATTGCCAAATAAAATACAGGCCCCATGAGATATTCAGGACAAACTTTAAGTAAGAAATTATTTGTTGTTTATCTGAAATTCAAATCTTAACTGGGTATCCTCTAAGTTCTTTTCTAAGTCTGGCAACCCAAAGTAGAGTATTTAGAGTATTTCTTCCATTTCAGCTTAAATCATATTTGTGTCATAAACCATGAGTGTATGACTGATTCGGTTTCACAAGAAAAGAATTATTTTCTCTCACCTAACACACAGTCTTTGGAGTAAAACAAACAAACAACCTTGGTTCAATTTCCTAGTTCAAAGGCTTCATAGCTATGTGACCTAAGAGAAGTTAACCTCTGGACCTGAATTTCCTTATCCATGTCATACAGGAGTTTTCAAAAGACTAAATGTAGTAACATGCAAAGCATCTGGACCTCAGGAAAACTTAGTTCCCTACTGTCATCCTCTCCCTCCTCCTCTGATAAAATCCAGAACCTTCTTGGCCTGACAATGAAGACTGTTGTTATTCTGCCCTTAGCTCACCTGTTCACACAGTTCTTTCAGAAGGGCCTCCTTAATAATCCTCCCTAACTCCCATCCTTCACCATCAGGTTCAGCCAGTGCACACTGATAGGGCCATATCAGTTGTTCAAACATTGCAGTGCTTCCATACTGATTAGTAAATAGTCATTGCCATGAGCTCTCTAGCTCCCCAACCCTTACCCCCACCTCCCTGGCCCCCACAGCTCCTTCTCAGGGACTGTATTGAACTAGAGAGTACGTGTCACATCATTTTTTTTTTTTTTTTTTTTGAGATGGAGTCTCGCTCTGTCGCCAGGCTGGAGTGCAGTGGCACGATCTCGGCTCACTGCAACCTCCGACTCCCTGGTTCAAGCAATTCTCCTGCCTCGGCCTCCTGAGGCCAGCTGAGTAGGTGGGATTACAGGCACGCACCCAGGCCCAGCTAATTTTTTTTTTTTTTTTTTTTTTTGTATTTTAGTAGAGATGGGATTTCACCATATTGGCCAGAATGGTCTCAATCTCCTGACCTCATGATCTGCCCACCTCAGCCTCCCAAAGTGCTGGGATTACAAGCATGAGCCACTGCACCTGGCCACATGTCCCACTTAAATGGTGTAGCCACTAGTCAGCAACAGATTGTTGCCATCTGAACATTTGGACCCAAGTCTTTGCTAGAGTTTTGTTTGTTTGTTTGTTTTGTTTTGTTTTGTTTTTTTCCCCAACAGAATCCAGAAATCCAGAGTTTTCTATGAAAATGTTCTCTCTTTTTTTGACATTCTGGGTGCCAAACAAAACACACCAGTAGACTAGAACTAGGTCATAGACCACCAGTTGGCTACTTCTGCTATCCTTTTTCTCCCCTGCTATATTGCTGTGCTTTACTGGGCACTGTCTATTTGATCTGTTACATACTGCTTAGCTGTTCAGCTCTTTGAGTTGAAGAAGTTTCAGTCACTTTTCCTGACTAACATCCAACTCAGATTTCTTCCTTTCTTTGAGTTGAGAGTACTATATTGGTACAGGACAGGATGTAGTTCCACAGCCCAAAGGATCACTTCCTGCAAACACTATATGATTCCCTATCAGATAAGGTTCCTCAAAATACCAGTCCATATGTCCCTGCTTGCCCAGGGCACTTTAATATTTGTCCTAAACAAAAACATCCCATTTTGGGTATAAATTGTCTGGTCACTCTATACAATATCTACATTAAGCGTTCTATAATAAAGGTGGCCCCAGTGCTCCAAGTCAATGTTCTCTTCTTCTAATGCCCTAGCAAAGCTGGAGCTGTCTGCTCTGCTGTCAACTTAGCAACTTGGTAAAAATAAATGTGTTTGGGACTGGAGTGAGTAGAGGTGCTCCGCATCAGTTAGATGCTTGCATTACTCAACTTTTCCGCTCTTTTCTTTTTTTGTTCCTATTGCTTTTGTTTTGTCTTAGTGCTGCATCAGTTTGGCTGTTGGAAATAAGGAGGAGCATGCCATCCTTCTCTGTAATTTCTTTCTGTATTTTGGAAAGAAGGCACTGGTCCTCTTGGGAACCTCCGTGTTAGAAGTAAGTGCTGGAGTTCATATTGCAATAATGTAAGCAAAAGGAAATCAGATTTCAGCTGCAAGTTTAGAAGACTTCAAACCCAGGTTTCCATCTCTTCACAAACTAATTTGGAATTTCATGGGCAAGCAATGGTTAAGAGGATAATGTTTCCTTTTGCTTTTCTCCTTTGTAAAATAGTACTAAAAATAGTGCTAATCATACTGGGAATATTAAATTACTTAGTACATATTAAGGGACCGAGAGTAGCACCTGGACTCAATAAAGGTGCTGGTGGTGGTGGTGGTGGTGGTGGTAATGTAGTAATAGTTATAATGCAGTTGTGGTGGCTGTTATCCATCCTTACCACCATGATCATCATATGGTTTTTGTTTTTTGAGATGGAGTTTCACTCTTGCTGCCCAGGCTGGAGGGCAATGGCATGATCTCGTCTCACTGCAACCTCTGCCTCCCGGGTTCATGTGATTTTTCTGCCTTAGCCTCCCAAGTAGCTGGGATTACAGGTGCCCGCCACCACACCTGGCTAATTTTTTGTATTTTAGTAGAGACAGGGTTTCATCATATTGGCCAGGCTGGTCTTGACTCCTGACCTCAGGTGATCCACCTGCCTTGGTCTCCCAAAGTGCTGGGATTACAGGCATGAGCCACCGTGCCCGGCCCATCATATGTTTCTAATAAGTGTATTTTAAGATCTGTAAAAAACACTTCTCCTCATGCTCCATTGCTGAGGTTTTAATCTTATAAGAAGTGAGCCATGAATTAATGTTTCCCTATCTGAACTGTTTATAGCTTAATTTATATGCTGCTTCTACATTTGTACCACCAGACAGATATTATTTCTGAACTGTTTCTACCCCTACCATGAGTATCTTGCTAAGTGTCAGTATTTACAGTCTTGCCTTATGGTTTTTGTCATGATGATTTATTTCCCTATATTCTCTTGGCATCATTTATTATTTCATTGCCAAGCTTGTTAACTATTAATAGAAGTTCATTCCCTCTATATGATCCCCTGCTGTAGTTGTAAGTGCCACTAGATGGCAGTAAACAGTCAACAATATTTTGGCAACTATTTGCGTTAGTACCTGTGGACCAATACTGCAGGAGGTAGCCCTGCACAGTTTCACCTCAGCCATGTGGTTAAGGTAAAGCCTCCTCTTTACTATAAAGACGATGAGCACAGAGACCAAGAGCAAGGTCTGTAGAGTCAAAGAGAGCAGGCTGCACAGTGTAGTTTTAAGAATATGGGTTTGGGGGACAGTCAGACACAGGTTTAAAACGCAGCAATTGCTGAGCATGGTGCTCATGCCTATAATCCCAGCACTTTGGAGGCTGAGGATGGAGGATTGCTTGAGCTCAGGAGTTCAAGGCCAGTCTGGACAACACAGGGAGACCCCACCTAAATAAATAAATAAATAAATAAATAAATAAATAAGCAAGCCAGGCATAGTGACACATACCTGTAGTCCCACATACTTAGGAGACTGAGGAGGGAGGATCACTTGAGCCTGGGAGGTCGAGGCTGCAGTAAGCTATAATGGCACCACTGCACTCCAACCGGGCTACAGAGTGAGACCCTGTCACAAACATAGACAAAAAACCCAGCAGTGCCACTAACTATATGATCTCAGCCTTGTTGACTTCTCTGAGCCTCAGTTACCTCCTCATGAAACAGGAGTAGTGCCACTCACAGGCTCTTTTGACAAGCCTCTTAACCTCTGATTCTTTATATGAAAGATGGGCATAACAATCACCCCTTCCTCCCAGAATTTGGAGTGAATGAAAGTGACAAAGTTAGTGTTAATTCTTAGCATAGTATCTGATGCATATACTCAATAAATGTTAAATATTATTTAACATTATTATTACCTAAAAAATTTTATTCTTTGCTAGGATAGGATTACACTACAAAAGGTCTTATCATTCAGAGTAAAATAATAGCAACATAATAACTACTTTTTATTTCTCCGACTGGTTTCCTGCATACTTTCCCTTTAGCTTCTAATTGCAGATCTTGTTCCCAAATTTAATTTAATGGCTTTTTAACTTTACTTCGTTTTGTCAGAGCCTTAAGCCAATTTCCATTTCCTATCTCTGCCTGGTGTTCACCCTCAGTCTCCAAGTATATTCTAACCAAAGCAGGGATAGTCCATATAGCATCTTGTATGAATTAGACAAAAGTGCCCTACTTGAAAACACTGCAGTACTATCTGTTGGGAAATCCTTGTAATACACTGATTTGTTAAAACAACAGCCGTGTTACCATCAGGGCACGCTCTGCAGGACCATACATGACAGCACTGGCTCACAAGTTTTTTCATCTGAATCCTCATGCTAACCTGGGGCTGAGGATTTCTGGAGCTTTGGTGTTTTTGTTTGCTTGCTTGTTTTTTCGTTTCAAAGAAAATGTAAAAGCCCTCAAAAAGGCTTTTATTTATTTTTGTTGTTTGTTTGTTATTGAGACAGGATCTCATTCTGTCACCCAAGCTATAGGGCAGTGGCATTATCACAGCTCATTGCAGCCTTGACTCTCAGGCTCAAGTGATCCTCCCACCTTAGCCTCCCAAGTAGCTGGGACTACAGGTGTGTGTGCCGCTGTGCCCAGCAAATTTAATTTGTGTGTGTGTGTGTGTGGTAGATACAGGGTCTCCTTATGTTGCCTGGGCTGGTCTCAAACTCCTGGGCTCAAGCGATCCTCCCACCTCAGCCTCCCAAAGAGCCGGGATTACAGGCACAAGCCACCACACTCCGTTAAAAAAGGTTTTAGAAATCAGAATCATCACAGTATAATTTCCATATACAGAAATTATTAAAATCCACCAAAAATTACTTTCTTTTTTCTCATACAGGGGCATGTGGCTTATGTAGTAACTCAAGAAACTAATGAATATTTGCTTTGGAATCCATCAACTGGCCAATGTTATAAGCAGTTTGACCCGTTTTGTCCCTTAAAAAGCGTAGATTGTTTGTTTGATGATAGAAATGTAAGTATATGGGGAAAAAAAGTCTTGAGTTCTCTCCTCAAGAGTCACCCTGGCTACACACTAGAATCACCTGGGGAACTTTAAATATGGAGAGTCTATCAGATTCCCTAGGGCATGCGGCCAGGGCAATCTTTTATCCTGAAAGCTCCTCCAGGTGCTTGTGTAGTGCCTTCAAGGATGAGAACCAATGAGGTAGTCTAATGATCATGAAACCCTAGAATCTCTTTATCTCCTGCCTCAGAAACCCCCTGGGATTCTGCCACTTCATTGAGTAGTAAGACTGTAAAATTTTGCTCCTTCCTTACCAACAATGGGCCTTGTGTTCCTATGAACCTACACTAATGTTATGTTAATGTTTTCATAGGTCTGGTTTAATATTCAACAAAATAATACACCAATGGCTGTATTTTTTGACTATTCAAAGGAAAGTTTCTGGAAGCAGTTGCTTCCAAAAAACGTTCAAGGGACAAAAGTACAAAGTATACAGGTAAATCATATTTTCCCAGGTGTGTCTATATGAGAGTTACCATTGCTTCTAATCTTTACTAATTGTGACAGCTCTTATTATGTTTTATAGTTGGTCGCTTACTGAAATATTTGGCAATATTAATAAAAAACCAGTTTTCTCTGCCATCCAGCTCGTGGGCTCTTTCCCCTACTTGCAAAAAAAATAGATTGAGAAGAAAGTGACATCTCAAGTGCAAATTTAGATGCCAAAATAGAATTTAAAATTTTTTCATCATAAAACATAACATATAATGTTCAAGATGTGTAGTAAGTTCTTACTCTGACCTAGCCCTCCCGTGCCATATCTGTGGTAATGATCAAGTAGAAAAATTGACAAACAAAAAGCTTTCTGGACTCCCAACCATGATAGTTGTCTCCTGGAATAGAAACAGGACAGAAACACTAGCAGTGAGTAGGCTGGAGCAGGGATGGCAGCAAGATCTGAAATGCTTCACAAAAACCAGAGAACCAGAGCAAGCATCACTTTTTAAAGACAGGGACTGTGGTGGGGCTACTTTACTTCCATATTTTTGAAAGGAGATGGGAAGGAAAGCTGTAGACTCACTGTCTGGGGCCCAGGGGACAGGAGACCAAGAAGTAACTCAATCACTACATGGTTTGGCTAATGGATCTGTGATGTACTCAGTATTACTTTGGGAAGGCACTAGAAATACCATGTCAACAGCTGTTTCTGGATCGAGGGCCAAGCTGTGGCAGGGTGTCGGCAATTGCAAAGTCCACAAATGAGGAGACAGGAGCCCAGAGGGAGGGAGGGAGAGAGAGAGAAAGGATAAGAGAGAGCAAAAGAACAATAGAAAAATTAGGCAAAAGACAATTCATAGAAGCAGTAACTTACATGCCAAACCTCACTCATAATCAAGGAAATACAATTTAAAACAATAAAATCATTGCTGGACATGGTGGCTTATGTCTGTAATCCCAACACTTGGGGTGGTTAAACCATGAGGATCACTTGAGGCCAGGAGTTGAGACCAGCCTGGGCAGCATAGCAAGACCCTGTCTCTAAAAATAAAAACAAAAGAATTACCCAGGCATGGTGATGATGCACATGTGTAGTCCCAGTTACTCAGGACGCTTAGGTGAGAGGACTGTTTGAGCCCAGGAGGTTGAGGTTACAGTGAGCTATGATCGCACCACTACACTCCAGCCTAGGAGCCTACTGCAAGACCTTTTCTCTAAGATAAATAAACAAGAAAAACAATAAAACTATTTCACATACATAAAATTGGCAAAAAAAAATGTGTGATTATACTAAGTGTTGACAAAGAGGCAGAGAAGTGGCGGGAGCATACATTTCTGTAAACATTTTCGAAAACAATATGGTGATAATACTTGGTAAAGGTAAAGATGCTCAACCTTTGATCTGCCAATTCAATCTTCTCAGTATATACCGCAGAGGAACATTCACAGGGAGACAAGTACGACAACATTCATTATAGAATTGCTTGAAATAACAAAAATGTGAAAGAGTTCATCAACTGGAAATCAGTACATGAGTTGTGAAATACTTACACAATGAAATCTAACGTATAGCAGTAAAAGATGAATGAACTGAGCCAATTTACAGTTGTTCCCAATTTGACTGTCAGTGCATTACATCAGAATCTCTGAGGGTGGAACCCACATGCCAGGAGCTTTGAAGGCTCCCCAGTTGATGCCAGTGTGCAGCCAAGGTTGAGAATCACTGGCCAAGAGGCATGCATATCTACATGAAAGAATATAAAAAATGTAACGCTGAGCAAAATAAAGACATGAAATGGGCGGGGCGTGGTGGCTCAAGCCTGTAATCCCAGCACTTTGGGAGGCCGAGACGGGCGGATCACGAGGTCAGGAGATCAAGACCATCCTGGCTAACACGGTGAAACCACGTCTCTACTAAAAAATACAAAAAACTAGCCGGGCGAGGTGGCAGGCGCCTGTAGTCCCAGCTACTCGGGAGGCTGAGGCAGGAGAATGGCGTAAACTCGGGCGGCGGAGCTTGCAGTGAGCTGAGATCTGGCCACTGCACTCCAGCTTGGGCGACAGAGCGAGACTCCGTCTCAAAAAAAATAAAAAATAAAAAAAAAAAAAATAAAGACATGAAATGGCATATACAGTACAAAACCATTTATGTGGAGTTTGAAAGCAATATATTGTTTATGTATATATAGATATGTGGTGATGTAGAAAAGCATTCATGGAAATGATAAATACCAAATTCAGATTAGAGGTTACTTTTGGGGAGAGAAAAAAAGGAACGAGATTAAGGAGCAGTATACAGAGTACTTCAAGTCTGTAGTATCTTATTTATTTTTTAAAAGTCTAAAACAAATATGCAAGAATGCAAAGATCAGATGTAGCTAGGTGGTAGGTATGCCAGGTGAATGTTCATTACATTATTCTCTATGTTTGCCTGTATAGATTGAAGGCAATTCACACTATCAAAAAGAATGCATGGTGGCTGTGGGGGAAGAAATCAAAGAGGGCCAAAGTGTATAAAGTGATGGGTTTCTGACTGGGCACGGTGGCTCACGCCTGTAATCCCAGCACTTTGGGAGGCTGAGGCAGGCGGATCACTTAAGGTCAGGAGTTCGAGAACAGCCTGGCCAACATGATGAAATCCCGTCTCTACTGAAAATACAAAAAAAAAAAAAAATTAGCTGAATGTGGTGGTGCACACCTGTAACCTCAGTAACTTGGGAGGCTGAGACAGGAGAATCACTTGAGCCCAGGAGGCAGAGGTCGCAGTGAGCTGAAATTGCACCACTGCACTCCACTCTGGGCGACAGAGCGAGACTGTCGGAAAAAAAAAAAAAAAAGTGATGGGTTTCTTTCTCCTTCAACATCTCTTTCCCAGTCTCAAAGAAGTCACTGTCAGTAGTTTTTCGTGCATCCTTCGAACATTCTCCATGCAGATGCAAGCATATATAGGTATTTTTATATTTCCTATTTGAAAAGTTATTTTAAAGAAGGGGAAATATGCTTCTCTCTCTTGAGCAAGCCACATTTAAAGCCTCTACAGCCCATACGTTGCTTTGCCCATCCCAAAGCTGTGACCAAAGCATTGCTGCCTCCCAGGGGGAGAATAATCTATTTCAAAATGAGGCTCTTGTTCGTTTAATGTATAATCATTCTCTTGTTCATTCGGGTGATATTTATTGATTTCCCGCTATGAGCCAGTATTATGTTAGATGTAGATACTACAAGAAAAAAGACATGTCTCAGTGTTCTTGGAACTTGGATTCTAGAGGAAGAAACAGAAGGGAACAAGCAAGTGCAGTACAGAGTGATGAATGCTGTTACAGAAGATATGACGGTGCTTTGAGGAGTGCACAGCAGGAGGCCCTGAGGGAGGGGAGTTGTAGGGGCTTCCTGGGAAAGAGTGATGAGAACCATGAGTGAGGAATGGTGAGCAGGAGCTGGCCTAGATAAAAGTCAGGAATGAGAATGGTCCCGAAAGACAGCAGGAACAGCGAATGGGAAGACCTGTAGTGGCAAGGAGATATCTGTCCAGGAGCTGAGAGGCCAGGCTGGCCAATGCTGGGGTGGACAGTCCTGGTGAGAATTTGGGCCTTTGTCCTCATGGCAGACAGAAGCCAGCATCTCTAAGGCAAGGGCTGCTGTGATCAAAATTGTGTTTGTAAAAGCTACTCTGACTTAGGGCTGAAGCTAAAGCCTTCTGCCAAGTTGAATCTATAAATATAAAACTCATAGTTGTGTTTAACTTGTATCTCTATTTACTTCTTTCCTGTGGGTTCATGACCCTCCATCTTCTGTCTTGCCACATACATCCCAGAATAAACCACTACCTAGAGTGAACACTATTACACACAATTGTGAACACAAATTTGAATGTGCGTGAGGAGAATGTGGGTACTCAGAAGTGGTGTTAACAGGGATATCCCCTTGAAGTTTTGAAGGACATGAGTGCCCAGAAAGAGGCCATTGCCAGAAAAGGAAAGGATAAACACACCATCAACTTCTCAAGTCAGCATAAACCAGGCCTCTTTTTCAGGCCTGAAGGTGGCCTAACTCATCCACAGCAGTTGCCCAGTGAGGGGTGGACAGCCACTGGGGACAGTAATCAGGGAATTCCATCCACCTGTCCTGTGTGAGATAGCTGTCGGCTCCTGCAAGATGATACAAAGTCATTTTTCCCTTCCTCAGTATCTCCCATCCCCTACCGTGTTGTACTGTGGGGCTCCTCCCTGTGCCTGGGACCATCTCTAATCCAGTGCTCCTCCACCATGGCAGGCATCAGAGCCAGCGGAAGGGGAACTTGTTAAAACATAAGTTGCTGGGCCTCACTCACAGAGTTCCTGATTTAGTAATCTCAGGTGAGGGCCAAGAATTTGTGTTTCCAACAAGTTCCCAGATGTGAGGTTGCCAGTCTGGAGGCCACAGTTAGGAACCTAGAGGCCTATCAAATGTTGCCTCCTTTTTACATAACCCTCATTCCATTCACGAGGGGGAAACATCTGTCCCTGTCCCTGTCCCTACAGCTGCCTCTTCCTCAGCTCAGGAATACCCAAAGTAAAAACTGTCTAAACCCAGCCCCTTACTCTTGTCCATGTGAGCCCTGCAAGGAGTTGAGGGTTGGGTTGGCAAGGAACTTGAGAAGTCGTCCTCTCCTCTCAGCAAATCCTGCCCAGGAAGGGAACTGGAAGAAATGTGGAATAGCACTCTTCCAGGCAAAGGCTTGGAGACAGGGGAGGTTGAGATGGATTATCTCTCTCTCTTTCTGTGTGTGTGTGTACGCACTGTGTACATACACACACACAAACACAAAGAACTGGCTTCTTCCAGCTGAAAGAAACAAATAATCAAAGAAGGAAGATGATCAACCATGTTAGAATGATAATAATATCTGATGGTTGTTGAGCATTCCATATGTGCCAGGGTTTACATGTATTACTTTATTTTGAAATCTTCACAAAACCCTAGAGCAGTAGGTACCATTATTATCCCTATCCTAAAGACTCAGAACAGAGAGGTAAAGACTTTGCCAAGGTCACAGTGGAAGACACCAGTGCAGCTGCCTAAGATTATTTGGTAGAATCCATAATGTGTCAAATACTTGTTTGAAAAATGAATTGGGGCACCAGGTTGTTTTACCCATGAAAATATATCTTTTGTAAACCCCATCCCGTTCTGGTGAAGCAGTGTGAAAATAAAAGGAAATGCTGTGGTCTGCATGTTACCTATGGAATTTAGTGTTTTTGCCACAGAAGCCTGGGTTGTCTTCCTCCTCATTATAGCTGGCATTCCAGGAGTGACTGTGATATAAATGTGGTCTCTAGAATCTATCCTGACTTTTGGTTGTCTGTTTCAGCCTGAAGAAATAATGTATTTTGAAACTGATAAAAGCATGGTAGAAGATCTAAGGAATAGGTACTGTGTTTTCCCTAATCTCTTGTTGGGTTACCTTTCAGTCTTCTGACCCACCCCATTCAAAATACCTGCTAGGTTAGCAGCAGACGCATGAAAAGGGTTCCAGCTGGCCCAGTGGCTCACACCTATAATCCCAGTTTTCTGGGAAGCCAAGGTGGAAGGATCACTTGAGCCCGGGAGTTTGAGACCAGCAACATAGGGAGACCTCATCTCTACTAAAAACAAAAACAAAAACAAAAAAAATTAGCTGGGCATGATGGCATATACCTGTAATCTCAGTGACTAAGAGGGGAAGGATCACTTGGGCACAGGAATTTGAGGTTGCAATGAGGTATGATCACACAACATACCACTGCGTTTCAGCCTGGGCAACAGAGTGAGGCCTTGTGTAAAAAAGAAAAAAAAAAAAGTTCCATTGAACATTGAACCACCTGGCTCTTGTTACATCCATGGAAAAGTGGCCCCTCTGCCATCCAGGGCATTCTTTGATGGGACAGACTAAGTTAACTCTGGAAACATTGTGGGCCCCCACTGGAAAGTTCTCAACATAGATGCCTGTTGAGCCTATAGTAATAATAATGCAGTAGTCAACACTTCTTGAAAGGACATGAAGGTAAATGACCCATGACTTGACATCTGGTAAAAACATCCCAGTTAGGCCGTAGAAACGGCAGTACTGCCACTGCTGGACACTCCCAGCCTCCCAAGCACCTACATATAAGTGCCTGAGGAAGTCAGTCAGTCAAGCCCAGAGGGCCACAGGCTTTGCAGCAGGACTCACTCCCAGGCCATGTGTGTCAGAGGCTTCTAGATCTGACTGTCTCCAGTGGCTCACACTCACATAGCAGGCTGGCATGGAAGCCACTACCAACAAAGCAACACAGAGCATGACCAAAGCAACTTTGCCACTCCCTTTCTCACTAGCACACATCTCCCCCCAGGCCCCCACCTGTCATTCTTAACTCTTCGTTTCCCAGTTCTGAACAAAAAAGGAAGAAATGCAACAGGGAAATGGTTCCCAACTGGCTTTCATTATAATTGCTTATAGAAACTATTTAAAAATACAGATGTCAGCATCCCTGGATCAGTATCTGGAGGTAAAACATTTTGATAAGGCCCTACAGGTGATTCTGATGCATAGCCACTATTGAGACCCTCTACAAACTCCAAACTACTTAGTTGCACTATGAACTAAGCTAAGAAGAGACCTCCGGCACCTTCTTCTATAACACACACTGCAGTAAGAGAATCAATGCCACACAGTCATCCTGCACAGGGAGGCTTTTCAGGAGAGCCCCATCAACCAACCCACACTGTGTCCCCTCTCTCTCCTCCCTGGCATATTCATCCCCAGGCACTGTTCTAGGGCCTGGATATATATGGGTAAAAATCCCTGCCCTTCTAGAGCTTACATTCAAATAGGGGGAAGCTGATCACCAAACTTACCTGTCCAATGCCTTGTTTCCTCCCAACTCTGCTTGCTAAATTAACTCGTGTAATAATCCCATCCCTGCTAACATCATCCCAGACCAGATGTCTGGATTTTTATAAGGGCAGTTTCTTGGAAACAAAATGTCCAAGTCAAAGTCTTGAAAAGTAGGAATGTCAACCCAGTAATCAGATGGTAGGTGTTGTTAAATCACACCCAGTAGGCAGCTGCCTACACACGGGTAACTGGAAGAGAGATGTGCCTTGGAGAGCTAATTGCCGGCTATCCCCAAGAGGCTTCTTGTCTTCCCAAGCCAAGTAAGAGCCTGCCTCTCCCCAACTTCATTAATGGGAATGATGGCAGATACCTTTAGCTATAGAGGTCTGGTTTCCTCCTAAGTCCAAAAAGTATCATTCTCATACTTGAATAAAAGTCACAGGCCAGGCATGGTGGGATTACACCTGTAATCCCAGCACTTTGGAAGGCCGAGGAGGGCGGCTCACCTGAGGTCAGGAGTTCGAGACCAGCCTGGCCAACATGGTGAAACCCCATCTCTACTAAAAATACAAAAATTAGCCAGCTGTGGTGGCAGGTGCCTGTAATCCCAGCTACTCGGGAGGCTGAGGCAGGAGAATCGCTCAAACCTGGGAGGCAGAGGTTTCAGTGAGCCAAGATCTCACCATTGCACTCTAGCCTGGGGACAAGAGTGAGACTTTGTCTCAAAGAAAAAAAAGTCACAAAACTCATTACATTTACTAAATGAGTTATAACTTGTCATAAAATTACCTTTGGATTCTTACCTTAGGATCGAAAGGACTCTGAAGAGTAAAGTGATGGAATGGCGACCTAAACACCCAACACATTGGAATCGACAATGTACTTTTATTTTGCGACAAATCCTTCCTAAGCTGGAATTTGGCATAGGAAGCTTTGTTTCATCTGAAGGAGATAATGAATTTGAAAGAATACTACAATTTTATTGGGTTTGTATATGATTTAATGCATTAGTGACATTTGTTTTATCTATGTTGTTAATTGCTAAATAATAGCAGTCTTAAATATTTCTGAAATGCCTTTTATCTTGATCCTTAAAGATAGATGCTATAGCATTAAAATACACTTACTGAAGAATCAATATTGTTAAAATGTCCATACTACCCAAAGCAATCTACAGATTTGATGCAATCCTTATTAAAATACTAATGACATTCTTCACAGAAATAGAAAAAAAAATCCTAAAATTTATGTGGAACCACAAAAGACCCAGAATAGTCAAAGCTATCCTAAGCAAAAAAACCCACAAAACTGCAGGAATTACATTACCTGACTTCAAATTATACTATAGAGCTATAGTAACCAAAATAGCATGGTACTGGCATTAAAACATAGACCAGTGGAACAGAATAGAGAACCCAGAAACAAATCCACACACCTAAGTGAACTCATTTTCAGCAAAGGCACGAGGAAAATACATTGGGGAAAAGACAGTCTCTTCAATAAATGATGCTGGGAAAACTGCATATTCATTTATGCAGAAGAATGAAACTAGGCCCTCATATCTCACCTTATGCAAAATCACATCAAGCTGGACTAAAGAGTTAATTTAAGGCCTCAAACTATGAAATTGCTACAAGAAAACATTGGAGAAAGCCTCCAGGACATTGGTCTGAGCAAAAATTTCTTGAGTAATACCCCGTAAGCACAGGCAACCAAAGAAAAAGTGGACAAATGGGATCACATCTAGTTAAAAAGCTTCTACACAACAAAGGAAGCAATCAACAAAGTGAAAAGATTGAGAGAAAATATTCAGAAACTACCAATCTGACAAGGGATTAATAACCAGAATATATGAAGGGCCCAAACAACTATAAGAAAAAAAAATCTGATTTTTAAAATAAATGGGCAAAAGACTTGAATAGACATTTCTCAAAAGAAGACATACAAATGACAAACAGGCATATGAAAAGGTACTCAACATCACTGATCATGAAAGAAATGCAAATCAAAACTAAATGAGGTATCATCTCACCCCAATTAAAATGACTTTTATTCAAAAGACAGACAATAACAAATTCTGGAGAGGATGTGGAGAAAAGGAAACCTTCATACACTGTTAATGGGAATGTAAAATTAGTACAACCACTATCGAGAATAGTTTAGAGGTTCCTCAAAAAACTAAAAATAGAGCTACCACAGGATCTAGCAATCCCACTGCTGGGTATATACCCAAAAGAAAGGACATGAGAATATGGAAGACATGCCTGCACTCCCATGTTTGTTGCAGCACTGTTCACAAGAGCCAAGATTTGCAAGCAACCTAAGTCTCCATCGATAGATGAATGGATAAGGAAAATGTGGTGAATATACACAATGGAGTACTGTTCAGCCATAGAAAGAATGAGATCCTGTCATTTGCATCAACATGGATGGAACCGGAGGTCATTATGTTAAGTGAAATTAGGCACAGAAAGACAAACATCACATGTTCTCACTTATTTGTGGGATCTAAAAATCAAAACAATTGACCTCATGGAGATAGAGAGTAGAAGCTTACCAGGGGCTGGGAAGGGGAGTGGGGGGTTCGGAGGGAGGTGGGGAATGGGTAATGGATACAAATAGAAAGAATGAATAAGACCTAGTATTTGATAGCACAACAGGGTAACTATAGTCAATCATAATTTAATTGCACATTTAAAAATAATTAAAAGAGTAGAATTGAATTGTTTATAACACAAAGGATAAATGCTTGGGGGGGATGGATAGCCCGTTTTCCATGATGTGACTATTATGCATTGCATCATTGCATACCCACGTCAAAATATCTTTTCATGTACTCTCTCTCTATATATATGGTACATATACATATAGTATATATATACACTATGATACACTATGTGCCCACAAAAATTAAAAATTAAAAAAATGCATTTACTTATAAACCAAGAGACTGCAAATGTATTGAAGAATTATTACTAGGACCGTATTGCATGGCATTAACTTGGAAACAGTTATATGTTTTATGATGTATAAATTACAGGTTTTGCAAAGAGATGTCCAAAAGGAAACCACTCTGCAACCAAAAAACTAAATTAAAAAAATCTCTAGTCATAGGTCAATTCCCTGTTATTGGTTCTGGGCAAGAGGACTCCAGGCAAGCTTCATTATCTTCTACATGCGAATTACAGTGGTCCTTTGGTATCATTAGGAGATTTATTTCAGGACCCCCACAAATACCACAATCCAGAGATGCTCAAATCCCTTATATAAAATGCCATAGTCTTTGCATATAATCTATGTACATCCTCCTGTATACTTCAAGTCACCTCTAGATTACTGATAATACCTGACACAATAGTTAGGTATTATAAGTAATAATTATAAATAGTTACACTATATCGTTTTCTGTTTGTTTTTTATTGTTGTTTTGTTTGTTTTGCGACGAGGTCTCACTCTGTCACCCAGGCTGGAGTATAGTGGTGTGATCATAGTTCACTGTAGCCTCAAACTCCTGTGCTCAAGCAGTCCTCCTGCTTCAGCCTTCTGAGTAGCTGGGGCTACGGTACTTGCCACTATGCCTGGCTAATTTTAAAAATATTTTTGTAAAGGTGGGGTTCCACTATATTGCCCAGACTGGTCTTGCACTGCTGGGCTCAAATGATCCTCCAGCCTTAGCCTCCTAAAGTGCTAGGATTACAGGATGAGCCACTGTGCCCAGCCTGCTATTTTTTATTTTTATTTTTTTCTGGATATTTTCAATTTGTGGTTGGTTGAATCCTCAAATGCAAAACCCATGGATATGAAGGGCCTACTGTACTTCTAAATTTATACATTCAGTCAGGCCACTGACATCTTTTTTGGATGGTAAAAAGACATCTCAAACTCAGCAAGTCCATAAACAAACATGGTGGGCATCTAGTATATTGTTAGGGTCCTCCTTTCCTTCTACTCTACCCCAAGCTCTGGGCATCCTTTCACCTCTTCTTCCCTATAAACTGGCTCAGTGGGTTTTTGAAAACCTCAGCCTCCCAAGAGATAGACTCCGTCCCCTTACCATGCAATAGACTGGAGGGTGTCTGCTAGGGAACTCTCTGAGATGAAGTAAGGAATCTATTGGGAGTTGAGTACTTAGGTGGGAAGGGAGGGATCTACAGGCACTATTCACTCATGAACAGGGGGGAAGTTGTTTTTGCTTTGTTTTGCTTTATTTTAAAGCTTATAAACAATAGAAATTTATTTCTCATGGTTCTGGAAGCTGGGAATTCCAAGATCAAAGTGCTAGCAGACCTCAGAAATAATATCACACGTCTACAGCCATCTGATCTTTGACAAACCTGAGAAAAACAAGAAATGGGGAAAGGATTCCCTATTTAATAAATGGTGCTGGGAAAATTGGCTAGCCATAAGTAGAAAGCTGAAACTGGATCCTTTCCTTACTCCTTATACGAAAATTAATTCAAGATGGATTAGAGACTTAAATGTTAGATGTAAAACCATAAAAACCCTAGAAGAAAACCTAGGTAATACCATTCAGGACATAGGCATGGGCAAGGACTTCATGTCTAAAACACCAAAAGCAACGGCAACAAAAGCTAAAATTGACAAATGGGATCTAATTAAACTAAAGAGCTTCTGCACAGCAAAAGAAACCATCATCAGTTTGAACATCAGAGTGAACAGGCAACCTACAGAATGGGAGAAAATTTTTGCAATCTACTCATCTGACAAAGGGCTAATATCCAGAACCTATAAAGAACTCAATAAAATTTACAAGAAAAAAACAAACAACTCCATCAAAAAGTGGGCAAAGGATATGAACAGACACATCTCAAAAGAAGACATTCATACAGCCAACAGACACATGAAAAAATGCTCATCATCACTCGCCATCAGAGAAATGCAAATCAAAACCACAATGAGATACCATCTCACACCAGTTAGAATAGCAATCATTAAAAAAATCAGGAAACAACAGGTGCTGGAGAGGATGTGGAGAAATAGGAACACTTTTACACTGTTGGTGGGACTGTAAACTAGTTCAACCATTGTGGAAAATAGTGTGGCAATTCCTTAAGGATCTAGAACTAGAAATACCATATGACCCAGCCATCCCATTACTGGGGATATACCCAAAGGATTATAAATCATGCTACTATAAAGACACATGCACACATATGTTTATTGTGGCACTATTCACAATAGCAAAGACTTGGAATCAACCCAAATGTCCATCAGTGACAGACTGGATTAAGAAAATGTGGCACATATACACCATGGAATACTATGCAGCCATAAAAAAGGATGAGTTCATGTCCTTTGTAGGGACATGGATGCAGCTGGAAACCATCATTCTCAGCAAACTACCACAAGAACAGAAAACCAAATACCACTTGTTCTCACTCATAGGTGGGAATTGAACAATGAGATCACTTGGACACAGGAAGGGGAGCATCACACACTGGGTCCTATTGTGGGGAAGGGGTAGTGGAGAGGGATAGCATTAGGAGATATACCTAATGTAAATGATGAGTTAATGGGTGCAGCACACCAACATGGCACATGTATACATATGTAACAAACCTGCATGTTTTTACATGTACCCTAGAACTTAAAGTATAATAAACAAACAAAAAAACTGACAGAAAAAAAAAAGTGCTAGCAGAAAAGGGGCTCTTGTACATATAATACACCTTCTTGCTCTTTCTTCATATGGTAAAAGAAGCAAGGCAGGTTTTGCTTTGTTTTTAGTAGAATTAGGGGATAAACAGATAACAAAGCAGAAATATAAGCCAAGGTTTAAAATGTGGAGTACCTATGTAAAATAATCAATTTAGTAATACATAGTCTACAATAATAAAACTGGACTAAACCCTGCAGCCCATGCTCAAATCCTAGTTTAACTACTCAGTAGCTTTGACCTAGGGCAAGTGACCGAATCTCTCTATACCCTCTACTCCATTAGAAAACAGGAATTTTTTTAAAAGTTACCTATTCTATCATTGTTTTGAGGATTATGTGAGTTAATAATTACCATAGCACCCAACACCTATTAAGTATTTAGTAAATGCTATCTATTTTTTTCTTCTATGTGCCAGGCATTTTGCTGGGCACTGGAGTTATAGTAGTACACAGGACAGATACAGTCTTGTACATCTGCAGAGATTATGGGTTAGAGAGAGACCAGAAAACAGGTAACTGCAATATATTTTATTAAATAAGCTCAGGGAAGGACAGTGTGCTACACAACCACATGGGAAGAGCATGTGAACAGATTTAAGGATCAGGAAAATCCTCCTGAGTTAAGCAATTACAGTGTGAAAGAATGGTTGTCATCTATACATTATTAAATAGGTAATTTTCCGTAGGACCGTGTTCCACAATCCTTTAATCCCGTCATGTAGTAGTCACCTAGTAAACATAAGCTGAATCGATGTTGAATAAATTGTTCTGAAATTCTCACTTAAATCCCCCATATGTAGAATCAAGTAATTTTCTCACCAGCAGTTTGCTGTCTAGAAAGTTTGTGGAATGTTACCTGTGCAGGCTTTGGACTCAGACCTGGTTGTGCTCCTCTCTATCTGTAAAGTAAGGATTATAATAATACCTACCTCATAGGGTTGTTTGAGAATTAAATATGTATGTGAAGCATTTAACTGTACCTAGAACATAATTTAGCACCCACAGACAACTATGATAGTATTTTATGAGTACTATTTCTTTGAGGTTTTTGTGATCTTTTTGCATACAGTAATTCCAGATTACCCAGTTGTAATGTGGGTTTATGTGCTGTTCTGTCTTTGATCCAGGTCACAGGATTTCCCATCCAGATGCCATACACTGATGTACAGTCAATTATTGATGCTGTTTATCAAACTGGAATCCACTCTGCTGAATTTCCCCAGACAGAGTTCGCTTTAGCTGTATACATTCACCCATACCCAAACAACATATTATCTGTGTGGGTCTATTTGGCTTCCTTAGTTCCACATCAATGAAAAGGAAGCAGAGCAAAGTAAAAAATTGTACTATAGGCCTCTAATACCAACAAAAACTTTTCTGGTACCTTGAGATTTTGCTGTTTATTCTCAAGTCCAGCTAAGTGCTGGGCCCAATTTTTTATTCACTTACAGAGTTGGCCACTATGGAGACTCGCAACCCTGAGTGAGTCTTTGAGGAGGAGTCTAGATGAACTTCTCACCAGAGGCCTCTCCAGGGAGGACCTTTGGATAGTCTGGCTGTCTTGGGTCACTGTCTGCAGTAGGTCTTATTCTGGGAAAGAAGCAATTTTGGCCTCTTCTCCTAAGGCCAATGTTTTTCAAATTGTAGAATTCACACCATCTCCATTTGAATCATCTGGAGAGCCTTGTTGAAAATGCAGATTACTAGATCCCACTCAAGACTGGCTGAATCAGCACCTCCAGGAGTGAAGCTACAGAACCTGCATTATTTTCAACAAGCCCCCCAGATAATTCTGATGCACTGTTATGAGGGAGAGCCCAGCCTTATAGAATGTTTTCAGTACTAAACTAAGGCTGGTACGTTTGATGCTGGGTCTGATACAATTCAAGATGGAAGCTGCTTAAGTGGAAAACTAAAGTCATTGCTTCTCGTGAATAAAATGCTTATTTCACTGGTAAAGAAAAAAAAAGAAAATCTACCATGTTGGGCTGATGTTGGCTTCTAGAAACTTCTCAAAAGTTTGCACTTGGGATGCTACTGACATGAAATTCTTACAGCTCCAAGTATTTGGAAGGAACTCCCAGGAAACTCTAATCTAATTTCTCCCAATTCTGTGAGGGAGGAAATGGTCTTGACAAATCTCAGGACTCCTTTTTTCCTTAGTGAGCAGCCCCCAACTCTGCCTCTGGCACTTCTTGCTGCCTTGCTTTCTTAGTAGTGGCTTATCTAGATCCTAAGAGCCCCTCAAGAAAGACTGGACAGGTCTAAGTAGGAAGCACTATACTTTCTTCTAGTTGATTGTTTTGTCCTTCATTAAAAGAAATGTATTTATATAATTTCCTTACATATGACAAAACAACTTGTCAAAAAGAAATAATCAAGGAATATGGATTTCCAAAGGTTGACCAGAGCAGTTTTGTATGAGGTAAAGATAAGAGAACATTCACCTCTCCCATTGCAGAACCACTGAGGTTTCTTGGTTCACTCGCACAAGCAGAGAGCAGAGACCCCAAATTTATCTGCAGGGAATACCCAATCTATATCCGTTTCCTAAATGTGCATGGGCTGGTGCCAGAAAAGCCTCACTTATTTGTGGTGATGTCAGTCTTGGACCAAGCTTGAGATTACTAGAAGAGGCAAAATAGGGACATGAGTGAAGGAATGTTTTTTTCTCCCAGGTTAAAACCTAACTGTATGTATCTTGTGGCATGCATAAGAAAACTGATCAGAATTTTTACTTTTATTTGAATGTTTTTGTTTAAATTTAATGTGAAGTTTTATTATTAAACAAGTCCCCCACTTTGATTGATTTAGCACAAAATGATGCTGATGGAAAGATGAGGACGCCAAAGACAGGCTGAATTCATACAACTCATTTCTGTACAGCTTTTAATATTTACATAGCTATTTTATTAGTTGTTCATGGTTTTTAGAATTGATAGGCTGCTTAAGAGTAGGGTAGCAAGTGTTCATAGGAAAGCATGGAGGACCTTTCTATATTGTATCCTTTTTACATGTGTGTTACTTTTACAATTAAATTTTTTCCTGAAAATCATGAAATTATCTGTAATGAATCTTTTTTTCATTAAAACGTTTCAAAATACATGATTTTAAGTGGAATGTATAATTGCAAAGTTCTATATATCATTCCATAACTAACTACAGGGCACCCGTTACATGCCAGATACTGTGTATTATCTATTTAATAATGTGCTGGAGCACAGTGATGAAAAGACAAAGACTCTACCGGTGTGAGGCTGACATGTTTAAAGGGGAAACAAACCACAGCAAGTAAGTGAGAAGAGTTCAGGGTGTGATGAGTAGTCTAAAGGAAACAAATAGGATAGGATGATAGAGAAGGACTTTGGTGGGGATGAAGGGTGTAAGCAGAGCAGTCAGGGAAGGCCTAAGGAGGTAACATTTAAGCTGATATTTTTTAAATGATTTAACATTAGAATTGCATTCAGTTGCATGTAACAGAAACCTAACCACAGTAGCTTAACCAAACAGGGATTATTTTTCACACATCTGCAAGTCCAGAGGAGGCAGCCCAAGTTTGGTGCAAGAGGCCTACTAACTTCATCCAATTGCTTTGCCATCTCTAAAGAGACTTCTATTTTGTAGCCCAGTGGCTTTCAAATTTCAGCAGGTATAAAACTCACCTGAAGGGCTTGTTGAAACAGATTGCTGGGCCCCACCCCCAGGGTTTCTGATTCAGTGGGTCTAGGGTGATGTCTGATAATTTGCATATGTAAGTTCCCTGGTGATGCTGAGACGGCTGATCTGGGGAGCACACTTTGAGAACCTCAGTTTTAGCTTCACAACCATTTTCATGGCTTAAAAATGCAGAAAAGGAAGGGGAAGACAGAGGATGCCAACTGGTTCCATTCTTTTAAGAAAGCTTACCAAGAAGCCATGCCGGTAACTTCTACTTACACCCCTTTGGCCAGAACTGTATCACTCCTAGTCACAAGGGAGCCTGGGAGATCAAGAATTTTAAATGGACATACTGCTCTCCCAACTAAAGTCAGTATCCTATTGGTAAGGAAGAAGGAGAGGGTGGCTGTTGGGTAGGCAAATCACAGAGTCTGCCACAGATGAGAGGAAGCCAGTCATGCAAAGACCAGTGGCAAAACGCATTTGAGGTAGAGGGAACTGTGACTGTGAAGTCCTTCAGTCCAGAAAGAGACACCTGGGGAGGGGAGAGTAGTAGCACATAAGTCTGGAGAGGTAGATAGGACCAGATCACGTAGGTCTTGGTAAAGAGTTTGGATTTTATTTACAGTGCAATAGGAAATCATTGAAAAGTTTTAAGCAACTGAAATAATATTTTTCTCTTTTATATTTGAAATTACTTTTAAAACTATTTTTTACAGATACTCATTATTTTATTTAAGTGCATAAATGTCATGTTTTTTGAAATGCAGGTTTTATTTTTCTTTCCTGGTTTTCGCTTGGGTCCCTGTCCACTGCTCTTCTCTCCCCCACCCACATTGTTCACTTCTTCTACCTTCTTAGCAACCATGTTGTATGTATATTTTCACTTCACCAACATTCTCAAACATTCATATGCCAACACACACACATATGCACATATATGCATCTGTCTTAGAAAAATGAAATGACACGATGTATGTTTTTCTGTATATTGTTTTTTCCCTTTAAAAATAATACAACCCCTCCAAGTGAACTATTCATGTTTCCTAAAGGATGCATAACATTCTACAGTGTGGGCAGGACCACTGCATACACTTAAGGAGGTTATGCACCACATGACTCAAAAGTTTATGTGCATGGACCCCTAGAGTTGTGTAGTATGTAGAAACCTTGGTTGTAAATGTTATTTATTATAGCTTTTTCAACCATTCCCCTACTGTTGGGAATTTCTTTTGGTCCACTTGGTTGACATGTTTATTTTTCCTATATCCTTGCTACTTTTGTGTCTATGAGTTCTATTACTGAAAGAGGAGTGTGAAGTTGCCAACTGTAATTCTGAGTTTCTCCATTTCTTTTTTTTTTTGAGAAGGAGTCTCACTCTGCCGCTCAGGCTGGAGTTCAGTGGCACAATCTCAACTCACTGCAATCTCCACCTCCCAGGTTTAAGCAATTCTCCTGCCTCAGCCTCCTAAGTGGCTGGGATTACAGGCGTCTGCCACAATGCCTGGCTGATTTTTGTACTTTTAGTAGAGATGAGGTTTCGCCATGTTGGCCAGGGAGTTTATTTCTTCTTTCAGTTTTGTTAGTTTTTGTTTCATGTATTTTAAGTTCTATTGTTAGATAGACACACATTTAGGATTTATGTCTCCTTAATGAATTAACTTTTATCATTACACAATATCCCTCTTTAGTCTTAGTAATTTTCTTTGCTCTGAAGTCTGTTTTGTCTGATGTTAATGTAGCTACTCCATCTTTGTTTTGATTAGGGTTTATGTGTTATATATATTTTCATTTTTTATTTTTAACATACCTATATAACATTTGAAATGAGTTTCTTGTAGACAGCATATACCTGAGTTATGGTTTTTTGTTTGTTTGTTTGTTTTTTGAGATGGAGTCTCGCTCTGTTGCCAGGCTGGAGTGCAGTGGCGCGATTTCAGCTCACTGCAACCTCCGACTCCTGGGTTCAAGCGATTCTCCTGCCTCAGCCTCCTGAGTACCTGGGATTACTGGTGTGCACCACCATGCCCAGCTAATTGTTTGTATTTTTAGTAGAGATGGGGTTTCACCATGTTGGCCAGGATGCTCTCAATCTCCCGACATCATGATCCATCCACCTCGGCCTCCCAAAGTGCTGGGATTACAGGCGTGAGCCACCGCACCCAGACTATGGTACTTTTTATACCCTCTAATAATCTCTTTTTTAATTGGTGTGTTTACACTTAATGTAATTATTGGTATGTTTGGACTTAGATCTATCATTTCATTATTTGCATTTCATTTGCTGTTTCAATTCCACTGTTTTCCTCTTTCCTGCTTTCTCAGGTTATTTGAACATTTCTTAGTATTTCATTTTAATGTATATATTATATTTTTGATTATGTGTTTTTGTATATATATTTTTAAGTTTTTCTAGGGATTATCCTAATACACATTTAACTTTTCACAGCCTACACAGAATCTACTTTTTACCACTTTTAAGTGGAATGTAGAAATCTTACCACATATTCTTTTGTTCTTCTGCTTTTATGGTATAATTGTCTAATATATTTTATCTGTTGAAGTATATGCTGAAAACACTAGAAGACAATGTTCATGTGTTTGCTTTTAACCATCAAATGTATTTTAAAGAACTCAGTGGAGGCCGGGCACGGTGGCTCAAGCCTGTAATCCCAGCACTTTGGGAGGCCGAGGCGGGTGGATCACGAGGTCAGGAGATCGAGACTATCCTGGCTAACATGGTGAAACCCCGTCTCTACTAAAAAATACAAAAAACTAGCCGGGCGTGGTGGCGGGCGCCTGTAGTCCCAGCTACTCGGGAGGCTGAGGCAGGAGAATGGCGTGAACCCGGGAGGCGGAGCTTGCAGTGAGCCGAGATCACGCCACTGCACTCCAGCCTGGGAGACACAGCGAGACTCCGTCTCAAAAAAAAAAAAAAAAAAAAAAAAAAAGAACTCAGTGGAAAAGAATGTTTACCCAGACATTTATCACTCTGTTGTTCTTCCTTCATTCCTGATGTGCCAAGTTTCCTTCTGGTATTATTTCCCTTCTGTTTAAAAAATGTCCTTTCGCAATTCTTTTAGAGCAGGTTTACTGACAACAAATCTTTGTTTTCTTTCATCTGCGAATGTCTTTAATTTCATTTCTGAATGATATTTTTGCAGGATATAGAATTCTGGGCCTGACAGTTCTTTTCTCTCAGGACCTAAAAAAAAAGCTCAACCTTTATTTTAGATTAAGGGGGTATTTGTATAGGTTTGTTACATGGATATATTGAATGATGCTGAGGTTTGAGATATGAATGAGCCCATCACTCAGGTAATGAGGATAGTAACCAACAGGTTTTCAGTCTTTCCCGCTTCTCTCCCTCCCTGCTGTAGTAGTACCCAGTGTCTATTGTTGCCATCTTTATGTCCATGAGTACCCAATGTTTTGCTCCCACTTGCGAGAATATGTGATATTTGATTTTCTGTTCCTGCATTAATTCACTTAGGATAATGGTCTCCAGCTGCAACCATGTTGCTGCAGAGGACATGATTTCCTTCTTTTTTGTGGCACCTCAGCATTTAAAAAATTTTGTTCTACTTCTCTCTGGTCCTCTTGGTTTCTGGTGAGAGATCCATCATACGTTGAATTTTTCATTTTTCCCCTATAATGTTTTGTTTCTCTCTGGTTGTTTACAATTTTTCTTTTTCTCTAGTTTTTAGCTGGTTTTTGTGTGTGTGTTTTTGTTTTTGAGACAGAGTCTTGCTCTGTCACCCAGGATGGAGTGCAATGGCTTAATCTCGGCTCAGTGCAACTTCCACCTCCTAGGTTCCAGCAATTCTCCTGCCTCAGCCTCCCAAGTAGCTGGGATAACAGGTGAGCCTCACCATGCCCAGCTACTTTTTGTATTTTTAGTAGAGATGGGGTTTCACCATGCTGTCCAGGCTGGTCTCAAACTCCTGGCCTCAAGTGATCCACCTGCCTTGGCCTCCTAAAGTGCTGGGATTACAGGTGTGAGCAACTGCACCCAGCCTAGTTTTCAGCAGTTTTATCATGTATGTGGGTATAGATTTCTTTGAGCTTATCCTTGTTAGCATCAATCACCTGAGTTTCTGAATGTGTTTTTGTCTTTTCTCAAATTAGAGGAATTTTCAGGCATTATTCTCCCAAATATTTCTGTACCATATTCTTTCTCCTTTCCTTCGGAGACTCCAATGACATAAGCATTAGACCACTGGGTACTATCACACAGGTCTCCAAGTCTCTGTTCATTTGCTTCCATCTTTTTTTTTTCAGATTGTACTATTTCTATTGATCTACCTTGAAGTTCACCGACTACTCTGACATCTCCATTCTCCTAATGAGCCCATCCAGTGAGTGTTTTTAAGTTTTGTGGTTTTTTCTATCTTTTTAGTTATAAATTTTCCATTTCATTATTCTTTATGTATTCTATTTATTTGCTGAAACTTCCTATCTTTCCATTCATTTCAAGGAAGTTTTCTCTTCTTGGAGCATTACTATAATAGCTATTTTAAAGTCTTGTCAAATAATTCTCTGTCATCTTAGTGTTGGTGTCTGTTGATTGTCTCTCCCATGAGAATTGAGATTTGTTTTTGTTCTTCGTAGGCTGAGTAATTTGGGTTGTGTCCAGGGCAATTTGAATATGCTATATGTTAGGAGATTTGTGTCTTACTTAAATCTTTTGGAGAGTATTGATGTTTTTTGTTGTACCCAGGAATCAATCTGGTTGACTTTAGGCTGCAAGTTCTGGCTAGCCTTCTGTGGGTTGTGGTTTTGATGTCAGGTCCATTTTCAAAGTCTTTCAGTGCTACTCAGATCTGTCACATGTGTGTGCTGCTTAGTGGCCAGCCAGTGCTCTGAGCAGTTCTCAGAGTTTTTAGTCTTTTCAGAGTGTATCTATGCATGCACAACTCAGAGGTAAGCCCAGTTGTTCATAAGCACTTTGTGGGATCATTTTCCAAAGCTGCTCCTCCCTCTCCACAGTCTCCCCAGTACTTTTCAGTTTCCTGGGCCTCCCTTTTTCAGTTCTCCAGCCATAAAGTTGTGGTTTTTAGTTACACCTCTTTGCCCACACTTCCCATTATTGTACCTCTATCCAGAGTAAGGCAGTGGGAAGACAAAGGAAAACAAACAACCACAGCTGTTCTGATCAGATAAGAGGCTTTCCTTTCCTAAGTTCTAGGCACCTGTGGGCCCCTATGACCACTGTTGTGGCTACCACCAATCTGCTGAAGATTGCCTGGGGGCTACAGCAGGAGAGAGAGGAAAGAAAGAGAGAGAGAGAAAGAGAGAGAGAGAGAAAGAGAAAAAGAGAGAAAGACAGAAAGACAGAAAGAAACAAAGAACGAATTAACAAATGGGAATTGCCTCACTCTGAGCATTGGGAGACTCCTTTGCTGTTCCTCATAACAAAAGGGATTCTCCTAGGGCTCTCTCTTTCTGTGCCCAGGTGCCCATTTCTAGATTTCAGGCTTCCTGAATCCAGGCTGGGGGATCGTGGAGGAAGAAGGGGTAACTCACCACCAGTTTGGTGATATTTCAAATTAAGGTATTCTTCCCCAGTTGCCTGCTACTATTTACTTTACATTGTCTTCAAATAGTTGCTCATGCAGTCTGTCCAGATTTTATAGTTACATTCAGTGGGAGAGACAGGATGAAGCTGGCTTAATCCATTGTCTTAGCATTCTCCAGAGAAACAGAACCTACAGAATGTGCATGTGCATATGTGTGTATTTACCTATCTATCTGCATATATATGTGTGTATATGTGTATATGCATATACACAGAGAGATATAGACATATAAACTAAGGAATTATATCTATATCTATAGTTATATATCTATATCTTACATGATCATAAAGGCTGAGGAGTCCCAAGATCTGCTGTCAGGAGCTGGAGACCAGGAGAGTTGACAGGTAGTTCCAGTCTGAAAACCCATAGGCTCAAGATGCAAGAAGAGCTGATGTTTCAGTTTGAGTCTGAAGGCCAGGAAAGACCTATATCCCAGCTCAAATAAGTTGGGCAGCAGGAATTCTCTCTTCCTCAACAAAGGGTCAACCTTTTTATTCTTTTCAGGCCTTAAACTGATTGGCTGAGGACCACTCACATTAGGGAGGGCAATCCACTTTACTTACTCTATGATTCAAATGTTAATCACATCCAAAAACACCCTCGCAGACACATCCAGAATAGTATTTGACCAAATATCTGGCACCCAATCTTGGCCCAATCAAGTTGACACATAAAATTAATCATCGCATCCATCTTATGCAGAAATAGAATCTTATATAGCATTTTAAGATTTGGAATATTTTTCGTAAATTACAGATTACAAATATCTGTAGATTACAAATACCTGAAACAAATTTTTTATAAAGCAGACTTAAAAACTATCCTTAACATTCTTCAACATGCTAAAACAGTTTGGAAATGTGATCTAGGAACTCTTAACTATCAAGCTCAGATGTGATTTATCTTTTTATGACCACTCCAACTACTAGGTGATGAATATTTTCAAGAACAGGAGTAGTTGCAATAAAACCAGTGAAGAGACTACTGTACAAGTCCAGCTGAGAGATGGTAGATATGAATAGTAGTTGCAACAAGTTGAATACTACAAATAGCAACAAATCAAGAAACGAGAACCAGAGCCCAGGGATTTTGGCTCCCAGGCCTTTGCATCCAGTAGAATATGATGCTGCCATTAAAAGGAATCCTGGATGTCCTGTTATGGAAAGTTCGCCGGAATATTCTGCATGACAAAATCTAGGTACACAACAGAGCATGTGACACACTACCATTTGTACACAAAATGAGGCAAGGGAGTTTTATATATATATATGCATGGGTATAAATACCTGGATATCCCTGGAAGGCTACAAAAGAGTAATGGTGTCGCCTCTGGAAAAAACTGGGATCGGGGAGGGAAAGAGACTTGCTAGTCACTGTATACAGTATTCTATGGCTTGAAATCTACCTTTTTCATGCATTCATTTAAAAAACTTAAACAATTAAAAATCAGTGCTTTTCCACTGTCTAAAGTTCCTTGAGTTACAGAAGCTTTCCAGAGAATCTAGTCCCACCTCATCTCTTGTCAAATCTACCTGTGCCTTACGCTGCAGTCACAATAGACTCTGCAGTTTCCCTATTCTGCCCTTTATATAGATGTTCTGCCTTTTTACTTCCATTCTTTCATACCGTTGGTAATCAGTGCTTCCTTGACTTAGAACATCTTTCCTATCTCTTCACTCCAGACATACAGTGGCCTCTATTTTCACTCCAAACACGCCTTCACTTTAGAGTCTTTGCATGTACTGTTCCCTCAGCCTGATATGTGCCTACTGCCTCACTTCCCCTTTACAGTCTTTGCGTGTACCGTTCCCTCAGCCTGATATGTGCCTACTCCCTCACTTCTCTCAGGCCTTTGCATGTACCATTCCCTCAGTCTGATATGTGCCTACTCCCTCACTTCCCTCAGGCCTTTGCATGCCTTACCTTATCATGAAACAAAGTCCACCCATGGTCACTTTCTTTTTTTTTTTTTTTTTTGAGACAGAGTCTGGCGCTGTCACCCAGGCTGGAGTACAGTGGTGCGATCTCAGCTCACTGCAACCTCTGCCTCCTGGGCTCAAGCGATTCTTCTGCCTCAGCCTCCTGAGTAGCTGGGATTATAGGTGCCCACCACCACACTCGGCTAATATTTGTATTTTTAGTAGAGATGGGGTTTCACCATATTGGCCAGGTTGGTCTCGAACTCCTGACCTTAGGTAATCTGGCCTCAGCCTTCCAAAGTGATGGGATTACAGGCGTGAGCCACCACACTCAGGTCACCCATGGTCACTTTCTAGCCTTTTTTTCTGTTTTTCTTCACATCACTTGTCACCATGTGATATGTTTTTTTGTTGTTGTTCATTCTCTCTCTCTTCCTAGTGGAATAAAAACTCTATGAGAGCAGAGACTTTATTTAGGAGTTAAGTAAATACCTTATTGTGTCCACCTTGCTCTAAAGGAATTAAAGAAATCATAATAAGCCTGAACTTTGCATTTTAAGGATTTACAATCTAAGACACACTAGGGCAAAACATATGTGTAAAATGAACATTAATCCATAAAAGGAAATGGACATTGAAGTCTTCTCATTACAAGGCAAGTCCAGAAAATAATAATGATTTCTGAACAAATATATCCCAGTGAACAATATTTTCAAAGTAGAAACCATACACAGTCTACTTCTTATACTAACGATTATAGTCTGTGCCCCATTTTTCTGAAAGTATTCTTAAATAGGCCCTGGACGGTTAAGTCATTTAGAAACCAAATTATTATAAAGTTGTTTAATAGTCATGAAATGGAACCCAAGGAGGTAGATATTATTTAAATGCCACTAAAAACAGCATGAAACTTTTAGCCTGATGTGTCTACCTTCACTCTAGAGGACCCCTGCAACTGAGAGACAGGCCAGGACAGCCTTCTCCCTGGACTATGTCAGGTTAGGCTGGGATCTGCCACCTTCAGCTCCTGAGTTTCCCTTTTCTTGCCTTTGGTTCCTGCGGGCCTGCTCTCCTGGGTATAAGCATCGTCTATGGATAGGGTACGGCTCATATGTATGTCTGCTGATAATCTTCAAATGGATGAAGATGCCACCCAGAATCACGTAACATGTATTTATCACTTTGTAGTAGTTCTTTATCATCATGTATCTTTTTGGACAAAGGATTCAAAGTAAAAGGGGTGAAGTTTTTAAAATATTTACGCTTTACTATTAAGAGATTGATCTACAGTCTCAGAAAAGTGGGCAGTCTCACTGTCCTAGGGTTACCATCCACCTCTTTTGTGATAATCCACCAGAGGTTAAAATAGAATTGATTAGGTTTCTTCTAATCACATTTCAGCCCCCATATCACCTCAATTGACGTTGGAGTGTTCTCACAGTTGTGCAGTTTCCTGATTTACGAGCACAGATGGTTAATTACATCCACCATGGGTTTGACAAGCAAGGTTACTAGAAGTAATCTTAAATCGCTTCATTCAAAGCTCTTGGGAATCCCTACAGCAACGAAAATAAGGAGGGGGAAGAGATTAATTAGATTTCTAGAAGAAAGGCGGAGTTTGAGGTGGAACTTAAAAAGAGAGAATTTCATAGGAAAAAAAAAAAAACGCTTCAGGGGCTGCAGAAACAGCTAAAGCACATTTAGAGGGCCTGATGATCCACGGAGCAGCCCCTGGGATGGAAGGGGCTGGTGCAACGTGAAGTAAGGCAAACCGAATCCATGCTGTGAAGACTTTTAAACGCCAAACGGAGGCGTCGGAACTTTGCTCCGCGGGCACCGAGGAGCCATCGAAGGTTCTCAGCAGGTGAGTGGCCTAACTAGATTGGTCACTGCAGTGATCCACGTTACAATTTCTCCGGCACTCTGCCGACCCCAGCCCGCGATCAGGCCAGCTTCGCAGTAGGTGGCGGCTGCGCGCCCCGGCAACCGAAGCGCCAGGCCCCGCCGCGCCGTCCGCGATGCTCACCCAGCCCAGGCGGGAGCCGCCGCGCCGCCGCCTGGCTCTGCACCTGGACCCGGCCCGACCGCCGATTGGACGGCTCGGGGCGACCCCGCTGTATCGCGAGACGAGATTGGCAGCGGCGGGGCCTCAAGTGCCCCCGCGCTGGCTTTGTACGCGGAGCCGCCTGCCGGTCCTTTAACAATGGGCGGCGCGAGCGTCCAGGCGCTGGGCCCGAGCTGAGGCCGGCGCTTAGCGGCCGACTGTCCGCAACATGAGCGGGGCCGGCGTCCCCCGCACGCCGGCGGGGCTGGGGCTGTAAGGGCCGCGGTTCCGGGTAAGGGAGCCAGCGTGGGGCCGGGCGGCTTGGCAGGCCTGGGGTAGGCGCGAGGCAGCGGACCCTCCCGGGGTGAGGCGCAGAGCCTGGCTGGCCCGGCCTTTTGTTCCCCTTTCTGAGGCCGCGCGGAACGTGCGTTTCTCGGGGGTCCCGGGAAGGAGCAGGCCCCCGACGTCTACGCGGAGACCCCCGGCCAGGCAGACGGTCACCCCCGGACTTTTCCATGGGAGCGTTTCCCCTCAGCGGGGCAATGACCGTGTCACCTCTCCCCGCTGCTCAGGACGGGCGGGAGGGCTCCAGCGCCGGACGCAGGGAGCCCCAGCTGGGCCTCCCCCAGCTCTTCCCGAGCTCGCACCTGGCTCCGCGCTTTGGCACCTCAGGGCCCGAGTGGATCCCCTTTTGCCCGACACACAGTCGGGCAGGGAGTCTCAGAGTCCTTCGGCTCTTACTGAGGGGCAGACCCGGCCTCGCGTGTGGCGTTGGGGGAAACGACTCGGGTCGGGCTGTGTTGAGGAAGAGTCAGGTGAAGATGAGCAGCCACACCGGGTGGCCTGAGGTCACACCCCCCGGGGAGGGGGCACAGAGGGTCGCGGGGGAGCCGGCAGTGACCGCGCCTGGGGTGTGTCTTACAGACTCGAGTTGCCGCGTCGGGTTGGGCGCGCCGCCGGGTCCCATGGAGCTGGAGGGGCAGTGGTGGCGAGGACAGCTGGCCGCCGACATTCACCAAGCGCTTCGCTACAAGGTAACTCCGAGGCCCGGCCTGCCTTCTCCTGTGTCTCGCGCCAGTTGTTCTGAATCTCGGCTCTCTAGAAGGTCTGGTCAGGTTCTTTACTCACTATCTTCTGGGCCAGAAAAGACGAGTTTGCTCATTTGCTCAAGGTTAATTAACTTCTTGGCTCCTTCTCTGGGATGTATCAGAAGAACCTGCAACTTGAATGGGGAGGGAGATTGTAGTTGGGCCAGGGAACGTGGAAAGGGACGTTCTGATATCCAGGTGGATCATGAATTTGATCTTGTATTTTAAAAGATATATATACTGAATTTTTGTTGGGCAGAACAGCCCTCTTTGTTCGAGAGTTGCTGTTGCATGCAGCCAGTTTAAGTCGCTTTTGTACATAAATTCCTCAACCTTTCCGCTCCCTTACTGTAAGACTTGGGACAAGTTAAATTTCTGTTTCTTGATTTCCTCATCTGTAGAATGAGGAATAATACGAGTGTGCTTTATGATTCTGGCGATTGTGAAACTAAAGTTAGTACTGTACATGTGCTTAGAAACTGCTCTTGGTAAATAGTGAGCACAAAGTGATAACTTCTTATCGCTTACCCCTCAGGATTTGGGCTGTTCAAAAGCCCTAAAGTGGAGGGAGTTGGCCGCCCCTTCCTGCTGATATCAAAGGCAGAAAGTAGACCTAATATACTTAATAGATATTGCGAAAAAAATACTTTTCCAACACAAAGCAGAGTCTGTATATTGTTACTATTAAGTAACGATTTTATTCTGCATGTGGCAAGGCACATTAGGCAGATTAATGAGACATTTCTGCCTCTTTGATAACCAAAAGAGAGACCAGATCCAAAATGATCTCTAACTTAACTCAGTTTCACCTTGGATAAAGAAAGCCATTTGTTAAATGTAGAAAATTGAGAAAGAAGCAAAATAGCTGACTCTTTCAACAAAAAGGATTCTGAATCTTGGGGTTGAGATCCTGGAATGATAACGAACTTTTTATCTTGAGTTTCTGACCAGGTCAAGTAGATTGGAAAACCTAATTCTGACTTAAATTGTTACCCTTTTCTAGGCCTGAGATTTCTAAATGCTACTTCCTAATTCTGACATTCAGTTTCTAAGATTCACTAAAATACAGTTCAGCCCCCTAGGAGATGGTTTGTACCGCATAAAAATTCTAACTAGTGGGATCTCTGGAGTCTTAGGAAAGAGTTACAGGTTCTTTACTTGGAAAATTGTCCAGATACGCTTTTGATCTTTTCTTCTTTGGCAGATGTCATCTTTCAACGTGCAATTTTTTCTTTTTTAAAAAAATTAATAGAGTTGTACATATTTTGAAAAGTGTTTTAAGTGTCAGCCTCTTTATCCCTCTGGTATGTGGTGAAATTAGTTGATACTAAGAGTACTTTTTTTTTGAGTTGGAGTTTCACCTGACCTCAGGTGATCCACCTGCCTGGGCCTCCTAAAGTGCTGGGATTACAGGCATAAGCCACTGCACCCAGCCAAGAATACATTTTTTAATTGGCATGACACTTAAAAGGTTTTTCTTGGTGATTTCTGTAGTTTTCAATCATTTTATGTGTGTATCATTTTAATTCATGAATGATTATCTGAATTAATTTTGTCAGTTGAGGTTGGACATGGGATTTTTTTTTTTTTTTGGTTTGTTTTTGTTTGTTTTTTCTAGATTTAGATTTGTTGAAGGCTTTTGTGAATTAGTTTCTGGAGCATCCAAGGCATAAGACCCAACCCTACACTCAAGTTGCTTATGACCTATCAGAGGACAAGGTACCACAGGGTCTGAAGGAATGCCACTGAAAGTTTTCTTGGGCCACCTATGGCCTACTGCCCTGGGTTGTCTTTATGTTTAAGCATTATGCAAACCGTGGTTCTTACTGGCAACACTTTATAAATAATTTACATTAATCAGTAAAACTTAAACTTGTGGAACTGGAGAGACCACTGTTTGTAATACACTGAAGGAAACTTAAAATGGACTTTTCTCCTAGAAAAGACGTGGTAATTCCAGGCTATTAATTGGTGATTCAGTCGGATAGTCATCTGTTTTTCTTCAACATGTTGATTATTTATGACATACATGATATTATGCCAGGTGTTAGAGCAATAACAGTGAACAAGACATGATCCTTGCCTTCATAGTCTAATCTTATCTATAATTTAGAGCATCCACATTTAGGTCTTCCTTTGTGCAGTTGCCATTGAGATACTGCGGAAGGTGTTCTATGTTTAGGCCCAAGGTTTGTGGAGAAATATTTAGTGTGACTAGCACTGTGTTTACTAGGGAAGAGTGAAAATGACAATAAATGGAAATCATGCCAACTATCCACTCCCTCAAAAAAAAAACCCCTACAAAGCAGCTGTCACCTTACACCCTTTTGTCTCCTTTCTTCTCATTATTTTGCTGTGTATAGTTAGTGTGACAGGCTGTTTGAGAAACTGTTTTTAGGAACCTTGACAAATGGGAACAATTCTAGCTTTGTGAGAAACATTAAGAAAGTGGTCCATCAGTGTTTTCCAGGGAGTCTTTAAGACCATGTTCAGGCCACTTTTTGGGAAAAACCTGATCTGGTGTTGCCTTTTTTCCCAACTCCCTAATCCCTGAGTTAAGTTAGATTTTCTTCCTAAGTGTTGCCATAATAACCTGTGATGACTATATCGTGTGATAATCTATGTATTTGATTCACCCGCTAGAGATAGGCTTAAGACTGTTTTTCCAGCTTTTATGCCTGGGTTAGTATAGTGTCTGCAACGTGGGAGATGCTCAATAAATGTCACATGATAGCAGCAAAGGTAAAGTTGCCACTCACTTACACCATCATAAAGATCCGAAGAAACAGTTAAGGAGAAAAAAATCCTAGGAGCTGCATGAGAAATCGGCATCTTTATGTGAAAAAAAAAATTTTTTTTTGGCCAAGCATGGTGGCTCACACCTGTAATCTCAACACTTTGGGAGGCCAAAGCAGGTGGATCACTTGAGTCTGTGAGCTCGAGACCAGCTTGGGTAACATAGCGAGACCCTGTTTCTACTGAAAGTAACTGGGCATGACAGTGAGTGCTTGTAGTCCCAGCTACCCCAGAGGTTGAGGTGGTTGGATTGCTTGAGCCTGGGAGGTGGAGGGTGCAGTGAGCCAAGATAGTGCCACTGTACTCCAGCTGGCGCTACAGAAGGAGACTGTGTCTCAAAAAACAACCAGAATTGATGTATTCTTTGGCTATACTACTAAATTACATTGACTATTTATCCATTTATCTTAGATAATATTAATTTAGGTGAATATATAACTTTCCTTTTTCATTTATTGTAAAATGTATCATCATAAAACTTTTTTTCCCCAAACTTTTAAGTTCAGGGGTACGTGTGCAGGATGTGCAGGTTTGTTACATAGGTAAACGTTTGCCATGATGGTTTACTGCACAGATCATCCCATCACCTAGGTATTAATCCTAGCATATACTATTCTTCCTGATCCTCTTCCTCCTCCCACCCCAACCCTCCGACAGGCCCCAGTGTGTGGTGTTCCCCCCAACATGTGTCCATGGGTTCTCATCATTTAGCTCCCACTTATAAGTGAGAACATGCGGTATTTGGTTTCCTTTTCCTGCATTAGTTTGCTACGGATAATGGCCTCCAGCTCCATCCATATCTCTGCAAAGGATGTGATCTTGTTCCTTTTTATGTTGCACAGTATTCCATGGTCTATATGTACCACATTTTCTTTATCCAGTCTATCATTGATGGGCATTTAGGTTGATTCCATGTCTTTGCTGTGAATAGCTTCACTATTGTGAATAGTGCTTCAGTGAACATACACGTGCATGTGTCTTTATAGTAGAATGATTTATATTCCTTTGGTTATATACCGAGTAATGGGGTTGCTAGGTAAAAGGGTATTTCTGCCTCTAGGTCTTTGAGGAATCACCACACTGTCTTCCACAATGGTTGAACTAATTTACACTCCCACCAACAGTAAAAGCGTTCCTTTTTCTCCACAACCTTGCCAGCACCTGTCATAACGTAAAACTTACCATTCTAACCATTTTTAACTGTACAGTTCAGTGACATTAGGTACATTTGTATTGTCACCACTATCTATCTTTAGAACTTTTTCATTTTCCCAAACTGAAACTCCATACCCATTGAACGATTACTCCCCAGTTTCCTACCCTCTAGCTTTTGATAACCACTGTTCTACTTTCTGTCCCTATAAATAGGACTATTCTAAGTAACTCATTAAGTGGAATCATACAATAAATGTTCTTTTGTGACTTTTTTCTTTTTTTTTTTTTTTTTTTTTTTTTTTTGAGACAGAGTCTCGCTCTGTCACCCAGGCTGGAGTGCAGTGGCCAGATCTCAGCTCACTACAAGCTCTGCCTCCCAGGTTTACGCCATTCTCCTGCCTCAGCCTCTCAAATAGCTGGGACTATAGGCGCCCGCCACCTCGCCCGGCTAGTTTTTTTTTTTGTATTTTTAGTAGAGACGGGGTTTCACCGTGTTAGCCAGGCTGGTCTCGATCTCCTGACCTCGTGATCCGCCCGTCTCGGCCTCCCAAAGTGCTGGGATTACAGACTTTTTTCATTTAGCATACTGTCTCCAAGGTTCATCCATGTAGCATATTATCAGAATTTTCTAAGTCTGAATAATATTCCATGTATATACCACATTTTGTTTATCCATTCATCTGCTGGTGGGCATTTGCATTGTTTCCACCTTTTGGTTATTGTGAATAATCCTGTTTTGAACATGTGTGTACAAATCTCTCTTCAAGTCCCTGCTTTCAGTTCTTTTGAGTATATACCTAAAAGTGGAATTGCTGGATCATAACTCTGTTTAATTTATTGAGGGATTGCCATACTGTTACCTGTAACAACTACATCATTTTACATTCCCACCAGTAATGCACAAGGATTCCAATTTCTCCACATTAAAGCTAACACTTGTGATTTTCTGGTTTTGTTTTTTTGTTTGTTTTTGATAATAGCAATCCAACTAGGTGTGAAGTGCTGTTAGTGGTTTTGATTTGCATTTCTTAATAATGAGTGATGCTGAACAAACATCTTTTTCATGTTTCATGATATTTGTTGGGCATTTGTATGTATCTTCTTTGGAGAAATGTCTATTCAAGTCCTTTGCCCATTTTTATAATCAGGTTTTTTTGTTGTCCAGTTGTATAAGTTATATAATCTAGATATTTACCCCTTATCAGATATGATTATAAATATTTTCATCCATTCTGCGGGTTGCCCTTTTACTCTGTTGATAGCATCTTTTGTTAAATAAAAGTTTTTAATTTTGTTAAAGTCCCCTTTCTC
The DNA here is from genome assembly GCF_043159975.1 of Macaca nemestrina. Taxonomy (NCBI): domain Eukaryota; kingdom Metazoa; phylum Chordata; class Mammalia; order Primates; family Cercopithecidae; genus Macaca; species Macaca nemestrina. The sequence continues at coordinate 37,750,092 of NC_092133.1, read as the reverse complement.
TTTTCTTTTTCTTTTTTCTTTTTTTGCAGGGCATGGGGAGTTCTGCTTTTGGTGTCATATCCCTGTTACTTCTTCTATTGTGATACGTGTTGGGTTTAGTATCAGTATTATGCTGATTTTATAAAATGAATTTGGAAGCTTTTCATCTTTCTCTATGCTCTGGAAATATTTTAATAGTATATAATTTTTCCAATTTTTAAAAAACAAGTTGATACAGTCCTGAGATTGAACAGTGATTTTAGGTGTATGAGAGGATGATGGGAAAGGACAGATCATAAAACTGCTAAAAGGGAAACAAAATTAGAAGATACTAGTGTATAGGTACTGGTTTCTACACTAATGCAAGTATAATACTGCATGCAGCATTTCCACTTATCTATTACCCTTTAACCAAAAGTTTTGAGCATCTTGGAGAGGTGTAGGGATGTGTGTGTGTTATGTGGTTGGTTTTTTGTCAGGGATGTTTTTCTGAAAACACCTGGTAGGGAAAATAGGATTCCCTTATTAAAAATCTTTGTAAGATGAATCCATTCGAGAAAGCAAGAAACAAGAACATCTGTAATTGTTCACATCAGAGGTGGTTAAGAATAAGGAGAAAATTTTGGTTTTAAGTGTCATTCATTATCCTTCCACTTTTTTCATTTTTGTATTCCAGTCAAGAAAAGTATGTTTTAGGCACTTGTAATACTAATATATTGGAAAAACAATGTTAAGTCATTGCATTGTGGGGTAAGTCTACAGATAGGTCAGACTAAATGTTGTTCCTTTTGACTTAGGAGCTGAAGTTGCCCTCCTATAAAGGCCAGTCCCCTCAATTAAGTCTCAGACGGTATTTTGCTGACTTGATTGCCATTGTGAGCAATCGCTTCACGCTCTGCCCTTCTGCCCGCCATCTTGCTGTCTATTTACTGGACCTGTTTATGGACCGCTATGACATCTCTATCCAGCAGCTGCATTTAGTTGCGCTTTCCTGCCTGCTTCTAGCAAGTAAGTATGAATCTGATTTACATGACTGGAAATTTCTGATGTTTATGTAATAAAATAAATTTATGTAGAACTCAGTGAAATATCATCAAATCCCATTCATTCCAGTTCACTAGTATCAGGAAGCTTAAAAGTGCTTCTCAGTGCAATAATTCTTAACCAGACATTGAAAAATGGCTTTGGAACCTGTTAAAAACATGTGCCTAAGCTGTACATCCTCGGCCACTCCAGATCTACTAAGACAAAATCTACATAATGGGTACTGGGTATTTTTTAACTTTTTGAAAAAGTTCCAAAGGTGATTTTGCTTTACCTTCCAATTGAGAACCATTGTCTTAAAACAGTGGTTCTAAACCAGGAGCAGTTTTGTCCCACAGGGAACACTTGGCAATGTGTACAGACATTTGGTTGTCACATCTGGTGATAGAGTGGGAGATGCTTTTTTAGCATCTAGTACATAGAGGCCTGGGATGCTGCTGAACATCCTGTAGTGTACAGGACAGTTCCCCATAACAAAATTCTGTGTCCCAAAACATCAATGGAGCTAAAGTTGAGAAACTGTCTTAAAAGTACCATACTCTTATATTAAAATACTTTCTACTGACTACATAATGAGTTGGCTTAATGAACTAAAAGTTAATGTGCAACTACTACAAATGTGAAAACTTTTGCTTATGCATTAGACCAACTATGTAGTAGGCTCCAAGATACAATCTGATACAACCATGTTTGTTACTCAGTACAGAAAATACTGGTGGACCTTGGACCTTTTGGCCTCTCTCTCTCTTTACATTTTCCTGTATCTCATTTCATTGCTTGTTGGTACTCTCACTGAAGATAGGGCACGTAAAGGAATTGAAATTGTGTTTCTTTTAATAATGTGGAAGATTGTATTTGATATGGAAGTTGAATCAGTAATATAGTTCCTATATTCATGTCATTACAGTAGAAATTTATAGTATGTAGATGTATTGATAACCTTCACTTTTAACTCCCACTTGAGGGATAAAGATTGTATTTGATATTGAAGTTAAATCAGTAATGTAGTTTCTGTATTATCCATGTCATTACAGTAGAATCTTAAAGTAGTACGTAGATATACTGATAACCTTCACCTCTCCCACTTGAGGTTTTGGGGTCAAATATGGCTGGGATGAAATAAGGAACATTCCCCCTATATCCATGCCACTAAAGTTCTTGAGCACTTCTGTGCTTGGCTGCTTACAAACCTGAAACCAAATGTAGTCCTGTGTAATATCATTTCTGGTACTAATCTCTTCTCAGATTTTATTTTCCGACCTTTGTTCTTTCTCTGATCTGATGACCTCAACTACTTATTTTATCCCCTGGAATGTCCTTTTGTAAGTTATTTCAGATCCATTGTAGAACCAGGCTGAATGTAAATAAAACACAGCTGCAGCATGACTTCCCACTGCCTATATGTTAAGGTGGAAACTGCTTAATGTAGTGTTTAGAATCTTTCATCTGGACCCAGCCATCTTTCCAGTCTCATCCCCATGTACGTTGAGCAAAATTCTTAGAATACCATTTACTTCCTGAATATCTACATTTCCCCTTTAATCTATTGTTCTCTAAAATTCAGACACTTCACTCATCCCTCACCCCTCACCCCCCACCCAGGAGCCAGAGAGGTAATGCTTGTATATTTATAATTAACCTTTAATTTAGCCTCTAATTAAAGTTTCATGCTTGTAAGTAACCATGTGTGTAATACTGTATGTGTTTAATCACTGGCTGTGAAGCCCTTTGGGGTTTAATAGTTTGTATAAGATTGGAAAAGCTCACACTTGACAGTTTAGATGTGAGTCCACAAATAAAATGGCTTTTTGTTATTGTACAGAATGTTTATTATAGAATCAGTTTATAGTAGAGTGTCATTGGAAATCAGACATGCAAGTTAGATTATTTTAAAAGCTTGGTATCATTAATGGAAAGTAACTGTGTGGCCATCACTGTCATTTTAACACTACCATGTCCCACCTGCTCTATGCCTGTAATTCTTGAAGTGTAGTGTGGGCCAAGTGGGAGGGTCATCTTTGTGTACCATCTTAGGTTGGTTGGAATTGAGTTTTCAATTGTTGTTATTTTTAAATTATATATTTCTATTAGTTTAAGGTCATGAACAATTTATTTTATTGAACTATTTGGATTAATATCAGTGGTAAGATGTAGTTATTTGTGACTTTCCAGTAATTAGGCATTAGGATCTGTATTTGCTAGGGTTCAAATATGAATTATCACTTATTACTGAAAGAACTGGATACCTCCCTCTTTTTTCTGCTGATGACTCCTGATTTCCCTTTCCTTGAGGAAAGAATTGCTTTTACATTCTTCCTTTTGCACGAGAGTAGGAATGTATATGAGGTATTCTTAAGGAGTTCTGCTCCTCGCAAGTAACAAGTTGTTCAAAAGAGTTTGAGCTATCAGTTCTATACCAAGGTCGGGAATTGAAGAGGTTGGCCCTTAGCAGGCAGCAGTCTCTTTACCGTTGCTCCCCAACCCTAGTCTATAACTTTACAGCAGAAGAGCTTAGGATTCTTATAAACTGATAACCTGTTTTCAATGTCTGATTCCTGTTTTAAATTTGTGGAGTTCATTGTAATGGGAAGCTGTAAGTGGATGGAGCATACTTTGTAAGTTCTAGAAGCAAATGCTTATGTCTATACTATTAGAAGAAAGAGCCTACAGATTATCTCTGATTGGAGAGCTATGTGTAGTGTTTTCGAGCAATGACCATAGTGATGGATTCCCTAGGTTGGAATCTTATCAGCAATATGAATTTCAACAACCCTTGAATCTCAGGTTATTTCTTTATAAGATGGAAATAAAGACACCTTACAAAGTTGTTCTGAGGATCAAGTGGGGGTAATATGTTTAAAAGCATGTAGGAAATGGAAACATTAAAAGATTAGCATGGTAATTATTAATTCCCCCATAAGTTGCTCTGTTACCTTTAGCCTGCCTCCTTTACCCTAAAGGTTTTGGCCTATTTCAAACTGGACCCTAATTTGTCCAGGGAAATTTTGCTATTCCAACTCTTTCACATGTATGCCCTGGCTTCCCTTGGCTTCTGTGACCAACATTACATTTATGGAGCATGTGGAAGTAATCTTGGAGATAAGATTTCTCATAATTTGCTCAAGATCTTACATAACTAAGAAATGATCTTGGAGTCAAGACAAAGTGAAAAGTGAGACAGAGGCTTATAGTAGTAACAATTTGTAACAAGTACTTGTTTCCCCTTGCCAACCAATACTGGGTTAGCAAAGCTTTTTACTGATCTGTGAAAATTTGTATCTCACAGCTGGTTTAATTTACATCTCAATTTTTAATGAGCTTAGAATTTTTTTTCTATGAATTACCTTTTTCTTTGCCCACTTTTATATTAGATTCATGTTATAAATTTGTGATAATTCTTAGTATATGTTAGGGATGACTTTTTCTCCTCCTACTTAGTAATAAAACAATAGAATGTGGATTGGCAGAGCACTTGGTGACATCTGATCCGTGCCCTATTCAGTATATAAATCTCTACCACATACCTACTATTCACTGCTGGCTTTGAAAATGTGTTGGTTTCCATGGCTGATATGAACATATCCTATAAAGGAAAGACAACCCAGTGTTTTTGTTTCTATGGCCTCTAATTCTTTATTTTCTGGGAAGCAGATATGAATTTCCTGTGCCCTTATTTCCTGTTTGGGGCCTTTATCAATATACTCACATGGCTTCTGGTATTTCCTTTCAATTGAAGAAACTGATCTTTGTGATCTGTGTGTGTAATGTGGATAAGTAAACTTAAAATGAACATATGCATAGAAGTCAGCACAACAAAAACTATAGATATGAATGCAGGTACTCATTGACATTATCACACTTTTTGAAATCTTTTAATATCCATGTATCTGAATATTTATTACTATACATAATGGAAAAGTTCCAAAAAATTTGAACCCTGAATTAAAACTTCAAGTATGGTTATTTATTCAGAATGCAGATTATTCTTAACTTAGCAAGGTCAATATGCAAAGTCCTTCACACTTGTAGTAGCCAAATATTTTATAAATGCAAACATCTGCAAACATCTCATAGATACTTAATAATATAGAAATCTGTCAGTTCTGGTCTAGAAGTGCAAATTTGGGAATTCAGATATAAATTTTCCTTTTGGCTTCCATTTTTGGTTTGATTGAACTTATCTGACCTTAAATGGATTGGCCAACCTCACTACCTTGGTTTTTGAGCAGTGAAATTGGTCATATGCAATTTTTTTCCCAGTGTTGAAGATTTCAAAGAGATAATATGAAACATTCTTACTCCTTCAATTACGATGTATTAATTTCTTCAAAGGAACTTTAAGCATAATATAAATAAACTCATTAATTTCTACAGTATTCCTTTGAAGTATTCTGTCAGTATTGCTGTTGCTACACAAATGGCAGGGTGCTTGAAAGCTGTAATGATTCATCCAGAGACACTGAACCAAATTTCTAGGTCATTCTCCTTCTGAAGAATTTCACTTTATACAAAGAACATTGGTTTCCTCTTCTTTTTTCAGGCAATATGCTGGATAACTGTGTCATACAGACCACTTTAGTGCTTTCAACTTTAAGTATTTGCTATTGGCAAAACTTGTTAAATTGATCTTTATGTGATTTTAATTAGGAAAGGCTATCTAGATTCTTAAGGTTTGAATTACTTAAGTTTGGGATCAACTTCTACCTGTAGCAATATTTAGAGTGGTTTAGATATAAGGAAGTTCTCTGCCATCACTCCTGCTTCTTTGGGCTTAGATTCTTCACAACACATGAGCTTAGAATCTCCTGGCATAGGAGAAAAACACCTTTTATACCAGTTCCGCTCCCTAAGCAAAGATCAAGGCAGTCGGCAGCATTTTTCCCCCAGCTCCAAAGCAAACCAACATGAGCAAATCCGCACTGGCTCTAGCACCACTGCCTGTACACTGAGCATCTGGGCTGAGTGTAGCAACTTTAATGTGTGGTGCAAACCCATCCCCTGTAGAAGAGAATCATCACAGAGGAAATCTTCTGGTTTCTCCTGGTTTGGCATTCTTTCTGGTTCTTCTCCCAAAAAACGTTTTTAAAGAATAAAATTATAAAATTTCCAAGGAAATGAAAATATATTGAAATATATCAAAATATTAAAATAATTTTTATATAGTAATATGTGTTGCTATAGAAACATTCAAATGATTTTGAACAAGTATGGGTGTAAAATGTATTGTGAGAAATCTATAATAATCATAGTATGATGGTTTTAAACCTTAAATCTAAAATAGAACACAGTAGTAAGAGCTTTAGTTATAATTTCCTTTCTTTTGTGGACCACCATGGAACAAAGACCCAAAGAGGCTTGATGACAACTCTGGTTCTGTTGCTGCATCTGGAAAATCATAATAGTACTTAATAGTTTATAAATGTTCTCCAGCCATCAGTTCTAGAAATACTTTCTAAAATGAAGGCTTTATATATAGAGACAGTAAAATGCTTGTTTGGAAAGTAAAGTGTAAGATGGTACATAATCGATAGAAACATTCTGGGACTGGAAAGGGAATCTTTATTCTTCAGCTGTGCATAGTTGAAACCTTATAGATAGGTATTTCCAGAAAAGAAATTAATCCTTTTGAATAATGTTCAGCCATATTGTCTTTACTATTCTGCTTTCAGTAAGGGAATTTAAAAGCAGATATAAACTATCTCCCCCATGCCCCTTTTTTCTTCAACAGACTAGATTTTTGTTTTGAATTCAGAAGAAGTGGGGAATGGGGTTTTTTATGGAATGATAGTACTTGTGTTAAATGTTCACCCAATTTCTCCCTCCAGTCTCTCTTTCTCTGGAATTGAGATTATATTGATGCCAAGATGAAACAATTGGAGCTTAACTATGTTTTATTTCAAATAAAACTATGACATTAAATTGTTAAAGCTATCTTCTACTCTAAAGTCAAATAATTCATTTTGCTAGCTACCACCCACTGCAAAAAAAAATTTCCTGAAAATACTCAGCTGATGAGATTGAGTTATTTTTTTCACTGGCACATGACTATTTCCATTCTATACTAGAACACAGAACAAAATGTTTACGTATTTCAAGCATTTTTTTTTTTCCAGGGGATTGGGGAAAGGTTGGGGATGGTGGCACTGGGAAAGAAAACACAGGTTCTGGCACAATTGTATCTGTGTAAGGTAAACTACGTCTTTGGATCTAAATCCTGGCAATAAGACAGCAAATCCCATTTTACTGACTAGACCTGTAATGATCACTTGCCTAACATTTTCTCTCCCCTCCCATCCCCTTTTCTTATAAGGTAAATTTGAAGAAAAAGAAGATAGTGTGCCTAAGCTGGAGCAGCTCAACAGCCTGGGTTGTATGACTAATATGAATCTAGTATTAACAAAACAAAATTTGCTACATATGGAACTATTATTATTAGAAACCTTTCAGTGGAACCTCTGCCTTCCAACAGCTGCCCATTTCATTGAGTATTATCTCTCTGAAGCAGTACACGAAACAGATCTTCATGACGGCTGGCCAATGATTTGCTTGGAAAAGACTAAACTCTACATGGCCAAATATGCAGATTACTTCCTGGAAGTGTCTTTGCAAGGTGGGTTGTTGTGAATACCAGTAAGTGACTTGTGCACTTGTGACTCGTGTATTCTGTTCCTTAAGTTCATTTTTGGTGTCTCCACAGATTATGCCTTTCTAAATTATGCACCTTCTTTAGTAGCTGCTGCATGTGTGGCTTCTTCGAGGATTATACTCCGTCTTTCTCCAACGTGGCCTACAAGACTGCATCGTCTTACTGCCTACTCTTGGGATTTCTTAGTACAGTGTATTGAACGACTATTGATGTAAGCCTTTTTATTATTGTGTTTGTACTTTCTCATTAACAGTTTTTTTCATGCATGAGGTGCCCTGAAAACAACTTCTGAAAGGCACAGAGTTTCTAGGTTATTTGATTTTAGCAGCAGTTACTTGCTGCCATGAGCAAGCCCATGTATGAGCAGAACTCTGGGGAAGGAGAGTCCCTTTTGGCCATTAACCAGTTAGAAGATGTCATTGCTAGAATGATTCTGGGCACATGATAAGGAAAGGAGCTGCTTTTTTGTGTCTGTAAGTCAGTAACTCTGAGATCAGTCCAGGCCAGCCTTGCCCCATTCCTAACATCTTTGAATTTTGGGGGCCACCAGGATGTTACCAAAGTGGCAGCCACACTTACGTGCTTATTGTGGACACAGCTCCCAAACTGGAAATAATCCTCAAAGCTACCAGGAAGGTTCACATCAAGGGAAATAGCTTTAGAAGGACACAAGCGGGGTCTCACTGTTGTTGTAATTATGGTGCAGTGACTGCTACCTGGGTAGTGGTGGCAAGTGGTGGAAGAAGCTGTTGGGGAGTTGGGGATGGGGCCTGACTTTCTTGCAAATTCTTCTCAAGTAATATTTTTAATAGTTTCCTTTCTCTCCATGTTTCAGCGCTCACGATAATGATGTGAAAGAAGCAAACAAACAGAGAGGGCAAGCAGGACCTCAGTCAGCGCAACTAAGTGTGTTCCAGACAGCCTCCCAGCCCTCACGGCCAGTTCACTTTCAGCAACCTCAGTATCTCCATCAGACACATCAGACCTCACTGCAGTATCGCCATCCTACGTCAGAACAACCAAGCTGTCAGCAGATTGTATCGACCACACACACCTCATCTTACACACTACAGACATGTCCTGCTGGCTTCCAAACTAGTGTTCAGGGCCTTGGGCACATGCAGACTGGTGTTGGGATGTCACTGGCAATACCAGTAGAAGTTAAGCCCTGTCTGAGTGTTTCTTATAACCGGAGTTATCAGATAAATGAACATTACCCTTGTATTACTCCATGTTTTGAAAGGTGATTATGTGTGAAGCTGATAACTGACCCAGACTGCTTTGTGACATGAAGCTATGGGTAAGCGTTTTGTAAACTTCTGTTCAAAAGGAAAGGGATCTAAGTGACATCAGAACTCTTCAGGTGCCAGCACCAGGAAGACTGAATATCCCTTTTAATGCACCATGAATCCTGGGAGGACTAAGCAAATTAACAGTATGTCAAATTCTGTTACAACAAATCCTTGTATGACAAAAATGTTCAAGTCCTGGTTGATGGTCCAAATATTTCAAAAATACTCAATACAACAGAAAATTTGGACAGACTCCAATTTGCCATTTTGAGAACTGACCTGTGGTAGCATCTGGGCCTAATGTTGGCTTCTAAGTCAAAGACTAAATGTTTATCTTATCTATGGACTTGCCAAACAGTCTTTTATGAAGGAAAGTTACAGTATTAATTTTTGAAAAGGTTTTTTTATTCTGCAATTTTTTATTTTTGTTCTACACATGAATTTTTGACTAAGTTTAAACTTACGAATTGTTATGCTGTACCAATCTGTGCAGTGAAAAAATTTTTTTAGATGATTCTATATAACTTCCTCTCATAAATAGTATAGGTATCTGGATTAATATACTAAAATTAAGGGTAAAAAAGATCTTGTTTTTTAAATCATGGTCATAATTTTTCTTTTTTTCCCTAAGTGATCAACCTCAAATTTTTAGAATTAAAATAGATTTAACTCAGGGAATCTGTACTACTTGGAAACACTTAACTGTAATGCAACATGCCTTGGGAATGTTATAGTGTGAACTACCTTTATAACATAGGTTAAAATACTCTTGCTAGGGTGTGTTTTCAAATGAGAACATAATATTATAGCTCAGAATGAAGTGGTAGTTCCTGTGATTCATAATACATATGTAGGTTTTGCATTTCTCAGTGCAATCTGTGATTTATACTCAGAATCGACATTCTTAAAAAGTTATTTCAAGGGATGGCATAACTCTAAGAGGTCAGTGCTAGAATAAAGTCCTGTAGGTTTATTTTGGAAGGGACTGTGGCCAGGGTAGTTCTCAGGTTGTGCTAGAGCAGCACTTTGTTATGTGGAAGACAGGTTTTTTAAGCAACCTTTGAATCCAGCTCTAGTCCGTCTAAGCAGGCAAAGGTAACTGATGACTAAATTTCAGTAGCTACTTTCATTAGATTGACCCTACAACTGCCCTGGGACATTTCACTGTACTGGTATTAACTGCAAACAGCAATAATTGTCATTACAGCAAGGGCAGTTTGGGGGTAAAGAATTTTGGAAGAATAACCTTAAAAAGTTAAAAAGTCATTGTAATAACTGATAAACTGTATACATTGTGCTCTTTTCTGTGGAAGAAGAAAGATTTGGTGGAGGGAAGCTTTCTGGTTTAAAAATTAGTAAGATGTGTCTTTTTGTGTTTTTTTTTAAGATAGCACTTGAATAGAAGGGAATCTGCGTGGCAGATATGTGACTGCCACAATATGCATTGAAGACAAACTTACTATAAAGATGTTGTGGGTATGCAGCAGGAGTCTCAGTAATCAAGCCAATGGCCTTTGTCAGGAAGGGAAGGGGCTCAACACAGTGATGGACTGATCCAGATGGCTCCCAGGGATGAATGTGGGTGGGTAGCTTCTGCCAGCATGAATGCTTAGAGAAATATCCTTTCCTTAAAAAGAAAATAACTTTTATATTTAGAGTACATAGGGCATGATGTGGATGTATTAGTCTGGTAGATAAAATGAAAACCACTCAGGTAAGAACTCTCACTCATGGCAGCTTTTAAGCATGAAAATTGTTTTCTGAAAGTATCATCACTTTTCCTTTTTAAAGAAGGCTGCTAATTGGATTTTGGTAGTTCTTACCTCAAGAAAACTTGAATTGTTTGGGGGGAAAGTAGGCTCAAAAGAGAATATATCTTTCACATTCACATTCAGAACCCAGCAACCTGGAGTCCAATTTTCAGTATTTTAACTACCTCAATAATGCTATGAATGTAAGATATTGGGATAGAGATCCCAACTTGAAACAACAGCCAGTGCCTGTGGAAACTTAATGTCTTGTCAAATACTTTTATTGATTGGTTTATATGCCGTACTTGTTATAGAAGAATATGCCTTTTAAAAAAGCTTATTAATAACACTTTCCCAATTTATATTTTAAAAAGCTAAAGAACACTGGATTAATAATCTTTTGGGAGGGTAGAATAAAATAATTGATTACTATTGCTGCATACCCGGGGTGGGATGGGGTGGTTGGAGAACCAGAACTATTTTTAAAACATTAGGTTTCAATATAAATACAACTCACAACTGCTAGCTTTGGGGGGTGGGGGAGCATTGTGTGGGTTTTGTTTTGTTTAATTTATTGATTAGTCTTCAAAGTAGGCTTTTTTTTTTTTTTTGAGATTACTGGACCATCATTAAATGTGTACTGTGAAGAGATTAATATGTATGAAGGGCTTTACCAAAGTCCACTAAATAAACACTACTCAAGTACAGACTGCAAACCAAAATGTATCTGTGTTATGACATTAATTGCAAATAGCAAGTATGGTGCTAAAGTCTACACCAATGGAATTAGATGAGTGCTATGCACTTAATTTTAAAATAAAACTAGTTTTCAGTAAAATGGCTTTGGTATTTTTGTTTCAAATACAAACTTGTATGTTTGCAGCTCTAGTGAAGCATCTCATGTAATTCAGACTTGGAATCATGATTATATTTACTAAAAGCCATGAAGATGTAGAATATAGCCATTAGTGGCATAAAACATCTGTTCGTTATGTATTCCATACTGAGCATTAAAGCTCACAAAAGTATATTGGACACCATTGCTGCCTTTTGAGCTTAAAATCAGTTGTTAGTATGTTAGCATCTACAGATTCTAATTTATTCAACAATCATGCAAGCATCAGAAAATCTGAAGTTTGATCTCAAAAGTAGGGACACAGAAAATGGTTAAAGCTGTGAGAAGGAACATAGGGTCTACAGTGAGTGCGAATGGTCTGTTTACCTGAGTATAAATATCATTTGCTACTTAATTCAACTCAAATCTTAGCAGATGGAATTTGTTTTGAAAAGTAAAGTTTAACAGGTTTATACAAGCGGGTGAGGAATTTACATGCCTTTTTAAAAAGCATTTTTGAAATCAGTCTCAAAAGTATTGTATCGTCACTTGTTCTGGCACAGTGCCAGGGTTTAGCAGCTCTCAAGAGTTAATATACCACGTTCTTTAGAGCTGACTTTAAGAAAAAGAACAAGCATTCCAAACCAGGCCAGGTAGCTTTGCCTTGAGGCGATCTGAGCCCCATGTGACAAGTTTATAACCAACAACTGCCTGTCAGGCACATGGTAAAAGCCTCCCTAGCCTCGAGCAGCTTACATCTATGATAAATATGACTAGCACACTTGAAGCAATTAGGCTAGTAGAGGCCTGCGCGGTGGCTCATGCCGGTAATCCCAGCATTTTGGGTAGCTGAGGCCAGCGAATCACTTGAGGCCAGGAGTTTGAAGCCAGTCTGGGCAACATGATGAAACCCTGTCTCTACTAAAAATACAAAAACAAGCTGGGTGTGGTGGCACGTGCCTGTAGTCCCAGTTACTCGGGAGGCTGAGGCACAAGAATCACTTGAACTCAGGTGGAGGCTGCAATGAGCTGAGATCACACCACTGCACTCCAGCCTGGGCAACAGAGCTAGACTCTGCCACTGAAAATTAGGCTGGTGTAGTCTGGAACTCGGTTTAATATCGTGTTGGTTTAGGAATCACTCAACATTCATTTTTCCATCCCTTAGATTTTAAAAAAGTAACAAGTATAGTCAGTTGACAGCATAAAGATCAGGCTCAGGGGTCATATGGGAAGGACACCTGCTGTCCTATCCTTGACTATCACTCTGTCTTTCCTCCCATAACACCCTCTGCCTCCCAGGTAAGCATCACCACCCTGAATTTAGTTATCAAGTCCATAAAGCCTTGACATGGTATGCAATTTATATGTAAATGATTTCCCCTGTTCTTAAAGTTTTATCAGTTACTCAAAGGGACCTGTAGTTAAAAATGGTAACAGTCATTATCTTGTATTCATTTACTTGCTAGTTTCTCCCTACTAGAACCTTGTGTTAGGCCGGTCTTGCATTACTATAAATAAATACTCAAGACTGGGTAATTTATAAAGAAGAGAGGTTTAACTGGCTCATGCTTCTGTAGGTTGTACAGGGAGCATGGAGCTGGCATCTGCTTGGCTTCTGGGAGGCCTCAAGAAACTTATTCATGGCAGAAGGGTAAGCAGCAGCAGGAATCTCACATGGTGGGAGCAAATGCGGGTAGGCGAAGGTGCCACACACTTTAACCAGCTCTCACGTGAAGTGAACTCACTAACAAGGACAGCACCAAGCCATGAGGGATCCGCCCCCATGACACAAACACCTCCCACTAGGTCCCACCTCCAACACTGGGGATTATATTTCAACATGAGATTTGGGTGGAGACAAATATCCAAACTATGTCAAACATATCTTCCCTCTGTCTGCCAGGCTGGAGTGCAGTGTCGCCATTATGGCCCACTGCAACCTCAACCTCCTGGGCTCAAAAAATTCTCCCACTTCAGCCTCCTGGGTAGCTGGGATCGTAGGCACACACCACCACATGCCTGGCTAATTTTTACAATTTTTTGTAGAGGTGGCGTTTGCCATGTTACCCAGGCTGTCCTTTTTTTTTTTTTTCTTGAGATTTTTAATTTTAGAAGAGCTTAGATGTACAGAATTATTACTAAGATAGTACAGACAGTCCCCATATATCCCACAGCCAGTCTCCCTTCTTATTAATATATTGAAATGGTACATTTGTCACAATGAACCAGTACCAATGTATTATTAGTAACAGAAATCCATGCTTTGTTCAAATTTCCTTAGTTTTTCCCTAATTTCCTTTTTCTCTCCCAGATTCCTATGCAGGATATCACATTACCTTTAGCACTCAGGTCTTAGGCAACTCTGGGTTGTGACAGTTACTCAGACTTTGTCTGTGATGACCTCGGCAGTTCTGAAAATCCGTGGTTAGGTATTTCATAGAATGAACATATGTTTCTTGAGAGCAGGGATTTTGTCTTACTCATCTTATGCCCCTGTATGTCATAGGGATCTGAAGTATGATAGCACATCATAGGTTCTCGGGACGTAGGTAACAAAAAATTGGCCAGCACGGTGGCTCACACCAGTAATGCCAGCACTTCTGGAGGCCAAGGTGGGTGAATCACTTGAGCCCAGGATTCAAGACCAGCCTGGCCAACTTGGCAAAACCCCATCTCTACAAAAAATACAAAAACTAGCTGGGCGTGGTGGTGTGTGCCTGTAGTCCCAGCTACTTGTGGAGCTGAAGCAGGAGGATTGCTTGAGCCCAGGAGGTCGAGGCTGCAGTGAGCTTGTGCCACTATACTCCAGCCTGGGTGACAAAGTGAGAGCCTGTCTCAAAACCACCACCACCACCAAAACAAAACAAAACAAAACAAAACAAACAAAAATGCAGTCCAAAAGTAGGCAGTGACTAATAAACAAATGCTGCCTTGGGTTGATTTAAAAAGTAGAGTACTCTGATCATAGGAAGGCACAGTCCCATCAGATTCAGCACTGGTTAGATCATATCTACAAAAATCGTGTGAATCAAATTTTAAGTGGAATGGTGATAAACCCAAGTTTTGCCACAAACTGGTGATGGGTCCAGGAATCATGTTATATGAGTAACAGCTGAAGGAACTGGTGGTGTTTTCATCTGAAGTTTAAGGAAGGGTAAAATGCTTGTCTTCCCAGATGTGAAAAGTCCTATTACTCCAAAGGGCAGAATTAAGGCAGTGGTCCAAAGTTTCTCATATTTCAATGAATAAAGCCAGAATGTTACAAACAGAGCAGTGCTGCTTTGAGAGTTCCTGAGTTCCCAGTTAACAGAGAACCCTGACATAGACCAGAAATGGGATGGAAGTAATCCTTGAACTTGGGTGTAAATATCTTCCAATTCTCAAGAGCTTCTCAGCCTCTAAAGAGTTTCTGGGGAGTTTCTAAAGGCTTTATGAACCTGGGACTTGAGCTGGGTGTAGAAAGAAGGGAAAAGCTTCAGCTAGACTAGGGCAGTCATCACCCCTAGTGTTGGCACAAAGCAGACTGCAGTAGCCTGGCTGAAGCCCTTCCCTTCTTGTATTCTCAGCTCAATTGTTGGACAGTGAAGGCAGACTCATTGAGAAATTGTAGAGGAAATAAGGCTGAGTGAGTAGAATGAGGTTGGGTTATGGAGTTTTATTTTATTATTATTATTATTATTGGGAAGGAGTCTTGTTCTGTCACCGAGGCTGGAGTGCAGTGGCGCGATCTCAGCTCACTGCAAGCTCCGCCTCCCAGGTTCACGCCATTCTCCTGCCTCAGCCTCCCGAGTAGCTGGGACTACAGGCACCCACCACCACGCCCAGCTAATTTTTTTTTGTATTTTTAGTAGAGACAGGATTTCACCTTGTTAGCCAGGATGGTCTCGATCTCCTGACCTCGTGATCTGCCTGCCTCAGCCTCCCAAAGGGTTACGGAGTTTTGAAAGCCAGAAGAGAATACAGTTTTTGTGGAGTCAGAGATATCGCTGAGGATTTGTGATATGACACTGGTGATTTTAGGAAGAATGATGATTTTAGGAAGACTGGTTTTAGAAAGAATAATGATTTTAGAAAATGGTTTTAGGAAGAATGATCTGACCATATCAGAATAGGTTAGTGAGAGGAGATGGGAGTCAGAAAGCTTTCTGCAATAATGACAAATTGAGTAAGAGTGGTACATGGATATTTCATGGTACAAAGGTAAACCCTAAGAAAGAAAACAAAATTGGTAGAATTGAGGGATAGAATAAAGGAAAGGAAATATACTAACTCTGTTATTACGTATAAAAGTGAATTATAGATACTGAGATACTGGCTAAACAGAAAACAGGTATTATATAATCGGTATTACAAAGGTAAGTACAGGAACAAAAACACAAAGCTTTCTAATTATTAAAAGAAATAAGAAAACAAAGCGAACTGTCCATATAGTAAAATATACTTTAAAGGTATAAATAGCAAAAGTATAACAAAATAATCTGACAGAACTAAGTCCAAACATATCAAATCAATAAATGAAAACAAACTCAACTATTAAGAGAAAAAGAATTTCAGACTGAATCACAAAGTGAAAGTCAAATCTATGTTGTATGAGAGACAGGTCTAAAATAAAATGATTCAGAAACGTTGAAGATCAATGGATAAGTAAAGAGATACCAGAAAAACTCAAACAAAAAGAAAGGATCTTAATAACAGACAAGGCTGAATTTTGGCCAAAATGTATTAAACCAGATTTTAAAAAGAACACTTTATAATGCTAAGGGTTACAGTCCATGATAAGGATGAAGAGTTATTAATACTTCTGGATCAAATAACTGTAGCAATATTATCCAAAAACTATAAAGGTTATACAGAGAAATAACAGAAAAACATGGGGCCGGGCGCGGTGGCTCACGCCTGTAATTCCAGCACTTTGGGAGGTCGAGGCAGGCAGATCACGAGGTCAGGAGATCAAGACCATCCTGGCTAACACGGTGAAACCCCGTCTCTACTAAAAACACAGAAAGTTAGCCGGGGGCAGTGGCCAGCACCTGTAGTCCCAGCTACTCCAGAGGCTGAAGCAGGAAAATAGCGAGAACCCGGGAGGCGGAACTTGCAGTGAGCCAAGATCGCGCCACTGCACTGCAGCCTGGGTGACAGAGCAAGACTCCTTCTCAAAAAAAAAGAAAAAAGAAAAACATGGGTGGTAGGTAAGAAACTAATTTATTTCTTTAAGTCCAAGACAGATCAGTAACATTAAAAAAAAAGCAAGGATATACAAAACCCTAACATACCATTAGGGTACATCTAATGGACACATATTAAGATACTCTGAGAAGGAAATGTTACAGACCTGGAATAACGAAGATGGCAGAGAAAACAAAGGATACTGCCGGATGTACAGAGATAGCCTGTCATGCATGCCAACAACAAAATTCTGTCTTCTAAAGAGTCCTTAGATAACTGAAATTGCTTTCTTTGTTGACCCATCTAGGTGCCTGAGATCAGAATACCCTTGCTGGCCTCTTTGCTAGCTACCAGCTAATCTGCAGCTTATCCAGTGAAAATAAAATTCATGGTTTCCAAACTGCAAAAACACTTCCACTTTGGCCTTTGTTAGATGAGGTCAATCCATTACTGGATTTCACTTTACACAACAGTATACTAATAACTGACTATATTTCTGTAAGTTTTCTTGGATAATATCAAATTCTAATGTGAAGTTTCACAAAACTTAACTATGTATTAATCCACCAAAAAAAAAAGTATCAATTCCAAAAAGTAGAATTAATACAGAAGACATATTCTGATGAAAATGCGACTAAAAAGAAATATGTAAAAGGACCAAAGAACCCAAATAATCTTTGGGTCAAATAAGAAACTGAAACTGAAACTTCAAAGTATCCAGAAAATCACTTGTAACAAAAATTCTACATATCATGAGCTCTGGGATAAAACTAAAGCAATGCTCAGAATAAAACTAACATCCAACTGAAAAAGTCTAAGAACAAGAAACCAAACAAAAGCAGGAGGAAAGAAATAAGACAAAAGCAGTAAAAATGAATTATAAAAGAGAAAAAGAAAAAAACTAATACCTACCTACACATGCAATACAACTAAACAAGAGAAAATAAAATACAGTTTAAACATTGGGAAGGAGGAGGTAAAATTACAACTATTTGCAGAATCAATGTATACCTGGAAATGCAAGGTAATCAACTGAAAAACAATCACACACAATAAGCAAATTTAGTAAATTAGCTGGCTACACAATTAAAATAGCTCTCACATATACAAACAACCAGTTAGATTTAATGCAAGATATACTCAATTATAATGGCCACCAAAATAAGATATAATGCCTAGCAATAAATATAAGACATGCACAAGATCTACAGAAAGAAAACTTTAAAATACTTATGACACAAAAGAAAGTTGCACAAGGCATACGATGTACTTTTACAGAAAGTGTAAACTTTATAAAGATGTCAATTGTCCTTAATCTATAAATTTAACACAATCTAACAAAGTAATTTTTTAAAATGACCTAAATAAGCAAAAATAACTAGGAAAAAAATTTTAAAGAATAATGAATATAGAAAAGCCTCATGACATTTTAAAATATATTATAAATCTATAAAAAATAAAACACAATGGTACTGGCAAATGAGCTGACAGACAATTCTGTGAAACAGAATAGAAATTCCCAAAATAAACACATTTAGAATTTATGATATAATAAAGGTTGTATCTTAAATTAGTAGAGGAAAACAAATATTACTCAATAAATTGAGTTAGGTCAACTGGGTAGCCACCTAGAAAAACAAATTTAGATTCCACACCTCAAAAAATTTAAGTTTTAGGCTGGGCACAGTGGCTTATGCTTGTAATCCCAGCATTTTAGGAGGCTGAGGTGGGAGCATTGTTTGAGGCCAGGAGTTCGAGACCAGCCTGGGCAATATAGCGAGACTCTCGTATCTGTTAAAAATACAAAATTAGCCAGGTGTAGTGGTACTTGTCTGTAGTTCTAGCTACTATGGAGACTGAGGTGGGAGGATCACTTGAATCCAGGAGTTCAAGACAAGCTTGAGCAACACAGTGAGATCCTACCCCTACAAAAGATTTAAAAATTAGCCAAGCATGATGGTGCATACCTGTAATCCCAACTACTAGGGAGGCTGAGGTGGGATGATTGCTTGAGCCCAGGAGTTGGAAATTACAGTGAGCTATGATCTCACCATTGCACTCCAGCCTGGGCAACAGGGTGAGACCTCGTCTCTTAAAACAAAATTAAATAAATGAATAAAACATTTAAATTCTGACCAAAAAGAAACTATGGAAGAATTATTTTATAACCTCAAAGGCAGAATGTGCAAGAATACAAATGCAGGCTGGGCATAGTGGCTGCCTGTAATCCCAGCACATTGGGAGGCCGAGGTGGGTGGATCACCTGAGGTCAGGAGTTCGAGACCAGCCTGGCGAACATGGTGAAACCCCGTCTCTACTAATACAAAAACTAGCTGGACATAGTGGCATGCGCCTGTGATCCCAGCTACTCAAGGCAGGAGAATCACTCGAAAGGATTACTTTTACAACTGAGAAAATATATTTTTTAGGGAAAAAAGCTTCTTAGATCAAAAGGTAGACTGACTTCATTACATCTTAGAGCAGGTTCTAGATAAAAGCCTTAGTAGGTATTTGTGCAGATTTTTTTTTTTTTCAGTTTTAAAAAAATCCAGAGGTTCAAGTATTAAAGACCTCATTCCACGAGAACCTTCTAACTCTTGATATACAACAAAATTTGGGCCTTCCCTGGCTCAAGCAGAAAGAAGCCTACAAAGGAACCTATAAAGATGCAAGGAACCTACAAAAATGACCTGGTCTAAGGCCACTTCCTTGTAGACTCAGAAAAATCTGTCTGGCAGATAACCTTTTCCCCTCTGTTGTCCTGTTCTATGAGGATCTCTCACGGCTGCATGAATTACCAGTGACACTCAGCATCAGTGCCCCTCCCTACTATTGGTCCTGAAGAAGTGAGCTTTGTTTTGAAAATTCAAATTTATTGAGGTATAATTTACACACAATAAAATGCACATACTCAGTAACTTTTGACATCTATGCAACCACCACCACAACGAAGATACAGAACATTTCCACTACCCTAAAAGGATTATTTGTGCCCCTCCCACTCCATCCTCCCTGTATCCAAGCCCCTGGCCCCGGCAACCACTGAGAGAAGCACCCATGAGATGAGGATTTATCAACATGAAATAAGTCTGCCTTTCCTACAGTTTCAAACAAATGGAATTATACACGATGTTCTCTTTTGAGTGTGGCTTCTTTCATTTGGCAGGCTGTTTTTAAGGTTTATCCATGTTGTTTTTATTGCTGAGTACAATACTATTTTGTTTGTACTCAGCTGTGAACAAAACCAAACTACATCATATTAGAAATTCATGATAAGTGGTATTTGGGCTCATTAGTCACTTCATTCACCCATACGTCTTTCCAGTGATTCACTTTTCCCTCATCCAACAAATACTGTTCTAGTATTGCCTGTTATGCATCAGGCAATGAGTTAGCCATTGGTTAAATGTAAGCTGCACACTTGGTTCTGGGATCATGTACCTAATTTTGATTAGGTAAAAAGATTTTTGATTAGGTAAAAATATTATTTTGTGTAATATTCAATAGTAGCCCTACTTATCTATGGGAATGTGAAACCTGTGTGGGGTAGTGTTAAACTTACATGCCTGGGCACCCAGTGTCTCGGTGTTCTTTGTAGACTTTGTGAATAGTCTATTTTTTCCATCATAAGAATGAGGTAAGATGGCGCAGCCAAGATAGTATGTCCATGTTCAAGACAAGAAGAGCTAAGAAACATCTGTCACTGTTATCAGAAAAGCAAAATCTTCCCAGAAGCCTCCAGCAGATTTCCTCTTATGACTCATCCACCAGAACTGGGTCACATAACCATCCACATCTACAAGAAGGCCAATGAGGGTCTTGCAAAATGAAATAAGATGGTCATGACTGACACATATGAATCATGACTCACAGACTGAGGCTGGCAATTGTTATCCCAAGCAAAATTGAGGTTTCGATAACAAGAAAGATGGAAGAAATACATACAGGGTAGGCAATATGGATGCTGTGTCTACCATGACTTCTCCTGACGATGTCTGCAGGGAGCCTCAGGATGACTCTGGCACAGACAGGGCAATGTGAGTAATAAAGTGGAGAATGGAAAAAGAATTCCACTAGATGGGTACAACCTTCCCTAGCCCATACTAAATAAGATCTTTGGAGACTTCCAAAAATATCATACACAATTGGGACGTTTACTTTGTTAACAAATGGATTCGTGCTCATAAAATCATAATTATGAACTTTCTCCCACTAATTATAAGACAAGATAAAGACAGAGAACATTTGCAGTCCCTGCCAAAAGGCACTCTCAAGCTCCAAAGCTTGAGTAAAGCACAGTTTCTAAGGAGAAGCCAGAGTCATATCATCTTCCTTCAGCCTTATTCCCTATCGTGCTCCCTCACCTCACATGTATGCTCCTCGAGACAGGGAAATTCGATCATGATTCTACTCTAGGTTCCAGGGGGCTGATAAATGTCACCCTTTTCTTCTCCCCAAAAAGGGAGAAAAGTCAGAATCAATGCACAGATAAAAATGAGAGTAAGGCAGATGAAGACCAAAGTATCAGCTTTAGAACTAATAAAACCTACCTCAAAGGACATGCCTTAGATGTGTTATCTCAGTGCGTGACCTAATAGATACTTTACCACAGAATTCAGTATTCTCAACCAGACACAGGCAGGGCAGGACAACTGTAGGCCTTCCCTACCAGAATAGGCTTACTGTGATAAACTTCCTGCATGTATGAGTGAACCAGACATGCCTCCGATCTGCCAATGTGAAGATCAGAAGGGGAGAGAAGCCAAACATGCCCATGTCCTTATCCTCAACTCACAGATCATATAAAGTCTCCCTGCTACCCTGAGGAGGGGGAGTGGCTGAAAGTGTTCCTCACTCCTCTTTCTCCCTACGGACTGGAGTAGAAACTCCTACCCTCTGTGGAAACAGGAGAAACTAACAGTTCCTCTAACACTTCTGTTTACAAATACCCTAAAAGTGTTTGGTCACTAAGTTTGGATCTTTTTTTAAGGAATAAATAGGGGGCCAATAAGAACATTAAATGTAAAGGTGACTCTGGAAAGTTCATCTAAAAAGTAAGATCTCACAGCCCCCTCATTAGCTAAGTAGTAGAGACTTCATTCATGCTAACCTATATACATAAAGAATATATTATTTGGATGAGGTAAAATGCTAGTTTGAGTGACAGAGACAGTCAGCTATCTGAAGAATTAAAATGCAGGGAGGGCCGGGCACGGTGGCTCAAGCCTGTAATCCCAGCACTTTGGGAGGCCGAGACGGGCGGATCACGAGGTCAGGAGATCAAGACCATCCTGGCTAACGCGGTGAAACCCCGTCTCTACTAAAAAAAATACAAAAAACTAGCCGGGCGAGGTGGTGGGTGCCTGTAGTCCCAGCTACTCGGGAGGCTGAGGCAGGAGAATGGCGCAAACCCGGGAGTCGGAGCTTGCAGTGAGCCGAGATCCGGCCACTGCACTCCAGCCTGGGCGACAGAGCGAGACTCCGTCTCAAAAAAAAAAAAAAAAAAAAAAATGCAGGGAGATTTGGGGGAGGGGTGTTAAAGAAAGCCATTGCTAGAATCTTTCAGTGGTACAGTATATAAGTTTATTTCAGGATCTGGGCTCCTTGTTTAGAGTGAGCCTTTAGCTCATGGCACTAGTCTTCATATATGTTACAAATTGATTTTGTTTGACCAATCCAGTATGAACAGTTTATTTGTAGCACCGAGGAAAGAAGTTCATTATTGTTATACATGATACGAGTCTACAGAACAGTGAATCTTAAATGCCAGTGTGCGTTAATCAAAGAGCTAATTAATGCAGATTCCTAACACCCTACCCCAACTTCATAAGGTAAGTCTGGGGCAGGGCCTATGAATCTGCATTTTTAATAGTTACCCTGGGAAATTCTGATTCAGATTTTGGGAGGTCCATATTTTAAGAACCATTGCTATAGAGATGAGGTGAACTTTCATCAACTCCAAAACAGCTCTAGTTTCTTCTATTAGTAGCCAATCTATGCTCCTTTAACCTTCTTTGTCAAATATATTGTTAAATGCTATCTGACAAAAGAATTACTTCTTAATGAGCCTATTAGGTCAGTAGCTTTCTAACTCTGTGGTCCACTGGTAGAATATGAAGCAGCTTTCTCATTAATCATCCCCCTGCTTTTGGTGTGTACTGTTCTAATCAAAGAGCTTTGAAGACAATAAAGGTATTACAGAAGATTCAGTTTGCCTACCCTAGCATCCATTTCTCCTTTTTTCCTTTGAACAGAAGCTTGATTTGTCATGTCCCCTTTCCCCCCACATCAACATTGCAAGCTCAACCCACCCTCAATTACAGGGAGATGACTTAGAAGGCTAATAGTTATTCATTTTCTTTGCCAGTGCTTGGTTCAGAAACTGGCACATGAGGCCAGGTGCGTTAGCTCATGCCTGTAATCCCAGCGTTTTGGGAAGCCAAGTTGGGAGTATCAGTTGAGGAAAGCAGTTCAAGACCAGTCTGGTCAACATAGCAAGACCTTGTCTCTACACGCAAAATTTTCTTTTTTAATTAGCCAGGCATAGTGGCTCATGCCAGTATTCCCAGCTACCTGCTTGGGTCCAGGAGTTTGAGATCACAGTGAGCTATAATCATGCCATTGCACTCCAGCCTGGGCAACTGAGTGAGACCTTGTCTCTAAAAGCAAAAAAGGAAATGGGCACATGTTTAGAATCTGGCCAATAGGACACACTGGGGAACTCCGCTGGGAGGATTCTAGAAGTTTTCTAATACTGTGAGCAAATGCTGCCAGCTCTGGATGTGATGCCTGGAACTGCTGCAGCTGTCTTGCAACGGCTTGATGTTGAAGTCATAATTACATACTTTCACTCACCAATTGCAACATAAAATATGATGGAGAGTTGCAAAGAACCTGTGCCCTTGATGACATTACTGTGCCAGTGAATAAAGGCAATCACACCTCAAAGCCTACCCTATAGCTGGAATTCCTGTCATCAATGAGTTAATTTTACTATTTAATCTTCTTGGAGTCTGGATTTGTTACTTGTTGCCAAAAGCATTATACCTGATACAGACATCTTTGTATCATGTTCTGTATTCTTCTCCAATATGGCTAGATTTGTGTACATTTCATTGTGCCCTCCTCAAAATGCTATCTTTTGGATTTCTGAATATTCTCAGAATTTTTTACACACGTGCATAAATACAGACACACGCACACACACATACACAGACACCCCTCTTTACTTAAGGTTAAGATGTTTATACTTCCCATGTCTTTTGAGGAAATGTGTTACATTAGTGGCTCCTGTTCCTACAGCTGCTAGTGCTCTTAAGGTTGTGAATGCTACTGAACCATGATTTTTGAAGCAAAAAATAAGATTTTAGCTAATTATACCTACCCACCTGGGTGCTGTAATTTATGAATGTCCTACACCAATTAATATGAAGAAGCTGCGCATCTTAGAAATTCAGCCATATGTATAGAGATAGTAAGTATTCTTGTTATTCAAAGCATGCTGGTGGCACTCAAGTGAGAAACTCAGTAAACCCTACTATTACAGAAAACGCACTTAGAAAGACAAACACCCTCTTCCAGCAATTTTACAGGTCTTTAAGTGTCACATCTAAATCTGCATTTGAATGAGTTGGGTACGGTTATAAAATGAATGTCAGTAAGGGAATCATGTCGAATACTGACAAAAGACTGTTCCATTAGCCCATCTAAACAAGCTAAATAATCTCAACCCTGGTTATAAAAATTGCTTTTAAAATCACAGAGGTACTTTTTAGTTTGAGGATTGATTCTCAAGGGTCCAAGACTCAATTTTCTCAAAAGTAAGGCTTAGTTATTCATATTCAATGGATGTAATAGGCTTCAAGGAGGGACTGGCTTGTGCGTCAGTGTACAGTCTTCCATGACTCTTTAAAAAAGTACGTATACTTTTGTGCCCTTGCCCCAACTTGCAACAACTCTGAAGGGCCATCCCAGCTCCGGAGTGCCCTTACAGGATCTCCTGACATCTTTGTTGTGACTGCATCACAGCTCAACTAACTCCTTCTTTTGCCTAATTCTGCTTCCTTTACTCCCTCACTCACATTACACTCAAGAATCATCCCCATTAAGGCACCTATAGCCAAATCACTGTCTCACAGTCTCTTTCACAGCAACCTCAACCTACAACACTTTTCCTTAACCCGGAGAGTTGGAGGCCTGCCCCGCCTCTCTTAAGTCAACCCCTTTCCTCTAAACCTTCATGACAGCAAAATGGGGGTTGAGACTTCGACACACCATGTTTTTAAGTTTCTGATTCTTATTGTACAACAGAATCCTTCTCTAGGCACTTTTGAAGATTGTGTAGAGGGGAGTGGACTGACTGCCCCTTGTCCTGCGGTATATGGGAAGAATATATTTAGGCTCTTCCCAAATAAAAAGAAGAAACTTTGCTGCAGTGACCAATTAGATCTATGGTTTGGTAAAATTCTACTTGGAAATTATGAATTGATTTATTTGCTTAACATTTGTCTCTGCTCTCAACCAATTCAATGAGAATCCCTGAATTAATATTTAAAAAGGCTTTAGAACTAAGAATGTTTTGAATGAGTAATAAATACATATAGTAATTTTCAAAAGGTAAAAAAATATACTTCTATACATACACACACACATACACACACTTTTTTAAACTAGTAATTCTTATTTCAATACCAAAAGAAACCGTCAAATTGTTTCTGCTAAAATACTAGCAATTATATACAGTCTAATCTAATACTCATATTCAAAACCAATGACCAAGTATTAAATACGATCAATGTCTTAAATTTCCATCCCCACTACCTGGGTCCCAGTTACCATTATCTCATGCTTGGATGACTGGTTTTATATCTACTCTGCCCCACTCTAATCCTTGCTCCAATCGCAGCCAAGGAGATCTTCTCAAAATTCGAATCTGGTCTCAAGTGTCATCTCCTCCTCCTTCTCTCCCCTCCGACCACCGGCCTTTCTTCTAGTACCTATATTTGAACGTTCTTTCCTATCACAGGTCCTTTGCATATATTAGCCCTTTTATCAGGGGCACACATTCCTTCCCTCTTCATTTGTTAACATTTACTCATGTCTTCAGATTTCTGCTTCAGCATCACTTTAGGGAGACTTCCCTAATCTAAGACAGTCAAATTCTCTTGTTATAGACTTCTTATATTTACATTTTTATATTTGTGATTATCTGGTTACTGGTGGTCTATAGAAACTTGTGCTTCTTCCTAACACCTGTTACATTTGCATTTTTGTATTTGTGATTATCTGGCTACTGATGATCTATAACACTAAACCATCAGCTTTATGGGCAAGGGTTTTACCTGCTTTTACTCACCATTTACAAGCCCTCTGTTGGAGTAGATGCTCAATATGTATTCACTGGGTGAAAACATTGGCAAATGTTTTATCTCCTACAAAATAGCCCCCAAAGCAACATGAATTTCACCATCTTTTTCCCCTAGTTGTTTCCAGTGATCGAAAGAACCCCAATAACAAATCTTTGGCTAGAAGATTCTTTTTTAAAATATCTGTTACATGAGGAAGATGGGGCTGGATCTTCTTAGCACCCACCCATTTTGAAAGAGGGTTGTAAAGCATAGACAGCATAAAGGGATAGTGCCCAGAATGCAGATACTCTATTACTTGTAACCACAAGATATCAACACCAGGACCATTTCCTTCTCTTGACACTAAAAATAACTTCATCAAACGGGGAATTACTCAACTTCTCATCTGCACCCCTTCTCTGAAGTTGGTATCCCGTCCATCATTTGAACCCTGGTACATGCTAGAACCCTATTCAAGCTACTCTCAAGTAAAGATACCAGCTCTTATCATTCCATTTTCTCCTTTTCATGGATGGGTTAAGTCTCTTTCCTGAATTGTATTCTTATGACACCAATCAAAGCATATGGGAGTAGGGGTTGGAGGGAGAAGGGGAAAAGCAGATTGTTCACAAATGTTAGGTTTAAAGAACTTCTTTATTCTTAATGCCTTGAAGAAAATTTCCAATGGTAGCAAAATCTTTTTCTGGGAAAAACTGTTTTCATTTTCACTTTCCATGGGCTTTTAAAAAATACTTAAGCCTCTTGGGGCAGTTTCAAAAAATATTTTTATAAAAGTTCTGGCCGGGCGCAGTGGCTCATACCTGTAATCCCAGCACTTTGAGAGGCTGAGGCGGGTGGATTACCTGACATCAGGAGTTCAAGACCAGCCTGGGCAACATGGTGAAACCCCGTCTCTACTAAAAATACAAAAATTAACTGGGCGTGATGGCACGTGCCTATAATCCCAGCTACTTGGGAGGCTGAGGCAGCAGAATTGTTTGAGCCTGGGAGGCGGAGGTTGCAGTGAGCCAAGACTGTGCCACTGCACTCCAGCCTGGGTGACAGAGCGAGACTCCATCCCAAAAAACTTTCTGCGAAGATAAATTAGAGGCCCTGAAGCAAGATTCACAGTGATATGCATGTATTTAACACTGTGTGAGAGGCTTGAAAATGTATGCCACATTTTCAGTGTATGTTTAGGAGTGTATTTTTCTGAAGAAACAGTCCCAATATTGCTTCAGATTCTCAGTCTCTAGTACTTAATATACTGCCTGGCATGTAATAAATGCTTTATAAATACACAAACAAAAGGATGAGAGAATGAATGAAGGCAAAGCCCTGAAGACATTCAAAGGAATGACCACAGAAGTAAATTATCTAACACCAGGAAACATTGGTGTCAGTGAAGTCCAAGGAAAAGAAGATTTCAAGAAGAAAGTGGATAAACTGTCACATGTTGAGCAGAGGTCAAGTCAGACAAGGTCTGAGAAATACCCAGTGGATTTAGAAATGAAGTGGTAGTTGGTGACCTTTAAAACTGGTAATTTCAGTTGAGGTAAAGTATTGCAGTTGGTTGAAGAATAAATAGGAAGTTCAAGGAAAGAAACAGTGAGTACAGATAACTTTTTCTTTTTTTTTTTTTTATTTTTAATTTTTTTTTGAGACGGAGTCTCGCTCTGTCGCCCAGGCTGGAGTGCAGTGGCCGGGTCTCAGCTCACTGCAAGCTCCGCCTCCCGGGTTCACGCCATTCTCCTGCCTCAGCCTCCCGTGTAGCTGGAACTACAGGCGCCCGCCACCGCGCCCGGCTAATTTTTTGTATTTTTTAGTAGAGACGGGGTTTCACTGGGTTAGCCAGGATGGTCTCGATCTCCTGACCTCATGATCCGCCCGTCTCGGCCTCCCAAAGTGCTGGGATTACAGGCTTGAGCCACCGTGCCCGGCCAGATAACTTTTTCATGAACACTTGTCTGTGATAGAGAGGTATGAAACAGAAGAGAGAAGGGCAAACTGGCATAGGATGGTTTTATTGTTTTCTTCTAAGATAGAAAAGATGTGAGAAAGGCTAAATGCAGTGGGAAGCAGCCATAGCTAAGTAAAACGAGAAAAATCCTAAAGAGTAGGAATGAATGGGAAGAGATCCAGAGCCTCAGACCGGAAGAGGATCACCTTTTCCACTGTGCAAGGAGGAAAGGACAAAAAAAAAAAAAAAAGACAAAAAAAATGGGTTATCAATGAAGTAAGTTTGAAGATGTGGTCACACTAATTTGCTAAAGTTTCCATCTTATGTTTTCTATTTTCTCTGAGAAAATGGGAGGTAAAATAACCTGCTGAGAATGAAAGGGTAGGAGATCTAGTGAGCACACAGGAAAGGGTCTAAGGTCAGCAGAAGTTTAAAACAGCTCCTGTGGAGAATGGGAAACAGAAGAATTGCCAGGCAAAGTCATGAACACAAATGTCATAGTACTAGTTTTCACCAATGTGTGATTTTTCTCTAAGAAGTCTTTTGAGCAGAAAGGGGTTTCTAAGAAAAATCCCTGCCACCAGAGGCTACCTTATCTCTTGTGAGTGAGAATTAAGTCAAGTGACTTAAATTCAGGTTCAAAATTGTGGTGGAAATACATTTATGTGAGTATCACATGCAGAAATTATGGTGAATCTGAAATTAAGGTAGGAAGTTATTGGTATTATTTTAAATATCTAGAAAATAAAAGTTTGCCTCTTTAAGGGACTAAGAATGGTGACAGGAAAGTTTTTTTGTACAGGGAAATGAAAACCATTGTCGAGGCCAGCACAGTGGCTAATGCCTGTAATCCCAGCACTTTGGGAGGCTGAGGCAGGCGGA
This sequence comes from Macaca nemestrina, assembly GCF_043159975.1. Taxonomy (NCBI): domain Eukaryota; kingdom Metazoa; phylum Chordata; class Mammalia; order Primates; family Cercopithecidae; genus Macaca; species Macaca nemestrina. The sequence continues at coordinate 37,721,187 of NC_092133.1, read as the reverse complement.
TCACCTGAAAACAGGAGTTCGAGACCAGCCTGGGCAATGTGGTGAAACCCCATCTCTACCAAAAATACAAAAATTAGCACAATGTGGTGGTGCACACCTGTGGCCCCAGCTACTCAGGAGGCTGAGGCAGGAGAATCGCTTGAACACGGGAGGTGGAGGTTGCAATTAGCCAAGATCATGCCATTGCACTCCAGCCAGGGCAACAGAGCCAGACCCTGTCTCAAAAACAAACAAACAAATAAAAAAACCCATTGTCAAAGCAAATCCCTAAATTAAGTACAGTCATCATGCACTACATAACAATGTTTCAGTCAACAATGAACAGTATATGCACTGCTGGTCCCATAAGATTAAAATGGAGCTGCACTATATAGCTGTATTAAAAAACAAAAACAACTTTCATATTGTATTTTTACTGTACCCTTTCTATGTTTAGATATATTTAGAAATGCAAATATTTACTATTGTGCTACAACTGTCTCCAGTATTTAGCACAGTAACATGCTGCACAGGGTTGTAGCTTAGGAGCAACAGGCTATAACATGTAATCTAGGTGTGTAGTAGGCTACACCAGCTATGTGTGTGTAAATAAGCATGATGGTGAATTCGCCTAATGACACATTTCTCAGAACATATTCCCACAGTCAAGTGATGCATGATGGTACTTAGAGAGTCCCACAGGTGACCTAATAACTGAAGCAATCAGCTCTCAAAAGCTTTACCCTGTCACTTCACAATGTCAGCATCAACAAATCCAGAACAAAAGGAAGGACATCTAGAGAGAGAAATCCAGAGCAAAGACTAGTTAGAGTGGTTTTCTCAAAACAGATAGAGATGGAAGGCAACAAGAGGGTGCATGATCCCCAGCACATCTCTCCAGGCCAGCTGAGCCAAGCCTCAGAGAGGGCAATGGAGGTCCTCAGCCCATCAGCCATGACATACATATACATGACATAATCACTCAGACTCACCTAAAATTAAAAACAAGAAACAAACAAACAAATGGAGGACTCTCTCATGCCTATTCTACCAATTTTAAGTCAGTTCAGTCTCTAATGTTCAGTAGGTCATCAGGCAAAGGTGACATCACACTCAATCTCCAAACTGATGCCTATTCTCTTTAGCTTTTTTTCTTCCTCTGGCTACAGACACCCAGAAGCAGCTGGTGACATTAAATACCTCATCACTGTTACTTCCCTCCTTATCTGTTTTCTGGCTTGGCTGGAGACCTACCAAGAGGGTTGGTTACAGAGCCAAGGTTTAAGATGAGTGCTTTCAACACTCTCCACCTAGCAAAACCTACTCTGTCTTGAAAACAGTACAGCAGTCCAAGCGTGGAAGCAGAGAAGAGAGCTGCTTTGAAACACAGTCTAAATAAGTGGTTAAATGCACATTTTCTAAGGGCAAACTTCTATGGTTTATATCCTACTGACAGTAGACAGAAATTGAGCTTTATTTTCCTCATGCACAAAATGGAGATAACAGCGCCATTGAGAATATTAAAGGAGACAATCCAGGTAAACTTAAAAGACTGGAATACAATAAGCACTCAATATGTGTTAGCTATTACCATAATATCTGACCTAGGGTTGTGTTTTACTGGGTAGGTCTAACAGGGAAAAGGGTGCAAGATTGTAATGGTTGAAGTGATGGGAAGTAAAATGTAAAAGCTGACTGGGAGAGAAAACAGCACAGCCAAAGGATTGGAGTTCTTGAAGCTGAAGTACAGATGCACTGGAAGTCATTCAGCTAAAAAGCTGGAAAAATGGGCAGAGAGCAGAAGAGATTTTTAAGTTTTTAAGCGTGTAGCTGCTGATATAAATAATTATAAGATTCAGAGACTGGGTGGCTTCGTGAAAAGGTAAAAGGTCACTAAATTTGAGGTCAAGCAGTTGAGAACCAGGATGTTGGTTTAGTTAACCACATGGAATTTGAAGTGACCATCATAAAGGTGGGACTTGGGGAGAAGAGAGTAACTATAAGCCAGGTGCCACAGTCTTCAGTGAATGAAAGGAAATGAATGAGAATGGCAGGGACAGGAAACTCAGAAAATAATAGTCATATTGTATGAGCACAGCTAAAGAAGGATGCCAACTGCTCTTCCCAATTCCAACTGATGCTAGCTGGTGGGAAAAGACCATAGACCCAAAGCTGCTTGCAATGCTTAAGAGAGTATAACGACAGTACAGCAAACTGACCTATCCAAAATGTTACTGTTCCTGATGAGAAACACAGCCATCAAACTGTTTAGAGCGCCTTCTCAAAGCAGCCTGGCTATTCCGGGTGTCATGGTATCTCTGAAGGCCTTTCGAAGGATCATTTGTGTCCTCTCTCTACCCCCGCACATATGTCCACCACAGTATGGCGCATACTTTATGTATTTTTTTATTGATTGAACGATTGGAGACAAGGTCTCACTCTGTCACAAGGCTGGAATGCAGTGGCATAATCACAGCTCACTGAAGCCTTGACCTCCTAAGCTCAAGCGATCTTCCCACCTCAGCCTCCTGAATAGCCAGGACTACAGGTGCAAACCACCATACCTGGCTAATGTTTTCTTATTTTTTGCAGTGATGGGATCCCTATGTTGTTCACAGTAGTCTTGAACTCCTGGCCTCAAGCAATCCTCCTGTCTCAGCCTCACAAAGTACTAGGATTATAGGCATAAGCCACGACATTTGGCCACATGAATATATTTAAATGTCACTCTCCCATAGGTACTTCCAGGGCTGAGGCAAGATATAGTCATCTTTTAATGCCTATCTCTTAATGCTGTGCAAGCACTTCATAAATGTTATAAAAGAGTTCTCGCAGTCACCAAATCAGGGAACAGAGCATAAAAAGAATACTCTCCTATGAAGATGGGTCATGAAGCATTTAAGCTTTGACTATAAAGAATGATTTTTTTCTGGGTGGGCGTGGTGGCTCACGTCTGTAATCCCAGCACTTTGGGAGGCTTGGCGGGGGGGTGGGGTGGATCACTTGAAGTCAGGAGTTCGAGACCAGCCTGGTCAACATTGTTAAATTCTGTCTCTACTGAAGAAAAATACAAAAATTAGCTGGGCGTGGTGACGGGTGCCTGTAATCCCCTCTACCTGGGAGGCTGAGGAAGGAGAATTGCTTGAACCTGGGAGGCGGAGGTTACAGTGAGCAGAGACTGCAACACTGCACTCCAGCCTGGGCAAGACTGAGATCAGGCCTCAAAAAAAAAGAGAAGGGAAGGGGAGGGCAGGAGAGGGGAAGGAAGGGGAGGGGAGGGGAAGAAAAGAAAAGGAAAGAAAAAAGAAAAGAAAAGAAAAATGATTTTCCAATAAAGATTAGAAAGGAGGTATGATATTTTTTCACCAACTGGTAGGATAACATTTTTAAACACTCCCGATGAGAAATCATGGCTGACACCTAAAAGGAAAAACTCAGGATTTGGAAAATAAATTTGTTAGTTAACTTGGAAAATCCTTTAACCAGTACACTAAATGAAAAACAATGATGTCTTAAATTAGCAAAATCCATTTGTATTCCTTGTTTAAAAGTTTAAAAATTTTAAACTTTTTAAAAATTTACTTGTTTAAAAGTTTAAAATTTTTAAACTTTTTAAAAATTTACTTACCCTAGAGTTTACATGAGATGCTTATAAATTCATCTTTGCTGTAGGTAAGTAATGAGAAGGTTTTAGAATTTTGTTTCTGGTCCTCCTTTCAAGTGTCCCATGTCTTTCTGTTTTATTCTTTTGAGTCACAGAATATCTCCAAATGTCAAATGTTCAAATTCATCCGTATCTGATATAAATTCTTGAAGATGCAGAAAAAGTAGGGAAAACAAAGTGAATATATCTTATGATTTCAGCCTAGGTGAATTCACATTTTGTTGGGGTGGGGGGTTTACTGTTACTCATTTACAGGAAAACAGAAAGATGGAGAAAAACGGTGTGGAAATAATAAAAATTTTAAAGGAAAACAATTTTCAGGGTAATACAAAGCAATCCTTAGGTACTTAAAAAATTATTCAAAGAAACTATTTGCTCCAAATGTAGTGATATCATTTCTCCTTCAGTTCTTCAAACTTGAAGGTCTTTGATTAATAAGCATAAACTTCTGTGAAAACTTCATAAAATGAATTACTTTTTTGGACTAATAAAATAATTTTTTGTAGGCCCTTAGCTTTATTCTCCTTTGGGTTTGGGGAACTCAGTAAAGTATACATTACAAAGTCTGTGCAAGGAAGTAAGTACTAACAGAAGTGAATACTATTCCCTCATTACTGCACAGGCATAACTAAAGAATAAAAACTGTGTTTTCTGTAAAAAAAGGGCTCTGAGAAAAGGAAATTCATAGTGAAAATTCCAAGATGTTCATGGTTAATGTTCACTCAGTAATGAAGTGCTATCACATGGTACAGAGTTTTATTTTAGTAGCAGGAATTTTTGTAATTACGTAAATGACTTTACTCCTGTATCTGGTCTTTAAAAATTGAATATACAGGCATATATTCTTTACAGAATTATGTAAGTAAAATTATAGCCATAATCACATTTAACAATTGAAATGATTTTTAACATCTGGATTATTAATATAAAATAATTTCCTGTATCTCATGTTTAGTTAAAACACTGTGTTATTTGAGGGTAAAAATTTTTTTTGTTAATTTTCCCAAATCCCTTCCAGATGATATGTCACACACTGGCTTTTCTGGCCACAGCACAATACTCAGCTGATTATCTACAGAAAACAGTCTACAACTCTATAATTATTCCTGTGCCACCTTCCTGGTTCTAACTGAAGTACAGACTATCAGACAGCCATACTTATGGTTGGAATAATTTCTCCTGTTACATTATTCTCACACTTGCCCATCCCAAAACTTGAACACTTTTCTGCCCATTGACATAATTTCAATACATCTTCCAATTGTAGTTTATTATTCATAACTCAGAAATATTCAACATTATTTGGAATAATATTTGGGAAAGACAGTATGCCTAATCACCTCCAGAATACTCACAAAAATTAAATAAGCTATCAACATTTTTTGAACTTTTCTTACAATGAAGATTGCTAAAAATTAAATAATGTTCCTATACTTTGGCCAGTTTAAAAATAAATCAGATTTCTTGTTGGAAAGTCTATATGCCAACACTTCAATTTTTACTATACCTCTTCAACGAACAAAATATACCCCATACTTGATGACAACCAACAATAACAAGCAGAAGAAAAGATATCTGGAAAGAAAGACAGTTTGTAACAGTGAACTTTTGAATGCAAAAAATTTCAGTGCAACATATTTTTGCACTATTAATACTATTGCAGTCATGTGCTGCATGACATTTCACTGATGGTCCCATAAAGTTATAATATTTTTACTGTACCCTTTCTACGTCTAGACATGTTTACATATGCAAATACCATTGTGTTACAACCGCCTATGGTATCCAGTACAGTAATATGCTATACAGGTTTGTAACCTAGGAGCAATAGGCCATACCATACAGGTATGTAGTAGGCCGTACCATGTAGATTTATGTAAGTACATGCATAATAACAAACTCACTCAACACATTTCTCAGAATGTATCTCTGTCATTAAGCGATGCGTGACTGTGTATTTTATGTCTAATTCAAGCCAAATACAATTTTTTAATGTTGTATTTGTAATGTGAAATGAAGATGTGGTGGGGCACTGTGGCTCATGCCTGTAATCCTATAACTTTGGGAAACTGAGGTAGGCAGATCACTTGAGCCCAGAAGTTCAACACCAGCCTGGGAGAAATGGTAAGACCCTGTCTCTACCAAAAAATTAAAAAATTACCCGGTGTGGTGGTGTGTGCCCGTAGTCCTAGCTACTTGGGAGGCTGAAGTGGGAGGATCACTTGAGCCTTGGAGGCAGAGGCTGCAGTAAGCCAAGATTACATCACTGCACTCCAGCCTGAGCAACAGAGTGAGATTCTGTCTCAAAGAAAAAAGAAATGAAGTCTTGTTTACTTCATTGAGTAAATGTTCACTGAAAACTCACTATGTGCCAAGCATGTTCTCAGTATGGGGGATTCACAGGTGATAAAGACAAACATGGTTCCTATTTTTCCATTATTATGAAGACTAAATTTTTTAAAAATTTATTTTGCAGATGTGATCAAATGAAATCTATGCTTTATCTTGAATCATTTACATTCAAAAATACTTAATCCTGCAATAAAATGTTACAAAGTCACAGATGTTACAGAGTTAGGGTTGAAAATGAGCTCATCAATTCCAAGATGCACATTATTTTACATTTTGACATCTCTAAAATCAGTCACATCTTACAATGTGACCAGACTAGACAGCAATGGAGATGGAGTTGGCACTGCCTATATGTGCATCAAAACTTCAAAACTCAGAATGAGCACAAGGGGCTTGGAAGAAAATCTCAGGTTCAATAGTAAAGGCACCATTGTAAGGATTTTTTTTTTTTTTTTTTTTTGAGTAGAGATGAGATATTGCTATGCTGACTGACCAGGCTGGTCTCAAACTCCTGGCCTCAAGCAATCCTCCCATCTGGGCCTCCCAAAGTGGTGGGATTACAGGCGTGAGGCACCACACCCAGCCTTAAGGATTTTTGATGATTCAAGGTTCAATAAAACATAACAGTTGAAAGTTTTCATTTATTATAGGTGAGGAAAATGAAATTTAGAGTGGTCACATGACTTGCCCTAATTCACAAAGCTGGAGAGGTAGAATAGAGTCCAGGTCGGTTTTCTACAGTCATTCACTCTTCTACCAGTGTACAGTTATATGGAGGAAAAGGGGTGTCATACAAAATAAGTAGGTAAGAAGATGGCTCTAGTTTTGTAACCATAAGCAAGGAACTTAATCCGTCCTTGCCTCAGTTTCTCCATCTATTAAAACAGGGATTTAACAAACCTAACTCACAGTACTGTTGTAAGCATTAAATAAGATATGTCTGGCAATTGTCACAAAGATTGGCATATGTTAAGTACTCCATAAATGTCAATTATTTGAGATCAGACTTTACATTTATTATACACTAAGTCAAGCCCACATATAGTTGTTTGTCTAAAGCACTAGAAAACTAAATAAACTGGTCAAATGTTTGAAGTGATAAATACAACGAAAATTTCCACCTTAACAATGTTTTGTCCAGGTACTGTGCCAAGAACCCAGTAGACCTACCTGCAAGAAACCAAACAAAAAGCAAGATTCCACGCTGGCATGATGATCAAATTACGTACTTCAATATGTGTGAATGCATTTATAAGCACAATCTCAATACATAAACAGGGAGCAAAATATTTAATGTATAAACGGATCATTTCTTTTTGCTTTATTTAAAATACTATATCAGAATCACCCCAGGACCTTGATAAAAATTTTTTTAAAAACTATTATAACTACGTATATTAAGCCTGGTTAAAATCACAAGTTTTAGAGGTTTAAGCCTTACTAGCTCAGCTCTTCTAATTTTGAGAGTTTCAGTGAAAATCTAAATTATAACACAGTATGTGGAGTAAACTTGCTTTAAATATTAGCTTCTACATTGTTTCTATAAAAATAGTAATCTTCTGTCTTTTAATATCAACTCATCACATATTAAATATTTCAGTTAAATCAAAATTTCAGTTGAAATCTTCAATCTAAAAAATACACAGTTATGCGCTTAAAAAGTAATTTTAACCACTAGGAAATGTTAATGATTAACTCACATTTGTTTCTGTTTCACTCCATGACAAAACCTACAGGACACCCTGCAGAGAGGAAAACTCACATTAATATATCCAGAATTTTATTTTCAGAAGCTTCTGGTAACGAAAACTTTATTATGAGGTGTCTTCATGTTACCACCGCGCAGTAGCAAAGTTAAAATATTCTAAAGATTAGTCTATTTTCTCATACTGGTTTTTTTTTCTAATGCTTTTGCTAACATGTTGTCTAAATTTAAACCTTAAAACGATCACATGACCCAATATGCGAACTCTGCCTATTAATTCTAAAACTTTTAATAACAGTTTGCTTATGTTTGAGACTTAAAAAAAAAACAAAACAACATACTGCACTATGCCCATCCTAGATATTTTCTAGGATCAAAGTTTATCTGGAGCAGGGCAGGCTGTGGTTGAGGGTGGTTGGGTCAGCAGGGAAGAGCCTTATGATCAGCTCTGAGCGCCTCCACGGTGAGGAGCACCCAGAATTAAGAGAGACCAGGCACCAAAGGGTGGGGTAACTCAAGGTTCCATTTAGAAGACTCCAGCCTCGGCCGCCCGTGACTCCTCGACGAGCCCCACCTCTCTAGGTTCCAGTATCCGGCCCGCCCCTTCCTCCCAGGCTACCACGGTATGGCCCGCCGAGCTCCCGGGCCGCGGGAAGTGACGGAAACAAAAACTTGGTACACAAAGAAGGGCTGGGTCAGAAGTGAGGCCCCACCCTGCCAAGAAGGACGAGTTTTCTAGAAAAACTTAGCGGCAAGTTAACGGGAAGCGCGATAACAGAGTTCTTAGGATTGTGGGGGGCACCCTGCCGCCAGAAAATCTCATCCTTTGTCCTTTGAGAGGCCTCCTTGAAGCCGAAGGCTCTAAGTGCCCCTGGGCAACCTTTAACCCGATCTCCATTTCGGGCCCTCACTGATGGCAGCCATGACAGTTGCATCGGAAATATCGAATAGCAGCGGCCAGAGTCTCCCGGAAGTGACGCAACGCGGAGGGATCCGCGTTCGGCCGAGGGAGACCGAAGTGAACTGGTTCCCGGAAGCGGCTGCAGCTGGGCAGCTGGTGGCGAGGCGGAGGAAGGTTGGGGAGAGAGGTTGTGGGTCTTACAACCAACCCCAACGCGTTTTACGTGTCAGGCGGGCATTGTGCTGAACACCTGATTGGCAAGCCATTTAATCCCTGCCTTACTACAATCCCAGCAGTCAGGAATTTATTACTTCCATTTTACATATGGGGAAACTAAGGCTAAGAGAGGGCGAGTAAATTTGTCCGAGATCGTATAGCTGGTACTTGGTGGACGTGGTGTAACTCAGACACCACATTCTCTGTGGTGACTCCCTTTTGTAAAACCAGAGCTGCTGGCCCTTGGCATCCTGGTAAGCTCCTTTAAGTTAGGCACTCTGTGGCCCAGAGAGGGGCCAACCTGTAGCCAGTGTGCTCTTTATGGTGAACACAAGGCCGAACGGTGTGCCTGGGTCCCCTTGGCTGAACCTCAGATTTCACTTGGTCTCTGACACCTCACCTTTGCAGCACTCTCCCTGTGTTTGCAGCGCTGGTTACCTGAGGAAACTGTCAATGATTGCTAGGCTCTGGGGAGCATTTTAACTCTGATTAGGCCCTTTTAAATCCAGGACTAAGACAGTTGGAGGCCTCTATCATCAGATACTCTTGCTGGCCTTAACAGGGGGCCAAGGATCATAATCTTGGACTTTCCACCAGATAAAGTGTTTGTTTGGCTTCTGTTTCTTTAGAATATGACTGAAAACCAATCTATTGTTTAATCTTCTTTCTGCGTTAACCAGTACTCAAAGTGTGAATAGCCACTAAGGCTATGTTTTTGTAAAAACAAATTATGCATAGAAAAAACACAGGAAATACATCAAAATTAACAGTGATAGTGTTTGAATAGTGGGTGATTTTTTTCTCTCTGCTTTCTCGGTTGCATATCTGCTATAATACCTTTTTAAAATAGAAAAATAAGCAAACTGGCTATGGTAAAAACATTTTTAATTGCCTGCCGTTGTAATGAAGGCAAAGGCATGTTGTCATATTTTGACAAATGACTGTCCTTGATACAAATCACATAGGGAAATCCTGTTTGACTAGAAAAGCATTGGATTTTTGTGAGTCGGTGTATTCTCAAAATTTTTAATGTTTTGTTTTGGTTCTATAATCCTCACAGGAAAAGTAAAAAAGCAAATTGATGTTTTTCACACACTTTCGTATGAGAATATGCCACAACCAAAAGTCATATCTAAAACAAAGTTTCAGAGGGCATGGAATGTGGGGCCTTTGGGTACTTAAAATGCTGGAGAACAAGTATAAAAAGCTATTTTTATTCTGGCTGCTTTGGGGTACAGTTTTAAGCAATTTATTTCAGACTGCCAAAGAAAGCTTCATTCTTTATGCACATACTCTGTTTCCCACTATTGATTATTAGTGACTTCTAAAGCAGTGACAAAACAAGAAAAAGAAGATAGAAGGGAAAAATGAGAAGTGATCACGGGAAGAAGAAAATGTGGAGGAACAAAGACACATGGTGATATTGGGGTTGGAGTTACTTTGGAACTCCAGGGTGGCATGTAACAGCCTTCTTATCCAAGTCCTGGCACAGGCCTGGTTACCTACTAAAAGGTAAGTTAGCATCTATGATGTTCCCGCTCACATACTCAGCACCCACAGTGATAACTCTTACTAAAAATTCATCTTGATGCTCATTCAAATTAGACATATATTTTAACAAAAATGGAGTGGTTGAACAAAAAGAAATGTAAAGTAAAATCTCATCACTTTTCCTGTTTTTTTCTCTTACCATGTCATTCATTCATCCTGTGGTTAGTAGCATAACTATAAACTGGAAGTTTTGCCTGCATTATTATAAAGCAACAACTACGAAACACCAAAGTGAGGTGCTGACAAGATGCATATTTTCCAAAGAAATGTCTTTACGTTAGTCTGACTTTGATGAGAAGTTGTTGTGATGGAATTAAATGTGCAACAATTTTATTAGAGGAAACGCCTGTGAGAGAGAAGGGGAGGGAGCCAAGCAAGGCTGGGAGAGGATGCAAGTCTGAAACTAAGTGAAGGAGAAAGGGAGAGAAGGGTGGTGGAAGTTTCCTAGACTGCCAAATAGTCTAAGCAAGATTTAGAAAGGCTATTGGAAATTCTCAAGCCAAAATCACCTGCCAGAGGAGTCCTTCTTTCGGGAACCAGCCTGCATTATTATCTGTGCTGCTCTCAGTCACCGGCTGGAGCAACCCATGGGTGAAAATGTGGCCAGGGAATTCAGAGTGCAGCAAGCATCTGGGGCCCTTGATCGGTTTTGCTACCTGTATTGGCAGCCACTGTCCAAGAACTGATTTTGCCACTCCTGGACCTTTCACCAGTTTCATGGGTTAAAAGATGTTGAAAGAGATGAGTTTATGAGGTGAAGTTTTGGGGAGAGCCATTGTTATGCTTCCCCACTCACCTTCAAGTCTAGTGAAGGGAGCTTCAATAGCAATACTCAGAGAACTTGATATGCATTCCCTGCGTTTTGAGAGTTACAGTAGTATTGTGAGTCACATCTGGGAAACCCCAGGGGCAGGAGAGATGGGCCAGTGAGAATTTTGGCATAGGAGTGAAGGAGAGTTGCTATGTTGGGATCGATAGTCACTGCCATAGTTTGTCAAGGCAAATGATGCCTGAGTGTTTCTTGTGCAGCAGATGTGGGCCACATGAAAAAAAGAGGAAGTTTGCCTGAGACTTTTTTGACTCTTGTGTATGGAGAGAATCTGTATGGTATGGATTATTAGAGAAACCATAGCTGCAGATGGAGCAATAGCTGGAGGAATAGAATGCATTACCTATCTAGAGTGACCACCTTGTCCAGTGTGCCTTGGACTTTCCCTGCTTTAGTACCAAAAGTCCCAAGTCTCAGGAATCCATGTTTGATCATGCTACATGTCATAGGAGTTGTGGCATCCAACAAACCTAAAAATCATCTGTGAGAGTGGGTCAAGTTTAAGTTTCAAGCAGGTCTAGAGTGTAAACCCAGTTTATGACCATGCCAGTGTTAAAGTAGATTTTATCAGAGGATAATTGGAAAATGATGCTAAAGGAAAAACTTCTTCACACTGTTTTTTTGGATCAGTCTTTTGACACAGCCAAAATACCATAGACTGAATGGCTTACACGCAGAGATTTATTTTCTCATCGTTCTGGAAGTTCAAAGTCCAAAATCAAGGTTTTGACCAATTTGCTTTCTGGTGAGGGGCATTCTTCCTGGGTTGCAGCTGGCTGCCTTCTCACAATATCCTCATATGGCCTTTCCCCAGTACATACTCAAGATAAGGAGGCATGGGAGAGAAACAGAGAGAACTTTCTGGTGTATCTTCTTATAAGACACTAATTCTGTCAGATCAGGGATCCACCCTTATGACCTCATTTCATCTTAATTACTTCCTTAGAGGCCCCATCTCCAAATATAGCCACAGTGGGGGTTAGGGCCTTAACATATGAATTTGAAGGGCACACAAACATGCAATCCATCACAGAGTGTGACTCTGCAACACAGAGATACCTTTTTGGGGGAAGGGGGGTCGTGAGAACATTAGGTCTGTGTTTATGTCTCACACTCTTAAGGAGGAGTTGTGCTATGGTGACTTTGCAGCCCTGTATCTTTATGAACAAATGTAAATATGATCTCTAGAGATCATTTGTGACACTTTTAGAGCTTTTTAGACATTAATCTTGTCAAGGAAAGTTGGATACCCAGAGGACCCTGTTATTTTTGCATTCTGCAAAGCAGAAGATATCACACACTAATATTCACACTACTGAACTCGTGAGGAAACCCACAACGGACTCTGTGTACATAGTGATCAGGACTTGGTCTAAGCCCTGGGGCTTGTATTTAGCTACAGGGACTTAGTAAACAGTGGAACTGTTCTGATAAGAGATATGGTTCTGCTTCTATTTATGAAATTTGATTTTTTTTAAAGTTAACACAGGATTGGTTAATCAGGGAGTATATCCTCTTACATCTTTCTTACAAATATGAACTCAAGTAGTTGTAGGACTCCAGCTTAAAAGGCCAGTATGTTAAGAATGAATTGCTGTTAAACAAAACAAAACAAAAGACAGATATAGATTTGAGCCTCCTTTAGCATCCACTTGATCCTTCCAGAAGGCATAGCTGTTTTTTTAATTCCTTAAGGGGTATAATAGTTGGAAGTATGTTCAGCTATGATGAAGTAATATAAATTTCCAAAATAAATTTATTTAAACATGACATAAACTAATTTTTTTCTTTTAAGAAGTCTAGATGAAATCAATTTAGAGTTAGTACAGTTATTCATGGTGTGAGGATTCCAGGCTCCTATCTTGTTGCTCCACTATCTGTGGTGTCCATTTTCCAAGGTCATTTCATGATCTAAGATGGCTGGTAGAGCTGTAGCCATTCCAGTGAACAGGAAAGACTAGGGGATTCAAGGAAAAGCACAGTTGTTTCATTTAAGGATGGTTCCCAAATGTTACACACAAGCTTCTGCAAGACATGTGGAAAGGGTAGTATTTTATTTTCTGGTAAGCCAGTGCCCAGCTGAAAAATTAGTTTTTATTACTCTATAACAAGGGTCAGCAAATGATGGCCAATTGGTCAGTTGCCTGTATTTGTAAATAAAATATTGGAACACAGTCATGCCCATTTTACCTGTCGTCCATCTCTACATGTTCTTTTAAACTATTTTATTGACATAATTCACATTATACAATTCACCCACTTAAAGTGTAAAATTCAGTGGCTATTAGCGTTCACAGAATTATGCATCTATCACCACAATCAATTCTAAAACATTTCCATTGTCCTGAGAAATGCCACAACCTTTAGGTATCTCTCCAGTCCCCCATATCCACCACCGCAATCTTTCTGTCTCTATAGATTTGTCTACTTTGGACTTTTCATGTAAGTGGAATCATACAATAATATGGGTCTTTCGTGACTGGCTTCTTTCACTTAGCATAATGTTCTCAAGATTCATCCATATTGTAGCATGTATCAGTACTCCATTTCTTTCTGTGGCCAAATATTCCATTATATGGATATACCACAGGGTATTTATTCATTCATCAGTTGATGGGCATTTGGGTTGTCTCTTTCTTTTAGCTATTGTGAATAATGCTTCTATAAACATTCATGTACACATTTTTTTGTGGACCTATGTTTTCATTTCTCTTGGGTATATTCCGAGGAGTAAAATTAATGGGTCTTATGGTAAATGTACGTTTAACCTCTTTTTTTTTTTTTTTTTTTTTTTTTTTTGAGACAGAGTCTCAAATGTCTGTCCATTGATGCAAAAGAACTCATGGTATTAATTTAAATGCCACATACTGGTTCTTTAGAAATCATTTCCCTCCTCCTTTAGAAATCACTTCTTCCTTCACCTAGGACAAATCACAGATAACTGCACAGGCTCTGTAAATGGTTCTAAGAAGTCTTCAGTGATGACCCTAAGAGCGTATTTGGCTCCCCTCTGGTAGATTAAATGCTACCTGTCCTGAAGAAGGCCCCCTGAGTATTAGTCTTTTTTTTCTCCTACCGTGAGTGACATACTGTAAAAGCATTAGGCATCCAGATGTTCTACTTCTCATTGCTTTTCTAAATGTTTTATTGAGATATACCTTCTACTATAAGATGACTCATTGTTAGGCATTATTTATCAAGCAGCTATGCCAGTTATCAACTGATTGCCTCTCAGCCCCAAATTTGCCTTTTGCCTCATCAGTAAAAATGGACCTGGGTTCTTGAAATATTTCTCCTTAGCCAGTGGGCATGATGTTAATCTTCTTAAGAACTGGGAGCTGGAGAGACATTGTAGGAGGAGGAATTTTTCCTTCCTGGTCCTAGTGGCTTTTATTCTCTATTACTTGACCTCTATTCTCTATTGCTTTTATTTTCTATAGCTTGGCCTGGGTAGTTTTCTCCGGTATGAGGTACCTAAAGGAGGCAGATTTCTCTAGTGGCTACTGTGTCAATTTCTAGACTTGGGTGACAGAGGCATAGCCAGGAGAATGGCATGAATTTGTGCCTTCCCAGGTCACTGCCCTCTTTGCCCACTCCTCAGACCCACAATGTGTACATGCCCGGAGCCCTGTAAGCTGGCTGTGAGGAGCCCTGCAAGCAACCCTAACCCTGGCTCTAGTGAGCCAGCCACCCAAGCTTTGCCTATGCAGCTGCTCAGAGCTGCCCTTGTCCAAGCCACACACAGAAGCACTAGTTTCCTGTAGCTCCCAGTTCCAGCAGCATCCACAGTGGTGCTCTGTCTTGTTCTGTGCACTTGACTTCCTGCCTAACACCCACCTACCAGTTTGAGCTTGCCTGTACCCTCTGGCTTACCCAACAACTAGGCATAAATACATCTTTGCAACTTTGCATCTTCCAATTCATGAACATTGTATATTTCTCCATTTATTTCATTGTTCTTTGGTGTCTTTTACTGAAGTATTATAGTTTTCTCTACAAATATTTTACTTATTGTTTAAACATCTATTCCTAGTATTTCACATTTTAATGCTATAATAAATGGCATCATCTTTAAGTTTTTAATTTTTGACTGCTTGGAATGCAACAAATGTGTATATGTTGATTTTGTATATCCAGCAACTTTGCTAAACTTTCATGTTAATTTTAATCATCTATATGTAGGTTCTGTTTAATTTTCTATATCCCAAATTGTATCATATGTGAATTCTTCTTTTCTAATCTTTATGGTTTCATATATTTTTCTTGTTTTATGTACCAGTGAAGACACAAAATATAATGTTGAAAAGAAATGGTGTTAATGTCTGCCGGGCATAGTGGCTCATGCCTATAATCCCAGCACTTTGGGAGGCCAAGGCGGGCAGATCCCGAGGTCAGGAGTTCGAGACCAGCCTGGCCAATATAGTGAAACCCAGTCACTATAAAAATACAAAAAAAAAATTTAGCGGGGTGTGGTGGCACGTGCCTGTAGTCCCAGCTACTCGGAAGCCTGAGGCAGGAGAATCTCTTGAACCCTTCTCTTTTCTTTTTCTTTCTTTTCTTTCTTTTTCCAGATAGGGTCTTACTTTGTCACCCAGGCTGGAGTGCAATGGTGCAATTGCTGCAGCCTCAAACTCTCAAACTCAGATGATTCTCCCATCTCAGCTTCCTGAGTAACTAGACATCCAGCTCATTTTTTTTTTATTTTTTGTAGAGATGGGGTTTTGCCATGTTGCCCAGGCTGGCCTCAAACTTCTAGGCTCAAGAAATCTGCCCACCTCAGCTTCCCAAAGTGCTGAGGTTACAGGCTTGAGCCATCGCACCCAGACAAAAGTTTGGAATTTTTCAATCTGGGCCTGGAAAAGACAGATTAGTCTTTCTCAACTGATAGAGATATGAGGGTAGATGAGATGCCATGAAAGACTTAGAAACAATAACATTCTTTGCTACCAGGACAACATTTTTTTTTGCAGTGAGATAAAGCTGATATGTAAAGAGAAGCTGAGATAGGAGATTGATGGGAAGAGATCTGAAAATTTTTATATCACTGTTTCTGGGATCTCCTGAGACCCAGTATTATGGTGTACCCTTTCAGTAGTTGTGTATTCAACCCTTCATTTCATTATGAAGAATATCATACCTTGATATTTTTTCAATAAATTTGTATTTTCAGCCTAGTTTGTTTGCAACCATAAGGAAGTCTCATTGCATACATGATTGTTGCAAAAATGTACAAAAAATTATCAAGCAAAAAGCAAGGATTTTCTCCTCTCCTTCTACCTTACTGTTCTCATTATGGTATGAACTACTCACAACAGTTTTCTTAATATCTTTCCATGTTCATTCTATGCCTATTACACATGTGAAATTATATCTTTATAAACTACTTTCATCACTATTTCACTCAGTGTTATATTGCAGAATTCTGTGTCAGGATACAGAAAATACACTTTTGTCTTTTTAGTAGACGTGTTGTATGGTTATGCCCCTATATGTCTAATTTCCTATTGATAGATATTCAAAAGATGTTCCCAATTTAATTGGTGTTACAAAACAAAGATATATAATTATTTGCTTCATTTGTTAATTCAACAGAAATATATTGCCCATATTACATGCCAGACAATTTTCTTGGCAAGTAATTTTTCAAGCTTCTACTGGTAGAGGGGGGAAGAAATAAACAAGAAAACAAATATGTGTGAACTAAATAATTGCATCTAGTGATAAGTTCTGTGAAGACAAATAAAACAGGGAGATTTCATACAAAGGGAAAGATGTGGGTGTAGAACTGGGGGATCTGGGGAGGTACGCAGTGGCTCATACCAATGGAGTCCCAGTGCTTGAAGAGCCAAGGTGAGAGGATCACTTGAGTACAGGAGTTTGAGAACAACCTGGACAACATAGCAAGACTCTGTCTCTACAAAAAGTTAAAAATAAAAAAGTTAGCTGGGCATGGTGGCATGCTCCTCTAGTCCCAGATATACAGGAGTTCAGGAGGCTGAGGTGGGAGAATTGTTTGAGGCCCGGCCCAGGAGATGGAGACTATAGTGAACCGTGATCGTGCCACCTCAGCCTGAGCTACAGAAGGAAACCCTGTCACTTAAAAAAAAAAAAAAAAAAAAAGGAGGAGGATCTGGGTCATTTCTGCTGCAAGGTGGGTGATATTTGGCCTATATCCTGAATGATACAAAGGAATGGGCCCTGTGTGATCAAGGCAGACGAACATGGAAAGCAAAGATCCTAAGGCGGTAACAACTTGGCAGTTTGGAGGATAAGAGAGGTGGCCAGTGTATCAGTTAGACTTCTCCTTGCAATCAGTGGAAACCAATATAACAGTTTAAGCAGGAAGAGAATTTATTGAAAGATACTTAGCAGCTCACAGAATCTCTGGGATGCCAAAGAACCATCTTGGAGACTGGCCTGCCAAGACAAATTCCCAGAATCACACTGCGGAACTGGTCTAGTGGGAACATCACTACTGTGCTTGCTGGTTATGGATGCTATTGCTTGCACCAATAATGATACTGCTACTTCTGACTCTTAAATTTCAGTGTGTCTGCCACCTTACCCTCTACCCTTATTTACAACACTAGTTTCCAATTTAAAGTCTGGAGAAGTGACTCACTCATGTAGATCCTATATGTGTTTGCACATTTGTACTGGTATTTTTAGACTAAATTCCTAAAGGAACTGTTGAGTTTAAGGAGAAGCACATTTACATTTTTTTCCAGACAGGGTCTCACTCTGTTGCCCAGGCTAGAGTGCAGTGGTGCAATCATGGCTCACTATAACTTCTACCTCCCAGGCTCAAGTGATCCTCCCACCTCAGGCTCCCAAGTAGTTGGAACTGCAGGCATGCACCACCATGCCCAAATAATTTTTAATTTTTTGTTAAGGCGGCGTCTCCCTGTGTTGCCCAGGCTAGTCTTGAACTCCTGAGTTCAAGCAATCCTCCTTAGTCTGCAAAAGTGTTGGGGTTACCCAACACTTGGTATTACTTATTAACTCTAGATTTATGTTTTAGGGTAGGATTGCAGAGCTGCATATATTTGGATTTCATCTTGGCTCCATGGCAGTAATTGTGCATCATTGGGCAAATTAGTCTACTTCTCTGTGCTTCATTTACCTTGTGTATATAATATGAAAATGACTACCATGTTTCTGAGACTGCCACTTGTCCCCCAGTATCCTCTTTCCCCTTCGATGCACACAGAGCCCCAAATTTTATCTAGATCCATACCTATGCAGAATCAGTACTAATTTACTCTTTTCCCTTAGTCATAGCCATCACTAAAGCCTGTTGAGCCAGTGTCAGCAATTTGTAAGAAAAGCCCAGAGCACTTTTAAAAAAATGCTGCATCACAAAGTTTCTTTATGGTACATGGGATGATACTGGATAGAAAAACAGATACTTGTGCCACTGAGTTAAAGTGATTGAACACAAATGTAAATGTGAAGGAATTTTAGAAATACCTTAAATGATTTGTTTTGCTTACATATTTCTTTTTATATATACAAAAATTATATATAGTTGAGTACATGTCTAAATCAAAAAGGTATATTTCAATAAGCACACAATAAACATCCTGATAAGAAAGCATCTCACAATTTAATTGAAAGCATTTAAAAAATTTTTTAGATTCAATTTAAAATGGAAAATGTGGTGCACATACACTGTAGAATACTATACAGCCTTAAGAAAGAATGAAATTATGTTCTTTGCAGTAACATGGATACAGTTGGAGACCATTATCCTAAGCAAATTTATGTAGAAACAGAAAACCAAGTACCATGTTTTCACTTATACATGGAAGCTAAACAATGGGTACCTACACTGTTTTACTCAACATTTTGGGAAGTAACTGCCTCTGACTTCAACTCAAGAAAACACTTTTTTTGTTGCTAATGTAGTCGGTTTTTGTAATGGCGTCAGCAAATAAAAGGATGCTTATTTAAAAAAAAAAAAGATTAGACATAAAGATGGGAACAATTGACACTGGGAACTACAGAAGTGGGAAGGGAAGGAGACAGAGAAGGTTGAAAAGCTACCTATTGGTTACTATGCTCACTATCTGAGTGACGGCTTCAATCATACCCCAGACCTCAGCATCACACAATACAACCATGAAACAAACCTCCAGGAGGGTCACTTGAGGCCAGGAGTTCAAGGCCAGCCTGGGCAACATAGAGAGACCCCCATCTCTTAAAAAAAAAAAAAAAGTAAGAAATTGGCAGGGCATGGTAACACGTGACTGTTGTCCCAGCTACCAGGAGGTTAAGGCAGAGGATGGCTTGATCCTAGGAGTTCAAGGCTGCAGCGAGCTGTGATTGCGCCGCTGTACTTCAGCCTGGGTGACAGAGTGAGAATCTGTCTTTATTTTTATTTTTTAAAGCTGATATTATATAGGAACAATGTTCTCTGAAAAACATGAAATAAAATTAAAAATCAATACAAACAGTTAAAAATTAGTTGTGAAAACAAAACCTTACTTCCAAACAACTCAAGGTCCAACTAAGAAATCAGAAGATAGTGAAATCACTCCAGATAAACAACTGGTGCAGTGCAGCTAAAATGGAACTTAGAGGGAACTTGATAGGCTTTACATTTTAGAATACAATAAATGAAAAAACCATAAATAAACCAAGTACTTAATTCATGAAGTTAAAAATAAGATAGAATGAACTCAGATAATATAGAAGAAAATAAACAGAGGAGAATTTAATTATTTAGAAAACAAAATAACAGAAAAAGAGATAATACCTCCAAAAGATTTTTTTTATTTTGAAAGAATAATAAACAGACCAATATAAAGATAGAGACAAAAAGAAGGAAAACATAAAGAATCAAAACAAGAAAAACAGCTATTGTAGAGACTTAAAAAGCCTTAGAAGGATAATTTGAATAGCCATATTCAATAAATTTGTAAAACCTAGATGAAATAGATTATTTTCTATGAAAATATAAGTCACCAATAAAGCTTAGAAAATCTGAGCAAATAAACAATCATTCAAAATAATATTAAAATGTCTACCTTCTACAATAAAGATGTTATCTGTATATAGATTTATAGGCAATCTTAACAAATGTTCAAGAAACAACTAAACCCTATCTTACACAAACTGCTACAAGATTATTTTAAAAAGAAACATGGCCAGGCATGGTGGCTCACACTTGTAATCCCAGCACTTTGGTAGGCCAAGGTGGGTGGATCACTTGAGACCAGGAGTTTGAGACCAGCCTGGCCAACATGGTGAAACCCCATCTCTACTAAAAATACAAAAATTAGCCGGGCATGGTGGTGGGTGCCTGTAATCCCAGCTACTCAGGAGGCTGAGGCAAAAGAATCACTTGAACCTGGGAGGTGGAGGTTCCAGGGAACCAAGATCGTGCCACTGCGCTCCTACTCCAACCTGGGCGACAGAGCGAGACTCTGTCTCAAAAAAAAGAAAAAAAAAAAGAGGAAGCATGACCTATTAATTTTTTTGAGACCATACAAGAGCAAGGAAAGAAAATTATAGCCACATTTCTCTTATGCACATGGATGTAAACACATTAAATATATCAACACGTTGAATCAAACGTATTAAAAAATAGACCGTGACAACTTTACATCAGAAATATAACAGTGGTTCAACAACTAAAATTATATCATTGTAACTCACAATATTAAGGAATCAAATTTTAAAATGTGGCCATTTTAATGGTCAGTGGATGAGGAAAATCTGTTTGATGATATTTAAAATCAATTCAAGATTCTTAAAAAACAACAACAACAAACAAAAACTTCTTAGCAAAAGAGGAAAAGAAAGACACCTCTTAATGTCATGATTGACATCAGTGCAAAACCCGTAAACACTTTCACTTAACACCATTACCACTTAATGGTTACATTTAGAAGCATTTTTATAAAAGTTAGGACGTTATATAGATGCATAGATATTTTCTGTTACCGTTACTACTCAAGATTACATTGGAGACCTTAGACATGCTCAGATTGGCTTCTTATTTTGTTTTATTTTTTGGCTGGAGTGCAGTGGCGTGATCTCGGCTCACTGCAACCTCCGCCTCCTGAGTTAAAGCAATTTTCCTGCCTCAGCCTCCATGCGCGGCCGAGTTTTTGTGTTTTAGTAGAGATGGGGTTTCACCCTGTTCCCTGGGGTGGTCCCAAACTCCTGAACTCAGGCAATCCACCCACCTCAGCCTCTCAAAGTGCTAGGATTACAGGCGTGAGCCACCTCACCCAGCCCAGATTGGCTTTTTTTAATCAAGCAATACGTACTTAAGTTTGTTCCAGGTCTTGCGGCTTGATAGTTCATTTCCTTTAATGGCTAAATACTAAATAATATTTCACTGCATGGATAGATATACTACAATTTGTTTATCCATTCACCTTTTGGAAGGACATCTTGGTTGCTTTCAGTTTTTGGCAATTATGAACAAAGCTGTAATAAACATTCCTAGCAGATTTTGTGTGGAAGTAAATTTTCAACTCATTGGGGCAAATACCTACAAGTGCAATTCCTGAGCTCTATGGTAAGACTATATTTAACTTTGTAAGAAACTGCCAAACAGTATTTTAAAGTGGCTATACCACTGTGCATTTCCACCAGTGATAAATGAGAGTTTGCATTGCTCCACATTCTCCCCAGTATTTGGTACTGTCAGTTTTTGGATTTGAGGCATTCTAATAGGCGTGAGGTGGTATCTTGTTGTTTTAATTTTCATTTCCCTAATGACATAAGGCGTTATTATGTCATTAGGCATATGGTGTATGGTATATGTTGTCTCATACGTTTATTTGCCATCTGTGTATTTCCTCTGGTGAGGTGTTTTTCAGATCTTTAGCTTATTTTTTAAATTGAGTTCTTAGTTTTCTTATTGTTGAGTGTTAAGACTTCTTTATATATTTGAATACAAGTTCTTTGTCAGATATGTATTCTGCAAATATTTTCTCCCAGTCTGTGGCTTGTCTTTTAATGTTCTTAACAGTGTATTTCACAGAGCAAAAGTTTTAACTTTAAGTGAAGTCCAGATTATCAATTTTTTCTTTCATGAATTGTGCTTTTGGTGTAGTATCTAAAAAGTTATCACCAAACACAAGGTCACCTAGATTTTCTCTTGTGTTATCTTCTAAAAGTTTTAGTTTTGCATTTTACATTTAGGTATAAGATCTGTTTTGAATTATGAGTTGTGAAATGTGTGAAGTCAGTATACATATTGTTTTAACATGTGGATGGCCAGTTGTTCCAGGAACAATTGTTGAGAAGACTAGCCTTTCTCCATTGAATCTCCTTTGCTCCTTTGTCAAAGGGCAGGTGAGAATATTTGTGTGGATCTGTTTCTGGGCTCCCTATTCTATTCCATTGATCAGTTTGTCTGTTCATTTACCAATACTACACTGTCTTGATTACTATACATTTATGCTAAGCCTTGAAGTCAGGTAATATTAATTCTCCCAGTTTATTCTGCCTCCTCGGTATTGTATTGGCTACTTTGGGTCTCTTGACTGTCCATATAAATTTGAATTTGTTGATATCCACAAAATAGCTTGCTGGGTTTTTTATTTAAATTACATTGAATCTATAAAGTTGGGAAAACCAAACATCTTAACAATATTGAGTATTTTTATCCATGAACATAGTCTCTACATTCTTTTAAATATTCTTTGGTTTCTTTCATTGGAGTTTGCAGTTTTCCTCATATAGATTTTGTACATATTTTGTTAGATTTATTCCGAAGTACTTCATTTCTTCATGCTAATAGTATTGTATTATTTTTTCTTTTATTCCTGTTTTAGGTTCGGGGTACATGTGTGGGTTTGTTATATAGGTAAACTGTGTGTCACGGGATTTGGTGTACATATTATTTCGTCATCCAGGTAATAAGCATAGTCCCCAATAGGTAGTTTTTTATTCTTTCCCTCTTCCTACCCTCCATGCTCAAGTAGGCCCCAGTGTCTGTTTTTCCCCTCTCTGTGTCCATAAATGTGAGCACGCAGTATTTGGTTTTCTGTTCCTGGATTAGTTTGCTTGAGATAATGGCCTCCAGCTCCATTCATCTTGCTGAAAAAGGCATGAGGTTGTTCTTTTTAATGACTGCATAGTATTCCATGGTTATACGTACCACATTTTCTTTATCCAAACTACTGTTGATGGGCATTTAGGCTGATTCCATGTATTTACTATTGTGAATAGTGCTGCATCAAACATAGACATGAATATGTCTTTATAACATAATGATTTATATGCCTTTGGGCAATACCTAATAATGGGATCTATGAGTCAAATGGTAATTAGGTTTTTTGAGGAATCACCACACTGCTTTCCACAAGGGCTGAACTATTTTACATTCCCACCAGCAGTGTATAAGTGTTCCCTTTTTACCACAATCTCACCAGCATCTGTTATTTTTTGACTTTTTAATAATGGCAATTCTGACTGGTGTGAGATGGTATCTCATTGTAGTTTTGATTTGCATTTCTCTAATGATTAGTGATGTTGAGTATTTTTTCATATGCTTGTTAGCCATGTGTATGTCTGCTATTGAAAAGTGTCTGTTCATGTCCTTTGTCCACCTTTTTTTTTTTTTTTTTTTTTTTTGAGACGGAGTCTCGTTCTGTCCCCGGGCTGGAGTGCAGTGGCCAGATCTCAGCTCACTGCAAGCTCCGCCTCCCGGGTTTACGCCATTCTCCTGCCTCAGCCTCCCAAGTAGCTGGGACTACAGGCGCCAGCCACCTCGCCCGGCTAGTTTTTTGTATTTTTTAGTAGAGACGGGGTTTCACCGTGTTCGCCAGGATGGTCTCGATCTCCTGACCTCGTGATCCACCTGTCTCGGCCTCCCAAAGTGCTGGGATTACAGGCGTGAGCCACCACACCCGGCCATCCTTTGTCCACTTTTTAATGGAGTTGATTTTTCTTTTACGTTTAAGTTCCTTATAGATTCTGGATATTAGACCTTTGTCAGATGCATAGTGTGCAAATATTTTCTCTCATTCTGTAAGTTGTCTGTTTACTCTGTTGATAGTTTCTTTGGCTGTGAAGAAGCTCTTTAGTTTAATTAGGTCCCATTTATTAATTTGTGTTTTTGTTGTCATTGCTTTTGGCATCTTCGTCATGAAATCTTTGCCAAGGCCTACCTCCAGAATAGTATTTCCTAGGTTATCTTCTGAGGTTTTTGTAATTTTAGGTTTTGCATTTAGTCTTTAATCCGTCTTGAGTTGATTTTTGTGTATGGTGTAAGGAAGAGGTCCAGTTTCAATCTTCTGTAAATAGCTAGCCAGTTATCCCAGCACCATTTATTGAATAGAGAGTCCTTTCCCCATTGCCTGTTTTTGTCAGCTTTGTCAAAGATCAGATAGTTGTGGGTGTGTAGCATTATTTCTGGTTCTTTATTCTGTTCCATTGGCTTATGTGTCTGTTTTTGTACCAGTACCTTGCTGTTTTGGTTACTGTAGCCTTGTAGGATTGTTTTGAAGTTGGGTAGCATGATGCCTCCAGCTTTGTTTTTTGGTTTTCTGGGGTTTTTTTTGCCTAGGATTGCTTTGGCTATTTGGGCTCCTTTTTGGTTCCATATGGATTTTAAAATAGTTTGTGCTAATTCTGTGAAGAATGTTTGACAAGGATAGCATTGAATCTGTAAATTGCTTTGGGCCATATGGCCATTTTAACAATATATTGATTCTTCTTATCCATGAGCATGGAATGTTTTTCCATTTGTTTGTGTCATTTCTGATTTATTTGAGCAACATTTTGAAATTCTCCTTGTAGAGATCTTTCACCTCTCAGTTAGCTGTATTCCTAGGTATTTTATTCTATTTTGTTGCTATTGTGAATGGGATTGCATTACTGATTTGGTTCTTAGCTTGAATATTTTTGGTGTATAAGAATGCTATTGATTATTGTGCATTGATTTTGTATCCTGAAACTTTGAAGTTGTTTATTAGCTTATGGAGCTTTTGGGCAGAGACTATGTGAATTTTTAGGTATAGAATCATGTTGTCTGCAAACAGGAATAGTTTGGTTTCCTCTTTTCCTATTTGGATGCCTTTTATTTCTTTATCTTGCCTGATTACTCTGGCCAGGACTTCCAGTACTATGTTGAATAGGAGTGGTGAGAGAGGGCATCCTTGTCTTGTTCTGGTTTGCAAGGGGAATGCTTCCAGCTTTTGCCCATTCAGTGTGATGTTGGCTGTGGATTTGTAATAGATGGCTCTTATTCTTTTGAAGTATGTTCCTTCAATGCCTAGTTTGTTGAGGGTTTTTTTAACACGAAAATGTTAGCAGAAAGGGTCCTGATCCAGACTCCAAGAGAGGGATCTTGGATTTTACGCAAGAAAGAATTCGGGGCAAGTCCATAGAGTAAAGTGAAAGCAAGTTTGTTAAGAAAGTAAAGAAATAAAGAATGGCTACTCCACAGGCAGAGCAGTGCTTGAGCTGCTCAACTAAGGATACTTATTGTTACTTCTTGATTATATGCTAAACAAGGGGTGTATTATTTATGAGTTTTCTGGGAATGGGGTGGGCAATTCTGGGAACTGAGGATTCCTTTCCTTTTTAGACAATCTAGAGTAACTTCCTGATGTTGCCATTGCATTTGTAAACTGTCATTGCACTACTGGGAGTGTCATTTAGCATGCTAATGCATTATAATTAGCATATAATGAGCAGTGAGGACAACCAGAGGTCACTCTAGTCACTATCTTTGTTTTGGTGGGTTTTAGCTAGCTTCTTTACTGCAACCTGTTTTATCAGCAAGGACTTAATGACCTGTATGTTGTGTGGACCTCCTATCTCATCCTGTGACTTAAAATGCCTAACCTCCTGGGAATGCAGCCCAGTAGGTTTCAGCCTTATTTTACCCAGCCCCTATTCAAGATGGAGTCACTCTGGTTTGAATGCCTCTGACAAAGGGATGTTGAATTTTATCAAAAGCCTATTCTGCATCTATTGAGATAATCATGTGGATTTTGTTTTTAGTTCTATTTATTTGATGAATCACATTTATTGATTTGCATGTATTGTACTAACCTTGGATCACAGTAATAAAGCTGGTTTTGATGTACTGCTGGTTTTGGTTTGCTAGTATTTTGTTGAGGATTTTTGTGTCTATGTTCATCAAGGATATTGTCCTGAAGTTTTCTTTTTTTGTTGTATCTCTGCTAGGTTTTAGTATCAGGATGATGGTGGCATCATAGAATGAGTTAGCGAGGAGTTCCTCCTCTTCAATTTTTGGGAATAGTTTCAGTAGGAGTGGTACCAATTCTTCTTTATACATCTGACAGAATCCGGCTATGAATCCACCTGGTCCTAGATATTTTCTTTGGTTGGCAGGTTTTTCAGTACTGATTCAATTTTGGAACTCATTATTGGTCTGTTCAGGGATTCAGTTTCTTCCTGGTTCAGTCTTGAGAGGTTGTATGCATCCAGGAATTTATCAGTTTCTTCTAGGTTTTCTAGTTTGTGTTCATAGAGTTGTTCATAGTTGTCTCTGAAGGTTTTTGTATTTCTGTGGGGTCAGTGGTAACATCCCCTTCATCATTTCCAATTGTGTTTATTTGGATCTTCTCTCTTTTTTCTTTATTAGTCTAGATAGCAGTCTATCTATCTCATCATTTTTTTTCCAAAAAGCCAACTCCTGAATTTGTTGATCTTTTGTATGGTTTTTCGCATTTCAGTTTCCTTCAGTTCAGTTCTGATTTTGGTTGTTTCTCATCTTCTGCTAGCTTTGGGGTTTGTTTGCTCTTTTTTCTCTAGTTCTTCTAATTTTGATGTCAGGTAGTTAATTTGAAATCTGATGTGGGTGTTTAGTGCTTGCTATAAAATTCCCTCTTAACACTGCCTCAGCTGTGTCTCAGAGATTTGTGTATGTTGTATCTTTGTTCTCATTAGTTTTGAAGAATTTCTTTATTTCTGCTTTAACTTCATTATTTGCCCCAAAGTCATTCAGGAGCAGATAGTTTACTTTCTCCTCTTTTTCTTTCTTTCGTTTTTTTTTTTTTGCAAGAGATTTCAGTTTTTACTTGTTTAAAGAGTGTAGGTGGTAGTTTCAACAAAAGACTTTTGGTAAAAACATCTAGCAATAAGATCATGGCTATCAAAGCAGTTTCTTTCAGAGAAAATGGCCATTCCTTAAGTGCTACATGTTTTTGGAAATTTCTTAGAACAGTCTTAAGGTTGTTTAATTTCTATGTAACTGTGTGGTTTTGAGTGATTTTTTTTCAGTGTTGATTTCTATTTTTATTGTGCTGTGGTCCAAGAGTGCGGTTGATATAAGTTAGTATTGTGTTATTAATTTCACATTTCAGTTGTTCACTGCTGGTATATAGGAAAGCAATTGACTTTTGTAAATTAACATTGTATCCTGTAACCTTGCTGTAATCACTTATTAGTTCTAGCATTTTTTGGTCAATTATTTGAGATTTTATACATAGATAAATATGTTATCTGTAAGCAAAGAAAACTTTATTACTTCCTTGTCAATCTGTATATTTTTTCTTTTCTTTCTTTGTCCTACTGAATTACCTAGGATTTTCAATATAATATTGAACAGAAGTGGAGAGAGGAAGCAATTTTGCTTCATTCCTAATTTTAGTGAAAAGCATCTACTTTACCATTATTAAGTATGATGTCAGCTATGGCATTTGTAGATATTCTTTATCAAGTTGAGAAGTTCCCCTCTATCCTAGTTTGCTGAGAGTTTTTATGATGAATAGGTATTGGATTTTGTCAGATGCTTTTTCTGCATCTATTGATATGATTATGTAATTTTTCTTTTTTAACCTATTGATTTGATGGATATAACATTAATTGATTTTCAAATACTGAATCAGCCTCACATAGTTTGTATAAATCCCACTTGGTCATGGTGTCTTTTCATCAATTATAGAGATTTTTATTGATTATTTCTTCAAATACTGCCTCTTCAGCATTTTTTTTTCCTACTAGAACTCTGATTAGACAGGTGTTGAAATTCCCAGTCTTTCTTCTGTGTATTTTACATCCTTTTCATTATTCTCATCCCTTCGACTTTCAATGCTGCACTCAGGAAATGTTTCCAGATCTGTCTTTCACTTACTTTTTCATGTGTTTTTAATATTTAGTTTAATCCAGTTCCAGAGTTTTAATTTTCAATTACTATGTTTTTGCTTTTTGGAAATTCTACCTGGTACTTTGTTAACTTCTCTGGCCAGTTTTGATAGACTCTTGGATTTTTACCTGAGGGAAATTTGCAATTTTTAACATAGATTATTAAATAAGATAGATTCAAACAGAAAGCACTAGTGCCACTGGGCTGAGGAGACAAACAAATAGAAATTGAGAGACAAGATATCAGAGCAGAGAAAATCAAGGGAAGTAAATCCAAAACTTGCATGTCATCTTCCCTCAAGACATTTGCCAGTTGCTAAGCTTTACATGCACAAGATGAAAGTTCAAGAAATCTAGGATAAAGAAGCATCTTTGAGGCTAAAGAGCTGAACAGGGATTTCAGCAGCTTTGGGGTGGTAGGGACACAGAGGTTCAAGTTAAAAAGATCGGCAAAGGTGGAAAAACTATATAAATACCACAGACTTTTAGAAGATACCACAGAAAGCCATATCCTAGGAGTAAGAGCAAAAAACAAAACAAAACAAAAAACTGAATCATCTTTTATAAGGCCTAAAACCAGGCCTATATAGAATTAAGATAATCTGTCCCATCTGTCAGAAGAAAACTGACTTAGGAAGGAGAAAACATTAGTTAAACCTTTTACAGTTTTAATACACAAAGTCTGGTATTCAGTAAAAATTATGAGGCATGCTATAAGAAGAACCACATAACGAAAAAACAAATTTAAAACAGATGGAGAAATAGCCTCACAGTGATTCAGATATTGAAGTTAGCAGACAGAGACTTTAAAATAATGATGATCCATGTTTAATTGCTGACCAAAAAGAAAAAAGAAAAAATTGTTTCTAAAAACAATGATTAAGATAGCCAATAGAACAAAGGGAAAGACAGAATTTCAGCTGATGCTAGGAATCTATTTAAAAGGTCAAATGGAAATTTTAGAATTGAAAATAATCTGTAACTAAAATTAAGAAGTAAGTTGATGTGTTTAATAGATCTGACACATTGAAACAGGATATTTTAACTGGAAGACATATGAGTAGAAATTATCAAGATTAAAGCACAGAGAAAAAAGGATGGAAAATACATAACAAAGATAAGAATATATAGAACATGGTGACATCTTCTGACTTGTGTATAAATCTCAAAATAGGAGGAGAGAGAATAGAACAGTGGCAGTATTTCAGAATATGTTGGCTGAGAATATTTTTCTAGTGGTGAAAGATATCAAACCACAGATTTGAAAAGCTCTCTAAGAACCATAGGTAAGATAAATACAGATTATCATACTTGGGATCAGCATAGTCAAAGACAAGCAAATTATAAAAGCAACCTGAGAAAAATGAGATGTTTCTTTCAAATGGGCAGTTGAGTGAGGAAAGCCAGATAAATGACTTTTCAATAGGATCAATGAAAGTCAGAAAACAATAGAGCAATATATTTAAGTTGTTGAAACAAACTATCCATAAAGCTATAATTCTACAACTGGCAAAAAAATTCTTCACAATTAAAAAAATTGAAAAGCAAATAACCATATTTTCAGGCAAAAACGTTGAAAGAATGTTTTGCCAGCAGATTTTCACTAAGGGAAATATTAAAGGGAGTTGTTCAGAGAGAAAAGAAATGGTCCCAGGTGGAAGTATAGAATACAAAAAGAAATAAAGAGTGCTGGGAAAAGTAAATATGTGGGTATATTAGAGTGAATATTGATTTTATCAAATGACAAAAATAATGCCTTGGGCTTAAAATATTTATAAAATGAAATCTATGACAACAATAGGATAAATTGGGGGGCAGGTAAATGGATTTAAAATTTGTAAAGCTCTTTCATTGTTTGTGAAGAGATAAAATTACTAATTTCATAGGGACTCTAACAAGTCAAGAATATATAATGTAAATGCTAAATTATTGATTAAGGACTGTATAATAAACTAATAAGGGGAAAATAAAATAAAAATACTTGAGTCATCCAAAAGAAGAAAATAATTAGTAAATTAACTGGTAAACTTTAAGATATGTCAGAGAAAAACATCAGAATAAGATACCAAGAGAAAAAAGAAAATATTTAGAAAAGTTTAAGACACTAGGGAATAAAATGATAAGGCATTGCATATTGTATAACATGTTTGTATTGGAGTCCCAGAAAAGGAGGAGAAAGAGAATGGTACAGAAATAATGTTTGAAGACATAATAGCTGAGATTTTCCCAAAACTGAAAAGTGATCTCCAGGCTTAGAGATTTCCAGTGATTTTTGCCTCCTGGTATTCTCCGCTCCTATATTGTTTTCTCCCACATTGCAGAGGGCTAATCTGTATAACCAATAAAAGAGTGCAGAAAGGATGGAGTGTGCTTTCCAAGGCCAGGCATAAAGGACATTTCACCTTCCATCTTGCTCTCTCAGATCACTTTCTGAGAGAAGCTAACTGCCATGCCATGAAGACATTTAGGTAGCCCAATGGAGAGATCCATGTGGCAGGAATTGAGGCCTATTGTCAAAAAACAGTACTAACTTGGCAGCCAATTGAGTAAGCTATGTTGGAAGCAGATCTTCGAGGCCCAGTCAAACTTTCAGATAACTGCATTCTTAGCTGTCTTCTGTTAACCTTAAGAGAGACCCTGAGTCACAGCCATAATCGTTAAGCCGCTCCCAGGTTTTTCACCCTAAATAAACTGTAGGAGATAGTAACTGTTTATTGTCTTATGCCACTAAATCTGGGCTAATTTGCATGCAGTAACAAATAACAAATACAGATTTTTGAGGCCTGGAGTTGGAGTGCTGCTGTAACCAAAACCTAAAATGTAATGGCTTTGGAACTAGGCAGTATACAAAACACAGAATGGTGAAAACCTTGAAGAGCCTTTAGGTGTTTGTTAGTAGAAACCTGATGGCATTTTAGGAGACTGCAGGTGAGGACTTAAAGTGAAAGGGAGGTAAATTTTACTGAATATTGGAGGAAAGGAAATCTTCCTTATGTAAAAACAAAGTTTAGCAAAACTAGTACCTGCAGTAACATGGAAAGTAGCAAACATATTTGATGAGCTATGTGATCTAGCTGAAAACAATTTTCAGGCAAAGTATTGCGTGCCTCCTTGATTCTTCATTTTGCTTATAGTAAAATGTGAAAGGCTAGGAGAGGCAAAAAATAGAACTGCTTTTAAAAAGTTGAGTAAGGGAAGCCAGAAATCATTAGATTTGAACATTCTTAGCCTCTCCAAATGACACAGAATGCTGAAATTAACAAATGGCTTCCAGACAAAGGTCAAATTTAAGGCACTTTAAGAAAAACTTGGTCTAAAGATGAAGCTGAGGGTGTGCCTATAAAATACTTTTAAAGAGCTCAGAAGGATCCAAGGTGATGCTTTAGATACTTTTAATCAGAGAATAAAGGTTATGTGACTCTTAGGTGTGCTGTCCCCAGCGCATCAGTGGAAGTCCAGTGTAGAAAAGGGATCACTTCGGCCGGGCGCAGTGGCTCAAGCCTGTAATCCCAGCACTTTGGGAGGCCGAGGTGGGCGGATCACAAGGTCAGGAGATCGAGACCACAGTGAAACCCCGTCTCTACTAAAAATACAAAAAATTAGCCGGGCGCGGTGGCGGGCGCCTGTAGTCCCAGCTACTCAGGAGGCTGAGGCAGGAGAATGGCGTGAACCCAGGAGGCGGAGCTTGCAGTGAGCCGAGATCGCGCCACTGCACTCCAGCCTGGGCAACAGCGTGAGACTCCGTCTCAAAAAAAAGAAAAAAAAAAAAAAAAAAAAGGGATCACTTCAATGAGATTTGTGGGTGTGGCTTTTGCTTAATAGAGTAAATCCAAGAACTTTCACAGAATATCCACAGTTTTAAAGATACTTTTATTGGTGGAAACACCACTAGCTTGGACTTAATGGGTCAGAAATAGCAAAAAGGAAAATAAGTTCTTGGATTTGGAAACATTTATAGGCATGAACTAGGTCAAGAAAATCATGCAACCAAAACCAATGATAGTGTTTTATGAAAAAGGAAGAATAAGTCAAAGAAAAGAATCAAAAGCCCAGATGGTAGAGCCAAGAGATATGGAGCATTGTTCCTCTGCAGGATTAGCAATGAATTCCGATCAAGGACTTTGAAAATTTGTCCAGGTGAAGTTCAGAATTGCTGTGGACTGTGTGTTGTATTCATTCCCCCATTCTTTTAAACAGGAGCATCTATAGCAGTTATCCTTTGCCTGTGCCACCATACTGTTTGACATGGGAGACACTAACAACTTGTCACTTTAGTTCACATGCCTTCAGATTGAAAGGAACAATACTTGAGCTTTTATGAAAGAACTACACCCAAGAAGACTTACCTATATCTGGACCTGATATAAAGTTTTGTACTTTGAGCTCATGCTGTAATGGATTAAAACTTTTGAGGGTGACTTTTTTTTCATATGAGAGGGACATGAATAATTGGGTTACAGAAGGTGGAATATGGTAGTTACCCCGCAAGATGACCTCCAGTGATTTTTGTTTCTTGGTATTAAACTCTTGGGTAGTCCCCTCTCATTCTGAATACAGTTGGCCTCTGTAACTGATACTTCTGAGACAATATAATAAAAGACAATGTGGCTTCTATCTTGTGTTCTTTTAGATCACTTGCTTTGGTAGAAATCAACTGCCATGCTAGTATACTCAACCAGCCCGATGGAGAAGTCCATGTGACACTGCATTGAGACCACCTGCTAATAGTCAGCACTGATTTGCCATGCATGTAATCAGACACCCTGGCAGTGGATCTTCAACCTTAGTCAAGCCTTTAAATGAGTGTAGTCTTAGCAAGCATCTTGACTGCTATCTCATGTGAGACCCTGTGTCAGAAACACCTAGTTAAGCTGCTTCTAGATCCCTCCAACATAAACACTATGAGATAATAAATGTATTTTTGTTTTGTTAAGAGATGGAGTATATGTTGCCCAGGCAGGCCTTGAACTCCTGGGCTCAGTGATCTTGCTGCCTCAGCCTCCTGAGCAGCTGGGACTACAGGCATACATCACAGTGCCCAGCTTGATAATAAATGTTTATTGGTTTTACCTGCTAAGATTTGAAGGTAATTTTTAAATGCAGCCATAGATAGCTAATAACATAATTTTTTCCAAAACTGAGGGGGTTTTTCCCCAAAGAAAAACACGAAGGATAAATATATGAAATGACATAAGAACCAAACTGCTAAAATCAAAGACAGGGAAATTTTTAAAAGCAAAATTCTGTTCATAGAAAGATAAAAAACACATATTATCTTCAATAGAATAAAAATTGAATAGATAACTGTGACTCCTCAACAGAAACAATGAAAGTCAGAGGCACCATACAGTTATCGTCAATGTGGTACAAGAAAACAACTGCCAACCTAGAATTCCATAACAAACGACACCGTCTTTCAGTAATGAAGGTGAAATAAGTACATTTTCAAGAGAACAAAAACAAAAAGCTTTATCACCAGCAAACCCACACTAAAAGATCAAGTGTTTCCCCCATCACCCCTGCAAGCAGAAGAGAAAGGATCCCAGACAGAAGTTTGGAGTTGCAAGATATTATGAAAGCATGTAAAAGTAAATCTGAATCAATTATGCAATTATGTCTATGTAAAGCAGTGATAACAATGTCTATTGGGGCTTATGATAGAAAATTAAAATTTATAAACAATAGCACATAAACTAAGAAAGATGGGATTAAACTGAGTTAAAATGTTCTCTTAATTGACAAGAAAAAGGAAAAAGTACTGATATACATTAGACATTAATAAGCCATGGGTAAATTATATAAACTATAATAAAGCACTTAAAGACAAGTAAAGAATAGATTACTACAAAACTGATAAAAGGAATAATAAAACCACCAATCAATCCAAAAGAAGAAAGAAAAGGAGAAAAATGATAGTGAAAGAGGTAGAAAAAAACAAACCAAAAAAAGATAGTAGATTTAAGTTCACATACATTCCTATCTAATTATATTAAGGATAAATGACTGTATTGTCCAGCTAGGAGCAAACCGTTTTCTTAGTAAGAGAAACTATGATCTGCTGTTTATAAGAGACAAACTGTAATGAAAGAAAAGCTTAAAGATAAAAGGTCATGTCATGTAAACACCAACTTAAAGAGACCTGGTATAGATATATATCACTCTCAGATAAAGTAAAATTCAAGAAAAAATGTCTGACTAGAAATACAGTCCTATTTCATAAAGATAAAACTAATTTATCAGGAAGATATAATAATTTTAAAATTATATGTACATAAATAACATTGTCTCAAAACACATAAAGCAAAATAACAGAACAACAAGGAAAAACAGACACATCAACAATCATACTGGGATTTTTAAAGATACTTCTCTCAGTAAGTGAAAAAATAAACAGACAAAAAAAAATTTGAAAACCAGTGAAGACATAGGAGTAAAAACAATGATTTAAATGCACCTGAGAGACATGCACAGAACACTACACCCATTACCATGGAATACACATTCTTTTCAAGAGCACATGAAATATTTATAAATGTTGACCATATCCAAGGCTATAAAACAAATCTGAATACAGTTCAAAGGATTGAAATTGTGGAATACATGTTTCCTGATCACAAGGGAACTGAGTTTGAAATCAATACAAAAACAACACACACAAGTAAACAGTAAAAGAGAAAAAGGAAAGAAACACCATGTATTTAGAAATTAAACCATACATGTCAAAATATCGCATGAATTAAAAAATCACGATGGAAATTTAAAAATAGTTTGAATTCAATGTTAATGAAAATACTGCAAATCAAAAACTGTAGGATATAGCTAAAGTAGTGTTGGTGGGAAATTTATAACTTTGCATACATAAGAAAGGAGAATGACTGAAATCAGTTAGGGATTCCTCTCAAGAAGTTAGGTACAGAGTAACAAACCAAAGAATATACAAAGAAGAAATAATATAAATAGCAGAAGTGAATAAAATAGAAAACAAATATTAAATATTGAAGATCAACTTACCCAAAACTTGATTCTTTAAAATGACTTAAAAAAAAAGAAAAGGAAAAATCTCTGAGATAATGATTTTGAAAGACAGAAAAATCAAATAATATCAGCAATGTATAAGTGGATATCAAAACATATCCTACAGATGGGAAAACGAGTAAATTGTATTGTCAGTAATTTGCCATTTAAGAAAAACTGGACAAAATCTTGGAAAATGTAGCAATAAAATAGACACAAGAAGAAATAACTGGTCCTAGGATAGAAGGGTTTAAAAAAAAAAAAAGAGAGAAGAAACAGCCGGAATAAATGTACGCAAAATGCATTTGCAACTCAAGGATGTCACCGTTGACACATCATTGACACACACTTTGTTCTGAAGATTGCATTTTCTAAAAATCATCAAATATTACTTCATTTTTTATCTTTCATTTTAAATAAACTTTTATCCATTTTGGGGTAGTGCTTCAGTATTTTTAATGCATTATTTTTAGTTATTGCTTTAAAAATTTTATTTGAGCGATAGGCATGTTTAAAAATGTGTTTTGCATGCTGTTTTATATGTTTTTAAGTTATATTTGAAATGTGCTTAATATTTAGCTTTTCTATTTTAAAAATTTTAAAGAAAATACCCATCTTCACTCATATTTCAACACTATATGAAATAAGACACAACTCTATCTATATTGTTATTTTGTCCTAGTTTTACAATCTCTAGTTTGCATGGTGTTGATTCTAGGAAAGGTGTTGAAGAAAAGTGTTCAAGTTTTGTAAATATTCCATTTATCTATTGTCAGCTTAAGTGCAGGAGTATATAAATTAGTTTAAGCTTACTGATTTTGTTGTTGAAATCTTCTATATCCTCACAAATTTTTTAATCTGTTTGCCCTATCAGTTTCTAAAAAAGGTGTATTAAAATCTTCCTCCATGATTGTAGATATCTCAGTTTTTTTCTATTGATTGTTATATTTTACTTTATAAATTCCAATCTTATGTTGTTAATTATAAGTTGAGGATTATGACACCTTATTCATTAATAGTTCCTTTTATAATTACTATGTAGTGACTATTTTGAATCCTTATTAAAGCTTTTGTCTTTAAATGATATTTTGGACTCATGTTAATATTTTTAACCTATTGTAACTGAACCAGACCAATCGGGTTCAACTTCTATGTAACAAAGTTGTGAATTGCTTTTCAGTTGCTATGGACCTCCCAGGTTCAAGGTCATGTAACCTGAGCATGCCCAGATGAACCAAATGTGCAACCACTGGTGGAACCTAAGTGCTCAGACCAAGGAACAGGGACTGAATTAAGAAGCAGACACCACTGACATCATGACTCCCAGCAGCAACTCACTGCAAGCTCCAATCAGATCACCCCTCATTATCCTATACTTAAAAACCCTGACCCAGGCTGGGCGCTGGTGAGTCATGCGTGTAATTTCAGCACTTTGGGAAGCCACGGTGGGTGGATCGCTGGAACCCTGGAGTTCTAGACCAACCTGGACAATGTGGCAAAACCCAGCTCCACAAAAAAATACAAAAATTAGCTGGGCATAGTGGCATGCTCCTGTAATCCCAGCTACTCGGGAGTGGCACTTCAGCCTGGGTGACAGAGTGAGGACCCCGTCTGAACAACAACAACAAAACAAAAAACAAAAACAAAAAAACAAAACAAAAACCTGGCCCAACCCCCAGCTTGGGGAAACAGGTTTGAGTGTTTCCTCCTCTGGTCTACTTGCCAGTGCAGTCACAATAACCCTTTCACGTTGCAAAAACCTGGTGCTTCCGTGTTTGGCTTTGTGTTGCGCAGGCAAACTGGCCTGGTTTGGTTTGGTAAAGCCATCTTCCATTAGTTTAGTATTTTCTTGGTGTATTTACCTAACTTTTACTTTCAAACTTTATAGGTTTGTTATTTTCTCTTGTAAGCAACACAGTGATGGAATTCGTTTTTGAGATATATTCTGAGGATCTATCTGTCTCAATATGTAAGCTTACTCTGTTAAAATGATTGATGAACTTATGTTTATCATAATATTTACATTTACATTTTCTGTTTACCATCTTTTATCACTGTGTCTTTATTTTTCCTTTCTTAGATTGGATTGAAAAACAAATGTATTGCCTTTTGATTCCTCTCTTGGCTTAGAAGCTATAGAATATATTTCTCTTCTTTTAATAGGAACCCTTAATATTTGAGGTACATAACTCCATATAAATTTTTTAACAATGTCTGTAATTATTCAATTTTTATTTTATTATTTTTTGAAACAGAGTCTTGCTCTGTTGCCCAGGCTAGAATACAGTGGCTCAATCTCGGTTCACTGCAGCCTGTGCCTCCTGGGTTCAAGTGATTCTACTGCCTCAGCCTCCGGAGTAACTGGGATTATAGATGTGTACCACCACACTTGGCTAATTTTTGTATTTTTAGTAGAGACAGGGTTTCACCATGTGGGCCAGGCTGGTTGAACTCCTAACCTCAGGTAATTCACCCTCCTCGGCCTCCCTAAGTGCTGGGATTACAGGCATGAGCCACCACACCCAGCTTGTGATTACCCAATATTTGTATCTTTCTTCTGAATACCACATGACTTTTATCCATTGAGCATCAAGACCAACTCCAAACCTTGTAATTGTTGCATAGCATTTTGGCTTCAACTTTTTTCGAAGATTAGAAAATGTTTTCTTGAAGAGTCCATTAATTTTCTCACATATTTTGTAAGTTTCAGAACTCAACATTTTTGCTATATTTTATACTTTTCCTCTTGATTTACTTACCTTCTGGCTGAAGTTCATTATTTAATATTCCTTTGCAGACAATATGTGGAGGTAAATTTAATCTTTAAATGATGGCAAATATCTTTAAAATTTCCCTCATAACAATAGTTCAGCTAGGTATGAAATCCTATATACAGTCATTTTCTCTCACCACTTAAAAAAATTATGATGATGTTTTATAGTATCTATGAGGTATTGAAAAATTCTGTTTTTAGTCTAATTCTTTTATATTTAATCATCTTTTCTTTCTGGTGACTTAAAAAAGAATTCTGTTTATTTCTTTTATTTTTGTAATTTTACTATGGTGTGTCCAGGTATGTTTTAATTTATTCTATCCAGTGTTTGTAGCACATTTTCAAATGGGGATTCTTTTCTTTGAAAATCCCCACATTTTCAAATGGGGATTTCTAAAAACTATGTTTTTAGTTACAATTTATTTTATTTTTTTAATTTTTGTGGGTACATAGTACATGTATATATTTTGATACAGGCATGCAATTCATAATTACATCATGGAAATTGGGGTATCCATTCCCTCAAGCATTTTCCTTTGTGTTACAACCAATCCAATTATACTCTTTTAGTTATTTTAAAATGTACAGTTAAGTTATTATTGACTATAGTCCTCCTGTTGTACTATCAAATACTAGGTCTTATTCATTCTTACAATTTTTTTTGTACCCATTAACCATCCCCACCTCCCTGCTATCCCTGCCACCCACCCCGGAGGAATCTTGTGTTTTCTCCAATTCAGAAACATGCTTAGCCTGTATCTTTTCCAATACTGCTTTTCTTCCATTAACACACTTGCATGCACTCCTATAACAGGTGTATGTTGAAAACACTAAATCTTTCTCCATTTCTATTAAAAGCTCTTTCATGTATTTCAAAGTATTTGTTTCTCCTTACTGCATTTCAGAGAAATTCCTCAGGGTCATTTTCACATTGATTCTCTTTATTATAACCACTGTAGGCTTTATTCCATCTGTTAACTTACAATATTTCAATGGCTATATTTTTTTATTTCTGAGATATCTAATTATAATTCTAATACATTCTTTCTTTTTTTTTTTTTTTTTTTTTTTTGAGACGGAGTCTCGCTCTGTCACCCAGGCTGGAGTGCGGTGGCCGGATCTCTGCTCACTGCAAGCTCCGCCTCCCGGGTTTACGCCATTCTCCTGGCTCAGCCTCCCGAGTAGCTGGGACTACAGGCGCTCGCCACCTCGCCCGGCTAGTTTTTTGTACTTTTTAGTAGAGACGGGGTTTCACTGTGTTAGCCAGGATGGTCTCGATCTCCTGACCTCGTGATCCGCCCGTCTCGGCCTCCCAAAGTGCTGGGATTACAGGCTTGAGCCACCGCGCCCGGCCGTCTAATACATTCTTTTAAAATATCACTCTACTTGTGCTTCATTTCTGCCTGCTTATTAATTCATTGCTTATTGTTTTTAATAACATCATTTTTTCATTTACCTTTTTGTAAGACAGTTTAGTTTCTTCAGGAGTGAACTTACATTTAAAGTTTGATTTATTGGCTACTTTCATAGCATTAGATTACTTTATGGGGTTTGGAGTTGAATTTGCAGAGTCAATTTGAATAGGAATTTTATCCTTCCTTCCTTCCTTCCTTTCTTCCTTCCTTCCATTTTCTTTTTTTTGGGGGGGGGGCGGGCACAGAGTCTCGCTCTGTCACCCAGTCTGGAGTGCAGTGGTGCCATCTTGGTTCACTGCAACCTCTGCCTCCAGGGTTCAAGCAGTTCTCTGTCTCAGCCTCCCGAGTAGCTGGGATTATAGGCGCCTGCCACCGCGCCCTGCTAATTTTTTTGTATTTTTTAGTAGAGATGAGGTTTCACCATCTTGGCTAGGCTGGTCTTGAACTCCTGACCTTGTGATCCACCTGCCTCGGCCTCCCAAAGTGCTGGGATTACAGGCATGAGCCACCGCGCCCGGCCATTCTTTCCTTTTCTCTTTCTGTCACTCTTGATCTTGCTGTCTGCTCACTCTTCCTCATTTAGTTATTTTGAAGTTGTCTTTCTAAGCCTACCCCAGTCTGTCAGGGTGGAACGAGATTTTATATTACAGATGACAGGCCTCTGTTTTAGAGTAAATTGAGGCTAACACGGTTCCCCAGAGACCCAGTGGATAATTTTGTTTTGTTCCTGGTACTTCCTTTTTCTATTATTCTGAGATTTTCTTACACTTTCTTCTGACTTACACTTCCTATTATCTGATTTCTGAGTTTTACTCTTTCTTAATTTACTCCCTGAATTTTAGTGAAGCATTACCTTTTTGGGAAAAAGTGCAAGGGAGGTAAGTTTTAGAGCATTTCCCTTCCTAA
Organism: Macaca nemestrina; assembly: GCF_043159975.1. Taxonomy (NCBI): domain Eukaryota; kingdom Metazoa; phylum Chordata; class Mammalia; order Primates; family Cercopithecidae; genus Macaca; species Macaca nemestrina. The sequence goes on along the minus strand of NC_092133.1, from coordinate 37,680,800 downwards.
AAATGTCTTGATTCTACTCTTATGTTTAATTGTTTAATTTGCCTTAGAATTTAAAGGTATTACTCCATTGTTGTCTAGTTATTTGTGTAATTATTGAGAAATCTGATTTTATTTTTATTTACTATCTTTTGCATGTGACCTCTCTTTTCTCTTTGTAAGATTTTAGGCTCTTTGTATCCTGATGTTCTAAAATCTACAGTGATGTATCTTAGCATGGTCATTTTGGTGACATTCAGTGTGAAATTCAGTATAGAAAGTGACATCCTCCAGTTCTAGGGCATTTTATTGTATTTGTTTAATAATTTCTTCTCATTTCTCTTCACGGAAAAGAGGAGCTCCTATTATCTGGATGTTAGGTTTTAATTTTTTATGTTTTCTATTAGTTGTAGTGAATAATTCTGCTATGAACACGGTATACAAATATCTCCTCAGGATTCTGTTGTTAATTCTTTTAGGTACATACTCAGAAGTGAAATTGCTGGATCATATGGTAACCTATTTTTACTATTTGCATGAAATGTATTTTTCCATCTTTTCACATTCAACCTATTTGTGTCTTTGAATCTAAACTGAGTCTCTTGTGGACAGCATTCAGTTGGATCATGTATTTTTATCTATTCTTCCAATTTCTGTCTTTTAATTAGAGAGTTTAATTTATTTATATTTAAAGTAATTACTGAAAAGGAGGGAATTTGTTATGTCATTTTGCTTTGTTTTCTATATGACTCATAACTTTCTTGTCTCTCATTTCCTGCCTTACAGTTTTCTTTTATCTTTAGTTGACTTTTTATAGTGAAATGTTTTAATTCCCTTCTCATTTCTTTTTGTGTATATTCTATAATTATTTTTGTGGTTACCATGGGGATTATATTTAACATCTTAAAGTTATAACACTCTAATGTGAATTTTTACCAGATTAACTTCCAATAGCGTACAAAAAGTCTGCTCCTTTACAGCTCCATGTCTACCTCTTTTTATTATTGAAGTCACAGAATTACATCTTTATATATTGTGCATCCAAAAACATAAACTAGTCACTGGTTTTTAAAATTCATTAGTCTCTTAAATTATGTAGAAAATGAAATATGGATTTACAAACCAAAGTTATAAGAATACTAGCTTTTAGACCAATAATTGTTTTTTAATTTATTGGTCTCTTAAATCACATATAAAACAAAAAGTGGAGTTATGCCGGGCGCAGTGGCTCACACCTGTAATCCCAGCATTCTGGGATGCCAAGGCGGGTGGATCACAAGGTCAAGAGTTCGAGACCAGCCTGGCCAATATGATGAAACCCCTTCTCTACTAAAAATACAAAAATTAGCCAGGCATGGTGGCGGGTGCCTGTACTCCCAGCTACTTGGGAGGCTGAGGCAGGAGAATCGCTTGAACCTGGGAGGCAGAGGTTACGGTGAGCAGAGATCATGCCACTGCATTCCAGCCTGCGCAATACAGCGGGACTTGGTCTCAAAAAAAAAAAAAAATAGTCGAATTACAAGTCACTGTTGGCCTAGCATGGTGACTCATGGCTATAATCCCTGTACTTTAGGAGGCTGAGGCGGGTAGCTTGAGCCCAGGAATTTGGGACCGGCCTGGGCAACATGACGAAACTCCATCTCTATGAAAAATACAAAAAATTAGCCAGGCATGGTGGCACATGCCTGCAGTCCCAGCTACTCTGGAGGCTGAGGTGGGAGGATCACTTGAGCCTGAGGTCAAGGCTGCAGTGAGCTGAGATCATGCCACTGCATTCCAGCTTGGGCCACAGAGTGACACCCTAGTCTTAAAAAACAAACCAACAAAAAACCAAGTTATTGTCACCATAAAACTAGTTTTAATAATTGCTCATGTATTTTTCTTTATTAAGACCTTTATGTTTTCATATAACTTTGAGTTACTGTCTAGTGTCCTTTTATTTCAAGCTGCAGGAACTATCTTTAGCATTTATTGCAGAGCAATTTTTGTTTTGTTTATTTTTTCCCTGTGATTGTGCCATGCTTTCCTGTATCTTTGTATGTCTTGTGATTTCTTTGTTGAAAGTTGGCCACTGGAATCTAATAATGTGGCAGCTGGTAATCAGAGTCCTCCCCATTCCCGCAGGGTTTGCTGTTTTTGTTGTTTGGGTTTTGGTTGTTGTAGGCTGTACTCATGCCAAGCCAAGGATCAATCTAAGGTGTAAACCAGTCTCCTCAGGTGTTTTCTGAGCCTGTGTCTTTTTCTGGGCATGTGCGGTGACTTTCTTATTTCTCCTGGATATGCAGATGCCTTTGAATGTCCTAGTCTTTAATGTTTGGCTCCCAAAAGGGCAAAAAGGAAAATGAAGGAGAGGAAAAAGGCGCTGGCCCTTTAAGTCTCCTGGCAGTTGCTTCAGCCTGAGGGGGAGGGACTTGCCACCTTGGAGGAGGGGTTGGGTGGTGGTGGTGCAACAATGGCTGTCCAACTCTGTGCGGACACTCTTAGGATCAGAAGTAGCAATCAGCAGTCAGAACACAGATCCCCAGTATTTGGAGGATGAGTACTTGCTCCTTATTGCCACCCAAGCCCAGCAAACTGCAAGCAAGGGACTCCAGGAACAAGTGCACAGCTGCCCTGCTGGAGGCTACAGGGTGGGGGATGGTAGCTATTGCGGAGCTAAGAGCTGAAATTGACAGAAACTGCAATTTACCTTGCAAGCCTTCTATAGATGCCAGAGTTCCAAAATAGTTACATCAGACATATCCTGCCAGTACCACTTGTTGACAGATTCCTGCTGCTTCCTATGTTGCCATCTTCCCAGAATCCTCTCTTAAAAACTTTTTTTCTTAAGTCTTTTTGGTTTGGTTTTGTTTTTTGGAGGGGAAGAAATTTTATGTGTACCCCATGAGTTTTATTAGTGATTTTCATTATTAACTTTTAAATTAATCTTTCTGTGTCAATAATTGTATAGGTCCAGTCCTCTTAACTCCCTTTCCTGTTTATCTAGAAACTGTATTAATTCTTCTGTCAGACTTTAAGCTAGGAGCTGGATGTTGATAGTTTCTATTTTTCAGTTACTCAGCTGTCTGAGGAGGTTGGGGAGATGGAAAAAAAAAGGGAGTGAGGTAATTTCTGTCTACGTAGGGGCATTTTTCATTTAAATCTGTTGAATCTCTGCATTTTGTCCAGAGGGTCAGTTCCTTTTGCCATATCTCTGCTTTCTTGTGTTTAAAGAACATTGGTCATCTTGGTGCCAGGATCAGTTAAAGTGAAGACCTATGACTTGTGGACATACATGAAATGTGGTCTTACATTTTATCTGTAAATATTTCAGCATGTGTCTCTAAATGATAAACTTTAAAGACGTAACAACAAATATATTACATCTAAAAATTAACAAAACAATTTAATACAATCAAATATCCTGTTTTCAAATTTCCAGTTGTCTCATACATGTCATAAATGTGTTTTTGTCTGTTTGCTTGAATCAGAATCCAAGTAACTTCCACACATAATGATTAATTGATATATAATTTAAGTCTCTTTTAATCTATAGGTTTTCTCTTTCATCTCTTTTTTCTGTGCAACTTTTTGTTTGGTTGAGAAAACAGGTCATTTGTCTTACACAGTTTCACAAAGTTTATAGTTGGTTTTGCTCATTGTGTAGTTTAGTATGTTCCTCTGACCTCTGTAATTCCTGTGACTTGGTAATGCTATAGGCACTCTTGCTTTTCCATAATGACTGGTTTTCTCCCATTTTTTTTGTGATATTGACAGAAGTCAAACATTTTTATATGCTAACCAAAAGTTATTCATCCTTCCTCCATGCTAGTTAGAACCACTATTTTGCTCAGTTGTCAATTTGCCCAGTCTCAGGGTATAAGTCATGATTGGTTTGAGTCAATCACAGCAATACTGTTTTTCTTCACTATCAATTTGTTCTAGAGATGAGTATGTGATTCCATGTTGGCAAATGAAATATAACAAGTTCATTAGAAAAGGTTTTTCTCTTCCGTAAAATTTGGAAAAGTGTGAGAAGAAAGATCTTTTTTTTTTTCTTTTTCTCACTTCTTACTGCTGAGGGAGGATACAATGCCTACGGCTGTAATAGCTACATGATCTCAATCTGATTCTTATTCTGTATAAGTGATCTTTTTATCTCTGGAAACTTTTAGAAGTTCCACTTTGTCTTTGATATTCTTCAACTTCATTATAATGTATCAGGGTTGGGTTTTTTGTTTTTTGTTTTTTCATTACATCTCTTGCTGGACACCTCATGAACCATCAAACTTTTATTAAAAGTTTTCTTTAAAATGTAATGAACCATAATTATCTACTTTTACAAGTTCTCAAGTATAATTTATTGGTATTAGCACAGTCCATATGGCATTGATCTCACAAAAATCAGATTTATCTTTTAAGCCACTTTAGACAAAAAACCAATTAATTTCCACTAACAAAAAAGAAAAGAAAAACCCTATACTATTTTTCTTTTAAAACTTTAAATAATGAAATGTTCTATGCATATACAAGAGAAATAAAGGAGTATGTATAACATATATATGTACCAGGTTTGTTCTTAAATGTAATTAACAAGTATTCCACTGAATTATTTTTTCTTTTTCTAAGACTTGAATTAACTGTACTATCTATTATCTTTTCCTCAGGATGCAGAGAGTCTTAGGAAGAATTTGATGTGATTGGAGGTGGGGAAAGGTACCCTAAAATACTTAGGTAAGACCAATATAGTTTATACAGTTCATTTTAATGTTCTTTATGGTGAATATAGTATCCATGAAAAGAACTAAGAAAGAGACTCATAAAAACTTAATAAAAATGTCTTGGTCATCTAAGAAGTGTGAATTGAGAGGAAACTGTCAGGATGCCAACCTAAAGAAAAATCTTTGTCATCCTGTGTTACAGGATCTGAAATCTCATCTTTAGAATTGCTTTGTTGGATCATAAAATCTTTTAAATATTCAAGAAAATTCCATCGAACTGATGGTCCTCCACGAGGAATCATGTCTTATTTATTGCTAGCAGTTTCTGGCACATAATAGGTAGTCAAGAAAATGTCTGCTGAATAAATATTAAATAACAAAATTGAAAAGAACATTGAGAAGAATAATACTTAAAGACCAACTAACACTTGTATGATAGATTGCCACAAGTAATTAAGCCATAATATCTTTGACCAAGATGTGTAACCACTTTATGTTGTATCACCCAGACTCTTCCTATCTTTTTTTTTTTTTCCCCCCAATTCTGGTTGCACTTGATTATATTGTTGAGGGTAGAGAACCTGGGCTTGAGTTCATAGATCAGCAAAAAGAAAAGAAGCATTTTTAAGAGACTCTTATTATCCAAATTAATATCATTTAATCTTTTGTTATCACAGTGCTTATGAGGTGCCAACTTATCTATGTCTTAAAAATATGTTTACATTGTTGTAAGAACAAATACAAGTTTGTTGGTATGATTTACGGGTGAGAATCCTTAGAGAGAGATGTATTTCCATTTATATATTATTTTTAGGAGAAAATTTCACTGTCTTAAAATGAGGTGCTTTATGACACAGTGTCCATGAATTGTATGTATATATTTTTTTATCCTTCCACCTCAGTCTCCTGAATCGCTGGGATTTTAGGCACAAGCCACTGCACCTGGCATCAATTGTATATTGAAAAGCAGAAAGAGGTTTGTAATCAAGATGGAAACTTCATTACTATCACCACCATCATCACTTTTATCATTTCCATTACACTCTTGGTGCAATGGTGTTGAGTACTCTCTCCAATCTATCAAACAATATATAACATATTAGTTATACATTGCACAGCTCTGAGAAACTCAGAGGTCAAATGCTATCAGTAAACAGTAGTAAGGTCTTCGGAGGGATCAACTATTTAAAGCATCAATCTAAATGCCCTATCCCCACTAACTATCCTTCTCAAGTAAAAAAGTATTCCAGAATCCTTTCCTAAGCTATGATTTAGCCCTCTCCTTTTGTTTTTCTCCCTTTTAATCATCTTCCCTTCCTTCTTGATTCACTCTCCTCTCTCCTCTCCTCCCTCACCGTTTTTTTTTTTTCTTGCTAACCAATATGTTCAAAACTGAAAGGAGATCAAGAGGTAACTTTCAGGTTTTGAACATAGAGGTTAGCAAGAAAAAAAGGTCATATGAATGGTGGAAGAGGTGAGATGAATGTTGGAGGAGAAAGGGGAAGAGATAAGGTAAGTCTGACTAACAATTTATTTTAACTTTCTCCAATTCCTCTATAACATAAATGCAGGTTTGCAGGATTTTGTAGGTGAATGTATACGTAGAGGTAAAATAAAGTTATAATGTGAATACTGTTGGGGGGATGCAATATCCTAATCTGAAAAACAAAAACTACATGAAAACACAGAACAGCTCTGCCCATTTTTCCAAACTAACATCGTTTTTTGTCATTAAAAGAAAAATCTTGTTCTCTCTTTCTGCTGTGATGAGTGTGCATGTCTGGCTTGCACGGAAATGAGGACCTGAAGAGAGATGGGGGATGTACGATGCGGGCATAAAATCCACTTTGTAAACATGTTCATCATTCCATAATGGCATCCCCTTTGGTATTTACAGAAGATTTCTCCTTGTGTGTTTTACACAAACGTGAGTATGACTAACGTGAATTTCCGCTCATTTGCCTTTTCTAGGTGGAATTGTGTAGCCCAATAAACACAATAATAAAGAAGGCTTCCTAAAGACAAAGTGAGGATTTCTCAGTGTGCTTTTTATTAAAGGATGGAGAAAATCTTGCATTTGGCTACAGGTTGACATTTTCAAAAGCCTACTCTGAGACAATTATGTATCATACACATTTTTAAAGTTTTTAGAAAATTGTCAATGCTGTACATGCTACTTAAGAAAACATGGAATAAAAAAAAAAAAGAAGTGAAAAATCCGATCGTAGTTTCGCTTTTAATTTATTGGTATATCCTTCTGCACCAAGGTATTTTGTTGTTGCTTGAACGTTTGCCGCTACTTATTCCCTCCCACATTTTAAAAGATAATTTATGTAGAATTATGTAGAAAGTGAGGTATCAATTAATAGGTTGGATTTATAAAGAACAGAAGAGGAGCCATACTGGCCTTTCGGGTAAAGCCAACCATATTAACTGTCCAGCCCTGTTGTGAGGTAGAGGAAGTATTCGTTTGAGGGGGATGTGAGCCTCTCTCATTGTAAAGACAGTTTTTGATCAAATATTCAATATGTACATGTTTGGAGTTCAGTACGTCTTCCAGAGCTACTGGCGACAGCTTCTTTCGTTGACATGGGCTACAATGATTGCTAAAACCTGTGTGCCAGAAGCAAGGGGTGGGGAGACGCCATTTGCTAAACCGGAACTGGTTAAAATCTCAGGGTGGAGACCATTCCCAGTCAGCAAAGGCTTGCGAAGTGCATACAGTTCCTGCTCCTGGTGTCTACTCTGAAGAGCACAAAGTGGACGTTTGTCTGCCATTTCACTGGCAATAGGATCAGCAGCTGCTGGTGAGCAAAGAGGTAGTAGTGAGTCACTGGAGTGGTGGGCGCCGGGGCAGCACCCTACGTGGAAAGATCAGCGGCGAACCCAGCTCCATGGCCTAGTCTCGTCAGACCGAGCGCGGACCCTGCCGGCTTCCGTTCTCTTCCGCTTGTCTCAGGTGCAGCGCAGATCCCTCCGCCGTAGCGTGCGCTCCCGGTAGCGCTGCGATCAGCTTTTCGGCAATACCCGGATGGAAGTGTAATGGCCGCCATCAGGGACTCGCAGGCAATGGGGACTACGACAGGTACTCCCCGTGAGCGGGACTGCCCAGACCTTTTAGGATACCGGAACTTCTAGAGGGCCGGCCAGCAGGCAAACGGCGAGTTTGTGGACCGTCAGGGTCCCCCAAACAGGGCTAGGGATCCGCCTCTTGTGAGAGGAAGCGCAAGTTAAATAGTCCCGGCCATTCAGCGCTTCCGCCTAACTTGCCGCAAAGTTTTTCTGGAGAAGTCGGGGTTTTTTTGCCGAGCGCTTTTGCAGGCTGCTAGAGCTAACCCTTACTTTCTAAACCTGGGGTTGTTTTACGTCCGGGCTTTTTCAACTCTACACTCTCCTACATTCTAGGAGCTGGGTGGGAGTAGGGCACGGTGTGCCTCCGCGCTCCCCGCGGGGCAGCCGAACCCCGGAGGAAGGGGCGGATCGGGCGCGGTGTTTGGGGCGAAGCTGGGCGCGCGGCGCTCGAAGCACTCACTCGGCGGGTTTCGTGGTTGGTGGAGACAGCAAGGGCACCCCGCAGACCGCACCCCTCGAGCTATAGGTTCGCAGGCCCGACTCGACGGCGTCCCTATTGCTGGCCCAGCCTATGGTCATTGGGGGCCATTTCTTGCAGAGATGCCCAGCTCCCTGAAGCGCTCGCTCTTCTCCAGAGTTGGCCAAAGGTGCTCTTCCCCGCAGACCCTAACCACACCCAGTGGCAGATGGATTTCTTTGTAACTGGCTTTCTCACATGTAGGGTTCATTTTGACTCTATTCTTTACATGGTGTCCTCTTTGTCAAGTAGACAGTCTCTTCCTAGGTGGCTGTGGTAATTGAAAAGTATATGGAGTGAATGTATATAAGGAAAAATGTTTTAACTCTTAAGCGGACCGATCAAACAGATGTAGCTTTAAAGTTTAGAATACAACAGTTAAGACTCAGTTTTCTTTTTAGGTTTAAATTTGATAGCAAGTAGTGTATGTGAGCTGTTTGAGTGCAAACATTGTTGAGTATGTTGTCAAACGTCTAAAAAACCCTAGAAAAATAAAATAAGTCAATGTTCAAGGAATTCATAAGAATGTTGGAATTTGTACAGTTGTCACAGTGATAAAACATGAAGACACCAAACTGTCAGGATAGGAATTCTATTAACTTGAAAATGTGCATGTTAGATCTAGTTACTGGTAATTATTGAATTGCTTTTTCTGCAGCAAGGGGTCTGATTTGAGTATACTCTAAGGTTGGTATCCTCAGATTTAATTTAAAACATTTAAATTGATTCAGTGGAATTTCCTAACATTTTCAGAGTTTAACTGCAAATTTATAGAAATGCATTCACTACCTTTCAGCAAAATTCTCTTTTCTGAAATTTATAAAGAGACATTGCATTCTTTTAACACTTTGAGGGTGTTGGGATTTCCTGGGGAAGGTAAGCATAGTAAACAATGTTGATTTTTGCTATAAAAACTATAAATTAGATCATCCCTGGATACAGAAAATTGCCAACAAAAGGGGGAGGAGAATAAAATGTAGGTATGTTACACAACCAAATGTTTCCTGTTTGTTGCAGTGAAAATAAGTATAATGACCAATTAAAACGTTTTATATCTGGTTTTATGGAAGGACAAAAGACTAACCACAATGAACACCCACTATGTGCATTGATAATGTATGAACTTTTAAATGCTTCAGTTTTTTGCCATGGTCACACTTCGGATTCTGTTCTAGCCTCTCTGGTAATAGTATGCTGTAATCCCAGAAGTTTCTATATTTTGAAACATTACAGAGGGACTGTACTTTAGCCTAAATCTATAATTTGACTTCGAGATATACTTTAAATGCCCTTTAAGTTTATTTTTATTGTTTGCTTTTCTGTATATAGTTGTTTAGAATTGTTCTCATTGAGGCGTTCTGACATTGCATACTTTACAGTACTTAATACAACTTTTTTTTTTTTTTTTTTAATGATAGGAGACTTTAATCTTGCCGACATTCCTTCAGGTATGCTACTGAAGGTTTTGTGGCAAAGTGCCATAAGCAGAAGAAAAGGGTTTTAACACAGTCTTGAAATTTTTGTTTATTATCTGCTCCCAGGTGTGTAGGCTGTGAGTATTTCAATTCTATATGGGGTATTGGCGTCTCATGGTGAGCAGTTTTCATGGCATATTAGATAACAGAAATAAGTATTAAGGGTTACTATTGTGGTTGTAGGATAACTGAGTTGGAATCAGATCCAGATATTAGTTCTAGTTTTGTGACTTTGGGCAAGGCTCTATTTCTTTTTCTTATAATAAATGAAGATACGGAGTCAGATTGATTCTAGGCTTTAGATTGTGACTTTTGCAAATTTATGACATGTTATCACTGGGCATCAGTGATATATGCTTAAGGGTAGAAAGGTTTTCTTAGTTTTATGTGTGTGTGTGGTTTTTTTTTAGGTTTCTTTATACACCTTAAGTTGAATGTGACGTGTAATTGAACAGTTTTTGTAGTCAAAAGTTTTAAAATCTTGGTCTTCATTTCCAGATATCATCTCTTCTTTTGATCACTGTTCCTGATTGTGACATTGTGCAAGTGTTAAATTGTGTGCCTTTTGTTCCTGAAGAAAGAGGTATGGTAAAGATTGAAATACTGGAGTATATAGTCTATTAAGTAGTAAGTTAGTATGTTTTAATATTGAACTAAATAAAATAAAATACAGGTTAATTATCCCAAACCCAAAAATCCAAAATGCAAAATTCTTTGAGCGCTGACATGATGGTCAAAGGAAATGCTCTTTGGAACATTTTGGATTTTGAACTTTTGGATTTGAGGTGCTCAACTGGTATAATGCAAATATTCTAAAATCCTAAAAAAGAAAAAGAAAAAAAGAATGAAACCTTTCTGTTCCCAAGCATTTCGGATAATAGACCGTCAACCTGTAGTTTACATATACATGAGTTTTCATAAGTTATGTAAGTTACAGTTGTATTTTATTTTTTGGCCAAAATAAAATACTTAAACATGGGTTTTCATTTTAATCTAAGCAAAAAAAGCAATTTTTGGTTTCATAGTTTATTGCTTAACGTTTTGTTAGAGATCCAAATACAACTTTAACTGTATCATCCTTCTAAATAGAAGGTGGCATTAAAGACTTCTGGGTAATGAACAGTGGAGATAAAGGTGGCAGATAGATGTTTCAAAGCTGTATGAATGGCCAGAAGAGTGTGGTTGTGGTCTAGTAAGTGCAAAGCAATGTACCTAAAGAAAAGTTATCTCGTATGTGTTTATGTTATGACTAATAGCATCTTCATTATGAATCAGGAGCGGGACTTGGGAATCACTGTCGTGTTATGATTAGTTTCTTGAAGACAATCGTGAATGTCTGGGTGTAGACAAAAAAGGAGGAAAAATATGCCAACAAATCTATGGTATTATAAGGAAAGCTTTGGAAATGTAGTGGAAAATATTGTACCCGTGTAAAAAAACATGTTTTTTCTACCCTCGAAACACAGATGTCTCTTACTGTTTGTGTTGGATAGGTCCTGGGATCTTTGAAATCCTAAGATTCTTGGATACCACAGTATCATAAAATTCCTCTAAATGCAGTAAGTATACACACAAGTATAACCATAAATTAGGAATAAGATTATTTATGTAACTGCTGAAATAGCTGTCGTATAGTATACCACCTTACATTATTGGTTTAATTACCATAACTGTGTTCTTCTCTGAACTTCACCAGCAAATGGATTTCTGTTCAGGGCCATTTTTTTACAAAGGCATGAATTTTGATTTTGTCAGAAAATAATGTACATTGAGTAGAGAGCAGTAGATCTGAGTTGAGGATACCACGTTATCATTTATGTCATTAAGTAACTTTTTCCTATATAACATTTGTTTGACTTCCTACCATGAGGTTCACATGCGTACTATGTTATTCCTGAGGAGATAAAGTAATTCTGAATGCTAAGAATTTTCCTAAAGGTTGAGCATCCCAAATCTGAAAACCTGAAATCCAAAATACTCCAAAATCTGAAACTTTTTTAGTGCTGACATGAAGCTCAAAGGAAATCATCATTGGAACATTTTGGATTTTGGATATTCAGCCAGTAAGTAGTGCGAATATTCCAAAATCCTCAAAAATCTAAAATCTGAAACACTTCTAGTTCCAAGCTGTTTTGTTTTGTTTTGTTTTGTTTTTTTGAGATGGAGTCTCACTCTGCCACCCAGGCTGGAGTGCAGTGGCGTGATTTTCTCGGCTGACGGCAACCTCTGCCTCCCGGGTGCAAGCAGTTCTTCTGCCTCAGCCTCCCAAGTAGCTGGGACTACAGGAGCATACCACTATGCCTAGCTAATTTTTGTTTGTTTGTTTGTTTGTATTTTTAGTAGAGATGAGGCTTCGCCATGTTGGACAGGCTGGTCTCAAACTCCTGACCTCAAGTGATCTGTCTGCCTCGGCCTCCCAAAGCGCTGGGATTACAGGGGCGAGCCACTGTATTACAGGCATGAACCACTGCTCCCGGCTTACTTCCAAGCATTTTGGTTAAGGAATATTCAGTTTGTACTATTTGAGCCAAACTACTCAGAAAAAGTAATGTAATGAAGAATGAAAGCTTTAGTTGTAGTGAAGTAAATAAGAGACTGCTGTGTGATGACTGACCAAAATGATTTTTATTAATTTATCTTGAAAAGTTGTGAGCAAAGTCTGACTAAAAATTTAAAGCTGTGACTGGTATGGCTGCATGAAACAAGTGTCAGAATATTAGAATGAAGGTACATGATGTGAAGTTTCAGAAAATTAAGTGGACTTCACATAGGTCTCATTTCATGAGGAAAGTCAAATAATTTCAAAATGTAGTAAGCTTATCGTCAACTCCTGATTAAAATTGGTTTGTTGAAGGCTGTGGCTGGTAGAAGACATATCATATATTGTTTTTGTCAACTCAGTATCTCTTCATTTAGGGAACCACTCCTCCCCTATTCTGAGTGGTTGGTGGGCTCTCCATCAGTCTTACTGTCTTATAACCTGAGCTTGGTTATCCCTATTGCAATAGTGATTGCTGTTACTCATGCAGAACCAGTCAGAATCCTTTTTCAAAATTTATGGGCGAATGCTAGGACAAAGGTGTAGTACCTTTTCTCTGAAATTGTTAATCTGGGATGGTGCTGGTGACATTCTTTACCACGTGTATGAAAAGCACATCTGTGTAGTGGGAGAAAGTGATGCCATAAGGAGATGGGAGATGGATGGTGGTAGTGCCACTTTCAATCTCAGGGAACATGGTAAGTGGTACCTACTTTTGATTTTGTGAGCTATCCTGGTGTCCTTCTCAGTCCTTGTGCCAGAATTCTATGCATAAATTGGTTTGAATTGGAGCAGAAAGTGTTCTGATGAATATATGGCCCTTATGAATTTAAGGTCTAAAGTTTCAGATTGATCATTCACATCCTTCTGTAGTTTGCCACTTTCCTATACCTTATAAAAGGTTCCCTTTATTTATTCATCATTTGTGCATGCATTCAATCTGCTTTCATTCAACCTACAAACATTTTTTGAGTGTCCATTATGTACGAGTATGTGCAACTACATGGATATGCAAGGATTATATGTACTAGACTGAGTGGATGGTGGATATATGACATTTTTTTTTTTTATTTCTGGTACACAGATCAACAAGCATGTGTTGAGAATAATGACTGTGGTGCTTGGCATCTAAGTAATAACGTGAGAATAAGAATTCCTTGTCTTGGAAGTGCTTCTAGTTAAAGAGTTCATATTAATATACAGCAAACACAACAGAAAAAACAGATAAATGAATGCACAATTGTATTTTAAGTCAATTTTGATGGGAAGGAAGTGAGCAGGTTGAACCATTTAGGAAGATTTCGTGAAGAATATATAACTTTAAATGTATTTTTAGTTATGAATGTGGCTTTGATAGGCACAGAGAATAACTGAAGAAAGGATGGAGTTAAAAATGATTATAGGCTGATCCAGGTTGGAGTGGAGATTGGTTTCACTGTAACAGTATGTGTTTTTTGGAAATGAGGTAGTAGAAAATAAGGTAACTGTTTAAGGTAAATCTTTGTATGAGGCCTTTGGAAAACGAAGCAGAAATTTTGGCTTTCTACTAAGATGGAGATTTCTTTGAAAAAATGTGTATATTTCTTTTCATGTAATTTCATTTTTGTATGCTGAAATATAAAGTATGATGGAATACTGTAAAATTATTCATTATGACGAAAACCTTTATTATAGTCATCTGTCTTGAAGATTTTTTTAAAAATAGCAAATAACTTGAAATGCCGATTTATAAATATGTATGTATAACCTTTCTCAAAAAGGGAAAGGTAAGAAGAAATAAACATATATAACATTTCTTCTTACCTTTCCCTTTTTGAGAGATCTCTTAGTAATAGTCAAAACCATACCCTATTCCTTATCAATAAAGCCCGTTTGAAACGAATGTAGCAATAGATGTAAAAACATTTAAAGGCTGGGGAGGTGGCTCATGGCTGTAGTCCCAGCACATTGAGCAGCTGAGCTGGGAGGATCGCTTGAAGCCAGGAGTTCGAGACCAGCCAGGGCAACATAGTGAGACCCCCATCTCTATTTTTTAAAAAAATGTTTTTAAAGATAAGGAACAAAATTAAAGTGATGATTGATTGCTCATAGAATGTTCATTTTGGGCTCCAGAAACTAGGAATGATGTAAAACTTATTGTTGGGTCATTGTCTCATTAAATGCTGTAGTTTCCTATGTCCTTGCCTACCTTCTTTCCTCATAGCCTCGCATCTGACTCTCAACTCAGAGAGTAACATTTGGATTAATCCAGTTGGATTATTCCAAGGTTGGCAAGCTTTTTCTGTAAATGGCCAGATAGTAAATATTTTAGGCTTTGTGGGCCATATGGTTTCTGGTGCAACTATTGTAACACAAAAGAAGCCATAGGCAATATGTAAATGAGTGAGTGTGGCTGTATTCCAATGAAACTTAATTTACAGAAACAGGCAGCAGGCCAGATTTGGCCCGCAGGCTGTCATTTCATTCCACAAACTCTCTCAGTCACATCTGCGCACCTGCTAGCATCTTTATTTATCCTCCCTTCTAGTTTCTATAGATGGATCATGTTTGCTCCTTTCTAAGTTCACCTCTTCAACTTGTTCACTAGATTCTGTCCCTTCTAACCTGAAAGACTTTGCTGCTGCATTTCTTTCCTATCCTCCATCATCAATTTTTTTTTATTTTTACTAGATTATTTTAATAAGCATGCAGTCATACTGTAATTTCTCCCACCTTTAAGACACAAGAAATAAAATTAAACAAAACAAAACAACTCCTTTATCGTAAAACTCCTTGAAAGAGTTGTCTGCACTACATCACTACTTCCTCTGTTCCCATTTTGCTTACATCCAAGCTTGTCAGCCTTTCTCCTCTATAACTCCACTGAAACTCTTCTAATCCATGGTACCAGTGATCTTCATATTAAGTCTAGTTAGTCATCTTCTTACTTGACAGAGTTGTTCAATCCCTTATCCAGGAAACATTTTCTTCATTTGGCTTTGAGGTTACCACATTCTTGATTTACCTTAAGTCTTATTGGTCTTTTCTTTCCTGTCTCACTTGCTGGTTCTTTTTAATCTCTTTCTGTTGAATGTGTTATAGAATCTTAAGCCTCAGGCCTTGGACTGCTCTTTTTGTTTATTCCCCCTGGTGATTTCATCCTGCTCCAAGTACTTGAAAGTACATATGTACATATACGCACACCGATAACTTCCCAAATTTCATCATCCACCTAGCCCTGTGTAGTCTATATCCAGCCACATAGTCCACCTTTCCTCTTGAATGTCAAATAGACACCTCAAATGTTACATGCCTAAAATGGAACTTTTGGTATATTTCCTACTACTTTAACAATCTTTTGTATCTCGGTAAATAGCAATTCAGTTCTTTCCATTGCTGTCAGAACTTCTAGAGTTATCCTTGACATGTCGCTTTCAGAGAAAGCATGTCAGGATATCTTGTAGGTGCTAACTTCAAAATATATTCAATCTTACCATGCCTCATTATCCCAACCAAACCACCATCAACTCTTACTCGGATAATTGCACTGTGTATTCTTTGTCTTTACTCTTAATCCCTCCTGAATACTCTGTTCTTAGCATGGCAGCCCAAGTGATAGAAGTAATTCAACTCATGGTAATTCTTTGCCTGCAATGCTCCAGTAGCTTCCTCTCTGATTCAGAATAAAACCAAAGCCTTTATGGTTTCTATCAGGGCCTGTTTCTGTCCCCTTGTTGCTTCTCTGACCTCATCTTCTAGCTTTCCCTCTAATGCTTTCTGTTGTGGTCATACTGATTTTCTTGCTGTTCCCCAAGTGTGTTAGGCACATTGCACACTCAGGGTCATGGCACTTACTGTTTTCTTTTCTTGGATTGTTGGCTTCCTCAGCTCCTTAAGATCTTGACTCCAATAAGACCTTTTCAAGTGATGGCTCCCTGACTTCATAATTAAAATTATAGCACTCTGATTCTGCCTTTCCATCTTTGCTTTATTTTTGTCTGTAGCACTTGTTGCCTTTGAATATACATTATAATTTGCTTGCTTTGCTTATTACCTGAATAATCAGTAAAATGTTATCTCCGTGAGGGGAGAGATTTTTGTCTGTTTTGTTTACTGCCATATTCCCAATGCTTAGAACGTAGATGTGGTGCTAGCTATAAGCCTGGCACCATCCCACATGCTGGTGATACAGTAAAGAACATTACAGATGTAGTTCTCATCCTTATGCAGCTTATATTCCAGTGGTAGAGATAGATAGAAAATAAATTGGCAAATAAAATATTGCCAGAGATGTAAGATGTGTTACAAAAAAGAAATACAAAAGGATAAAGTGGCGAATAATTTATGTTTTTTTTTTTTTTTTTTTGAGGAGAGGATGGTTTATAGGGAAGGGCCCTTCTGAGGTGGTGACATTTGAGCTGAGACCTAAAAGATGAGAAGGATCTAGCCTTTTGAAGAATGGAAGAAAGCACATTTCAAGTAGGGAACAGCTGATACAAAGGCCTGAGATAGGAAGGATAGGAAGAATATTTGAGGAGCTGAGAATCTGTGGCAGCTTGTTGGAGTATATGTACAGTGGGGAGAGTGGTGTGAGATGAAGTTGAAGAAAAAGGCCCAAGACCAGATACTGCTGTTTCTTGCAGGCCTTTGTAAAGAGATTAAATTTTAAGTGCCTTGCCACTATAGACTGAATGTTTGTGTCCCCCTTCGCCGCCAGCCTCGTATTGATATATTGAAACCTATTCTTCATTGTGATGGCATTTGGAAGTGGGGCCTTTTTAAGAGGTGATTAGGTCATGAGGGCAGAGCCCTTAAGAATGGAGTTAGTACCCTTATAAAAGAGACCCCAGAGAGCTCTATTTTGTCATGTGAGGACACAGTGAGAAGATGGCCCTCTGTGAACCAGGAAGTAGGCCCTCCCCAGACACCAAATCGCCAGTGCCTTGATCTTAGACTTTCTAGCCTTCAGAATTGTGAGAAATAAGTCACCCATTCTATGGTACTGTGTTACAGCAGCCGGAACAGAGTAAGACACTTGGGAAACCACCAAGGAGCTTTAAGCAGGGGAGCTTTGTGATCTATTTTATTTTAAGAAGAGCATTAGCTCCTGTGTGGAGAGTGGACTCAGAGGAGGGTGGTGGACAAGGTGGAAGCATGGATGCCAGTTGGGAGGACTCTTTTCTTTTTTCTTTTTTTTTTTTTTTGAGACGGAGTCTCGCTCTGTCGCCCGGGCTGGAGTGCAGTGGCCGGATCTCAGCTCACTGCAAGCTCCGCCTCCCGGGTTCACGCCATTCTCCTGCCTCAGCCTCCTGAGTAGCGGGGACTACAGGCGCCCGCCACCTCGCCCAGCTAGTTTTTTGTATTTTTTAGTAGAGAGGGAGTTTCACCGTGTTAGCCAGGATGGTCTCGATCTCCTGACCTCGTGATCTGCCCGTCTCGGCCTCCCGAAGTGCTGGGATTACAGGCTTGAGCCACCTCGCCCGGCCTGGGAGGACTATTTTCATTCATGTTCGAAATGATGGTGGCCTGGACTAAGATGATGACAGTGGACAGGAAGAGAAGAAGGAAAATACAGGATCTGTTGTTTCTATTTTGGTTTTTGTTTCTGTTTTTTCGAGACGGAGTTTTGCTCTTATTGCCCAGGCTGGAGTGCAATGGCACGATCTTGGCTCACCGCAACCTCCACCTCCTGGGTTCAAGTGATTGTCCTGCCTCAACCTCCTGAGTAGCTGGGATTACAGGCATGCGCCACCACACCCGGCTACTTTTGTGTTTTTAGTAGAGGCGGGGTTTCTCCATGTTGGTCAGGCTGGTCTCAAACTTGCAACCTCAGTTGATCCACCTGTCTCAGCCTCACAAAGTGCTGGGGTAGGCGTGAGCCACCTCACCCAGCTCAAGATCTGGTTTTGAGATAGAGTTGACCAGGCTTGCTTATGGGTTAATGTGGGAAGTAAGGGATGGAGGAATCAAGGATGAATCTTGATTTCTGGCTCATGAAAGTGTATGGATTTTAGTGCCACGTACTAAGATGTGGACATACAGTTTCTAATCATGGAGGCAGGTGCTGTATAGACCTAGAGAAAAATTAAACCATTTATATTATTTAGTGAAGCTGAGCAGGAATGGATAACGTGATAACATGTTCTCCCAGCAAGCAGCAGTACATCTTTTGATTTTCTTCCCTCCCCTTGTGTATTCCAAATTAAAATCTGCCTATTCTAAATCACTGTCACAGCGAAATGACAAACAGAAGAAAAGAGCAAGAGATGAAAATAATCCCTTTCCTATACTGAATTCAATGGTGCTTATGTCACTTTGGACAAATTAATTCAGATTTTTCTCCCAATTCCTACCTATTAAAAAGGTGATTTCTGTCAGAGTGTGGTGGCTCATGTCTGTAGTCTCAGCACTTTGGGAGGCTGAGGTGGGCAAATTGCTTGAGACCAGGAGTTCAAGACCAACCTGGGCAACATGGTGAAACCCCATCTCTAAAAAAAAAAAAAATTGGGCAAATTAGCTTGGCATGGTGGTGCACACCTGTAGTCCCAGCTACTTGGGAGACTGAGGTGGAAATATCAATTGAGCCCAGGCGAGGCTGTAGTGAGCCATAATTATGCCATTGCACTTCAGCCTGGGAGACAGAGTGAAAAAAAAGATGGGGGGTTGTGGGAGTGGTTTCTGACTCAGTGTGTTTTAAACCAAGTTCCAAATTATTGCAGCAAAAAAGTTGACATGCTCTTTGAAGTTTGCTATGAATTGATTTAATCTAAAATCATAGTCATATTTGATTTGAAAATGAGAGAATGAATCGCTTAAAAATATATGGGTTAGGTACCTGTTTACCGAGTCTTCTGGTTTTTGTGAGGGAAAAACGAGAAATATTAAGTAAAACTTGCATTTAGGAAGCTTATACATTATCTGGGGAGGTAAAACTTTAATGAAATTATGGAATAATATAAAGCAGTTTGTAATAAATGGTGAGCACTGGCTACTCTTTCAGTGGATATTCAGAGAAAGGAGAGATTTAGTGTGTATTGTAGACGGTTACATGTCCCTATAGGAAGCAGAATTTGAAAGGAGATTTGAATAGTATTGAATTTAGATAGAGGGAAAGAGATGCCATGCCTGGTGACCGAAAATTATATGAACAGAACAAAGGTCAATAAAGGTGTATGTGTGGGTAAGCATCTTTTTTTATATTGGGCACAGTAAGAAGTCATAGTTTCAGGGAGTAATAAAGAGTAAGGTTTACCTGAACCTAGAACTGCTTCTGTATTTTAATTTTTAATTTTAAACTCCTTTATAATTGTGTACCAATATCAGCTGCATACCAGAATAGTATGTGACCCACAGATACACTAGAATTTTGAACATTTCCAGATCTGTATTTAATTAGTTTTGCATATTTAACCCTACATTTCTTTTTTTTTTTTTTTTTTTTTTGAGACATGGTCTAGCTCTGTTGGGCTGGAATGCAGTGGTGCTTGGCTTGCTGCAACCTCTCCCACGCAGGTTTAAGTGATCCTCCTACCTCAGCCTCCTGAGTAGCTGGGAATACAGGCACATGCCACCACACTTGCTTAATTTTTAAAATGCTTTTGTAGAGATGAGGTCTCACTGTATTGCTCAGGCTGGTCTTGAACTCCTGGGCTCAAACAGTTCTCCCGCCTCTGCCTCCCAATGTGCTCGGATTATAGGCCTGAGCCACTGTGCCTGGCCTACATTTCTTTTTCCATGTTTAAGTTGTTCATTAAACCACAGTGATTTGGAAAGAGCTGGATTTGGTTATGTATGTAAACTGGTATAAAACCATTTCTTGCACTCTCTTAAAATGTATAAAACCATTTCTTGCACTCTCTTAAAATTAGTTTTGCAGGTAAACTTTCGGAAAACTTAAAACAGGTACAAAAAAAAGTAAGCCCAAAATGTTTGTTTCAAGTAATGAATAGGTAATAGTTATTTTGAGGGCACTAAAATAGATTCTGCTTTGAAAGTAATATTCTTAGGGGGGTGTGTGTGTGTGTGTGTGTGTGTGTGTGTGTGTGTGTGTGTGTGTTTCTAGACTCTTTTTAGCAGAACCTTATATTTTTCAGTAAGCTTTTACTGTACATGCTGCTTTGGTTTTATCACCAGTAATGTATTCATTCGTATGACTGTTTTGCCTGTATTTATCTACAGAAAAAGGGTTGAATGACTTAAGGAATGCAGTAGTTTTCTATGTGATGAGACAACTTACGGAGCTACATGCTGAGTCACGAATATAGCTAAGCTAAAACTAGAGTTTTCTAGTTTTCTTTGGTTTTTAAGCAACTTGAATATAGTTAAATAGCACATAGATTCTTCCTTTTTAGACTCTGTAGAATGCCTTTGACTTTTAATTATCGTAGAAAGCAAATATAACTGTCTAGGAATGTTGCCTTTTGATGAACTCTTCAAATCTTCCTTATCTTTGGCATTGTACTTTGGGAATTATCTTTTAAAAGTCTTTCTGGACCCAATGTGTGATTTCTATTTTTTTTTTCTTTTTTTTTTTTTATTGCAACAGAATCTCACTGTCACTTGGGCTGGAGTGCAGTTGGCAGTTGGCTCACTGCCAACCTCTGCCGCCTGGGTTCAAGTGATTCTCGTGTCTCAGCCTCCTGTAGGATTACAGGTACCCACAACCATGCCCGGCTGTATTTTTAGTACAGATGGGGTTTCACCATGTTGGCCAGGCTGTTCTTGAACTCCTGACCTCAGGTGATCCGCCCGCCTTGGCCCCGCAAAGTGCCGGGATTACAGGGGTGAGCCACTGCGCCCACCTGTGATTTCTGACCTGTGTATGTTAACATTACTAGTTCCTTGGCTCCTCGCTTTTTATTTGGATTGTCACTCTAGTCATTTAATTTCCTCATTTCTCTTTTTACTCTTTCTCCAGTTTATCTTGCTTTCTAGTACCCTTCTAATATTTCTAATGTACATCTTTTATAACTTTTTTCTGTTCATAAATTGACAGTTGCTTCTGTTAATCTTTCATTTCCAATTCAGATCTGTCCTCTGTAGTCTGTTCTCACTTAACCTCCCCATCGTGCATTCTCTTTTTTTTTTTTTTTTTGAGACGGAGTCTCACTCTGTTGCCCAGGCTGGAGTGCAGTGGCCAGATCTCAGCTCACTGCAAGCTCTGACTCCCGGGTTTATGCCATTCTCCTGCCTCAGCCTCCCGAGTAGCTGGGACCACAGGCGCCCGCCACCTCGCCCAGCTAGTTTTTTGTATTTTTTAGTAGAGATGGGGTTTCACCATATTAGCCAGGATGGTCTCGATCTCCTGACCTCGTGATCCACCCGTCTCGGCCTCCCAAAGTGCTGGGATTATAGGCTTGAGCCACCGCGCCCGGCGCATTCTCTTTTTGATCTAGACCCTGTGGTACCTTGGGAGAAAAATCGTTTTCTTTCATTGTTTCTTTTTTCTGTTCTTCTGGTTTAGATTGCCTTTGCTCCTTTCTTACATGTTTAAGTCCTGCTACTCTTTAAAGGGTCCTCACAAAACCTACCTTTCTGTGAAGTAAACACAGTCATCATTGATTTGTCAACTTTTTGTATTAAGATGCCTCTGATTACAAGCAGTAGAAACCAATGTGAGCTAGCTTATGTTGAAAGCGGAAATTATTTTAAGGATACAGAATTTCCTGGAATTCAGGAGTAGGAATATATAGGCAGACCTCATAAAGGCTTGTGGTGGTGACATTGCCCTCTTGGTTTCAGTCAGGGTTCTTAGGAGAGCTGATTATTTTTCTCCTATTGATTTGGTTTTCTGGTTTGTTTTTTGCTATGCCATGCTGTCATTTTTTTTAAAAAAAATTAAACTATCGTCAGTAGTTTGGAGGATACCCTTCTGCAGATCTTGCTTGTATACATGTATACTTATAAGATCTTTCCTCTTAGAATGAAAATGACATGAAAATGAGGATCATTTCTCCTACTTTAAAAATGTATTCTGTGCCTCAGTCTGCAGCTTCCTTCGTTGTTGTTTTTTTAGACAGGGTATCACTGTCACCTAGGCTGGAGTGCAGTGGCATGATCATGGCTCACTGCAGCCTTGACCTCCCAAGCTCAAGCAATGCTTCCACCTCAGCCTTCCGAGTAGCTGGGACTACAGGCGCACGCCACCACGCTTAGCTAATTTTTGTTTTTTTTGTAGAAATGGGGTTTCGCCGTGTTTCCCAGGCTGGTCTTGAACTCCTGAACTCAAACCATCCACCCACCTTGGCTTCCCAAAGTGCTAGGATTATAGGCATGAGTCACCATGCTCAGCCTACATCTTCTTTTCAAAATAAAAAATATATATATTACGTAGAATAAATATTGTTTGAAGTCAATTCAGTACACATACTTCTTTCTGTATAATTTCATGTGGATGTTCCATTATTTTTTAATTTTCCTATTCCTGGGCATTTAAGTGATACTGATATATATATTTATATGTTACGCTTTTTAGGGGGTAGGATATTCTTAAAAGTGAGGTTTTTGTGAGTATACAAAATTGAGTATTATCAAGGAAAATATAAATTACCGAAGTGACTCAAGCAGTAGAAAATCTAAAGAGCCCAGAAACCATAGAAGGACTTGCAAAGGTTGTAAGGTCTAAAAAGCTGAAGTGTTACTAGTTCCATATGGTGTTCTTGGTGCAGTCTGTATAATTTTAAGGAAAGAACAAAAATTAAACTATGGTCAGTAGTTTGGTTAGTGAACTATTTCAGAGCAGATGAAATAGTGGTAAGTACTGCAATCCATTTTACAAACCCTCTGTAATACCACTGCCAAAACTGTTATAGATAGCAAAAAAGAAAAAAAAAATCTAAATAACATTTTGTCAGATGAAATTCAGCACTTTATTAAAGAATAATATGCTGCATATTGCAAAAATAGTTCAACATTATAGTTCTGTTCATTTGTTTGTATAGCATATAGAAAGAAATATATAGGCAAAATTAAATGGGTGTTAAAATTTTTAGTATTTCTTTTAACAGTATCAAGATCAGGAACCATATTGTTAGTTGAATACCATTTGTTTTTGTATAAAATACATGTATCTTTTTATTTTTTTGTTGAGATGGAGACCCGCTCTCTTGCCCAGGCTGGAGTGCAGTGGCACGATCTCAGCAACCTCCATCTCCTGGGTTCAAGCGATTCTCCTGCCTCAGCCTCCTGAGTAGCTGGGATTACAGGCATGGGCCACCACACCCGGCTGATTTTTGTATTTTTAGTAGAAATGGGGTTTCACCATGTTGGTCAGGCTGGTCTTGAACTCCTGATCTCAGGTGATCTTCCCACCTTGGCCTCCCAAAGTGTTGGGATTACAGGTGTGAGCCACCGCTCCCAACCACATCTTTTTATTTATGTAACAACACTGCATACATAATTGGTATTCTGGTTGTATTAATTCCCATTACTTTTTAGGTAGCCTCATTCCTCACAACTTAATTGTTAAACAAACTAAAAACACTTACAGCATGAATTTATATAACATGAGTGAAATTTAGTAACATAATTCATCATTCTCTTGAGTGTTTACCATTAACTTTGACGCTGGTGTTAAAGTGTTCGCTGCACTGGTATGAGTGGGTATGTGTGTGTTGATATGGGGAACACAGAATTGAATGATTCCTATATTGTTTTGATTTCTTCTTCACCTTTAGTGTCAACATTCTCCTATTTTATACTGGCAGCAAGTATATTATTTTGAGTTTGTTTAAGAAAAACTCAGTTGGTTTACCACAGAAGTCACTTGCTTTGTTTGAGAATTTCAAAATTATCATGGCTTCATGCCACTTTATTTCATAAAGTTTCATAAAATTGCAGTCTAGAGGCAAAAAGATTGCTGTTTTCACAACATCCAAATGTAAGTTGTTTGCTTGTGCTATCATAAGGTAGTATGCCAGTGTGGAGGCCCTGGTGATCTAAGACAGCATTTTATGAAACACTGACCTAAGAGTAACCAGTGATCACTAGGAACATTTTTGTATGTGTGTTCTTGACTTTTTACTTTTTACACATTTGTTTATCCATTCTGTATCCATCTATCAGTATTTGAACAAATTAAACTCTATTATGTCTACTGTTAATTTTTTCTTCACTTAAGGTATGTTACATATCATTGTGTTAGTAAATGTGAGTTTACAGTATTGATTTTTAGATTGCATAATATTCCCGTAAAATACCATACTTGATTTAATCATTATTTATTAGTGGACACTTATTTTTAATTTTGTGATTTTATAAACAATGGCACAAATAATATTTCTGATTATTAGCTTTAGGATGCATTTCTAGAAGTGAATCAGAAGTTGTATGCCTTTTCCCCCAGACTTTTTATGTATGTATTGCAAACTCTTCTTTATAAAAGTCCTGCCAGTTTTATCTCCATCATTAGTATATCATTGTGCCTTTTTTCCCTCACTGACCAACACTAGGTATTACAAATATGTAACATCTTTTGCAGTCTGATTGGCAGAAGTTTTCTCATTTTTGTTTGTTTTGAATTCTAGTGAAGTTGGGCGTGTTTTCACTTATATTCCTCTGTGACTTTCTTCTTTGGGTCTTTTGCCCAGTTTGTAACTTGTTTTTATTTTTATTATGAAATGTGTTTATGTACCAAATGCACACTGTGTGTATGGTTTAAAGATAAATATCTGCATACCAACTGTTTGAGAAACAGAAGCTCCTTTCCTCTACCCTCATTGTGTTCTCTCTGGTCATATCCTCCTCTCTGCTCCTAACCAATATGAAACTACCATTCTAACTTTTGGTATTTTGATGACTATAAACACCAAATTGTTTAGTTTTGAAAATTTGGTAGCAAGCCTAAATCTAGCTGTACAGTGAAAGGGTAACAGTGCCACTAGTAGATGAAGGCTCCCAGGAGAAGTTAAGGTAACAGCATACCTAGATCACAGTCTGGTTTTAGTTTCCCTAGAATTTACCAGAGCCGCTTTTGGGGAAGTCTAGGTAAGTCATGAGTGAATCCTAGCAACCTTAGGGCTCACTGTAATCAGAGAATCTGGCAGGCCCAGAGTATAGACCAGATAGTGGATGTCTGAGAGAGGCTGCTCTGTAATCTTGGTTTCTAAGCTCACCATGCAGTTGATCTGGATATAAAGGTATGGAGGGAAAAGCAGGAATATGATGAGTTTATGCCAATACAAGCCAAATACAGATAAGAATCTGGGTCAGGCTCACCTGGGGATTCTGTCCAGTGGTTGAAAAGATGGTACAGTGTCAGTGATGTTTTTGGCGATGGAAGTCCTCAATGTGTCTTTTGATGTCCAAGATGTCTTGTCTTTGGACTGACAGGAGCATGTGATCTGTGGTCCAACTGTTTGTTATCCTGGTATTTCCCTTTACCATCATCTTGGGGATGTTATTTACTTCTCTCTATTCCATTTGATCTCACAATGCATATATTTCATGTCTTTCTCTCTCTTGGTTTATTCTTTCATTTTGGTGGAGTGTATCTTATAGTAACAACTTGGGGGAGGATGTCTGGCAGATAAATTTTGAGATTTTGCATGTCTTCATTTTACCCTTATACTTAGACCTTTGGCTAAATGTAAAATTCTCGGTTGAAACTTTATGCCAGAATTCAAAGATATTGCCCCTTTGTCTTTGTCCATCTGTTATTGTTGTTATTGTTGTTATTTGATTTCTAATTTGTTTTCTGACCTTTTTTGTTTCTTTTTAGAAACTGGATTTTGCTTCTACTGTTATGAATCTTTGCAATGATATGCCTTCGTACTTTACACTGAGCACTTGAAAATGTCCACTTGGTGGACGTTTTCATCCTGGAAACTGCTTTCCTACAGCTCAGTACTTTAAAAAGTTATTTTATTGATGATTTCCTTCCTCTTTTTCTTTGTACTCTCTTCCTGCCCTCCTGTTAGTCAAATGTTAGACCTCCTAGGTTGCTCCTCTAACTTTCTTACCTTGTTTCTCCTGTTTTTCATCTCTGTGTTTTGTTTTTTTCTGAGAAGTTATTTCACCTTTACCTTACAGCCCTTCCATTGCCCGTTTTTGCTTCTTTATGTTTTCTTATTTCTTAGAGTTCTTTTTGTTCTTTTGATGTTCCCTTTTTGTGGCATCCTGTTCTTACTTCTTATATCCCTGGAAATCAGTGAATTTTTAAAAATGTATTGTCTTGGCCAGGCACGGTGGCTCACACGTGTAATCCCAGCACTTTGGGAGGCTGAGGCGGGCGGATCACCTGATGTCGGGAGTGCGAGACCAGCCTGACCAACATGGAGAAACCCCGTCTCTACTAAAAATACAAAATTAGCTGAGTGTGGTGGCCCATGCCTATAATCCCAGCTACTAGGGAGGCTGAGGCAGGAGAATTGCTTGAACCTGGGAGGCAGAGGTTGCAGTGAGCCAAGATCGTGCTATTGCACTGCAGCCTGGGCAACAAGAGTGAAACTCCATCTAAAAAAAAAAAATTGTCTTAATACATAGTCTCAGTTTCTAAAAAATTACTTTTTTTTTATTTATTTGGTCTGGATCTTGAACTAATATTAGAGGGTTTTCTCAGATATCCGGTAATCCTTGGCTGTCTGCTTGTGTCTCAGAAGCTCCTGGAAAGCCCAGTCTGAACCCATAGAAGGGTTTGTAACACAAAGTTTTGACTCCCACTGTGGGGAGCTCTTTGGACTGGGCCAGGCACCAGAATCTGGCCCAGTGTTTCTCCAACTGGTGAAGCTCTAGGATTTTTTTTCCTTATTTTTCTTTTTGAGACGGAGTCTCGCTCTGTCGCCCAGGCTGGAGTGTGGTGGCTCAGTCTCGGCTCACTGCAAGCTCCGCCTCCCGGGTTCACACCATTCTCCTGCCTCAGCCTCCCAAGTAGCTAGGACTACAGGAGCCCACCACCACGCCTGGCTAATTTTTTGTATTTTTAGTAGAGACGGAGTTTCACCGTGTTAGCCAGGATGGTCTCAATCTCCTGACCTTGTGATCTGTCTGTCTTGGCCTCCCAAAGTGCTGGGATTACAGGCATGAGCCACCGCGCCTGGCCTGATATTTTTTTTTCCCTTTTACCTCTCAGTCTATTACAGCTGATAGTTTTAAAGCATAATAAAAATAAATTGCCAGAATAATGAAATTTTAAAAATGAAGACATATAAAACACAAGTATGTATTTTTATTATTAGATTTAACAGATAATAACCCTAACTCTGAAAATTTCTGTATTAGTTTATAAATGTTTATTTTCGGTTTCGGTACTTACCTTGTCATGGACTGGTGACAGATGGCTTATGGACCATCAGCAGACCATAGTTTAAGGAGCATTGTTGTCACCTAGGAGCCAACCTAGAAGCAGAAAAAAAAAAGGGGATATGAGGTGAGGGTTTGTGTCTCATGTATGTGGTGATTTAATCCTCTTGGTTTTGGTGTAGTACCTACTCTCTCACCTGTGCCTGGTCTCCCCGAAAACAAAGATTCTGTTTTACCCACTGTAGACAGTAAGCCTCTAGACTTCTGTAGTGGGGAAACAACAGTAACCGATAGCTTGATAGAGTGAGGAAGAGAATCTTAGCATCTAACTAAAAGTCAACCTGCTTTCTCCAAATTTCTGTTTTAGCTTCCTCCTCACTCCTTCCTCCCATTTCGGAGTTGCTTGGTGCTGCCAGTTCTTAGGCCTCGTAAAGATTCAGAATGTAAAATGTGTTAGTTGCTAGCTTTCCCAACTGTCTGCAAGGTCATTTATGTGCTTTTCAGTATCCAAAATTTTGTTGCTGTTGTTTCCTCTGCTGTTTTCCATTGTGAATTTTGCTGTAAGCGATTCTAAATATTTGTTGTCGCAAGTGTTCTTTTTCTCCATCCAGTCTTTTCTGCTTTCTTAACTACATTAATAACAATGTTTATATTCATTTCTGTGTTGTAGGTTATATTGTTTACAGATATTTGTTCTATATTACTTTTTTTGAGTTCTTTGTGATTTAAATTTGAATTTGCTGAAGTATTTACTCAAAACTTTTTTCTTTAAAGAATACATATGTAGTATATTTTCTGAATCTTTGCATATCTAAAATTGTGCTTTTCCCTCACATATGGGAACTTTTCTGGATGTGAAATTAATCTTGGGTTACCTCAGAACTCTATATAAATATTATTCCATTTTCTTCTCGAGTTTAGAGTTGTGAATAAAATGTCTGATTAATATTGGTGTTTGGGCTGGGCGTGGAGGCTCACACCTGTGATCCCAGCACCTTGGGAGGCCAAGGCAAGTGGATCACGAGGTCAGGAGATCGAGACCATCCTGGCTAACACGGTGAAACCCCATCTCTACTAAAAATACAAAAAAAAATTAGCCGGGCATGGTGGTGGGTGTCTGTAGTCCCAGCTATTTGGGAGGCTGAGGCAGGAGAATGGCTTGAACCTGGGAGGCGGAGCTTGCAGTGAGCTGAGACTGTGCCACTGCACTCCAGCCTGGGCCACAGAGCAAGGCTCAGTGTCAAAAAAATAAAATAAAAATAAAAATAAAAAAATTGATACCTGATTAAAGGTGGTGTTGCTGATGAAAAATCCCTTTTTTTAAGGTAACTATGACCACCTTTTTGGATAGCATTTCATTTTTATCTTTTAAGCTAAAAATTTTTACAAGAATAAGTTGTAGATACTGAGCTTTATATTCTCCTTCTACCTTGTAATCTTGCCTGGTTATTTGGAGAGCCTTTGATTTTAAAAATTTAGGTCTTATTGGAAACAAACAAAAACCTAGGTACAATTTTTTCTCATTTTCAAAATCATTATTGCTCCCGCATCTACTTTGTTCACTCTTATATGACAGTCAATATGCTCTTTTTTATTTTATTTTATTTTATTTTTGAGACGGAGTCTCGCTCTGTCGCCCAGACTGGAGTGCAGTGGCCGGATCTCAGCTCACTGCAAGCTCCGCCTCCCAGGTTTACGCCATTCTCCTGCCTCAGCCTCCCAAGTGGCTGGGACTGCAGTCGCCCGCCACCTCCCCCGGCTAGTTTTTTGTATTTTTTTTAATAGAGACGGGGTTTCACTGGGTTAGCCAGGATGGTCTCGATCTTCTGACCTTATGATCCGCCCGTCTCGGCCTCCCAAAGTGCTGGGATTACAGGCTTGAGCCACCGCGCCCGGCCCTCAATATGCTCTTTTTTTCAATATGCTAGTTATTATCTGATTTTTTTTTAAATTTTCTCTTTTTGTTTTAATTGCAGTAACTTTCTTTTTGTTTTTTGTTTTTGTTTTTGTTTTGTGACAGAGCCTCATTCTGTCACCCAGCTTGGAGTGCAGTGGCATGATCTCGGCTCACTGCAGTCTCCACCTCTACCTCCTAGGTTCAAGTGATTCTTGAGCCTCAGCCTCCTGAGAAGCTGGGATTACAGGCACCCATCACCATGCCTGACTAATTTTTGTGTTTTTAGTAGAGATAGGGTTTCACCATGTTGGCCAGGCTGGTCTCAAACTCCTGACCTCAGGTGATGTGCCCTCCTCGGCCTCCCAAAGTGTTGGGATTATAGGCGTGAGCCACTACTCCCTGCCTTACTGCAATAACTTTCATTATGGTCACAGCTGGGTGGGAGAACAGGGGAGAGGTTTCTCAGAAGGTTCAGATTATTTTCTCTTTTTAGAGCTGCTGTATCCAGTGATGTTTCTGCCTACTTATCTTTTTTTGTTGGCATTGGTGGTTAAGATGAATTCCTAGAGAATACACCAAGATTTTCTCAGTGTTTTTGTTAGGAGAAGGGGAAGTTGAGATTTAACCTCATTTATTTTTCTGACAGTGTAGAGATAATTCAGTTGTGTGGCGAAAGGACAGGGCTCTTGAGCAGAGGAAGATAGCCGTGGGTGTAGGAAAATTCATCTTTGCTCAGAAAT
Source organism: Macaca nemestrina (assembly GCF_043159975.1). Classification (NCBI taxonomy): domain Eukaryota; kingdom Metazoa; phylum Chordata; class Mammalia; order Primates; family Cercopithecidae; genus Macaca; species Macaca nemestrina. The sequence continues at coordinate 37,650,668 of NC_092133.1, read as the reverse complement.
AATGTCCTCTTTGCATCTCTCCTGACAGTTGGTGCTAACAATCCCCTACTCTGGCCTCTGGACCTAGCTTGAAGTTCTGGATTAATTTCCTTCTTCCTTGTACCTCAGCCTGAGCCTTCTGTCACCCAAAGGGCTCCAGCTTTTTTTCACTCAGGCCTCACTTTATCTTCCAAGGTATGTTTAGGGGTAGGAGTAGTCAGAATTATCTCTCACTTCCTTACTTGGGGTATAATGGGCAGATCCTCATTAAATATTGACTGGATGAATGTTCCTAGTGAACTCCCTCTTTAAAAATGGTGGTTGGCAGTGGGTCGGCGTTTGTTTTTACTCCCCTCTCACCAGACCATTTCCTGTCAGACACCTTGCTGTATGTATATGGAATGTTTTTCTAGTTCCTAACCATTTTGTAGGAGTTTTTAAGTTATATTGTTTGGTTGTTTCAGTAGGCAGTTAGGAGGAGGAGGAAGTCAGATGTTTTCAGTTGCCGTGTTCTTATAGGAAACTACAGATTATTTTAATACTTTTACAAAGTTGTATTATTTCAAGACCTATTGAGATGTTGGTCAAGTCTTATGCTGTAATAATACATATATAGAAGGCAGTAGTTTAAATAGCACATTTAAAACCAGTAATCTGGGCTGGACGTCTTGGCACACACCTATAATCTCAGCACTTTGGGAGGCCAAGGCAAGTGGATCACTTGAGCTCAGAAGTTCAAGACCAGCCTGGGCAACATGGCAAAACCTCATCTATGCAGAAAAATACAAAAATTAGCATACTGTGATGGTATATACCTATAGTCCCTGTTACCTGGGAGGCTGAGGTGGGAGGATTACTTGAGACCAGGAGATTGAGGCTGCCGTGAGCTGAGATCATGCCACTGCACCCCGGCCTAGGCGACAGTGAGACGCTGTCTCTAAATAAATAAATAAATAAATCCAGCAATCTTTGTTGGTGGGTAGAGATTGGACTGTGGTAAAAAGAACATTAGCTCATAGGTTGGAGGATTACAATTGTAATAAAATTTTTCTTTTTTTATGTTGAGATGTTCGCAACATGCCAACATGTTTTGTCCATATGTGGCAACCTTTGTATAAATTGCTGTCAGATAACAGGTTTGTGTATTAGTCAGAGTTCTCCAGAGACACAGAACCAATAAGATATATACACAGTCATACCTTGTTTAACAATGGGAATAAGTTCTGAGAAATGGGTCATGAGGTTATTTTGTCATTGTGTGAACATCAGAGTGTACTTACAAAAACCTAGATGGTGAACCTGTTACACACTTAGGCTATGTGGTATAGCCTATTGCTTCTAGGCTACCTGTATAGCATGTTACTGTACTGAATAGTGTATGCAAATGTAACACAATGATCAGTATTTGTGTATCTAAATGTAGAAAAGATGCAGCAAAATTACAATATTACAGTACTACAATCTCTTGAGACCACGTTTGTTTATTTGGTTTATTGTTGACTAAAACATAATTATGCAACATGGACTGTATATAGATTGATAGATATATAAATACATGAGAGGGGATTTATTAAGGGAATTGACTCGTGTGGTTATGGAGGCTGAGAAGTCCTGTAACAGGTTGTCTGCAAACTAGAGACCCTGGGATGCTGGTAGTGTGATTCAGTCCAAGTCCAAACGCCTCAGAACCAGGGAAGCCGATGGTCCAATTCTCAGTCTGAGGCTAAAGGCCTAACCAGAGCGGGGCTGCTGGTCTGAGTCCTGGAGTCCTAAGGCTAGAGAGCCTGGAGTTCTGATGTCCAAGGGCAGGAGGAAGAGAGTGTCCTTGCTCCAAGAGAGAGGCAGGGGAAATCCTTTTCTCTCCTTTTTTGTTCCGCCAAGGCCCCTGGCCAATTGGATGGTGCCCACCCACACTGAGGCAAATCTGCCACACTCAATCTACTGACTCACATCCTGGTCTCTGGAAACACCCTCACAGACAAACCCAGAAGTAATGTTTTATCGGTTTTCTAGGTGTTCCTTAATCCAGTCAAGTTGATACCTAAAATTAACCATCACAGATTGCTTCTCCATGCAACAAGTTGAACATAATTGAAGACATATAATAGACTCTCTAGAGAAACTTAAAATTTGAGGGCAAATAACAAACCCCAAACTAGCTAAAATACACAAACTTCTCTAGTGCTGTATTGTATATGCCATTAAATACGAAGAAGATTGACATTCAACTTTATTTAACAGTTACCAAGCTTAAGTAAGAGCTAAGTGGATTTCCTAATAAGATGGTCTCTTTTATCCTTATTGTTATGCCATTTTTTTGACTTACAAAAATGTTCCCAGTGAAACTTTTGAACCTCTTGTATTTGAAGTTGAAACTAGTGAAAACACATGAAAACTCGAGTAGTACAGAAGAGGTGTCAAATGTGAAATAGGACATAAGCAGTGTAAATACTGAGTTTCCATCTGCTAGGCATCTAAAATTTTTTGATACTCAAACAGAAAAAGTGTGTATTACATTTTAATAATCCTATTCTCAAGGTCTAAGTGAGACATTATTAGAGAAAGAAGCCAAAGCTGTCTGTTATGTTTTATTTCACAACCATTTTGACTCCTGAGTTACATATTAGAGTATCTTACAAGATTAGACAGTTTGATTTCCTACCTCTATATATATTCCATTTCCCCACTCTTGCCCTAGTCCCTGAAGGATAACTGAACACGTGATTTAGTAATACTATTTTCTTTTTAATAAACTCATATAATTCTTTCTACACCCAGCCTGGGCAACATGGTGAAACCTCATCTCTACAAAAAATGCAGAACATTAGTTGGGTATGGTGGCGCATGCCTGTAATCCCTGCTGCACGTCGGGAGGCTGAGGTGGGAGGATCACCTGAGCCTGGGAGGTCAAGCCTGCAGTGAGCCGTGATGGTGCCACTACACTGCAGCCTGAGTGACAGAGTGAGCCCCTGTCATCAATCTTTTCTTTCTCTTTCTCTTTCTCTCTCTCTCTTCCTTCCTTTCCTTTCCTTTCCTTCTTTCCTTCCTTTCTTTCTCCTCCCTCCCTTCTTCCTTCCTTTCTTTTCTTTCTTTTTTTTCTTCCTTCCTTTCTTCTTTCTTTTCTTTTTTTTCTTTTCTTTTCTCTTAACAAAGCAGTGAGTTAGAACCTGACTGTTGGATTGTAGAGCCCTTCTCTTATTGGTAATTAGCGTCTAGTTCATTCTCCTAGAAAGGCAAGTGCTCTGCTTTGCTAGTCATTCTGAAATCATCTGTAAGCCCCATCTTTGTTTAAGAATAGCAGTCAGATAATTCTTCTCAGCGTTTTCTCCTGGTTTCCTGACAGTTCCAGTTACTTTTTCAGCTTTTCTTGTTTTAGGGCCCTAAAAACCCTTCATAAGGCCTTCATCTTGTATTAAACATCCCATTCTAGATTCACATTTTACTGTATTAGTCATGGCATGTAAAACAGTTCAATAATTGGTATCCTTCTGATTAATTTATTGTAGATCTCTTAATATGTAAGTAACTCAACTTTTAATCATTCCCTCAGTAAAGGATTTCTAAAACACTAAAGTTCATAGGCATTTAGATTAATTGAAGTTTAAAGCTGAGACCTTTGGCTAGACATTTATGGATGGGGAGCTTAATGTGATTTATACTATATTTTGTTTAGCTTATCTGATTTTGTCTATTCATATATATATAGCACAAAATTAAAAACATGTAATTTTTCTAATAATGCAGTTTGATATTTTAATGACTGAACCTTCAGTATTCAGATTCCTGTCTCAACAATATATTGTTATGTCCCATATATGATAATCACATAGAGTAATAGTGGTAGCTATGATTTATATAGCACTTTTAAGGATATTTTTACATATATTTTCTCATTTTATATTCACAACAACATTGTGAAAGACATAGGGGAAGTACTAATTTTTTCCCCCATTTTACAGATGAAGGAACTAAGACACAGAGGTTGAGACTTGTCTAAAGTAACATGACCAGTAAGTGCTTGAATTAATGCAGGTAGGTAGTGATGGGTATGTTCTAATCTGCCAAGGGCTTTTCCTTGCTGTCATCTGGCTAGAGTTCTAGGGATATAAATCCACATAGCAAAATGGTAGGGAACCAGAAAGGTAGTAAGTAGATGAACTTTAGGACTACACCAGGAAAATGGTGCTGCTGTTCTTTTAAATATCTTCCTTTTTGTTCTTTTTGTTTGTTTGTTTGCTAACCTGTTAGTAATGATAAGCAGATACTGTCTTTGGTTGTTTCTGTTAGGTGAATGAAGCTTTTGTTAATTTAACTGTAGATTATCTCTGAGGAGCTAAGGAAGTAGAAAATCTGGAGAGAAGTCTGTTGGTATTCTCACAGGGAATAGCTATTAGATCAACTAAGCAAATGAAAAAGTTAATAGTATATGGATAAACCACATGTGAGTAATTGGAACTTTTTAGGATTCTGAGCTTTTTAAAGTCTTGTTTAAAAACTGTGTTATCACCTTAATATAAAAATCTTAGTGCTTGAGCGTACTTATCCAACTGTGGTTTTCTTTAGATGAGGAAACTGAGGTCCAGAGAAGTTGAAGCTTTCCCAAGGTCACACAGCAGAGCTGGAACTAGAGCTTGCATTTCCTGACTTCCAGATTAGTGTTATTTTTACTTCAAACTGTTACTTCTTGGTAAGCTGTTCTTAAAATACTTAACAAGTCTTTTGTATATTTAATTTGTGTTTTTGATTAACATTCCTACTTTGTGCCAAAATGAACTTACAGATACGAAATTTACTATTATTTTTTGTGATGAGAGTTTCAATTCTTTGTTTAATTTTAGGTGAGTTATTGTGGGAAAAATCCTGTATTTTGAAGATGTCTCTACACAGTATCGTTTCCTGTTTAAATTACAGATAACTTCAAGAGTTTTCAGAAAAAAAGAAATTGGGACATTTTTGGTTAAATCATGCCATCTGAACAGAAAGAGTTATTTTGTGATGAAAAACAAACAACTTTAAAAAAAGATTATGATGTGAAAAATGAGATAGTTGATAGATCAGTACTTAAACCAAAAATTTCAGAAAGTATTCATTATGAACTAAAAAATGTGAAAATTCATTTGCCAAAAATAAATATTCCAAATGAAGTCCTATTGAAACATGAAGTTGACAAATACAGAAAATTATTTCAGAGTAAACAGCAGACTGCAAGAAAATCTATCAGTATAAAGACTGTAAGCTGTGTAGAGGAGTGTACATTGCTTCATAAGTCTGAGAGAGCTGAAGAAGAGGGTATAAAAATGTCTGCAAAAATACTCAATTTCAGCTGTTTAAAATGCCGAGACAACACTCGATACAGCCCAAATGATTTGCAGAAACACTTTCAAATGTGGCACCATGGCGAATTACCTTCATATCCTTGTGAAATGTGTAGCTTTTCAGCAAATGACTTTCAGGTATTTAAACAACACAGACGAACCCATAGAAGCACTTTAGTAAAATGTGACATTTGTAACAATGAGAGTGTATATACTTTACTGAACTTGACAAAGCATTTCACATCCACACATTGTGTTAATGGTAATTTTCAATGTGAAAAGTGTAAGTTCTCCACCCAGGATGTTGGCACATTTGTTCAGCACATTCATAGACATAACGAAATTCATTATAAGTGTGGTAAATGTCATCATGTATGTTTTACCAAAGGAGAGCTTCAGAAGCACCTTCATATTCATTCTGGTACTTTTCCCTTCACTTGTCAATATTGTAGCTATGGTGCCACCAAGAGAGAACACCTTGTAAGACATGTTATAACTTTGCACAAAGAACATTTATATGCAAAAGAAAAACTGGAAAAAGACAAATATGAAAAAAGAATGGCAAAGACTTCAGCAGGACTTAAGCTAATACTGAAAAGATATAAAATAGGTGCATCAAGGAAGACATTCTGGAAACGTAAGAAAATTAACAGTGGAAGTGATAGAATTATAGAAAAGAACACACAAGTGCTTCAAAAAATGAATAAAACACAGACTAAATCTGAAGACCAGAGCCATGTTGTTCAAGAGCATTTAAGTGAAGAAAAGGATGAAGGACTACACTGTGAGAATAATGATAAAGCCCCTGAATCAGAGTCAGAGCCAACTCCTGTGTCCACTGGGCAAGGTAATAAAGCTGAAGAGGGACCAAATGCTAGTTCAGGTTTCATGAAGACTGCTGTACTAGGACCTACACTGTTAATGCTGAAAAATAATAAAATAACAGTTCCTCCTAACTATAGTGCTAAGTTTATGGGCTTCAAGATGATGGATGGAAAACAGCATATTGTATTAAAATTGGTGCCTATCAAACAAAATATATGTTCACCAGACTCACACTCAGGTGCTGCAAAGGACAGTACTGCTAATTTGCAGCCCCAGACTTTGGACACTAATGGATTTTTGACAGGAGTAACAACTGAGTTAAATGATACAGTTTATATGAAAGCAGCTACTCCATTTTCGTGTTCATCTTCTATACTTTCAGGGAAAGCAAGTTCAGAAAAGGAAATGACTTTGATATCTCAAAGGAATAATAAGCTTCAAACAGTGGATAATGAGAAAAGTGTATCTTCTTTGTCAACAACGTCAGAATTGGTTACATCATCAGTGAATTTGACCACAAAATTTGAAACAAGAGATAATGTTGACTTCTGGGGAAATAATCTCACTCAGAGTCACCCCGAGGTATTAGGTACCACCATTAAAAGTCCAGATAAAGTCAACTGTGTTACCAAACCAAATGCATACAGCAGTGGAGATATGCATAATTATTGCATTAATTATGTCAACTCTGAGCTACCTGTTGAGTCCTCCAACCAAGGATCATTACCTTTTCATAATTACTCAAAAGTGAATAATTCTAATAAACGTCGTAGGTTTTCAGGAACAGCAGTGTATGAAAACTCTCAGAGAGAATGTTCATCCAGCAAAACAGTTGTCCAACAACCAATTAGTGAATCATTTTTATCACTAGTGAGGCAGGAGACCTCAAAACCAGATAGTCTGTTAGCATCTATTAGCCTTTTAAATGATAAAGATGGAACTTTAAAAGCAAAATCTGAAATTGAAGAACAGTATGTTTTAGAAAAAGGACAAAATATTGATGGACAAAACCTGTACAGTAATGAAAATCAAAATTTAGAGTGTGCGACTGAAAAATCTAAATGGGATGACTTTTCTAATGTCGATTCACCTATGATGCCTAGAATCACATCTGTTTTCTCTCTCCAGAGCCAACAGGCATCAGAATTTCTGCCACCTGAAGTAAACCAATTGCTTCAGGATGTATTGAAAATAAAACCTGATGTAAAACAAGACTCTAGTAACACTCCAAATAAAGGCCTACCACTTCATTGTGACCAGTCATTTCAAAAACATGAGGGAGAAAGCAAAATTGTTGAATCTTCGAAAGATTTCAAAGTGCAAGGCATCTTCCCAGTTCCACCTGGCAGTGTGGGTATTAATGTGCCTACAAATGATTTGAATTTGAAATTTGGAAAAGAAAAACAAGTGCCATCAATGCCACAAGATGTGAGAGATTCAGAGAAGATGCCTAGAATTTCAGGTTTTGGCACATTACTTAAGACTCAGTCAGATGCAATAATAACACAGCAGCTTGTAAAAGACAAACTACGAGCCACCACACAAAATTTAGGTTCTTTTTATATGCAGAGTCCACTTTTAAATTCAGAACAAAAAAAAACTATAATTGTTCAGACTTCGAAAGGATTTTTAATACCACTGAACATTACTAACAAGCCTGGGCTACCGGTTATTCCCGGAAATGCACTTCCATTGGTTAATTCACAAGGTATCCCTGCTTCTCTTGTTGTCAACAAGAAACCTGGGATGATTTTAACACTTAATAATGGGAAACTTGAAGGTGTTTCCGCTGTCAAAACCGAGGGTGCCCAAGCTCATGGAACTATGACTAAGGAGCCTTGCAAAACACCTATTTTGAAGGTAGAACCAAACAGTAATTGTCTTACACCTGGACTTTGTTCCAGCATTGGCAGTTGTTTGAGCATGAAAAGTAGCTCAGAAAATACTTTGCCATTAAAAGGCCCTTACGTTTTGAAACCAACAAGTTCTGTGAAAGCTGTTCTTATTCCTAACATGCTATCCGAGCAACAGAGCACTAAGTTGAATATCTCTGATTCAGTAAAACAGCAGAATGAGATTTTTCCAAAACCACCTCTTTATACCTTCTTGCCTGATGGCAAACAAGCTGTTTTTTTAAAGTGTGTGATGCCAAATAAAACTGAGCTGCTTAAGCCCAAATTAGTCCAAAATAGTACTTACCAAAATATACAGCCAAAGAGACCTGAAGGAACACCACAAAGAATATTGCTGAAAATTTTTAACCCTGTTTTAAATGTGACTGCTGCTAATAATCTGTCAGTAAGCAACTCTGCATCCTCATTGCAAAAAGACAATGTACCATCTAATCAGATTATAGGAGGAGAGCAGAAAGAGCCAGAATCTTCTAGAGATGCCTTACCCTTCTTACTAGATGACTTAATGCCAGCAAATGAAATTGTGATAACTTCTACTGCAACATGCCCAGAATCTTCCGAGGAACCAATATGTGTCAGTGACTGTTCAGAGTCCAGAGTATTAAGGTGTAAAACAAATTGTACAGTTGAGAGGAACTTCAATAGAAAAAAGACTTCCAAAAAAATTTTTTCAAAAACAAAAACTCATGGAAGTCAAGACTCTGAAACTGCCTTTGTATCTAGAAACAGAAACTGTAAACGAAAGTGTAGGGATAGTTACCAAGAACCTCCAAGAAGAAAAGCAACATTGCATAGAAAGTGTAAAGAAAAGGCAAAACCTGAAGATGTCCGTGAAACATTTGGATTTAGCAGACCTAGGCTTTCAAAAGATTCCGTCAGAACTTTGCGGCTTTTCCCTTTTAGTTCTAAACAGCTTGTGAAATGTCCTAGGAGAAACCAACCAGTTGTAGTTTTGAATCATCCTGATGCAGATGCACCAGAAGTAGTAAGTGTAATGAAAACTATTGCTAAATTTAATGGACGTGTACTTAAGGTTTCATTGTCAAAAAGAACTATAAATGCTTTACTGAAACCAGTTTGTTATAACCCTCCTAAAACAACTTACGATGATTTTTCCAAGAGGCACAAAACATTTAAACCTGTTAGTTCTGTGAAAGAAAGATTTGTGCTAAAATTAACACTGAAAAAGACAAGCAAAAACAATTACCAGATTGTGAAGACTACCTCTGAAAATATTTTGAAGGCTAAATTTAACTGTTGGTTTTGTGGTAGAGTATTTGACAATCAGGATACTTGGGCTGGTCATGGGCAGAGACATTTAATGGAAGCTACTCGGGATTGGAACATGTTAGAATAGTTTACCATAATTACCAAGGAAAAGAAAAGTAAAATACCTTAGAAGGAAACAATGGGTTGAATTACCGTAATGCAGACATTTTCTACTTCAGTATAGGACCTGAAATTGAACACTTAAAAAGTTGATTATCTTTCTGTGGAAGAGTAAACGTTGTATGTATGATATTTGAAACTGCTATTCCTGCACTCAGAAGTTTTGAAAGAAACTAATCACAGCACAGAAGTACCTTGATTTAATTTTTTAAACATGTGTTCTTGGGAAGTTAGGGCTAAAGAAAATTTTGATAAAACAATTTTCCCACTTTAGTTCTTTAGTGACTCTTAGTAGAGGGTAATGGCTGACACCCCCATTCCCTCTCTTCTTCCACCAGCCTTATGCATCTAAGTGTAGCTCCTCTGGAGATGGAGAGCTCTTTCATCATAGAACTGAAGGAGTTTCTCACATTTGTGAAGATACTTTGAGAGAATTTGGGTAAAGAAGTTAGTCTATGTCTGCTAAATATAGTTATTTTGAAGGATATTAGGCTCCTTGAAAGTACATTTAACTCACTACAGTTACACCTCGTATAATGCTTGAAGAGTTTTTGGCAAGTAAATTTGTTTTCCAGTTGAACTCTGTCACATGTTAGAGATTGGGAACACTCTCTGGTGATTTTCTTTTTCTAAATGACGATGTCAAACATTGCAGTAGATGAGCAGCTTCAAGAGAAGAATTTAAACTTTTTGTCTCATTGAAAGTTTGGTTAAAGAACTTGAACATAGTTGTGAATTTGATTATATTCTCTGATGATCCCCTTGCACAGAACTATGCTTATCTCATTTAAGTTGTTTGTCCACCATAAACAAATGGCCATTTTTTCTTCTTGGTTCCCATCCCTTTAAAAAGAATGGAACATAGGAGCACTTCCAAGGAAGTGGCTTTTCTTGAAAGTTAAAATTTTTTACCAAAACAATGTTCTGAAGCAAGATCATATTTTTGTCTGTATTCACTTTATTATTTGAACATGTCCAAATTAGGACAAACCATTTCGGTTAGCTGCTTCTTAGTGTGACTGACAACCCAAAACATATATACAGATTGTTGGCATTTGGTAAAGGAAGCATCAACAGTGGACCCAGAGGCAGTGCATAAAACCTTAGGATAGATTCCTAAGGGACATGCCCAACAGAGTTTTAAAATGGATGTTTTCATGATGACAACAGAATCATAGATTTAGATTTTTCACCTTGTAAGTTTGGATCAAATTTTGTTGAATCTTTGGATGATGGAGTTCTTGTATTACAAAATTACGTGCTATATGATTTATTGTTACATTGTTACAAGTGTTAATGACATTTTCATTGATTGATGAAAACTTCAGGGCTTCTTTTCTGTATATAACAAATCTGTACATATTTTTGTACCTTTTAGTTATGTAAATTTTGCACAGAAATTTTTGGCATAAGTTTATTTTCTTTCAGTTTAGTTCTGTGCATGCACTAATAAAACTGGTTGTTTACTTTAAAAGGAATATATAAGACTTTACCCATGTTATTTTCTTGGTTTTTATTTCAGATGTAGATTTTGTTTTTGAGGTAAATTCGTTTTTCAGGGATTGAACACTCTTGTTAGCAAGTGCCTAAAAAAGATGTGAAACAGTTTACATATGTCAACTGTAACAGTAGGTCCCAAATGGGCCCATTCCCCTAATAGTTTTATTTTAAAGAAAGCCATACATAGAATGCTTCAAGCTATCTTGCTATGCACATTATACTTGTACTGTTTTGTGCAGTTTGTCTACTTTCTTAGTGAAGTATTTTTTGTATAAAATGTTACAATTGTGTTTCTTAAATTGAGCCTAAGAATGGAGTTAATTGGAAATATACAGTATATATTAATAATGTATATGGTGTTTAAAGAATGGTAAGCATTGTTAATTTCTGTAATGAGCATTTTCAATTAAATTTATCTTAAGTTTGTGTTTACACAATAATTTTTTTACTGTGCTAAAATCTAATGGACATTTTATTCCCTAACTAGGAAATACAGATTTTAAAGTGTATGTGTTTTTTCAATGCTAGTTAACTGTACAAGATAAAGTGTGGGATTTTTTTTCTTCCCAAAATCATAGATGATATATTGTTTAAGAAAGGTAACAGATACCATAATTTTACTGTGGTTACGCTGGCAAGGTAAGCCATAGAGAGGCTTATAGTCTTCAGTGCCCTAACAGCAATAAAAATAAAATGCTCTGTTTGTTACATACATAAAACGCTTTGTTTGTTACAGAGGCATCATTTGCTGTAAATAGAGAGGAGAGAGAAGGAACTTTCCTGCTAATATTCACACTATAAAATTACATTTCAGAATAGCCCTATCAGGAAAATAATGTCAAGATATGTACTTCTTGCCTTAAAGTTTTAACAGCCATTTAAGCTTCGTGCTGCAGATATTCTAGTTGGAACTTTTTCTGATTTTGTTAACTTAGGGTTATTCTGAGGGAGGCAAACCTGCTTTGAGCTTCATTATTGCCATCACAGAAAATCCAAAACAAAATCCTGTATCCTTTATTTTTTTGTGGTTTTTCAAAGAGGACTTTCCAAAATATATTCAGTAGTTCAAGGTTCTTATTACAATTGAAGAGTTAGTTTTAGTTTTGCAGTTGAAATTCTGGGTCAGGAATTGGTTTTATTTTTTCCAATTTGTCCATCTCCACTGAAATGCGTCTCTCACTATTTGGCATCTACTTAAAAAAATTCACTTTTCAAAGAATTTATCTTGCTAAGTATTCAGTAATACGAATTGAAATGTAATAGGTTTTTTAATGAAAAATGTTTTCATGGAGAGGCTAGCAAATTTTTTCAATAAAGGGTCAGATAAATAACTTAAACTTCGTAGGCCTTCTAGTTTCTGTCCTAACTACCCAATTCTCACAATGCAGAAACAACCATAGACAATATATAAATGAATTCGTGTGGCTATGTTTTAATAAACAATTTACAAAAAGGAAGTGGGCTGAATTTGGGCTACCAGGCATAGTTTACCAACTGTTGCTTGAATTCCCTAAAGTCTGCTTTCAGAGTGGGATTTTTATTAAAAAACACAAGCTTGATAAGTTTGGTGATGTACTCCACCTGTGTAAAAGAGCTACAAAGTGTACGAACTAAAATGTATGTGTATAAAGTTTCTAGTGTAGATGTATTTGTATAAAAATGAAGAGACTGTAAATGTAATGACAGTGGTTAGTGGGTAAAATAGGTCATTTGTGTGCTAAGAATAATGCAACTTATGAAGGGATTAAAAATGAGATAGAGCAGAAATGCTGTGAGAAATTATGTCCAGGTTCGATGGGAAAAGGACTTAGGTATAGTGATTTGAAATAGCTGTTAAGAAAAAGTAATAGACATTCTTGGGATGGGAGAAAATGGAGGTGAATTAAAAACAGAATATTATATATTAATTCCATACAACTTATCTTGATTTTTAAAAAATAAGATTCCTTTTCACCATTGACATCTACTTCCTTCCTTAACTTTCTTAACAGAGCCATTTGGGACATTCGCTCTGTTCTTTGCCTTAGCATCTTCTTAGGATCCTTGTTGTCAGCATACTTACCTTGACCCATTGGGGATCTCATCCAGCAAAACTTACTGGGGGGATTTTTCAGGGTGGTGGTTGTTGCTAGTTAGCAGAGTATGGCATTAGTGAAAAATTTCCCCTATAATGGAGAGTTGAAATGGTTGAGTTTGATGTTTATTAATTTATGTATGCCTTGCTCAGTAAGTGGAGAGTTGAGAAGTAATTAGTATCTTGGAGGAAGTATTTCATGAAGTCATCTTTGAGGTGCTTTTTGACTAGTTTAACAAAGCTTCTGTTAATGCCTCCAAATTTAGGAATCTTTTCTGTTTAAAAAGAGAATAATTGTTACAAGAGTGGAAACTTTCAAGTAAATAGTGTGGAAAAAATATAACGTACATCAATTTTAGAAGTCATGATTTTAGGAGATGCCAAGAATGTGCTTAATTTAAATACTTATTCCTAGTGAAGACATTTCTAACGTGTTAGAATAAGAATTTTCCCATATACTTTAAAGTGCTTAAACCACAAGTGAGGGTTATGTTTTTGTGGCAGCTCTTGAAATAAATCTTTCAATTAAGGAGTGAAATGTTGCCTGCTATCATCAGTTACATGATAAGCTATTGCTAATGTCAAAGAATAGGAAAGCAAAATGAAAAATTGGGGAGAGAGACCAACATAATTGTAGATGACATGCTTTTAATATCTTGAAAGTTTAAAGGAGTACACTGAAAATTAGTTACCGTTCCTGAACAATTAACAGTAATCAACTGGGAAACAATAAAAGAAGACCCATTTATTTGTTTTTTGAGCTGGAGTCTCACTCTTGCCCAGGCTGGAGTGCAGTGGCGCAGTCTTGGCTTACTGCAGACTCTGCCTCTCAGGTTCAAGTGCCGCTCCTGTAGCTGGGATTACAGGTGCCCACGACGATGCCCAGCTAATTTTCATATTTTTAGCAGAGATGGGGTTTCACCATGTTGGCTAGGCTGGTGTCGAACTCCTGACCTCAAGTGATCCACCTGCCTTGGCCTTCCAAAGTGCTGGGATTATAGGCGTGAGCCACCACACCCAGCTGATAAGACCTGTGTATAATAAGAGGCACAAAATAATACGAGCCTGCCAAAAAACAACAGCAAGCAAAAAACAAAAACAAAAAAACAAAAACCAGACACCAGACCAAACCTGTAAGATATAACGGGGAGATACATAGTATTTCTGAGTGGAAGACTAAATATACCCACTTGGCAGATTACATTTTTACAGCTTTGTCCCCCACCCATACCCCTATTCCCCTCTTCCTCCAACAGAACTGTTCTACAGGGAGGATTGTGGTTTAGGCATTCATTGAGGAGCTGATTTCCCATTCTCTCCAACTGTTCCATAGCGTAAAGGTACAGAGGTTCTGTTCAGTGGAGGGTTGGAGTGAGCTTCAAAAACTTAACTACACACCATTATAAGAGGCCTGAATTAGGGTTTTTCAGAGATACAAAACCAATGTAAGAAGTCTTGTCTTGAGGGAATTGGGTTATGTAATTATGAAGGCTGAGAAGTCCCACACTAGGCTGTCTGCTAGCTAGAGACCTAGTAATGGTGGTAGCATGACTCAGTCCAAGTCCAGAAGCTTCAGAACCAGGAAAACGGATGGCGTAACTCTCAGACTGAGGTAGAAGTCCTGAGAACCAAGGGGCCATGGGTGTAAGTCCCTGAATCCAAGTGCCTGAAAGCCTGGAGTTCTGATGTCCAAGGGCATGAGAATAAAGCTGTCTCAGCTCCTGGGGTATGCGGTTGGGGTTGAGGGGAGAAGATTCAGGGAAAGAGAATTAGCCTTTTCTCTTTTCCTTCTGTCCAGGCTTCTAGCTGTTTGGATTGTGCCTCAGTCACATTGAGGGCACATCTTCCCCATTCAGTCTGATGGCTCACATGCCAGTCTCTGAAAACACTCTCACAGACACACCCAGAAATAATGGTTTACCAGTTCTCTAGCTGTTCCTTAATCCATTCAAGTTGACACTGAAAATTAACTCTCACAGGACCTGACTTTATTTGTAACAGACTTCAGAGTATTGTAGAAAACAGTAGAGCAGTCAGTAACAGTGGAGGTTGAGTAGTCAGTAACAGTGGAGGTTAAACAGTTGCCAGGTCATTCCAATAGATAACCAGAAGCTTCAAGAACGGATCAGGGAGGCCAGGCACCGTGGCTCACGCCCGTAATCCCAGCACTTTGGGAGGCCGAGGCGGGCGGCTCACAAAGTCAGGAGATGGAGACCATCCTGGCTAACACAGTGAAACCCCATCTCTACTAAAAATACAAAAAATTAGCTGGGCGTGGCAGCGTGCACCTGCAGTCCCAGCTACTCGGGAGGCTGAGGCAGGAGGATGGCGTGAACCCGGGAGGCGGAGCTTGCAGTGAGCTGAGGTTGCATCACTGCACTCCAGCCTGGGCGACAGAGTGAGACTGTCTCAAAAAAAAAAAAAAAAAAAAAAAAAAAATCAGGGAAAGAGACAACCTAGATAAAACTACAGACATCCCTTGTGATCAGGAAGACTGTGTGCATACTGAAGGCTGTCAACTCAGAGGAGTGACCAGAGAGAACTTCTAAACTGCAAGTTCCTGGCCAAATGCAGGGCAAACTTGTAAACTCCCTAAGTAGTGAAAGCAGTCTTCAAGCCATACATTAATTAGTCAAGCCAAGTCACTAAAGGGAAGATGATCAGTGTGCAGAGATCCTATGTTACCTAAAATGTCCAGTTTCAACACAAAAATTGAGATATGCAAAGAAACAGAAAAGTATGTGTCCCATATGACAGAGAAATGTAGGAAATATAAAGTTGTTTTGAGGGATACCAAATTTAGGATAAATGCTAAACAGCTGTTATATGTTCAGAGGCTGGGTGCAGTGGTTCATGCCTGTAATGCCAGCAGTTTGGGGGGCTGAGGTGGGTGGATCGCTTGAGGCCAGGAATTTGAGACCAGCCTGGCCAAAATGATGAAACCCCGTCTCTACTAAAAATAAATCAGCCGGGCATGCTGTTGGGTGCCTGTAGTCCCAGCTACTCAGGAAGCTGAGGCAGGAGAATCGCTTGAATCCAGGAGGCAGAGGTTGCAGTGAGCCGAGATCGTGCCATTGCTCTCCAGCCTGGTAGACAGTGAGACTCCACCTCAAAATAAATAAATAAACCCAAAGAACTAAAGGAAACCAGGTGTAAAGAATTAAGGAAAGTATTCTAATGTCTCACCAAGTAGAGAACATAGAGAATTTTTTTTTTTTTAAGAACTAAATGAAAATTCTGGAGTTGAAAAGTATGATAACTACAATTTAAAAAGTTACTAGAAAGGCTCAATACTAGATTTGAGCTGGTAGAAGATAGAATCAGCAAACCTGCAGATAGATTGGTAGAAGACATGCAATGTGAAACAGAAAAATAAGTTTGAAGAAAAAATGTTTCTCACACTATGTACACAAAAATGAACTTAAAATGGACCATAGACCTAAATATAAGCAAAAACTGTAAAACTCTTACAAAAAATATAAACAAATATTTGTAATCATTCTCTAGGCAAAGCTTTCTTAGCTATTACACCAAAAACAAAAACAAAAATACAATAGATAATTTGTTTTAAAAGACAGCATTTTTATTACAGGAGATTGTAAAACTAGTCTGTTTTATCTGTTTCAGATTAATTTCAAGTTAATTTCAATAGTGAAAAATTTGCTCTGTATACTTTCATTCTGCCCATGCTGTTATTGTCACAAACTACATCTTTATAACAATTATGTGTCCATCAACATAGTTTTATAATTATGCAGTTTTAAAAATCAGATAGGAGGGAAGAACAAGAGTTACAAACAGATATACATTTTCTTGCTGCTCCAAAATCTGCAATGTAAAAGGCCCCATGCACAAGGGCAACGTGCTTATTCTGTTGGAGTCAGAGTGAGAGGCCCAGAGGTTGCACCTCACTTGGCTGCTCACTGGGTCTTGGATGCAGGGTTCAACCACTTGGCCAATGGGAATGGTGTGCCAGGATCTGCTCCTTTATTTTATTTTTTGCTCACCACATGGGAATTGAGATGCACCCTTAAATAAAGCATTTGTGTTCCAAGTTAAAAAACTCTTTTATGTTTGTGCTGGTGAATATATTTATCTTTCCAGTGTTTTTTGTTTTGTTTTGTTTTTGTTTTTTTCCTTCGTGTGGGTTCGAGTTACTGTCTAGGGTTCTTTCATTTTAGCTTGATACTCCCTTTAGCTTTTTTTTTTCTTGTAGAGCAATTCTGCTAGCAACAAACTCAGTTTTTGTCTGTCTATGAATATCTTAATTTTTCTTTTTAAAAGAATAGCTTTGCTGGATATAGAATTTTTGGTTGACGGATTTTTTGGTTTTTTTTTAATTTTCCATTCAACACTTTTAATATGTCATCCCATTGCCTTCTGGCATCCGTGATTTCTAATGAGAAATCAGCTGTTAATTCTCCTGATGTCCTTTGGATGTGATGACTCACTTCTTTCTCTCTTGCTGCTTTCAAGATTCTCTTTTTGTCCTTGTCTTTCAACAGTTTGATTATAACGTGCCAGTATCCATATCTTTGAGTTTATGTTACTTGGAGGTTCTGGAGCTTTGTAGAATGGTAGATTAACGTTTTTCATTAAATTTCTTTTTTATTTCATTAAATTTGGGAGGTTTTCAGTTATTCAAATGTTCTTCCTGATGAATTATCTTTTTTCTCTCTTTCTGAGACTCATCTTATGCATATGCTGGTATTGTTACTGTTTATTTTAGAAAGGCAGGTTCTTGCTCTGTTGTCCAGGCTGGAGTGCAGTGGTACAGTCATAGCTCACTGCAACATTGAACTCCTAGGCTCAAGCATTCCTTCCACCCCAACCTCCCAAATAGCCCAGCTAACTTTTTAAAAATTTTTTGTACAGATAGAATCTTGCATGTTGCCCAGTCTGGTCTTGAACTCTTGGCCTCCAGGGATCCTCCTACCTTGGTCTCCCAAAACACTGTGATTACAGGTGTGAGCCACTGTGTTTGGCCATATGCTGGTATTCTTGATGATATCTTACAGGTCTTTCAGGCTCTGTTCATTTTTTGGTTTTCTTTCTATTTCTCAGACTGTATGCCAACTGATCAGTCTTAGAGTTCACAGATTCTTTGTTTTGCCTGCTTACATCTACTGTTGAGCCCTTTTAGTGAATTTTTATTTCAGTTACTGTGCTTTTCACCTGTAGAATTTCAATTTGATTCTTTTAATAATTTCTATCCCTTTGTTGATGTTCTCTATCTGGTTGAGCTGTATTTCTCTTTAGTTCTTTAAACATGGTTTGTTTTAGTTCGTTGAACATATTTAAGATAACTGAGTTGAAGTCTTTGTTCAAAATGTACAATACCTTAGGGATGATTTCTGTTGATTGCTTTTTTTCTCTATGTATGGGTCATACTTTCCTCTTTGCATGTCTCATTTTTTTGTTGTTGAAGAATTTAAAAGTGTGAATTTTGTAATGTGGCAACTGAAAATCAGATTCTCCCCTCCGATCTCTCAGGTTTGTTATTCTTACCGTGTTTTATTCTTGTTGTCTAGTGACTTTTCTGAACTGATTTTGTAATGCTTGTATTCTTTGCCATTTGTGGCCATGAAAGTCTTTGTTCTGTGAGTTTAATGGTCAACTAATTAGTAGACAGAGATAAACTCTTGGCATGAATAAATCTTCCAGTGTTTGCTAAGGGACTTGTGTGTTTTCATGACACATCTTCAACATTCAGCCAGGTGGCTTACAACTCTACCTTCACCTTCAGCCTCCAGGATGGCCATTGTGAGAGTTTAGGGCCTTCTCACATCTTTTCTTAGCACACATACGGCCCTGGGCATGAGTGTGACCTAAATTCTCAGGAATATCTTAAAGCTTTCCAAAGTCCCTGTGGACATCTCATTTCCCAGGCTTTTCTTCCAAGCTTTTTGGTTATTCTATTGCCTGTCCCAGTTGTTGTCTGTCAGCCCAGGCAGCAGCAATTAAAGCATTTGCCTGCTAATATTTTAAACATTACCCCCCTAGTTAGCAACTTTAGCTCTGGACCAACTCCAAGTTAGGCAAAATAAAGACAGGCCTTCTGAGGTGGTCTTCCAGGGAGCCACAGACAGGTCAGTATAAATAGTTAAAGTATTTTGTGACTGACGTCTGTTTTTCCTCTAATACTGGGAATGAGGGCTGTTATTTTCAGGGCTGTTGCTGAGGTAAGGAGTGGAGAATGAGACTAGAGTGACAAAATACCACAAAGCTGTTGTTCTGAGAATCAGCCATTTTTCTTGGGTAAGCACTTCCTGGGATGCTGAAAGCTTTTGATTAGTTTCTAAAGTTCCAAAAAAGTTGATTCTGACAGTTTCTTTGCCAGACTTTTAATTGCTTTTATGTTAGGGCAGAGTTTCAAAGTCTTTGCTCTTTTCACTGACACCACATTATAGATAAATTTAACTTCATTGAAATTTGAAAAAAATTATTGCTTCAATGGATATCATCAAGAAAGTGAAGACAACCCACAGATTGGGAAGAAATGTTGTATATCATACATCTGATTATGCATTTTAATTTAGAATAATGAACCCTTACAACTTAGAAGACATGTAACCCAATTTAAAGTGGGCAAAAGATCTGAATAGAATTTCTCTAAAGAGGATATGCAAATGGCCAAAAAACACCTGAAAAGATGCTCAACATCATTAGTCATTAGGGAAATGAAAACCAAGATCACGTGGGATACCACTTTATACCCTCTTGGATGGGTGTTGAAAAAAACCCAGGTGATGAGGCCAGGAAGAGTTTGGAACCCTCATACACTGTTGGGAAAGCAAAATGGTAGAGTCATCTCAGAAAACAGTATGGGACTTTCTCAATAGGTTAAATGTAATGTTACCCTGTGGCCCAGAGCTGCTTCTCCTAAGTGTATACCCCAAATAATTTAAAACAGGTGTTCACACAAAAATTTATACAAGGATGTTCATAGCAGTATTATTCATAGTGGCGTAAAGTGGAAACAACCCAAAGTCCATCAACTGATGAATATATAAATAAATGTGATATATATGTACAATTGAATATTATTCAATCATAAAAATAAAGTAGTAACTTATGCTACAACTTGGATGAATGTTGGAAACATTAGGTTAAGTGAAGGAAGCCAGTAACAAAAACATATGAGTTCATTTATATGAAATGTCAACAATAGGCACATTTACAAAGAATGAAAGTAGATTAGTAGTGGTTGCTTAGAGCTAAAAGCGTTTAAAGGAAATACATAGGGGACTGCTAAAGGACAAGGAGTGATAAAAATGTTCTAAAATTGTGATAGTTATGTAATTCTGGGAATTTACTAAGAAACCATTGAAGTGTACATTTTATATGTGTGAATTATATGGTATGCAAATGATATCTTAGTAACTCACACAGAGACATGTATAATGTGGGACACTATTAAGGGCAACATACGTGTAATGAAAATTTTTTTAAGTAGTCAAAGAAATAATGACTAGAAACTTCCCAAGTTTGGTGAAAAACATATTTACAGAAGCTCAACATACTCCAAGTAGGATAAATGCCGAGATTCATAAGTAGACATGTTATTGTCAGAATGTTGAAAGACAGAAAAAAAATCTTGAAATTATCATGAGAAAAATGATGCATGGAATCCCCAATAAGATTAATAGTTGACTTCTCAGCAAAACCAAGGAGGCTAAAGGGAAGTGGATAACATATTCAAAGTTTTGAAAGAGAAACAAAACTGTCTTTCAAAATTGAAAGCAAAATGGGTATTTCAAATAAGCAAAATGAGAATTCATTGGTTGCAAACCTACCTTTCAGCAAATACTAAAAGTTCGTAAAACTGAAAGCAAATGACACCAGACAATAATTTGAATTCACAGGAAAAAAGAAGGACATTACATAATAGTAATTAAGTATAAAAGAGAATATAATTGCATCTTCATTTTCCTTTCTGTTATTTAAAAGGCAATCAAATAAAGCATTATGCATATCATTGTATTTTGGGGCCAATAATGGAAATGTTGTAACAATACAAGGAAAGTAGATGGGAACAAATCTATTTTGCAGTAAGGAAATGACACCAGATAGTATCTCAAATCCACAGGAAGAAGTGAAAAAAGTCATAATAGTAAATAAGAAGGCTCATATGAAAAACTATAAACACGTACTTGTTCTTTTTAAATTACCTTTAAAAGACAAAAAATTATATAGTAAGTATAACAATTTATTCTTGGGTTTGTAACATGTAAACCTATTGTGTATAACAATAATAGGGTGGGGGAGGGAATAGAACCATATAGTAGTAAAGTTTTGATATTTCACTGGAATTAAGTTTGTATTTATCTGAAGTAGATTCTGATAAAGATGTATATTAGAAGCCCTAGAGCAACCACTAAGAAAATTCCTCAAAACATCATTAAAGGAATTAAAATTTATTTTAAAATAGCCAAAGAAGACAGTAAAGGAGAAACCAATTAACAAAAAAAGAATGAGACCTATAAAAAACAAAAGCACACTGGTAGACATAAATCCAACCATATTAATATAACATTAAATGTGAATGGATTAAGCAGTCCAATCAAAAGACAGAAATTTTCAGACTGGATAAATAACATTCATATGCAGTAAACTCTCCATGTCTGTAGGGTCTACATCTGCAGATTCAATCAATCATGGATCAAAAATGTAGTTAGGCATATGATGGTTGTGTCTGAACATGTGCAGACTTTTTTTCTTATTCCCTAAACAATACAGTATAACAACTATTTAGATAACATTTGCATTGTGTTAGATATTATAAGTAATCTGGAGATTAAAGTATAGAGGAGGATATTTGTAGGTTATATGTGAATACTATGCCATTTTTACATAAGGGACTTGAACATCCGTAATTTTGGTTTCCACAAGAGGTCCTAGAACCTCTTGGTGGCTAGCCCCCATGGAGGCTAAGAGAGAACTGTTTATATTATGGAAATTGACAGCAGATACAAACCAGGGCTTTTTACAACCCCTGACCAAGAAAGCTGATTTCACCAGCACCCTCTGTGGAGATCACAGTTCTAGTTTTTGTCCCTTGAATCTGAACAAACCATTCTGTCTACAGGAGTTACACTTTAGACTCAAAGATATTAATAGGTTGAAATTTTAAAAATGGAAAAACATGTTGTCTCAGTCATTTTGGGCTGCCATAACAAAATACCATAGACTGAGGGGATGAAACAACAAAAATTTATTTTCAAAAAACATTACTAGATATAAAGAGGGAAATTTTATAATAAAAGTGTCAACTCATCAGGAAGCTATAACAATTTTAAACACATATGCATCAAATAACAGAACCACAAAATCCATGAAGCAAAAACTGACAGAATTGAAGGGAGAAGTAGACAAATAAAGAATAATAGTTGGAGACTTTGATACTCCACTTTGCATAAATGAATAAAATAACAACAAAAGATTGGCAAGGAAATAGAAAACTTGAACAGCACTACAAAGCAACTAGAGCTACTATATCTGTGAAATCCACTCCAAAACAGCAGAATAGATATTCTTTTCCAAAGTACATGGAACATTCTCCAGGATATACCATATAAAACAAGTCTCAATGAATTTGAGAGGATGGGAATGATACAAAGTGTGTTCTCCAACCACAATAGAATTAAATTAGAACTTAAAGGAAATTTTGAAAATTCATAAATATGTGGCAATTGAACAATACTCATAAATAATCAATGAGTCAAATAACAAACTCTCTTGAGGTTAATAAAAGAAAAAACCTACAAAACCTTGTGAGATGTGACTAAAGCAGTGCTTAGAGGGAAATTGATATCTGTGAGTACATTTAAAAAATAAAAAAACTTAGTGCCACAGAACTGTACACTTAAAAATGGCTAAAATGGTAAATTTTATGAATATTTACCACAATAAACAAGAAGATTTAAAATTAATAACATAACTTTATACCTTAAGGAACAAGAAAAAAAGAGCAAATTAAACCCAAAGCAAGCAAAAGGAAGAGAACCATAAAAATGAGGTGGAAGGAAATTGCATTGAGAATAGATAATAGAGAACATGAAGGAAACCAAAATTTGGTTCTTATCAAAGATCAACAAAATTGACAAAGTTTAGCTGGACTGGCTGAAAAAATAAAGAGAGAAGACTCAAATTACTAAAATCAGAATGAAAGAGTGGACAATACTACTACTCTTGAAAAATGAAAATGAATCTAAGGGAATACTATGAACAATTGAATGCCCAGTAATTAGATGACCTAGATGAAATTGACAAATCCCTAGAAAGATACAAAAACTATTACAAAAATGGCTCAAGAGGAAATATAAAATCAGAAGAAACCTATGGCAAGTAAGGTATTGAAATTATTCCCCTAAAATTGTAAGAAAAAGCCAGGTTTAGATGACTTCAGAATTCATTAGTAAACTCTACCAAAAAAAAATCATAGATAGATGGATAGATGATAGATAGAAGAAAGAAAGAAAGAAGATAGATAGATAGATAGATAGATAGATAGATAGATAGATAGATAGATAGATAGATCCCAAATGCATATACTGGTGCTTTAACCTCCAATTAAGGTATTAGGATGTGGGACCTTAGGGAGATACTTAAGTTTTTTTTTTTGTTTTTTTTTTTTTTTTGAGACGGAGTCTTGCTCTGTAGCCCGGGCTGGAGTGCAGTGGCCGGATCTCAGCTCACTGCAAGCTCCGCCTCCCGGGTTTACGCCATTCTCCTGCCTCAGCCTCCGGAGTAGCTGGGACTACAGGCGCCCGCCACCTCGCCCGGCTAGTTTTTTGTATTTTTAGTAGAGACGGGGTTTCACGGTGTTAGCCAGGATGGTCTCGATCTCCTGACCTCGTGATCCACCCGTCTCGGCCTCCCAAAGTGCTGGGATTACAGGCTTGAGCCACCGCGCCCGGCCGAGATACTTAAGTTTAGATGAGGTCATGAAGATAGAGCCCTCACAGTGGAATTATTGTCCTTATAAGAAGAGTAAGAGACAAAAATTTTTTTTCTCTGCCATGAGGATACAACAGGAAGTCACCATTTGTAAGGCAGGAAGAGGGGCCTGACTAGAACCCATCTATCCTGGCCACCTGGTCTCAAACTTCCCAGCTTCCATAACTGTGGGAAATAAATGCCTGTTGTTTGAGCCATTCAGTCTACAATATTTTGTTATAGCACCCAGAGCTGACTAAGAAATGTACACTTCCCAACTCATTCTATGAGGCAAGACAAAGACATCTAAAGAAAGCTTCCTTATGAATGTAGATGCAATGAAAACTAGTAAATCAAGCCTGGGGACATATAAAAATAAATCACTGCAAGACATTAGTATCTGGGCCACCACTTTGTACTTGGGGCAATTCATACCTTACATACCCACAGGATGAGTTCTCATTGTCTGCTGGGTAATGAGTAATCTGGTCCCAAAACCTCGTCTTTACTTCTTGCTCTCTTGGACTACTTTAGGTACTAACTCTGTCAATTGAGTCTTCTGGATAAGATGCTGACATGGAGTTTGGAATGCAAGAGGTTTATTGGACAGTAATGCTTGGGAAAATTTAAAGGGGAGGGAGGAGAATTGAGTAAGAAAAGCCTGCAAACCATAAGACAGGTCTGATAACTGGGGAAAGAAAGGGGTTGGTGAGTGGAAACTGCATTGGTTATAGAGAGTCTCAGATTGTCATGCATCTCATATACAGTCAGCCAACCCAATGGGTACTTCAGGTCAAAGTCTTTTAGAAGAATTCCATGTTGATCAAAAATGTAGACTGAAGGGTACTCAGGAAGACCTTATATTTGGCTTGAATCCTGAGACAGATTCTGAAAGCCCTAATAGCTAGAGGCTGTCAACCTAATTGCACTCCTTGCAGCTGAATTACAAGCCAGCCCTTCCTTCCTTCCTTCCTTCCTTCCTTCCTTCCTTCCTTCCTTCCTTCCTTCCTTCCTTCCTTCCTTCCTTCCTTCCTTCCTCCTTCCTTTCTTTTGTTTTTTAGAGATAGGTCTTACTCTGTCTCTCAGGCTGGAGTGCAGTGCAATCATTGTAACCTCAAATTCCTGGGCTCAAGCAATCCTTCTGCCTTCTGAGCAGCTAGGACTTCAGGTGCATGGCACCCTGCCTGGTTATTATTATTTTTTAAGTTTTTGTAGAGACAGGGTCTATGTTGCCCAGGCTGGTCTCAGACTCCTGGCTTCAAGTGATCCTCCTGGCCTTGGCTTCCCAAAGCACTGTTATAGATGTGAGCCACTACACTCAGCCTATAAATTTTTTCTTGAAGGGAGATCCAAGCTGTACACTTCCATGAATGCCACACTATAGGGCAATATCAAGTAGTACAACATTTATGTAATTGGAGTCCCAGAAAAGAAGGAGAAAATGGAGAAAAAAAAATTTGAAGCAATACTAACAAATTTTTCCCTAAATTTTATGAAAATTATAAACCTAAAGGTCCAGGAAGCTACCTGAAGCCCAAGCAGGAAAAGCATAAAGAAAACCATCCCAAACACATCATAATCATATTTCTGGCTGAGTGCCTATAATCCCAGCATTTTGAGAGGCTGAGATGGGAGGATCACTTGAGCCAGGAGTTTCAGACTACCTGGGAAACATAGTGAGACCTTGGCTCTACAAAAAACAAAACAAGGGTGGGCACAATGGCTCATGCCTGTAATCCCAACACTGGGAAGCCAAGTCAGGCAGATCACCTGATGTCAGGAGTTTGAGACCAGCCTGGCCAACATGGTGAAACTCCATCTCTACTAAAAATACAAAAACTAGCTGGGCATGGTGGCAGGCGACTGTAATCCCAGCTACTCAGGCAGCTGAGGCAGGAGAATCACTTGAACCCAGGAGGCAGAGGTTGCAGTGAGCTGAGATTGTGCCACTGCACTCCAGCCTGGGCAACAGAGCAAGACTCTGTCTCAAAACAAACAAAAAACAATAAAAACAACTTAGCTGGGTGTAGTTGTGCATGCCTGTAGTCCCAGCTACTTCAGTGGCTTCAGTGAGAGAATACTTGAGCCCACGAGGTTGAGGCTGCAGTGAGCCATGATCATGCTGCACTGCACTCCAGCCTGGGCAACAGAGTGAGTCTCTGTCTCAAAAAAAAAAAAAAAAAAAAAAAAAAAAATCACATTTCTGAAAGCAAGTGATAAAAATTTAACAGAAGCCAGAGGAAGAAAGTACACATATGTATTGAGAAACAAAGATAAGAGTTACTGCAGACTTACATCAGAAACTATGCAATCCAGAAGATAGTGGAATGATATTTTTAAAATATTGAAGGGAAAAATAAGTCATCCTAGAATTCTATGTCTAGTGAAATCATGTTTTAAGAATGAAGACAAACCAAAGACAGTTTAACATAAGAGAAATCTGAGATAATTCAGCACAACTATGCTACCTTAAACATTAAGAGAAATTTTTAGGTAGAAGAAAAATGGATATCTTGTCTACACAAAGGAATTAAGAGCACTGGACTTTTCCCTCATTGTTTAATTTCTTTTAAAGAAAATCATTGAAAGCAAAAATAATAACATATTACAGGGTTTATTACATGTAGAAGTAAAATGTATGACAACAGTAGCACAAAGGCAGGGAAAGGAAATGGAGTACTGTTGTATTTGAAGATAGACTGTGATAAGTCACGTGTATTGTACAGCCTTGAGGAACCATTGTAAAAAAACATGTAATTACTAAGAGAATATTGAAGATAAAATAGATTTTAAAACCTCATGCCAACAGAAGGCACAAAAAGGGAAAAGAAAAACTGGTGGGAAAATATAGAAAACAGAGATGGCAGCTTTAAACCCAATTATAGCAATGTTATAAACACTCCAATTAAAAGGCAGAAATTTGTCAGGATAAAAAAATGTAGACTTCAGAAAAAAAAATGATACTAGGGATAAAAAGAAATACCTCAATGATAAAGAGTTCCATTCATTAAGAAGATATAACAATCCTAAAGGTCTATGCATATAATACCAAAGCTTCTAAATACATGAAGTAAAAGTGACAGAACTATAGAGAGAAATTGACAAATCTACAATTATAGTTAGTGAATGAAATTGAGAAATCTATATTACCATTTGTTGAATGTTACTAAACCTGTGTTTGGAGGGATATTTTAAGCCTCAAATACTTACATTAGAAAACAATAAAGGTTTATAGTCAATTGTGCAAGCTTCCATCTTAAGAAAGTATGTAAAGAAAAGCAAATTAAACCCAATATGAGCAGAAGAAAGGAAATAATAACATTATTTAAGGTAATCAATGAGTAGAAAACAAACAATAGGGAAAATTAATGAAATGAAAAGTTAGTTCTTTGCAAATGTCAATAAAATTGATAAACCTTTAGCTAGATGAATCGAGAAAAAAGTTAAAAAGGGGACATTACTACAGATCTGACATATCTTAAAAGCATTATATTAGAATATACATTAGACTATGTTATACAAATAAATTTGGTATCCTAGTTGAAATAGACAAATTCCTTGAAAGACAAATTGACAAAACAAGAAATAGAAAATCACAATAGCCTATAACTATTAAAAAATTGAAATCATAATTGAAAACCTTCACACAAAGGAAGCTCCAGCCCAGATGGCTTCATTGGTGAACTCTATCAAATGTATTAGGAAGAAATAATATCAGTGCTGTACAAATTCTTCCAAAAAATAGAGAGGGGAACATTTTTATGTCATTTTATGAGTCCAGCATTATCCTGATACTAAAATTTGATGAAGACATTGTAAGTAAAGAAAACTACAGACCAGTGTTCTCTATGGATGTCTATGTAAAAATCCTTAATATATTAGCATTAAAAACCCAGCAATATATAAAATGGATGCTGTATGTTAAGTAGGGTTTACTCCAGGCAAGAAAAATAAAATATTCACAATACATATGTCTGTCAAGGGACTTGTATCTAGAAAATATAACATTTTTACCATTTAATGAAAAGACAACCTAATTTTTAAAATAGACAAAGGATTTGAACAGATTCCTCAAAAAAGAAGATATATGGGCACATGAAAAGATAATCAATATCATTAATCATCAAAAAATGCTAATTAAAGCCATGGTAAGATACTACTACACAGCTCGTAGAATGGCTAAAATTAAACTGACAATATCAAGTACTGATAAGGGTATGAAGCAACTGAACTCTCATATGTTGCTGATGTCCCCATAGAGTTTATGCAAAGTACATCCACTTTGTAAACATTTTGGCAGTTTCTTATAAACATGTACTTTCTATTTGACCCAGGATTATACTCCTAGATATTTTTTTCTAAGAGGAATGAAAACACAAACACTTCCACACAGAAGCTAACATACATACTGACAGACATACAGCAGGCTCAATAAGTGTTCACTGGTTGAATGAAAAAATAACACTTTTGAACTTTTTACAATTCTTTTTCTTCCTCCTCCTCCTCCTCCTCCTTCTCCTCCTCCTCCTCCTCCTCCTCCTCCTCTTCTTCTTCTTCTTCTTCTCCTCCTCCTCCTCCTCCTCCCTTCTTTTTCTTCTTTCTTTCATTTCTTTTTCTTTTTCTTTCTTTTTTTTTTTTTTTTTGACATGGAGTCTTGCTCTGTAGCTCAGGCTGGAGTGCAGTGGCACAATCTTGGCTCACTGCAACCTCTGCCTCCTGGATTCAAGCAATTCTCCTGACTTGGCTTCCTGAGTAGCTGAGATTACGGGCACCTGCCATCATGCCTGGCTGATTTTTTGTATTTTTAGTAGAGAGAGAGTTTCACCATGTTGACCAGGTTGGTCTCGAACTCCTGATCTCAGGTGATCTGCCTGCCTTGACTTCCCAAAGTGCTGGGGATACAGGCATGAACCACAGCACCTGGCTTTTTTTTTTTTTTTTTTTTTTTTTTTCAGTAGAGATGAGGTGTTGCTATGTTGCCCAGTCTGGTCTCAAATTCCTGAATTCAAGTGATCCTCTGCCTTGGCCTCCCAAAGTGCTAGAATTACAGATGTGAGCCACTGCACCCAGCCTTGAGCTTTTTTTCTTTCTTTCTTTTCTCTTTTATACTTTAAGTTCTAGGGTATGTGTGCACAACATGCAGTTTGTTACATATATATACGTGTGCCATGTTGGTTTGCTGCACCCATTAACTCATCATTAGCATTAGGTATTTCTCCTAATGCTATCCCTCCCCCATCTTCCCACCCCACAATAGGCCCCAGTGTGTGATGTTCCCTGCCTGTGTCCAAGTATTCTCATTGTTCACTTCCCACCTATGAGTGAGAACATGCGGTGTTAGAATTTCTGTCCTTGCAATAGTTTGCTCAGAATGATGGTTTCCATCTTCATCCATGTCCCTACAAAGGACATGAACTCATCCTTTTTATGGCTGCATAGTATTCCATGGTGTATATGTGCCACATTTTCTTAATCCAGTCTATCATTGATGGACATTTGGGTTGGTTCCAAGTCTTTGCTATTGTGAATAGTACTGCAGTAAACATACGTGTGCATGTGTCTTTAGAGTAGCATGATTTATAATCCTTTGGGTATATACCCAGTAATGGGATTGTGGGGTCAAATGCTATTTCTAGTTCTAGATCCTTGAGGAATTGCCACACTGTCTTCCACAATGGTTGAAAAGTGTTCCTATTTCTCCACATCCTCTCCAGCACCTGTTGTTTCCTGACTTTTTTTTTTTTTTTTTTTTTTTGAGTTGGAGTCTCAGTCGCCCAGGCTGGAGTGCAGTGGCGCAATCTCAGCTCAGTGCAAGGTCCACCTCCTGGGCTTACGCCATTCTCCTGCCTCAACTTCCTGAGTAGCTGGGACTACAGGCGCCTGCCACCACGTCCGGCTAATTGTTGTTTGTATTTTTAGTAGAGATGGGGTTTCACTGTGTTAGCCAGGATGGTCTCGATATCCTGACCTCGTGATCCGCCCATCTCGGCCTCCCAAAGTGCTGGGATTACAGGCAAGAGCCACTGCACCCAGCCTGTTTCCTGACTTTTTAATGATCACCATTCTCACTGGTGTGAGATGGTATCTCACTGTGGTTTTGATTTGTATTTCTCTGATGACCAGTGATGATGAGCATTTTTGTCATGTGTCTGTTGGCTGCATAAATGTCTTCTTTTGAAAAGTGTCTGTTCATATCCTTTGCCCACTTTTTGATGGGGTTGTTTGATTTTTTCTTGTAAATTTGTTGAAGTTCTTGTAGATTCTGGATATTAGCCCTTTGTCAGATGGGTAGATTGCAAAAATTTTCTCCCATTCTGTAGGTTGCCTGTTCACTCGGATGGTAGTTTCTTTTGCTGTGCAGAAGCTCTTTAGTTTAATTAGATCCCATTTGTCTATTTTGGCTTTTGTCGCCATTGCTTTTTGGTGATTTAGTCATGAAGTCCTTGCCCATGCCTATGTCCTGAATGGTATTGCCTAGGTTTTCTTCTAGGGCTTTTATGGTTTTAGGTCTAACATTTAAGTCTTTAATCCATCTTGAATTAATTTTTGTATAAGGTGTAAGGAAGGGATCCAGTTTCAGCTTTCTACATATGGCTAGCCAGTTTTCCCAGCACCATTTATTAAATAGGGAATCCTTTCCCCATTTCTTGTTTTTCTCAGGTTTGTCAAAGATCAGATGGTCGTAGATGTGTGGTGTTATTTCTGAGGCCTCTGTTCTGTTCCATTGGTCTATATCTCTGTTTTGGTACCAGTACCATGCTGTTTTGGTTACTGTAGCCTTGTAGTATAGTTTGAAGTCAGGTAGCGTGATGCCTTCAGCTTTGTTCTTTTGGCTTAGGATTGTCTTGGCAATGTGGGCTCTTTTTTGGTTCCATATGAACTTTAAAGTAGTTTTTTCCAATTCACGATATTGATTCTTCCTGTCCATGAGCATGGAATGTTCTTCTGTTTGTGTCCTCTTTTATTTCGTTGAGCAGTGGTTTGTAGTTCTCCTTGAAGAGGTCCTTAACATCCCTTGTAAGGTGGATTCCTAGGTATTCTCTTTGAAGCTATTCTGAATGGGAGTTCACTCATGATTTGGCTCTCCGTTTGTCTGTTATCGGTGTATAGGAATGCTTGTGATTTTTGCACATTGATTTTGTATCCTGAGACTTTGCTGAAATTTCTTATCAGCTTAAGGAGATTTTGGGCTGAGACAATGGGTTTTCTAAATACACAATCATGTCATCTACAAACAGGGACAATTTGACTTCCTCTTTTCCTGATTGAATACCCTTTATTTCTTTCTCTTGCCTGATTGACCTGGCCAGAACTTCCAACACTGTGTTGAATAGGAGTGGTGAGAGAGGGCATCCCTGTCTTGTGCCAGTTTTCAAAGGGAATGCTTCTAATTTTTGCCCATTCAGTATGATGGTGGCTGTGGGTTTGTCATAAATAGCTCTTATTATTTTGAGATACATTCCCTCAGTACCTAGTTTATTGAGAGTTTTTAGCATGAAGGGCTGTTAAATTTTGTCAAAGGCCTTTTCTGCATCTATTGAGATAATCATGTGGTTTTTGTCTTTGGTTCTGTTTATATGATGGATTACATTTATTGATTTGTGTATGTTGAAGCAGCCTTGCATCCCAGGGATGAAGCCCACTTGATCATGGTGGATAAGCTTTTTGATATGCTGCTGGATTTGGTTTGCCAGTATTTTATTGAGGATTTTTACCTCGATGTTCATCAGTGTCTCTTCCAGGCTTTGGTATCAGGATGATGCTGACCTCATAAAATGTGTTAGGGAGGATTCCCTCTTTTTCTATTGACTGGAATAGTTTCAGAAGGAATGGTACCACCTCCTGTTTGTACCTCTGGTAGTATTCAGCTGTGAATCCATCTGCTCCTGGAATTTTTTTTTTTTTTTTTGGTTGGTAGGCTACTAATTATTGCCTCAATTTCAGAGCCTGTTATTGGTCTATTCAGGGGTTCAACTTCTTCCTGGTTTAGTCTTGGGAGGGTGTATGTGTCCAGGAATTTATCCATTTCTTCTAGATTTTCTAGTTTATTTGCATAGAAGTGTTTATAGTATTCTCTGATGGTAGTTTGTATTTCTGTGGGATCAGTGGTGATATCCCATTTATCATTTTTTATTGCATCTATTTGATTCTTCTCTCTTTTCTTGTTTATTAGTCTTGCTAGTGTTCTATCAATTTTGTTGATGTTTTCAAAACACCAACTCCTAGATTCATTGATTTTTTGAAGGGTTTTTTGTCTCTATTTCCTTCAATTCTGCTCTGATTTTAGTTACTTTTTGCCTTCTGCTAGCTTTTGAATGTGTTTGCTCTTGCTTCTCTAGTTCTTTTAATTGTGATGTTAGGGTGTCAATTTTAGATCTTTTGTACTTTCTCTTGTGGGCATTTAGTACTATAAATTTCCCTCTACACACTGCTTTAAATGTGTCCCAGAGATTCTGGTATGTTGTGTCTTTTTTGTCACTGGTTTCAAAGAACATCTTTATTTCTGACTTCATTTCGTTATTTACCCAATAGTCATTCAGGAGCAGGTTGTTCAGTTTCCATGTAGTTGAGCAGTTTTGAGTGGGTTTCTTAATCCTGAGTTCTAATTTGATTGCACTGTGGTCTGAGAGACAGTTTGTTGTGATTTCTGTTCTTTTACATTTGCTGAGGAGTGCTTTACTTCCAACTACGTGGTCAATTTTGGTCTAAGTGCAATGTGGTGATGAGAATAATGTATATTCTGTGGATTTGGGGTGGAGAGTTCCGTAGATGTCTATTAGGTCTGCTTGGTGCAGAGCTGAGTTCAAGTCCTCGATATCCTTGTTAACCTTCTATCTCGTTGATCTTTCTAATAGACAGTGGGCCGTTAAAATATCCCATTATTATTTTGTGGGAGTCTAAGTCTCTTTGTAGGTCTTTAAGGACTTGCTTTATGAATCTGGGTGCTCCTGTATTGGGTGCATATATATTTAGGATAGTTAGCTCTTCTTATTGAATTGATCCCTTTACTGTTATATAATGGCCTTCTTTGTCTCTTTTGATCTTTGTTGGTTTAAAGTCTGTTTTATCAGAGACTAGGATTGCAACCCCTGCTTCTTTTTGCTTTCCATTTACTTGGTAGATCTTCCTCCATCCCTTTATTTTGAGGCTATATGTGTCTCTGCACTTGAGATGGGTCTCTTGAATACAGCACACTGATGGCTCTTGACTCTTCATCTAATTTGCCAGTCTGTGTCTTTTAATTGGGGCATTTAGCCCACTTACATTTAGGGTTAATATTGTTATGTATGAATTTGATCCTGTCATTATGATGTTAGCTGGTTATTTTGCCCATTAATTGATGCAGTTTCTTCCTAGCATTGATGGTCTTTACACTTTGGCATGTCTTTGCAGTGGCTGGTACCGGTTGTTCCTTTCCATGTTTAGTGCTTCCTTCAGGAGCTCTTGTAAGGCAGGCCAGGGGTGACAAAA
The DNA here is from genome assembly GCF_043159975.1 of Macaca nemestrina. Classification (NCBI taxonomy): domain Eukaryota; kingdom Metazoa; phylum Chordata; class Mammalia; order Primates; family Cercopithecidae; genus Macaca; species Macaca nemestrina. The sequence continues at coordinate 37,617,264 of NC_092133.1, read as the reverse complement.
TCTCTCAGCATTTGCTTGTCTGTAAAGGATTTTATTTCTCCTTCTCTTATGAAGCTTAGTTTTGCTGGATATGAAATTCTGGGTTGAAAATTCTTTTCTTTAAGAATGTTGAATATCAGCCCCCACTCTCTTCTGGCTTGTAGAGTTCCTGCTGAGAGATCTGCTGTTAGTCTGATGGGCTTCCCTTTGTGAGTAACCCGACCTTTCTCTTTGACTGCCTTTAACATTTTTTCCTTCATTTCAACCTTGGTGAATCTTACAATTATGTGTCTTGGGGTTGCTCTTCTTGAGGAATATCTTTGTGGTGTTCTCTGTATTTCCTGAATTTGAATGTTGGCCTGCCTTGCTAGGTTGGGCAAGTTCTCCTAGATAATATCCTGAAGAGTGTTTTCCAGCTTGGTTCCATTCTCCCCATCACTTTCAGGTACACCAATCAGATGTAGATTTAGTCTTCTCACATAGTCCCATATTTCTTGGAGACTTTGTTTCTTTTTACTCTTTTTTCCCTAAGCTTCTCACTTCATTTCATTAATTTCATCTTCAATCACTGATACCCATTCTTCCACTTGATCAAATTGGCTACTGAAGATTGTGCATGCGTCACATAGTTCTCATGCCATGGTTTTCAGCTCCATCAAGTCCTTAAAGGTCTTCTCTACACTGTTTATTCTAGTTAGCCATTTGTCTAATCTTTTTTCAAGGTTTTTAGCTTCCTTGAAATGGGTTTGAACATCCTCCTTTAGCTCAGAGAAGTTTGTTATTACTGACCTTCTGAAGCTTACTTCTGTCAATTCGTCAAAGTCATTATCCATCCAGCTTTGTTCCATTGCTGGCAAAGAGAGAAGCTGCAATCCTTTGGAGGAGAAGAGGCACTCTGGCTTTTAGAATTTTCAGCTTTTCTGCTCTGGTTTCTCCCCATCTTTGTGGTTTTATCTACCTTTGGTCTTTGATGATGGTGACCTACAGATGGGATTTTGGTTTGGATGTCCTTTTTGTTGATGCTGATGCTATTCTTTTCTGTTTGTTAGTTTTCCTTGAACAATCAGGCCCATCATGTTGCGGGAAGTCAGGGACCCCGAACAGAGGGACCAGCTGAAGCCGTAGCAGAACAACATACATTGTGAAGATTTCATGGACATTTATTAGTTCCCCAAATTAATACTTCTATAGTTTCTTATGCCTGTATGTACTGCAATCTCTGAACATAAGTTGTGAAGATTTCATGGACACTTATCCCTTCCCCAGTCAATACCCTTGTGATTTCCTATGCCTGTCTTTACTTTAATCTCTTAATCCCATCATCTTCGTAAGCTGAGGAGGATGAATGTCGCCTCAGGACCCTGTGATTGTGTCAGCTGCACAAATTGTTTGTAGAGCATTTGTGTTTGAACAATATGAAATCTGGGCATCTTAAAAAAAGAACAGGATACCAGCAATGTTCAGGGAACAAGAGAGGTAACTTCGAACTGGCCACCAGTGAGCTGGACGGAACAGAGCTATATTTCTCCTCTTTCAAAAGCAAATAGGAGAAATATCACTGAATTCTTTTTCTCAGCAAAGAACATCCCTGAGAAAGAGAATGTGCCCTGAAGGTAGGCTTATAGACAGCCCCTTTAAGGCGTGCCACCTTTTATGGTCGAAGCCGAAGGGATGAAATAAGCCCTGGTCTCCTGTAGTACTCCCAGGCTTATTAGGATGAGGAAATTCCCGCCTAATAAATTTTGGTCAGACAGGTTGTCTGCTCTCAAACCCTGTTTCCTGATAAGATGTTATCAATGACAGTGCGTGCCCAAAACTTCATTAGCAATTTTAATTTCGCCCCATCCTGTGGTCCTGTGATCTCGCCCTGCCTCCACTTGCTTTGTGATATTTTATTACCTTGTGAAGTATGTGATCTCTGTGACCCACACCCTATTCATGCACTTCCTCCCCTTTTGAAAATCGCTAATAAAAACTTGCTGGTCTTTTGGCTTGGGGAACATCACAGATCCTGCCGACACGTGATGTCTCCCCCGGACACCCAGCTTTAAATTTCTCTCTCTTGTACTCTTTCCCTTTATTTCTCAAACCAGCCGAGACACTTAGGAAATAGAAAAGAACCCACGTTAAACATTGGGAGTGGGTTCTTCCAATACCTCAGTTGCAGGTCTGCTGGTATTTGCTGGAGGTCCACTCCAGACCCTGTTTGCCTGGGTATCACCAGCAGAGGCTGCAAAACAGCAAATATTGTAGAACAGCGAATATTGCTGCCTGATCCTTCCTCTGGAAGCTTCATCTTGGAGGGGCACCCAGCTGTATGAGGTGTCAGTTGGCCCCTAATGGGAGGCGTCTCCCAGTTAGGCTACACAGGGGTCAGGGACCCACTTGAGGAGGCAGTCTGCCCATTCTCAGAGCTCAAACGCCATGCTGGGAGAACAACCGCTCTCTTCATAGATGTCAGACAGGGACGTTTAAGTCTGCAGAAGTTTCTACTGCCTTTTGTTCAGCTATGCCCTGCCCCCAGGGGTGGAGTCTACAGAGGCAGGCAGGCCTTGTTGAGCTGCGGTGGGCTTCTCCCAGTTTGAGCTTCCCAACCACTTTGTTTACCAACTCAAGCCTCAGCAATGGCAGATGCCCCTCCCCCAGCCAGGCTGCCGCCTCACAGTTAGCTCTCGGACTACTGTGCTAGTGGTGAGCAAGGCTCTGTGGGCATGGGACCCGCTGAGCTAGGCGCTGGATATCATTTCCTGGTGTTCTGTTTGCTAAGACCATTGGAAAAGTGCAGTTTTTGGGTGGCAGTGTCCCGATTTTCCTGGTACAGTCTGTCACAGCTTCCCTTGGCTAGGAAAGGGAAATCCCCCGACCCCTTGCACTTCCTGGGTGAGATGACGCCCCATCCTGCTTCGGCTCACCCTCCATGGGCTGCACCCACTGTCCAACCAGTCCCAGTGAGATGAGCCAGGTACCTCAGTTGGAAATGCAGAAATCACCTGTCTTCTTCTGCATCGATCACATTGGGAGCTGCAGACCAGAGCTGTTCCTATTGCCATCTTGGAATGGAGCAGCTTTTACAATTCTTAATATCCTCATTGAACAATAACATAAAGTAGGTTGCTTTTTTTTTGTTTGTTTTTGACGGAGTCTCTCTCTGTTGCCAGGCTGGAGTGCAGTGGCACAATCTTGGCTCACTGCAACCTTCGCCTCCTGGATTCAAGTGATTCTTCTGCCTCAGCCTCCTGAGTAGCTGGGACTACAGGTAACATGCCACCATACCCAGCTAATTTTTGTATTTGTAGTAGAGATGGGGTTTCACCATGTCGGTCAAGATGGTCTTGATCTCTTGACCTCGTGATTCGCCTGCCTCAGCCTCCCAAAGTGCTGGGATTACAGGCGTGAGCCACTGCACCTGGCCTAGGTTGCATTATTATCTTCATTTTACAAATGGAGAAACAAGACAAATAACTTTCTCAAGTTCACACAGTCTGTTATTGGTAAAGCTGGGATTAGAATTATTGCAACTCACAACAAATAACTTGCCCTAGACCACAGCAGTATCCTCCTTCTTGTCTAATGGAGGAGTTACTTTTAGGCTCATTCACATGTTTAGTAGAATAATATGTCTATCTTGATGCATCAAAGCTTAAGAAAAATGTTGAGTCCTTAGTCTTGGATGTTTGGACCTTTTGTCCATGGATAGGCCCCCAGAGGTCCAGGAATCTCATGATATTTGATGTGAGTTTCTGTGTATATACATAAATGAATTTTTCCTCAGGCCAAAGACCCATAGTTCTCATCAGATTCTCAAAGAATTTTGTAACTACTAAATGATTAAGAACCATAGATGTAGAAAGAATATTTGAGATCTTCCTAATACACAATTATAATTACTAAGTGTTCTAAAATATTTATAGATGAGTTCATTTGAAGAGTTATCCACAGATCACTTTTTATGTCTGCACAGAAGATTTTGGTTAGGGAACTAGGAGGTAATGTTTATCACGCACAACTAGCTTACTTTAGCTCTTGAGTCATCACTGGAAAGATATTGTTTACCCTTACCTAGAAATAGAAGCTGAGTTATATGGTGTCTTAAGACCATTTTGAAGGAGAGGAATTCAGCCCTGTTTTAAGAACATGTGTCATGTGGTGCTGGTTTTGTCTCACATCGCTGAATTCTGTTCTTTGGGACTTACTTTTAGGCAAGACTGTCCCAGCTACTATGGTAAGAGTAGTTTAGCTCCCAGAGTGCAAAGTCTCCAAACCATTGCTCTGGCTAACTCATGATAACACAGTTCAGGCTTGTGCTGGTCACAGACCTAGCTTTTTCATGTCTATTGTCCTTTTGAACAACCTTGAACAGCCTTCCTACTACTATAGCTGCAATCTACTTTGCAACGGAGAACAAGAACTGTTTTGTTTTTTTTTTCCTTCTTCAGCTGCTACACATGTACTTCTTGACTAGTGTCTCCTATTCCACCACCTAGCTTGCCTGAAAATTTCTTTATGCAAAACCATTTATTTGTCAGCCATTGAGACATTGAGATCACAGACAGGTGTTTTGAAATTTCTTATTTATTTATTTTGAGACAGAGTCTCACTTTGTGGCCCAGACCAGAGTGCAGTGGCATGATCTTGGCTCACTACAACCTCTGCCTCCCGGGTTCAAGTGATTCTCATGCCTCAGCCTCCTGAGTAGTAGCTGGAATTATAGGTGAGTGCCACCATGCCCAGTTAATTTTTTCTAGTTTTAGTAGAGACAGGGTTTCACTGTGTTGACCAGGCTGGTCTTGAACTCCTGGCCTCAAGTGATCCACCTGCTTCGGCCTGCCAAACTGCTGGGATTATCAGTATGAGTCACCATGCCCAGCGTCTTAAAGATTTTTCTAATCTCATCAAGAATATCACCTGCAGAGGTGGGCTTTAGAGAAGCAGGTAGGATCACCCTCAGTGGACTCTTCTGCAAGATGAGGGAAAAGACTGGTATGTTGGATTGGGTATTTCTCCCAGCTGGGGAGGAGTAGAGCCCTTAGCAGAGAATGGCATATCTCTCAGAAGTTCTCCCAGCCTCTGCTCCAAGAAGTCCACCACACAGTACTGAATATCAACCAACTGAGGATTAGTATAATCTTAACGGCTATGCTGATCACCTAGCTGGAGTAGGACACTTGGAGGAGGAGAGGAGGAATGAGGCAGAAGAGGTTGTTATGGAGCCAGGGTTGCTGTGGTAGCAGTGGGAATTAATGAGGATTTACTTAAATAGAAAATAATTCCATGTAACACTGAGGAAAACTGAAACTAGAGAGCTGATACCACATACTACAAACAGATGCTCTGCTTTACCAAAAAATTACCCCAGTTTCCCAGTTTAAATTGTGAGTCATCCTTTCTAGTACATTCTAAATGATTCAATGGTTTTCCTAAAAGGAGAAAAAAAAAACCTTTCCATACAAAATTTCCCAAACCCCTATATACCTGAATGTAAAAAATGCATATAAATTTTATTAATTTATATGGCCACCATAATAAACTGGGTGGCTTAAAAAGCCAGAAATTTATTGTCTTCAGGTACCGGACACTTGAAATCCAAAATCAAGGTGCCATCAGGGCCATGCTCCCTCTAAAACCTGAAAGGAAATCTGTTCTTGCCTCTTCCTAGCTTCTGATGGTTTGCAGGCAATCTTTGCAGCTCCCAGGCCTACAGATGCATCACTCCAGTCCCTCATCTTCATGTAGTAATTTTTTTTCAATAGAAACTGTGCTACTTTATTAAAATACTGAGTTTTAGTTCACATGTGTATTTTTGACTCCCCACCATTTCCATGTCTGACCACTGCTACCACTACGTCCCATCATAACGTTCCATATGTATTTAAAACAAAGCAAAGGGTGGAGTTCCATCTTTAAAAACTAAAGAGGCATTTTGGACAACACATTCTTGGCAATGGAACCCAGACAACATTTATTAAACACGTTAGGGAGAGTTCTCACTCTGCATTATAGAAAGGACAACCAGATATCGACTGTTACAGAAATGAAATAAGATGGAAAATTTTTAACAAATTGTTTAAACTACTTTCTTAAAGGGACTTCCTCCACTTCAGAGATCTTGAATAGCCTCCTGGTCAGTTGTCCGGAAGCAATTCTTCACATAATTGATGAACTTGGCTTCCACTTTGGGAAGAGAACCACCTTTTTCTATACTTGCTTGCATTTTTGCTTTAATGTCTTCTACAGAACTAGACCCTTTTGGTATTTTAGGAGTTTTTTCCTGTTTTTTGAAGGATTCTTGTCCTTTTGATCTTGGTGTTTACGATGGGTTTGAGTGTTTTCCATTCTGATTTGACTTTTGTGCATTTTTGGTTGGAGTATCTCATATAGATTTCTTCACTGGTGCTTTTCTTCAATTTCCTCATCATCATTATCTTCATCAGCAGCAAGTTTTACTTTTATTCTCTGGAACCTTGCTACCACCTCTAGGGGCAGACTGCTTTCCAGATATCCTTAAAGAGTTTCACATCCTCCTCCTCTTCATCTTCTGACTCTGCATCTTCCTCCACAGCTACTAAGTGCTGTCCGCTAATGTGCGCTGGCCCTGAACCACACTTCAATGGTAAGAGCACTGGTGGTGTGACTTCAAAGCCCCCAAGGGAAACCGTTGGCTGTACAGACATTTTCAAAGTTGCCAGTGTTACTTTAATTGGACTGCCTTCATAATTCATTGCCTCTGCTTCAACAATGTGCAATTCATCCTTTGCACCAGCCCCTAAACTGACCGTCCTTAAAGATAACTGGTGTTCATTTTCATCATTATCCATCTTAAAGTGATAATCGTTGTCAGCCTTTAGTTCAAAACTGAAAAGATAGTTCTGAGCCTTGTGGGGCTCATGTCCATGTCCATCGAATCTTCCACTGGGTGGCGGCACACGTTTAGGTGGGAGAGAAAGAAGACAGAGATAAATGACCACTGCTCAAGAGAACAGCCATACAGGACGGAATCACCAGTAGTATTCTTCCTGTGTGTCTCTTCATATAGTCTTCTCTCTGTGCCTGCATCCAAATTTCCTATTTTTATACCAACCATTGTATTAAGGCCCACCCTACTGACCTCATCTTATCTTGACTACATCTGTAAAGACCTCATTCCCAAATAAGGTCACATTCTGAGATATGTGGCCTTATGGATTAGGACTTCAACATATCTTTTTGGGGGAACCACAATTCAATCCATAACATAGATGGTAATTATGAAAGTGTATGACATTTAAATATACAATTATCTTTACGATTGAGTCATGAGTTACTCTGAAATTATTACCTTCTAGCCTTTCAAAATACGTCCATAGATTGCTATCTTATGCAGTGGCCAAGTGTGTTCCCCAATTAATTATTAGGCTTAATTAGCTGCTTTATCATTTCAGTGCTATCTGAAGTACACAGTAGAAATATATGACAAAGTATGATACATTTCTGGGATGATCTAAGACCTCGGACCTGATTCTCCATGATGGTATCTTTTATTCCTTGGTGTTCACCAATGTCTGCTTTTCTGCCCTGGTTTTGTGGGATATTTCTCTAGGAACTGGCTTTTAGTCTAGCTTTGCTGTCACTCCACTTTGAAACTTGATATGGTTTGGCTGTGTCCTCACCCAAATCTCATCTTGAATTGTAGCTCCCATAATCCTTAAATACCATGGGAGGGACCTGGTGGGAGGTAACTGAATCATGGGGGCGGGTTTTCCCATGTTGTTGTGATAGTGAATAAGTCTCGTGAGATCTGATGGTTTTATAAAGGGCAGTTCCCCTGCACATGCTCTCTTGTGCAGCCACCATGTCAAACATGCCTTTGCTCCTTCTTTGCCTTCTGCCATGATTGTGAGGCCTCCCCAGCCATGTGGAACTGAGAGTCCATTAAAGCTCTTTTTTTTTTTTTTTTTGTAAATCACCCAGTCTCGAGTATGTCTTTATTAGTGGCATGAGAATGGACTAATATAAACCTCATATCAAGTTTAGGTTCTATCTGATAGATATGCAAATCAAAGAGGGTGTAATTATCTTTAGTAAGCAAAACTAACAGCATAATCCTAGACAAGAACTTATAGAAAGTTCATATCCATATGTATCTCCCATGGTTGAGAGTGCTCACAAAAAGGAACCATTACATCCTTCTTACCTATACTTAGAGATATCATACATTACCTGTAATACCTTATTTTCTACAAATTAAAATTTTAACCAAGATTTAATTATCAAGCATTGGCAGTGGTGAGCCCAGCTACATTCGTATACCAATAATCATTGTGGAGGTTTAAATTTCCAGCCACTTTGTTCTGTGCAAGAGCATTATTTTCTTATTTTGATAATATACTTTACATTTATTTTTAAAAATAAAGATATTTATTTGGAAAATATTGGTAGCATGATAACTCAACCTCACCAGATACTAACAGTTCATCAGGTCAGGCAATAGGTAGAACAAGTCCATGTGAGCTTCTTAAAAAGAAATGGATGACCACTCAATAGCTGACTCCATCTTCCATTTTACTAATCCAAAATATGAAGTTTTGGGACTTTTTCTCAAAAGGAGAAACTTGGGGAAAATGTCTGAAGCAATGTTGTTGATCTTTTTTTTTTTCCTTTATGAAACTTTAACTGCATACTTCAGTCTGGTGGAATCTTTTGTGTTATTCTGACTGTCAATAAGAACCAAAGGACTATGTTGATGATTCTTGATGATTTCAGCAACACTTCCAAAGTACTAGAGGAAGAAAACACAGATGAATTATACATTGGAATTTGTGTTAACTTTGAGCTCCACTCCTCCCATCTTCTCTCATTCTCAAGTTAGTAAAAGTTATTATGCCCCAGCTGACATTCTGCACAAAAAAATCTAGTTTAACAAAGACTGTAACCTTCAAGGTGGCAGACTTTGGACTTTGCTGTATTAAGTATGAAGAAAAACACACTGACAGCCTCAATTAGCATAGCTACTTAGATTACTTAACTGAGTTATGATAAAATATCATAGTATATTGCTTTTCATTTACTGTTAAATGTAAAACTATCATACAATGCATTTTTCTACATTCTTCACAAAACATAGATCATCTCTTACTTTGCACAAGTCTCAGATACAAGAAATGATGTAATAAATTAACCTTAGAATTTAGTACAAGGGAACAGTCATTTCCTAAACAAATTTATGTCTTGTTTTCTTTTTTAAACAAATAAAGCTTTAGAAACCTTCATATTTCCATTTTTACTTGGTTCCTGGTAAGCTTAGAGTTAACTTAGTGCCTAATAAATAATGAAATTTCATGCTAGGCTCTCTCCTTACATACTTATTTTTCCAAATTTTGATCCTTGCTGTCTATGGGTTTTAATTTAAAATTATCACAAATTTTGTTCTGAAAAATAATTAAAGTTTTGAAGGAAGATAAAAACAAATGTAACACAGATCATGAAATGAAATGCATTGAGTATACAAAAGTGCTACAAGTTCACACTCATTAAATGTATTTAGAATCACTTTTAAGAAGTGGTGATTGTTTTACAACAGTGCCATGAGTTTAGCAGTTACCATCAATTGATTTTATTTTCTCGATGTTTTAGATAAAGACAAACATCTGGAGTAAAAATTTTAAGCATTTATTAATTGTTTGGATGACTTCCAAGTATCTACATATCGACTAAAGTAAAATATTCAGAATATTGGCCAACATTTTCAAATGAAATATCAGTTGTCTTTTAGATAATTGGCTAGCTGAATATTCAGTCAGGAAGAGAGGTAAGAGACAGGGACTTTCAAATACCTTTAGTCTTTATTCTTTACTTCCTATTCAATCATTCAGCCATCTTGCAATTGCCAATGAAATTCTTTCATTATAAATCCCATAAAACATTCATTCTGCTTGTTTGCTTGTTTGGCATAATATGTTGCTAAACCAAATGCAGCTGAAAGTTAAATGTATGGACTAAAGGGCCAGAAAATGAAATAGCGCAATCTCTTTGAAGTGGATTACAAGGGAAAAAGTGTGTCCTGAACCTAGGAAGTATAGGAGAGGATTGCTATACTTACACAAACAAATATCTCATTCTGTCCCTCTAGTCCCTGAATATTTGTGAGTATTGCTTTGTTGTGGTGTTTGGGGATTGAAGTGTTTACAGTAGAGAGTTGAGCTGAGTTGAAACATTTGAAGTAGGGAATGAAGTTGAAGAATATTTGTTATTTAATTTTAAAAAGAATTGGGCATAACATAGTTACAGCTTCCCCTCACTCTCCTTTTTTTCTGTTTTTATTAATTCAGTGTATTTGAGAGATACATTCAGCATATTTGTGGACAGAAAAACAACTCATTTGATAACTCAAAATCTCATGGCCAATAAGATAAAGCAGACCGTTGTCAAAACTGTAAAATTACTCAATGCTGTATCACACAATGCCAAAATAGCTGCATAAAAAGTTAAACAGTTAATGAATTGGTTACTTTTTCTGGGCATATACACACAAATACACAGACTTTTAGAAAAACATCCACATGATTGACATCATGTAACCAACACTTTAATTCTCCATTCAGATGTGCAGTGTATAGGGGACATAATCCTTTTATTATAGATACTTTAAGTAAGAGTTTTAATTGACTGTCAGTACCTCCAGATGCTATTATGGTAATATACTACTTATTTTGGAATCCATAGGCTGAATATGTTGGAAGTGAGGTGAAGCTCTAGTCTATTCATTCTAAAGTAGAGATGAAGATTCATTAGGCCAAGAGAAATTCCTGTTTACCAGAGTTTCCTAGCAGGACAACAAAATCCAGAGCCCCTCAGGGAGTTCAAAATTTGTGAGAGAATTTCAGGACCTCGAAATAGGACAGCTTCTTCACCCACCCTTAAGCCTCTTATAGAAAAGTTAGACTGCTGGAGAAGCTTTAGGATGTTAAATGATAATGCAATCTACATTTTAAAACCAAAGACTGGTCTTAATTAGTGCTCTCAGATTCAAGAGTTTTGCATTATAAAATTATCTGAGACTTTGTTAAAAGCAAAATAAAATTCCCCAATATAAAAATTCTAGAAGAAAATGTAGGGGGGAAACACCATGACACTGGATTTGGCAATGATTTTTTGGATATGACACTAAGCGCATAGGCAAAAAAAGCAAAAATAGACAAGACTATCAAGCTTAAAACCTTTTGCTCAGCAAATAACACAATGAACAGAGTGAAAAGGTAACCTATGGAGTGGGAAAAATATTTGTAAATCATTTATCTGATAAGGGCTAATATCTAGGAATATAAAGAACTTCTAAAACTCAGCAACAACAAAAGTCAAATAACCTTATTATAAAATGGAATAGGCATTTCTCTGAAGATGACATACAAGTGGCCAAAAAAGCATATGAAAAATGTTCAACATCACTAATCATCAGAGAAATGCAAATTAAAACCACAATGAGCTATCACCTCTCACCCATTTGGACGGCTACTATAAAGCCACAACAACAAAATTCAGAATATAACAAGTGCTGGTGGGGATGTGAAGAAGTTAAACCCTCGTGTGCTGTTGGTGAAATTGTAAAACGGTGCAACTACTATGGAAAGAAGTATGGGAGGCTCTCAAAGAATTAAAAATAGAATACCCATATCATCTAGCAATCCCACTTCTGGGTATATACCCCCAAATAATTGAAAGCAGTGTCTTGAAGAGATTTGCACACCCATGTTTATAGCAGCACTATTCACAATAGCCAAGAGATAGAAGCAACACAAATGTCCACTGATGGATGTTAGACACACAAAATGTGGTATATAGATACAATGAGATACTATGCAGCCTTAAAAAGGAAGGAAATCCTGACACATGCTACAACATGGATGAGTCTCGAGGACATCATGCTAAGTTAAATAAGCTGGTCATAAAGGACAAGCTTATTATGTGTGTGATTCCACTTTTTTGAGGTATCTTAAGTATTCGAATTCATAAAAATATAACGTGGTTGCTAGGGGCTGGAGGGAGGGGGAAAAGGGAAGTTGTTGCTTAGTGGGTATAGGGTTTTAGTTCTATAAGATGAACAAGTTCTGGAGATCTGTTTCACAGCAGTATAAATATACTTAACACTACTGAGCTGTACACTTAAAATGATTAAGATGGTAAATTTTATATGTGGTTTTTTAACCACAATTGTCTAAAAAGCAAAATAAAGGATACACATGACTTTTTCAGTTTGTTTTGCAAATGCTATTCTCCTGCCTGTAATCACTCAATCAAATCAATTCAGTCGCTTAGTAATTATTTATCAAGTGTATGCTGAAGCCAGATACTGTGCTCTGATTCTGGAAATACAGAGATGAAAAGACATTGTCCTTGGCTTCATGTAGTGGAGAAGACAGACACTTCAGCAGTCAAGACACTTTCCAACAATTCAAATATTTTCTAACAGGTGCTGGGTTTGGAATGGTGTACCTTTTTTCTGAAGGAATCTTGAAAGTAAATATTTCTTACCTTGAATTTTGTTTATGCTATTTTCTCTGCATAGATTGTTCTTCCCATTTTTCTCCTTCTCCTTCCCTCCAACTTACATTCTACCCATTCAAATTCAACCCAGAATTCAAAACCAGAATAAGTATCACTCCATTTCTAGACCATTCATGGGTTACTCCAGCTCATATTTCAGGGTTCATTTATAGGAGCAGGCTGGCTAAACTGAGATATGGTAAGCATTGAGTTTGGTCCAGATTAAAGAGGCATTAAAGTTAATGTCTGGTTAATATTTAAGACCCATGTGATTTTTTTTTCTTGCTGCAGGCCCATAAGCTCATTCTGGTACAAGGGCTATAGTCTAATGTTTTAACTCAAATTTCTGCATCTCTTCTGGATCCTTCCCTGATAACCTACCTTGGTACTTTAGTTGAGATTTTAGGTCTTGACTTTGGAGGTCTGGACCTTAACCTTAACTCTTACAACCTTAATTCAACTTGACATTTCAACCTTGATTTATATTTGCCCCTGGACTAAACTCTTAGGTCAGACTGACCTCATTAAATAACTGAATGAAAGAACTAGGATGTATATCACACGACTTCTTCCTTTTCTGTGTTCCTATTGGATATACTGCCTAAAAATAGTATTTTATCTTGTTCTCTATGACATTTGTGCAAGCATAAGAACAAGTACTTTTGTATGCTTTCTCCTGATCTCTAGCATCTAATACAATATTTGATGTCATTATACTCAATGCATAGTTATATAATTGAATTTAAAAAGAAATCACTGACCTCTTCACCATTTTTCTTTCTGCCCAAGGCATATTGTTTCGTTGCTTCAATAAACCGCACAGGAATATTATATACTCGCTTGTTAAAGAATACAACTAGTGTATATGGTTGTTTGGAATCATGGCCAGAGCTTTTCCGAATAAGAAATGATCCATCCTGTTTAATTTTTTTATAAAAGCATAATTATGGTTAGTATTACTTATATTTCTACAGGTTCAAAAAATCATTTTGTGAAGAACACCTATATTACATTCCAAAGGTAAACTATTTAGCTACATTATTTTTACTATTGATTAGTGCTTGTCCTCTTATTTTCTAAGAAAATAGTCCAAGAAAATATATACTCATAGAAAATCCTGAGTGAGATCAATGCTTGCCTTTTTTTAAAAAAAGGTAATAATAATTATTTTTAGAAACAGTCTCACTTTGTTGCCCAGGCTGGTGTGCAGTGGTGCAATCACAGCTTACTGCAGCCTGGAACTCCTGAGTTCAAGCGATCCTCCCACCTCAGCCTCCTGAGTACCTGGGACTACTGGTGTGCACCACCTTGCCCAGCTAAATGCTAGCTTTTTAATGTGCTAAATAAGGTTTTATGTTTATAAAATTTAGAAATATGTGAAGGGACACATTAAGATAAAATCTAGAGGACTGGCCGGGCGCGGTGGCTCAAGCCTGTAATCCCAGCACTTTGGGAGGCCGAGGCGGGTGGATCACGAGGTCAGGAGATCGAGACTATCCTGGCTAACATGGTGAAACCCCGTCTCTACTAAAAATACAAAAAACTAGCCGGGTGTGGTGGCGGGCGCCTGTAGTCTCAGCTACTTGGGAGGCTGAGGCGGGAGAATGGCATGAACCCGGGAGGTGGAGCTTGCAGTGAGCCGAGATCACGCCACTGCACTCCAGCCTGGGAGACACAGCGAGACTCCGTCTCAAAAAAAAAAAAAAAAAAAAAAAAAATCTAGAGGACTGTCTTGAACTGGGAACCATAGCCACCAGTTGTCTATGAAAAAAATATATCAAATTCCATTCATAAGTACTGTAAGAAGAAAACAGAAGTTGGGAATCAAAACTTTCAGCTGATGAAAATTCTCTCCTCAAAGAATTTATATAAGAAAAAATTCCCTAGCCGGGCATGGTGGCAGGTGCCTGTAGTCCCAGTTACTCGGGAGGCTGAGGCAGAAGAATGGCATGAACCCGGGAGGCAGAGTTTGCAATGAGCCGAGATCACGTTACTGCACTCCAGCCTGGGCAACAGAGCGAAACTCCGTCCAAAAAAAAAAAAAAAAAAATTCCAAAACTGTAACACAGTAATTCAAATTTTGTTAAACATTTTATAAAAATATTTAGAATCATAAAATAAAAAATTATCAACAAAGATGGACAAAAAAGCAGAATGAAATGCAACAAGAGTTGATCAAACTCAGGAAAGAAATTGAAGAAAAAGACAAACCTATCTCAACAAAGAAAAAATTATAAGATGTCCAAGGGACGAGAGCTTCAAATGAAGATTTAAGAAATGACACTTGAAGGAAGGTGTGGAAACAACCAGAAGAGAAAATGGGATTTATTAAAATAAGTACCGTAGAATCAAAGACAGTGATGGGAATGAAAAAGTGACAAAAAAGATCCAAAACGCATGTAAATTGAGTGCTTGCAGAAGAAAAACAAAACAAGGGAACAGAACTATCCTTTAAGACTATGATCTAAGAAAACTTATTGGATATAAGAGAAAACTTAAATCTACATATTGAAAGGGCTTCTGTCTACTTGAGAAAATTGATTTGGAATTATCAATCAGAGATATATTCTGGTAAAATGATTAGACTTTAAAAAGTCTGCAGAGCCACCAGACTAAAGTATCAAATTACATAGACAGGCAAGAAAGTCACACTGGTATCAGACTTCTCAAGAGCTTCATACAGAACAACACAATCTAGTGGAGCAACACTTTTCAAACTCAAATTAAGGATTCTATAGCCAACCAAGATTTCTTCCAACTACTAGGATATGAGAAAAGAGTTTTTTAACTCTCTTTCTCTTTTTATTCCCCCACAGCAGTCTCACTCTTGTTGCTGAGGCTGGAGAGCAGTGGCATGATCTCGGCTCATTGCAACCTCCGCCTCCTAGGCTCAGTGGATTCTCCTGCTTCCACCTCCCGAGGAGCTGGGATTACAGGCACCCGCCATCATGCCTGACTAATTTTTATATTTTCAGTAGAGATGACATTTTGCCATCTTGGCCAGGCTGGTCTCGAACTCCTGACCTCAAGTGATCCACCCACCTCGGCCTCCCAAAGTGCTAGGATTACGGGCATGAGCCACCATGCCTGGCTGAGAAAACAGTTTTGAATGTGCAGGAACTCAGGGAATAATGTAAACATGGATTTTCCTTAGAATCTACTACAGGTACACTTTATCAAAGGAAAGAGACGATGGTGGAAGTCAACCAAAGGACTGATGGAACACACTGATATATTTACTTGTAGAGCTAGGACTAAAACAAGGGTGAGGAAGAACAGTATGTAAATGCTATATATTCTGACAAAGTAGGGTGCAAGAAAACAAAAACAGATGGGAGGAGAAGAGAGAAAGAAAAAGTGGCACTTTAATCTTGAATTGTCCAAACTGTCCCTGGTGTTCCTACATGACTGAAGTTGGGCTCTCCAAACATTTACTTCCAGGTATTTTTTGTTTGTTGTTTGTTTGTTTGCCATCTTGACTCAAATTTTAAATCCTGCACATTGATCCAAAATAGCCTGTCACTGTTCACTCCTCAGTGGAGCTCATGCAGCACCAAGCCTTCCACAGACCTCCTCTGGAGCTTTCTTCTCTCCCACTGTTTGGAGGGCAGTGGAGGCTGTGGGTCCTTGCAGAGATGAAAGGACAAGTAGAAATGAGATGGAGGAACTTGAAAGAGAGGAGGGGATAGCAGTTTCTCTTGAGTGAGTAAAGGAAAAAGATCCTTGTATCTATACTTGTCGCAATTATTTAATTAGCATATCATAAGGATAACAACTGTGTCTATTACAGGCTGAGGGCAAAACGTATGATTTAAAAATGATCAGACCTTGGCCGGGCACGGTGGCTCACGCCTGTAATCCCAGCACTTTGGGAGGCCTAGGCCACCGGGCGGATCACCTGAGGTCAGGAGTTCGAAAGCAGCCTGGCCAACATGGTGAAACCCCATCTCTACTAAAAATATAAAAATTAGCCGGGTGTGGGGGCACTCACATGTAATCCCAGCTACTTAGGAGGCTGAGGCATGAGAATCGCTTGAACCCGGGAGGCAGAGGTTACAGTGAGCCAAGATCGAGCCACTGCACTTCAGTGAAACTGTGTCTCAAAACAAATAAATAAATAAAATAAAAATAATAAATAGTAAAAATGATCAGACCTTGTTTGATCTGTGCAATGCCTCTTCAGCAGACTTTCGGTCACAGTCACCAGCATACCATGGCTTACAGAGAACGCCAGCTTCCTGTGAAATGGAGGGCACAGATCGGCATGGGCTGGTGCCTACTTAACTCTAATTTCTGTGTACTAGAAACAACACCCATTTGCATTATGAAGACAGGCCTCTATATTTAGACCAGTAATTTTAAGATGAGTTTTATTTTTCCTTTGATCAAACACAAGGATTATACCATTAACTTGTTTTTTGTATTTTTTGTTTTTTCATTTGGCCTTAGCTAGGTTCCTGAATTACTTCTTTCTTTCTCCTAAATAAGTAATAATCCCCCTTTCCATTGTGTTCTTATTGCTCTTACTTTGTGGAGTGCTTTGTAATTTCCAAAGCATAAATATCATCGTATTTGATTCTTGCAAGAAAGGATATATGCCTTCTTTGAAGGCAAGAAGGACACATGCTATCATCCATATTTTACATTTTTACATATATTTTTATGGAAATGTAGAAAGACTTGCCCAAGGGCACACAGAGTCCTTTCTCTGTCCCTTTTTAAACTGTGCTGTCTTATATGTGATTTAATATCATCAGCCAAACAGATCTATTTGGAGGAAATTACAAAGTTTAAATAAAATCTATGTGAGAGGAAGGACAATGAAAACAACACATTTCCTTGCTAGTTTTGAGGAAACATTAACTGGAGCAATGTCTTAGTCATTGAAAAAAAACAACTGGGGATTCTGTCCCTGTTACCAAATGAGAGTTCACATCATGATGTAAAATATAGTCTCTGCTCTCAAGGTTCACTCCAAATGCCCTCTTCTCAGAAGACATGCTCTTTCCTGCAGTTTCCTGGTAACAATTTACTGAGATCAAGAGTTCATTTCATACCTGTTCTGAAATAGTGGAGTTAGATGAAAAACTGGGTACGGGCCCATCCACAGTTGGGTTTCCCCCTTCTGTAAATCCTGAAAGGGATCAGAAAAGTCCTTCAATTAATCTTCATGTTTATTGAACTCTTTCTATGCCTACACCCTAACACTGTGCTAGGTGCTGCTGGGGACACATGTACCAAAAAAAAAATTCTTAAGGCAATGGTTTCAAATGTGTGGCCCAAGGACCCCTGGAAATCCCGACAATCCTTTCAGGGGGTTCAAGAGGTCTTTTCTTTTCCGATTACCTATCACTATGAAGCCCAATTTTCTTCATGTAGTTCCACCAGAAAAACATTGCAACAGATTAAATGTAGAAACAGAGATGAGAATCTGCAGTCTCTGTTACGTTGCAGTAATATACATTAAAGAGATTTACAAAACATAAACTAATGCCACTCTTTTCTCTAAATTGTTTTTGTTTATAAAATATAGTTATTTTTCATAAAAATATGTTATTTATGTTAACATGTAATGAGTTTAATATTATTTTTAAATGGATTAATAAATGTTTTAAATGTCTCAGTTTTAATTCTTAAAATACTAGGTATCAACAGAAACATGTAAACCAAAGTTCTATGGGTCTACAATTATATTGAGAGTGTTAAAGTGGTTCCGAGACCAAAATGTTTGAGAATTGCTGTCTTCAGGCATCAGCTCCCGCAGAGAGTTTACAGTCTAAATGTGGAAACATGTGAAATACAGAAAACTTATCTGCATTCATTCGTTCATTCATTCACTCTTGTTTCTCTGCCATGAATCAAAGGCATTGGGGATATACAGCAGTTAACAAAACAGCAAAATACCCTGCTCTCCTGGATCTTAAATTTTAATGGATTGAGATGGGCAATAAAGACATAAATAAATAAATATATATGTGTGTATATATATATATAATATTAGAGGGTCATAAATGCTATGAAGAAAAATCAGGAAAGGAAGATCTCACTGAGGGAATAGTTGGGTGAGATCTGCAGGTGGAGAGGGAGGAGGCAGTGGACATCCCAGAAAAGAATGTCCCAGGTAGAGGGAGCTGTGAACGCAAGGCCTGGCATATCTGAGGAATAGCAAGAGTGCCACTGTGCCTGCAGTACAGTAAGAAAAAGGGAGAAGAATAAGAGATACAGTCAGACAGGAGGCAATGAAGGGACCAGATTTATAGGACTTGGTGGACCCTTAACTGAGTCCAGAGCTGTAATGAACATGATAAAGGAAGCTTTCGGAGGGTTTTGAACAGGGGAGTAACATGATCCGCCTGTATTTTAACAGGGTCATTCCGGCTGCTGGGCTGGAAACAGAGGGTGGCAAGAGCAGAGTGGGGGAGGCCAGTTCGGTGTTCTTGCAGGAGATGACAGTAGCTTGGACAGATCACACGGTGGAAGTAGTGAGAGTGGTTGGATTCTGGATCTATTTTGAAGAAATAGCTGGAAGGCGTGTGAAGAAGGCAAATGAGAAGTCAAGGGTGACTCTCAAGGTTTTTGACAAGAGCAACCAGAGTTGTCCTTTATTAAGACGGGGAAGTCTGCAGGAGAAAGAGTTCTGGATGAACTAAGTGCTTCAGATAATAGTGCCCTGGATGTTCAGAGAAGGCAGCCAACATTGTAAGAGGAGGGGGCAGTGAGGGCTTGGCAGGCCCAACAAAGATGGGCCAAAAGGAAGGGTGTATTCTAATAGGAGGGGAACAGTACTCCCAGCTGAGAGCAGCAAAGGTGAGTGAGCGAACAGACTTTCCCTAGGTGCACAGTGCAGGGCGGTTGGTGGTTTCTGCAGTTCTGGCAGCTGGAAGAGTACCCATGGCTAGTATTTTCTCACACCCGAATGTGCCAGGCCTATTCTGTTTTCAGCATGTGCGCACCTCGTCCTTTCACCAGCTCTTTGTGGAAGGAGCTATTATGCCCGTTGTACAGAAGAGGCCTTCTCAGACCACCCTGTCTGCAGCAGCAGCAGCTCCCCCTGCCTCCATTACTCTCTGCCACCCACTCCTGCTGCTGTGCTATATTTTTCTTTATAGCGCTTTTAACATTTACCTGATATCATATCATTTGTGTGTTTATTTTTACTATCTGTCTCCTTCAATAGAATATAAGCTTCATGAGAACAGGGTCTTTATTTGTTTCGTTCATCCTTGTATCTCCTGTGCATAGAACAGTGCCTGGCACATGGCATATGGTCACTAAAAACTGAATGAATGACTTGGGTTGAAAAACAGTAAAAGATATAATAAAGATTTTTAAATAATGAAAATAAATTTCTGTAGTCAAATCATTTTCACTTTGTGTTGTCAGAATTAAAAAAAAACTGGTAAAGGTTTCATTTATTTAAGATGAATATTATTAAAAATCTAAAAAGCCAATTTATGTTTAGTAAAAAATGCATATCAATTTTTTGCATGTGGACAGTTACTGTTTATTTAAATGGATTTAAGCTTGATCATTTTGGAATATATGCCAAATTATCTACGTAAAGCAGAGCTTTTTTCTTCCTTTTTTCCCACATTGAGTTGAAGGCAAATTAAGGTTTGGGCAGTTACATTCTGTGAGCCTGACTTATCCAATTCATACATTTTTAGGGTGATGTTTGCCTTAGAAAAATTATCCAGATATTTGCCATATCCTCTTTTTAGGGTACCTTTTGTAGATACATTTTGTGATCTTTAAAATGTATTTTAGACTTAATTTAAATGGGTATTATTTGTTTAGAACCAAACACTATAGCTGGTGCTTCCCATATGTTATTTTACTTGATCTTCTTATTTTGAAAACAGCTGTATTGTTTTTGTAAAAAAAAAAAAAAAAAAAAAAAAAAAAAAAAAAAAGTTAAAAAAGGATGCATGACCGGTAAAATATTAAATCGCTACTAAAAAAAGTAAAAATTGCCTCAAATATATTTACTTTTCAAAACAAC
This sequence comes from Macaca nemestrina, assembly GCF_043159975.1. Classification (NCBI taxonomy): domain Eukaryota; kingdom Metazoa; phylum Chordata; class Mammalia; order Primates; family Cercopithecidae; genus Macaca; species Macaca nemestrina. Next base: position 37,596,767 of record NC_092133.1, on the reverse strand, counting down.
TCTGTGAAATAAACATTCTTGGCCCCATTTTACAGGAAAGGAAACAAGTGGGAGAAGATGCCAGGATAACACAGCTGGAAGTGACAGTGCTGTGTTGGAACCAGGCCTATCGGACTCTAAGATCCAGCCTCGACCACTCCCTGATACACTACATGGCTTCGTTGTACTTACTTGGCAGAGGTATAGGTTTTTGGTGGAGTTGTCTGCAAGGAAGAATTTCAGATAATTAAAGGACAAAGCACAATATGAGTAAGTTTGACTTTTTGTTTACACTGATGATGCTGTGAACAGGCACATCACAAATAAATCAATACAAATGGCCAATAAAATATATCTAAAGATAGAAGAGGCACCAGAACCTTAAAGATAAGTAAGACTCTTAGTTTTGAAAAAGGAGGAAATAATGACTAAAGTATTGTATTTTAGTCAAGTTCAATAATTAACCCAATTAGTAGGTCTCTGCAACTCTATACAGTTATTTTAAAGTTGCTTAACACCTTTTAACATGTAATTGCAAAACAATGAAATGTTGGATTTTTACCTAGCATGACAAGTCAGTGTCACTGTGCAGTGAAACAATGCACATGTTAATTCCTGCAGCAACAAGAGGAAACCGATTTTTAAAGGAAAGCATTCTTACTTCTGGGCGGGAGGAAACACTGGTGACTGCACAGCTTCTTGTCTGTGACTTGACCCTCGGTGGCGTTCAGCAGGTATAGGTTTTTCTGAATCAGGAAAATTATCATATTAGGATTAGAGTGAAATGTCTATCATCATCCCAAAACCCAGCAACATCAGCTGAGAAGAACCAAATTTGATCAGAAGTCTTCTCAGGAACATGTCTTTTACTGGGATGCCATGGATCTGTGCACTTGCCAGTTTGCTGAGGTACTTGTGCTTCTAGGACCAGGACTCACTCCCAGCAGTGTTATAGGTACATCCTACCACCTCTGCGTTCATCCACTGGCAATGTACATACAGACTGAACCCACAGGCCCTGAAACTTTAAGTGTGTGAGTATAGGTGGAAGCCAGAAGATGAGAACATGTTAGCCACCCTCTAAACAACTCACCCTCTACTTTCCATGTGGCCTCCACACAGGTGGAGATAACACCCTGGTGGGTCTTGATTAGTCATAAGACATGGTATAAGCAGTGTGTTACTGATAAGAGGCACACTACTGAGTTCACAAATGATCTCTTTTTGCAAAATTAATTGGATCAAATTCAAGGTTATCCCTATAATAATGTAAATCTCACTTGCATTTCACTGTGTTTTCCTGAGCAGAAGAGGAAAGGGTGGGAAATGGGCATAAACCTGAAGTGTAAGAAATTTATGTTGAAGCCCATGGTGAACTCTACTGCTGAACCATTCAGAAATGTGATCATAAATTATTTTAATACTTTACTCTCCCTCAAATTTGCCCTTGGGAAGTAGGTTGTGTTAAAATCTTGATATGTTCATGTGTGAGTCTCTGCATGGAAGAAAAGTCTGAGAACTACAGAAACCTCAAAGAAATAAAAGTAGTAAGAACTCAAAGATTCAAATAAATGGTAAAAAAGATGTCAGGGTTTCTTACCATTCAGTGGTGCACTAAAGCTTGGAAACCTTGAACCTCTGAAGATTGTATTTTGAATTTGTGGCAACTTACTTTAAACCTCTATGTTAGAGGTTTTGCTCATGACGTTAAAACTTGGTAATTTCAGAAGGAGAAACAATGAACACCTTAGGTCTTGCCAGCCTATAAGCTTTGACCACACCTGCTTTGCCTCCGCCATCCTGAATCCTTCCTAGACTAGTAGAGGCCAGTCCCTCGCTTTGCATTTGGATGGCAATTGCCTATGCTCTTGAAATAAATAACAAAGGAGGGGGCATGCCTGGCAGGCTCCTGTACTGGGAGCCCTTTGAGAATGAGGACACCTAAGCAGCAGGGGACATGCCATGGGCCCCGCTTCTCTCCTGGGTTTTGGAGGCTCTTGTAGCCAAGAAGTCTGCACAGGGTCGTACTTACTTCCTACAGATTCTCAGAGCCCCTGAGGTCACTATCACTCCACAACCCGGACTCAGCAGATCTGAGAGGCTGCAAGGAATGGAAGGACAGAAAAGACAAAAGCCTCAAAGGGAAGGCAGAAGAAAGCAATATGGCAGGAAAGGGGTGATGCCTCAGAAATAGCCTAGGGAAGCAAGATGTGGGAGACAGGATGAAAAAACCTAATGGCATCATTAAAGCAGAGAGGTGAGTTGTAGTGCACGCTCAGAAAAGATCCACTGTCCATCATCAGAGAAATGAGAGCGCTTTATGTAGATGTGCACACATTAACTCAGGGAAGGGGAGAATACTCACTACATTTTTAACCCAGGGGATCTTCAAGTATGGAATTAAATGGGTACAGGGCAGGAACTTCTATATAATGTTTTAAGTGTTGATATTATAGATGATTCTTCTATTTTTTCACGATAATTTCCGAACACAATTTTTTTAAACATGGGCAGTTTCTAAAAATATATATAAGATTTTTGAGTGATGATAAAGGAAGAAATTCTAAATTACTCAGGAGGCTGAGGCAGAAAGACAGCTTGAGCCCAGGAATTTGAGACTGCAGTGAGCTATAATTATGCACCACTGCACTCCAGTCTGGGTTACAAAGCGAGACCCTAACTCAAAAAAAAAAAAAGGAAGAAAAGCAATTGAAGATATACTAAGAAGACAGACATTTGAACTTTGAAAACATTATCTTGAAAACTTAGCAAAAGAATTTGTTCAAATAAACAGATTTTTAAAATTTTCATTACTTTAAGTAAGCTATTAGTTCTAAAACATGTGAATAGCTCTACATTAGTTTTCAAATCTATGTAAGGTCCTAGCACTATTTCCTGGCAAGTCATATCTGTCTGCCAACAGGCAGGTTTTTGCATGCATTCTTTAGCCTACTCTAAAGATGCTAAGGTTCTGAGCTAGTTTTGCTGTTCATTGCTCATTACGAAAACTATTTTGTTTAGAAAATTGAGTTTCATGTTACAATTGCCCCCAAAATAATGTAATAAATGTGTATATACAAATCCTTAATTAAAATAACTTTTAGAAGATGTGCTCATCCTTCAAAATAATAGATTTTACCTTCACAAACACTTGAAGTATTCTGTTGAGAGGCAACTGGAGTCTATGTAAAAGACAAAAAGGCAAGGATATTCAATATAGCAGAATGTGGAAATAAATGTCAGAGCAATATTATTAAAATAAATATTTTGGGAGCACTTTTCTTTGATGCATTGCTATTCTTTCAATCCCAACAACAATTACAAACCCACAGTCCCTAGCCCAACCTTTGCGTTAAGCAACAAACAGCTGGAAGGAGCAATGTCACTGCGGTGCACAAACCTCCCTGCTTTGTCAACAGGGTTGATGGAAATCATGACCCCCCAGCAGCTGCCACATAGTAGCCCATGTACAGCAGGCATCTGACATCTGCTTTGGTCTCATGACCCCACCTTCCGTGTGTTTGCTAAATGATTGTAAAGGTCAGGCTTCACAGTAGGGACTAGGTCCAGGTGGGCTCCCCTTACATAGTGTCGTGGCCCAGGTTCACCATGTTCTGGCCAGAATCTGAGTTTAGTGAGGCCTATGTGTGCCTAGCACAAAGGTCTACCATTAACTGTGGTGGGGAGTGGACACAGGGGCTTCCTGTGGGGAGGGCAGGGAACCTGGCTGCCCCTCTGATCTGCTGCACACACTCAGTGAAGCTGCCGGGATCAAGTGAGGATGAGCTCCTTCTATGCCCCAGGGAGGGGCATCCTCCCTGGCTACCTGAGGATCTGAAGCTTCTCTTGGACTGCTTGGGCAGCAACTTCAGTTGCTAAGATTGCTGTGTGCACCATAGCTGGAAGCATTTTCAACTTTAAATAAATGGATAAGAATAAACACTGCAGGAAATATGAAGCACTTTTAAATGCAAAATTAACTTACTGTCTTCAGTGGTGTCATTGGTTTTTTCCTGGGGAATAAAAAGAGATGAGCTTTGTTAAAACATAACGAAGACAAAATGGAGCTATTTACCATTAATTTAGTCTCAAATGTAAGCTAGAATTATGTAAGCGATACGAGTGTGTAGAAGACTATCCTTGCAAGGTGGAGAAGGATGGAAGTGGGATTTAGTTATGATCCTCCTAGGCTCAGACAGAGTCTGCTGACAGATGGGGAAGGGGTCAACTGGGGATAAAGTAGGGCACCAGTTGCCAGGGAATCGGCAGAACTGGACTCTTGCACCAGTTGCACTAATTACTCGGCGGGTGACCTTGGGCCTCTTTGTCTTGGGTGTGAGGTTAGATTCCTCACCTGTCAACTGAGGACCGGGATCAGTATTTTCAGTGTTTCTGTGGAGCCCCCTCTTCCCCAACAGCTCCCTGTAGGGGTTACTGTCCAGGACAGAGGGTAGAGGTAAGAGAGTGGTCCAGCAGGTGAGGTTGCAGCCGCGCTTGCCCGCTCCAGCTTCCTCCCTGTCTCTAGGGGCTGTTCTCCACTGGTCTTCTGTGCAGGCTTTCTTTCAGAGAGATCCAAGACCAAAACAAGTTTGAAAACCACTGATGTGTGGTCCTGAAGGTACTTGCCTGCACTAACATTCTAGTTTGCAAAATGATTCAGGTTCTGGAGCTTCTGAAAGTCGGGGTGTCTTGTGGAACACTGTAAGTCAATGAACTCAAGATTCCAATAGAGACTGGAGTCTAATATTGATAAGGTTGTATGCTCCTTTTCTCTGTGTTAAATTTCTTAATTTAAAAACCCTCACCATGTCTCTCTCTTGCTTTGTTTTTGGCTGAGAGTTGAAGTGTGGGGGAAGAACACAAGAATTCCTGAGCACCTGTAAGATGCCTGGCACTGGGTTAGGCTCCTCACTTGTTATTTAAACCTTACAGTGACATTTTAAGGTGAGGAAACTGAGGCTCAGAGAGACTAAGTAACTCGCACAAAGTGATACAGCTGAACTAAGAGAGACGTGTGCAGAGTTTTGGTTAACAAACTTTCAACATGGAGGCTTTCTTTGGTTTACACAGAGGCAGAAATAAGATTAGAGCCATGCAGGCCAGATTTGGACATATTTAAATTTGCTTTCCAAATAACCTGTTGAGCCAACATAATTTTATGGGGTGATGTTTGTAATATTAACACATGACAATCCTCACCTGACTGTTTACAAAGCCCTTCTAAATTCAATAAGAAAGAATGACTGTCACTTTCGAGAGGAACCTCAGTGGTGTGGCTTTGATGGAACGCCCTGGTCTGACCAGCACATGGTATATATCTGCACACTTATTGGTAGACCGTAAAACTGAGGAGTAGAAAGTAAAGACAAAATCTGCTAGAGACTCTGAAAATGATTCAGGTGCTGGAGCTTCTGAAAGTCGGGGTGTCTTGTGGAACACTGTAAGTTAGTGAACTCAAGACTTAACTAAAACTTCACAGGAGGAAATACTCCTATATTTATTTATTTATTTATTTGAGATGGAGTCTTGCTCTGTTGCCCAGGCTGGAGTGTGGTGCTACAATCTCAGCTCACTGCAACCCGCAGAGGTTCAAGTGATCCTCCCACCTCAGCCTCCCAAGTAGCTGGGATTACAGGTGTGTGCCACCATGCCTGGCTGATTTTTGTATTTTTAGTAGAGATGGGGTTTTGCCACGTTGGCCAGGCCAGTCTTGAACTCCTGGCCTCAAGTGAGCTGCCCGCCTCGGCCTCCCAAAGTGCTGGGATGAAAGGCCTGAGCCACCACTCCTGGCTTGTTCCATGTTAGCAGGGCTCCTTACTCTTGGTCCAAGTTGCAGCCTGCCATGGGGAGAACTTCTAATGAAGTCAACAGGGCAGTGGGGTATCACCATCCTCATTCCCCAGATCTCAAAAGCTGCTTCCTGCAACAGGTACTTACCCGGCCCGTGGCAACGGGGATGGCGCAGCTGGTGAAGGTGACTTGGTTTCCCAGGCCCCACTGTTTCGACCTGCACAAACATATACACTACTCAGTCCCCAAGTCCTGAACCAGGGGCTGATGGTCACAGTGAGGCTGGCCTTTCTGGCAGGCTCAGAAATATTCGCACACGTTGTGTTGCTTTCAGGTAAGCACATATAGGTAGTTATATTGAAGCTATTAAGGAAAACCTGTGGGCAAAGGTGATGACACATTTTAAAAGTGTCAGTGTATAAACTCAGAACTGGGATGGGGATTAGGGACTCCACCTTAACATTTCTAAAAGACCTTCCCCTTACCCGCACCACCCCCTACCCCCTGCCCCATGGGGCAAGTCCTGAGCCCACTGATTCTGAGAACTCAGTGAGGACCCCCACAGAGGTCCTTGAGGAAGGGAGCCAACAGCTCACACCTGCATCTGTGCACACTGCACAAATGTGCATGGCAGAGGCACCCAGAGACAGAGGCTCCAACCCACCACTCCTGACACAGACCTCAGACACTGCTCCCTTATAACCACACTTAAATACAGTAAATGCCTCTAACTTCACATTTGGAGGATATTTACTCATTCATCTCTGAATTCTCAGGGCCTTTGCCCACAGGTTTTCCTTAATGGACAAATTGAGACAAGTGCAGGCTGCTGCCCAAATCTCATCTTCTCGAGTCATAGAAGGGACCTGAAGGGTCTTGTCCCCTGCACCCAACCTCCCTTCCTGTACCTGAAGATAGATGCCAGACAATCATTGTGGGGGAGGAAGTGAGAGAGAGGCAGGATGGATCTTCACTGTGGGACAGAGGGCAGGCCAGGAGTGGAGAGGCCAGAACTGAGCCAGTCCCCTCAGCATCCCCTGGCTGCCTCAGACATGATGCTCACCTGCTTGGACACCATTGCTCAGTGAGACCAAGGGGGCTCTTCATGAGGCTCTTCATTAATTTAACTGAATAAATGTTTTGTTAAGAACTTACTACACATATAAGTCCACAATTCCCCCCACTTTTTTTTTCTGGGTCTTGTTCTGTCACCCAGGCTGGAGTGCAGTGGGGTGATCACAGATTACTGGAGGCTTCAAACTCCTGGACTCAAGTGATCCTCCCCACTAAGCCTCCTGAGTAGCTGGGACTACAGGCGTGCACGACCACACCTGGCTAATTTTTTATCAAGATGAGATTTTGCCATGTTGCCCAAGCTGGCCTTGAACTCCTGGACTCAAACCATCTACCTGCCTTGGTGTCCCAAAGTGCTGGGATTACAGGCATGAGCCAGGGTGCCCAACCTTCAATTCCTAATGGACTTACAGGGCATACTCTGCAAGTACAGGCTGGACCTGCCGCCCTCAGTCTGTACTTTCTTAGTTTGTGAGATAGAGCACAGATAAGCACACATTGAAGTAATAATCCATTACCAAGGATTATCAAGGACTTGGTACATGTAAAGCCCTTGAAGGTACCGTGTTAGGGGCAGAGGAAGAGGTGAAGAAGCAGACATAGGACTCTGCCCTCTCAGAATTTATAACAGGGAAGATATGTGCACCCCCGTATCATCTCATCCAAACACAAACAAGAAAAAGAAAAGGCCTCAAAAAGTATTGAAATAGAGACCAGGAAGTTCCTTCCCATGTGTGTCACTGGAGAGAGGCCCCCAGGCTTCCACTCAGAGCCCACTGACTCTTTTCCTAAACCCTCATGGGTGAGAACAACAGCAGAGTGGGTGGTGTGGATTGTACCCGGTGGCCTTCCCCAGCACCCCGGGAAGCAGTGCCCCCTCCATGACAGCTCTGTCTTCCACGGCACCTGAACTGGGTCTGATTTTTTTGAAACATTTTGGAAAAGAGATTGCATTTGGAATGTTTACATTTCATGTGACAACATGAAAACAATAAACTGAAATGTCACCTGAATGTGTAGTAGGAGTCTCACTGTGTTTAAGTGGCTGGTGTATCAAATTGAATACTTAAGACTGACACTGTTAAAGTACCCTTGACTACTCATAGAATTTGATGGAAGATCTCGGGGAAGCGGAACAAAATCTTGTCTGAAAAATAAGGAAGTAGAAAGAAGGTCTGAGTCTGAATTTCTCACTTCTGAAATGCTGAGGGCTCATTTGACCACTATATTATCTTTGTCAGACCTCCCGCCTGGCTTTTCTACTATGCTTCCCTTTCTTGCATATCTCAGAATAGTCTGCCAAAACCTTCCTTTCCCTTTCCCTCCCTATAAATAACTTCTGGTGATAAGAGGACAGCATGAGCACTGGTGGAAAGCCTATGGTCTTGCCTCAGGAAGACAGAGTTCTAAGGAAGGATGGAGCATGTCTCCTCTGTTTCATGGGCCAGTGACCCATGAAACAATATCGTTCCCTGAGAATATCTGCCAGAATGGTCATGGATCAAGGCAGGTTGAACAAGGGATTCTGAATAATAACAATAATAATAACAAAACACTAGCATTTTATGAGTGCAAGTCATCTATAGTGAGTCACTTAATTCTCATGATGTCTACTCATGATACCCCTAGGTATAGGTGCCATTTTATCAGAGGAAGAAACTAAGAAACAGAGATGACTTCACCTGTTCAAAGTCCGGCACCTAGCAAATGTCACAGCCAGGACCTGAACTATTTCACTTCTTCCCCCCTCCTGTAGGTGCTCCCACCTGTATGTGACAATCACATAACCAGGACATTATTTTCTTGTTTAGATTTCCTTTCTTCATCTGATGTCTCTAGTATTAAAATACAGCTATACCGGGTTAATAGCAAACTTATGAGTAATAAATCCAGCTGGTTAATGCCCCCTTGGTGATTCTTTAAATATTTAATACAACCAGTGTTTGAGGACTCATTCACCCTCTCAACCAACTGACCCCTCTTCAGTCTCGGCATCTCCCCTGAGCCAGATCCTGGGGTAGGCCCTGGAAACAGCTGTGAGCAAAGAGACAGAAATCTCAGGGCATGTGCAGGGCACTACAGGGATCTGCCCCAGCATGGGGCCAGGTAAAGCCTCCTGAGCAACGACATTGAAGGCAAGGTCTTCAAGGAGCTTGCAGTGTACTTAGGAAGCGATTAGACTGAGACACAAAGTAATTAGGGAATAAGTACGGGCTAAGTGTAAGGGGGAAGAGACTTCCTGCAAAGGAGAGCTCTCTGAGGGCTACAGGAACCAGAGGAGGCTTCCTAGAGGTGGAGGCCTCAAGCTGGGCCTTGAAGGATGGGTAGGATTAGGTGTCCTGAAAGTGAGAACACAAAGACCAAGAAGCAAGACCCATGAAATACAGGCTGATTGGAGTACTGGGTGTGTTTTAGGAAGAGGAGGTCCTTGTAAGGCAAGTAGAGCTTTGTAAGAGGCAAACACCAGATATTAGTAATCTATTTCTCTAAAGGAGGGTTGAAGTCTTCATTTATTTATTTGTTAAAGGGTTTTCTGTTCCAGTAACAACAGCCCTCATCCTGAGTTATCGGGAGTTAGGAGTCTCCATTTCGGCTGGGGCCTAAGCAACCTGGTCACGATATTTTAGATTGGCATGTTGACCTTTGCCTCCCGAGAGGGTAAGATGAGCTGGCTAAGATGGCTCTGAGCTCCACTCCCCATATATAAAGCGCTTGTGGGTTCTGAGGAGAGGATAAGAAAAACCAGAACTTGTGAAGAAAGTGAATAATTTCATAAGAAATGAGTCCAGGAAAAGGTTTTTAAAATACTCGACTCTTCTTTCATTTTCTATTAAGGAGCCTGTCTCTGGAAGCAGAGCTCAGCCTCTCAATGACTTGTGTTCAGCTCTGTGAGAGAAGAAAGTGTGTGTATACGAATACGTGTGTGTGCGCACGCGCGTGCGCATATGTACGCCTAGGGGAGAGGGACGAGGGGAGACAGAGAGAGGAAATGCCTGTGAGAATGCTGGAGAGCAGGCTCCTATACCTCTCTGTGCTGTTCATGGGGGTCATGGGTACCCCTCAGTGTCTTGGGCTCAGCCTTGGGGGTTGCCAAAACCTATAGGAGCAACCAGGAACATTTATGGTTTGGTGGTAGAGGTGACGTGGCAAAAACTAGCTTTGTGGTGAGATGAAACTGGTAACATCTGGAGGAGTTCAGCAGCTCAGTCCTTGTCACTGAGGAGAGAGTCGAGAGGCAGGGGTGTGGCCGGTGGACTGCTGCAGATGAGAAGGTACAAGGTGGCTGAGTAAAGAAAGCCCGGACTAGGGTGGTCACAGCTAAAATGGAACAGCAAATTCAGGAGAAATAAAAGCAGGATTTGGAGTATGTGGCCTGGAGGCTGTACACATTGAGAAACAGGGGTGCCCACAGGGAAGGGAGGAGTGAGTTTAGAGTCCTGCGTGGGAGCATCAAGGTGTTCCAAAGGGAAGTCAGGTCGGGTTGGATGCCAGGGAGTTACCAGTGTAGACTTGAGACATGAAGCCAGATTACTCGATGAACCCTACAGAAGTGAAAAATCATTCTCTCTCCTCAGCACTCAGTGTGTGCCAGGCACTCATTAAGAGTTTCACATGCAGCAGAATTCTCCTGTCACAGAGTAGGGGCTATGAGCACCATTTACAGACAAGAAAATCTGATACTTGGAGAGGCGGAGTACAAGCTCAAGGTGGCATAGCTGGTAACGGGGCACACTGGGGTTCCAACCGAGGGCTGTCTGGCTCAAAACCAAGCTTGTAACCATCATGATGTTCTGAAAGAACTGAGGGTTGAGGGCTGAGGGCTAAACTCTGGGACCCCCTCAGTCAAGGGAGGGGACACGGAGAAGCCAGCAAGGTGCCCAGGAAGGTAGGGTGAAAACCAGAACTTGTCTAGCAGATGCCAAAATGCCTGGAGAAATGGCCGCTTCCACACACGTGCCACTAGACAGTGCATGAGGGTGAGGACTGGCCCTCTGTTCCCATTATTAAGACATTTGCAAATACAAGTGATTACTTCTTCATAGTTCATCTGAGTTGTTTTTCTTATTTGAAATAGACATAAAACCAAACCAAAACACATATACACTTTACCTGAAGCTGTTCCTGGAGGAGAGGCGGGCGTTGAGGAATTTGGCTTGGTTGATCTATTCACCATGGGAGCTTAAACACAGAAATATACATATACATATATATAAAACCATTACAGATACATGCCATTGAGGGAAAGTCACACTCAGGGAAAAATGATGACCAGACCAGAGAATTTGCAAAGAATGGGAGACACACTTATTAGACACACAAACCAATAAAAGAAGTCTTCTCAGAAGAAACATCTTTAGAATGGAAATATCAATGACAGATTCATAATTTGATATATTATTATTTGATTATTTGATGATAGAGATCTTGTTAAAGTGAATAATGGCTTGGAATTTCATTTGCCAAATGGGAAGTCTAAGAGAGAAAGGAGTTTTATTGTTTTTGTTTTTCATCAAGAGTGTATTGAACCCCTTCCTGGAGGGGCCCAATTAATAGCTCCACCTCCCCTACCAGACGCAATACACACCATTGCTCTGGGATTTCAGGGGGTTTTTCTTTTCTTTTCTTTTCTTTTTTCTTTTCTTTTCTTTTCTTTTCTGTTTTTTTAAGAGGGGTTGGAAGGAAGGAATGTGTATTTGTTGTTTTGTAGTAATGGATGGCTTGGGAATTCAGGTAGGTCTTGAAGCTGTTGGTGATAGGTACGGAGTATGGGAGAGGGATGCTACGTGATGGCGGACTAAAACCTGAATATGGCTACCATGTAGTTGACAGTAGCAGATGAGCAATGTTACCTGAAGAGGTATCACTTGTACTGGATCATATTCTCCATAGTAACTATATTCAGAGTAAACATAGCCTGTTTCCATGCCTAATCTTATGTAGCACTGGCTTTTTAAGATAATTCATTTGTCATAGCATTTGTTGTCCTGTGAAGGGTTAACAGATGAAATGTTTCTTGTAGGCCTAACATACTACTAAATTTAAAGAGCCAGGACTCAGGGCATATTTTACTCTTTCATTTTTTCGCTCTTCTGCAGAAACTGTTCTTGGTGCAGTGTTTACAAGGCCAACATGGTGGCTTGCGACATTGTATTAGGTTTTATGAGAAATCCATTTAAAGTGAGGGCAGCTGAAGAGAACTACCCAGGTGCTTTCATAATTTGAGATGGGAGGATTAAATCATGGAAGAGGAAAGAGAAGGCGGGGAAGGGCTATGACACAGAAATGGGTTGTCACTGATGGTGTCTGCCCAACCAGCCAAAGCAGCACACACTGTGGCCCAGGGGAGAAAGGCCTGGACACTGTCATTTCTGAGCCTCTTAGAACTTACTACCAAATACTCTTGTACATCCCCATCAACTGCTAAAAATTTTCAGGTGCTTAAGGTGACAAACTCTTACCTCTTTCAGGTGGAGGTGAACTGCTTTCTGTGGGATGAATATAGTTTTCATCATTATCTTCTACGGGGACCACATAATCAGCCTAAAAGAAATATAAAACTGAATAAGAAGAATGCTGTACATTCATAGTTGACTGTATGGGAGAGAGTGATTTTTTTAAAAAGCATTACTGAGATGCAATTCACATACCATAAAATTCTACTATGTAAATTGTACAATTTGGTGACTTTTAGTATATTCACAGATGTATGCAACCATCACCACAATCTAATTTTAGGACATTTTTATCACCCCAAAAAGAAACCTTGCATCCATTAGTCACTCCCCATCCACCACTCCCTTGACCTACTCAACCACAAATCTGCTTTCTTTCTCTATAGATTTTGCCCATTCTGGACACTGAATATACATGGAATCACACAATCTGTAGTCTTTTGAGACTTCTTTCACTTAGTATAATGTTTTCAAGGTTTTCCTGTCGTATAGTATGTACGACAACTCCAGCCTTTTTTATGGCCAAATAATATTCTATTTTATGAGTATCCCACATTTGTTTATCCATTCATCAGCTGATGGACATTTGAGCTTTTTTCCACTTTTTGACTGTAATGAATAATGGTGTCATGCCTATCCATGTACAAGTTTTTGTGTAGACATGCGTTTCTCTTGGGAATATCCTAGAGGTGAAATTGTAGAGTCACATGGTAGCTCTATGTTAAACAGTCAGAGAAACTGCCAAACTGTTTTCCAAAGACGCTGCACCATTTTTCATTCCTGCCAGCAATGTATGAGGGCTCCAGTTTTTCCATATCCTTACCAACACTTGTTATCATCCTTTTTATGACAGCCATCCTTATGAGTGCAAAATGGTATCTCGTTATAGTTTTGATTTGCATTTCCCTGATGACTAATGATGTTGAGTAACTTTTTATATACTTATTGTCATTTTTTGTATATTCTTTGGAGACATGTCTATTCAAATCTTTGCCCATTTTTAATTGGGTTGTTTATCTTTTTATTGAGTTAAAAGAGTTCTCTATATATTCTAGTTACAAGTTCTTCATCAGATATACAATTTGCAAAACTTTTCTTCTATTCTGTAGGTTGCTTTTTTACTTTCTTTCCTTCTTTTTTTTTTTTTTTTTTTTTTTTTTTTTGAGACTGAGTCTCGCTCTGTCTCCCAGGCTGGAGTGCAGTGGCATGATCTCTGCTCACTGCAAACTCCGCCTCCCAGGTTCACACCATTCTGCTGCTTCAGCCTCCCAAGTAGCTTGGACTACAGGCGCCCGCCATCATACTCGGCTAATTTTTTGTATTTTTAGTAGAGACGGGGTTTCACCGTGTTAGCCAGGATGGTCTCAATCTCCTGACCTCATGATCCGCCTGCCTCAGCCTCCCAAAGTGCTGGGATTACAGGCATGAGCCACCGTGCCCTGCTGGCTTTTTTACTTTCTTATTGGTTTCATAGGTGGCACAAAATGTTTAAACTTTGAAGTCTGTTTTATTTATTTTTTTCTTTTATTGCTTGTACTTTTGGTATCAAATCTAAGAAACTATTGCACAACCCAAAGCCATAAAGACTCATACCTGTGTTTTCCTCTAAGAGTTTTAGAGTTTTAGCTCTTACAGTTAGGTCTATGCTACATTTTCAGTTAATTTTTGTGTATGGTGTGAGGTTAGAATCCAATTTCATTCTTTTGCCTGTGGATACATCTAGCACCATTTACCTAGCACCATTTGTTTTAAAAAAATATTTCTCCATTGAATCGTCTTAGCAGTTTTGTCGATAATTAAATGACCATAAATGGAGGCAGAGAGGGATTTTATATTGACAAGACACAAATGAGGTAACCAGATTTCAAAAGTGGTTTTTACCACCTGCCCTGGTGGGCAGCCAAGAAGGGTACTGGGAGAAACAAAATCAAAAAGTTATTGCTGGGTGTTCTTCTAAGTACTTTACATGTTTTTTTCTCATGTAATCCTTCTATAATAAGAGAGGTACCACCATTGGCTCCATTTCCAGATGAAGAACCTGAGGCACAGAAAAATTAAGTACTTTGCTCAAGTTGTCAAGTTTAAAAGTGGTAGACCCAGACAGGCACAGTGGCTCGTGCCTGTAATCCCAGATCTTTGGGAGGCTGAGGCAGGTAGATAGATAGAGTCCAGGAGTTCAAAACCAGCCCGGGAAACATGGTGAAACCTTGTCTTTACAAAAAGTATAGAAAAATTAGCCAAACATGCTACTCTGGAGGCTGAGGTGGGAAGGTTGCTTGAGCCCAAGAAGCTGAGGCTGCAGTGAGTTGTGATCGCGCTTGGCAACAGAGTGAGACCTTGTCTCAAAAAAAAAGTGGTAGATCCAGCATTTGAACTCAAGCAGTTCAATAATTTAGCACCCATACTTTTATCCACCACATTCTAGTACGTTCTATCCTCCCCCTCCTCTTTCTGTCTTATCTATCCTCTCTTCATTTAATTGCTATTTCTTATCTCTTTCTTCACCTCTGAAGCTGACCAAGAGGCACCAGAGAGTTCTACTCACATATCTCAATCTGCAGTTGTGTTTAGAGACTATCTGGCTGAGGGAGGTGAGGCTTTGGAATCATACAGACCTGGGAGGAAATCTGTGCTTGGGTCTTTTCTAGATGTATGACCTGTTGGGGAGTTAATTGCTGAATCATCGGAAGTTCTCCTGGATTCTGCCATTCAGAAGTGGGCACTTGCTTCTCTGTGGCACAGGAAACCTGGTCCTCATCTCTGCTTCATCTCTGGCCCCACAGTGTCAACTCCTGAAGGACAGGGCCTTCTCTTTCTCTGTATTTGTGTTTCCAGTATCTGGCCAAATGCCTCACTGAATTAAATTGAAATTGACTAACCCAATAGCCAAAGCTGGGATGGGCTGACTTAGCAGCTTTGAATAACGGGATGTTGAGTGGCTGCAGTATCCCTGCAGGACCTTTTTGAGTCCGTGGGTCCACCTTTTTGGATTCATTAGTAGCCAGAGTGACATGCTTTATCAGAACCCAACTTCTCTTCTAGGGGTTAGTTCCTATAAAAGGAGAGGTTGAGCCCCCAGGAGGCATGCCACCCTCTTAAACCCTGTAGTCAACAAAATCCTTAAACATCCTATATCTGAACACAGAATATTGGTATTGAAACTTGGCAATGATGCCTGAATGGATATAGGGAAGTTGGAAGCTCCAGGCCCTAACCTAGTCCTACTTAACCACTTCAAAATTTATTCTTTCTTCTGTATTCTCAATTTTGTACTTGTTTTGTTCTGCAGGGTTTGATTACAGAAAATGTTTTTATCTGCAGTGTTTAGAATCTGAGCTGTTTAGAGTCATGATGATATAGGAGTTAAGAAAAAATTACTTAGGCAGATAGTGAGGGTAAGATGTCCTTGGCAAGGTTTTCCTTTTAATAAAAAGCAGCCCCAAATCATTTTCTTTTCTAACAAACAGCAGCCTGTAAAATCAGGCTGCTGATAGAGACGAGCAAGTTGGAAGCTTGCATGGGTGAATGCTGGCAGTTGTGCCAATAGGAAAATGCTACCTGTGCCTAGGCATGATCAAAACGGTGGCTCTGTCTTCCCTTCTCTTTGCCAGCCACCTGTACACTCAGGAGCAGACAAGACGGCACTGGCCAAGTAGAAAACCCATTTGTATAAGATTAGGGTGGGGCGACCAGCCTCTTCTGCACCATGTAAATGTCACTCCTGATCAAACCAATCTATGGGCCCTATGTAAATCAAGTATCTCCTCCTGAAGCCTGCCTATAAAATCTGCTGTGGTCCACCACAGGCCCGGTTTTCCTTTTAGGATTCCACTGTCTTGCGAGAGAGAGAGATGCTCTCCTCTCTCCTGTCTATTAAACTTTACGCTGCTTAACCCACCCACACGTGTCTATGTCATTAATCTCAGTGTGAGACAATGAATCCCAGATATGTACCCCAGACAACGATGCCACTTCAGTGATATTTCTGGAATGCAGACATTTGTATTCGCAAAGAATGATAGGAAAAAAAGACTTGATCCAGTCTCAACAAATTCTATTTGTAGTGTCTGCCCAACTCTCTCATCTTTATAGGGTTTTAGGAGAAGGTATGTACAATGTATATTCCCAACATTGCAATTCAATGCTTTAATGTTGTTATTGCTGAAATAAGTAAGTGACGAAGAACCATCATATTTTATATCCTTTATTAGGATATCATGTGGTCTTATTGACCACTTTGACATTGCTGCAGTGTTTTAATATCAACCCCCTTATTTCATGAACAAAACACAAAAACTTGACTTTAGTGAATCAGTGATTGGTCTTTCGAAGCCAGGTAGATTATTCTACTACCATCACCTACAGGTATTAGAAATCCTTCTTCAATTATTACAATGACATGATTCCAAATTAAAAATAGATTAAAAATCATCTTAGATCAACTCCAATGTTTAGATGTTTCAGTATTAATAAGACACTTGTCATAAGTGTTTACATGTTTGCCTCCCCCTAGGACTACAGATTTGAAAAATAGGAGTAACATGAATTTATCTTATTTTCACTTTCCCATTGGCTCATACCCTATTACTTAGCAGGAGTCATTTTGATTAGCTGTTAAATGCCCACATGAGCTGCATCCTCATTACCACTCATATGAGCATTTAAAAGCTTTACGTACATTATTTTATTGAATTCTTATAAAAATACCCTTTAAGCTAAGCATATTCCCTCTGTGACCTTGGACAAGTTTTTTTTTAGCCCCTTTACACCTTTGTTTCCTCATCTGTAAAGCGGGGCTGATGATAGACTTCATGCGGTTGGTGTGAGGATTTAATGAGATAATGCACACAAAGTGCTCAGAACACCAGTGGATACACAGCATCCACCAAGTGTTAGCCACTCTCATTATAGCACAGATGCTTCTTCCCCCTAAATGTCTTTGCCCCACCTCCAGCTTTCTGTTTAGCCTGTATCTCTATATTTTGCCTATAACCTGTAGAACAGGGTTAAACATTTTTATTTATTCTGGTACTTGACTTCTTCTTTTCCCAACTAATGGTTCAGCCATATCTTAATGTTGGCCTCTGTTTGTTTGTGTATTTGTTTTTACACCTCTTTCTTATATTGGCTCTCCATCTGCCCATTCCAGAACGCCCCCACCTTCATACTTCTCTTTTTCCCACTGGTGAAGACTTGTCTGAGCCATCTCCACGAGGCTGCTATTAGCAAACCTCTGCCTTGCCTCCCTGGGGTCCATTCTCAGTTATTTACAGAAATGAAGAGCCTTACATATCCCACAGTATTCATTCGCATTCTGTATCTGAATTTGTGTCTTCATATGGATTTGCCAAATGCTGAAATAATTTACAGTGAGACCCTAACAGCTGGTCTCCCCATCCTGTCCCCTCCCCTGCTCAGCTTCTTCTTGCCACCCTATTCGCACCCTTGAAAGGACAACGTCGCCTCTCAGGTGGGAGGAGTGTGCGCAGGGTGAGGGTGTGTACTTGCACTGTATGTGTCGTGGGAGCTATGACAAATCAAAAAAGAGACCAGGGATTCACAGCCGAGAGCGGGGGTTGCCCTGGGGCACAGTTGCTTTGAGGCCACTGCTGGCCTGGTGTTGCCAGATTTCAGTTTTCAGAAGAAACTAGAAAACTGGATTTTGTCAAGAATCTAGAATATGGTAGAAAGGAATCCAACATGTATTAAACCCCTCTGTGTGTGAGGCACTGTATTTAGTGCTGTACATATGTTCTCTTATTAAATTCTCAAAATAACAGAGATGAGATGAAAAACAGACAAAAAGAAGTTGTCTAGCTTGCCCCAAATTATACACCTAGAAGGGCCAAAGCAGGAATTTGGGCCTAGATGCTGCCTCTATTTTGATTTAAAAGCCCATCTTTTCCATCTCCTGCTGGGCTGCAAATTTTATAAAGGTGGAATGAAGATCATTTCACAACATGTGTGTAAGCCATAAGTTTTATCCTCTAGAGGCAAGTTACTTCTTAGAGAAGCTGCCGCTGGTCTCTGTCCTTATTTAAAATGCAAGGACCTCTGGGAGCCATAAAACATTAGGCTTTATCAGTTATTACAACAGTTTTGATGAGTTTATGTATTCATTTTCAAATAGCAGCAGTTCCATAGGGAAAATGACACACAAGCTCTAAGAGCTGAGAGAGGGGAGATTGAGGAGGTAAACCCAGAGTTGGATGCTGGGCCATCTGAAAAGGTGGCTCTGGACACCTGGTGGCAGTGGGGGTGGGGCAGCTGTGGGGAGGGAGGGAGTGAGAAGCAAGAGCTGTTAAAGGGAAGTCAGGGGTCAGTTCCTCCATAGGTTGTGCGGGGTACCTTACAGACTAGCTATCTCCATTGTACATCCTGGCCCATGTCACCCTCTGCATCTGAGAAGAGGAAAATGGAGGAGCAGAGAGAAAAGAAGGTGGAGGAAAGAAAGTAAGGTGGAGACAGTGTTACAGTGGGTATAATAGCTAGTCAGGCATGAGCAGAACAGGAGAGGGCTCCCCTGCCCCAGGAATGTCAGGAGACTATCAGGTGATTGTCAGGTGGTTGTTAATTGTCTCTCTAAAATAATAATTGGTCACAGCCAGCACCAGAGAAAGGCAGTCTCCCAATAGATAGAAAAAACCTGAAACTAGTGATGAGCAGTTTCCCAATAAGATCTCAGGAGTTGGGCAAGTGGGCTCAAGCATGCGCATTAAGAGGCAAAATGGCAGAGTTTAATTGGTATTTGACCTTCTAGAAACATTCAGCTGGTAAGGCAAGAGTGCCTCAAGGGAGTGTGCATACAACTCCGGTAAGCACACTGCACATGCTCACCTCCCAAATGCTAGCAGGCCACTGCACAAGCAGACAGCTCACACAAAGGAAGAATCGGGGAGAAGGGACACAAGACCCCAGAAGTGTGCCAGTGTATAAAACCCCAAGTCAAAGGTCAAACAGCGCACTGGATCTCTCAAGTCATCCACTTGGCCCTCTTCTAAGTGTACTTGACTTCTTTTCATTCCTGCTCTGAAACTTGCCTTGGTCTCTCCTTCTGCCTTATGCCCAGGAGGCAAGAATTGAAGTTGCTGCAGACCCATATGGATTTGCTGTCGGTAACAACAGGACAGAGAAGCAAAGGAGAACAAAGAGAGGGGAAGAACATCTTAGGGAGGAAGGAAGAGATTCACAGGAAACCACAGCGAAGAAGGAGGGAATAATATGAGGGGCACAGACTCAGTATTGATATTTTACCATACACCTCTAGTAAACTGACATGCTTACAATAAGCCATTTTGGAGAAAACCAAGTCCCTTTGGTACAATAGTGGAGAGTGAGAAAGGACAGTCAATAGCAGGTTGTAAAGAAGGAGGACAGCCAGCGGGCAGGCTGTCCTGGTCGCTTGCCCCGCCCCCTCTCTGTGTCCTGGGAAGCCTTTGGGACAGATTTACTTTACCTCATCCTCAAGGAGGCCTTTGGGTTTGGGTGGGACTCGAGGTTTCTGCAGAGCAGTCAGAGCCGGCAGGGTGGAGGTGAGCCTTGCTTTCTCTGAAGGCCAGCTGGGCTTACTGGGAAGTGTCTTGCTGAAGGGTGGGGAATGCCTCTGGCTTGATCGATTGTCTTGAAAGGAACAAACAAAAAACATAACATGAAAGAGGCTCCGGATCATTTCCTGGGTGGAAGCCATTGAGATCTAGAAAGTATAAAACCACAGGTGTTTATGTAGCCACAAATGATCCACGGGCATTCCTTGAAAGAGTAAAGTGAAATGTTAGGCCAAAAATTTCAACTGCCTATTGACTTAAACGACAAAAACTGGAAGAATGTCCTCATTAAAAATATCCTTCCAGGGCAGTGATGGTCACCCAGAGGTTCAGGAGAGCCAACAACCCAACACTTGGCCACACAGAGGGCATGGAAGCAGCACTGGTGGGTGCGGGCTGGGGGTGAGGTGCTCCTGGCTTTTAAAAATGCCAAGGTCTAGGTTCCACCCCAGCCTGGCAACGTCTGAACTTCTCAGGAGGAGTCTGGCATTACGGGTTGGAAAAGTTCCCCAGGTTATGCTAAAGCGTATCCAGGTGGTGATTATTCATGTGGGTCAACCTCCATGCTCCTTCCCTCAGTGATTTCGCTCCATTCACAGGGAATCTGTGGGATCCCTTTGGTCCAGGACTGTCCTTCTCAGCAGGTATCAGAAAAGGAGTCACGCTCTAAGGCCAACTGGGTCTGAGTTCTGTCCCTTGCTCAGCCACTCACTAGCTGTGCTCTTTGGGGCTGGTTATTCAACCTCTCTGGGACTCACATTCTTCACTGTTATTTTTAATTTTTTATTTTTTTTGAGACAAAGTCTTGCTCTGTTGCCCAGGCTAGAGTGCAGTGGCGTGATCTCTGGTCACTGCAACCTCCGCCTCCCAGGTTCAAGCAATTCTCCTGCCTCAGCCTCCCGAGTAGCTGGGTATACAGGCATGCGCCACCATGCCTGGCTAATTTTTGTATTTTTAGTAGAGATGGGGCTTTACCATGTTGGCCAGGCTGGTTTTGAACTCCTTACCTCAAGTGATTCACCCACCTCAGCCTCCTGAAGTGTTAGGATTACAGGCGTGAGCCACCATGCCCGGCCAACATTCTTCATTTTTAAAATGAGGATCATAATATCGACCTTAGAGATCTTGCGGGGATTAGGAAGACGGCAGTGAAGGCAGTAGGTGCAGTGTGTCTGCCTAATAAGTAGAATTCATATCACCTGTGCCATGTGAGCAAGGCCTTAGGCGGCCTCAAGTCTACCCCAGCAATTCAATGAGCTGAGCAAAGATTCAGACTGATGTGTTTTAGGAAAATCTTAGCATAGGAATAACCTGGCGTATTCTTCATACTGGGAACAGCACAGGTGCTAGCACTGGCCTCTGGATTGCATCACTGGCTTGCTGCTTCCTCCTGTGACAGCCCCAGCTCGCCTGGTGCGGCTGTCCTTGCCTGTTAGGCCCCTGCCTCTATGCTCACCTCCTGGTGCCTGCCCCTGCCCTCGGCCCTCACTGCTTGTTGAAGGTATGTGGTTAACTTCACCTCTGCTGCCTCCTCAGAAGCCTCTTTCTGGTGGTGTGGCTGTACTCAGCCACGAGGGCATCCTTCCTTCTGTGCCTTAACTCTTGTCAGTTTTATTTGCAGCTCCTGGAGTTTACTCAGATTTCTGAGTCAAAAAATATTTAATGTAATATTTAAGCCCATCAGAAGTAGCAAAATACAGGAGACAGGCTTTGAAGAGTGTGATTTTTTAGTTTTTTGAGACAGTTTCACTCTTGTTGCCCAGGCTGGAGTGCGGTGGCGCCATCTTGGCTCACCACAACCTCCGCCTCCTGGGTTCAAGCGATTCTACTGCCTCAGCCTCCCTAGTAACTGGGATTACTGGTATGCACCACCATGCCCGGCTAATTTTTTTGTGTTTTTAATAGAGATGGGGTTTCGCCATGTTGGCCAGGCTGGTTTTGAACTCCTAATGTCAGGTGATCCACCCACTTTGGCTTCCCAAAGTGCTGGGATTACAGGTGTGAGCCACCACACTCAGCCAAGAGCGTGTGCTTGAATGAACCACTTAACCACCCTGAATTGCAGTAGCCCTTTCCTCCCCAGGGTTGTTGTGATGATTGAAAAAGGTCATTCACCAAGTATGGTGGGTGGTGCATAGAGCAGAGTTGTGAAGAGCTGGGCTTTGGAAGCTGGGAGCCCTGTCTTGCATCCCAGCTCCATCACTTAGAGAATCTTGGCCCAGTCAGTTCACTCCTCTGACCTCTTTCATGGGATTATCAAGGGGGTTAGGTAGAACCCCGGGGGAAAGCACTAAACTGTAAATTAGAAGATCTCTGGGAGTATGTGCCTCTTGCATGCAGCTAAATGCTCAGTGCTTAGCATAGTTCTGGTGCATGGCAGGTGCTCAACAGATCAACTGTGGCAACCCAGTAAGCCCAGCCGGTCTTCACTTTACTTTCATTCAGTGAAGCAAGGAGCAGTGCCTGGTACACTGTAAGGAAGGGGTTAATGGCAGTGGGATGTTAAATGTAGAGCCAGTCCACACAAATGCTGGCATCGCCATGACCATCATGGACATACTTGCTCTCTGAACCTTTGGGGAACTTAGTCATCTGCCAAGACTGGAACAAAGATGGGCGTTAAAATACATACTTGGGGCCAGGTGCAGTGGCTCACGCCTGTAATCCCAGCACTTTGGGAGGCTGAGGCAGTTGGATCACTTGAGGTCAGGAGTTCGAGACCAGCCTGGCCAACGTGAGGAAATCCTGTCTCTACTAAAAATACAAAAGTTAGCCGGGTATTGTGGTGGGTGCCTGTGGTCCCAGCTACTCAGGAGGCTGAGGCAGGAGGTTGAACCCAGGAGGCAGAGGTTGCAGTGAGATGAGTTCATGCCGCTGCACTCCAACCTAGGTGACAGAGTGAGACTCTGTCTCAAAAAAAAAAAAAAAAAAAATACTCGGCCAGACCCAAGCTGTGTCCGTTTAACCCATGAGGCTCATTCCAGGTTTGGGGCTCCTGAGCACCTGTACCCGCTGGTAAAACCCCACAGTCTGGACTAGACATGGGAGGAAGGTGAGGCAGACACTGGGATCCTCGAAGCTCATTGTTCTGTACAGACTTCTTAAGAGAAATCCCAGAACCTTTAGCACAAGAAGCCCTAAAAGTGGGGACTCATCTCAGGGTTGCTTTCCCTGGGAGTGTTGGGCAGGGGTGGAACCATCGGGGTATGCTGGGTTTGTTTATTTATTTATTTATGCCTGCTTTCAAAGTTCCAGACCTAGGAAAGATGTCCCTTCCCCTGGAATGGGAAAACCCTACAGCTTGGGATCCTTTACCTGGGAGCCCAGATCCCCTGCTTGGAGGTGGTGGGAGTGGGAGGCAGGCAGAGGCCCTCAGGCAGCAGCCGGGTTTGTCCCCACCTTGCAATCTTGGCCATCCCACCTCCCCATGGGCCTGGAAGGCAGAGTGCCCAGGTCTGCGGGGGACCTCACCTACGTACTCGCCCCTGGCGAAGGGCAGGGCTGGGTGAACCGGCCTGGTCTCCTGCTCTACCGGAGGCGGCTCGTAGCTGTCATCAGCATTCTCCTCGGCGGGCATCACGTACATCTCTGAGTCGGAGTGCTCGTCTGGATTTTCATAGTCGCTGTCCTGCAAGCGCAGATGCAGACACTGTGCTCAGCGTCCCCGTCTGTGCTGCCTGGCCATCAGGACCATTCCTGCCTTGGGAGGCCGGAGCAGTGACAGGAGACAAGGCTTGGAGAGATTGACTTCACAAGGATAGGCAGTTAGTAAGAGGCAAAGCTGGGGTTTGAAGCAGGCCTTTCTGCCTCCAAAGTTTATCCTCCCCACCACTGCACTGTCCTGGGGGGACACAGGAACTACTTAACGCTAACAGGAGCTGACACTCTGTAGATCCACAAAGAATAACAATAGGAGATAATAAAATATGTTTTTAAAAGATAGAAAAAGGACCCAGTAAAACAGAATAACCAATGGGTTTTATCTATTATGAATGCTGATCACTGAAGAGAAAGTAGTTTTAACACGAAGAGGGTGAGGAGACACACAGGACCAGCTAGATATCTTTCAGATGAGATTTTTAAAAAATTCCAAGCAGAGTTGGTAAGCTGCAGGGTCAAGGCTTCAAATGGACTCAGAGTTCACTCTCTTTATTTTTGTTTTTTTCTTTTTTTGAGATGGAGTCTCGCTCTGTTGCCCAGGCTGGAGTGCAGTGGCGCAATCTCAGCTCACTGCAACCTCTGCCTCCTGGGTTCCAGCAATTCTCCTGCCTCAGTCTCCCAAGTAGCTGGGATTACAAGCATGCACCACCATGCCTGGCTATTTTTTTTTTTTTTTTTTGAAACTGAGTTGTGCTTTGTCACCCAGGCTAGAGTGCAGTGGCACAATCTCAGTTCACTGCAACCTCCACTTCCTGGGTTCAACCTATTCTCCTGTCTCACTCTCGAGTAGCTGGGATTACAAATTGCGCCACCAAGCCCGGCTAATTTTTGTATTTTTAGTAAAGATGGGTTTCACTATGTTGGCCAGGCTGGTCTCAAACTCCTGACCTCAGGTGATCCGCCCACCTCGGCCTCCCAAAGTGCTGACATTACAGGCATGAACCACCGCACCCAGCCTGTTTTTTCAAATCCACATTTTATTTAAGTCCACATTGAAAATACATTCTCATGGTCTAAAGTCCAAATGGCTCAGAAGGATATAAGGTGCAATCTTTTTCAGCCTCTCTTCTTCTCACCACAGAGGCAAAAAGAGTTACTAGGCTTCTTGTGCATGTTTTTCAGAGGTGTTTTATGTATATACCGTTTGTACATACATTAATGTGGAGGAAATATTTGACTCAGGACATAAGAGGTCCTCTGGCCTCTAAGTCCACCGCCCCCACACTCTGCCTATCACATTGCATGATCTGTACATGACTTTCCACTTGCTTTTTGGCCTGTAGCCTTTCATGAGCAATTTTATATAGCAGGATTTTTTTTTCCTGTTGATCTTTTAAAAAAAGAATTGTAGGGGTACATAGTAGGTCTATATATATATATATATATATATATATATATATATATATATATGGTATATGAGATATTTTGAAACAGGCATACAATGTGTAGTAATCACATCTGGGTAAATGGGGTATCCATCTCTCAAGCATTCATCTTTTTTGTGTGTTATAAGCATTCCAGTTATATTCTTTTAGTTATTTTTAAATGTACAATAAGTTATTGTTGACTGTAGTCACCCTGTTGTCAAACACCAGGTCTTATTCATCCTAACTATATTTTTGCACCCATTAACCGTCCCCATTTCCCTCCCCAACCTGCTGCCCCTTCGACCACCCTTCTCAGCCTCCGGTAAACGTCATTCTACTGTCCGTCTTTATGAGTTCAAGTGTTTTAATTTTTAGCTCCTACAAATGAATGAGAACTTATAACAGGATTTTTTTTTAATCAAGAAAGCCTGGAGGCTTTATTAACGAGCCCGGATTTCATTCTGCATGCAGGGGGGATCCATCTACTGACATCAAAAGAGCTGTGAGTGAATGCTTACTCAGTCCTTAGTATGGCTGGTATCTTCATTTTGGTGGTTTGATTTTGGGGAAAGTCATTGCCTCCTCTCCAGGCTGATTTTATTTTGTGCTTTCTAAGTCCCCATTGTGTGCTCTTTTTCAACCAGCCAGCTTGCTCAGTTTTCTTCTCTTACCTCTGAATGTGGACCAACCAATTTCTTTGCTTTACATGTGGCCCTGTGTGTGTGTGCAGCCAGCAGGGGGCGCAGCGGCAGTGCGTCTCAGGAAGCTGCGGCGGCTGGGCCCCAGGAGGAGCTCCATGACCAAGAGATGGGCAGAAAAGTCAACCCTCCCTTACCCTCACTTTTCTTTTCTTTTTCTGCAGTTGGAGGAGGACGAACTCCTGTCTCCTGAGACTCTGTATAAACTCCAGATAGTGTGCACAGCTGGGCACAGGACTGGAGGTCTGAGTCCTGGGTTCTCATTCCACTGAACTGGGTGAGTTTCATTCTCCTGGCCTCAGTTTTCTTATCTGTGAAATGGGTATGTGGTTGTACGGAAGGCTTCTTGGGACCCTTCCAGATCTAAAACTCACAGGTTAGAGCAGGCTAACATTCTGGATGAATTTGATATAAGTGAGGAATAATTATTGTGAAGAAAAGTTTTTAGAATGTCTTGTCCCTATAACACTCAGCCCAAGAGAGAAGCGAGTACAGGGGCTTGCAGATTTCAGAGCTACCTCAAAGAGGTAATTCCAATACAACATCCCCAGTGTCATCATGACTAGGTCCCTCTCTCTCTCTCTCTGTGGGCTCCCGAGCTCTGCTAATGTTCTCTTGATCACAGCAAGCACCTTGGTGGCAAAGAGCCTGGTCCTGAGATCTGAGGGCCTGGGTTTGAATTGTGGAACTGCAAGTGACTGAAACTTTCTCTGTCTTGGTCCTGGAGGCTCCCTCATGTGCCAGACACTTATTCTTTAGTTGCTGGTTCGTTTAGGGCTCCTGGCCGGGGGTCAGGCAGTGATGGGGCACTGGGGAGTTAAGGGCAAAGGCATTTGCCAACTGATATGGAAACATTTAAACATTTTTACACCTGTTTTGGCTGTGCTAGTGAGTACTCTGAACACCAGCACTGAAGGTGGGCATAAGCCTCAAAGGGCTGTGGTGAGGTTTAAATGGGGTTATGTGTGGAAAACTCTTAGCCAGGCACACAGTGAGTGCCAGTCAAGTCAGCTGGTATGCAGTATGCCTCGCCTGTAGGTGACCTTCCCAAGTCTGCCCTCTTGGGACGTGCGGCTGACCACCAGCATGTAATTCAGAAATAAGACCTTCAAAAGGCCTCCCATGGGACCCTGATGCCCTCCTGGTTCCAGGAGCAAATACTTACAAAGTCATCGGACCACTGCTCCTCTTCGTCAGCGGGGCTCTCTGCAACAGCAGGGGAGAAGCAGAAGGCACAAGCGTGAGCCTCAGCTGGCCAGCCCCAGCCCATCCACACATACTTTGCACCTGCCTTCCCTTCCCTTTGGGCTTTCTGGTGCCATATACTTGACCTTGGGTTCGTTACTACAATCATATGTTCACTTACTTTTGACTTTTTAAAAAATGTTAATTCTCCAAGCATAGAGAGACGTCCCACTGGGCAGAGCAGTGTGCATCTGATCCATGTGCGGGCTTTATTAAGGGACATTTCTGGGTCCCCCAGTAGAGACTTACAATTTATACTACATGGCTTCTAAGGACTTCAGAGGATGGCGTCGTAGAAAGAGCACTGGACAGGGAATCAGACAGACCTAAGTTCTTATCCAGGTTCTGTTTCAAATGTGTTGGAGTGTGGGCAAGACCTCTAACATCTCTGAGCCTGTTTCCAGATCCATACAATGAGGGGAGCATTTCTATGATCCTCTCTGGCTCTAACTTTGACTTTTCTTGTTAAAAAAAAAAAATTAGGCCGGGCACGGTGGTTCAAGCCTGTAATCCCAGCACTTTGGGAGGCCGAGACGGGTGGATCACGAAGTCAGGAGATCGAGACCATCCTGGCGAACACAGTGAAACCCCGTCTCTACTAAAACTACAAAAAACTAGCCGGCCGAGGTGGCGGGTGCCTGTAGTCTCAGCTACTCGGGAGGCTGAGGCAGGAGAATGGCGTAAACCCGGGAGGCGGAGCTTGCAGTGAGCTGAGATCCGGCCACTGCACTCCAGCCTGGGCGACAGAGCGAGACTCCGTCTCAAAAAAAAAAAAAATTATCCAATGCTTTACTATGTGCCAGGCAATGTTATCAGAGCTCTGTCTTCTTTTAACCCTCTCAAAGACCCTGTGAGGGGCTGGGCATTGGACTTATGCCTGTAATCCCAGCACTGTAGTCCCAGCACTTTGAGAGGCCAAGGCAGGGGGGTCGCTTAAGCCCAGGAGTTCAAGACCAGTCTGGGCAACGTGGCAAGGCCCCATCTCTACAAAAAAATAAAATGATTAGCTGGGTGTGGTGGTCCACATCTGTAGTTCCAGCTACTTGGCAGACTGAGACGGGAGGATTGCTTGAGCCCAGGGGGGTCGAGGCTGCAGTGAACTGTGATTGTGCCATTGCACTCTAGCTGGGGTGACAGAGTAAGACCCTGTCTCAAAAGAAAAAAAAAAATCACCTAAACTTTGTGAGGAAACTGAGGCCTAGAGCAGATAAGTCACGTGCCCAAGGTCAGATAGTATAATAAATGGCAGAACCAGGAGTTGAACCCCACAGGTTGCCTTCCACGGGCATGCGCTGAGCCCCTACATAGTACTACCTCGCTCCAGGGGCAGGAGGTGCCATCCTGGGCTCTGCACGGGCATATAGAAATGGATATGACAGGTTGTGGTCCTTAAGTAGTTTATCAGCTTGTAGAATAAAATAAGTCTGAATTTTGACAGCCCAGGCGAATATTTGACCCCTTTCCCTCCAAAACACATTTAGAGTATGAGAAACTTAGCATCTAGCCTATCACATAAACTGACCTTCGAGGTTAAACGGGATTCACTCTGCTGTGTAGGAATGAACTAGACACAGGCCATGTGGCAGAGTGGCTCCATGACAGCACCACAGAGGGTCCCAGCTCCCTCCTGCCCCTCTGAGCAGCCACTGCCACAGAGGACCCAGGGGATGCTCCTAAATTCCCCAGAACCTCAACAGAACCTTTTCTAGTTTTATTTTTATGTTTTTGCTATTTCTACCCCTGCCACAGCAGACTACCAGCCTCCAGAGAGTCAAACATTTGGGTTCTCCAGAGGCACCAGCAAAGGAATTGCAGAGGGGAAATGGGGTCAGGAAGGAGACTGTGGGATCGGAGTGGCCACATTTTAAGCAATAGCAGCAGCAGCAGCACCCTCTTTTGGGAAAAACATGATAGAAGGAGCCTTACTCTACAAGCCAAACATGGGTCACGCTTTGACGTGAACAGAAAAGAATTCTTAACACATTATTCTTTGGGTTGACTAATGCCGAATTAGAGTGTACTGCAATCATTGGGGTTGGGCAAGAAACTCTAGAAGACTGGGTGAATAAATCCTCTTCCCAATATGATTACCTGGCACAATGGGGGAGTATGTTTCTTTTTACTTCTTTTTTTTTTTTTTTTTTTGAGATAGTCTCACTCTGTGGCCCAGGTGGGAGTGCAGTGGCACGATCATGGCTCACTGCAGCTTCAATCTCCTTGGTGCAAGCAATCCTGCTTCCTCAGCCTCCTGAGTAGCTGGCACGTGCCACCATGCCCAGCTAACTTCTGTATTTTTTGTAGAGATGGGGTTTTGCCATGTTGCCCAGGCTAGTCTTGAACTTGTGGGTTCAAATGACTCGCCCGCCTCTGCCTCCAAAAGTGCTGGGATGACAGGCGTAGGCCACCGCATCTGGTCAATATGTTTCTAACACCTTAAGTCTGGGGGTCACTGAAGATCAACACTTAAGATGGCAAGAGTTTTTGTAACAACCATTTACATAGAAACCTTCATAAAATGCCTCTATGAAACCCACTTCCCTGCCTGGATAACTGCATTTGCTCCACCCTTTCTCAGTGAGTGGGGGTCTACTTTATGATCAGTCCCTGGTGAAAGTAGCTGCATTAGCCATCTAACTAGTGTCCCTGTCTCCATTGTCTTTATTCTCCAATCCATCCATCCTACTGTTTGTAGTTGTTTTATTAAAATAAAGGTTGGATTACACTGTTCCTTTCCTTAAGAGTCATCAGTGACTCCCTATGGAATCAAGTCCAGGTTCTGCGTCAACACATTTCGATGCCTCCGCCTTCTGTCCCACCACCGACTTCTTGCGGCAGGCTCCCACGCTCACTGACAGTAACACCAGACAGCCTCCTCCTCCCGTCGTGCACTTTGCTGATTCTCTGCTCTGCTCGTGCCATTCCTCCAGCCCACCTTCCTTCTTCCATGGAAATCCCTGTCACTTCTCCTCCACAAAGTCTACCCCAGTCTCTTGTCGTAATCAATTGCTTCTTTTTCTGGGCCCTCTGGGAAGCTGGTGGCACCGTGATGTCACACATATTTCGTTCTGTCCTGTGCTGTGATTAAGTTGTTCATGTCTCGCTGTACTGGAAAGTAAGGCCTATCTAATTTAACTTTGCATCTGGGCAGAATTTTGCATTTGTAATTAGTGTATTAATAAAAGTGTGAACTAATACATGACTTAAATAAAGGAGCATTAGGACAGCAACAATAGATTCCATTTACTGAACACTTCCTATGTGCTGGGTGCCAGGCTAAGTGTTCTAAAAGTATATTCTTACAACAGCACTATGTGGTAGGTGTTATTTTTATCTTTATTTTACAGTGGGGAGACTTGGTTTTGAAAGAGGTTGTAAAACCTGCCTGAGGCTACATGGCTGGTGAGTCTGGGAGCTGGGTTGGAAGCCAGGCTGTGTTGGCTCCTGCAGCTGAAATCTCATGTGAGCCACCTAGCCCTCTGCTGAGCCCTTAGATAAAACCTTGGCGAAACGAGAATGACCCAATCCAGACATCTCGGCACATGGAGACAGAAAAGAGAGAAAAGCATCATTTGGTATGGGATGGAGGTTGTTTGTTGGTGCCACATCGATCCTTAGAGAGACCGATCTACTTCCGGTCCCAAGTGCAACTCACAGCATCATATTCATAAAGTTACAGCCTTGCAGGCAATTGCTAAGACTAAAAAGCATGGGAGTGCAGGGTATTAGG
Source organism: Macaca nemestrina (assembly GCF_043159975.1). Lineage (NCBI taxonomy): Eukaryota > Metazoa > Chordata > Mammalia > Primates > Cercopithecidae > Macaca > Macaca nemestrina. The sequence continues at coordinate 37,566,230 of NC_092133.1, read as the reverse complement.
TCCAAAACAGTAGTCAGTTTTCCAGTGTCTCTGGGAGCTTCCCAAAGTGCACAGGTGGCGGTTTTAGAGCCAGGCTTTCTAGGTTCAAATCCTGGCTCTGCCCTTTACAAGCTGCTTGGTCTTGGACCAATAATTTAACATTGTTTAAAGCTTCATTTCCTCACCTGTAAAGCAAGGATAAGAACAGTGCCTGCATCCTATTTTTGTGAGAATCAAATAACAGAATACATGTGAAGCTCTTAGCAAAGCCTGGCACACAGTAATGCTTTAGTAATGTTACCGTCATCTTGAGCATTGCAAAGAATGCCTCAATTAACACTCAAAACACCACTGATTCTTTTTTTTTTTTTTTTTTTTTTTTTGAGACGGAGTCTCGTGCTGTCGCCCAGGCTGGAGTGCAGTGGCCGGATCTCGGCTCACTGCAAGCTCTGCCTCCCGGGTTCACGCCATTCTCCTGCCTCAGCCTCCTGAGTAGCTGGGACTACAGGTGCCCGCCACCGCGCCCGGCTAATTTTTTGTATTTTTAGTAGAGATGGGGTTTCACCATGGTCTCGATCTCCTGACCTTGTGATCCGCCCGCCTCGGCCTCCCAAAGTGCTGGGATTACAGGCGTGAGCCACCGCGCCCGGCCCAAAACACCACTGATTCTAATTCACTCCCATGTCAATCACACACTATGGCTACCACAAAGAAATGGATCCAAGAAAGCCTCTACTGTAGTGAGTAAAATTTGAAGGAGGAGAAGTTCGAGCTTCATATGGGCCAGGTGGTTTGATTTTGTGTGTGTGATTCCATGGCCTCTGCCAGGAAGCTGAGATCCTGGGAGGGCCCTCTTGTCAGCAAAAGCCCTTCCTCTGGTGTGGTTACCTGGTTTGGGGCTTATGCTCTATTTACCATGTCATAATCTCATGCCACACAATGACTCCTCCCTTTGCCTGACCCAGGTTTTAAGATTCATGTGGCCCTCCCTGGCCTGTAGGTACAGCACCAGGCACGAGGAGATGTGAGAATAGTCACAGCAGCCCCCATTTGGGCTTAGGTTCTGCGGTCCGACTGCCTAAATTAGAATCCTTATTCTGCCATTTTCTAGGAGTGAGATCTTAGCTGAATTGCTTCACCTCTGGGCCTCAGCTTCCCCTTTGCTAAAATGGACATTATTAATTGTGCTTAGAAGAGTATCTGACATAGAGTAAAGGGCTCAATGAATATTAGCTATTTCAATGAACTTACAGTCTCTGCAATTCTCAGAACAATCTAAAGGATTGGTATTCTTATCCCCAGGTCAGAAATTGGAGGCTCACTCAAGTTACAAAACTGTTCCAAGTTCACACAGTGCTTAGGGAGCGAAGCCAGGATTCCAACCCAGGCCTAAAGGACCTCAAAGTCCAGGGTCTTCTCACCAAGCCATGCTGCGTAATACAAATAAAGATTTAAGGACCAGAAGAATGACCACATGAGACTGAGGACAACTCAGGGCCATGTAGTTTTCTGAGAAATGTCCCCACACCTGGAATCATTGCCAGGAGCGGGGAAAGTTCAGAGAAAGGTGTGCCCAGTGACAGCCAAAAACTTGCATGAGGCCATGTGCCTGAGGTGGGGCCAAATGGGGCCTTGAAGGATGAGCAGGATTTGAAGGAGAGAGTAAGGATAAAGGAGTATGTCCTCCTCCATCATCTGAGAGAGGGGCTTATGTGTCAGCCCCAGAAGCAGGGCTTAGAGGCAGATATGTGCAGAATGACTGCGCTGGGCTGGAGAGGGACAGGAGATTCTGCTGAGTGCTCACACAAACCTGATGTGCTGCCAGCCAATGGGGGCTCCAGCCATAGTGGACACTGCAGGCTCCAGTGACAAGCTGAGATGGGGAGCTGATGAGGATGGCATTTTGGAACTCAGGCATAGAGAGATGAAAGCTGATCCAGACCAGGGGGTCTTGGGAATGGGAGGGGATGACTGGAAGGACAGTATAGAACTCCGTGGTGGTGGCTGGGGCAAAGGGAGTGTGAATCCAGCCTCTCAGTTCTGAGTCAATGGGAGCACCAGAGCCCCTGGGGCAGATGCTGGAGGCTTCACAGCATGTCTGACATTCTGCCTTAGCTGCAGCCCTGATCCTGCTCTGGAGGCTACCTGGCCGCCAGACCCTGCCCATTGCTTCCCTGACAGAGCAGGTGGTGGCACGCAGGGAGCCAGCGGGAAGACCGCAGCGGGACACAGAAGGAAGGAAAGAGGGAGGGTGGGCCGGTTGTGGTGGTGGGTACAGACACCAAAAAGGAACAGAAAGCAGAACTACAGAGGCTGCAGGGGAGGCGGTGGGTGGCCAGCCCCACCAGTGCTGCCCTAAGAGGAGAAAGGGACATGATTTAATGTGAGGAACTGAGGACAAGACCCAGATTCAGACTGGCTGGGAGAGGTGTTCTGAGTCTAAATACTTAACATCTTAGGCTTGTCATGGTGAGCTCACACCTGTAATCCCATCACTTTGGGAGGCCAGGGCAGGAGGATCATTTGAGCCCAGGAATTTGAGAACACCCTGGACAACATAGTGAGACACTGTCTCTACAAAAAATATTTTAGAAAATTAGCCAGGCATGGTGGCACATGCCTGTGGTCCCAGCTACTCAGGAGGCTGAGGCAGGAGGATCACTTGAGCCCAGGAGGTTGAGGCTGCAGTGAGCCATGACTGTACCCCTGCAACCCAGCCTGGGTGACAGGGTGAGGCTCCATCTCAAAAAAAGAAAAAAGAAATACTTATCATTATAGAAACTCCCTTCGTCTGTATGTCTATTCATTCCTTCACAGGACCATTAACAGAGGGGTAGGGGTACAGCAATGGGGGCTATAGTCCTGGCTCAGCCATCATCTCACTACATGACCTCAGGAGTCACTTTGCCTCTCTGGTCTCCAGTTATTCCTAAAATGAGAAGCTTGAATTGGGCAATCTTTCAGGACTTTCTAAGCTTTAAAATACCTTTGAGCCCAAGTGTCATTCCTCTATTCTTAGTTCCCTGTGGCAGGACTGATGTTGGATATAACTCTCCCATGTCAGTGTAAGACCAGTACCTCCAGGGGAATGTGAACAGGGAGACAGAAAACCAGGTAAATGCTGGCTCCACTGGGAGCACCAGGGCCATGACAAAAGCAATGTTAAATCTCACTTCTTTAGTGGACAAAGGATCGTTATGCATGCCCCATACTTCTGTGTGGGCATTTACCCAAGAATCCCTGTCCAAGTGCCTTCTTTGCTCTGGATTTTAATTTTTTCCGTGTAAGTGAGTTTGCTGCCCCTCCACCCCATATTTGCTCTGATCTCCTCCCTGCATGATTGCAGAGCCAGAGGAAGAGTCACAGGTGGACCTCCCAGGGATGCCACCCCATCAGAGCCCAAGAGTGGCAATCAGAGCCCAAGAGTGCAAGAGAGGGGCTCTGTTCAGTTCTGACTCCTCAAGGCCTTGTGGGATAACCAATGAGGCATCTGCAGTGATCCCAGCAGACTCTCAGGTACCACGACTGGTCTCCCTCTGACCTCCATCCCCAGCCAGACCTCAGACTTCAAAGATACAGAAGGCTGTTCAACTGTGAAAGCGCAGGAACTGGGAAGCAAGTTCTTGTGTTAATGTCAGGAACTCTAGTGCCTTCAGAATAAGAAAAAGTACCCCCCAAATACGTAAACACTTGAGCATGGGTCAAAGCAAGGAGCGGCAAAATGGGAGTCGGGGATGGGTTTTCCTCTTAGTGGCTGCAGTCACCTTGGACAGGATACTTAATGTCCCTGAGACACGTTTTCCTCATCTGCAAAACAGAGATCGTAATTTCTATATAACGGTGCTAATAAGAAGATTAAATGAGGTATGTCTGTGAAGAGCTTAGCTTAATGCCCAGAACAGAGTCAATACTCAACAGATTTTCAATCTTCCTTTCCCACAGCAATGCCAGCTGCTTGAAGCAATGCACTCTGCCCAGTGGGCCAGCAGTTCCTTAAGGGCGATGTTTCTTCCTCAGGGAAAGACTGAATTGGGATTGCTGGGTCTGAACTGAAGGTAGCAGGCTCCACACCGGCGTGACCTGAATCCCTGGAGGAGACCCAGGTCTCCATTCTTTTTTTTTTTTTTTTTTTTTTTGAGACGGAGTCTTGCTCTGTAGCCCGGGCTGGAGTGCAGTGGCTGGATCTCAGCTCACTGCAAGCTCCGCCTCCCGGGTTTACGCCATTCTCCTGCCTCAGCCTCCGGAGTAGCTGGGACTACAGGCGCCCGCCACCTCGCCCGGCTAGTTTTTTGTATTTTTAGTAGAGACGGGGTTTCACGGTGTTAGCCAGGATGGTCTCGATCTCCTGACCTCGTGATCCGCCCGTCTCGGCCTCCCAAAGTGCTGGGATTACAGGCTTGAGCCACCGCGCCCGGCCTCCATTCTTTGTGTAATTCAAGCTTTGTCCTTCTGTACTCTAACTAGGGAAGGAGCTATGGTGACTCTTCTACTGACCTCCTGCAGGGACAGTTGCTGGTCCTTTCTATCCTCTGCTCTCTGAAGGTCAGCATCACCAAGATCAACACACTCTTGGCTTAGACGGTTTGGGGGAGCCATTTGTTTCCAGAACCGGAAAGAGGACATAAATCCAGCCTGTGGGGGGAAAATGGCTGGAGCATTTCAGGAGCCTGTGGTGGATCAAGTGTTCCAAAGGGCACATGATTAGCCTCCCAGGCTCAGGAGGTCTGGTAGGCTCTGGCCTCCACACACTAGGGTTTCCAAGGTCCTGAAGATTCCCCAGGTTCAGGAGGAGCTCTCAGGGCTGATTTCTGAGGCCCTGGTCATGCAGCTGTGCAGAAACCTCAAGGCTCAGGGGAAGCAGCTGGAAATGCTCCTGGGACATGAGTTGGGGTTGGGGAGAGAACGGCAAGGGAGGATGCTAACTGCAGGTGGTGATGGTGGTTTTGGACCATTTCCGGGGATTGAGTGTAAGAGCAGGGGAAACTGCGCAAGGCCCCAGTCATCTGGCAAAGCAATAAGATGCATTTCTGAGACCCTGGAAATCAATGGATTTGCAGGGGTCAGGGGCTGAGGGAGTAAAATCTACTTGTCTTTCAGTTCAGGAAAGGCAATAGGGACAGAGATGGTGGTTTATAGCAGGGTTTCTTAAGTGTGATTTACATTCAAATCCCCTGGAGATTTTGCTAAAATGTAAATTCCGATGCAGTAGTTCTAGGTTGGAGCCAAGAATCTGCATTTCTAACAAGGTCCACATGAGGTTGATGCTGTCAGGCTGGGAATCAAACTTTGTGTTGCAAAGGCTTAGAAGACCGTGTTGGGCCACCCTTCTGCATTCCAGGAGAGGTTAAATGTTCTGACATCAAGACTATTTGGAAGGGTTCCAGGAAAGGGAGCAGGTGTCTGAGGACAAAAAAGAGAACACTTCAGAGCATCAGGGAGATTGGAAGATGTGAATTCCTAAAGCCAGGGAATGTTAGGAGAGGCTCACTTCATCACTGGGCCCTGAGCTCCAGAGATCTGTGTTTCTGCAGGAGTGCAGAACAATTAGTATTACAGGGGACCTGACAGATCTTCTAGTTCAGGCCTGCATAATATAGATAAGGAAAGGAACATGAGTTGCCCAAGGTTACACAGCCAGTTAGTGGCTAGACACTGAAAGACCTTGTGTGGGGGCTCAGTGGTTTGCAGTTCCTCTTGTTGGCGATGTAGATCCACGAAAAGATTTAAAGAGAATTTTATTTCAGAACAATTTTCTGGTGGAAGTTGAGAGGACCACGTGCAATCAGGAATTAAGCAGATTACTTAGAGCCTTCTACCCTAGGACAAGCAAGAGATGATGAAGGCCTTAGCTGTAGCAATGGGAATAGAGAGGGAAAAAATATTTAAGAGGCATTTAAGAGCAAATCATTGAGATTTAGAGATGAATTTTTGTAGAGAGTGAGGGAAAAGGAGGCATCAAGGTTGAGCCCAAGGTGTGTGGGTTAGGCAAAAGGATGAATAATAGATGGATTCCACCTCCCTTTTCCCCAAGCAGAAATAGAGGGAAAGGAGAGGGCCTGGGTGAGTAGATGAGCAGGCAGACAGGTGAGTGTGAGGGGACATCAGGAGAGATGTCCACCCTGAAATCAGATATGTCAGTCCACTTAGGTTTCCAACAATTGACTCGGAACTCCTGGCATCTGTGTCCAGCATCTCTGATGCTATTGGTTCATCTAAAAGTGGCAAATATTCCGCACATTTGTCCCCGAATCCTGAATTAAATGTCACCTTCTCAGACAGACCTTCCCAGACCACCTAAGCTCTTCTCCTACCCCAGACTGATTCCCCATCATTGCACCCTTCCATTTTCCCTCACATCAGGTACCAGGTTTGCTAATTTATATTTACCTGTTTGCTTTCTTGTTTCTTATCTGACTCCCCACTAGTCATTCAGTACTGTAAGGTCAGGGATGGCATTTTGTTCCCCACTTCACATCTAGCACAGTGAGAGTCACATAGGACACACTCATGAAACACATGTTGAATGAATCAGAAAATGTGCGAAACAGCTGAAGCACCTGGAGATGTTTATCCCAGAGAAGAAACCACTCAAATGACCTAACTTCTTAATTCTCTCCTTTGAAGTTGCACAAGACAATTCTATTTCTATTTTTCTTAATTTTTTTCTCATATTTTAAGAAATGGGATCTCGCTATATTGACCAAGCTGGTCTTAAACTCCTGACCTCAAGCGACCCTCCCATCTTGGCCTCCCAAAGTGCTGGAATTACAGGTGTGAGCCACTGTGCCTGGCTCTACTTTTCTTAATATTTAAAGGCTTGAACTGTGTGGCCATCAGGATAGACATAGGCAGCCACAAGGAAATGGATTGTATTTATATCCAGCCAGGGCCATCTGTCCCTTGCCAGACCATGGGAAACCACCACAGAAAGGGTCCAAGCCAAAGCTGGGCCTTGTGCATGGAGGAGCATGGTGGTGGGATAGGGGTTAAGCCCTGGATCAGATATTGGTGTACACGACCTCTGAGGTTCCTTTTAAACCCAAGACTCCATGATTTTATCATTTTCCCATCACACTTCTTTAGTTCTTTAACAGGTTTAGTCTGTTTTGGTTTCTTTTCTTTATTTAGAACTTGGAAAGAAGAATGTGTTTGTTCTCATGTAACTAGGAAGTTTCCTTGACTTATTGATTAGGTAGATATTAAAGCCCAGAACAGGGTCCCTCTTTTAGTGCCAAACTGTACTGGCATCCCCTGAACAACTGTGTAAACTTACTGACTGATTGGCAAGGTGATGCCAATAAATACTCTGTGAATTAATGAGTGGTCCAACAGGCCTGTAACCAGACTTGGGCAGGTTGGTCAGCATTTCTCAGTGTGATCAGATTCGCTTTGGAGGAACTGCACTAACTTATTACTATCTTGATCAGTGGCAAAAAAATAAAATAGTAAGCATCATTTAAGGTTATGGTTTGGTTTTAGGCTGTTTCCCTGTTGAGAATCATCAATGATGTCTGTAGCTCTGTGGTTTTCACTGAGGGATATTCAGGAAATCTTTATATTTAATGCTATAGAAAGATATTTTAAAACTATCCTCCAAGGTATTTGTTCTAATAAAGAAAAGCATGTTGAATATTTTACTTGGCTCACCACTGCCAGAAACACTACAAATCTCAAAACTAACCCTTCTTTCCTGCCAAAGTTGATCTTGGCTGGAATGAGGTTACAGGATAAACTTGGAGAGGACTGAGTGTCAGCAATGTGCCAGCAATAATTTATTACACCCACCCCTTCAACAACCCTCAAGTATCAATTTAAACAACTTTTGATGGAGGAAGTCGTTTCTTCCCCACTTCCCCCACACTTACAGCCACAGATTAGATTCAGTAGTGCTGCTGTGGAATTCCAAAGAACTTTGTGCTTCCCATATCACTGGATTGTAATTACTTTTCTTTTCTTTTTTTTTTATTTGAGACAGGGTCTCACTCTGTTACCCTGGCTGGATTGCAGTAGCATGATCACAGTGCACTGCAGCCTTGACCTCAGTGATCCTCCTACCTCAGCCTCCCGAGTAGCTGGGACTACAAGTATATGCCACCACACCTGGATAACTTTCATTTTTTGTAGAGACAGGGTTTTGCCATGTTGCCCAGGCTGATCTCAAACTCCTGGGCTCAAGCAATCTGCCTTCCTCAGCCTCCCAAAATGCTAGGATTGCAGGTGTGAGCCACTGCACTTGGGCCTATAATTACTTTTAACATAATTGATATGGTTTGGCTGTGTACCCCCCAAATTTCATCTTGAGTTGTAGCTCCCATAATTCCCACATGTTGTGGGAGGCACCTTGTAGGAGATAATTGAATCATGGGTGCAGTTTCCCCTCTACCGTTCTGGTGGCAGTGAATAAGTCTCACAAAATCTGATGATTTTATCCAGGGTTTCCCTTTCTCTTGGCTCTCATTCTACCTTGCCTGCCGCCATGTAAGACATGCCTTTTGCCTTCCACTATGATTGTGAGGCCTCCCCAGCCATGTGGAACTGTGAGTCCATTAAACCTCTTTTTCTTTATAAATTACCCAGTCTCAGGTATGTCTTTATCAGCAGTGTGAAAACAGACTAATAACAATAATCTGTCTTCCCTTCTAGACTATAAATTCCTCAAATGTAGAGTCTATCTTTAACTTTTAGCACCGTATTCCTGCCTCAGATCTGTGGGTACCTGGCGCATGGAAGATGTTTAATAAGTGACCAACAAATAGGTGGGTAGATGGATGGATAAAAAACTACATCTCCACTGTAGTCAAATGCCTAATAGATTCAGTCATTCTTGAAATTAGGAAATATACTTTTTGTTTTCAAATGAGGATAGCAGATTTCCCTTTCCATAAGCGTAAACATAAATGTGAACATTAAATGAGTCAAGAGTCAGTTAAAGTATCTGAGAAATACCTTACCTGAAGCGTAGTCCCTTCGAGGAACACTTGGAGGTGCTTTGACTTTTAGCCTGGAGGTAACAACCATGAGACAAAAGGTCAGTGAGCAGAACAACGATGGTCAAAGCCGATGCTACAAGCTGATATAGAAAGAATAGATAGACAACTAATAGCATAATGGCTTCTCTTGGACCCATCAATGGACAGATTTGATGTATTGTAAATGTAGTGAAGCCATCAGTCAGGGGTTTTCCACCTCTCCCAATCTCCCCAGTGAATGCACAATGTGGCTATGACTTGGCAAAGGTGAAGTCAGGTGGAGAAGGGCTCAGAGAGGTCAGAATATGATAATAGTAAGCACTGAGTTCAGAGGTTCAAGGAAGATAAGTGTTGATTGATTGGTAAGTTAAGTGTTGATAAGAAGGTAAGATAAGATGAACTATATTTTAATGACTTAGAAATGTTTAACAGGAAAAAATCAGCTACAATAAGTATTTTGGTTGTAGGTTGGGCTAAAATTATTTTTGCACCGTTTAAAAAAACGCAGATAAGCCAGACACACTGGCTCATTTCTGTAATCCCAGCACTTTGGGAGGCCAAGGCAGGAGGATCACTTGTACCTAGGAGTTCAAAACCAGCCTGGGTAACATAGTGAGACTTCATCTCTACAAAAAAACAAACAAAATGAACCAGGCATGGTGGCATGCACCTGTGTTCCCAGCTACTTGAGGGGCTAAGGTGGGAGGATCACTTGGGCCCCAGATGTCAAAGCTGTAGTGAGCCATGATCACTCCCCTGCACTCCAGCTTGGGCGACAGAGCGAGACACTGTCTTTAAAAAGAAGAAAAGCCAAACAAGTGAACAGTGAGTGTCTCAGGATTGGAGATGATGAGACTTAGCATATTTAGTATTCAACTTGTTTTAAGCACTCTCAAAACTACTTTAGTACCTTTATGCACATATGAAATGTGCTAAATAGTCACAATCCTTCCTCATTCAATAAAAGAAGAAAATTGAAATTACATTTGAGAAAACTATTCCAAGTTTTGTAAATTCTGATACCTCCCTTTCCACTACTTGAAATGAGTAAGGTTTACAGTCAATTATTTTTAATAATTATTACCTATTTTAACTGAGAATTGTTTAATGAAATATAAAATATACATAAATAAAACTTATATCCAGTAGCCTTTATTTACTAAAATATCATATCTTCTATAGAAGCAGTGTAACTGCTATTATATACAAATATTTCATGTTTTGAAAAAAAAAGGAGCATAGAAATTTGTGTTTGATTAAAAAACACACACAAAAAGAATTTATGAACCAAAATTGTAATTTGCAAAAATAACAGTACATATATTTACATAGAAATTCTGGTTTTCTTTTTTTCATAGGCTCTCAATATCTATTATTTCATTCAATTCTCCTCGCAAGCCAGCAGGGGGGGCTGGGAAGATACTATCATTAAGTCCATGATGAGGTATAGAGACAGAGATCGTCCAAGATGTTGCAAGGAAGAAAAACAAAAACAAAACTGGGTCTGGTGCCCAGGTTGGTTCGAGGAATAGTAAAATTTCATGGCCCGGCGCGGTGGTTCATTCCTGTAATCCCAGCACTTTGGGAGGCTGAGGAGGGCGGATCACAAGGTCAAGAGATCGAGACCATGGTGAAACCCCGTCTTTACTAAAAGTACAAAAAATTAGCCAGGTGCGTTGGCGGGCGTCTGTGGTCCCTGCTGCCCGGGAGGCTGAGGAGGGAGAATGGCGTGAACCCGGGAGGCGGAGCTTGCAGTGAGCCTAGATGGTGCCACTGCACTCCAGCCTGGGCGACAGAGCAAGACTCCGTCTCAAAAAAAAAAAAAAGGAATAGTAAAATTTCCAAGAGCACAAACCACCTATTATCCATTATTACTATCATTTCATAAAAGAAAAGGAAGGGTATTTTAACACCCCCAAATCATCTCAGAATAAAGGAAAAACTCACTAAAGGACTGTTGGCCACTGAACACTAGGAATAAAAGGCGTAGTTGAACTTTACTCTGTAGCTGGCTGCTGCGCACAACCCCCAACACTTCATGGTCCTTATTTTCTCACGCGGCCATAGACCAGTGAAAACTCTGTCACAGTCTTGTGTTAGGGAACCAGCGTGTTCAAGCATGCTTCCTCCTTTCAGGGTAGCACCTGTGGCCTGGCTTGAAGTAAAAGTGTAACTGCAAGTCACTTTGAGCTAAAGGGCCCCTGATGTCACCCAGGGTAATGACTATGGTGGCCATAATTTCTAGGCTGAGAAGAACATGGTTTGTCATATAAAAGTGCTTTGGTCATCCAGTGGGCAGAATATTTGAAATAGAGGCTGTTAGCAAAAACTTGAGCTCCACAGCTGCTATAAATATGACTGGCCATGGAATAGAGAGACACTCTATGCAGAGGCTTCATGTTATTGAGAACTGCTGTATTGTAAAACTGGCAACTGGGGGCATGGAATAGAGAAACATTTTATGTAGAGGCTTCATGTTATTGAGAACTGGTGTGTTGTAAAACTGGCAACCAGAATTGCTAGTGATTGTAACAAAGAGTGTCTCAAAAAGAATAAGATTCTATCTGTAGCAGAAATAATAAGCGAAAATCATCACACACCTCTCCCAGTCACCAGACAGAACATGAAGCCAAATTCTCCTCCTCTGTAAGATGACCACCACCTCACAAGCAGAAGGCTTGTGTTTTATGTTTTGTGATGATCACTTTTGCATAGAAACTCATTTACATTTCATAGTCTGGAAATACCACCAAAAGTCATTTCTTATTTTTAATTTCAGCATAGATTTAAAAGAATAAGGATGCTATTTTGAATGTATAGAGAAATGAACTTCTATAAACTATTTTTTGGTCCAAAATTTGGGGAGAAAAATTTGGTAATAGCAATCAAAACTTTAAGGACACAACTCCTTCTATTTGGAAATTTCATTTTAGGAATTTAGCCTACTGGTATATTCAAGGTCTGCAATGAACATGTATTAAAGTATTATTCATGACATTTAAATTGGAAGAAACCACCAGAGAAATTTGATTGCTATTATCAAATTCCTCTCCATAAATGTTATACCAGTTTAAATTCAAATCCCCCCTTAAAGATGACCACCAATATATAGCTAGTTAATTGAATTGTAATACATTTAAGGTAGACTATTAAATCATCTGCTCAGAAAGGAATGTGGTTAATTTTTACTTACTAACAAATAAAAATGTCCATGAAATAGCTTAAGTAAAACCAACAAAGCAAGTTGGTAGAATGGCGTATGCACTATGATACCATTTATGACAAAAATGTATGTGTATATTATGTACAATGGCAGTGTATGTATGTTTAAGCACACACACACATACATATATACATACTTATACACATATACATACATATATATACACACATTGAACTTACCATGACAATGTCCCTTTCTGGGGAGTGGGTTAAGATGGAGATATAAGGAAATGGGAGATTTTGACTTCATATAATTCTTGCCGCTTTAATATTTTTCCCTGGTGAATCTGTATTAGTTTTATTTTAAAAATATAAAGACTTAACAGAATACCATTTCCCATTTTCTCTTGAAAGAGACTTACCTACTAAGGCATATAAGACCTACTAAGGTACGTACGTCTACCTTAGATTTTGAGTAGGAAATGCAGATATGTACAATTTTTATTCTCTTTTAAAGAAAAAAGCTTAAGAGTTTTTGATGTACAAGGAGTTTTGAGATGCTAGCTTTCCCTCTCCAAGTGCCAACTGAAAAGTTCATTTTAAGGTAATAATTCAAAAAGCAGAAATCAAAATATAGAAAACTGGCTGAGTGCTGCAGCTCAGGCCTGTAATTCCAGCACTTTGAGAGGCTGAGGCGAGCTGATCACCTGAGGTTGGGAGTTCAAGACCAGCCTGACCAACATGGAGAAACCCTGTCTCTACTAAAGATACCAAATTAGCCAAGTATGGTGGGGAGTGCCTGTAATCCCAGCTACTTGGGAGGCTGAGGCAAGAGAATCTCTTGAACCCAGAGGTGGAGGTTGTGGTGAGCTGATATTGTGCCATTGCACTTTAGCCTGGGCAACAAGAGTGAAACTCCGTCTCAAAAAAAAAGAAAAAAAAAAGGGAAAACACATGGCATCTTGAAGAAGCTAGGGCTGTGTTTTATAAGTTTTCATTGGATTTCTCCATACATGTGTTCATAGCCCTTAGCTAAATGGTTATAGAAATGATTTTCCTGCTTTGACATTTGTTAGGCACCTTGAATGGGCATAGCTCACTTTCCCTGCAGTGAGAAGGAAAATCAAAGTCCACTGAGTACCACCGCACTCACTTGTCCTGTTCCAGAATGTAGACCCAGCCACCATGGATTCCAGCCAACAATAAAGAAGGGTTACGTGCTAAAGAGGTTGAAACTTCTCATCCAGGTAGCAGAGAAATTTGTTTTCTTCCATGTAGCACATGTTGACTTATTTTATATAACTAAGTATTTAAAGAGAGTCAAACTTACTTTTTGATTTTATTCATTATTCCACCTTCATTGTTTTTAATATCATGGACCATCTTTTGAAGCTGCCTGTAAAAAACAAAATTAAACATAAGATACTAATAACCAGCCTGACTTTTTAAAAACAGTCTTCTACTCTTCTCAAATACAAAAAAGAAGGGGGAAGAACCCTACCAAAACAACCTCCAAACAGGATGAATTATATTGTATTTAATTAAATTGACCATCTGCTACTTTAGCAAAGGAGAAGCATGACTGATTCTATAAGGACTGTGGTCACTGGGCTATGTACCCCTCCGTTGGGATGTCTGGGCCAGTCTCAGGCTGTGAAGAAAGATATTCTGATTCCTTGCTCATTATCTTAGAGCATCTACATTATGAAGATAGGTGCTACTCTGTGGACACAGAGAGGCTTCAATCAGGCCCAAGGTTCTTTTTTGTTAAATGTTAGTAGGTAGCATCTATTAAAACTTCCATTTAAAAGTTACTCCTACCTAGGAGTCATAAAGAAAATGACTATTAAATCTGGCTGATATTTGAAACTTCTGTAGAACAAAAAGTAATATTGAGGCAGGAGAATAGGGCTGGAGGCAGGAAACCTAAGGCCAGTTTGCACTGACTGCCTAGAAGTGAATCAAAAGGAAAACCCCACCTCTCCATGCCCAAGCAACAAAAAGATCAGAGGCTACTTCCTTTGCACTGTGTTATAGATGAAAAATGGAAAGTGCCTCTGATTGGTCCCCTCCTGTAACCAATCAGACTGGTCCCAGGCCAAGTCTTCCTGTGTAACTTCATACCTTCACTTCAGCCTCTGATTGATCACCTTCTGCAACCAGACTGGTCATGGGCCACTCCTTCATTTACATAGGATGTAACCAAGTAACTAATGGGAAACCCCTAAAGGTATTTAAACCCTGGAAAATTCTGTAACCAGTGCTCTTGAGCCACTTGGTCAAGCCTGTTCCCACTCTGTGGCGTGTACTTTCATTTCCATAAATCTCTGCTTTCATTGCTTTATTCTTTTGTTGCTTTGTTTGTGCTTTCATTGCTTTATTCTTTTGTTGCTTTGTTTGTGCAGTTTGTCCAATTCTTTGTTCAAAATGCCAAGAACCTGGAAGACTGGTAGTCAAAACCCTCCACTGGTAACAATATGTACAAAATCAAAAGATAAATGACATGCTGGAAGAAATATTTGCAGTATATAGTAATAATAATAAGAACAACATATTAGGTTGCTGCAAAAGTAATCACAGTTTTTGCCACTAAAAGTAATGACAAAAACTACGATTATTTTTGCACCAGCCTTTCTTGATTTACAAAGAAATCTTACAACTCAATAAGAAAAAGAGAAATAATTCAATAGAAAAAATGAGCAAAAGATATGAACACACAGCTAACAGAAAACAAATACAAGTGGTCAATAGACCAATGAAAAGATATTGAACATCACTTGTATTTAAACAAATCTAAATCAAAACAACAGTGAGATGTCTTTTCGCCTATCAGACTGGCAAAACACAACAAGTATGATAATATCCAGTTTTGAGAAGGTAAATTGTTACAATCAATATCTGTCAAGATTTAAAATGTTCATGACTTTTGACTCAGCAATTGGACTACTAGGAATTTTTCTTAAGAATATGGTCACAAAATGATGTCAGTATATACATATAAGCTTGTTTATTGCAGCATGATGTGTAAGAACTCTCTAATCCTCCCTGCTTCTCCTGCCCTCCCCACAGCCATAACTCTGAAAACAACCCAATGCTCATCAATCATTAAAAAGGAACTAGTTAAAGAAATTCTGATAGATCCATACAATGGAATGCCACAGACCCCTAAAAAAAAAGAGGAATATACATCTATATTGCTGCCTGGAACTTCTACTTTCTAAAAAGGGGATTATTATTTTATGATGTTTTAAAATATTTGAATTTTTATAGCATATGTATATATCATTTATATTATCTGCGTTATATAAAAATATGGAGAAAAATGTTATAATGGGAGGCTAGGGCCATGTTATGTTTTCCTCATAATAATTTTATGACTTAAAAAATGTATAATAAAATTTCACGTGGTTCTTCCCTAAAAGAGTAGGATGTTTTAATTCACCTTTTAGGTAAACTCTTCCTTTCTTCCAAGAAAACTATTTGACTGGATCCTTTAGATAATGAGCTGTACACAGCTATTGTTCTTATAGGAAATGGTGATTTCCCCATAATCCTGAAAGCAGATTTTTCTGACTCTGGGAGCCAGGCCGTGGGATAGGTAATAGAAATAATTTAGCGTAGGTCTAGGAAACTGTTGGTTGAGGACATCTGGGAGAAATACTACCTTGGCCCTTTGTGAATTTAGAACGCCCATGCAGTGAAAGAGTTGCTTTTTGGTGTGGTGGTGGAGCAGTTTAGAGGGTAAGAGGACAGCTTGTCAGAAGAACTCTGCCTGGGCAAGCCTGTGGGTGTCCTCTACCAAGTGTTAATTTAAGGCTAAACACTGCAGCGATGCTGGTGGTCTGCCGGGGCTGCTCTACTGAGGGCAGGCCCTCTAGCGCTTAGGGAGTGGAGTGAGATTTACTGGATAGGGAATTGGGAAAAGGGAGATGCTCAAACATAAAATGGGAACTTAGAGTGCGGATTTTGGGGAGATCTGTCTCCTTCTAGGGCTAATGGCTGTTAGGCACTAGAGTGCTGAAGAGCACAGACAAACCTGAGGGATTTTCAGTGGTGGGGGTTGGGGCGATGGCGGGGTTGGGTGGTAGTCCTGAATCTGAGGCTGGGTCTGGGCCTCTGCTCTGAGAAAAGCCACAGCCAGAGCCATCGCTAGCTGTTTTCAACCATATAATCCCTCTCCGCTGTCCCTGAATCTTCAGTAAGATCTTGTAGTAGCTTCAGCCTGGCCTCAGCTGGGCCTTGGGGAAGAGAGTGTTCCACAGGCATGGAAGGGCGGAGGGAGGACAGGCTGGAGGTTGGAGTAGAAGGTTAAGAGAAACTTCTTTGGGGACACCCTTAAGGCTGCATCTTGGAGAATTATCTGCATAAGTGAGGGACCCACTGAGAGGCCCATGTTCAAATGTATGTGTCAGGGTCTGGTGCCACGTCATTGTAATTTGGGTAACATAGGAAATGAGACCACATTTTATACTCCCTAGCTAGGGAGGCCAGAGGCCAGGCACACTGATGACACAAGTGTAAGAGCTCAGGGAAGAGCCAGGCACATATTATGGGCTCAGTAGCAGAGAGAAAGGATGGTTGAGAGACACACAGAGGGTCCCTCAGATGGGCCCTTGAGTTGCCTCACAACTCTACAGTTTTCTAGAATTTGTTCATGTATACTCTATGCCAAACCCCTTTCTCCTTTTCTTGAGGAACTATAGAGAATCTTTGAGATAGAGGAAAGAAGGAAATGAAAATAAGGGGTCTGGCAGTGGGGAGAAAGAGAGATTGAGAGACAGACGGGGCGAGGGGGAAAGAAAGAGAGAGAGAGAGGTTGAAGTGGATTGATTGCAAGGAAATTCAATAATTTTATATGGAGGGCAGAGGGCAGCTCTAGTTGTAAGCTGACTATAACTGAATAGAGTATCTTTAACCTAAGTTAATGCTTAACCAGGTTGAGGAGCAAAATGAGCCAGCAGTAGGGACACAGGCGGAGTAATAAGGAACCAGGGGCCAATTTGCATAAGTGATTTTGCTGTGGATGTAAATAAACAGATGCAAAATGTTGCAAAAGAATTGGATGCAATTTTGTCATTTGCTCAATTTGGCATTTGCTGCTTCTTGGCATTTCCTAATTACTTTTTATTGTGTATTATTAGAACTATAACAATTATACTATGTAACTATATCATTATAGTAAGTTACTGAAGTGTTACATAAACTATACTTTTTAAAGTGGATGCATAATAACAGTAGATCTTTATGGATGCATGTGATATTTCGATACATGCATACAATGTGTAATGATCAAATCAGGGTAATTGGGAAACCCATCACCTCAAACATTTATCATTTCTTTGTGCTGAGCACATTCCAAATCTTTTCTTCTAGCTATTTTGAAATATACAATAAGTTATTGTTAACTATAGTCACCCTAGATAAATTATACTTTTTATATTTTGAAGTTTTCTTCTCTCTCTGTGTCTCGTTTACACAAATTCTGATGTCTATAGACTGCTTTGTTACAGCTGCCAAACTTCTGTGATCTGGGAAGACATAGTGACCCCAAACCAAGATTTGCTGTGATGCTCTTAGCTCATTATGTCAACTCTGCATGCATCTGGTGGTGCACAGTTCTGCTGCTGTCTAGTATTGGCCATTGTATCTTGGAGTGCTTTTTGCTCCTTATTACAACTTATAACACATGCCATAGCAAAAGAATGCACAACTGGCTGTTCTAGGAGGGGTTGTTCTGGATTCAAACAGTAATCCTTTTACGGACATGAGTTGTGTGTAGGTTCACTTTGATTCTCTCATTCAGAGATATCCTTCCATGGTGGGAAGATGGATAATACAGTCACAATGTCCTAATCTTCTAAAGTCATAGAGAGACAGCCATGCTCATGTAACAAAATAAAGTGAAGAACAAAGCTTATCTAATACATGTTTTAAAATATATATTAATATTGTAATTTTAAGTGGTATGGGCATTTTGGTATTTAAAAATGGTGAGCAGGTCATAAAAATAATTATAATACTTGTATAAACTGAATCAAATTTTATGTTCTCTCTTTTGTTTTTAATTTTCAAGCTTTTGAATTAAGACACGTAACTGAGTCACACTGTAGTAGTGTGACCTTGGGTAAGTCTGAATCTTGAGAGATTTAAATTCCAGGATGCACTGAGAGTAGAAAAGTCACCATTTGAAAGTTACAGCAGTTTTTTGCCTTTAAAGTGCCTTGCTTTAGAATCCGATAGACCTCAGGAGGGCTATTGGACCACAGCTGGCTGGGCCTGGAGACTCTCATTGGGTTGTCTGTGGTGCATCAGAAAATCTGCATATTATTATTATTATTATTATTATGAGACAGGGTCTCACCCTTGTTGCCCTGTTGGTGGGGGATGGACTGTCTTTGCTGTCACTCATCCTGCAAAAACTCCAACCTATAAAAAGGATGTAAGAAAATAAGGATGTAGCAGGCAGGCCTCAGGCTTGGTACTATGATGTTTCCTGTCTTCCCGGGCCCTCCTGGTTGTTGGTCCCTGTGCTGCAGGTTGAATAGAGGAATCTTCTAGAAGGATTCCCATTGAATAGCCTTCCAATTTTTACTACCCATGCATAAGATGCACAGATTTTACACAACTAAGATCACTCTTGACATTTTGAAATCTGCATGTTCCACTTAATATATTGTGAATATGTTCATAAGTGAGCACCATCCTTAGGCTTTATCTGTATCTTTCCTTCCTCTGCAAACTGAGAGGCTTTTAAATAGCTGAAACTCTGATCTAAGTAGGTGTGACTAGAAGCAGTGAATCAGGACCCCTCAGCTTGAGGGATTAGAGAGATTACCAGACCACACGGCAAACTGAGACCAGGAGAAGCAAAGGCTGTGTGAGAATAATTGCCGAATGTCTTGTTTCTGGGAGCCTGGGATCAAGAGGCTTGGACCTGAGGGGCAGAGAGGGAGGGAACAATCTCTGGTTCCCCCTTGTGCCTTCAATCCCAGCCTCTCTTCCAGATCACCGTCTGAAACAGTGTTTTCTGGAGTAAGGTCTAAAGATTGCCCGTATTTGTTTATTAAAAATTCAGATTGCTGGACCCTAAACCATATCAATAGAATAAAAATTCCAGGTAGGGCCCAGCAATTTGCATTTTGACAAATTTCCTAGGCCTGGTGACTCTTATGCACACAGAAGGTTGAGAGCCATTTTTAAAAGAATTAGGCCAGGCCAGGCGCGGTGGCTCACGCCTGTAATCCAGCACTTTGGGAGGCCGAGGTGGGTGGATCACGAGGTCGGGAGATTGAGACCATCCTGGCTAACACGGTGAAACCCCGTCTCTACTGAAAATACAAAAAAAATTAGCTGGGCGTGGTGGCAGGTGCCTGTAGTCCCAGCTACTCGGGAGGCTGAGGCAGGAGAATGGCGTAAATCCAGGAGGGGGAGCTTGCAGTGAGCCAAGATCCGGCCACTGCACTCCAGCCTGGGCAACAGAGAGAGATACCGTCTCAACAACAACAACAACAAAAGGCTTAGGCCAGGTTTATCCTCTTCTAGGCTAGGTTTAAATGGAAAGAGGAAAAGAGATGACTTCCCAACCTCCAGAGTATCTTCCCCCATCCACCATAGCCTGGAATAGCTTTAACAATAAATCTTACTGTTTCCTCCATAATGAGTGGCCAAAGGCTTACCCAGGCATTCTCCCCAGGAAAGGAAAGACACTGGCAATGGAATCTTAGTCAATGGTATGATGTCTGCTTTCAACAAGGGGAAGACAGCAGAAGGAATCGGCTGTGGTTGCCAATGGCCAGGCATTCACCTTTACCTGGACTCAGATTAATACAAGTCGGGCACAGTGATGCTTCCAGCCTGCCTGCCTTCTCTTCCCAGGCAGCCTGGTGTCAGAGCAGGGACTCTGACCCCAGGAGCTGAATGTATACAGCCCAGCCTTCTTCAGTGAGTCTTTTTTTTTTTTTTTTTTTTTTTTGTGTGAGACAAAGTCTCGCTGTTGTCCCCCAGGCTGGAATGCAATGGCGCGATCTTGGCTCACTGCAACCTCCGCCTCCTGAGTTCAAGTGAGTCTCCTACCTCAGCCTCTCGAGTAGCTGGGATTACAGGGGCATGCTACCACGCCTGGCTAATTTTTGTATTTTTAGTAGAGACGGGGTTTCACCATGTTGTCCAGGCTGGTCTCAAACTTCTGACCTCAGGTAATCCGCCTGCCTCGGCCTACCAAAGTGCTGAGATCACAGGCGTGAGCCAACTCACCCAGCCCTTCAATGAGTCTTTTATGAATCGAAGTTTAGACCTTACATCAACTGGTAGTCTTTCTACATCTCCTTCTTGGATGAAAAGGTAGGTTAAAGAAATGGTCTTGACTTTGGCTGTACATTAGAATCACTTAGGGGACTTTAAATAATCCTAATACCCAGGCCTTGCCCCTGACCATTTAAACCAGAATCATTGACTCTCAGGGGATCCAATGTGCAGCGAAGGTTAAGAACCACTGGCAGTGTTATCAGGATAGGAGAACTTTGTACATACCCCAGGGAAGATCGTCTGGCCCAGCGAGCACAAGGAGAGGAATCCATAGAGAGAATCCACAGAAAGGTATCTGCAGGCTGAGAACAGCCCCAGGCACGTAGAAGGATAAACAAGTTCAGGAAGGATGGAGTGAAGGACAGCGAGCTCTTCCATGGCCAAGAGGGCATGGGGGGAGGGCAGCTGCACGCAGATATTTTGGCCAGATCACCAAAGTTGTCCAAGAAATTACGTATTTTACAAAAACACTTTTCCAATAATTTATATTAAATACAGGAGATGATTTAACAGATGATATTATTTGTAAGAAGTTTTTTTTTTTTTTAATTTAGTAGAAATAAGAAGATCAGAAAACATCTTGTTTTCCTTGTAACTCTAGTGCTGTCACAGAGGACAATGAAAGGCAGGTTTCAGGATTTTTTTTTTTCATTTATCTTTCAGAAAGGGTGGAATGCAAAGCATTGCTAATCAGAGAAAATCCCTGTTTAATCTGCATGTAGGAATGGATTAAAGAGTGTCTCAGGTGAAACTGACTCTTTGTAAACAAACTGAACAAATAAATCCTTCCTTCTTCATCCCCTACATCTTAACCTCAGGTCCAGTTCTTGAGTTTCATCCTTTCAGTGTTCATAGGGCTGGTCCTCCTCTCTGAGCCAAGATCTAAGCCTACACTTTCCCCTTTACAACAGGAAAATGCAGCAGCTGGCAGCGGGGTCCTCCCACCCATGCTGTGAGGGCTTATTAGGGCCTCTTTGAGCAAGTGTTTCTAAAACCCAGATTTCAACAGATCACTCCCTCCTCAAGAGTGCAGCAGCTCCCTGGTGTCCACTGAATCAAGCCTGAGCTTTTTGTCATGGCTCAGAGTCACTCAGTCTCACCCTGAGCTCTATGCTCATATAGAAATTTTATTTTTGTTACTAAATTTTAAAACAGCTCTATGATAGAAAATTGAAAACTGCCAATAAGAAAAAGGAAAAGGGCCGGGCGTGGTGGTTCACGCCTGTAATCCCAGCACTTTGGGAGGCTGAAGAGGGTGGATCACTTGAGGTCAGGAGTTCAAGTACTGCAAGCACCCCTGGGGGCTGCTGGCTCAGCCCTTTGCTTTATCCACATATACTTGGGTATATCCTTAGAACATCTGTGCTAATACAGTTGACCTGGTATCTCCAACTTATATGTTTCTAAAATCAATTTGGAGTAGAAATCTCTATAATGCTTTCCTTGGCATATATAGAAACAAAAATGTATCCATGAATACTTTTTATTATCAATGGATTTTTAAAAACACTTTTTAAACTTAAAATTCAAATAAATTTAAATGCATTTAATTTAAAAATAAAAAATTAATGTTCATCATTAGGTCTGCTGATTCTCTAGTTGACTTCCTCCTTTTTTAGGTGTTTAATATAATTGACTCTGGGTTTCTTTTTAAGATGCTACTCATATAGTATATTTTATTTTTGTGACTAAATTTTAAAACAGCTCTATGATAGAAAAATTGAAAACTGCCAATAAGAAAAAGAAAAAGGGCCAGGCATGGTGGCTCATGCCTGTAATCCCAGCACTTTGGGAAGCCAAGGAGGGTGGATCACTTGAGGTCAAGAGTTCAAGATCAGCCTGGCCAACATGGTGAAACCCCATCTCTACTAAAATTAGAAAAATCAGCTGGGCATGGTGGCGCGTGCCTCTAATCCCAGCAACTTGGGAGACTGAGGCCTGAGAATCGCTTGAACCCAGGAGGCAGACGGTGCAGTGAGCCAAGATCACACCACTGCACTCCAGCCTGGGTGACAGAGTGAGACTCCATCTCAAAAAAAAAAAAAAAAAAAAGAAGAAGAAGAAGAAGAAAATGGAGTTTATAAGCTGGCATCCTTGGATCTTCAGGCTTGAAACTTCTGAATGTTCTTTAACCCTTTCTCTCTGTCTTTGACTCTTCATCTCACATCTCCAGTCACATCAAAAGGGTGAGAAACAGCAGCCAGGTATCAGGAACAGCAAGTGCAAAGGCTCAGAGGTGAAACTGTCTGAGATGTTTGGGGTTCAGTGAGCAGCTGAGAATGGCAGGAAAGTAGGTGTTGAGGGGATGTTTACAAGACAAAGATGAGACCGCAGGGAGCAGAGACAGATAGTCAAGGGATCTGTTAGGCCAGGGAGATGGGGGTTACAGGCTTCCTGCTGGAAGCCCTTGGAGACCTTTCCTCGGGGTGTGTCATCACGAGGGTGGAAGAATGGAGGAGGACCTTGGCCTGGAACAGTGGTGGCTGGAACACCAGTATAGAGGCAACCCTGCCAGGCCCAAGCCTCAAGCTCATGACAGTGTGGTACCAAAGGCAATGGAATAACACTAGGAGTGCCCTGTGGGCCTCAGCTGTGCAAAAGGACCAACAACTCTCCAAGAGGACATTACTGAGACAGAGTGCCATGTTGGCCATACTGGGGCCTGAGACAAAATAAATCAGCAGGACTGATTCTGTCTTTGTTTAAAATTCCAATAATTTCTTCATCATGGATTTGTGGGCATTCATTTTGATTTTTAAAATATTATATTAAATACTACTTGTATCAATTTATTGATGGGGGTTACCCCTTAAAGTTTAATGTCATGATTTGCTGTTTTATACAAGACTCATTTTGTTTTATTCCACAAATATTCAGTGTGTGCACACTGGGCATGGTACATGCAGGCCACAGAGCTAACCTAAACACAAACCCTTCCCTCTTGTAATGCAGGAAAGGGGCCCCTTTCACCACCTTATAACATGACAGAAACCTTCTGGCCTATGTGAAGCCAGGGGACAGATACAGGCAGACTGGATAATTCTCTGATTCACAAAAAACATCCTCCTCTCAGGTCACTTCTGTCTTAAAGCTGAAGTCTTTGGCCACCAACCCATCGTTTTGAAGCAGCATGATACTTTTTAGTGACTATCCTGTTATTTGCATGCAGCAGGACTCCTATGACAATTTCCCCCCCTCCACTCTTTCTAAAGCCTTGTCCATTTCTGGCCCCAGCTTCCTAATGCTCACTTCCTCCAGCCTGGCCTTCCTATGAAATAACAGCAATTATATTTAGATTTGTGAATTCAGCACTGGAGGCTGCTTCCTTCTGGAAAGTGAGCTCATGGTGGAGCTGGCAGAATTTTGACAGCTTTGGCAGTCCCATGGTGTGATAATGTGAACAAGCCCCTCAAGGTCGAGTTAGTGCCCTTCTCCTCCATTTCACATATGCAGATACTGAAGCCCAGAGAGATCAGATATCATTGAATGTCTCAGACTATACAGCAGACTCCGAATTTTCCCTATAATTAAGGTAGTCACAGAAATTTGTAAGTGAGAGAGACTTTGGGAATATCCTGGGTCAACCTCCTCTTATACCAAGGGAGGAAATTAAATTCCAGGGAAATTTTGTGATTGCCCCAAGGTTAATGTAGTTGAGGACTCCTCCAACTCTTTTAGTCATACCTCTTCCTTCCCTTTCCACACACGGCTCGAGCCCCCTGCTAGAGGAGAAACTTTGCCATGGCCAGAGGTACCCCCTACATTCTTATGCCAAAGTTCAGAGCCGTGATTATAGTACAAGCCCAGTAAGCCACTGTTGAAAGAAGCCTCATGCATGCCAGTGATCAGACTTGGAAAATCAACAATGGTAAAAGCCAGCATTTATTGAACATGTACTATGTTCTTGGTACTTTGTGTGCATTATCTCATTAACCCTCACAACTACCCTGTGAGGGAGGTTCTATTATTATTCCCATGTTTATATTGTGATAAAAAACACATTGGCCAGGCGCTGTGGCTCACGCCTGTAATCCCAGCACTTTGGGAGGCCGAGGCAGGTGGATCACGAGGTCAGGAGATCAAGACCATCCTGGCTAACACTATGAAATCCCGTCTCTACTAAAAATACAAAAAATTAGCCAGGCGTGGTGGCAGGCACCTATAGTCCCAGCTACTCAGGAGGCTGAGGCAGGAGAATGGCATGAACCCGGGTGGCGGAGCTTGCAGTGAGCCGAGATAGCGCCACTACACTCCAGCCTGGGTGACAGAGCGAGACTCCGTCTGAAAAAATAATAATAACAAAAAATTTACCATCTTAACTATTTTTAAGTGTCCAGTTCAATAGCATTAATATATTCACATAGTTGTGGTTATCCCTATTTTTATAGATGAGAAAATTAGACTCAGGTTAAATAATTTGCCCAGATCCTACAGCAAATAAATGACAGAGCTGGAATTCGAAATCAGGTCTGACTCCAGAGCCCATACTCTCAACCCACTCTGGATGATACAGGCTAACTTGTTTCAACTTGGCCCCTCACCAGGGCAGGTGACTGGCTTTACCACTTACATGCCTCTCTGGATACCTCCCTCTCCGTCCCTGAAGACAGCATCCATTCCCTCTACCAGTCCAGTAATCTTTACTGTGACACATGTGCCCCTACCCCTGGCTATTGGTCCCCAAGGTTAGACGTTTTGCTAGAGTGGAGCATTGGCTCTTAAGGGCCTGTTTCAGACTTTGGGAGGAAGAGGGAGAGTAAAATGAGGAAGGTACAGATGGCAGGAGAAACAGGAAGGAGAGTGGGTAGGGCACGTGGGAGGCAGGAGAGACTGCGGTAGCAGCCCTCTAGGGTCTGGAATGTGCTCAGAAGTAGGGTGGCTGAACAGAGCAGTTGAAAGGACACCACCATAATCCATACATCCTTTCTTAACATTTGAGGCAGAAAGGCCACCTGAGGTCCTGGAGTGGAGGGGCTGCATTCCCTTACATACCAGTATCTTGCTGCCAGGGCTGTTTCTTACTATCTACTTATTAACTGTATAAAGTAATTTATAAGTTTCTCCAGGCAGTTCATACCCTACCTTTTTTATTTTTTTTTTGCTTGTTTCTTTTTTTTTTCCTACTGAGATCTGCAAATATTTTGTGGTAGTCTTTGGCATGTCTGAACGGCTGAGCTTGGTTATAAGCAGTCAGAAATTGGGCTGACTTGGCACAAGCAGGAGTAGGGATGATTCCACTAATACCCTGTGTCCTTCAAAAACTCCGGTAGGATTTACCCTATCGGAGGCAGTTAGGCATCAGGCACACCACCCTGAGACTGATGAGGTGGCAAGGAAATGAGGCTATACCTGCCTTAAGAAGTTCTTAGAAGCTTTGTCACTTGATGTGACAGCTGAAATTGGCATGGCTCTTCCTCTCTCTGACTTTAGGGGCCAGTGGTCCTTGAGGCCTCCAGGGATACAACACTTTCCTTTCCTTTAGCACATTGGAACGCTTGCTGAACCCTGCCCTCACCGCCCACCTGGCCGAGGTCTTGGGTAAAGGGAAACTTCCTCATAAAACTACATAAAAGCAGACTGCAAAAACCAAAAAAGTTAAGGGAGACTCCTGTGTTCATAGACGACACAGACTCTTGGGTTTGGAAGAACTCCAAGAGGTCATGTCGTTTAGTCTCTTCACTGTGTCTGACTCTGATGTGCTCATTGTTCTGACGAGGTGCTGACAGCTGCACTGTGCCTCTGTTCACCGTCTCTCCTCTACCAGCATAAATATGTGAAACTGACATCTCTTAAATCAAACCAGCTGCCAATAGGTTTGTAAAACCAAGCGACTGATAAGTAGTTCTAATCATGTTTCTGAAAATGCAGTTATACATAATTCCAAAAAATAAAAGTGTCTTAAGAATTTCAATACGTTCTTTTAAAAATTAACTTAATGGGGGAAAAAGGAACTTTGGCTATATCTACATGGCATGATATATATAGTATTGTCATCTACTTGTCCTGGCATCCATTTCTGCAGCTAAAAGCAAAGATATTTCCAGGAAGTAAAGAGTGATTTTGAGGGATGGCATTTCTCATACACTGAAAAAGTTTGACCTAGTTAAATTCTTCTTGGCTCTGAGAAAACAAAGATATTGGAAATGTCTTGTATGTAGGGTAGGGGTGAAAGGAAGCATTGTAATTCATTAAAAGCATCTAAAAATGTTTGTCAATAATACATTTAAATAAAAACTTTGAAACAATATCTTTTTTTTTTTTTTTTTGAGACAGGGTCTCACTCTGTCACCCAGGCCGGAGTACAGTGGCATGATCTCGACTCACTAAAGCCTCAACCTTCCTGGCTCAAGTGATCCTCCCACCTCAGCCTCCTGAGTAGCTGGAACTACAGGCATGTGCCACCATGCCTGGCTAATTTTTTGTACTTTTTGTAGAGACAGGGTTTCGCCACGTTGCCCAGACTGGTCTCAAACTCCTGAGCTCAAGGGCTCTGCCCACGTCGGCCTCCCAGAGTACTGGGATTCCAGGCATGAGCTACTATGCCCGGCCAACAATATCTAATTGGTCAAAAAAATATATAATCATAGATCCCCAAAATACACTCGTTTATAGTAAATATAGGAAATTGTTTAATTATCAAATTTTAAATTGTGGTAAAACACACATAATGTAAAATTCACCATTTCACCCATTTCAAAGTGTACAACTCAGTGACATTTAGTAAATTCACAATATTGTGCAACCACCACCACTAGCTAGTTCCAGAATATTTTCATCACCCCTAAATAAAACCCCAGACCCATGAAGCAGTCATTAGCAATTTCAAAGCAGATTTTTGAAATAATTTACTTTTGAGGTATTTTCGTGAAAGCGTTTGTTTTCCTTATGCTAAGAGCTTGTTAACAGAATTGACCCTAATAGGTAGCATCGGGTATATTAAGCTCAGTTATCTAAGATTGGTTTGGCAACTGTGACGATCTTTGAGTGTGAAGATGATGTGAAATCAGAAGTCCTGCCACGGTAAAAAAGGGAACTTTGACCCTGAACATGCTGTAAAGATCATCTAAAAGCCAAAATCATCATATATATATATATATATATATATGTAGAGAGTTCATTTTTTTCAATGATTTTATATTACATTTGCCATTTTCTTTTTTGAAATTATAGTTCTTATGTTTGTATGTGATTCTCATAGTTATTTACACTAAAATGAAATACTCTTTCCCTCCTGGTATGTTCAATATTGAGTAGGGACATTAATACACTTTTTATGCTTAAAAAATTATTTTTCATACTGAAGCTTTTTATACTTTGAACCAAGTAAGGTTGTAAAATGAAGGGGTAAAAAATGGAATGGGGTTGGGGGTCATTTCACTCTAGGTATGAGCTCAGACTCTCTTGTCTTCTACTCCAAGCACCCTTGGTCATAGCCTCCCTCTGGGGAACTCCCGTTTACTTAGGTGTGGTCTCCCACCTCTGGCCTTTCCCCGCTTCTTATCACCATGTTCCTGAACAATGTTCCATTTATCCAACTAGATTATTGATTGGACCACCTCTGTGGGTGGGTAGGAGAGCTCTCTGCCCCCTTGGTCTGAGTTGGTTATCAGATAAATGAGTCCTGCGTGAGTGCTAGTGACAGATAATGACTCAGTGCCTGAGCCTATTGCACTTAATGATGTTTAATTTTGAACAGAACATTGAGACACTGCGGTATCCCACATAGATGCCTTTCTAACAACACAATCCAGGGCACCAGGGAAACACAGACCAGGAGGGAGGGGGCATTCATTGAGCTCTTACTCCCCAGTATATAGAGGTACTGTTCTAATATCCCTGCTTTGTGTTATATATTATTGAGATATTATTATTCCCATTATTCAGATGAAAAACCTGAGGCTAAAAGGGATTAAATGATCTTCTCAAAGACCACGAGCTGGTAAGTGCAGAGCAAATGTTCAAATCCACGTCTGCCTGATTCTTTCTTTTCAGTAAGACAAAAACAGCTTCCAGGGGCACCTCTTAAAATACCACGTTGGTGCTGTGTGCTTGGTCTGCATATAAGACCAGCTCTGCTCTTCATAATTATAACTCACTCTCAGATTACATGAACGATTGTGGGAGCATTCTTTGCAAAATATATAGCAGTAGGATATCAGACATGCCTGAGTCAGTGTGGAATTCAAGTTTGGGCCTGAAACACACAATTGCCTGAAATACTGACAGCAGGAATCCTCAGAAGGCTTTCTGACTAGTAAGTGACTGCTTTTTTAATTTTAAAACAAATGTCTATGAAAAGCAAAGAACACAGACAAAGCCTGAATGTTACATTGGCCAGTAAATTACACAGGCAGACATGGAGGGGTCATCTAGAGCTTGAACAGGTGACCTGGCCTCCCTGGGCCTCAGGTTTCTCACCTGTGGAATAAAGGGGCTGGAGAGGTGTCCTTTCAGCCCTTGCAAGGCAAATCTCTGTGCTTCTCCATGGAAGCCTGTGTCTCTGCACATTGTAGAAGCAGGCAAGGCCCGAGTCCTCATGGAACCCCGACCAGCACTGGCTACATAATTTCTGGGGCCCAATGTCAAATGAAAATGCAGGGCCCCTTGGTCAAAATTGTTAAGAATTTCAGGACTGCAACAGCAGAGCATTAAACTAAGCACAAGCTCTGAGCACAGGACCCTATGCAACTGTACGGCCACACGCCCAGGAACCTAGCGGACCTGTGCTGCGTGTTCCCTACAATGTGTGAAGGAAGGGAATCTGGAGTAGGTCTGGGGCCCCCAGCCAGCGTGGGAGGCGGGGATGCTCCTGGGGTAATGAGAGCCTTCCTTAGGAAACTGGCCAACAGAGAAGTGTGGCTCAGCAAGCAGTCACGACATGTCCCTCAGGCTGGCTTCTTTGTCTTGCTTTTGAAATAAGCATTGAAATAGCCATGCTGGACTGAGGGAAACGGTCTGTTTGGAGGCCTAAACCATAGTGCTGCAAAAGGGTCATGAAAACATCACGTTAAAAAATAAGGTTGCAGGTGTAGCTTCCAGTGGACTCCCTTTCGGAAGGGAGGTGAAGGCAGGAGAGGTAGGAAAAGGTGGTGAGATAAGGAGGAGGAGGGGCTTGTGGGGAGGGCTCTTTATGCAGGAACAGACAGCCCTCAGCTGTGGAACGAAGCACAGGGAGGAAGGAGGTGAAGTCAGACTTTCTTGCTCATTGCTAGATGGAGACAAATATGCCGGTAATGAGGAGGCTCGACACACAGTCAAGAGGAGCAACCTGCTGAGAGGGTTTCCACTGCAGCAGCCAACCCCAGTGTCCAGTGTCAGCCCAACATAAAAGCCGCTTCCCTACAGCCGTGCTGGGGAACCCTGAGGTCATGTGGGACCTAGAGGATGGCAGCCAGCGTCACACTTCAGGGTTCTCTGCTCCCTTGATCTGGAGCAGGGACTTGGGTGGAGGCTGGAATTCCACCCCATCAGCAGGTGAGGCCCATTTCTGGAGCAACAGGTGAATCATACTCTTAATTCCTAATAATGTGCGTGGTTCCTAGGGGCCTAGGAAGCCCAGCATAAACGTGGAATGAAAAACCTAAGGCTGTCTTTGAGTGTTTAAACCTCAACATCTGACAGAGCAAACACAGAGAAGCAAGGTCACCCTAAAGAAGCAGAATGTCCCCAAATCTATGAGATTTAAGGGGGACCTGATGGAATGTAATCACCAATTCAGAGACACAGGGTGTCCAATGGGAGGCAGTTGCGGTACCTCCCTGACCTCCATTCTGCAGAGATGGAGTCTTGGTTAGGTGGACTTAAAAGGCTTCCTTAGTGAGGCTCTATCTACAGTGGGCAAAAGCACCGCAGCCCTGCAAGCCTGCAGGCAGGATTACCCAAGAGCCTTGGGCATCTGACATTACAACAGAGAGCACAGGCTCTTCTGAGCACAGGACCCTGGGTCCCTCACATAGACCTCCTCTCATCGTTCCCAATATGCAGAACAATCACACAAAGCATTTCCTGAGATCCAGATGCAATCAAAACCAATTTAAAGAGTTATTTTGGAGAGGGGCAGGGGAGACATAGAAATGCTCAATAGAGCTGGAAAAAAAGTCTTCAATGAAAAAGACTGAACCCCTAAAACCTACCCATCAGTTTCAAAAAAATATATACACACTGGCCACAGGGAGACCAGACAAGACAGGGTGAATCCTGCTCCAGAAACTCTCCCAGCTCATGGAAGAATTATTCCAAATACATGCCTCTTGGACACTGCCACCGAATTTTCATATATAACCAGGAAGATTAAAGGATGGACAAGCAAACGGATTTCATCTCTCCTCCACCAGCTGCTTTGTCTTTTATCCAATGTCTTCAGGCAACGTATTCTGCTACAGGACAAGCACAGTGTGTGCACCTCTGTCCAGAATTTGGCCTTATTATTATTATTGTTATTGAGACATGGTCTCATTCTTTCACCAGGCTGTAGTGCAGTGGCACGATCTTGGCTCATTGCAACCTCAGCCTCCTGGGCCATCCTCCCATCTCAGCCTCCTAAGTAGCTGGGACTACAGATGCATGCCACCACACCAGACTGTTAATTTTTTTTTTTTTTTTTTTTTTTGGTAGAGATGGGTGTCTTGTTATGTTGACCCGGCTGGTCTTGAACTTCTGGCTCCAAGCAATCCTCCTGCCTCAGCCTCCTAAGGTGCTGGGATTACAGGCATGACTCACTATACCCAGCCAGAATTTGACCACTGGATCAGACTCACCAGCCCTTGAATTTCTTAATGGCTGTGTTATCACATAATATGCTTTTTACCTCAACATTAAGAATTTCCACTCAAGATTTGCTCAGTCTACTTGAAGAAGTGGAAACAGACTATTTATTCCAAGATGATCTTATGTCTGGAAATCTTTTCCTACTCTCACTTTTCTATCCAGGAGAGAGCAACTTATACCTCAGTGGTGCATATAGTTCATGGGATCTAGTTTTGTTTGACACAACTTTTTAAAAGGAACAACAAATTGAAATGCAGGCCTAAGGATTTATTGCCCCTCCTCTAGGCACTCCCTCACCCAAACCATCCCAGACAGGAAACCCAGTGTGATGTGAGCGAAGACCACAACAATGGCAAAGATATGTATTGCCTGTTCTGAACTTTAAATACATATTGTCACTATAAGCAAATAGAAATGAATATTTGCTTACTGTTCTGAAGAGAACATTCTACTTAGTCTGACTCGGGGTTTCTCAGCAGTGGCACTATGGACATTTTGGGCCAGCTGATTCTTTGTTGTGGAGACTGCCCTGTACAATGTAGGATGTTTAGCAGCATCCTTGGGGGCTAACTACTAGTGTCTGTAACACTCCCCAGTTGTGACAACCAAATGTTCCCTAGGAGACAAAATTGTCCCTGATGGAGAACCATTGATCGAAATGATCCAACTGTATCTTGCGGGAGGCTGGGGAAGAATGCTTCTGTGGAGTCTATTAAGAAGCCAAAGAAAGCCAAGTGTTTTCATTTCCCTAGAACAAGCTATCCTTTAATTTCTGTCTCCCTTTTTTTCTTACTCATGTAAGGCCTTATTTGAAAATGAACCAAACTGATAAATTCTCCAAAGAACAGATGGGGTTAAATCATCTGTAGGGAGAAAACAAGAGCTCATCTGTAAACATGTGCCTGAAGAATTTGGCACAAGCCCAGTGCCCTTCAATCCAGTAATCTAGGAGGCAGGGCTGGAAAATAACTGTGATTTCGTCCTTGGAAACCTAATTGATTGTATCATAGTCCATTTGGAAACATGTTATGTGAAGAGAAAGGTGTGGTTCAGCCATGGTACACAATCATTGGATCCAGAAGAGAGGTTCCTCGGACATGTGGACTCTGGTTTAGGGTTTTCCTGACATAGCCATGCCTGGAGTGGGTGAGGAAGTTGCCTTGCGTTTTCTTGACTGATGACTCTGAAGTCCACTCGCACTAAGCCAGTTTCTGGCAACGTGGCTTCCATGCGGCTTGCCCACAGGAAGAAAGAACCCTTTCCAGCTGCTCTGGGTAGTCCATCAATCGGTATGGTGCAAGATGGCCCAGTTGAGTGGCTTCTCAGCCAACAGGAAGCAGGTAGGCAGTGTGAGGAGGATGGGAAACCGAACTGTCCAGGAAGTGGATCTAATCTCCACCACTAGATGCTGTGCCTCCTGACTGCAGCTCCCCACTCTGCTTGCCACCCCAATTAAAAGGAGTTGGAACCACATACATGAAGAAGAAGAGAGATAGCAGATGGCCACTCAGCATGGGTGGGTTGAGGTACTGGTGGTTGTGTTTGCTTTTTATTGACTTGGTGTACTGACTAAGTGGCAAATACTCTTCTGGGAACTTCAGTCCATGTTGTCTCACTTGGTCTTCACACAAGCCTGTGAGGAAGGCATCTCTAGTTTCGTTTGACAGCTGGGAAAACTGAGGTGCAGAGAAACTGAATGGCTTCAGGATTTATAGCTAGTAACTGGCCATTAGAATCAGCCCTGTTGGGCCCCAATGACATGGTCCTTCTAAATGTATCAATAAATATTTCCTGAAAGTCCTGAGATAAAATGATAGCCTTTGAGAATTTAACATATGTCAAACGTGGTCTCTGTGCTTAAAGGATCATAGCATCAGAACTGAGAGGGACTTTGGGAAATGTTCTCATTTTGTAGTTTGAACCAAACAAACGTAGGGTACATGGGGGAGCTGAGAACCTATCCTGGATGTTGTAGAAGAAAAGGAAAGAAAAGGCATATATGGAAGAGCCATAAAGAAAACCTGCAGGGTGTGGTAGGTGAGTGGGTGTCAGTTGAGGTGGAGAGGGAAGGGTGAGTCAGTGTGAGGGCTGATGAGGATACCATCGACCAAAACAGGGAGGATCTGAGAGGCAGCTAGTTGTGGAAAGGTGAAAAGAAGGTGAATTTGTTTCTGAAGAACTGAACCAGAAAAATCAAGGAACTAAAAATTCTAGTTGAAAACTCCAAGCCCTGAGAAGAGAAGGCATGTCTCAGAATCCATCAAATAGGGTCTCAGTGAGACCCCTACCAGGAAGACCCAGACACCCACGGTAGGGCTCTGTCATGCTTAACATTATTAGTCACTTAGATGAAGGCAGAGAAGGAATGTTTGTCACATCTGCAGTCCATGCAAAGCCAAGTGTCACAGATGTCAGAATCAATAGACAAAATAGTCAACATAGCTAGAAAGAAGAAATTGAACCAACATGAAACTTATCAGGGATCAATGGAAAGTCCCTGTTTATCTTCAGAAAATCAATTATACAGCTATAGAATTAGAATAACAACAGTAATGATATTAATAGCTACTGTTTTAAAAATCCAATAATCACTATATGCCAGTTGCTTCACAGAAAAATTTGTTTAAACCTTACAATAGCCCTATGACGTTGGTACTGTTATTATTGTCTTTATCTTACAAGTGAGGAAACCAAGGAGATTAGGCAATCTTGCCTAAAATCACATAAACCTTGATTTTTCTAACGGAAAAATGCCATACTCTTTAACCAATAAGATAACTGGGGAGACCCGATTTGACCACACTTGTGTCAAAGACCTTTTCTAGTTGTAAAAATGGGCAGGTACGTGTTTGTTTATGCTACAAAGAAAAATACACAAGCACAGATGATGAGTCAATTGGGAGATTATTAAAAACTAAACATTTCATTTTCAAGTTAGTTTTACTAATTTGAAAAGGAATATTTGCAAAGTGATTCAGGATTGTAAATTTTGAAATGTTCCCCTAGAAGGGTGAAATTTTTATGATCATAGGAATGTTTACTGTGGAACGATTGAGAACCCAGGTCTAGCCGGGTTTCTGATGATATCTTTACCTCATACAAGTAAGGGAAAATCATGGCTAGGAATCAACTAAGAGACTCTGAGTGTCTATGGACTCCAACTAACAGAGAAGCCTACTGTAGCAGTGCCTCGGTGGGAGCAAAAACATGAGAATCTGTGCTCACACCTCTCTGTGGTCACAAGCAACTTAGCCATCTCGCCTATCTCTATTCTGATACAGCAGAAACTCTCAAGGTGATGACCCATCCCCAAATGGGTTCATCCAGAACATTCCCTTTCTCCTTCATTTTGAGAATTCCTTGTCTCCTTCCAATCCTGCATGACCTCCTTTCCTTGGATGACTCTGCTTCCCCTCTCCTTCTAGTAATTCCTTCTTCTCTACTCTCTTTTCAGTCCTGGGAATATACTCCCTGGATCAAGGTCATTCCTTTCAGTTCCCTGGATGAACACTCACTGTCTTTCTATTTTTGTGGCTAAGAATTTGAGCAAATTCTCACCTAAGCCTAAGAGTATAAACATAACTGTCCACTTTTGCTGTCGTCTGGTGCCAAATAATTATGTTGTTAATCAACCTCCAGAATTGATGTCAACCAGTCAGGATAGAGGACACAAATCACAGGAGGCAAGTATTTCATCTATTAACTGCTCAGCATCCCAGCTATCTAATTATGGAAAAGAGTTAAGATGGTGCTTCGAGCCCATTTAATTTACAATTTCATTTCTTTGAAAAGTTCCACGTCAGCAGTGTACATTTTATCACAACGTGATGATTCTATAAAGACAACTGAGTGATCAAGTGGGAAAAAAGTTACTTTTATGTAAGCAGATGAGTGTAGTATATGATTATCCGTGATATAATTTTGGTTTTCTATTCCATAATCTATGGTTGTATATTGCCCATCAACTGCTCTGTGATCAAGCTGGACTTTGTCCCAAAGGGAGGAATCATAAAATGATTTAAGTTCTAGCACCTTTACTTAAATTCCCATCTGGATTCCCTGAAAGAGAATACGTCTCTGTATAGTTCTACATTATGATATATGTCTGAAAAAAACATTTGGAATCCTCCTGTTCATTCAGAGGAGGGTACCTAGTTAGTTTCTTTGCCACGTCTTTCTTCCCTCTCTTTCCCTCTTCCTTCTCACTGCTGTGCCCCAAGTCCAGCAGCCCTGGATGCTTGGGTTACTTAAGCGCCCCTCCCTCCCAACAGATCCCTGCCTCCAGTGTCCCTCTCACTCCAACACATCCTACCAGACTCCCTTAAGCCTGCTGTCATGACATCACTAACAGCATAACCTGTTCTCCAACACTCCCTATGGTTAGGGCCCTCACCACCCTTTGCAACCTGGACCCGCCCTATGTGTCCAATTATACCAGGACCTTCAGGTCCTACATGCCCTACTCTATAGTTTCCGCTAGACAGAAAACTTTCCTCACCATCCCACAAATGGACCGTATGTGTGTTAAGCTTTGAGTGACAGCCTCTGTATTTCCTCCCTCCCAGCACATACATGTTTCCTCCAATTCTCCAGTATTTTATAATTTTACCCACCTCTCAAAGCCTACCTCTTAAATTATCTTCTCTGTGAAACCTCCTCCTGCTACTCTAATTCTCTTCTTACATTCCTTCAGTCACTTACAGCTTCTATTGTATCATCCCTGCCCCTCATGAGGGTGTAGCTATTTGAGACCAAGGGCAAGAATGAGGTGCCTTCCTGTCCCGTCAGTGCTGATCACACAGCAGAACTCAACAGCATGTTCTTGAAATGGTTGAATGCAGTTGATACTGCCTACTGATCCCAGATCATTGGTGCATATCACATTACCTTTTACCAAGCACCTCCTAGGCATAAGACCTGTATTCTAGTGTGAAGGGCTGTCCCTCTGCCAATTCCAGACTTTCTCTTAAATATTGTCTCAAAAGCTTCAATTCTCTGGCTCCTTGTTATCTGGGATTACTTGTCTGCTACACGTGTCACATCACCCCCTGAACATTTGGCTCAGTTCCGATATGTAGTCAGAATAGAAAACACTCCCTGAATGGAGGGGAACATCACACATCGGGGCCTGTCAGGGAGTTGGGGGCCAGGGGAGGGAGAGCATTAGGAGAAATACTGAATGTAGATGACGGGTTGATGGGTGCAGCAAACCACCATGGGACATGTATACCTATGTAATAAACCTGCACCTTCTGCACATGTACCCCAGAACTTAAAAGTATAATAATAATTTTTTAAAAACTGTTAAAAAATGTGGGAAAAAAACCCCACTCCCTGAACTTTAAAAGTTCCAGTCTCTGAAAGCCATGATGCCATTACAATGAGACAAAAAGACGACCTTCAAAAGCAAAATTTGGGGAAGTTGTCTTTTCCATAGCTCCTTGACTCATGCCCGTGGGGCCGCTTCTGGTTTATTCCTTTTTAAGAGGCTTGTTATAGATCATTGTTACGTTGACATGAGGGTGTTGGAATGACAGATCTAATCCCCCCAAAACACACTTGTAATATACACCCACAAAATAAATGAGACAATAAAACAATGAATAACAAATGCTTACAGCTATCCTTAAAATTAAATAGTAACCTGCAATAAAATGGGTGAGGACTCAGTTTAGAGAAACCCTTCCTTAGAAAAGTTGGTTGCACTCAGACTCTGAACGTTGACCTTCAGTAGAATCTAAGCCCTTGGTATTTCTGTTTTATTATCTTTCCAAAGCTTCATACTTTATTGTAAGAGGTAGCTAAAGCAAGTCTCTCTTGTTCCTACACATTTCTTTAAGAACTCAGTCCACTTCCCTATAGCAAGTGCCACCCAATGCTTTCCCTAAAAGCTCAGTCCACTTCCCTATAGTAAGTGCCACCCACTGGAAACTAGCAAAGCATTCCAGGATTTCAGTATTTCTGAGATGCCATAAGAGCATTGGGGGAAAAAAAAGGAGATGAAGAAGGGTAAGTATTGGGTGGGGAAAATCTTACCTCAACTTCTGACTGGCGGGGACGGTTATTTTATTAAGCTTGTCCATTCTGTTTGGTAATTGTAAGAGACACGAATAAGTGTCCAGTGGTCACGTCAGCAGTTCCTGGCCCTCCTAAGGAGCAGCATGGTAAGCCTCTGGTCTCAAGGGTTCCGGCCACTCAAGTCTGACTTCTGAGAGTGCAGGCTGCTGGCAAACACCCCTGCTCTAGGGAGAAGTAAAACTTGCCCGAGCACATAGTCAAGTTTCATGTTTCTACATAATCATGTGATCTGGATAGCCAGCCAGCTTGATGATTACTCCACGTTCTGTAAACTTTAATAGTGAAACCTACTGGGCATGCAAATTTCTTTCCAGCTGCTTTCTTTTACAATCAGATTTGTAACAAGGTTGGGACAAGTTTCTGGCTGGTCACTACTTCCTGTTTGTCCCAAACACATCTAGTCTGTTTCCAGCAGGTGCATGCTATAACTGGGAACTTCCTGGGCTCAAGGAAAAGAAGAGTAATCAAGTCCATCTGAACCTCTCTTGGAGACTTTCTGCTTATTTGCATAAAGTCATGGATAAGCTTTTTCTACTTATAGAACCATTATATAAAAATGGCATTTTTGTGCTTTTCCCTCCCCGCCCCTGATGCGAGCAATATGTTTAAAAATAAATATCAGGGTGGCAGTGACATGGTGGTAACAGTTTACTCGGATAATTAGAGTCTCTCTTTTTCTGGAGCTCTATTTAAAATGGGATGGGCAATTCTCTGTTCATCTGCGGGTAGGGATGGGTGACCCAGGAAAGGGGAGATGAACTCTGTCGTAAGATGTGCAGCCTCCTTATTGCCTGGTAGAGTCAGGAGTTACCTTGCCGATAGCCAGATGCTTTCAAACAAACCAGGATGTACCCAAAAGTCAGATGAGAACAAATCTAACAGTTTCACAACAGTGCAATTCCTACATCAGGCCATTCTGAAGTCCTAAAAGCAGAATGCCACTCCCCTCCTTGCATTTGCCTCTTCCTGTCCTGTCCACCGCTTGCTCATCACAGCCAGTGACACGCCAGACACGAGGCCATCTCAAGCTCAGACAGGTGGGGTGAGGTTGGGAGGAGGGAACCATACCTGTAGGGGCTGAACGTATTCAGAGAACTCTACTTCCCTCCTGGAAGACTTGACATTTCCTTCTGCCTAATCTGAAACATGCTGATTTATCTGTTGTTTAAAGAGCAGCCTGCAGTCTAGGGTCAGGGAGGAAGAAAATGGGAGGAACTTTTTGTTCCTGGACATACTTTTTTGCAGCCATCGAGAATGCCCTGCTCACTCTTGTGGAATAAAGTACACATTTCCAACATTTATCAAGGGAACCAGTCTTCTCTTGGGTCAGAAGAATACACAGCAGGACAAAGTAAAGGGCTCTCAGTTACCTCTCCTGTTGTAGACCCAAGATCTGACTGAAGACAGTGGGGAAAGAGGAGAAGACAGAAAAGGGAAAGGAGGTGGAGGAAGAGGAGGAGGAGGAAGAAGCAGAGGAAGAGGAGACAGGAGGAGGAGGAGAAGGAAGAGTGGCAATGGCAGAGGTGGAAACCATGGATGAATTTCTTCCCTCCTGTGCCTCTTCTTTGCACAAATGGATGTTCTGTCTTTCTCCAGGTAACCTTGATTATTCACATTCATCACTGCCTATGAATTTCTGGTTTGACCAGATGTTTAGGAGCAGAATCTTCAGAGCTGTTGAAGGGTGGGGCCCTTCTGCTTGGCCAGGCCACTGACTTGGCCAGGCCAGCAAGAGAGCAGACAATGTTGCATGAGAAAAATGCAAGTGTTTGTCTCCTGCCATCATTCATTTTCCCCCATCTGGCTGCTCAATTTTCTTGTAGTACATCCTGAAGGAGCTCTAGACCCTGCCTCCTGCTCTCCCATAGTTCCTAACTGAAAGAAACAAGTAGACTAGGATGGTAGAGGCACAGACGATGTCATCAAAGATCAGGAAATTCAGGCTTCACTGAATAAGATGATAATAGTCAGCTCGTCCTTTCTGAATTATTGTAAAATGCACCCCATAAGTCACTTGACTTTTCTCTCCACCAACAACTTTGCTCAACACCTGGCTGACAACTTCATATTTCCCCAGAGAAAAAGACCAGAGGCAAAGGTTACACTTCTGCTTTTTCTTTTTACAGCCACTTGTCTTTCTTCTTTTTACTGTATTTAGTCTAACATGATGAAAATGAGAGACTGTGTTTCCAGACTGGACATTTTGCCCCATGTGAAGTGCAGTGTGACAGCCTAATGTTCCAGGCCTGCCACAACTGCTTTGGCTTCTAAGTTGCTCCATGACTAAATGAAAATTTTAAATTATTTGACTCTAATTTTGAAGTAGGGAAAACCTTTTTTTTTTTTCTTTTTGAGACGAAATCTCACTCTGTCACCCAGGCTGGAGTGCAATGGTGCAATCTTGGCTCACTGCAAGCTCCGCCTCCCTGGTTCATGCCATTCTGCCTCAGCCTCCCAAGTAGCTGGGACTACAAACACCCACTACCACGCCTGGCTAATTTTTTGTAGTTTTTAGTAGAGACGGGATTTCACCGTGTTAGCCAGGATGGTCTCAATCTCCTGACTTCATGATTCACCTGCCTCGGCCTCCCAAAGTGCTGGGATTACAGGCGTGAGCCACCGCGCATGGCCAGGGAAAACCTTTTTAAGCAAAACACAAAAAGGAAAAATGCGATAAATCTAGATATATATAAATTTAAGCTTTTATGTGACAAATGCACCATAAATGAAAGTTAAAATACAAATGACAGGCCCCCATAACTGGATAACCAAGAAGGTTAAAGCAAAGATGGAAACTGATGATACCAAGTCTTAGCTGGTAACTTATAAAAGGAATGAGACCACACAACGTGGTTCCACAGCGCACACAGAACAACATACCATGAAAAACCATGTAGACCTCAAGATCGGTCTACATAGCACAGCGGACATAGAAATTAATGAATCACTAGATTCACAGATGAGAAATTGACAATCCCAACCTTAAAGAAAATTTGGAGTGACTATGCACTGTGGCTAAAAGTATAAGGTGCAATCACTTTGGAAACAGTTTGGTATTTTCCAATAAATTTGATGGCATACATACCTATGACCCAGCATGGATCACAGATGTTGCGGAGCACTCCTAACTGTGTATATCAAAGGCATGTGCTAGAATTTTCACTGAAGCACCATTTCTTTTCTTCTTCTTCTTCTTCTTCTTTTTTTTTTTTAAGACGGAGTCTCGCTCTGTTGCCTAGGCTGGAGTGCAATGGAGTGATCTTGGCTCACTGCAACCTCCGCCTCCCAGGTCCACGCAATTCTCCTGTCTCAGCCTCCCTAGTAGCTGAGAATACAGTTGCATGCCACCATGCCTGGCTACTTTTTGTATTTTTAGTAGAAATGGGGTTTCACCATATTGGTCAGGCTGGTCTCGAACTCCTGACCTCAGGTAATCCACCGGCCTCAACCTCCCAAAGTGCTGGAATTATAGGCATGAGCCACTGCGTCCGGCCTAGTCACTGTGCCCAGCCACTATGTCTAATAGGGGGAAAAAAAGGCCCTGGAAATAATCCAATTGTCCATCAACTGGAGAACAAATAAATTAATTGTGACATCTTTTCATAATGGAATACTATTCAACAATGAAAATGAGTGAACTCCAATTGCATCAGTATGGATAAATAACAAAAATAACTTGAGCAATAAAGGCAAGCTAAAGAAGTGTATACAGCATGATTCCATTTATATTAAGGTTAAAGACATGTAAAACTAAGTAATATGTTATTTAGGATACATATATCTATGGTAAAATGAAGATGGGAATGAAAAATGAATAAGTCACTAGGGAGCAGGATTGGAGCGAAGGGACATGCAAGGTTTCCAAGCAATTGTAGTATATTTCTTAAGTTGAATGGTGGGTACAAATGTTCATTTTATTGTTACTCTTTATAGCTTATGAATATTGTAGGTATTACATGTTTAACACAAATAAATTTTAAAAGATCTGATCTATCTTTGAACTTGTAATAACAAAAAAAAAAAAGAAAGAAAAAGGAAAAAAAAGGAAAAATATCTGGTCTAGAATTATGGGGCAAAAGCAAGATAGCATGCCTAAACCTAAGTCAGATGGTGATGATCCACCATCTCTGTGAGATGATGAGACTTGAGAACAAGAAGACGGATTGTACTGCTTCTTGGGGTTGAGACCCAACCAGCCCTGGTTTTTCTTGGGCTCTTTGCCTTGCATCTGTGGATGA
The DNA here is from genome assembly GCF_043159975.1 of Macaca nemestrina. NCBI lineage: Eukaryota > Metazoa > Chordata > Mammalia > Primates > Cercopithecidae > Macaca > Macaca nemestrina. The sequence continues at coordinate 37,524,733 of NC_092133.1, read as the reverse complement.
CAACTACAACACCATGTTTATTGAATGCTTTCTGTGCTTCCTGTACTATGACGACATTCATTTTACATGTGAAAAAACTGATTCTGAGAGAGGCTAGGTAAACCGGTCTAAAGTTACACCACTCATCAACGGAAAAGCTGGGATTCAAACCCCAGTCTGTTTCCATAGTCTAAGCTACTAATCATAGACTCTGCCATTGCAAGACAGATTTTCTGTTATTCAGCAGACAGCCCTGCTCTAGCATCAAGCACCAACTTAACCATGACCTTGGGCAAGTCTTTTAGTCTCCCTCACCTCAACTTCTTACCTCTAGAGCAAGAGATTCAAAGAGGGGCTTGGGCTCCATCTGACTTGGAATCTGGACACTGCCAACGTGCATAGAAACTGGTTAGTGCCAGTGGAAACATTCACAGAATATTTAGAAGACAAGTCTTGACTTCTGTTTACTAGACTGCTTCCCAAAGAAGGGCTTAGTGGCTGTGGCAGTTTACAGTGCCTTAGAGGGAGTCCAAGTCCTCACTGGAACTGGAAAGTCAGGCACAGTTCACTATCTTCTCTGCTACCCCACTCACTGATGGCTTTTCCCTTGCCAGGGCCAGTTTAGGCAAACTGCCACAGGAAGTTGGCAAGGTGTGATGTTGGTGCCATGCAATCTTGGTCTATGCAGAACTATAACCTATTTCCAAGAGGCTCAGCTTCACAACAACTCCATGGGGGCAAAGGGTACTATGGTCATTCCCATTTTATGATGTGAAGTCTGATCCTCAGAAGGGTGACAAAACTTACTCAAGGCTGCCCGTCTTCTTGATATCTGAGCTAGGACCTTTCGCCCCCAAACCATTCACCCACCTTTCCTTTCTTGTGCTGGCCCCCTTTCTCAGGGTTGGGACAGGGATGCATCCTGCAGCAACCACAGACCCAGTAGCTTTCTCATACATGCAGGCCAAAGTGGCAGGAGCTTGCAGATGGACAGGCCCGTGCCTGGTTTTCTCAGCCAGTGCCAGTGAAGGGCCAGAGGGAAAAAGGTTGGGAGGAAGCTAAGGAGCCTGAGTAAACCAGTGGAGGAAACAGCAGGAGAGACAAGGGAAAGGCAAAGACAGACAAGGAAGCATGGCAGATGCTGGCAGTGGTTTTTCTGTTCTTCTTTTTTGTGGAGACAAGTGGTAGAAAGGGAGAAAGAAGGAAGAAGAGAAGACATCTGAGACTTGAGCAAATGGGCAAAGGCCCTTTTAGGCTCAAGGTTTTACTTTCTGTGAGACAAATTGGTTCCCTATTTTATCTTTTCAGTAAACTCAACATTCTATACATCAGATTGGCATGGAGTGCGTATCTGTTTTGTTAGGAGAATGGCTCAGATGAAAACACCATTTACTCATTGCATCCAGCCAAGCCTCTATTGGCAAGAACATTACAATAGCCTAATATTGGGATGGACAACTCCTGGCCTGTGCATCATCTTTACCTCCTCCTTTGCCTTCTGTCCTCAGAGCCAATCTGCCAACAAGATTCTCTTTGGAAGTATTTCCACATTTACCCTGCTCTCACTATAGCCCAGGCCCCCACTTGGTTCACTGATCAGCCTCTTGCTATTTCTTGGTAGTGAGATCCAGCCCTAATCTCATCCCCATGCCTCCAGCTGCTGACCCTTCTTAAGGACCTCAGAGGAATTTCCTTTCTTCTAGAACCAAGTACCAATGTCATTCATGCCTCACTGTGACTGAATCTCCTCAATGGTGCATCTTATTCCTCACTAATTCCCAGCAGGTGACCATCCTTTTAGTCAGACAGGTCATCAAACACTCTTTCTCCTCATCAGTCACATGGCCCAGCCACTAGTCAGAACCACCACCCAGAAGTGAAGAAGCAGATACACAAGGCCCTAGGAAATCAGGAGGCCAGGTAGTTTCCATCAGTCAGGGCCATTATGGAGCCAAAGAGCAGGCAAGGGTGGAGGGGCAGTTTTCTATCCAAGGAATGGGTGTATCAGAGATGTGGAAAGCTGAGATAACACTCATGACCTCCAGGAGGTGAGGGTCTATGATATGGTTTGTCTGTGTCTCCACCAAAATCTCAACTTGAATTATATCTCCCAGAATTCCCACGTGTTGTGGGTGGGACCCAGGGAAAGGTAACTGAATCATGGGAGCTAGTCTTTCCCATGCTATTCTTGTGGTAGGGAATAAGTCTCATTAGATTTGATGGGTTTATCAGGGGTTTCCACTTTTGCTTCTTCCTCATTTTCTCTTGCTGCTGCCATGTAAGAAGTGCCTTTCACCCTCCACCGTTATTATGAGACCTCCCCAGCCATGTGGAACTGTAAGTTAAATTAAACCTCCTTTTCTTCCCAGTCTGGGGTATGCCTTTGTCAGCAGTGTAAAAATGGACTAATACACTCTATCTGCCCTATGTCCTCAGTAGCAAATGCTGTGGCTGTTGATTATCATTTTCTGTTACCTTTTATCTGATGAAGTTTGACTAGTCTCCCAGTCTTTCTACTTGGGAAGTCCATCTGGATTCAAAGGGTCCCCAAACAAAAGCAGAGCAGACTTGAGCAAATATTTTATGTTCTTAAAGATTTCATTGTCTCCAATTCAATATATGTTTGTGATCCCAGTCCCATCACAAAGATATCATAAAGATTTCCATTATCTCCAATTCAATGTATAAATTTAATGTGATCCCAATAAAAATACCAAGACGATCCTCTCCCTCCTCCCATGCCAGATCTAGACAACTTGACTCTAACATTTCTGTATGAAAATAAACAAGCAAGAATGGCCAAGAAACCCTTGAAAAAGAAAATCAAGGAATGGGAAGGGACTAGCCTTCCTAGACATTAAAGTACAGTATGAAGCCTCTCTAATAAAAACAGCATGGTATTGCTACATGACCAATGGAAGTAATGAGAAAATATGTAGATAAATAGAAGATTGTAAACAAATTAAGTATATTATGAATGTGGTATATCTAATGGGGAAAAATAGGCTTTTCAATAAACAGTACAATTGCACAGCCATTGGGAAAAGTACAAAATTTAGATTCATACCTCAAATCAGAGTGAACTCCCAATGGATCAAAAATCTAAATGTAAGACATGAAGCCATAATATACCTGAAGAAAACAGAGTTAAATTTCTTTATAACCTTATCCACGATTTAAAATCTAGAACTAATAAAATAAAATCTTAATAAATTTAACCTGAAAAACATAAAAATATTTTTCATAGCAAAAAACACCATAAGCAGTATCAAAAGATAAAAGATAAATTGGGAGTCAAGAGTTGCATCATATATCACAGAACCAAAGGCTAATATCTCCTTAATAGGTAGAGATCCTAAAATTTGAGATTGAAAAAAAAAATCCAACTAGATAAAAAGTGGGCAAAACCATGAACATGGAAGGCAGGAGGCCTTTAAATGGATGAAAAGTATGCTTACCTACACTCCTATTAAGAGAAAGATTATTATAATCATGCTGAAGAAATATTTCAGATAAGCAAAAACCTAAAAGTCTGATGATGGTGTCTGTTGTTAAGGCTCTGAGGAAAAGACACCCTTTGCTTGCAAAATGTTATACTCCCCTAGGAGGGGATATGGCAATGAGGTAGGAGGTGGGGCTTGGACACCAGACCAAATTGAGGACTATCTAAAACAAGTCAGGCTGGAAGCACCTCCCCATAAGACACACCCACCAGTGTGCCCTGTCAGTTTACCATTGCCATGGCAACACCCAGAAGTTACCACCCTTTTCCGTGGCAATGACCTGACAACATGTAAGTTACCACCCTTTTCCTAGAAATTGCTGCATAAACTCCCCCTTAATTTGCATATAATTAAAAGTGGATATAAATACGAGTGTAGCTCTGCCTCTCAGCTGCTACTCTGTGCACTCCATCTATGAGTAGTCCTGCTCTGCAAGGAGCAGTACTTCTGCTGCTGCTGTAGGCTGCCGCTACAATAAAAGTTGCTGTTTAACACTTGCTGGCCCTTGAATTCTTTCCGGGACAAAGCCAAGGACCCTCTGGAGCTAAGCCCCGATTTGGGGCTTGTCCATCCTACATCAGCAGTACCTAATAAAATTACTAGAATTTACCTAATGACCCAAGCAACCTCAATTCTAGGAACCTATCCTGAAGATACACCTTCACATATGTACATATGCAACATCTGCACACATTTATTGCAGTTTTATTGGCAATAGCAAAAGATCAGAGACACCTAAATGTTCATCAATGGGAAACTGGTTGAATACATTTTCTGTATTCACACACACACATACATAGGCACTTGTTATTGCAACAATAAACACTGGAAGGGTAAATCAGAAGCTAATAAAAGTAGTCACCCATGGGAGGCAGAAGGGAGCTGGAAATAGTGGGAAAGTGATAGGGATTAGATAGATTCTCTGGATCTATCTGGATCTATCTTTTTTTGTTTGTTTGTTTTGAGATAGAGTCCCATTTTTCACTCAGTGCATCAGGCTCCCTGCAGCCTCAACCTTCTGGGTTTAAGTGATCTTCCTACCTCAGTGCCTGAGTAGCTGGGACCACAGGCAGACACCACCATGCTGAGCTAATAGTTTGTGATTTTGGTAGGGATTGGGTCTCACCATGCTGCCCAGGCTGGTCTCAAATTCCTGAGCTCAAGTGATCTGCCAGCCTTGGCCTCCCGAAGGTGTAATTACAGGCGTGAGCCACCGTGCCCGGCCTGGATCTATCTTTTTATGAAGTTTTGACTTTTAAACTAGGTAACCATTTGACATAAACTAAAACAAAACAAAACAAAACAAAAAAGCAAAATTAAGGCAAACAAAAAAAGGCAAATCTTAAAGACAAAAATAAACAGAAACAAATGAATTTAGCTGGTAACATATCACAGAGGAGAGAATTATTTCAAGTGACTCTTTAACACAGTCCTCTGAGCATTCTCTGTGAAACTTATTCTAAGAATAAAAATAATTGCAAAGAAATCTTGAACTTTACTCAGTATTTTTATTTTTAGTAGTAAAACTGTGGGTTTTGCTGTTCGAAGTGAAATTTTGTATGTTGTATGAAAAATTAGTAGGAATGAAGATTTTTAGTATAGGAGAAAAAAGTAAAGATATAAAATCAAAGAAGAAAAAAACTTGATAATTTTAAATTTGATGGAAAATATCAGTCTGAACTCATGATTTTTCTAGCACTAGACACTGAAAAGTCCTAGAAGCAATGATGGTCCAAATTTTACATACATCAAAGATGCTCAATTACAAATATAATAAGAAAAGAATCCTCCACTAAAAGGAACCAGGTTCTCCTTGAAGAAAGGGTTGATTTCGGGGAAAATAGAAGGTGAACCTGGACTACCTTGTGCCATAAAAGTACACACTCATGGGAGGGAGAAGGGAGCTGAAAATGGTGGAGAAGTGATAGGGATTAGATAGATTCCCTGGATTTTTTTTTTTTTTTTTAAAGACAAGTTCTCACTTGTCACTCTGGCTGGAGTGCAGTGGCGCCATCGTGACTCACTGCAGCCTCAGTCTCAATCTCCTAGGCTCAAGCAATCCTCCCACCTCAGCACCTGAGTAGCTGGGACCACAGGCACACACCACCATGCCCAGCTAATGTGGCACAGATCGTTGAAAGAGGCACATAGGAGCAGATCCTTGAAAGAGGGTCCAGTAGACAATTTTGGGACAATTTGAGCATTTATTAAAAAATGACTGTAATTTATTTTAAACATGAAACAAATAAAAATCCACCAGTCCATAAAAACATAACCAAAAAACAAAGTCATTTGCCAACACTGAAGGTAACTATTCCATCAACTTTTTAATTGAAAATTTAAAAAATTAAATCAGTTGGAAATTAAAGAAGAATAAAGCAGTTACCCTGATGTGTTTAGGAGAAATCAAAAATCCTCAATTTTCACAGAATACTAGCTAATAAATGTAGAATGAATGGTAGAATTAGAAAACTACCATTTTGCAACCCCAAATGAAGAATTTATTTAGGTAAGGGTCATCAATTAATGCTAAAACCGGTAGGCAAAATGTTGTTGGGGAGCATCATATCCCTATGACATCACAAGGTATCAAATTCCCACGCCCGAGGCTGCTGGCTGATTGCAAGGCTGACCTTTACAGAGTTGACAACTGCCTGCTACTCACGTGATCAAATTCAGCATTATCCATTTTGCTTCCAATGCAAGATGAAGTACATCTCACCTATGAAATATCTCAATTTAATCAACTTTTAAATCTAACTTCTAGCTTATACAGAGTAAACACATAATGAATCATCCAAAGTAGGACATCTCTGGGAGGGAAAGAAGACTCAACTAACAATTATGCCAGGACTGCATGTGTAATCAGGGAAGACATTCCCAGGCAAACTGTAATGTGAGATCCTGCTAAGTTTAGAGGAAATAAAGGGGATGCAGGAACAGGCTGAACAGCATTAAGAGAAAACAATTATAATAATTTAAAAATCCAGATATAGAAATTCTACAAGACTACCACTTGGTCTTCTTAATGTTAGAAGACCAAGGATGCTAGATGGTGTTAGGGAATTGTTAATGTTCTTAGGTATGGTAATGGTACTGTGGTAATGTAGAGGAAGATCCTTATTCGGATATTTTTGGGAGGTACACTGATGAATGTAAGTTTTAAGTGTCATGATGTCTATAACTTATTTTCAATTGGTTCAAAAAAATGTTAGCAATGATCAAAATTGGGTGATGAGTGTATGGGTATTCATTGTACCAGTCTTTCAATTTTGCTACATATTTGAAAATTTCATGTAAGAATTTTTAAAATGGCAGGACTTGAAATGTCTCTAACCCTCAACCCTTTCTAGAGAGCCATCTGTGATATTGGAACTGCCTGGTGTCCCAGGCCTCGTCATCAATACCGTCTCCATCAAGAAGAAATCCTACCTGGGGCTCTCCTGGAATAGTCATCTCATCTCCCAAATATTGTTCCAATCTTGACCATTTTCTTATTTCTCGTGGCCTGTCCAAATCTCACTCACCATCAATGGCCACTTTCTTTTGGAAGCTTGTCCTATTTCCTTCTAGTCCACTTGGGCCTCTACTCTGATCTCCTCTATCTTCCTGTCTTTTGACCATAGTTTTGACTTATTTTTCATAAGTATATATCCTGTTACCATGATAAAATTATAAACATCCCAGCAAAACGACTATATTCTATTTCTTTGGCCTTTCTCTATGGCAAGCAAAAAACTAGAACATTCTTTGTACATAATAAATATTTTCTGAGTTAAATGTGGAAGTTATTAAAAGACATTGACAAAAAAAATGGTTGTGAGATGCAGCTACTTTTCAAACTCAGGAGCTGAATTGATGTTGAAAATCATTGATATTCTAATTGTTTACCTATGCCGAATGGGAAACTACATGGCCATGGAAGCCCTGCTTTCCAATCACGGTATTTCTTTCAACTGATCCTGGTCATAAACTAAGAGTCCTTTTCAAAATGTGTTCAAGAAGTCACTGCTAAGTACTCAGAGCAGACGGTCCAGCAGAAATGTATATGTCAGACTGTCCAAAGAGAAGAGTAAGGAATCCAACTTCCATCTCCTAGAACTCACCATCTGTCATTAACGCCAGTACTACAGTCTCTTTCATATTGTCTCTCCAATTCCACTTGCACGTCTTACCTACCTCCAGACTCTACTTTTAGTTCCCTAACTGTCTAAAGGGATCCCTGGACTCTCCAGGCTTCATTAGCATTTCCTTTACTATCATCCCCGGAACAGTCTCCACTGGACGATGGTAGCCCCTGCAGTATGGGACCTGGATTCCCTTTTCTTCAAAGTGCTGTGATATTGGACTATATTTTATGCCCTGCATTAGTCATAATTTGTCAGATCTGGAATAGGCCTTTGAGAGAAAGCTGCCAGATTTAGCAAATAAGAATACAGGATGCCCAGTTACACTTTAGATAAGCAATGCTTTTTCAGCAAGAGCACATCCCAAATATTGCATGGTGTCCTGTCTTTTATCTGGCAAATTGGAGATGAGGAAACCAAGGCCTAGAGAGTGAACTGACTTGCAAAAGTCCGTTTTAGAGAAAAACCCCAAGCCAGAAAAAAACAAGAGCAGAAAGAACTAAGATCTTACTCCTGACCGATGTATAATGTTTTGTGTGTGTGTGTGTATAAAAACAACGTCTGTGGTCAAGATGTGTTGAATCAGTAGAAGGAAGCAAATTTCTCATGAAAAAAAAAAATTTGTACTTGCTTTTCTATTAATTATTTAACCAAATAATTTGGGCCCCTAGGGTGAAATGGCGTAAGGAAATCCTTAGATCTCCAACCTGAGACTATCTGAGTGGAATAATTCAAATTCCTTCTTAATAAATGGCAAACCAAAGACTGGACAGACTGGAAATATCAAAGAATGTGTGTGGAGCTGGACTGAGGGAGCTGAATGTGTCACTACCATCCTTCCGGACCACGACTGCCAGTCTGTGTGATTTCAATGTTCCACTTTTTTACAAATGAGAAGACCCTGGATATAAAGTGCAACAAATATTTATAGAAAGCCACTTTTTAGGAAGAAATCTTTTTAGATATTCTATAACATTACTGTCTTTCAAATCAATACATAACTGTCTAATATTCCAATAGGAAAATGTGCAAAGAACACAAAAGGTTAATTCACAAGAGAAGACATCCAGATGGCTGATAAAAATATAAACCAGCTCACAATCCCGCTAAACCAAAGAAACACAAATTAAATCAAGTATAAAATACCACTGATTTTTTAACCTACCAAAGTAAGCTTTTAAAACGTTATAAAATTCAGGTTTGGCGAAGGCATTGTTAAATGGGTGCTCTTGCCACTGACAGGACAACAAATTGATAGAAACTTCCTAGAAGGCAGTTTGATTCTAGGTATTAGGATTCTTAAAATGTTCATATGTTTAAAAGAAAAATATAAAATTTTATTAATTTTTCCTAAGTGTAGAGTTATTTATACCAGTATAGAATTAGAAACAATGTAAACATTCAACAATAATATAACTTCATAAATTATGATATAGCCATGAGTGGAATGCTCTGCAGCCGTTAAAAACCGTGTTTTCAAATAATCTATAACTATATAGGAAAATCTTCACAATGGACCAAAAAAAAAAGGGCAGGGCCCGAAACTGTCCATATAGTTTGATTCAGGTTTTATAATCTCACACACCAATACAAAGGAAAACACACTGATATATTAAGTGTAAGTGTGATTCTCTCTGAGTGATTATCATATCCACTTAAACAATGTTCCTAAATTTAAAGAATCTTAAAATCTTAAGATCTTTGGATTTATTTTTAAATTACAGTAAAAATTTGAAACATACTTTGTGTAAAGGTAAAATATAACTGCTTTGTATAAGTTCCTTACAGCTGCCATAACAAATGACGACAAACTTGGTGACTTAAAACAACAGAAATTTATTTTCTCAAAGTTCTGGAGACCAGAAATCTGAAATCAAGATGCCAGTAGGGCCATGCTTCCTCCAAAGGCTCTCAGGAAGAATCCTTCTTTGTCTCTTCCAGCTCCTTGTGATTCCAGCCAGTCCTTGGCTTGCGGCTGCATAGCTCAAATCCCCACCTCTGTCTTCCCATGGTCTCCTGGCTTCTCTCCAAGTCTCTCCTCTGTGTCGCTTATCGGGACACTTGTTATTAAATCTAGGGCCCGCTCACTTAATCCAGGATAATCTCAAATTGGCATCCTTAATATAATTAAATCTGCAAAGACTTTCTTTCTAAAAAATGTCACATTCACAGGTTCTAAGGGTTAGGCAGTAGACTTATCTTTTGGAGGACTACCATTCAACCTGGGGTAGGAAGTGGGACTGGACTCTGGAGGCGGGGCTCTGACACTGACCAAATTGAGGGACTAGCAAAAATAGGTCTGTGGCAGAAGCACCTCCCCCTAAGGCACGCCCAACAGTGTGCTGTGTCAGTTTATCACTGCCATGGCAACACTCAGAGGTTACTGCCCCTTTCCATGGCAATGACCTGCTAACCTGGAAGTTACCTCCCTCATCTTAGAAATGTCTGCATAAACCACCCCTAAAAGTGGGCATAAATATGAATGCTTCACTATCTCTGAGCTGAGGCTCTGGGCACATTGCCTATGGGGTAGAACCTCTGCTGCTGCTGTACACCACTGCTTCAATAAAAGTTGCAGTTTAACACCACTGGCTCACCCTTGAATTCTTTCCTAGGTGATGCCAAGAAGGCTCCCAGGCTAAGTCCCAATTTGGGGGTTTGCCTGTCTTGCATCAAACCCACTATATAGCCTAAGGTGGTGGTTTTACTTACAAATGTCAAATACATAAAAAATATTTGTGTTTCATTTACGACTTTTTTAACTACAAGTAACAGAAAACCCGACTCAGGCTGGATTTAAAAAGAAAGGAAATTGTTGGTATATCCAAATATGCTGCATCTGAGCAGGCTGCAGAGTCTAGGAACCAAACACTATGGCTAGGACCATTTTTTGCACTCTCTGTGAGTCTTAGCAGATTTATTCCTTAAAGATGGCCAGCTGGCTCTGGCTCAGTGGGCTGCTGGACCTAGCTCATATCAACTATTCAGAGGAAATTGTTAAATTTTCAGAAGTTTTGTGAATCTATTGCTAACACAGCCATTATTTGAAAACAATAAATTATGTAAGGTTGCAATTCAATAAATTATATTTTCAAAATGTAATAAATACTTAACATTCATGTCTTCCTATTTTACATTTTACTATTGTCTATGCTCTTGAGGTGAGTTTCATCTATTGTACTTATGTCTACGGTGGAAAGACTATAATCATCGGCAACATTATGTGAGAGCTTGAAATCAACATGGTGGAGGTGTTCCACCAGGAATTGGCAAATGCTACAAATCAGAGCTGTTTTTTGAGAGCCAGTTGTTAAACATTCACCACCACACCACCATTCCAGCTGCCCCAGACTCACAGCCCCTCAGGTTCAAGTACAGCAGGATAAAGACGGCACCCTCAAAAGTAATAAGATTCACCCTGATTGGATATTTTGCCCGTCTTTCCGTCTCTGAGCCGAAGACCAAAGCCAAAGGAAAAGTGATAGCCTGTCCTCCATCCTGGAGCTATGTTAGCACACACCCAAACCTATATATTTAGGGTGATCACTCCATAACTATCAGGAGATGTCACTGGAAGAAGGGAAAAATGGCTGCTGGGGAAACGTCAAAGTATATCCGCCATAGTTGTCAAGCAGTTGCTTACACATGGTTTCAATGTCTCCTCCTTTCATTCCTCATTGATAAGAGGCACATGGTTCTGGACCAATGAAGCTCGCGTAAATGGGGTGAGATGGGCAGGTTCTAGTGCAAGATCTCTTCTCGATAACCCCCTAATCTCTCTTTTTGGTAGAATGATGTCCCCACTCTCCTCTCCCTCAGGTCTGTTTTTTTTTTTTGGTTTTGTTTTGTTTTGTTTTGTTTTGTTTTTGAGATGGAGTCTCGCTCTGTCTCCCAGGCTGGAGTGCAGTGGCCGGATCTCAGCTCGCTGCAAGCTCCGCCTCCCGGGTTCACGCCATTCTCCTGCCTCAGCCTCCTGAGTAGCTGGGACTACAGGCGCCCGCCACCATGCCCGGCTAATTTTTTGTATTTTTAATAGAGACGGGGTTTCACCGTATGTTTGCCAGGATGGTCTCGATCTCCTGACCTCGTGATCCGCCCGCCTCAGCCTTCCAAAGGGATTACAGGTGTGATCAGGCCTGGTTTATTAATGCTCACAGCTTGGCTCCAACTTAGATGAATGGAGCATACATTTATAGGTTGTGTAGGTTCCTGCCCTGAGATTTTTTAAAAAATGAATGTATTTCTTCCTTTTGAGGGGTTCCTAGTCAAGTGGAGGAGGCGTATACAAATAAATAATGACCACATGATGAAAAGTGTGCTTTCATAGACATGTGGAAAAGCTGCACTGACAGCTAGTGGGGAAGTTCAGAAAATTGGGGACAGACTCCTAGAGAAGAGGACATGTGTGAACTGGACCTTTACATCCAAATAGGAGGTTTCCTGTGTGGCTAGAGAAGATGTTCCATTCCAAAGGAACACAGAGAGCTAAGGTACCACAAGGTCACCTGCGTTCCTTTACGCCACCTTTCTTCCAACACCCTAGACACCCCAGGAAGATTTCCCTTCCTCTCTCACTCTCTTTACCACTCTGAGCCAAAAGTAGAACTCAAACATGGGAGTCACACAAAAGCACCGCTGGATGCAGCCTGGCGTGGAGGATGAAGAACACACTCGGGCTTTAAATTGAACACACAAAGAGCCTGGGCCATTGGAAAGACCCACAGGCACCTTGGAAATCTCCAGCTGCCTCCACCACGACATCAGGTGAAATCCATTCCTCTTTGAGCATAAGCATTCAAGGCCAACCATTCCTTGCTTTGTTAGCTTTTCTTTTTGGCTCAATGACTGTATCAGCACAGAATCATTTTCTATTTTCATCGCCAGGGCAGACGTTTCTCCAACAGTCTTTTGAGCCTGGGGACCAAAGCACCATTTATAGCTTTGCTTCTATGGGAAAAAGTGCTTTTAAGTACCAAACAACCGAACAACTGACTTACAAATAAATGATTAAACTCAACTGCCCTTAAGCAATGAGCTTCCTGTAATGTTTTGCACAGTTCAGTACCAAAGGCTAATGTGTGTGTGTATGTGTGTGTGTGTGTGTTTTAACATTTCTAAATATGGGCGCCAGGTGTTGCATTTTCAGACTGACCGAGTCTAACTTTTTTCTTCTTAAAGCAACAGAGTCGTTTTTTTAGTGAACATGTATCTGTTTAAAAGGAAAGGTGAAAGAAACGGCAGGGGCCACAAAAGAAAAGCGACACTGAAAGATATATTTGCACAATATAAGAAAAGAGGTTAACTTATTTTTAAAACTTTATTATTACAGATTAAGGCAAGCCTCCAAGCATAGGGAAAGTTCAGAGATCAAAGCCTCTTGCACAGCTTGGTTTTACTTTGAGTCCAGCAACTCAAATATATCTCCACGAAGAGGTTTCTAGTCCTTTCAAAGCAAGCCCAGATGAACCAAAATTTTAAAAGCACGCAGTGAAGATAGTACATGAACTGTGTCCCTGATAAATCAGTATCAGGGTGACCCCATCAGAAGGAGTGACCATGCAAATTGCCTTTTTGCATCGAAAGAAGACGACAGGGCTTAGTGCTTGATTCATTTCAGTCTCCCACTCCTTGATTCCTCTCTATCTCTTTTCTACACCCTTGACTGATCTTCTGTTCTCAGTCTTTTCATTTCTCTCTCACTTCCTCTAACAACAGCATATGATATAGTGAGGATTAGTACTCCCAAACCAAGAAAAAATTAACTATAGTTTTTTTTCCTTTCAAAACAAAACCACTTCTTTACTGCTGTTCTTTGGAGATTCTTGACCTTTGTGTATACTGGCATGATGAAGCATTTTGCCCTGTATGCATTGGTATATGATTTTTCTATATCCTGGAATCGTAGGTATTTTAATCATACTGATAACTATCAAACTTTTAAAAACTTGCTTGTGGCCAGGCATGGTGGCTCACGCCTGTAATCCCAGCACTTTGGGAGGCTGAGGTGGGTGGATCACCTGAGGTTAGGAGTTCAAGACCAGCCTGGCCAACATGATGAAACCCCATCTTTACTAAAAATACAAAAAATAAGCTGCACCTGGTGGCAGGCACCTATAATCCCAGCTACTTGGGAGGCTGAGGCAGGAGAATCACTCGAACCTGGGAGGCAGAGGTTGCAGTGAGCCGAGATCAGGCCACTTCACTCCACAGTGAAACTTCATCTCTAAATTAATTAATTAATTAGATTAATTAAAACATAAAAACTTGCTTGTGCTTTTGAACAACATCCAATATTTCATGGAGAGCAGGACCGGCTACATATGTTGTGAGATCCAGTGCAAAATGAAGACGAGAGTCCCCTTCTTCGACTTGTGAGACAAGGTGAGAGTCTTCTGAATGTAGGGTCCCGTGTGACTGCATAGGTCCAGGTCCATGGAGTGAGCTCTGCGGGTGGGTTTTCATTCATGAGAGCACACACACACGGACACACAGACAATTCTCTAGACTAGTATAGAATTAATCAAAATTCACCGTGAAAATTAAATCGCGTGACCCCCACCAAAAAGGCCAAAGTATCCTGTGCTGGTTTCCAGTATACTTCCTGAGAATTCACTAACCATCACTGACAGAGAGAAAATATTGTAATTCGTTACAGCACCTGGGCCAACTGATGAGTGGGGTGTTTTGGGTAACTTGTTTACAAATTTTTAAAACTTAACAAGCATACACAAAATGTGCTGAACAGAAAAGGAATTTTAGAGCCACCTTTCCCTCAGGGCTGTGAGCATTTGTAATACTGTGTGTGGAGGGTTCCAGTGCTGGGAAACATGATTGACAGCAGCCACCATGTGATCGACTGATGACCTGACTGACGGATTGATAAGGCCAGGCTTGCAGAAAAGAATTCTGAAGAGCAGGTTTTTCTGGTTCCAACAAATTAAATCACAGTCACATTTTTCTTCAATTAGTGACCCATATCTGTTTTCACTTTCTTCTGGACCTTCTGTTGGTCCCATGGATGCCCCCTCCCCCTTTAGCCCCTACTCATTGTCCCCACCCCTTGTTATCTGGACACTTTTCCTTAGCCTGTGATAATGGAGTCATTATCCCATGTCCTTTCTTGCAAACTTGACAGGGTATTAGAGGCATCTTCTTCCTCCCAGGCTTCTGTTGCCTTCAAAGTGGGCTGGAGCATTTGTCTATGGGATGGAGAAGAGCGAGTGTCCAGATTCCAGTTGCACCTCTTGATTGCAGATGGTTTCTACTGCATCTCCCAAGGGCAAACACAAGTCACCATCATGAATTTACACTTTGTTCTCAATTGCCCACTCCAACCTCCTATCTAGAGTCACATGAGCATGAGAAATGAATGTTGTCTCCTTCAATCTTTATAATGCCTTGGGCACAGATGAGAAAAAGTCTTTGGAGAGGTTAAATAACTATTAATAAGAGGAGGGATTGTGATTCGACCACTGCATTAACTGACTCTCACCATTGTTCTGTACAGTCCACAAAACTTTGCAATAAAGTAAATCATAAAACAAAAGTTTAACTAGGTAATCATTATATATACAAGATTCTAAATAAGCTCATTCATTCTCCCTGTGGTTTCCCGTTTTCTACCTCCTTCCAGATCATTATTCCAAGTGCGGCCTCAGCTCCCTCTCCCTGGCAACCCAGTGGATGATTCTAACTTCCCAGTCACCTCTTTCTTTCCTACCAACCCCTCACTGCCACTCAGATGCTGTCAGAAAACACATTTAACCAAACTAAAAATAGCAAATCCAGAATATTCTCCAGCAAGGAGAAATAAGCTAACCATCTTCAAAGAAGGTGAAAGGATTTCAAGAATGGTGAAACATTCACAAATCTAGAATTGTGTTGTATGAGTTAACTGGCAATGGTGTACCACCTTGTAAAAATTCAAATAACAACTCATGTGCCTGTAGTCCTGTATAGTTTATAAAGCACTAATGCACTTTAACTGCACAGCATATTATGGCATAGATGCCATTATTAGGTCCATTTTTACAAAGGCAAAAGCTGAGGCACACAGCAGTTGCATAACTTCCCTGCAATTAGTCAATATGAGAAGTGAAGTCAGGTTTTCTAACTTAAGAGCCTGTGTTCTTTCCACTCTCCCACACAGCTATTTGTTGAATTAAATTTTCAGATCAATGCACTTTTATTTCTTCTTTTTCCAAATAGCAAGAAATACAATTCAGAAAGAGCTAAGAGCCTCGTCTAACATTCTGCAGCTTAGACATCCTCCTGCTGCCAAATTTAGAAGTCATGGGCCTTTGTGTATTCTTTCAAAAGTGAACTTGGTTTTAAATAAGTGGAGAAAATATGGATTATTTAATAAAAGAATCTAGGACAAGTAGGAAGCTACTTGGGGGAAGAGAAACTTGGATCCAATACCTCACTTGATACACAAAAATAAATTTCAGTGGATTAAAGATTCAAATGTGAAAATAAATCCCTAAAAAACCTAGAAGAGAACATTATTCCCACCCCTCACCATCCCACTCCACCCCATCCCACCCGCTGTTGCCTAGGGTTTAGAATCTCTGAGTGGGAAAGGGCTAAGTATGACACAAACAAAGAAGCCATAAAGAGTAAGATTGATATATTTGACTACACTTAAAAAATCTGCACGTTTAAAAGCCACCACCATTAACCAAGTCAGAAGTCAGAAATCAAACTGGGGGAAGTATTTGAAACTTATACGCAGGAAGAAGACTAATTTTGTCATATATAAGCAAATCACACAAATCAATAAGGAAACACCATACACCCAATAAAAAATATGCAAAAGACAGAAAGGATGATTTATAGAAATACACATAGCCCTTAAATAGACAAAAAGATGCACAACCTCACTCATATTGAAGAAAAAGCAAATGAAAACTCCATTGGGATAGCTTCTTCTACATTTCGTATTTGCAAACATCCCAAAGTTTGACAGTACACCGTGTGTGATGAACATAAGACAATGGGCCCATCACCTCTCCGGTGTGTAATCTGAGTGCAAACTGGTATATTGTCAATGGAGAACAATTTGCAGATTGGCAATAGCTATACAAATTTAAATGCACATATAGAGGATTTAGGCAAATTATCTGTCATCAAAGTGCCATTAAGTGTAAATGATGGAACTTGGATTTGACTCCAAACCCCATGCTATTGGCACAGCCCAGAGGTGGAAGACTACACAACCAGAGCAGCCCCTACCTACACATTAAACAGCTATTTAATTTGTACCTATGAATGCAAGTAACATTTTCCATTTTTAATATTTAAATTTTTTATAGACTTAGGGGGTATAAGTGTTGTTTTGTTACATGGGTCTAATGCATAGTTATAAAAAGTCCAAGCTTTTAGTGTAGCCCTTACCTGAATAGTACACATTGTACTCATTCAGTAATTTTATAATATCTCCCCCTCTGTCCCACACCCCTCCTAGTCTCCAGTGTCTATTATTCCATTCTTTAGGTCCATGTGTACACATGATTCAGCTCCCACATATAAGTGAGAACATGCAGTATCTGACTTTCTGTTTCTAAGTTATTCATTTAAGATAATGGCTTCCAGTTCCATCCATGTTGCTGCAGGAGACATAATTTCATTCTTTTTTTTCAGGGCTGAGTAGTATTCCATTGTATATATTATATATATCACATTTTCTTTATCCAGTCATCCATTGATGAACACTTAGGTTGATTTCATATCTTTCCTATTGTGAATAGTTCTGCAAGAAACATACCATTGTAACACCTTCAATTTTTTAAAACAGATTTATTTTTTAGAGCAGTTTTAGGTTCACAGCAAAATTTAGCAGAGGTAAAGAGATATCTCATACACCTTGTGCCCTCACAAATGCATAGCCTCCTCTATTCTCAACACCCCCACCAGAGTGGTACATTTGTTACAATCGATGAACCTACACTGATACATCATTGTCACCCAAAGTCCGTAGTTTACGCAGGAGGGTTCGCTTTTGGTGTTGTATACTCTACCTGTTTGGGTAAACATATAATGACCATTATAAGTGTCATACAGAATAGCTTCACTGCCCTAAACATCCTCTGCGCTCTGCCTATGCATCCCTCAACATCTTTAATTTTCATGCTAAAATTGGAAGAAAAGTGTTTATTATGTATGTTTTATGTGTGAAGAGGCTGCAGCTCAGAGAGGTGAAGTTTATTGCCCACAGCCACATAGCTGCTAAGTGGTAAAACCAGGCTCAAAGCCAGGGTTAGCCTTTCTTTCTACAGAACTGCTGCCTCCAACAGCTGCCTCTGCCCTGTGCATGCTGCCCTCTAGAATCCGAAAAGCTCTGTAGGAGGAGGGACCTGCGTTACAAGATACTGGTCCTCAAGATTTGTTGGTCAATGAATGAAAGGTGTAATTCTGATGTTCGCCTTTGCAGATGAAGAGAATGCTGCCTTCTTTCTGCAAAAAGAAAAACAATTACAAAGCAAAAAAGAAATCAGTGAAGGCTAAAAGGAATATTAAAGTCTTCTGAAATAAAGTTATTTATTCACAATAAAATACTCCAGACTTTCTCCAACAGGGCCTTTGCTTTAGAACCCAGAGGCCTTTTAGGATAGAAAATGCTGACACCAAATGGTGACAAGTAGAACTCCCATGTCCGGGACAATAGAAACATCTGAAATGAACACTGCTGTGTCTGGCCAGCTCTCTGAATGGCTGCACTTGTTCCCAGAAAAATTGTCTTGTCAACAGCGCCCAACGAGTTTCATTTTGCAACATTTCCCACACATGTGTGTCAGGATTTGCTCCCAAGAAGCCGGCATTCCTTCTCTGCCACCAGAATCCCAGAACATGCCAGGTGCGGCCCACTGTTGGCTGCACTCCCTAAGTGCTAGTTTTCTCTGCCTTGGTCTACAGTGGGTGGATGTGCATATCCACATATGCACAGGCAAATGGATGTATGCATGTGTATATTCATAAGCTCATGTTTCAGGGTCCAAAATCCCTTACCTTTCCTTATGTGTACAGAGAAAATGTGAGCTTTGTTATTTTGTCTATAGAAGAGCTGATTTTCTTTCTTCTTGCTGGGATGTGGGAAAAGAACTAAAGCTTAGTTCCATCTTGCCATTTCAGTGCAATTCAATAATTTTAACTGTCCCATCAGGTAACTCAGTTTTCTCTGCTTGGATAACTCCAGGAAATGTAATATCTTTCAAAGTTCTGTCTCCTCCCTTCAAGATGGTACCCGGGATATGGGAGAAGCATGTGGCTATTTGTCCTTGTGGCATTGTGGAACACTGTCTTATAGGTTGGCTGGTGAAGTGGAGCTGGTACTCAATGGGAAGGCAATACCTTCCAATGCCCTGCTTTCTGCCACCTGGCAAGGGCTTAGTGGTACAAGTTTGAGTTGTCTAGACTATAGAGGAAAATGCCCCACCAATTAAAAGTAGTTATTTCATTTAACAAACCCAAATATCAGTAGAGAGTAGGGAAAGAGTCTATGCCTCTCTATCTTTTTAGCTTTACGTGAAGGAGGACAAGTGGAGTTATCCATCTCAGCCATACTCAACAAATATTATAAACCAGTGGTTTTTCAAGGTTGGTGGCACAGGAGGATAGCTATGGAGTTTGTAAAAAACATGGATACTCTCCCCCACCCCCACCCCCACCCTTTGGGATTCAGATTCTATTAGTGTGCAGTGGAGCCTGGTTACTGATATTTTAAAAACTCAGGTAGTTTATTATGTAGCCAGGGTTGTGAACCAAAGTTCTATGTAGAGAACAAACATGTATGTAACAGTGTATTCATGTAACAGG
The DNA here is from genome assembly GCF_043159975.1 of Macaca nemestrina. Lineage (NCBI taxonomy): Eukaryota > Metazoa > Chordata > Mammalia > Primates > Cercopithecidae > Macaca > Macaca nemestrina. The sequence goes on along the minus strand of NC_092133.1, from coordinate 37,505,310 downwards.
CAAACTGGTTTTTTGTTTGTTTTTGCTTTGTATCCATTGCTCTGGACTGAATGTTTGTTTCATCCACAAATTCACATGTTGTTGCCATAATCCCCCATGTGAGATTAGGAGTATTTGGAGTTATGCCTTTGGGAGTAATTAGGACATGGGTGTGGACCCCTCCTGAATGGGATTAGTGCCCTGAAAGGAAGAAACACAAGAGAGATGATCTCTTTCTCCACCATGTGAGGATACAGCAAGAAGGTGGCCATCTGCAAACCAGAGCGAGAGCCCTCACCAGGAAACTTATCAGCTGACACCTTGATATTGGATTTCCCAGACTTTACAATGGAGAGAAATACGTTTCTATGGTAATTTTGTTATAGCATCCCGAAGTGACTAAGACACCCTGGTGATCTGGGAGGCTCTAATGTGTGGAATTTACCTAGTTTTCCTGTAAGAGCTGCCAGCCTCCTCTTGGATTTTCCTGGCACTCTTCCCCTTCTCTCCCTATGCCCCCCTTCCTAAGTTGTCTGAGGCAAACCTCTTCCTCCAGTAGATGTTTTTTCTGTTGGACACTCTTCTGCCCTTTCTAATAGAGCTGAGATTTACTAGTAGTACATAGGTTTACTTCCTCTGAGACTACGTAACCTGCTCTCTCAGAAAGCTTTGGAAAGGAGCTAGGCTCTTTTTCACCAAGTTAAAACATTTTGGTTAAATATAATCACACCATTTAGCACCTAATTATAAACTATTACCCCACAACTTAAAAATATTGAATATGAGATTTTCTGTTATTTTTAAAAGGTAAACAATTACTCACAGACCTTTATAAAAAAGATTACTATGTTGAAAGTGAGTCCCCACTTCCCCCTACCCCCATCAAATTATTCTGACTGAAAAACACATGTTTAAAATAAATGTCTCAAATTCGTTGCATTGAGAGCTGAGTTTGGTACCAAATTCACAATGTGACATTGTTTCTGCTGGGCCGTTGAACCCCTTTTTCCTCCCAGGTGGTGATGAAAGACTTTCACTTCCTGGCAAAGAATAAGAGAGGGTTTTGGCTGCATCCCCAGCAAAACCAGCTTTTGATAAATGGTTTGGCACAAATACTTGTGGGCCTGAGCTCTCCCCTTCTATGCATTAAGGGTGTGTCATTGACAGAATTGTCACTGGTCTCTCTGGATGGAAGAGGAATGGTGTTCACAGCCTATGATTTGGGCCTGTCATCTATGGACAAAGACATGTGCTAAGCCCTCTAAGGCATACAAAGAAGGTTACACTCTAAATGGGAAGACAAGCCATACTTGTGTATATAAAGGAAGGTGGTCAGGGGCAGAAGGCAGCTAAAATAGGGTAAGTATCAACAATGTGTTCTTAGGGTGAGTTCCCAGGAAACCGGACCTGAGATGGGAATTTGTGTGCAGAAGTCTATTGGAGATGCCCTTGGGATCATCATCTATGGGGGCATGAAGGAGTAGATTGAGCAGAGAAAGAGTTGAACCACAATTTAGTTACAGTACATATCTCAGCCAATCTAATAAGATGCTCTAGAGTTAGGCTGGTCTTTCGGAGTTGTCACCCCTTGAAACGAGATGACCTGGCCTTTGTAATCTTCCCCCGATCATTAACCATTAAGTGGAGGGGCCTGTCCTTAGGCAGGTGTCTCTTTTTGTCAGTGAGCTATCACCTCCTAACACTAAGCCATCAGCTCTGCCATTGTCAGTGGCAGAAGGAATGGTGCCTCCCTCCTGAAGGGGGCTCTGGGCAGCTCACCACAGCATCCACTACAGTGGGGGATCTGTGACCTTGAGGATAAATGTGGTTTTTTTTGTTGTTGTCGTTTTGTTTTTTATTCTTTGTTCTAGAGTATAACCTTCTTCGTATGCCTTAGAGGACTTGGCACATGTCTTTGTACATAGATGACAGGCCCAAATTAGAGACTGTGAACACCATTCCTCTTCCATCCAGAGAAACCAGTTACAAGATGGAGTCTTGCTCTGTTGCTCAGGCTGGAGTACAGCAGTGTGATCTCGGCTCAGTGCAACTCCACCTCCTGGGTTCAAGTGATTCTCCTGCCTCAGCCTTGTGAGTAGCTGGGATTACAGTTGTGTGCCACCATGCTCAGCTAATTTTTGTATTTTTAGTAGAGACAGGGTTTCATCATCTTGGCCTAGGCTGGTCTCAAACTCCTGAGCTCAACTGATCCTCCTTCCTCGGCCTCCCAAAGTGCTGGGATTGCAGGCATGAGCCACCGTGCCTGGGCCAAGGATAAATGTTTATAGCACGAGGTAAAAAAGGTACATTACTAAGGCACTGGGAGTAACTGGGGAATCTGAAGCATATTGTTATGATGAGTCTCTATTTGCTATTCATTTCACTCTGATAAGACTGTCTCAATCGCCTAGTGTTATAAACACTACAAATACTACTATAGCATAAAATGCCCTCCGTAAGATCCAGTAAACAATAACTGAAATATTTAACTGACTCTTTTCAAACCATAAAGGTCAAACACATTTCAAGTTTGGTTTAATTGTATTTTACAATTTTGGTTTTATAACCCAAAACTATTGTTTTCCAATTCACTGCCTAAATAATTGTGAGATTCTCTCTGTCTCTCTCTTTATTTATTTATTTATGAAATAAGATCTGGCTCTGTTGCCCAGGCTGGAGTGCAGTGGCACAGTCATGGCTCACTATAGCCTCAACCTTCTGGGTTCAAGCAATCCTCCTGCACCACCACACTCAACTAATTTTTTACTTTTATTTTTGTAGAGACAGGGTCCTCTTTGTTGCCCAGGTTGGTCTTGAACTCCTGGTCTCAAATGATTCTCCTACCTCAACCTCCCAAAATGCTGGGATTACAGGCATGAGCCTGGCCTCAATTTTTTTTTTAAGGTAGACTTTTTTTTTTTCCAGTAGTTTTTGGGGAACAAGTGGTGTTTGATTAGGTGGATAAGTTCTTTAAGTGTGATTTCTGAGATTTTGATGTGCCCGTCCTCTCTCCTTTTAAAATGATTTCTTTATGATCTGCCTCCTTGGTCTGGCACATTTATGCCTGTTTCCATCACTACCATCATTGGTTTCTTTCAGATCTTTGCTAAAATGTCATCTCCTCAATGAAGCCTAATTGGATAATCTTAGACTGCCACCCCAACCCGATCCTGGCATGCCCTGTCCCCTTTATTTCTCTCTACAGCATTTATCACCATCTGGCCTGCTTGAGATTCTTGAATAATTTTATTTATTGTCTGTTTCCTTCCAGTAACAGACAAGTATGTAAATCTCATGAAGCAGGGGTTGTTTTATTCACTCTGTATTACTAATGCCTAGAAGTGCCTGGCACATAATAGGCACGTAGTCAATATGCATTGAATGAATGAATGGTACCCGTTGAGGCTTCCATGGTTCTCTTCGGGCCATTTGCAATAGTGACCCAGCTGAAGTAGCAGCTTCAGCTCTCTGCACCTTCAAGGAGTCCCATTCTGGACCATGGTACATTCACTGCAGGGCTGCCCCTCTGTGACCCTGCCTCAGGCCTGCCACTGTCCTGCTCAGAAGCTCCCATGACTTCTCAGTGCCAACTCAGGCTCTGGGCGGTCTGTGAGGTCTGCTCCAAACATGGCTTCTTTCCGTTTCCCCCATCTACTCAAATCCTTCCAGCCCTCCTGGCCCGTGACAGGCTCCCTCCCCTGTGAGTGCCCTTCCTGCCACCTTTTCCCGCCCTCCTCTGAATTCCTCCAGCAGATGAGTGTAAGGGGGCAAGTTAAACATCTTCCAGGGCCTTCTGAGGAATGTGAGGATAAATGGTAAAGCACTTCACAAAGCCTAACATCTTTAGAGATGACTGTTATTACCAGTATATACGATAATATTATTGTATCATAAACTTCTCAATTCAGTTATATATGTCTGGAAGGTTGGAGCTAAAGCATCAAGTCAGATTCTCCAGTTTACCAGTAATAAAGATGATCTTGTGACTCTGGTCACAGTGGTGTGCTGGAGTCAGCTGATGCCAGCTCACAAGAACTCATGGTCAAATGTTCTGGAACTTTGCAAGCTGGCTGCTAAACATTCACATGCACCCCACTGCCAACAGACCCATGCTTGTTTCGCACTCAGTTCATAAGCCCCAGGAGAGAAAGATGTGTTTAACTGCTTACCTTAGAGACATTATCAGTCAAGAACAAGAATTAAAAGGATGTGGTGAGAGAAGTGAAGGAGCAGTTTGGGGAGTGATGATGAGTAGTTCTGTTTTAGGAATTTTGAATAGTATTTTTCAGTGGAAGGTAAATGGGTCTGGTGCTCAAGAGAGAGAAATGGGCTAGAGATAAAGATTTGGAAGTTATGGGATATTGGCAGGACTAGAGGATTTTACCCCCAGATACCCAGGAGCCATGGCCCCAACCACTGATCCACAGCACAAGGTCTATCATCTCGCCCAGGCTCTGTTCTCATTCTCTCCAGTGGCCCCAAGTCACATCTTATTATAATTGTCTCCTGATTGCTTCCCTTCTTTCTCCCTCACCAATTCACCCCATTCATCATTGCCTGATTAATTTCCCTAGGGCACCATTTTGGTCACCTTCAGTGTTTGCTTAAACACCTTCGACAGCTCCTAACTCTTTGCAAATAAAATCCCAACTCTCCTATTCAAATTTGTCCTTGAAGCAAATCCCTGTATTTTCTCCCCTCCATGCCTGATATTCATGCTGTCACCCATAATTTTGTATACAGCTAAGTTTAATAAACATTTTGGAATAAAGACTAGAAGTCACAAATAAGCTGCTGTTGTACATCAATTCCATTGTTCTAACTATCACTTCTTACCTTGTAGATGAAAGCGAACCCCTGTTATAACTAAAATTTCTTGTTCTTGTTAGGCACCCAACATGTATAGCTACCAAATGCTTCTTAACGGCAAGAAACAAATTTTCCAAGGTTTATTTTTCATTCAAGACACTCTACACATGTTCCTGGCAAGGCAGTTCTAAGCTCCAGAAGACACTTGCTGCCAAGAACCAAACACAGCTGTTCAGGCAACAGAGGAAGCTGGTGCTCGGTGAAAAACCAAACCAAAACAAAACCCTGCCCGCACATTTGAGGATGGCACAGGTCCCAGATCTACACCTTGAAATGAATAGATGATACAAGATATTTGATATAAAAGAAAATCAAAGTACCGGAAACAGAAGTTTTCTCTCTCAAACTGACTTCCTCCACTGTGCACAGAGAATAACAACAGGACTCCTAAGGATAAAAATAATGTTTGCTGATGGGGAGAGGACTGCTTCTCCACTGAACCATAGAAAACCTAAAATTCTCCCCATTGCTTCTTGCCCCATACACTTGTACTCAATAAAGATCTGTAAGAATGATCATGTGGAGACTAAATATTACCCAAAATGGAAAAAATTTAAAAACAATCCCAAACTAAGAGGAGCAGTGGCTACCTGGGAGCATCAGCACGGAGACCAGTGAGCTGCTGTGTTCTTTGTTTCCTCAGAGCCATCATCACCTGAACAGGCAGGAGCATTGGTCACATCTGCCAGCATCATGGTGTTGGCAGCGTGGAGGGGAGGACAGAACAGTGGCCCAGCTCCCATGTGGACCAGGCAGGCAGTTGTCATGCTATCTTATTCATCACTTATAATGTGAAGAAGTTGGCACTATGACTGCTATTTTACATGTTGGAAGCTGTGATCCCCCCATGGGGTAAGGGAATGGCTCAAGCTCATACATCTGGCAAGTAGCAGGAGGTTCAGGCTTGTGTAGCTCCTTAGGCACCAATACTTCCAGTTGCATTCAGAAGGGTGCTATAGGTGTTCTACAAAACAAACAAACAAAAGGTAAGCACATTGAGAATACAATGGGTGAACACAGTTTATTACAAACCTTTAATGTTCTAACACACATTGTATAGAGTTTCTCTGGTTTCTCTACACTTAATTCACTACAGAATTTTTGTTTTGCCTGGAACACTTCATGGGACCAGTGTTCCCATGAATCATTGCAGGACACCCCTCTGGTCTCATTAGAGTCCTAGGTCTGTTTTATTTTTTTGTCTTGTTTTATTTTCTTTTTTGAGACAGAGTCTCACTCTGTTACCCACGCTGGAGTTCAGTGGCATGAACAGGGCTCTCTGCAGCCTCGACCTACTGGGCTCAAGTGATCCTCCTGTGTCAGCTGTTCCTAAGCGGGCCTGGCACCACTTTTGGAAAAGTCTAGGGAAAGCAAAAGGCCATTGGGAAGGACTGTGACAGGGTTACCTACAAAGTATATGGGAACACAGGGAAGGGGAGGGGGAACAAGGAGAAACCTGGGCTATTACAATAGCAATGGACAGTTGTGGCAACTTGCATGCCAGTGCTCTTTGAAGTGCTTTAGTCCTCATAGGCACCTGTAAGATAGAAATCATTCTAATCTCCATTGCAGAGATAAGGGAAATGAAACACAGAAAGGTTTGGTAACTTGCCCAAGGTCACACAGCTCATAAATGTCTGAGTTTTGATTTCAGGTCGTCTGGTTCCTTAACACCTGTATTCTACTTGCTCATATTGAAGGGACATTTAATTGGGAATGTTTAAGATGGAGAAAGGTGGTCATGGCAGAAGATTTATATCACAGTTGCCCAAACAGTGTAAAAGCTTAATAACAATATCAACAGCCAGGTGCAGTGGCTCATGTCTGTAATCCTAGCACTTTGGGAGGCCAAGGCAGGTGGATCACCTGAGGTCAAGAGTTCGAGACCGGCCTGGCCAACATGGAGTAACCCCGTCTCTACTAAAAATACAAAAATTAGTTGGGTGTGGTGGCACGGACCTGTAATCCCAGCTACTCAGGAGGCTGAGGCAGGAGAATCACTTGAACCTGGGGGGTGGAGGTTGCAGTGAGCGAAGATCATGCCACTTCAGCCTGGATGAAAGAGTGAGACTCCACCTCAAAAATAAATAAATAAATAAATAAATAAATAAATAAATAAATAAATAAATAAAATCAACTACATTTGAATTTGAATTTGTTCTTCAAACACTTACTAGTCAGCCTACTTTACCAGGTACTGTACTATGATGCTGGGGATTTAGCTGTAAATACAGCAAGACTTATAGTCCAGCGTGGAGTATACACAAGGGATTAAATCATTACAACACAGGATGGCACATGCTTTCATGGGCAGAGAGGCACAGAAGACTGTGGAATCAGGAAAGGCACCTGACTCACACTTAGGTTAGCCCTTTGATGCTGTATTAAGGATTTTTCACTCTAGATGCTGCTCAAAAGGAGGAATGGATGGTATGGAGATGTTTCAGAAGGACCACACCTTCTTGTCCACAGATCCACAGTAACAGCTTGGAATTGTAGAAAGGCCCCAGAGTGGCCTGAACACTGCACACTGTGGTCCTCCTTTTAAAGGTTCTTCTCCAGGAAGTGCAGGGCTCTGGGGCCTCCCTGCTCTCTGCCCCAGGCTTAGTGCAGATGTAGTAACAACCCTTTTAACTGGGAGTCTCCACAACCATCAACCAGCACATCATGTAATCCTGGGTGTGGCAAGATCCCATGTGCTCCCTTGCATTTCCAAGCCCTGCTGCAGTTAGGTGGGACTGCGTGACTAGTTCTGGCCTATGGGCTATGACCAGCAAGAATGTCTATCATTTCTGAGACAAAGCTTTTAATTACTGATGCAAGACATCCTCATCTCAGTGCTCTCCCCGCTGCCATGGTGACTGAGATGGGCTCATAGCTCAGGTGGTACAGGTACACAAATGTGAAACCTCCAACAGCCTGAGTCTTGAATGGAGCAGAATTCTCCACCAAGTAGCATAAGCAAATAAACTTTTCTTAAGACACTGAGATTTGGAGATTACTGACCAATCTAGTAGATCAAGGAGAGTGCTCAACGTCTGATGCAAAGAGCTTCGGAAAATTGTTGTATAGTAGGAAGAAATCAATTCCTGCTATTGGCAGCAATGCCAAAGAGGATAAGGGAACTCTGTATAGTGTTTTGTTATTTTCGAGGCACTTCATGAACACGATTTAACTGAGTTCCTGAAAAGGCAATGAGACATCTGTGTTCTCAGACCTTATTTCACACCTCCCTTCACCACAGGGGATCGGTTTCACTACGTTAATGGTGGCTGAAAAAGCAAAAAGAGGACATTGAGGTAACTCAGAGAAAGAAACTGCAAGAAGCACACTACACCACTGGGCTGGAGCAACAAAGGGATGGAACCGGGATTGCTGAAAACTGGAAGTTTGGAGCAGGGCTCCCATGGAGCTGGAACACAGGTCTTTAACAAGGAAGTGCTGCTTGTCGCCCTGGTGCCATAGAAGTTTATAGGGAAACCTCTGCCGAGCTGGGACTCAGACCTTTGAGGAGATGTCGCTTAGCTCGTATTGATACCTCTGAAGGGTACAGTAAGGCTGGGTCTGGTTGTGCAGAAAAGACAAAAAGAAAAAGAAAAGAGCTAAAGACTGGAACCAACCACTGCTGTCTGAGTAGAGAACCATTACTGCAAAGACCCTGACAGTAGCAGCAAGCAAACAAAAAAGGTCAACTCTTTCCTCTTATCCAGACTTTTGGTCTCCCTCTGGTATCGCCATTGGCAGAGCCTGACATAAAGTCAGCTGGCAAATGAGAAAGAGAATTTGCTAAGTCCTGGCCTCAACCTCATGGAATCCACCACAAAAAAAGGTAGATTTGCAGCCGAGAGATGATAGCCTGATAACCAGACAGGCATCAGTACATTTGAAATTTTTGTTGGTAATCTATTCAATACCAGTGACCCAAAGCAAATTAAATATGACATTGGATGATTTCATAGTTTTATAAAACATATATACCTGATTTCAGATTGAACTGGAATGTCTCTGAAGACAAAACATAAATGACTATGAATTGACATTTATTGAAAGTGCTACCTTTGTGTCATGCACTCTGCCCAGCAGGTTATGTGGGCTATCTCAGTCCTCATTTTACAGACGAGGTAAAGCTGAGGCTTAAAGAAGTTAAGCAACTTGTTTTGAAGCTTCAAAGCAATAGAGACAGAATTTTTATGGGCAGCCTGACGAAGCCTGAGCTATTAGCCACATCTCAGTACTACCTCCCCATTCTCTTTACTGCTTAGGTGGCGCGCCTTTACCATTAGGTGGCTATACCTTGGGAATGAACACAACAATCCCAGATTCTTGCTAGAATGGTTTACATACTCCCTGCTGCAGCACCATTTGGCAGCTACAACTGCATTCTAACATGAAGCATTCAGCTCTTCAGTAACCAAACACCTAATAGTGAGGGTCAAAATGGACTCTCATCTCCCAGTTGATCTCTAGCAAAGAGTCATAGTATCTGGGAATTTCAGAGCTACATTATAGGCCCTTACCAGATGTCTGAATTCCCTTCTGTTACAGCTCAATAAACAGTTATCCAGCACCTGTTTGAATACTTTTCATGACATGTAACATACCACTGTATAAAGCTGCTCTCTGTATATTTTTAGACAGCTGAGTTACTAAACAGTCCTTACTTGAGGAGAACTGGAATCTATTACTCTACAATTTCCACCTGAAGATTTCTGATTTTGCTTTCTTGAGCAACAGAGTGCTTTGCCCATAACTTAAGGCAGCTGTCACGTCACTCTTCCCCTGGTAGGGTTGTGAGGTGCTCATATGCTTTTGGAGATAGCAAAAGTCTCAAATAATATGGCACAGACAGCCAGGCATGGTGGCTCACACCTGTAATCCCAGCACTTTGGGAGGCCAAGGTGGGATGATCACCTGAGGTCAGGAGTTCGAGACCAGCCTGACCAACATGGTGAAACCCCGTCTCTACTAAAAATACAAAAATTAGCCAGGCGTGGTGGCATGCACCTGTAATCCCAGCTATTCAGGAGGCTGAAGTAGGAGGATCGCTTGAACCCAGGAGGCGAAGGTTGCAGTGAGCCGAGATTGTGCCACTGCACTTTAGCCTGGGCAACAAGAGTGAAACTCCATCTCAGAAAAAAAAAAAAAAAAAAAAAGAGGGACAAAGGGTGAGCAGAGCTCAGATTAGTTATTGGAGAAGACAAGTACAGAGGAAGGCTCCTTGGCGGTTAAGAGTGTGTCTTTTAAAATCAGACAGATCTGAGTCCAAATCCTAGCTCAATCATTTCTCAGTTGTGACAATTCAGTAGCTCTGTGACCTTGGGTAAATTGTTTAGCCAAATGAGAAAGGTAGGACCACCTGACTGTGGTATTGTGAGGATCCGGTCAGCTAAGGCTGGTAGGTGCTTACCTTGGCCATGTAGCAGATGCTCAGGAAATGAGATCTATAGAGTGTATTAATGAAAGACAAATTTAATTTTGCACATAAAGTTATGAAATGTCTCCTTATGGCAGTGATTCTCATCTAAAAGTCATACCATCCCACTGAAGAAGACCTATGTTAGGGTTTATAACAGACTACTCTCTGGACAAAATTAATCCACTTAAAAAAACTAATAAATGTATACAGAATTTGAAATCCAAAGAACTGAATTCAGGATCTGGTTTTGCCCCTTATTCTGTGATCTTGAATAACTGAGCCTTGGTTCTCTTGTTTATAAAATGTACCTATGTAAGTGAACAGGTGGTAAATGCCCACCATGAAATACTATGGAGCAGTTAGAAGCAACAGAACAATTAGAACACAGACCTGGAAAACATAGTTCCAAGTGAAATAAAAAGGTGATTGGCAGAATGAGAAATGTAACAATGTCATTTATGTAAAATCAAAACAACCACAAGCAGAATATAACACCCATGCAAATTACAGACATCTAGTACAGTGTTATGATTGTCTACCAAAGGAGGAGAATGCAAGTGAGTTGGGAGGTTTAAAAGGGATCAATAAATAAAGACCACAGAGGGGCCTCAGTACATTTAGAAACAAATAACATGCAAACGATGCTTCCCTGCCTTCCTCACAAGGTTACTCTGAGGAGCTAATGAGATTGTGCTTATGAAAACAAAGGTTAATTGACTGTCTTCATTATGATCTCCATATTGGACAAATGAACTGAACAGAGATAAAAATTCCCCATCATACTTTGGCAGGAAGCTGTTGCCAGGGCAGCACCCATGTAGCCCTGCCCTGGCTTCAGAGTCTGCTGGTGAGATGACATCAAAACCCTTCATGTAGGAGGGTGGCAGTCTCCCTCCCTTCTGGAGACACCACCTGATGGGCCAGCCAGAGGCAGCAGCAGCCTCTTCCCATGGATCCACCACAAACATCCCCCTTGAGCCCTCGGAAGAAGAGACCGCGGCAGACGGGTGCCTTGATGGCCTCCTCTCCTCAAGACATCAAATTTCAAGATTTGGTCGTCTTCATTTTGGAGAAGAAAATGGGAACCACCCGCAGAGCGTTCCTCATGGAGCTGGCCCGCAGGAAAGGGTTCAGGGTTGAAAATGAGCTCAGGTAGGACAGCGTCGATCTCACTTTGTAAATAAGCAGGGGCTTTGTGAACAGCTTCTTGGGAACCCAAGGAATCTGTTTTTTCTTCCACATGTGGAAGAGGCGATCTTCCCACTGGGAGAATAGCAGATTTGAAATCAAAGAACAACTAGTTAAGGAAAACGAGATAAGTGGGGACTGAATACAATTATATTGAAACTAGTTGACACCAAAAAATGAGATAAATTTTTTATTTTTTGCTCTTCACTCCTATGAGATGCGTTATTTAGGGATGATAAGCAGAACACTAATTGGTAAATGTAATGCTGAACTACTCAATTTTATTCTTGACCAAATTGAACAAAGTATCACTGAGTTCAATAAAAAAAGTTTTGGCTACTTTGATGCAGAAAGTATGATTTGGTTGCTTGGCTCTTACCTGTACATCTGGGCGTGCTAAGGCAACTAGCATCTGTGGTGGGCTAGGATGACTAGCCAGCTTACCACAGGCACCCAGATGTGGCCTTGATCATGTTTTTCCAAAGAGCAGTCCTAGTGGGGTTCTTAGAAAGAGAGATGCTGGGTAAAGATGTATTCACTGTTAAGACAGCTCTGTCCAGGGGTGACAGACACTACACTGGGTTAGATGTAATCAGAACCCAGGCAAGGAGGTAATGGAAGCGTTTGGACCACCTAGATTGGTTCACTCACTAATCCACTCACTTTGAACAGCAATTATTCTTATTGTTTTTCTAACTGCTGTATAAGCTTTTCACTGGTCTCAAACAGATGAAGAGAAAACAAAACAAAATCCAGAAACAAATGGCATTAGAACCTTTACATAAGTGATGGTTCTGGATTAAATCGTTAAGGGGCTTGCAATGAAGGAATAATGGTTTATGCAATTGACTGCTTTGACTGTGCAGGGAATAAATTGACCACAAATTTTCAGAAAAACTATAAAAATTTTATGTGAAAAAACATTTTGATTGTAAAAATAGTCTTTGATATTTGAAAATAAAACTGACAACCATGTCATGCAGAAGAAATGTCAGCTTCCAAGTGTTGAGGAGACATATTTCAAAAGTCAATTTTTAGATATGTTCACGTTCACAACACCATGATTCATATGACATTGACTTTTCATTCATTTTTTGCTAAAATGCCCCATTCAGAAATTCCTGAGTTTCCCATGGCCTTTCTTCCACCTGATTTCTCTCTTTGCAAGGTCTCCTTTTCTCTCTTGCTGCCTCTTTTTAAACTCCTACAGCCACTGTGAATCTCATTTTCTAACATCCGTTCCAAGAAAATCCTACATTTCATCTAACTGTTAAGCCTGCCTAATCTTATAGACTTACATAGAAGGTTAGAGTTGGAGAAGACAGGAAGATTATATAGGTAAAGAAGCCAAAAAAAAAGATTTCCTTTTTTTTTTTTTTTTTTTTTTTTTTTTTTTTTTGAGATGGAGTCTCTCTCTGTTGCCCAGGCTGGAGTGTAGTGGCACAATCTCGGCTCACTGCAACCTCCGCCTCCCAGGTGCAAGTAATTCTTCTGCCTCAGCCTCCCGAGTAGCTGGGACTACAGGCACGTGCTACCATACCTGGCTAATTTTTGTGTTTTTAGTAGAGGCGGGGTTTCACTATGTTGACCCGGATGGTCTCTATCTCCTGACTTCGTGATCTGCCCGCCTTGGCCTCCCAAAGTGCTGGGATTACAGGCATGAGCCACCATGTCTGGCCACAAATAGATTTTTTAAAAAAGAAATTAAAAGCCTTCGCAAATGTGGAACTGCTTTTCATGGTAAAGAAATTTGGCAAGGGTTACGCAGGAAGGAAAGAGCCAGAAGTGCCACTTACTGGAAAGCTCTCCATTGAAACGTCCAAGCTTCCAGCAAGAATCCACTAATTTATTATAGACACGGCAATGAATACATACATGGCAGCTGAGGCAGGCACTCAGGAAGATGATGGGAGGTAAGTTTCTTCTGTTGGCAGGACAGCTGAAGAGGCAGCTACATGCCCCAGATGCCTGCTGCCAGAGACCAAGCCCAGCTGCTCAGGAGGTAGAGGAAGCTAACTGGTGTATGGTGAGCAAACTGCTGCTGTGCATGTGATGATGGCAAAGTTCCCAGGCTGGTAGCCCAGAAGACACATTAAATACAAATGTGCTCTATGGCGCAAAAATAAACCACAGGAAGTAGAAGTTCTAGGTCTCAAACGGAATTTCTGTACATAGATATATAGACTTTAATTGGATAGAAAAATAAAAATTATTATAGGGTAAAAATCTCTAGATAAGAAATTTAGAAACCTCAAATCCTGGCTCTGAGCCTCCCCAGCCATGGGGTATGGGGCACGGTCCCCTCTCTCCCCATTGATCTTAGTATCCTGATAAATGGCCTGTCTGATGTGATCACCAAATAAGATAATGCATGTCAATGTGCTTTGATAAACTAAAACAGTTAGACAGATGTAAAGTGTCATTATTTTCTTGTGAATTGCTGGATCCCTTGACCTTTACAGCAAAACCCTAAAGAAAGGGCTCTCCCTCCACAATATGAACTAGGTCAAATGATATAAACAAATAGAACAAAGACAGGAAGGAAACCCATCAACATGTTATAAGTGGTTTTTTGGGGGTGGGGGTTAGTACGGAGAGATTATGGCTGTTTTTATTTTCTGTGTTTTCCGATATATTTATTTATTTTTTTGATACAGAGTCTCGCTCTGTCCCAGGCTGGAGTACAGTGGCGCGATCTCAGCTCACTGTAACCTCCGCCTCCCAAGGTTCAAGCAATTCTCCTGCCTAAGCCTCCCAAACAGCTGGGACTACAGGCATGCGTCACTATGCCCAGATAACTTTTTTTATATTTAATAGAGATGGGGTTTCACCATGTTGATCAGGATGGTCTCGGTCTCTTGACCTCGTGATCCTCCCACCTTCGCCTCCCGAAATGCTGGGATTACAGGAGCACCGTGCCTGGCCTCCAATATATTTTTTACAATAAGCATATATATATATATATATATATATATATATATATATATATATATATATATGTTCACATATACCTATATATAAACATATGTATATATAAGTGTATATATATACACATATGTATATATTTTTGAGACAGGGTCTTGTTCTGTCACCCAGGCTGGAGTGCAGTGGTGCCATCTCGGCTCACTGCAACCTCCATCTTCCAGGCTCAAGGGATCCTCCCACCACAGCCTCCCAAGTAGCTGGACTACAGATGCAGGCCACTGTGCCCGGCTAATTTTTGTAGAGATGGGGTTCCGCCATGTTGCCCAGGCTAGTCTCGGACTCCTGGCTCAAGTGATCCTCTTGCCTTGGCTTCCCAAAGGATTACAGGTGTGAGCCACCATGCCCAGGCTACAATAAGCATGTATTTTAAAAATAAAAATAACAAAGAAAGCTGTTTTTTCAGCTAATAGGCAACAATTTCATTGCTCCTAACACATTTTTTTTTGCTGCCAGGAGGATTAAATTAGAGGAAAAACCTGATTCCTGCTTTACCTGGGCCTGAACACACAAATCAGAAATGGTGTACCTCAAAGTGTTGCACTGTCTGGAGCTATTTCATTCTCCAACATGCACGCAACATATTTGGTTGGGGTTTCGCTAACATTTATGCTATATTGCAAAATATGTGCCATTCAGTGTGCCATAGGAAGCTGGTTTTAAAACGTAGATCAGGGAAAGTATTAAAACTCTTGAGATATTTTTGCATATTTATTAAAAGAATATTGAATTTTATTCCATGGCTAACTTCCTAAATTTTAGAGCAACTTGTCACCCTGGTCAAGCTGGAGAAGGATCAGAACCTACTACTTGTCACTTTATTTCATCCTGGGTTCCAATACATGGAGCTATTTTAAAATTTCATTCTGTCACCAATCCTCCTCCATAAACACATTAGTTAAGCTCTCTGTGTCTTGACCCAAATCATTGGTGTTGAGGAAGAAAATGCACGGCCAGGAAGGTTGGTTCTCCATCTTTGCATCTACCCAGCAGTTTAACACTTGCCAAGTTCCATTATTCAAGCAGCTTGACACCCACCAGAAGATACTGTCATCCTTCCTAGACTTCCATAGTTTATCTACAAGGGTGCCACTGGAAGGTATTGTCTTCAATGAAAGCAAGATGCAGCATCATGTCATCACCAATAAAGGGCTTTGTTAGTGCCCACTCTGTGCAGTATTTGTCAGGTTGTGGAGACACAAAATAGTGGAAGGCATGAGTCCTGCAAACAAGCAGCTTACAGTCAGACAGGAAAGTCAGGAATTGTACCTTTGTTGCCACCTGGAATTAGAAAAGTAGCATAGCATATTCCAAGTTTGAACAAGTTTTCTTTAGGAAAAAAAACTAGCATTTGCCTACTCATTTTTTTACTTTTAGTCTTCTAGTATTATTTTGGTCTAGTTTTATCTAAACTGGCTGCTTGCGCTTTCCATCCAGACACTATATAATGTTTGACGTGTGGATTCTGTCTCACTCATTATCCCAAAACCATTGCCTCTGAAAGTCCCTGTCAATTTCCTGGTAGTAAAATGCATGATTTTTTTCCACCTCAATGTTGGTAAAGACTCTCTCCTTGACCAAACTGTAGCATAGCTTCTAGCAGTTATCCATGTCCCCAGGATGGCCCCCTTTAAAATGCCTGCCTGAGAAAGTTCATCACTGCCAGGAGAATGTCCTGTTTATTCCAGTCAAACCCTGGCAATAGGCAGCTGGCCCCGTGAACCCTCTCTTAAAGCAGTTACTTAGAAAGTTGCAATGATAAATCCTTTCTCTGTCCCTTTGAGATGTAAATCTTCTAACCATCCAGAACTGTCTTCCAAGGATCTGAGAAAAGCAACCCTTCAAAGAGACAACTCCGACTTTCAGATCCTGTGGGAGGGTGAGGGCCTAACTTCAGAGGACCATGCTCTAATTTACACCACAAAAGTTAGCTTCTCCTCCAGATAAGCTCCAATTAACAAACCCAGATAGCCTAGTCACAGGGACCAATACCCCTACTACCCCTCAGGGCTTTCCCCTAGCAGCACACCCCAGTTTTTTAAAAGTCTCATGCCTTTTATTCCCATAAAGTTGAATTCACTTCACACTGGAGCCTCTTTCCTATTGCCATCATTATGACTGAACAAAACCATCCTTCCCACTTTAACTAGTATCCAGCTTTGTTTATCTTTGGCAATGTTCTATTCTACACTTCAAATTTGTGGTGTCTGAAATCAAAATATTCAAAGTCATTGTTTGCAAAATAAACAGAACACCAGTTGAAAGAGGTCAGTTACCTGCTTTAGAAAATAAAAGTTGAACTGGCCACTCTCCAGGCCTCTTCCAGGTCCAGAATCCAAACACAGCTTACCTGGTTTTCTTTACAGATTTTCTCGCTCTTTCCCCACTACCTTGAGTGCCTTCTCCCTTTACCTCTCTGTCTCCAAGACCTTAGACTCCTGAAAGCCCCCAGAGAGAAGCCTTCCTGTCATGCGTGTCTGTGCAAAGACACCACCAACAGGCTTTGTGTGAGCAACAAGGCTGTTTATTTCACCAGGGTGCAAGCAGGCTGAGTCCGAAAAAGGAGTCAGCAAAGGGTGGTAAGATTATCATTAGTTCTTATAGGTTTGGGATAGGCGGTGGGGTTAGGAGCAATTTTTTGTGGGCAGAGCGTAGATCTTCTTACAAAGTACATTCTCGAGGGTGGGGAGAATATTACAAAGTACCTTCTTAATGGTGGGAGAGAATATTAAAAAGTATCTTCTCAAGGGTGGGGAGGGTGTGTTGTCACAAAGTCAATTGATCAGTTAGGGTAGGGCGGGAACAAATCACAATGGTGGAATGTCATCGGTTGAGGCTATTTTCACTTCTTTTGTGGATCTTCAGTTGCCTCAGGCCATCTGGATGTATACATGCAGGTCACAGGGAATATGATGGCTTAGCTTGGGCTCAAGGCCTGACACTTCCTCCCTAGAGTGCTGGTGGGAGTCACTGCCTAGGGTGGGCTGCCAGTTTTCCCTTTTAATGAGCAAAAGCTCTTAATCTCATCCAATTACCCCTCTCTGACTCCACGAGGCCACGTGTAGACTTCATCTACAGACTTAGACAATTTTCTTTCACATAGGAGGCCTCAAGAAATATTTGCTCAGAGAATGATTTATCTGGTGAATATAAAACCAGCCCAAGGAACTTGTGTTTACCAAGAGTAATTTTTGTAATGAAATTTTTTTTTCTGCAATGCATGAGTATTACTTTTGTAATCAGCAACATAATAAATATTTTATTTTTATAAGTTCAAGAGCATGAACATGGGATGTAAACTTTAGTCTTGCTCCAGTCCAAATTACTTTGTATTTCAAAATTTGCGGCTTTAAATTAATAAAAATTTTCTTAATCCCATTTAAGGTGGACCAAAAAAAATCGAGGCAAGATCGTCTCAGTCGTAAGTACAGCAGGACTGGAAACAGAATCCTGTCCTTTGTGGTGCTAGTAAGAGTTTGCCATAAAACCAAACATAACTGCCTGCTCTTTCTGTTCCAAGGATCCTGAAACAGATTAGTTGCTAAGTGAAATTGGTAGAAGGGTTTTTAAACTGTAAACAGTTCAGTTTAACTGTAAATGACTATTTAAGTCATTGTTTACAAAGTAAGTCCTACTTTGGGAAGAATCAGGAATGACCTCTCCCTGGAAAGAAAACAGCAGGTGACCATCCATGAGGATCCAGAAAGTCAGACAGAGGGTGGGAAGGAGTCTATGCCTAGGCAAACAAAAATAGCTGCCACTTTCCTCATGGAGGATTTTTCTAATTATACTTCGTGAAAGGCAGGACCAACTAGGAAAAGAAAGACGGGGAGAACAGAAAAATGGTTACCTGAGGAAAAAAATGCACAACTGAAGTCTGTGAGTCAATTCCATAACCCAGGGCTTTCAGACATCTGAGTGCCACAGTCACGACTCTTGTAATATCTTTTACCACATCTATTATTATAATATATACGTAATCTGTTTCTTTTCTTTGTTTTTTTTTTTTTTTGGGCGGGGGGAGACAGTGCCTTGCTCTGTCACTCAGGCTGGAGTGCAATGGCGCGATCTCAGCCCACTACAACCTCCACCTCCTGGGTTCAAGCGATTCTCGTGCCTCAGCCTCCCGAGTAGCTAGGATTACAGGCGCGTGCCACCACACCCAGTTAATTTTTGTATTTTTAGTAGGTACGGGGTTTCACCATGTTAGCCAGGTTGGTCTTGAACTCTTGACCTCAAGTGATCCACCCAGTTGGGCCTCCCAGAGTGCTAGGATTACAGGCATAAGCCACCACGCCTGGCCAGTGTGTTTCTTTTAATTGTTCCTAAACTGACTCATTTAAAATAAAATTAGCCTTTTTCTAAGGAATAATATCTATAAAAACTATGATCTGAGATGCATAATTTAAAATATAGATATAAATGAACACATAGGCCTTTTAAATATTCAGTTGTGTACCTCCTAAAATTATGTCATGTCTCTGCAGAGAAACGAGTACCATGTTGGAAAACATTGCTGTCACTGAGGCCAAAGGCTCAAGTGGGAATCAAATCTAGGCTCTGGCAGTTCAATAGAAAAGATCTTTCTCTACAGTGGTGTTTCTCAAAGTGGAGTTGTGGGCTGGTTTTAAAACATAGGTCCTCCCGTGGAGAGAGAGGGGCGATTTCCCTGTCCTTTGCATCTGAGAGGGCTGGTGACTGATTCAAAGTAAGGTACAGTGGAAGTGACACTGTGTGACTTTCCCTGGAACACAAGCTCTGGGACCCCAGAGCCTCATATAAGACATTGGAGCCTCGTCTCAGACCGCATAAAGTTGCTTGGATCCCCAGTCCCTAGTTGCGCTGAGCCCACCTTTCCAGCCATCCTCACCAAGGTTGCAGAATGTAGAAGCACAGGGAACATCAGCATCTCAGCAGAACAATACAGGACAGAGGGATCACCCAGCCAAGCCTGCCTGAAGTCCTGACCCACAAAATTGTGAGATATAATAAAATAGTTGCCTTTTTAAGCCATTATATTTTGGGATCATTGGTTATGCAACAGTAGATAACGAAAACAGACTGACTCTATCAGAATCACCAACGGAGCTTGTCAAAATGCATATTCCTGGGCCCCAGGTGCAATTCCCCAGGGATTCTGAAGTCTGGTAATGGGACCCAGTAACCTCAATTTTAACCTAGCTTCCTGGATGTCTCTGGTAGACACTAGAGTTTGAGAGACATTCCTTTAGAGCTATTAATTCATTCATTCATCTATCTAGTCTACCATCATCTTTTTACCATTACTACAAATCTGGCCATGTGTTGGGCTCCAGGGATAACCCAGAGACCATGCCACTCTCTCTGCCCTCAGGGACACCAAGGACCAAGCTGGGCACCTGACAGTCAAGCACTAGTTGAAGGAGGAGACCCTGAATCTTCTTCCCTGTAGGAGGCTGAGGGACCAATCCCAGTTCCCTCAGAACTGCTATAATTGGTTCAAGACCTCCCAAACTCAGTCCAATGCATTAACAATTGGTCATGGCCAAGAAATTAGGAGAAGATGGAATTCACTGATATTTCAGGAATAGCCGTCTCAGCAGAACCTTGGGATCTCTGAGGTTGAGGTTGGCTACCTGACGGTTTCTGTCACCTTTTATTATAAGAAGGAAGCCAGGGTCTCTATGGGCAAGGTAGAAACAACTTCAGCCCCAATCACAGATTTATTTGTCCTTGAAAATGACATTCATGTATATTTTCCCCCAAGTAGAAAAGTGACCATAGATAGTTCATTACAGAAAATGAGAAAATACAGAAAAGCATTTCAAACAAGCAAACAAAGCCCCCCTCAGGCATCTAACCACAGTCTAGCAGAACGTTAAGAGGCTGCTTGAGTCAGGCACACCTGGGTTTGAACCCCAGCTAAATGTAAGCTCCCCCAGGCTTGGTTTTCTCCTCTGTGACTATATTGCCTACTGTGCAAGGCTGTTGTGAGGATTAAGTAGGAATATCTGCACGTGTGTATGTCGTTACCATTATCTTTGCTAATAGTCAGGGGAGTATTTCTTTCTAGTCTGATTCCCTTTATATGCCAGTATTTATTGTTGGTTACTTTATAGTGCCTTGAGCCCCCTCCCCTCTGTACCCCCCAGCATTCTAATGTCCCCATCAGAGGCAGGGCTGTGTCCAAAGGAATCCTAGGTGAAGAGATGGTGGCGATGGACTAGCAGGGTAGGAGTGGATGATGAGAGGCCAGAATTTGGATGATGAGTCCAGGGCTCCCCCTTGGCTCATCCAACTCCCTCGGAGGTTTAGGGAAAACCCAGAGCCCAGAGAGCCTGACAGCTTCCCTGTGGCTGCTCCGTCTTGATGTGTGGCTATGGCAGCTGTTCTTTCAGATTTTCTGGGGCAGTGCTACATGTCCTGTAGTCTAGTTTAGTCCATATAATATTGTACATAAAATAGCAAAACATAAATTCTATGTGGCAGCAGCAAGGCAATACATTTACTGGTGTTATATAGGAGGTGCTATTCCATCTGTATTTCTGCCCTTGGGAGGAAATCAGTTTTCTTATTATTATGATACCCATCCAGATGTTGTGCCTCTGCAACAGGAGGAAGTGAGCAGCTCCCTCCTTTTCCAAATAACACAAAGCAATGGATGGCCAAACACACAGACTTTGATGAGAACAGCTATAAGATCGAATCCCTGCTCCACCAACTAATTATTCACTGGGAGAAATTTTTAACGTCTCCAAGTTCATCTCTTCCCATTTTTTTTTTTTTTTTCTGAGATGGAGTTTTGCTCTGTCACCCAGGCTGGAGTGCAGTGGCACGATCTCAGCTCACTGCAACCTCTGCCTCTCGGGTTCAAGTGATTCTTCTGCCTCAGCCTCCCAAGTAGCTGGGACTACAGGTGTGTTCCAGCACACCCGGCTAATTTTTTATATTTTTAGTAGAGACAGGGTTTCACTGTGTTAGCCAGCATGGTCTTGATCTCCTGACCTCATGATCCGCCCGCCTTGGCCTCCTAAAGTGCTGGGATTACAGGCGTGAGCCACCACACCTGGCCTGACTTTTTGGTTTTTGTGTGTGCTTAAGATTATTGTTGCTGTTTTGTTTTGTTTGCTAGTTGCTTAATGAACAGGAATTGGGAGTTTCAATCAGAGTCTTCCTTCATATGATGTACAGCCTGTCATCCGCAAATTTGCTTGTATTAATTAAGAAATGCATGTGGTTCTCACCCAACAATGTGAGCGCGGACATTCCCACACTGTCTCGGAGAATCCCAGAAGAAGACGCAGTAGAGGGGAGTGGTAAGAGCGTAGGTGGTGAGGGGTCCTCTTTGGCATACACTTCTCCCTCTCAGGGTTAGGCAAAACTCTACTTATTGTAATAATATTATAATAAATAAGAATATATCATAAGTATAATAATATAATAATAATGTTTTCCTCCAAAGGGCAGAAATATAGATGGAATAACAATTCCTATTAATCCTTGATCCAAAGAATCCTTCAGGAATTTTATTATACATAAATTTTGGAACAATGTGGATCTAGAATAGGGAAGCAGTCATCCATCTTCCTTTAATTCTTGTACAGCGTTGCTTTGCCACGACTTATTTCTGCTTGGGCCTGCTGCACATCCTGCCGTCCAGATGGTCTCAGCTCTGACCCCAGCCCCCACATCTCTCTGAGCACCAACCTCAGATCCCAACTGTCAACCAGATATTTTAATTTGGATCTCCTGCTGTCCTTCAAATGCAGCATGCCTGAAATAAACCTCAATTCCACTGCTCCACCCCTTCCCCCAAAGAGATGCAACTTCCTAAATCTCAATTTCTACCAAAAGTGCCATTACCTTACTGTGATGAATATGCTGGAGTACTATTTGACTCCCTCCCCGACTTCATCTTTCATAGGTAAGCTGATGCAGATGTGCACCATATTTCTCCTCTGCCTCCCTGTGCCAGACTGGGTTAAAATCATCTCACACTTACACTATCGTTTCATCTTCCTAAGTAGCTCCCCAACCCTCCCTACCCCATTATGCTCCCCTCCAAATCACTGTTATGTACCAGACTCATCTTTTAAAATAACACTGTAGTGCCATCAATGTTCTGCTCACAAAAGCCTTCATTGACTCCACAACCCCAGAAAATAAGATCAAACCTCAACAGGCTTCTAAGACCCTCTAGAACGTAGTTGTCCCTACCAATTCAGCTGCATCTACAATTACTTCCCAATATAAACTCTCCACTCCAACCCAGGCCATTCTCCTTCCTGTCCTTCTGGCTGGCCCCTGACCCTTTTCTTCCAGGAGAACCCTAAGTTCTGCCTGTTAGGTGTGTCATTCAGGACTAGACACAAAACAGCTCTTCCACCAACCAGCTGCCTCTCCCAGCTCACACCATGTTCTTTTCCTTCTCTGAACATGGCAGATCTTCATGCCTCATGTCTTGTCATAATTCACACCATAAGCCATCTGTTTCATATACCATACTAATGTCCAGGAACTTCCTTTGTCTTCTTTGGTACCCAACCTCGTCCTACTACCATCACCACCACCACTATCACAAGGAATCTAGCGTTGTGCATATAATAGTAAATTAAAAAATACCTCATGAATCAGATTCTATCAAAAAAAGAAGATGGAGAAAGAGGAAATCAAGGAAACAAAATAGGAGGAGAAAGAGAAAATATTGCTGTGTTTTCTCTTTGATGCCTGGGTATGCTGTGTGCTCATGCTATTGCTCAGATTTACAGACTATTTGAACTGAAAGGATCTTAAAAATCACTGAGTGCAATAATATAAGGCTGACCATGAAGACTTATTAAAAACTAGAAATAACGTATCTGGCCCAGAAAAAAACAATAAAAAAGATGAGCATCATTTGCCAGCTGTGTGACCTTTAGAATGTCACTTGACCTCTCTGTTCCTCAGTTTCCTCATTTTTGAAGTGTGAATGATGTAACGCTTATTGAGGAGCCAAATGAGATGCTGTAGGTAAAGCACTTGGCCAATGCCTTAAACATGGTAAGTGCTAAGTACCTGCTAAGAAGAAGATCCCTGTCCAGGCTTTGAAAACATGTAAAGCAAAATTTCTTGAAGGCTGGTTATAAATAATTAATTTATTATTAATAATAAACTGTGAGAACATTTAATGGGGTGTTTCTATGGTCTCAATATTTGTGTCACCCCAAAATTCATAAATTGAAACCTAATCCCCAAGGCGATGATATTAGAAGGTGGGGCCTTTGGGAGGTGAGTAGGTTATGAGGGCTCCACCTAGTGGATGAGATTAATGTCCTTAAATACGAGGCCCGAGAGAGCTGCCTTCCCCTTCTGCTATGTGAGGACACATAGCGGGTGCCATCTATGAAGAATGGCCCTTCACTGGACACCAGATCTGCCGACCCCTTGATTGTGGACTTCCCAGCCTCCAGAACTGTGAGCAATAAGTTTCTGTTGTTTATAAATTACTCAGTCTAAGGTATTTTGTTAAAGCAGCCTAAGTGGATTAAGACAGTTGCTTAATCCATGTAAGAATAGCTACATCTGTACCTATTTCTATGTTTACTTTGGATCATGATATAAAACGTATTTCTAACTGTGGGTCACAGTCAAACAAGTTTGAAAGCCGTTGGATTATTAAAGTCCTCCACTAGTAAAAACGGAGCAGCATGCCAAAACCTCATGTGGAATGCTAGGTGCTACTTTAAGAGCAATTTCATCTTCCATCTTCTCTAGACCTTGGTTTTCCATCAACACCTCAGTCCTGCTAATGTTGTCTTTATTTTTCATGCATCTGACATGTAATCCAGACCACTGTTGCCACACTAATTAATGTAGAAAGAATTCACTTGCATGCAGGCCTAAATTCTCCAACCTATGGTTAGGTCTAGCATGTGTCTTTCTCCAGCAGATGAAATGCTCAGAAACCTTGAGGAAAGAGGAGAGCTTCTGATTTTTGAAAGATGCTTCAACGGGTAACTCTGTCTTGCATTTTGCAGTGATTCTGTCACCCACATTGTAGCAGAGAACAACTCGGGTTCAGATGTTCTGGAGTGGCTTCAAGTACAGAAAATACAAGTTAGCTCACAACCAGAACTCCTTGATGTCTCCTGGCTGATAGAATGTATAGGAGCAGGGAAACCGGTGGAGATGACAGGAAAACACCAGCTTGTTGTAAGTGTCATGGGTGTGATTTTCACTGTTCTTTGCTTGATGGTTAAGAACATAAGCTTAGAATCAACAGAGTTGGGGTAAACCCTAGATTCTCTGCTTACTTCCTGTGTGACCTTGGGCAAGTCACTTAGCTTTACAAAGCTTCAGTTTCTTCCTTTATAACATGACATAACAATAATGCCAGCCTCACAAAATGGTCATGAAGATTAGAATAATATACATGTAAAGCACTTAACACAGTGTGTTAAGTATAGTAGGCACCTTATGAATGGTAGCTATTTTCCTGAATGCATTTATACACAAATATTTCAAAATATTTAAGCCTTGATATTCTGGCAGCCAGAAAAGCAGGAGATTCCTTTTTTTCTCTTACTGTGATCATTCAGAAAACAAAAGAAAACAAAACAAAAAATTAAGCTCTCAATTCCAAATATTTGAGCAATTGTGCTAGAATCTTTGGGAAGAGGGGTTGGACCATAAGTACATAAGTTCATAGAAAAGGAAGGTTATATTTAATTGATAGGTCTTTTCATGTTTTTTTTTCAGATTTCAAAAAAATACATGTTGATAATAGCAAGTTCAAATATTAGAGATGTATATAACATAAATTTTGAGTCTCCTATAATTTTATCCTCCAACCACAGACAACTACTTCCAAATTTTTCCATATATATTATTACTATTAATTTTTATTGAAAATGGATGCTTATGCATTTGTTTAGGTGAGAAGAGACTATTCAGATAGCACCAATCCAGGCCCCCCGAAGACTCTACCAACTGCTGTACAAAAGATCTCCCAGTATGCGTGTCAGAGAAGAACCACTTTAAACAACTGTAACCAGATATTCACGGTAACAGGACTTGACATCAACACCCAGGGCAAATGAAGGGCTTGCAGCTTCTTTCCATGGAGCCACAAATTAAATTATAAATTTTTTTGAAAACTTGGGAAAGTTTTCCTCCCACCTACCCACAGCCCTAGCCTGATCTCTGATCCTTCTATCCTTCTTTCTATCAAGAATGGGTCTCCTTTCTTCCGGAAATGGACAAATACATTTAGGTTATATTCTTTACAGACAGCAGATTACTATTTACAGAGAGCTGTCATTAATGGGCACAACACTTTGTCAAAGGCAAATATTCTGAAAAAACAAATATTGGAATTAGTTCAAAACATAGTAAGAGTAAATTACATAGAAATGGTAACAATGCATCAACAGCCTTTGCTGGGAAACCAAAAAATTGAGCAAACCTAGATTCCAGCCTTTCTGATATTCACTAGTTTGGGCAAGTCAATTTCTCTCTCTGAGCCTGTTTCCTCATCTATTCAAAAAGAAATTGGATAGATCATATCTAAAGCTCCACTCAGGCCTCAGATTGGTCATGGTGTTTTGAACGGCCCTGGCCCTAAAAGCTCACAACTGCTTGTCTGTTAGCCTAGAGTCAGTGGTTAGCTGGATGAAACATGTAGTAGTAGATCAATACAGAGCTTTTCATTTCTAGACTTCCAGCTCTATGTCTGTGTTGGAAAGACCAAGAAATTGTAGTTAATGGATATGCCGAGCATGAGATCACACAGCTGCAGCTGCTTCCTCCCCTGCTAGAAATGCAAACATGCCCTACCTTAAGTAATCCTGGCTCTGGGTCAGTGTGCCTATGACTAAACTCATTCATTCAACAAGCCTGTGTTAAGCGCTGTGTTTTACCGGGATGCTCAGTGATCAAGGCAGAATTCTAGCCACAGGCTAGTGGGAAGATAGTACAGAAGGAGGGATTATGCTGAGTCACGACTAGCAAGATGCTGTGAGCACCAAAGCACTCTTTAGTTAAATCATCTGTGAATGTTTAAAGGCAGTGTACTCCAAGTTTCTGTATAATGCACTCTGGTACCTGTCTTTTCAATTCAACTTTACTCCATGACACAATAGAGGAATACAAGGGTATGGGAAACCCCATCCTGACCTAGAAGGAAACACTCAAGTAGTATTCCAATATTTAAAGGAGAGCAAGAGGCCTTTGTGAGTGACCACTGACTCAGGGGCTTGGAAGCAGATCTCTTGCTTATCTGGTTTTATCCTTTAGGATGCCTTTGATATACTGGCTGAAAACTGTGAGTTTAGAGAAAATGAAGACTCCTGTGTGACATTTATGAGAGCAGCTTCTGTATTGAAATCTCTGCCATTCACAATCATCAGTATGAAGGACACAGAAGGAATTCCCTGTCTGGGGTCCAAGGTGAAGTGTATCATAGAGGTAAGGGTGAAATGGGATTTGTCCCACTTCCCAATTGGTAGGTGGGGAGGGGGGAGAGAGAGATGTAGCTAACAGATTTTCCTGTCAAGTATGTAGATGTGGTGTACATCACAAATTTTCCTTTATACACGTTCCTCTCGCTCTCCTGTTTCTGTGTGTGTGTGTGTGTGTATATATATATATATATATATATATATATATATATATATATATATATATATATATATATATATAAAGTGAATATCCTAGTCACATGGCACCAAAATACATTAGTGGTGGCAGGTGTCAGAGTTACTGATAGTGAATCCGTTCAGGTCTGCAGCAACCCTAATTATTGCTTCTGCAGAAGAAAGAATTCGACTGAGGGGCATAAGGCAGGAAAAGAGACTGAGGCAAGTTTCAGAGCAGGAGTGGAAGTTCATTAAAAAGCTTTAGAGCAGGAAAGAAAGGAAAGTACACTTGGAAGAGACCCAAGTGGGCAACTTGGAGGGCAAGTGCAGCGTTTGACCTTTTGACTTGGGGTTTTATACACTGGCATACTTCCGGGGTCCTGCATCCCTTTTCCCATGATTCTTCCCTTAGGGTGAGTCACCCTCGTGCACAGTGCCCTCCTCGTGCTTGGGAGGGGTGCAGGCACAGTGTGTCTGCCGGAGTTGTATGCATGCTCACCTGAGGCATTCTTCCCTTTTCCAGTGGAATGCCTCAGAAAATCATACTCTGCCATTTTGTCTCTTAATGTGCATGCTCATGCCCACTCACCCAATTCCTGAGATTTTACTGGAAGCTGCTGATTACCAATTTCAAGTGTTTTTATCTATTGGGAAATTGCTTCTCCCTGGCACCAGCTGTGACCAATTATCATTTTATAGTGTGATAACTGCCAGACTATCAGGGAATTACCTCTCTCTAGCACCAGCTGCAACCAATTATCATTTTAGAGCCATAGTGTGATAACTGCTGGACCATCACCTGATGGTCGCCTGACATTCCTGGTTGGGAGCGGGGAGCCCTCTCCTGCTCCGCTCATGCCCGACTAGCTACCTACTGTAACATATAGATAGAGGCATGTTATGTATAATCCATACCCTAATATTATCATAGCTGGGGTTACATGGAGCCAGCTAGTGGAAACAGAACTCTCCCATATTGTTATTAATCACAGTGAAAGACTCAAGTGACTTACAAGCTTGACAGCAGGGAAATGGTCTGATTTCAAACAGTGGCTGCGTGGAGGACCTCAGTTCCACCTGGGGGCGCCACCTTAGAGCAGCGGTGCATTTGACATCAAGTGGAGTTGGTTCTACATCTCTCCAGGGAGAGTGCTGGAGGTTGTGCTTATTTATTGAACGGTGTTTAGGGATTCCCCAGCAAAGCAAGTCGGTCATCTGGTAGTAAGTTTCTATATAGTCAAGTGCAAGGTATATTATTTAAGGACAATTATCCCAACTCTACTCAGAGGAGGGGGGCTCTGAGCTAGATATCACAAGGGCTTGAATGTAGATTGGCTTTTTGGTGGGTCCAAAATTAACCTTCTCAATGGAAAAGTCTTCTTATTTCAGTGGTCATATTCATTGAAGAGAAAATTATCACCAATATTTGGACATACATTTTTCAGCAAAGATTTTGGTTTGGAATTCTGTAGATCTGGACCCTAACCATTTGTATCTTTGTTCCTAAGGATCATAAAGGGGTCCTTGGATATATGATGAGCTAGCATTTTCAAGATTATAGAGAAATGTCTTGTTTTCTCCAGATCAGTTAAGGAAATACCCCAGGATGCGATGCATGCACATTTCATGAGAAACCAAGCAACTAGATCCATGAATTTGAGAGTCTTACACAGTAATTGTCTAACATCACTAATTTAAAGTATTTTTCAACTGTCCACTAGGAGATTATTGAAGATGGAGAAAGTTCTGAAGTTAAAGCTGTGTTAAATGATGAACGATATCAATCCTTCAAAGTAAGTTATTTTACATATATTTATTGAAAATGGCTTTTCAGTTAATCTTATTACTTATTCTGGCTGGTTGTATTAGTCAGCTTGGGCTACAATAACAAAGTACAGAGATGGGTTGGCTTAAACAACAGGAATTTATTTTCTCACCATTCTGGAGGCTGAAAGTTCTGGATCAAGATGTCAGCAGGGTCAGTTTCTGGTGAGGGTTCTCTTTCTGGCTTCTTGCTGTGTCCTCACATGCTCCCCTGCTCACATGGCAAGAGAGAGAGCAAGAACAAGCAATCTTTCTGGTGTCATAAAGATACTAATCCAGGGCCAGGCACCATAGCTCATGCCTGTAATCCAAGCATTTTGGGAGGCCCAGGCAGGTGCACTTGAAGCCAGGAATTTAAGACCAGCTTGGCTAACGTGGTGAAACCCCATCTTTACTAAAAAATATGAAAATTAGCCAGGTGTGGTGGGGGATGCCTGTAATTCCAGCTACTTGGGAGACTGAGACATGAGAAAAACTTGAGTCTGGGAGGCAGAGGTTGCAGAGAGCTGAGGTTGCGCCACTGTACTCCAGGCTGGGTGATAGAGTGAGACTGTCTCAAAAACAAAACAAACAAAAAGACACTAATCCCATCATGAGAGCCCCACTCTCATGACCCCAAAGGCCCTGTCTTAAATACCATCATACTGGGGATTAGGACTTCAACCTACAAATTGAGTTGGGAGGGGGAATTCAGTCCATAGCTTTGCTCTAGGAAGAAAATGCCTAAATAAATTCAGGTGCCGAGATAATTGCCATGCTATGGTGATGTACAAATTGCCTTACCCTCCAAGAGTCTGTCACTCATGGGTACAAACATCATGGGACATGAGGACCACGGGGGGTTGGTGGGGACAGGACAGAACTGCTCTTAAAGAGCAGATTTGTGTCTGAAAATCTCCTTACTGCCTCTCCATTTAGTTGGAAGCAGGGTTTATTACCTCCCAATTTTCCCTGCCTTAGAGCTCCAGGTGGAAGGGACTTCCACCAGTCTCTTTCATTGCAAAAGTGATGTACAGGCCTAAAATATGGCCATGAGCAGGAGCACAGGCTTGGAGTGTAAATAGACCGGGGTTTAAGTTTGGGCTGTGCCACTTCTCACCTGTGTGATGGTGGAGAAACTATATAACCTATAGGAGCATCTCTTTTCAAAATGTGAGGGTACCTATGCAGAGCATGAGTGTCGGTAAGAGACCCAGCAAAGTGGAGAGCCCTATAGAGATACTGTATCACTCATGGACAGCACAGGCAGGCCATCAATTAGACTATACCTAAGCTCTGCACAAGTGCCGGAACCTGCTTGTTACTTCTGTTTCATTTTGTAATGCCACATGTCAAGAAAGGACTCATCTGAAACAAAAATGCCCTTAAAATGACCATCACCCACCTGCTTGTCATATTCAGGAGGAACTAGGTCAAAGATTGCTTATACTTTTTCTTCATTGCCTGAGACCTAGAAAGGGTCATGACTCGGATGTCATAATGATTATTTTAGAGACTGATAGCATGCCTTTCCCTCCATTTTAGCTCTTTACTTCTGTATTTGGAGTGGGGTTGAAGACTTCTGAGAAGTGGTTCAGGATGGGTTTCAGAACTCTGAGTAAAGTAAGGTCGGACGAAAGCCTGAAATTTACACGAATGCAGAGAGCAGGTAAATTCTCTCCTAAAAGTCATTGTTGCTATGGGCTGGTCGGGTCGTGGTGGAGCTCTAAGTCAGTTACACTGCAACTCCAATCTGGGAGAGCTGGGACACTTCTTTGATGTCTGTTGATGCTTGGATCTAAATCCTAGCTCCAGCAGTTTCCAGTTGTGTGATCTTGAGCAAGTTAGTTAAAATCTTTGAACCTTAGTTACCTAATCTATAAAAAGGAGATAACATTGATACTTAGCTGGGAAGTCAATCAGATAATGCAGGCAATGCCTCAGCACTGTGTCTGGCACGGAGCAAAGGCACCCTCCACGGTGGCTATTGGTGGTCCTTCATCCAAATGTCAAGCCAGGTTGTGCTGCTGATCTGGTACTTACTGACTCTTCTGGACATTGGGTCCTGGCTGTCTCCCTGGGTAAGAGTTGTGGGTGAAGAGTCAAAGACAGAAGGGTTGGCTGCTTGAACAAACTAGAGCTGTTGCCTGGCACAAATGTGAAGATGCTCTAGAAACTGTAAAACACCAGGAAAATAGAAGGGAAGTGGTGGAAATGTAGGCACAGGGTTGATGTACCCAACCAAGACTCTTTAGCCTAAGAGAAGACTATGGTGGGACATGAGTGCTGTCATCACCCACCTGAAAGCCTGGCAGGGCCTCTCAGAGGTTGAAGGTAGCCTGGTCACTTCCATTTATGAGGCTCCCAGTGAGTTTTTTAAAAATGAAGGGATGGCAATATAGTGTCAAAAAAATTGTGTGTTTAAAAAAAATGTTT
Organism: Macaca nemestrina; assembly: GCF_043159975.1. NCBI lineage: Eukaryota > Metazoa > Chordata > Mammalia > Primates > Cercopithecidae > Macaca > Macaca nemestrina. Next base: position 37,474,044 of record NC_092133.1, on the reverse strand, counting down.
ACTTTTAACAGGCAATAAAAATACAACACAGTTGTGATTCAAAAGGAGTCACAGCCACAGTCCCCAGCACCATGGCTCCTAGAGTTATAGAGAATAAAGTCATAATTTTTTTTTATTTTTATTTTTTTGAGACAGGTTCCCACTCTTTTGCCCAGGCTGAAGTACAGTGGTGTTATCAAGGCTCACTGCAACCTCTGCCTCTTGGGCTCAAGTGATCCTCCCACCTCAGCCTCCCAAGTAGCTAGGACCACAGGTGTGCACCACTACACCCAGCTAATTTTTTGTAGAAATGGGGCTTCACCATGTTGCCCAGGCTGGTCCTGAATTCCTGGGCTCAAGCCATCCACCTGCCTTGGCCTCCCAAAGTGCCCAGATTACGGGTGTGACCCACCACACCTGGCCCCAGATTTTTAATGATGTGAAAGTAAGAAAATCTGTTGCCAGAGAAGACCAGGAGAAAAAGGTAGACAGAGATTTTCTGTTTAAGTAGCGACAAAAACAAACAAATAAACAAAAACAAGCAATGGTATAGGAAGCAAATCAAATCGTGGTAGGTCCTATCAGTGATACTACAGAAGACCCCTGCTCATTTTTTTGTAAAGTTGCTCATCTTTGAAAGATTGCTGATAATACAATGCCACATAGGAAATAAAAGAGTCTAAGAAAAAAAGATCCAGTATTTATATTCTAGGACCCTGAAAGCACACGTTTAATAAGCATGATTTACACCAGTTCTCAAGATGCCATTCAAAATAAATTTAAATAAGTATTAAATATAAGTAGCAAGTAAGTGGTTTGGAATGATGAGTAAAGACTCTCAATGCTTAGAGAGAAATTGGGAGGCAATACAGTGTTTCACTTGGATGAAACCCTTATCAAATGACGTCCAGTGTTCTCAGGAACTAAGGGCTTCCAATTCCCCAGCTTTGTAAACTGGATTTTTGCTCTTCCTATTGAGCTTTTCCAACCCTTTGAATGAAGCAGCTTTATTCATTTAGTCAATCAGTGATTTCCATCGAACTGTTTAATGCTACCAGTTCTAGGCAGAAATCAAGGAATGCCCTCCCACTATACTTATACCCCCACAAGTGGTTATAGGCACCCCTTGGAGCAGCACTACACTGAATGGAATTGTCAATGGGAATAGCTTAGAATACTGTGAAGGGTAAGCTAATTGAACACATTGAAAGGACAATTCATGGGTCAGATGGATAACCTGATTAAGTTTTACTTATATTTGCACTTGATTGCAGGTCCCTGAGGTTTGAGCATGCACATGCCACATTTGCCTTGAAAAGTCAATTTATGAACTATAGCAGCACATATTTAACCTTGTACTGTGTGATAAGTTTCCTGTAATAAGTTAGTCACCCTGCCATACCGAAAAGGAAAGCCAATTAAATTACTTTCATGGATGTCAACAAATCATCATAGTCTTACATGTTCATTCCTGATACCTGCACATCTTCTTAAAGAAATAGTTGTGAATCATGACTTTTGGATCATGTATATCACTGCATAAGCACAGGTGTTTGTGGTTACCCAGTGAGTTGTGCTTTGAATCTTAGTCATGATGACAGTTTCTGTATTAGAGCCTAATAGAACATTACTTCTTAGATCAAACTCCTCATGCTCATAAAAATGGCCATATTGCAATAATTTTTAGAAATGTGGCTTTTTTAAAAAATGAAAAAGAAGTATCAGTATTGATATAAAGAAAGTAGTGTTTCACAAGTGGTGTGGTTTGGTATTGGACACAGTTTATAGGTGTGTTCATATGAATGCCATTTTCTCTTGGTCTTGCCAGCATATTTCTGTGACTGTCCCCATTAGAGATAACATGGGAAGTTTGGCAGGGTGTGCAAGCCAAATGGCCATGCTGCTGCCTCCCTTCCACCATCCCAGGGTGAGAAACAAGGACCAATAGATTTACTCTTGTCATTTCAGAGGGCCAGTGGTAGGTGAAATTGCAAAGAAGTAGACTTAGGCTTTTCAAAAGAAAGAACTGGCGCAACAGAGTTTACAATTAGGAAATAGGCTCCTCTGGAGGTATCAGAGTTCCCCATTATTAGAGTCAAGCTTGAATGATCCCCTCTTGGAGACCCTAGATAGGAGAGCAGTGATACGGAAGCATGATTTGATGTCCCTCAGGCTCTATGGATCTAATCACCGGGCTCATCTCACCAATACTTCACCCCAATCCTTGGAGATAAGTCTCCCTTCTCCTTTGCTCTTCCCCTCCAAATCTCCCTCCATACCGCTCTGTGGGAACCACCAAGTTGTCAGCTTTTCATCATAGCAACTCTGAACTTTCATTAATTCATGCTGGTCAGGCAAAGAAGCAACAAGCTAAACCACCTAAGATATTTCCTGCCTTGCTTCAGACAGACATCTACCCTGCTCCTATTCTTGACTTTAATTTTTTAATGGATCCATCACCTTCCAACTCTAAATCTCCTCATCCCAAATCTTTACGCGTTACCTTTTAAAAAATAGTAGGACACAGCTTATTGATCAAGAAGGCTGGTTCTTCAGTAGGAAGTCAGGTCTGAACAATTTGGATTCCAGAGGGATGTGAAATATTGTCTCCTTCTTAGGAAATTGTAAGCCTCTCGGTTAGAAAGCAAAGAACCATTGTTACCCTGCAAAATTCACGACCAGGAGAATCACATGGATTGTTCTGTCTCTGTGGAAATGGAGTTTGGTGTTGATGCCTGCAGTCATGTTAGCTCTATTGTGGGGACAGAATCCCCTTCCACTGAGGGCTGGTTGTTTCACACGCGCATCACTCTCTTCATTGACCTGTCAAATGGCCTCTCAGGATTTCTGTATTATGAAGACCTTGTCAGCTGTGTGACCAGGGCAGAAGCAGAGGCCGTCAGTGTGCTGGTTAAAGAGGCTGTCCAGGCATTTCTTCCGGATGCTTTCGTCACCATGACAGGAGGGTTCCGGAGGTAAATAACTTTGGTGGCTTTGCCTCCTCTGCCCTAATACTTCAGTGGCTCCCTGACTTGGACAGGCATCTGAAATGGCACAAAAGGCCTTTTGTTATCTAGTGCCAGCTTCTTTCTGCAGCTTTGTCTCGTGCCCCTCACATTTCATTTCAGCAACCCCAAATGGCTTGTCATCCCCTGCACATTCAGAGCTGTTTCTTGCCTTGTTGCTTTGCTTACTCAGACTTCTGCTTTGACGGCCGTTCCTCAAATTGTCACTTGGCTGACTTCCCCTCATTTTTTAAGACTCAGTTTAGATGGCACCTCCTCCAGAAAGCCTTCCTTGACTCCCTCCTTCTCCATGCTGGATTAGAGCCCCCTCTTCCATGCTCCCTGAATACCTGCAAAGCCCTTGATCCACAGAGTTACAGTGATTTGTTCCTGTGTGTGGTTTCTCCACTAAGTTTGTAGAGCTTAGTTCTCAGCAAGACTATTGCATGATGCCTAGCACAAAGTAGGTGCTCAAGAAATCTTGGTTGAGTCAATAAATGACTGACTGAATGAATTCATGAATGAGCAAACACTTCACAGGTATGTATGTGGTTGTTGGATATTGAGGCCTACATTTCAGAAAGGGATTTCTTTCCTCCCACAGCCTCCTCCACCTCTTTCTCCAGCCCTCTTACCTGGTGGCTGCTGGCCATTCTAACAAAATAGGTTTGGGCACGGGAGAAAGTAAGAGAAGATCAAATCTAAGATAATGGCTTTACTTCATGTCACAATTCCAAGACTTCTACCTTGTAGTATGTGAATACAATGATTGGTTTGCTTGTTGTCGTGCTTGTCTCTATGTGTGTATGTGTGGCTGCATGTAGGTTTGTGTGAGTGTGTAGAATAAATAATCTTTTGTTATTTTTTGCCCAGATATACATAATCACATACATGCTACATATGACTTTTTCTGTGTCATAAATTTATTTTGTAAGGAATAGAGATGTGTAACCAAGGATATTTTGTTTCTTAAAAAAAAATGTCAAGAACCTTCTATGTTGCAAATCTTAAGCATAGGACATAGAAACAAAGGTGATTTTTTTTTTTAAATGAAGACTAAAATCTAATTGATTTCCATTTTATACTGCTTTTGAAAATTAGGGGTAAGAAGATGGGGCATGATGTAGATTTTTTAATTACCAGCCCAGGATCAACAGAGGATGAAGAGCAACAACTTTTACAGAAAGTGATGAACTTATGGGAAAAGAAGGTGAGAAGAAAGATGAAAAATACATGCACACTCTTACATTATGTTGACACTTGAATTTTGCAAATTACTTGCCTTATAATTGTGTAATGACCATCTAATCAATTCTCAATTGTTTGCAGCAGCTTATACAAAGTCATACGACCTACAATAAGATTTCCCTGTTTGGGTCCTAGAGTACATGTTATAAATATGTCCTGTATCTTGTTTATTTGTACTTACCCTATTGCCAACAGGGCCAAGGGTGGCTATGCATTTGTGTTTGACATACAGAGGCATTAAAGCACCCAAATGAAGTGAAAAGCATGCACTATAAAGACCTGGGAAATGTGAGCCAGAAAGCTGCAAGTTTGGGTGAGGGTGCAGGACTGCAAAGACTGGGATAAAATCAGTCTAAGAGGTGTTGATAGTGCCTTGAATTCTATGCTGGTCAATTGCCATCTTGACTTTGTACTGAGATGGAATGAAGGAAACTAATGAGGGCAAGCTGAGCCCTGCAGAGGTCATGGCTCAGAAGCCCCCATGTACTGCAGAGATCAGACTTGTGACAGGCCTATTGCCTGGTGGAGGAAACCAAAGTAAGCTAAGCTAACCCTGCAGCCAGAGCCACACGCAGGCCCTGACTCCTGTCTGACTCTAGTGAGAGCCTCACTTCCTAGAGAGACCAGAGGGTCCTACCCTTGGGACCTGTAGATAGGCCTGGATGGGCTGGTGTTTCTCCTCACAGCTTCATCCTTCCTGAGTAGTTTGCTTCTGTTGGGTGTGGACCAAGCTTACTGATATCCCAGAAAAGGAAGACCTCAGATAAAGTGAAAATAAAAGCTAGAAACACAACCCTAGGGCCAGGGGCACTGGAAATGAAGACTCAACTTTAGAACTAGATCCAAATTCATCTCTGAAACCATTCCCAACCCCCTCTGTCCCTCTCAGGGGAATGAACACAGGGCAGCCAGTGGCCCTAAGAGTGAACATAATAGACAAAGCCAGGGGATGGCAGCACAAGGAAGAGTCAGCGAAGTGGCCCACTGGTCTGCTCAAGATTTTGTTGATAAACTTTCTTATCAACGAAAGATTCTCATTGATAGACAAGGGAGCATGGCTTGTGGACCCTGCTAGCTGAGGCCTGGTGGGGAGTGGGCTGTGTGGCTCCGTACCTGGAGGCCCTGCAAAAATGGACCTCTCTGACCTTGTCTATAGGCACCCTCCCCTCTCCATGCCGACACTATTAAAGACTGGAATGGGGTAGGGAGATAGCAGCAGAGAGTCCTCTTTCCATTGGTCTTCCCTTAGTTTCAAGGAAGTCACACTTACTGCTGGTCCCCAAGCAGGGATGGGCATTTTATATGCAGGCGCTGCAGCAGAGGCTGATGTTAATGTAAGCACGTGGGTTTTAGAGTTGAGATTTTAAAAGCACAGCCCCGCCATTCACTAGCTATATGACTTGGGATCGGTTACTTAATCTTTCCAAGTTTCACTTGCCCCATCTATAAAACAGGGGTAACAAGCTTCTCTCATTCATTAAAGGAGCAGATTAAATGAAAGAATTAGATAAAGCGCTTGGTGCAGTATCTGATGAATGGTAAAAGCCTAACAAATGGTGCTGACTGTTATCATTATCTCTTATGCACAATTATTTGTTGGACTCTGCCTGAAAGCCTGGCACTGGGCCAGGCGAGGGGACTCAGGAGTGGGTAGGGGCTTACTCTTCCCCTTCACTCACTGACAAACATTGACAGCAGGGAGAAGCTGTGGGGCAGTTTGTAATTTGGTGTCTCAGCCCTGATTAGACCCCTGCAGCTCCAGGCCTGCCCACAACACCTCAGTTGTGGAATCGGCAGATGACTTCTTCGTATTTAATTTCCCCCTCTGCCTCACTCCCATGCCCTGCCATGCCGACCAAAAGCTGCGCTTTCCAGGTTTTAAAGTCTGTGCAGGTACACACATGCACATTCTCTCACAACATGCACAACATACGCATCCAATGTTTCAAAACACCTGTGGAGCATAGTGAATAACCAATGGTATCCGGTCGAGTCACCCATCAGATGACTCTAAATGTGATCTTTGTAGGAAACCCCTTGGTCAGGGGTGGGAGACAGGGAAGCAAAAATCTTGGAAATACTGATCTTGGGGGAAGGGCTGCCATCCCCAAAGACTCCGTTAGCCTGAGTTCTCAATGGCACCAGTGGTTCAACCCAAAGAGGGGAGGTTAAATGACTTTGGTTTTGGTTCCTGCCCAGTGGGTGAGACCTTGGGTACGGGACCGTAACTGTTCCATGGGGCCACGTCTCCAGTTCATGGAACTGCTGGGAGGTGGAATGTATTGACAGACATTGGAGGGTAAAGAATATGTTCACTTTGAGAAACTGACATGAGTTTGAATACTGGGCATTGAGTTTTCCCAGAAGGAGTTGGAGGGAATTGGAAGCAAAGGGCAGGGAAGGGATCCTGGCTAGAGAGCCTCACACTCAGCCTTGTGACCCTCCTCGGAAGGCATCTGAGACTAAATTCGGATGGAGCCTTCCTGTGGGAGGTCAAGCTGAGTGCATCTCCGTCCTGCCCTACAGCTCTCTTCCTGAGAACTGGCCGCTCTGTTCCCTGGGAAGGACGGGAGGGACGGAGAGGCAGGGAAACGCCTCCTCCTAGTCAGGAGTTTCTCAGTGTCTGGTAGGAAAAATAAAAGAACATGCTGATGTAAATATTCAGTCAACCAGTGGGTATTGATGGGGAAGCCAGAGCCCAGAGGGCTGCCCCGTAGATAGCCAGGGCTGGAGTTCTAGAGGTGGCATCAGGGGTTGTGTGCATGTTTGACAGCTGTGGCCTGCTGCAGACAACCTTCTGAACACGCAGACAGGAGCATTATATTCAAGGATGCGTTCTCAAACACCTTGCAAAATTCAAGACAAAAGCCCAATAAAGAATGGCCCATTTTTCTCTCACCCACCAAGTGACTCCACCATGTGGCAACAGGACAAGCACAGTTTACTGTGAGGAATCCAGCTTTGTGGCCTTTTTTTTTTTTTTTTTTTAAAGGGAAGGTGTGTTATTACAAATTTGGCTTTCATGTGAGACTTCTTTATATTTTTTATATCTCCTTTTTCAAATTTACATGATTGAAATTTACACAAAAGTCTGCTATTCTATACTAATTTTAGCAAGTTTCCTTAAAAAAGTAGAAATGTGTTTTCCTGAGCTGGTGATTAGAGGTTAACTAGGGCAACATCTCCCACCTCCTCCAGAGGGCCTCCCTAGCATTAGTGCTTCCCCCTTCAAATGGTGTTTGTTCTTCAAGGCGTTGAAGGGTGAAGAGTTCCCTCTATTGAGGTCAACAAAATAAAAAGTACCTTTTTGAACTGAAATAATGTCTTGTGCAGGTTTGTAGAAGAAAGACAAAGCATGACTCCTAACAATAATCAATTTACCAATGATGCTCAAAGTGTAGTCCCGGCCTGGGAACACCAGCATTGCCTGGGAATCTGTCCGAAATGCCTCCCTCACCCTCCTGCATCACTCTGGCGACAGAGCCCCGCAAACTGCACTTTAGCAAACCTTCCAAATGCTTCTGATGATAGAGCTTTTAAACATCCAACCTAAGGAGTACATGGTAACAAATCACACATCCCAGTAACTTGATGACATTATTTGAGGGTTACTTGCTGTTTTTGTTGCCAGATTTAGCAGTTGACAGCATGTTTCTCTCTCCTGTTCCCACATCTACCCTGTACCATCAGGAGCTCCCACCAAGAATGGCAACTAGATTGGTCACATCTTAGAATCACTTGTCCACTTTCTGGATAGGCAACTTTAGATGAAACGTGTCATTAACTTTATCCCACTTTCTCCAAGACAGGTGGAGTAACACTCTCATGAGAAAGAGCCTCCGAAGTGCTACCTAGAAATAGCAAGTCATCCTGCCCCAAAGTTAGACTCAGCCTCCAGCCACAACGCTTTGGGCGGGTTAAATCTAGTCATTGGTATAATATAAAGGGACACTGTCTTTGTCCATTTACATTGCTATAAAGGAATACCTGAGGCTGGGTAATTTATAAAGAAAAGACGTTTACTTGGCCTATGGTTCTGCAGGCTGTGTAAGAAGCATGACACCAAGCATCTGCTTCTGCTGAGGCCTCACGGGGCTTACAGTCATGGCAGAAGGCAAGGAGGAACTGGCAGATGCAGAGGTCACAGGGTGAGTGAGAAAGCAAGAGAAAGTGGGGAGGAGCCAGGTTCTTTGTAACCCCCAGCTTTCATGGGAGCTGACAAAGTGAGAACTCACTCATTACCATGAGGATGAGTCATTCATGAGAGATCTTCCCCTATGACCCAAAGACCTCCCATTAGGCCCCACCTCCAACACTAGGGATCAAATTTCTACATAAGGTTTAGAGGGACAAACATCCAAACTATAGCAGACACTAACTCAAAGCTGCCCTCCCCAGAAACAATATGAATTTTTATTTTATTATTTATTTATTTTTGAGATAGGGTTTTGTTCTGTCTCCCAGGCTAGTGTGCAGTGGTGTGATTATAGCTCACTGAAGCCTCAACCTTCCAGGCTCCAGGGATCCTTCCCCCTCAGCCTCCTGAGTAGCTGGGACTAGAGACACATGCCATCATACCTGGCTAATTTTTAAATTTTATGTAGAGATGAGGTCTCATTATGTCACCCAGGCTGGTCTGAAATTCCTGCAGCATGGCTTTTTGTTTATGGTTGGTTTGTTTTTAAAGGACTAAGAAGAGCCCAGAGCACTAGCTGAGGTTCAGAAGTGGAGATGGAGATTTTCTTGCAGTTTTGCCCTTAAGTGGCTTTGCCTCAGCCTCTCTCATCACTAAATTCCTTTTCTGTAAAGGGAAGATAATGCAACCACTTTCTTAGTGTTTTCTCCTAGTGTTTGCGGGTAGACCTTTAATGAAAGATCAAACACATGTTCATGTTCTGCTCAGATCTGTAAAGATTTCGTTAAGAATCCAGTATAAAATCATGGCTCCTCTTCGTCAGGGCCTTTTCCTGACACCATTCTGTTTCTTTTCAGGGATTACTTTTATATTATGACCTTGTGGAGTCAACATTTGAAAAGCTCAGGTTGCCTAGCAGGAAAGTTGATGCTTTGGATCATTTTCAAAAGTGCTTTTTGATTTTCAAATTGCCTCTTCAAAGAGTGGACAGTGACCAGTCCAGCTGGCAGGAGGGAAAGACCTGGAAGGCCATCCGTGTGGATTTAGTCATGTGCCCCTACGAGCGTCGTGCCTTCGCCCTGTTGGGATGGACTGGCTCACGGGTAAGCGCTACATGGACCCATGATATGATGTCAGCTTTCCGAAAGACGTAGGTCGAGTCTACCTGGGCCCAGGGGAGAGATGATGGCAACAGGGGCCGGGTGACAGGGAAGGGGGCAGTACCCAGAAACCTCTAAATCAAGGCATCCTGTCCACACATGGTCAAATATGACAGATTAATTTAAAACAGTTATTCCCAGTGTGTGGTCCCCAACACCAGTACCAGCAGCCTTCCCCAGGAACAGGTTAGACATGGAAATTCTTTACCCCAAACCTATGGAATCCAATCAGCCTCTCTGGAGAGTTCAGCCCGGAAATTTGTGTTTGGAAAAGGCCTCCAGGTGTTTCTGATGCAGCTCAAGTGGGAGAACCACTGAAGTACAGAAACCAGCAAGGGGGTTGAAATAGGAAGCAATTAATAAAGTGAAGAGGCAACTCACAGATTGGGAAAAAATATCTGCACATCATACATCAGATAAGGGGCCGTTATCCAGAATACACAAGGAAACCAAAAGACTCAATAACAAGAAAACAAATAACCCTGTGTAAAATGGGCAAAGGACTTGAATAGATATTTCTCGAAAGAAGACATATAAATGGCAAGCAGATATTGCCATCTTGCTTAACATCTCTAATCATCAGAGAAATGCAAATTAAAACCACAATAAGATGTTATCTCACATCTGTCAGATTGGCTATTACCAAAAACATGAAAGACAGCAAGTGTTGGTGAGGCTGGGGAGAAAAGGGAACCCTCTTATATTGTTGGTGGTGTTGTAAATTACACATTTTGGAAAATAGTATGGAAGTTCCTCAAAAAACTAAAAATAGGGCTACCGTATGATCCAGCAATCTTACTTCTGGGTATATATCCAAAGGAAACGAACTCAGTGTGTCAAAGAGAGGTCTGCACTCCTGTGTTCACTGCAGCATGATACACAATAGCCAAGATATTATATGAAAACAACCTAAGCATCCACAACAGATGAATGGATTTTTAAAATATGGTATATGCACAGTGGAGTATGACACAGCCTTTTGAAAACAGGACATTCTGTCATTTGAGACAAGATGGTTGAACCTAGAGGACATTATGTTAAGTGGAATAAGTCAGGCACAGAGAGACAAATACTGTATGATCTCGTTTCTGTATATGTAGAATCTAAAACAGTCAAATGCGTAGAAGTAGAGAATAGAATGTAGAATGGTGGTTAGCAGAGGCTGGGGGTTGAGGGCAGAAAATGGAGAGGGAAAAGGGTCAAGAAGTACACAGTCAGTAGGTGGAAGAAGCTCTGCTCTATTGCACAGTATGGTGACTATAGTTAATAAAAATGCATATTTCAAAGTAGCTAAAAGAGAGGATTTTTAATGTTCTTACCACAAAGAAATAGTAGATGTTTGAGGTTATGGTCATGCTAATTAGTCTGATTTTATCATTCTGCAATGTATATACATGTATCAAAATATCGTATTATAACCCACAAATGCATACAATTGTTATATGTTAATTAAAAATAAAATCAAGCTATAAGATTTTTTTGAAAGAATACCAGTTGATCCCAGACCTGGTTGCAAGCTCCTGCTCTGCTTCTTACTGTTGGGTGATCTTGGACAAGTTCCCTATATCCTGTAAAACTCAATTTTCCCATCAGGAAAATGAGGACGATGACCTTAGCTACTTCCTTGGGTTGCAGAGACATTAGGTGACATGATGTTCTCAAAGCCTCAGCACTAAGCCAGCACATGGCTAGTACTGGATAAGCAGTAGTTCCCATCTCCTCTCACTCACAGGAGAGGACACCTGTGATCTGAGTCCCACTTGCATGTGTTCCACCCTCCCAACTAAACACCTCACACTGTTTCTCCTGTTTTCCCAGGTAGCTGGCTGTTGTTTTGAGTGAAATGAGTTCGTAGAGGGTTTTATACAGATGAATGACACAACAGAAATTAATTGTTCTCAGTCTTGGGTTAAATGTCAGGTGTCTTTGCTTTGGACTGGAATTAACTCAGCACAGCATCTTAGCAGTGGGATTTCTTACTCTAATCACAAATGTTGACTGACAACTAAATGCTCCTTTCATTCTTAAAAAAGGGGGAAGAAAAGAAAAAATATACCATAAATGCAATTTGTGTGATAGACATAAGTCTTTGGGAACACGTAGTTGATTGAGAAAGGGGAAAGTTCCAGAAAGAAGTCCTTGGTTATGCAATGTCATGCCAGTTAAGCATCACTGACTGAAGTGGTTGACCTTTGCCCATTTTATTTTTAATATGGACATGTTTTCAGCACATTCTAGTCTCTTTCCTCAGAGTTCTCAGAAATTGTTGCTGTTCTTTCTGCAAGGCACTGGCAGAGCACTAAGCTCTTTTGCTTGTTAGCTGGGTGAACAAAGGACTTCTGATTGCAAAGTCCATCTCCTCACCCATCCCAGGTTAGCTTTCCTAAAATAGCAAATTGTTCCTTACCACTAGAGGGCACCAGTATCCCAGGCTTGCTCCCTAATCCCACATGAAGAGGACAAAATTTCTAGATTGTGTTTCTCTCAGGAAAACTAGTCTCCATGGCAATTCGTTGCCCTCTTTTTGCCAAGGTGTTCCTGTCCTCTGTCTTAGGCTTCATGTGTTGCTCTCTTCAGTCTCAGAGCCCATTCCTGATGTGGGAGATGTCATCCAAGAGCAGGTGACTTAGAACATCAGTTTCATGGCATCTCCGTGTGAAAGGATGTTAAAGCCAGAGGGAGCCTTAATCATGTCCTTCCTCCATCCTTTCATTCACTCAACCAAGATTCAGGGAGTCTGGATGACTTGTCGGAGATGTACAGCCAGGAAGGGACAAAATCCAAGCTGGAATGGGTTCCCTGACTCCTCCATCCTCTTTTACAATAACAATATTCCAAATCATTTAAAACCCACCAAACTAGTATTTATCCAGCATTCACTCTGGACCAGGCATTATTCTGGTACAATGCTCACGCTATTCATTTATTCATTCAATAAAATATTTGCTATACATCTTCTACATGTGAGGCACTATTTGAGGGAATATGGTTATGGACAGAACAAACCAGGTTCCTGCTCTCACAGAGCTTACATTCTAGTGTGCTCATGGGAGCACAGACCTCTGTCACCAGAGAACTTGGCCCTGGGGAAGGAAAATCACTTTGAGAATGTTTAGTGGAGTTAGATATTTCACTAGAGGGATGTAACCACCTAATACTGAAGACATTCTAGACGTGTTAATAATTTATTTTAACTATCTCCTGTCCAGCAGTTTGAGAGAGACCTCCGGCGCTATGCCACACATGAACGGAAGATGATTCTGGATAACCATGCTTTATATGACAAGACCAAGGTACAGTTCTCTTCCTAAAATTGGCTACTTTGATCCTCATCCCCAAGGCTGGTCCCCGAGCTCTTTTCAGGAACTGATTTTAGTATCCAAGTATGGTTTCCTTTGTTATGCGTGTTCTATTTCCAGTTGATCAGAGTTGAGGGCAGCAGGAAAGATTTCCACAGACTCACAGTTTCCACCTGGCCCAGAATGCACTTCAAGAGCTTTTGGCTGAAAGATGATGAGCTAATTGGGCTTCCAGAACCAGTCCAGCAGTGCATATTAACGGGTTTGGTATATCCTTGGTGTTGGCAATGAGTAACTCCAAAGTAAACCAGGGATCCCCAGAAATCACAAATACTACTTGTGTACCCCTCAAATGCAGGGGGCAGTGGCATTCTGAGTGGCCATGTAGGCCATTAACAACAGTCTGCTGCAAGAAAGAGAGCAACGGAACTGCCCTGAGACATAAATGAGCAGCCAGCCAGTCTCACTCACCAGCCATGTCACTCATTTGGCGTGCTAGTCTTACTGTGGTCATGATCCAATTCAGCTCTCAGCAAAACGATAGATGACTGGAGAAGTTATGAAGAGTTAAATATCCAACTGTTAAATACACAGTACTAAGGGCTACTCTTCTTACAGTGATCAAGGACACCAAAATAGGCTCCAGGGGAAAGAAAACTCAAAATAACTAGAAGTAATGGTACTGGCCAGGCACAGTGGCTCACGTCTCTAATCCCAGCACTTTGGGAGGCCGAGGAGGGTGGATCACTTGAGGTCAGGAGTTCAAGATCAGCCAACACGGTGAAACCTCATCTCTACTAAAAATACAAAAAATAATCAAGTGTGGCGGCTCGCACCAGTAATCCCAGCTACTTGGGAGGCTGAGGCAGGAGAATCATTTGAACGCGGGAGGCGGAGGCTGCAGTGAGCCGAGATCACACCACTGCACTCCAGCCTGGGCAACAGAGTGAGACTCTGTGTCAGGAAAAAAAAAAAAAAAAAAAGTAATGTCCTTTCCCTCTAGGAGCTTGTAGTCTAAATGAGGTGTACTCAGAGTTGTCTCAGTTACAAGTGTCAGAAATCAAATCTAAAGTGACATAAACGAAAAAGGGAACTTGGGTTATATTCCGCAATATCTAAGGGTTCAGGGGCAGCCGAATATGGGTGCTCAGGCAGGCTTCCCTCAGTATTGCCTTTATTCGCAGGCAGGTTTTCCGATAAGTCCCACTCTTCCAGTTACTTCAACAGAGAAGAGCCTGTTTCCTAATAGTTCCCCCAAGAATCCTACCTGATGCTCATTGGCCAGGACTGGGTCATGCGCCGATCCCTGAACCCATTACTGTGGCTCTGATTGGCCAGACTTAGGTCATGTGCTTTTTCTTGGAATTGGGAACAGCTCCACCTAACCCTCCTGGACTGAGAGTCAAGAGGAGCGGTTTCCCATAGAAAAATCCAGGTGCTGCTCGGAGAAGAGGGGGCTGTGGATGCTGGCAGGAAAGCCTCGGATGCTAAGCATGTGGGTGAAGGCAGATTCACATAGTACAATGAAGGAACACTTACCAATTAATACATTCTAAATAACTCAATGTAAGCAAGTGCCTAGCACTGTGCTATGTACAAGAAGGGACGGAGGAGAAGAGCTGCTTGGTCTTAGAGAGATAACAGGGTGGGATCCTGCTGGGGTTAGAGGCAAGCATGGAAAGCTAGAGGAAAACCCAACACATACAAGTATCCTATAATTACCAGCAGTACATAATTATGACTGCATGTTAGAATTACCCAGTGCATTCAAATAGATTGATTACAAGACCTCTCCTGAGCTTCTGATTTCGTTGGACTGGAGTATGGCTCAAGCTTCAATGTTTATCTTTTAAACTCCATCAGGTTGTTCTAATAAACAGCTGTGGTTCCGAACTACAGCCCATAGGAAAAAATATACAAATGGCTTTTGCTGAATATGTTAAAGCCGTTATGATTTTACCTTAATTCATTTAGTACCATATTTTGGGAAGTCATTTAAAATGACTTTTTATACTCAGAAGCAGGGCTCCTGTTTGGGCTATAGTTCATTCTGACAAGGCAGTTTTATAAGTAACACTTTCACTGTGTCCACACCATGGTGCTTATGAAAAATATCTGAATGCACATATTTCTTGTTATGTTTTCAGAGGATATTCCTCAAAGCAGAAAGTGAAGAAGAAATTTTTGCGCATCTGGGATTGGATTATATTGAACCATGGGAAAGAAATGCCTAGGAAAATGTTGTCAACCTTTTTTCCCTTTTGTTTTCAAGTTAAATAAATTATGCTTCATATTAGTAAAAGATGCCATAGGAAAGTTCAGGGTTATTTAGGTCTTATTGAAATGCAGATCGCTACTAGAAATATATAGCTTTGGAAACATGGGAAGGCGCCACTGGTAATGGGTAAGGTTCTAATAGGCCATGTTTATGACTGTTGTGTAGAATTCATAATGCATTTTTCAAGAGAAACGATGTTGTCATTGGTGGCTGATTCAGGGAAGCTCATCAAAGCCCACTTTGTTCACAGTGTAGCTGAAATACTGTCTATCTCTAATAAAAACAGAAGGAGACAAGATGATGGAATCTGTTTTTCTTCACTCAAATATTATAAACTATTTTAAAACACAAGTGTAACCAAGCAGAAGAATAAAGAGCTTACAGTTTCTCTTAAGGGGACAAACAGGCTTACTTAGAAGATGCAGAGATTCCAGAGGGGATTTGGGTCCCTTCTGGAGCTTGTGGAGGAGGGGTGCTGCCTCTGGACTGGCTCAGCTCGGCTCAGTGCCTGTGTACAGCTGGATCCCTAAGCATCCCAGCACAACACCACGTAAAGGATGTACTCTCCCTGCCATCATGCTGAAGGAAAGACAATGTCCTCAACCACCAAAGAAATATCTCCCTCTTTTTTCCATCTTGGAGCTTCTGTCTACACCTTATGGCTTAGTCCCTCTCAGGAAGTCAATCTCTCTTGGCTTCTTCATCTGAGGGTACCCAAGGGAAGGGAGGGAGCCCTGGCTGAGTAAAATTTTGGAATTCCCGGGCTCCAGACCTGTTCTTTCCTCCTCCCTCCTCCAGGAGGCATGGACCCTTTGCCTTGAAGGGAATTAACAGGCCATCTGTTCCAGCTGCTTCCGTGTCTTCAGCCTGCTAAAGAGCTGGGAGGCCTATGACGACCCTTCTCCCTTCCTTCCAGTCCCTCTGGGAAGAGAGTTTTGGGAGATACAATACCTTTTGGCTATTGTGACTAATGCTGCTATGAACTTTGGCATACAAGTATCTGTTTGAGTCCCTGCTTTCAATCCTTTTGGTAGGGACCTAGTAATAAAATTGCTGGACTCAATGGTTATTCTATACCATGTTTAACTCTTTGTGGAACCACTGTACTGTTTTCTATAACAACTGCACCCTACTACATTCTTAACCAACAGTGCTCAAGCGTTCCAATTTCTCCACATCCTGAACACTTGTTATCTTCTGCATTGTCTGTTTTGTAATAGCTATCTTAATGGGTGTGAAGTGGCGGGTGAAAACTTTTGTCCATTCTGGAACCTAAAGACAGTCCAGGCTGAAACTAACACACTGAAAGGGCCTCAGGTTGTGTGTGTGTGTGTCACATCTTGAGTTGATGGCTAAAAAAAACTGGGGACAACAGGAGGGTGAACAGCAGCCACCCCCACTGACCTCAAATCCCAAAATCCACAAAGTATTCTAGTCTTTTCTGCTGTCCAGTGTTTCTCGGTTATGATATTCAAGATTATTCTAGGTAGTAAGTAGATTAACATTTTCATACTGATATAATCGATAAATATTTATTGAGTGCTTACTATGTCAGTCATTTTTCTAGGCACAGGGCATAGAAAAGATAACAAAACTGTCCAAAATCTCTGCCTGTATGATTATAAGCATAAAGCTTATGTTCTAGAAAGGTGTTTGTATTCGAGAGGTGTTATGAAAATGGTTCCTTATTGATGGTAGTGATATAAAGCTTCCTTTTTGGAGTAGGCTTATTTAAATAAGAAAAGCGACTCAAGGTCAGGGAAATCACTTAGGAAATATTACCAGTGGAATGGGGGTGTGGCAAGAATGAAGAGAGAGGGATGCGGGTGGCTGACATTTGGGAAATGTGCAGGTGGCCTTGTCGCCTTCACTGAGCAACTCCCCAGCCCTGTTTTCTGGAGGTCCCCACCACACAATAACCCCAGGAGGTCCATGCCGGAGGAGTTCCCCCATCAGAGAACCTCACAGATTCTAAATGCTACTTTCCTTATTTGAAAAGGCCTGTTGGAGATTCCACAAATGTGCATGTCTTTGTTTTTCTTTTTTTTTTTTTTTTCCTTCTGTAAGCCAGAATTTTTATCAGTTCTGGCCTTTTTTTTTTTTTTTTTTTCTGTAGGCCAGAATTTTTTTCAATTATTGTGGTGCCTAGTTACCAGAACTCAGCCTTCGCCAGTGCCTCCTACTTTGGGAGCAGAGCGCCCTCTGATGGCTGACAGAAGAACTCTTGGAGGCAAGCACAGTATGATATAGCAGATAAGGTAGGAAGTCGATTATCTGTTAAAAACATTGCAACTATATGTAAGAAGCCATGGATCACCGATGCTCTATTTGTTCACTTTTTTCCCAGTCTTTAAAATCTGTATTTTATTTGGGGTAGTTTTTATTGCTGTATCTTCATGTTTACTCATCTTTTCTTCTGCAATGTCTAGTTTCATTAATCCTCTCCAGTATTTTATCTCACACATTATAGTTTTCATCTTTACTTCTGCAATGTCTAGTTTCATTAATCCTCTCCAGAATTTTATCTCACACATTATAGTTTTCATCTTTAGATTTATGAGTTAGGATTTAAAAACTATCTTCCATGCTTCTATTTAACATATTCAATTTTTCCTCTGGCTTATTAAATACATGGAATATAGGGTAACTGTTTCAATGTCCTTGTCTACTAATGATATCATCTGTGTCAATATTGAGTCAGTTTCTATTAACTGAGTATTCTTCTCATTATGGGTCACGTGTTCCTCCCTCTTTGCAAGCTTGGTAATTTTACATTGGATTCTAGACATTGTGAACATTGTGAATTTTTTCCTGGATATTTTTGTATTCCTGTTAATATTCTTAAACTTTGTTCCAGGATGTGGTTAATTTAGGATTAATTATTTAATAATTATTTAATAATTTAAATAATTAATAATTAATTATTTAATAATTAATTAATTAATAATTAATTAATTAATAATTAATTATTTAATAATTCCAGGATGAGGAAACAGTTTAATGTGTCCTCATCTTGCTTTTGAGCTTTGTTAGGCAGCACTAACATAGTCTAATCCAGGGTTAATATTCTTCCCCACTACTGAAGCAATACTTTTCTCATTGTTCTACCTGATGCCTGGTGAATTATGATGTTTTCTACTCTGGCTGTTTGGGAACAGGCACTGTTTCTGGCCTCCCACTGAGAGGCCTGGTCCATTAGAGCTTAGAGTATTGTTCCCTCTAATCCCTTTGTGTGGTTCTTTCTCCAGCCTTGGGTAGTTTTCTCACATGCATATGCTGATCAATAGAATAATCAAAGGGTCTCCTCTGTTTCTGTGCAACTCTGTCTCCAGTACTCTACGCTGCAAATTCTATTCACCTTGGCCTCCATGAACTTCCAGCTCTATCTCACTAACGGCATGTGCAAAGGCCATGTGGTGCAAGGACCATGGTGTCAGAGAAAAGGCCCACATGGCAGGAGTGCCATGGCATAAAATGAGCAGAGACAAAGCTCTTGCAGCCGGAGGTTCCCACGTGTCTGAGTTGCAGAGAGAAAGCCTATGCTTGTGGACAGACCATGGCCTCTGAAGGACAGAGAGGAGGCCTAAGTGGTTGGGGCAGAGAAACTAGAAGGGCTGGGACACAAGGCTAGGCTTTCCCCAGCTCTCAAAACAAAGACCTATATCCTTACCTTGGCTTTCATAAGTGGGTAATCCCTGGCCAGGTGAGTCAACAGTAATCACTGTTTGACTCTTCATGAAAAAATCAATCACATTTATGGTAGAATTTTATCAACATGGTTTGTTCTCGCTCACAATCAAATCTTTCAAATCATTTTAGCCTGGAAATGAAAGTCTATGATACATTGAGTCTCTGTCATTACAAATCAGATTTTAAGCCCCAGGGTACACTCAGGCTGTCCTCCAGAGGCCCCCATCCATTTTAGAAATAAGTTCTACAGCCTATTGGACAGACTCAGCCAACTTCCAAAATGTTCCCCAGTCTCACCTGTCCAGTTTTAGTATTTTTCACCCCTTAACTTGTTGGAGTTCAGGTAGCCTCTCTAGAGGATGGAGGAGAGAAGGTTTTTTCTGAGTTTTACTTGGAGGTACAGCACTTTAATGTATGCCTGACATAACCAGACTTTTCAGTCATTTGGAATTCTCAGAGGATTGAAGTGTTATGCCCATTTCTCCTTCTCCTCTAACTTCAGGTAAAGGAAAAAGAGAGTATAGATTCTTATCTCATTTGAGCCTGAGAGAGCTAGTTTTATGTCTTCGAGCTTAGAGGCAAAGCACCTGTATAAAAGCTTTCCTTATATTATTTCCTTGGATGGAGATTCATATTCAATTGGGTGGAGAAACATTTCCACAAACGTTTAGCATTTTCGTTATGCCCCCAACATTGTCTTAGGACCTGGCAGGCTGTCTGACATTGGAAGGAAGCCAGTGCACATTTGTTAAATCAATTCATGCATTAAGCAATAATTCTCATCAAGATGGTGGGAGTGCAAAGATTATATGACTTCGCAATCTTTCAAAAATTAGTTATCACTTTTTTGTCTTCAATTAACATCGCAATGTTGCAGGGAGAAATGCCTTAAGCAAAACTAATCATTGTTATTTCTTGGCAAAATAAATAAGTAACTATCTCTCTCCACCAGCAGTCAGGAACTGAGAAGAATCATAGAGGGTATAGAAGGCTGTGCTGATGGGAGTGAGGAACAGGCAGGCAGAAGGAGTGCTTTGCAGGGTTTGGGGAAAATCAAAGCAGAATGTTTGGACTGGATGGATGTCACTTTAGAGACAGACCAATTCAAACACCAGATGATACAGGAGGAAATGAGACCCACACACATCGTGCAACCTGCCTAAGGTGACTCTCAACTTACCAGCAGCCCTGGGTTAGGGAAGCAGAGCTTCTGACTTTGGGTCTCATCATTTTGCTTACCACACAGGGCTGCCCTCCATGAAAGACTGAACGTCTTCTAGCCTGGCAGAGAAAGTGCCAATATTGGGAACATCCCTGGGATAATCTTGGTTCCAAGGACAGGGCCAGTGTTCTCTAATATAGACAAAGAAAAGCCACAAACATTTTGTAGGTTCATAAGAATGACCATTTTACTTTTCACTTCATTCCAACATAAGTTCTTGGGTATCATAGCAGAAGTAAATGACAGAAATGCTGAACCTTTCTAGTTTGATAGAAACAATGTTTAAATAAAGATTCTAAGCCATGGATTATAAGTAGAATTAAAATAAGTGATCCAAAATACAAGTCATCCCTCACTTTTAGCTACATGGCTTAGTCACATGCATATTTCAATCCAGCTTCACAACCACTCCATGGGCTAGGGGGATGAGAACTGCTGTCTCCATTTCACAAGTACAGAACTGAGGCTCTGGATGATCAACAATCGGCCCAAGGGCTGACACATGTAAGTATCAAAGCCAAGGCCACGGCTGAGTTCTCAGTAAATCCAAGGTCCTTCATGACATGCAAGAGAAGTACAAGCACCAGGATGACTGGGCACGTCTCTTTAGAAATGGCTAAATCTGCTTGTTTAAGGTAATTAGATCCAGAAGACTTGGCACAAAACTGAGTTTCAGAAGGGGCTTTGAAGAGCAGGTGTTGACATGTGGCAGAGACTGGGTTTATAGAACATGTTCTTGGTTATTCAGGGAAGAGGGGCACGTTTCTGAGCAATCAGAAGCCTTGTGTAAGAAAGGAATATTTTCTGGGATATCTGTGTGGCTCACGGAGCTGGTGGATGAACTTAAGATGCCCTGGACCCAGGCCTTCCCCCTGGGAGGAACCAGGCTGCCTGGAAGCCTCCTCATGGGAGTGAAAGTGAAAGCCCATTCCTGTGGTCCTGTCTCCGTCCACTTGGGTCCTCTTGATTTTTCTTTCTGCCACACAGCTTTTCCCCATGATATCCAAGGACTTGGGTCTTTTCTCCATTCCCACAGAATAGATAGAGCCCTCATTTCTAATAATATCTTGGAGAAACTCTTGCCTTCCCCCAGCCATCTTTACTTTCAACACACACACACACACAGAGTCCATCACAGAACTGCCCTCCTTAAATACTCTCTGATTACAGACACAAGAAGGAGCAATGAATGATGTGTCTCCTAGGCCAGCTGGGTGGTGGGGTAGCTGACACATGCTAGAAGGAAGTCTGCCCAAAGTCACAGAGGAAATGAAATTTGTATTGAAGGCAAAAGAAGAGTACAGAAGGGGGGAAAAAAAGGCTGGGGAGGGATTGGAAAATGGGAAGAGGAGTTACTGGGATAAGAGAACGCTGGAGGGTGGCCTATCCTGGAGTAATCCACACAGAATAAGGCAACCTGGTTATAGTTTGCCCAATAGGCTCAATGAGCCAACACCACTTGAAGTGGCCTCTCCTTTTCCATTTGGCCTCCTTGGAGAGAGTCCTCAGCAAGCTGAAGCGGCAATGCTATGCATGGGCTTAAGGGCTCTTGTTTAATCTGAAGCCTTTAAAAAACAACATAAAAGAAACTGTAAGTTTAACAACTATCCCTAAAGCACAAAAGTTAAAGTTATTTGAGGAGCTGCCACCAGAGGTATCATGATGTCTTACTTTAAAAATTAAGCAAAATGTTTCATTGTAAAGACAAAGTGTTGTTTTAATATGAAACATGAATTTCCATCAACATTAATATCTTTAAGGTTAAATGTAACACCACTAGTCTCTGTATTTGGAATTTGGAACTTGTAAGAACCTGGCTTTTCCTGATTCATATGAGGACAAGATCACACCTAGATTGGAAGATTCACATACTACCAGCAACACCTAGAATCATCTTTAGATAACAATTTGGACCACAGGCCTTGCTGAAAGTTTGCCCTAAATGTTCCCTTATGTGATCCTGTGACTATGGGGAACAAATGCTGGTGACTAGCTATTTTATCAGGCAAGCAGTATGGGAAGAGGTAGGAGGAAGGGGGCAGAGAGAGAGAGAACTAACATTTTGACTGGCAACTAAGTAGCAGACACTTCCTTTTATTTCTTATTTAATCTTTTTAATTATGACATGAGGCAAATATTTCCCCTCCTTTAAAAAAGCAAAAACTGAGGCTTGGAAATGTTAAACAACTTCTCCAAAGTCATACAGCTGCTCAGTGGTAGGTGTGACTTAAGAATCCATATTCTTTCCACTGCTGTATGACGTGACTGAGCCATGTGCTTCCCTGTGGTCAGGGAATGTGTGGTTCCACATGATTTCTACCCTGAGATATTCAGAAACAATTAACTGCTTCCTCTCATACATCCTGCATAAGTTTCATTTATATCCCAACTTGCACCAGGCTGACCTTGGCAACACTTCCATGAAAGTCAGAGCTGATGGCTTTTTTGAGAAAAAGGATATGAAAAAAAAAGAATGAGAAGACAAGACACTCAGAAACCAAGCCCCTTTCCCAAAATGACAAAGAAAAGCAAATTCCCATTGGGAGCAGGAACAGGATCTAAGGACCCCATCTGGTGAGTCACATGTACTAACTAAAGCACAAGGTCTGAGAGTTGGAATTAACCATAGTGGGGATGTCCCCTAAAGAGACAAATCAGCCCCAAAGTGTTCCAGATCTGTAAATGAAATTTGGATTGATTAAGAAGCAGCTTGGCATCTCTCCTCTCCAAGTAAAAACCCTGGGTTTTCAACCCTGTTCCAGTGCCAGGTCTGCTCCTTGACTGAGCTGCATCATTCCAGGCTCAGTCTCGGCACAAGCCACCACAATCCCCTCCTTCTTTCCATTTCTACAGTAGGACGGTAAGGGTCATGCACAGGTTCCTCGCTTCCTGCTACAGTCTTCACATATATGTGGGCCTCTTGTGCTCCCATCGTATTCTTCTCACGTGTGGGTGATCTCCTAGGATTCTTAAGGAAACAAATAGGTTTTTTTAAAAACGATTGCAGAGAATTCTTCCATACAAGATGCACTAACAGCAACCACATTTACCCTCCCACCTGAAATAACCAAAATCAGACACAACATTTCAAGCAATAGTTTTCAAGACACTAGACAACAGGCAAGGAAGGACAATGGTCCTTGAGAGACAGAAAACAAATGAGGAGAGACCCACAATTGCCTGATCTTACTGCTTTGGGGAGCTTTCAGGCCACTCAACTATCTTTTGTTTATTGTTAACAAAGTATCTCATTTTTTGTCTTTTAATTTTTAATCTATTTGTGAATTTATATTTAAAGTGAGTTTTGTAAGCATCATATGGTTGGACCTTGTTTTTATAACCAATCTGAATATCTCTTCCTGTTAATTCGGGTATCTAGACTATTTACATTTAATGTGATCATTGATATGGTTAGGTTTAAATCTACCATCTTGCTATTTATTTTCTGTTTGTTCCACCTATCTGTTTGTTGTGTCTTTTTAACTCTTTTTCTACTTTATTTCATATAGATTTTAGAAGGACCTCATTAAGTTCCATGAAAAAAATTGATTGGGATTTGTATTGAAATTACATTTATTATATAGATTAACATTGTTTGATATTGTAATATTATTAACACTTTCTATCCAGGAGCATGGTATATAACCCCCATTATTTAGGTATTATTTAATAGTTTTTTAAACCAAAGTTTTATTATTTTCCATAAAGATATTACATATTTTTGTTAGATTTATTCCATAGCATTCTACATATTTTTATTACCAATTACCATCACAAAATGGTAATTTTTAAAATCGCTTTTTCTAATTGTTGTTGATGTTGAAAGTGTAAATTACTTTTGTATATTGATTTTTGTATCCAGTAAATTTGTTAAAATTTCTTGTTAATTCAAGTAATTTTTCTGTAGATTTAGCTTTTCTTTTCTTTCTTTCTTTTTTTTTTTTTTTCGAGACGAAGTCTCACTCTTGTCCCCCAGGCTGGAGTGCAATGGCGCGATCTCGGCTCACTGCAACCTCCGCCTCCCAGGTTCAAGTGATTCTCCTGCCTCAGCCCCTCCGAGTAGCTAGGATTATAGGCACCTGCCACCACACCTGGCTAATTTTTGTATTTTTAGTAGAGATGGGGTTTCATCATGTTAGCCAGGCTGGTCTAGAACTCCTGACCTCGGTGATCCACCCGCCTTGGCCTCCCAAAGTGCTGAGATTACAGGCGTGAGCCACTGCACGCAGCCAGATTTAGCTTTTCTATGTCGACAATCATATCATCTGCAAATAATCACAATTTTGTTTCTTCCTTTTCAGTGTTATATTTTCTTTTTTTTTTTTTTTTTTTTTTTTGAGATGGAGTCTCACTCTTTTCACCCAGGCTAGAGTGCAATGGTGCGATCTCAGCTCACTGCAACCTCCACCTCCTGGATTCAAGCGATTCTCTTCCCTCAGCCTCCCGAGTAGCTGGGATTACAGTCGCCCGCCACCACATCCAGCTAATTTTTTGTATTTTTAGTAGACACGGGGATTTCACCATATTGGCCAGGCTGGTCTCAAACTCCTGACCTCAGGTGATCTACCCGCTTCAGTCTCCCAAAGTGCTGGGATTACAGGCATGAGCCACTGCACCAGGCTTATACTGTCTAATTTTTTAAAATCCTACTTCATTGACTAGGATCTAAAGTATAATATTGAATAGAAGTGGTGTTAGTGAACATCCTTGTTTTATTTCTGATCTAAAGAGAATGCTTTCTACATTTTACTGTTAGGTATGACGTTAGCTGTATTTTTTTTTTAAAGACATCTTCTTTCAAGTCAAGGAAGTTCCCATTCTATTTTTAGTTTGCTGAGAGTTCATATCACTGTTACATTTTTTTGAACTTTCTTCACCTATTGAGATGGTCACGTGAGTTTTCTATTTTAGTTTGTCAGTAAAATAAATTATATTAAATTGATTTTCTAATATTAAAGGAAGCTTGAATTTCTGTTCAGCCGATAAAAATGCACTGAGAACCTCCTTTGTGCTTGAACTTCCTCTTGGTCGTCTCCTTTCCACATGTGCTCATACTGTGCTTCTTTTGTGCATGAAAAGCTTTAAAACACTTAGCTTGTTTACTGTGTAAATGGTATATAGAGAGTATATCCAAGAGTTCTTACCTCAGATATCTTGGGATTGTCATCAATTTCTGAAATTTCACATGGTCTGTCACTTTCCTAAATTGGAAAAAAATAATAATAATAAAAGAAAGAAAGAAAAAGAAGTGAAGGGGCATAGCATTTGACCATAACTATGATTAAAATCAGTGGTTTTTAAATCTGAGTGTGCATTAAAACAAACAAAACAAACACAGAGGCATCTAATAACATCCCCACCTCAAACCAAACCAAACCCATACCCAAGCCAAGAAATATCATTGTGAGTTATCCAAAAATAATCCAGGGTAAGAGTAGAGATGAAACAATATTGGCCATGAGTTAATAATTGCTTTCATTATACTCTCCTCTCTACTTTAGTATAAGTTTGAAATTATAATTAAAAAGTTGTTTTTGTTTTTTCAAGATCAGTGCCACAGCTTTGTCATCCAGAAATTCTGATTTAATGGCTTTGGTGATTGGAAATTTTGAGCTTCCTAAATAATTTTAAAGTGCACTAGAGGTTGAGAAACTATTACTTAAACAATACCACCACCAACCACAACACTTCTTAATGTGTTTAAAATTTACAGCTTGTCAACACATCTTTACACGTAAAGATGTTCATCATCCATTATCTCATTTCATCCTTAGAACTTTCCCTACCTCTTAAAATAGGGAGGGTAGTTTCTATGACTCCTGTTTTGGAGTTGAACTAACCAAGTTGTCCAGGATCATATAAATCATAAAGGGGCAGAGTCTGGTTTAGAACCTCAATTTTCCATCTCTTAATTAATGCTTACCCATATGATAACAACTGTGAATGCGAATAGAGAATGGAGTTAGAACCCAGAGTCCACGTGACGCAGTTCTGTCACAACCATGGAACCTTGTTGGATATGGGTCTAGGTGGCCTTTGAATTCTAAACACAGTCCCTAGAACAGTCTGGCATTGGGGGCATGGATTGGATGGGGAGGATATAGATTCCCTTGTGAATTATACATGTTCAGATGTGTGAAAAAGGCAAAGATAGATAGAGCCACGTACTTCTGGATACATTCCTACCACGGACACCTCAGCCCCTCTTCGTCTTCTATCTTTCCTAACATTATCTCCATCCTCTCTTTGTGAAGCTTGTGCGCTTTTGTTTCTCAACTTTAGAAAGCACACCCACTGTACAGACATGTGTTTGCCATGGCAACAGACATCCCTCTCCACTGCTACTTTTTGTTACCCCAAATACTATCCTTGCCAGGAAATCCTCAACTGACCTGAAGAGTTGATGACAAATCAGCTCTGTTTGGTGCCTAATGTTGTGTCTGCAGTGGAAATTATGGCCCAGAAACTTCCAGCATCCTGTCCTCAGGAAATAGACATGGGCCCTGAATTCTGACACCCTTAGTCCAAACGCCAGTTCACTGAAATGCTGCCTGCCTACACATCTGGACCCAAAGAAGCTGGTAATCACCTCCATGGCCTCAATGCTGCTTCTTCTTCGGTGAATCAAAGTAAATAGTAAAGCCACCAGCAGGGCTGTGGCCACCAGGGAGGGGATGGCCACCGCTAATCCAAGAGAGGGCCCGCAGTCCTGGCACAGAATGAAAAGCACAGGGTCAGGGGAAGCCCAGAGTCTTCAAGAATAAAGGAAAAATTCAATAGAATAAAAATAAAACAAAAAATCTGCATGGATCACAAACATCATCTACAAAATCAAAAGCGTAATGAAATAATGTGCAAAAATGTTTGTAACACACATGAGAAATGACTTACTTTCATAGGACTTAATTTAAACAGTTTAAATCTATTGGAAAGGGTAATGATCAAATAGAAAAATGGGCAAACGATACGAACAGGTATTCTTTAGAACAGAAATACAAATGTCTCCTCAACATAGGAAAAGCTGAGATACAAATCAGAACAACAATTAGATGCCATTTTCACCTGTTTGGCTAAAAATAAAATCTTTTATTATATACCACACTTTTTTTTTTTTTTTTTTTGAAATTGAGTCTCGCTCTGTCACCCAGGCTGGAGTGCAATGGCACAGTCTCGGCTCACTGCAACCTCCGCCTCCTGGATTCAAATGATTCTACTTCTTCAGTCTCCCAAGTAGCTGGGACTACAGGCACGTGCCACCACACCCAACTAATTTTTGTATTTTCAGTAGAGACAAGGTTTCACTATATTGGCCAGACTGGTCTCTAACTCCTGACCTCGTGATCTGCCCGCCTTGGCCTCCCAAAGTGCTGGCATTACAGGCGTGAGCCACCGTGCCCAGCCATACCACACTATTTTAATATGAATTTTAAAAAATTTATTTGCACTTAATGTAAATGACGAGTTGATGGGTGCGGCACACCGACATGGCACATGCATACATATGTAACAAACCTGCACGTTTTCCACATCTACCCTAGAACTTAAAGTATAATAAAAACATAAATAAAAGTGACCTTTAGCCTTTCAAAAAAAATTTATTTGTACTAAATGCATTAACCAATTAATTTTCAAATTCCTATTTTGCTTTGATTGGAGTGGAAATAGTCATGCTTTTAGTCACATAAGTTTTCAGATTTGCAGACTATCTGGAAATATTGAAGATCATCTGCAGAATCCCTATAAAAGTGCAACTCATTTAATAATGGATTCACCTTCACTTTTGGGGGGAATTGATTTTATTGAAGAATAATAAAAGTATATGAATCATAAATATATAAGTTGATGACTTTTCACACGAGGAATACACCCATAAGACCAACACCCAGATCAAGAAACAGAACATTAGCAGCATCTCAGGATCCCCCTCAAATCCCTTCCAGCCTCCTTGTGCGTGACCACTATTCTGAAATCTATTGTCATAGAGTAGTTTTGTCTGTTTTTCAGCATACGATAGATGCAAATATAAAATATACACTCCTTGTGTCTGGCTTCTTTTGCTCAACACTTTGTGAAATCCATCTGTGATTTCGCATGTTCTCCCTCACTTTTGAGCTGAGCTGGTCAAGAATAATTGTTGAGCCAGATTCTGTGCTTAGTGACAGTTCACCTATCAAACTTTAAAGCTCAAAACAAATGCACAAGACGGATGGAGCATTATTATTATCCCCATTTTGTAAATTTAAGTGTTATAGTTACCGTTTCTTTCCCACTTGTAACAGGAGAGGATGTCTGTATGGAAAAAGAACATACATTGTAAAAGAACAAAAAGTCTATAGAATACACATTATATAAGATAATCTGCCAAAGGTTAGTCCATAAAGCCTAAAGTTTATCCCTTTGCTAAACTTTCTGTTAACAACTACCAAACAGAACCTAACTTGATTGCTTCCCAGGTAAGAACTGGAATAAAATTTGGCTACCAGGAGAAAAGAATTAGGAAATTCAGGCAATGCCTTCATTATTCACCCTGCGGATGTGCCATGACACATTTTACAACTCAAAAGGGCTTCCTTGTGTCCCAGTCAGCACACTTGGCACACTTTGGGCCTACTTGTCCCCATTGCTAGAAGGGAAACACATATAAATACTGGTGGAAGCAAGGCTTTTTAAGGAAGCCTTGCTTGTTTTCAAGTAAGTATGTGACGAAGCAAATGGCAGAAGTTGTCAAACATCCATGCTCCTGGGGATAATTCCAGATGAA
Organism: Macaca nemestrina; assembly: GCF_043159975.1. Classification (NCBI taxonomy): domain Eukaryota; kingdom Metazoa; phylum Chordata; class Mammalia; order Primates; family Cercopithecidae; genus Macaca; species Macaca nemestrina. The sequence goes on along the minus strand of NC_092133.1, from coordinate 37,445,267 downwards.
ACGAATGCATTACATGCTTCTGGTTCACCTCTTAAGCAAGGTTATTGGATTTCACTCATCTAGAAGATATTTCAGGCAAGAGTTTACCTTGATTAAGAAATCTAAAGGAACAAAGTTCTGCATGAGAAACTGTGTAAACCACACTAAGTGGTATGCTGTGGGATTAAGAGCACAGGTCCTGGGCTCACACTGCCTGCCATAGAACAGCCAATTCTCCATTCACAAGATAAGGGGCTGCCTGTTTCCATCTATACAATATCTATAGGGATAGTAGTAGCTGCCTCTAGGTTTATTAGGAGGATCGAAGGAGGAGCAGAAGTATGAACTCTTGTTATCCCTTTATACTTTGCAAAGCTCTGTCCAGATCTGTTATTTATTTAATACTCTCAGCAATCTCATCGAGTATATTGGAGTCCTGGGGCTTGGACTTTTGACAATTATTAACTCCATTTTACAAATAAAATGTAATAGATCTCAGAGAAGTTACGGGACTTGTCCAAGGTTTCACAGATAATCATAACTCTAAACTAAACTTGGGTGTTTGACTTCCAAGCCCAGACCTCTTTCCCAGAGAGCTCCCATCAAAAGAAAGTTTTGATGACCAGGCACTGACACTTGGTACTTAAATGGTTGTACTTTGACCTAATCACAATCTCCCCCACCCCCACATTACTTTAATCCTGCATTTCCCTAAGGTGTTCTGTTTCTAAGGGCAGTAGGAAGAATCAGCCATTGTTTCAGGTAAGGCTTCCTGTCTTCAGAGTACAGAAATATATTTAGGGTGGCTTTGACCAAAAAAAAAAAAAAAAAAAGGAAGGTGTTAACTCTAAGAATATAGTAGTGTTCCATGGAGCCCAAGGGCAGGTGGGAAGCTGCTTTCTCCAGGGACTGGAGCTCGGAACAGGGAACTTGTGTGAACCGAAGGCACCCTCCTTTCTCCTTCACTCCGGAGCAGTATGGCCTCCTGCCTCTACTGTTCTCTGCTGTTTGCTTCTCTCTTTCTCTTTGGATGGATTTTTCTGCCCTCATAAACTTCTGCTAATTGTACCAGCTAATGCCATGGAGCACTTAGGATGTGCCAGGCTGTTCAAGAATTTTTCCCATGTTGACTTATTTATTCTATACAACTGCCAGTGAACACTAATGGGACTATGATAATCTCATTTTACAGATGAGAGGAGCGAGGCACAGAGAAGTGAAGCAACTTGTGTAAGGTCACACAGCCCTAGGTGACACCCCCCCCACAAGCAGTCTGGCTCTGGGATCCACGCTCTTAACCACTGTGCTACATGGCCTCCATGGCCGAATGCAGTGTCTGAGCCCCATTTTTCATACTTGACAGTTCAGTATAGACTGAACTGACAAATTGACTGAATTTGACATTTCAGTCCTCAGCAGGGAATGGCCAGCAGGGAGCCCTGTTCCAAACTCCCCACAGAGATCCAGGTGTCCACCTCTGTCCCACTTCCCAGGGCACTGGCATTCCCAGGCTACCCAGCTGCACTGAAGTGGAAGGGTTATGCAGGAGAAACGTGACTTCCAGGCAGGATGACCTACCATCCCCATTGTCCGGAGAGCTGCCCAGGACTTTCGGTGCTAAAAACAGACAACACCAGGCAAAGCAAGATGGTTGGTTGCTCTGCACAGGATCAAAGGGGTGAAGAGACAGTTCTCAGAGAAATGAGCTGTTAACCACGAAAGTACTCCAAAGGGTGATGACTGGCCACATAAGGGCCCTCTTCCATCCTACTCACCCCCACTCCCCAAAAAATGGCTTCTTGCTTCTCTGCATTCTCTTGATGTGATGGGCCAAGATAACACAGAATCTGGAGTGTCTATGGACCTGCTGGGTTCCGACAGCCAGGGGAAAGTTCCAGCAGTGATGGAACAGAAAGGTTTTAACAGGAAAAGGAGGAAGAATTAGGGAATTAGCCTGAAGCCAACAGGCAGAAGCTAAAGCAGGGAAGCAGAGCAAGTTGGGGAGGTTCAGAAGTGCCCCCTACCAAAGGCTAGAGCAGGTGCCAGTGTATTCAGTTCACAGAGGTCTGGGCAGACAGTAGTGGGCACCACAGGTCCAGCAATAAGTCACCAGGTTCTAACTTGATGCTACTCTCTAGAACTATGCCCCCATGTTTCAGTAAAATGAGCACTGGCTTAGGAGCCCTCTTACGAGTAAGAATCAGTTTATTCTCTTTGAATAATCATACAGCTTATCAGAAAAATGTGGCACAGCCAAGCCCACTAAAAAACTGGGCCAGAAAAATGCCTTGCTCAACCATAGCAGCACTGCTGATCAGATAACAACCTTGGCTGTTAGTGTTATCTACATGCAATGTGCAAACAGAAGATGGAGGATCAGCTGTGGACCGAAACTCTACCATTGGCAGTTGAAAACCTCAATTTTGACTTGCAACTAAATGCCATAATCAAGAGCCATAAAATGTTCATTCTTGTTGACCCAATCATTCCCGTTTTAGAATACATATAAGGAAATTATCTTAAATGCAGATGAGGATTCTCTATAATGCCATGTATCACAAAGTTATTCCTAATGATAGTTAATCAACTAAAAAAAATTAACTTGAAAAAATATTATGCGATCATAATACGATCACATGATTATGTGATCAACCATATAACAGTTATGGTTATAATGACTAGTGGAGGACATTTAGATATAAAATTATATAGAGAGTAAGGAAACAATAGTACAAAGCAACAAAAGTCAAAATTTATGTAACGCCAAACAGGACAGGAAGGGGTTATACCAGTTTTCTGCTGATGAGAGTTTAGATGTTTTATTGTTGTTGTTGTTTTCCTATTTTCATTTTCAAAATGTGTATTTATAAATTTTATAATGGAAATAAATTATCTCAGCACCTCTCAACTATTCCTGAGTGCGTTTTCAAAGTCTATGTAAATGGCTGGGCACAGTGGCTCACACCTATCATCCCAGGTCTTTGGGAGGCTGAGGTGGGCAGATCACCTGAGGTCAGGAGTTCGAGACCAGCCTGGCCAACATGGCAAAACCCCGTCTCTACTAAAAAAGTGCAAAAATTAGCCAGGCATGGTGGTGCGCGCCCGTAATCCCAGCTACTCTGGAGGTTGAGGCAAGAGAATCGCTTGAACCCAAAAGGTGGAAGTTGCAGTGAGTCAAGATCATGCCACTGCACTCCAGCCAGGGTGACAGAGCAAGACCTTGTCTCCAAAAAAAAAAAAAAAGAAAGAAAGAAAGAAAAAGAAAGAAAGAAAGAAAAGAAAGTCTGTGTAACTTATCACTATGTGTGAGGTTTATGTGAGCTCTGGAGATCTACTGTAAATTCTGCACTGGTCTTCTCTGCGTTGCCTGGTGAATGGGGGCTGCTGTACTTACTGTGTTCGCCGGCAGGGTGAAGTTCAGTGAAAAACTCTGCAAGATAGAAGTAAATATTAAAGCTCCCAGGGATGGTCAGCAAGCTCCTGACTTCCTCAAACTCACTGACCCTGGTGGATTCCGAGAGGTCATTGATGCTATAGACTCAGCCAGCCCCCATCATCATGCCCAATCTGGGCCCCAAAAGAAGGAAGGGGAGGAAAGAAGCCTGTCATGAATTCCTCCCTCAGCATCAAGTCAGTCTTGCCACCACCCCCGACCAGGTCCTGAACCAGGATCAGATGAAGAGGCAGCCTGCAAGGCTATTGCCTGAGGGGTCCCATTCATAAGGGCCCCAAACACTTACTAGAAATTCAGCAAAATGCTAAAATTATGTTTATTCCCCTAGAACTCCTTTGAGAGAGAAAACTGGTGAATTTAGAAGTACTTTGTGTTTTCTCCTTGGAGTAGAAGGTAAGACCCCCAAAGGGCACGGTCTGACAAGAACACCTGATCCTTACCTGGGCAAGGCAAGGCTTCTGTTTTTGCTGCATCTAAGGCAGAGGTTCTAGGCTGCTGGAGCTGAAGTGGCCAGGAGGACAGGCGAGCAGCAAACCCTTCTCTTTCCTCCCCTCACTTAGTAGCTGGTCTCATCTCTCCAACAAATATGGAGTCTAAATTTAAAGATCGTGGGCTCAATGGAGCACCAAATAGCCTGCCCAGGGCCTCAGGTGGCTCCTTTCTTCTCCCTGTCCCCAGTCCCTGTTACTCCAGCTTTTCCAGGCTGCTCCTTACCAAGTCCTTTCCCTACCTAGATTGGAATGATGGGTAGATCTGTTCTGACTCAGCCGGTGAAACTATTTTCCCCTCTTTCCCTGGGTGGAAGTGGTCTTGTTCCCACTTTCTGGACTCTCAGCCCTTTGGGTCCAGCCACCGTGGATTAATGCCTCCTGGCTGGGCCCTCCTTCAGCCTTGGCCTCCCTGACCCCCAGAGATTTCCCTGGGCTTGGCCTGTACCACAGCTCCCCATCTTCCCAGCATCCCAAGACCAGATTCTGTCATTCTAGAAACAATGCATTTACTAAGTTTTAAAATTAAATGTTATCCAACAAGAGGAATGTTGTGAAACATTAAAGAATCCAAAAGAATCATGTTTCACACCTGAATTACCTGAAAGATCATCTCTCTCAAAATCCTCATTTTCCAGCAGAGGAAACTGAAACCCAGGGACTCATCAAAAATCACTTCATGGACAAATGAGAATAGTTAGAGCCTATGTCTCAAAACCAGTCAATGGGCTCCAGTCTGTGTGACTCAACCCCAACCCGAAAGACAGTAACAGAGGAGCTCACCCCAACACAGGCAAACTGACAAAACACCTATTTCAGCTGACTTACTGATGGGTTGGAATTCAGATGGGTTAATGAACAAGAAAATCTTTTGTGAACCAGCAGTGTTTTAAGCACGTAGAATGTGTAAGTCCCCTTGGCTTTTGCCCCAAATATTATGTCCTTCAATCAAGGTGGCCCTGCTCAGCTAGCACGCCTCAGTGGTGACTCTGCTCACTTCTCTGCCTCTTGGCAATAGGACACCCACATTTTATAGAAAATAAACCAAGCCTCAAGAATTTGAACAGGTTTCCCAAGTCCAAACAACTACTTAGCCATCACCAGAACCTGAGTGTCCTGGTGACAACCTCTTTCCACCATTCTGCAGGGCTTCCAAGCAACTCCAAAAGTCTCTGTGGATGAATCAGAGCACCCAGGCCAACAGCACTGTGCACCTCTGCTTCTGGGATGATGTTGGAGCACAGGGATGTCTGGGCCTCTAAGGTCAGGGGCCTCTTGCTCGAGGGACCTAACCACCTCTCTTCACACTAGCACCAAACCAACAGGTGCTGCAAGGACACTGGATGGTCGCTGCACTGAATGCAGCTGCCCAGAGCCTTATCTCATCAGTGGGCACCGAGGACTGATGTCAGCAGCCCTAAGACAAAGCTTCCTTTGGGAGGACAGCAGAAGAGGGCGTGCAGCAACAAGTGGGCCATGCATGCGTTGTTTATCAACACTTGGATGACGGAGATTTTGGCCAATTTTAGAAAGACACTCATATTTTGTAGAAACACAGTACAGTGCTGTCATGGAGAGAAAAACATCGCACAAATTGGGGTGGAGAAGAATCTGATGCAGCGCCCTTCAGAGGCACAGCTGAGTAGGGTGATGCAACCCTGGGCTTGGAGCCACCTGATCTAGATTCGAGTCCAGACTTAGCCACTTAGGAGCTGTGCAGTCTCGGATAAGTCACTCAAACTCTCTGGTCTCCATTTTCTCACAACAAATCTATTCTCCAAGGCTCAGTTTTCCCATTCTCAAAATGGGATGCTATTAACTTGCCTTGCCCACTTCACAAGATAAGACCCAAGGGAATACCGTAACATTGTCTGTGGCAGCTCCTTTCTCCCAAACTGTAAAACGCCCTCTGTGTTTTAGGGATCACGTGGTAGCATATTCTTTATGGCCTGGCCAGCACAGAGCTAAGGATAGGAAAGTTCTTGTGGAATGGAATTGCAAGCATGAGTTAGCAATAATCAAAGTACTAAAATCTGATACAATGCAATTATTGCTTACTGCTAGTCTGAGCACTACGCAATATCTACACAATGATTCTGAAGGCATTTTGGGATTTCAGTGACTGAACGTCCTTCATTATAAGTTTGCAGTTTATGAGAGAAAGGAGGAAAGACAGGATAAAAACTTACTGCTATTGAAGGTATGCTGGGTATAAGACCCCGTACTCACAACCTCCCCATGAAGGGAGCACTGTTATTCCTATACTATACCTGTGGCAACTGAGACCAAGATAGGTTTTTGCTCACCAGCTTATAAGTGGTAGAGATCAAGTTAAATCACAGATCTTCCTAACTCCAAAGACTGAGTTCTACTCCTTTTAATAATCCTTTTTGTGAGGAAAAAAAAAAAAAGATTCCACAAGAAAGTGAGATTATGCAATATTTTTCTTTTTATGTCTGGCTTATTTCACTTAGCATAATGTCCTCCAGGTCCAAATAGGACAAACATGGCAAATGGCAGGGGCTCCTCCTATTCTAAAGCTAATATTCAATTGTATATATACATATAAACCAGAGTCCCTTTATCCATTCATCTACTGATAGACACCTAGGTTGTTTCCATAATTCTTTAGTAAATCACAGAACCCTCTTCTGTTTTCTCTTCTAACTTAGCAAACTTCATTTGATTGAGTCACAACCAAACATGTATCACAGGTAAACAAGAAAGATGGAAAATTTCTGATCAATGATGACCATCCATGTTGCTGATAATGGAACAAAAAGCCAGATTAAACAAGTAAGACAGGTAAAATCGCTGATCAGATCCATTGCTTCAACTAGAAAGTGAACATAAATGAAACATCTACTCTGCACTCTTTTATGTGGGGATGGGGGTTTAAAAACAAACCTTAATATCAAAATAAAAGACAGACAAGATCAGCAAATATTCAGTGAGAAGTTTAAAAAAGTATTAGTATTTTGCATATGCGAAAATAATTTAAAATCAAGTCCGTTTGCTTCATTGTACATTTAATTGAATTAGGAGATGTGAGCTTTAGAAGCCTGGGAATTGTTCTTTATAGTAAGCAATGAAGGTTTGATTGAGAAGAGATGCCAGTTCTCACTCACCATTTCTGATAGTCTCCCAAGAACCTTCTTCGTACACTGCCTTTGGCAAACTCCTTTCTCGCTGGCGTTATTGGCTTGTGTCTTTCATTTGTAGGAACAGTTAGCTGACAAAGCTGCAGAGGCAGGCTGAGAGGTGGCTCCAAGAGAACCCTAGTCAAGCCATTTATGGTCAGGGGAGTAGCCAAGCCCTCAGTCCATCCCTCGGGAAAGATGGGCTGCTGCTCCATGGCCACCGTGTATGGCCTGGTTCACCCACCCTCTTTGCCTTGACTTTTTGTCCTTCTTACTTTTCAGGCTGCTTTCTTGGCTATACCTCCATCTCAGCAAAGAAGCCACAGCTGGCCTGAGAGCTTGGGGCCTTCTGCAGCCTGCAGCTCTTTGGAAACAATGGGTTACACAAGGCTGAGGCTGGCCACTCCATCCCCAGCTAACAGAAACCCACATTAACCATGTTACTGCTCATGATGGAGTCAATGTGTTACATGGACAAAGCATGGACGTTCAGGATGTCTGGAGAAGGGGTGGGGGCCCATTCTGTTTCAGGAGTAGCACTGCTGGGGGCTCCAGCCGCCTCAAGGTGCTGCACTCACTGGACAATGAGCTGCCTGGTGTGAGTTTGGCCTCACCCCCTCTCTGTGTTTGCATTTTGGGTGGGAAGCTCTCTAGACCTGGAGGAAGCCATGGACTTGGGCTGCTTTGTAACTTACAATTTCCCTGTTAGGGATTTGCCTCTTTAAAATGGTGAATGAGTTGCCAATAAAACCACAGAATTAAACCAATGATTTGGCCATTGAAATGAAAACCACTGTGAAAGGAGCAGACAGGAATGTAAGGAGAGAACGACTCAAGTGGGAGAGGAGGCCATTGCTTTAGATGACTCTGGGAGATGACACTGAAGCTGTGCATGAAAGGTGAGAAGAGGGCAGACATGTGAAGGGTTGAGGGAGGAGAGTCCCAGGCAGAAACCACAGCAAATGCTAAGCCCTGCAAGCTCGGTGCACTCGCAGAACCTGAAGGAGTGAGTTTTAGCCCTTTTGATGCAGCATGGGAGGGCATGGCAAGATTTTCACCCTTAGGGCCTTTCCCAACGGTTTTTCAGTGGGAGAGATGCATGATGTAATTGCTGGTGACCAAGATTGCTGGGCTTCTCTGTGGAGCGAAGATTACAGGGGAAGAGAGTGGAAGCAGGTGGCTGGCTAGTGGAGTTCAGGTGAGTGATGAAGGTGGCTGCTATAGGAAGAGAGCAGTGAATGAGTGTGTGACTTACTGCGGAGGTGGAGCCACTGGCATTTGATGATGATAAAACTATGGGGCAGGGGAAGGGAGAGGTGAGGGAAAGAGAAGAATAAAGCCAATTCCTGGGTTTGGGGCTTGACTAACAAAAATGGAGACACTGTTGGCTTAGGCAGGTAATACTGGAGAAACAGATTACCCTTACACCTGAGTAGCCTAGGGGCTGTCCAAGTGGAGGTGTCAAGCAGGCAATTGGATAAAGGGGGTCTGGGGCTGAAGGCATCCGTTTGGAAGTGGCCGGTCTGTGGATGGTTTTAAAGCCACAGGTGTGCATGAGCAGGTAGACAGGGCAGAGGACCAGGATACCTGCCAGAGGTTCACAGATATTTAGCAGCCTGGAAGAGGGGGCGTCGCTAGCAAGGAGAGTTGAGTGAGGCAGGAAATTCAGAGAAGTTTGGGGGTCACAGGAAAGAAATTTGATTCAAGAAGGGGAATGGATGTTGGTTAATTGTATCAACTGCTGCTGAGAGGTAGCCTCCGAAGAGGCCAGAAGAGCCTTCTGATTCCCAGTATAAGGGTTGCTGGTGGCCTTGACAAGAGCAGTTTAGTGGCAGAGTGGAGACCAGATTGCCTTTAATCAGGTGGTTTTTCCATCCTGGTTGCATACCTGAATCACCTAGGAGGCAGTAGGGGGGCTGGTTATAAAAACTCTTGATGCCTAGTACCCGCCCTCAGAGACTCTGACTTAATTGATCAGAGTGAGGCAGGGGCATCCCCAGGGGATGCTAATGAGCAGTCAGGGGTGACAGCTGCTGTTCTAATCAGTTCTTACACTGTGGTAATCAGCCACCTGCAACATGGCCGACACTGACGCTATCCTCAACAAGACCAGTGCCGCCTCTGCCTCGTGGGCTTCCAGTTTCCAAGACTCCACAGTGACAGCCTAAACTGAACCTACTGGTGACAACATGGTCTGGAGAGATCTATGTTTGGAGCCACAGCTGCCCTACTGGAAGCTGCATGGTCTTAGGCAAGTGAAATAACTTCTTCCAGTCTGAGTCTTTTAATCTGCAAAGCAGGGATGATACAATTTACAGCAATTAGACTACTTAAATCAGCACAGCTTGTACAAATGATGCTTTTAATTTTCCTTGACTGGCATAGAATCATCCTGGACCACAGAACTCCAGTTCATGGCCCCAGCACTCTCTGGCAAGGCTGTTTGTGGATGGGGAGGGCCAGTGAGGTCCTTTTTGGCACTTTTGTTTGCTGTGCATCCACTGATCCATAACTCTCCCTTCTGACACATTATCTCTTTAGAGGAATCATTGACATCTTCAGGCAAGTGGTGCCCCTGCCTAAGTGTCCATCAGTCATGATTGCCTGGTCACAAGCAACAAAACCAGACTCTGCTTAATTTTTTAAAAAGAAGAATTTGGCCGGGCGCAGTGGCTCACGCCTGTAATCTCAACACTTTGAGAGGCCTAGGTGGGTGGATCACCGGAGGTCAGGAGTTTGAGACCAGCCTGGCCAACATGGCGAAACCCCATCTCTACTAAAAATACAAAACTTATCCGGGCATGGTGGCGCATGCCTGTAATCCCAGCTACTCAGGAGACTGAGGCAGGAGAATTGCTTGAACCCAGGAGGTGGAGGTTGCAGTGAGCCAAGATTGTGCCATTGTACTCCAGCCTGGGCAAGAGAGTAAGGCTCCATCTCAAAATACAATACAATACAATACAATACAATACAATACAATACAATACAATACAATACAATACAATACAACACAATACCACAATACAATACAACACAATACTAAAAAGGAGAATTTATTGACTGGGTATAGTGGAGCTCTCAGAAAGAAAAGAGGGCTAGAGAACCAGGCTCTGGAAAGACAGAGTGAGATTGCTCCCAAGCCTTCAGGATCAGCAACTACCAGACAGTCTTTTGGAGGTGTCCTTCCAGAGAAAGTGAGCTCCAAAATATCTCAGCCCTTTTGCCTCTCTGATCAGGACTCCAGTCCCATGAAGAGGACTTGGTTGGTCTGGCTTGGTTCATATGGCCAAGGATGAGGCACCACCTGGCTAACAGTCCCCCCAATGAGGGTCCCTCCAATGGAAGAAGAGGTGGTTCTGCAAAATGAATTTGGCATTGTTACCTAAAGGAGAAGGAATGGATGAAGTGAGTAAGCTCTCCTTCTTTGGAAGTTAGGCCTGGAAATCATCTCCTTAGAAACCACTGATGGAATGCCCTTAGTGGGAGAAAGGTTGGGGCCACCAACTCTGAGAATCTCGGATCATTTATATTTTGTCACCATTTAAATTTGTACAAGCCCAATCACATGGATGGTCTTCCCTGCAACAACTGGTCAGCTTAAAAAGCTGAACCATTCTAAATGACAGGTGGCTGTCTTAGTCCGTTTGGGATGCTAAAACAGAGCACCACTGACTGAGTGGCTTATAAACAACAGAAAGTTATTTCTCACAGTTCTGGGGGCTGGGAAGTCCAAGATCAAGGTGCAAGGAGATTCAGTGTCTGGTGACGGCCTGCTTTCTGGTTCCTAGGCAGCTGTCCTCTCTTTGTGTCCTCACATGGAGGCTGAGGGATCTCTCTGGAGCCTCATAACCTAATCATGTCCCAAAGACCCAACCGCTCAATACTTTTACGTGGGGGGCTGGGGTTTTAGTATATGAATTTTGTGGGTATACAAACATTGTTGCAGTGGACTTTTTCTAATTTTTAGAAATCTTTATCTAAAATATTAAGAATAAGGTAGGATAAAGTGAAATTTTAGAACAAAAAGAAGAATTATAGTCATTTTTGTATCTACAAATGCCACACGTGAGAGTCATTACTGCTGCCCACCAATGTTGCTAGTTTGCCTTGTTCTTGTCATGAAGTTAAGGACATTCACGTGACTTGCTGTGATCAATGAAATGAGTAGAAGTAATATATCATTTCCAGGCAGTTTTAAAAGCCAGTGTGTCATGTGTCACCCTTTCTTTCCCTGTATTATAAAACCCAGCTATGTTCTGATGCTGCTGCTCCATCAGCCTGGTCCTGACTGAGGATGATATGGAAGAGTTTCCAGATGACCAGAAATGAACGTGTAGTGTGGACAAGAAATAAATCTTATGTAAAGCCCCTGAGATTTGGGGGATAGTTGTTGCAGCATAAGCTAGCCTATGCTGACTGATACACCAGCATTCATACACTTGCACCAATGGGACTCATTGTTAGGTCTAGAAGATAAACCTTGCTGAAGATCTATAGCTATATATCACCTTTCTTTCCTTTCTTCCTTTCCTTTTCTTTCTCTTTCTTTCTTTCTTTCTTTCTTTCTTTCTTTCTTTCTTTCTTTCTTTCTTTCTTTCTCTTTCTTTCTTCTTTCTTTCATCTTTCTTCTTTCTTTCTTCTTTTGTTCTTTCATTTTTTTTTCTTTCATTTTCTTTTTCTTTCTATCATCTATCTATCCACCTATCTACCTATATCATCTATTTATCATCTATCTATCAATCACCTATCTATCATCTCTATGTAATTGGTGACTGCAAATGGGCAGAAAAGTCATAAAATCTTGAGACTATGTATAGCACAAAACAACTGCCTGTGTTAAAGGATTTTGCATTGAGAGCAATCTGAGTGCTTCTAAAAACACAGTTGTATAATTACCCTTCTGTAATATAACCCACAAAACTCCAAACATACCCCAAAGCCTCTTCATCTAATCAACCTGAAGAGGGTGTCCTTTATCAGATGGAGTCCCTGTCTTTGTGTTAGAAATGACCCTGTATCAGTCAGGTTCCCTGCAGGAGACAAGTAATATACACTCATTACTACATTTGAAAAGGGTTTATTAAAATGACTACCTATAAACATTCCCCTTGGGGGAAGTGCAGTACCCCAAGGTTAGACAAGCAGGGTGTCATTACCACCCCTAAGCCTCAAGTGGCAAGTGGAAGGAGGGACTTCCAGGGCCCCCAACGGCGAGTGGGGGCTCACCTACTGGGAGTCATAACCTTCAGTCTCGGGTGTCAGATATAGTCCTCAGACGCATGTCCAGATAGAGGAGGGTGGCGAGGGGAGCTGAGGGGCAAATGGAATATGTCTACCACATCTGGATGGTTTTGGCAGCAGACATCTTCACAATCAGGTTGTCAGATTTTCAGCTTGTTTTGGTGTAAGAAAGGGAATAAATTTGAAAACCATCTTTAGCTTTGCTCGTGACTTTCTGGGTCCATTAGTGAACTCTGTTCTGGAGCTAGGCACTTGGGTACTCACCAGAGTGGAAGGCTGTAGAGAAGGGCCCCCTTTTAGTACTCTCTCCCAAGCTCTTGTGATATGGGAGAAAATTATCACTAAAAGGACCCATCTGGTCTGAATTAGCAATACAAACCCAAGACACATCAATAAATCCACATTCTTTAATGAAACCATCCTTTCTAGGTAGAGACATATGTTAGGTCCTCTCCACTTTCTCTTTGAAACTGACATCATTTCATGAAATGTAAAATTACACAAAATAAAAAATACCCATATGTTTACATATAATACTTTAAACAGTTTTCCTTTTTAAAAAGAAAACTTTTAGGCATTTGGGATTGATGTTCAGAAGTTCAGTCTACAAAAGAAACTTTAAAAACATCTGCTAAAGCCCAAGGAACATTCATTCACAAATGGAACGCTAACAATATCAATCTGGAAGTTATCAAAGGGACCCAATCAACAGGAAAACTCACTGTGAATTTGCTAGTTAGCAGGATTTTACAAATTATTTCAATCAGCTGAGCAATTCGTGAGTGATATGAAACTTTACAGCAGGGGTGTCCAATCTTTTGGCTTCCCTGGGCCACACTGGAAGAAGAATTATCTTAGGCCATGCATAAAATACACTAACACTAACGATAGCTGATGAGAAAAAAAGTCACAGAAAGAATCTCACAATGTTTCTTTAAAAAGTTTACACATTCAAAGCTGTCCTGGGCCATGTGTTGGACAAGCTTGCTTTAGAGAGAAATTGTAAAATAGAAATAGAGGGGAAACTTCACCTTACCGGTAAATACCTCTAAATATTTACCTTAGAGGAAAATAGAGGGAATAGTGGATCAATGAACAGCCTCTCTTTCTCTGTTTGAAGAATTCTACTGGCTAAAGTTAATTCCAGATTTTTTCCTGCCCTGCAATCCAGGCTTAGCTTTTGCTAGACCAGGTTACACCAGAACTGAGCCAGGCTAAAAACCTAGACCCCAAATCCTTCATTAGCCTGTTGTCCTAAGACAATTCTCTGAACTGAAACTATTTTTGCAACTCAGTGTCATCCCCAAAGCTTGGTACCCAATTAAAGCACAAAGCAGGCTGCAGCGGTATCTTCTACCTCTGCTGTTTGCTTCTGGGGATGCTTGCAGGCAGGTCACTGAGCAATTGGAAGCACCAAGGCAGAGGCCTGGGTCTTTCTGCTGAATGGACTCTCTCTGGTGAAGCCAGCTCGAGTTTCTTTGCAAGAACCCGTGTCATGCCCAAGCCCCCACAAGTGTGGGCTTCCAGAGGAGCGGCCCAGCTAGCCCCAGCTGAATCAGAGCTTGTCTTTTCTGCGGATACGTCACACAGAAGGCCTAAATAAAGGTTTTTCATAAGAGTCCCATTGTTGCAAATTGGCCATATGGTGACAATGGTTGAAGCTGTGTGTTTTTGAAAATGTTCATGCTAAGGAGATGAAAAGAAGTATCATTGTTTCACTGTCCTGCTGAGCAGCACCAACTCTGTTTCTGACTCCCTCCCACTTTTCTATGAAATTTGTTAATCTTGCTTAGACTTCTAAAGGTTAAAACTGCAGAACTTTTATTTTCTTGGAGAAAGAACCTTAACAGCCATCTTAGGTATCCCAGTTCCAGTTTCAACTCTCATAGACAAGATGAGACCACATAAAACCTCAGAAAATACAAAAATCAGAGAAATGGAATCTACCCTAACAGGCAGATGGGATTGGAGCCACGAGGTCAGCTGCTCCATTTGCCATATCGAAGCGCACGTGGGGCAGGGTCTGCCATATGCACAATATGAGCGTGTAGGCTGAGCCTCAGTCCAGTGCCGAGAAAGGCGAAAACAGAGTTTGGTGAAAGGAGAGGCAGGAAACGGAGAGCCAATCCTGCAGGGCCCACAGTAAAGCGAGGACCAGGGATTGGCATTTTCCACACTGCATTGATTAAGGCTTTGACAGCTGATCTTTTACATACATACATATATACAGACATATATTATTAATAAGAATACTTTAATTTTTTTGTTTTAAGGAAAAAATATTCTCATGCATTTCTCTGACCTTTCCTTGTATCATTCTAGTTTTTGCTCCCAGCAATCACTTTAATGAGACACAGTCCTCTGGTGCCATATTCTGATCTGTAAAAAATATAACCTTTCCCCTTTTTACAAATACTTTGTCTAAAATGATGCTGATTCATCCCAAAGGAATTCTGGCGCATGGGAGCTCTCTTGGCTCTAACCAAAAACACTCGTGTGCCGCCCTGCGTTCAACACTAACCAAACAGGACTTACAGTTATGTAAACATTATTTAAAAATTATTCCAACATAAATACTCTTTTAAAGCTAACATACCACAGCTTTTAGCTCATAATGCCCATAGATGCCTTAATGAAATGCCATTCAAAACTACCTCACTGTTTAAATTATACTTTGAGGTGCTAAAATTATGTAAACATCATCCTCTACACTTCTCTAGAACAAGTGCCAAGTGTTGTGAATTCTGATTGCAAGTTGGTGATTGAATATTAGTTAATCAGAGCAAAGTTACCAACGCACTCTTTAACCTGATTGGCTACAGGAAGCTAGTCGCTGATTGACTTGTTCCACAAGGCGATGATTCTTACATAACTTATAATTAACCAGTCCTCAACAGTGTTCACCCCACAAGGAACCTGAATTGGTCCCTCATAAGATGTCTTTGCACATTTTGCAAATGCAGTTTGAATTGGATGTCAAGGAGTCCAGGTGTGCCATGGCAAGTGCCTCCAAAGCTAAAAGAAGAAATGTTCTTCGCAGCCCGTGGAATTCCAAGCACAGGTGGAGTCTTCTCAAAGTCAATGAAAAAATTTCAGGACGAGTCACAATATTGTCTTCTCAGCAGACAGGACTCTTGCCAGCAAATGTTCTGCTGTATTCATAATGAATGCCTTAGCCCCCAATGCAATTAGGGAGTGCGGGAAACCAAAGGGACAAGGAGTGTGAATGACTGAGAAATGGCTTCGTGGTCTCCTAACTTCATGACAATGATTTTCATACTCGAAACTTTCTCTGTGCACACTGCTTACTGTGATGCCTTTTTTAGTCCTGACATCCATCCATATTTTCAGGTTTCTTGGTTGACGTGTCCCTGGCAGAGAGAAAGAAAATGATTCCAGCCAAAGCTGTGAGCCATATGTTAGTCACAGCCAAGCTTTCATCCCTTATGCCCAGCATAGACACTTATGCCCAGCATAGACGGAAGACAGCCCGGCACCTTTGCAAGCAAGTCCAGATTAGAGGAACGGCCAACCCCAAGGCTGGCCTTTTGCCACATAGGAGCAAGGGACAAGGAGAATGGGTATGAACAAACATAGCTTGAATGGTCAGTGACTTCAATCCTAATCTTTAACAGTTCATGAGTGATAACATTGCAGACAGAATCAAAAGAACATTTTCTCTCCACCTTGTTGGCCAAGCTTACATGACTTTCATTCAAATATATACCTCCAAGACTGGATTCTGAGTTTTTGTTTGAGAAAAATACTGTACACTGTTTTAGGGCAGATTTTTCAAGGTGCTATTGTTGTAAAAACAAAAACAAAACATTCTCAGTTTCTGTCTTTCAAGAACATCAGCACTATTTCTTCATGTGCAGGGCATCCTGGAACTTGGTGCTGGTGTATCGGGCATGAAAGCCTTTCTTGCTGATGGTGTCATCTGTGTGGAATCGAATCATCAGGGAATCTCCCGCGGAGTAGATTTCTTCTAATGGCTGAGGAAAGGCGAAAGGGAAACGAGAAGGACTTTAGCTGTGATTGGAGTTGAAAATTAGGAGGACGAGACAGGATCTTATGCAAGAACACAGGATGTGTCCCTGGTACCAGAGACTTTGAAGAGCATCCAAACAAGCTCCTTTCCAAAAGAAAACATTGCAAATTCTGCTCCAGAGAGCTTTGCAGGCCCTGCTCTTCCAAAGATGATCCTAGGTGCATAGCTCATATAGAATCTATTACTTATTAAGTACGCAGGTGGGTCAGGTGCTGTGCTAGGCACTTCCAGATCTTATGTAAACTTTACAGCAACCTTATAAGGCAGGTACTATCCCCATTTTTCACTTCAAGAAACTGAGACTCAAGTTCTCCCAGGTAGGCAGGACCCAAGCTCCGGCCCTTCTGATTGTAAAGGATGCACCATGCATCACCGAACTCCAGGGTCATCATTGTGATGTGTCTCCCAGGAGACCTGAAACAAAGACCATTGTTCAGGCCTCTGTCCCTTCCAAGGACAAAAACTGGGATGGAGCCACCACGTTTGTCAGAAAGGTTTTGCCAGGTGGTCTGTGAATGGGAGCCACATTCCAAGGCTGTTGCCTGCGAGGTTCTAGTGGAGCCAAAGTGAGCTTCCCCCACGGTTAACCGCTCAGGACCCTCCAAGAGGTTCCTTTCCACAGACCCCACAGTTGGAAAGACTTTATCAAAGGCAGTGCATTGGCTAAGTGCCACTTTGTCATTCTTCCTTTTCTAGAGGGTGAAAGAAGATGGGGAATTATTCAAAAAATACAAATGACAATTTGAATTTCTGTTTAGCACAGGAGCACTGGTGACTCCAAAATGATGTGATTTAAGTCCAGCCAATAGCAAAGAAACTTGAGCGACCAGGCCTGGAGGCAACAGAAAGGAGGGGGCTGGTGCCCAGTATGGGCAGTGTCCAGTGTGGTGCAGCCAGGGGAGTGACCGGGACACTGTACTGGCCAGTGCACAAACTCCCACCAAGCACCAACTATATGCCAAGCCCTATGTCGGGTGCTGGAGAAATAGCAAACACAACAGGCCCACTGAAAATTGAACAATGAGAACACTGATGATGACCTTGAGTACAACTATTGTTGTGTATAGTAAGTGACTTGTAATTTTCATTGGCATTTGGTTTTGCTTGAGGAGAGAAATGTGAATATAAGAAATATATAAAAGCATAATTAAATATTTTTAAAGCCTGGGGGCCAAATAAAAATGGAGGAGAGCAGCTGCGCGTGGTGGCTCACGCCTGTCGTCCCAGCACTTTGGGAGGCCAAGGCAGGTGGATCACTTGAGGTCAGGAGTGCAAGACCAGCCTGACCAACATGGTGAAACCCTGTCTCTACTGAAAATACAAAAATTAGGTGGGCGTGGTGGCACATGCCTGTAATCCCAGCCACTTGGGAGGCTGAGGCAGAAGAATTGCATGAACTCAAGAGGCAGAGGTTGCAGTGAGCCGAAATCCAGCCTGGGCGACAGAGCAAGACTCCGTCTCGGGGGGAAAAAAAAAGTGGGGGGAGAGGGAAAGACTTTGCAAAAATAGGGGGAAAGTCCCAAAAGGAAAAGTGCTCTTCCATGGCTGCCTCAGTAAGGGGACTTCAAAGACTGGTCCCCTGGCTGCCTCCCAGCCTCCTGACATTTCTCCCGCTTCCCACTCCGCTTCAGCAAAACGTGCCTCCTCGCCGTTGCTCGAAGTGGATGGAGGAGGTGGCCAGGACTGAAACCCGGGTGTGTCTCACTCCACAACTCATGCTGTGATTCATCACACTCTGCCCCGGCCCCAGCGTCTCCGGGACTTACCCCAGAGCCACAGAAGCGGCCGAGCCTGGGCGCTGAGCTGTCGTAGCCGTCATAGGCTTCCATGTAGTCATAGCCACAGTCGGCCTCCTCCTCAACCTCAAACGTCCGGAATGTCAGCTCCACGCCGTAGCCGTCCTCTGCCACGATCACCCAGTCGCAGTGGGCCTGGCTCGGGTAGTTGTTGTCCCCAAACTGGGCATGGGAATAGAGCTCTTTGGTCTGCACTTCAGCCTTCAGCCTGCCCCCGCACTCTGGAGCAGAGACAAGTGAGATGTCCCCTCAACACAAGACAGCCTCGTGCCTCCCGCCTGCGTCTGCTCAGTTTTCTCTACAGAGCCTGGTGCGTGCCTGGCAGGAGAGGCCAGGTGGTCTCGCGGCCCCATCTGATGGAGGAGTACACAGAGGCCCCTGGCTCCCAGGTCAGGGCTCCCTCGGGGGTGCAAAGTGGCCCTTACAAGCCAAGGTCGCCTGTTCCCAGCTTGAGAATACGTGAGCATGCCATTGAAAAGAGCTGGCTACTTTTTGCTTTTTCGAGTTATGGAGACATGGAGCCAATGGATGGTTCGCCTCACTGGTCGCTGGGATGTGGGTGGATCTATTTGCCACTTTATTCCCTGGAAGGGTTGGATGCATCTGAGAAGGGCTCACACTCGCCCCACAGACTGACTGTAATTTGTCATTTCTGCCAACAGAGGGCGATAAAAGCACATCAGAACCGCGGGTAAGCCCTCAACCCTGGAAACTTCAGACCCTACTTGACTGGTTCTTGCAACTGAGGGCATTGCCCATAGGCCAACTTTGAGGTCCCTGTGGGTGTCACAGGTGAGCTGCCCCTCAGGTTCTGGGCTTGTATTCTGTAGCCTTTGTTTCTGGTTTTTTTTTTATTTTTATTTTTTGTTTCTGGCTTTTTTATTATACAAGGACAGTAACTCTTGTTGGCCCTGGTCCTATATATAGTACCTTGTGTCTTGGCCACTTAAGCCCACATAAAATAAAATGGATATTGGCCGGGTGCGGTGGCTCACGCCTGTAATCCCAGCATTTTGGGAGGCTGAGACGGGTGGATCACTTGAGGTCAGGAGTTTGCGACCCGCCTGGCCAACATGGTGAAACCCTGTCTTTACTAAAAATACATTAGCAGGGTGTGGTCGTGGGCGCCTGTAATCCCACCTACTCGGGAGGCTGAGGCAGGAGAATCGCTTGAACCTGGGAGGCGGAGCTTGCAATGAACTGAGATTGTGCCACTGCACTCCAGCCTGGGCCACAGAGCAAAACTCCATCTCAAAATAAATAAATAAATAAAAGTAAATAAATAAGTAAAATAGGTAGACAAGATTGGTCTAGATTAGCAAGCACCAGAAATTCTGGAGGCAAATTCTTGCACAGCCCCTCCCCTGTGTGCTCCATGCCCCCAAGGGGCCCAGGCAAACACTGTTGTAGATTCTGGGCCACGTAGCTCCTAACACTCTGAGGCCCCTCTGGAGCTCCACGCCCCGCCTGGCCCAGTCCTGTCTGACTGCCCATTCTGAGTCCTGTGTTGGCTCTGGCTTAGAATGTCTTACAGGTCTAACCCGTTTTGGAGAAATTGCAAATTCCTGAGAGCTGGGTGGTCATGAAATGAACACATGAATGAAATGAACACCTCCCCTCCATCCTGCCGGACGCCCCCACCCTCCACACCTGCCTGGGCCCCGGGAGGTGGACCCCTGGCCTCCATCGGTGACCCCCGTGCCCTCTGCTGCAGGTTCAGCCATGGGAGCACCAGCAGATCAGATGGAGGGAGGAGAGAGAGGCCAGGGTATTTAGTCCCCTGATTGCCACAGCTGTTCTTCTACTTAGGTCACAGCTGCAGCCACAGGGTCTCTGCATGCAGCCCTCTCTGTCTCCAGCTTCCAGGAACTGCTCCCTCCTCTCATCCTCTGGGTCTGGGGTTGCAGTTCCTTGCTCTGGTAGCTTCACTGTCCTACAGTGTCCCATACCCCCTCACCCCTTTGTTACCTGTCCCTTTATTAACTTCTCCTCAAATAATGACTGTGAATGTGCCCCCATTTCCTGCTAGGACCCTGAAGCACCTATGTTCTTCCTGGTCTCTATCTGCAGGGACAAGAGGCCTTTTAAACTTCCCTGGAGGAAGCTAGAACCAGAAGCTAGAACTCCTCAGGGAGTTTGACATGCAGTGTTTTCTGCTGTGCAAGGGGAGGCTGAACTGCCTCAGGATGCTGGTTGCCATTTTGTTTGACCTAATTTATATTTTCTGGTACTGAAAAAAAACTGGGGGTAGGGGCTGTTAAAAGGATCACAGGGTCGCATGATCGTGAGCTCAGACTCAGCATTACAGAAGCGGAGTGGGCTTTGGGTGGCCACTGGCTCTGACAAAGGACACAATTGTACATCAGGATCAAAGGGTCAGATTTGCTTCCGTGGGCACTAGTCCCAGGTGGTAACATTTTAATGGCTAAAGAGCAGAGCCAAATTTCCTACTGACATTCTTCTACTTAACAAAGTAGATAATATAAGTTATAAGCACATACATTTCCCACGAAAGCACCTAATACGGCTATTTACATTTTGAGTGGAAGAAAAAATCATGGGGAACAGAAACACTTTTCACTTTCCAGAACTGGTCCTTACAGGGATAAAAGGTCTGCTTTCACCACTCAGTTACCCAACTTCTGGACTTCATACACCAGCAAAATACCCGGGCTGGAGTGCAATAGCATGATCAGAGCTCACTGCAGCTTTGAACTCCTGGGGTCCAGCAATTCTCCTGCGTCAGCCTCCAGGGTAGCTGGGACCACCACGCTTCACTATATTTTCTAGTTTTTATTTTGTAGAGATTGCAGTGAGGGGCGGGGGTCTCACCATCTTGCCCTGGCAGGTCTTGAACTCCTGGACTCAAGCAATCCTCCCCATTCAGCCTCCCAAAGTTCTAAGATTACAGGTGTGAGCCACCGTGGCTGGCCAAAATATATTTTTAAAAAGACAGGAAGAAAGGAAGGAAAGAAGGAGGGAGGAAAAAATGGGGCACTAACAAAGGGTTGTCCATTTCAAATTGTGTCAATTAAGGATATTGAAAGAAAACAGCCATTTTCCCTATGGTTGCTGAGGCTTCATTTTAGTTTTTTATTTTTTAACAGACAGAGTCTCACTCGTCCAGGCCGGAGTGCAATGGCACAATCTTGGCTCACTGCAATCTCTGCCTCCAGGGTTCAAGCAATTCTCCTGCCTCAACCTCCTGAGTAGCTGGAATTACAGGCACCCACCACCATGCCCAGTTAATTTTGCATTTTTAGTAGAGACGGGATTTCACCATGTTGCCCAGGCTGGTCTCAAGCTCCTGACCTCAGGTGATCCGCTTGCCTCGGCCTCCCAAAGTGCTGGGATTACAGGCACAAGCCACCGCGCCCAGCCTGATGCTTCATTTTAATAGGACATTTTATCACGCACCTTCCTCCCCTAGCCCTCCCCAGGTCAGAATAAAAGGCAGTCCTTGTCCTGCCTTCACCATATCTCTGTCTCCTGTCCAAGTGCTCATCAGCTGGAAGCCAGTATCCCACCCCAGGTACCTGTGCTGTGCACTGCCTGGAAGCCTTTCCTCTGCACTGAGGCATCCGAATAAAACCTGAGAAACATACTGCTGCCCGAAGCCACCATGGGGTCTGGTTTCTTGCTGCCGCAGAAACGGCCCAGGATGGGGGCCAGGCTGTCGGGCCCGTCGTACATTTCCAGGTGGTCATAGGCACATTCCTGGTGCTGCTCGATCTCAAATTCATTGAAAGTCTGGGGACAGAAGAGCAGAAAGTAAGGCAAGGGCCTGACATTCAGCCGGGGTGGGGGCCTCCTCTCCAGTTCTAGGAGAGGAAGGGGCGAGGCAGGGTGGGAGACTTCCAGTTGGCTGTACAGGGGGTGTGTGGCCATGGTGATGCTTGGGGACATCTGTAGAGAGGGTCTCAACCTCTGCCTTGCTTTTGGTCCAGCAGGCGGCCCTATGAGGTAGTTACATGAGCTACAATGACCACACTGCAGACGAGAGAGCAGGGGTTCAGAGAGTTTAAATGCTTGACATTTTGACAGCTATTAAGCGACAGAGCCAGGCTTCCCACAGCCCAAATCTGTCTTCCTTCCATCCCATCACACAGCTTCTCTCTCACTTAGGGCCAAGAGCCAGCAAGGGCTGAGTGCCCACTCTCTGTGTTGGCAGCTGTTTTAAATGCTTTACCAGTATCACCTCATTCAATCTTTACACCCCTGTGATGTGTCTAATCCCCACTTTACAGATGAGGAAAGTGAGGCTCAGAGCTGCCAGATGAGTTGTCCAAGGTCTCACACTGGTAGAGCTGGGCCATGATCTAGCACTCTGGTGTCAGAGACCCTGCTGTTGACCTGTGCACTCCACTGCATGATCCTTCAGTACAAATGACACTGGTGAGGTTGTATGAGGTGCACGCTGCTCCAGGCAGCAGCTTCATGGTGGCTGACACTCGCTGAGTGTTTATTCCATGCCAAGTATTTATGGGCATTTTCTCACTTCTGGTGATCCTGGGAAGGAAGAGCTATTATTATTTCCAACATGCAGAAGGGGAAAATGAGTCTTAGAGAAGCTGGCTGACCTGCCCAAGCTCACGCAGCTGGAGACAGATGAAGCTGAACTTGACCCCCGCTAGCCTTCTCCAACCCCCACTGCTATCATTCACCAGGTTGTGCTGCCTCACTTCTCCCTGTTCCCCCTAAGGACTGTCCCCTAATGCTGGCCAGGGGCGCCCCACCATTCCAGCCTGCTTTTCAGCCCTGAATGCAGGCTCCTCGGGTGCTGGGTAGGTGGTCGACTGATGGCAGCCCCAGCGTCAAGGGAGATGGGATAAGGTGAGTGGGGATGGTGTCAGATGAAGACCTGGATCAAACGACAGAGCAGGGACACAGGACATTAGCTGGGGCGGGGGTGGGGGGCGGGGTGGTGCTCAATTCATCTCTGGCCTGGCAGCACGGAGATGGAGATTGGGAGGGGGAAACAGGACCAGCACGGCAATGCAGGCTTTCAGAAGAATGACTCCCACACACTAACGCACGTGGGCAGAGCTCTCCCGCCTGTGAGATAGGGGGCGCTGGAGCAAAGGTGGTAGGTAGAGACACTGGACAGGGGAGCAGTGGCACCAGGACGGCCATGCAATGGAAGGGAGCCTTAAGCTCAGCAGGCAGGGAGCTCCCAGGAGGTCCATGGGGCGCCCTGTCGCCATCCCCATGCAGCGAACACCACCAACTTCCTTGAGAAGTATTCAACTCACATTCTACGGTAGCGAAAAGAGCTCAGTCAATATATCCACCATCCGTTTCCCGAGGAAACGCCTTTTGGAAACTACCAAGTGTGAGTATGAGCCTCGAGCAAACGCTTCCCGTTGTGCGTTTGCGCGCTCCCAACGCCAGAGGGCGCCTCCCCTGCGGTCCTCCGGGCTCTCTGTTGCCATTGCGAACATTTCCCAGCAGATGGCGGTCTTGGAGAAGCAGTGCCTTTCCCTAAGGCGCTCTCCAGTTGATCCTCACTCAGATTCAAGGCTGACCCGTGACAGCCGCTCTTAGCAGAGCAGCAGTTTCCCCACGGGCGGCCCAGCATGTGAGCTGTCCGCTGGGAGCACCCTGTGGTCAGAGGCCCTGTCTTCAGCCCTCGACGCCCTGGGGGCCCATTCGCCTCTTCTGCTCCTCACTCATGGCTCTCACCAACAAACATCCTGCAAGTCCCTGCGCCATAGTCCATTGATCATGGACTTCTCCCTCTCTGTTCTCCTCCATTCTCCCTGAGTTATCCGTCCACCGTTCATAGGGTCAATCCTACTTACCTCTACAGTCAGAAAAACCCATTTAAAAAATGTCCGTCTGCCTGAAGTACAATACATTCTCCAGCTGGCAAAAGGGTTTCTTTATTCTCCAAAATGTGGGAGTCCCTCCCTGGGGGTTGAGAAATGAGACTCCTAGGAGATTCAACTCCCCTTTGAAATAACTGTGCAAACCACACACCATATACGTGAAAAAGACTTTAAATAAAGGCTTGGGGAGGAACTTTTAATTCAAGAGGGAATTTGCATAAAGAACTTAGTCTCCTATTACTAATGGAAAAACAATTAAGTTGTAGAAAAAATATGAATAGGATTTTATTAGAGGAATTTGAGTAACAAAAACATATATATTTCCCTGTGCACTGACAGTCATGATTGTCCACAGAAAATTTCTGGAAGGATCCATAAGAATGTGTTCAGAGTGGTCATTTCTAGAGTGGAAATGGGGGCTCTGGGGTCTTTTGATTTCTATTTCCAACCTCCTGTACTGATTCATCTTGTTTTTAATCATGAGACTATATTGTCTTGTAAAAAATTTAAAACTGGAAACAAGTGAATCTCAAACAGCACTGCAGATGTAGGTGGTGGATGCTGCCTCCTGCTGGTCCCACTGTGCCCAGGTGTGATCTATAGAGCTTTTGTGTGTTGTTTCTTTTAATCTGCACAACAGCCGGATGAAGTAAGCTTCATTAGTATCCATGTTTTGCAGATAATGAAACTGAGACCTGGAAATGTTGAGTCACCTCCCCCGAGTTACAGAGCTGGGAAGTGGCAGAGCAGAGACTCAAACGCACATTTGCCTGATACCCAAGTCCATGTTCTCAGTAAACTACAAAAATGACTCACGAGTTTCACCCTGTGGCCTGCAGTCGAAGAGATGTTCCAGGTACACTCCCTCCGGCTGGGGTATTTGTCAGGCCAGTTGGGGCTCGCCAGGGTCCCCTCTGCACTGCTGATCTTGTGTGCACAGCCAGCTGTGGGTGGCGGGGGGACACATACAGAGAGAGAAGTCATTCACTGTGGACAGCACGAGAAGGATTCTAGGGGGTTCTCCTCCCCTCTCTCCTGATTGTCTCAGGGTCTTTATCAAATGTGGGGTGGGGTGTCCTGAATCAGGTGTCCCCTAGCTCAGGGATGTGTTGGTTTACTTGCACTGGCTTTTCTGCTTTCCTGGCTGGGGCTCGGGGGCCAGGCTATCTTTCTATTCCTATCCACATTGCAGTTATCCCTGCAAATATGTTAAAAGCACTGGCAGTGGGGTCGGGTGGACCTCGACCCGTCTTGGTTCCGCCATCTGTGGGACTTGGGGCTGTTATGTAAGCTTCGGTGTCCTTATTTGTAAAAGGGTGCCACCCTAGTTGGGGTGATATGTGATCGAATGAGATAATGCATGGGAAAGGCTTAGGGCGTGCCAGCCCATGGTGAGTGCTCAGTGCATCTTGGCTAACAGAAGTCTGCTTCATCACTGCACCATCCATCCATAAGCTCCTTTTAGTTTTTCTCAGTGGTTTTATTTGGAGTCTACCAAGTGTGTCCTGGTGACAGTGCTATTTGCCAAGAGTGGTCCCACAACTCGTTCGATGCCTGGCATCTTGGCCAATAACTGGCATTTCTCTTCTTCTGTGTTGGGCACTGTGGACAGCATTTTCCATGCATCCTCTCCTTTAGTCCTTCTCACTTCCCAAATAAGAAAATAGCTTTGGAGAGGGACAGTGCTTTGCTGATAGGGGGCGGAGCTGGGACTCAAACCGGGCCTGGCTGGCTTTAAGGCCAGTGCTACCACTGCTTAGAAAGCACGGCGGGCTGTATCACAAACACAGAGGCTCCACGCTGAAGAAACTGGAGAGGCAGGTGAGGAGGGCCCGGGGGAGGAAGGGGAGGAGGCAGCTTTGAAGACGGTCCAAAGAGATTTGCCTCTGCTTAGTGCTACATCTGCTCTGCAGCCGCACAGAGAACAGGCGCCCAGAGGGAGAGTGGCTCGGCTCCTGGGACATTTGCTCAGCTCCTGGGACATTTGCTCTGACACCCCCTGCCCTTGGGGTCAACCCACACAAACGCAGCCACTATTCAGGGGTGGGAACTTGGGAGAGTTGACCTCCCTCCTGTCCTCTCCCACACTGCAGGAGGCAAGCCTGGTCCTAGCCCGGGCCTGCCTCACAGGGGCTTGACTGTTCCTTCCCTGTTTGGTTCTTCCACCAGCCTCCCACCCAGCCCCTCCACCACCTGTGACCATGCCCTAGGGCTGGGCTTGGAGGGTGGCCGCCTCCTCCTGAAGACATGTCAGCGCCTCCTGTAACATTCTAGGCAGATCCCGACCAGATTCTGCGGCACCCAGCCAAACCTCCTAACTCCAGACTGTTTATTTCAGAGATCGGGCTGTGTGTCTTCCACATCTTCCTCCACCCTTGACTTCCTTTGCAGGGCTTCACAGCTGGGGCCAAGGCCTGGAAGCCTGTGTGTTTGTCATAAGTGTTCAAACTCCCTTCACTGGGCAGGGTAAGAACAGAAGGAAGGCTTTTTCCAGAATGACTGGACCGTGGACAGTAAAAGCCACCTGGCCCTGAAGAATTTCCTACAGTGAATGGCGAATGGAGCAAAGCTTTTCAAATCCTATTTTCCTATGGGACCTGCATATGGTAATTAATATATGACAAAGACATAAAAGGCTGATCTTTATTGATGTTTGAGGGCATAATATGTGTCAGAGAGTCTGAAATACTTTGTTTTAATCCTCACAAAAATTTTAAGAAGGAGGTTATGTTTAGACCCTTTTAACCAAAGAAAAAACTGAGGCTCAGATAGGTTAAATAGCTTGCCCGAGGTCACACAGCCAGGGAACGGCAGAGCCAGGATGTAGACCTAGGTATTCAGATTCCAGAGCTTGCAGGCTTAATCATTTGCAAAAATAACTCAGCCTACAGCACCTGAGGCCCCCAGGTGCCCCCTGAAGGAGTGAGATGCCCTGGGGAAAACTTCTCTCCCACAAGGACAGCAGTGGCTGGGCCTCAGCTCAGAAAGTGGAAGAGCTCCTCACCCCAGCCCCTCATGCATGCACATGCTCACAGGGGTTTGGGGTGTGGCGAAGGTCAGCCCACCCCCCAACAACCGGAGGTCCAGCCTCACCCTCTTTGCAGTCATGCCCGTTCTCGTGGAGCCGGTAGCCGTTCCTGCACCTGCACAGGTAGCTCCCAAAGGTGTTGACGCATTCGTGCTGACACCCGCCATTGTCCTTGGCACACTCGTCCTTGTCTGGGGAGATCAATGAACTCTTCTAAGAGGAGACGCCAACTTACGAACGTCCCTCAGGGCTCAGAATCCCACTTAAAAACGGCCTCCTCCAGGAAGCTTCTCTGATTGCTCCCCTTCCCCTCTGACTGTTCCCTCACTGGGGGAGTGAAGCGGGAACATCTTCACCTCAGATTTCTTGCATATCTACTTGTTTCATTTTCCAAGCACTTGGGCCTGGTATGTGTTGGATTCTCCAAGTACTTTTTCTATGTTCTCTGGCCCTACTCCCTGCTCAAAACAAGGAGCTCCCTGAAGGACAGGCTAGTATTAATCACAGTAGTAACAATAATGACAGTAATTCCTACTTACTGAATGTTTACTATGGAACAGGCACAGTCCCAAGCACTCCATGCATTATCTAAGTTAATTCTCATCCAACCTTAGGAGGGAGTTCTCTATCTGCCAGTCTTTATAAGTAAGGAAACTGGCCGGGCGTGATGGCTCACGCCTGTAATCCCAGCACTTTGGGAGGCCGAGGCGGGTGGAACACCTGAGGTCGGGAGTTCAAGACCAGCCTGGCCAACATGGAGAAACCCTGTCTCTACTAAAAATACAAAAATTAGCCAGGCGTGGTGGCGCAGGCCTGTAATCCCAGCTACTTGGGAGGCTGAAGTAGGAGAATTGCTTGAACCTGGGAGGCGGAGGGTGCGGTGAGCCGAGATCACGCCAGTGCACTCCAGCCTGGGCAACAAGAGCGAAACTCCGTCTCAAAAACAAAACAAAACAAAAACAAGTAAGGAAACTGACTCTGAGAATGGCTAATGTGACCAAGGTCACTCAGTGAGCAAGCATCCTCTATGGCTGACCCCGAGGCCTGGGCTCAAGTGCCACGACTCCACACCGCCCTCTGCACGTGGAGAAGCTGGACACACAGCAGAGGGCCAGCCCTACCCCACCACTTCCAGCTCTTGTGGCCATAGACAGTTCCTGCCCTCTGTGCCTCAGTTGCCTCTCCTGTAAAATGGAGACAGTAATGGTATCCTCACTTCACAGGTTGTTGGGAGGGGCAAATTAATTAAAGCAGCACCCAGCCCACAGTGTTAGCGGCATAATTATTATGTGAGAACTCAGGTGCTGGCCCTTGTTACGCTTGTGGTCCTTGTATGCAGCCCTATCCTAACCCAGCTTGTTCCTGCATTTACCGAAGATCAGCCTCCCTCCCCTGCTTCCCTGCCATCACCGGAATGACTTTAGGGGTCAGCCCTGTCTTCGTCCACTCTCTACACCCTCTTGTTCACCATGGTTAATGTCTCCTCGAACACTGTATTTTACCTGCTTATGTCATCAGGACAAGTAAGAGCCCTTGTAAGACCCTTTAAGAATGCAGAAGAGATGCCCGGTGCCATGGCTCACACCTGTAATCCCAGCACTTTGGGAGGCCGAGGCGGACAGATCACCTGAGGTCAGGAGTTCGAGACCAGCCTGACCATGGAGAAACCCCGTCTCTACTAAAAATAGAAAATTAGCTGGGCGTGGTGACACATTCCTGTAATCCCAGCTACTCAGGAGGCTGAGGCAGGAGAATCACTTGAAGCCAGGAGGCAGAGGTTGCAGTGAGCTGAGATCGCGCCATTGCACTCCAGCCTGGGCAACAAGAGCAACACTCTGTCTCAAAAAAAAAAAAAAAAAAAAAAAAAAAAGAATGCAGAAGAGATGAAGCCGCCCAACACCCAGCACTGACCCACCTCTCTCCCTTCCTTCCTCTGAGTCCTTCTGCAGATGACTCATAGGTCCTCACTCCTGCTCTGACCCTCTCCCCTGTGCTGTGGCTTCCTATTGCAAATGTGGAGCTGCCCTGCCTGTGATGCTCTGCTACATCCTCCGCTGAGGTGGCTCCTGCCCGCCCTGCTGCCCTGGTCCTCCAGCTGCCTGGCCTTCCCAGCTCCACACTGCCTGGCATGGCTTGGTCAGATGACAAGTTTAGGCTTCCCCTGCTCAGGAACCTGCAAACAGTCCCCGTTCCTGTTTCATCAGGTCCCTACTCTTCAGCCCAGCGTTTAAGGTCCTTCATGACCTGGCCTTCCCCAACTTGGCCCATCTCATGCCCTTGGCTTCCCAGCATGGGTCAGGGCTCCATGCAGGCCCATCTCATCTCTGTCTCTGTGCTCTGTTGAGACCTTAACCTGTGCTCACACTGCTTCCCCTACTGGGGACCCTGTACTTTCTCTCTAATCATCCTATCTCCACCTCCATGTCTTCCATCCCTTAAAACCTGGCTTAGACCACCCCAAATCCTGCAAAAAGGCTTCACCCACTGCTCCAGGCAACCATGGGCTTCTCTTCTTCAAACATTAGCCCTTGTTGCAGCAGCCCACCCCACAGTGCTCCAGGCTGGGACTCAGCAGGGTGTGTATCCCTGGCCTCCCTAGCTGGCATGTAAGCTTGTCCAGGGTTGAGAGCACTTCCCTGGCAACAGCTCTGAGCCTAGTAGTGTACTGTGCCCACAGCAGACACTCAAAACAAAAAACCTGACTTGCTCAATGAGAGACTGCCAAAAACACCCATGGAGACGGAACTCTGGGTATGTATAAAATCAACAAATAATTTGGTCGTTTCTATGCCAAGCATTAAGACTATAAAGATAACCAAAATACAGTTCCTGCTTGTAAACAGTTCACACTCTAATATGACGTGACATGCAGGACCTGCTATACAATTTACAAGGCTCAGCACAAGATTTGAACTTTGTTTAAACACTATTATGAATTTCCTTTTTTTGAGATGGAGTCTTGCTCTGTTGCCCAGGCTGGAGTGCAGTGGCACAATCTCGACTCATTGCAACTTCTGCCTCCCTGGTTCAAGCGATTCTCCTGCCTCAGCTTCCCGAGTAGCTGGGACTACAGGCGCCCGCCACAACGCCCAGCTAATTTTTTGTATTTTTAGTAGAGACAGGGTTTCACCATGTTGGGCAGGATGGTCTCGATCTCTTGACCTCGTGATCCGCCTTCCTCGGCCTCCCAAAGTGCTGGAATTACAGGCGTGAGCCACCGTGCCCGGCCATGAATTTCAAGATGATGACAACAGAACCTCAAACCAGTGTGGGCCCTTCTGAGAACAGGCTCTGTGCTATTGCACAGGCCACAGGCCCACGGAGCTGGCCCTGGTGACAAGAGCCCTAATGGAAGGAAAGGAGAGAGTGCTGTGGGAACACTGGTGAACGAACAATCAATGTGCTAAGAGGGTGCTATGGCTTGAGTGGGTCCTCCAAAGTTCATGTGTTATAAACTTAATCCCCAGTGCAACAGTGTTGAGAGATGAGGCCCTTACATGTGATTAGGTCATGAGAGCTCATTATTGCAGCAGTGGGGTCCTGATAGAGGATGAGTTTGACCCCCTTGCTGCTCTTTCTCACCCATGTGGTGCCTTTCACCCTGTTATGACACAGCAAGAAGGCATTTGTCAGATGTTCCCCCTTGATTTTGAACTTCCCGGCCTCCAGACTCATGAGCCAAATACATTTCTCTTCACTATAAATTACCCAGTTTGTGGTATTCTGTGATAGCAGCACAAAACGGACTAAGAGGAATAAGATGAAGCCAGAGAATGTTACAGAAAGTGGCATTGTGGGTCTTCAGGTTGAAGTAGGAGTTTCCTAAGTAGCGAAGGAAGAAGGATATTCCAGAGAGAGGGAAGGCCACAGGGGCGGGGGTATGAAGAGAGAATGGGATGGGGGTTTAGGAGTAGAGGGTGATGGCATGGGGGAACAGTGGGGGGATTATTCGTGATCACAGCACAGGGCACCTACAGAGGGAATGTGGCTGGTAGGACAGGTGGGCCAAGACAGTGTCCAGCATCAGATGCTGTACTAAGGAGAATGGGCTTTTTCTACAGCTGCTGTACTGGCCCTGAGGATTCATGGCCTTCAGTTTGAGAAGTAGGGTCCAGTGTGCTACTGTAGTGGGTTTAGTACTGTCTTCCCAAAATTTCTGTTCATGTGTGATATGGTTTAGCTGTGTCCCCACCCAAATCTCATCTTGAATTGTAGCTCCCATAATTCCCACGTGTTGTAGGAGGAACCCGCTGGGAGAGAATTGAATCATGGAGGCGGTTTCCCCCATACTGTTCTTGTGGTAGTGAATAAGTCTCACAAGATCTGATGATTTTTTAAGGGGTTTCCCCTTTCACTTGGCTCTCATTCTCTATTGTCTGCAGCCATGTAAGACATGCCTTTGCCTTCTGCCATGATTGTGAGGCCTCTGCAGCCATGTGGAACTATGAGTCCATTAAACCTCTTTTTCTTTTTTTTTTTTTTTTTTTTGCCCCAAGATGGAGCCTTGTTCTGTAGCCCAGACTGGAGTGCCGTGGCGCAATCTTGGCTCACTGCAACCTCTGCCTCCTAGGTTCAAGCGATTCTCCTGCCTCAGCTTCCCGAGTAGCTGGGATTACAGGCACACACCACCACCCTCGGCTAATTTTTTTTTCTTTTTTTGTATTTTTAGTAGAGACAGGGTTTCACCGTGTTGGCCAGGCTGGTCTAGAACTCCTGACCTCATGATCTGCCTGCCCCGGCCTCCCAAAGTGCTGGGATTACAGGCGTGAGCCACCACGCCCAGCCTAAACTTCTTTTTCTTGATCAATTACCCAGTCTCAGGTATGTTGTGAAAACAGACTAATACAATGTGGAACCTTAGAATGTGATCTTACTTGGAAATAGGGTCTCTGCAGAAGTATTAGTTAAGAATCTTGAGATGAAATCATCTTGGATTTAGGGTTGATCCTAAATGACTGGAATCCTTCTAGGAAAAGGAGGGGACACAGAGACCCAGAGAAGAAGGAAACGCATGTGAAGATGGAGACAGAGATCAGGATGATGTAGCTACAAGGCAAGGAATGCCGAGGACGGCTGGGAGCCACCACAGACTAGGAAGAGGCAGGGAGGAATTCTGCCCTAGAACCTTCCGAGGCAGCATGGCCCTGCGAACCCCTGGATTTTGGAATTCTGGCCCCCAGAACTGCAAGAATAAGATTCTGTTGTGTTAAGCCAACCAGTTTGTGGTAATTTGTTATGGCAGCCCTAAGAAACAACACAGTCACCAGTAGATATATTTTAAAAGCCCTGTATCCAGGCACGCCCCCTCCAAGGCAGCCATACCTGGAAGGCTACAGGAGCAGGCAGAGAGAGAGAGGAGAGGGCCAGGGACCCCAGAGCCTGGAGTCTGCAAAGCCGCCTCACCTGCACTGCATCAGCCTCACCTCCGAACCCACGTACCTGAGAAGAAGTGGGCCCTGAAGCCGCGCTTGGAGACGGTGTTGTCGGACTTGAACTCCACACGCATGTTGTTGCTCTGCGAGGTGATGACCTCGGGTGTCTCAGAGCCACAGAACTTGCCGTGCAGCTTGGCGTCGGGGGACAGGCCGCTGCGCACCTCCACAAAGTCGTACTTACAGACCTGCAAGGGAGCATGATGGGGAGCTGCCTAGAGTCCCTGTCCCCACCCCAGACCCCCAGCACACTGCTGCACCTGCTTCCTGAGCACCTCACCCTGCCATGTGGGGGGTCCCTTGACTCTTGCTATGCTGGTTATTTGAATGAGCTCCAGAGGGCACAGGGGGACCCCTGGCTCTCCCACTGAGGCTCTGTGGGGGCGCCATCGCCTGGCACGAGAGCACAGGGCTCCCAAACCTGCATCCCCATAACTGTGGCCTTGCTTTAATTTATTGTATACATTAGGCTTCCACACGAAATTTTGCTTGAAGAAAGGGCCCCACTGCTAGAAGGAGAAGAAAAAGAAGAAGAGCCAGGGAGAAGCAAGAGGAAGAGGAGGAGGAAAAAGCTGCAAACCACCGACAGAATCTGACTCCCTTTTCAGGCAGGGAAACAAGCGCAGAGGGAGAAAGACATTTGTCTGAAGTCACATAGCTCAGCAGTGGTGGAGCTAGGACTAGAATTCGTGTTCCCTGCTATAGCAATGATTTTTCTCAAAAAGAACTTCACTGCTAAGGGGTCTTATCAATTGCTTTCAAGGATTATTTTTTTCTGCACAATATTCACTTTGGGGTGACACCCTCATGGGCACCATGGCCTCCGTGCATTGGGGTCATCAGCATTGAGGTCTCCTTCCAGTACCCCAAAGGCCTGACTCTCAGGTGAGAGCTACACCAGTACTATTCTTGAGGTGAGACCCCCAGCTCAGCTGGGGTGGGGAGGGGAGTCTCAGGAATGGCTTGTGTGCCCCAGGGTGTCCCTCCAGCCTAAAGTGCAGATGTAAGCATGTGTGACTAGCACTCCAGCTGTAGGGCACTGCCTGGACCTCAACTGACTTGATCATCCATGATCATTGGCTGAAAGAGGAAACAGGCTGTCTGTAGCATCCTTGTCCCTAGCTAATCCTCACCCCCTTTATTTGCCTCAGCTGCACACCAGCTCCCCAGATTCACAGCCCAGTTCTGACACCTCCCACCCCCAATACCTGCCTCCTCCACTCTTGTTCTGATTCTCCTTGGATGTATCAGCGACAAGAGGGCCGGAGGTGCTCTATCTGCAGAGGGCATGCGGCAGAAACTGCTGGAGAAAACCTTCCCCCAGATTCTGCTAGTGCAGGCCCTATGACTGTCCAAAGCTCCAGTTCCAACACAAGCCATCTCCCTGCCCTCCCAGCCCCTCACTGGTTTCCAGCTCCAAGTCACCCCTCAATACACTCCCCAATTAATCAGAGCACAGAGACATACGTCATTGCCTTCCAGTTCAAACACTTCAAACTGAAGGGAGATCCGGTACTGAGCGGGGGCCACCACCTGCCAGACACAGTTTTTGTTTGTGGGATACTCCTTCGGCCACCCAGGGCTGGTGATGGTTCCATTCAGCTTGGTAATGAAACCGCCACAGGCCACTGCACGGGGGAAACAGAAACAGGATTTCATTTAGCTTTGGCTCCAAGTGACTGTGATTTCCCACCAGGAGCAACAGAGCCCTGCTGTTCTGTAATGATAATTTTTAAATGTTAGACAATTTGAATTGATTAATTCAGTGTCCTTTGTTCAAAACTATGGTTTCAACTGAATATTTGAAAGAAAATATTGGGGATAAATCTTTACTGCTTTTAAAAACAATGAATGCATTTGTGCTTTCCTTTCACCCAGTGACAGAGCTGGGGGCTCCCTATGGCTTGGGCCAAAGGAGAATTAGAAATGTTTGCAGCAAGCTACTCACCATACCAAGCTTGCATGAACAAGCAGACTCATGCACGTGGACAAGGAAGACAGAACACAAGCCAGGTAGAAACAGGATGGATGAAAAGTGCTATTGGTTGAGTCACTGGAGTGCTCACGGTTTTTCTTTGCTTTTGTTTCCTACTTTAATAATCATGTCAATTTCACACAATCATAGAAGAAAATAAACCTCGATTTCAGTCTCTAGGGCAGGGTATATGTAATTTGGGCAGTTTTCTGACAGTTGTGACAGCTGTCAGGCTGTTTCTCCTTCTGGGAAGTAGGTGGGTCTTCCACCATGTCTGCCCATTGCCCATTGTTCCTACACAGCCAGCCGGTTGCCCCATCTCTGCCCCAGTTCCCCAAAGACTTGTCCCATATCCCCTCTCATTCCAGCTTGGCAGGTCCCACACCAACCTTCACACATCTTCTTATCAGCGGCCAGCTCGTAGCCAGGGTCACAGGCACACTTGTAGCTGCCCAGCGTGTTCACACAGCGATGCTCGCACCCTCCGTGATCTGGCCAGGAACACTCATCCACCTCTGGTGGGAAGGAAGGCGACTCCAGTTACATCGTCATGAAGCCTCCTGGCTGTTCCCAACCCTTCCGCATCCCAGTTTCACCAGCAAGTGTCCTCTAAGAAACAGGAGCCACTCCTGGTGACCACCTCCCAAAGAGTGCTATGTCCACCTCTGAAAACCAGGCAGCAGGGACAGTGAAGGCAGGACACTGACAACACAAGCAGGAACCTTGTTAGCCGGGGTGGGCTCTGCCAAGAGGAGGTCAGGCCTGGAGAAGTGAATTCTTTGAGGTGTTCAGTCATCGGTCATTTGAGACTTTAAAACATCTCACAGCATTCCATACCAAAGACTTCATCCATTTTAAAGCCATGGAATTGAGGACTTCCCCTTCCCCCATAAATATGCAACTTCTTAGAGACATTAAATAAAGGGTGAAGACAAAGAACACATTGCTAGATGAAGATGTGTCAGTATTCTCTATACATTAGAGACAGAATGTGTTATTTAGCAGTTTTAGAAATACTCTTAAGAGAGGTATACACAGGGAGATATTCAAGGTTACAGAAAACACGGGCTCTTAGGTTAGCCAATGCTGCCAGGAAAACCTGCAGGAAGAGGCCATAATGAGGCTGAGTTAGCAGGTGCTTTGGATGGGATTTGGCACCAAGTGCCTAGTGATGCGTTTGGGGCGACTAAGTAACAGCACATAGCATGCCATCGTTGCTGTTCAGAGGGAGAACCTGGAAGTCATTAGAGACGCTCCCCAGACACATTAACCCATGTGCCACTGAAGAAAGGAAAAACCAAAACAAATATTAGAAATAAAAGGAAAAATATGATTATCTGTTGCCAGCCATAGTACATCTAGCCCTGAAAGACAGCATGTGGGATGTGGCCTAGCAGAGCTAGAGAGGAGTCTAGTGAAGGGACGACTAAACACTGAGACATCTTTTTCAAAAACGTTGAACCTAGGAAGAAGAAAGGATGTGGGGAGAAGCGGGAAGGAGAGTTCTGGTCCACAGCACCACGGGAGGTAGGAACACAGTAAGTATAAAGTTGTTGGCCATATACGGTGGCTCACGCCTGTAATCACAGTACTTTGGGAGGCTGAAGTGTGTGGATCACAAGGTCACAAGTTCGAGACCAGCCTGGCCAATATGGTGAAACCTTGTCTCTACTAAAAATACAAAATTAGCCGGGCGTGGTGGCGCATGCCTGTAACCCCAGTTACTCGGGAAGTTGAGGCAGGAGAATAGCTTGAACCCGGGAGGCGGAAGTTGCAGTGAGTTGAGATTGCGCCATTGCACTCCAGCCTGGGCGACGGAACAAGACTCTGTCTCAACAACAACAAAAATAGTTGTTCACCAAATCTTGAAATAACTCATTATATATAAACTAAAAGAAATTAAGAGCATCTATGAGTTGGTGAAGACCTGGAAAGATACCCAGTCTTGCCCTCTCAGGCAGGAATCCTTTCAATAATGTTCTGGAGAGATGGCTCTTCAGACCCTGCTTGAAAACTCCCAGAGACAGGACTCTCACTACTTTTCAAAGATATTTATTGGGTTAAAAGTCTCACTCCTTACAACTTCCAATCCACGGGTCCTCAGAAAACACAAACCCTCCAATCATCCAGCTTCCCTCTCCCCTGCCCTTTTCCAACTCAAATATACCCCTTTCCTTCCAATCTTCCTTCTCTGTGATGCATAGACTCTTCATCAACCTGGCTGCACTTCACTGAGTAAAGGAGTGTTTGTAAATATCCCATCATTTCACATAGTGGACAGTGAACTTAGGTAACTCTAATGGTGATGTATTCTTGGGCTCAATAAAAGCTTATATAAATTAATCACTTGTTAGGGGAGATTGGGTTTAGAAAGACAATCCAGGCAGGGAGTTGAAGTTGCCCATCGCCTCAAATAAATGTAAGTCTTAAGTATGCTAAAATAGTAACAAGTGTGCAGTTACTTTTTTTAATCACCTTACCATATTGAAAGTACTTTCATAGACATTTGCTAAAAAGTATAGAAAGAAGGAAATAGTTGACAAAAAGTAGCGGAAAGAGTCCAGGCTTTAAAGTGAGTCAGACCTAGGGTGGATCCTCCAGCAGATCTTCCTCCAATAAATGGGATGACTGCTTGTGATTTAGCCTCACTGAGGCTCCCTCCTGCTTTAAAGTGAGAATGATAATATTTACTTTTAGAGTTGTGACGACGAAAATGATGCATGTGAAGTACCCAGCATACAGACCATCGACACACAGAAGCCATCATGATAGACAGCAGCAGAGTTGCTTTCAAATTTCCAGTGAGTAGAGAGAGACAGTGATGGGGCAGTGAAAAGATAAGGTTATCTGGGCATACCTGGACCAGGTGGGAGTGGAGCAGTGCAGGCCTGAGGAGGGAAGGGAGACAAGGCAAGAACAGAAAGAAGGAAAATGCTTCAAGGATGGGCCAGTGGAGGAAGATGGATGGGCAGGAGGGCAGCACAGCAGAACTCAAGACACTGGCTGGGGGACCTACTGAGGAGGCAGAAGGAAACCGAGGAAAGAGCCCATTGGGAGAGACAGATAGACAAAGGACCAAGGCCGGGGGCAGAAGGAAACCGAGGAAAGAGCCCATCGGGAGAGACAGATAGACAAAGGACCAAGGCTAGGGGCAGAAGGAGACTCTGATATCAGAAGACGCTGTGGTTGTGGGCAGGACACATAGGCAAGAAAGAGGCGCACAGAGGAGCAAGTGTCTTGGCGCCATCTTAGCCAGGTGAAAGGAGAGAGCCCAGTGGATGGACTTGGGCCAAAAGCAAAGAAAATGTAATTCCTCCAGAGACTAGAAGGTAAGGTGCTTGGCCTTGGGAGGTAGATGAAAGGCATGCTTTTACACCTGAGCTCTCTCTAGCAAGAGGTATGAGATGTTTGGCCAGTTGCAGCCCTGCTTCAGCCTGGCTGGATGGCACAGAGATGCATGGGGCCTCCCACTGTGGTAAAGCAGCACCTGCTCCAAGCCCACAGGCTCATGCTTGCTCTGGGCTGCAGAGGCAAAGGCCAAGGCCAAGCCTCCCAGAAAAATCTGGGAGAGCGTGGGAGTAGAAGAGACTGGAAACAGGGCTCAGCTTAGCATAGCAGGAGCTCTGGAGTCTTCTCATGGTCCAGGTGGAATTAGTGAAAGAAGGAAGTAGTTAGATGATGAGATGGCTCAGGCAGGATCCCAAAAATTGTTTCAGGGAAAGTTAAGGAAAGGGAAGGCAGAGCACATTCTTAGGCTTTTAAAGAAATCCCTTGAAGGAAGCCAGTCCCCTTACGAAGCCCTTCATGGTGACCTATCAGCACTGGGATAGGGGATGGAGGGATCAAGGTGGGAATCCTTTAATTCTTTATGTGGGGGCATAGGACCAAAATGGCCCTGCCATCCCTTGAGCACTGCTGCCTTCTCCCAAAAAACCCAGAATTGTAAGGTGCTGTGCTTGCTGCCGGCCAGTAGGCTCTGAGAGGGGCTGCCATCTGGCACCAGAAGGGGGTGCAGAGGCCAACTGGCACCCTGGCCAGCGTCAGGTGCCAGCTGGGCCCTGGGCAGAATGCCTGCCAACTGGCACCAAGGCAAGAGCTTCTTTGGCTTGCTCCAGCTCTTCTGCTGGACCTTTGAGCTCCTCTCCCAGCTTCTTTCACTGAAGAAGTTCTGATACACGTGCTAGGAACTTTGTGTTCACAGGACATCTGACTGATGGACTTGCTGGGAAAAGGCTGGGCTGGGGAAGCTGGCTGGGCATAGTCTCCTGACCTTCTCGGTCTGATACGGCAGCCCCCAGCCACACATGGCTACTGAGCACCTGAAATGCAGCTGGTCCAAGTGGAGATGTGCCATGAGCATAAAACACATGCTGGATTTCCAAGACTTAGTATGAAAAACATAAGATCTCTCATTAATACTGTGTATATTGATTACATATTAAAATGATATTATTTTGTACCTTAGAGTAAATAAAAATATCATTGAAATTAATGTCACTGGTTTCTACTTTCTTGTAAGGCAGCTGCCAGCAAATTCAAGGGCACCTATGTGGCTCCTGGTTGTGCCTCACATCCCATTTCTGTTGGACAGTGTTGCACAAAGCTGTGGTCTCTCACCCACTCTTCTTCCGGAGAGCCTTGCAAAGGAGGCAGAGCAGGCAGCAGGATGCCCACTCCACCAACAGGGCAACGGAGCCCATTCATTCATTGATCTAGCCATTCTTTCATCGCTTACTAGGTATTTACTGAGCCTACTGTGTGCCAAGCACTGGGACCACAGTGAGGAGCAAAGCAGGTATGAGCTGTCGCAGAAAGGAAAGCTGATCTGCAAAAGAGTGGCTAGCTAGCAGGCAACAAGGGACCAGCGCTCCAAACTCCACTTGCCACGTCCAGAGCCCTTTTGCCTACACCCCTGTGGTATTGGGAAGGTGGAAAGGTGATCAGTGTCAGAATCGAATCACAAACACTAAGGAAAAATTCCACTCCCTTCACATTCCTTCCCTGTGGTTTTCAGGTCTCCTTATTGGAAAGAGAGTGGACTGTGGAATCCTACAGATCTAGATTCCAGTTCCAGCCCAGCCATGTTAGGAATTCAGCTTCCTCAACTGGAAAACGGGGGCATTAATAATTCCTACCAGGGGACTGTAATGAAGAAAAGCGAGATAACCTAGATGTCCTTTCCCTGATTTAATAGGTCTAGATGAGGTTTCTGTTAATCCTGATTCCTACTTTAAGATTCATGGTCAAGGTCAATGGTGTATATTTCTTCTTTTCTAAATGTTGTTCTCTGCAGTTGTCTTTACCATAAAAAAGTCAAGCTGAGTCTGTGCACTAAGTTACTTTGGGTGGGCCTCAATCCACACTTTGACAGGCATCTGAAAAGATGTTTGCAAATTGAAATGCCCTCCAAGTAGGACACTGGGTAACCTGGGCCCCGTGGCAGACTGAGTCTCACAGCCTCCACCGAGGTCCACACCCACACGGCAACGTCATCACGCATTTGCTGCTGATCTCCTTCACCACCTTGAGCACTTGAGGACAACCATTGTGTGCTTTCCTCGGCGTCTCCAGCCCCAGCACCAACACATTAACTGATGAATGTTGAATGCACGCTAGATGGGGAGGAGGGAGAAGGTGGCATCTTCTAACCAGCAAATGGAGCCGGCTATCATGGTTACTAGGTCCAGGCACTTCCTCTGTCTCTTACAAACCAGTTTAGCATCAGAGAAATACCTTCCATTGCCCTGACTGGCATCTCCAGCAAGTTTTCCATAAAAAAATCAGGAGGTCCAGTTAAATTTGACTTTCAGATAAACCATCAATCACTTCTCAGCACAGTATGTGATCTTTCGGACATATACTGAAAAAAAAAAAATCATTCTTTATCTAAAATTCAAATGTAACTGGGCATCCTGCTTTTTTTTTTTTTTTTTTTTTTTTTTTTTTTTTTTTAATTTCCTAAGCCTGACAAGCCTAATCTCCAGCTTTAACTGGTACTCTCAAAACTGTGCATTGCTGACCACCAGCAGCATCAGCAATGAGTGTGGATGGTCAGTAGTTACCAGTTACCCCCTGGAATGGAGTTCCAGCACCCAACTTACAGAACCTGGGGTGGAAGTCAGGGGAAGAGAAGGCCAAGAGGACTAGAAAAAATAGAATTAGAATGACAATCTCATAATCATTCATGATATGTGCTAGGCAGAACAAGGCCTTCCAAAGCTGTCTACAGCTTGGCCTCTGCAACCTGTGAATCTGTTACCTTAATGTAAGATTCTGCAAGTGTGGTTAAATTAAGGATCTTAATTAGGTGAAAGAAGGACTCTGCCAGTGTGGTTAAATGAAGGATCTTGGAGACGAGGAGATTCTCCTGGAGTATCTGGGTGGGCCCAATGTCCACACCAGGTCCGTGTAAGGGAAAGAGGTAGAAGGAAGATAGGGTCAGAAGGAGGAGATGTGCGGACAGGAGCAGAGATCTGAGATGCAGCAGAGAGAACGTGGCATGAGAATGACACACTGGCCATTTCTGTCTGGCTTTGACTGTGGAAGAGGACCATGAGCCAAGGAATTCAGGCAGCTCCTAGAAGCTGGAAAAGGCAAGGAAATAGATTCTCCCTTAGAGCCTCAAGAAGGAATGCAGCCCTGTCATCCCCTTGATTTTATCCCAGTGAGACCCATGTTAGACTTCTGACCTCCACAACTGTAGGATAATAAGTGTGCGTTGTTTCAAGCCACTAAGCCGTGGTAAATTGCTGCAGCTGGAATAGGAAACCAGTCCATCACAATAGCAAGAAGAAATTGTCGCATCGGCTTTTTCAGAGAGAATAACCACCTCAAAGATTCCTTCCTTAGCAAAGACAATTAATGGGACTAAATATTACACTGGGTGTATTCACTTGCACTATTCCATTTTCTTCTGATGACAACCTTGCAATCATCTGGCAGCATTGTCTCTCCAGGTAGAGAGACTGGAGCTTGTGCAACAGAAGCTATGCAACTGGAGAAATCATGCAACTTCCTTGAGGCCACCCAGCCGGTGTCACTGCTGCCAAGTCAGACAGAGGCCGCCCCAGGCTGGGAGACACCAGGCATGTGCAAGCTGGGCCAGGGAGGGGTGGGGGCTGTGAATTTCCAGGCATCTCAACCAAGGCTGTCATATCTTCCCTGTGCAATCACAAGCTGACCTGCTTTCAAAATACACTTGCCATGGTCTGGCTTTTTTTTGTTTTGTTTTGGCTTGAGTAAGAAGCAACTCAAGTTTTGTCTCCAATCCTTCAGCGCCAACATGATTCTTCCTCTGCCACTGTTTGGGTTTTGCTCTTCCCCGATGCTTCAAAATAGGAAAAAATGACAGCCCCACCCCTTGTTTGTCACTTGCCAGCTTTTAAAGTGCCTCCACAGCCATCCTTTCTTTGGGGCTTCACAATAATTGCTTAGGTACAATGGGCAGATGTCCTTTCTATTTCACAGAGAGGAAAACTGAGGCTTCAGTAAGGACGAATGGCTGCCTGCTCTGGGTGACACTGCAGAAGTGGGTTCTTCTGACACCCAGGCTGTTCACATAGAACCTGGGAGGTCTAAGATGGGGCAGAAAGGGAGAAGGGGAGCAAGGGAGGGACTGGGATTTCTGTGCTGGCTCAGCCAGGAGTCCTAGGAGAAGGGGGAAGAGGAGAAAGCAGCCTCTGGGCAAGCACAAGTGGTGGGGGGGCTGGGGAAGTGGGGTCACTGCTTAAGGGGCAACAGCAGCAGAGGACCGAATGTCTCTACTCACGGGCTGCTGCTGTGCTCCTGGGCGCCCAGGCCCAATGCAGCAGGGAGCAGCCATGCTTCCCTCTTAGGGTATGGTCTTCAGGGCTTTCAGGGGCCTGACGGCAGAGAATGAGGACCTGCCCATTCAAAGGAGGCTTGGAAGCTGGCTCTTCCGGGGCCAGGAAAGCTGGGTCTGCTCGTGCCATTCTGGGCCTGTTTCCATCAGGACCCTACAGAGCAGCAGGTCCCCAGGGCAACATGGAAATTTGTTCCCAGAGTGCCACCTCTTATTCTCCTCCCGACCCCCATCATGTGGGGGTAAGCATGTAGTCTGGGGGCACTGACGCTCCAGGAGCTGAACACCTGGGTTGCCTCTCTGGCCCACATCAAGGAACAGTGGGAATGTTGTAGAAAGAGTTTGAACTTAGGAATTAGGCCAACTGAATTAGATCCCTGATCTGCCACTTAACTACCTGCATGATCCTGAGAAGCCCTTCCCAGCCCTGATCCAAACCTAACTCACAGGGTTATTTGGGGAATTAAATGACATTATGTAAGTTAAGTACCTTACACAGTTCTTGGTACACAGTAGGTGATCAATTAATGATAGCTGCTATCCAGATATTTGCTGTTATTCCATACTCAGTTTCACTACTGTGTAGTTTGCCCTTGTAAACTTACTA
The DNA here is from genome assembly GCF_043159975.1 of Macaca nemestrina. Lineage (NCBI taxonomy): Eukaryota > Metazoa > Chordata > Mammalia > Primates > Cercopithecidae > Macaca > Macaca nemestrina. Next base: position 37,402,426 of record NC_092133.1, on the reverse strand, counting down.
GACCTAATTTCCAAGTATAGAACTTTCTATCGTGTGGAAGCCAAGGCTGAGCCTGCTCCTGATCAGTTGGGAACTCTGCTGGGGGCCCACACCCAGCTCTGAAATGTGTCGCTGCCTTTTCTCTGCAGGGAGCCTTGTTTGGTGGTAAGCTTCCATATGGTTTTGTGTGTCTTAAGCCGGAGGGAGCAATGTTTCTTCTTGTGCCTAAAAGTGGGAACAAACTGCTAATTCATACCCTTGAAAAAATTGGCCGCAAAGCCCGCTTTATTGATAGAGCCATCGGACACAAACTTCATCCACAGTCTGTTGGAGCTCGATTTCACATCCTCCGGCTTCTCATAACCACAAAAGTGGCCGATCAAGGCACTCTCTTCCGTGGGGCCATCCCGGATTTCCAGGTAGTCGTATGCACAGCTGTCGTGCCTTTCAATCTAAAGGAAGAAACAGAGACAAGGTGGATGGCAGATGGTTCCACTTTCAGGTTTTTGATTTAAGAAGAGAACCCAAATATCACTCTCAAAATCTAACCAAGAGGCGGAAGGACCCAAGTGTGTCCCAGGTCTCTCCATGCTGCTTCCTAGTTCGCGCCTTACTTGCAGAAGTCAAGGGTGAATCAAGCTGAGAAAAGTCTAAGAGGATAAACAGAGAAGAACAATTCTACCAAACTTCCCTGGATCCCATCCTGAATTTTCACTTTGATTATTATTCTCAGTCTCTCTTACTGCCCTCAGAAAGGTGGCGAACCCCGTTTCAAAAGCCTGCGTAGATGTTGATGTCAGATGTCCGGGCACAATTCACCATGGGCTTGAGAATGGCCTCTTAGGTTCCCGTTTTTAACCAAAAATGAACACCCATCTTTACAGAGTGGAGAGTGTCTAGCAAAAGTTGCGTTTCCTTGGGAAGCCGGTCTGAGCAGCACTCACCTCAAAAGCTTGGAAGGTAAGTCCCACGTGGAACCCCTCCGAAACCGTAATCCTCCAGACACATTCCTTGGAAGGTCTGTAGTCATCCGGATAGTTGGGAGATTGAATCTGACCGGCATCTTTGTTAATGTCTCCCCCGCAGGTAGCTTTAGAAAGAGACAGCAGGAGAGGAAGATGGGGGGCCTTGGTCAGTCAGATCTTAGGAAGGAAGGTGGCGGAGGCCGCTTGCCACCACTAGGTGGCTCCACTCGCCAACATTTTCATCTCCACCCCACAAACACGGTGCCTCCAGAAAGGCACGATTGCATTTGTCTTTAACTCTGATTTTTTTTTTCATATAAAGAAAAAACCACGTAAAGCAGTGGTTCTCTACCTTCGCTGTGCATCAAAATCGCCCGGGGGAGTTTGCAAACTGTGGAAGCTGGGGCCACACCCACCAGAGGTTCTGATTCCAGTGGGTGTGGGGGAGCCCTGCGGAGCCGTGAAGTTCTCCAGGTGATTCAAGGTAGAGGGTACAGGATCGCTGGTAGGAAGGGACCCGTGCGCACACACGTGCACACGTGCGTATACATTACTTATTTCACAAAGACAAAACTTTGGCCTCTCTAAAATTGTAATAATTTAAGGCCAAAGGACCCTTGGTAGTTTTCTCGTAGTTTCCCTTTTTTTTTTTTTCTTTTGGCAGAGGGTACGGTGGGGTGGGGAGTGAGCCAGAGAAGCTCAAGACATAGAAGAAATAGAAGCAGCATCGCCTGGTGGCAGCTGCCTAGAGCCCAGACCTATTGATTCCTTCTACCAGTCACCAGGGTGGCCTCAGAGGCCCTTCTAAGAAACGCAGTTGGAAATTCCTTGATGTTGCCCAAAGCCTTCTTTTCACAAAGGAAACAAACAGAGGCCCAGCGAGATCAGATTCTTTGCTTAGGCTCACACAGCAATTCAGAGGCTGCTATTATTTCCACAGGGTTCTAGATCCCCCCAATACCATCCTGTATGGGGGAAGCCGATTCCTCAGCTGGCCTGGAATGAGGGTTGAGCGGGATGGTGTCAGGAGGATGGCACCACTTCTGAAGTGGGCACAGCTGGCCTCTGCTTCCAGAATGTTGCCAGAGGGGCTGTGGAATCCTCAGCTTGCCCCCTGCGGTGGCTGCCCCCACCCCCGTGGCTCTGGCTTGGAGTGCCTGGGCTGGGAGAGGGACAGTGGGCTGCCTGGGAAGGACAGAGCTTATGAGGGTCCACCGAGCGGCTGCTTTCACCACGCACAAACCTTCGTACACTGCAAAGAAACCCTTGCCCAAGATGTTGCTGCTGCTGCGAAACTCCACCCAGAGCCGGCTGTCTGTGGAGACCAGGGGCTCCGGGACCTTATCGCCGCAAAACCTGCCTGGAAAGTGGAAAAAGAAGCAGTTAGGAGACCTGGGGACAGTAAGAAGGCACTGGCTTCAGGCTAGGAGGAAGCCGAGGTTCTTCACACGTGGTTTGAAGTGAGCAATAACCCTGGCTGGGATAACTTATCCTGTAGCACACACAGGATCAAAAGATGGGATTGGAAGAGTCACACAACAATGCGTGACTTAATTCTTATTCAGGATGACTTCAGGGGAATTCCAGATTCCCATCAAGGTATCCAGAGAAGAGCCAAGGCAGCCTCTCCCCTGCCGAGTGGGTGTTGCTGAGGCTCTGAAGGTGTGGCAGGGGAAGAATGGTGAGATAGTAGCGCAGATTTCCTTTCCTGGTATTTCCTGTTGCATGTATGCCCTTCCCTTCTGGGGGCATTAGACATTCTGCTTTCCTTGCCTTGGGAAGGGATGCCAGGGAATACACAGTAAAGAAATAAAACCATCTTGGCATTTACATTTCACAAGCCTAGTTGCAATAGCAAAGATGTGGAAGGATGCACCATATTTTCCCCCATCCTGGTAGCCGTAGGAGGGTTCCTAGGATTGAGGAGTGAGAGGACTAGCGGGACAGCATCAGGGAGCCCCTAAAAGGACCCATTTCCCATCTCACCTTGAGAAAGAGATCCCAGGTAGGTTTAAGGATCTAAGAGAAACAGAAAACTGTCTCCTCAGTCCCTGGGCAGAATCCAGAGTGGCAGCAAGACCCTGGATTCCCCTGCTGTGCCTACTTCCCAAGGTCAGCAGAGAAGTGTCTATGTGATTGTCCAGACACTTGGCCATGAGACAGGCATGCAGAGCTCTTCAGGCAAAGTGTGACAGGATGGCAGCAACATTATTCCAGCCCGAGAGAGTGATGGAAGTGACTTTCCCATTGCCAAGAGGATTAGGGGAGCCATAGAATGTCTCCCAAGCTTCTAGGGGAATGTAAGCCTGCACCATTCTAAACGGGCCTAGGGTTGATACAAGGAGGAAGCCCAGCAGCCTCTATCTGGACAGAGGACTCATTGGTTGGGGATGAGGACATCCCAGCAATGCCAATCAGGGTGTCAGGATAGATGCTCCCCCACCACCACCATGCCTTGGCATAAACTATGCCCCCCCCACCAGGACATACAAATTGACCAAAGTTGAAAACACAAATTGACCAAAATCAAGTCCCTACTACCTGATGGAAAGGGGGCTCATCATAGACAAACTTTTGTTATTGGGAAAAAAAATTAACATGTTTGTATTTCTTAGACACTTGGGTGCATGGTCTGAAATCTGGAGCCTCCACAGAAGCCTGGTCTTCCCAGTATCTGGTCATTCTTGGCCATCTAATCGCTACTGCCATGTCAGGATGGCAGCCCAGGGCGAGGCGGGAGATGGGTTCATCTTTACTGATTGGTTCAGAACACAGTCCAGTCACAGTCCATTTGGACTGGAAGATCATGGTTCTACCAAGCACCTACTGCATTAGTCACTCAGAGAATGTATTTAGCTGTGGGGGGGCAATGGGGAATGGGGAGTGGCTGCTAATGAGTATGGGTCTTCTTTGGGAGTAATGAAAAATTTTTTTTTTTTTTTTTTTTTTTTTTTTTTGAGACAGAGTCTCGCTCTGTCACCCAGGCTGGAGTGCAATGGCGTGATCTCAGCTCACTGCAACCTCTGCCTCCCAGGTTCAAGGGATTCTCCTGCTTCACCCTCCCAAGTAGCTGGGACTATAGGCGCGTGCCACCATGCCCAGCTAATTTTTTGTATTTTTAGGGGTTTCACTATGTTAGCCAGGATGGTCTCAATCTCCTGACCTCATGATCTGCCTGCCTCAGCTTCCCAAAGTGCTGGGATTACAGGCATGAGCCACCGCGCCCCGCTGTGATGAAAATATTCTAAAATTGATTGTGGTGACACAACTCTGAGCATGCTAAAAACCATTGACTGGTATACTTTAAGTGGTGAATTGTATGGTCCAGAAATTTTATCTGAATATTTTTAAAGCAGATATATCGTGGGTACTCTTACTGCCAGTGCTATGTTAGGCAGTGGACAAGCCACTTGAGGCCATGAGCAGGTGAGGTTAGGGGAGGAGTAAAGGACACTGTGGGCATCTCCTAATGGCCAGCTGTGTTGTACATGTTTTGGGGAAACATGGGGGTAAAGGCTGCTAATCTCCTCTGCTTCCTTCCAATTCTGACCACCTGTAGCCTTTTGGATTTGGGGAGATTAATATTAAGTGAGATGAGATGAAACTCCTGCCAATAATTTGGCAAGAAAAAAATCCACCAGACGCCTCTAAATTTTCAGTAATGGTTTCTCTGGCACGGCCAATTAATGTTAAGTGATTTTTGGAAAATGACAGGCAAGCCTGGGGAAGTACTGCTTACCAATGAGGGCACGGAGCAATTAGACAGTGCTGGTTCACAAAAGGAATTCCTTCTTCGCCTAGCCCAAGTTTCAGATCCAAGTTTCTCCTTTTAAAACCCAGCTGTCACAGTCGCTGAGGCATATTTCCAAAAGAGAGGGGGACTTTCACTGCCTCGCCTCCTAAAGACCTAGGCAGATGAGATGAACCACCCACCACCCAAGGGCCAGTAGACAGCTTCTCTCTGCTGAGTACTCAACAGGAGGCAGGAATTGCAGCCTAAGGTATATTTTACTGCCTTGGCAAAACTAGACTTTGTAGAACAAATTACAAATTATTCCTAAGCACTCTCCCCAAATCACGTTGTAACTCTTAACTAGAATCCTCTACTTTGTCCCTTAACTGATGTCTCAGTGTTCTCATCTTCATCGTAGTGGTTCTAATAAAAGTCCCTTTTTTATTGACTCTGTCTGTGCCAGACACTGTCCTAAGCACTTTCCATGGATTATCTCATTTCATCCCGATACTCTCTGAATTAGATACTATTATTAATCCCATTTCACAGACAAGAAAACTGAGGGTCAGAGAATTTAAGTCTCAAAGCTGTAAGTAAGAGCAGGATTTAAACCGGAGCAGTCTGAGACCTTCATTATCGGTATCACCTGCTTCATCATCACCACCACTACCATCAAAAAGAAAACCTTCACTGACTGGGGTACCGTTCTGAACATTGTATAATTTTGGATAAATAGACATAAAATCTACTCTCTAGTAATATAGATGTCATCCCCATTTCCCAGTTTGGAAACAGACAAGTAGGAATGAAGATCAAAGCCTCAAACCGTAAAGCAATTCTGTGGAAATGCCAGGCTTGGCTGTTTGACTCACTCCATCATTTCTGCTCATTTGGGAGGCTGCCCCTGGCTAGCGAGCCTGAGTAGCCCGGGCCACACGACACTGATTGGCCAGCCTGGCCTTTCTGAACTTCCCTCTCCCCATTTCAGGGAAAGAGGGAAAAAGGGCTTTTGTATGCATTGTGGTGATACAGAATGCCCAAAGACAGTTCTGCATACAAAAGTGCATTGTTAGAGTAATTCCTCTAACAGAAATAAGGGAGGGAATCCAATTTACTGGACAGAATTTAAGATCACTGGATGAATTCTCTCTGCAGCCAACTTCCTCCCCTCTTTAGGTGCAGAATCATAAGTGACCCCCAAAACTGATAAACCAATTTGATATCTTTAGCCAGCCATGAAATGTTCTTAGTCGACTTTTTCCTTAATCACTATGTGAAAACCTGGGTCTCAAAAAATAGCCTCCTTCCAAGGAGACTAAGCAGGCTGGAGAGAAACTGGACTAGAGAAAAGGTATCAGATTCCTGCACTGAAATCTGGTTCCTGGATTTAGAGGAGGAGTTTAATAAGGATATCAAGAAGAGGAAATGCAGATGAGGATACTACAAGTGGGCTCCATGGGGAGTCATAAAGGGTTCATTCATAAAAAGTTATGCATCCATTATGCCTGGATTTTCACACACTGCCCTGGGAAAAAATGCGATGCACAGTTTTCAGAGCAAGATGCATACTTTCACAATCCGCCCTAATCCGCTCTCCCTCCTGCCAAAGGGGCATTGACCTGCCTCCTCCCAGCAGATTTCATGGCACTGACCCCTCCCAGGGACCAGCTCGGCCGACACAATGCACTTGTTCCAAACACAAAAGTTCACTAACAACTGCATTTGGAAACATCAGAGCAGGCCAAATAGTTGGCAAAGGAGAACTGCAAATGAAGAATGACGGTTACAGGCGCTGGCACTCTACACACACACACACACACACACACACACACACACACATACACACACATTAAAAGTGGGTAAAACATGAGCCCAAAAAAACCCAAAAAAACTTAAAACAAAAAACAAAACAAAACAACAACAAAAAAACATCGCCACCACCAATAAACGGCAAAAGTCCCATTTCATTAATGAAATGTAGCCAGAGATACCAGGATTTATAATGAGAAAATTCTTGTTTCAAGTTCAAGAAAAAGGAACTCCTGGAAATCTCTCTGCCTGTGCCCATTCTCAGGAACGTGCCTTGGCCCTCTCTGGGAAACTTCAGTAACAGAGAGCTTCCTCCCCTTAAGCCTTTAAATCTATCCCATTCCAGGGAGGTGGGGGTAGAGAGTTGCCAGATTTAGCAAACGAAACGCAAGGAAGCCCAGTACATTTGAATTTCAGATAAACAACAAATAATGTATTTTATCTGGCACCCTTGGGTTCAGCAGTCACCTCTCCCCTTCACCAGGACATCAGAATTCTGGTCTGATCTCAGCCACTGGCTGTGTGGCCTTTGAGTTAGTCCACACTTGGGGAGCCTGGCTTTCTCATAAAAGTGTGGGATTCAGTGACTGTAAGGTCTCTGCCAGGTTGCGGGGTCTGTGATCCGATGTTCTCAGGAAACTCCTCCCACATAGCTCTTTTTATTATTTCATTATAGAATGACACCTGAATGTGTTCTTACAAAAGACCCTCCTTTTGGCTGCTAGAGAGCGCCATGCCTGCTCATGGTTGGCAGGAAACAGAAATCCAGGCCTGCAGCCTCCGCCCTGCCACTGGGGGGTGGACTCCACTGGTCCTGCAGTAGACGCACTCCTGTCCGTGCTTGGCATGGGGATCACTTTCTTGGCTTGTCTACCTGCACAGCTGACTACTTGACTGACTTCTCCTAGTGGTGGCAGCCTAGGACCCCTCAGTCATATGAAAGATTAATGTCTGCCAGGCAACCTTGAGTCCAGCCAACCCCTCTGTCCAGCCTCTTCTGACCTACCCCAGCCTGGGCTCCCTAGAATCTGGCATGAAGTCAGGGCTCAGTCTAGTAGTGACACCTCCTAGCTTAGCCTTGTCCCTTCTTGCCTATCTCCATCTCGGCCAACCACCCAACACCAGCTCACTCTCAGGCTCGTCAGCTGCAGCATAACAAGTTGGGCTTTCTGCTCACGTGAATATGTGCCAGGGACAAAGTCCTCACTGAGCACTTAGACTTGTCCAAACCAGAGCCCACCCTGCAGACCCCTCTACGAGTAAGGACAATACACTCTCAGCTGAGACCCTCCCATCTGGCTCCTCGTCACTTCTGCCTCTCTCTCCAGCTCCACCATGGCGGCCATTCCTGGGCTGAATGAGTCCCAGTGTCTACTCCCGAGACACTGGAGCCATCGGTCCTCTAGGCAAGGCTAACCTCCCCTGTCATCCACGAGAGATCTCTCTGGGGTGAACTAACTAACCTTTCTGGTTATACCACCTGCCCACTGTGTCTCACTTAAAGCTCCAAGCTAACTTTGCATGGGTGAGTTCATGCTGTATTCATCTCACAAAAACAATACACACTCATCATAAAAAAATTGGAAAATATAGCTAAACCAAGAACAACAGAACACATTTTAAAAAAACTCTATCACCCTGAAATTATTTATGTATATTTATAATTTTACTTGAGATTTATATTGCAGATCACAAAGTGGTGTCTTCCAGTTAATTCAGCCTGTACGCATGTTTTAAGTCATTTTGCTTTGAATAAGTTTGGACAGGATATTTGGTGTTCAGTTCACCACACCACCCCCACCCCTCCTTATTTTATTACACAAATCCCATCTCCTTCATTTACATGTTATCCTTGAAGTCATCTACATTTGCAACACCTGCATTATATATATATGTGTGTATATGTATATTTAATACAAAAATGTATTTTTTAATTAAAATGGAATCCTACTGCTTATTCTATTTTTGTCACATACTTTTTTGTGTGTAACGGTGTACCAGAACACCTTTCCATATCAGTAGTCAACTCCAACTTCACTTTTAATGGCTGGGAAGTTTTCCATTGAAAAGATGGATCATAATTTATTCAGCCAAACCCTGCTGTTGAACATTGAAATTGCTTGCAATTTTTCCTGCTTCAGTGAACATCCCTGTAGCTAGAGCTTTGCACACTTCCTTAATTAGTTCCCTAGGATGAATTCCAAAAAGTGGAATTGCTGGGTCAAAGGGTATTTGCAGTTTTAAAGGCTTTTAACATGTGTGGCCAAATGGAGTGCTCCGAGTTTTACAATGACAGAGGCCCTTGAGAGTTTCCTGTGACCGCTGTCAAGGTGGACCTTCCAGACATTAACAGCATCCCGGGGAACATCCCATCACTCCCCTCTTAACGGTGTCTAAAGTCAACTTACCCAAAAGGGGGGCTTTTCTCCAGTAACCATCCCGGACCTCCACGTAATCGTACCAGCACAGCCGGCTTTTAAACAAATCCATGGATGTGAAGTTTAAGACGATCTGCAAAGAATTACCATAAAGTGAGTTTTGGCAGCAAAGCCTGAGGAGTTTGGGAAGATATATCTTGCATACCGGTGTTCTCACGTTACCCTTTAGCATGCAGAACTCTCAGACCACAGTAGGAGTGTTGTCTCAAAAGCACGCTCACAGGAAACCTAAGGACATTAAATAATAAACCTTAAGCAGGATGGGGAGTAAACAGAAGGAGATGGGTCCTTCAGTTCTGTCTGGGGAATCACTTGAGCTTTTGAAGTCACTAGGTGGTTTACAGAAAGCAAGATGCATTAAAAAGACTGGCCAGGGCACATGGAGACTAAGGATTTGGAAGGAGGTAAGGGGTCAGCGAAGTTCAGAGATACTAGAAGATCTTATAACATCATCAATCATTCCAAAGGGTCTGGGGTTAGCCTGAGTGCATCTGAACATCTCTGTGATCAACCTCCCCTCAGCCATGACCTCACTGTCCTGAGGTGTGGTGTGTCTAAAGACCTTCCTACAGTTAGTCCATTCATTCATTCACTCCACCATTGTTTGTTGACCACCTTCTGAGTGCCAGCCTGTGCTGGCCAATTGAGATAGAAAGATCAGTAAGACAGGGTCCTCTGCCTTTGGGGAGCCCAGGGAAGGGGGGAAAGGCAGATGGGCCAAACCAATGGGAACACTATGGTATAAACACTGAAAAGAGAGGGATTGTCATGAGGAGCATCTTGGCAGCCCTGTCTGGACATCCCTGAGGTCAGGCAGCGGATGCTCCCATGGCCAAACAGGTGATTACTTAGTAGGGGGAAAGGGAGGGCTGGGTAGCCCCACGGACTGGGCCTCAGCACACGGGTGCTGTACCCATGAACTGGCTCTGGCCCCCCCGCAGCCCGCCAGCTTGGGGCTTCCCTGGCAGATGGCCCAGAGCAGAGTTCAGATTTCCCCTGGCCTTTCACCCCCATGCAAGCTCCACTAAAGCAGGTGCCTGTGGCTCCTCCCACTGTCCTGAGGCACAGTGGCTTGTCTGGCCCAGGCTCACCTTTCCTCATGCCCCACATACCTCTGCTCCACCACGTCTCCACTCTTCCTGATCTCCAGCCCTGCCCCAGCCCCTGTACCCCTGACTCTATTCGTTTTCCAACCCTGGGGGACCTTGCTCTCAGCAGTTCCTCTCTCTCCAGTGTCTCCACTCACGGCCCCTCCACTAGCCACTTCTTTATATTCAAACAGCCCCAGGGGCCCTCTAGCTCTAAGTAAACTCTCAGGCTGGAAGGCTTCCTCAAAGGTTCCCATTCCCTCCCCACCAAATCTAAAGGACTGTTATTTGTCCTTGTGTCCCATGACCCTTCTGCCCAGAGCTTATCCTTTCCAGTTTCCACCACGCTGGCCTATCTTCTCCCCACTGCTCTTGCTCCTCTGCCCTTCCCGCTCCCCACTAGGTGAGAGCACCTCCAGACAAAGCATTTCCTTTCCAGCCTCCTCCACTGTAGGTGACGCCATTGCCCCGATGGCCAAGGAGCCAAGCTTTGGTATTATCTTTCCTTCATCCTGACTGTTGATCCCTCTTATCTGTTCAGCATCCATGCTGTAGCTCTTTTTCTTTTAAGATATCCGCATCCCTCCCCTCCAACCCCATCTCGCTCCCCCTGCCTCACCCCCTCCTGGACTGCTCCCACACGATTCCTGGACTCCTCCCTGCTGTGGCCCCATTTGTTCTACACACTAGGGCTTCTAGATCAATGTTCCACTCACATCTCATGTTTACCAGACCCCTCCCAATCTTCCACTCATATATCATATTGATCAAACCCCTCAGGAAACCTCAGTGGCTCCCGTGTCCCCATCTCATGAATGAAATTCTGCTTACTTTCCACGCCCCCAGAGCCTATCCTGTGCAACCTATTTCCCAGTGTTCCCTGATAGTCCTATGTCAGAGAAACCCTCCCCAGGCCTGCTCAAGTGTCCCCCTCCTCAAGCCTGGGTCTGATTGCCCTGATGAACATGATTGATCTTTGCCTCTTTGGAATGCCCCACCCTCTGTCTTATAATGATTCTAGAGTTAGTGTCTTTAGATCTGCCTAGATCTGGATTTGCTTCTCAGTTCCATCTACTAGCTCTGGAGTCTTGGGGAAATACTTGTTCTCTAGTTTCCTCATCTGTGGCACAACACGCACATCACTGTGCTGTTGAGGGGACTGTGTGAGAAACCATATGTAGAGTGTATATTGCTATGCCTGGCACGTCATAGGCACTCGACAAATAGCAACTTAAAATACCAGGCAGGCCACACTGAGTGTACACTTAGCATACCACAACTAACACTAACCACACCTCGCAGGCTGCCCCTCTTGATTAGTGTTGAGTGCCCGTCCCTTCTCTTGGGCCCATCCCACCCAATGTTTCATCTCAGGACAAATCACATCTTCCACAAAGCCCTGTGATCTCCTAGGAAATGAAGAGTCAGTGCCAGGAAAAAACAGTTCAGTTCACCTTCTGTTATTGTGTGTGTGTGCACGCATGCGTGCATGCATGCATGTGTGTGTGCACATATGCATGTGTGTGCGCACATGTGTGTGCTTGTGTGTGCAACACTGTCACTCCTCTTTCAAACTAGACTGTGTTTTTCAACCCTACTTGCACATTAGAATCATCTTTGAAGCTTTAAAAAAAACTCTTACCAAGCAAACACCCTTCCTTCCATTAAATCAGATTCCCTGGGAGTTGGGGGAGGGGGGCCCAAAATAAACACCAAGTCTCTCAAAGACAGGGGTGTGCCTTAGATTTCTGTCCTATCCCACACCATGCTCATATTCAGGTGGTAGAGCTTGGTAACACCTGTAGGCTGGTTTGCACAATAATTCTCTAGCCTTTGCTTTTTTAAAATTACAGAAAGGAAATGTTAGTACAACTTCCTTGGTAACACATTCATGATCTGAATGAATGGGATAATTATTCAGGCTAATTACTTTAAGTATGTTAGTGAACCATAAAGACCATAGGGGAAAGAGGTGGGGAACAAGAGGTGATACTCAAATCAATCAAGTTTGCTAATTACTAGCAGCTCTAGGGAAGGCCGGGTGAAGCAGAAATGGAAATAATTGGTGCAGAAATTTCAATGATGTATATTCTCTGTCCCCAGTTAGCACTAATAATTAAGGCTTGATGAAGTTTACACAGTTCAAACATACCACACACTCTCTGCTGTGCAGGGCAATTCAATAATTTGGAAATTATCAGACCTCTTCCTCTTCCCCCTTTCTGCCTCCCTCCTGTTAGCCGCCAGCAAGCACAAGGTTTTCACATCTACCTAAGGCAGACAGGTCTGGGGTCTCAGACACAAGATGACAGCCGTACTTAATGTCTTGAATGCTTAGAGCCAAAGGAAGTATGTATACATGTGTGTGCACACATGTGCATTCATGTGTGTGTATAAATGCACGTTCAAATGTCTATCTAGCCTGGCCCCTTTGTGTAATAATATAAGATGATGGTCAAGCATTCAAGCTCTTAGAGTCCAGTTGCCTGCGTTCAAATCCCAACTCTGCAACAAACTAAGAAGCCTTGGGCAAGTCCAATTCCTTACCTGTAAATAATTATGGCAACAGCACCTATTTCACGAAGTTGATGTGAGGACTAAATTAGATGATCCACATGATATGCTAAGGATAGTATCCAGTCCACAGAAAATGCTCACAATGGTTCCTGGCCATTTGTCTCTAGTTAGCACACTATGCTTAACTTGACATTTAGATGGACATTTTTAAAAGTTATGAATTAGAAATACCTGAAGGTTGGCTGCAGGTGCCTGAAAAATTCCATCACACCCCACTGCCACCCCTAGCTGCAGGTTTTTCACTCAGCCCCTCACCCACCCACATATCCATTCAACAAATATTTATCATGTGACCAGTCTGTGCCACAGACTGTGTGGAGTGCCGGGGCCCTGGGGGTGAATGATCTCCAACCTTAAAAAGCTTAAGATTTGGAAGTGGGACAGATAAACCAGTAGTGACAATACCATGAGACATGCTACAACAGGTACGATTGTAGACAGCTCTGGGGACACTGGGGGTATCCCCTAACCTAGACCTAGGGAACAGAGTTTCTCCAAGATAGTTGTATCTAGTCTGAGACAACTTGAAGAACACTCAGATTTGTAGAGACATGTAGCAAAAAGATAAACTTTGGAGTGCAAAACCTCAGTTCTCAGTTCCTAGTTCTATATCTTACCTTGACTTTTAGCACTTTCCTTAATGTTCAAGCCTCAAATTCCTCATCCATATAATGGATACAAGAGTATGTGCCATGCAGTAGGGTTGAAAACATCCCACCCGTCGACCAGAGTGAAAGAGATCCTTGCCCTGGGTTCAGCTCTAGGGGGTCATGGAATCTTCAAGACCAAAGGAATGTGTCCACCCAGGGCTTGCCTAGCTCCTACGCCACACTCCAGGAACCCAGGAATTCCCTGTCCTCACAGCTCTGAGCCCACTGCCAGGACATGCAAGGGTCTCTTCCCTGGATCCATCTTCTTGAGTGTAGACTACATGCCTGGGCCAGTCCATCCCACTGGAGGGGCAGCCAAGGTGTGGCTGTTTGCAAAAGAGGAGTGGAAGATGCCTAGGGAAGTGGACTGGGTTGTCAACAGGGATGTTCTTTAAGCCCAAATAGTGAGACGGAGATTGGGGGGAAGAAAAGACAGCTGTGGGCTTCCCGTGTCACCATCTTCCAGAGCAGCAATCCGAGGTGTCACCGAATTCTAAATTCCAGGACATTATAATAGTGTATTTATTAAAGTTGGGGGGAACTGTGAGCTTGATTTACAACTAAGTGGATATTTAGTACATGCCAGCCTTCATTTGTATGGGTGAGACTGGTTGAGAAGTCCAGAAATAATGAACGTAGAGCAAGCAGCACCATGCCTAGCACACGGTGGGTGCTCATAACAAAACGGCTGTTATTTTTACTATTAACAATAAGAATTCCTCCCACCTCACCCAATTCAAGGAGTGCCGTCCCATTTGCCAAGGGGATTTCCCACCTACCTTTTCCCCTGGGGTGACCGAGATCCTCCAGACGCAGTGGGAGTAAGATGGGTACCCATTTGGGAAACCAGGTGCAGAAAAGTTTCCCGTTGTGTCCTGCAGGGTCTCCCCACACGCTGCGCAAGCAAAATCACAACTGTGATGTGGCATATGCACCTCTCCCCGCCCAAGCAGCTCCCACACAGGGCAGCGGAGCAAACGTACCCCTTTACCAGCCAAAGCCCTCGGAACAGGTTGGTGAGAGTGTAGCAAGTAGATTGACGCTTTCTGGCTAACAAAAGCACAAGTAGGATCTGGGAGCCAAAAAGGAATGCCCAGGAATTTCTTCTGAGGCTCTCAGGACTGAGCATGGCCTAGAGCTCATGAATCTCAGCTCTCTGGCCAGCTGTGTGGCTTGGGCAAGTTTCCTAGACTTGCTGGACCTTAGTTTTCTTATTTGTAAAATGGTCAGGACCTACCTGAGAGGGTTAGTGAAATCGTGTGCATTACATGAAATGGATCAGCTCAGTGCTTGGAACATAGTGAGTGCTTCATATATAATAGACATTATTATTGCTAATAATAATATCGGTGGCAGAGAGAACATGAAAGTGCAAGTAGGGGCCGGGCGCGGTGGCTCACACCTGTAATCTCAGCACTTTGGGAGGCCAAGGCGGGTGGATTATTTGAGGTCAGGAGTTCAAGACCAGCCTGACCAACATGGTGAAGTCCCATCTCTACTAAAAAAACAAAAATTAGTTGGGTGGTAGTGGTGTGCACCTGTAATCCCAGCTACTTGGGAGGTTGAGGCAGGAGAATCGCTTGAGCTTTGGAGGCAGAGATTGCAGTGTGCCAAGATTGCACCACTGCACTCCAGTCTGGGTGACAGAGTGAGACCCTGTCTCAAAAAAAAAAAAAAAAAGAAAGAAGAAAGAAAGTGCAAGTAGGTAAGACAAAAAGAAAAAAATGCTTTGAAACTTATTTCAGTTGTTAGTTTAAATCTTTCCTCTTCTTTTTCTGCTACTCACTTCTGCTATCAAGCAGTCAAGAAAACAAAAAAATGCAGAGGCACAGGGAGCTGGAATCTTCTATAGCAGGCTATTCTGCCCTTGAACGTTTCAGGGTTGGTTATGAGTCTAGAACCTAGTCTTTATGTATGTGAAAAGTATTTCCCCTAATTTGTCCTCACAAAAGAAGGGTACCTGTATGAATCCTTGGAAACTACAGGTTTTGCATTTCTCTAATGCCTGGGGATTCAGACTCCAAAGACAGACACTGGTTCGCTGAGACCCCCTCCTCTTATGTGGCCAACCCTAACATGTGGAGATCCAGCATCCTTAGGCATCTTTCCCTTACATGCAGTTCAACCTCTGCATGGCGACTGATTGAGCTTTCAGTTACTACTCGGAACTACTGGAAGCTCCATACTTTTTGGAGCTGCAGGAAAAGGTATGTGGAGAACCGACCATTATCAGCCTCAGG
This sequence comes from Macaca nemestrina, assembly GCF_043159975.1. NCBI lineage: Eukaryota > Metazoa > Chordata > Mammalia > Primates > Cercopithecidae > Macaca > Macaca nemestrina. The sequence continues at coordinate 37,386,947 of NC_092133.1, read as the reverse complement.
AAATCCTGGATGTTGGGGCTTCAATATCACATTACTGAACAACTGCCAGGCATCATGAGGATTACGCCTGGCAGTCAACACCCCCAAGGGTTCCATGGAAATTATTTTAGAATAATCATAAACATTCTGCAAGAACAAATACATTACTGTGTGGCTCCACGGTATTTTGCTGCAAATCATTTTGGGAAGTAAGTGGCATAAACGTTATAACGGAATAAATACAATGGCATTTCCCAGGGAATGCTGTAAGGTTTCCCGTTCAATTCAGCAAGGTTATATGATATGTGTGTCCTGCATTTCAGCCCTAACATGCCCCCAGATGACTAATAGCTGGATGGACATATTTTCTAGAGTTTCTTGAGGAAGCAAGCCCCACACAGCACTTTGCATGCCCTGGGGTCCTGTTTAGTAAGGTAATGTGACAGCCCAGATTTTCTAAGATGGTCCTCACTTCAAATACTTCATCTCATGATCAAACTCTGTGTCTGGTTTGGAAGTCTGGGAAAGGCTATTGGTAATGGAACTTCCTTCTATCCTCCTAAAACCACTGAAATGGATTCTCACCCATCAGTGGCAAAATCTCAGCTGCCATAACCAATGCTTTACGTTGAGGCTCAAGAGCTGAAAGGGGTCTAGAAGAGCTCAGACGGTGTGTGTATGATGATGATGCCAAGGGGATGGAAGACAAACGGGACAAATCCAAGGGGAAGGAACACTTCCAAATGGGCCGGGGAACAGGCATTTGCTCTAATCCCCGTGTATTGTCCCATCTTCAATGGCAGACTCCTGGCCACTGACCAGCACCTTGGATGGCCAGGAAAGCCCCAAGACCAAAGCAACAAGCTCATTAATAGCACTGAGACTCCCTCCACCTTGTAGCATTTGGGAAACATCCCCATACTCCCAAAAGCATTCTCCCTCACTCTTTGTCTTCCTGCAAAATCCTGCTTGGTTCTTGTTTTTCCAAACCCACATCCCCTAGTTCCATAGAAAGGAGAGGTGCTCTTACTGTTATGGGGCACACACTGCAGTGTGCCCCTATTTACTGTTGTTCTGTTATGCCTTCTTCCCCTTCTGGACACAAAGGCTTTGCCAGAGAAGTCTGAAGCCTCTCATGAAACTGCCTATGAACTCTAAGACCTATTATTCTCTTCACTGCCTGCCACCATGTCATCATTTCGCCTTTCTATACTGCCTAGCACCTCCTACCAGAAGGACACCAGAAATAATTAAAGCTGCCAAGGAATAGTCCCTTTAGGTCCCCCAGGTTATTTTCCCAGCACAGGGACTGTGCTTTGGAGATGCTAGGGAGGTGCTGGCAGTCCCCTCGGCTCATAGTTACCTGGGCATTTGTACAGCTTCCGGGCTTGAGCTATGTCTCCCTGACTGAGCCGCACGCGCTGGCCAATGGTTGGCCTGACGCCATTGTCATCTCGACGGGGGAGGATGGTGTCCAAGAAAACTCCTCTACAAGAAGGAAAAAAAGGGAGAGAGAAAGAAAAGTCAAGGCCATCAGTCTGTCCATGCTGAGATTTCCAGGCTTTATTCCCTTGCCCACAACCCCATCAACATTCCTGCCTCCTGGCCTGCCTGTCCCGGGCTGGCATGACTGAAGAGGTTTCCTTCGCTCGTGCTGGCATTTTCACATTCCATCTCATCAGCTGCCTACTCGCTTTCCAGTGGGAAGATGACTCTGCCAAGTGTAAAAACATGCCCTAGTGCAGTAGCCCAGGAGCTTCCTTAGGGATGTGTCCTGAGCATTTCCATGAAGCCCCGACAGGTCCAGGCCCCAGAGCCACCGTGCTGCACAACTGCAGGGAGCTCCACTCAGACAGACCACGGTGTGAGTGGCGCCCCCTGCAGCTGTGCATTAGGAAGTACTGTGCATAGTTAAGTCCTGGAGCCACCCCGGGAGAGCTTGGGAACTGGTCCAGTGTGAGACTCTCAGGGGCTGGTCAGCAAGTGCAGCTTGGTGAATGGGTGGTCAGAGTTTGGAGGCGCTGCTGGTAAGAGGGAAATCAGATGGAAAATGAGATAAAAGCAGAGAACAAGAAGTAGTGAAAAGAGCCCTGGACCAGACATTTCTACACTAGGCCTGTGTGTGCTTGGACAAGATTCTTCCCCTCTCTGAGCCTCTCTAAGCATCAGTTTACCCCACTAAACAATAAGAAATTTGCTGAGATGGTCATGGCAGTCCCTTTTATCTCTAACATTTATTCTACTCCTACTTGACTGAAATCTAAAATGATAGCTTCATTTCTAAACTAGACAAGTGGAAACCAGGTTGCCAGCTGAGCGCTGGCCCTATTGTGGGCATGGTTTACACCCCGCCTGCTCCCTTGTCTGCTGCCAGCTCTGAGCCTCCTCCTCTGCTTCCAGACCTGGGGCCTCTGCTACCAGATCTGGGGCCTCTCCTGGATGTTAGACCTGTCCTTGAATCCACGCCTCCTCCAGTCACCGCCTTGTTTTTTTTCTTCCCTTCTTAACCAAGTTTCTAGAAAGTATTGTCTCCATTCCCCGAGTACTCGACTCTCTTTCACTCCTCAGTCCAACGATGATCTGACCCCATCAGCAACCATCACCACTCGTCTGCCAGTGGACACCTTCCAATCTGTCTGCCCTCTCTCCAGCACTGGGACCTCTGATGCCCCCTCCCTCCTCACTGTCTTCTCCCTGGGTCCAGGCCACAGCTCTCTCTGAGCAGTGAGACAAGAACCACTTCTGCTTCCCCTTCAATGATGTCCCTTGGGTTTCTGCCCTCTCCCTCTGTCCTCTCTCTCCATGTTCCATCTACTCCTATGGCTTTTAACCATCATCTGCAGCCTCACAGCTAATCTTCTGTTTCCAGCCCAGGATCCTCTGCTGAGCCCCAGATGCCTCATAACACCTCCCCTGGGCTGTCCTATGGGCCTCTTATATCCAACATGCTCAAAACCAAGTTTATCACAGTTCCATTCTTCTGCTCACTCCATGATCCTTGTCTCCTGAGCCAGAATCTGAGGGCATTCTCAGTTCCTCCCTTTCCCTCACACTCTCCTACCAAACCAGGAGCCAGGTCCTGTCCACTATACCTTTTTTCCACCCCTTGAACCCATACCCTCTTCCTTGTTCCCAGACTATTGCCATAGCTCAAGTGATCAATATCCCCTTCCTGAACTCTTTCTAGTAGCTTCTTAACTGGCCTCCCTCCCTGTAGACTCAGCCACTTCTACTCTACTGCTCCCCTGCTCCCCTTGGCCACAATGCTGCAATGGAATCATCCCAAAATGCAAGGGGTGGCACGTGCCTTCTTCGCTTAGAACCCTTCACCAACTTCCAGTCACCACTCGGACTCTAGTCTGTTTGCTCACTGACTTCTGCCTTCCTCTCCAGCCTGACTCGTTAATCCCATAACCAAAATAATACTCAACAAGAATAAAGCATATGTCATTATTTTAAGCAACACTAAGCTCCTTGTAGGCCCCAAATATGTCCTCGCACATGCTATCCGCTCCCTAGGCTGCCCATGCCCTCTATTTTTTTGTCTACTTGTAAACTCCTATTCATTCTCTAAAACCCCATCAGATGTCTTTCTCTATTAAAAGACTTCCCCAAGCCTTTTCTACTCCCCCCATCGGAGTTTGTCATTCCCTGCTCTGGGTCTTAATCATTTGTGTAGTCTCTTCTTATCATACTGTATTGTCTTTTTTAAGGAGTGGTGGTATTCGTCTTCCTTGCTAAAAGTTAAGTTCCTCAAGCAGAGAGACTGGGGGTTTTATCTCTGTCCTTAGAAACTAGAGCACAGAACGCCTCAAAAAACGCTTCTTGAATTAAAGTATGTAACCAGGATAAAGCACTGTCTTTTAAAAACTTTGCAAAATAGTTATTTACATCCAAAATGGAAGTGAAAATGTACATGTCACCTAGCTATTAGCTGTGCATGCTCGCGCTCTCTCTCTTTCTCTCTCTGTCTCTTTCAAGCACTGTTTCTATTTCCCTAAATTCTGCACTACGTTGGAAAATAACTATTATCCCTGGTTCTTCCTGGTTACATCACTTTGTTATCTTTTTGTTTTTGTGTAGACTTTTCTTTTTTTTCCTAAATCAGATTTTAAGCTCACTTTCCAATCTTAGCCTGTGGGAGTCTAGATCATCTGCTGATTTCCTTTTCAGCATCTCCGTACCCAACATGTAACCCTTGACCTGTCTTTCTCTAGCTCCCATAGCCTCATCTCTGGGTCTGGACTCCTGTAGAGAAACTTTAGTGGAATCCTTGGCCTCACTCACTGACTTTACTACATTTTAAACCACAAGTGTTGACTCTGCGAAAAATCCTAAATTCAATCATCAGCTACTCCAGAAACAGTCACTTCTGCCGTAATGAAAGGTGTGTCCTTTTGTAATTATTTTCTTGGTTCCCTTGCAGATAGGAATTCTGCAGCACAAACATAAGGATCACCACAGTCTCTAAGCACCCCACGCTACCTGGCCACATCACGTAGATGACTTCTCCAGTGGGCCTGGTGCATAGAGGCCATGTCCTTGCACTTACTCATCGTTCATAGGACTTTCCGACGTGCCAGGCCCTGCACTGGGCCCTTTCCCTGCACCACCTCATTTCATCTTCATAGCACCCTAGGAGTCAGGTGCCATTATCACAAGAGCTCTCACTCTACAGGGGAGAAGACTGAGCCTGCGAGAGCTTAAGTGACTTTCCCAGGGCACAGAGCTAGTCATGGAGAGGCAGGCCTGGAGCTCACCTCTGGGAATCCTCCTCCTTCCAGCCAGTGTTTCCTGCTGCCCAAGGAACAGTAGGCCTTACGATGCATTAAATTATAGAGCTAAGAACATTGCAGACTTCAAAAACCAAAACATCAGGAACAACATTGGCTCACACTCAGACCGCTCTTTGGTGCTGGACGTCCTCCCTTGCATATCCTAAGCTGCCAGCAAGAGCTTCCAGCTCTGGAAGATGTTTACTACAAGAGCCGTCCCCTGTGTAAACCACAGCAGTGACGTTCCTTCCCTCTTTCATGTAGGACAACTCTAAGCATTGACATTCTGCTAAACTAAGACAGAGTTCAGCAGATGCCTCAGGGAATAAAACTGTCAGCGCTGAGTTCTGAAACAAAGAGGCCCCTGTACCAGAGAACTGTCTCCTCATCTCCTGGATCTTTGCCCAGCAAAACCTCCAAAGAGACTGCTCCCCACAGCCTGGGTCCAACCAAAGGGGAGGGGAGAAGAACTGCAATAAACTAGAGGGAATAAAGTTGGAAGGAGACAGCTCAATCGTAAAGAGACACAAAGATTGAGTTTCCCATCAGCAGGGTAAAGCATTTGCCCGCCTCCCCAGATCAGCATATGTTCTAAGGGCTCTATTCTGCTCTTTTACAGAATCCAACATGAGGTACAGGCCAGCTTCAGGGTCTTTGTGACCAGAAATAATGACATGGAGTTGGGTGTGGGGAAACTATTGACAAAATGCCAATAGAAAAGCCCCCAGTAAAAACCCACTCAACAAGATCGTTTTCTGAAAATCCATGTAAAAAGTTGGCAGAAAAGACAATGCAGTTATCCACCTGCAACAAAACAGATTTGCTGAAACCATTCTCAACTCTGGGGCAGAGGTGAGAGGGTAGCAGTGGCAGATTGTTAAAATAAAAAGTCACTCGTCCTAATAGCCATATCCTACTGCAACGTGAAGCTGCCATACCTCCCAGTAAGAGGTGGAGTCTATTTCTCCACTTGCTTGAGTTTGGGGCTGGCCTTGTGGCTTGCTTTTACCAACAGAATGTGGCAGAAGTAATGTCATGCAAGTTCCAGAGCTGGGGCCTTAAGAGGCTTGCAGCTTCCCCACTTGCACTCTTGGAACTCTGAGTCCCCATGCAGTGAAAAGTCTGGTCTAGCCTACTGGAGGATGAGATGCCACGTGAAGGAGAACCAAGGGGCTCCCAGAGCTAACGGAGGGACATGAGGGGATGCTGAGATTTAGATGATTTCTCCCATAGTCCTAACAACAAACTCATCAACAGGATGCTTTTGGCAGCCTTACCCAAGAGCCATGGAGCCCTTTGCAAACAGTTTCCCTTTCACTCCCAAGAGCCATATGTTTTCTGAGCAAATCTTTATGGACATGGAGACTCATGGAATGGATTATTTCCCTCTTTGCTGTGACTGCTAGGAAGCACAGGGCAGGATTTGCTGTCAACTCTAACTAAGTGTACATGACCTCACAGCATATGCTCTGAGCACTAAACTTCTTCTGGGCCTCAACTTAGCTTTCTAGCCTTATTTTTTTCCTTCTCCTTTCCCCCAGTTTTCTCACCTGTTATTTATCTTTGTTATCCCATGTGTATATTGGAAGTTACCACAGATCTTTTTGGGGGAAATAAATAAATAAACAAGCAAACAACTGGTTTTAGCAGGAGACTGAAGAGAAAGCACCAAGAGAGAAAGTATTTGTTTTCTGTGCCTCCTTTAACTCAAGGGTAGAAAGACCTACAAAACTGGGACAAGTAGGGAAAAACTTCTGCACACAAAGCACTTACAGGGTCTAGAAGCAAGGACAATACTGAAAATCTTTCATGTCTGCTAGGCACAGCACATCAGAACAGCTCATCAAAACAGACCCTGCCCATGGCAGCCATAAATAAACGGCCCAGCCCTACTTGAATACAGCAGCTTCCATCATCTGTGACCTGCGGGTGGGAACCTGGGTCCTTGCTCTCACTCCAGTCCTCAGTTACCTGTGCATCTGAGAGCCGGCTGGAGCCTCATTGTCTTCACCTCTAAAATGAATCGATGATTTACAGCCCTCCCAGCCCTGACACTGCCTAGTTTCCAATAAACCAAACCCCTACTAGGAGAACTGGTGAGCACCACCATGCTTCTACAAAAGACTCCCCCCACCCACTGGAAATTTGACACAGAGCCTCTAAGTTATTATCCCAGCCAACCTCTCGATAATTTCCCTTTCCAGTTTGCTGCTTGTGACATTAGGGCATGATGGAATGTCAGCTTCACAATGGGATTCAATCTTATTAACGGGAACCTGATTAGATTATATTTCACTGCAGCCCAGAGGCCACTGTGTTTCAAGGACAGACAGGCCAGCCGTGCTAGAAGCATGCAGAGACCCACTCTCCGCAGACCTCCAGGAATCCGACCCAAGCCTGCGGCAGGCACAGTGAAACACAGATGAGGCATAAGCATAGATTCCGACCTTGAGAAGGTGTTCCGGGCGTAGTGCATGATGCTGTCAAAGTCGTATGTCTCTCCCAGAGAGCTCACTTCCCCAGCTTCCATTTTTAAGAAATTATACTCCTGACCTGTGACACAACACTGTGTTAAGGCCTTGGAAAACCAAGTCAGGCACCTGAAAGGAGGCAGAGGAAGCAGAAGGAGGGCCCATAGCAACTTCCCAGGGCTCTCTTGGCCCAATCAGTCAAATAACAGGGCTTGTAGTGGTTCTTGTTGTTTTGAATAATTAGAAATTTGAAACTTCCAGCAAGCCCTGTGTTCTCCCAACTCCACCACCCGAGACCTATCCCCAAATGCCACTCAAACCTCTTAAAGTAAGTTTGCAGACAGATTAGTTATCAACTCACTTGCCCCCGCAAAAAAATAAAAAATAAAAATAAAAAGCTCTGGGCCAGGTGCCGTGGCTCACGCCTGTAATCCCAGCACTTTGGGAGGCTGAGGTGGGTGGATCACCTGAGGTCAGGTGTTCGAGACCAGCCTGGCCAACATAGCGAAATCCCGTCTCTACTAAAAGTACAAAAATTAGCTAGGCATGGTGGCAGGCACCTGTAATCCCAGCTACTCAGGAGGCTGAGGCAGGAGAATCGTTTGAACCTGGGAGGTGGAAGTTGCAGTGAGCCAAGATCACACCACTGCACTCCAGCCTGGGCAGCAAGAGCGAGACTCTGTCTCAAAAAAACAAACAAACAAAAAACAAAACAAATAATCAAACAAAAACCTGATCTTGCAATTTGAAGAAACAAAAGAAAATGAATCAGAGAGTTAAGTTCAATCCTAAATAGCTCACAATTCAGATTCTCTAAAGTATTTGTAAGGCGATCATATTCTTCAACTAGTTACTTTCATGCTTAATATTAACTTCCATATAAAATTATTTGACATAAGAAAGTTTTTTTTTTTTTAATTCTAGACACTTTATCTGCCTTGGGGCAGGATGTTTCTAGGCAGAAACACTGTTTTTACATGTGTTCATGTCCTAATCGTATTTCAGTTTCAGAAAACATGTTGCCTAAGTCAGCAAAAATAACTCATAAAAGCAGCCAGGAGAACTCTTTTTTGTTGTTGTTGCTTATCAGCTCTGATGCTGCAACAGTGTTCTGGTTGACTGTGTTCCTTTCAGGAAACAGAGTTAGATTTCATTATCCTATAAAACATAGAAAATAATTTTGCTTCTGCTCCAACCTCCAAGCTATGGCAGATGACCTCCCAGGAAGCCACAGATGGACAGTGGTCATACTGGTGAGAAGGGCCTGCACAACAGTCATTGCTCCATACTCAGCAATTAGCATTGCTCAGCTCCCAGCGAGTCCTCTCCTTCCCCCCCTCCTGTCCCTGAGGTTGCCACCTTCTCGACCAGTGCCTTCCAGACTCCACACAGGCCTCCTTACCTGGCTGGATGTTTTCCCTGATGATGGTGACATGTTGGTCTCTGTCTGGCCGGGTGTGTTCATGCCAAAACCCAACCACATGGCCCAGCTCGTGAGCCACAATGCCAAACTTGTCACAGTTCTTCCCAATGGATATGGCCTGTGGGCCTCCTCCTCGGCGCCCAACATAGGAGCAACAGCTGGACAATTGCGGGAATACCCAGGTCAGCAGGTCAGAAGACATTTAGAGCAAGAGGCAAGTCCCCCCTCCCACTCTGTATGTGTGCGTGTGTGTGCATGTATGTGTGCGTGTGTGCGCATGTAAAAGAAACAGAATTTCAGGCTGGGTGCAGTGGCTTACGCCTGTAATCCCAGAACTTTGGGAGGCTGAGGTGGGAGGATCACCTGAGGTCAGGAGTTTGAGACCTGCCTGGCCAATATGGTGAAACCCTGTCTCTACTGAAAATACAAAAATTAGCCAGGTGTGGTGGTGTGTGCCTGTCGTCCCAGCTACTTGGGAGGTTGAGGCAGGAGAATTGCTTGAACCCAGGAGGCAGAGGTTGCAGTGAGCCAAGATCACGCCACTGCACTCCAGCCTAGGAAACAAGAGCTTAACACTGTCTCAAAAGAAAAGAAAAGAAACAGAATTTCAGTGTCCGACTTCCCACCCAATGATCCAATGCAGAAATTCCCTCCAAAAATGGTTCTTAACCTTTTTGTGGTTATGAATCTTCTTGAAAAGCTGACGAAAGACATGGTCTCTGCCTGACATAAAGTGTATACCATACTCCACCCTCCACCCACAAGGTGCTGGAGTCCCTGCTGGGCCATTTTTAATGAAAAGGAGGAGTCAGGGGAAGGAGGCAGGTGAGTGTCTATAATGCATGCAACTTGGGGTCATTATCAGAGTAGGCTTAGAGATGACTCCCTTCCGGGCACAATCATTTTTTTTCAAATAATATTTATATACATTTTTGTAATACTAAAATTTATTTCATCAGTCTTCCATTAATGTACATCTGGGCTGTAACTCCAGTTTTTGCTATTTTAACAAGGCCTCGGGGGAGAGGATGACAAGCAAAACAAACAAAAACAACAACAAATGAAACAAAGAAATGGTAAAGTACATTTCTACCAATGGGATTCATGGATAAAAGGATATGTGCATTTGAAATTTTGACAGATACTGTCAAATTGAACTCCCAAAATGTTGTCTGTTTATATACTCACTAAGAAGATATTAAAAGCCCCTTTCTCTTTACCTGAAAGAAAAGAAATCAGTCTATTGAAGAGATATCTGCACTCTCATGTTTGTTGCAGCACTGTTCATGATAGCTAAGATTTGGAAGCAACCTAGGTGTCCATCAGCAGATGAATGGATAAAGAAAATGTGTACGCACAGAAAATATGTACAAGTACACAATGAAGTACTATTCAGCCATAAAAAAGAATGAGATCCTGTCATTTGCAACAACAGGAATGGAACTGAAGATCATTATGTTAATTAAAATAAGCCAGGCACAGAAAGACAAACATCATATGTTCTCACTTATTTGTGGGAGTTAAACATTAAAACAATTGAACTCATGCAGATAGAGACTAGAAGGATGGTTATGGGAGGCTGGAAGGGTAGTAGGGGACTGGTGGGGAAGGTGGAGATGGTAATGGGTGAAAAAAAAAAAAGAAAGCATGAATAAGATACACTATTTGACAAAAAAACAGGGTGACTATAGTCAATAATAACTTAATTGTACATTTAAAAATAACTAAAAGAGTGTACCTGGATTGTTTGTAACACAAAGGATAAATGCTGGAGGGGAGGGATACCCCATTCTCCATGATGTGATTATTTCACATTGCATGCCTGTATCAAAACATCTCGGGTACCCAAAAAATATATACACCTACTGTTTACTCACAGAAGCTTAAAAAATATTTAAGTCCTATTTCCCTTATCCTGGCCAACACTGGTTTTATCCAACTATTTTGCCAATTGGATAGGTAAAAAATGGGATTTCACTGCATTGAGGCTGGATGGTTTTTCACATATTTTATGTGACTTTTTTGTTTTTCTGTGAACTATGTGAGCACCTCTTACCCCTGTTTTCTTTCGGGTTGTCCATTTTTTTAAGATTGATATTTAAGAACCCTTTGTAAATTAGAGAAACTAGTCAAGAGTGTTGCAAGTATTTTGCTCACTTTGTATGTTCTCATTTGACTTTGTTTTTGTTTATGTATTGTTTTGTTTTCTTTTTGCATTACAAACGTTTTTAATGTTAGTATTATAAAATGTCTTCATTTTCTTATGTGCTGCTTAGAAAGGTCATCCATATTTCAAGATTATAAATAAAATTACTCTTGTTTCCTCCTTGGATTTTTTCTTTCTTTCTTCCATTTCTTTTTCTTCAATACTTACATCTTTGATCTAGCTAGAATAGTTTTTGGTATAAGAAGTGAGGTAGGAGTCCAGCTTTTTTTCTTTTTTTCACAGAGAGCTATCTAAATTATCCCAATATTCAAATATCACTATTGACTTTCTCTCACTCATTTAAACTCTTACCCAAATTTGTGTATAGGTATATTCATTTTGGACCCTTTTTTCTATATATCTATTTTTCCCTTAAGTTCCAAACTGTTTTGTTATTATCTTCCCTTTGCATTTTAATATTCTGCATGTTTGGTTAGACCATTAGATAGCTACCTCTGTCATTACTGTTTTCTCTCTCTCTCTCTCTCTCTCTCCCTCTCTCTGTTTCTCTCTCTCTCTCTAGTTATTTCCACATGGTTGTTCCTCCAGATAAACTCTAGTATCATTTGTTCAAGCTCTAAAAATATGTATGCATACATACACATGTACATATATATATATAAATGTTGGTGTTTAAATCAGAAAGGCATGAATTTACAGCTTATTTTAGGGAGTTCTGACATCTTTACTATGTTGAGTATTCCTATACCAGGAAGCAATATGCTTTCTATTTTTAGTTTTTTTTGTTAGGTTCCTGGGAGTGTTAGCATTTTCTTCCTATAGGTCTGGCACATTTTAGTCTTAGATATAGTATCTATTATGTTTCTATTAAAGTTGTGATTTTTTTCCCATGATAAAAGTGTATCAAACTATTTCATGTATAAAGAAAATCAGTCACCTAGTTTTGTTAATTAATTAATTTTGTGGTCACTTAATAGAGTCTCCTTGTGTTTCTAACAGCTTTTCAACTGATATTCTGGGGTTTCTAGGCACACAATCACGTTATCTCCCGTCAGTGCAAACATTGCCTCTTTGTTCCTGCCAATATTCACAGTGTTTCTTTCTTTCTCTTGTCTAATATATATTAATTAGTATTTCCAAAACAATGCTAAATAATTGTGGTATCCCTAAACATCTTAAACTGGTTCCTGATTTTAACTAAAATTAAATGCTTCTAGAAGTATCATTGATAAACATGATACTGGCTTTTGGTTGGAAGTTATTTATATAAATGTATATTTGTGTGTATATATATATATATTTGTAATGCAAGAACCTATCCTTGACATCTATTTCTGTGCTACCTTGGTTACTTTTTTAAAATAAAAACTGCATGCTGTATTGTACAGGTGCCTTTTAGCATCTATTGAGATATGAATATAGCTTCTCTTCTTTGACCAATGAAACTTGAGAATAGATTTTCTAATGTTGAACTAATCTTGTATTCCCTAGATAAATGTATTTGGCAGCCTCCTCTTCTTTTCTTCTGCTGCTGAATTCTATGTGCTAACATTTTATTTAGGATTTTGCATGGCTATTCACATGTGAGATGAGTCTATAATTTTTTCTTTCTTATCTTTTTTATCATGTTTTCCTTTCTTTCTCATTTATTTGGTGCCATCCTTTTCATTTCAAGGTAGTAATGTCATAACAGTTCCTCAAAAGTAATTTGAAAGTATTCTTCTTTCTACATGCTCTAAAAAGTTTAAGTATACCAGAATAATCTGTTTTTAAAGTTTTGAAAGGATTCACTTGTGAAACTCTGGGTCTGGTGCTTTGTGGGAGATGGCTTTTTCCCTCCGTTCTTCAACTTCATTCAAAGTTCTTGGTCTGTACCAGTACTTTATATTTACCTTGAAGACTTTCACATTATCCACATTTTACACTCCTTGCCCTACAGTTTTGCAAACTACTTACTCCTTTGTGATTCTGCTGAATTTGTGGCTGTTTCTCCCATTTTCACTTCTAACACTATCTATTTCTGTATGGTCATATTTTGTCTCAGTTAAACTAACAAGTGGTTTGTCTACTGTTTTCTGCTTGTTTGTTTATTCAAATAATTTACTCTTGAATTTGTTAGCCCTATAATATTTCACCTTGTCTGTTTCCTTGTACTCCTTGTACTCTTGTTGTGGTGATGGTGGTGGGTTGTAAGTATTATTTTTGCTAGCTTCCTTAAATTGAATACTTCATTGTCACTATTGTCAATGGGTGATGTGGATATTTAAGTCTGTGGGTTTTTGTCTGGACATAGCTTTAGCTATATCTCTTTTATTTTTGAACCACAGGACTTTCATTATCTAGACATTCTGCAATTTTAATATTGCTGTTTTTATGATCTAAGAGCTATAAAAAGGGAAGCATGGGGGGACTTTTAACTCACCAGCTAATGTTTATTCTATTTTTGTTATTATATTATGTCCAGTTTCACTGCTTTGCAATCAGAAAATATCTTGGTGCTATTTCTGCCTTTTAGAATTCGTTAAGATGTTCTTAATGCTTAATAGATGGGCCATTTAAAAAAATGTGTTATGAGGTTATAGAATCTGATAGACCTGTAGAATCAACTCTAGTAACTGTATTTTTCAGTTTATTTTAGAGATTCTGTGAATCTCTACTTATTTTTTGGTCAACGTGACACTGACTTACTTGGGTTGACAGAAATGAATTAAGTCTGGTGCTACTGAGCATTTCTGTCAATTTCCCCTTGAATTCCCTGGGGCTCGTTTTATGACTCTTGATGCTATGCTATTTGGTGCATAAAGATTTATGACAGTTATATTCTCACCGTCGCTTATACCCTTTCTCATTATAAAGTGTCTCGGCTTTGGTTTTGTTTAACATTTTCTGACTTTAAAAACAAAAACAAAACAGTGAAAACCTAGTCAACAACTAAAATTGTGATCCCAGCTTTCTCTTTGTTAGCATTTACCTGTATGGCTTCTTTCCTTTTACTTTTAAACCTCTCTAGGTTGTTTTCTTCAGTAATCATCTTATGTATAGAACATGTAGTTGGGTTTTGTTTTGTTTTTTTGTTTTGTTTTGTTTTGTTCTGAGATGGAGTTTTGCTCTTGTTGCCCAAGCTGAAGTGCAATGGCAGGATCTCGGCTCACTGCAACCTCTGCCTCCCAGCCCCGAGTGATTCTCCTGCCTCAGCCTCCCAAGTAGCTAGGATTACAGCCATGTGCCACCACACCTGGCTAATTTTGTATTTTTAGTAGAGACGGGGTTTCACCATGGTCTGGACCACCAGGCTGGTCTGGAACTCCCAACCTCAGGTGATCCGCCCGCCTCAGCCTCCCAAACTGCTGAGATTACAGGCGTGAGCCACCACTCCCGGCCAGGTTTGGGTTTTTGATCCAACATGAGAACCTTTTTCTTTCAGTAGGAAAGTATATCACACATATTTATTGACATAACAGATAACTTTAGTCATAAGCCAGTCATTTTATTATATATTGTTTTCTGAAGGAAGTCTGTAAATCTGTAGAGTCCCTCAAATTAAATGCAAAATTTTACATACATATTTATCTATTCTTGAAGAAGGAAAGCCTACCGGTTCATCAGATTCTAAATGGGGACACCAAACCCAAGAGGTTAAGAACCACTGCCTTAAGTCTTCATGTGACACACCACCAGTTCCTTCTGTTGCTCTCCTAGTGGCAGGACCCCTGGTCTTCATGGAGTCTCCTGGAATCTTCCTCTTGACCCACCAGCTTTGCCACTGGATTGTAATTTTACCAAGGGCAGAAAGTTTCTAGCAAACCCTGGACTCCTCTAAATAACAGCTCATTGGAAATACTTAGGTCTACAGAGAAAACTCAAGACTCATGAGCCATCCAACTGATTCTGCAGAGGCGGCCTCGCTTTTGCTTACTTACCCACAGGTTCTGTAACTGAATACAATAAAGCTTTCCTCGTCGGTCCTTTCTATGAAGGTCACACAGGTGTGCTTCTCCCAGTGTCTCATGGCCTGCTTAAAAATGGCCCTCTGGCTCCCTGAAACAACAGGGCAAGCACTCAACTTCAGTGGTGGGTCCATACTTTCTTTAGATGCTTTTTTTTTTTTTTTTTTTTTTGAGACGGAGTTTTACCTTTGTTGCCCAGGCTGGAGTGCAATGGCGCGATCTCGGCTCACTGCAACTTCCACCTCCCGGGTTCAAGCGATTCTCCTGCCTCAGCCTCCCGAGTGGCTGGGATTACAGACATGCGCCACCACATCCGGCTAATTTTGTATTTTTAGTAGAAACGGGGTTTCACCATGTTGGTCAGGCTGGTCTCGACTCCTGACCTCTGGTGATCCGCCAGCCTTGGCCTCCCAAAGTGTTGGGATTACAGGCGTGAGCCACGGCACCCAGCCTCTTTAGCTGCTTTAAAGCATGCTGAGTTAAAACAAAGGATGTTCCAACAATTAAAAAAAAAAAAGATTGTTAATAATACTGTATCGTTTACTTGAAATTTGATAAAAGAACAGATTTTGTGTCCTCACCAGCCCTCCAGTGTAAGCTTGAGTGGTGATGGATGTGTTAATTAATTTGATTATGGTGATCAAGACATAATACATCAAATCTTCATGTTGTATACCTTGAATATATACAATTTTTATTTGTCAATTAAATATTTTCAAAAAAAAAGAAAAAAACAAAACAAAACAAACAAACAAAAAAACCTTGTTCTGGTGACCCAGAATAGAAATATTCCAGGAATTTCCAGGAATCAGGATTTCCCTTGCTAAAAACACAACATAACTTTTCTCAGTTGCCAAAACCTAGAGAGTAGGAGTTTGTGGATTGGAAGGGAGGGTAAAAATAGATTTTCAAAATATCCTGGGCTTCCCAAATTTTCCTTTGTATTGAAAGTATTTTCCAAACATTTACAAAACCTTATCCAGGTTTTTCCATTTGGAAACTGCAGGCTTTTGAAGTAGGGGGGAGTCAACTCCAGCTCACCAGCACTGTACTTCACCCCCTCATTTTCTTTTAGAATTTTAGGAGAGTGCTCCTATGCACTCTAAAAATTCTATTTGCATATACATCTGTGTGTTTTTGCACAGAGTTTCAGTGTCTTGTGGGGAATCCTTGAGCCTAATTTTTCTTCCAGGCCTTTGAAAATAGGTGAATTTCATACTTTTTCTGAACCTGTCTTGGTATTTCCTTGAGTGGAAATTTGCTAAATAGTAAAACTCCAGGCTGACAGTTACATATAGTCAGTCAGTTCTTTTCAAAATCTAGAAGGAAGACTGTTTAAATTTTCCTAGAAGCAATGAGAAGGATCTAGGAAAAAACAGTTGTCTGGGAAGTATGAAGGATGGTGGGAGTCGGAGGTATGAGTTCTCCAGGGCCCTCAATGCAAAACAAAAACAAAAATTACAAGCAAAACAAAACAGCTGACATCACTTGGATGTTTGTCCCCTTCAAATCTCATTTTGAAACATAATTCCCAGTGTTGGAGTGGGCCTGGTGGAAGATGTTTGGGTCATGGGGGTGGATCCCTCAAGAAGGGCTTTAGCACCATCCCCTTGGTGAGTGAACTCTCGCTCTGAGTTCATGTGAGAGTTGGTTGTTTAAAAGTGTGTGGCACCTCCCCCACCTCTCTCTTCCTCCCTCCCACCATGTGATGTTCTGGCTTCCTGTTGCCTTCCACCATGATTGCAAGCTTCCTGAGGCCTCACCAGGAGCAGATGCTGCCACCATGCTTCTCAGATAGCCGGCAGAGCTGTGAGCCAAAACAAACTTCTTTTCCTTAGAAACTACCCAGCCTCAGGTATTCCTTTAGAGCAACACAAATGGACTAGTGCAACAGCACTCGGGGAGGCTCCCATCATTCCTACAGGATGTGGGGATGGTATCACATTGTTGTCCCTAAAAACATTCACATAGAATAAAGAATAACAGCTGGGCATGGTGATTCATGCCTGTAATCCCAGCACTTTGGGAGGCCAAGGCAGGTGGATCCCTTAAGCTCAGGAGTTTGAGACCAGCCTGGGCAACGTGGTGAAACCCTGTCTCTACAAACAATTAAGAAAAAAAAAATTAGCTGGGCTTGGTGGCACATGCCTGTAGTCTCAGCTACTCAGGAGGCTGAGGTGGGAGGATCACTTGAGCCCGAAAGGTTAAGGCTGCACTGAGGCATGATCATGCCACTGCACTGCAGCCTGGGCAACAGAGCAAGACCCTGTCTCAAAAAAAATAAAAGAAAGCAAGAAAAAACAAACAACAACAAAAAATAGAATAACTTAGCTGTGCATTTCTTTTCTGACATCTTGACATTTTTGGCTCAAATTGTTTATAGCTCAATCACTTACCAAAAATAGCAACCCTACTAATTACCTAATAACATGAAATACTTGTGTCAACAAAATTCTTTCATATAACATTAGTTCACTTTGATGAAAGGAATATAAATCTTTGGTCAGAAAAGCACACCAGATCTGAAAGAACACAGTTAGGATACCAAGGAACAAAAGTTTGTAGCTGTTTATCGTTTCTATTTTTTTTTTTCTTTAGGCACTCACCTCTCTCTGCGGTGAGAACAGACCTCCTTGAGGGCAGGATGAAATCTTAGTCATCTTTTTTATCACCAATCCCTAGTTAAGCACCTGGCACTAGGAAGCCGTGGGTTAATGCTGTGGGAGCAAAAGGGAACTGCAGGATTCCGCTGCCCTGCTGCTGAGGTCTTCACTGTTCCCTAACTTACTCATCAGCGGTTCTCAGTGGCTTTGGCAAATCCTCAGGGAATCTGCCTTCATCAGCCACCTCTGAGTAGAGGTCACAGAGCCACAGGGAGGGAAAGGACTTGTAAGTGACACTGAGAGCCTGGGAAAGTCTCTCAGTGTGGCTTGTCACTCAGGCATTCCACTGACATTGGCCGCAGGTATGCAGTGGGCAGATTTACTACCTGCCTAGGATGTGCCGGGCCCTGGTCTCCGTGTTGGAGATACGGAAGCGGAAATGAGACAGAAAAAGACTGCTGCTCCCACAGAGCTGAGGCAGAGACAAAAATAAATGAAACAGAAATAGAAGTAAAGTGAGTTCAGGTCATGGTAAGTGCTGCCAAGGTTATAAAGCAGGGTCTGGGGACAGGGAGGTGCTGACGGGGGCAGGGCGGAAGGCCTTCCTGTGAAGTGTCCCTTGACATAAGACTCAAATGATAAGAAGACAGCCATGCAAAGACCTGGGGAAAGGGCATCCAAGGGAGACAGAAGGCAAGTTGAAGTGTGAGTGCGCAGGGGCCTATGAGGTGGGCACGTCTTGGGATA
Source organism: Macaca nemestrina (assembly GCF_043159975.1). Lineage (NCBI taxonomy): Eukaryota > Metazoa > Chordata > Mammalia > Primates > Cercopithecidae > Macaca > Macaca nemestrina. The sequence continues at coordinate 37,368,835 of NC_092133.1, read as the reverse complement.
GGCACATGGCTGGTGAGGCCAGAGCATAGGGATGAAGGATGGGAGAAGGGGAGAGAGGGTCAAAGGCCAGGCAGGAGAGGGATGGTGGGGTCCTCGAGGGAGGGCCTTACAGGTCCGTGGTCAGGAATTTCATTCTAGTGGCAACAGGAAGCCGCGAATGATTCACATATTTTAAAGGGAATACTAATATCAGATACTTACTCATTACTGTCTGCCAGGCACCACTCTAAGTGCTTTATCTACAGTAATCCATCTGATTCTCAAAACAACCAGATGGGGTAGAAGATATTATCATCCCCATTTACAGAAGAGGGAACTGAGGCACAGAGAGGCTAATTTCCCCAGGGCATTTTGCTGGCAAGTACTGGAGCTGAGATTTGGACCTAGGGAGTCATGCCATGTCCACTGGTCGCTTTGGTCACTGAGTGGAACACTGCTTGTGGGTGGTGGCAGGGGACCTCTGAGTCCAGGACGCTCATCCAGGCAGAGGACAGGGAAGCCAATCATGTGCAGTTGCTCATGGACTTTCTTCTCTGTGGAGGGCTTGTCCTCAAACAGTCATTATGCAAACCCCGCTTATCCTTCAAGGTCCTTCCAGGTCACTCCCCACACGAAGCATCGGGAGCAAGGTAACCAACTTTGAGGACATAGCCCCAACAGAGATTGCAATTTCCCCAGGACTGGTGGGCCAGGCCTTGCTGGCAAGAGGGGGACACCATCTGTAGGTCTGCTGTGGTCCTGAACATCTGCTCCATCCCACCCAGGTCCTTCTAGAAGGACTGTCTCAACCCAGGGTGACAAAGCACCCTGACCCAAAGCAGGCCTTGTCTGTGGCTACTGACCAGTGAAGTTCCCTCCAATGACGTAGGGGATGACTCCGCCAGGCCATATCCTCTCTGTCCTTGAGGTTGTGGCTCTTCGGACCCGGGGAGAGAAGGTTTCAACTGTGGCATGCGAGGTCCCAGGGCTGTGCAGGAGTGTGGTATTCTCCTGGCCATCTGCAAGACAGTTGGGTTACTATTGACTTTGCCCTTTGATTCCTCCTGTGAATTATGGCTGAGGTTGTATTATCCACGATTCCAAAAAGGGGGTGTTAAAACATGTTCTAAAGGGGCTATTTCATCAGTTCAGGGTTTGGAAGCCCTGGGTGGTAGTTTTCCAGATGGGGGAAGAGTACATGTAATAAACATACAGGGCTATGATGGGAGTGGGTTTGGCTTGTCTGAGGCCTTGAAAGAGGTCACATGGGGCCACAGAATCAAATGGGTGGGGTTACCTCACAGCTCTTTGGGTGGGGCTGAGGTTGGGGTGGACTTTCTGCTCAGAGCCACAAGCATTTGGGGAACAAACTGAGTCAATCCCTTGCCTTGATCCAAAATGGTCAGTGTTGCATATTTTGAAATAATTTGGCCAGTACAACAAGGAGAGTGGATCAGATTGTGACACTGGAAAAATTATTTGTAAGAAAAACCCTGGAAAAAGCAGACCCTCATAAAACTCCCAACTTTTGGCATCTGGACCCTTAAGACAGTAGTGTGGGAAACACAAGGAGGTTCGATGGAAGGTTCTGAGTCCACACGTTAGGCCTCCCCCAATGGCAGAGGTAGGTGGGTGGAACAGAATGCTGAAACCCATGGACACCAGTCACTGAATCTGCATGCATTTCATTCACCAGTCAGATAATTTAAAATTTTGTTTTCAGTTGGCTTGCTTAGAATCCCTCATTATTATAATTTGGAGCATTTTCGCTCTAGTTTTTATACTTTTTCTCCTAAAAATCAGGTTTTGTTTTTGCCGACTCTTTTCTTTGTTTTTGTTTATTTATATATTTATTTTTTGAGACAGAGTCTCACTCTATCACCTCGGTTGCAGTGGCGCAATCTCAGCTCACTGCAACCTCCACCTCCTGGGTTTAAGTGATTCTCCTGCCTCAGCCTCCTGAGTAGCTGGTATTATAGGCACATGCCACCATGTCCGGCTAATTTTTGTATTTTACTAGAGATGGGGTTTCACCATGTTGGCCAGGCTGGTCTCGAACTCCTGACCTCAAGTGATCCGCCCACCTAGGCCTCCCAAAGTGCTGGGATTACAGGCATGAGCCACCGCGCCTGATTAATTCTTTTCACTTTTCTTTATTACATTAATGTTATTTACTTTATTACTTCCTTCTATTTTCATTTGTTTTATCCTGACGTTTCATTTCTAGCTTCTTTTCTCTTTTATTTAAAAAAATTGAGATAGAATTCACACACCATATTTACCCTTTTAAAGTATACCATTCAGTGACTTTTAGTATTTTCACAAAGTTGTGAAACCACCACCATTATCTAATTCTACAGTATTTTCATCACTCCAAAGAGAAACTATGTACCCATTAACAGTCACTCCCTATTTCTCCCTTCCCCGAGTCCTTGGCAACCAGTAATCAACTTTGTTTCTATGAATTTGCCTATTCTGGACATTTCCTAGAGATGGAATCACACCACATGTGGCCTTTTGTGTCTGGCTTCTTTCACTTGGCATGTTTTCAAGGATCACCCATGTTGTAGTATGAATCAGTTCTTCATTTTGTGGCTGAGTAATATTCCATTGTATGCCCATACCACAGTTTGTTTATCTGTTCTTCAGTTGGTGGACATTTAGGTTATTTCTACTTTTTGGCTGTTAGGAATAGTGCTTCTATGAACATTCATGTACACATTTTTGTGGACATAGTTTTTTCATTTCTCTTCGGTACATGTCTGGGGTGGAATTGCTGGGTCATATGGTAACTCTATATTGAATCTTTTGAGAAACTACCAGACTGTTTTTCAAAGCAGTGGCACCATTTTACATTCCCACCAGCAATACACTAGGGTTCCAATGTCTCCACATCCTCATCAACACTTGTGATTGTCAATCTTTTTTATTATTGTCATCCTAATGGTGTGAAACGGAATCTCATTTTGGTTTTGATTTTCATTTCCCCAATGACTAATGATGTTGAACATCTCTTCCATGTACTTGGCGGTCATTTGTGTATCTTCTTCAGAGAAATATCTATTCAAATTATTTATTCATTTCTTAATTGGGTTGTCTTTTATTGTTGTGTTATAATTAGTCTTTATATATTCTGGATACCAGGCTCTAGTCAGATATATAATTTCCAAATCTTTCTTCCATTCTGTAGGTTGTCTTTGCAATTTTATAATAGTGTCCTTTGAAGCACAGCTGTTTTTAATGAAGTCCAATGTATCTATGATCTTCTTATGTTGCTTGTGCTTTTGGTGTCATATCTAAGAAACTATAGCCTAATTCAAGATCACAAAGATTTATACATATGTTTTATTCTAAGAATTCTATAGTTTTAACTCTTATATCTAGGTCTTTGATGCATTTTTAGTTAATATTTGTATATGGTGTGAGGTAGGGCTCCAACTTCACTCTTTAGTATGTAAACATCTAACTGTTCTAGGGCCATTTGTAGAAAAGACTAGTTTTTCTCCATGGAATTGTCTGGCGCTCTTGTCCAAAATCAATTGGCAATCCTTTTCTAGCTTCTTGAGTTGAATACTTGGCACATTAATTTTAAATCTTTCTTATAAATATTAACATTTTCAGGGCTAAATTTCTCTCTGATGTCTTCTTTTCCTGTGTCTCATATTTTGAAATGTACATTTTCAATGTTAGATATTGATACTTTTTTTTTTTTTTTTTTTGAGACGGAGTCTTGCTCTGTCACCCAGGCTGGAGTGCAGTGGCCAGATCTCAGCTCACTGCAAGCTCTGCCTCCTAGGTTCACGCCATTCTCCTGCCTCAGCCTCCCGAGTAGCTGGGACTACAGGCACCCGCCACCTCGCCCGGCTAGTTTTTTGTATTTTTTTTTAGCAGAGACGGGGTTTCACCGTGTTAGCCAGGATGGTCTCGATCTCCTGACCTCGTGATCCACCTGTCTCGGCCTCCCAAAGTGCTGGGATTACAGGCTTGAGCCACCACACCCGGCCCCTTGATACATTCTTTAAGTTCCATTTAGACTTTCTTCTTTGACCTCTGAATTATTTCAAAGTATGGGTTTTAATTTCTAAAAATTTGTCTGTGTGTGTATTATTGATTTCTAACACTGCACTGTGTTCTAATAACCTATTCTTCATGGCAGAGGTCAGCAATTTTTCTATAAAAGGCCATATAGTAAATATTTTAAGCTTTGTGGGTCATATATTCTTTGTTACAACTACTTAACTCTGCCATTGAAGTGTGAAAGCAGCCATAGATAATATGTCAATAAATGGATATGGCTGTGTGCCAATAAAACTTTATTTGCAAAACAGGAGGTTGGATTTGGCCTACTGATCATAGATGGCTGGTCCTTGCTCTAAAGTATTGATTCTTTGGTATTTAGGCCTTCCTTAGTAAGCTAATACAAGACTGATTTTTATAAATGTTCCATGTTTTCTTACAATAATATGTGATGTCTAATTGATGGGTTTCATATATTGTTCAAATATTCTGCTTACACAGATTTTTGGCTTCTTAGTGTATCAGTTACTAAGAAAGGTGCTTTAAGCAAAACCTCCAGAACTAAGATTATGAATTGTTATTTTCTCTCTCCTTAATTTTTGCTCTAGATTGTTCAAGACTATGTTGATTAAGTAAGACAAGTTTAGAATTGTTAATTCCAGATAAATTTTTCTTTTATCATTAGTAATCCTTTTTATAATAATATTCATTCATAATAATGATTGTTTTGTCTGATATAAATATTGCTACACATTTTTTTATCTGAGTCAAAGTCTGGCTCTGTCACCCAGGCTGGAGTGCAGTGGCCCGATCTCAGCTCACTGTAACCTCTGCCTCCTGGGTTCAAGCCATCCTCCCACCTCACCCTCCCAAGTAGCTGGGACCACAGGCATGCACCACCACTCTGGCTAATTTTTTTATTTTTTGTAGGGACATGGTTTCATCATGTTGCCCAGACTGGTCTCAAACTCCTGAGCTCAAGCGATCTGCCCACCTTGGCCTCCCAAAATGCTGGGATTACAGGCATGCACCACCATGCCTGGCCTGCTACACACTTTTTTATTTTGGTTAGTGTTTGCCTCATATAGCTTTTTTCTATCCGTTTTCAATCTGTTTGTATAATTACTTTTTTTTAGTGAGTCATTGAATGGGTGTTATTCTCTGAGTTAATTACATTTCCCACAACAAACAATACAACAAGCTTTGCAATTATCCTAATATTGAGGTTCAATATTATCTTTTTTGGTATCTAAAATAGCTTTTTGTAAATTGAAATTTTTATTGAGATAGTTGTAGATTCACATGCAGCTGTAGTAAATAATTTCAGAGATTTCATTTCCTCTAATGGTAACATTTTGTAAAACTACAGTACAATAACACAACTAGGATATGGGCATTGATACAAACCACTGATTTCACTCAGATATCTCTAGCATTACTTGTACTAATTTGTGTGTGTATGCCTGTAAGACAATTTTATCACACTTACAGTTTTATGTATCCACCACCACATTCATGATACTGAACAGTTTCAACACCATAAGTATCCCTCATGCTGTTATTTTGTAACAATATCTACCCCGCTTTCCCCTTTCCTCCATCCATAGCAAAATTCTGGCAACCACCAGTCTGTTTCCATTTCTAAAATTCTGTCATTTGATGAATATCATATAAATAGAAGCATACAGCATATAATAGGGATAATAATTATGCTCTTCTCACTCAGCATAATTCCCTGGAGATTCATCTAAGTTGTTGCCTGTATGAATAGTTTATTTTTATTGCTGAGTAGTAGTCCATGGTATGGATGTACCACAGTTTGTTTACCCATTCACCTGTTGAAGGATATCTGGATTGTTTCCTGCTATTACAAATAAAGCCATTATGAACATTCATGTACAGATTTTTGTGTAAAGGTAAGTTTTCATTTATCCAGGATAAATATCCAAGAGTGGAATTACTGGGTCATACAGTAATTGGGTCTATTTTTGGGTTCTCTGTTACATTGGTCTATATGTTTATCACTCTGCCAGTGCCATACCGGCTTGATTACTGTAGCTATAGAGTAAGCCTTATATAGGGTAGAGTGATTACACCCCTTCAGTCTTCTTTTTCATAATTGTTTTAGTTATCTTTCCATATAAATGTTAGAATAAACTTGTCTATGCCTGCAAAAAACGAAAATAAAAAACTATGTTGAGATAGAAATTGCATTAAACCTATAGAACAATCTGGAGAGAACTGGCATCCTTACTATATGCGTCTTCCAATCCAGGAATGCAGCGTATCTTTCCACTGATTTAGGTCTGTCTGGATTTTTTTCATCAGCATTGTTTAATTTTCATCACACAAATCCTGTACAAATTTTATTAACTGTGTATCCAAGTATTTCATCCTCTTTGGAGTGATTGTGTATACGCCATTGCATTTTTAATTTTGGTTTTTGCATGTTCATTGTTAGAATATAGAAATGTGAGCCATTATAGAATTTTATATTTCCAATATAGAAATGTGCTGGCCTTGAATTTCTGAAATTTTGTTGAGCTCATTGATTGGTTCTAGGAGGTTTTTGGACTTTTCTTTCTTCTTAATAGATTTCTTAGGATCTTCTATGTAGACAAACATGTCATTTACAGATAGGGACAGTTTTATTTTTTTCTTTCCAACTTGTTCGCCTTTTCTTTGTTTTTCATGCTTTACTGCAGTGTCTGGAACTTCCAGAACTACGCTGAATGAGAGTATGAGAGCGGATATTCTTGCCTTGTTCTGGGTCTTGGGAAAAGGTGTTTGGTCTTTCAACCATTGAGTATAATGTAAGCTGTAGGGTTTTTTCTAGACACTCTGTATTAAGTTAAGATAATTCCTCTCTATTCCTAATTTGTTGAGTTTTTATCATGAATAGGTGTTAGATTTTGTTAAATGTGTTTTCTTAACCAATTGCTGTGATAACAGGATTCTTCTTTATTAGCTCATTGATGTAGCAGGTTCTATAGGTTGATTTTCAAATGTTGAATCAGCCTTGCATACCTGGAATAAATTCCACTGAGTTATGCTGTATAATTCTTTTTTATACATTGTTGGATTTCATTTGCTAATTTTTTTTTAAGGATTTCTACATGTAAGTTTAATTAGGTTTTAGGGATTTCTCTCTTTTTTTTTTTTTTTTTTTTTTTTGAGATAGAGTCTCACTCTGTCACCCAGGCTGGAGTGCAATAGCATGATCTCAGCTCACTGCAAGCTCCGCCTCCCAGGTTCACACCATTCTCCTGCCTCAGCCTCCCAAATAGCTGGGACTACAGGCACCCGCCACCACGTCCTGCTAATTTTTTGTATTTTTAGTAAAGACAGGGTTTCACCGTGTAAGCCAGGATGGTCTCGATCTCCTGACCTTGTGATCCACCCGCCTCAGCCTCCCAAAGTGCTGGTATTACAGGCGTGAGCCACCATGCCCAACCTTAGGGCTGTCTCTTATAAGCAGCAAACAGCTAGATTTTTTTTCTTGTTGTTCAACCTGAGAATCTTCTAACAGGCGAATTACATTTATTTTATCACTGATATATCTGGACTTATTACCTTCCTTTTGTTTTATGCTTTCTTTTTTTTTCTTTTGTTTTCTTTTCCTCCTTTTATTCTCCTTTCTTGCTTTATATTAGATTAAGAAATTTTTCTATATTTACTTTTTATTTCCATTATGTGCTTTCTATTCTTTAATATTGCCTTTCATGTTTAACATTCATACTTGACTTTTTAAAGTATAAAGAATTAGTGAACTAAGAAGACAGATCTGGGTGGCCAGGCGTGGTGACTCACACATGTAATCCCAGCACTTTGGGAGGCCAAGGCAGGAGGATCACGAGGTCAGGAGACCGAGACCATCCTGGCTAATATGGTGAAACCCTGTCTCTACTAAAAAATACAAAAAATTAGCCAAGCATGGTGGTGGGTGCCTGTAGTCCCAGCTCCTCGGGAGGCTGAGGTAGGAGAATGGCATGAACCTGGGAGGGGAGACAGAGCTCACAGTGAGCCTAGATTGCGCCACTGCACTCCAGCCTGGGCTACAGAGGGAGACTCCATCTCAAGAAAAAAAAAAAAAAAAGAAGGCAGATCTGAAGCAACCAGAAACCACAGCCTGATTCTAAGAAATGCAGGGCTTTTAAAATATTTTAATTTGTAAGATACCCTCCAATTTTTCATGTTATTATTTGCTTGCTTTGAAGACCCCAAATTAGTCACCATTATCAATGACTTATTTGTGTGTGTTTGCAATATAGATTGATATCTGCCTTCATATTCACCCATTCCCTTGCTCACTGCTATTTCTTACATCTCACTTCTCCCTCCTAGAAATGCTTTTCAGTCTTACTCTGTTGCCCAGGCTGGAGTGCAGTGCAGTCTCGGCTCACTGCAACCTCCACCTCACAAGTTCAAGAGATTCTCCTGCCTCAGCCTCCCAAGTAGCTGGGGTTACAGACATGTGCAACCATGCCCAGCTAATTTTTGTTTTCAGTAGAGATGGGGTTTCACTATGTTGGCTAGGCTGGTTTTGAACTCCTGGCCTCAAGTGATCCACCCCATTTGGCCTTCCAAAGTGCTGGGATTACAGGTGTCTAAAACTTTTCAATAAACTTTCACTCCTGCTCTAAAGTGTGCCTGGGTCTCTCACTCTGCCTTATGCCCCTTGGCTGAATTCTTTCCTCTGAGGAGGCAAAAATCAAATTGCTGCAGACCTGTACGGATTTGCTGCTGCTAACATCGACAGCATCTGAGGCTACCTTCTGTGAGTTATGTTCCTTATTCTCTTCTGATCATCGACATTCACCTTTCTTTCCTTTGAACTCAACTCCGTATTTTCCATTTGGGGTCGCGAAAATGTAGTATTTTTTTCAGTGTTCCTCTGCTTGTATAAGGGGTTCCTACTCATCTAGTTAGTCATATTTCCAGACCCAGAAAGTTGGTGTGTAATACATTGTTAAACCTGAAAATGATTGTCTTACCACCAGAATTTCTAGAACAGAAGTCATACACTTGCAATGTTGGGATAAACCCAACCCGCAGATGTGTTTTTGTTTGGCCTGGACACTTTTGGCCCACACTATGTTTTTTAAAAAATCTCACTGTAGGAGCCAACTTTTAAATATCAAGGGATTTCACATAAGAATCCAGATTTTCTAGTTTTTCTTTAAAAACTGAAAGATTTGGCAACAGCAGCCCATCTTCCATCATAGTACAACCCACTGGAGTTTAGGAGCACCTGCTCTTCATAGTCAGAGCACATGTTCTGTTTGCTGGAATCTCTCTCCCCCCTCACATTGTCCTATTCAGCTTACTTTACCTTTTAGATCACCTGCCTGCCCTCTACGGAAGATATTCTAATTTGCTATTCTAGCCCTAAACTACAAATTGCATCAAGATGTCAAATGTGAGTTGTTCTTGTAGACTGGAAGCTCCATGAGGGCAAGAACTGTTGCCAGCTTGTTCCCCACTTTATTCTCCACACCCTGCACAGTGCCTGACTGGTGGTGAGCATTCAATATTTTTATATTTTGAATGAATGAATTAAAGAAGGGATGAGCTATTCTAAAAATAAACAGCCCAACAGTCCAAACAACTCTGTGTTGGAAACCTCTCCAAAATGTTGGCAACACTGAAGCCCTTAATGTTTACATCCTGAGAATCATCCAGTCTTAAGTAATCACAGGCAGCAATGTAGCAAGTAGAAGTTTGTTACTCAGTTCCCATATGGTTTTCAACAAGTCTCTTAATTTTCCTCTGTCGCCAACTCTCCTTTGGAGAATGGGCAAAAATACTTCTCTATTCAAGGAAATAACACTAAGATATTCCATGTTTCTCTGACAAGCTGTGCTGTATATACATGTGACCTGGTATTGTAAGGGTCGGTTTTATGCAGCCAAGTCAGCATGGGAAAATCTTAAGTGCACCTGGAAAGAAGCTAGGGTGTAATTTCCAGAAATGGGTTATTGAATGACAGCTTCCCCTTTGGTCCAGTGAGAAATTTAATTTGCTAAGGACTCAACACAGGAAGCATTTGCCGATTAAAAATATGTCTAAACAGATGTTCTGCTGAGCCTGGAAGAAGGATCTTAATGCAACTGTCATTATTGGATTTTCTTGGATTACTACTATCTGGAATCAGAGTCCAAATAGAAGGATGTAATTATTTATTATGGCCAAGAGTCCTGCATTTGAAGAGGAGCTCAGGGCGTCTGACAGGATTTAACACGCTGGGGTAGGGTTGAGGGGGGAATAAAGCCCATTTAAATTCTCTGGCTCCGGGAGCGAGCCCTGTCCTCTCTGAAAGAGCAAAGCGGTTGTTGCTTTTCAATCTTCTATTTCCAGCTGAAGGCACAGCCATGTCATAAACAGAACCAGGCCTGAGCCAGCCTTCTCCAGTGAGGAAGTGCAATTTTTAGATTAGGCAATTGGTCATTCCCACACTGGAAGTAAACACGCTGAGAGCCCAGCCATCTGCATAACCTTCACTCCAAAGGTGACGGGTGAATTTGCACCTCACCTGCAGCAGTCTCGAAAGGCTGAGGCCCCTTAGTAAATGGGAGACTAGATCATTCTGCACAGTGGTTCTCAAACCTGGCTGCACATTAGATTCAACTGGGGAGCTTTTAAAAAATTCTGGTGTCTGCCTCCCTGCTCTGAGACTGAGAATCAATTGGCCTTAGAGTGAAGTCAAGGCACCTGCAGTTTCTAAAGCTCCCCAGGTGATTACAAAGCTCAGTGAAGTTTGGGAACCACTGATACAGCCCAAAGGTTAAGATCAAGGGGTTTGGGGTCAGGGGGACTTAAGCTCAAGATAAATGCTGCCATTTGCTACCTATGTGGCTTTGGACAAATCACTTCCCCTTCGGAGCCTCACTTCCTGCTGCAGGGCGGTGGTGACCCAGGTAATGAATGTCAAATGCCTGCGGTGAGTAAGGGCTCAGTGTGAGCTGCCACAATGGCTATGAAAGTCTGCATTTGAGACGGGCTAAAAAGGAGGGCCTGAAGTTCGTGGGGCTCAGTTGTTACACCCAAGTAAACTGACATAAGTGATGTCAGGAATTCCAGCATCGAGCGCTGTTTTGCACCCAAGTTTGTGGGATGCCTGTCCTCTGGTTCAACCAGATTCCATTATTATTTGCTTTCACACAAAGCCCTTAGGAAATGTTACTGAAAGTGAAAGATCCATTCTCTTTCATGAAAATGGTTCTGGAAATCAGGTTCTATCAAAACAGTCACAGCTTCATTCATGGAGCCGTTGCACACTCCATTTCATTAATCCCATTATCAGCCCTGAAATGCATGCTGAGCTCTCATCTCCAGAGGAGGGACAGCCTTCTGACCAAAGGGTCTGCCGGAGGGGATGCTGAGTGAGTAGTTCAGCCTTTTCCCCCTCCCCAAAGCTGGAGGCACAAATCCCCACCGTCAGGGCTGAGGGGAGCCACATAATGCCAGGAAATAAACCTGCTGCCGAAACTGGGCGCTTCCCTCAGATCCTTTCTCCTGCCTGGGCGGTCTCTTTTCCTGGGGGTGGTGGAAGGGGGGCAAGTTGTGATTAAAGGGAATCCGAGATTGACACAACGTGTCTTATCTTTCATTCAAATGAAAGCAAGAGGCATCCAGGGTTGGCGCCGACAGCATCCTGAGGGATGGGATGGGAAGGATGGAGGGACTGGCTAGAACGGCCTGCCCTCACCTCACTTCGAGGTCTCCTTCCTCCTCAGAACTGCCCCGGATGCTTAAAGACATGCTTGTCTGCTGCTGTAATGCAGAGTGGAGGGACTGGCCCAGCCTGCACATTCCTTATCCCCTTCGAACAAACCAGGGCCATTTAAGGGAATTGCAGACTGGGGGACTGCTATCATCACCATCCCCGAAAAGCCCAAGATCTTTTGTTGCAGTGTGGGTGCTGTGCACAACCCCACTAGAGGCAGAATTTTAATGGGCCACAGCCGCCGTATTCCTTCCTGTCCTCTGTAATTGTGTTTCCATGCAGCTGTTGCACAGCTGTGGAATCCCAGTCCAGAGGTAGATGATGCACTTTCAATGCTGGATAATATCATTCCTGGAGGTGGAGGTGGGGAGAAGGAAATGGAAGAGCTACATTCCTTGAGCCTCTTTTAAGTTCCAGACACCTGCCTATGTGCTTTACACAAATATTATTTCTAATTCCCTCTAAACCTCATACAAGCAGTTAAATAACTTATCCAAAGTCATAGCTACTAAGTGGGTGAGCTGGGATTCAAACCCCAGTGTGTCTGACTGTCCAAGTTTATAGTTGGGTCATTTTACACCCAACAAACCAGTAAATATCAAAAACTCTGACCATATCTATTGCTGGAGAGCAGAGGCAAGGGGAGAAGGTGGTAGATAGTCTCCAAATATGGCCGCCAAGTCCCCTTATCCCTATGAGGTCATGCCGCTTCTCCCATGAAGAAGTAGAATCTATTTCTCTCTCCTTGAATCTGGTCTGGTCTTTTGGATTATTTTGTTAATAGAATGTAGCAGAAGTAGCATTCTTGAAGTTTCGAGTCCAGGCCTTAAATGGACTGGCAGCTTCTGCTCCCTCCCTCTGGGAAGCCAATCACCATGCTATGAAAAGTTTCTGATAAGACAACTGAATGGTGACAGTCCACATGAAGAGCAGGGCCACAAGGAGGTACACTGGGGCACCAGAGCTGTAGCTAAAGTTTTTTTTTGGACCTTCCAGTCCAGTCCACCTACTAGATAAATTCAATCAAGTGAGTGATCCCAGATGGCATCAGCCAAAGAACCACCCCACTGAGCCCAGTCAACCCCCAGAATCATGAAAATAACAAACCATTGTTTGAAGTCACTAAGTTTGGGTGTGGTCTTTATGCAATAATAAATCACATAAATAAGGAAGAAAAAATGAGTGTGGCATCTTTGTCACTGCAGTGTGATGACAAACCCTGCTGGATTCATTCATGCATGCGCCATTTTTACCACTAAGTGCTGATCATTTGTGGCCAAGTGAAGAAGGACCATTGAGTACCAGATGTCTGGGGAACCCAAAAATTTATAAGTCAAAATATCCTTAAATAAGCAAAGCAGAAAAACACAGGTCTGAAAGCAAGCCCTGCACATAGTCCAAACAGCAAGCTGTATATATGCTAAGAAACAAATGCAGACAAGTCAAATGGGTGACTAAAGGATCTGCCTCTCTCTAAAAGAAGTCAAATTGAAGAGGAGAATCAGCAACCCAATAGGAAAATGGGCACAGGACAGGAAGAGGCGAGTCCCACTGACAAACATAGGAAAAAATGTTCAAAGTCATCAGCAGTCAGAGGAGTACAAATTAAATATCGATAAGCCACAGCTTACTTGTTAAAACACTGATAATGAGTTCTCCCTACTGCTAGTAAGAATAAGGGGTAAGGAGTACACTTATAAGTTGCTATGGAAATGTGAATTGTTACACCTTTTGAAACACAACCTAGCAACATCTATTACAAGCATACTAAATACGTAAGGATATATATTCAGAAACGTTTACTGCAGTCATTGTTCATGATGGCAAAAGCTTGAAGTGAACTGAATGCTGATTGATAAGAAAAACACTGAATAAATTATGATCTGTCCGTACCAGGAATATCTACTCAAAAGAATACGTTTAAGTTATAACAAGTGCCTTGGAGGGGTTGTGCCCATGAAGTATTGATGGCAAAAGCATGATGCAGAAAAAATGTGTATCAAATGTGATTCTATGTTTTAAAACGATGACAAAGCCTGTATCTGTATTTATGTTTAGATGTGTGCTTATATGCATCTATCCCTGTATATATATCAATGTATGTGCATGGAGAAAAATATGAAGGCTGTATACAAAGTCACTAGCATGCATAACCTGGGAAAGCGTAGAGGGTTGATATGTGGAGAAAGAACCCGAAAGGAGGTGGCCACATTAAAGGGAAAAGAAAAAGAAGATAACACTTTTAAAAGTATGATGATATTATCACATTTATGCATTTGTGTAAAATTATATATATGCAAGTATATATGTAAAAATGTAAAATAGCATGAAAGCTGAAACACAAAATAAATTATGATTTCTATTTCATTCCTACATAGACGTCCCTGAGACATAAGATTCTGGCATTTAAAAATTATTCCTTTTGCTTTGCTGTGAAGTTTGTGTAGAAGAAATACCACTGCTGACGGTGAATCATGATTCCTACGGGATGCAGGCCAGACAGAAGTCCAGCAGCCCCTCTCCTCCAGCACTGCTTCTGAACAGGAGAAGCTTCTCCAAAATAGGAGATGTGTCCAGTGATCTCCAAGCTAGAAACTCTTAAACAACCAGCAGACCACACTCAGGTCTGAGCATCTGCATACAGGCAGGCAGTGGCGGTGCTTCCGGGCAGGCTCCTGGCTCCCTGCCCACAGTCAACCAGCACCTCACCTGCTTTCCACTTAGTAGCCCATGGGGTCTCTAGTCTACACCTCCCTCGCAATCCCCACTCCAGTTTTATTTTTCTTCTTTGCCTCCCTCACCCATTCATTCTCTCAGACACTCAGTTCCCAAAGCCACATAATCGGCCCCTCCCAGGTCTTCAGGGGCTTCGACTCACGAGCCATGCACAAGGCAGAAAAGTCCAGCCAAGAGAGCAGAGTTTATCTGAGAGCCATACCGTTCCTGACCACTAAATGCTGCCCTTCCATCCCTGTCGCCGGCAGCATGCCAGCCCCGCTTACGTCCACAGACTTCAGTGCTTCTAGTCCATTTCAGCCACTGAGATAGGAAAAGATTCCATAAGAGCTATCCAAGGCCAGGCACTAGGGAAGGGAGAATGGGAGTGACTGCTTAATGAGTACAGAGTCTGCTTTAGGGGTGATGAAAAAGTTCTGGAACTCAATAGGGATAATGATTACATAGCATTGTGAATGTACTTAATGCCACTAAAGGCTATACTTAAAAATAGTAAGTCTTATGTCACGTGTATTTTTCCACAACTGAAAGAAAACAAGGTACCCAAAGACCTGGTGAGGGTTCACATTACCCTTTCCAGCTTCCTTGGTGCCAGTGTCCGTGGCTGTGGCGTTTGGGCTGCTCTCAGATGCCTGCTCTTCAAACCCACCTAGAGGAATGGAGAAGAAAGAGGCGTGAGGACACATCAGCCTTCTCTGCATGATCAGAATCACTGTGGATCTGTAAGCTTCGTTCCACAAATCAACTGAGCCCTTACCACATGGCCCCACACTATTCTAGATGTGAGAGTAAAAACAAACCTGCTTTTTTAAATAACCACACACATCATTCACAAATTAATAAAAGAATAACTCTCCTGGATCAGCTCAAGGGCACCCAGAATCAAATTTACAAAGTTACCAGGCAACCCCAAAATCAGCTTCCTCACCCCCTCAACCTCCATAAGAAAGGCCAAATGCAAATAGCATCCTCTCTGGGCCTGGAGTCCGCCTGGTGCAGAACGCAGGGAGATGTGCCCAGTGCTGCTGAATACTCGATGTGTCCCGTGACTGCTGCCTTTGTTACCCTGTGCACTCTCTCGGCGTTCGGGTTTCCTCTGTTGGGTAAGTCTCCGTGTAGGAACCTACTGTGTTGACCTTATAAATTAGACTCCATAGACACTCTGTTCACAAAGGACAGTGATGCTTGCACATGTTTGCTAGTAGCCATCATTTATAAACTGTGTTAACATTTGTCTCTACCAGGAATGTGGCCAATCACCAAATACGTTTGACCTACTATGGGCCAGGTGCAGTTCCAGGCACCATGGATCCAGCAGTGAATGAGGCAGGTGAGTTCCTGCTCTCAAGACATGTCCATTCTAAATGTAAAGTTGGACCATAAACCGCAGGTAAGTAAATTCATGAATGAGATCATTGCAGGTTTGGAAAATGCTCTGAAGAAGATCAAATCCAGTATGTGATAGAATGTGATGGGAGGAGCTGCTTATCTGGTAGTTGGAGAGGGGCCTCGGGGAGGTGGGATGGCAGTGAGATCTGAAAGGCAGGAAGGATCTGGCCATGGGGAGATCTGGCCAGAGCATCCTCCACAGGGGAAGGATCCAGAAGGAGCCTAGATGGGGATTGAGCTTGTCATGAGAGGCACAGCCACGGCGGGCAAGTGGAAACAGGGCTAGAGAGGGAGGCAGGTCCACGGGGCCTTGCCAACCAGGCTGTGTTTTGTGACTTTATTCTCTTTGTCACAGGAACCCTGCAGAGGGTTTAAAGCAGGAAAGGAATGTGTTTTTGTCTGTGTTTTACCAGGACTGCTCTGGGACACAGGCAGACAAAAGCAGAAGCAGGCTGAACAGTCAGGAGCCTTGCAAGGGTCCAGGTGAGACAGGGTGGTGGCGTGGGCCGGACACTGCAGTGGAGGTGCTGAGACCTGTCGTGTTAGGGAACAGTCATAGGCAGAGCTTGCAGGTAGGGCTGGTGGATTCGATCTGAGGAAAGAGAGGGGCCACCAATGCCACTGGTCCTTGGAGTTCAAATAACTGGGTGGGTAGTGACACCAGGCAGCAGATTTGAGGACAAAGACTATGTCCAGGAGAGACTATTACACACACGAAACCACATCAAAACAACCGAAGGACAATCTATGTTTAAACAAAAAAATTGTTCCTTGCATTTATTTAGAAACTTACAGCTTACAAGTCAGTTTCCCAGTCTCCCCTTTAACCCTGATTAGAACACTTCATGTGTAACCCCATTTTCCAGAGGAGAGAACTGAGGCACAAAATGTTTAGCCCAGGGTTGCCCAGCCCATCAGGGAAGCTGAGGGCTCAGGACACAGTCTCCTGGTCAGACACCCAGTGGTCTTCCCTGTGCCCACAGATAAAGGCTTCCCGCACTGCTCAACCAAGGCTCACGTGGTTGAGCCCAACCCCTGGGCCTGGATGACCCTGCAGACAGCCACGTGATCCCGCTCCCAACTCCTCACATGCAGGCCATCACTTTCCCTCTCCGTGACCGTGACCTGGGCAGTGGGTGCAACTGCCAGGTCTCCTGTAGAGAAGGTCCCGCTACAGCCAGGTGGAGATGGGAGGCTCCACGCCTGCATCCTGCTCGTTCCGCTGCCTCCGGGCCAACCCGGAATCCACTCACACACTCCCTGCAGCTGCCGGGTGTTCGCTGTCAGCTCCTGGCCCTTTGGGTATTCATCCAGCTGCGGCGATATCATTTCCTCTCAGGCTAAAGGTCAGGGGAAATCCTGATGGTATGAAATCGCTCAGCAGCAGAGGAATGTACCACCTGTGGCGTGCAGGCGAGCTGGGGCCGACGCTCTGGGTCTAGCTCAGCCTCACTCAGCTGTGCAACTGCGGTGAGGAACTTGGGTATTAGTATTTTTCATCTGTCAAATGGGCTATTGCGAGGACCAAATGAGGTAATAGGTTTGTTTAGGCATTTGTTCATTCAACAAATATTTATCCAACACCTGCTACAGGCCAGATGCTGTGTCTGCTGCTTGGGATACAATGCAGAAGAAACTGTCCCCTGACCTCACGGAAATTATATTCTGATGAAGGGCAGGGGAGCAAATGACAAACAAATAGCGAACCAGATATTTAGGTCTGGAGGATGTAGCTGGATATCTGGAGAGAAGCATTTCAAACTATGCGAACAGCAGGTGCAAAGGCCCTGGGGTGGGAGTGTGCTTGGCGGGGGTGGGGGGGCGGGTGGGTGGGTACGACTGGAATGGAATGAGTGAGGAAGAGAGAAGGAGATGATGAGATCAGCAGGCAGTGGAGGGTTTGGAGGATCTGCTCATGTGGGGTCTTGCAGGCCATTCAGGATTTTGGCTTTTATTCTGAGTGAACTAGATGGGAACCAGAGGACATGAAAGGGCTTTGTAACTGCACTGGTTTTGTATATGACAGGGATAATGAGTAATGAATAGGATTGGGGAGACCAAGTGCCCCCCAGTGATGGAGGGGGGAAAGAATTAGTGTTTACTAAGTCCCAATTACGGTGCAAACCATGTGCTAAGAACAGTGCCAAGTGCTTTCCCTCACCTTCAGTTTTATATTTGCAGTCTCATGAAGACCCAGTAACAAAAGGACTATGAACAGAGGAGGAAACAAGGCTCCGAGAGGTGAAATGACTTGCTTGTCTTGAGGAAGCAGAGAGAGTTGGCAAAGATGATGGCTGGAGGTGGGTCCTGTCTGACCCCCAAGCCTGTACTCCTTCTCCCCAGCCTCAGTCATAGAAAGAACAAAGAGAACAAGGGAGGTGCCTGGTAGAGGCTGCTTATTTCCAGGGGATACAGGGTATTGCCCATCCAGGAGGTCTGTAAGAAGACATATGAAGTCATGGGTCTAGCTCAGCTTGAGATGAGGTTGGAGCCACGGCAGTTAAGAATATAGAGCCCTCCTCTCTCCTTATCAACGAGAGATGGAAGGTTCTGTGTTTTATCTCAGAAAGGCAGCAAATCTCATGCTTCCAGCACTGTCTACCGGGGACCTACCTGGAATTAATGTGGCTTGGCCACTCTCCTATGAAAACCCTTCCATGGCTCCCTGCTGCCCTTGGGATAGATTCCACCTCCTAACACCACTGATGAGGCCTTTAGTGATATGGCCCCGCCAGCCTCCTCCACCTGGTGCCTCAAGCCTCCTCTCTTACTCCCTCCACTGCCACTCTGTGCTCAGCTGCATTAAGTGACTTAGAGAGCCTTGGCTTTCTGTTTCCCTCTTATTGCACACCTTCCTCAACCACACCCACCTCTTCATCTGGCCAAACCCTACTGGTCCTTCAAGTCTCCACGTAGACACCACTTCCTCTGAGCGTCTGCCCCCCTGCTCCTCTTGGGGTAAAAGTCATTCTCTCTGTTCCCACAGCCTCTGGACTTATTCACCACCCTCTCCACAAGGTACTGGGATCCATTTACTCAGCTGAATCCCCCATGATTTAACTTTTCACATCTTGAAGGAAGGGATTTTGTTTTGTCTGACAATGAATACCCAGCACCAGGCCTGGCACATGGCAGGTAGCGAGTAAAATATGGAATGGATAGATGAAGGGATGGATGGATGGATGGGTAGGTGGGTGAATGAATGCATGGATGGATGGATGGATGGATGGATGGATGGATGGATGGATGGATGGATGGATGGACATACGAGTCATGTAGGCAGTGTTTAAAAAGAGAAATCAATCATTTCTAACTCAGCTTAACTGTTGGAAAAAATTGTCTTTATCAGCTTTTATGGAGAGAAGGAGGCAGCTATTCTTGGAACAATGACTCTCAACTTTGGCTGCAATTTGAATCACCTGGGAAGCCTTTAAAAAAATACTGGGGCCTGGGTCCCACCCCCTTGAAGGTTCTTATTTAATTGGTCTGGGGCATGGCCTGGGAATGGAAGTTTAAGGAGCTCCCCAGGTGATTCTAAGGTGCAGCCAAGGTTTAGATTTGCCACTCAGAGCACCCTGTAAGAGGAAGCCTCACCTTGTGCTATTTTCTTACTCCCCACCTCTCCTCCTGAGCTCACCAGGAATGGAAGACATGGACTTGGAGATAGACACTTTGAACACTAGGAAAAGCCATGTCACACTTCAAAATCGATGAGAAGTGTTTCTCTGTTTCAATAAAAACTGGCAAACGAGTACGACAGGTGTGGCTCTGGCTATAACTGCAGCTGCAGGCACCATAGAACGAGGAAGACAGAAACAGCCTGAGGCAGACAAAGACTGAGGGCAAGGAGGGGAGAGCTTTCAGGGTATGGGGATGTATTTTTCCTTGGGTGTGACTGCAAGACAAAAAAAAATGTTTGAAAAAAATACGTATATAACCCCATATTTGATCTTTGCTTAATTACCTCTTCAGTGAGAGGATATGCAAAGACCTTGCAGATTTCATTAGTCACAGAGGTTTATTCAAACGTCTCCTTTGCATAAGAAACCCAGGCTTACAGCTGGTCTCTGGGAAAGAATGCCCTCCAGGCCTTGAAAAGAGAGCTCTGGGCCTGTTCAAGCTCTCACTGAAACACAGCAGAGGTCAGCAGCCCGTGATGCATGGGCCAGGCTGAAACGTTCCTGTCCAGCATTTGCAATTCAATCCCATAGTTTCCTTTATGGAACAATTCACTAAATTCAGAGTTGTTCTTTTTTCTAATTCACCATATAATTCACCTCCCAAGTTCAATTAAGAAGCAATCTGTTAGCAACTTTGGGAGCAAGCTGCTTTTCTTTGGGAAAGCCCAATTTTCTTCCGCTCTCAACAAAAAGTGCCTTAATTAGATGCATCATATGAGACATTGATGTACACACAACGCCCCTCCACCATAATTAATGAAATATTAACTGTATACACCCAAAGACATCTAGGCAGAAAGAGATGGACTTTTCCAAAGCCCGAGGGGCAAAGCCTTGTACCATAGATCAATACTGCCCATCTGAACAACAGTGACTATGAATTCATATTCATTAATATAATTCATAACCAAAACTCTATATTAATTATTCCTTTCATCTCTTATTCTTAAAGACTAACATTACTTGGTCCTTGGTTCTCTTGTACACAATAATACCTACCATTTTTTAACTGCCAGCATTTAACTTTAAATGCCAATTCTTTGCAGGTACTTCACATATGTTCTCTATTTAATCCCCAAGCCAACCCTCTAAGGTGGGTATTATTCCCATTTTACATGCAGGGTAACTGAGGCTTAGAGCAGTTAAGACATCACTAGGGACACACCGCCATTGGGTGGAGAAGTTGAGATTCTCTCCATATCGGTCTGATATCAAAGACCTTCATAGACATTACATACTAAAGAAACCTTGCAGGATGGCAGCCTTAGCTCTCATGTTTACTCACTTTTTAATACTTTATTTACAGCTTTGAACCATGAGAGCTAAATCTATCATAAAACTGCAGTGCTTTACTTTAAGAAAAAGAAAAAATATATATCCAGCACAAGATCCTAAAAATCACTGTATTCCTACTCCATTCATTCAGTACGCCTTGGTGGAGCACCTGCTTTGGGCAGCACTGTGCTGGGTTCCTGCAGGCAGTGCCTGCCCTCTTGGTGCCTGCATTCTGATGGAGGGGGTGGAAATTAACAATAAATAATGAGATCATTTCGTGGGATTAAGCACTTTGAGGAAACTAAAACAGAGTTGTATGTCAGAGCAGTGGGGGATGGATGGGAGTCCTGGGAGAGTCTCTCAGAGTAGGCGACATTTGAGCTAAGTGATGAGAGGTGGATATCCATCTGGGGACACTATTCTAGCAAAAAACAAACAAATGAAAACTGCAAGGAAAAAATCCTGAGGAGGGAAAGTAAGAGTTCAATGGGGCTGGAGCTGGGGCTGGCAAGCAAGGGACACAGGTCCAGCTCAGGGCCAGCTCGAGCAAGGCCCTTAAGTCTTAGCTTTCTGACCATGTCTTAGGCCTTCTTAATTTACCCGGCCCTTAGGTCACATGTAATCTGCACAGCAATCCTGTAAATAATTACTGTTATTCCTCTTTTAAGGAGGAGAAAACCGAGGCTCATGAATAAGTTGTTCAAGGTCACCCAGCTAGTCGACGATTGAATGTGCATTTCAAGGCGGGCCCGCCTGACTCCAGAATCCATGCTCACAAAGCCTGCCCTCTACCCTAGACGGTACAGGTGTGGCCTGAGCAGGCATCCCAGGGAAGGCCAATGAATGAATGAATGAAACATCTGCACAACTTTGTTGGAAAATTACCTGAAAGACACATCAATCAGGTGAGGTTTTCATTATTCATTAGAAAAAAATTAAAAGGCAAAGCCCTCTTAAAAGGTTGATTCAGGAATGAACAAGGCAATCACTATAGCACTACAGCAATCAATGTGTAATCTTAAGCAATTCAATGCCAAGTAACTTCCATATCCATGCCAAATTTCATATGCTACAGAAGGGAAAGGGAAAATGAGTTAAAAGATCATTGCCATATTTTGTTTATGAAATGATTTAATATTGGCAAGTGTATAATAAAATGGGAATGCTTATACACTTCTGGTGAAGGAGGGCTATAAATTGGTAACACTTCATGAGGTAATTTCACAGGACTAATCAAAATCTTTTAAAACAGGCAATAAGACTGGGTGCAGTGGCTCAGGTCTATAATCCCAGCACTTTGGGAGGCCGAGGCGGGTGGATCACATGAGGTCAGGAGTTCAAGACCAGCCTGCCCAACATGGCGAAACCCAGTCTCTACTAAGAATACAAAAATTAGCCAGGCACGGTGGTGCGCACCTGTAATTACAGCTACTCAGGAGGCTGAGGCACGAGAAACATTTGAGCCCAGGAGGTGGAGGTGGCAGTGAGCTGAGATCATGCCATTGCACTCCAGCCTGGATGATGAAATGAGACTCTGTCTCAAAAAAATAAAATGAAAATAAATAAAATAGGCAATAACATGACTTCTAGATACCTGTATTAAGGAATTAACTGGCAGTGAAGTCAAAGGATGTTCATCTCAACATTTTGTATAATAAAAAAGGCTATAGCAACCACACCCCCAATGGGGGTGGCAAAATAAATTATGATATAATAGAACACTATGTAACCTTTTAAAGTGTTTTAGAAGAAAGTTTACTAGGTGGGAAAGTGCTCAGATTATGAGTCAAAAAACAGGTTAGGTAATATAATTCAATATAAATTCAGTATAAATTCAATAGAATCCAGTATGATTCCATCTTTTCTTTAAAAAAAAAATGCAACAAAAATGTGGAAAAAATGCTGGATGGAAATCACCACACTGTCCAATGTGATTATCTCTGGTTGGTGACTCTGGGGTGAATTTTATTTTTTTATATACTTTTGTAATTCCAAATTTTGTTCAACATATTACTTTATAATCGGGAAATAGAGGCTTATTTTTTAAAAGAACTAGATTACATCATATGCTATGCCTGCACTTTGTAGTGTGCGCCTGCACACACATACACACACACACACACACACACACAGTTGTCAGGGAAACCTTTTTCTGATGGGAAAGAAACATAGTTGTGTTTATGCAGATGGAAAAGTTGTAGTCCAATCTTTTTTTTTCCTGCTTTTCTGCTCTGATCACAGGAAAAAAATACCGAGTCCACACCTTGGCAAGATGGAGGAAAGATAAGCTTTTGAGGGGGAATGAGATGGAACCTGCCGGTGCTTTCTCTCAGACAGTGCTGGGAGGGCTCTTCTGAGATCCCATCTCCCATTCTCTAGTCAAGATCACTGGCTTCTGCCTGGGTCCTGGCACTGGCTGATGAGGTCTCGGAATTTGCTCCTGCCCCCAGGCAGAGGCCCTCATGCAAATTTGAGCTGTTTCCAGTGCCTTCAGCCAGAAGTCCATTTTGCTTGGTGTTGGACCCTCCTCTCCTCCTGCATGCCTGCGTCTGCGTTCTCCCTGTTCTCTGGTTGTTGGATGAGTGACTGCCAGACCTTCCCCTTAGGCACCTCTTAGAGTACCTCTGCTGCTCACCTGGCATCAAACCTCCAGTTCTCCCCTGGCCCCTGGACTCCAGGGATCCTTGTCTACCTGGTCCATTATCTATTACATCTTTTATGGTCTTGGCTTCTTGGCTGTGCCCATTATTTATTGCTGTATATCAAACCATCCCTCCTCATAGGGTTGTTATGAGGATTGAGAGACAGAATACATGCGAGGCAGAAAACAATGCCTGGCCTGTAATCAGCACTCATTGAGTTAGTGATCATAGCTATTATTATTATCCTTATTGACTCTGTTCTGAAGTCTGAAGGAGCAGAATAGATTGAAACAATAAGCCATATTTTATACCTGAAGCACCACAAGCTGAGGAAGAAGTTCAAGTTCTCCTTAAAGCAGATTTAACAAAACCAAGTTTAGGCTGAGAACCCATAGACAGTAATTGACAGTGAAAGGAAGGCTTCCCACTGTTCCCCAGGCATGGTATTTCTATAAACCTTTTTCCATATGGTGCTTGCCCATAACAGTGTGGGATATCACATAGCAGTAAAAAAATTAACTAATGATAAATTAGCCGGGCGAGGTGGCGGGCACCTATAGTCCCAGCTACTCGGGAGGCTGAAGCAGGAGAACGGCGTGAACCCGGGAGGCAGAGCTTGCAGTGAGCTGAGATCACGCCACTGCACTCCAGCCTGGGTGACAGAGCAAGACTCCATCTCAAAAAAATAATAAATAAATAAATAAATAAACAATTTATTAAAGATATACTCTAAGAAAGGACTCAAGTGACTAGGTTATATGGAGTCATCCTGTTATCCCTGGGACAGTGGAGCTGATTGGCCAAGATATACTGGGTAATTGTCAGAGGCGTTTGAATCACAGCAACTGCATCTCAAATAGGGATGGGTAAAATAAGGCTGAGACCTAGTGGGCTGCATTCCCAGGAGGTGAAGGCATTCTTAGTCACAGGATGAGACAGGAGGTCAGCACAAGATACAGGTCATAAAGACCTTGTTGATAAAACAGGTTGTGGTAAAGAAGCCAGCCCAAACCTACCAAAACCAAGATGGCCATGAGAGTGACCTCTGGTCATCCTCACTGCTACACTCCCACCAGTACCGTGACAGTTTACAAACGCCATGACAATGTCAGGAAGTTACCCTATATGGTCTAAAACGGGGAGGCATGGATTATCCACCCCTTGTTTAGCATATTATCAAGAAATAATCACAAGAACGGGCAACCAGCAGCCCTTTTGGGCTTCTCTGCCTATGGAGCAGCCATTCTTTTATTCCTTTACTTTCCTAATAAACTTGCTTTCACTTTACGGATTCACCTCAAATTCTTTCTTGTGCAAGATCCAAGAACCCTCTCTTGGGTCCTGGATCGGGACCCCTTTTCAGTAACATGATGGCTTCCAAATTGCAGGCTAGGGCTTCACTGAGGAAACTGATCGTGTTTATTGGTTAGTTTGTATGTGCCAAGGACTGTGCTTGCTACCTTATGAGCATTTCCTCATTTAGTTCTTAGCACAGTCCTGTGAGGTAGAGTCTATCACTAGCTTTAGTTACAAATGAGAGAAGTGAGGATTAGAAAACATTAAATAACTCACCAATAGGCACACAGGTAGTAAGAGGCAAAATCCAGATTCAATCCCAGGCCCATCTGACTCTGCCGATAGCCTTTATAATACAAGGCTAGAGATTTCAGCCTCAATCCTCGATAGCAAATATCCCAATAGGAAAGGTCAGGAAAATCCTAGCTCCTTGCTCCCTGGGCAAGACAAAAGGTCACCTTCACAAGGAGATCTTTCAGAGTGCATATCTCAGGGATGATTCTGAAGGCTCACAGACACATGTGTGTATTCTGAGGTGTGAAGTTCCCAGGAGACAGGGGCAGAGCCTCTGAGGAAGAGAAGAGAGGAGCTGGCAAGGAGAAGAAGGCAGATGACAAATGAGGCCTGAGTCCCCAGGGAAGCTGTCCCTGGTAACCCGCTCTCTGCCTCCCCAGGGTAACCCCATTCCACCAGGGGGCTGACCTAAGGGCACGGACAGTCAGACCTCTCAGCCCCCAAACCAGGAATCAGACCAGAAGCCCTTGAAGACTGAGAGGTCCTTCCTCAGGAATAGAAAGCTGTCCCCTCCAGACACAAAGGAGGGCCCCTTCAGTTCCCGCTGAGCTCAGAACCACTGGACGCCCTCGGAGCCATCCAAGGTGCAGACCTCTGGCCAGGGCTCACCACCTGCCTCCAATCAAATCAGATCCACAATGTGCCAGGGTATGTGAGAGACACAGCTGTGACCCAGGCACTGCCCGCCTGCTGGAGCCACAAGGCACAAAGAACAGTGCAAGCAACCTGGTGAAGGAACTCATACTCCCAACCTGGTCCCCAGGGGAGCTTGCTGGAGGCAGCATTAAGGACAAGAAGGTTTTCAACAAACGGAGATGGGAGGGAGTCATTTAGGATAGAACATAGAAGGGAAACAACACGTCCAATTTGGTAGCACAGCCTTTCTGACCCCAGTGGTTTTGGCAAGATATCTAATTTCTCTGAGCCTCAATTTTCTCATCCATACAAATCGGTATAATAGGTGCTAACTTTTCAGGTTGTGAGCAGCGCCTAATGCTATGTCTGGCACATTGTAGGGACCCAGACATAGCCTTACTGATTATTATTCTTTAGGTCGCCTTGGAAGGCCTCAACCTCCTGTATCTTGCTGACCACACTGCAGCCTAGGCTGTGGCCAGGACCACAGCTGAAATCAGCCTCCCTGCCTCCTCAGGGAAAGCTTTTCCCAGGCCCCAGCCTGCTGCACCCCAGCCTCCCTCTATGCAGGACTGCCCGCAACTCACCTGGCTGAATGACAGCTTGTCTCTGTCCTACCCCATGGTCCAGACTTTAGCAGGGTGTTCAGAGCACATTCTGGTTTCATTTAGTCAGAGGAAAGGGAGAGAGGGAAGGGAAGGCAGACAGGAAGGAAGTAGCTGCTCCTTCCTTCACAGAGACAACTGTCAGCTGAACAGCCACTGGGACCTGGCTCTTTGGTTCAGTGAAAATGTAGAGGGAAACTCCTTTTCCTCAAGGGCTCTCAGGGGATTCTTAAGGGGCCTCTCGTTCATGCAGACTTCCAGAAGTTTCTAAGGGGGGTGCTTTCTGAAGCAGGAAGGAGTTGGGTATGGTGGCTGTGGAGCCATAGAAATGCTTGGGGGTAGGGTGGGGAGATCAGACCACAGCCTTCACAGCTGAGGGTGAAGAGGAAGGGACAGCAGGGATCTGGGCACACAGCGGGACACTAGTTAAATTCTTCCCAGAGATGCTGAAGGCCAAAAATTGGACTGGAGGCTAAAAGCCTAAGAGGAAGATTCTAGAATAAACTTCTCAGCCTCCATTTGTTTCCTTCATGCCCACTGAGCATCATCAGCCATGATCTCATTTATTTGCTTATGTTTTTATTGTCTGCCTCGCCCACACCTTCTAAAATGCAAGCTCCATCTCCTTTGCTGGTCCTTCCCCAGCTCTCGGACGGTGCCTGGCCTACAGGAGGTGGTGGCTGCTGGGGGTTAGGGTGGGAGTACTGGGGACGGGGGAATGGGGAAAAGGGAGGCTGTAGGATGTGAGGCCAGCAGGACATGGATGCTGCTCGCCAGGCAGGAAACCATGATGTTCCGAGGTGTGGCAGCACTGTGGGGAGGGGGAGGAGAGCTGCTCAGGTGATGAGACAACCACTACCCTGCTGGATGGGAGGAGATGAAGGGAAAGCCTTGCTTCGCTCTCAGAGACCTGATAAAGGCACCCACTTGGCCATTCTTCACACTAAAATGTGTCCGCCAGGTGTGGTGGCTCATGTCTATAATCCCGGCACTTTGGGAAGCCGAGGCGAGTGGATCACCTGAGGTCATGAGTTCGAGACCAGCCTGCCCAACATGGAGAAACAAGGTCGCTACTAAAAATACAAAAATTAGCCGGACATGGTGGCAGGCACCCGTAATCCCAGCTACTCAGGAGGCTGAGGCAGGAGAATCACTTGAACCTCGGAGGAGGAGGTTGCAGCGAGTCGAGATCACAGCATTGCACTCCAGCCTGAGGGACAAGAGTGAGACTTAGTCTAAAACAACAACAACAAAAAAGCATTAGCCAGGCGTGGTGGCACACACCTGTAGTCCCAGCTACTAGGGAGTCTGAGGTGGCAGAATTGCTTGAACCCAGGAGGCAGAGGTTGCAGTGAGCCGAAATCATGTTACAGCACTCCAGCCTGGGCAACACAGCAAGATTCTGTCAAAGAATAAAAAAGAAAAAAGAAATCTGTCAATAGAAACGAAAATTTAGCCAGGAGCGGTGGCTCACACCTATAATTCCAGCATTTTGGGAGGTCAAGGTGGGAGGATTACTTGAGGCCAAGAGTTCAACACCAGCCTGAGCAACATTGCAAGACCCTCGTCTCTGCAAAAAAATTTAAAAACAAAGAAAAAAACAAGGAAAAAAGAGAGCCCAGTCAGAGTGATCAACATAAGAGACTTGGAATAACTTTAGTAGGAAATGTGTATAACTGCAAGAGGAGAATTATGCATTTTTATTGCAATTTATGAAAATGATAAATAAATAACAGAGAGAGATTCCATGCTCAATGGAAGGGGTAAATGCTATGAATGTGTCATTTTCCCCAAATGAACTTATGGGTTTAATGCAATCATGACCTACATTCTAAGAGGATTTTGCTGGAATCCTCTCATGTTTTTGTAGAAAGTGTTCCTTAAATTCATCAAGAAGAATAAATAGTGAGACTCTTCAAGAAATTTCAAAAAATCAAGAGCAAGGGCAATGAAGAAGGATGTACCCACCAAATATTAAAACATACAAGGCCGGGCACAGTGGCTCACACCTGTAATCCCAGAACTTTGGGAGGTCAAGGCAGGTGGCTCACTTGAGATCAGGAGTTTGAGGCCAGTCTGGCCAACACAATGAAACCCTGTCTTCACTGAAAATACAAAAATCAGCCGGGCGTGGTGGCACACCCCTGTAATCCCAGCTACTCAGGAGGCTGAGGCAAAGAAGAATCACTTGAATCTGTGAGGTGGAGGTTGCAGCGAGCCAAAATTATGCCACTTCACTCCAGCCTGAGTGACAGAGCAAGATCCTGTCTCAAAAAAAATTAAAAATTAAAAATTTAAAAAAAAAAATATATATATATAGCAGCTAAAATGAAAAGACACATGGATGGCTGGAGATAAATGCTAACCCTATATATAAAAACACACTGTGGGGCCTGGGCGCAGTGGCTCATGCCTGTAATCCCAGCACTTTGGGAGGCCGAGGTGGGTGGATCACAAGGTCAGGAGATCGAGACCATCCTGGCGAACATGGTGAAACCCCATCTCTACCAAAAATACAAAAAAAATTAGCCGGGCGTGGTGGCAGGTGCCTGTAGTACCAGCTACTTGGGACGCTGAAGCAGGAGAATGGTGTGAACCAGGGAGGTGGAGCTTGCAGTGAGTGGAAATCACACCACTGCACTCCTGCCTAGGCAACAGAGCAAGACTCTGTCTCAAAGCAAAACAAAACAAAAACACACATGTGATAGAGGAGACATCACAGACATAGGTAAAATATGAAATAGATGGTATTGAGATTATTATTTAGAAACTGGGGGGGTATCAATCCTATCCCAAAATAAAACCCAAATGGATTGAAAGTATAAGAAAGAAATTTCAAGTACAAACAAACCATATGGAAAAACCCTACCAAAAAATAAGTTATTTCCCAAAGCTACAGTATGAATAATTTTTTAAGTTTAGAAGTTTAAGAAAATTTGGTTTGACATATTTAATTTCAAAAGCCTTAAAAGTTTGTAGAATATTTCAAAACCTTTTTATGTGTTGAGTAATTTCCCAAAATGAAAACAAACCACTCATACAAGGGAAAATATCTGCATTGAAGATAATAAATGGTTACTATCCATATTATATAATTTGCCCATGCAAATCAAGGAGAAAAACTTTGTATCCAATAGACACATGTACAGGGGAAATTGGCAAACATGTCACAGAATAAATTCTAATTTAGTAGATGCTATATATAGACTGAATGTTTTTGTGCCCCCTCAAAATTCATATGTTGAAATTGTAACCCTCCAATGTGTTGGTATCTGGAGATGGGACCTTTGAGAGGTCACGAGGGATCAGTCCTCATGAATGGGTTCATGCCTGATATGTTTTGGCTTTGTGTCCCTTCCCAAATCTCATGTCAAATTATAATGTCCAGTGTTGGAGGAAGGGCCGGGTGGGGGTGATTGGGTCATGAGGGCAAACTTCCCCCTTGCTGTTCTCATGATAGTGAGTGAGTTCTCACAAGATCTGGTTGTTTAAAAGTGTGTAGCACTTCCGCCTTCTTTCACTCTCTCCTGCCACCATGTGAAGATGTGCCTGTTTTCTCTTTGCCTTCCTTATAAGTTTCCTGAGGACTCCTCAGCCATACTTCCTATACAGCCTATGGAACTATGAGTCAATTAAACCTCTTTTCTTCATAAATCACCCAGTCTCAGGTGGTTCCTTATAGCAATGTGAGAACAGACTAATACAGTGCCCTTATAAAAGAGACCCCAGAGAACTCTCTCGTCCCTTCTGCCATGGTACCACAAGAAGATACCATCTATGAACCAGGAAGCAGGCGCTCCCCAGACACTGAACCTGTCAGCACCTTGATCTTGGACTTCCCAGCCTCCAGAACTGTGAGAAATCAATTTCTGTCATTTATCAGTCACCCAGTCTATGACATTCTGTTATGGCAGCCCTAGCCAACTAAGAGAGTAGATAATCATGTAGAAGACATTTAGCCTTGGGAAATGAAGATAAAAGCAAAAACAAGGTACCACTTTCCAGCTGTTAAATTATCAAAATAAAAAATTTAATGGTGTGGCTCAATCATGAAGAGTCTGGCAAAAGTAGACTTTTCATTGTGTGTGCAGTCATTTTATTCACCAAGTTTGTTATGCATCTAAAATGTGCCCATTGCAGGACTAGGCACTGGGAATGCACTGATACATGAGAATTCACATACCTCAGGCAGAGCCTGTGGTCCAGTGTGGGTGAAAGAGGAAGCAATGTGGGCATCCAGAGGCTGCCTGGAGAAGGGTTGACTGATCTGGATGGAAAGGCAGGAGGGGAGTGGCAAAGACCTTCCATACATGGAAGTGGAGATGAGGGCAACCTACAGAGGGGAGGCACAAGGCCTCGACCCAGGCTCTGCCTGAGTCTGATCCCAGCATGCTTTTCCACTTTCTCTCCCCAACTCCCATGTCCCACCCTCCTGCCAACCACTCTGGACTCTACACTTCCTGTGCTGCTCAGTTCTCACTGCCAGGTTCTCACCTCCATGCCTTTGTTCAGCCTCTGCCCTCCACCTGCAATGACCCTCCTGCACTGCAACCCTGATGAAAATCCTTCAAGGTCCACCTCAATCTCTTCCATGAAGCCATCTCTGTCCTCTGTGCTTCTTTTACATCTCTTCCATGGCCTTGTGCTCATGCATTAATTCCCTCATTTGACAAACTTCTATAGGGCATCTCTCTGTGCCAGCCACAATCCCAGGTGCCAGACAGACAAAAGCAAATCAGATACAGTTATCACCCCCAAGGAGCTCCTGATGCTCACCATATCAGGCCCAGAGTATAATTCTCTGTGACCCCATCTATCACCTCTATGAGATGCTCTACTTCTTAAGAACTGGAGCAACATCCTCTGCATCTCCACCCACACAGTGTTCACAGCAGACAAAATATGTCCAGGTGAAGTGGACTGAATTGGATTGACCAGTACTTGCATATATTATCTCAGTTAATTCTCACTGCATCTGTGTGGGCCATTGTTATTGTGAGGTATTATTATCTGTAAGTTATTATTATCCCCATTTTACAAATGAGGAGACTGAGGCTCAGTGAGGTAAAGTCCTTGGCCTGTGGTCACTGTGGTGTTTAGCACAGCTGAGAGGGTCTGCCTCCCTGCCCAGCCCTTTGCCTCATTGCTCCTTCCCCTAGTGTTGTAATAGGAGCAGAGATGGAGAATGAAAACCTCCAGACAGTGCAGAATATTCAGTGAGGTACTTTTGTCCTGCAGAAATAAGACACTATCAATTATTGTTACTTGCAGTAGTTATGTTCTCTAAAGTTGCTGTGAATAAAGATCAGTGGCTGATGAATGACAGAAATTGATTTCTCATAGTTCTGGAGGCTGGGAAGTCCAAGTTCACTGAACTAGTGAACACCTAACCACTGCTCCCAGGGGATCAATATAAAATCTAGTATAAAATATAGTACTGTCTACTATATACTGCACAACATATAGTACTCTATACTACACTGGTCACAACATTTTCATCAACCGATAGATATATAACCTTGTTTTATGTGTGTTTCTGTTTAAAGACATCTAATTTAATATCTATCATTAGGTCATTAACATTGGATTTCCAGCCAAGAGCACTGTATTTATAACTCATGCCTGAATGAAATTTATCTAACCGAGGGACTTTCTCCATAAGGCACATCACAGCCGTCTTGCAATTAGGAACACCGCTAGTCAGCACTTCAGCACTACACTTGGGGGCCATGCTAAATAGCAAAATCACCAACAAAAAGCACAAAAATGCTTAAAATATGGCACTAAATATAGCAGAAGAAGGACACTTGTTTACAGTATGTGAGTTGAAAGAAGAAGGCAGATCATCCAGACTCAGCTGGGAACATGCAAATTGGGAGACTCAGATTTTGTATTGCTTTGCACATGTCTGTGAATAACCAAAAAGTGCCATGAATATTGATTTTTAGGGTTACAAATACATGTTTGCAATAGGCAAATTCCTGAATATGAAATCTGTGAAGATCAACTGTACCTCACTAGAGAAGACAGAAGGGAGAGACGTTCGATTTGGTGGGTCCAAGGACCCCCATGTGGTTCCCGAAGCCAGCACTGATGTGCTCATTGTGGCCATGGCATCTGAGGCATTGAGCCTGCAGCTTCCCACTGCATCAGAGCAGGAAAGCAAACGAACTCAGCAAATGAAGCCAGCTCTTACGACCCAATGTTCACTTCAGAGTAATAAAGGAGAGCCCCTGAGAAAGGGGCCAGTCTTAGCCCATCAGCAGCAGGTAGTCAGGCATTGGAAAGAACCTGAAGCTGAGGTTCGTGACCTGTGTTTTCCCAGCATGATGGACCAGACTTCGGGACCTCAGGCAAGCCAAGGACTCCTCTGGGTCTCCGTGTCCTCAACTGTGAAAGGGCAGAAGGAGCCTGTTTAGTTCCACAACTGACACAAATTAGAGTTGTGAGGGGGCTTCAAGCACCACCCAAATGTAAAATGCCTTTGCCAGGCTCAGTGGCTGTGGCAAGTGCATGCTGAGCCACCAGTGCACCCAGCTCCCTCAGAAGCTAGTCTACACATACAGGATGCCATCTAGCAGGGCAGGCACAGCTCACAGCCCCACGTGGGAAGTGAACCTGTCACCTGGCCTCATTAGTTTGTCAGTTTGACCAAATGAGTTAAAACTAATAGATGTAAAACAGTCATCTACTAATAAGTGGACTAGCCAGGGCAGCAGAACTGAGTTCTGTCAGGGCTGAACCGGGGCAGTGAAGTGGAGATCAGGACCCAGAGCCAACCAGGAACTCAAAGAAAGAAATGAAGAGAGGAACAAAACACCCAAGCCCTCTGTCAGGGCACTAGAGGAGCCCAGAGCTTTGAGGCAGGAGCCCAGAGCCTGCTGAATGGAGACCTTTTCTGTAGAAGCTGCCGGAACAGGCCAGGTACGGTGGCTGACACCTGTAATCCCAACACTTTGGGAGGCCAAGGCACGAGGATTGATTGAGTCAGGAGTTCGAGACCAGCCTGGCCAACACTGTGAAGCCCCATCTGCACTAAAAATACAAAAATTAGCCAGGTGTGGTGGTAGGCACCTGTAATCCCAGCTACTTGGGAAGCTGGAACAAGAGAATCATGTGATCCCGGGAGATGAAGTTTGCAGTGAGCCGAGATTGTGCCACTGCACTCCAGCCTGGGCAACAGAGCCAGATTCCAACTCAAAAATAAATAAATAAATAAGGAGAAGGAGAGGAAGGAGAGGAAGAAGGAGAAGGAGAAGGAGAAGGAGAGGGAGAGGGAGAGGAAGAAGGAGAGGAAGAGGAAGGAGGAGGAGGAGGGGGAGAAGAAGAGGGAGTGGGAGAGGGAGTGGGAGAGGGAGTGGGAGAGGGAGTGGGAGAGGGACAGGGAGAAGGAGAAGGAGAAGGGA